>NW_027117333.1:0-4865846 GCF_020726465.1 Chaetomium tenue | reverse complement strand
CCAACCCTAACCCTAACCCTAACCCTAACCCTAACCCTAACCCTAACCCTAACCCTAACCCTAACCCTAACCCTAACCCTAACCCTAACCCTAACCCTAACCCTAACCCTAACCCTAACCCTAAGAAGATCGACATCCGCCAAGCGTTTCATCGAATCCGGATGAGCCCGGACAGCGTGGATTTGACTACCTTCCGGACAAGGTACGGCGCCTACCGGTTCAAGGTGCTACCGTTTGGGTTGACCAACGGCCCAGCCACTTTCCAGCGATTTATCAACAATACGCTGATGGGCTACCTGGACGATTTCTGTAGCGCGTATATCGACGATATCCTGATCTTTTCCGAGAACCAGAAAGATCATGAAGAACATGTGCAGAAGGTCCTACAACGATTACGTGAAGCCGGCCTGCAAGCCGACATCAAGAAGTCCGAGTTCAACGTTGTCAAGACCAAGTTCCTAGGCTTCATTGTTGGGACTGACGGCATTGCCCCCGATCCAAAGAAGCTGGACGCTGTGGAGCGCTGGGAGACGCCGACGACCATCAAAGGTGTTCAATCCTTCCTCGGCTTCTGCAACTTCTACCGTCGGTTTGTCCGCGAGTATGGACGGGTCGCCCGCCCGTTGATCAACCTGACGAAAAAGGAGGCCCCGTTCGCCTGGACAGCCGATTGTCGACGTGCTATCACGGGTGGAATCGCCGTGGTAGGGGATCTCTGGTATATTGTGTGGTTGCACGAGCAACCGAATGTAGGAGGCGCGGCGCGCCCAGGGAAAACCCTGTCTGTGTGGGCCGCGCACAGACCACACTAGCAGGACCCCACTACCAGGGGTCCTGCCCTGCAACCCTGACCCTGACTAACTACAACCCTAACCCGTATATGGAACGGGCTGTGCCCGTGACACGTGCGTTCGAAGAGCTGAAGCAGCGGCTCCTAACCGCTCCCGTTTTGAGCCATTTCCATCACGGAAAGCCAACCCGGGTTGAGACGGATGCGTCGCAGGGTGTAATCGCCGGCGTGATGTCCCAGCTGCAAGAGGACGGCCAGTGGCACCCAATTGCTTACTTTTCCGAAGCCCTGCGCGGGGCTGAACACAACTACCACATCCACGACAAGGAGCTGTTAGCGGTGATCCGAGCACTACAGTACTGGCGGGCAGAGCTGATCGGTCTGCAGACCGAAGAGCCTTTCCTAATCATCTCTGACCACGAGGCATTGAAGTACTTTAGCACTAAGCGGCTACTCAATATCCGACAGGCGGGCTGGGCAGAGTTGATGGCCCAATACCACTTCCAGATCACGTACCGCCCGGGTAGCGAGAACGCAGCGGCCGATTCGTTATCCAGAAAGACTGAAGACACCACGACGCAGAAGGCGAAGCGCGAGGCATACCGTACGATGCAAATCTTTACGACTGCTCGCCCTGGCCGTGAGGCAGACCGGAGCATTACAGCCGTAGCCACAGTCCTGGCACTCGACGAGGATGTCTCACCCCCACAAGGCTCTGGGTTCCAACTGGTAGACGACCTCCTAAACGCCAACCGTACTACACCCGAGCTCGAGGAATATCGCCAGCAGGCTCGAGTCGAGGAGAGCGATTTCAGCTTGTTTGGTGACCGCCTATTACTCCACGCAGGGAAACTAGTCGTACCAACCAGCCTTCGAACCCGGGTGATCCAGGAAGCTCACTGCCGACTGACGACCGCCCACCCGGGCCGGAACAAGACCAAGAAGCTGGTCAAGGCGAGGTACTGGTGGCCCCGGATGACGGGCGACATTGAGACCTTCGTCGACAACTGTATGCCCTGTAGGTCTTCGAAGTATCCCCGCGACAAGACCCCAGGACTGTTGAAGCCGATCCCGGCCCCACAGCGTGGCTGGCAATGCCTGGTTGTGGACTTCAAGTCGATGCCCCTCGACAAGTACGGATACGATAACGCGTTGGTCATGATTGACCGTTTGACGAAGGCATCATGGACCGTCCCATGCAAGAAGGACGCCACTGCACGCGATGCGGCCCGGATGTACTACGAGGGGCCATACAGGATCTTCGGCTTACCGCAGGAGGTCATCAGTGATCGCGGACCCCAGTTCAGGGCCGCTTTTACGGATGAGCTCTCCCGTATCCTCGGAATTGACTGGAAATTGGCTACGGCGGGTCACTCCCAGACCGCTGGTCAGGTCGAGAACCTGAACCAGTATATCGACCAGCGATTACGACCGTATGTGGGCCATTATCAGGACAACTGGTCGCGGGCGATACCCGCTCTCGATGCAGCCCAGATGGGCCTACCGCACGACAGTACCGGGATACAACCACACGAGGCACTGTTCGGCTTCCCGATGCCGATGCCGTTCGACTGGGAGGCTCGGACTCAGAGCTTCGCCGACCACACCAACGCCGACCAATCGGCTCGGGAACAAGCCCAGGATACGGCACGTTGCATCCAGGGCTACGTCGACTACGCCCGCGAGATGATCCAGAAGGCCCAAGCCAGGCAAACGGAACAAGCGAATCGCCATCGCCGCGAGCCAGACTTTGATGTCGACGACCGCGTCGTGATCATCAAGAAAAACGAACTCACCGACCGGCCGAGCGACAAGCTATCTTACCCGATTACGCAGCAGCACTACCGAGTGATCGGGAGGACGGCCGAGGGCGCCTACCAGCTGGAGGTCCCCGAGACATGGAAGGGATCGACAGTGTTCACAGCCGACCGATTGAGGCGTTACCCGAATAACCCATTGCCCGGCCAGGCTGCAGAGAACCCACCGGGCGAAGACGAGACTGGTACGGGTGCCGAGGAATGGGAGGTCGAGAGGATCCTGGCTAGCCGTCTGCGGTACGGCAAGCTACAATATCAAGCAGAGTGGCGCGGATGGGACCCGGATCCCGAATGGTACCCAGCATCGGACTTCAAGAACGCACCAGCGGCCCTACAACGCTACCACGATGATAACCCGGACCAGGCGGGTCCCCCAATGCGTTTAACCGAATGGTTGCTGGCTGCGGCTGAGGATCGTTTCGACGATGTGGAGCACCCGGACGATGACCAGCCGGTTGTTAGATCTGCGTTACCACGGACGGCGCGACGGTTACAACGGAAGAAGGTTTAACTGGGGAGAACGATTACAATCCGGTAGTGGGAAAGCTCGAGGCGAGCTTTTTTGGACCCGGGGGATGTGACGGCAGGTTCTAACCCTAACCCTGGCCGCAACCCGAGTGGTGGTCTGTGCGCCTCCCACCTGTGTTTTCCCACAGTTGTGCGAATCCTATATCTTAATCCTTTTCTTTTCTTCTCTTTAGCTTTAGATTCACGTAATTGAGTGGGATCATTTGAGCCTTTGTGCCTCTATTCCTCGCTCGCTCGTCACACGCATCCTGTATGACCGCGTGTCGAGTATCCAATCCATCGGCGTGGGTTGCGCCCCCGGCTCGTCCGACACCAGCGTTATGAACCGGCGCACCTTGGCCCCTATAATCCCAAACATCCCTCGCGCTGCCTCGCGCCCCTCCCTCTCGCTCATCGTCCTTATCTTCTCGGCTACCTCGTCTTCTCGTTCCAAATACAACTAGGTAGGTAGGTTTACTGTACCAACACCCAGACGTATCAGCTCCTGATACATCATTTGTGGGTCCGTCTCCTCTCGCTTCTCCGCTCCCCGCTTCCCCGCTTCCGCTCCTGCTCCTAATACACCATTTGTGGGGTCCCCATTCATGGGGGGGCCACCCAACCCCCCTGCTCCCCCCTGCTCCCCCCTTTACTGTAACCCCCTAGTCCACAGTAGACACCCCCCCTGATACACGAAAAGTAGAATCCGGCCCGTGTGCTGTCCCGCAATAGCTTACTACTTACTGTACCTACTACTCCTGAAAAACAAATCGGTCCCGAGCCCGGGCCCCAACCAACTAGACTTGAATCATCGAACACTCTCCCTCCTCCTTGGAAAGAAAGAAAAAAAAGACATCTGAACCCACAAACCGACCGTCGGACCCGTGTACCCGTGGGGCTTGAATGACGCACGGCGCGACTATGGACGAAGGAGAACTTCTACGTTTGTTGCAACTCGTTATTGACCCCGTGGCCCACGTTCTCGTCTGCGCCCGTCCGGAATGTCTCATCGGCCTTTCCCCAAAGACCGAGCAGGTGAGCAACCACCTCAAGCGGAAACACGATGTACCAAACGACCTGCGGAGCCGTCTCACACGCCTGCTGCGGTGCCGGGCGCCGCCCTTGCAAAATCCTCCGGATGCCCCTCTCCGCCCAGATCGATCCCGACCGGATCCGTATCTACGGAAGCACGAAGGCTTCGCCTGCAAGTCCTGCGAGTACCGGACGATCAGTAAGCAAAACACATCTCGTCATGTTGCCAATCGCCATAAGCGGGCGGGAGAACCGCCGGGCGCCAGACCGCTTGCCATGTTCCTGCCCGTGTACCTGCAGGCCTGGATACGCAATCCTCCGGAGGGACGGTACTGGGTGGTCTGCGAGGACGGCAACGAGACGCGTCTGGTAGGGGACCAGGAGGCCTTTAATCACCTGGGCGACCTGTACCGTCGAGAACGGCAGCACAACCAGAGCATCGCAAACGAGAGGGCGATGGCCACGCTCCATGCGAAACCAGCCTACCCGGAGCTCCGCCCCTGGCTTGAGCGGACGGGATGGGAGGTTACGTACCGGAACGCCCACCGGGTACTCCTGAGGTCCCTCGCGGAGATGCCGTCGAGGCTCCCTTCCGCGCAACCTCTGCTGCTTGGGCGGGCTGGGACTGGAGACGGCCGAGCGCGGCTGGACCGGGATGTCGTGATCTCGGCCGACGACGAGCAGAAGATCGCGGTCCTCTGCATGGCCGCGATGAGTGTCATGGAACGGTGCGAACACACCGCGCGGACGACAAGCAGGAACCTGCTCGGCTGGCTCCGGAGCCTGCGACCGAATGCGACCTACTCTAAGCCTTTCGCCTTTGTCAGCCGGCCATCCAGCAGGATGAAATATTACGCGCTGCTCAAGCGCTTTCTTGCCATGGTGTTTCGCGCCTTTCGAATGCCAGTACAGGTCTGTAGGAGGGCGGCGGGGATCCGGTTCAAAAAGGCGCAACTGGATCTCGTCGAGGCCATCTGGAACCACGAGGCGTGGGAGCAACATGATGCCCTTACCCCGGGCTACTGGGGGCAGGCACAGAGACCTGGGATGTCGCGTACAGCCCAGGACTCCGTCGGTCGTGGCGACGGCGACCGGGCGGAGCTTTCCGAGGACGACGATCTTTCGGACGCGGGGACGATTTACGAGGACGACGGGGAGGAATGTGCGGTGGAGGGTGGTGACGAATGCGAAGACGGCGAGGACGGCGAGGACGGCGAGGACGGCGAGGACGGCGAGGACGATGGCAGAGACGGAGAAGTGGAAGCGGAAGCGGCTATGACGCCGACCGGGTATGGGCTTGGGCTCGGAACTCAGGCAGTCGAGCTGCTCGAGTTGCTTTTCGGACTCATCTTGGAATTCTGCAAGGAGGAGGTCACCGACGGCCGGCCAGCGTCGACCCTGCTCGTTTACTTCAGCGGGATCCTCGGGTTCTCGCCGGACTGCAACAGCTTCCTACGGGCAAAGTCGTATACGTCACACCTGGCCGGATTGATTTATGTTCAACGCCTGCTATTCCTCGAGTATGCCCTGCCCGCCAGGGAGTATCCCCTTCTCGCCATACCCCAGCGCCCACGCAGGGATCAGATCGCCAAGCTCCAGGCCGTCAGACAGAGATATGCTGTGCTGGGCGCGCAGTCTCCCTTCGAAGAACTCGTCTCTCTCATGGCCTATGGAAGGGCGACGGCGGCCTCGGATCCGCCTTCGTTCCTCCTCCGGTGGAGCGACGACGGCCAGTCCGTCGCATACGATGATCGCCTGACCATTACAATGGCCCAGTTCCGAGCCTTTGTGGACGTGGTCCTCGACGAGGCCGAGAGGCTGTGCGATGAGCTCATGTACCACTGGAAGCCCGACGTGGATCTGGGGCCGATCAAGGATAGCCTGACGAACGGGCAGCACGGCTATTCCTTCGTGGCGCATCCAGAGAACGGCCTCGGGGAGGCCTACCTGCGGCTGTCATTCAAGGCCTGTACGAGCCAGTTGAACAGCCTCTCGAAGAATGGCAGATGGAACTAGCGCGAAGTGCAGACCTATGTGCGGAAGGAAACGGCGTTCCGCGAGGTAATCGCACTGCTGATGTTGGTGGCGTGCGGCGGCCAGCCGCGGGCACCTGACCTCCTCCATTTACGGTGCGAGAACGCCATGTCAGCCGACCGCGGCATCTTCGTCTACGGCGGAAGCGTGATGTACCTGACGCGGAGCCACAAGGCCAAGCGATCAACAAACAGGGAGTTCTATGTCGCTCGATTCCTTCCTGTTCAGCCAGGCCATCTCATCTTCAAATACCTGGTCTATATCCGCCCTGTCGTCGACATGCTGATGCGGGAACAGAGGCCTGGCTTGCGGGGGTGCTCGACGTATCTTTTCCGCGCGAAGGCGTCCGACGACAGCGAAGCATGGACGACGGGGCATCTCACCAACGTCATCAAACGATTCTCCGCACAGGCCTGGGGGAAAGGCATCACGCTACAGATGCTCCGACAACTGTCCGTCGGCATCTCGGAAAAGCATGTCCGCGAGGTCTTCAAGCCGTTCAACCGGTTCGATGACCTGACGGATGCGGCGGATCGCAATGTCGCCTTCGCTTGGCAGACCGGCCATCGCCCGTTGCAGAGGGCAAGGTCATACGGGCTCGACGGAGCTTTCCCAGCGCAGCTACAACCCCAACTCCTCGGGCGATATGTCTGGGTATCGAGCCGGTGGCATGAATTCCTACACCTCCCCAGCACGGTCGCTCCCCCCGCTGCGCCGAAGACCGGGACCGGAGCGGGCGGGGCCGGCATTGACGATTGCGAACGGGGACCATTAGCAGGAGGACGGAATGCCCACTCGTACGAGCTCACGCCAGCTGTTCCCCACACCCCCATTGTCGCCCCGGTCCGCGGCGAGAAGCGGCGTTTGGCACCAGCACCGGCACCGGGACTTCCCCCCCGTTCTAGCGGCGACCGCGGCGACCGCAAGAGGCCCGCTGGGCCCGAGCAAGGCGCCGCTCAGAGCAAGCGGACGCGCCTTGCAGACCCATCGCCGCCGCCGCCGCCAACACGTCCCGTGAGCGCTCGTGCGGACGAACCTCTTTTTGGCCGCCTCAATGCGGCTGCGGCTGTTGAAGAGGCAGAGGAGCGGAGGAGAATCGTAGCGTACCTGGCGGGGAAGCTGCCCATCGTTCATTCCATCAACTCGAAGGATACCAAGCTCGTCATCACGGCGGAGCATGGCGGAAAGCGTACCGGAGAAGCAGACTCCCCACCGCATCCGTCGTACCAGACAACCCGTCGGCTAGGCAAGATCCATAAGCGCACTGAGGAATGGAGGTTCGTCGGCTGCGAGCTATGCTTCGCGACTACGGGGCAGCGAGAGCCCGACCACGGACTAGAAGACTGTGGAAGATGGGAGACCAGCGAAACTGCGAGGCGCCTCCTTCGGTGGCTAGAGGGGCTTAGCATCCCCCGATACTATGGCTGGAGGGGTGCTTGTGCAATATGTGGGCATGGCTGGGTCGTCTGCGATGAGATGCGGATGCAGTTTCAACTCGAAGAGGCAGCGAGTCGCCAGCCCGAAGACCGCGCCCGACTCGCTGCGCAGTACGATTCCGCCCAAGGACGCGACGGCTTCTGCGGGAATCGGCCGGTCGTGCGCAGAATGATGGCGGCATTGCTCGCATACGACGACCAGATCCTAGGGAAGGTCTTAACGAGGCTGGTTCTCGATCATTCTGGCGTAGACCTGGGCAGCGAGAAGGAGGCAAAGGGCTGGTTTGAGCAGCGAGTACGATCGACCGACGGGTACTGGTCGCCGCGGCAGTTGCACGCACTCGACCTATTGATCTTGGCGTTCGACTGGCGGCTGGAGCAACGACGGTCACCCGAAGCGGCGACGGCGGGATCACCCGAGCTAGCGTGGGACAATGGACCGGAAGTGGAGAACTGGAGAGGGGCACTGGACTGGCTACGTGGAAGGTGTTCCTTCTGTGCTGGGCGTGGTCTTGGTGAGGGCCAGATCCGCCATGCGCTCCGGCAGTGTCACCGCGGAGGCGCACAAAAGGTCCGCGAGGACATGGGAGACCTGCTGTACGGAAGGGATTACGAACCTGCAGGGGGATGCTATGTGTGCCACCTGCCGAAGGACTTCTGCTCAAGGTGGGAAGACCAGGGCGGGGGGGGCCCGTGGATAGAGCGCCGGGATGGCGCATGCAGCTACGACCGAAATTTTCTCTATGACGGCGTCGTCGGATTTTGGACCTGTGGAGTTGCCGCCTACAAGGAAGAGCTCCTCGAGGAGATCGACGACTATTTCATGGACCAAGGAGAGGACCTCCCGCGGTACCATGACGATGAGAACGCCGTCTCTTGGCTTACTCAGCCGCTCTTCGTAGCGGCGGCGCGGGCCATCAAGGAGAAGAACGCCGCAAGATTAGGGGGTCGCGTTCGTTGAAGCAGTTGGGAGTTGTGTTCGTAGAGAGTTTCCCCAACAAAATAGTCAAAGGTGGTAGTTATAGTATGTATGTGATGCCTAGAATACGGCGGATCCAGCCGTAGAGTACCATTTGCAGTTCGCAAACGAGCTTTGTCGAGGAGCAAGCAAAGAGTTCGTGTTGTGGCGGTTAAAGTGAAAAGAGCAGTCGCCTAGAGCAGGAATCAATCACAGGTAAATTAGATGTTTTGAAAAAGTTTGTTTAACCATGGTGTAGCCAGAGCAGCACCAGCGAGGCAAGAACATACAGCAAGGCAGGAGAGAAGAGAGCAGAGAGCGGTACAGGGGAAAAGCAGGCGACAAACCATGGTAACGTTCAGCGAGATCTTCACGCTATTGCCCACATTTTGCACGGCAGTTTGCCCCGAGCATGGAAGCGTGGTGACGGCCCGGTCGGTTGCATCGCATGTCAATTCGCGGCACCGACATTTGGCCGTACAGGTTCGCCAGCGGATCGTGGCCGAGGCATTGGCGTTACAGGACGCCGGTTCGTTGGCCGCCGATACGAATAATATCCCATTTCCCGACAAGGTGGTACCAGCAATTGACGGATTACCCGTGTGGAGCGATGGCAAGAAGTGTATCGAGTGCGGGTATATTCGGCGTAGGAGGAAGCATATCCAGAAGCATTGCCGGTTAGAGCACGGTTGGGCGAATCCCAGAGGCCGCGGCGGCAAGCCCGGGGCCCACCCAGCAGGCGGGTTAGGCGAGGTATGGGTGGATGGGGTGTATTGCCAGCGGTTCGGGTAGGCCGGCGCGTTGCAGCGGTTGTTCGAGGTGACGATACCAGCCAACGCGGCCGCAAGCGGGAGCCGGGGAGAGGCGGCCGATTTCCAAGCCGCCATCCGGGCCGAGCTCGAGGCGGCGGCGTGGGCCATCAAGGAGGAGGACGAGGCGGCGGCGTGGGCCATCAAGGAGGAGGACGAGGCGGCAGCGGCACTGATCAGCGACCAATCGAGGTTGTCGGCCAATAAGTGGCTACGGCGGACGGGTTGGCCGCGGCATCTGCGCGGTTTCGACCGCGAGTGGTTGGTAACGACTACGCGGCGGCCCGCGGCGGCGGAGAAGGAGGAAGAAGTGGAGGAAGGGAACGGGGAGGGGGACGGAGAGGATGAAGAGGATGGAGAGGAGGGCGGGGATAGGGACAGAGATGACAGGGCCCGCAGCGAAACCGCGTTGGCCATCGTATTGTTGGCCGTGGAAAGGGTGATTTGGCGGGCGCAGAAGGCATCGCAGGTCGAGGTGGTCGGGTCGGCGGCAGTGAATTACATCGAGCGGCGGGAGGTTGGCGGCGAGACGAACGAGAAGCCGTTCAACGCGGCCCAGAAGGGCACAACGATGGCCAAGTACAGCGAGTCGTGGAAATCGCTGATGGCGTATATATGGCGGACGTGGCGTTTAGAGCCGGTCGATGAGGGAGACGAGGACCAGGGAGAGGAGGGAGAGGAGGACGACGGATACAACGGAGTAGGGGGAGACGGCCAGGAGCTACAAGCCAGTATCCGCGATCAACGGCCGGCGTACCATTTCACCGCCCAGCAGGCCAGGACATTCGACCAGGTATATACGGCGGCGTATACTATAACGAGGAGCGAGGAGGACCCCGATACGGGCGAGCTCGAGGGCTACGTATTGGACTTTTTCATCGCATTGTTGGACCACGACGTGGGCGATAACGAGTACCAGAACGCGTTGTACAGCGGGTTGGCTATATTGGGGATCCAGCCGGAGTAGGGATGGCGGAGCGCATTGTCATACACGTCGGTGTTGTCGGCGGTGGTGACGGTGGCGCGTATGCTGGTGTTGTACAAGGCCAAACGGGCGCGCGAGCACGAGATCCGGCGGCGGCGGCAGGCGACGGGCGAGAGCGAGGCGGAGGCGCGGCGGCGGGCGCGGAGCCATTTCGGCCGGGTGCGGGAGATGGTGCAGCGGTTTATGACGATCATCGCGTTCGACGGGCGGCCGTCGCCAATGGATTCGGTGTTGCGATTGCGGGCGTACGGTAAGGCGATCCGGGCGAACACGAACGCGGACGGGGTGGTGGATTGGCACGGGGACGAGTTATTATTGGGCCACGTACAGTTCAGCATGGCGTCGTTGCGGGCGATGATCCACGGGTTGTTGCATTCGGCGCGGGCGCAGTTGCGGCGGTCCGTATTGTTGTTAGACGTGGACGAGGAGGGCGAAGCGGTGGCCGGGGCGACAGCGTGGCCAGCGATCCAGTGGGACCGGTTGGTGGACAACGCGGCCGAGACGAGGACGGGGTGGAGTTTTGTAGAGGACCGGTGGAACGAGGCAGCGTTCGGCGGCGTGGATGGGAAGACGTGGTTAGCCGGGCGGGTAACCGACGAGGCGCGGCTGCAAGGCGAGTTTTTTAGAGCGGCCGAGGGCGCGGGCGAGAGGCCGCGGTGGCGGATGGAGCGGGTGTATGAGTATGCTAAAGCGATTAAAGCGTTCCGGGAGCAGTTGTTGGTGCTAATGCATATAAGCGGCGGGCAGCCGGCGCGCGGGACCGAGTTGGTGACGGTGCAGTACAAGAACGGGGCGGACGGGGACGTGCGCGGGTTGTTCATCGAGGACGGGGCGGTGGTGTTCGTAACTATGTACAGCAAAACGATGGGGATGAGCGCTAAGGCCAAGGTGATTCACCGGTATTTGCCGCGGGAGGTGGGCGAGCTAGCGGTGTATTACGTATGGTTGGCGATACCGTTTTGGCGGATGGTGGTGCAGAGGGCGAGCGAGGGCGCGGCGATTTGGAGTAGCCCATACATTTGGGAGCCGCGGGCCGACGAGGCGTGGGCGTTCCCGGAGATGAAGGAGGAGGGCGGTGGGATGGGCGGTAAGAGAAAGCGGAGAGTGGTAGGCCGGGGGACGAGGAAGAAGAAGAGGGGGATACGGTTACCGGTACGATCGGGGTCGTCGACAGGCGCGGCAGGCGGCGACGAAGAGGGAGGGGAGGACAGAGAAGAGGAAGCGGGGCAGGCGACATGGTGTCGGCCGGACGTATGGGATACGGACCGGATCAGCCGTCAGATCGGCAAGGTGTCGTCGCAGTATATGGGCGAGAAGTTGAGCATCTTATCGTGGCGGCACAGCGTTAAGGCGATATACCGGCGGTACATTAAGAACAAGGCGATTATGGACATTATCCAGCACGCGGATACGGCGGAGGGGGAGGATGAAGAGGGCCAAGATATAGGCGGGCGGGCGGTCGGGGACCCGTTCCACGGGCAGAGCGGGCACGGGGCGCGGATCGGAGAGGGCATTTACGGGCGTTCGATGGACGAGTCGTTGTTCAGCACGGAGGCGCGGCGCATCGGGTTCCGGCGGGTGAGCCGCGAGTGGCACGCGTTTTGCATGTTTGATTCGGTGTTACAGGAGAGCGGCGGCGGCAGGGCGAGGCCGTCGCGGTTGGCGGACGTGGCGCGGCAGGCGACGGAGGAGGAGGAGCGGCGATGGAAGAAGATGCGGCAGGTGGACGTCGGGGCGGAGTTACGGCGGATATTGGGGCCGTCGGCGGGGTTCCGCGGCGTACAAGAGGCGGCGTTAGGAGCGATCATGCGGCAAGAGAGCCCGATCGTAGTGGTGATGGGCACGGGAGGGGGTAAAAGCATGTTGTTCATGTTGCCGGCGGCGTGCGCGGCGGCGGTGGGGGGGTTGACGGTGGTGGTGGTACCGCTAGTATCGTTGCGAGGTGATATTAAGGACCGGTGCGACGAGCTGGGGATCGAGTGTGTAGAGTGGAGCGGGCGGCGGCCGTACGAGTGGGCGTCGGTGGTATTGGTAACGCCGGAGGCGGCGGTAGGGGAGAGTTTCGGGCATTTCATTAACCGGCAGCGGGCGATGGGCCGGTTAGACCGGATCGTAGTGGACGAGTGCCACGTGGTATTGGATTCGAGGGCCGGGGGCGGGTGGCGGTCGCGGGTATTAGGGTTACGCGGATTAGTTAAGGCGGAGACGCAGTTGGTGTATTTGACGGCCACATTGCGACCGGCAGACGAGGCCGAGTTCGGGCGGTTAGTCGGGTTGCCGGGGGCGGGAGGGGCGGCGAGGGCGGGGGCGCGTTGGTTCCGGGGCGCGACGACGCGGGCGAACGTACGGTACGAGGTGCGGCGGTACGACGGGCGAGAGGAGAAGGAGGAGGAGGTAGTAGCGGCGTTAGTGGAGGCGAAGAAGGCGCAGTACGGCGAGGAGCAGGGTAGGATTGTAGTGTATTGCGATACGGTTAAGAAGGCGGAGCAGTACGCGAAGCGGTTGGAAGGGGTGTGCTATCACCGGAATGTCGGCAGCGCGGAGGCGAAGCGAGGGATCGTACGGCAGCTGCGCGAAGGCGGGCAGCAGGTGTTTACGGCGAAGAACGCGTTGGGGCTAGGGGTAGACGCGCCGAGGATCCGGGCGGTAGTGCACGTTGGCATAGTACGGCGTTTACAGGATTACGCGCAGGAGAGCGGGCGGGCGGGGCGGGACGGGCAGGCGAGCGAGGCGATCATAGTACGGGCGGTGCGGTACGATAGGCGCGGGAGGCCGGTAGAGGAGACGGCGGAGCAGGCGGAGAGCCGCGGGGTGGAGCGGGCGATGTGGGGGTTTACGGAGACGAAGGAGTGTGTACGGGTAGTGTTGGATAGAGAGATGGACGGGCGGGAGGACCGAACGAGGTGCGAGGAAGGGGAGGAGGCGTGTTACCGGTGCGAGGGGCGGCGGGTGTGACGAACCTACTCCAGGATCCTATCCTGTTAGGGTTCAGCTTCGGTGAAGGTAATCTCTGCAAAGGATGCTTAGGTTCGGTGCAGCCAAAGGGTGCACAACAATAGACTTGTCTCAACAGTAGGCTTGCGAGCTTGTAGCGAACTGTAGTTGTGATTGCTAACTGGAGAACTCCCAGAGCTCTCCAGAACGAGTGGCTATATACTAGCTATCTAAGGGTGCTCAGAGTGCTCAGGGCCTCAGCTCTGAGCATCCTGAGCACAAGGTGCTCAGGGTGCTCACAGTTCCCTTAACGAGCAGAATGAGCACCTGCTCATTCCCTTGGCACGGCCCTTTATGAGCAACGGGACTGTTCCTTCATTGGCTGCGCGTTCGTACGCAATGATGGACCGGGGTACTGCCAGCGTACCCCGCCGGCCGGCTGCATGCGGCCATAACCGTGACAGCGGGTAGGGTGGGAAGAGGGGGAGGGGCAGACGGCGGAGGAGGGAATAGGAGAAAGGGAAGGAGCGGAGGAAGAGAAGGTAGCGGGGTTAGGGGAGATGGGTAGCGAGGTGAATGGGAAACGGGTGCGGGAGGGGGGGATGGAAAGGGATAGCGAGGAGGGGGATAGCGAGGAGGGGGATAGCGAGGAGGGGGAGATGGAGAGGGAAGCCGAGATATACCGGGGTCGGGCACAGCGGCGGAGATACGCGCAGGCCGAGAGGGGGCGGCAGGCGGAGGAAAGTATAGAGGTGGAGATACTTCGGTCGGTATTAGACGAGTGGTCGGCGGGTTGTCCGTGGTGCCGGGCGATAGGCGAGGCGAAGGAGGTATGGCGAGCGCATAGGTTAGAGAATTGCGAGGAGGTGGAAGCGGAGGCGGTAGTGGAAATGGTAGAGCGAATTACGCGGGTGGTTCGTTGGGAGGCATATTCGTGTTGTTTTAATTGTGGGGTACCGCAAGCGATGTGCGAGCGGTACGAGACGAGAGGAGTAGGAGGTGGGTTTCGGCGAGTAGAAGGGCGGGCGTGCCAGTACGAGGGTATATTCATACGAACGATGGTATCGATATGGGGAGTAAGGGGTAAGTCCGGAAGCGATCGGTTATACGAGTGGATGCGGAGGCAAGGGGCGGATATTCAGGAGGAGGATATAGATGGGATAATTCGGTGGATGGGACGTAAGGTACGGTGGGGAGGTATAGAGAGCAACGAGATGTGTCGAGTAGTGGTGCAGTTGTGGCGATGGTGGCAAGAGGCGGAGGAAGGGGAATAGGGATAGATAGGGGGTAAGGAGCTTTCTTGCACTTAATGAGAAGCATTATATACTTATTCGCCGCAAATGCAAAGCAGTAGTGTAGCCCGGTAACAGCATCGAATCGCATTTCCGCTGTCAACATTGGTTAAAGGAAGAGGTTCTTAAAAACATTAAGGACTACTATGCTAGTTAGGACTTAGCTAATCCAAAGATGGAAGCTCTAGCGTAAACTTAGTGAAACTAACTAAGGGTCGGCGAAAGCGCAAACAGCTACTGCTCAGATCAGCGCATCCGGGCGAAATACATTCCATGCATCTATTTATCTATCCAGATCAGCGCAATTACGACAATTTAGCGCAGAGTCGTACGTAGCCATAGATATCGTTTCGTTTCTTTATCTACCCGAATACCCATTCGTTATATGCAAAACATGCTGTTTTGCATGTATCGTAGACGAGGTGACTAGTCATTTACGCAGTCATCACATGTCGATCCGTGCCCAAGAGCGGACTAGAATCGCTACGCGAGTCAAAGATATCCCCGGGATTCTTCACGACCAAGCGAGTTTACGCGAGTTTCAACGCCCACCGGCCACTATCAACGTAATCCCGTTTATCAAACCGCTAAAGATAGACGGATTACGGTGTAATGAGTGTGGTTTTATCACCCGAACACCGCAAGGGATCCAAGGACATTGTCGGAAGGAGCACGGGTGAAAAAACGATTAGCGCAAGGGTGGGAACGTAGCGAAGAGGGCTACGTAGGAACGCGAGCTGCCATGGACTACGGGCGTTTGTTGCCAGCGGTTTTTCGCATCGCGTGCGGCTAGCTGGTGGTTCGAGGTGGGACGGCCCAGCGAACCGTCGAGCCCGCGATCGGGGGACCCGAGGCCGGGAGAGGATTTGGTGGAAAAGGTTAATTAGGAGTAGGCACTAGGAGCAGGCGGCACTGTTCAATGCGGCAGGGAAGGAGAGGATTCGGGTGGCCGAGGATGAGAAGGAGCCAAACCCATAGCTCGAGAGGATCGGGTGGGCGGCGCATCTGCGAGGACTGTCTCCCGATCGGCTACGTGAGGCGGCAGGGCCGATCGGGGAGTAGGAAGCGGTACGAATAGGAATGTGGGAGAGTCTCGAGCGTGTGTTGGACCGGGCGCGGGCCATAGCGGTGCCCGGCAAAGTGGGTTCCGCTACGTTGTTCGAGGTTGCGAGGAAGGAGATCCACGTTAAGCCGAGGAAGCCGTTCGACAACCGGTTGGAAGACGATACGTGGCAGCGGTATAAGACGGTGTGGCGGCCGTTGTTATACGTCTGGCAGCGCACGTAGATGTGGGACGACGATAAGCGGCCGCTATACGAATTGACGACTTAGCAAGGCGATTTTTACGACGAATTGGAGGAAGTCGTAGAGAGGGCCGTAGAAGGGGTTAACGAGGGAGCGATGGACAAAGAGAAGGTGGATCGAATGTGTTTGGATATGGTGATTGGGATGCTAGATCACTAGTTTACGTAGGGCCATTACGATAGTATCGTACTTAGCGAGCTAGCGGTTATAGGGATCCGAGAGGATGGCGGGTAGGTCGATGCGATGGATTCCACGACGCACTATTCCGCCGTCATTAAGGTAGCAAGGATGTTAGTGGTATTATCACGGGTGGAATCGCCGTGGTAGGGGATCTCTGGTATATTGTGTGGTTGCACGAGCAACCGAATGTAGGAGGCGCGGCGCGCCCAGGGAAAACCCTGTCTGTGTGGGCCGCGCACAGATCACACTAGCAGGACCCCACTACCAGGGGTCCTGCCCTGCAACCCTGACCCTGACTAACTACAACCCTAACCCGTATATGGAACGGGCTGTGCCCGTGACAGGTATACTCCTTGACCTTCGGTGAGCTGCGGGAAGTGCGGGAACTATTACTATCTCGGGGGTTCCGGCCTTTGAGTGAATGGATAGCATCCCCGAAAGTTTGGTCTGCTTTTGCTTGGGACGCATTAAACGTGCTAAACATCTCTTCGAGTACATGTACTTTAACTGGTTAGCTCAAGGTCTAAGAGAACGAACATATGGCAAAAGTGTTAAAACATTTGAGTCGGTCACTCGTGGAGATTCAATCTTCTTGCGGAGAAATCCCGTAAAAGGATCGGGTATGAAATACAACGTTGACCTTTTCCTCAACCCTACCGTTTTGCATCGTTAACGGCGACGGTCCCACTTCCATTCGAAACCCCGTTCGGTTTGATAGGTGATAGACTCTTCCCGACCACTAACTCGGCAAGCTGCTTGAGAGAAGGACTCCGTAGGACATCAGACACCGATAGTTTCACATTGATAGTCGAAACAAGCCAGTTCCGCATCTCGACCGCCACCATTGAGTCCACACCTTGTGTTGAAACGTCCATGTCGGCGTCTACACTTTCAACAGGCACGTTGAGAATAGCGGCAAGATGCCCAGCCAATGCTTGAGTCACTGGCCCCTTCCCTGCCTCGGTTTCGGCTATGTTGCCAATGCCACCAATGGCCTGGACGAGTGACGCCGTCGGGTCCTGCGTTGTCCCTCGGGGGGGTAACGCCGGAGAAAGCTGTGGCGATGATGTCGCAAGCCGCAAGGTTCCAAAGCGGCTGTCTCCGCGCTCTTTAGCATTAGCAGGTAGACGGTCCCATGGCAACAAACCAACGACGGTCTGAGTATCAGCCACACGTTTGTCATTGTCTTGCTGTTGTTGAATGGCCGCGCCGATAAGTTCAATCGCATTGTCGATGGATATGGATCCTCTGCTGGGAGCTTGGGTGGGCTGCTGAGCATCAATATAGTCCGTTGCCATGGCCAGATCGGTCGTAGCCGGAAGGGCAACGCTCGCCACCGGTAAACCACGGGAGGCACGAGAACGAGCCAAGGTCCCCTCAAACGCCCTAACAGTAGCGACGTAGGCCTCGGGAGCATTGCCTGCCACACCGATATTTGATGAGAAGAGGACGAAGAAGGAGAGGTCCTCGGGAAGAAGCTTGTGAAGGTTGGCAGCCCCGGCAATCCTTTCCTCGGCAGCATGTACCCATTGCAAATAGGCACTTAATCCTGAGATTCCAACCTGTGACTGCTGTGCCCCGTGTTAGTGGTGAATTTGTGGGAGTCGCTTTGGCCAGTCTGTAACTTACCTCCAACATAGGATCCGAACCAACGTGGACAACACCACGGATCCGGGCCTGCGAGGCCGACAGTCGTGAAAGGAGACCCGAGAGGTCTTCCTCATTCCACAGATTACAGTTCACAAACTCCAGACGGCAACCTCGGGCCGCAGCGTCTTCCGTCAGTGATGAAGCCTCGGGGTGTGCCTCTGCATTACTTGACACGACCACCACGGTTGTAGCCCCCTCGGATGCCATCCAAGATGCGATATCCGCGCAAAGTACCTCACCGGCAATGAGATATGTTGCGTTCTTATCGTCGAATGGGTGTGACCGAGCTGCTTGCCGCACTTTGACTTCCTCGTCAACTTGTGGGGCGATGACTATTCTGTCCCTTCCGCCGCTTTGTCGTTGCTCGTTGACGAGTTCGAGCGCCTTGTCAAGCTCTGAGACCGAAAATCGCCGCAAGTTCGGCGGCGTCGAGTAATCGCCGCAGCCGATAATAGCGAGGCTGGCGCCTAGCACCTCCCTCATGACTTGGCCGTTGTGTTCTGCGAGTTGAAAAGGATCAACGCAGCTGTACGTGACGCAACGGGCTGTGAGAGCCTCAATGTCGGGACTCACATCCATGCTTGAGTCGCCGATCTCAACCCAGCGGCCAAACCGAGCGATGCCCTCCAATCCGGAGAGCAGCGGGCACGTCCCTGCTCTGTAGCTTCGAGTCGTGATGACAACATTCACACCCCCAACGTAGCCCTTTTGGATACTGGCTTGGAGGGCTGTGCGTCCACCCCAATTCTGGAAAACTTGACTCGCGGGAATATCATACGTGTCTGCCAGGAGCTTCGCTTCAACATCGGTGCGCGGGGCAAACAGCAACTGGGCGCCAATATGACGTGCCACGGTGATCGCCGCTTGCGCCTCCTGGCTGTCCGCGGCGTGCAATATGAGTACTTTCTCGTCTTTCTGAAGTCTCGCCACGTGAACCAGGGCATAGTACGTTGCCGAATACACCAGGGGAACGCATGCGGCATCGTGTAGGGAGACCCGTTCGGGGATTTTCGCGACGCTCGTCCAGACCGCCCGCACCGTACTTGCAAATGAGCCTTTGACTAAAGCGCAGACGTTGTCGCCGACTTGAAACCCGCCCCCTAAAGCACGTTCGCCAACATTGGTGACAATGCCGGCCACCTCGTACAGACCAGGGGCCTCGTCATCGTCACCGTGACGGCCGAAAGAATCTGCGCTGAAGGCCCTTGTCTCGATTTCGACCATGTCGTCCGGTATTGTCTTTGTGGGCGAAGCTTCTATGAAGGCGTCTTCCGTAGATGAATCCCAGACAAGCACTCTCCCAGGCGTGTGGAATGACTGCAGCGACTTAATACCTGCCCCGTCCTTGTTGCTACTCTCCTGGACGGGGTACACCCGCGGCACTTTCAGGACCGAATCTTCGACGACATATTCCCAGTCCACACTGCCAGGCCCGTAAGCGTTGGATGTCAGAGTCCGCTTCAAAACTTCGACGATATGTCTAGCGAAGGAGCTGAGATTTGATGTCCAGTCCCGAGGCAGGTTTAGCAGCATGTATGACTTGCCGTGGTCATCCTGGCGGCGAGTTGTGAGAAGGCCCTGAACCACTGCAGCTGCGGAGGTTAGAGGGTCGGAAGCTTCACCGCCGGTGGTCAGCCACAGGATGCCCGAATTCCTGTTGAGAAGGCGGCAAATTTTGTCCAGGCTTTGTTGGTCGAATTTGTCGATGGCCGTGCCGTCGTCCCGCAAATCAGTCAGGATATAAATTTTCTCATCGCTAGGTTTCACAACGTCGAGTGTTTCCGTATCAACCGTGATACCTGTCTCGGCGCGGATAGTCTCGGCCAAGGTCGTTACCCACGGTCTGGTTGATGCCAGCAGTGAAGGAAAGACGATGCTGATGGCCGGCTCCGTGGCATGGTTGGTGTTATGAAGGGCCGCGATGCTGGTTAAAACCACGCTCGACGCTTGATATTCTGGCTGTTCGCAATCGCGAATATCGAAATCGACACCGGTGAAACCATTCACACGCAGGAGGCTGTCCAACTGCTGTGACTCGATAGCCTGGGCTGGTCCGTCGGCGCCGTTAGTATCGCGGTCAACCAACACTTCACACAGGAGTTGTGTGTCCACCCTGTTCCGTGTTGGTTCCAGCAAGATGAGCTTTCCGTTGGCCGCGAGCAGCTTCCGGATGTTTCTCAGCACCTTCCCGTGACTCCTCGTTCCCTGCAGGGCCATCGTTGCGACGACAAGATCAAAGCTGTGCTCAGCGAAGCCGGCCGAGACCGGATCTCTCGCGATGTTGAGTTCTCGAAATTCAACCATATCTGCCAAGGGACCAATCCTCGTTCTCGCGGCTTCAAAAGCACCTGGGTCGGGGTCTGTCGCCACATAGTCACCAACCAGACTTCCCCCGTCCGCTTGGGGTGCAAAGGCGTTTAGAACAACCAAGGTTGCGGCTCCAGTGCGGGCACCTATCTCCAGCACCCTCGCCCCCGGGTTCTTCACCGCAAACAACTGGACAAGTCTTGCCAAGTGTTTAAGGCTCCGGGTCAGAACGCCAGCAGAGAGAGGGATGCTATTCTGGTACTGACCCAGCAACTCCCTAGGGACGGTATCCCCGTTCACGATGCCCGCTAGGGCGGACCCAACCCTCACGAGCAGCTCTCCATACTCGCCAGCACCGGATTTCAAGTCATCGAACAGCATGCGCTTTACACCCTTGGTCGCTTGCGCCCACACTCTGCTCCCGGCCGCCAACTGTCCTGATTTTCCGTTTGCGGCTACTGTCTTCATCCAGTCGAAGATGGCGTGTTGGCGCGGCACCCAAGTATCAACGTTCAAGGCGGGGTTTTGGTTCTCCAACGCGGCGACAGCGTCTGCGATCAGGTGGTATGATGCCCGAACGAGCTTCCTCTCAAGATCCAGCTCTCTGTTTTTGAGGGTAATGCACATATCATTTCTGATTGTATCGGGGATGGAATGCAGTACATCTGGTTCCAAGCGGGTGGTGGAAACGAGGATGCTGTCGCCCGATGCTGGCGGCAGGCGGGTAATGGCCTCACAGAAGAGTCCTTCGAGTATCACCTTGGCTTCCTCCCCTGGGGTCGGTAAGGTATTGGTCACGACGCAAGCACGGGACGTAAATCCCTTGAAGTTGGATTTGTACAGCTCGCCGAGGACGACGGCAGTGTTCCTATCTCCCATTGCGGATGGTTCGTCGCAGACAGTTATGGTTTGGAGAGAGCGAGGCACGACTGAAGACCTTTTGCCAATACTGCGGGGCAAGCACATACACAATGCTTGGATGGCACAGTCGAGTCTCGTTGGGTGGATGACGTACGAAGCCGTACCCGAATTGGCCTTCGGATCCTGGATGTGCAAGTCGGCCACAACCCGCTTAGTTACTCCCGAAACGCGGCCATTCCGTAGGCCTTGGAACGTCGGTCCGTACTCGATGCCCGTCTTGGCGGCAATCTGAACTCGCAATGCTTCTTCGTCCATGTGCCGGCCGGTATTATCGAGGAACAGCTCGACGTTGGGTCTTGTGGTTTCGTTGTGTCCTTCAAGCCCCTCGGAATCCGCCCCAACCATCCCGCGACAGTTCTCGGCCCATACACCGTTGGCCTCCAGGGACCGCACATCAAACTCATACCATCCGGCTTGATCCCGTTTAGGCCGCAGATTCAGGTGAGTTTCTATCCCTTCTCCGGTTTCGGGAACCGTGAGGGCGCGCAGAAACTCGACGTTCCGCAACCCGTATCGTTTTCTGCCGCCGACTTCCGCCGTTTCCAAACCGAGCTTCTTCACGGCTTCGATTGCCATGCAAACGTACGCGGTAGCAGGAAGCACGGCCTCACCGTTGATACGATGATCACCCACCCAAGGCAAATCGGTGAGCCGCAGGAAGTTGCGCCATGAGGGCGTTGTCGCCCCAGGTACGGCTGTGCCAAGTAGTTCATGATGCGGGAATCTTCTGAACCGGATTTCTCGGCTAATGCGAGACTCGATCCAATAACTGTTCGTATGGTCCCAAGGATAAGACGGCAGGCCTTGGAGAAGGGCTCCTTGTTCTACCAGGCCGATGCAGCGGTTCACGGCGTCAAGGTCGACTGGGTATCGGAGGTGGAGGAGCGTGGCTGCAAGCTCCTGCATCGTGACAACTGCATCCGAATCTCGTTTGAGGCAAGAAACATAGGCCATCGTCCGGCCGCGCAGGATTTGGCGGATTGGCCCGTGGAGAGCGGAGTGCGGCCCTATTTCCACGATTGCGTCTACCTGGCTCGGGCTGCCGGTGTTTGCGCCGAAGCACATAGTCTCAAAGGCTTGACTAAAGAGAACTGGGCTGGTGAGGTTGTTGACGTAGTGCTCCGCGTTGAGTTGGTCCGGGGTCGTGATGAAGCCCCCGGTGACAGGCGAGGTGTATGTGACGGTGCCCGACCATGTCGGCTTTGTAGGGACTATCCCGCGCAGCCTTTCGATGTAGGCGTCGGCCAAGCGGTGCATGTGATGTGAGTGATAGGCCACCGGCACGTTAAGCTTGCGGCCAAACTTGCCGTCCGCTTCAAGGCGCGCCACAACGTCATCCAAATCATCAACATCACCCGCGAAAGTCACGCTCTCGGGGCTGTTCACGCACGCCACAACAACCCTCCCTCCTGATTTTGTGTCTGCGGCGTACCTCCCCGCCTCATCAACATCAACCCCCCCGGCAGCCATACCGCCAGCAAGCCCGGACCGTTTCCGATCAAGCAGCTCCCGTGCTAGCGCCCCTTGCCAGTATGCCACCCCAAGGGCCTGGCGAAACGATAGTGCACCCGCTGCATACGCTGCCGCAATTTCTCCGCTGGAGTGGCTTGTAATGGCTATTGGTTGGACACCCCAATCGCGTAGTAGAACCACGAGACATAGCTGCAGCGCGACAGTAACCGGCTGGCCTAAGTGCATCTCAGACACGCGAGTTGTCTCTGCGTCACGGCCCAACTCCTCCAGTAACGACCAGTCGGTGCCGTAGTGGTTACGGAAGATGGAATCGGCCTCGTGAACGGCTGCCTTGAAAACCGGGTAGGCGACAAGAAGCTCACGACCCATAGCGTGCCATTGGGCGCCTTGGCCGTTGAAAACAAAACCTAATCGCGGGATGCCTTTGGTTGCTGGGGGTTGAGAGGTCTGGAGTCTCTTCGGGGAGGAGAGCTGCTGTGTTAACGATGAGAGACATTGGGCGCGGATAGTGGCGAGGTAGGAGAGGCGGGACCGGCGGGAAGAGAGGGTGTGGGCGAGGACGGCGGGCAAAGGAGCGTTGCCGGAGTGTAGGCGTTGTGTCAGATAGCAGCCGAGATGTGTCGCCATCGCTTCCAGGGCTCCTGGGCTTTGTGCTGACAAGAGGTAGACCCGAGGACCATGATCCCCGTTTGTTGCCTTTTCAAGTTCATGGCCGTCATTGGTAATGTTTTGAGGCGCCGCCTCCAAAATAACATGTGCGTTGGTTCCATTGCGCCCCGAACTGTTGATAGATGTGCCGAACGGCTTGTCGCTGGGCCATGGAACGAGACTCGTCGGCACCCGCAGATGCCAGCCTTTGAGGGTGATTTCAGCGTTCCCGACGGTATGGTTAAGGCTGGGTGGAATGGATCGATGCTTGAGAGCCATCGCTACTTTAATTATGCTGGCTAGCCCGCTGACGGCTCCGGTATACCCAATGTTCGTCGTAACCGCGCCAACCCAAATCGGGTCGTTCACATCACGGCTCGCTCCAAAGGTCTCCGCAAACGAGTTTGCCTCGGTGGCGTCCCAGCCTAGCTGTTTTCCGGCCATCTGAGCCTCGATGTAAGCGGTCTGAGAAAAATCAAGGCCGACACTGTCGTAGCATTGTCGGGTGAGCCGGGTTTGCGCACTTGAAGAAGGATTCTCAATGTTAGTGGTTTTGCCGTTTTGATTGAGCCCCGAGTTACGGATTACAGCGTGCACCTGATCGCCGTCCCGAAGAGCCGCATCCAGGGGTTTTAGGACAAGGACAGCCACGCCTTCACCGTGGTCGTGGAGCTGCCCTCGAGAGTTCCAGCCGTTGGAACAATCACCAGCGCCAACTATGCTGTAATCTGTACTTAGTACTGGGCGGTGCGAAGCGGAAGATTTAGTACGTACACCGGAGAAGACATGCTGCTGTAGAGGTCTGGATTTATTATCACAGTCGACGCCCCGATGATGGAGACACTGGATTGTCCTGTGTGAAGCGTCTGACAACCCTGGTGGAGAGCGGCGAGGGCACCTGGACCACCAGCGTCAACGGACATGCTGATACCCTGGAAATCATAAAAATGAGATATACGGCTAGAAAGCATGGTGGGGGCATTGTGCGTTGCCAACGAAGCCCGCATGGTCCCAGGATCTCTCATTTGGAGATCGCGGTAATCCTGGTTCGAGGAGGCCACAAAAACGGATGTGTTGACCTGCTGCCCGGCAAGCTTTTCGATTGGGAGCCCGGCTACAAAGGATGCAACTTGTAAGCGTTGAGCCAAAAACATTAGCCTCGCCACTGACCGTCTTCGGTTGCCTCGTATACAACCTCTAGCAACATTCTCAGCTGAGGATCCATGGCCTGCCGCGCTTGTCAGTCTCAGGGCCAGGCGCTCCCGGTTGGTAGAAAAACGTACACTCGCTTCATCACTAGTCAGATCAAAAAACTTCGCATCAAACGAGGCCAAATCTTGCTGTAGAAAATACCCTCCGGTTGCACGGTCCTGGCGTAAAACTGGTCAACGATTTGCAATCTTACTGCCGTCGACTGGAATACTTAATTACTCTGCCAGCCCTTTGGCTACTTGGGTCATGCACAGACTTCACGTCGGACGTTGCGTCGGGAACCTGAGACCTTGCATCCCGGCCTGACGAGCAGAGATCCCATAACTTCCCCGGGCTTGTCACATCACCGGCGAATCTGCAAGCCATGCCGATCACGGCAATGGGTGATGGGGTTGGGAAGCACGCTGCAGGGCCGCCATCATGTTTGCTATATCCGTTCGCGGCATCGAAGCTGCCGGTGGCGGAACCATGGGCGCCGTTACTCCCGTTCGCTTGGTCGAAAGGTTTCTCGTTGTTGCCGGCCGTCATGATGAAGGTGGAAAACGGATAGCACTAACAATGCGTGGGCATGCATGGACGCAGTGATAGAAGTTGACAACCCAAAAAAACCAGGCCAAGGAGGGTTGGAAATGCACGTTGAGTTATTCGTATCGCCAACTCGGAAGAGTTGCAATCCTCCATGTTCCTTGGCGTGAGCTATCTTGGTGGTGCCCCTGGTATTGAATGCGACGATGCAGCGTAAGGTTGGTTTCTGGCAGGCTGTCAGCTGGCTTAGTTACCGTGTGGGTGCCCTGTAAGCACCCCATAAGCAGTTGCGGTCAGTCCCACTTTGTTACCGGACAGGAATCAGCAGGATGGCACCCAGCGTCGTCTGCGAGACGAAGGGAGGTTAGTATTTTCCGAGCACTGCTCCAATTCTAGGATCTAACAAAACTGAAATCTGGGATCGGTGTTTTAATATGACAATACGTTTCCAACCCTGTCAGGGCATGGTAAAGATCCTGTGACAACACCCGCGCTGCAGATTCGAATGATCGTCCTGGTCGAGACCGCTCAGCAACATCCTTCACATTCGCACACGCAACATGTCCACAATTATCCGCGCTCCAGTCGGTGTGTTGGACCACTTTTGCCCTCCCAACTACACAGCCTTCGGTTGGTATATTCCGCTCAAGGACGGTGTCACACCACGAGAAGCATTCGCTACGCTGCGCCATGGACTGCGGTTGACTTTCAAACAGTTGCCCTGGTTAAGTGGCAAGGTGTACAAGAAAGCAACAACGAGGCCTGGTTGGCGTCCCGGGGAGCTCGAAATTGGTTACGACCCGGCCGATGTGGAAGGCGACCTACCACAATTCCAGTTCAAGCAGTTTGATGAGTCTCAGCTTCCGATGAACTATGAAGAAATCAGAGATTGTGGATTTCCGTTGGATACATTTCCGGATGAGGAGATCCTCTGGGGATCATATATCAAAGTGCCGGAAGAAAACGAGGGCGCGGAATGTTTCAAAGCCCAGGCAAACTTCATACCGGGCGGCCTTCTACTCTGCGGCGCGACCCACCACAACGTCTCTGATGGGACCGGCCAGTTTGATGTTTGGAGGTTGTGGGCAGCCAACTGCAACGGCCTTCAATCCGGTGTTGCCCCTAACGCGGTGGACCCCCTGAGCTCAGATCACAGCCTCATCGAGCGCATATGGGCTGCCGAAAGCACACCCAAGGAGATCAAAGACATAAACCCTGTGTCGTGGAACCTACTAGACATGGATCCGCCCACGGCAATCCCTCGTCCAACGGCTATTCCAACTCTGTTCTCAGAAGATGCGATGCGATCAGTCATTTTCTACATTTCCCCAGACGATTTCATTGCCCTTCAGAAGAAATGTGTTGAAGAAGCCGGACCCGAAGCGCGCATCTCAAGCAATGATGCCCTCACGGCCCTCGTCTGGCGCGGCCTTCTCAAGGCGCGACGTACCGCTGCGCTCAATTCCGGGCGAGCCAGCCCCTCAGACCTGGCCGACATCCAAGCCAAGCTACATCTCACGCTCGACGGACGGCCCGACATCTCCCAGCGGGGTGATATGCCGCATGTCTACCTTGGCAATGTCGTCTACATGAACCTGTGCACCCTCCCGCTGTCCATTCTGACCGCGCCCGACGGTCTTGCCGCCGTAGCGAGGGCGATTCGTCAGACGGCCGAAGCCGCCACGTCAGAAGCGATGCTCGAAGCGTACGGCCTTGCGCGTGGGGTAAAGGATTTCGCCACTTTGGGCATGCGATTGGCGCCCCTACGACATTATGACATGATGCTCTCGTCGCTAATTATGTTCCCTGTTGGGGGCATGAGATGGGGAGGGGAGGTGTTTGCGCGGGGAGGTGAGCCCGACGCGGTGAGGCCGCTCTTGGATGAGATTAACAAGGTAGCGCGGCTATGTTTTCCACTACCGAGAAGGAAGATCGGGGCGGGGGTCGAGTTTGTGCTGAATTTGTTTGAGGATGAAATGGAGTTGTTGATGGGGGACCCTGAATTCGGCGAGTTTGCTGTTTATTTGTCGTCCTAGGTCATTTTGCTTAACTTCCTTCGTCTCTGAAAATACTAGGTGCAAGACCATCTAGTACCTCCGATAATAAGTCCCGTCTTTCTGACGAGACAGGAATGCCGTAAAGACCCGCGCTTCCGATTGCAGCCGGGGCCGGCGATGCCGGGGTTCAAACCAAATCACGGTCTAGTCCATGATGACGGGAAATTCAACATGCATTGGCCGTTTAATAATTTTCTTTTCTTTTCTAGAGTTCTACGCTTGGTCCTCCAAGAACTACCTCTACTGCTATGGTACACCACTGAAATCGAAAAACCCTTTCCACGGCGGTCAAAGCACCATTCAGAGTTGCCAACTCCACATGATCAGCTGTTCAAGCCCTAATTTTGACACGAAGGCCGAGACTTCCGGGGGCCGGAAAGGGAGAGATGAAATCACTATGGGCATCAATATCCCTTGCCCGTTCCGTGTGATAAAGTTCCATGGTGGGCCCGTCCTGGCCGCGATACAGGTCATACTTTGTGAAGATTGTGGCCAACGTGAGTGCTAACTCTCGCTTGGCGAGCGCCATTCTGTCAAGGCGAAAGTCCGTTAGTGGTGAATCTTGTGATGCCAGGAGAACAATAACTCACCCCAAGCAGTTCCTTGAACCCTTCCCGAACCCAAGAAAGTACTTTCCTAGGGAAGGGTTTTCCAGCCACCTCTCGGGCCGGAACTCGTATGGATCTTCATGGTAATCCGGGTTCATATGCACATCGACGGGCGACATGCTATACACGGTACCCGGTGGGACTGAGTAGGTTTTGCCCTTGCGTTTGTCATTGTAGATAATAGGCACCTCCGGGGAAACGCGCATCTGCCGGCTCATGACCCCTGGGTGGACGCGGATGCTCTCTTGAATCACGGCGCCGAGGTAAGGGAGATTCTCGACCTCGGTGAGGGGTGGTATGCCATCGGCGGTATGAGGGAGTGTTGTCAGCTCAGCTTTAAGCTTCTTGCACACCAGAGGATCGGCGAGAATGTGGTATAGCGCCGCATGCATCGTCCATGCTGCTTCCGGGTTAGTCTTTGCACTCGCTAGGTTTCGTGGATAACTAACCCGTTGTGCCCTCTCCTCCCAACACGACAAGCTGGGCCTCACCAGCCATCCTTATGTCGGTCTTGTCCGAGTCCGGAAGCTTACTACTCAAGATCCCCTCAAAAACGGTGCGTTTGATGCGTTGCGGGTCGGGCGAAGCTCTGATTTCGCGGACAGCGTTGGTCCACCACTGACAACAGTGGTCAGCGAACAGGAAAAGGAGGGACGACGAGGAGTAGTGACATCCAATGAAACAGTACTCACTTCTCTTCTCTCTCGCATTGCAATAAGGCCAGGGAACAAGATCTTCACGATCCAAACGGGCGCCCTCGTAAATACTGTCATCAGCCAAGGCACAACTTTGCCCGTGTGGGTCATGAGGAACAAGCTGTCGGTGGCGTCGAAGTCTTTCTTTCCGTAGTCTGGAGCGTCGAGCAGGTTGTGACACTGGTCGAAGGAGTAGAATGTGATCAAATCGCTTGCGAGAGCCTTGAACATGTAGTGAATCTGGATGACTTCCTCGGATCGGCCATGTGCGTCGAGGCGGGCGAGTACTTTGTGCAGGTTGTCATTCAAAACGTGTTCGAGCCGGTGCACACTTGCGGGGGAGAAAAAAGAGCTGACTGCATTGCGCCGCTGGCGGTGTTGGTCATGGTGGATTGTAGAAAAGATAGATTCCGGAGCTGAAGATCTCGTTAATTACCACCAATGCAAACCGGATGTCACTCCAAGATTTACTCACTCCCTGTCTTGGTATGGAGCCACGAGGGCTTGTCGGTTTTCCGTCCGGCCGTTGGGAATACGTAGTCAATGACTTCGGGGTCGTCAAAGTGCACCTCATCAGGGGTAATTCGAACAACAGGTCCTGTGAATGACTTGTCAGAACTCAGGACCTTGCCAGCTCTTCGGCTAACTACTCACCATATTTCTTGTGCAGCTCCCGCACATGCTGAAACATCTGTCCCCCAAGCCAGGCTTCATAGTAGGCCTCGTAAAAGAAGGTTAACGCTTTGCGGGGTCAGCGGCCTTGCCTCTCATCGCCTCACTTATCATCGGGGGGGGGTTTGGGTTCGTACCTGCTAATTTTGGCCCAGGAATCCCGGCTCTGCCAAGAGGAGAGAGATACACTATGTTGGCGGAGGAGATGATACGTTAAAATCGTTCTCTCTCTTCAAAGAATACCTAGGTACAAATCCTTACGTCGGTGAACGCCCACCGCGATGCCGTAAACCAAATACGCGGATAGCACCGAGACCACCAGATGGCCCCAATACTGCGAAAGCTGCTCCGCGTGGTGAATCAATTGGGGACTGACCCGGAGGTCCCAAACCGAATCCGTAAACTCGAATTTCGACATTTTCTAACGCCTGTGGTTTAATCAGCACAATAACCTCAGAGAACCGACACGGCAAGCAAAACCCTCCAAGATCACATTTATGAGCGTCGACAGGAATCCGTTGTTATCGTGTCAGACATGGGCGTCGGATCATTTGGCGCTAATATGCTTACATGCAAGGTGATGTCCCTGGCCCGCTAAGATGATAATCATGCATTAGCGGCAGTCAAGGGTCAGTCAAAGTCACCCTTGCAGCAGGCCAAGAGACAAACGGGTTGAAGTCCGGCATCGATTCTGCAAAATCCGGACCGAGATGGACTAGGTTATTAAGGCATCGATGGTAGCTCGACCGCAGAGCATCCATCGCCAGGCGCATGATAAAGAGCATGTTTGGTCTGGCCCTCG
Organism: Chaetomium tenue; assembly: GCF_020726465.1. Classification (NCBI taxonomy): domain Eukaryota; kingdom Fungi; phylum Ascomycota; class Sordariomycetes; order Sordariales; family Chaetomiaceae; genus Chaetomium; species Chaetomium tenue. The sequence goes on along the minus strand of NW_027117333.1, from coordinate 4,836,197 downwards.
ATCTTCGTCCTGCCTGGCATCTCAGCACAACCTCAACCTGCACCAAAAATGTCCGAAACTCTACCATGGGGTCAGTACCTGACCTACACAACAGGCGTCATCCCAAACGACCGGTTTGGCCTTTTGTTGGTGTCGGCTCTGGGTGTCGGGATCATTTGGAAACTCCTTCGTCATGTCCTTCTCCCAAAACCGATTCCTGGCATCCCTTATGTCGAAGCATCCGCAAACAACATAATGGGGGACATTCCTGCCATGATGGAACATATCAAGGCGACTGATGGCACCTTTGTGACCTATCTCCGGTCCGTCATGGACCGGCTTAACTCGCCGGTTGTGCAGATTTTTATGTTCCCGCTCGGCAAGCCCTTGGTGCTCCTAGGCGATTTCGCCGAGGCCCAGGATTTGCTCCTGCGCCGCGAGCACGAGTTCGACCGGTCCGCGACCTTGGGAGATCTACTTCTCGGCATCCTACCAAACCACCATGTCCACCTACCGACAGGGCCCCAGTGGAAGGCGCAAAGACTCTTGATCCGCGACCTGATGACGCCGTCTTTTCTGCATAACGTTGCTGGGCCTGTGTTGTACGATTCAGCGGCCGATCTCATTGAACGTTCGTGAGCATCCAAAACAGACGAACCCTGTTTCAAGCGCGAGTTGCTGACCTTGAAACTGCAGTGTGGCGTGCGAAGATGCGTCTTGCCGACAGCCGCCCATTCGATGCGCACCATGACCTTTACAACTTCGCACTCGACGCCATGTCCGGCTTTACATTTGGCCACGGGTTTGACCACAGCACAATTCGCCACGCCGCCGAAAGTTTGCAGGGTTTAGACAGTTCTGCCCTAAAGGCCTTACAAAACAAGGGCACCAAGGAAGATCCCATCTCCTTCCCGCACGGCAAGGTACCCGATATCATGTGGGCATTTGAGGAGCTCACTCAACTCGTGGCGTCCTTGCTGGGCAACCCCGTCCCTCACCTCACATGGGCCTACGTGTTGCGGAAGCCGGCCTCCAAGAAGGCTAAGCGGATCAAGGAACGTTTTATCCTTGACGAGTTGAAGCGCGCAGTGCAGAGATTGGAAGGGGGTGGGGGCGAGAAGCCAGCCTCGGCTGTGGACTATATGGTGGCGCGTGAGAAGACACTCGCCGAGAAGGCGGGACGAAAGCCGGATTACTTTTCAAGCGTGATGGTTGACGAGGTGTTCGGGATTGTGTACACCGGTCACGAGACCACAAGCACCATGCTCAGCTGGGCCGTCAAGTACCTGGCGGACACGCCAGCCGCGCAGGGTACGCTGCGCGCGGCGCTTTACGCGGCGTTCCCCGAAGCCAAGGCCGAGCGACGGACGCCAACCATCCAGGAGATTACAAGCAAGCAAGTACCTTGGCTCGAAGCCACCATCGAAGAGTCGCTGCGATGCTCAGCCACAGCCCCAACCATCGACCGGATGGCGTTGAACGACACTCAGATTCTCGGCTACCGCATCCCGAAGGGCACCGTGGTTGCGCAGCCATGTTCTGGCCCGAGCATCACGATGCCAGCGTTTGAGATTGACGAGGCGCTGCGCAGCCCGAGCAGCCTGTCAGCGCGAAGAGACGGCGACACGGTGCCGCCCAACTGGAAACACGAGGGGATCTCGACCTGGAGTCCGGAGAGGTGGCTCGTGACAAGAGCAGATGGGCGGCTTGAGTTCAACCCCAAGGCCGGGCCGCAAATTGCGTTTGGGCTCGGCACGCGCGGGTGTTATGGGAAGAGGTTGACATATGTCGAGTCGCGGATCTTGTTGACGTTGCTGGTTTGGAACTTTGAACTCCTGCAGTGCGCTCCGCAAATCTCGAGGCTCACTGCAGTAATGACGACGGCGAATGCGCCGAGGGACTGCTACATTAGGCTGAAGGAGCTAGAACTCTGAACCTGGAAAATGTATGTGGCAGAGTTCACGGCGGCAACATCATGGGCGGTTCAAGGTCAGAACTTGCCTGTAGCACGAGAAATAGCAAATAGTCTTACCTATCAGATTGTGGTGTAATGATTGTGCTGCATGTTGTTGCCGGTGAACATAGCGCGCGGAAGCTATTGGACATGTACCAGTGATCCTTCGCTGTTCCAAGGCAAGAGCCACTCCCGAGCCACACGCCGTTGGATACTGAGCGGGAGACGAGAAAGCAGTAGAGCACGATCTCTTCACAGGAATATGGCTGCCATTCGGTGTTTCAGTACAAAAGACGAGGACTGCATATTATATCTCACGCCTAGTTTGGCAACCTGACATTTGAAACCTTGAACCCACCAGGACACCGCGTCTGGAAGACGCCCTGGGGGTCGTACTTCTGTGCCACCTCTTGCATGACACGCACATTCTCCGCGCCGTAACTGCCTAGTGGATCCTGGCTCTTGTCCGCATAATTCAGATATGTCCACTCGAGGTTTCCGTCGATCGAGGCCGCGAACTCCTTCACAGCCTGGACCCACTCCTTGATCTTTGAGTACGCGAACCGTTCTTGGTCGGCGGTCCGCACCTGGGCGACGGCGAGCCACAAAAGTCCGTTTTCCCGCTGTCGGTCGATCCCCAGCATGTTCCCGCCGGCTGCAGCAGAGCGCTGCCCAAACAAACGGGGGAAGGGCTGGAACAGGCACTGGGTAACGAAGTCGCCATCGGGGATGAACAACTTGAGATCCGACACCAGTCCGTCGTGTAGTTCGGCGGCCTTGGCGACGACGCGGGTGTCGTTTTTGAAAGTTGCGGTAAACCACACGTTGCTTGCTCTGGTAAGTCAACTGGACAGCGGAAAGGAATGAGTGACTTACTGGTAGTCCTTTGCCTGGCTGTAGTCCATGGCAAGTTGGGGTACCGTGGTCTCCTTGCAGGTTGTGGCGGTTAGGGGCATGTCCAGCCATTGCTTGTAAGACGGTGAATCTTCTATGCCAGCCATGTGGATCAAAGCCCCAACGACCTTGATATCCTTGAAGTCGGGCTGGATAGATGTAAGTAAGGACGTCGTAAAAGAGGAATCTTCAATGAGCTCACTAGGTAGCCGGTAATCGATTAGCAAGCCAACTTGGATCCGGTGATGGGAAGTAACAACATACCGGTATAGGTGAAAAAGCAGAGGAGATTGCTGTCCACGTCTGTAGGCACGGCATCCGTGTAGTCTTTCAGGGCTTCGATAGCCTGCAGGGTGGCTTCCTTGGGGTGGATAGTCATGCCAGCCCATACCGGCCTTGCCGCGATCGAGCTCATCTTGAAGTTAGTCACTATGCCAAAATTGTTCCCCCCGCCTTTCAACGCTCGGAACAAATCAGCATATTTTCCTTCTCTCCGTGCTTTCACAATGTTTCCATCAGCCAACACGACCTCGTATTCCACAACATTATCACACGCTAGCCCATGCCTTGCTGTGAAAAAAGCCATGCCGCCGCCAAGAATCAATCCTGCAACGCCCACGTTCCCTTCCCGTCCACCGGCAACAGTCAGCCCATGCTCTGCCAATTCCGCATATACCTTGCCCCATCGGTTCCCAGGACCAAGGTCGACCATGCTCTCCGACTCCCCCGGCTCGTTGCTGACTCGCACATGATTCAGCCGCCCCAGGTCGATGGTTACGCCGCCGCCGCCAATGGTGTTTGCCCCGACCCATGCGGTGTGGCCGCCGCTACGCACCGCAAAGGATATTTGTTCAGAAACAAGGGCCCGGAGAACGGATGAGACCTCCTCCGCTGATTGGGGTTGCACGATACATGCCGGCTGGAGAGAGCGAACGCTGCAGGACCAGTACGAGGACTGACGTTCCACGAAGTCGGCATCCGAGGGGACGAGGACTCGGTCAGGAGGGAGACCAGCCGAGAGGAGAATGCTGGAGGCTTCGAGAGGCGCCATTGCAGAGCAAGAGTGATGATGGCTTCACTTGGCCTCACTGGATGTTGGTATGAATCGGCATTTGAGAAAAGCTCTGCCAAAAGGCTCCTCGTTCTTTTTTTTTTTTTTTCTAACCACAGTAATCAATCTAGAATCGCTGCTCGTCGAATGGGCTGTCGAACAATTGGCACACCCGCCAACCTGGCTTCCTCATCTTGACTCGGGGGTGCCTAATTGTCAGCATGCACCGTCAGCAGTAAGGCAGACAATGTAAGCATCATAATCATTGTCTGGAGCGATTACCCGAACTCCTTGGCACGTGTGTTTCTGGGAAAAAAAAAAAAGAGGGCGGCGGGGGTTAACTACCACCTACCCCAGCCGCCAAGCTTTCAGATTAGGGTTAACGGCGGACGTTGAAACAGTGACCAGTGTAGGTAGGTATACAACCCTCTACCATGGGCCCCAGGAAATCCCAGGTGTTTCTACAATAATTAGGATACTCTCGGGGATCGAAGCGGGCAGCTCAGGCTCGTGATCTTCACGATGTAGCTATGATGATGGCATACGGGAGTCGCAGCCTTTCTATCCAATAATCAATATGGACAGTGAACCGGATGATGGGTGCGAGTGTGGATAATGTTGAGGGGCATGAAGGACGAGAAGAGGTGGGATTTTAATAGCAAGGAGTGGTTTAAGGCGGACTTGACCGAGAATGGAATGGGTTGGCTTCGGATTGATGATGTCTGTGGAATATGGGGATCGGAGTCTGAGACGTAAGGTTTAAGACAAAGAATGGTTTCGAAAGTACCTACGGTAGCCAGTTATAATCTGCTAGCTCCCTGGAGAGATGCCGAAACATGATTACCCGTAGCTTTGACACAAGCATACGTTCTTCACCCAGTTGTAGCGCTGCTGAACCATGCCGCTCAGCTGAGGCTGGGCTAAAACGAGCTGGGATAGGGTGGCTCGAGTCCGTCCACGTGGGCTTGCTCGAGGGACTGGCGGGCAACGGTAACCCTTTTCCAACCTCACGCCGCCGAGGATACCTGCCATCAAGTGTAACCTCACAATCTTTGGGTGGCCTCTGCCTAGTACACACCAAAATCATGTACAATCGAGGCTCAACATCATCTGCGATTTTTTATATGGATCACTGCTGTGGGAGGTTGAGTTCCGCATTCAAAGAAAGGAGAGTAACTACGAAATCCCCCGCGCTACAATCTTCCCAATACCAACAATCAAGCTCTGTGCTATGAAATGTACCAGATTACCTCTGCGCCATCCACAGCCCCCGGCAAACTCATACTTTTGCCAAACTTTCATGTGCGAGGGGTTCCGGGTAGGGGTGTCATCTTGCTCAGAAGGAGCAAGTTGGCCAACTGACCGCGCACAAAGACTGGGGTGCTGAAGGTGCCACGTGGATGGAGCACCGGCATCACGGTGGCCACATACCGGTCCCCGACCTGTGCCCAGCCGCCCCACGGTCCGGCGAGTACCTGGCACGTGTTTACGTACACGGAATTGTCATGCCCCTGCACAGCGATGGCGATAGCACTCCCCTCGAATGCCACAGCGCTAGGCCGGGATCGCGGGTTGACGTTCTCCAGGGACGCCCAGGGAACCCAATTCCCTGCCGTGTATGTCTGGAAAACCACGCCGTTGCTGCTGTTGATACCGAAGAGGTAGATCGTCCCGGGCGCCGGCGCCACTGCGGCAATGTCATCGATCAGGGTGGCGTGCGTGCAGGTACACTCCCAGCCGTCGGACCACTTCATCGTGGTGCCATCAAAAGACCGATGGTAAACGTCCAATCCGCCACCACGGTGAAACACGTCGATGCGGTCCCCCCCCGACGACACAGCGACCGGGTTGCCGACCATCTCACCATCCAGGCTGGTCCATCCGTGCCACCTTCCATCATGCCATAAATTAACAAACACAGCGTTGTTCAGCCCGCGGTGGAAGACAGCCAGCCTCCCGGCCCCCCACGCCACCGCCGCGGGGGTGCCGATTGCCTGCCCGCTCAGGCTCTCGGTATTCCACATGGAACCATCCGGCCCGTCCCGCCAGAGGTGCTGCACAGCGTTGCGTGGGCCGTACCAGAAGACGTCGATGCGCTGGGGACCCCAGCTCGTGGCAACCATGTCGCTCATGACGTCGGTAGCCACCACGTCCCACTTGTCTCCCGCCTCGTCGGGAAGCCAAGCCGCTCCAGGACTGGCCTTGAACTTGTGCAGTAGCCTATTGGCTGAGTCACGGACGAAGACATCGGTGCGGCCGGGCTCGGAAGAGACCACGGCGGGGATGCCTGTGTGATAGTGTGTTGAGTGAGTGGATTGTCCTTGGGATAGGGAGTGGGGGTATATACCAATGAAGTCGCCTGACAAGTTGAGAGTGGAGATTGACATGGTAACGGGGGATGATTCGAGATTTAAGTCCGAGGAGAAGTCTTAGGATGGGCTCTGACGTTGACCCGAGAATGGTCACAATCTGTAGGTGTTTTTGGTCGACTTTTCTAGCTCAAGATTGTCTCAGGACGTCCCTAAGAGGTGATCTTATGTCGTCTGGGAAATCCAACCCATTATTACCGACCGTTCTAGGCTTACTGCTGGGTTTATTATATCGGCTGTTTCGTTGTCTGGTGATCGTTCGACACTCGACGCCTCCCAAACACTCCCAGCAATAGCCAATTTACGTTCAACACGTAAACGGACTCTATTGACCGACGGCTGCCCAGAACACGCCACTAATACAGTCGCATTGTAGTCTAGATCGCGCTGGTGAGAACACGCCACTAAAACAGCTGCATTGTAGTCTAAATCGTGCTGACGAGAACAAGCCACTACTACAGCTGCATTATCGAGCCGCTATTCGTCCGATACCAAGCATGTCATTGTCTTGATTTATTGAGCAGTTTCGGGCATAGTTAGTCTATATTTGTGCGACGCACCGTACCACACTTCCACTTAGCGCCCGTTCAAGCCCATAGGAAGAACATGTTGGTATTTTTCTGAGGGATCTAGATTAAAACACCTTAGGAAAGCCCAGACTTCATGTTTGGATCATCGAGTGACGAATTGTACCCGGGAAATTCTCAGTTGCGGTATGGTAGTTCTGTAGTGAGAAGTGCGGAGTTCAGTGCCAATGGGGGTACCTACATCTGTTGCAGACGCTAAACCTCGGTTAAGGCCGTGGGGAGGCTTCCTGTCTCAAGATAGATCAATCTGTAAACATTGTTTGTTAGTGATGCTCCCATTTATTTGCTATAATCTTATCGTGCGTTGCTCCGCATACGTCCCTTAATGGGGTCTTTGCAATAACTACTATCCTTTCTATAAAGGAGTTTATGGGCCGCAGGATGGTTCCTCTTAATTAGTGGCTATAATAAACCATGATGCATCGTAGAATTGGTGAAGAGTGGATGAATGAGACTACGGTGGATGGATCATTGGAAGTACTGATATCGCTTAGACATGCTTAATTGACTGCGAATAGTACAGGCCCTAAGGTCTGCGGACGAAAAACAGATCTAAGATTTGTTTTGGCCGCACCCGTCAGATATGCTGCTTGGTGAAAGGTGGGCTGACAATCCGGTACTACTGTGGCGACAGCACGGAGCTCGCCTCTTGCCATTCCGAAAGGCGGCATGGCATGAGGGTGGTGGTAACGGAAACCTTCCCGTCCTCAAGCGGCTAATGAAAGTTGTTACCTGTGCTTTCCCACCTGTGACCGGATTGGCTACCGCTCCCTCATCGGCCGATGTCTTGTCCGCATTTCCACACGTGCAGTCTAGGGTTCCTTGGTACAGGCTTGTCAGACAAGCCAAAGTCTCGTATTCTTCGTCCATGTACCGCCTGATACTCCTACCATTTCGTGAGCCGCCAATGTTGTTCGTGGTCTAGAACTATCCTCGGGCTCCAGCCGTCCCAGCAACCCCTCCTGTTAGACCCAACCTCGCGTAACGGGCGAAAACGACAAGAACTAGATATTCGTGTGATAATGGTGGATACGGGATGTATGGGCTATAAAGACTGGTACATTGTCCCATGGCTATCATGGATTCATCAAGAGGCCCTGGATTTAGCTTTAAGACCTATGCCTTGTTACGTACTGTTCTGTTCTCCTTGATCTGTACAGGGACTTTTGGTTTCAATACTTTGATAATACTGAGTAATCCAGTAATCCACTTGTAACAGACAAGACGATCCTTTAACTGCAGTACCTACAAGTATATACGTGGCCTAGGGGGATTGGAAAAATTGCAAGCCAACACCGAAAGCACGAAAGAAGCAACAAAACGCCTGAAACTACCATCATTCGATCGAGGTTGGAAAGCTCTAACCGCCGACGGTAGTTTCCCCGTTGCGGGATCTGTCGCGCCTCGTCGCGATGGCTCGCAAAGGAAAGAGCAAGACCGCGCCCGGGACAGCGAAAAATGCTGCACGGGGGGAGCCTGCCCCACCTACCGAAGGAGCTCAACCAATCACAACGAAGGACAGCGACGAAGAGATGGAAGATGACATTTACAATGGCCCCAACCCTCTACACGAGGAATCAGACGAGGTACTTGCAGGGACAATAGTTCACTTGGCCAAGGAACCAAACGAGGCGGTCTCCCAAGTAGTGGCGGACGAGATCATGACACGGCTGCGGAGGCTGCGTAGACTGGAAAGCGGAAGAGTTTTGCTATCCGGGCTGTGTCATCTGGCTATCCGGGCTGTGTTCCACTTTTCCGGCCAATCAGACAACATGTATTTTGTGCCAGAGATTTTGCGTTAATCGTACATTCCCATCCACGGCCCCACCTTGCCCTCACCATGACCAAGACCACCGCCACCCGCCATCGCCGCTGTCAATCACGATGGAGGCGCCGATCGAAGAGCCTGACGCTTCTGAGCAGCAGCAGCAGCAACAGCAATTTCCCGAGATTGCGAACCCGCCTAACGGAGGAATTGATGGCCGACCTGCCGCGACTGTCGATGATCTGATGGCTCACCTCCAAGCCTTCGCCCGGACCAACGGCTTCGCCGTGATCCGACGTAACGCCGGCAACTACAGAGGCTTCGATGGAGTCAAGAAGCCTACGCGCTACAGAGTTTGCTGCGACAAAGATGCTATTCGCGCCTCCGAGAGCTACGGTACCCGCAAGGCTGGCACCCAGAAGAACAACTGTCCTTAGTATGGAGTTGTCTCTGCCCGCAAAGATGACAACTGGGGCTGGACTTTCAATCTCAAGCATCCCTGTCATAACCACCCGCCTTCAAGCGACCCATCGGCTCACTCGCTTCACCGGAAGCTTACGGCCCAGCAGGAGAAACTCGTGGAGAATACGTCGAAGCACAAGGCTATCAAAGCACGTGAGGTAGCGAGCATCGCCCGCGACGTCGAGCCCGGCTCGGTGATCAGGCAGAAGGATATTGACAACACCCGCCAACGTCTTCGTCTCAAGCAACTCGACGGGTACACGCCTGTGCAGCAGTTTATCCACAAGTTGACCACTATGGGCTATAAGCACCGCATCCAATGGGCGCCTAACGATCCTACCCGCCCTGTCGCCTTTGTATGGACTTATCCGTGGTGTGAGACCATGTGGGTTCGTTTTCCTGAGGTCATTGGCCTTGACAACACCTACAAGACGAATAAGTTCAAGATGCCGCTCTTCCAGGTACGTATGCTTTGACGGGGATCGTCTGAGATTGTTGAGGACGTATCCTAACAAGATATGCAGGTTACTGGTACGACGGACACCGGATCCTTATACAACTGTGTCTTCGGGCTTTCTTCAACTGAGCGGCGTGAGGGTTACGACTTCCTTTTGACTTCTATTGATTTAATCCGGCAAGAGATTCACGCCGAGAAGCCCAAGGTCGCTATCACCGACCTCGAAGAGGGCCTACGATCGTCGATCCAAGAAACCTGGCCCGATACCCAGCTGCAGCTATGTATTTTCCACATCAACCAGAACATCACGAGCAACGCAAAGAAGAAGTGGCAGGGTGCCGGTGGTCCACCGCTTGATGAGTTTGACGTTGCCCGGGATAAAGAAGCCGCCGAGGCCGAGGCTCTCAACAACCAGGTCCGCATTGACGAGGTTCTCAGCCGTGGCCAGCTTCCAGAAGAGGCCATTGACCATACCGTCTCTGGCTTCTGCTCCTTGTGGGCTTACGTCATCCACGCCAAGTCAGAAGAAGACTTTGATGCTGCATGGGCATGCCTACATGTGACGAACCTACTCCAGGATCCTATCCTGTTAGGGTTCAGCTTTGGTGAAGGTAATCTCTGCAAAGGATGCTTAGGTTCGGTGCAGCCAAAGGGTGCACAACAATAGACTTGTCTCAACAGTAGGCTTGCGAGCTTGTAGTGAACTGTAGTTGTGATTGCTAACTGGAGAACTCCCAGAGCTCTCCAGGACTAGTGGCTATATACTAGCTATCTAAGGGTGCTCAGGGTGCTCACAGTTCCCTTAACGAGCAGAATGAGCACCTGCTCATTCCCTTGGCACGGCCCTTTATGAGCAACGGGACTGTTCCTTCATTGGCTGTGCGTTCGTACGCAATGATTGGACCGGGGTACTGCCAGCGTACCCCGCCGGCCGGCTGCATGCGGCCATAACCGTGACACGATGCCCCTCCCCTGAGGTCGACGTCCCGGCGACTCGTCCCTTTGCCAAATTTTCTTGAAGTAGCGCCAACAGCCTTTTTAATTCTGTTCCTGGTAAGTGTCCCGCTTCCTTCCCTCACCATCGCCCAGCATGCCTGCTAATCGTGTGCGAAAGAATCGTTCCCAAAAATCCAGCACTGAGCGTCGCCGCCACCGTGCTAAGCAACTCAGCGCCCTTGCCGTTGAAATGGTTCGTTGTTCTCGCTGCGAAGATAAGAAACTCCCCGATTGCCGGGTTCCCGAAGGCGACGATACTTGCACCAACTGCGCCGCCGTCCTTAGTCGGTCTTGCGATTGCTTTGGGTACGACGAGTCGTCTATTCAGCGTGTGGTGGCCCGGAAACGTCAATTGGATGAGGAGCAGCGTGAGGCCGATCGTGCTCTAGGCGCGGCTCTGGCCAAGGTGGATCGTCTTCGTCGCCAGCGCGAGGCCTTGGAGGCGGAGGCCCTTCGTATGTTCCGCAAGGAGGGTGAGGTGTTGGCTGAACAAGAGCGTCGTGAGGCCGCCGCGTCGCGTGTTCCCGCCGTCCCCTCTTCTGACCCTTCTTGGGGGCAAGAGTGCGTCTCCCCTCCGTCCTCCCTTGTTTCCTCACTGACCGTACTTAGTTTTTCTTTTGGCGACCCTTTCCTTGCCGGTGTTGATTTGTCCGTGGGGTTTCCTTTGGTCGGTCCGGGTTCCTCCGGTGGAAATCCTTCAACTCCTCGGGGCAGTTAAAGTTTGTAGCAGGTTGCCATGAATTGTCTTCGGGTCCGAAACCTGCCCATTTGACCAAATACTCGATTCGTCCCTTCGTGATGCGCGAATCCAGGATTTCTTCGACGTCCCAGAGTTCCTCCTCGTCTTCTGCCTCGACGCCTTTGTTTAGCCGTGCGTTCTTGGGTGCTGGTTCCAGCAGTGAGACGTGGAAAACGTTGGTCCGTAGTCGCATTGTTGAGGGTAACGCGAGTGCGTAGTTGTTCTCCGAAATCTTTTTGTCGATTTTGAACGGTCCGATTTTGCGAAAATCGAGCTTCCTGCTTGGTCGCTTCGTGCGAAGATTTCGAGAAATGAGGTAAACTTTGCCCCCCTCTTCTAGGCGAGGTCCCTCGAGCCTGTTCTTGTCGTAGAACTTCTTCATTCGTGTCCTTACGAACTCGAGCTCTTCCTTGAGCATCGCATGCAGCGAGCTCATTCTGTCGGCTTTGACTGCCGCTCTGGGCACCGAAACATCGGGCCCTTGTCGCAAATCTGCTTCAAAGCCGTAATTCGCGAAGAATGGCGTGACCTTCGTGGTCTCTGTGACAGTGGTGTTGTAGGCGAGTTGCGCTGTCGGCAACAGCTCGACCCAGTCGTCCTGTTGGAAGTTGACGTACACCCTCAGGTATTGTTCGACGATCTGGTTGAGTCGCTCCGTCTGTCCGTCTGTCTGTGGGTGGTAAGCTGTCGAAAGCTTACTTCTCGTGCCCAGCTTCGTCATCAGAGCTTGCCAAAACTTTGATGCGAATTTCGTGTCTCTGTCCGTGATCCATTCCTCCGGCCATCCATGGACCGAGGGGACGTTGCGGTAGATCACGTCTGCGAGTTGTTCTGCCGACCATGACTCCTTGTAGGGAAGGAAGTAGCTCCATTTGGTGAGTCTATCCACCACTGTGAGGATGCTGTCGTACTTCGTTTCCGTCGCTGAGTCCTTGGATGTCGGAAGCTTGGTGATGAAGTCCATCGTCACCGAGCTCCATGGTCTTTCTGCGACTGGTAATGGTTGCAATAACCCGTATGGCTTGTGTCGTCCTGGTTTGCTTCGTCCGCAGAGGTCACATTCTGCCAGGACTTCTTCTGTCGCTTGCTTGATTCCTGGGAAGTCATAGTTCTGCTTGATTTTTGCGATTGTTTTGCTGATTCCCATGTGTCCTCCGAGTCTCGACTCGTGGATCTTTCGAATGAGCTCCTTCTGGTCGCTGGGCCTGACGTAGGCCTTGTCGTGGTACCAGAGTCTCGTTCCTTCAAGTCGCAATCCTGCGATCTTGGATTCTGGCTCTTCTTGCCATGCTTCGCGCTGGTCGTCCGCGATGATTCCTTGGAAATCTCGTTCCAGTCGTTGTTCTCTGAAGGCCGCACAACATTCTATAAACGGTTGCAGAGGCCTGACTTCGGGATCTTCCGACTGCTGCTGAAGCGCTGCGATCTCGTAGTCTTCAGTCGGTTGGGAAGCGTGCCGTAGCGATCCGTCTGTCTGTTGATGTAGCAATGGTGGTGAGGCTTCAGATGCGTTGTCGTGGTGATCCGCTCTCCTACTCAAGGCGTCTGCTCGTGCGTTCTCTGAGCCTTTCTTGTAGTGGATCGTGAAGTTAAATTCGGACAGGAATTCTGCCCATCGAGTTTGTCGTCCGTTCAGCACCTTGGTGGTGGTGAAATATCGTAGGTTCTTGTGGTCTGTGTACACCTGAACTTCGTGTGTCGTACCGCTGAGATATGGTCTCCATTCCTGAAATGCTTCGATAATTGCGAGGAGCTCCTTGTCGTGGATCGGGTAGTTGAGCCTTGGTCCTTCGAGCTTCTTGGAGAAAAACGCAACCGGGTGAAGCTTGCCGTCCTTGTCCCTCTGACCAAGCTGTCCTCCGATCGCGAAGTCCGAGGCGTCGGCTTCGACTTCGAATGGTGTGCTGGGGTCAGGCAGCATAAGCACTGGATCGGCGATTATTGCGTCGCGGATTCGTTGGAAGGCCTGGTCGTGCTCCTGTTTCCACTGGAATGTGGCATCCTTTTTCGTAAGTTCGTGTAGGGGTCTCGCGATGTCGCCAAAGTTTTTGATGAACATCCTGACAAAGTTGGCGAATCCGATGAATCCTCTGACTTCGGTGGCGTTCGTCGGCGTCGGCCACGTCCTGACAGCTTCCAGTTTTTCGGGTTCAATCTTGACCCACCCTGGGGAGATCTCGTAACCCAGGAACACTGTCTTCTTGACATGAAACTCGCTCTTGTCCTTGTTGACTGACAACTTGTGTTCGTGCAGTGCGTCCAGCACCTGCCGCACGTGTTCCTTGTGTTCTTCGAGTGTCTTGGAGTAGATGAGAATGTCATCCAAATAACAGACTGCGAATTTATCGAGGCAATGTCGAATTGCGTGGTCGATGGCGGCTTGAAATGTCGCTGGTGCGTTGGTTAATCCGAATGGCATGACGAGGTACTCGTAGTGCCCGTAGGGTGTTCGGAAAGCCGTCTTCCATTCATCTCCCTCCTTGATGCGGATGTGGGCGTAGGCAGTTGGAAGGTCGAGGCGAGTGTAGTATTGTGCCCCTGACAGCTGATCTCGAAGCCTCGCGATCAGTGGCAATGGGTAGCGGTTCTTCACCGTCTCGTTGTTCAACTGTCGGTAGTCCACACACATCCTGAGCTTCCCATCTTTTTTTGGAACGAAGAGGACTGGGTAGCCTGCTGGAGATGTCGATGGTCTGATGTGTCCGATCTCGAGGTTCTTTTCGAGATAACTCCTCAACTCTGCATCTTGCTTCTCGTTGGTGTGGTACACCTTGAAGAACTTCAACTGGGCTCCTTCCTTGAGTTTGATCTCGTGGTCCCAAGGTCCGTGATCAGGTAGCCCTGTAAGATGCTTTGCTGTGAATGCCGGGTGCCCCTTGTAGTCATCTGGGATCTTCCCCGTTGTTGCATTTTTTGGTGCGCCTTCATAGTACGCGAACTTGCTTCCTGACTCGATAAATGATGCTTCGAGTATCTTGATTTCTTGCGCTGACAGCTCAATGCTTGCCGCTTCACGTCGACTGACCCATGTTTCATGTTTGAGCTTTCCGTGCTCATCGACTGAGACGACGGCGATGGTTCGTGCCTCCCGTGTCTGCTTCTGTTGTCGTGTGCCGCTTCTTCCGGATTCCAGAGTGCGTTTCTCTGCACTTGCTGCTTCCTGCGGTGGGCCCGTAGAGGGGGCTTGTTCTGGCCCGCTGCTCGTCCGTGGCTCCTGTTCTGCGCGTTTTCTCCTCAGGTTGGTTGGATGCTCCCGCGGTTCTCGCGGTCGCAGATGGCCATCTCCCTTCCAACTGATGTCTGGGTCGTAGTCCTTGTGCCATGGGCGTCCGAGAATCATGTCTTTCTCTGGTCCCATGTCCACGATGTCGAATACCACTTGGGTGGTTTTCCCTTCCACCTCCATGTCGAGTGGTTCTGTTTCTCGTCGCGCCCATTGTGTGTCGAATGGTCCCTTGACGATGTATTCTTTCTTCTTGATCCTCCATGGGATTCTGAGTTGATTCACAAATGTGGGCGAGATAAGATTCATCTGCGCTCCTCCATCTACCAACGCGAGGGCTTCGCATTTTCCCCATCGCGCTGTGATCCAGAGCCTGTTGTCCGGCTTGGTGTTTCGTACAGCAGCTACTTCGTATTCGTCTGCTGGGAGATCGATGTAAGGCTTTTGTTTGCGCCAGTTCTTCCTGTACTGCGCGGCCTGTTTCCGTTGTTGTGGAGTTAGAGATCGTCGGGCCCCCCGGAGGGCCCTGAGCCGTTTCCCAAGCTCTCGTGGTACATCAAGGCGTCCCTATCCGCACCTTGGCTTGCGGCATCGATCGTTTGGTGCTCCTGGAGCCATTGTATCATCTGCGGCTCCTCTGGCTGTCTGTTCTTGCGTCGTTGCGCTCGCGTAGGTCGAGGTCGATTGCGTTGCGTCTGTGCTCGCGCGAGCTCCTCCAATTTGGCGTCTGCGTGCACTAGGCAGTCCGCCTGTTCGCAGTGCTCTGCCCAGCGGGGGTTGTTGCATCCTTCCGGCCAGGCGTTTTTCGGGCTAAATCTGAGCCTGCCGTCTGGGATCATGTCTACCTTCCAGAGTAGTGCTGCGGGTGCGCTCCCGTGGTCGTAGACCCAGGTTGTGGGCGCCGGTCCGCCGCGTTCGTTTCGTGGCCTGACGGGCCAGTGGTTTGACTGGAATTTGGTTTGAAAGTGGTAGCGACATTCGTGTGCTACACACTGGAACCATGGTAGGTGGGCGTGGTCCCTTCGGTGGGGATCCATTCGCGGGTGGTCTTCCTCGATAAGTTGGAACCTCCCGTTCACCCCTCTCAGTCCTGCCGTCTCTAGGTCTGAGGTCGGTTTCCCTTTGCTAAGGTACTGATGCCGGGACCAGTAGTCGTCCCAATCCTGGGTGTCGTGCCCTTGGGTTTTCCTTTGTCTCTGTGCCTCATGGTAGGCGTAGTGTGGGAAGCAGACTCTGTCCATGTGGATTTCGCCGAAGTCCGACGACGGCCCGTCCCATGGGAGGTGATCCGTTACGCCTTCCCTGTTAGTTTGTTGGACGTCGTCGTGCAGCCCTTGCACTTTTTGGACCATTCTGTCGAAGGCTTCCCCTGCCTGCTGTTGTTCTCGCGTAGTCGACAGTGCTTCGTCCCTGAGCATGTCTACTTCCGCAAGGAGGCGCTGGTGCTCGGCGTTCCTTCTTTCAAGGGTTGCTTCGAGTTCCTTCTTTTCTTCCTTGAGCTGGAATACCCTTTCTCGCAGATCCAGGACTCGGCTTCGCAGGAAAGTTAGATTGGAGCCTGGGATTTCCGTTGTATCCCTCCTGGTGCGCCAGAGTCCGTCGTCTTCCTGGACTAGATTGAGTCCCCAATTGTCTGTGGTTATTGCGATGTGAGGCGGGGGTGCGACTTCTCCCCTCTCGTCGTGCCACAAGCAGAGCGCGTACTCGTGCTCGGGGTTCTGGTCGACGTCTTCCTCGGGATTTTCCTCATCCGAGTCTGTTGATTTGTCGATTCGCTCGAGGGCTCGGTCGATGTCATCCTCGAGGTCGTCCTGAGTGTAGCTGGCCGCTGCGACCTCTCTGAATCGGACCTCCTTCTTGACTTCGTCGATGGTGGCGGCTTCCTTTCCTGGAACTGGTCGCCATTCCTTCTTACTGCGACAGTCGCGTTTGAAGTGGCCCTTCTTGCCGCAATTGTAGCACGTGATGCCTGATTTGTCCTTGGCACCACCCTTCTTTCCTGCCCACTGCGTCTGGGCAGCGTCGATGTCCATGGCCCCTGAGTGCGTGCCATAAGAAGTGCTCTTGTGCTGTCGCTTCTTTTTGTCGTTGGCCTTGTGGCTGTCCGCGTGGTACGTCTTCGCGCCCTTCCTTTGTTGCTTGCGGGCGTACTGACGTTCGTCGATCTTGATGGCCAGGGCGATGTATGCGTCCAGCGTGTCGACTTCGTCCTTCTGGTACAACTCGTCCTTGACGTCCTCCTTCAGGCCGTCGTAGAACATCTTCTTGAGTCCCTCGTCGTTGATTTCTGCCTTCATGGAGTCTTGCCGAAATATGGCGGCGTAGGCCATTGCGGACTTGGTTTGTCGTAGCTTGCTGAGCCGTTCCTGTGCGTGCAGCTTCTCGTTCTTGTCTCCGAATACCTTCTGAATCTCGTTCTCGAACTCGGCGTGGTCCTCGAAGACCCGTTTGGTGAAAGGCTGGTGTTCTACGTTCCCGAGATAGTCCTCCAGCGCTCCTGAAAACCATCTGAGTGCCGTGTCCTTGAGTCGGGTGGCGGCATATCTGGTCTTGGATGCCTCAGTGGTGAACTGGTGGGAGTTGTGGTCGATGTAGTTGCGCATCGCCGTGATCCATCCGGGCAGTGCCTCTCTGTCTCCTCCGTACTTCTCGGGTTGCTCGAGTTTGACTCTGTCCTTGGTCGGCTCTTTGGCGCGAGCCTCGGTTGCCTCGAGTCGGACCTTTAGGGCCGTGTTATCGTTCTTAGCCGTCGTGAGTTCGTTTTCAGCCGTGGCGAGTTTGGTTTCGGCTGCAGCGAGTTTGGTCTTAGTTGCAGCGAGTTGGGTCTCAGTCACAGTGACTCGGGCTGCAATTTCCTCGATGGCTTCTCGCATCTGTTCGGCAGTGGGGGCGGCCATGGTGCCGCTTTTACCTTCAATCCTGAACTGTAACAGAGTTAAAGGGAGTTAGCAACGTGTGACGAACCTACTCCAGGATCCTATCCTGTTAGGGTTCAGCTTTGGTGAAGGTAATCTCTGCAAAGGATGCTTAGGTTCGGTGCAGCCAAAGGGTGCACAACAATAGACTTGTCTCAACAGTAGGCTTGCGAGCTTGTAGTGAACTGTAGTTGTGATTGCTAACTGGAGAACTCCCAGAGCTCTCCAGGACTAGTGGCTATATACTAGCTATCTAAGGGTGCTCAGGGTGCTCACAGTTCCCTTAACGAGCAGAATGAGCACCTGCTCATTCCCTTGGCACGGCCCTTTATGAGCAACGGGACTGTTCCTTCATTGGCTGTGCGTTCGTACGCAATGATTGGACCGGGGTACTGCCAGCGTACCCCGCCGGCCGGCTGCATGCGGCCATAACCGTGACACTACAGAAGGAATTCGACGACCAGCAACCTCTCCTCGAATACATCCGCACCACCTACATTCCACTGCGGTATCAGTGGGCCACCTGCTTTATTTCACAGTACGAGAACTTCGGCGTTAGGACGAATTCACCTACCGAGACGGCACACAAGGATATAAAGTCATACG
The DNA here is from genome assembly GCF_020726465.1 of Chaetomium tenue. Lineage (NCBI taxonomy): Eukaryota > Fungi > Ascomycota > Sordariomycetes > Sordariales > Chaetomiaceae > Chaetomium > Chaetomium tenue. The sequence continues at coordinate 4,818,200 of NW_027117333.1, read as the reverse complement.
TCATTAACGGCAACACGGATCTCCACAGCCTCTCTCAAGCTCTGGAGGAGATGATTAGGAACAAGAGTCGTTCCTATACTCAATCCATCGCTGAACAGGAGAATAAGGTTCGACGAAGATATTTTGGTCAGGAATGGCTCGGCCAGGTATCAAAAGAGGTTGGGTACAAGGCCCTTGACCTTATTGCGAGACAGCACCGCATAGCCTTGCCGTCGCTCTCAACAGATCGTCAACCTCACCCACCGGATCTCCCGCCTTGTACCGGTAGCTTCACTAAGCAGTACCGCCTCTCTTGCAGCCATAAGATCCTCGAGCTCATGAAGGGCTAGCAGCCGCTTACAAAGGAACACATTCATCCACGCTGGTGGTTGCGGCAGCCGCTGGTTAGTCTTATCACACTTATTTCCCTGATTTATACTGACTTACAGCGACAAAAAGCATATCGCCAATACGCTACTCAACATCAAGGACCCCGACATTGTGAAGACTCTACGAGGCCGCCCACGCAATAAGCACATCGCCTACCGCGAGGAGAACCAGCCCCCATCGTCAAGTGCCCCCCAGCCAAAGGCAAAGGCACCTCGGAAGTCCAAGAACCCGGCGCCGAGACCCGTGAAGCAGAGCATTCGTCGAAATCGGTCGGAATTTGAGTACGACGAGGACAAATTGGCGCTGCCGGCGGCATCTCAGCAGAGTACTCAAGATACGATTATGGTAGCATCGGGCCCTCCGTCGCCCGCGGCAAAGAAGAGACGTGGTGGACGCCGTGATACTGCTCCGTTTTCGTCGGCGCCGGTGTAACCCTAGCTCCGATCAATGGGGTAAATTAGAAATTGTAGATTAGACAGAGCCACACAGCTTGAGCGAACCTTGCCTAAGCGGTGGCTAGTGCTGTAGCGTTGGTTTGCCTGTGAATGCTCGCATAAATACATGTTGTCTGATTGGCCGGAAAAGTGGAACACAGCCCGGATAGCCAGATGACACAGCCCGGATAGCCAGATGACACAGCCCGGATAGCAAAACTCAAGCGGAAAGGCACCAGAGACGGGAAGCGAGGGAATCGACGTTACGAGGATTCAAGAAAGCATCGTGAACGCCGTGGTGGACGGTGTCGGACAAGGGACAGGGAGGGCCATGGAGGAAGTGAGAAAACAGATGCAGGAAGTCCGGAAGGAGATGCAGGAGGTCCAGAAGGAGTTGCAAGAGGCCCGCAGGGAACTGCAGGATCAGAGAAAGAAGCAAGCTGCTGCACCAGAAACAACGGTAGCCCGGTCGTGGGCTGCAGTGGTGGCTGGGGAAGGGGAGCTCCCGAAGAAGATCATACCGGGGCGGCTCAACAAGGAAATACTGGTGAGGGGATCTATAGAGCCGTCGCTGACCCGGAGGTCTCCACAAGAGATCGTCCAGGCGGTCAACGGGGTTTCCGAGAGGAAGGGAGCAGTGGCAGCACGCAAGCTCCCTAGCGGGGATGTTATCGTCACTTTTCAAGATGCGGAAGCGAAAGAATGGCACGCGAAGAACGGAGGATGGATCAGAACGGCGTTTGGAGAGGTGGCGAAAGAGGCAAAGCGGACATTTGCGGTTTTGGTGAAAGGGATGTTGAAGAGAGACTTGAGGGACGTCACAGAAGCGGCACTCGGCAAGCAGCTGGGGCTGCAGTCGGTGGAACGAGTCAAGTTCCGAATTCCAACGATCGAGGGAGTCACGAGAGCGACGGCACTGGTTACTATGACCAGTCAGGAAGAATCGAAAAGGGCCTGCGAGGAGGGAGTGGTTTGGCGGGCCCAGATGCTCAACTGCGAGCCGTACTGGTCTGCGCTGCAGGCTACCCAGTGCTATAGGTGCTGGAAATGGGGTCACACCCAACGGTTCTGCAAGAAGTCTGCGCTGTGCCCGCGCTGCGGCACAGCGGCCCATGGGGGAGGCGGGAGGGCGGGGGAAGCCCAATGCCCAACCCACGGCAACGAGATTCCATACTTTTGTCCGTGCTGCTCAGGGAAGCACCCGGCCTGGGTACGGTGGTGCCCGGAAGCAGTGAAGGCCCGGGGTGCGGCGAGGGAGGCATACCATTTCCGGCCTCGAACCTTTGAGCTTGCTTTGCAGCAACAAACACAACAGCAGCAAGAGAGACTACTACCGAGGATGCGGAGCGTCACATTCCGGGGTGCGTCCACCCTAGAGGAGGCCGACGATGGCTTCCAAGAAGCCGGAAAAAGGAAGAGACCACGGGGCCGACCCCCCGGCTTTCTCATAGCCCAGGAGGAGGCTGCAAGGAGTTCGAGGCAAGGAAAGCTGACCTTTGCGAGGAAGGTCGATACGGACCCGACCGGAGACCGAGGAGACGGTGTTGGAGGCCTAGGGGTTACGACTCCAGAGGCCGCGGATACCTTGGAGGCGGACGGTCAGGATGTCGGAATGCAGGGAGCTGGGTAGGCTCCCTTCAACCGTAGCACGACGAATTCTGAAGAGACGGGCCAAGGTAACATCGGTACAGGTTTTTAATCCGACTGGGAAACCAGGACGGTTTTCCTGTACAACTAGCTAGATAGTTGGACCGGCGAGCCCAAGGGCATAGCGGTGTAGGAATAATAATATATACGTGGCCTAAATGCGACTGCTTTCTGCTACGACGCTTGGCTGTGCACGCGGCCGTTATGAAATGTAACGCCAGACACTTGGTGGCCGAACCTGTGCCATCGGCCCTACTGTAGTTGATGTAAAAGATTCGCGACGTACTTTCGTAAATTTTGTTTTCTTCGTCCTAGGACTTGCGCTGATGGAGGATCCTGCGCGCAACTCGCCGGGTGCGGACGCATAGTGACAGGCTTCTCCTCTATACTACCTGTACTGCCGAGTGCCGGCGTCCTTGCAGAGTGAATTCTGTGCTCGTGGCAAGATATATTGGCCATTATAGATTCCGAGACCAATGACCAGGTGTCGCCGTCACCACCGCCGTCCGCGTGTTAACGGATGGGTACCATAGTTGTAGATATGTGTTTGTGGCTATGAAGATTGCCATCCGAGCCATCTCCTCTCTGTAACAAAACAATCTCGGCACAGCTACCTTAGGTAGGTAGGTAGCCCGCTGAAACTTCTGTGTATGCGAGCGGATTTGCTCGGAGGCCAAACCCCGCTTCATAAGGTACATGTACCTACCTACCTAGGTAAACACGTTGGTCTCAAACAGTCATCATACAAACGCCATATTTCCGGTCGAATTAGGGAGGTAGGCGGGATACAGCGTGCAAGCCAAATAAAGCAGCTTAAAAACCCCCCTTTTGATGAAAGAGGACGAACATGGACTAACTAGATAAGCAGTTGCTGAACTTTATACAATATGTAATTCCAGTTGTCACAGACCCGTCGCTCCCGCAGCCATTACGCAAGTTTTGTGGCTGGAGGAGACGGCGTTTCCTTCCAATTGTTCATGATAATGGCGCCCCAAATCAACTCCCCGTTGCGTTTGAACTTCTTGTAATTATTTGCTCAGAATTGTTGAATGGAATTTTGACATGACCTCAACACAGTAATCGACGAAAAAGAACGGAAATAAATGACGCCAAGTACAAATACGACTCCAAACTGAATCCACACTTGCACAAGTCCCTTCCCTACAACTATCAAGCCGGAGTTGCCGTCACTTTGGCAACAATCTTTTCACCTAGGGCAAAGATAGAGCTGGCGTTCGTGATATCCAAGGTGCTCAGCTCCGCTCCCAGCTTGGCCCTCCCCCAACCCCTGATTTCCACAGCCGACAGCGAATCCAACCCGTAGGATGCCAGGGGCTTTCCAGGCTCGATCTCAGTCTCCAGCCTCAGAACCTTGGTGACCTGGGCGGAAAGCAGCGAGACGGCGGCCTTAGTAAGCGCCAACGTGTCGGCGCCGGCACCCACCATCATACGGAATGCGCGGGCGGCAGCATCCGCTTCATCCTTTGCTCCACCACTGCTGGCGTCCGCATCAGCGGAGTCGACGTCACCGCCAAAAAGGTACCGGAAGCGCAGGTCGTCTGCCAGGTCGGACGATGACGCCTGCAGGGGGTATGCGATACCCGTAATGAGCTGGGCGGAGCTGGACGCGTTGATTTGGTGCCGCCTATCTTGCTGCAGAATGGAATAGGTCAAGATGTTGCGGAGCACCGTTTCGTTGATGGGTGTCCACTGCCGTGTGTCGAAACGCGACTCCAGACTGGAACCGGTTTCAGCGATGACGCCAACATCTTGAATGGCGCCGAGATCAACTGTGTTGGCGGCGAGGCCGAGCGCCTGCCGATAGCTAGCGAAGGCGTCCAGGAAAGTGTTGGCCGCCGAGTAGTTTGCTTGGCCCTTGTTACCAATAACACCGGATACCGAGGAGAGCATGGTAAAGAAGTCAAGCGCTTGTTGCTGAGCAGTGAGGTCTTGCGAAGCGTTGTGGATATTCCAGGTGCCAGTGACCTTGGCGGTGATAGCGGCATGGTAGTCGTGGACGCTCATGGTTTCATACGGTGTGTCCTAAGATTGTTAGCCCGCTTGCTTTCGATACCGAAGGAAGGGGGGGGCGGTTATTCGTACCCTCAACACCATGGCTCCCTGGATCACACCACCGATCCTCGGCCTAGCCGACTTGAACACGCTGCGCACAAACTCGCCGTCCGCCACATCACCACGTGCCTCGGTAACCTCACATCCTAGAGCGCGGCAGTTGTACACTACTCTTGCGGATGCCGGGTCATCAATTCCGCTTCTGCTGCACGCAATGATATGACGAGCTCCATGGTGTGCCATGTGGATGGCCAGGCTGCCACAGAGGCCCTTCAGGCCGCCCACAATGAGATATGACACGTCGGGGCGGAGTAAGAGCTGGCGCAGTGCTGGCTTGATGGGTAGCTGAATGTCAGGCTCACCCCCGTCAGTAACGACAATCTTGCCAATGTGCTGGCCACGGCGGATGTATGCCAACGCCGCGGAAACTTGGTCAAAATTGTAGGTTGTGATGGGGTGGATAGGCCCAATGTGGCGCTGCTCGACCAATGTAAACACCTCCTCCAGAAGCCTGTAACCCGTTAGCAATGTTGGTCAGGTAGCCATCTACGATGGACAGGACAAACCTGGCTGACACCTGCGGGGTAAAGTGTTTGGTGTACGACAGGTCAATGGCCCGGAACGAACAATTTCTGTCAAAGGGCTCCATGGAAAGAGAGTTGCGATCAACGATGTCGCGTTTTCCAATTTCCACCATGGTCCCGCCGTCGGCACAGATTCTCCATGACGCGTCGAGCAACTCCCCGATAAGAGAGTTCAGAATGATGTCAACGCCCCTGCCAGAGGTGGCGCGGAGGATCTGCTCGGCAAACTTGGTGTCGCGGGATGAGAACATGTGGCTCGCGGGGATACCGAAGGTTCTGCTGAGGAAGTTGCGCTTTTCGTCGGTACCAACGGTGACGAAGATCTGCTACAAGTCAATGGCGCGTCCAAAGTTAGGACTGAGGACGAAGATGCCGTAAAGCAATCTTACCTCGGCCTTCTTGTACTTTGCAAGCTGGATCGCGGCTATGCCAACACCCCCGGCGGCGGAGTGGATCAACACGGACTACAGGCTGGTCAGGGGGTGGCGTTCATGGTCTGAATGGGTTAGAAGAGCTCACCTGTCCCTCTCTCAAATTCCCTAACCAGAACAAGGAGTACAGTGCCGTCATGTACACCAAGGGGATTGTAGCGGCATCTTCGAAACTGAGCCAGTCGGGGATCGCCTGGGCTCTGCCCGCCGGGACCCTCACCCTGTTCGCATAGGTTCCCTTGCTCATGACGGCGACCCGGTCTCCGACCTTGAACTTGGTCACACCAAGTGCTAGTCGCCTCACAGTACCGGCGCATTCGCAACCCAGCGTGTGCTCATTCTCAGGCACAATTCCCATCGTGGTAGCCACATCCTACCGCGCTCTGGGTTAGCACTCAAGGGCAAGTAACATGATAGAAACATGGGAAAGGAAAGGGAGTTAAGCACCTTAAAGTTGACGCCCACGGTCTTGACCTCCACCTCAACCGTGCCCTCTTCCAACTCAGCCTCGACGCTCTCCTCCTCGTACCATCCCATATCCATGGTTCCAACCCGCTCAGCATGCATGCGGACGAGGACTTCGCTTTCGTGGAAGCCCTTGACAACAGCCTCTGCGCCCTCTGCCTCGGCCTTCCTAAAGCCGTTCACTCCTTGGTCCGGCAGGACACGTTGGGCAAAGAGCACCCCATCCCGCTCCGCATATTCGGTCTCCACCAGAGCATCTTCCCCACCGTTCTTGAATAGAGCCAGTACGGAGGAGATGGCATGGACGGTCGCAGGGCTAGTGGCGCTCTGAACGTCGAGCACGGTTAACTTGGCAGTTGGGTCCTCGCGGCGGATGACGCGAAACAGCCCGTGGACGAGGGCGCGGTCGGGCTTGCTGACTTGGGTGTGCTGCGAGCCGGTGGTGACCCAGAGTAGCGGCGTACCCGAGCTGACGAGAGACTTGAGTGCGTCCCACTGCGGCTCGGTGATCTGGGTGAGCGCCGGTTTGAAGAGTTCATCGAGTACCAGGGTCACCGTCTTGGGGTGCTTGATGGAAGGGTCAAACTGGGAGGTGCTGCTAGTTTTAATGCGCCAGCCGAGTCGCTCAAGAGTTGCCTGGAGGGTTGGGGACAGCAGGGACTGGCTCGGGCGGGAGGTAGCCGAAACGAGGAGTAGAGTCCATGGCTCGGAATCGGCAGCAGGTTCCGGAGTAGGCCGGGCAAGGAAGGTCAAAGTACCACCATCGATGGGGGAATCGACTTCAATAAAGGAGGAAAAATGACGTCCCCCGACGCGACGGAGTGTCTGACGAGACCAGGTCTGGCTCGGCTGGAAAGACTTGAGCGGCTCGGAATCCAGGCTTGCCGAGGTATCAGAGGTGTTGCCCGAGGACTCCTCTGGTGTGCTGGGGACTTCGGAGTCTGGAACGCTGGAAATATTGAGGTCGTCCCGCTCCAGTGGCGTTGCAAATCCGCCCTCTGGCAACGATACAGCAAGGGATGCCCCTGCAATGGGCAGAGTAGCAGACGTAGCGATGAATAAGGCAAATGCGTTGGGCGCTAGGAGAGGTTGTAGATTTGTCATGACGTCCTCGACGGCCACACTGGTGCTGTTCTTTGGAGCCCTGACAATGGCGAGGTCGTAAACGGTCTTGACCGGAAGTCCCAGTGCTTCCTTGATGGGGTTGGCGACGGTAAAGGATGTCTTGGGCCGGGCCTCGTATTGCGTCTGCACGGTGACCAGAGCCTGCGCGTCCGTTGAAACATAATGATATCCCGAATAAGCCGCTCGAGCGGACGGATCCGGGCCATCAAACCAGAGGCTTGACGTGTTGTCCCCGTTCAAGCTGACTTCCAAGACGTTGAGAGTGGGGTTCTTGTGCGCTACCAAGTCAATGATGGCGTCGACTTTAGTGCGTCCAGTTTCATCGGGCGTCAGGTAAACCAACTGGTCCTCCGTCAGCAAAGACACGTCGGGCTTCCAGGACACACGGTGGAAAGTGTGAGGATCTGCTTTCGGGCCCCCGTCCAGCTTGGTGACATGCATGCCCCGCACCCGAACGAAGAGCGCGCCGGTCTCGGGGTCATAGACGTTGACGTTGGCGTAGTAGCTCTTTAGCTGATCTTTCCGACCACGCTCGGTGAACACGGATTCAGCCAAGGACAATCCTTCCTGGAGGACCTTTGGCACCCTGTTGATTATGATATCATCCAAGACGGATGGGACTGTAATGTCCTGGATTCTGCTCCTCTCGCCGGCCACGAGGGCCGGAGTGACGCTTTGAAGGCAACCATCAAGGACGGCAGGGTGGACGGGATAGTAGGACTGCGGGTCCCACTTCGACTTGGGCGGCTCAAGGGACAAGCGGGCGCGGCTGGTATGCTGTCCGCTGGTGGCCTCAATGCTCAGCACCTTTTGGAACGCTGGCCCAAAGCCCATGCCGATCTCATTTTGGGCCTTGTACCACAACTTCGCCGAGGTGGGGTTTCTGAGCGGCGCGAGGTCAGCGCCCGTCAAAGGCTCGTCAACGGGGTCCTGCACCCGGACCGTTCCTCGACAGTGCTGGCGGACGGTGCCTTCTACCTCTGTCATGATGCGGAATTCATGCCAGCCTGCGCCACCTGAAGCGGGCGATAGCGATAGAACGACAGGGATGGGTTTCCCCTCCTCAAGAACAAAGGCCCGATCGAAGCGGACGTTGCGGAAACGGTATGCCAGCTCCGAAGGTAGGACAGAGCCAATGTCTGGGTTCAAGGAGCAGTGCATTTGGTACATGGCCTCCAGAGCCATAGCAACGTACCCGGCGGCAGGCATTAACACGTCGGATCCCATGGCATGGTCCCTTAACCAGGGGACGTCCGCCAAATCCAGGCGTCTGCGCCAGGTAGGCGCCTGCCATGGGCTGCTGAGCACCTTGCTACCGATGAGGTCGTGGGTGACAAAGGGCTTGAAACGCCAGTCAAGGCTCGCCTGCGGCTCGAACCAATACTTGATGGAGTGGTTCCAAGAATAGTTGGGGAGATCCGTGATGACCCGAACCTTCTCGTCGTACTGGTTCACAATCCCGAAATTGATGTTGTAGCCGGTGTTGGAAAGACGCCCGGCCACGTTGAATAGAGCCTTTGATGCGTTGGCGCCGCGGGACCATGAGGGGAAATAGGTAATGTCGGCTGCGGCAGGGACCGACTTGAGGACTTGCGACACCGGGCCAGCCAACGCCCCAGAGGGCCCAATCTCAATCAGGATATCCGGCTTCTGCGAATCCGAAACCATGGCTGTGAGCGCCTCGCTGAAGCGAACTGGCGATACCATGTTCGCCTTCCAGTAAAGGGCATCGGCCGGTTCAGCTTTCTTTGCCCCTGTGACGGAGGAAAACATGGCAACGCCAGCGGACGGATCGGTTGCTGAGGTGAAATCTTTGTCGGCGAAGAGAAGCGCTTCGTACTCGTCTCCAATGACGCCCATCAGCTCGGAGTGGTACGCCAGGTCAACCTGAAGTAGTCGTGCAAAGTGACCCGCTGCTTTGATCTCACCAGCCAATGCCTCCAGGGCCTTGACTCTGCCTGAAATGGTCAGGCTGTTCGGGCTGTTGAAACAGGCGATCCATGCGTCGCCAGCATACTTCTGCAGGAACTCAGTCGCAGCGTCAACGCCCAGACCCACGGCGAGCATGCCCACGTCGCGCTCAGCATCCTCCTTCTTGTTGACGGCTGCACGTCCCCTGTAAAACGCGGCTTTGATGGCATCAGCTCGTGTTAGGAAGCCGGCCGCGTACGCAGCTGCAATTTCTCCAGATGAATGCCCGACCACCGCCTCGCCCTTCACTCCCCAACTCTCAAGCACTGCGAGGATGGCAAGCTGGAGAGCTGTGACTAGCGGCTGACTGAACTCGGGCTGCCTCAAATGCTCGGCCGTCCGCTCCTGTGTTAGTTCCTCAACCAAATTCCACTCCGGCGGCTCTGGCAGCCCCTTCAAAACCAAATCCAGTTCGTCGAACACCTCCCGAGCCAGCGGAAAGTACTCAGCAAGCTCCCGGCCCATTTGCGGCCACTGAGCGCCTTGGCCGGTGAAAACAAACCCCACGCGAGGGATGTTGGGGCTCCTCTTGCTCACAGTGAAGTCGCTCGCCTGGACCTCCGTCGTGCTAGTCGTAACAAAGGCACGGTGCCAGAACCGGGAGCGCCGTTCCGACAGCGTATAAGCCAGGTCAGGCAAGTTGACTCGCACGCCGGGATTGATGAGATGTTTGCAGAGTGCAGCGATATTGGCTTTCAGCGAGGCAGCATCATTGGCAGAGAGTACGAGTGTGTGCGGGCGGGCGGAGGCGTCGTCCGGAATATCGTCAAAAGAAAAGTCGTCAGCGGAAAGGTAAGACGATACATGGGTAGGTTCGTGGTCAAGAGGCGCCTGCTCGAGAATGGCGTGCGCGTTGGAGCCTCCATAACCGAATGAGTTGACACTCGCGCGGCGAATGCTACCAACGGGTGACGGCCAGGGAAGGGAAGTGCGGGAGGCAAGGACACGGTTCCGGGCGAAGTCAACTAAGTTCATGTTAGCCTTGCTAGGATTACCGGGGCTTTTGCGCCTCTAGCACGTACTCTTCGGGTTTGGGTTGACGAAAGAAGGTGTCCCGGGGATAACACCCTTCTCGAGGGTAAGGACCGCCTTAATCACACCAGAGCTGCCAGCGGCGGGCTCCGAGTGTCCCAGATTGCTTTTGATCTTTGCCCAGTTAGCGACACTGGGAAGTTGCAGAACCAACCGGAATCGGGTGATTCTCCACTGGATGCGATTGAAAACATTATTAAAAACTCACCGATCCAATAATCAATGGTTTGTCTGCCGGGCGTGTCGGTGCGAACACGAGGCCTGCCCCATTCACTTCTGTAGGATCTCCGGCCGGAGTACCCGTGCCATGGCACTCGAGATAGGCCGTATCGTTGAAATTGGAAATGCCTGCGCTGGCATAGGCTTGTCTGATAGCGGCCGCTTGCGCCTCGGAACTCGGGCTGGCAATGCCATTCGTTCGCCCATTGCTAAAGTAAGGAAATGTTTAGCAGTATTCTCACTATGGAAATGCCAATAACATGAGGGTAAAAGCGCCAAGCGACGTTCTTGACATACCTGGTGGAAGCTGTGCCCCTGATGACAGCACGGATAGGATCCCGATCCCTAATGGCATCACTGAGGCGCTTGATGATGACGGCGCTCACCGCCTCGGATTTTATATAGCCATCCGCTGAGGCATCAAACGTGTGGCACAGCCCAGTAGGGGAGTGAGCTTGGCCCAAACTTCCAACATCTTGAACGTGCTCCGGGTTGAGGTAGATATTGCTGGTTGCAACAATGGCAGCATCCGACTCGCCATTATGGAGCGCCCTTACGGCTAAATGCAACCCGACCATACTGCTCGAGCACGCGGTGTCGAGTGTTACGCTTGGTCCCTTGATGTTGAGGAAGTGGCTCAGTCGGTTGGCCATGCTGGCGCGCCCGATGCCGATGACATGGTTCGGAGTGCGGTCCAACGGATCACGGTTCTGGATATCGCCATAGTCTTTGGTTTATTGTCAGTGCCTGTCTGCAGAAGGGGCTTGAGCAGTTAAAAAAGACGTATACATACCCGTTGCAAAAGATCCCACAAAGCAAGCAACCGATGCCCCATTCAGGCGCTCCAACGTCAGCCCGGCGTTCTCAAGACCTTCAAACACCACTTCTAACATCTGCCGCTGGTTCGGATCCATAGCGAGCGCCTCGCCGCCCGATATCTCGAAAAAGGAAGCGTCGAAGTCGGCAGGGTCCACATAGTCGAGGAACATGCCTCCAGGCGGCCGCATGGTACCTGGCTTGAGGGAGCCGTCGTAGTGAGTCTCAAACTTGAAGCGGGACTCGGGGACATTGTTGGGAGCTACGCCACCACGTTCGAGAAACTCCCAAAGCTTGGCCGGCGAGTCATTGCCACCAGGGAGGCGGCAGGCCAAGCCCACGACCGCCACGGGCTCTTGTTGGTGATGTGGTTTGACCATGTTGTGAGTTCGGTGTGGCTTTGGCTTGCCACAGATAATGATACAGAAGGAGGAGTCTGTGGTGCGCGTGGGGATGGTCTAATAAAGGCCCCCGAGGTCTCTGGGAAATGTGCGAGTTAATACTGAAGTGTAAGCTGAGGGAGTAACTGTTGCTTGCCCTAGTTATCTCCTTCTCTTGCACGCCGTGTGTTCCGGTTCCCCGATCCCGAAATCCGTATGCACGATTACCTTACCTTACCTTACCTTGCTCATCCGTCATGCCTCGGTTTCTTATCAAGGGATGGGTAATCCATCTTTCGTTATGCCGAGACTCGCCTTCGGGGTCACCTTGTTGCTTACACACCCCCGAACCTCGCCATTTTACCTCAAAAATGGAGCATGTGGGGCCGATGAATGTAACTTACTTTGCATGATGCGACCTCAGGGGCCCAGATACTTAAACCGTATTCCTGAAGATAGCTTGTCACGGGGAACGCCCGGCTCAGAGGAAGCCGACTAGAAGAACTCACAGTGACGCACATTCCCACTCATCCATCCACCATGGCCGAGCGACACAAGCCCTTTGAGTGTAAGACCATCGACGGCATCACCCTCCGTGGGTGGTTTTACGCCGTCACCGGCCCAGCGCCAGCGGTTGTCATGACCCATGGAGTGCGCTCCCCCGTCCCGTATTACCTGATTAGGGATTATTTGCCGGCATCTAACTGTTTCAACCTTCAAAATAGTTTAATTGCGTCAAGGAGATGACTCTACCCGAAGTAGCCGAAAACTTTCAATCCCTGGGCTACAATGTGCTGCTGTACGACTCTCGGAGCGTCGGTGCCAGCGATGGCCAGCCACGCAACTATCTCAGTCCATATCAGATGGCTGAGGATGTTTCAGGTGAGCTCCCCGCCCAACACCCCTCATCAAAACACTTACCGAGGAATTTAGACGTGATCTCGTACGCTGCAAACCTCCCTAGCGTCGACCCTCGGCGCATTCTTCTCTGGGCCATGTCCTTTGGCGCCGCTGTCAATGCCTGTACGGTGGCTGTCGATCGTCGTCCCCTTGGTCTGGTCATGGTGTGTCCTCTACTTAGCTTCATCCGCCCGGACCGACGAGAGCGAGCCTTTGCCCAATTAATGCGGGATCGCCAGTCCCAGCTTCAGGGTAACGAACCTTTCTCCCTTCAACCATTCAACGCCCGCGGCGACAACCCCATTGGAATGGGCGGCGCCGGGGGGCCGGGCGGAGTGGAGGCCCATAATTTGATGAAGGCGGCGGTAGAGAGGGGCCACCCAAGTTTTCGGGACCGGATCACTCTGCAGACGTATCACAAGCTGGCGCTATTTCGGCCGAAAGAAATCATGGAAACGATCGAGGGCGTCCCCGTTATGATGATTATCCCGGAGCTTGATGACATCTCCAGCCCCGCAGAGCAACAAGCGGCGTTTGAGAGGATGAGCACGCCAAAGAGATTGTATCTGGCCAAGGACAAGGGGCACCTGTCCATCTTGAACGGAAAGGGCTCAGAAGAGGTGTTTAAAGCCACGGCAGACTTTTTCCGGGATGTACTAGCTGGCGGTATTGCGTGAAGTCTGAATAAAAGCGAATATTAGTGGGCAAAAGTAGAATCTTGAACCTTTGTGTCCGCTCGTGCTCGTAGTCTTGGAACCTGGGAATTTTCAAGGTCGGTTCAGCCAGCGATCACATTTCTACGGGGAGGGGAGTTCTAAGGTGACATCGGTTGGCGTTCGGTACGAAGGATAAGGTACTTTGACGACATGATGAGCTTCACAAACCAACAGCCTGGCTCTCTTCATCCACCAGATCCTCTGCCCAGTCGTGGGAAACGCTTGCCGTTGTAACCAGACCCACTAGTTCCTGACTCTAATACGGACACCCTTGCTACCCTTGGCCGGGACGGGAATGATCATGTCAATGTTCGCATCAACGTCTCGGGCCCGTTCCGTTTCATACAGCTCGAGCGTAGGCCCCGACTGTCCGCGGTAGACGTCATAGCGGCGGAAAATCGTAGCCAAGACAATGGCCATTTCCCTTCTCGCCAGATTCATTCTATTGTGTTCATGTCAGCAAGTTGACTTGGAGAAATCTGGACGGCGATAGGGGCAGAACCTCACCCGAGACAGCTGCGAGTGCCGCGTGAGAACCCGATAAAGGCTCTCGCCAGCTTCGGGTTGTCAATCCACCTCTGAGGCTGGAACTCATATGGGTTCTCAAAAACCTCGGGATTCATGTGCATGCACAGGGGGCTGACGCTGACGAGGAACCCCGCTGGCACGACATATTCTTTGCCTTCCTTGCTCCGGTAAACGACCGGTTGGTCTGCCGGGACGCGCATCTGGCGGTTCATAACGCCCGGGTGCAGCCGGATGACCTCTTGGACAATCGCATTGAAGTAGGGTAGCCCATCAACCTCGGCAAACGACGGGATGGATTCCGGGTCGGGGATCGCAACGGCCAGTTCGGCCTTCAGCTTTGCCAGCACTGGCGGGTTCGCCAAAAGCTCGTAGACGGCCGCCGTGAGGGTAAAAGCCGTAGTGCCCTCGCCCGCAAAGATGACAAGCTGGGCTTCGCTGGCGAGCCGATCGTCTGTCTTGTCCGCAGGAGGGAGCTTGCTGTTGAGAATACCGTCAAAGATGGTGGACTTGACGCGCTCCGGGTTGGGCGAGGCACGAATCTCGTGGACACGGTCCAGCCACCACTGCAGTGTTGTCAGCGTTTTATCAACCTTCCAATTTAGCAGAGTATCTAACATACCGATTTCTTGTCCACCAACTCGGCGAGGTCAGGCATCAGCAGCTTGACAAACCAACCCGGGGTGTTCTGGATGAGGACAGCAAACCAGGGGAAAAAGATCATGATGTGGTTCAAGCCGAAGAAGAGATCCGTGGCGTTGAAGTAGGGCTTGCCGAAGTCATTCCGTTCCATGAAATTGAAACAATCTCCAAACGCGTACTTCGTGATCACATCGCTTGTGCAGGCTTTGAACACATGATGGATATGCACCGGCGGTGAGCCAGCCCTGGCTGTCTCTTCCAACCTCTCGAGAAGCTTGCTCATGGTAGAACGAATGATGGGCTCCAGTTGCCGAATGCTGGCATTGGAGAAGAAGTTGGATACGGCGGCGCGGCGCTGTCTGTGGATATCATGGTCCACTGTCGTCACCATGGAGGCAGGCGTCCCCGTCTTCCTGGCCAGGCTTGGATGCCGATTTGTCTTACGGCCGGGCCCCGCTAGAACCTGGTCGATGAAGTCGGGGTCATTGTAGTGAACCTCAATAGGGTTGATGCGAACCACCGGTCCGTATTGCTTGTGCAGCTGCTCCAACCGCTTGAAGTACTGGCCGCCTAGCCATACCTCGTAGTAGCCCTCATACCAGTGTGTCAACGCTAGAAATATTCAGAATGGTTAGCCGACCGAGTTCCGGTGTGAATAATTTGGTTCGGAGGATCTAACCGGCAAGCTTCGGCCCTGGGATGTGCGCAAGTGGTGATAGGTACACTGATCACAGACCCAACAAGTCAGCACGAGAGACCAAGACCTTCAATGGCAATGGATCAGAATCATACATCGATAAATCCCTACAACCACACTCTGGACGACGAAAAAGGCAACCAAGAGATAGGCGCCATTGCGTGCCAGCTCTTGAAGGTCGTACTTCGTTGACCCGAAGGTCGGGAGCTGCAGCAAGACTTGCGAGATTGACATGGCCGAGAACCAATCGTAAGTAAAAAGGTTAGTTTAGTTGGAGCCAATGTTACGGCGGGATCGTACTCGGGTCGTCCTGCAAATTCGCGTCCCCCTCGACATGATATTTCACTCTTAACTACCTATCTGTTGCTCCATGGCAACAACCTCTGGGCCTGCTTTTTGCCGATCACCCGCGTTTACGCCACAGCAGGATAAGCGAGCGACCCCCGTTTTGCTTTACTCTTAAAGAAGCTAAGATCGAGACCTCCGAGTGGGCTGCATTACTCAAAGTCGTTCTTTTAGGATGTAAAAGAAGAGGCATGATGACTGGGCGTGTCATTACCTATGCAGGAAACGCTTGGCGAGGCATACTAATGCAGTGAAAAATCCAATTATTAGGTGGCGGTCAGGCACAGTTCCGTTCCGTTCTCGGCCAGATTACACCATTACTACAGACAAATGGAATCCTTAGCCGTTATCTGGCTTATCTCCAAAGCAGACTGCAATGTCGGCCCGGCTAGTCTTTTTTCGGCCCGCCGCGAGCTGCCCCTCTGTCATCTGGCCGAGGTCGAAACCGGGACAGTTCGGAGTTTTCGCCTCTAGCGGGGTGCAAGCTTACATCCGGGGATGTCCAGTGTTAAAGTATCTCGCCCCCCGTTTCGCGTCAGCCCTCATTCATGCACGCTGAGCTGCGTATTCCTCCGGCAAGTCCTGCGGCTAATGAGTCCAAGCAACTCCAGTTCATTTGCCTTCGGCCTGGACCTGTATTGTCGGGCATGTGACTGGAGTCTACGTAAATTCGGTGACACGGAATAACCGTGTCAAGGTCGATGTCAAGGTCATGGATTCTGACTCGTGCGCCCGCTTCCGGACTGCTTCGCCGCAAGCTCCGCCCCTTTGAGAGTTTAGGGACAGGAAGTACCTGCATACTACGGTACCGATCAAGGGGCGGGACAGTTTTGGCGGCGCACCCCAATGCGACTGTGTAGGTTTATCGCCAAGCCGGCCTCAGCATTGTATGGATTTCCCCGACGGAGGCTCAAGTCGTAGTGTAACAACGTGCGTCTGCACTGTCATGGTTGCATATGTACCAGCTAAACGGGCAAAGCCACCCCCACACCTCGGCTGCGGCCTGTTGATAGCACGCAAGAGTTCACGCACATGTTGCGTTGGAAAATGCCATGTTTCGCAGCTGACAAATGCAAGGGAGAGCAACGGATTTGTCATCGACTCAAGCTCCAACTTGTGGGAATCCCCTCGCTTCGCTTATAACACTTCGGCTGTGAAGCCCGTTCAAACCGGCCACACTGCTTTCGTTACCTAAGGTAGTTTGTCGGATTCCAATCCGAACCACAACCACGATCCTACCCAACCAAGGATTTACATCCTAATCTTTTCTCCTTCTCGTTTGCAGCGCCTCCTTTGCCGCATGTGCCATGGCTCCGACCACCATTCTCGTTACCGGCGCTAACCGTGGCCTCGGGCTTGGACTAATTAAGAAATATCTGGCGGTGCCAAACCACGTAGGCTTATCATTCCCACTCACCGCGGAATCACAAGCACCGCCGGTCTCCGGCCCTTCGCTAACCCCTTCACAGATCGTGATCGCCGCGAACAGGGACCCAAGCCACCCCACCTCTCAAGCACTCGCCGACCTTCCCAAGGGCGATGGTAGCAAGCTGATCGTGGTCAAGTATGACGCGGGCGTTGAAGGGGCTGCCTTTGATGCTCTGGAACAGGCCCGGGGACAGGGGGTTACGCACCTTGATGTCGTCGTCGCCAACGCCGGCATCGCCAAGCTTTATCCCCTTGTGAAGGATGCGAAGCGCAGCGACCTCCTGGAGCATTATCATGTGAACGTCCTTGGTCCTGTGGAGCTCTACCAGGCTACCCGAGATCTACTCGAGAAGTCTTCCGGCAAACCTGTCTTCGCGATTCTAGGGTCCGGCGCCGGCGCTCTCGGGTGAGTGGTTCCCTTGGTACAGTGTTGCCGAACAACATGACAGACGCTAACTGATCCATGTGCAGACGGCAACCGCCTGTCCCAAATGCGGCATATGGGCCCTCGAAGGCCGCCGTCACTTGGTACGGCGTGAGGCTCAATGCCGAGGACGAGTGGTTGAATACCTTTGTCATTGATCCTGGCTGGGTGCAGACCGACATGGGTAACGCAGCCGCCAACCTCTGGGGTATCCCTGCGGCCCCCACGACGGAGGAAGATTCTGTCAATGGCATCTTCAACCTCGTCACGACCGGGACTAAGGAGAAGTACGGTGGCAAGGTGGTGCTATACACGGGCGAAGTCCAGATTTTTTAAAACTAAAAATTAGAACCGGAGATAACAGAAAGGATCATGGCTCAAATCCGAGGGCTTTTGCTCAACCTCACTCCATTAAGTGGGGAGAATTAAGGTTAATTGTAACGAAAGCGACCAAAAGAATCTCGGCGTTCTCCGAGTCCGTGTCCACTTGCTCCATCAGCGAAGATTGCGTGGTATTTCAGCCAATCTCTCACACAAATCGACAAGGAACCTTGTCTAGCTGCATTTCTAGATTAGCTACCAAGCTGCCATGCGAGATGTGAATTACCACTCATGCTTTTCCAGGTCGAATCTCGGTGCGCGGTGCTTCACACCGATAACCGAAACCGACTCGATGGGAAGTTTGGGAACCGGATACGAACTCACATTGCGAGTGTGTAAAAAACCTGGGGCAGGGGACCTCTGACGTGATTGCCCATGATTTAACCATTCACTTGACGCAGGAAATCTTACGCGGTTACTCTGCATGATTCGTCCGACCCACCGAGCGAACATCAGGGCGTTCCGACTTGTTCCGTGGATGTTGGCATCCCTTATCAGTCGCGAACGATCGCGAGCTGAGCAGGGTTGGATCCATCAGCGGGCCGGCCGATCTAGCCAGATTGCGTGCCGTCCCTAGTGCTGATCGCCACCAGCCTTGGCTCCTCGCGGGAAAGGAGTTTCTCTAAACACGCCATGTAACTCAACAGCGCCAAGCGCGGGCGAATCGGACGGGCCCTACCTCCCGCTCCGTCGAGCAGAAGGAGGGTTGCAGCTCGTTTTTGGGTTCGATTGGGCAACTTGCGAGAGCGCACGAAGTGTGTGCTCGGCCTCCGAAGAAGAGATATGGTCCATGGATCGATGTACGTGCATACCACCGTATCAGGCATGTCCATCTGAGGGCAAAAGGTAGAGCCTGTAGGGCCCAGACTTTAGTGTACGTGGCTCCAGTCACGCAAAGGCATCATTGGTTAAGCTCAAGGGGGGATGCAATTCGAGAAAAGGCGAAAGGGTGGAATCCACAGAACTCCTATCAACCCACACCGAGGGTGGCTCCAACCCCTGTCTCCTCTGTGAAAGGTTATGGGCCAAGACAAGGTGGATGATTGATGACACGGTCGGGCCCATGATTCCTCCGGTAAGTGGTGCTTTCTTGAAGCCAAGCGGTGACAGCCATGTTCTTCGCTGCGCGCAACCTCGCTTCCTCCGCACATCAGGCGAAGACAGACAAACGTCCCGCCAATTTCCAGGACTTGTGAAGTGGAGTGGGCCATGCTCTGGGACTTGCAACCTTACCGTCCCCAATGAGAGAACTGCTCGCTAAGCAAACCTACCCTATATCAGACACGGAGGTCGCTGGCGTTGCAAACCAACGTGGAGCGAAGACCCTGTTGAGCCTGACTCTAGTTTGACTTGCAACCGTGCTAGACCAAAGAGAGGATAACGTCGATTGCATTCCCAATACGGCAATTACAAACGACTGGGCGCAGGAGACTGCAGAATTCTGGACAAGATCGAATGGGTCGAAGCGCCTCCGGAGACATCATGCTTGGCTACGGCACAGATTGCGTGTCGAAGAAAGGCATTTTTTGAACCATGCGAGAAAATGGATAACGGACGCGCGAGGAAGCATGAAGGGCCCAGGAAAATGGTGCAAAGTGGTGGGTGAAAGTAAGACAGCGTCGCATTCGGATGATCTCGAGGCCGGCGAGCGATAAGCTTAATTCACGATACGCTTGGCAACGGCTAAAAACAACAAGACCCGGAGGGGGGCTTCTTTCGGCACGAAGTGTATCTGCGGCGGGCAGGGAGAGAAGAGAAGATACCAATAGTTACAACAGAACATGAAGCGACACTTCCCACACCCCCCCACCACCGTCACCCCTTGCCGCATCATCCCAAAAAGTCTTACCGAACCTTACACAGGCGACCATCCTCCTTTATTTGCCACGCGTCGTGCCCCGCCCCGGGCTGGTTCCACAGCACGAACCCCGGATCATACTTCCTTTTCACCTTCAACAGTTCGTCATACCACTCCCCGTAGTAATCCGTCTTCCAGAACTCAAAATTATGCGTCGCCTCGTTCATGTAGCTGCCTCCCTCTGGTGTAACCTCTCGAAACTTAGTCTGCCACCCATTCACTGTGGCCAGCGCGGCTTCCAACTCGGCTGCCGTCGCTTGTCCGTCGCTGAACACACCGAAGTTGCTCAGGAACAACGAATCACGCCACGCGCTCATGACCGGGTTATCACCCGGGGCGTTACCCACCCGCGCGTGGCTGACGTTGCTGGCCAACACAAAGGCCACCGAGTTGGGGTTGGCGAGAATGTCCTTGTAAACCCTGGTGAGGCTGGGCAGGCGGGCGTCGTCGGCGATGAGGCTTCGCGGGATTAGGCGGTTCCCGACCGTCACGTTGCGCGTGTAGACGGTGCCGGCCTCGAAGTATCGGTAGTGCTCAACGAAGGTGGGGTGGGCTTTGGTCTCATTAACCGTGGGGGTAATGCCGAGGGCGTCGAGCTCCCGGTAAAAGGGTGTGAGGTGGGTGGTGATGTCGCTTTCCGTGCCATCCAGTAATGTGGCGTAATTTAGAGAGAAAACGCCACCGGGGAGAAGGGTGGTACTGGCTTGGAAGCCGGGTACGGTGTTCACATAAAGAAGGTGTTTCTGCCACGCCTCGAGGGCGGTGAAATATTTTTCGGGGTCGGGTTCGGTGAAGGTGAGGCGAGACCCGGCGACGGGGCCGTCAGGAAACACCTTGAGGGTGACCGACAGTACCACAGCGTAATTGCCTGCCCCGCCGCCGCTAAGCGCCCAAAAGAGGTCCTTATTCCTGGCCCGGGAAGCGGTGAGATGCTTCCCATCGGTTGTCACCACCTCGAACTCCAGCGTCGTGTCCGCACCCAGCCCGTAAGCTGCAGACAGGGGTCCATGCCCCCCCCCTTGCACCCAACCGCCTCCAGCACCGACAGTCGGGCAAGATCCAGCAGTTACCCGATAGCCGTGAGCTGCAGCCACATCGAAGAGTTCCAGCACCTGTAGCCCAGCACCGATGCGGGCCGCAGGGCCAGTGTATGTCTTGCTCTTGTAGTTGAAGATGGTGGAGGACTTGATATTGTGCGTCCAAAGCGCGAGTGCGCCCTGGCCCGACGAACGGCCCGGAATGTCATGTCCAGTGTTCTTCACAAGGAGCCGGATGTTGTTCTCGCGGGCAAATTTGACACCGGCTATTGCCGCTGCCGCATCCCCAACATTGATGGCGTACGAAGCAACCCGGCCTTGCGAGCAGTTGAGATGGCGTGTTTCTGCATTCGCCGAAAGGGGGCCGTAGAACGGGCTGCAGCTGTCGCTTTCGTGATAGAAGGATACCACGTTGACAGGATCCGTTATGCTGAGCCACAGTCAATAAGGTTAAAGTGCGCGGGCGATCTTGAGCAAGATGGGAAGGCCACCTACAATGGATCTTGGTCGGTCCAAATTCTCTGCACTTCACTACATGCAGAAGCATTCGGGGATGATCCGTAACAAGGTTGTCCAATGGGGACTCCACGTATGAGCCGCCCTCCAACCGTCTTGTTGAGAGCGTCCCATTTGCCGTCACTCGGCCACCCAGCGTCGCCAGGTAGAAAGCGGCATTTCCCTTGGCATACCGCCGTGGTTGCTGCAGCGTTGCTCAGGGTTGCAGTCGCCACCAGCAGTCCCACCATCAAGTTTCTGCCGATCATCTTGCATTTAGACATCTGGACCAGGCTGATGGGCTTGTTGTTGTTGAGCTTGTCCGATGGGGAGATCAACACCAGGCCCTGTCAGAGGACTCCCTTGGTTCTTATACATTTCTGGGCGTTCAACAACGGGAGCTACATACACTAGTTGAGCTACGCCGCCGCCGTCGGGCCTTGTGGCTTTCCTGGCCCATGCCTGATGGATTTCATAATTTCTCGCGGGATGCAATGATGACCGGGAAAGGGGTACGTACACATCACTGTAACCCACCCTCGCTTCTGCAACCTGAATCATACACCCCCAAGGCAGATAAGGGGCTTCAAGAATCTGAGCCGGATTGCCGAGGAGGACAACGATTCTCCGGCGCCGTCTTCCACCGTCTTACACTACAAGCAGATACAAAGTACAGTGGCTACTGTGGTATGTGGGGGACCGCTCGGCGAACGTTACAGTCATCTATCTTGCCCCACCGAGGCGCATACAGCCGAATTTCCCAAGAGCAAAAGTTCTCGCGTTACTCGGGTCCTATTCTTGACGTCCAAAGCCATCTCGAAAAGACCGTTGAACCTCTACAGACCCTGGTTTCCCAGCACCCCTCCCCTTGTCATGAGTGCTCGCTGATCCGGAGCTTACCTGTTGTAGGTATCCATGTAAGTAAGCCAACCGGCGGACATCCCGAAAGGATGGCTCCTCCCTGGGCAATCCGCCCCCAAAGCCAAGCTGCGCTGGATGACCGGTCCGATCCCACGTTGTTCGCGCCCTATCGCGCAACAACGGGGTAGTATTGCATTATACACGAAAACACGAAGATTCTAAGATTTAGCAAGAAATTAGTAAGGAGGTGGAGGCTCCCCGCTTTCGGAGCAAGCGAAAGTCCCAAGGATTGGTAGAGAGCAAGAGGCACGGTTAGTTATTGACCTGCCAGATACCTTGGTGACATGCGCGGAAGGGGGGCCTTTTCTCCACATGGGTTCTATTTCGCCACGTGAAGTTGCGCCACCTGTGATACTTACCAAGCTGAGCGGCGTGCAGCACATCCAGGACATGTGCAGTCTCTTGTTGGAAGTTCGGAACAGTTTCCGCGCATCGATGGCGTCGTACCTCACCCCCACCCTCCCCCCTGTCACTCAGGGGTTTTGCTAACGTCACGGTTGGGTGTCACGCAGCCGTATTACCCCTGTCCTACATACATGTACCCGAAACGTTTCTATTGCATCTCGAATTCTCAGGATGAGCCTCAACACCTCCGTGCCCTTGCCTTCGGCCGCAAACGGAATGGCTTTCACTCGCACCTACTAGGCCACCCAGTAGATAAGGAGCGAGACCAACGCTGCCTAGTTGACTGTTGCTGTCACCTCGTCTCAGAATGCCGGTGCTTTACAGAGTTGAATCAGTTGATGTTTACCCATAATCGTTCTTTGCTTACCCAAAACCCAATCAATCAGTGTGTGTCTACCGCATGACCTGACGTAGACGAAGCCCACATATTGCCGATCAACGATGGTAGGCGTCCCAGATGAGGCGCTCGAGCGCCGCCGTGCTCAAAACCGCATTGCGCAGCGCCGGTTTCGTCAGAGTAAGTTTTGCAGAAGCCCGCATGGTGGCGTTCTTGTTTACCTAGGTACCTGCTGAGGATGACCGTCATTAACCGATTATCTAGAGAGACAAGGGAATCGGAATGCCGAGGAAAATCGGCAGAGCCAGGAGTCTACATTCCCACTCCCGGTTTTCCCCGAGGCTACTGGCCTGGATGTTTGCTTTGAGGATTTCGTCTTGTCTCCTGGGCATACACCAACCTCTTCGGTCAGCATTCAATGCCCCCGGACTCAGCCATCAAACCTAGTCACCAGTACTATGTTCTCAGAGCTAGAACGAGAATTTGCAAGAGGCTCGACGGTTGCCTCGATACAAGTCTCCGGCACTGCCTCGGAGGCGACCGTGGCTGCTGAAACGCCTGTGGTTCAATTAGGGAGTCCATGTCAGCCAGAAAGGGAAGCGAGCGTGGAAAATGCAGCCGTTATTAGACTAGAGACCCTCGAACACTCCCCCGGGACCCTGAGCTTGCTGGGGCAGTCGGCCGCCAGAAGCACAAGCAGCTCGTCTAGTTCCAGTAACGGGTCGGGGTGGCTGGGCGCTCTTCACATGGCGGCGAAGAGGGGGCATAGTGGCATCATGCGGTTCTGTAAGTTTCCCCCGATAGGATCCCTCCCCCAGTCCGAGCCAGATGGTCATACTTGTACTAATAAGCTGTCCCCCATTGGAAGTGTTACAACAAAACATCGACATCAACGAGCGTGACAGCGACGGCTTGACCGCGCTGATGTACGCCGCAGCAGCAGGGCATGAAGAGGTAGCAGAACTGCTCCTCTCCCAGGGGGCACGACTGAGCGATGTCGACAGCCATCACCGATCCGCACTACACTGGGCTGCGCTGTCACGCCACCCAGATATTCTGCGGTTGTTGTTAAGGCACGCGACAAACGATCCATTCCTAATTGATGCCTATGACGACTGTGGCCAAACACCGCTACATACAGCTGTAGATATGGGATTTGAGCCTGGTGTATCTATATTGCTCGAATTTGGCGCAAATGTACATTCTCGAGCGAGGAAGGGCTGAAATGAGGTATTGAAAAAGAAATACTTTCATCGACCCCATCAGGCGGGACCATCATGAGGAGTAGGCAGCTTCGTAGCACTCCAGGATTAATCGGAAACCCTAGGTAGTCTTTGAGCATTGGCCTAAAAGAAAAACAAAAGAGAACACATCCACGTACTATGCCATCTGTCTCACTTGTACTATGACCCCACCAAATCCGCGAATATAGTTAACCCTAGCCCTGTGACATCTGGAGTTTTTGTCAATGCCATGAAAGCCTTGCCAGGTGCCAATACACGGAAGCCCTGTAATTGCAGCCGCATTTCAGTGCGCATTCAGCCCCCAACCCCCACCACATTCGCGGCATCCAGCCAAGCCACCGCATCACCACCACCAACCGCAACAAAACAACCAAGATGTCGTCTGAGTAGGCTGCAACTACCCTCATTCGAATCGCCTGCTAATTCTGCGTAGATTGGCGTTGTCCGTGTCCGAATCGGACACCTCTAGCACTTAGCGCGGCTTCTCAGATCTCGATTCCGATGTCGATGCTGTCAATGGCGATGCACTTCCGTTCTCGAACCCTCCACCGCACCACAAGCTCAATTCTCACGGCTATGACTCGCTGGAGGGCCTACTCGCCGACCTCCACGAGTATTGCGCCCAGGCCAAATTCTCCGTTATTAAGCTACGTTCGGCCAACAAGGTCAAGGACTTTGGCTACACCCGGGTTGACTTCGGCTGCCACCGAGGCAAAGTACGCGCCACAGCCGCCCACTCACGCCTCACAAGTACTGCGAAGGTTGGTTGCAAGTGGGAGGCATCAGCCAAGGCATTGCTTGTTGATGGGGAGCGCCTTTGGCGTTTCTCGGTCAAGACTGGGTGTGAGCATCACGAGGGCCACGAGCCGGAGGACTACCAGGGAAGCAACAAGTTCACCGCCGAACACATCGCCGTCATCAAAGAGTTCCTCGATCGACCATCCGTCAAGACTCGCGATCTCGCTTCAGACCTGAGGAAGCGGTTCCCAGGCATCGTTTTCACTCAGCGCCAGCTGCGGAACCGTCGCCATCGCCTGAACAAGAAGCTGCTGAGGGGATACAAGCCGTTCCAGGCGGTGATGAAGATGCTCGACGAGAGGAATATACCGTACCAGACCAAGTTCCAGGATGACGACGCCGATCTCCTGAAGCCGGAGGGATTGTTCTGGACGACTCCCTGGTGTTCAGAACAATGGGCCCAGTATCCTTGGGTCCAGCTCTATGACAACACGTATCGCACGAACAACAAGAACCTCGCTTTCTTCCAGATCGTCGGTCTCAACCATCTCGGCATGGCCTTCTCTTGTGGGTTTGGCTTCATCAACAACGAGAGAATAGAAGGATTTGACTGGTTGATGGAGAAGGTCGACTGGGCGCGAAAGGAAGCCGGCGGGCCGGCCCCAGGCGTCACCATCACCGACTACGACACTGCCATGCGAGGAGCAATTGCCGCAACATACCCCAACGCGCAGCCTCAGATCTGCATCTTCCACATCAACAAGAACGTCACCCTACACATCAAAAAGAAGTGGAACAAGGCCGCAGCACTCGCAATCGCTGCCGAGCAGGGAATCCAGGTGCCCTTCAGCCAAGAGGATGACGAGACCAATCTGGATCGCGTGTACCAAGAGAGCGTTGTCGATCGTGATCGTCGGGGAGTTGATGGTCAACCAGGCAGGGCCCTAGACTCCGTGGAGTACTCAATGGCCGGCATCTACAAGCTCTGGGAGGCGGTGGTTTACGCTCCGACTCTGGATGGCTTCACGGCGGCCTGGGAGAAGCTCAAGGCTTACTTCCATCAACAGACTGACATCCTACAGTACCTTGAGGATACCTGGATGCCGGTGGTTGAGCAATGGGCCGGATGTTATATTAACAAGTACCTCAATTTCGGCCAGAGGACTACATCTCTAGTCGAGTCTGTCAACAGATACCTAAAGTCCTTCATCATCACAGGAAGAAGCAGCGTTCGCGAGGCTGTCCTCCGGTCCCTCGAGATGGTCGCCGCGATGGAGGAGAACATCAAGCAGGGCATCGAAGCAGAGAGAAACAGACTCCAGTATGACTATCTCGGTACAGATTGGCTTGGTTCGGCACCATACAACGTATCTCAGAAGGCCCTGGGGATGGTTACGAAGCAATACAGGATGATGCTGGGCACGCTGTACCGTCAAGGACGAGGCCCTCGCCGACGCCGTTGAGCGACTGCACTGGGAGCTTCATGAAGCAATACGGCATCCCCTGTAGTCACGACCTCTTCGAGAGACACCAGTTGAAGAAGCTATCTCTCGTCAAGGAGGACTTCCATCCTTTCTAGTGGCTGAAGAGGAGCCTCCTTGACGAGGACAAGTATCTACGGTATCAGGAGTTTGACCGCGTTACCAGCCTCAAGGGCAGACCTCGTGAATCTGGCGCCTTCGCAAGCAAGCCCAACGCTCCTGTATTGACCGCACCTCCGCTCCAGGCCGTGGAGGAGGACGAGGTTATACCAGCGACTCAACCTACACCTGTACCGGCCAGTCAACCGGCACCACCACCTACACCTACTCCGACTGTCGATACCATCGTCGTCGCCTCGCCGCCTCGTGCTCGCAAAGCTGCGAAGAGTGTGAAGTCCTCTGGCCGCCAGTCAGGTCTCAACCCCAGCATACGCCGAACCCCCTCCTCCTGGGGAGGGGTGACTCTCGATGGGGCTCAGGATACGCCTGGGGGTAGTAGCAACGCCGCTCCTCCGTCCAGTACAGCCTCCAGAGGTCGTGATACTACCCGTGGGGGTAGAGGAAAGACTACAGCAACATCAACGAAGCGGAAGGCTTCAAAGGAGGGAGGCACGGCGAAGAGGACTACTCGCACATCGCGGAAGGCGACTGGCCAGTCAGGGGCTTCAGGGGCTGCAAGCGCGGCTTAGTCAACGATAAATAGTACTGTAGTTTAATTGTTTTTATTGCGAAAACGGGTTATTTGGCTTATTTGCGCTGGTGTGCGTGGATTCTGTTACGTGGGCTTGGTATTGTTGATGTCCTGGCACCTGGCAGCATTGACAAAAATTCCAGATGTCACAGGGCTAGGGTTAACTATATTCGCGGATTTGGTGGGGTCATAGTACAAGTGAGACAGATGGCATAGTACGTGGATGTGTTCTCAAACAAAAGCCGGTCAGAGCGGTCGCCTTCCAGTATGAGAGTATCCAAATGTGCCCATGAACTCCAATCGCAATTGTAACAGCAGGGTCTGGATGTTGACTACAAAGAATACTTGCCTGTAGAATATGATATACTTCTAAAGGTTTTCAACAACTTTTCTTTTCTTTTAACTCCCGTCTTTCGCTTTCCCGCAGTTTGGAGGGTGATGGAATCCTAATATGCCCGCTGGGGCCTTCACCGGTTCGAAGCAAGGCACAAGTATCCCGAGTCAAAAAGGGCCAAGGGGCTCGTCTGGTTGAAGGACGTGCGTACGTGCCATATTCGAACTCCCACACCATTATATAGGCAGATATCCGGGCGCGAATATCGTCTCAGCCAGCTCCTTAAATGATCCAACTACTACTACAATGCTGTTAGCAACGGCCATTTACGAGAAGAATCCAGTGGCTTGTTTACGGATACGCTGAACATTGCGGCTGAGTAGGGGGACCCAAATCCCATTACTTACCTACTCTCACCTTCTTGGACGAGGTCGAGGTTAAGGTAATAAGCTTCGTTTGGGTGGACTTTCCACCTCTTAATCATCATATTAAAGGAATGAATATGGATATTCGGGACAATACTGAATTAGAAAGCATCTCTACTTATAACCGGCGCAGCCGGGGTTACCTATACTATGATACTCCAGGGCTAGCATTGAGCAACGGGTCACGTACGACCTCGCCAAAGAGAACAGCATTAAATAACACACTGCTCGCTCATCGGCTTTGTGTGGTTTTACATTCACTGACCTTTGGGGAAACTCGCTGGTGGTCTACATCCCTCGCCGCGCTACCGCGTACGAAACCACTACCAACTAACATTCCCCTGACTTGAACGCAACAGAGTAGCTGCTCCTGTGCGCTGTCGCTAGCGTCGTCAGCTTCCTAATGCGGGCTTAAAACTATGAATGGTTTATAATATTAGAAGCAGAGACGGCAGTGGAACCAATCAAATGCCCTTCACTCCCGTGCTACTTTCGTTCTTCTTATAGAGTCTCTTAACCCCAGAATGCCAGAGGATGAATTCTGGGGTTGGATAACTCTTACAGGGCTTCGGTTGATAAGAAACCTTGGTCGGAGCGATATCTAGGTATCGGTATTGATTCTATAGCAGCGAGCATATTGTAATATTACTGTTGCCGCCAGAAATGTTTCCTAGTAACTTGAACAGAACGGGACTGCTGAAGCTTTGTAGTCTAGTGCGGTCTTCTCGATAGGGCTTACGGCATCAGAGAACGGGTACCTTTGTCGAGTTTCTATGTTAGCCCCCCGGAGGATGGACATGGAGAGATAAGCCCTAAACCGGAAGACGGCAGAGGAGGGGTTCGCATACTTTATAGTGACCAAGGGACGTAATAGAGACGTTGCCTCGAGATCCGAGACTGGCCCAGGGCCACCTTTAGTGTTGTTGGCTTTTCAGGTCAGGTAACAACCCTGCAATCAGTGCGATTGAAGCCGAAATGACTGATATATCAAGGTCTTGGTGCGAGGGCTCCAAGACGAACGCCGGCTTTTCGACCATACGATTATGACACGGTTCAAAGATGGGAACTCGCAGTATGACGATAGTGGAGAGGTTTATTGTGTTCTTACCTTCGGAAAACGACTTGTGGCTTTACCGCTTGATGGAAGCAACCGAGAATGACGGAAGGGCGGAAGTGCCAAAAGAAAGCACGAGGAAAGGGGAGTATGGCGCGTTTAGTCCGGACTATAACCCCGGCACTAGGGAGGCAGCAAAAATAATTTCTTGATCCGGGAGTTCTAACAAAGTTTTATCTCCAAGCCTATTGTTTGTGGAGTGCCTACAAACATACTTGCCCGGATCACAATGCCATATGTGTGATGGTAACGTCTTAGCCGTAGTTCCTTACTGCGGCGACCTCGAATATTCTGAGATAAACATTCCACCCGCTCTTTACAGAACAAATAACTAGCAGAAGATGAATAACGGGGGAGGGATCTTGAAGGGCCTTGCATCTATGAAGGATTGGTATGGTATGGCTTGCCTCTATGTATACGCCTTGCGTTTCGAGTGGCTAGGCAGCGCAGTAGGCAGCTTGGACCGTCGTACACGTCCATCAGTACAGTTAGAGGCTCTTGGCAGTAGCGTGATATTTACTCTCGAGCGTCGCAGCTCTAGACTGTAAGCTGTAGTCACAACTATGAACAAATTGGTTTCACCCATCCATTAATCCACCCGCCAGAGCTCGCCGTTGGCCTGGGCCTCCGCAACAAGCTTGTCGTAGATGGCCACCTTCTCCTCATACTCCTTAACCAAGTCATCGGCGCGCTTTCCTTGAGTGCTGCCACCAAATGCCCTAACGGCGGCATAGTAGACATCGGCCAGTGCCTCACAAACGCCCCGCACGCTGCTATTACGGCATTGGTAATAGAGGCTACATTCAGTGTTAACGCTGTTGTCGTCGAAAGTGTATCTACGTTCAGGAATTGGAAGGGATATTAGGTAGGTACTAACTCCGTTTTGAAGTTGTTGTCAATATTCAGTTTACCCGCATCCGTGAACCTGTTTTGGGCCTTGTAGTTGCGATACCCAAAGTCGTGCCGGTGGCAGGCCGGAACAAATGGGAACCCAAACGGGTTGTCCGGAGACGAGCTGCAGCCGTCAGAGTCCCAAATCAAGGTTGCAGGATCGCGGGCATTGCGGCGGGCTGTGAACGTGGGAAGAGTGATGCTGTAGAGATATTGATCGGTAATTTGGCTTGCTGTCTGCCGCTGGACAAGAGAGGCATCGCCGTCGCTCGGGGCGGGGAGAGCCAGAGCGGTTGAGGCGAGGCAGAGGACGCCTGCGAAGAACTTCATTGTAGCGACGTGAAGTCCAGGGAGATAGCCAAGTAATGGCAGGAGAGTTACAGCTCAGTATAATATTGCTAGTTTAGATCCTCAACACTAGGACTCACAAGGGCTTTTATAAAGTCCCCGACTCAACTACACCGACGGCTAAGATCTTCCAAAGTCTGAAAAAGGACACCGAGTTGGAAAAGTCAAACCATGGGTCCAAGGGACATCGGGCGGCGCCGCCATCGCAACCTGCCTCATCGAGAAATGCTTACCGAGGCTATGTGGGTTGGGCAATTCACGATGACACCTCCGACGAAGACCGAATGCTTTGCCGCACCTCCCCCATGGACCTCTAGCCTGTAAAAGGGCAGGCTTCCACCACACCAGCATTGGACTGGACTGCCGATCACCATGGTGAATGCTGCTCGGGGCGAACATCGATGCGCTGCTGCGGAAGGTGGTGACGCTGGCAACGATGGTTGGCTCCCCTCATCACGGGCCAAGATGCCGCCGTCCTGATGCTGCTGACCAGTCGTTGACCTGAAAAAAGAACAGCGGCGCGGCTGATTTTTGGGGAACCGGCCAGACTTGACTGTCGTGACCCCCGCTCCCCCGCACTCTAGTTTCCGCCCAGCAACACACATGAGGCGCGGCAACAACCGACAGGCCAATCCGGGTTCTGCTGACTGCCAAGTCGGAGTTATTTCCAAGGAATGCCGCATGCACAAAAGGAAGCTCGAGACGGGAGACTTCCGCCCCCCTTTTCTTGTCAAGTCGAGGAGATCGCCGCTGTTGAGGGCGCCCAAGTCCCGTCACCTTGGTTTCTTTGCTGGCTATTCAATGTTCGGCCATATATAGTTCCGTCTGAGCTTAGGGGCGGCAGGGTGAGCGACGTGCCAAGATTGTTCATCAGTGGCACAAACGGCACGGCTGCTGAGAAGCCCGAATGCAGGCACATGCGTATGCGGTGTGCCCTTCGATTATGGAGGCAGGTTTGGTAGTGAGAGTAGGTAGGTATCTACCATTTTGGTGAAATCTGTCCTTAGCTCAGGTCGGAATACAAAGATCCTTAGAATATTTTCCACGGGCTCGAATTTGAACAGACGCTGAAGATGGCGCAGATAGCGATACAATTCAAGTTTCGAGTGTTCGAATTGCCCCCTGTCTATATCAGGGAAGCTCGGAGCTAAACCGTAAATCTACATGGGTTGTCTATTCATAGCATTGGATGACCCGGATATCACATCCGTCTCTCCCTTGCTAAAATGATCTTACTTCGGTTGTGAGTGGGATGACAATGCTCCGCTTCAACATAAGATAGGGAATCACCCAAACCACGCAATCCACAAATCCGCTTTAATCGGGTGAGCAAGCAGGCTTTGAAGTGCCTTGTCGACGTCGTTTCTGTCGCGGTCCGTATAATATGATCCCCTATTTGATCCCTCTCCATTGCTACTCCCTTCGGCCAATCTGTCTTTCTCTCTCTGCCTCTTTCCCTCGTCACGCTTCTGCTGGGCCTTTGCGAAGTTAAAGACGAATCAAACCATTCCCACCCGCTCAGCCTATCGGGCGGCGGCGGGCTGGGGACCGTGAGCTGGAAACCGAACTGGCAGACCGGATCCTACGCCGGTCCCAATTTCCGACAAACTCTGGCGTAAACAGGGGGACGTCAGGCGACAGCTGGCGCTGAAAGTGATACCTTCCTCTGATCGCGACTTCAGCGAACGCGTTGGCTTGGAAGGTACCACCTATGAGAAACATGGGTCTGGCAATGAGGGAATGGAGAATGCAACTAACCCGGACGCAGGAATCGGAAGCTCATAGTTTATCTATAATAGTATCCATGACCACCTAGCCTGAACTTGAAACTTGGACCGATAGGGCTCGCAGCGTCCGCCGCCTTAGGTTTCGGCGTCCCTGGACGCAGGATCAACTGTCTTGCCAATTACCACTCTATGAACCACGGATAGGGGCAGCCGATTCTCCAGAGCCTCCCGAGGTTTCCTGACCGGAACTTATCCTCTTTGTTGGGACTTAATTAGATTGGTTTTAACAGAGCCTAGATGGCCCCGGCCTTGGTCTATATCTGGCGAACTCTGGTCTGCGTCACAGATGTTGAGTCGCACGGAGGCTGGATAGGGGTCACACTGATAACTGTGCCCCTTCTAACGTGAGGGTTTACAATATTGAGATGGCGCCGTACTGTCATCTTGGAAGGTCTATCGTTGCAATCAACTTCAAGACTCGGCGACAAAGGTCTCAAAGGCCATGCCGCAGGCCAGTAAACGACAAAGTACATGGGTGACCAATTATGAACGACTTGAGAGCTTTCATCGGCTTTGGAAACGAGGGAGAGATTAAGTAAATAACTAGGTAACCCGTGCATGCAATCTCCTTGGGGTGCCTGAGTAGAAGCTGAATGGTGGTAAATAGCCGGACCCTCGAGCTCCGTAGCCTCACTTTCGGCCATGTGTTGTGTTTCTGATAGGCTATACCGGCTAAGTTCCTCGGCTTGATGCAATTCGATCTGATGCGAGGGGTCGGACTCTCAATTTCTTGGAAATCCTGTCTCTGTTTGGGGTTTATACCGCCAGTCGTGTCAATCCTTCGAATCCTTTAAGTTATCCGAATGCAACTCCATGAAGGCATTAGTTGTCACTTGTCTCTACGCTTTTGTGACTTGATGTTAGGTTTCCGATACTACAGAGCCCGACAAGCTCACGATCGGGTCCTCCTAACTGGATGGTGGAAGAGTGCAATGTATTTCCTATGGAGAAAATGTCAAAAACGGGAACTTCCTTGAAAACGACCGGCTTTTTTATCCCCTAACATGGAAAGTGGTCGTGGGGTTTTGAGCTCGGTCTTCCTTGATCTCGGACTTAGGCCCCTGTCAACTATCCCACGCTAATAACCATACTAGAATTGAAATGCATGAGGTGTGGTCTTGGCTGGCGCGAGTTTGGTTGAAAGGTTTGGGGATGATAGGTGGGATGTCGGTGTCAGAATCTCCGGACGAGGGCGGTATAGTCTAGGTACTCTATCATTATATAAAGCACTCCTCCCTGCCCGTTGAAGAGGGATGTTTTTCTCTCACCCTCCATCAGTCACCTTGCGTTGGCATACTCTTTCCATCTCCAAAAGACTCATCTTTGTTATTTAGGTCACTCGCCTACCAAGCTTGTATGTTTACAACCTCGAACCACCAGTTTCTTGTCGCGCTGACCAACAATACCTTCCAGGTCACCATGAAGTGCGCCACACTTTTTACCGCCGTCGCTCTGCTTCTCACCAGCGCTATGGCTCTGCCCAACCCAAAGGCGGCTCCCGAGGCTGAGGCCAACCCGCAGATCTGCTACTGCAACCTTGGATGCTACGACACTTGCGGACAGAAGTTCTGCTGCTAAGCCACACGTTCTTGGGAAGTGGGCACCTCGGAGACATGCAACTGGATATCTCTGGGCATGCATGGACATTTGACAGGCCGTTTGTGACTACTTTAGATGACTACTTTAGTTACGATAAACCTCTTAGCAATCAAGTCAATACGGGCCTCTGAAATGGAGGACGCCATCAGTGAACAAAATCCGAGGGCAATACGTCAGATACCTAATGATGCCCCCGAGTATGAAGCAACGTTCACAGTCTATTCACAATATCATTATTATTATTCATACTCCGCTATGCCCTAGGGCGTGCCGGACCCTCTGCTATTTAGTGTACAGGAAAACCGTGCCCTCCCGGGCCGGGTGAAAAACCCCTACCAACAATCAAGGAACGATGCGTTCTGGTGAGTCTACGTATACAAAGAGAGGAGGCCTCCTGGCCTCCGAACGGGGGCGCTTCAGGCCGCCGTTTCCAGCTCGAGCCTCCTGGCCAAGCTGTACATCGGCAGCCTCCCCGAGTCCATCAGCCAGTCGAGGATTCTCCTCGCAAGCCGTACAGTCGTGGGATTGATACCGTGTAGAACTGAGTAAAAGTCCCGTCGTGTCCGAATTCCAGTTCTCTCCCATCTTCGAGTCAACGGTGGGGCCAAACACCACACTACCAGGTGTTCGGTAGTCTCTCGTCCCTCGCCACACTCGCAGGCAGGCGTCAGAACCTCCGGGACTTCCCGTGTAAACAAGTAGTCCCGTAAGCCTATTGCTCCCGTCCGGATTTGAATGAGCAGTGAGCTTTTCGCCTTGCTGAGACCGTCATGCCTCCTTAGGGTTTCGTTCCGGAATAGCGTCTCCCGCTGATGGTCAAAGTCGTCCGCCGGCCTGGTGATTGCTCTGCCGTCCCGTTCCTTTAACCACCTCGCTCTCCAGGCCTCTTCTACTGCCTTGTCCGTGTCTATGGTTCCCCCCGTCCAGCGCATGATCGTGCCCGCGGCTCTCTCTACCGCCGTGGGCCCTTGAGGCCTCAAGGTTCGCGGTCGGCCCCTGTTGCCCCTCCTCGAGCTGAGTCTCTGCTGTATCTTGCGGCAGGCGGTAAGGATAACGCTCCCCGCCGTCTTTTTGCCGCCTTGGCCGTCGTCCAGATCGGGTTGTTGGAGTCGGTTTTCGAAATCTGCAAGCCGTTTGTTTAGGTATAAGTCCAACGGTGGTACCCACGTCTCTGTCTCGAGGTTACGGATGGGGGTAGACTTAAAGGCTCCCGCCACAATCCTCAGGCTCTTGTTCTGGGCCTTCCCGAGGGCCTGGGTGATGCCTTTCTTCACCGGTTCGCCTCCCACATCCGTGGGAATGTGGAACGACGATGCGCCATAGGCCAGCGCTGACCGGATGCACTTTGTGTACACTTCTCGCGCTTTGGCTAGACCCAGTCCCCACGTCGATGCCGCTAGCCTCGACAGGGCATAGCTCTGGGTCCTCAGCTTCTTCTCCACCGCCGCAAGGTGGGCTTTCCAGTTGAGCTTCCGGTCCAGCCAGACTCCCAGGAACCTGGCAGACTCCTTCGGTCTGACGGGGCTGGTGCCTCCCCCTGGGTTAGTGAGTTCCAGCTGGTTTGTCCACTGCCGTCGTCCCTTGTTGAAATGGATCAGTTCGCTCTTTTCCGAGGCGAACTTCATCCCCCGACTGTCCGCCCATCGCATGCATGTTTCCCACGCCGCCTCCAGTTGCCGGACATTGGCCTCGGGGTTTCGACCAAACACCAGGAGGTTGGTGTCATCCGCAAACCCCGTTATAGCCAAGTGAGGGTGCTCGTCTTTTAGCTGCTTGTATAATGAGGAAATATAGAGGATGAAGAGAACAGGGGAAAGGGGCGAGCCTTGGGGGACCCCTGCCCGAATTGCCGTCGGTGCCGCCGTCTTGCCGTCGAAAGAAGGGTGGCCTCTCGACCAGTCAACCAGTCTCTCGTCCAGAGGACCAGCCACCTCGGGTAGCCCATTTCTCGCAAAGTTGCTAGCAGTCGGGTGTGGTTGACCGTGTCAAAGGCTCCTGAGATGTCCAGTTGCAATAGGGACGCCGCACCCTTCTGTCTCCACGCCTCCTGGACCTGGGCTACTACTAGCCGGACAGCCAGCTCTGTGGAGCGGTGTGCTCTGCTCCCCATTTGTTCATCTGGTAAGAGGCCGTTGACTTCTGCAGTTTGAGTGACCTTCCTGGCGACCACTGACTCTATTACCTTCCCTAGGGTTGGCAGCAGAGCAATGGGCCTGTATCCCCCCGGGGTCTGATACACCGGCGGAGCCTTTCCTGGTTTCGGTAGTACTACAGTCTTCGCCCTCTTGAAACGGTTCGGGAACCATCCTAGCTCCAGACACCTTGTCGCCAGAAGGGCGAGCACTTCAGCTAACGGTGCTCCGCACGCCTTCAGAAGGCCCATCGGGAGCAAATCCTCGCCTGGCGCCTTCCAGGGGCTTGCTCTTCCTATCGCTTCCGTGATCTCGGTCGGCGTCACTGCTTGTACAACGTCGAAGCCCGGGTTCCAGCTGCCCAAAAAGGTTTGATCTTCCACGTCCGTTAGGTTGGCCGGTGGATCCGGGAAGAACCTCTCGGCCAGTGCGCTAGCCTTCTGGTCGTGCGTTTCGGCCGTTACCTGCCCGGACGAGTCCTTGAATGCCGGTAGTCTCGGTGGTTCCGGCGGCAAAAAGCTCCGTAGCCTGGCCCATCTTTCCAAGCTCCACATCTGATCGGGCTTCTTTGCCTCGCTTGCTTCCTGCAGGTTGTTCCTCCAAGCCCTCGTCCGTGCTTCGCGCGTTGTTCTGGCAAGGTCCTTGAGCCTTTCGCCGAGCTCCTCCCAGCAGTACTCTGCCCGCGTCTCCTTCGCCAGCCTCTCGGCTTTCCTGGCCTTCCGGGCGGCCTGCTGCACTTCCACTGTCCACCAAGGAGAGCTGTAGCCACAGCTCGCCTTCCTCCTTGGAGTGCTTTCCCCCGCGACCCAGGTGAGCCACTCGACCAGGCTGCCGAAAGCTTTATCAAGACCCTCGACTGTTCGGGTCCTGGCCAGCAGCCCGTCCGGTCCCGGGTCTGTAAGTCCCATGGCCTTGCATAGCAGCTCTGATTCAGCCTTCACCCTCTCCCTGTCCATCTTCTTCCAGGCCCAGCCATCCGGTTGGGTTGGTCTCGGCCCATGCCCTTCCCCGACCTCGAGCACTTGTGGGTAGTGGTCTGACTTTCCACGGCATTCTTCCCCGTAGTATACTGTTTGGAGGTTTTCCGAAGTCCAGAAGTGGTCGATGGTTGACGGGCGGCCTCGCTGCCGCCCCTGGGGAGCTCGCGTTGTCGCCCCCCTTGGAGTTCTGATGGTGAGGTCCCACAAGGAACCCAGCTGCAGTAGGTCTTCCGATTTCCTATCGTAGCGTCCGAACTTGTCCCACAGTGGGTTCTTTAGGTTGAAGTCTCCTGCCAGAACCACCGGGTGGCTTGGCCTTGGCCGCCCTTGCAGGGCTCTCGGTACGTTCTCGCCGCCGGGAGGGTTGTATATGGACCAAAGCTCGAATCCGGGGTCTTCCCTTCCGAGGTCCGCCTCTGGAAACCACACGCGGCACCAATTCTCCGTGGCTTCGGAGTCCCACTGCCTGATTTCAAATCTTTTGCTTACATATACCGCTGCCCGCCCCTCTAGTTTGTGTACCAGGTGGTATCTGCTGCTCCGGGGGCAGTATGTAGACTTCGTCGCCTTATTAATCCACGGTTCTTGCACAGCCAAGAGGTCGTATTTGGCCTCTTCCAGCAACACTTCCAGTGTTTGCTTGATTCCTTCGGTGTTCCAGAGTAAAATTTTAATTTTCATCGCCTGCGACGGTGATCGAGTCCATCGTAGTGTCCCCCTCGGGGTCGCGTTGGTTCGGAGTAGCAGTGACCGCAGGGTTGGCGGCGACGGCAGGCGTTGGTCCGGTAGCCGGTTCGGGCGCCCGGGGCGGCGGAGCGGCGGTGTAGACACCGTTGACTACCGGGTTTGCGAACTGCACCCTCGGAGCCTCGAAGTTGATCCTGGTCTGCTGGGGGTCTAAGAGAGCCTGACGTTGGGCCGCAGCCGCATTCGTCGGTCTTCCTCTCAACCTCTTCCTGCCTACCACCTGATAGCTGTCGTCGTCCCTCTCCTCGCCCTCGAAGTTAAACGCGGGAGCGCTCGTAGGGGCCGTGCTGGCAGAGTTCGCCGCTGCGGTCTCATAAGTCCGTGGCCGGTACTGGTAGGCCTCCTTGGCCTTGGCGAGGGTCCTCGACTTCTCCGGGCACTCTCCTGACCACGCCGGATGCCTTCCTCCGCAGGCCGGGCATCGGAGCGGAATTTCGTTTTTGTGAGTAGGGCACTGGTTCTCGCCGTCCCTGCCGCCCTCTCCATGGGCTTTCGTCCCGCAGCGCGGGCACAATGGGGTAGCCTTGCAATGATGTTGTGTGTGTCCCCACTTCCAGCACTTGTAGCACTGTGTTGGGCTGAGGGCAGCCCAGTAAGGCTCGCAGTCCAGTAGTTGAGCCTTCCAGATCACTCCCTCGTCGCACGCCTTGCGTGCTTCCTCCTGGGAGGTTAAAGCAACCAGCACTGTTGCCCGGGTCGCCTCCCTGTGTCTCGGCACTCTGAACTTCACTTTATCGACTGTGTGGAGGCCTGTTTGTTTCCCGAATTCCTCCTCGGTGACCCCTTGGAGGTCCTTCTTCCACACGCCCTTTAGCAGGACTGCAAAGGTTCTCTTGCTCTCCTCGGCCTGCTCTCCGAAAGCCTCCTTGATCCAGTTGGTGTTCATCGAGTGCCAATCTCTCGCGCCTGCGTTCTGGAATGTGACGATTGTATCGCCGCTGGGGAAGCCTTCGGGCCGCAACTGCTCCCTTCTTGATAAACACCCGGTTGATGGCCTGGATGGTTTCTTGCGGGGTGCGTTTGGCGAGATCGGCTGGCATTCCTCTGCCTCTGACTAGAATCTCCTTGTTTATGCGGGTCGGCACTATCTTTGTCGGCGTGTTAGGCTGCGGCTGAGAGGGGGCAGCTCCATGAGCGGCCACTGCGGCCCAGGATCCTCTGTCCTGGGCTCCGGTTCCGTTGACGGCTGCCTTCATTTCCTCGGCCACCACCTTGCGGAGGTTGGCAAGCGAGATGTTTCCAGTCTGTGACTGAGACGCGTTGTGCACCTTCCGGACGGCTGCTAGCAGGTCCTGCCCCATGCCTCTGGCTGTCCCTTTCTTCTCGGGGTCTGCTAGTCCCACCAGCTCGTCAACCATCTTCTTGATAACCTCTATGTCGGAGGGTGGGGGTGAGAGGGGCGGGGTGGGGGGCAAGTGCCGGGACTGCTCTAGCCCACTTCTTCCCCTTTGGACTGGGGCAGTAGGGCCGGCCATCCCGCCTCCACTCAGGGGTTCAGGGAGGCGTGGTCGTCTGGGTAACTGTGGGTGGGTCGGGTAGCTCGTGGGTCCGTGCGTGGGCGATAGAGATTTCCAGGGCGACTGCGTGTCCCGGATCGCCCTTCTTTCCACGCCCACTGCGGCCGCGCTGCGGATTGCGCGTCAGTGCACGTGGTGTGGCTAGATAGGGCTTTGCGAGAGCTTTCGATCAACGCAAGCTTTGGGACTTTTGGGGCCGAAATTCAAGGACTTTTCAGAATATCTAAGATGTCCAGAAACCTATGCAACGCATTATTCACAATATTTAAGTTTTGAATCCTCTCCGAAAATATCCTGTAACTGATATCAATTTATTACTTGTGCCGTCTAACAAGAAACAGGACTGTAGTCTCCCCTAGTTGTTAGGTTGGAACTACGGGCATCATTAACCCAGAGTATACCAACATGAAATCTAGCTGTGTTGAAAACTGGGAAAATAATATTTATTACTGCTGTGAACGAAACGATTAGGAGCACAACCACGTAAACCGCAGTGGAAACTCTAGAAATGTAGCATCATACCCCGTTACTCGACGATGATAGCGTCATGAACCAATATGTTGCTCTTCGTCTCCCAGTCCGTCACATTCAACATCGTTATCGCTACCCGACCATTCGGCGCTCTCGAGACCCTTGTTGCGGATAGCGAATGAACCGATCCACCCAGCGAGTGTGACCCCGGCAAAGAGGCCCCAAGCAAGCACCTCCCCCTTCGGTTTTACGCGTGTTGACAAAGTGAAGAGGCCGCCAGACAGAAACGGCCCGATACTACGGCCGGCAGCGGAGAGGGTCTGGGCGATTCCGTTGAGGGTGCCCAAGGTTTCGTGTGACGGCGCAGAGTTGGTGATCTGGTCATCGGTTAGCTTGTGCCCTCAGCATGGTAACTTAAGAGCAGTGAGAACTTACCAACAACATGACGCTGCTGAGCCCACCAACGGCGCAGATGTTTTTGAGTACTAGAATGACCCCCAACTCGCCATACAACCAGGTCTTGCCGGTCCCTAGTCCAAGTATTGGCTCATCATCAAGATGGTTGATCCAGGGCATGAGAGCCATGCTGATGGCCATGCCAAGCAACGAATAGCGGTAGGTACCGAGGTTTCCGATCCGTGTCTTGAGTTTTTGGAAAGCGAAGAGTTGGAAAAGAATAGTGGCCAAGCCGGCTAACGAGAGGCTGACCCCGATGATGCCGGGCCCAAGTTTGCGGCCTGTGGGCGGTGGGGAGGAAGCGAATATGGGGTACAAGGAATTGAAGGAGATGTTGGCGAGCTGGAAGACAAGATAGGTCCCCAAGACAGCCAGTGTGTTGCGGTTGCGTAGTTCATGGAAGGCCGATCCCTGACCCTCGGCACCCTTACTGTGGCCGTCTGCGTGCTGATTGCCTTGGGGCGAGAGTAGCCCTTGCTGCTCGTCTTCGGAGCCCGAGGCTTCGTCCTCACAATCCGGGTGCGTGTCCAGCCCGCCCAGCGCGCTGCGCATAGGCCCTGACAACTGTCTGCCTTCGCCTCTATAACTGCTTGACGCCGTGCCCCAGCGCGCTGAGCACCACTCTCGTACCCTTCCGAGCCAGTCTAAGCCCGGGCCAGCCGCGGCGCGGTCAGCGGAACCGAGAGTCTCATCGAACCAAATAGCTAACACCACCACGCTGGAAAGTAGAAGGGCGGCATCCACAATGTTGGGCGCCAGAAATGGGTATTTGTCCTTCCTGGAGAATCCAACCAATAAACCACCCAGGGCGGGGCCCGTGATGCTCCCAAGACTGTAGATGACAGGGAGCCAAGTGAATGCGCTGCTTTGGTTTGTGCGATCCGTGATTTCCCCCAGGCAAGTGGGCACGATGGCTGCATTGCCATTGAGTAACCCCATCGCAACATGGACCATAATCAGTTGCGCATATGTGGTGCAAAAGCCGAAGCAAACGAAGCAACCCATCAACAAGAAGGTACCTAGCAACATGGTTGGCTTGCGTCCTACGCGGTCCGACAGATAGCCCCAGAACAAATTGGTGGCCAGCTGTGCGAGGGCGAAGGCTGAGGCGAGGAGGCCGACGTATAAACCCTCATGGCCGTCTGGGATCTCGTCGAAGGAGGCCACCATG
The DNA here is from genome assembly GCF_020726465.1 of Chaetomium tenue. Lineage (NCBI taxonomy): Eukaryota > Fungi > Ascomycota > Sordariomycetes > Sordariales > Chaetomiaceae > Chaetomium > Chaetomium tenue. The sequence goes on along the minus strand of NW_027117333.1, from coordinate 4,777,417 downwards.
GTTGGCAGGTATGGGCCAATCGAGTTCAGCGCGGTTTGTTCTGCGAGCGAGAGCAGCGCAAGAAGGCCCAATTGTTCCCAGGGCAATGGAGTGATATCTCCGTCTGTAGAAGAAGTGTCCGAATCCGCTAACTGCCTCCTCCGATCTCGGTGACCGTCCTCGTCGGCGCCCGGCGCGTTGCGTGGTAAGCCATCGGACGAGTCTTGCTCGGGGTTGGATGCGTCATTGAAGGGCCGGAAAAGGCGTTTGTACCAGGCCTTAGGTTCTTGGGGCGACCGCTGGTCGTCCGAAGGGGCGTCTGGTGGTGGGGTGGGAAAAGTGTGGTATTTCGCTGTCGACTGACGACGGAGCAATTGGCGAACAGCGGAACGTCTTCGCGTCCGACTACTGGCAGGGACGGATTCATCGTACGGGGACGGTATCGGGAACGGCTCTCCGGCGTGGAAGGACCCCGATGCGCGAGAACGGCGTGTTCGAGACAGATTTGGTCGCGACGTGTTTGTTGGTGCAGCAGCCCTCGCTGCGGCGTGGGTTGAGTGAGTTCCGTGCACCATTGGAAAACTGCGCGCCCGGCGGCGGCGAGCTTGGTAATTGGGGTCTTGAACGCGCGTACAATTGATGGTCGAGGCTGTTGTGAGGCTTCGTCTATCTAGGACAAACTCCTTTTCTGAACTGCGGGCGGTGTTTGGTGTAGGTCGGTCTTGGAGCAGTGATGGATGATGGATGGAGGGGTTTCTCGAATGGCATGGACGATTCGTCCTCTTCTCGCATTCCAGGCTCGCTGCACAGCGTCTTCCATGCATGGCGCTTTCCTCATTAGGGTTAGGGGGCGGCGAGCACAACGGTGATGTCATCAACCCCTGTCACTTCAGAGCCTTGGCAGCCGTGCCTCCGATCGGCGCTTGACCTCTAACAATCCGGAGCATCGTGTCCGGAAATCTGGAGTGCTGGTCTCGATTGGGCATGTCCAAGTAAAAGCTAATGACCTCACAATCAGGAACTTACCTAGGCAGGTAGGCACTCACGTGCCACATTTATATTTAGGTCTACAACCCAACCATAGGTAGGTACTTATTCTTGCACGTGCCCGGGAGACGCGTGTAGTTGCTGGTAGCCTGGTTCCTTTTTCAAGCACATGTTTGAGGCTGTCAAGGACTCAAGTATGGATGTGGCCTAATTCGTGGCTACAGTCACGGGTCGATATGATGATTTATTTTCTTTTACCGCCCCTATGCCTTTCTATGTGCAGACCTCCATCCTCACACCCCTTTCAGGCCTCCTTCTACTCTTAAAAGACAACGGTCTTGGTGCCATTCAGGAAAACGCGGCCTTCTGCATACCATTTGACCGCAGCAGCAAGAACTTGGCTCTCGATGTTGGAGCCTTCATCGACCAACCCGTTGGGGTTGATACTATGGTCAACGCGCGCTACCCGCTGCTCGATGATGGGGCCTTCGTCCAGGTCGGCCGTGACAAAGTGCGCCGTGGCGCCAATGATCTTGACGCCCCGGTCGTAGGCCTGATGGTACGGCTTGGCGCCCTTGAAAGACGGCAGGAAGCTGTGGTGAATGTTGATGATGCGGCCGGACATGGCTTCGCAGAGGGTCGGACTGAGGACCTGCATGTACCGCGCCAGGACGACAAGTTCGATGTTGTGCTGCTTTATGAGGTCGAGAATCTGCCCCTCCTGGACCGCCTTCGTCTCCTTCGTGACGGGGAGGTGGTGAAACTCAATCCCATAACTTGCGGCCAGTGCGGCGAACTCGGGGTGGTTGGACACGATCAGAGGGATCTCAATGGGGAGTTGGCCGGCCTTGGCGCGGAAGAGGAGGTCATTGAGACAGTGCCCAATTTTGGACACCATGATGAGTACCCGCGGTTTCTGGGAAACAGGCCTGATCTTATACGCCATCTTGTAGTCCTCGGCCAGCGAGTCAAAGATAGGACGCAAATGCTCGGTCGATTCCGCCGCCCTTGGGCTGGGGCCGAAGTGCACCCTCATGAAGAATTTTTCGCTCACGGGGTCGGAGAACTGCTGCAAATCCAGGATATTGTGCTCCTCGCGGGCGAAGATGCCCGTCACAGCGTGCACAATCCCCGGCTTGTCCGGGCAGGACAGCGTGAGGATTTGATCGGCTGCCATTGTTGAAATGCTGGTGTTGATGCCGGCCGTTTGCTGTTGAGATATTTCCCTTGAATGATGGATGCGTCACAGACAACGATTTGTGATCCGATCTAACTAAAATCTGGCCTGCTCCAACATGTGTCCACTTGGAACTTTAGCCTGAAGATTCAGGGTTAGGGTAAACACCTCCTACCCCCTTCCTTCCCAGTTGCAATCCCAATTGACTGTTAAACCTGAATTAGAGGTAGAAGTGAATTTGTAATATATTTACCGTCTATTCATAAGACTCTATATAGCTATAACTATATTGTAAATCGTTCAAGAACGAAATGGTCACCGTTATTCAGATTTCGTTCTTATTTTACACAACTTGCATAGCCCGTACAAATTTCGGGATTTCGGTATCTCGGGGTTTCTTACCGTAAGTGTATTGGCATTCGTCTCGTTTGTATAGATTCCCACATTTAAAATAAGGAGAGGGAGTGAACCAGTGCTATTGGACGCGTCGCCGTAGCCAAATCCCCTTCGCAGCCAAATCCCCTTCGCAGCCAAATCCCCTTCGTAGCCAAATCCCCTTCGCAGCCAAATCCCCTTCGCAGCCAAGGCGACAGAGGAAGCTCGAGGCCGATGGCAGAAGAATGGTAGGCTCCTCGCTACCCCAGGCGAAATCTTTGGGAAGCGTTTGTATGGAGTGCACTGGCAAGATTCCAACCTTGCCAACCCGATCTGGCTCGCTAAAGGACCATGTACCCGCTACCACCGGAAGCGTGGCCACAAACGAGTTCAATTCCGAGGCAAGGGCGATACCTCGGAATGTTGCTATTGTCTGCGAGACTTAGTATATAAACGCCGAAAAGCCGGGGAGCCAGCGGTATCGTCAGAGGAAGACGCCAAACATCATGGTGGGTGCGCTTGGTGCGGTGCCGAAGAGCATACCGATAGCCAAAAGTACAAGGGTTTTGGGCTGGAACGCCGCTGTCTTGACTGCAAGCTCTTTCGCGTCATATTCGGTACCGAGCGAGAGCCGGAGGATTAGGATAACTCCGGGGTCACACTTACCTGCCAGAATTGTGGTGTTTTGAGAGAGGGCCACCACGATGCTCACAAGTTTGAAGGACGCGGCAAGCAGATGACGTTATTATTGATTGCGTTTATTGTCCGGAGGGTTGCTGCGAAGCATACGAATACCCCAGATGCCGTAAGTATGCGAAGATGTGCTGAGCTGGGTTTAATATATACGAAAAGGAGTATTGTCCATACAGGAACTCTACGCAATGCGCCTCTCGGCAGAGTTGTACTCCCTCCATCGCCGTTACCACGCCGAGGCTCTCCCGGGGTGCCACCCGGCTAGTCATAGCCCGCAGAGTGGTTCGACGGTAGTACGCCTTTTGCCGTGCCAGGACGTTGTCCTTGCGTGGATGGCCGTGGCCGATTATATACCTATTAGAACGATAACAAAGTAAGAGGAAAAGAGAAAAGATATAGAAGGAAATAGAGACAGAAGAGAAAAGAGACAGAAGAGAAAAGAGACAGAAGATAAAAGAGACAGACGAGAAAAGAGACAAACCCGATGCTCTCTTCCAGAAAGCCACATCACCAAACTACCGCCCATCCTTGCAACAATCCCCTATAGGGTAGACAGATAGGGACGTAATAATGAAGGAAAAGGAAAGAGAAAGACTATAAAGGCGATCGGGTAGCAAGCAGAGGAGATGGCGTAGTTGTATGGCATATATAATACGTGAGTGGAACTGCAATCGTCCCAAGTTCCTATAGGATGAAACGGAACGATGGAAAGGGGGCCAAAGCCCAAGGTGCCTTGCACCTGAACCAGATCTAACTCCAAAGCGGAGAACGGGATAGATTTGATTGGTTTGGGAAAGGAGCGAAGATGTCTGCGATGTATTTTTGTGTGTCGCTCACCACCAGTGACCAGAATAACTTGGGGTAAATATATCCAAATGGTACTAGCCTCCCCGGCCACTCCTGTCCGTATTTCTTTTGATGTGTCTTGCAACGTCCGCAGCGCCGTTTCCCCTCAAATCAACCCAACCAAGATTGTTCTTTTGTCTCCATGTCAAACCCTCAGACTCGGCGGCGAGGCAGTGTGGTACCTACGTTCTGGCACCCTCCAAACTTGGCCAGCTCATCGCCTCTCTAAGGTCAGTTTACCTGGTGCTTTAGCATGAATGTTCAATATATCGCCTTGCCTCTCAAGGGGGGATGAAGTTTTCGCACGAGGTCAATGTCGCGAACTATGGACAGATGTCCTCGCAGGATCATGGGTGGACCGGGGGAATTCTTCGGCCAATAAACATTTCCGGCCGTCTTCACCTTCCATTTCGAGCGGTAGCGGGCCCTGATTATTGAATCTTACGTACCTCGGTACGTCGTCGTGTTGTCACGCTCCCGAATGGCGAGTGACTCACCGGTGTCTGGATCTAAAAACATGGTTTTCTGAATCCGATGTCGAGACTCATAAGCCCACGTATCTCTGGCGTCGCTAGGCACCTAATTCGTGAAAGTGCTGTCGGCCTATACTCGGGCATAACTTACTCATCGAATCCTTGACTACCTACCTACCTAGCATTCTGTCTAAGGTAGTCATCCTGGATGAGCGATCCAGCTCAGCTCCCATAATGTCTCTTTTCCTTCGCCCAGCTGGAGAAGATGATAGCCCGAGCATTGGTCGCATCGGCCAAGCGGCATTTCAACACTCTCTGTCTACGACCCTGTTCCCGACCCATTTGCACTCCAAGTCCGAAACCGGTGACCCTCGGCTTGATGAGGCGCAATGGCGAGCTGTCAGAACCACACGGAGGATGAGAGAAGGCAAACCGACGTTTGTAGTTGTGGAAGGTTCGGAAGATGGTGATAGCGATGGGCAGGTGGTGGGCTTCGCTCAGTGGGAATTGCCTTCACAAGGAACATCTTCAGCAATTGGCGCCGCCGAAAACGAACAGCAGGACCCTTGCCCCCCATCCCTCGACAAGGATGCGTTGCGGGATGTATTCAAGAAAATGGATGAGATGGCGGTGGCCGCACTCGGGTCAGACGGACATAGCAATATGTGGTGTAAGTCGACGAGCAACGAACCCACCACCTACTTCTACCTTCTTTCGAACCCAAGTTGACAAGTCTTCCTGAGCTAGATCTGATGTGCCTCGCCATAGACCCAGCGCATCAGCGCCGTGGGATTGGCAAAATGCTCCTGAAGCAGGGGCTTGAGTTGGCAGAGAAAGCGGGAAAAGACGCCTTCCTTGTCGCCACTCCCGAAGGAAGGGGCTTGTACCGCTCGTTCGGTTTTGTTGAGGTGGGCGAGCCAGCTGTATTGGGCGACACGCCTCACCACGCTATGCTGTGGAAAGTACACGATGTGGGCAAGTCATGACATGTATGTTCTTTCACGTATTGCCTCCGGTCAGGCTCATCACAAAGCCCTCTGCCGAATACGAAAGCTAGAAGGCGAGGTGAGCCATGAACAGTTTCTATTATAGAAGCTACCTGGCATAGGTAGCTAAAACACTCCACAGCCCATGGGTATCGGGTTATTGGCATGCGGATGGGCTAGTCTTATACACCCCCTCCCCAGCCATAACACGGGTCCCTGTGGGTTTCATTCCACCGTTGTTGAACTATGTTTTCATGTCCCAGGTCTCCTAGGCTCGCACCAGCGCTAAACGCCTCCCAGAGCTGGGCGTGGAGGTTCCATGTTTCCATTGCTGTCCATTGCAGAGGATCCTCTAGCGCTATATGCGATGTTACGGGGGCGATGGTCATGGGGAGAGGCGGTGCACCGCTGCTATGCCCTGGCTCCTGTAGAGGAACCGGGTAACCCTTTGACGGCGAAATGGACATATCCGAGGCATATATACCCTGAAACCCCTGATCTGGTAGCGTATTGAATGTGTTAACGGGGACGGGCTGCCTCGCTTGGCCTCCTTCAATTGCCACCCCGTCAAAGCTAGTCACACGAAGGTCCCAACGTCCATCAGACAATGGAGAGGGTTGCGGAATTTCGTGTCTAAGAGTGGACCCAGCTTCACTCGTCTCTCCTAAAGCCCCCCAGAATCTGCCGAGGTCCGAAGGGTTGGCACCCGTGGCAATCAGTCGATTTACCACGATAATTTCGTCTCCCAACGGTCTTGATCCGCCGTGCCGGGTGCCCGATAATGGACCTGGACTCGGCGGGGCCGACCACGATGCCAATCTTAGGGGTTCCCGGTGCATAGAACAACCCGCGGAATGCCTCTGCGCTCCTTTTTGGCTTTGAATCAGAGTTTGTACGGCATATGATAATTGGAAGACGGCCTGTGATGGTAACGTGCGGTATCTCGCAACCGGTATTGCCGAAATCCACGCTTGAAACCAGTTTTTGAGTGCGGTAGGGGCGGTGTGTAATAGAGTATCGACGATCGGAGAGTCCGAGCCAAGCGAGTAGAGAGGCTGTGGGGGGGACGTGGCGGCGCAGCATTGCAACGCGTTGCTCTCTCGGGACGCAGATATGCGCACATCAACTGTGTTGAGTTGTATAGCAACCATATCTGTTGCTGTTAGTTCTGCCCGTCATGCCACTTCTGGGCTGGTTTTTTAAGATGGCTTACCGTCATCCTTCACGCCAATGGGAAGTTCTGTTCTTAGTTTAGCCAGGTATGCCTGACACGCAGCCATCGCCGCCTCCGGGTCCTGGATTTCTTTATTCTGCCCGAACCCCTTTAGAGCCGTTCCGCCATTTCCTCGATCGGCCCTCCCTAGTTGCGAGCTTTTGAGAACAGTCACCCGTTCAGCTAAGCGTTGGATGTTGACGTGATAAACAAGGGCCTGATCCAACTCGTGTGTTTTGGCGTTTTGAAGGTTAGCAAGACACTGTCGGAGGTATGAAGTGAAAGGCATCGGTGCAAGTTGACGAAGGTATATGCTCGCTCTATTTTGCCGTCAGTAATGATTTTGAGAGCCATGAAGATGACTGGAACGTACGATGACCGTAAGTACCATACACCGAGCAACAACCTTTGGCCTTCAATCACCGTCTCATCCCCCGGTCTATCGTCGTCAGTGAGCTTCTTGTTCAGACCCAAGTCAGAAACAAGCGACTCTGCCAGACACAACAAGTTGTTAAGGTTACTGTGTATTGCGCCGTGGTGGTGGTGCCAACCAAGAATCACCACAATGCCCATGAGCAAGTCCAGAGAGCGCTCGGCCTGGAAAAACAGCTTGTCGGTTATGTGCCTCATAACTGCGTCCATCCGGGCACACATGGTCTGCAGCCCTTCAAAACTTGCAATGGCCCGGATGGACATCATGAGAACTGGGCGATGACTTTTCAGCGCCGGAGCTGAAATATGGTTGGGGATGACGACGAACGGATGTTGTGGCATTAGCTCGGTGCGGTAGTTGGATAAAAGAATATGGTCGATGGCTTCCGGAGTAACATCGAAACAGTCGAGCGGTTGTTGGTTGTATGGTGATGCTGTACAGCTCGGGAAGACTGGGAATTGGCAACCAACGGATGGCGATTGCCCCGCCGCATCATCAGCCATCGGGGAAGATACGTATTCTGGAGTCGAATGCACTGAGAAAAGCCCGAGAGAAGGACTCCCGGTATCCATCCCTCTTACGTCCACATTAGCGTTATGTATCAACACTGCATCGGGTGACTAAACAGCCAGGGCTTACTGTGGCGGCCTGGGGTGTCGAGTCTTCCTCGGTTTGTGAACCTGATCGGTACATGGCTTTAATAAACGTTCACACCTGTTGGGGGATATGTCAGCTATATAAAATATTTACGAACGGGGTGGGTTGGCCATTCACATGGCACGCCCCAGGTTCACCTAGGTACCTGTCACACTTGTGGCCCAGCTTGGCTGATCGACCGGAACACTTTGCCTTGGCTGTCGCGCACTGAGCGCAGGCAGTCCCCCATTTAGTCGTCGGGATTGAATTCACTGCCATTGTACCGGCTACGCTCAAGGCGTTCGGGGAACGGAGTGAGGCGGGTTGTGCTGTGGAGGTGAACTTGGAAACCGCGAGAGTCGAGATAACGGCGGCTCTGTGTCTCGAGAATCTGGTCCACTCAAATACGAAGGTCGAGGGTCCTAATGGCATGACGCTCGTCCATATATAGACTGACATCCAAAGTCTATCGTCTCCATCCAGGGGGTGGCGTCTCTGCGGCATCATAGATATCAGTGATGTCACCACCGAACTTGCGGTGTCGGTTCGAGAACTCAGGTGAGATTATGTGGGGGCGAGAGTAGGGCTTGCATAATAACCTGTAAACGGGTCTCTCATCTGTCATCTTTGCCGCAAAAAGGGATTTCCAGCGCTGAACTTGGAGGATTCCGTGGTCATCACCGTGCCGCCATTGGCATCGGATGGGAACGTGGCCAGAGCCGAAAGCGTTATAACTCATTCTCCAGTTTCCATCATTGTCCATGCACGATTCTTAGTGCCGTCAACGCGGACAGCAGAATTCTCAATATGTGTCAAGAAAATCGACGCCGTCGGGAAATTAGGGCCCCATAAGGTACGCAGCAACATAAGCCCGAGTTGAGACGGTTACCTTACTCCCGGCTTCCAAACACCTTGCCATTTATCATCGATCGGCGACCTCCGCGCGTTAGTGTGAGGAAAATAGGCGGAAACTCAGGCCACCATCTGAACTCGCCGTTCGGGGACATGAAATCTAGGTAGTTCACGCCAAGAGTCAGCCGCTCCCTCATAGGCTTGGCAGCCCGTCCCAACAAGTGGCCTTGAGTGGTGATAACCTACCCCGTTGAAATATGTTGTCGAATATGCCCGGATTGGGGCATTGCTGGTGCCACGGGAAGGATCCTGGAACCGCTTGTCCCTGCGGCAAAGCATTGGTGATGGTCCCGCTTTGGGCTGTGAGACGCGCACCCTGGTCTCAGCTGCCAGTGGCCATCCCCGTGCTGCGTCATCACTGCTTTAACCTTATTTGAACGCTCCCTTTTCTCGCCTGTTCCCTGGCCGGCTACATGTATACTACTGCTCCCGGTAAGCCATTTCCGCGCTTATGTCCCAACGAGTGGTTTCGAATTGCGAAGAAAGACTCGCCTTAACCTGACTCATTCTAATTCTCGGGCTTTCGTTCAATACAGACTGGAAAAGACATCGACAGGGCGTACAATCAAGACTTAACCCCCCACCTTTTAAGTTATTACAGTGGCCATTGCCGCAACTGGGACTTGTCACTTGTGCCACTGCTTTGGTCCATCGCCGACGACAGGTGGTTGGTGAGCTGCCGCAGCCTTGGTCGCAAAATTGATGTACCATCCACCCTCACGGTGTAACCCTACCGAAAGCAAAGATACCGTCAGAATAAAGACCAAGATGCGTCGCCATCCTCAAGTGTTCCTCCCCCTTAACCAGAGCAATCGTGGCGCCGGCGGTGTCTGACGTCCGTGACTCTATGGAACTGCGCAACCCCCGTTGAGGCTGGGCTCCCGTCTGTCGGGTTTTCCTCTGTCTCCTCTGTGTCTCCTCCGTACCGTAGCCTGGGGGCTGGAAGGAGGACCTTTTGCAGCGGTGCCGCTACGGAGACGCTTGCTTCGGCGAGGTTCAGAGTCAGCCGTGGTCGGCGCCGGCGACGTCGTCTCGGAAGCCGTCACAGCGCCAGACTCGCCGCCCGGTCTTGGCTTTGGACACGCTGCCGGGCTGCTGTGGCTAGATTCCCGCCTCCTCCTCTTGGGCGGCGGGCGGACGTTGGGGGGTGCAGTGTGGTCCGAGTCTCTGGCCTTCCACTTCCTACCGACATTCGGGTTCGGCTCATGTTCTGCCGCCTCGCGCTCTGCCTCCTCGCGTTCTGTCTCCTCGACTAAGGGCAGTTGCTCTAGCACCCACCGGGCCCGCAGCTCCTGACGGCGAGTGTCCGCCTCTTCTCGTCGATAGGCCCTTGTCCTCCGGACGAAATCGCAGACCTGCTTCCGCATCGCCTCCAGTTCGGCCCTAGTCGCGCAAAGTTCCTGGTCGGGCGTCCTGGCCGCAAACGCGGCCTCGGGCGGAGCAGGCGAGATGACAGAGCGGCGCAGATCGCCCCACGCCCTGCGGAACTGCGGTTTCGGCCTCTTCATGGCGGCGACGTGCCAGTCCAGCTGGCAGTAGACGTATCCGAGGTACTCAACCCAGGTGGCGCGGGGGCCTTGTCCGCGCGGGCCCTTGGCCAGGTGGAGGGGCTGGGTGAAGCCGTGGGCGGCGAGGCGTTTCCGCACCGCTCGCGCATAGGCGGCGAAGCCGGCGGTGCCGGAGCTCTCGAGGTTCCGCGGCTCGTACTCCCACGCATGTCGGAAAGCGGCCTCGAAGGACGGGTTGGACACAGCAGCGGCCTCGCCCCGGTGCAGGTAGCGCCGCCTGGGCGACTCCAGGAAGCTGGTGAAGCCCTCGTCAGAGGCTAGGCTGCCGCGGTTATCCCACTGCCACTTGTTCCGGAAGGTCAGCCAGTCCTCCAGCTGCGCCGAGAAGAGCGGCGGCACGTCCCCGCTGCCTACCTTGCGCCTGTTGCTGCCCGGTTCTGTATTGTTGTCGTCGTTGAGGTCGTCGTCATCTAGCCACGGCGCAACTGCTTCTCTGATAGGTTCGGCATCTCCCGGGGCGCCGTCGAGGACACGCTCTGCCGATAGTGCTGGCCTGCCGCCGGCTTCCACCAGCTCGTCGTGGCAACTGGCATTTTCCTAGCGGTCGGCGACGAGGCCCAGGAGCCGGGAGAGTTCATCGGTGTTGAGAAGGCCGGCCTTCGCCGCTGCGGCGCGCTGCACGGAAGAACAGAAATGCGGTCAGCAACCACGCCTGAGAAGGGTACATATAGAAACGGGGACAATGGCGGGGACGGTGGATGGATGGATGGAGGTGGGTGTTGGTCTCTTACCCCAGCTTCCTGCTGAATTCCCCACGTTGGCCGTTGGAGAGGCCGTCAACGCCCACAACTCGCGAGATGTCGAAGTCGCCGGTCTTGGTGCGGTTGTCGTTCAAGAACTGGACAAGCCGGTTCTGATTGACTGCATGGAGTTCCTGGGAGGTAGGAACTAGGGAAGTTGTGGTCTCTCCGTGGACAGGGAACACGACCATTTGGGACGATGACGCTAAGAAATCGACAACCCTAACCCTGTGTAAGGTAAACACGCGACAACTGCTACCAAACCCAACGACCACAGCCTCGCCGGTCCGGCTCTCTTTTAGCCTTGACCCCCCGAATAGGTTGAGAGATAGTTTGGTTAGACTTTATTGAGAACCATTTACTTATAACGTACTCCACCCCCAAGTCGCGCACACCCCCAAGTCGCGCACACCCCCAAGTCGCGCACTTTTGACCGTGCTACGACCTCCCAACCCCAACTTGAAATAACTTAATAGCAAAAAATGGCATCGCCATCCAAAGAGAGTAGAATCAATCTTGCTATTCAGGCAATACAACGAGATAAGACTTTCAGTCGGCGACGCGCTGCCCAAAACTACAATGTACCCGAAGCGACCTTGCGCGACAGGATGAACGGGAAGACGCCGAAGCCCGAATCACGACCTGCAGCTCACCGATTGACAGCAATTGAAGAGGAGGCGGTTGTTCGGTATATATTGGACCTAGATACGCGAGGATTTGCACCCCGACGTGCTGGTGTTGAAGATATGGCTAATTTGCTGCTCGCGCAACGCGACGGGGGACGGGTCGGCAAGCACTGGGCCGAGAAATTCGTCAAGCGACAACCAGAACTCAAGACGCGTTTCAATCGTGTATACGACTTTCAGAGAGCCCTCTGCGAAGACCCAGAACTTATTGGCGCGTGGTTTAAGCTTGTACACAACATGAGGGCGAAGTACGGCATCCACGACTGTGACTTCTACAACTTCGACGAGACCGGCTTCATGATGGGCGTCATCTGCGCAGCTATGGTAGTGACGCGCGCCGATCGACGTGGAAGAGGCAAGGCAGTTCAGCCTGGCAATCGGGAATGGGCGACGGCGATTGAGTGCATCAACGGCGAAGGGTGGTGCCTCCCACCGTTTCTCATTGTTCAAGGCACTTACCACCTCGCCAACTGGTATACCGAGGGCGAGCTCCCACTCGACTGGGCTATCAAGCCAACTTCCAATGGGTGGACCGACAATGAGACCGGCCTAGAATGGATCAAACATTTCGATAAGCACACAAAGTCTCGTACGAAGGGGGTGTATCGGCTGATTGTGCTTGATGGGCATGAGAGTCACCTGTCGGCCGAATTCGAAGCCTTTTGCAAGCAGAACAACATTGTCACCATCAGCCTGCCGGCTCACTCATCCCATATAACCCAGCCACTCGATGTTGGGTGTTACAGTGCCCTAAAAACGGCGTACGGTCGGCAAATCGAGCACTTCGTCAGAGCGCATATCAACCACATCACCAAGGTCGAGTTCTTCCTCGCCTTCAAAGCCGCCCACTTTGCCGCCATGACCGAGAGCAACAACAAAGGGGGGTTCAGAGGTGCAGGTCTAGTACCTTCTGACCCCGAGTCAGTGATATCCAAGCTGGATGTCAAGTTACGGATGCCAACACCAACTGGTCCCCCCTCCGCCGCTGCCGATCCTTGGTTCTCCCAGACGCCACGGAACCCAACAGAGACTGTCTCACAATGCGAGTACATCAAAGATCGGATTGCCCGTCACCAGGGAAGCTCGCCAACATCAATTCTCACTGCTATCGACCAGCTTGCGAAAGGGACGCAGGCATTGGCGCACTCGGTGGCCCTAATGACGGCTGAGATAGGCACCTTACAGAAGGCAAATGAGGCACTGAGCAAGCGCCGAAGGGCCAAAAAGACACATGTGCGTCTTGGAGGATCACTTACTGTAGGAGATGCACATGATATATTAGCCCAGAGAGAGGTGCAGGAACAGGTAGAGCGTGAAACGCGGGAAAATGGTGGTCGGCGGGCTCGAACAGGGACGGCTCCACGGCGTTGTGGTAAGTGCGGAAAGCCCGGGCACAATGCGCGCACGTGTCAGGGAGACGGAGAAACATCTGATGTACATGATTTAAAATAGTTTCAGTGTATTGCGGTTGTTGTGGTGGTGTAATTGATGTTTCCTATCGGTTCACGGTCAAAAGTGCGCGACTTGGGGGTGTGCGCGACTTGGGGGTGTGCGCGACTTGGGGGTGGAGTACGTTAGCATATTTCAGAGATTATAAAAGGTAAGATAACTTTAAGTAGCATTAGCGTGCTCGATCCACCAGCCCTTTCGGCAGCTTGGCGGGGATTGCTGCCTAAATTTCCAGGTCGCGACGACCGCGCCGGTGAGCTGAATTAACAACACTTTTGCCAGACAATCCCTAATACAACCGATGACAACCTTGCCTCGAGCCCTAAAAAAACGAGTTCGGCAAATGCAATGTCCGTTAACGAAGAGATTGCTCACCTCCGGCGCCAGCTAGAGGCAGCGAAGGCGCGAGAGGAGCATGAGCGGCGAGAGAAGGAGCATGAGCGGCGAGCGAAGGAGCATGAACGACGAGAGAACGAGCGGCTTCGCCTAGAGACCCGAGAGACTACCCTTCTTGAATACCTGCACAATTGCCACAGTCATCTCTACAATAGCCTACGACTTGCCGATGCATCCATGTCATCAACGGGCTTTACGAGGGTGTTGGGCAAATTCTATCCCAAGCGACTTCATCTTTGGACCCAGTTCACCGACGTGCTCCACCCGCACTATTTCGATCTTGTACAGAAGATCTGTGGTCAGAGCCAACTCTTCGAACCAGCCAATATAACCAAGAACCTTGGAACGATAATCTCGGACGATCTCGCGGGCAACGAAAAAGCGATTGACCGTTTCGAGGTAGATGCAGTTGAGCGACCAGTGCGGAGGATCCTCAAGGTCCTTGCGACGCACCAAGAGCTGGGCAGAGAGTATCATCAATGTGGGGACTTTCGATTCAGCAGCAACCTCCTCGAGCTCACGCAATCGAGCGATGGGAGTGGGGTCGCAGACGACGAGACCGGAGCGGAGAGCCCGCAGCGCCGACGGCGAGCCGGGCCGAACAAGCGCCTCGCGTCCGAGTGGAGGTACGAACGCCCGAGAACAAAGCCTGATGGAATCGGCTTGCGATCGCGACCCGGCGGAGGCGAGAGCCTGGCCTTGGTGTACGACTACAAGGCAGCCCACAAAATCGCCATCGAGCATCTTCGGTCAGCCTTGGCGAAGGAGCACCTGTTCCTCGAGGTTGTCGCACGGATTGATGGAGCTACGTCCAGTAGCAACACGGAAGTGCAAGACCGGGAGAAGGCCGAGGCATCCGTCGCCATGGCACTAACGCAAGTCTTCGACTACATGATTACCTATGGGGTATCATATGGCTATGTTACTGCGGGCCGGTCGTTGTTGCTTCTCTTCGTCGATAGAAACGACCTGCAAACGCTGTATTGTCATCCGTGCATTCCGGGCGACGATGTAGAGGAGCTGACCAGCGATTGGGCCAACCGTCTATCTCGCACCGCGGTCGCTCAACTGGTTAGCTTCTGCCTATTGAGCTTACAGTCTGATGCTCTTGAGGGAACATCCCTTGAAACAGTATTGTCTAGGGCTCAGGCAACACTGCAAACATGGCCAAAGCCATATGGAGATGCGGCCTCTTTTGGGTATGAGCCTGCGGCGTCCTCGTCTGCGCCCTCGTCGCAGGCTTCCGACGACTCAGAGTTTATATCCAACGCAAAACCGGCCGGTCCAGGGGTGGGCCTACGGTCTCGCTCGTCCTGTAAGCCAGCGGGGGTACTCCCCCAAGGCGACGAGGATGATGAAGAGGACGAAGAGGGCCATTCGGCACGCGACGCATCTCGATCATCGAACAAGCGGAAGCGCGGTCCGTTGATTAGCAGCGAGGACGAGGATGTCGCCATGGTTGACTCGGCGCCCACCAGGCAATACTGCACGCAAGGATGTCTGCTAGGTCTCAAGAGAGGGCGAGACTTGGACATGAACTGCCCTAACGTTTCAATACATCGCTCCGATGGCTTTTCTCGTCACCCCATAGATGCCGACCAATTTACCGATCTAGTAAATCGGCAGCTTCTTCGGGATCCCTACCAGAAATGCCAGACGGTTGACGTCTGGGGCAAGAGAGGAGCGATAGGCTGGCTCTTCAAGCTGGAGCTAAGTCCATACGGATACACCTTTGTTGGCAAAGGAACACTGGAGGGTCGCCTCGATCGCCTGGAGCACGAAGGCCAGGTTTACGCACGTCTTGACCACCTCCAGGGCGAGGTGATACCGGTGCACTTGGGCCTGGTGCACCTCGATCCTGGCTATATCATCCCGGGGGCAAGGTTCGTCGTTCACATGATACTCATGTCGTGGGCCGGCGAGAGGCCAGGTGTCGGCGTGGACGACGCCAAGACGTTGAAGAAGGAGTCGTTGACGGCCATCTGGAGGCACGGTGTTGATCAGGGCGATGACTGCAGTGCCAATTATCTATGGAACGCCGAGCGCCGTCGCATTATGATCATCGACTTCGACCGAGCCCGCCTACTCCCGCTCCCCGAGGCCCAAGCAGTTTCCAAGCTAAAGAGGAAGCGGCGGGGCAATTCCGTCGCAGACACTCGGAAGCGTAGGGCCCCAGATTTGGGCACCCAATTTGCATTCGACGCAACTGTTCCGCACTGCTGAACGCAGAATGTCTTCGTGCGGATTGGCAAGAATCCGAGGGCAAGTTCACATGAATAATGCTAATCTGATGGAAATGGTATGTCTGGCTACCTGCGCATAGCCACTAGCCTTAGCAATGTAGCTGTATTGTATATACCGCACTACAATTTGTCGAATCCCATTCCTGTCCTGTACCAAATTTTATCCCACATCCCGGTGTCGCCGTGTCCTAGTTTTGTTCCACATCCCCTACCTCATCCCTTATCCTAGGTGTCGACCCGGCAGTACGGCATGCAAGCCTGAATATAAACAGCGTGGGCATCACGACCATTCGTGTCCCAACATATCGGCGCATCGCACTGTCGGCCATTACGAGAACGTGGTGTGGTGGAGCTCGGCGATGGTGAGAATGGGAGCACCTCGATGGCGGAGTCGACAGTGTGGCTCGTCTAGGAATGGGTGTGCAGCTGTCAATGGCACCGCCTTCTAACCGTGAATCCCTACAAAACGCTTTTAGCCGCGTTATGCGAAGGTACTCTGCGAACCGGAGTTACAGGGGGCCGGACATCGCACTGGCGGCTAGGTGTAGGAGTCGTCCTCATGCGACCGTCGGCTTACGCCGAGTAACTAGGTAGCCCTATGGCCGTCTGGCGTCAATACAGATCTATCCTAGGTATCCACTATACTGCTACCGGACCACCATCCCCCACCCCCCATCTCCAGTTGGGGAGGGGGGGCGGGGTTGAGAGCAGAACAGGCAGTGCACGCGCAGACTCACAGCCCCATAACGTTAGCTACAAATAATCCACTCTAGAGCTCTGCGTACTCTTGACCGCTTCGCGCAGCTCATCCAATCCTAGCCCCAGCACAGTCCCATGAAAGGTGACACTGAGCATGGCCTAAGCTTTTCTTCGGCTCCTTAAACGCATACTCCCCGCCGGTACTAACGTTCCAGATGTGATAGATTGCTACTACGAATTCCTTCTATTGTTACATATCTGCTTGAGCCCGAGGTCAATGTTTGCGCACCCGCGAGCATGTAATCGTGTCTGGTTTGGGGTGTACGTAAATTTACTGACTAGTGAGGCGGGCGCAGCAAAGACTGGCAGCGATCGTGTCTAGTACATGTAGGATACGATGCACTCTCGCTCAAAGGCCCAGTACTTCTCGGTCCTAGGGTCTGTTAAACTACGTAACGTAGATTCGTGCGGGTCCGTCGGTGAAATGGAACTCGAGGCCATGTGGTGTTAGCCCTGGATCAAACAATGTTCGTCCCAATTACGATCTTAGCGGCTAGCGGCTCCCTTTGAAGGCGTCTTGCTGAATAAAACACCTTAGACGCTATGTACTTGAGCCTTTCGCCAAAGGTTTAGAACTACATCGTCTCTGTGGCTGTCTTGGATATACCTAAGTCGCTCACGATGATTTTGAAGGGCGGCCTAAGCTGACAAGCACGTTGTCGGGCTTGATATCTCGGTGCGTGATATGACGCTCGCATGAGAAGGTGAGGCAGCCGAGTAGCTGCCCGAAAGCCGTCACGAACTTCAACTCGTCACAGACCTCTGCATGCATTATGTTGCCACTGGGAAAGTAACGTATAATGATCATGACTTTGGGTCGCTCACGCATCTCGAATGCCTGTATGATCGCCCATTGCCCTGTTTATCAGCTCCTCGTCCCGATCGCGTCCGTTCTCCACCTGCGCGGGCTGTCTGAGGCGGTGCCAGCGCATGCCCCTCGCCCGGAACGTACCCAGCACGCTCTCGACATCTCGGTCATGGTCCGTCTACGGTCCTAGGAGCGCCTTGGGCAACGTGATCGACTGCAACCTCTAGCTGACGCCGGGGCGCGCGTCGTTGTCGTCGTCCATGGTACTAGCCGCCCTGGGGATCACCTCGTGTGCGAGCGTGTCGCAGACATATCGGGAGCCGATCGCAGTCCCGGCGTCTACCTCCCCGCCCATGCGCCGCAAGATCGCCTGCTGGAACGACTATGCCGCGTCCCGTGCCGACATGACGCAGCCGTCAATCGCCGCCGCCTCGGACCCGGAGTAGATGTACGTATAGAGCCCTCCTGCGGCCTCACTAGCCCGCGCTTGGCAATCGGCGTGCATGAGGAACAAGTATCCGGCCGTCTTCCGTAAAGGCTCGCCCTATGTAAACGCAAGCTCTGGGAGGTAGGTAGGTATTGGGTCGGCCCTATCGAGCTATAGGAACGAGTGGAGACTATCCTGCAGCTCCGCTACAAGGTCGGCTATAGTGGGTGCTGCGCCTATTTACTAAACCATATGCCCATCAGCCCAGTACATCACTTAGTACCACTATACCCTACCTACTACTAGTTAGTAGGGAAATGGCTCGAGTCGAATAGATTGGAAAAGGGAAGCACGAAACCGGACTCGACTCGTGAACAGTTCGACTTCAGCCAGCCTCGAAATGTGGTTAACCCAAGGTTTGTCGAGGGGAGAACGACTATCCAGGACAACAATGCCGTCGTGCATCTGGTGCGTAACTTGCTGGGTGGAAATCACCACGAGCTGGTAGCGGCCCCGCTAGTTTTTCACGCTCCATTCTCCCGGCGACTCCGGGATGATATCACCGTGCAGGTCGTGTTCTTTGCAAACAACAAAGACGCTGCCTAAGAGGGGAAGGAAGCCGCATGTGGGCGTTTTGGTGCCGGATCAAGTTCATTGCGCCTTCAACACAGCAGAATCGGGGCATCTTCTGTTGCCCTACAGAATACGCACGGACAGGCGTCTTCGTTGCAGCACAGCTCATAAGTTTTTCAACTCTCGCTTCAGGGCTGGGTGCAGGCACAGAGAGCGAGGCATATAGGGTTGAAGAGCTATACTAAAGATTGACCCAAATCTGGTTCCTAATCCTGGCGCAGAGTCGGCTATCGAGCCCCCATCATGATCCCCTCCTTGAGCCACAAATCGGGACTCTGTCGTCACAGATAATTCCGTGGAAATCACTGTAGGCGAGAGCTCGGGGTCAGCGAGTCAGGCTCTGGATAGGCGTAGGTGGCTGTTTTTTATATCATTCCAACCGCGCGAGTGAGTGTTCAGACTTCGCCGGGGCCAGGGGCAACAACCCCTGTACGTATTGTGCATGTACATACCTTGACGAGACGGGTAATACCTGGAGTGTCGTTGGGAAATGTCGTGTTGAAAGTCGAGACAAGGACCTTCTTATAGCCACTTCCAGGCTGTGCATTTGCCCTCAACTCCCAGATGATGCATGAGGGCAAAGTGATCGGGTGTAGGTAATCGGCCGCCTCGCCAACCTGCTCCCGCACCCAAGCCACCACCACCAAGTAGAAGAGCCGCCCTCCATTCTGCTGCCTGAAACAAAGGGTCGTCGAGCGTTAACAGCTGCCGTCCTGACGGCTCTTCTCACGGCGGTTTGATAATTGGATCGGAAGATGGGTACGCTACCTAACCTATCGGGCAGATCGGTAAGAACATCGAGCCGAAAGACGGGCTACCTATTCACGGGATGAAGTTGGTCATCAATCCGTTATTATGAGCCTACAAATGCCAAGCAAGCTTCATTGGGGTAACTTGTTGCCCTCGTTGCCATGGCGGATCAATTGCGGTCAGTTATCATTAAGAACAATCCTATTAGGAATCGTCTCAATAACTTTCACTTCAGTCTGTCGATGGAGAAAACCTTCTGGTGGGCCAGACGCTCGTAGCATCGACAACTGCCCAAGAGCTGGGGCCGAAAACACATATCTCGCCGGCGGACATCCAAGAAGCACTCTACCAACTGGAAAGTTCCTTCGGGCTGCTTTAGCATACCGCTTCGCGACACGGTCACTCTCGTATCAGTGAAGCGGCCGATTAACCTGGAAAAAGCTGGCGACCTGTTATGCGCCCTTCGGCCTAACGCTTTCCATATCTCAGCTCGTCTTCGACACATCGACTGTGGACGTTGTGTTTTAGATGGGCCAAGGGAACCGGTCAGAATCAGACAAACAGGACACCTGAAAGCAATAATATATTCCGCCATATCCGCGCTATGCTTGACGATAAACCCCCTGCATGCTCAGACCGCCCCCCCCCCCCCCCTGTCGATCACCCCCTCCCACCATTGTAGTCGGCTCCGCCCGCCTTGCGTAACCTGGCGATGATGTCGGCCTCGTCCAAGTCCCTTTTGTCGTTGGCGTCTACCTGCACGCTGTAATGCGACAGCACCTTCTTGACCACGCCGGCTTCGATGCTGGTACGGGCCTTGCGCATGGCCCTCGTGTTCTCGCCGATCCAGACAATCAGGGCGAACTTGACGCGCTTGCTCTCGGCGTCGTTGGCGTACTCGACGCGCACGTAGGCGTACTGCACCTGCCCGTCGTCTAACTCGTCTGCCAGCTCGGACAGGCCGCCCGTGCCCGTCTTGCTCAGCACCAGCTTGTCACCCTTGGAGGAGGCATCCGAGATGAGGAGCCAGTTGGTCTCGTCCTTGTCTTCGCGCACCGCCTCGTACGCGGCCAAGATTTCGGGGGAGTCCACGCCAGACATTTTTGCTCTGTCGGTATCGTTGTTCTCGTCTGGTCGGGGAGAAAGGGGGGGATTCGAGTCGGGCGATGCGGGGGTGGGCAGGTCGTCGACGCGGTTGGAAACGCGGGGGCAGATCTCGCTGGGCTCTCGTCGGTAAGGCCTGAGTGATCAGGAGCTGAGATTATGGGAAAAGGATAAAAAAGGTCGCTTTAAGCTTCGAAGCGAAGACAATTGATCAACGAAAGATGCGGTGAGCCCCTCGACCGCCGTCTTCAGTCTTCAGGGGGAGGGGCATTTCGGTTTCAGGGTCTCATGAGGCCGATCGGACAGGTTGCATGGCTTGGCAGCTCCAGTCACCTAACCCTTGTTGGGACGCAAAAGGGCGGGCGGCAAGGAATAATCGTTAATGCATGTGTGTTGGGCTTGGAACTTTGAAACACTCAACAACCGTCGTGAAGGACGGCGACCAAAATGACAATGGCATTTTGGGGTTTCTTGAAGCCGGAATACGAGATGACCATAGAACCAGTGCATTACAACTACATTTACAAAACGCTCTGCAGCATTACCACGTCCCAGTCACGGGCAAGTCCCTTGAGCTCAACCCAACCCCAAACCTGTACTTCCCTTCCGTCACCATGACCCAATTCTGCTCCACTACATCCCAGTAGCTCAGATCTCTCCTGGTGAGACCAAAGTGCGCCGTCTGCACCTCACCGGGGGCCAGATAGAACTTATCGAACCCTCTGAGCACCCGGACGGGGAACTCCAAACCCTCCTTAGCAGGATACTCCAGATACAGCTGCGGCACAATGGCGCCCGCAACAGGGCCGTCGTTCTTGATGTCTACCGTGACGCTGACGTAGACGGCCCACAGATCTGGGTTGCCACCCTCGTCACCACCCGCACCGCTCAGCGGTTGTTCTGTCTCATAGCCCACGGGATAAGGGTACTGCCCGACCTCGATGCCGTCCATCGACGTCAGGTAAGGGTAGATGTACTTCTTGAGTGCGCAAAAGTTGGCGGGGAACTCGGCCTCGCTCTTGGGAGGGATGGCGGTTGAGAAGCTGGGTGGTTCGGCCGCGGGACTCGGGCGGCGAGCAGGGAGCGCCGATTTGTCATTTTCTTGCGTGACACGGAGGTTGCTGAAGTTGAACGTAGTGTAGCTGAGGCCGAACCCGAACTCAAACCTAGGGGTGATGTCTTGTTTGTCAAAGTGGCGGTAATCGACGTATAGGCCCTCCGAGAAATCTTGCTGGGGGATGACACCATTCGGCAGATACAAGACCTTGCCACCAGGGCCATAGTCGTCCAGTGACTTGCCGATGGTAAACGGGAGATGCCCGGACGGATTGGTATCGCCAAAGAGAATATCGGCAAGCGCGTTTCCGGACTCTTGGCCCGGGAGGTTGGCAAAGAGGACAGCCTTGACGTTGGGTAGGTCGATCCATTTTTCCATCAATACCGGGCCCACCGCATGGATCACGACAATAACATCGCCAGAGCCTGAGCCGCACCTAGATGCCACGTTAACGATGAGATCATCCCCGCCCTTCTGCAAACTGAGGTTTGGCCGGTCCCCGCTAACATCCTCCCACTTGGCGAAACCTTCGCCGGCATCGGCGCTGACGAAGACAATGCACAGCTCTAGGTCGTCCATGGTGGCTTTTTCGTTACCGGTGAGGGTGGGTTTGTCGACCAAGTATTCATGGAGGTCAACCTTGGACGTGTCAAACTCCTGGCGCAGAGCTTCGATGGGTGAAACCAGGTACGGGAACTCGACAGCCCCCGAACCCCAGCCGGAAGCGAGCGTCCCTTGGTTGCTAGAGTTCAACTCGTTGTCAGCCAATGTTAAAGCAACTGGGGAAATAAACCCGCCTGACGACGAAAAGCTGAGGAAAGTACGTACCAAGCTCGGTCCTTACAATGGTTGGGTCCTTCCCCAGGGCCGGCATCGTCGCCGAACACGCCGACGCTGAACTTGCCCGTGTGCTTCTTCCCAGTAGCTCTCTCGATGAGCTCACGCCTCGCTTTGAGCTTGGATTTGTCGATACCACTCCGGCTGATTGGCAACAACCCGTCGTTTTTGAGCAGCACTGTGCCCTCAGCAGCCACCTCACGGGCAATGATGGAGTGGTTCGCTTGGACATCCACAAAGTGGTTAACCACGACCTGCTCCTGCGGGTCAGAGCTTCCTGGTGCCAGAACGCCCATGCGATCGTCGGTCCACGAAGAGAAATTGGGCGGTTGTCGCGGGAACTTGGTCTCGTCGTCCTGGCCGAGCTGATACCAAGCCGCCACGATCCGGGTAACCATGTCGTTCAGGCGGTCAACGGGCACGCTGCCATTAAGGATAGCCCTGCTCAGTTCTGGGCCCCAGAAGGAGACGCCGTTTGCCCACTTGGCTCCATCTCCCGGCATAGTCATGTCCAACCCCGCAAGGGCTGTTGCCACTCCGGATCGTTGAGCAAGCCAGTCGCTCATGACAAACCCCTGGAAGCCCATCTCGTCCTTGAGGATTCCGTTCAGCAACTTGCTGTTGCCGCAAGCATACGAGTTGTTGACCATATTGTAGGAGCACATGACCGAAGCAACGCCCGCCTTGACGGCGTCGCCGAACGGCCACGCGTACAGTTCATGCAGCGTGCGGTCATCGATGTTGGAGCTGATGGCATGCGGCAAGCCCCACTCCCACTGCTGGCGAAAATGCTCCTGCTCGTTGGCGATAAAGTGCTTGATGGTGGCCATGACACCCTCGCTCTGGATGCCTTTGACGGTCTCGGCGCCTGCGACGCCCTGCAGATACGGATCGGACCCGAATCCCTCCCAGTTGCGCCCGCCAGCAGGCATGCGGCCGAGAGGGCCGACGCAGGGGCCAAGAAGCACGTTGATGCCTTTCTGGCGCGCTTCAATGGCGTGAGCCTTTCCGCGCGCATACATCAGCTGCCGGTTCCAAGTGGCGCCGACCGTGATGCCGGCAGGGAAAGCGGTGATGTTGTCGGCGAATCGGATGCCCAACGGGCCATCCTGCAGCTGCAACTGGGGGAAACCAACGTGCACTGCCGGCCCGTTGGTGCCCACTGCCAACCCCATCTGCCATCCTGTACCGGTTGTCACGTTGACCTTCTCCGCCAACGTCATCTTGTCTACCATCTTTGCCGCCTTGTCGTAGCTTGCGGCCCAGCTCTTCGCAATTCCGCCCCTCGGTGAGGGGTACCACGGAGGTGACTGGCCATAGGGCGGCTCGTCCTGATATTTCTTGTAAACAAACGCGCCACCCGCGCTAACGACAATCCAAAGGACGATGAATGTAGCCAGCAAGCCAATGCAACACCGGCTGCGTCGCCCCAGGAAGCGTACTATCCACCATTGCCGACCTTTATTCGGGGCGTGGAATGTTTTGGGGGGGTTGTGGGACACGGCCGCTTCGTGGTCGAGGTAATCGGTCGCTTCGAGGTCCGAGTCGGAATCATGGCCGGCATCATCGGATAGCCTTTTGCCCTCGCGGAGAAGCCCCTGCTTGCTCTGATCGCCCACCATTGTATCCAAACGCCTGATAGCCTCTTCTGCTACCAGCAAGTCTTGTTCGACGTCAACTTTCTTTACTCAGGGTCGTCTGCCTCGCCGGTGGCATCGATAATGATACGGTGAGGTGAGGGGTCGAAACCCGGGCGCACTCGATGCTGATGGCACTGAGGAAAGAGAGAATAGGTACTGTGTAGTCGGTTATCGGATGATCAGGCGGCTGGGCGGTTCCAGGACAGCTTAGAACTCGGGCAGTTCTCCACTGATCGACGATGAAAGCCAGTCGTGGCCGTCGAGTCGACGTGGACCACCAGCTGTCGAGTTGAGGCAGCTTGGCCATGTTCAGCTCCTGGCTTGGCGTTCCTTGTCGCATGGGGGTGGAACCGATTCCGATTGGGCAATCTTTCCGCCTGAGGTTTCCTTCCTCCATCCAAAACACAAACGTCCAGAGCCGATGTCGCGAAGACGAGATGAAAAACTGTTAACCCAGGTAGAGAGGTAACAGGTCCTTTTCCAAGGCTCGCTGGAGCTGGGGTGCTTGCACATCATGGATCAGGAATCAGGAATCCCCCAGCCCCCACAAAAGCGAATTGACCCTCTGGCTGATAATAGAAAAAAGAAAGAAAAAAAAAAGGAAAGAAAAAGACCAATTTTTTCGCTCGTTGAGCAAGACTAAATCGTTCTTCTGCCTTTGGCTTTCTCTTCAGTGGCGCCGCGCCGTCTCAGAAATTTATTTGGTTATTCATGATACTGTGTTACGTTCCATGATGAAGAATTGATCTCGTTAACCCACACACAAATTCCCCTCCATGCCGTCGATTGGCCCTCGCCTCTCCGCCGGGTTTGCCCGCTGGGGCCTTATCTTTGCGTGTCATGACTGGCCGAGGAGCCAAGCTTCAACACCCCCAGAGCCCTTATCTCCCCACCCTTGTCAAAACAGACGGAGGTGGTTCGTCAATACCATCAAGTAAGCGTCAACGGAACCATGACATACATGGCCAAGTCAAGTGCACATCGGCTTGATTGCCGAGCTCTCTCGTTCGTGTTTCACCATTGCAGACATGGGAGTGCATGGCAACATTAAGCAGGCGACCGAGCAACGCGCCTCATCGCCACCTGAGCAGAACAACGAAAGGGGACCGGCGAGGAGTTTCAGCATCGCTTCTAGGTAATTAACTGCTCATGCCTCGAAGACGCCCAACTCGTCGATTTCCTTTATCTTTCTTCCCTTGATAATGCCGGCAGTCTGGGCGCTAGTTTCCAGCCCAGCAGCTGCAGGTCCGCGGGGTAGGATTGCATCCAAGCCCAGAGGTTGCCAAAGACCCATCCCGCTGGTTCTGGTTTTTCCAATATCCCCGAGTTTTCGTGTCGCCCACGGTTGCCCCATTTGTGGAGAAGCAACGGCGATAAGGCAGGTTACCACGCTTCCCATGCCGATGTTGGGATGTGGGGGCTGGGACATCCCCTGCCCGCCGCCGCCGTCTGGAGGTGGGTGGCCACCAGCTCGACAGAGCTTTGTCGAATAGTAGTGCAGTGCCCGAGGAGGTTGCTTCCCTGGTAACCGGGATTTGCCATGATTAGAGCCCCCGTGGCGATAATGCAAGATAGCTATCCGGTTGTTATGTACATAGTTCCGACTGTCGGGGCCGATGTCGAAGCTGGACGCAGCCGCCTGCAGTTGGGTATAGTATATCACGTTCATGTTTCCGCTCCTCTCAACCCCGAGCCCTCCAAATTCCAGACGGACAAACTCCCATTTTATATTGCCAGCGCGCTCCTAATTACTACGGGCTCATAAGAGTTGTTCTCCGGTCACGCCTTCGTGGCATCTATCCACAATGGACCACGGTCCCTCCAACAAAGACCACATCGCCAACGCCGCTCTCGGCCAGGGGGTAGGCTACGGGATTGTGGTGGGCCTGGGCGGTGCTTTTGCTTTGGGTATGATGACATGAACCTCCCTGCAGACGAGGACGGCTCCTCTTGTGAACACCTAGGAATGCTTATACGAAGCCAGGCATGATGCTCGTGACCTTCATTCTACGCCGCTACAACCAGGAGCTTCAGACATCAGAGATGTTCAACACTGCCGGGCGCACTGTTAAATCAGGTCTAGTAGGTGCTGCGGTCGTGTCATCGTGGACCTGGGCGGCAACACTTCTGCAAAGTACCGGCGTCTGCTACCGATATGGCGTCTCCGGCCCCTTTTGGTATGCCTCTGGCGCCACGGTCCAAATCTTGCTCTTCGCTACGCTAGCCATCGAGCTCAAGAGGCGTGCGCCCAACGCCCATACATACCTTGAGGTTATCAGGGCACGATACGGAACATTTGCCCACCTCGTGTTCCTCGTCTTTGGGTTGTCGACAAACATCCTAGTATCTCTCATGCTGATTGTCGGTGGCTCTGCCACAGTCAACGCCTTGACTGGCATGCACACTATTGCCGCGAGTAGGTCACGGCCCCGCGCTTCCACAATCTCAAAACACACGACTGATGATGTAGTTTACCTCTTACCCGTGGGCGTGGTGGCTTACACGATGGTCGGCGGCTTGAAAGCGACTATCCTGACAGACTGGGCTCACACATTCATTTTGCTCATCATTCTCATCATTTTCTCGCTGACCGCATATGCTTCGCATGACGTGCTGGGCTCTCCTGGTGCTGTTTACGATCTGCTGGTGAAGGCCGCTGCCCGGCACCCGGTCGAGGGAAACAAGGATGGCAGCTATCTGACAATGCAATCCCGAGAAGGTGCCATTTTCTTCGTCATCAACATCGTCGGTAAGTCTCCCTGCCCGCTAGACAATCATGGGGTGGTGGGGTTGCAGGGCAACCGCTAGTCAACACATCACCACATCACCACACCACCACATCACCACACCACCACATCACCACACCACCACATCACCACATTGGCGTATTAGAAGTCAACATTTAGCTGACATAACTGTTCTTACAGGGAACTTCGGTACTGTGTTCACAGACAATGGGATGTAAAACCCTCGTGTTTCCTTTTTTTAAAAAAAAAGAATACTAACATTTATTTGTATCATAGGCTACTATAACAAAGCCATCGCCGCCTCCCCCGTCCATGCCCTTCCCGGTTACCTCATTGGGGGCCTGTGCTGGTTTGCCATTCCCTGGCTGACCGCCACAACCATGGGCCTGACGGCCCTGGCCATGGAGGACACTCCTCGATTTCCCACGTTCCCGGATCGTATGGCAGACAGTGATGTGACCGCGGGCCTCGTTCTCCCTTACGCCGCAGTCTCACTCCTTGGAAAAGGAGGAGCCGTTGGAACACTCCTCATTGTCTTCATGGCCGTCACCAGCGCCACCTCGAGCCAGCTTATCGCCGTCAGCACTATCTGCACCTATGATCTCTATCGGACCTACTTCAACCCGACGGCTAGCGGCAAGAGGCTCATCTACACTAGCCACGCTGTGGTGGTTGGCTACGGCCTGTTTATCGCTACCTTCTCCGTCGGTCTTTGGTATGCCGGCATTTCGATGGGCTATTTGTACCTGATGATGGGCGTCATCATCTCCGCTGCAGTATTGCCTGCAACACTCACGCTGGTTTGGTAAGCAATGATGTCGGACGCTTTCGTCTTTTTGAAAGGGCCTCCGGCACTAACAGCAAGGACAGGGCCGGTCAGAACAAGTGGGCAGCCTCCCTCTCGCCCATCCTCGGCCTCGCCTGTGCTCTTATTGCATGGCTCGTCACGGCCAAGAGGGAGTGTGGCAATCTGGGGGTGGCATGTACGGGCTCCAACTATCCCATGCTTGCAGGCAATGTTGCTGCCCTGCTCTCCCCTGTCGTTCTAGTTGCCATTTTCACCTTGATATTCGGCATCGACAAGTATGACTGGAAGTCGATGATGGATATCCGGAAGGGAGATGACCATGAATTAACCGATGCTGTTGGCTTAAGTGTTGAAGAGGTTCCCGTCGCCCACAGCGAGAGCGGTGCTGAGTTTGAAGAGGAGCAGAAAAAGTTGGAACGTGCGAGTAAAATCAGCAAGACTGCAACAATTATCCTGGTGAGTCCCTTGGACCCAATTTCGTCATTTACGTAGGAATCCCAGCTAACAGAACACATTATAGACACTCGCATTTCTGGTCCTATGGCCCATGCCCATGTATGGAACGGGTTACATCTTCAGCAAACCGTTTTTTACTGGATGGGTTACGGTGGGCATCATCTGGATCTTCTGCTCTTTTATAGGCGTCGGTCTTTTCCCTATCTTTGAGAGTCGCAAGACGCTTGCTAGAACGGTCAAGAGCATCTATCTCGACATCACTGGAAAGTCGCACCCCAAGACGATCCACGCTCAGATGGCCCAGCAAGAGCAAACCCCAAGCGAGGCCACGCCATCAGAAAAGTCTGGCGCCAAACGGGTGGTTAAATCTGCATGATGCGGCAGTCGAAAACAATAATGTTCTCTTACGCATGCGGTTAATTAGCGTTGAACTACCATCTGAAACTGTACAACGTTGGAAGAGCCCCAGTCCTGAGACAATTCGTCAATACGTTATTTGCTTGTATTTAACTCTCTTCACTTTATTAATTGATATCTGCTGCGTTGTTTTCTGGATTCCTTCTTTTTGATTTCTTGCTCTCATTCCAACTTCGCCATTTCATGGCCAGCCCGAGAGGCCCGACCAGGAGATGTTTTAGTCACATGCCGTAACCCTGCTTCAGTTAAAGCAGTCCTCTCGCGAAAAGCCTTTGCTCCCACGATATTTTGGTATTTACCAACAAGATTGATGATTCTCAGTCTCCATGTGGCGGGCTGTGTGAGCGCTATTATCTAAGGTACCTATTTCACCAAGCTCCACACAGCGCTAGACACATCAAACGGAAATGATACTTCGTCAAAGTAGTATCCGATGATCGCCGACAAACCCACCGCGGAGGCGGTGTTGGCACACCAGCTGCTGGTCGCCACCAAGTCGCCAACCGACTTGAGGCCTCCCAGTCTCAGCTCTCAGGGTGGTGCCGACGGCGCAGCTCGGCTGTCAGGGCGTCGACGAGTGCGGTGTCCGCTATGGCCTATGACTGTCTGCACACACAGCTCTTCTCCTGCTCCTTCTTCTTCCTCTTGCCTTTTCCTGGACGCGCCTCAATATCACCGCGCTGGCCGGGCTGCCCGGGCAGGAAAGCACGCCAAGCTTTCGGGAGTCCTTGCTGTCCGTCGCATCATATGGTCCATTCCTAGCAATGGCCACAGGGGTGCGCTCTACAGACATGTTGTCAGGGGTAGGGATGATGAGACGAGGCAAAGGAGCTGTGCCGGACGACTAGCAAAACAAGGCGGAGGTTGAATGCCATGCGGAGAGGACTGCAGGTTGCGGTGAAATGGGAGACGAGATCTTCCTCCGGGAAGGGTAAGACCGGTAAGAGAGGTAAAGTGGAGTGCCGGGCAGGAAGGACATGCGGCCGAGTTCACACCGCATTCACCCCGGCTGAACAAACAAAAAAACACTTAACATTATAAAGGCGCCATAGTCTTACTGTGCTAGACGCGGCAAGAGGAAGACCGGGGCTGGCAGTACTTCCAACACATCAGCAGCGAGGATAGCACGATCGAAGTCCGGTATATACAGCATCAAGGAGATAGTCTGGTTATTGGGGGTTGAATTGCACAATCTCGAGACGGAAGCCAATGTACGATGGTACTTTACCGAGGTAGCCACGGAGTATGATTGGGTGACTGGCCACGGCCCGTCTGAAGGACTGAGTGGAGTACCTATGAACTATATAGGCCATGGGTAAGGTCTTCCTAAAATGCAGATACCTGAAACCTACGAACATCCTTTACCCTCTTCTCCGCATGCTATCACGGTTGAGCGTAAGGCATTCTATTTATATGTCCAGAGGGGGCAGGTGAACCTTGGGTTTCTGTACTCTGCACCGAAACCATGCTCAAGGGCCTGGTAATCGTCCGGATGGTGTTTTTAACTTGTATCTTTCACACCTTCGGTGAGCGTAATTTGGACTAAACTACCCATATGAACTGCAAAGCCGAGTAGGTTTACATTGCTGGATTTTCCCTCATATGATTGTGATTACCTATTTTGCGGCTAGCTGTTGATGGCACCCACGACTCCATGACCCATTTTACTTCACCCCTTCCAGCTGGAGCACGTAACCGAACCCCCGAACTACAAGTCACCCGCCTGATAACTCACTCCACCACCCTGCCTCACTAGCCCTCCCTTCCCACCTTTCCCGCCATCACAAAGTGCCCAATCCACCTCCATGGCCAAGCGCGGCCGATATTTCTCCCACATCCCCCTCAGCGTGCGCATAGCCTTGCGACACGCACGCAGCCCCTCCCCCTGCCTATCTCCGGCCCCTTCCGCCCCCGCGGCCGCACTTAACACCTCCCGTGTCCCGACCCCATACACCTGCACCTCACCATCATCTACCCAGCTGACGGCCATCTGGCCATGCACGCCGTTACCGACGTCCACGGGCCGGATCACGTACCGCAGCTGCCGGTCGTGAGGGAATGGCACCGGCAGCGGCCCAGCATCCGGGTCCCGCCTGCTGCTGTCATCATCATCGTCGTCGTCGTCGTCGTTGTTGCCGTCCTCGCCGCGTGGCGCGCGCACCGCGACGTTCTGCGTCGAGAACTCGCACGTGCCGGCAGCCGCGTCGCAGCCCTGGAGGGTCGCGAACTCGTACCAGTGGTAGCGGGTTGAGTCCGGGGCGCAGTGGGAGGTGTTGGCGGCGGGGGAGGGGTTCACCCACCTGCGATGGGGGTTAGTATTTGTGTGTATGTGTGTGTGGTGTGTGCCTCAGGATGGATGGGATGGAGTGGGGGAAGATGTGTTTCAACATTGGATTGGGTGGCTTGGTGGGTGTGAAAGGTGAACGGGGTAGTGAATGAGGTGGCGGCGTCAGAATGAGGGGGGTAAGGGTGCATTACCAGCCGAAGCTAAAGTAGCCTTGGTCTGCCATGTAGCAGTAAAAGTTGGCTGCCTTGAGGGTGCTGTTGGCTGGGGATGATGTTCCGTTGGCGGGAAGGATGACGATCGAGGTGCCGTGAAAGAGGACGGGCTGTTCGGCTGAGACCACGGTTGAGACCGCCGCCGCGAGGGCGACAACGGCACGTAGGCGACGGAGAAGTGTCATCTCGGGCACTCAGTTGCGCACATTTGGTGTAAGACTGGTCAAGTGGTACGTGGTGGGCGAGGGCAGGTTGAGTTTCCAGCCAACTAGTATTATCTAGCTAGCATCGCGGAGCGAGCTGTATACATGCGTGTCAGACACGGCGAGCCAAGCAAACGCTGATCCGAAAGCTCCGAGGTTCACTTGACTCCCTTGTGGTTCAAGTGCGTGACTATGTGGAAGCTATGGATCGTTGATAGTGACATAATGTCCAATGCTTGGCTCATGTCGTGTATGGTTCCGTGTTGAGATCTTGCTTTGATACCTGCCTCCCTAGGTCTCCTCGCTTTCGCGAAGACAGGGGTCCTTCGGTGGTGCGCGGGCGGGACCGTGAAGTTCCTGGCACCGGACACTTTCCGGATCGGGACCCCGAGTCCGATCTGCACGCGTGTGTGTTTCAACCCTGTACTAACCTTGAAAAGGATAGGCTGCCAAGCGATACAGCGATACGGAGTTCATATCCGAGGTCCGGTTAAGCTCAGAGCATGTGGGATGTTTGGAAGGCAGATCGGAATCGCAGATCTAAGCTGCTTTGGGATGATAGAGTGATCACTAAATGACCGTCAAGATTTTGCCTCCGCTTTTCTCCGCTTCCTCTGTTCCTTCGATGGACATACATACAAACATGAAAAGCCCGTCCCATGTCGGCTCCTGTTTGTGCCGTCTTACTGCAGCATCCCCGGCGCCCCTTCTTGAAAACGAAAGGACATGTCCGGCCCCGGGAGGCGCCCAGGTATAGGCTTTCGCCCCCAATGTAACGTGGTCAATATGCGGTCTTTAAGCTTGCCCTCGTTCCTTCGGACCTCGGCCACCGCACGTGCATATGGTTGTCGCGAGGCCACGGCCCTGTCCACACCCTCGGATATGCCCTCGAGAAGATGCAGCACATACTGCCCCAGCGCCCGGGCCTGGAACCTTTTATTGACGGTAGGGGTGAAGTCGCCGAATCGGACTTGCACGTAGCTGCCTGGGCAATCCATGTCCTGGAAAGTCTCAACGACAAAGACAACGACGTCGAAGATTTGCACAAGCCGCGTATAGCAGCTCACAATCATGAGGCCGGTGGCGGTGTCGACCTGGGGTCCGGGGTTGCTGGGGTCGGTGTCCTCCCACCCGTTCTGGCCGTCGTCCACAGTCGTAGGAGCTGGGCCCGACGACGGGCGGAGGCATGGGTCCGAGGCTTGGGGGCCGACATAGTCTTCAAGAGCTTCGATGAAGCGTTCCGTGGTGCGAAACAAATTCTCAGACCAGCTCGTGTCGATGTCGCCGCCGGGCTTTGTGGGCGATTCGTAGCGTAGGCGATCTCTTTTCATCTTCTCGACGGCCTTGACGGCGACGAGGCAATGGTAGAGCTCGAGATGGAGTCTTGATAGATGCTCAACCGGGTCGCTAGGCGAGAGCTGGTCGTCGCTAACCCCGTCGCTGGTCTCCGGAGTCCGCTGCGGCTCGAAACAGGGAGGCTCGATGTTGGCGGGGAACAGATTTGATAGGTCGTCAAGGCTCGGGAGGAGCGCATTCGGACTGCCGAAGCTTCCAAGCGAGCCTGCATACGAAGTAAAGCCGGTGCTCGGCTGCGCTAGGCCCGAGGAAGAGAAGCCACTGCTGGAATGTGCCGTGCTGCTGGCAGCTGTGAGAGCGGGAGGCGGCGCGTCGGAAAGAGAAGGCCCGGAAGGCCACATCCATCCGTCGAGCTCGAACTGGGTTGCAGCGCTGTCGTAGGTGATGACCATGTCGGTTGGCGATGAGCTGGCGGATGGATCGGCTGGGCTCTCCCTACGCCGCTTCGTACCACCAGTTGCAGTTGGCGAAGGAGTCCCGACGGCCCGCGATTGGGACTCGGCGTGAGCCTTCAATCTCCAACCGGGACGACCCGCGCCGTGTGCGCTGTTGCGACCATTGGTGGTGGTTTCGGCTGGTCTGCCCATGCGCTGCGGTTGGCGGCTAACGCACTCAACGTTGGCAGACGAGCAACGGTCGCAGACGGGTGCATCGCTGGTGCGTCGCACACACCGCAGCTTTTGGCCGTGGCAGCGCTGGCATGCCAGCGGCTTTGATGGTTTGTTGGGCATGGATTCGGTGCCCTTGACGCCAAAATCGAGCAATCGCTCAAAGTCGAATGCGCCAGGGCTCGGATCCTGCCAGTTGGCGCTGTTGGGCTCGTCCGTCATGGTTATTATGGATGAATGCGGATGACCTCTGATGACGGATTAAAGTTATGGATCGCGAATAAGCAAGGTGGTAGGTAGAGACGGGAGGTCTGGTTAAGGTTTTGGCGTTACCTACCTGAGGTGGTGGTGCGGTGCCAAGTTTCACAGCAGGGCGGCCCGGGCGGGACTTCATTACCCCTACGAATACGGGGACAGCTTGTGCCCAGATGGTTCAGGGTCGGGCCGTGCTTAGGTTACGGGCTGCCAGGTAATTTACCGCCACCCTGTTTTGGCTGCGCAACTTTGATGCCAAGAGACCTAGGGTGCCACGCAACCCTCA
This sequence comes from Chaetomium tenue, assembly GCF_020726465.1. Classification (NCBI taxonomy): domain Eukaryota; kingdom Fungi; phylum Ascomycota; class Sordariomycetes; order Sordariales; family Chaetomiaceae; genus Chaetomium; species Chaetomium tenue. The sequence continues at coordinate 4,743,975 of NW_027117333.1, read as the reverse complement.
CGTTTTGTAATCTGTATCTTATCCCTGCAATACGCCGCTCGCGGCAACTGGATGGCAGGCACTTGCTGGGCTGGGGCGCACATTGGCTCAGTAAGAAAATGCTGAAAGTCACACTGCCTCAGCGACGGCTTAACAAATCAACGAATCAACGAATCAACGAATCAACGAATCAACGAATCAACGAATCAACGAATCAACGAATCAACGAATCAACGAATCAACGAATCAACGAATCAACGAATCAACGAATCAACGAATCGATGTACCCGCCAACCCCCCTGAACGGCTGAGCCCCGCTAAATGGATACAAACCTCATGGCCTTGTCCTAGCATGCATGCGGCCATGCACGAATTCCTAGTCATGCACATACATATTCCGCGTGGTTTGATTGGAAAGGCTTACGTGCAGGCTCTGGGGGGGCATGTCGCCAGATCTCACCATTCCCAGCCAAGCTGCAAATCACCCAGGGGCTGTGATCGATCCGAGGAGAGCCTTGGTGGGGGAGGGGTTCTTGCTGACATACATCAGGGTGAGGAGGTCGGCGGAGCAACTCCAGGTTCCAGGTTGCTCAGGAGTCAGGACAAGCACTTCCACGGGCATCAGTGGACAGCGTCATTTTTAAGGTAACTTGGCATTATGTATTCCATAGTGATTTCTCCAGGGGAGCCTGGCCGGTTGAATCGCAGCAATCGCTTGGTGGGATGTTAATTGTTAAGGTGCATGCCAAGTTAGACTCGGAGCCGGCAAGCTCAGCCGCTCTTCCCAGGCGAGTTCACCACGTTGTATTCGACCTTCCTTCCATCTGGAGGTGCATGCTACCTATGCAACAGTAAGAATGTGGAGCTTCGCCTTCACAATAGCCGTCGGGTCCACTCGCCCCGAGCTTAGCATTGCTGGAAGGTAGATCCCACGGTTCCCACCGTCACACCGAAGGAATTCGCACAAGGCCACAACTGAATCCCTCTCCGATCGACTTTGTACATACCAAGGTACCTCGTACCCCATGATGCCTTAGCAACGCAATTGGTCAGTCGGCGCCACGCACCCAACAACCCCAGACCCCCATCCTCGGCCCCCCGCGTCGTGGCGTCAGCACCGAAGACAGTTCGGCGGGAGTCCCCGGCCACTAAACCGAACCATTATTGGCCACATAGTGACCGGGCACCTCATGCAAGGCATGCAGGTAGGTACCAAAGGACCAGGGACCAGGGGATTAACCATTGCAAGTGCAAGTTCCAACCTCTCAATCGAGCATTCGTACGGCCATACCCGGGCCGGACAGAATACCTACGTAGACTCTAGTGGCTTGGCTATATCCGACGTATGTCCTTTGCCACCGTCGGATACAATCACGGATATGGAATGAGGCCGGTAGTGCGCGCGCCGCCTACACGCATCGCCATGTGTCGAGTCAGACGCCGAAGTGGAATCGGAACACCCTTCGGACGACCGGGATGGATCATGGAAGGAGGTGCGAAGAGGGAGACATCCGTGGTGGGTTCTAGCCGAGATCGTGGGTTCTAGCCGAGACCGATATTGAAGGCGTCAACACTCGGCGCGATCAACAAACTCTTAATCGTTGAGATACCCATCATTTCAGGATCAATATCTACCTAGTCATCAACATGCTCTCGTCGTACTGGAGGTGATTTTATGTACCAGCAACACCCACCCCGAGCATCCTCAACAGACGCCATGCCCGACAACCACTTTGTCCACGAGCCTATTGCCATCATTGGCAGTGGCTGTCGCCTTCCTGGAGGAGCCAGCTCACCATCCAAGCTCTGGGAACTACTCCGAGACCCTCGCGATGTCCTGAGGAAGATCGACCGCTTCGATGTGGATGGCTTCTATCACCCCGAAGGCCGCCACCACGGCACAGCCAACGTGCAACATGCGCATCTGCTTGATGAGGACTTCCGCCTTTTTGACCCTGGCTTCTTTGGCATCAAGCCCGTCGAAGCAGAGTCTATCGACCCCCTTCAGCGCCTCCTACTCGAGACAGTGTACGAGTCGCTTGAAAACGCCGGCCTTCCCATAGAACGCCTCCACGGCTCTGATACGGCCTTTTACGCTGGTGTTATGGCCACCGACTACACCGACCTTCTCATGCGCGATGTCGATACTATACCCCAGTACTTTGCTACAGCTACCGCTAGGTCCATCATCTCTAACCGCGTCTCGTACGTTTTCGACTGGCATGGACCATCCATGACCATAGATACAGCTTGCTCGTCCAGCATGCTCGCTCTCCATGGCGCAGTAACCAGCCTCAGGACAGGCGAGTCCCGCGTGGCTGTGGCCGCCGGCGGCAACTTGATCCTTGGACCAGGTACGTTACCTCATATTCCCGTTCCGTCATTTAAAGGTACTTACACGTTGTGCTAGAACTCTTCATCGCCTTGAGCAAGGTGAACATGCTGTCTCCCCAGGGCCGGTCGGCTATGTGGGATGCGGGTGCCGACGGCTACGGTCGAGGCGAAGGCTTCGTCTCCATAGTTATGAAGAAGCTCAGTGATGCAATCGCAGACGGCGACCACATTGACTGCATCATTCGGGAGTCGGCCACCAACCAAGATGGCAGAACCATGGGCATCACTATGCCTAGCGCCCAGGCGCAGGCCGAGTTGATCAAAACGGCTTACGCCAACGTGGGCTTGGATCTGCGGTCCGCCAGCGACAGGCCCCAATTCTTCGAAGCGCACGGGACCGGCACCAAGGCCGGCGATCCTCAGGAAGCCGAAGCAATCCACACCGCTTTCTTTGGCGACGGCACTTTTGATACGGCGCCTCAAAGCCACCCGCTCTACGTCGGCGGCATCAAGACGGTGGTGGGCCACACAGAAGGCACGGCTGGTCTTTCGGGTTTACTGAAAGCCTCGCTATCGCTGCAGGCCGGCGTCATCCCACCAAATCTGCTGTTCCGCACACTGAATCCGGACCTTATTCCGTTTTACGGCCCCCTGGAAGTGCCCACAGCCGCCGTCCCCTGGCCGCCACTGGCCGAAGGAAGTCCCAGGAGAGCAAGCGTTAACAGTTTCGGTAAGCTTCATCTTTATCCTTGCTAGGCAGTTCCCATTTAACCATGGAACCAGGTTTTGGAGGGGCAAACACCCACGTTATCCTCGAAAGCCACACGCCCTCAGAGCACCCTCCCCACGCCGCGTCCTGGACGGATGCATCCTCTACCTTACCATTTGTCTTCTCTGCCAGTTCTGAGGCAGCGCTGCAAAGGTCACTGGTCTCCTACCAAGACTATCTTGCCAACAAACCCGGTGTCAACCTATCCAACCTCTCCTGGACTCTCAGGGCGCGTAGGTCGGCCCTACCCGTCAAGGTTGCCATATCCGCCTCAAACGTCGGTCAACTGCAAAATAAGATCCAGGAGAAGCTATCAAGCTTGGAGAGCGCCCCTGGCTCGGCGATCGGTATCCGCTCCAAGACGGGCGAGCGCAAAATCCTCGGCGTATTTACTGGCCAAGGAGCCCAGTGGGCCACCATGGGAAAGCAGTTGATCGATACCATTCCTCGCGCTAGGGACCTAGCCAACAAGCTGGATGGCGCGCTGCAGGCTTTGCCCCATCCTTACAAACCGTCTTGGAGCATCCTGGCAGAACTTTCCAGGGACTCTTCTTCCTCTCGGCTGCAGGAGGCCGCTTTCTCACAGCCGCTATGTACGGTCGTGCAGGTCATCCTTGTCGACCTCCTCCGCATCGCGGGGATCCAATTCTCCGCCGTGGTTGGACACTCTTCCGGCGAGATCTGCGCCGCCTACGCTGCGGGCTTTCTGTCCGCTGAGGACGCCACCAAGATTGCCTACCTTCGGGGCTATTTTGCCGGCTTGGCTAAGGGACGCTCGGGCGAAAAGGGCGCCATGATGGCTGTCGGTGCCTCGATGGAGGGTGCCCAGGAGCTTTGCGATCTCCCCGAGTTCCGTGGTAAAATTAAGGTAGCCGCGAGCAACTCGTCATCCAGTGTGACGCTATCCGGCGACGCCGAGGCCATCTCGCAGGCCAAGAGCGTTTTGGACGATCGTAAGACTTTTGCCAGGGCATTGAAAGTCGATACCGCGTACCACTCGCACCATATGCAGCCGTGTGCCGAGCCGTATGTCGAAGCCTTGGTTGCCGCGGGCATCACCCTGAAGTCACCAACGAGCGACTGTGTTTGGTACTCCAGCGTCCTCGATGGGGCGAAGGTCGAGTTGAACGACACCCTCGGTGGAACCTACTGGCGGGATAACATGGTCAACACCGTCCTCTTCTCTCAGGCCGTGACCGCCGCGGTGAACAACGGCGGCCCGTTTCACCTCGCTTTGGAAGTGGGTCCCCATCCTGCTCTGAAAGGCCCGGCTTCGCAAACACTCGCCGAGCTCGGCGTCGAAATTCCCTACTCTGGAGCACTGAAGCGCGGGGAGAGTGACTTCTTGGCCTTTTCTGATTGTCTAGGCTCCGTGTGGGCAAACCTTGGCGCGTCAGCCGTTGACTTCGAGGCTATCCATACCCTGCTTCCCGAAGCCGGTCGCCCGACTCTCCTCAAGAACTTGCCAACATATGCTTGGGACCATGACAAGCCATACTGGTACGAGTCTCGCAAGAGCAAACAATACCGTACCCGGTCACAAATCCCCCACGCCCTTCTTGGCACCAGGGCCGACGATGGAACCGGGATCGAGCTCCGTTGGCGAAACTTCCTTAGCGTCCAGGACCTCCCCTGGCTGGAAGGTCATCAGATCCAAAGCCAGGTCGTGTTCCCTGCGGCAGGGTACATCTCCATGGTTCTGGAGGCCGCTCAAATGATGGCCAAGGAGGAGGGACATGATATCCAGCTTCTCGAAGTCTGTGACCTCAATATTACCCGCGCACTTGTCTTCCCTGACGAAAAAGCTGGCATCGAAACCACAACGGCTCTCTCCAACATCACGGTCCAGGCCGATGCCATCACTGGGAACTTCGCCATCTCTGCGCACCTCTCCCGTGACGCAACACACCTCACCAAGGTCGCCGATGGTACAGTCCGCGTCGTCATCGGCTCATCGCCCTGTCCTCTAGCCCCACGGACTGCCACCCCTGCTCACTTGATTCCCATTGATTCCGACCGCTTCTACTTCTCTCTTCAAGATGTTGGCTACGGTTATACCCGAGAATTCCGAACTTGTTCCGACATGCGCCGCCGCCTTGATTTCTGCACCGGTTCAATTCAGAAGCCCGAGGACAATTCCCTGCTCGTACACCCTGGCGTACTGGACCAAGCCTTCCAGGCTCTGTTTGGGGCTTACTGCTGGCCTGGTGATGGCAGGTTCTGGACTCTATTCCTCCCCAAGAGCGTCCGCAAAATCACGGTTGATCTGCCGCAATACATTACGAAACATGACAGATTGGATTTTGATGCCTGGCTTGGGGATAGCCCATCCAAGGAGATGCGTGGCGACGTCTTCTTCTCGGGTGGAAACGAAACTGTCATTCAAGTTGAAGGTGCCAGCATGGTCTCGGTCAACCAAACTAGCGGCCGTGACGACCGCCCCATGTTCTTCGAGACCGTATGGGGCGTTGCTGCTCCCGATGGGGACCTTGCGGCTGCCGGCGAGCGGGCCACAGCCGAGGAGTGGGAAATGGCCGAGGCCTGCGAGCGCGTTGCCCACTACTACTGGCGCAAGCTCGATGAGACTCTAACGCCGTACGAGAGGGAGCATTGCGCTGAGAATCACAAGTACTTGCTTGCCGCGATCAAGCACTTGCTCGGCCGCCCGATGGACGGTAAACAGTCGTACCTCAAACCCGAGTGGCAAAATGACGACGAAAAGACTATTGAAGAATTGAGGGAGCGGTACCCCTCGTCCATCGATATCAAGCTCAGCGTGAGCGTGGGCCGTGCCCTGCCCGCCGTGCTGCGAGGCGAGACTACCATACTCGAGCACATGAGGCCAGATAACATGCTCGATGACTTTTATTCCCAGAGTCTCGGTCTACCTGCCTCCAACCGGTCCCTTGGCAAGATGGTTAAGCAGCTCACTCACCGCTATCCCCGGATGAACTTCATCGAGATCGGCGCAGGAACTGGCTCCTCAACCCAAGCCATCTTGGATGTCGTGGACAATGCCTACGCATCCTACACCTTTACCGACATCTCGAGCGGTTTCTTCGAGAAGGCTGCTGCCCGGTTTGAAGGCGCTGGCGACAAGATGATTTTCAAGACATTCGATGCCGAAAAGGACCCGGCCGATCAGGGGTATAAGCCCGGCTCCTACGACGTTGTCGTCGCTTCCAATGTCCTCCACGCTACCACCAACCTACACAATACCCTCCGGAATGTACGGGCGCTCCTCAAACCCGGCGGATTCCTCTTCCTCCTCGAGATTACCGACAACACCTCGATTCGCTACTCGTTCTCGATGGGCGGTCTCTCCGGTTGGTGGTTAGGCGTCAATGACGGCCGCCCGTATTCTCCCTGCATCACTCGGTCAAAGTGGAACCAGGCCCTGCGCAAGGCTGGCTTTGCCGGAGTTAGCGCAGTCACCCCTGCCCACGATATTCACCCCAACCCGTTCTCTGTGATTGCCTCTCAGGCGGTCGAGGAGAAGATGGACCAACTTCGCCGGCCTCTACTCAAGGTTCAGTTCCGTGGAGACACCACCACCAACGCCCCGTTGTACATCCTCGGCGGTCTTGATCTTGAAACCTCGAACATTGTGGAAGATATTGTTGCGATGGTCGAACACCATTTCCAAGAAGTCATCACCATCGACACACTGGAGGAGATCGTCGATGGCAATATGCAGCCAAACGCCACAGTCCTGAACCTGCTTGACTTGGACGGCCCCGTCTTCAAAGACATGACGCCAGCCCGGCTGAAGGCCCTGCAGGTCCTCATAGAGAGCACACAGCACCTCCTGTGGATCACTCACGCGCAAGAGCGAGAAAACCCCTGGTCCAACGCATCCGTCGGCTTCCTCCGCTCCGTCTCGGCAGAGCTGCCCATCCTCCGTGCCCAAATCCTCGACTTCGGCCTCGCCGAATCCCCCGCCGCCAACACCTCCCTCATTGCCGAATCCCTCCTGCGCTTGCTGGCCACCGGCCCCTGGGAACGCGACCCCCTGTTCAAGGACCAGATGCTCTGGACGACGGAGCCAGAACTCCGCTTCCACGGCGGCCGCCTGTGGATCCCGCGCGTCGTCGGCCACCGCGACAACGACGACCGCATCAACGCCCACCGCCGCAGCATCAAGCGCGAGGCGACCGGCGCCGCGGATGCGCCCGTCAAGCTACACGAGGAAGAAGATGGTGTCTGGGCGCTCCGCCAGCACTACGTCCCCAAGGCTATGCCGTCGGGGACGGGTCGCGCCGATGCGTGGATCTCTGTCCGCGTGCGCTATTCCACGCTGCGTGCGCTCGTGGCTGATGACGCCGGGTCGGCCCTGCTGCTGGTTGTTGGGCAGTTGGTTGAGACCGGCCGGTGGGTGGTTGCTCTTGCGGCGGAGCGGGCTTCGGTCGTGCAAGTGGACCGGGCCTGCGTGGTTGAACTGCCGGATGGATTCAGTGAGGACGCGGCGCTGGGGTTGCTCAAAGTGGTGTTGGCAGAAGGCTTGGCCGGCAGGATTGTGAAGCTGGCTGGCCGCCACGGCGGGCTTCTGTTGGTCCATGAGCCGGACGCGCCTTTGGTTCGTGCTTTGCTTTCGAGACAGAGCCAGAGCCAGGGGGGTTTCGAGGTCAAGTTCACGACGCAAGATCCGGCGAGGGCAAAGGATGGGGCCTGGATTTATTTGCACCCCCGACAGTCGGCACGGGCTGCTCGCCAGGTGCTCCCGAGCATTGCTTCCGCTTTCGTTTCTCTCTCTCAGAGAGATACTGTCGAGGAGCTCATTACTTCCGTCTTGCCGGCAAGCTGCCGGGTTTGGGACGCGGACTTTGTCTTCCAAAAGGAGTCCGCGGTACTCCCGACAACCTCGTGGGAAACTATCGGCGCCCAGCTTGCTCCCCTGGTGACGACAGCGGTTTCGGGCAATGTAACCGCCCAACTGTACTCTGCTGTAGATGCAGATGTTGCCTCGTTGGAAAGCCTGCAAGAAGGCTCGAGTCAAGCCCTTCGCCCGCTGACCTTGGTTGACTGGCAATTCTCGCCTTCTCTTTCACTCGAGGTGTCGCCGCCGCTCCCGTCCAAGATCTTCAAGTCCGACAAATCCTACATGCTAGTTGGAATGACAGGAGAGATGGGCCAATCTCTTTGCCGCTGGATGGTCCATCACGGCGCTGGTGCAGTGATCATGACCAGCCGCAACCCCAAGATTGACAAGGCCTGGATCGACGAGCTGGAGGCTATAGGCGCGAAGATCAAGGTTGCTGGTTTTGACGCGACCAGCCGCGATGCCTGGGTCAAGTTTGCGGCCGAGGTCAGACAGGATTTCCCCCCTCTGGCCGGCATCATCAACGGCGCTGTCGTCTTGCAGGATCAGTTCTTCCTCGAGATGGATATTAACGGCTTCAACGGGACATTGAAGCCTAAGGTCGATAGCACGATCCATCTCGACGAGGTGTTCCGCGACGACCCCTTGGACTTCTTCCTTGTCTTCTCTTCTCTGTCTTCCATCATCGGCAACCGCGGCCAGGCCAACTACAATGCCGCCAACGCCTTCATGACGTCGTTCGTACAACAGCGCCGGGCCCGCGGCCAGGCCGCCTCCGTTCTCCAGCTGGGCAGCGTCGTCGGCGTCGGCTTCCTCACGCGCGCCGGCGACGTCATGGAGCAGATCCTCGTCAAGTACGGCTACCTGCCCGTCTCCGAGGTTGACCTGCAGCACCTGGTCGCCCAATGCGTCATGGCCGGCCTCCCGGGCTCCGGCGAGAACCCCGACATCATCACTGGGCTGCGCTATGCGTACGAGGACGAAGACACGGGCGTGCACTGGGTCAACAACCCGCGATTTGCCCACATGGTGCTACCCCCCGAGAAGGAGTCTATCGACTCGGGCGATAAGAAGGTGGTCCTGTCCACCAGGGCCCAGCTGGCGGCAGCGGGCACCGAGTTGGAGGCTTGCAAGGCTCTCGAAGGTTGCTTCGGCGCGAAGCTCAGGGCGATGCTTCAGATGGATGAGGCCTCGTTCCGTGCCGATGCAGCTCTGATTGAGATGGGTGTGGATTCGCTGGTGGCTGTGGAGATCAGGTCTTGGTTCTTGAAGGAGGTCGACGTTGACATGGCAGTTCTGAAGATTTTGGGCGGCGCCTCAACCGTCGAACTATCCCAGTTTGCGGTGGAGAAGATGCCTAGGGACTTGCTCCCCGGCTTGGCTGAAGGCGCTGTGACTCCGTCGGACAATGCAGCTGCCCCTATCAAGGTTGAGGAGAAGCCGTCTGCTCCCGCTTCACCGGAAAGCGCGGGTAGCGACACAGGGAAGGACTTTGTGCATGTAAGTGTACAGTCAATTAGTCTTGCTGGGTAGTTGGCGTCCGAATTGACACCCCTTACTCGTCGCTTTTCATTTTCTATCCTTGCCAATTCTGTTGATACCACGAAATGAACCACTTAGAATCACAACACCAGTCTAACAAAGAGCACTACAGACGGATGCCCACCCCGAGTCGGAGACTACCAGCACCTCGCCCAGCGCGGGAAGTCCTACTCCATTTACTCCTGCCCGGGAACCACCGACTGAAAGCCCCCCATCATCGATCGGGGAGGAGGAGGTGATCGTCAAGAGGCCAGACCCGGAGGTCACCCGCCGCGTCAGGGTCTCGTCAGCCCAGTCTCGGTTCTGGTTCTTAAATATGTTCCTCTCTGACCGCACCTCTTCCAACGTGACGCTCTCTTACAATGTGCGCGGCCACGTCCGGGCTTCCGACCTCGCTAGGGCTGTGAAACAAACGACCAATGCACACGAGGCGCTCCGGACTTGCTTCATCGCGGACCGCGATTCGACTGAGAAGGCTTGGCAAGGGGTGATGCAAACTTCCAAGGTCGAACTCGACCACAGAACGGTAGTCACCGACGAGGAGATCTCGGCAGCCTATCAACAGGTCCGAAACACAGTATACGATCTCGGACAGGGCGAAACTATGCAGATTGTTCTGCTCTCCAAGAACCAGACTACCCACACCATCATCTTTGGATACCACCACATCGTGCTGGACGGCGTGGGTTTCACCGCATTTGTTGCTGACCTGGAACGGGCATACAAGGGTCAACGACCGTCTCCGCAGGGCCTCCAGTATGCCGACTTCTCAGAACAAGAAGGTGTCGCTATTGAAAAGGGCAGTTTGCAACAGAACCTCGCGTACTGGAAGAACAAATTCCAGGAGCTGCCGCCCCTTCTCCCCCTATTGCCCGTGGCCAACGTAACCACCAGACAAGCCGTCAGCACCTACGGTTCGAGTTATGTCGAACGTCGCCTCGATGCCAGACTCGCAGAGGGACTCAAAGCATGCTGCAAGAAGTTCCACGTCACATCGTCGCACGTTTACCTCGCAACCTTCCGCGTCATGCTGATGCGCCTCGCTGGCGTGGCTGACCTCTGCATTGGCCTGGCCGACGCCAACCGCCACGAGAGCAACGTCACGTCGACTGTTGGCCTGTTCTTGAACATGCTGCCTCTGAGGTTTAAGCAGTCATCCGAGGCTACATTCGGCGACATCTTAAAAGAAACCCGTGGCGCCGTTTACGAAGGCCTTGGACATGCCGGTGTGCCCTTCGATGAGCTGTTGCAAGCTCTCCAGGTCCCGCGTTCGTCAAGTAACAGTCCTCTGTTCCAGGCCTTCTTTGATTATCACCGGGGTGCACAGGAGAAGCTCGACTTTGCCGACACTACGTGGGAGAATGCAGACAGGAACCCGGGCGAGAGGGCCTACGATATTACCCTGGACGTCATCGAGGGCAGCGCTGGCTCGTTAGTTTCTCTAATTGGCCAGGAGTACCTCTATGGCCTCCCCGAAATGCAAAAGTTGCTCGACTGCTACCTTACGCTGTTGGAGCAGCTTGTCAACAACCCCTCCATGCTGCCGTCCGCTGCGAGGCTTTTCGGGGAGAACCAGGTTCAGGCTGCCCTGGATTTGGGCTGCGGTTCACGTCTGGAATTTGAATGGGCCCCTACATTGGGGCATCGAGTCGAGGAAATCTGCCGCCAGTTTCCTCACGCCGTCGCCATCCGAGATGGTGGTGTTTCCAACTTGACCTACCACGACTTAAAGAACAAAGCATGGGCGATCCGGGAGCAGCTCCTGGCGGGAGGGGTGAAACCTGGGGACCGCGTTGCCGTGTTGCAAGAGGCAACCCCCGATTGGATATGCTCTGTCATTGCCATCTTTTGGGCGGGAGCTGTTTACGTGCCGATGGTTCTCCTGAATCCGGTACCACGGCTCATGGCCATCATCCAAGCAGCCAAACCGACAGCGATCTTGGCTCACGATGCAACCTCCCACCTAATCCCAAAGCTGGAGGCAGGGAATATCGCGACAGTGAACGTGAACCGCTTATCCTCGACGGTATCTGCACCCGCGACCACCGTTCCCGTTTTGGCGTCGGGTGAGGACCCGGCTGTCATCCTATTTACCAGCGGCAGCACCGGCACACCCAAAGGCATTGTGCTACGGCACAGGAACCTTGTGAACCACATTGAAGGCTACGTCAAGACATGGAACATTGGCCGTGAGGTTGTTCTCCAGCAGAGCGCCTTCTCATTCGATCTCTCAATCGGGCAGATATTCACGGCCCTAGCTATGGGCGGAATTCTCGTGGTAGCCCCTGAGGAGACCAGGCGCGATCCCGCGATGCTTGCCAGTCTCATCCGCCGGGAGAAGGTTACATGGACACTCCTTACCCCCTCAGAGTATGCGGGTGTCCTCCAGTCGGCTCCGGATGAGCTACGAAGCGCCTCGTCTTGGCAACACGCCCTTGCCTGCGGGGAGGCCCTCACACCGAGGCTGGTCCGCGAGTTTGCCGCACTGGGGCATCAGACTGTTCGGTTGTACAACTGCTACGGACCCGCCGAGGCCATCATTTCCGCAACCATGGCTGAGATACATCTCCGTGATGGCGATGTCAACGGCGCCGTGCCGGTGGGACGTCCCAATGCCAACTATTCGATCCGCATCATCGATGAGCATCGTAACCTCGTGCCGCAAGGATTCCCGGGCGAGATCCTGATCGGCGGTTGTGGAGTTGGCGTCGGGTACCTTGACGAAGAACAACTCACGAACGACAAGTTTCTACCTAACAAGTTCGTGTCGACCTGGGATGTTAAGCACGGCTGGAACGTTTCCTACAGAACCGGCGACGTTGGCCGCCTTCGCCCGGACGGGACGCTCATGCACGAGGGACGACTGGAGGGGGACAGCCAAGTCAAGATCCGCGGTTTCCGAGTCGACCTTCTCGATATCGAGTCCACCCTTCTGAATGAATCCACGGGCATCATCGCAGATGCTGTGATAACAATGCGAAGCGAAGCGCAGGTCCTTGTGGCACACGTCATCTTTGTCAAGGGCCAGCTTCCGTCGGAAGGTCAGAGCGCGTACCTGAGCGAGCTACTCGCCTCTCTGCCTCTACCGGCGTACATGAAGCCGACCGTGGCTGTTCCCGTCGATGAATTCCCGAAGAACCCTCACGGCAAGAAGGATCGCCGCGCCATCGTTGCACTCCCCCTTCCACAAACCATGAATTCGCCCGCCACTAATGGCACTGGTATCCCCACAGCTTTGAGCCCGGTGGAGGCAAGGCTTGCTGAGGCGTGGTTCGAAATTCTTCCTCCCGACTTTACCCAGCTGTCCGCCATCACCGGCCAAACCGACTTCTTCGCCGTGGGTGGCAACTCGCTACTTCTTGTCAAACTCCAGGCCCGCATCCGCGCCGCTTTCAACGTGTCTCTGCCGCTCATTCAACTTCTCGATGTCAGTGTCTTGTCCACGATGGCTACACTTGTGGAGGCTTCTCGTGTTGTCGACACGGTAGACTGGGAGCAAGAAACCGCCTTGGATGCTGAACTGCTTGATATCGCCAGCCGGCCACCAGTATCCTCAGTGAAGACCGCAGACAAGACAATCGTCCTTACTGGTGCCACCGGATACTTTGGTCCGTACCTCCTTGAACAACTGATCTCCGATCCAGCCGTCACCGCCATCCACTGCGTTGCCGTCCGGGCCGAGAAACAGTCCGACGCCGAAGCCCGCCTGCCCAAGTCCATAACCACCAACACCAAAGTCACCGTCTACCCCGGCGACCTCGGCCACCCCCTTTTGGGCCTCCCACAAGCTGTGTTCTCCGAGCTTAGCAACACGGCCGACCTCATCATCCACTCGGGCGCGCGCCGCTCCTTCTGGGACTCATACTACTCGTTGCGCGACACCAACGTGGCCTCCACCCGCACCCTCCTCCACCTATCCGCACCGCGCCGCGTCCCCATCCACTTCCTCTCCACCAGCGGCGTGCTCCTCCTCTCGGACGCCACCAATCCCTACCTCACCACCACCACTACCACCACCCAGAAACCCCAAACCCCATCTCTCCGCCACACCCCGCCACCCACCGACGGGTCCGACGGCTATGTCGCCTCCAAATGGGCCAGCGAGGTGCTCCTCGAGCGCGCCGCGCACGCGCTGCGTCTCCCCATCGCCGTGCACCGCTTCACACCGCGGCCCGGGCCGGTGGCCTCTGCTGCGGACGCCGGTCTCGGACAGGGATCCGCCGCTTCTGTGGCTGCTGCCGCCGCGCTGGAGGATTTGATCGCGCCGACGACGGCGCTAGGTGCGCTGCCCGAGCGCAGCACGTGGTCGGGTCGGTTTGATGTGGTGCGGAGTGCGGTGCTGGCGGGGGCGGTGGTGGGTGCGGAGCTGGGGAGTGGTGGGAGTGAAGAAGGGGCGGTGCAGTTTGTGCATCATGCGGGTGAGGCGGCGCTGACGCCGGGGGAGATGTTTGACTTCTTTAAGGCGAGGCTTGGGAAGGTGGTGAAGAGGAGGATGGGGCTGCTGGAGTGGGTTGGGGCGATTAAGAGGGAGGGATATGGGTGGCTGTTTTCGACGCATGATTTGGCGTTGACGAGGCGGGAGAATGGGGTGGAGACGAGGTTGGTGAATCGGCGCTGAGATGATGGGGAAAGGAGTTAAGGTTGCTTTTGACGAAGGCGTTTTTTGATAGAGATGTGATTGGGTAGGTAGTGGAAGGGTAAACCACTATCAACTTGAATCACTATGGAATGTACCCAGATAAGGTAGTCAGTATGGAATGTAATTATACTCATTACCTGTTTTGCCTACCCATCCAATTCCGCGAACGCAATGCCCGAGTCCGCAGACTCCTTTAGCCTGATTTCTTTAGCTTCAAGGAGGACCGGGTGGTGACCGTCAAGACGGCAATATTTACTGTCATCAAGCCATATAAACTATGGCCCGAAGCTACTTACTATGTCAAGCCCACAATTTGGATTCGGGACATGGACTGATAATACTGGATCACACGCAGGAACGGACTCTATGCCCCCCCCTTACAGCATCGGCAGCTTTAGTGGTCATTGGGCTGTTTTGTTTCTTATCTGATTAATGTCATATTCTGATACCCGTTAAGCAGGCAGATAACTTTTAGGTGCAAATTATTTTCCTTGGTCACCTTCATAACCCCCGAGCAGGCAACAACTTCACCTCATGCTTCCCCATCCTGTTGACTACCTCAAGCGTGCTCAGCCTTCTCCCCATTTACAGCCACCGCATTGCTGCCATCCTTGGGCGTCTCAAACTTCTGGCGCTTGGCCTCCTCGGCGTCAAGCCCAGTCTTGGTAACCTCGTGCGAGGTCATGAGCTCCTTCTTGCGGATACCGAACGAAAGAAGGAAACCAACAAAGATCAGCACCGTGTAGAAGATCCACATCTTGGACATGGCGTCAGAGAAGGCTGTGGCGTAGGCGGCGCGCTGCGGCTCCGTGAAATCGTCGGTTAACCCGAACCCGGAGATGGCGCCGCCATTGACCAGCCGGTGCACAACGTCGCCTGGGATCCCCGAGTCCTCCAAATCGGCGGTGTGGCTGCTCAGCATGCTTTGGAAGATGACCTGCCCCAGCACGACGCTCATGGCGGTGGCTAGGTTGCGCACAAAGTTGAGCGTGCCCGTAGCGACGCCGATGTCCTCCGGGGCGACGAGTGCCTGGATGGCAATGACCAGCGTCTGCATGTTAGCGCCGATACCAGCCGCGAGCAGAATCTGGAAGATGATGATGCGCGGCCAGTCACGCGTCGGGCCGAAAGTGACCATCAGGCCAAGGGCTAGCGTGAAGAGAGCCATGCTGCCGCGGATGATCCATAGATAGTGACCGGTGCGCTGGATGACGATGCCCATGATGATGCCGGACAGGGTGAAGGAGATGGCGATGGCCAGCATCCAGACGCCGGACTGGATGGGAGTGGCGCCCAGCGCGGCCTGGAAGTAGAGCGGAAGGAAGAAAATTGGCGCGATAAATCCTGCGCCGTGACAGAAGACGACGCCAAAGGTGCAGGAGCGGGACAATCCGGCAAAGATGCGGCGGGGGATGACGGGGTAACGCGCATACCGCTCGTAGATGCCGAACAAGACGTAGGCGACGATGCCGAAGACGATGAGGCAAATGACGAAGGCGGAACCCCACGGGTGAGAGACACCGCCGGAGTCAAGGCCGATCAGGAACATAAGGGTGGCGCCGACGATCAGAACGGAACCCACCCAGTCGATGGCGATGAGGCCTTTGACGAGGGGCGTCTTTGGGTTGTGGATGTGTAGGAAGATAATTGTGATGATGAGTGACAGGGCGTCGAAAGGCAGGTTGAACCAGAAGCACCATCTCCAAGTCGCGCGCTCAGTGAAAACGCCGCCTGTTGGTCAAGTCAGCTTACTCCTACTCTACCAGTCCCAACTCCCAAAGTTGGGCATCTCATCCTCAACTCACCGATAACAGGTCCGATGGCGGTGGAAACAGCCCAGACAGCACCGTAGATTCCGTAAAAGAGACCGCGTTCTCGCTGGCTGAACATATCACCCACGGAAATCTCGACGAGGGTGATGAGACCGCCACCACCCGTGCCCTGGACGGCACGGGCGGCAATGAGCATGACGAGACTGTTGGATAGAGCAGCAACCAAGCTTCCAACGAGGAAAATTACGTTGGCAACGATGAGGATGGGCTTTCGGCCAAATATGTCGCTCACCTTGCTCCAAAACGGCGAGGTGGCTGAGAGGGCTAGGAGGTAGGCAGAACCAATCCAGGCAAAACCGGCGTCCGAGGCGTTGAGCTCCTTGGTGATTGTTGGCATGGCCGGAGTAATGATGACGGAGTCAATGGCAGCCAGGAAGACGGCCAGGCACAAAGCGATGAGGATCAGGGTCAGCTGCATCGGTGTGTGGGCAGGCGGTTCCGACGCGTCAGGCGCGTCCGGCGTGCTGGGCCCATCTTGCGAATCCGCCGGCTTGGTGGCATTACCGACGGCATCGGTGGCCTGGGGCTGGGATTGGGAGGACGATGAGGACCTCATCTCCTTCTCCGCAGATGCGGAGGACATGATTGTGTTGTTGTTATGGAGGTGATGGTCGTGGCGATGGTAATGGTGTTGATGGTAGTGGCAGTGATTAAGAGATGGGTATACGGGAGACAGCTGGTGGAAAACTGAGTTGGAGGAAGAAATTCGCAAGACAAGAGCATTGAAAAGGGATGGACTGCAGTACCTCGAGTCCACAATGAAGTTGAAGATGGTTGGGCAGACGAGGCCGATGGATGTTGTGTCCCCAGTCTTCGATATTGGCTGACAAACTCTGAGACACTCCGATCCTAACGTTGGCCCTGATTTCCAATCCCAAGAGAAAAAGTTCTGATCGGGACTTGCTTTGGTCGGCGGTAGTTGCTTTGGGCGTTCACGTTGTCTTCGGACCGGAGACATGTAAGTCGGACACTTTCCCAAAGCGGAAATAAGTAGCCGACTCGCGGCCGATAACCCAGGTCGATAACCCTAACCCCGGGTTGAGCCATTCATGATCGATCAGTTACCGTAATGGCAATGTTACGGATACTACATCGGCTGTGTGCGAGGGTTTGGAATTTGCCAAAGAGCCGAGCCTCATTCGGGTATGTCCATAGTCGCCAAAACGGACATTCCAACACCGACAGTATGTGTCATCATGGGGTTTCTTAGCGGATATACCTTTACATGGGTTCCCTATGAGCCGCGAGGCCAAAATAAGACTACCAGAAACTACACGTATAGAACGTATCTCTGGATCAGGGTATATCGTATTTGTCATTTCCATGTAGAGGCCACTTTGCTTTTCCGGTTTCAACATGACCTCCCAACACAAACAACAAGACGGATCATCCGAGACACAACCGCTTTTGGCACCAGCGCCGGGTGCTAACGAGCATACTACCGACAACCGCAGCCCATGGCATGATGCCCCCGTCCCGAATGGGTCATTCGGCACGCTGGGAGGTGATGACCATATGGGGATTAAAGCCGATGTCAATGTATCAAGCGCCAGGGCTAGGTTGAAGTTTATCTTCCCAGCTCTCGCCATCGGTGTAAGTTATTCTTCAGTCCGCTTCCATGAAAACGACACCCTCATTTCTGACACTCGAGACAGATATTCCTGGCCGCTGGCGACCAAACAATAATTGTCTCGAGCTATGGCCGTATCGGAAGCGATCTCGATGAGCTGGATAAAACAGCCTGGCTGGCCACGGCATACCTTTGCACTACGACCGCATTCCAGCCGCTCTATGGCAAACTAGGTGATATTTTTGGCCGCAAGGCCTGTCTCCTCTTTGCCTACTCTGTTTTTGGGTTAGGGGCTCTATTCTGCGGACTGGCGGGCACCATGACGCACCTGATCGTCGCGAGGGTATGATTCCTCCACAAAACAAAACAAAGCAAAGCGGCATGCTAAGTACCTACTATCTGAACCAGGCTCTGACGGGCATTGGCGCCGGAGGCATCATCACGGTGGCGTCAATCCTCCTCAGCGACATCGTCACGCTAGAGGAGCGCGGTATCTGGCAGGGCTATGTCAACATGGTCTTCGCCTGCGGTGCGGGACTGGGGGCGCCCCTCGGAGGTATCCTGACAGACGCGATCGGATGGAGGTGGGCATTTATTGGGCAGGGTCCGCTCTGCGCCATTGCCATCCTCCTCGTTGCCGTTCTCCTCCAGCTCCCCCCACCCGCCGGCACCACTTCCAGCACCAAACCCACCTCCACCAAAACCAAACTTGCCCAAGTCGACTTCCTCGGCGCCACAACTCTCATCACCTCCTTAACAACCCTCCTCCTCTACCTCGACCTCCTCGCGAGCACCCCCAGATGGACAACGCACCTCTATCTCCTCGCCAGCGCCCTCTTACTCCTCGCCTTCCTCTACACCGAACACACGCTGACCGCCCACCCGCTCACGCCTCTCCACTTACTCTTCGGCCGCCCCTTCCTCGGCGCCTACCTCGCCCTGGCGTTCGGCAACGTCGCCTGGTACGGCGTGCTCTTTTACGTGCCGCTGCTGTACCAGGCCACGGCGGGCCATTTCTCGGCGTCGGCCGCCGGCGCCCTGCTGTTGCCGGGCATTGCGTCGGGCGTGGTCGGCGGGTTTGTGGGCGGGGCGGTGCTGCGTCGGAGGCGGGGGAAGGGGTTCCGCGCGCTGGCGTTGGCGGCCTACCCGCTGGTGGGGATGGCGTGTGTTGGGGTGGCGGTGGGGGCTGGAGTCATGTTTTGGGCGGGAAGCGGTGGTGGTGAAGAGGGTTTGTTATCGGTTGCGGGTGTGGTGTGGGGGATGAGTGGGAGTTTGTTGGTGGGTGGGTTGGGGAATGGTGCGGGCATGACGGCCACGCTGGTGGCGGTCGTGGCGGTGGCGACCCCGGAGGACCAGGCGGTGGTCACGGCGTGTGTGTACCTCTATCGCCAGCTGGGCGCCACGGTCGGGCTGGCGGTCATCTCGCTCGTGTTTCGCCGGGTGCTTGCGGCGGCGTTGGTTCGTCTCCTTGGCGGTGGTGCCGACGTTGACGAGGTTGTGCGGCACGTGCTCGAATCGTTGGATTATTTGCAGCGACTGCCAGCAGAAACGCGCGTGGTTGTTGAGCAGGCGTATGGCGAGGCCTGCCGAGCTGCGTTGCTGTTATGCGCGGGCCTCGCTGTCTGCGCCATTGTGTGTTCGTGTTTCATCAAGGAGCAGAGACAAAGTGGCAGGGGGGTGATGTTGCCTGTGCCGATAGTCGAATAGAATAAGTACAGAACGAATGAAAACCACAAACCCAGTTATTCGGGCTCGGGCGCGACGAGTGACATGTCAAATGATCTGCCAAGATCCTCCCCAGGCGGTTAATGCGCAATATACCGGTATTCCGAGACCAAAATTTACCGTTGGGAGGCCCATTCTTAAAATAGCACTCGCGTTAAGTGTATACTGGATACTTATGGAACCCCCTTACATGTTTAGAAAGAGCTTATATACGATCCCGTATAATGATTGATGCCAAACGTACGAATCCGTTCCTATATGTAGCTCACCGCCGGCCATTGATCTCTCCTTGGTATTGAACAAAACCCCGAGTGTTAACATGACTCAGATACTCTATTTGTACTACTTTCCCAGATCCATGGCGTTGTGTGCGAGGGCACCCTTACACTAAGAGGTTCGAAGGCCATGCCACTGAGTAGGCCTCGGAAAAGAGCGACAGTGCCCACGATGTGGCTAGCACCGTAAGTATGCTTTGACTAGCCCGAGAAGACCCGAGATTTGCAGGATGCCAGAACCTGAGTTGTCTTAGACTAGACCCGGTGTAATGGTTTTGTTGGAACCGGAGTGGGCGGCCATGGCAGAAAATGACCGAGGCGATGTGGCCGGTTCCAGTTTCTCCATTTCTGCCCGCATTGTGCTATTAGGAGTTAAGGCCGTGAACCACCGAGGCACACCCAAGAAAACCTCTTCTCCCTGCTCCCGTCACACAGTTTGAACTACGCTTTCCCTCAAACCTATCCTCTTCTTAGCCACCTTTTGCCAAATTGTTGCAGGTATAGGTTATTCGTTTATCGCTGCGTCATATCCAGCACTGTTGGGTTTACAGCAGCGTGACGTTTTGTCATCTTATTGTCATAGGGTATGGTGTTGTCTTGTACATAGCGTCCAACACGCCTCTCCGACGCGCAGGAGCCCAGGTTACGGTGGCTACGGGCTCGAGCAGCATCGACGGAACAAAGGAAGCTCACCAGGACCGACAAGCTGGGCGCACATGACGCAATCATCCACAGCCCCGGGTTTTTCTCGGGATGGAATTTGCGGGGAGGCTGGCATCACTGGCCCATTTTGCTGCCAGCACCCTTCTACGATGCCGGTTAATGGAAAGGACTTGCGGCTAGCCCAATGGCTGGCGTATGTCTCCGCGAGCATGCTCGTGGGCGGCAACCGAGGGTCGACGGAAACGGAGATACCTCTCAGCATATCACTCTAACCGTAATCATTGTGAGGTGCAGAATGTGCATGTTTGCGACAGCAAATGCACGTCTCCGGCCCAAGGTTATTGCTTTGTTCGGCTGGGTGCCTGCGAGTATTGGGGAAGACGGGCGGGACTTCGGCGCCGGGTCGGATCGCGGTCGGCGTTGATCTCTTTGTGCTGCTTACTGGGGTAAAGGGAGCCGTACCGAATCCGGGCGGGTATTCCACGACCTGAAAAGGGAGGTAGGCGGCTGTGGTAACGGGGGATCTGAAGTTACAAGACCTGCCCTTCGCCGAATTCGCTGGGGTACGTGGTATCGAGGCCCCTGAGAAGCGGGTAGGTCTCGGAACGGTACTGCTCGCACAATTTGAAAATATCTAGCCTGGCGTTTACAAAGCAGCTGCAATTGGGCTTTGGGGGACGCCCTGCCTCGTGACGAGCCTAAAGGTGAAGCTGTACCACACAATAATGGTTCCTCTCTGCGTCGTGCTCATCCATGTTGTGAAACAGACCCGAACCCGGGAGGGTCCAGACCATTCCGCCTCAACGCCCCTGGACAATATCCGACAGTTGCACGACCGGATCGCCTCGTTTTTCTTTATCATAAAAATAAGAAGCTATCTGGGGGGCACCGGTGGGACCGTTAAAATCCTTGCTATGTATCCTTTGATCCGGGCTTGCTCTCGGCAGATGTCATTCCCCGGTCGGAGTACTGTGCTGTTGCTTTGTTGATAAGAAGGTTTACCTGTGGCCCTTGAAAACCCACCGAAAACAGCACATTAAAGCTGGCCCCGGAACCTGTTACCGAACCCCCCAAATCAACCTTTGACTGCATGATGATGCGGTGGCACATCTATACGTTCGGGAAACATGCGCCTATCCTATTCATCTAGGTAACGTGGATGCATGCAGCTCGGACATTTCCCATGGCCACTGTGTGGTCCCCGCTGGCGCATCCGAGCATCTGGTCCGGTTTTTGTTTGAGTTGCTTCGGGGCCTATTTATGTCATGGTTCAGCTCCTTGATGCCCTAGTGGTCCCTTCCGCTTTCCTTATGAGAGGTCACACATCGCACACAAAACCCACATCTCTACACAGTTCACCATTTGCCCGGAAAAGCTTCCCATCATGAGTCCCTCGAGCTCTAGACCCCACCGCATGCTCTCCTTCGCCTCTGAGGCAGGGCAAAATGGCTCGCCGACCAGGCTTCCCATGTTGACCAAGCCGTTGACGAAACGCAACAATATTGTGGCAGCGTTAGGAGAGTTTGTCGGCACATTCTTGTTCTTATTCTTCGCTTTTGCCGGAACCCAGGTCGCCAACACTCCCGCGCCAGCCCCAGCAAATGGAAGTGACACTCCTTTGCCCAACACGTCCAACCTCATGTTCATCTCCCTGGCCTTTGGCCTGAGTTTGATGGCCAATGTTTGGGCATTCTACCGAGTCACCGGGGGATTGTTTAACCCGGCGGCAAGTACCTCTCCCCGGCAATGACCCACCCCTGCTCAACTAACTGTTGTGAAGGTCGCTCTCGCGCTTTTTCTTGTTGGCGGTCTTTCCCTCGTCCGCCTCGCCGTCGTCGTTATCGCCCAATTCCTCGGGGGCATCGCCGCCGCAGCGGTCGTCTCGGCCCTGTTCCCCGGCCCAATGACCGTCGCAACCACGCTTGGTGGAGGAGCGAGCATTTCCCAAGGCTTGTTCATCGAGATGTTCCTCACCGCCCAACTTGTTTTCGTCATTATCATGCTTGCAGCCGAGAAGCACAAGTCGACCTTTTTGGCTCCTATTGGAATCGGGATCACCTTTTTCCTGGCCGAGCTAGTTGGTTTGTCACCACTGGACCTTGCGATAAGGTTGGGGTTGCTGACTGTTAATTTCTCGGCAGGTGTTTACTTTACTGGCGGCTCATTGAATCCGGCTCGATCTCTGGGGCCGGCGGTCGTCAATCATAGCTTTCCGGGCTACTTTTGGATCTATTGGCTTGGTCCGCTTCTTGGATCGCTGCTGGCGTGCGGTTTCTACGTCTTGCTCAAGTATTTGAGGTGGAAGGAGTGCAATCCTGGTCAGGATTGGTGAGTGTCGTCCTAGCCCAAACCCCGAGGGTTGGGTTGAGTTGAAGTCGATGTAACTAACTCACTCGCAAATAGGGACGATGCAGAGAAACAGGAATCCGAGAAACATCTGACCGGGAAAGATGCTTCCAGCCACAGTGAAAGCCCCAACAATGGCACAGCTGTAGAGGAGGATCATAGGGCAGATGCACGAACAGAGGTTTGACGTGGTACGGTTTCAGGCGAGGGGTTTAGCCCACATGATAGTAGCCGCTGGGAACTCAAAAGAAAGCCTCCATTGTTGGCATGCTGGATGCGTGGGAATATTCGTGGCGGAAACGGGACATTGTTGCAGGCTAAATGGGGGGCCGTTCCCGCTATTCTCGTCGGCCGATTAATAGCTTGTTGTATTGTCAAATGGAATTGTAATTATGAGCCATGGAGACAGACTCCTGTTCATAAAAACCGTGCGATTGTATTGCTCTAGTCTTGACATACAAAACATGGCTCCTTCAACGCCACTCTGCGCCCACACCTCCAACTGGCCCATGAGCTCCTTTACTGGGGGTCACAGTACCCGAACTGAGGCTGACAGCCCACAATGTACGGACAATACTGGTCACCATCTCCACAAAACCCAAACTGACTACAGCATCGCCCGAACCTCGACCCGAGACAGTTCACGTTGTTCCCGCACCTGCCGTCGGTGCTAGACGTTTGGCCGGCAGGAAGTGTCACAGAAGGCGAAGAGGATGTCGTCCTGGAAGAGGTGGTCGTGGTGGTCGTGGTGCTGACCCTCGTGGAGGTCGGCCGTGTTGTGGGAGGGCTGGAGGTAGGTCCGCCACCACCGCCGGATGTGGTGGTGCCGTTGGTAATGGGGTTCCCGGGTTGACCAGGGATTCCGAGGCATGCGCCGAAGTCGCTCTGGCAGCCGGCACCGCAGAATTCGATGGAGGAACCACACCAGAAGAACTGAGAGCAGCAGGGTCCGTAGTTGGGGTTGCCAATGCACATGGTGTTGTTGCCGCACATGCCATTTTGGGTGACCTCGAGATCACCCGATGGGACTGGAATTGTGACGGATGTCGACGTAGTGGGTGGCTTGACTGAGGTGGAACTCGGGGTCGTCGTAGGCGGGACTGGGGTTGTCGTAGGCGGGGCCGGGGTTGAGCTCGTAGTAGGGCGGGCAGACGTTGTCGGGACCGCTCTCGGCCATCCGCAGGTGCCGTACTGGGTTTGGCAGTCAAACAGAGGGTGGCAGTGGTCGACTGAGTCCCCGCAGAAGCCATAGCTGGAGCAACAGAGATCGCCGGGGCATCTCCCGAACTGGGCTCCGCATTGTTGATCTCCCTGGCGCGCACCGAGCGCCGAAAGCTCGCTGCGGTATCGACCGTTAGCCCTTGTGAGGCGGCGCCTCCCGGCCATCATTGCCACTTCGGCATCCTCTTTTGCCCCGGCCGGGCTGGCGCTAAGGGCACCGGTCCAGCACAGGGCAGCTGCTAGGGCGATGTAAACGGATCTCATCGTGTCGACGGCCTGTTAAGTCCGTGCGGTTATGCAAAGGTGGCAGGGCGCGCGGGATCGACGACAAGGCAGGTCGCAGATCGGCGGCATAGGGGGGTATTGTGGGACATTTGAAGCCCTTTCATTTTCACATCCTGCCACTCATCAATCGTATGCCAACTACCCCAAGGTCGGTTGCCGGCCGTAGATCAGGAACCCGCAGGAAGGGTCAGGCTGTTTAGACTGAGGAGAGGTGCCAATGCGCCCTGAAATTAATATAAAGAGCAAAAGGGTAACAGCAAACACTATCCGGAGCATTGCTCGAGTATAACAAGAGAAACCGTGAATGAGGCTAAATGACAGGCTGCCGATTTTACCGAGCTGAGTGACCGCCGTCTGCAGGAACGGCAGCAGTTATTCCGTCTCGGTGCGACTGAAAACCACCTTGGCGGTAACCCGACAAAGCACCGCACTTTGAGAAGTTAGAGAGGAGTCCTCGGCATTCGAACGTGTGTCGGCATGGGCCGCATGAGGGGCCCAAGGGGAGTGAGAAAGGGGGGGTTGGCCAGTGGCAGGAATAAGCCCGAGAGCTCGTTCCCGACTGCTACGGTGACACTGCCAGGGTACGTAGAGCTCGCTTCCATACATTTGTGGTGTGGAAGACCTGATTGGCGATTCTAGAACGCACGTAGCGCCATGTACCACGCTTCTTCAGGCCTATTCGAGTTGTGGTTCTGACCGAAAATGGTCTGGGCAATAAATAACCATCCTGTTACCGTCACTTTCCCCTTGACCTGGACCATGAATCCGAATGATAGTTTCTGCTTCCGGAGCTTCACTACACGCGAGGTGCTGATCGGTCATCTCCGCAGTTGTAAATTTCCTGCCAACAGCGTCAAGGATACCACACTCTAGATTTCATCGGGTTAATGGTGTGGGATGAATCGGGTTGAATCCCCGAGAGCACATCCAATATTACCACCCTGGCCGTATTTCCTGGTCGACTTTCGACTTACCCGCCTTGCTGTTGGACGGTAATTCCCCGCTCACCAGGTCACTGTTCAACTTCAGAGGCTGCTTTGATCCGCGGTTAGGGTTGAGTACCTGCCCGGTGGCTTCAGGCTTTGGAACGCCGCCGTGTATCCGGCGGCGGCAATAGGCCTCGGTAGAACCAGCGGATGTCGTCCGCCACGCCGGGCTGCTG
This sequence comes from Chaetomium tenue, assembly GCF_020726465.1. NCBI lineage: Eukaryota > Fungi > Ascomycota > Sordariomycetes > Sordariales > Chaetomiaceae > Chaetomium > Chaetomium tenue. The sequence continues at coordinate 4,718,814 of NW_027117333.1, read as the reverse complement.
GACCCTTCACGTGGTACCGTGGGACATCAACATATTAATAGCGACTGGAGGTCGCGGGGATGGATGCGCACTTTGCCGAACGATCCGAGACTACATCTTAGGTCGGGTGATGGTTGCCGCCCTCCTCCGCTGAGGGGGGGAACACTTTCCATTTCTGTCAAGAACTGTCAGCGCCAGATCTCATCGCGCAAGTTGGCATCATGATGCGGTTGCGGATTGGATAAAATGGGTTTCTGTTGCTCAAGATCACAAACTCGGAGAAATTGAGACAGATGAATGGGCCTACAAGAACAACTTGGAGCGGTTGAAATGGGTCCCGCAGGGGGGTTCAAGCTCCACCGCCGCGGGTGACGACCGGAACACGCCGCGAAGATGGGCAGGATAACGAGAAAAGACGTGAAATAATTGGGGCGAACCGCGACAAAACTCGGCTCACTCATGTGGATAGGGCAATGAATAAATAATCTGGTTAACTACCTAAGCCACTGAGCTCGTCCTCCCTCAAACAGTCAAACTAGTTAGCCAGGACGGACCAACGGGTGCACCGAACTGCCTGGGAGGCGTCCGGCCGGTGTGAGCCCTTGCTAAATGGAGGCGGCGAGGTCCGGCTTGCCCCTCCGTATTACATCAACGCCGTCGATAATGACCGGGGGCTCTCGCGAAAAAAGAAAATAGCGTCCCAACGATGACCCAAGTGGCGAAAAGGAAAAGTAACGCAGAGATCCATGGTGGCGGCAATCATGCCGATCCATCCCAACCATGTAATGAACCCCGTGGTGAGCAGGGCTTCCTTCTCAATGCCCTAGGACATCCTAAATGGAGTACTGGTTCCACTCCCCGATGTATTCATGGATGAAGTACTCGGGCATGTCAAACGAATACTCCACTCCCGCCTCCGCATAGCAAGCTGCTACCTCCTCCCTGCGGTATGGGGCAAAATCATGGGAATGCCGCGTTATGTGATGCCAGTCATCGAAGATATCCTCTCCCTCCTCCAACGGCACTGGGTACTCGCATTTGTTGACGGACTCCAGAATGCCCGCACCCTCGGGCAAGCCCTGAAGAATAACTCTCTTTAGGTTGGGGAGCTTGCCGTCGGGATGGCACTCGCGTGGGATATTCGTGACCTCCTGTAGGTGGATGGCGTAAATGCTCACAACCTCGAAGGACTCGATACTACGGGGGAGGAAATTGATGAGCCGGAGGAAGCGAGGCTCGTGGACGGGCTCTTCCTCGACGGCGTTTTCATCAGCGGGATTTCCGTCGGTGGAGTTTCCGGTGCCAGTGTTTTCATCGCTGGCGATTTGATCGCCGGTGGTTTGATCGCCGGGGTTGTCGTCGCCAGTGTTGTCGTCGCCGGGGTTGTCATCTCCGGGGTTTTCGTCGTTATCGTTCCCGTCGTCAGTGCTCCCGTCGCTGGTGTTTCCGTCGCGGAGGAGTACGCGCGGAAATACGGTGGGGTAGTAAATGTTATCGGCGCTAATGATGAGGCGGCGAAGGGCAGTGAAGGCCTTGAAGGAGGGAACGGTCGTGAAGGCTGTCCGACCGGGGATGTTGGCGTAGTAAACTGCATATGTGGTATCGATGTGTATCGTTTCCAGGGTCTCGTGCATGCTGCACCGCTCGAGTAGGTGGACGACTTTGTAAGCTTGGACTTTGGCGCTCCGCATGACGTTGTCGTACAACCCAGGAGGTATAGTGAACCGAAAGTACTTGAGGTTCTCGGGATTGCAGCACAACAATATACTAGTTATGCCGCTGCCGCTAGTGGCATCTAGGTAGAGGGCCGTGATATTCTTGAGGGCAGGCCGACAGATGTCTCTAGCCTTCTGCCCGGACATGAGATGGTCGCCGCCGCGGATCTCAAGATTGCGTGCGTTGGAAACGTGAGAGAGGATACCAACAATTTTGTTCATATCGACGACGCATTTTGTTGACCGACGGTGGGGATTCTCGTTGCTGCTGTCGAGTCGTAGGGTCTCGACCTCGGGTAGCAAGCTGTCGGGGTGCTTGCCCCGGCTGGCCTGGATGGTCTCATTGCCAACGGTCTCTGGGCCCGGAAGACGCAACTCGGGGAAGACGGCGAGGGGCCACTCGCTGAGAATGGCGACAGCTTTGGCCTTCTTTGCCAACTTGAAGAGCAGGAAAGCGTTTAGGCGGGAGTTAGCGATGCGTGGCTATCGCACAAATGTTAGCTAAGACTCATCCCATCCCGCGTAGTGTGTCAATGGGCAAACTTACAATGGCGACAGGGGCGTCACCAGACATCCAGAACTGGGAGCTGCCGTAAAAGTCACCCAAGGAAAAGAAAGAGTCCTCAATTGGAGGGAGCTGTTCAAAAGGGGCGAGCAGGCGTTGCTCTCCCTCCCTGCTCAAGAAGTCGAGCCTGGCCATCTCCGCAAGCCCGGTCAGTTCTTTCAGCGTCTCGGCCGCTTGGGGGGTGCCCAACTCCCGCAGGACACACTGGCGGTGGCTGTCTTTGTCGCGATTTCCCTAGTCAACCATGTCAGTGCCTTAGCACCGAACAAACCCCAAGTGCTTCGGGTAAAGGGAGACGCCATTACAAGCGTTGTGGAAGACGGTGACAAGCGAAAGGGCGGGTAGTAGTGTAGGTAAATTGACATACCAGGCGGATGACACGGATGTTGTCCCCGAGCTGGGGGCGGTCGAGGAGGGTGCGGACAAGGAGGGGGAGGGAGTTACGGCGGCCGCAGAAGACGTGGAGTCGGGTGGCTTGAGCCAGCCGACCGATGCGCAAATTGACCCAGGTCAGCGAAGCCAGAGTACCGAAGTACTCCGGCCCCTCGAAACTGTCGGGCAGCTCGAAGCCACCCAGGCAGTCCTCCCCAGCGCAGTGGGGGCAGAACTGCGAGCAGATTCTGCCCAACACCACGTCAGGGAGCCCAAGGATTCCGCAGCTTTGCGCCATCCTGGCGAAGAAAGGCGGCGGCAAGGAGAGCAAGGAAAGAAAAAAAGGCAAAGAAGAAAGAAGGAAACCGCAAAGATTGCGTCGGGGACGACGGGGAGAGGGGAGTGGCGGCGGGGGCGAACAACAGCAGCGAGGGTGGAAGGCACCCAAGAAAAGTGGTGAAGGGGGGCAGGTGAAAAAAAGGTTGTTGTTGTGCAGTGGGGGAAAAAGCTGAGAGAGAGGTGCCCGTATGAGAGGGTGAATTTATTGCTGCGACGAAAGCTACTGATTCAACCTCCAAATCACTTGTGAAAGCGGGTCCTTTCTATTCACTAGACAAAACAATGCTAATGCTCTCAATAAATGATGGAAATTCACCTCCATTCATTCTCACTTGTGCCGGGGTAGTCGTCCCGATTTGGCAAGCAAACCGGGGTGTGCCGGCGTTCACGGCAGGAGCAGTCCCTGGAGTTCGGCAGTCATTGCCAGGCCCCACAACGCCGGCCTCCTGCCCCCGGCCACCTCCGGGCTCCCCCGGGACGCCCTCCAAACCTGCAGCGCAGCTGCATCAACCCCAAAGAATGTTTGTTGCCTGCAACTGAGTAGTATGTGGTTCTGAGCAGCTGTTTATTCCTTTGTGGGCCGAATTGGGCATTGTGAGTCACATTTTCATTTAACATCTTGTTTGCACAAGGAGAGGATCCCAAGTCTGCATTAAGTTCAATGATGCAGGATGATGGCTTGATGTGGTTGGTTCGCTAAATGAAGAGGAGGTCCAAATCCAAATGTGCATGCCGAGAGACCCTCGACGGCAGCAACAAAACCGAAAGTAATTCGGCAACCTCAACAACCTGACTTGCCCGACTGCCTTGGCTCGGCTCCGTTCCTTCGCTCGATTCCTTACCTTTTAGACTTGACACACCCCTTGGAGCCCGTGTGTGTTTCAGCAATGGTATATTTGCCGCCTTGGTATTGGTTAATGGGTTAATTTTGCCGTTTAGGGAATCGGCCATGCAAGACTTCATTCGTCTTTCTGAGGCTGGCCAAATGTCAAGGGAACAGGGCTGAGTGGCTGAGTAAAGTGGACTGGGGGAGAGCCCGTCAATGGCCGGATCGGAGCGGGTGCCGACTACCGCTTTGGGGAGTCGGAGTGGCTCAAGGTCAAGGTTAGCTCACGCCTCGAACTCGAGATAACGATTTGATACAAAATGCGTCAAGGTCAGGTTCAAAATTGACGATGGCAAAGGATGAGTTCAGAGATTACCACCTTCTTATATAGGCCCCGCGATTCCCGCCTTCCTCTTTCATTGCGAAATTAGTAGACCATTACAATCAATGTTGTTGCTGAAGAAGTCTGTTGTGAGCCTGAGAACGATGCAGCCGGCGCGCCATCTCCCAAGCATGCATCCTCCGGTATCTGCATTTCCGTTTCCATGCTCGCCCAAGTAGGTTATTCTCTGCCCTTACCGGTGACAATCCGTAGGCCGTGCTATCAAAGCTGACGCTCCATCAGCAACCAACACCCACAACCCCGGGTTGGTCTCGACCATGATCTTGCTGGAGTTGGTGCTTGGGCCGAAGGTGAAGTTTGTGTTGGGGAAGAATCCATGTCATACTACCCGCCGCATCAGCAAACCATCACCACGAACCCCTTATTTCTTCGCAGAGTACTCGCTGTCAACCCAATACAGACAGGCGAGCACTTTTCGAGGCACAGGGACCTTCATGCACACGTGCAGGCAGAGGCTTTACGCGCCAAGCTGGACATGATGGACCACTTCTTCAACGAAATCGAGCCATGTGGAGAATGAGGCCTTCTGGTTTAACAAGGCCAGTTTCCGTTGAAGGAGCGGTAATGTTGGCAGACATCGCGTCACGGTTAAGTCAGGTATATGTGGATCACCTTTAGGGGAACACGTTCGTTGGCAATTAATCAAAGAGGATGGTTGGGCGGTTGTTTGACTTACAAACTATGTGAAAAAAGAATACTCGTGTATGTCGTTCCACTGCTGAAGGGAATGAAGCCTAGTAGAATATCAAATTCAGACTGTGACGGACCAAAGCCGGGTTCCCACCGCCAAACCCGTGTTCTCAAACTCAAGTTAAAACGTATGATGGGCCTTAGAGTTGTGGCATCTCCAAAGCGTAGATGTCCACCTTTTCCGCCTCCCCGTCTACCTGCGCTGTCCCATAGCCCACAAGGTTGTACCCGAGATGGTCATAGAGATTCTTCCCCATGGGGCTCGCCATGACGGTCAAAATCCAACCGCCCCGCCTCGCTGCTTCCTCCACGCCCCAGTTGCACAGCTGAGTCCCGGCGCCCCGGCGCCGGAAATCGGGATGCGTGATGAGCATCCACAAATGAAGCTGCTCTTCGCCGTAGCGCGCAAAGAACTTGTCAAAGTTCTCTGTCATTGCCTCCCCGTAGGCCACCATATGCTCGCGGTTGGCGTCACGCCGCTCGTTGATGCCGCGATCTAGGAACACCCGTTATGTCAGGCTCTGTTAAAAGTGTATATCACGAGGCGATAATACCTCCACCCTTTGCCTTGGTCGTAACAGAAATATCCCAGACACCAATGGCTATCGGTTCGTCGACAAGGTCATATTCGGTGGCAGTAATGACAAACGAGGCGAACTTTTCTGGTTGGTCCATGTACTCTGCATACTCCAGCCTCGTCCACTTCTCAAAGTCGTGGGGGTACTGGTCGCGATTGGGGAATTTGTAATTGCAGCCGGGATCATCCGGAAAGCCGTCCTTCACCACCTTGAAGATGGCGTCTAAATCGGCCTTGGTGGCTTGACGCCTGACCAGGGGTCGTTTTGGCCCAACCGGCCCACCACCCATGGCTTGCGGTTGTCTGTGGTGTGGGGGCGAATGGGGGGCTTCGGGAAGCGAGGCTGGGGATTGAGAAGTAATGGGTCGTATTGGGCACCATTTGTTGCTGGATTATCCCTCAAGCTTGGTGCCGAGACCAAGGCTGACTGGCTTTTCGGTTGGCGAGAGGCTCGTCGTGGTTTCCCCTTGGAACCTTTGGAGCAGTGGTCGGTGGCCTGATGCCTTATTTGTGGCTTCACTTTCGTTGCCAAAGACTGCCTTCTCATTGAGGGTGCGGGGTTTGTGGGTTTGTGTCACAACATCTCCCCCAATGCCGATTCCCCTTTCGGGCAGTCGGCTTACCGGGCCAGCCGATTCCCCCTTTAGGGAGTCGGCCCTCAGCCACAATCCAGGCACCTCCCAGCTGCAACTGCCAGTGGCCAGGCGTAAAGCCCTTTTTCATGAACGGGGCAAATGCGGGGCTTCTGGGCTCATGAAACAGACAGGACGGAAGGTGTGAGGTTGTCGCCAGGGCCAGCTGACCTCAGCGCCCTCAGGGAATAGAAACCGAATATCATCGCTTCGTCACCTCCCCCGCAACCAGGTACCTTACCTTTGCATCACGTCAAATCTAGGCCCTCAAAGCCGATCAACGTTGTGTGTTTAGCTGGGATATTGATCACACACCATCCCAGACAACGCAAAGAATCACCCTTTACCATTGGATACTTGCTACCGATTCCCTTTATCAGTTGAGTTTGCTAATGGTCACCCCTTCAATTGTTCACGAGGATCATGTTTGCTCGAATGCCTCCATCCGTTAACGCCGCTCGTGATGGACAAGAGGAGTACGGTGACGCGTGGCCCCTGTGGCCCAGCCCGGGCTTGGTCGATACAAGCAGCTCCGAGTGGGGACCATTTCCCGATGCCACCGACCATCTCGACGACTTCACTCTGTCTCTTCATAGTCACGCGCTCATCGCCGCTGATGGCACTTCACCCTCCAACACGGTTGACGGTCAGAAGCTGACGCAAGGCGTCGTGTGCGATGACCAATTCTCAAATGCCCTCGAGCCGACTGCAAGCTCTCTCCTTTTTCCGAGTCAAGCACTTACCAATCTCGATGGCAACGTTGGCCACGCAGCAACGTTGCTTGCCACAGGTCTTTCCAACCGGCAGTTCCTTGATCAACCGCTTCAGTACATTCCCGACACGGCCGTCGCAAACGAACTTCAGCTTGACCAGGTCACCGAAGTTCAACCGCCGGTATTGGACACATACCACGTTCAAGTTCCCTCGAAGGAATTGACTCTTGCTTCCCTCATGACTCCCGACATTCTAAACACAGACCCTCTGAGTACTGGGTTCGCAATAAGTTCTTCTGGCGGCCATTCCAGGGGCAACCCGTCGCCCGGCGCCATTTCGTCTCGTACTATTTCTACAGCGACCCTTTCTGCTACCTCCAGCCCACCTGACATCATTGATACCCAGCATGAGAGCCTCGTCGCACCTAAGACGACGCTCCGGGTTGTCCAATATGGGCAACCTAACACAATTCGGGGGACGATGTCCTCACGCCCGCCGATCCCAACACCGCCAACACCGGCAAACCCTTCGAACCGAGTTACCAAGCAGAAGAGAAACCGTGCAGTGGGAATGCGGGTAAATGTTATGAGATCGGTGGTAGTACGTTGGCGCGCCCTCTGATTGTAACTTTAAAAGCCAGTCTAGTTAACATCAGGCTTAGGGGCCAAAGACGATCACCAAGCGGGATCAAACCGGCAGACTTGGCGGTGATTTCATGACCTGGGGCCTCGACCAACATCTGCGATCTCAGGGGCCTGATGCCGGACGAAGTACGAGCCTCACAAATCGAGCTCACAGCGCTTGCAAAAGATGTAACAAAATGAAGCAGGCTGTAAGTTGACCTTACGCTGCTGTCCATAACTAGCTTGAGTATTTGTTGACACTGGCCAGTGCATTGCCTCCGAAGACGATTACTCTCCCTGCAATCGCTGCAAGGCATTTTGGTTGAGGAACTTCTTTGATCGGCGGAACACGAAAGGAGGCCTTCAGTATCAACCCTGCTTCAGGATCGAGATAGTTGACCTCAAGCTCCACCGGCTAGGTGGGTGATATATTATTTCCATCTCCGCCTGCCCCTGCTGACACCACCCCCAGGCCCGACAAAGTACGACACGCTGCGCACCTGGGTTAGAAACAAACAGCAACGCCTGCAGGAGTTCTCTGGCGACACCACCCAAAACCTGTTCCTGACCCAAGGATTTGGGGAAGGGTTTAGTAATGCTTTGTGGTTGAAAGTTGCGCGCTTCAACCCCGTTGGTCCGGAAGACAGGACTTCCTACTTCTGGACTGACAACCAGGGGCGACTTCGCAGCCATGAAATGCCCCCATACTTTATCAGCGACCTCGAGCATGCGAGAACGAGCGTTGGGTTATTTCTTCGTGACGCCCGTAACATCTACATCGACGGGCTACTGCAGGGCAGCGACCCATTGATCCGCCGGACCTTCGATATCGCCCGCGCGCTTTCTGCTATGGTGAGAGCCGTCCCATTTCTGAAGAGACGAAAAGATCAGCCTGGGAGCTAACGGTCTGGCCAATTGCAGAGCCCCCTCATTTCGGATGCGCTGGACGTGTGGGTTTCCGGACGCTTCATTGAAGACCACTGGAAGGTGTTTTGTGGTGGACCTCAGATCGGAGCTACGGAGACCGACGAGCCTGGGCATCCGTATCACGGCTTCATCCCCGTTACACCAATGATGGACACCCAGCTTGATGACCTTGTGATCCGCGAGCTCATCAAACCCCGACTCACCAGCTTTTTAGCCAAGCTGAAGAAAAAGCTTGCCGAGAAGAAACGCGAAAACTGGTTGGAGTTGTTCCTAGCCATGTTTGTCATGATGTCCAATATTGGGTGGGTCGTCAAGGATATGATCGCTATGACTACATGGAAGGGCCTGAAGGTGAGTGGCGAAAGAAATCTAGCCTTGCATCCACAGTGTCAAGGCACACTCAGCTAACAAGTAAAGTACAGCCCGGCAATCGGGGCGGTGTGCTCACACAAGGCTACATGCATGCCTGCAAAACGATGCTTGCCCACTTCCACTTTGCATGCGCCGGCTCGGTGCCCCTGACCATGGACTTTGATAAGATGGTCGGCAGTGACAAGGCGTACCACGGTATGACACAGGACCAGCTTGAGTACGTCAGGTTCTTGAGGAGTGAGATTGTTCGGCAAGGTACGTTTAACCCAACCCCACCGATTGAACACACCATTTGCCGTGACCATGGTCTAACAAGACACCTCTAGGAACGAAACTAGCACGGTGGAAAGACCTGTCCATGTATAAGGATGACGCGTATTGGGTCTACCAACTTTTGTGCCAGGACTGGAACGGCGAGTACAAGCACCCCGGGGAGATTGACGATTTTACCGAAGACGATTTTCTCTCCTCATCGTCCACGTAGCACTCTGGTTTGCATTGTATGTAGCGGTTCCGCATATGGGCTAGTGGGATTTTGTTCAAAAGATGGTGGGAGTTCAGAAGGTGCTTGGACAATAATGGGCTGGAAAGGCGGGACCAGAAGCAGTTGTTTTGCGCCAAAGCACGCGGCAGTTGTGATTTCTCGAATTTCGATGCTGAACCTTGGCGGGCTTAGCTTCTTTCACTACTACATGTTGTCGTGCCGAGCATCTTGAAGGCTAAGAATGCCAGATTCATCACGTTCAACCGGCCCCAGGCTTGAGAGTCCAATGATTTTGGGGAGAGAACGAATGGTTTAACGGATGTACATCGCTGGGCCCGTCATGTCTCACAAAGGCTTTTTATTTGTGACCAGGGGACCCCCACACCAACCGCGTCGAGCGGCTCACTTGGTGGTGGCGCAGCCAATCTCTTCCACCCACAACGCGACCTCCTGGGCCAGCTCGCAGCCTAATTGCCATTTACCAAACATCTTCTTCTAATATCCTCATCACCACGCGCTACGATGTCGTTAAATCGGCAGGTTGATGTCCTGGTACCAATAGAGGATAGCACAATTATCGACGACAACCATCATGTTGTTACCGACGCAGAACAGGAGCCCTTGCTTCCTCGGCAATCCACCGTGGTCACCCGAACGTCGAGCCAACTCTTGCTCTTGATGGGACCGGCACTGTTGGCTGGGTACGTAGCCTCCTTCAACCTTCGGTACCTATATACTAATAACGGGCATGTAGACTATTTGTAAAGGCTTTCGACATTGCCTTTCTCGCTACAAGTTACTCGCGTCTTGGTGTGTTCCGTCCTCTGGGTACTAGTACTCTCGATGATGGGCTCGGCACTAATTTCCACCTGCCCAGCCTCGGATCTGCAGCATTTCAAGGATGCATCATGGGTTATGCTGACCGCGTCGATATGCTCTGCAATCTTCGTTCCATTGGTGAGCGAGATCTTGTGGGAGAAACCCAGCACCGCTAATATGACATGTAGTATTCATATCTCCTTGGATCGTTTGGGATCAGACGAATGATGTTTGTTGCATATGGGGCATTTGCGCTAGGATTAACATTTTGGTGCCAACCCGCCCCCCCCTTCGAGTCAAATGATCGGGGAAAACAACTAATGCCCTAGCAAAGTGCTTCGAGCACATCCTTCTGGCAGTTCCTGGGCTCCAGATTCGTCGTTGGATTTGGATCATCCGGAATCACTCTGCTTTCCATGATCGTCATCAATGGTTTGTCCCTGCCTTGCTTTTGATCACATCCTTAGGCTTACAACACATTCTAGAAATCGTCGGAATGAAGCAACTTGCCATATGGGAAAGCTTCGTGACATGCGTTGAAATGGGGACAAGCATGGCTGCGGGCCCCTTGGGCGCATCAATGTACCGCTCTTTTGGTTGGCACTCGTAAGTCATCAAGACAAGCCGCATCTTGTGAAGACTGACATCAAGCAGCGTCTTTTGCCTCGAACTGAGTTTCGCCATCATTGCCTTGGTCGTCTTGCACTTCTCATTTGCAAAACTAAGCTCCCGACCGGAGCACTCGCATTCGCTATTGCTCAAAGAAGGGGATTCCAAGTTACCTCCCGTCGACCTTGGGGGCTGGGTACTCCTCACCCTGGCAGTTATCGTACCACTCATCGCCCTAACACTCGGCGATAACCTACTCGACTGGGTCCACCCGCTCGAACTTTCTCTCCTTATTTGCGGGCCCATTCTCATAGCGCTCTTTGTGCTTTTCGAAGCAAAGACCTCTACCGTTCCGATCATCAACATGACACCAATCTTCAAAGTCGATTACCTGGTAGTATTGTTCCAGGTGTTTGGAGTGATATCAATCCTCAACTCGGTATGTACCAGCCACTTAAACTGTGACCCAACGAGGTCTGCTTGGCTAACTGTATAAATAGGTTGTCTTTATCATCCCGCCATACATCCAAGCCCGCGCCTTTGACAAACCATCTTTTGAGGACTGGGCGCTGACTTGCGTGTTCCTTGGGTTTCCTCCGGGTGCCATCTTGGGTGGATATCTCATCAAGTCGGGCACCTTTCCCGTGAGGCGAATGATGTTGGCAAACGCCGTATTTCTGCTCTGGTTCTGTGTGCTCTTTGCTACTAGGGTGATAAGTACGTTACTAAACCGGGGATCGATCGATGGCTCCAGACGGTTAACGACTTCTACAGAACCCGAATCTGGACGGTATGCTCCTCTGCTGGCTGGCTTCGGCGTGTACACGGGCATGTGGCAAAGCTGCCTTCTGTACGCGACCCTCTCAAGCACGCAAAAACGCTGTATGTCTTGACATTGGGATTCGCCATCTACGGTAACTGACAGAACAACAGGGTGGCCGCAGACGCTGGCATTATACTACCTCATCGAAACGTTCGGCGCGGACCTAGGAATGGCATTGATGGCAACCATCACCCGGTCTGTCGCGAAGGCCGGTATCCGAGCAAGTCTTGGTAACTCGGCGGGCACGGAAAAGGTACGCAGCCACCAATTTTGACCGTCATCAATCTGAGCTGGTGATGTTGATGACGGTGGTTCTAGATTATTGAAGATGCAATGCGGGATCTGCAAACGGTAGGTTTGCTTAACCCCGAGACTCGCGTAGCGGTTCTGGCTGCATTTGAACACGCCATGCATTCATCATTCGGTGAGTTACCCAACCTTTCTGGCCACGAGGTCGAAATCCCTTCGCTGACACGACACAGTGTTGCCTTGTGCCATGGCAGGCATGGTCATCATCCTGGCCGCCGCAATGAATCTATGGCCAAGCAAAATAGAACCGGAGGAACTTGCATCTCCTAATCATCACGCCGAGGATCTGTGAAGATGGCGAAATCAAGTTACTAGAGGCCATTGAAGGGAAGACGAAATGTAAATTGCCTAAACTTGACTACAAGGAACAAAGTGAGATGGTCGTCGTAAGTCTGGTCATACTCTGTAGAAGCTCATACGAGAAAGTAGAGGAATAGACGAGGAAGTAGAGGAATAGACGAGGAAGTAGAGGAATAGACGAGGAAGTAGAGGAATAGACGGAAACGTTGGATACCTCCTCCACAACAACTGAATAGCCCCTTAGCCGTTCGACAGCGACCCAGAGCCAGCCCAAATCCTCCCGTCCGGAAGCCGTTCATCCTTGACAGTAAGCTGCCAAACTTCTTCCCTCGTACCGTCGTCTCGGTTCGACCCGTACAGCCTCTTCGAATACCAGTCCAAATGACCCGGTAGTTCCCACGCCATCTCCGGGTCCTGTAGCATTAGCTTGACCAGATGACGTTTCGACGGCAGCGGGTTGCCCTCAGGGTCCAGGTCGAAGGCGCTCCGCGCGTGCATGAGGCATAGGTTGTTAATGTAGGCGATATCGCCGGGCTGGCGTGGGAGCGGGAAGGCGTGCTTCCAGGCGAGCTCCTCGACGTACGCCATGGCCTCGAGCCGTTTGGCGGTTGGAGGTGGCAGTGTGGGGTTTCCCTTTTGGCTGCGGAACCCGGTAATGGGCAGGCGGGAGAATTGGAAAATGAGCTGATTGGAGGCAGTGTTGGTGATGAGGGGGGTGCCGTCGCTAAAGTAGTCTTGGGAGCTGGAAGAAGGGGTTGCGGGTTAGATGAGAGTCAACTGGATTGGAGATGGAAGAGGAAAGAGTACTCACTGGAAAAAGACCCAGTTCTTCCCTAATTCGGCAAGTAGGTCGGGGCGGGTGCCAGCGAGCTCGTTGTAAATTTGGGAAGAGCTGACGATCATGGTCTCGCCGCCCGTGTCGGACACATCGAGGGCGAAAAGAGCCAGAATATCACCCACGTCGGTGTGGAATGCCAGGCGCCCGTTGGTAAAGGCCGGTCGCAGGTTCTGCTCTTTGGAGCCGGGTCTCATGTCCTCGCTGAGTACGTGGCCTGGCGGGCAATCTTAGTCTAATATTTCATCAACAGCTTGGAAGAACCCACAAGTAACCATCTCGCGAGCCAGGTCCTGGAAGCCTCGCGTGGGGGCTACGTGCGAGGAGATGCCACCAAAGATCAAGATATTCTCCTCGTCTGTGTGAGCGGCCGGGTCCAGTCCACGAAGCACGGCAAACCCCCGCCCCTCGTAACAACCGTGAGTTAGGGTTCTTAATCTCGTTACAAGCTCCCCAGGAAGAGGAAAGGTTTCACGGCTCAGCGCGCCAGGTTCTAGGTTCAAACCTAGATAATGTGCGTAAGCGACTGCCCTGTGCCTATCACAGACGATATGAAGCGCTCACCCTGAAAGTGACGCAGGGCCTGCAGAATGTGGTCCTTGTCTTGGTTTGTCAAAACAACGATCCACTCGTCCTGCTTTGCGGCCATCTCTGAGCCAACCCAAACTCGCTCCCCATCATAACGAGAAGGAAAACCGGGGAGGGCATCGTCGGCATTTAGCGGATCGACTGGGGCCGAAGACTCGGTGTTACTGAAGAGTTTCAGGTCATAATACTCAGGGGCCTGGGGTTGTTCAGTGATAGTCGCCATGACTGAGGGCGTGACAATGGGCGGGATACCGGGTGGGTAGCGCTTGAGAAGAACGTTCGGAGGTGCCTATATAACCAGTTCCAAGACAACCAGGCCAAGAGACAGACCCCTCATTTTAACGAAGAATGAGGCTCTGCACCGAGCTGTAGCATTCTTTGACCCCGCTCCTGTATAACGCGAGCGTCGAGGAGGGTGGGGAGCAGCAGGACGGCAAGAAGCGATTGGACATCAGAACGAGCTTATCAGTTAGCCACATGAATCCGTTGTGTGTGGTGGTGTGTTCGTTATTTGCCGGGTTAGTTGTTCGTCTTCTAGTGGCCGAGTTCATTGTGGAGGTTGCAATCCATGCCGTGCCTTTCAACATCTTCGCGAGCTCAGCCAACTATCACGAAGGAACCAGGCCACGAGGCCTTGGGAAAAATTACAATTGCGGCCAGGATAGCCAAGCAGTAGTAGCTGAGCTGCAGGTGCTTGTAGACCGGTACTTATCAGGGCGAGAACGAGCCCCCCCCGCCACCCAAACAGTGCTCCTTGGCAATGTCGGCGGACTGGCCGAGCAACTTAGTCGGGATCCGGCGAAGACACATTGGGTACACATCAAGATAATCAGCGTGGTTGTTTCGAAATTTCCTGCTATTTGACGCCCCAAGGCAGTGTCTCCGAAATTGTGCCCCTGTATGGGCCTCCATACCTCATGTAAGAGCCTCATTCCTACCATGGTACACTCATCCAACCCATCCACAGCGCCCAAAGGAAATGGTGGTATGTACCCACCCAAAGCAAAACCTGAAACAATCCGCAAAACATGCCGAAGCGACAAACACCACACGGCTTATCCTAACCCGGTCCCAGCTCCCGATGACTACTGGTCACTCCTTGTAACCTTTGCGAAATCTTTTCCTTGTTTAATTAGAAGCAATTCTTCTTGACTGTGCTGATGCCAAGGAGTTCAGCGGATAGGTTAACCAAGATCTCGCCGCCAACCTTGAGCTTCTCAGCACGGGTAGTAGCGCCGAGGAGGAGCTTGACGGACTCCTTCGCACCGCCGAGGGCCTTGATGTACTTCTTGATCCGAAGCAGCTTGGCGGCAGGAACAGCAGTGGTGGCGAGGAGTTGGACGATTGAAGCAACGCACTTGGCAATCTTCCAGGCCGAGGCACGGGTGACAAGTTCCCCACGTTCGAGGAGGTTGAGGCTCTCGGCGTCTTCGGCGTTGAAGGCGGAGGCATCGGCATCGCGCTTAAGCTTGTCGTTGTCGCTGCGAAAACCATGCTCGACGAGCCATTGGTGCAGAGCCTCATCGCCCTTCTCGAGGATCTCGTCAGGGATCTCGTCAATCTCGGCAAGGAGACGGTCGAGTGCGAAGTCAAAGTCGCCCGCTGTGAAGTTGAAATTGTCGACGGCATCGTTGACGGGGGCGACACGGGCCTCCAGAGTTGCGGCGTTACGAACTTCGATTGTGTCGACCTCCCGTTTCTCAATGACATCGAGGCTGCCATCATCGACCCAGTCGTCGGTATCAATCTCCAAGCCGTGGCTATCCGTCTCGGCCACGGGAAAGGCGGCTGAGGTTGCCACAAAGACAGCGGCGACGGCGGTGATGAGCTGGAACTTCATTTTGAAAGATTTGAGAGAATCAGAGTACGTAGGCACTGTCCTCTTGCTTTGCGAGTGAAGGCTGGGTAGCGTATTGTACGGCTTGGGAGAGTTTGGTTCGGTTGAGAGTTAAGGAGTTGACGGTGGTGATGATGGCTATTCGAAGGTAGGGGATGAACAGGATGATGCAGCTTGCTTTATACATCTTCAAAGACCCTCTGTAGCTCGGACATGGCAAGCGGCTGAGGCCCATCTCAACGCGTTTGTGATCGTCCGTCAATCCACCTCTAGCCACCCCGTCTTACTACGTCGTGAAGCTCCCTGTTGATCACCAGGCTCGACTTCACCTTGCCCGGACGTAAATTTAGAACTAGATCGTTCATAAGTGGACTCATGATGACCCGGACAAACAACACTTGATTGAGCTTCGGTGTCTTTCTATCGTTGCACCCAGTGTCGATCCCTAGGGCAGGGGGGTAGGGCCTTGTTTCTCTGCATGTCATGGTCTCATGGTAGACATGTCTCACCCTCGCACCCCGCTTGCCACACGGCACTTCTTGATGTTGATTGAAGCTTAGATGGGCGGGGCCGAGGCGTGGATCCGGGGTATGACGACCATGTACTAATAATATTCTCCCCGTCAGTGACGATCCAAGCCTTGGAGGTGGCCCCTGAGTACCTATCCTGGTCTTGGCCAATGACACGAGGGCATGAAGGTGCGACATCCCCTGTTGACCCGTGCTAAGAGGTAAGCAGTTTAAAAGTTTAAAGCGGCATGGCTGTGGGATGTAACCTCAACGACAAGGAGAGAAGACAGTTGAAGATCGCTGTGGCGAAGGGCCCGGAATAGTAACAGCTGAACCGCCTCAACGAAAGATGGGGCCCAAAAGTAGGGATGGTTAAGGTATTACATATATTAAGTCTACTGAGCACTAACAATGGGTGCTCAGGAAAAGTTGTTTAGGCGAAAGGTAGTCGCCGTAATAGCTGCCTAGGTAGGTAAGCACAGCACGCACCATTTCTTACTTACC
Organism: Chaetomium tenue; assembly: GCF_020726465.1. Lineage (NCBI taxonomy): Eukaryota > Fungi > Ascomycota > Sordariomycetes > Sordariales > Chaetomiaceae > Chaetomium > Chaetomium tenue. Next base: position 4,702,463 of record NW_027117333.1, on the reverse strand, counting down.
CGCCTTACCTCCCCCCATAATTCTCGTGCAGCCTTCGCTGCCCGCGCTCATCTCATACACACAATTAGGCGGCACGTCGACCTGTTCGCCTGGGCCGTATGTGCGTTTGCCCGGCGCAGTTTTTCATTTTTCGAATTTTTCGCATTCCCCGTATTTCCCACGAAGCTCACCGTCAGCGACCCTTTGACAATGAGTGACGTAGTCGCGATGGGATGTGAGTGGGGCGTATAATCTAGAAAGTAGGTACCTATATTAGGCTCCCGTCAGAGAAGGTGTGTTGCTGCAAATGAGACATACGTGCGTTAACGTCCTCGACGCAGACCAGGGTACATGGGAAACCCCAGGAGTGAACCTTCGCCTTTGCCTGGGCGGCCTGGTCTGGATCCATCTCGAGTCGCGCAACATGTGGGAGAGCGAGGTTTGGTGAGAGATGCGAAGGGTTTGGTGAGAGATGGAAAAAAGGTGGGGGCCGTTATTTGGCTGGTGGGGCAGGGTTCAAAAGTGTGCTGGTTATCTATGGTAGATGAATATTCGATTTCCGACTCGACTGTACAGTGGAGATGTCGAGCACATTCGCGGTCTCTTTGGCTGGGGCTCCTTGGCATGCTTCTTTCTCGGCAGTATAAGGCTAGGGTTAGGGATGAATGCTGTGGGGAGGTGGGGCTGAATCTTCCGTGTCCAGCGAATGTTCTGGACATGCCCGTCCACTGCTCGCGCAAGTCGGAAATGGAATATTCTCATCTCTCAGTGCGTATAACCGGAATTTCTGCTCCACATTCCACATAGAATGACCGGCAATACTCCAAATTCGCTACTGAGTTTTTGTGGCCGGTCGTTCGCTGCGATTCCAGCTCCTCCAGTTCGGCGGCCCCAAGGACGCTTGAAACTGCGGCCGAACTTCTCCAAAACCGAGCGGCCTTCTCGCGCAATTGTAAGTGCGCGCGCCCGCGCCTAACTGCTCCGCTTCTCCGCCGTGTACATGTTGCTGACCGAAACAGCGGTTTCGATTTCGGATCCGCGTCATTCACGCAACCGCTACGCCGGTCGACGGCGTCCACAAACACGTACTCCGTCTTCACGTGCAACCTTCGTTGGTGCAGCAGGTCATCCAAGTTCTGGTGCACGTCCTTCTCCCACGTGTAGCTCAAGTTTGGTTTCAGTCGTGCTTCCATGAGTGGGCCTTGCCTGGCCAATTGGTCCTCAAGAAGCAAAAGGACGGCTGGGACGAGGAATTTGAGACGGAGAAGGCGACGTATGCAAAACTCGTACCGTTGCAGGGCGTCGTCATCCCGAGGTGCTTTGGCCAACTCCGATACGAAGGCACGCGGGCTTTGTTATTGTCGGACATCGGCGGCGTATGTTTGGCGACCCCAGAGGGAGGCCTGCTGGATCTAGGCGACTTTTAGCATATGATGCGCCAAGCCCTGGACGCGTTTTTGCCGTTCGGGATCTTGCAAGACGACAGCAAACTCGACAACTATCACCTCGTCGGCGACAAGATCATGGTTCTTGATCTCGAGCGAGTAAGCTGTGGGCTGACTGACAAGCAATTCATTTCGTATCTTATCGAATCGGAAGTGAAGCGCCTTGCCCAGTGCTACGAGGAGCACCAACTCTCCTCGTGGATGGACGGTTTTGTAACTATAGGCAAATAACCCAAGAGACACTCCCCGTACTGTTCCGCTCGCCGCCTGGCTATGAGACCTTACTGCTGAGCGTGTTCGCCCCAGAACGCCGCAGTCTCCCACATCAAGTCGCCCGACTCACTACGGATCCACTTGACCGCCCCCGACGTACCATCTACTGACCGGACGTAGCCGCCTGGGTGCTCATCTTGGTCGACTCCATCACGACGCCATATGGGCACACCGTCGAAGAACCGGCGAGACCGCGGCGTGAGGCCCCCGACCGAAATCGGCAGCGCGCACATGCCCTGAAACCGCCTAAAGCCCTGGGCCATGAGCCGATAGAGCGCGTACCGCAGCGAGTAGAAGCTCCCTTCGCGAGGGAGGACCCAGCAGTCCACATTGCAGTCTTCATCCAACATCTTGGCGGGCGTGTCGGCTCTGAACTGGAGGAGAAGTAGTGTCTTGCCGTCGAAACAGTACACCTGTGGGGACTGATACTTGTCCGCATACCTGTGGCCTATGTTAGACCTTGGAGAGGGAACGTGGCCAGGGATGATGGACACGGAATTACCCTCGAAGCTCCCGAGATAGCATTTTTTGGCCTGCGACTTGCAAGACATTGCCCGTCTGCCACACGGCTGCTTGGATCAGGTTCTCTTCATCTCCCCGATGGCGATGACGGTCCTCTCATTTCCATACTTGATTGAATATGTTGCGTCCACCTCCTCAGGGATGTTCTCAACACGCGGCGGGTTGGTGTGGGAGGTCTGCGTAACCCGGCGATAGCGATCCCAGCCAGCCAGGACAACGTTGGACACCTCGGTGTGGAACCAAAGCTCGCAGTCGGCCTCGCATTCCAGTCGCCACATTCTCCTGTTGGGGGCCACGGTGGGCTCGTCCATGCGGAGCCTATCATCCTCGTAGCTTCCAAGGAAGGCCGAGTCGAAGTTCGCGTGTACCAAACCGTCGCCGCCATGGTAGCTGTGGACGACCAGGTTTCGGATGGGATGGTAGTTGCGGGCCCATTTTTGGTTGCTCTGTGTGACATAGTACGTATTGTGAACCATGTTTGTAGAGTGCTGCGTCAGCAAGTCATAGATGGTGGCCATGACGAGACGGGCTGAAAGGTGTCACCTCTTCTCTGGCGGCCCAAGGCCCATCCATTGGAGGTTCGTTACCTTTTCGTTTCCGGGTGTGGTTGGTCGTGAGGTAGGCGTTGGTTGCGGGGGCGCTGTTAGTGTTGTTAACTTGTTAATTATTATGACCTGCGCAGTTACAGCTATACCACCTACCATATAAATTAGTTAATAGATCTTATCTATCAGTTACGTTTTACCTAACCCCACTTATTCTCTGGCATTCCAAGCATATTTTAGTTATGGTCAGTGATAATATATCATCGCTGAGTGCCTCACAATGCCCTCGCTTCGAACATCGCATACCTACCCGCGTATCCGCCCTCTCGAGGCACACGGGCAAGGTCAGCAGCACGATCAAACCTTAGCGCAGGCTCCCATCAGACCGCAGTATCCTTTCTCCGCAGGCAGGAATCGAAGACAAAAGCGGTGGGTAAGTGGACAACGAAGAACAGGAGAAAAAGAGGCGGAACTAGGAACACCGAGAGGAAGAGGGCCCGGTGCGTAGAGTACAGGCCACGAGTTCTGCAGGAACATTCTTGGCCTTGGGTTCTTGATCTTTCCATACATCGCAAAGAGCTGTCTACCTCACGATACACGGCTATACATGGCTGTTAAGAAATGCCCCCGAGCTTTAAAATATCATCGAAAGGGTTGAAAGACAGTGAATAACATTTGTTATTCCACACCAGCCGTTGTGGGGGAGGAGGCGGGAAGGCGGCGAGGAGGTGGGAAGGCAGCGAGGAGGTGTGGTGGAGAACGTCGTCTGTTTGGCGGGAGCTGGTGGGCTAGTACATGTACATACCACCACACCAAAGACACCGCAAGGGTTGAAATATTTTGAGTAGAGGTAGCGGAAAAGTCTACACCGAAGACTTGCTAACCTTCTTCATCATACCACGTGAAATGAGTCCGAGAGCCCCAACACTCAAAACATGGCCAACATGTTCAGAAGAAGCCGGGGCTAAGGGGGTTGCCTCGCCAGAAGAAACGTTTGTGGTCGTGGCGCTTCCTCCGGGCTTCTCTGGGGTTTCGTGCTCCACGAGTCCCACAAGGGCATCCATATCTTCCATCTGGCGAATTTCTTCCGCCGTCGGTTTCGACAATGCATCCGACCTGAGAAATCCCTCGTTTCTTTCCGCCAGCTGCCTCGTAATTTTGGCGACAGCCATGGCGTCCAGCGTCGCGGTCCATGTTGGCACGCTGTATATGTACCAGAGTAGGGCCACTATGCCCACAACCTGGAATCCCAGAAGCACCGTGACCACAACCAAGCCCGCGGTTGATACGACGGGGGTGCGGATCTCAATCCCGTCAGCCCGCCATATCTGACGAGGGTCCCAGGTTCCTCTTGGGGACACAACGGCCGAACCCGCGGCCACATCCAGTGTGGCTTTATTGGCGAGGTACATGGCCGTGTTGAGGATGCCAGTTACCGTTCCGTTCGATTCGCGAATACCTGAGATGAGCGCCCCCACCCGGTCGTTGGCCCAACCATACCTAGAGGCAAATCTTCCACGCCGGGTAGAGGAGAAAGGGCCCGACCTTGTGTCCTGCGGGTCGCAGCGGCTCAGGTGGAGATCGGTGCGAGAGAAGGGGATGGGGCTCAGCTGACAGAGGGCCTGGGAGAGCGTGTCGTTGGGCTCGCGGATCGATTGTGCGAGCTCGAAGAAGGATCCTGCGCCGAACATGGCGTGTGTCGCGAGCATGAGCGGACCGTAAGCACCGATATATCCGTCTCTCGAGTTACCGTAATCGTGCACGAACTCCCCTCCCCTGTAGGTCGGGTTAAATAGACCTATACTGGGGTATCTGGAATGTGTCAATGTCAGGATTGTGTGAGGCAACCTGAGGAAAGGGTATGGTATTCTGCTCACACGGCCTTGCGCACGTCATCGCTAAATTCCGAGTTTCCTGTACCGGGGAGGAAGTTGAAGGAAGATAGCAGCGGGCCGAACTTGCCGCCGTTGAAGGAGTTTCCGAGTTCGAAGTACCCCATGCTAGTCTTTCCGATGCAACGCAGGGTGCCGTTTGCGTAAGACGTCCAACCCCTACTAGGCCAGGGGCTGGAAACGGTGATGTACAGGGTCTCGGTTAACTCCTGCCGGTCTTCGGTGTAATTCCAGGGGCCACTCCTACCCTCCGGGGCTTGTAGACAGATGTTGACGGTTAAGTTTGCATTGTCGTAGGAGGTGTAGAATACACGATCGTAGGTCCCAGGGCAGCGTGCGGGGACTTCTGAGGCCGGTATGTCGTTACACATTGCGCTGCTGTTCATCCGAAGCGCATGCTGTTTATACAGGCCCGTAGTCGTGTCCGGAGGCAACGAAGAGGCAAAATAACGACCGGCATCTGCCCTCTTCTCATGCTGGTCCGCATCAGGATCATACCACGCCGTGGCCATCCACTCCGTCGGGAAGGCGTCAATCAGGGCATTCCGCGTCTTCTCGACCACAAGGTCTCGCGGTATGTCTGCGACGGTGGAGACTTTTGGGTCCACACCTACTCGCTCGCCGACCCAACCGTTCAGTTGATACCGCTTATAGTATCGGGAAGATTCCGGGAAGAGTTTGGGTTCGGTGTAGACCAAGATGGCGCGGATCGGTGGGAGGACCACAGCTGTATATTGTGAGCGGCTTGGTTCCATGTCCAAGGAAGGGGTTTCAAGTAACTTACCGAGCGGGACGAGGGCAACGCCCAGAAGGAAGAGAAAAGACTTGGCGCCTAGGTTTCCCGCGAGACCATCACGAACAAAGTTCCTATCTGCCAAGGCCATGAGTTGCTTCACGTTCAGTGTCTTGCGGTGGTTCGTCCGCTGTGACAAAACGACGGCCGCCCGCGCAAGGAGCGCGTAGATGACAGGCAATGCAGCTACTGCTGCAATCAAGTTTAGGGCATCGATAAGAAAAGAGACTCGGTGGAGATTGCCGGCCGTTTCTCGCTCAATCGCCCCTGAGTTGTCCCAAGACTGGCGGACCGTCCGAGACGACAGGACGCACGTCAAGATCCATGGGACCACTAGCACAATAACGTAGGCAGTGGCGATCAGCGCCGGTTTTGCGCGGTACCGGAGCGCGGCCGGACGTGGTGGCTTCGGCATAGTTAGGTAGTGGTTGGTTACTGCGAGTGTTGAATTGCGAGAGAACCTGACAACTTGCTGAGGCAGCAATCATGCTGCTTTTGTGGTTTATTCCGCCCTCTAAGCTACGGCAGAACGGCACAACGGGACAACGGCAGGATGGATGGGCCTCACTCAGGCATCTGGAAATCCTTCAGGACGCCTTACCATCGCATCCTGAAAATGTCATTGGCGAAAAGTACGATTTCGACTCGCCAAGGGCGCTACCGAAATCAATGATGCGCCAAGGAGTTCCATTTTAACTGACATTGGGGGCGGAAAGCCCGCGATCGCCATAGCTCGTGACACGCTTATAATAGCGCTGTCTACCTATGTTACATTCTTCTTCTGCAAATCATCATCCTCTTCGGCAAGGGCTGTGTTGTACAGCCTCCCAAAAGCAGACCCAGGTACCTCCAGAAGACTGTACGGATTGTCAAACTCGACAAGCCTGCCTGCATCTAGAACAGCAACCTTGTCAAAGTCCATGATAGTCTCGATTCTGTGAGCCACGGCGATAATGGTGTGGTCGGCGAATTTCCGTCGGATAAGACGCTGCATCGTCTCTTCGGTTTTCGCATCGATGCTGTGGGCTGTGTTAGCGGACTGCGCAAATAGGAGACGATGACAGAGGAAAGGCAACAGGTCATACCTGCTGGTGGCCTCATCAAGAATCAGGATGGTGCTGGGGCGCAACATGGCTCGAGCGAGGCAAAACAGCTGTTTTTGCCCAACCGAGAGGTTCAAGTCGTCAACATCAGCGTCCAGGCCGCCATTCTTTTCAACGGCCTCCATCACCTGTACGCACTGAAGCGCTGCCACAATGTCCTCGTCCGATGCTTGGTTCATCGGATCCGCATTCAAACGAACGGAGCCCTTGAGAAGGAACGGATGCTGTGGGACTGCGACGATCTTGCTGCGAACCTCTTGTCTCGGGAGTGTGGCAATGTCCACCCCGTCCACGCGGATCGACCCGCCTTCCATATCCACGAGGCGGAATAGAGTCATTATGAGGGATGTTTTGCCGCTTCCGGTTCTCCCACAAATGCCAATCTTCTCCCCGGCCTTGATTGATAGGGATACCTGTTTCAGCACAAGGTCATCACGGCTACAGAAAGCAATAATATTAGCGTAGAGTTCGGGCTGTATCTCGTCCGTTGAGAACTCACGTATAAGCCGCCGACAGATTGTCAAATTCGATGGCACCAGCCGATGGCCAGCCTGGCGGAGGATCCTGGTTCTCCTCCGGTTGGTCCTCTGGCACCGCCGTCTCCGTGAAGCTCCTGATACGGGCCACCGAACCAATGTGCGTCTCGAGATTGGTCCAAAATGTCACCAGTAGCTTGATGTTCTGGCTGAACTGGATCACATTGAGCAGCGCGAGTCCGACCCCGCCGGCGGCCATGGTACCACGGAGGGCGACAACGAGCACCATCAGAAGCACGGCGATAGCTGCAACGACCAGATCCAAGACAAGCGTGAGCCAGCGCTGGACGGCAAAGAGCAAGTAGAAGGGCCTCTGCGAGCGATCGAGGAGCTCGTGGTTCCTGTCGTTGAGCTTGTCCTGCCATCCAAAAGCGCGGATTGTGGCGATGCCGCTGAGTGACTCCTCGAAGAGCGAGTAGAGTGGTGCCTTGGTCTCGATGTCCATAAACCGCAACTGCCGCGAGGTGCGAAGATATACCTTCTGGATAAGGTATAATGAGATCAACACGATGGGAAACGAGATGGCCGCGTAGACGGATCCGTAGCCGATGAGCGCCATCTGAGCAATACACAGAACAAATGCTGGCACAATGTTAACCTTACTGAACCTGTAATGGAGAAGAAACGGTGCTTACTGGCAAAGGTATTAAGGGCCGCTGTGGGTAGCTCCATGTCAATCAACTGCAGATCTTGACTGAAGCGGTTCAGGGTCACACCCGAGTCTGTCTTAACGAAGAACGACATGGGCGCGCTGAGGACTGTCTTGAGCAAGGCAAGGTGGAACTTCTCCCCAGACAAGGGCACCATAGTGATGATCATTTGCCTGCATTCTTGTTAGCGCGGTTCCGAATAGTGCGCAGGATCTCAACAGGAGTGATGCTCACCAGCAGCTGATGAACAAACAGACGATGGCGATGCCTCCAAGCCCAGCATAGATGCCGAGCCAGTACCCCAAGTTTCCGTTGGGGTCCGACTCATTGTACGCAGCCCACCATTGCACCCATATTGCTGTAAAGGCCTGTTAGTAACACGCACCAGTCCCTTAACGGTCTCTGGTTGGGAGCCTTTGTGTAAGTCCACTTACTTGGAAACGAGAGGCAAAAGACAAAACCAATAACGGCGAGCGCGAAGATCAGACTTGCCCACCAGCCAACCGACTTGATGTAGTACATGTAGATTTGTACATCGCCAGTCCGTCGGTTCATTCCCTCTTCAGCCGTGGCAGGGCATGCGGTATCCCCCGACGACAGCGAAGCGGTAGAGGCTGAGTCTTTGCGTTCGGTTATCGCAATATCATCTTGAACCTTAACAAGTTCAGCAGGGAGTATCTGATCGTCATTCTCGGGGGTGTAAGTCCAGTCAGGGCGAGGTAGGGAGAATGAGGAGACATAGCCGCCAGCGGCATTGAGGTCGGTAAATGTGCCTTGTGAGTTGATCTCCCCGTTTGGACTGATACAGACAATGTGGTCGGAGAATGGGAGCCGTTTGACTATCGTCCAAGTTAGAATGTTTCCAGGGATCACTTGACCGTTTAGTTGCTAAACATACCTGATGAGGAGACAATGACCACGGTGGTATTCATCTGACGGAGCAGTCCGTCGTGGCCAAGAAGGCTATGAAAGACATGATGCTCGGTTGTGTTGTCCAGCCCACCGAGCACATCATCCATGATGACAATCTTTCTTCTGGCATATACCGCCCGGGCAAGCGCCTTGGGGCAAGTTAGCATCTGTGGAAAGGTTCTGGAGTGCAATGAGGGAAAGGCTCACTATACGCTGGCTTTGCCCGCCACTTAGCGCGATGCCTCCGCTCCCGATGCGAGTAGAGTCGCCCAGGGGCAGCTCTCGAAAGTCTCTCTTCAGAGAGCACGCATGGATAACCCTTGTATACCAGTTGGAGTCGTACGCCTCGCAACCTATAATGGCCTCCTTGACAGTGCCATTCATATGCCAGGGGTCCTGGGAGCAATAGCCGATGCTCGTTGACCCAAGTCGCACGGAGCCTGCCAGCGTAGGAACCTCTCCAAGGAGCGATTGTAACAGAGTAGACTTGCCACAGCCCACTGGTCCGACGATCATGGTCAGCTTGTGCCAGGCGATGGAGAGATTGATGTTCTTCAGGAGGGGCTCTTTCTCAGAATCCCACCCGAAGCTGCCCCCTTGAACGGCGATGGCATCAGGAGACGAGTCGTCAATCTTGGGCTTTTCGGTCAGCTCATCGGGCTTGGGCATATCTGCGCGCTCCTCTGACTCGAGGAACTGCTGGATCCGGACGAAGCTGCCGACAGCCCCCAAATAAGCAGCGAGTGCCATGACGAGGGAGGCCAGGGGCTCCGAGAGCAGGGCAAATAGTGACAAGGCCGTGAAGACGCGCGCCGTATCTAGGGTTGCATCTCCGCTGTCGCGGGCACGCACCGAAAAGACGGCGAAGGTCAAGACGGGGGCAAACACCTGCGTTACGTAGGCTGTCATTCTTGGTCAGTTTATGTTCGTGTGGTATGTTGTCTTCGATGAAATGAACTTACCGAAAACCATGTTCCAGATGAGCAACTTTCGAAACTTCTTGGAAATCCGCAACTCGTCGACACGCAGCTGCTGCAATCCTGTAAGGAGGGTGTCCTTGAGGCCACACATCTTGACTCCTTTCATGGCCGAAAGCATGGCCGAAGTGGCCGAAATGCGCTTCTCAATGGCCTCGAGCCACATGGCCTGGCGGGACATGATGAAGTTCATCGCAAAGATGGATCCCAGCAGGGATACTGTGGCGCGTTAGTTCTGCGTTACCAAACATACCTTTTGTGAGAAAATGGTAAAGGGCTTACATATGGAAACCGCAACAGGCACAACGCACGCAACACCCAGCTGTCGCTCAAGCAGGTAGATGGCGACACCAACTTCAATGGCGTTGCCCCAGATCTCATGCATCGTCTGAAAGCCCTGAACGATGCGTTCGATATCGGCGCTCATCAAGGTCATGGACGTGGCAGGGTCGATTCCCTTGAGGCTCAGGGTGCCGGTCTTGCGGTAGATGACCGAGATAAGACCTGCACGGAGCATGGAGATGGTGCGATAGGTGCGATGCTGGTACTGCCCCATGCAGACCGCGATGCCCACGTAGACAAAAAAGTAGGCACCGATGAGGCCGTAGCCTCTCTGTGTCGTATCATCGTCGATTGGCTGCTGGGAAAGAGTGATGGCGTGGTTGATGAGAAACGGTTGGCAGAAGTAAAGCGCAGTGAGACACGCGCGTGGCGGGATGGTTTGCAACACGGTCCACTTCAGAATACCGTACGACACACCGAGGAGTGAGTAAGTGGACGTTTGGGTGACTGGGGTGTTCTGTCAGTGAGGAAACCGAAAGCGAAAAGGGGTCGGGGTGGAGATCGAAGGATTCAATAACAAAACAGGGGTAGATAAAAAGGAAAAGGATGCCAAGAGAAAAAAAAAAGAAAAAAAGAAATAGATAAAGCTAGGTACCCACCAGACTTCCAAGCGGCCTGAAATCGCGTGTAACAATACGAGGCCTGCAGGTGCTTATCGAGCACAAACAAATCATCGACCACGAGATCCCGGCTAAAGCCTTGCCAGAACAGCGGGTTGAGCCACCAAAAAAAGGACCGGCTATAGATGTTGCTGGTAGCTTCTGGCGGGTAAGCTTGAAATTCGGGACGCAGTGAGCGGCGTTTGTCCAGCGCCTCGAGTACGAGGATAACGGACTTGACCACGACCGTGGCCGTGGAGATGTACGCAATACTGTGGTTCACATGGTCTGCAGCGCGTAGCCACAGGGTCCTCGTGTGAGTGATGTCGAATAAGAGCGTGGCAAGCAGGTAGGTGCTGATGAGTGACGAGGGCTTGACGGCACGCGTGTGCTCAGCGTATGAGAGGAGACACAACCCAAGAGTGGAAACCAGGGTGAGGGCGGCGGCAAGTAGAGTGGCCCTCGTACGGGCGGCAAGCGGGAGCGCCCAGAGGATCAATGCAGCAAGCTGCAGTGTAGCGAGAACCACCCAGGCGGACTGCACAGGAAGCGGAGACGGTTTGTTAGAGAGGCTTCGATCCGGGGTTGCACAAGGGGCAAGCTGCATAGGGTCCAATCTTACAATTTTGATGGCTGGCGAGTGTTTTCCAGCCACTACTTTCTTCACGCGTGCCGATAGATACCAGGCACGTGGAGGAAGGGCTATCAGCAAGACTCCGGCAGTCACCAACGTCAAGATGGTTTCCTCGAATAGGAGTGTGAAGTCGAATCCGCCCCGACAGTGACCCGCGTGAGGGCCGAACGAGTCGTCGAGGCGCGTACACGCATCGAGAGACGAGTGGGCCATGGGTGCCAAATTTGGGGCATCAAACAAAATGCGCGTAACCAGGAGGCCCTACGACGCGGAAGAAAGGGGAGGATAACTGGCTGAGGGAATGATGACTTTGGTGATCGACGAGAGAATGTTTCGAAGGGGCGAAGAACCAGGTCCTGGGTTATGGGTTACAAGGGCTACATATTGATTTTCATCTGACATATGTTCAAAACCGCTTTTCCTTCTTGTCTTGCCGGGCCTGGACCCGCCGTTCATCCGGGGTTAGAAGGATGACAGGGAGGCGCACACCAACAGGGAGAGACAAAAAGTCAGCTCGGGGCTTGGTGAGGAATTAATCCCATGGCCCCGGACGATTTGGCCGATGTGCCAACGCATACAACCTGAAAGTCGAAGAAAATGCAAGCTGTGGTGGTCAAGGACGGCATTCTCGCCCCCACAATGGGACGTTACTACAGGGCAATGTCGACATGTTGCCTCCCCACCGGCCTGGCCGGAGGTGCCCGGGTAATCATTGATGGGGAGCCACTTACGTCCATAGACGGCTGACAGCTGGGTGAATACGACTGCGGCTTTCCGGCACCGTCCTCTCCACCAGCCCGCAGCCAGGGAAATGGAAATAGAAAATCCTGTTTTTCTTGGCTCCCTTCAGGTTTAATTCGGCTTTCTGTAACTTTTCAATGGTGGCTTGATGAATTCGGCCGACGTGTGCCGGAGTGGTCCTTGGCAGGGCAACCTGCAGAGCCGCCGTATGTCGGGGTGCCAAAGGGGAATAGATCGAGGGAGAGAGGAGGTGGAGGTGTGGGTGGCTGGGGGGAAGGGGGGGGGGGGGGGTTACAGAAGGAAATTTGCGACACAAGTCGGCATTATTGCTCAGCGTAACAGTATGCTGTCAGTGGCGTTATTGGTACAGTGCTCCAAATAATACCTCCGGTGGTACTGCGCCTTCAGCCGCCTCTGTGTGGGTAGCTTAGCATACCCGTTTAGGGCACCAAGACGTTGCTCCGCCTGTGCAATGCAACTGGATGTTTACACAAACAGGGCGTCGGCGAGCGGGAGTGACAGTTGTTATTTGATGACAGGGGCCAAGGATTTGACTTTCCCCCTGGACCATTGGCCGTCCATCTCCCGCCGCCCCCAGTTGATCGACAGTGCCGCTATGTCCCCACCGGCTCGATATCCGTTGCAGCTGGCTGAAGCGGCCCCTGCAAGGCAAACCTGCCACCCCTGCATGAAAAGACGGGGCCGGGCAACGGGACAACGTGTTGCTGTCATCTAGACTCCAAGTTTAATGCACGTGTTGGCCGACCTGCCTGATACTGCAAACTCACTGTCGATCCTCGCTTAAGATTTGGTGACCTGAACGCGATTTAACCACTAGCTGATGTTCTGGACCTCTTGGACCTCTTGGAAGTTTTCGATCCCGACGACCCGACCCATCGACGCCTGTAAGTCCCAAAAATAACTGGCCATCAGGTTCTGCAAGATGCTACCTCATATTACGACACCGGCCACCGGTCGTGATGGTTTAAGGAAATCTCTGACCTTACTGCCCCTTTTTCGGAAGCGAAGGGCAAAAACCAGGAAGAAACGAAGAAACAGAGTTGACCCGAGGGTAGGGAGCCGGGCTGATCCTGTAGCTGGCGGGATAGTTGGTCCCCGAGTCATCTATCCGGGTTCGCTTCTTCCGCCATGATTCCCATCCGTCGACAGGAACAGGGTTGATTTCTGAGTGATCTACATGTACCCTGCGTAGCCGAGTCCTTGTTTCCATTTTTCCCCCAGCATTGTTGTCTCACTCCATGCCGCCCTTGGTGAACCCAAGACGTTCCATCCCTGCCCATTAACGACTTTGTCCTCCACTGTATTGTCGATCTCGCGCGGCAGAGCCAACTGCAGAAACCTCTTCTCATCTCCCTTCTCGCCTCTGGCATCGCCTTCAACCTCGTCAGACAGGACCGGTATCACCACCTGTATCACCTTGACCCCTGGGCCATCAACCGTCACCATGGCTTCTACCACCGCTATCAACGACTGGGAGACGTACCTCAAGGGGCTGACGCCATGTCGGTTCCCGCGATTTGGTCGCGTCTCCGACGACATGCCAGCTCCATCCCGACGGACCTCATCGGTCCGGGTGGATGTTGAGCAGGCAGAAAAGTTGCGGGAGCTGTCCACCACGGACCCCGACGAGTTGGCTGCTGTTATCCAGACAGCATGGGCGTTGTTGTTGCGGTGCTACACCGGCCAAGACGACGTCAACTTCGAATTCCAACTCGGCGGCGGAGGCAGTACCCGGGAACCCACCGTCGTCCGCTTTCTTCTGGACGACAGCGAGGCCGTTCTCCGGACGGTGGAACACGCCAAGGCGGAGAACTTCGGCGATCTTCACCGGGTTCCACCCCGGCTCCTCCGAACCGGAAGCTCGGATCTGTCAATTTTTGACACGTCTGTGGTGTTGTGGAGCTTCACAGCCGGATCGACACCATGCCCTGTTTTGACGCCGGTACGTAACCGTCCCGCACGAATCCCCACATTATCATCCTGGCAGCGTTGTATCCCGACTTTGACCCCGGGAGACCGGAGCATTTACCCCATGAGCCCTAACCCTTAGAGATTCATGACGGTGACTTTGTTGATGCTCGTGGCTAACATGAATGCAAGGAACATCACAAGATCCGGCTGTTAGCAAAGCGCGGCGAGTCCAACTTGAGCTTGTTTCTTGAATGGAGCAGCAGCCATCTCGGCATGTCTACTGCACAGGGTGCACTGGTGGCTAGCACGCTGGACAGAATCCTGTCCGGCATTGTCACAAGTTCCCCTGAAACGCCCGTGAGCTCCTTGGACTGCATGAGCCAAAACAACTTAGACCGTGTTCGCGAGTGGAATAACAGCTACTCGATCCAGCCGGTAGAGCGCTGTGTCCATGATGTGATTGCGGACAGAGTACTGGAGCAACCTGATGCTGAAGCTGTTTGTGCCTGGGACGGCTCACTCAGCTATCGCGAGTTGGATGCTGTGACAAGTACTCTGGCCTCCTGGCTGCGGATGCTGGGAGTTGGGCCCGAGGTCCTCGTGCCACTTTGTTTTGAAAAATCGGTTCGTATCAATAGCCTCGCCTTTAGTGTTCGATCGACGGTGGCTGACTCGACTTCAGAAATGGACGGTGGTAGCAATGCTCGCGGTGTTGAAGGCGGGCGGAGCTTTTGTTCCTCTAGACCCATCACACCCATTCGATAGACTCCGGGGTCTCTGCGACTCGGTTGGGGCCAAACTCGTGCTGTGTTCCAACCACCTCGTCCAGGGGCTTACCGGAGTAGCCGATAAAGTGTTGCCCTTAGATGACAGCACCATCACGGAGGCGACCACGGCCAAATCCGCAGATGCTATTGCGAGCACACTGCGGGTTAGCAGCGCCAATGCGGCATATGTTATCTTTACATCCGGTTCCACTGGCAAACCCAAGGCAGGTCCATCTAATGGGATAACATGAGAACCGTGAACATGCTAACCTCCTCGAACAGGGTACCGTGATTGAACACCAAGCCTTCTGCTCTAGCGCCAAGGCGCATGGCCCAGCCCTTCGCATCGATGGCACTTGTCGGGTATTGCAGTTTGCAGCCCACACCTTCGACGCCAGCCTGGTTGAAATCCTGACGCCGCTGATGGTGGGAGCCACTGTCTGCATCCCCGACGAGCATGAGCGACTCAACGACCTTGCTGGTGCCATGAACCGCATGCGCGTTGATCATGCCGTGCTTACTCCCTCCTTCATCAACTTTCTCACCCCAGCCACAGTGCCCAGGTTGCGCAGGCTTGTCCTGGCTGGCGAGGCCATGTCACACTCTCACGTCGCCACATGGTCGCACATTGAGCTCGTCAACGGCTACGGGCCGGCCGAGAGCTCTGTCGCAGCAGTGGTTAACCCCAGTGTTGGACCCCAAACCGAGGCCACCGACATCGGCTTACCCTGTGGTGTGCGAGTGTGGCTGGTCGATCCCAGCGACCATCATCGCCTGGTCCCCGTTGGCTGCGTGGGCGAGATGCTCCTCGAGGGCCCAAGCCTGGCAAGGGGTTACTTGAATGACGCCGCTAAAACGGAGGAGAGCTTCATCTTCAACCCGGCATGGGCTCAGGATGCGGACAATGTCCCTCGTCGCTTCTACAAAACCGGAGACTTGGCCCGCTACAACTCGGCCTCTGGCTCTTTCAACTACATTGGGAGAAAGGACACTCAGATCAAGCTTCACGGCCAGCGTATTGAGCTCGGCGAAATCGAGCACCACCTTGCTGTCGATGAGGACGTACAACACGCCATGGTCGTTCTTCCCAAGAAGGGGGCATTGGAAAAGCGCCTGATTACCATCCTCTCACTTTCGGGCCTCACGGTTGCTTCTGCCGACAACCAAAAGCCGGGAGCTACTGGCTTGAGCCTGACTGGAAACCCATCGTTGACCGAGCCCATTCTGGAACGTATCCGCACACGCCTCAGCGCGCGACTTCCTGCATACATGGTCCCGTCTACTTGGCTATGCGTCGATGCCATTCCCATGCTGGCTTCTCGCAAGATGGACCGCAAAACCGTTGCCACCTGGATCGAAACCACGCTTACTGCCGAGCAATGTCAGGAGGTGATCAGGGAGCAGCATGCCGCCAAGACCAAGACCACGTCTGGCGGTGCCAAAGTCAACAGCACCCCCCTGACCGAGGTTGAGGTTAAGCTCCGTGACATCTGGAGCCTCGTCCTCAACTTCCCGGGCGACGACATCGACCCTGATGACCGCAGCTTCCTCAGCTTGGGCGGCGATTCTATTTCGGCTATGGCCTGCGCGAGCCACGCCAAGAAGGCACGGCTCCGCGTATCGGTGCAAGATGTTCTCAAGGCCAAATCCTTGAGGCAGCTAGCTGCCGTAGCCAAAATGTTGAGCCAACCAAACGAGAGCCAAGTTGATGGGGAGGATGAAATCGAAAAGGGGGTGCTCAAAGTGCCCTTCGATCTCACGCCGATCCAGCAGCTGCATTTCGAAGTTCGGGGCGGGGCTCACGGTGATGGGCACTTCAACCAGAGCTTCTGTCTGCGTCTTGCCCGCCGTGTGGGAGTGACTGCTGTCCAACATGCAATCCAGTCTGTGGTCAAGCGCCACGCCATGCTCCGGGCTCGCTTCGAACGGGGCGAAGACGGAGAGTGGAAGCAGTTCATTACGCCCGATGTGGATGGGTCGTATCGCCTCCGGACTCATACGATTGCTACCCGCGTTGAAGCCGACGCTGACATCGCGAGCGCGCAGGGCTGCCTTGATGCACGTTCTGGTCCCTTGTTTGCCGCAGAGCTATTTGACTTGCAAGACAAAGGCGACCAGATGCTCTTCATGACGGCGCACCACCTTGTCATTGACCTAGTTTCGTGGCGCGTGGTTATGGAAGAGATTGAGGAGCTCCTGGAGAACCCGTCGGCGGCGGGTGTTTACGGATCACTACCGTTCCGACAGTGGGCAGCACTGCAGATCGACGATTGCACAGGGAGAACTCTTAAGCAGGTCCTCCCGTCTGCCGACCAAGTCCCAGATCCCCAGTTTGCCTATTGGGGAATGGGAAACCGGGACAACCTGTACGGTGATGTGGCATGCCAGGGATTTGACCTAGACGTCGCCACTACCGAAATTCTCGTCAACGACTGCAATTCTCCTTTCCGCACCGAGACCGTTGACTTACTCCTGGCGTCGCTCATTTGGTCATTCCAAGCCACATTTTCCGACCGCGCACCACCAGCCATCTTCAATGAGGGCCATGGTCGCGAACCCCCTAACGAAGAAATCGACATTGCTCGCACCGTTGGCTGGTTCACGACACTGTTCCCAGTCGCACTCGCGTTACCCGCCACCTTCACCGACGCCCTCATCCAAACCAAGGACCTCCGCCGGCGTGTCCCAGGCAACGGACGACAGTACTTCGCCGCCAGATTCCACACTCCCGAAGGCCGCGAACAATGGGCCCGCCGGCACAGGGACATGGAAGTGTCCTTCAACTTCCTCGGCCGCTACCAGCAGCTGGAGCGCAAGGGTGCTCTGTTCCAATCTGCCGAGGGCGCTCTCATGGCTGGCGAAGCACACCCCGGCAGCCCAACGGCCGACTTTGGAAGCAAGGCACCGCGGTTTTCTCTGTTTGAGATTTCTGCTGTCATTATCCAAGGTGCGCTGCGGTTTGGGTTTGCCTGGAATGGCGGTATGCAGCACCAGGACCGGATTCGCGAGTGGGTTGCGAACTGCCGAGGGGTGTTGGCGAATGCTGCTGCAACGCTGCCATCTCTGGGGAGCACGATCACGGCCAGTGACCTCACGTTGCTTCCTGACCTCACGCCCACAGATCTGAAAGCGTTCGAGGACACCACGCTGCCGGCTCTTGCCAAGGAACGGGGTTGGGATGCAATCGAGGAGGTTTATCCCGCCTCGCCCATCCAGCAGGGGCTGTTGCTGAGCCGGACCAAAGACGGGAATTTCTATGCCGTGCGTAGAACCTTCCAAGTCAAGCTTAACGGTGAAGGCAACAAGACTGTGGATGCCCAGCGTGTGGTGCAAGCTTGGAAGGACGTTGCCCGTCACCATGCGCTCCTCCGCACCATCTTCGTCGACGCCATCAGCCAAACTCGGGCCGGCAGCTACGACCAGGTGGTTCTGAAAGACGTTGAGCCCCCAATGGTCATACGTGAATGTCCGGATGGTACCGACTTGCCCAGCCTCGTCGACAGCCTAGAGGTGGTGGACTACCGAAACGACGCACCGCAGCACCGATTCTCCGTCTTCCACAACCGTGAGAGCGTCGTTTGCACCCTGGAAATGAGCCACGCCATTATGGACGGTGCTTCCATGGATATCCTCCTGCGCGACCTCGGCCGTGCTTACCAAGGGGGCCTCCAACACTTCGAAAAGCCGCGGTTCAGCCCCTTCCTCGCCAGCCTGCAACATCGCAACCTCGAAGCAGATGTGGCATTCTGGAAAAACCATCTTTCTGGTCTGGAGGCATGCCACTTCCCCACCCTCAATGACGGCATCAACATTCCCGAGACTGAGAGAAAAATGTGTACTCTACGTGTCGATGTCCCTGGCTTGGCTGCGCTGCAAGAGTTCTGTAGCGGGGCGGGGTTCACCCTGCCTAACGCCTTTCACGCTGCTTGGGCTTTGACGCTGGCGTGCTACACTGGCACCGATGACGTGTGCTTCGGCTATCTTGTCTCAGGGCGCGATGCCGCGCTTGAGGGTTCGGAGGATGCTGTCGGTCCTTTCATTAACATGGCCACCCAACGCATCAAGTTCGCTGGCGAAGGAGATGACCAGTTCTGTCTTCTTCGCCTGCTTGAGGCGGTGCAGAAGGACCAGCTTGATAGTATGCCGTATGCCCAAACTTCGCTAGCCGAGGTGCAGCATGCTCTCAACGTGCCTGGTGGGATGGCTCTGTTCAACACATGTATCTCGTACCGTCGCCGCCAACCGAAGACGGATACCGCAGAGAGTTCGCTCGTTTGTGAAGACCTGGGGGCTCTCCACGACCCGACAGAGTACCCCATTTCTCTAAATGTTGAGATCGACGACGAAGGAGGCGCCGCCATTGACCTCGACTACTGGACGGATGAGGTGGCCCCCGCCCAAGCCCAGCATGTTGCCGCGGCCTTTTTGCAAGCCTTGCGCAACATTGCCGAGCACCCCGAAACGCCCCTCTCGCAGTTAGATAACGTCCACAGTACCAGCAAGGAGCACGTCTGGGCCTGGAACGCCAAGATGCCGCCCACCACCGCCGACTGCGTCCACCGTATGGTGGAGAAGCAGGTGGCTCTCCGTCCGCAGTCCCAAGCCATCCGTGGCTGGGACGGCGACTTCACGTACGAGGAGATGAATAACTTGGCCAATCGCCTGGCACTCCACCTTGTCGACTTCGGTGTCGGCCCCGAGACGTTGGTGCCCGTGTGCTTCGACAAGTCTACCTGGACTACAATCTCCATGCTCGCCGTCATGAAGGCGGGTGGTGGAGTGGTACCTCTTGATGCCACCCACCCTACCTCAGCATTAGAAGGCAAGGTGGTTGATGCCGGCGCCCAGGTCGTGGTTGCATCCGAGGCTAGGGCCGTGATGTTCGAGGCTATGGTTCCATACGTGGTAGCCGTGGGTCCCACCTTGTTGTCTCAACTCCCTGCTTCAGCCGACAACGAGGATGTCCAGTCGGGAGTGAGACCCGAAAACCCCGCCTTCATTATGTTCACCTCCGGCAGCACCGGCAAGCCCAAGGGCGTTGTTCTTTGCCACGACGCCCTCGTCTCGAGTTGTCTGGCCCACGGTTCCGCTCTTGGTCTCGGTCCCCATACCCGCTTCCTCCAGTTCGCCGCACACACCTTCGACAACAGCATCGAGGAGATGTTCACGAATCTTATCCACGGTGGCTGCGTGTGTGTGCCCTCGGACGCGGACCGTCTTGGTGACCTGCCAGGAGCTATTGACAGACTCGACGCCAACTTCATGGACCTCACCCCGACAGTAGCGGCAATGCTGCGGCCTGAGCAGGTGCCCAAGATCAAGGGCATGGCTGTTGGAGGCGAGGCCTTGACCCGGGAGGTGTTGGATATCTGGGGTGGCGTCATTCCCGTGCACAACCAATACGGACCGAGCGAGTGTTCCATCAATTCGGCGCACAAGCTCCATCTCGACAAGAACGGCGATGTTGGCAGCATTGGAACCAACGTTGGTAGCGTCTCCTGGGTGGTTGATCCCAAGAATCACGATCGCCTCGTACCTGTTGGGTGCGTGGGCGAGCTCCTGATCGAGGGCCCCATTCTTGGCCGAGGCTACCTCAACAAGCCCGTCGAGACAGCCAAAGCCTTCATCGAGATGCCGAAGTGGGCGCCCGAAGACCCTCACCACAAAGAGCGGGGCAAACGGAGGATGTACAAGACAGGCGATCTCGTGCGGTACAACTCTGACGGCGCGCTCATCTATCTCGGGCGCAAGGACACCCAGGTCAAGCTCCACGGTCAGCGCATCGAGCTGGGTGAGATCGAGCATCACGTCAAGAGCAACCTGCCGTCTACTGCACAGTCTTCGGTTGAGCTCGTAGTCCCTGCGCAGTCCAAGAAGGCGTTGGCTGTCTTCGTCTGTGTCTCGTCTTCTCAGACGGATGAGGAGGTCCGAATCCTCCCCATGGACACAGCGTTCCAGTCCATAGCCCAGGGCATCGTGGGGGCTATGAGCGCTCAGGTCGCTTCTTACATGGTGCCCCGATTGTTCTTCCCCGTCTCCCGGATGCCACTCACCTCGTCGGGCAAACTTGATCGGCGGTCGTTGCGGACCATGGCACAGGCGTTGCCCAATACTGTCGACTATCGCCTGGGAACCGAGACCTCCGGTGGACGTGCGCCGGAGACGCCAATCGAGAAAGACCTCCAGGAACTGTGGGCAGCGGTGCTCAATGTGGCAGCCAGCTCCATCACGGCGGACGACAGCTTCTTTACCCACGGCGGCGACTCGGTGGGTGCTATGCGCCTCGCCGCCGCGGCTCGCCAAAAGAATATTGTCCTCACCGTGGCCAATATTTTCAACGCGCCCAAGCTCGCTGATATGGCGAAGACTGCGACAGGAAGTGGCGTCGATGCCGGTACTAACGCAGGAGTTAACCCTAACAGCACTACGCCCAAGGATGAACCTCTCCCTGGCCCGGTGGAACAATACTCGTTACTCAAGGACAACGGCTCCATGACCGCGCAGGAGTTGCGGGGCCATGTGGCCTCCATTTGCCGCATTGATGTTGAGTCTGTTGAGGACATCTACCCTTGCACACCCCTGCAAGCAGGCCTGGTTGCTGCATCCCAAAGGCAGCCCAGCGCGTATGTGGCTGTCAACTTCTACGAGCTGCCTTCCGGGGTGGACATCACGCGGTTCAAGCAGGCGTGGCAAGAGGTTGTCAACTCGGAGGCCATCTTGCGAACGCGGGTCGTGTTTGTTGAAAACATCGGCTTCTTGCAAGTTGTTGTCCGGGGTGAAATCAACTGGGCCTCGGTATCAAGCCTCAGGGACATCCCGGAGACTCATCGTCATTTGCCGCCTCACGATGGCGGTATCCTCTCTCGATACACCATCATCAACGAGGACAGCCTCCGCCCAACGTTTGGTTGGACTGCGCACCACGCGGTCTACGACGGCTGGAGCTTGCCAGTGCTCCTGAGCCGAGTCGAGGAGCGGTACCAGCATTCAGAGGCGGCTTTGATCCCAACACCACACTATTCTCGCTTTGTGGAGCACCTGTCCGCCATCGATGCTTCCGTTTCAGACGCCTTCTGGACTGAGAAGCTCTCCGCCCCCAGCACCACCCACTTCCCGCAGCTCCCTCACCCCGCCTACCGCGTCCAAGCCACCAGCCAAGTCACCCGGCCAGTGCGTTTCACCAAACCCAAGGGGGTCAACCTAACGATGTCATCCTTCCTCCGCACGGCATGGTCTCTCGTCGTATCCATCTACGCTTCCTCCTCCGACATCGTCTTCGGCGAGATCCTCAACGGCCGCGACGTCCCCGTCGCCGGGATCGAGGACCTTGTCGGACCCACCCTGGCCTCCGTCCCCCGACGCGTCCGCATCGACCAGGACCTGACCATCCAGCAACTCCTCATCGACGTGCAAAACCAGCTCAACGACACCACCCCGCACCAGTTCGCCGGCCTGCAGCGCATCAAGAGCCTCAGCGCGGCCACCTCGGCCGCGTGCGACTTTAAGAACCTGCTGGCCATCGACATGGCCGACGAGGTCGTGGAGACCAGCAGCCTGTGGGGCAACCTGACGGGCGGCGGCACGGCGCAGGGGGCGGATTTCTTCAGTCTGCCGCTGAATGTGACGTGCACGCTGGGCCGCGGCGGCAGCGGCGGGGTCGAGGAGATTGAGATGCGCGCCATCTTTGATGCCGACGTCGTTCCGAGGTGGCAGGTCATCCGGATGCTGGGGCAGTTTGAAGCGGTGTTGGAGAGGTTGTCCGCCCCCGAGAGGCAGGGGGTGAAGGTTGGGGATGTGGATTTGCTCAGCCTGGAGGATAAGGCTGTCATCCAGGAGTGGAATAAGACGCCCGGTCCGCTGGTTGAGCGGCGGGTTCATGATATGATCTCGGAGGAGATGGTTCGTCGGGGTGGTTCCGAGACGGCGGTTGTTGGCTGGGACGCGACCCTGACGAACGGCGAGCTGGATGTGCTGTCGACGGCGCTGGCAGGTGAGCTTTTGGTGAGGGGTGTTGGTGCTAACGGGAGCAGGTTCGTGCCGTTTTGCTTTGAGAAGTCGACATTCGCCATCGTGGCAATGCTCGCTGTGCTCAAGGCCGGCGCTGCGTTTGTTCCTCTCGACCCGGCACACCCAGTCGGCCGGCTCAGGGAGATCGTTGGCGACTGCGGGGCCGACGTGGTCCTGTGCTCGCCAAAATATGAGAGCCTGTGTGCCGATGTCGTTCCGACGGCCATTTCCATCGATATGGAGATGCTGAAGAAACTCGAGAAAAAGTCGACGTCGGGTGTGGCCATGGAAGGTGAGTCCATTTTTGGTTGTTTACTTTGCCCCTGTAACCCCGATTTTCTGCCCCCTGAAATGCCCCCTGAGATTAGGAAATCAACAAACAACAGAACGGATGCTAATGGAAAGCAGCCTGCCAACCGAGCGACGCGGCATATGTCATTTTTACCTCTGGGACGACAGGAAAGCCAAAAGGAACAATTGGTACGTGCTTATTTCCCCATGTCTCTTTTTTCCAGTAATGGCAGGGAGCTTGTTTGCTACCCCTGGTGTTTCGTTCGCCGAGCATTAACCCCACCCACAAACCCCACCATCTCATCTCCCACGCCCTCCCTCCCTCCCTTACACAGTACATCCATCATCACATCTATCATCACACTTTCGGGAGTATCCCTCGCTTCATCCGCCTGGATTTGGCTTAGTCCAACCCCAAATTGTTACTTGCCCTCTTACCTCTTTTTTACCTCTTTTTTTTTGGTTTGAGTCAGCGAGAGTTGCAAGATGGGCAAACCACCGCATCGTTGTTTGGCGCGTGTTCAACGCGTTTGCCTCACTGCCAGCACATGGAGTTGGCATCAGATCCAACAACTCGTCCATCATAATCCCTGTTCTGCCTTCTCCATGACACAGAAATCTTCTACTCTTTTAGAGCCCGATGTTGCATCGTGATAGTCACATAATCCCCGCTAACCAACATGTTCAGTCTCTCACACGGCCTTCTGCTCCGGTGCCGCCGCCCATGGCCCGGCGATGCTCATGGTACCCCCTTTCCGATTCCTGCAGTTCGCATCCTACACATTCGATGCCTCATTGGTTGAGATCCTCACAACACTCATTTTTGGCGGCACCGTGTGCGTTCCTAGGGAAGAGGACCGCACCAACGGCAATATCACTACCGTCATGGAGGAAATGGGCGTCACCATGACCCTACTTACGCCCTCGTTTGCCCGCGTCCTCGAGCCTTCAACCGTACCGCATCTCAAGACCCTGATCCTCGGAGGTGAGGCCATGGCCCAGAGTCACCTTGCCACTTGGGCCGACAAAGTGAGCTTGGTTAACGCCTATGGACCGAGCGAATGCGCTGTTGTTGCAACAGTCAACTCCCACATGCGTCCCTCGTCAAACCCGGCCAATCTAGGAAGAGGCCTTGGCCGCTGCTGGATCGTGGACCCCCAAAACCACAACCGACTCGCGCCTCTCGGCTCCATCGGTGAGCTACTTGTCGAGGGTCCCACCTTGTCAGCCGGCTATCTGAAGAACGAGTCGAAGACCCGAGAGGTCTTCATTGAAAATCCTCGCTGGGCCTCGGACACAACCTTGCGCTATCCGGACATGCTGTCAGCCACACCGCGTCGCATGTACAAGACTGGGGATCTCGTCCGTGTGTGTGACGATGCTTCAGGCGAGATGGTCTACATGGGTCGGAAAGATGGTTCGCAAGCCAAACTCAACGGCCAGCGCCTGGAACTCGATGAGATCGTTCACCACCTCGCTGCCGATGATGCCGTTCGTCACGCTGTTGTTGTACTCCCCAAGAGCGGGCCTTGCATCAAGCGTCTCGTGGCTGTCCTCTCTCTTCGGGCAATCACCACTGACGGTGTCGGCAAGTTTGAGTTGGTGACCTCGGGCGAGGCATCTTCCACTCTGGAGCAAGTCCAGGACCGCCTGAGGGAAAAGGTTCCCGCCTACATGGTTCCCTCCACTTGGATGGCCCTTCACAACATTCCCCTCCTGCCATCCGGGAAACTCGACCGCAACAGTGTAGCCCGCTTTGTTGAAGGCATTAGCGAAGAGACACTCGACAAGGTCAACGGCGCCCATCCCCCTACCCGGACACAAACAACCGGAAGCACCTCTCCACAACAGTCTCTCCCCATCGATGAGAGGCTGAAGTCTATCTGGAGCCAGGTCCTCAACATTTCCCCTGAAAGAATCGGCAGGAATGTCTCGTTCCTTCACCTCGGAGGCGACAGCATCACCGCCATGCAAGTCATGGCAAAATGTCGGGCGCAGGGTATCCGCATCGCCGTCGCGGATATCATCAGCAGCAAGTCCGTTCACGACCTTGCTCTCAAAGCCCGCGTCCCCAACGCCCAACAGCAAACCGCCGCCACCGCGATTGCCGGTGAGGATCAGCACGAGTTTGAGCCATCGCCCATCCAGCAGCTGTACTTCCAGCTCATGTACGTGAGCGACAACAAGGAATCATCTGTCAAATCCCACGCCCAGTTCAACCAAAGCGTGCTGCTGCGGCTGGCCAAGAACGCTAGCTCCGACCAGCTGGCACGCGGTATCCATGCCTTGGTTGAGACGCACTCGATGCTCCGGACACGCTTCCGCCGCGACGGCACCGGTAGCTGGCGCCAACGCATCACTTCGGACGTCAGTGGATCGTATCGTTTCAAAACGCATGTTATCGGAAACGCGAGCCGCATGGAGAAGCGCATCCAGAATTCTCAACAGGCACTCAACTTTCAGCAGGGCCCGCTCCTGGCAGCGGACTGGTTCAGCGTTGGAAAGACCAACAATGAGGTCTACGTCTTCGTCACCATCCATCACTTGGCCGTTGATGTTGTCTCCTGGGGCATCCTGCTCCAAGACTTGGAGGACTTCCTCGCCAATGGCAACATGAGGCCTCCGACATCCCTGTCCTTCCAGAGCTGGACTCGGAAACAATCTGAGAACGCCCAGACGGAGAAGAACGGGTCAGCTCTGCTCCCACACCAGGAGACCTCGGACGCGGCCCTAGAATACTGGGGAATGTCCGGGATGACGAATGTCCACGGCGACGCGGTTTACGCAAGTGGCATTGAACTCGACAATGAAACAACAGCCTTGCTTCTCGACCCCCAATCCCACGCCGCACTTCAAACCGAGTTGCTCGACATCCTCCTCGCTGCCCTACTACTGTCCTACCGCAATGCATCGGGAGGTCGTCGCGGAGTGCCCACTATCTACAACGAAGGGCATGGTCGTGAGGTCTGGGACGATGCCATGGACCTCTCGCGCACTGTGGGGTGGTTCACCACGCTGTATCCAGTTCATCTCCCGGATGAGTCGTCTTCTGGTAAGCCACTTTCCACGGACACACCAAACATTGTTTATTTCACTAACCAAAATCTGCTAGATGATGAAATCGTCAGCGCCATCCGATGGGTCAAGGATTACCGAAAGCGCCTGGCCGGAAAGGGCCGTCCCTACTTTGCCTACCGTCTTCTCACATCCGAAGGACGTGAGGAGTATGACGGTGGTTGGCCAGTCGAGGTTGCTTTCAACTACCTCGGTCAAATGCAACAACTCAGCCGGGCCGATACCTTCCTCCAATCCGTTGATAACGGCCAAGGTATCAACACATCATCCGACGTCGGCAAGGACGTGCCCCGCTTGGCGCTGATCGAAGTCTCGGCTGTCGTTATTGGCGGGAAGATGACACTGTCATTTGCCTACAACAAGCACATGAAGCACCAGGACTCGCTTGACAGATGGGTCAAGGAATGCCAGTCTCTTCTGCAAAACGTTCCCGGGAGGTTGGTGCAGCACACCCCTGAAAAAACTCTCAGCGCGTTCCCGCTACTGCCTCTTGCATATTACGGCCTGGAAAACCTCGATCAGAGACTCCAGGAAGTTGGCGTCAAGCTGCAAGATGTTGAGGATGTCTACCCCTGCTCTCCCATGCAGCGTGGCCTGCTCCTCAGCCAGATCAGAGACCCAGAAAAGTATGGTTACAAGGCCACCTTCCAGGTTGAGTCTTCCGAAGCAGGAAATGTCAACCTGGAGCGGTTGTGCAACGCATGGCAATCCGTGGTCCGTCGTCATGCGACCTTGAGAACTATCTTTGTCGATACCGTGGGTGGCGAAGGCCTGATGGACCAGGTGGTCCTCCGCGACGCCCCAGGTCGAGTCCAAATGCTCAAGTGTGAGACGGATGATGATGCCGTGCACACGCTGCAGACGATGAGATGCATTGACTACAACGAAAAGAAGCCAGCACACCGGCTCTCAATCTGTGAAGCCAACACCGGG
Source organism: Chaetomium tenue (assembly GCF_020726465.1). Taxonomy (NCBI): domain Eukaryota; kingdom Fungi; phylum Ascomycota; class Sordariomycetes; order Sordariales; family Chaetomiaceae; genus Chaetomium; species Chaetomium tenue. The sequence continues at coordinate 4,675,515 of NW_027117333.1, read as the reverse complement.
CATGTATTTTGCCGTCTCGATATCAGCCACGCCATCTCGGACGGCTCTTCAATGCCCATCATCCTCGACGACTTGACCTCCGCCTATGGTCAGGGCATGAGCAGCAAACCCGTGCCGTTGTACCGCGACTACATTGCCTACACCCAATCGCAGCCCCGGAGCGAGAGCATTCGATACTGGAAAGAGTACTTGGGCGGTGCCGAGCCTTGTCTGTTCCCGGCGCTCTCCGATGGGGAGCCGGCAGCGGAGCCATCGCTTGGTGCGCATGCCATCACTCTCGAGGGTATTTCCGCGATCAACGACTACTGCATGAACTCTGGAATCACCCTGTCTACCCTACTCCAGTTCGTGTGGGCTCTAGTCGTCCGGTCGTACACGGGCTCAGACGAGGTTCTGTTCGGCTATCTCGCCTCAGGTCGGGATGTTCCCGTTGCCAACATCGAGCACGCCGTCGGCGCCTTCATCAACATGCTCGTCTGCCGGCTCCAAATCCCAGCCAACCTCGAGGTTAGCGAAGCACTGGACACGATGCAGACGGACCTTGCAGATGCCATGGCCCACCAAAGTTGCTCCCTAGCCGAGATGCAACATGAGATGAAGACCTCGGGCGCGATGCTGTTCAACACCGGTTTCACATACCAGAAACGCGCCGAAATTGACCGAGGCCAAGCACAACAATCATGGCCGTCCGCGTTGCGATATCGTGTCTTGGATGCCGAGGATCCGAGCGAGTACGCCGTCGCGGTCAACGTCGAAGCGACCAACAAGACTGTCGAAGTCCACTTCAGCTACTGGAAGAACATCGTTTCAGACGCACAAATCAAGAACGTTGCAGCCACCTTCGAGCAGGCCTTGAAGGACCTGATCACCGATGAAGCGGATGACCGCACCGTGGGAGAATTGGATCTCGTGGGCCACGCTGGGATTGAACAAATCATCTCCTGGAACGACTACGAACTTCCCCGCGTCGAGCAGTGCGTGCACGATGTCATTGAGCAGCACGCTCTGCTCCGTCCGGCCTCGACTCTTGCAGTGTGCGGTTGGGACGCGTCGTTTACCTACCGGGAACTAGACGAAGCGGCTACCATTCTGGCACGCCACTTGGTGGCCCAGGGTGGTGTTGGGCCCGAAGTATTCGTCCCGCTATGCTTCGAGAAGTCGGCCTGGACCATCGTCGCCCAGCTTGCTGTTCTGAAGGCCGGTGGTGCCTTTGTCAGCCTCGACCCCGGCCATCCCAGCAGCCGGCTTGAGGGCCTCATCCAAGATGTAGGCGCTAACATCGTGCTCTGTGCGCCGAAACACAAAACGAAGATGTATCAGATCGCAGCCAAGGTGTTTGTCGTCGACGCTGAATCCATTCGGACGCTCAGCGAAGCGGCGCCTTTAAACGCTACGCCCTTCGGCTCAACTGCAAAGCCATCCAACCCAGCCTACATCATCTTCACTTCCGGGACGACAGGCAAGCCCAAAGGCACCGTCATCGAACACGGCGCCTTTTGTACCGGGGCAACTGCACACGCCAAAGCCATGTTCATGCATTCCGATTCTCGCGTCTTGCAGTTCGCCTCATACACCTTTGACGCCAGCATCATGGAGACCCTCTCCTGCCTCTTAGTTGGTGGGTGCGTCTGTGTCCCTTCAGACGAGGACCGGACGAACGACGTTTCTGCCGTCATCCGCAATATGGGCGTCACCTGGACGCTGCTCACGCCCTCTGTGGCAAGCACTGTCAAGCCCGAAAGTGTCCAGTGCCTCAAGACCCTCGTCACGGGTGGAGAAGCCATGGCCGCTGGCCACATCGCTCGCTGGGGCACTCAGTGTGCACTCGTCAACGCTTACGGACCCACTGAGTGCTCGGTGGTAGCAACAACTAGCACCAAGGTTGATGAGTCGCACCGTGTTTGCAACGCTGACCGCTCCAACATCGGCACTGCCGTTGGAGGCCGCGTCTGGGTTGTCGACGCGCATAACCCCGATCAGCTCGTCCCAATTGGTGCTGTTGGTGAGTTGGTGGTCGAAGGCCGATTGGTAGCACGCGGCTATCTCAACAACAAGGAACAGACCGACAAAGTCTTTATCCGCTCACCGGAATGGACACAACATCCAAGCTTCCCCAAGTCCATGTGGTTCAACGAGGACAAGATGTACCGAACGGGTGATCTCGTGCGCTATAACTCCAACGGGTCCATCTCATACATCTCCCGCAAGGACACCCAGATCAAGCTAAATGGCAGACGCATCGAGCTGGGCGAGATCGAGTTCCACTGTCGAACCGGCCTCCCAGACGAGACACAGTCCGCCGTGGAGGTGGTGTTGCCGGCCACCAGCCGCGCCGCATCCAAAGCCCTCGCCGTCTTCTTCAGCCTTCCCAGCAACACGTCCTCCACACCGGCTTTCTCCCTCTTGCCCGTCAACGAATCCATCCGCAAACTCGCCGTGGCAATGGAAACTCACCTTTCTGGCAACCTCCCCTCTTACATGGTTCCCCAACTCTTCGTCCCCGTTTCCGCCATGCCCTGGACAAGCGCGGGCAAACTCGACCGCAGACAACTCCGCCAGGCCCTCGAGGCAGCTAGCCGTGAAGTGGTATCCGGGTACCGACTTTCCACTGCCGCCGCCGCCGCCGCCGCCAAGAACCGCGGCCCGGCCACCGCAACGGAGAAGAAGCTGCAGGGTCTGTGGGAGGCTGTCCTTGGCCTCCCCGCGGGCTCGGTCGGCCCTGGAGATAGCTTCTTCCGCCTTGGTGGTGACTCGCTCACGGCCATGCGTCTGGTTGGCGCAGCGCGCGCCCACAAGATCGTTCTGACTGTGTTGGACGTCTTTGAGAAGCCTGTCTTGGCGGATATGGCGCGCGCCTGTGGTGGCGCGGAGGTGGTGGTTACCCCCGTGCCGGAGCTCAAACCGTTTGACTTGGTGTCTCGCTCCCGATCCGCGCTCGATGCGCTTGTCGATGAGGTTGTTTCTCAGTGCAAGATCCCAGGCGACCAGATCAACGACATGTATCCCTGCAGCCCGCTCCAGGAGGGCCTTGTCACCCTCGCCAAAACACAAGCGGGTGCCTACGTCGCGGTGAACAGCTTGAGGCTTCCGAGCCATGTTGACTTGGACCAGTTCAAGGCGGCCTGGCAATCGGTTGTCGACGAGACTGATATTCTTCGCACACGAATTGTTCATACCGCAACGTCAGGCTTCCTTCAAGTCGTTGTGGCGCCGGAGCCGATCGAGTGGCACGATGAGGTCTCATTGAAGGAGGCGGTCCTCAAGGGACAAGCTCTCGGCTCGCAGACTGGGGGTGCACTCGCAAGATATGCCATCGTCGACGGTCCTGGAGGTCGTCTCTTCGTCTGGGGCATTCACCACGCTCTCTATGACGGGTGGAGCTTGCGCCTCCTTGCGAGACGAGTCCAGGACGTGCACAACAGCATGGTCTCTGTGCCCCAAAAGGCTATCGCAACTACTCGCGCGTCATACGCCAACTTCATCCGGTATCTCGCGGGCAGAGATATGGTCGCCTCCGAGACATTCTGGAAGGAGTCCCTGAACGGCGCCTCCGCCATCGCACACTTCCCGCAACTCCCGGCCACCACTGCGAATAACACTGAGACCCCGAGCTTCAGATCAGAGACCCGCCGGGTTGACATCCACCGCCGGGGTGCCCTGAGCGACATCACCGTCCCCACCCTGATCCGGGCAACATGGGCCATTCTCCAGGCAGCCTACACCGGAATGGATGATGTCGTCTTTGGAGAGACACTGGCCGGCCGCAACATCGACGTCCCCGGTGTTGTGGAAATGGCTGGACCGACCTTTACCACCGTTCCGACGAGAGTACGACTGGACCGTGACATGCGTCTGGCTGATTTCCTGCAGCGTCTGCACAACATGGCCAGCCAAGTCGTTCCTCACCAGCATCTTGGCCTTCAGCACATCAAGAGACTCAACTCGGATTGCTCAGGTGCCTGTGACTTCCAAAACCTACTCGTGATCCAGACCGCCTCGCCCACTTCGGGTCAAGAGGGATCCGAGGAGGCTGATTGGGACTTCCAAGGAGGTTCTTCGACTGACAGCTTCTTCACCCATCCGCTTGTGGTGGAATGCACCACAACTGAGACGACTATCGAGGCCACCTTCCACTACAACGAGAAAGTGCTCTCTTCATGGCAAACAAAGCGTCTTATATACCAATTTGACGCCGTCCTGAAGCGTCTGCTTGAGAAATCCGCAAACAAGCACGCCACTTTGGCCGAGATCCCCGCCATCAGCCCGGAAGACCAGTCCCTCATCGCAAGGTGGAACCGCTCTAATATGCAAGAGGCAATCGACTCGTGCATTCACCATCTTTTCCTGGCCCGGGCTGCTGAACAGCCCGACCGGGTCGGCATTAGCGCTTGGGATGCCGAGTTGACATACGGCGAGATCCGTGAATATGCATCTCGCCTTGCCCTCCACCTCAACCAGCATGGCGTTAAGCAGGAGACTCTGGTACCGGTTTGTCTTGAACGCTCGGCTTGGTCGGTCGTCATCTTGATGGGCATCTTCATGGCTGGTGCCGCATTCATCCCGCTCGATCCAGCTCACCCCGTCAGCCGACAAAAGGAGGTTTTGGAGACCATCGAACCTGCTCTGATGGTTTGCAGCCCCGAGTACGCCTCTCGATTTGTTGGCGTTATCAACACGCGCATCTCCGTTGATGGCACCATGCTCCGCAGCCTTCCTCCCTCTCACGGTCAGACGCCTGCTATTGTCACCAATCCCGGTAACACGGCCTATGTGCTCTTCACATCTGGCAGCACAGGCCGTCCCAAGGGCGTTGTGGTGGCCCATCGCGACTTCTGCAGCAGCTCGGCCGCCTACACTCGCGTGTGCAACATGAACGCATCCTCGCGCGTCTTCCACTTCGCCTCGCTCACATTCGATGCCGCACTCCTGGAAGTGGTCACACCGCTCACAATCGGTGCTTGCATCTGTGTCCCCACGGCACACGACCGTCTCCACGATCTGGGGGCGGCCATGGCCCGCCTGCGCGCCACATGGGCTTTCCTCACGCCATCCGTCGCCAACCTCCTCAACCCGGACCTCGTCTGCCCGACGTTCAAGACCCTGGTCTGCGGTGGCGAGGCCATGCTCGCCGAGACCATCCAACGCTGGGCAGACCGCGTCGAGCTCATGAACGGTTACGGGCCCACCGAGACCTGCGTCTTTGCCGTCATCAACCCGAATGTCTCCAAGGAGAAGGATCACACCACCATCGGCCGCGGCACTCCCGCCGCACGTCTGTGGATTGTCGACCCCAACGAGGGCTCCAACGACCGCCTCGCGCCCGTCGGCGCCATCGGTGAGTTGGCCATCAGCGGGCCTCTCATGTCCCGTGGCTACCTCGGCGACGCCGAAAAGACCGCCAAGGTCTTCGTCGACAACCCCGGCTGGGCCAAGAGAGAGCTCCTTGCCGGCGCCGCCCCGCCCACGCGCATCTACCGCACCGGTGATCTCGTGCGGTACCGTGCCGACGGCGCCATCGAATTCTTTGGCCGCAGGGATGGCCAGGTCAAGGTCAATGGCCAGCGCATCGAGCTCGGCGATATCGAGAGCCACTTATCAGCGGACCGCCATGTGCGTCTTGGCGCTGTGATCCAGCCGAAGAAGGGCCCGTGTAAGAAGCAGCTTGTTGGTGTAATTACTTTGGACAGTGTGCATCGTCCTACCGTGGCTTCTAATGGCTGCGCGCCGGTGAATGGTTCGAAGGAGGAGATGGCCCGAGCCCGCTCCGATATTGCTGATATCCGGGTTCGTCTGGCCGAGTTGCTCCCGCATTACATGGTTCCGGCCGCGTGGATCGTGCTCGAGGCCATGCCTGTTGTTGTCTCGGGCAAACTGGACCGGCGGAGAGTGGCCGGTTGGGTTGAGGGGCTCCAGGACGCCGAGTACGAGCGTATTGCCCAGAGCCTCGGCGTCAGTGGGGGGGATGGAGGTGAAGAAGAAGAGGTGGAGGTGACTGGACCTGTCAAGACACTGAGGGATATTTGGGCGAAGGAATTGAACATGCCTGTGGAACGTGTCAAACTCAATCAGCCTTTCCTTGGTCTCGGTAAGTTTCCCCCCGAGGTTATTGTTGTTTTCGAACTTACGAGCTAACTTGTGCACAGGCGGAGACAGTATCAGGGCCATGGGCGTCGTCTCGCGGGCTCGCAACGCAAAGATCAAGCTGTCCATCCAGGACGTGCTCCGGTGCAAGTCCATCGTCCACCTCACCCAGCTGGCTAAGAGCCTTCCGTCCTCGCCCGCAACGGTTCGCAAAGAGGAGGAAACCGAACAACCTTTCGCATTGTCCCCCGTTCAGACCATGTATCTGAAATCGGCCGTCAAGCATGCCGGCGACGCTCGCTTCAACCAAAGCTTTACGCTGGGTGTTCCCCGCCGGGTTGCGAACGACACGGTCGAGAAGGCTATCAATTCCATCGTCGAGCGGCACGCCATGCTTCGGGCACGCTTTTCCAAGACTCAAGATGGCAAATGGGAACAACGCATCTCAAAGGTGAACTTTCATCCCATTCCATTCTTTCTTACAGCGCGATGAACGAGTATTAACATCTGGTTAGATGGGTCCTACGACCTACGCCTGTCTTGAGCATCATCTGCCCTCTCGCGATGACATGACGCCCATTCTTGCGACAGCACAAGCCAGCCTGTCTGTCGAACACGGTCCTGTGTTCAGGGCCGACTTGTTTGACGTGGCTGATCAAGATGTCATCATCATCTCCATGGTTGCTCACCATCTCTGCGTCGATATGGTGTCCTGGCGCATCATCGTCCAGGACCTCGGCCAGATCTTGGAGACTGGCTCGCTTCCGGCTGAGATGCCTCTATCCTTCCGGTCCTGGTGCGCCCAACAGTCTGCGGACAACAAAACAGCCGATGTCAAGACTCTGCTCCCGTTCAAGGAGCTGTCGCCTGATCTGAGCTACTGGAACACCCAGGGGCCACTCACATATGGCAGGACGACCACCGATACATTCACGCTGGAAGCTGATACGACAAAGCTTGCCCTGGGAGAGTCCCACCAAGCCTTCCGGTCGGAGCCCGTCGACTTATTCCTGGCGGCCATTGCCCACTCCTTTGCGAGGACATTCCCGGACAGGGGCGTGCCGACACTGCACGTTGAGAGTCACGGCCGTGAAGCCCCTGAGGGTTCCAACCTTGACTTGTCACGAACAGTCGGTTGGTTCACCACAATCTGCCCTGTGGCTGTCCCTGACCACGGCCACCACCATAATGCCCTCGACACCCTAAGACGGATCAAGGATGTACGCCGCAGCATCCCAGGTCATGGCAGGCCGTACTTCGCTCACAAGTACCTCGGAGCGGCTGCTGATGACGCATGGTCTCCTATGGAGGTCCTATTCAACTACCTCGGCAGTGGGGTGGGCGCCCAGCAAACCGAGCACGATGATCCCCTCGTTCGCCAAGTCAACATCGAGGACACCGACCTAAGCACCGCAGATGTGGGATCCGAGACGAGGAGGCTGGCGCTCTTTGAGATCTCCGCCATGGTTGTCGACAACAAACTGCACTTCAGCTTCGTATACGATAGCAGCCTCGGCCGTGTGGGAGCCATCCGCAAATGGATCAGCGCTTTCCAACACACTCTCGAAGACATGGTCAGAACTCTCGCGCAACACGCTGCCGAGCCGACTCTGAGCGATTATCCGCTCCTGCCAATGACATACCACTCCCTCCGCACCCTTACCGAGGTCGCCATCCCTCGCGTCGGTATTGACCGCGCCTCCGCTTTCTCCCTGATCGAGGATATCTACCCCTGCACGCCCGTCCAAGAGGGTATGCTGATCAGCCAGCTGCGCAACCCGGAGGCCTACATCTTCCATGCTGTCTACAAACTGACGCACTCGAACCCCGGTCATCGCCTCGACGCCGGCAAGCTTGCATGGGCGTGGCAGAAGGTAGTGGACCGCCACGCCGCCCTCAGAACCGTTTTCATCGAGAGCGTTCGCCGCGGCGGCGTCTTTGACCAGGTCGTCTTGAAGAAGGTGGACAGTGCAGCTGTCATTCTCAACAGCACCGACCAAGACGCGATGAAGAAACTCAGCCAAGTCACCCTTGCCAAAGCCAAACGGCCACAGCTCGCCCATCGACTTGCCCTGTGCACGACTAGCAGTGGAAAGATCCTCATGAAGCTCGAGGTCAACCACGCCGCTATGGATGGCGGCTCCCTTGGCGTCATCCTCGAGGAACTGACATCGGGCTACATGGGCGGTCTCACCAGTGACCCCGGTCCTTTGTTCAGCGACTATGTCCAGTACATCTGTGACATGCCTGCCGGAGAGGACAGCGACTATTGGATGCGTTATCTGAAGGACCTCGAGCCATGCTACTTCCCGAACCTCAACAGCAGCACCATCACCCTCGTCTCCGAGAACAGGAAGTTGCGCTCCACAGCCCTCGATTTCAACCGCTACACCGAGCTCCGCCAGCTTTCCGAGCGGACGCACGTTACGCTCGCCAACATCATGCACGCAGCTTGGGCTTTTGTGCTGCGCAAATACACTGCGTCTGATGATGTCTGCTTCGGTTACCTCACCGCGGGCCGCGACGCACCGGTTGAGAATATCAGCCGCACGGTCGGTACACTCATCAATATGCTCTGCTGCCGGATTCAGATCTCCAAGTCAAAATCACTCGAAAATGTCTTCATGATGGCGCAGGAGGAACACCTCGAAAGCATCCAATTCCAGCATTGCTCCCTCGCCCGTGTGCAACACGAACTTGGCATGGCAGGGAAGCCCCTGTACAACACCTCGGTTTCGATCCAGAATCATGCTGAGGCTGAAGAGGGAGGGAACAAGGACACCATTCTGCTTGATATGGAAAAGGCTCATGATCCCAGCGAGGTAAGTTGACGCACCTCTACTTCACCAAGGGCTTGCTAACAATTTCACAGTACGCCATCACGGTTAACATCGAAACTTCGAAGAACAGCGAGGGTGTTGTATTCCGATACTGGTCTGACCATATCACCGATGAACAGGCCCAGGAAGTGGCTCGTTGCATGGCCCAAGTCCTGGATGCCTTCATTTCGCAACCGACGCAAGCCGTTAGGGACCTGGATGCGGCACTCAGCGGCAAAAAGAACACTATCCAGCCGACCGAGGACCTCGTGGTCGATCAGATGGAAGATTCGGGCATCATGACGCCGAGAAGCATAGTCTCCTCATCCTCCGGCCAGTTCCCCATGACGCCAAACAATGAGCTGGTTGACCAAGGTGCCTACGAAAAGACACTTCTCTCCTTGTGGGGCACTCTCCTCGACCTTCCCGAAGATACGATTGCTGGAAACGACAGCTTCTTCGACCTCGGAGGAGACAGCATCACAGCCATGAAGCTCGCTGGCGAGGCCAGGGATCATGGCCTGTCACTCACCGTTGCCGATGTCTTCCGAAACCCATGCTTCGACGGGATGGTCGCCCGGGTGCGCGCCACAACGGATCTACACGCCATTGGCAGCGACCTTGCTAAGATCAACAGTGGGACCATGACTCCCCAGTCCAGCAATGGCGATTCCTACGAACGGTTTTCGCTTTTGGCGGCGTCCAACGTCGACGCCTTCCTCCAAGCCAGCATCGTCCCTCAGGTCTGTGTTTTCAGGGGCGGGATTTCGGACGTCCTCCCCGCCACAGACTTTCAATCCCTGGCCGTCGCCGGGGCACTCCTCGAATCCAGGTGGATGCTGAACTACTTCTACCTTGACGGCAAGGGACCTCTGAACGTCGTCCACCTCAAGCGGGCTTGCTTCCGAGTAGTGCAGGCACTGGATATTCTGCGTACCGTCTTTGTACCTTCCGGCGGTCGCTTCCTGCAGGTCGTTCTGCGCACTCTTCGGCCCGCTTTCCACGTCGTCGAGACAGACGGATCGCTAGATGACTACCAAGTCGGCCAAGAAGGCGATGAACCGAAACTCGGCGAGCCGTTTGTCGAGTTCACGCTGGTCAAGCACACCTCCAGCAACCGGCACAGGTTGTACCTCCGCATTTCACACGCTCAGTACGACGGCGTGTGCTTCCCCAAGATTCTGGCCGCCCTTCAGGCCGCCTACAGGGGCGAGGCCGTTCCGCGCCCGCCTACATTCGCCAATTATCTCCGTGCTTCCGCCGGTGCCTTGACATCCGAACACTACCAGCACTGGAAGCAGCTCCTCGCTGGGTCTTCCATGACCGAGATCGTGCGCCGCGATGGGCCAAACTACAACAGAAACTCTGCAGGCACGACTACCACCTGCCTCAAGAACACAGTCCGCCTGCCACCCGTCGAGTCCGGCCATGTCACCACCGCCACTATCGTCAAGGCCGCATGGGCCTACGTCCTGGCGCAAGTCTCGGCCAGCTCTGACATCGTCTTCGGCCACACTATCAGCGGGCGCAACGCCGCGGTCGAGGGCGTCGGCAACATGGTCGGACCCTGTCTCAACCTCGTGCCGGTGCGCGTGCAGTTTGGCAGTGGGCCGGACTGGACAGCCCGCCAACTCCTCCGCCAGGTCCAGGACCAGCAGGTCGCCAACATGTCGCATGAGGTCCTGGGCTTCCGCGAGATCATCCGCCACTGCACCTCGTGGCCGCGCTGGACCTACTTCGCGTCGACGGTCCAACACCAAAACGTCGACCAGGGTGGCCAGCTGCAGCTGGGCGCCACCGACTATACAGTCGGATGCGCGTCGGTAGCACAAGAGGACTTCGGCGACCTTTCCGTCTTGTCCCAACCGCTCGCCGACAACGACACGTACGAAATCATGCTGAGCTTTGCCGAGGGCGGCGCCGTCCCGCGAGACTTCGCCGAGCGCATGCTGGACATGCTGTGCAGCACAGCGCAGCTCTTTGCCACCGACCCGGACCTTGCTCTGCCGTCCGCCGCCGACCTGTGTGGCAGACGCCAGCAGATACCATTTCACGACGTCCCGGCCTTTTCGGACACCGAAAACAACAACAACTTGAACAATACCAACCTGGGATCGGTAACTCCCGGTCTCAAACACCTCAGCGACGAGCAGCTCGCCGACCTCAACATGGCCGTCAGCTCCGCCTGGCGACAGGTCCTCAACCTAGAAGACCCAGACGAACAAGGCACAACCACAACCCCCGCGGAAACAGCGACCACTGTCACCCCCTTCGACAGAAATACATCCTTCTTCTCCCTCGGCGGCGACATCATCGGCCTCGCGCAACTCGCCTGGCTCTTCGGCCAACAACAGCCGGCATGGCGACCGAGCAACAACACTACCACCGCTGCTGCGCCGCGCCTCGAGGAGCTGGTTGACAACCCCACCGTCGGCGGGCATATGGCGCTGCTGGCGCGGGGGATGCCGCCTGCGGTAGTGTCGGTGCTGCCGTCTTCGCCGGTGGTGGGGGGGGATGAGATGCGGAAGGCGGCGACGTTCCCGATTGTGGGTGTGCGGAGGAGGGAGAGTGCGGGTGTTGGTGCTGGTGGGGGTGGGAAGGGGGAGGTGCAGTCCAAGTTGGCCAAGGCGTTGGGTGGGTTGGTGAAGAGGAGGTTTACGGGGGGTGGGAAGAAGAAGGGTGGTGCGGGGGAGGTGGTGGAGATTGTTGCTTAGGGGGCTTGTGATTACCTAGGGGGTGTGTGTGATGGTGTAAAATGTGGTGGAGGATATGGTGATGGTCTTCTTTTGTTAATTGGCTTGACGACTTCTTTTCTTTTATCGGTTGGTTTGATTCAGGAGTTGGCGGCGTTGTGGTTGAGGCGTTTTTGCATTCGGTTGCGCTGGCGTTTGGCTTGACTTCACTCATTGGCTACCTTACTTTCTCTGTTGTTTCTTTTGTTCGTAATCGTTCCTAGTCACAAGAAGTTTGAGATTGTACTCCATTGTTGAATCTTCTTCATAATGTTTGTGATTCGATCCATGCTAGGCAGATGCGCTGTGCTTCAGGGGTTAGGGAGGCCATATCAAGGACGGGAAACATCTAACCGTAAGCGGGTTGCCTAAGGAGAGCTTCGAGGAACGAACCCGTAGACAGTGCGCTCTCAATTTCCCCGTTGAATTCTCTCAAACGACTCTCAGACTGAGAGTAAGCGTGAGGAATAAAGACCATTCTAGGTTATGTGTGGAGACTTTAGGTCACAGCCGCCCCATGCACCTCGCTGAGACTTCAGGGCTATATAGGTAGATTGGAGGTTCTTGAACTCCTCCCAGTTGGATGGTTAGTGTGTCGTAAGAGCTGGATGCAACCGGTGAGCGAGTCTGGGGACGCAGAGATGCACCGACTCGGGATCTAAAGTAATGCGAAATGTGGTACTTTAATTCATCGATAATCCTAACCTCACTGTAAATCTCTCTTCGACCTATTTGGCCTTGGAGCTACCCGCTCTTCCCGTCGTAGATCTTTCCCCGACATCTTTGCCTTTGGAGCCCGTGTCTGGGGCCTCTATGCTGATAGTACCGCAGTACTAGCTTTGCTCTGCATCTCGTTGAACAGTTTCTCGGTCCAGTCGAAGAAATCATCGTAACCCTTCCGCTTGAAACCGACGACGGAAAAGCCGACGGAGGTAGGAATAGTCCGGCCTATGCCCGAAAGCCAGGCCCCGAGCATAGTTGAGGTACGTGGCGAATTCTGCGGGGAGAAAGCCATCACAGAGTGTGTCACCTGATATGCTCTCCTTCATCTCCTTGATCCTTGTGTCCTTTTCGTCCTCCGTGGCGACTTTCAGACCCTGCCATGGCAACGAACCCCGGGCAAAGTACACCGGAACGTACCCAAGGGACTCGATATTATCCGCCCAAGACTGTCCTTCATACGCGTTAGCGAGTCGATGGTCATCATCGCGATAGGAAACTTAATTACCACGGCCATTGTGATTGTTGATGCTGGCGTACCGCCTCGTGCCGCCTAGCGCGAGGCCTTCGAATTGTTTTGTATGGTCGGTATACTCGAACTCCCTGGCTAGGCCAAAGTCAATCGTATAGAGCACATTCCCTTGTCTACCGACCCCCATTACGAAGTTGTCCGGTTTGATATCGCGATGAAGGAACCTTTCAAGTGAATGTATTCGATTCGGGCGATAGCCTGGTCGGCAATGAGAAGGGTAGTCTTCAACGAGAACTTTCTGCCACAGTAGTTGAAAAGGTCCTCGAGTGATGGGCCGAGCGCGTCCATGACCAGCGCGTAGAGCTCGGACTCCTGGCCAAACCATCGTACTCGCGGGATTCCGATCCCACCATTTAGTACCTCGTATATATCCTTCTCGCCTCGAAGTAGGTCGGGGTTATCTCGAATAAAGGCAAGTTTTAGAGCGACCTCCTCGCCCGAGGAGAGGTCAGTTCCTGTCCAATTAGCCACGGTTGAAAGTCTCAAGTAGAAAAAGATAGTAATATCATGGATTGAAAATACCTGAATAAGTCAAAGGGCCCACTTTCGGTCACCCCCCCCATTGACACCCAACCTAACCCAACTACTTCAAACAACCACAACTTCATCAATTCTATTCTTCAACACTTCAAATTTTACAGTTCGAATCTTTTGTTAAAAATGGTCAATTATACCAAAGAACAGCTTTTCCAGGCTCTTGCAGAGATACGAAATGGCCGACCAGTGGCCAAGGTGGCCAGAGAATGGGCCATACCCAGGGCCACCCTCAACAACCGAAAAAACGGACAACAACCACGTGCAGTAGCCTTCCAGGAATTGCAGAGGCTTTCCAAGGTACTGGAAGACCGTTTGGCCGAGTGGGTTCGCAATCAGGGGGCTATTGGCCTTCCTCCTATGTATGCGCAAATCAAGGAGCTGGCCCAGCGAATGCTTCAGACCCAGGGAGATACAATAACCCTCGGTAAACGCTGGATAAACCGGTTTATCAACCGGTATCCATTCCTCAAGACCCAGAGGGCCAAATCTATAGAACACACCCGGGTAAATGGAGCTACCACAGATGTTATTCGTGGTTGGTTCCCTTACCTCAATGTCTGTGACGAACCTGTCCAGGATCCTATCCTGTTAGGGTTCAGCTTCGTTGAAGGTATTTTCTCTAGGATGCTTAGGTTCGGTGCAGCCAAAGGGTGCACAACAATAGACTTGTCTCAACAGTAGGCTTGCGACCTTGTAGCGAACTGCAGTTGTGATTGCTAACTGGAGAACTCCCAGAGCTCTCCAGGACGAGTGACTATATACTGACTACATCTTGTGGCTCTCTGAGGCTCCCTCAGAGCGCCAGGGAGCCGGGCTCCCTGTGATGTCAATAGAGCAAGCCGTTCTATAACCTGATTGGTGTTCTCCTTCCGGGCTCCCTCAGGCTCTGAGAGAGCCTGACAGAGCCTATTCCTGGTTGGTTACCTAAGCGATTGGCTACGGGGCGACCCGCGCCCCTCAGTTGGTCTCAATTCGTGACATCCCGGCTAGTTGGTTTAACTACTTCAAATATACTGGCCGGGTGGAAAGGAAGTGGGTTATAGCCGGTTAACCAGAGCAAGCCTCTGATGAACCGGCTGTTAGTCGAAAACCGTCGACCTACTATACCCCCCCTTCCTACTACCCAGCCGGTACCTGGAACAGTTATTTCAGGGCCAAATGCAACTAAACAGGTAGTTGGACCTGTGGAATTGGATGTGTGGGTAATCCCAAAGAAGAGTGTTGACCTCCGTCAACACTTGGCCAATTTCAACCAACAAACCGGGGCTAACCGCACACAAAGATAGCTGTCACGGGCACAGCCCGTTCCATATACGGGTTAGGGTTGTAGTTAGTCAGGGTCAGGGTTGCAGGGCAGGACCCCTGGTAGTGGGGTCCTGTTAGTGTGGTCTGTGCGCGGCCCACACAGACAGGGTTTTCCCTGGGCGCGCCGCGCCTCCTACATTCGGTTGCTCGTGCAACCACACAATATACCAGAGATCCCCTACTACGGCGATTCCACCCGTGATAATAGCTGTTCAATAAGGTCCAAAAGGCCTTTGATATATTGGATAGTAACCTGGCTATCAAGGAGGCCGAAAACCAGGCCCTGCGTGCACAGTTGGAGGCTGTCAAACCCAGGAAACGAAAGAGGGTAGATATGTCACGGATATGGCCGCATGCAGTCGGCCGGCGGGGTACGCTGGCAATACCCCGAGCCAATCATTAAGAGGAAACACGTAACCAATGAATGGGCAAGAACCGCGGTGCTCAGAGTGCTCAGGGCCAAGACCCGTGAGCATCATGAGCAACGGTAGATAGACAAGTATATAGTCACTCGTTCTGGAGAGCTCTGGGAGTTCTCCAGTTAGCAATCACAACTGCAGTTCGCTACAAGGTCGCAAGCCTACTGTTGAGACAAGTCTATTGTTGTGCACCCTTTGGCTGCACCGAACCTAAGCATCCTAGAGAAAATACCTTCAACGAAGCTGAACCCTAACAGGATAGGATCCTGAAGTAGGTTCGTCACAAGATACCAACCTAAACGAACTGTTTGTTAATATCGGGGCCATTTACAGGGCACAGGTTGCAGCCGGGGCCGTGGAACCGGGTCAGTCAGATAGTCCGGAAGATTCTGATTCTAGTGATGGTAATAGTTGTATAGTTGTGGCAACAAATAGTCGTAGGTAGTAGGAATGAAATGGGGGTGGTTGATTTCCCGATTTGGTAATCAAGTGTTCGAATGGGGGGGGTGACCGAAAGTGGGCCCTTTGACTTAAATGATGCCAAAGCCTCCAGCGCCGATCTTACGTTCGAGACGGTATCGGTCGGCATTAGAATGTCCTATGAAATATATGAAAAGCTGTCTCCCTGTAAAAGAAACCAAATCACCGTACCTTCATTGTCTTAAGGATGCGAGGCCTAGCGACGGAGTGAAGGAAGGACACGAAGCAAGGGGACCAGACAAGGATGTCGCTCGCGCCAAGCCCACCAAAGCCAGCCCATTCAAACGTAGATCCAACTCCCAGTGGCCCGGGATGAATCCAGGGGGAGGAGAGCTTGTTCCGGCCCGAGCCGTCTTCTTCCGCCCTTTGTAACGCCGCTAATGGTTGGTTAACGACACTCACAGGTTGGACGCGTGCTCCGAGGCAACGCGCTCCGGTCTAACATTCCTGTATTCAGTGGGACGCGCTCGCAAAAGTCACACTCCCATCCGTAGAGAACAGGCAGCCAGATGCTACAGCGCACACCGCCCAAGGAAGTCGTGCAACGCCAGCTCAGTCCGGCCTCAGTCCAGCCCCCGGGCACGCCCCGATATCCAACTGCTTGCCCCTCGATTCGACCCTTAAACTACGAGCCCGTCGCTCATGGCGAGTATGCAAAGTCGAAAGAGACCTCGAGCTGACGACCTCTCGCAAAAGCACCGTCCAAAGAAGATCAAGTCGATAGGCGAACGCCACAGGCCTTCCAACTTCCCCCCAGAGTTTTGGGATAACCTATCCAAGGTACCGCTCACGCGTCGCGCGCTGCGAGAAGTCGACCGGCGGAACAGCGCTCGGCCCGCCCTAGGCCCTGCAGCATTTGCAATGCACACCACAGATCGCGCCCATTTCGCAAAACACGGTGGCCCAGATCTTTGCCATCTTCGAGGGGTATGCTTGTGAGACAGTGGGAATACCTAGTTGCAACCGCCGCTGACTTCCTGTCCTCATAGTACCCAGAACCGAAACATGAAGGTGACATACACATCAGGGCTTCCATCCCTTCGACCGTATCGTCGAGCCAGCGAACCAAAGTGACGAAAGCAACTACCTCTACTCCCAACAAGTCATCAGTGTACGATAAAGCCTTCGAGCAGCATCTTAATGTATTATTATTCATACTCCGCTATGCCCTAGGGCGTGCCGGACCCTCTGCTATTTAGTGTACAGGAAAACCGTGCCCTCCCGGGCCGGGTGAAAAACCCCTACCATCAATCAAGGAACGATGCGTTCTGGTGAGTCTACGTATACAAAGAGAGGAGGCCTCCTGGCCTCCGAACGGGGGCGCTTCAGGCCGCCGTTTCCAGCTCGAGCCTCCTGGCCAAGCTGTACATCGGCAGCCTCCCCGAGTCCATCAGCCAGTCGAGGATCCTCCTCGCAAGCCGTGCAGTCGTGGGATTGATACCGTGTAGAACTGAGTAAAAGTCCCGTCGTGTCCGAATTCTAGTTCTCTCCCATCTTCGAGTCAACGGTGGGGCCAAACACCACACTACCAGGTGTTCGGCAGTCTCTCGTCCCTCGCCACACTCGCAGGCAGGCGTCAGAACCTCCGGGACTTCCCGTGTAAACAAGTAGTCCCGTAGGCCTATTGCTCCCGTCCGGATTTGAATGAGCAGTGAGCTTCTCGCCTTGCTGAGACCGTCATGCCTCCTTAGGGTTTCGTTCCGGAATAGCGTCTCCCGCTGATGGTCAAAGTCGTCCGCCGGCCTGGTGATTGCTCTGCCGTCCCGTTCCTTTAACCACCTCGCTCTCCAGGCCTCTTCTACTGCCTTGTCCGTGTCTATGGTTCCCCCCGTCCAGCGCATGATCGTGCCCGCGGCTCTCTCTACCGCCGTGGGCCCTTGAGGTCTCAAGGTTCGCGGTCGGCCCCTGTTGCCCCTCCTCGAGCTGAGTCTCTGCTGTATCTTGCGGCAGGCGGTAAGGACAACGCTCCCCGCCGTCTTTTTGCCGCCTTGGCCGTCGTCCAGATCGGGTTGTTGGAGTCGGTTTTCGAAATCTGCAAGCCGTTTGTTTAGGTATAAGTCCAACGGTGGTACCCACGTCTCTGTCTCGAGGTTACGGATGGGGGTAGACTTAAAGGCTCCCGCCACAATCCTCAGGCTCTTGTTCTGGGCCTTCCCGAGGGCCTTGGTGATGCCTTTCTTCACCGGTTCGCCTCCCACATCCGTGGGAATGTGGAACGACGATGCGCCATAGGCCAGCGCTGACCGGATGCACTTTGTGTACACTTCTCGCGCTTTGGCTAGACCCAGTCCCCACGTCGATGCCGCTAGCCTCGACAGGGCATAGCTCTGGGTCCTCAGCTTCTTCTCCACCGCCGCAAGGTGGGCTTTCCAGTTGAGCTTCCGGTCCAGCCAGACTCCCAGGAACCTGGCAGACTCCTTCGGTCTGACGGGGCTGGTGCCTCCCCCTGGGTTAGTGAGTTCCAGCTGGTTTGTCCACTGCCGTCGTCCCTTGTTGAAATGGATCAGTTCGCTCTTTTCCGGGGCGAACTTCATCCCCCGACTGTTTGCCCATCGCATGCATGTTTCCCACGCCGCCTCCAGTTGCCGGACATTGGCCTCGGGGTTTCGACCAAACACCAGGAGGTTGGTGTCATCCGCAAACCCCGTTATAGCCAAGTGAGGGTGCTCGTCTTTTAGCTGCTTGTATAGTGAGGAAATATAGAGGATGAAGAGAACAGGGGAAAGGGGTGAGCCTTGGGGGACCCCTGCCCGAATTGCCGTCGGTGCCGCCGTCTTGCCGTCGAAAAGAAGGGTGGCCTCTCGACCAGTCAACCAGTCTCTCGTCCAGAGGACCAGCCACCTCGGGTAGCCCATTTCTCGCAAAGTTGCTAGCAGTCGGGTGTGGTTGACCGTGTCAAAGGCTCCTGAAATGTCCAGTTGCAATAGGGACGCCGCACCCTTCTGTCTCCACGCCTCCTGGACCTGGGCTACTACTAGCCGGACAGCCAGCTCTGTGGAGCGGTGTGCTCTGTTCCCCATTTGTTCATCTGGTAAGAGGCCGTTGACTTCTGCAGTTTGAGTGACCTTCCTGGCGACCACTGACTCTATTACCTTCCCTAGGGTTGGCAGCAGAGCAATGGGCCTGTATCCCCCCGGGGTCTGATACACCGGCGGAGCCTTTCCTGGTTTCGGTAGTACTACAGTCTTCGCCCTCTTGAAACGGTTCGGGAACCATCCTAGCTCCAGACACCTTGTCGCCAGAAGGGCCAGCACTTCAGCTAACGGTACTCCGCACGCCTTCAGAAGGCCCATCGGGAGCAAATCCTCGCCTGGCGCCTTCCAGGGGCTTGCTCTTCCTATCGCTTCCGTGATCTCGGTCGGCGTCACTGCTTGTACAACGTCGAAGCCCGGGTTCCAGCTGCCCAAAAAGGCTAGGTCTTCCACGTCCGTCAGGTTGGCCGGTGGGTCCGGGAAGAACCTCTCGGCCAGCGCGCTGGCCTTCTGGTCGTGCGTTTTGGCCGTTACCTGTCCGGAAGAGTCCTTAAATTCCGGCAGCCTCGGTGGTTCTGGCGGCAAAAAGCTCCGCAGCCTAGCCCATCTTTCCAAGCTCCACATCTGATCGGGCTTCTTTGCCTCGCTTGCTTCCTGTAGGCTGTTTCTCCAAGCCCTCGTCCGTGCTTCGCGCGTTGTTCTGGCAAGGTCCTTGAGCCTTTCGCCGAGCTCCTCCCAACAGTACTCTGCCCTAGTCTCCTTCGCCAACCTCTCGGCTCTCCTGGCCTCCCGGGCGGCCTGCTGCACCTCCACAGTCCACCAGGGAGAGCTGTAGCCGCAGCTCGCCTTCTTCCGTGGAGTGCTTTCCCCCGCGACCCAGGTGAGCCACTCAACCAGGCTATCGAAAGCTTTGTCAAGACCCTCGACTGTCCGGGTCCTGGCCGGTAGTCCGTCCGGTCCCGGGTCCGTGAGCCCCATGGCCTTGCATAGCAACGCTGCTTCAGCCTTCACCCTCTCTCTGTCCATCTTGTTCCAGGCCCAGCCGTCCGGCTGGGTTGGCTTCAGCCCCAGCCTCCCCTCGATCTCGAGCACCTGTGGGTAGTGGTCTGACTTTCCGCGACACTCCTCCCCGTAGTATGTTGTCTGGAGGTTTCCCGAGGCCCAGAAGTGGTCTATAGTTGACGGACGGCCCCGCTGTCGCCCCTGAGGGGCTCGTGTTGTTGCTCCCCTTGGGGTCCTGATGGTGAGGTCCCACAGGAGACCCAGCTGCAGTAGGTCTTCAGACTCCCTGTCGTAGCGCCCGAAATCGTCCCACAGTGGGTGCTTCAAGTTGAAGTCACCTGCCAGAACCACCGGGTGGCTTGGCCTTGGCCGCCCTTGCAGGGCTCTCGGTACGTTCTCGCCGCCGGGAGGGTTGTATATGGACCAAAGCTCCAATCCGGGGTCTTCCCTTCCGAGGTCCGCCTCTGGGAACCACACGCGGCACCAATTCTCCGTGGCTTCGGAGTCCCACTGCCTGATTTCAAATCTTTTGCTTACATATATCGCTGCCCGCCCCTCGAGTTTGTGTACCAGGTGGTATCTGCTGCTCCGGGGGCAGTATGTAGACTCCGTCGCCTTATTAATCCACGGTTCTTGCACAGCCAAGAGGTCGTATTTGGCCTCTTCCAGCAACACTTCCAGTGTTTGCTTGATTCCTTCGGTGTTCCAGAGTAAAATTTTAATTTTCATCGCCTGCGACGGTGATCGAGTCCATCGTAGTGTCCCCCTCGGGGTCGCGTTGGTTCGGAGTAGCAGTGACCGCAGGGTTGGCGGCGACGGCAGGCGTTGGTCCGGTAGCCGGTTCGGGCGCCCGGGGCGGCGGAGCGGCGGTGTAGACACCGTTGACTACCGGGTTTGCGAACTGCACCCTCGGAGCCTCGAAGTTGATCCTGGTCTGCTGGGGGTCTAAGAGAGCCTGACGTTGGGCCGCAGCCGCATTCGTCGGTCTTCCTCTCAACCTCTTCCTGCCTACCACCTGATAGCTGTCGTCGCCCCTCTCCTCGCCCTCGAAGTTAAACGCGGGAGCGCTCGTAGGGGCCGTGCTGGCAGAGTTCGCCGCTGCGGTCTCATAAGTCCGTGGCCGGTACTGGTAGGCCTCCTTGGCCTTGGCGAGGGTCCTCGACTTCTCCGGGCACTCTCCTGACCACGCCGGATGCCTTCCTCCGCAGGCCGGGCATCGGAGCGGAATTTCGTTTTTGTGAGTAGGGCACTGGTTCTCGCCGTCCCTGCCGCCCTCTCCATGGGCTTTCGTCCCGCAGCGCGGGCACAATGGGGTAGCCTTGCAATGATGTTGTGTGTGTCCCCACTTCCAGCACTTGTAGCACTGTGTTGGGCTGAGGGCAGCCCAGTAAGGCTCGCAGTCCAGTAGTTGAGCCTTCCAGATCACTCCCTCGTCGCACGCCTTGCGTGCTTCCTCCTGGGAGGTTAAAGCAACCAGCACTGTTGCCCGGGTTGCCTCCCTGTGTCTCGGCACTCTGAACTTCACTTTATCGACTGTGTAGAGGCCTGTTTGTTTCCCGAATTCCTCCTCGGTGACCCCCTGGAGGTCCTTCTTCCACACGCCCTTTAGCAGGACTGCAAAGGTTCTCTTGCTCTCCTCGGCCTGCTCTCCGAAAGCCTCCTTGATCCAGTTGGTGTTCATCGAGTGCCAATCTCTCGCGCCTGCGTTCTGGAATGTGACGATTGTATCGCCGCTGGGGAGCCTTCGGGCCGCAACTGCTCCCTTCTTGATAGACACCCGGTTGATGGCCTGGATGGTTTCTTGCGGGGTGCGTTTGGCGAGATCGGCCGGCATTCCTCTGCCTCTGACTAGAATCTCCTTGTTTATGCGGGTCGGCACTATCTTTGTCGGCGTGTTAGGCTGCGGCTGAGAGGGGGCAGCTCCATGAGCGGCCACTGCGGCCCAGGATCCTCTGTCCTGGGCTCCGGTTCCGTTGACGGCTGCCTTCATTTCCTCGGCCACCACCTTGCGGAGGTTGGCAAGCGAGATGTTTCCAGTCTGTGACTGAGACGCGTTGTGCACCTTCCGGACGGCTGCTAGCAGGTCCTGTCCCATGCCTCTGGCTGTCCCTTTCTTCTCAGGGTCTGCTAGTCCCACCAGCTCATCAACCATCTTCTTGATAACCTCTATGTCGGAGGGTGGGGGGGAGAGGGGCGGGGTGGGGGGCAAGTGTCGGGACTGCTCTAGCCCACTTCTTCCCCTTTGGACTGGGGCAGTAGGGCCGGCCATCCCGCCTCCACTCAGGGGTTCAGGGGGGCGTGGTCGTCTGGGTAACTGTGGGTGGGTCGGGTAGCTCGTGGGTCCGTGCGTGGGCGATAGAGATTTCCAGGGCGACTGCGTGTCCCGGATCGCCCTTCTTTCCACGCCTACTGCGGCCGCGCTGCGGATTGCGCGTCGGTGCACGTGGTGTGGCTAGATAGGGCTTTGCGAGAGCTTTCGATCAACGCAAGCTTTGGGACTTTTGGGGCCGAAATTCAAGGACGTTCAGCTCTCTAGCTTCGTTCTTGTATTATGCAGCATCTTAATGACAACAATATCTACCTACATGGCCGGAAATCGAAGCCTAACAGAAGCGTAGACTTAGACCAACCAAGGCCGTCACTTTCGCCGTCAAAGTTCTCCGATAGTGCCTTTGAACGTTTCCAAGATGAACACGACCATTTGGTCTCTGAAAGAGATGTAATGCGCGAAGTCATTCCAATAATCACCGGCAACGGGAATATCCCCAACAGTAGAGATGTGCTCTTCAACAGCTTACTACCAATCACTGACGGGGAGACGGTCGATGCAAAACCCGCATTTTACGATGGAGCTCGCTTTGGTGATGTTGATAAGAGAGTCAGACACGAACTGAGCCACCTGATCATCCCCACCCAAAACATGCGGCAGCCAGTGGTGCCGAACTTTTTCTTGGAGGTGGAAGACCCTGAAGGAGGGGCGATCGCGTCGAAACGGCGAGCCGGGTACGACGGAGCCATCGGCGCCCGCGCGATACACGCGCTGCAAAACTACGGCGCAGATGAACCCACCTTCGACGGCAGTGCGTACACCTACAGCTCGACCTATCACGCCGGCACTGGCACGCTCCAGCTGTATGCGCACCACCCCACGCCGCCGACCGCGCTGGACGGGCGGCCCGAGTACCACATGACTCAGCTTAGCGGTTACGCACTGACAGGCAGTATCGACAGCTTCCGTCAAGGCGTGGCTGCATTCCGGAACGCGTGAGACTTGGCGCAAAGGCATCGCGACAGCTTCATCCAGGCGGCGAACGCCAAGGCATGCCAGTCCGGCGTAGAGGCGCCCCCTGAGCGGGAGACCACGGCTGCAGCGGCGGAGCAGTATGATGATTCGACTGCCGACGAATTCTTTGACTGCGAGGACTTTGATGACGCCGCACATAGAGACGTCGACGAAGAGGGCGTTTCCGGCGTGACCCGCCTGGGTTGATAGGTAGGTACCTACCTTAGGTAGGTATGGTTCCGTTCCCGAATGGCATTTTTTCAACGGTGATACCCCTGGCGCCCGTTTGGATTGGCCATCTCGTATTTCTTGCTCCCAGTTTATATAATATTTTGGTCGGCAAAATAAAACACTGCCCTACTGCCAACTCAATGGTGGCTCGGGGCGACTGTTATTCAGGGACCCCTCCAAACCCGTCCTCTGTCCGGTCCCAAAGCCGTTTCTTCACCTTCTCTACCACTACACGGGTCAAGCCTCGCTCCACCGACTCGTCATCTTCAACGGGGCATTGATGCACTACCTAGGTACCTTCCAAATTCGTAAAAGTAAGATTCTTGTGAAACATGAGGATGCCCAAAATAATCAAGACAAAAGATCCACAGCATTATGTACATTGATGACAAAGCCGATTTACTCGATGGAAACGCTGGCATCGGTGGCTGAGCGGTCAAATCCGCTTTACCCAGCCAAGCATGACGTGGAGATAACTTCGCTTCTCCCCCCAAAAACGCCGAGGGATCACGACCCCTGTTCCCGCCAAAGTCTACATTGGTTTCCTCGGTTTCCAATCGGAAGGTGGAGAACTCTGGCCATAGCCCCTAATCCATGGACGTAGTAGCAAGAATCCATCCACGCGGCTAGTGGATGGACGCGTACGTCGACAATGACCTTGGCACTCGATCAGCCTCACCAACGCCATCATGCGTCTCAGAAAGGGGCTGAAGCCATCGTCAAGTCATCGTTAAGTCCTCAACCACAGGGTTACTTAATCTCAACTTTATCTCACGATGTCGAGATTCGGTCCTCATCAGTCATTGCCTTCAGACACCTGAGCCCCCATCTTATCGTAACCGACACTAAAACCGATCATGCATTTCCCGGCCCAGCCCTGGACCCTCTGGTCCATGGCCCTCCTAGCCACTCCCACCACCGCCTTCATCTCGCCCCTCCGCGCCCGCCAGGCCGACGACGGCGCCA
Organism: Chaetomium tenue; assembly: GCF_020726465.1. Taxonomy (NCBI): domain Eukaryota; kingdom Fungi; phylum Ascomycota; class Sordariomycetes; order Sordariales; family Chaetomiaceae; genus Chaetomium; species Chaetomium tenue. The sequence goes on along the minus strand of NW_027117333.1, from coordinate 4,651,436 downwards.
CCGCCTTCGACTGGACCTCCATCACGCCCACGCCCGACCTGCAGTATCACTCCTGCTACGGCACCTTCCAATGCGCCCGGCTGCGTGTACCCCTAGACTGGTCCAAGGAACCCACCACCTCCCACTCCAACTCCAACTCCTCCTTCTCGTCCTCCTCCCCGGGCCCCTACGCCGCCATCGCCATCGTCACCCTCCCCGCCACCGTTCCCGTCACCGACCCGTCCTATGCCGGCCCCATCCTGATCAACCCCGGCGGACCGGGCGGCTCGGGCGCCCAGACGGCGCTGAGCCTGGGCGCCGTCATGCAGGGCCTGATCGACGTCCCCGGCGTGCGCCACTACGACGTGCTCGGCTTCGACCCGCGCGGCGTCGCGCTCACCACCCCGAGCGGCTCGTGCTATGAGAACCAGTTTGATCGTGCGGTGGATGCCATGGCCCTGCGCGGCATGCCGACTGTGCTAAGTGAGCAGGGATTGAACATGAAGTTTGGTGCGAATCAGGCTGCGGGCAAGTTGTGCGATGAGAACGTTTTTAAGTACCTGTCGACTGCATCAGTGGCTAGGGATATGCTGGAGATTGTGGACCAGAGCCATGAGCTGGTTACGAAGACTGCCGGTTCGAATGCAACCCGGAAGGCTTGTGGTGGGGGAGAGAGCGGGGGTAAGCCGAGACTGCAGTATATCGGCTTCTCGTATGGGACTGTCTTGGGCAATACTTTTGCTTCCATGTTCCCGGGCAGGGTTGGCAGGATGCTGTTGGATGGGGTTGCTGATGCCGAGGACTATATGGCCGGGGTAAGTGTTGACCGACGAAGTTATGGCGGGTTGCGCTGCGCTGCGATAGAAAACTAACGTACGCAGACCTGGCAGAAGAACATCGGGGATGCTGATGCCTCTGTCGACGTATTTTATCGCACCTGCTTTGATGCCGGGGCCGGCTGCCCACTCCGTCAGAGCAGCGACACCAGCTTCGAGGATATACGTGCCCGCGTCGCCGCCCTTCAGGCCAGCCTCCGGGCAGCCTCCGTGGCGACCGTCTACAACAACCGGATTTACACCATGACCTCCCACCTCCTTAGCGAGAAAATCCGGACCTCCCTCTACGAGCCTATTCCGAAGTACGAGCCCCTTGCCATCGCCCTCGCCGAGGCCCTCGTAGGCAACTTCAGCTCGATCCTCGCCGACGACATCGTCATGGGCTTCGACCTCCGCTCCAGCGTCTGCACCGAACCCCCCGCCAGCGACCCGCCGCAGGAGTACAACTTCGGCAACGAGATCTCGCGCGGAATCATCTGCGGCGACTCGCAAGCATCCGCCGGCAAGCGCGACCTCGCCTGGGCGGCCGCCGTCGTCGCCCGCACCACCAACCAGTCCTCCTCGGTCGGCGAGGCCTGGTCCAACATCCCGCTCGCGTGCGCGGACTGGTCCATCGCGCCGGCGTATGCCTATGCGGGCCCCTTCGGCAGCAAGGCGCCCGACAACAGCAGCAACACGCCCGCCGCCCCGCTGCTCATCACGTCGACCAAGACGGACCATGCCACGCCGCTGGCCAACGCGTATGCGCTGTCGCGGATGCATGGGGGCTCGGCGGTGGCTGTGGTCGATGCGGTGGGCCACTGTGCGCTGTTGGCGACGGCGAGCACGTGCATGTATGGCATTGTGCAGGAGTATTTCCATACCGGTAAGCTGCCTGTGAATGGGACGGTTTGCGAGCCGGACTGTGTGCCGCAGATTCCGTTCAAGGCTTGCCCTGGGTTGCCGGGGGTGTAGGGGGGGTTGGAGACGGATGCGGAGGGCGATTAAAAGAGACAGGGGTTGAAATTGGGGGCGGATGCACGCGGAGAAGAAGGGCGAGCTTGTCACTTAGAGTGGGTAAATCACCTTGAGCATTCGATTCGCATAAATTGTTCTATATGAGAAATAAGTTCCTCATGATAAAGTACGTGTATCTATTTCGATGATAGCGTCTCGTCAACCATCGTCATAGCACTATCACTTGACCTGATGAACCAAAACAGCAATGCCGGCATGAGGTTATTACCATTAGTGAGTGCTTGGGACCAAACAGGATACAGATAGGTACTAAGAAATACTAGCGTTGCTGACTCGGAGTTACTAGTATTCTCTAAATCATTAGCTTTGTGGCACGGAATGTGAAGTAACACCATGAGTCCACTCGCACGGTAAAGTACCTCCACTAACACGAAACTACAATGTTCACACCCTGGTGCCGCTTGGTCCTCCTTATATCTTGATATCTCCTGGTATCTCCACGGTAGTATGTACTGAGAATCACCATATACCCCAGGTCAGTGCCGCTTCCGTCGATGGTGGCCCGGGCAAGTTGACATAGCGACGCTGAGCCGCCCTTCGGTTTCATCCATCGCCTCCTCTTTGAGTTAGATAATTCCTTTGTGTCCATTTTCCAGGAATCTTTGGCGCCGTCCCAATTAAACTCTCAAAAATAGCATTTGCACTCTTTCTCTATGTATGTAACGTACCTAATTAAATATATTTGTAAGTTGCGCACGGCTTGTGGAGTTTGAGATCATCACGGTAGCTCGTAACATGGCCTGAAACAAACGACGTGGTTGGAAAGATGGAAGTCCGTCGCCAACGACCTTGTGGAAGCTCCCATAGAAAGAACCAAAAGGTTTGTACTATAACCCGGTAATACGCGGTGGATTTGGGCACAGTAAACTTGCTTTTCTTTTTTCGTTTGCAGCCCTGAGCTTTCCCTGGCTCGATTCTTTCCTGAGCTACCTAGGGTGATCCGGATCTCACAATCTGCGGCCACCGCACAACCTAGGTATATACCAGGGGCCCATTTTTGGCCCACCTGGCTAAAGTTTCCTGTCGATGGACGGAAAATAAGTCCTGCGTATTTTGTATGCCCACCTCCACCCAAGGCCACTTGATGCTAGTCGTTACAACAGAAATGTCGACGCCACCGCCTTCTTGTGACTCCCCCAACTTACGCCCACACGCATCTAAGCCCGACCCAGATTTGACTCTTCCCTATCAATCGCCTCAAAAGTCTTTAGAATTTTCTTTGCCATCCAGAACTTTCCAAGTCCCCTCGCCAAAAACTTGCCAAATGAGATTAGCATAGGTATCATATCTTAAACAAGAGATTTTTGGGACAACAGAGATGCACTCACCAGCAATGCTTTTGTCTTCCTGAGCTGAGACTCAAACACTTTAGCTTGTTTTTCTACCTCCTCTTTCTCCGCCACCCATTCCTTCCATTTCTCAGAATGGATGCGCCGCTCCACCCTGTGATCGATGATCTCTTGCTGGAAATCATCGATGTCATTTTCTAGGTCGTCCAGGAGTTGCTTCCAAAACTTGGCCCCGAAGGAGAACAGATTGGGTTTCGCCGTGTCCCCCTGTCGTTTGATGGTTTGGTGGATAATTCTGTGTGTCGAATCCTTGGTATTGCCGTGCCTCTCGAGGCGAGCACCGTCTTTGCAAAGGTCTGTCCACCTGCCTGTCTTATCCCGCTTTTTTATGGCCTTGAGACTGAACTGGGACGCCATCCTCGAGGCGTGACTGGTCTCGAGACTGTCCCACATGGTAGTGACAATGGTAACACGCTTGTAGGTATTCTTGCCCAGGAGCGTCTCCAGGAGCCGCGTTCGCCTCTTCTCCATGCCGCTGGAAAAGCCTCGCGTGACAGGGTGGACAAGAATGAGCGCATCGAGGGACTGGTTATGCATGGGTCCCATCATACCCTCACCAAACATCCATCTAGAAACGTTACCGAGAATCTCGACATCGCTCACGGTATCATCGTCAAATCCAGGCGTGTCGATCAGAGTAATCGGCCGGGAGCCCAGCTGGAAGCAGACTGCTTGCGGGCGCTTGGTGCAGGGGTCGAGGCCATGCCCGATCTGCAAGTTCTGGCCCGAGGCGAGGGATGCAAAGGTGGATTTCCCCGACCCTGTTACACCCATTAGGAGGATGGTGAAATGGCGAGATTTCCTTTCATGGTGCGCCATGGCTAATAGAAAGAATGGAGTTTCCGAATTAGGCACAAACTGCTACTCGGGTGTCGTTTGCTATTGTCGTCATTGTCATGCTGGCAGTTATTGACGTGATCCTCCGATGCGTGATGGGAACGAGCTTTATGGCGTGTCTGCCGGTGTAACAGGTGCGGCTCCCTGCCCTGTCTCACATCAGGAGAAGCCGAGAGGCAAGTGTGACGTCGGGCTGCGTTGGGCACACCACAGGGCCTCAAATGTGCTTGCCAGCTGAATTTTGCCCAAGGCACCCGAACGGGCACCAAAACTAAGGTATTACCTAGGTACCTACCTAATGCCCAATCGACACGTCAGAAGCCGCCATACTAAAACGAAGTGAGTCGTGGGGCTTGATTTCCCCAATCAAGTATTAGGGTACGGATACAAATCAAGCGCATGCCCTTTCATTGAAAGACTTCTTTTCCCTTTCTCTTACTGGCCGAGTTCACTGTCCAGCCCACTGTCCAGTCCATCCAGTCCGTCCAACACCAACCCCAACACTGTCCATTTTGTGTCATCCTTCTCCTTGGGCCTACGGATTCCGGCAAAACCGCGTTTGGCAGGTGCCTGACCCAGCAGCCCCATCATGGCAAATGTGAGCCGATCGCACCTCCTTTTGCGTGTGGGGTCACTGGGGTGCTTAATCGCTCAAAGCATATCTGGTCGTTGACTCTTGGCTCAGCAAGCCACCACCAAGAATACCACCTGAACTTGTTCAACACGTCTTTTCGGATCATCGACACACTCGGGCTTGACGATACCCCGCAAACAAACTTAGCGGTGCACTGAATGATCGCCGAGCAGCTAGGCAAAATCATTTGGAACCGGCTGACTGTTGGCGGCGTCATCTGCTTCCACCGCGTCACCGACCTTCGCCTCACTGGTTCCGCCCGGCACAACATTGAGATCTTGGAGTCTATATTCGGCCAGGGTTTTCTCTCCAGATAACGCGCCGCTTTTGTTACCACCATGTGGCAGAGCCAGCCCGGCCTGAAGAAGGTAAAACCCTTCCACAAATTTCACAGCGACCATAATAGCGCCAATGAGGTGATGAAGTGATTCGCCGACAAAAGCCGCAGCGCGCGATGATAACGACGCGCTGCAGCTGGAATTTGAAATAGGTAACCAAGTTTGGACCTGGTGCCAGCAAAGTGCGAAAGGCTGCGGCGGGAAATATAGATAGGTACCTAATATCAAGCCGGATGAGCCGCGGACTGGGTACAATTCTATAGGGGGCGAAGGCAAACAGCGGCGATCAAGCCCACCAGCAGTATTTGGATATGGTGGGCATTCAGGAAATTAAGTATGGGTCATGTTTTCCGGGGGCTTGACACAAGAGACCTGATTTTTGGGAGTTTTTTTTAAGAATGATAGACTTTTTGTTCACAAAGGGGCGGTGCATAACACGCAATAAAATAAAGCAGCTAAGTGACGGGGACCTAGATCGACGGGGACCTAGATCGTAGCATCAAAACTGCCCCATCACCAACACAAGATTCCAGTCAGTTTTGGTTCCGTGTCTCACAGCACTGAACCGGGAGCCTCGCTCGCTTTTCGATTCCTCCGGATGCGTACGCTTGCCCAATCCGCAAAATCCTTGTGATCGAGTCGGGCATACGCATCAGCAAGCTTTCGCCTCCGAATCGGGTCGCCCACGGCCCATATGGAGATCCAGGATATCAAGTATGTGGTGCCAGCTACGACGCTAGTTGTCACAATGAACCACGTCTTCTGGCTCGAACTCTCGAAGTCGAATATTTGCAACGCAAAAGGGGCCTTGAATCGCGACCTGTGAGCGGCATGAAAACGCCAACTGCAACGCAAAAATACAATAAAATCATGAGTTGGAATCACGTACCGCGATAAAACTCAGGGGTAGGTAAAAGATGGTGGCGATAGTGGAGACCAGAACGTAACGATTTAGCTGCGTGGATTTCGTCGCCTCGCTAACCGCTGTGGCGTTGAACACCTAGATTCACGTGGGGGACAGGTTAGCGCAACATTTCCGGTCGCGCTAGGTTATCATGAGCTCTTACATCGTCTCTGAGACTCTTAGTTTGCTCTTCGATCTTGGCGACACGGGCTAGGAGGGCGTTCCCGAGCCGCTGTTGCTCCAGTATCACGCCGTTCCAGTTTTTCCTAAACATATTGGCGGCTGCTTCCCCAGCGGCGGTGGGCGCTTCCGGAAGAAAGTTGACGGCTTGCCCCTCGGCTGTCGAACTCGAGGCGAAGTAAAGCTGCTCCATGCCGTCAACCATCCGCTGGAGGTCATCCATGCTCTCTTGTATCCACTCTGCGCTGATGCGGAGGATCTGAACGACGGTGAAATAGAACTCTAATAAGGCAAGATCAGCAGTATCAACCATAGTCTCCCGCCGATGTTTCGGGGACAGAAGCCTGCTGAACTAGAATGTTTTCAGAACATACCCATAAAGCCGGTGGGATCATGGGCAGAGTGTAGGGGACATAACCTACATTGGTGGTAAGTTGTTTTTGAATGTTGTCCACCAAGCTCGACCAATGCCCCGCCCATTGGGGAAGAAGCGAGTGAATCCTAAAGGCGAAGGCGGCGATCCCCGTTGCACGCATTGACGGACGGATACCCACGGCTGTCCACTTGTTCCTCTCCCACAGCTCTCCACAGTTTTGCAGGCTGCCAGCAGCAGCATCAACCATCGTGACCAGGGAAAAGACTGGGAATTCAAAGTCCCAGGTAGTTTTTAACCCGACTGAGTAGCGAATCTCGCGTATGTAGATGCTAGGTGCAGACTTGTTGTTTGTTAAAGTGCCCTGCTCCCGTTTCATCAATGTAAGGTCAAGCACTCCCGCGGATGGGAGCTGTGGAGTCGCGAAGGCGCGCATGTGGTATTGAAAGACAATGTCTTCCTGGATCAACTCGCCGGAACCCGGTCTTTCTGTCCATCGGTGCTCCGAGGTCCCCCTCAGGTCCCGGTTTATTCCCCATTCGCCCCTGAATTCTGTCAAGAAGCGGTTGACCGACCGCTGTCTCCCTGAGCCCAAAGACTTGTATCCGCAGCTTTCGTCCAAATCTGAATTTCGGCACAACTGGGCGGCGGCGATGGAGAACAGCAGGTGGTCGAACTTTCCGTTCAATCCCAGTTTCCTGACCACCATAACCGTTAGTTGGTGTTTCTGCATAGCCATCAAATCCTGATCAAGGCACCTCACCATTCTCTCCCGAACCGTTGCCCTAAGGGATCTCGCTTTGTTGACTGCAGCGAATAAGTAAGATACAGACGGATATCAACGTGGATTTCCAACTCACCATATACTCGTCAATCACCCTAGACACGGGACGAGACATTGCGGCAGCGGCAGTCAAGTCCCCCTGCCTGAGCTTGGACACATAGCCGTCCTCATCGTAGCCAAGCTCATAATACTCGGCGTATGCACCACTAAGCTTTTGGGGCAAAGGAACGTGCCACGAAAGAATCTTGGCCAGATCCGCATTGGCACGGTCGTCGAACCTTTCCACCTGTAGGCTTTCTGCAGGGAAAGGTTTGAAGATCCTGTCCCATTCCTGCGGCGACCAAGCTTTTGGTGTCGGGCGCTGCTCAAGCTGGTAGCTGATTGTCTTATCGCTATCGAAATGTGCCTTCCTCGGGCGAATGTCATCCCCTTGTTGATCAACTTTTGGCCGCACCAGAAGCGCCTCGGTGGGAATCTGGATCGAGTTTTGCTTGGCCATCGTCATCATCAAGGCATGGATCGCTGCAAGGTACTGCTCGCTGGCCGAATCTCCGTTTCCCTGAGGGCGTTGGTCGTCCGAATCTTCTAGTGGTATGTTCCGAAGAGAGATTTCCATGTTAGTCTCGCCGTTGGTCATCTCGGTCGCGATATGGAGAGGGAAAAGGAGGGGAAAGGGTCGGATGTAGCAAGGGCACAAATCAGGAAAACCCCCGGGATTGGGTAAACCAGCTATTTAATACAACGCTTGTTTAAGACCTCGAGGCATTGCTTTTTCTTTTCTCCAGAGCTGGGGCCCAAGGCCCAAATTCTGCCCAACGCCTGCCTTCATGGGAGGTGATTGGACCTGGAAGGCACAGCGTGTCCAGTGTCAGGCCAATGACCCGCAACCCCCAGAAGTCAGAGCATCTTTGACCATTGGCTTTTTTGATCACGTAGTTGTGAGGAACAAAACCTGTGCTTTTCGGCGTTCATACAGGCGGCCCATGCATATCTCGCTCGGTCCGCTAGCTGTTTGCAACGCACCAATTCCAAGGATTGGACGAGTCCAGTCCAGTCCCGAACAGGGCCTCTTCGACATCCATCACTGCCGCTTCATCTGGTCGAGACACCTCAACGCCTCTTCTTTTGGCTAGATAATTTCTTAGTTCACTGGTTCCTACCGCTCCGCCAGGCCTGTCAAGAACATGGCCGGGTTACAGCGCCTCGACGAGCCCGTCCTGCTCGAGATAAGCCAGTCACTTCCCGTATCTAGCGCCCACCGAAGTCTGAGTCTACTTCGCCGTCGCTTAAGCAAAGGCAGAGATCGCCTGCCCTCATCCCTCTATAAACTACCCCCGATACGACAGGGCAAGTGTGTCTCAAGTGCGGTGCACCGAATTTAATAACACATTGGTAAGCCTTCCAAGCATAGTCTTCGTTGAGCCACGTGTCCATCATGCCCATATAACACAATTACATGCTCGAACTGGATCCGACCTGCCACGTCAAATCACAAAAAGCCGACTTTCTCTATGTCATCGAGGAAACTATGTTCTTCCTCTTTTTGTTGTATTCGACAATTTCTACGAAACTTCCTACCAAAGACATGGACCATGTCAGGACTAAGTAGGGCTATGCGCCAACACCATCCAGCCACAGATGGAGGTGGATGAGACGGTCCAAGTCGGTCGAGCCGTCCGACTGCGCGCCTTGTTCTCCGGTGTTCGCCATATCTCGGAGGATATCATCGATGTAAGAACCTGCTGCAGATAGGTGGAGGATGTGTGCAATAGCACGGTGAATGGCTAGAAGCCGGGGCGATGGCGGATCAATCGTACGGGTATCCGTTAAGAAGAGTGTACGGGTTACTGGAAAACGCCCGCCTACGAGAGCAGGCCGGAGGAATGATTTGATTCGATAGGTGTGAGGCGCCGTATCTGGGATAGGCTCGAAATATATATCGAAGCTGCCAAACAAGTCGTGCATATCCCGGGTAAGAGTCAAGGCGTTACGTGGTCGATCAATATCGACGCCATCGATTAAACGACCAACCCCATGGTCGAACATGTTGAGAATAGCCAAGGCTGCCTGCTTCGATGGATTCTAGAAATAAGAGAGTTAGATTAGAAAACGGCTTTTTTTTTATAAAGAATTGGGGCCAAGTACTAGTTCTTCGCCACGCCCGAGCCTTGTCAAGGAGTGCGGTAGAATATGGGCAACTTCCAACGCTTCAAACTGCTCCTGGTCGAGTAGGTTGCCGTCATCATCTTCAGCGTTATCGTCGGCATTCTCGAAACGGTTTATTGCTTCACTACGGTCAAATCTCCGTGTTACAACACAACGATGGTGGTCGCGTATAAGACAGACACCACGTAGGGCCGATAGTCTTTCTGGAGTGCTTATAAAGCCTGCCTCTGACTGTAGTTTTGAAATGGCAGAATGGTACGCTGGCGAGGGCTGAGGGGTCTTTGTAGCGGAGGCTTTAACTAGTAAAAGTTAGCGAGGGGTTTATGGTGGTGGCGCGGCATAACAGGACAACAACACCACTTACGGGGTAAAAAGAAGTTGTTGAACAGGTAATCCGCAAAGCCGAAAAACTTGTCTTGAACTCGCTCGTCCAAGGCTTCGTTGCCGTCCATAGATAGTTCGAGGGAGGTAAAGAAGGCTCGGAGATAATTATCCTGTGAGAGCGGCGAACACGCATGGTCGTATGTGAGGCGGATCAGCTGGGCCCGATTGTAGCGGGGGCTGGCCCCGCCGCCTCGTGCCGCGATGTTCCCGGTAAGAACAGGGGCTTGATCATCGAAATGATGGGCGATATGGTAGAATCTGTGCCTGGCACGATCGCGTGCGTCCGGGTCTAAAGGCGCCTCAGTTTGGAAATCAGTTATGCCCTCGAGCGAAGACTGGTGGTGCCTATGGTGAGGTGACAATGGTGACGGCAGCGCCATAGTAGCGTCGATGATCTGTTGTGATTGACTGCCCAATTCAGAAGAATCCGAGGGACCGAGAATGGTGGCAACTTGCCTACCTTACCTAGGTATGTAGGCTGCTGTGGTGGAGCGAGCCCGTGGGAGGCCTGGTTCACGTGGCTGGAGTGACTCGAGTGACTCGAATGTCAGGTGACCTCGAGGTTCGGACCAGTTATAACCATACACGGTGATCCAGCAGCCCGATAGCGGCAAATGTGAGTGAGGAACAGGACCTGTGCTTTTGGGCGTCCATACAGGCGCCTCATGCATATCTCGGCCTGCTAGCTGTTTGTAACGTACCAATTCCACCATGATTGGACGAGTCCAGCCACAAGCAGGGCCTCTTCGGCACATATCCATCATTGCCGCTTCATCTGGTGGAGAGACCCCAACGCCTCTTGCATAGGCTGTACACTTACATGGCTGAGAGGACATGTTGAGACTAACCACCCACGATCAAGCGCATAGCTCGATATTTACCCCTATTTGCCGTAGTTCTGGTCGCGCTTTGGTGATAGACCGGGGGTTTGAACACTCCGCCAGCCTCGGTACTATTGAACCCACATCATGATTCCACTACATGATTCAAACCGGAGTTTCATCATGTACAAGACCATACACCCCAGGCCGCGCCGCTTCCACCGATGGCGGCCCGGACGAGTTTAGCATAGTTCCGCTGAGCCGCCATGTTCGGTTTCATCCATCGCCTCTGGTTTGGGTTAGACAATTCCTTTGTGTCCACCTTTGTGTCCACATTTTCCAACTCCTCCAGGAATTTATGGCCCCGTCCCAACTAAACTCTCAAAAATAGCATTCACACTTTTCCTCTTCCTATGAAATGCATTTGTAAGTTGCGCATAGGTTGTGGGGTTTGAGGCCATCACGGCGGCTCGTAACAAGGTCTGAAACTAGCGAAGTGGTTACATGCAGGAAGAAGGTCGGTCGCCAACGACCTTGTGGAAGTTCCATAAAAAAAGCCAAAATGTTTATCGTACAAGCAATATAAATATCCCTACCAACCTAGACTTACTGCTCTCTTTTGTATCCATCACCTTCACTCAGCATTCCACATAGGACATCAACTGCCACACCTTTTCGACGAGCCGGACTTGTCTAGGTACTTTCCCTCCAACCTATTCTAACCCGCCAGTACGTTCCCCAAGATATTATACGCAAGCACCGTGTTCTCGCTAACACTCTCCTGCCCCTATCCAGCCTCGATAACCCATCCCAACCAAAACTTCGCCATGTGCAAGACTATCAGCTACAAGAAGAGCCGGTGCGCCTCGTGCAAGAGGGATATCGTCAAGAAGGACAAACAAGAGATCTGCGACAAGGCGGGTGGTAAATACGGCAAGTGTGGCACCACCACCAAAGTCACCACGGCCGCCAAGTGCCCCGGTCCCAAGTGCGTCCAAATCAAATAATGTGAGCGCTGGTCAGCGGTAGCATGGACGGGAGATGTGATGCTTTCCAATAGAATGGCAGCAAAGGATTCCAGGGGACAGGGGTGGGTATTGATAGACAAGTAGGAAAATAAGAGTTCCGAGCCCTGGTGGCGGGTTACTCAGACTGTGTGCAAGTCAATATTCCTCAATTGACTCATGGCCGGCTGTGATCAACAAGAGGGGTGTTTGTGTATGGGTCTTATTAGCTGCAGTGAAGGATTCTAACGAAAAGTACCTTGCAGGATATGACTTCAGAGTCTGACCTCGCGTGTTTCCCGACGCAACCCAGCATATACCATCTGGGGAATAGGCTGGGCGATCACTTTCGACGGAGTATCAATTATATAACAGCATCCTAGGGCTGATGGGGGCTTCTTTGAGCAACGACTTTTTTCATCCATCACTCTCAGCTCAACCACCATCCCCCCTTTACATCCAAGACCACAACCGAACCATCTCTTCATCGTCATCCTGTCACGAATATGCCAACAGGTGGGACCACGGGGCGCAGGACGCCCGGACCAATCGGTTGGAAAACCAATCAGGGAGCTAGGGAAGTGATCAGGGTGATCAGTGAGCTCAGCATGCCAAGTCCAGGCTGGACAGACTGAGCACACTGATCACTAAGACCTCACGCCAATCAAAGCACGAAGGAGGGCTCAGTAGGAACAAAGAGACCAGTGAGCTCGGTGCCCACTGATCACCTCAGACGGACTGAGCACACTGGTCACCCTGGAATCAGACATGTATATAGTCACCCGTCCTGGAGAGCTCTGGGAGTTCTCCAGTTAGCAATCACAACTACAGTTCGCTACAAGCTCGCAAGCCTACTGTTGAGACAAGTCCATTTGTTGTGCACCCTTCGGCTGCACCGAACCTAAGCATCCTTTGCAGAGATTACCTTCACCGAAGCTGAACCCTAACAGGACAGGATCCTGGACAGGTTCGTCACACATCCCCTACCCACCACCGACCATGTCCGACAACAACACCAACACCGGCCCCGACACCCAGGCAGCTCAATCCTCATTTGGCCCTCCCATCCGCTACATCACCACCCACGACCCGACCACCGGCAAATCCGTCTTCACCACCGCCCTCCCCACCGAGGTCCCCGGGTCCAGCATGCCCGGCTTCGCCATATTCGACGCCTACAAAACCCTCACCAGCCCGGTCAGCCTCAACGACGAAGCCGACCTAGTCGCCCTCCAACCCCAACCCCCTTCCACCTCATCATCTCAACCGCCTCCCCCAGGCACCACCACCACCACCCCCTCCTCACTCCCCAACCCCAACAATACCACCACCACGACCACCCCCACCAGCCCCAATTCCAACCCCCCTTCTCCCGAACCCGCCATCTGGTTCCCCACCTCCCACCCGCACACCCAAACCCTCCTCCGCTACTGCGACTGGGCCCCCGGCGCCTCCTCCCCCTTCCACCGCACCGAGACCCTCGACATGGGCGTCGTGGTGGCCGGGCAGATGGAGGTGCGGCTGGACTCGGGGGAGGCAAGGACGCTAAGGGTGGGGGATAGCATCATCCAGCGGGGGACGATGCATGCGTGGCGGAATGTGAGTGCGGGGGAGTGGGCGAGGGTGGTGGTCTTTTTGGTGGGGGTGGAGGAGGTGAAGGTGGGGGGGGTGAAGGTTGGGGGGGCGATGGGTTAGGTTTGGTTTAGGTTATTTGGGTTAGGGGTTGTTTGTGGGTCGAGTTCAGTCTTAAAGGGGGTAAGGGAGAGGGAGAGGAGGGATGGCCAATTCTTTGGGACGTAGGTTTGGGGGGCTGGGTAAGGTAGAAAGGAAGGCAGAGAGGGGCGACACAATACTGGGACGATCACATAAAGGGACGAACACCAGGCGTGAAAATATGAACTCAAGTTCCTTCTCCGTCTGTCTATTGGAAGCCCCCTGCTTCGTCTATGCGTGTGCCCCTGATATGCTTGGTATCTTGACAATTAAAAGAAATCCTATCCAATATTATGCAATGTACCAGTGACCGTCCCCTCCCCTACTTGCGCTTGAACAACCCCTTGACCGAAGCAACAGCCTTGTTGACAACGCTGAAGAGGGACCCGAAGCCGAAAGTCATGCCCTTGATGCGGACGGTGTAGATGAAGAAATAAACAAGCCTGGGTCTACTGTTAGTATCTGGCCCCGGAGCCATGTTCATCAAGGGGAAACTTACATCCAGTTGGTGACGCAGAACACCAGGAAGATGCCAAAATTGCGCCACTTGGTGTCGGGCGAGATGCCGAGCGTCTCCAGGTACTCAGACCCATCGACGTACGGGCAGTAGCCGCAGTTGGCCGTATCCTCGGGGTTCATCAGGTACCCACGCCCCGCCTCGCGCACGAAGTTGCTCGCAAACTCGAGGCAGGTCTGGCCCGAGGGGGGGTTGAAGTAGGCAGCCTCCTGCGGAGCGCAGGTGACGGACCGGGCGGCCAGCGTGGCGGACAGGACACCAGAGACCCAGTACGAGCTGGGGTTGAGCCAGTAGAGCTGGGAAATGTTAGTGACGTGTTCACCTCGAAACCCAACAGAATATCGGGGGGCATACCCAGTACTTCCAGAAGACGTTCAACTGGGTGTACGGCACCACGACACCGTTGAACAAGCAGAAGATAACCAAGAAACACGGCAGGATGTTGCTAATGACAGTGAAGCTGGGCGCCCAGGCGCAGATCCACTGGCCCCAGCTGGACTGGAACAGGAAGAACAGCAGCGTCATGAGGAAGACGTAGCCGGCCGAGGGCGCGTCGTACGGCAGGCCCGTGGGCAGGTACCACAGCAGCCAGTACAGCACAGCGGCGACCAGCGAGCCGGGGATCTCGGAGAGCACCTCGGCGGTGCAGAAGGCGACCCAGCCGTAGATGCGGGACGGGTGCTCGCGGGCCTCCCACAGGGCGAGGTTGGTGAAGAACTTGGGTAGGACGGCGTTCAGAACCTGTTGTCGTTGTGTTAGTACTCCTCCACCTTAAACACTACAACAAATGAAAGGGACTTACAGTAGCAGGAATCATGATGATCAAGAAGCTCGAGAACATGGCGTTCTGGAGGTCTGAGGCAGTGTTGCCAAGCTTCCAGAAGGTGAAGCCGTTGAAGATCCCGATGACGACAGCCGTGAACAGGCGGCCGTAGATGTAGGACGGATCGCGCCATTGGCGGACAAACATGCGCTTCGTGACGAGCATGATCTGGGTCATGACAGGGGCAGCAAACTCGTGGAGCGCGTCGGCAGCTGCCTCGGCGGATTGGGCGTTGGCGTTGGCGGCGACGGCCTTGGTGCGTTCGGCCTTGAGCTCCTGGATTTCGGCGAGCACCGCTTGGTTCTCGGGCGACGTGCGCCACTCGTCGGGCCAGTTGATGCGCGTACCGTCGGGGCGGCGGCCGCCCTTGATGGCGGTCTCGAGCAGGAACTCGGCGACGTTGCGGCCGGGAGGGCAAATCACGCCGCGGTCGGCAAAGTACTTGACCACGGCACTGCCGTCCTGGCCGACGGGACCAAAGTAGATGGTGTTGCCACCGGGGTTGAGAGCGAGGATCTTGTCGAACTCTTGGATCAGGTCAGACGAGGGCTGGTGGATGGTGCAGATGATGGCTTGGCCGGCAGCGCACAGCTTGCGGAGGAAACGGACGATGGAGAAGGCGGACTGGGCGTCGAGACCACTGGTGGGCTCGTCGAGGAACAGAAGCAGGGCGGGCCTGGCAGCCAGTTCGACGCCAATCGTGAGACGCTTCTTGTGCTCCACACCGAGTGAGCTGATGATGGCATCCTGGATCTCGTGGAGCTCAAGCAAGTCGAGGACCTTGTCGACATAATCCAGCTTCTCCTGGCGCGGGATGTCGCGGCTCTGGCGGAGCAGGGCCGAGAACTCGATGGCCTCCCGAACAGTGGCGCTCTCTTCGTGCAGGTCCATCTGCTCCACGAAACCGGTGCTGCGCTGGAAGTCGTTTCCTAGGGGTTTGCCGTCGACGAGCATATCACCGCTAACCACTCCGACGGTCTGGCGCTGTGACAGGGTGTTGAGCAAGGTGGTCTTGCCGGCGCCGCTGGCTCCCATAAGGGCCACCATGACTCCAGGCTTAGCATATCCGTTGACGCCGTTGAGCAGTCGCTTAGGGCCGGCGGCGGTAGGTACCGTGTACGTGACGTCCTCCCAGGTGAAAACCCGGTCGCTTCCCGTAAGGCCCTTGAAAGCACTCTCGTCGGCGCTGGACGGAACTTCAGTCGAGGAGGAACTCCCGGAGACGTTGCCGCTCTCTTCGTCGGCGGTGGCTGGCTTGATCTGCTTGGCAGTCCGCTTAGACCCCTTGAAGACGAGCGCGCCACCCCCTGAGCCGCCAAACGACATGAACTCGGTGGCTGCAACGGTGACAATCAGGTACAGAACCGCGAAAGCGATGACAACGCCGAAGTTGCGCCAGAGGTTAGCCCGACTGTAGCCAAACTGGACCCCGACGTAGTTGTCTCCCAGCACGTCAGTAGTTCCGGCATCCGCTCCGGGGACGGCGCAACCTTGGTTCTCAGGGAGAATGCCAGGCCCTTGCGGCACCAGGTTGGCAGGAGCACATTCCATCAGGCGGCCGTGGAATTCGCTGGACATGACTGCCTCGAACGAATAACTAAGCTGCGTGGGAGTTAGTTCCGACTTGTCCATAAGAAGACGCGATTTTCAGAAGTACTTACCGGGTTGATGTGTGCAATCCAGCCGAACCAGATCTTCTGCGATAGCAAGACAGGCTTGGAGATGACGTAGCCAGTGTAGATGACGAGCAGGTTCAGGGCCATACCGGAGAAGCGCACAGCATCGTCCATGGACGGCGACATGGATGCCAACATACGGTACATGGCCGTGATGCAAAAGGTGGTCGTGTACATGAACAGAAGCTGGATGAAGAACTTGCCGGGGTCCAGGTCGAGGCCAGTCATGAAGAACAGGAGGATACCGAAGATGACTACCTGCAGGACGAGCACGGGCAGATCCACGAGAGCGCGGGCGAGGGTGACGGCGCTGGGCCGGTAGAAGGCGTATTCCTTGTGACGAGCGACGATGGCGCGGCCGGAGACGGCCTTCATGAGTTCGGCAAGTTGCAGCCAGCCGAGGAAGACGATGGCGAAGAAGACGGCACCACCGCGGGCGAAGCTACCGATGGTGGAGGCGGGCGAGTTGTAGAAGAGGGAACCGACGATGAGACCGTTGCTGATGATGGTGAAGTACTTGGAGTAGAGCTCCGTCTTGTTGCCCCAAATGAGCCAGACCTCACGACGGGCGCAGGCCAGCACTTGCTTCCAGAAGGGGATGGTATAGTTGGACCCCGGCATCACGCGCTTGGACTTTTGCTCCTTCACGGTGTCCTTGAACGCCTGCATGTCGGCGTGGCCCGTCTTCTCCAGGTGCTGCTCGAAATCCTTGACGTCAACAAGGAGCTTCTGGTAGGCTGCGCTCTCCCGGAAGGCCTTCTCGAGTTCTTCGGCCGTCTTAGGGCAGCGGGCCTCCCATCCGTCGCGGAATTGCCTCGAGTTCACATCGCAGATGGATGTGAGGAAATCGGGAGTCGTCTGCCGCGGCGGCGCGTAGAAACCGAGGTCCTCGAAGTACTTGCGCGCCTCCTTGGCGGGGCCCTGGTAGAGCATGCGGCCCTGGTCAATGACCATGACCTTGTCCATCAGCTCGTAGATGCCCTCGCCGGCCTGGTACAGGGTGGTGAGCGTGGTTCGGTCCGAGACATCGGTCATGATGCGCAACGACTTGGCGTAGTCGAGCGCGGTCGATGCGTCGAGACCCCTGGTGGAGTTGTCCCAGCAAACGATGGTGCTCTTGGTGGCGAGGGTCTCGGCAATGCTGACACGCTTCCTCTCACCTCCAGAGACACCACGGACATAGGCGTTTCCGACGATGGTATTCTCAGTGTGCTTGATGGCGAACATGCGCAACAGCGCGTCGATGATGGTTCCGACATCACCCCGCAGGTTCTTCCTCGTCTTGTTGAGAAGCGAAAACCGGAGGGTCTGGCCGACGGTCAAGCTGGGTAGGTGCTGGTCATCCTCGGCGTTGTAGACCACCTCACCACGGTATCGCTTGCGGGCCTCGTCGGCGGGGATGCCGCTGTACGACACGTCACCCTCGACAGAGGCGTATGACTCCCTATCGTTGGCGATCACCTTGAGGAAGGTGCTGCACCCGCTGCCTGGTCGTCCAAGCACCATCATCATCTCTCCGTGGCGGACGACGCCAGTGAAGTCGTTGAGCAGGGTCCGGAGCTCGCCGCCGCCGCCGATGCGCAACCCGGGGATGAATTTGCAGATGTTGTTGTACAAATCGGGGCCAAAGGTGCCGAGGATGGCCTGGGGAAGTGTGTGAACGAAAGTGGCACCACTCGCCACACCCTTGACGGTGAGGTTCTTGAAGACGACACCCAACTTCTTGGCCGAGTCGCCTGATTCGGTCCGCTTCTCGAGATGGCCATCGCGCATGAACTGTTCGAGGTGAAAGCCATCCTCATCGGTGGTGCCGCTGTCGACTGAATCCGCGTCTGAGTCCTCCGCTCCCGCCTCCACGTCAGGTTGACCGCCATCTGCGGCCGTCTTCTTGGACTTGCCGCTTGCCCGAGATGTCATGCGCCGGAAGTAACTCCCCTTGGTTGATTTTTGCGAGGCTGCGGCGTTGGACTTCGTATTCGTGAGTTTCGTGGTGAGTTCGTGCTGGAGCTCCTCAAAATCCTGCATGGCCGCCTTCTGGCTCACCGGCCCACCCATGTCCCGTTCACCCCATATCCCATCAACTTCAGGGCTGGGTGGAATCTTGCTGGGCTCGCCGGATCCGCCTTCGTCTTGGACTTCCGGTGCCGGTTGAGTTTCATCTTTGTGGTGTAGCGAGTCTGGGAGTATACCGGCTGCACTCCTCCGCAGGTTTTCCTCCGTTGATTGCCCCCACATGGTGGTCGGCGGTCAACAGATGCTTGTGGGATGAAAAGGTTGAAATTATGAAGGGATAATAAGTTGGAGAATATAAGCTAAGTCAGGTAAGTTGGCGGTGTGGGGGTTGACTGTTGGGTTGGGGTCCTGTCTGCAGTTGGGGATGAAAAAACAAACAATGAAAAAGGAACGGCAATGATGACCCCCAGGTGACAAGTCAGTGCTACAGTACCTGCACAGACTCAGTAATGTGAACCTTTGTCAAGGCCACTGCTGGGGGGATCGAGCGTTTCCGTGTTCAGCAGAAAGAACAAGTCGAAAGCCAAACAGGGAGTTACACCCAAGATACTTATATTATAATCCAGGCCTGATTTCTCAGCAGGCAATGGCGTTTTTGCGCTGTCCACAATTGCAATTCACCCTTGACATGCACCCCGACCCATGCCTGGTACCTCGCTCGGCTGTAAGCATTGCAGACCGCATCCATGGGCTCGGCGCTCCTGGATGCCTGAATCATCGAATGGAGATAAGAAAACGGAGCCGGGAATCGAGATTTCAACACGGGCACGCCCTAAAACGATGATTCAGCCTGGTTCATCCAGTGACGGCTGCAGTTTTTGACCCACAGTTCCCGTGTTGGGTTGCGTGGGCCTGGCGGGCAAGGGCGGGCAGCAGGCATGGAAGTGGTGGGATGCCCTGCCGAGTGCAGGCCAAGCCCATGCTTCCGACTAGCCCCCATGATTGGTGCCTCCTGAAACGTCACTTTCGGAACCCGTTGTGCATTTCGAAGAAGCTTTTATCGAAGCCTCCGCCAACTCCCCACAGAAAGCGTGAAAAGTGAAAAGGATGCGTATCGGAATGAGTCTATGATCTGACGGAACCCCTACATCCAGTTAGACAATATCGGCGTTAGGCTTTAAGCTATCTGCTATCATTCTTGGCCCGACAGCGCTCTGACAAACCTGGGTAAAAAGATGTCGGTTATTCATCCGAATTCCCCCCCGAATTATAAATCACAGCGTTCCCCTCGATCCTCCACCAGCTCGTTCCCCCACTTCGTAGTGGGCTGCTCATTAGCAACGCGTCAACGCCCAAAAGTCCGAAAGACAAAACGGCAACGTCCATCCGCCCCAATCCACTGCGGTTGTAAAAAGAAGGAAAGAAGGGGAGAAGAAAAAAGGAAAAAGCGGTGATCCACCCGGAGTTAGCACCGGGGTACTCTTCTTCTCCGGGGCCAAGAAGAAGAAGAGCCCGCCGCTGATCAGCGCACCAAGCTCACTATCCGCGGATTTGCCGTCCCCCTCCGTCTTGGCTTTGTCGCTTTGTGCTGTATGGTCAGCGTGCAGTGCACAACCAGAATGCTGTGCAACCCGCGAATGGCAAGCTGGGGGGCCAAACTGCGAATGGGCAAGCCGGGGGCAATCGAGACGCGGAATGGCGGCGACCCCGCCGGAAACGGGGACAGGCGGTTGACTTCCGGCACTAGTCATGGCCCGCTGAGAAATGAAAGACAATGATTCGTCTATGATTCATCGCTCAGGATGAAATCATCGACTAATTACACGGAGGGGTGAGATTGGAAGAGATTGGCAAGAGAAGTGGGGACCCAGAGCAAAAACCACGAGATGCGCCGTGAGTGGGACTGATGCGGCGGTTTTGCAGAGTCAACGACGGCAATAACGTGGGATCCATTGAGGCCAAGCACGGGGTTAGCGGAGAAAAGTGTATACTCCGGACCCAATGAGCCTAAAATAACGTATTGAAGAAGATAGAACAGACGAGTCATGTAATGATTCGAAAAGAAAGGGACATGACTACCTAAGGTAGGTAGGAAAAGGGGGAAATCGTAGGTGGTAAAAAGAAGAAAAGAAAGAAGACACCCAATCTGGCTATCTACACGGTGTTGGTTGGGGAGGCAAATCATGAACAACGGAATTGGTCCCAAAAATGGACTCGCAAAATCAAATGCTCAGGATGGGACTGGCACGCACCAAAGCCTGCTTGATACCTATGAAAGTTGCTATTGTAGGCTCAATATGACACTGCAAACGTAACAGTCGAGAGATGCTTGGACCCAGACATTTAGTCTAGGCCTGACTGGCTCCCAAGGGCCAACAGTAGAAAGTTCGCCCCGTATTACAAGTAAGACTAACGCACGGGATTTCCGACGACGGGCCGACGAAAACAACGTTGGAAGTGCTGATGTCACTCACAAAACCTGACCCATTGAAGCAATGTATAGTCGGTCCCGCTTATCGCAGCATCATGAACAAGGAACCATGGTGGACAATAAACAGACGTATCAAGTATGCTCGCCTCCTTTTTCTTATTTTCTACCAGTACTGACACTCGAAACTACCCCTGAATTAATCCTTGGACCCTCCACTCCCGTTCTGCTGCATCTTCAACATCTCCCTCAAAGCAGCTATTTCGGCCTCTTGCCGGGCCAACCGAATCCTCAAATCATCCCTCTCCCGCGTAACCTCCTTCACCTCGCCCTCCAACTCCTCGATCCGGTCGATCTTCTTCTGACGGTACCGCTTGGCCGCGAGGTTGTTGCGGTGCCGCCGGTCGATGACTTCCGGATCGATGTCATATCCTGTGGCTTCCTGTTGCTGCTGGAGCGCTGCTGCAGCCGCCGCCGACGAGGCAGAGGCCGAGGCTGTTGCGGCACCATGATGATTGCTGCGCTTGGTGACGCGCCCGTCGGTGGTGTGCGAGAGCCTCGCTCCTGCCGGCCGACGTCCCGGCTTGGAAGGGTGGGCTTTTGTCTGCGGCAACTTGAGACCAGGGTGGAGGAGGGACCCGCTGTCCGGGCTAGGCGGTGCAGGCGAAGGAGATTGGAGGTCGGTGGTGGCGGGGGTGTTGGTGAGCGATGTGTTGGCTGAGCTCAAGGGGGGGATTGGTAGAGAGGCTGGTACTAAGGGGAAGAAGTTATTGTTGTTGAGGTTGCTGTTCTCATTGAAGAGAGGCGTGGAGAAGGCGTCGAGACAAGGTGCGAGGTCGAGGTCAAGGTTGAAGTCGAGCTCGGGGGAGGAGAAGTTGGAGTGTAGTTCTGCCCCTGATGCGGTTGCGGCTGGGATTGAAGCGCTATCGACAAGGTCGAAGGTGCTGGCTGCGGCTGGGTCCCAGTTGAGGTGGGTCAGGAAGTCAAAGTCATAGCTGCTGGGACTCGGCTGCAGGGTATCGCAACTAGGCGCGTATCTGGGGTTGGAAGAAGTTGAAAGAGAGACGAGCGCAGCATATTCCGGTGACGACTGCAGCGACCATTCTTGCACGATGGAGGGGCGGCCCCCTTAAAACAGAGGCCGAATGCCTTGGGAAGGGTTGGAGAAGACGGGGTCTTGCGTGCTGCAAGTTTGGCTATGGGAAAGGAAAAGAAGGAGGATCACGAGGAGGGAGTGGCGTGGCATTTTGTAGAATGAGTGATCGGATAAACCCACGCCCTCCGTTTCTGCATTGGCTCAATTGGCCAACCCCGCATTTCCCCGAATGCACCGCCCACCAGGCACGCCAGGGTCGGTCCATGCTCTCTCCTTCCTTTCCTTTTTTTTCCCTCCACCGCCTGTCTCACACAGTCTCGCCTGCCGCAAGCCACGCGAGCCACTCTCTCATTTCTGTGTACAGCCACAGGCGATGGAAGGCACGATGTCACAACTGGGAACGCACTGGGAAGGCTGACTCGGACTCTCGCGGTAATTAAAACGAACCCGGCATCTCGACGATATTCCCTCCAAATGGCGGCATGGCAGCATGGCAGGTGCCGAAAAGTCGGACAGCCCGATGCCATCCATCCACCATTCGAATAACTAACTAATGGCTTTCTCTTGCACGTGCCGTTCCTTTTCCTAATTGGGTTGTAGCTTGGGATTCTGTGAGACACTGGAACGGCATGCCTATCTATCTCCCAATGAAGTTAGTCGGCGTTGCCGATGCAAGGAACGTCACCGACTCAAGAACCATGGAGGCATACACTGCACTGGAAACGATTCATGATGACAGACAATCCGGTTGGGAAGACTAATACTAAATATGGGCTGGGCGATATATTCAGTAACGCAATACTTCATGGGTTCACTGGGTACAGCCCTGGGTGGTTGGACCGTCAAGTGGCGGGGCAGTCAACGTATCGGGTGGGAGGAAGAAGCAGGCCGATGGTCCGTTGCGGGGTGAACAGAGGAGGAGGATGCTGCGTATTCCCAAGGCCAGCGACGGCGTCGCGCACAGGCCTGGCATTCCTTCATCCCGCAGCCACGGCTACCACACCTCCAGAAACTGCCATCCCTTACCACACGGTTACACGTGTGGCAGCGAAATGGTAGGTCGATTGGGTCGATGAAATGCCCATACCAATTGGGGTGATGACAGAAGACCCGGGATCCATCCCCATCAACACGCCACGCGTCCGCTGGGTCAGGTCTCTCAGCACAAATTTTCAGGCTGAGATGGCCGGGGTTCCTGCAAAGCCAACAGGTTAGTCGGTCGCATGCCCAGCAAGAAAAGGAGATTCTTACTGGTCTCAGTGTGAAGGGCCGGGAATTGGGCGCCCTGCATTTCATGTTTGAGCAGCGCACCACGTCTACATCCTCCCACTTTCTAGCCACGGCCTCGAAGTACACGTATATGTCCTTCGGCAAACTTTCGGGGCTTACGGGCAAAGGCCGGCCGCAACATGTGGGAGGAGTCGGCTGGCCGCTCTCGATGGCACTTCGAAAGTACAACACGAGACACTGGGAGCAAAAGAAATGCTCCTTTGTCGCGCACAATACGCCCGCTGCAGGCGGGAAAAACCACTGGCATATAATACATGGCTCGACTACGGACTCTGGTGCTTGTCCCAGCCCATCAAGGGGTAACCACAGCCCTGGCATTACCGCAGAAGAGAATGGAAGGCCCGTTTGGGGAGAGTCGTCAGTGTTCATCTCAAGGACAGGGACGCGTCTAAATTAAACGACTGACGATGCAGATCGCTTTGCTTGTACAGTTCATGAGACTCCGATTTCGAATGATGTGTGTTTCAGGCGGTGGTAACGGTGAGGACGAGTATCGGATCTCCAAGACTAGAGTGCTGATATCCTATAACGATAGCCGAGAAGTTTACACCAACTGACTGTTGACAATAGCTTGGTTTCCTAAACACTGGCAACAACAACCTAAAAGCCCAAATAGGAGGAGGAAGTATCCAGGGCAAGGAGGCAGAAAGATCCAGTCTTCATGGGCGAGTACATGTAGATGGCAGGATGCGAGTGTCTATTTGCTCAGGGGTAAGCTTTGATATATTAGAAGTTTGGAGGCGAGTGCGCTTTCGATTGTCGCTCAAGTTATAGGTCATCTTTGTTTGGGATTTAGTGAGAACCACTCCCGTGGATAAGTTGAAAGAAGTTGAAACAATAACTAAGACTTGATGTTGACATTGTCTGAGTGTCGACCCAATCACAGGGTGTGACGGCAGTTTAAGCCCCACTCCGGCCGCAGCAATGCCAGGCACCAAACCCTGGAAACACCCAGACTGCAAGTCAACAAAACAACACCAACCCCAGACTTCATCAGTTACCAGCCCTCCCAACAACGGCACCAGCGCCAGCCACCAGGTGTTGAAGCGCGAGATCTCACGATTCTAGTTTGACACCTTTAGCCACCCGCCATCCACGAGCAACGAAGTATTCTCCCGAAAACCCACCAAATCGTCGACCATGTCAACACCAAACCCCGCACCAACCTACAGCGACTGCGTCTCATCCCTGCGCACCTCTCTCTCCTTTCTCGAATCCTCCGTCACCACCCTCGGCACGGGTGTGCAAGACTTTCCGCGCCTCACCTCCGTTCTCAAGACCGTCCGCGTATGTTTCCGTCTATTCTCCCTGCATCACCAATCCCACCCCCCCCTTCCCCGCCATCGCCTTGTCCTGCCCCAGGAATCCACCCTCCCACCCTCAACACCCACACGCGCCCACCGCCCACCACCCAACCCCCTCCACTAACACTAACACTAACACTAACCACCACCCAACCCACACAGCACTACGAACTGATCCCCCAACCAACCCTCGCCGCCGCCGAAGCCTCCCTGCGCGACGAGATCGGCCCCTTTGTCGCCCTCCTCCTCGACCGCGCCGACAAGCACCTGGAGCGCCAGGCCCGCCGCATCGAGACCCTCAAGGCGCGCGCCGAGTTGAATGCGGGGCGGCTGTCGCGGTATCCGGTGGAGGGGGAGGGGGTGAAGAAGGAAGGGCCGCAGTTGGGTGGTGGGGGTGGTGGTAGTAGAGGGAAGTTGGGGGGGAGTGGGAAGAGCAGGCAGACACTGGATGGGGGCGCGGGGCTAAGGGCTAAGGTGGTCAGGCAGCGGAAGGAGGCGCTGCAGTATAGCGTGGAGAGGCTGGAGTTGGAGGTACTACAGAAGGAGAGGGAGTTGCGGGTGAGGGTGGAGCAGGCGTGAGGGGGCTGGTATTTAGGGGCAGATCGATCGATCACGTTGCAACTGGGCCACATAAAGAGGGGGCCGAACAGCGTTGTGGCGTCGAGTCGCAACTTACCACGACGACGCTTCCTCCATGATGTGGAGATTCCGCTGATGGCGGGCTGGTGAGCTTGCGAGCGCGCTGGAATAGCACGAGGGTGTCGGTCCGCTTGGGATGCAACACGAAGAACCACCCTCCCTCTCCCCGCGGGGCCATACTCCCTCGAGCCCGCCGCCCGCCGCAAAACCGCGCTGGACGTCGATTAGCGATAGGGATGGGCTTTATATTTGCATACCACCGAGGCTGCCTGGCTTTGTTCCCCCCGAATTCGACACCTAGACAGCCCGAGAGGGCCGGGAGCCGGCCAGGGCGGGTAGCAGGATAAGCACCGGCGGGGGCTCCCTTGATGTGCCAGGACTGTCGGTTGTAGTCTCAAGGGTTAGATGTCCCTAGACAAATCTTAAAGGCTGTGTAGTTGTGTGCATTAGACACATTGGACGATGAACGCTAGGCGCACAGTAGCGGGAGGGCCTCGGACGAAAACTGCTGGTGGCATTGAGTTTCGTCCCGCTTCAATACGTAAAACAGCAGCGGAATAAAAGGATTTGTTGATTCTCAGGACCGTTGCTCGGTAACCACCTCACCTCCAGCACCGATGACAATAATTCTTGCACCATGGTCATTCTGAACGGCTTGAATCATCACGCAAGGACAGCCCAAAGGGGGCTGCACAAAGCGACCACAGGCTAGAATAGTGTCACATACACAAGTGGTACAGTGAAGTAAACGGGGGCTTTGAGAATGGAATCCATCATAAGGGAAAAAGAACATAATAAAACAAAACAAAAACCAGTTTAACAGCACCCCAGCCAAACCAAAGCCAGTAAGACCCGCCCAAAAAACGACCACGATTTTAGACCTCATCCAACGCATCCCACGTCAAGCCAGGGCCGTATGGTGTACGCCTGTACGCCGCTGCTGTGCCACAGCCCCCCCTCAAGTGACCCCCTCATCGGGGCGGCGTACAAGAGAGGGGAGTACCGACAGCCTGGTCCGCTCTCGGCGCGGACGGCTCGGCTTCCGCTCATGTAACGCCGGATGGGTCGATTCGGTTGTAGGGTATATAGAAAACGTCATCCAGACGAGAGAGAAGAAATTAGAAAAAAATCATCCACATGGTATCATGCGTTTTGCCCCGGCGTCTTCCATTGCATCGATCCGCAACCGCCCGTCCGCCAAACGCCTGCCTGCCCAGACACACATGTTTTCGCCCTAGACTATAATAGGATGAGGTAGTTGCTGGGCGCAATGCCTGTCTCGCCGCTCTCCTTCCGCGCTTGCCACCACCTTCCGCTGACGTCGCTGACTTCGAGGATCTCGTGCTTGGAAAATGAAATCTCGTTGGCGTCTTCGGGATTCGCCTCGTAGCTGTAGATGGCCTTGGCGCGATACGGGTATTCTGTAGGCGGCACGATTTCCGCGTTGGGGTTCTCGGGGTTGGGGGCCGCTGTCTTTTGGGCGGGTGGTGCGGTGTACGCCGGGGGGATCGCCGGGTTGGTCATGGCCGAAGTCAAGCCGCCCACGGGGGACGGGTTTTCGAGGCCATTGAGCTGAGCTGTGTACATTTGAGGAGGCTGCACCGATGTGGAGGTCTCGGGCCTGCGGCCACCGTAGCCACCAGTCATGGTCTGACGGTTCGACGACGTAGACTCCTTGGCTAGGGCGAACGAATCGATGTAGGCGCGGGGAACGGCGGACGGAGCAGAGCCAAAGTAGAAAATCCAGACAATCTAGGGCACACAGTTAGCATACCAAATCGAGACATTACGCAGGACGGGGGAACATACGGTCACCATCGACAAGAGGATGAAGCCAGCAGCCGACGCTTCTTTGGCGCCTTGGTTGTCATGGATCAGGTTGTTGACGGATGACGTCGAAAGCACCAGGCCGCAGCCGAGATAACCGACGAGCGCGACATGGTAAGTCTGGGCGCTGTCCGACGCAACTACTACGAACACGCCAATGATGAGGCCGAAGTAGAAAACCAGGGCCCAGTACGCGAAGAGCGGGAACTTTACGGGGTACTGTATGTGTGCAATAATTGTCGCGACGAAGGAAATGAGCCATGCGAGCTGGTGGCACCGTTAGCAACTATCTCGGGCCAGACCACGGTAAACCGGTAAACTCACCGTCGCGATTGAAGTGGTCGCAAGCGCAAACGGGTCACCAATGATATTCCCGAAGCTCATGCGCTTGCGGCCATATTGTGGTCGAGAGTATTCCATTTTCCTGAGCGATGGGGAGTGGAGCGATCCGTAACCGGGCATAAGTGCGTGTCGTCGCGCGGGGGCAACTCAGTTGACGCAATGCTTTCCGGCGTGCATGGAACAGCCAGTCAGTCGTCTGATCCAGGCGCCTCGGATTTGACGGGTCGGGGCTCGTCAGGGGAAGTTGCAGGGAATGGCTCGGTGGGGCCGGGTGAAGAGTTCGGATCGATCGATGTTGTTGACCTCAAACAAACGCAAAGAACGGCTCGTTATCGGCTGCCTTGGCGAACTGAGTCCAAATGACGGTTGAGGAAGATGACGAAATTGCCGGAAAGAAAGAGACCCGTCTCGAAACGGTAATCAAGCGAACGTGGTGAAGTCGAAGGAGAAATTGAAGGTGGGAATTCGGGAGGCCCAAAGGATTGCTGGCTTTAAAATAAGGTCGGGGTTGTTTGAATGAATCGTGGTCCAGATCAAGTCCCAAAATCCCGATGCTCGTCAAGCCGTGCTGCCCTTGCCGTCCAAATCACTCCTAGCCCTTTGTGTTCTTAATGTCGCAACCGCAGTACCCGCCAGCGTGCTTCAATCGATCGCTGTGACAGCGTCGTGGGGTGGAAAAAGTCGAGGCTAAGCGTGGGCAAGGTCGGATGTGCCGGCGATGCGTAGGGAAGGCGTAGAAAAGAAACGAAAGGGTAAAATGCCGTGAGAAGAGGAGATGGGGTGGTAAATGGGTTAATGCGAGATGGAAGGGAGGGAGGCAGCACGGCCAACTGGGGCTGCGGAGCGGGAAGGATGGGATGACCTGAGTGGACAAGGTCAACCAGGGGGGGGGAGGGCGGAGGGCAGAGGGCGGATACGATGGGACCCCGACCTGCAAAGTCGACGAGGGAGGGGTGGAGCGTGCGCGTTCTCGCTCTCGCTCGCCCTGCTGTGCCTTTGAGCCAAGGACTCCAGTTGGCTGGATCTCAGCAACCGTCGGGTTTCCGCAAGCCGCGCGACACTTGCAGGCTCTAGTTATAGGCCATTCCCGCCTGTGCATTTACAGCCAGTGCAATGTGCGTCACTCGAGATTTTTGAAGTTTGCCTGCCGTCGTCTCAAATTGGGTCTATGGGGCAAACCAACAATTCCTTCTGTACCGAGTTGGGTACCTTGCATTCGCTTGAGCAGACATGATGCTGTCAGCAACATGGGACCTAGGTACCAAGTTCAGAGCCCGTTGCCTGAACCTCACTCAGCTAGGGCTGGAAATGCTGTAATGCGGCAGACGCGCTCGACTAGTGGCCTTTCCACCCACCTGCCTCAGTCATCGAGCTCAGCTTGGCCGTATCTAGCATGTCTCAACCCGCGACGTTCACAATCCTCTTTCGCTATCCGGGCTGCGACACACAGGCCGACACCGATTCTGATGAGGTGGGATGAAGAGGGGAGGGGAGGGATATCCCGGGTCGGCTACCCCACAACGGGATCTTGGAGAACACGGCCGTTGGCGGCCCGGCCAGCTAAAGTCCGTCGACAAAACATCACGAAATCGAGACACGCACGCCAATCGAAACGAGACATCCGGTCGAGGGTTGAGATGTTGTCGAAGCCAGAACCCATGGGCCGGGCTCGAGTTTGGAAAGCCTGGCTCTCCACCCAATTTGGTTCGCTGCGACGGTTGGAACCCCGTCGGCAAACCATCCTCATTTGCCTGACTTGATTGGATTAAAATTCAAGCTGCGTGGAAGTTCGTGCCTGGCCCTGGCCTGGCCCCCTGACCCCTGGTGAACTTGGCGACCACAAACGCTTCGCCCCGCTTGGATGTGTTTCAAAGTTTCACAGGCTCCGCCACAAAGCGCCAACCGACAGGCATTGGGTCACTACGTGGTCGAAACACCATCCCAAGGGGCAGGTTGACTGGTGACACGGGCATCGCGGGATCTTCAAGGAGGTCAGTCGGGCAGTCTGTATCATGGCCCGTGCCCTTGCGCTGGAACAGAGTCGGGTCGTCCCTTGGCATCTGTTGCAACATCACAACGCGGCCGAGGTGCATTGGTGCGTTTCACAACCGTCAAGATCAAGTTGCCTGTGATCAGAGATGGTTGCCGGCCGTACTACAACGCACCCGCATGCTCTCTGGTAACAAGACGGGAGCAAGCAACACCATGGCGAGGTGGCCATGCTCCCAAGGGATGCGCGGGGTTGCCATCATGGAGGTCCTCGAGAGGTCCCACGGGCGCTGCCCCTCCCAACTACAATTGCAGACATTGATCGACAGTGGGCAGCTGTTCCTGCATTCACCCCTCCATATATCGATGGAGCTCGGCGCTAGCCAGTGAAGTGACGTGGAAATCTCAAAAACCAAGTTCAATGGCGGTGATTGCGTTAAGATCTTCGTCGATTGCAATTATTAATCCGCGGTCCATAGTTAATTGTTAGGCAAGCTGTTCTTTTCGGGCGTATCAAAACGGACCCCGTTATTACATAGTAGGACTGATTAAGAAATCAAGAGATTAAGAGGCTGCAGGACCTCAGCTGGCTGGCAACACTTTGACTTCCTTGCTTCAGCCTGGCGGCATGTTGCGACGACAGGGGTCACGGGCACCAGCGCGATTCCAACACTTGCATACGCACATCCATCGACTTCCATCCCTCGCAGCCCCCACCCTGCCCCTGTGGGGGACTCGACGTAAGGGATCGAGACCAGCAAGTCCAACGTCAGCATCGCCGTCCGTCTTATCCCATCTTGAGCCGCCTTGGCCCGGCGGTCGTGCGAGTGCGAGCCGTACCAGGCCGGCCGGCCGGCTGACTAACTTGGCCACCAGCAACAAGCTGCTATCATGATGAGTCGTCTCGTCGTTCGAGAAGACCTTGGGTAGTTTGCGGGATATCATGTTCGGTGCATTTGGCTTTGGCGCGGGAGAAATCGATCCCATGAAACACGGAGCTACGATTCCCGGGCGAGGAGTGGCACAACGCCACGTGCAGACCTGCGGGACAATGTGCCTCATCTTGCCAAATCCAGATCGTGCCGGCCTGCGTCAATGCATCCACGGGAAAAGGTGTTCTGGAAACTCATCTCGGCCGGCACGGGCAGGATTAGCCAGTGGGGTGCGTATGCGAGATCACGGCAGTAGTACCCCAACATGCTTGCAGTACATGTGTCGGCTTTCTGACCCCGGCTCCATCAACCTGACGTTGAAGAGAACCGGATGATGTAAATGTTCCCAGTGTGGCCTCCGCAGCTACTTCCCCTACCAGAAGAATCCCTTCGACGCTGGCGGCAGATCCGAGAAGATCAATGCCATTGCCCGGGTTCCAGCAGCTGTTGCGCGAGATCCATCACCGCCGCCCAACGAACGGGGGTGTTGGGTTGATCGATCTCGACCAGCCCGATCCCGGGACTGTCCCAAAGTTGGCAAACAAGCGGGTGATGTGAAGTATCCGGGCGGGCGGTGTTTGTTCTCGACCAGTCTTCCCCAACTCTGATGGATCAAGCGCGGGGGCAGCTGCATTGTACCTCCCCGCCCCTAAAAGCCCATCACCACGCCTGGATTTCCACTGGGCACCTGTTCCTAGCACTTGATGTACCAGCACCGGTCTCTGATAGCCTCCTTAGCCGTGCCCCAGTCTCCCCAGTAGTAATCGCCCCATCCCAGCCCAGCCTTAGCAATATCCCCTAAACGCCTCGCTCCCCATTCCAACGAAGCCATCACACACTGGATAGACATAAGAGATGCCCCAACCAAAGCCCAACCGGCCCAGTCTCTCCTCAGACCTCAGATTCTCAAATCTTCTCCTCCTCCACCCTCCCCTTCGCCACCCTCCTCACCCCCCTATCCACGCGCTCCAACCGCCCCTCCACATCCGCCAGCACCATCCCATACTTCAGCACCCCGCCCTCGTACCACGCGCGCACGGCGACCTCGCTCCGCGCGCGCAGCTCCGACATCTCGCGCGCCTGGGCGTGCTGCAGGGCGGCGGCGCCGCGCATGCGCGGGCCGAGCGCGGCGAGCGCGGCGCTCTGCGTGGCGTCGGGGATGGGCGAGTCGGCGGTCGCGGCGGTGAGGGAGGAGGCGACGGTGGGGAAGGCGGAGGCGTAGGCGAGGACGGTCGCGCGCACCGCGTCCGGGGGCAGTTGCGTCGGTGGGAGGGTGTCGGTTGCGGTGGGGGGTTGGAAGAGCGTGGGGTGGGATTTGTCTGTGGGGTGGGGGAAGGAAGGGGGGGCGAGGTTAGTTGGATGTTGCTACTGCTACTGCTGCTGCTGCTTCTGCTTGGGGTTGTGTTGTGGGGGGGTTGTGGGAGGTTCGATGGTGGGGAGGGGTTAATGGGGGAAGGTGTGGTGTATGGGTGGTTGGGGGTGGGCGTACAGATTTTGAGAATCTCGGCGTAGACGCGGAAGCGGTGGAGGAGCTGGTTGAAGCGACGCTCGAGCTCAGCGAGGGAGGTTATCGCCGACTCTTGGGGTGGTTCGGTCGGGGCAGTTGTTGGGCCATAGAGGATGTGTTCGATTCGCCGCAGTCGTGCCTCTAGCAGCGAGATGGTGTCTAGGGTTGTCTGGTCCAGATTGTTTTCCATGGCGTCGGTCTTGATTTGTTGACTGTGGTCGGTTGTAATCGAGAAAGAAAGACCGTCACATGGGCGGGTTGCTTGTGGAGTGAAAGAGCAAGCAATCGAATCCATACCACCTGCATTTTAGTGGTCCACACTGTGCGGTCACTTTCCAACCCAGCTTCAATGTCTGCAATCCGCGTCCCAAACCAACCAAACCAGTGAAACCACCCACCCCTCGAGCCACCCCACTGCAACGCCCTCAGTCAAGACCAGCACAATAAACAAAGATGCCTCCGCAGGGCGATTATTCGACAATTTGCCTATACAAGGATTGCATGTTTATTGGCGAGGATATTTCGACGTTACGGTAAGTACAACGTCGGGTTCAACAAACGCACTCATTCTCCTGTGTATACATACATGTAACCTACGAAGTACCATGATCACTTACCTAGGTACTGTACTTCGTACCCTGGTTGGATTAGAGACCACATTGCCGCCGCTCACGCCCGAACTTGGGTTTGCGAAGACTGCGGGCGCATCACGACGGGCGCCGCTGGTCTACTCTCGCATCGCCGAATACACAACGATCGGAGACCGTCGTTCCGTTGCCCGTTCTGTTTCCTCACGTTTTTAGATCTTAGCTGGCAAGGCAAACATACCATGAGCGGACATGGACAGGCTTTAGATGATGTCATTCAGTTCGGTATGCTCCCCCGGGAGGAAAGGCGGCACTTGAGCGAGTGTTGCTAATGTAAGCACTGTTTCATTAGCTATTAGCCACAAGCACCCAGCGGTAATGGGGCTGCGTGTGGCCCAGGTTGCACTAGCAAACGAAGCTGAGAACCAGCCTGGGCCAGCCCACCAATCCGAACCCGAGGTTGGGCACCAGCTCAGCGCTATGCACGATCCTGAGCTCGACGTTAACGTCCCTAAGCCCAAGCCCCAGGCTACGGAACAGCTCAACGCTGAGCACAACTCTGAGCTCCATATCACGTACGAATTTGAGCCCAACGATTCTGAATTCGACGATCCTGAGCTCGACGTTAAGCACGACCCTAAACCCAAACCCCAGGCTACGGACCAGCTCGACGCTGAGCAGGATTCTGAGCTCGACACTGAGCAGGATTCTGAGAGCGACGCTGAGCACGATTCTGAATACCACGATTCTGAACTCGACACTGAGCACGATTCTGAGCACGATTCTGAGCACGATTCTGAGCACGATTCTGAGCACGACGCTGAGCATGACCCTTTTTGAGCCTGCGGGCCTCGACTAGTCCATGACGATGAGTCATACTATTCTTTGCGTTCATTAATACGTCAGGGAGGATATGGAGAAAGACTAATAGGGGTTAAAAGCTCGTGTAGACTTTTACTTGAGAAGCGGCCCAAGCGCTGGCTGTGTAGGTGCCAGATGTATTATTAGACGCCGGAATGTTCACTTCTACCATTACATGCTTGGACTGATGTCCACGAGTAATCTTGCAGCTCACTTTTGTTGTATGATGTTGATGGCGCCGTCCTTGTCCAATACCACAACTCACAACACGCCGTCCGCCGTCCGCCGTCACTTCTCCGAGTTGGATGTAATTACTCCTTGGCGTCAAGGCGTCAAGATCAGATTAGATCCCGATAACGCTCTTGGCCTTACGTTCTGTTGGATGGGTTTTTATCAATGGCTCCGGATCTAATCAATCAATCGAGCCCATCTCCGGCTCGACTCTCCACTCACTCCCAGGGTACTGAATCCTGGTGCGTGACTTGGCTACCACTAAACTGGAAACAGCAGTCGAGACCTGCCTTCTCGCCGTGGGCGAGGACCCAGAACTGCCGGCTTCGGGCGATGTCGGTTCGAGTTGAAAATATTGCTCCGAGCGGAGTCCTGTCACGACTCCTGTGGTGTCACATATGATCACAAAATGCCATTCGGATTTGCTGTCCACCAGTCCTCAATCTATATACATCCATGATACCATTTGCTTTCCCATTGTTCCATTATTCAGAGCACCTTGAACCCGACGACAAATCATGGCCATCCTCAAATCTAACATGCTCTTCGGCCACAAAAACTCGGCCGAGACCGTGGCCCCTGACCCCTCATCTGCGGTCGACGTCGAGATGACGGCTGATGGAAAGACACTCAACGCCGAGGTTGTTGATGCTAGTATCGACCATCTGAAGAGTCATGTTCCGCACGACAATGTCCAAACTGGCGTGCAGAAGATCCAGGCCGTGACCTTAACCTGGTCAAGAACATCAATGTTTTCAAGTCTCTGCCTGTATGTCTCTCCCTCCTGCAACTACTGTCCCACGTAGTTATACGAATCTGTGTTAGAAAGGGCTCTCTCTAACTTGACCTTTCCGCAGTCTTTGGCTTGTCACCTTGGCAAATGGGTTCCGGACAGCAATCTTCTACAGCTTGACCCCTTATGCCACCAGTGATTTCCAAAATCACTCGCTCTTGCCCACTATCAACATCGTCTCCGGCGCCATAACTTCCGCATTGTATATTCCGGTCGCTAAACTGGTTGACGTCTGGGGCCGTGCCGAAGGATGGATATTCATGGTCGGCTTGTCGACCGTGGGGCTGGTGATGATGGCCGCATCCAGAAATATCGAAACGTACTGCGCCGCCGACGTAAGAATATGCAAGCTCTCACACCTCACCTCGGGCTCATGGGTTGACAATTACACATGACAGGTCTTCTATTCCGTCGGATTTGCTGGTATGAACTATATCCTCTGCGTCCTTGCAGCCGATGTCACCAACCTCAGGAACCGCGGCATTGCCTTTGCCTTCACCTCTTCTCCCTACATGATTACCGCCTTTGCGGGATCAAAGGCTGCCGAGAAGTTCTTACGGAACGTCCACTGGCGCTGGGGCTTTGGTGCTTTCGCTATCATCATACCTTGTATCGCCTCCCCAGTCTACTTTGTTCTCAAAGCCGGGCTGAAAAAGGCTGAACAACAAGGGATCATCCAGCTCAGCGAACGTAGTGGTCGGACCCTGATGCAAAATCTCAAGCATCACTTCTTCGAGTTCGATAGTCAGTCAAATTGTGTCCCATTCCGGTTCAAGTGTGCTGACTGTTGCTAGTTCTTGGGGTGATCCTCCTCGCCGGAGGTTTTACCGTCTTCCTCCTGCCCTTCACCTTGGCGTCTACCGCCCCCAACGGCTGGAAGACAGACTACATCGTTGGCATGATAGTCACGGGCTTCGTTCTGATCGTCCTATTCGGTCTTTATCAAGCCTACTGGGCCCCTCAACCATTTCTGAAGCACGAATTCCTCACCGACCGCACCGTTATCGGCGCCTGCCTACTCGACGCAACGTATCAGATGTCCTACTACTGTTGGAACAGTTACTTTAACTCCTTCTTACAGGTCGTCAGCAACCTCGACGTCGCGGAGGCAGGTTACGTTGGGAGCACTTTCCAGGTCGTTTCGGGAGTCTTGCTCTTCCTTGTCGGTTACATCATCCGTCGGACTGGCTACTTCCGGTGGCTCTTGTTTATCGGCGTGCCGTTATACATCTTCGCCCAGGGCCTGATGATCCACTTCCGGCAGCCCAACCAGTATATCGGCTACATCGTCATGTGCGAGATCTTCATCTCGGTCGCCGGCGCCACCTTCATCCTCATCATGCAGCTCTCCGTCCTCGCCGCCGTCGATCACCAGCACGTTGCTGCCGCCCTGGCCGTGCTCTTCGTCTCGGGCGGCATTGGTGGTTCCGTCGGCAACGCCATCTCAGGTGCCATCTGGACCAACACCTTCCTCCCTGCCCTGCAGCGTAACCTCCCAGAGGCGGCGCTCCCTAACATTACCATGATTTACTCGAGCCTGCAGACCCAACTCAGCTACCCGGTCAACTCGCCCGAGCGGATTGCCATTCAGGAGTCGTATGGCTATGCCCAGACGCGCATGTTGGCGGCGGGCACGGGTCTGATGGCGCTGAACTTTGCTTGGGTGGCCATGATTCGTAATTACAATGTGAAGAAGATGACGCAAACTAGCGGAGTGGTGTTCTAGGTTATGGTTGGGAGTGGGGTTGATGACTGGAGTAGACTTGGCCCCTCTGACTTTTCTGGATAGACAAAAAAAGGCAGTTCACGGGGAGATCGGCGGGCCGGCCGGGCACCAGGAGCTCAACCTCGGCCCAGTGTTGGAGGAATACAACAGACAGAATCGGGTAGTAAACTCAGGCGTCTCGAGCGTACCTGACTGCCTATTCATTGTCATCATTTTCTGGTCCGCGTACGGGATGGAAAATCCCAATGACTCAGATCCCATAGGGGTAACCCCCCTTCGCCGGCCGCCAGAGCGACGCGCCCAGCAAGCACACCAGGTACATTACCACATCACCACGTATGGTGAAACTGTTCATTGAGTATTATTGGTACCGCCGGACCGCCGCCATCGTCGCACCCTGGCTCTTCGCCGTGTTGTCCCCGCGATAGGCCTCCCCCACCTCGAATCGAATGTGATCCGAATTGGATAATCGAATCGTTTGCGATTCGGGTGCCGTTCTCCGTGATGGCGAACGCTGAGATGGTCGGCATGCTCTGGGGAGGGTTGAAGGGTGAGAAGGCTCGCGCGATCGAATTGGACCAATGTGTGGTGGGCCTTTCAGTCGTTACCCTGTATACGCCGATGGGGATACTGTTGGAGGCAATGCAGACTGAATTTGCAGCGTTTTTACCTGGCGTTTCGGTGAAGCTCACTGCAGCCCCCATGTTGTATGGTTGAATGGTTCAACCGCTTAACCCGCCGTGTCTCCTACCCGTAGTCGCTATATGTTAAGACGAATAGCGACACTTAGGATAGGAAGCAGCATAGTATACCTTGCGATGGACAGAACATCTTGAGACGGACATTACCTATTCGGATAAGTACATTTTCAGATGGGCATAGCCTGAGATAGATAGTATACGGAAATGCCGTGGAGGACGACTCGTCCGACGCGGACGACGACCTTCTCCCCAAGAAGTACCATTTCCTTCCCTACGTGCGTCGTCTCCTGTCCGGCACCAACGTGGAGTGTACCCAAGGCCAGCACGCTTCCTATCGTGGGTGTCGTGCTCCTTGGCGTGGCTGGGAGTTAGGATATGGCCAAGGGTTATCGACGGTAAATAGGTGGTACCTGCCTACCACACAGATTCCTCTGAGCCCGGAGATTGGTTTTCTTTTGTGCGATAAACCGGGATGGAAACGGTGAGTAGCCCCCATATTTTCCTTTAGTTTGCATCTGTGTTTCGTGGCGACTTGGGAGCTGCCATGAATGTCCATTGGGTTGACAGTCGGCTGACCACAGTGAATCCAGCGTCAGCGACGTTGCACAGCGCATTAAATTTCAGTTTCGGGCCAGCGCATCACAACTCGTGGGGGCCGGGGGCCGTGTCGTGTGTTTGCATCAGATGCATTGGACTGCATGTCATGGTTGGGATGAAGAGACGCGAAGCCTATGCGTCCGTACGGTGATGTGATGGTTGTGATGTGACAATCCGAGTGGTGTTGTGAAGGGACAGTGCGATAGTTAAACTGCACGTTGCGGTCCCTGGCTCCCTGGGTCTGCCGGGGTGGAACATTATATAAGGGTTAGGGTTAGTCTCGCATGAGCCTGGCTTGGCGTGCTTGGCCGTGGCCCATCTGGCCAGTTGCTTGCGCCCCAATCTCGCATCAGCACATCTCGTGACCAAGAATCTCTGAACTCGGCGACCACCCGAAATTGACTGTCCTCCTGCAACACCAAGTCGCCTCCGCATCGGCAATTACAACCGACACTCTCGACACTCGCTTTCGAACCGCTACACCGCTACGCGCCTCGCGATTGACCCTCGATTTCCCCTTCTGCCTCTCACCGTTCGCTCGAGAGGCGACGATACAGTCCGAATCCCCCCGATGGCGGCGATATTGGGCGTATAGTCCAACCCCCATCGATACCATCTTCGATTCTTTTTCCCGAGATACCTTCGTTTCCAGCCTGGGCGATCCAGTGCCCGCTTCCCGAGCCCACGACTGGGCTAGATGACGGGGTACCAAACGGTAGCCTCTGGCATTTCGTCAGGAACTACCGCCGGCGGAAACATGGCGCAGTATGTTACCAGGCCCAGGGGAAGGGAGAAGGGGGAACTGGAACGAGTTGGAACTGACCGTTTCCCTTTTTCTGCAGCCAACGTCGAGCTCGTAACCCCAAGGTGGGTGGCGGTCACGCCTCCATGATGAGTAGCAACATCAACATCTTGAACACAAGTACGTCCAGACATGAAGGCAGAGTGGGAGACGAAAGCAGGGTCTAACCAGGTTTTGCAGTTATTGGAGCCGGAACCCTCGCCATGCCCGCGGCCATGTCCCATTTTGGCGTCGTCCTGGGCATCGTGCTGATCCTGTGGTGTGGCCTCACGTCTGCTTTCGGCCTGTACCTCCAAGCCCGCTGCGCTCGGTACCTCGACAGGGGAACGTCGTCCTTTTTTGCCCTTTCGCAACTCACCTATCCAAACGCCGCCATCGTGTTCGAAGCCGCCATAGCGATAAAATGTTTTGGCGTGGGTGTCTCGTATATGATCATCATCGGCGATCTTATGCCTGGCGTCGCTGAATCATTCGGCAGCGGGGACTTGGGTCTTCCGTTTCTGGATGATCGCAGGTTTTGGATTACGGCCTTCTTTCTGCTGTTCATCATCCCGTTGAGCTTCCCGAAGCGGCTGGATTCGCTCAAGTACACAAGCATGGTTGCTCTTCTTGCTATTGGGTACCTGGTCCTGTTGGTCGTCTACCACTTTGTGGCCGACGAGATCCCCAACGACCGGGATATCCGCATCATCACTTGGGAAGGACCGGTGGCTGCGTTGAGCACGCTCCCGGTGGTCATCTTTGCCTACACTTGTCACCAAAATGTGAGTTGTGGCCTCTCTGGGGAGTCTTTCTTGGCATTGCTAACTTCCCACCTCAGATGTTCTCCATCTTGAACGAGATCAAGGACAACTCGCCGGGCAGCGTAGTAGCCGTCATCGGTTCGAGCATTGGTACCGCAGCATCTGTCTACATCTTGGTCGCCATAACCGGCTACCTCACCTTCGGCAATGATGTCAAGGGCAACATCGTCGGCATGTGTAAGTGCTTGTTTCAGACCCTGTATCTCCCCAAACCCCACTAACACTACGCCAGACCCCGTCTCTATCGCCTCCACCATCGCCAAGGCAGCCATTGTCGCCCTCGTAACCTTCAGCATCCCCCTCCAAATCCACCCCTGCCGCGCCTCCATCGACGCCGTCCTCCGCTGGCGCCGCGGCCCCACCAACCCGCGGTCCCCGACCACACCCGGCGCCACCCTGGCCTCCCCCGGCGGCGCCGGCGGCCAGCCGCTCCTCCCATCCTCGGCGCGCGCCGCCTCCCCCACCACCCTCGACAGCCACGGCGCCCCGGCCCAGGCCATGTCGGAGCTGCGCTTCGCCCTCATCACCAGCACCATCCTCGTGCTGAGCTACGTCACCGCCCTGCACGTCTCCACCCTCGACCGCGTCCTCGCCTACGTCGGCAGCACCGGCTCCACCTCCATCTCCTTCATCCTCCCGGGCCTGTTCTACTACAAGATCAGCGACCCGGATAGCATCCACCACCAGCGCCTGTCCAAGGAGGACGACGATGCCGGGCTGGATGGCGCTGGTGATCTCGATCTTGACGGCGATGACGATGAGGAGGCTGCCGCGTCGTCTG
This sequence comes from Chaetomium tenue, assembly GCF_020726465.1. Lineage (NCBI taxonomy): Eukaryota > Fungi > Ascomycota > Sordariomycetes > Sordariales > Chaetomiaceae > Chaetomium > Chaetomium tenue. The sequence goes on along the minus strand of NW_027117333.1, from coordinate 4,611,912 downwards.
GTGATGCCATGGCCGGGTCCGGGCTGCTGGCAGCGAGCGTGGGCAGCCTGAGGTCGACGGCGAGCGGGACTGGCGCAGGGCGCCGCGGGAGAGGTTGGTTGCGCTCGCGGCGGAGGTGGCGCTGGGATCTGGAGCACCTCGAGACGGGCCTGCTGCGGAAGCTGTCGGTTTGTTTGGCTGTGTATGGGTTTGGTGTCATGTTTGTGTGTCTGGGGATGAACATGTTTTTTGGGCATTAGGGGCGGGGAGATAGATACATACCTAGGGGTCGGCGTACGTAGGTAGATGGGGTGCTGGTTGTGTGTGCGGTCTGGATGGCGAGCGGCTGGGTTGTGGTTGCGTCGCGATCTGGACGCCGCTGTAAATGGGCATTCATATGGCGTAGATTTCTTGGGGAGTTACGTTGTTGTTTTAGTACCTCAGGGGGGGGGGTGTGTGTGGATACAGTACAAGTAGTAGATTTTGGGGCCAGCGCGGGGTGTTGGGTCGGGTGATGGAGTTTGGGGTCGGCGTCTGGGCGACTGCATTTGGTTTTTGGAAAGGGCCGTGGGGGTTGTTGCAAGATATGCCGGGCATGTACAGGACGGTTGATTGATACAGATGCATCCAGCGCAATATTCGAGAATCCTCCCTTTTCCATTCCACATTGGGTGTTTTGTCGGCTGGGCCGGGCCGGGCCGGGTTTGGCTTGGCCCGGTTGCGGGTGTGACGGTGCTGTGGGCTTGTGATGGGCGAGGCTAGGCTACGAAGTACATGTCACTGCATCACGCGAGTGTGTATGTGGGCAGGATTTCCCGGAGTTGTCATTCCTCAGGCAGGCGGAACATTGAACGGGTGGTCATGGTGACATTTGGTTATGTTGTTACAACTCAGCTGTGTAGCCCCAGCCACAGTAAGTCGCCCATTCATGGGGTGTGATGCCGCGGTTGGTCAGCGTTTCCCTCTCAGCACTTGTCACTGCCCAACTGTTTCTTATCATCCCGAGCCCCTCTTGGCACGTCGCTGGAGCTCGGGGACAGCTGCCAGCCCAGGACATCCCATGCGTCATCCAAGGTATTATCGAGATGGAAGGATCCCCGGGAGTTTATTTGGTTCGCCCTGTGCCGCCAGTATCGTACAACCGCCTCCCTGTACCAATATCCACTCTTCCCCGCCGAAAAAAAAGAAGAAACGCCGTCGTATGTACATGCCGTCGGAAGGCTCACCCGTTTACACACAGGAAAGTGGTCGGGCAAAAGTCTAGATGAATACAGTTGCGGCATGGCGCCACATTGTTCGTCATGTCAGTCGGTTCGTTATTCGGTTCCCCTTAACCACCACGTCACGTCGCCTTGTCATTCCCTTGCGGTGCCCCGGGGCTCGGTTTCGCGGCTGGTCGGTACTTGGGCGGGAGGATGCCGACCTAACACAAAATCTCTGGGTTAGCTTCCCTTCATCTCTTTTCCTTCCTTCCCAGGGGGCCATAGTCATATCTGCCCGTGTCTCGTACCAAGGAGAGCAGCCGCCACATGGTGTGGGTCGGCTGGGCGCCCACGCCGATCCAGTACTTGGCCCGTGTCATGTCCAGCTTGATGTCCTTGTGCAGGGCGCCCGAGTCGTCGTAGAGGTCTGTCTTGGGAATCGGGTCGTAGGTGCCGATGACTTCGAGGGGCCGGCTATTGCGCGCGGTGCTGTGGGAGGGAGGGGTTAGGGAGGGCTACGAGGAGGGGGGTGCTTGTGTTGGGTGCTTGTGTCCGGGGGGAGCGGGGCATACCGTGCATGGGCGACGACAATGTTGTAGAAGGGCTTGTTGGTGCGGCCGAAGCGCGCGAGCCGGATCTTGACCACCATTTTGCGGGTAGGGCTGAACTATGGTTACCGGCGCCAGTCACAGTTGGTCGTGGGTTGGGTGGTGTTGGTGTTGAGCACCGATGTGTCGATTTCCACGATTCCGATGAAGCGTGCACAGGCCAGCCCGCTGGAAATTTTGGACCCTTGCACTTACCTCCGCCTTGGCGTCGGGGTGGGCCAACCAGAGGTGCCAATGGGTCAGAGGGTTGCTGGCTGTGACGACCCTTCTAAACAGGGCATTTTGCTTAAACAGGCATTTTGCTGGGTGAAGCTGCAGCTTGCGGGTGATGTCAGTTTCCCGTTCCCCTCCTTTGAAGCCACCCGCGATAATTTAGGTCGGAAAGCCGCACGCCGTTGCTGCCCGTTTCCCACATCTCCTCAAAACAAATCATTCCTCTTCTAACCAAGCTGGAACACCGCGCCAATAGCTAACTTACATCTAAACGGGATCCACAGCTGCTTATCAAGGATGGCGTTAAAGGTGCGTTCACTCGCTTTGAGTGTCAAACTCGTTCTTTTTGAGCAGGAAGAAACGCTTGGTGTTTCGGTTCCAAGTTTTTTTTTACGCTGATCCTGACATTCAGTGACTTGCAGACGCTTTCGGCCAAGGCGGCGGCGGCATTGGATAAGGAACTGATGAGCACCGGCGCCTTCTCTCTTGACCAGCTGATGGAGCTTGCTGGGCTTTCTGTATCACAAGTTGGTCGGTGCAATACTTCCCCCATTGGTGTGCGATGAGATCTGTAGGAGTTAATATGATGCTTCGATGTAGTCTACCGAGTCCATCCCCCGAACATGGGAAAAAGGGTGTTGGTTGCTGTCGGTCCCGGCAACAATGGTGAGCGGCCTTTGTTTACTTTCGCTTGGTCAGTGCGCTCAATAAGTGCCGCTCAGGGGGGGACGGTTTGGTCGCGGCCCGCCATCTTTGCCAATACGGCTACCAACCGAGCGTTTACTACCCGAAACGGCCCAAGAACGACCTATACCAGGTAAGCGTCCTATTTTTCTCCATTTCGGACCCTTCATGTTATTTTTTGTCCTCAGTGTTCAGTGTGTCAGAGTTTCGTCGTCAGGGTTACCCCTGAATATCAACGTGGAGCGGGGATGTCTTTTTTTTTTAACTATTAGCGCTACGGCCATTCCCAAGATGGATGCCCGCCCCCTCGGGACCATCACCAACAGCTCTTCGTGTACTTGCTGTTGTCTGTCCGCGGACCAGCCCTGCTGGTTTTGGTGTTGCCCTTCAACAAGACACTGATTCGTGTGCGTAGCGTCTTGCCAAACAGCTGGAAGCCCTCGACGTCCCCTTCGTGGATGACTTTCCGACCGCACTGCAGTCGGCCGATCACGTTATCGATGCCATCTTTGGTTCGTCGGCCCCCCAGCCCCTTTTCTTCCAGCTTGTTCCGTTGTGGTTGTCTCCCAGCTGAACCGCCCCAGGATTCAGTTTCTCGGGCGAAGTTCGAGAACCGTTTCCCGCAGTTATCCAGGCCATGGCGGAGACCAAGGTGCCCGTGACGTCAGTTGACGCTCCTTCGTCTTGGGATATTGAGGCCGGTCCTCCTGAGTCGGGGGTCGGCAGCAACTTCCACCCTGGCGTTCTGATCAGCCTAACGGCGCCCAAACCCCTGGTCAAGCATTTTCGAGGACGCCACTTTATTGGGGGCCGGTGCGTACCGTTTCTGAGCCTCGTTCCTTTTGGTTGTCTTTCTGAACTTTCGCCTTAGGTTTGTCGCGCCGGGGATTGCGAAGAAGTACGACTTTGACGTTCCGGCGTATGAGGGGATCGATCAGATTGTTGAGGTCGGGTCCGAAGGGCTGAAACTCTAAAACACCGGGCGTGGTCTGGTAAATCATGGCCCCTCTGGGTCCTGGGCTCCCTTCCCTTTCTCCTCTTGCTACATCAACGCACATCCGCCCCCGGGGCTGTTTGGGCAGATCCGGCTCGGGCAGCCTCCTTGTTCCATGCCGATTCGAACGACGACTGTACCGGTAGGGCACCTCACCAGCGGCGGGCGCAAAGCCAGGCAGAGCTCGACATAGACTAGGTAGTCTTTCCCACAGGCTGGGCATACACTGCTGTGGTGCTCAGTGCACATTAACGGCGGCCCAGAGGTTTGCGGCGAGGATGCGTTTTCAGGTGTGGGAGTGGTTGTTGCTGTTTGGGTGTGTCAGGCGACATGTGGCTGCGGCGGGCGTTGATATGTCTTGTTTTTGAGTGTGGCTTGATAAGCTCTGTAAAATCTGGGAAGATGGACGGAGACGTGGCTGTTCAGGGAGAGGCCCGATATTCCGTATGGTGCGTCGTGGCCGGGGAAGTGTAAGTAGGGTCAGCTCAAGCTCCCCGGGGAGAAGAAAGGGGGGGGGGAGCTTGGTTGAGCGGCAGGCTTGGCACGGGCGACCAGCCAGATGTGGCTCGCCACTATAGCTGGCGTGGATTACGGGAACTGGTGACTTGTAGAGCTGCTGTGGCAGAGGCGAACCATTCTAGATGGCACGCCTGGCAAGGTCTGTCTGGAAATGGAAGTAATCGCTGGTCGATACGAGACAGAATGGGCCATTTTCTTTCTCGCGCGTGAGAGCCTTAGCTGCTCGGCGCATCCCGCAATCCGCAGCGCGGAGTGTGCTTCGTTGCTACCTGATCAATCTCTCTCACAGCACTCTCGGAGCTTCAGCATTGCCCGGAGCAAATGCTCCTAGGCGGATATCATCCTTGCAGGTTTTGATAGGCTGGGGCTGCAAGGGGCTCCGGGAAAGAGGGTCCCCTGGAAGCTCCATGCACGACCCCCCCGTTTTTCCAGGCTCAAGAACACCTCGACGGTCCGCCCATTGCGGGTTCGGGCCTGCGAGGGGGAAGCGGAGCCCGGCGTCATGTGTTGCCTGTGTGTCGCCCGGGGCGGATATCGAAGGTTTGACCATAGCAACTCCGGGGACCAACAGATTGGCTGCATTCGGGATGCGAAAGTTTAGATGCGGCCCAGTTGCGAAGCTGCGAGACAACAGCGACAACTTGGGGGACTCGTCGCCTGTCGACATGTCGCATCAGGGTCCTCTCCTCCCACACCAAACATGTCATCCCGCCCATGCATGCAACACACCGCATCTCGGCTTAGGTTGGGATGCCGATGACGAGCCCCGTCTTTCTATGTCGTCAGTCCGAACGAGCTGCCCTGCCTCGCCTTGTCTTATGCCTGCCCTCTGTGCCTATCTCGCTCGCGATAAGTGTCGGGTGACCAGGAACGCCACGCGCATTCCTGTTCGTCTTGCTCGCTGGCAAGGCTGGTCTCAGTTTGCTTGCTTCGCATCATTCTGGAAGCCAATGGGATACCCGGGCAAAGCCACTGTGACCCGCCCGAGTTCTTGCTTCGTTGTATCCAGCCAGGGCTGTGGCGCCGTGCTTCCGCCCCTCCACTGCCCCCGCACTGCCGGGGTTCAAGGTTGTCAAAGGAAGGCGGCATTGTGGGTGGGGGAAGAGGCTTCGAGGGAAAAACAGATGGCTGTGGAAGGTTGTCCGAATGGGGATGAGATCTCGGTCTGGAACCCCACCGACTGCCGTCTATCCAAAGCCTTGCCAGGCTAGCGTTAGCGAGGATGGGCCGAACTGACCGCTGATTTTGCCTCTAACATCAAACATCGAACAAAGTTGGGTCATGCGTCAGGCACCACGGACGCGTTGTTGTTCCAGTGCTGGACCATGTTCTCGACCAATGCTCCACAGGATACCGGGAGCAGCCGCGGATATCTCTGATGTGCGGCGACTCGCCCCGGAAACATGGAATGGACATTCATGTTGGGCTAGTCGACGATGGCTCGATGGATCTCGAACATGCGGAAGTTTTCGCCCGGAACCAGCCCGGCGGGTCAACGGCGGGGTCCGCTCGCTGAACTATCGGGAGTTCGGGAGCATGGCAGTGGGTGGGTGGTCTGGAACTTTCCAGCACAATCGGTGCAGGCCCTGCCTGTCCCACGCTGATCGGTCTGGTGTTTTCGGGGTGGGCGGATAATGGCATGATGAAGTCGTTTCTCGCATCAATGTTGTGCGCGGTTGTGACGCTGTCATTTGCGTGTCGGCCAGCGAGCTGCTGGAAGCTCGCCAAGCAAGAGGTCGACTCGGTCGGCAAGGCAAGAAAGGACCCTGGATTTTAGGGAGATCGATGCAACCTGTGTGCCTGTGTGCCCACAGTTGCCCCACATGCCAAACTCGCATCCTTGTCTCCAGTTTTCGAACTCCCCCCGCTCGGCGTCACGGCACCGACCAAAATGGAAAATCAACCTGCCACTGCCAAGTGCCAACCTCGCAAGTCTCAACGTCACAATTCTCGCTCGCAACCCCATCTTGTGCTCAAGATTAACGGATCGCCGAATTTCCCGGGATGACCGGAAAACGCCACATGATCGACCGTTTTTACGTGTTCATACAATATCTACACTATGATACTCAGCCACGTCAGCCTCTCAGGTACCTTACCTAGTGTGAATAATATTCGGGGATTCCGGTGTGGCTGAAGCTGCTTGGAACTTCTTGCGTTGGTTGATTCGCAAGCAGCGGCTCGAAACGGGTTTTGCGTGTGGTTCTTCGCCAGGTTGCCACAGTAAGTGGTGCCACACTGGTGCCACACCTGCCCTGGTCGTCCCTGCCAGTCAAGCCCCCTTCCCTGCCTTCCCAGCGAGCGGCAGCGATTACGCCACAATCACGATGGGGAAATGAGATTCCCATGACGAGACTTGCCACCGGGCGCAGAGCTTGCAAACAAGCTTTTTTCTCCCTTTAGGAAAAAAGAAGTTCACCCTCCGGAACCATTTACATTGCAGTGAATGCACTGTCATGTGAAATCTGGAGCCGATCATCCCGCCACTCGACATCTCCCTCCGCAGTTTCCGCAGTTTTCGAGCCAGTGTTTCCGCCAAGTCGGTCTCGCCCCCCTCGGAATCTGATACTCAGCGGAGAGCCTCGGTCAGCCCTGCAAACCACATGATGGACGGCCATCGGCGAGACGGCGTGGCGAACGGTAGGTCTTGGCCCGGCTCTTGGAACAGGTCTAGGGCAGTCATGTCCCAAAAAGGGGAGGGACGAAGAAATCCCGCTTCATATCGTCGAGTGGTGGGGCTTTGCCCTGAATTCACGATCCCTAAGGCCAAAGGGGGGCGAATGCACGTGGACGGAATGGAACAAGCCCAGACATGCAATCGCCGCCTCCGAGAAAATCGAAAGCGGTTGGGCGCCTTGTTGATGTTAGACCCAATCCTCCTTCGAGATGTCTCGGTCGTTACTGTGAATGTAGAAGTGGGCATCGGAGAATGGATTTGCAGCGCCCGGAATGCGACTGACGATACACACCAGACATCCACTGGCACTCAACAACAGGAGTCATTGATCCCTATAAAACGGCAGAGCTACCTTGTATTGGTGAGCAAATCTCGCTCGCAGACGGAACCTTGCCATTGCCTCAAATACTGTGCTGGTACCCAAGGAAAAGAGAACTACCTCTTGATGCGCGAGACATCGTGCGTCGAGACCTCAAGACCTTCTTGCGGGGCGCCCCCCAACAATGGTACGTGGCGCAACTCCAAGACGAGGATCGTCAATGGTTCAAGACAAGCGTCGAGAACTGGAAACTGGCGCTCCGTCGATAATTCGGCCTGCCTGCGTCGGAGGCAGAGAAACTCCTCACCGCCTGCACCTACGACGCCGGCATCCAGCAGAACAAGTCTATCCGAGCTCACGCAATGGACAAGATGCGGTACACCAAGGCCTTCGGATCAGTGCGGCCATTGCAGCTGTCGACGCACGTCTACAACGGGATTTATCCCCCACTGCGTCAGCTCTTCCGCGAACCAAACACAGCTGACACAGCCGCGATGTACCTCGCATACATCATACATGGAGGATACCGCTCGCGCATCAAGTGGTAGCGATTAAGGGTCACACCCTCCCGTAGCCAAAAGAAAACCAGTCTCCAACGGAACTGAAATAAGCCTGTGCAAAAGATACCAAGCAGCAATAATATAAGAAAAGTGACGAAAACAAGATTCAAGGATAAACGCCGAGTTTGTTTGCCTTTTCCTTTGTTTTCTTTAAAAAAGGGGCAGGAAAACCAAAACAACAAATTGGGGAACCTGGGATTCTTTATGGCAATTGATAGAGCGGCAGTAAACGATTGATACAGCGGCAGTGCACTTACGTCGGCATGGAAATATGGGAGCTCCTATTGGCTCAAAAATTTCCTGTTAAGCAGGGACCTATCCATCAAAATTCTGCCACACTCTTCTCCAGTTTTAGCAGCTGCCAAGTGTCTGTCAACCCAAAGTAACGTCCGACCGTCAGCCTCCTGCCTTCACATGCCCATCCATTGCAGAATGGCTCGCTTTCCCAGCAGTTCCCGAAAGGGATCGCGATCTAAACACGAAAATGCCGACCTCGATGAAGCGCAATCCCGACCTGCGAAGCGATTCCGGCGCGATACCTCCGATACCCGCGAGCAGACCAGGCCTACGTCTTCAGGCAGTAGCTTAGGACCGGACCCTGAGGAATGGTACGGCTATGGCGACGACAATGCCTTATACAATCTCTTTGCGACCAATCCCCCGGCACATTTTACGACAATACCCCGACCCCATGGATCCCAAGGGTTAGACGAGCCCTGGTGGGAACTGCGCAACGACTCCGAGATATTTCTCTCCCTCGATTTCCCGATCCCCGCGAGACCAATGCACCATGTTAAGCTGGCCTTACCAGGCCCGGCTTTTAGTGAGCGAATGCAAGCACGACGAGATATAAAGGAGCAAGAGAAGGATAGGAGAACTCGGCTGAGGGGTCTCGATACCATATTCCGCAGTGCGCTCGAGATCTACAAGGAAGAGGAAGAGGAGTTACATCTAGCTTCATCTGGATACTCGTCCCATCGGTCGTCTCCTGACTCGACCGTCACTCAAGAGAGGACTACTATGTCTCGAGAGAAGGTTATTTTGCGGGATGGTTCTACGATCTCACGTGAACGGACTGTTCATGAACGGAATACATGGAGTCGATCCCCGACCGGCAGCCACCACTCTCGCCCCCGATCGAGTCTGTCACCGAGCGCCCAACTCCAGCGAGAACGGGAAGAGCAGCGCGAACGTGAAGAGCAAGGCAAACGTCAAAACACTAGCTCAAGTCCTAGCAGGCCGGAGACAATACCGAACCTCCTGGTCCCAGGGAATCCCGAATCGACATTCGAGGCCCTTTTTGATCAGGTAAACGTCTTCGCAAAAGCCAACGGATTTGGCATTGTCAAACGGCAGGGCTATTCTTACAAAGGTCGGCTATTACGTTATACTCTAGAGTGTGACAGATACGGCGAACCCGGGAAAAGCAAAGGTGCTGGTCTTCGACAACGACAATCCCGGAAATGCGGCTGTAAATGGAGGGTTTTCGCCGTATCCTTGTCGGAGAATGATCATCGATGGGTCTTGCGTTGGCCTGCAGGTGCTGTTCATCCTGGGCATAATCACCCTCCCAGTACCGACCCTTCTGCCCATCCTAGCCACCGGAAGCTCACTGATTCTATCAAGGCGACCATTGAGGCGACAAGTCGCCGAGTCGGTATCCGCGCACGAGACGTCAGAAGCATCGTGAACAACCAACATCCAGACTCCGTCCTCACTCGCAGGGACATCTACAACGCCAGAGCCCTCGTCAACCGCCAGAAGCTAAATAGCTACAACCCTACGGCTACGCTGATCAAGATCTTCGACGAGAGAGACATCCCTTACGTGGTAAAATGGTCGGAAACGGAGCCAAATCGCCTTGTGGGTCCTCAGCTTCGACAACACGTACAACACGAACCGCTTCAAGCTCCCTCTTTTCCAAGCTACTGGTGCGACTTGCCTAGGGACTGTCTTTAATGCTGCATTCGGCGTTATCGATAACGAGCGGCTAGAAGGCTTCCAGTTTCTCGCTGACGGCATCCGACAGTTAACCATTCAGCACAGCATCCGGCTGCCCGATATCATCCTTACAGATTTCGATAATCAGATGAAAAAGGCTTTAGACGAGCAGTTCCCCGAGAGCCAACAACAAATCTGCATCCACCACATCATCTCCCATGTCTTGCTTAAGGCAAAGCAGAAGTGGATACGAGAAAGGATAGACGATGGCAGTGACCAGGAAAGTGCCGCCGAGGACGCCTGGGACCGGACAACCCTAACAGCAAGCGAGAGGGCGATGGTTCGCGACTCTGGGTCTAACCAGTCTTCCGAGCCTGTTCCACACAGCCACCAGGGCGTCGTAATGCTGTGGAAGCTGGTTATGTTTGCGGAGACCGAGGCGGAGCATGACAAGTCATGGGCACACCTTTGTCAGGAGTTTGGCGACCAGAAGGCGATTTTGTCGTACCTTTACAGAACATATATGCCTGTAAGGGAGCAATGGGCCCGTTGCTTCATCCGGAGGTATCGGAATTTTGGCTGCCGGGTCACCTCTGGGACGGAAGCGAGCAACAACAACGTCAAGTCTTACCTCCTGAACGGCATGAGTCACCTATACCGTCTTGTTGAGGCCATTACCGACATGCTGCACGACCAAGAGAGGGACTTCATTGAGGCATGTGCAGAGGACGAGGTTTTGACTTTGCGCGAGTATACTGGACGTGGTGCCGAGTATTTGGGCGAGCTTCCCCGGGTCATTTCTCAAAAAGGCCTTCGTCTCATTACACGGGAGTACCGCCTAGCTCTAACAGCGATCCCAACTCCTTCGATCCCCCGGCCAGCAAGCATCGGACTCTGTGACAACGATTGTACACCATCTCTTGAGCTAGGTATCCCGTGTCGCCATACGATTCTATCAAAGCTGGAAGGCAATGTCCCTTTGGTGAAATGGGACGTCCACCCGAGATGGCACCTACGGCAATCGACATCTACGGACCCTTACTGTCGAATCCTCGACCCAAAGATCGCTACATCACTTCGTGGTAGACCGAAGAACATTGCCCAGCCAGTTCCTCCCTATGTAACTGTCGACCGGTTGAGCGCTCAGAACCAGAACGGACAATCAAATGAGCGCTCGGGGGCTAGTCTGCCAGATGGGATTCAGCCACGGCGCGGCAGGGGCCGGCCTCGCGGGAGCAAGAACAAGTCAACACTTGCTCGGCTAGAAACACAGGCGGCGGCTCAGAGGGAAAGCGATGTGTCTGGACCGACTCATCGGGGAGTATGCGGCGGCCGAAATGCAGCACTTGGGGCAGGAAAGGCAGCGGGCGTACGTGCTAGTGGTCCTAGGGTCCAAGCGAGTATTCGGAGACGGAGATCTCAGTGGGAGTTGCTGAGTAGCGGTGATGAAAACTTGTTGTATAATACGAGATCTACGCGACGTGGAGGGCATGTATAATATTGGTTGGGTAACGTTATTCTAGGGAAATAGTGTTCGGGAATGTTTTCCGACAATGTTAGTGTTAGTGCATTGTTCTTCACCGCTTTTAGTGGGAATTCGCTGACAGCTGCCAAGTTTTTGAGCCAATAGGAGCTCCCATATTTCCATGCCGACGTAAGTGCACTGCCGCTGTATCAATTGCCTTCTTTATACCTAGGTAGGCTTCAGAATTGTTTTCGTTTCGTCCTTAGAGATCAATGGTCAACTTTTGGAGTCTCTAGCCTTTTTGGTCCGTTCGATTAGGGACATGCCCTGGGTTCTCGCATCAATCATCTCGAAAGGGGGACCCGATTTCCGAGGTCTTGGTGGCTCCATTTTCTGTTCTAGGGGCGCCGCAATCGGGTTGGAATGTTGTTAGAGGGGGAAGACTGACAAGACTTCGGTCACATGCATCTACCGGATCAACATGCGTCGCTGCCTAGGTAACAACTTCCAGTCATCAACTTTCATCATGGTCTATCAACCCACCTGGCTTCTCTCGGTCTCATTCACGAATGTGAGTATCAGACTAGCATTTATTATATGGAGTTCCGTCTCGTATGTTGCAGCCCTTCTGAAGACCTATCCATTTCGGGGTGCAGCAACAAATGCACGTGTGTGGGTTACTCTGTGATTGCAAGCTGCCCGAGAGACATGGAGTCATTCCCCCATTGAGGGGGCCTTTTTCAGAATGAAAATGATCAAGAACAAGACATCCTAAAAGGTACTAGTGAGCCTACTGAATTCGTATCTCAGCCGCAGAGAGTCTGAAACCATTTCCGTCTCGGTATTCTTCCCGATTGCCTTTCTACCACAGGCTTCTCGTGATCGGTTCTCGATCATGGCCTCCTCTGTCGAAAACAAGTTAGCGTATTCATTCATGCAAGCTCTTCGTAGTTGACTGGTTAACGCGTGCGCTGTCTCAGACAGAAAATGAGCTAATTGGTCTCCCTAGCTTCATCCCCCCCGCAAAGCGGGATCACTTCAGCTCCGTTCTCAACTTCTTTCGTGCATTTGCAGCGACTGCCCAATCTTTTCCCCTCCAACGCAGACTCGCCTTTCTTTTCTACGCCAGCGCTTCCAGTAACCCACATTCCAACGCTTGAGCTTCTCGTGTGGTTCCAGTCCACCGAGGCCAGGGAACCCGCAAGATCCAATGCACACCTTGTTCCCATATGCACATACCTTGTTCCTAAGATTCTCGGATATTCTCTCATTCGGCGCTCGTGGTCCAGATTCAAGCGGCCTTACTCGTATTCTCTCTGTCTGCTCGTGACAGAGTTGTTGTCGAAAACTGTCCATTGCTTGCGCGCGGTGCCCGGAATGGATGTTCAAACCATTGATGTACAGAGCGGGGGGGCGTACGAAGCCGAACTCGAAGATGGGAGGAGACTCACCTTCCGATCACTGGGAACGGGGAAGATAAGCTACAGAAGTTATTTGGTAAGCCACGAACTACGTGTTCATCGTCCGAGGAGCTAAATCTTTCAAGGTTCGCTCGAACGAGAGTCGCGGCGACCAGTGGGTCGGCTCATCGTTGCCATTCGGAATACAACTCGAACTAGAAGGTGAAAGCCTTGACGAGGATGGGGTGGTGGTCATTGCTCTCAAGAAAACCAAAACGAAGCCCCCAACAAAACAGGGAGGTGGGTTCGTCGTTGCGGTTGGGGAGCAGTGTACCGGATTATCCTCCCAATTCCTGGTTATTCCCTCCTCTAAACTTCCGGTCCCATCATCGTCCCACGGGTCTAGTCGGTCGTGATACTGTTCGAAATTTGGCGACCCAAACAACGGATTATGTTTTGTGAAGAACTCGGGCTCTCGGATCCTGTCTCTCTTTAATGGATGGTTACCGGCGGGGATCGGATGAGATATCCTCAGCTCTTCCCGGCCACCTGTATTTTTTTAATGGTGCGTTTAGGCAAGGTTGGGAGTATTTTGCACATGGGGTGGATTTCGCAATAGGGATTTGTGGAAGAAAAGTCTCGAATAATATTATTACTGTAGTGGTTTCAAACTTAGGTTCCCTCTCACACTTCCTAGCCCTTCGCACGCAACCGAGCGGTTGCCGAGACCAAATCACGCCGTTGGTTGCTGCCCACCGCCTGCGGGGGAACGTCGGGGGCGACAGACTGTATAGGATCCGCCTACACAAATGAACCAGGAACAGGCGAAGTCCATGAGCGACCACTGGCACCATCCATAGCTGCGTAGCAACTCCCTCCCTCTCAGCGTCGAGGCGAGGATGTTTTCCTCGACAACCGCATACTTTCCGCCACCCTGCACAGTGAACCTTCGTCCGGAACTTTGACCCGGGCCGTCACTGGTTATTTGGACGTCTGCCCCGGTTTCCTTGCAGTGCTCGAGGAGGTCGTCAAGGTTGGAGGCACGAGATGTAGGGTTCTGGAGAGCGATTAGCGAGGATTTTGAAATCTGGTAAGGTAGGGAATAAAAACCTGGCTCATGGTTTCAGAAGGAGCATAGCCTGGCGACTGAGCCTCGGGAACGTCCATGGCATACCCAACTGGAAAGGGTGACCGGGTGGAGGGCGAGTAACGGGCGGGTACATGTAACGGGCGGGTAACGGGCGAGTAGCGAGCGAGCAACGGGCGAGCTAACTTCGCTGGTTTTGGAATGTCTGAGAGTACTGCTCCTCTTTGATAAAACTTCACATCGCGTCGAGCAGGTTGGAGGCGCGACTCACGCGAGAGATCCGCAGGCAACATCAACGCCACACGGTTGGATCGGCAAAACGAACCCCATGTCTCACACTCATCACGCGTTCTCTATCGTTTTTTGTATTTCTTATTCGTATGTTTTGATTTTCTTTATCTCCACAAATCTCGCATACATAATTGGGCGCCCTAGAGGTTGTGGTCGACAACGCATGAAAAGAGAGTCGAACGCTGATAGGGGTGGAATTTTTAGCATGAAGCCTGGGTGAGGAGTAAAGCCAACGAGGCTGCCGTTCTATCAGTGAGGGGGTCTCAGGCATGTATGCACATGCATGTGCATCGCCTTCCTGTACTCCGCATGCTGCGCGATACTGCATGGCCCCAAGTCTGCTTCACAACAACAGAGGAAGTCGAGTTTAATACGGTCCTGGCACAACACACCCCTGCACCCGAGACCCGGGCCGATGGGCTGCTTCGGCTTATCCCGGTTTACGCGGAGACCGGTCAACCAAAATTGAGACTCAGAGGGGTGAAAGGGACAGGGGGTTCTCGCGTCCCCCCCTCGGGTTCGTCTAACCGGTGGCGGGATCGACAATCTGGCATTCCAACTGAAGGCAGGACCATGTTCCAGCCAGCTGAGGCTGAGTGCATCTCGATACGTGTTGACGGGAACGGACGTACCTCCGTAAGTGGACTGTAGGTATAAAAAAGGAGAGGGCACCGCCGCATCCAGTGTCCTGCAAATCTTCATGTTGCAAACCGCCATCTCACATTATCCCAGAAATTCCACCGCCCGACTTGTCAGCCGCAACATTTCTCATCATGGATCTGTACTACGGAATGGATCCCAAGTCGTAAGTATTTCCTCCCCTTCTTGGGGCCGGGTTTAGACTGACGCCGGTGTTTTCAGGATTGCGATGGCCGCCGGATTTTGGGCCAAGATTCCGCTGTCCCGCGTGGCCGAGCCACGAACGACAAATCTCAAGAAAACAACACGGAGAAGGGAAACCGACGAGAAGAGGGGATCAACTGAAGCCGGAGAGCAAGCTGCGACGGATCATGCGCCTCTCCAGAAGAGTCGGTGAGAGCGCGCAAGGAGTTGGAGACATTGGCGTTTGGCGCATCATTGTGGCTTACACGCACGTAGAAATGCATGGATTGGGCATACTGTGTATACACATGGGCGCATGCAACGTGGCGACCCCATCTCATCATATTGAATTTCATTGTGGCTTCGGGAACGACTGGTAATATTCTGCCATGTCTCAGCGAGACAAATTGTGGTTGCATGAGGAACGCATTTGATTAAACCGGTTTGCATGGTCAAATGGACAGGTGGTTTTTTGGGGGGGGGTCATATGAGAAGTTCCCGTCTTGTTGGAAATGTGGCTGTTGAGGAGACCAACCCACGTTCGTTTCAGCTATGCCCTTGCATACATGTACGTATGCCAGGACTGACTCCTGACTCCTTTGAGGAGCTCCCGCCACCGTGGCCAAGGCTACACCCACTTAGGCGTGCTTCATAGACTTGTGTTCTTGTAATCTATGGCCTTTTGGTGATCGTTCTGCGCTGTCATTAGCACTACTGCTGGCATTTAAGAGTGGCTGTTATTCTGTTCTGGACCCTGAATAACTCTTTCCCGAGACGTGGTTGATGGCAACTTTGAAGCTGGGGTTCGTTTGAACCCTATGTTCTTTGACCACCACTCTGAGTGCGAGGACACGGCCAGATTGAGTACAGGTTTGTGGAACCTCAGCCTTTGAGAAACGCAAGGCAACCCTGCTATTCTAGATGTTTTCCTGCCGCTGGCGTCACCAAAAGAGCTGGCCGCTGAGAGTTGGCCGCTGGGAGTTGGCCGCGTACCCCTTTGCCTTTACACGTCGTTAGCATGACGGAGAGGGTGAATCACCTAGATGCAAAATGCTCGCGATGTGGACACAGCGATGCAGAGCACAACTGTAACGTGCACCTCCAGTATGCCTCGAGATCAGGCCGAAAGTGAATATAAAAGTCCTCCACAGCCCTCGCCATGCCGCTCAGTAAACTCGGTTTTGCTCCTCAACCACCTAGACAGCACTCGTGTACCTACACTTCCAGAACACACTATCTACGTTTCGAGAACTACCTTGCGTATCCATCCAACCGTCAAATAACATGAGCGATCCTCTCAGGCCCTGGGAACGCCGCAGCGGCGATCGCGTCTCCTCCACCAGCGATTCCCTCCAGCGGGTGCTCGGCATAAGCTCATCGACATCATCTTCCACAACCCCCCTCTACAGCAGCACCAGCACCAGCACCAGCAGCGCCCTCCCCTACAGCAGCAGCACGACCCTCAGCGGCTCGACCTCCACCACCCTCGGCTCCCCCTTCTCCTACACCCGCTCCCGCAGCCCCCTATCCTCCTCCTACCGCAGCACCACCGACACCACCTCCTCCTCCACCCTCGGCAGCTCCTCCTCCTTCCTCACCTCCCGCCGGGCCAGCCCCCCGCCCTTCTCGTCCAGCACCTCCTACCAGCCCTCCCCCTACCGGTCCTACACAAGCACGACCACCGGCACCGGCACCGGCACGGCGGGCATATACAGCAGCACGAGCACGAGCACGAGCGCGGGCAGCAGCAGCCTCACCAGCCCGCGCGGCCGGTCGCCGCCGCGCACAAGCAGCCTCACGGGCGGGGGGCTGTACACGCCGGCGGGGCGGGGCTATAGCTCGTTGTCCGGGGGGGCGGGCTCGGGGGCGGGGTCGGGTTCGTTGTATGGGGGGTCGACGGTGTATGGGAGTTCGGGGTCGGGGTCGAGGTATAGCGGGTCGACGCTGTATGGGAGTGGGAGTGACAGTGGGGGTGGGAGTGGGAGTGGTTCGGGGTTCTGGGCGGCGCAGCCGAGTTTGAGGGATCGCTCGCGGTCGTCGAGTCGGGGGTGGGACGATCCGGGGTTTTGAGGGCACGGGGGATGAACGGGGGGTTGCGGGAGAAAGGCGTTGTTTTAGGTTGAGGTTGAGGATTGGGTGGGGTGTTGAAGGGGTGTGATCACTGCGAAGATTTAGCTGGGTGTCACGAATATGCCAACAGGTGGAGCCTCGGGGCGCGGGACGCCCCGAGCCAGTCACTTCGAGGACCACCAATCAAGGGAGGCCGGGGAGTGCTCAGTGTGATCAGGGAAACGGGGAACAACGGGAGACCAAGCAGACTGAGCATAGGAACCATGCGGCCAATCAGAACTCAGGAAGAACGGAAGTAATCAGAGTGCTCAGTGTCTCCGAAATCCGAGGAGAGCTGAGCACACTGAGCACACAAGACTTAGATAGGTATATAGTCACTCGTTCTGGAGAGCTCTGGGAGTTCTCCAGTTAGCAATCACAACTACAGTTCGCTACAAGCTCACAAGCCTACTGTTGAGACAAGTCTATTGTTGTGCACCCTTTGGCTGCACCGAACCTAAGCATCCTCGAGAGATTACCTTCAACGAAGCTGAACCCTAACAGGATAGGATCCTGGACAGGTTCGTCACACTGGGTGGGTTGCGTAGGGAGCAGGGGGTACGTTATTGGGAATTAGATTACATGCCAGGGTTTGAGTGATTAGTTATATGCCGGAGTTAGCAAGCAAGAGAGCGTTGCTTTTTGTCCCTTGCGGTTCGAGTCAGGCAAGAGATGTCCGGACTCCAGACTGGCGGCGGATTGTGATGGTGGGCATGTAACAATGTTTGTAATCTGGTGACCGCATCGTATGAAAAGTACACGGCTCTCTAAAAATACATGTAAACTCTCTACTTATTTGATGGCCTTCCCTTTAACTTCAACAACAAGGCCGTGTCAGGGGTGAGGGTGGTGGTGAAAGGGGGAAGTAAACAATCATCTGCCCAAGGCCCGCGGACCCCAAACTGAGCTCTCAAAAATGCCCAAAAAAGAAGTAAAAAGCACCAACAACGCGCCGCTGAGGTGCGTCACTGCGGTTGTCTGATTGGGCCGTATCCAACTCGGATCGACACACGCGGCGAGAGTGTCGTGGTGGTGCTAACCGGATATAGCGTGTTCTGTGCACACACACTGTGCCATCCGCAGTCATTGTTTCTACCACACCGCCACTGGCTTCAACGGTTCCCGTCTCCGTCTCCGACTCGTCCCGTTCAGCACGGGCGGGTGGTCAATGGTCGTGGTGTCGTTAAAGGTACAGGTCCGGCAAAACCCAACGGGTGCCTCGTCCAGAACAGTGCCGTTGGCAAAGATGACCCCCCTAAAAGTCTGGAACCCGCCACCTCTGGCCGACGACACCTTCGCCTGTGTCTTGCTCACCAACAGCGGGTTCTTGCCCGTGCTCACTTTGCAGTTCTGGCTGACCATGTACAGGTTCAACCCGATGGCCAGCGTCTGCATCATCGGGCTGTACCCTTGCTCGCTGAGGTCGCTGATGTGGAACAGCCCGGCGGCGTCGTGCAGGATCACGGAGGGGAAGTAGTGGGGCGACATGCTGTTGACGCCGTAGTGGTACAGCGCTGGGTTGGTCTCCTGGTTGGCGATGAGCTGCAGCGTCGGCGGGTCCCACAGATCGCCGGTGAAGGGCGTGCATTGCCGCTGCATGATGAAGTACGTGTCGGCCGCGGTCGTGTTGTCCCGTTTGTGCGTGTGCAGCCTGGCGACCACCTTGGGCGCGTTCCCGCGAGTACCCTGTTCCTCGGCCCAGAAGTCGTCGAGGGACAGGTAGTCGTGGAGGCGGTAGATGCCCGAGGACGGGCGGTCCTTGATGATGCCTTGTTTTAAGTTCCCGTCGTCGGTTAGGAGCAGAACACAGCCCTTGCCATTATTTGCGTCCATAAAGGTTTTGATTGGGAGCTTGTCGACCGTGGGATCACTGGCAAGGCCAGGAGGGCACCGGTTGTTAATCCGTTCGAGCTGGGTGTAGAATTCGGTAGCCTTGGTGGCGTCCCAGTAGCGCTGGTCGCTGCTCGAGACCTTTTTGTTATCCAGGTCCGTCAGGTCTGTACCGGATGGACCAGACGATGACCTCGCCGGGGTAGTCGGTGGTGAAGCTGTTGATGCCGGCAATCAGCTCGTTGAGCGACTCGCCCGTGGCACCGGCAGGGCCCGCGGCCTTCTCGTCGGTGACATGGGCCGACCAAAAGTCGCCGCCGTTGACGCTCACGATGCGCATGTCAAAGTAGCGCACGCCAACACGTAGCTGATTGTAGTGGTCCAGGCTCTGCGTCTCGGTGGTGCTCGCAGTGCCCGCCCCGAACCAGCCACTGTCACTGATCTTGCTCATGCCGGCGTCGTGCGCCCCTGGCACGACCACGTGGCGGAGCTGGCGGTCCTTGATGACATTGTACATGCTACGCATCCAGGCGACGTTGTTGAGCTACAGCGAGTTGACGTAGCCGTACTGTTCGCTGCCGGTGATGACCAGGGCGACACTGACGCGCTCGCCAGGAAATCCTAGTTCTCTCCAGCCCATGCCCATGCCGCCGAGATCAAATATCACCCGGCGCTCGTAGCTGTCTGGAATGTGCGTCGTCACGTGGACCTGGAATGTCTTATCGGTGCCCTCGAGTTTATAGTTGGCGTATCCGTTGGTGTCTACGAAGCTGCCGACGGTGAGAGACGTGTCGTATATTGCCACGTTCTTCCTCGCCTTGCCCGAGGGGATGTCGCCAAAGTCCCACGCCGCAAACTGGTACGGTTCAGGCCCCCCGGTATGTACCATCTTGTACGGCGTGAGATTTACGATGGTCACGTACTGGGTGCCGTCGGTATCCTCAGCATGGTTCAACACCTGACCATCCAGGGACCAGACCTCGATCTCGCCTAGCGGTATTGTCTTCGGTGCTGTACATCCGGTCGCTCTCCACGCACTCATTATCAACCGGAGCAGCACTGACCGAAGGAACATCGTACTGGGAGATGTGCGCCCACGCCGGATGGCTTGTGACAGCGAGGTTGGCCTCTGCCGTGATGGCATCCCCCCCGGCGAGACGATGATGTTCTTGGCACCAATGCCAATGATGTTCTGCAGCCGATTGTCGTCGTAGTTGCTGTCAAGAAGCCAAAGGGACTTTTGACAGGTGTGCGTGTCGATACAGTCCTGGCTGTAGGTCGAGAACCAGGAGTAGGTCCCGGCCGATGCCATCTGTATGTTTTGGCACTTCTTCATGATGACGGCCCAGGACTCGTCGCACCCGTCGGCGTCGCCGTCCTTGCAAGAGTAGTCCGGGTCCCCGGCGAACTTCCCAACGACGCCCTGGAATGGCGCTGGGGGCTTCGGTGTCGGTTGGTAGTAAGGCGATTCCGTCTGCAAGAAGGTGGTGTAGATGTTTCGGGCTCCGTTGAAGTTGTACTGGTACATGACACTGTGTTCCGACGCCGTGCCGTAGAGCCAGGTGGCCTTCCGACTCTCGATAAGCATGCCTCGTGCACTGTATACCGAGAGCTGGTCCATGTTGTTAAGGGGGTCGGTCAACAGAGGGTCGTCGATCATGTGGTCAGCTACCCAGAGCTACATGTCGAAATAGCCGGATGCTTCCTTGGTGACGTGCAGCAGCATGCTCGCAACCTGGCACTTGGAAGGGTTGGTCCCGGTCGTGATCGGGGGGCATTCTGTGGGTGTGAGCTGGGTGCCGGTGGCGCCTCCGAGGCGAACATGGACATCCCACAGAGCAGCAGCACCGGCACTTTTGGCCTGGACGTTCCACTCCATCAGAACCACGCCTGGTGTTGGGCCCATGCTTGTGAGGATCAGGTCCTGCATCTCGACGGTACCAATGTCTCCATCGTTGCCAACTTTTGAACATGACAACAGGGTTGCTCGCATCCGAGAACTTGGCGCCGTTTGCCGCAAACTGAGACCAGGTCTCGCCCACAATTTTGGCGTCCTTGGGGATGGTGACCGTACCCTTTAAGATGTAAGTGCCGGCATCGACGAAGATGATCTTGCTGCCGTCTCCATACTTGTTGAAGGCATTCTGAACCGCCGCTGTGTCATCTGTGGAGCCGTCGCCCTTGGCACCTTCGTCTTTGAGGTGGACAAAGTCGGCGGCTGACTTATCCGCATACTGGTTCCTCTTCCGCTCAAAGTACGGGGCCACCTGGAGTCCGGCAACGGTAGGCCCTTGAAGGGTGGTCTCGCGAGTGTAGTCCTTGGGTCCGTTTGTCCATGTACGCTTGTTGTCCTTGTAGGTTGCACCCATCACGTATTTGAAATCCAGCCAGCGGTCAGCTTGGGTCCTCTTTTGATGGGTGGACGGAGTACTTACGTTCTTGTAGTAACCGGCCGCAAGAATCGAGTTTGTGCTCCAATGATCCTTGATCTTAGCCCCGAGTTGGACGTTGTCCAGGACCAACCCGGTGAAACCAGAGTCTCGCACATCGACAGGCACAGCCATCTCAATGGAAGATTCACGGATGTTGTTGAATGTGGAATCCACAATGGTCACGGAGCCTGGAATCGCCCCGTTCCCGTCGTTATACAGCCGGAAGCCGACCTGAGCATTGTTGACAGTGATGCTCTTCCACACCCAGCCCCAATTCCAAATCATCTGAACGGCGGTATTGCACCCGTTGAAGGTCAGACGAGTCGCACTGAACTGTTGGGCGCCACCGTCTTGGGAGTGTTAGCCTTGATCTACTTCCCTCAACATACACAACTTGGATCACAAGCCAACCAAGGACTCACAAATGCCAAAGTTGCCGCCCGTGAAAGTGATGTCTGACATGACGCCGCCACTTCCGTTCTCAGCATAAATGCCCTGTTGAGTCTGCAAATTCAACGTTAGTGGGCATATTATGTTAGATGGGACAAAGGAAACGAAGCGCACCGTGCCCGAGTCCGCAATGATTTCGACATTCTCAATCGTGGTTGCCTGGGCCACTTGGTAATGTAGTGCGGCCACGTAGGCACCGGGATCCGTCCTGGTAATGTCGAGGCGGAGGTTGCGGATCTGACTGTAGAAGCGTGCTGTGTTGATATACCACTCCAGGGCGTTACCGTCAGGCCCGGTTCCACCGTTTTCGACGTAGACATCCGTAGACAGGACGCCGAGCCCCACGTAGCTTGAAGCGGCCACGATTGTCGGCCAGTCGTTGGCATCGCCGATCACCTGTGTGCCGAAGTAGACGCTAATGGAGCTGGAGACCAAGTACTTTCCGGGAGGGAAGTATACAATGGCATTCTTGGTGGTTGCTCCGTTGCAGGCAGCTCCGCACCTCTTGCCATCACTGATCGCTTTTTGGATTGCCTGGGTCGAGTCCTGGAAGGTTTCTTATCAGAATGTCCCCTTCCCAGACACAGGCTTCCCTGGTTGACCACGCTTACCTTCGCTCCCGTAGGATCAGCGCCGTAATCGACTACATTTCGGATGGCATCATTGCATCAGAAACTCAGGGCCCCTTGAGCGCTAACAGATTACGGGGAAACACCAGCCTTGTAGGAGGCGTCGTTGCCCCACGGCACCGTGCCTTTGCGCGTGAGGCCTTGCATCCATTTCATCCTCTTCAAGCTGTCAGTGGACTGACTGGTACTTTCACATCATGTTCGGCACAGGTAAACTTCAAGCCATCTGCATGGACGAAATGAGCAGCGGAATTCCCGCGGGCAGTTGGCGGCGTAGTGTCTACAAACGGTCCGAGAGTCGCAGGAGCCAGACGGCACAGATGGTCCAGGTCGGCCTTCAATGTGAAAGATGACCCAACAGCATAACTTGCGATCTAGCGAAGTTGCGAGAGAGAGTTACACAGCTGAGCTTGATGCAAGACCAGAGCACGTGGTAGGATAACGGTTGCTTACTGGTTACCAATGGAACGGAAGCCAACCACAGCCCTGGCTCTGCCTTCTGGCACAATGCTACCAGCCGTTTCTACTCGGCCTCCGCCCCTAGGCTAAGTACCATTCTATTCGTATTTGCCTTACCAACTCAGCCACTATTACGAGCCACCCACCCAACTGACGACCACTTGTCTCTTGTCTCGAGAGCTCCCCTGACCGTTCCTTCTTTCCAACTCCAAGCTGAGGACCTTCCTCGCGTCGCGAGGCTATCAGCGACAATGGCGTCGTCAACAGCGCCCCCAGCGCTCCCAGCACTCACGACACCATTCGTTCCACCACCAAGCTGCACAGATCAGTTCATCACGACGAGCTATACAAGCCAGTCCAGCGTCGTCATTGTCCTTGTTTCAGGGCCGGCTGACCCCCAGTTTGCCACCTGCCAGCCCTCCGGATGGGACGCAGGCAAGAACAGTTTGGAGTTCAGGCCAGCCGTTTGCCCAAGCGGGTGGACAGCATACGACTTGGGCCTTACTTCTTTCGATGTTGACACTTTGCACTGGGCGCCCCTCTCCTCAGCGTACTGCTGCTCCAGGTAAAGTCTTCTCCTGCCTCTTGTCATTGGGGCCATTATTGCTACAGGGTCGTGATAGCTAACCAGATTGTATCAACAGAGGGTTTAGTCTCTCGGAAGCCTACTCCCTGATCGAAGGCATTTCGTATCGTGCATGCTTCCAGACCATCGACGGGGGAGCCACTACCGCATCAGCACCTTCAAGCGGCCTACGCGTACACAACGCGTGGCGCATCGCATGGGAATCCTCAGATATCACCTCGATGAGCCCAACTCCACCACAGCTCCCTTGCAGTAACCCGGGCATGGTCAAAATAAGTTCATGGGTGCCCGGCGCCACGCTCGACCTGGCTCTAGCCAGCGGCACGTGTGAAAGTTCCCCACAGGGGGGGAGCTCCTCCGATTACGCGGCCATGATCTACCTATCTGCAAATTATCGGGCTGCCCCTCATTGGTCTCGCGATAGTAGTGATATCTATTTGGGTGTGTTGCTACCGGCGTCGCCGTAAGAACAGACTCAAGAGGATGGCGGAGCCTTCGGAGGATACTACAGAAGGTACCTGACGTCCTAAGGGCAAGGAGATCGGGGTCGTCACGAAGAAGCAGAGGCAGTTGTGGAACAAGCGCTGTGGCACAACTGAGTTCAAACAGCTCTGCCAAGAGAAGAATGTAAGTTGCTGGCAATCTATGGAGATCCCTTGTATTTACTTATTGTGTACCTAATTAATGCAAGGAGATTCGAGTGAGGCACCTCGAATTTGACTGTCTCTATATAATCCATAACGAGATAAACTCATCTTCGACAAGACGATCAGGCATCGGTGGTGCCAGTATTGCTTACGTTGATCTCGCTCGAGATCCTATCAGTTCCCTTTGCAACACCAATTGCACGACCCAGGTCACCGCAGTAAGTTCCCCTGTTGTATGCCCCTCTAACCGAGCCAAATCTGTGCTATCTTCCCGCCCGCCTACCCTGGAGAGCACTATATCTAAAAGCCGTAACGGCGACAAAGAGCGGGAAGGGGGTTGCAGATCAGTAGGGCACTACCCATCGTAAGGGCATCTGCTCCTGGGGTCTGCCCGCGAGCGTTTCTGACACGTGTACCCTGTGGATGTGTGCTGAAAGTTCATACCACGTGGCTTACGCCGGCCTCTTCTTCCTTCCTATCCTCTGCCTCCTTGCTATCCCCCACTTTGACTTCTCCCTCCTTACGCTCCCCCTCCTTCCTATCCTCTCTCTCCTCGTCCTTTTCTTCCTTTCTATCCCCTCCCTCCTCACCTTTTTCTTTCTGTTCCCCCTCTGACTCGTCTTTCTCATCGTCTCCCTCCTCCTTGCACCCCGCCTCTTTCTGCTCCTTATCCTCCTCCTTGTCTCCTCCTCCTTCTTCTTTTCTTGCTCCTTTTCCTCCTTCTCCTCCTCTTTCTCCTCCTCCCTCTCCTCCTCCTCCTCCTCCTCCTCGGACTCTTCCTCTTCCTCACCGTCCAGGCTCCGCCGGACCCATCCAAGCCGTCTTTTCGCACTTTCAGGATTGGTACTGAGTACGGACGCCCCCTCCAAGAAGAATGTCTTCGCCGTCAACGCAGTCGACTCGGGCCTCCAGTCTTTCCATCCCAGTGTCACGAGCGCCTCATCGTAGCGCTTCCGAAGGAGGCGCAGGTCCCAGCGGTCACGGCTAGCCACCATGGCAGCGTTATACCGCTCGTCCTCCTCGTCATACGTTTCGGGAATTGGAGGCAGCCTCTCATCCAAGGGGTCCGGCGCCCGCAAGAGGAGCGGGTACTCGCGGCCGTACCAGTCGGGTAGGGTCATGGCCGACTCCCAGTCAATAATTCCGGTGATCTCGAAGTGTCCGGGTCAACGAAGATGTTGGCCGCTCGGAGGTCTGGATGGTATAGAGAGAACCGGGGCTGTTCCGGGTCTTCGGGGGGCGGGAAGGTCTCAGACAACAGGTCAAGGTAAGCCTGGGCCGTCTTGATGGCTTCGTCGTACTCTTCTCGAAACTCGTCCTCGCCCTCGATCTCCAGCTCATCTTCCACGATATATTTCCAATCCTGGGTAGGTGCTCAGCCGTCATGTCTTCCTTGTGGTCCAACAGAGCTTTGGTCGTGGTGATGACCTCTCTTTCAAACTTGACTTGGCTACTGAGCCAGTCACCGCACGATGGGAAAGGTCCACGATGGCTCTCCAAATAGCGACGCCGGCCTGAATAGAAGCAGCTGTCTATAGCCGGACCGACGACGTAGCGGGTGGCGGTCGCGTCCCCAGCCACGGTGCCATGGGCGGTTGTGCTTGCGCTGTCGGTGATTTGCTCGGAGGCATAGATGGAACCAATCTGGGCGAACTTGTGTTCGGGCTTCCAAAGCTGCGACATCATGGCGGCAAGCTTATCGGTGAGTTCCAGCTTCCTCTCCCACGACATCTTCCGCCAGACGTCTCTCAGCTCGACACCGTGGACCTTCTCCATGAGGCACCAGTCGTAGCCCAGCTCAGAGTCGGCGGCGAGGCCCCAGGCCACGCATCTCGGCACCGGGATCGTGGTCTGCTCCCTTAGAAAACCAAACGTGGACACCTCGCTTTCTATCTTGAGTGTCGGGTCAATGGGAATGGCGACCCGAAAAACGAGGGACTCGGACCATGCAGGATGCGTGACGTTGTACACTTTGTGGGTGGGCGCCGTCGGCGAGGAACTCGACCTCGAGCTGCTCTTTGTCTTGAGGTGACTCGGAATGTGCCAGATCTGGCGGCGCATAGTTGGACCAGACCAAATTCTTCATGACCGAGACGTCGGGTTCAGTTGGCCATATGGGCAACGAGTTCCAGTTGTGGGTCCATTTGAGGCGGTCGTCGGGCAGGTATTGCTGCCACGCCATGTTTATTGCTGGCTGTTTTGCGGCCTGCGGCCGTTTGCGATTGCGTGCCGTTGCTGGCCTGGGGGGGGGGGAAGAGGCGGGGAGGGGAGGCTACCGGGGCAAAAGGCAGGGCACCTTTGGCGATGGAAAAGTCCTACTTGGTGACTTGGCAAATGCGGGGCCACACTCCTCGGTCCCTCTGGGAGCAGACAAGCAGCTACCATCTCCTACTTCCTAATCACTTCTCGTGTGAGCCTAGAAAAAGACTAACTCATTACCATAGCGGAACAGCGATTCCAGAGAGGCTCCTTACGTGCACCGCCTCTACATTCAACCCGTCGGCTCCAACAAGAGCAAGACCAGGTCCAAGAGGAGCGGGCAAGCTCAAGACAACAGTGCCATCCTCGCTCGATGCCATTCAAGCGAGCAAGCCACACCTCAGCAGATCCGTGAGGCCCTCATTGCGAGCTACGCAAGCGGAGATTCACTCATGAAGAAAAACCCTAAGCGGATTGTTGGCTATGCTCCCCCCAAATAAGGTGTAGGGGCGTTAGGCGGCGGGGGGTTGCTGTTAGAAATGGGGGGCGGGTTGGCCTGTGAAACTAAACTACCTACCTACCTACCCCCTTGTGTTGTTTGTTGTTTGTTGTTTGTGGGCTAGGCGCCCAGAAAGGGGCATCATGTACAATACTGAGGGCAAGTGTTATTGAATCGACGCATGAATTGGTTGCTTTTCACCGGGCAAGATCCCCAGTTCCCGTACTCCGCCTCACCATTATGCTTGGGCTCGCTGCAAAGATTGTGACCCAACAAGCCGCCGGAATT
Organism: Chaetomium tenue; assembly: GCF_020726465.1. NCBI lineage: Eukaryota > Fungi > Ascomycota > Sordariomycetes > Sordariales > Chaetomiaceae > Chaetomium > Chaetomium tenue. Next base: position 4,585,023 of record NW_027117333.1, on the reverse strand, counting down.
GGCTATGTTACCTTAGGTACCTAGGAAAGTCAGCGACGATTTACTTAGGTAGGTAAGAAATACAACATGGTTTCGTTTTAGTCACTTTCCTCTCACCGTCGTGTAAATCTCCAAAGCTTTTCTCTTATCCTTCTCTCGACTCTACATATCCTCCGGCATCTCGCCCGCTCCGCTTTCAATAGCAGCAGTGATAAAAACCTTTTCAACGAGCTATCAATATTGAATTTACCGTTAATCCCAACTTCGGCTTTGACCGCCTCAAACCTCAGTTCGGGTCAACCATTACCAAGGATAACAATACCCTCATCCAGAAAGCACGAGTGACGTGCAGGATGGTGACCGTCTCAGGCAGATAATTTGGCGCCGTCGGCCTTCAACATGCCCCTCCCTCACTGTCCCAACCATGTCATTCCCGTTAAAGGCGTTCCGATCAGGCTGCGGGGGTTACATCTCTTCAGTGGTGTTTCGAACGCGCACTGCCTTGCTGACGTTTCCGTCATTTAGAAGATGGAACCATAACCATATCGCAGTTCGTCATCATAAGCAACTCGACAGTATCACCATCCATGCCCGTCATTGTCACACGGCCGGTAGGCCACGCAATGAAGACGGCCTCTTAACTCCGGCAGCCAAACAAAAAGTGGCAAAACTCCTGCGGCAAGGTTACAGAGACTCGGAGATTTATTATCTGGCAGACATTGCGCGGTGTGAGATCCCCCAATGGGTATTTCTCGCCATGCTAAAGGAGGACAAGGAATTGGCCAGCCTGGTGCGGGAACGAAAACGCGGGAAATGGTCGGATGAAGAGAAGGAGCACCTGATCAAACTTATCCAGAACCGCCGGAGAATTGACATTGAATCTATCGCACGCCAGATAGGTCGAGAACCAGACTCCGTTAGGTACCAGTTACGGTTGATGGCGAAGAAAATGAGTGTAGAGCTGGGGAACGAAGCCGTCTCCTTCTCGGTAGAGTCTCTGGACAGAGATCTTGGGAATGAAGAGCAATCCATCCTCGAGGCACGAATGTCCCACGTCATTGACGGAATGCTGGAGAAACGCGACCTCGTCACCACTCAATGGAAAGCCATCTTGAGCGCCAAATCGACAGAAGCATGGGCGGCAGCCATTCTCCCGTTGATTCCAACACGGGTGAAGCACATCTTGGCCGCCCCCAGCCCGCCCACAGCTGCAGATTGGAGGAATTTGACCTGGCAGGATACGTGCCTTGTCGGGGTCTATGCGTGGCTTCTCAAGCGTGGCGGCGGCCGCGACCTCAATCCTCTGAGAGTGGAGAACTACCTTTACATCGGTTCAGCTACCAAGTATGGCCATGGATTGTCTGGGAGAGCGCTTCAGCACCGCGAGAGGCGTGGCCGGAATTCCGGCCCTAGGCTCGGCAGCCGGATCAAACAACGTGGCTTAAGCCGTGCCACTGGGCATTTTGCTACGCTTTTGGTAATGGAGGCAGCGTCTTCGGAAATTGGGGATATAACCAAAGCACGAGAGCTCGTGGTGTTTGCCGAGGCGATCTTGACTATCTGGCTTGGGGCGCTAACAGAGGCCGAGTCGGCTCACCGCGCGGAGGAGCACCGTCGTCTCCACTCACTTTCCCCCTGGAACCACCCACAGCAGTTCATTTACAAGGGACTGTGTTCTCATTGTCCTTTGGCTCTTGACTTGGGGTCCCGCCAGGAATCTACTCATCTTCCCGAAGCTGCTGACCTTGGTCAATCCAGGGATTCCGGGCCGGCGGTGGACAACAGGGCAACGGAGAGTTGATACTTGTCTGGGTTCTGTTCTCCCTTTTCGCTGCTATAACATTCTGATAGATAGTGCGTCGTCTAGGTAGAAAGATGTGCAAAATACATATGTAACAACACCTCGGAGGCTTTCCACATAGCAGGGGGTGACATTGAGTCGCGGCTCGTTGCTGCCAGGTAGCAAGCTGACGGTGAAGACAGCCCTCGGCTCCCTTTACGCCCAAACCGACACAACATTGCCGAGGCCGAGAATGAGGACATGGTACCGTCTTCCCGAAGGCAGCGAGTAGGGGAAAGGCAAGAAGAGCGATGGTGACCGCTGGGCATCAACGTCAAAAGAGCAACACAACCAACTCAGCAAACCAACGCGCAAAACACCAAAAATGCCAAGGGTATATTTGCCGTCAACAGCCAATGACTCGGGGTGCACTAAGTAGTAGTCTAGCTCGCCCCGGTCCGCTTGCAAGACGCTCCAAGGATGACACGCTCTATCATCAGCCCGATCTATCCAAAACCACGTGGGGGGCGCTGGGGGGAGGGGGTTCTGCGCGGTGACATCGTCATCAAGACCGCAACATCATCAAAGCCAAGTCCATGCCGATACGTAGAAAGAGAAGGAACAAGAAAGCGGTGCCAAACCAAAAAAAAGAGACGGCAAGAAAAAAAAAAAAAAAAAAGAGATCCATCGCTCGGCAGATTGCCTCCCCCCTTTATCACACCTCCCCCCAAAACGCTACCCACCTCCCTCCTCCCATGCGTCACCACCCCCTTTATCTCCATCTATTACCTATACCCGCCCCCATTCCCCCAATACGCATCGCCCCCCCTCCCATTTCCGTTCCCACCATTCCCATAACTGCCATCACCCCCGTTCCCATACCCCTGGTCATGCCCATGCCCACCATGCCCATCAAACCCATCGCCGCCGAACCCCCCATCGGTGGTAAAACTCCGTTGTGGCTGCGGCTGCGCCAGCTGCTGGTACCCGGGCCCCGGCGAGCCCATGCGCGGGCTGGTGTAGCTGCGGTTGGGCTGGGTCAGGGTGGGGCTGCGCATGCCGCCCGGGCTGTTGGGGCCGGGGCTGCCGACGCGGGGGGACTGGGCGCGGTCGCCGAGCCGCGGGACGGGGCTGTGCGGGCCGTTGTTGTTACCAGCCGCGGCGGCGGCACCGGCACCGGCACCGGCGGCGGTCACGCCCAAGCCGGCAGCCGCGGCCGAGTCCCAGCGGTGATCGAGCGGGGAGGCGGGGGTGGTGGCCTGGAGGTTGGGGGAGCCGGGGACGCTGTAGCCGTCCTCGTCGGTGAAGCCGTCGCGGCGCATCTCCTTGGCGTTGTACTCGTGCGCCTGCGAGGCGAAGCTGTCCGGGTCGACGCCGGCCTTGCGGAAGCGCTCCAGCTCGAGCCGCTCGGCCTCGGCGCGGGCTTCGGCGGCCTTGGCTTCGCGCGCGCCGCGGCGGCGTTGCCGGATGCAGTAGAAGAGACCGGTGAAGAGGAGCAGGCCGAAGAAACCGGCTACGCTGGAGTAGATGGCGATCTTGCTGCCGTTGGGGAGGTCGTTCCACTTGTCGGAGAGAGACTTTTCGGGGGGTGCATTGATGACTTGCTTGACGGTCGAGTTGCCCCTGAATGTGGGTTAGTGGTCGGTTTCTTAGACCGCAAGACGCGCAAGCGACACTTACTCGATGACTTTGATGCTCTCCCACGAGCCCGTCTTGTCGGTGTACTCATACTCCTTGCCGCTGCTGTAGTCCTCGACGTGGGCGCTCTTGACAAACATGTCAAACGGCCCCTGGGTGTAGTCGGTGTCTCCGCCGGCCCACTCGCGCGTGCCCTTGGGCATCCTGGGGTCGCCGCCGGCCCAGATGCCGATGGACAGGCGCATCGGGGTCTGCGGGTAGTAGTATGTGTTGTTGGCGTCGTTGGGCACCAGGCGGCGCACCTTGCCCCCGTCGATGTAGAAGTCCAAAAAGTCCTTGGTCCAGACGGTGGTGTAGTTGTGGAAGTCGTCCTGCACGCCGGCGGCCACTTGGTGGTACTCGGCGTTGGGGATCTCGGGCATGAAACCCTTGCCGAAGTAGTTGCTCTGGGCGATGGTCTCGTTGCCGCCAAAGAACTCCCAATCAATCTCGTCCAGGTTGTCGCTCAACATCATGATGGAGCTGATGACGCCGGTGCCCTTGGAGGCCTTCAGGTGGACCTCGGTGCGGCCCCAAAAGTAGTAGAACTTGGAGCGGATGGTTGGCGAGTCGCCCATGTTGGTAATCCTGAAGCCGGCGCCATTCTCGGAATCGTACGACACGGGGCGGACTGTTGTCTCCCAGATCTCAATGTTTGGTGTGCTGTTGAAGTTGAAGTTGGCCTCCATGCCAAAGGCGGGATTGGGCGGGCACGTCTTGTTCATGGGAAAGCAGTCGGTTGTGACCTGGGCGGCGACATTGCTGACGAGGGAGGACCACGCCAGCAGCGCGACGGCCGAGGCGGGCGCTGATGATAGCCACATGGTGGTGGCGGTTTCAAATGGCTGTTTAAAGAAGTGCCGTACGCTTATGGAGAGAGTCGGTGGTGGGTTGAAACAGGTCCTTCAGAAAACAGAAATAAATGTGTGGTATTTTGTCGTCGTCACGGTCAATGTTGCATGTCGATATTCGCACGATGTCGCCAGGACTTCAGTGCGCTAAGCGGTAAAAGCCGTAAAGGGAAATCGCTGTCAATTGCGAGATACAGAATCGAATCGAAAAGGGTTGAGCGTTTGTTGCAGTGCGAACGAAGGAGCGAATTCGCACGGCAGCAGCTTCGGGGCGTCAAGGAGTGTGAGTGTGTTTGTGACTGTCGGTGGTGTATCCGTAAAATGTACGAATAAAGTAAGTGTCTTGCTTCGAAATGAGTGAAGTGGTCCAAAGGAGTGACTCGAGCGCCGAGGTGCAGCCTGAGTGATGCGCAATTGCACCAAAACAGAGGGGACTCGGATGATGTCTCGAGGGGTCGATGACGACTGGAAATGGAAAGAGCGAACACAGCACTGGCAGCGATGGGCGCTCGCAGACTGCAAGTGCAGAATTGAAGGGGTAAAAGGGGCGCCCATGGAACGCAGGTACAGCTTGGAAACGGCTTGGCAATCAGACCAAAAGCGGGAAAGCCCGTTGTCCGCACAAGCCAGCGGCTGGGAGCCCCTGGATTCTGCGACGGGATCCGCACCGAAGCTGTCCAATTTGGGATAGTGTTTCTTGGAGCAGCCAATCGAGTGGCAGCCGTTCCCGAGGAGCTGTGCCGTGACCTTGGCGCGTCCGGGAATCGCTGTCCATTGATGGCGATCCCGATCTTGCATTTTCTGCCGAATCACGAGGAAAAAAAGATCAAAAACTGGAAGGAGAGCAATAATTCTTTTCCAGATTGTTCTGTTATTATTTTTAGTATGCTATTATTAGTTTTTTTCCCTCCTTGTCGTTTTGTTTTGGAGGTTTAGGAAGGCAGCCGTTGAGTTCAAGATCTTGGGATGCAAAGTTTATTTTCTGGCATTCTTCCTTGCATTTCCCCATGCCTGGCTTGGCATTTGCATCGTTTGCATGAAACTCGCGCGGGCAGCCCGACAGCGGATCCAACCTTACTTTTCACACGGCACCACGGCTCTCTCGAAAGCTAGAATCCACCCTCAACGCGCAGACCCGCCGCACCATTCTGTCGGAATCAACAACCAATCGCAATGGGAAAACATATCATGGGGAATATGACGGCGGATGGTATTTCTCCATTGCCAATTGTTTTCCAAGCTCGAGCCAAGCGGAAATACGAGAAGACACTGCCACAGACTATTTCGTACCTTACATGTATCCACCAACACTTTGTCCAACCGAAGGGACCCGGAGATGGTGCTACCGGTCAAGACTCGAAACGAAATCAACAAATACAAAATGAAATGGCGGTACTTTCGCACTCTCAATAATCATCTCACAGCGTCACCAGATTACAAACAACACAAGGATACCCATCCTACTTCTCCGCCTCGCTCTCCCGCAGCGCCACCGACACCCACATGTCGGTCTGGAAAAAGAGGTTGTAGTTGACGCTCTTCCACGGTTGCGCCGGATTCACGAGTTGGAAGTCGAACCGGCGGAGCAACTGGGAGGGGGTCCATCAGCAAGCAGAAAAGGAAAGAAAGGAAGGGGAGAACTCAAGAACTCACCTCCACAAACACCTTATTCAGCTCCAAAAACGCAATCATCTTGCCCGCGCAGCCCCACCGCCCATACCCAAACGCCAGCTCCGCCACGCGGCGCATCTCGGCCCGCCGCTCGCGGTCCCCGCTCTCCGCCGCCGCCGCATCGGCTTCGAGCCAGCGCTCGGGGCGGAACACTTCGACGTCGGCCCCAAACACGGCCCGGTTGCGGCCCGTCGTCCAGAAGTTGGGCGCGATCAGCGTGCCCCCCGGCACGTGCTTGCCGTCGATGGTGTCGCCCTGCGGGGGGACTGCTTTGAAGGGGATGCCTGTGAAGGGGGGGAAGAGTCGGAGGGCCTCGATTATCACGGCCTGGGGATTGGGGGAAGTGAGTGAGCGGGTGGGTGAGTGAGAAGGGGGGTGGGGAGGGCCGATGGGTAGGTGGGTAGGTAGTTGGTGCTCACCTGCAGATACGGCATCTCCTGGGCCTCGGCACTGGTAACGGGGCTCGAGATGCGGCCCGCCTTGATCCCCGCGTCGATCTCGCCCTGCAGCGCCTGGTAGGCCCGCGGCGTCGACATGAGGTACAGCATCACCACCCGGATCGTCGTCGCCGTTGTGTCCGACCCGGCAATGATCTGGATTAGCGCCTCCGTCTCGCACTTGCGCTGCGACAGGCCGTGCCGCATGAAGGAGCCCTGTGTTGGCGGTGATGGTGAGCATGGGGGTTCTCGCTATTGTCGAGAAAGGAGTAGGGGGTCACAAACTAGCATGTCTTGCTGGTCTTTGGCATCCTCTTGCGCGAACCGTTTCCTCACGATCGCCTTGCCGGTGCTGCGGTTGTTCGATCAGCTTTGCGTCCACGGGGACAGACTGTAAAACGGAAAGACGCACGCCATAATTCTCCCCAATCCTTTCTTGTCTTTTGGTGAAGGCCCGATCAGCTTCAGTACCAAGTCAGATGCGAAGATGGCCCGGAGATGGGGGACTGCGGCAATGGTGACGGCCGCCGGCGCCGCGTCGTTGAGCGCCTCTATGTGCCCGTGGATGTCCCGCTCTGCCTCGACAAGACCAAACTCTTCCCCGAAAGCGATCTTGGAGATGGAGTCGAGCGTGAAGTACTGCGCGATGGTGGCCAGGTCCAACATGGGCTTCTGGTCCCCGGGCTTGGCGGCGGCGTACTTGGTCCGGATCTTGTTGGTCAGCTGGTTCAGCATCATGTCGACCTCGCTCTCGAGGCCTGGGTTATCCCTGCCCGCGTACCCAGGCGCCGTCTGCGCCTTGATCTTGTCGTGCTCGGCCGTGTCCAACACGTTGAGCATGGCGTCCTCGTACGGGTCGACCGTGCTGAGCTTGTACCAGTCGGACCGCGTGTACTTGGACCGCGCCGCCGACGTGCGCCGGATCACGTCTGGGTCGCTCGTCAGGAGCTCATTCGGGCCGATGCGCACCGTCGACGGCGTCCCCGTCCCGTACTTGGCTTCGGTCTCGGTCCATCGCTCGCCCATGCGGCCGCTGTACGAGGCTCGGGTGATCCAGAGGTAAGAGAAAGAAGCCAGGAAGGGGCCATTGAACTCGCGAAGACGCCACCAGGCCCGGATTGAAGACACTACATAAGTGGCGATGGTGATGGCGCCGATGGTCAAGGCCCACTCCCCAAAGGTAAGGCCCGAGACGATTTCTCGCAGGAGGACCACCATCGTATCGCGTGCGGGGTATGCTTGACGATTTCTGTGGCGTGCTGCGTGTCTCAGACTCCTGATCCAGTCGGAACTGTCCAGCTGAGCCTGATTTTCAAGATATTCGGGTGGCGCCGTGCAGCTGCAGCTCCGAGTTTTGCTTCTGGGCGTGTTCAGTACACACTATCAGAAGTAGGAATCCCTCAGATCCAAGGTGGTCCTCCAGGCCTTTATTGCTTCCATTCTCCACGGGTACGAAGTATCCGGCCTAGCATCAATTAAGCGATCGACGCGGCCCCCAGGATCCAGTCGGGAGGTGGGAAACAAGACATCACCCCGTCACAGCGTTTCAGCGGTCATTCCATTGGCTCATTCCCGGTACCAAGCCTGCAGCCAGCTGGAATCGACGTGAATTGATTCGTGTGTGCACCCAGACCGACGCACACACGTAGTCATGAACCTGGTTTAGTAGTCAATAGTTCCTCTGCTAACGCGGGGTTCTTGCGGGCTCATTCGCCTGGAAAGGTATAAAAAAACGGGATTTTGATGACATTCCCTTCTATGTAAAGAGTAATACTGATAGTATTAGTGGCCTGGTTAGTATGGTGGCCACCCTCGAGCCTCTGGTCATCCTTGGAGGTTGGTTGCACAGGCTGCACATCAATGATATTAGGGATGGGAACACCACTGGAACCCCGCTCTAGATAGTGTTTAGATGATTGCGCCGAACTTAGTATAGTAAAGGTCGTGGTTTCTTGATCCAGACTCCGATGCACTGAACGGTATCGCCGTATTGGATACCGTGAGAGACATGTTGAAAGGGAGGATACATGTACCGCGACCAACGGTCCATCCACCACCACAGTTTACCTGCAACTTTTTGACCCCTTTAAGCCCAAATTGTCACGCGTCTATACTTGAGTTCTTTCAAGACACATCGGAGCAGTCTTACTTGGGCTCGGTTACCTATGTAAGCAGCTGGAAGTGGTATTGTACCCGCAAACGCAAATTAGGTACTTGCCTATCATGGAAGTCTTCCCTGCTTGAGATTTCCTTTGTCTAGTCCAGTAATCACTGGGGGATCTGCGCTGATAAGATCCTGCTCGTGATCCCATCCAGTGTTCCCCCCAATCCTCCGGCATGTGATATCATAATCGCATGACGGGTTCAGGCTACGGCCTACACTGCAAAGTTGAGCATCAGGATTTGACGATGTAACTCTGAGCCATAGTAAGGTAATAACGCAGAACTGAAGCTACCGAAGTGGTAAGCTCGGCTCGCTTAGTTGGGTACCTCTCGCCGGTGACTCAGTCAAGCCCGCTTTAATTACCTACCTACCTAGGTACCTCCCTAACTCCCAATGGGCGCCCCGCGCGGTCCCTTGTTTCCCCCATACACATTGTTTATCTTGCTACCCGAGCTTCCGTTACATAGCGAGAATGGCTGAGAACCACCAGATATCGTCAATGGACGACCTGCTAGCTCCCTACATCCGCCTAACAGAAGCCGATCGATTGCCGCACACACCTCGCGTCCGCGTCTGCATGGAAGCGCCGCCACGACTGTCGACCACGCTCCCCTATGACATTTCATTTTACCTCCAGCGCGAAGACGACGACCCCAGGGACTGCAGGATCATATGGAACGCCGCCCTTTATATCCTGATCCCCTCCAACCTTATCCTGTTCCGTCACATCACCAACCCCGACGGCGGCCTGGAACTGGAACGGGTGGACGTCGGGCCCGACCCGACGGCTGGTAAGTACGTCTCGGACAGAGGCAGCTGCGGATGGATTTGGGACTCGGGATCGGGATGGGTGGAGCTCCCACCGAACGGCAGGACGCCACCAGTGGCGAGTCGCAAGTTGCCAGAGCGGTATCACAAGCTTCTTGTGGCTGGTGAGAGATACGAGCTGCTCTATCCGGGCAGTGAAGGCTGTGTGTGGATGTGGGGCTTAAAAAGAGACCATTGGGGAAAGAAGCTAAGCTTTCCCATCGTGGGTCTTCGGACACCGGGCGCAGTCGTGGAGGAGGAGTTGCCGAAGTTGGTCATGCCGGGTGGGAGTCGGTTGGGGTTTGCAGCGGAAATGGAAGCGGTTCCTTGGCCTGGGCGGGAGGAACACGAGGCCAGGTTGGGGTTTGCGAGCGCAAATGATGCTGAGCGTGTCTGGCGATGGGGAGAAGCGGAAAAGAGACGTGCACCGGACTTTGTGAAGGCTTCCGAGAGAGTGTACGTGTTTTCAAGTTCTTTTTCCGTCTTATACCCTGTTATTACCCGCAGCGATTCTGACGAGACGCCTTCTATGGCAGACCGGGGACGCCTATTCTCGTCGTCACCTTGGACTGTCCTCGGGAATTAACCTTGCGCAAGTCCCGCCCTGGTAGTTCGACGTTTGAGGTGCGAGCCAAGGTGACTTACGACGCGCCAGCATCAGAGAAGCCCATCACTTTTCGAACGTGTGATTTATGGCATTCAGGGTCCATTGGTCTGCAAAGTCGGCGCGAAGGCTACGAATTCTACAAATACCATAAATTGGATGAAGGTAGCGATGAGCAGGAATGGCAAGTCTGCGAGATGGACGACGACGAGGGAGGATGTGGAATATTCGATTTCGATGGGCCTGATATCGAGGTCCACATCCGGGAGGAGAGCGATTTTATCAGCTTGCGCCCGGGTGAGTTTTGGACGACGGCATATCAGGTTCAAATACCCACATACACAAGGCTCCCCAAGGATACTAAGGTTGGAGATCGATTTCGGTACCAGTTTCTGGGCGCAAGTGGTATTGATTGGTGGGACTGGGGCCATCTCGAAAACGAGCATGCTGAGACGGTCGTGACCTTGCCGTCCTGGAGGGGCCGAGTGATTCAGCCCGCGGACAATGGAGGGCGGCCGAGGCTAGTGGTGCCTGCTTCGGACCCCGTCGAGTTCCGAGTTGTCGGCTGACAACGGTGGATTTGAGGGTTCCACTAAGTAGGTGCGGTGCACATGAACTGGGCGTCGAGGGCGATGCTTTGCTCGTGCTGCCTACCTCGATCACTGTGGAACTGGGCATCTGGTCTGGGACTTCACAGTGTAGATACACGGTCGACCGAACACGGAATACCTGAAGAACTAGCTATCGTCACCTCTCTTAACAATCGGGGACATTGTTCTGGGAAAATACCAACCTACCCAAATTCGTAAGGGATAAAGCTTTCTTACGCGGAGGGGATATATACCTCTACCTACATGCAACGGGGGAAATGGAGCCTGATACTTGCGGATGATGTAACGAGTAGCGTATGTCGCCGACTTGGGAGTAAGCTGATGATTTACTTCAGGAGTGAAAGAGAAAGAGAGAAAGAGAGAAAGAGAGAAAGAGAGAAAGAGAGAAAGAGAGAAAGCCGGGCAGCCCACATCGCCAAGGCAGGGGTGGGGCAGTATTCATGGATTAGTAAGCAAGGCCTACTTTTCTTCTGGCGCTTTTGAGCTGTTCTTGGATCCATCTCCTTATCCACTACTACTCACACATTCCATTCCCATAATCTCGATATGCCTTTCAAGCTCCACATCCCGCCTTGCATTTGCACACCTGCTCACCCTCTTCATCCCCCGCCCCTGGAAAAGCCTCTGAGAATTCAAATCGAAGGTCCCATTGTTGCGATACAAAAGCTTCTTCCTGATATATCATGGCGTACTGATCCGTTGTCCCTGGTGTTCCCGCAAAGCGCCGGTCCCGAGCTTGCCAAGCTAGCATATTGGGCAATATATGGGCGCCAGGCTCGTCCAGAGCTCGCGAATGATCTGGTGGTGCGCGACGAATATTTGGGATGGGTGACGGACGTAATACCATTCAAGTGCGTACCGTTAACTGGCTGCAATTTGCTGTGGCATCGCAGGCTTCGCGGCACTGTTTAACAACTATCTACCTAGACACATCGACTACTACGGCGTCACTTTCGACCACCTAGTCCCCCCCAACGACCCCGACCCGGACGTGTTACAGATCAACATCCTCGAGTTGGAGACGCCGAGCGGCCCGTTTGCCAATGGCGGGGCGTATGCTAATCGGTACCTGCGGTTTGCGGTCGATCTAGCCGATTACACTGGGAAGAAGGTTCTTGCTGTACCGCGATGCTGTCAAAAAAGGAAGGGCACCCAAGATCGGGCAAGAGTGAACAGCTCGGTGGCCATGAGGGATATGGAGAGACTGGAAGGAAGCTGATACAAAGAGCTAGCAAGAAATTATTTGGTCTGCACAATACAGGGCTACTATCGGACCGAGATTTAAGCACACGGCGCAGCCTCACTGGAGGTTTCGACCTCACTCCCCGCTCCCGCTCCCGCTCCCCCGAGTCCTGAGGCTGGAACCCAGTTCGCTGAAAGCAGCGCCTCCTCATTTCCGTTGTTTTTCGGCAGGGCTGCGAGCCTGCGACCTACCACGGTGGTGGAGAAGATAACTCGACGAATTGTTATGGTGTAACGAAACGAGATGCACGAGGAATTGTTTGCAGTCAACTTGCACCACTCTCAATTGGCCACTCAGCCCGGCACCACGTTGGATCGGAGGCCCAAGGGCGCAGAAAGCCCTGAGTCATCGTAGCTGCTGCATGCTCAGCCCTAAAGTTATAGAGTCTTGGCGTGTTTGCCTTGGAAGGCAAGGAACGGTTGGCTCGGGACCTCCTGGGGACACCTTTAGCTCCGCGAATCATGCTCGACAGAGAAGGAAACTGCTGGGAGGCTTGCATGAGCGCACCGCTGCATGCATGCATGATACTTGTCACATCTCCCACGGACGGCCTTGCAATTCGGTTGCAACGTAGCAGCGGGCACCATTTGCTTTCTCGAGAGCTGAAGCGCTCGAAATTAGGTACATACTTGGGGTAGTTATTTAGTTATATGTCCGTGTTTGTCGCAACTTGCAATGAATGGAACGAACGAGCCCGGGCTGCTAAAACCGACACATTTCGCACAGTATTACTGCCTACCTAAACACCAAGTGATTCGCCGATTTAGCATCTCGACTCTCCCCGCAACATCCACTCGGTGCACCATCGCCGATCGAACGCCGTAAGTTAGTTTCGTACCCCGACTGACCTGTCCCTGCGCATCATGGGTACGAAGCACTACTCGACGCTAAACAAAGTCCAAAGATGTGCACCGTCTACACCGACTACTACAGCTGCGGTCACATCCGCGTGTCTAGGACCACTCCTTGCCCTACCCCGGGTTCGTGTCAACCAGTTTACCGAGATGGGGACACGAGCACCGCGAACTGCGGCGCCACCGCCTGTAATACGCCTCCTTCGTCAGACTAGAACTCGACCGGCACATGACATTCGGACGGCCTCAAAACCATGCTCCATCACCAGTGGTTGCGGGAACAGAAGTACGGAGCGCAAACTGATGCTTTGAGTAGTCAGACATAGAACCTGATGAGATTTGGGCAATTCTCCTCTGCTGGTGGCGGTGGCGGCGGCGGCGGTGGTTCTAGCAAGAGGGCAGTCACCCGAGGGTATCTTAGGAGGATGCTGGCTGCATGATGTTTCTTCCCTTGATCGTATGTTGCTCTAGGTAGATCGAGTTCAAACAAGATTGCATGCATATGCTGCAGCAGCTAACACCGCCTCGTTGGCTTATATCGGGATGAGCTACCGGACTACGACGACGACGTACGGTGCACTAACCCACACCCCAGCCCCCTCGCCGCTGGACATAACGATGACGGTCTGCGCAACACCATTCTAGGCCTACACAACCTCTTCCCAACCTCATCACCGCTGGCAATCACTCACCCTGCAGACATCTACACCAAGCAACAAAAGAAACCGCACCATGTGCGGACTGCATCGCATGACTCGGGCGAGCCCTAAATACTTGGGGTTCGTGGAGACAAACCAATGTGCAACTGGGGAGAAAAGGTAATTCTTTAAGAGCGTCGAAGCCCCGTCTATCAGTATCAGTAATTGCGGACCAAGAAAATTACTGGAACGCGGCAACAGTGTTGTGCAGGTAAGATTCAAAGATCGTTGTCGTTGACATTTTGTCACACCTGGAGCCTTCAACGTCACCGACAAGTACGTAGTTGAGTCACACTCGCGGCAGTCTACCGATCAAGGGCTGCACAGAGATTGCAAGCTTAGCCCAAGAGATCGAAGGAAGAACAAGAACTAAAGGTTACTATTATTTTCGACGCCGCTCCCCAACACCGGCTCTTCTTCGATGTGAATACGCTTCTGGGGCCTCTCGCTCCCGATAGTGTCACCGACTGACGCTTGAGACACAAGAGTATCCCCTTCTTTTGGCGTTAGAGGCTGCGATATCTGCCTGCTCGGCCCGCCGGCAAGGCTTGACTGGGCGGCAAAAGCGAATGAGAATGCTAAACTTGGCACTTGTCCTTCATCTCGCCCCAACCTCTCCCAGCTACGTTTCGGTGAGCGCCCCCTTGGTGGCTCGTCCAACACAACGAGTCCCTGCTTGCCGCTAGTGTTATCTCCGTCGTCTGACGAGTAGCCATCACCGCTATCAGCCAGGGCGTCGCCCTCGGTCCGAGGCGATCTCTTCTTTGGGCTGACGCTCCGACTCATGGATCGTGTGGACTCAAAGACCTGAGCGCTGGACCTGACATCGAGCCCTCTCATGGTTCGGATTTCGGCCTCGCCTTTGGCCTTGTCCCACAAGCAAACGACGTATTGGAGATCGGATAGGAAGAAAGGAATGTGTTCGTCCGTGAATAAGGACCAGGCAAAGCGTGCGAAGAGGCACTCGCCGCTGATGCCGCGGATCGGCTGGGGTGAGCGGTTGTGGTACAGGCCCACGAGTTCGGGCGAGCCAGATGGCAGAAGCACATGGGTGATAAGTTCGGCAGGCTCGGATGTACATGCACCAAATCGTTTGGGCATGAAGGTGAAGCGCCGTGCCTCGAAGAGATGGTGCAAATCCTTGCGGAGGGCCAGTATGTTTTTGTCGTCGTTGATCGCTGCTACTTCTAGGGGTCGTCGGCAGTACCTACAGAATGGTTGATTGTCAGCTTTCGTTACATGTAGTTAGTCAAGCAGTGTCAAGAAACCTTACTTACCTATCCATTCTGTTCGACACGAACCAGAGCCTTTCTGCGTGAGGAACGAGATGTGCGTTCTCGACGGCATCCATATAGCCAGACAGGCGGCAAGTAATATCGCGGCCCATTGCCGCCGCTGGCCCCTTTAGAGTTGGGTGCGGCAGGACAAACTCTGGCAAGTTCAGGTTCCTCCATAGCAGCGGAAGGTCACCGTGCGGGAAGCGCCAGTGATGGAACGAGGGGACGACGGGATATTTGACTTTAGGAGCAACGGCTATGGTTAGCCAAACTGCAGTGGTTTCTAGGATAAGAAAGAAAAGAGAAATGGGGATGTGAGCTGAAATGTATACACGTTGGATCGCGTCCTTGGACGCAGAAAAAGTACTCGAGTCCGCGCAACAAGCCGTCCAGCGGGCGGCTGACTCGTTGAAGAACATCACCAGTAGCCGGGTCTTTCTTTGCAAAGTATCCATCGTCCCAATTTGTATTCGCTACGATGCAACATGCGGTCAGCACAACGTCGAAGTCGAGAGCGCACGCATCGTGACCATCTGCGGCCATAAGCACGAGAAGATCGGGAGCCGAGCTGGGGTAGGCCGGGTGTCGAAACCTCACTGTGCGCGGTTCTTCGTTTCGGGCATACGTCGCCGCTGGAGGCGTAAAAGGAGGGCGGGCAGTCATTTTATGCCTGGTTTGAAATTAAGCGGCTGGATTGAGTTCACTCGTCGCAGTCCGTAGCAGTTCGTCGCGGGTTATCGACTGGGTGTTTTCGAGGTGTGGTTAGGTACCTAGGTAGGGACTTGGTCAACCCCGCGGTCGATAAGATAAGCTAAGAAAGAGACTTGACTTCATCACCACACACCGCGAAAATCAGACACTACCTAGGACACCCATTCGTGATCGGAATAGGACTTAAGCAAATCTCTCACTGTTCTCGTCACTTTTGTTCCCAGGGAGACCGATTGCAACATGTCCGAAGCTGATGGCAGCAACTTACCGGCAGGCGCCAAATATTTCGGCCAGACCTCGCCCAGAGACCTTGCAGAGCTCGAGAGGAACGCCGCAACGGCGAGTCCGCAGCATCTGGGAAGGGCTGCGCTGCTCCTGGAACAAGCCTTGCACGGGGCAATGCCATATGCGTGGTTCGGTGGCTGGGCGATGAAGTTGAGAGGCGTGCGTCGGGACACGAGAGACATTGACCTTCTTGTCCAAGTGGGAAGTACCCAAGAAGTTAGAGCCGTTCTCCAATCTCAACCATGGTACGTCTTGTTACATTGTGCTTCATTCAAAAATGACATTTCTTTATTCCCCACCCTAACTCTGAAGCAGGGCAATTTTGTCATATCATCACGTTGGAGGAATCCAAGAGAGAATGTTTGTCAATGTTGCGGAGGCGCCGGAGGGGGGCCAGGTTGTAGGTGTGGATATTGTGCTTGCTGGTAAGTTTTGAGAATATGGATCATGGACCTATCTGACTACCTGCTGATCTAAAGGTTCTTTGTACACCCCTCCTGATCTCACAGAGGAAGGATCGGTTGAACGAATCGCCCCCGCCATCGAGACCCCACAGGGAAACGCTGTATCGGTGATCCATCTAAACTGGCAAGTCGAATGCAAGTTGTCCACTTGGATGGGAAGGAAAAAGACATCAGATTATAGAGATCTTCAGCATCTCTTTCTGAAGTATGGCGACCACATCAAAACTGTGAGCCAGTACTTGGACCTTGAGAGCCGGAAAGAGTTTTATGAGATCTACAAGGCTCATAGAACAGACGAGGGAATGCGTGCGTATATGAAGGATGTTCTTCAGTTGGAATGCTAAGGCGATGCTATCACGTGGAAACGGCAGCAAATGCGGAACAAGGCGAGGTACGAAGTATAGATGATGATATGGTGTTTGGCCGGTCAGGTTCAGTTTAGGGCTCTTAGCATTGAGGGATCACAACCCCGCCTTTCTTTATCGCTATCCACCGGATGCTGCTATAAACATTCACTTTTATTTATGAGCATTTTCATGAGAATTTGAGCTGTTAAATCCAATACCTAGCAAAAATCATTGAATTATATCTACGATATGAAACGTGGGGGCAGACAGGCAAAGCAAAGTGTGGTGATCATGATCATATTGCTCTTTGTCGACCGAGTCAGGTGAGGCGCGGACCCAGCGGCCCTTCTCAGGTCACATGATGAAACTTTTTGCTCTGAGTGGGAGAACTTAAATTGCCCGCCAAGCTCTTTGGTTCCGCAACACTTTCCTGGTTCTAAGCTTCTCCCATCAACATCAACCAGCGTCTCTTTGTCTTCAAACCACTTCCATTGGCCATGTCTTGGCAAGCCCCGGGGAAGAAACTAACATGGGCCGATTGGCCAGTTCCTGGGAATGGAGTGGAAATTAAAAACTCGCCCACCGACGAGGGCACAAATGATATACTGCGCGTTACCAAGGAACTCGAAAACCACGGTATCCCATGCTGCCTCGTTGGCATTTCTGCCTTGATTTTCTACGGCGCCCACAGGGTTCGACCGGTAAGTCGCTCGCGGTCTGTCGTTATTAAATGTAGTTGAGTACTGAGGTTACTAGGACTGGGAAATATGTGTACCGACAGAGCTGGTTGATGATGCAGCCAAGCTCCTCGGATCGAACCAATATGCCGAGGACTGGCACCCCACCGAACCCTGGCCACATTACGACACGTCTTTGGTTTGGTCGTACCACCGTTTCAAAGGCAAGAGACTCAACTACTATTTTGTGCTCGTTCCCTCGAGAGACGTACATTTGGTGTGCGACCCCGCAAATTTTACCCGTAGTGTCCGTGGCCTCCCGTATCCCAAGCTCGACGTCTTCATTCAAAGCACCTTGGACATGTACGATGACCTTCAGCTTGTCGACGTTGTGGATGGTACGGACGTGTCTGAGGAATGGGGGGAAGAACACCTGGACTTGGACGGCGATACTGATTCAAAATGGGCCGAAGACCTGAACAAGAGGGGTGCGCAGTTGGCCGGTGGTCGTTTTGGGGCTATTACTTGTTTCGCCAATGACATGCCGGTGAGCAAGCGGCGGCTGTGGCAGGAAGCTGTGCGTACGAAGGAGAGGAGACTCGACTGGACTAAACCCAAGGAGGTGTATGTTACGCAGTATCGATTTCGGGATGCGCCGGAGCCGTGGACGGTGTTGAGCGACGGCTATTAATGGAATTTCTGACTCTGCTATACCATTGAGAATAAGTTGATGCAGGCGGCGGCACGCCCTCGCAAGTGTTGGAACCGCAGAATTCGGAGTCGGACACGCAAACTAGCAAGTTCTTGTGGCGGTGGGTTGCAAACTTGCAGGAACAATGAGGACCAGGTCTCGAACCTGCTTCGCGGCTGAACTCGTGGCATCCAATGGGAGTGATTTATATGGAGGGCGGCATGTCCTGACACGGTTTGTTGGTGATAGCTGAGCGTATAACACAATCACCAACAGCGGGAATACGGCACAGCCGGCTTCCATGCTGAGATGTCGAGCAAA
This sequence comes from Chaetomium tenue, assembly GCF_020726465.1. NCBI lineage: Eukaryota > Fungi > Ascomycota > Sordariomycetes > Sordariales > Chaetomiaceae > Chaetomium > Chaetomium tenue. The sequence continues at coordinate 4,566,874 of NW_027117333.1, read as the reverse complement.
GCGGTTGGTTTCAGACGGGCCGTTCCAACTTACAGCCCCCCGATGTGACGGAATCTCAGCCGCCGATGGCTCAGCAACCATTGATAGGCATATTAGTGTACATGCTTGCCTCGGTGTCTTTTTTTTCGCGGGCATGTCAACTGCACTGAGCTGATGCAACAGCACCTCGCAGTCCGAATGGAGGCTTCTTCCCTCTTGCAATGGCCACCAGTCCCACGGGCGGTCTTGAAGCGGCAATGGGGCACATTGCTTGCGATACTACTCTACAGGAAGAATACACTGCAGTTGAGATCCTGTACGAACTACGATCTGGCGTCGAGATTTGTGGACTAACAACCCTTCGCTGTGTAGGAGCTGCCCAACAACCATGTCTAAAGACGATGACGCCATGTCCCCGTCCGCCGCGTCTTCGTGGTTCCGTTTTCTCCCCGTCGACCTGGGCGATACGGAAAACCTCGAGAGATACATGCCAGGCGGTTTCCATCCCACCAGCCTTGGCGATGTCTACGACGAACGGTACCGAGTGGTACACAAGCTGGGCGCCGGTGGCTTCTCTACCGTATGGCTCGCGAGGGACGAGACGGAGCAGAAATGGGTGGCCCTGAAGATCGTCGTTGTTGACCACTCAGCAGCCATCGAGACGAAGTACGCGTCTAGCCAACATGCTGCTTTGCAATGCGGCGGCCGGGCAAAATTTCCCATCGAGTATCGCCACTTCACTATCGACGGCCCAAACGGTCGCCATCTCTGCCTCGTCCTCCCTGTTTTAGGGCCATCGGCGTCTCAATTGTCTTGTTTCCTCGACTCGAGAATGGCGCCGCGGCTCGCTCGGAAGGCTGCCTACCAAGCTGTGCAGGCTCTGGCCAACCTGCACGCCCAAGGTTTCTGCCACGGAGGTGGGTTGCCCGTACTTCCAACTATGCTCAGTGGCTAACCCCCACTAGACGTGACAACGAGCAACATCGCCTTTTGCCTCTCAGATATCGATCGGTATACGGAGCACCATCTCTCCAAGCTATTTGGCGCACCCGAAAAGGCACCTCTTGAGACCGAGTCCGGCGAGGAACCAGGTCCGGAAGCGCCGCAATACATCGTGAGACCAATCGATTTTCTCGCTTCCGAGGAGAATATCATCAGTTGGGACATTCAACTACTCGACTTCGATCAGGCCTTTCCCGCCTCGTCGCCACCGCAGGATATGCTCGGCACACCAGTTGAGTTTCTGGCACCAGAGGTTGCAGTTGGCTTGAGTGCCAGTCCTGCAAGTGACGTTTGGGCTCTTGGCTGTTCCATCTACCGCCTCAGGTCGGGAGAAGGGCCCTTCTCGAGCATTGACGTTTGGACTCCACGGGACGTGGTCAGCTTCATTACCCGTACTCTCGGTGCCATCCCCGTCTCCTGGCAGCATATTTTATTCGACCACGAAGGGCAGCCGACACGAGATCCTTCACAAGACACGCCTCTTGTAAAATCGACAGACCGCCGGCCACTACGGGATTTGGTGTATAATATTTACGACAAGCCCGAGAATGGCGTCGAGACGGGCAAAATTCGGCCGGAGCACCAAGTTTGGGACGAGAACGACAACATCCCATATCCTGCATGCTTCGCGGACATGGTGTGGAAGCCCAAAGTCACCAAAATTGATAACGTCTATCTCCATGGTTATGATGACGGGACCGACGAGCTGCTCGAGGCAATGCCCAAGATTCCGGAGACTGAGGCGGCCTTGCTCCATGACCTCTTGTCTAAGATCTTTGTGTACGACCCAGCGGAGCGCATCACAGCAGGGGAGATGCTTAGCCATCCATGGTTCCATGTAGACCAGGCCGACCCGCTCCCGCATGGACATTGAACTACGGAAAGTGCGAGGAAGGAAAAGCCAGAACAAAATAGGTATCTGCTTATACCCCAAGCACCTCCTCAAATTCCATGCCCATTATTGAATTTCGTGCGAATCATGTTTGCCCCAGGAGATACTCGTTACCCTGCTCCCCAGTCTTGATCATCAGCAATCCTCATTCCTCCCCTGCCGGCTTGCGCCCCAGCTTCTCCAACATGGTTATCAGCCGTGGCCCTCTCTCCTTATGGGCTGGATGGTTGAGGAAATAGTCGGACAATGGCTCGTACTTGTTTGGAGGAGTAGGGTTACCCCATGTTGTCAGCACCCATTCAGCAGCTAATTCTCTATTGTCGAGCCAGCTCTTAGGGATCCATCTCGCCCACGGGCCATCGTGGTCGGCAAACTCGTCCCAACCAGGCACACAAGGCCAGCGGCGCTCGATAGGGGAACAGGGGAGATGGTGCGATCCCTCCAAGTATTTTGCGTGCTGTAAATACTTCTCGAAACGGTGGACGACGGCTTGGTTGAAATCAATGAGTACCACCTCACCGCCTGGTTGGACCATGACGTTCCGTGGTTCCGTATCTATGTGTGAGACCTCAGCGTCCCACCAAATCGAGATCTCGGCTTCAAACGTCTGCTTCAGAACAGCGAGTCGAAAGGTCTCATCAGGTAAGAAATCGTATCGTACGGGGCCATCCTCACTAGCTCTGAGAATCTTGTCGAATACGGTCTCGCCGGGCACGAGCTGGAGGAGGATCATGCGTACCCATCGCTGGTGGCCGGGTTGATCGGTAGCGACCGGAAAGGTCCAAGTACCATGGTACTCGGGGGCCTTGGACGCAACGGCGGGAACGGACTGGATGGTGTTATAGGCTCAACCCTCAAGTGCGTAGTCGTAATCGGCAAGCGTCATGAAGTCCCAGTTGATATGGGGATTCTCGAAGGGGTAAGAAAGGCCATCATAGATTTTGGCCACATATGGCGTGACTCTATTATGATCCAAGTATCCGGTCACCACATGGGCACCGCCTGGCCCGCTTCCGTCATCCCCGATACGCCGTAAGGTTTTCGTACCCGTGATGGTAAACTCGTGCTCATTTACATGCCCAGATGATGGCGGCGGGGCAGTTTCCATGGGCGGGTATTGGAGGGCAAATGAAACGCGTTCCCCAGGTACATCATTGGGCCAGACCGATATTTTGGGTCGGGTATTTGGTCCGTAGGCGCCGCCGAATGGTTCGGGTGGGACATGAGGCCGAATGCGGAACCGGGCACCCTTCTGGTAGAGTGTGGAGGAGTCGGCCATTGGAACTGAAGTCAAGCAGAATGGCCCTGCGGGAACGGTGGGCCGATCAGAAATGGTAGGTAGGTGGTTGTAATCGTAGTTGTCAAGGGAAGAGTGAAAAGATGAATGCCGGTGGTTTCCATTGACTTTGAACCGGAGAGCGAAACAGAGTGATAGAGAGGGAACATGAAGGAGAGGAAATACGACGAGAGATGGAGAGATATGGCGGTCACCCTCAGCTTGTCGGCGCCGGGTTCCAGCCTTTTCTTTGAGGTTTTCGTCCACGTTTATAATTATATAGTACAGGGCCAGATCTGCCTGCCCCAGTGCCTCCTCCATGTACCATTTCACGTTACCTAAACCGAGACTGTGCTCCCAACAACCAGGCAGCAGGGCCCATGCAGAGATGCCTGAGATGATATTCTCAGGCATCAAAAAACGCACAAAGGGCACTGGGGCTGAACCGAGAGGACAGCCTTGCGGTTCGCCTTTCGATTGTTCTCCGAGGCAAGTTACCTTGGACAACCATCATCCATTATCCATTGTCTTCCCTCGCTTCAAAATCCGCTTCATCTCATCCAGGTTCCCCCCGTGCCAATCTAGTAGTTACAAACTTCCAGAACAATGGCGGATCCAATCACGTATCGGTGCTGCCGCCTCCATCTCAGGGACACTTGACGTGCTCTCGAGATCCATTCTCGTGGTCAGCCAGCTCGCCGAACAATGGAAGGACTCTCAGCTTGCCTTTACCAGCCTCGAAACCCAACTGCGGGCTTTGAGAGGCGCCCTTGGCCAGATTAGGATACGGATCGAGTCGTCAGAAACCTCGGATTCTCACCCTCAGCTAACAACGGACCTCGACTCAATCATTCTCTGCTGCGAGTCACTCGTCTCGAGACTCAACTCCCATCTGGAAAGCCTTGCACGAGACTCGGCGGGGCAGCTGAAGACGCTCGGGAAACTCAGATTGATCATGGGTGGACGAAATATCCATGAGATCCAAAAGATGGTTGAGCAACAGACCAGTGCCCTGAACCTTCTTCTCGAAGCCGGCAATTGGTGTGAAATCCCCTCCAAATACCCGATCGCAGCCCTCACCGTCAATGCCGTCACAGCTAATGAGATTTAACTGCTAGCAATGCTCTTCTTGAACAGAAAAGGCTCTGTGAACTCAAAAGCACCAGGGCCGTGTTTAGAAAAGTGGAAAGAGACTCGGCCTCGTTGATAGTTCTACGGGAGGCAACTTCTTACCGTTCCGTCGCCTCGGATGCGCTCTCCAAGCTGTCATCGGTTTTCGGATTCGACAAAGAATTGTGCGGCTCGACCGTCTATGCCCGCGCATGGCGCAACAACCCAAGGAAGTCCCGGGAATGTGAAGAGGCTTCGAGGCTGATTGTACCACCACCCGAGGAACAGCAGCAGAAAGGCGAGACTCTCGGAAGCCGTGAATTCAATGTTATCCTGCTGGGTGAGTTTACAACGGTAGCCCAGCCTTGTGAAATCGGGCTAACAAGGTCCGATCAAACTCTAGGGATATCAGGATGTTCAAAAACGACGCTGTTGAAGCAGATGCAACTGGTATGGGGCCAAGATACAGAATATCCCGAGGAAAGAAGGAACGACTTCAAGCAAATAATATTCAGCAACATGTGCGAGCTCGCTGGGGCTGGAGACGAATTCGACTCCGAAGACGGCACGTTCTCGCCGCAGGTCCAGGTAGGGCCTAAGCCGATCCCCTTATCCTGAAAGTTCCGAACTTTATTGCTTGCCACAATCTCTTTGGGTTCATGTTTCTAACGTACCTACCTTAGGGGTATATCCAGGATCTTAAACGCAGCGTTTGGGAACTTAGTGGCCTTGGTGCCAGCGACGGCCTGCCACGAAGCGCTTTGCGGCCTTTCTCTGCGTTATGGTCCGACGCAGGATGGCGTAAATGGCTGTCGAGATCTCCAGACAGAAATATCCAACTTTCCTAGTAAGTTCCACTTCTTTCTTCCCTCACTCCGGTCGATTCGAGCCGCCTCGGGGCAACAGCATGGCTGAATCATGACTCGCTGTCAGCTTCATGGCAAACATGGATCGAATCTTCTCTCCGAGCTACGTACCCAGCCACCAAGACATAATCAATGCAAGAGTGCGAACAACGGGAATCTCCAAGGAGGTTTACCACTTCGACGAGCACATATACCACGTCTTCGATGTGGGCGGTGAACGTTCCGAACGCAAAAAATGGATCCATGTGTTTGAGAAAGCCGATATTGTTCTCTTTCAAGTTGCCTTGGGAGCATACGACCGTAGGCTCAGCGAAGATCATCATGCGGTAGGCATCCCACCTCTCTTATAACTAAGCCCCCCGCCATCCCCGAGCTGACAACTTTCGTCTTCCAAGAACCAACTTGCCGAATCATTGATGGTATTCGAGACCTTCATCAACAGCCCCTGGTTCACCAAATCGACAGTGCTTCTCAATTTCACCAAAGCAGACATCTTCGAGCAGAAGATAAAGCTGGGGCTGACGATGCCGCCGGAGGATGGCTTCTCCTATGAGGGCGATCCTACGGACGTCCTCGCTGTGCGGGGCATGATAACCAAGAAGTTCACAGAGGTTAACCGGAACCGCAAGAAGCTCATTGTTAGTTACATGGACGCAAGGGACACGGAACAGGCACGGAAGCTTCTGGAAGGGGTTCACGCATGTGCACGGGATCGGGTCGATCACAGCGGTGTCGACACGGATGTCGAAGGGAATGGCATTCGATCGGCTTCGACCTCCTGATGTTTTAGGTCGGCCGAGGGCGGAGAGCTTGTAACACACGTTCGTTCTGTCTGGCCAAAATCTCCATCACTTACATTCAGGAAACAAATGTCCAATGCGTAGTTCTTTATTACATCTCCTAGTAACGTTCCTGATTAATATCATTACTGACTATGGCCAATGAACGCCTTACCTCATGTCGGCACGGACATAGCTGGGGCTAATCAGGGGAGGTGGTGGTTGGTATTCTGCCGGTTCAGACGCCGAGGACCTGGACGGTGCCATAATGGGTCAACTGGAAACTTGTAGGAAGTGTTGGCTCAGTGGATATTATGGATTGCATACATGTAGCAGATGTGTTCAATTCTCATGACTTAGTGATGCCCGAGACCTATCTTCACAAGTTATTCCCCAGCAAATAAGTATACACCCGACTCCTTACTCCACGCCGTTGAAAATCCACACTACTCGCACGAGACCGCCCGACAGTCGGCCAACTCACTACTTCGTCTTGGCCCCCTCGATCGTCCCCCCGGGCTTCCTCCCCGTGACAACCACATAACGCCAATGCTCCTGGTGCAAATACCCCTGGGCGCCAGCCACAGTGTTGATAAACCAGCGCTCCAACTTAAACAGCTTGATAAAGAAGTACGGCACCGCCGCCAGCTGATAAAACAACCTCAGCATCGGTCGGATATTCGCCGAGTAATCCACCACCTCGACATCCACAAACCCAGCATCCTCCAGCATCCGCTGAAACACACCGTCGTGCGAACGCGCATTGGTCGGCATAGCGGCGTACTTGTTAACCAGGTCCATCTCGTCGGCCACCTTCTGCGGGATGTGCTCCTCCACACCAACCGCGTGGTCGTACTCGAACAGCGCTATCTTACCGCCCGGCCGCAGGATGCGGTGGAACCCGGCCAGGGCCTTCTCCGGGTCGGTGGCGTGCACAAAGGTCTCCATGGTGTAGAGCCCGTCGTGGGAGGCGTCTGCGATGGCGTTCAGGTGGTGGTAGTCCATCTTCTGGACCGTGACCTGCCCCGGGGGTAGGCGGGCGCGGGTGACGTTGCGCTGGGCTTTGGCGATGTGGTGGTCGATCAGGTCGATGGCGGTGACGCGCAGGCCGCGCCGTGCCATGTACAGCGCTACGTGGCCCACGCCGCAGCCGGCGTCGACGACTTGGGAGCCCTGGGGAAGGCCGAGCGCGAGGAAGAGTTTCTCTTCCATGGCGCGCAGGGCTTTGCCTACTGGGAAGGCCCATGATGAAGGGCTGTCGTAGTAGCCGAAGTGGCGGGTCCCTCCGAGAACGAGGCGGTATCCGATGCGGGATTCTAGGGATTCGTAGTAAGACTTGAGCAGAGGGTTTGCCTCGGGCTTGGCTGGCTTTTTATTGATAGTAGACATGACGTTTGTGTGGTTGAAAGGGACGGTGGCACGAGTGAAGGAGGCTGGGGGGTGGGTGATATGTTCAAGGTTCGAGTCCCCTTTTTCGGAAGAGTCGGGCTTGGCTGCTCGGCAATCGAGACTTTAGGTTGTTTTAAGTCTCGGCTAGAATGAATGAATAGTTGCTTGTGTATCAGGAGATCTTAGATGGCTCATTTGTCGAGTTGGTGGTTATAACGAGGAATTCCAGCAGAAAATAGGTACTCACCGGAAACGGTATGTGTGGGCTTTATGAGTAAGATGGCTGATGATCCAACAAACGCCCATGTGCCGCCCGCCCCCGGCCGACGTGACATCAAAGCCAGGGCGGTCCTGGGGATGAGCCCAGGGTCACCATCGCCGTGCCGCCCTCGCGCATCAGCCCTTCTCCATCACGGCCGACGAGATCACACTGCGGCGCTTACTGTGCACGGGGCGTTGCGCTCTTCTTTGTGAGTCGCGCAGTCGTGGTCTGCAAAGCAGCATCAGGTGCGGTTTAGGTAGTTTGGGCGGAATTAATTTGTTCTTATTGGTATTTTTATTTCTTCATCGATTCGTGTTTTTTTTTTTCTGTTTTTTGTCTTTCTTCCTTTCTTTTTTGCTCCCCCTTCTTCCCCTTTTCCTTCCCTTTTCTCCGATTTCCCTTTCCATGTCTTGGCAAAATTCACGTGCCAAGGCGTCGACCCCACACAAATGTTGCAATCACACCGCTAAGCGCGACTCAAGCGCCATCACGCGCGTTCAATGCTACCGTGGACCTTCCAGGTTCTTTGCAAACAAGCACCACCTCCGGAACCATGGAAGACCCCACCGCGGCCAGCGAATTCCGGCCCCGACCACCTCTACCACCACCGGTTCCACCCTCAGACTCCACAACCGCGACACAACAACGAACCATCGCCTTTCGGCACCCCGGGTACCCCGACTTTGGGCCGAACCTGCTCTCTTTAATCGCCGTCGATGGCGAACAGGGAATGGGAGATGGCATCGACTACGATACCGCCCTGGTCGCGTGTGGCATCGTTGCTTGCAACAATTGGTCCCAGAGCTGGTTCGGCATCAAAGACCGTTCCGGAGGTGCCACTACCTTTCGTGCCGTCTCACGACCTGAAGATGGCGTCCTGAGGGAGTCCACCTACTACTTCTTCATCAACCAGAACCAGGACGAACAATATCCTGTATTCCCCAGCTTCGACCACTGGCGCTTTCCACACCGAAACCTACCCAACCTATGGCAGGCTTTGGACATCCCCCCTTTTGTGCCGTCATCCCAAAACCTCAACCGTGACGGCGCGTTGGCCGCTGCCCTCCGCGACCAGTCATGTCGCCTCACAGCCTGGACCAACGCCACCGAGGCCTCTCACCTGATTCCCTTTGCCAGTTCCACCTGGTTTATTGTCAACAGCATGTCTCAGTACTGCCGCTTGCCCATGCGTAGGGATCCCGTCGACGATGACCGCAATCTCATCCTGCTACGCCGGGACCTGCACTTGCTTTTCGACCAGCGTCATTTCACCATCCTGCCCAAGAGGACCTCGCCTGATCCCCTCAGTAAACCCTCCCTGGTCTTTCACACATGGCAACCCCGTGGCGATCGTGAGCTCCACCACCTGTTCCACAACCGCACTCTTCAACAGCCCACCACCGGCCTCTCGGTCGAGTTCCTTCTGGCCCGCTTCGCATGGTCCATCTTTCGCGAGCAGACATACCCCTTCCTCACCGGCACTTTTGAGTACACCGTGCAACTGTTCAGCCCGGCCACGAGGGGAGTCAGGACAGAAATACGTAACAGCCTCGGCCTGTTTTCCCTCCTGCGAGTCTTGCCGTTGCGCACCTTCAACCACCCCGTCAGCGCCGGGGAACCGAAAGTAGCCCTTGTCGATGCTGACAGCGAGTCGGAGGAGGAGGATGACTTCGATAGCGACGAGGAGGAGGAGGACGAGCCACCACGCGGCCGTTCGAGGGAGCGAAAGCCCATGTGTATGGGCAACCCCAGCATGACAGGTTTCTGAACGTTTTGTAGTCATTGGTATTTCTTGTGTTGTCCTTCCATCCTCATCGCCCGCTTCGCCTTCCCCAAGTCACACTTTTCCAGTTGGTATACAGAGTTGGAACAGAAATACGCCCGAGGTTGGGCTCCTTTATGCAGCGCCCGAAGCCTCGGGCGAAAACTTTAGGTTAGCTTCATAACTTCATAATTAGCATCAAATTTAATTACTTTTCAAAGGGCCGTAACAACTCGTCGTCCATTATAAATGTTGGGCTTTAACCAGTTTGCACGTGCTGTTGTACATTAGTGGTGAGACGCCTGGCCTATCCGGTCTGAAGACTCACCGCTCCCCTCCCTTCCGTTGTTGCCGCCCGCTCTAACTCGTCCAGCCCGTCCCTCTTGCTACCTCTCCCGGTTTCCGCCCCTTCCCGGAACGCGAAGCTGTTATATCTAGCCGCACCTCCCTGCCCACTGCCCGCAGACGAAACAGCTATCACCCGTATCCTCCTCCTCCTCAGCTCCCTCGCCACGCCGAACGAAGACGACACGGCCGTCCTCCGCCCCCTAGCCCTACCCAGCTCCCGCATCGCCCTCAGCCCATCCCCGCCGCCCTCTCCCACTCTCTCCCCATCTCCCCCGCCCGCGCGCCCCTCAACCCCAAACCTCGCCGCCACATCCACCTCCACAAACCCACTCGACCCGGGCACCCCCTCCCTCCTGACCACCATCCCCCCAATCACCGCCCCCACCCCCACCACCACCACCCCCACCGACGCAAAATACACCCACACCACCCACCGCAACGCCAACAACCTCGTCGTCGACCTCCCCCGCACCGCCGTGGTACTCATATCCCCCGGCAGCGCGAACCGCCCCTCCCACCCCGTCAACACCACCTTTTCGTCCCCTCCACCCCCTCGATACGCCGGCACGCTGTAGTTGGCGTACTGCAGGCAGGTGACGACAAATTGCTGCGGGATGGCGAGGAAGTTGCGCAGGTGCGCGCGCGGCGTGTGCGTGTCGTCGGGGAACACGTCGTCGTACAGTCGGAGGAGCCAGGTTGTCGCGTAGGTGAGCGCGTCGGTTAGGGCGCGGTCGGTGGTGGGTTTGTCGGTGGTGTGTGGAGTGGGGGAGGGTTGGGAGGGGTTGTTGTTGTTGTTGTTGTCGGGGGGAGGGGGTGAGGGTGAGAGGGGGGGCTGGAAGATCTTGGACCAGATGGCGAGGTAGGTTGAGGCGTTGAGGGTTTCGGGGTGGGGGGGGGAGGTGGGGGTGACGTGGAGGATGGAGAAGTCGACGCCGTTGTAGGCGGTGGTGGCGTACTGTTTGTAGCGTGTCATGAGAAGCTTTTTGGGGAGGGCGTTGGTGAGCCAGGTCGTGTTGGTGCTGCAGGAGTTGGTTTGGTAGAGCGGTGTTGGGCACGCTGCCCAGCCTGGGTGAAGGGTTTGTGGTTAGCATCACCGAAACAACAGCTTGGAGAGGTCTGGGGGGAATTCAACTCACCGACTGCCAGCGACCCGTTGACCGGCCGGATGCAGACCTGCAGGGTGTCGTTGAGGTGCTGTCCGTACAGGCGGCACTCGTCTGCCCGGTCAAAGTCGAAGCTGGCTGGAAGGGCGTCATAACGCAACAATATGCCCGGTGCGTTGTGGATTTGGATTGTATCAGACCCCCGGAATGCTCCCCCTTCCAAGAGCGTCATGTTCAGATACGGACCCAGTTTGCGAGCCGTCTCGATCCCGCCTGGAAGGAAGACCGAGGTACAATTCTCCCCACATCCGTCTATCGGCATGGAAACGGCGTACTTTGGGACGTCCAGAAGAGTCGGTATCCAAGACACAAAGAACACGCCGATATAGGACGCCGGAACTAGCGCAAGTAGGGTGTCGTCAAGGGGCACCCCTGATCCTGCGAATACCGGTATCCTTTCGGCTGTCTCCTGGAAGTAGTACACAAACTCGGCTTTGTCTGCGCCGCGTGGTCAGATAAGATGTAGACAGGCAATATAGTTCAAGTAGTTAAAACACCAACATTTTAGGATGGACCCAAAATAGAGCCCAAATAGGGGTAGTAATAGCCTTGAGTCAGAGTCAGTTGACGGCAAAGGAAGTTTCAAATACGGATCTGACCTGATCAGTCCAATACCCACACCCGACAGTTTGGTAATAGTCAAGAAAAAGACGGCAACCCATTGAGTAGAACTACCCAGTTGGAAAAAGGTGGTAGCCGAGACGCCGGCGAATCTCGCTGCCAGCTGCCAGCGGAGGACGTCGAAAACTCCGAGGATCAGTACATCAACCATGTTTGCGAGCACTTGGGAGAGAATGGAGACGACCAGATTGGTATCCGACGCAGACGGTAGAAGGCTGCCAATGCGTGGGTTGCTGCTGAGCAGCGTCTTGTAGATGTAGACGGCGTATAAGATGGCGAATATGGCCATGAAAGTCCACAAGAGCACCAATGGCCAAATCTCCTTTATCCTAGCGCTTTTCTTGGGGCTTCCATCCAGCTTCCGTGTTTCCTCCGGCGTTTGGAAGGGCGGCGATACACAAGTGACAACTGGTTCAGCGAACTGATAATCGCGGGCGGACTTCATCTTTTCTCGCCGCTCCATAACTTCTGGGGCAGAGCCTTCAACATGAGGTAGAATATTTTGTGCTTATCCTCTCTTGGGCGGCGGGATCATGGTGGTTGTCTGGGATCGGATCCAAAAGCTACGTCGCGTGAGGGCTCAACTCTACTTATATGCTCTGGGGCTACCACGGAAGCGAGGTGACATCGAAAGAGGAACTCCGTCTTGGTACCTGGCCTCCCATCTCGTACTAATTTAAACGGCACCGCGTTGCGCCAGGCAATTAATCAGCCATGCAGCCTATCGGGTAACACAAGTTATCACAATGTGCCCGCCAGCCGCCTCAGCTTTCATTTCATCGCCATACGTGCCGCAGGCTTCGGAATATCAAGGTAGGAGTGCAGATTGTGTTGGCCAGTAAGGAATTCCGCTAAGGCAGAATAATAGAATACACGGACTGCAGTTGACACCTGCAGCATGGGGAAACCACGGCACACATCAGGCACATGTAGGTGTTGTAGTAACATATGTTACTAAAACAACAAGTATTATCATTAAAGAACACAACCCCCATCATTACATGTGACGTGGCGATAGATCACAGAATGATAGATCATGCTGGTTGAGCTGGCGCACAGACTTGCTTCCATGAACGACATAACCGTGGCACTTCAGAACGTCATCCCCAGTCCGCGCGTTTAAGCCATGACGATATATATAAGCGTGTTTATTCCCACAGCAATGCTGGCCTTGGATGAACCAACACATGTAGGGCACTACAATCAAGGCCCACAGCCCACGGCGGTGACAGCAATTATAGGACTCTTGGTCCGATGCTGCAAAGCTGACGAGATGGATTTGGAACCGTTGTAGGCAGCATGATGTCCTGTTCCATCTACACCACAATAGGACTACCTAGTTAGGTATTTGCAGGCTTGCAGCTGCCATCACTATCAAACAATACTGTTTCCTCTCTTTAATATCTCCAAAACCATTCCTGCCGATACCAAACGCCAGACTGTCGGGGTCCCCCCTCCAGACGGGCACATCAAGCCTTCTCCTCGGCATGTTGAACCTTGATGTCACTCATCGCCTGCAGAAAACATCAACCATTAGCACAATCCCTAAACAGCCATCCCCCACAGCAGTTCAGGTACACACCTTCTCATTTTCGGACGAAGCCGGCCTCTCCCCATCCTTAGCCTGCACAGCCGCAGCAGCAGTATGCCCCACACAGACATGCTTCCTAAACTTGCGCGCGGGCAGTCTCGCCTCGAACATCTCGTCAATCTCCTCGAGCGTGCGCCCCTTGGTCTCGGGCAAGAACAGCCAGACCCACGTCGCGGCAATGACGCACGACGGGAACCAGATGAAGCCGTACTGCGGGCCCCAGTTGAGCGACTCCGGGTTGATGAAGTAGGGGGCGGTGAAGGTGGTCAGCCACGCAAAGAAGAAGCCCACGGCGGCGGCCAGGCCGAAGGTGTAGCTGCGCAGGCGCTGGGAGGGGATCTCGCCGCCGACGAGCCAGGCGTAGGTGGCGATCATGCCGTTGTAGCTCATCATGTAGATGCAGGTGAAGCCGACGAGGACCTGGCCCGTGGAGGTGGTGCCGGGGTGGGTCTTGTAGACGATGGCGATGATGAGCTGAAAGAGGCCGCAGAGGGCGAGGCCTGTCATGATGATGACGCGCCGGCGGCCGTAGCGGACCACGATGAGCGAGTTGAACAGGATGGCGAGGATGCCCATGGCGCTGAGGATGTTGCTCATGCCGAAGGGGTTGGCGACCTTGGACATGCCGAGGAAGTAGGCCTTGTAAGCTGTTGGGAGAGAGTGGGAGTTAGCTCTGGATGGGCGTCGCAGGTGATAGCAAAGGGGGCCTACCAATGATAAACATGGACCCGGATGCGGCCTGCAGGGTGACGGCGCACACGGCGAGGGCAGTCCGCCGCCTGTCGATGGGGTTGGTGAACATGTCCATGACGGAAACACTACCAGCGAGCTCCATCTCTCGGTCGATGGCCGCCTTAATCTCGGAGGCCTCAACGTCGGGGTCGGCGTCCACGGGGCGCAGCCAACGCAGCGACTTGACGCCCTCGTCATACCGGCCGGTAAGGATCAGCCAGCGGGGGGATTCGGGGATGAAGAAGAGGGCGACGGCCATGATGGCGGGGACAATGTAGATCATGCCGAGCGGGATGAGGTAGGCGGACTTGTCGGGCCGGCTGGCGGTGGCCCAATCGATAATGGTACCGATGAGGGTGCCCTGGAGGGGTGGGTAGGTTAGTTACCCCTGATTCTAGAATCCCTAGTAATAAAACCCCCAGCACAAAGACAACTTACAAAAGATGTGAAAAACTGGAAGGCGGTGAGAAACCATCCGCGATACCGTGCCGGGCTGCTCTCCTGGATGTACAGCTGCGAGAATGTCATGAAGTAGCCGTTCGCCAACCCGATGATGAATCTGCCAGCGTAGAGCGCGCCAATGTGTTCGGTGGCCATCATCATAATGTTGGCAACGCAGCAACCAAGGCAGGCAATCCAGAGGCACTGCCGTCGGCTAACATATGTCGCCACGAGGCCAGCTGTCCCAGAGCTGATGAATGCGCCGAGCGTCATGAGGGAGGAGATAAGCTGTTGTCGGACCGTGTCAAGGTTCCATCCGAGCGGTGTGCCGGGTGCTTCGTGGCCGTAGATCTGTATGAAGAAGCGGTGTCAACATCCATGTGCCATGCGCCTTTCCACTTCTGAAAGAATGAGAAGTCCGTCGCGCACCTCGAGGAAGCCACGCATGGCCTGCAAGCCGCCGATGAGACCAAAGTCGACGCCATACTGGAACGGCGAGAGCACAATGATGCCACAGGCGACGAAGCACTTCCAGTGGTCTTTCCACGTCTCGTCCTTAGGCGCCATCCCGTGAAGTTGAGGGCGAGATGGTCTGGTGGTGTTTGGGTTGCGATCCTCGGGGAATACAGCTCAGAGCCTCAGACAATGCAGGACGGCAAGGATGGAAACAAAAAGAGGAAGGCCCCTGGTTGATGTACTACAACGTTGTTCATATATCCCCATCTGGCCTTTTTTCCTGGCAATTAATCTGGGCTAGACCCATCCGCATGCCTGTTCCCACGCCGAACTCCATTCTCCAATCTGGGGAAGCAAGCAAATGCCGACCAAGCTGGGGTGTCACGAGCTATTAGCGGATACCCTGCTCATGCGGAGAAGGGGGCAGGGAAACAAACACTATCGATGGGGAACGAGGATCGCTTCGGACTCTAGGCTGTTGGAGAAGAGTGTGCCGGATCAATCGCCAAGAAGACAAGAAAGAAAGCGGGGAAGACCAACGCTCCAACACTCCAACGGTCGAGCTGTCATCCTGGTTCAACCCCAGATTGTTGTGGAGAGGCACCGTCGTACTGGATCTATCGAGGGGCGAGTTGACCTGTCGGCAGTAAAGGCTGAAAAGAAAGATTAATACCGTCGACAGACGGAGGTAACTCATGCTGCACATTACCCCCTGTTCTTGTCATCCGGTCTGCCGTCATTGGACGATCCAGGTTGCCGTGCATTGTAGGGTAACATCTCCCGCATCTTCCATCAGGGAAGCTAGCCTGATATGAGCAAGGAAGCCATTGGACCCCAAATGTCTCCATCTCGGCAGCTTGTCCGACCACATGCGGCGATGCGGATCTGCTTCTCGCCCGATCCCCCATGGACCACCTGCACTGTGCAACACAACATTACCCGGGTGCCTGGGACACATGGATCTCATGCCCACCAGTCCAGGACGAGGATAGTCTTCCGGCCGAGACAGAGGCAGAGGGGGCTTGTGCAAGCTAGCCTACCCGACGACGAGGGTCTGGACCCTGCCATTGCTGTGCGACGGCGGCTTGCGGGCAACGTTTCGGGGGGCAGATATCGGGCCGAAATCTGGCTCCGAATCGTCAAGAACGGTTTAGCGTGAGAGCATGATAGCGTGAAAGACGCGTTCGCATCCAGACAACCTCGGAAGTTGCTCAGTTGCTAACTTTCTCTTGAACAACAATCATCGGATTCATACCTCCAGATTCGAATTTGTTCGAGAGATTTGTCGCCGAACATGGAATGTGCAACCGGCCGCAGAATCACTAGCGGGCTACTTCGTACCTAGCATCGGTTCGATGCAAGTTGACTCTGTTTGGGATGAGTTCGCTTCCGACGTGCCACGCCCCGACGGCGTCACCGACTTGACGACCATGTGTCGAACCACCCTTGCATCGAACCCTGACAAATTCTACGACCCTCCACCGTTCCGATAGCCTCGAAAGATAGCGGAGTGAAATCATCGATACGGGCCTGCTTATGTTTCCCCCGAAGTGATGGAACACGGATTCACTACTGCCTCTTGGGGCAACAGGCGAAACAATACAGATGATTGGGACATGCATCTTGCCGGCAATGGCCAAACACAATTAGAGGACCGGGAAAAAAACAGAGACCGGACTGCTCTTCAGTTAGGTCCCAGCTTATCCCCTCCCTCCAGTCTCTTTCCTTTCGAGCTAGGTAGTACGGGGTCCAGGGGCCTCTGCTCGCCTTGCCAGCAGAGAATCTTCTCGGTGAGGGTGCTCTCGGAATTTAGGGGGATTAGATCATTACCTATACCATGCAACTTGACGCATGGCTCTCACCGTCCCGGCCGTCTGTTATCACTTAGGAGCGGCAAACCGCTGCATCCAGCTCTCGGCCGAAGATGCCGGTCGGCGGGAGAGGGCAACGGAGGAGCCGCCTGCCATGCTTCTGGGTTTAGAGTCACACAGTGACCCTGACATGCGTCCGTTGTGGCTAGCACACTCGAAACCATTAAAGATTGAGCACTGATACAGCCCTGTCTGCCGGAAGCTTTGCAGGCAATGAATGTTACACGGCATATAGATGAAACCTCAACCCGCCTTGGGCTTATTGCGCCCCGGACAGCAAACCCTGAGGCCTAGTGGTTGAGTTTATCACATCCATGGGACGGGCTTGCCTCTCAGATTGTCTCTTCGCTGCTCCATCCATCCACAGCGCGACTTCTTCTCGAAGATGGCACCATGGACAACCTTGGTTACCCACTTTGTGCACTTGAACCTTGAAATGACGCATTTGGCAGGGAAGCGGTGATACAGACTACAGAGTGGGAAGAAGTAACTGTACATACAAGCGATGGCGCTCTTTGTAAGAGGCTTACATGAACCACACACCAAGCATCCGATGTGTCTGTCGCGCCGAGTTGGTACAGGATCAAGCACCACTCTCGATTTGGCCCCGGAGGACATGGGACATCATACCGAGGGTACTCCCAGGTCGGAATTCGAATGGTGATAGTGGCAAGGCGGACGTGTTTCAGACAAGACGGCGGGGCACCACCGCAACAAACGCGTTCCCTGTTCACATGTCATTCGTGTAACCCACGCCCAAGTCGGCCGTTCCTTGCATAATGGAGCCGCCACACGTGAGTGACTGCCTCCGTGCAAGCCTACCTACTTAGAGAAGCGGCTAGACGGAAACGAAGCTTCAGGGGAACTGCATACGCAGATGGGTGGGCGGGCGTGTGCCATGTGGGTTCCCACACGGGTAACACGACCACGATGCAAGTCCAGTACAAAGCTACAACCAAGGGGCACAGATGAAGGGGCCAGCGTGGGCGATGATCCTGTTCCTGACGTCAAACGAGAACACAGCCACCCAACACATGTCGGCCGAGGTTATACATTCTGCTACCAGGGGCATATTTCACAATGCCACTCGACCCTGTTCCCCCAGTACACCAGAGCAAGTACGCCTTCCATGAGTCTTCGATCCCCTTCTTTTTCCCGTCAGACCTGCGGCATATTTGGTTGGGCTTGGATCGCCATCATGTCACTTATGGCCAGACCTTTCATCTGCCTGGGTCCCTCACAAAGCCGCCACACCTACTCCCCACAGTCATCACGCTGGTCCCAAGCCTCGATACTAATAACGCTCCCATACTCTTGCAAAATAAGCTGCGCCGTATCTTCAGTAAGCGCTCACCACGAAGCTGTCTTCCAATCTGGGTTCCCACCCCCCTTGGCCTCCCAATGTTCAACCACCTCGCCGAGTCCCTGAGACCTCAGGTTTCAGGAATGACAGGCCCATCACAATGTTACCCCGAGGGGTATCAAGTTGCCGTTTCTGCTGTCGGACGCCTGCCAGAACGTCCAATCGTCCCAACAAGCGCGAGCGACTGGGAAGCCAAAAAGCAAATCATACGGGAGCTCTACATGGATCAAAATATGATCCTCAACGAAGTCATCGACATCATGATCCTCAAGTACAAGTTCAAAGCTACGTAAGTGCCCCTGTTCAGTTCTAGGAGAACCAATGGCCCTAACAGAACACCTAGGGCAAGGATGTACAAAGGCCAATTCGCAAAATGGAGGTGGACCAAATACAACAAATCAGGCAAGCCTGGATCAATAAAACCGGCAAAATCAAGAGTAGTTAAAAGGAAGGCTAAAGCAGCTCCAAAACCTTTATCCCAAGACGACGGGATGGGGGAAATGACGCCAACACAAGCACAACATGTGACTCGTCTTTCTCAACACACTCACCTCCAGTTCCTCACTGACGAAGAGTGTCGGGTGGAAACGACTCTCAACGCCTATGCCGCCCTGATAGCCCACTGGTCCGAGCGGGAAACCCCCTGGAGGGCCGACTCGGACCAGCAGCCAACCTTCTGCGAGCTCTTCCAACCCCGGGGCTACTCCATCCTCCAGCACGTCCGCGCAGCGCATGACTGTTTCCAAGCCGGCCAGCCCCAGCAAGGCGGCGACATGCTCCGCCGTGCATTTCTCGGGATTGAGTCCGCCATCGAAAACGGCATCGACATGGAAGCCCTCTGGGACTGCTGTCTCGCCGTGCCCCATCTGGTGCTCACCACGGGCTGGATCGACTTGCTCGCCATCTTCGCCCGCCACCTGCACCAATACGCCCTCATCAAACTGCAGTCCCACCACCCCCTCACCCACATCGCCGCCTCCCTCCACCGGCTGTCCACCCCCGCGTCCCAAACCTCCCACCTACTCACTCCCCCATTCACCACCAACACCACACCCCTCACCCCATTCACCACCAACACAACATCCCTCACCCCAACCACCCCCAACCACCACCCCCCCTTTCCCTCCCAACACTCCCAACTCACCCACCTCTCCACCTTCATCCACCACGCCTGGCACCTCTGGCTCTCCACCACCTCCACCATACGCACCCCCCCCGACCACCTCACCACCCACCTCAAACGCGGCTATGTCACCCTCATCGACGCACGGCACGCAATGGCGGGGGATGTGCTGGCCGACTTTGCGGTGGTGGTGCGTGAGGGGCTGGCGAGGGAGGGGGCCGCGGTGACGATGGCGAGGGTTTTGGAGGTGGAGGGGGTGGTGGGGAGGATGTTTTTGCCGCTTTTTGGGGTGGAGGGGATGTTGGATGTTGGGGGGGGTGGTGAGGAGGATTTTGGGGGGTGGGGGTGAGAGTGGGAGCTGGGGTGGGGGGGTGGATGGTGAGTGTGGTCATGCTGGGAGGGTGGTCGGGGAGTGGGAGGCGTATGTGGAGAGCTATTTGGTGTTTAGTGCGCGGAATTTTATGGCGGGGATTGCGGAGGTTGGGGGGGAGTGGGAGAAGGCGGCGGCGTATCGGAGGGAGAGTTTGGCGTTGCCCGAGGGGGAGGGGAGGGATTTGTTTTGGTTGCAGACTTCGTGGCTGGTTGAGTCGAGGCTCAGGGGGCAGGGGAATCATGCCGAAGCGGACCTCATTCAAGCGGCGAGGGCTGAGGCGGAGGGAATTTCTGGGTTGGAGCACATGGTGGGATACTGAAGGGGTGAGTCTGGGCGTTGGACGCACTCCTTACACGGTGGGCTGACACGGCACTCTTGGGATACCATTTTAGGTGTTTCATGTCATGTACGAGGCCATGAGACAAGAATAGTGAGTTTAGCAAGACGTTTTCGAGAATATCACTGCCCATCATTGCTATAGAATCATCCCCAATAGTACCAGGAGTCCAGGGTCCATCCGCATAATAGGAACATCTGCTAGCCAGGGTGCTGATGGCCAATGAGCCGGACGGTATGCTCCAAAGGCATAGCAGCCAACGTTGCTCCGCAGGTGCTCTGGCTGGACTCCCTTGCGTGCAGCATTGGGTTGTCATAATTTCAACCGAGTAAGTACCAGTGGCAACAAAGAGTGCAACCTCTGTGGTTTGTGTAAGGGTTGTGGTCGTGACCCTGTAGCCGGCATGGCCACGTCTCCAAAACCACCACCCATCATACCATCTCGCGTCACGGGTGTGTGACCCTACCGACCTAATCGGCCCCGTTGTAGCAGAAATCCTTGAATATCAACACAAGGTTCCGCGGTCATTCCTACTAAGCATGGTAGATTGAGAGCCAAGGATGTTGGACGGATGTTGGACAGTCAACTCTTGGTGATATTGTAACCACAACAGCAGCCACCTTGGTAGCAAAAGTGGGATGAAGATAGGCTTGAGCTCAACATCAGTCAGACTTGAGTGACATACAAACCTACCAGGTATCCTTGGCACCGGTCCGTACCTCGCAATACATTCCGATACCTCTCATCTCGTGTATTTGATTTTGAAACGCCCCAGGCCCTTCTGTTTCTCCATCGCGGGCCAGCGGGCATGCTTTGAGGCCAAGTCGTTTGGTAGGTACCTACTGGCAATAAGGGTAACCCTTTATGACTACCAAGCAATTACGACTTGAGTGTGCCACACCTACCCTGTCGGCGTGCTAGGGATTTGATGTTTTCTTGTTATTCTTAGAAGAGAGTGGTTAGGATGACCATCTCGATCCCCATCTTCGCCATAAACCCATAATCACATTACGACATGTTGGGCTAGGGCTTGATGGCGGCCAATGCGGATGTGGGTTTGGCGGCAGAGAGCGGAAGGGAGGCGTGACCAAGCGTCTGTGTGGGTAAGTCGTGGGAGCCAGTATAAGGGGGGGTATGATGAGGTGCCGGAGGAGGTTCCGGACCAACGGGGTGGATTAAAATGAGGTGCTGCAGGAGACGGTGACGGAGATGTCGAAGAATGTTTGAGTGAGCGGTTGGCCCGACCTTCCATGGTATCCATCATATTTGTATGAGTGTAAACAAGGCGTTCTATGTATGTCTATGCACCGGTCTAAACCTGTACATGTATGGTGTTCGGTTGGCGAAGTATCCCAACACCGCCATCTAACAACCCTTTTTGAACACCTGTATGTTTAGGCGGTGGTCTGCGGCGTCAACTGACTCGAAATGAACTGTACCACCACCGCGGACCACATCTTGCCGAGCGGCACGAAATGCCCGCCAGGGTGGATCACAACTTGAGCGTCCTTACACTTTCCGGCCAGCTTCTGGCTCGCCTCCTCGCTAATGATCGTGTCCAGGGTCCCAATGACATGGAGCGTGGGTGTAGCAACCTTGGGGCTGTACACCCACTCCAGGTCGGGCGGCGCGGCCATGAAGCCACCGTACATGACGGCACACTTCAGCGGGCGGTGGCCGTTCGCTTCACGCACATTCTCCAGCCAAGAAGCGTGCTGCGCTGGCGAGTTACGCATGCTGCCATCAAGAGCAGCGGCCAGCATCACAGCCATGCAAGCCCCCTGGCTAAACCCGAGCACGCAGTCGACCCCGCCGTCCCTGTTACCCTGCTCCCCCTCCCCCTCCGCCACTGCCTCCGCCCCCTCACGCGCCTCCCGCCTCGCCTCCCGCAGCACGTCGGCGATGAGGTTCATGCCCTTGTCGAGGTACCGGTACTCGCCCGTGCGGTCGTCCTTGCGGTACCAGGCGTACCATTCCGGGTCGGGCTTGTCCTCCTCGCCGGGGGACGGCAAGTCGTGGGGCGACAGCTTGTTGGGCGCTGTCGGGTAGATCAGCACGGCCTCAAGGCCACGGGGCTTGAGTGCCGTGTTGAGCACCTTTTTGAGGGCCGAGGTTTTGGTGGCGAAGGAGGGGCCGGATTGGGTGTAGCCTTTGAGATGTGTTAGTATAGGTGTTGTGGTGGTTAAGGTAATTCAGGGCAGCTCTGATCTCTTGTCAAAAGAGGCGTGTGCAAGGAGAGACTCGAGAAGTCCGAAAACGGCTGGGTATATGGAGCCGTGGAAAGCGAGCAAAAACACCAAACAAGACAATTAAGGCAGAAGAAGTAGACAAAGATGAAAGGACAGCTGGAAAACGAAATAAAACCCGGGCAGAACCAGCTCACATTCCAGGAAGTAAGTTGATGAGAAGTTTGGGGTATTCCACATTTAGAGTCCGGCTTTCTCTGCCTTGAGGGTGCAGGGTTGGACATACCGTGGAGCATCAGGATGCGGAACTTCTTGAGACTGGCCGTGTTTTTCGAGGTTGCAGGTCTGGTGCCGGCCTTGCCGGGCGGGGCCGATTGGATCGGCTCTGGAACTGGTTCAGACATTGCAGAGTAGGGCGAAGGCCGCTCAAGTAAATATGGACTGGGTTGTGCGAAGTTGGGGAGTTTCGGGCGTTGTGGTGAGAGAGTGAGGTTGGGCAACCACTTGCAGGAAGTGCAAGGACCCGGAGGAAGCGCGAGATTGTGGGGGTGAGGCGGGGATTTATGGGTGAGTAACGGATTGTCTAAGCGGCTGCTTAGCAATAGGATAAGCCTGCGGGTTGACAGTCGCATGAGAATATGGCAGAACAGGACGGCGACATGGTGCAAACCCAATGCAGGAGAAAGGCAGCTCGGTGGGGAGTCATTGCGTTGTTTGGACCAGGATCAAGCTAATAATGTGAGCGAGGTGAGCCCCCTCCGAAGAAACAAGCCGCAAGCTACGGAGCAACAAGTGGAACCTAATCACATCTCTTCGGTTTGCGCGATACCGTTAAAACAAAACGGCTTGGGAAAAACATGAAGCACGAGCAAGGTATGTAACCTCTACTGATTCCCAACATATCAACGAGTATCAAGACGAACTCTCAATGCGGGCGCCCAGCAACGGGTCGGTTGATCTATGCCAGGAGCGAAAACATCCTCATCAATAGGGAACATGATGGAGGATGCCGATAAACACGCTGAGATCAGCGCGTTAACTGGCAATTGGGTTTCTGTGCGTTTGAAACGCCCCAAAATGTCATAGTTTTGGAGCTCGAGGAGCAGGTTCGCCCAGACACCGGATGACGGCGGAACCAATCTTTCGGTCACAAATCCAACACATGCTGCCACCCATTCCTCTTCCTCCACGATTCACTGTATTGCGGGCCGGGATCAACAGCTCGATTGACGTTGGCTGCTCTATGATACAAGTCCGTTGCTCGGACAGTTCTGCGGGGATATCGCTCAAGGAAATGCTGTGCTGCCGTTCTCGCCCCTCACTTGCCGTCACCACTCGTAGCCACCGTCTAGTGCGCAGCCTTCGCGTTGGGGTTCCGGGGGTCGTTCTTGAACTCGTCGGCTGTGTCCTTCGGTCAGTTCGGATCAGATCGGGATTGTTGCAAAGTGTGGTCATACACGACATCATGGCGGTCTGGGCCGAGTTGACGCCGTAGGCGATGACGACGGCTTGAAGACAGGTTAGCTCATATGTACTCGGTAGCCATGAAGTGAAGTATGGCGGCGGTAGGAAGGTCTCGAGGCATACCGGCAGCCAGGAACGGAGCCATGGGGCGCACTGCAGCCATTGTCAGTCAGCGATTGCCCAGTCACCACCAACGATACCATGACGGGTCAATTGACGTACACACTGGCGCGGGGAACTTCTTCAACGGGGTAACGCCGAACCAAGACATCGTGGCGGTATTCTCTGGCGGTGACGACGGAGGTTCGGGGTGGTTTAGTGAATGGGGTTGTCTGACAAGAAAGCGAGCGTTTTTCGCGGCTCTGGCTTCGGAAGCTTGGGCCAAACCCGCTGCCGAGACTCGGCTGTTGTTGCCTTGGATTTAAGGCGTAAACATTGAAGCTTTCAATCCCCGCCATGTGGGGCTAAATACGGATTCGTGGAAACGATTCTCCGAACGGGCAGAAAGTGGGGTCGGTGATGGCCAGGGTAGGTTATCCTGAAGTTCAACTTTGGCCGGACCTGTGACATCATTTACCCCCGCATTTTTGACAAGCGGGCAGTGTCTGGACCTCTGGACCCTGGCTTGCCTGGCAGCTCAGGGCAGCTGACCTCCCCAACCAAGCTTCAGCATGGGGGTGGCAACCTGACAGCCTGAAGCAACCTCCAAAGCTCTCCTGCTTTCCCTGCATTCTCAACCGTACTTAAAGTGCGGGGTGAAGAGGTCGCTTCGTCAAAACACCCGCTTCGTCCATCCAATTAACCCGCATTGCTCCCCTCCTCTTTGGCTTCATTGCTGCCTCCTGACTCGATACCCAATCTCCCAATCTAGCTTCCCGCCCGCCTGCGCCTTCCTGCTGTACTCTGCGACCTATTTCCGCAATCACAAGCTGCCGGGAAACCGAACATCGTCCGCTCAACCGTCTTCTGCCGTGCTCCTGCTGCGTTTTGTCTCTCGTCTGCTTTCCTTCGACCGGTCTCGGCATCACACGTGCCACCTATCGAACGATACTCGATACCTAACCACCAATCGAGGTCGGTGTCTTTGTTTCACCTTCAATTGGAGCTTGCGGTTATTTCGCGTGCGTTTGCTTGTCTCGTTCTGGCACGCATCCAACCTCCCACGGCGCTACTTTCCCCTCATTTGGGGTACTGCCATCGCCCTCCTCAATACCTCATCAGCCAAAACCGCAACCATGCTCTCACAACGTGTTGTCCGCGCCGTTGCGACCGCCCGGCAAGCGCCCACAATAAGGGCCTTGTCAACAACAGCTGCAACCCGGAGCGACCGCCTGCCAGCACTGGGCGACATCCAGCCGGACCAGCACGAGACATTCAACAGCCGGCAGAAGACGTTCCGGTCGCAGCTTGTGGAGGCACAGAAACAGCGGGAAGCCAGTGGGTTTGCCTCATCCCCCTCTTCATCTTCTAGCGCCCCCTCCTCTTCCTCGGCCCAGGGCCTTGGATCGCTGAGCACTGCCACGACCGGTACAGGGACTTCAAAGCACGCTGCTGAACAACAGCCATCCCCGCGCAAGGCGGGCCCCCTAACCAACCTTATCTACGGCACCAAGGAGGGCCGCGAGCTGGACGCTCAAATCGAGGCCAGCTTCAGCCAAGTGCTTGCCCGCGGCAAATACGTACACTCGATCGAATTCCACGATGTGAAGCCCGAGCACGTCGAGGAGTACGTTGCGCTCGTTGGAAAGTGGTACCCACGCGTTGCCGGTTCGGCCGAGAATAAAGTTCACCTCGTCGGAAGTTGGAGGACCGAGGTGGGCGATTGCGACACATTTGGTGAGTCCTGTCCCAGTATGGGATATCTTACTCGCACGACTAACAACCTTTACTTCAGTCCACATCTGGGAATACCAGCGGTACCAGGGCTTCCACGCCTCGCTGAACAGCATCTCGCACCACAAGGAGTTCCCCGACTTCGACCGGAAATTACGTAGCCTAATCCGCGGCAAGCGCACCTCGCTCATGCAAGAGTTCAGCTTCTGGCCGACGACACCCCCGCGCCAGCTGGGCGGGCTATTCGAGCTGCGCTCGTACACGCTGCACCCGGGCAACCTACTCGAGTGGGAGACGCACTGGCGGCGCGGGCTCAAGGCCCGCCGCGAGGTGATGGAGGGTGTGGGCGCGTGGTTTGTGCAGATCGGCGACCTCAACACAGTCCACCATCTGTGGCAGTTTGCCGATCTCGAGGAGCGCAAGATCCGCCGTGAGAAGAGCTGGGGCATAGAAGGCTGGGCTGAGACGGTGCACAAGACGGTTCCGCTGATCCAGGAGATGAAGAGCCGGATCCTGGTCCCCATGCCGTGGTCGCCCGTAGCTTAGGCCGGCGAGTCCGTGGGGAAGAGTAGATTCAGCACAACCTCATTGTCTTGCGTTGACTGGACTTGGGGGTGGTAGACGTTGCCATGTACATAGCAATTGTTGATTTCGTTACTTTGTTTCCTAGTTCACTCGCAGCTTGGAGTCGGCGGCACAGTCATGGGTGTTGTTCTTTTGTTAAGACCGTGAAATAATCCTGGAATATACAGTTGAGAAAGCGGCACCAACGGTGAAGAAAGGTCTTCAAAATGTGTCAGGATTCACACATGCCTAACGCAACAGATGAACAACCGCATATCAAGCAACTATCCAACTCCAGCCCATGCGAACAACACCTCATAGAACACCCTGCCTCGTCAATTATGACGACCCCCTCCTCGTCCAACCCCAGCATCCACTCTAATCCTCCCCCTCCATCTCCTCCCCCAACACCGCTGCCAAATTCCGCCTCGTCAGCGCCAGCGTATGACCCAGCGCGCTCAGCTTCGCCGACAGCGACATGAGGCTCGGATCCGCACTCTCCACCCGCACCTTCTCCCGCACAAAGACATCCACCGACCCGGGCTTTTTTGTATTGTTGTTGCTGCGGGTGCCCGACAGCGGCACCGTTTGTCCCGTGGAGGCCGTCGCTTCGCGGCTGGGGGTTTTGGCGAGGGGCGCGGGCGCTGGTGTGGGGGAGCCGTGTTGGTGGTGGTCCCCCTCGCTGGAACAACAGTACCCGAAGACTTTTTCGGACTCGTCGTGTTCGAGGCGGCGGGCGGTGCCGATGGCGAGCGCGAGCTTGGTGCCGAAGTTGAGCGGTGCGTCGGCGGGTTCGAGCGAGCGCAGCCAGAGGACGAGAGAGCTGTCTTGTATGCTGAGGTGGAAGCTGAGGCTGGCGGGGGAGGTGGAGGAGTTGGCCGTCGTGGGCTGGGCGAGCGGCGGCGTGAAGTGGGAGGGGGCGACGGAGTTTGTTGTCCAGTGCTGCGGGTCACCGGGGGGTGGGGTCCCTGTGAGGATGGCGGAGGCTTCGCTGAGGGATTGGGAGAGGAGGCGGAGCTGGGCCGAGAGGAAGTGTGGGGGTGGGAGGTCGGATGGGAGGGGGGTTGTCGCTGTTGCCGAGGGGTATGAGTAGGAGAGGGTCAGAGTGAGGAGATCGATCGAGTGGGTGAGGAGGGAGTGGAGGGTCGTGAGAGGGGTGAGGTGGATCGGGTGGTCGGGGTTGATAGTGAGGGTTTGCTGGGGGAGGGTGCGTAGGCGGAGGTGGATCGTCTGAGGGTAGGAAGGTAAGGTGTTAGTTGATTAGGTTAAGGGAGGGCACCACAATAGGGCGGACGTACCCCCTTGACTATCCGCGTCCCAACGCGAGTGACATGTCCTTTGACAATTTCGTTCCTCGGTGTGCTCAATACCAGCGTGCTCCCCGGGTCTATCGGCGCCAGCAACGCATAGCAGTCCTCGAGGCCGTGTTTAAGGTTGGTGAGGGTTTCGTGCAGCTCATCGATCAGCCAGTCGAGTTCGCGTCTCTGTGGTTGTACGACCAAAGGTTCAATCAGCACCCAGGTTTCATCCATGGCTTGGGCCATCTTGATATTATGCGACTGTCAGGGATGTGGTCGCAAACATACCTCGGCGGTCTCAATTGCGACTTTAAGCTGATCGGGCGCAACGTGTGGCCAGATTTCCACTGACATGGTGGGAAACGAACTATCGCTGTCCTTTGCCCTCGAAGTAGGCACCCATATTCCAGGGTGACGACGATCGCAGTATTATGTGGTCTTCCAGAACAATTCTGAGGATGCCTGGGTGGTGGCTTCGGGGAGCTTGGGAAGCATGACGACTGGTGTGGAGCGAGTTGCTGAAACAGGCAGGCAGTGGGCTACCAACGTGGGTGCCCCAGGTCTTAGCCCATGACCACCCCACCATCGGCTCAAGTGGGCCTTCGCTGTCCAACAGAGAACCAGTACGGATACCTCAAAAACATCGAAGTCCACCCCCCAACGCCATTGATTGACCGAATACATTCAGCAAAACGGGGGGGAAGTTTTCCATTTTTACGTCGAGCTTTCTCAGTACGCCGAGTCCGTTAAACAACATCACCCATTCAAATTATCGAGAAAACCGAGCAAACCCGCCCACGATGGCTCCAACAAAGCCCACGAACGATCCAGCCAAGGACCAACCGTTACCCAACAAGCCAGAAACAAAGCTACCACCAATCCCCCATGGTTCGCCCTCCCCTCCCCTCCCCCCAACCCCCCCAACATCCTCATCCCCAAGACTAACCAACCCTTCCCCCCCCCCCAACTAGGCTCACGCATCCACAAACGCCCCCTCCCGGGCCCTCCCCCCTCCGCCCACCCCCGAATCACCCCCAACAGCACCCGCCGCGCCGCCTCCCCGGCCTCGGTCGAAGCCCGCATGGCCACCGCCGACCCAGACGGTTACATCCCGTCGCCGCGCGCCGCCCACACCGTCGTCATCAAGGTCTCGTCGGGTGCCTCGTTCATGAGCTTGGTGCGCCGCGCGAGGAAGGCGCTCGAGAAGGCGCCGGGGAGGCAGAATACGACGGGGTTGCCGCTTGCGGCGAGGGTGGCTGCGCTGAAGGTTGGGGGGAGTAGTAGTGGTGGTGGTGGTAGTGGGGCGGGTGGCGGTGGGACAGGCCGTGTGTTTTCGGATGCGCTGGATGATGTGGTGTTTGTTGCGACGGGGAAGGCGATTGCGAAGGCGGTGGAGGTGGCGGGGCTGTTTACGCGGGAGAAGGACTTGCGCGTGTTGATGCGGACGAGGAGCTTGAAGGCGGTGGATGATGTGGTGGCGGAGGATGAGGAGGGCGATTTGGAGGACGAGGTGCGCGTGAGGTATCTCAGTTGCCTGGAGGTGGGGATCCGGTGGGCATCATGAGAGGGTACGGGGTCGTCGGCGGTTCGTTAACTAAGGTCTGCGACCTGTACTCACGCTCAACGGCAACGGCATCGCGGGTGGTTTAGCATGGTTTGGCGTTTGGACGGAAAAGGAATGACGGTGCCCACGATGAGTTTTACGGCGTTTAGGAATTACATGGGTCGGGATTTCCAGCACCACATATTGTTGTCTGGCAGGGCAGCCATGGCTTTTGGGGGCAAGGAGTCGTGGTAACGACGGCATACCGAATCGTAACAAAACATAATAACGACAACGCATTTCTGCCGCCTGCCGCCTTCTTTTCTCATACGTTGGGCCGAGACATCGCCACAACTTGGACAGATGTCACGTATCCGCCAGCAAACGAGTGGGTTTGGGTGACGGCTATCGTGGAGATTCAGGTCCGAGTGCGCGGGCCCGACTTGGGCGTTGCTTCTCGCCGCGGAACAAGCGAGCGGGCTTAAAATAACGGACGATGTTTCTACAAACCGCTTGATTCTAGGGATGGACAAAGGGGAAACTTTCCGGGGCGGCAGTTTTATGCTGCCCGACGAAACCTCTCACCATTGTCAGAACCCCTTAACCACCCGCCCCCGGTCGAAATGGACGGCTTCTGAAACTAAAACTGTTTGTCGACGCATTGGCCTTCGCAGCTCGCACGATCGAGTCAACATCGTCGTTTAACCGGTAGAAAAGGGGTTAATCGTAGTACTATTGGGGGAAGCGGCCCACGGAATAGGGTCATATTTGCCGGATCAGACGGCATCAGATCACAACCTAGTCCGGCAAACACGGTCTAGTCGTCGAATCATCCGCTGTCGCCATGATATCTCGGGCATCGGGAAATCGCAGGTGAAAAGACACCGGGTTCATCGGCGGCAGATGCAAAGAATGGAAACGAACTACAGTCCGCTTGCTGTGTCGCCGACGCAGCTCCAATGAGAGCAGGGAGGAAAACAAAGTAGGAAACATCTTGGCCTTTCCCGGCTGGGGCCCGAGACCATTGAATGCCCGTGCCCGGTCAGCGGAGTCCTTGCAACGTGGTGCGTCGAGGAGTTTGCATGGCGACGCATAGCAACGACACATGGCACCAGAAAGCATCGTCTGTTGTTGCCAGAGCGGGATTACGGAATGACACCCCCACAAAAAGAAGGCTGCCGCAAAAGCAACCCTGGCCAGCGTGGACCAGATCGCCAGCGATTTCGCTTCTCATCTCTGTCGGAGCCGATTACCCCGGACTGCGCTAGGCGTCTTGCCCCTTGCGGTTCAAGCGAGTCTCGGTGTCGAGTCTCCCTTTCGCACGGCCCACCCTAAATGGCAGAGGGCGGCACGTCATGCCAGGCACGCCAATCAAGGGCCGTGGAGCAAATTGATCAAATCTCGCAGGTCGCCGCCGTCTGTTGGGCGCTCCATCGCGCTTGAGAGATTTTGGGTGAGAATCGTCGCGCCATTTCTGAGGAGAGCGAGAAAAAAAATTGAGTAAAAGACGCGATATCGTTGCTTAGAGACCCCAATCCGCGAGCATTCTTTTTTTGGCTCTTAACATCCACAGTTCATCGCTGTGGCTGTGGCTGTGGTGGTCGCTAGCCGGCGTTTCGACCAGCAGCATGGGAGGAAGCGGCTCGGGCAGGCACAGCATCCCACAGCATACTCTATTTGGTAAAGTGCGCTGGTCGAGGTTGTATTCGACAAGACCGCAGGTTGTCAGCCGTCGAGTGCAATTTCCCGTTGAAACTCGGGCACGCCACCGAAACCGTTTTGTGCGGTGGACGGTCGTTGTCAGGGCGGCAATCCAATCAAGGGCAGCGGCTTTCCCCCGTTCAGGTCGCCAGTCCAGGGCCAGAAGAGTGCTATTTCCGCGGCGAGGATCGCATTTGGCGCCTGGTCAACAATTGGGGAAGGAAGGGTGTCGAATATCCCTGCCGAAAAAGATGCAGGTACCGGCAACCCCTCGTGGCGCCAATCCCTGGGAGGGAAAGCGTCAGGTACGTACCGTTGCGTTGCAGCCTGTGCAAGGCGCCTTTTGTGTTGTTGTCGGCTGTTTGGCTGCTTGGCGTCCAAAATCGCAATTTGCGCCGCAAACTGGGGCCGTGTGGCCCTGGGGTCCCCCCCAGACAAATCCACAGATATCGTGGGCTTCTCTCATTCCTTCCCCATCCCTCTTCAGCTCTGCGCCGTCCACCCCCTCGCTCACCCACAGGCTTCGTTGGCAAAGTCTACTCTAAGAGCCCCTCACCCGACCTTGAATACTCGACGTATTCAGTCTGCCATTCTTTCTGAAACAACTCTCCAGCGAAAACATCATCATCCATCATCTCCAAACCAGCACTTGTGCTCATTCTTCGCTGAAACGACCCTGCAACGATCACCTCAACTCACTCGTCTCCAACCCCGAGTTGACAAAACCAGAATCCGGCCTTCACCCAAGTCTCTCGGACTCGGAACCGGCTTTCACTTCTTCTCACGCCTCGATAACGACCTCAACACACTTACACGCACTTACATCACTCCAAAATGCATCTGCCTACCATCTTCGCCGCGGTCCTCTTGCCGCTAGCGGCCGTCGCCGATGACTTGACGACGACTACTAGGACAAGCACCTTGACTCTCACCAAGACCCTCACCCTGCAGCGCGCACAGATGACGGTTCTCACCAACAGCACTTCCATCTCGACTACCTTCACGCTGCCCAGCCCCACGAGTTCGAGTGAACCGGCCGCCACCACCTCGTCCGACCCGAACGGCGGGTTAGCGCTCAAGGCGGGCCATATGGCTGCCCTTGGTGTGGCTGGTGTCGTTGCCGCTGTCCTTCTCTAGGTTTAGCGACGCGACTCGGGGGAAGTTGGATCTTGGGACAGGTGCTCCCCATCACTTGATCGGGACGCCGAGGGCACGACAGCCCGCCTCACTGCTGGCGCGCGAATTCTTCGATGCTAGCATCGCACCAATTTTTCCTTTGTTAAAGTGAGGCATCCTCGACACAGCCGGATGGGTTGGCACTTTTGCTAGGTCACGACCTCAGGAGTCCTTCTACCCCGACTAGTCTGGGCCTGCCGACCTTACTTTTTCTTCGTTCTTCCGGCAAACCATTGGCACACGCAACTTGACCACATCGCCCGAGATCTCCCCCATTTGCCGCTTGCGGCTCACCGTCAACCTTGATACCCTTTTTCTCGCCTTCACTTCCGCTCGCGCCACCCGCGCCGGCTTGTTCGACACTACTTTCAGGGGGTTGATCTCGGGCAGAAGGGGGTGGTTTGCCCGGCTGGACTTTACTCTTTTTTCTTGGGGCTGATTTGGGACGGATCTTGACTTTGCATACGAGGAGGAGCAACGGCGGGGATGGCAGGGTCACAATCTGGTTTCATTTCTGGGGGGTGGTTATTTACGAAAAGGCTTTTTCTACGAGGGAATGATGGACGCGGCGCACGGAGGATGCCCCTTTACCTTTCACTTCACATCTTAACATTTTACCCTATATATTCAACTTTGCTCGATACCCATTTTCACTTGGAACCCCCTTCGTGGTTGCCCTGTTTTTACTCCCCATGTTTCATCTCGATGTGTGTGTGTGTATTATCTGTGCGTGAAAAGTTTGTCGAATCCCTCGCCACCTGCCACTCCGAGTCAATTTCCGAGTCCGTTGGCGGCAACTCCGTGCCACACCGACAAACATTTTAAGCGCCGGTCACAGTCTCTGAACAGTGGCTGGCACCAAACAACACACCATTCATCTCAGCTCCCTCCCAACAGACCATGGCATTTCTCCATGAATAGCGCAGGCCTCTTAACGGTTCCAACACGGCAACCCCCCTCTCTCAAAATCCTCAAACCACCACACCACGCACAGACTCCATCATCCGCCCCCAACTTCATCCCTCTACAAACTCCACGCAAAACCACCTACGGAATACAGACACAGCAGGGGGGAGATGAGAACAAGAAAGCAAGCGCTGGCCCAAGCGCCGACCACATGGGGGACCGCAATCCTTGGCGTGGGTTTGCTCATTTCCGGTCTTTTGCCTTTTGTGGAGCCAGGCGATCGCCATCATCGGATCGGACCGATCGCGACTTACACAAGGGGGCACAAGGGCCTTGCCTGCGTGTCTGCGTTGCGGCTTGCGCTGAAAGGTTAAAAAACTAAGAAAACATGGGCAATATCCACGTTGATCGACGGTGATGTTCGGATTATCAATGCTTGATCTTGACGTTATATGTTTGCAAAGCACCGAGTTTAACCTCATAAAGGGAGGGTTGTCCACAAGACCCCTTATTTATGCGTGCCGCCCTTCCCGCGAACCCAAACTCGAAAGGGCCATGATCGATGAACACTAGGGCGCGGCGCTGAGGCGTCATGGCCGCCCACACTCATTCTGCAAACATTTCAGACGGGAAAGAGGCAGTTCATTTCTTCGTGGTATCATAACAGGTTAGCCCAACGAGCGACCCAGGCCGGCCCTGGATGCACATCATCGCCTAACCAGTGCCGCAAGAACGGCGAAGACCTGACAAGCTCTCCCTAAATTCTTGTCGTTTGAGCCGAAGAAACCCTTCTTCCTCTCTCGGGGATGGCATAGCTCCCTAGATCAACCCATGGCACCCCTTTATGCTTCACCCTCCGACCGAAAAACAGCCAGAGTACTCGCAAATGTTGCCCTATTCTGATCCCAAGTCGCCATATCCAACCCCTGCCGAGTAATCATGCTCACACTGCCGATAGTATTCAGGTTATACATTTCCACCGTCAGCAGGTCCTCGTCATCGTTAGGGCTACCACCTCCCACCGTATCTGGCCCGACCCAGAAGATGCGCGCCTGGCAATTCTCGCCCGACTTGGCGGTGCTGCAGCTGGTGTTGTAATTGTTGAAGAAGCTGTACAAGCCCGCGCCAAAGACAACTACGTTCCTCGAGCCGATGATGCGCAGACCCCATGCCATCTCGCAAGGCGGATTCCCTTGCAGGTTCAAAGAGGCCTTTGCCTGCTTGGTCTGACAATCGGCGGCAAAGTCAGGGTCGCGAATGGCGACATTCGGCTCAGTGAAGGGGTACGGAGCCGGCGGGTTGGGCTGGTAGTAGGGGGACTCGGTTTGAATCTGCCCCATCCAGATGTCCGAGGCGTTCAACAGCTGGTACTGGTACAGCGTGTGGTGCTCAACAGAGCTTCCGACCGACCAGATGCGGTTCCCTTCAATCAACATCCCACGAGGCACGAAGACGTTGATTTGGGTCGAGTTCCAGTCATCGATATCGTGATCGGCCACCCAGATCCAGTTGTTTTCCATGTACAGATTCCGGGCGCTGGGAGTGATGTGCATCCCCATGTACCCAGCGATGCATGACGGGTTAACATAGTTAGGCTTGTCTGGCGTGATGGGACACTCAGCGACTTGAAGCTGCGATCCAGTGAAGCCACCGACACGAATGTGGACATCCCACATTCCCGACGGCGGGCTTCCTGGGCTACACGTGTTCTCTGCTGCCGGCGTGTTGAGGTTGTATTCGATCATGACGGCCCCTGGAGCTGGCCCCTGCGTCGATACGATCAGGTCGCTCATCTCGACGAACCCGACATCACCAGGGTTTCCGACGCGAATCACGGGCCGGGGGTTTTTCGGGTCCGAGAACTTCTCGCCCGAGCCCATGATAATGGTGGCAAGGCCTTCGCCCATGACACGAGTATTCGGCGGGATGAAGATGGTGTCGGTGACCCTGTAATATCCCGCATCCAAGAAGGCAATGTAAGAGGAATTTGCCGCACCCTGGATAGTGTTCTGGATCATGGCCGTGTCGTCAGCGTGCCCGTCTCCAAAGGCATAATGGTCTCGTGCCTTGACGAAGTGCTCAGCAGGGTAGTCCTCATAGTGCGGTTTGGACCTTTCGTAGTAGCGGTCTCCGAGCTTCAAGGTCGAAGGCTGAGAGAAGGTAAACTCTCGCCCTTCGAGCAGAGAGGGCCCGTGTGGGGCATATGTATTTCCCTGGTTGCAAAAGTCAGCAGTGATTCGGATTCGATACCCCAGGGAGCAGAACTTACCCTCGCATAACCCCAATCATAGACGGTCCCAGTCGAGTCACCCAACAGCAGAGGCTTCCCGTCTGCTCCCGCCAAAACGGTCGGGACATTTTCATACTCGACATTTTGAATCACCAATGAGCCGAGACCTGTCGTGTTCCCGGGATTCCGGCCGGTGATCATCGCCGTGCTCACGTTGACGAACAAGCTGTCGAGCAGGGTGACCGAGCCGACATCCAAGGAAGACATGTTAATGCCAACCCGGGAGTTGACGATCTTCAGCGACTTATACGTCCACCCCCAATTCCATATCTGGTCGATGGCTGTATCAGAACCGTAGAAGCTGAGGTTGCGCATCGTGTACTGCTGGTTGCCAAACCGAGCGCCAACCTTGCCGCCGTGGAAAACCAGATCGGTCATCATGCCACCGCTACCTTCTTCCATGAAGATGCCGACATGGTTGTCGTCCTCTTGAGAGGAAAGCTCGAAGACACAGTTCTGGATCATGGTCGCCTGGGAGGATGGCCAGTGGATCCCAGTGATTGCCCCGCGAACATCCCTCGTGTCAAAGACTAGGTTGCGGACCTGGCGGAAAAACACGTTGGTTGCCTGGAAGTTGAGCTCTGATCACGGCGCCGTTAGTAGTTGGTCTAAACGGTAAAACAGCTAATACGCACTACCGCTGTCCATGTAAGGGTCGGCGTCGAGCATGGCAATTGCCTCGGTTGGGAAGTTTGAGGCAGCCTTGATGACAGGCATGTTGGTCGGGTCACCGACGATCTGGGTGTAGTAGAAGCTGACGATTGGGGCACTGATGAGATAAACTCCGGGCGGGAAGTAAACAATGGCCGGTGTGGTGGTTGAGCCAACGCAGCCAGGGCCACCGCAGCGGTTGCCATCGCTGATTGCGCGATTGATGATCGCAGTGTCGTCGGTAACTATACCGTAATTAGCATGAGTTTACGACCTGGTGAGAGGGCTTGTCGTCTTTACCTCCGTCCCCCTTGGCTCCCAACTTCTTCACGTTGCGGAAGATCCTGTAATCTTTCGCCTCGCTGAACGGTGTGATGCCCTGACGGTAGATGTCTTCCATCCAGTAGGCAGCCCACGCGACTGGCACCACGGCCAACAGAAGCGCGAAAGCGGACCTCATGTTGAGGACCGCGTCGTAATGCTCAATGTGGGTCGAGTAACGGGTAGGCGGGGTCAAGAGGGCGACTGAGGCAACAAAAGAATGGAAAGGTTGAGCAGGTCGCCGACTCGTTGTTTCGACCCGCCAGTGAGGATGGAGATCGAGTATGCGCACTGCTTCGTAGTCCAAACTGGCTATTTGACAGAAAAAGATGCGATAATCCCGACTGTGACGGGCGCGAAGAAAAGAGGGCTTTGTGACACAGTTGTAGGAAACTAAAACGTGGGGGAACGAAAATAAACAAGTTGGGGGGAAGCAGACAGTGCACAAAAGTTAAGGAAAGAACGCGCCTTCCCAAACGTTTCGTACTTGAGACGGCGGCCCGGGGTACTTCACCTTTGCTTCCCTGGGTTGCGTGTTTTTTCGTTTTGTTAGGATTTTCAACTCCGTAGGTCCCAACGTCATGATTTCCTAAGAGAATGGTCGATAAAAGGAGATACCCAAAAAGGGGCATCCACATGGCACCCCGGCAACAATCGAACCATGGGTCACCGCAGGAGATTTGTTTCTGGCCTCAACTTGATCTTTCTCTTGCAGACGTTGCCGATTCTCGATGCCCATGTCATGGTCGAGGCCAGCCATGCCTGCCCCGAATGGGCTTCCGTAATCGCCGTCGTCTGAAAGGAAATCAGGAATCGTGATGGATGTCTGTCTGATGGATACTCGACGCATTACGCTAGCCGAGCACGGCGACTACACACCGCCGTCGAGAATAAAACAGCCTGGAACGTCGAACCTTACCACATATCAGGACTCAGGCCCGCCACAACACCAGAAAGGCCCAACTGCGAAAGTATCTCCATCCCATCCATCATCAACACAACACCAACCCTCAAATCTCCACCACAATAGCCCCATTCCTCACCTCATTCCCCCTCCCCCCAACAACCGAAGCATTCACAAACGTCGTCACCCTCTCCCGCCCCTCACCACCACAACCACAACCACCCATAACCAACCCCCTCCCCACCCAGGCCACCCCCTTCACCCACCCCCAAACCACCAACACCACCATCCACGCCACACACCCCCACCCGCCCCACCCAATCTGCACATCATCATGCGCCTGCCGCACCCCGTCCAGCACGACATCCTCGCGGCCGTGCGCGGCGTGGATGTGCCCGAAGACGTGCAGCCGCGGGCGGAGGCGCGCGACCTCGCTGAGCAGGTAGGGGCAGCCGGCACGGTGGATGGCGCGGCGGTCGAGGTGCAGTTTGGGGGGGCCGTGTGTTATGAGGATGGTGAGGGGTTGGGGGGTTGGGGTTGTTGTTGTTGTGGTTGTTTCCCCTGGGGTTGGGATGGGTGAGGGGTGGGGAGTGGTGCAGTCTATGTAGTCGGGGTGGTGGGCGAGTTGGGAGGTCCAGAGGGAGGCGCCGGTGGAGGGGGGGTATTGGAAGGCGGAGATGCCGTATTGGGGGGTCCAGGGGCTGCCGTGGATGGTTATTTTTCGGGTTTGCGGTTGAGATGGGGGGTTGGAGGTTTGGACTGGGACGTCGAGAGTGATGGTTGAGTCTTGGAGGTAGATGACGTCTCCCCAGTCGAGGTCGTCCTTTGTTTTGGATTTCCCGTATCGTCGCTCGGGGTATTTCTGGAGGAAGGCTTCATCGAAGAGGACGTCGTGGTTGCCGGCGATGAGAATCTTGAAGGGGTGCGGTTGGGAAGAGAGCCAGGTGATGCCAGCTTGCACTTCGTCAAAGGATCCGTTTTCGGTGAGATCGCCCGCGTGGACGAGAATGTCTCCTGGTGGCAAGTCTGGCTGGTTGTTGTGTGTGTCGGATATACAAACGACTTTGATGGGATGAGAACGATTTGTTACAGCCGGTTTCGTTGCGTGTCGAGCCAAGATGGCCGCCGCGAGCCGTCGTCTCCGGTAACCGGGCGTCTTGATGCTGGTCAGGGGTTGCTGCATTTCCCAGATCGATAAAAACGTTGAGATATCGGTGATTATCTGTGATAACTTGGCAATAGGTGACTGGTTAATGGTTGCATTCGTTCAGTACTTGTCTGAGCGGGTTGCGTTGCTCGGACCCAAACATGACTCGGACGACATCGATTATCGATGTTTGTTCTGAGTGGTGACGTGCGTGAGGCGGTTCAACCTGGAGCTGCTCCACCAACTTATAGACCAGCGGTGCTCCAGACTATGCCACCTCGGAGAGGTCCCTTAACATGGGGCCTCATGTGTATGTACATGATTGCCGTTTGGCCGTTTATGTAACCTCACTTCGCGACCAGCCTTAACCACTATTACCTATCTAAATATGGGCCAACTTTGTTGCGCAGAGAGCAAGCCGAAGCGTCGACATCGGAAGCGCCGACAACAAGGCGGTGGTGGCGGTGGCGGCGGTGGTGGCCGCCCCCAGATCGGTCATCCGCAGAATGTGATGATCCATATCCCACGGAACCGGAACGACGAGCATGGAGTTCCCATTCAGCAGGTCACACGGGACATCGATCAGAACGTTTTACGCACTGCGTTGGATAGTGTCTCAGCGTACATCGCCGCCCGTAACCGCCATCTCAGCGTCATTGCCGTTGGAGGGGCGGTGAATACGCTTCACCTGCGCTCCCGAACTACGACACACGACGTCGACGTGTTCGGGTCCGACTTTGGTAATGAGTCCCGGATCCTACTCGACGAGGCCATGCATGATGCTCAGCAACATGTTCCAGGCCTGGGCACCGACTGGCTCAACACCGAGACGCAGATGTATATGCCTGGACCCATGCATGACGAGCTGACACAGTTGGCAAGGCGACAAAACGTCCAGGTTTATGTCGGGCAAGGCCTCACCATCTTCGCCGCCCCGTGGGAATATGCCTTCACAGCTAAAATCAACCGGATCCTGGTCGGCGGGGTCCAGGCTCGTCCCTACGACCTCGACGATGCTGTAACGTATATTCACGAATACATCCAGTCCCACGGCAACCAGCCTGTACCCATGGCGACAGTTCTCAAATGGGCGCGCCGTTGGCACCACGAGGTTACGGACGATGTCTTGAGAAACCGGGTGACTCCCGAGTATAGACGGCGGTATGGAAGAGATGCTTTTGTTTTTCAGTGAACGTAGTGTTGTGGTCGCAGTCGAGTGGGTTCAATTTGGGCTTTGGCGGCGGTTGTCACATGCAAGTACATGTCAACATTGACGGGCGTATAAAAGTGATTACAATGTATTATTTTCTCGATAATAAAATACGAAACAGATGGGGGATATTCTTGGTAGCTTATTTGAAATTGATTGAGTGACTGCTATCATAAGCACAGGTTGAGCTTTAATGCAAAGTAAAACTAAGGTGGAGCAAAGGCAGCTTCTTGAATCGGCTTCTGGGTGACTTTCACTTGGAGTTTGGCCTTTTCCTTTTTCTTTTTCCTTTTTTTTTTTTTTTTGCCAACTGACAAAAACCACCTAGCCGACCTTTGGTTGCCGCATTTGGTTTAGCGTTAATGTGTAATCTTATCCGGAAACGGAGTTTTGGTGCACTTGTGGACCCAGCTTCTTCACATCACCAACAAGCATCCAATCCTTAACATGATGAGGAGTGCCGTCTCATCGCGAGTAAAGCAATAATTTACGCTGTGTTAGTTCCCTCCCGTGTATGGCTGGGTTTGCAGTAACCTACATTTCCCCAACGGCTTCTTTCTTTTGAACAGCCCAAAAAGGGACTGCGCGCAGTGACGCCACTCGTCGACATCATGTCAACGAAATCTAGTGTCTTGTGGTCAAAAGTCCGTCACATTTTTCGGCAAAGCCGCAAGAACCAATTCGAAGAAGGAGAGGGCGCGGGAGACGTCTACATCCCGAACCCAGATGACTACCCTACCTTTCCTCCGTTGCCGCCGCGTGATCTCTTTCAAGATCGCATCAAGCAATTCGACAAGATCGCTGCCCGAAAGTTCGGCGGACCCCAGGGCGAGTACGAGGACAAGCCACTCTACGCTCTGTACCGTTTCTACGAGTTCGTCGCCCTTGATAGCGTTACAAATTACCGCAACTGCCTTGAAGCTTTCTGGCGGAAAAAGAACTGGCCCGTCCACGAAATACCGGATCCTCAGGACCCAGACCCAGAGCGATACGCTTTTCTTGCGGGGTGCACCTACCTTATTGTCCGCGCCTTCAATGCACGCGTGAAGCTAGGACTGGATAGGCAGATGCCGTCGCTTCTGATACCTGAGGAGGTAGAAATGTTGCGGAACCGGCCAGATCATTTGCGCCCGTATGAGAGGGTCCCCGAGTGGGCCGAGAAAGTGACGCCCCTGGAGGAATTGCTAATTGTGCCAACACATGAGGGCGAGGTACTGACGGGAAAGGAGGATAAAAGAGCCGATGCCGACTTTTTGGCAAAGGGCATTCTGCTATGGACACCGCATATTTTCTTCACTTAGGTAATGAGAGATTATTCTTTTGTGTTGTTTTGAATATTTTAATATCCTACGTTTTTAGGACTACTGATTTGGCATCTACATGGGAATAGCATCAAGGACCTCTCATACTGCCAAATAATGCACATGACCCTGTCTCCAACGTGCATGGCTAATCGGCCCCACGTGCACGAGGCCCAAATCGGGTTTCCCCCCGGGCCTCGTCGGGCCAAACTCCCAACTGGCAACTTTGCTACCGCGCGGCTGCAGCGCGTGCGTTTTCCAGCCTCTCCCACCACCATTTCGTGGTTGAGTCTGCAATGGCTGGTTGTATGTCTACCTCCAGTCCCCTCTTGCCGCTCGAGGGTAGGTTTGGCCTTTTCATTAACCCTCGTGTCTGTCGCAGTGCACACCGAACGGCCGGTCGTCATCTCCGGGCCCTCGGGCGTCGGCAAAGGCACGCTCTATCAAAAGCTCCTGGACGCATATCCCGAGACATTCGCAACTACCGTCTCCCACACCACTCGCAAGCCTAGGCCCGGCGAGGTCGAGGGTACCGCTTATTACTTTGTCTCTCGAGACAAATTCGAGTCCCTTATCGCCGAGGGAACTTTTCTTGAGTTTGCCGAGTTCAACGGCAACTTGTATGGGACCAGCAAACAGACAGTCATGGACCAGACCCTAAAAGGATCCATTGTTTTGCTCGATATTGAGATGGAAGGGGTTAAACAACTGCAGGCAGAGCAGTCCAAGACGGATTCTCAGATCAACGCACGCGTTGTCTTCATCAAGCCGCCAAGTCTTGAAGCGCTAGAGGCACGCCTGAGGGGGCGTGGTACCGAGGATGAAGAGAGCATTCAGAGGAGATTGGCTCAGGTACTAGCCGAGTTGGAGTATGCGGAAACGGGTGTACACGACAAGATTATCATCAACGACGATCTCGATAGGGCTTTCCAGGAACTGGAAGGCTTCATATTCGAGCGGCCCTGATTGCCAATTTCTGGCGTACAATTAGAAGCTATAGTGCTTTGCGCTGTGATGCGGCTATCCTGAATGAATGAGACGCCTTTTTCACATCATCAACAACACACACATGATCCAAGCCCCTGGCAGCTTGACCAGGAGTGCCTCGCCTCTGGTACCCTACCGGCTTTCCCAAAGCCCCAGACCCTGACAATACTAAGTGGCAGCACAGGTAGGCATTATGCATGATTCCTGTTTCTTTGTTCGGAGCTCGGAGCATGGCTGCCGTGGGGTGATTTCATCACGTTTTTGGCCGTGAACAAAGGGAGCTCCGAGGCCATAATCATTCAAACCCGGGTTGTGCCAGCGGTTCCTCACAATCAACATCTTTCTTCACAATAAGTCGCATTTCCAACGACTGGAATAGCCAACATGGTCATGCCTATACCAGCCAAGTCAACGGAGGCCAATGGCAACGCTAACGAGGCGATCCTGTCAACACAGGGGGGCAACTCTCCTTTGCCTCAAGTTGCGAGAACTGACGACGGCATGTGCCGCACTGACTTGACTCCCTCGCGATGCCAGACCCAAGCTGTTACTCAGAAAGCTGCTTCTATCCAACACCTCTTCTCCCGAACTGAGGGCGACGATGATCACCTGGGTGATGAATGCGCCGTCCTATGATTACTTGCCGGATAGCGAATCTTTGAATCCAAAGGCTACCGAGTGGATCACACCCCAAGGTGAGCGGTCTTTGAGTCAGAGCTGGTAATCCATTGTGGGCCATGCAATGTTCAACAAAGTCAACAATCACATGGCCTAGCTGACACAATCAACGGCTAGCGACTTCACCACGGCATCAAACAAAGCATACGTGTTTATATAAACAGCGAACCAGTCTTCCCTCGATTATGCCTCCCCAGTATCAACTTGCTACTTAAGATTCACTTCACACTTGTCATCTGTGGGCATCTCGCATACCCCAGACTCTTCTTTCGAGGCCATTACTACATCAACACCTACCACCGCAATCACCATCAAAATGGTCCACGTTCCAGCTCTCGCACCGGCCCTCCTGCTCGGAGTAGCAACCGCCGCAGCCGCCAGCGCCCTCCCCACAACCAGCAGCGTCGGCAACCTAGCCGCTGCCAGCGACCCCCCTCACATCCTCTTTTCCGAGGATGCCACAACCATGGCCACGGCCACGGCCACAGCCACAACCATCTCGCACGCGAACACCAACACCAACACCGACACCGAGACCGACACCGACATCGACAGCAGCAACACGGCGGCCGAGACCTTCGACACGGTCCAGCTCAAAAGCATTAAGCGCTGCAACAGGTCCCCGCTGAAGTGCGACTGCTCCAAGAACGCCACCGAGCTCGCCGCGCTCAACGCCCTGCGCGCCAAGAACAGTTGCTCGAACTGTACGTGCCATAAGAATGGTGCTGGGTCTGGGGCGGGCGGCGGGCAGTTGGTGAAGAGCGTCGCTGCGGCGGTGGTGGGTGTGGCGGGGGTGGTGGCGCTGTTGTGAGGAGTGGAAGGGGTGGAGGGGGGTGATGGCTGGAGGGGAGTAAGGGGGGATTTTCTTTTGTTTTGTTGTTTTGTTGCGAGGGGATGAGTGACAGGTGGTGGTAGGCTGGTACTGCGAATCTTGGGGACACAGATAGACAAATTCAATAAACAACAACCGTGTTGCCGTGTTTTTCTGATGGGTGTTCTCGTTGTGTAGTATGTACATGTATGGGTTACTGAGAGCAGTGGGATGGGTTATCACACGCTCTTGTGGAGTGGTTTGTATTCGATGGAAGAAGGCAAAGAACGCGCTCGTGGTACATTGCTAAAAGCCAAGTATTACAGTAATGTACAGTTGCAACGGAGAAAAAGCCAAATGCAGTTCCAACACCGCGTGACGTCGATCTGAGATGACGGATCAACCAGGTGTTTGCAAGAAGCTAGGACATGACATCCCTATCAACTCAATAGTCATGACCTATACCGTGTGTGTTAGCAACCGAACGACTACAGACCCGCAGTTGGGAGCCAACTTACGTCCAAGCAACTTCCCCCTCTTGGAGAACTCCTTCGCATGATGCTCCTTGATCTTAGCACGACGAGCCTCCTCCTTGGCCTCGAGCTCCAGCATGCGGACGTGCTCGCGGGCCTCACGGACGCTCTCGCGGGCGGCGATCAGGGCCCGGTCGGCCTCCATCTCGGCGGCCTCGGCGCCCATGACGCGCTCACGTGCCTGCACGATGCTGGGGTCCATCTCCTCGCGGTTGCCGCCCCCGAATTTGTGAAGCAGGCCGCCGCCGGTGCGCTGGTGGCCGTTCATGCTGGGGTTGTGGCTGGCATCGGTGGACCGCCGGAAGATACCGCCGCTACCGGTGCTGCGGTCGGGGGAGGAAGCTGTGGTGCTGCTCCGGGTGCTGTTGGTGGCATTGGTGGGCGCGCGGGTGGGGGAGTGGTGCTTGCTGCCGAAGAGGCCGTGTCTCCTGGGTGGCTCTTCATAGACAGGCTGGCGCTCTTCGTAGACGGGCTGGCGCTGAGTGGCCGGCTCTTGGCCTGGTTCGGCGTGGCGAGAGAAGAGACCCATGTTGTAGTGTAAGTGTTGTATTTGGTTTGGTTAGGGAGGTTGGTAGATAGGTAGGTAAAGTTGAGATAAGCTTTCAGTTGTGTAAAAAGGGGCAAGTTGTGGATCACATTTCGGTCTTCTCAGGCGGAAAACCAACTCTATTTGAACCCGCTTTTTCTCGCTCATTACCATCATTCTTCTAAATTGGCAAACTTGATTTTGTGGTGGTGTTGATGATCGATGGCATGACGTCAAGCGCGAGGCCATCGAGGGTCGAATTAATGGAGGCTTGGTATTGGTGTTTGGGTGTTCATCCAATAAGGGCCAGGCCGTGACGTAGCGAAAAGTGGGAGGACGGCCCAGCACAGCGATGCAGCATGTCGAAAATGCAGGGACTGAAAGCTTGAATGTCTGCCCATGTGCTGCCGTCATTGCTTTGGAATAAGCACATACATTTCCGACACCCAACTTCTCAAACTTGACGATGAAAGCAGGTCCAGGGGTAAGAGGCAGTAGTTCCCGGGATACCCAAACCGCGATTCTCGGTACCTAGATTAGATGGTCAAGTGAGGGGCAAGTAGGAGGTTTCAACTCTCGGGTTCCTGGATTTCTCGAGGAAAGGAGATACGGAGCGCTTCGTGTAGAATGCTCAACTTGTCTTTCCGGGTTTCCA
Source organism: Chaetomium tenue (assembly GCF_020726465.1). NCBI lineage: Eukaryota > Fungi > Ascomycota > Sordariomycetes > Sordariales > Chaetomiaceae > Chaetomium > Chaetomium tenue. The sequence goes on along the minus strand of NW_027117333.1, from coordinate 4,522,453 downwards.
GTTGGGCTATTTTGACTTGCTGGATGCCATGGACTCACGGCTGGTCCAAGTCAACCGACCGTGAACCAACGTCGTCCAATTCCGACAGCGGTCGAGTTTCGTTGGCATATTTAGCAATTCCGCTGGAAATTGGGTTCACATTCTTAGTTGCCGACTCGTGGTCTTCATAACATGAGTTGTCGTCTGTCTTACCCCGTGCCGGGCTGGCCTCTCGTGCCTCTCCTTTTTTGCACGAGCAGGCACCTGCCTGTGCTGTTCTGAAGAGCGACAGGACCCTGAAAAGCGACGCCAAGGGGATGACGCAAATGGGACCGCTCGAAACAGGCAGGTGGGGCGGATTGATTCCGTCGTCCAATCACGTTTTCATCGCACTCGCGTCTTTCTGCTTTCTGCATCGAGCAGGCGCGCCAGAGCTCAATCAGTTGTGGTTTTCAACCCTCCAACCCACCTTCCTCCGGTATCGTTTGATTCGCTCGCCCCGCCGACTGTGTTACCTTGCACGAAAACATGGAATCTCCCGTCAGGGAAAGCGAGCCCATGGCTCTCGACGAGCCCTCCCGCTCCCGCTCCCAGTCCCGATCCCGATCTAGAACACCACACTCGCACCATTCCCGCTCGCCTTCGCCCATGGGCCGCCGCCGTTCCGACGACCGAGACGGTCATGCCCGCTCCCCAGCTCGGGATGGCAAATACCGTAGTCGCAGCTACAGCCGCGGTCGCACCACGAGCCGCACACCAAGCCGTAGTCGCACCCGCTCCCGGAGCGACTCGCGTGGCCGAAGCTACAGTCGGGATTACAGCCATTCACGCAGTAGGACCCGGAGCGAGAGCCCGCTGGAGAAGCCGTCTACAAAGGCAAGCAAGCCGATCTCTTCGGGAGACCCAGGAAACCTGGGTTGCAACCGTTCAGTCGACTGACCGGAAATTGTGCAGATTGTTGTCGAGCGGTTGACCAAGAATGTCAATGAAGACCACCTCTACGAGATCTTCGGCCAATACGGCAGCATTGACGACCTCGATCTTCCGGTTAACAGGCAATGTGAGTTGCATACCGCCGGCACCGTCCCCTCCCTCGATAGGGCCCCCCAGTAAATCGGTGCAAGATGACGCTAACAGCCTACCGCAGCCGGCACGAATCGTGGCACAGCCTACATCCTCTACTACACCGAGGCCGACGCTCAAGCTGCAATCACGCACATGCACGAAGCACAACTCGACGGCAGTGTCATTAACGTATCGATTGTCCTCCCGCGCCGCAAGGTCTCGCCCTCACCCCCCGAAGCCCGCCGTGGACCCCGCGGCCCCCCGGCCAACGTTAGGTCCGTCCTTGGGCCCCCTGGTGGCGGGTCTTCGGCTGGCCGGGGCCGGAGGTCACCAGCTGTCGGTGGCTCGGGTCGGTATGGCCATCGCTCTGACGTCTACCGTCCCCGATCCGCATCCCGCTCTCGCTCACCCGCAGCTAGTGGCACTCGTCGGTACCGGTCCCGGTCGGCGTCTTACACATCGAGATCCCCCTCGCGGACACCAGCGGGCCGCGGAGGTCGAGACCACCGAGGCGGCCGCGGCCACGGTAGACGGAGAAGCCCTAGCCGCGATAGCTATGACAGCTACGACCGTCGGAGCAGGACTCGTAGCCGCAGCCGGGACCGAAGATGAGGGGCTTGGGGGGATTGGGTCATGTGGAAGTTATCTAGCGGTTGGCGTTTAGGGCGAATGGTCGGTCGCAAAAGAATGGACAATGGGAAAAAGGGCCAGATGGCTTCCTGGCACGTGTGTTTTGTCATCCGGCGTTGCTAGGCTAATGGGTCTTAGACGAACCAATGTCTCTGTCACCAAGTTAGCCGACAATCGTCAAATTTAATGGTTACTCGGGTTTTGGGAAATTTTGGCGGCTTCCATTCTGCTTCATTGTTGACTCGCCGCAGCTCGCTGGTTTCCAAGCAACAATTTTCGTGTGAAACTCGGCCCGCTAGACCCCTAGTTGCCCCGGGTTCTTGTGCCTTCAGCCCTGCGAACATGCCGTGCAGCAACACATGTCCCCCACATTCTTGGTGGTCGGGCCCGAGACAAGTCGAGCTGTCCTCCGATCCTTCGGCCCCCATGGAGGGGTCAGCATCGGCAATCAGCCCCATGTTTAATGAAGCCACGGGTTACACAGGACCGGGGTTGATGTTACGGGTGCTCACGTGCCGGCGGGAGACGACTTACACGGAATTTAATCAGTTCACAAGACCTGATGCGAGGGGTTTCAATGTGTGGAGATGCAATGCCGGCCGAAGGATACTTGGTAATTAACCTGGGAACCTAAATGTATGACACGCTGACACCTCGCTGTTGTATGTACATACTTAGTTGGGGAAACGCGGGGCTGTGCCCCCACGCTGGCACATTGCATTGCATACATTGCATCAAACGGACACAAAACGGCCCGGTCGGCGAGCGAAGTATTCCATGGTTCGCAGTACGAGACACAAGTTCTCTGCCCGGTTACGATTCTCGAGCGCAGGGCAGTGATAATCCGTGATACGCTGCGGCAAGGGCCGTCGGACCCTTCGGACGGCGGGCTACCGTGGTCTATTCGTCCTGAGAACGCACTTCCTTTCTATCACGTTCCCCCCACCCCTCTGTAAAAGTCCCGCTACGGGGCGAGCTCCTCAATACCCGAGCGACTAGCGGCTCTGCCAGCTAACGTCAGATTCCCTGGCAGTCGAAGCATCAAAGGTTCAGAGCAAGACTCAGCTGGACAAAGTGTGACCATTTGGCCCACACCTTGCTTGGCTCCTGTGGTTCTTCGACCGTTGGACTTGGTGGCTGTTCTACTGACCTTGGCACCCTTCAATACCGATAAAGGAGAGAGAGTTGGTTGATTCCAGCACCCGCCAAGCATCGCAGTCAGCCCTATCGGTGGTCAGTCACACCCGCGGGGGCCAATGCAAGCAAGCCCAACGTGTGCAGTTGCTCCCGTGAAGCGGGACTCGGCTGTCTCAGATCGGGCCACTTGCAGATGCGGAAGCTCTGCAGGGAGCTGCAGGAGAGAAAGGGGTCGCCATTGGGCCGGCCCACTCCGGCCCCAACACCAACACGCCGGTAACTCGCTCGAGGTACGAAGTTGGACCGAGATGTAAGCGGGTATTGTCTCTCGCCCCGGCCTCCATGGTGCCCTCATGTTGTAAATAGGCGCAGGCCTCGTCACACAGGACCGTTCTCCTGGCAGCCGGGCCGCGGCCCTACCGAACGTTGGTCAACATCCCGCCCACACTGATACAACATCACTGCCAGTCCAACCTCCCTGCCCTGCAGGTTGCTTACTTGCAGATGCGCAATGTAATTCTTGCTATTCCGCCATTTCCCACCACTTGCTGGGTCACAGGCAACAGCGGGACCGCGCATACCATAGCCTCGTCCCGCCGCGCACCCGTGGCCCCAGCCCGTTCCTCACGGACCAGAATATGCTGGCTTTGTCGCGTTTGTCTGTGGTTTTCCTGGTTAAGGAATGATCCATCGCCGCCCCCAACTTCCCAGTCCGTTGACGACGTCACTGTCTGTCCCTCGCCGGTTACGGAGGCAAGTCCCTATCCTGCTCTCACTGCCGTAGCCAACTGCAGAGCCGCGTGGTCATTCTGTAACCCCCTCCAATGACCGCCGCCGGACCCGCCACCGCCACATGCCGAGTCCGTATGTCCTCATACACTCTCCGTAGGGCTCGGTCGGATCCTTCATGCCGGTACTGCCTTTGTCCCTCGGTCTTCACAAGCGCGCAAGCGCGCCATGTGACACACTATGTCTTGGAAATGGACTCTGGTCACCGTTACACGGTTCTTTTGTGTTACAAGTCGCGGCTGTTCGTAAGACTCGACACTGACGTTGTTTGTTCCCTCTTTGAGTCATAGCCACTTGAGCGGCGATGGAAAGGCATATAAGACGCTGGTGAGGGCGCTGCCTCAGGTCACATCTCATCAGCACGAACACGCAGCAGAGCTTCACTGAACACACGTACGCCCATACACACAAACATATCCCACCCACTTCCAAAAATTGAGCACCAACCCCCAAGCAAGATGATCACTCTCCGAGGAATATTCCACCTGGAGCTCTCTCCGTCCCCCCTACCTTTCCTCCCAAACCCTCACCACCCCCGTCCCTTCTCCACGGCCGACCACGGCCACGACCACGACGAGGACGACGATAAAGACAACAATGAAGACGACAGCAACTCCCCCACCTTCTCTAACAACCTAACCCACCCCAACCACAATAACACCACCACCACCATCACCACCGACCTCGCCCCCTTTCCAGACGGCTTGAGAAGCGGCTTGAGAGAGGACTGGAGAGACATCGGAAGAGAGGGCAGGAAACCTCAACCCTACACACTCCCCACCCCGACACGTCCACCCACGCCGCCTCCGAACCCCCGGCCGGGCCCACAGGCGCCTCGGCCGCCGCCGGGTACGCCTTCGCCGCCGCCTAGTCCGTGAGTGGTGAGTGGTGGGGCTGTTGGAGATGGTGAATGATGGGGTCTGTTACTTGAGTTGATTGGGGAGAGATTTGTCTGGATTGTTGGGGGGTTGGTTGTGGGTGGGTTGTAACTTTAAGATGTAAGGGGCCGGGGGTTGGGGTGCTTTTGCGATGGTGAGGGATGCTGTTTTTTTTCTTCGTTTTCTGTTGGCGTTTATTTATGTCTACCTGTTTATCTTTTTACCTTTATTTTTAGTTTGTAAAGGGGGTTCTTGGGGATGTTATTGAGGGTTGTGGGCGGAAAGGGGTGAAAGGGGGTTGCCAAGCGGCTTCGCCCAGACCTCATTTTCTCACCACTTACTTACACGGGTTTGTTTACTATGGTGGTTATGAAAAACACTCTTGAGTAAAGACTTAATCTACGTGGTTGCCCTGGTGGCGGTTTTATTGGGATTTCAGTGTTCTATACCACATCCAGACGTCCATATCACGTTGTGGTTGGTGTTCTCGTAGTATGGATCGAGGTGTGGATGAGGCTGAGTTCACTTTACAACGTCGTACATAACAGGCCGCTCGAAGGGCGCTTTTGGTCACATTGTGCCACTGTTCTTGAAGTATTTGTGGCTTCTAAGGGTTGTAAAGTCCGAGGGGAAGGTAACGTCATCATGTCCCAGGACCAGCACACCGCTCGAAATCGACGCCCCCCGAAGCACGATTCTTGGAAATCAAACGAAATAAGGGGCTTCCCGGCGTGATTATGTTGAAAGCGCACGCAGGTAACTCACCGCCTCGCATTGTAGTACAGCGTGGCTATGGGGGCCGGATACACAAGGCTAGGGCCGGTTCGAGCAGGTCCGAGGACCGTTTCCGGGCTCACGCCGCGGCCTTGCATACCGGTATCCGTCACCTGGTGTCAGTGTATAGTACCTTGCAGATGATTATGACGACGAGGAACCCGATCGTACGGGTCAACGCTTGTAAAAGGGCTCGGGACCGCCCGGGGCTCCCGTGGAGCGGGTCATGACAAGCAGTCCATCGTCTTGCGGGTAAACATCCGAGGCTCAGCCTTGAACACTACATTATATGAGCTGCATTGGGCTGCCCTTTGCGGATAGAGTCGCTCATGGCCCTCGCAATGCTCACCGTTATGTGTCAGCCGGGAGCGGATAGGGGTTGGGGGCCGCGGGTGCGTCCGCCCCAAAGCCACAGGGCTCGGATCGACCGGGTCCGAGCTGACGGGTTATACCCAAAACCATGGATTGAGAATTCCAAACATATTTCTGCTCTCTCCTCTCGTGTATTGAACTTCCCTGTTTGATACGCTTTCAGCTGCAGACTTGGGGTGGCAGATGCATCGCACTTGATGCTGACGGCTGATGCATCCAAATTCCACATGCACATAACACAGCCTCCGATACCGATGGTTTCCGACCGAGGTTGCGCATCATATGTTCACTGCAGGGCGTTTCGGCCCCCCAAAAAGTTGCAAGAAGTTTTTGTGTGTTGTTAGCCGCGCGGTCACGCATCGCACCTCGCCGGTTGCCGGATAGGAGATGTCACTGATGTCAGCTCCCGTCAGCTCTGTCAGCTTCGCCGAGAACTATTCCATTCGAAGAAGACCAACTTGGTTGTGAAGGTTAAAAGGGTATGTACAAAACTTAAGAAGAAGTTAGAGCACTCGGAATCTCGGATATTTGCCGGACGCGATCGAGTCCGCGTTCCCGGACCCTCGCCGCCTCCGCCACGACGATAAACGGCGCTGGCGACCCCACGTACCTAGCCGGGCCGGCCCCGCACTCAGCGCCGACCACCTTGGCTCCCGCTCTTAGGGCCAGATGTTGATGAGCTCCCGTCTTCCGTAATCCTCCAGACCCTGGAAGTGTTCAGTGAAACCCACGATTCTGCTGAATGACTCTATCGCGCCTCAGTTACGATGGCTGGGCGTCCGGTGCCTCCTAGGTGTGTAAGTAAACATTGCCGCCTTTATCGTAGGTACATGTACCTATCCCTTGCTCAACCCCACTCGCTGGCCTCCCAAAGAACGACTTGTTTAAAATCCAGGGCTCCGTTGTGTGGCGTGGGCTTTGCGATCTGCAACTCCGGGATAGGTTACTCTCCCTACTAGCCAACACAAAAGCGAAGAAGAAAAAAGGAAAAACAAAAGTGGTGTTTCGGTGCAATGGGGTGAACGAACTGATTGATGGAGTGGGATGGAGATTGTGGGGTTGAGCGATTGGTTGGTATGTACAGTACATAGGTACAATACAATGCTCGTTTATTTCCAAGTTAGGTAGCGCGGCTCCTCTGACAGGGGTCCTCGTTCAAAAGTTGAAAACCCCTAATTTGTCAACCGAACAACGGCTTGAACAGAAACCAAAGGTAAAATTCAGAAGCACTTGTATAGGTTGTTTTTTCTTCGCCCTTTTTTTCTGGCAGTTTTGTGGTTGAGTTGGGGACTTTAGCAAGGACCCCGGTCTTGAAGTCAAGCGCTACCTAACGGACTTTCAGGGATTGGAGTGTATTCGTAATTACCTAAGGTAGTGGAGCCCATCCCCAGCACGCTGCCATCCATTCCCCACACAGCAACTGCATCTCCAGAGGCACATCACATGCACTTAAACCAGCACCTCGCCCCCCCCTCCATCCATTTACATCGCCATGGCCCACGCCCGAGCCCAAATGGCGGCCCAGAAACCGCTCCCATCGCCGGCGTCTCTCCAGAGCAGAGGCAGCAAGCGCAAGCAATCAATCGAACACGTACTCGAGGCCAGCCATGACCCAGCCCGCCCAGGCCCAGACCTGAAGCGGCATCAGACATCCCCTCCACGCGCTACCGAAGACGCATCTAGCCAACACACTGACCCGGTTGCTTTTTGGGCGAAACAAGGGCGCTGGCCAGAGGAGCTGTACTGGCCGGAAGAGACCTCCGAGGTAGACTTTACTTTGGACCACCGTCTCCTTGCGCAAACAAAATCCTCGTCCAATCTGTCCCGGAAGCGATCGAGCTCGGGTACATCCATAACACCCAGCGACCAGAGGCCGAGGGAGGAGAAGAGTGTGCCGTATAGGGATCCGCGATATCAGCTCCTACTCGAAACCAAGGGCTCGTATATGCATGTTTCTGAGCTTGGTCTCACGGAAACAAGCCAGCGTCTTATCAGGGACCTCCTTAGCGGTAAACAGCCGGTCCCCAAGCAGACGCTCTTTGACGACGATATCTTTGTAGATACCTGTTATAATATCCAGAATAAGAACGAGGCCAGGGTCATTCAAGATATCGCAAGGCTTATCGTTCCTTCGGCAGAATCGCTCTCACTCCGGAACAAGAACTATAAACGCCTAGTTGAGAGCGTCAACGAAGGGTGGAACAACTCTATTCCTCTCACCAACCCCCGTCCGCAGCCCGACTACTCCGTTGGATTTAAACGAGATGCATTTACCGAGGACCAACTCGCCAAACTATCGCCATTTATTGGCGACTTTATCGCTGGAGACAAGTCCTTCTTTATGGCTACGTACTATATGTACTTCCCGTTCCTAACCTGCGAAATGAAGGGCGTCACCGCCGGGTTTGGGGTCACAGGCCGGCAGAACGCCCACAGCATGACCCTTGCAGTACGGGGCGTCGTCGAACTCTTCCGTGCCGTCGGACGCGAGGATGAAGTTAACCGGAACATCCTCGCTTTCTCCGTCTCACATGACCATACCTCAGTCCAAATTTACGGCCACTATCCTGTTATTTCTGGGAAAGAGACCAAGTATTACCGCCATCCGATTCACATATTCGATTTTACCACGCTCGACGGCCAGGACAAATGGACAGCATATCAATTTACGAAGAACGTCTACGACATATGGGTGCCCCAACATTTTGAGAATATCTGCTCCGTCATTGACCAGCTGCCGTCGGATCTGAACTTTGACGTGCCACCGCTTTCCGAGGCCGCCGGGCTTTCCCAAGAATTCGGCCAGTCGAGTCTCGTCGAGCAGCAAGGAGTCACCTCAGACACATCACTCACTTAGTGGGGAGATAGTTAAGTAGGATTTCCATTCTAGTTATTGCGTGATGACTGCCGCCTTGTGTCCCGGCTCTCACCTTGTCCTCCTGTGTGGTTCCTTGCCGGCCCTCTTTCTCCGACACCGCCATGCTTGAGCTTCTCTGTAATCGGCAAGGTGCCTACCAGAACGCATCATCAGAGGCCGGTGGTCGGGGAGAGCCTACTCCTCTGTGGTAAGTCGATACAGTGCTTTGCGGTGCATCGTTTTCACCTTGTGCTGTGCCATAAAGCAGCCGCGGGGACTCTCAAGGCAGCATCCAGGCAAGTGTTACATGCCTCGGTCATGCTAGAACTGTCGGTAAACACACGGGGGCTTCATGTCAATTCAGCTCGAGTTCTTTGCTATAACTAGTTATCTTAGATAAATATAAACGTGTATTCCGGGAGGTTAACAAAGCACCTGGCCGGCGATAATTGAACTTTGGTGTCGCTCCCTCACGCCTGGCCCTTGAGTATGAGGGAAGCGTCGAGTACTTCATGTACCTTAGGTAGATGAGAGGTGTTGTCTGGTGGATGTAAGTGGGCTGCCCCGCGGCAACAACCCCCAAGAACCCTCTCACACTCGCACATGGTGGCCCACATGCCCCTCATTGGCGGGCTGAATGGTGGGGCATTCTGGGCCTGATAAGAGAAATTTCATGCCAGATAGCGCTACGTCTGGCAAAATTTCGAGGGCGGGCGAGGGGCAATTGGCACTGGCCGCCAACCACAAAATCTGCGCCCCATCAGCACCTAATCCTCCCAACTTCCGCCCTTCACAGTACGCTCCCGAATTGCAAAACGGGTTGTCTATAGGCTCGCCCATTTTTCCAACTAATACGCGACGCCGAAACCGAAAAAGCCAAACACTACCTACCCGACCCGACAGAGTATGCCACACCCGGTCTCACCGCCGACCATGACGGTGCCCATCAAGCCCCCCGACGGCGCCGCCCCGGCCCCCACCCAGGCCGAAGTATCATCCGTCCTCACCACCATCTTCACCGCCAAGACCTCGTCCGCCTCTATCGACGCTTGCTACGGGCTCTGCGAGCTTCTCCTCAACTCCGTTGGCTTCCAGGGCTTACATTACTACGGCGTCATCGCCGAAGCCAAGAAGGCTGCTGCCGACAAGAAAAGTGGCCTTCGTCGCGAGAGCGCTCAAAACCTCCTCGGCGCTCTATTTGAGCGTTTTCCTGCCCGACAACCCATCAGCGAGATTGTTCTCCTCCTCCAAGACGGCGGTATTCTCGCCTGCGCCCTCGATGCCCTCGCCGACAAGGGCGCCGTCGTGCGCGACGCTGCCCAATACGGTATCGATGCGCTCTTCTCCAACCTAAGTGCCGAGGCCATGGTCGTGGGGCTCTTGCCCGCCCTTACCCAGTACATCAAGAATTCCGGCGGGAAGTGGCAGGGTGTTGTCGGCGCCTTGAAGTTGATGCAAAAGATGGCCGACAAGGCCAAGATCACCTTGGGGAGCACAAAGGAGCAGGCACAGGAGCAGGACCTTTTACGCGAAGCCATCGGCGCTAAGCTCGCAAGCCTCATCCCAATTGTCGAGAACGGCATGCTTGACATGAAGAGCGAGGTGGAGAAGCAGGCCGTCAAGACTATGACCTCTTTGACCACCCTGCTCTCCAACGACGACGTCGCGCCGCGCATTCCCCTCCTTATCGACACCATGCACCACCCCTCGACCGAAGCCGTGCAAAAGGCCATCCACGCCCTTTCTCAGACGACTTTTGTTGCCATCGTCACTTCGCCCGTCCTGGCTCTGCTCACACCCTTCCTCGAGCGCTCTCTCAACAACCCGACCACCCCCCAAGAAGTCCTCCGCCAAACAGTTGTCATCACCGAGAATCTGACCAAGCTCGTCCATGACCCGATCGAGGCCCGGACTTTCTTGCCGAAGCTCCAGCCCGGCGTTAAGAGCGTCGTTGACAGGGCTTCGCTCCCCGAAGTGCGCGAGCTTGCAACACGCGCCCTCGGTGTTATGGACAAGGCCATAGGAGACGACAAAACCGCTGTCGTCGAGCGGACCACCGTCGACGACGTCGCCAAAGTCCTCGACGGCGAAATCAAGAAAAATGGCGGCCTCTCTGGTGACCCGAACGCCTACAGCCTAGCGCGCCCGTACATCAGCGAAATGGTCAGCGAAGACGTAAATCACCGCCAGTTGGACCGCATTCCTCCCAGGATTGTCCCGTATCTCCAGTTCCTGACTCCCGCAGCGGAGACCATCGCTGCTTCGGTCCAAAATTTCTATGTTGAGGAAGACTACCGCAAGTACGGCATTCCCGAGAAGGAGGACGACGGCGAGATCGAGATCGTTAACGCCGACTTTTCGCTCGCTTACGGCGGCATGCTCCTGCTCTCACACACGAACCTCAGACTGCTCAAGGGTCACCGCTATGGCCTCTGTGGCAGGAACGGTGCCGGCAAGTCGACGCTAATGAGAAGTATCGCTAGCGGTAAACTGGAGGGCTTCCCCTCTCAGGACGTGCTGCGGACCTGTTATGTGGAGCACAACCAGGGCGAGGATGCCGATATCAGCATCCTCGAGTTTGTCTCCAAGGACCCTACCATTGCCAGGGAGGGCAAGGAAAGAATCTCATCTGTCTTGGAAGAGTTCGGCTTCACAGCCGGTCCCGAGGGTCGGCAGTCTCAAAAGGTCGGCTCGCTGTCAGGTGGTTGGAAAATGAAGCTGGCCCTGGCCCGCGCCATGCTTCAGAGAGCTGATGTTCTGTTGCTGGACGAACCTACCAATCATCTCGACGTCACAAACATCAAATGGCTGGAGACCTACCTCAAGTCCCACACCGACATCACGAGCTTGATCGTGTCCCACGACTCCGGCTTCCTCGACGAGGTCACCACCGATATCTACCACTACGAACCCGGCAAGAAGCTAGGCCACTACAAGGGCAACCTTGCCGCCTTTGTCCAGGTCCGCCCGGAGGCCAAGAGCTACTACACCTTGTCGGCCTCGAACGTCCAGTTCAAGTTCCCGCCCCCAGGCATTCTCTCCGGTGTCAAATCCCATACGCGCGCCATCATCCGCATGACCAACGTCTCGTACACTTACCCCAACGCGCCCAAGCCGTCACTGAGCGACGTTTCTTGCCAGCTCACGCTGTCGTCACGTGTCGCCATCATTGGCCCCAACGGTGCCGGCAAGTCGACTCTGATCAAGCTTTTGACGGGCGAGGTGATCCCGATTTCCGGCAAGGTTGAGAAGCATCCCAACCTTCGTATCGGCTACATCAAGCAGCACGCGCTTGAACACGTAGAAATGCATCTCGAGAAGACGCCCAACCAATATCTGCAATGGCGGTACGCCCACGGTGACGACCGCGAGGTGCACATGAAGCAGACCCGTATCCTGTCCGACGCGGACCGGGAGCAGATGGACAAGTTTGTCGACGTTGGCGATGGTAAGGGCAAGCGCCAGATCGAGTCCCTGGTCGGTCGGCAGAAGTACAAGAAGACCTTCCAATACGAGGTGTAAGTTTCCTAAAATTGTTTCCTTTCCCTCTTGTACTGACAGGTCCAGGAAATGGCGAGGCTTCCTCCCCAAGCACAACTCGCAATTCTCACGCGAAACACTCCTCGACCTGGGTTTCGCCAAGCTTGTCCAAGAGTTTGACGACCACGAAGCCTCGCGTGAAGGTCTGGGCTACCGTGAACTGCAACCATCCGTCATCTCCAAGCACTTTGAGGATCTCGGTCTCGATCCCGAGATTGCCAACCACAACGAGATCGGCTCGTTGTCCGGCGGTCAAAAGGTCAAGGTCGTCATTGCCGGCGCCATGTGGAACAACCCGCATCTGCTCGTCCTCGACGAGCCTACTAACTTCTTGGACCGTGACTCGCTCGGCGGCCTGGCCGTCGCCATCCGCGACTTCCGTGGCGGCGTCGTCATGATCTCCCACAACGAAGAGTTCGTCGGCGCCCTGGCCGCGGAGCAGTGGCACGTCTACGACGGGCGCGTCGCCCACCGTGGCGCGTCCGCTGCCGCCCTCGACCGCTTCGAGGACAGCGGCGCCAGCAAGCCCGCCTCCGCCATCAACAGCGGCCTCAACACCCCCGCCCTCAGCTCCAGCGCCGTCAGCAGCGCCGTGAACAGCGGCGCCGAGGACAACGGCGGTGTCACCGGGGAGAGCATGAAGTTCAGGGCGAAGAAGAAGAAGAAGCTGACCAAGAAGGAGGTCAAGGAGAAGGAGGCCCGGCGCAGGCTGAGGCATATTGAGTGGTTGAATAGCCCTAAGGGCACGCCCAAGCCGCGGGATACGGATGATGAAGAGGAGTAAGCACGGGTGCTAGTAAGGAGTTGATGGTACCCAGTGGAGTGGTTTTCGGGTGTATCTCTTGACGAAGTACGAACTGCACGATGGGCGAGCGGGTGGTCGGTTGGTTGCTCTATATACTACATGTTGGTAGATTCAGCGAGGTTAGACTTGATGTGTATGTGGCATCTTGCTTGGACAAAAAACGTATGGGATAGAGGGTCTGGTTTAGTTAAAGGCGTTCGGGTGCGGGCATAATAGAAGGACCTGTCTTGGTTGTTGCTTGAGTTCAGTTTGGTCACGCTGGGTAATGATGGGTACGCGCACGGCTATTCGTGATGATATACCAGGCATAATCCAGTGGAGCCGCCCACGACTAGCTCCTGGCTTTCCTCTGGTTTATGCTCGCTGAGAAAGGCGCCTCGTCAACACTCCATATCGAGCCAATTTGAAGGAAACCCCCAAAGTTGGTGAAGAAAAATTGTTCTCATTCCATTCACTCGAAGAACTTTTACAACGAACGCTTCAAAGATCAGCATCTATCCAATCCTCGTCCCATCTTTTCCACCCTCGACCACCTCGTACCACCCTATCCTAACAGGCCTGCTATGATTTCCCAAAGAGGCAGCCCGAAGTACATTGCCGTAGTTGCCACCCGTAGCATTTACATCAACACCCTTGTCGAGTCGAGTAGTAGCTGAACAACCTTGTCGTGGCCTTCATGAGCAACGGCGTGAATTAAAGGGCCATAATAGTGATTCTCAGCATAGTAGCGATCCTCAGTATTTATGTTAGCACCCCTGGCGAGTAGTATCTGAACGACCTTGTCGTGGTCATTAAAAGCAGCAGCTTGAAGTATATCATCATAGTAGCGATCCTCAGCATTTACGTCAACATCCCTGTCGAGCAGCATCTGAACGACCTTATCGTGGCCATTTTGAGCAGCAGCGCGAAGCGCAAGGTCATAGAATTTGTCATCCTCGGTAGCACCAGCACTCTTCTCGAGTATTATTCGAACAATACTCTCATGGCCCTTCTTTGAGGCGTAGAGCAGCGGTGTGCGGGTAATGTCGGTCCCAACATCAAAGGTGGCGCCTCTATCAAGCAGAAACTTGACGAGCCCCCCACGCCCCTGCTCCACGGCCCGAAAGAGTGGCGAATAGGAGTAAAAGCTCTCGTCCTCATCTTTTTCTCCACTCACCATCTCATTCATTTCCCTCAGTGCCTCTTCATCCGCCATCCCAGCGCCCTGGCCCGGGGAAGTGTGCCTGGTTTTCAATGCCATTGTGTACGCCTCAACAGCCTCTTTGAAATATGACCATGCCGGTCCGTAATCTTCGATTACGTTTATCAATATCCCGAAACTCCATGACCTGGTGGCTTTCACGAGGTAGTCTTGCCACTCAGTCCAAGGTTGCGGGGAGGGGCCTCGAGTGCTGATAAAGGGTTCATAGTCTGGACCTTCCAGTGATTCATGATCAGGTTGAGGTGCTTCCCAGTCCCAAATCATGACCAGATCCGTCGGGGCGGTTGGGGTAGATCGTAGAGCCGCCAGCCGATTTGGATGTGTCTTTTCCAGTGGAAATGCAATCCGGATAACTGCCGAATACGCTGCGCCACGGGGGAACCTGATGATGATGGGCGTCGATGCTCCTTGTAAAAGACAGACAACGTCGTTATTCCAGATGGGTTGTGCGGAGACTTGGAAGGCGTGTCGAGAGATCTCCTCCTGTGTCTCGCCGAATTGGCCACACGCAGTCTTCCAATGGATGGTTATGTACTGTACATCGTCTCGAGTATCGCTATTGTCAACCACAGACACTTTTCCACAAACGTGGCCTTTGCCTTGGATCACCGCGACGGCGCAGTCATCCCATGTATCCACAGACACCTGATCGGAAAGGAGGAATTGGATGAGTTTCCGAAAGACTTCCTCCCACGGAAGGTTGTAGTCGGCTAATAACCCCGCGGTCCTGGGGTCATCAGAGCTCATTCCGAGCAAGGCATAAACCTTGTCGAGTTGTTTCGTCGTTTTGCGTTTGTGATACATATCCACCAGCTCGCCGAGAGAGTGGATGTTGAGGGAGAATCTGCCTGGCTGGCTTGTTTGGGGTTGACTTGCCTCATGCCGAGGCCGAAAGATTGCATCCCGTATGAGGTAAGTTATGGGAGGAATCAACCCCCGCAGGTCCGGGCGGGCTGTGTAAGACACGTTCAATTCCTTGAGGCCTGAACACAAGGCAAACCCATCAACTTCATCAGAACCACACCTCATCAAGATATGCCGAGCCGCCGCAGCCTCTTGAACGACCTAGATCAAAGTGACGTGTCAGAAAATCCGTAACCCCTTCGTCGTTGAATTGCCATTGCCATACCCAAATTCATTGGAACCATGGCCGTTCAAGTAGAGTGAAGATTGCTTGCTGGGTCGGCTCGTCGCTAACAGGTATATACGGGGTCCTGGCAGCCTCGCGCAGTGCTTCGAAAGCTCGGCCGCTATCGCTTGTTGCCTCCCCGAGCCAGACGATGACACGGTTGGCATTCGCATATATCTCGGCCATGAACTGCACCTGCAGTCCCTTTTCGACGTTGTCTCCCTGGTTGATGCAAATGGCGTCAATCCACATGATGCGATCGAGGAGCTCATCTCGGAGGTGTGAAAGGGCCGCGTGGAGATTTGCCGTGATAAGCAAACGGCGGCTGTTCCCCCCAGTGGAAGGAAGGGAGAATAATCGTCGGTTTTGTTGTCTGTCTGGACATAAATGGACTTTTGGTTTTCCTCAGTACCCCAAACATACGACAAGGCCTCGTACATATGTACTCCTTGGCGCGCTTTCCGCAAGGGATACTCGAAGAGCTGGCATTGCAGAGGGGCCTCCTTGTTCCGGTGCGGCATTAGACGCAACAGGCGAATAGTGACAAGCCCCGACAAGGGAGAGTAGGCATATTCATCCCCAAGGTCACCGGAAACCCGGTTCCCAAAGGTTGTTGGAAGAGAGGTGAGGTTGCCCATCGAAGCCGTCCCGTTGGGCTTAGGCCCAGTCTCCTAGTTATCACAGAGACGAACCCACGTAATGTGGTGGGCCGTAGGGTTTGGGATTTCAGGCTCGAAAGTCCTTTCGGCTTCTCTAACATGTGGGGCAAGGAGAAGAAAACTGCAGTGACATGGCGTGTTCTAAGTGGTTGGCTGCTTCATTGTTGAACGGGGAGGAACCAACAACATCACGTGTTCGAGCCTGTTATACCGAGAGTCAATGTCAGAACGTTGAATGAGTTGTAGTAGAAGATGGTTTACAAGGGTGTGGCATATACCCGATCACTAAACAAGATGAGGGGGTGGGTTGTAATGAGCTTGTCCTAGAACCGGCTCTGAAAGGGTTCAGTAATATTGAAAATACATGATTACCCATAGTTATCCTACGTTAATTAACTCCAGCCCCGTCCTCCGGTCTATGTATCCAAGCATGAATATACACTAAATGGTAATAAGAAAAGGTCATGACATGAAACGTTGTCCCGCGAAGGGCCCAGCAAAACACCAGTCTAAACAACGCGTGAAACCACCCCCCCAACCACAAAACCTCGCCATGTGCACACATCGACGATAAAATGAAAGAATGGAGGCCCTCTACCACGAGAAGGTCATCAGGGCCGGGTTGAGGGCCAGCGGCAGGAGTAGATGTGAGCCGGCGACGGTGGCCATGGGTAGGATGGCGACAAAGTCGGTGATGTGCCAACTGTAGGGGATAAAGGGGGCGACAGCAAGGATGACCATGCCGGCGATAAAGAGCGAGGCGAAGATCATGGAGAATTTAAACTAACGTCAACGGTTAGTACCAGATCAGACACTGTTGAGCATGAAAGGGACAAGGCTACACACCTTCTTCAACACCTTGGGCACTTCGATGAAGAAGTTCGAAAATTCGGCTTCTTTGGAGGTGGCGCCCCATGTCATGTCGATCTCGAACATGTGCGCCAGCAGCGCCTGCGAGACGTGCAGTGACAGACCGCCCAGGAAAATAGCCAGCAGGAAGGTCCACTTGAAGTTTTCGTACAGGGCATACAGTAGGTTGCGTTCGCCGACTCGGTAGCGCATGACGGCCAGGGCGATGTTGCCGAGCCCGTTGAACACGATGATGATGGAGAACCACACCTGCCATGAGTCGACGTAGTACTTGTCAAGGTAGCCGTTGAACCAGCCCATGATGAAGTAGTTGACGCTGGTCATGATCCAAGCCGCACCAATGGCGTAGTAAGTCCCGATGTAAGACACAACCGTGATCTTGGATGTGAAACGGATGTTGGAGAAGAGGAAGCGGCGGAAGAGGGGGGTGAAGGGACCCCTGTAGATCCACTTGCGCATCGGGTGGAAGAGCAACTCGTTGCAGCCGTAGGCGTACTTCTCCCAACGGGCCAGCTCGTCGTACACAGTGAGAGACACGCCCTCCTTGAACCCATCGCCGGCCCAGGCAGCCAGGCGGATGATGTAGCCGCTGCATTGGAGACGTAGCGACATGTCGAAGTCCTCCGACACGTGGCTTTCCGACCAGAACTTCTCGTAGCCGTCCTCGTCCTCGTAAGAGACCTCTTGAATAGCAGACCACCGAAGGATGGCGTTGTGACCGACGAAGGGGGCGACGTCGCCGTTGGAGACGGTGTACCGGATGGCGCTGTAGATGAGGTTGGTGAAGAAGGTGATACCGTTCTCGAAATACGTGTGGACGACCTGCATGACACCTGACGAGAACTGCATGATGCCGACATCGGGAGAAAGTTCCATTTCTGAGACGGCATCCAGAAGGCAGTCGGCGGGCACACGGGTGTCGGAGTCGATGAGCAAGATGTAGTCACCAACGCGGATGTTGCCATCGGCCCAGGCACGGCCATCCTCCTCCAGAACCTCCTTCAGGGCCTGCTCGTACGCCTGCGCCTCATCGTGCTGCGACCAGTCGGGAGTGCGCTGGATGGCAGCCAGCTTCTCCTCTACCTTGCAGGAAATCATGAGGGCGAAGTTCATGTTGGAAGCCTTCTTAAACTTGCCGCGACGCAAGAAGCCGTTTTCGCCGTGCTTCGGACGCGCCACCCAACCGATGCTGTGGTCGGCATAAAACTCGATACGGGCCCTGCGGTCCTCTTCCGAAATGAGTTGCAGACCATCATCATTAATAAACATGTTGGCCGACCCTCCTTGCAGCTCGTACGTGGACATGGCCTGCTTGATAGACTTGACGGTGGGAACAATGACACCGCCGAGGCCTTCCTTGTACACAGGGCATTGGACGGTAACGTGCGGCAGAACGGAAGTGCGCAATCTCGGTGGGGGGCGAGCAGAGTAGAACTTGGAGTTGATGGTGAGCTGGCGAATTGGACCAAAGATCTGGGCCAAGCAACCGAAGATGACCTGGGCGAAGAAGAGGGTGAAGAAGATCTGAACCGGAAACAAAGCCACGAGGGCGAGGCGGAGATAACTGCCGTCGACTGAAACCTCGATAGCTAGCTGTCGGAAAGCGGCGCCAAGGGAGACGGTGACGAGAATGAGGGTCAAGCTGACGAGGTACGTGTTCAGCATGTGGACCGGCCTCTTTTCTGGCTTCAACTCGCCGCTCTCCTCGTCAACCTCGGGTTCTGTCACGATCGGCCCTCCCTTCTCATCCTCGTCGTCCTCGCCGCCAGCCTTCCACACCAGCTCCATCAGCTCCGACTCGATGGCCTTGGCTCTTTGCACGAGATGCAGCGCATCGTCGTCCCACACGACCAGAAGACCCTCGGAAGCGACAAAGGCGGCAAATTGGTGCTTGCGCGCGCGCGGGAGGTCGTCGATGGTGGGGAGAATCTGCACGCGAAGGCCGTTCATCAAGGGCACGTCGACGGCATCTGGCGACCATTGCAGGAAAGTTTTTATGACTCTTGAGTTGACCGTCATGGCGCACTGGACGCTGTTAGTGTTTACCACTTTGGTCTGAGGGGACTCGGACATACCTGAACATTGAGGGCGGCGCAAGCTAGCGCAAAGGGCGAGTTGCCGAGCTGCGGCGGGCAGGCCATGTACTGTCCTCTCGTCTTCCGCAGAAGGACGCCCTCGATCTCACCGCTGCCATCCGACACCCACAGATGCGAACATTGCTGCTGATAGAGATAGTTCACCATAACCTCATGCTTGATGTCGTCAAGGACCGAGCTCCCCGTCGACCTCACCGACCGCCCGGAGATGGACTGGGGCCTGGAGCTGTACCTGGGTGTTGGGGGTTGAAGCTCGGAATCTGGCCGGAGCGATGGTGCTGGGTTCTCCGACACGGAGGGTTGCTGCTGATGTCTCGCATTGTTTCGTTTTGGTGAGGCCGGTACAGCCGCTGCTGGCTTCGCCTGGGGCTTCTCGGCCTTGAAATAACTCCCGATCCCCATGGTGACGGAATCCCAAAGTCTCGGGCTGGGCCCCCGTTTCGATTAGATCCTTGCCGATGAAAGCGGCACAATGGTCGACTCCCCGAGCCAACTGCCGGTTGGGTATCGTCTAAATACCCCTCCAAGTGAGAAACTGTCTCCTGTAGCGGGATTCAGCGAGAGTAAGAACCCCGTGGGCCGACAGCAAAATAGCGAATGGACAGCTTCAGGAGACGACCCTGCAAGCCAAGTAGCGAACGGGATTAACGGGATTCGACACTCGGGATCGGCACTGGAGCGGTTTGAGTTCTGAAGCGGGTGACGGCGGCGGAGAGTCAGGGTTGCTCGACGGATAGACGTCGAACTCGAACTCTAGCTCTAACTTGAAGCTCTGCTGCCTTCTGCCGTGGTGCGGCGCGGGCAGACAAGCTCCAGGGAAGATGTTGTGGATGATCCCGAGCGAGTGGAAGACAGAAACGAGTGTTGATCACCGGAAGCTTGGAGGGAGCGAGGCGGGAGAGACGGCGACAGGGGAGGGAGGGTCAAAAGGGTGGATAGGCGAGCAAGCAAAGCAACGCTGGGTTGCATGGTGCTGGCTGTGTGTGCTGGCGATTGGTCTCGATGCCCCCTGGTCCGGCGGAGGGACTGGCGGGCAGAGAACCCATGTGGCTTGGCGTCAGGGCCCCTGGCTATCGAGTTGGTGGATGTGTCGCAGGGATCAGGGGGGTGAGGGCCCGTGTAAGTGATAGCAGGGAAGCCGGTTTCCCGGTTTGTCCAGCACCGCGCCGGCAATGAATGCTCCAGGATGGAGTCGCACGTCAAAAAGGACGCCTCATCACACCGGAATCCGCCCACGACGCAACTGGAAACTAAACAGAACCATCACGGTCACGAATCTCATCTCCGATCCGCACGCCTCTCCTGCGGCTGGCACTCGGGCGGCTCTTGCAGGCGCTTTCAGAGCATCTTGGCGGCAAGGAAAACAAATATCGGCTAGTTGCTTCGGAGTTTGGGCGTTTGCGTGGCGGTTGTTCTAAAGCTGAGCTCTGTGGTTGGGCTGGGTCGCGCTGGGTCTCAATTGTCAATTGCTCAACGGCCAGCCGAATGGACGAGGGGCTTCTTTCGTAAAAGTGCAACGGCTCGCCACCGGCTAAGAAAACGTCGACGATAGGGCGTTTGATGCCGGCTCTTTGCATTCCCGCAGAACGATGCCCGAATAATCCCCCAAATTCTTTCTCGCAGTTCGCACCTTCACTGGCCAGAAATTGCAAGGGTCCCGCTTGGAAATGAGATCTGGTCGCAGTCAAGGGAAGGAACGAGGCTGAACAAAGCAGTAACCTCTCCACCCGTCCTCAACCTGGGGTTCTTTCCAGCTTCAATGCAGAGTTGCGACGTAGGGCTTTGGCATCATAGTGACGGGAGCCTATGTAACGCAAGAGTTGAGAGTGACCTTGCCCAATGCTAGCATCAACCCAAAGCAAGGCTGATCCCGTAGGGCTCAAGATCGAGAAGCACACACGAAGCTGATATTCTCCGGTTGGGTGGGATGTTGGAATGCGGCCAAGCATGATTGGAGGATTCCTTTCTGGCGGGTGAAAATACGTCGAATCCACCTGCTGTGAGTTTCAGCTGAGCGATAAAGTTCCTTAAAGCGGCAAGACGCTCGCCCTTTTCCGGCCTTGACACTGTTGACCCAATCCACCATGCCGCCATCTGATGCTCCGTCGCGACCAAAGCCAAAGCAACGCCTGGGACCGGCGGAGCCACATGCAACCCCCTGAAGGACAAGACAATAGCGCGCTGCAACCCTGGCGTCGAGACTTCGGCGCTCAGCCCTTCTCGCTCATTTGGGTATGGATGTTATTTTGTAATTACACGTAATATCGAATTGACGATAAGACGCAACTTGACCCAACGCGAAAAAAATGAGTTGTTAACTTTTGACCCTCTCTGATAATTGCACTTCAGCCCTGCATCAACCCATTCAAAAACCCATCCGGGATTGGGCAGATACGGGCAGCCATTCACCACAGACTTTGGAGAGGGGGAGGCCAAAGAATACGAGAATTGGCATTGGCAACCCACACGTCGCGGCGGCGTCCAAAAATAGGAAGCCCCCCCTCCCGGTCAATCAGATCGCATCTGCACGCAACCGCACCGATCCGGACAGGATCGGCTGCGAACGGTGAACGGCCAGAGTGGGGAGGGAGGAGGGGGGAGGAAAAGAAGAGAGAAAAAGCAATGGTGGGACCTTCCCGAAGAAGTGGGTTGTCAAGAAAGCAGCTCGCATGCGTCTTCGTTTAACTGGCGATGCTGCGTTGGCAGCCCCGGCGGCCAGTCAAATGGGTTTTCTCGGCCAGAACCACCTGAACGATTGCAGTGATTGCATCATGACTTTGCGTTTTGCGAGCGGGAGTTGCTGAGACAAGCGGGGGGTGGAGGCTCGTTTCTCGTGTCGAGCGTCCGGCGTCTCGCTGCTGCTGTCTCACCGTCTTACCAAACCACAACTGGAACGGTCGAACGGACCAGGCGGGCGGTTCAAACAGTCCGGATCTCGTGCTAACTGCCTGTGGCCAATCCAATTGCGCTGGGCGTTTGCGCCCGCAAGCTCGAACACGAAAGGCTTTTTCTCTCGCTGTCGGTTTTTTTACCTCACTCGCTGGCTGGCGGTGACTGAAAAGTTAACGTTACCGACCAGCTGGAATTTTCAGTGTCCATGCATCACGCCGAGCCAGCGGAAGCAATGGAAGCCAGCCATGCAGGGTTGCGTGTCGGAAAAGGCTCAATATCACGACTACCTGCAGCTTCAGCTCGCAATAGTTCTGCACTTCCCATGTCCACATCCACAATCATTTCTCATATTTCAAGTCGAAAAAAAAAATATTAAAAAATTGGAAGGCTGAATCGGAGCAGAGCGGAGCAGAGCAAAGTGGGGGTGTTGCTCCCCCCATGTTGGTGATCTTCGTTCGAATTCTGGACCCTGTTCTAGCCCCGGCCTTTGATCGGCGGGGGTTGCTTGTCACCCTGTCACGGATTGCCGATTTTGTGCCTGGATCTCGCTGGGTTGTCGCTGTCAAGGTTTGTGTGGATTTCCGCGATCCAGCAACGAGGGCCAAAAACTGCAAGAGAATGTTTCGAGAAAAACAGCAGCTCGCATCGCATTCCCTTTCTGGTTGCGGATTCCCGCCGCCTGGCAGGATGCTGTGGGGAGGCAGGCAGACTTGTGAAAGACTGTGCCGAGCACCACCGCTACCTGGCATATCTCGGGAGCCCGCCAGGCACCCCTCTTCTGCAGGACAGGATGGTGCCGCTCGAGCCCTCCGCCAAAAAGCACCGCAAAGGGGTCCCGTAGTGCGTTTCAGGAGGCGCATCGGGCACGCCCGAGTTCTGTTACGATGTGTTTGTTTTGTGTCTGTGCCCTCAATTATCCACAGTGTAAATTCGGTTCATGGTCATCGTGGACTTGGACAACACCATGAAATGCATCCATCATTACAAAACAGACAAGAGATATAAACATTAGATACCCAAAATAAACAACCAATCTATACCCCAACACCATCACAAATAGAAACACTTAGATTCTCCCAAAAACCAGTACCCTAAAGATCCTCATTACCATCACACTGCTGCCACATCATGACCTTGCTGACCTCCAACTGCGGCTGCGTCCACGTCGGCAGCCAGCGGTCTTTGGCCTGCCAAAAGTCCTTGCGGGCATTCGGTGAGGCATCCAACCACGGCTTGCCGTTGACATTGTCCTCAAACCAGCCGTTGGTGCCACCGACCGCTAGGTTCAGGATCAGGAAGAAGGGCTGGTCAAAGGGCGTCTGGGCGCGCTTGGTGTGGCCCCAGATGTCCTCAACGCGGGTGCCGTTGCTGTCCTGGACGGGGAAGTTGCCGCGCCCCCACATGGGCTCGTCGAAGTTGACGTAGAGCACCTGCAGCAGGCGCGAGTTGACATAGGTGAAGAGGTACTTTTGCGACCACTCGATGCCGAAGGTGTTGAAGCCGGACGCGTACGTCGTGTGCAGCGCCTGCCGCTTGACGTTGGTGCGCCACCACGCGTCGTTGCCCGGCGAGGGCCCCCAGTGCAGCGCCGACGAGATGATGTTGTTGCCGCCCTGCGGGTGCGTGTAGTTGTTGCCGCGCGACTCGACGATGTCGATCTCGCCCGATGCCGGCCACGGCCCGTACTTGTTCTCGAGCGGCATCATCCAGATGGCGGGCCAGAGCCAGTCGCCGGCGGGCAGTTTGGCCGTGACCTCGACGCGGCCGTACTTGATGGTGGCGCCGGGGCTGGTGTTGATGCGCCCGGACAGGACGGGGGGTACGATGGAGGAGTTGCCCGCGGTGATGTTGGTGTAGGCAATGCAAGAAGTGGGGGAGGTGGACGTGCAAGTACCGTCCTTGAGAAGGTCGATCTTGGTGTCCTTTTGCATCATGGCGTCATCGCGGGGTGTCGCCTTGATGATGAGGTTCCCGTTCTCGACGAAGACGTTCTCATTACCCGGCGTGGTCTGCTCAAACTCGCCGTTGCTAAATGTTGTCAGTCACATGGTCGACGAATCGCCAAAACCGAAAGCACTCACCCAAAACCGTTCACCTGCACCTCCTTCTTCCAGACCTTCTCATTGAAGCCATTCGACCAGTTCTCCTCCAGCACCAGGCAGTAATTGTGCTTGACAACGCTGCGGATGCCGTCCCAAACCAAGAAACCCGAAATGCCCAAGCCGATAATGATGCCGATGATGGGCAAGATGGTGACCCACTTCTCCTTGGGGTCGGCCTGCTTCGTCCACGGCTTCTCGACCTCGCCCTTGCGGACGCGGCGCGAGTGGAAGTAGCGCTGCCCGCCGTCAAAACGGCCCAGCGCCGAGGCAGAGTCGAAGCTGCTGGCGGGACGAGATACGGAGGGGCTGACGAAGGGATTGCCGTTGTTGCCCGACCGTTGTGATGCTTGCGACTCGACGCCGTCGCCGAAGGGGTTGCGCCCGAGGGATTCACTCGGTGTCCCTGGCCGTTGCGGGGTCGGAGCGGCAGTGGAGGCCATGGAGGGCATGTTGGCGGCCGGACGGCCGAAATAGTCGCCGTTATCCATCGAAAAAGACAGACCTGGACCGCCGTGATCAGGAGCGGATGCTTGATCTGATCGGCTGTGCTGGTTTCTCAAACCTGGCGGTGACGCGCCTGGTAGTGAGCCGCCGTGGATTCCCAAGCAAGCGAATGTCGTCGTCTGTGTGTACCCGGGTAGGGCCGAAGAATATCTGGCGGTGCTGTTCCGCTAAACGAATGGCGGGGAACTCGGCGATGGTGATCTCGGCAGGTCAACAACCACGCTGATCAAAACGAGAGACGGTTCCAAGCGGACCAGGGAACAAAACACCATCAAATTCTAGTTTTGGTGGTGAGTGGGAAGCGGTCGGCGCAACAGCACCCTGGAAGACGGAAAGACTGGCCCACACGCCACAGGGTGACAGCTGAGGTGGAGGACCTCCAACCTGGAAGCTGGGCTTCTCTCGGAACAGGCGAGCTCCAGAATCTTGTCGCCGCCGCCATGCCGGGGGCCAGGCTTGGCGATGCTGTGAAAGCGATGCATGAAGCGCATGGGTTCTCGGTTGGCTGGCTGCAAGTGCCTAGTTGACTGGGTGGAGCGATACGCAGCGGTACGTTGGCTAGGCTGGGTCTCAGCTGCCGTTCTTCCCGAATCCGACGGGCCTGGGTTGTTGGGTTGTTGGCAAACAGACCAAGCAGGGGGTGGCCTCAGAAGCGTCCGTGTGCAGTGTGCAGTGTCTCCGTATTTTTCAGCTCCCCATTTCTTCTCCCTGTGCATTTCTTGCAGCCCAACAAGACCTGAGCGAAAAGCAGCAAGAGCTTTCCAATTACGGCCTTGGCGGCGTTAGGGGTGGCTGGAGCGCGTACCTGCAGTCACAGCGGCCAAAACTGCCCTGATTGGGCTAGCCTTGAAATATTTCACGTCCACTGGCGCCCGTGCTCGTTTGGACCAATCGCTCTCTCATCGTGGGCGCTCTGGTCATCTCCACCATGCCATGTCTCGACCACGTCAATAGTGCTTTCCGTTTTTGGCGCCGACGCCGTCAATGACGCTGGGGGGATAAGAAATGGAATCCCGGTCTCAAGACGCGACAAAAGTTCAGCCGCAAACCTTGTGGGCCATTTTCGGCTTGCGCCGATGAAATGTTATCGGACAACCAGGAAGGCCCTGCGAGTTAGTGATCCGGGAGAGACCGTCTTCCAGCAATGATTCGTTTGAACAAACGAATACCACTATCGACCCACACGAAGACCCGGATGTTTGTTCAAGGAGACAGGCTGGGATCCATGAGACGTACGGATTACATCCTGTGTCGATACTTCGTATGTAACATTGCGCATCACGGTAGGGCTGCAAACACCGGAAGCCCTGGTTCGGGTTGTGCAAGCCCCACACGGCCACGAGCAATCGGCCCCGGCCGAGATTGAGTCTCGGAACGAAGGTTGGTGGTTGAAGCTGATAACAGTATTTGTCCGTGGGGGTCTCTCACCGCACGTGTCGCCTTCCAATATTTCCAGTGAGGCGCATGCATGAGCCGCATCTCATCTCAAAGATACCCCGAACGGAACATGGACATGAAGCAGGAACCAAGTCTTCCCCTTTCTGTCATAAATCCGACCGAACCGGGCAACTAAGATAATTAGCACCCTGCTTCTGCCGCGCGGTTCCCCTTATTGAGAATGCAAGATGCCTCAGGTAAAATTAACCCATGGGTAGTAGGTATGGCATTCAGTTCCAGGCCTCCCGTTCTCTCTCCAGGGAAGAAATGATGAACGCGAAGTGGAAAGACTGGACCGGGGTTGGGCAGAATGAAGCTCCTTTCTGGGCCACACCACAGGAATTAAGCTATGATATCCATGTCGCATGCATACTACCTTGAGAGCCAAAGGTCAATTACTTCTTTGTCACATTCATTGAAACTTCATGGCTCGATGCTTACTTGATGTCGCAGCAACTCTGACGGGATGACGCACTCTGCCATCGTTCTAAACGGAACGCGTGCCGTAGGTATTGGACGAATACAACATGCTGTCATTGCCAAGGGCTACTCAAGCGATTTTGTTGAATTTCAATTTCAACGAATCAAATCCCCTTGTGGTGTAGTTGGCTATCACGTTCGGCTGTAATGGAAATTATCGATACCGAAAGGTCACCGGCTCGATTCCGGTCGAGGGGACTCTCACTACTTTTTTTACCTTTCTTAAATTTTCAGCGAATGACATTTTTGATTTCATCCTCTGAACTGGACTAAGCTGCTGATTGTAGCTCTCCCCCCTCTCCTCTGCCTTGCCCCCATTTTAGTAACCTTCCCAGCCCGTGAGGAATCCAAAACCCCAATCATAGCAGCCTCTATATTATTTACCCATCAATAACAAATCTTGCGGAGCGAGTGGGTTGGAAAAAGAATGCTTGCTCGTTGGCTGGTAGCTCCGCCTGTGTGAAGTGTGTACAAAGAGGGTGACTGGCAGAGTGTTGTCCATGATAAGGTCATGTGCATGAGGCGCTGTGCGCAGGTCGGCGGACCCTCAGCGCAGAGCAACATGCGCGGGAAAGACCGGACATAGCACCCGCCAGACTGAGCTTTGTTGAACAGCACGACGGTTCCGTAGGATGCATAACGAAATGCTCTACTTTTGAGATGGATAAATTACCCCGATGCTATCTTGAGAGTTGACGGACGCTCATCCGCGACATCTCTCTTCCGCTTCTTTCCCGCCTTACCCGGGGGCTCACCAAGAGTCAACTTCAGTGTTCGGCAGACCCGCTCTGGCAAGGTCTGGAAAGGTTGGGCTGGAATGTGCCAGTGGTCTATGTCTAAGGTCGAGCTAACCGTAGGCTCCTGACTTGGGAAATCGAATTTATCAAGAAAGGAAGACTGTACATGGGCTACGTAGATGTTTAACGGCTTTGGCCGCCCCCCTCCGGTAAATAGTATACGGACCTGGAAGATAACCCCAAGGTTGGTTAGTGCTTTCTAACTTGAAGAAAAAAGAAGAAGAAAAAAAGGAAAATAAATTTGGAAGAAAACCACTGGAAAGCTGGAGTTGGGAGGTAGTGGTTGTATTGCATGCCGGCGGGCCTTCTGCGCGAGGGCAATGACAAGAGCAACCAGGAACGGATCTTTTTGAGTATCTTTGGGCGTATGGAGTTTTAGTAGGGTATATACGCGGCGAAATCCTTCCCAATCTGTATGGCGAGGGTTCGCTGGTGGCCTGAAATAGAGCTCTCTCTCCAGCATGGTTTCGTTGAAGTCGAGGCATGCCAAGGTGAAAGCTTCGGGGGGGCATCGCATTGAAATTGATACCCAGCAGATCCGAGGACAGGAATGCGAGCGTCGATTGAAGTGGAAACTAACAGGCCGACTAAATCATGCCAGCGGGGTCAGTACATCTGGGGCAGCTGAGAAGACTGAGTGAGCGGCCGGCGTTGGGCGGACATACTTTGTCTGAAGCACGATCTTACGGGCGTTAAGCGGTATGAGGAGTTGCATGATAGTGTCGGCCAAACTTTCTGCGTCCAATTGGCTGTTTAGCTGTTTAGTTGTTTGGCGAGAAGGCCAGCGAGGCGATCTAAATCCGATGACGCGGCCTCGGCGTTCTCGCCCAGGCCAGTGTTACAGGCTTCATCATGATGAGAAGAAATGCGACAGCCAAGGAGGTCTGGCTGCCGGTCAGTCCAGCGTAGCGGATGGACCAGTAATCGTTCCCGGGGATAAAGTGTGACGAACCTGCCTAGGATCCTATCCTGTTAGGGTTCAGTGAAGGTAATCTTGCAAAGGATGCTTAGGTTCGGTGCAGCCAAAAGGTGCACAACATTAGACTTGTCTCAACAGTAGGCTTGCGAGCTTGTAGCGAACTGTAGTTGTGATTGCTAACTGGAGAACTCCCAGAGCTCTCCAGAACGAGTGACTATATACTATCTAGGCCCCTAGGTACCTTCGTACCTCTTCCCTTGGGAACGTGAGGAACGGTGGTCGTTCTTCTCGTTCCTTATAGAGGAACCTCAGGAACGGTGGCCGTTCCTTTCGTTCCTTATAGAGGAACCTCAGGAACGGTAGCCGTTCCCCTCGTTCCTCTGCTGATTGGTCCGGGACCCATCTTTAATGATTGGCTGGGGACGCTTCCCACGCGCCCTCCATCGGGACCCTGCATGCGGCCATAACCGTGACATAAAGTGCGAGGAGTCGGTTGATGGATAGTGGTGATGGGAGTCGCGATGGGCGGGGCGAGCTCTGGCATTGGTGTTCCCCCATCGGGTCAAGTTGCTCGTTGAAGCCGGGGAAGCCAAACACGTGCCGCCCGTTCACCTAACGCAAATGCTCAAGAATTCGCGTTGCGCGTCGCTGAGAGATCAGCCAAGTCTCGGTTTCGGTTAACGTGGTTGATCACCGAGCGGTCCACTTTCCCTCCGCATCGCAACCTCTTCAGGCAATTAATCCACCACAATACAAGAAAATCAGTTGCACTCAATGCTACTCTCCTCAGCTGACGTCGCCTCATCTTCCTGGCAGGTTCGTACGTTGTGCCCAGTCTTGCCGCATCTTCCGCAGCGCCGCAAAGTCGATAGCCCAGTCTCCGACGTACCCCCTTCCGCCAACCTCCTACCCGATTGCCGTCTACCAGTTTCCTTCTCCGCGATCAAAACCTGTCCTTCCTCTATAGTAAGTGCCCCTCCAGCCCGGAGACGTGTACGCTTAGCCCTCCGGCGCTTTGAAAGGGCCTCGTTCGCCTTCTCAAGAGTTCGGACTCGGTCTTGAAGAAGGGTCATTTCGTGGACAATTAGCTCTGTACCCTTCGCCAGTTGCTTTACAGCAGAAAACATGCTAGTTGGAGAGCTTCCTTGATGATTGGCAATCCGGGTCCGTACATGTTCAGACTGTAAAATAGCCTCGCCAGGTTTATGCGGTGTCTGAGAGACCCATAGGTTGGCCTCTGGGAGGGGGGGGTCCAGTCGGTGTTGGTGTCCGTAGCTTGACGTCAAGCTTCGACAAAACGGCCTGGGGGTTATCCGGCACTAGGCCAGCGCCTCGGAAGCCAGCCCTGATATTTTCAGCTTTCATTGTAGCGAGGTGAGCGGCTTTGAACGCGATGAAGAACTCGGTCTTGGTGATGTGATTGATGTGCGCCTTGATGAAGGCCTCGAGTTCGCGGCCGTACATCCGCTTCAACACGCTAAAACAACCGACATCTAGAGGCTGGGTGATGTGCGAGGAGTGAGCAGGGAGGCAGAGGGTAATAATATTTTGCTCCTTGCAGAACTCCTCAAACTGGGCTGATAGGTGGCTCTCGTGACCATCTAGGACTATCATCCGATACACCCCCTGCCGCTGGGTCTCCGTGTGCTTATGGAAGTGCTTGATCCATTCCAAGCCCGTATCATTGTCTGTCCAGCCGTTGGGGGAGGTCTTGATAACCCAGGAGGGGGGAAGATCGCACTCGGTGTACCAGGAGGCGAGGTGGTTGACGCCCTGTACAAGCAAGAATGGTGGCAGCACAAAGCCGTCGCTGCTCACGCACTCAATCGCTGTTGCCCATTCCCGGTTGCCAGGCTGAAGTTGCTTGCCTCGACCGCGTCGATCGGAACGCGTAACAATCATGTTGCTACAGATAATGCCCATCATAAAGCCTGTCTCGTCGAAGTTGTAAAAATCGGCGTCTTGGATGCTGTACTTCGCGCGCATGTTGGCCACCAACCGGGACCAGTCCCCAATAATCTTTGGATCTTCGCAGAGGGCTCTCTGGAAGTCGTACGTACGCGAAAAGCGCGTCTTGAGCTCCGGGCGGCGCCGTATGAACCGGTATGCCCACTGCTTGCTAGTTGGTCGCGCGTGACGCGTCGCGAGGAGGAGATCGGCCATATCTTTCACCCCATCAATCCGAGGCGGGAACCCTCGCGAATCTAGATCGAGGATATATCGTACAAGGGTCTCTTCTTCAGCCAAGGTCAGATTGTGCTGTACGCCGCGTTTCTCAGGCTTTGCGACGCGGCCCTTCATCCGGGCGATGAGGGTCGACTTCGGCACATTATACGTCTGCGCAGCACGTCGGATCGACATTTTTTTGCGCATACGAATTGCTTCGATGGCAAGGATGATTCTGGCTTCTTGCATTTGCATAGACATGGTTTTTGTTGTAGTGTGGTGGAGTTTGAAGGTGGAAGGTCGCGACACGGATGGAAAGTGGACCGCTCGGTGATATGGACCGCTCGGTGATCAACCACGTTACCTCCCTGCATGGCATCTATCTACATTGTCATTTGTCACCCGCACGCCATAGCAACTTCGGCCCCTTTCTTAATTACACACAAAACTTCAACAAAGAACAAATTTAGAGTACCAGTCTGTTGTCGTACCTTGGGGGCGGCGAGTTGAACCGGACATGCTAGGCGTGACACGCAAGACTTTTGAAGTTTCCCAAGCGGCCAAGCCCCCCCTCCCCCCCTTTTCCTCTCTCAAAGGGTTACGGATGGATAGGTACTTCTTTGGTACCTTCAGAGACCGTCACCGCCAAGAGGCCATCTAGGCTGCTTCCAGAGAGCCCTGATGCCGATAATACGCCTGCATTGACAAATAATGCTTGGCTAGGTGGCGGACACTCGACCCTAGGAAAGTTGCCCTTTGATCCGCCGAGTAGTGAAACACGGCACTCTCCAGATCCAGTACCTTTATTTTGCCATCTACAAGTTGAAAGTTTGACAAGTTGGCGTCATCTTGATGCACGCCAAAGGCATGGAGTGCTCGGTAGCATGGCTGCAACAAGCTTGATAGCTCCTCCAAGGTCATGGTGGCACCCTCGGGAGCGGACAGCGAGATGCCCCCTAAATACTCAAGAAGCATAGCCCTTGTTCCGTTATAGCGTAGCAGGCCGTAAAACTTGGGGATGACGGCACCCTGTAAGGAGTTGAGTCGTCGGTACGCCTTGACTTCGGTGTCGAAATATTCCTCCATGATTTCTTGGTCTTCGCCTGGTTTCTATTTCTGTATCTTCAGTACAGCACGTCCAGGAAGGAACCACTCCGGAAAGACAGCTTCAACCCAAGACTGAGCAAAGGCGGGGAGGAGCCGGGTAGCGGATGTGAAGAAGCTAGCCGTGGTCGACGGGCAGATTCGGAGTCCGAAGACATGGGGATGCAGGTCGGAAATCCGAGAAGCATACGCAGAGACGTAACGGGTGCGGAACCAGAACTGCTTGTCCCCCGCAGTATCCCATCAGCACGGGACCACGGGTTGACACTTGACCACTTGACAGGGAATTCCGCAATGCGATGCTTACATACAATGAGTTTTGTCGGCGGCTCGTGTGGGGGCATGGGCCGCATGGCAAGTCGAGCTGCTGACAGCCGGTAGCGTTCTGGCTCCCCAGGGCGTCGGTACCTGGGGAGCTGAATGCCGTCCTCGCTTTCCATTGCGGGAGACTACCACCTATTTAGCGTGTGATGTCCAGGTATGGAGCTGGGTGGGACCTGGCTTTAGAGGTGGCGGGTACATGTAGCCTTCAAGTCGTTGCAGGGCAGCAGATTGCGGTCAGCAAAGCTCATTTTACATGGTTCAACTGCCCTGAGTGCACGTGATCGCCATGTGCAATATCGCTGTAGGGGAGGATTATGGTCGAGTCGTTCGATGGCGCCACTGGAGGTTTGTTGTGAGCATTCACGGCTGGTACGCTGTGAGTTGAATTAACGCCGTGGAGGCAGGAAGCATTGAAAATGTATGGAAAAGGCGAGGCCCTTGATATGATAGTCTGCTTACTGATTCTTCCTGTACTCTGGTAGGAGATGTTCCCGGTAATTATGTTCGCCGTGACCTAAAGAATGTATATAAACTGGATAATAGTGGCCCACACTCCGTCCGGCGTGCAATGGACAGACTAAATTGGCCTTGAAAAAGCCTGCAGCACCTTTCCCCGTCCTTAGTCAAAAGAATCTCGCTATGCAACTCGCCGCTATATCAGGTGGAAGATGGTTGAGCAGAGCAGACAGGTGTTTGTCCTGGACATCCGGGAGAAACAGGTACCCATCCAGACTCTCCGCCCTGTCTGCATCTACATGTAAGCTAGTCCCGTCATAGGACCGCACCCCATCACCATACACCAACTCAACAATCCGGTCAAGGAACCACTCCTTAGTCGGTTCCTTAGTCGACATGGCAGCAGTGGCAAGACACCAAAACCGTAGCCCATCCGTAAACCCGTCATTATCCCAATATCTGGCATTCAACATGGCCGACCGTATCCGCCACGGCTTTGACTCTGCCGACAAGCGAGCGCCATGATACTGTGTCGTGGCAAGCAGGAACGTCAAAGCCGTCAGCCGCACGGCCTCATCAACGGGAGGCAGGTTATCAAGTAGCAACAGCCGGTAGAACAGCGCTTGTAACCGCAGAAACAACCATGGCTGCAAAGACGATATCAAGGAAAGCTCGGCCCACGCACCCCGGGCAATGCGCACGTAGTCGGCAACATCGGCGAGGATAAAGCGGAGGGTGGCGTCAAGATATGGATGGTTGAGAAAGTTCTGTCCCAGCCGATTAAGCGCACTATTATCTGCATATAGCCGCGTGAGGGCCTTTCGTAGTGTCTCGGGAAGCGGACCGGGATCAAATGTCAGGGGGATGATGGGCGGCGTCATCTCCCACAGGGCAAGGTATTTGTCGGCCAGCAACGAGCTTTCGAGGACATATGGGTCAAACACACCCCACCCGCCTGCTTCTTGGACGAAATGCACCAGCGCCCGGAGATGGGTGCGTGATGTCTCCTGGCTGGGGTTGCCCATTCGCATGGCCAGGGCCTGCCGCCGTGGACACCTCGCCCACAACTCAGGCATGTGGTTCCAGATCTCGGTGATGGCTAGCGCATAGATGGACAGCGCGAACCACTGCTTGTCGACCACACGACCGGCTTTTGTGTTCCCCTGGAGGCTCGCCAGCCGGACTTGGGCTTGGCGGACGGCTTTGCCGATGAAGTATTCGGGTGGTCGTTCGTCGTCGAGGATGCCAAACATCCATGCCACGCAGCTCGAGCCGTATGCTAGGGTAGCGTACATGAGAAGATCGTCTTCAATGCAGCGTTGGAGGCGGTGCTGGATCACGCTGTCGTGCCGCATAGAGGTTGAGGGGGGAAACATGTTGGTTGGCGCGAAGGCTTCGGCGAGGAAAGTCACCTTGACGCCTTCGCCAAAGGATAGCTGGAGCATAGCGTGCGACCCGGCGTCACGGCCGGCTACGGTGCTGTAGAAAGGGTCGCTGCTGTTGTCGGTTGGGTAGAATAACACGAGGGACGGCCTGTTTCCGCCGCTGACCCCGTTGCCGTTCTGCCCGGACTCGGACTTTGTCCTGTCATCATTGTCGCTGCCGGGTTGTTGGGTTTGGCGGGGCAGCCGGAACTCGGAGGATGCTATAGCGGAGGACAAAGACGATGGCGGACCAGGCCGAGCCATCCGTGCCCCCAGCTTCTTGCGGGCTTCATCTTTCCGCCGGCGGTTTTGCACGTGCGAGAGGATGCGGGATCTCTCGCCCGCCTTGCTATGCGTCAGGGTGTTGAATGACTGGGTTTTGTTTATGAACAAAAGGTCCGGCATGGTAGTCTACTAGTCACTTTCTAGCCGGGCCCAGGCCGCCCAGCTTCGCTCTTCCCCAACAGATCAATGGTCAAACACTCGGAGCAACGTCGACACACCTTGCCGTTTGAGTGCCTAACGCTACAGGATTCCGGGATTCTGGGATTCCGAGGTTCGACACGTGGGACTTTGGTTGGACAAGCTTGATGCGGTAGTGTGTGACTGTGCGTTTGTGCGTTTCGGGGCTGATGCGACTGCCGATTGCCACCCAAAACCTGGGCTTAGATCGAATGAAGTTGTGGATATTCCCGTAAGACGGTAAGCTGGATCGTGGCAGGGCTATGGCTCTTGGCATCTGCAGCACACACTACCCGATCCGGCCTGATGCCATGCAATCCTTCCAAGCTGACCACGCCCAGTGGAGGTTTTTGTTGCAACATGCCCCTGTACGATCCGGATATGTCCTCTCCCGGGGGATATACTGGCCCTCTTCGGGAAGTCAGTTGGGTCTTGGGCAAAGCTCCCAACGGAATGTCCCTGTTCATAAGCCAGAATGTCAACATCGGATCCTTCTATGCGAAGTTCCTGCGCCATGATGGATGCTAGGAAGGTTACCAATGCATCATGAATGTGTGAGTGGTATGAGCACTTCAAAAAGTTCCTGAGAGCGCGAGAGCACTGAAGGCGTGCTATATAAAGTGCAATCCGGTCTCTA
Organism: Chaetomium tenue; assembly: GCF_020726465.1. Taxonomy (NCBI): domain Eukaryota; kingdom Fungi; phylum Ascomycota; class Sordariomycetes; order Sordariales; family Chaetomiaceae; genus Chaetomium; species Chaetomium tenue. The sequence continues at coordinate 4,487,968 of NW_027117333.1, read as the reverse complement.
ATTCCTCAGCCAGTTTCGATATCACCATCACCACATCACCACTACGCTACAGATACCTACCTAGGTTTCCTCTTAGAGTCTCCTCAACCTACAAATACCCATAGAACTACAAGCCAACTACTCATCCCTTTTACCCTCCTCATTATGCATTGGGCCTCAGCATCCGGTCTGATAACCGCACTGGTAGTGCAGGCAGCCTTGGCCGCCCCCAACAAGGTCCCTAAACCGGCTTGCCTCCCTGTCGTTGACCTCGGCTACGAACTTCACCAAGCCCTCAAATACAACGAGACCACCGACGTGTACAAGTTTTCCAATATCCGCTACGCCCAGGCACCCGTTGGCGATCTCCGATGGCGCGGCCCGAAGGCGCCCAAGACGGACCGCAGCGCGCCGAAGAACGGCGATGGCGTGAGGACCTGTCCGCAGGGTGTTCCAGACTGGCAGTCAAGGGCCTTCATCCCAACCGGGCGCTTTACCGGCGGCTTGCCGTGGAACCTCACCAACTGGGTTGATGCCATCAACGCGTCCACTCCCTTCGACCAGGCCATCTTCAACGGAAATGTCACCGAGGACTGCCTGTTCCTGGACCTCCATGTTCCAGGCAAGGTTCTCTCTAAGGCCATCAAGAACAAGAAGGGCAGCCGCGATGTGCCCGTGCTGGTTTTTGTACACCCTCCCATCCCTAAGTTCTCTTAGAACTACCGACTCTAACATTTCCTCTCTCATAGATCCACGGCGCTGGCTACACCTTCAGCTCCAAAATCGGCCATCCTACACCAGGCTTCCAGCCCGACGGTCTCCTCCGCGCTGCCCACGAAGCCAACGGCAAAGGCATGATCTTCATCTCTCTCAACTACCGCCTCGGGGCTCTAGGATTCCTCGCCGGGCCTGAAGTCCGCGCCGACGGCAACCAAAACGCCGGTCTCCTCGACCAACGCTTCGCCCTTGAATGGATCCAAAACAACGTCCACCTCTTCGGCGGCAACCCCGACAAGGTCACCGTCATGGGCGAGTCCGCCGGCGGCGGATCCATCATGCTTCACATGTTGGCCTACCAACACCAAGGCAAGAAAGCCCCCTTCGCCCAGGCCATCCTCCAGTCCCCCGCCACGCTCCTCTCAGCCGCCGCCCCTCCGTCCGCCTACAGCGACTTCCTGTCCCTCCTCAACGTCACCACCCTCGCCGAGGCCCGGCAGCTCCCGTCGTCCGCCCTCGTCCTCGCCAACCAGGAACAAAGCCGCACAGCGCCGGCAAACACGTACATCCACATCCCCGTCCAAGACCCCGCCACCGCGCCTATCGAACCCCTCCAAGCCTTCAGAAAGGGCGGCGCCTTCGCCAAATCCCCCATCAACCTCCTCGCCGCCCACAACTCGCGCGAGGGCGCCTTCTTCTTCGACCCGACCGCTCACACCGAGGCCGACCTTTTGCGCTGGGTCAAGTCCTCCTTCGGGAGACTGTCGACGGCCGAGATCGCCAACCTCGCCGCGGTCGTCTACCCGGCTGTGTATGATGGGTCGCAGGGCTATGTCGATCTGTATTCGCGCATGATGAAGGTGTGGGGGGATGCGCTCTTTGACTGCAACTTTTTGTATGCGAATGAGGCGTTTGGTGGGCGGAGTTTTGCTTGTGAGTACCTACCTACCTACTGACTGTCCCGTGGCTGTGAGCTACATGTACAGTACATGTATCGGGGGTGATGTTGACTGTTGGATGCAGATGAGTTTGGGTCGCCAGGCTTGCACACGCAGGATCTGAAGTACACGTTCAACGACCCGAGTACTCCTGTTTTTAGCCCCGTCATGCAACAGACTTTGCAGAAGGCGCTTGCCACGTTTGTGGTTCATGGCACGCCGGTGTTTAAAGGTCAGGGGAAGGGGAAGGATGCTTGGCCGAAGTGGGGGGATGATCAGATGTTGGTTAATATTACTGCGACGGGTGCAAAGGTGGCAGTTAATGATGTGAATAAGGAGAGGTGTCAGTGGTGGGCTGAGAGCAGGCTGGGGGTCTTTAGATTGTAATAATGGTCTCCCTCAGGCGCTCTGCAATCCTACCTTGTTGAATCTGAACCAGCCCAACCCAGGAAAATACGCCCCGCTCCACCTCGCCGCTAGGTAGGGCGAGCTGTTTGTTTGGGCTTGGAGAGTGGCATGGAGAAGACGCGGATGCACAAAAGGTCATGAAAGTCACTCGTCGTGTCAATGGAGCGTTATCCCATCCATCATGCCCCATCCACCATGCAACTCTCTGCCTTAAAACAAGCGCTAATGCACCCTCATCACCAACTTGGAGGTGTGGAGGCCGTGGTTTAGGCCTCGAGCAGGTCAGAATGCGGACATGAGGAGAACAAATGGGTTAAAACCACGAGGTGCGATGAGGCTAACGAGCGGGATGCGGATTGCACTGGAGATGACCTGAAGGAGGTATCCATGGGATCAACCAGAAGGCGGGATGAATGTCCGGACTGTCGGGACGAGGGGTATAGTCGGACATAGTCGGTTAGGGGACCGTGGTCGGAGGAATAGTGTGGGGTGAACACGCGAGATCTAATGCTTTCAGGGCACTTTCCATCTCTGCCTTGAGCCGCATCATGGCTTCCTCTGCCGTTTGTACCTCACAGCGCCAGCAATCCATAATCACCTGCCCGCACAGAAGCTCCTCCTGTACACTTGGGAATATTTGCCGGGAGTAGCGAGCCTCCACCTCATCGTCTGAGAGGTCCTCGTATGGCTGTCTGTCCGTTACGATTTCGTAGATAGTAGAACCGAGGGAAAAAATATCGGTTCTAACGGTCGGCGGTTCCTTTAATGGTCGCGGAAGAAAAAACCTAGTGCTCTCGATGGCAGATCCTACAATTCCGTCGAAAAAAAGAGCCCGAAAAGTCGATGATCTTGAGCCTAGAGTTGGAATCTGGGAGGAGATTCTCAGGCTTGAGATCGCTGTGAATGATCCCGTGGGAATGGAGGAGATGCAGACTTTCGGCAGCATCACAGGCCCACTACAGCCGCTCGGGAAGGGTGATTGTAGTGGCGGTGGCGGCAGCCTCGCGGAGATGCTCTCGTAGGCTACCTCTAGGCATATAGTGGAGGACGAAGCCTTCTTCCGGGGAGTATCTGATGAGCTGTAAGGACCGGTCGTGTTGTGGTAATTTCTGGTAGACTCGAAACTCGGGCTCAAGAGCAGAAGGCATTCTTTAACATCGAGGGCGGAAGACGTCAACTTGGTCGAGTCGGAGGCGGGGATGCTGGAAAAGCAGATGAAGTGGGGAGGATAATGACGAGCTGAGGAATTCGGCTTTCCGAGGCTTGAGTGAGCTCCTAGGCCAGGAGGGGCAAAAGCAATTGAAGAAACCGCAAGCCAGGCGTATAGCTGTTTTTTTTTTTTACCTTAAATGCCCAGAGGTAAGTCCAGATTCGGAGATGGGTCTGGTCTGGAGGTCGCGAGAATGAACCACTGAGCAGCAGCAAGCCCCACTCCTCCAGCAGTGCGAGCAAGTGGTCGGGGCAAGTGGTCGGGTGTGGGACCGGCCACGTGCCGGCGCAGATCTCCCGGATTTGCCGCCACCAACTCCACTAGGGTGCAACCATAGACCGGATTGGGGGCAATTCCCCCCACCCTTTCTTTCCTCTCTCCTGATCGTAGCACTCGTCGAATTATCAAGACGATGCCCTCATCCTCATCTGGGACCAAGCAACTCGCTAGTCTTCCCCAACAAGCCTTCATAAACATAAACTCCTAGTTGATGCTGCCCCTAACAACTAACCGGACTCAACAACAACAATCTGGGGCGCTATAGACATCTCGGCCCCGCTCGCTTCAGCCCCCTTCTTCTTCGCGCCCTCATCTAGCAATTCCTCGTCCTTGTACTTGGTCGCGCCCACGGGAGAGTTGAGCAGCCAACGGAGGAGGAGGTAGGCGTCGGCGGGCGGCTCTCCGGGGGCGCCAACCAGGCCAAACTGGCGTGACTGGCGGATCACGATCTTGTTAGTCTTGGCGTCGATGTGGGCTTGCGTGATGCGGGCGTAGGTGTCGCGTTGGAAGGCGAAAATCAGGACCTGGGGATTGGGACAGTTAGCTAGCGTGTCGGGGATTGAGAATGGGAAGAAGGCCTTACGGGCTTGGTGTGGTGGTCGGTGAATTGCCCCATGCGGATTCGCGATTCCAGGAGGGCGATGATGGCGCTGAACTCACCCCAAAGCAGGTTGCCCTCCGGGGCCACGGCCGGCTCGAGCACTATAATCATCATGTGGGGTTTGTCGGCGGCGACAGGTACCACGCACTGTTCGGACTCGTACCCATCACAGCCGCAAGAACCGCGTGGCCAGCATAGTGCGGGTCCGAATGACATTTATAGAAGTTGCTAGGATGTGGTGTTAGGTGCGAGCTTGGCGGAGGGACAATGTAGGGCTCGACGGGATGACTTACGCGGGATGTATCTCACCGTCGTACCGCTCAGTCAAGTGCGCCGCTATGGCCTGGAACCAACCTGCCTTTATGCTGGCATAGACGTACCCCGCGCTCGGAACCCACTCAGGATCGCGCGGGTCTTTAGGCCTGTATAGAGTCGGGCGCCACAACGGTCGCCAATAGTCCGTCTCTTCCTCTAGGCCGGGACACTCCTCGTGGCAGGGAGAGAAAAAAAGGGGCTCAAAATCGCAGGGCAGCTGGCCGTCGATGTCGAGATTCGTCCACCTCACAATGCCGAGAGCCTCGAGCTCAGCGGCGTCCACCGAGGTCATGGATCGGCAATTCCAATCTCGATACTCGCGCAGGACACTCAACATGTCAAGTTGTGTCCGCTCGAGATCCCTCCGGCAAACCTGCTCCATGGCTATTGCGAGTGGCAAGGTCGAAAGTGATAAAAATGCGAAAGTGATGGAAATGCACAAGTGATGATGGAAAGGCGACAATGATGGTGATCTGGAGGTTGAGATTACAAAAGAGGAAGGCCCCGTCCACCCGCAACTTATTGTTGCCCATGACGACAGAGCATCCATGGCTTGGCAAGCCACGCGGGTTCATAAATCTCATAATCTGATTGGCCCCGCTCGGCGGCGGTTTCTCGCATTTCACAAATTCACAGTCACTTGGCAGTCGCGACGAAAAAGGAGCATCCAATGTTTGGCTCCGGGGAGCGGCAAAGGCAATCAGAAATAATGTGGATGGAATGGGAGGATTCTTATGCTAACAGCCAACAGCGTGTAACAACAAGTAAAACGACAAGCAAAACGAAAATGACAATGACAACAACGACGACAACGCAAAACAGTAATGGCACAGCGACGGGGGACCATTACCCTGAGCGCCAACTGCAACACCTCCAACAACTGCAACCGCCTTGTTGTGAGTCTAAACGGGCACTGTTGAAGCCGTCGAGAGCAACTGAACCTGAAGAGCTATCAGCCGGCGGAGGAAAAGGTCCATCTCGTCGCTCTTGTCAAGGCGGAACGGGCCCCACTGATGCATGAAGCAGAAATGATCTGAGTCGTAGCTTCCTGGTCCGGGCCTGGCGAGCCCCGGGCGGGGCGAGCCATCTCCCCGCTTCTCGGACCATCTTCTGGAATTCGTCCGGAGTTGCGAAGTCGGAATTCCAGATGAAGGCGTCCGAGCCGGAAAGGTCGGCCGCGTCATCTCTCATTCGAGTGGTAAGTTGTGCCGCCGAGCTTCCGGTCCGGATGTACTGCTTCCAAGGCTCGCCGTATTCAGCGATGATGATGTATATCTCTTCCCGGTTTTGAGACAACAGGAGGCGCCTGGGGCATTCGGCGTTAGCTCACGTTCACGGTCTGCAGCATGACGAACCAGCACCTCAACCTTAAAACAGGCCTGGGGGACCACACCGTCCTTCTCGGGTAGAGAGCCTCTCTTGCACAAATAGCCATCTACCCGGGCTTCCATAAGCGCAGCTAGCTCAGCTCCGGGCTGGCGGCGGTACAGCTTCAGAGGTAAACGGTCAGCCAACCAGTCGAGGGTCCCAAAGTCGAGGGTCCCAAAGTCGAGGGTCCCAAAGTCGAGGGTCCCAAAGTCGAGGGTCCCAAAGTCGAGGCCCCTAACGTCGAGTCCGCTGTTGCAGGACTCGGCAAGCTCCCTTATGTGATATGTAAGTATCTGTAGTAGCGAGAGAAATGCTGTATTGACGTAATTCTCGTCTGTTGTAGAGGGGTTCCGCATGCCGCCCACCGCCGGCGTCTCCGTCTGAGGCTGCGCTAGAGCACCCTGTTTGACGGGTGTTTTAGGCACTTCCGAGATGTTCATCTTAGCCATCGACGTCGTAGCCATGTTTGCGTTGTCGTCGCTGTCGCTATCGCCTGGGGAGGTAGTGTCAACAGGGTCGCCGCTTTTCCAAACTTTACTCGGCATTGCAGCCGCCTCCACCTCCGTATGATGCTTCTTGATTCTCGACATGACAAGGCCCTGCAAATATCTTGTCGGCAAGAACAGACCGCAACCGGCGCCTGGTCGAGTTCCATCCTTGTTCGAGCGGATATCTTCCAAGTACCCTCGAAACCTTGGCGCGAGTTCCTGGTAGATATGTCTTGCCAGGTCATCATTCTTTGGAGAAACGTAGCCCTTATATAGGCCTGGGGTGCTATCCCTCGTCAGAGCCGAATTGTTCCGCATATAGGTCCGGAATTCGCCAATATGGTCCCTGTGGTTCCAGATGACCCGAAGCAGAAGGTACTCTCTCTCGGTGAGGCTCGAGCCCGAAGAGAACTGCCAGTTGGTAGGTTGAGTAGCGAAGATTTTGTCGTCCCTTTCGGGATCCGCACCACTGATGCCGAGTTGGCGTTCCATCATTTTGGCCCATTGTGGGATATTGTTCGCGACCTTCGGCGCTGGGTCGTTCCCGATCCCGCTCATCGTGGCTGCAAGAGCGATGGCTGAGAGCGGTGGCCAGGAGGGATGGCTAAGAGGGATGACTGACAGGGACGACAAACGACCGAAAACAAAGAGAGAGGCTGAGGGCAAAGAGAAAAACTGAGAGGGGGGAGGGAGACCTCTCGCGAGAGAGCCTGCAGGACGTCATGGTGTTGTACTGTTGATTGGGTATTCAGCAACCTCTTGCAGCCCGAAGGTAGGGCGACCAGCAACTGCCTCTCTCGGAGACAGCCTGAGACATACCGGCAGCCGCCAGCGACTCGTCACGACTGCAGCCCACTTGGGCAAAACACATCTTGTTGGATGGAAGGGTTGGTTGACCAAGGTAGTTAAAATACCCAAGTTGGCTACATGTAAATGCCAAAAATGTCTGGGGAGTTTCACGACACTTGCGACGGCAACGACAGCGACAAGAACGACGACAAGAACAAAAAAAAGCCGGCGAATAGTAAGCGATGGGATCCGTCAATCCATCAACATTAGGCGCCGATGCGGGCGCCGGGAGTGGAGACCGGCCAGGCCGAAAAGATCTTGGACTCACAACGACGAGGACAGAAGGGACATTTTATAACTAAGCACAGAGGAGATGATGCATTGTGCAGAAGACCATGACTGGTGTTGCAGGCACCAGGTCCCAGTCGGGGGTTGGGGGGAGTGCAAGTTAAGCCCAAATGGACATCAAGTTTATAGAGCCAGCAATTGCAGCTGTGCACTTTGACTGCCGGGTGCGAAGAAAAGTAGAGACGATTCAGTCTGGCGCGCCATAACACCTGCATACTCTTCAAAAAGTGATGGGATGAATCCAATCTGACCTTGACCCCTGACCCCTTTTCCCCCCTGAGAGCAGGTGGTGTCACCAAGTTACCTAAGCGTGCCACACCTCCACCTCGCGCCCCTTTCGTCAGCATCATCCTCGGACAACACGAACAAGTCAGCCGTGCCACCATACCGTGTAGGACGAGCTGATGTAGATAGGGACCAGATCATGACGAACTCAGAACAAGAGACGGCGCCCGCTTTCCGTGCCGCCTGTCTATTCCATCATCTTTCCTGCCTGTGCTGGGAGCACACTTCCTTCGGCGGCCTTGTTTCAGGCCCGCCCGGGGTCACGCAACACGAAATCGTGCCCTGTCGCGTGTAGTTCCAGGCCTCTGCAGCGGCCCGCCGGCGCGACCAAAATTAGTGAACCATGTTTTTTGCGCAGCTCGGATTTATCACAAGATCACAGGAGCATGGGCAATAGATAGAAATCCGATCCATATCAGTAAGAGCAACATGCACACACAAACTCCGTGGCCATGCGTGTCTATGAACAACAGCAATGTAAGCTTGGATGAGGGACGGCGGCGGCCAAATTTGTGTTAAGCCCCCCCGATGCTTGCCAGAGGGTAGAAAGAAGCGAAGGGAGTCAACGTAACTCGATACAAAACGGAATGTCAAAAAAACAACGGGCTGCGGTCAGAGCCAAGCGGATGACCGTACCAACGAAGAGAAAGCGAGTCAACCATGCCCAAAAAGTCCTTCGTCAATATCCCAGAAGAACCTGTCGTGAATCCCAAGACCTCATATCGTCGTCGCGAGATAACTTGTCGTCGTATGTGGTTGAATATGTAACCTGGCGTCCTCAATATTGCCATCGAGAGGCGCTTCTCGCGTCAAGAATGCAGAGAAAAACATGGGGCACTCGATCTGGTCGAGCACAAGATATGTGTACAAATAGATACACTACATGAAGTGAAAACTAAACGGCCGCCGCTGTTTGTGGGGCTCTGTAAATCAGGACGAGCACGTCTTGATAGATGACTGCGGGGGGTCTCCGCTTAGGGAGCCGCATAAATGGACTGGCCCTGGGGAGGCTTGACGTTATCGGCGTACGCGCCACCCATGTTGCCTAGAGACAAGTGTTAGAGGAGGAAAATGGACATTGGACCTGACAAGGGAATGGGTACATACCGGCAGGGGAATAGTTACAGACGGTGTACCAGGAGCCCATGGACGACATGGTACCCGGGGGGCAAAACTTGCTGTGGCAGCCAACTTTCTTGGTGCCCCTCCAGACGAGCTGGGAGAAGTGGCCCCAGTCCTTGAAGTTTGCCATGTTCGGGCTGTCCTTGCCATAATCGCCGGCGGGGAAGAGGTTCACTTCGCCGTTGTACCAGCCGTTGCTGGCGGCACGAGCGACGGATGCAGTGGCGCCAAAAGCCTCGGGGTCCTCGGTAGAGCCCCACATGGCAAGGTTCTGGCCGTAACCACCACCGCCAATTTTGCTGGATATACTGTTAGTGTACGTTGATCCCAAAAATCACAATACTAATGTTGAAAACTCACGTGTCGTGCTCAAAAACGCATCTCTCAGCCAGAGTCTTGGCGTAACCGGCAATCTCATCGTCCCACTCGACGGCGCTGGCGGAATGGTTGAAGCGGTGGATGTTGTGGTGGTAGACGGCGGTGCTGGAGTAGTCCGAGGGCTTCGAGGTCTCATCCTTGGTAGGCGAAGGAGCGGGCGCCGGGTCAGGCGAGGGCTCAGCGGGTTTCTGAGACTCGACCGGAGCAGGCTTGGGAGACGGCTTGGGGGACGGCTTAGGTTCGGGCGTAGAAGTGGGCTGGGAAGCGGCTTCCACGACGGGTTCGGGAGTGGAAGCGGGAGGAGGGGGAGGCGGCGGGGGCGGAGGCGGGGGGGGCGGGGCGGTGGTAGAAGGCTCCGCGGGTGTGGTGGTCGTAGTCGGCTTGGGCCTGGGGCTGGGGCGGCGGAAGGTGGTGGAAGTATCGCCGTCAGTTACCGTGACGGTGACCCATTCTGTGACGACATCGGTCTTGATGTAAAGCTTGCGGCCTTGGAGAATTGGGCTGGCAACGGCCAAGATGGCGCCGCAAGTAGCGAGGAAGATTGAGGACTTCATCGTGACGGTTGTTTTGCTATCACGATAATTAGTGTGAGTCCTGTACGTTCGTTCAACGATGATGGGCTTTTATGTTGTGGGGGGCTGAAAGTGTAAGGCAAGGAGTCGTGATACTCTGAGGCTTAGTGGTGTGTTGATGCGAATGTGCAAGTATCGTCTGGGGCTGAGGAATCCTCAAGTAACCTCATGATGTTGGTCATGGGTCGACGAGTCCACTTAGACAGACAAGCCACCCTCGAAGCGCACAACAAAGGCCGTACTCGGCGCGACGCACAATAGCTTTCAGGGTTTGTCCGCCGAGGGTAATCGGGAACCGAATAAAGCCAAACAATGGAACATACCTAATGTATCTGTTTTCTTTGAGCAAGGAATCAAGTTCTATGCACTCAGAGCCAGCTGGAGAGGCAGCACTGCTGTCGCTCGGGGTCCGTCAAGGATGTGATGGGAATTTATGCTCAATAGCAGTCGCAGGGTAGGACAGTAGGACGGCCTGCCTGTCTGAACCCAGATGACGTCGAGTCTCTTGCCGCACACGACGGTCGGGGGAAAGACGCCTGTGAAAGGAGTGACGGGGAAGAAGCGAAGGGCGATGATGATACTCGTTGACTACCACGGCTGGGGTGGGATTCCACGAATGCTGCACCAACCACACGAATCTGGGGTCGCTCGAAACTCAGGTGACAGCTCCGCCGTCGAGAATGCAAAAGAATGTTTGTTTGGTGTTGTAATAAGGAGTGGAAATGCCGAAATAGCGCGCGAAAAGGAAGGGAGGGCGACTTCTAGGTCGGTAGGTGGGTGAGTTCGGGGATGTTGATGAAAGGAGTGGACCGAAGTATAAAACTTCAAAAGGGAGGGGTGGAAAAGAAGAGGGCGAGGTGCGAGTTGAAGGCCAAACTCAGCGGTCGCGTGGTGAATAAAAGGAAGCAGATGCGGTTGAAGGAGGCAGGAACGGGTGTTCTTAGCAGGCGAGAGCAGGTGGGGCCCAACCTGATCCATGCGGACCCCGGGGGTAGGCCAGATGGAACCTAGGGTGAGAGGGGGGGTCTCCAAATCCCCAGCAATCCTACCAGGTACTAGAAAAGTTGGGTCCCGGTTTTCGAGCCCCTTCAATTTTCGCCAAACCCGATTGCGGGGGATGACCAAATTAGCCAAGGGACGTCAAACGGCAGGGACTTGGTTGTGGGTGCGGATTCATCAGCTTCGCAGGTTGATGAGGCGCGATCAGATCAGAGAGAAATCTCGGCCGGGGAGGGGGAAGGGGAGGAACAGTGCGAGGCTCGGTTCAACATATAACTACTCGGACTTTCCAATGTTCGACTTCGCTGGCGGCCATGATTCACGACCGCAGAGGGGTTGCGCACTGGTGCATCGTCACGGATCATCTGCGGTCGAGATCTTCTGCCCAGTAGTTGTGCCCAGGGCCTTCTGTTGCCCTGGTCGGGGTCTCCAGACCACCTCAGATGGGGTGCAACAGTAACAAGGCCATTGGCTCCCGGGCGCAGGAAACCGTCCATCCCATGTTTCTGAACGGGCCGCCTCCATGACCGCCCTCCAGGTTCGATTCGGTGCCACACACTTCACTTCATCAAGGAACTGGGCACCTGGGCACCTGGGCAACTGGGCAACCTGGGTATCTCAGGAGATGGACCCCAAGAGGTGCGGCGTCAAATTCGTCCCCACTTGGCTTGCACTTCTGCCGCCCCTGACATCTGCGACAACCAATTGGAGGACTGTGCCTTGCAGAACGATGACGGGGTTGCAGAAAATGGAGCTGGGCGGTTTCTGTTTTCAGGCAGCGCCTCCGATGTTGAATACCAACTCCCAAGCCATCCATGATGGTATTGATGCCATGGGGAAGGGAGGGATTTTGACTGCAAATTTTAGGATATCAGATCGATACTCGCTATTACGTTCGTGACCTTTTTTTTCTTTTCTTAGGTATGCGATCGGATTCTCTGGCATGTGCTCTTTGGGGACGATTCCCTGTTTTGGGCTGCTTGGATTGCTGCTCATTCGCTGGACTGTTTTCATGAACCCGCTGCTCTGTTTGAAAGCGGAAGTGTTACCCAATGAGAGCAAACGGCGCCCTCCTGAAACGCGCTATTATCGGGTCAATTTCTTCTCCACCAAACGGCCACACTTGGCATGCAGCTGGCTCATCATGCAGTGACATGCAGCGAACTTTGGAAAAGGCACCGAAGTCCAATTTCATCAACAATGCACCCTCTTGTCAACGATCATGTCCGCGCCATGTCACATACCGACCTTAAGCTTAGATTTCTAGACCCCACGGTCAGCATAAGTGGAGCATTCCGAATACCTCCCATTCGTGCCAACTTTTGATCCCGCCCGTGCCGGAAGTATACATGTGCATACCTCCCGGACTGAGGTGTGTAGGGGAAGGGACAATAAGAAATTGGGTCGGTAAGGCGAGGAGGTGCCCGAGGCAGATTAACGGGCGTGCCTCGACCATCCCATCGACGCTGGAAGGTACAACCGGCCTACGTTAACGCCACACACGCCAGCCTTCCATGTTAGGTCATCGACGGACTTCACGGCGAAACCTCAATGCGGCTCGCCATAGTAGCAATATCCGAAGTTGAGTCCGCTCTTGAACCTCGTTTTCGGTTTCACCAGTTTCCACCATTTTGGGGCACTGGGTGGATATGAGGAACCCAGCGGGACAACAATTTCTGAAATTCGAAATGCAGAAAGCAGGGGGCAGAAACCAGAGCAGCATCTATCCTCAAGGGGACTGAGCCGGTGCCCAAACCCGAGGAATCTGTGAAGGGACGTTACGCAGTAGTAAACATGCCCAAACAAAACGGCCACAATGTTTTGAAAGTCAGGAAACAAACAGGTCAGCTCGAAGTTAGCGTCGATTCCTTGCTGATCCAGAAGATCTTTCCCCGATCTTCGAGTCCGAGCTTTTGCTCGGGGCGCATCTCCACAAAACCTTAAGGCGACCTCCACTTCAACGCCCAACACCCTGCAAGCCACGGAATTCCCTGCGACGCCGCTGAGGTCATTTGCTTCCAAACGAAAAAAACAAAGATGGTGTTTCGGGCACGCCCGCGATAATTAACTCTACACTAGTCACTCCGGAGATTGAGATTGGCGTCTCACAACAGCGGACAACAAACGGGCCTCATAGCGCGGCCAACCCCTCTCAACCCCGCTATTGTGCCTCCGACGCTGTGACTTGTTGTGTGTTCCCTTCGCGATCGGTGCAAACCCCATTCAACCGCAGGCTTGTGGGCTTGTGCCGGCCGACCCCATACCAGGCGAATTGCTGTTTGTTGGATTCTGCATCGCAGCTGCGATGAAGCCAAATAAGTCCGAGCCTAGCTCAGCCTAGGTACCTAGGTATTGACCTTTCCGCCCCCAAGCCACGCACCGAACCCAAAATTCCGAGCCCAGGCCGCGCGGACTGGTCGGGGTGGGTCGATAACAATCGGCTTCAAACAACCCATAACAACCCATCTGATATTTTGTTTACCGCCTAAAATCCTGCGCGTGGGCTGGAAGGCCTGGGGAATCCGTGGCCTGTTTTGAGATCTCCAAGCGAAGGATCCATCCATCCGGCCCTGGAGAGATGATGTCCCGCAGTTACCCGCCCCATTCTCACACCCTTACATCGGCAGCTTGGGTCCGGTACGCTGTTGGCGGCCGGTCTGTGTGTGAGCATGAATACACATCGCCCGGGTTTGAGGCGGAGGCGGGATCGTGTGTGCGTATGATGGCTTTTGTGCGCTTGTGTGAGTGTGTCTGGGGGGGCTGTGACGACCGTTGAGCTGAGGGCTGGCCGACGCCTGGCAACGAGCAGCTGTCTTGTCACGCCAGCCGCTGGGAACCCAAGTTCTCGTCTTTCCACCTGATCTATCGCCTACGTGACACAGGGACGCGCGTCAAACATGCCAGTTTAGTGTGCCAGAAGCGGCCGGTCTCGGGATGCTGCTTGTCAGATGTTGATTGTGGCTTCGACGAGAGGATGACCTCGTTTCTCATCATCTGGGTCTGTCCGGCGGCGGATTTGGGTTGTCGTCGTGTCCACCACGTGCATGGAGCACAACAGACAGCTCGAATCCGCGTCCACCCGAGACAACACGATGGGCACTTGATCGTTCGTTTTGAGATGTATGTACGTCTTGCAAACTTGCTGCATATATGCAAGAGTAAGGAGGTTATCGGGAACAATCCGTTGCAAATAGATTGCGGTTTTCGCGACGTGCCTTCCAACGAAGCAAACAACCAACGACGCGCGCTTCGTTCCTGACGTCCGTCAAGTTAACCGGGCATAAACTAGGCATGCTACCGCTGGCAGTTTGTGTCACTCAAGCTTCTATCCACTTTGGCATAATACAAGGCGCTCCTGAATGGAGCCTGACTGTAACGAGCGGGGAGAAACCGGGGAACACTCAGTCATCTTGCCTCACAAGGTCGTCTGCATATGTCATGTGCAACTCAGACACTATCCAGGGCACCAACCATTAGGTCGCAGCACCGCGGGGAACAGTAGCAGAGTGAGATCTAGGTAACCTGTGCCGAGACTTGTTGCTTGGTTGCCGTGTGGTGATCTTGACACGGTAAAGTTTCGCCAGCATCTATTTGCTTGCTTGCAACGTCTCCTCGTGAACTAGCGATGACTCTCGCTGTTACCTTGTCATAGAGGGACACAATGGTATTGCCGGGTTTGCGGCATCGGGTGGTGTAGCTGAGGTTCAGCTCGCTAGATCGGTGATGGGGACGATATCTAGATGACCGAGTTGCCCAAGATTTTGTGTAATGGGGCCTATGTAACGTTGAATCCTTGCTACCATTTACCATTTCATGCACTCAAGCTTATGGCCAGTGCAATACAGCTAATTGTCAATGTGACGCTTTGTATGTTGCAATCGACACTACCTCCCAGACTTCGTCGTCTCACCACAAACGAGCAAAGACGCTGACCGTCACTTGTAGGGGTTTCTGGCAAGCTGTCTCCTCCCTTTTGGTTGAAGTCTGGCCGTCAGCGGCTGAAGCATGCCTTGGGCCGATGGCGCGCCTAAGCAAACACCAATGAATAGCGAGATTCCTAGACAGAATATGAACTGGCAAAAAAAAGAACAAGAATTTCACAAGGTATAGCCGGATGAGCCTGTCTAACTCTCAGTATGTATGTACAGGTCTGAGCCCAAAGCCAGAGGCCCGTTGATATCTCTGAGCCCCGTGAAGGCACGCATCTGCTATGCCACGAGAAGAACCGCCACCCTGCCCACTCAGGACGACTCTGATGTCTCAGATTGCCCCGGCACAAACGGCTTCTCCCACCGCTGGATCCATTTGTGGGCAAAAACCTGCCGTTGTCTGAGGTGTACGGGCGTCGATTGCTTGGGCTGATCGGGGATAACCTTCTCGAGGTTCTGCCAAAGAGTACTCGGTCAGTGCATGTGGTTTAGAGGAGAGGGGGAGGGGAAGAGGCCAACGCACTAGTTTCTCAAAGACACACTTGTTTAGCTTCCACTCATCGGGGCGGCATTGCCATAGCTGCTGGTTGTTGTTTTCCAAGCATTGCCAGTGGGTGCGGAACTGCTCGAGACAGGACTTGTTGATGTCCTCGAGCCTAGAGCATAGAGTGTCAGCATGCGGACACTCACAGCCACATCCAAGCCGCCGGTGGCTCATCGCCATCCAATAACTATCCATCCCAACCCTAACAAAAGGGGCACGTACACACTCCGGGCGCATCTGGTGACACGGCGGCCTTCCTTCATGCACTCAAACTCGCCCCTGCCCGGGTTCTCGGTCTTGCATTGCATGTAGTCGTCATTGTAGTCCTTGCACCGGGCGCCGATAAAGAAGGAGGCCGACAAAAGGGGGGCAGAGCTAGCACCGATCTCCTTGACCTTGGGGATCGAGTCCGGTAGCGGGGTGGTGTCGTAGAGGACCTGCTGGTTGAAGCTGTATTTCGTCAGCGAAGCCCGGGCTGATTCCCTCCAACCGGCTCAATTGGCGACTGCGGTGGTTTGCGCAGACTCGGGAATACGTACACCGGCTTCCGCGCTGCCATGTTGACTGTGTGGGCAGGCCCGTCCTGCGATTCGAGAGCTGTGCGTGGTTTGGAGCTGGTGATGCTTTCAACCTGTGAGGTTCGGCTTCCCGATGTGTGGGTCCCACTTGGGCCGGCAGTAATTGGCTGTGCGTTGAAGACGCTCGGACCGCTTCTTGCTGCTGCTTGGCGGACGCGCTGTGCGCTTCCAGCCAAAAAGCTGGTAAAGGCAAAGCTCTCCCTGACCGACGACAACAAAGGCCAAATCGCCAACACCGCCGCTTATATCTGTTGTTGTTTTTGCTAGACCTTTGCTAATCGCCAATTGTGGAAGAAACCCTTTTTCTTTGCTCAACGAGAGAGTCTGAGCGCCCTCTGCAGCTCCCGGCAACTCTGTTGTCGACTGTTTTTCTTGACCTTGCGACAACTCTTGGAGCCCCACGCGACGCCGACATTCGACGCCTTGAACACTGATGTTCTCATCAATGAACCGGCCTGCGGGCCAGTCGGTTTTTGGCCCCAGTTCGACTAGCCTGTTTGGCCCGGCGCTCGGCAGCTCAACTGTAAGCCTCCCCGGTACAGCAGGGAAATAATAAGCAGCTGATGCAGAGAACCTACAGCAGCAACAAATGCAGCTTCAGCAGCAGCAGCAACAGCAACAGCAACAGCAACAGCAACAGCAACAGCAACAGCAACAGCAGCAACAGCAACAACAACAGCAGCAGCAGCTAAATCCCAACCCGCAACCGGGCGGTTCATTATGGCAGCCCAACAGCCACACAAGCTGTACGTTTTGGCACCGCATATCTCCCCAAACCCTCCCGCCGAACCCCCTTGTCCGCCGCGACCACGCGACATGCTAACATGCGCCTCACGGCACCCAAACTAGATCAGAAGCCGATCCCCGAACAGATGAAGCTCATCACCGAGAAATGGGACCCTACCAACCCCAATTGCGTCTTCAAAACCTATCTCTACAACAAGGTGGACGAGCACACGGTGCCGCTGTACGGGCCGGGCCCTAACGAGGACCCGAAGGAGTGGGAGGAAGCGCTGCAGCACAAGCCGGCGCCCAACTACATCCCCGTGCTCTGCGCCGGGTTCCCGTCCATCATCGCGCGGGTGACGCTGCAGCGGCGCGTCATTGTCGAGTTCAACAACAAGCTGCACGCTATCAACGCCAGTCTCGACGCCATCCTGTCGCGCCACGACCTCGAGCACACGGTGCGCGCCTTCAACGCCCGCCGCCGCCACGCCGAGCTGAGCCGCCGCTGCCTGGTGCTCGCGTCGCGCGTGCAGGTACTGCGCAACCGTGGGTACGCTTTGAGCGGGGATGAAGATGAGCTCAAGCAGAAGCTGGCCAAGATCGACAAGAGCATCCAGGACCCGGCGCTGAGCGCGCGCATGGAGGAGCTGTGGAGCCGCTTGATTATCCTCAGGGGGTATGCGGACAATCTCAAGGATGAAATTAACAAGCCTGGGTTTGGGGATGGTGACGGACTGGGCGAGGAGATCGAGGCCAAGGCGAAGAAGGTACGTTGTTGCCAAGGCAGCGGGTCGTTGAACAAAACAGCTAACATCTGGGATAGATCCTCGAGGACTACGACAAGCAGTTGCAGCATCTCAAGACGCAGGTCGAGGAGGCCAAGAAGGATTTCGAGACATGGGAAACCCAACATAACCCAACGCCGGCACCTGTCAAAAAAGCTACGCAATAGAGCGGGATCTGGCTTCAGGAATGATACCCAGGAGGATTTGCGATGTAATGTTAGCCGAAGTTTTGTAGCATTTCGCAAGGGCGGGCAAAGAAGCGCTCTGTTGATCTCGAAGGTATCGGTGCGAATCACGGGGTGCATCGGCTAACGTGATGGTGTCTTGGTATGCATTGTTTTTGTTTCTTTGTACATTATGTGGGCGCCGTGGCTTTGTTTGCCCCGACAGTCGCCAGTTCTCAGGAGTGGAAAATACGCCACCCGCATCATACCCAGCTGCGGGAAATGCGTATCCTCATGTTTCCACAGTATTGTACACCAGGAGAGGGAGAGGCAATGGCGTGCAGTCGTCGAGACGGCTTTCCAGCCCCGCTGTGGCGCGGACTATCGTTGGGCTCGGAGGGCCCAGCTCCCCGCGGTGCCCTTTCTTTTCCCCCAGTCCTTTGGCCATATTTACGCCGCATCAGAACCCACGCCTCTATTATGGGACTCTATATCGCGTCGTAAAACGGAGGCAAAGCCTTTCATGTGTCACGAAGCGGTGCCATGCTGGCTGAGGCTTGGTCGATATCAAGTCTAGAACATCTTGGAGACGGCGTCGACCACGAAGGGGGCTGCGTGTTGCGTTAGATTCGGGGCGGCAAGTTTGCGGGTGAACCAGCGGGTGTCATACAGAAGTAGAGCGCGGCGGCGGCGGCGAGGGCGCGCTGGAGGGTGAAGGCGGCTTCCGCCTCGGCGGCGAGGAGCTCCTCGGGCGACGCTTGGGGGGGTTGGACTGCGGGGGGTTGAGGTTAGAAAGGCAAGTGGGCATAACTCGACATAGTCGAGGTTGATTGCTGCTAGCGGGGTTGCAACTCACAGCCTCCGAACATTTTGGAAGGTAGGTGGTATGGATGGACGATTTGGGGTTGGTTTGTTTGGTGGTGTGGATGTCCGAGTCTGAATGCGCTGGACGTCGGAAACGACCTGAAGGTCCAGATTTTTTTTTGGGTGCCGCTTCCGGGGTCAGTGGCACCAATGCCGAAAAGGGCAAGGGGCGGGAAGGCCTGGGCTTGTGCGGGTCTTTTCCCGTCGCTGCCGGGCCACACATGGAGGAGGGGCTTGTTTGCTGGCAACCGTTTTCTGCACCCAACTGCAGCGCAACAATCACGACAGGGCTCCCTGAACACCGGCGGCCCGAGAATACCCGAATCGGTTACCTTATCAGTTCCCTCAAAGATGCCACCAGGGGGCCGAATCTGAGCCGAATAGGCGACCGATAGCGGTGGATTTTGTGTGATCTGCTGACTCCCTGGTGAAGTGTTGTCCGACCGGGACCTAGCCGACCTTCTACCCCTTCATCAACACTCTCCGTCCCATCTTTTCCTTTCCCCTGGGCGAGAAACGGCAGATCCGGGGTCAATTGGCGATTTCTGAGGGGCAGAGCTCGGGATTTCTGGATTTCTGACGTCAATCGCAACCGGCCGGCTGTTCCTAGTCTTGGCGTTTTTCACATTCGCCATCTTTTTTTCTTCCGACTCGGGTTGCCGACTTGCGGAGTGGCGGTAGTTAGGCGGTGTCTCAAGGGAAGAAAATACTGGTCAGAAGTCGTTGGTCAGTGCAATGCATTGTTTTCTACCTCTTTGTTTCGGGACGGCCTGACTGACGGTTCATAGCTTGAAACTTTGTTTGGGGTTTCTGGAGATCTCGGCTTTCCGGCTTTCCGGCTTCCCGCCCACTTACAACCTCAAAATGTCTGCATCACGGCAAATCGGCCGTCTTGGCCGGACCTTGGGTGCTTCCATGCTCGCATCTCGCGCTGCTGCACCTGCGGGACGGCCATGGACTTACGCATCTAGCATACGCAGCACTACCGCCAGATGGACCAGCTCGGCCACTGACACTACCCGGGCACGTCCCTTCGTCAGACTACCGGAGCTTTTCCCAACTCACGAGAACTTCGCAGGCCGTCACATCGGTCCCGACGACGACAGCGCACAGCAAATGCTCAAAGCGCTCTCCCCGCCGGTCAACTCCATGAACGAGTTCGTCCAGCAGGTGATCCCCGCCGACATCCTCTCGTCCCGTGAGCTCTTCCCGCGCCGTCGAGATGCCTTCGACTCCGCCGCCAGCCGGGCGACGAAGGAAGGCCACCAGGAATGGGAAGTGATGGCTCTTGGGCGAGCTGCTGCCGAGAGCAACGAGTCAAGCAGGAAGAACTTCATCGGCGCCGGTTACCACGGCACAATTACGCCCGAGGTCATCAAGCGCAATGTGCTCGAAAGCCCCGCCTGGTACACCAGCTACACCCCCTACCAGCCCGAGATCAGCCAGGGCCGTCTTGAGTCGCTCCTGAACTTCCAAACTTTAGTCTCGGATCTGACCGGCCTCCCCATGTCGAACGCCAGTCTCCTGGACGAGGGCACTGCCGCCGCCGAGGCCATGACGGTGTCGATGAACGCCCTCTCGGCATCCAGGGCTAAGCGTCCCGGCAAGACCTACGTCGTCGACAAGAACGTCCACCCCCAAACGTTGAACGTATTGCGTAGCCGTGCTGAAGGATTTGGCATCAATGTTCGGGTGATGGACCTGTCTGTTTCCGATTTCTCCGAATTGGAGAGTGTAGGGGACGACTTGGTTGGTGCCCTGGTTCAGTACCCAAACACCTACGGTCAGGTGCGCGATTTCAAGGGGCTTGCCGACGCCGTTCATAACCAGGGCGCGCTTCTCAGTGCCGCCACCGACTTGTTGGCTCTCACCGTGTTGACGCCGCCTGGAGAGTGGGGTGCAGACATCGCCTTCGGCAACTCGCAACGATTTGGTGTTCCGTTAGGATTCGGCGGTCCCCATGCCGCCTTCTTCGCCATCACAGACAAGCATAAGAGGAAAATGCCCGGCCGCCTTATTGGCGTCTCAAAGGACCGACTCGGGGAACGGGCTCTCAGGCTTTCCCTGCAAACTAGAGAGCAGCACATCAGGAGAGAGAAGGCTACGAGCAACGTCTGCACGGCGCAAGCGCTGTTAGCTAATATCAGCGCCTTTTACGCCGTGTATCACGGCCCTGGGGGCTTGAAGAAGATTGCCGAAAGATGCAGCCTGGGCGCAAGAGTTGTCCAGTCTGCCGCCCGCCATTTCGGCCTAGACTCTGGCTCGGAGCCGGTGGCTTTCGATACTGTTGTTATCTCTTGCCCCGGCAAGGCCGAAGAAATCAAGAACCTCGCCAAGGATGAGGGCATCAACATCCGCCAAAATGGTTCTGACAGTGTTATCATCAGCATCGACGAGACTGTCGAGGAGCGCGATCTTCTCGTTTTGATTAAGGTGTTCGCCAAAGCTGGCGGCAAGAACGGCGGAGCGTCACTCTCAGAATACGCTCCGCTCCTGGAGAAGTTCCTCGAAGGGTCTCAATCAGCCACCGCTCTCTCTCACATCCCCGAGCCTCTCCGCAGACAGTCGGCCTACCTCACACATCCCGTTTTCAACACGCATCACTCCGAAACCGAGCTTCTTCGGTACATCCACCATCTGCAGTCCAAGGACTTGTCTCTTGTTCACTCGATGATCCCCCTCGGTTCGTGCACCATGAAGCTCAACGCCAGCGCCGAGATGGCGCTCATCACTCTTCCTGGATTTTCCAACGTCCACCCGGCCGCCCCCGCCGAAGAGACGAAGGGTTATCGCGATATCATCAACGCACTCGAGGATCAGCTCAAGGAGATCACCGCCATGGATGGCGTATCCCTGCAACCCAACTCGGGTGCTCAAGGTGAATTTGCCGGTCTCCGCGCCATCCGCAAGTACCACGAGAGCCGGGGTGAACTCAAGCGTGACCTCTGCCTCATCCCCGTCTCGGCCCACGGCACGAACCCGGCGTCGGCGGCCATGGCGGGCATGCGCGTGCTGCCGGTCAAGTGTGACACCAAGACGGGCAACCTGGACTTGGCGGATCTTGAGGCCAAGTGCGCACAGCACTCGAGCCAAATCGGCGCCATGATGATCACGTACCCGAGCACCTTTGGCGTTTTTGAGCCGCAAATCAAGAAGGTGTGCGAGATTGTGCACGCCCACGGCGGGCAGGTGTACATGGACGGCGCGAATCTGAACGCGCAGATTGGGCTGTGCTCGCCGGGTGAGATTGGCGCCGATGTGTGCCACTTGAACCTGCACAAGACCTTCTGCATTCCCCACGGCGGTGGCGGCCCGGGTGTTGGGCCCATTTGTGTCAAGGAGCATCTGATTCCCCACCTCCCGACCAAGGACGTGACGAATGTCGAGGATCCGAACCACCCAGTCAGCAGTGCACCGTATGGTAGCTCTAGCATCCTGCCCATCAGCTGGGCGTACAACGCTATGATGGGTAAGTCACACTCTCTTTATATTGCCCCAATAAACAGTCACTGACATTCTGTAATTCAGGCGGAGAAGGGCTCAAGAAGGCAACCACTATCACGCTACTCAACGCAAACTACCTCCTCAGCAAGCTTAAGCCTCATTACCAGATCCTGTACACCAACAATCACGGCCGATGTGCGCACGAGTTCATCCTTGATGTGCGTCCATTCCAGGACAGCGCCGGGGTCGAGGCCATCGACATTGCCAAGCGGCTGCAGGATTACGGCTTCCACGCGCCCACCATGAGCTGGCCGGTGGCCAACACGCTCATGATTGAGCCGACCGAGTCCGAGTCGAAGGAGGAGTTGGACCGCTTCGTTGAGGCGTTGGTCAACATCCGGCAGGAAATCCGCGAGGTCGAGGAGGGCAAGGTGCCGAGGCAGGGCAATGTGCTCAAAATGGCGCCGCACCCCATGTCCGACATCATCTCCGGGGATGGTGAGGCGGGAGCCAAATGGGACAGGCCGTACACGCGGGAGCGGGCGGCCTACCCCGTGGCTTGGCTGAAGGAGAAGAAGTTTTGGCCTAGCGTGGCGCGGGTCGATGACAGTGAGTTTCTTTTTCTCATCTCCACGCTCCTGGATGTGTTTGCTAACAACTCGGTAGCATACGGTGACCTCAACCTGTTCTGCACCTGTCCGCCTGTCGAGGACACAACCGGCGAGAATTCGTCCTAATCGCAGGGATTGAAACACACAAAAGGGCTGCATAAAAAAGAATCAGGCGCATTGGGGAATTCATCATTTACGTAGCGGGGGGGATCGGCTTTCAACACTTCAAGGTTCAACCACCCATATACCCAACCAGCATGCATCGAGCATTGGAAACGGACTTCAACCAGGACGGGGACTTCAACGGGGGAAAACGGAAGCGCTGGCATACTTGCTTTTCAACACATGTGATGATCGGTAACGGAAGGAGAAGCATCTGGGCCGGTTGGCGGGCGGAGTTCAACACGGGTAGAAGCATAGAGTATCGCGTTAGTTCAGGCACGAAGCCGATTTCTAATTCACGTTCAGTGTACTAAACAGACGCTTCATACCTTACTCTGAAGCCTGGAATTTGGAAACCCCCTGAACCCTCTCAGAACCCCTTGGAATCCATGGCGGAGGGTTGGGGTTGCTTATCAAGCAGGAGGGCAGATTGCAAGGATTAAAAATCACGACCCCGCCATCATCCCACTTTCCCTGGACTTGACTTTGCTTATCTGCTGCAGACAGAATTGGTGCTTAGAGGATCGCGCCGCAACACACGATACTAAAGTCCTCCCTATACACTATCTCAACTCCTAGGTCTTTCCCACGCCGGGCATACCTTCAGCTCTCACCAACAAAATGTCGTCGTCAAATCCCCACCGTGACCAGCCCGAGGACGATGCGGAGGTTGAGATGCTTGCCGAGGACGACGTTCACGAGATGGTCGAGGATGCCGATGAGGACGGTGATATGGCCATGGGATCCGACGATGAGGGCGAGGAAATCCTTTTGCAGAATGACAGCATTGCCTACTTTGACGGCCACAAAGACTCCGTCTTTGCCATCGCCCAGCATCCGCTCTACCCCAACCTGATCGCCACGGGCGGCTCCGAAGGCGACGATGAAGATGCCCCAGGCAAGGGTTACGTTATCGACACCTCTGCCGCTGCCTCGCGTCCCGTCCTCCCGCCGAGCTACAACTCCGACCCCGACGCCCCACAAACCACCGAACTGCAGCCGCTCTTCGCCATCGACGGCCACACCGACAGCATCAACGCCCTGACCTTTACTCTCCCGCGCGGTGAATTCCTCGTGAGCGGCGGTATGGACGGCCGGCTACGCGTCTACGCAGTCGCTGCCTCCCAAAACTCGGCCGCCCAGTTCAAGTTCCTCGCCGAGTCCCAAGAAACCGAGGAAGTCAACTGGCTCCTCCCGTGCCCCTCGGCCGACCACCCCAACACCATCGCGCTCGGCACATCCGACGGCTCCGTCTGGGTCCTAACCCTCGATGCCTCCGACCCGTCCAACCCGATCCAGATCGTCCAGTCATACTTTTTGCACACCGGGCCCTGCACCGCCGGCGCATGGACCCCCGACGGCCTCCTCCTAGCCACCGTTAGCGAGGACGCCTCCCTGCACGTCTTCGACGTCTGGGGCGCCGCCACGGCCAAGTCGCTCGTCACGGACAACGGCCAAACCGTCGTCTCGCTCACCGAAGCCGACCAGCGCTTCGCCGTCGAAGGCGGCCTCTACTCGGTCGCCATCTCCCCCTCGGGCGGCCTGGTCGCCGTGGGCGGCGGCGCCGGCGCCATCCGCATCGTCAGCCTCCCGCGCCTCTCCCAGTCCGGGTCCGCCCCATCCCAACGCGGCGGCGGTGGCGAGAGCCAGGCGGGTACCATCCTGGCCGCGCTGGCCGTGCAGCAGGACGGCGTCGAGTCGCTCGCCTTCTCGCCCAACCCGGCCACCCCGCTGCTGGCGGCCGGGTCGGTCGATGGCAGCATCGCCGTCTTTGATCCGTCGAGGTCGTTCGCCCTGCGCCGCCATCTCAAGGGCGCCCATGATGGGGAGTCGGTCGTGCGTGTCGATTTTGTGCGCGCCGCGCCGGCGGCGGCTGCTGCGGGTTGGTTGTTGACGTCGTGTGGGCTGGATGGTGTCGTGCGGCGTTGGGATCTTAGGGGTGCCACGGCTAGTCAGGCGGCTGTCGCTGGGGCGGCGGCGTCGGGGTTGGTAAAGGAGTGGAGGGGTCATCGCGGTGGTGGTGACGGGGGTGGTGTGCTTGGGTTTGTGCAGGGTGAGACTGGGGAGAGGGTTGTCACGGCGGGTGATGACGCGGTGGTGCTGGTTTTTGAGGCATAGAGGGGCGGGGGGTATATACCTGGGCTGGTGATGTGGTGTCGGTAGATAGAAATGGGAAGATGGAAGGCGTGCATTTGGCTGGCGTTCTGGGGAAATAAAAGGAGATTTGGTGCGATCGATGTCACTCTTGGAGTATGACAGTTCAGGAAGACTCTTGTCATCAAGCAAGCTATTCAAGGATTCAGTACCTAGAGAGGGTTACCTGTTCTCAACAAGCAGGTTATGAGATCCAAGGAGATCAAATCTATTATCACTAAAGCTCGAGGTATCAAAGGATAGTGAAGGGCCTCAGGGGCAAGGGAACCGTGAACTCTAACATCCGAAACCCAATAACGGCAAATAAAAGAATACCAAATGGTAACAAAAAAGAGGTCGCCGCAGAGGCTGCTAAGGAGAGTAAGAAGCGAGAAATAACCAAGATGAGAAAAGGAAAGCCCATCATCCACCAAATTTTCACCAACCTCCCAACCGCCCCTTACCCCTGAACCATCCCCCCTGAGCCACACCCCCAACCACCCCCCCTACAAGAAAACACCTCCAGGCAGACAGGTAGCTAAGTAAATACCTAACAATCCTCCCTCACGGGCACCTCCTGGCACGAGTCCGGACCCGGATGGGGGCTCGAGCAGAGGGTATCGCACTCGACGCCGGGGGCGACAAAGACGCGGTAACCCTGGCCCTCGAACTGCAGGCGGAACTGCCGCTGATCGGTCGGCAGCAGGCCGTTGGCGCGGTAGCCGGCGCGGCAGGCGCAGTAGTTGCGCTCGCCGGGGGTCACGATACAGGACGTCGTGATGGTGCACTGGTTGAAGAAGGGGTTGGGGTTGCACGTCGCGCAGTGGCCCGTTCCGGTCGTCTTCTTCTTGCAGTGCCAGTCGCACGACGACCAGTCGTGTCCGTTGTTGAACTCGCCGTCGTCGCATTCCTCGCCGGTGGAGGCGTCCACCTTGCCGTCGCCGCACCGCGGGGCGGGCGTGTCGTCGTCGTTGCAGCCCGCGTGGCAGGTGCGGAGTTCGCAGGAGGTGGTGCAGTTGCTGCCGGGTTGGCCGTTCATGTAGCCGTCGTCGCACTCCTCGTCGGGGTACTCGACCACGCCGTTGCCGCAGACCGGGGGGCGGGGCGGGCCGCAGGGTTCCTTGAGGGTGCAGGTGTCGGTGCAGCGGCTGGCGGGCCCGCCGTTGAGCTCGGTGCCTTCGTCGCACTCCTCGGGCCACTCGGTGATGCCGTTGCCGCAGACGGGGCCGCCGGAGGCCCACTGGCAGTCCTTGCCGCAGCGCCAGTTGGGCTTGCCGTTCTTGTCGGCGCCGTCGTCGCACTGCTCGCCGGGCTGGACGATGCCGTCGCCGCACTCGCCGCAGGGGGTCGTGTTGGTGGTGCAGTTGGCCGAGCAGTCCGCGCCGGGGGTGCCGTTGAGCTGCCAGCCGAGGTCGCACTCTTCTTGCGGGTGGTCGACGATGCCGTCGCCGCAGTAGCCGCAGATGGTGCAGTCGGTCGCGCAGCCGCTGTTGTAGGCGCCGTTGCGCGGACCGGCGTCACACTCCTCGCCGTGCTCGACCTTGCCATTGCCGCAGATAGGGGTGGCCTTGCAGTCCTTGGAGCATCCCGAGTTGGGCTTGCCGTTGGCGTCGCCGAGATCGCACTCCTCGCCCTCTTCAACCCGGCCGTTTCCGCAGATGCAGATGGGAGCCGTCTTGCAGTCCTTGGAGCAGCCGGAGTTAGGCTTGCCGTTATCCTCGCCCGCATCGCACTCTTCGCCGTTCTCAACCTTTCCGTTGCCGCAGATGGAAACGGCCTTGCACTCCTTGGAGCACCCAGAGTTGGGGCTGCCGTTCTCGTGGCCTAGGTCACACTCCTCGCCGGCTTCGACCTGTCCGTTACCGCAGACCGGGCACGTCTTGCAGTCGTTGGTACATCCAGAGTTTGCCTTGCCGTTGTCATGGCCCAGGTCGCACTCCTCGCCGGGCTCAAGCTTGCCGTTGCCGCAGACGGCGACCTTCTTGCATTCCTTGGAGCAGGTGGCGCCAGGCTGGCCGTTGTTGCTGCCCTCGTCGCACTCCTCTCCATTCTCGACCTGGCCGTTACCACAGACAGGCGTCTTCTTGCACTCAGCGGAGCAGCCCGAGTTCGCCTTGCCATTGTCGTGGCCCAGGTCACACTCCTCACCGGCCTCAGTTTTGCCGTTGCCGCAGACGGGAAGGCATTTGCAGTCGACAGAGCAACCGGAGCCGGGCTGGCCATTATCGTGGCCGGCATCGCATTCTTCGCCGTGCTCAACCTGGCCGTTACCGCAGACAGGGGCCTTCTTGCACTCGGCAGAACATCCCGACCCAGGCTTGCCATTGTCATGGCCGAGATCACACTCCTCGCCGTCCTCGACCTTGCCGTTGCCGCACACAGGGAGGCACTTGCAGTCGGCCGAGCAGCCGGAGCCGGGCTTGCCGTTGTCGTGGCCGGCGTCGCACTCTTCGCCCGAGTCCACCTTGCCGTTGCCGCAGACGGGGACGATCTTGCAGTCGGCGCTGCACCCGCTGTTGGGGGCGCCGTTCAGCTTGGGGCCAAGATCGCACTGCTCGTTGGGAGCTTGGACGATGCTGTGTGCAGTGTTAGTGAGACTGGGCCGGAGATCGTGGGGTGGATGGCCGTGCACTTACCTATCGCCGCAGACGCCTCCGCAGACGCCATTGGGGCAGTTGGTGTTGGGGTTTGTAGGGGAAGCTGCCACTCCTCCGACGAGGAAGGCGAAGAACAAGGTGCTGTAGAGCATGATGTGTGCTCAGAGGTGTTCCACCTCGATGTAAGATGAGAGATGAGTGTTGAGGGAAGCGAAGTGCTGATGGGAGTAGAGGATGGTGGTGATGATGTGATGAGGATGTTGGAACAGGACTGGATAACACGCCCGGATCCAGTGATTTATAGACATACTTGATCATACAGAATCTCACTCTCACTCTCCTAAGGTCTGCGATACACCGACACGAAGATTGCCATGCATCTCCATCCGTAATCCAAGAATAACTCAATATTCGGGGTTGGAAGCAGCCATGTTCAGCTCAAGGGCTGATGTGGCTTGTCATGAATGGCTGGTGATCGGAACTCGAGGTGGTTGCTGTGCATGGTGTTGTTGCCACTAGCAGTAGGATTTGACGACCGGTCCCCGAGGCCAATCCGAGCACTTGGAAGATCAGCCCGTCTTGTTGGGCAACGGCCCGGGAGCGGCGTAGCAACCGCATGGCATGGTCACAGTGGGTAGAATCCGGGACACTGGTGTCCTTGCCGGGTCGGGCGTCGTGGTTCATGGCCACCATGCACGTGGTAATTGGGCGAAGCACAACACTATTCCCCGATTGGCTTCGGTTTGGGTCTCTTGATGGGCAGGGCTATACTAATGCCATAGTGAGGGTGTGATCAAAGATGGCAAAGGCTCTGCCACACCCATCACCGAGGCCAGGCTAGCATTGCGATCGGAGATACTTGGAAGAGGTCGGACGGATGCCCAAGTGATCCAACATGATGGATCATGGCGGTGAGGCGGTGCAGAGAGTGCCTGAGCTGTTGGACCTATTTCTTGCTTTGTCGACCCGCTCGTGTCCGGGCATTGGGCGTGTCTCAACTTGTTGGTCCGATGATATCAGCCACGGTCTGTTGTCTGCAACCACCATATGCACATGCAATCCTGAATCTGGGGAACGATCTGGCATACAACACACTTCTTTAGTCCAATAGAAAGATGCATGATTCTTACGTAAAACCAGTCCCGGTGCCCTGCCTCCTGGGCTGTGCACTCTTCCGCTCCCAGCCCTACGGGTTTGAGTCTGGGGGTCAAGCTCTATTGGTTGATGATACCGCGCCAGCCTTCGGGGTTAGACGGTAGCCCCAGACCATGAGAGATAACCCGACCTCCAATGCGGAGAAAGCAAGCCTTTCTGTGTTGGCCGCAGTCTCGAGGTGGCTGCAGTGCTGTTCAAGGCTCGAGTTGGGGGCGGTGGCAGGGAAACTGCTTTGTCCATTGACAATCGCTTGAGATGGACCGCGCGCCCATGTTTGATTCGTATATCGGCAATTGTGGTGGAAAAGTCTATTAATAGCGGTCAGCCGTTGGTCGATGGAATGGGCCAACACGACAACGCCAACATGGAAAGCCTGATCGTAGTTAGTTTTCTCCAGCTTCAGCCCCGAATCCCAACGGGCCGCAGGTGTGAAGCCGAAAAGCGTGATGCCGGTTGATGTGATTGGCGCGCAGACGCCGAAGCGCCGAAGAAGTTGAATCCTCGAAGACAGTTGTACAAGCTCCGTTGGACTCGATTCGATTCAGCGTGGGGCTTGGGCGAGTCCGCCAATCGCGTGTTTTTTGGTCAATGTATTCTCCTGAGAAGCGCGCCTAATTTGGGAAGTGTGCAGGAGAGGAGACTAATGTCGTTGGTTGTGAAACAGGCAATAAATGACAACATTGAATGGATCCTCTGCGCGACGAATGTTGACAACAACAGGTTTCCGAAATTGTGTTTTGAGTAGGTACCTAACTCGGGGGCAATTCAAAAAGCCTACTGAATAAGCTTTGGATTGGGGGAGCAATGTGATAAAATTTGAATCACAAATGCATGCCTTTGGCTACGAAATTTGATAGCCAGGATATCAATCCTCGCCTTTAAGATTGTTGTTTTGTACAGTTGTTTCGTAGTAACGCTGCACTCGTCAAAGTAAGATACCTATGAGATTACACAAAACTGTGGAGTAAGGTAAATACGTACCAGTCTGTTTTCAGACCTACCTCAACCATATCATGATGTCAGCGGGGTTCAATTACAAGCATCTCCTGTTTCTCGGCTGGGCTGGACACCCCATATTCGGCTCCCACAATTACAGGTTCGTATCTCTAAACCGACGAAACCACAGGTGGTGATCTTGACAGTGCAATCAAGAACTCAACCACGAGCAAACCACTCTCCCGGGAATGAATGAGGCAACACTCGCCTGCACCCTTGACCACCCTCACTCTGTGAGGATAATTACTTCAGACGCACACCCAACACAACCTCTACCGCCAAGGCAGAGAACATGGGGCTCAATCCCGCGAAACGAGTGCTGTGTTCCTCGCATCCTTTGTGCATTTCTATCTCTCATGTATTTGCCCCCCTCAACCCTCAACCCCCGCTCACAACTTCCCATCCAACCAGTCATGCACCTGCTCAGCTGTGTCCCTCGCCGTGTAATGCAGCGTCAGATCGTGCCCGGTATTCTCAGGGGCAAAGTAGTCAAAGCTCTCAGCATCCGGAAACGCGTCGGCCGTCGCAGTCAGATGCGCCTCGCACTTCCCCTTGGGCGCCTCACAAAAGAAGGCATCCTCCACCGCCGTCACCGCCAGCACGGGGCCCGTGTACCCGACCGCCGGCCCCAGAATCGCCGCCAGCGCGCCAATCTCCCCCACGGTCAGGGTATCCTCATACGCAAAATCCACCGGCGGAATCGCCGCATCATACCCGCCCACGTAAAACGTCTCGGTCCGCTGCGTCTCGTCCGCCATGGCAACATACCCCTTGGCCAAACCCCCAAACCTGGCCGGGTCATGGTCTGCCGCGCTGGCCCACTCCGCCCCGATCATATCCGAAAAGTCGAAGTAGCTGCTATACCCGGCCAGCACCAGGGCGTCCGCGTCGGCCGGGTACTGGGCGCCCAGGGCGGCGCCCAGGAAGGCGCCGTACGAGTGGCCCACGAAGACGACCTTGTCGTAGACGCGGCCGAGGACGGCGTTGAGCGGGGCGGTGGCGGAACGCGCGGCGGCGAAGATGGCGTGCATGATGTCGATTTGGACTTGGGGTTGCACGACCGAGAGGGGGTCCGGGTGTTGCGGGTTGGCGCCGTGGCCGAGGCGGTCGAGGGCTAGCGTGGCGTACCCGCGCGAGGTGGCGGCCGTGTGCCAGCTGTAGTCGGAGGGCGAGAAGCCGAAGCCGGCCCACATCGTTTTGTTGTAGGTGATGCCGTGGACGAGGATTTGGAGGCCCTTGGGCGGTTTGTTGGCGCCGGTGCTCTTGGGGTTGCAGTAGGTGCCCTTGATGGTGAAGGTGTCGGAGACGGTGAGGGTGCCGTTGGTGGCGGCCGGGGTGCCGCGCCAGACCGAGAGCATGAAGTCGACGATGGCCGTGGTGTTGTTGGGATCCGGCGGGGACGAGAAGAGGACATTTTCGCTGGTGACGGGGACGTCGAAGGACACTTCGCTGCATACGGCCGAGCAGCCGGCTACGGAGCGGGCGGAGGCGCCGGGGAGGGTGAGCCCCAGGAGGGCAAGGTTGCGGCGCATGGTGGTGGTGGTGGTGGTGATGGTGTTTGGGTTGTGACTGTTGAGTGAGTGAGGTGGTTGTCCCCCCCTTACTGGAACAAAGTTCACAAAATCTTTCAGTTGGGAGAAGGTGCTCCCAGAAAGTCAGAATGGTCCCGCGGTTCCCGTTCTTTCCCCGAGAGCTTCCACGAAGCGGTGACGGTGGTGTCTCACTCGGGTCTATATACGCGGTCCGGTGTGTCCCTGATCCGCTCCCTCCCTCTTCCTGTTTCGCGGACGCGCAGCGCTAGAATACGGCAGCACAGGGGCTTCCATGCCCGGTTCCATTCTCGGCTCCATGCTGTTGGGCCTCTCGTTCACGCCATCTCATTCTCCTGGAATAAACCGTGGCCGCGTGGGTCGCAACCCCCCCTGGCCGCGGCTGAAGTCCCTGCAAGAGAATTTGGTTGTGGATTCGCTCGGAGATGCCACCGAAGCGGGGAAAGTTCCTTTTCTCAAAATCCGACAGCAAGCCGGGGTTCGTGGGGGTTAGCGTTACAGACGGGACGGAAAGCATGGAAGTAATGGAAGTAAGTGTGTCTTGCAGCATCGGGTGGTTTTGTTTGTGTTACCCTACCTTGCTTCCTTGCTTGCGTCGGGCCATCGGACAATGCATCGTCTTTTTTTTTTCTCCCCCTCTTTGCTTATAGGCTGTGGGTTGACAACTGTGCGACCCGAAAGAAGGGACGGGGATGATGGGACGGACGCGGGTCGCTTGTTCCCGTCCCCCTCATCCCTACATGTGTCTGACCTTGAAATCTTGGATGGGGTAGCAAGTGATATGCAGCAATCTCCAAACCTGGAACAGTGGATTCGTAGCGCGAATCCGGCGGGGCTCAGGCAGGCAGCTTGTGCAATTTGTGGGCAACTTCCGGTCAACTTGCGGGCCAGACCGGAAATACTTCCATGTCCGCAATTTGCAATTTGTGTGCAGCAGATGGAAAGAGGGAAAGAGGGAAGGAGGGAAGGAGGGAAAGAGCGCATCCGAAAACCACTCTTCTCCACCCTCGAATCCCGCACTTTTGCATGCATTCACAGCCTGCAGTTGCATCAACGGCCTGGACCCGGCGGTTCCGAATAATGTCGGGTCACCGGGTGTTACTTTGTCTCGGTCATTGTTTGAAAAAGAGGCAAATTGATTACATACTGGAACTGGACATAAACATCACGGCGCACGAGCATAACTAACTACTGTGTAGTTATTCGTAACTAATCCCTCTCCCCCATCATTGATCGCCCAAGCCTAGAATTAACCGAGGCCTTATCCAAAGAAGCGAGCACGCTTTCGGCGCCCCCCGGCCACAGCCGAGTCAGCCCCCCTTGCACTGCTCCGCGTGGCAGCCCCATGCCTCTCCGATTGGACGCAGTCAGCTCGCTTGCTGTTCGCTTCCTCCTCGCTTCCACGCAGCCGGGACCGCATTGAGCCCATCAACTTCACCGCGCAATAATTCGAGCCAAGCTCCTAGAATAACTACACTAGGCGAGAAGCGTGGGTTGCGGCTGAAAGTTCAGGAAATGGGGATGCATGAAGTTATCGAGGGGCTGGGAAAAATCGAGGGGAACAGGTGGGAAAAAGGATGTTACTACTAATCACCTCGAACGATCTGATGGCGTGGTAGTTTCATCGTGGTCACTGACATGCTGAACGAATAGGGCCATAGATTACATTGAAGCTAAAGAAATAAAGCTAGGCCCCCGAACGTGGCGCCCGGAATTCATGCCACGCTCTCTTCATTCCTCCTGATCCGCGGCGGCTGCAGACTCTGGTTCGACGTAAACGTCCGTGTTAACTTCCTTGACAAACTTGTGGAATGCTTCCATGTGCTTCTCCCTCGTCCATTTTCTGCTCTGCTCCGCCGGCATGGTTTCGAGGCCCTCATCTCTCTTCGTCTGCTCTATGGTCTCCCCCCTCAGCATGCTTTCGGGGTCCACCCCCAGCAACTTTTCGAGGATAGAAACAACACACCGGGCGGTTCCAATTCCCAGTGTCCAACCGGATCCTCCGTGGCCGTAGTTGTGCACCAGGCGGAACTCGGCCTTTTCGTCGGCCCTGACCTTGGCGTTCTTCTTGGAAAAAGGACGGAGACCCTGTGCGAAGGGGTATTCGGGCACCAGGCCGGCATGGCGCAGACGTGGAATGAAGTCGCCGGCCCGGTCCCACATGGCTTCGACCTCGGGCGATGCTGGCGTCAGGTTCTTGTCGCGGTTGTTGGGCTGGATGATGGAGCCGACGTAAAGCACATCATCGCTGCGGGGGACGATGAAGATGGTCTTGGTCGGGAATTCGTTGGCATCTTTCTGGGCGGGAACCAAGTAGGCGTCGTTGAGGTGTCTGAACTGGCCTTTGCGGGTGTTGTCGACGCGTAGGACACCTCCACGAACCGGATACACATCGGTGTCGTCCATCAACTTGCCAGCGCCGAGACCCGTGGCATTCACAATGGCATGCGCGTGGTGGTCCTTTAGAAGCTGCTCCCCAGATTTCAAGATGGTCCCCTCCTCTTCCTTGAAGGTTCGCGTCTCCAGGTTCGCGCCCTTGGCCTTCACCAACGCCATGAGGTACGCCATCGCCTTGTCAGTGTTGAGGATGGGGGCTCGGTGGGTGTAGCCACTTTTAAGTCCAGTCTTTGCTAGGTCAACCACGTTCTGGGCTTTGAACTCGGCTGACGTGGCCAAATCCTTGTATTCCTTGACGCTCGATCCCGGCATTCTCTTGTCGACATGGGCTTCTTTGATTTTCTCCAGCTTTTTTTCCTCATCCTCGGAAAACCCGCTATCGTAAAAGAACTGATGGAGGTTCGCGAATCGTAGTCCAAGCGATGTTCCGTATCTTTCGTGTGGGTTGGATACCTCGGTGTCGAACTTGTGGTAAAACTCGTAGCTCTGCAACGCCCACTCCTGGTAGTCGGCAACCGTGGCCCAGCCATTGCCGGCCTCCTCAATCTCGGTCAGGCCACAGCCACCGGGGGGAAACTCCCAAAGCGCGCCTGCGATCTGCGAAGTCATCCGGGACTTTTTGAAATCCTTGGTCCAAGCCCAGTCGTCGGCAAAGATGGTGACCCGCTTGCCCTTGTCCAGCAGCATCCACGCTACCATCAGGCCACTCACACCGGCCCCGAGGATGAGTATGTGCTCTGCGCGTTTCTTGGGGGCCTCCAGGGGCGTGTCTGTGGTCGAGAGCTTCATTAAGGGGTAATCCATGCCCTTATGTTTGCGGGGGGCCAGCTCGATCAAGCTCTCGGTTTTGTTACCCTTGGTGGTCAGCTCCTCGCTGTTGGCAACGGCCGCCATGGCCTGGCGGGCTAGCGAGTCAATGACCACGCGGGTGTCACTGAGGACCGTCGCACCATTGGCGGCCAGTTCATTTAGCTTGTTGATGTTTCCGTTTCCTTTGACAATGGCAATGGTGTTGAGAAGAGGATGTGTCCCGCCTGTGGTTGAGATGCCCCTGAAGACTGAAACGCCCTCTAGGGCCCGGACCTCGAGATTAACCTCAGGAGAAGTCATATTTGAAGAAGTCCCAGCAGTGGTCGACAACCTCTTCCTGTCTCACGATGTGTTGTTGGGTCGAAGACTGATCTTGGTGTTGCTGAAGAGGTTTCTTTTCTGTGAGAGTGTTGGATGCAGATGTTGATGAACGAAGCATAAGGTTATTTTGGGATGGAGCAAGTAGGACGAAAGTGTTTTCTTATAATCCCGCTCCGCTGTCACCAACCTTCATACCAAACCACGACCCAACTCACTGCATGATTCCCAACCCCACATCCATTGAGTGAGGTTAACTTTCCATCTAGTAAAGCAGTCGGCGGATAACGCGCTCTAGCTTTTTTTGCAGTCAGCTTCATAAGGTCGTCACAAGTAAAGTAGGTGCCGCGGGGTTGCTGTGGGATCAACACCCACAGTCAATGATTCGCCTCGACTTTTCGGCCCCTACATGTACCTCTCCCAGCACCTAATCTGAGACCGGATGATCCCATCTTGATCAGGTATGGTATGTGGGTTGTTGTAACGGATGTGCTTCTGCAGGGCTGCCCGTCTGGCAAGATGATGCTACGAGCACACCGTCTTCGTGATTCCTCCGCTTTTTACTGGAGCTCTTAAGCCACTGGGTCATCTTCTCAACAAGGTAGCCGAGGTTACCGATGCATGCCTTTGGTTCTGTGGGCTTCGATCAGGTATCAACCGACCTACACCTACATGTAGGTAGATAGATTCACGTTTTCAACCGTGCCCCTAACCGTTCCCGGGACAAGATCGCAGCTGAAAAGCTTTCAAGGTCTAATAAAGCAACGAACGCCCACTAATGAAAACTCGAATTTTGATGTTTTGCCGCCGTACCCGCATGCTTTTGTGTCGATCATGGGCCCCATACATGTACATGTAGGTGTCTGGGGAAGTAGGTAGGTATCTAAGTATCAAGGCAGTGCGTTGCAGGACAGGGAAATACAACTTGCAAGGGCAGTCAATCGGTAGACGAACATCTTGGGGAGGGAAGGATAGAGATAGAATATCAAAATCGGACTCCCAAAACCTTCAACCCGGGCTTCTGATAAAATAGGGCTGTAGGAGCCGGCGGCTTTGGCATGCTTTGGTTAAGGCTTTCTTACCTAGTGTTGAACAGCTTCACTGACGCACTGGCAACTGCCCATCACATAGGTAGGCGGTGAGGAGCAGTGACAGACAACTTGGAGAAGCGGGGTTTTCCAGTCGAGATTGTTTTCTTTTGGTAATGCCCAGCAGCCCAGGTATGACCTGGGAAGTCTTCGACGAAGATCCCCTTTGTGTGTGCCTGGTGCTATGTGTTTGCAGACCGGCCAGCATAGATTCATCATTCATGCACTTGTCAAGATGTAGAACGAGGGCCCCAGGGGACCATGTGTCGACTCTTTCGGTTTCAATTGGGGGCCTTACAAAGACATTACGATATATATTGCTTGTGGCCTTGTAGCCAAGATCGAGACATCTGCACAAGAATGGGGGACGAGGCTCGAGGGTTGTACTGGGCTCAAAGTCACCCTCCAATTGCCCCCCATACGTCCAATTTCAGGTTGATTCGGGCCCTACACCAGCGTGCCGTTTGGGGGCTGAGAGCAGTCGGGCATAAGGACAGATGTATTTTGGCCTATGAGCAGCGGCGGGTGTGATGCCTACATGTATGTACATGTACCAAACAGGTAGGTATGAGGGCACGGGTGAGGGACTCCCAGGCATCCTCTTGAAAAGATTTATTTTCCAACAGCGACTGAGCCAAAAGTGCTTTTCCAGGCCGCGGCGGCTTTTGGCTAGATGATAGGCTTTGGTGTCCGTTCCGTGCGGGTGCATCGCATCGGTGATGGTATGGTTCCTCCCCGGATTTCCCCTTTTGTTTCTCTTCCCGGACCTGTAGCTTCTCTGAACATCATCACAAACACTAGACGGAGATTCCCATGCCCGAGGTGCTGGCTTACGCGGGTGACCAGGAGAAAGATGTTGGATACAAGTGATATGTATGCCTAACCGCCCTCGGCCTCTGGACTTGCAACCTTGACTTTCCCCCTATTTCTCTCACATACCCTGATCACTAACACCACTCCCAGGGTTAATGCACAAGATGCCCGGAGTCCCCTTCGCCGCGGGCCCCATCGCCTACCGACCAAACAAGAGCACTAGCCCACCGCACCCATCCACCCCTCGCGCTGCGCCCGGCCCTCAGCAGCCTTCCCGCAGGTGTCCGCCCGCGCCGCCACCACCAACCCGCTTGCCTCCAACCTTGACCTCGCGGCGGTCCGCTTCGCCTCCCGGACGAGGCTACACCTAAGCCGGCTAGCTAGAACGGTGGCGCCGTAGCTACCTTGCCGTCTCTTCAAGACTTGAAGTGCCTTGGGTCTGAGTGGCCGTTAACATATGTTCTGACTGCGCCGTGCGACGGCCGCTCACTTCCGCGACGAGGGCCGACATCTGCCCAAAGGCTTCGGTTGATAACTCTGTCGCCGACGCGGCCTGCCTGCGCCCCATCACCTCCACCGCCAGCATCCTCGACAACGCTGCATTCTCGACCGCGCTGCTATCAGCCATACCGTCCCTCCTGCCGCGGCGGGGTGCCCTAGTACACCAGCACTACCGAGACATCGCCGCGGATCGTGTTCCGGTCGACCAGGGGACCGGCCGCGCCACGATGCCACGCCACTGGACCAACAGGGAGCACCTGTACATGAAGGCGCCTGTGGCGGTGGGTACTGGCCCCGTCGCTGATGAGCGCCGCCCCCGGGAATGGCTCTCCCTCTCCGCCTCCTCCCCCGTCGCTCTCTCAATACCCATCTGCAGGGTCACACACTCTTCCACGACACCAGGCCACGGCCGCCTCAACGCCCGCCAGCCGTTGGTCAAGAGCAACCAGCCCGCATGATTCACGGACCATCAACCAACCATCCACACTCTCTGGGACCGACGAGGAGGAGCTCCTAGTCCCGGCGAGGTCGTTGATGGCTTATTCTACTAGACGCTATATCGGCCAGACATGGTTGATATGTTGGAGGACAAGTCAAGTTTAAAGCCACCAGGATTTGGGACAGCAGATGGGGTGCGTGTGTGGGAGGGGGCGTGAATGGGTGGATGACATAGGGTAGATTGGCGGGACTATCTTTGCCAAAGATGTGTGAAAGCATCTTCCGTTGAAATGTTATTTCCTTTCTTCTTTCCTGATACCAGGACAACAACATCGACGCCGCCATCTATCTGTACTGGAGGGCGTTGAGACGTTTAGAGGGATATGCGTTGGACGCCCAAGAAATCGGGCAGCGGATAGCTTAGTTTGAACTGAGAACTGGGCTTCGCTCTTGTAAGCATCAGGAAAGGGACAAGTCTGCAATTCTAAACGTACACTCCGATCTAAATGCTTCAACCCTTTCCAATGACCCCCTCACAACTTGGAGTCCCGCTTCTTCTTCACATACAACTGCACCTCGACGCCTTCGGTTTCCTTACCGCCGTTCTTCAACACCCTCCTCAAAATCTTGCCGCTCGGGCTCTTGGGGATTTGATCGACAAACACGATGCCCCCGATCAGCCATTTATACTTCGCCGTACGCTTCTCGACCAGTGCCTTGAGCTGGCTGGCCAGCTGGTCTAGGTCAGCCTTCGACATGTCCTTTCTGCCGGCCCGGGGCACCACGAAGGCGCGCGGCCACTCGGTCGCCTCGCTCTTGTCGTAGATGCCGATGACGCCCGCGTCAGCGACCGCCTCGCTGCTGCACAGCACAGCCTCCAGCTCCGCGGGAGCGACCTGGTACGCGCGCACCTTGATCAGCTCCTTCAGCCGGTCGGTGATGCGCAACCTGCCATCGGCGTTCAGCGCACCCACATCCCCCGTCCGGAACCACCCGTCAGCCGTCAGCGCATCCTCAGTAACCGACATGTCCGGCGGGCTCCCCGAGAACACCCCGACCGGCAAGTACGCCGAGAGCAGGCCATCGGCCCTGATCAGCACCTCCCCCTCCACATCCACCGCCGCAACGGGGGTCTTCTCCCCGGCCCGTTTCGCATACCCCTCCCCGCTCGCGATCATGACCTCGACGCCCCAGTGCGGCCGGCCCGTATCCCCCGCATGCTCGCGCATCTCACGCTCCCCACACCCCCGCTGCAACGAGGTACTGCACGTCTCGCTCAGGCCGTAACCGAGCCGCACGCGGAACCCGCACCGCTTGTACACCTCCTCGACAACCTCATGGCCGAGCGGCGCACCGCCAGTCACGCCCGCCACGACGGTCTTGAACCCCCCATTCTTTGCGTAGGGCTCCACCACGGCAGCCTTGGCCAGCATGACGGCCACGGGCGGCGCCATGTGCATGTAGGTGACGCCGCGGTCCCGGATCGCCTTGACCACGACTTCGAGGTTGAAGCTCTGCATCGTGTACACGGTGCTCCCCGTGGCAACGGCCAGGAGCAGGACGTTGCACAGCCCGAAGACGTGGTAGAAGGGTACGTAGCCCAGCCAGACCTGGCGCTGGGGCTTGGCGCCGTAGTAGTCGGCATCGTGCCAGAGAGAGGCGATGGAGAAGTTGAGCGCGTGGTGGGAGAGGAGGACGCCCTTGGAGCGGCCCGAGGTGCCCGAGGACCAGAGGATGACGGCGGTGCGGGCGGGGGCGTGCGAGGGAGGGAAGACGGTAGCGGTGTTTACCGGTGGCTTGGTTGGGGGGGTTGTTGGGGAAAGGAGGGCGCGCCAGTCGGAGGGCGGGGGTGGGGCGGGTTGTGCGGAGGGGTATACATCGGCTACAGCGTCGACGGTGAAGATGGGGATGGTCGAGAAGAAGGAGGAGTCGGTCTGCTTGTTGAGGGCATCTTTCATGGCCGGGAGGCAGGTGGTGGCGGTGATGATGGCGCGAGGGCGGGCATTCTGGAGGATCCAGGCGATCTCGTCGCTAGTCAGGGCCGGTGAGACGAGGGTGGCCGTCAAGCCGGATGCCAGAGTACCGAAGAATATCGGAGCGAAGGGGAGACAGTTGGGCAGTTGGATCAACACGACGGGGGCGATCTCGGGGCCCGCGGGGCATGATGGTGTCGGGGGTAACTTGACGATGTCGTTGGGGTCGAGACCCAGGCGCAGTAGCCCGGCAGCCACGGCGAGGGCATCCTTGGAGATTTGGCCAAACGTGAGAGCGCGATCTGTTACGGCCGTCTTTTGTTAGTTGGAGTCTGAATTGGGGGTTCAAACCGAGACAAATGACAGATGGATCATGCAACTCCAATTGACTCCAATTGATCAACACAGCATCACTAGCCAACTGACTAGTTGCAGTTGCTTCGTATTCTGTCCAATGTGATTCGGATCCGTACGTACCCGACTTGTTGTCCACAAAAATCGGCCTCTCTGCTTCGATGCGTGGCAGGGCGTGTTCGCGCGGCACAAAGTCGCTGACTGTTCGGAAAGGTTGGCTGAAGGTGAAAGCGAACGCGTTCTTGACTGGCATGTTGCCTGCCGGCGACCCGGCGTAGGCCACTGCCGCTGTTGTGGGTGCCATTGCCCTAGCCGCTCGACTCAGGTTCTGTACTGCCAACCTAATTGCCCAACAACTTATCGAATTCCAACAACAATGCGCAAATAACGAGTCGACGTCTCTGTTTCTAACACCTTGATAGTCCGACAATCAATCGCCAGGATGCCCCGTCCGATTTAACAAAGATTATCGGGTAGCAGTTCACTGTTTCAACCGGTCGGTTGCCATTGCCCGAGCCCCGGCTCACTCGCTCGGGAATTGCTTGCCCTGCCGCATCCCCTGGCTCCGCCCCGCTTCGACGGCTCGACAGGGGACGGCAGTTCGATCCGCACTCTCTGATGGGGTCCTGGATTCCCCATTGCGAAAATGGTTTAGTGTCAGTCCGGGGCCCCGAATGTGCATCAGTGGGGGCTTCAGGGCTTTGGTTATTCCTTTCATTGTCAAAGCCTCGGATGGATTCGAGACTGCCAAACTGCCTATTATCAGGCTAAAAGTCCATTGTTCACTTATCATTGCCATGATGGATGTCGATTGAAATCTTGGCCAATCCGTTGATCTCGAATGTCAACAATTAGCTAGACAACAATCCTTGGTTCGGTACCTAATTATAAAGGGGGTCTGTTGACGCAGAAAATAGTTTCGAAACTGTTCAGCGAATATTACAGCCATCCCGGGATATCTGGGTTTCATCCTGTCGTCAACTCGATCTAGTTCCCCAACGCATGCCACAACCCGAGATTCAGCCAGTTCGCGGGAAACTTGCACCCCATGTCTCGGGTAAGTATTATCATCGCTGTGTGACTCTGTAGGCGATGACTTGTGTAACAAACGACATAACATCGGGTTCCGGCCGAGTGGCTGAAGCCAGGTTTCATACAAATTAGTTCGAGAACAACGACCCGTCGACCACCGTGTCGATGACCAACCTGTTGCTAGCTAGACACCGCCGGCCAAGTCTCGGTGAAGATAAGAAACCGCAAAGGCAGGACAGAAGAAAACAAACAAGTGAGACAGGAAACAAACAAGCGAGCCGCCCCTTTGATTACCATCCCACTCTAACCCGGCTGAAATTCAGAGAGCCTCCCTAGTACCGTCGCGCAATGCACAAACTCGAAATCAATCTGCCAGCCCCATGATCCATCGAACCTACACAGTAGAAGATGAAAGCCAGTGAGATGTACAGCCGCCCTGCCCCTACTCGTACCACTCGTTAGTCGCTCATGCCCGCCCGCCACTGCTCGATCTTGACGCTCGTCGTCTGCGGCAGTCCCAGCAGCGCAGCATCGGCGTCGTTCAGCTTGATGAGGTCCTCTAAGCCACCCATGTTGTTAGCATGTACCCTTCCCACCCATTCATTACCTTGACCACGAGAAACTCAACGACAAAAAAGAAAGAAAAAAAGACTCACCACTGCCCTCCCCCAACCTCGCCCCCAGCCTCTCCGCCAACACCATCTCCACGCCCAGCACCCCCCTCACCTTCTCCCCCACCTCCACCACCTCCCTCCTCGACACCCAAAACCCCTCCTTCACACCCCCCGTAACACCCACATACACCCTCCCCACCAGCACCGCAAACTCCCTCCTCGCCCACCCCAACCGCGCCAGCACCGCCTCCAAACAAGCCCTCACCTCGGCCTGCACCTCCGCCGCCCTTGCAACACTGGCGCCCCCGACCGGCGTGCGCACGCGCAAGCTATCCGCGGCCATGACCATGAGCGTCGACGACAGCGAGGTAGCCAGATGCGTCAGACCCAGCAGGGCGGCCTTCACGTCGGGGGTCTGCAGCTCGGGCACGTCGCGCACGAGGTGCAGGGCGGCGACGAGGCGGTCGGCCTCGCCCGCGATGGCGGCCAGCGGGTCCGCCGCCGACCGCCACTCGTTCAGGTCGCGCGCCTGCTTGATCGCCGCGAGCCCGTGCAGCGCGTGCGCGAGGATCGTGGGGAGCGGGTCGGCTAGGGAGATGCCGCCGGCGGCCTGGTGTGGTGGTGCGTGGGGGGGTTAGTCGGTGTTGTTGTTTAATTCAAGTTTGATTTCTTGGGGGGGGGGCGGGGGGAAGGGGGGGGGGGTTGGCGTTTGAAAAAGGGGGGGCAGGCAATGGAGGTGTGGGAGGGGGCGAGCGGGGAGGAGGTGAGAGGGGAAGGGGGGAGACTTACCATGGTTCTGGACTTCTGGTTGGTGTCGAGAATGATTCGGAATGCTTGATGCGGCTGGGTTCTTTGGTGGTGGGAGCAGGTTTGGCGGTGAGGGAACGAACGAGAAGCTTGGCGATGGTGGGATGAACTTTCTGAGCCGACATGTTCATGGGACCTCCGGCTTGATATGGAAATCATGTCTATGGCTGAGAAGCCACCAACAAAGTGTATCAATGTGATACCGCAGGGATGGCCCGTCTCGCTGCTGCGCGGTGGGCTGTCTCGGCGACGCCGTCCCCGAAATGGCTGCCTTCCAAGACTAGCTGCTACACACCTGTCTCGACATGTACGACCGGCTTCCCGAGTTGGGTTCATAACTCTTGTCTGCCTTCCTCGGGTTTAGTACCCATCCACTCGGACGGCATTTGTGAATGCTGATCTCCTCGACTCGGCTTCGCCCATCTTGGTCACTCGGTAGACGTTCGACCAAGCTGGGCTAGCCGATTTCAAGAAAAAGGCATGGCAGCAGCATGCAACCCGGGCAAGACTTTCCTATCTCCGCTGCTGACCATCTGGGGTCAGATCTGCCCGTGCCTCGACCTGCTGGCCGGCTTGCTGCTGCCCTCCTCGGCCTGCAGTCAACTCCCGAAACAAACACCTTGTTCGCGCATGTGGGCGCCGCCACGGACCATGAGATTGCCAGGTCTGGTCTCGGACACCTGCCATTCTCCCCCCGGCTGCAGAGGCAACATGCGGTGAATCTGACGTGGCGGGCTGTCGCCCTCTGGAAGTCACCTACCAGCGGCGCCCCCGGCAGCCGCGGTAGCCTCCCGAAATCCGGATGGGGAAAGGTCACGGCTGCCTCTGCATCTCGCCATTGCGCAGTATTTAGCCCCATCCAACTAGTGTCAGACCTGACTGCCCGGTGACCCCTGTCGCATGTTCTTAGCGACGCCTCTTAATGTTTTGCTCTGCGAAGTTGCGCGAACCCACACCGGCGGAAACCAACCCCCGTCCACTGCTTGGAGCACGTTAGTCGACGACAGATCGTTGGGCGCCCCATTGCGGCTCAAGCGCAGATGGCGCATGGCCAGCTGTCAGGCGATCGCTATTGAAATATGCATGGCGCCAGGACATGGGACAGCAAAGACTACGACCGGAAGTCACATCCGTCTGCACTGCGATAGACTAGACGGAGGCGGCCGGCTGAAACAACTGGCTGCCCGGCTTCATAACACATTACTGACCCATCGACATCGGCGACGTCCCCGATCGATGAGCCCTCGGTATCCCCCTTTCGTCGACTCATATCGAATCTC
Organism: Chaetomium tenue; assembly: GCF_020726465.1. NCBI lineage: Eukaryota > Fungi > Ascomycota > Sordariomycetes > Sordariales > Chaetomiaceae > Chaetomium > Chaetomium tenue. The sequence continues at coordinate 4,444,509 of NW_027117333.1, read as the reverse complement.
GGCGACATCTAGCGAATATTCCCCAGCCACGTGTATCATACCCAAGGTTGTAACTAGGTCAGTAAAAGTTGACAGCATCTGCTCGCTGATGCGAGACCGGAGCTTCTTCCCCGTGTCCTGCAGAGTGCTATGAGCGACAAGGTAATTCGGGCATCTTACCCCATATGGAGACAAAAAGGGAAAGAACTTGTCAGGAAAGACTCCTCGTCATTGTCTCGTAAAGGGTATCACAAAAGCTGACGTGAATCGGTATACTAACCGCCTTGAACACACCCAGTCCCCACGCCTAAGATTAGACAGTCTCAATGTATCTCTTCATCTCCCTGTAACAAGTCAGCATATGCGAGCGCATCGTGTAGTTCACTGAAACGAGCAAAGGGTAGGGAAAGCTAGCAGGCCGGCATGACCGGGACTCACCAATCCGTCACAGCCTCATCCCACAGCCGTATCTCGTGGGCCCTCGTCCCGCCAAAATGCTCCACAAACTCGTCGCCGAAAACCTCCCTCGCAATGCTACCCTCGCGCATGAATCTATCAGTCGCCTCGCGCAAAGTCTTGGCGAGGCGGGCACCTGTATCAGAATCACCTCCCACATCCTCCCCCTTCCCTAGCGGAGGACAGGGGAAATCCAGCTTCTTCTCGACGCCGCGCCATCCCAGCGCCAGGATGGCCGCCATCACGTAGTATGGGTTTGCGTCCGCACCTGGGACGCGGACCTCGAACCGTGTGGCCCCCGGTTTGGCGGTGGGCGGCGCGATCAGACGTATCGAGGCAGCCCGGTGTTCCAGGCCCCACGATACGGTAACCGGCGCCCAGAAGTTTTCCACCAAGCGCTTGTAGCTGTTGATGGTGGGCGCCACCATCGGCATGACGTCGGGCAGCCCTTCGAGGATACCGGCTAGAAAATGACGGCCCAGATCGGAGAGATCGGCCACGTCAGGGTATGGCGGGTTCGGGTCCGTTTCCCCGCGGTAGAAGAGGTTCTTCCCATCCTTGTCGACTAGCGAGACATGCATGTGCCCGCTATTCCCTGGGAGCCCCTGTTTGGGCTTCGCCATGAAGCACGGCGTGATACCGTGTTTGATGGCTACAGACTTGACGACGTACTTGAATAGGGCGGCGCGGTCTGCCATCTGTCGGAGCTCGCCAAATTCAAGAGCGGCCTCGTAGACGCCAGGCCCGCTCTCGGTGTGCCACCCTTCGATATCACACTTGAACGTCTGGCATGTGTTGAAGATGTCGTAGTAATAGTCTTGGTTCTGGACCGGCCGGGTCAGGCTATAGCCGAACATGCCCTCGGTCAGGGACGGGAGGGAGGAGGGAGGGTTCCGTTCAAGGTACGTGGCCGTCGATGGGGCGCCATCGGACGCTGGGGTCTTGAATTGGTAGAACTCGTACTCGGCTGTTGTACGGCTGCGTCAGCTACTCGGCCCTATTGCAGGGTGGTAGAGCGATCTTGTCACTCACCTCCCGCCATGGCCCCGTAGTCCTTGGTCGCGAACTTGTCCAGCTGTGTTTTCAGCAAACCACGTGGGCATGCTGGTACCGGCTCCCTAGTATCGGGGTCAAAGAAGCTGACCAGAAAAAACGGAACGTTGTTCTCCCAGGGGATGCGCCGGAAGGTGTTGAGGTCTGGCACAGCGATGATATCCCTATACCCGTTCTCCTTATTGCTAACCTTCAGCTCCTGCATGTATGTCCTGTCGTGCATGTCCCAGCCGAATATGACAGAGCAAAATCCAAAACCATTTTCAGCTATAGACAAGAACTTCTTTTTGGAGACAAGCTTGCCGCGGAGCATGCCATCGACGTCGATCCCGGCGAGCTTGACCGAGGTGTCATTGTCCAACAACGCCAGCAGATCTTTGGCCGTGATTTCCATTGTTGAAAGGGAGCTGGTGTGTCGCGACGAAAGGGTCACCGAAAATCAGAGACGACAGAAGATTCGAGTCGCGCGGTGTCGAGATCGGACAAGTGCGGGTGTCAAGGGAGACCGAGCTGGATGCCCAGATGCAATCGCGCGGGGTTCGGGCGAACAGAGCGGCTTTCGAAGGAAGCGGATAGGTTTGTCGAGACAGAACAGGCGCAGGACAAGCACAGCAATGTGAAACCTGAGGTATTTAATCAAATAGCGCCTGGTGTCGCCAAAGGCAGGAAAACAGGTAGGGAAACAGGCAACATTGAAGCAGGATCCCACGATGGGACCCTCGTGGAGGGGCACAGCAGCTGTGAAAGAGACCAATCAAGAACACGTGCGTCATCGGCAGCACCCGACACCGCTGCGAGTTATCCAAGAGCCAAGGCAGCAACCCGGTAACGATGGACTTTCCTTGAAAAGAAGTCCGAATGGAACAAGACGGAAAGGAATGCCCATTGGCTCTCCTGGAACCTCTTCATATCACAACGAAGCAGCCGAACTTCCAGCTTCCAGTTGCCATGGGTCTTGACTTCGTTGTGAATAAAACTGCCTCTTGTACGAGACGCCTGCCATAACATGCTAGGCTAAGCTACTGTGCAGGTGAGCTCTGCATCTGATCCTCTTCGCCCGATAACTGTAGATCCGGCCGCCTCACCTACCTTAGGTACCTAGGTAGTGTGTTGTTGAGATAAGAGATACGAATGGTGCAGTTCAACCCATCTTCTTCTTCCTCGAAAGAGCAAGGGTTCCGCTTGAGATCGTCGCGCACCCGGAGCGATGGGAAAGGAGGAAGGCACGAAAGGTTGGTGGGCAGTGCTGAGACCAGAAAGCCGAGGAAGGTGCCATAAACTCATTGGTCAATGGCCGTGACCCCAGGACCGCTTGTCCGGGGCGGCAACCCCATGCGGGGTGTTGACGGCTTTCCTCGGCTGAGCTGGGGGAACGTGACGAACACATGCAAGACGCCAGCTTGCTTGAGACAATAATAAATCTCACAAAATTATCACAGTTTATTTCCGTTTCTCCCGAAATTTGGCATCGAAGTTTGGACCAAACGAAAGATACACTCCGCTCTTTTACCTTCCGCCACTAACGCCGACGATAGCGTCAACGATAGCGTCAACGACAGCAAACAGAGCCAACGCCGGCGATCCTCGGCTCCCCCGCACTAGCGGTCACAACGACAACACCGAGAAAACAACCCTCAAAGCTCTGAGCCAGCTTTCTTTTGGTCCAGAAGCAATCGCAAACCGTAAACCAGGAAGAAGGAGGAACGCACAGACTATCACACACGATGGCAATGAGTCTGAGGGCTGGGCGTCACGCCCTGAGCGGGGCCCTGCGTGTAAGTCCACCATCCGAGAAAGGTTCCTCAGATACCGGTGTGGGCAGCATTACTTGCGATGGAAACACCTCGGGATGAAAACACTTTACTGACCGCACGCACTATGCCAGCCCATGGTTGTCACATCAAACTCGTACCTTGCGCCGCGCCGGACATACGCCACCGCCGAGCCGGACCTCAAGACGACCCTCAAGGAGGTGATCCCCGCCAAACGCGAGCTGCTCAAGAAGGTCAAGGCCCACGGAGCCAAGGTCATCGGTGAGGTCAAGGTCGAGAACACCATCGGTGGCATGCGCGGGCTCAAGGCCATGGTCTGGGAAGGCTCCGTGCTCGACGCCAACGAGGGCATCCGCTTCCACGGCCGCACCATCAAGGATTGCCAGAAGGAGCTGCCCAAGGGCAAGACGGGCACTGAGATGCTGCCCGAGGCCATGTTCTGGCTCCTTCTTACGGGTAAAGTGCCCTCGGTCAACCAGGTCCGCCAGTTTTCGCGCGAACTCGCCGAGCAGGGCCAGCTACCGGCCTTCGTGAACAAGATGCTCGACGACTTCCCGCGCGACCTGCACCCCATGACCCAGTTCGCCATGGCTGTGTCGGCCCTCAACTACACTTCCAAGTTCGCCAAGGCCTACGAGCAGGGCCTCAACAAGGTCGACTACTGGGAGCCCACCTTTGACGACTGCATCTCGCTGCTCGCCAAGCTGCCCACCATCGCCGCCAAGATCTACCAGAACGCCTACCGCGGCGGCGGCGCTCTGCCTGCCGAGATCGACCTCGAGCAGGACTGGTCCTACAACTTTGCCGCCATGCTCGGCAAGGGCGGCCGCGAGAACGAGAACTTCCAGGATCTCCTGAGGTTGTATCTCGCCCTGCACGGCGACCACGAGGGCGGCAACGTCTCGGCCCACGCCACCCACCTCGTCGGCAGCGCCCTCAGCGACCCCTTCCTCAGCTACAGCGCCGGCCTACAGGGCCTGGCCGGCCCGCTACACGGCCTCGCTGCTCAAGAAGTCCTCCGCTGGATCATCCAGATGAAGGACGCCATCCCGGCCTCCTACACGGAGAAGGACGTGCACGACTACCTCTGGACGACGCTCAACTCGGGCCGCGTGGTCCCCGGGTACGGGCACGCGGTGCTGCGCAAGCCGGACCCGCGCTTCGAGGCGCTGATGGACTACGCCGCGGCGCGCCCCGAGATTGCCAACGACCCCGTCTTCCAGCTCGTCCGCACCAACAGCCAGATCGCGCCCGAGGTGCTCAAGAAGCACGGCAAGACCAAGAACCCCTACCCCAACGTCGACTCCAGCTCGGGCGTGCTGTTCCACCACTACGGCTTCCACGAGACTCTGTATTACACCGCCACTTTTGGCGTGTCGCGCGGCCTGGGCCCGCTCGCCCAGCTGGTGTGGGATCGTGCGCTTGGCTTGCCGATTGAGCGGCCGAAGAGCATCAACCTGGAGGGGATTCTGAAGGAGGTGGAGAAGCTGTGAGGAGGGGGTTGTTTGTGGTGCGCGTAATGATGGGATTGGTCTGGGTATGGGTATGGGTATGAAAAGAGGGTGTGGGGTGGAATAACTCGATGCAATGAATGGTTGCTGTTTTTGTGTTTGTGGTCATGGCCATGTCTCGTGTGTTGTGCGTTGTGTGTGTGTTGCTTGAATGCGTTGGAAGAGAGCAAAGGCTTACCTAGGTATTCCACCCCCCGTATCCTTCTCATGTGTATAGCCGCCGCCGACCGACAAGCCGTACCTGACAACAACCCGGAAAACGGAAACAAAAAAGTATTGTTTTCCCGTCCCGCCCGCCCCTCGGTTCTCCGCATTCTCCGCATTCCCGAACACCCTTCGAGGGGTCCCCCGAAAAGGCCAGCTCATGCGCCGCGCGGTACCAATCTTTTGGGCGCGCGCTAACATCAGTTGGGGGTTGACGGGAGAACGGGCAGATCATGACGCAGCACATTCTGTCCCGCACACGCCTTTATCACGGAACGGCGGGTAGCAGAACTCTGGTACGGGTGGAGGGGTGTCTATTTTTCCGGTTTTCCGCCCGCCCCCGTCCTGTCATTCTATTTCCCCACGGCGGGCTAGGCTTTGGGTTAGTTCCGTGTTACTGTTCTTGGATTCAGGAACGGAATTGTCGAGTGGGTGAAAGGGAAAAAGTGTCGAGCAACGCCAATGCCGACGTTTTTCTGTGCAGCGGGGGATTGACTGAGGATACCGTTTAGGCAAACCCGAGGCTCCCAGCTTGCCTCCCTTGGCTTGGTTTCCAAACATGAACTTGCATGCCGTTACACTGAAACAGACAGCAAGGGAGCAGCAGCAAGTGACCGTACATACATCATGCGATGCTGCGGGACATCCCAGGGTTCTGCCCCTCATCGTACCCGGTTCGTTGCTCGGTCGACTCACACCTTCATATCTGATGTTGCTATTCTTGTCTTGTGACGTTGACTCAGAAGCACCAAAAGCGCGGGGGAGGGCAGGGCAAGATATTAACCCCGTACTGAAAGCGCACCAGTGATATATCGTAGGCAGCTGTCATACGGGGGTCCTTGAGCACGTTGGACCGAGACGTCACAGCGGGCTTGTTTACAATGCGTGCGGATAGCCCCGGGCATGTCGCAGCAGGAGCGGCACCGTGCAGGTGGCTGATACCACTGCAACTGCAGCTGCAAGAGCAATGAGGCTTCCCATGGGAAATGAAGGAGATATTGGGGGCTGAACCCGATTTCCTGGCTGGCACAAATGCGGGGTACCTTATTCTCCTTGTCCAGGAACAGCTCGGGATGGCGTCCGTTGCCCAAGGGGTGCTGCTCATCGAGTGACGAAGGACCTCGTCGACGGCTGATGTCGGGATCGGCATCGTCTCGTCAGCCTCCCATCGTGACCGAACGGGACGTATTGGTCCGAGTTCTGTTACATGCACACAAGGACTGCTCCGGGTTGAGCCATGTTGCATCGAACCTTTCTCTGTTTCCTACGGACCAGGGACACTGTACGGGTCCGTCCCAAGGTTCAGACCCGGTCTTCCATCATCGGGACGGAGGCGTTACACTGGACTAGTGATGCCTCAGGGAACGAAGTTTTGGCACTGTAAGGCTGTGAAGGAGGAAAAGTGCTGGCCAGGTGGCGGTATTCTCCCTCCCGATATGTTCGTCAAAAGAAGCTCGTATTTGTAACCACTGACATTTCCCTCTGCTCTCATCCTGCAGGGCGGGTCAATTGTTGATAGCCGAGGGCAAACACCGAGGCAAGGCCCCGGGATGGCACGGGTGAGCGGCATGATGTGCTTGTAGGCCACGATCGGGACAGTGCTGTTAGCGATGGCGGAATAATAACCCCCAATGTGTCCCATCCCTTGCCTGCTCGTAGGAACGGCACCGGCTCAGTGGCTGTGGCGATCCCAGGCGAAGACAGACTGGGCGGAACCTTGAGGCCTCATGAAGCCGGGTCAGCTGACTCGCATTCCCAGCTATCCCCGACTGCAGCAAGATGCAACCATGCCACGATCCAGGTCCGCCATGTTGCGATCCAGGGAACACTCGGTGGGTCCCCAATTAAGCTTAATCAACGACCCCTGGCGCTGCCACAAAAATAGCATCCTTGACGGAGCCGTGCACCCAGAACAGAATGGTGGCATTAAGCCTGGACCGGTTCCTGGCGGGCTGTCAGGTCTGGGTTGCAGGGACGGATCAGCACAAGAATTTCCCCGTCGATGAGTTTGACGTCGTCGCTGCCGCTGTGCCGGGTCTGAACGGCTCAAGGGAGGGGAGGGAGATCGCCAGTCCCCTCGCCCCCTCCCTGGCCGACGACGACGTCTAGACACGGCGACTGGATCTGGAACGAGGTGCGATGCAACGTGCAGCTCACCGCCCGGCAAACCCGATAGTGCCAAATACAGGCCTCGATTCGATTGACGGAGATGTCGACATGGTAAAGTCTGGAGACGGGTTTCTATAAAAAGCATCAGCCTCTCGAAGTAAATGGTTTTTGTCAGCGAGCGGGCCCCGAAAACGAACCGAGTTGGGTCTCGGCGCAGTCTTGGTCGGATCGATGATACCTTGTGCGGCGAGCCCATAAGAGCTGTACGTCCCGTCTTAATATGTGTTTCATTTATCCTCACTTCATCCGTAAATTTGGCCTGCCGCGAACCACTGAACCATGAAAGGCTGAAGAACGTGCGAGAACGACGTCGGCCTCAAGCTAACCAACGGACACGACGTGACTGTTTACGCCCTCGGATGCAAACCCTAGCGACTCTGGAAGCGCGGAGGCAAGGACGGGGGGGCAGGGCGCTGGGTCCCGAAGGGCGGATACATCAATCTGGAGATGCAAATTAACGACACCAGACTAGAGGACGCCAAGGAAACTCGCTGGCCGCAAACAATGCCTGCGCGGCCGGAAAATCTGCCGCCTGGGTGTCAGTATGGAAGGAGGCGGGGTGGATGAGGGGATCGCGAAGACTCCGAACGTCGAAGGCCGGGACGCGAGAAAGGGATATAAAGACAGGTCATCGCCATCGACAACACAGTCTTCTCTCCTCCCTCACCACCAGCACAACAGTCTTCCAGCTTTCCAGCTTTCCAGCCTTCAGCTCCCGCCTCTCTTCAGATCTTCAGGTCTCAAATCGTCCGCTTCGACCTTCATCAGTCAATATGCGTTCCGTCGCTTTCCTCCTTCCCGCGCTCGTCGCCGCTAGCCCCATCGCTCAGGTCGTCGGCAACGATGGCTGGGCCGATGCCCCGGACCCGAAGGACATCCAGATCGTCGCCGCCACCTTCTCCGGCAACGGCTGCCCCCAGGGCTCCGTCTCCACCAACATCTCGCCCGACAAGACTGTAAGTCTCTCCATCCCCAGGAGCTGAGCTCCCGCCTGCCCAATAGATACTGACCCATCCTGGTAGGTCATCACCTTCGGCTTCGACAAGTTCCAGACCTACATCGGACCCGGCATCAGCCCCACGGAGAAGAGCAAGAACTGCCAGCTCCACTTGAGCTTGAAGGTACAGCAACAGTCCTCCGTCCCGGAACCGGGCTTGATCACGGCACTGAATAACACTTCTTCCAAACAGTACCCCGGCGGCTTCCAGTTCTCCGTCCTCGAGAGCACCTACCACGGCTACGCCCAGCTCGAGAAGGGCGTCACCGGCAACTTCTACAGCACGTACTACTTCAGCCAGGACGCGCAGGCGACCACCACCACCCAGACCTCCATCGCCGGCGGCGGCATCTGGGAGCAGGGCCAGGTGTACACCAAGGCCGACCAGATCCCGACGGCCAGCTACATCTTCTCGCCCTGCGGCGCCAACGGCATCCTCAACATCAACAACCGCATCGCCCTCACCAGCACCAACTCGTCCGCCAGCGGTCTCATCACCGACGACGATGCCACCGTCGCTTTCACCCAGCAGGTCAACATTGCCTGGCGCTCGTGCCGCTAAGTGCGGCCCGATATCTGACCCGCTGTTGGCGGACTTGCTTTCCCGGGTAGCTGGTTCCGGGTAGTCTGGGAAGGATGACACGGCGGTTACATTTTCATCCTCCGCAAATCTGACTGCATAGAACCAGAAATTCGGGGATGGCCGGTCCCTTGGTTTCCTTCTCTGGGAGGCGGCTGGTGCGGAACCAAAATCGGATTTGGTCTGGCATACGGATGTCAGGGGCTGAACGGGGGCGGGATGGTTGATCGCCTGCGGGAGGTGCTTGGTGGCCGTTGACGGATCTGTCCACTTCTCTTTCTTTTTTTTTCTCTCCCTTTTTCTTCTCTTTTTTATCTCGAGTATGTTTTGTCGATAGCACAAGTCAATCAAGCCTAACACACAATGCTCGTCCTTGACTGCGCAGTGACATCGCCTTGTGACATCGCTGACAGTAACCAGCGCATGGCGGTGACCTGGCTGGAACGAAGTCGATCCAGGATTTATGCCGGTGGCACCCCCGGCCAAAAAGAACTCAGGGGTTGAAGGCCGCAGCAGAGTTGTCAGGCCAGAGCGTACCAGGGGACTGGTTGGTAGGCACACACATTCGACTCGCCCCAGTAACCACGAGATGCAAAAAATCAGCCCTAGAAAAAGCATTTGTTGCATTCATCCAAACCTCGGCCTCGCAAGCCACCATCCCGCGAAGTCCACAAAGCATAATGCGAAATCGAATTCTACCGGACCAGTAAAATATCAAAGTAGGGAGCAAGTTGGCTAAAAATAGCCGTGGTCAGGCTGGCTCGAATGGTGCAGGCGAACCAAAACAGCAGGGTTGAGGTCGGTACGTCCGGTATTCTCGATCGCGTTGGTATGTTGACTACGGAGAACCGAAGCAGGCCGCGGCTCTCTGTGCGCTGGTACCAAAGGGATGTCTGCTCTCGTCAATCCCGTTTATCCAGGCCTCGGGAACCGTGTCCGGCTGAAATGCTGTCGACGGAGGCGGCGGAATGCATGGGGCTGCTGCTGGAACGGAGCTGACGGGCGAAGAGAGAAACATGGGGGTGTTTCGGCCGGGAGGGGTTCGTGGGTGAGTTGAGGGACAGGTTGGCGGAGAGGCAAGTCGTCTGCCCGCGATGCGGGCTGTTGTGGCATGCATGTCGATCTCTGTCGTCCATGATAACTGGTGGTTCGGAGAGCCGAGCGGTGTTACACGGCGTGTAACAACGATATCCTTGTCTCGGGTCCAGCACCCGAGAAAATGACGGCAGCGGGAATCGGCTGCAATCTGGTTGCCCACAAACTCCGCTTTGACACGAAACGCAAAACGGCGTGCCCAATAGGCAATGGCAATGGTTGTGTTACTTGACGCTGAATTAGTGAGAGTTTGGCCGACACTGGTTCCCATGAAAACGTACCTCCACCAAGGTCGCTACCCCCAATTCCGCTCAACAGCTGCAACAACTAACAAGTACCAAATCGGCCGAGTTTCTGGGTTGCCTCGTCGTATACACGATCCTGGACCTCTTCATTCCAAACATTAAGGGACCTTGTTGATTCGACCGAGGCCCTTGGCTCAGACACGCGGCGGTCATGTTGATCCGTGGAGATTGCCAGGTGAGGATGAGGATGTTCTCACACCACACACCTTGTGTGTTTCGCAGCCAAACAGCCAGACAGCCAGACAATCGGCTGCAGGACTGACGCACCTTCTCTCAGCTGAACGGTCGGTTGAACCATTTCCGCCTTGCTTTGCAGCTTGGCTCGAGACGAACACCCTGACACCTTGATGGCAGCGACTGCAAGCCGGCTGAGCGCGTGATCTCGCTTTGATCTCGCTTCCGCATTCCAACAGGGGGTCCAAGGTTCTGGTCATGGCGATCGATTCGGGAGTGGAAGCTGTGACAAGACGCAATTGGGCCGCGGGTGAACGCCGTGGCGTTCGTGGGGGGCCAGCCCCAATGAGGGGTTGGTCCCTGCCATTTTGGGCCTGAATTTGAGGGGAAAGCAAGGGAGCGCCTGCCCTGTTCGGGCTTGCTCAGGCTTGCGCAGGCGTGTCCAGGCTTGTGTTGTTGGTTGGGTTGGTTGGCTCGTTTCGTTGGCAGGCAAAACAGGTTGGCAAGTCATCAGAAACTCCTCTTTTCTTTTTGTTTCGTTGCGCCCGCCATTCCGACGATCATCGGCCGCCTAGGAATGGTCTCATTACCCCCTTGGGTTCTCAGAAATGCGAGTGCTCACATCTGCGCAAGAATGTGCTCCAGCGCGCACTGCGCGTCAGGTGGGCGGTGGAACAGCATTTCACCCTCCCAAGCCTCCCTGCTGAGACTTTGATCATCCAGAGCACACCGTCACTCTCTCGGCGTGTTTGTTACACAGCTTGCACGGGCACCGCTGGGGCCACCTGCACGGAAATGAAGCAAGCAGAAGCTTGAATTCTGGGATGGCCCGGATTTTAGTTCCAAGGTTACGGATGGCTGCCTCTCCCACCCTTCGGAAAGCTTGCCTGGCTCCCTGGCCCCCCCTCCTTCGGGCCAATGCCGCTCCCAAGTCCTTGGTCCCGGGATGTCGGCAGACCAGACCAACAAAAAAAGCAAATACAGCCAAGGTCGGCCAGCGGCAAGGGTTCAAATTATGGGCCTCTTCCCCCACGGTCACCTGAACCCCCTGACCCCTTCCCCCATGAGCCAACGACCGCCTCATGGCGCGCCCCCGGCCAAAAAGACTGGTGGGACGCCGCTCTGGGCAAGCCCATGTCTGACTCCTTCTGGACTCCTCCGCGGTATCAGGAGGTGGCTCCAACTCAATGGTTGGAATATCCTGCGCCGCGTTTTATTCCCAGATCTGAGACCACTCTCGATTCGGTGCGACTCGTCTGGCATTTATTCGCCCTCTCAGTCTCTAGTTTTGCTGCAAGTCGCCAGAACCAGAAATTGAGGCAAGACGCGAGGGCTTCTAGGTCGGGATTTGCCCGAGCAGGTGAGACACCGTTGCCTCTGTTGATATCCCTGAGATCTCCTCTCGGGTACAAGAGCAGCGGGTCTTCCTCCCGCCAGTCAAGAGTGTCCGCGTCAGTTCAAGTGCTCCACCCACCGCTTGCCCTTAACTCGTCGAGAACAAGAGCCCAACTCACCGCCGTCCTTGTCACTGCTTCCTCAAGAACACCATGTGCACCTTTATCCAACGGGAATACTGCTGCGGGCACTTCCGGTTCATCGCGTCGAGGTGGTGCGATGTCTACACCCTCACACACAAACGATGCAAGCCCGACATCACACATTTTGAATAGTACGGTCCCTGGGCGTGGAGGAACCTCCCCGCTTCCCCAGCATCACAGTCTTGAGCAACCACTGACATCTCTCTCTCAGTGTCGGGCAGCTCCTCTGCGGCGACTGCAAGGCGAAGAACCAGCCCCCTGTCGCCTGGGAAGCCATGATCAAGAGACACAACAAGCGTGCCGTTGCCTCTCTTTGAGGTGTCTGGTCTGCGGTCAGGCCAGGCGTTGTTGGGCTTCACTCTTACCTGACCCCAAGCAGGGTTACCGGGCCCTCTGCTGTCATGGATACTGGCGTTTCGGTTTCGGACTTTGGCTGGATTGGTTTTGGGTTTGGAAATTGGGTACAGGAACGGCATACGGAGCACTCCTTTTGAGATTGTATGTTGGCGCCGGACGGAGCAGCGAGTTATACGGAGGGGCCTTTTCATTAATTCAGGACGGGCATTGTGGCCCGCTTCCCTAGTTTGTTTTTACATCAGTTGCTTTCCAAATTCTTAACTAATCGACCATAAAACATACAAACAAGGTCAACGATTTAGGCCTGTCATGGCAGTGGTACGAAGTAGGTACTGGGGATATTTGGCAGCTTGGGCAGTCGTCATTGCGGTCCCTAACCCTAGTAATTCGCCGCGTCTCTTACAACCGGCAAGCCGGGAGAAACGACGTCAGGCCGATGGTTCCCCTCAGGTCAAACAGGATATCCCTGCAGCATGGATGCCAGTCCCCGCTCGACCCGGCAGCTTCACCTCTGGAACATCCGAAAGGGACCGACCAGCCAACCTCGTTGCCTTCCTTCCACCCAAAACCAAAACCAGTCGACCGGGGAGACTGCAGGTCCAATCACACCTACCACGCACCAACATTTCACTCCAAACCCGACCTCCGACTCCAGAACACATTTCTTGGGGCGTTTTCAGAACCGTCCAGGCTTGTGAAGTTACCCCGCAGTGCCCGCACCCGCACTGCACCCGCATTTCATCCACATTTCCCATTCAGTCAGTGCCTGCCTGCGAGCTGCGTACCTACGGTCCATACCTGCCTGGGCAGTTACATCGCGACACCCGAAAATCGACGTACACAACTCCCACCTCGGGCCACTAATCTACCTAGACATATCTTGACAACCCTGACATAGGCGGCCAAGATGATGAGGGCGCAGTTAGAACAGGGGCAGCCTCAGCAGCAACCCGAGCACAGCGCTACCGGTACCGGGAGTTCCACGTTTCCAGAGCTCCAGAACCGCACCGGCGAGAGCGACAGCCCATACGTGCGACGACACGCCGATACTCCGGTAGCATGGCAGATCCTCGACGCAGACACGCTCACCCGAGCCACGGCCGAGAACAAGCCGATATTCATGCATATCGGCTTCCAGGCAGACCACCGTGAGTCCCTCCCCTTCCGCAACACCTCCAAGCCCACACCCCACTAATCAAACCTGCCCCGGGCACCAGTCTGCCACCTCACAACACAGGACTCCTTTTCGAACCCCTCGGTCGCATCCTTTCTCAACGCCTCGTTCATTCCCATCCTCATCGACCGCGAAGAGCGCCCAGACCTTGACACAATCTACCAAAATTACAGCGAGGCCGTCAACGCCACCGGCGGCTGGCCGCTAAACCTCTTCCTCACGCCTGACCTCTATCCTATCTTTGGCGGCACTTACTGGCCGGGCCCGGGCACCGAGCATAGCACCGCCGCTGCGGCCGCCGCGGCCGCCAGTGGCAGCGGGACGGGAGGCATATCTAGTGCGGGGGAGGGGGAAGAGTCGTACAATGACTTCTTAGCTATCGCCAAGAAGATTCACAACTTCTGGGTTGAGCAAGAGGAGCGGTGCCGACGGGAGGCGTTTGAGATGCTGCATAAGCTGCAGCATTTTGCGCAAGAGGGGACCTTCGCTGCCGGCGCGACGATCGAGGCTGCTGCTGGCGGCCCCGGCGGTGCGCCGAATGCTGCGTCGGCCGTCAGCCCGGACTCGGGCGACTTGGATCTCGACCAGTTGGACGAGGCGCTCGGGAGGATATCAAAGATGTTTGACCCGGTCGACTACGGGTTTGGCACACCCAAGTTTCCGAATCCCGCGCGCCTGTCATTCTTGCTGAGGTTGGCACAGTTCCCGGGGGAGGTGAGGGATGTCATTGGAGAGGAGGAGGCCGAACGTGCGGTAGGCATGGCAATTGGGACGCTGAGGCGGATTCGTGACGGTGGCCTGAGGGACCACCTCGGGGGCGGGTTCATGCGGTTCAGTGTGACGAGCAACTGGAGCATGCCCCATTTTGAGAAGATGGTTGGTGAGAATGCGCTGTTACTAGGCGTGTTTCTTGATGCCTGGCTAGGATATTCGCGAGACGATGGGAAGGACCTGTCGCTCGATGACGAGTTTGCGGATGTTGTTTTGGAGGTGGCCGACTACCTCACCAACCCCCTAGTGCGCACTGCGAATGGCGGGTTTGTGGCCAGCGAGGCGTCAGACTCGTTTTACCGCAAGGGCGACAAACACATGCGAGAAGGTGCATTTTATACCTGGACAAGGAGGGAGTTCGACCAGGTGGTTGGCGGCGGGTCTAGCGACGACCACGCGAGCACCGTTGCTGCGGCATATTGGGACGTGCAAGAGGACGGGAACGTACCGCAGGATCAGGACCCCTTTGACGAATTCATCAACCAGAATATCCTATCTGTCAAAGCGGATGCCACCGAACTATCCAAGCAGCTCGGCGTCCCGCCGGCGGAAATCAAGCACCTTGTCTCGATTGCGCGCGAGAAGCTACTCGTACACCGCGAGAAGGAACGGGTGCGCCCGATACGGGATGAAAAGGTTGTGGTTGGCACCAATGGTATAGTTATCGCGGCGCTGGCGAGGACCGCGGCCGCCATTCGTGGGTTGGATGCCGATAGGGCGGACAGATACCTCCAAGCTGCACGGGATGCTGCCACCTTTATCAAGGAGAAGTTGTGGGCTGAGTCGAGGAGCAAGACCGACAACCCTTTGCGTCGCTTCTACTGGGAACGTCCGAGCCAAGTCCTCGCTTTTGCCGATGACTATGCCTTCCTAATCGATGGCCTCCTGGATCTCTACACGGCAACCTTCGAGCGTGAGTGGCTGGACTGGGCGAAGCAACTACAAGGTATGTATTGTCCGCCTGGTCCCCGAACGACGGGTTGCTGATAAAGACAGATACACAAACCGCCCTCTTTTACGACGCCCCCCTTTCTAAACCTGCCACCACCACCACCACCCCCTCCCCACGAAACGCCCACTCCGGTGGCTTCTATTCAACCGAGTCGGCGACCCTCAGCCCCACTATTCTCCGTCTCAAGAGCGGCATGGACAAGGCGCATCCCTCAACCAACGCCGTATCGGCGTCGAACCTCCTCCGATTGGGCACGCTTTTGAACACGGAAACGTATGTGCTGCAGGCTCGCGAGACGGTCAACGCTTTCGAGGCAGAGATCCTCCAGTACCCCTGGCTGTTTGTCAGCCTGCTGACAGGCGTTGTCACGGCGCGACTGGGGGTTAAGAAGGTGGAGGTGCGGAAGGGGGATGCGGACGGGTTGCGGAAATGGTATACCGCGCCGAGGGCGGAAGCCTTTGTGTTGGCGCTTATCGAAGATACGGCCAGGGGTGAGGAGAGCACGACTACTGCCGAGGGGCTGATAAAGAAGGTGGAAGAGCTGGTGGTTGGAGAGCGCTCATGATGGAGCGGAGCAATATATATGGTCGGTTTGGGCAAGGATGCGGTTCGGAGTGATGGCATATCTTTAACAAGTGCGTCTTGGAGCTATGGTGGGATGGAATATGGTTGGCCTAAGAATACTTGCATTGGGTTGCGCGCGAGAGATACACGATGACCGCATACAGGAAGAAGGGAGTTTGCATCACAGGCAATGTAACTAGACAGACAGACCTATGTAGTTACACAACCCTGCTTCGCCATACAGTCATGAGGTTGGATTGGATGGGCGAACAGTTCGACTGCTCCATTCTTTTATCTTTCATTATTTCTCCAAAGGGGGTATCTAGTCTACAATATCGGTGTTTGTCGCCTCTTTACCTAACACCGACGACAACAGGAAGACCAACATGGCAATACACTCGCTACCTCCTCGCTGGTCCACATCCATCCATGTACTCGCGGCTACCACAATAACAAAGGGAAATTTCCGGCAAAGTTGCCTATGTGCTGCTCATCAAGAGATAATGCTAAAGCTACAGCACCAAATCTTATCTGGCAGGCGCTCCCCGCCTGTTCATTAGGCCGTGGAAGAAAGCCTGCAGGTTCTCCGTGTCCATGTGCGAGGTCGAATCTATGGCTTCCTCGTCGGTTGGGCTCTCGGGCTGGGAGGACGAGCCGAACGCTTGGCGCTCCTGGAACATAGTGTCAGTTCTGGGCGAGGCTGTGGTTAGGGGGGGGGGAGGGGTAAAAGATTCTTACTTTAAGTCGCTGTACCATGTCGTCAGCGTCCACTTGAATACCACCCATGTTAAATTGCACGGGGCCGATGTGCTCGAGAACCCTAGCATCCGCTTTCTGGTCGTCGTCGATGATAAGGTCGGCGTCCATCTTCTTGTGGGGTTTTTGCCGGGACTCTTCCCGCGCGGTCTCCTCGTTCTTCTGCTTAAATGCGTCAAGGACCTTAAGCTGCTGCCCGAGGAAGGTCTGGGTGTCGATCGTCTCGACCTCGAGCGCGGTCGAGTGGGTGTCACGCCCCGCAAGCTGGAGGGCGTCCATGCTCGGGTTTTGAACGGACTCTTCGTACAGAGCGACGGTTGATCCTTCCGGTTCGTCCGCCACGTGCTCGTCGTCGTCATCTACCTCTCCGTTTCCGTCCTCAATTCCGTTTTCACTTCCGTTTGCTTGCGGGCGTGGGAATGGTTGATCGAGGTCGATCGACCAGCCGTTGCTCACGAGGTCGACGTCGAATCCGTCTCTGAGGACCCGAATCTTGCCCCACGAGTCCCAGTTTGGCGGGATTACAACCTTATCCCGGTCGATGACGTTGTGCTTGAGTGGTTGCTTCTTGAGAAGCGAGTGTATCCCCAAGCTAGAGTGGATAAGCGTTGGGAGCTGGGAGGGGACAGAGGGCGTGGTGTAGATCAAAGAGGCACCGTCTGCGGCATGTCGAGTTAGCGTATAGCTAGCTCCCTCGTTCCAATAGAAAACTCACGCTTTAACAGGGTTGTCCGCAAAAATTGCAAGACAACGTCAAACTCTTCCTCCTTCCAGCTCTGTGTCTTCTCCAAATACTCCATCTTCTCGGCCTGCAAATCCGGTTAATCCTCGAGCCAGGGTACCTTGCGGGGGGTGTATGCTTACGTTCTGGCACACAACGCAGAGAGGCAACCCCAACGCGTCCTCCCATTCTCCTGGCCCCACGGGAAGGTCCATCTCGCCGTCCGCCGTGGGTACGGCCGTAGTACCGTCGAGGTTTGTCACGCCGCCTCGCCCGCGATCTCGCCATGCCAGCATGACCTCTTCCATGGTCTCCTTACACTCGTCGCTCAAAGAGACCAGCACTGTCCTCAGAAGCAGAATCCATTCCCGAAGCTGTCGCATCCACTTCCACGGCTCGGACCAGTCCAGCAACACCACTATCAACGTGTTTGGTATCGATTGGGGCGTTAAGAGCGGCTGGAGTAGAGAGGCGAAGGCGGCGGATGGGCTCGTGAGGGTGTAAAGGGAGATGCGCGCGAGGGTGTCCTCCTGGTCGGCGTCGAGGACATCGTAGTATGTGTATCCCAAGGCGAAGCTGTTTGCGACAGGGGGCATTCGTGATGCGTTCCGGTCAAGGGTGCGGCGGAGGTCGTTGTTGGCGAGGGTCTCGAAAAACTCGCGCTGGGAGTCGACGGTGCCACCCAGCAATACTATGTTCTTCTCTGGCAACCGTCTCCCGCTTGCCACGGACGAGAGCATAGAATTCCATAGCTCCTTCTTTTCGGCTTTATCCCCATTCTTAGAGTCGGTACCAGAGCCGACCGAAGCTGTGGTGTAGGTCGAGTAGCGGTTCGTGTTTGCCGCCATGGCTGCGCTCGCTCAGGAGTGAGTTGCAGTCTTGGGCATTTGCGGCTTTCTTTTTTGTCTGTTGGAGGAGGTAAGGAGTCGCAAACGGGGAGCGTTGAATCGGGGGAGAAGTAAAATGAACAGCTAGCCGTGTCGTCTCGTTGGCTTCATGCCTCCCTCCGACTATAGCCTGTTCAGGAGTCGTTCCTTTTCCGGTTGCTGAGGCTGGGGACTGATGTGGACCGTCAATTCGCCGAAACACGATTCGCCGGTGAGGTGGGCGGAGAGACGCGACTGATGCTCCAAATCACCGTCAACTGGTGGAGAGCTGCGGGAGGAAGGCAAGGGTCCCGATAGAGTCTATAACCCTAACCCCCTTTTACATAATCTCCTGGTTTCACATTACATACATACATGACTTAAATGCATATGTGCAACAGAATGCTTGGCACTGCAGCTTCCAGGCATCTCCAGTTTCCAGCCAACCAACCACGTGCCGGCCCCGGGCAAGTGGCCACAGCTCCGCCACCAGTGGGCAGGCATCCCCACCTGCCGTTTGTCGGTTCGTTTGTTCCGGGCATCTTCATTCACCATTCACAAGTGGTCGTCATCGCGGGTTCCGTATCAAGGCCAGCCTCGTCCGCCACTTTCCTTCGTCTTCCTCTGTTCAATAACCCCGACCCCCGATCACATCACCAACGGGACCGACCTTGTCTGGCACAAACCCGCGCGTTCCCTAGCGACTACGATCGCAGCCCTTAGCGATCATGTCGACCAACGTCAAGTACACGCCAGCTCCGCAAGAGGACCCGGAGCTCAACTACACCCAGCCGCCCCCGTCGTACCAGGCTGAGAGCAGCTCTGCCCAGGACCAGGAGCGCTTGTTTGGGTCTCCGCGGAACAGCGAGGACAACGTCCCCGATGACTTCAAGGTATGCGCCCGCCATGATACCGCTGAGCGCCCCATCCAAGTTTGCTGATCGTCTCTTCTCAGTTTGGAGGCTCTGTCGCCGAAGCGACCGTCGAGATTCGCAATCAGTTTATCCGCAAGGTCTACACCATCCTGACCGTCCAGCTCATCGTCACCGGCGCCGTCAGCGCGCTCAGCTTCATGAGCGAGAGTTACAAGTCATGGATCCAGTCGCATCCCGCCATCGTTTGGGTTTCGGTACGTCCACCTCGCTCACCCCTCTTCACCCACCTCTCTCAAGTCCATGGCAACTAACTCTATCCCGCCACAGCTCTTCGGCTCCATGGCCTGCATGATGCTCACGTACTGGAAACGCCACTCGTACCCGACGAACCTCCTCTTCCTTTCGGCCTTCACCCTTCTCGAAGCCTACACCATTAGCGTCATCGTATCCTTCTACAGCGCCTCGATCGTGCTCAACGCCGTCTTTTTGACCGCCGGCATCTTCCTCTTCCTCACGGCCTTCGCCTGCCAGACCAAGTACGACTTCACGAGCTGGATGCCCTACCTGTTCGGCGCGCTGTGGGGCCTGGTCATCTTCGGTTTCATGTCCTTCTTCCTCCCGCACACCAGCACGACCGAGCTCGTGTACGGCCTGCTCACCGCCCTCATCTTCAGCGGCTACGTCCTGGTCGACACCCAGCTCGTCCTGCGCAAGCACCACGTCGAGGAGGAGATCGCCGCCGCTATCAGCTTGTACCTGGATATTATCAACCTGTTCCTGGCCATCCTGCGCATCCTCAACAGCCAGAGTAACAACTAAGCGAAGGGGGTTCGTCGGGGTGGTCTCGGATGGGAGAGACTCTTGCTGTCGCGGGCATCGTAATGTTGATACGTCGTATGAAACTGTACAGTATCTTGGGTTTGGGAGAAGGGGTTTATCGTTTTATGCAGCGACGGGGGTAAGGGTTTTGCGGGGACTGGGTTCTAGCTTTTCTATTTTTCTGCTTTTCTGCTTTACTGTCGTCTTTTGTTGCGTGTCACAATTCCTTCTGAATTATGGAGGAGGCCTGCTGCCGCAATGTTGTTACTCCTGTTGGGAAGAGTTCTAAATGAATCGAATCATTTGCACATCGGCGCCCATACTCGTGGTATCTATGCCTAGATAGGATACAATGAAGACAAGTTCGGATAACATCATGTCGTTAAGTACAACGGTAGTTGTTCCTCCCGCCTCTCGTCCTTCCCATCTCGGATTTTTGTGTTCGTTCAGTCGAGTTCTGTATTACACCAACGTCGAGCCAAGCTAAGGCGCATCCCACAGGCAAAGAAATGCAGAGAAGTGGCGGACATGGGAGCAGTATCAGAGTAGGAAAGTTGAATTTAGGTGATATCTGCATTAGAAGTCCAATAGTAGAAATGAGAAAAAAGCAGACAGTCAAGTTAAAAGGGTGGCCGAGGTTAAGACCGACGAGATGGCGTGGCTGGTGGAGGACAAGAAAAGCGTGCCGTGGTTGAGTCCCATACCTTCCAACACGGCTCATCTTCGTGGTCTGGGACCGTGTTTGGTGGGAACCGCTGCTCCCGCGCCCAGCACGATAACCAGACCTCTGGCGACCTCCACTGAGCCTCGTCCTCGGCAGTCCATCAACACGCCACTCCGATTGGCACCTCGACACCACCCTGCCAGCCGTCCCCAGGTGTTGCCCACAGCCTGAGGCTGGCTGAACAGTGGATATCGTGAAAAGCGCAAGAAAGGCGGGGGAATATTTTGTCTCTAAACAACTGGGGAACCAACGCCTGCACGGAAAGATCGGATCGCATGAAAGGTCGCCTAGCAGTGGTCGAACATCGGCCATATCCGGCGGGGGTCGCAATGACGGGATATTAGGCTGCCACCGGATAACCAGGGGGAGGAGCGCTTCAAATCTACTCGGCGCCATTGGCCCCGTGGTCAGCGGCCCCGGACTGTTGGGCCGCGGCCGCTGCCGCCTCGCGCTGCATCCGAGCCTCGATTTCGCGCAGCTGAGATTCGCGAGCCAGCAGCTCCTGGCGCTTCTCGTTGATCTCGCGCTGGACCTTGACTTCAATCTCACGAAGCTTCTCCTCCTCGCGCCGAAGCTGCTCCTCCTTGAGGCGAACAGACTGCGAAGCGAGATCCTCGGGGTTCATGGACGAATCACTAGAAACCATATTAGCAACAACGGACCCGGCCAAGGTTCAGAAGGTTGTGGAAAACGTACACTCCAGCACCGCCCTCGACACTCTTGCTAAGCTTCTCGGTACGGTAGTTCTCGTAGAGGAAGTCGTGGGTGATCTCCTTCAGGTCGGCAAGATGGCTGTGAAGCAGGGCAGACCGGATAGCCAAAAAGTCGGAGTGGCGCGGGTTGTCAACCTCGACGACGCCCCACGGGTACTGGCGGGCGCGCACCTGACGGCCGCCAATTTCGACCACGTCCTCCGATCCCACGATAGCAAACGGCATCAGCCCCCTAAGCTCGGCGTTCTCCTCGACGGTGTCCTCGTCGTCCTCCTCAATGTCGTAAGGGAAGTTGTAGACAGGGATCCGGTAATGCTCGATATCCTCCATCACCAACTTCTTGGACTCGGCAAGCTCAGACGGGGTCAGGGAGTCGGCCCGGCCGATGACGGGGATAACGTTGACGCGGGGCGCAAGGCGCTTCATCAGCTCGATGTCAAGCTCGCGGAGACTGTGGTAAGGTTAGCATCTTGAACAATACGGGTGCAACAAGGGCAATTACCCATGACCGGTGGGGGTGATGAAGTAAAGCATGGCGTGGACACGATTGTCTCTAAAACGGGGGTTACGCTTGATACGCGATTCCTCGGCGAGAATGTCATCGTATTGCCTCTCCAGGTAGCCAACGATCTCTGAGAAGCTGCGGGCAAGACATGTCAGCGCGCCATCGCAGCAAGCGATCGGGGATGTTGTTTGGCCCGTACCTGGCCTCATTGTCGATCTGGTCACCGAAGCCAGGGGTATCGACGATGGTCAGAGAGATACGCGTGCCCTCCTCGTCCAGCTCGAGCTCTGCGACCAGTTAGGCATCCATCGAATAACGGCTCTTTTGATAATATGGGGAGATGCGTACCGACAGTCACGGGCTTGATCTTAACCCCTTCCTCGACGTGGGCGGCGCCAGCGTCGTCGGACTCCTTGTGAGAGAGGACGGGCTTGCCGCAGAGAGTGTTGACGAAGGTGGTCCGTCCTGCAAGAACAATCAATGATTAGTGCGGGCCGCGCGCTGAAGTAGGGTTGACAAAGCCACTTACCAGTACCCGAGGCGCCACAGACCATCAGGCAGAACTGGATTCCCTTCTTCACATTCTTCTTCCGACGGATCATCTTCTGTGCCGTAAACATGTTAGCACCGTTGTTCGGGTTGCAACAAGATCGGTCGTTGATGACGGGCGCGTTTGGGCAAGTCGTGGTCGCGAAAAACGGATGGTTGGATTGAAACGGGGGACAGAGGTCGAAATGGCAAATATCACGACGGTGCTGGGAAGACAGGGAAAGGCAGACGTACGGCCGGAGAAGACATGATATTGGTGTGGAGTCGTGGGGGAGTCGAGTCGCGTTTTTGGGGCACGGGCAAGACTAGCGCCGGCTTGAGAGAAGCAACAGGGAAGATAAAGCTAAATGGCTCTATCCAGTGGCCAATAAGTCGATGGTCGGGGAGGTGGTTGCGGGCGCAGTCGTCAAATACGAGCGACAGCAGTTGCAGGTTGGGAAAAGGAGAGAGGTCGGGAATGGGCGTTGTCGGAAAATGGTAATTTCACAAAATGTTGCGGTGCTACTGGACGGCAGGAGCAGCACCTTCGAGCTGTCGCCCAGAGCAGCAGCAATGGCCAACCCGCAATTCAGGGGTTGCTCAGTGCAGGGTGCGCTAGAACCAAATGCGGAAACGCGTGCTCCAGTCCCCCAGGCCCAAGCACCCAAGCAGCCAAGCCGACTGCCAATACACAGCTCCACCACGATAACTTTCCTGCCAGCTGTCGACAATTGCCCAGGTTTCCGGGGAAGGGTGGCCCGTGCTGCGGCTCTTGCACTCACGGCAGTTCCCCGTCACCAAAACGCCTTGTGGTGTGAGCTGCAGCAGGCAACTCGTGACAACCTACACAGACCTTGGGTCTGGAGGGGGTCAAGATTCCAACACCTACAACACCGTCGGATCGTCTAAAATATGCTTGTAAGCTCAGGAGCTATGAAGCAATTTTTTGACTAGCATTTTCACGCCGCAATCGCTTGGAACGCTGCTTTCTCCTTTGCAGCATTGTTGTCTCAGATCCATCGTTCGTACCATTCGTACCATTCAGTCTCTCCTTGCAGGCGGCCATCGTCGAACAAACAGCCTTAAACACATCCATCAACCCCCAGCCCGGAACCCCTTGCCATCAAACCTTCTCAAGCGTCATCTTGAGAATGAACTCGTAACGTCGATTTCACTTCCCCTCAGAATCGCCGGAGTCGGAAGAGCCCTTTGCCGCTCCCCAAAATCGCAGGCCGGCTGTTTGGTATGCCCACGCAAGGGCAAGGCTACCGCCATCTTTCCAACCACACTCGTTAAACAAAACCACCACCACGGGCCGTCAAAATGAACACCCGAACACCTCTTGAAACTCCCAGCTCAACGGTTGTCCTCTCCATCTCATTCAACGATGATTGCAGTTGTTTCGCCGTGGGCCTGAATACGGGATTCTGTAGTAAGTATCCCGCAGTATCCGATCCCGGCCCCACACAGGGGCCGACTTACGATGAACGCCTCAACCCACCGCCCCTTTTTCTCTATCCCTCGTATCCTAATAGCTCACGACAACAGTTTTCCATGCAGAAACATGTGCTCGACGCACGACACGGGGTAAGCTGAGGACAATCCCCTTCACTCGCCTTACCAGCCAACAACCACTGACTCGCCAACAGTCTTCAACGCCGGTGTAGGGCTGGTCCAGATGATGGGCAAAGCCAATTACATAGGTCTTGTCGGCGGCGGAAGGCAGCCTAAATTCGCCGCAAACAAGGCAAGCCCTTGCCGCTCCTATGTTGAATTACAGAAACTGACCCAAAATCTAGCTCGTCCTCTGGGACGACTTGAAGAACAAGGCGGCGCTCGAGATCAGCGCCCTGACTCCAGTACGGGGCGTCCAGCTGTCTAAGGAGCACATTGTGGTCGTACTGCAGAACAGCGTGCGCGTCTACAAATTTGCCAAGCCGCCCAACCTGCAGTCGGCCTACGAGACGGCCAACAATCCGTGGGGGTTGTGCTGCCTCTCCCCGAAGAGGATAGCCTTCCCCGGAAGAACGGTGGGGCATGTGCAGCTCGTCGAGATCGCAACGGGGAATGTCAGCATCATCCCTGCGCACTCATCCGCCATCAAGGCGGTCCAGCTGAGCCCGGATGGTGAGCTGCTCGCTACGGCGAGCGAGAAGGTAGGTCCTTCCTCGCATTCCCCTACCTCGCTTCAGTACCGCTTATACTATTAACAGGGGACCCTCATCCGCGTTTTTGCGACAAGCAATTGCGCCCGCCTAGTAGAGCTACGTCGCGGAATCGACCCGGCAACCATCTTCTCCGTAGCCTTCAACCCGTCGGGCACCATGCTCGCCTGCACATCGGACAAGTCCACCCTGCACGTGTTCGACGTCCCGCACCCGAAACGGGCCTCTCGGCAGCAACAACAGCAGCAGCAGCAGCAACTGCAAAATGGCGGTATCTCCGGTGCAGGCAGCGGCTCAACGTCAGAGAGCAATGGCGGCGACGGGGCGGGCAAATGGGGTATTCTCTCCAAGATCCCCCTAATGCCGCGCATGTTTTCGGACGTCTACTCGTTCGCATCGGCGCCGTTTGAGGTGGACGACGAGGAAACCACCAACGAGGGGACGACCAGTGGATTGCCCGTGTCGGAAACGACGACGCTAGGCACGTCAAAGCCCCCCAAGGGAGTGATTGGGTGGGTGGGTGAGAACACGCTTCTGGTTGTGGGCGCGGGCAAGGACGCGCGCTGGGAGAAGTTCGGGATTCAGGAGGGTGGGGATGGGAAGCGGTACTGCGTCAGGGAGGGGTGGAAACGGTATCTTGTTGGCGCGTGAGCTCACATGTCTTTGCTTGTTCACCTGGAATAGTCTGGCGTTTTGAGTCATGGAGGAAGGATGGAATCTGGTTTCCGGGGACGGAAGGATTCGCTCTGCGAAGCATATTTACCGGGAGTTACATCAAGTGGCTGAATTATTGCTTCATGCGGTATTTTTTTTCTATCGTCGGTGGGTATCTCTAGCAGTATTTTAGCGTTCTCAATCCATTCCGCTTCGCATAACCAAAAGCATGCCCATATTAGCATCAAATTCCTTGCCCACCAAGCACCCTTAGTCCCTAACGGGGCGCGGCGAGCGGCTTCGACTTCTCTCTTTATCGTGCCGTCCTCTATCTTCCAAGGCCCGGTGTCGCCGTTCGTCGCGATCGTGCGAGCTCTCCCGGGCGTGCCGCCGATGTCTATCGCGATCTTTCCTGTGGCGATCCTCGCCTCGGTCGTCTCCATGACGACGAGCTCCGTTTCTCTCTCGGTCTCTGCCCTCACGGCCTTCTCGACTACGGTTGCGGTCCCGAGAATCCCGGCGGCGTTTTCTTCGTTCGTCCTCAGCCGGAGTCTCATCCCTCTTTGACCTCGACTTCCCGTCAGACCCACGCTCACTTCTGTCTCTGTACTTTTCTCTGTCTCTCCCATGGCCCTCGTCGTCGCCGTCTTCCCTTCGTGACCGGTGCGAGCGGTGCCGATGCCTGTCTTTGTCCCTATTTTTCCGGCTCTCCTTCTCCGACCGTCTCTTCTCCCGCCGCAGCGCCTCCTCGATTTCTTGCTTCTTCTCGTCGATAAGAAACTCCTTCATGGGATCATCGTCGTCATGATTTTGTATTAACAACTGCAACTCTCGCTCCTCCTTGAGCATCGGCCTTGTGTGCTTCCCCGCTGCCGCCGCCTCCTCGTCCGTCTCGTCCTCGTCCCCACTCGGCAGGCCCTTCTCGGCGCGCTCGCGCCGCAGCATGTCCTCCCAGCCGATCTTGCACTCTTCGGGGTCCTCATCGTCGCGCAGCTTGTAGCGGGCGTGGTCGACGCGCACGAGACGGCCGCCGATCTCGGCGCCGCCCAGGTTGTCGACGGCCAGGTCGGTGCTGCGCTGGTCCTCGTACTTGAGCCAGCCGAAGCCCTTGGACCGGCCCGTCTCTTTGTCGCGCGCCAGCTTGAGGAAGACGGGCTCGCCAAACTGACTGAAGATGGTGATGACGTCGCCCTCGGACAGCTCGTACGGCAGACCGCCAAAGTTGACGAAGGCCGTGTCGCGGTAGTCGGTATGCCACGAGGCCTCGGGCGGCACGCCGTTTTCGATCTCGCGCTTGTTAAGCGCCTGGATGGCGCGGATTTGATTCATGGCGGATGGAGAGTGGTGATGAGGGAAAGGAGCGGGGAGGGAAGATGGACGGTAAGTACCAATCCGTAAGGCTGGAGGGATGGTGGAAAGATGGAAACCTTGAATGCGCAAGGCTGCCAAGAATCAGCCGCTAGAACGCCACGCGAAAGAACAGTCGCTGACGGGGGTTAGGGTTATATATGATGATCGGCGCCTGGCGGAAAAGAATGCTTGTTGGAAACTTGGCGATGACCCTGAACTCTAACTAACTCGCGCCAAGCATGGATTC
Organism: Chaetomium tenue; assembly: GCF_020726465.1. Lineage (NCBI taxonomy): Eukaryota > Fungi > Ascomycota > Sordariomycetes > Sordariales > Chaetomiaceae > Chaetomium > Chaetomium tenue. The sequence continues at coordinate 4,417,935 of NW_027117333.1, read as the reverse complement.
AGCATGGGCTGAACATGTCCGTCTGCTTTGCGCAATCTCAACCAGAAGTTACCCAACTCCTTCGCACTTCAGCGCAGTTGCCGAGACGAGGTTTCGGCTCTGCTGTTTACCCCTCACAAGCTGCAACCGTAAATATCACAGGACACAGAGCATGCCGTGACAACAGTGTCTCATTGGCAGCTGCAGGTAGACTGCCCGCTTGGAGGCTGATCAAATGCAGCGTCGCCTTGTTCCAGAGGGTCTCAGCAGGGACCCCGCCGACGCCAGGAAAGGGAAAAGGCGGGGATGGTCTCGGACCCGTCCACCTCTCTCCGCTTCAACTCTGCAGCACTTCCATCCAAGAAGGAATAAGGAAAGTTGGTGACCCGATGGTACCACTCTGCATCTCGTGACCAAGTCGGGCGCCAACTCGTATTTAGCGGATATATATTGAGAACCTCAGAATGAGGTGGCGACCAGTCCATACTTGGTGACTATTGCATTTTCAGGCCATCCTGAGATTTTCGGAGCACTCCCGATGGTCTCGAATATTTTTTTGCTGGCCGTGACAACCCTGAAAGATCCCAGCCAGTGATAAGCTCAAGAAAGGCGAGCTTGCTCTCGTCTGGTTCAGGGCCCGTGCTACCCCTGGTTCGTCCAATCCCGCGTTTCAATTGGGACGAATCCCTGGCGCCATAAGGTCAGGAACCTGGCAGCTGCAGTGTGACTTGCCCACCGCCTTTGTTGTGCGCCTCGATCTTCAGTGGGGCCAGCCTCCAAATTCAACATTTTGGTTTGGGCAAATGGGCAAACTGCCAACCAGGCGGGTGGAGCAGCCGAACCCGATGCCCTTGTCCACCTCCTGTCGCTCGTTTTCCGTCTCCGTGTCCCATCGAGGTTGATGAAAGTCTGGCGTTGTGGCACCGCGCACACCCATTATCAAGGCGCATCTTGCTTTTAAGGTCCTTCTTTGAGAAAACACAGCGGGACGACTGGAAAATTACAGTCGCTTCGCCGCGTCAGCCCGCAGAAGAAGCAGCCCGAGTCCTGCAGACTCCCCCTGGTCCAGTCCACACGCCCCCTCAAAGGGCCCAAACCTCGAAACCTCGAAGGACGTCGTTGCCCAACATCGTCCACCGTTCTCATCGGCACACGACCAACTGGCGCCTTGCCAGTTTATAGGACGAGGCGACCATGAGCCCCCCGACCACCCCAACCCTAAGCCATGGCAACAGCAACGGCACGGGCAACGGCACGGCGAAGCCCTCGGGTCGCGCCCCGAGGAGGAGTGGGAAGCCCCAGCACATGAACGGGCCACTCTATAAACAGGCGAATAGCAATGTCGTCCTCGTCCGCAGAGTCAAGAGGAAGAACGAAGGCCCCATGAAGCAGCTCACCCGCTGGTTTGTCAACAACCAGATTGGTGCGTCGGGACCCCCTATTTTTCCACGCCCCAGAACTTGGAGCTAACCTCGACCTCCCTCCCGCAGGCTTCTCCTTCAACCTTCTCGCCCTTCTCTTTCTCGCCCATGGCATGCCCCGGGCGCGGGACTACACGGCCAAATACTTCAACCTCTCATACTACAACCCGAGCACCGGGAACTATGGGCTGGGCTGGGCGGATGGTCATGTCGTCCTGTTCAGCATCGTCCTCCTGACCGGCTTGCGCGCCGCGACCATGGAGTACATCCTGGCCCCGTTCGCAAAGTCTCAGGGCATCTCTAAGAGGAAGGACATTACTCGGTTTAGCGAACAGGCGTGGATGTCAGTCTACTACTCATTCTTCTGGCCCCTCGGCTTGGTACGTTTAGGCTCACCACCCCCGCTGCTTCCTATCGGGCGTTACTGACATGGCCCTGCCCAGTACATATACTATCAGTCGCCCGCCTACTTCAACCTGCGAGAGCTGTGGACGGGGTGGCCCGACCGCGAGCTGACCGGGCTCATGAAGGGTTATATGCTCGCGCAGCTCGGTTTCTGGCTGCAGCAGATGGTTGTCATCAACATCGAGGAGCGCAGGAAAGACCACTGGCAGATGTTCACTCACCACATCGTCACGAGCGTCCTCATCTACACCTCGTACCGCTACGGCCACACACGCGTGGGCAACCTCATTCTGGTCTTGATGGACGTGTCCGACCTGGCCCTGGGGGTACGTGCATCACCATCAAAAGCCCCTGACCACACCCGTCTCATTTGCTAACCACATATGGTTTTCCCGTTCCACAGCTTGCCAAGTGCCTCAAGTACCTCGGCTACCACACTATCTGCGACGTTATGTTCGGCGTCTTCATGGCTTCGTGGCTGGCTGCGCGCCACTTTCTGTACCTGGCCGTGTGCTACTCGGTGTGGGCACACACGCCCGACATCATGCCGACGGGCTGCTTCAAGGGCTCGCGCGACAACCTCGTGGGACCGTTCGACCCCCCCACCGAACAAGGGTTCTCGTACCTGCTCGAGCCGCTGTGGGACTCGGAGGGCACCTTCTGCTACAACGAGACGGTCAAGTGGTCGTTTCTGTCCATGCTGCTGTTCCTGCAGTGCCTGACCATCATGTGGTTCTTTTTGATCGTCCGCGTCGCCATCAAGGTCGTCAAGGGCGCCCCCGCCGAGGACGTGCGCAGCGACGACGAGGGCGCTGAGGTCGAGGACGAGGATGAGTTTGTCTACGAGGAGGCCACGCCCCTCGAGGAAGAGGTCGGCGTCGACGAGATCGACCTCAAGAGCTGGGAGCGCAGGTCCGGCGTCAAGCGTCAGGGCCCCTCCACCTCGGGCGTCAGCCTGCCCGGGCACAGCGACCGTAAGGAGCTCCTGGGTCGCATCGGGTGTGACAAACAGGTCGAGTGATGGGGTTAGAGTTTTCGGTGGGATGAGCGGGCGAAGCGATGGAGTGAGAGTTCAAGATATACCAAGGAATGAGGGAGAGAGGGTGTGGGTTGTTATAGAAGGGGTAAAGCGACACAGCCGTGGCGGCATCGGGCCTGACGTCAAACATGGGTGGCTACTGGGTGCCGAAGACGGACCCGCAATAGTACTGTCCGCTGCCGTCTCTGCGGCGGATTCTTTTAAACGAAGTGGCTCTCGCCCCGGTGGCTGGCTCATTTTTTCTTTTTCACTAGGCTCACCTCACGCAGCCGGCTATCAGGAACAAGGGGGTTCGCGGACGAGACGCTCCCCTGGTTCTGGGTTAACGGTACGGGCCAAAGATGATTGATACCATTCCGGGGTTGGCTTTATGACCATCTTTAAGTCAGGCTGTTGCGTGGAAAGACCTGGGTTGGGAACTCGGGACGAATAGAAAAGGGGAATGGGGCGCTAGATTAGCGGTCATGACCATCTAGTGCGTAACGTTGAGCTGAATCTGAAGGGAAGTGGTTTCAGTGGTGCATTTTTCTTACGGTTGCAAGTGGAAGAGCGGCGAATATCATAGATATGGTTGAAGCTATCAATAATTAATACCCTACCTGGCTTGACTACATGGTTGGTTTTAGTAGCGGAGTAACCCAAATAACGGGAGACCGAGGCTTATAACCCAATGCCGCAACAACTGCCCGCTGCGGAAACTGGAGTGCATAACGACCGATTGGTGCGGATCTCCAACCGACGCTGCCCCTTACCAAGTAAACGGCTTCCGCCTGTCTCGTTGTTGCATCACGCTGAATTCGTCCCGCTCGTCCGTGGCTCGGCCCCTGAATTGTTGCGATAGTGGGGAAGTTATAAACTGGATGCTACTATACCTCTGTTTTTCCTCCAATGCCGAAACGTCAGGGTCTCGGGGTTTCTGACTTGGTAGGTAACTTCTGACGAAAACCCGGACCATGGACCACCGTATAGACTAGAGCCTCGGTACCTTTAGCCGCGAAACACCGTAATATGGTAGCAGGCGGGAATGCGGAGTCAACATGGCCGTTACTACGGGTATTAATATGAACTGAGCCTGGGATATGAATATGCGCCGATCTGATTTGTTTCGTTGAGGTGTTGATCTTTCAGAGTCAACCTGACGACAGCTCGAATTCAAATCCGGAACAGTTGAACGCCAGCTCACACCACTGCGGTTTCGGATCAGCCTTAGCATTACGGGAACAGCATCACAACGGAAATCACAATGTTGTCTTGGTCGACCTTCCTCGTAACCGGGCTCGCCGCCTCGGGAGCTTACGCCACGCCCGTTGAGGTGGCCCGGCGGGCGACACCGACGGTCTACCTTGCCGGAGACAGCACCATGGCTAAGACCAGCGGTGCTCTCATGGGTCAGCCACACCCCTTTTATGACGTGAACCCGTGAACTGACCGGCAGCAGGCTGGGGCGAGTACCTTGCCAAGTACATCACGCTGCCTGTGGTGAACAAGGCCATTTCGGGGCGGTCGGCGCGCAGCTACACCAACGAAGGGCGGTTCAGCGAGATCGAGAAGCTGGTGCAGCGCGACGACATCGTCGTCATCGAATTCGGGCACAACGACGGCGGGTCGCCCAACTCGGCGTCGGACAACGGCCGCAGCGACTGCCCTGGCACGGGCAACGAGGTGTGCAAGTCGGGCAAGACGGGTGAGACGGTCTACACCTTCAACCACTACGTCGAGACAGCTGCGCGCAGCTACATCGCCAAGGGCGCCAAGGTTATCGTGAGCAGCCAGACGCCCAACAACCTGTTTGAGGGCGGCACCTTCATCCCCGGCGCGCCGCGGTTTGTGGGCTACGCGGCGCTCGCGGCCAAGAACGTTGGGAACGGGGCCAGCTTCCTCGACCACTTCCAGGCCGTGGCCAACATGTTCTTGAAGCTGGGCAGTGCAAAGACCAACGCGCTGTTCCCGCAGGACCACACGCACACCAGCCCTGCCGGCGCGGACCTCGTCGCCCAGGCGTTTGTGCAGGCCGTCGGGAGGGACTTTAACGGGACGACGCCGCTCAAGGGGTTCCTCAAGAGCCCGGTGCCGGTGGTGTGGTAATTGTGGGTTGAGATTTATAAAGTATTCGGATGAAATGGGAAACTGAAAGAGGGATTTTGGAAGTGGGAGTCAGGCCAACAAGCATATAAGATGGGAGGGAACGACGGAAGGAAGGAACGGCATGAAGTGATATATCATATACTTTCCTGTCACATCCTGTGAATGGGTTTCAATGTATTCAAATCAAATCAAATTTGAAAGAAATTCAAAGTTAGTCTGTTGGATATCAACCTTCTCTTAGATACAAGAGAGAGAGAGCATACGGTGTTAATTTCGGAATATCAGAGATTGGTAGAGGGAAAGGGGCGGCTTCCTGCGGCTTTCCCTTAAACGAAGGGCGCATTGATAACATGTCTCGGCAGCGATTTCGGAGTCAACACAACAACACAACAACACCTTGAACCATCTCGCTGGTTGGCGAGACCACCCTATTTTATGTGATTTTATGCGATTTTATGATTTCAATTCAATGCGATAGAATCACCGAGATAAAAATATGGCAAGCCAGCGTCTAGTCCTTATCACCGGCATCAACGGTTACATCGCGGCGCACACGGCGGCCACCTTCCTCAAAGCTGGGTACGCCGTTCGAGGAACTGTTCGTGCAAGGACTCCCAACGTCGAGTCGCTTGTTCGTACCCTTGAAAATTGTCACCATGGAAACCGGTTGGAGCTCGTCGAGGTGCCGGACATTACCGCCGATGGGGCGTCTGACCGCGCTGTTGAAGGTTCTCAGTGACTCCCCCGGGCCACGGCCACTTCCTACCTTAGTGGCTCAGCCGATTTTACGTAGGGTTATACTAATTGCTTTTATCCTAGGCGTCCAGGCAGTAGCACACCTCGCGAGTCCCGTATCCATGGCTGAGACCAATCCCGAGCCTATGATGCGGGCTTCCGTCCAAGGCACAACCTCCCTTCTCGCCTCCGCTTTGGCCGAATCGAAGAAGGGGTCCCAAAAAGATGTATTGAAATCGGTTGTGTTTATGTCTACTATCAGTGCTGTTTTCTCACCCTCCAAACCCTCAGGACACGTCTTTACCGAGGCCGACTGGAACGATGCCGCCGAGGAGGAGGTGCGCAGGTTGGGTAAGAACACACCCGGCTATGTCATCTACCAGGCGAGCAAGACAGCCGCCGAGAGGGCGGTCTGGAAATTTGGAAGGGACACGGAAGCTGAATTTGCTCTGACAGCCCTGTGCCCAGCGTAAGTCGTTCCAAGCCCATCAAACCGATGTGTCACTGACAATATGAAGTCCCGTTCTCGGGCCCCCGTTGTACCTCCCGGATCCGATATCCAGCCTCAGCATGCGCATCAAGGATATCTACGACATCTTACATGGCGGCCAAATACCAGATTTTGCCCCCATCAGGAGCACCTTTATCGACGTACGGGATGTGGCCGAGCTGGTCCTTAGAGCGGTGGAACGGGGCTATCAAACCCCGCGTGCCCGTGAGCGCTACCTGCTCGTCGGAGAGTCACCCATATCACCCCAAGGGATGGCCGACGTACTGCGGGAAAGTTTCCCGGAGAGACAAGACATAATTTGCGAAGGCAATCCTGGAGAGACATATCCGGACATGACTTGGAGTTTTGATGCCAGCAAGGCGGGTACGCTGCTCGGTAGGAGCTGGACTGGGTTTCAGCAGAGCGTCGTTGACAGCGCCAAGGTGTTTCTTGCAGCAGAGGCTACCTGAGAAGTTCGTTTATCAGTTTGAAGAGAGAGCGAAGCTCCCAAGTTCCAATCAACATCGAGTCTCGGCATGTAAGAGAGGGCCCAAGAGGGTGACACCGTGAGTGAGAGGACGTGCATACGTAGTTACATACATGGAAACATGGGACAATGACGATACCATCGTGGCAAAGTAACGCCATCCCTTACTTAGCAATGCTGACTCTTTTCTCGTTTCCCGGAGACACACACGCCTTGGCTTCGGCTCAACTTAACCTTTGCGGGTCCGGCTCCGGGGCCGATCCCGCTCGGGCCGGCTGCACCTACCGTTAGCGCTCGCACCCCGCTTCCGACTCGGTCAACACCGGCTCTCGGTGCGCACTAGGGACTCCGGAACTGCCATGTTACTAAGGCCGCCATGGTATATTAGTTACTTCTGGCTCTCACCCCGCTTCTTTACTTTACCCCCAACACCCCTTTTCCGGGCAGATGAACAAGATATTGCTGCATAAACAAAATCCAAGTCCCAGCCATGACCTCCCCTCGCCACCCCTTTGACCCGCTCACCGCGAAAGAGATCCAGTTGGTGAGATCAATATATCAGTCTTGAAAGCTTACGCAAAGATGGACCACTGAACGATAGAACAGGCCGCCAATATCCTAATATGCCACTGGTTTCCGGATGCTATCACATTCCGGGCCATAACTCTCTGGGAGCCTCCCAAGGCCGAGATGATCCCCTTTCTTGACGTGGAGCACGAAGGAAAGCAGACGCCAGCACCCCCGCCTCGGGTTGCCAAGGTCCAAGCTCACGTTGGCAACACCTTCTTCGAGTTCAAGATAGATCTCGGCCAGCAGAGCGTCGTCTCGGAGGAAACACTGGATGGCCGCCACTCACACATCGATAGCGACTACACGCGTAGGGCCGAGCTGGCGTGCATGGCCGACCCTCGTGTCAAGGAACAGGTTGCGGCTCTCAACCTCCCCGAGGGCGCTACGGTAGTGGTAGAGCCGTGGACGTACGGACCGGACGGCATGAATGACATGTCACAACGGATGACCATGGTAGGTATTGTAGGTGTCCCATACGCCGAACCGCCTCTAATCGTCGTTCCTAGTGTTGGTTCTACATGCGTCTCTCTGATGACCCGGACGCGAACTACTACGCCTACCCTCTTGATTTATGCGTAGAGATGTCGGAGGAGCTCAAGGTGGTCAACATCTTCCATCTTCCCTCCGGAGACCACGACCGGATCAAGACCGAAGGCAAACCCCAAGAGTTCGACCGACGAAAGATCCACGAAGGGAGCGAGTACTACCCGACGCTCAACACGGAGCACCGCACCACCACCAAGCCCTACCACGTCTCCCAGCCCGAGGGCCCGTCCTTCTCCATCGAGGGCAACAAGATTACCTGGGAGAAGTGGACGATGAGGGTGGGCTTCAACTACCGCGAGGGCATGACGCTGCACGATGTCCGCTTCGACAACCGCAGTCTGTTCTACCGGCTGTCCCTGGCCGAGATGTTCGTGCCTTACGGGGACCCGCGCACCCCGTACCCTCGGAAAGCGGCCTTCGACCTGGGCAACGACGGGGCCGGGCTCTGCGCCAACAACCTCCAGCTCGGCTGCGACTGCCTGGGCCATATCAAGTACTTCGACGGTTGGCTGAGCACGCGCGCCGGCACGCCCCTCAAGATGCCCAACGTCATCTGCTGCCACGAGATCGACGACGGCATCCTCTGGAAGCACACCAACTTCCGCACGGGCCGCGCCGCCGTCACCCGGTCCCGCGTCCTCGTCCTCCAAACCGTCATCACAGCCAGCAACTACGAATACATCTTCCTTTTCTACTTCAGCCAAGACGCTTCCCTGCACTACGAAGTCCGCGCCACGGGCATCCTCTCCACCGCCCCCATCAACATCCCCCCTGCCACCACCACAACCTCACCCCCAGCCTACGGCACCGTCGTCGCCCCCGGCGTCCTAGCCCCCTTCCACCAGCACCTCTTCAGCCTACGCATCGACCCCGCCATCGACGGGCACGCCAACTCCCTCCTCGTCGAAGAATCCCACCCCCTCCCCCTCAACGACCCCACCACCCCCAACCCCCACGGCGTCGGCTACACCACCACGCAGACCTACATCCCCCACGAGACGGGGCTCGATCTCGACCACCGCGTCAACCGCGTCTTCAAGATCGTCAACGAGGCCGTGCGCCACCCGACCACGCGCACCCCCGTCGGCGTGAGGCTGCTGCCGTGCTACAGCCAGATGCTGCTGGCGCACCCGTCGAGCCTGCATGCGAAGAGGTCGGAGTTTGCGGCGCATGCGGTGTGGGTGACGAGGTATGATGATGCGGAGGTGTTTCCGGCGGGCAGGTTTACCATGCAGTCGGCGGGGGGAGAGGGGATTGCGTCGTGGATTGAGGGGAGGAGGGGGAAGGGGCGGGGGGCTGGGGGTGGGGATGGGGATGGAGACGGAAACGGGAACGGGGACGGAAGCGGAGACGGAGACGGAGAGTCGGGAGTCAGGAATAGGGATATTGTGATCTGGCATACCTTTGGGTCCACGCACAACCCCCGTGCCGAAGACTGGCCTGTCATGCCGGTAGAGAAGATGATCGTGGGGCTGAAGCCGGTGAACTTCTTTGACAGAAACCCGGCGCTAGACGTGGCCCCCTCAACGCAGGAGAGGAATCTCAGCGTGTTGGTGGAGGATGGGGATGGGCAAGGGGAGAAGGGGTGTTGTGAGGGGGTTGAGTCTGTTGATATGTAGAACGGGTTCAGGGGCTTACCCCTGAGTGGCGCCTGGAAGGATGGAGGGGCAAGGAATTAACATCTTACTTACCATCTACCCTAACCCTATAAACACTGCGATGTGGCTTTGGTTCCAAGGTTCCATCCCGCAGCCCAGCGTCGTGTTCCAAGCTTTGCGTTGCGTTGCGTAGCTTTGCGTATATTCACCTCTCCTGAACACGAGTCCACAATTCAGGGTGAATGACGCTGAAGCCAAATTCCCCCCGACGAGATCTTTTGGGAATCAAAAACCAAATTACCGTCCAATAACTAATTATTCTTCCCTCTTCTAGTAATAGTTAGAGTTGCCAACGTCGATCTTCACCTTCTCTCCGTCGGCCTCCGCGGCCCCCGCATCCCGGGGGGCATTTGCTGCCCAGATCATCCTCTCATTCACACTGACCGCCCAGCTGGGAGCTGAACAATAGCTCCCTGCACTCGTGAGTTACCATTGTTCATTCAACCCACAGCTCGATCCACTTAGTTAGTGTCCCGGCGACGGCGACGCTCGACGCTAGTTGACGGCTAAGGAGCGATGATGCTGGAGGGCGATTACCACGAAGGCGACAATTCGGCAAGGCGAGCTGTAAGTCCTAATAGCTGCAGCAGCGGTCCCGCTCCAGAGCCTGCAATTGATGCTGACTGACCCTTGTGGAGTGTGATCAATGCCGCCTTCGAAAGGCAAGTAACCCTCCCTTCCCTCGGCATTCCTCCAGGGCCGCCCTGCATGCATCAAGGTTCAATCCGCTGAGAGAGAGGCTGTTTCCAGATACGTTGCGACAAGGATTCGCCATGTGCAAACTGCAGGACCGCAAACCGGCCATGCAGTTCAACCGGCGCCGGCCAGCGCCCGAGGGAAGCCCGGCAGCGGGTGCTAATCTCGACCCAATAGTGAGTCCTCCTGGCAACTAAAAGAACCCTGTGTGCTTGCTTGTGTAACTACATGCATGCGCTGGCCATGTGATGTAATGGCAATACTGACAAGATGGGCTCCTCTTGTGTAATACAGCGAGCGAAAGATAGACCACTTCGAGTCTCGCCTCGCAAATATCGAGAACATGCTCCGTGACCTGGCCGTATCCATCACCAGCAGGAGTCCCTCAGCTTCCGCTACCGACAGTGGGTCTGCCGGCCTCGCCCCGGTTCCCTTGGGCTCCTCGCCGGCCGCGGGAGGCGGCAACGGTACTAATGACATCGTGTACGGGCGTGAACATGACGATGATGCCATCTCAACCTTCGAAGGTGACTCCTCCATCTCCGCCCAGACAGTGTTTGCTAGCGAGTTTCTCGAAAACACCGTCACCCGGACCTTGCCCCGTGACCTAGACCCGGATATGCGGTCGGCCTTGTCCTCGCTCCAGCAGATCGTGAGCATGCAGAACCGCCCGGGTGCCCACGAGTCCCGCTTTGTCAACGCGAAGCCGCTGCCAAAGGGGGGTCTCCGTGAGCTCCCCATGCCGCCTGCCCACATCGTCGTGACCGCCTTACGCGAGACCAAAGGTTCCCCAAACCCCTCGCCCCTGACGACATGCTGCCAGCCGGACACTGACTCGGCCCCTAGACGGCAAGCTCACCAGTTTTGCAACCATCTGCACCTTCATCGCCGCCGAGAACTTCGCCGAGCGGTGCAGTAGGGTGTACTTCGCTACCGACGACTTCAGCCTCATGTCCTGGGGTGTCGTCAACGCGGGCCTGTACTTTTTGCTGCAGGAAAAGGCCGCCTTGGTCAGCGGTGCACAGAGGGAGGAGCTACTCGAGTACCAGTCTCTCTGCCGCGACAACTTGGAGACGGCCCTCACCAACCTACCACTGCTGATGCCGGCGCGCAAGGAGTGCATCGAGGTGTTGCTGCTGGGGGCATGTCCTTCCCAACCCACCCGTGCCCGTTAATTCCATGCTGACGACTCCTAGGCCTTCTACGCCATCGAGATCTCCAAGTTCTCCATCGCCCGCGACCTCAACACGGTAGCAGCCAACCTCTGCCAGACCCTCGGCTACCACCGCTTGCACGGCGGGCTCGACACGACGCCCCGGGCGGTGCTTTTTTGGTCAGCCTACCTGCTCGACAAGGCGCTGTCGGTCCGGTCAGGGCGGGCGCCTACGATCCAGGACTATGACATCACCCTGCCGCGGAGCTTGGAATACGGCGACGACCTTCCCGACGCCTCGTGGGCCATCGTGTTGGCCCAGTGGATCGCGTACGCCGACTTCCTCGGCCGCGCGTACGAGCAGTTGTACAGCCCCGCCGCGCTGGCCCGGCCGCAGGAGCGGCGTGCCGAGAGCGCGCGGCAGCTTGTCCGGACGATGAGTGCGTTCCCCTTTCCCGCCGTGTCAGAACTACCCACCGGGGCAGACAGACTAAGAATTGTGTGACAACAGACAAGCTGGCCAAGGAGCAAGATCCACTGGTGCAGAAAACGCGCGAAAAGGTGCGCGGCATCAAGTTCGACGCCAACAGTCCCTTCCCGATGGACATGGCCATCGTTGGCGACGAGTTGATGCACTGGTCGGCACTGACGCTCGTCTACCGCGCCATCCCTAGTCCGCCGGGTTCGCCCAGCACCTTCAACCCAGAGTGCATCCACGCGGCGCGCCAGGCGTTTGCGTGCCACCAGGAGTACATGAGCATGGCGGGCGATAGCGTGGCCGTGAAGGCGGGGTGTATCCGATGGTATTGCTTTAGCTCCCCCCCGCTCCCCCCTCCCAACCTCTTCATGCCCTCTCATATACTGACGTCGATCTGTTTGCAGGAATGTCATCTACGTCCCCTTCACGCCCGTCATCGTCCTCTTCTGCCACATCATCGAGACGTCGGACATGTTCGACCTGCAGCGGGTGGCCGACTTTGTCGAGTCGTTGGTGCCCGTGTGTGCCGCCTCCGAGGCCGTCGCCAAGCTCCACCGCATCTGTAAGGTCCTGCACAACGTCGCGAGCTTGTGCGTCCGGGCCAAAGCACAGCGCCGGCAGGACCCGCAGCAGCGCGACCAGGACATGACCATGGTCGGCAACAACATCGACATGTACCTGAGCCAACTGGGGTTCATGCCGCAGTTTGCCGGTGCCCATCCCATGCAGCAGCCGCCTGATGCACAGTTTACTGGGCCCGGCCCGATGCCGCCGCCGCCGCCTCCAGGGCCACCAGGGCCTCCAGGACCTCCAGGACCTACGGGGCCTACGGGGCCTACGGGGCCTACAGGACCTACGGGACCTCCGGGGCCTGGGTTTGGTCCTGGCCATCCCGCCCAGGCGAACGAGCTGGCGAGCTGGTTCTCGGGCAATACCCATATTCTGGGGCTGCTGGAGGAGGACCTGTCCGGGTTTGAGCCGCACCTGTGGCCAGCGATGGGTGGCCAGTAGACGGGCCCACTGTATACGAAGGGGTGTATATCATCATGTGAGCGTTTGGCGTTTGTTTTGGCGTCATAGGTTGCGAGTTTGTTGCTTGTTGTTTTTGGAAGACCTCAATAATAATCCTCTCACCACCGCCAGGCAGTGGATGAGTTTCGTTCCTCCCGTAACCAAACGTAATCAAACCAAAACTGAGGGCCGGTGTTGTCGTCGTGATGTTAGTGTTCGCACCGGACGCAATGGCCCATGGTCGTGTCTTAGTCGGTCGGCCTCCGCGGATCGTAGACCTCATATCCCTCATCTTCTGTGTCGCTCTCCACAAGGTCACTCTTCGCTGCTGCCGCCAGACCCATCTTCGGCTCCCCCTCTTTCTTCCCCAGACCAGCAGCATCCTCCTTCGGCGTGGCCACACTACCGGCGACGGGCCCAAAAGCAGATTTAAACCCCGTCTTCTTGAACCCGCCCTTCTTAAACCCCCCACCGGCCGCCTCCCCCAGCTTTATACTGATCACCCCCTCGGCCTTCTGTTCCTGGCGGCGCGCGCGGGCTGTCGCGGCCGGGTCGCGCACCATGGCCTTCATGTCCTTGAGCCGTTGCTTGTGGCTGTGGTCGTAGCTACTAAGGTGTGCCTCGTAGTCGTTCATGCGAGAATACCCCTTTTGGCAAAGCTGGCAGTAGAAGGATTGGAGGGCCTCGCGCGCCGATGAGGTTTGCGCGGGGGGGAGGGTTTGGTGGCGCTGTGGGTGGATGGGTTAGTGATGGGGAGATTTTGGGGACGAGTATCGGATGCAGGACCGGAAGTAACCTACTGGAGGCATTTTTGCGGTTGTGAAGAGAAGTATTCGTAGATGATGTTCGATGTTGGTTGTGAAAACCAGGTGGCTGTTTTTGGTGATTGTGGTTGTGATTGTGAGGGATTCCAAGTCGAGTCTCGAGTCCCGTCGGTGGAATGTCTCCAAACACAAATTACAGCACAAGGGCGGCCCTGGCACTGATGTCTGCCAAGACATAACCCCTGTGATGGCGCTGTGGGGTTCGGTTAACGGCGCAGGGTCTCCGGCCCGCCAACGGCTCAGCCAACAGCCAAGTCAACCAGTGCCGGCTCAACAAATGGAAACTTGGAACCTGGAAACGCACAAAGACACCAACGCATCCAGACTGCGAATTGAGGAGGAAACCGGTCGCGGTTCTCCCGCCACCATGGATAACCATTCACTACGATCAAAGGCCTCAGAGGCTACTCTAGTATCCCTCTTAGAGCTCGACCCGACGCCCATGGACTCCCCAAATGTCGACAAGGACCTCCCACCGCTACCAGGCCAGACCGACGACGGAAAACTCTCAGACTCGACCGGCTCTGTCAAGTCCCCAACAACCTCGACGGGCCTTGGGTTAAGTGGCAGCGGTCATGGCGCAATCTATTACTGTACGTTCTTCCACTCCCTATCTCCCACCTCGCAGGCCACTGTTCGAGACAACCAGAACTAACCTCTCACCCTCACACCTCCTAGTAACCCGCATCCAGCGCTACTCCTCCTACACCTTCACGCTCTTCAGCGCCCTCCACTTCGCAACAACCTCCATCATCCCGCTCGCCGCGCGATCCGTGCCCGCCTCCGAGTCCTACCTCCTCCTCGCCCGCGAGATCTACCAAACACCACTCTCGGAGCCCCTCCTCGTCGTCCTCCCCGTGCTCGCGCACGTCGGCTCCGGCGCCGCCATCCGTCTCCTCCGCCGCTCCCACAACCGACGCCGCTACCACGGCGAGCACCCCCCACCGCCCACGCACACCGCCGCCACCAAACCGCCCCCGGGCTACAGCGGCTGGCCGGCCTTCAGCTACATCGCCGGGTCGGGCTACGTGTTCGCGGGGGTGCTGGCCGCGCACGTCTTTGTCAACCGCGGCCTGCCGCTGGCCATCGAGGGCGACAGCGCCAACATCGGTCTAGCGTATGTTGCGCATGGGTTTGTCCGCCACCGCTACGTCTCGTGGCTCGCATACGCCGTGCTGTTGCCCGCGGGCTGCGGTCACATGGTGTGGGGCTGGGCGAAATGGGTTGGTCTTTCGCAGGCGGCTGGGTGGGTGCCGGAGCGTCCGACGGGGAATGTGGCTGTGGATAGGGCGAACAGGAAGAAGCGGAGGAGGCGGTTGATGATTATTAACGGGGTAGCGGCGGCCGCGACTGTGTTGTGGGCTGCGGGTGGGCTGGGGATTGTTGCGAGGGGAGGGGAGACGATGGGGTGGGTGGGGAAGCTTTATGATGGGCTGTACGACAAACTGCCGGGGTTTTAGGGTGCGGTGTCGTGTCGGAGCCATTGGGATGGTGTTTGCCCTGGAGGGTAGGACAGTGTCTAGGGGCATTGATCCATGCATGGACTACTCTCCAGGGCTGGGGATTATGGGTGCTTTTTTCGAGGATACCCGGGGCGAGAGTGACGGTCTGACGGTCCGGTATTTACGACATTGCAGGGCCATTGCATAACGATCTAGCGACGATAGATAGCGTGTAGCGTTTAAGATGTTCATACGAAATTTAGAGGATTGGCCCTTTGCAGGAATTTGACAGTTTGTATTTTGGGCTGTAACTCGTTGCCATAGGGGCATGTTACAAAATCCCCAGTCCCGGAGGAGTACCAGTGCTCAAGTCACAGGAAGTCCCTGGCGTGCTTTCTACTTTCTAGAAGCTAGAAAGTCGACAGGTCTACGAAACAGTTTGGCAAATCGAGATTGGCACAAACCCCCAAGGCCATCGTCGTCAGTATCCTTGTACTCTCTTAATCTCTCTGTCCCAGACTTTGGAATTCGGGGCCACGACGACAATGGCTTTGTCTCGTACATGGGTTTCACATGCTCGCTTACCGGCAGCACTGATGATGTCGTGTTGCTCCCACCACGCAGCCTATCTCGGGACCGGCCGGTCACCACCGATTACCCCTGATAATCTAGGAGACACGAAGTACAGCGATAGCGACGTCTTTGTGAAATGGCGCTGGTAGGCCAGTACGTCAATGTACTACTACCGGCATAAGCCTGGGCAGGATGCATTTTACTCATTCCCAGAATCGAAGTGAAATCAACCACATTTCCCCAGAATCCGGCACTTGAGATCTCCGATTCACCTTCCGGTACCCGGTTGGGTTCTCGCTGTTGCTCCCATGTTTCTCGACGTATGAACGAAACTGCTCTG
This sequence comes from Chaetomium tenue, assembly GCF_020726465.1. Lineage (NCBI taxonomy): Eukaryota > Fungi > Ascomycota > Sordariomycetes > Sordariales > Chaetomiaceae > Chaetomium > Chaetomium tenue. The sequence goes on along the minus strand of NW_027117333.1, from coordinate 4,402,003 downwards.
ATTTGAGAAAATAGGTACCTACCTCTGTTCGCTCAGGGGCAGCAGCATTTAATGGGAAATAATGAATTGAGTTTAGAACCATGGTAGGCAGTTTACAGACACCTGCCCAATGTAGAAAGTACTACGTCGGCAAGTAACAAGCCAGGGGAGTACAAGACAATCTAATCTTTTGCTCAGTCGAAGAGTGGGAGGTTAGGCACTTACTTTATTTCGAATTTTCTCCTATAATGTCAGGTTACCGTCGGCTAAACGATTGAAGTCTTCGAGTTCTTTCCCCAACAACCCCCTCCCCGCCCCTGGTCCGGACTCCAACATGCAGGATCAAGCCACTCGGTAGTAGATGTTGCACCCGAAGTGGAACATACTGCATGTGCCACGCGCAACAGGCCACATTAGCTCCCCTTTTGTTGGTCGACGCCCCAATTAGTCAAGTCTCCCTCATCTCTCGCTTCCAGAATGTTTGCTCCCCGAAGTCCGGCACGCTAACTCTGCAGTGCCGGGCTGACACGACGCTGTGTCCATGGGAACTTTCCGGGGAACGAATCTTGTGTAAGCGGGAGGCGGGAACAAATAGGAACAAGGCGGGCAGCCCAGCCCGCAGACAACCATGGCCGCAGCCCCCTATCGGACCTCCCCAATGTCCCAAAGTGGCCCATCACTCTGGTACCGTGCGCCACCGTCTGCTGTCATGGAAGAATCTGGGCGAGGGATGCAGGTGTGTAGACCTAGCGTGCAGCACTCTGGCCCCATGGGACGGGGGCCGACGTTAAATGAATCGCCCTTCCCCGTGATGGGAGTATGCAGCCATCCCCAGCCATTGTTGGTTCTGCAGTAACCATTACGCTTCTTACTCGCTTCTAGACATCCTAAGGTAATGCTCTGATGGCAACTGCTGAGCCTGCAACGATAGCTAGCGGGGTCAGGATGGCGGGCGATGAAGAGAAGGGTCTCTACAAGACTCAAACGGGCATAACCATGTCACCCGAGCTGTTCGAGAAGCTGTACCTCACACCCAAAGTGCCTCAGGTCGGCGACTATAACAAGCGGTTTGCCAACCCGACCGCACTCGGCTTTGTTGGGTGGGTAGCCCGGATTTATCCAAACCCAAGCAGAACATTGAGTAAGGTACTGACATAGCACAGCTTCGTCATCTCGACCTTTACTTTTGCCATCATTTGCATGGGATGGGGCGGGGCACAGGGGTTCTCACCAGTTGTGTAAGTCTGCCGTCCAACTTGATCCGTGATGTGTTACACACATTTCCCACCTCCTGACTAACATCATCGCTCCTTACCTAGCGGCATCTTCTTCTTCGTCGGCCCCGTCCTCCTCACCTTCGCCATGGTTTTCGAATGGGTTATGGGTAACTTCTTCCCCATGATGGTCATGGGGCTGTTCTCCGTCTTTTGGGGAAGTTTTGGGTTTCTCCAGCTTCCCACGCTACAACTCGGAGCCCCTTTCGCGACTGCCGACGATCCCACGGGCCTCTCCTCGCGAGAATACAACGCCGCGGTGGCGGTTTACCTGATTGTTTGGGGATTTGCCCTGTTTACTTTCTTCATCTTCACATGTAAGATCAACGCCGTGTTCGCAACCATCTTTTTGCTCGTGAGTGTGGTCGCATGGGTGTTGTCAGGGGCATACTGGAAGGTCAGCTGGGGAGACTACGAGGGTGCTGGGCGGTTGCAAAAGGTGAGTGTTATCCATAGGGCGAGTGTTGGGGAAAGTCCATTAACGTTCTGGTAACAGGGAGGTGGAGCGTTGTTGTTCATCGTGGCCGCCCTGGGTTGGTACATGTGCTTCATCATCATGGCGGGAGAGATGCGCATCACCCTCAACCTGCCGGTGGGCGATCTCAGTCACCTTTGGCCGAGAACCGATGTGGAGTTGGCTACCACGGAGCAACGAGAGCACAAGGATTGACGGGTATATATGGGGATGCTGGATTAAATCTCGGTACGTCAGCGTTGCTCCGGTCAAGTCCTCAGGGGAAGGGAGGCGTAGCCTAACCATCTCTTTCTAACCGTTCACTTGCCCCTCTACAATAGTGTATATCATCTTACTGTGTGTTCGGGTATGTCTCCAGGCCATTCAGCATTGGAAATTGGAAACGAGTTCACCCAGTCCCGATATGGAGAAAGTGAAGCATGGTGTTGGTGGATCTACAGTATCAGTACCTCGTCCAAACACAAAACATCCAGTCTAAATCCCGCGCCTCCCCTCCTATCTAGTATGCAACAAGGCTACGTAAAGGACAAAACAGGAAAAAAGGCTTGTTGTGGTCCGTAGTATTCGAAAGTCTTGGATCGAATACCATCCTCCTCGCTGATTGGCCAGTAGGTGTAAGTGCTGGTCATTCATGGAGACGATGAAGTCATCGACTTCAGTTTCACCACCCTTCTGTCTCTTACGAGGAGCTGGAGCTTCTAAAAAGGCTTCAGTTTCCCCCATATGAGCTACTCGAACTTCCGCTTCTCAAGCTTATAGCGACATGACCATCACTTTAGTAACACGACTCCAAACCACAACAAGTTGCCTCGCACGAACCAGCAGAATAACCAGCAGAACACTCGCCACCGCCTCAAAGTCCTCTGAACCTGCATTCCTCAGAGCTGCTCTTACAACTCGCACACAATACCCTGGCCTCATCACCCCATTAGCAACCCGGACCTACACCAAAATGTCCAAGAGCGTTGCCGCCGCAACCCACGCCGACTTCAACCGCAACTCGCTGTTCAACCTCAAGGGCCGTGTGGCCCTTGTAACGGGCGGCGGTTCGGGAATCGGTTTGATGATCACCCAAGCACTTGCAGCCAACGGCGCCAAGGTCTACATCGTCGGGCGCACACGCGAGAAGCTCGACAAGGTGGTCGAAACCTACAACAAAGACATCGAGGGCTCCATCATCGCGCTGCAAGGCGACGTGACTAAGAAAGACGAAGTGGCCCGTCTAGTCAAAGAAGTCGAGTCCCGCGAACCATGCCTCTGCATCCTGGTCAACAACGCTGGCATCTCCAGCGAGACGGTGCTGCCCGAGTCCGAGTCCGCCACAGAGATGAAGCAAAACCTCTTCGACACGTCCAAGTCCACCACCCAAGACTGGCTGGCCACCTACGAAACCGACGTCGTCTCCCTCTACTTCACCACGGCGGCCTTCCTCCCGCTGCTGCAAAAGTCGTCCGAGCGACACCCGCACTGGTCCGGCACCGTCGTCAACATCACCAGCATCAGCGGCCTGATCAAGACGGCCCAGCACCACTTCGCCTACAACGCCGCCAAGGGCGCCGCCCAGCACCTCACGCGCATGCTGGCCGCCGAGGTCGCCGCCGCTGGCCACAAGGTGCGCATCAACGCCCTCGCCCCGGGCGTGTTCCCGAGCGAGATGACGGCGGGGGAGAGCGACGAGTTCCAGAAGAGCCACATCGAGAAGGAGAAGTATGAGGAGAAAGTGCCTGCGGGCCGGCCGGGGAGGGATATCGACATGGCGCAGGGGGTGCTGGGTCTGGTGTGTAACCAGTATATTGACGGGCACACGCTGGTCGTGGATGGGGGCTATGTACTGGCAGCGGGGCAGTAAGAGACAGAAACAGCAAGTTATTGGCGGTGGGGTAGAAGTGTCAGCTCAGTCAGATTCATTCATTCCTTGCTGGCACCAGCACTGGGAAGGAATATGGTGGCTGTACTTAACAAGATGGCCCCAGGTGCCACAGACGATCGTGAAGTGTCACGGGGAAAAACAGGCCGCTCGAAAGGGCCTCGTAGATTATTAAAACGCTACTGCGTAAAGTAGACTTAAGCAATTGGGAACAAAATATTATTCTCTGAGCTATTGTCCAGTATAATGAGTTCAATGATCTCACCAAAATGTCACCGTGACATGGCGCTTCAAGAGTGTCAATGGATGTGGATCCTTCTTGTCAGGGAAGGCCAAATCATGACATCACATCGAGCCGTAGGGCTGAGAAGGCATTCTGTCTGGGCCCCTTGCCCTTGTCCAGCCCTGACCCAACCCAGAGCAGTTACCGCAGTTACCCGTGCTGATCCAGGAACCCAGCAATCACCATTGCATTAGCTTGAGACTATTCTATTATTGGGCTTTCACGTCGGCCCCAAGAACTCAGCGCTGTTCACACCGCCGCCATTCAAAACCATCTCGGCGTGTAAAGACCGAGGCAAACTGAAAGAGTGGTCGTTTCCTTGGCTCGGATCTGACTGAGCTGAGCCACGTGGGGAAGAAAACGTGTTTGCTACGGTGTATGATCCCATGTTCATCCGATGCTCCGCCACAAATGAGAGGGGAAAGCGATCCCTTGAACAGCAGAAACTGCCAAACGCCAAATGGAATAACCTGAAAATGAGGGGGGAAATGTAGGGGGTATAATCATGCTGCCCATCTCCCCAATGCTTCCCGGGCGGCCTGACACGACCTGGCATGTCTTCCTGCCCTCCCATCGCTCCCATCCCATACCCCGAACGCCAGTAGATGTAAAACAAACGACCCCCATGCACTGTACCCTGACCGTGCCATCCTTTCCAATCTGTAAATCAGATGAAACCATCAAACGAAGTGGCGCCTCCATATACCTGACCACCAGCCGCCAACCCAAACCGCCATGCGATGCAATGCTGTGAGAACCGGGGACAAAGGAAAAACACAGGAAAAATGGAAACTGGGAACTTGAGCGAGCCGGTTCTGCCGCGCTCGGGGGTATCATATGATCATTCGTTATGCTGTGATGCCGGGACGTGATGCTGTGACGTGATGCCGTGAGGTGAAGAAGGAAAATAAACGGTCATGCGATCGACCGAGGCGAAAGAAAGAAAGGGCCCTGCCTAGAGTCCATCGTCGATTCAAAACGAGTAGTTTAAAGCTTGCGGGTCATGAACTCCCGCATCCACTCAATATCCAACCACCCCACGCGGTCGTAGGCTTGCCACAGCTTCGACGCCTTGTTGACGTCGATCTTGCATGCCTGTTGCGCGTCCGTCTTGCGGAACTCTTTGCCAATCTTGGCGCACTCGAGCCGCCGCAAGAAGATTCGCCGCTTGCTGGTGAGGTACGTTGCGCAATCGAGCCGCAAATTGCTCGCCAGGGTGAGCTCGTCTGGGTGGAGCAGGTGTCGGTTCGGGTCGTTGCTCAGATCCAGCGCGTTTCCCTTCCAGTCGACCTTGAGGCTGTTCGCTTTCGGAGGAAGTGTGGCGACCGGCGGCGAGAGGTCTTCCAAGGACAAAAAGTCCTTATCTTCCCGGTTCGGGGCCACCGTTCGAACACGCGGTTCTGGAGTGCTGACCCGGATTGTCTCCCGGGCTGGTGCTGGGGTTGCCCGGATGGGCCGCGGATTCTGCAACTTGGCCTTCGCGGACTTCTGCTTTTGGACCCGCGCGGTGAGCGCCTTGGTTGACTGCGGCCCCAAGACCGCTGGCCTTGACGCAGGCAGAATGTGTGGCAACTTGGTGGGCTGAAACGACAAGGCAGTGTGTTTCCGGTCAGCCCGGAGAAGCTCGCGCTCCTTGCGCAGCCACTCTTTCGGGTTGTCCTTGAACATCCGGAAGCAGTTGGATTTAAAGTAAAGCGCCAACTCGTAATCCTCGACTCGTGGCGGGGATAAGTCCCGGAAAAGGTCGACCGGTCTCGATGCGATGTGCTCGCTCACCAACTGCTCCGTTGCCGTCGTGAATTTATCGACAGATGCCGGCGTGAGCGAGAACAGCGAACCAGTGGGAGCGTTTGTCGAGGTTTCGCTGGCGGGGTAGAGGATCGGGTCCCTGCCATTTAGATTGAGGGGAGGGGCCGGGCTGATCGTGTTCGCCGCTTGCGGGAACGGCGACACAGGCGGGGATAGAGGATGATGAGGAGCGTGTGTCTCAGAACTCGAGGCAGGCTTGCCGGTCGCTGAGCCCGTCACCTTGAATGAGTCCAGGGGAGCAGGTTCGGGAGGAGACATCAGGTTGCTGATATCGCAAGGTTTTTGATGCTTTGGCGACATGGCTGGGATTTCCTGCATCTCTTTTGTTGGTGTCGGGGGAAAGCAAGTGGGAGGAGATGATGAGGAGGCCCAAGGCGGCCTTGTTGCCTGATTCATGTGATGTGTCTGGTTCATGTGATTGTGTGTCATGGGTAGTTGCATGGTAGAAATGGTTGGTTTGTCAGCCTTAACACGCAGTTATGACTTGGAACAAGGTGGCGAATATGTGAGCCGTCATTAAGCGACGACAACAGAGAGGCGGTCCAAAGGTGCCAATTGTGGTGGGAAAGGTGAATTTGGTGAAGTTGGTTGCGCAAGCAGTGCAGTTTTCCGATTGTCCAAGTAGTTGTTGCTGCAAGGACGAAGGTGCTGGCGACAAAAGAGTTGTGCGTGGGGCCGGGAATCTGTAGGTCCGGGAGCGTCTCAAGGTCGGTGAGCCTTCTTTGTAAGAGGGTGTAAGATGTTCTCGATTGTTGAATAATGAAGGAGACAATGTGAGCACCGATATTCGTCTATCCAACCGTAGTGGGCAAAAGGGGTTGGTGCAGAACAATAACTGGCGGTGCTTCGCAATGCTTCGCAATGGCCGGTCAATGGAATGCGCTGGAAAGCCTTGGAGTGGCGAAAGGCGGTGCGGCCAGGGCAGCGAGTCTGGACGGAGCAAGGTAGCAGATTATGCCAACTGTGTTTGGATTCGGTCGGACAGAATGCGGAAGGGCGCAAACAGGTAGAATGGAAGGGCGAAAGAGGATGAAGAAGGGCAAGAAATGGAGGAGGCACGGCCATGTAAGTACCATGGCGGCTTCATGAGAATCAACCATCAGCCATCAGCCATCCCCTCCCCCACCACTTGACGGCTGGCTGGGCATCGGCAGGGCTGGGAGCCCAAGGCCCCAGGAACGGGAGACGGGTGTCGGAGCAAGATTGCGACAGCAGGTCACACAGCGGCGCACAACGCGTCTGTCGCTCCAGGCAAGACCGCTGCGTGGGCGGGCACGAATCTGGGGTTCAGGTGTAAGTGGAGTGGCGTGGCGTGTCTGGCAGGGATGTTGGGACACCGTGAGGAGTCACCCACACCCACAGTCACACACCCACTGACACCCCGGCAAACACACCCCCCTCTCCATCTCCATGTAGCCAATCAGATCGTGTGCTCTGCGCCCAGCCAATGGTCACCCGTCAAGGACCTCGTCTCCGTTAGGCAAAAATAGGTCAGGTACTTCTGCCCAAAGCGAGGTACCTCACGGCATCGACCCCGCGGAAAAAAAAAAAAGAAAGACAGGAATCAGAACTGCCAACTGCCAACTCAAATCAGCCGTGTTTCCCCAAGATTCGCTTCAGACAAAATTTTTGAATGCCTTGTCGCCGGTGAGATCAGCCAGAGGCAAAGTCTTACATTTGCAAGTATCAGTGGCAGGCGGGTCGAAACGCCATGTGTCAAGTAGTATTTTAGCGGTTCCCGCACCAAACCAGAGCCGCAGCGTGTCTGACCTGGCATCTGCAAGATGGGGAGGTTTCACCATCTGGCGCGCTTCGGGCGGGTTAAGCCGTGCATATCCCAGGTCGGTTCGTTGGCTTGCGCTGCTTCGATGGTTTATCTGAAGCCGTGCATGTTGGGCAACCGAGGGGAGATGGTGAGCCAACTACGCGCGCCAGAGGGCGTTGGCGAAGACTCCGAATACCACTTCAAATGGTATGAGATGGCATAGTCCTTTCGTGGTATGCCGTAGGGGCGACTTCTTGATCCATAAGGTCCCAAGGCATTTGTACCTGAAACGTGGAACGAAGTCGGCGTAGCGAGCGGAGTCGGCAGACCATGGGCCGTTGTTGTTCTTGTCTCCCCATAGACAGAATATCTCAATTCGTCTGATGAAAAGGTTCATTGAATGAGTTGACGCGCCGGCTCTTTCTTCTCTGCAGATTCTGAACCATGTTTAACTTGTATGGCCTTAAGGCGCGTCTGTCGTATATTGCAGGTTGAGAACTTAGGGTTGGGGAGCAGTTTGGCGTGGAGAACCCTTGAGAGGCCAGCCAAGTTGGTCCACCGCCGGCTTCGCTCAATTTCCAACTGATAGGCCAAAACTCTAGATCAGCTTGCTGAAGGAGGACATAGGAGAGGGAATTGGGAAGGAGGGGTAGAGAGGGGAAAGAGGGGCGAACGAACGGCCTGGTTTCCTTGGTGTGGAGCTGTAATGTCAGTGAAGCAGCTCTAGCGACCTCACCGACTCAATTGAGCACCGATTGGGCTGCCATTTGGGCAGCGAGGTTGAGCTGTTGTTTCGAGGCGGTTTGCTGTGGAGTAAGCTGTCGTCTTGCTTCCATGGGGCGACCCCTCGCCGAATTCTGGGCTCGCCGTAAAAAAAAACGACATGCTTGTAACTTGTCGATTGCAGCCTGTCAATGCGAGTTGCGTGGACCGAGGGAAAGCAATGGAACGCGAATTGGCCAATTACGCGGTGCTTGCAAATACAGGAAGCGGTCCGTTTCGTGGTGTCGTTCCAATCGCGGAGCGTCGAACAGGCTCCGGCAGTATCGACTGTGTGACTCATAGGAGCTCTGTTGCTGGTGATGGACTGAACTGGAATCTGTGGATCAAAGGAATGAGAGAAAGGCGCAAGGATTTGGCCAGTGAGATCCAGAGACTGGGCTGCCCGAAACGCTCCCCTGCCCCTTGAAGTTTAGCGTAATATGCTATCGATAACAGAATCAGGGTCTCCATGTACTCTTGGCATTCTCAATGTACCAGGTCGTGCCTGCTGACACCCATCAAAGCGACGGCGGAGGTGTGAACCTAAGTAACTAACCCTAAGACATTGAGCCCGTCTCGTCAAACACCATGGCATTTCCAATCCTCCTTTTCCATTTCCCCTTCATCAATGAACATCCTCCGTTCAGCTGCTTTTATCTTCAAACGTGGGATAGCTGATCATCAAATTTACGCTACTTGCGCCGTACTTATTTCCAACCCTCAAAAGACGTGTTTAGGTTCCATTGCCAACTCCGTCTGAACTTGACTCTGACATACAAGCCCGATCCTTACTCTCCATGCGGCGCTCAGCTCGGCTCGTTCCCGTTTGGGTGGGTTGTCAATGGGCTGACGCGTGGCCCCCCATTCCAAGGGTAATGGCGGCCACTTTGTGCAATTGAGTCAATGGCCCTAGATCACGAATTGGTGAAATAATACGGAAGCTCGTGGGGCGATTGTCAGACCGTCTTCTGTTGCCTGACACGGGCTGTTTCTGTCTCCGACGGGTTTCTAAGCCGGACTTTAAGGATTTAACAAGCTGTGGCCACCGTCTCTCTCTCTCTCCAAGTTTCCCTCGCCCCGAAGCAACCGAAGGGGGTTCCATTATTATCAAGAAACAAGACATTTCGTAGAGGAGGCCTTCTTCTCTGTCCCTACTCCCCGTGGTTTGGAAGCAACTGCCATCGTTCATCCCACATGACCCTCCCCCACCACCACCACCACCACATTTATGAGACGAAATGTCGCGAGCGCGGGTCGACACCCTCCGCCCTAAGACAGAGACCATTTATTCCACTTTCTGTGACTAAAGTACAATGGCTCGCCCACTTCACATGCTAGACTGATAGACCATACCAAAGCATCTCATCCCACCGTTACACTCAGGCTCTGATGTCGTCGCTTATCTTATCACCCCGCCTTTGGAGGAGGGGCACACACGGGGGCGGTCTGGCTGCCCCTCTTCTCACATGGCCCTCCTTCCGTTTCGGGTCGGAAACACTCCAGCAGCAGGGAAAGCACTGCAAGGCGCCATCTCCTTCTCTTTTTGCGAGTCTTTAATAAATGGAGGCACTTCGGATGAGAAGTCAAGATGAATGCCCCCAGCTCGGCAAGGGAAAATGACATTCCTATTGCAGCGCCTGCTTGGGCTGGTGCCGGTATGCTTTGAATCTTGATGTGCTCAAACTGCGAGACTGTTTCTCGGGAATCATCCACTATCCATTGGTCAATTGCGCAGCAACTGCAGGCGGTGTCGACCACTCGCCGCCATTCCACGGCGCTAAAACAACGGGTCGGTCAATTCAACAGCTTCCCCGCCGCTTCGATTGGTACCAGATCAGCGTTTCGCTGTGCTGTCCTCACCAACCTCCAAACAAACCAGCCTTCCCTCCTCCCTGCTGCAGAGGGGAGATGCGGGCTCGGGCAAAAGAACGAACAAGCGTCCACCACGACAGAGGAGATGCCTGCCAGCCGGTTTCCCCGCCGAATGGGCTGCCTCCAGGCGCTCGGGGAAAATAAGTTAGGGCAGAGCGCATGAATCTGGTCGCCCTGATTGCCAATTGTCCAATCTCCCGCAGCCTTCTCTGTTCAAACAGAGCTAGCTGAGACTGGAAGCAGCAGAATCCAGCCAACCCCGGGTCTGATCGCCGACCAGGGCTACCCAGAGCTTAATTCTGCCACTTACTGGGCCCTGCAGGATGAGGTGGTGCTGTCTTTGCGGTCTGTCGCATGCACTGCAAATCCGGAAACGAGCAATCAGGTTCCGTCGTCGGCAATTCGAGGGGCATCAACATCCGGGTACCTGGCAGACGGGCCAATCGATGACATTGCCCCAAAACAACGACATTGCAAGGCACGGTATGCCTGGCGAGGACGACGCGCTGAGTAGTTATTATCAACAAGTCCCATGTTGACGGTTGTGCAGAGCCTCCGTCTTATGAACAGGCACTGCCTTGATCACAGCGCCCCGCGTCGTCCGGCTTCATCGCCCCCGCTCTCCTCCTCTCCCCGCGGGTTTCTGTGTGAATCCCATTCACGAAACCCGAAACAGAGAGGCGTGAACCTATCAAAACTGGTGCCCCCCCTGTTCGTCAATGCCAAGGTCCCCAATTGATCACACCTCCCGTCTTCTTCCCTGCTCGGAGACGGATGTGATGCAAGGCTGGTCTTTGCCGCTGCCTGCCATACACCCACACACCCCGAATGACTGCTCAGGTGACGAATCGTTTGTGTCAATTGACCAGCACCCCATGCCTGAGACTTGGTCGGCATTCGTGTGGGAGCTAGTCTGGATTTGTCGCGGTAGGGCCAGGTCAATGGAGGACGGGGGGGTTGACCTGACGGTGTCATGTCTCACTGCAAAGAGTCATCCCACACACTCTAGTCTCAAATAATCGATCACAGGCACCGTTTAGTGTGATGTGGGAATGGTGTGCAGACCGTCTGCCTGCAAAAGCAAGGAATGCGCGAGATGTGAAGCAGGTTTCGAAACGGGGTTTGATCGATTCTCAAACCCAAACCAGCTGGACTCGCGGGCGGTGAGGGGGTGCGAGGTGAGAGGTGACAAGTCCTTTCCCGTCGGCGGCTTCCGGCATTCCGAGGTGTGGGAAAAAGTAGGGCTGAGTGGATGTCGGCGGTCAGGCAGACCATCAAATGTCACACACGCAATGCTCTTGCTTCCTCTGCCCCGGTCTCTCTGCTGTTGTGTGCGTGCGTGTCCTCGTCGTAAGGCAACACGGCAGCGTGCACAAAAGTGCCGGGCCAGCCGGGGTGGGGAGGGACACAGGCAACCCTGCGATGGCAACCCTACGATGAATCTTTTGCCGTCCGTCCTAGAGGTGTTTGTGGGCCTCGAGAAACCAGTTCTCTGTAACTAGGGCGGCAGGGGGTAAGACTGCCTTGATTGGTGATGTAAACAAGGCTTTGGTTGCAGGAAGGCAGTAATGAAGACCCGCAGGAGGCTCTCGCGGGCAAGAGAACGTTCGTCCAAGGAGAACCGGTCGCGGCCTCAACCACTGGATGAGGACTAACCACGTCTAGGGGTTTTTATTGAGTTGCCTGAGGAGGCTTGGAACCAAGGGATTTGCCTGGACGCAGGGGTTCGGATGTGACTCTTCAACCAAAAAGAGCTGCCGTGGCGACTTGGACGTAATTCGACGGGGGTTGAAGGCAATCTCGTTTTGATGACTGTGAGGTTGGGAAATCGCCACATCGAGTCGGCGGGAAGGCTAACGCCGCAGCGAAGAAACAACCGGCCAAACACTTGCGGCACCGTTTGTGACGCATCGCGAAAGAGGCAACAGCGTCTGGTTCAGACCCCTCTGGTTGTACTACTGACGAGTTTGAGCGAATCGCTGGCGGGCATCGTCCAGTCATCCGCGGGATTTGGAGTGCTTATGTCGGCGTGTGGGCTGTGTGGTTCTGCAATCCGTATCCATCCTTCAAGTAAAATCGTAAACCAGCAGGCTTTCTCGCGCTCCCTTCCCCTCTTTCAGCACAATGACCATCTCGTCGTCGAACCCCACCCAGTTTCTCCTCTCATCCCAGTCGCGGGCTGGGTCACCGAGATGAAGGCTGTCATCAGACGCGAGCGAGTTTGGTGCTCCGCCGCCGCCCGGTGACTGCCAAGGTCGGATCTCGACACTGCGGCTGCCAACGCCAGCCGATTGTCCTTCGAGCTCCCACACGCGCATCTCCTCGCCCCGAATGCTGACACTAACAGCCTTGCCGCGGGCAGTGATTTCGGCATCGCTGATCCCGGAGGTGTGGCCCCAGAGCCGGATGCCATCTGAGATGGAAAGTGACGAGGCGTTAGACGTGCACATGTGTAGGACGAGGGTGTTGTCTGGCAGAGTTGCTAAGAGGTATGGGTGTGCATAACAAAGAGTAGTAGGCCCAACATCTGTAGCCTCCGGTTCAGCGGCATCCAAAACAGCTGAAGAACTGGGTTCTCTGAGGCTGCGGTTGGATCCATGCCGAGGTGTCCTTGGTGGACTGAGCGGGGAACCGGAAGGGCCACTCGTCTCTACCGGCGCGGTGTATGCAATCCGGGTAGTTGTAATTTCGGGCATTGCTTTGATGTTTGACACGGGCTGGCGAATATGCAGGTCTTGGAGGCCGATGGACGAACCCCGCCGGGTGGAGAAGGTGTAGGCCACCGAGGCAACGGTCGCCTTTCCAGCCCTGCGGATGGACAACGCCAGGGGCGGCCGCGAAGTATGTGAATCGAGAGATGTTAAGAGATATGGCGAAGATAGTTTAGCCATCCTGTCGTTCGCAGCATCGGCTTTCCCACTCCTCTGCTCGACCCCGCTCGTTTTGGGACCTTCAAAGGTGTACAGAGAAATCAGGACTGCGTCTGTGGCGGTCAGTAGAAACGGGTATGAGAAGGCCATCGCCGTTAGCCTGCCGTTGCTAGATTTCTCATGCCGGTACCGTTGTTCCAAGCGCCTCGTGCTGGTGGATAACCGCCATATGCCGAAGCTTCCGTCATCGAAACCCAGTGCCACGTCGAGCAGTCCGCGCTCAAACTCGCCCTCGTCGACGGCTATACAACTCGGCGCAGTATTAGACCCGCGACCCCCAATCTCGATCTTTGCAATCATGCTCCGGCTCTTGAGATCCCAGGCGCGAAGGCCCTCATCGCCATCAGCCGTAACCGCAACCCCTTCCACCACTTTGACCAGCATTTTCTTCTTCTCTCCATCATCAACCCCCCCTTCTTTACCAAGCCTCAGCTCTTCCACCGCACACTTCCCCCTCGCCCAGTTATATCGGATCTTATACTGTCGTTTCCAATCCACCGGCCGCGGCACGTCTTCCTCCCCTTTCGCACGGCCCGCTCCCAGCCCCCCTCCCTCCACCCCTTCTTCTTCTTCAGCCGCTCCCAGCCCACCACCCCCAACCATCCTCATCCTTCTCCCATTCCCATCCCCCCGACGCACAACCCCACCCCGCCTCCCATCTGCCCACAGCGTCCTCCTCCCCGAGTAATGCAACCTATGCCCCGCCCCACTCCCACCCCCCACGGCACCATCCCGAAACCCCGGTATCCGCATCGCGCGCGGCAAGACAAAGCGCGAGTAGTACAGAGCCTTCCAGAGCTGGGAGTCGGCGGCAAGGCGATAGAAGCGGCGCGAGACGGGGGCGACGGCTAGGAGGTGGGGCAGGGCGAGCGAGGAGAGGATGCGCACGAGGAGTTCGTCGGAGAGGGGCGAGAGGAGGTCGCGGCCGGGGGGGATGGTGGCGGGGTTGGGTCTGTTAAGGGGGGTTGGGCTTTGATTGGGGATTCGGGTTTGGGTCGGGGTGGTTACGGCGGTGGGGAGAAGTCGGCGGCGTTTTGGGGGCGGGGGCGGTGGTGGCATGGCTTGTTCGGTCGTCGGGGGGTTGTCGTCGCGGTTGACGCGCCGGTCGTCGGACTCGGGGCGAGGCCGCTTTGCGCCTACCATGGTGTGGGGGCTTGCTATGCGCTTTCGACGGGTTCTCGCTCCTTCACTGTGGCTCACGGCCCATGGGCCTCGTTCCTACAGAAAATCTGAGTCCAGGTCGGTTCTTTTCTTTTTGGGGCGTTGTTGTCCTTGATCGGATCGGCTCGTCCGGGCTTTGGAGTCCCATGGTGGAATTGTGGCCAGGGTTGGTGAGCTAAGCTTTTATGGAGCCGGAAGCAGCTAGGACCAGGGTCCAGTTGTGTGTTCAACAATGGAGCCGATGTGCCGATCTACTTCCTTCGATGCGGGTGCTCTTGCCTTTGCCATCTCCTCATTCCTCCTTTAATTCTCTTGATTTATTTATTTTATTTTTATTTTTTATTCTTTTGGCGCTTCAAGACTTCAATTACACGCTATTAACGCAAACTTTTGTTTTAAACACCATCCCGACATCTTCAATACCGCTTCCCCGGAAACGCGCCCTCAGCCGCCAGGGTAGCATAGTACAACTCGGTCTCAGCCAAAATCACCATGCGCCCCTTCCCAGCGAACTGAAAGTTGGCCGATATGCTCCCGAGGTAAATTTTGCCAATCAGCTTCCCAGACGGATTGAACACCTGCACGCCATCACCACATCCGGCATAGACATTGCCCTTGGTATCAACGTGAATGCCATCCGGCACACCAGGTGTCACAAACGCGAAGGTCTTGCGGTTTTCCAGGGTGCCGTCCTCAAGAACGTCGAAACGGTAACTGGCAACAGATTAGCGCGACTCGGGTTTGGAGTTGATGGGGCACCAGGGCAAGAACGGAGGCTGCCTTACATGCTTGAAACAAAGCTGAAATCGTTTCCGAAGAAGGCCTGTGTCATTCCCGTGTCGGCAACGTACAGATGGGATCCGCTTGGTGAAAAGGCGATGCCTAGAAGGGAACACAATGAATGAGCCAGGTTCCCTTTCTGGGGGCATTCCTCCTAGGAGCATTCATTGTTGCCTCTAGCCAGCAGTACTTACCATTGGGCATATTGAACCCATCGGCAGCAACTCTCACTACTCCCGTAGCTGGATTGAACCGCCAGACCTGCTTCGGCAGTCCTGGTGCGGGTCTAAAGTTTTGCACGTATCCGTAGGTCGGGTCCGTAAAGTAAATCTCGCCGTTTTGGGGGCTGATCGAGGCGTCGTTGAGCGAGTTGAACTGGCGGCCGAAGAAGTTGTCCAGGATCACTGCAGGTATCGCTTAGTTAATGCAAATCCGACTTCAGCCGAGGCTGGGCTTCTCACCCGTAGTGTTATACGGAGGTTCCGGGTTCATGAGATACATAGCTGGGGCAACGGTTTCCCCTTGACCCTCGCCGAGGAACAGAAGTTGGTCTCCGTAGTTGGTCGCCCCTATTTCTTCATATCAGCCCTGCACAAGATTGACCAGGATTGGGAACTCACCATTCGGGTTGATGACCTGGGGGTTGGAATCCACAACCTCAACTTTTACCGAGCCGCTTGCATTCCTTTGGCTCACTATCTCAGGGGAGATGGCTGACAGGGAAATCTTTTGAATGATGGCCGACTTGGCGAGGCCGGTTCCGGCAGCCCTCGCGCCAGCATTCTGAACGAAGAACATTTCGTCCTTGGCCGGATACCTTGGTAGGGTCAGCAACTCTTCGGTGAAAGCCCGATCTGAGTCATTATCAAGCCATACCAGACAGGTGCTTCGTGGAATATGGGGTCTGATTCGGTGTGGTTGAGCAGCGTCAACGTCGGGTTGGGGCCAATAATGGCCAGGAACTCTTCGTCGTAGATATGAAAGGGCTGAGCGGTGAGTGATTCCTTGTTTGTTCCTGGGGGGTAGAATTGCTAACGGAAGTCCGAATCAGCTTCTCTGGAGTAGCATCGATGGCAGATTAAGGACGCACCGTAAACCCGCCCGCCAGGGACGGGGGAGGCACCTCGTGGAGCGCATTGAAGTCCCGTTGGTCAATGACTTGAGCTTGAGGCCCGACACCACCTTCGTATGGAAGAGCCGTACCCCATACTCCGGGGAGCAATCCTCCAGTGCTACTGACGGAGAGCAATTGGCCCACCGCCACGCTAGCAAGGGTAAAGCGAAAGAAAGGCATATCGCGCATTCGAGTCGAAGAGAGCTAAGTTGAAGAGTTCTAGCTCTGGTAGCACCGTACACGTCAGTTCTGATGATTCTATTCACGACCTGTCATTGCGGGGAACCCTACCTACTTACACCGTGATTTGTGTACAGGTTATACTCACTCGGTTATACTCCCGGGCCTGGAGTAAGTTTTACGGCAGCGGCGACGATTGGACCGGCTAACTGGCCGCAGCAAAATGGCCCGAGTCGCCCGACCAGCTCCGAGATAGCTTCCGTGGGCCGTGGTTGTCGAGCAAGAGTCTGACTTCTTGGTACCGAAACGATCACAGCATGTCGTTTATCTGGTGATACCGAAATACTGTAGTTGAGTTAGCTGGTGTCTATCACAAAATCAAACGCCGATAAACCAACATTAATGTATACCTTGACTGTCTGACTCAGGTAGCGAGCGATTTGAACTTTGGAAGCACTGATGAAGTTGAGATTGAGCTTGTTGTGCCGTCGATCTTTCCCGCTCTCCAACTAGCTGGGTAACGTGGTTACGTGGGCTCCTGCTGACCGTTCATCGGTCGCCTTCCCCCTGCGTCACCCATAAGACGGGATTGGGGAGTTTGGCGGGCAGGGGCAATCATCGAAGGCGAATCATAGGCGCATATTTACTTACATGGTACCTTGACCAGAATGGGCCAAGTTTGGCACCTCCTTCTGTGCTAGCATTTACCATAGGAACCAGCAGCCTGGATTCCATTGGCCTCTAACTTAGAAGTTGGATCACCTACAGTTAAGGTTGAGTCTCAATCTATTGGAGCAATCAAACTTCAGAGGTGCCGACGATTACCTGTAGTCTATGAGACCAAACCACCTACCTTACGCTTTAATGTTTCCTGGCAGTGTCACAAGTTGATAAACCCATGGCAAGCAACCTGAAGCCATACCACTCTCTTGAGGGATCCATCATTTGAGGAAATGGATCCCCGTCTTTGACCATCACTGTTTCGACGAAGTGACAGAACTTTCAGTAGGTAGGTAAGATGCCGTCAAGGGCATGGCTGCAACGAACACATTTTAGATTGCAAAATACCTCTGCCAAAAAATGTCGTTCGGTGGCCGAAGTTGCACGAACGATGTGACCTATTTATTGTTGGCTGGACCCAGGAACTTTGCAAGTGAGATCTCTGGATCGGGGATCAGGGAATCTGGGGGCACGGGACCCCGGGGGATGCGGCCTTGGACCAGACCATCGTTTTTGATTCCTCACCATTTCGATACCATGTCATCGTCTGCTGCCAGTAAACCAAGAAAGCTGCCTCCCTTTCTCAAAAATGGTTCCCAAACCCAAGAGCCAACTGATTGCCCACGCAGGTTTACCCAATCGACACCGACGACAACACGGCTCGGCAGCTGTTAAGTGGCGTTGAACCGCCCACAAAATATAACCGGGACGGAATGCTTCAGCCAGTCTACCAAGACCCGTTGAGGAAGTCCCGGGCGGATTGGGAGACCGCGATGCCGGGTAAATTGGAGTTTGATATTGCGCAGACAGCCAACCACCAATGCCTGCGGGAGTTGTGTCGCCGTTGTCGGGCGCGTGGCTGACGGCTGCATAGTACTCCAGTCCTGGAAGAGCCATCCAAAATCTGGGGTATAGTGCTTAATACAAGTTAGGCTGCCAGTCCAGTCCGGGGCCCCAGATGCTTATTTCGGGAGGTAGTAGTGGTTGAAAGAAAGACCGAGAAGGAGCCCATGCCAATATTTTCCTGGTCACAGATACCGGTAGCGCCGGTAATTAAACGAGAGGACGGCCTGAGAGGTGCGACAGCAAGTCCGAGGGTGTGATCGGGTCAAGAAGAGGGGAGAGACATAAACTATATATCAACGCGTGAATCGATCAGGCCCTTCCACGCCGTTTGATTTCGGCTCCCCTTTTCCTCCAGTCGTGATAGGTCCATCATTGAAATCCCCGAATCCTCCATTACGGTCAGAGCCATCATGAGGTCGACATTCGCCGCCGCGTTGGCCGCTCTTGCAGCCCAAGAAGTTGCCGGGCATGCTACCTTCCAGCAGCTTTGGGTTGACGGCACCGATTATATAAGTCTTCCTTGTGGTGTTTCCCTACTTAGACCCGGACTAACAAGCTTAGCACGGTGGCTCTTGCGTCCGCCTGCCGAGCAGCAACTCGCCCGTCACCAACGTCGGGGGCCGCGACTTCGTTTGCAACACGGGCGCCCGCGCCGTGAGCGGCAAGTGTCCCGTCAAGGCGGGCGGGACCGTGACGGTGGAGATGCACCAGCAGCCCGGCGACCGCAGCTGCAACAACGAGGCCATCGGCGGGGCGCACTACGGCCCCGTGCAGGTGTACCTGACCAAGGTGTCGGACGCGACCACGGCGGACGGCTCGACGGGCTGGTTCAAGATCTTCTCCAACTCGTGGTCCAAGAAGTCCGGCGGCAACTCGGGCGACGACGACAACTGGGGCACCCGCGACCTCAGCAACTGCTGCGGCCGCATGGACGTCCCCATTCCCAAGGACCTCGCCTCGGGCGACTACCTGCTTCGCGCCGAAGCCCTGGCCTTGCACACGGCGGGCCAGGCCAACGGCGCCCAGTTCTACATGAGCTGCTACCAGATCAGCATCGAGGGCGGCAGCGGCACGGCGAGCCCGGCGACGGTCAAGTTCCCCGGCGCGTACAGCGCAAACGACCCGGGCATCAAGATCAACATCCACTCGGCGCTGAGCGGGTACCAGGCGCCCGGTCCGGCCGTGTACGCGGGCGGCACGAACAAGCAGGCCGGCGCCGGGTGCTCCGGCTGCGAGAAGACGTGCAAGGTCGGCTCGTCGCCCACGGCGGTGGCGCCATCCAGCGGCGGCTCCACTGGCGGGAACGGCGGTGGTGCGGCGCCCGGGGGCGGGAACGCATGCTCCGTGCAGGCGTACGGGCAGTGCGGTGGCGATGGATACTCGGGTTGCACTGAGTGTGCGGTAAGTTTTGCCCTCTCGGGATTGGGTTCGGGGGAGGTTGGCTTTGCTGATAATCGTGATAGTCCGGCTACACTTGCAAGGCGGTTTCTCCGCCGTACTATTCGCAATGCGCTCCTAGTTCTTAAGGGGCAGCTGGTAATGACCGCACATCAAGTGCCAGCGGAGGGCGAGTGAGATGCGGGGGTCGGGCTGTTGATGATTCGACAGCTGTAAACGGAAACTTGTCAGCATAGCCTTTGTTAGTAAATACGCTGCGTTCTGTACACTAAAGCCTGAATCCTCGCGACGCAACGCTGAGCGATGATGTCGAATGATGCTGCGTGAGCACAGTGGAAGGGCGAAGCTTAGGCTTCTTCTTGGCCACTATTATGCGGAAAAGGGAATGATGGTACTTTAACCGAATTTATTTGTGTTGACGCAAAAAAAGAAATGTGTGTTGGCTCGGGACCTGCGGGGCCGTCGTCTAAATGTCATATGTACGTACACCTGGCGCCCAACCTGAGAAGGGACCTGGTGCCTCTCCCAGGCATAGCCGCACCGCCTACGTCTGCAATCCACCCCTTTCCCTAGCTATCTGCTCATGATGAGCCCTTGGCCAGGCGCTCAGCCTCTAGTTCCCGCTCCGCCTGCTGGTAGTACTTGGCCGTGTCGACGCCGTGCTGGCTGTGGTTCACAAAGTTGAACCAGGGAAGGACGCCGAAAAATAGAGCCGAGTACCTCGACTGGCGGGCAGCGACACCCTGCATGGCGGGGGTCAGCTTGCTCTCGCCGTAGAGAGGCTCGCCGGCCTTGACTTTGTCGACCATCTCGCGCATGTCCATCTGAACCTCCCGGGCGTTCTCGCTCATGCCGTAAAACCGGACTGCATCACGGTCAGCAACTTCACCAGCCGAGAAGAAACAGGTCCCTCTTTCTTCCCCACGATCCACGCGGCTTCCCATAGAAATCGGTATTCCTGTGTAGGATCGCGGGGTCGGTCGTCCAAAGCAAAATTCGGGTCACGTACGGATGGAGCGCTGGTAGTAGTAGAGAAAGCCGCCAGTAAGGCCGATGAAGCCAGCTAGCCGCATGGCCTGGGCAAAGCCGCCCTTGCCGACCTGCGATGGGGCGAACCTCTCCATGGTGTAGAGCAGACCGGGGCCAGCGACGCCAGCAGCGACGCCGTGCACATAGTCAGACGTACGGGCGTACCGGACTACGCGCATAAAGTGTCTGTAGTATTGAATTGAGTCAGATTCGCTCGGGGGAGATCGCATCCGGTGCAGTGCTGGCGGGGAAGAAGGTGAAGATTGTGAAGAACGTACGGGTCATTATCGATGAGCTGATTTCGGCGTCAGTGCGGGCCGCAAGAAGCGAACAATTGGGCGTGAACTTACCGGATAGTCAGTCTTGACTGTCTTGCTCGGCCACTGATACGTCTGAGATGTTGGGTTCGACATCTTGGCGGCCGACAAGGCGTCGTTGAGAGTCGCAATGTGCTGAGCGATTGAGTCGGTCCCGTTGCCGGATTGAAGCTTCCTGGGGTCTCGAGCTCCAAGTTGTTGCTGCCTCAGGCCTAGCTGTAGTGGGATGTGGGGATGTGAGGCGTTCCACTCGGAAGCACGGCCACAACAAGCGCCACAAATGAGGCATCGGGGCCAAGACCTCTCAGCAACAACACCCATTCACAAAACCTACTATTTTTGACTTCCATCGCATGAATCAGTGCTTGGGACGACCACGCTGGCGTCACCAATCGCCGGTTCCTACCGGTTGCTTTTAGCGCTGATGATGTGGGAGTGTCGGCTCTTATAGGGTGTCAGTTGGACAACACAAAAATATTCCGAAGAAAGATTGCGATGTTTGACTCATGAGTTTCTCTCAGAACATGATCCAGAACGACCGACAGTGAACTTCAGAGGAATAACTTCTCCACCAGACGTCATTCAGGTCGTCTGAACAACGTTGCTTCTACAGGACACAATGTCGTCCATGGCTTGGCCGTCCATAAGCTGTGCGGTGTCTCCCACCTTGACAACTGCCTCCGGTCATTGGCCAACGCGGCCCAAGGTGGTCCAACGGTATGATAGCGATGTTGGAGATAAAAGCATCGCGAATCGGCCGGTTGATAAAACTTCACCCGCCATGCCATAGTTCTTCCCGGCATCTACGAAAGCGTGCCAACTGCGTATTGTTCGTCTCAATATTTGATTGAAAATCGATACGTGAGCGGTGATTAGGTATCGAATTGTGGTCCCTTGTGGGCTCAGAAGGACCAGACCCTAATTAATGAATTGGTCAACAAATCCACGCACTGATAACACTACATGTACGAGGTGCTAACAGTCCCCAAGGCAACGAATGTCTGCCTTCGAGCTATTGAATTAGATGACGCAGCATTTACCGTGGTCCATCATGTATGTCACAGATGACATCACCACTTGGGACTCTTCGGATAACTAGGGGCTCTTTGGAAGAAAGTCGAATGATCGAGGCGAGCAGAGGGTAACGTGGAAGCGTGCCGCCGGGTAGTATATAAACTGGCAGCGCCAACCCCCCGTGCTCCCAGCAGCCCCCCTCCCAACAGCCCCCTTCCCAACAATCCCCCTCCCAACAATCCCCCTCCCAACAATCCCCCTCCCAACAACCCCCCTCCCAACCCCCCTTACCTCTCTTCTTGTTAATCCGTTCTCGCCAAATCTCTTACCTCACCATGCCATCCCGTGACGACTGGCCCAAGATGCCCAATGGCTACGACTTTGATGGCCGGCACTTGCTCACCTTGGTCCGTCATGGTAGCAGTCCGTTCGATAACGAGTGGGACGTGAAGCTTCTCATTCAGGAAATCGAAGGCAGGTTTCTCGCTGTGGTGGTTGACATTCCACACGTATCCACGGGGTATAATAATTATGTAAGTTGTATCGAGCGCAACTTAAGTCTTACACCAATCATTCCAAGCCCGATGCTTACACGAAGCCGTCCGGGAAAAGGGATTTCACCTCAAGTTATCCAATGGTATGGACGTTGTAGCGCGCCTCGCCCGCGGCGATGTCAACATGCCTGGTTATGACGGCGCCCCGATCCATTTTCAAGTACCCGAGGTTATATTCGAGGCAGCGGTGTATGTGCTCCTACAGTCAGAGCCAGGTATCTTAGCGTCTCGCCTGCTTCATTATCGCCTTCCAGTGCAGCACGAGGGCCCCAAGCTTGATCGTCCCAAAGATATCACCGGCCGGCGATTGCTTGTGTTCCAAAGAGCCGTGGGGGAGGCTAGGGTGTGGGAGTGTCTCAATCCGCTTCAGAAGGTACATCCATATACCATCCCGTCATCACTTCGTACCTAGATAGGTACCACCTAGAGGTATGCTAACTCGTTGCTTTTAGTCTTGCCTTCTTTCCCGGGCAGCTCACATTCGCGCATCGCTTTACAAGTTTAAAGTCCCGCCCAAATTCGCCTCTGCCTGGCTCCTAGAACGCCTTTTCGAGCAACAACCGGACTTCTTCCCCATTCCCGTTGCTCCTACACGCGAGTTCTGCGTTGCCCTCTTCACCTCCAAGATCGAAGCAACCATAAAGGGTAATGGAGACATGATTGGATGCGAGGACGACGACAATACGGTCGGTCCAGTTGCCGCAGCGGCTAAGCAGTCGCTCCTTCGTCTCATCCCACGCATATTGCCCGAAGGCGATGACAACACGGATTTATACCGTTTCGTCCTTGATCACGGCGACTTTGGCATTCACAATATGTTGGTTGCAATGGATGAGAACAACCAGCCGGTCGTGACGTCGTTGTTCGACTGGGAGACTGGGCGCATTGTGCCAGCTATCCTGTCAGACCCGTTGATGGCGGTGACAGTCGATTTAGTCGTTGATAAAGATGCGGCGCCTTCCTTGTCCCGTTTGCCTCGCACCGTAAAAGCGGACGTGTCGGACGAGGCCGCGACATGGTCAAGGCAATATTTCAAGGTACGTTTTTGTTTAGATAACTCCCATGCTCGATATTGCTTCGCAACACCTGATTAAACAAATATTTGTAGGCCCTTTTCCTCGAGGCACCGGAGTACGAGCGCGTTCTTCGGGCGGGTGGGGACGTGCGCCATCTCTGGTTCGCCCTTCAAGACTGGAGTGGCAATAACCCCGAGAAATATTTTGGCCATTTGGGGGCTTGGGCTGAGAGAAGGTTGGAGGAACTTGGAGTGAATCAATAAGTGAACTACCTAGGTATGGGGGTGGACTTACATAGACAGTACCGAGACTAGATAGTAGGGGCAATCAATAAGCCATGTCTGGGCACTGGCCTTCAACTTCTCCCTAACGTGCGACGGATATATGCGCAATAAGGCTGTGAAGCAGCAGAACCAGAGAGGGTGTTCAGATCAGGCAATCGGGGCCGGCGACAAATCAGGTCCGTGTGCCAGGGTTTAATTGCTGAACCGAGCGGCTGGAAGCTTGGCAGCATCCGTTTGACGCGACGCGCTTTAGCATCCCAGTTCCCAATTAACGCGTCTCTCAAACAAACGACAACTCAACCAACCTACAACACGAAAAGAAAGACTAGCTAATTTGCGAAAATGCCTTCAAAGACGGCCTCCAAGGGAGCAGGTACTGCAAACCGAGGAAATACCGGAAATTTCGTCGATGATTACCTTGCCGATTGGGATGACGACCCGTTCAGGTCTGTCAGCCCTGAGCCGGCTAAGAATGACAAGGACGGGGAAGGGGAGAAAAAGAAGGATATTCTCGGCATTGACAAGGAGCTCGACCTCAAAAAGAAACCTAGGGCTCCAAGAGTAAAGCTGGATGAGACTAGGTCAGCAAACCTGGTATTTTTCACTCCTACTGCCGGCTGACCCTGATGCAGACTGCTTTCAGACAAGGGGATCCCAAAACTGAGAAAGATGGCGCCGAGGCTCAAGTTGAAGGGGAAGGGACATGAGGTAATTGTCGCAGCTCATAGTTCTAGGAGCCCCATCTAACCAACCTCAGTTTTCCGACGCCGCCCGATTGCTCTCTTTCTACCAAGAATGGCTAGACGACCTCTTTCCCAAGGCCACCTTCCTTGATGCCCTTGCCATGGTGGAGAAGACAGGCCACAAGACCACTATGCGCAGTGCCCGACAGAAATGGATCGACGAGCTCAAGCCCAGGGCGGCTATCGAGGAGGACGAAGAAGACAACCGAATTCACCGGGGAGCGGTTGGCCCGCAGCAGCCGCCTAAAGTTGCGCCAATATTCGAGACGACGGCAAAGGCCGCTGCTGAACGGGCAAAAACACCTACCGCGGATGATCTTTTTGGAGACGATCTTTACAATGCTACTCCAGTGCGGAACACTGGGAGCACTGCACCGCCCCGGCAGGTGGGAGGCGATGTTCCAGATGACGACGACTTGGATGCGTTGATGGCGGAAGCGGAGGCAGAGGCAAGAGCTCAAACGCAACGGCCCGGACCCGCCCCGTCCTCTGGGAGCATATTCGGCAACGGAGCCAGAGCTGTGGCCCCAACGACAACCGCGGGGCCTGACGACGATGATTTGGACGCGTTAATGGCCGAGGCCGAAGCGCAGTCGCTCCCAACCCGGCCGGCTCAACCAGTGGTGAACGAGAGCATTTTTGGCAACGGGGCTAAGAAACAAACCACACAAGTAACTCGCGACGAAGACGACGACCTGGATGCACTCATGGCGGAGGCAGAAGCTGAGACAGGGGTTGGCGCGGCGGGAGGATCATCCGGGGATAAGAAGACTTCGGCTCAAGCCGAAACCGGTCACCGAACAGGCGGCTTTGACGACGGCGAGGAGGCAATGGCCGAGATGGATGGTCTGTGGTGAAACTCACGTTGGAATCCAATGCAGCGGTCCCTGTATGAGCACTGCCTGGTTCAAATCTTCCATTACCTAGCAACCCAATGGCCCCTGAGTCAGCTTTTCGAATCACAAGACACAGCATTCCAATACTCAACTAGCTTTGCGGGAGAGTTCAAATTGGTGCGGCCAAGTGGCCAACACACAAACTGTGATTAGTATACGGAATAGCGCCTATATCCGTTCGGATCCGGCGGCATCACCGTCCTTTCAACCTTCAACCCCGGAGTCGCTCCGTATACCCGAAACCGAAGCGCTGCTCCCGGGTAGCTTCGGTTCCCACACCCCGGCCTTGGCGGGGCCAAGCTTTCCTAGATCTTGATCACCAACCCGACTCTCCTCCGTTCCCTCTTACACTCGCTCCTGTCAATTAGCTGCTTCAACGACACGTTTTGGCCGCAACTCGCCCATTGACAACAACCACAGCAGCTCAATGCTGCGTACAATCATCCCCCACGTCCCCCGGCGGACCGCATCGTTAAGGCCGCTGTCCGCCCTCGTCTCCGGTCCCGCTGTCACATGCTCCCGTCGGCTCATATCGGCCTCTAGCCGAATGGCCTCGCCGCTACCACCCCTCGATCCCTCGATCCCGTCCACCGCACCCGCAAAATCATACCAGCTTCTCCCGGAGGCACAAAAGGCAGGCGCGGCAGAGGATGCGCTGCACCAACAACAAGTGAAGGATGTTGAGGCGTGGTGGGCGTCACCCCGGTTCGCCGGGATCAAACGCGACTGGACGGCCGCCGACGTGGTGAGCAAGCGCGGTTCGCTACAACAGTCCTATCCGAGCTCGGTGATGGCGCGCAAGCTTTGGAACCTCATCCGCGAGCGCGAGGCGGCCGGCCAGCCGATCCACACCATGGGCGCCATCGACCCCATCCAGATGACGCAGCAGGCGCCACACCAGGAGGTGCTCTACATTTCCGGGTGGGCGTGCTCGTCCCTTTTGACGACGACCAACGAAGTATCGCCGGACTTTGGCGACTACCCATACAACACGGTGCCCAACCAGGTGCAGCGCATGTTCAAGGCCCAGAGCATGCACGACCGCAAGCACTGGTTCTTGCGATCCCAGATGACGGCCGAGGAGCGTGCCAAGACACCCTACGTCGACTACTTCCGCCCCATTATCGCCGATGGCGACACGGGCCACGGTGGACTGACGGCCGTCATGAAGCTGGCCAAGCTGTTCGCCGAGAACGGCGCTGCGGCGGTGCACTTTGAAGATCAGATGCACGGCGGGAAGAAGTGTGGCCACTTGGCGGGCAAGGTACTCGTCCCAACGGGCGAGCACATCAACCGGCTGAAGGCGGCCCGGTTCCAGTGGGACGTTATGGGCACGGAAAACCTGGTCATTGCGCGCACCGACTCGGAGAGCGGCAAGTTGTTGTCATCGTCGGTCGACGTGCGCGACCACGAGTTTATTCTCGGTGTGGCGGACCCGGCTGCCGAGTCGCTTGCTGAGACGCTTGCGACTATGGAAGCCAAGGGCGCTTCGGGAGCCGAGATCGACGCGTTCGAGGCGCAATGGGTGAAGAACACCAAGCTTGTCACGTTTGACGAGGCAGCTGTCGCCCACTTCGAAGCCAACGGTGTCAGTGCGGACAAGATTGCCACTTACACCTCGGCCGTCGCTGCCGACCGCGACATGGGCATCACCTCCCGGCGCAAGCTCGCCGAGTCCCTCACACCTAACAACCCGGTCTACTGGAACTGGGACGTCCCGCGCACGCGCGAAGGCTTTTACCACTTCCGCGCAGGCATGGCCCCCGCCACCAAGCGCGCGCTCGCGTTCGCGCCCTACGCCGACATGCTCTGGGTGGAGACGGGTGACCCCAACGTGAAGGTGTGCGCGGACCTCGGGCGCGCCGTGCGATCCCGCTTCGCCGGCAAGCCGCTCGTCTACAACCTGTCGCCGTCGTTCAACTGGATGGCGCACGGGTTCACGCCCGAGTCCCTACAGGGCTTCATCTGGGACATTGCGCGGGAAGGGTTCGTGCTGCAGCTGGTCAGCCTGGCGGGCCTGCACAGCACGGCGACCATCAGCAGTGAGCTGGCGAGGCGGTTTAAGGGGGAGGGCATGGCGGCGTATGTGGAGCTCGTGCAGAAGCCTGAGAAGGAGCTCGGTGTAGACGTGCTCACGCACCAGAAGTGGAGTGGGGCCAATTATGTGGATGCGGTGCTGGGGCATATCCAGAGCGGGAGCTCGGGGAGCAAGAGTATGGGCGAGGGGAATACGGAGGGGCAGTTTGTGTAGACCACTGGACTGTAATTTCATGCTGTACTGGGATTATGTACGCACGTATGTACATACATACACAGTAGGTAAGTTAGAAAGAGGTTCGTTGGGTAGAGTATCAGAGTCAATGTAACAGCAGCAGTGCCCAATCCGTGTTAGTCCGACAGTGTGGAGGAGGAGAGGTGGGAGTTGTTCTGGACTTCGAACCCTGAGAGGGCGCGCTGGGCGGTCCCATGACCTCTTATCGTTCTGTTTACTGGTCTGGCTGGCTTATCTCTACCCCGCCGATTGCGCTTCAACACCATCCCCGCCGTCTAGGAAACATCAAACAACTCTATAACCTGATTTACACTCTGTAAAACTGATTTGTTGTTGCAATGGCTTCCTCGGGTCGTGGCCGTCTAGCTGGCAAAAATGCGGTGATCACTGGTGCTGCCGGGTAAGTTGGATGCAGAGTCACATTCCTTGCCGAATGCAAGTCGTGTAACGACTTGGTGTACCTTAGGCGAGCATGAGAACAAGAGACGCAACTAACACTGTTTAGCGGCATCGGTCTTGAGACCAGCATCCTGTTTGCGAAAGAAGGCGCCAATGTGCTCATGACGGACATCTCGCAGGAGGCCTTGGACAAGGCCCTGGCCAAGGTCAAGCAGCTCGTGCCCAACGCCGGCCGCCTTGAGACCAAGGTAGGATATCCGCTTGTTAGTCATATATTCAGGAATAAACACTGATAACTTGGCGGTAAACAGCGCTGCGACGTCTCCAAAGAAGCCGACGTCCAGGCCAGCGTCGAGCACCTCGATTCCTGGGGCGGGCTGGACGTCATCTTCAACAACGCGGGCATCATGCACGCGCGCGACGACGACGCTCTCAACACGCCCGAGGAGATCTGGGATCTGACCCACAACATCAACGTCAAGGGCGTCTGGTTCGGCTGCAAGCACGCCGTGCTGGCCCTGCGCCGCAACAAGAAGGCGCGCGGCAGCATCATCAACACGGCCTCGGTCGTTGCCCTCGTGGGGTCTGCCACCCCGCAGCTCGCCTACACGGCCAGCAAGGGCGCCGTTCTGGCCCTTACGCGCGAGCTCGCCATCGTCCACGCCCGTGAAGGGTTCCGCTTCAACAGCCTGTGTCCGGCCCCGCTCAACACGCCGCTGCTGCAGGACTGGTTGGGCGACGACGCCGCCAAGCGCCACCGCCGCGAGGTGCACTTCCCGACGGGGCGGTTCGGCGAGGCCATTGAACAGGCGCAGGCCGTGGTGTTTTTGGCAAGCGACGAGAGCAGCTTCGTCAACGGGTCTGACTTCGTCGTCGACGGCGGTATGAGCAAGGCATATGTCACGCCCGAAGGCCCGGCTGCGGCGCCGCCAGTCAACAATGCGCTCAAGGATAGCCTCGAGTGATGAAATGTGGGAAGGGATGGATGGGTTGCCATTCTTAGAGAAGAGAAGGGGTTGGGTGGTAATCATGAAAAGGATCATAACGGAGATAGATCATAGATGAATTACCCCTGATATTCTCCGTTTGGAAATATATCTAACTTTGTGTAGGGCAACGTTTATCAGCAACCCCTCGAGGTGTCAATCATGTGAGCTTGGTATAGCGGACAGTCCTTGAAGAAACACTCTTGCGTCTGCCCCTGCTTTTCTATGGTACGATGCCTTCCAGCACATGGCTTCAGGAGACTCCAGATCTTACGGGTTCCTCATTGGGCTTCTTCCAATGTTTCGCTCAGAGCTACCTGGGTATAGGAGCGGTATGTTATACAGTGTTCATTGGCCTAGGGTGGACTGCGTGCCTTCCCGCCCTCTCCCCGTCCCACCCCGTCACCGCTTTCATCTCAATAATATGCGCACCACCTGCCGCCACACCTTCCCGCCAGTGATATATATACAAGTTCCGAGGTCACACCGTCACCGCCTCCTCCTAATTGAAGTTGAACACCGGTTTAGCTCAGCGGTATTGGGAGGAGGACCGGTTGGACACCAATCGAAAGAGGACCGGTTCGACTCCCCCTCGCGGCGCAAAACTCTCTTTTCAGGGTTTTCGTAACTACCAACCCTCATTCGACCGGCGAATGGGGCTTGGTGGTGAGCTTTTTATATTTATTTCCGATGTCCCCGAATCCTCCTTTTCCTCCCCCATCTCAGCTTGCTCAAAACAACAACAAAACAACAACACCGAGGGCGTGTGCGGAGCAACAGTGATAGGCCTAAAAGGCATGGCAAAATAGGTCCATAGCACCATTCTGGGTCTGCATCACTTCAGACCCACTAGGTACCTAAAAAGGAGTCAAATTCATTAACTGAGAAAATCCCAGGCCGTGTCCATCTGACGACTTTGAACAATCTTGTACATATATACAACAAAACCTCAAGATGCTGAGCGGAGCCTCAATTGTCTCACGCCAGATAGTGCGGAACCTCCGATCCGTCACTCAACAGCAACAGCCATGCGGCGTCGACCTTACCTTCCTCAGAGCCTACAGATGGACCTCGCCGGGCACTATCGACTTCGACAATACGCGACGCCGAGCCGCAAAAACCGATGAAGTGCGCTTTAAGTACGATTCAGTCAAGCTGAAACCGGGTGCCTATCTCATCGACTTTATCGAAACGGTTCAAATGCCGCGGGATTGCATGGGGAGTATTTTTGGCAGGTCGACGCTCTGGCGGTCTGGTGTGGCAATTCAGGCTGGGGTGGTGGACGCGGGTTATGAAGGTGCGTTGGGGGCCTTGATGGAAGTCAAGAATACTGCTGGGCTTCATCTCGTCAGAGGAGCCAGACTGGCGCAAATGGTCGTCTATCCGATGCAGGAGGCGGTCGAGGGATACAATGGTATTTATCAGTTGTCGGGAAATAGCACTGGCCTTGACGGAACGGGGGTTAACGGCGAGAGGAGATGAATCCATTGATGCATTCGCGATTGTGTATTCGTATGTATTGTATGGATGTACATACCCAAGTTTGAGATAGGGTTTGGCTGGAGAGTGCATGAGTAAGAGAAAAGGGATAACTAAGTCGTTGACCGAACCATCCCTTACAAAATCTGTGGCCGCCTTTCAAATTCATGGTTTCCACTCCCATGTAATAGACCATCTACATTGTTGTTCGGCTTCTGGTTGTTTTTGAAGAAGAGAGTGAGTAGATTCCCGGAGTGGTTGAGCTGAGTGCTCGAGGGGGTGGAATGCCCCGCAGTTGTCCCATCCCGCTCTCGACCCCGCCAGCCAGGGCAACCCACCACAAAAGCCCCACTGGTAACTCGGCCCCTTCTATTCGTAGCTCTACTGTCTCTTGTCAACGAACTGGATACCTCTACTGCGTTTGCGTGGGATTGGGCATTTCCAACACTCCAACACTTTTCCACCAACATCACAGGAAAGTTTGTCCAATCTAGCGACAGCTTCTACCCGCAGGCCAGCTTGGCCTACCCCACGCCAACATGGCATCAGAACTCAGCGACGCCATGCAAGCGCTACACCTTGATGGCGATACTTCGTTCGATGCCATTGACGACATTCTCGACAAGACTGTCACACCCGAACCCAAGCCCCAAGACCCCGACCAACTTCGCGCCGAGCTTGAGGCGAAATACCTCTCTCCCTCGACAACCTTCTCAGACCAATGGCTCGACAAACTACAGCAGCGCTGGGACATCCCAACCGACTACTCCCTACTCTTCCGCGTCGCCCCGACCCAATCTCGCACCGTCACGCGCTTTATCCGCCACGGCCTCGAGGGTCGCGTCACAGGCTACCGCAACGTCACCGTTCCAGCCTCCCATGCCACCGCCAAGTCAAGCACGTCCATGCTGCGGAAGCCCGCCGGCCGAGCCGACTTTGTGCGCGGCGCTGCCGGGTTCTTTCCCTTCGCTCCGGGCGGTTTGGAAGGCATCGAGTCGGCCGCCGCCTTAGAGGACCAGCTTCGGGCCTCGTCGGCTGCTGCGGAGGAGGGCGATAGCAGGAAGAAACTCGAGAAGGTCATCACACTTGGCGAGGGGGGTCTGCTTGAGATTGCACCCGGCCTTGAGCGGGGCATCGACTTTAGCAAGAGGAGGAAGCTTGCCGATGCCGACAGCGAGAGGCAGGCGAAGGAGGTCGAAGAGGTGTTGGATCAGGAACCGGAGGCTGCGCCTGGCGCTGAGGATGAAGCGGACGGGAAACCGCGCGCCGATGGCGACGAAGAGGGGGATGAGGACGAAGACGAGGATGTGGAAGATATCGACTCCATTCTGCCCGTCGAATTCCCCGCCCTAGAACCTCGCGGCACACTCGCGGCGTCCAGCGCTAGGAAGGCTGGTCGTGAGTGGGCCCACATGGTCGACATCAACCGCCCGATGCCCAACTTCCGCGAGCTTGTGCCGGATATGGCGAGAGAATGGCCATTCGAGTTGGACACGTTTCAAAAGGAGGCAATCTACCACCTGGAGAACGGCGATTCGGTATTCGTTGCGGCACATACCTCGGCAGGCAAGACAGTGGTTGCCGAGTACGCCATCGCCCTCGCGGCAAGGCACATGACTAAGGCCATCTACACCTCCCCTATTAAGGCGTTGAGTAACCAGAAGTTTCGCGACTTCAGGCAGACCTTTGACGAAGTCGGCATTTTGACCGGCGATGTGCAGATCAACCCCGAGGCTAGTTGCCTGATCATGACGACTGAGATTCTCAGGAGTATGCTTTACCGTGGAGCAGATCTCATCCGTGACGTCGAATTCGTCATCTTCGATGAGGTTCATTACGTCAACGATTTTGAGCGTGGCGTGGTGTGGGAAGAGGTCATCATCATGTTGCCTGAGCATGTCACGTTGATTCTGCTCTCCGCCACCGTGCCGAACACGCACGAGTTCGCATCCTGGGTTGGCAGGACGAAACAAAAGGACATTTACGTCATCTCGACACCGAAGCGGCCGGTTCCGCTAGAGCACTACCTCTGGGGCAACAAGAATATCTACAAGATCGTCGATTCGGACAAGAACTTTGTCGAAAAGGGCTGGAAGGACGCCAACATGGCGATCCAAGGCAAGGATAAGGTAAAGACGCTTCCTCCAGCCACAGCACAGCCAACACGTGGTGGGGCCAACGGTAGAGGGGGCCGCGGCGGGCAGCAAAGAGGTGGAAATCAGCAACGTGGTGGTGGTAGAGGTGCTGGCCAACAGCGAGGTCGGGGCGGGCCTCCTCGTGCAAGCCACGCTCCTGGTCACATGGGGCGGGCGGGGAGGCCCGGCGGATACACGTCCGCCGCCCAAGACAAGAATCTTTGGGTCCATCTGGTACAGTTCTTGAAGAAGGGGACCCTACTTCCGGCCTGTATCTTTGTCTTCTCCAAAAAGCGTTGCGAGGAGAATGCCGATGCACTGAGCAACCAGGATTTCTGCACCGCCCAAGAAAAGAGCGCTGTGCACATGCTCATTGAGAAGTCGATTGCGCGGTTGAAGCCTGAGGACCGCGTGCTTCCCCAGATCATCAGACTAAGAGAGTTGCTCTCGCGCGGCATTGCCGTCCACCATGGCGGGCTGTTGCCCATCGTCAAGGAGCTCGTCGAGATGCTGTTCGCCCAGACGCTGGTCAAGGTTTTGTTTGCTACGGAGACTTTCGCTATGGGCTTGAATCTTCCGACTAGGACCGTTGTCTTCTCCGGGTACCGGAAGCACGATGGACATTCGTTCCGCAACCTTCTCCCTGGCGAGTACACTCAGATGGCCGGCAGGGCAGGGAGGCGCGGTCTCGATACCGTCGGTTCCGTCATCATTGTCCCTCCAGGAGGTGGCGAGGCGCCTCCCATCACGGACCTCCGACAGATGATACTCGGCGAGCCTAGCAAGCTCCGATCACAGTTCCGGCTCACGTACAACATGATTCTCAACCTCCTGCGCGTCGAGGCCCTCAAAATCGAGGAAATGATTAAGCGAAGTTTCTCAGAGCACGCCACTCAGCAGCTTTTGCCCGAGCACGAGAAGGCAGTCAAAGTGTCTGAGGCAG
The DNA here is from genome assembly GCF_020726465.1 of Chaetomium tenue. Lineage (NCBI taxonomy): Eukaryota > Fungi > Ascomycota > Sordariomycetes > Sordariales > Chaetomiaceae > Chaetomium > Chaetomium tenue. The sequence goes on along the minus strand of NW_027117333.1, from coordinate 4,368,721 downwards.
ACTTGGCCAAGGTCAAGAGAGACTCATGCCCGGTCTGCGATGGCCACATGGACGAGTGCCATCAGGCCGGTGAGGACTTCAAGCAGCTGACGGTAGACCTGTATCGCATGTTGCTGGTCAACCCTATCGGCCGGAAGATGTTCACGCCTGGGAGGTTGATTGTGTGGATGAAGGAAGGCGTCCGCACACCGGGTATTCTGCTGTCCGAAGGAGCGATCGTTAAGAGCAGCGCGGCAAATCCCATGTTTCAAATCCTCGAGATCAGGACCAACCGGGAGATCCGTAATGACACAGATCTCCTTCCATTTGTACCAGCATTCCGGAAACATTTCACTCCGCTGCCGCAAGCCAAGAAGCAAATCTTGACAAAGACGCTGCAAATCCCGATGACAGACCTCGTCTGTCTCACAAAACACATTGTCAAGGGTATCGTACCGGATATCTTTGGCGGCGAGGGCTACATGAGGGCCAAGGATAAGCTGCACCAGGTTTGCCGGACCTGGAACACGGATATGTGGGACGAAATGGACCTGAGTCGGATCCGTAACCTCGCGGTCCACGACATTGTGAGTAAGCGGCGAGAAGCCGAGGTCAAAGTAATCAAGTCGCCAGCCTCCGGCTGCCAAACATTCTTGAAACACTACGCCATGTGCCACGACCAGTGGCTCATCCAAACTCACATAAAGCAGCTCCGCGAGACCCTCTCAGAACAAAACCTGCAACTCCTCCCCGACTACGAGCAGCGCATCCAGGTCCTCAAAGACCTTTCCTTCATCGATGATGCCAGCCGCATCCAGCTGAAGGGCAAGGTCGCGTGCGAGGTGCACTCGGGCGACGAGCTCGTCCTGACGGAGCTCATCCTGGAGAACGTGCTTGCCGACTACGAGCCCGCCGAGATCGCCGCCCTGCTCTCGGCCTTTGTCTTCCAGGAGAAGACCGACTCGGTCCCGCGGCTGACGGCCAACCTCGAGCGCGGCATGAAGACCATCGTCGATCTCTCGGAGAAAGTCAACAACGTCCAGACGCTGCACCAGGTCATCCAGACGAGCGATGAGAGCAACGACTTCGTGTCTAAGCCCCGCTTCGGCCTGATGGAGGTCGTCTATGAGTGGGCACGGGGCATGAGCTTCAAGAATATTACGGACTTGACCGACGTGCTGGAGGGTACCATTGTCAGGACCATCACGCGGCTGGATGAGACGTGCCGCGAGGTGAAGAATGCTGCGCGCATCATTGGCGACCCGGATCTGTACCAGAAGATGGCGGCTGCGCAGGAGATGATTCGGAGGGATATCACAGCTGTGGCGAGTTTGTACATGTAGGCATCTACTGCATGACTGCTGCGAGTCTTGCGGTGGCGGTGGCGGTGGGTTATGACGCCTACATTCTGTGCGGAGTCATGCATTGGGAAGACAAAATGGGATGAGCATAGCATGGATGTACGGATTGCTTAATGACGAAATTTCCTGAGCAAACCTGTCAAGTGACCAAGGCGATGTTCCACATGCAAGATGATGGAGGAAGCGCATTTCATGAACGGCAGCTGCGTGGTAATCATAAATTCCTAACCCAAAAGAATCAATGGCAGCGTAAACCTTCCGCTCCGTCGTAGCGACCTAATCATCGTGAACCCAAGCAACCAAAACGCCATGTAGAAATACTCCTTGAGGCTGAAGAGCAACAAGGAGGATCTAGCCCGAATACCACGTCCGCCCTTTGTAACCGTATGTGTGTGGTTGGTGCCCGCGACAATCAACATTTCCATCACCTTCCAAAAGTTCCATGTTATCCAACGCAACCCCCCCTAGCACGTCCACCGATCAAGCCCGGAGTGCCCGCAGCCGTTGTTGTAGCGCATCCTCAACCTCGGGCGTGGGCTCTGCGGGCTCCTTGACGGGGTCAACCTTGCTAGTCGACGCCTCGTTCAGCTCCTGGCCCAGTTCAAGCCCCGCGTCATCGGCCAGCTTGCCTAGCAGTTCTTGCACTGAGTCATCGCTGACCTGGACTGACGTATTCTGCGTCATGGCATCCTGGTAGATGCCGTTGTTCATTGCGTATTCCTCGTTCTGCGAGCGGAACTGTTCCAGAGTCAGGAGCGTCTTCTCCGGGTTAGCGCTACGCTGGGCCCGCTGCATCGTCTTGGATGATTGTGACATCATGGTCGTCATGCGGTTCATAGCGTTGTTGGCCTGGATCTGCGCTAGGGAGAGTTCGGCAATGTCGGCGGCTTGGTCCATTTGCGCAGCGATCGCTTGCTTAGCCAGGAGCATGCGGGCTTTTTGGGCGGCTTGCGCGGTCTCGCCCTTTTTAAGAAGCTATAGTGGGAGAAATGGGTGTTAGTGATACTATCTACATGCTCTTCTCTTCCTAATCGGTGAGAATCGGGGTTCGAGCGGGAATGCCAGTAGGTGGGAATACGGAGGCGTACATTCTGGATCTGTTTCTTGAGTTCGTTGTCCTGCTTGGCGGCTTTTTGCGCCTCCCGACGGGCTTGTTTTGCGTTGAACTACACGACGTCAATGTCAGGTCATTCCGACTCGTATTGCTGCCCCGATCGGTGCCTGGGCGGCCGCAAAGGTGTTTCCCAGCGGAGCGCGGGGTTGAGGATGCTTCGTACCCGGGCCTGGAACTCGGTTTGCATGTCCCGGGAGAGTTGGCGGTTCGACATGGTTCTTTCTGGCTTTTGTCTCGTAGACAATAGTCGCGATTGATTATCTTGAAGAAAGCAAAAAAGAATTGCTGTGTTGCGTTGCGTTGCGTTGCGTTCCGTTGCGTTAACTACTTCAACCAGGACCAGAATCGCGGCTGACTTGTTGAGCAAGTGGCGAACAAGGGGGCCAGGCTGACCGTTTCCAGGCTCCGAAGTCGCCTCCTGTTGGTCAACCGAGGCGGGGCGCAGATAACGGCGGGGCTGCAATGGCCCCATGACGCACCATCTGTGGCTGGTGCTGCAGGGATTGTGCTTGCCCTCTGGAATCATAAGCGTCAACGTTTCTTCTTCCCGTTGCAGAATGCGCGTGCGCCTGGGTTTGTGGGCAGGGATCAAGTGGGCCGACGTGCAAGCCACACGATGACCCGCAGCTTGCACATGGATGGGCCCGGTTGACTTTTCGAGCATTGAAGAGCATTTTTTTCACCTTGCCATCTTTATATTTTCGGATTGACCGCAAGGTGTTTCCTCCTCGACCCAGTCCCAGTTCAGTCTCCCCCATAGCCCATCAAAAAAACACCGGCAGCGGCAGCAACATGTCCACCATGCGGAAGCACAATGTCACGGCCTTTCCTCGTCCGCCAATTGTGGAGAGGACGAACCGTCACATCCAGATCAAGTGGCACGGTCAGCTAGTGGCCGACTGCCCGCCTGGCGAGGCTTACTGGGTGCTCGAGGCCCATCACGCTCCGGGTCCGTTTCCCCTCCTTGGCTTCTCCATCTCCATCACCATGATCTCCATCTCGTTCTCCATCACCATCGTCATCTCTCGCCGCCGGCTCGGATGGCCCCTGGCGATAGCCGCGAAAATTGCCTCTTGTGTGTCGACGGTTACTGACCCTTTGTCTCCTTGTGCAGTGTACTACATCCCTCCTAGCAGAGTCCGGCTGCCCTTATCGACCACTCCTCGAGCGACCTTCTCGGAATTCCACGGCGCCGCCACGAACTATGCCATTATGAGTCCCATCTCCGCCGCCGACATCCTCACCAACCGTATCTGGTCGTATAACGAGCCGCCCAAAGAATACGAGGCCATCAAGGGCTATATCGCGTTCTTTGTCGGACCTTGGGAGTGTTATGTCGACAACGAAAGGGCCCACGCGCCGCCGGGTGATTATTATGGCGGCTGGGTCACGAGCGACATTGAGGGGCTCGTGAAGCCTACTCACCAACAATCTCACCAGTGGGGAACGGGCTGGGACGGCGTCTTCTAGAGGGATAACGGGAAGGGGAATGTGAAAATTTTCGCACAAGTCCGCCACCGCTATCTCCCATGGTAGCGAAGGAGCGGTCAGCATATACGGTGTCTGCGGCGTTGGGGAACGGACCATCACACATCCGGGGGCATTGGGCTGGGTCGAGGGGAGTGATAGAAGGGGTATTGGAGTAGGAAAAAAAGTGCTTTTTAATCAGCTCAAAGTTTTCCTTTGACGTGAGGTTGTCGACAAGGCTTTTCCGGCCCGGTACTCGGCAATAACCCAAGTGGGAAAAAAAAAGACGCGGTCCGCCCCAGGAAACTGAACGGCAGTACGGCTTGTAATATATCGCTGGTGCCGGATGGAGCCGCCTTGAGGCATGTGTGTATATGTATGTAAGCCACTCCGCCTAAACGTGGATTCCGTGCCGCTTGACACTCCCGTGTACCCCAGACTACTGGCGGCATCCACACTCCCGACGACGGGAATATGCGGAGGATAACAACCCTGCAGCCTTCCACCTATCCAGCGCTCTCCCAGGATTCCATAAACCAGACTCCACAAAGGGATACAGAATGGAAGCTCTCGGAAGGGGACGAATGTGGGGAGTGATTGTCCATCCGCGCATCAGAGAGGAAAAGGGGGTTCAGGGATGGCGGGCCGACCGTTGGAAGCGATCTGGGATGTAACGCGCTTGCGTGTGGGGAGGGCCGTCGCAGAAAGCAAGCGACAGCTTTGCTTGGCCCACAGGGCCTCCTTTTGGATTTAAAACCAACCACGCACTCGGTTTGGGACTGGCCGCGTTCGGAGCCGTTGTTGTCGCCGGATTTACTTACTGCGTGCTTCGTAATGCCCGAGGTGTTTGTGTGCTGCAGAAAAGAGGTTTTGATGCCTTTTCGTTTTTGGGGAAAAGCAAAAACTGGGGCTTGTTGAAAGGCATACTGTGAATGCTGCGCCGCGCCGCGCACGTGCCGCCAAGGCGAGACTCGCAGCTGCCAACACCCGCTTGGCTTGAGAGGCGGATCAGTCACCGATCTGCCCGGCTGCCCGCCCGGAGGAGCAGCCCCTGAGATGGGGTCGATGCGCACTTGGCATCCCCTTTCACTTCCGAGCTTCCCTCTTCCTCAAACCTCCGCAGCAATTGATCCACCCTACTACCCTCCCTCGTAACCTGCGCCGGATCAAGGAAGGAGGCTGGGAGTGTGCTTGATGGCCATGGACTGGTGGTGCCTCCATGTGCTGGGCATCTGCGAGACTCGAACGGCTCGAACAAAGGCAGGATGCATTGTCCGGACAGGGAACGCATCCACCGACACCTCACCGACGCAGCTGTTCCTTGGGTACGAAGTACAACACATACATACATAACGACTACACTGCAAAGCAGTGTAACTCAGGCCCGCACAAAGCTGCGGACCCTCCCCCGCCTCCGTCTTGTCCGGGCGATGCGGCCCGCCGCAAAGCCCGCAATGCCGAATGGGGTACGATTTGAATTAGATTAAATCTGGGGTTTCTAGAAGACTCGTGCCCGGTAAAGTGAGTGCCGCTCCAGCGTTAGTTCAAACTTCGGGTGCATGCGACGCAAATCTGGGGTTCCATGGGTCTGGGGATATTCAGCCTGATTGCCGCTACTGAAAGGTTCGCCCAGCATTGCACACCCTTCCGCTGTAAATTGCGGGCTTTCTGGGGAGGGAGGGTTGTTGCCACCGGTATGAACCAAACGACATGTTCGATCAAACGTCGAGGTCACATACCTTACAGAGTGCTAAGCAGTCGGTCAATAACGCCGACAGATTGGCGGTGGATGGCAGCATGAGAGAATGAATGGTGGACAAGTCTCCGCCCCAAATTACCGTAACTGGCATAATGGAACCCACATGTCTCGGTAGCGTGTCACCATTGCACCCGCTGCTTCAGCCAACCCGGCTGCTCTTCCTAGATCATGTTGTGCACGAATACACTAAACCGACAACACAGTCCGCGGGGCTGACACCGTCTCTGACCACCACGACCGAAAGCGGAGCGCTGTGGAGAGTCTTGCTCCAATTCGACTGTCAATAGCATCAGCGGTGGAGGGAATTTGTTGATGAGTAACCGATGGGTGGTGGAGGCACGAAGGAGGCGGTGGTCGTCGCAGTCAGCACACGCATGCAGGTGCAGCAATTGTTGGCCCGCCTTGGGGGCAAGCCTGCGTAAGCCGTGCCACCCAGAAAAAGAAACAGCTGAGCGGCGCTGGGAACGAACCACACCCAGAAAGTGCAATGCAATGCCACTGAATGAATGCCTCTCAATCTCAATCATCAATCATGATTTCCGGCTGGACGGGATGGCATGTTGCCCTTTGTCTCCGCCCCCGCCTCCTAACATTGGTGCAATCATTTGGATTCCCCTGAGTTCGGGGCTGATGGAGCTTGTGGGTCCGTGGAACGAGATTCCCGTCCGCCCTTCCTGCTTTCCTTGTTTGGACTCGGACGTTGCAGCCGTCGTAAGACAGATTGGGCCAATCAATCAAGAGTGGGTGCATTCGTGAGTATGTTCTGCCTCAGGCAACGAGCCCCTTTCGCATACGTGTCCAGAACATAAAAGAAGCCTGGAGCCCCGTCAGCCCAGAGCGCCTTCCTTGCCGTTGTTCAAGAAGCCAGACTGTCCTCTTCGACAGCGCAGCCAACCAGCTGTTCACTCTGGTCAACAAGGCTGGCTGAGTCACAGATGGACTCGTCATGCATCAGGCAATGCCATTTCGCATCTGATTTCTTGACATATTAGTATTGAGGAACTGGGAAGGCGCCTCGGTACTGTCAACAAAACCACACCTGCTCTGCAACAACAACTCCACCACGGTCTTAGTCACCTACCCGCCAACAAAGCCCGACAAGGAAGCGAACCCTGCTTCGTCATCCATTCGCAGAAACCACACAAAGTCCTCCTACGAGGTGCGAGGTTCACAATGTCTGAAACGCATTCCTGGACCCGCGCAGCGTCGCCAAACATCAAGTTCGAGGGCTCGCCCGCCGAGTCTCTGCTTTCGACCCCTGACGAGATGTATCCCTCTCTGTTCGGTGATAGCCCGACACCGACAAACACAGTCAACCCACTCGAGATGATGTCACCAGAGTCCATCTCCGACGACGGACAACACGACCTGACCATGCTCGCGGGCCTCACCGCCTTCACCCAACTCTCTCACAACCAGCCTGCGGCCTCGGTCGACGGCACCCCCGAGCCCGAGAAGAAGCAGGTCAAGAAGAGGAAGTCATGGGGCCAAGTACTTCCGGAGCCAAAGACCAACCTCCCTCCAAGGTATGTGATGCCGCATTGAGGAGCCAACACCATCGCATTGTGCTGACCATCATAACAGGAAACGCGCCAAGACCGAAGACGAAAAGGAGCAGCGGCGAGTCGAGCGCGTCCTTCGCAACCGTCGCGCCGCCCAATCGTCGCGCGAACGGAAGCGCCTAGAGGTCGAGGGTCTTGAGCAAAGGAACAAAGAGCTTGAGGCAGCGCTCCTCCACGCACAACAAATGAACCTGCGGCTCATCGAGGAGCTTCAGACATTCCAAAGCACAAGTGGCGCCAGGACGACCCCATCATTTGAAGGTCTTCGCCAACCCCCGGTCACATTCTCCCAACAACTCTTCAACTCACAAGATGGGCCCACAATGAGTGGCGCGGGTTCGCTGGAGCAAATGTTCCAGTCCATTCCATCCACCAACAAGACCGTGAACCCTGCATCTCTGTCGCCCTCCCTCAGCCCCGTCGCTGAGGAGGCGGACGAGGAGTGCGAGCCAGCAACAGCGGCCGCTACTCCTGTTGCGGATGTCCCCATCATGCCCGAGGCTAATGTTTCCCCCGACGCGACACAACATCCTGCTGAGATGTTGTGCCTGGACCTGCAGTGTCGGTCGGCGGAAGCACCAGCCTCGGCGTGGCAACGGGCATCCCAACAACAACTACATCCAGCACAAGCGCTGCTCCTCCAGCTCCAGTTCCTTCTGGCCTCCACCTCGGCGATGGTTTCTGTATGCCAGAGGCCCTTGACGCAGATCGCTATCTCATTGAAAGCGGGCTTCTCTCTTCACCCAACTCAGCCGATTATGAATACGATCATCTGGCTAGTGACGACACCTCATCGTTCCCATTCACGAACGACTTCGACATCAACGAGTTCATCACCGACAGCGAGCTTAACGGCGCGCCCAGCAACGAGCAACAGCCGCCGCACCTCTACGGCAGCTCCGTCGCAGACTCGTCGCTCCTCAACCCTGAGACTCCGAACCCTTCGGAAGATCCTTACCTGCAGCCCCACTCTGGCGCGTCCCTTGATGGATGCGACGATGGCGGTCTTGCGGTTGGTGTCAACTGAGGGATACTCGGTCGACCGGGTTTCGGGAGCCGACGAGTCGGCGGCGGCAGCAGCTAACGGAGAGTCGCAGCAGCAGTTGCCCCGTCGCGGGCCAACCAGTTGGCCGAACGGAGCCAAGCTCCCGTCGAAGGAGGTGCTACTCACACTCTTGTGGGTCCTCAGAGTCGAAGAGCGGAGACTTCAGATCCGCGAACAAGCAAAGGCTTCGTCGAAACCCGAGGAGTCCGGTGTCTCCAAGACAACTTCGCCAGCAATCAACAAGGCAACATATGTCTTGAACGTATCATCGCGCAAGCGAAGTAGTGAAGAAGAAAGTCGGGTTGCTTCCCTTAAGAGGCAACGCTTTCAGTAAACGATCTGTATGAATCAATTTGGGCTGGCTTAACACGGCGAATACATAGCATGGCGAAACGGAACCTTGGGCCTGGTTAGCGTTGATTTCTCGAGCAGCGTTGGACCGCTTCTAGCTCTTGTACTATGTACCACCATTAGACAATTGATCTTGTCTTGACTTATGACTTGCATCTTCACTTACCTTGCTTGACTTGCTCCTCATGTCGTGTGCAGTGAGTGCCGTGCTTAAGTGGAACTAGACGTAAAGTGCGAAATCTGGCTGACCCTTTTGTTGATCTTGGGCAGGGACAAGAGGAGTGAGTGTCGGACATGTCTCAACATCGGATCTGTACTGGTTCTGGTTCGGTTGATGCTTGGTGATGACTACGGTCTCCTGCCGGCACCGTAAGCTTCAAAAATCTAGCCACCCTTGCAAACACTTCCCCGTCCCAGTAAGGTCCTATCCTGTGTATTACTGGTATTTCGACAAAGAATTATCTCGTGCCGCGAGGCCAGTGACGGGGGTACGATGTCTTATCTAATGCCCAAGGCGAATACATCGACTCAGCAAAGGATATGGGAGCTCCTGAGCGCACACATGCCGCTCCCTTCAACAATCCTCAACATCGGGATGTGTCATAGGATAAGGAGTACGGCAAGCCAGGTGGGAAACCAGGGTTGCGTCCTGCTAACGGTCCTCGGGTTGTCATTGGTGCTTCCCATCGTGAGGATGATACAGTCGTCGGTGGCGGGTTGGGTACGAAATGCCGACTCGCCGTGGATGGATCGGCGATACGAGATTGGTGGAATAAGGGGAGGGGAGCGAGGGAGGAGCGGTACGGTGCTTTGGTGAATTAATTCAACCTCGAAATACCACTTCCTAGAGAGCTGTCCAGCATACAGCTCACCTTTTCCGGTCATGAGTTCGGAAGGCATGCCCTCCCTCTATGGACTCTAGCCGCTCTCGAAGCTAACAACTCCGCCACATTTTCGAATAGGGTCTTTTTAGGTTAAACTTGGAGGTGGGTGACAAGCATTTGTTTTCACCGAGAGTAGTCGTACGTAGTTGATAGGGGCCAGCTCCTCCGAGTGAAAGCCCATGTGGCACTGGACCTTCTGTATGGACGGACAGACACATATCCGTCATCTTGTGACCTCTGTGCAGTCTTTGCATGGCTCAACCATGGTAGGTCTGAGCTGAGTTGCTGTTTCCACTCATGTCCGGCCCATCGTTGGAGTATCATCCCCAATACGGTAGATGGAACCGTTGAGTCAACCCCGCGTTATTACCCTCCAATATGCTGTGCAGCTCATGCAATGGAACATCGGGGAAATGGGCGTGCATCATCCTGATCAATATTCAACCCGCCCCTTGCTCGTTCCAAGGCCCCTGCGAGCACTCTCTGTACCTCACACCTTCATGTGCTTCAACACGGAGGGGGGAATGGCCCGGATGGGATGGCGTCCGCTCTCTCCTCACCCCTCTTCTCCTAAACTCATCTACACTCGGTGGCTTTACGCTAGTGCACCGGATTGCATTAGTGTACATTGCGGCTCTAGTGAGTTTTAGCTACGGAGAATCACCAAGACTCATCGCCATGCTGAGCTATTCAAACCAAGGCTACCTAATCATATTATTAGAGTTAAGAGCTGCCGTTGGACTCTAAATAAGCTGCCGGATAAAAGCCAATAACCATGATCCATCCATAGCCGGATCGGTGAATTGAGGAGTGTGCTGTGAGAAGGCCTGCTTGACGCTCTAGTTCAAGGTCTCTGGATAGATAACCTACCGGTCCCTAGTTGTATTCGCCGGCATGTGGTAGCACAACAGGGCAGGATGCCATGCAGCGTCGAGGAGGGTAAGGGGTTGGCGAAGCTCGGGTGCTTTTACCACATTGGACCGATCCGAGCTAGGTAAGTAAGTCACCACTGGCTGTAGCTCGGGAACTGAGGAGTGCGAGCTGGTAATGAGAGCTTGGTGTGACTGGTGCAACTTCTCCGTGGTGATCAATGCATGGTGTTGTCAAGTCGGTGCGGGCCCCAATCACAACCACCAGATCGCCTTTCCCTCGCATTGCCGTCAACATCGGGCCCCTTCATCCCCGCGAGACCGTTTGGGCCGCCGTAACACAGACAATACCAAGAGGATGAGGGGTTCCTGGGGTTGCATACGCGGCTCGCATATCGCAAGGGGTTCGTCAACACGTGAGGGGAATGCAGCAGTTTGGTCTCTGGAGGACAGGAATTGGCCAACCAGAGCTGCAGCAGTCAAGTTGATGGAAACATGGAAAGAGTGGTCGAGGCCATGGTTGCTCTGTTGAGGGGTCATCGGCCACAGGTATGGTTCGGCAAGTGTGATTGTTGGCGAGAGGCAGCACATGTAACATAAGAGGTTGACCCCTTCGCAGCATGATTATCCCAGGGCCCCTTATCGGCGGCTCGTCGTAACCTACTCCAAGGCCTCGAGAGCAATACCGGCCGAGATGTCACCGCTACCCGAGGAGTTCGACATTATTGTGTGTGGTGGTGGGAGTTGTGGATGCGTGGTGGCTGGAAGGTATGAATCGTAGCCTGAAGCTTTTATCATCCCCACTGAAGTCTTACATGATGCACACGTTAGGTTGGCCAACCTGGACCATAACCTCAAGGTCCTACTTATCGAAGCTGGAGAGAACAACCTCAACAACCCATGGGTGTTCCGACCGGCAATCTTCCCACGGAATATGAAATTGGACTCCAAGACGGCCACCTTCTATGAGTCTAGCCCTTCGAAATGGCTCGGAGGCCGCAGCGCCATTGTGCCGGCCGCCCATGTTCTTGGTGGCGGATCCTCAATCAACTTCATGGTAAGAGAGGGGGATAGTGAGTGGTTGGTGGTTGGGCCCGGGGGCTGACGCGTGACAGATGTACACCCGAGCTTCTGCTTCTGATTATGATGACTTCCAGGCCAAGGGCTGGAAGACCGAGGAGCTCCTACCGCTCATGAAGAAGCATGAGACCTACCAGCGTGCCTCACACAATCGGGATACCCATGGATTCGAGGGCCCCATCAAGGTCTCCTTTGGTAACTAGTATGAGAGCCGGGAGCCTGTTCTTTCGCTCATTTGGATATCCGGATACTGACCAGTTTAAAGTGCGTACCCAATCAAGGATGATTTTCTCCGAGCTGTCGAAACCCAAGGAATCCCCATCGTCGATGACCTGCAGGATCTCAAAACCGGCCATGGAGCTGAGCAGTGGTATGTCACCTACATTCTGGAGAGACCTCTGCTATCCACAAATGGTAAAAGATGCTAACTCGACATGTAGGCTGAAGTGGATCAATCGGGATGTGAGTGATCCCCCAGTGTGGTATACCCAGCCTGACGGGGCACTGATAGCAACATACATCTAGACTGGCCGCCGCAGCGACAGCGCTCATGCGTATATCCATGCCACTCGTGCTGTCCATTCGAACCTGTACATTGCCTGCAATACCAAGGTTGACAAGGTGATCATTGAAAACGGCCGAGCCGTTGCTGTCCGAACCGTGTAGGCTTCTCTTTTTAGCACCCTCTCTTCACCTTCGATTCCTTTGCTAACAAACCAACAGCCCGACTAAGCCGAGTGGCGATGTGAGTGCTAGTACTTTTCAACCTTCTCTTTCTCCAAAGAAACTAACGCATCTGTAGGGTGCCGGGGCCCGCGTCTTTCGTGCTCGCAAGCAGATCGTTGTGTCTGGCGGCACCATGTCATCCCCTTTGATTCTCCAGAGGTCCGGAATCGGTAGGGTCGACTACAAACGCGGTCAATATGCAGGGCTAATAATGGGTGTTCAGGTGATGCCAACAAGTTGCGCCGTGTCGGAGTCAAGCCCATCGTCGATCTCCCGGGTGTCGGCCTCAACTTCCAGGACCACTACCTTACCTTTTCCGTCTACCGGGCTAAGCCGGGCACGGAAACGTTCGACGATTTTGCCCGCGGAGACCCCGAGGTGCAGAAGCGTACGAGCTCCTTTGCGAACGGTTGAAGAGAAAGTCAGGCTAACCTTGCCTAGGGGTCTTTGAAGAGTGGAATCTCAAGGGCACCGGCCCCCTTGCCACCAACGGCATCGAAGCGGGAGTCAAGATTCGCCCGACTGCCGCCGAGCTCAAGGAGTTTGAGGCCTGGCCGACCCCTGACTTTAAGGAGGGATGGGAATCCTACTTCAAAAACAAGCCGGACAAGCCAGTGATGCACTATTCTGTCATCAGGTATGTCGCACTTTATGTTGCTTGTTGTGTCTTCCGCCCTACGCTCTGGGTGTCGATGCTAGGATCAAGAGAGAGATAACGGAGATAACTAATGTTGCTTCGCAGTGGATGGTTTGGAGACCACATGTTGATGTAAGTCAGGGGCAACAGTTGGAGTTATATGTCCCCCTCTCGTCACCTAACCGACGTTTCAATAGGCCCCCCGGCAACTTTTTCACCATGTTCCACTTCCTCGAGTACCCCTTCTCGCGGGGCCAGACACACATCACCTCGGCGGACCCGTACGCGGTGCCTGACTTCGACGCGGGCTTCATGAGCGATGAGCGCGACATGGTGCCCATGGTATGGGGCTACATCAAGTCGCGCGAGACGGCGCGTCGCATGGACGCCTACGCCGGAGAGGTTCAGAACATGCACCCCTTCTTTGCCTTCGACTCGGAGGCGCGCGCCCACGACCTCAACCTGGAAGATACCAATCGCTATGCCCTCCCCGGCAACATCACGGCCGGCATCCAGCACGGCAGCTGGAGCGTGCCCGTGCCCGAGGCCGAGGACAAGCCCGCCAAGGGGATTGTGACGAGCAACCGCAAAGAAAAGAGGAAGGAGCTCAAGTATTCCAAGAAGGATATCGAGGCCGTCGAGGAGTGGGTGAAGCGCCATGTCGAGACGACCTGGCATTGTCTTGGTGTAAGTGTGCCTTGCTTTTTTAAGAATCCAGCAAAACCAGCTAACAATCTCCGTCTTTAGACGTGCTCCATGGCCCCCAGAGAGGGAAACAGCATTGTCAAGCACGGTGTCCTGGACGAGCGCCTGAACGTGCACGGCGTCAAGGGCCTCAAAGTGGCCGACTTGAGTATCTGCCCTGACAATGTGGGCTGCAACACGTAAGTGATCCAACACTGGAATTAACAAAAGGAACTAGAATTACGGCTAACGGAGTGTGCCAGATACTCGACTGCGCTTCTTATCGGTGAAAAGGCCGCCATGTTGGTTGCCGAAGACCTTGGCTACTCGGGCGAGGCGCTCGACATGAAAGTGCCGGATTACCATGCCCCAGGTGAGAATCGGCTTGCTTCGAGGTTGTAAGGTGTATTTGACGTTGTGGAGCGGGCGGTGGATATGATGAAGTGATAATATCTCGGGTCGGCCCAGTCCAGAGTCGATCAAAAGACACTCTTTTCACTTTTCCCAGGTTGACTTTTGTCCCCCCCCATGCTTTTTCACATTGCCGTGTACCGTTGCGCGCTGTAGCTAGCGACCAAGTAGTGGCAGATAGTTATGACTTATTGTTTTTTGATGGTCTGGTAGCTGTGGTTCATAATCCGGGAAGGCCCTTGAATCTGAGAGGAGCTGCCGCCCACAGATGCTGCTGACTACGCCTGTTAGCGTCAACATACGAGGTAAGGAAAGAAGGGATCGCTGACCCCAGTGTGTTGTCTTAATTCGTACATGCCATCCATATATTACAATGCAGTAAAAGCCCCTTGTGCCATGCCCATACGCCCATTCGGAGTGGCCCTCCCCCACCTCCCCCAACGCCTGTCCTTCAAAAACCATTCACGAACTTGTGCTGAAGTGGTAGTTCTCCCACAGATACTCGTAATCCTCCAAAATACCGGCGAGCAGGCCTGGCATCCGGCTTCGGACACCCTCCACCATGCCCTTGGTAACGTTTTCGTAGAAGGCGCCGCGCATCGCCCACCAGCCCATGGCCCAGCCGCGCCTGTTCCACTCCTCGCGCTCGAGCGGCGTCGTTCTCAGCCCACGATCCCTCAGCTGCCGTGCGGCGAGCTCCGCGCCGACGCCCAACAGCCACGGTGTCCAAGCCTTGCGTTTGTCCTTGCTTCGAGCCAGCGCCACGGCAAAGATGAGCGGCGCGAGGATATGCAAAACCTCGGCGGCCTGAGCTCGACCCTGCAGTTTATTGAGCAACGTCGCTGCCGGCTTGATGTCGTCCGAGGTCAACACCCGCGAAAGTAGGTACCCGCTCGTATCGCCTGGGGCGGGCAGAGACGGGAGGCTCATGCCGGTGCGGAACATGGTCCACTCGCCATTGGGACCCAACTGACCCTTTCGTTGGCCCAGTTCCCCAGTGCTATTCCTCCTGTCCTCATCATCTTCCTCTAGCGACCTGAACCCAGCCTCCACCTCATCCTCCTCTGTGGGCTGCTCTGGTATCGGCTCGCGCTCGGGAAGAATGGGGGTGACGAGTGGGCGGGACCGTGTGATGCGCATCAGCAGCAGGCGGCACAGGGCCTTGGCGGCCTCGAGCATGACGACAACGCGCCAGCGGATGCGCTCGCCGCGGCGCTTGGCGGCCATCTCGCACAGCAGCTCGACATAGTGGACGATCTGCAGGGCGTAGGCGACGCGGCGGTAGAGGGTGCTCTTCACGGTCCAGAAGCGCGTGTATCGGCCGTGTGGGGTGGGCGCGGGCTGTGAGAGGGAGGGCGGCAGCGGTGCTTTCGTCGCGAGCTTGTGCGCCCGTCGGAGTAGCGTGTCGTGGTAGAGGGATAGCAGCTGCACACCGCTGTGGATGGACTCGGAGGCAATCTCGGCGTCGCGGAAACGGCCTACAAAAGAATGCCGGGTTAGTGACGGTTCAGGTTTGGGTTCCCCAATGGCTTGATTGATGCTTGGAAGGAGGAGAGGAAGCATACCAGGGATGATGTAGGTTAATGATCGTAACGTCGACTCAATTTGTGACACCTGGTGTGCGTTCTTGGTGATGAAGTCATCATACATCTGAAACCATTGTGACGGCATTGTCAAAGTGTTTTTAATGCCGGATCCTTTAGAGGGGACCATGGGATAGGTAGCGCAACCAGCGCGGGATGCGCTACATCCGCCGTCAATGGATGGGGAACCCTCGATGCTTCTGCCACGAGGTTATGCAGTCAGATGGCCGGAGTCGAATGGCTGAAAACGTGAGTGTTGCGGTTGGAGAATGCAATTGTACCAACAAGTATCTGTGGGTGGATGTTGAAATGACCGAGTTCGACCTCCGGGCACCCCTTCCCAGGTCCAGGTCACAGGCGATCCATCCCTCAGGCGCCATGCCTCGGTTGCGGGAACTGCTGCCCGAGCTGGAAGTGGGTCCAAAACAGGGGAGCGCGGAAGAAGCACAGGCGGAAGCGGGAAAGTTGGGGTCAAATTTACCATGCAGATGCAGCACGCTTGGAACTCTCGGTTTTTTTGTCTTTTCCATTTTCCTTTTCGCTCGTCAATCTCAACGCTACTGTGTAGAATATTACATGCAAAAATGCGTTTAAGCGATAACCCCCCCCCAGCTCCAAAATCTTTGCCTTGGCCCCTTCAACAAGACTCTTCTCGTCAAAAATGGACGTCACGCTGGGATGCACCGCAACAACATTAGCCCACTTGAGAAAGTTGGGTGTCTTCGCCTCAATCTGTGCCCAGAGGCTCTTGGGGTAAACACCAGCCGTCGACAGGGCCTTGAGACGGATCACGAATGAGCCCGTCAGAACCTGTAATTTGTTTGTTAGTACCTTGGTGGATTCCCTTGCCAACCATACATGTATGTAGCTGTGTGTTTCTTACCTCGGCCAAAGTGATCTTGTCGCTTCCGCCAAAGAAGGGACTCGCGTCACCAAGCAGCGGCTCAACCTCCTTCACAAGTCCTGCGATTGCCTTCTCGGCGATTTCCTCCCTGTCCTCTCGCGTCTTGGCCTTGAAAAGCCCGAACAATACGCTCTGGAACTTGGAGATGAACGCGTCAACAAACAAGGCAACCTGGGCCCGGCGCAGCGCACCGCCGGGAGCATTGGAGGCGGGGATCAAATGGGACGGGTAAGTGTCGGCAAGGAACTGCGCAACGATGCCGGACTCGATGATGATCTCTCCGTTGTACGACAACGCTGGGACCAGCCCACGTGGGTTGATCTTGAGGTACTCCTCTGTCCGTGGCGTGTCCAAGTCGATAATGACTTCCTCAAACGGGATCTTGAGCTCCGCCAGCGCGATGTGCGCGCGGTGTGCCCCTTGATTAAGGTTAGTTCTATGTTTTTGGGCCAGAACTGGTTCCGTCAAAATCCTACTCACAAGGGCATCGGTGGTTGGTGTAGAGAATGAGCTTGTCTTGCGAAGCCATGGTGTTTTTGGGTTGGTTGCAGCTGGTTAATGATTCTGACAACCCATGGAAGGTCAGGAGGGTAGGTAATTATACTGTTAAATAGATTTGCCTAGGTAGTTACCCAACGTTGAGTTGAGCGTTCTAGCTGACATATCAACGCTGTGGCGTCATCGATGGCGCTATGCCCAGCAGGCTCGGACTGGCCATCACGGCATTGCGGAGCCGGGTTGCCTTAGACGGAGGAACAACAAGGGGCCATCTTTTACCGAGCCCGTGTTAGATCCTTGGAGATGTCTAAGGATGTTCCACTAGCCAACGCGATAGTGCCCCGCATTATACCGGATTCCCTCAAGTGAAGAAGGGGGGATTACCAAGAAACTCTCCGTAGCCGGGACATGGATGCCCCGAAACTAGCGGTTTATCCAACGAAAAGCGCCGATGCCGTCCATGATTCGACTTGGACTGCCTCACCTGGCACTCGCTCCCGGTGACTTTAAGTTCCTTTGGCTCTCACCACTGGCGACCCCAGGATAAAACCGACAACGAGCGGATGGCTTGTGTGATTATTACTATTACACGGCACGACCAGCCCAACACTCGCTTTTTGAAACTGGCATCCTTTCGCCCATTTCTACGCCATCATTCTCATTATAAGTTGAGTCCCCGGCCACATGATGGGCTCTTGCTTCACACAGGCCGACCGTCATGATCGGGCCTGAAAGCACTCATCTAATCTGATCCTCCAAGATGGAAAGATTAGGTAGAGGAGTGCTTCCCGACCCAGTACTGCTGATTCTTACCACAGCACCAGGATAGAGCCCAACGACGCACGAATTGCATTGACGTGGTGAAGTGAATTCCTAAGGCGCCGGGTCTCCAGAGGGGGGGTTGAAATATAATGAATAGATGACATATCTACTCATTATCCAGCCGTACCCGACTGGACTTGGCCACGAATAGGCGATGTTCCCCAAAACGAGATAACCCCCGCCGCGATCCAACCCCAACCGTGGGATCAGGAGCACCCACAAGCCGGCCGACTCCGGAATCTCTCCCTCAGTGCAGGTAGTTTCGGTGGCCTATCCCACCACGATGCCCAACACCAACTTTACACACAGGATTGTCGAATCGCACGCTTTGACGCAGACAAGGGGCGACTCGTCCACCAACGTTTGGGCGTGATTGGGTCGGCATCTTGCATACGCATGCTCATCACGTCTGGACGCTTTGCCGAATCAGCTCTCGCCTACGTATTGGCACCGAGTCCAGGTATGCCGCTCGCACGATCGGGAAGCTGCAAGATACTGCATTGCTTCCTGGGATCCTTGAGTGGACATCTTCTCGGTGTCAGCTTGCAGGTGAATCATGCAACGATCAACCGACCAGCACACCATACGAAGAAGGACAATAAGACCAAATTGGCATAGTATCACTGTATCAAGGTTAGCCTGGCTGGAAAGGCAACCAGGAACATTCTAACCCATCCCATTGGCACTGTTCCGTGACAGCAACGAGAGGCACCACGTCCGCGACCCCCAACCCATGCATATGCATGCACCGGATGCAATTCCGATGGGGCACGGGTGGAAAGATGGTATTGGGCTTGGGACTGCCGGATCACGGAAAAGTGACTCGAGCTGTGCTGTGCGGCTCGGGCGACCTGCCCTTCCTTCACTAGGTCCTTCGCTCGCCCTTAGATAAAGCTGTTGAGCCGACATTTCAATATGGAGGCAAAACACCACACTTCCTGGCTCTCCAGTCTGCTTCCAGTCTTTAACATCCACCAAGTTTAAATATCCCTAGCCTCGCCCGCTCACACCGTCGTTGGCCTCGGCTTCAATCATTATTACTCATTTATCTTGTCAAAATCAACACCCGATCCAATCATTGATCGCCATGGCCGAGAAACCTTGCGCCCATTTCGCTACCCACGGCTGCACCACCTTGGTGGGCAAAGATGGCGAGTTGTGCAGCGACTGTCAACGAACCGGCTGCTGATTTATGTCATTACCGCACACCAAGAAACGGCGGGGGCTATTGCATTGTCGTGCTCTGAGGTCCGTTTCCAACGGAAGGATAAAGCAAGCTTGCCTCCCGCCTACATGTTGGCAATCATCATGATCGAACCTTTGCACGGCGGCTCGAGCTCGACATCATAAGGTACCTACCTACCTACCCAACCCTGCTCTCTAAAAGAGAGGGCCGACGGCCCGACAGCGACAAACCATACAAAGTTTTCTTGAAAGCCATCGCGGCTTTCCGGGGATATATGTGACGAGCGGCTTCCATCTTTTCGGGTGGGTTTTTCTTTAGCATTCGCATGGTCAGGGTCAGTCGGAGGCAAGTAGGAGGTGAAGGAGAACTGGGCCGGGATCAAATCGCTCACTTCATAAAAGTATGACCATTTTCTTCGAGATAATCTGGTGTAAAAAGCTCGGTTGTTGCGAGGCTACGAGACTCGCAGTGGGCTTGAAGAGGCAAAATAGGTAGTTCTATACAAGTAATGGCTGGCATTTGGTAGAGTCCGGTGTATTGTATGGTTAATCATTAGTGAGGCCCTAACATTGGGTTATTTCATCTCTAGATTTTGGTGGTTGCGGTCACAGCCACCCCTCGGCTTTGGCCCAGCGCCTTTTCACACTCCCGTTTCATTTTAGGTCATCACTTCATACTGGCAGCTTAGATAGCACTACAACATGTATACATGGTTATAGTAGGACTCGCCAACCTACCAACCGCCGCTGAGTCCCTTGTTACATGTACTGAGGTTTGGCAACCGAGTCCTTCATTAGCTCCATGTCACGCCTCGCCTCGTTCTCATCCGCTGACACTTTGCCGAGGCACCATCCTGTGAGCGGAATATTCGGATTCTAAAGAAGGAACGAGCTGTTTTTCTAAGAAACAAGGAGAGAGAAAAGCCTATGTCCCCACGCCAAGATCTAGTGGCCGTGCATGTCGCTGAGTAAGAGGACCATTGTGACGCCTCTCTCTCTCCAATAACACTACGTAATGGGGGTTACTTTGTGAGACTTTTGAGAGAACTATTTACTTAATCTACTTGTAGATTTCTCAATGTTTCCTCCAAGTTTCTAGGCGGTTGGCCACAGCCGCCTACCTGGTGGGCAGGTAACTATTGGTCTTATGCAAGGCCTAGACCAGCTCGCTCGCATTGCAAGCCATCCGCTCCCGGTATTCCGTGAAGGCCTCGGGTGCTGTATAATATAACGGATCAGTAGAGCCGACAAGCAAGTTCGTATAAAATTCAGGTCCCTGATGGATCATCACCACCAGCGTCCCACCCCTGATGTTACGCTCGGCTGATGGTGGTCTGAGGCGATTACTGATGCTGTGCAGCCACAGCCCAAGCGATGAACAAACCTCGACCACGAGACGCGAACTCCACGTGTAAGCTCAAAGAAGGACCATGAGCGTACGAAGAACCTTCTTCGTTTTGGGTTTAAATACGGACCACTCCTCCTCCATCGACATCTATTTTGAAATCCGTAGAGAACTCAGCACCACTTAAACATTTCTCAACCACGCCATAAACTGCCACAATGATTGCCCCCAAGGTTTTTGCCCTTGGCTCGCTTCTCGCGGGCGCCATTGCTGGGCCCGTTACTGCTCCCTCACCGGTCTCGGAGGCTGAGTTCAACGACATCGCCAAGCGTGCTGAGGGAATCCACTTGGTCAACTGCAAGGACGGAGCTACGAACATCTACTCTGTAGTGGTGGTGAGTGACCAATGTGGCGCTGGGTACACCCCATCACAGAACGCTCACTAACACCAAACTTGACCAGTACTGCGCCAACGATAGCAACTGCAACTTCCGGCCTTCCTCGAGCAACGCCTGCTACCCCACCAGCGGTGTCATGGCCTGGGAGGGCGGCGGCCAGTCGTGTGGTTTCTCCACCAGCGTGTACTTCTCTTGGAACATCCAATCGGATGCACAAACAAAGGCAGATTACAGCAAAGTTGGGTTAGTAGTTGCCATGTCCCTCGCCGTGGACCTATACTTACCTACCTCAGCACTGGCGGCAACGGCTTCCGTGATTACACCATCTACAAAGACGACCAGCACCACATGTACACCGACAGCGACGGACACAGCTGCAAGAGCATTTATTATGCTGTCTAGAGACTAGACGTGCGGGTGGTTAGTAACCTACCAGGTACATGTAGTGTTGGAGGACGATGGATGGCACTAGCTCTTCTTCAAGTATTTCCATTATTGCCACTTGTTTATGTTTTCTTTGCATCGTTGCATGGAGGTTTTGTCACCAACTTGTAAATTTCGGACGTTGGAATCATCAGAGAAAGTTAGGGCCGAATTTCGGTGGAAGATCGGCGCCGAGATTACCGTGCCGTTGGCCCCACATGGGATCGGAACGGGCTCCGTCCGATGTAAACAACGGGCTCAGCCCGAAATGCAAAGCAACGCGCCGTTGAACGTACCTGAGATGGGTTGTAGCCTCGGCGATGTTGCGAACGCGGGTTCTACTTCCATACCTTCCGCATTCGAACATAACCATGTTTCTCGTTTTCCCTTCATTTTGGAGCATTGACAAAGCTGCACCGCTGGGTTCGCAAAAAAGGCGGTTGTCGGGTGGATCGGCACCGACAGCCATCCTCCAAGCATTGGCAGAGTGGACCCTATAAACCAGCACCCGGAGATAAACGCCCCACTGTTGGCCGCGAGCCGCGCCGTGACAGCCGTTTTTACAGCAAGGGAAGGCGCAGCAACTGACTAACGAATTCCATACCTTAACAGTAGTTATCCTCCCTCCGACTTCTTTAATTCTTCTTGAATTTCCTTATTCCTTTCTCTCTCGTCTTCCTCCAACATACACAAAACCAACAAAAACCCCCAAACCACAGAAATCATGTCGCAGTATCCTCCCCAAGGGTAAGTCGCGCCTCATCGGCAATTTGCATTTCGCACGCCGTTCATCTTGCCCGTGGTCTGTTTTATCGCACGGCAAGAAAAACAACAACAAAAGAAATGGTGATGGAACCGAGTGGCTGACCGTTTCCTCTTGTTCTCCCACAGTGGCTACCCTCCCCAGGGCTACCCGCCCCCCCAGGGCTACGCGCCTCAGCCCTACCCGCCCCAGGGCTATCCTCCCCAAGGTTATCCGCCGCCCCAGCCCATGCAATATCATGAGGCGCCCCCGGCCAAGGAGGAGAAGAGCCACGGCTGCCTCTACACTTGGTAAGTTTTGGCAACACCAATTCTCTACTATTCCAGGACGCTAGCTAACCGCGACTGTGCGCATCTAGTATCGCCGCCATGTGCTGCTGCTGGCTCTGCGGCGAGACCTGCGAGTGCTGCTTGGAGTGCCTAGACTGCTGCTGCTAAAAGAGCAAATCAACGCATGCAGCCTAACGACACGCGAATCCTGCTTTAATGCACCCGTCCGAGCCGACAAATCGACAATGGTCTGTGAGCAGGGGATCTGAGCTTGGCGGTTTCGGAAGGGGAGGCGGACTGACAATTATCGGGGAGGACGGCGGACGGCGGACATTTGGAGCGGGAGGGAAAGGACGGGCCGGTGTTACGGATTACACTGGGGAATGAGGATTGCCTTTTTTTTGCCTTTTTTTTGCTACTGCCTACCACCGACTCCTGTCTGCCGACTGCGACGGGTTTTCTTCAGGGTTTCTCGATGCTCGATTTAGTTGTCCGTTTTTTTTTATTAATACCCGACAGCCTGGCGGTTTTCCCAGCGCTCATTCACCGCCGTCTAGCTCGGTACATACCTACAAGTAAAATCGCACGACGATCGAGAGGCCAGCCAAGCGCCGCGGAAAGGTGTGTCTCTGGGCGTTGACGTGGCTGGCTGCGGCCCTCGCGAGCCGAGCCTATCATTCGATGTGAAACGACAATTGTTGGGCAGGAGCTTGTCTTGGTTTTCTTGGGAGATTCTTGGACGTTCGCAATTCCATCGGAAATTGCACGGGAATCCGCTGTTGCTTCGGCGTTTACCGAGTTGCGCTGTCCACAGTGTGATACGAAAGGCCAGGCTCAGGGGCATGGTATACAGGGTTAGGGTTGACTCAGGGGTCCAAAACAACAACAACAACAACAAGAAAACAAACAACACCTTCATGGTAATACTGCAAGGCAGGATGCATTCCATATCATGTTATCGACAAACTGACATATTTCCACTGGATTTATCACACAGTATCCTGAGCAAAAATAACCCGTCTTGCCGCCACTGGCTGACCCAACCGCTTGTCACATTGTCTCATGACTGCAACTTTCACAATATTAGAACCTCAAACTGGGTCAGTTTTGGGATAGTTGCAGCGCTCTATTGTTCCTCATGGCATTCCAAAATCCCCAGGATTTGTCGGGCCTTTGGTCGCGCATTTGTTGAGCTCATGACTCATTACTTCTTGTTTAACCAACTGCTTCATCCTTTTCAGCCGTCACTGGCAACAACATAATTTGACAGAAACAGAGCAGAGCGCGTCAGAAAAGGAGATAGCTGTTTGTAAAACCGGCTCGGGAGTTCTCAGCAACTATAGACTCAGCGCTATGACTGGACCAAGGAGCCACCAATCACTAACAACACCATGTTCTACTGGTGCGGACGTGCAAGCAAGCAAGGAGTGCTTTTGAAACCTCGTAGAGACTCAAATACAAACCTTCTTTTCAAGCCACAACATATTTTTAGGCCTCAACAGTTTCTAATGGTTCTAAGGCTAGCAGTTGCCAAGTGTTATTATTGAAACACGTGTAATAGTGTAAGAGATATCGGTGTGCCCTGTTCCTTACAATGACCGATATGCTACTAGGAGGCTTGATGGTTAACCCTGTCGCTGATTAGGTACATTAAGAATAGTAGCTGGTAGTTCCTTGTGAATCTGCCCATTGACATCTGCTTGCTACCACATAAAACAAAGCACATCACAAATGAGTTACGGTTGAAGACCACTACAGAGACTCTCAGCCTGCGGTTTGCTTGAGGTAGTTGCTGCAGTGCCAAATTTTCGATCAGTGAATAGGCACACAGTGCATAGGCACCCTGTGACCAGGAGAATGACGTGTCGGATAATAAGTGCCGCCGGATGTAGTGATGTAGTGAATAGCATCGTGCCCTCATCCCCTAGCTTCCGTCTGGTGTTGTCTTCGCACAACTACAATTTGCTGGCGGAATTAATGGCAGTGCTACACCTATTTAATTTTCACTGGCCCTGTTCCTCCGCTCTCTTTTTCTTTCCACGGTAAGCACACAGCATCAGTTGTCTTCGCCCAAGTTAGCAAAAGATCTTGAGTGCTACTCAAGAGACAAAGAGTCTTGAGGCGACTTCTTCTTATTTCTTATATACCGAAACAGAACCGACACATTGAAAAAGAGTAAGGTCTCTTCTTCTTACAGTTTCTTCAACAACAACCTAATACTAACTGAAAGCCAACCCAGTTCCCATAATGGCCGACCCTTGGCAGGACGAGGCGCCCCAAGCCCGACAGGAAAGATACTATCCACCCCTTCCTGGAACTGCCCCCCGCGTCGCAATGCCACAGCGACAGGTGTGGGAGAACACCATTCCCCAAACCCACAGGCGTAACGCTACCACGCCCGCTATTGACTCTCGCCGGGAGACCGCTGCGCCTATTTTTATGGCACCTCCCCCAAATAATACCGCACCGCGTAACCCCTGGCAGTTTGGTTACCGTTACCAGGCCGTTGGCCCCAGCCAGCGAACTTTAGTAAGTCTTCACCCAACTTCTACAGCCCCGATGTACCGAGCTAACCGCGCTTCTCTCGTAGATTCCTTCCCCCCCCGCCACCGGCGCATTTCCCCGGGCCCAAGGTGCCCCGGGCCGTGGGTTCCCTCCTGCTGAACCGACTCCTGCCCCGACAAACACAAGCCCTGGGCGCCAGGCCACGGCGCAGAACGCCCAGCCAGCTGAGGGCACAGCCAGGGGAGATGGCGGACCTCAACAACCGAGGCCTCCATTCAGGCCGAGCTATATGGCCAACCCCCAGTCGAGGGCCGAAAGGGAGAATCCGGGCCGAGAAACCATCGCCCGCCGCATGGCGGCCGGGGTTTCCGCAAACTACCGCGGAAATTATAGACTGGCCAGAAACCGACCGGCCAACATTCCCCAAGAGGAGAATTGCTCGGTATACATCACCGGGCTGTCGCCTGATACCACGACTAGCCAACTGCTTCGGGAAGTTCGCAACACTGGTCGCGTATGGGCCAGTGTGATCAGCCCGCCCAGTCGCAACCACGAAACTGCGGCGGCCAAGATCACCTTCTTCACCTCCGTGGCTGCGCAAATCTTTCTGGCCCGCGCCAATGGGCCGGGTCAGCCGGGGCTCTTTGTATGCGGCGTCCGGGTGACGGTGCGGCCGGACCGAAACCGCGTGGCGGAGGCACCGGAGCCGGGGGACCACACCCGGTGTATCTCAATCGCCGGACCCGTGGACATTGTGACGATCCCGTTTCTCATGGCACACTTCTCCAGGGACTTTGTGTTTGAGGTCGACGAGATTATCCCGCTGGTGATGGGGCATTCCATCAACATCCTCGAATGGCGCTTCGGGTCATATCGGTGCCAGGCCCAGTGGGCTTGGAGGAACCTCAGGGAAGATCCGTTCTTCCAGTCACGCGGGGTTCGCGTTCAGTTCGAAAACGATCCCTGCGACCTGTAAGGGCCGAAGGGTGGTACCTTGCCGCGACCACAAGGACCAAGGGAGTGTGATGTGATTGAAGGCTAAGAAAATGGCATTGGATGGACGAGATTGGGGTCGGGGTTAAGGATGGACACCATATCTTGGGATGGACAAGTTTTATGGTTATCTGAACGCTGTTGTCCGTCTAAAGTTCAAGGGCTTCTTGGGACTATTATGTACGGCGGCCTGGTACCTAGGTGCCTACTTATAAATACTTGGACCACACGTCAACACTAACCTAGTACCAGCCTTCCCTCATGGCCTATAGCCGTCTGAAGGTCTTTAGAGCTTCTGAACTTTAGAATCGAGTATCACGGCAGAAATGTTGCAATTACAAAGACAGCCCTAGTCAGCCTCGAAACACAACTTTTAGGTGTCTGAATCTTATCCCAGACGGAACTTTTGGAGCAAACCCACAGGCGTATCAAGGAGCGTGATGAGAAAGGTACCTACCTATGCTGTGCGAACACCTGTCCAGGAGGCTGGTGTATTTGCTCAGCGCAAAACAAACACGGTGAGACCCGGTGGTGGCCTCCACCAGATCGGAGCAGCACCGTCCGATCAGTATGTATGTGGACAGGCAAAATTGGGCGGCATACCGAACAGAGATACTCAAATGCCATCAGCAACAAAGACAAGGCGCGCAGAAAGACGGAGAGTCAACCCCCACCTAAGGTGAAGTGTATATTAGCCGCGCTAAGTCCCCTCTCAGAAATTTGCTCCGTCACCGTATCTATGATGGCCTCCACCATCTCGTCCTCTCGTTCGAGACAGTACTGGACATTGCCCTCCAAGCGCATAATATCCTCCCGCTGCTCCGAGACGTCCACATCCAACCTATCGACTTGGTGATCCACGCGGCCCATCTCCAACCGCAAGGCCACAAGCTCCGTTTCATACTCATCGATCCGCTTCCGCTGCGTTTGGTTCTCAGTCGACAGGTCACTGATCTGCACAGCTTGAGCATGGACGAGTGCCTCTAGAAGCGCCAGACGCTGCAAGACGGAGGGCTCCGGCATCTGTCCCTTTTCGGGGAGACGTGGCCTTGGAGGGGAAGCGCGTAGGTCAGGCCTTTTTGCCCTGGCAATTTCGCTGGGCGTTGTAGCAGCCACAGGGTCGCTGCTACTACGCCGTCGCTTTCCGTCCCGGGTTTCAGGCTTTGGCCGCAAATCTGGATGAGCGTGTTAATGACTGGAATGGATTGGAGAACGACAGGCAAAAAGAGAAAAAAAGTGGAAAGACAGATAGCAAGAGTAATTTAAAGACGAAGAAGAGAAAAGCTAAAGAAAAGGATGAAGAGATAACAGGGGATTGCTTACGTGAACTCGCAGCGGGGGGCACTGACGGCCCTGGACAGGCTTCATGGTACGGCGGTGGGATGTCACAATCTCCTTCCCCGTCGCCTTCCCCGTCTCCTTCCCCGCCACCATCGAATGGTGGTGATGTCGTGGGATACAAAGGTTCGACATCCCACATCCGTCCTCCCGACCCGCCAAACAACTTAAACAACTCGGTATACGGCGGCAGCTCTTGCAAGCGACCACCCGTGAGCAGTGCCGACAGACGTTGGAGATGCGCCCGGGGAGCCAGGTTTGCCGACATGTACATGACGAGCTGTGTGGCTCGGCTGAGGGATCGGATAGCGTCGATCACTCGGCCTGATGCGCGGTTCTTCGCTGGCCGCGGCGAGGATGCCATGGCGCAGGGAACGATGATCTGGACAGGTCCGCTGAGCTTCATCGACAGACTGGCCAGCTGACCCCGAGACACCACCCTGACAGCTTCCGGAGCATCGACGGCAACGGCGAAGGTGCATGATTGAACACGAGATGGGCGGATATGAAGGTGAATATTACGGGCCGGGACATTCTTCAACTTCACGGGAACGTGCAGCCGCATGAAGACACCGACCGCCGATCCAGTCGTGCCATCATTTGGTGTCGCGGTAATGTCGGACTTGAAAAGAATCTTTGCATCGGAGGGATCGGGAGCCGTGAGGTAGTGTCGCTCTTCGCCATTCGGACTTGTCTCGTCCCACTCTAGGACAGCATGAGTGCTGAGCGATTGCGAGGCAGGGTCATTGGGTGGTGACGATGACATACTTGGCGTTCGAAGAGTTCGGGGTCGTCGACCTAGTCCGATCAGCGTACGTAGCAAGACTCAACGACTTACTGCTTTGCAAGATAACTAAGAATTTCAAGCACTCAACACTGATCGGTCGCCAGTCGCTAGCCACGCCTTCAAGGTGTCAGGGTCAGCGAATGGCAATCTCGCTCCTTCTCCTCGAAAACGAGCGAGAACCGAGGAGATTCCAATTCTCAGTGTCCTGGTCTTCCAAGAGTGGTGTCTCAATGCGACCACGACCCATGGGTAGAAACAGTAGATTGACACTGAGCGCGAGGTACTGGTCCTTCAAAAAGCGTGGCGCGCGACCTGGTGTGGAGAAGCAAAGAGGATGCTGAGGGTAAATCGCCAACCTGGAACACGAGGTGGGCGATTGACGTGGTTTGGAGATGGCTGGGACCAACTCCGCAGGTGACCTGCAACCAATCGGCGAATAGTTATCCCCCTGATTATGTAAGGTACATGTACAGATTGGAGAACGGGCTTTGGGCCCCACCACCTCCTCGGGCGGGCCTCCGGTCCAGTGCACTTTCCACGGCCAAAGACAAGCACAAACTCGATTTTCCGGTCCCGGGAGGGCCATATAGTAGGTAGCCTCTCCGGTAAAGTATGCCGCGGTTGGCGTGCCATGTGATGGCTCCCGGGTCCAGGAAGCTTTCGATATCCCGTAGAAGTCCCTCCTTGTTCTCCTCGTCCATGACAACAGTGGAGATTGGCCTGATGCTTTTCAAACTCGTCCTTTGCCAACTGTTAATACGTTGATGCTCGAAGACAGCGGTCTTGTTATTGGTCAGCTTCAGGTACGCATCTCGGCAGTCATCGAAAAACTGCCTCAGGACTGTTGGGGATCCAAAGCACGAGACCGTAACCACCTCCTGAAGGTAACCGTAACTGTCCTTAGAGCAAAACCAGAAGAGATGCTTGTTGTAGCTAAAGTAAAACGTCCCATTCCAAGGAAGGTAGTAGAGGAGTTTCTTCCGCGTTTCGTTTTGGCGACGATCGTTTTCGAGTTGAGAATAGGATGGCCTTCTCCAGCCGACTCGGGCCATAGACGACCGAGCCCTGTGAGCGAATGGTTGAGAGCTTGTCCAGAGGCTAACCATGTCATACACTTCACTGCCATATTGGACGTGGACAGTCGAAACTGCCGACCATTAGAGAATGTCTTCAAGCCGGCAAGGGGACGAACCGAAGTAGGTCTCTGCCACGCCCCGGACGTAGCGAAACACACGTCTGCCCAGGAACGCCAGAAACATGCAGAGCATGAGGGGACGAATGTAGCTGTTCGTGCCCAGAACAAGCTCGACGGCGGCAAGGATGCTAGTAGATCCAGGTACAAAGAAGTCCAGGACTGAGGCTTGGGCTGGGATCAACGGAGCCGGCAAGGTGGTGGTGTTGTTGGCCATGGCGAAGGCGGATTGGTGTCGACGAGCAGAGCCAGGTGCGGGTGTTGTTACGGAGTAGGTGCCTAGTTTTGAAATATCTCACATTTGTAGCTTGAAGGAAGAAGGCTGGAGATGACTGTTACAACGGTGATGGAGTTCTTGATAGGAGAGGTGGGCGGGTATTTATACCTACCCGTTGGTGAGTTCAAATGCGAGCTACCAGTTACATGTACCTATCTACCTACCTGCCTAACCAAACTCTGTTCATTGGGTGCTTGTGACCGTTAATCTCAACGTTGCTCCGTTGTTGACACATCAGCTGCTCCACGTATGTTCCCCGGTCATTCACCTTGCCGAACGTGTAGGGCAAGGGAGGCACTTGACCATGATGTATGTTGCCAATATACTGAATGAAGTGATTCGCCAATCGCCACTAAGACATTGTGACGACTTCGTTTAACCATATGGGGTACTTGACCGGAACAGCTGGCCTCTGGGTAAGGATATTTTTAAAGGACCGAGTCCAACCAGGCTTTGGTAGTATCGCGTAGCAGCAAGCGGTTACTCCGGACACCTCACTCAGCGGCGTGGTTTTAGCTACTCACCGGGCAACAGCTGACTGGTATGACCAAAGCAGTTCCGTGGCCGCTTGTACTCCAGAGTTCAAAGATCTCGACGGCAGAAAGGGTAGAAAGGCCAGAAGTGGAAAGAGAATCAGACCACAAGCAACAGAAAGCACGAATACATGTGAGCGCTTGCTGCCTGTTTTGTGCCGAGCTGCGTGTCAAAGACTAGGTAGGTAGCTAGTACTGGCCATTGCCTCCACGCCACGATATCTCGAGGCCCTATCCATGCACGTTCTTCAGTGCCGCCCATAATTCGCCACTACATGTTTATGTCAACAACCCGTACGCGCCAATCCCTGAGATCTGCTTGTGATTTTGGTCGATCCCACGACGATATCATGACCTTGGTTCACTTCAGCTCCCATGGATGAAGCAAACCTCCTCCGTCCCGAGAAACATCAAGTAGCTTGTTTGCCTGAACTCTCGCGCCCCTGAGATCACACCTGTTTGAATGCATGCATGCTGCCAATCAGCGAAGCGATGTAGTGCAACCGTGCAACCAAGGTCGCGGAGTTAGTCATCGGGGGCTTGAGATTCTGGTCTCTTCAAGCAAGGACTTATGTGTGACCCTGGCTTGCGAAGAGTTGCATCATGCATGAGAAACGGTCCTGGACCCGCCCCTGGACGAAGCCATTCCTAGGCCCCCCTCTTCAGGACCCAGGATCCCAGCTACGTAACTTAACTATTACACAGTAATTAGATACCGGTGCTTTGGCTCTTGAGACCAAGTGAGAGGAGCCTCAGAAAGTGCGGACGCCACGCCGGGCCGTTATTTGCATTGGTCCTTTAATGTCTGGTGTGACAGGCGACGGTACAATGGCGCCGCCCCTGAATATGAAAAGCATGAGCCGCTGTTTTCCCCTTTCCAGGACTGTCCCCCAATTGTAAATCCTGCCTAACGTCTCGTGCCACCGGCGCTGTTGCCGAAGTGACAAGTTATGTAGGTATTCTCCTTTCTTTTCCTGGGCTTTCTTGACCTGGTTTTCTGGACCCAGCTGCGGGCGAGTTGCCCCGTTTGTCTCATATTAAAGGACCAGGCTGGGGGCATTTAAGAGCGCCGGTGAATGGGCCTAGTCCTGGGCGTGGTGACTGTGCCCGAGCCCGCTCCTGTCTAGCCCCGATTCCGGTGGAGCAAGGTGTTGCTCCCGTGGGTCGTCGTCGACGCCAACGGCCCGCCCCGTTGGTCAGTTGGTGTGGACTGCGGAGTTTTAAGGAACCCGCAGATCCGCACACTTGGATAACCTTAATTCGACTGATGTGGTCCTGATACAAGAGAAGTATTATTGTTCTGCTCTCAAACATGAAGACATCTCTGTACTTCAGCCATCTCGGGTGCAAGTTGAAGCTGTTGTTGTCCATCCCCCTGCTTACATGTTGGGGCCTGTTTGGCCCGAGGAAGCGAAGCCAAGCCAGCGAACGGGCCTCTATCCGCCGCCAATCCGAGCCGCTTGCAGACGGCAAGCCCGTTGCTGAACCGGGGTTCCGGGGTCAACCCCTGGGATGGTTGAAATTGCGTGCCGCGGGGATCGGACGTGGAGCCAATGGTCGTGCTGTTTATGGAATCCTCCACCGCTCTGCTGTTTCTTGGGTCCGCTCGGTCCAGCACCATCTGCCCTTGACAGGTGGACGATGTAACGAGGGTTCTGTCTTGGTGTCCTCATCCAATCGGGGGAACTGAGTGCCGTTTTGCCAAAGATCTTTTGACAGAAGATCCAGAAGGATGGCCGATTGTTGCCACTTTTAGTTGGGCTTCCGAGCGCGCTCTGACCGGCACTAACTCAACGGTCCCGATGGTGCGGAAGGAGAGAGTTTCCAGTCTCGGGTTTGTTTCCTTGACCAGGCACTGTCCGAGTTGGACTCCCAAGGTCCGCGCGGGGTCAAATCACATGCAGAAACTCGACGGTCACTTCTGAGACATGCATAATCCTTTTCCAGGCAACGAAAGGTGTTTATTGAACGCGGGGTGGCGGCTAAGCCTCTTTGGAAAGGGGGGGGGGGGGGGTTGGCAAGATGGCAAGACCGGAGACGACCCATTGCCGGTTCTGTTTTGGCTGTCCTCTCGGATACCGGCTGGTGTTCCTGCAGTCGCATCACCGGCACATTGGCCGGGCCGCCTCGCTCGTTTTCTGGGGGTGTGGCGTGTGTTGCGTCGTGTGGTTGCCTCGGCAGAGCTTCCAACGCGTTTCACGGCACGCAAGCGAAGCCAAGAGGAAAATTTTCCGTTCAGTGTTTGGCAGGAGGGGGAGAGACGGCAGGCCGGCAGGCCGGTAACCAGGTCAAGAGCCCCGGTCGGCAACTGAGGATGGCAGGACGCCGGTACTTTTGTGATGAACGGGCCGAGAGCTGCAGTGTGGCCGGCCAGTCACTGCAACGGGAAGGTCAAGCGGACGGTCCGTGCGAAGTTTTGTTGCTACCGGTGAGACACCCTCAACAGCCTGGCTCTCTCGCTTGTCTCGGTGGGTTTGGAGCCAAAGTTCTCGAAGGTTTGTTGGAGATCCTTTGACGCCACCCGACGACCGATGTGCGCGGATCCTTTCCTCCCGGCTCTCTTCCCACAACTCACTTGCTTTTTTGAAAGATCCAGAGATCTGCCAAGGCAAGCAGAAGCAGGGCTACCACGTTCGTTGTCCCCGATGCCTGATTTTCCACTCGCACAACACTGAGAAGACCTTTTCGCAGTGCTTGACGAAACCCCAATGGCGGCTGCGAATTA
The DNA here is from genome assembly GCF_020726465.1 of Chaetomium tenue. Classification (NCBI taxonomy): domain Eukaryota; kingdom Fungi; phylum Ascomycota; class Sordariomycetes; order Sordariales; family Chaetomiaceae; genus Chaetomium; species Chaetomium tenue. The sequence continues at coordinate 4,336,252 of NW_027117333.1, read as the reverse complement.
ATGACAGGGGTGCTTTATGTATTCCATACACAGTAAATCTTTTGTTACGCCGCGGGACGAACTCCCGGATCCGACCCAGTCTCGAGCCAGTCACGAAACCTTTCTTCTCCCATCTCACGAGGGGTGGCCGGGTGGATGTAACTATCCATGTACGAACATCCCTGTTGTTGGAAACCGGGGAAGGGCAAGTGTGCGCCACACATCTGCATGCTTTATTCAATACACGTCCGAGCTGAGTGCGTCAGAACTCAGGGGCACAAATACGCCCATTGGGTGACCGAAATTGTTGTCGAGAGCAGAAAAGGTTATCGTGGGGGGCCAATGTTAACCAAGGACCCAAGGACCTTGGCGACAGTGACGTTGCAAAAGTGTATGCAACATACATATTGCATAGTGATCGACAATCAGCCGGTTTGCTTGTGTATCTGAACATGAACCATGAACATCATGACCTGTCCTGTGCATTGCCCCCCGCCCCCAACCCAGATCCGCCGTCTTGGTGCAAGTGAACGAACCCCTGAACGCCGTGAGAAAAAAAAAGAAAAAAAAAAAGAAAACAGCCTAACCAATTTTAAACAAGGTCTGCCTCCCTTCTCCGCTGTTTGGGTTCTGTGCGCACCGACACCGTCGTCTCCATCTGAATCCCGTTCTGGTCCAGCCCGCTCATGTCCCTGTCACCGGCCTTGATAGCTGTTCTAAAGTAAACCCCGTTGTCGCTGTTTGGCGTCGGCGATGTGACGGACTCAAAGTCCCCGATGGAACCCTTGTGACTGGGCTTCATGATGGGCATCTCGCCGCTGTCGACACTGCTCGTCTCGACGTTGGTCGTGGCTGCGCTGTGCTTGGCCTCGCGCTGGGACCGCATTGTCGAGAGCTTGTGGTTCTCGGGCTGATGTTGACTGTAGCCGCGCGAGCGCGAGTTTTCGTCGTGCTTGTAGTAGCCTGTTCGGGAGCGAGTCGCCGAGTTCTGGCTAGAAATAAGGCCGCACCGGCGGAGGACTTGTTCAAAGAGGCGCTTGAGCGTCGGGATGCAGGCGGCGATGATACTGTGAGTAAGTTGGTTAGAAGGGAATGGTCTTGTGTTGGTTGATACAGGAAGGGGGAAGGGGGAAGGGGGCCCTTACGCAAGTTGTGCCTCCACCATACTCCACGTCGTAAGTCCAACCGTATCCATCAACGTGTCACCTGTCTTCCCGTAACTCCCAATCATGAAAGTCTTCGCAATGGAGGCGCTGCTGGCAAATATGCCGAGACCCATGACAAAACCGAGGGCAATCTTCTCGCGAAGGGGACGTTGGATGCTGACGATGAATGAGATGGGCTGGCCAAATGTCAGCATTTCTGTAGCTCCCCGCCATCGGGGAGGGACGCATACCGCAAGACTGAGCGCGACATCGGTGATGATGGTGAAAACTGCCGTCACGTAGATGGAGGTCTGACTTGTTTTCGGATCTGCACACACAGCGTCCGGGTTGCTGTGGTCCCAAACCGCCCATAACGGTTTACAGGCCGATAGTTGGAAGACGTTGGAAACGACGGCGACGCCAAACGACACGAACATGAGGAAGTACATGCTCCACGTCCACCAGACCCGGTCGCGTTGGATCCGGAGAAGCATCCAGGCGATGCTCATCTTTGAGAGGGCCAGAGCCCAGGGGAAGGGCGGCTGGCAGAGAAAGAGCCACTTCTCTGCTAGCACCTCCTGGTCGTCGGGTACGTAGTAGTTGTGTCTCCCTACGCCATAGTGGATGGCAACCAACAGCATGCCGAACGAGACGGCATCGAAAATCTGGAGTTACAACCGTCAGTGTCGAGGCCCCCCATGCATAACTCTAGCATATTTTCATTATTCTTACCACCGCGGCCGTGATGAGAAAATCGTCGAGAGAAAGCCGAAGGGTGGGCTTTATTCGGGAGTAGATGCGGGTACCATAAAGGACATAGGAAATCAAGTGAAGAGTGCCGACGACACCGACGATAATGGAGGCCTTGGACTCGTCGGGCCCTGGGGGGCCTGGTGCAGACGACATTATTGCTGGACACGGCCCGGTCGAGAGAAGAAAAGGAAGGTCTCGACGTCGAAGTGTCGTGGGCAAAGAACACAAGAAGAACAACACGAGTGGAGATGTCGAGATCGTAGATCGGCGGTGGATGAGAGGGGGTGCAGGGTCCAACCATCAGATATGTATACATAAGATCCCCGATGCTGGATCGTGGCCTGGAGAATGCTAGTCATCACCCTGGGCGACTCTCAATCTTGGCTTTTACCCATCCCCTGTCTCCTCTGGGGTTTGTCGAGATTTGGGGTTCCTTCGCACTCCCCCTGCTCGGATTTGGCGAACCCATGATGAACGCATGCATGCAAGCCAAAAAGTACACTAGTGTAGCTTGACTCTGGGGTGAAAAGCAGGTCCGGAGGGGGGCCCCTGGCAGTTCAGCTTGCAGCACAAGCACCAGCAGGTCCCGGGTGGCGAGTTTTATATCATGCTAACCCAAGAAGGTTTGGGAAGGATGAGCTGTGCCTCGCGGCCGCACTTCCGGTCTGGGTATCCGTCCAGCTGCCGCAAGCGCACCGGAGAATTGGCGGAGAAGCTGCTTAATTAGCGAAGAAGGGGGAAAATAAGCAGCCACTTGTACATACGTACCATTGTCCGACCGCAGGTGATCTAGCCGTCTTTCGGGATGGCCTCCATGGCATGAAAGGAAACATTGGTCGGACTGACCGTGGACAAATGGAAGTTATCCCCCGCATTCTTTTCGCGTCTTGGACCAAACTAGTGCTAAATCGCGGTGATCATCAGCCCGAACAAGACCCTGGCGAGCCTGGCCACCAGGACCTGCAGCTGTGGAACCAAACAGGAGGATCTTTGGTATTTTGGGATCTTGGGAACGCCCAGGGGTTGAGAGCATTGACCGGACAAATTCAATAGTGAAATAGTGACGAAACTACTCGTAACTCCCTCGCGTTCGTCAAAGCGATCCAAGCTCTCCCGTTCCCGGATCGTCTCAAACCTGTACTTCGTAAGGTACTCTTGCTCATATACTGTGCCCGACTAAAACCAGATGTCGACTGTTCGAAACTTGAAACGGGGCCGATCAAACAGTTCAAGTCCAACAATAATAGCACCAGACCCGTCTCAAGCGGGCGGGATCCCTGTCCCGTTCATTCCGCACCCCGCGTGCTCGCACGTCGTGACGGTGTGGATGTACCGAATCTCGCCGGCCTCGACCCGGAAGAAGTGGCTGTCCGGCATTGGCTTTTCTGCAACTGACCTGTCCAGGCCGGGGAAGCCCACGTAGATGGCAACGGCCCCCATCTCCTCGTCCACCACGTACCGCCGGTTAGTCACCTTGATGGTGGACGGCAGTCCGAGCGCGCAGGTGTCGTTGCCCGAGGCCCGGGGGTCTGTGTAGGCGCCGCCCTCGAGCCGCGCACAGGGGGTGCCGAAGGGGACGCTGATGTTCACGTTGTTAGAGCGATTGAAATAGGCGTCCCCCGCAGCCTGGATCACTTCTTGGCTGTCGCGCGACTGTCGCGCTCCGAGGCGGGGATAGGGTCCCAGGTCTCGAGTGAATTCCTTTTGCTTTATTAGTTGCTTTGTTCTTCATGGAAATGGTGGTATCTCGTCTCTCTTCAATGATTACACGTACCAGTGCAGATACCCTGTGGCGTTGAAAGCCCAGTCGCCGGGCTTGGTCGCAATGGTCTCGATCAAGCTGGCCTTATCGTCCGTGAAGACCATGTGGGTGCCAATGACATAGGGCTTGGCCGCGTCGGAAACGATTAGTTCAGTAAAGGTAGCACACAGTGTGGTGTCGTAGATGCTGCGGTTGTGGTCGATTTTCATGGCTTGTGCGAGGACACCGGTCGTAATGTCGATCGTCTTGTCACTCTCGGTGTAGTTCAGGTTGTCGGCAGTGATGGCTGCCAGCGTGGCCGGATTGCCCTCTGTCTGTGCTGCTATGTATTGGGTCGTGGCGCCGACGAGAAAGGACCGGCTACATTCCGCCGAGACGGAGGTCACCAGAATCACCCCCGCCAGTAAAAGTGATTGTGACTTCATCTTATATATTGGCCTCTCTATTTGATCCTAGAAGGTCGGGCGGTACTGGTTACTGGTTACAAGGTTGATTGAGAGGAGCAACGCTGCCGTCGTGGCCTCGGGCTCATCGAGGGCGTTTTATGAAACACGCCGTCATCGTCTTGACCGGCAGAGATACTGATAACTACCGTCAATGATAAGATAGTCTTGTGAATGCCGAAGAAAGGTGCCCAATAGCGTTCTTTGGAACTACTACTGCAATGTCGGTAGACAACGTCTCCGCACTCGTGATGACGGCTGCAATGCTGCATAAAGGGAGTCCTCCCGGTTGGTCGGCACTTTAAGAACAGCCGTCCCTTGCAGAATGTAGGGCTGGGGCGGAGTAATCAAGCCTCTGGTTGTAGGTACACCGTTGTTCTTCAAGATTTGCTGTCATACATCGTTCCCCTGCCATCAAATGTCTTACTCAATGGGCCACCTTCTCCCGTTACGCAACTTGCAACTTTCTCCTAATACTCACCCGGCGGCGCAATAAGCCGGTCCCGTTTTCCCCGCCGCCACCCCCCCCTACCCCAACCACCACCACCACCTTTTCCCTTCCCCTTACCTCCTCCCCATGGTGGGCCGCCACCACCCGTCCAAGGAGGCCACTCACCCCAACCGTCGTCATCACCATCATCATCACCCTGAGTTGTCGTCGGCGGCTGGGCTGTAACTGTGATCGTTACGACACTCGGCGTAGTCGGCTTCTTCGTTGCCGAGTTGCTTGTGGGTGAGACGGGCGGCTTCCCACGAATCGACGTGGATGTCGGTTTAGGGAGCTGAGTCACACGGGTGGTCACCACGGCGGAGGCGGTCTTGACGGGAGCCGACGAGGGCCCGGGAAGTTCAGTGAGCCGAGTGGGGGTTGTGCTCCTCGACGAGGTAGTGGTGGGCTTAGCAACTGTAGTGGCAGCTGTGGACACGGCGCTAGCTGTGTCAGTTTCCGGTGGTGTCGGATTGTTAAGCGCATAGACTATTGCGTCGAAAACTCCTTGGGGGACCTTGGCAACGCTAAGATCGTGGTCAAAAACACCCCTTCCGTCGTGGTATGCGAAGGAACTGGTGTTGCTGCTGGCCGAGTTGACCACTCGGGTGTTTTTGGCCCAGGCGAGACTGTTTACGCCGTTCGGGTCGAGGGATCCGCCTTCCCACTGACTGCATCCGGTACAGAGAACATCGAGCTGCCAGTGGGTTGCGTTGGTGTTGGTTGTCGGCAAAACGGCGTAAGTGGCCCCTGAATATGCGCCGGGCACAACTCGTCCCCTGAGAACTTACCGTCAGCGCCAAGGGGTGACTTTGAGCGCAGCGGAATTACTTACGTGCTCCATCGTGACGAAACGACTGCGCCATCGCCGTTCGGCCAACCCACGGTAAGGGGGTTGCCGTTCATCGTCCCACCCCAAGCAACGCCAGCCCACCCTGCCTTATCGACCGGTGCCACGATCTGCAGCAGAACATCGAAGGGGGCAGCCGAGACTTCCGGGATAGCGATGCGGTAGGAAATACCGCTGGCCGGTTCTCTAAACTCTGAGAAGCAGATCTGCGTTCCCCCTGGGCAGTACTTGGCTGTTGTGCTCTGCCTCTTGCCTGGCCCAGAGCCGCCAGTGAAAGCCGCCCATGTATGGGTACCGCCAAAGGCCACTAACACGAGTGACTTCAGGATCATGGTCGCGGATTGTTTATATGAGGGGGCTGTATTTGGGACGTCAACTCCGGGGAACACCAAAAGGAAAGGACCATTCCTCGGTTTTATGTTCTCCAATGCCGGTTCACTTCTGGTGCGACTAGCTGAATTCTCTCTGGGGAGATCTATGGTGGGATTGGAACAGCACAAGAACCAGCCAGGGAGGAGTAATTGAAATCCGGGTGTTTGTGTCGGCTCGAACACACTTTCCCCATATTTCACAACATATGCGCGGCGTTCCTTAGATGATATTGGGGGAGTCCGACAGGCGAAGCGGCCCCGGTGAGATATCGACCCGGAGAATAGGGGGGAGGTTCGAAGAAAGTAATCTGGGTAAAAGGGTCCCGGGAATTAGGGCGTGGCGCCATACCCACGTCACTCCGGGCCCGGTTCATGTCAACGAGGGAGCGTACCTAACCAGCCATGCTTGACAAGACCGCCCGTTAAGAGTCTGCGGCGACATGATTTCGCTCGCCCTGACAGCAGCAGTGGTTTGTTCCCCCCGGCCTGAGTCCCGCTGTTCCGTATTAGACGACGGGTACACACAAAGGCCGTGCCGCTCATCCAAAAACGGTCAAGCGTGAACCTAGGTAGGTAGTTAATTAATGTCTTTGCTTGATTTGCAACCATCAGTCATTGTGGGGGTTTGAACTGTCAAGTTAACAAAGCAGATTGCAGAAGCCCGACTGACCATAAGTACCAATATATTAAAGCTTACATGGTTCGCCTGCAAGTCCATGGTACAAGTCCTCAACCAACATCAAGCCACGCAGTCTAGAGCCAAACATGGGCCCCATAGGACGTAGCGAGGATTGTGGAGAAGATTGTAGATGCGCCGAGGGGGATAATTCCAGCTCCTCGCCCATTTTGGGTCCATTCGCCGGACCTTGGGTGAGCGTCGAGCAATGGAAGCAAGCCTATCTCCGTACGTCCACTGTAGTCGATGAACCGGGGTGTATGGCCACTTCAAGCCAGTGTCCATTGCAAGATGACCCTTACGACGCTACCGCCATCCGCCTGGGGAAACCCTGGGTAATGGTACCTTCGAAACAAGATCTTGTTAACATTGGCCCTACGGGTGCAACAGAGGAAAGCCAGAGGTCCCGGAACCAAAGCCTTCGAGACTTGGTGATTGCCCAGCGAGAAGGCTCCCAAGATGTTAATGTTCCCCTAATCTACTCAAAAATGTCACGGGCACGGCAGCGCATTGGATGGAAAGCGCGGCGTCTAGTTTTCAAGACGTTCAAAGCGCCGCAGCCGCGGAGGGCAGAAATCTGTTTGAGAGATCAGTTAGTAGGTCATAATTCCCATATCGTATGAATAAAGTGTTTGGTTCCAAAGCTCATCAGACTCCATCATAAACCTTGACATGTATGGTGACTCGTCAGCTAACGACGGCCCTTGACCTCCACCCCCTTTTCTTCGACAATGTTGAGTCCCACATGGGCCACACGGCGTGCACACCCGGTGACAGAATGTCATTTAGAATGCCGTGAAAGAGCTGGAATTCCCACCCGACCGAAGTATCACGCAAGTCATGGTCATGAGACGGCCCTGCCTGCATGGGGCAATGAGATTCAAAAGCACGTCAGCCAGCCCGGTGCCACCCATTCTTTGTGAACCGGTTTTAAAAGCCGTGCCAGCTGAGTAGCTTCATTGTGGCACCGACGTTCTGGTTGCTAAATCCCCTTATACCTGACCTCGGTCGCGAGAACCAAGGTATTATTCAGAATGAGTAGAGTGATTCAAGTATAAAACCCCATCCTGACGGCACCCAGCTAGGCAATCGAGGCTTGAATGGTGCATTAGACTCACCAACCTAATTACTCGTGCTTCATTCAAATTGAGCTTTAAACGAATCCATACCGACAAGACAAGCAGGAAAAATACGACAATGCCTCGCGGCTGGACCAGCCGGTCAAGACGAGACTGCCGCTCTTCTCGAAGCGAACATGAAGATTCCGATACTCAGAGGTCGGGATATTCTCATCAAGACTCTCGCAACCCGCAGAATGAAGGTAATGCACGATCTAGAACCAATCGTGACGGTTACTATCCCGGAGGCGAGACCTATTCGCCCGGTTCAGATGATCAAGACGACTATGGCCGAGACGTGTCGAGAGACGGTGATGGCGAATTTTCCGAAAGCGACACAGCCAGGCGTTCGTCTGAATGGGGCATGGTTCCTTACCAAGACCCGACCATCAGGGCAACCCCGAGTGTCGCTTCGGATTCGACCCTCGTTATTGAAGCACCGGCTGTTGATACCGGGGCCCAATCCAATTGTCGGCGTCGTTACCGGCCCCATTCTAGGGATCATTATTACGCCTACGACGTGGAAAGTGTGTCTAACTCATCCGGCCCGTTCCGTGCAGAGCAGAGCTATACCTCTTCCCCTGAAAGATACTCTCACAGAACCAACAATAGTAGTCGTCAGAGTAGCCAGGGTTACCAGCACGCACGCAGCACCAGGCACCATCAAAGTGAGGAGGACTACTCGTACCCTGCTGGCCACTCCAGTTACGAAAGGAACGACTATTCGCAAATGTCCTATCGCACCAGCCGCTACATGGACGAGGAGTGCCTGTATTATTCCGATGAGGAGCCGCAAAACGCCTCTAGTGGCACTCCACGGGTAGAAATTTGGCCCGGCTCTGTCCCGGAATCGGTGGAGTACCGGAGTCCCAGTCATGAGCTACCAGGGGGAAGCATTACTCTCCACCTTAAGCGAGTTATACTGAGATGATGTATGGGAGGTATATCATCTTTATCATCTGACAGTTCCATAGTAAGAGAACCAACATCAGGGATGCTAGGATTGCTTAGCAGAAGAACCTTCAGTCGTTTTCCAAATTTGGGCTTCCAGGTTACGCCCGAGGCCCTAGTCCCATGGTGAGATTTTGCAAATGACCATGTAGCAACCGAAACAACTTAGGAACCTATGGATGAGACGCGACAAATTGCAATTACCTTTACCTACTCAAGCACAGACACAACAGTCACTAAGGTACATACCTAGGTTACGAATAAAAACACCACATTGTGCGGAGATCAATGTCTCTCAAGAAAGCTCGCAATCACCCAAGCTAGGTACTGACACAAGGACTAATAAAACTTTTCCTTTTCGATGAACAACTCATTTACCCTTTTCTGTACCTGTGCTGAATAAGTGCCAACACGGATGCATATGTAAACCCCAATCCCTCAGCCTTGACTACGAACATATCAACATACCACCATAACATAAACTTGCCTCTCAACAAAAGAAAAAGATAATAATAACACTAACTTTTAACAAGATGGACAATACATCCAGCAGCAAGCGGAGCAATAGCCAGAAGGGCGGCTCCAACCCTAGGGTATCCACCATTCGTCGTGGTGCTGTGTCGGTGAGTGATCTGAACGAGTACTGGAATTTGAGGCCACACACAAACAAGAAAGACAAACTTTTGCAGTACAAGTCGCGGAAGGAATCGAAGAAGTGGGTTCAGAGACGGGAGGCCACCGTACCCACCTTTAGAGAGAAAGAAATCAGGATTGACGAGAGGATTAGGGCCAACACATACTTTACATAAAAATACCATATACATATAGATAGGGATTAATAGCGGAACTATCTATAACAATTAGCACTCCATATTCATATAGCAAAAGATGATCAGACTAGATTATCTAATGTTGGTGACACAGAGGTGAGGTGTTGCCAGTTATCCAAGCCCTTGCCCAAAATTAGGTATGTTGATGGACCCTCGGAACCCGCAGTACTGTTTTGACCCATTTCCTTTTTGGATCCCATAACTCCCACAATGCAGCCAATTCCCGAGGTATCATGGAAATCCAGCACGATCCAGGCGTTAACACCATGCCAACCCGTTTCCAACGCCACCGTAAATCAACCTGAACCTGACCAGCAAAAACAGATAAAGAAAAACAATCCCTAACCAACCAACCCCCCCCCTTTAATTCCAACCGTCCAAACCCTGCATCCCCCCCTCCTCCATAACACCAACGACACCACCAGCACCTTGACCAACATCTCCCACAGCCGGCGCCCCACCCATCAACACCATCTCTAGCCCGTCCATCTGCGCCCTCAACGTCCCATTCTCGGCTTCCAACCACTCAGTCCGCCCCCTCAACGCTTTACAGTCGGTCTCCAACCTCTTAACCTTCTGTTCCAACTGCATAATATACTGAGTCGCCTTGGCCAGGACCATGCCCTTGTTCAACCTCCGGGCCGGCCCCACTCCGCTGTCGTCCTCCTCGTCCCCGTCGGTGGCATTTATCAGCGTCAACCGGTGTTGGGCCATCAGGCGCAGTTCGGGCACGGCATCGCGCAGCTCGGTGATCCTGTCGTTGATGTTGGTGCGGTAACGCTTTTCGATCACGTTGTGGGCTGTCCTTCTCAGCTCGGGAGTGCCGGGAGTGACAGGGGTGTCAGGAGTGTCAGTGGTGACGGGGGTGGTCGGGGTGACGGGGGTGACCGGGGTGGCGGATTTGTATTTGGGGGTTACACCCGTGGTGGAGGATTGGCGGGTTCTTGTTAATGTTTTGAGCGGGGGTGGTATGGCGGCTGACTTGGGGGCGGGCTCCGAGTCACATGGGTCGTTGGCGGACTTGCGCTTGAGCCTGCGAGACGGGTAGCGCCTAGCGGCGGCCATGCCAGCCGAGGGGGATGTTGTTGGCTGTATGGGAGAGGTGAGGGGGGAAGTTGTGGTAGGTTGTTGCTGGCCGGGGATGGTGGCCAACATGACTTGGGGGGCCTTCAAGGAGGGCGGGGCAGTGAGGCCTGAGGGGCTGATCACCGAGCTGGGGTCGGCATTCGGCGGCGAGCACGAGTCGAACATTGGGGGTTCGAAAAGCTTCTCGGGCTCGGCGGAGTACTCTAGCGAATCCCGAGCAGCCCATGCGTCTGTCGTGGGGGACCCGAATGAGCTACCGGCCGAGAAGGCAGGCGAGAGCGACGACAACGAGGAAGCCGCCGAGTCAGATGGGAAGAAGTCTGTCCCGAAATCTTGTGTGTCGAAGAAGGTTAAGGGAGGGAAGTCGGGATATGATTGCTTTGACATGGTCAGCTACTGATCGTAGAGAGGGTCTAAAGTTGTGCGTGTCGGGGGCAGGCAACAGGTAAAAACAAAAACTCTGGGGGAGCTGGACTCGGCCCCGAGTCCTGCAAGGCGGGAGACCGGCCTTGCCCCCCACCATGCGCCAAGCACCAGGTCTGACAAAAGAAAATGGGGATTAAAGTAACTAACAGTTTGGGAGGCGTCAAAGAAGGTTGCTGTATATGGGTCGAATGTCATCGACGACGAGTCCATGGGCGTGCCAGACATAGCGGTTGGCTAACGGTTAACGATTGCTTGATTGAAGTTGCAAGAAGTGAGTTGAGAAGGGGAATCGGGGATGAAGAAGTGGTTTAAAACTCGGCTGGCAATAGAGTTGATGATGTCGATGACTATGGTTGAGTGTGGGGTTGTTGGGTTGTAGGATTGGATGATGACGTTGACATTTGCTTGCTGAGCGTCACTTGTGATCTGATGATGCTGGTGATGATGGTGCTAGTAATGCTAGGCAAGAAAGCCAAGGGGAGCGAGCTCAGGATTTATGTAAAGGCGTCCGAATGCCGTTGGAAACGCCATCTCGGTCGGCTCCCGTCGACACCCAACTTGGAATCACAGCTCGGCTGCATGGTCAATAGTGGCACTACAGCGTCTCGAGACCTGGAAAGGGCTGCAAACAGACGATTCATTTTTCACTCGTACGAGAAATGAATCTGGGCTGGTTTTGGAGGTCGAGACTTCTCTGAACAGGGGGCCCCGGCCGTGCTGGATGAGTGGCCCTCCTTCCTGCAGGCAAGAGCGGGGCCTCGGAGCCGCCCGCCAAAGAGAGGCTGAGAGAGGCCCGGGGTCTAGGCTCTTTGAGGCGCCCCGCTTCTTGAGATCGGGAAATCTCTCGAGATCACGGGAATCCAAATCGAGATTCACATGCAACAACATGCAGCTTGATGAAATATGCTGTAGAGATTGAGATCTCGACGCCCCTCGAAATTGCGGGCAATCCTGATTCCACAGCCGTCCGTTGACGACGACAATATCGATGGGGTTCCGACAAGCAATCACAACTTAGAATAATATTCCGACGTTGAACAAAAAAAGAGATCCATGGTAAATAGAGAGCCCACCTGAATGCCCGGGCTCGTGGGGGTAGCGGAAAAACATTGTTTCGTAGGGTAGCTGGGCAAGCTCGGCCGGGCAGGAAAGACCAATGGAACCTTAGGGGAAGCCGGCGGCAGCATCCTGCGCTGGTTCCCAACGTCATTGAATCAGCCGAATTTGGCAAAATGGCCTGATATGGCGCACACCCCGCCGAGCTCGCGGAATACCCCGGGTAAATTGTGGGTTTTAGTTATCCCCAACGGTAATTTTACGGAGCAAGTTTCGTGCTCATGATGAGATGATTCCTTCAAAGCAGCTGAGCCCCTCAAAGTCCCCCAAAACGAACCAGTTGTCGTTGATGTTAGCGCTGAATCGGCCGACATTTTTGGCAGTGATTACTTTTTAAATAAAGTTTACCATGTGTCCCTTCTGGTGATGAGTCAAAGTGTTCTGCCAAGTTCCAGGAAATACGGCGCCCCACCCCGAATACCGGACCACTCCCGCCCGGTCCTCCGGTCCCGGTCCCGGTCCCGGTTCCGCCGATCAACGTCAAGGTAACCGTCGCGTGTATGGATATTTCTGGACCCCCCAGCGGTCCCGGCGGTGTCTTCATCGTCAATTCAACTTTGGCCTCGATGATCGGTCGGAAAGGGGCAGGAAGTTCAAGCCATGGAACCAGAGCGAGTTGCTTAGGTAGGTAGGTAGGTTAGGTAAGGCATACGGCGAGTTCGAGGACGTCATGATGTATGTCTATGATGTATGTCTATGATGTATGACGTGGGCCACATGGCCCCGCCCCCCCAACACTCCCGAATCACGAACCGGGTTTCGGCTTCCTGAAATCTCTCTGCCGGTATCCCACCAGCGTTGCCAAGGCCCTTTAGAAGTGATTACAAGCCCTCTGGGCTCAAATCGCCTGTTAGACGTTCCCGCGGGATTGGGATCCAGCTTCCCGGGATCCGGGGCCGATCCAGCAACATGGTAGATGTCGATCATCCCAGGGTGTCGGGAACTGATACATTAACCTACCTTGATAGGGAGGTAATAGCTAACAGTGCAAAAGATACGTGGCAATCGGAGAGAGTACTGGAGATACCTAGGTAATTTAGGTACTCAGGTTGAAAGAACTTAAGCTGCAGGCTCCGATGCTGACCGCGTTGAGACTCAAGTTACGAAAAGAATATGGCTCCCGGCGATCGACAATGTTCATTATTTCATATACTTCCAGATGAATGTATGGCTATTCTCGATCCTTTGACAAAAGGAAAGCAGTATTCTAGTGTAGGAACCTTATAGTACCCTCAAGCCCTTTAGACTGAGAACCGGTTTCTGGCGGTTCACACTTTCTGACGATTTTGTTGTGAAGTCTTGTAATGGGTTTTATAATCGGGTCCATCTCAAGACCGTGACTGAGCTTGTAGTTGCTAGATAGGGATGATGTGTGAGAAACAAAATGATGGTTTGAGATTCATCTGGCGCCATTACACATAATTTCGGGCCTCAACCACCATGTTGCCTGTCAAGCTGACATGCGTTGACTTCCAACTATGGTTATGGTGTTGGCAACGTAAGTTGACTGTATTTAGAAGAGCTGGTTGTGTATGACAAGGGAAATGCGAACCGGGTACGGAAACTTGGCTCCGACCCCTACCTCGGGGTCAAATGTGTGACCGAGTTCCATGAAGCTACAAACCAACAAACTTGCAGCAACTATTGGTCCCCTCCAAGCCCCAGCAACGCGAGCTGTGTAGACACAAAGGGACACATGCTTGGACTCTTGAAGAGGAGGGTACCTAGCTTCATCACCACCACATGGCGTTGGCTTCCTAAATTAACACGCCAAGGATGAAAACCCGGAATATGGATCTGAAAAACAAGATGGTTGGTGAAATGCTCGGCAGACGGGGCTTCTGGAAGGTTTCTCTCGTATACACCACGCGCGCGCTATCGAACCTACTGGAGGCTGGGACTGAGAAATAGATGAGGAGGATATTAAAACGCCAACTTGAGGGGCTAGACAATATGACGAAGAGGTCATGTTGTGGTATCCAGGACCTGGATCTCGAGTCTGATGGCACGTCGGTTTACCTCCAGCCAGTGAGCTTGGAGGCATTTGTATTGCGAGTTGCCCAGAGCCTGGTAACTTGTGGTAAGTACCCCGATTCGTCGGTGTAAGAACCATGCTAAAAAGTTCTGGAAGGTTTGCCATTTGGGCTTTCAAGACAAATGGAACAATAAGGTCGCAACGGCTTGAATTACGCGCAACCCCTTTTCATATCAGCATCCTCGCGTCACGACTCGCCCACACTACCCCCGTTCCCAGTTCGGTTTTGCGGCTCTGAGAAGGTATAACGCAACTGCTTTTAATATATGCTGACCATTTAACCCCCGGAGGCTGGCCGCTGAGGAACCTGGACGGTTCTCTGGCCTAATATCCTCGGGTAAAAGGGAGGATGATCTTGGAAGGAGAAAAATGCTATTCGCCGGCCGCCCCGCACTACCAGTCTCCAGTCCCTAGCATATCCATATGCCGTCCCTTGCACACTACAACCTTCTACCGTCGTAGCCAGGCCCCCGTCCCTGCACGCCTCCAAGGGAAGCGCCGCACCCCAGGAGGAAGATTCTCCGACGTTATTTAGATTAACAAAAGGTCGACCTCATGTCGTCACGCGATTGCAGCCTTCCAACGGGCGTCTAGTAATTTGTCTTGGAAGTTGGTCGTGTAGCGGCGTCCAGCAGTTGATCCCGGACCGGGTCCGCCCTGGGTCAACACACTCCGGCAGGGATTCGAGATGCCGACAGCAACGTGCCAAGCCGCCCTCTATATTTATTCATGGTGGGATACACCCGTTCCCCGTATCTCGGCGGTCTTGGCCTAGCTCTGTTGTCCCGTGGCCGACGACTAAAAGGCTCGTCCTGCCGCTCCGTGTCTTCCTGTCGCACATCCTCCTGCCGCCAAGCTCACCCGCCGGTTTCTGTCAGTAGCGCCGCGTACGTTGGCCCCCGTCCATTGCCTCTCGGCGACGGTAGTTGCGTGGACAAGTGTTTTTGGGGATTCTTGGCTGACCGGCAACCAGCAAGTGATCACCAACTTTTACCATGCTGTGGACACTCTTCCTCGGGCTCGTGGCAGCCCTGCTGCGCACTGGCAAGTACACCGATTCCCCGCCCGGTAAATGGCGACGAGGCGAGCAATATAATACTGACTGGAGCACGTAGTAGCCGCCGCCGGCGCCGCCGCCAACGCCGTATATCAAGACCCTGACACCGGCTTGATCTTCTCGTCCAACTTCCAGCTCTACAAGGCCGACGGGCGCGGCATCACCTTCCGCGTCGCGATTCCGGACACCGCCGAGAGCTACACGTCGTATGATTCCGTCATCCAGATGGTCGTCCCCAACGACGTGGGCTGGGCCGGCCTCTCCTGGGGCGGCTCCATGCCGCGGAGCCCTCTGCTGGTAGCCTGGAGGGGCTCCAGCAACAATGTCATACTGTCTTCTCGCTGGGCTACGTAAGTCATTACTGCCCCGCCCCTGAAAAGCGTGGGCCCTCGAGTCCCCGAACTTCCCCTACCAGATCGTAACCATTTCTGCGTTTAGCGGGCACGTCATGCCGACGCCCTACACGGGCGCCGAGTACACCCTATTCAAGGCCGGGACCAAGTCCAACAGCACGCACTGGCAGTTCACGGCGCTCTGTAAGGGGTGCACGGCGTGGGAGTCCGGGTCATCGACGAGGTACCTGAGCCCGAGCGGCGGCAATCGGCTCGCCTTTGCCTACTCGCCCGGCAAGCCGTCCAGCGTCAACAGCCCGTCCTCCACCATCCCCATTCACGATGTCCACGGCTACTGGTCGCACGACTTTGCCCAGGCAGCGAACCCCAACTTTGAGACCACTGTGGCGAGGTTGACGTCTTGATTTGGAAAAGGGTCACAGGGGGTTAGATGTGTGTGATGTTCGGGGGATGATAGTTAGGGGGGAGGGGGGGGGGTGTGTGTATATACTCGCAGTTGAGCGGCGGTCCCGGAGAGTAAGGTGGCGGGCACGCGGGCTGTAACTTGAACTAGAACCAGGACTGGACCTACAAAGAATGAAATGACAATGTCGTATGGGCAGAATTTGTGCTTCACATCCCTATGCATCTGGGTTATTATCCTGGCCAGCATATAGATAGTCCTTCCTTTCTTTACCTCTTCCTCCTTGGGCAAACACTGTGTATGATTCGAGCTCTCGGCCCTTTGCTATTATTGTACGGTGAATCTAAACTTGAATAAATACGGCGTAAAGGCCAGTCCTGTTCCTATTGGGTTATCCGCAGAAAGCGGGCCTGCGGGATCCTATCTTGAGGGCGTCGCATCCATCTCATGGGCGGCCGAATAGTATTTAGGGGATGGGTCTGTGAAAGCGGCGCCATCGACACCTGCATGGGTGTGATCATATTGGACAGGAAGCTCGGCGTAAGGGCGATGAGCATTAAGCTCCTGCGGTTCCGTCTTGTACTGCACAGGCTGTGTTGCCTCCGTCGGGCTACCATATTTGACGACTTCAGGGGCGTAGTGCGCGTCATCGTAATACGCGCCCCCGCTCCCGGGGTCCGGATCCTGGCCCGGGCCGGCGCCGTAGTCGTTGCTGGGGGTCGAGTCGGGCTTCCTCGCGTCCCGGATGATTAGCCAGATGCTTCCAACAATGACGGCCACCCCGACCAGGCCCCCGACAACTATGCCTGCAATCACGCCGCCCGAAATAGTTGAATGTTCCTGCTCCTGCTCTTGGTCAGATCCCGAGCCGGTACCGGCTGGGTTGGAGGTCGATGATGTAGTCGATCCTGGGTCTTGTGATGTAAATAAAAGCCGTTAGCTAAGATATGCTAGGAAGGAAGCGGCGTAAGGACCGAATCGCCTCACCACATACCTGTTGTTGACTTGGTTGCTACAAACATATCCCGCACTACGTTCGACGACCACTCGACTGCATCCAAAGAGCTGTGTTTGTTAGAAACAGAACCTGATAAACCCGGGAACAGGTGGGGGTGGTTAATGACACATACCCGTCGGTATAGAAGCTGTCGATATCATTAGCCCTCTCATACGCTGCTGCTGTGGCGTCGTACGAGTCCTTCCATTTCAGCTCCGTCATGTCGAACAGCAACAGCCCCTGCGGAGCTGGGTCTGGCTCCGACCAGCCGCCGCTGTTGGTACCGCCTATGCTCAACACTTGGCGTTTACCGACGGCCACACAGCTATGGGAGCTACGCCCGCCGGTCTGGGGGTCTGGGAGCTTCGTCCATACGAATCCCGGCAAACTCAGGATGTAAGCGTCGTCGTAGGTGAATTTGTCACGTTCGTTGTATCCTCCAGATAAGAAGCTGGAGAGGTATTAGCACCATAGAAGCCAGGGGTACCAAACTCGGGATTTGCAAAGCATGGAAACTCACATGTCATAGCCGCCGTCAGAGGTCTCAAAACCGGCAACGCAAAATCGGGACCGTGGGTTCGCGGGGACGCTCCCCGTCGCAATCTGCCAATATGTGTCCTTCGTCTCTGGGTCGAAGAAGGTGAGGTTCCGGAGATTGTACGACGCTGCGTTTTGCCAGTCGGCCGAGCTACCCTCGGTATCGTGCGGGAAAGATAATCCACCGAACAGCATGATCAAACCGTTGGGGCCAAAGGTCGGAATATACTCAGCCGAAGCAGCGACGAGGGTGTCGGTGGGACTGAACGCCGTGGTTCCGTTCTGCCAGATCTTCGTATCCATGTTGAAGGCCACCATGCCCGGCACCACCTGGTTGTTGCCACGGTACTTCTTCGTCCAGCCCGACGCCAACCCCCCGACACTGAACCCTGTCTTGCCCGTGTTGGCATACGCTCCATACTCGTACTGCTCGAGACTATCGAAGAGAGTTGGGTTTGCGGGGGGCTCGAGGGTCCAAGTCCCCCCGCCGTTGCTGTCGGCGGTGAACTTCCATAACTCGTTTGTCGTCATGTTCGCACCCCCTATCCACTTGCCACCCCAGACGTAAAAGGCCCCTGCTTCCTTGTCCGTCCAGATCATTTGGTTGGCCTTGGTTGCCCACGGCCTGTCGATTGTACGCATTGTAATCTGGGAAGAGCTCCATGACTTGGCCAGGTTGATGGAAATCGTCGAGTTCACTAGAGCGGGTTGATCACTGTTAGTACATGTATACGGCACTTACAAACTTTCGGCTCCCGTGAGGACAGAAAAGGACCAAAGCCTAGGATGTGACATGGAACCTAATCGATCGAAGAGATGCCCAGATAGATATCTTCGTGCCACTCTTACCTGGATCCGACCCCCGGTTTGGCCTAGCCGACTGTCCATCCACCAATTGCGAGAGCTCGCCGCCATCGATGTAGAGATAGTCGCCAATGACGGTCACTTCTTGCCGTTAGAAGACCGCTTTGTTCCTCCTGCTCGTTGGGACATGGCGCAACCTACCTGAGGTGGCGCTTCTGCGGAGAAAGTCGCTGACTGTGGGGGTATCCGTCGGATCCGACCCGAGAGCAAAGCCAAGTGCTCCCAGGAGGGCAAGCAAGCTCGTTGTCGTACGGCGGGAGCGCATCGTGATCGGGAACGCCGTTAGGGTCCTTGGCTCGGTAACTAGTAGTAGCACACCATAATCACTTCTGGATATTTTCCAAGATAGGCGTGCTCGCGTGTTGTCAGTTCGTCAGCCGAAGCGCCCTCGTCGCGTTCGAGTAAGAGGAACGGTGGTGAGATGGTTTGTTGTGTAGAGGAGAAGACGGAAGAAGTCCTGATTCATCAACCCCCAGTTCACGCTTGGTGCTGACCATTTGCAGATCTGCGCCGCAGATAGGGCCAGGCGGCTCAAGAGCGGGTATTTTGGGGGAGCCGACAAGGGGGGGTCAATCCTACCTCGGACTTGTGCATCATTTCAGCAATAATTCCCGGCGGACCGTTGCGAACAAGCGAATAAGGGGCTGAGATAACAGGGGGCGAGCTGAGAGATCTCCACTGCGTCAAGGACCAGGAGGCTGATTTACCTGACAAGCTCACAAGCTAACCTTTCTCGCCTGCTGGATTGGGTATTATGATTCAAGAGAGTGAGCTTGAACAACTGGAGACGCGTGCCAAACCGTCAAATCACAGAATGCCACCAGGCTTGCCATGCTCCCGCGCCGCCATGCGCCAGCCAGGGAGCAATCTCTTGGAAATGGGACTCGGGGTCCGAGATGGGCCGCCCGCCCCGCTCAAGAAAAGAACAGTGCAGACTGTTTGTTGACTGTTCATGCTCCCATTGGTAACCTTTGACCACAGCCCCCGCTGGTAGGGCTGGTCGAGGCCAGGGCCGCTCGGGAACGGCGGGAATGCCCGGCTGGCTTCCTGGGAAGCCTGGTGCGACCGTGGGAGTCCCGGCTGCATGGCACCAGGGCTCTCCATGGCCCTTGCATACTGTGGTATGAAAGTGCCAAGTCCATCGCCGTCCGGATTGTGACCCCAGGTGAAACTCTACATATGTGTTAAGGTGTTGCATAGGGAGAAAGCTTCACTGCGTCTGCAAATAATTCCCCAAGAGGAAGGGCAAATACACAATCAATAGATGCATAAGCAGGTACCCAACCGAGAAAAGTGCACATGGCCGCGGGTCAACTCTGCGAGAGCTCCTTGTTTTGGAAGGCAAGGTGTTGGCTGAGTCTTATGGCTTGTAGGGTTCAACACAGTTGTTCCCAAGGACATGAAATTAAGCAATGTGACCCAGCTCAAACACTGCCATTCCCCCGACAGAACATGGAGAACTAAGGGAGTTTGCTAGAGAATACAAGGCGGGATAAAAGCAGTAAGTTGTGTCAAGAATTCAGCCTTGTATTGCGTTCCGCAAACGGTACTGTTGATCCATCTGATCTGAGATGGTGGCAACAGGTTTGTGTATTCATCATTCACTGCACCGTGATACCATATCTACAACTAACCATGAGTTCATGTGGCTACCTGGCAGGTTAAGTTAGGCCACCGTGACCCGAACCTGCCTACCTACATATACTTACGCATTTTCCGTTCGTCGCCGCCCACTCCACTCCTCAATACCTACTGCGATACTGGAATCAACGAGCCTTGGACCTTTTGCTATTAATTATCTCGCGCACCATAATGGCAGAGAACACAGCCCCTTTCAACCCAGACCAACTGCCAGTTGAGCCTCCGGTTGACCACGCACGAACAAACCTCTTCCGGAAAGCCGGCACACTTGCAGTCCGGGCAGCCCGAGCTGCTTCTAACGCAGCGACCACCGGAACCATGGCGCTGGCCAGCTCTGTAATTAAAGCGATTTACCGCACCACAGGGATGCAGCCCCAGAACTACGCCCGAAAGCAGCGGTACATAAATCTACGCGACATAGAAGACCATATCTACGGCATCATCGAACATTTGAAACTAAAATATCTTTCTGGCTGGATCAAGACCAACAAAGAAGAGAACACGAACCGCAAGAGACGCAAAGTGGTGCTTCCCGAGCGGTTGGAAGAAAACGATATTATCGACCTGTTGGATGATGCATTCGCGCCCTCTTATGTGCGTGGTGGTGGTGAAGGAGCCACGGTGGATTGCAAGGAGACCCGGCGTATAACTCACGATCTCTTGGTAGACTTGGGCTCCCGTCGAGCAGGGGCTGGTCGGTAGCATCCCTTGGAAAACAGAGGCAGACCGTGACAATCCACAAGATTTGCTTTGTTTTACATCATGTGCCAAATTACTACCAGCGCTCACTGTAATATGACCATTTTTTGACCACATGATGGCCCTTTTCCAAGTCTCTCGCACTTCAATCCTGGTGCCCGGAACATGGGAGTGGTCCGAGTCAGTAGGGCGGTGGTATATAGAAGGCAGAGTCTGTTGTCGATGGCGCAGCTGCTTACATTAACTCTAAAAGGCAAGTGGATGGCAAGCAATATAAAAATGCGATACTAGGATCTATTAATAAGTGGTGGTCCTTTGAGGTCTATGGTCACAACACGCAGTGGTTACCAGTCCAGCCCAAGGTCAGTTCAAGCCCCATAAGGCCGCGGCACCAGGCCTGGCTCCTCGCTGTCTCGGCTCGACAGCATCTCCATGGCGCTGCCTCGTTTCCCACTTTCGGATGTCTCAAGATCGTCGACGTAGAAGACGCAGAAGATGGCCATGACGGCGGCCATGAGCACAGCATCGAAGATGTAGAGAAAGATCTCATGCGAAATGAGATAGCCCCTATTCCCCTGAAGGTATTCGACAACACGAAATATGCTCCGCACCAAGATTATGGCGCTAGCAACGTAGAGGACGGCTAGATGGCGTTTCCAGCGGACCAACGGCTGTTCCCTGACGGAGCTGCTGAACCGGCGGAATCGGGAGTGGAACACGACGGTGGTGGCGAGAAAGAAGCCGAACATGAATATCTGAATAAAGAGACCGACAATGATAATCTTCTCTCCGATGTCGTAGAGCTCCAGGGTGCCGGCCGCCTGAATGCCGCCACCACCAGCTTGCATGAGGAACGATAGGACGTCGCCAATAACGAAGATCTTGGTCATCCACTTGACGGGGATGATGGACGCCGACTCGGCGTGCAAAGCGCGGATCAACCGGCCGAGGATCATGTAGATGGAGGCCGCGTACAGGGCCGGTGCAATGAGAATGAGAATGGCCTGCATCACGAAACCGCCGATGGCCATGCTGTCGAAATGGGACCAGATTCGACCACAATACCCGACAACTTGAACTAAACCGGAGGCAGACACATACAGTTAGCGATTTCCAGAGCCACGGCCGAGGTGTGCTGGGTGTACGTACAGCAACCACCCACAGTGAAAGCGGTAAAGTAGAAGGAGCGGTGGCGGTATATAAGCCAGACGTGAAGCAACGTGAGGACCAAGAAGACGGCGACGGCAACGATGGCAGCGGGTAAGGACAGTTCATATCGGTACAAGGCAAAATCGAGGAGTTCGGCTCCTGATGCCGTCGAGTCTGCCATGTTGGTTGGTGGTCGGAAAATCGGGAAGGCGACAAGGTGAAGGGAAGGGTGAGGTCTAAGTTGCCAAAGAGTGACCAGGGCCCAGGGGCTAATGTCGAGACAATACTCCTTGATGGCCAAAGAAGAGGGAGGAGTCGTGGTGAGAATGAAGGAATCTTTAACTGAGACAGAGGCGAAGAAGCTGCCAGAGAAGTCAAAGTGCCGAAAAAGGAGCAACTGAGGGAGTGAATAATAGAAGAATAACTCCGGTTGTCGGAACGAAAGAGGTTTTCAGTAAAATATAAAAGTAGGAGACAAATATTTGGCCCACTGGGGGCATGGAATAGAGAGGCTGGAGGCAGGGCGAGACTCAGCCCGCGCTTGCGAAGCTGGTTCCCTTCTCCCTGGTTTCCATGCAGTATGCTTGCGGCCTGCCGAGGCGAGCCATGCTAACCATCCTTCCACCGCAGGTATCCGAGATATACGTCCAACTCTCGTATCTAAACGAGCCACGCAAGCCACCCCATGGACCTCTCTCGCCCCACCCTCGCTCCAGGGGCCCGGATACTGCCGAAGCCGTCCGTGGGAGTTGGCCAATGGAAAGGCTAGAAAGGTTAAAAAAGATGGAGCGAAACAAAAAAAGAGGAAGATTGATCTGCAGCTCTAAGATCGAGGCGATGCTCCTTTGGGCCCTGACTCTCCACTGTCTCCAGTCCCAAAGGAGTTGCAAGCCGTGCACATACGAAGTAGTTATGTATCATGTATCATTACATTCAATGGGGCCTGCGTATCCGCCGCATTTTGTTCGGACAAACCCGAGCCTTCAACGAGCCCCCTTTCTTCTCCCCCTAACCTACATGTACCCGTCCCAGGAAATTACTTTTCGGGCTGAAGTGACGTGACCGCACATGGCCAACGCCAAACGCAGAGCACATAACAAAAGCCGCATGGGTAAGACTTTTTGTCCTGACGTTTCCCAATTCCCGGTTTCCGGCATTCTTACGTGACGTAATTCCTCGCGGCGCAGTGGTGGGATTGTGGCAATAGAACCTACAATGGCTCATACAAACAGTACTCCCTACATTTGTTAACCAGCTTATATCGATTCTAGGCTGCAAGAACTGCAAGGCTCGGAAAATCAAGGTGAGCGAGCCTCCGGGCCGTGTTTGATGCACCATGCCGGAGACGGTGAGACGGACCGGCACTGACTGATACTCGGAATCGGTGGCTATCTCGGTGTAGTGCGACGAGAAAAAGCCCTCATGTTCAAACTGCACCCGGCGCCAGGTCGACTGCGACTTTTCCGTGGTCGGAACACCCCAGCCGGGTGTGTCTCCCACGGGTCTGAATATCACGGATCTGGAACTGCTCCATAATTACACCACCACCACATACCTTACTCTATCAGAAAGCCCAGTACGTCTGTTTTTTGTTTACTTTTTGTCTTGGCCCTTGCCTGCCATTTCAGCCTCAAAGTTGGTTGGATAGGTAATAGTGCGAGTGACTGGGAGACGGCGCCCTGGAGCTGACAACTTACTTACTGAATCCCTATTTCACTCAAACAGGTCATCCGAGAATTCTACCGAAATACAGTGGTGCAAGTGGGATTCGACTGCGACTACATTATGCGGGGCGTGTTAGCTCTGTCGGGCCTTCACCTCGCTCACCACCGCCAGCCTATGCGCGACCACTACCTCGCCGCCGCCATCCGCCACCACCAGGCCGCATCACAGGCCGCCATTCCCCTTGTGCTGGATGCAACGCCCGAGAACGCGCAGATGCTGTTCCTCTTTTCCGTCTTGACAACTTACTACGGTGCGCCATTCCGATAGCATGATCTAGTATTACAAAGTAATATATCCAAACTAACACAACAAGCATGTGCTCCCCATTCATAGCCCTAGGCTGGCCGCGCAAGTCCGAGGACACCCTCTTCCTTCAAGAAAACGCGGGCTTCCCAGACTGGGTGTACCTACTCCGCGGCACCAAGGGCTTCATCGAGCTGGCGGGGGTGCCGACCTCAGGCCCGCTGGCGCCGCTGTTCGCGCACTCGGTCGCCCGCTTCATGGTGCGCGAGGGGCCCCAGGCGGCCGACTCGTCCGGGCACGCCGCGTTGGCCGAGTTGGAGGAGGTCATGGCGCAGCGGCCGCTGGAGGACGAAGCGTTGAGGGGGGTCTATCTGCTGGCCATTGCCGAGCTGAAGAAATCCTTTGGTCAGGCCGAGGCGTGTGCGGGAAGATATGAGATGGCGGATGCTTTCGTCTGGGTGTTCCTGATGGCGGAAGACTTCCTGCCGCTGTTGCGAACGCCGACGCGGGAAGCGGTGGCCATCTTTGCGTTTTTCTGTGTGTTGCTGAAGAAGTTAGAGGGGCATTGGTGGATGCAAGGCTGGGGCGGACATCTCATAGCCCACGCGTACAACTTGTTAGACGACGAGGGCCGGCTGTGGATTCACTGGGCCGTGGAGGAGATTGGGTGGGTGCCGCCGTCAGCTACAGGACGATTGTGAGATGGCGTTGGAGTAAAGAATAGGGGGTGGAGGTCTTGGTAAGGAGACGCCATTCATGGCTGTATTATTAATGTCTCCAGTGGCTCTATAGGTATATGTAGATTACATTGTATTACCCTAAATGTAGGTATCTCTTCCCCCCTATTTCCCATATTTCTGCTCCATGACCAGGGTGTGTCCACTCTCCACTCCCTCCCTCACTTTCTCGACTGTACAATGGTGACCTTGGAACCCCCTTTCACAGTCACAGTTGTGCCATTGACAACAGAACCATTCATTGTGAACTTGGACTGGGCCGCCGGAACCAACAACGGCGATGGAAGAGTGACTGTCCCCGTGGTGCCAGCAGGGGCTTCGACAGACATGGTGAGGAGGGTTCCACAGAACTTCCAGTTTACACGGACAGCACCGAGAGGCGTGGGAACCTCGCCCTGAGCAGAGCTTAGACCAAGAGTCTGCGGGGCAACCGCCCACTCGCCCCAGCCGGGTTTGGTGGGCTGGGCACCGAGCACAAAACGACTCAGCTCGGCCGTCGGGCCCGCGGCCCATGCGTGGCACAGACTCGTGTGGGCTCCAAACGCGGGACGGCCGGACGCGTCCAGCGTCTCCCAGAAACAGCCAGTGTAGTTGGCGTGGTTGACGTTTGCCATGGGCGCCCACAGCGAGTCGAGCAGCCCCCGAGCGGCGCTGGCGTCCTGTGAGGCCAGCGCCGCGCGGAGATGGTATGCCGAGGCGTAGGGGCTGATGTACCGCTGGAAGCCGTGCTGGGTGACGCCGGGGGAGAAAGCCAGGGGGCCCTTGGGCGTGGCAAGTTCTCTTGAGAGAGTCGACAAGATGGTTTGGGACGAGTGTGACGGGTCCACGTTGACGTGAGCAAGAATGGCGATGGCGTTGGAGTCCTGGCCGAACCCGTCCCTGATGTCTTCCGAGTAGACATACGCCCTCAGCTCGTCACTCCAGAGGTGCTCATCAATGGCTGCTCGGAGCGCGGTGAGGCGGCCCTCATACACGGAAACGTCCACACCGGAGTCGGCCAAGAGACCCATCGTCTCTTGGAGCGCGTAGGCGTAGAGGACGTTGAACTTGGTGACGACTCCGGACTGGGCCGGGTCGTAATAATTCCAATCTCCACCGAAGCTGGCGTCGCTAAGGTTGAACAGACCGCTGGGCAGCGTTTGCGAGTGCGACCAGTCGAGCATCCTTACGATCCTAGGTGCCCATTCCGAGGCCAATACCAGGTCTCCCGTGTGCATGTACGTCTGAGAGACAGCCGTGAGCAAGTTCCACGAGTATCCGATGAGGCCTGTAATGTTAACACCCAGGGGAGTCGAAAGCGGCTTCTGCTGGATCTTGACAGTGGGCGTGAAAAAGCCGGGCGCGGCCTGGACGGATGCAAACAGGTCAAGAGCACCTTCGACGAACTCCAGCCCATGAGTGGAAACCAAGGCGGCAGAACCGGCAACGTCAAGGTCGCCAGCGTATGCGATACGGTCCCGGCGCGAGCCGTCGACAGAGACAGGGAGGGGGTTCGTACCCAGCAGGAAATCGTCGAAGCAGCTCTTGTCAGTCAGGGGGTGCTGATAAGTGACAGAGCCCGTGGGGTCGGTTGCGACGAGGTCTTTAAAGACGGCCTTGTGACCAAAGGAAGCACCAAGACCGTAAGAGCCGTAGAACTTGGAGTACTGGGTAAACTTGAGCACCAGTCCGCTGTTGATGTGGATGGCGATATCGGTCGTTGCAACCTCGACGTGTACCGAGTGCCAACTGTCCAGCGCAAGGGTCACGTTCGACGGCACCGTAGCCCTAGTGAGCTCGGTGTCCTCGGCAGTCGATCCGAGGTAGGCCGCGACAGCTCTTGCTTCCACATCAACAGAGATGTAGATTGCCGAGTTGAGAGTGTCAGACAACACGCTGAAGCCGAAGCCTCCGATTAGCGGCTTGACTTTGAATTCGAGGTTGTAGGCCGTGCTGGTGACGGCAACCAGCCCTGAGTTGGCCTGGGGTGCAAGACTGTCGATTACGGCACCCTCGCTGGTGATCTCCCAGAACTCAGGGGCAGAATGTTGGGGGATTTCGGTCAGCTGGATGGTCCTAGCACCGACCGCCCAGATGCCCGTCAAGGAGCTGTCGGAGCTCCTGAACGACCCAGGCAGCTTGCCGATAGGAGTCGTATGGGTGGTTGGGATCACGCCGACCTTCCGCAGCGTCAGCTCGCCGGGCGACGAGAAATTTAGCTTCTGGTATCGGAAGCCCCCCTGGACATGGCGATGGGTAAACTGGCCGGGGGCATCGATGTAGTAACGGTTGATGCGGTACGTATCCATGGCTGCCGCTAACGGGATTGGACCGTCACCCTGATGGTGTGGGCGATCAACAATTAGCTCTCTGCTCAGGAGGCACGTGTGGGGAGATGGTAATAAGGGACATAGCGTACCATGTACGAGTCCAACCCGGCCTTGGTTTCCGAGTAAGTGATCTCGAGAACGAGTGCCTCACCCGTGGCGCTCACAACTTCGAACGACGGGATACCCTCTACGTTGGCACCGTAATCGAGAACACGAATGCCGCCCTCTGTCGTACTGGAAGATAGGACGATCGGCCCATCCTGTGCCGTGATCAACCGAGAGTCCGTCTGGGGTGGGTGCGGATGTCTTGGGGTAACCGCGGCGCCTGCAACGGCTGCTAGGCCCAAGGAGATCAACCTGATCATATCGTGTCCGAGTTGATACCGCAGTTAAGACACGGGTGAGGTGGGAGAGGGGGAAGTTACTAGGATAGCAAGGTAGAGGCTGGGGATGAACGACGCATGCCGCCACTGACGTTATGGAACCGGGAAAGAGACGATTTAAGTATGTCGGCGTATCCGCAGTTTGGATCACGGGTGTCCTCGGCATCGCCTGTTGCCAAGTCAAAGAGGTATGGAGATTTGAAGTCTCCTGGAAGTGCAGATCCGCAATCCAGTATCATCCACGTCATTCCCAAGTCAGACTTCATGTAAATAAACCATGCCATGGTCAAGCGATGGACCAACGGTTTCAATCATCGCACCGGGCCGAGCTATACGAACAGAACCGAGCTAGAATTGGGCATGTTGTTGTTCGGGGTGATCCTTGCGGGCACATTGCTGTACTACCCGTGTATTGTCCGCGTATTGCGTAACTTGCTGGACGATGGGCTTGGGGCAGTAAGGTAGTCGTCAAGATGTTCAGGGGTAGGGTATGCGGAAGGGGCCGAGGAGTGAGTAAGGGATAAAGTATGAAACTCCACAGCGGGTATGTTGACGATTTGCATTGCACCGAGCCGTACGCCGCATCAATAACACGAGACACAATTTTAGCGGCGGAGGTATGTGGCGGAGCCCCCGTGTGTCATGCAAGGGCACCCTCGCTCAGGTGGGTTTTGTTGTGGGTTTCGTTTAGATTCGTTTAGTCGTATTCTTTCCGATTCTTACTCGGAGCCCATCGGTCGTGGTCTTGGGAAAACAAAAGGCAAGAGCCTTGCTCGTCCGATAGGGTCTTGACTCGCAGCCTGCCACTACTGCAGTGCACCAAAGCAGGTGGGTTTCGTTGTGAGTGACCCGACATGTTTTCTAGAAGGGATGAGGAAAGAAGGAGACACCATCTGCTTCGCCAGGTAAGCAGCAGGCAAAGCCAACGCTGGGTTGTTCCCCAACCCGGAGCAGGTGAGTGAGAGGGTGTCACCTTCCATCTGCTCTTGCGTGCCATGTTCGGTCAGGTGGTAGGTGGTACATGCCCGGGCGTGGACTGCCATCTGTTTCATCTGCGATTCTGCGTTGGTGGCCAAGGAAACTGCGAATGTAAACTCGCCCAAGGCAGGTTCTACCGGTGACTCCAAGCCATGGTCATGTTAGCCACGCATTTGGAGAGACCCCCTTGTCCCTCTTGACTTGAACAGCGTGTGTGTAGAACGGACATGGCGGTTCGAGGAAGGCCCTGAGCCGGCGGTAAAACGAGAAGCTCCTTCCAGATTGGCTGGCACAGGAAGGTTCAGAGAGAGAAATATGCAGGGAAGCTCCATGCCACTCGATGGTTGTTTCCCTTGAGTCTTGTGTGTGTTTGACACGGTAACTGGTGTCATGTCGGCGAGTGCCATGCCGGTGGGTTGACTCCTCCTTCCCAGGAACTTCAAGCCTCGAAGCTACCAGTTTGGGCCACAGCTGTATTGCACTAATCTTGTGGACAAGATCAGGAGGGGCCCTTGGGATATGGGCGGGGAACCTGAGACTGAGCTGGCAGGCGTCGCACCTCTTAGCAGCAACCTGGAACATGCGCCCATAGTAAAGTAACTTGACAAGACAGGAGCACAGCATGTGGCTGATGACCATAGTTGCAAGCGCTTTCTGGCAGCGTGCATCCTCAATGAAGATTTGATAGGAGATGGAAAGTGAAGCAAGGGAACTATCCCTGGCGCAATTGTCGCGTAAATCTAGACTACCATGACTGCAATGAAGCGATGATCATGGAAGGCAATGAAGACAAAAGTCAATGCTGCTCTGTCACTTGACCGCTTGTAATGGAATGGTCGGTGGTGGATGGGCTTGCATTGGCAGCATCTTGCGAGAGGGGAGAAAGGTCCGTGTCGCTGCTCGAAGTTTCTGTGGTGTGCAGCAGATGATGTGCAACAGGGGAGGAGAAAAGTCATGATGAGCAAGAAGAGAAAGAGATTGAGCTGAGGGAAGTGAGGGGCTAGGCCGCTGAGGAAGCGATCTGTGGTTGTGGTCAAGTGTCATGGAACTCCAGAACAAAACCACCAGTGACCAAGTACAACACCATCATAGCCAGACAGGCTCAGACAGAGAAGAGACTCTGCTCATCCATCGCCAGCTCTAAGGAGCAGCTCCTGACGTACCCTCATGGAAGAAGATGTTAAAAGGGGTAGTAGAGCGGATGATTTTTACATAGAAAGTCATGGGCTGGACTAACAGAAGAGCCAGATCGGTACTTGGGCCTCTGAATCACTTGGAGAACCGGAGAATAGATGACGCGATGCAGTTAACAGGGCTGGGAAAGACCAGAGAAGATCGTGACTGTCAAACCTATCAAGCAGCGGTGCCTTCCTAGCTCTGAGTGCGTTCCTGAGGCGCACAACCACGTCATTATCACGTGTAGTCGCCTTTTATCTCAGGCCTGAGTCACTGCAGGATCCAATACCAGGTACAGTGAACTTGGAGCAACGGCAGATCCAGGTGGGACATCAGAGAAAGTCGGTCATACATGCCCTCCCCCCTTACCCCTGACTGAGAATCAACATCACTCAAGTGAGAAAGGCCACTCCCATGCAACCAACATCAATCAGAGTGATCACACAAGGGTGCAACTGTCTTCTGTGCTTGGAGTCTCTCGAAATTGTTGAGCATTCACGGCAACAATGCCAAAAACGCGTCTCATCAATGGACTCCTGAATGCTTTATCACCAGGCATTCACAACAGCACAGCACACGTGTGCAATTGCTTCGAAACTGGCATTCACAGTACCTTTGACCAAAGGGAAAGGCCGCCCAACCTCCATGATTGTTTTCACATCACACTCCAAGTCACCGATCTGAAACCAATTTGCCTTTCCTGGCCCACCACACTCCAAGTCAATTACTCCTTCAGCACCATAAAGCAGCAAAACTGGTGTCTCAATTGCCACATTAATTTCCCCTTACACTTGATGGCAGCGACAAGTCCCACCATCTTCAACTCCTCTCCCACCCCAACGGCATAGCCATCCCCATCTGCCCAGGCATGGTCTCGACGAACCCATTCTTCGCATACAGCCTCCGCCCGGGAGCATCAGCAAAAAGTGTGACATAGGTTCCTGTCCCGTCTTGCGGCGCATGCGTTTTGATGTATTCCATCAGATGCTTCAGCACGGTGTCCCCCAGCCCCTTGCGCTGGTGTTCTGGCAGGACTGCCATGTCGGCGATGTGGAAATACCAACCACCGTCCCCTATGATGCGGCCCATAGCAACAATAATCTCTTCACTTTCAGTGCTGGTGTTGTTGGTGCTGTTTTTGGCGCTGTTGTCGGCGTCGGCGCCGGTGGGAGAGAAGGTGATATAACACCCGTACCAACTGTTATGGGCAATGGGGGCGGCCTGGGCGGGTGTTTTCGGGTGCAAGCCTGATGCAGCACGGAGGTGGATGTAAACTGGGATTGGCGGGTAGCCGGAGTGGATGGTGTAGCCCTCTGGGAGACCGACCTCCGGTAGGAGCGGGGCCGGAGCGGCATCAGGGGCCGCAGCGGAAGCCATGTTGATTGATGATTGGGCTTGAATAGTTAAGGCGGTAAATGTAATTTCTTCGGAGCCAAGAACACAGACCGAGTCTTCACATAAAAAGGGGTAGACCATGAGATTTTATTATAAGTGCGAGTTATACTTGGTAGTTATGCTCGTCTGCGTCACGCCAGCGCAGAAGCCGAGTCCGGCTCCGAGCGGCTCCGAGTTAAGTGGGCTTCCCGGACCCAGTTGCCGAAATGGGCAGGTCGACGCCGGGGACGGTCCACTTAGCGCCGGCCTCAGCCAACAGGAATAAAACCGACCGGCTTGAGGTTCTCAAAGGCCAGGCAGACACTGGTTCTTCTCAGTAGGACCCAGTCGACATCAGTAGAGAGAAAAGATACATGGTTAGTGCTTACAATGCATCAAGCCGCGCCGCCTAGTTGTACATACATTCGCTATGTACCACCAATACCATGCACTCACCATGCACTCGGGGTAAAGAAATAAACCGAACCTGTCTCCCTATATCATATACATTCTAACTTTTAGAAGGTTGAATCCACGAGGCTGTTGGTCACATAATACACAACTGTAAGCAAGATCGGGAGCAGAAATGACATCTCGGTGTTTAATTCGGTCATGTGTAAAAAGGAGAAGACGAATGCAAAGCCTCCCTTAGATCCTTCCTTTGTACCACATACGCGACAGAGACACCGAGCGTGGCTATACGTGGCTATATACTCGGATCGTCGAATCCAACCAGCCGCCACCACTCGCATTCCACACCAACTACAGTGATTCGTCAGGCTGAAATGTCAGATTGAAAATGCCCAAACTCTGCGCCACAGCACCGCCAACAAGGCCGATCATCCCCACCTTGATGCTGTTAAAGTGACGAAATGCCCATGTATTAAGCGTTCCCGGCTTCCTCTGGGCAGACATTCCACTCAACCCCATAACCCTAGAACCATCCTGAGATGCGCCATGTCGTCCTCCGGCGCGCCCCTCCCAGCTCCCCCGGCATATGTCGAGGTTGACAATGACACAAACCTCTCCTCCGCCTTTGAGAAACTTTCCCTGTCCAAGAGCCCTTCGGACCCATCACCCGAAACATGTCTTGCCCAGCTCAAGTTGCTATTTGCGATCCAGGGGATGAAAGAGGATGTGGGATATATGGATGGTCTGTGGGGCCTATGGGATAGCCGTGCTGGGCCTCTTGATCAGTCAGTGCAGAGTGTGGAGGGTAAAATGCAGGACCAGCAACTCCAAATCCTCAGTCAGCTTCGAGAGAAGCGCTGGGCTTTGTTTGTTGCCAGAGCGGTGGAGAGATACAGAGCATGGTGGAGACTGTTTGGGGGAAGGCCGCTTCGCGAAGATGACATGATGGTACAGAATTCAACCGCCTACGTGGAGTTCCCAGGCTCTGCAGGCTCCGAGGGAATCGAGTGGAGAGAGGAAATGTTGCCGCCACTTGGTCTGTACCGCCCACACTACATGTATTGATGTGAAGGTGTCTCGCTGACCTGCATAGATGTCTTGATGGTCTGGCACACGCACATGCTTAACCCCCGGGCCTTTCTCGAAGACTGCATGCTAGCCGGCCTACGTGGCTTTTGGTCAACCGGCATGCCATGGCGGCTCATCAATACTGCCATCACCACCTCCTTTGCCTACAACGTTACTCCCGCCTGCAAGACGTCTTGGGCGGCTCTCACCGGTTTGGCTTGGTCAAACGCTGACGACCCCCTAACCATTACCCTCCCCTGTCCCCGATGCACCACCAACCTCCAGATTCCCTGGACAACCTGCTCCAACCCACCCGGCTACCCCTTCGACGGCATCCCGGACCTCACCGGCACCGGCTACGGCGACGGAATGTCACGGTTATGGCCGCATGCAGCCGGCCGGCGGGGTACGCTGGCAGTACCCCGGTCCAATCACTGCGTACGAACGCGCAGCCAATGAAGGAACAGCCCTGTTGCTCATAAAGGGCCGTGCCAAGGGAATGAGCAGGTGCTCATTCTGCTCGTTAAGGGAACTGTGAGCACCCTGAGCATCCTGTGCTCAGGATGCTCAGAGCTGAGGCCCTGAGCACTCTGAGCACCCTTAGATAGCTAGTATATAGCCACTCGTTCTGGAGAGCTCTGGGAGTTCTCCAGTTAGCAATCACAACTACAGTTCGCTACAAGCTCACAAGCCTACTGTTGAGACAAGTCTATTGTTGTGCACCCTTTGGCTGCACCGAACCTAAGCATCCTAGAGAGATTACCTTCAACGAAGCTGAACCCTAACAGGATAGGATCCTGGAGTAGGTTCGTCACACGGAAACCTACAACACCGCTGCGGCACTTGCCAAACCACGCTCAACAAACCTCTCCTATGCGTGGCCAAATTCACCAACGACGCCAATTGTCTCCTCAACCCTACAATCAACCGCCCCATGCCCGGAACCCTCCTCGACCTGCGCAGCGGGAAACCCCCTTTGTCACCCTCAGCCACATCGTGGAGCGCCAGCCCGCCAGCCACGTTCCCCAACCGGCTCCTCAAGAAACGCAACGATAACCCCAGAATGCAAGTGACCGGACTGGTCCTCAGCAGCACGCAGCCCACCATGAACGACGTGCGAGAGAAAGTCGAGAAGATGGTGCGGCGGAACGGCTCGGGGGCTGGCTCGGGCGTCTACATTCGCAAAATGATGGCCCGGTACTGGGATAACCACAGCCCCTTTGCGCTGGATCTGTGCTCGGCCATCATGAGGCAGGGGGTGTTTGTGGAGAAGATGCACAAGATCGACTGGCTGCATAGTCCCGCAGCGAGGGCCACCATGGAACGGCTGGTGGCGAAATATCACCGCTTTTTTGATATCATGGCCAAATACCCGCACAGCGTCGCAGTCCCTACACTGGATGTGGACCTGGCCTGGCATACGCACCAGCTCAGCCCGGGGGCGTATTACCAGTATTCGGTGGCCAAGACGGAGAAGTTCATTGACCATGACGACAAGATCGACGAGGATGCCCTCAGTGCGCATATTGCCTGGACGAGTAAAACGTACCGGGACATGTACGGGGAGGTGTACAGCGAGTGTACATGCTGGTATTGCGAGGCGGTCCGGACAGCCGTGATCAATCCGATCGGCAGGCTGCTTGGTATTTCGACCCAGGAACAAGGTACTTGATCCCCTTTCCATTTGTCTCGGGGACATGGACTAACACACCTGGCGACTTTTAGTCGCGGAGAATTTCCATGCTTCCGGACAAGCCCGTCTCCATCCCCCCGACAAATCGGCTCACATCTCGTCGCACAACGCAGTCAAGACGGCCCCGGACCTGACTATTGCCAAACCACGTAGGGAGGTCGTGGAACGTAGGATTGCCGAGCGGCATCGGAGGCGGATCGATGAGTCGTACGAAAAGGCCCGGAAACGTGCAGAGCTGAAGGGGAGGACGATCCCCCCCAAGGGTGAGTATTACACCCACTGGGGATTCCCATATGCGTACTACGGCCCCTACATATCCCCAGTCTGGTACACGCCAGGGTTGTATGATGGGGATTCCCCCGGTCAGATGGCCGGTTGTGGAGAGGGGGCGAGCGGGGCTTGTGCGGCCGGGACGTGTGGAGGGACGGTTGCGTCAAGGGGATGTGGTAGTTCGGGGGCGGGGGGAGGAGCGGATGGGGGCAGCAGTGGTGGAGGTTGTGGGAGTGGTGGAGGCTCGGGTGGTGGAGGTGGTTGCGGTGGCGGCGGAGGCGGCGGAGGTGGCGGATGCTAGGCTATGTAGTCCATGGGGAGATTGAGAGCGTTTCTAGTTGTATAAGAAGGGGTTGGAGATCAATACATTAGGAGTATACACGAGTTATCGAAAAGAAAGGGGGGAAAGGGGGCGTACTACTATTACCATTAACCCCAAATCGAAAAGAAAAACATGAGCTGCAGCCTGCATCCAGCACGATGCGTTCTTCATTTTCCTCTTGCCGCCGCTCTTTTATCCGACTAGAACAGTCCCATCGTCGCCGAAGATAAGCGGCGTCCTGGCAGGAACGGGCTTCTTGTACGATGCTCGCAACAAGTCGTTATCCAGACGAATATACTCCTCGTACACCTCACTCCCGATGAACTCGGTCTCGTCGGCGTTCACACGGGAGTGGACCACGATGTGTTGGCCCATCTCTTTCATCGCCTTGGTAGCTGCGGCGATACTCAAATGCCGGTAATCGTCGGAATCGCTATCGTGGATGCCAATTCTATGGCTTGGAGGTCAGTTTAGGCAGATTCCAAGAAACAAACTTGAGATATGGAGTCTCGGACTGCTTACAAGATGGTTGCAAATTCAAAGATAGGTAACTGTTGGCTCCTTCTTTGCTCATTCACCTGTACCATACCGATAGCCGCGACATACTCGGTGAAGCGACGAGTTTCCGACTTTCTAGGTCTGATTTGGTTATTGAGCCAACGGAGGGAAAAGTCAGGCCAAAGCTGGGGTGGTGGTACTTGGCTGGATGGAGAGGCCATATTTCTGACAGAGAGCCCGGTGAGAGATCACTGATCAGGACCGAAATGGATCATAGATCAGACTTGTGAGTGATGTTAAAGCAAGAGACAAGCTCAGGTGCTAACAGTTGGGAATGCAATATAGAGGAGGGGTAATGTGGGGGTTGCTGCTGTGAGTAATTCTGAGAGCCTGCAGTGAAACCGGTAGCTGCCTAATTCGTAAACAACCCCAAGTCCCGAATCACCGCCCTCAAAACCCCGGATCAT
Organism: Chaetomium tenue; assembly: GCF_020726465.1. NCBI lineage: Eukaryota > Fungi > Ascomycota > Sordariomycetes > Sordariales > Chaetomiaceae > Chaetomium > Chaetomium tenue. The sequence goes on along the minus strand of NW_027117333.1, from coordinate 4,300,870 downwards.
CCCACCACTCTCCATCCCCATCCTCGTCCCCATCCGCATCCCCAGTCCCAGTCCCAGGCGACCCAAGCCTCGTCACAGGAACAGAGTCCCAAAGCCCACCATCACTTCCCACGTACGAGTAAGCCGGCCCCCCATACCCATATCCATGCCCAGTATACCCCGATGACCCACCACGCTGGGCAGCCCCCGTGATCTGACGCTGGGGCGTATGCGGCACCCTGCGGGGCGGCAAACGGCTACGAGGCTGCGAATGGGCGAAGGCCCGGTCAGTGTCGGGCTCGTAGGCGGTCGTGTCGGCAGTCGTGAAGACGAAGGCGCGCGAGAGGGTGGGGGATGGGCGCAGGCGGAAGGGGTTTGAGGTCGGGCTGCCGTGTTGGGACGTCAGAGCGGGGACGGGGCGCGGGCGGAAAAGGGGCGGGGTGCGGAGGTGTCGGGTGGCGAGCACCGGAGAAGGGCGCAGCCGGAAGGTCCGAGAGGGAGACGGGCTGCGGCGCGTAGTGGAGATGCGCGCGGCGCGGGGTGCCGCCGGCGAGGGTTCGGTCGAATGGTTGTTCGCCCCCGTGGGCTGGGAGTACCAACTGCTTGGGGACGGGCGGCCGGTTTGGTAGCGCTGAATGGTAGAGGTGGAGGCGGAGGAGTCGTCCTGCATCAAGGGGTGGGGGGAGGCGGTGGTGGTGCGGTGCTCATACCGCGGGAGCGTGCTGGAAGGGGTGGTGCTGCCGTACCTTCCTTCGTAGGCGAACGGGGAGCCGAGAGTGGAGGAGGGGGTCGGGGTGTGCCCGCCTACCGCTGGGCTGATGTCGTTGGAGGGGGACCCCAAGGCCGGCGTCGCGGTAGGCGCTGTCAGGCTCGTTCCAAGTGCGTGTTGAAGGCCATCGTGGGCTAGGTTGACACGAACACCATTGTGGCGCTCCCAGGGTCGAACGGTATCGCCCATTGTTTCGAGGTGAACGAGTAGGTTTTGTGGTTTGCTGGAGAGAAAGGTTGTGAGCGACTGGGCTCGACTTGATGCGAAAATTCCAGAATTTTAAAAAGTACTGGTCGCGCTGCGGAGGATACTTATACACACTGTCTTCTCTACACTGTTGACCAACCCCATAGTTAATACCAGGCACTTGAGGGATGTTGGCGACTTACAGGCGGGTACCGCTGTTCCTTGGTGTTGGCGAGGGTTCTTTTTGAACGTGATGGTGAAACCTCCACTAGAGTATTCTCAGAGAAACTAACATTTGTTCATGCATGTGTGTCTGAGTTAGGGAATCAAAACGTGGCGTAGAGCAAGATTCTAAAGTCATTGTCAAGGCTTTCGTTGAGTTAATATCCAACAGATAGGTCAATACATGAGATGAGTTACAAAGCAACATATAGACTACAAGTCAATAAGGACCGCACAGCAAGCAGCTTGACTGAGTGTGGAGGGTTCGGTCGAACCACAAAGTATTGCTCATTATGAAAGGCAGTTAGTATCATACATGCTTCCGAATTACAGCCATGCTACTAATTACAGAGCCACGAGTTGGCGCGTTGGCACAAATCTAAATCAAGAGTCCCAAAAGAAGGAAATCCAAACACCCAAGGAGAGGGCTAGAGATGAGCATGGGTAGGCTAAGCATAGGTTTGGTCTGCCAAACAACTTCGGTTTCCAAAAGTCTTCTACATTAATTACCCAAAGTCTAACCTTTCCAAGATATTAAGCTGCCAGTCTATATGAGCAAACGCCGCCGATGAACCCCCATTTTGTCTAACCCAGCCATGCAATGATGAAACCAATCTCCAATACCCCTACTCATTAGAACCAGATCCACAACCAAAAGTGAATTTCCAATACATGACCAGTGGTTACCCCCTGAGATAGGTAGGCCCACCGGCGTAGATCTCCTTCTTGAACTCCATAACTCCGGACTGATGCATGGGAAAGCAAAGCCAAGCCCGGTCTGAAAACGCTCCCAATCCCGAAGTATCTCACCAGGCGGCGCGAACCGTCACCCTTTTGCTCTACCCAACGCCTCTCTGTGAGACTCAAATACCGGACCAAGCAATCGAGTCCTCTAGGGAGAGTAATTGCCTTGGTTCTACCGTAATGCAAGAGCCAGCGAGCTCCTCGACGAACGGCCGCACCCCCACGCATCGAAATCAAACCGTGCCGCCCTCGTCGGCGTAGGCGAAAGGAACTCTCGCGTTCTCCTTGCCGAGAAGACGGGCGAGACGGCACGGGGCCGCGGGGAGAGGGGGTATGTCCAACTTTTGGGAGGCCCGGGCCTCGACCAACTAGATTCTCGGGATTGAAGCTGCATGCCGTGTTGCCTGTGTACATCATCTTCGTCATCCGTCATCGCATCCAGTTCCATTGTCAAGGCTAGCGGTCCTTCCAGAAGAAGAAGTCCATCCCGGTTAGATGCAGGCCAAGTCTGGTCAGGGTGGAACGAATCTTCTGCCATGTAGGCTGGATGATGGCGCGGGTACGGAGGAGGCGGTGGTGGGGTTGGTCGGAACCCGAATTCCCTTCGCTCGCCTCGGGGCGGAAGGAGCCGAGGGGAAGACCTGCGCGGCGGCAAATCCTCCATCCGAAGAAGCTGAATAGGCTCCTCGGCGTCTGACTCATAATCCCCGTCGCTGGCCGAGACGTACGGAGATTCCCAATCCTCGGCCTTGCCACGCCACACCTCACAGACCGAGGTGGCAACAGAACGATAGCCCTGCTCCGTGGTTGCCATGCTAGTACTGCTGATGACGGTTCTTGGGCGGCGCGGGGAGGGAGCTGGCCTTTCGCGCTCGTTTCCACGTTCGTGTTCCGGTGGTGGCGTCGCCTGCTGCAGTAGCTCGCGATGACGTTCCAGTTGCTTTTCAGGGATCTGTTCTTGGAATGACGGAGCTCCCCTCAGCAGAAGACGGCGGGGGTAATCGTAGTTGCTGTTATAGTTCAGAGAGTGCTCGTCACTTCCCTCCTCGCTGTCGTGATCACGGTCACCGTATTCGAGTTGTCGCTGGGGAAGGTGTGATTCGCCATGCCGGGGCCACGAAGACGAGTACTCCGGCTGGGAGTTGTCGTTCCATGCTGAACTGCGAGCAACCGTTGATGCCGGCTCCGAAATGGGGTCGTAGCGCGGACGGTGCGCATTCAACCCCGACTCCCCAGAGTCGGATTGGAAACCTTTGACCTCGGACCCGGAAGATTTATCTGCCGCTCAGTGTCAGTTTGTTCCTCGAAGCAAGTTGTGATTTATCTCGGGGATAGGCTTACTCTCGTGTGTTTCGTGTGTGTGGTGGTGGTGGTGGTGGCGTCTGTGAGATTTGGGATGCTTGGGTGACTCTTTGGAAGAATGGCGAGGCGGTCTCGGTGGTAGTCGTTTCCCTAACGAAGATCTATCCCGGGAGCCCGAGGGCGAACAATCCTCCGAGTCTCGCACTCGCCTCGTGTCGGAGGTCGATGACCTCCGTAGGAGTCTGTGTTCTCTCAGGATGATTGTTGGTCTCGGAGCATCGTCTGGGTAGTCTTCGATATAGGGGGTCTGCACACGCCGGGTCTTGCTCTCGGTGGTCTTCTTCTTGTCAACCTTGTGGTGGTCTTTGGCGTCACATCCCGAGGTAACCCCGGCCCCAGACGGCCGGGGTTTTGTTGAGCGCCTCCGCCGTGCTCGTTCCTCCTCGGTGTCGGTGTCCTCTTCAAACACGGTGATTTCGTCTTCATCCTCCGCTCGACCTGCTCCACACGTGCATTTGGCGAGTCCGCGTTGCTTGGGCTTGGGCGACCTCTTTCTTCTGGGGCTTCTCCCCTTTGTGCTCCTCCTTTCGGTGGCCTTCTGTCCTTCGTAGACGTAGGCAATGATCACACTATCACCTGAATCGTAGTCGGTGGTAGTGGTGGTAGCACTCGGGTCGTCGTGGGTGTCCATGTTGTCTGATCTTCTCTTGCAGCGCAGCTGCTACACCTTGGGGGATGACGAAAAGACTTTCAAACATCGGGAGGGAGGTGATTGCGAGAAGAGCCTCGAAGACCGTCATGGGGGGCAGTCCGTCTGACAGAAGGGGGAGAAAATAAAACCCCCACGAGGAGAGGAGACAGGTAAAATACACTGAGAAGGGCATCTCTTGGAACATCTGTGTGGAACCTAACCCAAGTGGCAAAGATACAAAAAAAAACAATGACCGAGAATGGGGTGGGAAACTTGCCAAATAAGAGAGAAGAGCATTTGTGGCTTTGTGCGTATGGGCTGCATCGGTTTGGCTAAGGCACAACTTAATCAATCTGGCCGTCGTGGCAGATGCAAAAAGCCATTTCGTGGCTTCGGTTCGGTTTGGGCCGCAGGGCAAAGAAAACTTCCAGGGCTGGCCGTGAAGCGGGAGGGCGAGCCTGGAGTGACCCGATTTGCGGGTTCTGTTTGAAGGGTGTGCAGCGTGCTTGCCTCATTCTCTCCGAATCTCTCGGGCAACCACGTGGTGAGCCAAATCAGGCACCTCGGGCAGGAAAGCGCTTGCGTTTCTCATAGGTCAAGGCAGTAAGGCAGGAACGATTCGCTGTGGGTTTGCCATCACTCAACTCAGGTTCGGGTCTGGGCCCGAGTGATGCCAGATGGCGACGGTTTCGAGACACTGCAGTGACTGCTGCATCTTGACGTGGATCGGCCTGATGTTGCCTCCACGCTGAGACTCCCGCGCTTCCGTGCTTCCGCGCCGCAGACTACAAATTACATGAGAGGAACTAATCGGCGAATGATCTATCATGTTTTTATTTAGGGCAAAAAAAAAGGAATTTTCTGAACTTACTTTGCTCACCTGCGGCCCAACGGCGGTTGCGGCCCGAAGCCAAAGGATGCAACAATGGACGTTCCTTGACTGAACCCCCCAAACTTGAAGCACTCTCTAGGTTTACCTTGTCTTGCGACCGAAATGGCAAAAGAATTTTATTGTTACAATCTACCGTGCCCTGGAATTATTGTTGAATCATCGTCACGGTTCACTCTCATAACCCTCGTAGCCGTCAATGACCTTGCCGTCCGGGTCTGTCGTACCCACATACACGTACAAGAGAGACACCTTGGGCCTCTGTCTCGACTTCCGCGGCCGCTCACCGTTAGCTGAACGGGACCGATCCCGCGGGGTGCGTGGCGTTGTGCGAGGGTCTGGCGGATAGTTGTAACCTGGCGCGTAATCATCAAACCCTCCTCCTCCACTTGGAGGCGGCATGGTTCGGGGCAAATCGTAGTGATAGTTAACGCCCGCTTCTCTCCCATCGCGATTTAGCTCAGCCCGAGCTTGCCCGAACCTATCGTCGAATTCGCCATAAGCTGGGCCACCCACACCGGCATACATATCCCTGCTTACGCGACTATACCTGCCTATGCGACGGCGCATCCGTTCGTAAAGCCCGTCGTTGGAGCGACTCGGCCCGGGATGGTCATCGCCCCTTGAAGGACTGCGGCGGCGGGTATTTCGACCAGCGCGAGGTGTACGGCCCTTAGGGTCCGCCTCATGAGGCCTATATTGATTCCGACCACGGCCCCGATCCCGGTCCTCATACTGGCTAGCGCCGTAGGGAGGTTGCCTGAAAGGGTTGTATGTCATTTTGTTCGAGAATCTTGAAGCGGTCGATTCTCCATAGTCCCACGGACTTACGTTGAACATGTAGAGCGGGTTTAAATATGACGACTAATACTGCCCGTGATCGCTTTGAGTCCATACGATGAGAACAGAATGGAAACGGCGGAACAATGTGATTTTGGGATGCTCAAGCGGAACTGTTCGGTGGGTATAAAGCCGATGACTGGGGACAAAGAAAAATACATAGCCGTTGTATTCTACAAAACCAAAAGAAAAGAAAAAAAAGATCAAGAAAAAAGAAAAAAAGAGTGAGCGTCTGACCCGAGTTAGCGGGTCCCTTTCCCTTTCCGTTTCCGTGGTCCGTCAGTGACCACTCCTTTCCCCTCGGTCTCAACATCGGAAATATCCTTCTCCACTTCGACAAGGTCGCTCGAACTTCTGCTGGCGCTGTCGTCAATGCTCTCAACTTTGACGTCGGGGAGGTTTCGCCGTCCTAGAGCTTCCTGTACCAGCCGTTTTCCCTCGTCCAATTCCCCGTTAGAAGCCCCGCAGGCCATGCACTTCCACATGCCCAGCTCAGATAGTGACTTTGTTCCAGGCGGTGCCTGGCCGTTGACCAAGCGGCAGCTGGAACACATGAGGACAATCCTATTTTTGGCAGCCGTCTCGTCCTCGCCTAAGAGAGTATCCAATATGCGGTCGTACCAGTGCGATTCGGCAGGGGGAGCCATTGCGGCGGGCGGGTATTGCATGAAAGCAGGGGCCGGTTTCCCGTCAAACGCATTGGGCGCAAATTCGGCTGATGCATCCATGTCGGATTGCCCGGTCTGTTGCTGAGACGGGGTACCGAGCCTGCTGTGCGGCCTGGATTGGGGAGTGCCGGGACGGGGCATGGGAGGCCGTTGAATGTTGGCCGTGGGCGGGGGTGGCATGTTCGTGCGCTGGGGCATTCCCGAGTGCTTCGCCTTCGATCGTCCTTCGTTGTCTTGCTCCGCAGTGTCACTTCCGTCGGTTGTCTTCTTCCCCCTTTTCTGTTTGTTCTCGGTCTCGCCGTACTTCTCTAGCAGCTCCAGGGTCGAATCGTACTTTGTCGCGTCCTTCAATTTTTGGATAGTCTTGGCGCGCTCCGTCTGATATTCCTTGAGTCGCAGGGTCCGCCTCTGAATGCGGTAGTCGAAGAAGGCCGTGACGGCAGCGCGAACAAGGGTGATGAGAACCGGACCGCCCGCGATGCCCGTCCATTCCCAAGCTCCCATATATCTCCATCCCACGACCAGTACCAAAACGATGCCATAGACTAAGTATGCGAAGCCGAGGTAGAGCGAGCAAAGGAGTTTGATCCGTCTCGATTTCGCCCGGTCCTGGTCGAGCCGCGTTTGGGTGGTTGTAATCTTGGCGGAGAGAGCGGAAAGTGCCTTCTCGAACGATGCCGGGGAGGAGTCATCTTTCTGCACAAGATGAGCATGGTTAGAGGGGCTACTGGGTGTTAAATCTGTGATTCTTGAGTACTCACCCCCCACGGCCAAAAAGAAACCATTGTTGTAGAAGCCAAAGAGTGTCGCCTACGATGGGCAATGAGCGTCAGAAAAAGAAAAAAAAGAAGGAGTTGTTTGCCTTGCCAGAAACAACTGGCCGGCAGAGGTTTCAGTTGTTTTGGGATGAGAGCTTGTGTTGTGTTGCAGCTTGCCTCCGGCCTTCCCCAGCCACAAGAGGTGTGTGAACAGCAGCAAAGAGGACAAGGAAGCCCAGGAGCTTGTGTACGGTGACCTCATGGCTGCCTATAACGATAATCTTATAGATAGTTAATCTTACTATGTAGTTCTCTTTTGCTCAATGCATAAATGGGTGCCACTTTTCTATCCACTCGGAGCACCTGAGTAACGCCGCAATGTCTCTTAACTAAACACAAGTAAATATGGAAGGCATGTAGTGTTTTGTATCTTCCGAGTATTTCAATATCTACCTGGGTATTCCGCATCAACAAAGGCCGGGGCTATTCTGTACAGGTTGATGTATGTATGTATCGAGTAGGTTCTGAGAGTCAATTAATCGGGGTTTCTTACCCCATACCCCTGTCCCCACATGGCTGTTGCCGGCGGCAGTGTCACAGCCCGGGTCAGGGGTACGTATTCTGGGGTTGTGCAAGGCTGCTGTCGCACACGCGAAGTGCGGCGCAGAGAGCCGAAACGACAACTATCCACTCGAGATTGAGCAGAAGGATGGCGATGCTGATCCGAAAAGGGAGTGGAACTTGAACCTTTGTGTGTCACTCAAAACCTTCTATTTTTTTTTGGAAGTTCCTCAGGCTATTTTACTGCTTGGGACAGTGGTGATTCTCTCTTTTGCCATTCAAGGGGAGAGAGGTGCTTGGTGTTGCTGCTTGGTGTCCACCCTCGCCGCAGCAACCGAACCCGCGCGCTCGTCTCAAGCGGGCGCCGACTATTCCAGGCTGTCGCTGGGTTGTTATAATTTATAACCATGTTCCAGGTGCGTACAAACTCGCAATATCGATGGGTGGAGTCCGGGCGAGGAAAATTGACAATGGCCGTGACAGCGACTCAAGGGCGCAATCGATCGCACCATCGCCGAGGAGCAAGCAAGGCAAAGAGCAGGTCTCGAAGCTACCGGGCCTGCGTCAACACCAGGAAGCGCCCCACGCCGATCCCGATCGTCAAGCACCGCGGGGACTCAATCCCCCGCCCGGCGCCCTCGGCCGACCAAGAAAGCTAGTCAAGACATCACGTCGAGAGATGCGAACGGCGAAGGGGCCAATCCTGATCCCGCTGTATTCGAGGCCGCCTTTGTCATCGACGATATGGACGACTCGACCGTTCCCTCAAGAGTAGCGACACCATCCTCGGCGGACAATGAAACGGGGGCTGGTATTTCCAGGAGAGCTACACCGCAGCCTGGGGCTGGCGCTCCTCTCAATGGGGCAGCTGACCCCTTAGCAGCTGGCGACAATGGGGAAGCCAACAAGGCCGGCGCGGAACCCGCAACTGCGGTCGGCCCAGCCGGTGCCCATGCGCCATCCGAGTTGCCGCCAGATGTGCGAGCCCGACTGCGGAAGCTGGAAAAGCTAGAGAAGACTTACCCAGGTTTGTATGCCGTTGGCTTTGCGACGCATGTTTCTAGTGCTGATTCTCTTCAGAACTCCTTCGATCATACCGTATTGCGCACAGTCGGGCGACATCCATAGAACCGTTCGAGAAGGCCCTCAAGGAGAACACCCCGCTCACCTCTATCAAGGACCCCGAAGCCCTGGTCGAGTACTTGAATCAGATCAACCTGAAAGGCGACATGGTGATGGGAGAGCTCAAGCGCGTCACCGCCGAAAAGGATGACTACAAGAAAAAGGCGGAGGAGTCTAGTCTGGCGCTGGGGGCCTTGAAGGAGGAACTCGCTGCCCTGAAGACCGCTCAGTCGGAGAAGGCCCTCGCGTCAAAGTCGGACGATGCGGCACATGCCACCGAGGCGGGGCCCATGAAGATGGAGGATAAATCGCCAACAGATGCAGGGGCGGAAGGCAAAGACGGGGAGAACTTCTTTTCGTATGACGACGAGATTCCTCAACTGCAGGCCGAGATCCGCAAAAAGTCGGAAGAGGTGGAACAGCTCCAGGCTGAAGTCAAAACGTTGACGGATGAACTTTCTCTCGCCAAGGAGAACAGCGCTGGCCTTGTCGAGAGCCTTGAGAATACAGCCAGGGAATTAAGCGAAGCGAAAGACGCCGTCGCAGTAAAGGCCTCTGTCGAAACACAATTAGAGGCTAGGAACATGGAGATCTCGACGCTCACCGAACGCCTCGATAAGGCACAAACGAAGCTGAAGGATCTCGAGGTGCAAGCCGAAAAGGCCAAGGGCGAGGCAGCCGCGACGATCAAGGAGAAGACTACACAGCTTACCACCTCTACTTCTCGAAACAAGGAACTGGAAACCGACCTGAAGAAGGCCGGGGAGGCCAAGTCTTCCCTCGACCAGAAGATCAAGACCCTCACTTCGGAAATCGAGGCATTGAAGAAGACCAAGGCCCAGGATGAATCCAAGATCGGCGAGCTCAACAAGAAAATCCAATCCGCACAGACAGTGGTCGCTCCATCGGCAACCCCGACGCCAGCTCAGGCGAGTGGCCTTGCGCCCCCGTCAGGTGGTGGTGGCGGTGGTGGTGGTGGTGGCGGTGGTGGTGGTGGTGGTGGTAAGAAGAGGAATAAGAAAAAGAAGAAGGGCGGCGCGTCTACCGCGGCTACCGCAGTAGAACCCGCCCCGAGCGAGGCGTCAACAACCGATCAACGGCCCGCATCGCCGGAGGAAGGCTCAACAAGCGAGGAACTTCAAGCGGAGTTGAGTCGTCTGCAGGAAGAACTGGCAGACAAGGACCAACGGATTGAGAAGCTATCAAAACAACGCAAGACGGAAGAAGACCTGCGCGAGGAGATTGAGAACCTCCAAGAGAATTTGATGGTAATTGGCCAGGATCACGTCGAGGCAAAGGAGAGGATCAAGGAGTTCGAAGCCGAGAAGAAGGCATTGCAAGAGCGTATCTCAGAGCTCGAGAAGGAGGCCGAATTTTCAGCAGCAGCAGCCAAGGACAGCAGCGAACTTCAAATCGAACACGAGTCTTTGAAGGAAGAGTTTGAGAACCTCAACATGAAGTCCTCAACACTACAGTCTGATCTGGCTGCCGCGCAACAGCTAGCTCAGACTCGGTACAAAGATCTCACCTCGCTTAGAGAAGTCCTCCAGAAAGCCCAACCCGAACTGAAGAGCCTGCGGCAAGACTCGGCCGCACTCAAGACCACACGGGAAGAACTAACAGCGAAGAACACCGAGTTACGTAACCTCGAAAAGCGCGAGAAGGAGCTGAAGACGGAACTCTCCAGGGCACAACGCCTCGCCACCGATCGCGAGGGTGAGATCAAGACACTGCACGAGAAGGTATCGCAAGAAGCAAACGCACGCCTGCGCCTCGAAGATGAGAAGCGCGTGGCCGGCCGCGACCTCCGCCGCTCAGAAGCCGAAAAGATCGAGATCTCAGCCAGAGAAGAGAAGGCCTCGCGCGAACTCCAGCGAGTGCAAGACGAGGCCGCTAAGCTACGGCCACGCATCCGCGAACTCGAAGACGAAGCAACCCGCCTCAAAAAGGAACAGGAAGTTCTCCGAGAAGAATTGGGGCTCAAGACCAACCAGTACACCAACGCGCAAAACCTCCTGGGTAGCATGCGCGACCAGACGGCGGAATTGAGCATCCAGCTCAAGGAGAGCCAGTCGCAGTGCGAGAGCCTGGACGAGGAGCTGGCCGAGGCGCGCAAGATGCTCGGCGAGCGTACGCGCGAGGCCGAGACCATGCGCCGCCTGCTCGCTGACGTGGATGAGCGTGCCGACGCCAAGGTGCGCGACATGCGCGCCAAGATGGATGCCGCCGTCGAGGAGCGCGACCGGCTCGAAGACGAATCCAGCGCGCTGGCGCGGCGCAAGACCAGGGAGACGGAGGAACTGAGGCAGAAGGTCCGGGATCTCGAACGCGAAGTCAAGGCGCTTGCGAGCGAAAAGGACGATTTGGAGCAGAAGGAGCGCGAGTGGCGGCGGAGGAGGGAGGAGCTGGAGGCGTACGAGGAGCGGGCCGGGGCCGAGGTCACCGAGATGCGGACTACCGTGTCGAATCTGAGGTCGACGCTCGACGGGTCGGAGCAGCAGGTCCGGGATACGGAAAAGAAGAATGGCGAGCTGCGACGGGCATTGGATGACTACCGACTGCGCTACGACAAGCTCTCCAAGGAGTCCAAGGCGCTGCAGGCGAAGCTGTCGTCGCCGGTTGTTGCCAGCTCGGGGCGGAGTTCCATAGACTCGACCCGGTCCGGCAGTTTGAACGGCTCCGGATCCCAGCAAGGCGGTGGCAGCCAGGACGCCATGTACTTGAAGACAATTCTGTTGCAGTTCCTGGAGCAGAAGGACAACAGGTTGCGGGCGCAGCTGGTGCCGGTGCTGGGGAAGCTCCTCAAGTTCGACAAGTGAGTGGTCTGTCCTATTCCGGATTTATTCTTAGATGCTAACAACAATGTTCCAGGGCGGATGAGCAAAAGTGGCTTGCGGCCATCCAGCATATCAACAGCAGGTAGTCGGTCGGTTCTGGCGGGCTCGCGGCCGGGACTTGGTCAAGATCGAGATGGCGGGACTCCACTGTTGCGGTGTTGTGCAACCCTTGGGCCATTCTTTTAGGGATCACAGAGCCTCGTCTCTTCATGAAAAGGGGTAAATGCTATCAGGACGGGTTGCCAATTACCTATTCCCTGTCACCCTTTGCTTTCTGGAGCAATACACTACACCAAGATTCACTTTGTTCATTTTCTATATTTCCTGTCTCTGCAGACCAAATCCCATTTGTACGTTTCTGGTTCGGCTGGGGGTGCTCAACTTCTTTTCGGATACTCGGCAAAGTAGGTGGTTAGGCTACCACAAGACACTGCTTGCAACAGCGCCTCTTGGCGGGCAATTGTAGATTTTCTAGGCCTGTTCCCCCGCGGGCAACCCCAAACATTGACCCACGGGAGAACTAAAAAAGAACACACAGGCGCCAACTGCGCGACGGGCAGTGCCGGATGGATCGCGTCGGTGCGGGACTTGTGTAACTGCCAATGGATAAACCCTGCCCGGGCAATTCTCACTCAATTCCGCCCTGGGGTCTGCCCCGACGATTAAACCAAGCAAGAACCGCAGCGATCAACCCTTGTAGGTGCGGCTCCCGTTGGATGGACTGCGAACCCAGCCCCCATCAAGCCAGTGTACCTGCATCCCATAAACAACTCATGACCATCGTGACATTGAGTGGTCTCCGCGGTGCAACCCTAGCCCAAATGTACAAGTAACCCGAGTTGTAGTTTAACCTGTCACCTCCCGCGCAAGCCTGCGCAAGCTTGTACAAACCGCGTCAACAACGTCCAACCTCCTCCCTCCCTTCCCCCTTTCCCACCACCGAGGACAACCTCGATCTCATCAACCCTCCTCACAATACTTTTAAAAATATCACCATGACCGACCTCCCACCCCGCTTCACAGCCGACCTCGAGGCCAGCCTCGATGTTCCCCCATCCCTCGCCTCCTCCTCCCTCGCCCCCTCCTCAGATCAGCAAAGCACCAGTAGCCGATCCAGGCGATGGGACGACCCGCCCGAGGATGAACCACTCGGCCCGCCCGAGAATCTCACCACCATGGTCTTCATCAAGTCGGTCGAGGTGCGGTCGCACATAGAAGCCGAGATCATGCAGCTGACCTTCACGGCGTCGGACTCGCACCTCGCCGCCCTGGTGCCCAAGTCCATCAACACGCGGTGCGTGACCCCCGACGGGCCCTTCGGCCTGAGCGCGTGGCACGCCGGCACCGGCCAGCGGCTCGCCAGCGCGTCGACCATGCTCTCGAGCCACGGCCTGCGCGTCCGCGGCGGCTTCGCCCTGAAACCGGGTGTCGCCGACTTCATCGTCGCGTGCCCCTCGCTGATCCCCGCGGGGAATTCGTCGTCGTCGTATACCGAGTCATACGGCGCGCTGCTGCCCCGGCTCGAGGTGTATGACCTGGGCCGCAAGGAGCGGCTGCTGAAGCAGGACGTGGCGATTCGCGCGCCCGTGGCGTGGAGCCCCGACGGGGAGGTGCTGGTGGGAGTGTCGTCGCGGGATGCGAGCCGTATGGTTGTGCTTGGGATGCCCAAGAACAAGGACGGCTATATTCGTACGGGGTCGACCATCATGTGCCATTCGGATGAGGTCACCAAGCTCGCGTTTTTGCCGCTGTGGGAGAGCGGCGGGCGGGCGCTGGTCAGCGCGGGCAAGGATGGGTATTTGAGAGTGACGGATGTGGAGACGAGGAGGACGCTGCAAAGGGTGGAGATCGGGGCGAGGGCGCCGGCCAGCATAATGCAGGTGTCCAAGGATGGGAAGCTGGTGGTGACGGTGTGGGGGAGGGATGTGGTGCTGTGGTTTCTGGAGACGGGGAGGGTGCACAACTACAACCTGAACGCGGTGCGCGTGAACGAGGGGTGGCCGCTCTCAGTCTCGCCGGACTGCAGGTACCTGGCCTGCCGGAATGAGGAAGGTTTTGATGTCATGGACGTCCAGACGGGGAAGTTCAGAGGCGAGTTTGCGTGGACGGGAGAGACCATCACGGCGGCAGCGTTCAACAGTGAGGGGACACGGTTAGCGATCGGGGATCACGCCGGGATGCTGCAGTTATTTGAGATTATCACATCATGAAGGGACGCGGTTGGCCTTTGGGGGCTGGGCCCCGAAGGTAGAGTAGAACAGCGTGATATACCGGTGCATGATGATGTACGACCATTCAAGGCGACAACGGGTACCTGGGTGGCTGGGTAACATCTAGAAAGGCATAACGGATGGGAACTCGGCAAGATTGATTATTCGCGATGATACCAAATTCATTCCATCTTACAAGGCGTTTTTCTGTATTAATAGTGTTAGGTCCAGCTGGGTCCGGATCAGTCCCTCGTATCCATCGTGAACCAACGAACTGTTTACATTTTGAGGCAATTGAGCCATTAGTTATCAGCATGACATCCCGGGAAGATAGTTACCCGAGTTACTTCCCGAACATTGAACACCGCCATGGTCAGTCGCGCACTCCACTGACAACTCGGTTGTTGGTTGTCAAGAGGGGCAGTTGCCAGTTAGGGGGCTCGGCCCGACAACATGAGATGAGACAATCATCCCGATAACAGCGAGCCGGGCCCATCCCAGCACGAGTTCATCCAGCCCTGAGTGGCACAGCAAGGTAAACCCCCACTCCACTCGGGTTGTGCTCAGCACGGCCACAATGAACCAACCACGACATTCCTCACAAACCGCAACCAGCTGCGGTCAGGAAGAGGAATAAGCCGGATACCGAAATCTCTCGAGTATCGGCGCCGCCCTGGTGTCGGATTGGCGGTCGGACGGGACCGCACGTTTAGCGGGCCGGGGGGCGCCGTCTGGTGTCCGAGCCTCGTCCCAACTGATAAGGCAGGGTCTCGCGTGGTGGTGGCGGCCTATCAGCGGGATGGCGGTTGTTGTGCATGAAGGGACCTTCTTTGGGTTAGCACAGCATGTGAGCAGTGGGGATTACCAGGATAGCCGGCCGAGGCAATCGGCGGTGCCCCAGTGTCTCAAGATATTGTTGATGAGAGAGATTTGTCGAGCTTGTCCAACAATGGGACTGTTTATCCAATCAATCTTCCTTCGTCACATGCAGGGGCTTCTTGAAGAGGAAACATCTCGTAAACAAGGTCTCGTGTATGTACGTCTGATCCAAATCAGTACCCGGAAATGGGAATTGTTCTGGATGTGACGCTGGGAAGGAGGGCGATCTCATCGAGCACTAGCGGCGAGGGTTCCCCGTATGTTCGTCCTTTTCTGAGTGGTGACAAGGAAGCCGGCGGCAGCTGTGTGTTCGTCAACAAGTCTGTCGGGCACTCGCCGGGGAAGAGTCGTTTCTAGGGAGATATCAGCGTGTGGGGGTTTCAGTACATACGTTCAGCTCTTTCTCGAAACACCTCCCCCATGTCCACTCTGCCAAGTCTGAACGCGCTGCTCCATAACTTACTCGGAAGCTTGTCCCTGTGGTGGTCTACCACAGATAAGAGATTTTCGCGAATTTTTTCCCATCCATCCATCCATCCATCCCACTTAAACCCCGGGTCGCGCCAAAGGCCCCCGAGTCCCGGTTCGCGCCGGTATTAAAGGTTGGGTTGCCACCCACAACCATCGCAAAAGCTCGAGTTCCTCAGCAACGCTCTCTCCCAAGTCGGGCTTGCTGAAAGCTTCGCTGTCTCCCCGACTTACCTTCAAACAATCCATCTCACACAGCACACAACACTCCAACTCTTCATCGTGACTGGTTGCTCAAAGAATTCGGCATTATGGGTTGGATCGAAAACACCAACCGGCGGATCGCCACTGGCCCGGTCGGTCGCTGGTTCAAGCTTGATGGATGTGGACATGTGAGCACTTCGGACAGTGTCAGGTGTTGGGAACGATGCTAAAGGCTGCCCAACAGCCCAAGGAGAGAAAAGGGTCGTACTTCTTTACCGAGCTGCGTGCCGGTCTCGCAACCTTCTTTGCCATGGCGTGAGTCCGCTGGGCGCAATGTGGATTTCTGGAGCTGATGATACTGACACTGTTCACAGGTACATCATTGCCGTCAATGCTAGCATCGTTTCCGACAGCGGAGGCACCTGTGTGTGCAACGAATCCGCAAATGCAAAGTCGATTATCCCCTGTGACAATGACACCCAGTACCTCCTCTGCAAAGCCGACATCAAGAAAGACCTTGTCACAGCTACCGCCGCCGTGGCCGCCATGGGAACCTTCTGTATGGGGCTTTTTGCCAATCTGTACGTCGAACTTCCTGTGGTTTAGTATGTCGAGTTAAAAAGGTAACCTGCTAACGCGACGTTGTTGGTAGACCCGTGGGAATCGCCCCCGGTATGGGATTGAACGCGTATTTTGCTTATACGGTTGTCGGGAAACATGGAACGGGGCCGGTCCCGTTCGAGGTCGCCTTGACGGCCATCTTTATCGAAGGTTTCATTTTCTTCGGCCTTGCGATTCTCGGCTTGCGGCAATGGCTCGCTCGTGCCATCCCCCGCTGCATCAAACTGGCCACAAGTGTTGGTATTGGGCTCTTCCTCACTCTTATCGGTTTGACGTATGCCGAGGGAATCGGTCTCATTGTCGGCGGCACATCGGTACCCATCGCCTTGGCGGGATGCCTTGACGAGCTTCGAGATGCCGATGGGCAATGCCCAGACAGTGTCAAAATGCGCAGCCCTATGATGTGGATCGGAATATTCTGTGGCGGCGTCTTCACCGTCATGCTGATGATGTACCGGGTCAAGGGCGCCATCATCGCCGGCATCATCCTCGTTTCTGTCATCTCTTGGCCCCGCACCACGCCCGTCACCTACTTCCCCTATACTGAGCTCGGAGACGCCAATTTCGACTTCTTCAGAAAGGTGGTCGACTTCCATCCGATTCAAAAGGTCCTGAACGTCCAGCGTTGGGATGTGAGCCATTATGGTGGGCAGTTTGGCCTCGCGCTAGTGACCTTCCTTTACGTCGACATTCTGGATACCACGGGCACCCTTTACTCCATGGCTCGCTATGCCGACCTTGTCGATCCTGTCACTCAGGACTTTGAAGGGTCGACCTGGGCGTACATGGTCGACTCGCTCACCATTTCGATCGGCGCCGTGTTGGGAACTCCACCAGTTACTGCCTTTGTGGAGTCTGGCGCGGGTATCGGCGAAGGCGGCAAGACGGGTTTGACGGCAATGTCAGCGGGCTTCTGCTTTTTCATCTCCATCTTCTTTGCGCCCATCTTCGCCTCGATCCCGCCGTGGGCAACCGGTTGCGTGCTTGTGCTAGTCGGCTCCATGATGGTCCAGGCCGTGACCGACATCAACTGGAAGTACCTCGGAGACTCGCTGCCGGCCTTCTTGACCATCGCCATCATGCCCTTCACCTACTCCATCGCCGATGGGTTGATTGCCGGGATTTGCCTCTACATCCTGATCAATTCCCTGGTGTGGATCATCGAAAAGGCGTCGGGTGGCCGCATTGTGCCCCCTAACAAGGAGCTCAAGGAGCCATGGACGTGGCGGACCGAGGGCGGTATCATGCCCCCCTGGATGGGGCGGCTGGCGAAGGGAAAGAAGGATTTCTGGCGCAATACCCCGAACCCGTCAGTGTCTGACGCCGAGGGAGTAACAGAGAAGATCGACGGCCAGACGGTGAGTTCAGATAAGGACACGGCCGTTGCGACAGGCCGGGCCGAGAAGACGGCCTAGCAGAAGTGAATTAGTTGCCACGCGTATCTGCAGGGGATGCTTGCGATGTATTTCGGTCGAATTTTCCACAAAGTACATGACCCAACGTTCGCGCAGCAGTGTTACCATCCCACCACGCCGTTCCACAGCCACCGGCCCTGGGTGGCTGACAAACAAGCGAGCCGTGACGGAGCTTTAGTTGTGAGGCGCCCAAAATGAACCTCAAGTACTCTTAGGTACGCGCCTGAAGGCCGGTAGGTCACTTGGAACCCGAAGCCTGGGTCGCTGCTAACCTTCGGTAGTTGTGAGAACGAGGAAGATGATGCTCTCAGTTTGTAGCCGTTCGATGATGAGGCATTGGGGCCCAGAAAGTCGTGCTCCGTCGCCTAGCCGATAGAATTCCGACCCTCGTGAAAGAACTGCGTCGTTGGGTTCTTCGTTAGCTGGGAACGGCCCAAGCTCGAGTTGACGAATGCCTCGGGTGGTGGCAACGGCAACGGCAAGCGAGGGCCCTGACGCTTCCGGGCGGCTTAGTGTTGCTAGCCAGGATGATACCGTCCCTCATAGCCGATGCCTCGAGACCAATTGATGTTGTTGATATACTCTTCGCTTAGGTTGAGGACCCGTGACTCAAGTGTCATGGAAACGAGCAAATGGTGTGTGTGTGCTCGGCCTTCCTCCCCGTCATCTTGTCCAGTACAACTTGGCTTTGACGAGTTAACCCTGCCCTCTCCTTCGGCTGCCGTTGCCCACCGACTTGAACAGCGCCCCGTAGAGCTACCTAGGTGACCACCCGGTAGTTGCCCTGCGGGGTGCTGATTATCGATTTGGAGGGGTCGTGATATTGCGCTGCGTGTCAGGCAGTGGACAGTACTTGTGCGTGTAAGTGCATGGATTCGAAGCCATCGCGGGCAACTGCTGCTCTCCAGCTGCCGTGTCCATATTTGGGGAATTGGTAAAGTTGAACGAACAAAATTGTGGGTTGATGCTTCAGGCTCATCTAGGCAGCCTCAGGTGTCTACCGTATGTCCCTACATACATCTTACCATGATGAGATGGCGGGGCACCGGCTGAAAATTAGGCCGTGCATCTGGCGAAGGAAGGTATTTATAGCGGAACATGCCCCGCCGAATGATGGAAGTTGCAGTTGGTGTAAGTGCCTAAGGTTCTCGGTTACCTATCTGTGACACTTGGGCTGTTTCTTGTCTTTTCTTTCTTTTTTAACTTCAACATCGGATCTCCTTGAATAAGGCACCTGCAATGGACTCCGCACACCACACCATCACCATCACCTGCCACTGCAACGCCGCAAAGCAGGTACTCACACCACGGAACACCCAGGACGTCTTCTCAAACCTGTCACTCTGCCACTGTGACAGTTGCCGCCACTCGACAGGCCTTCTGTGTACCTCCTATACCCCCATCTCTTCTCCTCCATCTACCACTGGACTGGAGAGCTACTCTGTCTCCCCGGCATCGACCAGATACTTCTGTTCCACTTGTGGATGCCACATCTTCCGCACCCGACACCCATCTCCTACCGCACCGTCCGAAGAATGGAAATGGGAGGTAGCGACAGGCACCATCATCGATGCGCCGGCGCCAAGCCGTCTCCCTGAGACGTCCCACCACCAGCACACCAACGCCACCAACGACGGTGGCCTCTCACATTGGCTTCAAGCACTCCAACCCTCCCATGACACCAACTCACCACCGCCACCGGACGAGAACAACAACGATACCCTCCGCGCCTCATGCCACTGCACCTCCATCACCTTGCTCATAACCCGCGCCTCCCCCTCCCCTCTCAACCCCAATTCTCCGTACCCCGACCTCCTCCTCCCCTACACCGCCACCCCCCTTCCCACCATTCTCAACGCCTCCCACGAGAAGTGGTACCTCCGGCCCACGAACACCAGTATCCACACCAACACCGAGGCCAACAGCTCCTCAATCCTCTCCCCCCCTCAAGCAAACAACGCCCACGCCCATATCCCCTACCGCTACCTAGCCGGGACCTGTGCCTGCCAGCCCTGCCGCCTAACCTCGGGTTTTGAAATCCAGACCTGGGCATTCATCCCCCGCCGCAACATCGCCATCCGCGGCAGCAGCAGCAGCAGCAGCAGTGTCCCCGCAGCCCCTTCACCTCTCTTTCCTCCTCCTTCTCCTCCCCCCTCCGGTCTAAATCACGCCACCTACCAACCGTTAGACTTTTCCCACCTCCCAGCCGGCGTCCCACTCAAAGAATATGACTCCTCTCCCGGTCGGGCGCGCGAGTTCTGCGCTGTGTGCGGCGCGACCGTCTTCTGGCACGACACGTTCCGGCCTGATCTCATTGACGTCAGCGCAGGTCTGTTCCGCGCGGAGGAGGGGGCGAGGGCGGAGCATTGGCTGGAGTGGTGGACGGAGCGGGTCAGTTTCTCCGAGGAGGCCGGGAAGGGGCGGGCGGGGGGTGCGAAGGTGTGGGGAGAGGAAGTTATTGCGGCGCTTGAAGGGGGCATGAGGGGGCCGCATCGTCAGGGTTAAGGAGAAGGAGGTTTGCAGAAATCGGCGGCACGCCAGTTTGTGACCGTGTAGCGACGTCTATGGAAAGGAAATGCTCTATCATGCGAGGCGCCGGCGATTGCCGCTAGATATAGCAAACCAATAACACGGGGATGTGCACCCCAACTCAGGTGGACAACGTAATAAATCATACTTCGATACAATGCCAAAACTCCAACTTATGCGGCGGCCGATCATGTACCCTTTTCGTGAAGGCCGCTGTTGTCTGCAAACACGAGTATTAACATATCAACCTTGCCAGACGCGCGGTAGGGGTCTGTGTACCTTTCTCTTACTGCGACTGCGGCAGCAACCTGACCCAACTGTTGAAAATGAAACAATCTTAGGCAGTTATCAAAAGGCTGAGGTTTGGGCGGACCTTGTGCCCAGGTTCGGGGAGTACGCGAATGGCAGTGCAGCATGTTGGCTGGTGCTTATATCTCCCGGTTCTTACCACCTTCGAAACTGTAAGACAGCTAGACGGCGATAGCCTCGACTACAATCTCGGTGCGCGACTCCTCAATGACGGGCGTATTCGTGCCGGAGTTATCCTGTGACTTCGCACCGTCGCCGGCGTCTGCAGGGCCGCCCGCCTGGCCATCGCGTTCCATCATCGCCGCTAAACGGGCAGCTCGGCCTTCTTTCTTTCTCGGTACTGGGGCTATAAGAATATTAGTAAACACGAGTCAGATACACAAAGGAATTAACCACCCACCTCGGTTGTTCTCTTGTACGTAAAACTGCCTGAGAAGCGTCACGGCCTCGTCACGGCCCCATCCTCCCTCGGCCTCGTATCCCCTCTCAATATTACCGCCATCTCCGGGGAGCCTAGATGTTTCAATGGGAAAAGGAACAAGACTGTCGCCGTTTTTAGTCTCGTTGGCCGGCGTGTGTTCCTCTGGGACGATATCCGTGGAAGCCGGGCGGCGCTCGAGAACTGGCCTCGCGATACCCTTGCCGTTCTGGGGCACAGGCGAAGGAGGCGCCGAGGCCATGGTGTAGGGTGAGTTCTTGTGGATCCGAAACACACCACCGGTACCGCCGAACTTGTCGTTGACGGCGCCGAAGTAAACCTTCTTGATCCCGAACTGGCGAAGCAACGAAGCACACATGACGCACGGCTCGACCGTGACGTATAATGTGCATTCAGTGATGACGGATGGATCCACGCGAGGGGAGGGGTGAAGCTTTTGCCCGTACGGATAAAGGTGGCCATCCTTGGGGTCCACGTCCCCCCAGGTGCTAGTTTCCTCCATGGCTTGTGCTCCGTTGGTCTTGTCGCCGAGAGGCAATCTAGCTCCGGCGCCCTTTTCTTGGGACGCGTTGGTCTTAGACTCGAGGTCGGACTTGGGCAAATAAGATAACAAAGCAGAGATCGCCATGAGTTCGGCATGCCTCGTTCCATTACGAGTGACGTTCGTTGCGTTCATGCCTCTGGCGATGACCCGCCCCTTGTAGACGAGCACGCAGCCGACGGGGGTCTCGTTGGTTTTGAGGGCAAGTCTGGCCTACAAATATGTTTGGCTTCAACGAACCGCCTCTCTCAAGTCAAGGGGAAACAGTTGGGTGCTTACCATATCCAAAGCCTCCCTCATAAACCGGCTATGCATGGCCCTCTCGGCTGCCTGCTCAGGCGTCTCGACCTTGTCCCGAATGTGCACAGCGGCGCCGTCCAGCTGAATGGTCGTCGTGGTTTCTTTCAACTTACTAGTTTGAGAAACTGTATGCGTCAGAGGGACCGGAAGCGTTCGCGTGACCTCACCGGCAACACTGTCGCTGATGCTGTCCGGACCAAATTGCTGCAGCAGTGCGTCGTTCTGCGTGACTTGCTTGCCGACTCCATTCTCTACGCTGTTACCAGCGCCGCCATTTACCACATCTTTGAGCGGATTGGGCGGCGTTTCGGCTGCTGTATCGGCCTTGTTGAGCTTCAAACGGGAGATATCGCGACGGAGCTGATCGTCGACGTCCTTTGGCGAAGCCGTCTTCAACAAGTGGTTCGCCTTTGTACCGGGAGGAGTGCGTGGAAGAGCCGAGATAATTTTGGAAGCCGGTGCATGTTGGCCCCGCGGCACAGTCGCGGATGAGATGGCCGCCATGTCGTCGTCACTGTTGCGACCGCCGTCCCCAACGGTGGTGTTGCGGGCTTCTTGCGAGGATGAAGCAGAACTCGAACTCGGGGTCGAACAAGGAAGGATGGGTGGGTTTGTTTGGCGAAAATTGGGAAAAAGTTGAACCACTTGTAGAGCGGTGTTGAAGGGAAACAGAAAGAGCGACTGCAGGAACGCCGTGGTTTTGAGGCGGATGGCCGAAACCATGTTGAAGAACGTGGTTGCCATTTTCACCACATGAGACGGTTCCAAAACCTTACTGCCCTTATTCACAACCCATCCAAGTCACTTTCGAGACGAAACTCAGGTAGTGAGCAAATAACGTACGTTGCCGTCGAGTACGAAGTGTACCGTGGATGGGAAAACATGAACAACGTATCAAAATTGAAGGGCGGCTGCCGGTGGTGACCTTTCACAGAACCTCGGTATTGAGAGGAAAGGAAACCAAGCGTTTCCAGGCTTTTGCCTCGCGGTTTTGAGTCGAGATCACTTCTAAGTGACGTTTGTGATGTCTCTTTCATGCAAGTTTCAAGGGCGTCGATTCCAGGTAAGGTACATGACAACACAAATGTACCTATTATTTATTATAAGACGGAGTGCAGAAATCGGTGACTAGGGGGAGGAAAAGTGGGCCGTGGCAAAAATTGTTCAGGACTTTAGGTTATGCACTTGTGCAGAAGTGGAAACTCGAAGTATTACATACATGGGAACCTGCTTTGTTGCATATCTCCTTCCAACTGGAATCGATGAAGGGGGATCCAGAAGGATGGGAGGCAAGGAGCGATGGGAAGAACAATCACAACAGACGAGGGAGCAATCTTGTTTAAGTTTTCAGTGGTCTGGGAGGACCTTCAATTGTCAAGCCCGAAGAGCGAGCACTAAATACCTGCACGGAAACAAGGACAGGAAAACAGAGCATCGTCCCTCGAGTCAGGCCTCACATCCCGCTTAGCCGTCCTCTCCTCAACCTCAACCTCATACCACAAACCAAGCTCCTTTGCTGGGCATGGAGCAAGCCCTGAACATAGTATACACATTGAAGAGAAGAGGACGACCACATGTCTCAAATCCGACCCGGGGTATCATAGTCAAAATGCACTCGCTAACAAACATAAGCCATCACAAACATATCGGAACACTCGCCGGACCACCGTGGCTTATAGCCTCAGCAGTCGCACCGTTGGCAGGCGAGGCATGGAGCTTCTCGCCCGCCAAGACCCGGAAGACTTGAGATCTTCCAGGCCCGTGACGACCGACTGGACTTTCAACTTGACGTTGTTGAGGATGCCAGAAGGCGTCGGCGGTTGCAAGGGTTCCGAGGCGACCCATGTCGCGCTCGACGGCCCGGAGCACCGAGGTGCTAGCCGGGCCAGTGAGATGCTTGTGATGGCAAGGATGTTGACGAGGTTGACTTGATTTGCCAGGTGTGCTTGCAAGGCAGAGGCACAGAGGAAAGAGACAAGACCGAACACGGCAAGCTGGAAGAAGAATGCGTTGAGATTCACATCTTCCCCAGCGACGTCGCGCCGCTTCGGCAGGGTCGAGAACAACATGGTAGCCAAAGTGGCATTGACTGCAGCAGTGGCCTGCTGCGCGGCATGTTGTTCCTCTTCGGGGGTGGGCAATCCGGGTGCACGGCGAGTCACAAGTTGTTGCGACTTGAAGCCCTTTGTGCAGCTCTGCACGAAGCGTAGCGAACTAGCGCGTGCGGTGCTGCCAACGACCTTGTGGGATTGCTGGAAGGCCGTCTCGGTTGCCGTTTCGATTGTACGCCCTAACGATCCACGGCCAGGCGCGGCAGTCGACGGCGATGCCTTAGCATACACGTCAAGCTTGCCATGCTGAGAAACCTTGGTCGAGGCAGGCGAGCGGCGAACGGGCGGTGCCAACGAGCCTCCAGGGGGTGCTGATGCTGATGTTACCCTCCTGGGTCGAGGTGCCCTGGTCGGACTAACCGACGACTGGGTGACATTGGCAACCACAGTGCTGGTGACGCTGCTGAGTACGGTCGGTGCCGAGGACTGAGAAACTGATGACTGGACGGTGAGAGTAGCAAAGGCGTCCGAGTTGCCACCAGAAATATGCCTGTAGCGGCTGTAGCTGCCATCTCCGTCGTCGATTACCCTATCGTGATTGGTGCTCAACTGCAGGTTCGTGGGTGAGTGATGGGCGCTGGGCTGTGGTTTGTCGTGGAGCGTGTCCCCAGGATCATAATACCAGACATCATCATGAACCGCGGCGGTGACTGTGTGATTCTCACCACCATGTGGTTCGCCGGTTGATCTGGTCTGGGAAACACCGGACGTCAATGTGGGAGAGACTTGAGCGGAATGTTGTGTTCCCGGGCTAGTCGATTGTGGAGAATGTTGTAGGCTCCCGAGGTCTCTCATCTGGAGAACAGGGTCTTCGTCAAACACCTCAGGGCCTGGCGAATAAAGGTTGAAGTCCAGGTAGTTGGTGCCATGGGCGACACCCGGGTTGAGATAAGGAACGGCCGGGTCCTCGAGCGAGAACTCGCCAGGGACGCCAATTGCGTATTCAGATGCAATGGCCGGTGATGCGTCAGAGCGTTCTGGCGTAATTGGCGTGAGGATATGAGAGGGTGAAGTCGCGGTGGAGCCAGGGGTTGGCGAGAAGAAGCTTTGGACGTCGGTGAATGAGTCGAAAAAGAAGTCGTCAATGGTGGATGCGGGAGCAATCGCGACTGGCTCCTGGTCGAGGGCAACGAATTCGTTCCAGAACTCCTCAGAGTCTTGGGGGTAGCCGACATCGAAGGATGGGAAGGAGAGGGACTCGGCCGCAAAAGGGTCTGCAGCAGTGAAGTCGGCTGCCGCATTGGCCACTGCTACGGGGGCTGGCTCATCTGCTTTCTTTGCCTTCTTGGCGGGCTTCTGCTCGGTTTGCGTCGCGGACGTCTGCGAAGCGTTCC
Organism: Chaetomium tenue; assembly: GCF_020726465.1. Lineage (NCBI taxonomy): Eukaryota > Fungi > Ascomycota > Sordariomycetes > Sordariales > Chaetomiaceae > Chaetomium > Chaetomium tenue. The sequence continues at coordinate 4,275,942 of NW_027117333.1, read as the reverse complement.
GCTTCCTGTGGCTGGGGTCGCAGCGGACCTTCTTCTTCTTGCAGGCATCGCACGCCTTGATGATCCGCATCAGATGGGCGTGATCCCGCTGCTCCTTGGTCTTGCAACCTCGGGAAGCCGAGTTCGTCACATCACGGCCATCCTTCGTGAGTATACGCATTCCGGGGTGGCTGGCAAAGTCCACTGTCTGTTGCCGTGAGCTAGAGGTGCTGGACCTCTTGGATGCAGAAGAACGCGGCTTAGACCCAGATGCCGCAGGGGCAAATGGCGCAGGAGACTGGGTCCAGGAGCCCTGCTCGGACAGGACAGGAGAGTGGTTGAAGCTCGATGCGTAGCCCGAGTCGTAGAGGGCGGAGGTGGCCGGCGAGGCGGTCACCGGAGTGAAGGACCCCGAAGGAACGGGGTAGAACTTGAAGTTCTCGCCGGTCTGCCGGGAGAACTCAAAGAAGTCCATGGAGATGTGAGCACGCTTGTCCTGGATAGAGGCGGGGCCAGGAAGGAAGGCGTTGATCATGTCGTCGAGTTCCGCGGTGCCAATCGCGGGGAGCCACTGCAGGGAAGCTCCGAGTGCCGGTTGGCAAACGGAGAACCCGCTGAAGGCACCGACGGAGCCGTGTCGGGCCATGCCGGTCATCGGTACGGATGTATCAGGGTGGTCGGGCGGAGTGAGAAACAAACCGGCGTCAGGGATGCCGAAATTATTACCAAGATCCGTAAGCCTTGGTTTAGACGCCTGCAACGAAATGGTGTTGATGGTGTTTCTTTGGGAATCCAATGTGGGTGGTGGCCCTGCTTGCAATGGAGGCGGGATTGCGTGGCAACGATAACCAATTCTGGCAACTCGGATTTCGCCGAGTTTGTCCAAGAGGAAATGCTGGCCAAGGCAGAAAGATCGTCTTCGAAGTTGAAGGTCTCTCTCTCAGGCAACAAAGGGCCAAGATGACTGTGCCACCGAAAAAAAAAGGGCTTGACAGCAGTCGGGCAATTGCACTAACAAATTCCGATTGTTCGATGGAAAAGAAAAGGAAGAAAAGGCAAAAACGCGTCCGAAGGAGTCAGGCCGATATTTCACTTCCCTTGGTAACAAGAGTTGCTGCACCAGGTCGGGACTCCAAGGCGCAGCGAGAAGGTTGTCTCCCCCCAGCATTTCGGCGAGCCGAATCAGGAATAGCGCTTTTCAGGGTGGATGATGGGACGGGTACCTGGGGCTTGGTATTTTTCTGCGCCGCCACGAACTGGAGATCTTTTGGCACTTCTGATTCACCATGGGATCCTACATTAAATTCTGAATCCTTCGTACCAGTGACCATCCAGCCGCGGCGGAGAAGCAACCTGCATGGTTGCAGAACACGGCGAGCGGTTCTCACCAGGTCATTGCCCCACACCCCGCCGTTCCCAGGGACCCTCCAGTCTGACCCAGGAACAGCGGCATTGTGATGACGACGAACCCAATTGGCCAACATTGGATGAGTCAATCGACAATTCCCGCCGGCCTATCGCGGAAGGTGCTCTTCGGGTGTCACTCCTGTCCCGCACAAGTGCTCAGCAAGTGCTTTTGAAGACAGTTTCTGGCGGCCATCCCAGGTGAACATTAAAGGCCAATGTTTATCTTCACTTTTTTTTCGACTAGTTAGGCGGCATCAGAATTGTAACGCATGTAATTGCAGTTGATGATATCCTCACGGAAGGGGAGCGATGCGCAGGACGGCGAGCAAAGGGCTTTTGACAAGGCTGACCGACGAGGATTCAGAGCTGCTCTTGGCGCAGTGTGTGTCAGATTCCCCCGGTCCTGGTCTGTGCAACCCCACATTCAATTGAGTCAATCCATCCATCCCGATCCTCCGCCTCGTCACCGACACGATGGCATTCCACAGAGCGCTGTCCGGAGTATGGATAAACGCGATAGATTTAACTACAGTTAATTGACATGAATAGGGTTGGGGCTATGTATGTTAGTCCGAAACGGCCGTCTCCTTCTCGGCACCTGGGCCTGGGTTACCCGATTCCTTCGGGTTGTCCCTCTTTGAGGCCTCGTCGACCCGTGGTATAAAAGCAGAGACCGCCCATTGATAAAACACATCATCAATCCAATCCGCTAGTAGCCGTAACACATCAAGAAGCTTGTAGACGCCCTCCAGATCGTTGGTGGATCCAATGTCCATTGCGCGAAGGATTTCCTATTCTCTCGTTAGTGGCTGCTTTCCGTTCGAACCTCAGCAAGGGGAGAGAGTAGCATACGATTGTGGTCCCTCGATCACAAGCAAAGTAAAGTGTCCACTCATGGCCCATTGTTAGTATCAATGGCAAGGTCGGTAGCGGGGTTTGCCCGCGATTTCCGATCCCGAGTGCCTCCATCCTTCGGTGCCAAGCCGCCGTCCATACAGCAAACTGCACGCGTCCCTCTTCCATAGACGCATCGAGGGCGAGGGCCTTCGTTCCGATGGCCACTGCCACGGGTGAACGGGTCAATGGCGTATAGTCGGTCTGGTTGACTGTCAGGGGCCAGCTGTCTGGTTGACGTTGCAACTTTGCTCGGATAGCAACATCAAGTTCAGCATCGGCAGCGACGGGGTCCTTGTAGTCAAGACATCTCGTCATAACGAAGTCGACCATCTTCCCCTCTGCAATCGCCTTCCCAGTGGAGAGAGACGGCATAAAGGCGGGACGGATCTTGGCAGACGTGGCGTTCACGTATCCTACGTGTGGGCCGTGACGAAACAGCGCCAGGTCTAGCAACGGCTCGTGTACCCTGCTGTTCCACGCCGCCTCGGAGTACTTGCCGTCCATGCACCGCCAGGTTTCGCGGTTGATATTCCGGGCTGCGAGGAACTCGGCTAGAGCCAGCCGTTGCGGTGTCACGGATGGTTGAGTACTGGCCCGAGCGAAGGCCCAGACGGCGGGAAGCTGGTCGGGGAACTCGTCTTGCATGGTGATTGTGCTGTCTAGGCTAGTGTTTTTTCTAGCGTCTTCTCCCAAGCCCTTCCGTGTTTTGCTCTCTTTTGCCGAGGTGGTTCCAAAGATGCGCTCCGGCAGCGCGTACAGATAGAGGCTGCTGATCTCGCTCCGAATCTCGGTTGGGAAGATACAAGTGGTAAATTTAACCACTGGGTACACGGCATTCCAAAGCGTAGCCGCATCGGCAGGGAGTTGTTTCGCGTCGCGGAGGTGCCCATATATGACCGGCTTGTCAAGATACCGAAGACTATCGGTGTTCCTGACCGGGCTGGATGACCGCTTAGTCGTGGCGGTCTTGTTTGGGGGGACAGAGATGCCGGGCTGCGATGCCGAGGAGAGAATTGAGGATGGTGCCGGAGCGTGCAGTGGGATCGACTTCGAGGGATCGAAGCCTGCTGTCCGCGGTGGCCGCGACGAGCATGGCATCGGGCCCTGGACATGGTTGAGGTCGACATCGGCATCGAGCTTGCGTTTCTTCGACGACATGCTGCGACACTGAAGAGGGGTCGGTCGTTTGCGCTTGGAGTGGATGTCGAATTGCGACAACCAGCCTTCGATTGCCGCGGCGGAACGGTACATTGTAGTTTTGCCTCGCTGAGCGAGATATAGCGACGCTGGCTGGAGTGGTGTGATGTTTTGTTGTTGTTCTTGGTTGCTAGGTACATGTACTCAGGTTTTGTTTTGTTCAACAGCAAAACAACACAAGGTTAGCCTCCACAGTACTGAGGAAAAAGAGAAAGAAAAAAAAAAGGAAGAAGAGAAAGAAAGGAAAAGAAATAAGGTACGAGAGTGTGGTTGTTTTACGGTCTGCACAATAACACGTGTATCCATCTGTTTAACAAACAATATATCCTTCTCAACTTTTCTCTCGCAACCCAACTCTTCTCGTTCTCTCATACAATGCAACAACATCAAGACGTTACAGCACCTTTACCGCGAGATAGTTCTGTCAACGTACCAAGTCCGACATTTTTTTCCCAGTATTAAAGCAACTAAAGACCAAAAGAAGCAATCTCTGTTTACAAGCGTGATCTTGTTATGAATGCTGCTGTCGTTTTGGTCGCCGTTTTGGAGGGATCGTTCAAGTATGTATTTACATCTGAGATTTGTGTGTCAGGGGGCTAGACACGAACGTCTTTTGCAACGAGATGCAAAACGCCTGCCCGCTCGACGAGTTGGGGATGGTACGCTCGATGAATAGCTCAACATCGACGTAGTACACTCCTAATATGCGTGTATTATATGCTGTTCCCTACTTACACGCTAGCCTGCCGAGTGCCTGTATCCAAACATGTCACGGTTATGGCCGCATGCAGGGTCCCGATGGAGGGCGCGTGGGAAGCGTCCCTAGCCAATCATTAAAGATGGGTCCCGGACCAATCAGCAGAGGAACGAGGGGAACGGCTACCGTTCCTGAGGTTCCTCTATAAGGAACGAAAGGAACGGCCACCGTTCCTGAGGTTCCTCTATAAGGAACGAGAAGAACGACCACCGTTCCTCACGTTCCCAAGGGAAGAGGTACGAAGGTACCTAGGGGCCTAGATAGTATATAGTCACTCGTTCTGGAGAGCTCTGGGAGTTCTCCAGTTAGCAATCACAACTACAGTTCGCTACAAGCTCGCAAGCCTACTGTTGAGACAAGTCTATTGTTGTGCACCTTTTGGCTGCACCGAACCTAAGCATCCTTTGCAAGATTACCTTCACTGAACCCTAACAGGATAGGATCCTAGGCAGGTTCGTCACAAAACATTTCCGCCAAACGTTTTGTATCCCTTGCGGGTGTGGGCAACCCGCCCTTGAGGTCTAGGGTTCCGCTGCCCCCGTGGGCTGTAACGTATTCGTAAAACTCCAGACGCCTAAAATGACCAAGACAATGGAAGAGAGATAAATACATGCGAGCCGCAAGACCAATAGTTAAAAGCGTGCAAGAAAACCCAAGCGAAAATGCATAACGACAACAGAACACACAAATCTGACAACAGGCTTGGCATATGCAAAACGACAACGATAAAGGGACTAAAAGAAAAGATGTGGTATAGTTGAGCAGAGAAACCGAACGATTCGCAACCCTTTTACTGCTCTTTTGTGGTTCAGTATCATGCTTCGAAACAAGAAGAAGAGAAGAAGACCAACCCGCCCGCTAAGCAACATCAATCGTTACAGGCTCTGATCCAACTCTCCCAAGAACAAAAACAGAAACGTCAGTAACAGCACGCATTTGAAACCGCCGCTCATCTTGCTAAAAACGCCGGCGCAGTTAGCATACCGCCCGCAAGACCTCCAACACGGATACGAGACGGGGTCGCAAGGAACACACCTGTGCGTCCGACGGTTGCATCATCTTATCCATGACATGCCAAAACAACCAGGTCCCGGCCAAGCCGGCAGCAATGCAGACAGCGGACAGCTGGGGGATGCTTGGGTGGCCGTTGTACATGACAAGCCGGAGGAGATCCCAGATGGGGTCGACCCCGTCGACGAAATGGTGGTGGTTTGAGGCAGGGGACACGCCGCGGGCGATGAGGGCGAGCACAGAGACAGTGAGGACGATCACCGCGGGGCAGACTCGCCGGAGAAATATCGTTTTGCCGGCGCGTTTCAAATGACACAGTTTCGAAAAACACATGCCAGAGATGAGCGGCTTGCAGGGATGGCAAGTGAGTTTCGCGTCCGCCGTTGGGGTTGGAATTGCGGGTGTGGACATGTGGGACTGGCCGCCGCCATACCCATATCCATAACCCCCGGGCGAGAACAGGTAAGTATTGTTGTAAGTCGTGGAGGGGTTAGGGTGCTGGACGGAGTGGCTAGCCTGGGAGGAAGGCCCAGACAGTGACTCGCCCTGACTTATACTCAGACCGGGAACTACCGACGGAGGCGCCGACGGGTCGTCAACCGTGCCCCAGTACCACATTTCCCACTGGGATGGCTTTTGGCATTGGATGCAACGATGATTTGTAGCTGGAATGCAGGACTCCTGGTATCGGCAGCCGCTGCAACCCCATGTGTGATACTGCCCGTAAAGGCGGGCATGATCAGCCGCGAAGTGTTGCTCCAGGGCTGGTAGATTGGGAAATTGCTGACCGCAATGCGGAAGGCCAGATGTGTAGTTTCCCCCAAGGCAAACCCAGTGCTGGCTGAACGGCGCGAACTGTTTGCCGATTGCCACGGGCTGGGGCCCCTGGGGCCCAGGAATAAGCGTGTATTGAATGGTTGGGTTGGATTCCGGCACCTGTGAGTCTGGAAATATGGACAGAATCGGCGCCAGGTCCGGTCGAGGGTTGAATTGGGTGTTCTGTGACAAGTCGAAGTCCAGGAGGCCGTCATCCATCACACCTGGAGGGTTGTCCGGAAGATGATGATACGGCAGGTCGCCAATGGGGTTTTGTCCACCCCCCACACCGGCGAGGTCGGCCGGGCTACCGAGGCGTGTTTGATATGGAGGGGTAGGCTCGGTAAGGAAGTTGGCATTCACGGGTGGGCTGGTGGTCTTTTGCTTGGCGGCTTGATACGCTTGTTCGAAGAGGGTGAGTACATGATGGTTGCACTAGCAGGCGGTCAGTAACAGTGGTGATAAAAAGGGGGAAGTTGAGCAAGGCTGTCTTACTGAGACTCTGCGTTCCCGACAGTCAGGGCAGGCGCCTATCTTGCGCATCAAATTCGCCCTCAGCTGCTTTATCGGGTTTAACGGCCCCCGGCGGCCGGGTTTCTGCTTCCTGGTTTGTGACTGATCTCCAACATCCATCTCACCCATCGCATGTGAGACGGAGTAGGTAGTGCTCGCATTGGAGGGCGACCGTGACGAAGTTGCTCGAGACGGCGAGGGGGGTTGGAGATGGCCAGCGTGCATGTTCTGCATCTGTCTCAAAGACTCTTCGTTGAGCCCTTCCTCATAGGCTTGTCGCCATTTGTTGTATAGTTCCTGGGTCTCAGCGGTGGGCACAACGAGACGGCCGGTGGTCGCGCCGGTTTGTGGCCCCATGCGATGAGAGGGTTCCCGGTACGAGGTGTATTTGCGTTTTGAACCCTGGGGCATGGTGGTTTTGAGGCACGAGGCTGCCGAAGTCGGCCTGCGAATTATAACAGTTCGCGACAAAACGCCCCGAGAGCAGTATAAGACAAGGTAAAGGAAAGAGGAGTTAGGATGAGTGGAAAAAGTTAAGACGAACTCTAGCTCTAGAGTTCGAGATTCCAGACACAAATGAAATCAGAGAAACGAAAAGGGTGGCAGGCTGGGTATGGGGCACAAGAACCTTATGAATTGAAAGAGTTAAGGGATGGTCACTAGACCTTGCAAGGCAGAACGTGACGGGGGGCGCGGACACTGCCTCGTTCTACCATCCAGGTGCGCAAAGGTAGACCAAGGCTGCAAGCAATGAAGCCCTGACCAACCCCTGTCCAAATGGCGAGAAGGCGAATAGGTTTGGACAAAAAAACCGAAAGAATACCTTGGTCAGAGGAGAGCGCGGCTGGCAGGTAGCACCAGTACCCGGCCGATTGGGATGAGGGATGCGGCTTCAAAACGCGGCCTCCCAAGGTGACGGACGAGAGAGGTGACAGCTGGAAGGTAATCGGAGAAGCGAAGGTACAGTTTCATCGGGAATTGTAAGCGTTAGGTTGGTAGAGGGCCAGCACATCAATCCCGTTGTCCTATAGGACTCGAGACCGCCTTACAGACACAGCGAATTTCCTTTTTCACAACTCGGTGGGGACGAGGCGCGACCATAGTTCGCGCACCACCGCCTTTGGGCATCGAAGTTGGAAGCGATGTTGGAGCAGAGAGACAGGCGGAATGCCCTGCACAACGGTCTGCAAGGTGGGGGAGGGGTTCAGATCTGCTTACCTACATACCTAAGGTGGGTAGGTGCATACATATGTAGCTATCTAGGTACCTATCCAAGGCCCCAATCAGCAACGTCAACCACCCATTCACTCCCCTGAAACCGAGTGTCAGGACCTTAACTGAGAGTAGGATGGTGGATGACGGTGCTACCCTCTGCCGCTTCGTCGATCAGAGACATTTTCGTTTTTGATACCGATACGGTCCGTCCCATTCCCTGCCCAATGATGTGTTTCGTACAAAGTCCCAAGCCCGAAATCCTCGTCTCATCTCCTCAGTTCCATTCCACTTTGGGTCTTGCCCATGTCCGTGCAGAATACAGGGGCTCAGCCTTATGGCCCTGACGTCGTCGCGCCATCCCGGCCGGTCGTTAAATACTTTTACATAATACAGGGATTGTGACGCAACGTCACGATCCAAACCGTCCGAATCTTGTGTGGGAGGGGGGCCCTGAGGGGAGGGGCCCAGTGACATGGCGTTGGTCCATGATCAAATCCAACCCAATCGTGGTAAGGCTGGGGAGAAACCGACAGCGCTGGAGATACTCTGGGGCCGCTTCCAATTGGCTCGTCGCACGCTCTTGGGAGAGAACCTCGCATGTGCCCCCTGTGCCGCCTCCACTCGGGTGATAATGGTACATACAATGGCGGTAACCCTCTCGTATGACAACTGGCTTGTTGACAACCAGGATACCGTGTGCGTGGAATATGGCCGGCGCGTGGGAAACGGGCCGAACAACTCGCTCTACCAACGCCGGTCTTGGTTGAATTGCACACCGGCCTCATCTAGATGTCACGTCTGCGTGATAATTTGCCGGGGAACGAAAATATAGTCTGCGACGTCCAGAAAGGGGCGGAGGACGCGTGCGCCTCACTGATGCCAAGTTTTTGTCTTTTGGTGGGCTAGTTTTGATCAAGCCTCCATCATTCTCCCTCTAAAGATGATATGCCACACCGTCCGCAAATGAATACACCAGCCACTAAAGGCGAAACAGCCTGCAAGGCGGCGGCCCAAGTGTCGCTAGAGGAAGCCGGGGCTTGTACCTCGTCATAGAGACGAGCGGAACTGGAGATCATCCATCGTGGGGTCAAAATGAGGCTCAACTTCAGCCAGGGCGCGTAGTCTCCAGCAAATCATGCGCCTCCCTACTCCAAGGACCACCCCCTTTTGCCGAGGCAAAGCCGGGAAACTTCATCTTCCTTTTGGGGCGCTCGCTCGTGGAAGGCTCCGGGTGTGGCGCCGCGGGTGGCCGGACCCCTCTGAGTGCGGGAATGGGTTCTACGGGCACGATCGACTGAGGAACTTGGCCCGCAGCGTCGGATTTCAATGCAGCCTTACGACCACGGGTCGCGGGGTTCGCGATCCTGCGCCGAGTAGGCCCGACTCCTGGCGCGTCTAGAATATGCTCGGTGGTGCTTTCAGTCACACCGGAACCAATCCCGATACTGGAAATGTCGCCCACTGGCCATTCAGGCTGTTCTGAAGGACCAAGCAAATTTTCGTGTAACTGTGGCCGCAGGGGGATAATATCAGGTGGTTGCTCCTGGCTGGCTCTCTTGAGTGTTGTCGTGGACACATCAGCTTCCTTTTTAGGGGCCCTGATGCTGGGATGAGGAGCACAACCTTCCACCTTTGTGTTTCCGGGTCCCTCGACGACCCCCTCACCCGACCCAGTACCGGGAATTGTGTCGCACAGAGGGAGAGTAGGTGAGGTAGCCCTGGATAAGACTTTTCGTGGTGAAGACGTTTGGGCCTCGGGGGTGTCTCTTGGGGAGAGTGGCGTCCCGTCCGGCACTGGAAACGCTCCGCTCACGGGGGCTATAAGACCATGGCTTCCTGTTGAATTATTTGCCGCCGAATCGAAAGTCTCAAGACCCGCGGTTGGCCGGAATGGATTCGCTAGATTGGAGATGGGAGGGCTGGAGGGTACAAACCCAAAAACCTCCCTACTCCTGATACTCTTCCTACTTAGCTTGGCGAGGCGTGGTTTGACCGGTGGCCGAGGCATTTCTTCACCGCCACTGCCAGCTGAGTCTTCTTTCCGTGCTTTCTTCCTCAAGCGGCTCGAGCCCTGGTCATCCAGGCTGGCTTTACGCGTCCGGCGTGGGGATCCTAGGATTGCGGGCCCCTGGGCAAGATTTGTTGGGGGTTGTTCTGGTCCGAATTCCGACGATCGGTTTGGTTCGTTATGTGGATGTACGCGCTCCTCGCCCCTTGAAGCTACCTTCCGATTCGGTGGAGAAGGTGACAGGTTCGCAGTTCGGTCATAGAAGCTGGGCATGTTACTGTGGTCACGTTTCGGGGAGTCCGATTGATCCAAGTTTGGTTGGTCCACTGGTTTCGCTGCGCACCCAATTGAGTTGTCATCTGCGATACACGACGTAGAATCCGTGATTTGACACCCGGTGTCATCTTCGAGTGGGATGTCTTGGTGCCCTTGAGAGAGCGGTTGTGGTGGGTCAGGCTCCAATGTGAGGAGCTCAGGGGCAACTGGCAATGGGCCAAAAGTGTTACCCTGTTGCGCAATGGAGACAATATCAGTAGTTCCAAGGCAGGCTGCGAGGCTCGGCCCAATGGCTGCTGAGACGGTGGGCGGTCGGGGGGATTTGTCCGTAAGACTTGCCCCGCTGGCAGATGTACTCTGTCGCTTGTTTTGCTTTGGCCGGTCCCTCTTTTCGGAGAGAAGCAAGAGGCCGCGTTTTTGCCTGGGCTTGAGCCGCAGCTCTGTTCTTTCCTCGCTGGGTGACCGATCTCCGGCTTCATCTTCCGCCACCGCCGTCCCCGATTCTATGGGTTGGGGTTGAGCTGTCGACTGTAACGATTTGTTACGCTTCGAAAGCCTGGTTGGATTTCTTGAAAGGCCGTGTTGCGGTTCAGCCACGTTGCTTGGCCTTTCCCGGCGTCGGAAGGACTGGGCCTCGGCATCCACTCCGGAGTGCGGGTCCTCATTCAGGACAATGGCTTGTGAGCGCGAGCCTCCTAAGTCCGGGACGATGGCTGTGCGACTGCTGCTAACAGTTTCCGTTTGGTCCGTTACGGTTGTCGGCCGTGGGTTTCGTTTCGTTTCTGGCTTTTCAGCTCTTCGAGGATTCATCGTTTGTCTGTTCAAGATCGCTGGAGGCTTGCCCTCGCCAAACGAGGTTGAAAGTCGGCTGTTAGCATCTGTTGGTTGTAGGGTAGTGCTCTGACGACGATTCTGGGTTGTGCTCATGGGGCGAGGGGGGCCCGAATCCCTTGACATAACCCCGGTCTTCACGATCTCTTCATCCACGGTGCTCCGATTGTCATCATAGAGTGACTTGGGCGGAGGTACCACCTCTTTCTCCATAACAGAACTGGCGCGTGAGTCGGCGCCATCAGAACGATCCCGGCCTTCCTGAGCATGGCGCAAATCCTGTCTGACTTCTTGGGATGAGGTCACTGACTGTGGACGAGACACAAAACTGGCTCGCGGTCGTGGAGGGGCCGAGCTGACGGGAACAGCGGACAAAGACAGGGTAGCGCCAAACAAGCTCTGAGCATAGCCCATCTTGCTCGGCGGTGTAACATCCCGTCTTCTCCTTTTTGAGGGACGTGGCTCGGTACAACCGTTCGAATTGTCGTTGGCCTTCTGCCGCAATTCGAAGGGAGACTCGTGAGGAACCACAGCACGGCCATGATGGCCAGTCGGAGTTCCCAGGACGTGGTTTAGGGGCCGGTGCCGGGTCTGAAAGTGGTCTTGCGCACGAGGTGTAGCCAGGGGGGTATTCGGTGCCGCTGTGGCAAGGGCCGGACGTATCATGACCCGTGCCTGACGCTGTTCCTTTTCTTTCGCTCTCTTATCCAGCAACTCAGACAAATCTTGCTCATGACGGCCGACGCATTCCATCACCTGTACGATAACCCCGCCGCGCTCCAGCTGGACTTCTTCGCCTTCATCGAAGTCCTCCTCTCGCTGCCAATGGAGGTCTCCCACGAAGTTGCCGCGTTCATCGTAGACCATGACCCGTTTGTTGAAGGTATGGTATTTCAGGCGGCCATCTTCCCATCTTTTTTGTTTTCTGCGCAGATCGTGGGTGAACAGGCAGATAAAATCGAGGACATACGCGCTGCGTCCGCCGCTGCCCGGGTTCGAGGACCCCGCAGAGATCGGCCTCGAGGATAGCATGGGCGGCGTGTTGGGCAAACGATGGCTTTTCGATCATCGCATTTCTATCGACTTTTTTCTTCTTTCTTTTTCGTTCGTAATGACTTGGTTCGAGTGCTTGTTGTTGCCTGCAATGTGCAGCCTTGAATTTATCGCGGAAGCGTACGAGCGACCTTGGAAGGCGCGTTAGTCGGCGACGCGCGCTCACCTGACCCAAATACCTCCAGTAAGTTAACGAAGCCCCACCTTCCCACTTGTGAAGCAACAAGGTTCATGGTTGGCTCAAGGACCTTGGCACGACTTACCCCTAGCCCCGCTTCAAGGCGCCCCTTGTTGATCACGGACCAACGGTTCCATCTGGTGCTATTCCCGGTTATTTTTTGTCACTTTATTCGCAATCAAGAGATGGAAAGACTCTCAAGGATGGGTGGTTCCAGTCGGTGGGGCGGGACGACCGCCACTGAAGGAGTCAATTCCATGTCCACTTCGCCGAGAACCCCTCTTTGGTGTCCAATTCAGAGCTCCCAGTTTCAGACTCACAGTTCCATTGCCCTTCATGTTCATGCACGGGCCGAGTGTGTTTGGAGGCTGTGCCGCTAGGAGGATGGGAGTGGAGGAACACGTCCAGACGAGCCATCGTCTTGTCCAACGTGTGATACATTTGATGCATGTGCCGTCGGTCGTATTTCTTTTCCGGCCGTTCCTTTTTCCTTCTCTCCGCTTGGCCCCAAACATTCCTCCCCTCGACACACTGGGGCCTTTTTTTTTTTGACTGATTCCTTCGGAGGCTTTAACTTCTGACTACCGCCTTCCGTCGCGACATCACATCCCACTCGTGAACGGGGCGCGACGCTGGCCTCTCTGAGTCGCCCCAAAGTGATACCATCCATTTTCGCTTCTTCTAATACTGATACCATCCACATTCTCTAAAATGCAGTCAATGCAAAGGCAATTTGGCAAGATCCTAAACAAGGGACCCGGAGAAAATGCCAAGGTCGCTGTTCTTCTAAACGACTACGAAGACGCTGACCATGTCCTCTCCCAGGTAGGTGATTCAAAAACTACCTACCTAACCCATTGTGCGGTCGCGCCGGTTGCAGCCCCGCTAACCTTGTCGATCGACCTAGATCATCGACAACGCGAGGATGTGGAGGGATTCGTGGGCCGCTCTTACCAACACCCAATTGCAGGTGGTAACCGAATATGAAGGCCTCTACGATCCCATCGCCGGCGCTTCGGACGGCCAAAGTCGGCACGCCGTCCCGACACCGCAACTCCAGCTCGAGCGCACGTTCAAGTTGAAGAAGGCGTACACCGAACTCAAGGCGGAATTAGTGGAAGAGATGGCTCTAATCGAAGAGCAAATTTTGAAGCCCGCCACGGATGCGCGCACCTGCATTGCGCCGATCCGCAAAACCATCAAGAAGCGGGAGAACAAGAGGGTGGACTACGAGAAAGCACAAGATAAGACGTTGAAGCTCCAGCGGAAACCAGGCCGGAACCCTAAGGAGGAGGCCGCCTTGGCGAAAGCCGATGTCGAAATGTCACGAGCCGCGGACGTGAGTCCCCCCCCCTGGCTCTGTACGACTGGCCTCGAGAGCCTGGTACTGACAAAGAGAGACAGGAATTCGGTATCGCCGACGAACATCTCAAAGAAACCCTACCGCCGATCATCCATGCAACCTTCAGTCTCGTCACCCCGCTGCTCTCGAACCTGGTCATGATCCAGAACCGGTTGCTAGGGCTGTACTATACAACACTGCATGGTTACTGCGAGGAGTTTGGTTTCCCATCGCCGCCGCCTCCAATGGAAGAGGTGGTCGCCATCTGGAACGGAGCAATTGGTCCCACCCGCAGCCAGATCGAAACCATTAGCTTCATTGGTACTCGCGGTAAAGTGACGCAACCACCGACTAGCAACCTCTCTCCAAGGCCAGGACCAGCCCCCTTGATCAATGGGCCGCGCCGCTCCGTAACAGGCCTGATTTCCGGGCCCCAGGCGCGAACCTTGCGGGTCCCATCGATGCCGGTGGACCGCAGCCGCACGCCCTCCCCGTCCAACTCCTACAGGCGTCCTGATATCTCCAACGCAACCGATTTTACGACGGCAACGATTTTGGGCGGAGCCGACGTTGCCCGGTCTGCGAACTTGACACCGGGCCAACAGCAGCAGCAGCAACAACAACAACAACGGCCCGGCTACTTCCGCACCCCGTCTCCCGCGGCGTCCCAGGCCAGCAGCATCGGCGGCAGCTTTAGCGGCAGCAACGGAAGTTTTGCGGCACTCGGCAAGAAGAAGCCGCCGCCGCCGCCGCCGAAGCGGAAGCCAGACGAGTGGGTTGTCGCACTGTACGCGTTTGCGGGCCAGGGCGAGGGGGATCTGTCGTTCCAAGAGGGTGATCGCATCAGGGTGGTCAAACGGACGGGCACGGATCAGGATTGGTACGTTTCTAACCCCCTTCCCCCCCTCTCCTCAACATTTTACCCCTTTACCCCTGGTTTATAAACTCCGTGGATGGCGCGGGCATGGCTAACCTCGTGTGAAATAGGTGGCTTGGAGAGCTGGGCGGGAGGCAGGGCAATTTCCCCGCCAACTATTGCCAGCCTCTTTAACGGTGTCGTTAGGCCGTCATTGTTTATGAGTTCATGACCCAAGTACCTTTTCTCTTCTTTTCTTTTTTTTTTGGCCCGTTTCTAGGGGAAGGGAAAGGCACACGGTTTTGGGTCTTGGTAAGTACGAAAAGGCTTGGACAAGGGAGGATTGAAAAGATTAAGGGAGTGGGAAATTATACAAAAAGGGTAACGTACCTAAGAAGGAACTTAATTTCAGCGGGCGGGCGGTATACATAATGTCAGCGGCAGTCCTTTTCCAGCCATCGTTTATTAGTGTTTTTCTATCAAGAATAACTACCAATTGGGGCATTCAGCTTATGCTGGTAATGTGGCCAGTGTTTATCGTGTTTTTTTGCATTACAGTTTGTGCTGTTTGCTGTGAATTAACTGCCTCAAGCGGCAAGCGAATGCTTTGTGAGAGGTAATAACTTGGGATAATCTAAAAATGAGGTGCTCCAAAGTTGTATAACTGCAATCGTGTCTACCATCCAAAAAGCCCCGTGCCCCAACCATGTGTGCTCTCATCTCTTAACACCATCCCCTCACCGTCTATGTGTGGGTATCATAATTCGAATGGACGGAAAGAAACCAACCCACCGGCCTTGCCATTCCAGCGGTTGGTCACGCTCAAACCGACGCGGCAATCATATCGAGAGGCGACGACCGAGAATCCTTCCGGCGATGATTCCCCTTACTGCCCGCCTTCCTCTCGTCCCGCACCTCCAAGCCCGGGAATCCAGTATCCGCCCCACCGCCCACCGACGACGGGCCAAGACTCAGATAGGAGTCCGCTTCCAGCGACATGGGCGTCACCGGGCCGGGGCTCCCAACTGGCGCTAGCCGCGGCGAGGGCGGCTTGTGTGTCCTGAGAAACGTGGCAGCAAGTTGGCCCTTTGGCAGCGGCACTCCGCTCGGGTACGATGCCGTTGCCGAACCGGCAGGCCCAGTGCTAGCGATGAGCGCGTTGGCAGCCTGCGCGACCATATCTCGTTGGTATTGTAGCAGCCGCCTCTTGACGTCGGATACGGGCCGGTGGTGGTGCATTTGGTCGCCTTGAAACTTGGGGATCTGCGGCTCGGACCTCATGGCGGACGTGGCAGGCTGCGCCATGACCGACGGCCGTGTCTGTGGGGACTTTCCATGTCGGTTTTCCCAATTAGACGGGTAATACTTCCCCATGGGGAGAGCTACGTCGTCATAGAGGCCACTGGGCATGTACGAAGAGATGTGGGCGTCGAGAGACACTGATGCAGTTGCTTGCTTGCTCGGGGGGGAATGCGCGGGCGAGAAGGGACGGGGCTCTATTCCAGATTTACTAGACTCGGCGGCCCGCCGTATAGAGTCCCGCCGAGCCATGTCGGCGTCGAGGTGGAACGGGTGGGGGATGTGGACCCGGGAGTCGGGGTCTTCGTGCAGCGGAAAGTACCCTCTAACCAGCAAAGCTAAGTCAGCAACTGGAATACCTCATCCATATCCGGAGTACATTGGTTATTAAACAAAGCATAACGTACCCAGGGACGTCGCCTCTTGCTGATAGAGGAGGTGGGGGGATGGAAGCAGATGCGACGGACGCAGCAGAGGTAGTGTCGGTTTTCCGCCTTCCAGGCAGTTCAATGGCAACCGGTTTGATGTTGCTGCTCGGACCAACTCTCAGACGGCTTGGTGATGTTGGATAAGTTTCCGACTCTTGAGCACGGGTTTTCACTTCGACTATGGGGAGAATGGGATCAGCGTCAACCCGACTCGAAGATGAATGCGAAAGTCGAAGCCAAGAAATGGGATCAATCAAAAGCTTGCCGGGCCGCCCTATGACGCAGTGTCTGAGACCTGGACCCTGGCCAACGTGGGGGTCTCCACAGCGGCCACTTCCCCGCTAGAGGGACTCAACGGGCTGTCCCATTGCCCCACAACATCCCTCTAAAATCCCCCGCAGAGTGTTTCACTAAAATACCACCCCAACACACCCATCCAAAACACGGTCTCGAAAAACAAGAGGCAAAATAAATGTTGAGAGTGGCGTACCTTTACCCAGCAGGAGCCCATTCCTCGCTGCGGCAGGGTCTGTTGCAAACCGCGGGATCATAACGCGAGCCGGAGCGCTCTCGTTTGCAGGCGTCTGAGTTGGAGACAGGATGAACTGGTCCTCTGAACCGTGCGATTTATGTGAGGTGTTGGACGACTGCGAGTCTTCAGAGGAGCTAGAGTGTGTCCTCTGGTGCATCGGACGCCTTGGAGTTGGCAACGGCAGTCTCAAAGAACGAGTATGGCCTTCCATTTCGTAAGGGTGATGTCGGTTGCGAGCAACGGCGTCATCAAACGTGCAAGTATCTGCGCTCGTAATTATTCCTGTACAATAGAAGATATCAGCGGAAAGACCTTGACAGAGCGCAGTAACGAATAAAAAAAACAAAGAGGGTGATGTTGGAATGGGGAGGAGGCGAGGGGGGCAAAGAGTCGCTTCTAATAAAACCTCCATCGGTCGGCAAGCTTGGGCCCAGAGCACCCCCGGGTCGCCTTAAGGACTTCGATAAGGGGCATTTATACGTACGGATAGAGCCTCTGTAACCATGAAATAGCCTCTTTTTACAACCCTGTGCCGTCTCGTCGTGCTCGCTACCAGGAAGCCCAACGAAGGCTGATATCGACAACTGTTCCGATCAAATATACGCATGCGTCTTCGCCTCGTTTCGCCCGTAGTATTCGTACCGGGGTCTGATCGACTCGAGCTATCGCAGGAGCGAGTCGAGCATAAGATAGGTTAACGACTGTGAAGGGTTGATCGTTTGACGTGTTTCCTCGTGCCAGAGGGGGATCCCGGTCATTCGCAGGAGTACGTTTGCTGTGAGGCTTAGGGCATCAACAGTGCAAGTCCGCCCGAAGCACTGGACTTGAGCAAGTGGTGAGGAGTCTCATGGGTGTCGGAAGACGATCAGCCTGGTGCTGACGGGCGGCGTGTTAGGCTTGTGGAAGTTGGTTTAAAGGGCATGGTAAAAGGTTTGAACGTTAGGATCAGAAAGTTCAAAAGATGTGCAGGCTCTGGGTGGGCGTTTGCTCTTCATATCCCACCCCTCCACGACCGACCCCGGCTGCCTGGGGGGTGGGTGATGGGATCCTTTCCTGTGACTAGGATTGTCTTGCTGCCCCACCACACACCAAGCCAATCTTGCAAACCCTGTTCCGTTGTTTGTATGCATTCGTTTGCAGCTACATACATACATGTAAGGTATATCTCCAGGGTGTTGCCGGGTTACCTTCAAATGGCACAGAGGGGCGGCTCGCTGGGTGACTGGGCCGTGTTCGCAGGATTTGGGCAGGCTTGGTTGTGCACAGCACGGTTGACAAGGGGGATGCAGAGATGGATGGCTCAGGCTAGTTGGGGGAGAGCCAGAGCCTATTGAAGCCACATGATGAAATCTCCCAGGTTGTTGCTGATAACTGTGCCGAAAGCCCGAAACGGGCCCACCTCACAGCACACGAGCGCGGCCTTGAGTCGGGGGCAGGTCAAAGATCACTCGAGAACAAGCTACTTGTTGACGATGAGCCCCGGATTGCGCGGGGCCGCCATAGGTAGCGTATGCATGTATTGATACCCTGGCAAACACAACATGACGGGTAATGGCATGCGAATGTCGTGTGTGGTTATGTGTTTCTACTCGCTAGCCCTCGAGCCCGTGGTTGGGTGGAAATCGATACCCTGGACGCTGATCATGGCAACTTTCGTAAAACAGATGGAGAGTTTTGGGTGCAACATGGCGCGAAATTCCAAGAAGCAGAATTAACAGACTCCAGAGCCACCCCACCCTCCCCTTCCGGGTATCACGCAGGCATGGCATGGCATGAATAGTGCCGCAGAAGGGGGTTTCCAGGTGTATGTATGTGGACTGCTTGACTGGGCTCCGTGCTGCTCCGTCTCGCGATCGTCATCACTGTTAACGCTAGTTATTAACGGTTGGGTTGAGATCGGGGTTAACAGACTCAACCAGCCCATCAGGCATCCGGCGAAAGCAGCAGGTAGTTATTTCGTACACACGCACAGAAAGTCTCGGGAATCGTTATCTCAACAACGACATAGCCTGATGTGCGGCATGGCCATGATTCGACTGCGAACAGCAGCCCACAAATGGGCATGTCGGTTTTCGAGACAGGAGACCGGCAGTGGCCGCTGATCTTTGACAATCTTTGGGTCTTTTCTGCCGTCGCGAAAGCAGCTGCTCGAAGGGTCGCGAGCCGTGCGCTGATCCCGAGTTGGTGTGACTCGAGTGTGGGAGGTTGAAAAGACGGCGCCACCACTCACTCCGCAAATTCGAGCGATCGTCAGCTTGGCACTCAAGTGCCCGACCCCTCTCCCCCTTCGGGGCCTCAACTCAACGTTCAGGGTGACGAGCGTGTCGGCCCACACATGTCCACACCCAACGCCGAAAACCATTTCTTTCTTAATGAATCTGTCCCTACCTACAAGAAGGTGCAGAGAAAAAAAATATTCACCAAGTTAAAGGCATCTCCGCAGTCCAAACCTCATGGGTGTCGACAGAGATTGTTTTTGTTTTGAGATGGTCTGCGCAGCACGCACCATGACGTCACCACGTAGGAACGAAGAGTCCACCGCGGCGCTTCACCCCCATGTATGTGGAAGTATATACACTGCATAGCCCTAACTTTGGTGTTTTGGTGTTTTTGTACATACAGGGGAGATATCAAGATTATACCACTCCGCCACTGTCTCTGATCCTTTGCGTTTTGAAGCCATTGCGACGTGGCGATACTGCAAGAATTCCCCCCGGTTGGGGGTCAAAGGCGGCCAACACGAACACCCACTAGGTACCAAGCGTTCAAGAAACAACAACACGAAAAAACATGCTAAGTCTATGCAGCGCAGCAGTATTAAAAATATACAATAAGTAATTATAGGGGTATTAAAATGCACCGCATCAAATATTCGTATCATGAAATCATCGCCCCTGAAAGGTCCCGTTCCTGCTGTAGTTTGCCTGTGACGTTTCCCAGAAACTGAAGCTTTGCTGGAGGGTACCGTCCAACTTGCTGTCGCCAGAACATTTCTCTGCCGGAGACTGGATGGGAATTACCCAGAGCATGCTCACACCTTTGCGCGGCTGGTGAACCGACTCCTGCGCTCCCGATGGCCCCACCAGTAAATAAAATGCGCCAGCACGCCAATGAGCCATAGAATAGCATTCGCAAGGACCACCCATACGGCATTCTTCATCCGCTGGATATCGCCGTTCCCTTCAGCATCTTCGTGGATGTACATCTAAGGTAAACCGGGTTAGCTGTGGGTCGGCACATGAGGTTAAGAGGGGACCCACCTTGCCGACAATGCCAAAGAGTGCGATCCAGAGAATGAAGAGGATCAAGTTCCAGACCCACACCAGGGCAAAGCGAAGGACAAATGGGACGCAGAAGAGGATGGCCGTCAGGGCGGAGAGACCGCCCACGACCTCGGCGTATATCCACTTCCCATCAGCATCGACGTTGGCCTTCCGGGCGCGGTCGAGGTCGATACCATAAAGAGCGCAAACTGTGACTGCGAGGACGAACTGAGAGAAGTGCAAAAGCGAAAAGAGCAGGTAGCTCAGCGATAAGTCGCCGACGGCCATCTTGCGGTTGGTAGTTGGCGGCTGGCAGTTGGCGGTTGGATTGCGCACCGGCCGAGAACGTCCACTAAACCTTTTCTTGAAGCGAAGTTTGAGCGTGCTGTTGGCGCATGAAAAGGAGAGAGGGAAAAAGAGGCCGAGAGGCTGGAGACGGCGGTGCCTCGATAATTAATCGGTGGGATACTACGTGGTTAGTTGAGTTTAGCGTCCATTTGCCAAGCAGAACAGCAGAACAGCGCGGTCGTGATCGGCAGTGACCCAACAGATGATGGTCAATTAGCGCAATGCCTAAGTACAGAAAAGATGCGCTAGTTAATCAACCGAGGCCGTAACATGACACACAGAATCACTACTTTCAAGTCAGTAGCACCTCAGCTGTTGGGACATCAAACTGGCCTTCTTGAAACAGGCTCGGCCACACCAGCGACGGCAGCTTCAGGCCATCCGGCCATCCATGGATTTGCCGGATGACGTTGTTGCAGAGGTGACAGGGGAACGAAATGCCGGCCGGTTGTTGACAAGGCTGATGTGGCCCGAGCTTCCATCAAGCACTCAAAAATCGCACATTCAGTCGACAGACCCCACTTTGCCAATTCGGCAATCGAATCAACAACAACAAAAGAAGCATGGAACCTCACACTCGGTTCCCACACATCGTTTGTGATCTCTAACCTTCTTGCACCCGCATACTTTTAGGGTTGCAATGCAGATGGGCACTTGCGTCTCGGGCTGGAAGTGGTGTAGAGCGAGGAGGAATAATGCAAGACCTACTGCGTGCCTAGCCACGCACCTACCTAACTAGGCACCAGGCACCTACCCCCCCTCTCCCCACCCCCACCGAGCCACACCGAAAGTTCAACGACCTAGAGCCTCGTCTCCCCTGTCGAGCTCTGTCGGGCACCTCGCCATCTCGGCCGCATTTCCTCACCGGGGACCGTGCCGCATTCGCGCTGGATGAGAATGGCGCCCTGTCCCCCCTCACATTCCATAGAGGAGGGCACAACAGGCCAGTCCGACCCATCTCTCAACACCCACCTCGGCTTTGTGAAAGCGGACAACGTGTTTTGGGCGGCACCGAGCCAACACAATTAGAGATCTATCTATTTTGGCTAGGCATGAGGCTCTGCTCTCAGCCTTTCGCTCTCTCCGATGGATGTGCTGGTTTGGATTAAAAGAGCTTCAAGGTCCGCCTTCTCCCGTTCATGGGCTTTCGTTGTTGTGGGACCCATGGACCATACCTTGGAAACCCTGGAGGCCTCAGACAGCGGGACTCTCCCTGCCTTTCGCCTCAGCAGACTTGTGTACAACCACCAAGACGGCGAAGCTGGGCCCACTCGCGCTTCCTCTCACCAGAGGTGCTGGGCTGTCTCGTGCACTAGGGCCAATCAATCTTGCCTGTGCTGTCAGATCGTTGCCACCCAGGTTTTGGCCTTCAAAGTGTTCATGGGAATCGGGAAATTAGCATCTTCGGTCGGATTGACAAACGACAGTTACGCCTACAAACCGACAACGATACCTCAGGGCAACAAAAGGATGACGAAAGGACAGGGTACCGGACTTGTTCGGCCCTAAACCCACCCCATCGAGGTTGTTCCATCGGCTTTTGCACTGAACCGTCGCCGTCTTTTTGAGTCAGCTCCAAAAGGCCGTTGATGGGAGCAAGGTAAGCGGAAGAAGCGCCGAGGCACCGTCGTCACAGCCGAGTGCTAACAATGAAACCTAGAAGGCCTATTCTCCGCCATCACTTGCTTCTCGTGCCGAGTAGCTCCTCCTGTCTTCGCCAATGGACCGCGGACGAAGAAGCGTGATGGTTGGTCCTTGCACCGGTTTCGTTTTGGTTCTTGGTCCTGGCTGGGGGCTAGGAGAATCCCGCTGGGGCGGCACTAAGCCGCCGCCCGCCGTTGCAGGATATTTTGACCAGATTGACGGCTCAGCCATCTTACAGATTGGTCTCCGGCCAACAAATGCCGTTTTCATCATGGCTTTGGTGATGGGTCATGGTCCGCGGCGCGCTCGTGCTCGACCTCCGCCAGGCGAAAGATTCTCAGCCATACACCAAGCAAGGGCTCGCGCTCACCGAGCCTTCGCCTTTGCCAGAACTCGACGGGGCAATCATAAGTGCCCTGTTACCTTTGTCCTGTCTCCACTACTCCCGACCTCCACCTCACCGACTTCACACGTCCTTTTACGAACGCCTATCAGTCGTCCATTCTCGGGAATCTGTTTGGAATTTGGTCTGAGATTGCCCCATCATGCCTCGATTGGACGTTAGGCTTCTCGTCGGTCTGGGAGTGTCGCTGCGACTACCCAGAGCAGGGGTAGACAGCTAGGTCAGAGTATTTTGTCGCCTACGATGGATTTAAAAAGGCCGCCGCGTGCACTCAAACGAAGAGGGCATCCAACATCAAACTCTTCATCAGCTACCAGTCTCCTTCGACACCAGCCCATTCATATTTGACCTCCAGACCGGCTGCTTCCGTACCACCAGCAAATATGGCCGTGAGTTCTCCCGCGTCCAATCCCATCCGGGAGAGTCCTTTGCATGCTAACCGTCTCTACAATCCAGCCGCCCGCTTATGTCCGCACCATCCTCTGGGTTTGTTGCAATTGCAAATGGACGGCTAACGAGGCGACCGCGGTCCAATGCATCAACTGCCACCACGGATTCGGCTATGGCCACTGCACCCAGGAGGCCCACGACATCCAAGCCGGCCGCTAAACCTGGGCGCGCCATACGGCGCAGCCCAAGGTCAGGACGGCAACGATGATGACGGTTGACACGATGCCGTCCCGACACAACACACGACAAGAGCGGAAAGGAGGGGCCGTCGCTCCGCCATGGTGTTGACAGCATTACACACCCATGAGACCTTCCTCCCCGGGGGAAGGGGTCCAGATCCGATACTGCTATCAGCATCACAACGACAAGAATGGCGGCAGATATTCTTTCCTCCCCCGCTGTGGTTTTTTCCCGGGCGTTTGGATACGAGCGGGGCTGCTCGTTTAGTCTAGGTTCGGGTACTTGAACTGGAGGTTGCCGCTGGGCGGGTTGCGGGTGGGGGGTTTTCTTGGGCGTTGGGCTGTTTTGTCTTTCACTTTCTTTTTCCTGTTTGTGTCACTGGAAATGCGGGCCTCAACGTCACATGGTGCTTGCCCGACCGTTTGGCTCGCATCGATCCCTGAACATGTCGCTGGGGGGGTTTTTGGCTAGGTTGTTTGCTTTTTGGGGTTGTGGTTTTGAGCATCTATCCGCTGGCGTTTCGGATAGACTTGGCCAGAACTCATCAAAGACGCATTGCAGCGATGCAGGACGGTATTAGAAGAAACAGTCTAGATTTTTGCTATTTCCTGATTTTTATACATTCCTCTCTGGATCGCTGAGCAAGTTCAAAGTCAATCTCGGCCGTCGCATAACCGTTCTTCACAGACAACATTCAGGGGTGGCTGCAGAGGTTCCTGCAGCTCCGACTGGCACACAAGTCTTAGGCATGACAACTGCTGAAAACGGCTAGGAGAATGTGGCGAAATCGAACTTGCGGTCGAAGTTACCCTTGGCCAATTCGAATTTACCTTTGCCTTGTCTCGGCACTCAACCCAAGAAGGTGGAAGGTCGTGTGGCCGCGGAGTTATTTCGGACACCTGGAGATCCTCAGAGCGGTTCCTGCTGGTTGGCTTGGAATGGGTATAAAGAAATCGGTAGGACTGAAGTTGCCCAGGCACATACAGTACACCCGTAAGGCTCCTTACTAGGCTCTACACTAGAGGTCAGTTATGCCATGTCTCAGACACTCAGCCTCAAAACGTGGATTTGTTCTAGACTGTCTCGCACTTGCAATTGGAATCGAATTAGGCAGCAGCCCCCAACCGGGCTGGGCGAAGCGCAGTGCTCAATCAAGGGCGGGCTGGTAAGGCGACCAAGGACAAAAAAGAATTGCGACCAGAGCCCTCACCGATTCCTGGAGTGAGTTGTTCATCGCCGAGGGAAGTCAAAAGTCTGTTGGGGAATGGGTGTGGTGATCGATCTCGCGGCTCATGCAGGGCATGGAATCTCGCAACCTTGCGCTGCGAGTGATTTGTGAAACTCCCTCGGCGCCTCCATCCTTCGTTCAGCTGCTTGATTGGGTTATCTATTTGTCTATTTGTTTGGTGAGTGGTCAATTGGGAGAGGCCGGCACCATTGGGCACAAATGCGGCTGTAACTTGTCCTCTACCTGATTTACAATTTGCCACTGCTGTGATGACGAGGTGAAACAGTGGCTCGAATGGCAAGGCATTGTTTCGCTGTCTTGTGTTAACTGTGCTGTCAAGGTGGAGACTGCGACAGTGGGCAACAAACCCCTATTTTGCCTAGGTGCCTAGGGAGGAGGTAAGGTACAGGCTGGAGTAAACACGCAAGACACGCCCCTAACAGGCAGTCTACTATTGGTTACCCCCACACACTTGGCTCTTCCCGAGACTCGGGACCCCTCTCTCAACCACCCCCCTCCCCACCCCCTCCCCCACCCAATCTACCCGAGGTATTGGTCGCTCTCACCTACTACCACTCAACGTAGACACCCAATATAAAAGTCGAGATATCAGACTGGTAGGCTGAGCACTGAATTGCCCAACCAGCGCAACCGCATCTTCATTCAGCTTGCATCTACTGAATCGCTTCTGAATCCTTGCTTCCAGCCAACATGACCGGTTCGGAGACAGGTCCGGAGACAGACCAACCAGTGGCTCACATCGACCTACCCTCGCCTCCTTTCATCCATGTCCCAGGTCTCGCCAACCTACGAGATGCCGGGGGGTATGCCATCGAAGGGCAACCGGGCAAGGTCATCAGGCGCCGCGTGCTCTACCGCTCCGCCGACCTGACCAAGCTCGAGGACGAGGGCATCGCCGTACTTCGGCCACTGGGAATCACCCACGTATTCGACCTTCGGTCAGTCCCAGAGGTTGCAAAGAACGGTAACCACCCGCCGAAGACCTGGGAGGGCGCCGTCCGGGTGTTTGTGCCCGTCTTCTTGGACAAGGACTATAGCCCTGAGGCTTTAGTGATGCGCTTTCGGGACTATAGTGACGGGCCAAAGGTTAGTCGAGATGCACATACCCAAGCTCTTACCAGCCGCAGATTGCAACGGGGCAGGTGAGTGCTGCGGGCGCGGACCGTTGTGGCTGCAGGGAGCCACAAGGCTGGCTTGCAGAAGGGCTGGACGGGCGCCACGCCGGGGACGGGGGAAAGGGGCAAATACGCACGGGATGTGTTGTCTACACAATGGCAACCCACCGTTTCCCGCGCCTGTCCCGCACATCCCTCCGCGCCCCTTTCCGAGACTCCCGGGGGGGGGGGGTCGGGTACTGCACGCCCCCCCACGCCCTCACCCACACAAAAAGAAAGAGATTTGGATCTTGCATCAACCCAAATGATACTGACAGCGGAGACAGGGCTTTGTAAACGCCTACGCCACCATCCTCGACTCCGCCGCCGACCCGGACCACCCACACTCGCCCTTCCGCACCGTTCTCGAGCACATCGCCTCATCGACGGCGCCCTCCCCGCTGCTGGTGCACTGCACCGCCGGCAAGGACAGTATGTACTCGCCGACCCCCCCAGCCTCCCATCATCCATCCATCCATCCATAACCCCGTCTTCACGGACAGCCCTACCACTACCCCCCACCCGCCTTCTTACCCAACCTCCCCCCCTTACCAAAAACTAACCAAAAAAAAAAGGAACGGGCGTCCTAATAGCACTCATCCTCTCGCTCTGCGGCCTCGACGACGCCACCATCGCCCACGAGTACGGCCTGACTGATTTGGGGCTGGCGCCGCGCAAGGAGGAGATCGTGCAGCATCTGATCCGCGGGGAGGCGCTGTTTGGGGACCGGGAGCGCGCCGAGAGGATGGTGAGTGCGCAGTAAGTTTTGCCTTTTCTTATTTTCTTCCTTTTCTTTTTTTTTTCCTCTTTCTTTCTCGAATCCTAGCTTGCTTTCCTTCCGTGGTGACTTTTAGCGGGGTGATTTGTGGGTGTTCGTCTGGTGCTTGGTTCCGTCGCTGTTGTCTCTTGTTGCTGTTGCTGCTGTGAGAAGCCGGACTGGTCTCCAGGGGCTTACGAGCAGCGTGTGTTTCGCTGACTAGCCATCGCAGGAGTGAATACATGCTCGGCACGTTGGCCATGATCCGCGAGCGGTACGGGTCCGTGGAGAGCTACGTCGTCGACCACCTCGGTGTGTCCCCCGAAAGCGTCGAGCAGATCCGGCGGAACCTAGTCGTCGACCTGGCCGAGGGGGAGGAGTCGCTGGACTGGAGGAGCCACGCCGCCGGGCTCGCGGCTCAACCCCGTCCTTAGATTGGTTGACTGGTTACAATACAAGATATAGTTGCTATACAAAGGTAGCAAGGCCGCTTTCTGCGGACTTCGTCTAGACTATCCCAGACCAAGTAATAATTCATACAAGGGCTTGCCGCTGGTGAAGCTGCCCTAAATACATACACGCACCGGCTTCCTGAAATGATTCTGATCCCCACGGTCGGCCCAAGGCCTTACCCCACATGTGTCGGGATCTTGACTTCGCCTCTCCTGCGGTCCATATGCGGCGCGCCGTACCGCCAGCCCACGGCCTTCCGCGCGCGGCCCGTGGGGCCCACATCTTCAGCATTGATCTTCTCAAACCGAAACTCGAACCTGCCCGTGTTGACGCGCGTCTTGCGCCCCTCAGCGGCTACCGCACGCGCGCGCTGCTTCTCCGCAAATGCCTGCTCGCTCTCGGCCGCCTCCTTGATAAAGTGCCCGCGCGCATCGCGTTCATCCATGCCCTCGGCGATGTTCTTCTCCATCTGCACAAGCTCGGGAATGCGCATCTTGGCGTCCGGCGGCAGAATGTGCTCGCCGAACGCCTTGGCTGCGTCGGCGCGCGTGAACTCGCGCGATTCCGACGTCGGGACGAATAATTGCTGCATCGTGTAACTGTGCACATGGATGTCGTTGATGGGCTCGAACTTGTCTTCGCCATCCCGGAGGTCTTGGCGGGGAAGCATCTTTTCTATGGCGCGGGCGTAGACATGGGCGAGGGGTTGGCCCTGACGACAGGTGTTAGCTACCTGACACAAAGACAGAGTAGGTAATGGAAATAGCAAGCGGCGATAACTTTCGTCAGACATTGAGCATTATAACCACGGTTAAGTCTTCAAGACTAATCGAATTTTTGTTGCATATCATCAGGGAAGCCAACACAACCAACACCTTCCGGAAAAGGGGAAGGAAGGTGGGGGTAGAAGAGAAGAAAAGGGTAAGGTAACTCACTTCACGCTCATACTTCTTCTCAATCTCCATCATCCTCACCACCGCCGCGACGCGGCGCATGTCCACATGGAACTCGGCCGACACAGCTTTAAGCGGCATGCCCTTCACCATGATGGCCTCCCAGATCATCTTGCGTGCCTCACTCGATAACACGGGCTCGCTTCGGAAGTTGGGATTGTTGGGGAATGGCCGCGAACCGGTGCCGATGTAGTTCATATGGCGGTCCCTGGGGTGCTGGCGAAACATCTCCTCATTTTCCTCGCACCATTCCTTGAACGCCCGACGCAGTTTCGTAATCTGTGGCGCTGGCGTCGTGGAGAAGGCCCGGTTGCATTTTGGCAACGACGCCGTTGGCCTGTGTAGTGGGATGATGGCGGCTGATGGTAATATGGATGATGGCGCTGGCTCGAGGTAGTTGAGAAGCAATTGCGGCTGGCAGCTGCCGCCACGTATCCGGGGCGGCATGGTTGTGGTGATTGTCGGGGTCGGGTGCGGAAGATGGAGGTTGAGCTCTGGACTGTGGTTGGAATTTTCTTGGATGCGGGAACAGGGGAGCAAGACCCACCATGGTGCATCGAGTTGGCGTAGTACAGGGTTAGGGTTTATGAAGGATCCGACCTCAATGGCTTGCCTGGGTACCTACTCGGCCTGCTCGCCCCAGCTGCCAATCCTAGAACGTGATGAGGAACCACATGAAAGCTCTGTCGTTATGGTACAATTCAGGGTATATTCCATTGTTCCTAGATATCGTGCAGTTCCATCGCGTATGCTCCAAAGCCCCACTAACTCATTAGGTCCTCGTTCGCCGACCCGACATTTAGATCAACCGTTTCCCCCCACAATCTTCGTCTTTGTGGACGTTTTCATTGATACACTTCCGACGTATTGTTTTAAATTCCCGTGACATCTGGAGCAATGGGACATAGCTCTTGGTCTTCAGGACCGATAAGCCGCTCCAACCACGGGTGTGTGTTCGCTGGGGGGCATGGGCCAGAAGCCAGATAGGGGGCAGGCTATAGAGCATGCCCATGCGTTCAATGCATAGTTTAAACACGCGGCCGCATTCCCGCAGCCGGGAGGGGGGTATAGTAGGTCATGACCAGAACCGGTTCGCCCCAAGGTCTTGCCCCCGTTTTGGTGACGAAGAGCACTGGGGCAGCGCGCTCACTGGCCGTCCGAAGAGGAACTATTGGGAGCCGCCCGGTTCTTCTTGGTTTTGGCCTTCTTCGCAGAAGCCTCCTCGATATCTGGCTTCGGTGCCGGGTTCGAGGTGTACGACTTCCACTTCCGCCAGCCGTCATAGTCGATTAATGCCTGCATGCAGCCCCATTCCATGACTTTGCGTTCGAGCCAAACATAGGTGACCGGCTGGAAGGTACTGTTAGCGAATACTGCATGTGGGATCATGAATGAACCCGGCATACCTTGGTCAAGAAGTCATTGCAGCCTGCAGCCAACGCCTCGTGACGATCACTCTGCAAGGAGCTCGCCGTCAAGGCGACAATGATGACTGGGCTTTTGAACATCTCCCTGTTTTGAAGCTTATCTTCCTCTGGCATCTCATTTTTCGATTCATCTGGCTCGCCCCCGTTGGTGTTGTTGTTGTTGTTATTGCCGTTGCTCGCGGTTGAGAAAGCGCCAATCGAGTTTGTGCGCTCGAGCCGGCGGATCTCGCGAGTGGCCTCAAGCCCGCTCATAACGGGCAGCTGGATGTCCATCAATACCAGATGGAAGCCGCCGGCGCGCCACTTGGTGACAGCCTCGCGACCGTTCATAGCAGTCTGCCAGCGCACCTTCAGCCGCTTGACGAACGCTTCCAGGAGTCGTAAGTTGATAATGTTGTCTTCGACAATCAGCACATTGATTGGCGGCACGCCGCCGTTGAGCATGCCTGCTGGTAACGCGGGAGCTTCGGCCGTCTTCTTCTTCTTTGGCCGGCTCGTAGGGGGAGGGCGAGGTGAAGCCGCTCTCGGCGGCGGCGGCGTGGCAGTCCGGGGAATAGGTGCAACCGTCGGTTCCTGAGTCGGAGGTGTCGGTATGGGGGGTGCGGGTGGGGCGGGTTGTCCGGTGTTCGGCTGTTCTGAAGAAGCATTTGAATGAGTCCTGGAACGCGTAATCGAAGACGCTTGCTGCATACCGTGGTTGGTGGCAACGGCGATGGTGGCCGTGTGCCCCCCGGCGCCGACAACGTTGAGGATGGTAGGGGACGACGTGTGCTGTCTCCCAAGCCGTGGCCTATCGGGCCGGTCCCGGTAAGGCCGCGTTCGTGTAGTCCCGCCCGGGGATGGAATTTGAGGCACTTGGCCTGTGTTCAAAACTGATATGGAATGTGTGGTGCCGTTCGCGGCGCCGGCGAGTGTAACGGGGATATGGGCAACGGCACCGGGCCCAAAGTAATCGGTGCTCCCCTCGAGGGGCCGCATTTCTTCGTAGCTAACCGAGGTGAGGTGTTGTGCATGCGGAGGGCCATTTCTCGGAGAGGCTCGTGGCGTGCGGCGATGCGGTATGTCGATAAGCAACGCCTCGTCTACCGACTGTCCACCAGGAAAATATGCATCCAAGGTACGAGCCATTGGTTCCTCGGGCCCCAAGATACGTTCTTGTCTCTGGGTCTCGCGGGGCACGATGCGCAACGTCAAATCGGGTGCATCAAACTGGCGACCGAGCGTATTGCCATACTTCCGGAGGATCAATTCGCGGACGTCGTCAACTAGGTCCTCTTCGTTAACGGTGACCAAGGTGGCAGAAGCGCCTGGCCGCTTCACCCAGAGCTTGCGTGTAGCCATGGTCGGGCTAATGGGCGGCAGTTGATCCGAGGCGCTCTGGTCGAGGTCATCAGTCTGGCCGGCATTCAACAGCGTCCGAATCAGCGACGTTTGTCGGTTAGGTAGCAGGCTCTGCCGTCTAGGCGGCGCGGGCGGACGAGGGCTCGTCGGGTTCGACGGGTTCGACGGGCGCAATTGAATGCTCAACGCCGGGTCCACAGGGTCGTGAAGGGTGAAGGAGGGACGGCCAGAAGCAGCGGGTCGAGAGCCCGGGCTAGACAGGTCTGAGCTCACGGGCGGGTCGCTGACTCGGGCTCGGCGGGCAACATCGGTGGAGACTCTGGGCGCTTTGGGTTTGGGCTCATCGGCGGGCGAGGGACGGGTAGTTGGCGACGGCGGCAACGACGGGGACAATTGCTGAATGGCGGCATCGGCTGGATTTTTGTTGCCACTGAAGGGTTCGCTGTCTGTCAGGATGCGGCGATCATTGCCGGGGCCATCGTTTTTGCCGGGGCCTGGTGAGGTGGGCAATGGCAGGCTATTGTTAGTGGGATTCGGGGCACTGTCTGGGTTCTGGCTGATTGCAGCACTGCCAGAACCCGTAACATCATCGCCGTCCCTTCCGTTGCTTGCATCGCTGACTTCGGCAAGCACTCCGCCTGGTTGCAGCTGCTTTGCGCCTTGTTTCAATTGCTCCTCGGATGATCCCGTGGCTTGCCGGGTGTGGCTGCCATCCTGGTTCTCGGGAGCTGCGGCCACTGTCTCGGCATCATCGACGCGGTGGGCGCTCGCCGGAGAGCTGGGCTCCACGCTCTTGGTGCTATTGCTGCTGGCGTTGCCATTTCTGCTGGACGGGAGCGGCGGGATGCCCGAATGCCGTCGCGAAATTCTAGCCCGCAACTTAGATCTGAAGTCTCCCATACCGGAGAATCCAAAGATGGATGAGCCCAGGATGCTGGCTCACGGTGCTCAGGCCGGTTCCAGTGCGAGGCCACAGGCCGTGGTTGCCAGTGTCTCTGGGGTTCAGAGCCCGGAAGAAAACCACAGCATTTCCGCTGCAAAATAGAGCAATTCAGGTCAAAGACGATGGCCTCTGAGCTGTTGTGTTGTGATGTGTGTCTTTTTGGCAAACGGGAGCTTTGCCTTCCCGCTGAGAGCTCTTTGCCTTCGAGGAGCTTTGGGTTGAGCGATAGGCAGAGGTAGGGATGGTGGGTCTTGGCGGAACACGACCCCCGCCCGGCCGTTGCAGAAGCTCCGCTTGCCAATCGGAAGCTCTAGATTGTGCAAGGCGTGCACGGAATGGACAAATCAGCGCTGTTGCAGAATTGACATAATTTGGAGATCCGTTTTTATGCATGGTGAGCCAAGTGAGCCTTTTTGTCAAAACATGCCACAAGGGGTTGTTGATGAGTCTCCGTTTGTGGCTTGGATCGGGAAGAGGGACAGAAACGACTTCTCGTCCTACGACTCGAGAGGCGTATTTTTGTGGGTAAGGTCATGTACATACACCAGAGC
Source organism: Chaetomium tenue (assembly GCF_020726465.1). Lineage (NCBI taxonomy): Eukaryota > Fungi > Ascomycota > Sordariomycetes > Sordariales > Chaetomiaceae > Chaetomium > Chaetomium tenue. The sequence continues at coordinate 4,244,231 of NW_027117333.1, read as the reverse complement.
TGGAGGTGCCCGGCAACAACACTTCCATGTTGTCAAGGTTGAAAGCAGCGTCTCATTCTTCGATACAACATACCCCGATTCAAACCGTGCCGAAAGAGGTTAAGCTTAGCAGCCGTCACACAACCAACATACCACGGGAGACTCGCTGCACGCAAAATATATCTTCTCTAACAAAGCACGCTGGCCGTATTGGCCCGAGGTTGAATCCCGTAAATACTCAAGGCGGAGAGAAACGAGCCCCGGGGAATGGGGTGAAAAGTCCAGCCGAACTTAGTACTTTTTTTTTTTGCTAGCCTTCCACCTATGGATGGCAGAACAAATGAGACAACGCAGACCAACTTTGAACCTTGTGTGTTTGCCCCAAAGGCTTTGACTGAAGGCCCGTTGCATGGCAACAACACAATCCCGGGAATAAATCCCCGTGTTACTTCGTAGAGCTTGTCGTCTCGGTGCTAGTTAGCGGGTATCTGCAGTCTCGAGTTTCCATCGTTTCAGCTGTGCTGTGTACTGTGTAAGTCGACTGTCGCCCTTTGTTTGTCCCATTCGGGAAAAAGAAAATTTCCCCAAGCAGCAGTAACCAGGACCAGACCTGTGACGAGCGAGCGAGGAATAGAGGCACAAAGGCTCAAATGATCCCACTCAATTACGTGAATCTAAAGCTAAAGAGAAGAAAAGAAAAGAATCAAGATACAGGATTCGCACAACTGTGGGAAAACACAGGTGGGAGGCGCACAGACCACCACTCGGGTTGCGGCCAGGGTTAGGGTTAGAACCTGCCGTCACAAGACCCCTGCTTCACGATCTCGATCAACAACAACTCCACCGACCGAAATCTTCAACAACTAGCTTTACCTTTCGTGGGCCTCATCACGTCGTTTGCCGGGAGCTCTCTTACCTGGCGCCTCTCGTTGACTCTTTCTTTTTGTTTTGTTTTTTCGCCTTTTTTTTTTTCTCACTCGGCTTCCCGCTCGCTCCTTCCATTCTGCAAGTTGCCGTCTTCGCTCCTTCTGCCTTGCTTGCTCGCCAATTGTTGCGTTTGTCCATCAGCCTCTAAGCCCACTTTTTGTGCCAAATGACAATAACGCGGAATCTCTTATACAACGGTCTTGCCCAGCTATAAGTTTTCAGTATGGCACCCAAAGCCAGGTTCGCAACGTCCCCCTCCGGCCACGGTCCCCGGCAGGAAACAAATCGAGAGCGCAAGCGGGCTTCTCTCTTCAGCCAGACCAACCAAACATTCATCTCGAAACCTTCCGACGTGTCTCCTTCCCCAGCCGGGTCCATCTTTGGCACCAGCACTTCTTCATTTACTTTTACCGCTGGGGCTCCAGAAGGTACTCCCATTCAACGCCCATCTGCTACACCGAAGCCGCCCTTGCTCTCTATTCCGACCTTTAACTTTACCAGTCCCCAGTATCCCAGCGACACTGGCGGGAGCGGATCCTCGGATTCCGGCAGTCGGTCTCAGTCAATGAGCAGCCTCACAGGCAGTATGGCGGACCTCATGGCTTCGAAACCGAAGCCTAAGAGTGCGGCGAGCGACAAGGCGGCGTCACTGTCTGCTGCCTCCCTATCTGGCAAGAGCAAAGCTGCATCGCCAAGTGTGGAAGATGAGGATTCCACCAGCGAGGAAACGAGTGAGAAATCCAGCGATGACGAGTCAAGTTCCGCGTCCGACCTCAGCGGCAGCGAAGAGGCCGCATTCGGCGCCCATCTGGCCCTACTCCGCCGGCGTCCCGAGATCGATGAACTTAATGAGATCAAAACGACGCCCATCTTCACGGAAGCCGTTCGCAAGTATGCCCTCACGCTTGCTGGCGCTGAGATGGAGCAACCTTTCAGCCAGTATGGTCTATTGGCTGGCGACCTGACCGCCAGCACTGATGGCGGTGCCACTGACCCGCGGGTCTTCTGGAACATCGCTGCGCCCTCCAGCTACTTCATTTGCGGCAGCCAAGGGTCCGGCAAGAGCCACACCTTGTCGTGTTTGCTGGAGAACGCCCTCGCCCCATGCAAGGCGAATGTTCTGCCCCGGCCCTTGACAGGCATCGTATTTCACTATGACACGTTCATCTCGGACTCAGGCGGTTCTCCTTGCGAGGTGGCCTGGCTGTCCTCCAACAAAAACATCAAGGTCCGGGTCTTGTGTCCGCCAACGAACATCCGTACCATGCAGGTGAGTTTCCTCTTGCTCCGTCACCCGCAGCCCACGTGTTGACCGAATGCCAGCGCCTTTACAACAAGTTTCCCAACATCAAGGTTGAGGAGCTGCGACTCAACCAGTCCGATCTCAACACCAAGCGCATGCTAGACTTGATGGCCGTCACCACAGGTGGGAATCTGCCCCTGTACCTGCACGTCGCCCAACGCATCCTCCGGGACCTGCGTGTGGAACAACAAAAAAGCGATACCGGATTCAACTACACGGCGTTCAAACAGAAGCTCGCTCTGGAGAATCTCACAGAGATGCAACTGTCACCGCTGAAGCAACGCCTCGAAACCCTCGAGTCTTTCATGGTCGAGGACCAGGCCAAAGCCTTCGACATGTTTCAGGAGCCGCGAACACCCCGATCACGCCGAGTCACCGTAGCGCCGGGTACTTCCTGGAAGCCCTACAACGGTCACCTCACCATTGTCGACCTGTCGTGCCCCTGCGTCACCCCCGAGATGGCGTGCTCCCTCTTCAACATCTGCTTATCACTGTTCCTGGAACAGGACCCGGCCACCGTCGGCCGCGTCGTCGCCCTCGACGAGGCCCACAAATACATGACCGAGTCGCAGGAATGCGCCGCGCTGACCGAGGCGCTACTGGCGACCATCCGCCTACAACGGCATATCGGCGCACGGGTAATAATCTCCACGCAAGAACCCACCATCAGCCCCAAGCTGCTGGATCTGTGCAGCGTCACGGTCGTCCATAGGTTCACGTCGCCGGACTGGTTGAGTGCGCTGAAGAAGCATCTCGTGGGGATGTCGTCTGGTGGTAAGCTGCTCGAGAAGGCTAGGAGGTTGAACTCTAGTGGCGAGGACGAGGAGGAAAGGATTGACGGCGCCGCGGTGCTGACTCTGGGCGATGCGGACCCGGCGCTGGAGTTGCTCTCGAGGATTGTGGACTTGAGGGTCGGCGAGGCGCTTATGTTTGCGCCGAGCGCCATCATCGGAGTTAAGAAGAAGAAGGACGGCGAGTCGAGCGGGCTGGGGGATGTTAGACGGCTGGCTCATGGCGTGCTGAAGGTGCGCATCCGCAACCGGACGACTGCCGACGGCGGCAGGAGCATCATGGCTGCTTGAGGAGCCCTCGGAGTGATATGCCTGGATTGTTTGTGTACGGCGCTCTAGAGAATCTGGCCGGGAAAATGGGGCAACGATTACTGGTTCCCTGGTTGTCATGATAGATAAGGTACCAGACCATACGTACCTAGGTAGCTATGAGTGTTGGTTATTGTGGCGGGTTTGTACCATGGCGTCGGGTTATTTGTGTTGGATTACACCTTGTTAGATAAGCTAATAACGTGATCCACCCCCAAGCGACGCACACCCCTAAGCGACGCACTTTTCCACAACCACACGACAAGAAACATTAATTACACCACCACAACGCCTGTAATACACCGAAACTATACAGAGTTATATACATCAGACATTACCACATCTCCCTGACACGTGCGCGCATTGTGCCCGCGCTTTCCACACTTGCCACAATGCCGTGGAGCCGTCTCTGTTCGAGTCCGCTGACCTGTCACGAATATGCCAACAGGTGGAACCTCGGGAGCGCGGGACGCCCCGAGCCAGTTATTCAGCGGACCAATCCGGAGGACGGAAGGGTGATCAGTGAGCTCAGCCGCTAAGAAGACTGAGCACACTGAGCACCACAATTGGGTCACCAATCAGGAAGCGCGAACTGGTCTAAGTGATCAGTGTGATCAGTATCTGGGGAGACTGAGCACACTGAGCACCATGGAAGTAGACAAGTATATAGTCACTCGTTCTGGAGAGCTCTGGGAGTTCTCCAGTTAGCAATCACAACTACAGTTCGCTACAAGCTCACAAGCCTACTGTTGAGACAAGTCTATTGTTGTGCACCCCTTGGCTGCACCGAACCTAAGCATCCTCGAGAGATTACCTTCAACGAAGCTGAACCCTAACAGGATAGGATCCTGAAGTAGGTTCGTCACATGACCACGATTTTCCCGGGTTTCACGCTCTACCTGTTCCTGCACCTCTCTCTGGGCTAATAGATCATGTGCATCTCCTACAGTAAGTGATCCTCCAAGACGCACACGTGTTTTTTTGGCCCTTCGCCGCTTGCTCAGTGCCTCATTTGCCTTCTGTAAGGTACGTATCTCACCCGTCATTAGGGCAACCGAGTGCGCCAACGCCTGCGTCCCCTTCGCAAGCTGGTCGACAGCAGTGAGAATTTGCGTCGGCGAGCTTCCCTGGTGACGGGCAATCCGACTTTTGATGTACTCGGATTGCGAGACAGCCTCTGTTGGGTTCCGTGGCGTCTGGGAGGACCAAGGATCGGCAGCGGCGGAGGGGGGACCAGTTGGTGTTGGCATCCGTAACTTGACATCCAGCTTGGATATCACTGAATCGGGGTCAAAAGGTACTAGACCTGCACCTCTGAAACCCCCTTTGTTGTTGCTCTCGGTCATGGCGGAAAAGTGGGCGGCTTTGAAGGCGAGGAAGAACTCGACCTTGGTGATGTGGTTGATATGCGCTCTGACGAAGTGCTCGATTTGCCGACTGTACGCCGTTTTCAGGACACTAAAACACCCAACATCGAGTGGCTGGGTTATATGGGATGAGTGAGCCGGCAGGCTGATGGTGACAATGTTGTTCTGCTTGCAAAAGGCTTCGAATTTGGCCGACAGGTGACTCTCATGCCCATCAAGCACAATCAACCGATACACACCCTTCGTACGAGACTTTGTGTGCTTATCAAAGTGTTTGATCCATTCTAGGCCGGTCTCGTTGTCGGTCCACCCATTGGAAGTTGGTTTGATAGCCCAGTCGAGCGGAAGGTTGCTCTCTGTGTACCAGTTTGCGAGGTGGTACATGCCTTGCACGATCAGAAACGGCGGGAGGCACCACCCTTCGCCATTGATGCACTCAATCGCCGTTGCCCATTCCTTATTGCCAGGCTGAACTGCCTTGCCCCTTCCACGTCGATCAGCGCGTGTCACTACCATAGACGCGCAGATAACGCCCATCATAAAGCCGGTCTCGTCGAAGTTGTAGAGGTCGCAGTCGTGGATGCCGTACTTCGCTCTCATGTTGTGCACAAGCTTGAACCACGCGCCAATAAGCTCTGGATCTTCGCAGAGGGCTCTCTGGAAGTCGTATGCGCGATTGAAACGCGTCTTGAGTTCTGGTTGTCGCTTGACGAACTTTTCGGCCCAGTGCTTACCGACACGTCCGCCGTCGCGTTGCGCGAGTAGCAAATTGGCCATATCTTCAACACCAGCGTATTGGGGCGGAAATCCTCGCGCATCTAGGTCCAATATATATCGAACAACTGCCTCCTCTTCAATGGCTGTCAATCGATGAGCTGCAGGTCGCGACTCGGACTTTGGCGTTCGTCCGTTCATTCTGTGGCGGAGCGTAGCTTCGGGCACGTTGTAGATTGCTGCAGCTTTCCGGCGACTAAGTTTCTGGTCTCGTCGAATAGCTTCAATTGCCAGGATAACCTGGCTTTCTTTACAGCGAGTTGCCATTGCTGGTCGCGGAGAAATGCTGTGTAGCAGATGGAAATGTGTGACGCGTGGAAAAGTGCGTCGCTTGGGGGTGTGCGTCGCTTGGGGGTGGATCACGTTATCAATAAATGTTAATACTGTGTCAAAATATTTGTTCAAAGGTACCAAAGGGACGGGTTCAAGGATAGAGAGAAGAAATTGGTGTTGTTTGTCGACGTTTGGACCCCTGAAGCCCCGCAGCCCGCAACGCAACGACAGCGCTGTTGTGTCCTGGGCTCTAGCGGGTCAACTCTCACTGGAGTTGCACAAATTAACGCTGTCTCTCTCCTGAACTCATCCGTCATCAAAAGACTTGCCATCCTCAATCCCACCTCGACTCACCCCGGCCAGCCCGGGTTATCTCAATCATCACACATATTCATCTTTATACGTACCTGCATGTCTCACGTCTAGACAACATCTTAGCTTTTCAAAACACATTTCGCCCTTTTTTTTCTTCATCATGGCTCCGCGGTTCGATTCACCCCCATCAACACCACTTTCATTCTCACAACCCCGGCCACGGCCACCGAGATCCCCAGGTCGCTTGGCCCAGATCCGAGTACAGAATCGGAGAAGGGCATACCTGGAGAAACACTCCAAGTATTTTGAATCAAATGAACATGAACTTGCAGGTGAGAAGAAGTATATTCCAAAACTCAAGGAATTCAACGTTAATCCATTCTCAGACCCCCTCCTCTACGACTCCCTCGTCCGGCGCTTCCAAACTCCCTCAGAGCGCGAGGCTGAAGGCCGTGAGAAGGGCTACGCCCGCGTGCTGGAGGGTTCCCTTCTCCGGGGCGAGGAGCGGTTAGCCAAATTGCGAGAGCAGACCGTCGAAAGAAACCAAGACGACTCTATCTCTACCACCACCGCCACCACCGCCACCATTACGGTAATAGAAACAACAGCAGCAGCAACAACAATAAACGGAACAGGAGCTCCCAACCCCACCCCATCCCCGTCCCCCTTCAGCGCCCTAACCGCATCCCAAACCGCATCCCTCATCCCCCCACCCAAAACCCGCGCCGAAGGCCGCGCGCAGTGGGAGGAATTTCTGCGGGATCGCTTTGTGCGCGGCGAGGACGCCGACTTTGACTATGCGCCGGTGGACGCCGACGACGAGTATGATGTGCTGGAGCGTGAGGAGAGGGAGGAGGCTTGGTTCGAGGACGAGGATCCGGGGTGGGCGGACAGTGGGGAGAGTGCTGGGGAGAGTGGGACGGGGCGGGGCGGCGGGAGTTGGGCGGAGGGGGGTGCTGACGGTGGGGGGAAGGAGGGAGGGAGACAGTGCTGTGTGGGGAGACGGGGGTGCAGGATTTCTAGGGGTTAGCTGGGTTCTCAGGGAGTGCATGCAAAGTGTACCGGTATGCTTGGTGTTGGGTGTTTACTTAGGACAAGAGTTCCAACTAAATTGCTTGCTACTATTTGTGTGTACTCATCTATCCTAATGTTGGTGACTCTAATAAAACACTAAACGCCAGAGACAATGCTCCCCGACCTATCCATGCTCTCAACCCCTTTTCTTTTGCGATGTTACACCTGTTATTACAACACGATATCCCTGTAGTACTGCTCTAACGAAGGCAAAAAGTCCCGGTGCACTCTCCCGACTTTAGCAACCTTCAGGTTATCCTCGACGGTGTAAATCCTCCCGCAGTCAAGCCTCGCAAACGGCGAGATGTAGTATTCGGCGTCCTCGACAATGATGCCAATAGGATCCCGAGTAATGTTCTCGTCGTCATGGGGGGCCTCGGGCTGAACACCCACCCTGAATAACACGGCATGATCACCCGCCCGACCACGGTTTGTCCTGCTGGCTGCCTTCCCCGCGTACGTTGTGACGGTAAAGCACAGTGAATGGTGCAACCGCCGTTTCACAACGACAAACCAGCGAATCTTCGCAACGGGCTTCTGTCCGTGAAAAGCCGGGCAATCGTTCGACCACTCCCTGGGCTTGGGTTGCTGCTGGAGTACGTCTTCTGTACTGGGTTCAAACCAGGCTGTCGCAAAGACGCGGCCAGTGCAAAAGAAGCGCTTGGGTTTAGCTATGGCGCTGAACTCTGAGACAATCAAGGTCAGAACATGCAGGCTAGGGTGTTAGGAGGCTTCTGCTGCGAGAGAGTATCAAACATACCAGGACCTAGTGGTTCTTCATACGATGGTCTTTGTGGCTGAGATATTGTTGGCCTTGGGATGGAGGTAACCTTGCGCTCTGGTGAGTTCCCGCGGGATTGTGTTTCTCCTCCGCTGTCGGGATGTTGGATGTTATGGGTAGGATCTGAGCTTGCTGGGGCCGGGGGCGGCACTCCAGCCATCTGGTGTTCTGTGAACAGCTCTCTTTTGCCGTCTTCTCTCGTGTTAGTTCTTGTTTTCTTTTGCAAAGGACCCTGAATCATCCACATGCCTTGCCCTTTCACAACATAATCTCCATCTTCTGGCGACCACTCCCACCCCCGACGCTCGCCGTACTCTTTGATAGGCTCGGGGTACTCTTGGTGGCCCGGCTTGGAAGTAATGCTGGGGTAGGAATAGCTACTCTCATTGTCTTCGGCCGAAAACAGAGGGGAGAACCCAGTGTGCGTGCGCTCAGCTACCCGCTTCTCTGTTAGCTTTGTTTCCGGTTTGGACGATGAATATTGGAAGACGGTACTTTTATACTCGATGAACTTGGACCATCCCCCAGGGCCATCCGTCGCGGCGTGCCCTTCGCAGGTGCCTCTGTTTATCTGCATCATGGCGGGGGGGACTGTGGCCTAAGGGGTCAGTCACAACGGCCGCCAATATGTGAAAACAAGAACCATGGAAACACAATTCGTGCCTTCACCGGTCGAGCTGGGATGGTGTTTGATGATGGTATGAAGTGAGCATGCTGAGAAATTTGAAGGAAGGTAGAAATAAGTCCCAAGGCAGCTGGTTCTATCCAAGTTGAAACAAGGAACAATTTGCTCCGACTCCCGAGTCACCGATGAAGTTGAAAATCCCCTATTGGGTATGTCGGCGAGCAAGGCAAGCCCCGACCGAGGCGCCTCGTCTTTACTGACTGGGTGCCTTCGGGTTGTACAGCATATCCCCCCATTCCATGGCAGTCAGGGAGGGAGCAGAAGGTCTTGAGGTGCCTTACCGAGCCAACCAAAGCCACACTCCTGGACCGGGCTGACATACGAACCAATCATAAAACATACCCCCCCACCATTCAACCTAGGTTGGCTGCTAAAGAATTCCAATTGCCCGTTTAGGAAACAAACCAAGGCCTTGCGAATGAATAACTACCAGACCATTTCTCCATTCCGTCGATCCCGAACGAACGAGGCCTTACATCGACGTCAGAGACCATGTATTCGTCTGCCATACATAACTTGAGCCTTGTTCCATTCCGGAAAGTATACACTCTCTGGGGAAAACGCCTGTAAGTTCCTCCGAGATGTGCAAGAAGGTGAGACCCTGGGAGCCCTGACCGACATTTCCAAGTCCCTAGATCATTGGCTCTCGTTTGTGCTGAAATCGCTTTAGTCCCGGGGATCAAGCCCCTACCAAAGACCTCAAGCCAACGCACACGCCGTCTGATGGTTCACAGCTAACCGATGTTGTTCAACATGTCGGAGGTTGGAAGCCGGCATCCCCGGAACGCTAGGACGCCAGCGAAGCCAGCGAAGCCAACGATGACGGACACGGTGCAGAGGGATGGAAATACGCCCCTCGTAATTATCCCTAGGTATCGATCGTCTCGAAAGCACCGCCCACTCGCCTCACTCATCAACCCCTGACGCCAGGCACGGTCTAGATGTTACATCCCTTACATCCCCTACAACCCCTTACGTGGCGAAAACCGCAAATGAACAACAACCAAAAGCCACAACGAAAACACAAAAAAAAGCACGGCCCGGCATGCCTCTAACCCGCATGATGGTGTTGCACATGGCTACCCATGACCTCCTGAGGCGGATCCGCCTCCCTGCTGGCGCTCATCTCGGGCACGTTCTGCGAATGGGCTGGTTGTTGCTGCGGGGGGTACGCATACCCAGCCTGCGGATGAGGGAAGTACGGTCCCTGCCCCTGTCCTTGAGGTGGCATTTGCTGCACCGGGGAAGCACCATAGTACTGCTGCTGCTGCTGCTGTGTCAGGTAATGTTGTTGTTGTTGTGTTTGAGGCGGATATTGCTGCGGATGTTGATGCTGGTAACCATACTGCGGATGTTGTTGCTGCTGATGACCCTCATCCGCCTCCGCGATCGGTGCCGGATAGCCCTGCCCGTTGGTACCCACCGCTGGACTGCCCGTCCCGCTCCTGCCGCCGTAGGGAACGTGCGGGTTTGCGGCTCCTCCAGCGAAGTAACCCGGCTGGCCGTTGTGCAACAGGTTCTGGCCGCTCTGAGAGCTGAGCTCGCTCACGCCGCCGCCAGAGGTGCCCGTGTGCTGGGGGATGAGAACAGCGGGGGAAGCCGAGGTCCCACTTGTCACGGTGCTGGTGCGATCTGAGGGGGGATGCGTTGGCATCGCTGCCATGCCTGGGTGAAAGGCTCCCGGAGGGTATTGACCGTTTATGACACTTGCTTGTGGCATCATTTGGGGTTGGTTGAAGGGCGGTTGCTGTTGCTGCATCTGCGCTTGGGCTGGAAGTGTTGGTTGCTGGGCTTCGGCCAGCTTCAGCTTCTTGTTCTTGCGGCGAGATCTCCACAAGCAGATGGCAAGACCAGCGATGAGAATGACTGCAACACCCGCTCCGGCACCAATTCCTGCTTTGGCCGCCGTCGAAAGCCCGCCGCCCCCAGGATCTGCGACCTCGAAGCGCATCGACCAGACGATGTTGACGACGGCTGATGTCGGCTTATCTTTCGTCTTTGCGTCCTTTTCAAGAGTGAGGGTAGGAGGTTCGACGGTTGAAATGGAACTCCAACAAGGCGTGATGCCACCTACAGCCTTGGTGAAAGGCCAAAAACCGCTAATTCAAGTTAGCAACACTCAAAGAGGCGGACAGGGAGCCAGCCACATACTTGGGACAGCACCCGCCGGAAATGGAGTAGTAGTCGTCGGCACAGCTCGCCAGCACAGCCAAGTCGCCGTTGGCGGGTGTCGGGAAGTCGTTGTTATCCCGGGCATTGATCGCAGCCCCGTCGGTGGCAGCACTCCCCGCCACAGCCGAAGCCGGAGTCCCTACGGCCCAAGGACAACACTCGGGCCTGTCGTTCACGCAGCCCACGAAGCCGCCATAGTAGACAGTGCTGCCGGCATCCACCAGCGTGAAATCGGTTTGGCTGCACGGGCCTTTGAGAAGTTCTCCCTCCCCTTGGTACTGCGGCGGCTCGCCGTAGTTGGGCTGCTGAATAGCGCCTGTGGCTCGGACCACATCTATTGTGCTAAAGCGTCCATCAGTCACATCCACAGGTATCAGAAGTACGGCTATTGGACGTACTCAAAATCTAGGGAGACGCTAGTTCTGAGGAACTGGTTAGCCAGGGTGATACAGAGCGGGATTGTCGAGACTTACGGGGCTTGGATTTGGGCCATGACACCGGGCGGAATGCTCCCACAGTACTCGGAATAGTAGGACCGCTGGTAGTCGCCGTAACCTGCATAGCCTTGGTGTTAGCCGAGCTTGGTATCAAATCTAGATAGCGCTGGGCATGGACGTGCCTGCGGATCCGAAATAGTAACTTGCACAGGTCCCCGTGGCAACTTGCGAGTAAAAGCAGTCGAGATAGGAGATTCCATAAGTGCAGAAACAGGCTGTCGCTGCCGAGTTGTAATCGGTGGCTGCGAGGATGTCGCCATAGCAGCCGTTGAGAAGGCTCGTACACTGAAGGCCATTGTTGAAGTTCTGGTGAAATCTACGTTAGCTCCATGAAAACAACGTCCACCAAGCAAGTGGCATAAGACGGGCCGGTCCATACGTAACAATCCGCGTCGCTGCCACCAAAGTAGTCGGTCTGGCGAGGTTGGATAAGCCCATACGCGCTGGCCAGGGTCGGCGAGAGCGTGGACGTCGGTGACGGCGTTGCAATCAACATGGTAACGTATCTGTATCTTCGGTATAGTCAACGTCTACTTGGGAAGGAAGACGAGATGCAAGACGCGAGAGCGCGTCGGCGACGGATACAAGTTGGCGGTGTTCTTCGATCAAACAGCCCAGGCGGCCAGCCAGCCAGCCATCCAGCCTTGCGCTCCGACGGCATGCCGCCTGCTTGGGTGCCCAATCTGAAAACGCATGGTTTGGCCCACGTCTCTCCCCCTTGACGGCACTTCGATATTGGATGCAGCAGGGGTTACCAATGCGAAGGCATCATCAGCGAGGGCCTGCATGTCGTGGCGTTGCTCCGTGACGCTGATAGGTGTGCCTTGGCGAGAAAGTCCTGGGGCTGAACATCTAGCCCCAGCTTGGCAGTCCAGATTGTGGTGTGGTGTTGATGGCGTTGATGCGCCCAGCTCCACTGCTCTTGGAGGTGGCCATTACCAACGAGTATGGACCGCGAAAAAATTACTTATTGGCGGCTAACCAGACGATTGGGTGGCTTGGTAGACACAGAGGGAGAATGGCTTTTCTCAGCCCTTTCCCACCCGTCGATAATCCGAAAGGGACTCGACACCAGATAACTGGAGCGAGTCAGAGCCTAGAGCATATGATGGTTTTGGTTGAATTCCGAGCCATGGATGGAAGCTTGGCAACGGCTTCGTTCCAATAATTCCAATCAGCCCCAGAATGTCTCACAGCAGCTCGCATGGCCCGAAACTTGCATGCATTGGAACTCTGGGTGCATTTCATCAACCTGGAACCACGACGATCGAGTGCCATTTTTTTAAACAATACAAGGCGAGTCAGAGCATGCCTTCCGAGGATGCAGGCTGATGAGATGGAAGAATGGGAGAATGTGAGCCTCCACTGCCAAGGCCGCAGTTGATGGCAAAGACCGGCCCGCAAATTCCCCGTTTTTTCCCACATTCAGGTCATTCCTGCAAGCAACATTTCAACCGCATCCCCCCGCCTTCGATCCATCCCCCACAACTCGCCCTCACCACCCACATGATGCGCCGAACATCGCTGGACCAGCAATACACAGTAGGTAGTTATAGTGGAGACTAGCATCTCTTCCCAGTACCCTGGGACGGACTGGCTCGACTGGGTTGCGGCTGACTCCAATGCAGACTGCCCCTCCCTTGTAGCTTTGCTTATCTGCGTTAAATGACACCGTCATGGCGTGCGTAGGAGCAGCCCACAAGATGCCTAGAAATCTCTCAACCCCAACCTACCTCGCCATGATGATGAGAAACACCCAGGCCACAAGTCACGGCAACGGCACGGCAACGGCTCCGCCGACCCGCCAAGTGTCTTGCCCGGAAGACTGGCCGGACGGTTAAATGGGGATAAATAGGAATATGGGACCAGACCCTCGTGCTTCCGACATCCACACGCCCGCCGGACCCAACTCGACGGGGCATTGGAGACGGTCCAAGCCCGTCTGTGAGCTACTGGGCGGTTGAAGTCCTTTGATACCGTGTAGATCCTCTATATAACTAGTAGGAATCCCTCTGCTTGTGTGAACCTCTCCTCCGCGCCTCTGTGCATCACCAGAATTCTTCCTCTGTTCTGCTTTCCAAGAACAATCTGCCCCTCCCCCGCACCCCGCATAGCTACCCCGCTACTCCAACTTTCACCCCCAGACGACGGCCATCGCCATGGCGCCCCTGATCACCCACCTCTACACAGCCGACCCCTCGGCCCACGTTTTCGAGGGCAAGGTCTACATCTACCCGTCGCACGACCGCGAGACCGACATCCAGTTCAACGACAATGGCGACCAATATGATATGGCCGACTACCATGTCTTCAGCACCGACTCGCTGGACCCCGTCGCCCCCGTGACCGACCACGGCGTCGTGCTCAAGACAGAGGACATCCCCTGGGTGTCGAAGCAACTCTGGGCCCCCGATGCCGCCTTCAAGGACGGCAAATACTACCTCTACTTCCCCGCCCGTGACAAGGAGGGCATCTTCCGCATCGGTGTGGCCGTCGGCGACCGCCCCGAAGGCCCCTTCAAGCCCGACCCGGAGCCGATCAAGGGCAGCTACAGCATCGACCCGGCTACCTTTGTCGACGAAGACGGCCAGGCGTACATGTACTTTGGCGGGCTCTGGGGTGGCCAGCTGCAGTGCTACCAGAAGGGCAACGACGTTTTCGAGGCCGAGTGGCAGGGCCCCAAGGAGCCCTCGGGCGAGGGCGTCCGCGCGCTGGGCCCGCGCGTGGCCAAGATGACGGACGATATGCGCCAGTTCGCGACCGAGGTAAAGGAGATCCAGATCCTGGCGCCCGAGACGGGCGAGCCGATCGCGGCCGACGACCACGACCGGCGCTTCTTCGAGGCCGCCTGGATGCACAAGTACAACGGCAAGTACTATTTCAGCTACTCGACCGGCGACACCCACTACCTGGCGTACGGCGTCGGCGACAGCCCGTACGGGCCCTTCACCTATGGGGGGCGCATCCTCGAGCCGGTGCTTGGCTGGACCACGCACCACTCCATCGTCGAGTTCAAGGGCCGTTGGTGGTTGTTCCACCACGACTGCGAGCTCAGCAAGGGCGTCAACCACCTGCGGTCCGTCAAGATCAAGGAGATCTTTTATGACAAGGACGGCAAGATTGTAACTGAGAAGCCCGAGTAGGCAATGTGTAGTGTCTAAAAACGAAATAAAGTGGTTTTTCACCCGCCTCCTTAATTAAGCTGTATTTTCATGAATTATTCAAGATTATTGGCGATACCTTGAAGTGTGGCAGAGTGTTTGTCAAATAGGTACCTTATCCCTTATGGGCGCTGTAGTCGGGGGTTGTCGGCCCAACTTAGGTAGGTGCATACCTCCTGGTGGCTTCTGCCGTTTCCGGGGGAGTTCTAAATATCTCTCTCCCCACCCTATCCCAAAGGTAGTAGAAGTTCTTGAATGTGTATTCGCCGTTTTCTATCCGAAGGATTGAGAGGCCAGTGAAAAAGAAAAGGTCGAATTTATTTCCGCCGCCGGTTGCGGAAGCAGCAGTACCCGACGAGAGAGGGTGCGGCAAGACCGCTTCAGGCCCATTTCACTCAGCGAACGCCTAGGGCCCACCACCCCCTGGAATCTGCCCCTGGCTTGGGTGCTTAGCGGGGAAACCAACCGACTGCCCCTCGTATCGAATAAGCTGAATTGATCGACATACATAACTACACCGCGATTCCTGTTGTCATAAAGGTTCAGCTGGCACTGCCATCAATTGCGCGCAGTTCAGATCCCTCATAGATCTCCCGAACCCCCGAGACACACGAGAACACCACCGACAGCGAAAGCCAACCCGACCCAACCCGACCCAACCCGACCCAACCCGACCGAGATCAAAGCTACCAACTTGACCCTCTCCCGCAATGGCTGAACAGGCTCTCTTTTCTGCCCAATACCTGTCTCCCGAGGTGCAAGCTGCCCTGCCCGAGGGCTACAAGCTCCGCCCTCTTCGTCGGGATGACTTCGACGCCGGTTTCCTTGACTGCCTGCGAGTTCTAACAACAGTCGGCGAGATCACGAAGGAGCGGTGGGAGGAGCGCTACGACTGGATCTCGAGGCAAGACGGCACCTACTTCATCCTCGTCATTGAGGACACCACTGCCAACCCACCAAGGATCGTCGGCACTGGTGCCCTGCTGGCGGAGCGCAAGTTGTAAGAAACAAACCCCCTCCCCTAGGTTCGCAGCACAAGACTAACGCGCCCTGTCTCGCGCCAGCATCCACAATCTCGGCGCCGTTGGTCACATCGAGGACATCGCCGTCGCCAAGGACCAACAGGGCAAGAAGTTGGGTCTGCGCCTTATTCAGGCGCTCGACTACATTGCCAAGCAAGTGGGGTGCTACAAGACAATACTCGATTGCAGCGAAGCCAACGAGGGCTTCTACGTCAAGTGCGGCTTTAGGAGGGCCGGCCTTGAGATGGCTCACTATCATGAGGGCCCCAAGAGTAACGGTGCCCAATAGCTTGTGCGGCGGGCGCCTGGCGTGTAGCGCAGTGTAGCTGACCTTGCATCGGTTTGCAACAGCAACAGGCAACGAGACGTCCAACCTCTGAGAGCCAACGCTCTCTTTCTTGGCCATTGCTGGCCCAGAGAGATGCAGCTGCAGCATGCGTGGGGAGGTTTGGGTCACAAGAATCGGATAGAGCTAGATCTAGAGCAGCGTGTTTTTGCTTTTTCAATGATTATTTGAGCACACACCCTTCATTTCTGCGGACTGGGGCTGTTGACCGCCAACTGGATGGACAAGCACACACGGCAGCGCAAAATCAGCTCGCTGTGTCGACGCTCTCCCTCGATGGGCACCCTCAGCCCGCCTTCCATGGTTGGAGCAACCCCGCGGTCGGCTGTTGTCCCAGACCGGTCAAGTTTTGGCCACGCTGCCGTCCTTTGCGTGTGTGTGTGTGTGTGTGTTACACAATACACCGCACATACACGAACAACATATTGGCCCCCATCCCTTTTGCTTTACCATGTGATCCGGGGCGAATTCCGACACCACTTCCGTCCAACCCCGAGTGGGCACCCCGAAATGTACTGCAACCCCCATCGGAGTTCCTTAATGTTACACTGACTTCCGAGCACAGTATAGGCCGAGGATGTAGTCACAGATGCGTCGGAGAGGCTTTGCAGACTCCTTATTCTGGACGGGTTTCCGAGACTGAGATCTAGTATTAAGGCCGCCATGGCCGGCACGGAGGAGCCCAGCCGATACACGAGCTTCCGTCCCAAGCTAACCACTGAAACATCACTCACTAAGTTGACTTATTCAGAACAATGATATGATCTTTCCTGCGTAATGTTCTATCTGGTCTAGCACTTCTATCTTACATGCCGAGCCTGGATCTCCCTCCTCTTTCCTCCCATCCACCCGAGGCTACCGGCACAGAGCTTTGGTTATCTTGGGCCACGACATACGGACTACGGATCTCCCCAACCCGTGAATTCCGACGCCTTTAGAACACAAAGATTTGGCCCAATCTTAGTAATCGACGCCCGTTCCTTCTTCCTCTCCCCTATACTACGAACTCGAACGCGCCTGTCAAACATGGACCGAGAACTTCATGTCGCTCTGACCCGGGTCCGCATAGCACTCCTTCAATTCGAGTGCGTGATTCCTTCCCAGACGTAAGACTCTATGTTTTGACACCTTCCAGGGCCTGTAAGAAACTCGGCGTACTTCCACCGTCACCATCGTCTCCCCGACGCAGACGAAGCTCGGTATCCGTGTGCCCTGGACGCAAGAACGGGACTGCTATTTTCACGAGGCAAAAGTCTTTATAATCACGAATTCCAGCTTGATCGCGACCTTCTCTTCTCGAAAGCTTATTCCAATCTTCTCCTGCATCATGTCTCCTCACGCCAGCCAGGGCGCCACAACAAGCGCTGAGGAGGGCAAGACGCCCAGCCACTGGGCCATGGGAAACAAGGCGTTTGAGCACCGCATGCCGCACCACGACGGAATTGAAGCGTTGTGGGAAACCAGGTGGAAACTACCGGTAAGTATTGTCATAAAACTCGCGGGCAGTCCCTTGAGTTACACCCACCCATCACGCCGGACGGCAAACCCTCAGCAAGACACTAACTACCCTGGTTTAGTGCACCAAGTCCCTCTATCCCTTCCACGACGGCGCCTACGAAGACTTTGGGCCCATCTTTGACGAACTGATCAGGGTGAGCACCCCCCGCCCTCTTCCGCCTTTTTAACCCCCCAAACCAAAACCAAACCAAACCAAACCATGCCAAACCAAACTAACCGACCCCCCCTTCAAAGAACAACATCAACGACGCCTCCTCCCCAGATTACACCAACGCTTTCCGCTCCACAGCCGAGGGTCTCATCGCCCAGGCCGACCTCGGTGTCGCTACTGAGACCAAGACGGCCGAGGCGATCAACCTATACCTGCGGGCATGTGCTGTCTGCCGCATCGCCCGATTTCCGTATATCACGTCGTTTCCTCAGGTTAACGATAGCGTTAAGTGGTTTGTCTTCTCCCTTCTCCCCGCCTTGTCCAGCCCGCTGCCTGGGGGCTGACACTGTGTTTGTTGGTGGACAGGGAGATGTGGGAGATGCAGAAGAAGGCGTACCTGAAGGCGGGGGCGCTCTGGTTGAACCCCGTGGAGGAGGTTGTGGTGAAGCATCGGTATGCGGAGGGGCGAGATCGGGGGGAGATTCCGGTTTATGTGCGGGCGCCGAAGATGGTGCATATACATGGGGAGAAGGATAAGGGCACCGCCTTTCCCACAGTGGTGTTAATGACGGGGTTGGATGGATATCGGCCGGATAATACGCTGAGGTGTGAGGAGTTTTTGAAGCGGGGGTGGTGAGTATCCGTTTCTTTTCCTTTTCTTTTACTATTTGTTGACTGACTCACTGACTGCTATTCAGGTGCGTGGTGATTGTCGAGATCCCCGGCACCGCCGACTGCCCTGCCGACAGTGCCGACCCGCAGTCGCCTGACAGGCTATGGACAAGCTTGCTGGAATGGATGAGTGGGGATGGGCGGTTCGATATGAAGCGTGTCCTGGTCTGGGGCCTCAGCAGCGGCGGGTACTATGCCGTCCGCATCGCACACACACACAAAGACCAGCTCGCTGGGTGTGTTGCGCAGGGGGCGGGGTGCCATTATTTCTACGACCAGAAATGGCTGGAGAAGGTGGACGGGCATGAATATCCCTTCGAGTGAGTTGCCGTATCCATTCTGTCGGGTGCGGATCAAAATGCTGACTGCCTGACTTATCAAGGCTGTCGCCTGCCATGGCCATGAAACATGGTTTCAAGTCCGTTGAGGAGTACAAGGCGGAGGCGCAGAAGAAGTTCTCGCTGCTCGAGACAGGAATCATCCAGAAACCATCCACCAGACTGCTTTTGGTCAATGTGAGTCTGCACTTTTGCTGGGGGGATTGGTTGCCTTGGCTGACTTGATTAGGGCACTCTCGACGGCCTCATGCCCATCGAAGACTCGAGGATGCTCTTTGAGTACGGCACGCCCAAGGAGGCCCGTTTCTTCCCTGGTGCGTTGCACATGGGCTATCCCATGGCCAACGGGGCTGTATACCCTTGGATGGAGGAGGTTATGCAGTCAGTGAAGGATTGAGAAGGAGTATGAGTCTATTCCTTTGAGGTTACCACTTCTAGGTTATCGTGTATTCGTATATGCTTTCCTTCTTTCTCTTACTCGTGGCCAATGAGCTTGCCAGTCAATATCACTAGTTCTGGACTGCTGTGTCGCCGTAGATGGTTGTTTTCTTCATTATTACGCTTAGGTAAATGAGGTTTGGCGCCGCCAAACAATATCTCTCACCGTCCCATCCACCCACCGTCCACCACGAGTACGTGGCCGCTCACGTATGCGCTGGCCTTGCTTGCGAGATAGACGGCGGTGCCCTTGAAGTCCTCAGGACTTCCCCACTAATCAATAACGTCAGCATCGCATCAACCATGGCGCTTAGGGGAGAAGCATACCCTCCCAGCCGGTATCCTCGCGCTGATACTGGCCAACCTCTCCGGGTCATTCAGCAGTGCCGTGTTCATGTCGGTCTCGATGTAGCCGGGGGCAATGGCGTTGACGGTGATGCCGCGGGCGGTCCACTCGTTGGCGAAGCTCTTGGTGAGCTGCCCAACGGCGCCCTTGGAGGCCGCGTAGGCGGGCACGGTCAGGCCGCCCTGGAAGGTCAAAAGCGAGGCGAAGTTGATGATGGATCCCCTACGCCCGGTCACGGATGAGGGGTCTAGCTCCAGCATGTGCGCGCCAACGTCGCGGCAGAGGGTGAAGACGCTGTTGAGATTGACTTGGAGGACCTATGGGTATTGGGTGTGTGTTAGTTAAGGTACCTACTTAGGTAACTACCTAGCTATTATGAAAGGCTGGGAGTGGAGTCAGTCTGACCTGGTTGAAGTCGGAGTCGGGAAACTTCTCGCAGGGGTGTCGGCGCTGGATGCCAGCGCAGTTGATGAGGATGCGGATCTGGTGGCCATCGGCGAGGATCCGCGGCACCAGCTTCGCGACATCGTCGGCCGAGCTCAGGTCTGCTGTGTAGATGCGAGCGGTGCGACCTAGGACCTGGACGGCATTGAGGGTGTCGGTGGAGGACTCATCTCTCTGGTTTGGTGAGTTAGCTTGGTTTTTAAGAGGATGGATGCCATCGTCACTGATCTCCTGATCTCTCTCATTCATGTCACATAGGTCGGTACCTTACCTGTACGAGGAGGATGTCGGCTCCGGCTTCGGCGAGGCCAATGGCGACGGCCTTGCCAATGCCACGAGTGCCGCCTGTGATGAGTGCAGTGTGGCCTTCAAGGGAGAACATGTTGATTGGTTGATTTGGAAAGTTTGGGGATATGAGACAGAGATGACCTAAGACACCGGATGGAAGTGAGAATGTGTTGAGTTGTACTGGTTCTGTGTGTAGTGTACCTAGGTAGGTATGTTGGTGTAAGTGGGTTAGTGGGTTTGGAGTGGGTTCAGATGCAGTGAGAAGGAACCCCTGTTTGTAACAATGATACATTACTGTTACACATATTGTAATTACCCCCTTTCACTGACTGCCGGAATCAACGCCGGCGTCGGGGTGGGGATGCCGACGGGGCAAGCTTGCCTCCCCGCGACATGGAACAGCACCTCGCTCCCACGGTTCCAAGGTTGGGGCATACCCCACCAAAATTTCACGCTTGAAATACCTGGTCAACTGGCGTATTAACTTATTCACTAGATATCCATTGGGAGGAACCGGGTGCCCTGATCCTGTGACCAGCGGAGTTTGTTCCCCATTTCTACCGTCAGTTTGGAAAAGTCATTTCCCGGAACGGTATCGGCCGGAAGTGGGAGGTCGGCGTGCTACTGTGTAAGTAAGTGGTGCTATTTAAAACAAGGTAATTCAGACGGGCCTAGCATTATTCAGGTAGCTCCCATCAACTTGGTATTGCGTACATCCATACCTCACAGTACACAGTATACCCGGTCCCTCTCCGGCGTCGTTTAGTCACCATCTCAAATCATTCACTCGCACTCTTCATCCCATCGCCGTCTTTTTTCTCCGAATCTTGCTGCTTCCTGACTTACCGTCACTCCCCTATTCCTCGCCTAAAATACACTGATTGGAGCAGTCATGGCTACCACTCAAGTGAACGCTTCTGTCCTCCATGGCGCTCGGGATTTGCGCCTTGTACGTCGCTACAAGACCACCTGACTCACATGTAGAACCCAAGCTAATACACGCCTGCTAGGAAAGGCGGGAGTTGCCTCCCCTTAGTGCCGATGACGTTCAAGTAGCCGTCAAGGCGACAGGTCTCTGCGGGTCAGACTTGCATTACTTTGGCCACTTCCGCAACGGCGACATCTTAGTCCGTGAGCCCCTTACACTGGGCCATGAGTCTGCCGGTGTGGTCACGGCCGTTGGATCGGGTGTCAAATCGCTCCGGGTTGGGGACCACGTTGCTCTCGAGGTCGGCCAACCGTGTGGTAACTGCGAGCTTTGCCAGGCGAACCGGTACAACATCTGCAGAGAGATGAAGTTCAGAAGCTCGGCAAAGGCGTATCCCCATGCCCAAGGCACACTTCAGGAGCAAATCACACACCCGGCATCGTGGTGCCACAAGTATGTTTCCTGACTTCTGACGCTGTGTTCCTGTGTTGACACGCAACAGGCTTCCATCAGAGGTCTCCCTAGAACTTGGCGCCCTCGTGGAACCCCTAGCCGTGGCCCTGCACGCTTCTGACAGGGCAAGACTCGCCCCCGGCTCGACAGTCCTCGTGTTCGGCGCCGGGACAGTCGGCCTCTTGTGTGCCGCCCTCAGCAAGGCCGTCAGCGACGCCAAGGTGGTCATTGCCGACATCCAGGAGGACCGTGTCAAGTTCGCCGTGGACAACGGATTTGCCGATGCCGCTGTCGTCGTGCCCATGAAGCGCCCTGACACCATCGAGGCTAAACTGGAGTTTGCGAAGCAGGTCGCCGAGATTGCCAAGTCAACAACCCATCATCACGGCGAGCCCTTTGGTGAGGTGTCGGCGACGTTTGAGTGTACTGGCGTGGAAGCATGCCTGCAAGCTTCCATCTATGTAAGTATTACGACAACAAACTAATCAAGTATCCTAATCTAATCCTACCATTCTAGGCTACTGCCCCCGGTGGTCGCATCATGCTCATCGGCATGGGCAACCCCATCCAGACACTGCCCATCTCGGCCGCCGCCCTCCGCGAAGTCGACCTCGTGGGTGTCTTTCGGTACGCCAACACCTACCCGCAGGTCATCGAGCTGTTGGCCAGCAAGAACCCCAAACTGCCGGACTTTACGAAGCTTATTACGCAGCGGTTTACGGGGTTGGAGAACATTCCAAAGGCCTTTGACATGGCTGCGAAGGTGAAGGATGACGAGGGAAACCTGGTGTTGAAGGTGATGGTGGACATGTAAGCGATAAACGGCATAGGCCCTCAAGAGCAGTCATAAAATACGAGCAAATCAACCGGAGTAAAGACCACTACAAGATAGCTTGGAACACGTCGCGTTTCTATTCCCAGGCCTATCTATACCCCCCGCCCCCCTACTGTTTACTACAACCCCAACCGAGCCACCCGGCCTAGAGCTTATCCGGGAACCCAAACTGCACGCCAAACGGCGGGTACACGAACCGCTGCAGCTTACCCTCCTGGGTCAGCTTGTCCGAGTACGCCTTCAGCAACTTGACATCGTCCGCATCCAGGTCGATCAGCTTCCTGTTCTCCTCGATCCGCGCTGGCGTGACCGACTTGGCTAGGACGGTGCTGCCGCGCGCAACTGCGAAGGGTAACAAACATCCGTTGTTAGCACCGTACATCTTACAGCCCCCTTTTTTATCCGAGGGAGAAAAAGGAGAGAGCGAGATAAAAAAGGAAAAACAGGCAAACGCACGGTGATAACTCAACAACACAGCCGCTGGCTTGACGCCGTGCTTCTCGGCGATGGCGACGACCGGCTCGGTCGTGAACATCGGGCTACCCGTGCTGCCGAGCGGGCTGTACGCCATGATGTGGATGCCCTTCTCGTTGCAGAGGTCGACAATCTCCTGCTGCGGCAGCGCCGGGTGGTTCTCGATCTGGTTGACGGCGGGGATGATGGTGGCGTGCGGGAGAAGCTCTTCGAGGTATCGTTTGCTGTACTAGAGAGGGGGAATGAAGGTTAACGTTGGGTGTTTTTGGTCCGCGGTGTTTGTGTTTGTAGGACGGAGAGGTGGTGACAAACGTTAGATACGCCGATGGCCTTGGTTTTTCCCGTTGCGACCAGCTTCTCCATCTGCTTCCATGTGTCGACGTGGTTGTGGGAGTGGATGATATCGCGCTCGCCGTTGGGGAGCTTCGGGAAGCGGTCGTCGTTGCCTAGGGAGGTTGGGTCAGCAGCCGCCCAGCCGCCCTTACACTAATACCCAAGCCCCCAAAAGACATAAAAAGAGGACAGATGAGTACTCACCCTCAGGGTTCATCAACAAAGGCCAATGCTACCGATCTCGTTAGCCACCCTCCCCCCCTTTCCTCCAAACACCACAACCGCCAAGAGCACATACCACCAAAAACAAATCCACATAATCCAACCCCAACTTCTCCAGACTCTTCTGTAGGCCAAGCTCACAGCGTGTCGTATACGTAGCCCAGACCTTGGAGACAACAAAAACGTCCTCGCGCTTGATGCCCGTCGCGAAGGCCTCGGCCAACCCCTTGCCGACTTCTTCCTCATTGCCGTAGCAGTACGCACCGTCGATCAGCCGGTACCCCGACTTGAGCGCGTGCGCTACCGCGGTCTGTACCTCGCCTGGCCCGGATTGCCATGTTCCTGGGAGACGGGGGAGGGGTGTCAGTTGAGACCGTTATGGAGGACGGATGTATGCTTTGTACTTGGGGCAGGAGGGGGACGGGAAGGGAGGGTTTTTTTTTCTTACCGAGGCCCAGAGCGGGAATGTCCTGGCCGGTGTTGAGCTTGAAGGTCTTGGTTGCCATTGTGATGGTTATACGTGGGGACTTGTTGAAGGCAGTGGTGGTGGACAAAACAAGCTGTCTGCTACTCGGTAAGGGGCGTGTAAGTCGTGGTTTAAGTGGGAGTCTGAGGAGAGACGACAGCTTGGCGATGGCGGGCTCTCGGTGTAGTTTGAGTAGGCAGAAAGCAGGTTACAAATCAACAAATCTCTTGATGCCGGAGAAACAGACCAAGACTTGAATCCGGAAGAGAAGATAGGTGGAAGCTCTGGCAGAAGCGCTTGCGAGAGAGCTGGGCCCGGTTTCAGGTGGGTATCTTTGCCATGGGGCCCGGCTAAATGTGCAAGTTATCACAGCTCTGAGCGGCGGAGCGGCACGAGGTTCGGTGCATCATATGCCGCGGTGAAGTGTGTATTTGAGTGCAAGCATTGCATTGCGTAAGATAAACAGGCAAGAAAGGAAGAACAAGACATAGTCGTCGTCGTTCATGGTGAGGAAAGGCTAATAATGGTCTCTCCCATCTCTCTATCAACTTATGTTTGCACAGTAAACCGACTTGACGCGGGATCGTTAGGTTCGAAGAATTGGGTGTTAGAGCGCTAGCTGCGCCGTCAAACTTTCCAGAGAGCGTCCGTCTTCTGTGAATTGCCCCTCACTCAATGTCTCCCGCGGGGTGGGGTGAATGAAGGCGGGGATAGTGGGGTGTCGAGGGTGGTTTTTAAGGTGATCTCTGGCAGGCGCGAGCCTCAATGCTGCGCGATAGGTGGAAAATTGATTCCGTTCGGGAAACACACTCTCGTCATGTTTGTTGTCGTCACGTAATTACCATACACCAAGACATACACCAAGATGCCCCTTTGACAGCTCCGCAGCCCATACCTTACATCTCCGGGAAACCTTATCACATAGTAGATATGAGATATGACGGCGGCAGTTCGTCTGATTCCCAGCATTCCTCTACACTACCATCTAGCAGATACAAAAGACACGGATACCTCCGGCCCCAAGAACATGAAGCCAAAAAAAAAAAAAAAAAACCCTCGACCGATGCGCTAAATCCCTATTACGAATGTCTACCATGCGATAGTCTATGCTGACGCCGCCGCGAGTAGTAAGGGGAAAAGGTGTTGTACAAAAACGAAAGGGGCCGCGCTGCCCATCTACCCGGCGATCAACACCCAGAGCAGGAAGAATACCATCTGGCGTTCAAAGTTAGCGTAGCCCGAGGGGAAGATGCAATGAATGCGACGACAGAAACGTACTAGAACACCAAACATCTTGGCTATGAGCCATCGGTTGCCCGAAACGCTAGACCAGTACTTGAGCAGCTCTTTTTGCGCACCCTCGACGTTGTCCACGACATCTTCTCTGTTGCGGGGTTAGCAAGCGTCCCGTGTAGTTTCGCCCGAGGGAAAGAGAACATACGTGTTGGCGTCGATGCGCTGGATCATCTCGGATTGTTCGCTAACCATTGATGCGAGCTGACCGAAACTGTATATCAAGATTAGCCATGTATATCATCAGAATTCGTCGCATTGTGCCAGCCTACATTGACCCCAACTCGTTAATGGTCGACTCGATAGCCTCGATGGCCTGCCCTCGTTGCTGGATGTACGTGTTTTGCCCCTCTTCCATCATCTGCAGTTGCAATTGCTGGTCGCCCCCCATCGGGTTGAGCGAGATGAGGTCTGCGCCGGGGGACGGGGTCCCCCTACTTGGTGTACCGTAGAGAGGGGATGCCGAGGGCGGCAAGGATGCGTGCGCGTGCTGTCCCATGGTTGATACAAATGCCTCGGTACGCGATCTTGAAGCCTGGATATTCTTTGTCCTGATCTCCAAGACATCCTTGAAGTTTGCGCTGACGTCCCCCAGTTTGCCTTGCAGCAGCAGCAGAATGTTCTTGTTATTCTCCCCCTCCTGGTCCGGTTTTGGATGCAGCTGCTTTGATAGGCCCTGGAGGTTTCGGATATCTTCGTTTAGGCGGGATAGGTCTTGCTTGATAATAAACGTCAACTCGTTGACTTCGACCGGGTTGTCGTCAAAGAGCGATCTCTTTTTGGCCAGCTGCGCGAGCTTTTGGAGTTTTCCCATCGTCCCCGAAATCCCCCTGCCAATGTCTGCCGCATGTCGCGCAAACTCGGACCGTCGCGGCGGCGCCCCCCCGGACGCCGCATTCTTTTGCGCATCGCTAAGGAGTCTTTGCGAACCCGGCTTTGCCGCCTGTTTCCGCTGGGCGGCAGTGACGATATGGCGGAATTCCACCGTACGGTCGTTGATCGCAACGGCCAT
The DNA here is from genome assembly GCF_020726465.1 of Chaetomium tenue. Lineage (NCBI taxonomy): Eukaryota > Fungi > Ascomycota > Sordariomycetes > Sordariales > Chaetomiaceae > Chaetomium > Chaetomium tenue. The sequence goes on along the minus strand of NW_027117333.1, from coordinate 4,218,244 downwards.
GGCGGCGGATCTGTCTATTCCTGCGACGCGACGCTTGTGTGTCCCCGCGTGATTGTTGCGAGTACGGGTGGTGGTTCTCGGTGTGATTTAGGGGCCGAGGGTATGTGCGCCGGAAAGGTCGATTGTAAAATGAAGAACTGCGCAAGGGTTAATGAGGAGATGCAGAGGCACAGCAGGTGATGAATCTTGTCGAAGAAGAAATTGAGGTCGAGCGCGGTGGTGGGCTAGAAGTTGGCGATTTCTCTGTTTGATCTTGATCGAGGGAAACGTGGTGTTTGGCGCGCAGGGGGCGCTTGGACCTGTCTCGCCCATGACACAGGGGCAAATACAGTGCATGCCTGTCGCGGGAACTGTGCGTCGTCACTGTGGAGTCGAGGAACCAAAACGAAACAGGCACACACACACAGACCAGTCTCCAGAGAAGCCCAAAAGTCCTGTGTTTCAAGTTCAAGAGCAGGCATGACTGTCTCACAGAATTGATACTGACACAAGACATGGGCTCAAAAAGCTGGCATTGATGCTCGTTTGGGAGATGAATTCGAAGCGGGTTCACCAGCGCTTGCACACGGCACGAAGATACGAATACTGTGTACGGTTCAAACCAGGTTCTCCGGCACCGGTGCGTGCGCCCGGCTGTGCCATGAGAGAATGGGGCCATCGTCAATTTGACGTTTCCATGTTGGCGCATGCTCCCCGTCGCCAGGAAACGTCATGGGTCCCCGCCGTTGCGCTGGACCAAACATGGCAAGGTACATTAGGTCGGCGGCCCCCTGATGTTTCCGATGCTCCATCCAAAGTCCGTTATTGGCTGCGAGTTCGCGATAAGTAACTGCAAGCCGTTCACGCCTACGTATGCCCTCATATATATATGGACTGAACCAGTAATTTTGTCACCAGTCGTTGGGTTCCCAGAAGCGTCGCCGTGTTGAGATTGTGTTGGCAGGATGAAACAAATCTTGCCCCCGGACAAAATAACCAATTTAACGCGCTGTGCCGATGTGACTGAATGATCTTTTTTTGGCCGCTGATCATCTTGGCATTGCGCCATGACTTTGAAGCCCTGGTCCCTGCTTTTCGAGGTTGTCCGTCTCCAAGAAGCCAAGCAAGCAAGCCACCGAACGAACAGCTGCAACTCGAATTTCGGTGGAGACGGGATTGACGACAACCCGTTCCTTTGCCCCTTTCTACGGTTTGGTGCAAGATTTCTCCAACGAAATTCCAAGTCCCAAGTCCCAGACACCGACAGATCGACTTGTGAATTTGGCATGCCCATTGGGGGTTCCGTGCTGCGGTCTTCTTCTTCTTTGGCCAACCGGAATTAACAACAAACCGACCACACAACACCCGCTTGTTTTGCCGCCCACGTGCCAAGCCAAGCTGCAGTCGTGCATCATCGACGCCTCCTCTCCATTGTTTCCGACGGAAGGCGCAAGTGTCCTAGACAGAGCTGGAAAGGCCTCTACAACCATTCGCAGCGAATGTAGCTTCGAGATTACCGAACAAAACTCGCCGCCATGGATGGTACATACGGGAACGTTTTCCCCACCAGTAGGGCCATGTCAGTGTTTCCCCTCAGGTCGTCGCGGGGCCCGAGGGACTAACGGTCTTGTTTGTGAGCAGGTCGCCGAGCGCATCAACACCGAGCGGAAGCCAATACAAAGTAAATGTCAGTCGCCAGAAGACGAAGAAATGGGCCAACTTCAAGCCCCAAAACTACGACGGCGATGATTGGGGCGACGAGTACGACGACGATGAACCAGCACCCGAACCAGAGCCCCCGCTGCCGGCAAAACCCATGGGGCCTCGCCTTCCCGCGGGGAACTCTCCGACTTCGAGGCAATTCGAGCCTGTGAGCACGGCACCGCCTTTGCGAGCACATACGCACCAATTTCCAGTCCCGCCATCTGGTCCGTCACCGACGTCCGGGGGGCCTCCGCGGAGGATAACCGAACCCTTCGAGTCCTCATCACAGAACCTGGCGGGGCGCAATCCGCCACAGTTGGTCCCTGATGCAAGGCGCGGGTCCCCTGTATCACGAGGCAGCCATCAACTCCCATCGCAGCTTCCGTCTCGGGAGAACAGTACAGGCCTCGATGGTATCGAAGATGGGCTTAGCGGGATGCGGAAGTCTGGTTCTAGCCCGCAGCCGAGTGGCGGACCCAAGCCGTGGACAGAGGGCCGGTCGGCATCCCCCTCGAGCGCAGGGCTGGCATCGCCCAACAAACCACTCCCACTCATCCGTCCAGCCGACGTTTATCAACGGATGGCGGAGGAACGCGAGAGGGAGCAGCAGTCGCGCGAGGCTAGCCGACCAGCAGAGGGCACCGCTGATACCCGGCCTGGGGACCCGTCCGGATTGGAGGCCCAGATGTATAGAGGAGGGGCTGTGACACAATCCGCAGATTTGCCAGAAGCAGAAGACAATGGGATCGGTAGGACACTAAACTATGGCGCTGGCCTAGCCTCGATTCCGGAAAGGCAAAGCGAGTATGGTTTCGACGGGTTTCTCGCCAGCTATGGTGCCGAGGCCAGCACAGAGTCTCCCGTGGCGCAGGGGCAGGACGCTGAAGCTCAAAAGTCTGTCCAGCCTGTTTCTCATGAGGATATCCGGCGTTATTCAACGAGCCCCCAGTTGCCAAATTTGAGTCGCATGTCGGGTTTTGGCGATGATCTTTTCTTTTCAACGAGCCTCTTCCCTGGTTCAGGACTACGCTCACCTCTTTCTGGCAGCATGCAACTGCCGACGTCGGACCAATCCATACCTGAGGGCGATGAATCGGCCATGGCCGTAACGAAAGCCCCAGGCCAATCGGCCACCGCTCCTACTCCACAGGGTGTGACCTCGAGCACAGCGGCAACTGATGCTAGTGTAGGAGCTGATGCAGGCCCGTCGCCGCCCAACGAGCCCGACCAAGATCGGCCCGTTGGGCTGTCGCACCAACCTGCAGCGCAACCTATCCTCGGCGCCTCTCAGCAGCAGACACCCGCCGCAGACCTAGCTCGGGAGCCGGCATCATCCACCGAAAAACAAGCAGCTCCCTTGGCAGCCAGGCCGCAGCTGCCAGGTGGCTGGGTCTCTGAAACCCCGTCAGCAACCGCCGAAGTGGCCGCATCATCCCCAGCCGACCACTCCACGGAAACACTCGACAAGGCGGTTGGATCTAGCAGCGGGGTCGCTGCCATTGCCCAGCCGAAGCTCATTTCGTCTGATGCTTCGAGCCGCCGACAATCTGAAGTTGAGCCAGCTGTAACGAAGAAAACCGAAAAGGAACGTTCCGCTTCTGGGTCGCCTCATCCAGCTTCGCCGCGTGACTCTCCCCCGCTCCCATCGCCGAGCCCGGTTCCGAGTATCACAAAGTCGGATATGGGCGCTCGGCAGGCTACGCCCGAGGGCGTGAATCGCAATGCATCACCTGCCCCTGGCATCCTGGCTACAAAAACCAGTGGCCAAGCCCCAGCGCATACCGAGATTACCCCCACGGCGCCGCTAAATACTCGTCGAGGCACGCCAGACAGCAACGGGAGCTCACAGCCGGTTCTGTCATCGCCATTCCCAACGGCGCCGGTACAAGACCCTTCAAGTCACTCCCCGGTCAAAGACAGCGACGTATTGAGCGAGGAGATAATCAAGTCGCTCAGTCCCCCTCAGCCAGGGAGCAGTTTTGCAGACGCTGCGGAAGGGTCTACTGCCGCTTACCAGGCTGCTGCTGCAGACCCTATGCGGGAGAGTAGTTATCTCGGAGATGTGTATGGGGATTACTGGTCGACGGCCGAGGATAAGGCAGAACCGGGCCTGCTCATTGCCGGCAAGTCGATCAACGCGGAAAACGTCGCAGCTCTCCCACCTCTACCGTCCGGGTTACCTGAAGCAAATCCAACAAAGCCGGCAGCGGGCACACTTGATCTGAGCAGCCCGTCCCCTCCGTCCAATGCCACGCCGGCCGAAGACCCGAACAATGAGCCCAAGAGTGCCCTCGGTAAGGGTGGGCTCAAAAAACAATTCTCCTGGGAAGCTTCCCCGCACGGAGCGGCTCCAGCGACCGACGCGGGCCCGAGAGCTGTCTCGCCTCCAGAAACAGAACCTTTGGTGGAGCAGAAGGCTCTCGGTTCCGGTGTCGAGAACGTTGGCCGTTTGGCTTCGGGAGTCAGTACACCGGAGGCTGAGCCGAGGCCGTTGTCTCTTGCCCAAGAAGGAGAAAAGTCAGCAGAGGATCTGCGAGCTGAGTCTGCTCCGGAATTCAATCCTGCCGCTACGCTTGGCTCGACGCTAGGTTTGGATCGTCGGGTACAGTCCCCCTCGTCATCCTTGGATTCAACGGATAGGCAGGGCGATGACAAACGACTGTCATTAGCAGAGGAGAAGATCGCCCTCCAGGACTCGCACCCGACTTTGGAGCCGCATCCCGTCTTTGCGGGAAGCCAACAGGCGCGACAAGCCGAGTCCCAGGGGGCTCCTTCACCGAAGAACATCCTGGGTTTCCGGAACATCATGGAGCTGCCTCTCCCGACGGATCGTATCAAGCATTATAACGAGACGCGGTGGCAGTTCTCTGCCGTGGACACCGGGCTGGACGAATGGGTCCAGGCGATGATGTCCAAGCACCCAGAGCATGCCAACGAGGTGCTAACCCACCCCGGGGTGGCAGCACAAGCCCAACAGGGCGGCCAAGGGGTTGGCCTGAGCGGACGGGGTCCGGCACATTTGCATATACCCCCCAGCCTTCAACATGGCTTGAGCGGACTTGGGCACTCGAGCAACCAAGTGGGCACGAAGGGCAAGGAGCTCTTCATGGCGGCGGGCAAAGCCGGAAAGGGACTGTTCAGCAAAGGGAGGAATAAGCTCCGTGGAACTGGCGACAAGGTGTTCTCGGGTTGATAGACGGACAGCATTTATGGACGGGAGGACAGCGTTTAATTAATGTTGGGGATTTTGTTGGCTGTATGGAACACACACCTAGGTACCTTAGTGTACACGACATATTATGTACAAGCACAGTGAATCTTTGAGGGATGTTGCTATTGGCCCCTTCTCATCCCGCACTTTTCATTCTGCCTCTCTCATGTTTGCTTCGGAGGTAAGTACTGTGTAGTTATGTAGGCATGTACTTCGTAACCAGCCGGATTTCGTGAAGTAAAACCCCCCTGACATCTATGACAGGGCTGCCGCCCCGCAGCACCACAGCACGTTCTGCGCCGGTCCCGTTCGGACAAGGCGCGGCCCCTCATTTCTCCACCAGCACGCTAAAAGAAGAGGAGGTTAAATTGAGGATGATCTTGTCTCCACCCCAGCACCAACATGGCGCAAGAAGACGAACAGGGCTCTCGGCTTTCTCACCCAGGCGCCGAGGAACGCAAAGTGAAGCCTGGGCAAGAAGGAGGAAGGCCTAGTTACTGCAGACGATGAAGTTCAATTAACTCGGCAACAGTGGCTGGAGAAATATGAGTGCACGAATACCTATGCGATGAGTTAGTTATGTGTAAATATTCCCGAAAACTAAAACCGCGATAGCTCCAATTGGTGTTTCTCTCAACGGTCCAGGTGGTCCAGGTGGTCCCTGAATCCAGCCCGTGTCCCTTCGCTCGACTTTCTCCATCAGGCGTCAGCAACCAAGGAACGAGTGCGAATGGCAGCTGCAGCTGAACCCTGGCTTGACCAATCATCCCCATCACACCTGCCCTGGCTTGTGCCTGGGGTTGCGAGCTGGGGTGTCTCACACGGCCGAGCCAGCCCATTTCACCTCTCCGCATCCCCAGGCCGAGTTTGTCTGTCGCCAGAAAATCCTCGAGTCGCGTCTCCCTCTCTTGTTCTCTCTTGAGAGAGAGCTTGTCGCCAATTCGCATGCCTTCGGCAGGCATTCACTTGTCACCATCCCCGCCCCCCTTCCCCTCAACCTCAGCAGATACGCCGGCCACTCGCGGCAGAGATACGACGATACATTCGTTTTCGTAGTGGTGCTCGGCGAATTGCACACGTCGACAAGTAGTGGTAAAACTGCGAGGCAAGCGCGAGCTTGACTCAATCGAGGCGCTGTCGCATCCGGGCCAATCGAGCAATTCGAAGCCTTAGAGGGACGGCCACGGGAAGGAGCCACCTATTCGCACATTGCCTCTCATCCGCCGTGTGTAACTAAAGCGGAGCCAAGTTCGGTGCTGCCGCCGACCTCGACAACCCAAAAGTGCTAATCGCGCAAAACTTATTTCGGCACAGCTCCGCGCAGCCGGCGCAACCTTGAAACCCCGCGCTCGTCGTCGATTGTTACAGTTGAATAAGGCGGCATTTATACCTCAACAAGGCGGCGATTGTACGACTCTCGTAGTTCGTTCATCCGTGCCCATGGCCGCATACGCGCAGAACCCAAACTTCAAGCCGCTACCGCCGCCGGGCAATTACCCCCAGGGTTATCATTCCCAAGCCCAGTTCCAGCATCAGCAGCAACAGCAGCAGCAACAGTACCACCAGCAACAACAGTACCTTCAGCAGCAGCAACAATACCAACAGCACCAGCAGCAACAACTCAGTCCCGATGGTGTTCATCGTCCCCCTTCGTTCGTAGGGCTCCCTCCTATCCGTCGTGCTTCCACCTTTGGTTCTTCTCTTGGCTTGACCGCTGAGGAATTCTCGTCCAACGACAACAACAACAACAATAACAACAACAAGAACAGCAACGCGGAAACCGCTGCACGGCAACAGCTACACCCCCAATCCGCAACCTCACCCCAAGGAGCCCAAGGCCAACCCACCATGGCCGCGGCGCAACAGATGGGGCAAGCCCCACCCCCTTCCCAATCGGCCGGCCAGTTTGTGCAGAACGTCTACCGACCAACTCAGAACACAGGCGCGCAGGGGCCTCAAGGGACCCAGGGACCGGCACGTCAGGGTCAGACATGGCAGTTGCAGGGCCAGAATCCGGGCCAGAACCAAGCCTTCCAGAATACCGCCTTCCAGAATGCCGTCATGCAAGGACAAGGGCCGTCTCAGACACCCCCGAGGGCTTTCGCCGGTGCGCCTGGAAATGCTCAGCTCACCATGAACGGCTCGGCACCGCTAGCTGGCCAAGGTCAGCAATTTGGGCAAGGCGGCGGCCGGCCCATGATGGTTCCACCCCATATGATGCCGGGCAACGTGTCCCAGAGGTTCCATCCACAAGGTGGAGGATGGAATCTTCAAGAGTCTCATCTGGCTGAGCCTCTCCAACCCTCGAGTCGCCATCGCCACTCCCCCAGCAATGCGTCCTCGCAACAACAACAGCAGCAGTCTTCCTACGGCCTCGACAAGGAGACCGGCGCTCCCATGACGACCTCGCCAGTACAGCGGCAGAAGCCCCCACAAGAGCAACAGACTCAACAACCCAACCACCCGACCACACCCCAGCCGAATCAAGCAATGCCTGCAAACCACCAAAGCCCGTCGGCCCAGCAACCCGACGGCAGCGCCTTGTCAAGGTTGCAATCCCACCAGTCCCATCAAAGCGAGATGGCAAAGCACGGCCCTCTTGAGGATGGACAGATGAAGCGTAACTCGGGCGTTTTTTCTAGCATAAGAAATCGGTTTGGGGGAGGTCACTCGGAAGAAACCCGCGGTGCGGACAACGGTCCCAAACCCCAAGGTATTAATGGGGACGCCGCCTCGGTGGCCAGCATCATGTCGGATGAAACCGGACAACAGAGGCGGAACCCGGTCTTTGGGCCACGAGGCGGCGCTCCCACCCCGGACAACTTGTCTTATAGCCAGAGCAAAGACAGCATCATTGCCCACAGCCCCGGAACACCTCTGGGTGATCGGATGGATCGGGTGCAGCCATCGCCCTCCCAGTTTGCGCCCCCGGGCAGGAAGCCGACTGGGTTTTTCCACATGGGCTCCCACACAACGCCTGTCCAGCCAGGCACCAATATTCCGCCTGGGATGTCGAGGACCGCGGCGCCCACCAACCCACCTGGTCACAAGTATGCGGGGAGCGTCGGTGGTCCCCCGAAGAAACGCTTCTCTGCCCTGAAGGACGTGTTCCGATCGTCGCCTCGCGACGCTTCAAAGAGTCCGGGATCTTCTTTCACGGTCAGGATGCCCGCACAAAGCTCACCCCAACCGACGGCTCAGACGCCACCACCTCAAGGCCAGTATCAGGGTATGTCCCAAAATCAGTTCCAGGGTCAATTTCAGGGACAGCCCCAGGCGCAGTCGCAGGCGCAACCCCAAGGACAAGCTCAGGCACCGCCCCTAGGACAAGCTCAAGGACAACCTCCAGGGCAATTTCAGGGGCAAGGACAACCCCATGGTCAACCTCAGGGTCAACCTCAAGAGCAACCTCAAGAGCAACCTCAGGGGCAGCCTCAGGAGCCACAACCTCAAGGACAGCCCCAGGGACAGCAACCTCAAGGACAACCACAGGGGCAGCCACAGGCTTCGTCTCAAAGTCTACTGCGGACCAGTCCTAGCTCACAGCTGGATCCCACAAATGCTCAGCCAACAGCTCCAGGTTTCCAACCAGATCCAAGCAACACTTCGCCGGCCACCCCTGCTACACAACCAGGGTCGGCGATTGGGCAAATTACGTCTGGACAAGGGCGGTTCCCTCCTGTCGCTGGTCCCAGACAACCTGGATATGGTCCCCCGGCGATGCAGCCTCCGCAAGGGCCGACCCCCAGCCAGAGTCAACAAGAAAGAAAGCCTAGTACGGGCATATTCGGCTTCTTGAGGGGGCGTTCAGACTCCAAATCGCAGGAGACAACGCAACAAGGCCGTCCACTCGGCCAGGGACAGCCTTTCCCTCCCGGACAGGGCCAGTTCCCAGGACAACAATACGGTATGCGGGTGCCCGTAGGCCCCGACGGACGCCCGTCCACGGGTGCCGGCCAACAATTCCATCCGGGGCAATTCCCGCCTCAATCGCAGTTCATGCAGCCTGGCCCCCCGGGCACTGCTGGCTCTTTCCAGTCGCAAGGTGGCCCGGGGCCCCAACGGACGATGACGATGCCGCAGCAGCCTGGTGCGCCCCAGGGCCAGCAGCCCGGTGTGCTAGGTGCCGGTCAAAGGCCTCCGATGCAGACGCAGCCAAGTCAGTCCTCGATTCAGGCTCAGGCCGAGGACAGGTTGGGGCCGAACCAGCAACAGGGACCCTTCGCCACAGCTCAACAACCCCAACCCCAAACGGCGCTGCAGCAGGAACCGGCCAACCACGCCGAGCCAACACCTGCCGCCTCTATCCTCGAATCGCCAGTTTCCCAGCATTCACAGCCAGCATCCCAGTTTGTCATCGAGCAATCCCGGTTCCAGACCGAATCCCCGGGCAGCATGAGACAGTTGTTTGCCGCACCCAAAAGCAGTGGGAATCAGCCGTCATACCATGTTCCCGGCGCCCAAAGTGCCGCTGCTGCTCAGAAGGAGCAGCCGATTTGTGCTAAGCCGTTCCAGCCGCCGTCCGGTTCCAACATTGCTCCATCAACGGTACCAAGTGGTGGGCCTGGCGAGGATAATGATATGCAGAGGCCCGTGTCCCCCTCGTCACAAGCTCCTCCTAGCTCGGGCATTCCGGGTGAAGAGATGGAGCGCGGGGCACCGAGACAGCCGCCCCCGGTGGGCCACTTCCAAAACTTGGAAAGCAGACTACCCTCGCGGCAGTCGCCGTCGGCTGCGTCGCCAGGACAGGAGGCTCCTGCGTCGGCTCACGCTCCCGGTTCGATATCCGGAGAATCAGCCCAAGGCCCTAGCCCAACACAGCAACCGCCTACTCAACAGCTCGGTCAGCCTGGTCTCCGCCCGCCCACTGGCCAGCAGGGAGGGCACATGCCTTCTGGTGCCCCTGGCCAAGGATTCCCCACGAGCCAGGCCCAATGGATGGCATCCCAACCCGGCGGTGTCCCTCCTCAATTCCGCCAGCAATTCGGCCCTGGCAGCGCCCGACCGAACGGCGTTCCGGTCAATGCCCAACCGCAGAAAGAAAAAGAGCAGAGCACATTCTCCAAGTTATTGTTTGGCGGTAAATCGTCGGCTCCAGCAGCCACTGGGCCGAAACCCGAAAAGGAAAAGAATACCAAGCCGTCCCTCATGAACGCGTTCAAGCGCGGGTATAGACAGCCCGATGCTCAACCGGCATCGCAGGCGAATGTTGGCCGTCCGGGTCCAGGCCAACCTCTTGGGGGAATGCAGCCGTATCCTCCGAGGACCCAGAACATGCCCCAGCAGCCGCAACTGCAGCAGGGGCCGGGATTACGTCCTGGTATGCCTGCGCAGACGCAAAACCCACAGCAGGGCGGTCCTATTGCCGCCCAAGGCCCACCACAGGCTCAGCAGCAGCAGCCCAGACCTGGTGTTGCTACTAGCCAACAAGGGCTGCCTCCGCAGATGGCCCCTCACCAGACCCGTCCGCTCGCGCCAGAGCCCCAGTATGCGCAAGTCCCGATTCCGGCTGGCTACGGGTATGTCCACGGTGAGGGCCGAGTGGCGCCGGCGCCAGCACACATCTATGTCGGACCAGGCTTCCCGCCTGGACAAGGCCCTCAGCCTGGCTTTGCTCAGCGGCAATGGGTCCAGCCCGGTGTGGCACCTACCCAAGTTGCGCCCGCGGGGGTTTCTACTCAGCCGGCACCGCAGCAAACGAATGTAATCCAAGCATCCCCGGCATCGCTAGCAGCTTCAACTCCCCAATCCCAGACTCCCGCGCCAGCTCAGGCCCAGGACCGGACCTCTCCAGGCCCGGCCCCCATCACGCAGGAGCGCGACGAGGAGGTTACCCGCCAGCAGCCGGCGGGACAGGAAATTGCACCTCCGGTACAAGTTCAGGCGATCCAACAGCCTCAAAATGCCTCTGCTCCGGCAGGTAACCAGGTGCCCGAAGACTTGGCCACGTCGCCGGCTGCGGCTCCGGCTCCGGCTCCCCAAAGCCCCGAAACAAGTATCTCGCCTCCTGAGGAGCAAGCGAAGCCTACGCCTGCGCCGCCCCGCACGCACACTGGGCAAGGCAATATCTCGCCGCCAACCCAACTTCAGTATGCCGCTCCCCCACCATCCCGTGGCCCAACAAATCTGCCCGTTGCGCAAGCAGGGGCCCACACGATGCATGCTAGGAATGTGAGCGAGGACGGCATCGCATCACTTCCATCACAGCGGCCCGGGCGCGTGCAATCCCCAAGCCCAGACACGGTTCCGAGCCCTGCAAGCACCAACCTTGCCCCCCGCTCGACCAACACATCGCCGAGCACCCAGCCTGCGCCGGGATGGAATGCCGGCCCTCTGCCCGCGTCGCAAGCGAACCCTGACGCAGGTCGGGGCCCAAGGACTGTCAGCCCCCAGGCGTCTGCCCAGGGGTCTTCTTCCCCAGTTAACCAGTTGACGACCCCGACGCAGCGTGTTGCGGAGGACAACCTCTACGACGCGACACCGCGCCAGTCACAATTCCCTGCCGGGCAGCAGGAGCCACCACAGTCACCGCCGCCACAATCACCTCTGCCACAACGCCCTCAACCACAGCAGCAGCCGCGTAGCGATGTCCCTAACAACACCATTGTCATAACAGCTCCGGTCGAGCCGAAGTCCGCCGGCCTCTCTCGCGAGGTCGCCCGACCGCCCAACAACCTCCCCTTGTCGCCATCTGACACTCCGTCACCCCCGCCTCCTACAATCACATTCGATGCTGCCCCCGATAATGATGATGACGACGGCCTAGATGACTTCGATGACTCGGACATGGAATCTCCCATCATTGCTGACGCGTCCATCGCTACGGTCCACCAGCAAGCTAGCCCGAGCACAAGCCCCACCGCGACCGCAGCTGCAGCAGCCGCACAGAACGGCGGAGCCGCGGCTAAGGACAACGTCGCCATCTTCGAGCGGGCGAAGAAGAAGGCTGAGGAAGAGCGGGAAGCTGAGAGGCGGCTGATGATGGAAGAGAAAATCCCTGTGTTCTCGGAAGGGGAGACCGATCCAAACAATGCTAAGAACGAGACCGAAGCCCGCCCACAAATGAGTGCGACGAGTTATCCGGGCCAGGAATGGAATCCGTATGGTGACGGGTTTGAGGGGTGGGATGACTGAGTTTGACGTCTTGCTGCCTTCCCTCGTTTCGGGGGAGGTGAGGACCTCATTCCCACTCTCTTGGGGGTGGAGCAGTCGGTTGTTCGAATTTCTTCGATTTTTTTTTCTGTTCTGTTTAAACGTATCTTGTGTTGGTTGCTTCCTGATACTCTCCCGCGCGACTGCTTTCTTTTTGTAAAGATTTTTACCACTTGGCTAATCGCTATTCTCCATGTTGTCTCAAGCACCACCTTGTCTCGTTTCTGTCGATCTCTTACCCCCTTTTTTGGCTCAAGTATTCGGAATTTCTCGTCTCTTCTATCTCTTCTGTCTCGTTTGTATACTGTTGTTATTGTTTCAGTCGCGTATTAGTAACCGCATACCCAAAAGCGACGAAGTTGGTGGTGTCGCTGCTTTGTTGTCTTGTGTCATGGCAGAAGCACATGGTCACGCCTCTCTCTCGCGGGGCCAAGGGTGATCGATGATAGCTAAATTCCTAAGATCTAATAACTATGACCGAATAACTACGACATTCTATGCTCGGACCTGCGGACTAATTTTGGTGACATCCGATTATGACGGTTGTCGGAATTATACGTAACATGTGTCTCTTTTGAGGCCCAAGCGATTCATGTTCCTTCTTACTTCAACCCGTCCGACCTAACCACATGCACAATATTGCACCATACTACCTCGGCTTATCGTCACTTGAAGTCATAGTCGAACCACGAGTCAAAAGGGAGCCTTGGGAAGAAGTACCTTTTCCGTACCGATACAAACTGGCCTTGCCACTCTTCATCCGATAGCTCAAAAGCATCGCGCTAGTTGATTTGGCAAGACAACTTCATATTCAGACGTCAATTAATCCAACGTTCCATTCCTGTTCCATGGTTCTCATTAATACAATAGTGTAAACAACCCATTCCCTCCCCTAGCCAGCCCCCGCCCCCCCACCTCCTATCCCCTATACCGCATGCGTTTCCAAGACAAGAAAGTAAAGAACAAAAACTCTAGAATGCTCCAGGTCCAAACCAAGTCCGGTCCGGTCCGGTCCGGTCCAGCCCAGCCAGTACCCTAACCCTTTGGTTCCTCCCAAACGCCTGACGTATGAATGACGACCGCTGTTGTCTGTCATGATTGAAACGAATGAAAAAAGTGCCGAATGTCAGACCCAGCCTAACTCTTGACGCCACAAATGCATGCTAATGACGTGCCACGACTGACTTCCCTTGCCACTACCTGCTGTTACGGGCAGGGAGGCAAGCGAGGGTCGTGGGGTGAAGTTATTAATACAATGTATAATTCGTAGCCCACCCGTCGAATGGTGTGGGTAAGTGTGTAGTTGGTGTTGGTGAATGAAGAAGTCAAACCACTCGCCCCCCCTCCTCGTTAGGTCTTGAAGGGGGGATCAGAAGGTGATGGTAATAGGTGCAGCGAGAGGCACCTCTTTTTGGTCACCCGCCTCGACGGTGGGTAGGATAGCCGGTTGTTGTTCGATGGAGTTGTCAGCTGTAGGCGACGCGGTTGGCTCCTCGACGGCAGTTTGCTCCACGAGGGATTGTTTTGAAGGAGGGGCTTCAACTTGGACCTGTGCCTCGCTATCAGCGCAAGGCGGCAAAGTAGCCGCCACAGGTTCTTTGTCGGCTGCATGTTGGGTCGCCTGGGCCGCGTCTTCCACGATTGACGGCCGCGCTGTCTCCGTGACTGATTCTACAATCGGATGTTGTGTCACGTCGACAACTTCTTCCGTCGTGGGCGGCAGTGCTACCTCGGCAACCTCTTTTGCGGTGGGCTCTGACGCTGGCTCAACAGCTTCTTCCGAAGCTGGCTGCGGCGCTGGTTCAATAACTGCTGCCACATTCACCTGCGGTGTTGGCTCGGTGGATTCCTTCAGCAGCTCTTGTTCCGGTGTCTTGGGCAGCTCTAGGAACTGCCTGGCATGCTCTGCCGGCCCCCGCGTGCTCTCGTGACTCGGCCTCGGGCTCTTTTCGCCACGAAGGCTGGGAGCTGCGCTGGAGCTCGAGAGGTGGCGAGTGTGGCCCAGAGGCACGACTCCACCGCCGATGCGGCTCCAAAACATCTGCTCTCGCAAACGGACGCTCTCTTCCCAGGCGGCCTTTTCGGCATCCTCGTCGTCGGCCCGCCAATGGCCGTCCTTGACGATGCGCAGAAACCCGAGAAACTCGCAGGTTGACCGAACCCGGCCGAGACAGTACTTGCAGAGCGGGTAGCCGACCTGGGTAGTGTCCGACTCGCTGACGCGGAAGCGGTGGGTTCGGAGATACTCTTCGTCTTTGCGGGCCTCGCCGCAGAGGGAGCACGGATAGAGCTCGGGCTTGATCACCTTGCCGAAGCGGCCCGTCGCCGTGGAAGGGGTTGGCTCGACAACTAGCGATCCATCTGTCATGGACGCCAACACACTGCGGCGGGCAAGCCAGGACAGTCCTGGTGCTATGTCAAGGCGAAGGGTAGGCTCGATGTCCTCGACGAGCACTCGCTTGTAGAACTTGGTTTCCTTCAGATGCGGGAGAGGAATTGGAGTGACGGCGGACGAACTGCTGCTAACAGAGGACGCCGGGGTGTGGGGCGTCTGCGGTGACGTTGCGGGCGGAGTCCCTGTCATGGCAAGAGACGTCGTTGACCCATTGCCCCCCGATATGTGCGAGGAGGCTGAGCCCAGGCCGATGCCGAGAGATGCAAGCCCGGAACCGGACGAGCCAGACGGCAGGCGGGGCGCAGATAATCGCTTTGTTGTCCGCAGGAGGTCCTTGAAATCGTTGCACGCTGCCAGATCGGTGCGGAGGACGGGGTGTAGGAGGTGGGTGAAACTGGTGGGATACGACGGGAACGATGGCATCGAGAGACTCTGCTGGCGGGATCCCGCCAACGAGCCAACCGTGTCTCGGACATCAATGCTCTCGCGGCCCGGCGACGAGGGAACAGTAGGCGGGGGCTGCTCCTCCCTTTCCACCGTCATCTGTTCCATGACATGTTTGAGCTCGACGAGTTGCTCTTGCTGCGATCGAAGAAGGCCCTCCGTGTCAGCGAGCTGTGCCCTGAGCTGTTCGTTCTTGCGGTGCAGGGCTTCTTGCTCGGCACGCGCGTCTTCTTTGGCCGAGATGACCATGTTGTTCGCTTCCTCGAAGAGAGCGGTTGTCAAGTTTTCAAGCTCTTGCTCGATCTTCTTTTTCTGTTGCTCCATATCGAGGCGCGCTCGCTTTTCCTCAGCAGCCCGGGCCACCAGCTTAGCCTTCTCCGCCTCGACTGTCTTCCGTCGTACCCAAACATCGCCCGCCAGCATTTCCCTCTGTTCTTCCACCTTGGCTTCGAGCTGGTGTATCCTCTCCCGAGATCTCTCCAACTCGACTCTGGTGGCCGAGAGGTTATCGTCCAAGGTCGTCTGGTGATTGATGGCATTGATGAGCTTCGTGCTGAGGGTGGCGACCTCGTCGTTGAGGTCAGGGTGGTGAAGGGGCGTGTCCATAGAGTCTCCGTCGGCAGGGCTCATTGCCCTGCTTCTGGGGTCGGGTATGGTACTCAAGTCATTGTCGTCGTCATGGGAGGTAGGGAAAAAGAGCCGCTTGGGTTGTGGGGTCGAGGGACGCGAGCGAGCGAGGTCGGCGGTCATGGGCAGGTCGATGGTCGAGTTCGATCTAGTGTGGGTCGACGACGGCCGCGGCGAGGCGGACCTCAGGATGCTCGACAGTGACCTGTTGTGGCCGAAGGTGGAGCGGCCATTGGGCGGCGGCTGGTGTGACCAACTGGTCACGGCAACGAATCTTGACCACTTGCCGTTAGCGACTGCCATGATGCATCAATGCGCCGCCGCGCTTGGCCAAGCGCGACTGTCGGCGGGAAAGGAGTTGCAGGGACTTCCCGTCCAGCCGCCCAGTTGGCAGCCGGGTTCACCGGAGACGCGCATGGACGGGGAAAGCTGCGACTTGTGGAATTGATCAACTGGCAAAACGGGCGCACATACGGGTAATCCAGCTTGAAGGTAGGGTGGCGGACCACACCAGAGACTGGCGGGTCCTCGAAACAAACAGGCAATCCCCGTTCTCAGTCTGTCCTCGGGCTTTGGCGCTGTTTAGAATGCAGTAAATACAGAGGAGAAGCGGGGTCGCGGTGCGCAGAGCGAGACCAGACGAGAGATGAGGGTGCGAAAAGCGCCGAGTTCATCGAGGCGAAGAGCGAACGCTGTCGAGAAAAAAATCGGAGAGCACGGGGCGCGGGCTGGCTGATTAAGTCTTGTCGCTCATTGATTTCTAGAAAAAGAAGAGGGAAAAAAAAAATGAAAGGGAAAAAGCCTCGTGGTCCAGGGTTGCAAGGTGAAGGGCGTCGTGGCGAAGGGTTAAGTGCTAAGTAGTGTATGAGGGATGGCAAGATGAGGATCGGAGGAAGAGGCACCGGCGGCTAACCACCAAACTACCAGGTAGCGATGAGAGGATACGAGGACAAACGATGGTTTGGCGAACGTGCAAGTGAAGGCGATGGATCCAGACTGGGCCAGGCGCTGCGATAGGAAAAGCGCCCCCCGATCTAAACCAGGGTCGTGTCGCATTCATTGGGTCCGCACGCAGCACAGCGCGCTAAAAAGGGTCTTGGTCAAGGGCAAACAACGTGTTCGAGGGATCCGAACCTGAAAGTCAGTTACCATTGAGCGAGTATTTTGCGCCAACTTTCCTGCACCTTTGCCTTGTTCCCGTCATCGTTGCGGCACAGACATGGGGCCCCCTCGAGATAAACTGGCAGACCGAGGTGCCCGGGTAGGTGCCTACCCATTACAGGTAGGTAGGTAGTTCCAATTCCATACCTTACCTAAGGTAATTGTGCAGCTCGTGCAGGTAATCGAGGCAGTCTGGCAGTCTGGCAGTCTTTCAATGGCTGCTCACCGGAAAGCGGGTAGGCACAACAGTCTCGGCAGGGGCGGCAGGGCATCCATCTGAGGTGGTACTGAAGTGATCCGAGCTTGTTGTGGGGTTTTCCCAAAAAAGGCCGTGCTTTGAACAAAACGTCATGGCCTTGCAAGTTGATGGGGCCAATTCTTGAACTTTGTCACAAACAAGGGTTTTCCTGTTTCCCGGGTCCGGATCGACTGCAAACCCGGCCTCGCTCGTTTCTTCTGCGGCCCAACAACCAACAGAGCATACACTGCGAGACTGCCCGATGACCTGACTCCGTCGATGCCTTCCCCTCCCATCTTCCCCGCCAGCTGAAGCTAGCCGAGGGTATCGTCTGATGAGAAAACTGCTTCGAGAGTAGAAAAGAACGCTTCCATCTCCTGACAATGATGCGCCTACGACGTGCTGCCCATCATTCTCGCCACCCCTAGACCACCATCCCCGGTTCTTTACTGATAAGGTTCAGGTTCTGGCCTCCGTTTTCACTCGCTTTACAAAGCACCACCGCCGAGTCAGTCAGTCGATAGAGTCCACAATTCGGCCCGTTGGTCGGTAGCCTCTTATGCCAGGCGCCCAACGGCGATATGCGGGGAGCCTGGACTCGGCCTAGACTCCCGGGAGGTCTTGTGGCGGGGCCGCGGGGGAGAGGAGGAGGCGGAGGGGCGACGGTTGCTCACTGGATCCGGGGAGCTCTATCCGCGTTTCATTCCGTGGAGCCCGTAGATCTGGGGATCGGTGGGCGAGTGGGCGAGTGGGCAAGTGGGCAAGTGGGCAAGTGGGCAAGTGGGCAAGTGGGCAAGTGGGCAAGTGGGCGGGCTCGCTGGCTCAAGCGGGGGGAATCGAGCACCGCACCAGCGCACGTCCTTGAATTATGCTCCAGAGGTCACCGAGCCCGTCTTGGCCGTGATCCAAGGCGGGCCGGCCCGATGTACGCCGGCCTCGCTCGATGAGGGCAACAGCACGCACGCTCTCCTCTAGCCGCGGGCTTACCAGTCCTCAGTGCAAAGAGAGGAAAACCGGGAGACCTGTCATCGCTGAGGTAGCTAACGTGCCCGGCCTTTCTACGACATTGGCCCGGGAGCATCAATAACCAATGGTTGTGCCATGGTGACTTACGCCAGTCGAAGCCCGACTCGTGTCCGGGCCCACAAGGCGAAGTGGCCTAATGCAGGAGACACGCCGAGGGAAAGTCACGGAGATGTCACCTATCTGGGACCATGTCTCAAAGCAAAGCCTACTGTGTGCACAGTAGATGACTTTGAGGCGACATGCACCTAGGCGCATGTAGCTAACAGTGACAAACATGCCGACAGGGAGCAGGGTTTCTTAACGATAACCACCTCCGCTCGACTGCCACATTGTCCATGGTGAAGGCCTGGGGACTCGACTTCATGATCGCGATCTCCCGGGGCAGGCTCACCTGCTTTCACCATGTTGAACTGCATGTGGCAGCGGCCTGCGACATAAACATCGCAGAATATGCCTCAAGGTATCCCGAGTCGTGGGACTTGTTAACAGGGTCAGGGGTTAAAGTACCAACCTGTAGATTCCACGGACTCGCCACCTCCGATTAGTGTAGCCTCTGATCCCAAGTACCTAAACCTTTTATGTGCTGGAGATGTAAAGATAGACAAGGATCCTGTTGACAGAAAGTGTTTCAGCCTTTGTCATGAACGTCTAGTGCGATGGTTTGCCCACGATCCTACATGTGAAGACTCGATGCGTGTTAGATTGCGCGAGTTGTGTGGTTGGTTGTGAGGTAAGGATAGTCCCCGACAGGTATCAAGTCCAGAACATCGTTGACAGCAGCCGTGCCTCTCCGTAGAGTAATCTTTGTCTCCAAGAAACGGGACCATCGTTTCACAACACACCCGAGAGCAGTTTGATGGAGAGCTTTAACCAGTGTAGCGATTAATGGTAGCGCCACGGGAGCCACTTCCACACTCGCACTGGATGCTGTAAGTTGGCGGCAAATACCGCCCCTACCAGGATCAGCTCCGACGTGGACGGCGGTACACAGTAAGCGAGTCTCGTTGGCGACGGCCAATCTCCGGGCGTCGTGGTTGAGTTGAGCGAGAGGAAAGTAGGGAGGGGAGGCAGAGCCCTTGGGATCCGGCAGGCTCTCCTTTCTCCCCCATTCTACCGAGTCTGATGCCCCAAGACAAGGGAGAAGGTAACTAAACTGAAAGCACGCAGCCACAATAGTACGGCATACCATATCTCGTGCTTCCTTCTCTGGTGAACCAGTACATACATACATACATGAATCGACGCTGGCCGGAGCCCACCATCGTTTACCCTGTCAGCAATAGCGTTTGCCACCCCGGGTCTAGGACCTCTCCGGTGTCCGCTATGGGTACCGGGCTGTGCTAGTTTATGCATGCCCCTACGTCTCAGCAACGTCTTGCATACGCCATTGCCGGAGATATCAGATATGGTCTCTGAATCAAAGACAAGGGGCGCCTGCCAAACCAACCTTGGGACGATTCAGTACAAACAAAGGACGAGGAGGGGGAGGAGGGGGAAGGGGGAGGGGGGGTTCCTGGACCGGGACAACGTCCATTCCAGGTAATCTAACTCCATGATGGAGGGGCTTGTCGGAGATATAAGGTCGCAGGGCTGGCCCATCTCCTGCCCACCTGCCTTGCCTTTTCTCTTCATTCGCCTTTCATTTCTATTCACCCCCTCGCAAGTATCACAAGATCACAAGTCTACAGACACAACACATACCGGGATTTCTACAAGGGAGCAGGCCGTCTTCACTATGGGCCAGACCTACGAGCAGCCACCAACCTGCCTACCCTGTACCTCCCAACTCGCCTACCCTGCACCGCACCTCCCGCCTACCAACCCACACCCGCACCAGGAAGCTACCCAGGCACCGTATTCCTTTGACCAAGCCGTTCCAACCAAGGCGGCCTTACCCACGCCGTGCGGTTCAAGGTCGATGGTTCCGTCTCACGACGAGGACCCCCGCCCCGTAAGACCCTCCTGGACTCTTATTCATGGTCGACCGCTGAGCTAACACCCATTTCGTAGCGCCCACTGCCGGTTCACAACTCGGAAAGTGAGAACCTGAGGGAGGCTCTCAACGAGCCCGACCCCTTCTCCCTCCCGCCAGTGCTCGCCCCATCCACGCCTTCTACACTGGAAGACAGGTTCTCTACCAACGACGCCCCGCGTTCCCCGGCTACCAATGCCAACGCCGAAGCGTTTCGCCCCGGGTGGGCTCGCGGCGAGGCCGTGTTCAGGGACGAGCCAACATTTAACTCCGTTCCCCAGCCGCGGCGCCCCTCCTACACCCATAGATTCGTTGCTAGCTCTGCGCCGCCTGACGTGCCGCTGCCCTCTCCCTTGACGGCCGCAAACTTGAGCCGTAGTGCTCCTGTTTATCCTACCCAGTGGACCCCCAACGGGGTGCGGGACCAAGACAACGACATGAACCGACAGCGCCCCGGCGGAATAGCCTACCGCAGCGTCCGGTCGTCTCCCGGCCTTGGCGTTGTTGACTCTACTGAGTCCCCTGCCGAGCCCTCGTGGGCTCCGACTCCTCTCCAGAGCGTTGGAAGGCCTAGAGCCCTCGAGCCCCTCGCCAATGGTAACGCCAACACTGGCACGGGTGTCAGCATAACCGACCAAAACACCAACAACGGCTACACCACCAACATCATCTCCCCCATCCCCACCTATCCCAGCACCACCAGAGCTACCCCGCCCCCTGTCTACTCCCACACCACCAGGGACGCCCCTCCCACTTATCCCACCGCCTCCTCAGACCGCCCGCCGGCCTACACCCCAGTTTACTACGGCGATGAGGGCGACATCGAGGACATCCATGACAACCGCCTCCGGAGGAAGCTCAACCGCCTTCTCTTCCGGTCCGCGGTCACGACCCTGGCCACGCTGTACCCCAGCTTCCCGCCCCCGATCTACGATCTGGAGGACGAGGATTCCGAAGCAGACACGGATGGTGATGGTGATGACCACGACGGCAATGACGACTTCCAACCCATCCCCAGCGCGGTGACCACGCCGCCTCTCCGGAGACAGGTCGAGCATGGCCACATCCCCATCGTCGCCACCCTGCCGCTGCGCTCGCTGCCGCCGCCGCAGCAACAGGGCATCACGGTGAACAATGCCATCTCCTCCAGCTTCAGCTTGGAGATCCCCCCCTTCTATGAGGAGGACACAGACGACGAGGAAGACAACGATGAATATGACGACGACGACGACTCGGACTGGTCCACGTCGTCGTCCGTGAGCTCCCTCGCCGCGGCGCGGATCTTTTCGCCCCGCGCGGGCTCGCCGCCGCCGGTGTCTGCGTTTGACTTTTCGGATGATGATTATGACGACATTGACGACGATGATGACGATGGTGATGATGATGATGATGATGATGATAATGATGATGAAGTGGGCCCATCGATTGATGACGAGGCTGACCAGATCGATTTTGAGCTGGAACTGACCAACTTCTTCCCATCGGAGTGGGACTGGGAGGAGCTGCTCCGGGAGTTAGCTGATTTCTGAGGGCTGCAGTGGGTTCTCTACTGACTCGATTGCTCCTCTTCTCCTTCCTCTTCTCTCAACTGTCACTTCCTCTTTCTCTTCTTCTTCTCGCTGCTGAGCAGCGGCCAGGCTTTGGGGAACAACGCCGGGGCCTTTGGCGTTGGGTAGGCAGATGGTGTGCACATCAACTCTGCATACTGATATTGTTGTTCATGCTGTTTCGGTTTGGTTTCCTTCCTGCCGGGCACACACTCGCTTGTCTGCATTCGTCTTCCAGTACTGTTGTTTTTAATCTGTAATTTGCTTGGAAGAGGCGGGACATCAGGCCAAACGGAAACTTTAGGGGGTCAATTCCGTTGCCTGTTTTGTCTCTGCTTCGTCAACACTCGCTTGTTGTTATTTTTGTTGGTGTTGGTCTGTACGGAGTAATGCATATGTGTTCACAAGAGAAAGAAGGAGGCGTACAGATACCGCCATTGAGGAAACACAAAGGGACAAGGGGGGAAAAAAAAGGAGAAAGGGTTTGAGGGGGTTGGTTGGGGAGTTGGTTGGGGGATTGGCTGGGGGGGGTTGGTTGGGGGTGGATCAGGTCTTCACTATACTGGGATTTTGCCGCTGCTTTCTTATGTATTTTGACGCGAGAAAACAATCCAGACCAAGACATTGGCACCAAAAACGGGGGATAGGAGTTCTGAATTGCTGAGTGGTTCTTGTATTGGTTTCGGGCCAAGTACCTCCCTCGTGTCATAGGAAGCGCATCTATCCTCTCGCTCAGTCAGTGACAACAAATGAGATTGAGAAAATATCACTCCCCGTCGTGTCAAACCAGCCAAAATCCTTCTACAATCTCTTAACAACCCTCCATCGATTCTTTCGTTTCATTAGATGCCGGTCAACGGAGCAGGTAAACGCCCAGTGAAGTGGTACAACAGATGGATAGGGTAGAAGGCGGACGTCTTCACCCAGACTTAATCTTACATTTGCCCACCGGCCGCCAGGTCACTGACCAGTTAGTGCCTAGAGCTCATCCACCTTGGCGCTAGCTTCATTCTTCTCACTGGCGGGTTTGGCAGCCTTCCCCTCACGCTCTTTTTCGCCTTCAACGCTCTTCTTTGGCTCCGGAATCGGCTCATCTGGGACGACCCGCTTCATCGTTTCGCTATTGGCACCTGAGACGGATGTCGTCAGCAAACAGTTTCCGAATGACGTTTAAAAAAAAACTAGGCTGCTCAGTAGAAAGACATACCCTCAACATCCGGGTGGGGCGGGGCAACACCAGCCGCGGCAGGCTGCTCCTGTTGCTGCGCCTCCGCCGGCAGCTCATCCGCCGGCAGCAGAATCTCGTTGCCCTGGGCGTCTACAACCCGAGTTCGGGTTTCATAGCGCGTCTTGAACTCAACCTTGCCCTCCAGAGCCTTGACCTGCTCCTCGTTTAGAAGGTTGCCGTCCTGGTCACGATACTCGACACGCTCCTCGGTGTGGAGAAGCCGCTTATTGTCAGCCACCGGCGCGCCCGAAACATCCGCCTTTCCTTCTTGCTGTTGAGCATCGGCGATGGGGACCTGACCCTGCTGTCCGCCCGCTGCGGGGGGCTCCGCAGGGGGGGCCTTTTGCGCCGCAACCGATTTCTGAGGTGTCTGTGCGGCTGCCGGAGTGGAAGGCAGCGAACTGTACGCGTCGTACTGTGGAAATGTTAGCGCAAGGTTCAATCACCTTGAATGACTCAGGTGCATGCATGAACCCCGTGTCCGTCGCCGTGGCACATGGTTTATCCAAGCTACCAGTTCCTAGCACGGGCAAACACAGAAAAAGCCCACCGTTGGACCGTCATAATATCGTCATTACTGGAGTCACGGAGTCGGGGAGGCCACTTACGTTGTCCAGGAATGTGTTGCAATCCCAATCCCAGGTGCTGAAAAGCTTGACGCGTTTGCATTCAGCCTTAGTCCAGGGGTTGCCGTACGCAAGAGGAGAAAGGAGAGTGAAAGCGACCATGGATAGGACAAGGAAACCAACAGCGCCGGCCTTGCCGATGCTGGGGTTTTCCCTCAAGCCAATGCCAGAGATACGAGTCGTCACGAAGTCGTAGATCTGGCAAAATGCGATGATGCCAAAGTACAGCGCGGGGAAGTAGTGGTGAAGGAAGAGCTGGCGCTGCATGAGGAAGAAAGGGAAGTAGTGGAGAGCCCAGCCAAGGACCGAGGTGCCGATCTCGTAATCGAACCGCTTGAATACGGGAATGGCGTAGTCGTTGCAGCTGCGCTGCCACCGGAGAACAGCAATGCCCTTGAACAGGACGTAAATAACGATAGCCGCCGTGGCGCTCCACCAGATGACGGGGTTACCGATCAGATAGATTTGGCGGTGCTCCTTGCCCCAGAAGTTGATACCGCGGCTGAGAATAGGCCACGAAGGGGGGCGGGAATCCCAAGCGTGAGAGTCGACGAGGCCAGCATTCGTCTTCCACATGACCTTCTGCAGCTCCCAGAACTTTCCAAAGAAGCCGGGGTTGGCATAGTTGACTGTCTCAGAATCCGGGCCTAGCTTGGGGTGGTCGTTCGACTCAATGTGCCATAGACTGTTGGGGAGAGTGCCGCCGCGGGCGCAGGTAACCTCCTGCTGCTCCGAAGCCCATTCCGGAAGCTTAACCTTGTGCGAAAAGAGCACACAGCCGGTCATGACGTGGACAAGTCTGAACTTGGTATCAATCGTACGGAGACGCTGTTGAGCAATACCGGACTTGGACTTTTTCTTCACGATCTCAACGCGGAAGAAGTCGTTGGCGTCACCATCGAAACCCTCGTAGCCATACGCCGAGACCTCGTTCTGCCAGTCGGCCTCTGTGACGGGGGCACGGACATCGTGGGAGTGAAGACGGCGGTGGGTGGGGAGGTGGTACAAACGAAGTACAGCACCATTCTCGATGTAAGGCGTATCGGGGATATTGTACCAGGCGTTGGTGCCGTTGATTGGTTGGCCATTGATATCGAGCGGCTGGGTCTGGTTCTCGAGGAGCCAAAGGTTGTTGTCATCCTTGTGGGGGTAGAGGGTGATCTGCTGCTGCTTGGAACCCGTCGGATACATCAGGGGGTGCGAGTGGAGATATCCACCCTGCGTATTCACGTGCTTGATGCTGACTCGGCTACCCATCAGGACGTCTGCCGGGACATTCTTCATGCCCTTGGAATTTAGAGTCGACTGGAACTCGGAGCTCATGAAGCCGTCGCCGTCGCCAGGGTTTTGGAGGCAGAGAAAGTGGATGCCGAACATGCCCATGTAGAACGTGAGGGGGATGACGATCAGGCAAAACAGGCGGGCCATGAAGTGCTTGGCAAAGATACGCTGCGCGATCGTTAGCAAGCTAAGCCGGTTGTATGGCCGGGGGGCGATTGGAGTCTCACAGCCGAAACGGTCTTGTAATCACCCAGGAGAACCCAAAGTTGCACCAGAGTCAAGAGGCCAACCCAGGCGATCGTGAACAACCCAACCCACTTGATGCTGACAGTCATGCCCAGACCGAGACCAGTCATGGCAAGCCAAAACCACCAGCTGAGTCCGAAGGCCCTGGATGGACCAAGCTCCTGCTGGTTTGTGAACGACGTGAAGGCAAAGGCGGTGAAGGCGGTGGCAATCATCAGGGGAGAATCGAGAAGAATCAAACGCGCTTGCGTGAGGAGTCCATTCTCTGCAGTGAGGGTTAGTTGGAGCCCTGGCGCAATGTCTAGGGGCAGCAGCTTGACTGACCGAAAATGATGAGACCAGCGCCCATAGCCGATGTGAAAGTGCGGCAACCGGAAGCTTTGAGGGTCAGGAACATAGTCGGGGCGAGTAGAATACCACATATAGCCGGGAACATGCGCATGGCGACATATGGAACGCCAGGCTCAAGGTAGTCCTTGCCAATATCCTTAAAGTCGAAGCTTCCGTCGAACCCAGCAGCCCAGCCGAAGAGCGTGATCATCAACTTGGCGAGCGGAGGGTGCACATCCATGAAGAACTTGCCCTTGATGTACTTCGTGGCAAAGCCGCCAAAACTGTAAAAATGGCCTTGTCAGCTACGGCGTCTGGGGGGGCAAGGGATGTTATAGCGAAACATACTGGACTTCATCAAAGACGACGCTGGTGGGCTGGTAGATGCGGAACAGGCGCACCGCGGCTGCCAGCACCGTAATCGCAATCACGAGCTGGAAGTCGGCACCCGGGAGCAGGAAGACATCGTTGTCTTCGACGCCCTCAGACGAGTAGTCGTCCTTGCGCTTCGCCGCCTTGTTCTTAGGTTTTTGGCCAATATCTGACGCCGCCGGCGGGGAGGACGCCCGCACGGCCGGCGGCTTGGAGCTCGCCGATCGAGCCATAGAGGGCGGTTCGTGCGCGAATTGTCGGGTCAATGGGGATCGCTATGGACTCGGAGGTTTCGACTTTGGGGTTGCCCGGTAGGGTTCAAAGGGTGTGTCGAAACGGCGTGGCAGTCGCAGCCACAGACACGCCGATCATAAAACGGGGTGGATTAACGAGAGTCGCGAAGGGTCAAGCTTCAATTACAAAGTTACCATTGGTGCGCAAAAAAAGAAAATGGTAGAAAGTCGAATCAACAGCCACAGCCACAGAAGAAGAAACGGTTGGCGTCGAAAAGAAGAGGACGAAAAGACTTGCCAGTTTGTCGTGTTCTGGCTTCGACCTCGAGGATAGGAAAGTTGAGACAGGGCAGACTCGGAAAGGGGCAGCAGTTGAAGGGTCGCGCGCTGACAGGCATCCATCCCGTCCATAAAATTAATGAGCTGAACTGGCCTTAACCCCCTGTCCTTCTATAGACGGCCGTAGATGGGTGGGTCAAGACTTGGGGCCTGCATCGATTGGTCGACTTTGCATGGCACGGGCCACTGGCTCAACCCGTAACCTGGGACGCGCCGGCGATACGAAGAATTTCGTGCACGTGCGAACTGTAACGTTGAAAGCCGTCAAGGTTGAAGAGAGGAAATCAGCCCAATGTTTCTTGTGGCGATAGTTTACCATGTAAGATTCTATCCAACCTTGTACTTTATTCGTACTTGCGCAGGATAGTTCTTTTTTGAAAGACGACCGCGGCGTTCTGAGAAACCGGGGACGTGAAATGAGAGCCCAGATCGATAAGTTGACGTTACATTACACAGTACACTTTGCAGGGGACCATCTGCTGCACAGACCGAAACGGGCCATCCTCAATCGGCAAGGACTTCGAGAAGGCTGGGCGTGCCGTTTGTTGCAACAACCATCGGCAAACCAAGGGAAAAAAAAAAAACGAGAACGAAACCCGACCCTACCATCGCAGCCACCACACAAACACGCTCGCCATGGCTGTCGCGAACGGCGGTGCGCCCGCAGAGGCCGCGGCGGCGCTTGAAAATCTCAAGCCGCCGCCTGGCGTCATCATCCCGCCGCCGGGCGAAATCCGCGAGGCGATCGAGAAGACGGCCGGTTACGTGATGCGCGGGGGCGCGGGCCTCGAGCAGCGAATTCGCGACAACCACGGAAAGAACCCGAAATTCAACTTCTTGATGTCAAACTCCGACCCATACAACGCGTACTACGAATGGCGCAAGGAGGAGATCAAGTCGGGGAGGGGCACTGCGCTCGCGGCGGGTCGCGTCGGCGAGGCGGCTGCTCCCGCACAAGAGAAGCCCGCGGGGCCGCCGAAGCCGCCTGATTTCCAGTTCTCAGCCCGTATGCCTCGAATGAGCCAGAAAGACTTGGAGATTGTGCGACTAACTGCCTTGTTCGTCGCAAAGAATGGGCGCCCCTTCTTGACCCAGCTTGCCCAGCGTGAGGCGAGCAACCCTCAATTCCAGTTTCTGATGCCCAACCACACGTTCCACAACTTCTTCCAGAGCATGGTCGACCAGTACTCCATCCTCTTACGCGAGAGCGGCGTCAACGGCGAAGGGAGCAAGGCACAGCAGGAGCGCGTTGATCAGCTGCGGCAAAACGTGGCGGACAAATACAAGGTTCTAGCGCGCGCGAAGCAAAGGGCGGCATATGCCAAGTGGCAGGAAGCCGAGAAGGCAAATAAAGAAGAGGAGGAAGAGAAGAAAAAGGTCGAATTCGCGCGGATCGACTGGAACGATTTCGTTGTCGTGGAGACCATTGTCTTCAACGAGGCCGACGATCAAGCCAACCTTCCACCTCCGACGACGCTCAACGACCTACAATATGCCTCGTTGGAAGAGAAGAACAAGGTATCTGTCAGCTCTACCCTCCGCATCGAGGAGGCCTTCCCCTTTGAGGATACAAGTTACAACGCCTACCCGGTCCAAACATACGGCGCGCAAGCTCCTGCTGCTCAGCCCGCCCCAGCAGGGCCCGCCTACCCAACTACCAATGCCCCACCCCCCCAGACATACGGAGCTTCCATGCCTTTAGCCTCTCGCACAAGGTCTACCGAGGAGGAATCGGAGGCACAGAGGATACAAGAGAGGGAGCAAGATCGGGTTCGGATGCAGCAGGCGCAGTCTGAGGCACGGGGCGGTGCGGCGCCAATGAAGATCAAGGAGAACTATGTCCCACGCGCAGCGCAGCGAGCAGCCAACAAGTTTGGCACGCAGACAGCGATGTGTCCAAACTGCAAACAACAAATACCGCTCAGCGAGATGGACGAGCATATGAGAAGTGAGTTTCTCGCCCCCCTCCCCAGCTTCAGGATGACGAGCTAACACGTTGCAGTCGAACTTCTTGACCCGCGGTGGAAGGAACAGAAGGCCAAGGCGGACGCCAGGTTTGCCACGACCAACCTGTCTACTGTGGACGTAGCCAACAACCTCAAACGCCTCGCCAGCCAGCGGAGCGATGTGTTTGACACTACGACGGGCCAGCCCATCTCGGAAGAGGAGCTGGCCCGGAGGAAGAAGGTTGCGCTGCACGCGTTTGACGGGAACCCTGATGGCAAGAGCCAGGCCCATATCAATCAGCTGCAGACCTTCAACCTTGACGAACAGATTCGGGCGATTCATCAGAAGTTTGCTCCCGAGAAGAAATGAGAGGCCGATTGGATGGACAGGCTGTCTTAGGTTCATTTTTCCTACACGCGGGGAGTAAACCAGTACCGGTGCCGAAGCATCGCGGAAGACCAGCAATAATTATTCGAGAACGGTCTGTCGAGGATGGCGTTTTGTTGTGGAGTACACAAGGCATTGTCTTGGGGCGCAGGTGAGATTGTTGCAATAAGGATGGATTGTCTATGCGAAGCTTATACCAACCGGCTTCATAGCGATTCTTTTAAGAACAGCGAGCAACTAAAACTCGTTCGAGGTCGAGACGGCGGAAATTGATATGTATGTAGTAGGTATGGTATGTAAGGTAATGGCATGGGGGACACAAAGGGCGTTCTTGAAGGGTTATGATCGCAATGCCAGCTCATCGAGTTGTACTGCAGTGCGGAGACCTACACTACGAATACTGGCTGTCCTACGAAGCATGGATGTCCTCGAAAGCGTGTTGCCAATGGAGTGAGTGACCTCGTATTTCCCAAGGATGAAAAGTCGCGCGGCCCGGGGCCGATGTGGTCATAGCCTCCCTTCCCGCTGATCCACAGCTCTCTGGGGAAGTTACCCCACCTCACCACTTGAGGGAGAGCCGGGAGCTTGGCTTGGCTTCGCACCTCAAACCACCACAAGGTCACATCACGCGCCATCCTCCTTGTGCTTGACAAGTGAACCGACTCCCTAGCGTCCTTCCCGCCGACATCCCTTTGCGATTAGCGCACAGCGCGCGGCGCAACGGCGCATCGAGAACAAACCAAAACCGCAAACCACGAGCACTCCAGCAGCTACACTCACCCCGCCAACAACAACGCCATCACCGACACCATGGCGTCACCAGTTGATGACACGA
The DNA here is from genome assembly GCF_020726465.1 of Chaetomium tenue. Classification (NCBI taxonomy): domain Eukaryota; kingdom Fungi; phylum Ascomycota; class Sordariomycetes; order Sordariales; family Chaetomiaceae; genus Chaetomium; species Chaetomium tenue. The sequence goes on along the minus strand of NW_027117333.1, from coordinate 4,188,964 downwards.
ACCCAGCCGGGGCGGCCAACGCCAGCGCCGACTCGCAGCCCCAGCTTTCGCCGACATCGCCGACATCACCCACATCGACCACTACGCCCACATCCCCTACATCCGCGGCCGAAGCGGCTGCCGCCCGCCTACACCGGCCCATGATGCAATCGCTGCCGGACACAAGACAACAATCTTTCGATGAGATCTACGGACCACCCGAGAACTTCCTGGAAATTGAGGTACGTCTCCTGCCCCATCTTCCTCCCTCCTATCACTCACGAACAACCCATCACCTCCCAAAAGAAAAGAACATTAAAACAACCCCACTAACACCACGGCCCCGCCCCCCCTGAACAGGTCCGCAACCCGCGCACGCACGGCATCGGGCGGCACATGTACACCGATTACGAGATCGTGTGCCGGACCAACATCCCTGCTTTCAAGCTGCGGCAGTCGACGGTGCGGCGGCGGTATTCCGACTTTGAGTACTTCCGCGACATCCTCGAGCGCGAGAGCGCCCGCGTCACCATCCCGCCGCTGCCCGGCAAGGTTTTTACTAACCGGTTCAGTGACGATGTGATTGAGGGCCGGCGGGCCGGGTTGGAGAAGTTTTTGAAGATCGTTGTGGGACACCCGTTGTTGCAGACGGGGAGTAAAGTGCTGGCGGCGTTTGTGCAGGGTGCGTTTTCTTTTTCCTCCCTGTGCTTCCCCGCTGGGGGGAAGGGCGGGTTCTACGTTGAAAGTGGAAGACTGACAGCTGGTCGTTTAACCTTAGACCCTAACTGGGACCGCAACGCCTGGTGACACTGCGCCGATGTACCGGGTTGGATTTCGCCGCCACCGCCGCCGCCGCTCACCTCCCCTCGGCTGGGTCTATGGAGGTTGAGGTTCTTAATGGGCGATACGAATGCCGAGAACAGGCGGAATAACACGGGGCATCCACATCCACGACCACAGCGGAAATTGCGAAAACGACCACCGAGGGGATGGCTCGAGGCGCACAAGTTGGGGGGTGATGACGGCTGAAGTTGTTGAGGTCTTCGTGGCGACGGGAACAATGGGTTATGGGAAACGCAACGGGGTGTTTTGGAAGTTTGGGAGTGTTCGTGCAAGGATGGTTGTATATTTCCATGTTTAGCTCATTTGAGGGCATGGCTGTGTGGTGGAATGAATGAGGCAAGGTTGATCAGTCCAGTTTGCTATTTTCTTTTTCGGTTTGCTACTAACTTTCCGAGATTTTATTATGACTTAGCACGAGATATCCAATTCACTCTACCCCGTGGACTTCCCTCATCCCCAACGGCTTGCTCAAGGAGCATCGAGTCGGAAGCCATGCAACTTGGGTTGCGGTCAAGAACCCACTCGGACTCGAGCGAATATATTGTAGCACGAACTCGTCTTTCTTCATAAAGTACGATGAACTCATCGATTGACTCTAGCCAGAGAGGAGATGCATGGGGCCGTTAAGCATGCATGCAGTTTATGCGCCAACTACAGTCCCCCCGCCCCCCAATTCCCACGGACCCATGATGATGTGCCTCGTGTCTCCTTTTGTCTACATACCCCGCTGCTTTCTGCTTTCCCGTCAACGTCACACACGGCAAGCCCTTTTGCTGGGCCGCCAATTCGTACAATGGGGGGCAAGAAGCGAGCGTCCTCCCTTTTCCATCATTGTCGTACCGCATAAACACGATCAACCCATCCCCGAAACGCCGGTTCAAATGCGAAAAAAAGAAAGAACTGAAGAACACAAGAAATAGCACAGGACGCCAGATGTCGTACCAACCAACCGAACCCGTTCTATGATGGCCCCCTTTTCTATAGGTTTCTCGTAGATGGCGTAGGACATGGTATCTGTCGACAATCAACAAGAGATGTCGTAAAAGGTGAGCGATGGTCTCCTTTGCCCTTTGTAATACAATAAGAACTAAGGGGAGAAGCCTCGCCGCATGCCCAGACGGGTATGATTTGCCCGGGCCAGATGCGATTAGTAGGTGGGTAGTTGTTGTTACAATGGTTGTACAGTCGTTTTGAAGCTGCGGTCGTCATGCCGAAACGGGTTGGTGACGAGGGGGGGCTTAGGCCGAAGTGCGGAGGAGTCGGAGGATGCCCTCGTACATGCCAAACATGATGGCCGCGCTAGGGACTGTCCGGAGTAGGTGAGGTGTCATGCCGCCGTAAAGGCCGAGCATACCCTCCTCTTTGAACACCAGCTTGAAGCACTGAATGAGGCCCGTGTATTTGGGTCGGCCGTCGGCCATGGGTGCTTGGCGCAGGCGAGTGCGGGCGACCTGGTTTGAAGGGTTAGCGTGTCCAGTGGGAGCTAAGGTTGCCAATGGCCGAGACTCACCTCATGGGGGTAGGTGATTACGGCCGCGATGAACTTCGAAAAGCCCGCGGCGCCAAACTTGCCCGTCCAGTCGACGGTATGGTCCCACCAGCCTTTTGACCTGCCGCTGAGGGCGATGCGCTCCTCTCTCCTCACAAGCGAGCGCTTAATCTGCTCGTATAGCATCCAGTGCATGGTCGACTCGGCCACACCCAGGTAGCTCGCACTCATGCCCTTGTAGAGGCCCCGAATCCCTTCATCGCGTAACACTTGGCGGATGCAGTCCAAGCTGTTCTTGTAGCGGCGCTTGGCAATGCCGCCACTCTCTATCGCCATGTTCTTATCGAGCTGCAGGCGGGTCTTGACCATCCAGATCGGGTTCGTCACGGTACTGGTGACGACACCAGAGATACTGCCCGCGGTGAGGTGCACCCAGGGCGAGTCCTTGTCACCAAAGTACTCGCCGATGATGCGCTTACCGTTGCCGTAGGTGAAGAAGTTGATTGAGCGGGCGGGGATCACACCGACGAGGTTGGGGCCGAGGCCCTTGAAAAGCGCGCGAGGCCCCTCCTGGCGATATACGCTGCCGAGGATGGACATGGTCTCGTTGAAGTGGAACGCAGCGGTTCGAAGGGGGTTCATCGGAGCGGCTATCGAAGCCCGCGAAGCACGAATCTGGGCTTGGTAGAAATCGGACTGCAACCTGGTCTTGAGGACATCAAGCGGCGCAGTCAGGGCTGCAGCCGTCATGCCGCCAATTCTATACGCAAGGAATAGAATGTCAGTATGGCTACGAGCCAAACCTGTCCCCTCTCTCCGGATTGAGCTTACCCTCCTGCCACCAGGTGCGCCCATGGGTTCTGAGCCTTCGTCGACTTGTCTCGGTTGACTATAGGATTCCCTTGCCGCGACTCAGGATTTACCTCCCCAGTCTCTCTTGATTGAGTCAGGGGTGCATCGGTGTGCGATATGCTTTTTCCAGGGCCACCAGGCATCGCCGACCTGGCGGCAGAGGCGGAAGCCATGACCATTCCAAAGGTTTGTCGATTTCTTCCGGGACCGTTTGTGGATCTGAGACTGGTAAAATCACAAGCACCCTTTTTCCGATATGTACAAGTCCCAAGACTAGAGAATCTGCATTCTCGTTCAATGCTAGGGAGTGTCGAGTTGCGATTCGAGAGCTGTCAGTCGCAAAAACCAGCACAACATAGAGAAGGACCAGGATCAATAACTATCGCGATAAGAGATTGCCCCAAAACTTTTTTTGGCATCTGCCAAGTGAGACGCGTTCACTTAGGCCGGCTATTCTTCGGAGACTATGCAGACGTCATAGCGCCCCCCAGGTCTCCTGGGCACGGGCCCTAAACACCCTGTCAGATACACTTGAATCCATTAATGTGATTTCAACATCTCCAGTTACCCAGGGGAGGGTTCGAGAGTTGAACAATATTTATGAATAAATGTCTTGACTAAAACTTTGTGTGGCTTGACTTATTCTTTGGGCTTCTTGGATGTCCTGGATGCCAGTATTCACTGTGATGTGAAGGCACACACTAAATAGTGTCTTGTTGATCTGCTTTGATCATGTAGGTGTTGACATAATAAAAAAACTCCTGTGTAGGGGCGGAAAAAAAAGCCAGTGACAAAGAGGCTTTGTGTTAGCGCTTTCAAACACCCAAAGTGTGGGAAATATGAAGGAGGGTATATGGGCAAGCTTTTGCTCCTTCTCATCACGCCACTTTAAGCAAAAATATGGACTCATCACCATGTTGTGTGGGCCAGTGGTTAGGGGGTTGTGTCAATTAAGTATGTTGCGATACCTGTTGCCAGTAAGAGGATAGAAAAAGGGTTCCGAGACCTAACCGCCATTCCCAGTCCGGAGCCCGCCAAATCCATGACAGGCCAATCCATTCCGTTCAGGGTGGTATATGCCATCCCCTGCCAAATCCGTCCCGTCGGCCTAAGCAAGTGTTGTCGTCAATCTGGAAAGAAAACTGTTTGTTGTTGGTTCCGGCAGATGGAGTGGCCAACTGACCGCTGAGCCATGGCAGGCCACAAGGGCTGGTCTTCCAGACAACTGAGAAGACACAGCCATCTGGTGATTCATACCAGTATCCCGGTCCTCGTGTGTTGCCATACGTCGAAAAGAACGACAAGACCTAAGCAGTCCTGTGCCAAAACCATACCATGATGTAATGAAAGTGAAGACGAACGAGATCCCTTTCCACGCTTGTGGACGGTGGGCGAACTGCCCGTATTTCTCAAAATGAGCCGAACTCTCGAGCGCCATGTTCGTGCAGATGCCGGAATAGATTCTGATTGATATCGCGTCACCCGGGAGCCATCGACGATGAGGTTGTAATGCTCGTAATGTGTGACGGAACCAAGAGCCTTGAAATATCGCCAGAATCAGGCCGCGACTGCTCCAAACAGCCAAAACGAAAAGGAAAAAAAGAAGAAAGTCGCATTCAGAAATCAGACTGGGATATCTTAGTGCAGACGGTAATGAACGACGAGATGGCGACAAAGATAAAAATCGCAACTGCCTCAAGAACAGTCGGAAGGCAAAGAAGCAACCCCTAAATGCTTCCCCTCCGTGCCATCAACTGACACTCTACTGCTCATGGGCACCAGCAGACGGCAGAGCCCGACGGATAGCACGCTCAATGACGGCCAACTCGCAGCGCGCCACCTCGTGCAGGCTGAGGTTGTCCAGCTCCTTGCCGGCGGGCAGGCCAATCTCGTACCAGATGTAGCCGAAGTAGAGCGAGGTGTAGCAGCTGGTGCGCTGGATCTCGTTGCGCTCGACAATGTGCTTGCGGTGGATGTACCGCGTGGTCTCCTCGCGCACGATGGCGATGTACCACTCCAGCACGTCCAGCGGCGTACCCGGCTTGGGGCAGATGCCGTGCAGGTGCACCCACTGCTCGGCAAAGCGCGGTTGGTTGAACATGCGGGCGTGGTCCTGTTCCATCTCGGCGAGCGTGGCAATGTTGTCCTTCTGCACGACCGAGAAGCCCGGGCATAGCATGGCGGCGGTGACGAGGCGCTTCATGAGCTGCTTGTTGATCACGGTCTCGTGGTTGCGCTGGTGGTCGCGGTGCAGGGCTTGTTGGAGGAGAGTGATGAGCTTCACCGTGGCCTCGTAGATGGCGTGACGCTGGCGGAGCGTGATACGGTCTGCCATGTACCAGGGCAGTTTCTTGATGGTGGAGATCATGCACTCGTACGGGCGCTGGGGGCACTCCTTGGAGTAAGGGGACTGCGAGAAGAAGGTTTTGTTAGTACCTAACTAAGCACCATTTTTCTCAAGTCTGAAACGGTGGCAATCAAGTGTGAACTTACCCGCTGCGGAATCTCGACGTGCTTGACCAGCATGGTCATCTCCTCCTCGGTAACGAAACCCTTGAACGTCTTCCACGGCTGTCCGTCAATGGGCGCTTGGATGACCGGTTTGGCATTGTCCCACCAGACACCAGAAGCAAGAGGGAACAGGTCCATCATGAGGGCAGCCTGGCTCGACAGCAGCAACTCAATGGGGCGCTCGCCCAAGCGGGAAGGACGGCCCTTTTGGATATTGTCGCGATGGCGATCCACAGCCCTCACGGCATCCTGGGTCGTCATGAACTCAACATAGCAGTCCTGGGTCTTGGACGAGACCCGCTCCATGATGATGTGCACCGGTTCTTGGTTGTCATTCAAGATCTTGGAGTTACGACCGAGGAAGGCGATGATCTCAGCGCGCTTGGTACCGAAGGGAATCTAGAAGCAATCAGCTTCTCTGATTCCATCGCCGCAACAACGTAGATTAGGGAAAGGGGAGGGGGGGCGGGGGGGGGGGGGGGGGGGGGGGGGTGGACATACGTTTCTAATCTTGACCACGCCATGGCCAACAGGTGCAGCCTGGGTCGTAGTCTCCATGAAAGGGAAGCTCTCGGGATTGAGAGCGACCTCTTGAGTTGGCATACCCGTGGGGCCTTCGGTGAGCTGGTTGAGCTGTGTCGAGCGCACGGCACGGATCTCAGCGGGAACCGGACCGTAATAGTCCTGGTAGGCGCCCGGAGCCAAGGCCACCTGGTTATTCTCGGGGACCGATGAGAGGACAAGTGCTTGAGAAATAGCATGACCATTGGTGCCCTTGGACGGAGGCGACATGAAGGGGTCAGAATCCGGTGCCGGATATTGGAGCTCCTCGTGCTTCTTGGTGGCACCCTGGCGGCTCAGGTTGAACGCCGGGGGCGGCGGCATAAACAAAGACCCACCGCGCGGCGCAAAGTTGCGAGGCTCAGTCTGGTTAAATTGGTTGTAGATAGACTCAGACTGAGGAGTGGCCATGGTATCCTGGCCAAACTTCTTTGACATGTGCGACGGGGTGGAATTCGTGTCGGGAAAGGGGAAGTTGGCGCCCAGCGCAGTTCCCTGAGCACTGCCATAACCAGTGGTCTGCGGAGTGTATGCGTTGCCGGCGGAGTTGTAGGTAGGCGTACTGCCCCAAGAGTGACCCATGGCATTAGCAGGCGACCGGTGCTCACGTGTGGTTCCCGCCGGAGTCGTGTTGTTCGCCGCGGCGTTCAGACCCTGCGTGTAACCGAACTGCATGGCCTGGGCCTGGGTCATTTGCGGATAGCTATTCTGTTGTACCGTGTTAGTTGAACACCGCAAGAACGCTATCCGGGTACTGAATTACCGTCATAGTAGCCCTGGCTTGAGCGGGTGTTCCCCTAACGTTTCCGATTTGGCTGACCGTGTTGTTCTGTCTATCAGCCTCAATGTCGGCATTCTTTGCGTCCGTCTGGATTAAGAATCTACATCAGCCATGAACCGGTGAGGAAGAACAAACTAGGCACGCACCAGAGCATCGACGGGGGCATTCAGTGCGGCACCGCCGCCAGTGTTTGCGGTGTACTCAGTGTAACGCCCGGTACCGATAGGCGCGATCGTGTTGCGACGGCCTGCCGTGGCCGGCCTGTTGAAGGAAGTGGTCGAAGGATTCTTCCGCGGAACGGTGGCGCACTCATGGTTAGAAGAGATGGTGCTGTTGCTGCCCATGGGGGTCGAGACACCGCCACCATTGCTGGTGTGGCTATCATCGTCGAAATCGCGAAGCAGAACACCACCGCCGCTGTCATCGTTGTCGTCGGTCTCAATGAAAGCCGCAAAGCGGTTTTTTAGGCCCTTGCCCATTCGCCTGGCCGGCGTGATTTCAGCGACTGGCGCCTTGTTGGCAGCCGCGGTCGTCATCTTGGTTGGCGAAGTTAGTGACTGGTATGGGTAAGCACCTGGGTCTGAGTCTTTCGAAATGTTAGCAGAGTCCAGTTTAATAACCCAAACCATATCGCAAAAGAATGCAAGACAATGGAAGCTCGGCATGGGGCAATCAATTGTATGTCCCACATTGCATATCGATGTGCGATGCGGTGCAAATAGAATTGCAATGACCAACAGAGATAGCAAGCTGTAGGGCATATCTGACCTGATTATAAATGGGGAAGTAGCTCTGAAACGTTGGTAGAGAGGAACGAAGAAGATGAGAAATGAGGCTGCGGGTGGTTTGTGGTAGGGTTTGAGAGGCCACCGTAGCTAGTGGAAAGAATGTGGAAAGAATGTGGAATAAGTTGGAGAAGCGGCTGCAGAAAAGGAAACGGAAACGGAAACAAGAGTGGAAGAGAGAGCGGAAGAGGTAGGTGCCTCGAGTTGGAACAAGATTGATAACTGCGGTAGGTTGGGTTGGAGAGAAGGAAGAGGGTATTGGCAATGCGGTAGCGAGGGAAGGGTGAAGGTGTAAAAAAGCGGCGGAGAAGAGGAGGTTCCCAATGTACTTACCTTAGTCTGAGTTGTCTGAGACAACAGAATCGCTGCCGTAGAGAAATAGCAAGACCTGGATTCAACAGGATTCTATGCTATGGTGACGAAGAAAGGAAGTTAGGGATTTTCGAGGTCGAGGATGAAGATGATGGAGGGGCGCAAGGAAGAGAAATTCGAACAAGCGGGTCCTAAGCGTGTGCGTACCTTGAAGGACGGCCTGTGAGGGGCGCCGAGACGAGGATCTCGGCGTGAGTTGGCGATGTTATTGGGGTTGCAAAGAAGAAGCTGCAACAGAGGTTAACATAAGTTCAAGCTGAAAGGGAGTAAGTTAAAAAGGTGCTACCATGGTTCATGTTTTGGTGTTTATGTGTGAACACAATAGGAAGAGATATGTACAATAGAAGTCAACAATAGCGTAGCTGGGGCAATAGGAAACAAAGAGTTCGTAACGACTGACCGTAATTGTTCTGTCTCGTTGGGGATAATAGGAAATCTAACAATAGTGTTTAAAGGTGGAGGAAAGTAGACCAACGCGGTTCTACCAAAACAAACACCAACAATAGGAAGAAAAGAGATAGATGTATATTCAATACAAGCTGAAGACAATGGGTGGTGGGCTGAATTGATAGGAAAATGCACCTTTCTCTAGACCAAGTTTCTTGATACTTCGGAAGAGAACATGTTTCCAAGGCCGACATTTCCCCGTTGTAAACACACTACTGTCTCTTGAGTTATCACGTGTGAGGCATCACAAAGAAAGCCGAGAAGAGATTGAAATATGACTTGGGGTGGCTGAACAGATGCTACGCAGCTTTCCCATGGAATACGCCGGTTTGATGCAAGCATCAATGCGAGAGAGTAACAAAGATTCGCCGTACAAGGACTAGGAATCACGGTTGGGAAAGGGAAGAACTTGGGGACAGAGTAAAAGTGGGAGCTGTGACGAAGTGCATCCTTACATACCTGGTTGGAAGGCTTGGGAGGGGAGCCGAAGGCAATGGTAATAGAGAGTGGGTTGGGCAAGGGATCTTCTAGCATTAAATCAGCGTAACATTGCAGGCCGCCGAGGAGGCAGTGAGCCTCATGAGCGCAAGAAAGATTGCCGAGGCCGTTATTCGGCCTGTTGAATTGAGGACCCATGTAAAGAGACGCAGGTATGTATGCAGAACGCAAACAATATGGGAATCTTTGGATGAATCTGGGGCGATATCCGGGCGGGTGAGCAACACCACAGCCGCGAGCTTTGGATAGCCGCGACCGGGCTTGGAAGCCAAAGGTAAACTGTGGCGCGGGGCCCCGAACTGATGATGAGACGGTGTTCTGTTACCGTATCTCCTGTTCGGTGTTGGCGGCTCGACGAGGGCCGGGGTGGTGAGCCAAGTTGACGCTAGAAGATCCTGGTATCGGAAAGCTTGGTGGTCTACATAGGTAGGCAACCACATAGGTCAACATCGGCGGATGAGGTCACTAGTTTAAGTAATACGCAGGCGTGAAATCTCTGAACATTTTTTGCTTCGGTCCGCCGTGATATTGAGGATATTCGAGATGACGGCGATGCTTTTCCAACTCTAGCCCATGAGTGTCAGATCCGAATACCCCGAAGCCCTTTTGGCCCGGCTCGGATAGCTTCACCGGAACGTTGGGCGCAATGCTTAAAGCCCGGCGCGACCCCTGAGCTTTGTCTAGTGCCCGTTCCCTGGGATTGAGGAGAATGTCGTATTTTCGTTGCTCGAGAAGGCGTTCACCCTTAATCGAACTGAGGCGGGTCAGGCTTGGAGTCATGGAAGGGTTAGGATTGAAATAATGAGACTTACCGGTGTCAGGAAAGACTCCGCCACAAAACGCGCCCGCGCGTTCAGCTGTTCCCGAAATGTCAGCTCCGGTCATGCCACTGAAACCTGGGAGGAGGGGGAGACATACGAAGAGCTTCATCTCCGAAATCTCCTTATCCACTTCCTCCATAAACTGAATAATAAAGTCGACTAGCTTGTGCTTCAACATCTCTTCGGTATGGAAGTTCGTAATCAGGAATGAGATGTCGTATCCCTAAAAGGTGTGTGTCAGTCTCCGGGGGCGAGCAGGCGTCGGTGGATGATCGTACCTTGATGGGCTTTCGCCGGAGAATAAAGAAGGACTCGGCACGCTGTGTCAAGAAGCGAGTGAACTTGTGGACCAGAATATGCTCGATTTCATCGGCCTGCTTGATCTTGATGCTGATCCGTATGCTGTTGATGCTGGGCTCGATGAGGACGCGCTCATTTTCGTTGCGGGCAATCGTCAGTGGCGTCAGTAGCACCTCCGGCGATGTCTGGGCTTCGATCTCGGGGACGTTGTGCCGTTCGGCTGTTTGCGATGCGAAGTTGGAGAGACAGAGGGCGGCCGTCAAGCTGCTCCGGACAGCCTGAAGGTAGGGGCGGAGTGATTGCGACTGCGGGGAGATCGAAGGTTAGCTTGGTCTTGTTGCTTTGTTGCATCGGAATCAGGAGTATCTTTTATGGCGGGATCTCACCATCGTGCCTGTGCTTAGAGGTCGGCCCTCGAATCCAGCAAAGGCGCAACAATTTGGGCCGTTGACGTGGTTGTCGTGGTTGTTGTCGTTGAATGCAGCTCCCTGTATCCTTGGCAGTCAGCCTGGCGGCGACGGGTAGCTGGTGGGAACGCTGGGCGGAGGCGGGGCACCAGGAGCCAAATATGGAAGTTACGTAATCCCTGGCAGCCTGAGGGGCCCTGTGAGAGAAGCTCCAAGGGTTGCTTGGCATGGCCCTGTTGTTACCCATTGCAGCCCCGCGCTTTCTTCCCTCTTCCAACATCCGCCACCCCAGTTTCGAGAGCCACGCAACGCAAGCCTGCCTTGAGGTGTGCTCAACATTGGACCCGAGACCTCTGGGTGACCCCAGACCCTTCGATCTCTCTTTATTTCCTCTCTTCTCTGTTTAGTCTCGGTACCCAGTCATAGAGTTCAAGATGGCAACTATCAACGGTAGGTACCCCGGTTGGAGACGTCATCTTTTCTAACACTAACTTGCAATCCTATAGTGGTAATTAAGCACCAGGGAAAAAAGTACGATGTCGAAGTCGATACTTCTTCGACAGGCGAAGTCCTCAAATACCAACTGTTCAGCCTTACCGGCGTCGAGCCCGAGCGGCAGAAGATCCTAGTCAAAGGCGGTCAACTCAAGGACGATGCCGACATGAGCAAGTTGGGACTGAAGGGCGGGCAGGTGATCATGATGATGGGTACCCCCGGTGATGGCGGTGGCGCCATTGTGCGCCCGACCGAGAAGGTCAAGTTTCTCGAAGACATGACCGAGGCCGAAGCCGCCCAGCAATTGGGCGCCACTCCGGCCGGCCTGGTAAATCTCGGCAACACCTGCTATCTCAACTCTACGCTTCAGGCGCTGCGCTCGATCCCCGAACTGCAGGACGCCCTTGGGAAGCACAAGCACACATCCATGACGGAGATTCCCCAGCTCGACCTCACGAACCAGCTCAAGGACCTCTTCAAGGAAATGTCGGAGACCCAGAATGGCATGCCGCCATTCACCTTCCTGAACGCCCTCCGGATGGCATTCCCCCAGTTTGCCGAGAGGTCGAAAAAGGGCGAAGGCTATGCGCAGCAGGATGCCGAGGAAGCCTGGTCCCAGATCGTTTCGCAGCTGAGACAAAAGCTGAAGTGGGAGACGCCCACCGAGTGTGAAACCGGCGGCGCCAGTTCTTTTGTCGACAAGTACATGTCCGGCGCGTTCTCCAGCACGCTTGAATGTGACGACCCCGCTGCCCGCGAGGGTGGTGAACAGTCAACATCCGCCAACGAGCCGTTTCTCAAGCTCAACTGCCACATTGATGGCCAAACAGCTCACCTACGCGACGGTCTAGTCAGTGGTCTGTCGGAAAAGATCGAGAAAAAATCCGAAGTCCTGGGCCGGGACGTGATGTACACCAAGACGTCCAAGATTTCCCGGTTGCCCAAGTATCTCACAGTCCATTTTGTGCGCTTTTTCTGGAAACGTGATGTCCAGAAGAAGGCCAAGATTATGCGCAAGGTTACGTTCCCGCACGAGCTGGATGCGGTAGAGTTTTGCACGGACGAGCTGAGGAAGGCTCTCGTCCCCGTCAGAGATAAGGTGCGCGAGGTGCGCAAGGACGAGGAGGACGTCGAGCGGGCTCGGAAGCGCCGCAAGAAGAACCCCAACCAGGAAGAGGAGCTGCCCGAAGAGAACAAAGACAAGAACAAGAAGGACAGCAAGAAGCCCGCCGCCTCGGCTGACGGCGATGTCGAGATGTCCGAGACCTTCAAGACGGATGCTGAGTGGGAGGCGGAGAAGGACGCGGCGCTTTTGGAATCCAAGAAGGAGTTGAATGCGTTGATCGACCCAGAGCTCCGGAAAGATGAAGGCGCCAACCAGTCGGGTATCTATGAGCTCCGTGCCGTTGTCACGCACCAGGGTGCCAGCGCCGACAGCGGCCACTACACAGCCTACGTGAAGAAGACGGGCCCCAAGGACCCGGTGACGGGAAAGATCGGCGAGGAAGACGGCAACTGGTGGTGGTTCAACGACGACAAGGTCACCGAGGTGACCTCGGACAAGATCGATGCGCTGGCCGGCGGTGGCGAGTCTCACTCGGCGCTCATCCTCCTGTACAAGGCCATTCCCCTGCCCACAGCGGAGGGTCTCTCGGAATGAAGGCATGGCTCCAGGGGTTGCAGGCGGCATTGCGGCATGGGTTACTGAAACATACAGCTGGTGGGATTGGGCGTACGGTACACTGGGAGACCTGGAAGGGCTATGGGAATTTGGCCTTGGTAGACCGGACAAGTGACGCTAGACAAACAATCTAACGGGAGATTACTGATACACAATCCGTGGTTTTTTGGGGGGGGAGGGGTGAGGGGGTGTTTATTTTCGCGATATGCTTCAACGTTATTGACCACCGCCGCCGCCACCCTTCCCAGGGTTTGCTACCTGCCCTCCTCCAGCAGTAGCCTCAGCCTCGGCCTCAGCATTCTGCTTTATCCTTGCCCTCAACTCCCCCAACTTGTTCTCGATCTCCGTCTTCTGCCGGAGCATATCCAGTTTCTGCCGCTCCAGCATGGCTACCTTCTCGTCCACGCTAGCTTCCTGCACCTTTTTCTTTTCCTAGGAGTGAGTCAGACCTCGTGAGCTTCTTCTTTCCCTCGCCCAGACGACAGGGGATCAGATCTTGATCGAAAATTGCTTACGGCTTTCCACTCCTGCTGCGTCTTGAGACCGGCCCCGTAGATGGTGCCTGTGAAAATGACGGCGGCGAAGGAGACAGTCAAGATGATGCGCCTGATTTTTTGGGTGGCCTCGGTTTTGGATTGGGCTTGGGCTTCGGTGGTAGCGGTGGTTCTTGTTGTTCTTGCTGTTCTTGTTGATGAGGTTGGTGGTGGGGATCGTGACAGTGATGGGGATGAGGATGAGAATGGCCGTGGTGTCGTCGCTGGTTTGGCCGTGGGAGCTCGCCTAGTGGCGGCTCGGGTGGTGGCTGCAACGGCGGTTTTGCTGAATGGTTGTAGCATGATGAGTGAGGATGTGGGTTGGGTTGGGTTGCCGGGGGGGGTGGGGGTGTGATGGGTGTCCCAAGATGTGAAGGCGATGTCAGTAGCCAGCTCGCCGGGTAGCGATCAATCCCAGTACCGGCGCGATGGAGTTGTCTTAGGTGGTCTTGACCTCCCGTTAGTTATCGTCGTTTTTAGTGCTGATATCCGCCCTTCGATGGCAGCCTTGACTTGAATATCCTTTTACTGTACCTCGAGTGTACTTCGTAACCCAACAGTATCACAGTCTCAATTTCTCCCCGCCAAGCCTGTTTTTGTCCGTCTCCCCGTCGCCGCCGTCGTTACGTTACGCTGGTGTGGAGAAAATATTGATAGCCGTCAAACCGAAGATCTTGCGGCGCTTGACGTAACCGTGCCGGCCCGTCGCAGGGGTAAAGAGGGCAGCAGCCCACTGCAGCGGTGCAGCCCAAATCCATCGGTGGCGGTGGGCAAATCAACGGTCGTAAACTTGTCAGTGCCCACATTTTTCACTCAGCACAACGTGTTTCAGCCGGTGGGGTGGTTGTTAGTTACCGTTCAGAGCCGCCAAGGGCGTCACGTTTTACTGTGTATGGCCCGACCCTGACTTGCCTGAGTAAGCCCCTTGCAGAGGTTCGGGAGGGGAGAGGGAGAGGGAGAGGGGGAGGGGTTGTTGAGAATGGAGGCACGAAACAACCCATCTAATACCCTAAAAATATATCATGGATAACGAATCTCGAAGATCGTCTGTTTTGTGTTTCTCTTGCTGCGCCACTTAATTTATTTGCTGCGCTGTTTGAGTTTCTCCCGCAACTGCCCTTCATTGAACTGCCCTCCTTTCATTAATCTTTGGTCATTGATTCGTCAAGTTTCCGTTGAATTGTGAATTGTGAAAAGGGTTGACCTCTTTCCATCAGGTATCGGCTAGATAGACATGTCGACTCCCCGCGTTTTTATCGTCCGCCATGGCGAAACCGAATGGTCACTCAACGGCCGCCACACGGGTTCGACCGACATCCCCCTGACAGCCACCGGCGAGAAACGGGTTCTGGCTACGGGCAAGTCCTTGGTCGGTCACGATCGCTTGATTGTCCCCAGCAAACTGACCCATATGTGAGTTCCCATATGTGGGTTCCCTTGGCCAATATGGTATGGGATATTAACAACCTCGCAGCTATGTATCCCCAAGGCGCAGAGCCCAACGCACGCTAGAGTTGCTCAACCTTGCGTATCAGGACCAGCTACCCTGGGAAGCACACGGCGAGCCCTTTTGTGAGGGCCAGCGCTGTGAGGCTCGGATCGAGGTTACCGAGGACATCCGGGAATGGGACTACGGCGATTACGAAGGCATCACCACGCCTCACATCAGGGAACTGCGAAAGCAGCAAGGACTGGGCCCTGCCTGGGATATTTGGCGGGATGGTTGCCCGGGAGGCGAGTAAGTTTTCCGGCCCGGATTGTGTTTTCATGCCCGGCAAAGTCTAACAACCGCGCAGGAGCCCGGCCGATATCTCGGAGCGCCTTGACCGGTTGATCAAGGATATCCGAGAGAAGTGGCATGCACCCGTCATGGGTAAACAAACAGGACAAGGGGTTAACGGCGATGTCCTGATTGTAGCCCACGGCCGTACGTTGCATTTCCTCTGTCTCTGCCCCTTCACGGTTACCTCGCAAGTTACTGTGCCCCGAAGAGCTTCCGGGAAAAACTCAAACGGGAATGGGTATCAACTGACAACGTTGAGTAGACATCCTACGGGCTTTTGCACAGCGCTGGGCTAACCAGTCTCTCCACGAGGGCCCTACCTTCCTACTCGAAGCGGGCGGTGTTGGGACATTAAGGTGAGAGTTCTCTCTAGTTATGTCTCATTAGGTTTGTTTGTTTGTTTGTACTGATCCCTGGTTCTTAGCTACGAACATCACAATATCGACGAGCCTGCTATCCTCCTTGGCGGTGCCTTCATTGTGGATATTCCAGGTGCGCTAGCTAGCCTCCGTACCATGACAGGATCTCAACCCCTGGCCATGGGGTTTGCTAACGTGCACTGCAGAGGTGAAGGAGAAGACTAAAGAGTGACGCCCCGGCTAGTTGTTCACACCGTTCGGGCCAGGTCTACCATGCTTATTGGGTAGGATAGAGCGGGTAGATACGGACAGTCATGCCAGACATCTTGTTTTCCCCGTCAAACTCGTGAATAGACGACCATACCATCTCTCAAATTTAGGCCCCCCAAATCTAGCCAGATCCAAAAACAATATTCTATGCCCCAAATCTAACAAGCTAACTAACCCCCCCCCCCCTCCCCGGCCAGAACTAGCCCCTTCTATAGCCGCGGCCGTAAGCCCAGTCAAGACTTGGTACCGCGCGCGATAAAGATCTTCCTCTTCACCGCGGTATCTTCCTCCTTTGAAAAGTGGAATACCACCGCCACCTCCTCAATCCCAAAGTCCTTGCTTACCCCTGCCTCCTCGTAGATACGCCTGATGTGCTCGTGCGAGAAGCCATGGTGGGTAACGGTCGACATGGCGGGGTGCGACTCCTGTTTCCATGCTGTTAGCCACGTGCTCGCTCTGTTCTACCGTGGGCCACCCCGAAGCTAGCTAAACTCACATCCATCTTGTCATGCGGCAAGAAATCCAGAATCATCAGCACGCCTCCCGTCTTCAGCCGCTCGGCCAGCCGGCGCGCCGCCAGGGACGGGTCGTCAAAATGATGGAAGCCGAGGCCTACGGCGGCGATATCAAATCCCGAGAATTCGGGCGCGGTAAGCGCTGCTGGGTTGGGGTCGTCGGGGACGCAGAGGTTGCCTTGGTAGGCGTGCATCTCAGACGGGGCGAGGCCCTGGTTAGGTGTTAGTCAGACTTTGGGTTTGGCATATCGAAGGTATCCGGGACATACTTGATTCTCGACGCGGGTGTTGTAAGCGGCAACCTGGCGTCTGTTGTTAGTTGTGCGTGTCCAAGAGGCAGGGGTTGTTGGATATGTCAACAAATAACGGAGACCTACCATGTTCTCCGACAAATCGATCCCAACACATTGGGTGGTGTAAGGGGCAAGTGCCTGTGCATGATCGTCAGAATTAAATCATAGGGAGTTGTTGACAAGTCTTCCAAGGACGGAACTTGAGCCCTTGTCTCTGGTTAAAGATGACTTACCCTAGATACTACAGAGAGAGTCAGCCGTGCCGCCCTTACATCAACGAGAGTCAAAGAGCATAGTGGAAGAAGATACATCTGCGACCAAGAACAGCCGAGACTGCTTTTCTTGACACATTCAAACCCCCAAGGCAAAAACCAAAACAAAGAGGGGGTCGGGGGGTCCACGCAACTGTGTCTGGGAAGGAAAAAGGAGACTCACCAACACCAGTCCCACAAGCATAATCCAACAGCCTCACGCTCCTCTGGGCCGTTTCACCCTTCTTCTCCACATCGTCGCCGCCGTCGCCATCCTCATCGTCCTCCTCATCCGCCCAGTCGACGCCAATGAAATCGACCCTCGCCCGGATCTCCTCAATCAGCTTGTTCAGCGTCTTCTCGTGCCTGGCGTCATATTCAGCGGCCAGCTTGCTATAACCACAGACTGCATTAGCCCCCGGTCTATGGCTCAGGAAAAGGGGCGGTTGTGCAGTTTTATTTAGAGCCACCGCGGCCCAAGTATCCCCTCCGTTGATATAACTTCCGCTTCCATGCTAAAGAAGCTATCGGGGAGCCCACTTACTTGAAAAATTCCCGGTTCTCCTCTGTGGCGGCGGGCCCAGTCCCATGGTGATGGTGGTGGTGGTGGCTGTGGTTGTGGTGGTGGTGATGGTGGTCAGACATGTTGAATCAGGGGTAAGGGTCGGAGGAAGTGGTTGTTTCGTGAAGGTGTTGTGTGGCTTTTTAGGGTCGTTGGGCACTAGATAGTGAAGCGTTGTGGTTGATAATGAGGTAAGTGGTTCTGTATTGATGACTTTGTTTACACAAGATTGCTGGTTCTGTCATATAAATACACATCAGTTCCATCAGTTCTGCGGATACATCTCGGCCACTTTCGCCGAGGAATGACGTGGAGAGTTCCTGTCAACGAACAGAGTTTTGAGACACACACTCGGAGAGAAACGATGAGTGGCTAAGTCAGCGAAAACTCTCCAAGCCAGTTGATGAGACTTAGAGGATTTTGCCTGGTGATATCCTTGTGGTGTTTGCTGCCCGGAGTTACCCTCCTTACAACATACGGTATGTACATACATACAAGTAAAGCCCGTCAGATCTTCCAGTCTCTTGCAAGTCACACACACTCGACAAAGCACAAAAACGGAGCTCCCATCCTCTCCTTTGTGTAGCAGGCGGAAAACGAAGGGACTGTGACGGCCAAGAACCAGCCGTGGACGGACGGGCCAGGACGGGACGGGAGCGGGACGAGTGAGATTGGACTATGAGGACAAACGCAATCAAGGACGTACCGGAGAGGACCGAGACTCGGGAGTCCAATGAGATAAGAAAGTCATGCAGCGGCAGATGGTCGAGCCGGAGCGGCAGCCAACAAAAGAACAACAAAAAGAAAAATGCTTTTGAACCGATCCTTGGGTCCTTGGGTCCGCCTCTCGACCGCCCCCCCTCCATCCCTCTTCCAAACCCCCCCAAACCCCGCAAATGGGGTCGACAGGTCACAAAAAAGCTGGAATATGACGCTACGCTGTGAGAGGTTGGATAAACTGGCCCCGATTTGAGGGCCGATTCGCCAGCACGCCATTTTCCGCACTTGACCCCGTTCGGCAGCGACGCCGCCATCTCGGGGAGCATGTCCAAGACGTATTGGATGCTTTGGATGCCAAAAACCCCAACTGGCATATTTTAGCGTGACCTTTGGGGTGGTTCATTCTGACAAACGGGGACGAAGCGATCGCGCCGGCGATCCCATGGGAAGGAAATGCATGACCCCGCCCTCGGTCCGCAGACAGACCAGACCTGTCCATGTTGCAAAACAACACGCCCCCGGGGTGGGCAGGGACCAAAAGGGTTGCCCATCCCCGTTACCCAGTGTTTGGGTACGAAGTACGGGAGAGATGTACCTTTGTATGTGACTATATGTTGCACGGAGATGCAGAGCAGCATGCCGGCCACTGAGAGCGGTGGCCAGGTTGACATGGATCATGTCACTGGCTGGTAATGTTGGTGGTCTTCGCCTCGTGTGTGTATGTGTGTGTGTATGTAGACAGCAGTCAGGGAGAAAAGAAAAGGTCTCACACGCCCATGCGCAACAAATCTGTGCGACGCAGCCATGCTTCTTCGGACTGGCTGCGTCTCATGAATGTCTGGTGTGACCGAGAGCGCCTCCCCATACTCGAAATGCCGGCCGGTGTGCGGCCTATCCAAATGCCTCAAGACGGGCAGCCGCCGGCTGGGCTGGGCTGCGGCATGTCGGTGCTGCACGGCGAACTGCACGACGAACAGAACGGCAAGAGGCTTTCTGCGAGTTAGCGGGTTAGCTGCGCAGGGGCGGGGAGGCTGGTGTGCTGCTGGTCGGCGTGGTAAGCCGGGGGGGGGCAGGGTCGCGAAACAGGAGAGCGGCGCGCGGCACGGCGAGATGCGAGTGCACCCCCCCCCCTTCCATCGCGTCCCTTGTGATCAGTGGACCACCGCCCTCTCTCCTGCGCGGTAGGGAAGGATGGGGGACCATTGCAGACGAAGCACATACATACATGCAGTCATGCTCTGTAGGTCGCTCGGTAGGTAGGTACCGTACATACAGTAGTGTACACACACACACACACACACACACAACATACACACACACATCCACACACGTATGGATAAGTGCCACCAGGTCGTTAGCGAGACCCACGCGGTGATCCGGGAGCATTCCGTTTTCGGGGAATGATTCCTTCGTATTACTCCTCTCATCAGGTTGGTCTGACATGTCGCGGGGAGGCTTGGATGATGTGCGCCCGTGGGGTCTCACAAGACTTGTTTCCCGTCCGTACCCGCTTCGGGAGGAACTGTCAGATCCCACATTTTGGAGCGGCACATCTCGGTACGCTTCAGGGTGTTACAGCGTGCTGGATAATAGCGGTGCCCCCTATTATTGGCTCGAAACACGGGCGCGGTGCAACCCCAGCGGGGCCATTGGGCGGCTTCCAGCGGGCTTTTTCAGGCCCTTCGTTGGGCCGTAAGAGGCGTCATTGCAGCCCCCCCACGAAACTGGATTGCCTGACCGTTGGATCGACCCGCGACAAAGCCTCCGTCGTCCCCCCCCCTCCCCTTGATTCTTGTTGCACGAAAATCAAGGCATGTCTGAAATGGTATGGCAACCACCACATCGCGTCCACAGCAAGCGGCAGCAGCCCAGACAAAAGATCACGCTCGCCGCGCAACTGCGCAGATGTGCGGTGCCAAGTCGAGCAATTATCGCGCGGCCCTGTTCGAAGGCGTGGGTGAGGGGGGGCGACAGCCCACTACACTACCTACATACATCAGCGGGCAGTCTCACCGCTGTTTGCCCGGCTTGCCCTTTGGGGCGGTCGTCTGTGGTCGCTTGTGGTCGCCTGTGGTCTCTTTGGCGGGAGGGGCGATGCGCGAGTGGTGGTACCGGACCCGAGCTGCAATAAATCACAATGTCGATGCATGGGAAACCTTCTGCGCACGGCTTGTCTTGTGCCGCGGGGCTGCTGATTCGGCAACTCGGCTGTGATCCAACCATGGCCAGGGGCAATCGAAAGGATCCCCGGGACCAGACGTCTTACCCGAGCCGCTGCGGCACAGCGCCAGCGCCAGCGCCCGTTGGTTTGTTCAAATTGGATGACTGAAACCCGTCCAAATCAGGCTGTGCCGCGAGAAACCACCGGGGGTTTTGCTGTGCCAGCGCATCGCCAACCATGTTCACGGCCCGGCCCCGACGCTAAAGTGAACCGGTAACGCGGAGACCCGGCCAGCCGATCGGCATGGACACAGCACGTCCTCGGCCATTTAGTCACCAATTGAAGCCCCATCATCGAGCTCGTCACGGTCCGCCCGTTCGAGGTCGGCGAACTTGGCGGAGACGTACGAATAACTAAATGCGCCGAAGGTAGGGTTGCCCTGCAAAGTTTGTGTTGCTGATGGGCAGACACTGCAGGATCCCACGCGCGCTAATATGTGCGAGTGATATCAATATGTGACTGCTGGCCGAGCCGTGCTGATTGATCTCCTACCCTCCGTGCCTCCGTGCCTCCCTCCCTTCCCTTCTCTCCCATCCCTCCCCTCATCCCTCAATCCACGGACATGCAGCTTCCGTGCTTTGTGACCGAAAAAGAAAGGACAGACCCTCCGCAAACAGCGGGTTTTTGTTTTGCTTTGTGCACCCCCGCCTGTCTCGACTCGTAATCGAACCGAACCCGGGAACTTGGTAGACCCTTCCACGCGATGTCATGTCGAGTGGCGAGGTTCGGACTTTGTCGCAATGATTTGATGGCACCAGTCCCAGAAAAAGGAAGCTAGTATTTTAGCCGGATTGTGCGTTTGGTGGTCGAGAGTAACTCCGGCGGTTCTGTTGGTCGTCGGCTTTCAGCGGTCAAACATTGGCTCAGCCCTACATGGGACAAATTCCAAGTTATTGTCGCCGAGTCGCTCCGGCCTGTGTCAGCCGACACTGGTTTTAGGCGAGGCGGGAGGCTTGAGAGGGTGCGAAATATGGAGAAGCAATGATTAGTTATGTACTTGATGTTGTGTATCGTAGATTTGTCGCCACTGTGTAGGTCTGGCGCCTCGTGCACTATGGAACGTGCAACTCAACCGACGACCGACGACCGACGACCGAAGGGAGAGGATGAATGACACCGGGAAGGGCGGGACGGGAAGTTACGGTATCGAATCAACAATCCTGTGTATGGTAAGTTTCGCGGCCCCCATTGCAACGTGGCGCGACAGGGAACCCTGGCTGCCCTTCCTCCGACCGACGCGATGGCCAAGAGCGGGAGCCTTGGAGGCGCGTCTTGGATTTGGGGTCCAATCAGCCAGGCGGGACGGAAACCGAGAGACACAATCGGAAGCTGGAGACGACGCCAAAACCCTCGATCGCCCACTTCCAGGTTTGTTGTGTTGCTTACTGACTGGTAGCCAAATGGGCGGAAATGTCCGGCGGACCTAGTGAATCAGGAGACCACACAAATTTTCAGTCCTGAGGGAGGTTCCCTTCACACAATCTACATGCTCTTGTCAAATGATCGGAGGGCGCTCCGTTCGCTTTTGTCCTTGAAGGTGGAGCGCTTAAGGTGGCATCGTGCAGACAGGCAGCGGAGAATCGGTGGCGGCCCAGGGGAAATGAGATGAAGGCTGGAGACTGGAGAGCTGGGGGAAATCTCGGCTGCTCCCAGGCTAACTATCTCAGGTAGATTCCAGCCCCGCCAACAACATGAGATCCTCTCGTCTCTCTCGGGAACTGGCGCACGGGAGGATGTGGGGTGCAGGACGGGTAAGTCACGTGAGAGCCAAGCCATGCGCTGATTTGTCTTGGGCACCTCGGATGGGTCCTTGTGTTGGTTGAACAAAAGGCGGCCACTCGGCCATTCACGACTGCGCGAACCCATCGCGAACCAATTTTGGAAAGAGATTGGTGCATCCCAAGATCGCGATACGAACAGCGGCTTGGGGGCGAAAAGTTTCCCCAACCGGTTGACCGCCTTTTCATGCATTTCTGGAAGGAGCGGCCTGGGCCCGGTCCCTGATTGTTTTACGCCGCTTGAGTGCGTCAGCGGATCGCCGTTGGTTGGCCTGCAACGACGCCAACCGTGGCCCATTTTTCCCTTGGGATTCCCGTGCCTCGCAATCGTCAGATGGTGAGGCATCGTCTCACCTCAATCGGCCGCCTTCCTTTGCCAAAATTATTTCAAACGGGGATTACATTGCATAGATATCCCATCTTTTCAAACGGGCCGGACACAAGGTCCCTTGCGCCGCCGCATTTGTCCGATGCCTGCCTGACTTGCTTTTGCTTGGGCGGCGCGGGGGGGAAGCAGTGTCTGGCGTTGGGCTCCGACTCAACCCTCGGCCAGAGGCTCGGAACTGGTCTACTTTCGTCTCGGTACTGACGGGCCATGACATTTTCTGCCGTTGGGAGAAGGCAACTACGAGGCGTCGGGGATGCACTCGGCCTTTCGTGGCACCGCGCGCTTCGCTGAATGCATTCTTCGCCGTGCTGGGAAATGACTGATCGTTTTTGTGTGTGGGGGGTGGGAGCGCCGAGCAAAGAAGGGGGTCAACTGATCACGATTTGGAACTTCCAAGGGCACGACAGTCGCATCCGAAGCAAGGGATATGCGGCCAAATGCAAATCAGTCATCAAAGGGGCACCCCCATGGCACTCGACTCCTCGTTGATGAGTGAGACCCGCTCGCTACTTCGTACTTTATCGCGGACCGTTTCGCCTTCTAGATCCCTTTCTCGAAATCCGGTGATGGAGAGAACTGGAACGGCGTGATCGTAGTTTTTTCTTTACAGGCAGGGACCCGTCGGGCTATGCTGGGGCGAGATGTTGAGGGTCGTCGCTCTTCTGACGGGCGTGCGGATGATCGTGATGAGCTGGGTGAATGGTTCGATTAGTTGAATGAACCGACAGCAGGGTCCCTGTTCATGGGATGGGGTCGAGTCAATTGCGTGAAGGCTACACTGCATTGGGGAGGCATGTTGATGCCCGATACATATGAGGGCTTCTAATCAGGCCAGTCTCGTGCCAGTCAATCCTTGATTTGCCCAGGGCTGTCAGGCTCCATTTGTGATGTCGCCCATCAACAAGATACTGGTGTGTGCCGCTGCTGTTTGGCTCTCTTCGACCCTGTCGACCCTGTCGACCCTGTCGACCCTGGTGTTTCCTAACCGGCGCGCATTAGCGCCCTCGCCTCCTCGAAACCGTGTGGGACCGTCACGCAGCATCGCCTCCAGGACTCATCCGGACGGAGACTAACCCAAGGCAAGGGAACGGCGGGCGCGGGACGTTCCCGTACCCACTGTCCCGTCTGTGTCATGTAGTATCAATGTGTAATACCTTCAGTAAGACGGTAATTACCTGACTTCGTACGCTTGATTGCTACCGTGTAGGGCATCTCCAAGGTACCTATGTAGATCAGGCATCAACGAACATCGTCTTTGACATATCAGGGACATCCTTTGCGGTTTCTGGCCTTGCTATGTATGGCCTGTGCAATATTAGCCCGAAGCAACTGTTACCGGTTGGACAACCACTGAAAAGAATTCGGTACTTGTGCCTCATCCCTTTTGCTGGTGCGAATAAATCAGCGATGCCACCCAAAGTCTCTACATGCTGCATGACTTAGGACGCTGTGCTCGTGGGCGGGTTGACAACCGACTTCCCCTTCGGCCGGCAAACTTGAAAAACACACACATATTTATCATTAAGGCGCCTTGTCAGCGATACAAAGAACCAAACCACAAACTACAAGATGTACGGGGTGTATCTAGTACTAGAGATAAGAGATGCGGTTGTTGCCGTTGTTTCTTGGATTCGCGCACGGAGCTGCCTAATAGCCCGATCCTAGCCAATAACACTGCCTAGAGGTAGGCATGCATAGGTAGTTGGGACTCGCCCTCACAAAACAGGACCTGGTCTTGAAACAACCAGCCGAATGCCATTCGCGCCGTGCGAGAGGCGTTCGGTTTTCTCATGGCGCACGGCCCTGGCTCCGAAACTCGACGATGCCTTCAAAATCCTAAGTTTCTTATTCTTTGTCTCATCAAATGTTTGGCTAGCTCGAGCAAAGCTAGCGTAATGGCTGTTTCCAGCGTTATGCAGGGAGAGCGAGCTTTGTGATTGAAACACGGCATTGGTGGCGACACAACCTGCCACTTGTCTCAACATGGGTTCCTCGTGCCTTGGAGCTGGAAGAAGCGAGCCTCGGGGAAGAATGCGATCCAGAAACCCGTCAGCCAATGACTCCCACAGTTGCATGTGCCGCAGCGGCCTGCCATGCGGGAGCAGTCGAAAGGGTGCAAGGATGCAGATGAAACGAGCCAATCAAAGGTTGGACCCGGAAGAAGGACAGCGGGATGAGCCTAAAGAGGGGACGGGCGCTCGGGCGGCACGCGAATCCATGCCGCCGTCACTTCCATCGATCCATCCGATCCTTGTCCCCACCGGCTGAGGGTTGCTTGGCAGCGGAGAAAGACGGGCTCGCCGAATCGACAGCGCCCTTGCACCCATTCTGCGCCCTTGCCTTGGTACAGAGAGCCGGACACCCGAGCACACAACAGGGTGGGTTTTCTGCTGATACTGTGCAGAGTGTGACGGAATGGCAACACCTACGAGGCGGGCTGCGGCGTGCCGCCAGTTCCTTGGTGGTGTGTGACCATGACCACCGCCGGCTTTGGATCGAGCTGCCGGAGGCACGGGTGCCGGGGCGGGGACGCAGAGCCGACCCACCGTCCATTTTCGGTTTCGAGGAGGAGTTTGGCGACGAGGGCTTGCAACCCACCCTAACTCCCTAGCCACTTCTTCATGTTCCTCAGGTATTGGGTATGTATGTATGTACGTCTGCACCGCCCCGACGACAAGTACCCCCTTAATGTTCGTTTTTTTTGTGACCAATGCCTGCCGCGGGCCATCTCTGCGCGGGGATGTTCCACCTCAGCTCGGTACGATCTGCTGATTCATTAATTTAGTACAGCTAAAGTAGCGTGGTCTTCCGCGCCGGAATATGGGCGTTGATTCGTCGTCGGCCCTCTGCTGCAGCGTGCTTTGGACGTCGTGATGGCGGGGCGGGCGGTGGTTTGCGAATAATAACGGCGGCCTGCTTCCCCGTCAATCTCGGTGAGTGGTTCGGCTGCAGGTTCTATCATCTCTCATTTTCCTTCGAATGCATCTCTCGCCACCATGCTGCAAGTCGCCACAAAGGGCGATGCAGGTGGGAGAGCTTTCATCTCTCAAAAGTAAACAGGTGCGAGAAAACCAATCACGCCGTACCGGAACTCGTAATCAAGCGGGAGAGCGACGCTCCATGGGACAGCTCCGGAATCGGGAAGGCATCGCCAAAGTTGGTCGGACAAGGATAGGCTACTTTGGGGCGCTACAAACAGACTGCGACATTTTCAAGTCGCGTAACCTAGCCCGACCGCTGCGGTGACCCACTGCTCACGAGGACATGGTGGCCGGCTGAGGATGCGGGCAGAGAAGCATCGAACTGGGAGAATACCCCTGCAACGCTGGTTTCCCAGCGGCTCGGGAGAGATGCGGTGGCGGCGATGCCCCGCCATTCAGCTGGAGGCGCCATTTCGTCCTTGGGCCTGAACCGTCTCCTCCCGCATCGTGGGGCGGGGCATATCGACGGCCGTCGGCGTCTCGGCGGGGAGAGACCCCCCAAAGCGACTATGTATGTACATGCACATATGTTTTTCGAGGCCTGGATTGCTGCGCCGTGTAATCGGCGGCTCGATCAGATCTTCCCTCCTAGGCGCCTGCGCGGGAAGGCCCGCAAGACCAAGTTTTGGTTGCGCCTGAGCTCTCGGCAAGGCCGGGGTGCGGCGAGTGAAGCCCACGGCTGTCGACAAGCGATGCCCTCGGCCCGGCTCACGTCGGACGGTCTAGAACACAGCTCGAGGTTGTCAATGTATCGCAACGATTGGCACGCAGCGAAGGCGGGGTTACCCAACCTCGCGGCAGTGACACATCTGAGGCCAGCGGAGGCAGAAAGACACAGACACAAACGTGCGGGACGGGACGGAAATTTGGTTGCTCGATGCTGCTGCGACCCGTCAAGTTTCTGTCCGGTGTGCCACAGGAATGATCGATCGTGCGAGTCAAGGAGCACGAGTGACGGGATGAATTGCAACCCCACGGAAGCCTGCTGCTCTCTTGCCTCGGTCACCGCTTCCTCACGTCGGATGGTTGCGCCTTCCCTCCCGTCCGAACCACCGCATTTTAATTTCGGTGATTCTTGTATCGAATCTGATGATGGCTCTTTCCTTCACCCTCTCCGTTTACCCTCGGGCCTGGGGGTTTCAAGGATAGCTGCCCGAGTTGCTTGTACGACGTGGCAAATGCAGCTCTGGTCTCCCTGCAGCGGAATGCTGATTGCATTTCTCGCGTATCACGGCCGGCGTTGAGCGTCATCTGCAAGCAAGAGGTAGGTGCCCGGGAGTGTGCCATCCGTCTCACCCTACAGTGGTCGATCAACTTGACGCCAAATTGTATCACACGAGCGTGTTCAGTCTCAGCTCATGATGGCGCTGACTTTACGCATGCAACAAGCTCGATCGGCACTCAACTCGAGGAATGCCATCAGTTTGACCAGATGTGGTTTGGCGGAATTCCTAGAATTACGGCGCTTCTCGGTCGTTCTCGGTCGTTCTATTCGATGGGATGGGATGTCTTGTAAAACAATTTCTACGGAGATTCATACGCGCACTCGCTTGAAACAATAAAATATTCCGAAGCCATGTAATCAATCCCCGCATCCTGAATTTCAGTTCCTCGAGCAACTGCACGAATTAAGTGTTGGACATTCCTTTTCAACCCGCTCCTTCGGCTTTTTGCACAGGATAGCCGTTTAGTAAGTCTCTACCGGCGTGTTTTGATAGCCTATTCTCAAGAAACGCCGTGCTGGGTTTCGAAGCCGAGTTGCTGCGAGCCAAGCCGTGATGGATGGATGGTGACGACAACTTGACGAACAAGCCACGAACACACACACACTGTACATATCGAGGAGTCAGCAGCGGTCGCCGACCTAATGAGTGCACCGGGCCGAAGCCAAGCATATCGGTCGGCCTGTGTAACCGAACTGGCCGAGGCTTCGGGCATGTCTTTCGGATCGAGAATCGGTTCTTGCTGGCACTGGCTTAAGCCCACCGTATTCTTACGGAAGCCTTCCATTTCAAGAAAACTTGGACTTGGTATTCTTAGCCCTGCCAGCACTAAGTAAAGTAGCCATGCTTCACACCGTCAGCGCCACCCTACTTTGGCCTTGGCCCCCAACCAAAGCTAGCACAAATAGAAGCGGACGCGCAACGATCAGGCCATTATTTTTTAGGAACGGCGCATAGGCGTCCTGCGATCTCCTCAGTGCCAATCGGTAAAGTTGTGTTTTGTTTCGCGTCTGGTAGAGTTATTGCGTGCGAGATGGGAGTTGAGAAGAAAACGCCGTGTTTTGGCGGCAAATAAGGGATCAGAGCCCCTGCCCTGCGGCCCCAACTGCGACCCAGCGCCGCTTCGCGGTCATGACGCAGCAAAACACAACAAATATCGACTATCTCATGGAATTGACAGACTATGTTTTAGTGGGTGCCTCTGAAGCTAATATCATGATTAGCAAGCCGCTGAGGGCATGCCCATCGGGATCAGAATATTGCATTTCTGGCACTGCATCTGAAGTTTTCCTGCTTCGTGGTGAGAAACGGAAACACATGCGTATTGTAAATAACCGGCTTCCATGTTCCTTACTCTGGTAAATACCAACACATCCCTGGCCCGGGCGGGAACGCCCACCCCGGGCAATCGCCTGAACTGGGACCGCGGCCCGCACCTGCTCCCCAGCAAGAAGTTCCGTCGCTTCCATGATCCACCCTTTCCCCAAGCCACCACCTCCGTTGCTGGGACCGGTTCAGGGGACCCCTTGAAACCTCGACCTTGCCCACTTCGCCAGTGGCCCACGGAATTCGGTGCTGGGGTGTTGCGCATGCGCCGCTGAGCCTGTGACCCAACACCTGCTGCGGCCACATCATACGGGAACACCGACGAATCCATCATAAGCAACCCATCTTCGTCAACACCCGTTTTCCTCCCATCTTCCCCGATCCTCACCTGTTACAATATTGGTTCAACACACTGATCTCAGATTTTCCTCATTTCCTCCTCCCGGGACTGCGACCCCACATCAGTCAGACCAAACGGCGAAGCCCCAGCTTGGCGCTTTGATAATTGAAGCTCTTCCATCATACCTCCCTTGTCCACCACCCCGGGCCAGCCCGAAATCCCGGAACATCTTGGGTCTTCTTCTTATCTGTGAGGAACTCGATCCACCGACAAGTTACAGCAACCATTTGACAAGCCGGGTTCGGCCTGCTCGTTCTCGAATTCGATCAATCGCTAAACTTGAGTCGACCGCTGGCAAGCGGATCCAGTCACGTTCTTTCAACCGGCAGGAACGGGCAGGGTACCGTACCTTGTTCTGGTATGTAGTGTATTTTACGCTTACTGTACATACACTCCGTATGCGCCTCTCTTTTCAAAGTCACACATTCGACTCACCTTGCCGCTCACCGAACGGCATCGTATCGGCTGGGGCCGGATTGAGCGGAGCATTTTCCCTCCAATTCTCCATTTCTCCATGGGAGGCGGTCAGGAAAGAATGGATGGTAGAACCAGTTTTCCTTGGTGCAAGCGCATCGTCTTAAAATGGTTCCCTGCCAGCCTGCGTTCCTTCCAATTAACTCCAAGTATGGTCACTCGGTCGAATCCGCTCCAGTCTAGCCGTGCGCACAGGCTTTCGTTCCCACACCCTGCCCGTGCCGGCTCTGCGACATTCCTGGCCGATGCAACCACCCCCCCTCCCACACACCACCTTGTACCCCCAGTACCATGCAGCTAGCACCTGCACAATACGCCCGTTTCCGTTTCCTTCCCGCTTTCCATCCATCATCCATGTTCCACCCCCCCCTTCTCTCCTCCCCTCCCCCTGCCGTTCTGTCAGCCGGTGCCTCCTTGGTTACCCACTGTGGGCGATCGAAACTGCTCACGCTTCGCTGCTGGAACGCTTGGGAAGGCGCTTGATTCGCTACAGAAGGAGCGGCCTGCGTCCTTCCCACTCCAAGGGGTCTGATGGTTTTCATGCAGCCCCCTTGGTTATTTTGCCTTTTCAGCCCCCGCTGGTCGTGCCCACCCGCATCTCATCCAACGCTAACTTTCGGGACCCAGGCCGTCAGCACAAGGGAACTCCCGCTCCTTGCTTTGATAAAAAGGCTCGTTCCAGTTCCCGCCCCCCGGGCGCAACATCCATACATCATTACCCGCCCACCTTCCTTCCCAACCCCAGCTGATCCGCCCACCTTTTCTGTCTATTTATTCGTCCATCCCACCCACTTTCCCTCCCCGCCGACTTCGTGGCTTCATTTTTCAACTTGTGACCCATTGCACCGGTTTTTGTCGCCGGGGCCTTTGCTTGCTGCTGGGAATTACCACCAAGGGTCACGTCACTTCACTCTCTCGGTCAGCTGGACCTCGAACCCGTCTTGACAGGGCCAAAGGCGACTACTTGCACGGCCTGCCAAGAATACCACGACCCTCGCAACTGGGACATTCACATGTCTCTCTAGTTTGCCGGTAACGAGGGTCACTCTAGAGTAAAAATCACTGAAACGACATCCTCCCATCCCATCACTCTTACGCCAAACCGTACCACACACATACCCACGGTCATTGAAAATGGCAGACGAATACCGCAGAGGACGGGTGGAACCACCACGAGATAATGCTGAAGACCTGCGCTACCCACCTCCTCCCGAGGCTGAAGACCGAAGGCGACTCCCCACGACAGGACCAGACGGCATGGCCCTCCCGCCCATGCCCTATCCGCCCCCTGGCCCGCCGTATCAATCGGATCCGCGGTACCAAGAGAGGGCTTACGCACCGGACCCCAGATACCAAGCGGACCCGAGAGGCTGGGTGCCGGAACCACCAGCCCCGAACGGCTACGCTCCCCAGCCAGATGCACGTTACCCTCCACCTTTTCCCCCCCAGGACCCGCGTCAGTTTGAAGACCGGCGGCAGTTCGATGACCGCAGGCCGTACGACGACAGGAGGCAGTACGACGACCGGCGGCAGTACGACGACCGGAGACAGTATGATGAGCAGCGGTTGTACGACGAGCAGAGGCAGTACAACGACCGGAGGGGGTATCCTCCTGACCCATACTACGATCCGCAGCAGGCGCCGCCGGGCAGGGGCGGGTACGGTGCCGACTACTATAGGTACCCGCCAGGGCCTTATTACGGAATGGGCCCTCCGCCACCACCGCCCCCTTCTCAACAACAATCCGCACCGAGGCAAAGGACGTCGATTGCCTGCCGATATTGCCGCAAGAGAAAGGTATTTGATTACAATCAGCCGAGTGCCACCCTACCACAGGAAGTTGTGTTCTGACTTGGTATTTTGATAGATCCGCTGCAGTGGCTACACGCACACCACTAATGGTAAATGCACCAACTGCGACAAACTCCGAATCGACTGCATTTTTCAGCCTGTGTCGTCGAATTCCTCGGCCGCTTTTGTCCCGGTGTCGGCCGTCCCGGGCGGAGTTCCGCCGGGGACGCCGCTCTATGGGGCTTATGGCCAACCTTTACCTCCCTCCGCCCAGTCAGGTCAGCAACCTCGTGCTTATCCGTACCCGGCCGCTGAATACACTCCACCGATGCATTCACCCACGGGGTCTTACCCACCACCACCTTACGACGACAAGGATCCTAGCCGCCGACGAACCCGGCCGCCGGAGGAGGAGCACAGCGCTCGACCGCCTCCGCCAAACTACCCGCTTGACGATGACCCCCGAAGGCGATCTCCTGTTTCAATCCATAGCAACGGCACCCCGCCCACAGTTTACCACTCGTACCAGCAGAGCCCCTATGACCGGGACACACCGCCCACCCCGAATCAGAACACACCCAGTCGCCCCATCCCGCCACCGTCACAGATGCGAAACTCGCAAGCCGGGCCATCCCAGACGCAGCAGCAGCAGCAACTACAGCAGCAGCAGCAGCAGCTACAGCAACAGCAACAGCAGCAGCAGCAGCAGTCTCAGCTCCCACCTCAGGCAAAGAGCCAGCCAAATCCAATGAGTCTGGATAACCTGATGGGCCCCGCACCGCGTACAGTCAACGAAATTGACCAAAGTATGCTGGGGAGGCTGAATCGGCGATCGTGATTGCGTGGGGGATTTTTGGCGCTGGTGGCAGGTCGGAATTGAAAACCCGGCGGCCTGTTGCTCGTAACCAGTAGCAGAGTTGGGTGGTCAATTCGGGAAATAATCGACTTGGTCATACAAGATTGCGCCGCGGGGGTCGGCGGTCAGGCATTTTCATCATCTTCTAAAAAGGACAGAATAATGCAAGCGCAGTCCTCACACGCTATTCTTTCCTACCTTGTTGCTTCCGCTTATCTTGATTCCCGTGGTTTCCATTTTTCTCCATGTTTCGTCTGTTGGGCGGTTTCCATCATGTCACGAGGCTGAAATCAGGCGGGGGGGTAGGCATATTGAGTTCAATGTCTATGGGCCAGGACTCTTTAACGAAGGGCATCCCTGTGCTAGGGGGTTATCTGCTTTACCTGGGTCGGCTCAAGTTATGTTTTTGGTCTTCAGTTAGAAGTGCGTGGTGGAAGAAAGGAATTGCCTCGCGGCACAATTGTCATCATGATCTTTTTCCCTTTTCGTCTGTCTCCCTCCCCCTGGCTGTGTCTATTTTCCTTCGCTTCCATTTTACTCTCTTCATTACCACTTGTGCTTTGCGAACACGATGTAAACAGTGAGCGGTCCGATTACGTTAGTTTTAGCAACACCCAACCTCAAGCCGGGTTCGGGGCGGAGAAAAAATCGAGGACCAGCGCTTTTGCTACAGGTAGCATCAAGTCTGGGATTCCTCTTTGACAATCCCCCAATCATCTACCATCCATCCGCTTGTCCCCCCCGGCAAACAGCATTGCCCAGCGTGTCTTTTTTATCCACTTCCCGCCGAGCCCCGGCCCCGTAGCTGCAGCAAACGGCCAGCAGCGTCCGACTGCGACCCTAAACAAGCGAGTCGGCCAACGATCGCGGGACAGATCACCATCCCGCAGTCGCCCCGGCAGGGATGACTGCTGTGTATGCCACTTAGCCCGCTCACTAAACCAGGATGGGGGAGGGGGGAGAGAGGGGTTGTGACGGTGGACGGAGCCGAAACACGAGAGAGAGAGAGAATCGGAGAGAATCTGGCCGCGGCACCAGATGATGTACCCGCACACTAACTACTAACTATGGGCACCTAAAGTATCTTCCCTACCTTTCACGCAGAACAGGGACGGGGAAAGCTGGAGCAACGAAAAAGAGCTCTGGCCGTCGTCCTCCTGCCCTCTCCGCTCCGGCGCCCGCTTACTCCAAAGTGGCATGATCCTCGCAAATGGGGTAGCGAAGTGCTGCTGATGCTACTTGCGGCGGCGGCGACGACGGCGGGGATGGGGTTGCCGGGCGGGCAAAGCCGCGGTATCCCGGCGACGTTGTTCAGGCATCGCTCGGGGAGGAGGGGGGGGGGGGGGGGCTGTCGCTAGGGCCATCGCCGCCGCAAGCTTAGTAAGGGAATGCGCGTATGTGCATGTAACTGGACCGGGCTGGACTGGACTGGGTCGGTGATGCGGGTGACACGCTATGCGGCGATGGCTCAGGGATGTGGCCGCTTGGTGCGTTGCTATGCCGATGGGGCCGCGAGAGCAACTATTTGCTGGCTGGCTGGCTGGCTGGCTGGCTGCCGGGCGTGCCGTGTTTTCTCTCGGGGCCTCATCCCTGGCCGACGAGCTATCACAACTCTTTTGCATGGCGTGGCGCTCCACCAACGCAAGTGTCTAGCCCTGGGCGAGCCACCGCTGCAACAACGGGACTCTTGGTTTTATTAGCCCCTATTTCATTCCGGGCTGGGAACATTCGGAGGCCAAGCCCGAAGGGTGTTTCCGCTTCGATGCTCCGGGGTGCTTGCGGGAGGGTTGATCCCTCCAGCTTGGAGTCGTTGGTGTCATTTACAGCCAGCTTCGTCAACATCCATCCGATCTCGTCTCTTCAAGTGGGTGGTTGCCTTTTGATTACTGGCTCGATGAATAATTCGAGCCTGTTGCAATTGGCATCTGGTCACACTCATTAATTTCACCGCTTCTTGATTGATTGATACTGTCGATGGAGTGACAAGAAAAGGCTGTGTAGCATAGGTACCTTAACAAATCCACACACGGAACCCCGTCAAGCGCCTTGAGGACACACTCCACAGGGGGTTGTTCTAATGCTTTGTTCACAGGAGATTGGCACTGCCTTGCGTCCTGTGCCCTTCTTCTCTCGTTCCCCAGCGAATCCGGCCTTCGCAAGAAAAGCAGGAAGAAGAACTCAGGTTCCCGCTGTGCGGCACAGAGGAGCGGCGCTGAAGAAGGCTCACTAGGGCGTGTAAAGTAAAAAAAAAAAGTGACGTATCATTTTACGCCGACTCACACCACCACCACTTTTGCTGCGAGGCAGTCCTTGTATCATATTTTGGGTAGGCGGGTTGCCGTTTTCAGGCAGTGCTGCAGGGCCAAAAGCATAATGGGCCAGCTTGGTGGCGTGGACTGCCCATACAGTGGCTAGCGGATGCCAAAAGGAGCGGCCAGCATGAGACCAACATTCGGCTGCTGCTGCGGCATCGCGGCGCTCGTGAGAGGACCAAAAGTCCGATCCTTCGGGCATCAGCGCCCCCCTCACCATCGCACCCAACGGAGTCAAACGCAGAAAAGAAAAAAAAGCAAGCCACATCCATGACGTTCCCATGATGTTATGCGACATGACTCGCAAAATAACACATCATCACCCCCTCAGTCCAATCATCACTAATCATCACCTGATCACCGGGTATACCCCAGGCCAGTGGGACTTCCCGCTTTGCATTTGGCGATCCAGCGGCCCCCAGGCTTGGGCATTGATGAATCAATCAGTGCTGAGCCCCGTCACGGGCCGAGCCCCTTGTGGGAAAAGGGGCAAGATGGGAAACTGACTTGCGGCCATGGGGGGGTTTGATGTGGAAACGGAGGCTGTATTACTGCGTATGGGTTTTGTAAGAACGAAGAACTGAAAAACGGATTCGCGGTCATTACAAAAGAACCTGCGCGATGACTGTTAGTTTTCGAAGTGTGTCTATCAGGCAACAGACCGACAAGGGACTAGGAATGGCCCGGGTTGCTGAACGTAAAGGGGCCGGTGAGGAAGGGGAATCCCCGAGGCATCAAGATTGCGCATCACCCTCATTAGTGGAATGCGAAGAGCGGTCTGGGCGCTCTCGTTCCGGGAGGGATTCGCGGGAGGCTCCAGCCGTCGTGAGATCTTACCATGGCACCAAAAGATCAGACTGATCAAGAGATTGCGCACTTGATGGAGAAAAGGTGGCGGATACTCTTCGCTGATGACGTCTCCATTCACAAATTGTCCTCTTCTACGACGCCATTTTCATCGCCACTGTGGTTAGTTCGTATTGGAGCCTGGAGAACTGCGGCTACAACTGATCAATATGCCGGCAATACCTTCTCTCTCTTGCCCTAACGACCGTTTCAGTCCGTTAAAGCGGCAACGAGAACCGGCAAGTCCACTCTACGGTGGTGTGATCCCAGAGGGAAATTCGATCTGAGGTGAGCCTTGTCCTGGTTTGTGGCCCATGTCGCGAACGAGTTGCCGGGAGGGCTCGCTCTTGGAGAGAAACTAAAATAAAACATTGGATTTGTCAAATTGTGCGGGAGGGCAGTGCCACGCGCTTGCTTGGTTTCAAGCTTCTGATCGGGCAGTTGCCTTCTACCCTACCTATCTAGGTACCTGCCTAACCTCTGCCGTAATTACCTAGCTAAGAGGAAGGATCGAACGGGTTAATGCGAAGCACCAAACGAGAGGAACCAAACGAGAGGAACCCGCCGCATTCAATTTGTGCCCTTAGCCAAACCCGACAAACTCAAAAAAGCGCCCCCAACTCCGGACAATAGGTCATTAATCCCCAACCCCCCTAAAACGGCGCCCATGTGCTAATAATGTCCTTCCAGAAGTGCTGTTGGGTCCCCTCAACAAAGCGACCGCTCCTCGCCCCCCCCCTTCCCTCCGACCGGTTTAAATTTAGCAACCGCCTAGCCTTACGGCCGCCCCCCTTCTCGCCCACCTGTCCGACCCCAAGAACGATCGGAATTGGTGCCTCTACGATAAACAAGAGCTCGGGGATTAACAAGCTTCAGGCTCGGCGAATAGCCCTCCACCGACTACCGCGCCGCAGTGGGCTCTTCCGATAACCACCAGACCAGTGCGGCCAGAATGGCTGGGGGCATTGGAACTTTACACCATTTTACCCTCTTCGGGAACCTTGCTTGGACGAGGGTTTGGCGCTTATGAGGCCGCAACGGGTTGGCAGGCTGCTGTCAGCTTACTGACGTGCCGAACCACGTCAAGCACCCCGGGGAAGCCTAGCGACCAGCCGAAGGATCAAGGGGGGCCGTGCAATCATGAAAAGACAGAATCAAAAGTCTCCGACATAGAGGCTTCATCAAACCGAACTCTCGATTGGAGAGCGGAACTAAACATGAGAACGGACGTCAAGGCGGTTATGGAATGCCGGCCTCGGTGTTGCCGGAAGAAAATCAGAAATCAACTCAACTCATATCGTTGAATCCTTCCAGACGGTAAGTTAGGCCATGGCCCTCACCACCTGATGTCTACTCCTTGCGCCTGACGCTGACGTCTGCTTACCAGAAAAAGCCTCGTGGACAGAGTTGAACGCGCGTGGTAGAGATGTCCTCATGCCTCACTTGGCAGCGGTTGGTAATCCGATATCTAAGAGACATGTCACCGAGCCTGTCTGACTGGTTAGGGTCCGACTAGCTGGGGGCCTGACTCGGGAAATACGCCACGAGGTATTGATAAGTCCTTGCTGAGGTCTAATCAAGGCTCAGTAGCTAAGTAGGGGACCTGGGAAACCGCAAGCCCAAAGCCATCCCTCGGTTTCTTCACAACTCGTTGCCCAGAAACTGTATGGAAACTGACCAAGGGAAGCAGGAACTGGTTCGGGACCATGTTTCCTCCCACTCCCATACTAACTCCCGATAACGTAAGAACAAGCCACACCGCCCAGCACAAGATTCTGCTTCTCAACACTTGGTCGAATGTGCAGAATCAAACAACGTTACCCGCCCTCGTCGTACCCCAGGCCCATCGCGCTCATCTTGGTGGAGACTTCAACATGGGTGTTAACAAGGGGCGTTGCGAGGGCAACGGCCATTGAGTGGAGTCTGGAAATAAATAGCTCCAATGGTTTTCAATCGTCAACATCATGGGTGCAAGGGGTCTTGGGCCTCGAGGTTCGTTGTTTCATTTATTTCTTACCCGACCAGAGTTGTGAAGAGTTGCCGAGTCGTTCCCACTTACCGGAGGCGAGCCCTTGAAGTCAAGGTTGCATCGGCCGCCAACAGCATCTTCGTCGTCTGCTCTTATATCTTTAGTCTGGAGTGTAGTCTATCAGGAAGGGAGACTAGTTGGTTCCTTAAACTGTTTCTTCACAATGATATGTGAGGTAGCGCAAACAAACTTGCGTCCCAGAACTCACACTCAGTACCCGAACCGACGAGCTTGCGGTGACTTACCAAAGCAAACAAAAGAGTGTACTTGATACAAAACTGTCCTCAAGTGCCATGCCTCGGGATACGAGTAGGTGGCGGTTGGGCATGGGCGGCATGCTCCATATTGCCCTGCGAATTTGGACTGGCCCCATCGGGGTACATACTTCCAAGTCTAATGAGGGGACAGAGTGCACAAAGTCGTCATAGTAGTATTCTGTGTCGCACAAGGTAACTGCGGCCTGCGGCCACCTGATTTGTATTTTTGCATTACGGCCATGCTGGGGCCAACCAAACAACTTTGCGAAGCCGACAGCAGAGGGACTTGCTGAGTTAATTAGGTTGGCACTATACCCAGAATTCAGAGACGAAGAAGATACGTATGAGTCCCAGCCCCGAGGAGGAAGCGAAGCACGGCTCAAACGACTTACGAATGATTCGGGAGCATTGTGGTCATCTGTTGATATTGAGCCCTAACCCTTGCAATATTCCTTGCCAATGTCCCCTTGAAGGTATTAACCGCGTTTCTTATCCCCCCCTTCTCGACAATCGTCAAAGTGAGGCAAGGGAGCACTAATTAGCTGAATAGAATGATATATAAATTATACGAAGCGTTGCTTGGAGCGGCCTCTATGGACATGAGTTGGCCTCTTCGCGATAGCATCACGAAAAAAGGGTTAGTATTTTCTCTGGGAGAAATGCAGGTAGGAACAAGTGTTGTATGTAGCTTATAGACAAAGTCTCTGATGGCTCGACTTGGAAAATAGGTCGAGATATTTGGTGTTGGTAATTGACTAGGTTCTTGAATAACTTAAGTTGAAAGACATTAATAATAACAACTAAGCGACCCTGTTGGTTATGATTAGAGAACGGCGAAGCCTAGAGCTGTGATGAGGGGATCATTTTTATGGACAGCCTAGCATTTTAACCTTGCTATGTTGTTGACTGAGGGGCCCAGCCAGCGTCAATCCGGTGTTTACTTGCAGTGGTAGTAGTGGTCTCGATGAATGGTTGCAGAACCGCAGTGGCTGGTCAACAGTAGATATAGAAATTCCACATCCCCCAATATCACCGACCACTCCTAGATAGCTTAGTAGCCAGTGAGGGCAGTCGAGGGCGAACCCCCTTCTCGGAGCAAACCCCAGATAAGGTTTCGTAACCGGCTACCTCCCTTCAGGAGGGCAGCCGGCGAGCTTTTGCTGCCACCGTACCTAGCTAGTCACATCGCCGCTACAGGAGGGTGACCTTGTTTTCCAACCTCTTCCATTTGTTACTTCTTGGTTTGGTACTAGAGTTGGTCGTCATGATAGGTCTGATATCTACTATGCAATGAGTGAGTGCCGAGTGTATTTACTAACTAATCGCCAAGCTAATGTAAGTGAGTGTTTGGTCCACAGCCCACTTTACCGACATCAGTAGCGGGTTGCCTTCAGGCCGGAGGTGAGTGCGGTGATCGCGGGGAACCGGCAGGAAACTGGAGCTTGTGGTGAATAACATAAACGGCCATACCGACATCCGGCCACTTGAATAGAAGATGACCAGATAATCTCGCGTATGTACAAAGCCGTCGTCAACCACACAAGGGGGTAGATCCAAAGGAAGAAGATATCTCGGATCACAAGAACAGACTGAAAGCGAAAGGTCGCGAAGCCATGTCTTCCCGCTCATGGAAACACGCAAAAAGTAGCAACGCAAGAGATAATCCTGCCATCTAGGGGCCAACAAAAAAACCAGCAGAGCCACATTTCCCAACCATAAGACACCCAAGCCATAAATCAACGATCATATCTCTGAAAAACGGAACCACCCGGGTCACACACACACACCGCGAACGACCAAGGGTATCTAGTACCGATAGACATGCCCCCCATCCTGTTTCGGCGTCGCCCTGTACATGTCCGTCCCATCATCCGACACGGGCGTCACGGGCTCCGCCCTCCCCTTATCAGCCGCCGCCCCCGAGGACGAGCCTCCGCCAAACCCGGGATGGAACGGCTCGAATGACAACCGTGGCGGGCCGCGGTCGCCGCCCAGCGCGCTACCGGCTCCCGGCCGGGATGAGGAGCCGCCGGCTGCTGCCGCTGTGTAGTGGGACTCGGTCGGCGGGTCACGGAAGGGGTCCTGGCCGTCATCGTCGTCGTCGGTGCTGTGGCGGCGAGGCGTGCCGCTCGCCGAGCGCGACGGGCCGGCGATGGCTGCGCTGCTGCTGCTGTGATCGTGCGCGTCGAGGTAGGCTTTTCCCTTGCCGTTGCCCCCTGTTCCGCCTCCGCCGACAGCTTTCCTGGCCGGGACGGGTGGCACGGAGCCCGGCTGGTCGATCGGTGATGGGAGGTGCGGCGCTGGGCTAGAGGTGCTGGACCGGCTGTCTCCGAGGCCGAGCTGCTTCTTGGCTTGTAGCAGGGCGCGGCGGTGGTGGTTCAGTGCCTGTTGCAGTTGTTCGTTGGTGTCGATGAGATTTTCCATCGTGTCGTTATCCGGCCCGGGGTTCTCGGCTGTCATGTACCCTTGTATACTGCGGGATGCGCTCGTACACCGGTCCGAAAACTCCTTGATCAAGTCGTTGGAGAGGAATTCGGAGGCGGGGGTGCACGCGACGACTTGCTCTAGAAGTTTGGCGGACGACCGCGCTTCTTCTAACCGGTTCGTGAGCTCGACTGGGTCTGGAAGACGCTTGCTGTGGCCCGGCCGAGGATAGTAAGCCTGGGGTTGATGCTGAGGGTATGGGTTGAAGCCCGGCGGTGGCATCATCATTGACGGCTGGACTGGTCCACCAGACATTCCCTGTGTAGCAGGTTAGCGGATAGACTAGACTTTCCCCGGCTCGCTTGTCGGCCGGCACTCACCCCATAGGTTTTGTAAGCCTTCTCCTTCTCCTTTTTCCACATGTCGATCATCGGGGCTAGCCCCTCGTCGAGGGTTTTGTTGGTCTCGAACGAGTCCAGCGTTTCCATCAGGATTTGGCGCACGCTCGCATCCTTTCCCGATCTGAGCAACTCTTTGGTGGCATCAATAAACTTCTTGTCCATGAACTTTGTAAAACCCGGGCCCGGGTTGTCGGCGAGGATCCGGACTAGCATGATGGCATTATATTGGCATGATGGTTTCGACCAGTAGTCGCGCTGCAGGAACTTGCGGATCAGGCGGGCGGATTCGGCAGCGGCGGCCGGGGAGGCAACGGTCGCCTCGACGATCGAGGGAAGGAATACCACATCATCTCCCTGTTAAGCGCACAACAATGCGGAAATTAGCTTGCCGTTCTCCATCAAGTGTGGCCATCACAAGGCAGCGCGGGGCAGGCGAGCCCTTGACGTACCGACGAACTTCCCACGGACAAGCAAAATTGCTTCTATGTCTCCTAATTAGCATCCGCGATGTGCCAGTCCGGCCGGTGATCGACGAGGTTGGTTCATACCACACAGCGCGCGGCAATCGAATCGGGTGTATCGTTTGCGTGATCGATCGGTGTTTCGTCAACGCTGCCCGTCGCTAGCAACAACACGTCAGCATCCCGGCCGCTATGGATTGCGCGTAGACGGGATATCCTGGGGAGGAACGACGCCCTTACATCCACCAAATGTCTGTCGTTTTTTTAAGTTGCCCAGCACCTTGTTCATGCTAAAGCCCCCCATCTTGTCGGATGCGACAACTCAGCGCGCAAGACCGTTGCTGGCTTCAACTCGATGCAAGTAGTGCGCAAAGGATGTCGAGATGTCGGAGGGGGAACCTCGAGGGGTGGCGGGATAGGAGCAGCCCAAATACCGCCAAAATAATTGTTTCGTTTGGATGCTGTCGCGAATTGCCAGCAACTGGTGATTCCTGTGGCTTATAATTACCGCCAGTGTCGTCTCGCCGCCCTCCGCGTTCTGGCCGTCCAA
Source organism: Chaetomium tenue (assembly GCF_020726465.1). Classification (NCBI taxonomy): domain Eukaryota; kingdom Fungi; phylum Ascomycota; class Sordariomycetes; order Sordariales; family Chaetomiaceae; genus Chaetomium; species Chaetomium tenue. The sequence goes on along the minus strand of NW_027117333.1, from coordinate 4,148,138 downwards.
GCGCTAGGCAGCAAGGGTCCTGGTCTCCCTCGGCTCCGTTTTCACTGCAACGCAGTCTTAGGATTTGGAGTCACCAAAAACAACGAATCCCAAATTGATATTATGTACTTCGTAGAAGGCAACAACTCCGAACTCTAACAAAGTATGTAGTGTGGGACAATGTCACCCGCGGGTAACCTGTCACGGGGTGGTTGCGCCAAGGGACCAGACGCGTAGATCAGACAAAACTGGGGAATCATCAACGGAGAGACGACCAACCTTCTCCCAAGAAAGAAGTGGCTCATCTCTAAGAGAGGTCAACCTGACCCCAAACTTCTCGCCGACAATGGTGTTGGCCACGGCGAAAAGTGTTGCCAAGCCGGACATAAGAGTATGCACTGCCTCGCTGCCGTCGCCGGGACGCGCAAGCAACCATCGCGATCGACTGCCGTCCAGTGTCCACCAGTTGTCCGGTGGGAGGCCCCGAAAAGCGTTGGCTTTGACTTCGACAACCCAAAGACCGATAAGATAAGCCCCGCAGTCATTGTCTCGGCCCACAATCGACCTGCAGCGGAGTAACCATGTGGCTGAGACCTTGAATGCGCCGCTGCAGGTCGACTGGGGGGACGTTAGATGATAACTAAAACATCCCTCGGCAGTACAACGTGTGGGGGGCTGTTAGGGAGGGAAAATCAAGCTCTACACGTAGGTGTCTAGCTACCTAGATTGTACGTAGATGTACACCCCTGCCATCCTATCAGGTACATCATAACTACCTTGATCTTCTATTCTCCGTCCTCATCGGGGGAGAGATCTTCAACGACAAGGTTGCCTCCCCTGCCCATTTTCTCCCCGACCGTTGCTGCTGCACTCGGCTCGAATGTCTCCCGCGGCAAGACCGATGCGATTTGAAACCCGTATTTGTGTTCGTAGCCCTCAGGCTTCTCTACCTTCTTTCCCCCGGGCTCCGCTTGCAAGAGCTCATAACATTCCACGAAAGCGTACAGTTCGTCTAACGTCGTCGTGTTGGTAAATTTGCGAATCACCCGACCGGCGCCTGACGAGGGAGGCATGTTGAGCGCCAGACGGACGACGTCCTTTGCTGCGGTATCGGGCTCCGGTGCGATGGTGGTCGCCCGCCATTCTCTCCATCTCCGCCGCTGCTCTTGTAGGCGGACGGCTGCCTCGGCCTCCTCCTGCGCGCGCTTCTCCGCAGCCGCCGCCGCCGCCGCCGCCTCCCGCTTCTGGCGCGCCCTCTCCCGATCCGCGGCCAGAGACCTTTCGTAAGCCGAATCTTGTTGAGAGCGGAGGTCTCGTGCCATCTCCTGCGCGGCTCGCTCTGACCGGACGCCGTTCAGGTCGGGGCCGTGTTTGGTGATGGCACCCTGGATCCCAGCGAGGTATGCTTCTGCTGTCAAGGACCCGGCAAGGAGTTTTACAATGCCCATGCGTGTGCTACCCTCCTTGGGTGTGAGGCAGATGACGCAAGAGAAGGGGTATTTGGCACAGTTGTACTCCCTGGAGACTTGGTATGCCTCCGAGTCCAACACGTTTCCTCCCCATACAATGACATTGTTGGCGGGATCGTTGATAAAGTTCACGACCTCGGGTGACAAGAGCGTGTTCCGGACAAAGGTCTCCGTGTCGTCGTGTTCCGGGGATAACAAAACCGTCAGTAAGAATTTGAGGTCCCTCTTGGCTGTGTCAAATGCTTGGGCATGGCCGCCCTCGAAGAACGGGAGGCCGTGTGCTCCGTATTCTTCTTCGAAATCCCGCCGAAACCTCTGGGCTGTTTCCTTGGGGAGGGTCACCCTTCGCCCGCTTGTTTGCCTCAATCCCTTCGAGATGGAAGATGCCACAAGCCGCGGGCGTATGGATTGTGGTAGGAATGATAGGAAATAAAAGAGCGACCCGAAGATGCCAGCGAAGACCTTGTATCCGAATCGAAACGGCGCGAAGAGCACAGCGACCAGGAATGGCGTACGATATAGCACCGAGGGACGGGGCACAACGCGTGGGGCAGGTTCTGTCTGAGGCCGCCTTGCCGGTCGGTGTGGTCGGTTGCCAGCATCTAGCAAGCTCTCGTGTAGATTTTCATGTCTCGCTGTGGCCCGGGGAATATTATCGTGTGCTGCCTGGGCTTCGGCGACTGGGTCGGGGCCTTCGCCATCAAAGAACTTGGCAATAGCAATCTAGACGGAAATCAGTTTAGGTTGGTCGTCGTAGAGACGGCGTACTGACCTGCACGTTCCACTGTGACCTCTCAAGGAGAGGAATCGCATCCTTAATCTCTTGGCTTGTTACATCTGTGTACTGTTGGAGCGCTTCCTGCTGAGTTGCAGAAAGGCTGTTCAAATCGAAATCACCCGCGCTCGTCATCCTGCGTCGAGAGGACGCCTCGCCCGTCTAATCTCGACGTATTAAAGAGTATATATTGGTCGCATCAATTGTGGTGCAAAGAAGTCGGAATCATGGGAGAATTTGGCGTGTGCGGAAATCGGAAATCGGGTGTCGAGTGAAACCAAGGTCGGGAGGAAGGCTCGGCTACTTAAAGTAGGTACTGTCCAACGGTTGAAGGTGGCACGATCGTAATCCAAAGGTACGGACTAGTGCTCCGTGATATCGTCCAGTGCGCAGCTACAATTTTTCTTCTGTGTCCTCGGGAACAAGTTTTATCTATGAAGTAGTTGGGGGAAATAACAAATCAAGCGGATACTTCAAACGCTGCCAATTGTTGATGGTTGAGTGGCCTCAGCTCTTCACGATGAGGTCAGCATGCCATGGGTGCACATGCGTGCTGAGACCCTCGTGGCGGGTAACAATGCCACTAAACCCTTGCGGCTGATCTTCAAACAAGGGACACAAAGACAACGCCCCAATCCCGTTACCTGCATATGATGTGGTCCGTGCATGTCGAGGCTGACTCTGGCTGAGGGGCATCCGCCCCCACACCAATCACCTCGCGTGGCCGCCCGCGCTTCTTCCCCTTTGACGGCTCTGCTGCACCTTCAAGTTGCACCTGCAACTCTGGAACGCCCGCCGACAAGCTTGGCTCGGCGGTGATCTCACACCAACCCCAACTTCGGTAAACTATACTGGCATCATTGTCGCCCCTTCGACGTTCCCGTGGTTACCATCCTTCGTTTTCCCGACGCCCATTGAAGTTCCTGCCTTGCGCAATTGTTGCCCGCTTCCGTGCTCTGCTCGCATGACGCTTTCTATGGGTGCCTTATCGCCCGCTCGGTCAAAATATGGGAGAATTCCGCCATCATCAAGTGAGGACGGACCTCTCTACCTGCTGTGCCGCGCTGTATCATGTTTAGCATTCTTTTTTTCTGGAGCTGACGCTGCTTGTCTTTTAGACATCGTAGAATCGACCAAGGCGCCGTCTCCTTCTCCTTGAATTGACCGAGCACCCACCATGGCCGCGACACGATATCCCCCGAATGACCTCCGCCGCCAGGTCGGCTCACCCAGATCCAAAGGCCGAGGTCGGTTCTCTCCGACATCGCAGGGGTCTCTTTCGCTGACGGACAACTCGTAGAAAACAAGGATACGCTCTGTCGCAATATTCTCATCTATGGCAATTGCCGCTACGAGGACCAAGGCTGTACCTTCAATCATGATCAAAACAAAAACCCTTCACCCCAAGCAGATTTGTAAGTGGATGGCTCAGGAACCGTTCACCGCGGCCAATGCTCGCTGCCAACCCAATGGTCTCGAGCCCACCTCTGGTGTTCTACATGCGTTTGATGGGGTTTGCCGCCGGTGTACAGAGCAGAGAGCAAGGAGACACACGGTGGCACCCCGATGATTATGCTCTAGAGAATTCAATGGTGGGCTTCGGCTCGCCGCCATGATCCGAGGCGTACCCGAGGCTGTAGCTCGAGGGCCACATGGTCTAGATCATGATTTTAGTCGCACAACCATCCTTCACCTGTCTAACCTCCTCCTAGTTCGAAGAAGACATTTAACGTCGACTCCCCTGCTTTCACACCATCAAGCCAACCGCAGGTAATCGCAAAGAAAACTACCCTATCCTCACAAGCCGCGAATGCGGCTCCATTTACACCCCGCGGGGCTGGCAGTAAGTTGATTACGACCCGAACTGGCCGTCCTATCCCTAATCATATGCCAGCACCAAACCTGCAGCAAACCGCCGAGGCTTCGGTGTTTAACCCGGCCGCGATCCGGGAGTTCACCCCGCAGAATTACGATATCGGCAACACCGTAATGTCCCAAGTTCATGGAAAACAAAACATCTACTAATCCTGGATCAGAATTCTAATGGCGTGCCGCAAGAAAATGGTATCTACAGTGATCCTTTCACAACCATGGGTTCCTTGAGCTCAACATTACCCTCCGCTGGGCAATATAACCTCTACGCCTCTGACCACAACTCCCTCGCGGGCCCTGGGGCTCAATTCTATCCGCAGCACGGGTCCTTTCCCGCCGGACCGCTCCAACCGCCAAACTACCACCTTTACCAGCCGCATGATAGTTACCGGCAAGAACTGCAGCCATGGCAGCGGGCAACCTATGACTTCTTCATACCAGCCAAGATGCGAGAAGAGCTCCAGAAGAAGATGTTCGCCACCCAGCAGGTGATGCCTAGTAAGTTGTCCCGAGTTCCATCATCCCATCCTCACGTTTGCTAAAGATACCAGATTCCGGGCTGCCTCAACTCGAACGATGGCATTCCTTGTTTCCTCTAGACACCAATAATAGGAAGAACACATCCTCGTTTGGGTATCCAAGTTGGGTATACAAGGCCCAAAATAGCCGAACCGGGAGACATTACGCCCTCAGAAGGCTCGAAGGTCCGAAGCAGCAAAAGCTTCCCAGATTTACATCAGACGATCACTTGCTAACCCTCCCGTGTTAGGCTACCGGTTAACCAACGAAAAGGCCATCCTCACTGTCATGAAGGAATGGAAGAAGATCAAGAACGGCAATGTCGTGACGGTCCATGAAGCGTTCACTACCAGGGAGTTCGGCGATAGCTCCCTGATTTTCGCATACGATTACCATCCACTTTCGAAAACGCTGCAGGAACACCACCTCCAGCCCACTCACGGCAACCGGTATAGAGCACCCAGCGCCGTACCGGAGAATGTCCTCTGGGGCTACATCTGCCAGATCACAAACGCACTCAAGACCATCCACTCGAACAAGCTTGCAGCTCGGTGCCTTGAGCCAAGCAAGATCATTCTTTCGGACAATAACCGCATTCGGCTCTCGGCTTGCTCCATTTTGGACGTGGTCCAGTTCGAGAGCAACACTAAATCGGTTGCAGAGCTGCAACAGGAGGATCTCGTCAAATTTGGCAAGCTCATACTCGCCCTAGCGACCGGTGCTCCACCCGCTCACCTGAACAACATCCAAGTCGCCCTCGACAGCCTGGTCACGAAGTATTCGGCAAACCTCAAAGACGCCGTGGCATGGCTCATAGCACCGTCAAATCCAGGCGAGTCCAAAAGCATCGAGAACTTCATCAGCGGCATTGCCACACACATGACGGCTTTCTTCGATCTTGCTCTCCAGGACGGCGACGAAAAGCAATTCCATCTTGCGAGAGAGCTAGAAAACGGCCGCATCGCCCGCAGTATGATGAAGCTCATGACGATCATCGAGCGCGCCGAGCCCGGCGGCGCGCAGAGCTGGTCCGAGACGGGCGAGCGGTACCAGCTCAAGCTCTTCCGCGACTATGTGTTCCACCGAGTCGAGGCTGACGGGAAACCCAATCTTGCTGTGGGTCACATGCTGAGCTGCCTTAGCAAGCTCGACGCAGGCATCGACGAGATGGTCGTCCTGACCAGCCGCGACAACGAGACCGTATTTGTGCTCAGCTACCGGGAACTCAAGCAAATGTTTGACCGCGCGTTTAACGAACTCGTGAAACACAGCAAGACCGGCGCCCCCGGGGCGAACAACTAGGCGGTGAAACTGCCGATGGCGCCGGTGTTGTGGAGGCCCCCTTCGAAGGTCTCCGTTCCACCGAAGCATTTTTCGACGAGATTCGCTCCGCTGAGATCTGCTTCGCTTAGCTCTATTTCATTGAGTGGTACTATAATGCAACGCAACCGTCTGAGGCGTGCTTTGTTGAGGACTGACCCACCATGGGTTGGTGTTGTGAAGGTTCAACCAGCACGGGCCGGTCCGGTGAAGCCCGCGTCCCTAAGCCTTTTCTCGCAGAGGGATATTCCGGTGAGGGCCGTTCCGGATGTGACTGCATTGGCGAGTGGTGTTTTACAAAAGGGGGGAACAGGGCGATTTGAGCAGGCGGGAGAGGAGACGGTGAAAGAGGAGACGGAGAAGAACGAGTTGGCAAGAGGTGTGCCAGCAAGCAGCAAACCGGCGAGGTACGATACGGCGACGATCGATCGGGAAAGGGGTGATTCGATCAGGTCTGCCTCCACGAGCTTGGTCCCAGCGAAAACGATTCGGGCTGCGCCCAACTCGGCACAGCCATCTCCAGCAAGAAATGGCCTGGCATCGAGTGATTCGGAGGGGCCTGCTTTAGTAAACCCTAAACCGACCGTCATTGTTCCCGCTCTACCTGATCCGAGCAAGCTGTTTCCGGGAAAGTACGGTCCGAAGCCGGCTACACCAGCTCTCCCAGACTCTACTCGACCAGGGGCTGTTCCAGCTGTGCCTAACTCAACGGAGTTGAACCGAGAAAGCGACGATGGCCTAGCGAGTGCCCCGATACCAAGGCCAGGGTGGCGGCGACGGGTCTTAGCATGGGTGGACCACCAGGCCGATATTTAGTGTCCTTCGGAGTACGATCCAACCGTGGTACAGGGGCAATGATCTCTAGTATGGTTTATGATAAAGGGTTTTTGATCTGGGATATAACCAGGCAGGACTGCTTGCAAGACAATGCATGCCAATAAATGGGGAGGAAAAACAGGTAAATTGGAAGGCCGCAACACGTTGCAGCTCGGTTCGTACGGTGGTGGAGGGACGGGCGAGCGAGCAACAGTGAGCGTATATAACTATCCAACGGTATCAGTGGTTGTTGACTAGTGGTCGTGTACCGTGTAGCGGCTGCATAACAGAACAAAATTTCATGATGTATTCTCAATATCGGTCAAAGGCTTCGAGCTCCAATCTGCTGTGGCCAACTTAAAGTAACAACTGTGTCAGGCGGGGCCGTTCATGTCGGCTTTCTTAAGAGGCCATGACCCCCCAGTCAAGATGAACAGCATCCATCTGCGCTGGGATAGCATGGAACAAGAAGCTATAGTGAGAAGCTTACTCGCCCTTGGGTGTAGGCTGTTCCTGAGAATATAATCCTGAGGCGCCATTGCCAGCTCAGGCCAGGCAACCCTTCCATTCCATAGGTAAGGCAGAAATATCCTGCCCTTTTGTCGTTGGGCCCCAGGCAGCGGCCACAAAACTCCCGACCTTACACCCGTAAGACGGATGCAGTCTTCACTCCTCTTCCGCCTGAAGGAAGGGATTCGCTATCACCTCGCTCCCGTCGACCGGACTGAGCACCACGAGCAGCGTACCACGCACCACCACCAACCCGAGCGGCCTGGTCATCTCGTTGCCCTCGTCATCTGCCAAATCACAAAACCGGTCAGCATCCCAACTTCCGCATCCCAGCGCCAACACGGTGCAATCGGGGCAAAATAAGAGGGGCCTCACCTCTTAGAAGCTCCTCCACCTCGTCCAAAACCAAGTTCATCAGCGCATCATACCCCTTCAACACACCTGTCGCTAGATGCCCCCGTAACCAACCGAGTCTGTTAGCCCAGCCAACCCCTTCACCACTTCACTTCACCACCACCTGGGGGGAGGGGGGACAATAAACGAACCTTCCCGCCCGCCATTAAACTTGACCGTGATCCGCTTGTCCATGTACTTCTTCAGATCCAGGATGTTCTCCTTTTTCGGCCGCTCCTTGTCCTGCCCCTGGCCCTGTCCGCCGCCGCCGCCGCCGCCGCCCCGGCCTCCTCCTCCACGCCCGCCACGGCCACCCCGGGAGCCGCCGCCGTGCCCGCCTCGGTGGGGTCGGTCCGCCATTGTTTGTTGTTTTTGATGGGTTTTGGGGGGTTGGATCAGAGGGAGAGGGGTTGTGAAGGTTTCGGTGGGTTGGTGGTCGAGGTGCGGGGGAATCGTAGGTGGTATGAGAGGACTCCGGCAAATTGGAGGTCGGGGATCTCTGCGAGGTCTGCTTGTTTGTTCGCTCGTTTGTCTGCTCGTTCGGTTGTCACAGGTGGTGGGGTTCGTTGACCAGAGCCGACTTCAAACTGTATTGCAGGTGCCAAATTCTCGGGGTTGGCAGGGAGCGGACCGACCCCACGATAGTGGAGCTTTCGAATGTCTTGGCAACCGCGAGCTGCGGGTGGGGTCGCGGCGCGATCTGAGCTCGCCAAGCTTTCAGCTTCCTTCTTTCTGGCTGGCGCGCACCATGTGATGCAGGGGTTGAAAACACCATGTGGTCCGTGCTTCTCAATAACTGACTTCAACGATCCCGAGGATTTGGGGTTCGACGACCCACCATTGTAAGGGTCTTGCTGATGCTATCAGATCTGAATTATGGCGGTATTATATTTTGATGGAAAGTCTCGTTGTACCGTTAAATTCGGTCTATAGCGCCACATACGCCGTGCCAACTTTAATCACGACAAGCTAAAATCAACAGATGAGCTCTCCTATTTCCGACAGGTTCGATATATGAGGGAACAGTATCTTCAGTGTCGTACTTTTGGCAGAATCTGTATTATCCAAAGTTGACAGCGACAAAAGGCGCTCTTGTGCATCATCCCCGATGGTTTCCCGAGATCAATTTCACGGTTACATTTCTTGCAATCCCCGAACTCGCGCGAGGATGCGATTCAAGAATGTCGACTTCAAACCTTTTAAGGCTCTAATCGTAAAGATTGTTTTTCTACGTCTTCTACAGCTAGTCTACCTACGATCGGGAAGACGAATAGTTTGTAGTTTCGTAACGTGTCCTTCGTCGCATGGATCGCATAAACAACAGCAGTTAGTATTTAGTTAGGTGCTGGTATCGTAAAGCAAGAGGCCTTTCTTCCGCAAGTTGTGAATGCTCAGTTTACCATAGGCAAACCTTAAGCTCGGGTTCTCGCCAGTGCGCAAGCCAGGAGCCCCGAGGTGATGATGAAGCTCGCGAGGCATTGAAGCGGCATGGGTACCTAACACAGACTTGCGAAGTATGAAGAACCGTGATTCCGTGAATAGAATGAGATAAAATGGGAGAGTACTAAATTTATTACAGTAACGGGAGTAAAGACACCCAAATATCTGCCAAATACTGCCTGATGATGCCTGGAGCTGTGACCTTGAGTGTCCATGACTCGTCAATCATGGGTTTGAGCCGAGCGGGACAGGGAAATGGTTATCTGGTACCCCTCGTAATCAATATATGGGGTCGTCAACTACGGGAAGTAGCTATGTATCTGCAAGCGCTTCCGGTGTGCGTTGCCTAGACGGTACCTTGCCTAGGCGGCGCTGCATCTCAAGGGACGTGCAATTTCCAGGGACGGAACCTGAGGGACAAGGGTGATGGCAACTCTAGAAAGTGAGTCTCTTGCCAAAGTTTAGCTGTACTGTCACTTGTCATAAGAGCGATGGTGGGATTCTATCCAGGAACGGGATGCAGTCGCGGAGGCCAGCCGCAGGGGTCACAAGAGAACACGATGTTGCTATCCTGATTTGAACCCGACAAGAGCTTCGAATGCCAACTTGGCAAAAGATCTAACGATTCTTGACTGGGTGCATTGCGTTGGGGCCCTATAATCCTGCAACACTACACGACATTGCAGTCCACGCTTCAGACGGGGACACGCTGTCGTAGCAAGTCTCGATTCTGGTTCACCGAACTCGGTTCTAGTAGCAATGAAGACTGCGACTCATACACGCTCGTGGCTAGTGGAAGTCCCTGGCTTAGCCTACGTGTAACTGCAGCCCGATGAGGATCCAGGTGGTGAATACATGTATGTAAAAAAGAAGAGTAAAGTGGCTTAGGGTGTTCTCAGCGCCGCTTGCTCGACCTGCGGAGTACTCGGGAAGTAATTGGATAACCTTGACTTAAAAAAACCCAAACTCGACACTCGGCAAACAGATACAAGTTGTCGAGTGAGCTTCATTGGCCGTGATTCCCTGGTTTGCACCTCTGGGTGTCATAGCCCCGCAGTTTCGGGCTTCAGCCCGGGAACATGAGGGTCTCGTCACAACGGCCGAAACGAGTGGCAACCTCAACATCCCGACATTGAATGGCTCACCGTTCGAGGCGGAGCCGGCACATCCTAGTCAAAAGTAGTCATATGAGGTGCTTTAACTCCCGGAAACCTGCAGTGTAGATATTTCCGTCCCGGGTAAGTGGACATTCAGGGGAGTGAGTGGTTATGACAACCCTGACTGGCGCAGATGGAGTCAATGATCCCAGTGATGAAATGCGGAGGATCATTGCATCGCACGCCCAAGGAGGCTTCGTGGGTAGCAGGGGTAGTGGAGGGGTGGTGAACACGGATCGGTTCCCTCCGGGTACGAAAGTGAAGAAAGGGGTATTGGACGTTCTCGAAAGCGAAACCTGAACATTTCAAGGGCCCTAACTATGGTGTGGTTTGGGGGATAATGCCAATGCGGTCATTGCTGGCGATCGGTGCACTGCAGAGGAGTCTGATCTGGAGGTTACCTACCTAGTTACCACCTTGTCGAGTCCACAGGTCCCTACCCCCTTTGGCCTCCGGTCCAACCCGAGCCGGCCCAGGCTCGCCGCCTCCTACACACATGACGCTGGCTCCCCTCTCCACAAACCAAATCTCGAGGCAACACTTCCAGATCGGGTAATCTGCAATCCAATCCGTCCACGACAGAAAACAACCAAACACCGGGCACCATACCATCCCAACAAAGAAAATGTTGGCACATGTTTAAACACAGTATCCTATCCAGACTATACAACTTTGTCGGTAGGCCTATGAGAACCCTATATGGCGACTGTCCACCACCGCCCGATCACAAGGCTGCCTGAGGAGGCTGTCTCACTAGGGAGGTAGATAGACTTTGGTGCACACATAAGGTTCTGTATGTACCATAGCGATTGTCAAAAGACGGATGTCTTCATGCAGGAGGGGGAGGGGGGTTAAAGGGGAGGGGGAAACGCAAAGAGGAACATGTGATGTCTGTGTGAGTGTCAGGGAAGGAGTCTCAGTTTGACATGAGGCAAGGTTAGGTAGGTAGTCCTCTCGTGCTGCATCCTGATTATTTGATGGGGGTGATGGAAGGGGGCACGTTCCCCCTCGATCTCTGGTTTAAATACCGTTGGCCCCCCCTGGCTCTTCTTCCCGCTCAACCCAACCCGCTTCCCTTTTCTCTTCCCCAAACCGCTCACACCTTCGCTCCCCACCCCTGTCCTCCCGACCACAGCTATTTACTGATGTGGGTATTGTTCCCGCAGCCATTTGCACACAACTACCTTGCCTGTTGCAGACTCCGCACACGTCGCCATCCTGACGCGTTGTCTTGCAATTGATCATCCACTTGCCTTTTTCACACTTTCACACTTTCACACTTTCACCCTTTCACCCTTGCGTCCTCGCTTGCAACCGTGCAGGGCACTAATACCACTTTTCTTTTGGAGCTTCCCCATCTCCATTGCTCGTCTTACACCTCACCCTTTTCTTCTTTTGTTGCATCGGTCCCGCGCCACATCAACGCGGCCCGCATAAACCGACCACTCACTCAGCTCAAGCCGCCTTGCTGAGAAGCTGACTCGCCCTGTCCCACGCGTTTGCATTTCCTGCATTCCTGCATTCTGCCGACCAAACATCACGAACCAACCTTAACCAGCCTCATCATCTCGCATCCAACCTTCTACTCCTACTATAACCACCCACAACAATGGCCGCCATTGAGGCAGCCCCAATAATTGCGGAGCTTGACTCGCTGTTACTATGCGGGTCGAGCTTCTCAAGTAGCGATGCAACAGATTCGGCCTCGTCGAATTTCACGTCGATGAGTTCCACCCCTCCGACCACCGTATCCGCCGACAGCATGTCGTTGGCCTCAGAGCCAGACCACCCCAAGTCAGACACCACCATCGCGTCCAACATCGAAGCCGTCATCACTGTCACTTCTAGCCTCGAAACCGAGATTGAGCAGCAAAAGTCCGGTCAGCAGACCCCGATAGCCGACGATGCCATTGTTGTCGCAGAACCGCCACCACCTGAACTGTCACCCGCTAGTCGACCCCGACGAGCCCGATCCAGCCTCCCCGTTTACAACCTCTCCAAGCTCATGGGCACCGACGTGCACGGGAGACGCAGGTCAAAGGGAGATACAGTGCTAGAAAAGCGACGGCGCACTATCTCGGATGGGACAACAGCAGATTTTGGCGATTTGGACGCGACAAAATTGAGCGATGCGCTGGCAAAAGCCAGCCAAACGACCAAAACCGAAGTTGACGCGTCAAGAGTCAAGCGGTCAAGCGCGGTCCTCCATACCCCGAAAAGCGCGCGGATCGCTAAGAAATCGTCTTTGAGCCCTGCGCCAGCGCATTTGACGCGTCGCACGACGCGTCTTTCCGGCGCTTCTACCGAGACCATCACTACCAAGCTGTCCGCCCTGGGCAAGCGGGGTAAAAAGGCGGTCGACAAGGCGGTTAGCCGACTACCTCGCGAGCTCATGCGATTGAAGGACACCAATGAGTTTGCCCATATTGACACACGCCCGGTCCGGTACACGGTTTGGAGCAACGGGAAATATGTTGAGGTCGACCCTTCCCAGGAGACCCCGGCACCCCAGCCACCCCTGAAGAAAGTCAAGGTTGACGAGAAGGCTGTCAAAGGCGAGGAGAAACCTGCAGCCGAGGAGCAGAAACCTGCTGCACCCGCGGTCAAGAAGCCCCGTGCGAAGAAGTGGCTTGAAAAGGGCCTCTACGCAGGGCAGGAAACACCCTTGGACATTTTCAAGGGCCTTAATTCTCAAGAAAAGAAGAAGCTGGCTGCGCTCCCAGAGTTGTTGCCGAGCAGCAAGCCTAACCACACCTTTCCCCTGCCCATGTACAACGGCCTGCGTGTCCTCATCAACGGCCGGGACTTCAAGCTGCCTTTTGACGTCTGCAACCCCCTTCCGCCAGGCCAGCCAAAGCCCGCCGCGTATCGCACCATGACGAAGAGTGAGTTGTCCTACCAGTCTGACGGCAGAGTGTTTACTGACTCTTTCTCCAGATCGCTTCGTGGGAGACGCAGCCTCATACTGGAAAAAGACGCCTCATTTTGGGGATTTCGCGTCCAGATGCGTTTGCCAGCCCGCAGACGGTTGCGATGAGGACTGTCAAAACCGCATCATGCTGTACGAGTGCGATGACACGAATTGCAACTTTGGCACGGCCCACTGCCAGAACCGTGCGTTCCAGGATTTGCAGGAGCGCACCAAGAAGGGCGGCCGGTACCGTGTTGGTGTCGAGGTTGTCAAGACGGGCGACCGTGGCTACGGAGTCCGTAGCAACCGTTGTTTCGAGGCAAACCAGATCATCATGGAGTACACTGGCGAGATCATTACCGAAGCAGAGTGTGAGCGCCGGATGAACGAGGAATACAAGGATAATGAGGTCAGTCTTCTCTATCCTGTCTATCGGCCCCTGAAAAGTGCCAGATAGATGACTGACCTTTGCAGTGTTATTACCTCATGTCCTTTGACCAGAACATGATCATCGACGCAACCACCGGTAGTATCGCGCGGTTCGTCAACCACTCATGCTCTCCTAACTGCCGGATGATCAAGTGGATTGTGGCCGGCCAACCGCGCATGGCCCTCTTCGCCGGAGACCGCCCCATCATGACGGGCGAGGAACTCACATACGACTACAACTTTGACCCCTTCTCCGCTAAGAACGTGCAGAAGTGCCTCTGTGGTAGTCCCAACTGTAGGGGCGTGTTGGGTCCCAAGCCCAAGGAGGTGAAGGCGCCCAAGCCGCCCAAGGAGGAAAAGAAGACAAAGAAGACGTCTTCCAAGACATCCAGGGTTTTGACCAAGGTTTCGTCCAAAGCTACCATCAAAACGTCCGTCAAGCCATCCGCTAAAACGTCCACCAAGCGGAAGCTCAAGGACGCTTTTGAGTTCGACGGCGACGACGAAGAGGATGACAAGCCGATCAAGAAGCAGAAGGTCAAGGCGGCAACCGGCCTCAAGCGGACTCTCTCGTCGGCGACCCGCAAGGTCGCAAAGGGCGCAGCCAAGGGAGCAGCCAATGGCGCGGCCACGATCAAGCGCAGCGTGGCAAGCATCTCTATGGCTACGAAAAAGAAGTCCATCGCAGTCAAGGTGACCAAGACGGCGACCACAAAGACCGCGAAGACGTCAACCACGGTCCGGCGGGTCTTGGGCAGCGGCGCTTCCAAGAAAGGGCCCGGGAAGAAGACAACGGTCGTGGTCAGCACCAAACCCAAGGCCAAAACTGCCGTCCCGTCCCGCAGCCCGAGCCTGACCATCGTCGCGGCGGGCAGTTCCTCTTTACCCGCCCAGAAAAACGCGGACAAGGCTGTCTCGACGCCGACTTCATCGGTCTCCTCCAAGAAAGACATGCCCAAGTTGACCATCTCGTCAGGCGCCAGCAAGACGTCTTCGCGGAAGTTAACCCCCTCCCGCAAGGCCCTCGAGTCAGGATTGCTTGTCGGAAGCCCGTCGTCGGCCAAGTCGGTCAAGATGACCGCCGCGGCGAAGCCTATGCCCAAGCTCAAGCTGGTTGCTACCGTTGTGAACTAAGCCTGTCTGGCCTTTTGCTTGGCTTGGTGGAGGTGGAGTGAAAAGGTGAAGGGTGCTCGCCTGGCGGGGGTGCATTATCACACCTGCCGTTTCGACAGCGAGGTGTACAATCTTGGTGTATACGAAAGGGGGCAGGAGGACAGAAGGAATAGGCGTCAAAGGAAGGGTGACATTCCCGGGTTTGCTCTGGCGTTCTTTTGCTTGCAAGTCGGTTGCTACTATTACACGGGGGGATAGGTGGGAAATGAAACGAAGGGGGAGGTAGGAGGGGAGACTCGGTGTTACCTGTTTTCCTTGTAGCAGGTTAGGGGGGGGGGGGGGGGGGGTACTCTCGTCGTGTGGTGAGGGCTGGAGGGATAAATATCAAGGGTACGGTACAGGTTTGCTTTGGTATGCCATGCATATTATTGTTCCTGTGGGGGATGGGGACATCGGATTTCTTTTTCATTATTGCGGAACCAGAGAAGCCGTCGTGGCCTCTCCCTTCTGGCGTTCAACATGGGTCATCATCCATTTTAGGCAAAGACAGGAATGGCATTTTCAACATAACGTTCCCACCAGACACTCCAGGGTTTGTGATGTTTGTGATTGGTGTTGCTTCCTCCCCAACCAAAATGATGAACCCAGCATGCGGCGCGGCCACAGCAGCGCATCGCTTAACCTCCAAAAAGGGACGTGCTCGGTGTGCAAAACGTCAACACTAGCGATTTTGAACCGAGCTATTACCTAGGTATGCTCACCGAGCGAGACACGGGAGGGGTTACCTTCCCAACCTCCTGCCGGCGACGCAACATGGTGGGAAATGCCACGTGGAATGTCTAACCAAACTATACACAGTATGTACATATATATGTACCTGGCTATGCCGTTTTCCCGGGGCGCACGGGGGGGCAGGGGGGGAGGCCACACTCACATGGTTTGGTACACCGAGGTCCCGATGCCAGGGAGCGCCGGGGGCAGTTTGGGCAATCCGGTAAATATCCAGGTTAGTGATTGGTTGGATGGTTGGATAATTGGATTACCATGCCAATCAATGCATATGCAGATCAACCCAATTCCATTGCTGTTGTGATACTGTCATTCAGCTTCCATGATTCCCATCATCGCAAGCCCGTGGACCAGGGGATCAGCGAGCTGGTTTGGGTGTGTTCGGCCGGGCTGTGCACCTGCCACCCTGCCCAGGCGCCCCGGTGTTCAGATCCGGCCGGGGTGGAGCAGCGGAGGGGCGGGGGTGCAACCAATTTATTTACGCAAAGATGTAGAGTTGTGTGTTGATGGAAGTTTGATGTTGGGAAATCTCCGAGTCCCTCTCCAGTTTAGCTAATTGCGGTGTGTAATTTGCTTATAGCACAGTTGATGCTCAAGTGGGACTACAAGTAGATACCATGGATAACGAAACAGCCTGGGCTGAAATAAGGTTCTACCAAGTGTTCAGGAAATGCGGTGACTGAATTCGGTATTCTGGGCATCCTGGTAGCTAGATATTTACCTCGGTAGATAAATATTGTTGCTTAGTCTGTGCCGCGTCCCAGCTGCCCATGCAAGGGTCTTTTTGTTTCTTGTCCACATCACTGCGGCAGCACGTCAGCGGCCAGGTTGAAGCCGAGAAAATTGACTGTAGAAACAAGTGTAGCCTGCCTCGTTACCATGGGATGAGCAGTCAATGGCAATAAAGAATGACGATATCTATAAGCACTAGGAGATCTAGCTACCTAAAACCAACGAAAAGCCCACTCTAGGTACCACAGTTGCCCCTGTCGCTGAAGAATTCAGGCTCGCGCCCATGCCTGGGGTGTCTAATCTAAGGTGTACTGTGTTCCAAGTTTCCAATGCTCGCAATGCAAAACCTCCCATCCCCTCTATATGTGATGCCGGTGAAAGAGACAACTACAAGCCAAACAACCCCACCAATCCAACCCGGCCGTGACCAACTCAATCGATAAATAGACATCCAATGTGTATATGAAAAGGCGATGGTGTTGTGACGAGGGACGAGAGGCTCCATGGCCCTCGTACCGAAGCCTGTTGACGGGTGGCTGATCCCTCTTAACGATTGGGATAGGTAATGACGACCTTCTCGCAATCTCTGCAGCATCCGTGAGAGCACACCGGACACCAGTCATCGAACCGGCAACTGAGAGGGCCGTCGCCGCAGGCATGCTGTTTCCGTGTTAGCGTGCCAGGTTCCTTCTTGCATCACGAAGTGTTGAACTCTTACGCAATACCACTTGCGCTCTGCGTAGCCCTTGCTGCTTGATTCTCTAGGCATGATGATCACGAGATGTGTTTGCGGTGAATATGTTGGTGTTGTAAGAGTTGGAAATTCAGAGAGAACTAAAGCAATATGTAGATGATGTTGACGAAGCTAGGAACGCTGATAGGGGACCTAGATAGACAAGCACGGAGTCGGATGTGAGCTCGAGCTTATATGCTTCGAGCAACTGGTGACTCTGGGGGCACAACAAAATAAACAAGGACACTTATGCCGTCGCCTCGATGGGCCGCGAAACTCCCTTGCCGGGCAGACTGGCGGGCCTAGGTCGAGCGAGTCCAGGGCTTGCTAGGCGACTGCATCGCTCCGCCATCGTGCCCACCCGGCAAGGGGCAAAGTAGGCAAACGGAATTGCAAAGCTTGAACGAGGCGAGCGTATGAAAGGCGACGCTATCCGGTGAAGGAGTCACCTGAAATCTGTGGAGAATGGGAAGCACTTGCTCGTTAAAAAATGCCTGGATGACGACGGCCGGGTCCGGGCTCCGGAGACACAGCAGCGCAACCGTCAGCCAGTCGATGCTGGTCAAAGATGGAGAGGATCTGATCCATTGGAGAGTTCAGTCGGTGGCCTGTGGGCGCAGCAGACAGAAGAACGAGCAACCTGCTTGTTGAGTGGGGTCAACAATTTGTTATTGTGACCATGGGGGGGGAGTGGGGGAGACTCGAGACTCGAGACTCCCAAGCTTGAAATTCGGGCCCGAGGCGCCCGACAAGCCACAACGGTCGACCGAGCGGGCCCGGGGCAAGGAAGCTAGTCGCGAAATCGATGTTGAACGTTGTCGCCGGTCAAGGACCAAGCGATCCCAAGTCCAGGTCACCTTTGCTCTGCCGCCGTAATCGCGAGGGGCCGGGTTCGTGTAACCATCGGCGTGAGCGTGGACGTGGAGGAGGACGAGGACAAGGACGAGTACCAGCGATTCGCTCCTTCCATGGGAAAACCCAATGACAAAGGGCCGTCAAAAGTTTGGGGTGACGTCTCTGGAACCGACGCTGCCCGACCGGACTTGCACTTTCCTCTGCTGATGCGGCACGTGTGCGGCTCTGCGAACACAGTATGAACCAAAAGTCT
This sequence comes from Chaetomium tenue, assembly GCF_020726465.1. Lineage (NCBI taxonomy): Eukaryota > Fungi > Ascomycota > Sordariomycetes > Sordariales > Chaetomiaceae > Chaetomium > Chaetomium tenue. Next base: position 4,130,073 of record NW_027117333.1, on the reverse strand, counting down.
TGGCGGCGGTGTTGCCCCACCTGCTCATCGCGCCCAGAACGATTGACCAATCCGAAGTGTCATGCGCTTATCCGCATTGGCCAAGAAACCCCCGGCTCGTTTTTGGAGGAATGAAGCGGGTGGCCCTGCAGCCCTGGTTCCAGCTCCCCCGCCAACCTGAAGCGCCCGGCTCACAACCAAAGTGCGACATCGAGCTCGTTGACCGAGCAGTTTCTCCATACCCGCCTAGCTGGCTCCGCGCAAGGCACAACCGACGGTGGCTGAGGCAGGAATTCGTGAACATGCCCCAAAGAGTCCAAACAGACAAGCACTGCTTTCGGGCAGCTTCACCGCAAAGTTGCAGCCTTGCCTCCCTACGTCCCGGTGTTGATGATGCTGCCTGGGGGCATGCATCTCCCGCGTCAGGCTCTGAGTCAACCCTGCGCTCCGTCAATGACGCGACGTTTGGAGGTCGCATTCGGCTTCGTTTCATATTACCGTCGGTCAGGAAACCGATCAGTCCGCCAACCCTGGTGTTGTTGAGGAGAGGAGTCGCCGCGACAATCCTGAACGAGGGGCGGAACCGGCCGATGTCGAGATGGCCCGTTTGCTCAGCTAAACTGCCACAGCTTTCATTCCAGTTTGCCCAAATTGCCGAACGGATTATTGCGGTTTGCGACCCTTCGGTAAACCCTTTTCCGCGATCGGCTTGTGGCCAAAGTGGCACGGCCAAACGGCTGAGATGATGAACTCGCCCGAATGAACTCGCCCGAGGCAGTGCATATCGCCATCATGGGCGAGAGCGGGATCGGGCTGCTCTCGCAGACATTGGAGCCATTGCCAAATTGCTTTTTTTATGTTGTTCCTTGTTGCTTGCTGCTTGTTGCCTGTCAGCTCGATCGAGTTTTACTCTGAAGGAAACACAGAAGACGGGGAGATTGTAGAACTTGCAACCCCAGAGCTACCACCTTAGAGAGCCGGAGTAGTTCTAAGAAGGGGCCCTGCAGCACGGTCTTGAGATGTCAACAGTCTGGTCCATGGCGGCGCAAAAGCACACTCCCGGTTGTCGCTGATGTTTCGGTTGTCCGTGGGGGTTTTGAGTGCCGTATTCCATGCCCCCTTTGCTATCGTGAAGCTTTTTGAAGTCTGGGCTCCGGAAGGTGCGTACCTGTTGCGTGAAGCCGCGCTCGCGCAGTTGCTTCATTAGAAGCTAGGTAGGCAGTTCGAGCGAGGTTGCAGAAATGAACTGTTTCTAGAAGTCTGGCCTTCTCTTTATACCGTCCGGCTGCGATGCGGCTCTGTTACCACCGGGCCGCCACTTCAGGCCAACAACGCGGAATGGTCACGCCGATGAGCCTACTCGCGGTCGTCTGCTTATTCCATCTCGGCTGAGATCTCGCCGCTGACCCATGTGCATGGAGAAGTGTGTTCGGTGGCGTTAGTTTCCGCCAGTTGCCTGGAGCAGCTATAAAAAGCCAACAACGCCACGCGCACGTTAGTCAATGAGCCTTGAGCGGTGTTGGCCGCGATTTGGCCGTGGCTGGTCCTGGGCGTCGGTATCCAAGACCATCCATATAATGATCTCAGCAAGATGGTTTTGCTAGTTGGGAACTGTCAGCCTTTGGGGGACGGCTGGGAGGGGCTGGTATCCCTTCAACGAACGCCCCTTTGGTCAGAGAATTATCTCGGTGTGTTATTGAAACTTGCAACCCAGAAGGAATGATTGGAACCAACGTGATCGGAGGAGATATCCATCGATACCGTGACTTTTAAACGTCATATAGACTGGGCGTCGAGAATCGCGTGCACAGAGCCTTACCGAACAAACAGAACTCGCCCTCAAGGGTCACTTCGGCACTGTTGGCATCCAAGGTTGCCAATATCATGCTCAAAGCACCACTAGGCCCGGTGCTGGGGATCGGGGGTTGGGGACTGGCTCAAGGGAAAGAACCGTCAACACGCGACTTACCTCAACAAGCCGCATCCCCAGGCAGTCCTTTACTTGGTTGAAGCGCTCGTTATCCGTTCAACCTGATTGACCCCTTTCGGAACAGACTCGTTCAATTTTTGAGTCGTTGCAAACCCCAGGCTCATAAGACATTAAGTTGGTGGCTCGACGTTCGTATGGAACTAGCTCCTCCTACATAAAACGGGGAAATCGACTCGCCCGACGAGCTGTATTTTGTTCATTACCCCCTGCTTCGGTGAGTGGCATATCGTAGTTGAAGATTATTCCATGATAGGAGCGAAGCCGTTGATACTTCCGGAATGGGGAATTTATGGGGCGATGAGAGCGTCTTGACAGTTGGCTTGGCATGCTCTCCCGGGGCAATCATTCCGGTCTTGTCTCCACACAACGTCATTTCGGTTCGAGTCCAACATCTCACGCTGTGCATCGCCTTCAATGCACTCGGACGCCCCTGGCCATCGCCGGTAACCGGTCGGCGTGCAGGCAATCGGATGCGCTGCATCTCCGTGCCACCGGGCCGATTTACTTTCACGGCCTCGGCTGTTGTTTGAAGCCATCGCATCTCCTTTGTTTCTCTCCACGCTCCTTCTCTTCCATCCAACCAACACAGGATTGCTTTGCGCTGACGGCGCCGCGCCGGAACGCGATGGTGTCGGCTCATCGAGCAGAGACGCGATGGGCGACACGCATTATTCCGCTCATTCTTGGTGGTTGTGTTGGCTTTACAACTTATGTTGTCGTTAAGCGCGTTTGTGGTATGCCCTACCCATCACCCTCTGCTTTTCTCCCAAGATTTCTTTGTCGCCTGATTGATTTTGCCAGTGGACTTCTTCCTATCCGAACAACAGCAACCCGGCACCGCGATCGCTTTCCTTGTTTTACACTTTATATTCCTGATTTTTATGCTCGCGACATACCTCCGAGTATTCCTTGTTATCCAGCTCGACCCAGGAGTGACGCCGCTGGGCCCGAGAGCCACCGAACAGAAAGCGAAGGCAAAGGGGCGCAGCCGACGAGAACGGGACCTCGAGGCTGCGAATAGATACGAGGCACGACCAGATGACAACCCAGATAGCCCCGGGCTCGAGGAGTTTTACAGCAAGGATGTCTTCGTCTGCGAAACAGATGGCCGGCCACGATGGTGTAGTTCTTGTTGCAATTGGAAAATGGACAGGGCACATCACTGCAGTGAAATCGAAAGATGTGTCAAGAAAATGGATCACTACTGCCCATGGGTGGGTGGTATAGTGGCCGAAACCTGTACGTCTCGGCTCCCGCTACATTCTCCAACCCTTCCCTCGATTCTGGTTGCTAAGTATCACACAACTATAGCCTTCAAATTCTTTGTTCAATTTACTTCTTATACGGCTATACATTGCGCCATCGTCATCGTCGCGGCCGTCATTTGCTTCCAGTCTAAAGTTCGCAACGACGAGGGCATCGACGGTGTTATCATTGGTGCTCTGGCCGTCGCCGCTCTTTTCGGTTTATTCACTTTCACCATGACGGCGACGTCGATGCGCTACATCTTGGTCAACCTCACGACCATTGACTACCTTAAGTCCAAGAACGTCGTGCACCAGCTCGCGATACGGGTCCCGCAAGGCACGCGACCAAGTCAGAGCTACAACGTCGTCACTTACCCCTTGCCCAAATCCACGGATACAACAAAGCCAACGCTCCAGACCATCACGACCGAGTCCTCTTCTCCCCGGGATCAGCTCGCAATTCGGACATTCGCCATTGTCAAAACCGAGATGGGCGAGAATCCATGGAACCTAGGCTATTATCGCAACTGGAAATCAGTCATGGGAGATAACCTCATCGACTGGCTGCTTCCTATTGAGGGGTCGCCTTGTTCTCGATACGAAGATGGCGAGAGCTTTTACGAGATGGGGCCTCTGTACCAAGAGTTGCGGACCCGATTCTGTCTTCCGGACTTGTCAACCGGGAACGGGCGGGTTGAAATGGGAGAGCGGGAGAGACAGAGACCAAACATGGGATGAATGGGACACGGAGCTAATGACATAGAATAGATACCCCCCAGGGTCGGCATGGACAACCGCGTACTAGGCCACCGGTGACGCACACACACGATCATGTTTGTTATGTGGTTCGAGTAATAGTGGACATAGTTGGACAACGCATCAATCATACTTGAGACATTGGCGCCTAACTGTTTTGTGTCGCTAACATACCTAGGTAGTAAATGGCGGCAGCCCAGGCCCCCCTGGCTTTCGGTCTGGACGTTGGCCTCGATACTCTTTTGTGTGATTGGCACACCGCGCTACCCAGACCGTCCGTTCCGTTCCTGTTGCCCAATGCTCTTGGGCACAGTCTCCGCCTATGGGTCAAGGTGGCTGGGTGGTTGGCATTATTGTACTGGGTGGTCGGCGAGAGGACGACGTTTCCGAAGGCAGACCCACTTATTTATGGCCTGCTCGATCTGGGTCATAAATTGCGATCTTTGAGCGCGTCTGCCCCACACCCTCACAACCCCACCATCGACGAAGAGACGGACGATCCAGAACCTCGAGCACTACACCCTCAATGCGGTAGCATATTTCTCCCGTCGTGCTTTCAGGATGATACCGCATCGAGTAGATAACCCCCCGCGACAATGTCATCCCCACAGCGCTCGTTCCGGGACTCATCCCCGGCTGGCGCACCTGCCCTCAAGCAGTCGCAGTTCACATTCCGCAATTTGAGCCAGATGGCTTCATACAACCCTTCTTGTCCACTCCGAGTGGTGACACACATAGACCTGGATTGCTTCTATGCCCAAGCCGAGATGGTGCGTCTGGGAGTGCCCGAAGACCGGCCGCTTGCAGTGCAACAATGGTGTGGTCTCCCCATTACTCATCGTAGCCCTACTAGAGAACTGATTCGCGACATTGCAAAGGCAGGGCCTCATCGCTGTCAACTACCGAGCACGTGCTTTTGGGATTGGCCGTATGTGCACTGCGACGGAAGCGAAGAAGCTCTGTCCCAACATCATCAACCAACACGTCGCGACTTGGCGGGAAGGCGATGACAAGTGGTAGGCGGGATGCGGACTGCTACTTCCACCTCGAAAAGATATGCCGCTAACATGCTAATCAAAGGGCGTACCGCCCGGATTCTGCCGAGAACATTGCAACCGACAAGGTTTCGCTAGATCCGTACCGACTCGAGTCGAGGCGAATCCTAGCCGTTATCAAGGAGCAGCTCCCCCCACACCTGCAGAAAGTGGAAAAGGCCGGCATAGACGAAGTATTTCTTGACCTATCCGCGCACGTTCATGCCGTGTTGCTCGAGCGCTTTCCCGAGTTGACCGGCGGGCCTCCGGATGGCGACCCGTTCGAGCACTTGCCGATGCCCCCTATTTCCGTCTTGGACTGGAAAGCTGACGCCCTCATCGACTTGGACGAGGAGCACGCTGAATTCGACGACCCAGACTGGGACGACGTGGCCTTTCTCGTGGCGTCGGAAATTGTACGCAATATCCGGATTGCAATTCGAGACAAGCTCCGCTACACATGCGCCGCCGGCATCGCCAAAAACAAACTTCTCAGCAAGCTAGGTTCTGCCCACAAGAAACCCAATCAACAGACGGTTATACGGAACCGGGCAGTGCGTCAGTTTCTGTCGGGCTTCAAGTTTACCAAGTTTCGAAACCTGGGCGGCAAATTGGGCGAGCAAGTTAGTCAGACGTTCAAGACGGAATCCGTCCAGGAGCTCCTAGCCGTCTCCATCGATCAGCTGAAGTCCAAGTTTGGCGCTGAGACGGGTGCTTGGGTGTACAACACGCTGCGAGGGTACGACACCAGCGAGGTGAACTCGCGCACCCAGATTAAGTCGATGCTGTCGGCAAAGTCTTTCCGTCCCAGCATCAACACTGTCGATCAAGCCATGAGATGGCTGAGGATCTTCGCCGCCGACATATTTGCCCGATTGGTCGACGAGGGTGTGCTTGAGAACAAGCGACGCCCCAAGACCATCAACCTGCACCATCGCCACGGCACCCAGACACGCTCTCGCCAAGGTCCCATACCTCAAGGCCGCTCCCTCGACGAGGAGATTTTGCTTGGGCTCGCCAGGAACCTACTAAATCAAATTCTCCAAGAAGGCCATGTGTGGCCTTGCTCTAACCTCAGCCTGAGCGTCGGCGGTTTTGAAGACGCCATCTCCGGCAACATGGGAATCGATGGGTTCTTATTGCGAGGAGAGGAAGCACAAGCCCGCAGCCTTGGATCTCGAACACGGCCGGATCCCGAAGTCGGCGGGTCATCCTACCTGGTAGAGAAACGACGGCGGATCGAAGACGGCGGCATTGAACGTTTCTTCTCGAAGAGAGAGAACCCCCCGGCGTTGGGGCCCAGCGATGGCGCCTTTGGAACTTCTGGCGGTGAATTCCTGTCTGGCCGAGGCACGGAGGCAGGGCGGGATGCAGTTGATGGAGTCAATTGCTCAGTCATGCCGGATGACGAACCCGTGGCCCAAGCCAATGGCCAGAAGGCAGCAGTAGCCTGTGATCATCCCTGCACGCGATGCCGCGCACGTCTGGAGAGCTCGGAAGCACTCCAAAGCCACCAAGATTGGCACTTCGCCAAAGACCTCCAGGAGCAGGAACGTGGCATGCTGGCATTCGGCAACCAGCCATTTACCGTTGCGGAGAACCCACAGTCCGGGGGTCGGCAAGCTGGACCTGCAGCATCAAAGCGACCTGGGCGACCAAAGAAGACGGAGCGCGGCCAGCAGAAGTTGAACTTCGGTTGAGCAGGTTCATGCAACTTCGAGGCAACCATGCAATACATCGCTGCAATTGGACTTGGCGAAGCACGGGATCAAGGGTCCTAGTGGCACTCGGACGCCGCCGTAGTGGTCTTCCGCCAGGCGCAATGCTCGTCATCGCCCTCCTACAACGGGAGGATGCTCGTCATCGAGGCAGCCGTTCGCGACGCAGAACCTCAAGTAAAAGAAGAACATTTGCACGGTTCGCGTTCAGTGGCAAGTGAAACCCCGGTGGCTACCTGAGCTCTGATCATCCCCGGATAGACGGAGGAAGGCGCGTGGGAAGAGTTTCGCGTCTCGACATCACTTCGCTTGCAGGGCAGCTCACTTCGGACCTGCGAAGCAAATCCTCGCTGTTCGCCGGGCGCATTCCGAGTGGCCATCCAGTTGGACGCTTGACGGTCGCTGAGGACTTTGACGGCGGCAGATAACGGAAGTAGGTTCGATATCAGTTCGAAGGCACGAGGTTTGGCTACCCATGCCTGGAGTACACCGCTTTGGTGCGGATTTTAGAGGCGAAAACCATTCCAAGCTTCGGTGGTGGTCCTCTTTGCGTTCAACCACTGGGGCTGCCCTATGTAATGATTGGCTGGAATGTCGATCAAGGAGCCCACACACAGGTTGGGCCTTGAGATGCATTGATACCCGACCTCACCAAACACCCGGCAACTGCCACACCCGCCACCAGGCCCGGCCACTTTTATGTTACAGAGCGTGCGTCTTTGCGCAGATTTCACTCAACCGACGCAACGACGCGGTCTGATGACTGCGACAAAAGGTCACCGGTCACTCTGTAGAAAGCAGGTTCGATCCGTAACCGGTCGCCCAGGTCGCCTGACGAGATGCACCGCCTTCTGAGTAGGCCCAATCGGTCCCTCCCTACGAGGTCGTCAAGAGATGGTGCGCTGTTTCACCAGTTTTTGATGCAGTAGATTTTCGCTCGCCTAATTCAGCGGGTAAGCGCCGTCAAGGTCCGCGAAGCCCATCTCCTTGACGAGAGGTCTCTCGGGAAGAGGGGAGGGGATGGATGGTCTTTGAGGGTAAAATGACACGCATTCATTCAGCCCTACAAATCCCAAAACAGGTTCAGGCTGGGTCCAATCACGCCTCTCGGTGTCCTTCCAGCCCAAACCGTTTGGGCGACCGACGCTAGGTAGTAACTGACAACAGAGAATCGGACTGCCCGGGGCCTTTTGTGTTATCTGGAGCGGGCTGGAACACCAAGGCCCCGCTTTCGTTCTCCGGCCGACCTTCACTCACAACCCTGAACCCCCCACGAGACAACTGGCAGGTTGCCAGCACAGTCCGTTATGCCAGCCAGACCTTACTTCTGTAGTAGTTATGTGTCCTTTTGATTTCCCGAGCGTTTCCTCTCGCTCAGTGGCTGGCGCCAGCACTAGGCCTCCCTCCTGCGGCCTGAAAATAAGCCCGCAGCTCGACCATCCACTCGTGGTTGCAGGACAAAAACCCCTGGGAAAGGGGAAAAGGGGATCCACCCCCTATGATTGGATCTGCTGGTCTCGCCTCGGCGCCCTGGCAGAACTCAGCTTCTCACTAACTATAGTGCACGGTAGGAGCGTTTTCAACCTCTCGCGTGTGCCCCCAAAACGGTGCTTCTCCGTCATATCGGAAGAACTTCTCCAGGCTTAGGTTTGAAAGGGAAACCGTCCCATTGGTGAGCAGGCGAACAGGCGAGCAGGCAACCCGAGGCGGAAGCAGGCTTTCGGTTCTTGGTTTCCCATACGCCAGGGCTCGTGGCCATCCCTCCTCCCTCCCCCAGCCCCCGTCTCTCCTGCAACGCTGCGGTCTCAACCAGTCGTACAGTTTTTCCCGATTGCCACCGTCCCCCCAAAAAGGCTTGCATGTGTTCCCCCGTAACGGGACACGGGGGCAACGTGTGCGCAACACTTTCAGCCAACTGGATGCTGCCGTCCAAGCCTTGCCTTGCTCCAAGACGGCCCAGGTTTTTAGGAGGACCTGCCCAACCGAGAGACGCTGCTGGGGAGCACCGGGCCCACCGCCGATAGCATACCGCCAGTGACTGGTTGTGCTACACATTTTGCTAGGCAGACGGGCTCCACTCTGACAACCCAACCCCAAGCGCCGGGTTGCTCTCATGGGCCCCGCCATCCATTTCTTCCAGCACACCACCCGCCTTCTCCGCTCCTCCGCCTCCCTCGACCCCTTCCAGGTTATTATTCTTCCTGTTTTCCTTGTTCCCGCCGCGTCGCCAGTTCTCTCCTCCACCATTTTATCTGTCTTGCTATTCTCGAGTCTTCGACTGCCGGTCCCAAAACATTGTTCCGCCATTTCTCCCTGCACTCTCGATCTTGACATCCTGACATCCTGACATCTCGTTGTTCTTTTGGCTGCCGTCTTTTTTTTTTTTTGGAAACCCCCCCCCCTTCACGCAATGGCCGGGAGACCTAACAACAGGTCGAGCCAGCAAGCGCCGGCTGTACCGCCGGCCTCGGCTCGCCAGAACGAGTACTTTGTGCCTCGCGATGGCATCGACCGGGAGGTTATCACATCAGACATTTGCCGATACCTAGGGAACGATGCACTCGTGCGCCCTGGCACATACGAGGTACGAGCTTGCTCTTCCCTCTTCTCCGTGTTGCATCCTCCCTCGCCCGCAAATTGCTCACAACCATGTCCGCTGCAGTCGGCAGACGGTCGCGTCACGCAGGGCTACTACATCACAGCATACCGGAACTTGACATCAGTGAGTCCCTTGGCGAACTTGAACCACCCTTGCGACGGGTAGCCTTCTATCGAGCGCTTCTCTAACCTATACAGCCAATGATCCAAGATCTTAAGGCCGACTCCGCTCGGTGGGAGCAGGAGAGGCGCGCCGCGTCGAGGTCTTCAGGCGGAGGCGCTGGAGGTACAATGCATTCGAGCCAACCGAACGGCATCTTTGTGAGAAGAAACTCTAACTCTCCACTAGGCTCCCGGGAGCAAGCTCGTGGACAGGACTACAACGCATGGAAGAACTTGCAGCGGGAACGGGAATTTGCCGAGGCACAATACCCCTCTGCCATGGACGTTGACTTTGCACCCCCTCCAGGACCTACCGCAACCCCGGTTTATTCGGGACAGCAATACGCTGGGGCTCCTCCCGCCAACTACCCGCCGGCGACATACCCGCCCCAGGGCCACGCTGCCGCTGCCCAGTATCAAGCCCAGCCGGGCTACGGATATCCGCCAAACCCGCCTCCCACCCAATACTCCCCCCAACCCCAAACCTCTGGCGATAGGTACCCCGGGATTCCTCCGCCACCCATTGCCGGGTCGTATGCCCAGGATGCCGGTGCCTTCGTTCATGGGTCAAACTACCAAACCGCCGGGGCTTATGCCGCTCCCGGGCCCAACAGGATGCCGCCCACCATGATCAATGCATCTGCCGCTCCCTCAAGGACTTATAGTGCTCCCACAGCAGGTACGCCTGTTTACGGCGGAGAGACAGATCCCTACGCCTACCCGCCACCCGCTGCGAATTCTGTCCCCCCGGGCTATCCCACCGATGCTCTCTATGGCCGCGGTGCGTATGCGACAGCAACAACCAACCCTCCCGAAGCGGCTTCGTCTGATGTTTTAGGCTCCCCTGCAGGCACAACACAACGGCCAGGCTACCCGGCCCCCACGGATCCCCAGTATGACGCTCACCAAAACCCTGCGCTGCAGTCTGCGACCACACCTACCACTGCTGCCCCGGCCCAGATGGCAAGCGGTAGTGTCCCGCCCCCCGCGCGCCGTGACCGTGACTCGGAGCCCAGAGAAAGGGAACGAGAACACAGGGACCACAGGCCTCGCCGCTCAGAACAGGAACGCGAAGATCGGAACCGCCATCGCCATCGCTGATTGCCTGACGAACCGCAGGACCGGACTTAGACGCCTTTGCCCCTCCGGACCTTCCACACGGCTGCGTGGACCTTATGAACGTTTTGATGTCTCTTCTTGTTAATACGTTGACCCCGGACATGGTCATTCGCAGCCTTTTTTTTCCCTTGCACTTGTTTTCTTTTCCATTTTCGCTCCTCGGACTCGGCTACTTGCGACGTTAATGCCATCATACCCTGGACAAAAACTGGGACAGGATGTCACCACAAGGTGTTCCGAGTTGCAAGTTGCAGCTCCGGATCTTGTGATGACCGCAACCCCTCCCGGCCTTCACTCTGCTCTAGCAGACTTCTTGACGACATATCCCACTGGATCTTGAACCTGGCCATGAAACCCGCACCAAACGGACATTCTATTTCACCCTTGCCGGCACTTTTGGGAACAGCGCTTCTGGACGACAGACATCAAGGATGGGAGCGAACGACGCATGACATTTCGCTAATGAAGTTTTTGCCGCGGAGGCGGTGTATGAGAGGTGCATGATACCATTGGGATTCCATTGCACGAGGAGGCATGGAGCGGCGACGTGATTTATGGCTCTTTCTATCTGCCCCGGATGGTCCCTCTCCTTGCTGTCCGGAACCCTCCCAGGAATGCCTTGTCACCATGGATCTGCATCTGGTTTATCTGATGCCTAACCCGCCTCTCATATCTTGGTTTCCAGGCACGAGCCCGCCAAACCCATCGCAGGCCAAGGCCACCGCCGGACAGCAGGGTGAGTGAACATCTGGCGAGGTTGTACATATCGAGTTGAACCCCCCTCGGATCGCAATACGCTACATCATTCTCTCTCATTCAAGGCCATTTCAATCTTACTCATGAGTTGGGACTACTGACACACCGCAGGCTGATTAGCATCAACCTCACACACGGGACACCACCACGGAGAACATCCATGCAAGCCGCTGGCCATGGCTTTTTATTGGTTTCCATCTGGACTACTGGACCTGCTTTGAGACCTGCTCTGGACTGCAACCCATGGACTTTTAAAGCCGATGTCTCTGGAAATGAGCTCGGCTCAGCAACCCTGCCCGCGACCTTGGACTGATGGCCAGCACCGCCTGGTCATTCTCGCTTCCTACTCTCGACCGAGAGTTTGGGACGCAGGATATCACGGCGCGCAGCTACACTGTGTTGTTTTTACATTCCAGTCGCTGCTGGTCTGGATGTTTGATTCGCCAACAAGGCTGAGAAGACACGGTAAGGTCGAGCGACAATGCTCCCCCGACACTGGACCATATTTTCGGACAGGCTTGTCCCGCTCGCATCTGCGTTTCAGCGCCCGGCTTTGCTTTTTCTTGCTTGCTTGTCGGACATGGATCGCCCGTGCTGGCGCTCTCGGCACCGCTTGATTCCAGGAGTGTGCCATCGACCTTTGCTTTCACATCACATGGTCAGTTTTTGATCGCGTCTTTTTACTCGGCCAAGAGGAAAACCCACCACATCTGGAATTTCTATCGCGGATGGTCGATTGTGCTTGAATCGCCAGGCAAAGGAAAATCTCGTCTGGAAATTAATGAAAACCAACAACACTTTCAACCCATGGACATATCTTTCTCTCTCTCTCGCGAAAACCACGGACGCTCGGCAACGGCATGGAGCTGCGATTCCTTTCTTCCTTCCGGGGGATTATGCCCGTGGATCTTTGCTTTGCCTGGATACCGAATGTGCCGCCGGAACACCCGGGCGAACGTGCGGCGTTTTGTCATTTGTTAGTTGTTTTCCCACCTCTCTGCGGACGCCGGAAACTAGATGATGCCATGACGGTCCCGGGTTGCAGTTAATTTTGAAGTTATCATGCTGACCATCACCACAGTATTCACTCGAGGATGTGTTTAGCGTTCGGAGATCTATTTGTGTTGGTTGAATCTCGGTTCCATCTAGTAACAGTGGATTTCATTGTTACTATTGTAAGTTGGCCGGGATTACGTATATCGTACGGGAGAAAAGTCAAGACGGGATGCCCCAAGGGCGTGGTGCTTCGAGTTGTTCCTGGGTCTCATCTTTTTGCTTCGAGTGTTCTCTTCTGTGGTGTAGAAGAAGAAGGGTATAGGGGTTAATGTTATATGGAGTGTGTGACTTCATTTGGGAATGACAGTGGGATCTGGTCTGGGCGGCTATTGTGTCATTTTTTGGCTTGCTTTTCTTTGCTTGGCTGGTGTGGTGGGTAATATATTGGTGTTTGTTTTTGTCCCAAGCACGGATTCTCAACCAATGCTTGAGCAAGTTTTGGACTGTGATAACCAACTAATTGGCCTTTTGTTGTGAACTTCATCGTCATCACGCTCCATCCGTCCTCTTATTCTGCCCCATGTACACTTGTGTTATGTTGAACTGCATCAAGCTTCGTCATCGGGCTCGGAGCTACCAGATTTTTTTGGCCCTGTGAGACGTACATATTTCACTCTCCAGCTCAGGTTATCTGTCAAACTTGCTTGGGCTGAAAGTGGAGATTTGACGCCAAAATGGAGGGGTCATGGCACTCAGGCGTGAAGGCGCATATCCAACACAGGTCCAAATGAGGGCCAAATGAGGGCCAAATGAGGGCCAAATGAGGCCGGGTTTCCTAAAAAAGCCTATCCGCTATCATACGTACATACAGGCGAGGGCAGTCAATGATATGCTGACTGAATTGAGTGCTTTTTGCTAGCCAGCGTTGGTTATTGCCCACGGGTTGTTTGCTGTCGAGATGAAGCAAGTTGGGCGGCAATGGTGGGGTACCTCCCAGGTTAAAAAAGAGAGGTCCGTGTCTGGCGGGGATCTCCTAGCGCCTGAGCTTATGCCTCCCTTGCTCCCCTCAATGAAGAGGATGAAGGTGGGCTGAGGTGGGCTGGATTTCTGTGGCCGCCCATGGAAGAGAAGGTTCAGGTCGATCATTCTGATTGCCGACCGACTAGCATAAGTCTACTTGAATATCCGCCAAATCCCCCAGGGTTATTCGACACTTCAGGTTCAGCCAGCCAAACATCGAATTGGGCGGCTCCAAAAGGAATGTGCGTGCTGCAAAGCCCTGGCACAGTCCACAGCGACCAACCATGGAGGAGTGGTGGGGCAGGTTTCAGGAGCGGAGGAGGGGCCCGAGGGGTTCCCAAAAGGCAATCGAATGAATTCCCATGCCACAAAGGCGGTGAGCGGGATGGGACTAAGGCGGGCGGGCGCTCTACCCATTCGGGAGAATCACCAAGGGAAACCCACAATCGGTTGCTCAGCCGTGGAATCCTTGAGAAAGAAGGGGCAGGTCTAGGTTAAATACACAAGAGGGTGAGACCGTCACCACACGGCATCTCGGAAGTCTTGATGATTTCTTCGCTTTTTGATGCCTTTCATCATGCATGAGGCCCGTCCGGGCACCTAACCTCATGAGGGGAGCCCGACTTGCTTCCGCGCTGTGTAGGTAGGCAGGTGCCTTAGTTGTTGGCGTAAACAACGGATGGGCATTGGATGCTCCATCCAGCCCGGCTTTGTAAGAGCTGGCTTTTTTGTAGACCAAGTCCGAGAAATCGTAGATGAGCCTCGAGTAATCACATATCAAACTGACTGCCTCAAACGACCACAAAAGCGACCTAAAACGATGACGCATTTTGGAAGTAAGGTAGGTAACCTTCATTCGTCCTCCCACCCTACTCTATTTAAGCCTGAGGCCGCTGCACCCAGGTCCCATGCGCCACTGGTGGTTGGTTACATGCACTGACAGCGCCTGCGGCAATACAGCGTGAGCTTTCCCTCCTGTGTCCTGCCCGAACCCACACCCACACACTCCTGGGTCACTCTGCCCCGCCATTTCGGGGCCCTTGCCGGCCTGCTTTGCAACCAGATTTTGACCCGAATTTTTTCTGGACCCAGGCCCCTCGACAACCACCACCTACCCTTCTGGCTTCCAGCCATTTCTCCCATTCAAACCCGCCGTCCCTGCGAAGCGCCTTTGATGCGATAGTTGGCCCGACAGCTTGCCCACAATGGATGCCACCGCCATTCGAAGTTGCATCGCTGCGACGCTCGACGTTGATGCCGACGGCCGCCGGAGGGCTGAGCTTCAGCTGAAGCAGGTGCGTTTGTATGGGTAGCCGTTGCTGCCGCTGTTGCTGTTTGTTGTTGTTGGTCATTCATGGTGGTGTGGGCGGGATGTGTGTTCGCGCCGTCGACACACATCCCGTGCCCTCGAGCCGCCACCACCACCACCACCACCACCACCACCATCCAGGCCGCTCGCCGACACGCCATCGCCGGTATTCGCTATTGCGTATCGATGCTAACATTTCCGTCTTCTATAGGCCGAGGGCCAGCCTGGTTTCACAGATGTCCTGTTGGATCTTGTCCAGTCCGAGCAGGCTATCGACCTTCAACTGCCGAGTACGCCCGCCTTCCCCAACCTCGTTCCCGGCCCTCGAACCTCCCCTCCCCTCCCCTTTCCGCTCCCCCACGTGGATATCGACTCCGTTGTTCGACTGCATGTGACCATGTTAACACTTCGTGCTATGTAGCCGTTATCTACCTCAAGAACCGCGTCAACCGTGCGTGGGAGCGCTCCGACTACTACCCGAACGAGACAGTGATACCCGATGACGAGAAAACGCGCTTCAGGGAGCGGCTGCTGCCCATCCTCGCGAGCTCTCAGAACCTCGTGCGGCATCAGCTCGTCCCAATTCTGCAGCGCATCCTGCACTTCGACTTCCCCGAGAGATGGCCGTCGTTCATGGATTACGCCCTACAGCTCCTCAACACCAACGACCCGCGCTCGGTCCTGGCTGGGCTCCAGTGTCTTCTCGCCGTCTGCCGGGCCTACCGCTTCAAGGCGAGCGATACCGAGAGCAGGGCTCACTTTGATAAGATCATCGAGGCGAGCTTCCCCAGGTTGCTGGTAATATGCAACGAGTTAGTGAACCAGGAGGGCGATGAGGCGGGTGAGATGCTGCACATCGCCCTCAAGTGCTACAAGCACGCCACTTGGGTAGGCTTTATCCGGAGAGCATGAGACCGCCCCGAACAAACAAGTTAATAATGACCACAGCTAGAGCTCTGCGAGTTCCTCCGCCAGAGCACCGTTAACCTCGGTTGGTGCACTGTCTTCCTTCAGACTGTCTCCAAGGCCATCCCGGCCTCCGCCATGCAGGGCGACCCTCTCGAGCGGGAGCGTCACCATTGGTGGAAGGCGAAGAAGTGGGCGTACTTTAATCTGAACCGCCTGTACATCCGGTAGGGATAACCCCCAAAACGACCCCCCCCGCCCCTGAGCGGTCCAACAATGGCTAACGCAGACGTAGACATGGCAACATGCAAGCAGTCCTGGATAGGTCAGTTGAACCTCCCACGCGGTTCATCAAAGAATTCTCTGCCCAGGTCGCACCCGAGATTCTCAAGCACTACCTCCAGGAGATTGAGAAGTGGGTTTCCAAAACCATCTGGCTCAGCCGACCCTGCCTCTCCTACACTATTGTATTCCTGGACGAGTGCATTCGCCCCAAGGATATGTGGGCACACCTGAAGCCTCACCTAACTAACCTGGTCACCCACTTTATCTTCCCGGTCCTCTGCCTAACGGAGGAGGACATCGAGAAGTTCGAGGACGAGCCCGAGGAGTATCTTCACCGGAGGTTGAATTATTTTGAGGAAGTTACCGCGCCGGACGTTTCGGCCACCAACTTCTTGGTCACACTGACCAAGGCGCGGAGGAAACAGACCTTCGAGCTCCTCACCTTCATCAACGAGGTAGTGAACCAGTACGAGCAGGCCCCGGAGGGAAGCAAGAACCACATCGCCAAGGAGGGTGCCCTGCGCATGATCGGGACTCTTGCGCCCGTCATTCTCGGCAAGAAGTCGCCGATTGCAGCTCAGGTGGAATACTTCATTGTCCGCTACGTTTTCCCGGATTTCACCAGCGAGCAGGGCTTCCTCCGGGCCCGGGCTTGCGATACTATCGAGAAGTTTGAGCAGCTGGATTTCAAGGACCAGAACAACCTCCTTTCCATCTACCGCCATATCCTCGACCGCATGGCCGACCCCAAACTCCCGGTTCGTGTGACTGCTGCTCTGGCGCTCCAACCGTTGATTCGGCACGACATCATCCGGACGAGCATGCAGACGAGCATCCCGACCATCATGCAGCAGCTTCTGAAGTTGGCCAACGAGGCCGATATCGATGCCCTTGCTAACGTTATGGAGGACTTCGTCGAGGTTTTCGCCGCCGAGCTCACTCCTTTTGCCGTGGCTCTTAGCGAGCAGCTCCGCGACACTTATCTTCGTATCGTTCGAGAGCTGCTGGAGAACAGTGAGAAGCGGGATGACATGGACAATGAGTTCGGCGACTACCTCGATGACAAGAGCATCACCGCGCTCGGAGTGCTTCAGACCATTGGTACTCTGATCCTTACCCTTGAGAGCACCCCGGATATCCTCCTCCATATCGAGAGCGTTTTAATGCCTGTGATTGAGATCACGTTGGAGAACAAGCTCTATGGTAAGCTTTCCTTCCCCCTGGCTACACTCTTAATTACTACTGACACGAGTTCCAGACCTTTACAACGAGGTGTTCGAGATCATTGACAGCTGCACATTTGCCGCCAAGCAGATCTCCCCCACCATGTGGAAGGCGTTCGAGCTTGTCCACACAACCTTCAAGTCCGGTGCCGAGCTGTATCTTGAGGATATGCTCCCCGCTTTGGACAATTTCGTCCAGTATGGTGCCCCGCAGCTCGTTGAAAAGCCTGAGTATGTCGAGGCTCTGTTTGGCATGGTCTCGGACATGTTCACAGATGGCAAGGTTGGGGGTGTCGATCGCATATGCGCCTGCAAGCTCGCCGAAGCCATGATGCTGAGTCTCCGCGGACATATCAACAATGCCGTCCACGGTTTCATTAACATGGCGATGGGTGTGCTCGTCAGTCAAGATGTTAAGCTCAAGTCCTACAAGGTTCACTTGATGGAGATGGTCATCAATGGCATTTACTACGACCCCATCCTCGCACTACAAATCCTCGAGGCTCAGGGCTGGACGAACAAGTTCTTCAGTCTTTGGTTCGGAAGCATGACGTCGTTCACCCGGGTGCACGACAAGCAGCTTTGCATCCTGGCCATCATTGCACTCCTGAACGTCAAGTCCGAGCAAATCCCGCCCAGTATCATGGTTGGCTGGCCGAGACTCCTACAGGTTGGTTTTAGATGCCCAATTTGCGCGCTCAACGAACATGTTAGCTGACGACTTGGTAGGGCATTAAAATCCTTTTCGATACTCTTCCCGAGGCAATGTCCAGTGAGTAGAGATCCCCGCAGGTTTACGGGTCAAACTTAACTAACAACGTACAAGACCGCGAGGAGGCCCTGAAGGATGATTTCCAATTCGAGAGTGGGACCTACGGTTATGACGAGAGCGACGATGAGTGGGATGATGAGGAGGCGAACTGGAACGGGGGCGAGAACGAACAGGAACAGCAGCAGCCCACCGCCGAGGGCAAAGATGAAAGCACAGCCTACCTGGAGTTCCTGAATGAGGAGGTAAGTATGCCAATGGACATCTCCCGTGTCACATCTGGCTCGCTTGGCACTTACAAATACCTCAGTTTCAGAAGCTTGCTGACACGCACCGTAACCAGGCACAAAAGCTCAAGGCAACAGAGCTTGAAGAGTCGGACGATGAACTCGGCGAGGATAGTGTGTTGCTGGAGTCGCCACTCGACCGGATCGATCCTTACCTCGCCTTCAGGGATTCCTTCAAGAGTAGGTGGCGTCCGTTATATTATGGATACAGCCTTGCTAATACCGTTTACAGAGTTGCAAGAGGAACAGCCTCAATTCTGCGCTGGCCTGATGACCCACCTCTCCCCCAACGACCAGAATGCACTTCTGGAGGTTTGCCGGAGGGCGGATACGCAAGAGATGATGGGTTTGCAGAGCCCTTTCCCGATGAACCGGGTGCGTGGGCCGGCGAACGGCACGAGCTAGAAGCGCATGCGTTCGATGTAGGCTCAGTCATACCACAGCGCCCGGCGGCGACCGATTAGAACACCCGCCTCAGCTCCTTTTCACTCAACACACAGCTATCCCCGACGGTCAAGGCAGTTTTTGCGAAGAATGGCGCCAGAGCGGACCCGACCTTGCCGCCCTTGCCCGACTCGCAATCGCATTACCGCGAGGTATAATGAGATGCAAGGTTTCCAACGACCGTTTATGACATGGAGAACACACGGCGGGTGCTCGGGCGGTGGGTCGGCGGCAATGTCGGGCATGGGTCCTCTCCTGGAAACATGTCTGGGTCATGATGGGGATGCCGTCGATCTTCACGGGCGCGTTAATGTTTATCACGGCTCCGGACGGGTATCTGTTTTGCTGGTTTTGCTTTTTCCCCCACGGTATCTGGTCATTTACCCCTATTCCCCCCCGGTCGGTAGGTAGATTCATGAAGATTTTAGTCTGGAGCTGCGGAGCGACGAACACCGCCGGATTTGGCGAACACACACAAGGCAGGATGAAAAGAAGTATTCCAGATCATGTCCCTTACCAGTGGTTTTTCGCTGCGTCTTGTTCAGGGGTCCCTTAGTTTTGCTGATGTCGACGTCGGTACACGGGGTAACGAGAAGGTGCCACCACCTGCCCTGCGACACACTGTAGATGTAGCTACGTAGGTATTTGCAAGCATCCTAGCCATTAGCCCCTGGTTGTGAACGCCGTCCCCTGGGCCTCTTAGGCCACGGTATCCACAGCATTAGCTTAACTATATCCCAAGTCAGGTAGGGAAATGGATCTTTGGAAGTTGATGTTTAACCAAAACCTCTGTTGTCTCCTTAACAGCATGTTTAGGCGGTGTGTGAAACACATTATCAGCTTCCAGGTAGTTGCTCGGCACCATGATGGATTTCGTTGTTGACTGGTACCGGTGTCATACATTATGAGCAGCTTGTTGAAGCGTATTAAAGTCTAATTTCACTTCGCCCCCTCTTGCTACGATCACGAAGGGCCAGGGTGGATGGATGAGGATCTGGGGATCTGGCGTTCGAGGGCTGTCGTACTCTATAAAGTTGTCGAATCCGGTGGGGGAAACAAGCTGGATTGTTATCGGCCTCCGGGCCAGCAGACCGGCCGCTACATATCGCGTTGTTTGGAGGGAAAGGCCGGACAAGGACCTGTTCTAGAAGCACTGTCTTCTCAGGATGGTCCAGACATTCCGAATATGCTCATGTTCAGGTGTGTAAGAGAGAAGTAGCCAAACACTTGGTGGCCACCCATAAACAAGCAAATCAGCCCATACTTTTACTTCAACACCACAACGTTCGGCCCAGTGAGGAGAGGAAACGCAGGCGTCACCCGCTATCATCAGCGTTTTGTGATATGCAGCTCATCTGCGTTTTCTACCTAATATGCACCCATTCTTGCGCTGAGGGCCGAGACCGCCACCGCCACAGTCACTCAAGGGTCGCAATCACAATCTTAGTCACGGTCATGGTGTCGGCGTGGCCATGGGCTAGAACCGTGGTCCAGTTGTGTGTTCTGGAAGGGTTGCACAGGAGCAGACACCACGCAGAAGGACGCTACTTGTGCATACTCAGTCTATCTTGGCAGGCCTCGTCGGGTAGGCCAAGAGAACGTGTCAAAGCCTCTGGTATGGATTTGGGCGTTTACTAGGGTGAGATCGGGCTCGTGGATGGCGGGATGTCCATGTGTTGTCAGGTAAGAATTTGGGAATGGTAACATCTTTCGAGGCCCAGTATTTAATGTATCAGTGTAGTGTATATATGTACATACAAACATGCCGGTCACCCCGGGTTGGATTTGTTGTCGAGCATTTCCTCTTTTGAGACTGAGAGGGCGTCATGCATCACCATCACCACCGCCGTCACCCAGTTCCCGCTGTTGGGTAACACAACGCATGGGAGGGGGTGAACTGCTGCGAACACCCGGGGATATTGTGTCATGGGTAGGGGATTTCGTTGTATCATCTACATTCCCCTTCCAGGTCAAAAGATGGGGCCATTGAACCCTAGCAAAGCATGTCGGCACTGGGCTGAATGCAAAAGCGAGATGGACCCATCCACCCCATCCATCCCCATCCATCCCCCGCGTCTCATGGGATGGGGACGCCGAGTTGGCTGACCCCCACGTAATGCAGAGTGCGTCTCATCGATTCCGCCGTCTTGCAGCTGGCCAATGCTTGGTGCGTTCGACTTGTCAAGACTTTTAGCCGGCACCCCTCAGCGGGAAGAGACGAGCAAACGATCGAGGTCCGAGTGAGTGGGAGGCTGGAGGGGGTCCGATGAATGGGTTGCAGCTCTGCCCACCCCGAGCTGAGCAAGTTGGTCAGACGGGGGGTCCCAAGAACCTGGGCGCCGGATGGGCTGTTGTGCAATCGCCGTCCCAGACTCCGGGTTCGTCGTGTTTCTCCTGATGCGGTGATGCCCGGAAGCACGAAGTCGAGAAACGCCATCGTTACGCTCCTGCAAGATGGTCCTTCGATCTACCGCTCAGCAATTTCTAAATCCCAATAAAACAGGGTGGCAAGCAACCCCCAAGCTTCGAGACCTTCCATCCGGCTGCGCCCAGGCTCTGGGCGTCTTGGCTGACGGATGGAAGGAAAGAAAGAGGGTGGTAGGCACGGGCTACAATTCTCAATTCGTCCCAGATGAGCCAACCGCCTGCCCCGTGGGCCGTGGTTCTTGTGACAGTGGAAAAAATGAACGGGATGGCACGGAGGAGCGAAGCAGCATGATCAGCAAAAGCAGACCCATATACCGATCTCACCCGACTCTTCCTCCACAATCCTTCAGTTCCCCAATGTCAAGCAAGCAGCTCGTCCAAATCGAGGAAGCCGGTCCGATCAATCAAGGCCAAAATAGCAACCCACCATCCAACGCCCCCAGTGTTATGCCCGCTAAATAACCGACCAAACCGCCAAGCAGCTGACAAGAAAACAAGAAATGACGCCTGCCACACTCCCCCACCACCACCTCCAGCAACTTTACGAGGAAGGAAGAAGCTAAAAGGAATTCACAGCAGCCGGCCAACCGAGCGAGCCCAGGAAGGGTAGCCGGCCGGCAAATCCGTCCCGATATTCCCGCGGAGATGGGAAATAACTGCGCGTGAGGGGAAGAATGATGCTGGGTTTGCCTAGGCGTGTGTGTCCCCGTGACGAGACGGACGATGCTCGGTGCTCGGAATCTTAGGTAAGGTTAAGTAAAAACTCTCGATGCGGTGCAGCTTGCTGGGCAGCGTGGCGCCACATGAAGCGAGCAAAGCGCACATCACCAGCCCTCTTTCTGACTAACTAGTTATCTCCTTTCCCCCAACCAGCCAAACAGGATAGCGGGGCAGGAGGGGCTTGTTCGCCAAAGACAATGTCGTGCAGACGGCGTGGCGTGGGACATGGGGAAGAGAAACGCGGGGGGTTCGGTTCTCGCCGCCTTCTGAATCTTGATGCGCTGTGGTGGGACATCAGGAAAGTCTGGGGAACCTGGAGAAACCTCCCAGGCCACTTGAGACATCCATCCCCTTTCCCCTTGCCCTTTCAGTGACTTTGGCCTGTCGGTGAGATGACTTTTCCCGGCAGGGCATGCTGCACGAAAGCAAATCCGTCCGTCATCCTGCCCTCGTGAACCTATCCAATCCCGCGCTCTCGTAATTCCCATCAGTTGGTCAGTCTCGTTGCACAGTAGCGTCAAACTCACAACGCAACATCATTTGTCCACTTGTTTGGGAAGTTAGGATGGATTGCGGGCACGCCGCCCTCTTTTGCTGACCGCCCGGGGCCAAACTCGGGATCAGCTGGTTTCGGTCCCTGAGCATGTCGATCGGACGGTGAGCTGACTCGGCTCAGCTCGGTTGAACACACCGACGGCGGGGAACTCTGATAAGGGGAGGCGGCGAGGCCGTCCAATTGTGTGGCAAGCTGCTTGGTTTCATGGGGCCCATGGGCCGGGACCATCCCACCTTACTGCAGTTCGGGGGGAGATCAAATCAAAACCAACCACACTTGTCATGTCCAACAACAGCTTTCGGGAGATCCAGAACGGGGTCGACTGAATGCCATTTTTTTCTGCCTCTGAGAGACGAGTTTCGCCAAGGAGGAAGTAATAGGAGAGATCAGAGAAGAGGACTATGCCCAACTTCATCATCGCCCCTGCATTTCCTCCTTGCCCCCTGCGACCAGAAACCTGTACATGACGCAGCGCGCGACGGCGCCATCTATGTAACAACACCCAAACATATGTACCCGGCGGCGTCTTGCTGCCGATCCAATATCCTCCTCTTATCATCATTAAGAGACTAGCCTGGGGCTAGTGCCGACATCCCGACCACGGGAATGACAGCGTGAGGAAAGAAGGCAAAACAAAAAGAAACAGAGCTTTGCAAAACGAGGCCGTGTCAACAAATCTATCTCGCCTTTGCCTGCAGAAGTCCCATGGGAAAAAAGAAGAGGAAAAATAAGAGAAACCCGCCCAATGATGTGCTCTCGATGATGCACCCCCTAAGCCCCGTAACGCCGTGTATGTTTTGCAGGGCTATCCCCGAACCCAATGAGAAAAAAACCTGGGAATTGAAAGTTTTAACAGAATCAAAGAAAAGGCCGCGTCCTTCTTCGGCTCTCCGGCCAGGATACAAGCCGGCGTCAGTAGCCAGCGCTGCCGGGCATTTTGCCGAGCGAGTGGCTGTTGTGCGCGACAGGAGGAAGGTGGTTATGGCAGTAGATCTTCTTGCCGCTCGCGCGGTTTTGGCCAGGCTTCTTGGAGGCATCGATCATGTGCGCCGCGTTTGGTTCGTCGAAGCTTTCGGGTTGGCAACACTCAATGTTCTTCACCCATCGGTTACTGATCACGTTCGCTATCGAGATCCGCTTCTCCGGATCTGGGTTAAGCATCTGGAGGAGGACACGCCTCAGGGCCGGTGGCTTCACGAACGTGTCGAAAACGAACACGTGCGGATAGTCCATGTCGGTGATGACGGTGTCGGTAGCATCAGCGTGCTTATTCGTCCATTTCTCCCAGCCACGAACAAGACTGGTGTAGGTTTCCCGCGGCGAAGCATTCGGCGAGAGCTCGGCCTTGTGCCACAAGGGCCCGCCGAAGATGAGGTTGACCATGACGATGGCCGAGCTCCAGACATCCAGGCCCCGCGGGTCATAGTTGCCCTTCTTTTGAAGGACCTCTGGCGAGATATAAGGCATGCTGCCACAGATGCCCGGGGCGCAACTCCGCACCTCGCCCATGTTTATCCCGCACTGGCCGCCAGCTTCCCTTAGCCCCGGGTGGATGCCCGAAAAGACCTCCGAGACGCCAAAGTCGGTAATCTTGAGCCTCGAATCCTTCGTGATGAGCAGGTTTTCGAGCTTGATGTCGCGGTGAGCGATGCCGTTCGAGTGAAGGTAGTGGATACCTGTCACCAGTTGCTTGAAGAGGCAGAGTCGGTCTTTTTCCCTGTCTTCGGTCTTGAGGTACTTCTTGTTGACCAGGTTGAACAGATCGCCGTCCTCACAGTATTCCATGACATGGTTCCAGCGCCCGCGGTCGATGCAAAGCCGTATCGTCTCGACGATGTTGGGGTGGTGCAAGCTCTTTGCGAGCGTGTATTCGGACTTGATCTTCTTCTCGTACTCCTCGCGCGTCTCGCTCGACGACTTACCCCGGAACTCCTTGACGGCGAATAGCTCGCCGCCGGTTTTGGCCACCATCAATGTCACTTTGGAGGTCGCGCCTTTACCCAAGTGTTTGCGGTGCCGGCCCAGCAGCTTGTGCTGGTACTCGAATTCCGACGCGAGCTCGATCACATCCACGGTAAAATCGTCGGGTAAGCTGAGGCTCATGCGGCGAGCCTTCACGCCAGTGCCCGTCTCGGCGGGGAGCCCCCAAAGCGACCTCTCCATGTGAATGGCCTTCTCCGAGTCGCCGTCCGCGGCCGGCTCCTGCTTGGTATAATCAAAACTACTGGCGCGTCGCCTGAGCTGGAGCTCCTGTCTCGAGGGTGCCTCTTTCCCCACGACTGGGCGAGAACGCAATGTGAAGCCTGTCGATGCACGCGATTTTTTCTTGAAGAAGGCGTCTGATCCCGGTATTGTTGGTTGCGATGCGTCCTCTCTTGACTTGACGGCTATCTCGAGCGGTGAGCTCGGTGACGGTGGTGAGTTGGAGCGGGTAGTAGCCGAGCTCCTGTTCATTGACCACCGGCGGTTCGGCATCTTTCGGTGAGCGGCCTCTGGCAATTGTAAAGTTGATGCGGTGGCAGAGTCGGCACCAATTGTCGCCTTGTCAGACTGCGACCCGACACGTTTTAGAAAACTGGACATGGTGCGTCTGAAATTCGAAGATGAGCCGAAGGTCGAACGTCTCGAAGAAAGCGCGCCGGTGGGTTCTAGATCGAGCGAAGGGGTTGCGGGTGTGGGCGTCGTGGAACCGGCCGCCCGGGGTGTTTCCTGGGGGCTTCTCGGTGCCCTTGGTGGGGTGGTAGCCGATGTGTCAACGACAAGGGGCGGCTTTGAGCTGAGTGCAGCGGGCTGCCGAACAGATGGAAATGCGCCGGCGGTTTGATCCGAGGCAAGTTGTTCGTGGGCCGCGTCCAGGTGGCCGTCTGGGTTCGCGAGGGTCTGGAAATCTTGCGAATGACGGCCGCTCACGGGGGTGACGGGTTCGTTTACTGCTTCACTATCGGTCTCGTCGCATTCTTCCGGAATGGGATCCGTCAGCTCGGTGGGATATTGCCGAGGCGAGGAGGACGAGCTTGTGTTGTGAGAGTTGGGGTCACACGCGTCTAGAATTCAAAAAGTGTCAAATTGGCTACTTTGTTTCCTAGCAGAAAAGAGCAGTGGGAGAGTGAAGAGCGAAAAACTCGCGCAGCTCGGACTGAAGACGTGGGTGTAAATACCTATTGAAGACGGCTGCGCCGGTGTAGCAAGCAGCGAAACCGCCATTTTTGGGAGTAATGCCGTCAGACGGCAGCCTTCAGGGGGGAGGGGATAGAAAAAGAGGACCTTGGTCCCCTGGGACAAGGAAAAACGTCAGGGCACTGGATGCCACTGGGCGTCTGCGCAAGGGACCGCTTTTCAAAGGCCGCCGAAACTGGATTTGGGGCGGGCCAGCTGGGGCGACTAGGCGCTTCGGGAAGCCGGTTTAGGCGCCTCGGGGAACGCCCGGGTGAGCTGCTTGAGGCGTGGTTTGTTGCACGCCGCCTTCGCTTACTGCAAGGCGCACACCACACTTCTGGTTCCTCCAATGCTTCTCTCCAAGGTCGAGAACTGCCTCCAGGTGATTTGTACCTAACCCAGGACGGGACCGAAAGGGAGCAACAGAAAGGCTGCTGGTACGCTTGTTGACCAAGTAAACACCACCGAAGAAAAACTGGGGCCGGGAGAGGTTTATATATGTAGGCGGGGCCGCGCAAGTGTTGCTGTCGCTCCTTGCTGCGTCACTCTGGACCGTCTTCTCTGGGCGTGGTCTTGGAAGACGACAAATGGCTCGGTGCCAAGGCTGTCTTCCGCTCAGGGCGAGATTTGTGTAGCCCCGAGGAGCAGGCGTGGCGTAATGGCGAGGGCACGAAAGGAGGCCAAGATCTACGCTTTCGGTTGCCGGTTGGCTCGTGAGTTCTTGGCGATGGGAGAGGAACCTCGAAGGGGAGGAAAAGGGAGCGAGGGAAAAAGTGAGCGCCCCCTGGCGAGTATTATAACGGCATTGCGAGAACCGAGATGGTGGGAATCTGTGGGGGAATGGAGAAGGGTCGCACTCCTTTTTTCGCCTCCTGCAAGAGAATGGGTTCGGCGGCTGGGATGAGCCGTTCAAAGTTGGAGGGTTTCCCCAAGGGTTTGCGGGATTCCGTGGTGGGTGGGGGGAACCGTCTCAATGTTCGCGTTTTAGCGTGAGTCGGATGGATCAAAAAAAAGGTCTCTCACAATGGATGACACTGCCTTGCAAGGAGCAACCCACAGTTTCCCTCTCGGTGTCTGTACTTGTATCGAGGGCGGGGCACTCCAGGTAATTCGTGCGGAGAAATGGCGGGAGGTACGAAATTCGGCAAATGCATGCAACAGCACCGAACTTGCCCTTTCCAGCTTAGGTGCCTGCCTTGCCTGAAAAAAGTTGGGCAAGTCGCAGGTACTTCTTTCCAACTGGAACGTTTTGAACGTTTGCGGGCACAAGATTGTGATCGCGGGGCGCCGAGGCCCACCCGTGGACCCAAGGCACAGCGACCGCCGACCAAAGGCCGAGCGCCCAGGCCCGCCCCAGGGCCCAAGCCTCCATCCGAGCTTTTGCACCAACACGGCAAGGCCAGTGGAACTGTCAGAATCAACCATGTTTTGGCCACTCCAGCAGCGTGTGGAAGGGTTATGGCTGCTGAGATAGGGGGCTTTACTCGCAGGGACGTCTTGAGCCAAGCACTGCCCTGCCAGCGCTGGGACCTGGATGACGAGAAAGCCAGACGCTTACTTGGACGACACACCTACACGTGTAGAAGAAATGTCCGAGTCTCTTCCTACCCGCCTTTGCCGCACCAAAATACCCTTCTCTTCCTCCTTCTAGAGTGTCTTGGATGTCGTAATTCAGGCTTTCCCGTCCTAAAACACGATCCGGCTCGGGGACAGAGAAACCACACCGCCGGATGTTGGAGCTTTTGTTGGCAGGTATGGGCGAAGTACACAGTACACTCACTCGGGCAGCCTCGAGGCAGGAAGGTGGGATGACCCGCCCCCACCCAGCGCCGAGAGACCGAGAGAAGAGCGACGGTCGCCCAATTGCAGGAGCAGATGATTGGCCAAGCCCAAGAACGGCCGGCGTTTTGGGCAAGCGCCCTCAACATTCATGGCAAGTCCCAGGTACGGAACCTGCATCCATTGCATGGTTGCTAAAAACGTCAGACAATGCCCGGGAGTGCCTTCGAGCACTTCAAACATGGAATAATTCACATGACTCTCATGGCACTATTTTTTTTTATCGACTTTCGCATCTTTGACGTTCTTTGAGGGTACATTCCCATCCTGCAAGACCTGTCGGGGTGGAGCATCGTTTTCTCCCGGCTCGCCGCCGAAACTGGATCCGTGGATCCGTCGCCAAGGCGTTCGAGGAATGACCAAATATGCCGCAATATCCAGGCCGAACAGGCTCCTGATGATCGTGTTAAAAAGAGGTTGATCAGAAACCGATAACTCGTTCACCACGTCGTCAACCCTGTGGCAACTCAGGTCTTGGCCCTCTGCGTTGTCTGCGTCGGTCGGCTCCTCTTCTTTCTTGCACAGACAGGAGAGAACCATACAAGTAAGTGCAGGTCCCAGTAAGCGTAAGTTAGCACGTGCCCCGTCCCGAAAGCCCTATTAGGCCCCTTGAAGCAAAGCGTTTCAAAAGGCAAGCTCGAGGAAGTTCCGCGCATGAATCCGTTTCTTTCTGCCCCGATCGCGTTGTTGTGATTGTTGAGGCCGAGGCAGCGGGCCTCGTCACGATACGAAAGATTCGTTCAAGAACGCCAAAAACCCCCGCAGGGCTCCACGCCATATCGCTAATTAGCGTGGGGTTCTCCAGATTTTGTCCCTGTTCTTCCTCGAAACTAATACCCGACGGTAGCAGCAGGTCGCTCAAAGCAGGAAACGTTAGCGCGGTCGAATGTCATCATGGTGGATGTCGTTGTCTGTTCACCCTTTCTCGAAACAAAGACGCAGCGATTTCCGTGTCTACTTTTGGGTGATGAAGGATGGTGTCATCACGATAACTAAAACCCCAGCACGCGACAGTTTCTTGTTTCAGACCCACTCAGTTATCAGCGGGCGTCTACTAGTTCCAGCCACTTTACAACGCCCCCCGTCAGCAATTGAATGTCGAGGTGCCCGTTCCGCCGATAACCTACTCCAAACAACCCAACCAACAATCCAAACGGAAACGCTCAAGGGACTCAACATCAGGCGCGCATTTGCGATGTGCTGCTGCCCACAACCTGCTTGAAGCCAGCAGAGCCAGGGTACACCCAAAACCTGGCCGGCGATCGGATAGTGGCGTTTCTTGGTATGCCAGGGGGCCGTTGCCAAGGTCTCGGCGTCCATGACCGAAAAGATGGACAAGGCGAAAAGCCAACAAAGCCAACAAGCTCCAGGACTCAACAAGCTCGCTGGCGCACGCAGCCCACAAGCCGTCGCCGGTCCGACGCCGGCCCCCGCGGAACGAGTCAAGTCTCGTCGGCCTCGGTGAACCAGCCCTTTCTGGCCGGCGCCTTGTCCAACATCTGAGCACGGAACCGGGGAGCCTGGCAGGTTGGCAGGCGGCCGGCAGGCTGGAGAGCACACGAGCAAATAATCGCGCCCCCACGTCAATTCCCTTTCACGTCCAGGATAACTTTAGTGGCTCGGTTGCGTTGCCTCGCATCTGCATCAAGCCCCAAAGGCATTTCCCGACGAACGAACCGCCTCGCCGTTCCTCGAGAAAGAAGACACTCGTGGCCGCCACCTGACCATGTGCGGTCCCTCATCCTCAGTTCATCACTGGCTACCACGAGACGGCCCTCCAGAAAGCGTCTTGGCGGTCGGACCAAACAACAACCACGAAACATGCCCTTGGTCGGATAGGTGCCTTCGCAGGCACACCGGTGCCCCCTGGATAGGCTTGGAAAGGCTCGCAAGCTTTCCTGGCCGTCTTGGCATCGCGATCTCCCGTCTGGGCATCCTGCTTGTCCGTCTCGGCTTGATCGATTGTTCTCGGTTGTGCCTCAAGAAACAGTTCTGCCGCGCGCTCGTGTGATGTGTTTCTCAAACAAGGTCAATTCCGAAGAGAGACAACTGTTGGTGGCGCCAAGAAAAAGCTTGTGTTGCTCTGGCCTTGGTCGCGCCCCCATTAACTATTAACTATCCCTACAATCTCCAAGTTCTGTGGTTTGAGTGACCAGCCTACCTGGGAAATCCCCAAGCATCAGTCCCTAGAGTAGTGTACATACTCCCCCCATGGCGCCAGGAAGTCATCACACGACAGAAGTGCGCGTGCCATGCTCCAAGGCAGGCAGCGAATGCGGTGAAACACGAAGCTGCCCTCCCTTTTTCCAGGGCAGGCCGGGAGGAAATCCGCACCCCATCCATTGCTGACTCTAAATGCACAACCAGCGGTGTGGGTTCAAGAAGCAGGAGTCGGCTGCAGCAGGAACCAAAACCATGGACAGCTCCCACACAGGGGTTTCCGCGCACATCCATTGTTGGGAATTGGCCCGGGTAACACAGCCTGTGACCAGTCGCATCGTTGAGCAAGGAACTTGTCCCAACTTCAGCTTGCCTGCTCTCCATTTGAAACAACGAGACCCAATTGCGTTTAACGTTTGTATCCGTTCCGGTCCAGACACTGGCCACGCGGGCCAAAACAAATCCCGCACATCTCAGCGAGTAGTATACCACCCGACGATGCGCTAGTTCCCTTCTTCACAGCCCTGCTCATATCCGTCCACGTCAGGCCCCCCGACTCTGCGGGACCCGTACCCTCGTCTCAGTCATGTCATGTCAGTCAGGCTGTTAACTCCCAGGTGTACATTTTGTGCTCTGCTGCCACGTCTGTGGGCAAGGCTGAGCCCCGGGCCGCAGCATCCGGCGAGCCCTTGCCGACGCTGTCCCCCACGATACCACAACCTATGCACATACTAAAAACGTCGGCGCCGAAGCGGGTCTCAGCTCAGTACCTGCAGCCAGCAATGAAGTCGGCTTGCCAATGGAAGCGGCCACTAATCGGGATGTCTAAGCCAAACGGCGATTGGTTGGGACCACCTCGTCGGGCTCTTTGACCTCCTCCCCGTCCAGTGTGGCAGGTCTTATCGAGGCGGTCACTCCCATGGAATTCCATCCAGACCTCCTGGTGGGAAAGGTGGCAGGGTGGGACGCGGGGTGTTTCCACACGAAGAAGAAATCCGGATGGGCATCCACTGCATCACACACCACCTCGAGGACACTTACCAGGCTCCCAGGGGTATGTACAAAGTACGAGGTGCCCTGTGGTGCCCCGGAGTGGCGCTTCAAGAACAGTGGGCGGAGCGCCGATGTCGCGAGACCGCCCATCGGGATTCCTCCTCGAGGCGGACCGCGGTCTTTGACAGCGGTGATTGGTGTCGGCCGCCTCGTGCCCAGTTTTTCTTTATTTCCGGTCGTGCCGAGTTTGCCGGGCTTGCTGGCTTTCTCCACGGGACTTGGCATCGGTCTTCTCACGGAGAGTGATGACGATACGTGCGAGCGCAGTTCCGGGCGAAGAGAAACTTACTAATCTGCTAGGTAATCTAAGTTGGAGGGTCTGGAAGGGTGCGAGTCCTGGCTCTCGGGGCTTTCTCAAATGCAGTGGTGGGTTCTGCGGATGGCGACCCAATGTCCTACTCACCCCCCCCCGTTATCTTCCACCATCGAATCGGGATCCCCCTTTCCGGTGTCTCGCGACAAGTTTGGCCCAAGGTCTTGGTCTGTGACGGCAGTAGTGGCAAACACCGGATGCCGGGTGCAGTCCTGTCTCACCCGTCGCGACCCGCGGTGTTAACATGACCTATGGGGTATTTTTGGCGGAAGCAAACAAGACCCAGTAAGCAGTATAAAATTGTTATCGGGAGCCACTCAAGCTCACCCCCTAGGATTCGTCACAGTCGTCACAATGAGACACCACATGTACTCGTACCCAACAGGTCAACCTTAGGCACAGCCTCAGGAGATGCTTTCCAGACAACTAGTGTGCTATGCGATTACCAATCTCCCGGCGACAACCTACCACGTGGGAAACTCGTTGGCAACATTACAAAACCCAGGCACGTCACATGTAAGGCACTGACAACACCATCCGCAAGTGGACTTGTGGAAGATGTGGTAACCCCACCGTGTACACGGCACATGCCTCTGTCAGGCTGTCGGATTCAGGATGAATCATTAGTAATGCGGTGGCCATTCAAGCAACTACAACATCGCATTGCCTTGGGATTCAGGCATACTATTAACAGTGCCATCATGTGAGTATGAGTAGGTATGGTTGACATTCCATTTCTCCAGGACAAGGGGATTACGTGCCTCGGTACTGGAGAAATCCCAAGCGGTTTACATCTTTTGAAGATAGCTCAAAGAACCTCCTTTTTGCTGAGCAAATACTAACCATGATCAATAAACCTACTTAGTTATTGGATTTGGGCCTTAAGTCAACATATCAAACCATTCCAGCGCCCCTACCTTTCAAACACATTCAACTCGCTTCAGCCTATAATGCAGAGGTTGTTTCTGTGTCTCAGATCCCGCGGAGTCGATGGCGATAAGAGTTATTGGGCATGTCCTGCTCGAGCCTAGACAAGAGAAACAGAAAACACGAGACCGGCCTAGCCTCTAGTCATGGTGCTGCTGCCGCTCTGAGCCTGACTGGCCAACCCTCATTTAGGGACATAACAGTCGTCGTAAAACGGCATATTGAGTACTTGCTGTCGTGCGATATCATGGTCTGGCTTTCAAACTAAATGCCTCAACCTACATGTGAGCCCAGACAATCTGTACGATACCAGAAGCCCGAGTTTTTAGATTCTTTCACAACAAAAGATGGGCCTTAAGTACCTTGGTAATCATCAACTTAACCCATGGTTTTGTTTTTTTTTAAAGCCACAGTAAACTTTGAAGGGCCTTAGTAACATTCGTTACTGTTATGGTTGCTAAACAGTGAGAAGAAAGTGTGGTTCGGATGATGTTGTAAGACATCATGGCTGCAAGAATCTGAGCAGGTGAATGGGAATACAGTTGCCATTGAGCATTGTTGATGTGGCACGAGTTTCCATTGAGCACCTTTTTGTTATCAAACCAGCTTATGACCCCTTGAGTAACCCAGCACTGGAGGGGTTGATGAGGGATGTGGTATCCGGAGCGTTATCTGAATTGCCAAGGGATATCAGTAGCAATATGAGGAAGGTTACTGCTATGTGTTCCCTGAAATCCTTCACCGAAGGTGGCTGAGTGACTTGTCTAGTACCACTTTCCTTTTCCCGTCCCACGGACTGACCCGAGCTTTGTCCACACATCATTGTCTCATCCAACTGCCCTAGTCCTTGTTATGATCCACAACCACAGTGATCGGATAAGGCCTTTCGCTGTGATCGGTCCTCGATACTACCTCTACAGCTACAGCAGTTCTGGATGCTTTGGGGAAAGTAAATACCTTTGTTTCGTCGCCCGTGGGGTTATGCGGTATCACCATAATCAAAAATAGCTAGGTCTAGTGCCGAGGACGAGGGACAGAAACAATAACTGGCTGCTGCCATCTTGTTTAGGAAATTCCTTGAGCGCTGGCGCCCAGTGGGCAGTGGCTTGCGACTCCTCATTTCCCATTGGGATTGTGAGACGAGCTCGAGGCCGGCAACGACTTTAAATAGTAGCACTTTACCAGGTCACTTGCTCGTCTCAATGTGACACTCGGCATATTCGGCCAGACAACCTGCCCCGTGATGAGACTGAGGGCCGAGGTTTCAAGTTGATCAACTGGTTCAACTTTGTCGGCTGAAATGGGTTGATTCCATGTTCAAGATGCCAGGGGCCAAGGCTTAGCAAACAGCCCGGGTGTCTCTCATGTCTCGCCCGAGCTGTGACTCTTTCACAGTGTTACCGATTGCGTGTTCATGAGGGGCAAGCAAGCGGAAGGTCGAAGAGCAGAGGAATACCATGCCCTAGTTCCCACCCGGACATAAACCAGACGAAAACCCACGGCACCGGAAGGGAGGAAACTGGTCTCCCTTGGGGACCGCAAACTTTCATCGCAACAAGACGAAACCCAGATATCGAAATCGAGGTTTCTGTTATCATCCGCCTTCCCCCGACTTCGCGCTTACACTAACGCGGAAATTGGGCGCGTGAAACAGCCTTTCAGTCTCGTATGTCAGGCCAATTTCACAATGTGCCACTTTACCCAGGTCCGTATGGGATGATTAGGCTGTCGAAACTTGATGATAACCCTGCTGACACTTGAACTCTAGCGAGAGTTTTCCTGCGGCCACTTCCGCTGGCTCGCAACCAAACAATGGTACATATACATACACTGACAACCGTAGAGCTTAGCGGTTTTCTGCACTCTCGGATCGAAAGCGGGAACTGACTGGCTACCCAGCGCCAAGTATAAGCACCACACACCTTGCATGCCAGAGATCACAGCTTTTGAGGAGAGGTAATGTCGATCTTTAGAGCCATTGGGCAACTCATTTCGTAATTGATCCTGACTAGACCAACAATAGGCTCATCATCTGTGGTGAATGCAGATTCAAGCTGCAGCCTCTGCCATGGCCATTTGTGCTTCTGGACAGGATGCTGGCGGCTGCTCGGTCTTGATCGCCTGACCGCCTAGGTATCAAATGAGAAGAGAACTGGATCGGTGAGGCTAGATAGGAGTTGCGGTTGTGTTATGGATGATACCACTGGGTTGCTTCAGGCATTTGGCGTAATGGGGAGGGAGGGATGATTTTGAGGAAACTACCGTCGTAGTTGTGGTTATTATGGAAATGCTCGTCTGGCTTATTGGGCCTCCTACAACTCCACATCGAGGGGGCTCGATCTTAACTTTGACATGGATAAGTTATGTTGTGCCAACGGGTTCATTGCTTGGTAATGCGCGCCGGGCTCGTTGTTCGTATGTGCATACCATCACCAAACACCGAGCATGTCAGTCACGCTTCGGTCAGAGCGTGGTATTGCCAAGACCAATTTTTTCGGGGTCCTGGACCCTGAGAAAGCGAAGCAGGGATCCTTGGGACCGAGGATGCCAACAAAGCGTGTGCCCCTCCTTGGAGGGGACAAAATGTCCCATTGCCCAACGGCCGAGTGGTGTGGTGCCCTATCTTCGTCATGAAGGCCCGAAGCTCCACCAGAAAGAGGACCGCTTGGCATTGACGATGGCACGAAACGACACACGCAACGAAAATTTGAATCACAAAAGCAATTGAAAGAAAGCAATTGGAGAATCGAGAAAAAAGCACGTGGGCCGCAGGGGTGGATTGGGACGGCTCGGGGCGGGATCTTGGGGTTTTTCCTTCACGCGGAGGAGGCGGCCGACAACCCGTCGGCAGTGAACTGTGGGGTTGAAGGAGGATGAGGGGAGCCTGAAAAGGGAGCGGACAGGCGGTCGGCGGTTCGCCGCCCCACAGCCCTGAGAGGGTAGGTGCTTCTTCACAGGCCGGGCAGCGCTTGCAGGTTACATACCACCTTAAGTTTCGGAGACGGGCAGATGACAGGGCTGCCACGTCGGCGGTCCAGGTCCTTCTCTCTCAGAAGAGAAAGAGCCTCGACAATTATTTGGACTAGGTAGACCAGAACTACCCTACCTACTTAACTTTTCCATCGCCCCCTACCTAACCTCATAATAATCAATCTCGACTGTATTATTTTTGCACACTCAATCGCTTCCATCTCGTCTCGTCTTCGGGCTGCAATCCCATTCTTCTGTCCCGTCCACACGATACAGTACGCAATTACCGAACGACGGACGAATGTACTGCGAGCGGACCTCCTCGAACGTGCGCTTCACGCACGAGATGCTCCATTGTGCTCCACACCTGCCAACAAACATCGATTGACATCAGCAACGGCGAGCTAATGCAAGGGGAACAGCTCCAGCTCTGCACATGACCAGGGGGCTCGTGGTATAAACTCCTGGAAACACAATGCCTGTCATGACGAAGCTGCCCGCCGACTCCTTCTGGCCTCCGGGCACCCGGGACAGTGATATGCATATCCCGTTCCCCAAACTCACCACCGACTCCTCCTCCTCGATCATCTCTCCCCTGACTCTCCCGCGCGGTGTCCACGGATACTTTGACCACGTCGTGGTGTCCAACAGCAGCAATCCTACACACCTTCGTCCCGTCTCGCAACCTCGAGGAAGTCAAATCTATTCGCCCTTGTCACCCCATATCCTGCCAGCCGCACAGCAAGCACAGTTCCAATACGACCAGAGCCGGTCGAGCAGTCTCCCGCCAACAAATCGCAACGGGGTCACATCGCCCAGACTGCCAGGAAACGGATCGAACAAGAACCAAGGCATGGCGGCTGGGCTCACCAACAATACATTGGGTTCTCCGGGCGGCGGACTAGCCTATTCGCGGTCCGTCTCGGCGGACGAGGTGACCTCATCCAGCCATGACTGCATGGTTCGACGGCTCCTTCAGCAAAAGGCCAGGATGCAGGAGGCTTGGGAGGCGGAGCGCAAGTACCTGGAGGCGAACCGTGAGCGAGCAGAGGAGGTGTACAAGGAAGAACGGGCCCTTATGGAGGAGGAGCGCGCCGAGTGGGAGGCCGAGAAGGCGGTTTTGGTAGGGGAAATCGAACGGCTGGGTGGCACCAACCCGCTGGCTCTAAATAGCCTCCCCTTTTGGGCGAGAGCACCCTTCTCGAATATGGGCCAACGCGAAGGAAGCCAGGGAGCATCGCGAATAAGCCCCAACAGCTCGTTGTCTTCGGAAAAAAGTTCACATCTCGTGGGCCAGAATGGGGGGCCAGCCGCCCGGAATGCATCTTCGCCGTTGCCCATACCGGGACCGAGGGCCCAGGACCTCGCTTCCCCAAGGTCACCGAATGGACCCAGCGCGCCCACCGCCGATTTTATGAAGCAAGATGAGGCACTCGAGGCCGCAGCCGAGCCTATTCCGATCGTTGACGTCAAGGAAATCCACCCAGAGTTGGAGGGCATCCCGATCAAGGCTACTAGCGTAAAGAAAGCGACCTTCAGAGATACCGGGTCACAGAACGGGTCCAAATCTTCCAGCCCATCTGGCTCTCCTCCGTCAGGCTCTGATCAACCCCAGAGCCCGCGGGCGAAGAAGGAACAAACTCTCCAAGTTTTGGCAGCCAAGGAAGCGGACCGCCTCACGATGCACGCTGGCCACACGCCAAACCATTCCCTCTCGTCGGTGGCAACCGCTGTTTCCTCAGGGACAGCTACTGCAACGAGCAACAGCGGCGACAGTACTCCGACCATGCCGCATGAAGAGGTCGCGTCTAGCCAGGGCACAACCACAGGCGGCGACGGGGGCGGCGTATCCGAATCGCAACAGGCCATGGAGCCCTTCCCCGGTGTTACAGACCAGCATGGCCACCTCTTCGCCGACCATCCCGAGCCCATCTTTGAGTCCAGCGAAGACCGTGAACTGAAGGGCCCATTTATGGTGAGGAACATGCCGGCCCACGATGAGATATTTTTCCAGAAGCTGTCCGACAAGCTGGAAGAAGTCAGCAAGGACAACGCGGCTGCACTGCCGGCAGTGTTGAAGGACTCGGAACTGGCCAAGCAGGCGGCACAACCAGCCCCCGGGGAAACGAAAACTCCGGCCGAAGGCCAGCCCGGCGCCGGTTCTGAGGTTGACTCCGAGGATAACAAGAGCAGCCCGAAAAGCGGCGACGAAGAACAGTTCGACGTCCCCTTAAAGTTCAAAAAACGCATGAATTTTGGCGCGCCCTTCGGGGAGTTCCGGTAGCCACGGATCGGCGTGCGCTTCGCCGCCGCCACCAAACATCTTGCGCCATGTTAATATCTCTTAACAAACACCCGGGCCCTCTACACGTTGTGTTTTTAATAACACGCGTCGGCCGGTTTTCTTTTGTCTGACTGTACACGGAGTCCACTCATACCTTGATCACGACGGATTGGTCCCTTCATTGCACGCATTGGAACAGAGAAAAGGGGTATGAATCAAAGAAAACACCAACCAGAAGAGCATTTCGGGGGTTGGGCAGGGATTGGAGTTTAAGCATGGCAGCGGGAAGGGAGGCAGGTTTCGGTGACTTGGGAGGGTCGGTCAAGCGATTGCGGGGAATCGTATTAGTTAGCGTTTCCCCTTCCTTTTTTTTTCTATGTACAAAGCACAATACCCCCTTTTTTATCTTTTCGAGGTTGTCTTTCGGGGCAAGTGACGGTCAGTTCGCCTGTGAGCCAGGATCTTGACCTGCTTTGCACCCCAAATACATCACCAGATGGCAGCGAACTACATAGTTACAAGTCTCGAGGAATATCCACATTAGTTCAAGTAACATCGAGACAAGAGAGACAAGTATAGCGTCAGGTTAGAATGTGTATTCCAAGTACCTTGGTTATTAAAAGCTCTTTCCAGGTATATCCCGAACTCCTGACCCCGAAACGCTACAACACTGTGACATTTTCGTGTACAGTACATGGACGCACCCGCCATAGCCGTCCTCGACTGGCTCACCCCCTAGATCACCATGACGGCATCTTCCCTTCCCCCCTAACCATGACATCTTCTTCTCCTCAAGACATCTTCTTCCCCATCAACTCAGCCAGCTCATCCAGCAGATCCACCGTCTCGGCCGGACTCGCAATCCACGCGGTGGTGCCCACGCTGCGGGCGCGGAAGTCATTGGCGCCGGCGCTCAGGAACTGGTCACCCACATGCAGGGTACTATCCCCCTTAATCGCGGCACCTCCATCCCCACCATTCCCATTGCCCCCGCCGGCAAACCACCGTTGACACACCGTCACCCCCCAGCTCTTGTCGCCAATATCCACAAACACATCCCGCCCACCGTTGAAGGCACAGAAGGGCACCCGCCCGCGCCGCCCCGCGCTGCTCAGCTCCAGCACCTTCTGCACGACCAGCACGGTCTCCTCGAGCGACTCGCGCGGGATGCGCGCCGAGGGCGGGTCGGCCACGATGCCCACGGCGCGGTCCTTGCGCATCAGCACGGCGGGGAGGTTGAGCGTCTTGATGCAGTCGCCCAGCGCGGCCTCAGCCACGTCGAGCACCTCCGTGATGTCCCGCTCGTCCCAGGCGGCCATCTCCGGGGTGAGCCAGCGGGCGCGGGGCACGGGGGCGAGCAGGTGGGGCGAGGACGGGGAGAACTCGAAGAGGTAGTTGGCTTCGCCGCCCATGATGATGAGGGATTGTTTTTGGGTGGGGGTGAGTTCGGCGGTGTTGGCGAGGGCGTCGAGGAGGCCGTGGAGGCGCGCGTAGTACTTGTCGGCGGTGGTGTAGCCGGCGGCGGTGACGATGCCGATTTTGACGTTTTTGCGGAGGAGGTCTGTGTTGGGTGGGTGGGTGGTTAGTTAGAATTCTGGATGGGGTGTGGGGGTTGAGAGGTCGACGTCGACCTGCTCGACTACACGTACCAATAAGCCGGGGAACGATGGGGCTGGTGGGCTCGAGACTCTGCCCGTCGTCGTAGAGGGTTACGTCACCGTCAAAGGTGGCGAGCTGGAGGGTGCCGTAGCTGGTCACGGCCATCATCTGGGCCGAGTTGAGGATGAGGCGGACGTCGTTGAAGGAGGGCGAGACGAAGCGGCGGGAGGAGATGTAGCGCTTGTGGTCCTGGAACTTGAAGCCGGCTTCTAGGGGTAGTCGCGTGAAGAAAGGCCCTATGCTGGGGACTAGGAGTTTGAGTTTTGATGGGAAGGGATTCTCGGCGTCGTGTTGATGGGCAACTGGAAACTTGGTGAGTCACTCCTGGCATCTAGAGGAAGGGGAGTGGGTAGTTTCCTACTGTGATCGTCTATCATGACCTCGACATCGCGGAGAATCTCGCTGTATCTCCTGTGGGCTTCCTCACGCGTCTGAGCGAGATCGTTCATGCTTTGCCTGTTGATGGGGCCATGGGGCTGGGAGTAAAGCACAAACGGCACGGCGAGCAACCCCTTGATCCATTCTAGGTCGAGTTAGAAATGCTATGCGTGACCAGGGACTGTGTTTGGTGATGTTGCAAGAGTATCGCCGTGGCCGCCTGCAAGCTCTAGATAGCTCGTAGCGGTGAACCACCATCCCTAACTCCGTGGCATCTCGGCCTCAGAGGAATGACAGCTCGCAAGGGGGCCTTACCTATGAATTGGTCGCGCCGATGAGTTTTAAGTGCATCTATTGCCCGGTTAGTCTCTTCCAAGGCACGGAAGGGTAGATACACACATTCAACACGATAGCGAGTGGTCATGGTGTAGATTGTAGGTTGTAGATTCTGGTAGAGTGGGTGAGATTGGGTGGGAACTGAGATGCTCAGAGTCAAGACGAAACCAACTGAAGCTGGAAGCTGGAAGTTGAAAGCTAGAATAAACAAGAGAAGAGAGAGGGTATTCTCAGACACAGTCGTTATAATCTTCAAAGGAGCCTGTTTGAAAGAGAGGCACAGTCACCGCTTCTTACAAACACAAAACCAACTCCTCTTTGGGACGGAGCTATCGGCTGGCACAGGGCCATTTGGGCCCATAGAGGTCGAGGCTATCGCTGGCACACAGCGGGCCACAGGGCACCCCGCCAATGGCTGTTGGTGCATGATGTCACAGGGACAGCCTGGGACAGCTGGTCCAATCAGTGCAACTTCCAGGACGCAGGCCAGTCTTGGCACCGTGCGGCGGCTGCCGGGTGGTGTCTTGGCATGAGATTGGGTTGCGCAGATCGGCACTCTCCGGCGGTCCATTCAAGCACTGCAGTGCAGTGCAGCGCAGCAAGCGGCTGGCCTGGGCCTGGGCCTGGGCCTGCATCAACCATCCATTCCACCAAGCCTCATACCAGGTTTGGACAAGCAGGTAGTTATCAAACCAAACAACATCAAATTAAACCTGAAAAACAAAAAGCCAATTTTACCAGCCCAACAAGTCCCAACTACCTAACTACCTATCTACACAACTCATCAACAGTCCTCGTCACCCATCGACCACCAAACCAGCCCACCTCAACAGTTTCCCTTCCTCCCAAACAGAAACAAACAAACAAACAAACAGACAACCCCCAAGCAAGAAACCCCATCCCCCACCACCCTAACAAGCCAAACTACTAGTCCGCACCCTCGTCAAACACCCCTCCGAGCACGCCGTCTGGCACCCCGTCACATATAGCACCGTCTTGGGCTCGCACCCGCACGGCACCACCAGGTCGGACTCGACCCGGCACGTCGGCACGGGGCAGCGGATCGGGTCGCAGCCGTCGGGCGAGGTCGTGCGCGTGACCTTGGGGCAGGGGATCGATGATGTGGTGGGTGGGCGCGTGGTCGTGTGCGGGGGCAGGGTGACGATGCTGGTGACGACGCCGGAGCGGGTGCTGGTGCTGGTGCGGGTTGGGGTGGTGGTGGTGGTGGTGCGGCGCGTGGTGGTGGTTGGGGTGGTGGGGCAGGGGAGGGCTGAGGTGCGGAAGTCGATGTCGCAGCCTTGGTAGGGGCAGGGCGCCTGGCAGGGGGCGATGAGGGTGGCTGTGGGGAGCGTGGCCGGGCAGCCGCAGGGGTTTTGGATGGTGGTGTGGAAGGTGCAGTCGCTGAAGGGGCACTCGTTGCCGCAGGCCCGGTTTTGGATGGTGCGTGTGGCTGTGGGGCAGACGGCGTTGGGCTCGTTGGCGGCGAGGGCCAGGCTGGCGAGGCCGAGGAGGGCGCTGAGGGAGAGCTTCATGGTGGAAGGAGGAGGTGGCCTGCTTTCTTGTGTTAACAGGGAGGGAGGTGAGGAGGGGGAGAGTTTGGTTGTGGCGTTCAACCGTACCTGGTAGTTCAGGAGATGAACTTGTCTCTGCAAAGTTGACTGGGCGGGATGGCCTGGATGTGCCTTGATGCGCTACCTTGTCCAACTTGTCCACGCTCTCTTCCTCTCTCCCAAGTGGGACGGAGACCCGGTTATTATATACCCCAGCCTCGACAAGACCGTCGTCTTGATTGCGTTTCTATTCCTGTCTTCTATTTCTGTCATCCGCGGCCGGCCCCGAGATGCTTCCCGTCCTGGAAACTCTCCAGCTTCCGGGCTCTTGCCTACTCTATGGGCCCGCCGGATGAAGTGATTTCCACTTATTAAGGTCGCCCATCCCAGCTGCCTCCCTGGCTGGCTGCGCGTTATCACCGCACTCTATAGCCCAAAGGGCGGCCGTGCCTGTCCCGGCCTGAGGGATATGCAACGCTAATAACCTGGAGAGGTATCATTGCCTCCTGCTTTCGGGCCGCGAGATGGCTTCTCGTGTTGCGGAGTAATAACGAGCGTCAGATTCTATATTCTGATGGACTGCCCTCCTCTTCGGAACCAAGGGCAACAAAACAGCCGCCGGGAGACAGGCTGAATGAGCGACTTTGATGCTCTCGAGTCACGGCTGCTGCTCCTGGGACGCCGTCCATGCTTCTTCCTTGAGTATGCATCGATGTTGAACGGCCCCGGTGGCCATGTCGATAAGCGTCCGTCTCAATCTCGATGCAGGCGCCACCTGCTCCGTTCCCGTCTGGTTCCCGCTAGGTATGCGAGGCCACAGACGGCGGATGCAGGGCGGCTTGATCACGGTTCTGCGGGACATGTTGGTCTACTATCTCGACAAGGGTGTATATCACTTCCATATATCCACAGCGGGGCCGAACCTGCACGCCCTGCCAGGGTATGGGCTTTCATGTGTTTCCCATCCGGGTCGTTTGGGGAGAGATCAACAGCTGGCTATCCTGGAGAGGTGGGTGATGTTCATCGCCGGGGGCTTGAGGCTCGGACGGCAGAGGATCGACCAAGAGTGTCAGGGACCGGCTTGGACGTTGTTTGCCTCCCTTCCACCCACAATGGGGCAATCCCGTTACGATAGCGTGTGTAAGTGTCTCGGGATAACAAAACCCCCGAGCGTTATCCATCCCCCAACGAGACGGAGAATTACCTCTTACATTCCCGCACCTATCAGATTGCCATGCAAGGC
The DNA here is from genome assembly GCF_020726465.1 of Chaetomium tenue. Lineage (NCBI taxonomy): Eukaryota > Fungi > Ascomycota > Sordariomycetes > Sordariales > Chaetomiaceae > Chaetomium > Chaetomium tenue. Next base: position 4,087,904 of record NW_027117333.1, on the reverse strand, counting down.
CACACACTGTTACAGCTAAAACCCGAGGCTAGAATCCTGCAAATCTGCTCACTGCGGCCGCCAGCGCCGGCGCGGCCATTGATGGCTATAGTAGGTCGAGCCCTGTGCCCATTATTCCCGTCTTCAGCCTCCGTTTAGCCTGAGCTGTGGGACCCGGCCTGCGCGCGCTCTCAACGGCTCAGAACGGGCAGCCGTTGAGAGGCCAAGCAAATTCCCAATATAAGGTGCCAGGCCTTTCTTGATATTACCGCAATCAACGTTGGCGGTTTCTGAAATAGCCGTTCTTGGTTGTCGTGGCGTCGAGCCGTAAGCGAGCGGGAGGCGGCGGGAAACAGGAGCGAACCTGCATAAGAACATGGCCAAACGCCGAAATGAGCTTGTAAGAAACAAGAAGGCCATATTTTTGATAGCGAGCGTGGTGACCTGCTCGAGACCAAGGTAAAATCTGCCTAGTTTAACACGATAAGGCTCGCCGATTCATGGACAATGTCAACGAAAGGTGAAAAGATTTAGATTAGTTGCATTCGAATAATCAAGCCACGCCCCTAATAATGCAATGATATGCGTGCGCCATGTATGTACCGTACAATCATAAGGTAGCCTTTATCAATATGCCCATATATCCAGCTGATGCGCCATGCCTCGACTCCAAGGCCGTAGCCGTAAACTCCGTATCACTCTAATCAGCTTCAAGCTGTCTGTGTAGTAGTAACAAGGGCCGATTCCCCCAGTTCCGCATTATCCATCCACGCGGAATAGTCCTCGTCTTCGGTAGCGGAACCCGGCTCCCCGGCTGCGACGTCCAACTGGTCCCCTTTGGTGACCGAGGTCCCCTCGGGTGACGACACTCCCAACCCTACAACGTCCGCCTTTATGGGTTCCTCCGTCTTCAACGACGATGTACCAGAGGCTTCAATTTCGTCCACCTGTGGTGGGGGGTAGGAAGGGCTGTTTGTCGCGCTCAGTGGCGTCGTTGGCTCCGATTCAGCGGGCGCAGTCACCACAAGCATCCCGTGCTCCTCGCCGTCCTCATTCTGCGGTTGTCGTCTCTTCGGAAGGGGCGGAGGTGGTGCCGGGCGGCGCTCGCTCGCTCGTTTGGTGTGCTCGGCGTGGTTCTCTGTCGATGGGGGAGGAATCGGCTTCCGTTTGGGAACTTGGATTGGTGCCGTTGGTGTTTTCTTCTCGGGCATCGGAAGCGGCGTTCCAGGCGGCGGGAGCGGGTGGCCACGCCCCATCGGCTGACTGAGGTCGAGGGCTGGTGCGCTCTCGTCTGAGTGGTTAACGTGCGTTGCTGCTTCATCATTGGGGCGACGCTGGAACGCGTTGAAACCCCATCGCTTGGCCGACGCCGCCGCGTTCGCCACGGCGTTGAGCGTGGTGCGTTTCTGCGAATCGCTCGTGCTGATGCCGGAAGAGACCGAAGATGTGGTGTCGCGACGACCGAAGAAGCCTCGAGAAATAGTGCCTGTTTGGCCGCGGGCCGAACCTTTGGTAGACAAGGTTGGGGAGTGTGACCCCGCATCACTGTGGCTCTCGGTCGACGACACAGTGTTTCGCCGCGCTTGAGGTGTCTTGTCTGCGTCCTTTTCAGTGTCGGTAGCCTCCTTAGACGAGCTGGACGACGAAAGGTTGGAAGACTTGGAAGTGATGTAAGGCTTGAACGCGTTTGGGTTGGGCGTTTGAGCCGGCGATGGGGTATGGGATGTCGCCGACAGCGTCGCCATAGCCGAGGCGGCCGAATCCCCGCTCGGCGGAGAAGACGAGGGTCTGAATTGGTCCGCATTGGTTGCAATAGTCCCTACCGTGGGTGACGAAGGTTGTGCGAAAGGAGCAGAGAACACTGGAGGAGGGGAGCCGATATCGCTCTTCGCCTCATTCTTGACCTCATGCTTCACCTCGTTTTTCGTTTCATTCTTTGTCTCAATACTGGTCGATGATGTAGACGGAGATGATGGCAGGTCCGCCTTGCTCGCCTTGCTCGAGAGCTTCTTTCCAAACAAGCCAACTGATGGCTTTTTGTCCAGAACGGGCATGGTGTGGCTCTTTTCGATGGTCGGGAGGTCAGTCTCCTGGACCCCATGGGTCTCCTCGAGACGTTCCACCTCACCAAGATCTCCCTCTTGAGCGGCGGCAGACTCGGGACTGGCCGGAGATTTCACTGCGTCGTCGTGGAAGACCCCTCCCCTCCAGACTTTGTGTTCTGTGTTGAAAAAGGGGGTGTCATCCCAGAATGGCAGGACGATGGTCTCAGCAATCACCTCTTTGATCCGATTTTCGATCTGGCGAAGAATAACCGTGTACGTAATCTGCCGGGAACTGACAATGGGTTCGATGGTCATTTCGATTTTTGGCATTTGTTGAAAAGAAAACCAAATGCGGTTGCTGGGTGGAGGCTTGATTTTGAAGAGCGCGTGACCTTCCAACTTACGCACAACAACAGCAAGAACCAGGTTGACCTCTCTCGCTTTGAAACGGGAGCCCAGATCGATGCGGACAGTGGCTGCGACTTCAAGCCGGAAGTTGCCTGTGTAACGCACGTCGACTTCAATCCCACACTCCCCTTCGACTGTCAGGTCTTTTAGACGGGGGTTCGTGATGTAGGGTGCGGAGTCACCGATGTCGATGGCTTTTATGGCGACGTGAGACAGGAACGCCGGCCGCTTCACGCGGGATATTTTCTTCGTAAGCTTTTCCCTGATGAAGTTCTCAATGTCCTTGGTCTTGTGGACTCCCAAAAAGACTCTTCCAATCATGGCATTCAGCCACCTAGTCTGCATGTGTTCCTCGGATGCATGGAGTTTCTGGACTAGCGAGATCATGTTCTCCATGCCAAACTGAATGGGTATCGGTGCCTTGTTTCCCGCAGTGCCGGTTTGCTCTTGGTTTCGCAGCAAGGCGAAATAGAAGTCCTCCTTCGCAGAGCAATTCTCAGAGAACAGGTAAAAGGGTTTCGACAGCTGGTTGTCCGGGCTCAATTCCGGACCATTCGACCGACGTGAGAGGCAGATGGCGTTGCGCTTGATCCATAGCTCCCCCTCGGGCGTCACAGGCTCCCCGGAGTATATGCTAATGTCGTGATGGGCGAGAGACACAACATGGCGTACCTCGAGCTGCTCGTCGTCGTCAAACAGCATTAGGTGGCCGTGTCTGTTTGGCTAGTTAAAATAGTGGCACCGACCGGGATAATGCATCGCGTACCTGAGCACCACATAAAACACGTTGCCAGCCTTTTTCGGGCGCTGGTTGGCTCCATTCTTAGCATCCAAGGGCCCTTGATTCTGCTTCCGGTCGAAAATGCTGCGGTACATCGTCTGATAGACACTGGGGCTGGGCGCAGCCACGGTCGCCGAGCCGACGGGCGTCGCACGTTCAATCGGTTTCGCGTTGATCCCCATTGGCGTGTACTCGCGGCATACGGCGAAGTAGCCCGCGGCAACATCTTGCTCATGTTGAACTGGCCGAGGTTTGGTTCCATCCTTCTGAGTTGCCTTGAGGGGCTCGAGGTCGTCGCCGGTTTGCACTAGGTCGTCCTTGTCGCCGGGCTCGGTCTGCGCGAGGTCGGTATCCTGGCGGTAGGGGAGGTAGAGGTAGGCATGGGCAAAGACGACAATCACCAGCAGCGGGAGAAAGGTTACGCCTCCGAGAAGGTATGTCAATAGGAAGGCGGACCAACCCATGGCGGCGACTGTTAATTGCACTCAGTGCACTATGGCGGCGGCAGAGTGACAGAGTGTCGGCCCTGCTACCTGCCAGACTGGACGATAACTCGCGGGCGCATCGATTCTAGCAGTAATGCTCCGAGCTCTGGACTAGGCTGGTGTACAAGAGAAAGCACCGAGTCGGCGCATTGACTTTGGTTTCAGACGGGCCAACCAACTTGGGAAGTCAGCTGTTCGTGTTAGGTCGCTGATGACAGACAACCCAGAAGCTCGCAGTTGGCGCAGCATCCCTGGGCAGTGGGCAGTGGACCACAGGGAGCGCCAGCCACAGGCAGCGCCGAGCGATCGGCCGTGCTTCCCCGCGCTGTCCTGATTGGCTCACCACCAGCGCCCCGCCACGGATCAGGCAAGGCCCTGGTCTTCGCAGCGGTAAGGCTGAACAAAGTTTGGAATTGGAGAGAGAAACTTGAGTTAGGTAGCTCTTGGATGTCGCGATGGAAGAGCCTCAAGCTCGGCATATACGTGGTGGCCGGTGAACAGGTGGAGGATTTTCACTGTCAATGCCCCGCGGGAACTTCATGGACGGGCTCCATTCTCAGTCTTGGACAGAGCGGGTCAGGGCTCTACTTTAGGGAGATTGTCAGATTTAGCTTGCTCTCGAATCGTTCCCGTTGAATTTGGGTCCTCTCATGCTGCTGTCTTGTATGTAGCAGTGCCTGGGCTAGAGCGAGCCCGGACTCTTGTTTGGGGCATAACAAATGATCGCGGACTCCTGTCCAAGTCCCCAGTGCAATCTAACCCCCATGTCCTAGCTTCCACGGGCCGAGCTTCACAGTTGCACCTCGTCGGATGGGCAAGAAGGATTCCGCGAGCCGCTATTGGTCATGCCATTGGTATTTTGATTCCTATGAGCACTCCCGCATCCCAGACCAATTCCAGGCAGGAGATCCTTCCGTGCCGAACGCGATGAACCCCATGCAGAGAAAGAAGCAAGCCGTGTCTAACCCCACCAAATCCAGCAACCCGCCACGAGTTCCTTTAAATCGTGGTCTCGTACGCAACAGGGGCGACCGTCTCCGGCTTGTTGTCCTTGATCGAGATCGTCCGGGCCTCGCGGGGCATAGCGGGCTGTCTCTTGAGCTGCACTGGCTGGCCCTCAACCTTGACCTTCTTCTTCAGCTCGGCGTTCTGCTTGACACGGCGCAGGAAGTCGTCCCTTGACCGCGAGGGCTGGATGTGCTCGATCCGGATGTTGAGACGCTTCTCGAGGTAACGGTGCTTGACCTTCTTGTAGATGATGATGCCGACCGCCGACTTGGTGACGTTGTAGATAACGCCAGTCTTGCCGTGGTAGACCTTGTGCGCCATACTGTTCGCGTCCAACGTTAGTCCCGTTAAATCATGCGACTCCTGGTGTGGCGCGCGTGTAAACGCTGCGATCCCCATCGCCCCCGACACCCCTCCTCGATTGTATAAGGATTTGGGTTTTCGCTTACCCCTTCTGGACGGCACCGTTGACCTTGATATCGACAATATCGCCGACCCTTTTTGCCAATTAGCGATCCATCTCCACGTCTGTGGTCCCGCAAAAGGCGCCAACATACTTGTACGTCTTCAGGTAGGTCGAGAGCCTGATCATACCCTTCTCCCGGAAATTCCGAGAGAAGGCGTATCTCGTACCAGCACGGAGACCTGCGGGGTGACCCATCTTGCCTGTTTGCTGGGTATGTCGGCGTGGATCGATATGTCGAAGTCGGTGGTTGCTGCGGGCTGCAAAAATTGGGGATTTTTGTGTGGAAGCAAATCCAAGTCGGGATTTCAGATTGGGTGACTAAGCAGGGTGCGTGCGCCCCATGCGCTCTCGCCAGCGCGCTATCGTTAGGGCAAGCGGGCGCGATACGCACGGACCACCACACATCCCCTCGTGCCTCTAATTTTCCCAACCTTCAAGCCGGCTCCCACTTAGCGAACTTTTGCTTCGGTCGACCAACCTTTGATAGCCTCAACGACAAGATGGCGCCCCTATCTTACTCCAAGACCGCCAAGGTCCCGCGTCGCCCCTTCGAGGCCGCTCGTTTGTGCGTTTGATCCCGGTTTTACTCTCCGTCAATTGCAGCCTCTGCGCAGACGGTCATCGCGAACGCCGACCCTGCGCATGCTCGCAAACATCACCGGCCACTGAGCAGCAGCTTGTCTGTGCTCATGTCGATTGTGATCGTGGACTAACTTTCGGAACCTAGGGACTCCGAGTTGAAGCTCGTTGGCGAGTATGGTCTCCGCAACAAGCGTGAGGTGTGGCGTGTGCTCCTCACCCTCTCCAAGATCCGTCGTGCTGCCCGGTAAGTAGTCAAGGCGAGTTAGGTTGATTTTTTAGAAACGCAGGCTAACGACTTATTTCCCAGTGAGCTTCTTACTCTCGACGAGAAGGACCCCAAGCGCCTCTTCGAGGGCAATGCCCTCATTCGCCGTCTGGTCCGTGTCGGTGTCCTCGACGAGTCCCGCATGAAGCTCGATTACGTCCTGGCCCTGAAGGCCGAGGATTTCTTGGAGCGCCGTCTCCAGACCCTCGTCTACAAGCTCGGTCTCGCCAAGTCGATCCACCACGCCCGTGTCCTCATCCGCCAGCGCCACATCCGCGTCGGCAAGCAGATCGTCAACGTTCCTTCTTTCGTCGTCCGTCTCGACTCCCAGAAGCACATCGACTTCGCCCTGACCTCGCCCTTCGGTGGTGGCCGCCCCGGCCGTGTCAGGAGAAAGAAGGCCAAGGCCGCCGAGAAGGGTGACGGCGAGGAGGAGGAGGAGGATGACGAGTAAATTCCTGTGACGATACAATAAGGGAATGGTTGGGACTGCACGGAGCGGGCTACGAAAATTGGTCTGGGCAGGGAATTTTGACCTCTGCATCATGCTCTTACGGCGTTTATAGTCAGGGAGTGGGAATGCATCAAGAATTGCACGTACAATACACCCAGCAGGTCACCAATCATTGACACTTTACTTCATGGGGCCCCCGACCCCAGTGTTGCGTATGTCGACTTTTGCAGAGACCTGGAAAGATGGGTACCTCCCGAAACAAGAACTACAAGCATGACTGTCAATGATGTGATTTGAACAACAATGTTCGGGGTATCATTATGAACTATCTCGAGCAGCCTCGCCATCTTCTCCATCCTGCCTGTCCCATGAATCGGCTTGCTTGACCACCTGCTTCCCCATTTCGCCTGTGCAATAGCTGTTCTTGACAAAAGAATGGCAGCATGCATAACCCCATTTGAAATCAGACCACCAACTCCCCCATACGGATGTGTGGTTGTTGATAAGGACATCCTCGGCGTACTTGGACTTGGCCGCCTTCTTGGGCGCGCCCTTGATGAGGCCGGCCTCGTCGTACTCGACAAACGTCTCCGACTCGGTGATGGCGACCTTCAGCGCTTCGGGCACCGTCGGTTGCTCGCCGTACTGGCTGGCGAGCAGCTCGGCTCGTTTCCTCCGCTTCGCCTCCCTCTCGTCGCCCTCCTTCTTGCGCATTAACGCGCCCGCCGTCGGGTTGGCTTGGAGATGCAGCGAGGTGTCGCCTGTCCTCTCCTGCGCCTCCCATGCGTATTTCTGTGCCTTTTCGAACTCGGCCGCCTCACCCGACGCCCGCAGGAAGCTCTCCTCGGCAAAGAGCTGCGACGACTTGTCGCCTATCGCGCCGGCGTCGACGAGGGCGCGCTTCTTGGGGTTGTATTTGGCCGAGTCGGAGTCCAGGTTCAGTAGGTACTTGGCTGTGTCCTCGCGAATTCTCATCGACTGCTTGACTGTCTTGTCCTTGCCGAGCTCTGACTCCTCGGCATACTTGAACCCTTCCTCGTATACGTCCTCGCCGCCCTCGTTCTTGTCGCCGTTTTGCCCCTGCAGCGCCCGCCGCGCCTCCTCGACCAGGTTGTACTCCTCCACCACTTCTTTGTACTGCTTCGGGTCGTACGCGGCCCACACGTCACGCTTCGCCTCGTACCCGAGCTTGACGTCCCGCACGGTCCGGTCCGCCTGGATGTCCTTGCCGTTGAACTTGGCGCCGACCTTGCGCGGGCGCTCAAGACAACTCTTTTTCTTGTGGCCCATGGCGCCGCAGTTCTCGCACGCGCCCTTCACCCACTTGGTCCGGGCCGCGCCGACCTTCTTGCCGCCGCGCTCGAAGGTGAGGTTCTCTTCGTCGTGGGTCGTGCGCCGCTGGTGCTGCAACGAGTCGTCGTGGTCGTCGAGCCCGCTGACGTAGAAGGGCTGCTTGCTGATGTAGGAGGGGATGTAGATGTTGTCTTCTTTGCGCGCGGCGCCCGCGCCGGAGCCGCTGTCTGCGCTGGCGGCGGCGGCTGCGGCGGATGCCGTTTCTGGCCGCCTGGATGGTGGGGGAGGCATATTGGGTGGGTAATGGAGTTGCGCTGACTGTTTAATACGAAAAGAATTTGGAACAGTTGAGTGATGAGGATGGTTATCGATATTGACCGAGTGTCGGGAGGCGAAAGTTTAATGTCACTAATAACCCTAACCCCTATATGAGTTCATGCATGGTGTAATGGTCTAAGCGTTGCCTCCACTTACACCACTGAGTCCTGGTTCCTCAGTAAAAAAACCAAAAGTGGAATGGGAAAATAGCCGGGCAAGCGAGCAGAACATGATGTATTAAGGAGCTCTGTGCTTAGGCGAGTGATGTTTACCGTATTTTTGCCTAGGTAGATTCTTTGTGTCTGAGCTTCACGTGGTTTGGCGACTCGCTGCTCCACTGCGGCGCGACTGCTTGGAATCCCCAACCGCGTCGTTACCTTATGAGCGTCGCGCTTTTGCTTGCACTTGAGGAACTTGGACCCATTGCCACGTATATGCCACCACGTATCACTTTAAAATTTAATCAGGAAAAAAATGACAACATATTCCCGTGCCGAGTTGCTCGACGCGGAAACTCGACAACACAACCAAGATGGATGGGTTCCGGGTCCGACTCAACTGCATCGACCACTACCAGGCCACACCAACACGATATGACCCTCACTTGCGTCGGGATGATCACCGCTTGGAGCCTAGCAAGCAACCTAAAGTGCCCGTCATTCGTGTGTTTGGATCGACCGAGACTGGCCAGAAGGTGTGCGCTCATGTCCATGGTGCATTCCCATACCTCTACATCGAATACCGAGGACCCTTGGATAAACCAACGGGTGAGTAACTTAGTCTTCTCAGTGGTGGAAAGGATGATTCTGCTCACACTTGGATTTGTGTAGTATCCGAATACATCTACGCGCTGCACTTGTCCATTGACCGCGCCCTGGCCATCAATTACCGCAGAGACCAGCGTCGAGAGCCCCAGAGATTTGTTGCCCGCGTCACCCTTGTCAAAGGGGTCCCATTTTACGGCTTTCATGTTGGATATCGCTACTATCTCAAGATCTACATGCTTAACCCGGTTGTCATGACCAGGCTGGCCGATTTGCTGCTGCAGGGGCTCGTCATGGGCCAAAAGTTCCAACCCTACGAGGCACATTTGCAGTATCTTCTTCAGTTCATGGCCGACTACAACTTGTACGGCTGTGACTACCTTGATGCCGAAAACGTCATGTTTCGCGCCCCTATCCCGGACCCTGCCGGCCCCGATGACCCTCCACGCATATGGGATAGCAACACCATCTTACCTGAAGCAATCACAAGTGAGATGAGTCTCCCCCGAGCTAGCCACTGTTCCATAGAAGTGGACATCTGCGTTCAGCATATCTCGAACCGCAAAGCCGTCAAGGAGCGCCAGTTACACCACGATTTCATTGAACGAGAGCACCCCATCCCCTCGGACTTGAAGCTGGTACACAGCATGGCCGGGCTGTGGAAGGATGAGACCAAGCGCAGGGAAAAACAGATGGCGAAGCTGAAGCCGAAGCCTGGAAGCAGCCCGTTTCCTCAAGAAGCACTCGTTGCCATGTCTGCGGACCCGCGCCATTCGCAGCCGCCGCCGTGGATCCACGAGGAGGAATACCGAGAAGAAGTTCAGCAGTTGATTGAGCAGGAGAACAAGCAGGATAGGGCAGGCTTGACCTTTTCCAATTACATCAAACCGGACCTGGACGGAGACGGAGTGCAGACCGTCATCCAATCTGTCGAGGACTTATTCCCGGAGAACTTATTACCTGCTCTGGGGCTCGAGCAAAAGTTGCTGCAAGTGCACACCGGCATAGCCAGCAGCATCCAGGTGGACGAAAAGAGGATTCTTGAGCTAGAGGTTCCTGAGCAAGAAGACCAGCTCCTTCTCGATGATTCAGACGAAGATCGCAGCAAGAAGGAACATGAAAGCCGACTTGAACGGAGGTTTGAGGGAAAGAAAAATCCTCTCGGCATTGCCATACCTTCTGCGTCCAATAAAGAACTGGAAACCTTCCCCGGTGATTTACAGCAACAACCGCAGAGGCTCATCGCGGAACTAAAGCGGGAAATCAAGGGCCTCCACGGCGGTTTCGGTGTCAGTGGGCTTCGCTCTGGCAAGCGCCCATCGATCCCGCTACCGAGGGAACTCCTTCTTGAGGCAACCGCCCTTGAACTAACATCCAGGGATGCTAACGGCCAAAGGGCCGCTTCTGAGACAACGGGATCAGGTGTCCTCAAGCGTCTCCCTTCAGATCTGGAAAACGACGCTTCGGTGAAGCGGCTGAGGTGCGATGATCACCGCGAGGGCTCTCACCAAATTTCGGCCAAGCCTCCTCCCCCCGAGCTGATTGTGGTGGCCGACAAACTGGGGCCCATTGCGCCTCTTAGCCCGTCTGAAGCGCCAGCACCATCATCACAGCCTTCCAAGACCACTGGCAAAGGGAGCTCCCAAAAGCCACAAGGAAACCAGACCCTCAACTTCCCAGTTGTCAAAGATTCCCATGATCCTGATACAATATTGAGGCTCAGTCAGCGAAGCGCTTCGCAGCGGGCGGACGAAGGCACGTTCAGTGGCTCGGCAAGAAAGCAAGTTTCGTTTGACCCTCTCGTGTCCATCCACGAAGCCAAATCGAGCTCTGCCGCATCAACATCCCGGACACCGGTAACACCGCCACCGACCAAGACGTTGAGCACCCCTCCACGCCCGAATATATACTGGAGTGGGCAGACCACCATGTTCCTCGTCAATAGCGCGCCGCCATCTGTGGCGGAGGTATGCTCGACGATGCAGTCATACGGGTTGCCGGATGTTATCTATCAGGATGCGTTTTATAGCAAGGATGACGATGTGCCGCCGAGGCCAAGAGAGTACGCTGCAAGGGAATACCGGTTGGACGGTAACACTCTCCCCTACCTGCCCGATTTTGATCCAACGGGCCAGTCCCCGGCTACGTTCGGGGTAAAACCGGACGTAGCGCCCGACCTCGCCGAGATCGAGTTGCGCTACGAGAAGCAGCAAAGCCTATGCACCCTACGGAGCTGGGAGATTGCCGAGCCGCCTCCAACGTTCGCCGAAGTGAGCGGATGGTGGGACGAGAAGGAGAAACGCAGGACTCAAAAGGTTCGTCCTGGTCGGCCGGCCCCAGGTACCCAAACACAAATGGCAGAGCTATCTCAGATCGTCGGGCCAACCCCGAAGAACACGCACGGTTTCAAGTACTCGCAGAAGCAGAAGTCAACTAGCGTCCAGCACGAAGCACAGTACATGAGCACCATGAGCCTTGAGGTACACGTCAACAGCAAGGGGAAACTACTCCCAAATCCCGAGGAAGACGAAGTCCAGTGCATCTTTTGGTGCCTGAGATCCGACGAACAGTGCTTGTTCGGTAGCCAGTCTGACGACAACACCATAACCGGGATCGTTGTGCTTTCGGGTGACGGCCTCCTCGCCAAGCAAGTCCGCAGCCAAACCTCTTGCCAGGTGGACGAAGAGGCGTCCGAACTGGACCTCCTGGTCAAGATGGTGGAGATTGTGCGGACGCATGACCCGGATATCCTCACCGGATACGAAGTCCACGGGAGCTCTTGGGGCTACTTGGTTGAGCGGGCCATGCACAAGTATGAGTTTGATCTGTGTAACGAGTTCTCGCGCATGAGGTCGGAGTCGTTCGGCAAGTTTGGCAAGAATACTGACGCTTGGGGGTCCAAGATAACGTCCAACCTCCATGTTACGGGCAGACACATCATCAACGTTTGGAGAGCTATGCGAGGCGAACTCAACCTTCTCCAATACAGCATGGAGAACGTTGTTTGGCATCTTTTGCATCGTCGAATTCCGCATTATTCGTGGCAGACCTTGACGGACTGGTACTTGAGTGGACGACCGAGGGATCTCAGCAAAGTTCTCCGTTACTATCTCAAGAAAGCGCAAATGGACATTGAGATAATAGAGGCTAACGAGCTGATTCCACGGACAAGCGAGCAAGCGAGGCTTCTAGGCGTGGATTTCTTTTCCGTTTTCTCGAGGGGTTCGCAGTTCAAAGTCGAGTCGATCATGTTTCGGATCGCCAAACCGGAGAACTTCCTTCTCGTTTCGCCCAACAGGAAGCAGGTCGGCTCCCAGAACGCTCTGGAGTGCTTGCCTCTGGTCATGGAACCGCAGAGCGCTTTTTACCCAAGTCCCCTCTTGGTCCTGGACTTTCAGAGTCTGTACCCCAGCGTCATGATTGCGTACAACTATTGCTACTCAACGTGTCTCGGCCGTGTTGTTAGCTGGCGTGGCACCAACAAGATGGGGTTCACCGAGTACAAGAGGAGAGAAGGTCTCTTGCAGCTGCTGAAAGATCACATCAACATCGCCCCGAACGGCATGATGTACACCAAGCCCGAGATCCGGAAATCGCTCCTCGCCAAGATGCTCACCGAGATTCTCGAGACTCGCGTGATGGTCAAGAGCGGTATGAAGGAGGACAAAGACGACAAGACCTTGCAGAAGCTTCTCCACAACAGACAACTTGCACTGAAGCTCCTTGCAAACGTCACCTACGGGTACACGTCGGCCTCCTTCTCCGGTAGGATGCCTTGCTCTGAGATCGCCGACAGCATCGTGCAGACGGGCCGTGAGACGCTCGAGCGGGCTATTGCCTACATCCACTCGGTTGAACGGTGGGGTGCCGAGGTGGTCTACGGCGATACCGACAGTTTGTTTGTCTATCTCAAGGGGCGGACGCGTGAGCAGGCCTTTGACATTGGCGCCGAGATAGCCAAGGAGATCACCGACTTGAACCCGCGGCCGGTGAAGCTCAAGTTCGAGAAGGTCTACCACCCGTGCGTGCTGCTTGCCAAGAAGCGGTACGTCGGCTACAAGTACGAAAGCCGGGACCAGACCGTGCCCGAGTTCGACGCGAAGGGTATTGAGACGGTCCGCCGCGACGGCACCCCGGCGGAGCAGAAGATCGAGGAGAAGGCGCTGAAGATTCTATTTGAGACAGCTGACCTCAGCCAGGTCAAGGAGTATTTCCAGTCCCAATGCTCCAGGATCATGCGCGGCGCCGTCTCCATCCAAGACTTCCTATTTGCAAAAGAAATCAAGCTTGGGTCCTACAGCGGCAAAGGGCCCGGCCCACCCGGCGCCCTGATTAGCACGAAACGAATGCTCGAAGACGCCCGCGCGGAGCCACAATACGGCGAGCGAGTGCCGTACGTGGTCGTGTCCGGGGCACCCGGGGCGCGGCTTATCGACCGGTGCGTCGCGCCCGAAGACCTGCTCAACGACCCGCACGCGTCGCTTGACGCCGAATACTATATCTCCAAGAACCTGATCCCGCCGCTCGAGCGCATCTTCAACCTGGTCGGCGCCAACGTCCGGGCCTGGTACGACGAGATGCCCAAGGTCCAACAAGTCCGCCGGCTAGAGATGACCTCCGCCGCTGTCGCAGCCGGCATGCCCAACAACGGCAACAACAACAACACCACCGCCAAACAGACCCTCGAATTCTTCCTCAACTCCACCTCCTGCCTCACCTGCAACGTCAAGATGTCCAAACCCACCACCACCAACGACCCCCCTTCACCCACCGCACCCCTCCCAATCTGCACCCGCTGCGCCGCCACCCCCTCCACAACCATGCCCCTCCTGCGCAGCCGGCTCAGCGCCGAGCAGCGGCGGTACACGGACGTGGTGAAGGTGTGCCAGAGCTGTGCGGGGTTTGCGCCGCTGGATGTTTCTGGCGGCGGTGGTGATGTCCCCTGTGATAGCCGGGACTGTCCGGTGTTTTATACAAGGGTTAAGCAGCGTGCGAGGGTCGGGGTTGAGGGGGCGTTGTTGGAGCCGCTTTTGGGGAGGCTTGGGGGGAGGAGGGGAGGGGGGATGGAGGGAGTGGGGGAGGGGTTGGATTGGTGAGGGGAGGAGTTGGTTGGTGAAAGGGGATGGGTGTGGTTTATAGAGAAGTGAGTGCTGTACGCTGGGAATCGAAGGGATGAGAGATGAGGTATGAGTGACGACGGTATTGCATATGGGTTAAGGATGGTTGGATGATGTTGGCGGGGGAGCATAAGTGGCGTTGAGGGGACGAGGGGTTTAGCATGTACCATCCTTCATTTTCCTAGTTAAGTTCGGTTGTTTCTGCATTGTTGTTTCCTCCTTATCACTCCGTAACTTGCAAAAGGATACGCCGTCCACGTTGTGCCCCCATGTCCATAATTTTGAAGGGGCGGTCCCAGATACACTCGGAGACGATGGCCCAAGTCTCCCACCAGCTCGCGAGCAATCAGTTGACCATGTTGCAATTATTCGTACACATGATGCAGTTCCGTTCCGGGGATGCCAGGATGCGAGCTGGGAACTCGCGGGGTCATCAAATACCTCGTTAATCTGTTCCGTATCACCCAATCCCGGCTGGCGACATGCATTTCATGTAAGTGCGACCTCCACCATGGTGAAACATACAGGATCCGTGACTCAAAAACCCGGCACAGTCTGTCGCTTTCGGTCAGAATCGACAGTCGTGAATTATCGATTGGATACGTGGACCGCTCGCGTGCCTTGCTGCCTGGATTGACGGGCGGGCAATGTCAACCGCCGTGAAAACGGGTGATTGGGAACCCCAGTCCGGATTTGACCGGAGGGTGTCGGACGTCGACATAATTTTGCATATTCCTGCCATCTCCGGGAGTGGATCTCGGAAATCATGGGAGGTTTTTACTGGGGTTGAGCTGAGTCTTTATTAAGTATTTTCAGGACCGGAGCACACTGCTTGGCCTGTATCAGGGGCGGGCAACCCTGCAGTTGAGCTGTCACTATTACTTTTTCTGGTTTGACCTTCCGTTCTACAAGTAGTTAGTAGGTATTCAAGAAGAACTCCTTTGCGCAGTCGCTGTTTCGTTCAAACGTGATGCTGCGGGAAGATACATGTCGATTTTTGAGCTGGGTCCCGATGTTCGAGGCGGAACATTGCAATCTGCTGTCGATGAGCGATCCAAATCGAAGCCATGTTCGAGAAGGCTCGGAACCAAAAGCAGCGGAGAATGTTGCTGGTTGGCGGCTTGGCAAAAAGCTGGGGTGGAGCAATTCCAGGAATAAATCACATTCATTCACACACACACCACACAGCAATTTGTTGTTGCCTGAGGCCAACTTATCGCGATGACGAGGACCAAAAATCATCCCTTGTGAGCGCTGCTGAGGCTCCCTTTCGCCCCTCAACCCTCGAGTCGTCCAGCAGACTCTTGCCTTCCTCGCTGCTGGATTCCGTCTGCATCAACCCCCATCAATTGCGCTGTTGTCGGCCACGATTTCAATTGTTTCTTTTCATAATTTCGTTTGCAACAGACTGCACTTGCCCCGGTTTCCGGCCTGTGCGCCTGTTGTCCTCTTTGTTTCGGTGGATTGGATTTGGAGAAGTCTGATTTGCTGGCCCCGGCGCGTCCGATTCAATCGCCTGCGCACGCCCTGACCCCCCGTGTCCTCTTTGCTTGCGACGACTCCTAAAGTCAACACAACACCGCCCGAGGGGTCGCGTATTCCGGGCCCGAACCAAGGCACACTCAACGACATCCTCGACCAACTCGACGCCGTGTCTTCACTCTCTCTCGCCTGTCTTTCTTTCGTTCGCTTACACCATAATCAACACTTCTAATTCCTTCCTTGTTCGTTCGCGACATTTGTCTTGTCTTTTTCTTGACGGCACAACTCTCTTTTTACTTTTCATTTTCTTCTCTTTTATTTTTTTGGTCTTTGCGACGCACATCTGTGTCTTTCCACATGTTGAACTCTGCGTGCTGAGGGGACATTTGTGTGCATCACAGGCAAACATCTGTGCCTGCAACTTTGATCTCGCCGGCCCGTTTGTTCGGCGACCTCGCCAGCAATGACGAACGCCTTCGTTTCGGATGAGGCCGTTGTGGTCTCGGCCGCCGGCGATGGCTTCGACCCTTTCATGGGAACCCCCGCGGGCCCGACTCACCTACGGCACTCGAACTATGACACCCACCTCTTCGCCCTAGCCCCCGGATCCTCTGCCGAGCAGGTCAAGCGGGCGATCCAGGCGCACCTGCGGGATACGGAACGCCGGATGGAGGAAGCTGGGAAACTGGGCACCGCGCTTGTTCACCAGCAAAAGGAGTTGACCGAGAAACTCCGCGAGGTCGACCAGCTCCAGTCCGAGGCGGAGCTGAACCCGGAACTTCGCCAACGGCTAGTCGAGATTGAGAAGGATTATAACGAGGTGGCCCGGGACAGCGCTCGAGCTCTGCTTCCTAAGCAGAGAGTGCCTAGCAATGAAGCACAGAGCTCTCCGTTCTCCCCGGACAAAGGTGTCGCTAGGGTAGGTTTAACCTAGTCTCGTTTCTGGAGCTTAGGCTGATGCGCTGGATTAGCGTTCCGTAAGCCCGTCCAAGTTCGAGACTCTTGCTGCGCCCTCGCCGACCAAGTTCGGCGTCCCAAACCGCAAGCTCCGCAACCAGCCCGCCAGTAGGATCCACGATATTGAATTCGCTGCCGAGATCAGCACTTCCCTAATCACTCAGGTCCGGAATTTGCAAGCATTGCTCTCCGAGCGAGAAGAAGAGCTCAAGGATGTCAAATCGGAGCGGTCCCAGCTGGAAATTGAGGCCGAGGGATTCCAGCAACGCTTGAAGACGCTGGATGAGAGCGAGAGCCGGTACAAGGACGAGAACTGGAACCTCGAGACCCAGATTCACGAGCTCATTGCGGGGCAAAAGGACGCGGCGGAGCGCGAGAAGAAGCTGACGCAAGCCGTCAATATCATCCAGTCCGAAAGGAATGCCACCCAGAGGGAATTGGAAGAAGTCAAGGACAACCTCGCCAAGCAAGATGAGAAGCATTCCGCTGAGATCAAGAACCTCGAGATCGAGCTTGGCACCAGTCGCCGGACCGCAACAGTTTTCGAAAGCGAGCGCACGGTGCTTCAGCGAAAGGTGGAGGAGCTGACCGGCCAGAACCAGGAGTTGGCCAAGGCTTTCTCGGCCCTTCAGCGCGGACGGGCGTTAGAACGCGAAGGCCCGGTCACCGGGAGCGAAGAGGATTCCAATTCGGCCCCCGACCACAACACCCCCGAGCACTCCCCGCCTCCGTCGCCCATGAAGCCGACTCCCCGACACTCTGCGCTTGAGTCTGAGACGCTTAAGACGTCTCTCGGTCACGCCCAGCGTACCATTCAGACCCTGCGCACCAACATCCATCGCGAGAAGACGGAGAAGTTGGAGCTGAAGCGTATGCTCCAGGATGCCCGAGACGAGGTTGAGAAGCTGAGGAACGACCCGAACCCTGCCCCCAAAAAGAGCCGCAAGGCCGAGCTGCGCGAGGCTAAGAAGCCCTCTTTCCGACTTAACCAATTGGGCGTCTCGCGATCAAGCAGGACCGAAGTCGTTGAGGACCCTGAATGGGAAGACCAATCCGAGTTCCCTTCGCCTACCGTGCTGTCACGACACGCCTCGACTCTTCGCCTCCCCGCAAGCACTGTTGCTCCTGTCGAGTCGAGCAGCGACCACTTTGAGACGGCCAATGAGACGAGCGACGCGGCCTTTGAGACTGCCCATGAGCGCGGAACCGAAACCGAGGACTTCCAGACTGGTGTTGAGGATATGTCGGATGATAATGATACGGCGACCGAAACGGAATCCGGTCCGTCACGAGGAATGAACTCGATCAAGCGACCCCCTCCCCTGCCTCCGCACCACTCTAGCAATCATTACTCCTTCGACAGTACTGCCTCGACATCTAGCGAGGACGATGACTATCCGTCTTTCAGCTCTGATATTAAGACGCCAACATCCGGTCCCAAGATGCGGATGCGCATGAGCCGCAACTCGCTCTCTCGCCGTTCTCGACAGTTCAGCGAGGAGCCCGCCGTGCAGGGCAGCCCTTCAAGCCTTCCTGCCAACAACGCCCCAGTGACACCGGGTGGACAGAGCTTGTACGCTGAGCTGAATGAGTTGGACAATAGCGATGAAGACTCATGCACGGGCCCTGATACTCCTAGTCGGAGGAGCATCCGGTCCGTCACGCCCGCGACGCCCCGCAGCTTTGCTCGAGGCCGCGCTTCGCCACCCCCGGAGGTTCCAGCAATGCCCAAGATTATGGTTGATAGCGGCATGATGACCGAACCAATGGACATGCGGTCAGCCCTCGCGATTCTCGATCGAGAGAAGGAGTACGAGGTGCGCGAGGATTCCGAGCGCCCGATGTCGATGGAGTCGGTGATCCGGCCTCGCCAGTTTCCGGCGTCGACCCAATGGTTGGGAGACGTACACAAGGATGGGGACTCGTCGAGACCTGTATCCGCTGTCTCTTACAGTGATGCAAGTATTCAGCACGAGTGGAATAAGCTGTTCCCGTCAGCCGCCACTGCATCGAGCATCGCTTCCATTCAGACACAAATCATTGAGCCGCTGTCCGACCCGGAAACGGCTCCGAGCCCACCGCCCCTGAGCGTGTCATCAATCTTGTCTGAGCACACGGAACCGGTGATAGAGGAGCCGCCAGCCCTGTCCATGGCCTCTTTGGTCTCCGAGCATGTGGAGCCGGTGGCCGAACCGGAACCGCCCCTTCCGAAGCTCAGCATGCCTGTCGTCCTTTTCCAGACCATCGAGCCAGTCTCCGAACCCGAAATCCCTCTTCCAGCACTCAGTGTGCCCGTCATCCTTTCTCAGGATATCGAGCCTTTGTCTGAATCTGAGGTCCCTCCGCCGGCACTCAGCGTGCCCGTCATTGTTTCTCAGGATATTGAGCCTGTGTCTGAACCAGAGATTCCTCTTCCCGAGCCCCCGACACTCAGCATGCCTGCGATTGTCTCTCAATACATCTCTCCCGTGGCTGAACCAGAGCCACTTCTGCCAGAGCCTCAGACACTCAGCGTCCCTGTCGTTGTTTCCCAGGACATTGAGCCAACCGCTCCAACGCCGGTTGCTCTTTCTCTCTCAACTATCCATATCAAGGAAGTCGAGCCCGTTGCTGAACTGGAGACGCCCCCGCCATCGCCAATCGCACTTTCCTGCTCGGCTATCTTTTCTGAGCAGGTCGAACCAGTTGAACTTCCCGCGCCCATAGTCGTCGAGCGCTCAGAGCCAAAGGTTGCCATTCCTGTACCTTTGCCTTTCTCGCTCTCCTCGATCGCCTCGGAGCACGTCGAGCCTCGGGACGGGGAGCCCATGTCCCCCATCCAACTGTCGGTGTCCTCCATCGCGATGGAAGAAGTCGAGCCTTTCCAAGAACCCCAGCCACCAGCACCTTCTCTGGCCCTTGCCCCCATTCAAACGCTGGATGTTGTTCCTTGCGAAACCCCGGCGCCTCCTCTAATCATTTCAAGCGTTCGGTCCTGGGGTCTTGAGCCCCTGGACGAGCCGGAGGTTCTCCCGCCGAGCTTGTCTCTGTCGGCTATCGAGGCTCAGAACGTTGAGTCTATTGAGCCCCGAGAACCCAAGGTTGCTCCGGTATTGAGCTTTGCAGGGATCCAGGCACTACACAGTGAACCTGGCGAGCCGCGCACCCCTAAGAGGAACGCATTCATCATACCTCGTGACTCCGAAACCACAGTCAATGGCGAGCATGATGCTATCCGGGCGCGGGACGCACTGGCGTCAGAGGAGCCCGAATCTGTGTCCCCACAAGTCCAGACCCTCCCAACCGCAGACCAGGGCGCTCAAACAACCCTGACATCCGAGGCCATCGACCAAATGATAAGAGAGAAACTCCAGCCTCCCGGGATTGCTACCCTAGAGCGCTCTCACTCAATGGGCAGCATGGGGACCCCTTCTACTGTGCGGATTCATCGGCCTCGTCAAGAAAGCTTCGACACGCCTTTGCGGAACAAAGGGGCAGCCTCCGATTACGGTACCGATATCCTCGAGGGACCCATGCCACGGAGGCCGGGCAGCTCGGCGAGTGGTATGGCCTCTATTCACGAGGTTCCTCCTCTTCCCGCAAACCACAAGGAAGCCATCGAGGCCGCAAGGACTGGCTCTTCACAAGGCGGCCAAGGCACTATTGGCACCATGGGTCCTCCGTTGTTCCCTGCTTCTTCCTTGAAGCCGCAGAACTCATCTCTCAGGCCTCGGACTCCGACAGGCTCGAGGCGCCCCACCTCGCCAATCTCGGTGGCATCCGGTCGCGCGACGCCGACCCCTCGCGTGGCTGGAAGGCCCGGGCACGCCGATGTGCACGACATGCAGTCGCTCTCGCGGGCGACGCTCCGGAGCCGGAAATCATCTATCTCGTCATTCACGTCCGAGGTTGATACTCGGTTCAACATGAACCACGTCAACGGCTTCGATCCGCAGGGCTTTGGACCGAATACCGACCCTCGCATGATCCAGGCAATCACACAGACCATGATTGGCGAGTACCTGTGGAAGTACACACGTAAAGCTGGCCGCGGGGAAATATCGGAGAACAGACATCGCAGATACTTTTGGGTTCACCCCTATACGCGTACTCTCTACTGGAGTGATCGCGACCCTTCGGCCGCTGGGCGTTCCGAGTTGAGGGCCAAGAGCGTGCAGATTGAAGCGGTTCGGGTTGTTGCTGACGACAATCCGATGCCGCCAGGTCTGCACAGGAAGAGTTTGATCATCGTATCCCCTGGGAGAAGCATCAAGTTCACTTGCACCACGGGACAGCGACATGAGACTTGGTTCAATGCTCTCTCATACCTGCTGCTCCGCACGACAGATGAGGGACACGAGGATGCTGAGGAGCTTGCCGGCTACATTACTCGGGAGGACGTCGACGAATTCAACCCTTCGACCGGGAAACGCCCAACAAATGGTAACCGGGCGCCACCTTCGCTGTCGTCTTACAACTCCCAATCAGCGAGGCAATCCCCGACCATGGACATCTCGATGAGCATTCCGACATTAACCCCCTCGCGCTCCAAAGCGTCGCAAGGCCGCCCGTCGTATGGCACTCTGAGCAGAATCAGCGGTTACTGGAAAGAAAACAAGATCTCGGGGACCTTTGGCAGCATGAGGAGCCGTAGTGTCCAGGGGCGCCATTCCGCTCTTGGCATTTACGAAACCAACGACTTGCAAGACAGCGCGGAAGATGTTAGGGAGATGATTGAGAGGCAAGATCGCGAGGCTGATCGCCTCGAAAATGTTCGCGCGTGCTGCGATGGTAAGTTCCCGTTCATGAAGCCACATCTACGCAACGAGGGCACTAACAATATGGATAGGCAAACACGATGTCGGCACCCTCACTAATAGTGCGAAAAAGGGCCGCCATTCGGTTGCAGGCTTCCGCTCACCCACCCCTTCATCAGCCCCAACCCCGGTCGGAACCGTGAGGTCCCGGGCATGAACACCGTCCGGGCTCACTCTCTAAATTTCCTTGGAATATCAACACTGATGCCCCTTTCCTAAGGGCCAGCGCGTCATTACTTTCTCGTCGATCGTTACATCAACATTTTCTGCTGCATTGGGGTTTCCTGTGATGCATACATCGGCCATGCATACGGGTTGTCACGACGTTGATGATTCTCTCTTTCTCTTCTCTCCCCACTGTTGTTTTTTTGTACTACCACCAAACTCTTCAATAGCAACACCTGCTGTGGTTGCTCACTAATCCGCGCGATTACCATTAAGGTGTCGCATCACCCCAACACGGCGCAACCCGTCCCTCTCCATCCGGCTATTCCCAAGCAGCATTTGGCGCATGTTTTCTCAAATCTTGTGGACATGGCGTTGGAGTCTGCTTGGCTTTGTTTCAGGGGTTTCTATCAAGGTGTTTGTTTCGGGTCGGAAGATTTCCTCAACAACTAGTTGCCGTTTCTTGGTGGTTCAAGAACGCCGCCTGTCTACACCGTCGAGACCGAAAGACTAGTGAGGCAAAGGGCGCACAACTATCATTCAATCATTAGATTTGTGGGCATGGCATTACGGCGCTCGCTAGTCTGTTTTGTCTGAAAAGCCGAGGAAAAAGGAGAAGGGATCACTGGAAGAAGAGTTGGTGTTGTAGAGCAGTGAACAGTGTGCGAGACAGCGTCTGATGATTGAATGAGAAAACTAAATTGGAAACTTCTGGGTCCGGGCATGAGAAAGCAATGTTGAAGAAAATGTCATTTCTTTCCTGATGTCCTGCCATCCCATTTTGTCAGCACTTTCACCCACACCTTCCATGGTTCCAAACCCACCGCCAAGCCTGGACCAATGATGACATAACCTTCGCCCTGCCATACCTAATCTTCCATGTACAAATAATAACTAACACCTTGCTGAATCGCCACCGAAGCACGTCCCAAAACACTACACACATCTCCAGCAATATGGCGGATGCAGAGACAACACCTGGCGATGCGCCATCAGCGCCGATCGCGCCAGTAGCCATCTTCAAGAAGCGCGGCGCAAAGGGGAAGGCCAACCTCCGAAAACGCCCAGCGACACCACCAGCCGCCGACAGCGACGACTCGGATTACTCCTCCTCCGAAGACGAGGCCGGCCAGAGGATAAAGCGCAGGAAACGAAACACTGGCGCGGTAGTCGCCTCCTCTAAAGGCGCCACCACCGGCTCTTCTAACCGCACCGACCTCTCCGCGACCGTTTTCGAAGCCGACCGCACGCGCTCCCTCGACACGGGCAAGCTCGAAGCAACCAAGCAAAGCAACTGGTACGACGAAGATGCCACCACTGCCCTCTCATCGCGCAACCTCCTCGGCTCGACCCGCGCTATGAAAAACTTCACCGCCAACCCCAACGACAACTCCGCCCCCGACGGCACCTACAAAGGCCTCGCCAACCAGACGCGCTACCACGCGCACAACCCTGACCGGCCGCCCGCGCGAACCGTCGGCCCCATCAAGGCACCGACCAACATCCGCACCGTCACCATCACCGACATGGCGCCCGACATCTGCAAAGATTATCGGATTACGGGTTTCTGCGGCTTCGGCGACGGCTGCAAGTTCCTGCACGCGCGCGAGGACTATGCGCACGGGTGGCAGCTGGATAAGGAATGGGAGGCGGTCACCAAGGGGAAGAAGGTGATTGGGGGGACGGTGGTGGCGAGCGCGGACAGGAAGTTGGCTGGGGAGGAGGATGGAGGGGATGGGGATGAGGAGGAGGCGGCAATGTTGGAGGGGATACCGTTTGCGTGTATCATTTGCCTGGAGTCGTACAAGGCGCCGGTGGTGACGCGGTGTGGGCATTACTTTTGTGAGGCGTGCGCGCTGAAGCGATATCGGAAGGATCCGAGCTGCGCGGCGTGCGGCGCGGGGACGAACGGGGTGTTTAATGCGGCGAAAAGGTTACAGAAGTTGTTGGATAAGAAGAGAGAACGGGCGGCGAGGAAACGTCAAGAGGCCATCGAGGCGGGCGAGGAGGTCAGTGAGGAGGAAGATGGGGAGGACGAGTCATGAAATTTGGTCTAGTCAGGACCAATATGCACTGCTTGATCAGTGCTGCCAGCGTGCTGGGTGTATCCTAGCTACCTAGGTACAGGTACCTGCCTACTGACCTGTCATCCGTTCATCCTTGTCCCGTCGCCATCTATGCCTAAATGACTCGCATCCAAACCGAAAACGCCACGCCAATACAAGAGAATCATCGAAGATGCGCCAAGCACATTGATCGCGACAAGCACATTACACGCCCATGGTAAAATCATGCTCAATGCCGGGAGTCACGCTCGCAATGAACTAGTCGAGGTGTCAGTCAAAATTCAAATCCACCGGGGCCACGAAGCGGGAATCGAAACATGCCTTCAAAAACACTACCAGGTACTGATCTACCCGGATGGCCACCTCCTGATCGGCAGCATCATGTTGCACCTCCTCCCATTCGTCGTTGGCGTCGTTGGCGGCATCGGCGCCGGTGCCGCTGACAGCAAGCTTAACAACTTGCGCCTCCAGTCCCTCCAGCCCTTGACTGCTGCCCACCGCCTGGCCAGCCTTCTGCCTCTCCTTGCGCAGCTTGAGCGCCGCGTCGGCTCGGTCGAGGAGGGTCTTCATGACCGGCGCGTGCTTGCAGGGATGTATGCTCGCCATCTTGACGCTCGTCGCAAAGAACGGGAAGTCTTCCAGGGTCACTGTCTTGTCCTTGTAGTCGCCAACGATGTCCTCCATCATGAGATGGGGGGTAAGTGCTTGGCCGTTGGGTTGATAGCCCAACATGTACATCCGAGGTGTCTTGTACCATGGCGAGTAGGTGATGTACAGCGAGTAAGTTCGGCTGCCGCTGCGAAAGGCGAATTAGCATTTGCGCATCGCAGTCCAGCGCCATATGGTGACCGCTCACCTGTGCTTTCCGTGGCTGCCATCCTGGATGATGGCCTCGTCGTCCTCCTCTTCTTCCATGTCGGGGATGTCGTCTTCGTCATCGATAGCGCCCCGGTCGGCCACATTTCCGGCGTCGTCTACCGTCCGTACGTCACGCGCCTTGAGCGGCTGAGAACTGGCCAGGCCGCCCGTTCGCAGCCAGCCATCGTCGTCGCTGTTCTTGCCCCCCTCGACCACGGCTTCTTCATGGCCCGCGTCGCCAGCAAAGTCGTCGTTCAGGCGACGGTGGCACGGGACGTTTCGTGTTACCAGGTACTGCTTCTCTGGTGGGAGATGGCTAATGCGCTTGGCGGGGGTTTCGGCATCGGACCAGGTCCATGATGGGAACTTGAAGACCAGGTAGTCACCGGCGGCGACAAACTCCTCCGGTGTAATCTCCCCCGTGTCTCGGAACGTTGAGGTATGGCTCGCAGGGGTGTACCTGTCTCGCAGGCTATTTACTGTTGAGTAAATGATGTTCATGGTTGTAGGTGTTGGTGTTGATAGAAGATAGGTACAACATTCAGGTGGATGGGGAGGAAAAGGGGGGTATAGGGTAGTTGGAAAGGGTTTGTATCCAGTGAATTTTGTTGTTTGGAAGAATCTGAGGATTTCGAAGGCGGGCGAAGTTTGGGGGGGATGTTAGGATGATGCGACGGTTATAAACTCCAAGCATCAAGTGACCGGCCAACGAGGCGGCCTTCTCGTGACACCTCCGGTTGACGAGAGCCTCAAGATCAGATTGTAAGCAGTGCCCCGCCCCTCCATCCCATCCCTGGGTGGCGGGGCTGACTCGACCACCACAGGGGACCGCCTCAACCCCACCCTTAACGCTATGATTGGTCAGCCTGGCGCCCAGCCAAGGCAATCGCCGCGCAACTTCCAAGACGGGCTGACGACGATGGGAGGCGAGCTTCGAACTCCACGGTTTAATTTACATAACAAACACCTCCTAATATCACCCTTTTTTTGTTTTATTCTCGATAAGCCCCTAAAATTGGCGGCGTAAATTACCTGCTCTACCTTAGAGAGCTTTCCCAGTCCGCTGTCAAGCTGCGCGGGGTTGCTGATACACCCGAAGCTGTTGCAGAGAGCCCCTGACGCGACCCTACAAAAAGTACATACATACAAATGATTTGACTTGTACAGTGCCGTTTGCTGTCTCGTTATCCTAAACCCCTCCGATTCGCAATTTGGCCAAGTACCGCGGCGATACTCGATAGGCGCCCAACATGGCCACCATACGCAGCCTCGACCATACCAAGTTCGTTTGCGCCCTGACCCCTTTCCGCCATGAAACAGTCGGCGATTCTCGAGCCTCCA
This sequence comes from Chaetomium tenue, assembly GCF_020726465.1. Lineage (NCBI taxonomy): Eukaryota > Fungi > Ascomycota > Sordariomycetes > Sordariales > Chaetomiaceae > Chaetomium > Chaetomium tenue. Next base: position 4,062,274 of record NW_027117333.1, on the reverse strand, counting down.
GTATCGTAGGCTAACCAGGCATGTCCCGCAGATCCGAGGCCGAACTGTCCATCAACATCAAGAAGGCCACGAGCCCCGAGGAATCGGCCCCAAAACGCAAGCATGTCCGGAGCTGCATCGTCTACACATGGGACCACAAGTCCTCCCTGTCCTTCTGGGCTGGACTCAAGGTCCAGCCCATCCTCGCCGACGAGGTCCAGACATTCAAGGCCCTGATCACCGTTCACAAAGTCCTCCAGGAGGGACACCCTGTGACCCTTAGAGAGGCAATGGCGAACAGGGGGTGGATCGACAGCTTGAATCGGGGAATGGCCGGCGAGGGCATGCGCGGTTACGGCCCCTTGATCAAGGAATACGTCTACTACCTACTCGCCAAGCTCTCGTTCCACAAACAACACCCGGAATTCAACGGCACCTTCGAGTACGAGGAGTACATCAGCCTCAAGGCCATCAACGACCCGAACGAGGGCTACGAGACCATCACCGATCTCATGACCCTGCAGGACAAGATTGACCAGTTCCAAAAGCTGATCTTCTCCCACTTCCGCAATGTTGGCAACAATGAGTGCAGGATCTCTGCGCTCGTACCTCTCGTCACTGAGAGCTACGGCATCTACAAGTTCATTACCAGCATGCTGAGGGCGATGCATTCTAGTAGGTTGCCTTTCTCTAGCAACGCCGGATATGGCTGACATCGTGTAGCTACTGGGGACAACGACGCCCTCGAGCCGCTTCGCGGGAGATACGACGCTCAACACTACCGCCTCGTCAAATTTTACTACGAATGCTCCAATCTCCGCTACCTCACCAGTCTCATCACCATCCCCAAGCTACCACAAGACGCGCCCAACCTGCTCGCAGAAGACGACAATGCGCCAGCGCTCCCGGCACGGCCCAAGCAGGAGATTGAAAAGCAGCCAACGCCTCCGCCGCCGCCGAAGTCCGAGGAGCCCGACGAGATCAACGAGTTTTGGAAGAGCGAAATAGATCGTCAGAACCGAGAATACGAAGAGCAGCAGCGGGTATTGGAGGCCCAGCAACAAGCATCGCTTCTTGCGCAACAACAAGCTCAACTCCAGGCGCAGCGCGATTTTGAAGAGCAACAGCGGCGGTTGATGGAACAGCAGCAGCAAGAGCAGGAGGCGCTGCGGGCCCAGCAAGCGCAATGGCAGACCCAGGGCCGGCTGGCTGAGCTCGAGCAAGAGAACCTCAACGCGCGGGCGCAGTACGAGCGCGACCAACTGATGCTGCAGCAGTACGATCAACGTGTCAAGGCCCTGGAAGGCGAGCTACAGCAGCTGCAAAACAACTTTGGGCAGCAGGTGGGAAGCAAGGATGACCAGATTCGAGCGCTTCAGGAGCAGGTCAATACCTGGCGGACCAAGTACGAAGCTCTGGCAAAGCTGTACTCGCAGCTCCGACACGAACACCTCGATCTGCTCCAAAAGTTCAAGTCGGTGCAGCTCAAAGCCGCCTCTGCCCAGGAGGCGATTGACCGACGGGAGAAGTTGGAGCGTGAGATCAAGACGAAGAACCTCGAGCTAGCCGACATGATCCGAGAGCGCGATCGGGCCCTCCATGACAAGGATAGAGTGTCGGGATCCAACAAGGACGAAGTGGAGAAGTTGAAGCGGGAGCTCCGAATGGCCCTAGATCGCGCAGACAACCTGGAGCGGAGCAAGGGCAACGAGCTCTCCACGATGCTCTCCAAGTACAACCGCGAGATGGCGGATCTGGAAGAGGCGCTCCGCAACAAGACGCGGGCGCTAGAAGACTCGCAATCCAAACTGAGAGACGGCAGTTCGGACCTCGAAGCGCTTCTCCGTGAGAAGGAGGAAGAACTCGAGGTGTACAAGGCCGGCATGGACCAGACCTTGATTGAGCTCAACGAGCTAAGAAACAACCAGGGCACATCAGATCAGGTGCTCGATGGCCAAATCGATGCCCTAGTCCTCGGGCAACTGGACAAGATCAACGAAATCATCGACTCGGTGCTGCAGTCAGGAGTACAGCGAGTTGACGATGCTATGTATGAGCTCGACTCGACCATGCAAGCGGGCAACCAGAACGCCTCCCCATCCTACGTCTTGTCACAAATTGAAAAGGCGTCGGCCAGCGCCACCGAGTTTGCGACGTCGTTCAACAACTTCATCGCGGACGGGCCCAACAGCACTCACGCAGATTTGATCAAGAACGTCAACGTATTTTCTGGTGCCATTGCAGATGTCTGCAGCAACGCGAAGGGTCTGACACGTCTGGCCACCGATGAGAAGAAGGGTGACGCCATGATCAGCGGCGCGCGCCAATCCGCCCATGCTACCGTCAGTTTCTTCCGCAGCTTGCTGAGTTTCCGACTGGCGGGAATGGACTCGCTGCAAAAGACCGACGTGGTAATCAACAGCAATCATGATGTTCAGATGAACCTCCAGAAACTCAACAAGGTGGTGGAGACGTTTGCGCCGGGTTTCGGCAAGCTCGCCAACAAAGGCGATCTGGGCGATGTTGTCGACCAAGAACTGAGCAGAGCGGCCGATGCCATTCAGGCAGCGGTTGACCGGTTGAATAAGCTCAAGAACAAGCCTCGCGATGGCTACTCCACCTACGAGCTTCGGGTGCATGACTCGATCCTGGATGCCGCCATGGCGATCACCACGGCCATTGCGCAGCTTATCAAGGCGGCCACCGTCACACAGCAGGAGATTGTGCAAGCCGGGCGCGGTTCCTCGTCGCGCACGGCCTTCTACAAAAAGAACAACAGGTGGACAGAAGGCCTCATCTCGGCTGCCAAGGCGGTCGCGGGGTCGACGAACACGCTGATTGAGACGGCCGACGGCGTCCTCTCGAACCGCAACAGCCCGGAGCAGCTCATCGTGGCGTCAAACGATGTGGCGGCGTCCACAGCGCAGCTCGTGGCCGCCAGTCGTGTCAAGGCCGGCTTTATGAGCAAGAGCCAGGAGAACCTCGAGCAAGCCAGCAAGGCTGTCGGTGCCGCTTGCCGCTCCCTTGTCCGCCAGGTGCAGGCCATGATCAAGGATCGCAATGCCGGTGAGGAACAGGTGGATTACTCCAAGCTGGGCGCGCACGAGTTCAAGGTGCGCGAGATGGAGCAGCAGGTATGTTTTCCGTGTTCTTGTCATTCGCGCCGCGCCATCTTGGTGCTTTACCGGCCATTTGTCTAACCACCTTTTCGCAACGCAGGTCGAAATCCTTCAACTGGAGAACTCGCTGTCTGCGGCCCGTCACCGGCTCGGCGAGATGCGCAAGATCTCGTACCAGGAGGAGTAAGGGTATTTGTATGTATGGACTGGGGACCGCCGCGGAGTAAGGTAGCGGCGATTCGGGTTTATTCGGCATCACTTCGACGTACTTAGTTTGATCAACTCCTGGAGACCTTCCTTGGGCATTTCACGTCGTGTGTTTTCGTGTTGGCGGAAGTTGCCGCTCGATGTGGAGATGAGAATGCCTCGCTGCCGGGAGTGGGCAAACATTGGCAACATATACGCGACGAGACACGAGGTGTGTTTGCTTCTGTTCGGGCTACTCGGGAATGACCTTGAGATTTCCCTGTTTGCAAAAACCCAACGACAGGGCGAACTTGCTATCCCCAATCATGGCGGCGAGGGCGGGACCGTTGCGATCTCCCGGTGCTGGCCGGCGGGTAAGCCCCCCCCCCCCGGCCCGACCCTCAAACCTCACCATCTTCCGCAACCGGCCCTCCCCGCGAAACATGTCAGCTCGATGTATAATGCCTGTATGATCTGCGGCGTGGTGTGTATCTAATATGTAGAAACCACCGATCTTGTGCATCACCGGCTACGTGTATGACGCGGCATCGAGCAGCCTCGGAAACAAATCGTCCCGTCGGCTTCGCTCCGATGTATGCACATATGTATGTATACGGGAACTGGGGCCACGGAAAGGGTGCCGTAACCGCCGGCAGCCTTTTGCTCCCACAGTACGCCGCAACCACCGGGCACTGGGCGCTGTGCGTGCCCCTTTCGGTTCGCATTGCATGATATTTGCCCATCAGCAAGCACGTCGTCAGCTGATCGGGAAAAAAGCAAACAAGCCCTCAGCCCTAACCCTACCATCCCAGCCTTCCTTCCCCAACCCCCTGCACACGAATGGCCGTTGCAGGAAATTCTGCAAGGCAGCCGAAAATGCTCGCTTTGGCAGCGCCCGAAACTATTCCCCGCCAATTCCCACTCTGTGTTGGTAATCCTTCTCGCCCTCGGCATAATCTGGGACGCGAGTACATGCATAGGTACAGACCTACATTACATGACTCGGACGCGGGTTCCGCAGCACGCAATGCATGCAACGGCCGTCACAAGACATAACATGATGATGCATCAGTGGCCTACATAACTTCCAGTAGCACAACATCAGGTACCCATCAAAAACCAATATGCAGGAGCCAACGGCCGGGATCCGGGTCCAACCACAAGATGGCTCCCACGGTTCCACCCCGCGCCGCTGCAGGAAAAGGGACCGGGGGGATCCACCAGCATCGCCCAAACCGGGAATACCCCCAGTCCAAAAGCCCAAAGCGGCCTGCGGCTGAGCAGGAGATTGGCCCGCAGATCGGCATGCATTAACTAGTGGAGTGGAGAGGCTTGCTTTAAATTGACGACAGGTCGCTTCCGACGTGCCGCCGTGTCTTATAACTGACGGGTCTGACACCTCCCTTGCAGCGTGATATGTGCGAACTATTCGATTCATCATTTTGACTGTGTACAGGGGGCCTTTTGGTCTATGTAGGGGATTTTGCCTGCAGAAAAGGAGGGGAAACGAGTGAGGTCGAGACACTTCGAGGGGGATGCGTTGTTCCGTTTGAGGGGCAAATCTTTTTGTCTCTCCTTCCCGCCTCCTCCGCATTTGTCCTTTTATCCTCCTTGTGGTCCTCTATTTCTCTTCTCCGCAGGTGGGTGCTGTGATATTGGAAAAATGCTCGTCTTGTGGGAAATAATGGCGACAGGCAACCGGCTGTCTCAGAAACTTCGGCAGGCTGTCGTGGGCTTGCCAGCCACCCGGACTAGGAATGCAAGGTGCCGCGGACGGCACCTAAAATTGGTGAATTACGCGGCAATCTCATTCCGTTGCATTATTTTCTTGTTGAATGTTGTCGAGCTGCAAATGGTTCTTCGTGGTTGGGTTCTCCGCCTCACCCCGCTGGCTAGCTTGGCTCCTTGTGCATTCGTGCCGAGTTGTCACACTTGTCTGTGCCAACCAGAAGGCGGGCGTCTCAATTGAAACCTGCAGTTCTGTTAGCAGTGAGGTCTAGTCGTTGTTCTAAAATTGGTGATACGTACCAGATGCGCCATTCTCCATTCCCATCACGTAGAACTGGTTTCCGGGATTGGCCTGGTTACCGGGACTGCCATTGCCTTCGCCCTGGAAGATCCTGTCTAGCATCGCATCGAGCTCCGGATCCTCGCTCTGGGCGGTAAAGAAGGGCTCGGTTGCCGCAAGGTCAGGGAGTTGGTGCACGGTGACGCCTTGGGAGATGAGCGGATGAGCTGTGGGGACTTGAAAAAGCGCCGACATGGCTAGATGCGGGTTATTCTTTGCAAGTTGACGAAAGCTCTCCATGGTGTTTGTCGATCTCGTGGCAGCCCCGGGCTGAGTGTTGACACAAATGACGTCGTTGGTCAAGTCGGTGAGCTTTGCGATGATCGGGAGCGGGTTGGCAACCGGCAGGCCGCCATTGAAGCAGTTCATGAACAGGCCAAGGCCATTCATCGGCTGGAGATAGCTCTGGACAGCTCGAACCTCGGTGCGCTCAACCTTGTGTGTGCCATCGTCGAGCCGTATCAGTTTCCAGCCTAGGGCAGCCAAGTAGCTCTCGCGGACAACAATGCCCATGTGCTTGATGGCAAACTGGATCCAGTTCTGCAGCGTAATATTCTCGTCTGACAGAAACTCTCTGATCACCGAATACACAGCACACATGAAATCCCACTCCTTGTGGAAGGGATCCTCTCTCCAGAGCATCGTCATAATAGGCGACTTGTCTTTTTGTGCGAGCTGGGAGAACAGCGAGGAGTAGTATGCTGAAGAATATTAGATCAAGCGACACAATCTCTTGCGTTTATCCAACGTACCGCGGTAACCCATGAACCCGTTGACCTTCTTTTTAGCGGGTTGACGCTGATTCTCAGTCCGCATCATGGTTGAGAGCGCTTTCATTGTCGTCTCGCGATCTCCAGGCGGAAGGCCTTCAAAGGTTTCGATGATCTGGTTGACACCCGCCATTGTTGCTTAATGGTGCAGCGTGTTACAATGTCAAGGGTCGAAAGGCCAGATGTTTTTTCCGCGGTCGCTGCCAGCCACTGTTTTGGCAGGAGGGGAACTTTGGGCTCTCGAGAAATGCGGGAGGCAAAGCGCCAACCGTGTGTTTGTATTTAATTGGAGGTCAAAGGTCAGTACGCTTACCTAAGGCGGCATGCGCTCTTAATCACTTCTTTGTCCACTCCAGATCACTCAGGTGCTATCATATTCTGATAATGGTTATGCGAAATGGGTTCATTTGTGATTATCAAAACAACTAGGTAGCTTCTCCAGGCACCCGAAATAGCTGCGGTTTTTAACTATAAGACAAGGCCCATGGAGTTTGAAGTATCTTAACTCCATTGGCCGTCGAACTCGAGACAGTATTTTCGGGCTTCCCCTTCCAAGAAAATGGGGACATCGGGGATATCGTCTCCCAACAAAGCAATCCCTGCCAGCTCCGGTGCATTAATCTCGGCATTCAACGCCTCGGGCCTTGAGCGACCCAAGAGGTCATATTCCGGGCAAGGAGTCTGTTTAGTCACAATCAGCTTTGTGATCAAGTTCGTAAATGTCCGAAGGTGTGACGTACCTCGCTCATATCTTCAAGACACAGGATGATTGCCTCCTCAGTTCTCTTCCAGCCTCTGAAATAATGGGACAGGCGGCGCTGGATCCGTCTGGTTTTGGCCTAGCGCTGGTTAGCATTGCGTTTGTGAAAACGTAAGGTGTACTCACTCCTTTGACGAACTCCGAGAGACGTGGGCCGGGGATTCGATGGAACTATTGCACCGTGTTAGCAAACTCGTTGACTTGCTCCATGATCACGACCTTACTCTCTCGAACATCTCGCGATAATTATCATAATCACGGGAGATTTCGGGCTTCAGCCAGGTGATGGTGGTCGGGAACATGAGCTTGAAGTACGGCTGTGGTTTGCGCTCCCTAAACAGCTCTGGGCTCACGATTGGGCCTGGCTGAAGGTTGCCAAAGAACTTGTGCCATGCAGTGCCTGGAACATGTCTCAATGGATGAACCAAGTTCTCCGTGTGCCAGTATTGCACCAGCTTCTCCACGTCCTCATCCTCGTCCTCTGGATTGGGGACGTCGCTCTGATCAACATGGCCATACTTATGGAGAATGAATCCGCCATAGACCTTGACATCCTCGTTGTAAGTCAGGCCACACTCCTTCCCGGGGTATGTTTCGGCTTTTTTATGAAGCAAAAGAGTGGTGAGGAGCTCTTTCACTAGAAGTTGGGCTTCTTTGACTTGTCTCTCGAGAGACTCGTCTCCTCCTGATGCAAAGCCGGTTCTCTTCTGCTGGAAGTCGAGATATTCGAGAATGGCATTTGACGCTGCAAGGAAGTGGCAAACGGTCTTGACCACGGATGGCTGGTCAATAATCACCAGAGAAGGAGAGTTTGAAACTCTCTCTGTGGTTGCCAAAAATATATTGGCTGTTTGCAGGATCTCCTCGAAGGAGGTCTCGAACTTCTCGATTTCCGTCTCGATGACGGAGCGAGTGTATTGCGCTTGCATACGCAGAACAGCCTGGATGATAACAAGCAGATGCGTTAGCGTGGTCCCTCACGACCTAATTAGATACTCACTAGACCAAGCGTAAGACGGTCCATTTGTATCTCGCGGGAGCGAGAAGATGGGTCCCTTAGGAACGATACAATCTTGGAGCGATGCTGGTCGGCCATGGTTCTTAACGCTGTTCTTGATCCCAGCCGGATCCCAATGATTCGTTTTAGGTGAACTCGCTCACCGATTCACGTTGTTTCTTCTCGCGGCAATGATGTTCCTGGCCATCCGGTAGAAAGTGGGAGTGGAAGTGACACGGAGGAAATTCAAAGCTACGAGGGAGCTTGGATGGGGTTGGGGCTTCTCAATTCGCTGCACACGATGCTTGCGCCCTTGGTATTTTACAGGAGTTATTCCGGATTGTCTGTGCTTCCTCTTACTATTGTTCTACGATGACAATACTAACCCTCAACGGGGCGAAGTTCGGAGGATTTTCCGATTCCCAAATTTTAGCCCACAGCTGCTTTTCGAAAATGGTTGCCTCCAAGTTCAAAACTTTACTTCCAATTCAGCTTCCTTTTCTCTCGTCACTCTGAGACGACTCTCCCATTCAGACTTTTCATCGGCAACCCAAACTCACGACTCAACCAACACGTTTCCAGCAACCTCGAATTGTTTCCCCAAACCTCTAGCGACAATCAACTTGACTTTCTCAACTCACAGCAGCAATGGCCTCTCGCATCACCGGTACCAACTTGACGGCCATTGAGGACGCCTCTCCTCTGGCGTTCGTTTTCAACGGAAACGAAATGATCGTGCAATGCACCGCCAATATCGATGATGAAGCTGGTGCCATTAACATCTTGAGCATTGCGCTCGAGAACTTCAAGTGAGTCTAACCCATCCAACTCGCCGGTATTCAGCCAGCTAATTCCCTTCAGAAATTTCAACGATGGCAAACACGCCGTCATTGTCCGCCCCAAGGATTCCACTCAGTACTGGATCACCAGCGCCCCGTATGCTGAGACTCTGGACAAGAATGTCTATCAAGTCATCAAGTCCACCGAAATCAGCATCTCTATGCCCAGTAAGTGGAGTTTTGGCGTCTCAATCCATGTCGTCCGAGACCTAATCATTTTACCAGATTCTGCCCCCGAGGTGCCGACCGGCCCCCAAGGCGTGAAGCATCAGAAGATTTCCAAGCTGCGCATCCGTCGGCCTCGCAACCAGTTCATTATCTACCGTCAGTGGATGTCCGCCAAGATCCACGCTTCCAACCCTCGCGCGACGGCTGCCTGCATCTGTGAGTCTTTTCCTGCTTTCTTGTTGCTGTGCAGTGCTGACACCCAGCAGCACAGATTGTTGCGCAGACCTGGCAGGCCGAGAAGGCCGATGTCAAAGCCCGCTTCAAGGCCCTGGCCGACGAGGAGGATCGCATTCACAAAGAGATGTACCCGGGCTACCGTTATGTGGCTGGCCGCCGCAACCCCCAGCTTCCCTTGTCCAAGCGCAACTTGACTCGCGACCCGATGACAGTCGCCGAGAGATTGATTGCCGCGGGGCTTTGATTTCTACCCAGCAATGCCCACCACTACGGACTTGAATCGGCCGACCCATGACATCCAGAGTTGCCAATAACACGGCCAAGCAGCAACAAACAACTATATAGCACCACCCAACTCGGAAACCCCCCAAAAAAAGTTGAAAACAAAACCACAAAAACAGGTCAGCCCCCCCCCCCCCCCAATCTCATCGTGTACGTCGAGCCGGTTCCCTGGTTCCTTGACGCTGACATTCGCTTCACAGAAGATTGCAATGTAATACCCGTCTTATCCATGGCCCATCTCCTACTCAATCGCAGTTTGGAGTGGCAAAGGATTCGACACCAAACCCCCACATTCCTTTCTGAGACGATGATTTGCACTATGCCTTCACCACCGTGCGACAACAGCCTGAGGAAACTTGTTTCGGGGGCACCCACCAACACTAATTGACGGTCACTCATGCTACAACCCTGTGATTAAGTTCTAAGGGGGGGGGGGTGGGTGACAGCTCGAATGATGGACTCCGGGATTAAGTTCTTGGAGACGAACTTCTGGGATTACCCTCTTGGAAGGGGGCAGAAATCGGGATGGATCGAATAGCTGAAACCTACTCAGTTTTGTTTGTCATTAAGATGGTTCTTGAAGGCGATTGAAGGCGATTTAAAGATACATTGACGCCGAAAGGGCAATTAGCGGAGGATATATAGAAGTGGGTGCACAAACAAGACTTGGTCATAACAACCAGCTCGACTCCTTGCGTGATTGTGATTTCCGAGTTGCCTAACTGTGAACGACGGAGAGTTACCTCTCTCCACCGTGCTCCGAGTTACGAGATGCTCAACGCTCAGAACCCCAATGGCGAAGCCGTTGTCCTAATCGTCCCCCGTCGATCAATTCGCCCAGCGGATGCCCCGCGATCATGCTAATGACATGGCGTCGCTAATGCCGTCGCTGAATGGATGACGACGAAAGCACATCACGAACCCGAACTCGCCTTAATTGCGGCGAGGGGCTGTGGAAGGGAAGCGGACATGACTCGGAGCCGCGACTTGGAAACGGCGGGTCACCCTCGGCATCGAAAACACGGCTAGCATGGCCACCGGTACAAAGAAACAGTTACGAAACGCCAAGTCGCTCGAGAACGAAGCCCATCGAGCTGAGTGCTAGGTAACTAAAGCCATCTCGGCAGGTCTTCGTGGCATCCGAAAACCCCAGACGACCATTCCTAACGGAGAGACGCTCCCCCTACACCCCGCCCCGAATCTGTATCCCTCAATCGATTGACCGACCGGTTGGCCGGACCAACCGAACAGCTACTTGACGACACATGCAAGTAAACCAAACCAAGCAACGAGACGAGACGAGAGACCACGCCTTTTCCTCCCACATGGCCTTACTGGCGGCCGTTCCAGTCGCTGCTCCAGATGAAGGTACGGCAGCGGAACTCGGTCCCTTGTTCTTTGTCCCCCGAGGGGCCTAGCGGGCGCGCGCACATGAAGAAGGACCTGCCTACCAAGGGCGTCAGCCAAGACACTTTAGATGTCGAGTAGCAAGATACGGGGATACGAAATACAGGGTTGGTGATACAAAAAGCGCCGGGGGGGGGGGGGGGCTGGCAATTATCCTTTGGAGAGGGGTGAAATAAGTGAAGTAGGAGGAGACAAGACCGGGTTTTGAAACAGGAGAGAGTGAGGCTAATAAGAGAGGGAGAGAACATACCACAATTGACGCCGGGTTTCTTAGTTACCAGCGTCTGACATTCGTCGCCGTGTTCACACCGGGGCAGGACCCGTTTGCCGAGCAGCTTGGACCAGGACTCTTTTGCCTCGATGGGATCAAACACTTTCTCAGGGGAGAAGCTTTGTGGTTTGGGGCTTTCTTCGATTGTGTTCTGGGTGTCGTTTTCTAGGGCGGGCGTGCTGCTTGGTTCGTCTGGCCCGCGTCGTTCCCCAGATGTTCGCGCTGTAGCACTTTGGTTTGGAGCGGTGGGGGTGCCAACGACGCTATGGTTCTCGACAGTCGGTGTGGTATCTGGTGTGGGCGTTTTGGGCTTGAAGAACCCTTTCAAGCTACTTTGCCCGAATCCTGGTGTTGACTTTGCCGAGTTATCTCGGCTGAGTGTCGCTTTACCCTTCTTTTGGGGCCGCTTTGGAGATATTGAGGATTCTGCCTGCCGTTTCGATAAGGGTGGCTTTTGCGGAAAGGTGGATGTGATGTTAGTCGGTGTCATCGTGTTGGTGGCTGCCGCCAGCCCTACATGTTCACTTGAAGACTGCGGCATGGAAACAACGTTTGCTTTCCGGGACACGTTACTGTTCCCTTCATTGAGTGCGGTATCAGCGACGTGGGGTGTCTCCTGAGGGCCAGGCGTAGTGAGGCTGGAATCCGCCTTTGAAGGTGGTGTAGCTTTCTTGGAAAACATGTCCCGGATATTTCGTCGGCGGTCGAACTCGGGGATAAGCTTGGCTGAGGCTGGAAGCAGATCCTTTGGTGACAATTCCCGCTGGCGTTTGCCATCCTTGAACATGTTTGCGGGGTTCATGAGATCCTCAATGCAGACCTTGGTGCCGTTAACATCGACAGTGTCGTCAATAGTAGCGTATACGGGGCAGTGATCTGAGCCTAGCAGGCCTTCTTGAATGTTGGAGTCAATGAACCAATCCCTGATTCCGGAGCTGCAAAGCACGTAGTCTATCCGGCTCCCAAAGTTGCCTGGCCGTGCATTCTTCCTCGTATCCCAGCAGGTGTACATGCCGGGACGGGTAGGATGGAACTCTCTGCACAGATCCCAGAGCACGGGCTCTTCCCTGCCTTCCTCTCTCTCCCCAGCGACGTGACCCCCAAATACGATGTGGTTCAAGAAGCACCGAGAGGGGGTGGAGAAGAAATCGTCGAGCGTCATCTCCTCCTTCCGCAGGCGCTCTGCTAAGCCGGCGGTATCTTGCTCAGAGCGGATGATGTTGAGGTCACCACAGAGAAAAACCTGTTTTCCCATGACAACAAGGTTGCGAACCCTGACGTCGATGGCATTGATGTAGGCCTGGCGGAACTCGTCTCTTGTCTCGTCCCGGGTCGCAGGGCTATAAACCCCAATGAGAACGAAGGCAGGGAACTCTAGGATAACGCAACGACCTTCAGAATCGAGGGTTGGTTCGTCAACGGAGTCTGAAAGTTGCCCGGGGGTCGGGTACCCGCCAATCTGCTGGTCAACAGGCAGGTCCTGGAACTTGGTCGAGGAATTCGGGGGGCAGAGCGTGCCGGTGATGCCTTCTTCTGCACGGATTGGGCAGCATTTTGAGGAGCGTGTATAAATGGCCACGCCAGAGTATCCTGTACAGTGGGTTAACACGAGTGTAATGATCAACGAACTATCTGGCGTCGGCCAACCTTTTTTGTACTTTGGAAGACTGAAGAACACGTCCCAGCCGGGGACCAGAACCATGTCGTCCCTGAGATCTTTTCTCTGGATTTTGGTCTCCTGCATCACCACAATGTCGGCTTCCAGCGTGTCAAACATGGCCTGCAAGCTGGTTAGTTGGGTGACGGCGCGCCGGAGGGTTACGGTCGTAATACCTGGAAAGTGCGCTTCTCCCGCCACGGTTGGTACCCAAAGGGATTCCTTATGCCGTTGACTACGAGAATATTAACGACGAGAACCTGGGAGGCAGTGTGTGGGCAATGGTGTTTTACCGTTCCATGTCGTGATCCGAAGCGGCATCTTGACTATTTTCTGCTCGAAAAGTGGATGGCTGTGATGTCACGACGCTTCAGACCCGACCGACTTAACCCACCAAAACACGCCAACCTCGGTGGAATAGTTTGAGGTTTCCAAACTCCTCAAATGAGTGGCAGGTCCAAGAGACCATGGGCGAAATGGAGTAAGACCGCAGGGCTCAAGCGATGGAGGCGCGGCGAGGGTTCCGGAACGAGATCTCGGAATCAAGGTGGAAATTGTGGCTTTACATTTGGGGATTGCATCGCCAATAACAGTGTTCCCAGTTTTAAGCAGCTTGGTTTCAAATTTGTTAATTCACATGAATGAATGGGCAACGCAATGGAGCGTTTAATCTCCCAACTCGCCTTAAACTCGAGGCGTTCGCGACCCAAGATGGCAAGCGTCACGAACACCACACCTGCCGATCGCGAGGTCACCTGATTGGAATTTGGTCTGGCTCCATTATTTTACCAAGATTATGTCATCACAGTTTGGCAGAGTTCTTGGCTCTTCCGCTTGCTCCCACACACCCGAGGTCTGGCCGAAAATGACCTGATTGGATTCATTTGGGGTCTGACCTCACCCCAGCTCGAGCAAAAGCGGGTCAGTTGCTTCATCCATCGCTTGCTTCACCTTGGAATTGGAAGCCCCCCCCCACGCAATTGACACACCACACCACCTCGAATCGAGTCGCCGACGACACAGCCGACCACAATGTTTGCGCAGCGCCAGATCGCTCGCGCTACCCAGCGCCTCACTGCCCAGGCCCGCGCCCAGGCCCAGCGCCGCCTTGCCAGCACCGAGACCGAGAACAGCTTCGTCCGCGAACGCCGCCATGTGAAGGAGCACGCCGGTCCCACCACTGGTGCGAACCCCCCGGAGCATCTTTGTTGCTAACCGGTCAGAAGGCTAACAGCTAAGCAGAGCTCTGGCGCAAGATTTCCATCTAGTATGCCCCCCCTCCATCCCAGCGATCCTCGATGCGTGGTTTTCATAAACCTACGCTCTGAACCCCCGAACCAACGGCCTGTCCATCTCACAATGCTTCGGAGGAGGAGGGTGGAGCTGGAGCTGCCAGAGAACTGGGAGAGCAAGATGGAAGGAGCCAGACGGGGAGAAACGCAATGTTAAACCACTGGCGGAGCTAACACGGGTAACCCCAACAGCGGCATCCCCCCCGCACTCATCCTCGCCGGTGCCAACGCCTACATGCTCTGGAGCGAGCATTGGGAGCACTGGTCGCACATGCCCCCTCTCGAGGAGCGTGTCGAGTACCCCTACCAGAACATCCGCACCAAGAATTACCAATGGGGCGATGGTGACAAGGTACGTTTATTCCCCTCGTTTCTTTGTGGCCTACGAAGCTAACAAACCCCGACAGACCCTCTTGTACGTATATCTTCCAAATTCCCGTTGCGCTTCTCCGGGCTGAGGAGGGTGATGAGGAAGCCAAAACTGGAATGTGGCCCGCTAACCATGACACACAGCTGGAACGACTCGGTCAACTACCACAACAAGGACAAGACCACCTAAACGACAAGAGGAGGAGTAATCTGATCGTCGCTCAAGCAAGGGGGTTTGTGGAGACAATGGGAAGGTGAAAGTAGACAAGGCCGAGAAAGGACCAACAAGCAGACAACCAACTGTACATGTTTCCTAGAGTTGAAGAATCGAATCCCGGCCATCCGGATTTCAGTGACAAATTTGCACCGCTGCCTGGACTATGCCACGTTTACATTTAACTGCCAACTCGGTTTGGCACATAACTCAATATAGATCGTGAAGGGGTTTGGTATGTACAAATGGCGGCGCGGGAAAGAGTTGGCAAACACATCCACCACTCTCCAGCCGGTGGGATGATGTTGGGCCCAGAAGCTTGGGTCGACAACTAGCGTTCCCACCACGTCCCTGGATCCAGCAGGAGATATCGGCTTCCATGAAATGCCTCACCATGATGCCTTTCATTGTTCTCACATACATGTTGACTGAAACCCACAAGTCAATGCACGGGAATTTTCTACCTCTGGCCTGACCTTGTTGCATGAGGTCTGCTCTTCTCAAGTAAATCCCGATCTCATCATTTCCAGTAGACCATTGAGTTCGAGGTGAGCAGAAAGGGCAGCAAAAGGCAAAATCTCACCGGCTAGCCGCCGCGGGGGGGGGTTTGCCAGCTGCGAAGCCCCTTTCTTTTTCTAGTCTGGACGGCTGGTTTGTTTCTGGCGTTTTTCTGATCTTCTTCCTACGCCTACTTCCTTGGGTCCCGGTGATCCACATCACCCTTTCCTAGCTTGATCTTCGTCCCTCGCCCTCAGATACGCATCTGCGCACTCATCCGCCCTAGCAAGATCTCCCTCCACCCTGAAAAGCGTCGCCTTCTTGGCCATTACCTCACATCTTCCAACCACATCCTCCACAGCCTCAAAACAACAGAACGCCCCGTCTAGTGCCTCGTGCGCCATCGCCATCACTCTTGCCCTCTCTAATGACAGCCCCCCACTGCGCCCCTTCTTCATCTCCCCCGCTAACCCCACCCTCGCGTCGGCGAGGATGTTGTACAGATTACCAGCTGTGTAGGTAACATCCGTCTCGAGGCAACGCGGAATGACAGCGACGAGAAGGCGGTCGGCGGCAGCAAACTCGCCGAGCGCGTTGAGGATGTTGGCCAACGCTCCCACCGCCTGCCAGAGCAGAGCAAGGAGCCGCGCCCGCCACGCCATGCTTGCTGCACGCATTGCGAGCGTGAAACCCTTCTCTGGCCGGCCGATGCGGTCGAACAGCTGGATTTTGATGAGAAGGAGCCGGATGCGTAGAGACGAGTCCCGGTCACTTTCGCGGAGCTCGGAGATGAGCCTATCAACCTTAGTGAAGGCGGCATCAAAATCGTTACGGCGCATGAGGGCTTCGATGTGGAGGGTGTCGATGAAAAAGACTATGTCGGATTCGATGTCTTCGGAGGAATTTTGGAGGAGCTGGGAGAGCAGGGCCTCGGCTGAGTCGAGGTTGTTGTGATGGAGATCTCGGCGCAGTTTCAAGAGGCCGCGGTAGAGGTGCCAGTATTGGTCGGGTTTCGCGGACCGGAGTGAGTTGGTGTCTATGCTTTCTAGTTTGGCGTATGCATCCTCGTATTGCCCTTTGCCGGCAAGCATGCCCGCCATCCGACAGCTGAGCTTCAGCTCATCGTCAAACACGGAACTGTGGACATAGCAACGGAGGAAGACCTCACACGTCATGTTCGACATGGCCGCCATACCGAGCCTATCCCACAAAGCAATTCCCAGGGAGAGCTGCGGGCCCATCATTGCCTTGACATTCTTCTCCACGATCACTTGAGAGCTCCGGACCATGCTTTCGACGGCGACCGAGATGCTCTCGCCATTTGCCAGCCCCATTTTGGCCTCGCTCAAGAGCGCCGAGCTCCATAATATCCACATGCCGGTCTCTTTGGCCTTCGCGCGGAGAAATGCCAGCAACTCCTTGCCACTCCCGAGCATGCTGTTATCCTCGAGTTCCTTGACGAGGTTTGGGTGAGCTCTGCCGAAGTGGAAAAACCAATTTAACGCAAAGTTGAGGCACGTGGTATCCTGATTTTCCTTTGCGGTTGAGATGGCTTCGAGCATGGTCGCCACAGCCTCTTTGTGACAGCCAAAGTCCGACTGCACAATCCCCAAGTTTAGCAGCGCATATTGATAGAACAAACGGTCCCGGTTCTGCATGGTGTAATCAAAATAGCGGTGGAGGTGATCGAAAGCGGCTGGGAACTCGCCCGACCGCCATGAATCGGAGAAGCTACTCCTGGTAAGCCAAAATCTGATAAGCTGGGGCATGCAGGACGAACTTGAGGTAATGTGATAAGCTTGGGACGATACGGCTGCTTTTGACGAGTTTCTGAAACTGCTCTCGGATCTTTGGTGGTACCCTGGTTCCATATTCTGTCACGGTAAGTCGGCTTGCTTGCTTCCATCAGGATTATACGGGAAGCTTACTCTGTACCTGCTCAATCTGGAACTCCAGGAGACTCTCAATATCGTCGGTGCTGACCGGAAGTTCGGCGTCTTGACCGTCCATGAGCAACATATTTCCGTACGCCGCCACGGCAATCCCGTCCGTCTGTAGCCCCCATTCATGCTCGCCTTCAAGGAGCACCGAGTCAAAACTGAGCCGGCTGTGGTGAGGATTCCGGCGTCTCCAGTACGCAGCCGTTGGCTGACGATACTTGACGAACGTCTTCCAAAGGTTGGCCACGTAATCGAAGTACAATCTCGTGTACTCGAGGTGTGCCTTTCTGATAAAGACGCCGAAGGGCGAATTGCGCGTGAGGAGGACACCGGAAGGGGGCTCCTCCCCACGCGAGGCCAGTTCACGCAGCTCAGCCTTCGTTCTCGCCAGGTGGTTCGGGAGTTGATCGAAAAACTCGTGTAGGGTATGCAGCGAATCAATACCCCAGAGTTTCTCCAAAAATCTGTCCCACAAGCTTCGCCCAGGTAGGCGATCGACCGCGGCGAAGGGTGCCAGCAGCTCCTCGAAGTGGTGAACCGACACCGCGAGTCGGATGGTGTTTTCCGCTTCCTTCCAACGTTCGGTGGGGGCGGTGAAGGGACCCGTTAAGCTGTAGTCAAGCAGGTGGGACGTGAGAAAGTTGATGACGGGGATTGTGGCATCGTTGGGAACTGCCCCTTCAATGTATAACTCGATGAGCGCCAGCAGCCCGATTTTGGATGGGGCGAGGTATCGCGACATGGCTGCATTGCTAGTGGCCCAAGCAGGGTATGATCCCGGCTTGGGACTTGGAAGGCAATAAATGTGTACTCAACAAGCGACGTGAGAAATGAGGCAGCTGTTTGCTGGATCGCGCATGCCCAGGCTCCTTGGTGATGGAAGAAGGGAATATTGGCAACGTAGCGATGGCTTGAGCAGACAACACCCAAGGTCTCGCGAGAGCTTGAATGATGGGCAGGTTGATTGGAGATAAAGGAAGGTGACACGCAAAATGCTTACGACTTTGCTCAACGAGAATTCTCCTATCCAATCCCGCCGAGAAACTCCGTCACCGCTTATGATGAGGTTGTGCGGTAGTCGCGATGAGCGTGTCAAAGTTGCCTGGCTGGGAAAGTGGGGTGGGTCGTCGACCTCTCTGAATTATCGGTCATGCCGTGGCTGTGAGGAATTGTTTACATCACATTCCTGTCGGTATTGTTTACTAAAAAGTATACGTTATACTGACAGCACAAAAGGGACGGAAAAGGTGAATATGACCTAAGTATATTTCTAGCTTCTGGAGCATTTGATGTGACTTCATATACGATGGGGTTCGCCATAACCAAATTCCCCATCCCTTCATTACCTTCCCGGTTTGACGCATCCTGTTCCAATACAGGTCGATCGGGCCTAACACCGCGCCAACCTAAGAAAATTAAAACAAAAGAAAAGAGAGAAAGAAAACCGATAGGAGAGAGGTATCACAATATGCATGAATAAAAAGCGAGTGTTAGTCCCAGTGTCCCTAGCCCTCCGTCCCGTTGCCTGGGAATTATGCCCAAAGCGCCAATCTTCCGTCGTTCCCCTTGAAATGCAAAACAAAAAGCCACCCTGATGCTAATAATCGGCAACTGCTCTGAAATGGACCTGGCCAAGCTCAGGATTGGGCCGCCGGTCATCGACCGCGATCTTCTCCTGAATTTCCCCGTCTTGTCGAAAAGGACGAGTTTCCTCCAAAACGGCTTGCCAGGGTGCTGTACCAGACATCGTGGAGGGGCCCACGCCAGTCGTCTCTGGCCGATTGGCTAAAAGAAGGGCCTCGCTCAAGGTCCTCAAGTTGGTTTGGAGAAGGGATCCTCTCCTGGAACAGGCGGGAGGACTCCTCGGGGCTCTCGTAACCGTCCTCATGGAACGGCTCATACTGCGGCCCCGATGAAGTACCCCGAGCAAGCGACCGCACAACGTCGTTCTTGCAAATTGGGCATGTGCGTCGTCTGGTGGTGAGCCACGGAGTTCTGCGTTGCGTCAGCATGGTCCTTGATTTCACGTTGTGGAACGGCGGCGACTTACATGCACTCAGCGTGAAATTCGTGTCCGCAAGGGAGACTCATCACCTTGCTCACGCCGTCGACATATTCCTCCAAACAGACAACGCACTCCACCTGTTTGCCCATGTGCTTTTTCCACTCGCTAGATATTCCATGTGGATTCTTCTCGCGAGAAGGCCGCCGCGCGGACTGAGTAGAGCTACCCGCGGTAAGTAGGTCTCCCTGATCAAGGTCACCCGGGGAAGCGCGAGATCGTGGTCGTGATCTCGAAGAGCCTTGTAGCAACGGCGTTGTGGGCGAAGAGCTTGTAGGCGAAGGTGTCCTTGGTGAGGGTGCCCTCGGTGATGGGGTAGGCGAAGGGGCGACTGTGTGGTACGTTCGGACTGGGAGTCGATCTACCACAGACTTAGGGGCTCTCCACCTCCGCATCCGTATCTTTATCCGTAATATGAGTAAAGCATATACGACCGTTAGTGTGATCAAAGGGCTGACAACTAGAACTAGGAGAGTGTCGAAAAAAGGGTTGGTGCCGCCCGAGGGCGCAATGGTGACCCAGAGACCTTCGCGAGCACCGTGACCAGCAGGGGATGGAGGATCAGGACGTGGTATCATGACCGAGGGATACCGGGTCTCGTCCGGTGTGTCGACTGTTGTGTCCTCTGCGCTGTCGTCACTACCAAAAATCTTTGACAGAAGTCCACCTCGTGGGCTGGAAGAGGACTGTGATTTCCCGGACCCTGGAGTAGCCGAGTTTCCCACAGTTCCGGGCACGTACTCCCCGCTGCTGGGGGTGATGCTCCCGCCTCTGGGCCCATTGACTTCCGCGGGTAGGTTGTGGCCAGTCTTGCCAACTTGACCAGCGGAAGTCTCAGAACTGCTCGACCGGCCATTGCCATCCGCCAAACCCTGGGAGCTGGGCGCCTCATTGCTCTCCGCGGTAGATCCCGCGAGGTCAGGGTCACGCCAATCCTGAACTCCGATTTGGAAACCGTCCCCAGGCGACGTGGAAGAGCCTTTGGCACCTGCCTTCGATACCTTGTCAACGCTGGTCTTGATAAGTTCGTCAGACTCATCATCCCAATCGCCAACAGGAACCCAGTCCAGGCGGCCGCTTGTTGGCGGCCGATTGGTGTCAACAGAGGTACCCTCGCCACCCCCCCAGCAGAATAGCCGGGAAAACCAGCCTCTCTTGGTCACAATCGACTTCTCGGGTTTCGGTATGGCGTTTCCTCTTGCAGATGCTGTCGTGGCCGTAATCTTGGAAACATGCCTCGTCGATAGCGGCGATTTTTTCGAGTCGTTATTTGACTCGGCCTTGGTTGAGTGCTGTCCTTTTCGCAAAGTATCCATCTTCTTGCTCAGGACGCCATTGTCAAAACTCCCAGATTGCATGAGCGATGAGAGCAAATGAGCACTTGTCCGTGAGGTAAAAACCGAGGGAATTGTAACGTTATCAACATCGCCCCGGGCGAACATCTGGATCAAAGGGCCCCCCTTTTGGTTATCGCCCACAATGAGAGCGATGGCGCCCCGGCGCTGAGCCCATTTGACCTTTTCGAGAAAGCCGCAGCCACCTCGGCTCAGGAGAGCAACCTTGCCCGTGATCTCCGCAGTTTCTTGCATAGACTGAATGTCGGCGTGATTCGAACCCGTGATCGGTTCCTTGCTATAAGGGTTTCTTGTCTGCTGAAAATGTTGGTGGAGGTAGTCGTCTGTCCCATCATTTGTGTGTTTGGTTTCGGAATGGGGTCGCTTCTTTTGTACCGCGTCCCCCACGGCCGGATCCTTTGCCAGGCCGTTCATCTTCAGGTTCTTCACGGCGTGAGCAAGGGGGTGAGGCTTAGTACTGGCCGAGCCCTGCATGGCGTTTTTGATGGCCAGTTTCGTCCTCCCATCTTCCCATCCCGGGATATCGCTGCAGCCGAGCTCGCCCTCCCCTTCGCCTTCCTGTAATGTCTCGTCGGAAAAGCCGCTCCCTATCCACAGCTGTCCTTTTAGCCCGTCGATACCCAAGGAAGGCCCGAAAGCGGCGGGGCGGGCGGGAAAATAGGTGCTGTTATCATCGGTGAGAGTGATCGTAGCCGATGGTGGGAAAAGAGAAAAGGGCGCGGTGAACGAGAAGAAGGCTCGGAACGACGACTTCTGGGGTGGCGACGACGTTGCTACGGGGCTAGAGCGCCGGGCTGAACTGATAGACCGACAGACAAGGAAGATGGACGCGGCGAAGAAGAGGACGAGGATGGCGATCCGCGGAGGTCGCATCGTAGGGTTGGTCACGCGTTCGATAATTCGAACGAATACTGAGTTTAACGGAGGATATCGGTTCTAATTAAACGGCTTTGGTGGCACTGCTCGCAGAGTCAGGCCGAGTCGCGTCTGATCATTCGTGTAAACAGTCTAAAACCGTGTTAGGTTGTAGGAAGATTGGAATGATTGGAAAGCGCAAGGTTAGGGAGGGAAATAGATGACGAGACATGGCATGCCGCAAGTGCTTGTGATAGCGACGACTGGTGGGGCGGCGTGCCCAGAACCACCTGCCTGGGTTCCGCAGTGCCTTACCAGGGGCGCCACAGCGCCCAACTGAAACAGACTTTGTACAGATACCTGTCTTTCCGTGATAATGCATGTCAATGCGCCACCAAAACAGGGTTTTGGTTGTATCGGTACGTGCCCATTGTCACGAGGATCGGCATGAGTTCCCCGCATTCCCTCGCCTGTCACAGTATAACCGTACAGTATTTGATGGAAACGCATACAGTCTGGGAGGAACTCAAAAGACTCGGGCGCTCAGGAACCGGCACAGCACAACATGAGAGCTCCGCTGCACGATGACGGGTACGAAAGGGGAATGTTGAGGACCAGGTACTAAACATGTTGCATTAAAAGGCGTTATTTTGTCTTACCTAGCTTGAAGGTACGTGCACCGCAAAGCTGCCTCCTCTTAATAAGTAGGTTCGCAATTTCGAGCTTCTCTCGCCAACCCCAACCTGAGCTCGCACGGCTGGATGAGATGATGGAGGTAGGTACCTAGTTATTTAATTTAGGTACCTTGGACATCAGAGCGGCGGTCCGGGGTATTTTTGAAACTCGAACACGGTAAAGAGTGCTTACAGTATTTATCCAACGGTTGGATGAATTGCGGGTGGGCGAGGACGAGTTTCAAACCTTGTTCCCGGATAGGAGCATGGCCCAGTCGCTCCAGGTTCAGGGCTCAGGTCGTTGCCAGAGAGGTGGAGTCTAGCTGTGGAATGGAAGGTTTTGAGGTTTTGTTGGTGCAGCTGGAGCTGCTTCGTTTTGACTCGTGCACTGACCCCTCCTTGCCCGGCAAAAATTCCTGCAAGCCGGAAGGGCCCCTCTTTAAGAGTCACCTCCCTGCCCCTCTTTGGGCTATTGACCCCTCCAAAAGCCCTGGATGTTGAGTTCGTTGCGGCGACTGGCTAGCCTGAGACGGGAATCGCGACTCAAACTCCCCTCGGCCCTCATCCTGCCATCGTCTCGACACTATTCCCTGCAACGACCAGCAAGCATGGCTCCCGACGCCCCCGCTGCCGACGCTCCGGCGGTCGATCCGGCCACGGCCAAGAAGAGTGGTGAGCTCCGCACCCGTCTCCGATCAACGCATCGCCGGCGCTAAATTTACCAACTCGCCTAGAACAGAAGGAGAAGGCCAAAGCTGATAAAGCGGCCAAGTTCGCCGCAAAGCAGGCCAAGCTGAAGCAGCAGCAACCTCAACAAAAAGCTGCGGCTGCCCAAGCGGCCCCGAAGCCTCCCAAGGCTCAAGCACCGTCCCTCCCCCCCTACCAAGACGAAACCCCGGCCGGCGAGAAGAAGATCATTCAATCTTTCGACCACCCCCATTTTCAAGCATACAACCCCAAGGCAGTCGAGTCTTCTTGGTATCAATGGTGGGAGAAAAGCGGTTTCTTCCAGCCGCGACCCGCTCGGTCGCCCGAGATCGGGAAGTTCGTCATCCCTCTCCCACCTCCCAACGTGACCGGCGCACTCCACTGCGGCCATGCCTTGGCCAATTCGCTCCAGGACACTCTTATTCGGTGGCATCGGATGAAGGGCTTCTCCACGCTCTGGGTTCCTGGCTGTGACCATGCCGGCATATCTACACAGTCGGTTGTTGAGAAGATGCTCTGGAAGAAGGAGAAAAAGACGCGCCTGGAACTTGGCCGCGAGAACTTCACGAAGCTTGTTTGGGAGTGGAAGGGGGAATACCATGAGCGCATCAACAATGCCCAAAGGCTCATGGGTGGATCGATGGACTGGACACGCGAGGCTTTCACCATGAACGAGAATCTGAGTGCCGCCACCATGGAGACGTTTTGCCGGCTCCATGACGAGGGGTACATCTACAGATCAAGCCGCTTAGTGAATTGGTGTACACACTTGCAGACAGCCCTCAGCTCGTTGGAAGTGGAGAACAAGGACATCACTGGCCGCACTATGCTCGATGTCCCAGGCTACGACCGGAAGGTTGAGTTCGGTGTTCTCACCTTCTTCAAATATCCAATTGACGGCACGGACCTGACGATTGAGGTCGCGACGACCCGTCCCGAGACCATGCTTGGCGATAGTGGTATTGCCGTTAGCCCGGGCGATACTCGCTACACGCATCTCGTTGGCAAGTTTGCGCGCCACCCCTTCACAGACCGGTTAGTTGGATCCCTGTCGACACCAAGACTTGATTGCTCACAAGTTGCAGCCTCCTTCCTATCGTTGAGGATAGTTACGTGGACCCGGAATTTGGTACCGGAGCGGTCAAGTTGACCCCTGCTCACGACTTCAACGACTACAAGCTGGGTGAACGCCACAACCTCGAGTTCATCAACATCCTGAATGAGGACGGCACTCTCAACGAGAATGCTGGCCCCATGTTCCAGGGCCAGAAGAGGTTCAATGCTCGGTACACTGTCGTCGACGAACTGACTAAGCGCGGGCTTTTTGTCAAGAAAGAGCCCAACGCCATGACCATCCCCCTGTGCGAGAAGACGAAGGACGTTATCGAACCATACATGACGCCTCAATGGTGGGTTCGGATGAACGAGATGGCAGATGCCGCCCTGAAGGTTGTCGAGGAAGGAAAGGTCAAGATCAGCCCTGAAAGTGCAAGGAAATCCTACGACAGGTGGCTGGCCAATGTGAATGATTGGTGCATCTCCCGCCAGCTATGGTAAGTGCTACAGCTTTTTCCTTGACAGAACGATTCGCTGACGGTATATACTAGGTGGGGCCACCGCATCCCAGCTTACCGTGTCATCCTGGAAGAGGAGGAGGGCGAGCGCGAGACCGACAAGTCCCCATGGGTTGTCGGCAGGACGCCCGAGGAAGCTCAGGCGAAGGCCGCGGCCAAGTACGCGGGGAAGAAATACCGCCTGGAGCAGGACCCCGACTGCCTCGACACTTGGTTCAGCTCCGGTTTGTGGCCTATGTCTATCCTCGGCTGGCCCAACACCGAGAGCAGTGACTTCAAGAATTTCTTCCCGACCAGCATGCTGGAAACGGGTTGGGACATCCTGTTCTTCTGGGTCATTCGGATGATTATGCTCAGCCTTAAGCTGACGGGCGAGGTGCCTTTCACCGAGGTCTACTGCCACAGTCTCATCCGCGACTCTGAAGGCAGAAAGATGAGCAAGTCACTAGGCAACGTTATCGATCCCCTCGACATCATCAATGGTATTGAGCTTGAGGCGCTCCACGCTAAGCTTCTCACGGGCAACCTGAAGGAGGATGAGGTTGAGCGCGCCACTAAGTACCAAAAGACCGCATTTCCCGGTGGCATTCCCGAGTGCGGCGCGGATGCCCTCAGGTTTACTCTGCTGTCTTACACCACTGGTGGTGGCGACATCAGCTTCGATATCAAGGTGATGCACGCCTACCGCCGGTTCTGCAACAAGGTTTGGCAGGCCAGCAAGTATGTGCTGGGCAAATTGCCCCAGGATTTCGTCCCGACTTCGAAGCTTGACACTGCAGCTCTCTCCGTCCCAGAGCGCTGGATACTTCATCGGATGAATTCTGCCGTCAAGGGTATCAACGAAGCACTTGAGGCACGGCAATTTTCCACTGCCACGAAGCTTGGTTACCAATTCTTCTATGATGAGCTGTGTGATGTTTTCATCGAGAACAGCAAGGGTATTTTGAGCGATGGCACCCCGGAGCAGCAGCAGAGTGTCCAGCAGACCCTGTACCGGACGTTGGATGTCGCCTTGCGCCTCCTGCACCCATTCCTGCCTTACATCACCGAAGAGTTGTGGCAACGTCTTCCCCGCAGCAAGGACGATACAGTGGCCTCGGTCATGCTGGCACCGTATCCCGAGCCCGAGAGCACGTTGGAGTTTGAGTCGGATGCGGAAGACTACGAACTCGGCCTTCAGTGCGCCGGTGGACTCCGCTCCTTGGCCGCTGACTACAACATCCGCTCAGATGGGTGTGGGTTTATCAAGACGTCCACGGCTGCGAGTTTTGAGAAGGTTAGCGCGCAGCTCCAGGCCATCAAGACGCTTTCCGGCAAGGGCGTCGCGGATGTTAGCGTTCTTGGCCCCGATGCCGACGAGGCATTGTCGCCGAAGGGCTGTGCGGTCTATGTTGTCTCCGCCAACGTCGCGGTTCTCTTGCAAGTCAGCACACAAATCAAGGACATTGACGCGGAAATCAAGAAGATCAACACCAAGCTGCAAAAGACCAACATCGCCATTACAAAACAAAATGAGCTGATGGGGCGTGAAGGGTTTGAGAAAGTCAGCGACGTCGTCCTCACGGCCGAGAAAAAGAAGCTGGCCGATGCCCAGGCGGCGAAGGAGAATTACGAGAGGACACTGGCGGAGTTCGGTAAGCTGAAGCTCTGAGGCGGAAAAGAACCATAGATTCATGGGTACTCTACAATGTTCAAGATTGCCCATGCAGCCCCGACTCTCGTCAGTTTATGGAAAGCAGCTGTTCGCCGTTGTCATCTCAAACTTCCGGCCGTCACTTGTTATTGCTGTGCTACTTCCGTGAACGAACGTTAAGAAAAATCGAGCCTTCAGGGCCTTACAGGACGGTATTCCAGAACTCCTATAAGTGCGAAATTTATGTGTGCTGTTGTTTGTGCAATCTCGAACGCGATCGGAGCTGGGGTTCGGTTTGCATTCCCCGGCGCTGTGGGTCCGAAGCCGCCTCTTCGGGGCCGACAACTCGGACATGTGGGGCGCTTTCTCGGTGGTGGGGTAATACAGCCACTCATCGAAGCGCAAACTGTGGCTAATTTTTTCCGCAGCCCTAACCAAGGAAATCGCTTGGCCACACATTCCCAAAATTTCGCAATCCCTGACCCGCGAGAACCTGCACATCACAACGATCCGCCTGTCGACGACGACGCAGGTAAGTTTAGAAGCCCCGTACGGCTTCATCAGTCTTTTTGATACTAATTCTATTGACTTGTAGAGAAACCGCCAAAATGAGTACGTTAACACCCCCCCTTTGCGATCACCACTTTGCCTCCGTTGTCGAGTACCCCTACCACGCCGACTCCCCGATTGTCCGACGACACCTTTCGCATTCTTTCGTACCTACAACAATTACACCTCATTCCGATTTACTTGAACACCTCTCCATCAATATATGCTTTTTGGTGTTGGGACAGCTGCGCTGACACGGAACTACAGCCAAGGGTACCTCCAGCTTTGGCAAGCGGTATGCTTACACCCATCTCAAAGTTTTGCTGGTTGACGAGGGATGCTGACCGCGCTTCTAGCCACAACAAGACCCACGGTCTCTGCAGACGCTGCGGGTAAGTCGAATACGAACCCTTGATCCGATACGTGGAACGAGACGAGCCAGCCGGTTGGCAACGAGTTTGAAACTGCAATACGATTATTCTGGCAGGGACTAACCCCTTCACCAGCCGTCGGTCTCTCCACAACCAGAAGAAGGTCTGCGCCGGGTGCGGCTACCCCGCTGCTAAGACCCGCAAGTGTATGTTTTCAACAATCCGTTTTCTGACTCCTCTGAGTCTCAACCAGAGAGTCGACCGCTGACACGGGGACATGACAGACAACTGGTCCGAGAAGGCGAAGCGCAGAAAGGTCACCGGTACCGGCCGCATGCGGTACCTCAGCACAGTCTCGAGGAAGTTCAAGAACGGCTTCCAGACCGGCGTGCCCAAGGGCGCCCAGGGTCCCACGGTTTCGGCTTCTTCATAATCGGTTATCATGACAGGCGGGGGCATGGACAATGGGACGGGTCAATTCCGGCGAGCGATGTAACATGGA
Source organism: Chaetomium tenue (assembly GCF_020726465.1). Classification (NCBI taxonomy): domain Eukaryota; kingdom Fungi; phylum Ascomycota; class Sordariomycetes; order Sordariales; family Chaetomiaceae; genus Chaetomium; species Chaetomium tenue. The sequence goes on along the minus strand of NW_027117333.1, from coordinate 4,034,938 downwards.
TCGAACAATTTTCGGACGGGCCTACTCGCTTTTCGCTGGAATACCACAAATGGCATGATTTCGCGCGCGCGGGGCTCGATTCAGTGGTCAATGCATCGAGCACAGGTCATGAAAACGGCGTAACGTTTGGGATCAATCACACTGCTTCTTTTTTGGCCAAGTTTCTTGTGCAGGGGCGGGCAAAAGAAGAGGATCTCTGGAGGCGCAAGCACAACCGGCAAACCAGCCGGTTCAGACCAGTTCCAGTCTTCGGCAAAGCTAGCAGCGAGGAAAACAGAGGTGACTCAGAGTATGAGGGGTATCGTCTCTACTACTGGCCTCGTTCGAAGACTCTAACCCCACCGTCGCCTCCCACATGATACAAATACTCATGGTCCTTTACCCGGGCTTCCCGATGCGTGATTCTGATGACACCACTCACGTCCTTGGCTGTGCCCGTGTCAAGTAGCCTCAGGCTGGTAACCATGTCCGCCTCGTGCGCCAGGCTCAGCGCAAACCAGGCGTGCTGCTTCTCTAGTGTCGTCTCCTGCTCCTTGATGAGCGGGTCGTCAGCCGCCAGCGTGATAATGACAGCGTGTGTTTTCTAAAGTCACGTCAGCGCCCGCTCACATCAAAAACTGTTGCACCGTAAAGAAAAGGCTCACCTCTCTCAACTCCATCAACATCTCCTTCGTCGCGATAGCCGTTCCCGGGGCATCCCCACCACCCTGTAGACTTTGGCCCAGCCCTAAGCTCGGATCCAACGCCGCCAACACAAAATCCAACCCGTCTATCACCAGCACCACCCTCCTTTCCGCAGCCGCAGAAGAAGTAGTCGAGGAAGAACGCCTTAACCTCTCCACCCCCTCCAACACCACCCGCCCAATCTCCCCCGGCGCCGCATTCCCTAACACCCCCTCCCACCCCTGCCGCACCTTCCGCTGCTGCTGCTGTCCACCTAGTCCACCCACCCCCGGCACAGAAAACAGCCCCCCTCCTCCTCCTCCCCCGCTTAACCCATCCACAAACCCAAACCTCCCCCTCCGGCCCGCCGCATCCAGATCGATCCCCAGACGGGAGAGGTTCTCCCGCCAGAAGGGCAAGTCGCGCAGGAAGCTTACCAGGAGGACGGCTACCTCCCCTTCGTCGCCTGCCGCCTGGTGTGAGTTTTGGTGTGCCTGGTGTTGTTGTTGTTGGTTATGTGGTGAGGGTGCTGGTTTGAGGAGGGCGTGCAGGTGGCGGAGGACGAGCCAGTTGGTGCTGGCGCCGAGGACGCTTGTGAGTGTGATGAGGGAGGATTCGGGCGGGAGGGAGAGGTGAGGTTCGAGGAGGTGGGGGATGCGGGATGTCATTTTTTTCGGGTTCTCTGTGAGATGGCGTGGTGTTTTGGTGAGTTTTATTTACTTGGGGGCTGCTGCTCCAAAGTGACTGTAAGTACTCATGGTGGTGGGGTAGCTTGGGAGGTAAAAAAAGTATGGAGGGGTGGGTTGTCAGGGAATGTACAGTGTGAAAAGGGGCTTGTGGGGGACTGTGTTTGAGCCCCTGAGCGTCGCGTTGAAAGTTGCTTGGTTCAAATGACAGCCGCAAAGTCCTGAAATATATCATGTATTCCGTTCCATGTAATGATGCGCTATCCATATGTATCATGCCATGCGTCGTGAATCGTGTAATCGATCATCCAACCCTGAAAGCAAGTCTACCCAAAATGCCAACGAATGTGCTACCGATGCAATGCTAATTATGCAAAGAGTGATAATGAAAATAAACGCCGTAAAATATCAGGGGTATCAGTCCAAAACCAGACTTGCCCAAAAGTATACTTAGAAACGCTCCATGAAGTTCTTGCGCACCGTCCACATGCGCAGCCGCTTGCCGTAGATGTACATGGGGATGGTAAAAAGCAGCAAGATCAGCTGGATGATGCCGATCCAGATGTACACGGCCTTGGGCCCGTCATCCGACAGCCATCCGGTCACGAACAAGCTGAAAACCAGTCCGTGCAGCACGTTCTTGCTGAAGTTGAGTGTGACCAGGGCTTCGCCTGCGTACTGTCGGTAGCTGTCGACGCAGAACGTGATGCTCGTCGTTGAGCCCATGGTGCAGCCAAACGAGATGATACCGAAGAAGGCCGTAGGCACCATCCAGTGGTTGTGGATCTGGGCGGACCAACCAAAACCCATGAGGCCAATGACAGTGGTGATGGCGATGGGGATGGCCATGACCAACCTGTACTCGGGCTCGTACAGGCCGCCGTTCCGTCGCGCCATTGCCTTGACAATAACATCTGAAACCCTGCCCGCCACCGCGGAGCCGAGGATGCCGCCGACGAAGGGGCTAATGTAGACGAGACCCGTCTGAAGCGCGTTGAACTCGTAAACCCCTTCGCGGTAGATGACCGCCACGGATTCCGAGATGACAATGAGCCAGCCGACGGAGCAGGCATAGACTACCGAAGACCAGAGAACAGCAGGGTAGCTGAAAAGAATCAGCGGCCTGAGGGCAACCTTGTGCCACTTGTCCTTGTTCAAACGGCCGTTGTATGGCTTGAGCGATTGAGTGAATGAACGGGCCGGCTGGTCGCGCAGGGCGGCCGTGTAAGCCAAGTGGCCGGTTGTTTGGTAGCTGTGGATGGATTGTGATTCCGTGTCGGTGTCGGGGTGTAGGCTGCGAGCAGCGTTGGGGTGGAGTGAGGGTGTCTCGGGCGTCTTGGGCGTCTTAGGTGTCTCGGGCACCTGCAGCTTGGTTGGAGAAGGCGGTTGAATGGTAACAGTTGCTGGGAAATACTCCTCCATGGGTGCGGGGTCCTCACTAGCCGGCTTCTTGTCACCAGTCACCGGTGCGTTGTCGGCAGCTTTCTCTGCTGCGGACCCGCTGGCGGATGATTCGCTTGACGTGTCGGCAAACTTCACCTTCTCCTCCGGAGCAAATGCGACGTGCTGGCCTTTCGCGCGCGTGCCCGGTGTAAGCGGCGTGGTCGGGCCATGCTCGGGGCGTTCGAATGATGGCCGCGCGGTTGGGATTGGCGTGGCATGCAAGACATCCGGCCTGGACGAGAAGCGTCGGAAGATAGTCGGCCTCGACTTTGACTTCTTGAGCTTCCGAGGTTGGGGGGCGCGGTCCCAGAATGTCTCAGGGACGAAGAAGAACAGGAGGAAGCCACAGAAGGCGACCACGATAGCGACAATCCTAGGACACAGTTAAAATCTGGTTGACCGGTTGAGTTGGCTGGGGGAGGCATACCAAAATACCCAACGCCATCCCATGCTCTGGATGATGCCAGCGCTGACCAGGGGGACAAGGTTCTTGCCGCCAAGCAGAAGGAGCGTATAGATTCCGATCCGAAAAGCACGCTCGTGAAGGAAGAAGATTTCGGCAATAGTCGCCGATGGCAGGCATTCGACCGGGCTGACTGCAATGCCCTGGAAGATACGGGCTAGAACAAGCGAGGTGAAGTTGGGCGAGAGAGCGCACCAAATCGAGGTGGCCATGTACAGAGCAGCGCCGAAAAGGTAGACCGGCCGCTTCCCCCACAAAATGGCGGTAGGGGAGAAGACGACGGATCCAAGACCCATGCCCAACATGTAAAGGCCGGTGGTGAGCGAGACGTCGTGTACATTAACACCGTACTCCTCGGCCACGTCTGTAAAGCCGGCTGCAAGCAAAGGGGTGGTGCCGCCGCCCACCATGCAGAAGAGCCCCAACGATAGCAGGGCGATGTCTCGCCGCCACGCCGGCCAGTTGAGCGGGTCGTTGACCGAGTCCTCGGGCTGAGGGTCCAGGATGATCTTGCCATCCGGGGTCTTCTTCTTCGGAGCTTCTTGCGGTTCATCCGGCAGCTGGTTGATGACGCCAGCAGGGATGGACGAGTGAGACGTCCTTGCCGGAGCATTACGTAACCCAAGCGGTTCATTATGGTCAGATGCTAGCAGCAGCACGGAGCCTGTTCGAAGCGGTTAGCCTCCTCGATTGTCAAGACATGGGATGATTTTCCAGGGCCAGTGTCAACGGCGTACCTGGGACTTCGATCGTCTCCTTGTCCTCCAAGATTCCCAAGGTCCATTTGGAAGGGGTTTTCTCGCGAGAGTCCTGCTCTCCACCAGACTTCCGGGAGAAAAGAGAACCCCATGGCCGCCGCGGCGGAGACGCTTGTGCTTCCTGCCCCATATCTCTTCGGGGGTTGTGGTTGTGTTGTTATAATACAGCCCAAGATTTTGGATGTAGACAAAGGATAGAAGAGGAAGGTATGAGCAAAACTCAATGACCAAGATGTTGAAGGGGACGTAAATATAAAGCAATGCCCAGGCGGTGTGAGGCTGAGTATTCCGGATGGAGTTGGTTCGAAGTGCGGGATGACACCGGGACGACTGTGTTGCAAACCGAATCCGGGAGGCGTGGATGGTCTGTCAAACCGCAACTGAGACCAGCGAGGTCCAGAACTCCTACCGCCTCAGGCCTTGATGCCTGCTTGGTTGTGGGCTGGGAGAGATGGGGGACGGGAAGCGATGGGACGATGGGATGAAGAGGAGAGGAGGAGGGGGAGGCGAGGCAAGAGGCAAGAAGTCGAGATATAGCGACACCAAGACCATAAGCGTGTGGTAGGTCTTCTTAGCCCCCCAACTGGCAACAACCAAGCGTGGGGTCAGCTCGCGCCAGGGTTCGTCTCCAATTCCCCATCCTCTACGGCATGGGTGGTTTCGCCAAGAAGTAGCCAAGAAACGCCCTGAGGAAAGCGAGCACCTGGGGTTCGGTCATGGGGCGGGGTTCAGCTGCAAGTGTGTGCGTGCGTGTGTGTGTTCTAGCGAGTCGACTCGCTGTGACTCGGAGGTTGGGAACAAAACAACCCCGGATTTGGGGCTTCTTGGATTGGATTTGCTGGGGCTGCACGGACTTGCGAGTAATGCCGGTCGATTTGCCTGTGCGTGCGGCGAATCTGCAGCGCGCCAACATGCAGAAAATCAGGGAAGGAAATGACCTACCCGTCAGATCGGACAGGGCGGCGCTGCCTTGAGTGCTTGTCAAACTGGCAAAGCAGACGGCGCAGTTCTCAGACAAAGGAGCAGCAGTTCGTGACCATTTTTGCGACAATGTAGGCTGGGATAACCCGTCCTCGAATACTTTGGACGAGTCCCCCTTGGTTACCCCTCGCGGTTTTTGCCACAGAGAGGAGGTGAGTTCCGGGAGAGGAGGAGAGCAAAAAGACCCTGAAAGTCGGGCTATTCTGTGGATTTCCAGGTTGTGTGGTTGACCTCCCTGCCTTCCCCCGGGAATGCCGCGAATATGCCCCACCATTGCCCCCAACACGCCCAACCATTGCAGGAAGTTGCTACTCTGATGCTGCACCTGGTGACGGTGGGGCAAGGCAAGGCTGCCTGAGGATTCTCGTCCCCCGCCTCACATGCGCACATCTCCGTGGATCGCCAACGCTTGTTGCGCCGCATCGACCGCATCCGGGCTCCCGCCGTTGGGAGCGAGCATCGATAGGACCCTTGAATGCAGAATGACGATGCCAAGGCCGTGACGAGCTGCGACGCCGTGATCCCGGACAGCCAAAACACAAGCACCGCAGTAGGCACATGCCGCAAAGAGCGCCAACATTTTAGTGGTTCTATTAATACCCAAAACGGACAGGAATCGCAGCCGAATCCTGTATCACTGGAACACCACGGCATCTCACCGCTCATCTGACCGTGGAGATCCATGTTAGGTAGTTATGGAGTTGCCCAGAAACTGCCCAGAAATTGCCCGAGATTTTCGCTTGCATCACCCGAATTCATCAATGTATGTGTGTGCAGCAACCCGCGATGCGCGCCAAGGCCGTCCCCGCAGCGCGCTTGGGACTCGCACGTGGGGGTGCTGGTTGGTCGCATGTAACGTTAGCGGAAGGTTAAACTATCCGATACGGAGTTACCCTGCTGTAATTTACAGACATCGGAATCCGACAGGGCCTCCACAGGAAAGAGGGTTAGTGACCTCATTGTCGACTTTGTCTAAGTGGAAAGTTCTCGCGTCAACCGCATAGCGGCATCTCATTCATCCAAATCCCACCTGCTGCATGCATACAGAGTACATACATGCCCGCTGTACGACAATCACAATAACAATAATAATATGCAGCTTCTCAGCTCGAGGCTCGCGTTTGCGGAGCGCCATCTCCTCAAACCAAAACTCATTATCAAACCCGTAGGCAGCCAATCCGTGTCAAGGCTGTGTTTCTCAACGTCACGCCAAGTACGGGCCTCGAATCAGGTTTACGCCTCGTGAGTCCGAGTTGTGCCTCATGTCTCATGTCTTCGGTCGATCGGCCGGAACCTAACACACATGCCAGTGTTCGCAACCTCGACCAATTCCACACTTACCAGCTCCTATCTTCTTCCTCACGGACACCGCTGCTGACCCTATGGACGACCTCGTGGTGCTCCACCTGTCGCATCGTGGAACCCCTGATCCAAGAGCTTGTCAAGTCTGGTGTTGGCGAGGCCGAGGGTGGCGTGGGTTACTGCACCGTCGAGTTTGACGCCCCGGATGTCATGTCGGCCGGGCTAGGTCTTACCTACATGATCAACACCATCCCGACATTACTGAGTTTTGACGCCGGGGAAGCGCAAGTGCAAACCAAGGTCTCTGACGGGAGGAAACTGGCAGACCGGCAGTTCCTCGAGGAATGGATCAGGAACGAGGCGAAACGGCAGGGTAACCGTGGGGGTGGAGGACCAAGTGGCGGGTCCAACCTTCTCGGTAGCATTTTTGGTAGACGATCATGAATGATCCTTTGGCCGATGCCGGTATTGTGGTAGCGCAGAGCCGGGCGTATGCTCTGTCAATCCGCGGCTAGCTCGGCCGGGTAAGACGACTAACTCTCTCCGGACCTACATTAGTGTACGCTGGGCAACCCCCCCCCGATCTTCGTCGGAAATAGTAGAGAGCGAACATATTACAAGTAGATAGCGTCTATCTACACCACACAGTTGTCGATAGATTATCAGCAGCTTCTTCCGGTCCACGACGTTGGCCTAGACCGCAACCTACCCTGCGGTACAACCAATAAATAACGTTGGCATCGGGTTCATCTGAGACAACGGGAAGCTTAATATCCACCACAGCCGAGAAGTTCGAATGAGACATGTATCGTGTCCGATGGCCTATCGAAGCTTCGCACAACCTTCTTTTGCTAGCGATCTCGTTGCTCGCCGCCTCGGGCTAAGCCTCGGCGCGTGTCCTGAGTGAGACCTGCAGGTCAACAAAGAAACCAATGCCAGGAAACTGTTAACCGTTGCTTGAGATTGAGATATCGCAGTAAACCACCGATATCGCCTTTCTTGTGAGACAGGTCCGATGCCACCAGCCAAATTACCACTCTCGCAAAAGGCAACGCGCATACTGGGCAGCCGAGTTGTCCGAGAGCCCCCCCGAACCACCCCGAGTCTTCCCCGAACACCGTAAACACTCTGCAGAAAATATCCCATGTGTGCGCCGAACTCCTAAACCTCGCCTAGCCGGCCCTTAGACAAATCAAGCCCATCCCGCCCAATCGAACCCATACCTTACCGTCCCCCCTACGCCCATTGTAACCCCCCAAACCATGACCATGTTAGATACTGTCCGTAGAACCCCAGACAAACCCCCGAAAACAAGCCGTTCACCCTTATTGCAAATCCAACACCTGCCTCAGCACCGTCTCCGACGCTCTATACCACCGGCCCCTCGCCTCCAACTCATCCTCGACCCCGCCCTGCGCACCCTCCCTCCTCCTCTTAGCCTCCCTCGCCGCCGCCTGACTATTCGCCCTCCGATTCTCCAGCACGCCCACCTCCCCCCTCACCCGCTCCACCTCCTTCCTCTTCCTCGGCACCTGCCCCCCCACCACCTCCACCTCCCTCTCCAACCCCCTCAACTCCCCCCTCCGCCCCTCCACCAACGCCCTCGTCTTCCCCAACGGCATGCTCATCTCCGGCCCGACCCCCGCAGCCCGCAACAGCTGATGCTGCGCCCTCAGATCCCGCACCCGCTCCTCCAGCCCATCAATCTCCGTCGGCAGCGCCCTCAACACCCCCAGCTCCTCCTGCACCGCCTCGTACCGCGCCGTCAGCGCGCGCCCTCGCACTTCCAGATCCGCCACCATCGCGGCGACCTCGGTCTTGAGCGCTTTCAGCGCGGCCTTGGCCTCCGCGTTGGCGGCCTCGAGGTCGGCGTTCTCTTGGGGCGACACGATCTGGGGCGGGTCGCCGACGATGGCGCGGATGAATTTTTCCTTGGTGACCTGCTCGACGTAGGAGAAGCGCAGTTTGGAGAAGAGCTCGCGGTAGTGGGCGAGGTCGGCTTCGAGGGAGGTGGGGGTCGGCGCGTCGAGCGAGGCGGTCGATACGTCGGAGGTGCGGGAGAGGGTAGTGGGGGCGGCGGTGGTGGTGGGGTCGTTGTCGGGGTTGTCGGAGGAGGAGAAGATGGGCTCGCTGAGCTTGATTATCGTGTATGCGTCGCTGCCGTCGCCTGAGGCGGACTGTAGGTCATCGAGGGCGCGGAGGACTTTGGCGGCGCGTTGTTGGTCCGGTTTGTTGGGGGAGGAGGTTGGATGTAACATGGTGTCTGTTGTGCCAATGCCCTTCGGGTGGCCTTTTGCCTTATGGGTTATATCAGTGTCTGCGTAGCTCTGTCGTCGTGGTGTTTGGATCGCCAGATGTTGTTTTGTTGATGAGGTTGCCAAATTGGGACAGTGGGGTGTCGCTGAGAAGAATGACCCTAACCCTCGCCATCTCGCCCACAAGCTGCCGACACACAACATCCCTCTCGCAATGGTGATGAATCCCTTGCTATCCAATACTTTTGGTATATCAAATACTTGTGCAACAATCTACCACTTTTTATTACTATGCTAGCCCGCTGTTGACTGAGTGAAGCAGAATGAACTCGGCACAGCCGTGTTAGAGGAGTAATAACCCATGAACAACCTCAACATAAAACTAACTGTATTCGTCAATACTACAACAATCGTCTATTGACATTAGGACGAAGACAAGTAGTACCCCTGCCGCCGATAGCAATCGCATCCCTATATGAATGCGCCGTGATGTCCTCGCCTGTTGGCAGAGGCCCGTCTTCAACACTTGAAATGACGGGATAGACCGGAGCAAAGAGCCCAAGGAGAAAGTCAAACAGTACGCCCTCCCAAGAAGACAAGCCCAGAAATCATAGTACAGTTCAAGCAGCGCCACCTACTTTTCACCCTCTCTTGCCGACATGTTGCCGCCACAAAATGCTCGCAGCCGTCTAATGCAGCCCTTCCACAAGCGAATAGGGCTGGTTCTTCATATACCCATTTCCGTACTTGGCCGTGATCTCCTCGCCGTCATTGATATCCCTCAAGGCAACAAGCATCACCCTCCACCGCCCGGTGATCTTCATGGTCTTAAATGCCGCCGATGGGTTCGTGCTGTGGTTGACCTTCCGCACCCAGTTGCCCATCCGGGCAGGATAAATCTCCGCCACTGCTTCGTCCTCCAGGTCTGGGCGGCAGAGCACCATGGACCAGCCAGGGGCGCTGGAGCCCAGCGGCATCAGTTCGCCGACCAACTCGCCCAGGATAACGTGCGCTTTGTGGTGCCCCACGGAACGGACGCCGGGTCCCTTAGAACCGTCGTCTAAAATGCGGGGAACCTGCGGCACGTTGATCTCGGCGCAGCGGCAGTAGTTTTGTGGGCAAAGACCACAGAAGGCGTCGCCAGGCATAACAACGCTGGGGTCGGTCGGCCAGAACCAGTGCCACCTTGCCGGCCGAGACCAGTGGGACCTCTTGTGTCCGTCGTAATGGTTTGCCTTGAGTAGGCGGAACGACACCAAAAGGGGCGAGATCTGATCAACGGGAAGCCAGGTGGTGGTGGTGCTCTCCCAGATAAACTCCGGGAGCTCTAGGCATTCCCAGATGGACTTTTGTAGGACGGCGCCCGCGCCGCACAGTTTTCGCACAAAGTCGATGTCGAGCTCGGCGTGGAACCGAGCAATTTCATCTTTGAACAAGGCGAGCTCCAAACAATCCCAGTCGGCATCCATGAGGCAGAGAAGGCCGTCGTAGTCCCCGCAAACCGTAGCCCAGCACTTGCCTTCTCGCAAGTAGTCGTGTAGTTGCGGGCGCCTCGATTCATCCCATCCCAACGTCTGCAGCATCCCGTTCATGAAGTTATGGGGTGAGAGCTCCCCAGGTTGCGCCATGGCGTGTTCGACACACATTGCCACCTTCATCTTGAAGAAACGCGCAAGGAAGAGGTGCAGTTCTGAATAGCCATGGGCCGTGTCCTCGACTGACCTAGCGAGCCCGAACCTACCCAGGACCACGGGCGCCAGCTTGGAGTATCGTCTCCATTCTCGGACCAGTTGCGCAAGACGATCGAATGCTGCTTTACCGCAGAGTTTCTCGGCAGCCAATCTCCCAGCCCGACCAGATTCGCGGTCTTTCAACATCGTCGAAAGGTGTTCAAAGGCAGCTGTGACGGACCAGTCTTGGGTTGCCGGGGTTGCTGGTGTTACTGGGGATTCCACTCTTTGCTTCTTCAAAGGCCGCGAAACAAGCGCGCCATCCTCTCTATCGCGATTTATCATCCTTGCCGTTTTCCGTAGAGGCGTCAATGCTCTCGTCCCTGTTCTAACGTCTCCACGATAGCTCGTGTCCTGCAGTCTGAGGGGAGGGACTTGCGGGATGATTTGGGCGGATTTCGTGACAGCGTCCGGAATGGGGGTTTTTGTCTCTGGTGGAGAGGGAATTCCTCCCATACTACTCTCTTGTGATGCCATATTGAGTTGCTCAGGGGCTCGGGGACTAGCTGGCATGCTTTGTTCCGAAGAAATACTTGAGTGTGAGGCGAATTGCGAGTTCGGCGGCTGGGATTGTTGTACAACATTGCTCTGGGGGTCCAATGGAGGCAGCTCCTCATCACTGTGACTTGGGGTATTCGCCGATTGAGATCCCTTGTGGGTTTCAGGAATTGTTTGCGATGGTGACTGTTTCGCCAATTCCTGCTTCGCCGGTGCATTGCTTTCAGGAGGAGGGGTGACCGATTGCATAGGCCGTAAGACCGCGTCGGCTCGCAAGTTAGCAACATGGTCAATGGCTTGGGATGGGCGCTCGTCCTGCGATCCCGTGGTCTCGGGGGTGCGAGGTAGTTGCTGTTCAGCAGGGACCGACGGCTGCTTGTCATAAATTCGAAAGTCGTCCGCAGACATGGCGAACTTATCAGGGCAGAGCCGATCGCAGAACTTGTAGTTCGGGGGCATGTCCGGGGACGAGTTGTACTCCAGGTTGATGGCGATAGCGTAGTTGGGCCCAAGGTTCAAAACCTGGTGATACGTCCCCGGCTCCGTCACGACAGCTTGCCCCGGCACACAGTAATCGAGCGTGTATTCGACGCCCCATTCGTCGAGTTTGGCTGGCGGGATGTGGCGGCTGAGGTGCCTCACAGCTTGTGAGCATCGGCGCATTTCAGGATACTCGATGGCCATCCTCTCCTCCAGTTTCTTGGCGAAGGCAGGTTTGATGAAGCACCAAAACTTATGCTGCCCAGAGCGGAGGAGGTTCTCGGATCGCACATGCGCGTCCTCCCTGTGCATTGTTGTGATGGTCTTGCCCGTGAGGTTGAAGTAGACATATTGCGTGTTGATGCCCTCGAGTATGGTGCGCCCTCTGCGCCGTAGCTTCTCGCCAGGAGAAAGCTCGACGTCCTGAAACAGCGGGTTGCCGATGATATACGGCCGGTTCCCCTTCGGCGGATCCGCGGCGGAGGAATTCCAGAGGTCCTTTTGCTCTGCCAGGGACCAGTCCATCTTGGCGCTCATGGGCAAAGGGAGATGTGGCGAAGTGAACTTAAACCTCTTTCCGGTATCGACCTTTACGAGCCCTAGTCGGTCGGACTTGTAACTGAATGAAGTCGCATGATCTTTGCTGGGACGAGCCACCTTCTGCACGTCGAGTGGTGGGAGGCCCCGGACTTGGAGCTTGAAATATCCCACATCTCGGACAGTAGGGTGGCTCGAGTACATCTCCAGGAGCTCCTCATTCAAGATATGGATGTCTTGGTAAGTGCAGTCGAACAGGGGTGACGCATGGCCAGATGGCAATGGGCTTTTATAAACAGAGCCATCACTCAATGTGATCCCACATGGAGGGGAACGTGGGAGGGGGCAATCCTGGTTGATGGCGGAAGGAGCCGCTGGGATGGGTGGTGAGAGAGCCAATTCGGGCTCCGCTTTTGGAACCGGAGCCGATGAGCGATCGATGGTCGAGTGATCGTTAGTGTTGTGGTTTTGGTTGACCTGCAATGTTTGACACTCGGGTTGTTGGCCAGCGGGTTGTTGGTTATCGGGTTGTTGGTTATCGGGTTGTTGACCAGCGGTTTGTTGACCAGCGTTTCGTTGATCAGCGGGTTGTTGATCTGCGGGTTGTTGACCAACGGGCTGTTGGTTTGAGGGCGAAAGAATACATTGTGAGGCTGGAGGAGTACTTGATGATGCTGGAGGTGTGTCGAGCCCGCGAACCGCCGATGGGGAGGATGGGATGTGAGGTACGGCTAACTTTCGTACATCATCCAGGCCGACATTCACCTGATGGAGGCGACCCAGGAAATGTTGCAACAGGTCCCGTCCGGCCTTCGTCTTTGGCGGTTGCACCTTGCGACCAGAGGCAATGCCGTGATCAAGATACCCTCGCAGGGCATCGCTGATCTGGATCACCTCGCCGCTGATGGAATCGACCTTTTGCTGGAGGGCGTCCATCTTGGGTGCCACGAGGCGGTGGTGAAGTCAGAGATGGAGGTGCCGCAATTGATTGGAGATGTGGCAGCCGTGCTCGATGTGGAAACTGCCCTCTGGCAATTCGCATTTGTTGCTAACTACCTATAGTGGGGGCCGCCTGAGGGGCTTCTAAAAAGCATGTCCACATGGGGCCGTGCCCGTGTCGAATGGAGGGGCACCCAGCCTCCTTTTAGGCGCATGTGTGGAGGTCGGCTGCTCCAAAGGGGAGCCCGTTGCTTGTGTGGTTCACTTTCCAATGTCGGACTGCCGCATCATGGAAGTCTTTCATATCGCTACCTCCATACCTGGGCTTGACGGGAGCTATGGATTTGTGAAGTTAGAGAGACCGAACCGCAATTGTGAAGAGGTCACAAAGCAATCATCCTCAAAAACATCAACGTTTCTATATCGGGAGATCACTTTTGTTCCTCTTTGTACTCCATTAGCGACTTTATCGATGGTGCTTGTATTGTATGTAATCGCTGGGTGTTCAATGACGTTGTAGTCCCAGAGACACGGGGTTGGGACTGCCCGAGCAGTGCATTCTGGGTCAACGACAGCCTGGGTTGGTACCTTGGGAGTGCCACCTAGCGTCTCAAATTAGCGACAAGGACAAAAAGTTTCCAACCTCCATACCGAGTGAAAACAGCAAAGTAGCCATACTCATATGTGAGGACTGCCCTGGTTCTAGAAAAGGTCTAGGTACCTCCCTCGCTCCTAAATACAAAAGTACTCAAGGTACCTACATAGTTCCAGGTTGGCTTTAGGTTACTTCAACGACTTCTGGTTGTCTGTGGAGCGAAGATCCCGCGTGGGGTTCAGCGGGAACGATTGGCGAGTGGAGCTAATCGATACGGAACTCAAAAGCGCTTCCCCGTGACAGACCTCTCTACCCTCACCCGGCACGTCCCAGCTACATATACTTACTTCAACCACGGGTCCGCCTTAGAAATTCTCCTTCTGTATATTTTCCAACCACCCATTTAGTTTTACTGGCCGATATGGAGGCGCGCCACTTCAACCATGATACCATCCTGACTGACGATGCTGTCGCGGAGCTGATGGCAAAAGAGGCGAGCGACACGGCCATCAAGTACTCTTCAATGGGCCTTGAAGCGTTCAGGTCGACGAAGTCAGTACTCCCGGGTCCAGCACGGTCGAGGTTTATTGGACTCCGGTAACTCATGTCACACAGACCGGCGAACAAGGCGAAGCCCAACACGCGCTTCCTGGGGCGGATCATCAAAGAGACGACGAACCACAATGCCGCCCTCCTAGCAAGAGAAGCCGCAGAAGCCCAAGCACGACTCAACAACTTAACCGAAGCCGAAGAGAAGAAAAGGCGCAAGGTTAACCCCAGTGCCTCGGACCTAAGACGTCGACAACTGGGCGATATATCCTCAATTTTGCAAGGGCGAAAAAAGCCTAATGGAGCTGAACGAGACGAGGGCCGTAGGCAAAAAGACGAGATGCGAGACAAAGAAGAGACGAGAGACCGCTCCCGTGACCGGGATCACCGACGCAGCAGGCACAGCACGCGGCAAGGAGATAAAGAGGAGGGGCAGCGGTCGCGTAGAAAGCACGACGACCGAACAAGGGACGAATACCACCGCCGCAGAGATAGGTCACGCTCGCCGCGACAGAAGGCTCGCAAGCACCGCGATCGGTCACCGCTCAGCAGTAGCGACGAGGACAGTCGGTTGCGCCATTCGAAGTCGCGGAGGGGCAAGTCCGGCAAGGATCGTGACCTGATGGCTGGCGAGTCATCTCGGCGCAAAAGCTACGGACGGCTACTACAGGAAGACGACGAATTTACAACCACCTCCAAGACTAGCGGGCTGGCCGAGGGAGACGAGTCCGATCCACTCGAGGAGCTTATCGGTCCAGTACCACCGTCAGAAGCCCCTGTCAGGACACGTGGAAGGGGTGCCATCCGAGGCGCCGCGGCAATGGATGGTCGGTTCTCCGAAGACTATGACCCGGCCTCTGATGTCCAACCAGAGGAGCCGACCGCGACCGAGGACTGGGATGAGGCAGTTGAGACATTCCGCGACCTGCAGAAATGGAAACAGCAAGGCGCGGATAGACTCCGGGCAGCTGGTTTTACCGAAGAGCAGGTCAAGCAGTGGGAAAAGGGTGGGGAGAAGGACATTGATGACGTGCGGTGGAGCAAGGCCGGCGAGAAGCGCGAGTGGTAAGTACTGGCCCTCCTCCCTTAAATTGAGGCCAGGGCCTAACGCAATGATTAGGGATAGAGGCAAGGAGGTTAACGGTGCTTGATGATTATGAGGACTGGATTATGTGCATCTTGACGGCGTTTGGTATAAACCGGACGGTTTGGGATAATTGCATTTGTATGTTTAGGTCTCATGGCAATGGGTTGTTTAACGGCTTTGGAAAATGGGAGGATTCTGGATGTTTGTTGGGAAGGCGTAGGCAAACCAAACGGCTGTGGCAGGCATCGGATAACATTTTCTTGGGCATCGTTTCCTCGCCGAATCTAGGCATGACTTGGTGCGTTCGTGGGCGCTAGGACAATCCAAAGTGCCATGGTGCCAATGTCAGACTTCCGCATTTAGACCCTGTTATTCGTACAGGTCAATAGCCAAACGGCTCAGTGATATACATGGATATGTTAGTCGGCTGTTGCCAACGCAGTAGACTGCCCAAGTCACAACCGCAACAACCACGCCCGGCTCGCCTGTCCTTAACCCAATCTCGGGTGTAGCTCAGCGCCTTCAGGAATCGTTCTCCATACAACCGTGATATATCCTCCTCTCAGCTCATTTATCCCCCCAAGCAACCTTCTGCCCTTGTTTCGTCTTCAGCTTCCCTTCCTTCGTCGTTGACGCATCCTCTGCTCCCTTGGGCTTCGATGACGGCAGATCCAACACACTATCCGCCTCCTTCTCGCTATTCGTGGCCCACATGCGCTCAATGCACAGCTCGAACGGGCCCGGTATCCTGTCGGTCAGGCCGATACCGATGGACTTGACCTTTTGGCGCATGATCTCGGTCTGGGGCTCGACGACGAAGCCGTAGTTGGTACGCACAAAGTCGTTCCACTTAATCAGCACCGTCTCCCACTCCCCCGGCTTCTTGACAAAGAGCCGGTGCTGGTGCAGATCGGTGGGGACGACCGACTCTGTCTGTACGTTGATGAAGTAGCTGCGCCCGTCCGACTTGACGCGCAGCGCCAGGTACACGTAGGGGTCGATGTTGTAGAGGCTGCGCCCGAATATGGTCGGCGGGCGGTCCCGTGTGCGGAAGGCTGCGTAGCCTGTTCGCTTGATGTCGGGTCGGTCTGGGGGGAGTTCGGTGGAGATGTTTCCGTGGAACTTGGCATAGCCGAGGGAGTTGGGGGATGGCCGTTGGATGTCGGAGGAGGCGGGTGGCGAGGGTATCCAGTCGAGATTCGCTTTTGAGAAGCCGCCAATCTCTACGTCGGACATAAGTTTGCAGTCTTGTATCGATGTCGGGCTGCGGAAGTTGTGGAGTTCGTAAGGGGCCGCGCCGCCCTTGATGCCCTCGAGGCTGAAAACTGTTGGTAAGTTTCCCGGTTAGCGACGCCGGATAGCCAGGGCTGAACCAATGGTCATCACATACCAATGTGGGAAAGCCTCTTGAACTCATCGACGCTGCGGCCAATGAAGCCCTTAAACAACAGCGGCCGTGTGGCCTGCATGATGGGCGAGCTGCGGTGTTGGGGAGCGAGGGAGGGGATGCGACCGGAATCTTCTGCAGCTACCGGATGGATAATCTTCTGGTGGGCGAGAGCGCCAGGTGATTCAAAACCCTGTGCATGTCCCCAGGGCCATCGGCGTAGTCTATTTTGGGGAGTGAGCTCGAGGTGCCCAATCCGTCCAATTCGATCTTGTCCAAGTGAAGCTTGTGTAGATTTTCTGGAACGTCATCAAGCAACCAAGCAGCAACATTGACGACAGGGGTGCGACTCTCCCCACCAAGCACAAGAATTGTGGGTTCCTTGAGCTTGGCCACGTGCTTCTTTCATGCTTCAAGAACAAACAGTCTGCCACCCATCTACAAAGTAGTTCAAATTGTCGGTTGGGCTTGGTAAAATATAGAATCACACACAGAGAGATGCAATTCATTGGAATCGACCTTTTATTAACTTGCCTTGGTTTATCAGTGTTAAGAGTTACCGAGAATAGCAGTAAAACAAGTGGCTTGATACAATGTAAGGGCAGATCTTAACTTGAGAGAGGGACATAATAGAAGTGGTATTGGTAGTAGTTTCAGAAGCCCAGGGAAGTAACCCCATGAGATCCAGCCAGGTGCCAACTTCGACAAGTCACAAAGCCTCTAAATCAACCCCCATTCTTGGTCGTGCACGGGCCATATCTCTTGTGTCAGTCGTGAATGGCACGACATCCTCCAGCAGTGTCATGTGTGTTGGCCTTTTGGCAAGTAAACTGGACCATACCCATTCGTACCGTTGATTTTAGAAAGCCTTATTGCATGTTGTAATTCTACAAGATTGTTGGGTTCACTGTGTCGTGTTACTTGACTAAATGTTCCTATTTTCCCAGTTCGCAAAACCCATCCTTGACCTTGAGCAGTCTCTTGGGCCAAATAAACTTCTTTTATACTGCAATATTTCCTCAATTCACAGTCCATAACATCCCTCTTGGTATTGAGCTTTTAGCTTCAAAGGCCGTTCCCATCTTTCATTGTCTCTAGGCCAAGGAAAAATTGTAACGGGCTGTGCCCGAGGTGGGCCTCGGTAACCCTCGGCCAGCTCACGTACAAGCACGGTCCACCGAACCCCTGGATGAAGCTATTCCCAGTTGCCCCACAGCGCACCGAACATTCTAGCAATGCGCTCGGGCCATCGCGCTCGCGATCATAAAGCAGCCCCACGAGCTGCCAGACTCTCTCATCTTTCCTTTTCTTCTTCAAGCTTAGTGTACTCGTAGAGTCGTCACCAGTTAGTTGCAATATACTCCTGGGACCGTTACAAAAATAAGAAAGGTGATTTAAGTTCATGTTTTAACCACAACTCTGAAAACCCGGCTTCAAACCCTTGTGATTCAAACTTGAATTAATTGCCTTTTAAACTAGCCTCCTAATAAACCAAAGTAGCATATCCTGATTTTGCACGTTAGCTTTGGTAGCTTTCATTCCCAGCACCCCAGTTGTGTCACGGTTATGGCCGCATGCAGGGTCCCGATGGAGGGCGCGTGGGAAGCGTCCCCAGCCAATCATTAAAGATGGGTCCCGGACCAATCAGCAGAGGAACGAGGGGAACGGCTACCGTTCCTGAGGTTCCTCTATAAGGAACGAAAGGAACGGCCACCGTTCCTGAGGTTCCTCTATAAGGAACGAGAAGAACGACCAACGTTCCTCACGTTCCCAAGGGAAGAGGTACGAAGGTACCTAGGGGCCTAGATAGTATATAGTCACTCGTTCTGGAGAGCTCTGGGAGTTCTCCAGTTAGCAATCACAACTACAGTTCGCTACAAGCTCGCAAGCCTACTGTTGAGACAAGTCTATTGTTGTGCACCTTTTGGCTGCACCGAACCTAAGCATCCTTTGCAAGATTACCTTGACTGAACCCTAACAGGATAGGATCCTAGGCAGGTTCGTCACAAGTTGGGTATGTGCCAGTGACTCGGTGCTTTGAACACTGCCATCTTCTTTTGTTGCACTGAGTACCACTTCCCAGATACTGTTTGACTCACTGGTAACCCTGATCACGTTGGCTCACTCTTTACAACACCTTGTATTACCAGGCCATGAAAGAAGTTCGTGTTTGTCCAGATAGATGGGTAGACAGAGGGGTTCCATCCGATCCTCCCAAGACAACCCCAACCATCACTGCCCAGTGATTCAGTCGACACTCAACCTGACGCTATGGCCACCAGGTGGTCACAAGTTGACAAGCGACAACTAAGGGGCTCCTATTCTTGGCATGTCGTTGACAACATCCATATAAATATAGTAATCAAAACGCACTGGGCACCCCTGAATTATCTCTGTCCAAATGCGACACTAAGAAAGAGGACAAACAACAACCTCACATGTGTCCATGAATAATGCCCCTTAACGCATCCACACAACCAGGTTTACTCTGCTTCCAAGACCTCCTTGACTACTAGCCTAGACCTTCACGCTACTGAGCATATCCGATCCCCATCATGCAAGACCTTAATGCCAACCTGTGTCCTCTGGGTGACCCAGACTCTCAACAGGCCCTATTGTGTTGCTACCTCACTGTTGGCGTGTCAAACCAAGCAAGGCGGACACGCCTGTGCTATTGTTGTCGCCGGCCGAATCAGCCCACAAGCGGGGCCGGCACGCCGTGCCCAGGGCCGGAAGCAGCCTCCGAAAATCAACGACAACCGATACCCCCGTTTGGATCCTGCTCCGTCATTCGCCGCCGCTTACACGTAGATACTCCAGAGCCAATTTTCCCCATTCGCCGCTCCTATTCTCTCAAGCTATTCTGAGCTCCAATCCTGATTGTGCCCTTAATTTCTCTGGTGGGCATAAATATTAGAAAAAGTTTCCCATCTTCTTCCTCTTCTTCCCTCCACCACACGACCCAAGACCAACACTGGAACACTTTCAGTTCCAAACTGCACTCAAAGGTGAGCAAGACACTCCCCTCACTCCCCTCATGCCCTCTGCACCACCGCTTTGATTTTGAACGACGCTCCTGTCAAAGAGACTTGCTCTCTGGGCTCTTTTCTCCTCTGTGTCTGCTTTTTCTGCATCTGGCGGCCACGCTCCAGTGCTGAATAGCAACCTGGGAGGAACTAGCCCTCTCTGCAAAGAGCCGAGTACCTCAGCGAGTGCTGGCCGACTCCCCCAGCGTTAGGGCTTTTCCGGCCTGAAACACGAGGTCGTCAGGCATCGCCAGCTGCTCAGGGTGCTCAAATCACCCAGTTGCACCTTCCTCCCCTCCCCAAACATAAATCACCCTCCCCTCTTTCGGTTCCTCTTCAACTTCTTCCCAAACTACCACACAATCCCCTCCAACACCGAGCCCGAGTCGAGATCCTCGATCCTCGATCAGGTTGACCGCCATCAGTAAGATCATCACCGCTCCAACATCTTCCTCCCACACCTCCTCCCTTCCCCGTTCCCCTCTCTATCATCCCACTGCTTCCCTTTGCGGGTCGGTGGTCAGACCGAAAAGCATCAGGCCACGCCATCTCGCGTCTCGCGTTTCGCGTGTAGCGTTCGGGCGTTGAGCGATCTGACCTGAACACCAACTTTCCATCATCACAAGGCAGGAAGACCTGGCTCACCATTGTAACAGGTTCCCCATCTTACATCTCCTTTCCACAGCCCTTCACAACATTCTTCGCCCTTACCCAACCAACTATCATCCTCTGCTTCGTGGAAAGCATCTCAACCTTCGACTTGACCATCAACTCGACTACTTTATCGACAGCCACAATGTCTGGTATGCTTAGAGCAAACAGGGTCGGCGGCTCTGCCGGAAGGCTTCGTCGTGTCCGCTCCTTTAGCCTTAGCGACGCTTCTTCGAGCGGCTCTTCGGACTCCGACGACGGTAAGTTATCAATTTCTTTCCCCTCCTTTTCCCTGAACAATTCGTCTCCTGCAAGTTTCACTACAGCCACTCGTTCACCCCACCTCGTGCCGTCTGTGGCATGAGATTGGGGTCGCGAGTCGGGGACCGTTTTCGATGGCCTCGGCCGCGAAAACGGTGCGAGACCTGACAGTCACACTTATGGGGCTCTTCACTCATCGACCTTTTGATCGAAATTGGCAATGCTGACACTCATTAGCCGGTGCCCGTCTCTCTGCTGCTAGCCTGGACGATTCTCCTCCCCGCGTTCGGTAAGTTGCCCTTGAGTCATGATGACAGCCTTTCTGTTTTCACTCGCTGACATCTACAAGATTCTCCTCCGTCACCGAAGAGATCGGCCATATGAGCATTACTTCGAGCACTGCGTCGGCCGCTTCTGACCGTGACACTGCGTAAGGCTCCCTTGTCCTGATACCTAGGGGGCGTTTGTTGACTTTTGCTCCTTTAGGTCTTCTCCTTTCCAGGTCGGCGACACCCCCGGCGGCGACATCTTCGAGTCGCCCCCCGCGAAGGCACCCCTGAAGCCCGTCCGGGCCTTCGCTACGCCTGTCATCCCCACCGATAAAGATCAAATGGTCAAGGTTCCTGAAGTCGACTCCGAGGAACGCCGCCTCACTCGTTCCGTGACCACGCCGAACACCATGTCGTTGACGCCCAGCCAGCGTCCCCTCCGCACTTTTTCCTCCCGCCAGGAGATTGGCGGTATTGATGCCCAGGGCATCTACCCTCCCAGCGCTTGCGTTTTCGTTGCCAAGTAAGCTCCTCTTGATCTTTGAATTCCACCCCCGCTCGAGGACCAGCCTAACAATTGAACCAACAGTCTTCCCGAGTCCAAGGACGACCGCGCCCTCGAAGCCGCGGTTACTCGCGAGTTCAGCCAGTTCGGCACCGTCTTCGTCAAGATCCGCCGCGAGGTCAAGGGAGGTGTCGCCGGCATGCCATATGCTTTCGCCCAGTATACCGTGAGTTATCGGCGATCTCCTCATGGACTTCACCTTTCTGACACAGAACAGAATGACAATGATGCCAAGGTCGCCATCGACGAGGGTAGAGGCATCATAATTCTCGGCCGTCCTTGCCGCACCGAGATGGTCAAGGCCAACCGTAAGTGCCGCAACTCCTCGTTGCTCTGAGCCCTCACTGATGCGGAGTTTGCCTTGCCCCCCACCAGGGACCTTTGTCATCTACAGCCGCCGCGGTGACGAGGTCACCATCGATACCGCCCGGGAGATCTTGGAGCCGTACGGTGAGCTTAGCAAGTGCGAGCTGCTCAGCGCCCAGATGTGCGAAGCCATGAGCCTTCCCACCTCTGTTCTCGTTGAGTTCGCCAAGTTCGATCCCAAGCGCGATCTCAACACGGTAAGCCTCAGAGAGCCCGGTGCCACATCAGATTGCGTCTTTTGCGTACTGACGTTTTCCCACAGGCCGTCCGCCAGCACGACGGATACTGCATCGATGCCTTCGATGTGAAGAAGAAGAACTTCATCTCGCGCAGCGACGCCGATGAAGAATTTCTCCGCAAGTATGATGTCGACCGCCGCTCTGTCTTTGTCGGAAACCTGGCTCCCGACACCCAAAAGCAAGAGATCATGGATCTCTTCTCCCCCGTTGGCGAAGTCCTCGACGTCAACGTCATCAGGAAGCCCAACTACCATGGTCAGTCCATTGTCCTCCACCAGGAGATTCGGCCAAGGTACTAACCGAGATACAGGCCGCATCCAGCCTTTCGCGTTCGTCGAGTTCGCCAGGGCTGACACCCCGGACCAAGCGGTCCAAAACTTCGTAAGTTTTTCACACAGTGCACCACCCGTGGCGGGCCGGATTAGTGCTAACTGAGGCCGACAGCATGACACCTTCTTCCGCGGCAACCTGATCAAGGTCGAGCGGAAGTTCTCCAAGCACGCCGGCACTCCCCGCCGCGTGAAGTCCCAGGCGTTCTCCATCAGGTCGACGACCACGCCCAAGACGCCCAGGACCGCCGCGGCCGGCCGGTCGCCAATGGCTTCCGGTAATCGCTTCTCCGGCAGAGATCAGACGTCGGCCCCTCCCGCCCAGCAGGGCTATAACCACCCCGCCGCCGGCCCACCCTTCGTTCCCTTCGGCTACCCCGCGCCGAGCCCCCGTGCTCCGGCCGACGGGCAGCCGCTGCTTGGCGCCAGCGGCCTCCCCGTGACGCCCTCCGCCACTCCCTTCGGGCCCAACCCGTTCAGCTACATGGGCGGCTACTGGCCCAATGTGGCTTTCGGCCAGGACGTCACCACCGGCCACACCTACTGGGGCTACAGCCCCGTCGACGCCAACAATTCGCCGGCTGCGCCGGCCCAGACCCCCACCCGCGGCGGTCCCCGTGAGAACCACTACTTCCACGGCGGCAATTAAGAGAAGACGACTCGCGATCTTCTCTCTTCCCATGTCATCTTACAACTGTCAGACGTACACAACATCGGTTCCTTCCATCTCTCGTCGCCTGCATTTCTTTTCAATTTCGATTTTTCTTTTCCGTCGGCGGGGAATACCCCGGCCGCCCATTGTCGGTCGGTCACGCATCTCACCTTGGAGATGAAGACCAAAACTTTCTGGACGGAGACCTGACCAGTCTCCGACTTCGCGCCTGTAACGGGCGATTTACGACTTTCACGACTTCTGTCTGCTCGGTCCATCGACGACCTTGGGCATTTCACGACGGGTTGATGGAAGTCCTGATGCTTCGGCATCTTTTTTTTCCCGGCGTCTCTCCCTCTCTCTTTTCCCTAGTTGCGGAGTTCATGAGCCGCTTTCGTGGCTCGGTTTGGCGCATCGCGTCTGGACGACGACGGGTTCTCATGGGCGGGGGCGTTGGTGTGTAGAGAAAAATCTCTTTGTCAGTTTATCGGTTCCCTGGCACAGGGCGCGACGGCGGGCGACTTGGGTCGCCGACGCCAAGTACAGGCGCCAGGGAAGCAACCTTTTCTTATCTGGGTTTCCATCTTTTGTTTCCAAGAGTTTGGGAACTGTCAAGTCCTCGTTAATTTGGGAGTAGCGCGGGGGAGTTATGGTTATCGAGATGTATCTACCTGGAGATGACTCGACATGGCTTCCTGATGTTGCTATCTCCCTCAACAAGAGGCATGAGACAAATTCAACTGCAATTTCATTTGATGCCTGGTTCGGTCGATTGGTGATGCTGATGATGGTGGTGGTGATGAGTAAGTCACTAAGATGGAAGCTAACAATAAGAGTAACAGCGAAGGTGGGTATGTTCAGTGGGCCAGGCCCTCGACAACGGCTTGGCGCCACCCAATTCTGCCAAGGACAGTGGGCCGGTCCCCCGTTGCAGCCCACACCCCCACGCACAATCACCTGCAGCGGATGGTTTAGCCTCCTGGAATTGGTCTTTGGCCCTGAATCTATTGGTCAGAGCCTGTGAAAAGTTCAGCGTAGGACCCGAGGCAGTGGGCTGGAGAAGGGAAGGTCGCAGGCGGCCTTCAAAAGCCGCAGCTCCCACATTAATTGGGGGTCTCTGTTTCATTCGAAGTTAATTTATTGGAAAACAGAAAACAAAGACCAGAAGAGGGTCCAATCGCTTCTCATCGCACCGTCAGCATCAGCATCAGCAGCATCAAACATGGGACAACCGTCCTTCGAGGCGTCTAACGCCCTCGTCTACGTGACATATGGCGTATTTTTGTGAGATTAAACCCGAGGCTTTTCTGGGGGAATCCCACTAGAACTGCGTGAGAAGGCTAACGTTATTCGTGTAGGATCATGGGGACAGGCGTTGCCTGGAAGTTCAGGAACCAGAGCAAGGGCGAGTTCCTGGCTGGCAACAGAACTCAGACGGGTTAGAACATTCATCTCTCCCAGCTCGGGCGGGGAAGCGAGAAAAACCATAATCCCGCGTCCAGCTGATCTCTCTTGAAGAAGAAGGGATGGAAACTAACCACCACCATTCACAGCTCTGCCGCTCGCCCTGAACTTCATCGCGTCCGGTGAGTGAGCAGTTCGGTCCGAGAACGCCCGTCGACGGGCAGTTCCGAAATTAGAGCGGTAGCAACGAAGCAACCGAGAAAAGCATATCGGCAGACAGACAGCGCTGCTCGATCAACTTGGATCGAGGAAAGGCGCCGGGGGGCCACGGTTAAACGGCAGCATCACACGACAAGGAAAGCCGCGGGCTGACCACAGGTTCGTACCCAAACCTCACCAAGTTCTCGCCCCCTCTTGCTGCATCTCTGGTGTCTTTTCAAGCTCGCCTCTGGCAGTTGCGAGACATTGGGGATGCTGGTTAAGGGGCGACGACTGCGGCTCACTACGGGCGCTGAGTTGAAGCGTGTTCGCTGGCTCCAACCTTTCCTACGGGCTGGCTTCAACCGTCTACGACGGTGAAGTAGCGCGGCGGGCAGAGGAGAACCGGCGTTCCGCAGATACGAAGCTGAGATTGTACCGTGATACTCGATCAAGTTAATGCTTGCGTGGGAAACGTGCTGCCGCTCTGATATCCCCCCTTTCTCCCCTTTCCACCTCTATGTTGAGATACTAATCTCCGCAGCCCTTGGATCCGGTATCCTTTTCGCTTACCCCCAGCTTGCGACCCTAGCTGGTGTTCAGGGTGTGGTTGTCTACGCCCTCTCTTCAGCTCTACCCTTGTTGATCTTCGCTGCGCTGGGCCCCATCATTCGACGCAAATGCCCTCAGGGGTTCGTTCTCACCGAGTGGACCAGGCAGCGGTACGGGACCGTTGCGGCCCTGTATCTCAGCTTCATGTCACTAGTCACGCTGTTTTTGTACATGATCTCGGAGCTGTCCGCCATCGGGCAGGTGGTCAACCTCTTGACGGGCATTGATGGGCTGCCTGTGTTGATCGTGGAATGTGTCGTTACGACCATCTACACCTGTAAGTTCAACCCACCGCCTTTGTTTTGCGGAGAAAGATCGACTAACCACTCGAGAATAGCCGTCGGAGGGTTCAAGGTTTCGTTTTTCACCGACAACATCCAGGGAGCCATGGTCATGGGTTTGATTCTCATCGCCACTATCACCATCGGCGTCGAGACCAAGATCGACACCAGCCTGATTGAGTCCTCCGGCCTGACCAAACCCAGCCTCCTCGGGTGGCAGCTCCTCTATATCCTCCCCGTTGCCATCCTCACCAACGACTTCTTCCTCGTATGTCCCCCACACCTCCTCTTCCTCCCTTTCCCACTCCCAACCGCCCAACTAACCAACCAACCCTCCACTCCTCCAGTCCCATTTCTGGCTCCGCACCTTTGCCTCCAAAACCGACCGCGACCTCTGGCTCGGCATATCCGGCGCCGTCGTTGGCGTGCTGGTGATCGTGACGCTGGTCGGCTCGACGGGGTTGATCGCCGCGTGGGCGGGCCTGTGGCCCGGGCCCGAGGACGCCCTGGTCGACGGCTCCGTCGCCTTCTTTGCCCTGCTCATGCAGCTGCCCAACTGGGTCGTTGGCGTGGTTGTCGTCATGGCTGTCACCCTCTCCACGGCGGCGTTTGACTCGTTCCAGTCGGCTATGGTCACGTCGGCGTCGAATGATTTGTTTAGGAATAAGTTGAATATTTGGTGGATTCGCGCGGGGGTGGTGTTGGTGATGATTCCGGTGGTGGTTATTGCCATTCAGGCGCCGTCCATCTTGCAGATCTATCTGATTTCGGATTTGGTCTCCGCGGCGACTATTCCGGTGTTGGTCATTGGGCTGTCGGATAAGTGCTACTGGTGGAGGGGGTTTGAGGTGGTTGTTGGTGGACTAGGTGGATTGTTCACGGTGTTCTTGTTCGGCACGGTCTATTACGGAGATGCGAAGCTGGGAGCCGAATTGATGCTGCTGCAACAGGGGCTGTACACTGCCGACTGGGGTGCCTTTGGCGCCTTCGTGGCGGCTCCTGTGGGCGGTATCCTCTGGGGATTTGGTGCACTGGGTCTGCGGCTTGGGATTCAGTACGTCAAGGCCCGGGCCAAGGGGGAGAGGTTCACTGGTCTTGACCGCCCGGTTGAGTTCGGTGGGCCGCAGCTTAGCGAGGTCGACGACCGTACGGATCAGGGGCTTCGGGATGATCTCGAGAGCACTTCTGACGCTCCCGGTATTGCCAAGTCCACCGGCAAGTTCTTCTAGGCGCAGCAGTGGTGGTGAGGGAATTGGGGGGGGGGGGGGGGGGGGCGAACAAGATGGTTACCATACAATACCCAAGTTGTTGGCAATTTGGCAATTTCTGTGTTTATCACAGCTGATTGCCAATAGCTTATTAGCAAGCAGTTGGCCGGGAGATACATGATCTCATAGTGTATCTCACTAGCCATCCATTGTGCCCAACCCGCTAGCTTGTTCGGACGAAGTGACGTTGTTGTCAGCTGTCTGTCGTACTTCATCCGGAACAATGGCAAAAATAGATTGTGGACATACTACTCTCCTGTGTCGTAGACCGGGTGACGATGAATGGGCTCCAGGGAAATAAAAGGACATGATTTTTGTCAACAAACCCCTGCTTCGGCTTCCTCTACTTTTGACAGGTTACATGCACAATTTCCGCTACGAAAATGCCGACCGACAGCCATTCGGAAACCATAACTACCCGGGAGGATGTCCTCCTCGCCGTCACACACCTTCGATCTTCTACCGACGAACTCCGCGAAGTCGAGAGCCAGTGGGAGCCCACAGCCATGCTGCTCGCTACGGAGGTATTCGATAAAGCATCTGACCTGGGTATCGACGTGGACAACATATACGACGTCGAGATCAGCCTGTTAGAGAACATCGAACTCATCGAGACGAAACTGAAACAAAATTACGGTTCGCAATGGGACGCGGCGGCCAGGAACCTACTCTACGCTCGAGAGACGAAGCTGGCGGCACTCAGGGACCTCAGTAACACTCTCGACTGGGTGATTTCCCCCGAGCGAGCTGTTGTTGCTGAGCCAAGATCCTCAAGCGTGTCCGATATGTGGGATCTGGAGGCCAAGATCAAGACCGGCAAGCTGCAGAAGGAAGAACTGGAAAACCTCCATTCGCAGCTGCTTGCTGCGGCAATCGCCGTAAGTGGGAAGACCTCGTCGCTGCAAGGTGAGGTGAGGAAGGTTAAGGGTGTGGTAGAGATACTTGAGGGTCTGCATTGGGCGCCGGACGACGCTCCTCTGACGGCGACGTTGCTGTTTAACTAGTTCGGAGTGAGCTGGGAAATGTAAATTGATGAGTCTCTTTTCTTTGGCCTAATCCCAAGTTCGAGCGTGAAATCAACGTGGCAATAGTTGGGTATTACATTGGTGGTGTTCTTACATGGGATGCGACAGTCTCGCTCCCCTACTGCGTACACGTTATGTACATCGCCATCGTACACCCCCCCCGTTAACCACCGGGCCTTGTCGCCCACTAGGACTTCGGGGATACGGGCCTCATGACGAGCCTCATGATCGTACCACTGCTTCCATGATCTTCTTGTCCTTAGTCCACGACTCCAGCGTCGTGGGCTTGATGGTGCCGATGATGCGCCAGTCGTACTGCTTGTAACCGTTTTTGGGGTCTATCAAGGTCGCAATCGCCACATTTTCCACCACGTCCATCTCCTTCTCACTCCCCGGGATCACTAGGCCCGAGGCGTCGTACACACCCCTGCGTTGCTTGCTGGAAATGGCCACTACCATCTGCCGGATGATCGGGGACCCGCGCTCGCGGTCAATGGGCGCCAGCTTGTGCGACTTGATGGATGGATAAAACAGTTTGTTGGTGTAATTTACTAGCTCCCAGCTGTAGCGGCGTCCCCGGGGACGGCTGTCGATGCTTGTGAGCAGGGTAGTCGCGAGCTTCCTCGCGCATGTCTTGTTTATGACCAGCTTGTCGCCGCTCGCCAGACCCTGGAGCATGGAGCGATGGAGTGCCTTCGCAGTGGGGATGAGCGACGACCTTTTGTAGTCGAGGGCGGCCCGCTTGAAAATGGTTGGTTTGGAAGCGAAGCGAAATGTTGCATTTAAGATGAGCTCTTGGACTTTGGCACTGACCCAATTCCATAAGAGCCGGAGTTTCTGCCCTAGTGGTTTAGGGAACTGTGATAGAGGAGGGAGGATGAATGTCCCTTTTGACGCAGCGTATTTAGTCAGCCATTGTCTCGCTTTCTAGTTCTCGAAAGAGCTAGAGGTCAAAACACACATACCTGGTAAGACCATCGAGATAGCCCCTACCATTGCTTCGTTCAAGCCGCTCTCGTGAATCTTTTGCTGCGAACTGACCATGGGCGCACTTCGCTGCTCAACTCGTGGTATGGCTGCTTCGAACAAAGCGTTCCTTCCCGGCGCCCCTGACCTCGGCTGGGACGTGGCGAAGGATGAGGCCCACGGTAGTCCTCTCGCTCGAAAACTCGGCCGGCTGGGGAAAAGCGGTATTGCGCTCGCCGGCCCCGTCACTACTCTGACGGACAGCAACTCGCGGGCGCGTACGCCCAACCTTGACGACGACATAGTTGTCCAGGCCAATCGCCACCCCCGTCACCGATTATTCGTGATCCTATCGCCGGCGTCGGGAGCCCCTGTCGAGCATGCGCCGTCGGGACAATATCCGTTGTGGATGTGGTCGTGGTCAAAGCGGGACATGCAATAGCTCACGCACCGAGTGAAGCTTCAAAAAAATCCCAATCGGCCGGCCCTGGCTGGCAATGGGATTGCGGGGCATTGGTAGCAGACTAACCAATAAGCACTATGATTTTCGTCCAAGGGTGCGCTATCAGGGAAGTCCCCGCAAAGGTCGAGCCGCAAGAACCGCCCTTGCTAGCTAAAGTACGTACCTAACTAAATGGGGTCGGTTGCCAGCAAGCCATCTCAAAGCGCACCGCCCATTTCAACCGGCCCTAAGTTCGCCGTTTTGGCGTCCTTATCAACATTCCCCCCTTTCCTCCTTTCGTCCCTTGGCCGTCTCGGGTAGCCACTGGATTCCATGCTCCATGGGTGAGGAGACGAGTCTTGATGTACAACCGCGCGAAGCCAACCGCGCACCAGCCGCGGGCGGATAATCGACACAACAGCACTACCCACCACAGCACCCACACTGCGAAGACCTCCCCCTCCGAGTCCCGCCCCCGGGGCCCCGCTGCTACCACGGCTCCAGCCGCCCTGGCTGTCAAACCGGGCTCTAGCCATGGCGCACACGCCCTAGCACCCGGCTCCGGCTCCGGCGCCGGGAGCAGCGCCGCAGCACTCACACCACCACTACCAGAACAAACCGCCGGCGCCGGCCCCGTCCGCTCGACCCTCCTCCAACCTCGTGTAGCGGTGGCTTTGGGCGTCTCCAAGAAATGGTACCCCGTCCTTTTCCTCTGCCGCCTAGTCTCGATCGCCCCCGGTGTGCTGTTCGGCCTTCCCAACGCCCTCCGACTCCTCGCCATGCTCCACCTCATGTATCTCGACCGGGTTCTGGACGGCGGCACACTGAGCAAGCTTGGCCGTGGGACTGGAGGGTCGGCGGGGAACGCCTCCTCCTCAACATCAGGCTACGACCCAGAGTTTGAAGCCAGGCTGCGGCTGACCGAGGCACTGCTGGCCACGATATGGGTTCGTTCCCCCCCCCCCTACCCTCCTTGGTCGCACCCTTTCACTTTACCCACGATTGCCCCACTAACCCGTCACTCTCAACCACAGTGCTGCGCATCCGGCTACCTCTCCTTCTTCTTCACCGACTGCCTCATGTCACGCTGGCTGCTGCATTACACGCCGCAGGCGACCATCGTGCGGTTACTGACGGTGGACGCGATCAACGGCTACCTGACATCATGGGTGCTGCACCTGACGGGCGGGTTCGAAGACCCGCGGCTGATCCTCCCGGCGTGGATCGTCATTTCCACGGTGCGTAGCAGCCACCATCCCCCTCCCAGCGTGCGCAGAGAGCGAAAGCTAACCGAATTTCTCCAGACGTTAACCGTCCTCTATCACATCACGCAGCGCAAGATCAACATCCGCAAGGAGACGTCCATGTCGATCAGTGTGTTTTCCATCGCCAGTTTTGTCAGCATGGTGGCTCTGCTGGTACAGCTGGACTCGAACCGGTCCGA
Source organism: Chaetomium tenue (assembly GCF_020726465.1). NCBI lineage: Eukaryota > Fungi > Ascomycota > Sordariomycetes > Sordariales > Chaetomiaceae > Chaetomium > Chaetomium tenue. The sequence goes on along the minus strand of NW_027117333.1, from coordinate 4,004,587 downwards.
CTACCCCGACATACCGCTGCTCAGCCTTGTCCGGCGGGTGTTCCACGAAGCCGGCAAGCTGGCAATACGCATCATGGAGTACGGCGATATTACGAGAGAACTATGAGCGTTGTTTTCTGGGGTGGGGATAAGGGATAGGCGTTCTTTCGGCGTTGGTGTATGTACCCCAAGGCCACTGTCTTTTTCTTGGATTATGAGTATCTCGCACAGCATGTCACGATCAAAGCGCACATTGTTTAGAACATTGAGGGTTACGATGGGTGAACGCATTCTGTATGACGAGCGAACAAGCAAGCATGATCATTGTAAACACCGTCATGGCCCAAGAGGTCGTCAACGAAATCCATTGCCTAAAATACGAGGCCTGCAGAGGCTCAACGAAGGACATGCAGGCCACGACCGTCCCGTCAACTAGAGCCGAAGGATCGATAATAAGCAAATGGCCCGAAGCACCAAAAAAACCTCCCACTCGACGTGCTCTCCGGTTAGGGAAGAGGAAGCCCATCTTCCAGCTTCCGGGTATCATGTTGTGTGCCGCGCGACCCTGATAATTGGCCCTCTCATCGCTCAGATATCGATATAAGTTTCACTTCTGTGAGTGAAGCCCCGCCCCGGGCGTCCCACTTAGGGGCTCGGGCCGCTGAGCAGCGGCAGCACAGGCATGCCCGTCTTAGAAGCCGTGGATCTATTGGGCGGTCAGCGCTCGTTCGTAGATAACGGCGGGTTCCATTCATGATGCGTACCTTGATGGTCTTCTCGTCGAGACCCAGACCCTCCTCGTTGTTAACGAGGAAGTCTTTGATCTTAAGGCGATGGTCGCCCTGGAGCTGGATCACCTCTCCCATGCCCTTGGACTCGGTGCTGCTGATGATGGTTCCATTGCAGGCTGAGCCGCGGTTAGCGTGCAATCATCCCGAACCGTTAAGGTGCGAAACATACCGAACTCCTTCTTGATGACCTTGAGAATCTTCTTGTGGTCGAACTTGGAAGGAATACCTTGAACGGTGGTCAAGGTCTTACGTCCATTACGCTCTGTGGTACATTGGTCAGGCTCGAGTTTTCTGACACCGCCGTCGATTGTGGCGTAGACCGATGGTCACGCGACAACAGGCGGCAGCGGGGTATCGAAGGAACATACGCTGAATGCGAATATGGATATATTCTTGGGTTTGGGTCGTCTGTCCCGAGTCTTCGTCGGCTTCCGCGAAGGGGTCTAAACAGTAAGTCAAGTCAGCGATTCTGTCTTGTACGTTGACTGACGATTCGAGGTGGGTCGTTGTATAATCGTGGCGAAATGGAAGCGCTCGGGTCCCACCAGGATACACGTATCCATCGACAGTGTCACGTCGTCAAAGCCATTACAACCGCAAAAGCAAAGAGAGACGCGTTCATTAAAGAAAGGTATAGATGAGGCAGTGACGTACCGCGGCTCTTGAGATTCTGGATCTCGGTTTCGCCTGACATAAACTCGGAGTTTTTGGGGTGAACTTGGGAGAAGGTTTGTTGTATTGGAAGGTGAAAGTGAGCGACCGACGACTGTAGTAGTGTCTCGCTAATCGGATGTGTTAATTGTTGAGTGGTGGTGATTTGAGAAAGTTTGAAGGAGGAAACCGGGTCCTTTTAAGCTTCGGCTGCTTAGAAAGTGATGTTGTTGTGGATGGCAAAGTGGTTGCAAGAGGGAAGTCGGTGGAAAACAAGAGGTGAGGGGAAGAGGCTAGGATATGTGGGGTCCCTTTGGGGCGCTGATTGTTCAAGGCCACAAGGCATGAACGGGTGGCCACTCAAGACTGCTGATCTTGTGTGGCGGTACCAGCCAAGTCTCCTACCCGAGCATTTCGGTCAAAACTCGCCTTGGGTTGGCTCTGGTGTACCTTGGAAATACTTGCCCTAAAAATGCGTCACCCAGCTGCAGCGCACCTGACGTTTTCGGGTCGTTCTGCGGCACCATCTTTCTCAATCAGTGCTTGTGATTTGGCAAGGCAACTCGGCATCTGCTGCGAGGGCCCGAGAGAGGGTTCCCTCGCACACAATCAGCTTATCTTGTGTGGCACAAGCGGCTGCAGCCTCCCACATATTTCTCTTCATGATGACTCAATATGTTCTATCAGGTGCCCCAATAACAACTTGGCTTGGAGCGGGCCGGAGACCATGGTCCCGGCAGCGGGGGGTGAGCCGGATCCGGGGTTCCATTACAACGTGTAGTTACGTTACAATACCGGCAATTCACAGCCTTGGGAACTTTCCGATGTTGAAGATGGTCTTTACACACACCTAAGTTGAGTATCCCACTGTTGACGAATCGTATATGCTGTTTTATGTTTTTGAGAAATAAAATAAAATTTTAAATAAACAAAGAGCAAATCTGATGTTAACATCATGTATCGTTCTGTACCCAAATACCTAGTCAGAGGAGTTGGAAAAATACCAGGTATTGTTGAGGCAGACACCCGAGACACCCCACAGCCCGATTTTGCCCCTTGCATCGCCCTGGCCGTCGCCTTCGCCGCCTGGGTCTCGCCTCGTGCGGCCCATACCAGCAGATCCCGAACCCGAAAAAAAAGAGAGAAAAAATGGGTTTTGAGCCAGAAGAGTTGGCGGTCGACAGCGCGGCCATTGTTGTCGAAAAATCGAGTTGCCATGAAAGTGCGCATAAAGATGCAACCAACTGGCGACCTTTATTTCGCCACCCTTGCTCCTTCGGTCCAGCTGAGTTCGGCCATGTCTTAGTCAATCTGATCCAGAACCCCAACATCAACTCTTCATGGCTCTTCCGTGCCAATATCCTTTATGACTCAGCCGAGCTTCAGCAATGCGTGGCACCAACCGAGGCCAATGGCACATCCAGCGTGCCCAAACCTTCGTTTGTTGGCTTTCAGCTCCAGCGATGCATCATCCGAAGGCTCATCCCCAGAAACACGATCCGGGATAATCCCCTGGACCAAACATGCCTCATCTATGAGAGTGTTCCCGGGCCGGGGGGTGATGAGGATGATGAGGGCGATGGGGGTGAGGTGGCTTCCGTCGAGAAAGTTCTCGTCATCTACCTCCCACATGTCTCGGCGGCGTCCGAGATGCCCTTCTATCACCCCATAGTTCGGGGGATAGCCTTCCTGCATGAGTGGGAGGCCGCCGAGTCGCGCGGGTGCATCTCCATCTCGTACCTCTTCTTCAACGAGGAAGACCGCTCTGTCGTGCGACTTACGAGGACCGCCCTGCGCCTGCTCGAGGTCATCCACAAGCACGGCAAGGGCCGGATCGAGGGCTACCAGAAGAGGGTGCACCACGACCAGGTGCTGCCCCAGGCGCGCGTGCAGGACACATACACCCGCCTCAAGCAGAAGTACGCGCGCGGGCTGATGAAGAGCTGGGCGGAGAGCACCGATCCTGAAAAGCATGTCTTTGAGGATCTGTGCATCGCGGCCTTTTTGCTCGAGTTGTGGGCCGACATGTATGGCCAAGGGCCGTTCCCGGGGTTTGTTGACATTGGCTGTGGCAACGGTCTGCTGGTTTACATCTTGAACCAAGAAGGTTTCGTGGGATGGGGCTTTGATGCCCGTTCCCGCAAGTCGTGGGCCACCTACAACACCAAGCTACACGCGGCCGCGGGCGAAGAGGACACTCTGCGGGAGCTTGTCTTACTGCCGCCTCCGGTTAGTAGAGATGGCCTTCCAGATGATTTTGACGAGAACCGCATCCATGACGGCCGCTTCCCTAAGGGCACATTTATCATCTCCAACCACGCCGACGAGCTCACACCGTGGACACCCATCATTGCGGCCATTTCAGAATGTCCTTTCATTGCAATTCCCTGCTGCAGTCACAACCTCGCTGGGGAGAGGTACCGTGCGCCAGCACCCAAGGACAAAACCAAGGCGGACTCGGCCTACTCGTCGCTGGTTGAGTGGGTAGCAGGCATTGCGGCAGACTGCGGCTGGGAGGTCGAGCAGGAAATGCTGCGGATCCCGAGCACCCGCAACGCAGCCCTGATCGGCCGGAAGCGTTCCGCGAACGGCGCGAGTCCGGATATCCCAGCCATCGTGGAACAATATGGGGGTACCGCTGGGTACTTGGAGAGCGTGATCAAGCTGGTCGCATCTACGGCATCAGGGCACGAACACGGAGAATAAACAGCAAGATCAATGTCTTTTTTTCAAGTCTAGACTTCTCAGTCTAAGTCGGGCACGGGGAGGTGGTCCACCAGCTTAAGATTGAGTCCCAGCTTCTGCAGCGCCTCGGTGGCCAGCTGGTCCCGGAGCTTCTCCGTCTCCTCCTGGGTCGCTAGCACGAAGTCGTGCTTCAATAGCCACGTCCCCTCCTCGACACCATACTCCTGGGCCGTCGCCTTGTCGACCTTGTCGAGGTCGACCACCAGGCTCTGCTTGACACCGAACACGGCGTCAGACGTCTCGTAGGGATCACCACGGAGATAGAGCGCGCTGGCAGGATCGAATCAAAGTCAGCTTTCATGTACCATGCAAAATAGCCTTCAACGAGGGGGGGGCTAGACTGACGTGACCAAGCGATCCCACCCGTCCTTGCCAAACATAAAATGCACGTGGGCTGGCCGCCAGCAGTGGCGCTTTAGCAGCTGCAGCAGCTTGCCGACGGGCCCGTCGTGGGGGATAGGATAGCTGACGGGCTTGAGGCCGCGGAACCAAAAACGGCCCTGGTCGTCCGTGACCATGATGCAGCGCTCGCTGGGGGCGTCGCGGTCGGCGTGCTGGACGTCGTAGTGACCCGAGCTGTCCGTCTCCCAGATGTCGACCGTGACCCCCGGGACTGGCCGGCCGTGCACATCTTTCACGGTGCACACGGCCAGCATGGGCTCGCCGGCCGGGTCCGAGGTCATGCTCGCCCCGTTGGCCAGCACCGGCGCGTCGTGCGTGTGGAACGGCCCCAGCACAGACCCCTCCGTCCCGCCCGGGGGCGTCGGGTGGTTGATGTTGTCAACTAGGAGTGAGAGGCCGAGCACGTCCGAGAGGAGGATGAATTCCTGTTACCTGGATATCAGCATCACATCACATCACACCACACATCACACATCATCACACCGCCCCCCACCCAGAAGGAGCAGTGAGTAACACATGTACATACATTGCGCACATCACTACAAATCTTGCCGCAGGCGATCAGGAACTCGATGGCGGCGGTCCACTCAGCGGTGCTCAGGCGGGTCTCGCGGGCAAAGTCGTGCAGGTGGGTGACCAGGCGCGCCATCAGGTAGGTCAGGCGGGCGTCGGCGCTCTGCGAGTTGATGCGCACCGTGTTGGACGTGATGTTGTCGATGGTCAGGTCCAGCAGCGGCGGGCCCGCTTGGCCCGGCTGTGGTTGGGCCTGGGACTGGTTGGGGGTGGTTTCGCCGCCGCCCATGGTGATGGTTGTGGTTTGTGGTTTGTGGTTTGTGGTTGGGGGAGTGTTGGTGGGTGGCGAGGAGGGGTGTGTGATAGTGTTGAGTGGTGGCGGTTGTTGTTGACAATGGTTGCCCGTCTGTCTGCGTGGCGGCTGGGTGACTTGAGTATTCAATGAAACCAGAGAGCGGTAAAAGTTAAAACAGAGAGGAATCGCTTTCGTTATATGTATGGCTGTGAATCTGTCGATATTTGTAAGGTCTGATCAATCGCTGATGAACTGGACGTGTAAAACACTAAGTAAGGTGGACTCCAGAACAAGCCCGTCGATCGGGTTGGCGGCAAGGCAGATATGCTGAGCTAGTTAAACGAGTGACTCGGAAAAGGAGAATAGCACCCGGTTGATGCTCCAGTTGGTTTTGCCTCCGAAAGATATTCGATTTGTATTCGTATCACTGCAAGGATCAACGTTAACTTGATCTAAAAGTCTGGTCCGTCCAGGGCCGAGACAGAGAGAGGGCCTGGCTGCAAGGGAGGTGTCAGTCCCAGACGAACGGGATGAACCTTGGTGTGGGGTCTCCGGCAGGGGAGGGATTGGGGGAAGGAGGGGAGGGGTTTCGGGAGTTGAGACGGGGTGGGACTGGAGGGGAACAGTGGAACGGTGGGGGAATGCACAGCTCGGATGCAGCAGGGACAGACAGACGGGGGCGCATGCCAGGTTTAGTGCCGATCCGGAGGAACCATGTTGTTCCCAACGTCAACCGCCGGCGATGGAAACCCCTTTCCGGATATCGGGCCCGGTTCACGGAGATGTTGGTTCTCTCAAAGAGTAAGACATGCTTGATGCCTCGGGCCAATTTACCCAACTGAGGAGAAAAGAACAAACATATCCATTACAACAACTTAACAGCAGAAGAGTCACCGTTAAGTAAAACACAACCCAACACCCAACACCCACCACCCATCCTTGCCACTCCGACACCCACCCCACCACGCAAGCAAACATGCAAACTACTGTGTAGGTAACGGACCGATAATCACTCGGGCGGCTCCGGTGCCTCGGGCAATGCCGTCGGCGGCCTCCTCCCCTCCGTATGCGAGGAAACACTCTCCCTCGAATGCCTCCAGGAGCCGATACTGGACGACCTGCTCACCGACGACGCCGCAATCAAGCTCCCCCTACTACTCCGCGGCTTGCCCATCTCCCCCCACGACATCTTGTCTGACGCGTCGCAGTCCGTCACCACCACGCACGTGATGCCGCTGAGCCGGTCCGTGAGGACGCTGTCCGGACGCCCTGACGGGATAGAATGTTCTCTGAATTCTCGTGACGACCACGACGCGCGGTACGGCCGGGCCGCCCGCGGCAGGCTCCCCGTGCTCAACCGTGTCCGCACGCTGCTGGCCCGGCTGTGGCTTCCGTGACTTCCGTGGCTGTGGCGGCGGACGCGGAGTTGGTTGTCAGTGGAGCTGTCGTCGGGTGTTTGGCCTAGCTTGAGCGCAGCAGCGGTTATGTCTTCGTCTTCGTCCTCGATTTTGGGGCGGCGCTGGATCGATATGACCGAAAAGCCCCGCGTTGGTGTCGGTGCTGGTGTGTGAATTTCCATGTCATGGTCGAAGAGCGTCTCTCGTGCCTTCGTTTCCATCTCGGTGAAGTAGCGGACTCGTATGGGCTCCAGCCAGTCGGGGTCCATTATCTCGCGGTTTCTCATCAGAGAAAAGAAGGAGGAGATTGCACTGAGGATGATCAATATTAACAAGGCAGCCACAGCCAGAGCCTGGATCACGATGATGGCGATGGCGAGGGCGGCTGCTTCTGAGCGACTGGTGTTGGACTCGGGAAGGAAGGCAGTGGAGATGCCCGTCGTGATGATCTTGCAGATGCTGAGTATCCAGACCCCCATGGCCGTGTTGCGAGCTCCCTCGAAGGGGACTAGGCTGGCGGCAAGGACAAAGTTTAGAATGTCAAGGACCAGCACGCCGTAGACCTGTACGTGTGGGCTCTGCCAGCCGGCTCCCAAGATCGCCGCGCGGCAGAACAGGTACCCGACATGGTATGCCAGGAACCACCATCGTGTGCGGCGGTACCTTGCGGTGAGCCAACCAAACTTGGAGATGAAGGATTTGTCGTGGTGAACGGTGAGCTGGTCAGGCTCGTTTTCGGTATGGCATACTCGAAACAACGGGATGCTAAACACAGGCCGGACCTCCAAGCCATGCCTTTGGGCTGTGCTCTCCCAAATGAGCGCCAGGCCTGGAATCCCTCCAAGCATTTTCTCGTGATAGCAAACGACCCGGTCGGAGCTGACCCCAAGCCTACCTCCCCGGGTACGGGTTCTGCATCCGATCGCAACCTGGGCGATGATTCCGGCCAAAACGAGTGTAAAGACTACCGCGGCAACGGCGACGGGCCCGACGGTTGGCCGAATGGTGAACTGTAACATCGAGAGCGTCATTGTCGCAAAGAAGGCGATGACTAGCGTCCGCTGCAGGGCGTGGCCCAGGTAGCCCATCCAGTGGTTCCGAAAGTAGAGCAACCGGTCCTCCTTGATCTTCTTTGCAAAGACTAACACCCCGAGCAAGAACTTGAAGCTCGCAACAGCCAAGGCTACCAGCCCCATGACTATCAAAACCCAGATCAACCCGACCAGAAATGCGTCGGCAATAGGGAGGTTGACCACTGACAGTGTCGCAGGGAAACCCGTCCAAGTACCTGGTAAAGGTAGACCAGGCGCTACGGGCCTTCCAGACCACGCGTAGTCACGGAAGAAGCTGGAGTTGAAAGCCGGCCCCTGGCTAACATCATCCGACGACCCTTCGACCAAGGACCTCCCATACATCCTCAGCAGTGGCCCGTTGCCGACCCCCGTTGCATCACCACCCACCCCCGCAAATCCATTAACCGACCGCACCATCCCGGGCACGCCGATCAAACCCGCAGACCAAGCAAAGTTCGACCACCACGCCGCCAACATCGGCGGCCAGTCGACCGCGAGCGCCCCCGAGAAGAAGATGGTCTGCAGCGTTTCGAACACGACCAGCACCGAGAGCGAGTGGGCGTGGTGCATGCGCATGTGCGTCACGCTGATGCCGTATGCGGCTGTTAGGAAGGAGGCGAGCATGGCTGCGAGGGTGAACACGCCTAGGATGGGGCCGATCATCAAAGGGTGGGAGAAGGTGTGGTTGTTTGTGAGGGATGCTTGGAAGCAGCCGATTTCCTTGTGGGTTGGGGTGGTGGTGGTGTAGATTTGTAACTTGGCTGAGCCGTTGTAGTCGGGGAGGTTGAAAGGGAATTTAGATAGGTCGATGGTTGACTGAGCGCCCATGGGAAGGACTGTGCTGGCTGTTATGGGGATGGCGGAATTTAGGGGGCAGAGGCTGTGTATGTAAGTGTCGGCTTTCTCTGCTGGGGTCAAAGTGATATCTGGCTTACCTGCTCATGTTGAGGCTGCATGGATCAACAGTCATGTCAAAACGGGTTTCACCATCTGGAAAGTAAACATCAGCCCCTGAATGTGTCTCTGGCGACGGAGTGTAGCCTAGCCTTACATCCGTCAATGGATAGGTGCACTGCGGACCGTTAGCACAGTTCATCCGTGTATACTCTCAGCATACTTACACATGACAAACTCATTCTCGACATTGCTAGTGCCGTCAAGGTGGAAGGCAACCGTCTCATTGTCAGCATCGTAGGCGAGATCAAACCTCGTGAGGGTGAGCAGGTTCTGGCCGGCGAGACAATCACCGAAGTCGCCGGTGTACAGCGGAGGTGTTGATCTGTCAATTCTTAGCATCGGTCCTACGGTAGGGACGAGGTACCTAAGGATGGCAACATACTTTTTGACTTTGCGAGCATGGCCCGGAGTGACTAGGAGTAACAAGAGAAGGAGAGAGATGATAGAATAGAGGCGGTTTCGTGGCGCCATGGTAACTTAACGGGCCCCTAAGGCTCGAGGTCAAGGGGAAACTCCTTACGCCGTAGCTGTCGGGAGGTTTGGTGTCCCAGTAACCACGCTGCCAGCAATGGCACTGCGAAACGAGGGACGGGGGACGTTGCTGTTAGCTGACAGACGTGGGTATGTTTAAGCGTGCTGGCAGTCAAGAGGTTGTGGTGGGTGGTGTGCGTCTGGGGGTAACGAGTATCCTCAGTTGCCCAAGTCTCTAATCACTGTATACCGAATCGATTCGAAAGTGTTTTGGCGCTTGCGGTTGCGGATAGGCCGGGAATTAGTCCCCAACGGCCGGTGCCGAACCTGCTGCTGGCAGATGGAGATGCTTCAGCTGGGGTGGGTGGCGGAAGTCGGCCGAGTGCGTATTAATGCAGCCCAATATGGAGCATATCACTCGGTTCGAGAGACATAGGAAACCTTGGGGGCTAGTTGATGCCCGTTCCGAGTGTTTACAAAGTCAACTCTCCAGCACGCTATCAGTTTCTCGCTTGAAAGCCACTGACTTCGAAAAGAAGGAGACAACTTCCAGTTTGGCCGTTCAAGCAGTCCCGAGCTGAGATCCCCTATGACGAGGCGAAGCACTCCACCTGATCATTTTCCCCGGGCCAGCCCTCGTGTTTTTGACCCCATGGCCAATAGATCATCGGCTACGCGAGATGGCGCTCATGACCGAGACCAGTCTGAGTCACGGTCGACTCGTAATAGATTTATAGTTTTACTAGCGCCAGCCGGGTCTTGGTTGTGAAAGCTATAAGTCAAACTTCATGCCATGTTGAAGGCCGCTCGTTACGTTTGCTGTGTAGATAGGATTCGTATGCAGTATCCCTCTCTGTCAACCGCTGCAGTGACGAAAAGGGAGGGGAGTCCGGCTTTGATTGGCGTGTTGACCCCCTGCCACGGGGCGGTCCGCCCAGGAAATCACCCGTTCGATGTTGACAGGGTTAATGTTGATCATCCTTAAGAGCCTCATCAAAGGTTCCGAAGCTACCGGAAAGCAGTGGAAGTGACAGTCTCCGTCGAGTCAAGTTACTTGAACCGAGCTCTTTCTCCGGCAAGGCAGCCCAGCTGCCCCTGAGAATCACACTCCATGCTCAGAGACATAGGTAGTTAATGCACTCACGTCACAACCATCTTGGAGTTCATAGTTAACCAGTTATCCCAAATCAACTTGTGCTCATTATCCCATGAGTGAAGTCCCTCTATACTTGGTGCCTAAGCAGAGACTAGTCCATGGTAAAAAGCCAAGAGGACCTCCAGAAAAGCAACTATCGCGAACGCCTTGCCTTGCCATGTCAACAAGGATACCGAGGTATACCGATAAAAAGGAAAGCCAGTATTGCAAAAATCGCGCTACACAGGGTTCATTCCGTTTCTTAGCCATAAGTCATGATGATATCACTGTCCCATCTCATCCATTTCATCCCACCCCACCACTCTCATCCCTCCCTCCATCCATCCATCCATCCCAGCAAACCCCCTCAATCCCCAACTCACTGCTCATCCTCCTCCTCAATCGGCGCCGGCGTGGCCCTCTCCCTCCTCCGCTTCGGCCTCCTCAACCGGTTGCTACTAACCTGACTGGCCGAGTCATCCGGCGCGAGCTCACTGATATCATCCCCACCCCACTCGCTATCCGCGCCATCCACGCTCTCCTCGTCCGCCCAGGCCGGGCGATCATAGACGCCCGAGGAGCCCGACAGCGGCAGGACGTCGATGCCGCGACCCCCGGGCCCGATGGCGCCGCCGCGGCGTTGCTGCAGGCTCATCTGGAGGGCGGCGCCGCGGCGGCGCAGGCCGTCGCGCACGGCCATGGCGCGGTCGTGCAGCTTCTCGAAGGCGTCCTCGAGCGCCTCCATGCCGCTGAAGATCTCGCGCTCGAGCTCGGCGAGCGTGGCGACCTCGATCTCCTCGTCGTGCGTGACGGCGGCGCCGCGCCCGGAGGGGTAGCTGGATGAGGCGGCCGAGACGCCGCTGATGAAGGAGGCGGGGGTGGGCCCGCGCGAGAAGGAGCCGAAGGGGGTCGTGGTGCGCGACAGGGGCCGGCCCGCGGGGCTCATCATGCGGGAGGGAGGGGGGAAGATGCCGCTGGCCGGGGTGGCCATGCGCGAGACGCTCTCGCCCACGTTGATGCCGTCGTCTTCGGCGCCCGACCAGAGGAAGCCGTCAAAGCGGCCTGAGGTGAGGATCTCCCACTCGGAGACGCTGATGTCGGAGATGGTGTAGAGGAGGTCGTGGACGGCGGTGTATTTGACGAGGAAGACGGCCGTTTCGGCGTCACGGGGTGCCTGGTGGAGGCGATATAGCCGTTGGAGGGATAGGCCTGACTTGACGATGAAGTCGTTGCGCGGCCGGCGGACCGGGGTTGGGGCGCGCACGGCGGATTGCACCTCCCGCGCGCCTGCAAGGAGGGCGTTGAAATAGGGTCGGTCTTCCTGCTCGAGGTTGGTGAGGATGGCGAAGGCCAGTGTCTCGTCGTCAACGTCCTGCGGTGGCGGAGCGGCTGTCTTCTCGCAGCCCGTCATCCACCTGTCGACTGCTACCCGGACCCGTTTCGTCTGGCGGAGGTAATGCTCTCTAAATTCCTCGGCAATATCAGGATCCATCTTGACTGGTGATGACGGCCGGGGTGGGACATCGGCCAGATCTTCAACTGCTTTGGTGCTTAGCAGAGAGAAGTCGAACGGCGGCCACGGCGGTAATTCTACTCTCCCGCTGACCCGCTCGAGCACTTCTCCCCATCCGAGTCCCCTGTGAGGTAGCCCCGACCGCTCACACATAAGGCAGGGGCACCCATCCGGCGAGAGATCGCGAGAAAAGACGTTCTCTAACCGGTCCAGCAAGCGCCGGGCGACCGTCCGATGTCCGGTGGCCACAGCAATAGAACCATGGCCCGAAAGTACCGTCTGGTACTGGTTGAGGAGGTTCACAAACGGCGCAAAGAGTGTATCTGCGCCTTGAAGTGGTGGGTTGGACGGCCGTGTACCGTTTTGCCGCGGTAAAACAGAGAGGAATGTCCTGGGGACTGGTTGCGACAAGCCACCGTTTGCCATAAGGTAATCCACTCGTGGCACCTCTTGGAGATTGAGCGCAGGAGGAGGGGGCGGAGGTGGAGGAGGTGGAGGCGGCCCTGGCATAAACGGAGTTGCCGAAGGTGTGGGAACGTCTGATGTTGAATAGTGGTGTTTCTCCTCCGGCATCATAGGTGGCGGCGGGAATTGAGGTGGTGTGTGCGTTGGCGTCCTTGGTGAGACGTCTATCGCTGACTCGGGTGAGTAGTCTGCCATCTCGGTGGGTGCTGGCCGAACGATGGAGCCGCTCCGTCGCGGAAGGGCTGTTGAAGTAGAACCCGGCTCGACGGTGGACGCGTCCGTTACCTCCGAGGTTGGTGCTGTAGGTTCCTCAAGGCGGGGAACCCTGACCGAAGGGGCCGGCCGCATGACAAAGGTCGCCTGGCTCGATACTTTTGAAACTCTGGATTTGGGTTCATGTTTAGATGTAGACCTCGACACCCAGGAGCCCCTCGATGAGGGCCTTGTATCCGGAGCGTCTGCTTCTTTCGCCGACCCTGGCGTCTCGGGTCTCTTCCTTTGGCCTGACAAGTCCGTCTCTGGAGGTGATGGCGGCCGGTCATCCTGGCGGGTGTCCTGGTGTGCTGTTGAGGTCTTTCGGGGAGCGGGAGGCGAGTCGGCCGACTTGGAGCGGCGCATCTCGCTGCCGCCAAGATCGGTGGTATCTGGTGTAAGCGGATCCGACCGTCGGGCACCAGGCGAGGAGACATCTTCCTTGCTATGGAGAGCCTCCTTGCTGTGTGCCTTGCTGAACGACGGGTACGGAAGGCTCCCCCGTTCGCTCCCCATGCCCCGAGCTAGCTCTGGCACCAAATCCACCATGGACCGCGAGGCCGCTGAATTGCCATCCAGTTCATCCTTGTCCATGTCCTTCGCCCTGTGTCGTCGGTGGGATCGAGAGTGCGATTCGCTGTCGGTCGGCCTCAGTTTGGAGGATCTCGAGGAGCGCTGGGAAAGGTGCTGGTAGCGGTGGGAGGATGACAAGAGCGAATCCCTATCCCGATCGCTATCGCGGTCCCTATCTCTGTCTCTGTCTCGGTCTCTGTCTCTGTCCTTGTCTCTTTTCCGGTCTTTGTCCCGTTCCCGTTCCCTGTCTCTATCCCTCTCCTTATCTCGGTCTCGATCTCGATCTCGGTCTCTGTCTTTGCGCTCGGATTTGGATCGGTGTGGCTTGTCGCGCGGGCGATCGTCGACAATATCGACATCGCGATCTTTAGAGGACGGCATGATGGACCATGTCAGGGTGTGACGCCCGCCTTAAAGACGGGGAATTGCGGCTGCGATTACCGGACGCAACTGCAACCAGAATCCTGGGTTGCGGCGCAGGCCGGGAGGGAGATGTTGGCCGACGTTGGTCGGGTTCGTTACGTCGTTAATGCTGCTGCGGAATGGGAACCAAGGAACCAACCAGGGCCCTGTATCACCTCTAGACCTTCCAAGTCGCCGCGACGGTATTCCCCGATGCGGAAGAGCTGACTCGTTTATGGGAGACGGCGGAATAGCAAACTGTCGGAAGCTTGAACTGACTGGATCGTGCCTAAAATCCATCGGTTCCTCCCAAGTCTCTGCCCTGCCTGGTATTGGGCGGTGATGGCCATCATTGGGTGCCCAGTGTGATTCGGCCTGGCGTTTAGTACAGTGTGAGAACTGTGCATCCAACCTCTTTTGGTGGCTTGACCGCCTCTTTTTAGGAGGAAAATGAACAGCACAGTGCTTACTTTGCTATGCTACCGAAATACTCACTGTCTGATGTGTTCGGCTGTTTTACGAATACTGCTTTAACTCCTGCTTCTTCAACAAGTTTTGGTCCCGAGCAGAAACAGCTCGATAATTGACGTCTCTCAGCCGTTACCGCTCGCATGAGATGTCTCTCGACGGAAGCACAAAGAGATGCCCGCGGTATCACAGTATCACAGTACAACAGCAGTTAATATCGCCTGTTACCTCCGGACGAACATGTGTTCATCAGTTTTCGTCGGGAACTTTGAAGAAGCAACGAGGGGTTAAAGCTCAATTGGGTGGGTACATGGACCGACCCGACTCCTCACTTGCCCGCAATCCCCAAATGCGACCTCCACGTCTCTACGCGCTGGCTGGCCGCAGGATGCGGGAGAGGCGCCCAATCGTCTTGCGCGTTACAGCCGCCAGCCGAGAATAGAAACCACGAGCACAACGCAGGGCGCAGGACGCAGGAGTCTGTCTTCGTGTCGGCTTCGCTTGCAGAGATGGCGTCTGAGAATACCCGCAGTTTAGTTGAAACCTGGTTTTGAATTCTTCTCGCATGCTAGGTAACTATCTATGGGCGCGCCCTTAAGCCTGCAGCAACTATGCCGCTCGCCGGCTCTATCGGTTCCGAAAACAGTCATAACGCCATCCTCCGCTATCCTCTCGCTTCACGAATCGAAGAGGGCCTCAACCTCTAGAATGGAGGGAGGCCTTGATGGCGATCGCACTTCCCCGCTTGCCGCGGGTCGGGTACCCTGGTGTTGACTCGACATAAACCGGTCGATCACTCTAGAACCTGTCTAGGAGACCCTGGCTCTCGAGTAGCAGGATGATCTGGTGCACGATGGACCGCACAGACTGCGTCTCAGCGTCGACCACAAGGTTAGGCTTGGCAGGCGCCTCATACGGGTCGTCGACGCCGGTGAAGCCCTTGATCTCCCCTGCGCGGGCCTTCTTGTAGATGCCCCGCTTGTCCGTCTTTTCGCAGTACTCGAGCGAGGTCGCAACGTGGATGAGGTAGAAGTCGCCGTACTTCTCCACCAGCTCGCGGGCAGACTGCCTGGCCTGCTCGAAGGGGGCGATCGGCGCGGCGATGACGGCAGCGCCGGACCTCGTCAGCTCCGAGGCCACAAAGCCGATGCGGGCAATGTTCTTATCGCGATCCTCGCGGCTGAAGCCGAGCTCGGAGGACAGCTCGTGGCGGACCGTCTCGCCCAGGAACAGGGACACGGAGCGGCCGCCCTGCTGGTTCAACGTGACCTGGAGCGCTCTCGCGATTTGGTCCTTTCCGCTGTTCTGGTAACCCGTCAGGAAGATGGTGAAACCCTGCTGCGACCGCGGCGGGTGCGACTCCCTGAGCACCTTGACGACCTCGGGATACGAAAACCACTCGGGGATCTCACGGCCGCTCCTCAGCCGCGCGCGCAGCTCTGTGCCGGAGATGTTGAGCGTCCGGACGCCCTGGGGGATCTGGTCGACGGGCGCGTACTCGTCGCTGTCGGGGAGGTACGTCATCATCTGGAAGGGAACCACCTCGATACCGAGCTCGTCACGGTACTTCTCGACGGCGTACTGGGCATCGTACGGCCCGTAGAAATCAACCCCCTTGCTGTTCTTGCCGGGGCCGGCGTGGTCACGGCCGACGATGAAGTGCGTGGCACCGTGGTTCTTACGGATGATGGCGTGCCAGATGGCCTCGCGAGGGCCACCCATGCGCATGGCGAGGGGCAGCAGGCCGAGGACGGCCATGCCGTTCGGATATCTGGGGAGGAGGGCCTTGTACACGCGGACGCGGGTGAAGTGATCGATGTCGCCGGGCTTCGTCAGGCCGACGACGGGGTGGATGAGGACATTGGCGTGGTGGGATCGAGCAGCGCGGACCGTCAGCTCTCTGTGGGCGCGGTGCATCGGGTTCCGGGTCTGGAAGGCGACCACCTTGGCCCAGCCGAGCTTGTCGAAGTGAGCGCGAAGCTCGGAGGGGGTGTCTAACAGCGGCCAGTCAGTCTCCTCTCTCTCTCCAAACCCACTCACGCCAAGATTGGGGCGCGCTCACATCGCAGCTCGACAAAGTCATAGTGCTGCAGCCTGTTGACAGCCTCGAGCTTGCCACCCACGTAAAAGTCCTTGGCGGTCTTGTAAAGATACTGGACGGCCGGGTGCTCCTCGTCACCTCCAAAGACCTCCTTGGCCTCCAATGCCCTATTTTGCGCGTGTCAGTCCTTTGTGTCACCCCCAACCTTGCCATTCTGCCACGCAATGACGCGACCCTTGGCAATTCTTGGAAAACGGCGACGGAGCTTACTTGTCGGGCTTGTAAACGTCCTCGACGGTGAGGATGGCAAGGTTGCGGTCGTCGCGGAAATCGCGCAGCGTTATCCTGGCGCCGGCCTTGATGGAAAGCTCGTCGATGGTCGGCTGGTCTACGTCCAGCGTGATGGGCATGCTAAAGAGCGCGCCACTGGCGAGGCGGTTCTCCTTGACAACCCTGGGGAAGGGCGCATGTCAGTTTCAGCGCCATTGCGGGGGCCAATTGCCTATTCTTTTCGGTTGAACATACCCATTGTAGTCCTGCTCGGTCATGAAACCTGCATTTAAGACCGTCGGTTAGCTGAGACGTCTCTGGCGCATGAATTGAGGCTGTAAAGAAGGGCGATGGCGGGGTTGATTTGAACCCCACCATCCACGGCCACGAAGCGCTGTGCGCCGCAACCGCGGGGTTTCATTTTTTTTTTTTTGGACGAACCTTCCAATGGCGAGAAACCGCCGTTTAGTAGCAACTCGAGATCGCAAAGCTGACGCTCACTGAGGAGCAGCGCCGGGAGGGTCTCGGCCTCGGCAGAAAGCTCGGCATGGCGAGGCGAGTCCCGCGCGAGCAAGTCCTTGAGGACGCCGCCGTGAGGAGAGTTGGCCATCTTGGTGGATTGGTCGGTTGTTAATCGAGGGGTACCGGAGCCGGGGACTAGATGAGACGAAAAGCGACAATTCCACGAACTGTCGCAAAGAATATGGAGCGGAGAAAAGAAGACCAAGGTGAGGACTCCAGATTTATGCCAGAGAAAGTTACCGGTCAAGGCCAGATATGTATATATATGTTGCAGATTTGCCGCGTTTCCGTCTCCGCGGGTACCCCAGGGCTCCGTTTACAAACAAGGTGATGGGCAAGTGAGCGGACCGAAACTGCGACTTGGCCGGCAGCGAAACCCCCGGTAGCGGCGTTCACCTTTAATTGTGGATGTATGTACTCCTTACAAATAGTGGGAGTATTTGTCGCATTCCCCTGTGGCAATTCGTAATCCACGGACCACGGGCATGTGGAATTCCCCGTGATCCCATCCATGCCCATGCCCATGCCCATGCTGACGGTAGTAACTAAACGTTTATGGTTCTTAGTCTACGAATGAATGCTTCGTACATGGTCCCAAAACAGAAAACGAATGCAAGGCACGCAACGACATCGTCACATCTCCCGAGCCTCCTTCCGAGCCTCTTCCACGCGGCAGGCACATGCAGCCACGGACGGGTGCCCTTGACCTCTCTGTCCTGAACCGGCGATCCATCGGAGAGGGGCCAGCCTGTAACATGGAGGGGTATTACTCGACTCATCCTTAACGGCTGGGAAAGGGCGAAAACCTGAGACGGGCCCTGTTCAAGGTTTCTTAGCTCCGATGACGTGCTCAAGCAATGACCACTTTCGAGCCACTCGGCGTGCCTGTCGAGCCTGCCGCCCACTCAATCGCCGGTTTGTCAGTGTGGGCCCAATTAACCAACCACAAGACAACAGCTCTTGCCGTTGATGAGCGATAGAAGCCGCGACAAGACAACTCGTTCATCAAGTAACTATACTGTGTACTGTAACCTCACGGAAGTCGGACTGGCCGACTGGCCGACTGGCTGATTGAACTGACCGACTGACCAAATTTGGAATGCGAGCTGCCCAATCTCGAGCCAATCTCCTACAACACTGCAACGGGGACCCGGATGCCCGAAGCTGCTTCGGCTCTGGGTTCGGCATTGAGGGTTAGGGTTGTAGCGCATGTTTCTGAACCCCTGACTATGGCTCGGGTTCATCAACCTCGCTCACGGAGTTCTCTCTCTCCGTGGCAGACAAGGAACTGAACGAATCAAAGTCTAAACATGACGAAATCCTGAATTAGCCATCCCGGGGTGGTCAGATACCCCTGCACAGCAAAAGCATATTCTCGAGCTAAGCTAGGAAAAAGGGAAAAGGCAAAGAGGACAACGAAAATAAAAGAGAGACAAGGGCAGCAGATGCATCTGCCCTGTATGTTGAGCCTAAACAAATTGCAAGATAGACGACCTGAAAGAATAACGACCGAATACAGTTGAGTTGAGTCGACAAATAACCTTCCAGAGGCTCATCCGCCCCCTTAACCACACAACAGCAACGACATCAACGAAACCCTCCTGTCCCCTCACAACCAACAAACAAGCAACAACAACACACAACACAACAACCTCCCACCGCCTTCTCGCCTCACTTCCCCTCCAACCCCCCAACTACGGCGATCCCGGCCCGTGGTGGTGGTCCAACGTGCCCTCGCCCGAGTTGAGCGGGTTGTTCAGTCCGCTAGGAGGAGCCGGCGCCGAAGATTGGGTGGGCTCGGCGACACTGCTGCTGCTGCTGCTGCTGATGGACGAGCTGGCCGCGTCAGTGGTGCTTTGTTGTGGCTGTGACGCTGTTGAGCCGATGGACTGGGCTGCTGAGGCGGATGTTGATGAGGGTGGTGGTGGTGGGTGATGTGCGCTGGATTGAGGGATGACGCTGTTGCTGCTGGTCCCTGGGGCGGTTTCTGGCGGGTCAAGGTTAGTCAGTACTGGGTCGTGTGCAAAAGGGGGGAGAACGAAGGGGTATCGGGGACTGCCATACCGCTCAGGCTGCTACTATCGACCGCCACTGTGCTGGACGTGTTGTTCAGCGATGTGCCGGCCTGTGAGGAGGGCACCGTCACCGTGCGCAGCGTCGTCTCGCTGCAAGTCGATGAGAAGAACGTCGCGGCAGACGAGCTGCTGCTAGTGGGCGTCGTTGCAGTGGCAGGGGCTGGAATGGTCTCTTCACACGAGGTTGAGGACTCGCTAATTGGAGCTGTCACTGTCTCTTCGCAGCTTGTTGACGTTGCCGCCGGCGCGGACACGGTTTCGCTGCAGGATGTCGACTCAGTAACCTGGTTGGATTGCGTGGTCTCATCTGTGCAAGTGGTATCTAGGGGCGCGCTTGCCGTGCTGGTTTGGGACTGGGATGTGGGTGACGAGACAGCCTCGCCCGAAGTGCAGCTTGTCGAGGCCGTTCCACTCGCTCCGCTACTCGGGGAAGGTATTGGCGGGCCTGTCGATTGCGAGGAGACCACTGAGCTGGTCAGGCTGCCCGAAACGGGAGGGCCGTTGGTGTTGCTGGCTATCGTGGTAGACGCCGAGGGTGTCCCGGTGATAGCGTCCACGGAGCTGGTTGACCGACCTGCGGTTCCAGATGGCTGACCAGTGGGGCCTCCTGAGAATGTAGAATTCCCGGTCGGGAACGCGGGCGAAGCGGATAGAGTCCCTTTGGATGGCTTTGGTGACGCGGTCCCAGATCCGGGAGTACTGCCGATGGACCCCGGTGTTGTGGCAACCGAAGTGGTCCCCGATGTGGAAAGGGATACCTCGACCGGTCTGGTTCCGGTTGGGCCCACGCTTACCACAGTTGAGTTGGGGAGCGGGAAAGGTGCAGGACTCGACAAAGCCGACGATGGACCTAGGGATCCGGTACCCGTATTGAATGGCGAGGTAAAGCCACCAGTTCCGCTTCCACCGCTACCAGTTGGCAAAGGTATGCTAGAATTTGGCTGCGGGAAGGGTGCACTGCTAGTCAAGATAGCAGGAACACTGCCGGTACCCGGTGCCCCCGAGCTTCGAGGTCCAGAAGGGCCTACCCCCGAGGACGGCGCCGTAGGCCCACCAGTAACAGTCTGGTTCGTGAGTGGGTATGGAGCGGAGGAGCTGTGAGAGGCAACTGGTACCGTTGAAACCCCAGTCCCAGATCCGGCAATGGACGAGATACTCGTCGCGTTCGGGAACGGGAACGGCGCA
Source organism: Chaetomium tenue (assembly GCF_020726465.1). Taxonomy (NCBI): domain Eukaryota; kingdom Fungi; phylum Ascomycota; class Sordariomycetes; order Sordariales; family Chaetomiaceae; genus Chaetomium; species Chaetomium tenue. Next base: position 3,984,412 of record NW_027117333.1, on the reverse strand, counting down.
GAGCCGGAACCTGTGGCAAGACTCGTCGGCGCTGTAGCGCCACCGCTTGTACGAGAGGCCCAAGTGCTCGAATTCGAAAAGGGGAAGGGAGCAGAGGCTAAAGGAGCGCCGGGAGGCCAGGTACCTGTGCCAGAGGATGGAAGCGACCCGCTAGAAGATCCTGGACCGCTGGTGACTGAGCTAGCACTACCCGAAGGGGAAGGCTGCAAGGTTGTCTTGGAGACCTCGGACGGAGCTGGCCCAGTGCCCAATCCCGAACTGCCAGTCGGGCCGGCAGTCGGCCCTCCAGTAAGGGAAGAGTTGCTGAAAGGGAATGGCGGTGTTTGTATCGACGTCAGCGAGCCTCCCGGCGGCCCCTGGCCCGACGGAGCTGTTCCTGTTGGCCTGGGCAGTCTTGTTGAGTTGGAGAGCGGGAAAGGCGCAGAGATCGACCCAGTTCCCGAAATCTGAGTGCCCGACGTTTGGATACCAGTGCCGCTCGCAGATCCCGATATCGGGCTTGTTCCGGTCGGGCCAACTTGAGTCGTCGAAGAGTTACTCAGCGGGAACGGCACGCTTGCGATGCTGCTGCTAGGGGAACCCCCAATGCCCGTCGACCTAGAAAAACCGCCCGATGAGCCTGTGCCCTGAGAAGATGATGTGAGTGTACCACCCACGCCCGACGTGGAATTAGAGACGGGAAATGGGGCGGTCGAGGTCGTACCGAGAGACGACGAAACCCCGGTCGGGGATGTAACTCCGGTCCCCGGTGCGGTACCCGAGGGCCATGACAAGCCTCCGGTTGAGTTGCCGACCGAGAAGGGGGGGCCGGTCACGGACGCTGTGCCGGATGCAGAACCACCGCTTGTGCCGGTACCTGTGATAGACGCAGTTGCATTGGTCAACGGGAAGGAGGCCGAAGACGCGGATCCGGCGCCTGAAGTTGACCCGATAGTTCCAGGAATTGTTCCGGGGCCGGATCCCGTGGCTGTGGTGTTACTGGCCGGGAACGGTGTCGAAAGGGACGTGCCGGTGCTGGTTCCCGGGCCTGCTTCTCCCTGTGCCGAGGTTGTCGAGGGACTCCCGGTAACAGAATCAGGAGTAGTGTTCACAGGGATGGTTGGAGTGACCAACAAGGTGGTGGTCAGGTGGACGGTCCTGGTGATGTTAAAAGTAGTCGTGCTAACGGTCACGGTGCCGCTGATAATGTAACTCGTTGTTGGGATGCCAATGACGGCATCGACGCTCGATGTCTCCCAGACGGGGTGCCTGGTGGTGGAATTTGGGGGGATGAAGAAGCTGGAGCTTGTGACCAGTGTGGCAGATGTGGTGCCCGTAACTGGAGACGAAGGACCCGATGTTGCGGCCGAGGTCGACCCAACACCCGTTGGTGTTTCATTAGACGAGTGAGCTACCGACGAATCTGGACCGGTACTTGTCGTACTGCTCAGCACCCCTGACGTTGTGGACAAAGGTGGTGTGACCCCGGCGGTTGTGGTCGCAGAAACCGCGGTTGTGCTCCCCGAAACTGACCCGGTAGCCGTGGGAGAGGTGTTGCCGGTTGTGTCAACTTCGGTCGTCGGTGTGGTCTGAGAACCTCCGCTGGTTACGGTCGAGGCAGAAGACGTACCAGCACTTGACGACGGAGACCCTGTTTGAGACCCAGTGCCGGTGCTACTTCCAGAGGAGCCAGGTGCTGGCGTGCCCTTGGAGGCTTGTGAAGTTGACGGTAATGAATAGCCGCCACTCTCCGTTGTGCCGGCCCCGTAGCCCTCGCTTGATGAAGTGCTAGAACCAGCTGGTGTTTGCGAAGATGAAGTTTCCTGGGATGTGGTTGACGAGACAATACTTGGAGGGGGTCCATATCCTAGCCAGGTTAGTGAACGTTCTCTGGGGAGTTTATTAGGACTCACCACCCCAGGCCGAAGTTGATGATTCTATAACGGAGGACGAAGACGAAGTGGACGAAGATGATGAGGAGGAGGAGGAAGAGGACGACGAGGATGTCTGTGTAAGTGGCGGGGGCTGAAACCCATATGGTGGATCGTCGTCTTGTTCTTCTCTCGGCTCGATATTTTGATAGTGCATGCGGCTACTGTCTCCCGACTTTGGAGAGGAAGCCTTGCCGATAGTTTGCCGGAAACTGGACCAGAGACCACCATGATACGCCAGGTTTCCTTGTATGCAGCCCAACAAGGTTATGGCCGATGTGATGCCACCAAAAAGGCTAGAAGGCCTCATTTTGAAAGAGCCAAATCAAAGGACGAGCAAAAGCCAAAATGTACTGGGTAACTGCCCCTTGTAAAAGGCGGGAGAAACGAGAGGGTTATGGCCCCATTCATCCAACAAGAAGCAATGATAAGAGGTGCTGGGGAGAGAAAATGAGCGAGTGATGTTGCCCTGATTGTTCATGAATTCATATGGCAAGGGGGCAAAGCCATCTGATTCCGCGGGTGTTGGGAAACGAGCAGAAGTTCACATACCATGACTGGCGAGGAGGTGGGTGGGTGATATAGATGGAGCAGCCTCCTCCTAGGACTCCCCCAGGGCATAATTTCCTGGTGCTGCATCGGTGGGGGATGACTAGAGGGATGTCGCCCAAGCACAACGTAAATTGACTGTGGTTGCTTCCCAGGGAAGAAGTGGAAATCTCCTTAGTCACACGATGTCGAGGAGAGATGTGTCTTCGTTAGTATCTTCTGATGTATAACGTGCGCCGCTAAGCGGAAATACCTTTACCGCTGTCCAAACGATTCCCACGGCCGCCTTTGGTCAACGAGACTCGGGGAGGTGACATGTCGATCCGAGTATTGAACTGGCGCGACAAAATGACAACTAATGACCCACAAACGACCGATCGTGTGGCCACCTGTGTTTGAGGAACTTCGAATATGTGCTATAAGCCTTGATTTGGGAAGTACAAGAAGTGGTTGAGGCACATGAGACCTCGCAACCACCGAGGTTTCCCCTGGCTGGGTAGTAAGACGGCCGCGTCGAGTTAAATTCGGATAGATTATAGTGGCCTCAACCTTGCTAAGGGGCTGGAAATCCCGCTTCTGTCTTAAACAAACTTGTATCAAGGTTTCGCCCTGGCTGCTCTTCAGCACCCTACCCTGTTAGCTGTCAGTATTAACTCTCCTACAGGGCTCTTCTAGCCTGCCTTGGGTACACAACCCCCCGCTAGGTTCGCAACCAGCCGACCGCGGTTAGGCCGCGCAGTTGACGTGACAGCTCACTCGGGGCAAGGTCACCTTGAGGGCAGTTTTTGTTATACATGACTGAGAACCAAGCTTTTAATTGAGGACCAAGGAGCAAAGGCCGGCGAGATAATGGGCAACAACTGCTGATTTCTGTTGCCACCGGGTCAAGTTCCGTGTGAGTTACACGTCACCTGGGTCGACAAGATACCGTTATGCGGGTAGCCGGTGGCCAAATTATCTGTTCCTGCATTGGTGTGTCGCACATCGTTCACGGTCCTTGGGTGTAAAACGCGAGATATCAGCCAAAGTGGGCAGTTTCGGTCGTTCCGTTGGACTGTCCGGGTAACACCTGAGAGTGTAAGATGTTGTCGACCAAAGAAAGCACGAGAAGGAATTTTCTCAGTCGGAGCCTCGGTCCGATCAGTCAGTTGTGAGTCTCGACACTGAAGACTAAGGTTACAGAGTTTCAACTAATCGACGAAGATAGGTGCCAGGCTTTGTGCACCCCCCAGTGGCATTTGATACATGATACAGAAAGCCAAAATGTGAGGGGGGACTTCAAGATGGATGCGATTAGTGGTGCAAAAAAGGACGGGGGAAAGGGGGAAAAGGGGGGAAAGGGGGGGAAAGGGGGGATGAGTTTAGATCCGCGCCTACACAGATGTCCTGGACCTGTCTCGTCTTAATTATATGGACAGAGGCAGACCTGAAACGAGGCTGAACTTACAACAAGGTCTAGGTTTATTCGGATATCCAGCACGCTGAAAAACAACACGTGTATAGATTCTCCTTTGGTCGGCCGAGACACTGTGCGTCGATGAGAGAAACAGGTGCCGGAAGCGCCTTAGGACATTTCAGGCTGGCGATTCAGTTCGGGATGAGGACGTAAACAAATCATCAAGTTGCCTATCATTTTCGAAGACCTGTCACTGCGCTCGACTCCGGGTCATTGCTGAACAGGAGGTTTCGTCCTAGCTCATGGAAACTTGATACGCAATGCCCTCCGCTTTGGGACCTTCTTCGAGCTGCAACGGGGGCACGACATACCCTGCTGTCAACATGTTGTGCATCCTCGTTTATCTGCCGTCACCGCCGATGCAGTCCGTATGCGCGTTTGTATCAGACTGAGATCATGCAGAGATACCCCCGGCCGAGCATGCGATCCCGCATGACGAGTCGAGTGATCCCGGCAATATGCGCCGGTAACCTCTCACTCGGCTCTCTTCGCCGCCTCCCGCAGATCCGGTGCTGTGCTACCAGCCATCTCATTTTCCTTAGCCTCGATATCCGCCGCCCAGAGGGCAGCGCCGACTGTTATCGGTTGTTAGCGAGTAAACGGACTGTGGACTTTATGGAACTAGAGCTTGCCTGTGTTGGTGAAGGAGAACACGACCGAGGCAACAGGGATCATTTCGAGGAGGGTGGCAACTGTGCCGAATCTAGGCGGCCGAGTTCAGTCAGCACATACGTTGCAGTGAGGGTCGGACATGCCCCAAAGAAGTACATAGGGCATGAAGTGGTGGCGAGCCGGGCCTGTCCGCCAGCTTTTACCATCCTCACGTACAACCAGTACAACTCGGGAAAATGGAGACCACTCACGCAGTATAAGGCCCCCTATGTTCCTCGACCCATTTTGACTTCCGGGATTTTGGCCACCCCTTCAGCTGAAAGTACTAGAATAACGAGTAAGCTTCCGCCGAGTGATACACACAGACTCGACTCACCCGGTCATGAACGGAGTTGCCACGAGATCGCCCTGTTAAGCATCAGTCACACGTTCCTGCCACGCGCCATCCGGATTCTCACCTCGCAGAAAGATGAACGCGATGGTACCCACGACTGCGTCATCAAGGTTAGCGCTGTCCGTGGATACGCAAGGTCGGGTGCACTGGAAGCCGTACCAGGAATGAAATTCAGCGGCAGATACATCACATATCGGATCAATTCGTTGACACTGAAACGAGCGAAGGGCTTCCTGAGAGCCTTCCCGAGCCTCTGGATAGAATCACCCCGCGCCTTCAGCTCTCTTCCTTCGGCGACCACCTTGGACTTGTTCCTAGCCATCAATGTGCCATCAAAGGTATCCATAATGGCCTCTTGTAACAGGTAGTTCTTGGAGATGATGCCAGTGATGGTTGAGCTCTCATTTAGGATTAAAAGAGCCGTTGTGAGCACGGCAAGCGGCCCGTTGACGAAAGCCATGATGGCAAGCTGCGGGATATAGGTGAAGAAGAACATGGATCCCAGCACGCTTGAGTAGAGGGTCAGGTAGGGGAGCAACTTTGAACGCAAAGGTTTCCACAACTCGGGGTGGGTGACGAAGTAGAAGATCCCCTGCAACGATCAGTCATCCCCCGTTCTCCTCGGTTGCGCGGTAGCACCTGTGTTGGTGTGGATGTGTGTGTGTGTGTTTGTGTATGTGTGTCAGGCCTACCTTGATGGGATACAAGTAGGACCCGCTCTTCGCGGCATGGTTGAGAAGGACTCGAGCTTTGTCGTAGTCCTCCTTTCTGAAACAGAAACGCGTCAGCTAATGGATAGAACAATCCTCGGTATCGTGATGGGGCAACACACGCGACCTCTTGGGCCTTGCCCGCAAGTCCATTCGCCATCGTGAACCCGTGGTTGAGGTGGTAGTTTTTGGAGCTAAAGTCGGTTGGGGTGATGGTTGTTGCAGCGTCGAAAACACGAATAATAAGTCTTGAGGTGATATTTCTCGAACGTGTTGTTGATCTGGTTTTGGGTTTGGGTTTGGTGTTGGTGTTGGTGTTGAACCTGGAAGCGGGATGTTGGAGTTTGGTTGGATCTGGCTATGTCGTCATTGGTTTTTACTCGGAGGCTCGTTCCATGACATGCATACCTACCTCTGCTACCTTAGATATCCATCGGCTGCTTTCCAAGACCAGCTTCATTCAATCTTTAGCCTGAAATCCAATGTTTCCCGTTGCAACTTGTTCAAGAGTAAGATACAACTAAAACATACACATATTTTCTTTACAAGTCAATTCGGCCATTCCCTTCCTCCCCCAACCCGCCATCTCTCGTTTTTGCCCAAACTCCTGCTAATGCCGAGTCATCCTGAGACCGCTCCCAACTCCATCCCGCCTCGCCCGAATATGACCGATCTTTATAGTTTGGTATAGTTAATACACGCCCGTGAATCAGTACGTAACTTTGCTCCCCGTGGTGTTTCCATATACCCAGTGATGCCGCCGAATTGCCATGGCTTAGAAAAGAAAGTTCCTCGTGTCGCGTGTGAACGCAAAATTACAAGTGGTGACGGAAATATATGTACCGCGGTCGCCATTCGGCAGCTGGCACAGCCAAACAAACCCCTTGACCGTGGTTGCGTGGTTCGTCTCTAGGAGTAGAACGCTTCAAACAGGTAGAGAACCGCAAAAACGAGGAATGCGACGGCTCCACCGACAGTAACTGGAATGTGTCAGTAACTATGCAACTCAGACAGCAGTAGCGGGGGACTGTAGACCTACCAACTTTAAGGCTCACTCTGCCCGCAAGGGCCCTGCCTCCGATGACAGCGACACCTGTGCAGCATGCGTGACCCAGAATAGCGCCCAGGGTCACCCACCAATAATCCTGACCCGCCGCCATGGCAATAGTGGCAATTTGGCTGCGATCACCCCATTCTCCTAGAAAAGTCATGACAAATGTCTGGACCCAGGCAGGGCTGAGAAGTAGCGAGATGAGATTGTTGAGGCCCGAAAGAACACTTCCGAGGCCCCCGGGGCCCGGCGACGGGCTCCGTCCCTCAGGGGAACTTGAAGGGCTGCGAGCGGGCGCCGGGAAACGGGACTTGGTGCGGGGCTTGCGGTTGCCGAGACCCATTTCCAGGGCATATGGCGATATATCCGATGTCCTTCTGCCTTCTTTTCTAGCGAGGTTTTCCTTTTCCGCCAATTCCATCTCGACCTCTTGCATCTCGGCCGACACACCCTCGTCAGGGCTCATGGCGAGTCCTTCACGGAGCAGGCGGGCCCCGAAGACGAAGAACAGAACGGCGGCCAGAAAGGTTGTCATGCGCTTGGGAATCAGGGTAGGGACCGCATGTCCCAACATAGCCGAGAGGACCGTCATGGCAACCAGGGCGCTCAGGGCAGCCGAGAAGACTACCAGGCGGTCGTGTTTCATCGCCATCAGCGCAGCAACCAGGAACGTCTTGTCGCCGATTTCGGAGAAGATAATCATCGTGAACGAGAGCATGAACGAATGTAGTGGCTGGACGAGGCCGTCGCTACCGTCGTCATTGTGCCCGGTAATCATCCCTGGTTTGTTCCCTTTCGAAACGTCCAAATGATCAATGTTTGCCACGGAATCGGGGAGCGGAAGCGACTTGTCGTGGGTCTTGTCTGGGAGACCGGCCGGTTTCTATGGGCGCAGTTAGCCAGGCTGGGGGCATGATTAGGAGGGTTACCTTATTGAACTTACCTCGAGGCCAGAAGCGTCGGTCGACGTTTTATCATCGGCGGCCTGAATCCGCTCTTGGTCCGAATCCGGGAGCGGAGGCGCCTCCTTGGGTGTCGGGGGCGTGTTCTCGACCTTCTCACCGGTTTGCTTCTCCCTCAACTTTCTGTCTTTCTCCTTCTCGCTCACGCCTCCCTCGGTGCCCGTGGTGCCCTTTCTAGGCCCTGGACGATTTTTGTCGTCCATCACGCCGTCATGACTCTCGGGAATTCGTTTCCCGTCGACAACCAATGGATCTTCCGGGCGGTCTTTCAGGGCAGGCAGGTCTCTCGTAGACCCAGAATTCGAGCCGAGTCCGACGAACGGGCCAGCGTGCGGCTTCCCGTCGTTTCCATCAACCGGCGCATCGTTAGTGCCGTATCTCCTCGCGGCCGACGCACCATCCGTGACGGCCACCGAGTCCCGGTCCGATTGCTTGTCAGCGGTCGCAGTGGCGAGGGCAAGCGAGGGGAGGAGGAGGATGAGGAAAGTCGAGGTGTGATTCCGAAGCTTCATTGTCGTCTACTATTCGAAGATCCAAAATCGATTAAGGTAGGAGGAGATAGCCCAACTTCGTCCGTGACACGATTCAAACCTCGGTAGTTCGCCTAGGAATTGACGAGCCGATGGTTATCAAAGGCCGCCGGGTAGGAAGAAGCACTGCCCGCCGCAAGTTGGGAGAATTAAGTGATGCAAAAGAAATATCTGGAAGAGCAAACTTGTCTATAAAGAGAGCGTCTGAAGCGAAAGTTGGCCATCCGGTGATAAGATTAGAATCTGGGCGGCGAGGGAAACTTGTTACCAGGATTTGCAGTCCACCACCCCTGCAAGGGGTTTCTGGGGAAGGGTCTTGGCATGCACAAGAAAGGGTGTTACAGCGCACCGCCACACTGCCTCGCCTCATTGCGGAAACCCACTGCGAAAAACTCCCACCTAGTCAGTCAATGTTTGTTTATCTCGTGCTGATTTCTGAGAAGCCATCCATAAAACGCTCGATTGAGCTATGGAAGACGTCACTAAGACTACGAGGTAATTTAACAGGTGACTTGAGGGTGGATACGTGGCGTGAGATGTGGTCATACTGTGTATGTAGGCGTCATGTCACGTGTAGTAACGACTCGCGCAGAAATGGAACACCATTATTTTTGGTGGGTCGTCCCCTTTGCCAACAGCTTAAATTTCAAAACAACCTCAACTCTTCGACATTGTAACCCTAACCCCAACCCTTTTTATCACCTTCCTTCGCGTGCCATCGCGGTTATCATCGAACTCTTCATCGCCGGCGGCGATTTTCCCGGCTTTCAAACATTGTGCATCTATGTCAGGACGTGGTAGAGGCCGTCCTCCGGCGCGTTCGGCGCAGGAGCCAGCCGCGGGCTCCAGTCGCCGCTCCACGCGCCACCAGCAACAACATCAGGCCGTGGCACAACCAGAAGAACCCCAACAACACGCTGATTCCGCTGAGCAGCAGCATCAGGAACAGCAACAGCTTCAGGAACAGCCGCAGCTTCAGGAACAGCAGCAGTCACAGGATGGACAGCAACTGGCGCACGAGATGGACCCTCAACTAGATGACCCCATATCTGCGGCCCTGTATAATGAAGTCATCGATCCAGCCATCTCGGGCTCGCAGGATGCCGGCATGAATCCCCCGCCTATCCCCAGTGCTAAGAACCTGCGTGGACCGGCCGGACCTCCTTTTCCCCACCGGAACGCGCGCCGCACTTCAGAAAGCACTAGCATTAGAAGTAAGGCTGTCACGGACGCGTTCTCGTCGCAACTAGAACCCCCGAGTCAGAGTACGTATAGCTTCCCAGCCAGGATGAGCCATTCTAATTCGCATCTTCTAGGCACCGCACTGCAGAGGCCGGCTTCAGGTCTCGTTTTCGGACCACCTGGCAGCGTTACATCTGGTATCTCTTCCACTAATGATACGCCTGGCCGCGAAGCGGCGAGGGCGAGGCTTATGAATGCAATGCTGTCGCGTCTGTTCACCGCTGCGGATGACTTCTTCACGCAGCTTTGCAGCGAACAGGTTGACCAAGAGATCTGGGACGCGGAACGGGATGGCTTTAAGAAGGCCTTTGAAGCATACCGTACTTACTACGTACGGGATGATAGTGACCCGGTCGTGGACCCGGCTTTCGTCACCGATGTGATGCGGCTGGAAAGGGCGTCTTTGCCCTGGTACAAGGTTGTCAGAGTCGTCTCGGCGGCCAACCTCGTCATGCTCTTCGATAGCATCACCCCGCGCAACCATGCAGACCCGTTGTCGCTGCCACTGCTACAGGCGTTGGAGTCGGATTTCCCCGGCTCTTTCATAGGCGAAGGTTCCGTCAACGCAGACAACGCGATGAACCAGCAGATCATCGAGCAGACCCTGATGATTCGGACGCAACTAACTATCCAGCGTCTAAAGGAGCTCCTTAAGGACGGCTCCGCGCCCTTCCACCCCCGTTTGGAGGTTGCGAGAATCTGGTGCGACGGTGATGTGTCTCCTGAATCGATCGAGGCTTTTCTGGGAAACAATAACGACGGCCTCCAGCTCAAGCCTATCGCACCGGCCGATTCCGAGGTGGCTGCGCTGGCTAGGGATCGTAATGCTATTCCGACCCGCTTCGGCTCCATTTGCAAGATGCTGCCCGATCAAGAGGTTAACGGCGACGACCTCGACCTCAGTCAGTTCGAAACGTTGTATCCTCCATCGGATTTTGTTGAAAACCTACGAAGCTTTGCCAAAGGCTGTTTCGAAAGCGTTAAATTCCTACTCCAGCAAGAGTCCATACACTCTAATACCGCCTCAAGGGCCGATTCGCAGATTCGGTCGCAGCTCGAGGCTGACACAATGGGCCAAGCGTTTGACCGAGCAGACCTCGAGTATGTAGCTTCCCTTTATTCTCGCCTCGTAATCTGCTAACCGCCTTGTCTAGTGTGCAACCGGCGTTCAACATGAACTCTCTTCGGATGCTGAAGCAATTAGAACAGCAGGGAGCCTCCGTCTATGGCGATAGTGAACAGTCGCCTGGCTCATATCCGCCGGCGCCGCGAATCCCTTATCCGCCGGGCTTCAGTAGCCCTTCGCATGCTCTAGGATATGGCGATCCATCCCAGCAGAGCGGCTTTCAGCCGCCCGGCTCCATTTATGCTGAGTCAGCTACTCAAACCTTAGGCCGGAAGAGACAGGCTCCGGGCCAGCCCTCAACAGTTGGCGATGAAACTGCTGCATCGGCCGGACCGCCAACAAAGAGGACGCGGAGGCGGAAGAAGAACGGGGTCCCAGAAGCTACCATGGGGCCTCCTTCCACGGCTCCGCCGGGAACCGCGCCGCTTGCATCTTCGGGTGCCGTTTCGCAGTATCCGCCGTTACCTGGAACGCAGGACGAGCCTGACTTCGATGCCCTCTCGCAGCGGACGAGGGAGATAACAGCTGCGGCTCGCAAGGTCAAGGAGCCCCAGGTTCGCTCTGGATGGGTGCGCCGGGATATCATCCTGCTTGTCAAGGCAGTTAATACCTACCAGTGCAAGTGGAGCACCATCGAAAAGGAAATTAAGGCGGGCACCATTCCCTTTGAGCGTCCTCGTGATCAGCAGGCGCTCCGCGACAAGGCGCGGCTGTTGAAGCAAGACTTTCTGAAGTGAGCCATTCCGCCACCCTTTTTTATCGTTTCTTACTACTATTGGGCATTCGCTAACGTGTGGCAACAACGCAGAACCGATACGCTCCTTCCCCGAGGCTTTGACCTTGTTGTCCTCGGCAAGAAGGAGAAAGACGCGGTCAAGGCCGTCGGCAAGAACCCGGACCGAAAAGAAGACGATGTTGACGAGAATGGACAACCCGTCAATACGGAGTTCAGGGAGGATATGGCTGCGGCACCGGCCGCCCTCTTAGATCCGCTTCCGCCGGCCGACGTCCAGCCTGAGCAGCAGCAGCAGCAGCAGCAGCAGCCCGAATCAGAACCCCAGCAAGAACCCCAACAGGCAGTGCCGGAGCAGATCGCTGCTGCGTAAGCTTGTTTCAAGGGTTTGGCTATTGGCCGGAAGATGGAATATCTTGGAAGTTTTGGTGCAGGTTTTCGCTTTTCTTCGTTCTCGCTGCAGTCTAACCAGTACCTAATTCATGGTTCGCTATGAGTATACGGGCCGACGTTTAGCTATTGGGGGGGGGCACCTCTCGACGCCCAGGGACTTTGCCTTTAACTGACGCTGAATGGTTCATCGGGGCAACACACGAATTGGTCGAGGAACGTGCGATGCACAAATTACGCGAGTCGGTTTTGTAGGTGTAGCCAACGGAATAATGGAGGCTTCTTTTCTTTTTTGTCGCGAGTTGTAGGAACATGTATTCGTACTGCAGTAGGTAGGAACGTGGTTCAGCGATGGGATTCCATGTGACTTTTCAGGTGACCTGCCCCCCCACCAGCACCTGAACCACTGATGGGCCGTGCACCAGCGCTGACCCCTGTTGTGGGGAGACCCCCATTGGCAGGCAGCCCGAGCATTGAATTGGCAACGTCGCGAGTTGGGATTCCACACAGCTTCACACTGCTTGAGCCCGACTTTCCCATATCCCCAGCGCCACCCGCGTCACTCTGCCCACCATGAGCTACGGGAAGAAGGACGAGGACGCAGACGGCAGTCTGGTCAAAATCGACCGGACTCAGGTTTTCCAAGAGGGTGAGCAGATCCGCAACCCCCCGCGCAGGCGACGAGAGCAGCAACTAATTGCAGCCAATATTGCCCGTCCGCAGCTCGACTGTTCAACAGTTCTCCGATCCAGCCGCGAAGATGCCGCGTCCTTCTCACCAAGATCGCCCTCCTCCTCTACACGGGCGAGAAGTTCCCTACCACCGAAGCCACCACACTATTCTTCGGCATCTCGAAGCTTTTCCAGAACAAAGATGCCAGCCTGCGACAGATGGTCCACCTGGTCATTAAGGAGCTGGCTAACTCCGCCGAGGATATTATTATGGTCACGAGCACAATCATGAAGGATACGGGTGGCAGTACCGACTCCATCTACCGTCCGAACGCTATCCGGGCGCTGTGTCGCATTATTGATGTACGAGGGCGCCGCCGACCGTTTGGGGCTCCTGTTTAATGAGTTGGCGCTGACTTCACTTCCAGGCGACCACAGTACAATCCATCGAGCGTGTCATGAAGACTGCGATCGTCGACAAGAACCCCTCAGTTTCATCTTCCGCCCTGGTGTCATCCTACCATCTTCTCCCGATCGCCCGCGATGTCGTCAAGCGGTGGCAGAGCGAGACCCAAGAGGCAGCCGCGAGCTCAAAATCGTCAAGCGGATTTTCCCTAGGTTTCTCGTCATCATCGGGTAACCTCCCGGTCAACAACTCGACCATGGCACAATACCACGCGATCGGTCTGTTGTACCAGATGCGGATGCACGACAGGATGGCCCTGGTAAAAATGGTCCAGCAGTTTGGCGCCGCGGGTGCGATGAAGAACCCCGCTGCCATCGTCATGCTAGTCCGCCTTGCTTCACAGCTGGCCGAGGAGGACCACCAGCTGAGAAAGCCCATGATGCAACTTCTGGATGGTTGGCTTCGGCATAAGAGTGAGATGGTCAACTTCGAAGCGGCCAAGGCCATTTGCGACATGCGAGACGTCACGGATGCCGAGGTGACGCAGGCCGTTCACGTTCTGCAGCTCTTCCTCAGCTCCCCTCGCGCCGTCACCAAATTCGCCGCCCTCCGTATCCTGCACAACATTGCGTCGTTCAAGCCGCACGTTGTTAATGTCTGCAACCCGGATATCGAGCTTCTTATCTCTAACAGCAATCGCTCGATTGCCACCTTTGCCATTACCACCCTGCTCAAGACAGGCAACGAAGCCAGCGTGGACCGGCTGATGAAACAGATTTCCGGCTTCATGTCTGAGATCACAGATGAGTTCAAGATCACCATTGTCGAGGCGATCCGGACGCTCTGCCTCAAGTTCCCCAGCAAGCAGGCTGGTATGCTGCAGTTCCTCAGCGGTATCCTGCGCGACGAGGGTGGTTACGATTTCAAACGTGCGGTGGTGGAGAGCATGTTTGATCTAATCAAGTTTGTGCCGGATTCCAAGGAAGAGGCGCTTGCGCACCTCTGCGAGTTCATCGAAGACTGCGAATTCACAAAGCTGGCTGTCCGCATCCTCCATCTACTTGGCATGGAGGGCCCCAAGACATCCCAGCCTACCAAGTACATCCGCTATATCTACAATCGGGTTGTCTTGGAGAATGCCATTGTGCGTGCGGCTGCTGTTACGGCCCTGGCCAAATTTGGCGTAGGCCAGAAGGATCCTGAGGTTAAGCGCAGCGTAGACGTTTTGCTTACGCGGTGCTTGGACGATGTTGACGACGAAGTCCGTGACCGCGCGGCCCTCAATCTCAGGCTTATGCACGAGGAAGATGAGTTGGCCACGAGATTTGTCAAGAATGGTAAGCACTCCTTGAATGCTCCCCGAGTATGCCAGTATGTATGCTAACGGGCTTTTCCAGACAATATGTTCGCTCTTCCATTCTTCGAGCATCAACTCGTCATGTACGTCACCTCAGACGACAAGTCGGCATTTGACACGCCATTCGATATCTCAAAGATCCCGGTCGTCACACGCGAGCAGGCCGATGCTGAGGACAGGACGAAGAAGCTTACTGCTACCACCCCGTCCCTCAAGCCGCCAAAGGTTGGCCCGACCAAGGCAGCCCCGTCGGCCGCTGAAGCAGCCGCTTCTGCTACGGCAACGGCGCAGAAGTACGCCCAGGAGCTGATGGAGATCCCGGAGATGAAGGAGTTTGGCAGTGTCCTCAAATCATCACCGCTGGTGGAGCTAACAGAAGCCGAGACGGAGTACGTGGTTGCCGTTGTCAAGCACGTCTTCAGCGAGCATATTGTGCTACAATATGAAGTCAAGAACACGCTCCCGGACACGGTATTAGAGGACGTGTCGGTGACGGCCACGCCATCGGAGGAAGACGAGCTCGAGGAGGTCTTCATTATCCGGGCCGAGAAGCTAGCAACGGACGTCCCCGGCAAGGTGTATGTGGCGTTCCGGAAGGTCCACGGCGAGGGTGCTCTGCCCATCAGCACCTTCTCCAATGTCCTCAAGTTCACGAGCAAGGAGATCGATCCCACAACCAACGAGCCCGAGGAGAGCGGGTATGAGGACGAGTACGAAGTCTCCGACTTTGACCTATCGGGCAGCGATTATGTCATCCCGACCTTCGCTAGCAACTTCGCTCACGTGTGGGAGCAAGTCGGCGCCAAGGGAGAAGAGGCGGAGGAGACATTACAGCTGAGCGGCATGAAGAGCATACCAGGTACGTCAGATATAGCTATTGGTACCAACGTCTCCCGGAGACAAGCTAACCTCCAGCACAGAGGCGACCGAACAGCTAGCGAAGGCACTCTCGCTCCAGCCGCTGGAAGGCACAGACGTGCCGGTCAACCAGACTACGCACACGCTCAAGCTCCTCGGGAAGACGGTCAACGGCGGCAGGGTTGTGGCCAACGTGCGGATGGCCTACTCTTCCAAGTCGGGTGTCACCACCAAGATCACGGTGAGGAGCGAGGAGGAGGGTGTGGCAGTCCTGGTGGTGGCGTCGGTTGCTTAATGAAGGGGGACGAATGGCGTTTGTTTGTTGTTTTTGCCGTGTTCACAAAATTGAAGAGCATTTGTCAAGTTGCGCGGTGTCGGGGGTTCTGTGTACGGTTTGTCAAGCATAGACCGATAGACTCGTGCAGGTCGGGTTTTTTGATCAGGGGGATAAGCAAGGTGATTGGCCGTCGATTGTGTGTCCAGAGTCCCAAGTCGAAGAAGCTTGATAGGTATTGGTATCCAGGCTCCCGTCGTGCCTTGTCAAACTGAGCGAAGTGAGGAGCGGTCAATGCAAAAGTGGGGATGGTGACGATGTGGGAACTAAGGTAACCAAATACCAGGTATGTGCATACACAGTAAGGTAGCTGGGACCAAACAAGAAGGGACACAAATCTCCGAGGTGTATGGATTTTGAAGGAGTTCAGACGAAGCGCGGCGGTCAAACTGACTCGTCATGATGGAAATGGCCGTTTTCTAAGTGTAGTTCGTTAGTTAATGGCCTTGTTTTTTCCTGTCCGCGTCAGATCGAGAAAACAAGGAACGCGCCGCATGACATGCCGAGAACAAAGAGGCCCCAACCGGAGCCCCCCATGTCTAGAGAAAAATAGTCAAGCTTCCGATCGGCACCTTGACGATCGATCCACTTTGTTTTTCTCCCGCACCTGTCCTCCCCTCCATTATTTTTATTCCATCTTATCCACCAACTCGGTCCCCCAAAAATATCCGTCAACATTGGCGACGAACCCCGGTATACAGAACGTCGCCCGCCAACGACCACCCGCACGCCCTTCCTCCGGCCTGCTCCCACCCTACCGCGACATCGGGTGACTACGAACGGATAGCTCGAGATAACGCCAGTAGAACCCCGCGAAGATGGTCTACGTACGGCAGGAATACCTGCCCAACCTGCGGCAATACAAGTATTCGGCCGTCGACCACTCGCTTCTGTCGCGCTACGTGCTGAAGCCCTTCTACACCAATGTCGTCATCAAGTGCTTCCCCATGAGCATGGCGCCAAACCTTATCACACTCACGGGGTTCATGTTCGTCATCGCCAACTTCCTGACGCTGCTGTGGTATAACCCGACCTTGGACCAGGACTGTCCCACGTGGGTCTACTACAGCTGGGCGGCCGGGCTGTTCCTTTACCAGACCTTTGACGCGGTGGACGGGACACAAGCGTAGGTTACGCCTCGCGCGTGACGGTGCTCTACCGTTAGAAAGGCAAAACCTTTGCTAACCAGTAGCCCTTGTCTCTCTCCAGTCGGCGAACCCACCAATCCGGCCCGCTCGGCGAGCTCTTCGACCACGGCGTCGACGCGCTCAACACCTGCCTCGAAGTCCTCCTCTTCGCCGGCGCGACCAACATGGGCCAGAGCTGGAAGACAGTCGCGACGCTCTTCGCCAGCCTGCTGACCTTCTACGTACAGACCTGGGACGAGTACCACACCAAGACGCTCACCCTGGGCATCGTCAACGGGCCGGTCGAGGGCATCCTCACCGTGGTCATCGTCTACCTCCTGACGGGCTTCTTCGGCGGCGCGTCCTTCTGGAACCAGGGCATGCTCGCGACCGTCGGCGTCCCGCAGGCGGTGGCATCCGGCATCACTATCCCCGACTGCGTCTACAACCTCTCCTTCACGGAGTGGTACATGGTGCAGGGCACAGTGGTGCTGGTGTACAACACGGTCGAGTCGGCGCGCAATGTGATCCGGGCGCGGCGGGCGCGGGGCGACCGGTCGCGGTACGCGCTCGTCGGGCTGGGGCCCTTCTTCGCCGCGTGGGCCTTCATCGTCGCCTACCTGTACCTGCAGCCGACCATCTTGCACGGGCACCTCATCCCCTTCGCCGTCTTCGCCGGCATGGTCAACGCCTATTCGGTCGGCCAGATGATCACAGCCCACCTGGTCAAGCTGCCGTTCCCCTACTGGAACGTCATGGTCATCCCGCTCTCGTGCGGCGTCATCGACTCGCTGGGCCCCGTGCTGCTGCGCCACAGCCCCGTCCCCGGGCTGGGGTGGCCTTCGGCGCTGGGTGACGGCGTGTACCAGGTCGCTTTCATGTTCTGCATGCTCGGCATGGCCGTCGGCGTGTACGGTAGCTTCGTGGTGGACGTCATCGTTACGATATGTGACTATCTGGATATCTGGTGCCTGACCATCAAGCATCCCTGGGTGGAAGGCCAGGACGGGACCGCGGATAAGAAGAAGCAGTAAGAAGGCGGCCGCACGCAAACACCTATGACACCACTGCTATCCCGGTTCTTGGGACGAGAACAGAACCATTTTTTGTATTATGACGAAGACGACGATAAGAAGCTGGCTGCGAGGCTAGCTGTAATGGCACGTACGAGAGAGGTGGGAGACCGAGCAGTGAAGACCGGAAGTGTTAAAACACGGCTCGGGCGCTGGACAGTGTGCACAGTGGTTTTGGAATCAGCATAGCAGGCAGGGACGGACGGTATGGAGTGGGAAAGGGTCGTCTTCAGCAAGATATCCCGACGGGCGGCGTTTTTTTAGGGTTCACCTTGCTCTCCTTACCTATCTCGTAGACGTCGGCAAACTAATAGCTTATCACACATATAGCTAATAATGGGATGAAAGTCACGGATAACGCTTCCAAGGTAGGCTGTACTATGCGTGTGCTCGGTGAGAATGTTGATTGTGAACTATAATACCCCCCAGCTAATCATGTCCTGGAGTTGAAGCCAAGAATCCTCCCAAAAGACGTAGAGGATTTTACTTCACCCCGTCCCTCTCCCACACAATACACAAGTGGAAGGGTACGAAGCGTTCAATTTTGGTGCTCGCTCGTTGAATACCCGAGACCTGAGAGAGGAACCCATCGCAAACCATGCATCCACGTTGAAAACCGCATATCCAAAACGCCTAATGCATAATACCCAAAAAAAAAAAAAGCCACAATATACCTAGGTAACCAAGCGAGTGGGCTGCCCAGTGGCGCCATGAGCGTCTGAATGGGGAAGTTACTGCGAATGGTACGATAACTAGCCCGTCATCATAGTCGTGTCGTCGTGGTCGTCGTCGCGTCGTCGGGAGTGCCGTCTGTGGGGATCGTTTTCACGATTCGTCTTTGCGGACGAGGCCGACGCCAGTAGAACTCTGGTGCCGAGTTCATACCCGTTTATATCAGCTCGTCGCTATTCTCTTCGACACTGAGCTTGATAGCCTCGAGGATGGCGCTCTCTTCGAAAACCGGCCCCTGTCCGTCGCATTTGGCTTGGGGCTTCAACCGCTCGCTGACGGCGCTCACGTCGACGAGCCCACGCTTGAAGAGCTCATGGTTGATGATGACTTCCCACGTCGCCCCGGCGGCGAGGAGGCGCTCCCCCTTCTCGCTGGTGACGACCCTGTGGCTAGGCGACTTGTTGGCATGGCCCTGTAGGACGTTGCTGTAAAAGTCGGTGGGGTTATACGTCATCGGCCCCGTCGTTGTCGGTGCGGCGGCCGCGGGGGACCCCGAGCTGGGAGCCACCATCGACGTGGCCCGCAAAATCTCGTTCTCCGTCTCCATCTTTTGAAGATCGCGCTTCAGTCGCTCATTCTCGGACATGGCTTCGGTCTGTGCCTGCTCCAGCTCGTTGAGCCGGCTCTCGAGGTCCTTGACATGGCGTTCCTTGCGCTCCCGGAATGCACGTTGACTGCAGAAACCATTAGCGAGCCCGGGGTGCAGGACTACCTAGACGAGCGTACGCACGACTAGAAGGGGGATCAAGGGGGAGGGCGAGAGAGGGGGGGTTGGTGGGAAGTGCCACATACGCTGCACGGTTCTGGGCCTTGCGCCTCGATTGAGCAGGGGTCAAATCGTCGTCTTCCGAGTTCGAAGCCTGTCTGCGATTCTCCTCTGCCTCGAGTTTCGAGACGGAGAGGATCTCGGATGTGGGACCAGCTTGGTGAACAGCGCCATTCACCGGGGGTACTGAGGCATGCACCGGAAGCTGCCCCGGCGGCGTGGGCGGGCCCGGGAAAGCTTGACCATGATTGAACTGCACATAACCATCGAAGTTCTGGAACTGTTCAGGAGGTATCCCGTTCGGATACTGGTCAAAGATTTCCTGAGTAATGATTGTGTAAGCTTCTCGTCCCGCAATCGGATGCGCGCTACTGCCACTCGCAGCGATCAAAATGCGGAGTCTCGCAGCCTAGTAAGGCAACGAAAGGAACGGCCCCAATCGACTGCTGGCGAGTATAAAAGCTCAAAGATAGGCTCTTTCTCTTGACCAAAACAGTCCCTCCTTTCCCCGTCCGGCTACGGTTCTGCTGCAGAGGCCAGGAGACGTAACCTACCGGAGACGATGTGTTGTTGTAGTCTTCCGAAGCTACCGAGTTGGAATGCGAGGGCGTCAGAGGAACTTGAGTTGCTGCTCCCATGAACTGGTAAGGCGGAGCGCCCGGGAAAAATGCAGTGTGCGAGTAGTCCATGGCTACTGCGTCGAGTTGTTTCTCTTTCTGCTTTCTGCTGAACGAGCAGGTGGTGGAGGTACGGGAGGGGCGACTGTTGAAGCCTGGTTCAGACGAGACGAGCGGAATTCTTAGGTGTGTCTTCTTGGGGTCAGGGCGGAGGCAGTCAGTCAGCACGGGGACCGGTGAAGCTTTAGGCTGCCCAGGCTTTCCAGGGGAGAGGTTTGGGGCGGGGAGCCCCACAACAACAGCAGCCTCGCCCTGGCGCGCGGCATCAAGCCAGTTCTGGAAGGCCCGCAGCGGTCCCACACCGTTATTGATGATCTGCGCACGAAGCAACCATTCCGATCCCCATGCCACTTTGGATCGCGCTGGTGGACTCGATCCATTGAGACATTCGATGCGCAGTTTCGCTAGCTATGTAACTAATGGACTAGGGAGCTGATGTGAGAACCATTCGAGACACGTAACCTGGAAGGTATGTTTTCCATTCCACCCAACGAGCGTGCAGTCGGGCAGTCTCCAGGACAGGACCCTGCCAAACATCCGATTGCGTTCGAACCTCGGACCGGCGGCTTGCTCTCCGTGCCCGCTGCACAGACCCGTGGACAGGAAGAAAGAGTGAGCTGAGCCCGCAAGCCTAGTCAGCCGGTGAACGCCCGGCTCGAGCCTCTCCGAACCACAAGACCCGGACGAATAACCTTCAAACCTTCCTAACAGCTAGGGAGGCTGCCAATACAAGCAGGTTTTTGCCCCGATGCTGACGGGAGGTTCCGTTCACTGAACATGCAGAGCCAGCCCAGCCAAGTATGTCCATACACAGTACAGCGATGGAGGGGGTTTCCAGGCTGTGTGTTACAAGCGGGATTCCTCACAGCAATCGGTAGGTCAATCACTTTGAGCCAGAGATGTTCAACAGACGGAGTGACCCCTTGAGGCATGCCAGTGTCGTGCTGCGCCTCAAGCATGCAGACACCAGCGGCACCAGATCTGATGGTATTTGACGAGGGGCAAGCGAGATGCAGACGAGCACGTGGCCTACTCTGTCGTCCGACGCCCTCCAGAAGTTCCAGAAGTGCCAGGCGAATCGGGACGCCGCCCGCCAGCCCTTCGGGGACATGACGAACTGTGAAAGCTTGTGCCACCAAGCTACCGTTGAGTAGCCAGTCCAATAGCCCATCAAGCTCACCTCGGTCTTACTCGTCGTGCATTGTGCTGCCTCGCCCCCTATCGACGACAGTCTTGGCAAGGGCTGGCCATGATCATGGAGTTTGTCAGACCAGTTCCGCTGACAACATACAAGCCTCCATCACTACCTAGTTACTTGGGACCCCGGGCTTCCCCCCTGAGCGAACCGACCTGGTCAAACTACCGCTGTCAAGGCCAATCGGGTAACTGGGCCATTCCTATGTTGTCTTGACAACAGGCCAGAGACAAACATCACAACATCTTACCCCTGAGGGCACTAAGGGGCTCAGAAAATTTCCTATGCCCAACCTACCGTTACCCAAGTAGAACAATGTGTTGATACAATAGTTAAGCCGCAAAGTCCCGTAACTGGGTGTGCTGGGTTAATAATGCCCACGACGCCAGTCCCGAAAACTGGTCTCGGACTGCGCATCTGATGTGTCTTCAAAAAAAAAAAAACACGGCGTTTATCTTCGTGATGCTGATATTCGCGTTTAAAGCAAGTATGCCGTAACAATGTGACCCCTTTTCCACTGCACTTCATCATCCAAGGTTGAGGCCCAGGCTCCTTGGTCAGTTTCAATATGTTAAAGCAGGCTTCGACGCGACAACTTCCTTAGACTTACGTCCAACTTTCAAGCAAGGTAAGTTAAACAAGCATTCTTCGATCATCTTTTTGGGGTTTTTTTATTGGTTTTTTTTTTTTTACAGGCGATGGTCGACCCAAATATTTGTGCATCGAGTTACCATATTTGGGTTTGATGGAAACGCTTTCAGGTTTGCGGTTGTCTAACAAGCTTTGAGTTCTGAAAACAACGACCTGGCTGCCTGTTCTCTTTTAGTTCCATACGAGAATTACACCTTCAGTCTCAAAGAGAATATCAGGTAGGTACCTTACCTTAGGTAGCAAAAATTACCTGAGGTTGTCAGGTGTTGTTCCGGCAAGAGGGCCAGCGCGTCGGGGGCTGCCCCAGATGTTCTTGCCTCGCCAGTACCCAACCAAGTTGTTCCATCTGTAGTCTCCCACAAACTTTAAGCCGGGGCAAAGCCCATGGAGATTCCTTCCTTAGTTTTCTTCATACCTGATAGGTGGGTTGTAAATGCACTTCCCTTTGTGATTGCGCAATGCCGGCAAACTGTTGTCACTGACCGGCTTCGTTTATGATCCGAACTCAGTCTTAGGAAAGAGCCACGTACAAAAGGGGGAAGGAGCTCGCTTGCATTGCAGCTCTCTCGAACTTTTTCACTGTTCCTGCCAACTCCCCTCTGGATAATCTACCGAGAGGATCGCGTGCAATTGAAACTTTCAGAAATTTACTCCCGGTTATCACCAGCTCTGTGCGCAGAGTGGAAGGGCAATTCCTGTTCGCCCTGATACTTGACTCCGTATACCGGCTTGGGTATGTTCCGTTTTTACTGCGCTTGTTTCCCAGGTTGTACCTTCTAACTCCGCTGGTTCTTGAGTCTGACGAGGCCACCTCACTGGCAAGAACGGGCGGTTCAACCCATAACCACCCTCCAGTTCAAGCCATGTTTCGCGGCAATTCGCGTCCGCTGCAGCCTTATGGCCGCAGTAACGAACGTCTACATTCTGATTCAAACAGTAAGTATGCTTTCCCTGGGGCCTCCTGCTTGCCATCTCTTTTGTTTGTCGCTCCTCCGCCCTTGGCTTCTCACTACCTTATGCTGGCACTCGCGTTCCTCCCGTCGCCAACGACCGGCCCGTACAGAGTTGGCATCGAGCACTCCATCATCGCCTCCAAGGAACAGTCCTAGTCTCAGGCGCCGCTACTTCCATCGGCCATCCCCCCTTCTCCTTTCCCACAACTGCACCCCGCTCCTTCGCCTCCTTCCTTGGCCCTATCCTATGAAGGATGCATACGCACCTAGGCTACTTCTCTTAAATGTATCCTGCGTCCCTTTTATCTGACTTGGCGACAGGCCTATCAACAGGAATAGGGGCAAATAAACCTCCTACCTATACGACTGTTGGATCGGTGTACAATCCGAAAGGCACAACACCACTCCAGCCGCCGACTCGCCGCCCGAGAACCCGCCGGTACCCTCAGCCAGTCCGATCCCCCTCTGGTGGTACCTTCATGAACTTTCCCGACGAGTTGTTGTCGGCGTTACCAATCGAGGATCAAGCTCCCCCTTCGCCCCCATCTACGGCATCCATCCTGCGACAGTACTCGCCCCTGCAGCAGAATTACGATCGAGCATCCACCCCGGTTGCAGAGCGGGAGAACACCGCGCTTACCGAATTCGACATGTCGATGCCGAGCGTTCGGTCGGGGAACCTCCCCTCCCCAACCGACTTCGAAAGCAATGACAGCGTTGCCGCCGAGGACACATTGACGTCGCGAATCACTGTCAAGGGGCTTACCAACCTAGCGTCGTACCCAAACCCCATGCAGAAGGCTGCCCAGAACACGCTGGCAAGAGCTCGCGCTGCTAATGTCGGCCCCAACCGTCCGGGGACTCCTTCCTCGCTCCCGTCTACAACTCCAGATATGTTCAAGGACCGCTTCTTCAACACGTATAACACGAGGCCGGCTATAGGCCCGCCTCAGCCGTTGAAAGCGGGCCCGCCTGGCCAGCGAGCGTTCAAACCGACGACGCTAGACGCCGCGTCCAGGTCCCTCCGCACCGAGGACCAGGTGCCACCGACCTTGTACCAACCTAGATCACCAATTGGTTTCCAATACAATCACGAGGCCAATATCCTGGCCGCTTTTGATGACGATGATGGAACCAATAGCTCAACTCGAGGATCACAATCGCCTTTTGACGAGAATTATCAAGGCTATGTCTCTCGCAACTCTTCTGAGATTGCTGGTTTTGGGGCCATCCCAGCACTGGGTCCCTTTGACACATCTACCGAGGCGCTAGACGGAGCCAGACGGAAGGTCTACGATACGCTCCCGCCTGAGAGGATCAAGCAGTACTTTCCGAGTGGGTTTCCATCGAGTTACGATGGACGACACAGGCCCGTGGGTGATGATTGGGCCACAAAGTACCCAGTTCCCGAGGACAGATTTATGCAGGAGAGCTTCTCGGAACGCATGGCCAAGATCAACCGCAACTTCTACGCCGGCACAGAGGGACTGGTCAAAAATCTGGAGCAAATCGTACGTGACCACAACTATCGCTGCTTGGAGAACAAAGTCGGCGTCATTGGCGAGGAGCGTGAGCGGCTCCGCGGGAGCCACATTGAGAGACTGGGGGCCGATGGCAAAGTCCAACCGCCGATTCTGAGTGTCGACGAGGTTGACAAGATGGACGAGGCCGATGCCGCAAAGCCGCTGGTCAATATGGCACTTGCCACTTTGCTGTCTTACAAGGAAAAGAGCGAGTCTGGAGTTTCGGGACTGAACGGATGGCCCAGCAGTTTTACCAAGGCAGACGACAGCTTGGTGGACGCCACGGACGAGGGCAACACGAGCTTTTTCAGCAAGCCGAAGGACGACTACTTCAAGAGAAGGAAGATCCCCAAAAAAGTGAGGCGGGGGTACTGAGAGTGTCCACTCCTTTACGTTGGCGCATTCAACCGCCCATCCCGATATTTAAAGGGGCGTTCCCGTTGCCTAGGCTTAACATATCGCAACAGTAAGCAGGTCATGGGCATTTGTTACGAGGGGTGTGGGTCATCATTTGATATTTGGAAGAGGACAAGGAAGATATCGGTGCGAGCCAGCATCGGCGGATATTTATGCTTTGGACTGATATTGGCGGCGAGCAGGACAATTGCTTTGGAGAAGCAGCGCCACTGCTTGGACGGTTTTTGGCTCAATAACGCAGAATCAAGTTAATCCCGCGCAGATTTTGTACAGTAGGAACGCGTAGCTTAATCATCTCACCCTTCTTATATCCTTGACTCATCTTCTCGATGTGTATGTCGAGGTTGTGGCTTGGTTCCGTTGGGTTTGTCGGCACTTCAACGTTCGAATTTCCTAAGAATCATCCTCGGCGCTCGAGTAGACTTCACGCAGGAACGCAGGAGTGAATCGAGCCATAAATTACAAGAGGCTTAAATTTGAATCGAAGTGTAGTGTATCACAAGAAGGTGGTATCTATATACGTGGCGAAGGAGTAGAAAGAAAGCAAAGCGATATACAAGCCCTTCGCCAGAGAGACACAGATGGTGTGGGCGCCGTTATGCCATGATGCAGTAGCGCGGTGAAACAGAGATTACTTTCCTTTTCCTTTTTTTTCTTTGGTCAAACCCACTTCACCCGCCCTGGCTTGGAAACGCCCTCGCCGGGTAGGCGCAGTCGGGTACCATAACCACCTAGGACCTGGACGGCCCGGCGCCGCGGCTGGGGAGCTCGAAGTCCGGGTTGGAGTTGAGTAGGATGTCGGTGCGGTTGACGGGGCGCCGGGGGACCATCGGGTTGCCTCCACCACCGGCACCGCCGCCGACGCCGTAGCTCCCTGGCGCCGGAGGTGGTGGCACCGGTGGGTTCCAGCGGGGGTTGATGCCCCGCTGGGAGATGGAGGTGAAGGTGGAGCGCTCAGATTCCGCCGGGCTGCGGGAGCCTTGGGGAATATCCTCGTAGGAGTTAGTCGTTTGGATAGGGGCAGGTACTGGTTTCTTGGCCGGAGGAGGTTCGGCGAAGCGGGGGTCCACGTCTTCGTAGTACTCACCAGCGAGCGCTGCCGGCGGCGGGGGCGGGGGGCTTCCTTGCGATGCAAGTTCTGCTGGGCGGCGTGTGTTCAGCGGCGAAGCTACGCGAGGGGAATTCCTGCCATCTTGGTTCCACGCCTGCCTCGGCGGTACATAGGCGGCGTTTCTACGGATTGCAAGTTAGTTGGGAGTGAAACACACAAGAAGTGGCGTAGACCGGGAACCAGCTTACTCTTCTTGGCTGTACCTGCTGGTATCGCTCATATGACGATCCGCGCCCGAGGTCCTCGCTTGCTGCAGCGCCAGCATCCCAGCAACATCAGAATCGCTGTCCCGAATGTTGAACTGCCCAAACCCTTGGGGTGCACTCGCTGGGCTACGACCTGCCGCATCCATCTCTATTGCTTGGCCTGGCTGGATTCCGTCATCGATGCCCGGTAAGGGAGGAGGGGACTCTGCCCGAGGGAGTTCGTCTCTGCTGGGGTTGTATGCTTCATATCCGCTGGATGAGACGTTGGACACTGACTGATTCATATAACCAGGCGCGGATGGCGGACCAGGAGATGGCCGTCTAGAGCCATATTGATTGGTGCCAGCAGGGGAGCCTCTCCTGTCATACTGGCCCTGATAGCTAGGTGGGGGCGGAGTGCGCCCGCCGCGCATAGGGCCGCCGTAACCACGAGGAGGGGGGCCATAACCTCCTCTGCCACCCGGGGGTCCGTAACCCCCACGCCCTGGAGGACCATAACCGCCGCGGCCTCCCGGAGGAGGACCGTAACCGTTGTAACCGCCCCTACCAGGGCCCGGGTATCCACCACGCCCTCGGTAAGCACCTGGAGGCAGAGGACCGCGCGGCGGCGAACCCATGCGCTCAACGGAACCTGACCTCATGGGATATCCGTCTTGTGGCGGGAGGGGGTTTCCGTACTGATCGCGGGCGCCAGGCGTGGTTGACATGGAACGCAAGGTCGCCATCTCGGCTTGGTTGGCCGAATCGTTTACGTAGGTAGATTGGTCGGTGTTGAAGGTGCCCGGCGACCTACTCGACCGGCTTCTGGCGGCAGTGAGGGGGATTCTCTCATCGCTGCTCTGATCATCCTTCTTTTCATACGAGGCAAATTCTGGCAGCGCATCCCCCCTGCCGTTTGCGCCGCTGACAAGAGGAACTGTTGGGTGGAGGGCGGACGAGCTGGGGACGGGAGCAGTCGAAACCTGGGCTTGACGATTGTAGTAATTCTCGCCACTCATCTCTGCGTTTTCGGCAATCCGCTTTTGCCTTGCCTTCCTGCCGACAACAGTCCTCCGCATGGCGCACGAGACCAAGCCGCTCAAGGCAACCAGGATTGTGGCGGCGAGAACGACGTACGAACCCCAGGCGATGTGGGGCACGAAGAGCAGGACATCGACGAGGAAGCTCAAGAGGCAAACCAGGAAGTTAAGAATGCCCACAATGAACAGCACAAGTAAGTACCTGGGGGAATGGGAGGGGCTGTGGAAGTGGGCGATTACAGCGAGGACGAACATGATGAGAGTTAAGAGGCCCGCGACCGGGTGAACAATGAGAAGGCTGGAAAGAGTGGAACGGGTTGAAGCGTTGAGGGAGAAGCCCTCGGCGTGCAGAGGTCCTGGATATGCGGATAAGTCTTGTGTTGATAAACGCAAGCATCGGATGGGGTTTACACTCACGGACATCGTAGCCGATCTCAATTGGGGTACAGCCATTCTGGGTGCAATACCCAAAGACGCCAAAGTCGATTCCTTCCCAGCTACCCAGGGGGATAGCACTGATAATGGGGGTCGATAGAACCGAGAGTAAAATGAGAACGAAGGCTGCAAATAGCAGCACCGACAACGGTGTCGCGGGGCGCAACATGGTGGCCAGGGCTCACAATGGGCGACCGTGGGACGGAGTCGAAGAAGTTTGTCGAGTTTGGGGCCGGCGTCCTCGAGACGCGGCTGCTTGAGAAGAGGTGCCCGGTCGTCCAGAACCGGAAGAACGTAAACGATGCTGCCGTCTTATCGAAGCACCATAAGGACTGGGCGTAGAATGGGAGTAGGACAGATACGAATTGTGGGAAACATGGGAAAGGAGCGAGGGTGGTGGTGGTGTGCTTGGCTCGGCGTGTCGCGATTGATTGATGGATGGATCGATTTATTAGTTCGGTTGTGGGCGGCGGCCTAGAAATGCAGCGCCGGTCCGAGTTAAACCATTGTTGATGCTCGTTCGGTCAATCGACGTTCCCCCGAAAAAGGAATGCTGGCGGGGAGTGACGCTCTGCACATGCGATGCGGCGCTCTAGTGGTGTGATTGAAGACCAGAGTGTGCTTGCGCAATGCCAGGGCGAATCGAAGTGGGAAATGCTGGTTAGGGGTACTGATTACAGGGAAACAGGGAACTGTGGGGAAACGAGCGAGGCGGGCCTGGGGCCCATGCGTCCGTTGCAGCTCTTGGCTTGAAATGCTTCGCATGGGACTCCACTGGCCCAATCATCGAATCGTCTTGGATGGCCCTGAAATGGAGTCCAAGATTAAGAAACTGCCCCGCAAAGCTCAGCCACACGCTGCTCGCGACAACACTGGCTTGCGTTGCATCATCTCTTGACGAAGTATCAAAACCAGCCTTGTCGGTCTAAGCTCTAAATCGTCAAATCGTCGTCTCTCGCCTATTGTTTACTACTGTAAAAATATCATACACGATAACGAATTGATTCGTAAGAACCAGACACACAGTACCTTAGTTATACCGTTGAGGCTTAACGAGATGAGCGATGCGGAGCAGCCTAAAGAGACGATCGGAACATCCACCCGTCATTCCATCCATGCGCCAAGCGCTACCCCCACTTTCAAGATCAAACAAGCATTGTGTATGTACCGGACTCCTAGTATGTATTTTACAATCAATACTCAAGTCCACGTACTAGCAGTATGGACATACAACGTGGTGGTGTTGAAAACATTGGTTTGCTGATATTTGAGCCCACACGAGAGCGGCCGCGCTACTCATGCAAAGCAGAGAGAGATCATGATGCGCGTGATTCCGCATCCCTCGCACATGGTAGGTGGGTACTTGTCCATTCCAACCACCAAATCAAGACCGAGGTCCCGCACGCTAAACACAAATTCGCATGCATGAGGAGAAGCAGCTTCCGAGCCCACCTCCCACAACACTGACTGTGATGGCAAGTGGCGATGAGTATAGAAGTTCCCGGCGTCACCTTTCATCCTCAACCCTCCCATTAATTCAGGTTCAATTCCAAAATCACAGATACAGCCGAGACCGACTCACACCGTAGTGTCATTTATATTACATACGTGACACACAAGTCCCGGCTTAAACGGTCAATCAATCTTAAAAAAAAGATTTAAAAAAAATTGGCAGCCAACTGCACGTCCCCGTTGGCTATCCCGTGCAGCTGGGCCGTGTCTGCGTTGACAAAGAAGACATTAGCCCCAGATGGCGTAACACCGTATGCAATCTGTACATATTACGGTAACGTTGTTGTTCCTCGACTTCCATGGTTTCAAGATTCAAGAGCAGATCGCCCAGGGCCGAGGGACCCCTGTTGTGGGGTGGTCTCAGGTCTACTCAGACCGTCAGACGCATAAACTTCAAGTTTGACGCTGGCAGGCGGGGCAGGGTGTTGTAACGAGGGGCTTCGCTTAGTTTTTTTTCGTGCTGAGGGTAATGAGGGCCACTGAAGTGGGAATTAAAGACTATTGATGGCTGGGAAGCGCCAGCATGTGGGAGATGTTTGATCGATTCTAGTGATCACCTATGAGACAACAATCAAACTTAAAGCTGAGCAGCTGTTCGTACTTCTTCGAGTTCAAGTGCTGCGTAAAGGTCGCTCTCCTTATTGCTTGCTTCCTAAGGGAGTTGTATCAAGTTTACAGACCAACAAACAGAAGAAGAGGCGAGATACTTGCGAGTACGGAGCAACACTACAACAGCCACCGGTAGCCTCTGAAGTGTCTAAGAGCAGCGCCAGGAGCTGATCCGGCCATTCCACTTGCTATTACCGTTAGCAAAGTCCGCATCTTCCTGGTTATCGTACGGTCTGCCGGTGCAATCGAAGTTCCTGGGTCCTTGGGGAACTGTCGAGAGGTGGTCTGCAGAAGTTCTTTTTGGAGAACATTAATACGGAAAGAGCGGCGTTGATGCTACCGATAACAGGTACCTAAGGTCGGGAAAACATTTGATGGTTATCACCGAGTTCGCCCGGTTGTTAAACCCCGATCAGCCTCGGAGAATCCGCGGTGGGGATCGGCCGAAGCGGCAAAATGCGGGCCCGATCTGCTGTCGTCAGCGGGACGCAGAAAGGATCGAGACTCTTCTGTCTGTTCGTTAATAAATCTCACTCTTTCCGTTTGCAGCCTTTTTTTGTTCTCGCCAAATAATCTAACACAATGGATTGAATTATGCAAAACATCACCTGCGCACTTACCTAACCGTCCCTCGCCGCCAGCCAACATGTGGCGTCTCGGCATGGCCGGCGCAAGCCGCCGACCGCTTTCGCCGTTCCGCCTAGCGATCCCGATCCGGAGATGCGCCCGCTGCACACCCACACTCCCGACAACCGCCCGGCGCACCGCCGCCGCACCAACCCACACCCCCTCCACCCGCCGCCTCCTCTCGACAGCTCCCCCCCGCCGATCCATCGGCCCCTCCTCGGGGCCCTTCGAACCCCTCCGCCCCCCCTCGCCCGCCTCGCTCGGCGCGCCGCGCGCCGCCCGCAGCTTCCGACACACCCGGCGCTGGGGCCGGCGCCTAATAATCGCCTCCGCCCTCCTCGGTGCGGGCTACCTGGCAGACCGGCAGGTGTACGCGTCCGGGATCGTGCGGTCGCTGCGCACGTTCGGCATGGGCCTGCTGGTCGCCGCCGACTACAAGCTCAACTTCCGCCCGGAGCCTTTGTTCGCCGGTAGCATTCCCGAACTGCACCGCCGCAGCGCCGAGCGCCTGTCTGATCTGCTGCGCGAGAATGGGGGGTTGTATTTGAAGATTGGGCAGGCCATTGCCATGCAGAGCGCTGTGCTGCCGCCGGAGTTCCAGGCCATGTTTGCGCGCATGTTTGATGATGCGCCGCAGGACGAGTGGAAGGCGGTGGAGAAGGTGATACGGGATGATTTTGGTGGTCGGAGTGTTGAGGAGGTGTTTGGCGTCAGTTTTGCTGGCGTGGAGGGGAAGGGTGTCATGGAGCGCACCGCGCGGGCCAGCGCGTCAGTGGCGCAGGTACATTGGGCAAGATTGGCCGACGGGAGGGAGGTGGCTATCAAGATCCAGAAACCGGAGATCGCAAAGCAGATCGGGTGGGATCTATGGGCGTTTAAGTGAGTGCTGCTGCTGCTTCTACTGTTACTGCGGGGTGTCTGCTAACAGGTGTGTTGCCAGGGTCGTCACTAAGGTTTATACATGGTGGTTCGACCTGCCGCTATATTCCTTGGTGCCGTTCATCACGGAACGGTTGATGCTCGAGACCGATTTTGAGAACGAGGCGAAGAACTCCGAGGTCATGCGCGAGCTTGTCAGCAAGGAGCCCAGTCTACGCGGGAGGGTATACGTACCACCCGTGTACCCCGAGCTGAGCTCCAAGCGAGTCCTTACTACTGAGTGGATTGAAGGTATCAGGCTATGGGACAAAGATTCTCTCACTCGGCCTTGGCTGGGGGGTTATGGCAAAGCTTCGATGGGGGTACACGGTGCCCAGTTGGATCCCCCAGACATGGACGCGATTCGCCGGGAGCTGCGCGAGAACCCGCATAGTCAGAATCTGAAGCCGGAACGCACAGAATGGAAGGGGCGCCGTGGGAAGGGCGGACTGGGCGTTTCTACGAAAGAGGTCATGACGACCATGATCGATTTGTTTTCGGCGCAGATCTTCAAGTGGGGTGTTGTCCACTGCGACCCCCGTAGGTTTCCAACCACCTTTCTTTCAATACCGCCCCCGCTAACACACCTGATCAGACCCTGGCAACATCTTCATCCGGCGGTTACCGAACGGGTTACCGGAGCTGGTACTGATTGATCACGGACTGTATGTCTACATGAGTGACAAGTTTCGGCACGAGTACGGCACCTTCTGGAAAGCCCTAATGACATTCGACAACAAGAAGATCGGTGAGATCACCAAGGAGTGGGGTATCAAAGCCGCCGATCTTTTTGCGTCGGCCACGCTTCTACGCCCCTACGAAGGCGGCGACCAGCAGCTGCAGAGGGGAATGTTGGGTGCGCTGGATGACAGCAAGACGGCAAGCCAGAAGCACTATGAGATGCAGAGGCGGATGAAGCAGGGTATCCGCGACGTGCTGGCTGACGAAGATAAGTGGCCGAAAGAGCTCATCTTCATCGGAAGGAACATGCGCATCGTGCAAGGCAACAACGCCTACATGGGCTCTCCGGTCAACAGGATCAAGATGATGGGCGAGTGGGCTAGCCGGTCGCTGTTCCAGGACCGGAACCTGCCGTTGAGGCAGAGAGTGGCCAACGTCTGGCAACATCTCCTGTTCAAGGCGGTGTTATTCATGTCGGACATCGCCTTCTACTTTTTTAGGCTGAAGCAGCTGTTTGGCCGGAGCGGTGGTTTGGAGGACGAGGTCGAGGCGAGGCTGAAGAGTGTGGCCCAAGAGTTTGGCGTCGAGCTCCAGCATAATGTTTTTGAGGGGTAGGGGTGAATTGAGAAGAGAAGGCGATCTCCTCACACTCTTCTGTACAACACTCTCCTGTACATTAAAAATCGCAAGCGCTAGATTTAGACGCATAGATGGATACCCTTGGTGTTTATTCGAGACGGCTATTAATGTCTTTACACGTCCTACCATCGCATCTCTTCTCCTTTCGTACTGTACCCAACTACCTACCTAGGTTGGCATCTACGAATACACCGCGAGGTGTCTACGTCTACTTCATACACAATACCTTCGCCTTTCCAGGGGTTTCTCCGGACATCAACTTGCAGGGGAGGTATGTACAAACCTGATAATTATGTACACAGTATGGAGGTTTTTTATCACCCCTGAAATCGTTGAACTAGCGCCCGGGATCCCGCATCGACACGAAGGTGCTTGGTGTTTTGTGACCTGTCATTCCATTTGCTCTCGTCGTGATTAAACCCGACTTGCAGGCGCATGCAGGATGCATCGATTGGCGTTCGTATGTGGGGCAATTTCCGTTGAAACACACCAAACCCAAATTCCGCGACCCCACCCAACAACCCCAGTCCAGACTGCTGAAATTGGATGTTTCAACTTTTTCGATGTCGGATGCCGTTTTCAATCATCATCAGACTCTCAGGAACTACTGTGTAACCGGGAAACAGCATGGAAGAAATACGGCCCCATGTTGCTAATGAATCCCTTGAGCTCAATTCCAGGTCACCATGAACCCGCACTTGGCTGTTTCTCCCCTTAGCGATTTCACAAGGTGGATGCTTGCACGTGGCTTGTGGGACTTCGGATATCGGGTTCTCGCTTTCGCTGTGTTAGGTGGCGTGATCCAGACTAAAAGAAAGCACCCATCACCAGGTTTGTGGGGAAGCATGTCTTATAGGTTGATCGAGGTTTCGGCAACACGCGCACACATCGCAGTGGACAATGCTGGCTATACTTTGTATGAAGCCGAGAACGAGTTGCGACGGCCGAGAATGGGTCGCCGTCGAGTGCTCCCGAAGACCCGGTCGGCGCGTCTCGCCGGCAGAAGAGAAAGGCGGGATTCGAGGTTGTTGATTGGCTGGCGCGTCTTACGAGGCAAGCCAGCGTCAGCTTTAGCGCGCCGGCTGCAGTGGAAAGGGGCACCACTTCGGATGTGGGGACAACCTGGTCCTGGGAAAGTCTGTTTCCAGGCCCTGGCCATCTGTCGTTCTGTGAAC
The DNA here is from genome assembly GCF_020726465.1 of Chaetomium tenue. Classification (NCBI taxonomy): domain Eukaryota; kingdom Fungi; phylum Ascomycota; class Sordariomycetes; order Sordariales; family Chaetomiaceae; genus Chaetomium; species Chaetomium tenue. The sequence continues at coordinate 3,951,075 of NW_027117333.1, read as the reverse complement.
CGAGCTGGCTGTTTCTCCATTCCCCATCACATCGGTGAGCTCCCCGGAAAACCATCTAGATGGAGAATCAAGCAGCGGAATGAAATGCAAGCAAACATGCAGAGCTAGCCGAGCCTACACTAGTGGGATGAGACATGATGCAGAAAGACCCTTGACAGCCATGGACCGTTCCTGTTTTAGCTCCGCCAGGGGCATGGAATGGCTTCCATACCTAGGCAAGCTTCTAGAACTCGTCTTGGAGCCAGCAACACCACACCGGATTCAAGACCGATCCAAAGTGAAGATACCTCATCACCTGTAATCCCATGCTTGGCACGGACCTGAGGAAGGGACTTGGCCTAGAAAGAACAGTGCAGCATGTTACAAGCCTGGCGTGCCTGGCTCCATCCTGTCTGTTTTAGTTTGTCCCTGGCTTAATTGCGCTCCGAGAAGGTACCTTCCCGGACCGTCCCCCAGGCTTTAATCATCAGCCAATCTCGTCGCATGGTCGGCATGGTCGCACTCGCCCATTGACTGGTCATCTTTTTTTCTCTTCGCGCCCCTGACGAGGTGCACTTACTTCCCTTCACACCCCTCACATTGTCCCTGAACGACTGTCGCATTGCCGGCTTGTCATAAGGTTTTGGAAGGCTGCATCGCAGCATCCTTTGCCCTTTCGATTCGATCTTTTACCTCGGCCTCGTCGACTCGGGCCTGTCACTCCCTTTCGCGTGAGCAAGTCTCCACCATTCCGCGCGTACGACCCAATTCCCAATTCTGTCCTCTGTCCGCTGTTCTGTTGTCAAGCTCCTCAAGCTCGTCAAACGCAGGACAGCTGAGGCTTGTGGTGGTAAAAACCGAGTAAGTCCAATCTCTACTTGACCTACGCCGGCTGTTGTTTTCAGCGATCGTTGCCCAAGTTGTTGCCATTGGAGTATGCGACTTCTGCGGGTCGCAACCTCGATAACGGAACTGCTGAGCCGAGCTAGATCGCTGGCGGTCGTGGTTGTGACCCAGGAAATGTAGCAACATGGCACGGTAACGGGATTCACCGAGCGCGATTGCCGATCCGGCACTCACGAGATAACTCATGGCTCCCCACGCACAATGGCGACAATGGCGACAATGGAAGTGACCAGATTGGGTTTGGCTAACACATCACGATACTTCTTAGGAAAGAAGCTCCCCCATAACCTACACCAGCCGGTGCTGCTTGTACTCGACGCTGTTCCCACCGAACCACTTTCCTCCCCGGAATCACCACAATCATTGAACGTGCCAGTCAGCGTATACCACCACAAAGGGGCCTTCTCGTTTTGGGTTGAGTCGTTACGGAACTGTGTTTCGTGCCCACCTCCTACCTTCTCTCACTCGCGTTTGAAGGTAAGCACGGGTTCAGTTGCAATTGCCGCTTCATCGAACTTGGAATGTTAATCGCATGCTAGTTCCCGCTCTGCACAAGCTGCAGTCGCTTCCCGGACCTGCGGGTTCACACCTCCCCATTTCGTTCGCTGTCCGCCCGCTTATGCGAGGCTGTTAGCCACATATTGAGTCCCTTGGGATCGAGAAATGTCATCACCGCCTCGTCGCTCTAGCCTCGGAATGTTACTACGACGCAGCAAAAGCAGCGACCTGAAGAGGCAGCAGGCTGCTAGGGAGCTCGAGCTCCAGCGCCAGCGCGATGCCGTCCCCAAGTCCCCACCGCGCCTGCCGGTTCTTTACAATGGCGCCCCTGCACCCCAACTAGGCCTCGGCGGCGATGCTCGTCCCGATTCTCTCGCAATCGTCTCTGGCAGAGCTGATCAAATGTCGGCTGCCACCCCACGGCCCTCGATGGAGCCACCCCGTTCTGCCATCAGCATCCCCCCTCCCCCCATCCCCAACGGCGGCTTCGATCCTTACGCCGGCACCGGAAGTATGGCACACCGCGGCCGCTACAGTTATGCCAGCAGCGCGATCAGTACCATCAACAGCCCTAGAAGGGTTCGGAGGAGGAAGGACCCCACTCCTTTTAAGTAGGTTGATTATCTGGCCACCCTTCGCTTAGCACAAAGCTCACCATTCGTTCAGCATCCTCATCGTTGGTACGTCGAATTCGGGCAAGACTTCTTTCCTTGAGTTCCTCAAGACCGCGCTTGCTCTCCCCGCAAAGAAGCGGGCGAAGAGCACTGTCGAGCATGACGAGCCCCCAAGGGCGCCGCCTTCCGGCAACTTCATCCCCCATTATCTGGAGACCGAAATCGATAGCGAGCGTATCGGCCTCACGCTGTGGGACTCCGAAGGCCTTGAGAAGAATGTGGTGGACCTGCAGCTTCGCGAGATGTCGAGCTTCCTCGAGAGCAAATTCGAGGAGACCTTTGCCGAGGAGATGAAGGTGATCCGGTCCCCCGGGGTACAGGATACCCACATTCATGCGGTTTTCCTCGTCCTCGACCCCTCGCGCCTCGACCGCAACATTGTGGCAGCCAGGGCCGCATCTGCGAACGGCCAGCATAACGGAGGGAAACATATCCCACATACGCGCATCCTTGGTGGCCTGGACGAGGATCTTGATTTGCAGGTCCTGAGGACGTTGCAGGGAAAAACCACGGTCATTCCGGTCATCGCCAAGGCCGACACCATCACGACTAAGCACATGAGCATGCTCAAGCGGACGGTAGCGGAGAGCCTCAAAAAGGCAAATCTCGACCCGTTGGAAGCCCTTGGCCTCGACGACGACGATGATTCGAGCACCGACCCCGCCAGGATCGACGAAGAGGACGAAGACCAGGTTTCGGAACTCAGTGAGGAGGGTGAAGCTATTGAGGCGGGCGAGGAAGGCTCGGAGTTGCCAATTCAGGGCCAAGACTCGTCGCCTAAACCGAAACGGCTCTCTAGCGGTTCCGTCCGTCGGCACAAGGCCACAGAGGAGAGCCTCAAGGAGGACGAGGTGCCATTTTTGCCCTTGTCGATACTCAGCCCGGACATCTACGAGCCTGAAGTCATTGGACGCCAGTTCCCATGGGGTTTTGCCGATCCGTACAACGAGGAACACTGCGATTGGGTCCGCCTCAAAGACACCGTCTTCAGCGAGTGGCGGGGCGAGCTCCGCGAGCTCAGCAGGGAGCAATGGTACGAAGGTTGGAGAACGAGCAGGCTCAAGCAGCAGGGGGGCAAGGGACATCGGTGAAATAACGCCGAGGGCTGATCGGGCTTTCGCCTGCCTTACGCTTACCCCAACATTACTGAGGTCAGCTACTCAATACTACCACTCTTTACAGGAGTGGAGATTGAGCGCACACCACATGGGCCCTCAGGCCTCCTGCCCTGTTCGTTGATACCAATCTCGACCTTCTTGTTCTCCAGTGTCTACTCTAGTGGGCCTCAGATCGCGACGACATCATACCCAAGCCGGTTTTTCTTTTTTACCAACAACAATCACCATTCGGTCTTCACGACTTTTTTTTTTTTTTTTTTCTCTATTTCATAACGAGTCCTTTTGGCTCGGATGAGCCGCGGTGGATGGGCCAACGGTTCTGCCGGTCATGGATGGCATTAAGGGAGTTCTGTTCTGAGGGCGTTGGCGCTTGCTGCGAGCTCCGAAGCAGCCCACATTGCCTTCTCATGTACCACGTTTATTTTGATATGGCCAAACATGGAATACCCCTTTCCCTTTTTAACCCGTGTTGATTTTTCTTCTTCATGTTGTCTTCTGGACTAAAACCCTGGAGAAGGGGGGATGGATATCTGTTTACCGACTGTGCGGTTGAGTGCCGCCTCTATAAGTTCTCATTTTCTTCTCTTCCTCGCGGCGTCCGGGCTGGCAGAGCAGAATGCGAATCGCGACTACTGTACAGAACCGAACAGCGCCGTACGTAGCTGGGTTGTTCTAGTCCTCGGCTGACTTGGGCGGTGTTGTTCCTCTATGTTACTAGATCAAATCAACACGATGATGTTTTCTGTCCCGACCTTCGGAGTTCATGTTCTGTGATGCCGCAGTATTCTCCTATCTGGAAAGTCGTAAAGTGAGCTAGCAGCGCGCGATTAGATGGTATCGCAGCGAAACGCTGAGTGGAGCATTGCGGGTTCGGTGCGGGTGGACGAAAGAAACGGTCACAGCAAAGATCTCGATAGTATCATCTCCTTCTGATATATACATCCTACATTACACCCCATCATATCACCACCCGCCCTCCCCGCGCAACCATCAAGCCACCTCCAACTTAACTCTATTCCGCTCCTCCCACTCCCTAACCGCCTCCCCCAGTCCCGTGGTAAGCGCGGCAATATCCCTGGCGCGGTAGTACCGCTTCCCTTCCTCATCATCGTCACCCCTGAAAGAAGACGAAGGAGACGGTGTAAAATACTCCAGCTGCGCCTCGTCGTCGGCCCCCGCCTCCCCGCCCAACCCCAGCCGCGCCCGCTCTGGCAGGTGCACCGCTTCCCGGTGCGCTTGGAAATTGGCGTCTGCGCAGGCCAGGGAGCACCAGGTCGTCGGTTGTTTTAGGGTGACTAGGCACTCGGTGCAAAAGCGTAGTTCCGCTGGAGGCGAGGGCGCGTCGGCCATGGGGGTGTCTTCTTCTTGTCTTTCTTCTTGGGCCTTTTGGTGCGTGGTGGTGGTGGTGGTGGTGGTTGCATGGAGTTGGAGACAGTCAAGGGCGGAGGCGCAGGTGTGTGTTTCTGCGTGGGAGAGCTGGGGGAGGGGGTGCTTGTTAGTGAGGGTGGACGGTGGGTGGGTGGGTGAGGGATGGGATGGCTTACGTGGCCTTGCTGTTCGCACCTCTCGGAGCAGAATACCGTCGGTTTTGGTAAGGCTCCCGCTGCCGCGAGTATAGTGCATATGCTGCAGGTGAAGTAGTCTTCTGTTCGTGGTTCTTGCCCGCAGACGGCGCAGCGGGGGAGATCGTACAGCTCGCCTGGTACCTTTTGTTGGGCGAGGCTTTCCCGTCGCTGCGCTTTCCTCGTCTTTTGCGCCTCGTGTGCGGCCCTGGCCCGGCGGAGCTCATCGAGCCGCTGGTTAAGCTTGTCGGTCTGTTCCCGCGCGCCCACGGCCGTCTGTCGCTCATCCAGGATCCGATCCACCACCTGTTCCATAGACAGTCGGTGATACAGCAGCATGTCGACGTACTTCTGGTGGTCCTCGGGCACGGTGCCATCCTCAGTCTTGAAGAACGCATCCCTCCACACCTCTGTCTTTGCCGCCACATCGCTCGCGGCAGCTACCCTTTCCGGTAGATGGGGATCTGTGCCAGAATCAGGTGCCAACGACCCCTTCCTGAGGATATCGGCCACCTCTTTGGCCAATGCCACTGCATCACCGCCCGCCGTCGCAGTGGAAAGGTCCTGTAGTTTCTCGAACACCGCCCCACGTCCGTATGGGTCCTCCACCATTAGCCTCAGCAATGACGAGCGCACCCGCTCAGCATACCACCGACCCCGCTCCTCCTGAACATGGTCGTCGATGGCTTTTGGAGCGATCTGGTATTCCTTGGCAGAGTCGATGAGAAGCTTCAATGCTGACAGAAAGGCGGGCCGGGAGGCGAACCATTCTTGCGTTGGGCCTGGGGCTGCTGCTGTGTCACTGGTACTTGACGAGGAGCTGAAATAACGTGCCCGGAGAGCATCGAGGAGGAGTTCGTAGCATTGTGTACACGAGACTAGAGATTCATGATCACCATGCTGGCCGTGGCAGTTGGATTTGATCTGGGCCGCTCGGAGGGCGAAGTCTTTCGATCTGGAGGCGGCAAGGGCGGATTGGAGGAGGAGCTCGGGCATGGTCGGGTATGAGTTGAATGATCAGTGAGTGAGTGAGTTAGCGAGTGAGTGAGTGAGCGAGTGGGACTGAGTGATTGGGTGATTGAGTGACTGAGTGACTGAGTGGTTGTGGTGAAGGTCGGGACAAGGTCAGTGTTGTGGTTGAATGAAACCCAAGCTCACAGACGACTTTGGCTCCAAATAACCGGTGTGAAGAGAATATGGCGACTAAATTTCAAGAGCGTCACATTTCATCTTAAAGAAGTGTTAAGATAGGAATCGTAATTGACGAGGCTGAGAGGCTGATCGCGGGAAGAGTTCCACAACCCCTTGCAGCGCCAAGAGGCTTTAGTTATGTGGGCCACCCTCGCCATCGAATTTACTGTGTAGTGTAGCGTTGCAACGCATTTCGTCCAAAGCATCCATCCTAGGGTAACGAATCTCCCATTGACCATCGCCAACGAAACTCATATTTCAAAACACCACCAACAGAACAACAAGATGGTATGTCGTCGCGCCCCGTTATCTTTTTACAAATACTAAATACCTACCCTAACAGGCCGATAAACTCCGAAACCAACAGGAACTCGAACGGCTCCAAGCCAAGTTCATCGGCACTGGACACCCCGACACAACGAGCTGGGAGTGGAAGACCAACATCCACCGCGACACATACTCGAGCATCGCCGGACATCCACCATTGTTGTCCTACATTGCGCTTGCAGAGAACGAGCCGGTTGCCAAAGTGCGCGTGCAAATGATTCGGGTATGGAACCCTGTTCACACTTCCCTTCCGCTTGACTAGTGTACCGCAGTCGCTAATGGAGTGGTCTACACAGAAAATGCTCCAGCCAGCCGGGCCTCCGCCACCTCGCGAAGGCGAAGAAGCGTTCGTGGCGTCGCGCCAAGAAGAATCGTGAAGCCCGACAACATCGACGAGGCAAGGACATTTACGAGGAGACAAGCAACAGGACAGGCGGACAGCGAAGGGATGTTGAGAATAAGCGGGCAGCTAGCAAGCCGCCGACAGGACATACCTCCGGTGCGTTTGCTTCGAGACGACCCTTTTCCTCGCCAACTGCCGCGGGACGTTATCAGGAAGGTCTACAAACGCTGGACAACAGACCGACTCCGTACCTGTAAGGCTCAGCTCCATAGAGAGAGAATGATACACAATGATACCCTGACTCCAGCGGCTCTCACAGCCCGATACTTTGTGGGTCACTCGCTGTCTTCATCTTCGGCCTCAGTCCGCCGTCTCCTTCCCCTGCGCCGAGTACTCGACCCGGGGTCGCCGTCCGGCGGCGCTACCTCCGCTCCCTCTTCGACAACTTCAGGCATGGTCGTTACCCTGCCCCTGGTCTTTAGGCTAACCTGCAACTTGCTTTCAAGCTCTTCGTTAGATCCGCCATAGATGGTCCTTACGAACGCCGCAATCGCGTCCTTGCCGACCTCGACCTTGCCACGCGGTCCAACGTGCCAGGTTGTGCCGTCGTCATCGCCCATCGACCCTGATTCAGTCACTCGCACCAAGTATCCTTGCTTTATCATCCGCTGAAGGACAGTATCCGTTTTTTCGTTGGGCGATGCCCCATTATGTGGATTCATGCTCGGCATGTTCTCAAGGGCGTTGAGCCGCGAAAGGTGTCTCCGCAGACGCGGGTCGCTGAGTTCTCCACCGCTAAGCGTAATTATGGCGATGATCGTGGTATAGAGGGCGATGTAGGAAGCCTCGCCCTCAGCGGACTCGACCTTGGATGCAGTTATAATAGCGGGCGTTGTGAAAGTCTCGGGGAGCGTAGAAACGAGGACGTATGCGTTCGAGGTAGGTTCTTTTTGGCTCTGGGATTTGGCAGCTGTCGGCCGGCGGATTGTCAGCGGTCGCAATCGGTTCTTTTTGACTGGGGGCGGCGGGAAACATACCTTTCCTCTTCTGTTCTGTCGTTAGGAGATTCCTGTCTTTCGTCGGCAGCTCTATCATCTCCATGCCAAACGTTGCCTGTAATTGTTTTTGCGCGCCAGCGAAAACCTTCTTAAACTCTCGGCCATTGGAACCAAGCACTGCGAAACGTCAGCAGCCGCTTGCACCAAGCCTAACATTCTTCAATACCCTTGTCCCTAATGCCATCTCTCCGGATCGGTGTTCGCGAGTACTCGCAGGCAAGGGCATAGCGTACAAGGCTCTTGATTAGCTGGCTGGTCTCGTCGCGCTGGCCCCCATCTGCCATCTGCTCGTCACCGTCGCCATCAACATCGTCGGGTATATTAGAATGCTCATGTTGCATATCTTCGTCATCGTTCTCTGGGACGGTCTGCTTTCGGTCAGTCTGTGGTTCCATCCCGTCCCGGTGGGATCAAGACCCACCTGGTGTCTTCGCCGTTGTTGCGCGGGCATGGTGGGGAGGAGGATCCTAGGCAGCAATCTCAAGCGGGTGAAATTCCGTTGACAACGCGCGAAGGGATAGGTGAAACGGGGTGATAGACCAGGGACCCGAGCTCGTTGTGTCAAAAAAACGAAAAAGTATTCGTAATGCACCCATTAAAAGTTGACCTGAATTCGCGATGCGGGGTGTCGTGGCGCGCGTCGATCTCTTGTCAAATCGCGTCTTCATGTGCTTTTTTGCCTGCCGGGACCGTGGGGTTCCTGGCAAAGCCAGGGTCCAGATTCCGTGGGACCCACTCAAAATAATCTTTCGTCGCAAAGAACATCGGGATCCACTCGGTCGACTCTTCGCGGGCCATATAGATGGATGTCACCCGCAGGACTTTCCCGTCACTGATGCTTTGGTGGTGCAGTAATAGGCCGTCCCAATAGTCCCCATGCTCGGCCGCAAGTTGACCGGAAGCGCCAGCTTTGTCTGCCTGAGATGCCGACTCCAGCTGGCTGGGGTCCCCAAACGGCCGCCGTTTACTACCCTCGCCCTCTCATCTCTTCGAACGCCCCTACGATCTCTCGGTACCTACCGCGGTCGACCTAACGCCGAATGGCTCAACGATCCTAACGATGGGGAGACGGGTGCTGGTCCCAACTCCGAACCCAACCCCGAACCCACTCCTGAACCCAGCCCTGAATCCGACGCCGACACAAAAACCCCCAATGAACACTTTGCGACGAACTGGCCACTCCTTTCGCGGCCGTTGGAACATCGCTTCTACAAGTCCAGGGGTCAAATGGTCTCCCCCGAAAAGGAGGGGCTCTCCATCGACATGCTAGGGAAGCCTGGCGCCGCCATTGTTCTTCGAGAGAAGCGGGCCTGGAAGAAAAAGCCCCAGCCGGTCTCTGACGACGCCGAGGTTGTCCAGGTTGATCCCGCGAGCCTCCTGCTCCAAGAAGACGCCGCCCCCGCGGATGAGGATATTCTACTCAACATCCACGAGCTACGACCGAAAGACACAGCCATCCTCTCCGACAAGCAGTTTACCCAACTCAAAAACACACTCGTCGGAGGGTTCACAGGTGCCCAGTTGGCCCGTTATTTCAAGGAATACGAAACGTTACGGCGACTTGATGGCGAGGAAAACAACAACCCGGAAGAAGCCCCGTGGGTGCTAGAGCGTCAGCCATGGGCGCCGACGGTTTCGGTTGGTGCACAAGACATCGAGCCTCACCTCGTGGGCTACATCACCAGGGGCATGGCCCCCAAAACTCGGCTCGTGGTCCGGCTGATTCGTGAATGCTGGGACGTGGCCAACAAGAACGTTCTCGACAGAGATGGCTACCTTAGCATACGACTCCGTGATGTGGAATTTTCCCTCCTAGCCCGTACGTCAAGCGAAACTTCGACACCCGTCCTGCTTTACCGAGCTAACAATCCTATGCCATAGTCGGCAACAGAAGATGGCTAGAGGGTGCGCCAAGAGCCATATTGGCGCAAGTGAAGGAAGTCAAACTCATTCGAGAATCCCAACTCGTTTCTGTCGTCGCTCCCAAGCACGCGGCACTATCGGTTCTTGACAAGGTCCATGAAATCCTTTCCAATGCTAGGACAAGCGAGTTTGACATCGACCTCATTTCCCCCGAGGCTCTTGAAACCGGTGTCCTTGAGGAAGTTGGGCGCCTGACCAACACGGTAACGCGGCTAGACCCGTCGGGGAAAAAGGTATATGAATCGACCCATATCTCCCAGAGCAGTGGCGTATGGCTAACAAAATGATTTTCCTAGGTGGTTGTCACCTGGATTCATATGCCGAAACGGGACGAATACTTCGAAAACGCGAGTGAAACCGTGCTTCGATTCTTGCGTGAAGCATACGGGCCTAAATCCTGCCTTTCCACCGCTTTGGCCGTAGTCCCGGGCGACCTGGCACATCAAGGTCGATACCTCCCGCTGCTCAACTGCTCAGCAAAATTGCCGTGGCAAGAGCGCTTCGACAAGTGGGTGAGGTGGACTGCCGCCGTACCCCAGTGGAATACCGAATCTAAGGCACAGCAAGTCACAATACCGGTAGATATCTTGCCTTTCAAATTGAACAACGAGAAGGCTGCCAGAGAGTTAGACTTCGGCACCCCTGGGGACAATTCACAAGGGTGGCCTGCCGAACCACACACCGACACGAGTGTGACTTTTGGCCATGTCGTTTTTGCCCGCCAGGAACAGGAGCAGTCAGCTGTTTCGCCCAGCCGACCACCCCAATTAAACACCTCCTTATCCCGGTCCTTCGTCCCGGCCCTCCCCGCCCTCGGTAGCCTCAACCTGCCCAACAATCTCCATGAAGAAGGCCTCTGGCACACCATTACTGTAATCCGCTTCGTGCCGTCCCCCGACCTCTCACCCGAACTCATTGCCTCGGCGCCGAACCTCGAGCTCCGCGTGGAAGCCGACCATGTGGAGGTCAAGGGTTTGGTCTCGCTACGTGCCGTCAAGGACACTTTCAGAGGCGATGTGCTCTTCCCCGCAGCAGCCGTCGACGCCCGCCTCGTACAGCAGCGCAGCTTCAGCATTCCGGGCACAAGCATCGAGCAACACGTCCCAGCCATCATCAACTTTCTTTCCAAGTCCGACCTGCGCCCCTGGCACGGCACGCTGAGGACCCCGCCGGTACTGCTCGGCGTTGAACTCCCACCACATCTCTTCACCCCGCCTACCACCGACACCACCACCCCCGCCGCAACTTCCGAGGAAGAAACCATGGACGCGCCAACCCAAGTCAAAGTCGACTACACCCTCGCCTCGATCGAGGTGCAGCGCACCGTAACGGCCGAGTACGCCTCGCTCAAGCTGCGCTACACCAGCATCCAGGCGGGCCAGCGCGGTGGCGAACGGTCCGAGCTATCCCTAGAAGCGGTGCGCGTGCCGCCCCAGGCCGATGTCGAACCCGAGGCGTCCGATGTGTACGACCTCGTCGACGAGGAGGTCGATCGTGCGGTGGGATTTAGCTCACACGTCAAGAACTCGCCCAAGGCGAGTTTCCGCCTCGCCGAGGCCGAGGCTGCCGCTCTAGCGAAGCCGGTGGAGCTGGATGAGTTTTTGCGGGCCGCGTCTGGGATCGTGAACGAGAAAGGCCGGTTAAAGTGGCATGCGAAACGATCGTAGAGAGACAACATGTACAATACTTGTAGGATAGACAAAACTAACCTTTCGGCCACTGTCGAGAACTCAGTTCCATGCATCGGGTGACAATGCAAGTATTTTCTCATGAACCGACGTCAGACACAAGAGAGCGTCGCCCATTAGGAATCCACCCGGTGAGATAGATGCAAGGTAGAACACACTAATCAACCATTCATCAAGATGATGGGGCGACATTACCACATACAGAGACACACGACAACACCCAGCAGCAGCAGAGGGCAACAAGTTGGGAATCATGACCTTCGTGATCACTTCTAGGAGACTCTATTTTGTACTAAGCACATGATGAGAAGTTTTGATGCGCAGAAACCCCGACCATTAACCCCCTCAAATGTGCCGCATCACAAAACGACCCGAGTGCTCATGTAAATCGTAGCATCGCGGCTAGTACCGCGACGCGATCTCGCGTGAGAGCCAAGTGGCCCCGAATCCCTGGAAGTGAGATTTTTGTTTGCTTGAACAAGAAACTGTTTATTTCTTGCCAGCCTTGGCAGCGGACTTGGTGACCTTGCCGGCACCACCAGCCGACTTCTCGACCTTCTTGATGACACCGACAGCGACGGTCTGACGCATGTCACGGACGGCGAAACGACCGAGGGGAGGGTACTCGGTGAAAGCCTCAACGCACATGGGCTTGGAGGGGACCATCTTGACGATGGCGGCATCACCAGACTTGATGAACTTGGGGGCGTCTTCAACAGACTTGCCGGTACGGCGATCGATCTTCTGCAGGAGCTCGGCGAACTTGCAGGCAATGTGGGCCGTGTGGCAGTCGAGGACGGGGGCGTAACCAGCACCGACCTGACCGGGGTGGTTCAGGACAATGACCTGAGCCTCGAACGACGCAGCACCCATGGGCGGGTCGTTCTTGGAGTCACCAGCGACGTTGCCACGGCGAATATCCTTAACGGACACGTTCTTGACGTTGAAACCAACGTTGTCGCCGGGAACACCCTCGACAAGCTGCTCGTGGTGCATCTCGACGGACTTGACTTCCGTGGTGACGTTGGAGGGGGCGAAAGTGACGACCATACCGGGCTTCAGGATACCAGTCTCGATACGGCCGACAGGGACCGTTCCGATACCACCGATCTTGTACACATCCTGGAGGGGAAGACGGAGGGGCTTGTCGGTAGGACGCTTGGGGGGCTCGATGGAGTCGATGGCCTCGAGGAGAGTCTTGCCGGTGAGCTTGCCACTCTTGACCTCCCTCTCCCAGCCCTTGTACCAAGGAGCGTTGGTGGTGGCCTGAAGCATGTTGTCGCCGTGGAAACCGGAGATGGGGACGAAGGCAACGGTCTTGGGGTTGTAGCCGACCTTCTTGATGAAGTTGGAGGTCTCCTTGATGATCTCCTGGTAGCGGGCCTCGGACCACTTGGCGGTGTCCATCTTGTTGATGGCGACGATGAGCTGCTTGACACCCAGGGTGTAGGCGAGCAGAGCGTGCTCACGGGTCTGGCCATCCTTGGAGATACCAGCCTCGAACTCACCAGTACCAGCGGCGATGATGAGAATAGCGCAATCGGCCTGGGAGGTACCAGTAATCATGTTCTTGATGAAGTCACGATGACCGGGGGCGTCTGTGAGATGATACACGTTAGCGAAAGGCGATAGGCAATGGGACCCGAGGTTGCGACATACCAATGACGGTGACATAGTACTTGGGGGTCTCGAACTTCCAGAGGGCGATATCAATGGTGATACCACGCTCACGCTCGGCCTTGAGCTTGTCAAGAACCCACGCATACTTGAAGGAACCCTTGCCGAGCTCAGCGGCTTCCTATTGTTTGGTGTCAGCTCAATCCTTGGCAATTGAGAGCCAAATGCGGCGCGGTTGGTGGGGTGCAAATGCGGGGTCGGTGGGCCTGTCGAAAAGAATTTCCCTTATCTGCTGGGTTTGTGTGCCCCTCCCCCGCTTTGGGAGGAGGGGCAACCACAAAGGCAGAGAGGCGCAGGGAAAAAAGTGCCAGACTGGCAGAAATGATGGTACGGTGGGAACCGGGCAAGAAGGGGCCTCTGGCAGCGGATGATTGAGTTGGGGAAAAAAACTGACCTTCTCGAACTTCTCGATGGTACGCTTGTCGATACCACCGCACTGGTAGATAAGATGGCCGGTCTGTGGTCTTGTCAGCGAGCTGTCCTACAGCACAATGTAGCAGAGACCTGAAGGGTGAGGCTTACAGTCGTAGACTTGCCGGAGTCGACGTGTCTGGATCGCTAGATATTAGTTTCCCTACATTCCAAACGATGCCGCGAACAAGGGGCAGGGAGAAGGTGGACAAACCCAATGACAACGACGTTCAGGTGGAGCTTCTCTTCCTTGCTATGGACTGTTAGCTGTGTTGACGAAGCAATCGCGGCCGTTTGTGACCGAGCGGGAAGAGTAGGTGACCACGACTTACCCCATTTTGACGGTGTTGTTGTTCTGAAGAACGAAACTGGCGACTTGCGCTTGATGGAAGTCTGTAATAAGTCAGAGATGATGCTCTCGTGGAAATGGAGATCGCGCGATGATGGTTACGCACTTTAAAGTGGCAGGTGATTGCTCGAATCAGGTATGCCGACGAGGAAGTGAAGAGGGAGAGTAGGGTGATTTTTGAGGAGGGGTCGAAGTTTTTATGGGCAGGCCGGGAGGGGCAAGGCGAGTTGGTGGGGTTGCGCAGCACAAAAACTTCTACTAAGGTGGGGCAAGCCCTCAAATTTTTGCCAGCCAAATTTCTCTGCCGCACCTTGCCGCCCAGCCCCGCGGTCAGGCTTCAGATTGTTCACAAAGCGCACCTGATGTAAAATACACGGAGGATACATTAATTCGAGTCACCAAATGCAAGGTCAGTCAAAACCATCCCGGTGTGAACTTCTACGCACAATATGCATTCATAGATTAAAAAAAAAAAACTGTTTTCATGTCATGCCGCTTGGGCTTGGTTGAACTGGCCCCTCTCTGGGTTTTGAAACTGCCCCTCTTCGCGAACTCTCCTAGGCAACCGATAAGCCCCTCCGTTCGCCAATCCCGGGTCCTTTTTGCCTTCAAAACCGGCCGGCCCGAGCGCCACTGGAGCAACGCGCATGTTCAGGTTGGCGGCAAAGTGGGACTCCATGCCGCAGAGGTGCATACCCTTGATGCGTTAGGCATTGGCCTCCAGCCCAACGTCAAGAATGTGACGATGCTGTGCGTGAGTTGAGGAGTCTGCGGCATGAGTCAAGCTCCGGGCAGCCAGATTCACTTCCCTCCTCCCTTGTGACCCAGAAGCTCGCAGGGATTTACTCCGAAAACATTTGCAATTCCCATTTCTCATCGGCGAATGACTGTCGTTGGATAAGCGGGAATCAACTCTTTGTTTGGGGGGTTACAATTCCAATCAAGCATATTGTGGCGAAGTGGCCTCCTCTCTTGGTCACGGCCGTCCCAAACGTAGATCGGTTCACCAGAACAGGACCGTCACTTATGCGTTTGCAAGGACCATGGCAATCTGGAACGCACAATCTTTTTTCTCCTAGCAGTTCACGTCTCGCATCCCGCACCACTGCAATATTGTTTGTGGTCATCGGGCGTCTTGACAGTTCGTGGTCTTCCATATCCGTATGAGGCTAGGGCCGGCTGAGAGCTTCAGCTGGTATCCGTTTGATGTCGGCAAGGACAGGGGTTGATGGTTAAGCTTCGACTGCAGATATGTACATTCTGGCTCCTCCACCCACCATGTCCCGGGGAGCCATCATGTCGGGGTTCCCGCAGCCCTGTTCCTTCTAGTAGTGAAAAGGTGAAAGGGGTTTCCACTCTTCCACGGCCAGGGACCCAGGCTCCCATGCCTCTCGGGTCCTCTACACAGTAGACAAGCAGAGGGTCTCTCGATCCCTCAGACACCTGAGTTCCTTCCAACTGCTTGACTTGATAGCCTCTGGTCATTAATGAGAGCATGCCCGTTTCTAATAACCTCAAAAGAATAGGAGGCTGCCACTTCAAGGGTGAACCGGCAGTTCTTCAGCTATGTCGACGCGGAATTCCGGACTTGGATCCACAGAAACAAATAAGCTTATCCGTCCGTTAGTGGACATCAGGACAAACCCAGCCGTTCGTTTAAAAGGAGTGGACTGACACTTGCGGGGGCGAGGCATCCGAGTTGACGAGAGCTGCTGAGCCGGGATACATACTTGCATTTCAGTTGGTATCAAGCCCGTCGGGACGAGTCAAGAGGCTCTAGTGCCCAATCTCCTTCCCAATTAAGCCTCAAACTCTGATCACACTGACCCGCTCCTCTCCTTACTGGGAACCAACTATCGACCGCAATTGGGAGAAGAAGACCGCCGGCCTCATACTTTATCATTCCGCTGTGGCCTATGCTTTGTTCCCGCCTTTGCCGGGGCATCCACGCATTAACCGTCGTCCCATGAGATATGGTTTCTGATGCTAATACTAGATATATGTGTAAGCAGTGTCATGGCGAAGGAGATGCAATGCGTTCTTTGACAAAAGAGGCTATGATCGCCACGAGAACCGATCGATACATAGTAGTTGATTGACATTGGGCATAAAAAAGGGGGCAGCAGCTGGTTAAAGCGGTTGGCCGCCCAGGAGCTTCCGAGTCCTCCCCTAGATCACCTTCCCGAGAAACGTGGACATCGAGTGCTTCCAAACACACGAAACCCTTGGATCGACAAGCTAATACCCTCACATAGGTCATTGCAATATACACTAGGCCGTATTTACCATCACACATTTTTTCCATCCCCACTTTAGCCCTCTCACTAATAGACCAGACTTACCGACTCCGATAGCACGAAGGGACACACTCAAATTTTCAAATCTTCAAGGAGTTTATCTACTTGATGCTCAGGCACTGAGCTGCTGAACTTCTTCATCTGTGAACCCAAAGAGATGGAGCAAGTCTAGCATGTTATCCCCGTTGATACGCGCGCTGGCCTCCATCTGCACTCTGGGTTTCGCGTTCCAGGCGACACCCAAACCCGCAGCTTCCATCATGAGCAGGTCATTGGCGCCGTCACCCACGGCAACCACCTGCTCCAGGGGGATGCCCTCCTTCTCAGCGATCTCGATCAGAAGCTCCCGCTTGCGCTCCTTGCCGACGATGCGGCCCTTCACCTCGCCGGTCAACCGACCCGTTGCTTCATCAATGACGACTTCGTTCGCATGAGCATAGTCAATTCCCAGCTCTCCGGCCAGCCAGCTCGTCAGGGGCAGGAAGCCGCCCGACAGCACGGCGGTCTTGACACCCAGCCTCTTCAGCGCACGCAGGAGCGGCCGCACGCCGTTTGTCACGTCCAAGACGGGGCGCAGCTCTTGGAAGAAGGTACCCGGCAGGCCAGCGAGCAGCTTGACGCGCTCGCGGAAGGCCGAATCGAACTCGAGCTCGCCGAGCATGGCGCGGTGGGTGATGTCGGCGACGCGCGCAGCCAGGTCCGGCGGGTCCTTGATGGTGGCGGCCAGGAGGTCGATGACCTCTTGCGTGATGAGGGTGCTGTCCATGTCGAAGACCACCAGGCGCGGGTACCGCCGCCAGAGGGTGTCGGCGCGCAGCGCCACGTCGACGTTCCACTCGCGCTCGAACCTGTAGATAAGCTCGTGCTTCCGCAGGTCGGCCAGGGAGAGGTAGTCCAGCGAGGGTGCGGGGGAAACCGTCAACTCGACGACCACGGGGTGGTGATCTTGGCTGGTGTCCAACTTGAGGCAGCGGTGCGCCGAGGTGAGGTCGTTCGAGCCGGCAGGGAGCGGGAAGGTGGTCATGAGGTGCAGGAAGGAGGTGATGCACATGGGCGTGACGTATGAGCCGTAGAGATGATCGAGCGGTTCAGGCTCTGCGGCGGGTGGTTCGAGAGGGTAGGTATCAAGGCTACTGCTCGGGGCCATGGTTGGGGGGATGTCGGAGTCGGAGGGGGCGCGGAGCGAAGGGGACCGGCTTCTCTGCGGCGAAGCGGCCTTTTTCGGGGAGGGGATCGCGTTCGAAGCCCGAGGAGTCGTGGAGCGGTAAAACAAGGTCGCGACGAGCTTTTCGGTGCGGGCGCCAGGCCTCGGTGTGCAGTCTGGATGCGACAACTCGTGGCTCAAGCCGCTCTCGACAATCGTGGGAGGGTGCTCGGGCGAGGGAACCCCCCTGAAGTGGGTGATCTCGCGCGGCGAGACGCTGGTCGCCTGAAGGTCCTCGACCACGGTGTCAATGCCATAGTGATTTTCGGGCTTGTGCGGAGGGCGATACTGTTGATGATCCCTCAGAAACGAGCTGCTGCGCATGGCGGCGGTCATTGAGGGCCGTCCCTGCCGGGGAGAGGCACCGGCTTCCTCGGCCATGGTTCGCGGTTGGGACTTGCGAGAGAAGAGGTTATCAATGCAAATGCCCAGTGAATGCAATGCAGCTTTTCTTCAGAAAAGGCCGAGAACACTTCCAGCAGCGGGATTATGTTCGCTTGGTCCCCGCGTCTCGACGAGTGTTTTCAAGAAACTGGCAGCGCTCGTGGAACCCCACCTTTGAAGCCGGCGGGCAAGAAAAGGACCCCGCCATTTTCCTTTCCTTGGCAAGCACTTCCATTGATCCCATGCAACAAGACTGCAAGTAGCCTGGGGATGCGGAATGACGCCCTACACAATAGGTTCGTCAGCTAGGTATGACGGTCACCAGAAGGGCTCAAAGGGATCCAACTCTTGCACTTCATGATTTCCTCATCAACAGGTTGCCAGAGTACAGGATATCCACGAGCCACTGCCAGGTCAGACCTTGGCATGCGTGGCTTGTTAATGCGCCGAAAACATGGATGATTCCCATACTGTGCAGTTATTAAGGTGATTCGTTGATGTGGGGAACCCGGACGACCTATTAGTCCTGTCCCCCTGAACCGTTTGATCAGGGATATCGTCAACCCGCCGCTAACGAAAGCCAACGCCGACATTAGTCGTGTCTCGGATTGTTCACTCGATCATTCCAGTTGATGCTGTCGCCGGGGCGTCCAGTGAGCAGGGGTTCCACGAAGCCGGCTGCGTGCCCAGGGGTGATTTACATATCAATCATCTCAGTATGTTATGTAAAGGGTGTGCTCGGGCGCAACCACATCTCATCAAGCCGGAAGTCGGTCCCAAGTTGAGCCGCCGAGCCGCCGAGCCGCTTCTCTCCAGACTAAAACGACTTCACAGACGAAGTACACCAGACTCGAGTTCCATCACGGTCTCTTGCAAGGAAAAGGGGCACTCGCGCCTTTTTAGAACGTCACAGATGGTGACATCATAGCAGTCGTACCATAGTTATTTGTAGGTCCGTAGAGAGGCGCGGCTGACTAACAACCCTTGAGAGAAGATGTTCGTGAAATGTGTCAGAGGAATGGACATCAGATGGCGTCCCGATCTTCCAACCGCCGGAACCTTGTATCCGCAACAGGCGGATCTCGGCAGACACGCAACAGCGACAGGCACAGCACATCACGTTAGTGCTCATTCCTGAAAGGAATCGCGCCTTCCCCAGGACCGAGTCCTTGCCCCAAGGGGTGGCATCCAAACCGCAGCGGGAGAAACCCCCACAGAAAATAGGCCGAATTGGCCAATCACAGGGCTCCCAGATGTCGTGATCAGCCTCAATGAAAACACCACCACTCTAACGGAGTCTTCATGAAAAAGCGCCTTTAACAGCGCCTCCACCTGTTGGTGTCATGCTGACCCGGTTTCCACGGTCAGGGGCCAATACCAGAGTGTCCCTGCCCCTCGGATATCTCGAGGATGACCAAGAATCTAGAAACAGGCATTAGTAATGGCGGTGATGCGTTTAATAGAAAACGAACCTCTCTCGCCCAACTTCTCACTTCCGGCGGCCCAGATTTCGCCATTTGGTCTCGAGTATTCGTAACCCCGGAAAAGACGGACATTCCCTGCGAGACGCTCGAACGGGCCATCCCACAACCAAACCTCCTCCCGTGCTGTTTTAATACCACCCGACCCCCTCTACCCCCTTTCACCCACGTTCTTGACACATCCCCCGCTTGCGATTTCGGTACTCCTCCTCTTCTGCCCGCTTCTCCTGCAGAACAACTTTAACAAGACTTCATCCTCGGCTTGCACATCGCCTTGAGTCCTGACCGCCTGTTCCCTCCTCGTCTCTTTTGCAACGACCCGTCACCCGTCTTCAAAATGGCCGACGACTCGCGCACCGAAACCTCTTCCCAGCTGTCCTCGCCTGGCGACCATGGCTCTGTCGACTCCGGCTTCGCTTCGCCAAGCGTGTCCACTGTCAGCCTACCCCGGATATCCCTCACCCAACCGCACATCAAGCACCTCAACAAGCAACTCGAGGCCCTCCACCCCATGGACGTCCTCCGGTTCTGCAAGATCTTCTTCCCCAACCTCTACCAGTCGACGGCGTTCGGCCTGACGGGACTCGTCACCGTGGACATGTTGTCCAAGCTAGACGCCGAGTCGGCCAGCCCGCAGCCGATCGACCTCGTCTTCCTAGACACGCTCTACCACTTCCAGGAGACCTACGACCTTGTGGAGCGCGTCAAGGAGCGCTACAACGTCAAGGTGCACGTCTTCAAACCGGCGGACGTCGATAACGTGACCGAGTTCGAGGCCCTGTACGGCGAGAAGCTGTACGACATGTCGTCTGAGCTGTACGACTGGATCGCCAAGGTGGAGCCGTTGCAGCGAGCCTACTCGGAACTCAAGGTCGCGGCCGTCCTGACAGGTCGGCGGCGGTCCCAGGGCGGCCAGCGTGGTGACATCAACGTCATCGAGCTGGACGACGAGCGCGGCGTTATCAAGATCAACCCACTCGCCAACTGGTCCTTTGCCGAGGTCAAGGCGTATATCGACGAGCACAAGGTCCCATACAACGCCCTCCTTGACCAAGGGTACAAATCGATCGGAGACTGGCACTCCACCGTCCCCGTCGCCGAGGGCGAGGATGAACGTGCGGGCCGCTGGAAGGGCCAGGAGAAGACCGAGTGCGGCATCCACAACAAGCAGAGCCGCTATGCCCAGTGGCTCGAGGACGCAGCACGGCAGCAGACTCAGGAGGTGTCGGCATAGGTATCGGACCCCAAATGCATCCGAAATTCTTGTGATAAAAAGATGAGGGGTTAGCCGTGGGTTTATGATAACGGTGATGAGATGGAAGGGATCGCACATACATTTTACAAACGTTATGACGGGCATTACAGCGGCGTTTTAAGGGGACAGCTCGGTGTCGGCGTTATTGATCCCCGTGGCCACGGGAGAATCGTGGGTTTCGAATAGCATAGGATTTTTGTTTTGCATTGCCATTTCCGTTGTCTTCAAGTTAAATAGCTAAACAAATCAAAATTTTCAAGAACGTCGTTGTCGGGTTTAGGAGCTTCGTGGAGGAGGTGAAATGCGGGGGACGGGTCAGGAGACCACAACGGCCTGGACGATCTAACCAGGGCGCCCGGAATGGTGATTGGACGAGAGCATCGGCGGCGGTTGTTGCATCGTGACCTTTCCAAACATTGGTAGGCGACGATTTCCAGTCGCATATCAAAGGTGGAAAAAAGGCATGACTGCGTTAATGCATCGCGAGTTTCTGGAGCTGGAGTTGCTCCGAGCTGTCCGCCCTCTGCCGAGTTATCGATAAACTCGAGCTTGGCAGCAAAATGCCTGATGGACTTGGACCAATCCAGACGAGACCCCGTCATTCTCCCCTAACCCTAACTACCTAGTTACAGCTTCTCAGCTTCGCAACGACTCGAGCAACTCTATCCAAAGAATCTCAGTCTTAAGCATTCCTACCAACAATTCACTTAGGTACTAAAGTCCCGTTATCTCGACGTAACCCAAGCTATATCATGCAATATGATGGCTACCTCGCTGCTCTCGGCATTTAAGTTACTGGAAGATCGATCCAGGGGTTGCCATGATCACCAGCCTCCGACACCCTCCGCCTCACATACCTCGTGGCGCTTTCTGCCACGTCCAATGGCATGTTGCACATTAGGGGCTTCGCTTTATCATCGTGGCTACGGGAAGTCAATCTGCCTTGTTCCGGTTTCCGAAACTGACTGGGCAGGGGCGTCGCACACTTGTATTGCCCAGCTTTACGTTGTTCCCCGTTGCAATGGCTCAACTAACCACGTAGCCCTTGCCGTTGGATCGCGTCGGATGCGTCAATGCTATAGGGATCAAGTTCTTTTGGTCGATGCCATCGTGAGATAATCCGGGAAAAGGGAGGCTAGTGAACTACTGGCTTGCGTTGCGAGTGTTTCGTTTCGAGGATACTTCGGGATTGCTGAGTTTCAGGTGCCGTTGCTGCTGCCTACATGACCACGATATCCCCGCTGTTAGATTTCCGTTGTTGGTTCATTCCCATTGCAATCGGCTGTCCGACCTTCGTAGGGATATGTCTGCGCGATGCATCCTACATCTCTGTTACCACTATGCCTGGCAGCCTACGTTTCTGCCCAGTCACTTCCCAGCATTCTCGCGAACAATAATGCCACGCTAAGCACACTAAGTGGTACGCACGTCGCCTTGTATATCCGTACCTTACTTAGACTGACGAGACCAGCTCTCCTGGCACTTGTGCCCGATGTCGTTCAGACGCTCTCCACAGCCCAGAACATCACCATCCTAGCGCCGTCAAATACCGCCTTTGCCAACTTAATGGCGAGAAATCCGAGGTCGGCAGAGTTGATGAGGAATCCCAGGGCTTTGGCTGGTGTACTCCAATATCACGTCTTAATCGGAAGGCTACTCGCCAGTGACTTTTCGCCAGCACCAAAGTTTCCTTCAACTCTGCTTACGACACCATTTTCCAATGTCACCAATGGCCAAAATGTTGGTTTAGTTATGGTAAATGGCACTGGAAAGGTGTTCTCAGGGTACAAACAAATTGCTACGGTTGTTACAGCGGTATGTGCAGCCATTTTTCTCGCTTTTAACGGAAACTATTAAAGACTAAGATCTTTTCCAGGACATAGAGTTTGACGGCGGCAACGTCGTGCATATAATTGACACCGTCCTCACTGTCCCTGCAAACCCGGCGCAGACCGCCATCAACACGGGCCTCATCTCGCTCGCCGGCGCGCTGACGGCCGCCGGGCTAGTGGACGGTATCAACGCCCTCCCTGATGTGACCATCTTCGCCCCGTCCAACGATGCGTTTAGGGCGATTGGGTCCGCACTAGGAACGCTGACTACGCAGGACCTAGCCGGCATCCTAGGCTACCATGTCCTGGCGCGGCAGCCGCTACGGTTCAGCACCGACTTGCTAAGTGCCGACCAGATAACGTTCGCAACGCTGCAAGGACAAAACATCACAGTCCGCAGGGATGGCTCGCAGGTGTTTGTCAACTCGGCGAAGGTGATTATCGCAGATATCTTGACCAGCAACGGGGTTGTGCACGTACTGGATAAGTGAGTCTTTCTCTCGTGATATCACGCTGGGAATATGCTGACCATGGCTCTTTTCCAGCGTTCTTAACCCCTCTAATTCTTCCGCTACCCCCGACCCGACTGCTTCGACTCAGGTACCAGCGTTTGCTGGGGCGTCTGCGGTCGCTGACCCACCCTTTACGTCGGGTATCGCACCTACAACGACTTTTATCCCCGCTACCATACCCCTGAACGGAGGCGTCTTCGCTGCTGTCCCAACGGCAGCGCTGATACTTGTCGGTGCTGCTGCTGTTCTGGCTACGAATCTCTAAGAGGGTGCTTCAATTTCAGATACACAGTCCCTTATTTTCCCCTCTCTATACCTTCCCCTAAATCACATTTCATATCATGCTCGTTGAGGTCAGGGCGAGGTGATTTTGGTCATTTAATAGCCCATGATTTGCTCTGGGTTGGAGATGCAGATGGAGGGCAAGGGGAGTTCACACACAAAGAAAGCATCCGAGGGGAACTCCACATTCCTCAGTATTAATGTCAATTCTATCTTCAAGAAGACTTAATCTAGAAATCATCAGTCATTTCCAGTCTCTGTTTTCCATTTCTGAATATTAGCACATTTCCACGTTTTTAAATTAGCCTGCGAAAGTTTTTTTGGTCCTTTACAGAGACATCCTCTAGATAGCTTAGACTCATCAAACTTTCCAACATTCCTTAAAGCTCTTGAGTTTGTTGTTTCTCCTTCCCCCTTACGACTCTGCAACCCGCACACGTGACCCCCATTTTCACGACCCCATCCACCCTCACTTGTTCAAAGTCGACCTCACCATTTCCGCATCCCAACACAAAAGAAGTGCTCAAACCAAGAACACCACCCCAACAACACACAACACATCCCCTCAACAAAAGAAGAAAAAAAGAAGAAAGGGGACCATGAAACCCCTCCCCACCCCCACCCCCAACTTTACCATCAAAAAGCACAAAATCCTCGCCCAACTCGCCGTTCCTGATGCCGAGTATACCGACGCCTCACCCAAGGGCTCCGTGGACGCCGGCATCCGCCATCTAATTGACCGGATCAACAATGACGACGCGCACGCGGGCTTGGTGACCACCAGCAGTTGTGCGGGGCGAGTCAGTGTGTACCTCGAGGGACGCAAGGCCGGTCCGTCCCCATCCCCGGCGGCTGGGGATGGGGGGTTGGTGAATGAAGGCACGGGTGGTGGAGAGGGAGGCGGCGTGGGCGGGCGTGGGGATGGCGCTCCCGCGGCGGCAGGTGCGAGTTCTGCTGGGGGGAAAGGTGGTGGCGAGTGGTTGTTTGTGTCGCATGATCCGGTGGAGGGCGGGTGTCGAGATGGTGATGATGGCGGCGGCGGTGGGGGATACGAGAGGTTGCTTCTGGGTCTTGGGCCGGCAGCGGTAGTGACCGGGGAAGAAACAGGGGCAGGGAAAGCGGAACTGACGGGGTCGTCACGGCTGATCCATTTTAAGTTTGAGCCCATGGTACGCTTTTTTGCTTCCTCTAAAACCACAGATTAAGGCCGGCTAACCCCCTTTTCAGATTCTACATGTCTTAACCGCTTCCCTGGAGCATGCGCAGCTAGTTATCCAGGCCGGGATGGAGGCTGGTTTCCGCGAATCCGGAGCTGTTAGCCTTCTTGCGCGGCAACCGGATGAGGAGGCAACGCCCATGGTCGCTGTGCGGTCGATGGGATTATCATTCGAGTCCTTGATCGGGGCCGAGACAGACGGCGTCCGCCAGTTGGTTGTGTCATCCGACTACCTGAAAACCCTCGTCCGAATAGCGAATGAGCGATTTGTTGAGAACGAGAAGAGGATAGCCAGGTTCAGTGCCGCGCTGGACGTAGCTTTCGGCCCCCCTAAGGGTAAAGAGAACTGGGAGGATGCTGAGGCGAGAAGGGTGCGCAAACGACTGGAGGGACTTAGGCGGCGAGAGGAACTCAAGAAAGAAAAGAGCGAGGTTCCGGGTGAATTTAGCGAAGACTCTACAGTTCATCAACAAACTAGCGGTGTTTGAGAGTGTTCCCGCAACAATACCATGAGTGTGAACGCCTTCTAATTTTCCTTTTTTCTACGTTGCCAGAGCCATCCAGCAACCTAACATCCCAGCCCCTTTGATACACGAAACCATGGTATACAACATTGACAGATTAAATCTGTAACCACCACTCACGATCTTCTTTCCATCTCCCCGCATCTAGCTGATCACTTTGTCGACCCATCCTTTCTCCAGCCTCCTAACCTCCTCCTTGAAAGCCTCTACCTCGCGCCAGCAATCCAGTGGCCGCCGGTCATTCTCACGTAGGCACCGCACCACTTCGTCCCGCGCGTTCTCCAAAGTCTCAGGCACCTGGCGCACCTTCTTCCTCTCCTCGAGCAAGGCGCGCAGGTCTCCGATAGCCTTGGAAACTTCCTGCCGGCTGGGCCCAGCGAGCTGCTGCTGGTGCTCGCTCCCTTGCTGGTCGGCGGCGGGTTCGGCCGAGAGTTTTTGTTGCGCCTCGCGCAGGGTCTCGGATTCCTGGGCGCGGAGGCGCTTCAGCTCGGCGGCGACGCGTTCTTGGATATGGAGCTCGAGGGCTTGGAGACGCGAGACGTCGGTCTGTGATTCGGAAGAGGGCCGGTTAGACTGGGGACCACTAGGAGCAGGCAATCATCGGAGGGCCAGGGACAATAGCTAACCTCGTTGCTAGTCTCCAGGGATTCAACTAGGCTTTGCGACACCCCGGCTTGGGAGGAGCTGGGAGGGGGTTAATTTGATGATCGCGAGCTCGGGAGAGCCTTCAGGGTTTTGGGATAGGTTGGGCGTACCCCCTCCACACATGTGGCGCCGGATTTGAGGGTTTGGACGTGCTCGAACCCATGGCAGACGGACGAGAAGCAGAGCTTCAATCAATTAGCACTGCGGGTGGTGTGAGTGGCGCAATTCCCTCGAACTCTTGTGCTTGCGCTTCGCCGGTCGGCAGTGAGTGATGCTTTCCCGGATTCTTGGCACCCGCCGTCTTTCCGGCTCATGGAAATTCCAGCCAATGACGAGATACAGTGCGGTCCCCGCTGTTTTAACACAGTCGATAGCCCTAGTCGGTTTTCACTGCAACTTGAATGAGCTCGGACCCTATCAATGGACCTCCAACCCTCTTGCGCCTCGCACCCTCTACACAGTAAAACGTTCTGGCGAGCAAGGTTATCTCCCATTTTTGGAGCTCTTTTGCATTTTATATGTCATGGCCCTTATCTCATTGCTTCCCCGAGCTTCTCAAGATCCTAAATCTTCCCCGGGGTGTAAAGATTATTCCAAGGAGTCGGGGACTGAGGATGGTACTTAGGTAGGTAGTTCTGGGGCGAGCCGATTCATCGTTTTGCAGAATCCAACTTCCGAACAATAAATACACCATTCGCACACAAAATGCATCGCTGGAGTTCTGAGCATTGGGTATTTGTTGGACCGGCGTGTTCCAGTGGTTTATCTGTACTAGTCATTATTCGCAGAGCCCTGCCTGTCCGTGTTAGCGTAAGCTTCGGCAACCCCTTTGATTGCTACTCAGCGGCATCAGCTCGCATCCCGCGCACCACTCACCGCAAGCTGGCGATGGCGTGTGTGCGCCAAGAGCACCCTAGTCCTGGGTACATATAGCCACGGCATGCTCTCTGGGAGAAAGGGCAGGGGAACCGTCGGGGATGACGTCTCAATTTGGCGGAGCGCCGTCCCGCGAGCCGAGACTCGTCCGATGTACATACGATGTACACTATCGCGGCCGGAGCAGAATCCTTCGCATGCACACACTGACCCGGTAACAGGAAGACGGTTGTTGCATATGGCGGGCCGGCTGGCGCTGTGGAGCGCGCGACGGGGCCAGTGGCCTCAGCACATGCGTCCCCCATTTTGCTACCTCTTTCACAGGTCAACAACCGCGGGTTTTGCGTCCTACACTCGCATCTACACTACATGTACGGTAGTGCGCGCATCGGATGACGGTTGCAAATGTAACTTGGTTTACCTGGTTCACTACACTAGTATGGCCACGTTTTTCAGCGGGAAGACGCGAGAGTTCGATGCAACAGAGGGGAACATGGCTCGATAACCAAGGGTGCCAGCCCCTCTCATCTCCCGGGGCGGGTCACTTTAACAACCGTCCCATGCCAGGGGACTAAGGTGTTGCCGCTCGAGACTGACTCAAGCTGCTGGTTGAATACACAAGAGCGGGAGCGTCGCAAGTGTGATGGTAGGAGGGCGCGAGAAGACGACTTCAAAAGTTCAAGCCGGTCAGGTCGAGCCAAGTTCTACACAGTAGTGTAGTGTAAATGACTGGGAGAAAAGCCGTTGGGAACAGCAATGATCGACTGTTTCGTTGATCTCGAAAGCTTGGCTCAGCAGGCACCTGGTATTCGTATAACTACACCACCACCATGGCACATGCATGGCCACCGGGGATCGCGGACAAGACGGGCCCAAATATGTACAAACCCCACGTCGTATTTTTATCTGTAACCGACGCCGAGATACGGTGGCTCGGGTGGGCACGACGGAGCCGCTCCCGCTCAAGCCTCCATGTCCGTTCCGCTTCCCGACCTCGAATAGGATATCTCCCCCGCTACGGTCCGAACGTTGTCCGTGCGGCAGCATGACGTCGAAAATTCGACTCCCAAATGTGGAAAAGCGACTCTCGGCCGAGCATTTCCCCTCCGGGATCATCTGAATCATTTCTTCTTCGGTCCAGCAGCGACACGCCGCACTGCACAGAACCTATTACAAGTAGGTAGTTAGTACATAGGTCACCGGGAAACCGGTCATAACTGACGTGTAACTACACGGTTTTCTAAATGTCCACGACAAATGCCAACAAGTTTCCGACGGACAGCACCCAGGGAAAATACATGTCACGACAGCACAGGAACTTACCTGCACAGGAGCTCCAGGCTACATTCTTTGCAGGCTGATGGCGATGGTGAGAAGGCCGCCCGCCCCTGCCCAGGATTTGCCTCTGCCCCTGCATTTCGGCTTGGCCCGCCACCGACGTGTGGACAGATTCAGGGCGCCAAGAAGCGCCCTGAAAACACTGGACCAATTAAAATCCCACCCCCCGTCAGCTGCATGAGTTCTGAAATCCGCCGTCGAATTTCCACAACCCTCCTCACCCTATGATTTCGCTTGCTCAAAGACACACTCCGTCCAGAACCGAGATCTTGGTCGTCCGCGTCTCCGCCTGGGCTGCGCAGAACACACGATGAACGAGACTAGCGGCCCGACCTGATAGGTGTTTTTCGGGGCGATGCAGGGCGATGCTGACCCACGCAAACATTCTTGGCGGGGAGGAAGATCATTCCACGAGCTCGGTTGGATGACGATGATTCTCCAAGCCCAAGGTCCCGCCGCAAGGGATCCTTCTGCTATCGGTTCACCAGTCAGGGGGCACGATTCCGAGATGGTTTGCTCGGAGTGAGCCGGCTCGACAGGATGGTTTTCTCATTGTCTTAAAAGGTAACTGATGCCCTGGCCAGATTCGCGCGCGGCTCTGCGTCCTCGATTGCTTTCGCATTCCAGGCCTCCCTTCCCCAGCCGCCGGGCTCTCATTTTCAAAGTGTCGACCTTCTGGTTTGGTCTACACAGCGCTCATTCACTTCTCTCACTTTTTGAACCTCGGTACTTATTGACACGCCCTGTGGTGCCGTGTCACGATAACAGCAGACAGGGCAGGGAAGATCAGTCAGGCATATTACATCGCCGCCGATCTCAACCTTGTTTTCACTTCACCTCTCTCTTGGTTCTCCCCTTGCTCACTTTGTCACGGGCCTTTCGCACCCCGCTTCAATCCTTGAATCAAGAACTCCAGCTTTCTGGCAAAGCGCATCCATTCTTTCCCACCAAACAACTCTGGAGGATATCTGCGGCGCCAAAGCGTGCCATCGCCGCGTGTGTACGTTGGGATCTCGACTCCTGACCAGCCGAGACTTTTTGTTTGACCCGGATACGACTTGCTGCTTTGTCCCGCTGTTCGCGCTAGGAAGGCTGCTTGTCTGTCGGGTTGTTGGTTGAGGTTGCAGGAGAACAATCGGCGGTTTACCTTTGTTTCTCGCTATTGTCCAACACACAATGGGAATGTTCCCCCTCGCCCGTCAACCTCAATAACACAGCCTTCTGTCGGATCGACCCGGAGTTACACGCCAAACTCTCTAAAAAAAGGGTACCCGCGACTAGGCGTGTGAAGGGTTCCGCGTTCTCTTTCCCTCCGACTTCTGTCCCCGACTTACATCCCTTCTTCTCGCCTGTCAAAGTATCGCCTGCCGCTTCCTCGGTTTCCCAGTCCCACGATGGACCTCACACACCATGCGCTCCCCGACCCCGGTGTCAACATTCCGACCGCACCATTACAACTACGAGATGTGGCGACAGCGACCACAGGGACGCAGACCGGGGTGGCCACCCCGAGCTCCACGATTTCCCCCTACAGCACAGGCCTCAACGGCGTCAACCAGCCAGTCAACATGCTACTTACCGATATTATGTGGTGGAGTTTAGGCATCGTTGGTTTGGTGATGCTCCTAATCAGGATAGTTGAGTTGGCGTGGGCACAACTGCGGCTGGTAACGGCCATGTCCCTGCCTGGGGAAAAGCAAGAGTTCTGGAAGCGAACACAGTGGAGGAAGATGCCCGGCCTGAAAAGGGGACTCATCTACGCGCCGCTGTGGAACAAACGACACAACCGCGAAATTCGGATTTCCAGCGCCGCCAATATGGGGACACTTCCTTCGAGATTCCATTCCCTTCTTCTATTCGGCTACATCGCCAGCAACATCGCCTACATGTTCATCCTCGACTGGAGGCACGAAAATAGGTTCGCGCTGTGTGCCGAAATCCGCGGCCGCTCTGGAACGCTCTCAGTTGTGAACATGGTGCCGCTCATCATCTTCGCCGGCCGCAACAATCCCTTGATCAACCTCCTTAACGTGAGCTTCGACACGTACAATCTCCTGCACCGGTGGATGGGCCGGATTTCCATCATTGAAGTCATCATCCACTTCATCGCCTGGGCGGTCGTTCAGGTGTCCTACGACGGATGGGGGGGCGTTCAGCAGAAGATTTTTGGCGACCGTTTCATCGCATCGGGCACCGTTGGGGTGGCGGCCATGGTCATCATTCTGATCACGGCATTCTCTCCCGTCCGCCACGCCTTTTACGAGAGCTTCCTAAATGCCCATATCCTCTTGGCTCTGATCGCCTTCGTCTGCACCTGGGTCCACTGCATATCGGCAACGGTCCCCGGGGGTCTTCCACAGGGGCCCTGGATGCTAGCCATCATGTCCCTTTGGCTCGCCGAAAGAACCGCGCGCATGTTCCGCCTCGCCTA
This sequence comes from Chaetomium tenue, assembly GCF_020726465.1. Taxonomy (NCBI): domain Eukaryota; kingdom Fungi; phylum Ascomycota; class Sordariomycetes; order Sordariales; family Chaetomiaceae; genus Chaetomium; species Chaetomium tenue. The sequence continues at coordinate 3,921,094 of NW_027117333.1, read as the reverse complement.
CGCCAACTGGTCCACCCGCGGCTTCACCGAGGCCATCGTAGAGACGCTACCGGGCGAGGCCTGCCGCGTGACCATGCGCCTTCCCCGTTTCGTCAAAATCGACCCCGGCCAGCACGCCTACCTCCGGTTCGCGGGTGTCAACTGCTGGGAGAACCACCCATTCTCTATCGCGTGGTACGAGCACCGATACCGCGACGACGAGACCCTCCCCACCGCCGAAAAGGAGAAGCCCAAGCAACCCCGCGAAGCGATCGGCACGACTGTTTCCTTTATCATCGGCGCCCAAACCGGCTTCACTCGCAAACTTTACAACAAGGCCCTCCAGGCGCCGCAGGGGCGCGGCATCTCGATGCGCGCCGCCTTCGAGGGGCCGTACGCACTGGGGTTCAGCATGGACAGCTACGGGCATGCCGTGCTCTTCGCGGGGGCTACGGGCATTACGCATCAAATCAGCTACCTTCGTCACCTGATCGAAGGGTACAACGCGGGCATGGCGGCGACGCGGCGCGTGACGCTCGTCTGGATCGTGCGCGACTACGAGGTGCTCGAGTGGGCGCGCCCTTACATGGACCAGATCCTCCGGCTGCCGAACCGCAAGGACATCCTGCAGATCCGGCTGTTCGTCACGCGGCCCAAGAACCCGAACCAGGTCATCTCGAGCTCCGCCACCGTGCAGATGTTTCCCGGCCGCCCCAACATCCCCATGCTACTGGCTAAGGAGGTTGGTGAGCAGATGGGCGCCATGTGTGTGTCTGTTTGCGGGCCGGGTGGGCTGGCTGATGACGTGCGGGATGCGGTACGCAAAGTGCAGGCGCATAACACGGTGGTGGATTTTGTGGAGGAGAGTTTTACGTGGTGATACCTGGCGCGTTTCGGATGGCTTGATTGTTTTATTGAATAGACGGAATGACTTAGACGGACGATAGTTTTATTTTTCGGATTCTGCATACCGACAGCGTGTCGAGGAAGCATTTTTTTTCTTGTTAGTAATTATTTTACCTGTTGATGTTCAACGAAGCCATGTTGTTTCACGGTGACTCCTTCTATTCATTTCTGTGTCGCTAGCCGTTGAAGCAACTCACACGAAGTTGTGATGCAGTCATAGCCCATTTGCGACTGATCTCTTTAAGATACATGACCGGAGTTTGTTTACCCGAGCGGGTGATTACCAGGTAGCTATTCAGGGAGCTTACTATGTAGTGTAGACAACGTGCAGCTAGGCCAAATGTTCCGTTCTCTTACTCGCCTCCTCGCTTCAATACTGAACATAAATAACACAACGTGGTATTCCCATCACCGCTGCAGGACCAATTGCCTCGCATGGAAATTGTATCATGACCGTTTGGAGACTTCTCCGGGATGAAAACGAGGGATCAGTTCAAAGTTGCCCAATCATGTCCTCTCTCTTGTCAGATGCTGTGTGGCATCATTACGTTCCGCTGGTACTCCCACATGCAATTCCTTGATCCGCACGTCGTCTTGCAGCGGCTCAGGACCGGGAGCGGCAAGTCAGGACAACGCAGACCGTTGACAGAAACTCGCTCTGAGAAGACCCGCTTTTTGTGGCCCCCCCACGCCCTGCAGCGCAGTAGGTGGTGGTGCCCCTCATTTTAGGGGCTTTGTTGACCAAAGACTTCCATGAGGAGAACATAGGTTCCTGGGTACGGTGCCTCCGGTCTGGGAAACAGAGGGTAGGCAGACAGAGAAGTTCCCAAGCCCGCGAGGTCGATACAGGCATGTTTATTCACAGAAATAGCATTTAAATGAAGAGTTTTCAAAACAGCAACTGAACCACCAATAAGGGCGAAGTGGCGTAAGGATGCAGAGGGCATGTACACAGCAGGTACCTAGCGGGCAGAGCAACCTGGAAGGAGGGGTTCCCAAAACAACCCCGCCAATGGGCACAAACACCGCGAGCGCACACCTTTTGTGGTTTGAAGTTTCCCGAGCTTGCCACCCATCCGCGTTGGTGAACGTGTAAGGTCGGGAGTTTGGGATAGGTGGTAGTGGGGCAATGCAACAAGCTCGGGATTGACATGAATTAGCACAAGCCGGGTCCATCTTTTTGTTCCTCGGGCCTGGGGCAGATGGGGATTCGCCTTCGAAACTTTCCTCCACTTATGACTCAAATCTTCCCCTTCACTAGCCATTTATAACCGTCCTCTCCTCTCCCCACCACTACCACCGCGATCCGCGCATTGTTCCCCGACTCTTGCCCGAGCTACCTCTTCAGGAACTTGAATAACCCCAGCTTCGGCCTCTCGAAAGACCACGCGTTTTCCAAGTGGAATTTGACCATTCTTGTTGCTTAGACAAAAAGAATTGGTGGGGAAAAAACACGGCATTCACTTTGCCCATCCACTCTCCAACCCCCAGTCAAGATGCCTATGTAAACCCGACCTTCCCCAGACACTGCTGCGAGATGCAAGAAACTAACGGTGGCTCGCCACAGGCTCAAGGACCCCTCCAAGAAGTATAAGAGGTTCCCTCCTCTCAACCTCCCGGACCGTCAATGGCCTGACAAGACCCTCGACAAGGCCCCTCGGTGGCTGGCAACAGACCTTCGGGATGGCAACCAAAGCTTGGTTGACCCCATGGTGAGTCATCCGTCGACTCCAAGAAACATGACTCGAAGCAATTGGCTAACTCCCTCGGCAGAACGGCGAGCAGAAGTGGGAATACTTCCGCATGCTGTGCGAGCTCGGCTATAAAGAGATCGAGGTGTCATTCCCCTCGGCATCGCAAACCGACTTCGACTTTACCCGGCGCCTGATCGAGACCGAGGGGGCCATACCCGATGATGTCTGGATCCAAGTCCTTTCTCCCTGCAGAGAGGACCTCATCCGGCGCACTATCGAGTCTCTCAAAGGAAGCAAGAAGGCTATTGTGCACATCTACCTCGCCACCAGCGAATGCTTCCGGAGGGTCGTCTTTGGGTTTTCCGAGGACGACAGCGTCGAGCTGGCCAGCAGGTGTGCTGCCCTGGTCCGATCTTTGACCAAGGATGACCCTTCACAATCGGGGACGGAGTGGGCGTTCGAGTTTAGCCCAGAGACGTTTTCCGACACAAGCCCGGAGTTCGTCGTGCGCATCTGCGAGGCCGTAAAGCAGGCCTGGGAGCCCACAGTCGAGAACCCCATCATCTTCAACCTCCCTGCGACGGTTGAGGTGTCGACCCCGAACGTCTACGCCGACCAAATCGAGTACTTTTGCCGCAACATCACGGAACGCGAGAAGATCTGTGTATCCCTCCATCCACACAACGATAGAAATACTGCAACAGCAGCGGCCGAGTTGGGCCAGATGGCTGGCGCGGATAGAGTTGAAGGATGTCTCTTCGGAAACGGGGAGCGGACTGGCAACGTCGACCTCGTCACCCTCGCCTTGAACCTCTACACTCAGGGCGTGACGCCCAACATAGACTTCTCCGACCTCGGCAAGGTCATTAGGATAGTGGAGGAATGTAACAAAATCGAGGTGCATCCACGTGCGCCATATGGAGGCTCTCTGGTGGTGTGCGCCTTTAGCGGCTCGCACCAGGATGCCATCAAGAAGGGGTTCCAGGTGCGCGAGAATGAGGGCAAGGGCTACGACGATTACTGGCAGGTTCCCTACCTCCCTATCGACCCTAAGGATATCGGGCGGGATTACCAGGCCGTCATCCGCGTCAATTCGCAAAGCGGCAAGGGCGGCGCCGCCTGGATCATCCAGCAGCACTTGCATCTTGACCTGCCTCGTGGTCTCCAAGTCGCCTTTTCCCAGGTCGTCCAGAACATGGCAGAGAAGAAGGGCCGGGAGCTCCTCCCCACTGAAATCACAGATCTGTTCCGGCAGACTTACTTCCTCACACAAAGCCCCCGCTTCAGCATCGTCGACTACACCATTTCGCCCGACCGATCCGCGTCGCCGGCCCCCCCCGAACCGGGTAAGACCCAGGACACGACGGGTCTTAGGAGACTGTTTGAGGGTGTTGTATCGATCGACGGCCTCGAATACAAACTCCGCGGCCGTGGCAACGGCCCGATATCCAGCCTGGCTAACGCCCTCCGGACCGTTGGCATAGATCTCGACGTACAGGACTACAAAGAGCATGCCGTCGGACGGGGCCGTGATGTCAAGGCTGCGACATATATCGAGTGCACGGCTGCTGGTACGAAGAAGAAAGTATGGGGCGTGGGTATCGATGAGGATGTAGTCCAAAGCTCCCTGATCGCTCTTCTGAGCGCTGCCAGCAACGTAAGTTCTACTTATACGCAGGGGTTACCCCGTTTTCTTTTCGAATTGCGAGTTGTCAATGACGTCTTTAAACTAACACCGATGCAGTTCACCCCGAGTCGGCAAGGAAGCCCTGTCCTCTCAAAAGCGACCGCGAACGGGCCAGCACCGCCTGACTTCATCAACGTTCTCGAGGCAAAGGCGGAGGAGGCGTAATCTAGGCGGCCGTACACTACCTAGCTATCATTTTGCCCACGAATTTGCTGAGGAAGTAATCTGTTGCGGGAAAGATTAAAAGAAAACAATGGGGGCTCCAAAAAAGTTTGGCTGTTTGATGCTGCTGATACCGAAGGCGTCGTTTTTGAGACACATTCCATTGACAAAGCCTGTATTACCTCATGCTGGGTACCTTTCCTCCCTGTTACAACACTTGGCCAGTGCTTTGTCTTGATTGACGTGTTGTCAACCCAAGGAGGCCGCCAAGAGCGACGGGCCCTGCACTCTGCTCATTCTCGAAACGCATGGAAATGGGCCTTGATTAGGGTTGGGAGCCCTTGGCTTGCATGTGAAGTTCGAAGGCTTTCACGGCGAAGGCTGATGAACCTATGTACCTAGAGAGAATAGTGAGACGTCCCATGCATGCCGGGAATTGCTTCTTCCCCTTAACCGCTCTGTCACGTTGGATTCTCAAGGTTCATAGTGCCATGGGCATCACAACTTTAGCAAACGAACGATGCCGGCTGTCAAAAGAGATGCAGGTTGTTCTTCTCAGTAGGTGCCCGGGAAACAGCGGCGGTCAAGCAGGGGTTTGCTGGCTTCTATTTGTTTCTCAAACCCACCAGGGGGGCGAATGCTAGCGGTTTGTTCCAGAGAGGTGAGAGCCAAGGCACCTAAGTGACTTTTCACCGCGTCATCCTGATTCGATACATGGAGAATTACGGATTTCGTATGGGGTTGATGATGCAGGTGCTGGGCTCGGTTGTTGTTAGCTGGGGGTCGGCTGTTCGATTCTCGACCGGTCGAGCCCCCCCATTCTTGTGCAGCTGCGGGGGCGGCACCTTTTCTGGTGACTACGTAGCCCTACGGATTCATACTGTGTCAAGGCAATCATTTCGCATAATTTCTCACAGTGAGAACCCAGTCATACAGTGCGGATTCGTGGCAATCCAGACCTTCCCACCGCTGCTTGCCAACTGGGCGTTGGATTGCCTCGCCAACTCCGCATCATCTAACTCAAAGACCGCTTTTTCTACTGCCTTCGGCCTTTTCTCGAAGCTAGCAAGAAGTTCCTCCAGCATCCTCGTCTTTGTCGTTGGTGCAAAGACTTTCGTCTCCTTCGACACACTCCTTTGCAGCACGCTTTTCTTCTAATTCAGCTACGTAGCCCTGTCTCCGACACCTGCTAGGCAGTCGCCCGTGTGTGGCATTAGTTACCTACCTATTGGCGGCATCCACAGTCACCAAACCCGGGACCTGCGATTGTTGACAACAAAAAAAATCGAACAAAACACACAAACCCGCGCCCCTCAACTCCCGCTGACTCTCAGCACTTCCGAAACCTTTATCATTTGGGCGGCCGCACGTTATCCTCTGCCCCAAAAGGCACTTTGGACGTCTTTTGCCGACCTGCGATTTCCAACCCAGTCTTGTCCGATACCCTGTGGATCCCACGGCCCCGCCTGTGTTCCGCGCAAACTTTAGCTGCGAACGGCATCGTCCTTCTCCCTAGCAACGCTTTCTCTTTTACTCTCGCAGCCCCCGCTTTCCATCACCTTGATCTCTGGCCGCAGTATTCAGACCGCAACCATGGAAGGCACACCGGACATCAACACTGTCCTCACCAACTCGTTGAGTCCTGGTTAGTGCACTCGCGTTCCGAAACCCGTTGCTGGGCTGCTCAAACCGCGCCGAGCCCCCTGCAATCAGGGCGATTATTCTTGCTGACTGCCTCCTCCTAGACGCGACTCTGCGAAATGCGGCCGAGCAGCAACTTACCCACGCCGCTGAGGCCAACTTTGTAAGACCATCTTCACATGCTCCGTTGATCACGAGCCCACCTTACTAACCTGGATTTGCCTCCCAGTCGCACTACCTCCTCACACTCGTTCAAGCCTTATCGAATGAGAGCACCGAGGGCCATATTCGAGCCGCGGCCGGTATCGCCCTGAAGAACGCCTTTAGTGCGCGCGAGACTACGAGGCAAACCGAACTACAAGCGAAATGGCTTAACCAGACCGATCAGGAGAGCAAGACCCGCATCAAGCAGCTAGCTTTGGAGACGCTCGGATCCACCAATGCACAAGCCGGCCAGGCGACGGCCCAAGTCGTCGCCGCGATTGCTGCGATCGAGTTGCCGCGGAACCAGTGGCCCGATCTCATGCACTCGCTCGTGCGGAACGTCAGCGAGGGTACCCAGCACCAGAAGCAGTCTTCCCTGACCACAATCGGTTTCGTTTGCGAGAGTCAGGATGCGGAGCTTAGAAACAGCCTGGTCGCCCATTCCAACGCTATCCTGACGGCCGTCGTTCAAGGTGCGCGCAAGGAGGAGCCCAACGGCGAGGTCCGCCTTGCCGCCATCACTGCCCTCGGAGATTCGCTCGAGTTCGTCGGCAACAACTTCAAGCACGAAGGCGAGCGCAACTACATCATGCAGGTCGTCTGCGAGGCCACCCAGGCCGAGGATTCGCGGATACAACAGGGCGCCTTTGGCTGCCTGAACCGCATCATGGCGCTTTACTACGAGAACATGAGGTTTTACATGGAGAAGGCTCTTTTTGGTCTCACCATTTTGGGCATGAAGAGCGCCGATGAGGATGTGGCGAAGCTCGCTGTTGAGTTTTGGAGCACCGTGTGCGAGGAGGAAATTGCCATCGAAGATGACAACGCCCAGGTCGAGAGCTCCGATCAGATGCGGCCGTTCTACAACTTCAGCCGCGTGGCGACAAACGAAGTCGTGCCGGTTCTTCTCGGACTTTTGACAAAACAGGACGAGGATGCCGCAGACGATGAGTACAACATCTCACGTGCCGCCTATCAATGTCTGCAGCTGTACGCTCAGGCGGTCGGCGCGGCAGTTATCCAGCCCGTCATTCAGTTCGTCGAAGCTAACCTGCGCCACGAGGACTGGCACAACCGAGACGCTGCGGTCTCTGCATTCGGCGCCATTATGGACGGCCCTGAGGAGAAGCTGTTGGATCCTATCGTGAAGTCGGGTATTCAGCCTCTGATTAGTATGATGGAGGACCCGTCCGTTCACGTGCGGGACTCCACCGCCTATGCTCTCGGCCGCATCACCGAGGCCTGCTCCGACGCTATTGACCCGGAGCAGCATCTCGATCCCCTGATCCGTTCGCTCTTTAACGGACTGATGAACAACCCTAAGATGGCGGCGTCGTGCTGCTGGGCGCTGATGAACGTTGCCGAGCGGTTTGCCGGTGACGTGGGTGCTGCGCAGAACCCCCTCACTCCCCATTTCAACCAGAGCGTTAGCAATCTCTTGACCGTGACCGGCAGGATGGACGGGGAACCTTCCGTGAGGACCGCGGCGTATGAGGTCCTGAACGTCTTCGTGCAAAGCGCCGCGAACGACAGCCTCAGCGCCATTGCATCCCTGTCCACCGTTGCCATTCAACGCCTCGAAGAGACCCTTCCTCTTCAGCAACAGGTTGTCAGCGTCGAGGACAGGATCATCTTGGAGGATATACAGACAAGTCTCTGCACCGTCCTGCAAGCCACTATTCAGCGCCTGGACAAGGAAGTCGGCCCTCAGGGCGACAGGATCATGCAGGTCCTTCTACAGATCCTCAGCACCGTGAACGGCAAATCGAGCGTCCCGGAATCGGTGTTCGCCGCCATCAGCAGTCTTGCAAACGCGATGGAGGAGGACTTTGTCAAGTACATGGATGCCTTCTCTCCTTTCCTCTACAATGCCCTGGCCAACCAGGAAGAGCCGAGTCTCTGCTCAATGGCTATTGGCCTTGTCAGCGACATCACTCGCTCTATGGGGGAGCGCAGCCAGCCGTACTGCGACAACTTCATGAACTATCTTCTGAGCAATCTCCGGGTTTGTCACACCTATTCTACCCCGTTGTCACCGATCTTTTTGCTAACGTTCTTTTTTTTTCTCCCTTCCAGAGCACTGCACTCGCCAATCAATTCAAGCCCGCCATTCTCCAATGTTTTGGCGATATTGCCGGTGCTATCAGCGGCCACTTCGAGACATACCTTACCGTTGTGGCCCAGGTATTGCAACAAGCTGCCACTATCACCGCTGGTGCGGATGGTTCTTATGAGATGTTCGACTACGTCGTTGCGCTGCGCGAAGGCATTATGGATGCGTGGGGCGGTATCATTGGCGCAATGAAGACCAGTGGCAAGAGTATGTACAGCCCTGACAAAAAACTCCCTTGCTCTCTCGCGCTCGCCTACTAACACGGCCACTCCAGCCGGCGTCCTCCAGCCATTCGTGCCCTCCGTCTTCGAGCTGCTGAACAGCATTGCCAACGATGCTAATCGCAGCGAGGCATTGATGCGATCTGCCATGGGTGTTATTGGGTAAGTCTTCACCATCTTGCGTGTTTCGATTTTGATAACTAACTCGCAACAGCGATCTCGCAGACGCGTATCCTAACGGCCAGCTGGCCGATGCATTCCGCCAAGAATGGGTCACGGCGATGATCAAGGAGACGCGGGCGAACCGAGAGTTCCAGTCCCGCACCATGGAGACCGCTCGTTGGGCCCGCGAACAGGTCAAGCGGCAAATCGGTGGAACACAGACCGTCATGCAGCAGACGTGAGAGGCTTGAGCCCGGCCAACACGGCACTGCTGTTCTTGGCTCCTCCTACCCAAGCTTCCTAGCAGGCATCGGCGTCGTCTCCATGGCTTGATTCCCCAACAGACAGCTCCGAGAAGCACCCCCCCCCCCCACCACCCCCCGCCCTTCCCGGCGCAGCAGCATACACACGATGATATGGCACGGCACGGCACGGCACATGACACAGCACAGAGATGCACAGATAATGTGTATATAGACCCTATGACCCTTCAATCCGACACCATACCCCTAGAAGTCACTTCACTATTCCCTAACACTTGCTGCGGCTGCTGGCAATGTCATTTTTCTCTCCCCTTTTTTTATGCGGATCTTATCGGGATGAGGATAGAGCGATTACATGTAATGTTCCATGCTTCTAGGATGTAGAGGCTTGGGGCAAAATGCACCATCATGTAGATTTTTTGAACGGATCATTACCCCCAAAAGGAGGCGGTACGGACTGGCTGGGCCGATTGGCGATGCGTAATCTTTCTCCATTAAGCGGCCATCAGTAGGGAATGGGCGGGCAAGGGAACGGGGCTGGGGCAGTCACGGAATCCTGAACGCATAGGACGGGGTTTCTCTCACGGGTGCTATGGGGACCTGGGGTCACGAGCAACGAAACTGAATTCCCTCTCTCTCTACCCCCCGCATCTGTCTACCCTATCCGTATACCAGTCTACTTTCTCCCCCTTGCAGAAGTGTTCCACGGCATGTGTGTACACCTCTATATGTAGCGGTGACATGCGCCTGACCGTGCCACGAGCCATTCTTCCCTTTACATACCTAGATGCAGATGCGCCGGTCCGTCCTGCCGCGTGGGGGTACTGGAGTTGGATGTCCGTCCGTCTTTTTGTTGAGTATCAAAGACTGGGCTGTTGTTGCATGTTTATCCGCTGGGCTTGGGCTGAGATGTATTTTGTAGCTGCTAACTAGGGAGCCGCCGAGTTGGCATGGTTGGAGACTGTACTCGCCCTACCAGAGTGGTTTCTGAGTTTAACAAGTTACGGTGCGGCATGAACCTGAAGCCGGCGCGGAAGATAGAAGCGGAGAGTATGTGGTATATTTCCGGAACCAATGCAGTGACCCACTAGCACAACTGTGCGTTGGTATGCAGACCTTTCCGCGAAGCATATTCGTATAGAGAAAGTGAGACTTGAATCGGGAGTTCTGGTATACTTTCACCACACACCTTTACTTAGAAGACCGGAGACATTCCCGCCCTGAATTCAGTCATGAATATGCTAGTGTTCTCTATACAACTTTGCTACTTTGCATGGTGAATGAGAAAGCTGGCATTAGGCTTAGGGCGGCCTGTGCCAGTTCCTAGCTTAGCTTTCCACAACCCTCATCCTTATCATGCCACTTTCCTCCGTCCGAAATGTTGCTATGGCCCCCCCTCGTGACTGTCGTTAGTGGGTTAATTCCTGTTTCCACTGGGTAGGGTAGTTAGGTAGCTTCGCTGCCCACACATACCAAAGGTAGAAATCAGAAGCAACACGACTTCGTTTTTTTTTTTTTTGGTTCCTCATCACTTCGTCCATTGAACCGGCAGCATCTCCAAAACAGGACCGAAGTACTCCAGATATGGCCCGATTAATAAAGCTCCCTCCCGAGCTACTGGCCGAATTATGCACTCATCTCTGCGACCACTGCCTGAGCAGGCAACAATTCGAGACACAAGCTGCACAGCCGTGGCGAGCGGCCTTGATGAGCCTCAACCAGGTGTGCAGGTTGTTACGCGCGGTGGCGCAACCGTTTCTTTATCATAGCTTCCAAATTACTCGGGAGTCCGACTTTCCATTCTTTCTTCGAACCCTCCTTGACCGGCCGGACCTGGCATCGGCGGTACTAGAAGTCGGCGTTTATCAACCTGGCCTAGTGGTCACGATGTTAGTACGTCGTGGTTTACGGTTGATGGACAAGGCTATTGAGGCACCCATGGATGCTCTGCCCTCGCCGTATGCCCGCCGTCTGCAGGATATATATTCTAGCCATGCCCCGCCTGGGTTTGAACATGTGCCGGACGGCATGGAGTTGGTCGAGGTACTATTGCACCTAGCATCGAAGGTGCAGAGCTGCCATTTCCGCCAATCCCGCGAGGAATACAAGGCGGGCGTCGCTGAGATGAGTTCTTCGACTTTTTTATTCCCGTCACTCAAACGGCTCGCCTTCAGCAGCTTTTCTGGCGATTTCGTCCTTTGTCAGGCAGCATCTATCTTGCGACAGGTGCCAAATCTAGACAGTCTGCACTACCACCAATGCTGCGATGTCACCAAATCTTTTTCGGCTTCAATAGGCCAGGCGATGACCGGGCCACCTCCGCTACGGAACGTCACGGAGTTGATCTTGACGGATACCTTCATGACGGCCGCCTCATTTCGCAACCTTCTCGAGACGATGGGTCCAAAGCTCTCCAAGGTTAGCATCCAAGGGACAGAAACCGAAACAGAGTCTCGTCAAATGTCCAGGGGCGGGAAGACCGTGAGGTTCGGCGAGGCTGTTCTTGCCCTACAACCATGGAAGCGTGAGCTGAAGGTGCTGCGTTTCACCAACGACAAGATGGACTTGGCTCCAGAGACTTGTTACCTCAAAGGTATTCATGCCCTCCGCAACTTGCAAGCCCTAGAAACGATAGAGGCCCCGACTTCTTCTTTCGATTTCTACGGGCAGCTTGGGAACCAAGAAGACGCACTCACATTGACCCTTCCCGCTTTCGTACGAGAGCTCCAGCTCCCTGGGTTCCCGGAGAAGGTCCAGATCGTTCCAGGCTTGCGGGGTCTGGCGAGAGCCCTTCGCGCTGGCCAGTTCGTAAGTCTGCGCAAGATTGGAATCGACAGCCGGAACTTCCAACACAGATCGTCTGAACCGGAAGGCGAATCGGTGGCGGAGCTAAAGGAAGTGGTGGCATCGTTGCGATCCTTGGGCGTGGATTTTTCAGACCTCTCCTGATTATTTCGAGTTAATGTTCAATACAATACGTCATCGAGGTCATCATTTCACCGACGCCAATCCACAAGTGGTCGCCGTCCACTTGACTAGCAGACTAGGTGGTTAGCTTCTGGTGTCAGGCGGAGATGTGAGAGATGTTGATGACGAAGCGAAGGTGGGGAAAAAAAAGTACAGTATCTAAATGGTGTAATTCACACGGTTGTGGGAGAACAAATCTCGTTGGGCAGGGGGAGGAACGCGGGTTGAGGGACTCGCGCATCCCAATCGGGAGCTGATCCGGCTGGTCGAGGTGCTTCGGGCCTTGGCGGGAATCTGCTGTGATGGGCTTTGGGAGGTGGAGGAGGGCAGAAATGTCCGGGTCAAGACAGATTTGGGGCGGACGAGGCAGGCTGTCATGTTTTAACACCATGTACTTGTACATACTGTGATACTTGAGGAAAAGCAATCTGAGGCAAGACCCCCCCTCACGGAGTATTATTGCATTTTCTCAGCGAAAAATATACCTATCACGTGAATGCGTCGTCTCTTTTCCTCCCTTTCTTTACCTTAGTTAAGACGAACACGACCAGATGAAGTACACGCACGCATCATCTGTGAGCTGTGTCCGAGTGCTCTAACTATTCATTAGTTAACTATTTAAACTGGGTTGTCTGCCCATTTGCCCATTTGCCCATTCGCCCATTCGCCGAAGCACTTGCTCACCCGGCCGCCAAATCGGAGTTCATTCCAGACAGCCCTCCATCAGCAGCCCTCGGCAGTCCCCAGCAGTCCCCAGCAGTCCCCAGCAGCACCCAAGAGATCTTGCTCCTGGTTCGGGGCGGCCGGCAATAACCCCCCCCCCCCCCCCCCCCCCCACCTGCCGTTGACAAGCAAGTCCGCTCTTGCTCCTCCTGGCAAGAACCTTTTGAATTGACGGATTCAGATTGGGCCTGAATTGCCCTGCCGGCAACAAACGAGGCCTAGCCCCACCTGTCCGCAACGCTCTGGCTAAGAGACTCGAAGGTTTAACCTGTTAGAGTTTCCTATCCACCTATCCAACAATAAAACAAACCTAGCTGCTGGGTTTCGGCCCCGGTATTGCGGCATCCCGGACGGCCCTTGGACGAGCCACCTTGACGCGCCGAGATGGACGCCGAGATGGAGCCGCCCGGCCCGTCCATTGTGCCACCACCACCACCACCACCACCAACACCAACACCGGCACAACCACAACCACAACCACCGGCGCTATCTTCCCCCCTTCTCCCTCCGCCCCCCCCTCCTCTTAATTTAGGTTTGGAGCAGCCACAAACCGGAGGGGCCCCTCCTGCCACTGCTATCCGGCGGAGAGCTCCGATTGCCTGCCGAAGGTGCGTTTGTGTGTCCGACTGCAAGATTTGCGGCTTCTGACCTCGCGGCTACCCCCGGCTGGCGCGAACTGAGGACCTGCATTAAGTTCTGCTGCCCGTGGATGACGATAGACCTGACCTGCAATGCTAGATGCCGCCGTATGAGAAGCAAATGCCACCACGACAAAGCAAAGCCACCATGTCGAGGTTGCGCAGAAGCTGGCCTCGGCCCTAGCGACTGGTGAGAGTGCCACATGCCCATTGCCCTCGGCGGCCTTACCCAATGCTGCCTCCCCTCGTTCTTCGCCAGGTAACAACAGTCAATGCTGATGCTCTCTGCTCACAAAAGTGTCTTCCCGGTGCGTGGCCAGCCGGACCAGGACCGCGAGTACCGCCATCCTCGAGTGAGGGCCGAGAAGAGCAAGAAGCGCGACGAAACTAAGGCCCGCCGTGGGAGCCGGGACGCCCCAGCCCCACCACGTGCGAATCAGCTCGCGCCTGCAAGTCTCGCCCAGAGCTCCGAGGGCTGGGACCTCTTACCCCCGCTACCCGAGATCCTGGAGTCCCTGAATCAGTTTACACGCCACTACTTTCAGCTTGGCTTCCTCCCGAAACAGCTGTTCCCGGAGCGTCTTCGGACCCAGCATCGGTCTGTCAGCGTGTTCTTTCTGCTCGGTATTCTCAGCATCTCAGCCCGGTTGACGCCGGCATTAGTGAAGCGGTATGGAAGTGCTGTGAGGGCCTCCGAGACCTTCATGGAGCGTTCCTCGACCCTGGCGCAGAACGAGCTGTACAAGGAGCCGACTCTGGAGAGGTGCCAGGGTTTCTACCTACTAAGTATTGCGCAGCAAGGAAGTGGGATGAGGCATAAGAGCTCGGTATATTGCTACCATTTCCCCGTGCCTGCGATATGTAATGTGGCGGTCATCTAACGAGCAACCAGATCAACATGGCAATCGCAATGCGGATGGCGACTCTGATGCAGCTTCATAGAGAGGAAACCTACGTCGTACCGAACCCAACGAAGGAGCTAATCATACGGGCCGAATCTGCTCGGAGGACCCTGGTACGCTTTGGCTTAGAAAATGAATCCGGCACTCTCGGTGAGCTGACAACCCACCACAGTGGATGCTGCACAGTCAGGACAACCTTCACTCGGGCCCACGGTCCCCCGTGTTGTTGTCGGCGAACGATATCACAGCGTTGCTTCCTAGTAACGAAAGCGACTTCGCCAACGCGCGAGAACCACAGTCAAGGGCGGCGCTTGAGGGCACCCCCCCGGCCCTGGAGAACCCTGCTCTAGTTGCTATCGAAGGGAGATCTCTATTCGCAACGCTTATCCAGGCACACCAACACTGGGGAGCCATTTATCGACGAGCCATCAGTAATAACCGAAGCCCGCGACCATGGGAACCAGATAGCGAGTATGCCCAAATGGAAAGGCGGCTCGAAGAATGGGAGGGCGGCCTTCCGAACGACTACCGCTGGAGCTGTCTTCTTCTGAAGGGCTATAAGCAGGAGGGTCAGGATCTGGCACGTCGCGTCCTCCTACGTGCCCAAATTCCCCTCGGTGTGTTGCTAACTCTCGAACAGGCGTATCTGGGCGTGACCATGATCACTCGTCTGTGCAACATTGTTATTCGCAAGGCATACTTGCCTGAGTAAGGAACACCCCTTGTGTTTGTGCCTAGCGACCGGGCAAGCCTGACCATTCATTGGATTTTGCAGGATGATATCTCACGACAAGTCGGATCCCGACTTAACTGCCTTCTGGGCCGGCATGGCAGAGAAGCTTTTCTGGAACGTAAATATACTTTATGAGCAGATCGAGACCCATTACGTCGACAAAGCTCCCGGCGATGGCCCTGGCGCGCAGATGGCGGTGAGCACAAATGGACAAATCCTCGGCGTACTAAAGCTGATGAAACCTTTGCAGGCGTTTTGCTTCTATACCTGTGGTGTTCTGGCTTGCTATCCCTGCAAATTCCCAAACAGTAAGTCCCGTGTTGTATTCGTACAACATTGATCTACCGGTTCGATTTTCTGCAAGAAATTAACCCTTTCTCTGAAGTCTGCCCAGATCCGACCATCGTTAGCAATGCCCCCATCATGGTCCAGCGCATTCTCAATATTCTTGCTGAGAGCAAGAGTATTTGGCCCCTGGCAGCTCGATGGTATGACCACCTAGAGAAGTTTTACACTTCTCAGAACGCCATGCCTGTGGGAACGGAGGGTAGCATGGCTGACAGCGTGAGTGCCTCGTTTTTGACTGTTGAGTGGCGTTTCCTCGACATCTAACAAGCCGCAGAGAGAGCCTATCCCTCATGTGCTCCACCCACCACCCAATCACCCGGTTGTGAAGCCCATCCAACCCCGTATCGTGGCTCCAACCCCAAACGAGAACGGGGTCCGACCTCAGAGCCCTAGTATGACAGCGCTCACCCTCCAGCAGCAACAGCCGTCCGCACCAACCGCGTACACAGACGCCGGCCTCGGCGCTCCCGCTCCCCAACCGCAAGCTCTGCCCAACCCGCCACCACAACAACCGCAACAACCGCAACAACCGCAACAACCGCAACAACCGCAACAACCGCAACAACCGCAACAACCGCAACAACCGCAACAACCGCAACAACCGCAACAACCGCAACAACCGCAACAACCGCAACAAGTCGTCATGGACCACGGGCAGGCGCCGCTCCAGGCCGCCGGGGTCAGGCCGACCACTGACGGGCTCGGCCTTTTGATAGAAGCATTTGACGCTCGCCAGTCCGCCGCAGCGGCCGTCCAAGGAGTGCAAGGAGTGCAAGGAGTGCAAGGAGTGCAAGGAGTGCAAGGAGTGCAAGGAGTGCAAGGAGTGCAAGGAGTGCAAGGAGTGCAAGGAGTGCAAGGGGTACCGGGGAACAACAACGCACCTCCTCCACCGGGCGCGGCATATGACCCACATGCGACGCCGCAGCAGTACTACCCGCAGTCGACGCTGGCCGTGAATGACGGGTACGAGAACGAGCTGGGGTACTACATGTCGGACGGGGTGCCGCCGGCGATGCAGCAGAGTTGGGCTGGGGGAGGGGATATGTATGGGTACTGAAACGGAAGTGGGAGAGGGCTGGTTTTTCGTTAGGTCCAGCGAGGCTGGTTGTTTTACGTGGGCGCGGTGATTTATCTGTTTTGGCGATGGGAGTTTATAGGCTGGACGACTTACCCTTGGAACGGCCGCTCTGTGGCTAGGAAGGGCGTGGGGATGGGAAGGGAATGAAAGGCATTCTGTGCTTTGGGGTGGTGTGGGGTTTTCAGGTTGAGGCCTTGTGGGTTTCAACCATGCTCGGGGTATCAAAAGCTCCCGAGGCGAGCACACTTGCCACTGATATATCGTGAATGTTAGCAGCCGAAAATAATATAGTTCTTTGCCTACCCTAGTATACCCGCGGGGACTCCGTGGAGGGGCCTCCATTATACCTTACTGTGTATAACGTACTCCACCCCCAAGTCGCGCACACCCCCAAGTCGCGCACTTTTGACCGTGCTACGACCTCCCAACCCCAACTTGGAACAACTTAATAGCAAAAACTGGCATCGCAATCCAAAGAGAGTAGAATCAATCTTGCTATTCAGGCAATACAACGAGATAAGACTTTCAGTCGGCGACGCGCTGCCCAAAACTACAATGTACCCGAAGCGACCTTGCGCGACAGGATGAACGGGAAGACGCCGAAGCCCGAATCACGACCTGCAGCTCACCGATTGACAGCAATTGAAGAGGAGGCGGTTGTTCGGTATATATTGGACCTAGATACGCGAGGATTTGCACCCCGACGTGCTGGTGTTGAAGATATGGCTAATTTGCTGCTCGCGCAACGCGACGGGGGACGGGTCGGCAAGCACTGGGCCGAGAAATTCGTCAAGCGACAACCAGAACTCAAGACGCGTTTCAATCGTGTATACGACTTTCAGAGAGCCCTCTGCGAAGACCCAGAACTTATTGGCGCGTGGTTTAAGCTTGTACACAACATGAGGGCGAAGTACGGCATCCACGACTGTGACTTCTACAACTTCGACGAGACCGGCTTCATGATGGGCGTCATCTGCGCAGCTATGGTAGTGACGCGCGCCGATCGACGTGGAAGAGGCAAGGCAGTTCAGCCTGGCAATCGGGAATGGGCGACGGCGATTGAGTGCATCAACGGCGAAGGGTGGTGCCTCCCACCGTTTCTCATTGTTCAAGGCACTTACCACCTCGCCAACTGGTATACCGAGGGCGAGCTCCCACTCGACTGGGCTATCAAGCCAACTTCCAATGGGTGGACCGACAATGAGACCGGCCTAGAATGGATCAAACATTTCGATAAGCACACAAAGTCTCGTACGAAGGGGGTGTATCGGATGATTGTGCTTGATGGGCATGAGAGTCACCTGTCGGCCGAATTCGAAGCCTTTTGCAAGCAGAACAACATTGTCACCATCAGCCTGCCGGCTCACTCATCCCATATAACCCAGCCACTCGATGTTGGGTGTTACAGTGCCCTAAAAACGGCGTACGGTCGGCAAATCGAGCACTTCGTCAGAGCGCATATCAACCACATCACCAAGGTCGAGTTCTTCCTCGCCTTCAAAGCCGCCCACTTTGCCGCCATGACCGAGAGCAACAACAAAGGGGGGTTCAGAGGTGCAGGTCTAGTACCTTCTGACCCCGAGTCAGTGATATCCAAGCTGGATGTCAAGTTACGGATGCCAACACCAACTGGTCCCCCCTCCGCCGCTGCCGATCCTTGGTTCTCCCAGACGCCACGGAACCCAACAGAGACTGTCTCACAATGCGAGTACATCAAAGATCGGATTGCCCATCACCAGGGAAGCTCGCCAACATCAATTCTCACTGCTGTCGACCAGCTTGCGAAAGGGACGCAGGCATTGGCGCACTCGGTGGCCCTAATGACGACTGAGATAGGCACCTTACAGAAGGCAAATGAGGCACTGAGCAAGCGCCGAAGGGCCAAAAAGACACATGTGCGTCTTGGAGGATCACTTACTGTAGGAGATGCACATGATATATTAGCCCAGAGAGAGGTGCAGGAACAGGTAGAGCGTGAAACGCGGGAAAATGGTGGTCGGCGGGCTCGAACAGGGACGGCTCCACGGCGTTGTGGTAAGTGCGGAAAGCCCGGGCACAATGCGCGCACGTGTCAGGGAGACGGAGAAACATCTGATGTACATGATTTAAAATAGTTTCAGTGTATTGCGGTTGTTGTGGTGGTGTAATTGATGTTTCCTATCGGTTCACGGTCAAAAGTGCGCGACTTGGGGGTGTGCGCGACTTGGGGGTGTGCGCGACTTGGGGGTGTGCGCGACTTGGGGGTGTGCGCGACTTGGGGGTGGAGTACGTTATAAATCTATGTATTTATCGAAACAGCTTCATCCATCTTGGCGGTCGCGATAAGCAGCGTTATCTCCGATTACCCGACCTTTGCCCATTAACTTTCGTCATCGCGAACAACGCAAGCGACACTTTCTCCCAGTAAAACAACAACCCGCGCGAGGCCACTTCATCCCCGATACCTTGTTAAGCCATCTTTTTCCCAACCATGTCTGCCGTACAGGCGGCCACCAAGCCGGAGACGGCACAGAAGGTGCTCTCGTTGGTATGTCCCCTTCGCCTTTTTCCCGGTCATGGCGGGTTTCTTCCCAGCGAACGTCCGCAACACACCGAATCATTCGCGGATCCGGCCAGCCGGATGCACGGGTCCTTTAGGTTCTTTAGGTTCTTTAGGCGAGGCCACAAATTCTGACAGGGGTTGCGTCGCTACAGTACCGACAGCTTCTCCGCCAGGGGAACCAGTTTTCGGCGTACAACTTCCGAGAATATGCCCTGCGCCGCACGCGAGACGCCTTCCGCGAGAACAGGAGTGTCGAGGACCCGCGGAAGGTACAGGAGCTGGTGCAAAAAGGCTTGAAGGAATTGCAGGTGCTGAAGGTGCGCTACCTACCTACCTAACTGCCCGCTTGTCTGCCTACCTACCCCTGGGGGGCGGCCAAATGGACATGCGCCGTGTTGGAGTGGTATGCTGACGGGAGGTTGTTCTGGGTGGATACAGCGCCAGACGGTGGTCAGCCAGTTTTATCAGTCGGATAGGCTTGTGGTGGAGGGAGGGATATCGGTATGTGCGACGACGGCGGCTTGTGGGCAGCGTGCTTTGGTAGGGTGCTAAACTTTTGCGTAGGGCAAGGACGGGGCGGGTCACGGCGAGACGACGAGGCAGAAGGATACTGGGTGAGTAGTCTTCTAACAGACGCAGCTCGCTTGGTTTGAGGGCGATGCTGACAAGCGCACAGCTGGGACTGATTTCATCAACCTCAAAGCGCTTCCGCCGCTGCACCTGGGTTGGGATATCCGCTTCTGGGGCCCGGGCGCTGGCGGTGTGTGTATAGTATTTTACAGGGTGCCGTGGCTACCCCCCCATCACCTCTTGCTTTTCCTACCGACGACTATTTGCCTTGATGCGGTCGTCAGGAGTTGGGACGCTGTGATAGCGGGGCTCGCATGCGTTATCGATGCTACATGCATGTCGCCCAAGGAATTGTGTTATTCCTACTTCATACCCCTCTTCAAGTTATCGAGATTATCAAGAGACCTACACAGTACCTATCGTCGAATCTTGACTCCGCTTTAAGCATGGGCCGTCTTGCTGCACTGCTTACAATCGGGTTGGGTGGGGTTGATGCTAACTACCTAAGCATCTTAACGTTGTAAGCGAGGTCTGTCGCCAATTCATTGGTGTTCGCGTTTCCGGTTGCGAGTTGCGACAAGTGCACAAACAAACCAGTCAACAGATCGGATCGTGTTAGTTATCGTTACCTTAAACTATACCAATTGTGATACAGCATCTAGCCCACATTCTCCCATGTTTTAGGTCACCAATTCGAGTCTGTCGACATCGCATCGACCCATAGCCCTCTACCTTCCGCGATCATTTGGTCCTGTTTATCGCAAACTTCCCGCCGACCAGCCCTCGCGCAGCAAAAACGGCGGGTTTTCTAGTGCGCTGGATAGATTTTGGATACGGACTGCTCTGGTGTAACAAGGGCTGCAAGGGCTGCGAGGACCAGTTCATCAGGAGTAGTTCTGCTGGTTTGGTAAAAATACAAGGCCCCAAACCAAGACGTAGGGTCTCCCGTTTGTCGCGATGCAGCGGTCGGTAAGTTCATATGCCTACAATCGGTAGCAATAATGCATCATCTGACGGCGCATTTGTTTAGCAGCAACTGCGGACGGCGACGCAAACCCGTCGAAGCGCTCGCTCTGGCTTTCCCGAGCCTGATGATTTCGAAGGCAAGTTACTTGCCCGTCGCGCCCCGTCAACCCTCGGCAGTGATTAACACCTGTCTTCACGCGTGCAGGTCTTCCCGTCCGACAATGGCGCCAGGAATGGGTCAGTGTTGCTCCTTCGTCACAACAGGAGATGACCCAGCAGGGCGACCGATGGGCCGTTGAACTCCCGTATGGTATGCCGAGAGAATCCCACCTTCTCCCGCCACACACCCAGGAACTCCTTCGCGCCGCCAGATCCGGCCGGTTATACAAACGCCCTGCTCCGATTGAAGACGAGGAACTTGACGCCGAGCTTGATGTTATTAAGGGGGAGAAGAAGGACTCGGAGTCGGCGAATGATGCGTACATGGTCAAGCTATGGAAACAAGTACCACGCAATGCCGAGAGTCAAACGATATCCCACCTGGCGAAGCGGCACAAGAACACCGTCACCCTGGCTTCGAAGGCGATGGCACCGCAGGCGGCAGGGCCTACCGTTATCCGGGCCACCATTCGCCGGATGGATGCCGCTGGTAACCCATACGAACAAACCGTCACCCTTGCCGACGGGCAGCAGGTCGACGGCGAGATCATCTCCACCACTGTCGTGCCAGCCCCGGCAGCCGCCCAAGGAGACTTGGCCGTGCAGCAGACAACACCGGTCAGGAGGAGGCCGCCACCACCCAAACGCAAGCCGAAGGGCGTTGGGCGTGGGCGCAAGAAGGGAAAGCTGCCCTTGCCGTTGCCAGCGACAAGGTCACACGCCACTACGGTAGACGGCACTCCGTCTGTCAAAACCGAGAATGTGGGCCCTGATGTGAGTTTCCATCTCGTTCCAATAGCCTCTGATGTGCTTCGCCGACCACTAACGGTCATGTTGAACCAGGGAATCAAGATTGAAGAGACCGAGGACAGCACAAACCAAGATAGCGAAATGGCCGATATTTCGAATATACCCTCTGACGACGAAGAAAGTGAGGGTGGTGAGGGAGAGGACGAAGAGGAGGGAGATAAGGAAGCCGGGGATGACGATGGGGGTGAGGCCCTGAAGATTGAGGATGCCAACGGCGATGCCCGCATCCAAGAGGTCCAGGATTCTGAGATGGCAGAGACCATTCAGCCGAGTTCTGTCGAGGAGCCAGACGAGCCCCGCCCCGCGGTGGAAGAGGTAGAGGAGGTCACGATACCTAAAGTTCGCTTCCAGCCGCCTACCCTAACGAATCTCGGATCATCACTCGGGTTTGCGAAGATCGAGGGGAGCCCCTTGAAGAACGTCATGATCCTGTCGCCAACCGAACCATCGTCCATGGTCTCACCCACAACGAACACTTCCTTTGCTGCAACTAACTACCTCGAAGTCCAGTCACGCACTCTATCTATGGATATGGGCTCAGGTGGCGCCACCAGCCAAGCGTACACCGCGGAAACTACCACCCGTGGGATCCTGCCGCCGCTCAGGGATAACGCAGGACTCCGGCACGCTGTGAGCCAGAACATTGCAGCAACAATCACCCAACCAACAGCAGCTCCCTTAGCAGCACCCCCACAAGCACCCGCCCCTGAGCCAATGGTGGCAACGGCCACGACCACGACAGTGCCGATAACAAGCCCGACAGACCAGCTCCCCGAGCCACAACCTGCCATGGCTACAATCACCACAACCAAGACCCCATCACCACCCATCGAACCTGCCCCCCTTCCAGCCCCGCCAATACAGCCCAGCGAAGAGAAAGGAAACGAAACCACTGAATTAGTCCCCGACGCGACCCCCGCCCTCGAGCCGCCCGCCTCCCCTGCGCTCGCTCCCACGGCCCTCCCGGCCGGGGACGACGAAGACGACGGGCTCAACTTGCTTGGGAGCCTCGAGCGCGAGCTCGACCGCCAGGAGGGCGTGAGCAGTGGCTCTTCGGAGGAGGAGGAAGGGAAAGCTATGCCTGTTGCGGGGCCAGCTACCGAGGCTGTGACTGGGGAGGAGGGGGGTGGCGCTGCAGCGGAGGTCGGCGCTGGTGCCGAGGAGACTGGTGCGAAGGGGGTGGAGGAGGGGAATGGAGATGTTGTGATGGGGGAGGGGGTGGCCGGTCCTTGAATCTGTAACTTTCTTGGTGGAGGATTGTAGGTAGGGAATGGGATTGGCTATTCGGTGATTTGGAAGGAGTCTGTTGCCGGGCCGTGTTTCAGGGGCGCCGCTTCAGAGGTGGCGCCAATGTTTGGGTTCGTTGTGACGTTTTATTCTGGGGTGTCATTTCGTCGGTATGATAAGGTAAGTAACTAGATATTCTGGAAGTTGAACACCCGAATGTGCTTGACGTTGATGACCTACACAGTGGGCGGGATACTTTATTTGTTTACTTATCATGCATGGAAAAGAGTTGAGTTTATCTGCTGCAAGGTAAATCGGATGTGTCCCAATTTCGCTGGTATATTAATGGCTATGGTAACGTAACCTGTCTACAGCCCTTTAATGCCACGGTGGTTGCTGGAAGTGATCATCAATGACACGAACAAGTTTATCACATATGCTTGTGTGTTAATAAAAGAAAGAGGGGACCGATGATTCAAGTAGAAACGAGGACGGCACCCTGCGAGGATAGTCCTGTGTAAGGACCTCGGGGTTAAATAGAAGGTCGAAGAGAAATTCTAGCTAAGTACAAGTACAAGATACATGTGGCTCCGCTCCTTTCGAGCCGCAAAGGGTATATGAACGCAAAAATCCTCAGGTTACAGAAAAAGGCGTCGTGCCTACACCGCCAAGTCTAATTTTCTCGGCTCAAAGTCATTAATCGCTGAACGCCGTTGCTGATATCTTATCACGCCTGGCCGCTAGATGGGCGGGTAGGTAAAGAAAATGTATGGATAACGTCGAGTGTCAGATGATTGTAGAAGAAAGAGAGGGAAACGAAAAACGATGGGAGGCTATGGCTCGCCTCCTAATGCTGGGTTGGCGGCATTCTGTATCGAGACTGGACCTGAAAATCCGGTCTGCTCATGTCGAGGCTGTGGCTTGACGTCTTGCATCTCGAGACCCTCCTTTGCTTCCGGTTCTCGTCGAGCAGGAAGATGAGCCCGGCGGCGAGGCGCAAGCCGCTGGTCGCCTTCGGCGTATCTACCCTTGAATTGATAATACGTTGGCGGCCGTGGGCGGCACAGCACAACAAACCAGTTTCTGAACCAGCTGCCCTGCGTGAAAGCGCGATACCTATCCTTCTTGAGAAATTTGTGCGAGGTGAGGTACTCGCGTGTCGTCTCCCCCCTAGCCATGAGGAACAGATGGTACCCCATTAGCGCGGCAGGATAGAGAAAGGCAATCAAGCCGTAGACCACCAGGGCGAAGGGAACACGGAAATGGCTGATAGCAGCGCCAGAGGAGATGCCTTGCTGGTTGGCGTAAACGAGGATCTGCGCCAGTGATGCCATAGAGAGGTAGAGTCCGAGGAATGTGGCGCTACTGATGAACGTGAAGAAATAACGGTAGTTGCGACGGCCGACGCAGTTGTTGAGCCAGACGCAGTGATGGTCCTGGGTCTCGACGCAGTTATCACAGAGGCGGCAGTGGTGAGCACGGGGTGGTCGCCAAACGTTGCATGTCTTGCAGTACTTAGTGGGCACCTCCATGGCGGCGGTGGCCGGGTCGGCAGACTTAACCAGGGCCCATTCCGTCGTCGGAGGCCCAAGACGGAGAGGGTCCTCGTTTTCATCTGGAGGGGGAAACCGGTGCACGTTGCGCGGCAGAATCTGAGGTAACATTAGTGCTCGGAACTGTTGACGGGTTTGTGGGGATCAAACATACTCCTGCGTCCGTGACAGATGCGTGAAGGAAGGACGACATGCAGATGAAGAACAGATAAGCGAAAGTGATGGGTATAGCTGGAGACAGGTTGCTCCATATCCAAGGCGCCGAGAAAATGAAAAAGAGGATGGCGGGCAGGGCGACAAACGCTCCCGTCGCGATGTTCACGGGCCGGTGCCTGGTGTTTTGTAACCGGCCTCCCAGACAGAAGACAGTATTCCCCAAGAAGTATTCGTAGTTGCGCCCTGGTTTCGGCTTGCTCCTGTTCTGGGGGGCCGCTTTTTCGTCCCCAGTACTGGGCGGGAGCTGAGGAGACGAGGCTAGGGATTCTAGCTTCTCGCCGCCCTGCATCTCGCGGTTGCCGCTGCTAGAGTCCATCCTCGGCATCAGGAAGCTAGATCGCAAAGAGCGCGGGGTGCGGACAGGCGTCGGTGCATTCGCTCCACCCTTATATGTGTTATTGATGTCCAGCGTAAGGTTTTTCGCCGCCTCTGGCTTCCTCTGTAACGGACGGACGCTATCAGTCAGGCTCAGGGTGGGCTGATGGCCGTGAGTAGGGCTAGTGGTGGCTGTTCTGCGGTCGTACGCTTCCTGCTCGGTGAATTCGGTGCCCCTCGAGGGCGGCGGCCGTGCTTCTGCCTCGTCACCGGAATGCATTCCTCCTCGGGCGCCTTGACTCGAAACCATGCTGTCCCTGTTGGTTTCGCCGGCCTCGTCCTGCAAACCAATCTGCCTGTTCATCGTGGTCGGCCTCGCCAGTCCCCGTTGGGCCTGTAGCTTCTGCGAGCTCATGGGTCGAAAAAAGGCATGCGATGTGAGCGTAGGGACATGACTTCGGCTCATTGAGCTGGCCGGCCGAGCCCCCGCCGATGAGCTGCCGACGCTGCCGGAGATGCTCACCCGCTTGCCTGAGAGTCCACGGCGCAGAGACGAACCCTGAGCCCAGGGGCTCCTCTGTGATATGCCCGTCCTCGCGGTCCCCGGCCGTGACGTGCCATCCGAATAGATGACGCTCCTCCTATGGCTTCCCGTCCCACGATATGCCTCCGAATCCCCGCCATCTTCGGTCATGATATCGGTCATTCGCGATGATATGACACTAGGAGGGCCACCGCGTTCGGACTGCGGGAACTGGGGAAAACTGTCATCGTTGCTCGGGGAGAGCGCCCGCGGCGCTCCCTCAGCGGAGCTCATCGTCGTAATCGCTCGCCAAGTTTATTATGGGGATCGGCTGCGGCCGTCGTCAAGACCGAACTTTCTGTGCTAAGCAGCCCTTCGCGACAGCATAGCGGATGGTGAGTACTGGCGGGAAGATTCGTAAAACTCGGCGGTACGTCAAGAAGGAGAAAGAAAGCGACTATTATTTCGTTCCAGAGGTTTCGGAGTCCGGGCGCATTCCAGTCTGGTGGTGTGGTGCGGCGTTGAGGAAGGAAGGTGCGGCGTCGAAGGAGGTCTGTCGCTGCAGGAGTTCGAGGGATGCAACTGAAGGCGTAGCAGGCAGCGCAGGGAAAGCAAGGGAAACAAGAAATCAAAATATAAATCCGGTTACGCAGTTGGCACCGTCACGATCGCTAGTTCAAAGAGTGGAAGAAGCAAATAAAAAGGAGAGTGTGGCAGAGAGAGAAAAAGGAGTGTCGCGACGCAAGACTGTACTGTGTAAATTCCAATCTTGGTTCTCGGGGCTCATCCGAGCGTGGGTTCAACATCGACCAAGCGAATGGGATTTCTTTCTTCGTGCCGTTCGTGATGGGAGGGTGCTGCCACTGGCTGGGCACGGCCGTCTCAGCTTGGCAGTTGCTTTTTCGCCCGCCTTGGGGTGCTGCATCGCACTGACCACCCGACCGGCCCCTGAGATGTGTTCATGCCGGGGCCCGCAACTACTCGGTCCCTCCGCGATGAGAGTAGCTGGTAACTAATCTGGTTCTTCGTATGTCTTGTAGGGGGGAATATTATTCCACTACACAATTTTCTATCAAATTTGCAAATTTCAATACCAACATAGCGCGATTTTCCCCCCAAAATATGACAAAGATAACTGGCCACTCCCTCGATTCCATGCCAAAGTCGACCTACTTTGTCAGCTCGTAGGGCACATGTCCCTGCGTCCATGCATTGCATGACGATGTGACAAGGGGGAGGGGCCGGGACTTGTGAGCAACGGAAGCGAGCGAAGGCGTCTTGGGCGTCCAGATAGCTGATAGTTACCAACTGTTGGCAACTGGCTGCTGAAAACGCCCCATGTTACTTACGTAATATTCCATGCCAAGCTCTTGAAGCTTGGCCTCTTGACGAAATCAATCGTATGAGAGCATATCCAAGCTTCTAAGACGCCCAAACCGCCGAGCTCTGCCGACAGCAATTCTCCCTCCCCACCGTCCATTTTCGACACCAACACCGCCCCAATGGCTTCGTTAATTGCGCGCCGCGCTTTCAGCACCACCGCCCGCCGCATGGCGACCGGCGAGGAGGCGCTGAAGTCCGAGTCCAAGAAGAACCCCGAGATTATGGTGCGTCAAATTCCCAGGATGACCCGAGAAACATGGATTGGACCCTTGACGACGCCCGAGATGGGGACGCGGCTGACTTGGAGGTTTTCGGGGTATAGATTCTCGGCGGTGTGATGGTCGCAGCCCTCGCTGGTGCTGGCTACTACTTCGGTCAGTCCCGTCGAGCTTCTTGCTCGCTCCCCGCAGGTGGCGTGGCGTCCTACACCACAACCATGCTAACCAGCACAACGCCGTGTAGGCCGCAGCCCCACCAAGTCGACGTCCGAGAACTCCGTCCCCCTCGCTAAAAACAGCATGCCGTGGGAGACCGATGCGACACACGGCAAGTACCAGTACCACCCCGGTGGTGATTCTAGCGCTGCGCCCAAGGACGCCCCGAGTGCCGTTAACGTTGTCGTCGTCCCTGACGTCGAGCTGCCCAAGGTAACAGCTTCTTCCCGCGGTGGACCACGTCTGGAAAGCTAACCCCTCCTTTCAGAGACTCCACGACAAGTACAACAAGTGGGGCAAGGACGGCTATTAAACTTCTCGGCTCTAAGAAACGAGTATGCATTGCAAGATGGCTTCGCGTGGCGCTCCTGGGGAAGGGCGTATATGTAACTAGGCCCAGTGGCAAGAGATTGAGGAGCGGAAAGGCGATTTCGATAGAGCCTGTATTATTCTTGGAACTCGGCTTG
The DNA here is from genome assembly GCF_020726465.1 of Chaetomium tenue. Lineage (NCBI taxonomy): Eukaryota > Fungi > Ascomycota > Sordariomycetes > Sordariales > Chaetomiaceae > Chaetomium > Chaetomium tenue. The sequence goes on along the minus strand of NW_027117333.1, from coordinate 3,893,508 downwards.
CCTTGCCCGTTTGTGAGCAGCACAAGGTGCGGTCCCTTCCTAGAAACCCTGGATACCATGCACTTGACCTGGCCTACCTATATGGTGACACGGCCCCAGAGTAGCTTGAATGTTCAATACTGCGAGACTCGAAGAGCCCTGCGTCATGTACCCATTGCGAAGAAAAGTTGCTAAACGCCGCTCAGCTCCCGACCAACGCTTTACGCAGGGCCTTGCAATCACGCACGGCAGGCTCGTATATGCGGCAAACCACCCCAACCATGTAACAAACGCGCTCCAACGCCGAGTAATGCATGTCATCCCAACCCAACAGCAGATCAACCGCCTGCCCTCCCGGCATACCACCCACGGACGGCGTTACAGTATTGAGTAACGCCTCCTCGCCCCCGGTTATTCAACCGTGCCTGGCCGCTGCCGCCGCGAACTGTTCTTGTTGGAGACGCTCCAGTTCCTCCAGCGACAAGCCACTCTGCTCGAGCTTGTTGGCCTTCTTTTCACGTCCCTAATTCCTTGCATTAGTCCCAACGACACATGTAGAGTGATCATCTTGGGTTGCCTACTACCTTCTGAACCTCCTTGTGTTCAGCAGCGGCTTCGAGGACCGCCGGGATGTAATCGGTGAAACCAAGCTGGTCGAGCGCCTTGATGATATGATCGCATGCAATGGTCTTCTTGGCTTCCTTCTCGGAGATGTCGTTCGCCTCTGAGCTGATGAGGGTGATAAACTCAACGCAGCATTCTATGAGGACGTCACGGGCTTCCTTCGAGAATGCGATTCCTGATGATCCCGAGAGGATTTCGCCGACTATCTTTTGGACAGTGGCTTGCAGAATGTCAGCATAGGTCCATTTCTAGGTCCATGTCACCCGGAGGTGCCAGTGCCGCTGTTTGAGGATGGACGACCACTAGAAGACTTCGGAGTCTCATGACCTCGCCCCCCGGCCCCCGCCCCCCGACCCCCTGGGTTCAAAGCCGATCAAGTCAGGGCACTTCCTCTTTGCCATAAACTATCTCTGGGTTGACGCAGGAACAGAGGCTCTCGCAACTCCAACCGCAAAGATAAACCCAAGGAGTGAGGCCGTAGCCCTAACTACAAGAGGTCCGGGATATGAAATGAAGAGTGGCTTAAAAGACGTACCTTTCGGCAGCGAGAGATCATCGTTCCCTAAAAAAGAAGCATCAGCATGAGACCAAAAAGTTCAGGTCAGAGTCAATGGTTTCGAAACAAACAAGTGAAATGGGCACCACTTGAGCCACCAGCCATGTCGAATCGCTTCCAGTACCGGTCTGACGCAGGAATATGCGGCGTCATTTTGGCAAGTCAAGGTATGATGTTGAGGAAGGATGGGGGTTGAACGTGTGTGTAAAACACAAACAACGAGAAAAGTGACGCTGTTTATGTGTATGCAGCTGCCGCTTCCCGGTTTGGTTCACAAGCTCGGTAGGGCTCAAGATGGATGAGATATCACCAGTCCCTAGCCAACTACAAGCGTCGTGCATGGACAGCTGCAGGACCGCGGTTCACTTGAATGCGCGATTGCAAAAATGTCCACATTCATAAAACGTAGGTCACCTAGCCAAAACAGGAGAAAGAACGTTAACGAACCTCCAAATTCATGATCCGACATGATGATGCCTTGGGAAAGAGGGTCCCAGTCCCTAACAGCTGTAAAAGAACGGCGATTCCAGAACTCCAACGTTGGTAAAAAAAGAAATAGGAAAGAGGGGAATATGGTGGTTTAAATCAAGAGTATGTCGTATTTCTCCAGGTGATAAAGCTTAGGAACGTCTTTGGCTGATGAACAAACATGGTTGTGAACAAGAAAAGCCGAGTGCTCCCTTACCCTGGAGTTGGTGAGCAGCCTTTATACCTGCCTGCCGTCCTTTGCTCGAGTGGTTGCTGATGCGCCAATGCCAGCCGGCCGCCACGCTGAACGCGTCCCACCCCTCGTGTGGCGGAGTGCCCCTCATTGTGCATGAGCCACAGATGCTCATAAAGGCCCACTTCAACCCCAGCAACGCCGAAAATTTCTATGATCCACTCCCAATTCCAACACAGAGTTCTTCCGGCACCGACGCCAGAAAGTTTCTGCATCAAAACAGAGAAAAAGCCTGCCATTTTCTTCCTCTGACAACAAGAAAACAAGTGGCATGTGCTTTGCTTCTGGCAGGAGATAGCACACGGCTCAAGTAAGGTAAGCAAGTTGGACACTTTTCTTCTCCTCCTTCAAATGATGAACATATTGTGTCGCCCCTATCAGACCTACACATGGTGATAGACACGTCAAGCCAAACGACATTCCTGATTTGCCCCCAAGCTTACTGCCGAGAGTCTTGCATTGTTTTGACTATTGGACCAAGCTGACAGAGTTGCAGTTGACAATATCTCATACATCCGATCCAGTCCTCGGCGTTGGACTGCGCGTCCACGACATGATGCTCAATTTTGTACTATTCATTCCAATACCGATAAACCATGATGGAAACATTTCACCTGAAACATAGCGACGCCCGGAATGCCCGCGAGACAAGACCACTTCGCCAGGATGTCGCTGACCGGGAACCCAGGATTCAATGGCTTGAAAGTAAGGATGGCAAGAGCCGTTGCAGATGGTAGGCCATTTTCCATACTAGAACACAATGCGCAGCCTGATGAACAACTTTATTCCATGCTAATACTGAATCTCACTATGTGGAGGAACATAAAGCCTTCTTTACTCCTGATTGCTTATTCTCAACCCGCCTTGAACCTCTTGACTTTTTTAGCGTGTTCAATGCTGACCACCAAACGGGTAGATTGTTAGTTTTTTCGTCACTCCTCGCGATACTCGACCAGCTCCGCCGCGTCCCATTTGAAGTATTTCCCAGAAAGCTCTGGTTTAACGTCCAGGGACAGTTTTGCGATGACGCGACCGGTCTGCTCTGGCTTGATCAATCTGCCTTCCTCAAAGTCCTCCTTGAAAGTCTCGTAGTCCTTCTTCGACATCTCGGTGCCCTTCTCCCGGAGCTCTTTCTGCATGTCGGTATCGACGCGGCCTGGGCTGATGGCCACCGCGGTGATGTCTGGTTCTTCGACAGCTACGTGCCGTGCGAGTGAGTTCAACGCAGCCTTGGAAGAGCCGTAAGCTCCCCAGGACGTGTAAGCAGCTGTCGCGGCACCCGAGGAGATGAAGACGATTCGGCCCTTCGAAGCCCGGATGTGAGGAATCGCTTCCTTTGTCTTGTGTGTAAGGCGTTAGCGCACGCCCTCCTTCGGGTCACTCGTCTCCTCCAACTCACCAGTGCAAGCGCGCTGAAGAAGTTCGCGTCGTAGAGTTTTTTCCACTCCTCAACAGAGGCATTCTCAATCCGTGTCATGGGAGAGAGCATGCCATGGTTGACCACAACGCCGTCTATCCTACCGAACGTGAGGATGGCGAGTTCCGTTACTCTCCATGCAGTCTTTGAAGGTCAGCACCCGACGCAATCTAGCTCAATACCGTCGTCATGGAACGGCGGCCACATAATAGGGACTCGAAAGGATCAAAGCCCGGCGACTTACATCGGCGACTGTCATATCCGCCGCAAGGAAGGCGACCTGTGTAGGATAGCGTTCCTTCAGCCCTTGAAGCCGGTCGGCAGATCGGGAGACAAGGACAACTTTGTGGGACGCTGCCAGCAGGGATTGGGCCACAGCAAAGCCAATGCCGCGGCTTGCGCCGGTAACAATGATTACCTTGGGTTCCATGTTCCGAGTGGAAGGCTAGATCTGAGTGAAAGTGGCGGCTCGGCAAAGCTTGTGTCAAGGAATTCGAGCTTCCCAGTTTGATAAATTCGGGAGCCCCTCTATGTGGGGAGCGGGGAAGTATAATTGTTTATCCAAGGGCGTCCCTTTCCCCATCGCTTGCCTCATCCACATGCCGAGTCTCCATCAACAAGTCCGTTCAAGCGGATGTCCCCGGGGCGGCGGAGACGGAACGCGGGGTGTTCGTCGTTCGTTGAATCATTCATATGACCCCGTCATTTTCCCTCCATTACTTGTTCTTATATCTACCGTGGTTTGATCCATCCTGAAGCGCCGGCCTTGTTGGACGGCTTCTTCCTCAGTGCGCTATCGGCTGAAAAAAAACATGTCGTTTCCTACTGTGATCCTCGGGGCGGGTATCATCGGCGTCTCGACGGCCTACTATCTTTCCGAACACCAGGATCCAGCAACCGTTCACCTGGTCGAACCGTCCCCTGAACTCTTTTCTTCGGCTTCGGGCTTCGCGGGAGGATTCCTCGCTAAGGATTGGTTCGGGCCTTCACTGTCAGCTCTCGGTGCCCTCAGCTTCGAGGAACACCGCCGCCTCGCAGAAGAACACGGTGGGCGGGAGACATGGGGCTATTCGCCAGCCACCTGCGTCAGTTATGCAGCATCGGCCGCCGCGCACGACTCCCAAGCACGGGGCGATGACTGGCTACGTTCCGGGACCAGCCGCGCGGATGCAGCTCCGGTAGTCTTGGACTCGCTCTCCGGGAAGTCACCGACTTGGCTGCGGAGGATAGATGGTGACCATATCGAGCGCATTAGCGATGAGGGCACTACCGCACAGGTCGATCCCCTTTTGCTGTGCCAGTTCCTCTTGCGAGAATGCCTCAAGCGCGGGGTGAAGCTGCACCACCCGGCCAAGCCGGTTGCGGTGATCACCGATGGGAACGACGAGCTGGCCGGTATCCGCATCACTGACACCAAGTCTTTCACGGAGTCGGAGCTGCCCTGCACACGGCTGGTCATCACGGCCGGATCATGGACGGGACAAGTATTCCAAACACTGTTTCCTCAATCGAAGCTGAAGGTTCCCATCAAGAGCTTGGCCGGGCATTCGCTGGTTCTAAAGTCGCCGCGGTGGCATGCCGGGCTCGAGAACAACGGGTGCCACGCCATCTTCACCACGCACAACGAGGGGTTCTGTCCGGAAATGTTCTCCCGGATCGGGGGTCATATCTACTTTGCAGGGCTCAACTCGTCGACACTGCCGCTCCCAGACGCCGCGGAGGGGAAGGCAACCCCGTATGCCGAAAACCTCGTGAAGCTCCGGCAAGCTGCCAGGGACATTCTCGGGTCGGGAACAGTTGAGGATGATTTGGAGATTGTTCGGGAGGGGTTGTGCTTCCGGCCCATCACCTCCTGGGGGACGCCGATTGTTTCCAGACTTCGGGACGAGGACTTGGGTGTCGGTACGACGACCAGGCCGGGGCCTGAAGGCGGAGTGTTTGTTGCGGCCGGTCACGGACCGTGGGGTATCGCCATGAGCCTTGGTACGGGTGTGGTGTTGGCCGAGATGGTTCAGGGACGGGAGACCAGCGCGGATGTGAGCGGACTGGCTTTTGATGGCGACAGGATGAAGGAGCCATATGCGAATTAAACGGACATGATGAGGTCGCTCTGTAACAAGTATCATGAAGGATAGGTAGCCGGTACATGTACATATTAGATGACCTTGGGAGCCTCATTGGGAGGCTCCCTCTGAAGTCCGGACGGGATGTTCCATGGCGAAGCCGGCGATCTGGAAAGGGGCGATGTGTGTTTGTGAGGCCGGATCGGGATGTGAGCAGATCTGGGCGTTCGCTCGCATCCTAACACCCTAGCACCCTAGCACCCTAGCACACAATCTACACTATTGCTTTCACATCACCGTCTCAGGCGGCTACGAAACACGGCCGACCCAGTGTGCCGGGGCAGGCAGGAACCATTTGCCCCCCGTTCACCCGCTTGATAGGACAATCGCTTGGTGTCCTGCATGGCACTTGAACTTTCACAATCCACAGAGAAGCAGCAAGGCGTTGCATTCTATGTACGAAATATGTATGTACGAAGCACAGATAAGTGACGCTGTTCATCGCTTCCCCGCTTCCGAGGCAGGTACTGTACCTGAGAACCCCTGCAGCAATCATCGATTCCAGCGTGCACGGCAAGGACAAGCCGAGTCCAGCAGGGAGGACGGAAGTGACCGGCAGCCAATCAGGAAATCGTTCTTGCCGCCCAGGCCTGCAAGCACCCCCTGTCACCGTTCTTTGCGTTCCCCACACTTGTCCGCCATCTTTCCCCAGAACATCCAACAACGGCTTCTCACTCGCTGTCGCTTGCTCCCCATTCGCCAGGCTCTTGTTCAATCATCACCTCAATGCTCGAACGTCATTTGACGCCTGTATTGGGGGCCCGAGGAATCACAATGCGGGCTTGCATGAAATCTTCAAGCTCAGCGGGGGGGTGGCACTGGGCGGTCGCAGCAATGGGCTGTGGGGAATGCGCAATTCCAATTCGCGTCCCGCTGCTGCTGGTGCTGCTTGCTGCAAGCAAGTCGAGCATACGGTCACATTGCGGCCGACCTTGCTGATAACATCCCGGTTATTTTCTCTCTCACTGGACGAGGTCCCCGGGACACTGAGATGACAACGGTCCGGGGGGGGGCCTTCTTCTCCTGCACAGTGCCCTGTCCCCACGTTCCCGGTGAGAGATACCGTACGAGTATACTTGATATCAACAAGCTGTTTCCACCGTCCCTCGACACCCGGGCACAGCATCCGGTTCCCATGTGCGCACGTTGCTGACTGCGCGTGTCCTCCCACCTGATTGTGCAACAACACCGCGAGGTGACAGCGACCAAGAGAAAGACTCGCAGATCACTACTGCGACGGAGCAGAATCGGCCATTCGGGGTTGACAAACCCGCTCGCTTTCTCCCCCCGAACCTGCAAGGCCCGAGCCTCGAAGCCTAGCGCCCGTCTGTGCAGCTCTGCCGAGGACTGTCGGTCGTCGAGATACTGCCAACTTATCCCGCGGAGGAGCCATTCACTTCCCGTGTGATACCCATGCAGCCGTGCAGGACTGGTGTCCAATATTAAAAACCCACGCAACCGCTGGAAACTGCTGGTGTGTGCCTCTTCCATGCTCGCAAATCTCCATCCTGCAACCCGGTCCGCCTAAGACGCTTCCTCGTCCGGACAAGCTTAGTTCGATTCACGCCAAGAGGTTCTTCACGTTCGACGCCAACGCTGCTTCGGCTTGCGCATTCAACTGGATCAACTGGATTGGGATTGGGCCTAGATCAAGCCACGCTCCTGAGCACACCACACCTCTGCGTCAACAGGGGTAGCGTTTATTATATCACTGTGCCCCTCTCCTGCACTGGCGGCACATCTACCTTTCCGGATCCTTCCCGCTTGCGCATCCCATTCTCCTCTGTCGATGGATGTCCCGACGTTCTACAATCTCAGCTAGATCAGGCGACCCGGCATCCCCCCGGCGTCCCTCGCCTCGTCATCGACGACAATAGCAATACCAATACCGACAATTCTGGCGGAAGCTCCCCGTTGCGGCTCGGGTTCTGCGGCATCATAGAGAGAGTACAGTAAGGAGGGCTGGTGCCCCGGTGGGACCATTCATCGAGGCTCTGGCACAGGGAAACACAACATATGGCTACACAACTCCAATCGGCGCTGCGAAGCGCTGCTGGCGCTACTCCGGGAACTCTGGCCGAGCTCGCAAAGCGCATCAATATACCGCTTGCGCCGAACAGCCCACCCGGCTTGGTACAGGCCCTCACGGTAGATCCGTGGTCGCAGTCTGGCAAGTATGGGTTGGGATGGACATATTTCGCGCTTGCCATTGGAGGCCTGGCCGTGTTTATGAGGGTATGGCATTACTGGCAGGACAAGATCCGGCAAGCCATCTACAAGCAGGACATGGAGCAACATTTTCAGAACCTATACTCGATGGATCCCGGGTGGGACAGGTCGGCGGCTCTCGCAACAGGCGTGACGGCCTCGGAATCAGGGCGGCATTTCTTCCCGGAAGAGCCGCAAGTTGAGGAGAAGAAGTTCAAACCGAAAGCGCATTTCTCGTCTGTCGGCTTCTTCAACGACACCCTGGCCCTGTTCAGATGGGTCTTTTACCGCCCAATCCCGGATATCGTGTTCGGGAAACACCGGTTCACCTTCAGCTCCCTCGCCGTGCTGGGCTGTGCCTTCATCTCCGTCGCGTTCGTGACTATCTTCTGCTTCCTACAGCAGCCCCTCTACTGGCAGAGCATCCGGTTCGGGTCCCCCCCGCTCGCCGTTAGGTCTGGCATGATTGCCGTCGCCATGACGCCTTGGATCATCGCCACGAGCACCAAAACAAACATCCTTACTATCATCACTGGTATCGGCCCTGAGCGCCTCAACGTCTTCCACCGCTGGCTGGGATACCTCTGCCTGTTCATGTCGCTGGTCCACATGATCCCCTTCTACATCCAGCCGGTCTGGGAGGACGGTGGGATGCGGGTCTTCGACACCCTTTTCCCTCCTGGGAGCGGGATCATCTATGGCTCCGGCATTGCTTGCATCGTCCCGCTCTGCTGGCTCTGTGTGGGCTCGCTGCCCATCATTCGCAGGACAGCGTACGAGATCTTCTCGTTGCTGCACGCCCCCGTCGGCTATATCTACGTCGCGGTGCTCTTTTGGCACACCAAAAATTTCCTCATGTCGTGGGGCTACCTTATCGCGTCAGCCGCCATCATCGTCGTCTGCAATATCCTCCGCCTCTTCAAGTTAAACTGGGCGAGGCCTTGGCGCATGGCGTGGCTTGTGGGAGATGAGGCCGCCATCAACATCATGACGGAGAACGCCATCAAAATCACCATCCCGACACAGATGCGGTGGAAGCCTGGCCAATACGTCTACCTCCGCATGCCGGGTATCTCCGTATTGGAGAACCACCCATTCACTATTTCCTCCCTCTGCAGCGAGGACTTTCCGTCCGAGTACGGTGAGGAATTCCGAGACTGCGTGCTCGTCTTCCGCCCGTACGGCGGCTTCACGCGCAAGGTGCTCGACACCGCCATCAGCAAGGGGCCTTTCCACACCTACCGCGCCTTCCTCGACGGTCCTTATGGTGGAATGCGCCGTGAGCTAGCGGCGTTTGATACCTGCATCCTGATCGCCGGTGGGAGCGGTATCACGTCGCTGATGTCGCAACTCTTGAATCTGATTAAACGAATGCGCGATGGGAAAGCTATCACCAAGAAGATTGTGGTGGTATGGTCGCTCAAGCGGCTAGAAGCCATGGACTGGTTCCGCGAGGAGCTTCGGATTTGCCGTGAGGCCGCGCCGCCAGAGAGTGTTACGTGCAAGTTTTTCGTCACTGCGTCAGTGCGACAGAAGGCCAATGCAGCCGCTCTTCACAGCCGCGCGCCTAGGCCTCTGAGCAACATGTTCCATGACAAGCTCGACGGTTTCGTCGCGGGCATTGCGAGTAAGCGCAACAGCGCCCTCATCACGTCTGAGGCTCAGGGCGATCCGGAGAGAGAGCGCGAACTGCGGCGTGAGGATGAAGACCGCATCACGGCTTTGCCACAACAAAAATACCTCCAACCCCACAACCTGCCCCCACCACCACCCGGCCCGCCTCCTAACATGAGCGGGCTGTCCCCCGCGGAAGAGACGCTGCGCAGGCTTGAGGGCCGCGACAGCGAGGGGAAGAGCCTCGAGCCGCCCGCCTCGGAGGGACATTCCGGCGCCAGCAGCCAGCACAAGAAGAACGACGGGGAATTTCACTTCCCGCCACTAAAAGCGGCGCGCAGCGACGGCACCCCTTACTTTAATTACGCCCCGCCAGCAGGGAGACAGCGCTACAGCCAAATCCTCTCCGAGGCAGACCCTCGCCTCAGCCAAGCGGGCGGCAGCGAGGCCCCGGGCGACAGTAAACAACATTACCAAGGCCCTGCCGAAGGGAGCGGCGGCGGCTCGGCAACCGTCCACCCGCCTGAACTCGCGCACCTACGCACCGACGTGGGCGGGTTCTCACGAGCGCGGCCGACGAGCACCATCGGCCCGCCGTCGGGGTTCGATTTCGGGTTCCCCGAGACGCCGACCGAGTTCCAGCGGTCGCTGATGCGGTTCGCGTTCCCGATCCCGCACGAGATCGACGGCGGGTGGAGCGTCGAGTATGGGCGGCCCGACCTAGGCTACATGCTCAAGGAGTGGGCTACGGGCGGGCCCGACGGGCGGGGGATCCTCGGGCGCCGGACGGCCGTCTTCGTGTGCGGCCCTCCCGCGATGCGCGTCGGCGTCGCGAATACGGTCGCCCGGCTGCAGGCGGAAATTTGGGGGGATGACATGCTTGAGGAGATCTTTTTGCATACCGAGAATTATGCTTTGTGAAAGGGGATGGTTGTGTGTGTGTACATGTACAGAACGAAGGGTTCCCAGGAGGGCTGGGTTGAAAGGGGAGTGCGTGGGGGAGGGGAGGAAAATGGGTATAGGGGGACTGGTCAGGACGGCGTTCGGCGATACCACGGGGGATCGGACTGGATTGGGATGGATGTACCAACTGCTTGGATACCATCGCTCGATGGAGCGAACCTGCGCCTTCAGTGCGCACGCGTCTCTTTTTGCTTACGTTTTGTGTCCTGCCAAACGAGGCTAGGCTGCAGATCACGGTCTGGCCTCCTTCTTTTGTTGGGACCTGGCACTCGGGCGACATGCTCTACCTAATTTACATTATCATCACTCCAGGCCACGCCGGTGGTCCCCCCCATCAGTGACAATGCTGTTGACAAACCGCAGCACTGCCAACCCCTGATACATACGACCATAGGTGCTGAAAAGTTCGGGATCCCGTCCGCTCTCCTCATGACAAACCAGCAACCGCCAGGGTAGTAGTTGGGTCGGAGACGACCAGCGAATGTCTGGTGTTGTATGTCTTATTTTTGATGCCGTTGGAAGTGTGTTGTGGAGATGGGTGGTGGAGTGAGTGAGTGAGTGACCGGTCAGCGCCGGTCTCCTCGAAGTTATCATCCAGTACCGGGGTAACATCACAGTTGAGCCATCTCCCGACCCCACTCCCGTCAGTTATCAGATCGGCTTCAGTCTCCCTGGGAAGAAGTCTGCGCCATGTTGTCCGAGATCGGATGACCGTTTGGGTATCCGGGACCGGGCCCGGAGGACGGGGGGCCAAGCCAGTGGGTCAACCGGGCGGTGATGGGCGGAACCAACAGCTCGGAAAGGTTATTGTCCCCGTTCCCACCGTTTCTCATAACCCCTCTTCGGCCCCTCTCTTCTTGCTCAGCTCATGCATGTTGGGGGTCCCAACCATGCCCTTCCATACGCAGACAATACGCCGAATCCAACACACGTAACCTTATTACTGAAACGGCCAAATTCGACGACATGCATGCTCAGGCCAGTGCCAGGCCTACCATGCATGCAGATCGGGACCGATATCTCGTGCCCTAGGCAACCTGGGCTAGGCTGTGCGGATCGACCTAGGCCTTGCGCGGATGTTCCCTTTTTGTAAGTCTCTCCGGTGCGAGCCCGGGTTATGGCATCATTGATATGTTGACAGAGCGGAGAAGGAGGACGGATGCGGCATGGCACTGCAAACACTCTCGAGGTGGAGGATCGGAAGAAGGATTTCGACTCGGATACGGGTCGAAGTGCCAGGATCCGTGGGTTGTTGGGGGTTTGCCAGGGAGAGTTCGTGATTTGGGCATGGAGTCAACTCATCAGCGACAAGCTGGGCAAGCTACCTAGACATGATCACGAAGTCCGTCAGCCTGCTTGAGGGAGGTTGCCCCTGATATGCAAAGCATGAGCACTGTGACACAAGCCATGAAAACTCTTGTGTGTCACGGTTGAAATCCCCGAAAGAGCACAAGGTGATGGTGGTATGTGTAGTCAGGGCAGCCTGAGCCTTCATGGCCATGGCCCAGAGTCTTCACTGCCACCCCGATAACCATCGCTCTTTCGCTCTTTCGCGGTTAGCAACCTTAGGTAGACAGGTAGTTGGGTTGCAAGGAGCAGGGATACTACCATCTGCAGCCCACCCTGTCTCGGCCTCTTTACGGTTCAGCAACTCACTTCCGTCTTTCCTCGCCGTGACTCAACCTTTTTCAAATCACCTTCTTGCACCAACTACTTCCTCAACGAGCATCGGCCGAGGAAATACCAACACTCCCCCGACACTTACGTGGGAGCCAGGCAACAAACACAACGACTGCAGGAGGACCCCGATGGCTCTCCTCCCGGCTCACTTCCCAGCCGAATCAAACCTGGCAATCCAACCGAAAATTGGATCCCAGATTCCGGGTCCTTTCTCGCACGTACCGGCGTTTTTTTTTGGGTTCTTCAGTATCACTGAGGGCATGGATATTCGATTTGGCGAGCCCTTGTATTACCATAATGGCCTCCTTGTTGCCGGTGCTGCTGCTGCTGCCGCTACTGCTGCTAAACTGCAAGACGGCTGGCTACATTTCCGGCAATATCAGGTGCCCTATTCCCTCCCTATCCACATATCTCCCCAAGAAATTGGAGCATATGGCATCAGGGCCCGGGCTGCGCGTTTTTCATCCCTAGATCGGAGAACACGCCGATTTGGTGATCTCGTTGTTGGCCCCCTGGCGGTGTGGTCGAGATATTCTTGCAGCCCACACTGGACGCGTGGGATAGGAAGGCTGAGACACGGCCATATGGTCCTATTTGGAACTGTTTCGGTGACAGGGTATCCTGACTCGATGATGCATATGGATTCTAGATGGCGTCGTCAGCTCGTCGAGGCCAGTCCTCGGAGCAAGCAAACATAGGGACGATGCATGTGCCATTCCTCGCGGAGTTCGCCGCTGATGTTGGTGTGCAGAGATACCAACAGGTCGGAGAATGCCGCCCAGTCCAACCTCTCATCGTACAGGATGCAGGATGCACGGTCTGTAAGGTACGGCCAGCGGGAGGCATCCGGTTTGACCATGGCAGCTCGAGACTTGGGGCCAACTTGCTGCCATGAACCCTGAAGCTGACCCCTGGCCCTCTCTTTCCCATGCACAGGTCCTGGATCCAATCCGACCACATGCTCTCCCTCCAGAGCATCAATCTCGGGTCCGAACACAGCATCGGAATGCGGCTCTTTCCAGGGCATGACCCTGTGCCGACAACGTTTGCTCATCTCGATGGTACCTTGGTTCAGAACAGCACAGTGAACGCTCCGGCTTCCCACACGGCCACTTAGGGGAAGTCACGAAACCAGACGATATGGCATGAAGAGGAGGGGAGAGAGAACCTTGGGGTCCTCTTATTTCAGGTATAAAAAATCTCTTCCTTCCTGCCCTGCCGTGTTTGCTTCCGCTTTCTTTTCACCCGCAGCTCTCGGAACAGAGGAACGAAGCACAAAACACGAAGTGGCGCTCCCCAGACCATTACACAACAGCAAACCAATCTATTCTCTCCTTCTCTCCCTTGCTGCTGTTACTTGGGTCTTATTACAGGTACACCCCCCGAATTCTTGCACCTTTAAACATGGTACAAGATCCAGAAAAGCTTACGGCCGTGCAGGAACAGAAAAGAAAGAAGAGAGTGGTGCCTCCAAATGTCGCCGCCTCACCCTCCTCCGAAGGAGATCAATGTCTCTGGGGAGGTTCGATATGGCAGCGCCTGGGAACTCAGCACTAGAATGACAGGTGTCATGGTTGTGCGCGAGCCCGACATCACTGAGGACGATGGTCACCTCACGGTTTGTGTTTTTCCGATGTCGATTGATGTTTCTGATTTCTTGGAGTCCCTCGATCTGACCTTTATCCAGCGCAAAACCAATTCGAGCCGCTGGCTGGCTCTGACTGCCCTAGCCTTTATGTGGACGAGTGCTCAGGCTCCCCTGTACTTGTTTGGTATGTTTATTTCCCTTTTTTCTTTTTTTCTTTCCTTTCACCTTCATACGTCTTTATCGTCGATTGTTGCTACCTTCTTCTGCTGTTCGATCACTAACCAGAGATCTCTTGCTTGCAACAGCCGGTGCCCCAGTCTACATTTACCGTGAACTCGGCGGTCTCAACTATTGGGTCTGGTTTATCACTGCGAACCTCCTTGCCACCGCAGCCATATCCCCCTTTGTTGGTGCTCTCTCGGATCTTGTGGGCCGCCGCTATGTCGCCATTATCGGAAGCGCCATCATCATTCTGGGTCAGATCATCTGCGGGGCCTCGACTAACATGGGCATGTTCATCGGTAAGTCCTCCCCACATAATAGCGAGATCATGTCCAGAGTAGCAAGACCTGGGCTAACCTGTGTCCCCCCCTCAAGCTGGCATGGCCCTGACGGGGGTCGGTACGGGCATCAACGAGCTTACGGCCCTGGCCGGCACCGCCGAGCTGGTTCCGCTGTCTCACCGTGGTTACTACATCGCCGGCATGGTTCTGACCGTTCTTCCGTTCCTGCCGTCTGCCATGTACGCCCAGCTGATTGCGGCCTACTCGAACTGGCGCTACATCTCGATTGTGACGACGGGCTGGGCTTTTGCCGGAATCGTCTTGACCATTCTTTTCTACTTCCCCCCGCCCCGTGCCCGCGTCCAGGGCTGGAAGGAGAGGCTAGCCCTACTAAACCGGACTGACTTCATCGGCGGATTATTGTCTATTATTGGGCTGGCTGGGTTTGAGGTTGGCATTCTCGCCGGCGGATACCAGGTAAGTTGTTGTTGGGTCAGACATATAATAGTAGCATTACTGACGAGGTGGTGCTACAGTTTCCGTGGACGAGCGCCCGTACCCTGGCTCCTCTGGTCATTGGCGTCTGCGCGCTGGCCGCGTTCGTGGTCTGGGAGTTCTGGGGCACTGCCACCCCGATGGTCCCCCGCAACCTCAGCAAAGCTCCCCGCACACTGGCTCTCACCATGATCATCACCTTCATCTCGGGTGCCAACTTCTTCTCGGTGCTGCTGTTGTGGCCCCCTGAGGCTTACAACGTCTACGGCCATGAGTAAGTCTCCAACCTTCAACCTTCCTGTCCCCTTTAACCCCCGGCCACTCCTTACTAACCTGCTCTCTCCGCCCCCTAGGCCCGTTGGTGTCGGCCTCCGCGGCATGCCCTTCGCATTTGGTGTCTTTACCGGCTGCATCGTCTCGCTGGCGCTGCTTTCCCACTTCCGCGGCAGCCAAATCCGGTACCTGATCCTCGGCGCCTCGGTTCTCATGACAATCGGCTGCGGCTGCCTGGCCCTCGCCACGCCCAACAACATGCACGCCGTGTATGGCATCCTCTTTGTCGCCGGTGTCGGCGTCGGCGGCATCACGATCCCGGTCTCGACGGTCGCAACCATAATATGCGCGGGCGACGTGATCGCGACGGTGACAGCTCTGACCATCGCGGTGCGCATCGTGGGTGGCGCCGTCGGCTACGCCGTCTACTTCAACGTCTTCGTGCAGCGCCTCGTGCCCGAGCTGGCCGCCCTCGTGGGCCCAGCCTGTGCCCGCGCCGGCGTCACCGACCCGGCCGTCATCCGCGAGATCATCGAGCTGACTTCGGTCTCGCTCGTCAAGGAGATCCGTGGTCTGCCGGGCGTTGATGATGCCGCCTGGCTGGCTATCATGGCGGCTGGCCAACAGGCGTACGCGAATGCGTACCCCTGGGTCTACTACTGCAGCGCTGCCTTTGGCGGCGCGGCGGTTGTTGCTAGCCTATTTCTGGGCGATATCTCCGAGATGGTGGATGATACCATCGTCGCCGCCATGTAAGCGCCACGGGGCCCGTGGTTGCCGAAGAAGGAAGAATCCGCGGCCATGGTGGTAAAAAAATGGGATGTGGGCAGGGTCATCGGTGAGGGTGATTGGCTGTCTAGGAGAGTGAATGGGGGAGGGAGGCAGCTGGTGGCTGTGTGGATAGACGGGAGGAGCATTTGCTGGGTAGATTTGCTTGCACACATCCACGGTGGCTGGGCGGATGGTGGTCATGTGCTGTGGTAATCGAACGGCAGGAAGCTGGTCACGGTTTAGAAGAAAAGGAGGTGTGTTGTGGTCTGATGGTGGGTGTATTTGCAAAGCGGTTCTAGCTTGGTAATGCCGCACATAAAATTCAGATGAGGGAAAAAAAGAAGATGGCTTAACAGTTATCACCACTCAAGTTCACAATGCCATGTCAACGTGGATAGAGCCCCTGGCCTCACGCAGGAACGTCCCCAAATCGGTATTGCGCCCAGGCCATGCATGCCTCGTGCATCGTCCAGGTCTGCGTTCCCTTATCCTCTCCCGCCGCGCCGGCCGCCACATACACCGGCATGAGATGATCCATCCATGGGTGTGCTTGCCTAGCATCCGGCCTTTTAGACACGGCCGCCATCATCTCCTGTCTAACCCCTGGATCTGCCTCGACAGCCTCCTTCAGAGCGTTGTCGAACGACGCCACGTAGGGCAGAGGCGTGGAGTGGCCATGAGCAATGCGAAAGTCGCGCAGGTTGTGCACCGTCATGCCGGTGCCGATGATGACGATGTTCTCGTCTCGGAGCGAGGCGACGGCCTGTCCGAGGCGGTAGTGGGCGTCCGGGTCTTCGTTGTTAAAGAGGGAAACCTGGACCAGCGGAACGGTGAGCGGGTTCTCCTTGGGGCTGAAGGCAACGTTGAAGCCCGAGAAGACGCCGTGATCGAGGCCGCGCTTCAGACCCTTGGCTTGGATTCCCGCGTCGGAGAGTAGGGTGAGGATCCGTGAGGCTAACGCGGGACTGCCTTTGCTAGGGAAGGTGGCTTCATAGAACTTTGGTGGGAAGCCGTAGAAGCTAAGGGTGGGGAGTTTTGTTAGTAATATTCGGGGTGCATTCGGCTTGAGCGAAGGAAAGGGAGGCGTAAACATACTCATAAATAAGGTCGGTGTCCTCGGCGTTGTTGAGGTTGATCTCATTGGGCTCGGCCTGCCAGTGAGCCGAGAATACTACAAGCGCTTTGGGTTTGACCTTCTGAGTGATCTCCTTGCCAATGGCTTGGAGAACAGGGTAGGCGGGGTGTTCGGTGTCGTATTGGACATTCGGCTACGAGCGTCAAGTGTTAATAATGCACAATCTATACCTTGGATATAATGAATTAGAATTGGAGTGTTGCTGTATTGATACTTACCCCTCCATGGCTAAAGAAATACACCGGTGCTTTCGGCATTTTGGGAGACGGCTGTGTGGACTTGAACAATGAGGTGGAATAGTTCGTGATCTTGGTTAAGGAGGGCAATATCATATGTGCCAATGGGGTTGAAGCTGATGAACGCAGAAAGAGAGCCAGGATGAGGACGGGGGTTGATAGAAGGAACAACCTGAAGATGGGGTTCCTAAACATGACCTCTACTAGGTAGCTATGCAGAGCACTCAGGGCACTGGAGAGACGTTCTCAATGGCTCGATTTGGATTCGAACGATTGCCTCACTCACTAGCCTGCAGCTTACCAACCCAAATATTCGTACAACTGACTGATAGAATATTGTCTGGAAACCCGCGCGCGATCTCGCGTTTTCGGGCATTCGCTTTGTTGGGTACTTGCTTGTTTTGGTAAGCATTTACTAATTCTTGCTGGGATCTCGTCATCTCGATGGGGAACCCGCGCGGGTGTTTGCTCCTAACCCTGACCGGTTCTACTTTGTACCCTGGAAGCGATGGACCCTTCGAGGTTGAGAAAGTCCGAATATTCGGGACCGGCATCTGCCTCAGCCCCGCCCCGCCCGCCTTGTCTCAAGATTCCGGGTCGGACCCATCGTTGACACTACCTTGACTACCTCGCCATTCATTCCCCTGCACAAGTCTCAGTCGTTACGAAGAGGAGCTGATTCAAGCAAATCATGGCGTCAATCGTTCGGGCATCCCCCCTGCTCTTCCCGGCAACATCGCGGCACACTGCGACTGTCATCTTCGTACACGGTCTGGGTGACACAGGCCATGGCTGGGCGGGCGCCGTTGAGAACTGGCGCCGGCGGCAGCGCCTTGATGAGGTCAAATTCATCCTGCCCCATGCCCCCTCGATTCCAATCACCTGCAACATGGGCATGAGAATGCCAGGGTGGTATGATATTGTGAGTCCTTCGCTGTCCTTCATTTGCTCATTTGCTTGTTTGCTCGTTTGCCCGTCTGCTCGGGCCGTTTGCCATGAGCAAAGATTGCTTACACCATCAGCACACCATCGACGGTAACGTCGAGTCCATTCGCCGCCACGAGGACGAGCCTGGCATCATGCTGAGCCAGGCGTACTTCCATGACCTCATCCAAAAGGAGATTGATGCTGGCATCCCCGCCGACCGCATTGTAGTCGGAGGTTTCAGCCAGGGCGGCGCCATGAGCTTGTTCAGCGGGCTTACCTCCAAGGTGAAGCTGGCTGGTATCGTGGCGCTCTCGTCCTACCTGCTACTGAGCCTCAAGTTTGCCGAGCTCGTCCCCAACCCCGAGTCGAACAAGGACACGCCCATCTTCATGGGCCACGGTGACTCGGACCAGGTCGTTAACACGGCGCTCGGGAAGAAGTCGTACGACTTGTTGAAGGGCTTGGGATACAATGCCACGTTCAAGATTTACGAGTGAGTCGATATCGAGGGCCCGCACAGTGTGTGCTTGCTGCTGACCGAGATATCAAGGGACATGGGGCATTCGGCTTGCCTGGAGGAATTGGACGACGTCGAGGCCTTCCTGAGAGAACGGCTTCCGGCGTTGGGGAACGAGGGCAAGTCCGAGCTCTAGCGGCTTCTTTTTCCATGGTCCATGGCTTGGTTGAAGGGAACTTGTTTGGGTTGACTGGGGAGGTATTGTTACATGGCGCGGCGAATTGGGCGTTGATTCTGGACCATATACATTAACTATACACCCGCTTGATTTTATGCCGTCTGATGATTTTGGTGGCTAGATGCCCGGCCAGTGCCGGCTTCCATGTTTCATTCCGCTGCCGACCCCACCAAGAAAGCCTTATCTTATCAATCCCCCCTGCTACCGCGCGGCCGGCTGTTGGCCCAGCTGCATCATCACATGGGCGCCCGGCAGGCAGTTCAGGCAAGTGTCATACACAATTGTCATGCACCATTTCCTGCTCCTGTCATCATCGAGCATTGCTGAAGTGGTGTCTCCAGGGGTTGATTTCGGGAATTTCCTTGATTTTAATTCGAGTATTGACTAAATCTACAGTTGTCAGACGCTGTTGCCCGACCAAGACTATGTGGGCCCGTCGTTAGCTTCAAGCCCGACGAACCCAAAGAGCCAAAGTAAACAGACTCTCCCGTCCTCGACCAGGCTGTCCATCGCAACTGGAGCCATCTCCCTCGTCTCTCCATCTCGACGACACCAAAATCCATCAACCATGTCAGCGAATTCGCCACCATCACCGAGCCCCTCCCAACTGCCCCCCGTCCCCGCCAGTCCAACCTATTCCTACGCCTCGACCGCGAACCCCATATCTCAATACAACCTCCCACCACCACCACCCCCGCGCCCGGCCCACGCCGTCCTGACCAAAGCCGATCTGGCCCACTCCCAAGCCGCCTACGCCGACCTACTCGCCAGCGCAAAAGCCTACCGCCTCGCCCTCGCCTCCCTCTCCACCGCCGCTTCCACCTTCGGCTCGGCCCTCGAGGCCTGCGCCCGCCTTAAGGAAGCCCGCGCCGAGCTGTCCGCCGCCGGACCACCACCAGGCGCCCCACTCAGCAACAGCTTCACGACCGCCGCCAACCGCGCCGCCGCCTGCACCGCCGATACCCTCCTCGCGACCGCCGGCCTGCAGCACCTGGTCGCGAACCATCAACACATCCTCTCAGAAACCGTCTACCGCGCCTTCGAGGTGCCGCTGCTGCACGATCTAGACCGATGGCGCGCCGCCGTCGATGACGAGGAGGAGGGCTACGCCCGCGCCCTCGAGGCCCAGAGCAGGGAGATCCGCCGCCTCGAGAAGGAAGGCGTCAAGATGCACCGCCAGCGCCGCCGCGACGTCGGCCAGCTACGCAGCCACCTCGTCGAGCTGACGGGGAAGCTTGATGCCTTGACTGTGCTACATGGCGACCATGCGCGTACCCTGTTGGGGGAGAGCCAGGAGGCGAGCGGGCGGATTGTGGAGGCGAGTTGCAGCTTGGTCCGGGCCGAGGTGGATATCTTTGAGAGTTTGGCGAGGAAAGGGTGGACGGGCGGCGGGTTGGAGGAGGTGTTGGAGAAGGGGGTGGATTTGTTCGCGGCCGAGATGGATCCACTGGGTGGGGCGGGCAAGGGAGGTGGTGGTGGTGACGGGGGTGCTGGGGTCGGTTCCTCGGGCGAGGGCGCCACGCTGTTCAGTATCCTGCCACCCAAGAGCATACTAGCGGACACGTCGGGGGCAGACACGATGCGAGGGGCGAAGGGCACGCGCTCCGATAGCCTACTGGTGGATACGGACCGGTACCAAAGCTTGGCCGGGGCGGTGACCACTTCAGACCTAGGGAGGGGGAGGGACCGCGATACTGACAGTGTCTTTTCCGAGTTTAATCGGTCGAGGAACGTGCGGCCATTCTCTCCGCAGCCGCAGCCATTGAAACTAAACCCAGAGGACTTGCTCGGCGGTATTGAGCCTGCTGCTGTCGAGGTGCCATCTAATTTGGGGAAAGGGCGAAGGCGTGAACACGACGGCATAGAGGAAGGCGACGAGGAGTGCGCGGTCGAGGATGACCACGAGGACCAGGACGACGAGGAGGTCCATCCATGGCGGAACGAGGGGTTACGACGGGACTCGACAGATGACGAAACCAAAGACGCAGTTGGAGTAAGCCTAGGGGATCCGCAACAGCGGGAGGGAACGTGGAGTGATACAAATGACAGTACATGACTGTGGGATTGGAGTTGGGCTTGAATTGACGGATACCCTGGTTGCAACAACACCACTGTAAACAACGCGATTTGAGGAAGGAAAAGAATATTTTCTCGGACACCGTAGCCGTAAAAGACTGGTGCAAAGACACTTCATAAACACCTACCCACCCGTCCCTCGGGGACTACAGAAAATGCACACCTTGAAAATGCTGGGAAACGCTCGCAATCCATCAAATTCTCTGCCGCCACCCCAAAATTAGCCATCGCCATTACCTACAAGACAACAACAATAGTATGTTTGTTTCAGTCGTCCTTATCAGCATCCCGAATTTCCCCTCCGAACAAACCCAGCAAGAAGTCCAACCACCACATTAACTTCCAGTACAAACTGGCCTTGTTCCAATCAAACTCGCCCAGCTCCGTGCGGGGCACCTCGCTCCCAATCATGGCGCCGTTAAACCACTGGAGGAAGGGGATATGGTTTCCGATGCGCTGCGCGAACGACGGGGCGGGCAGCAGGGCCTGTTCCATGGGCAGGAGCTTAACCTTGCGCACAGTGGGAATGGCCCTGCAGAATGCGTCGTTGGGGTTTTCTTGCGTTGCCGGCGTGAGTCCTGCGCCGCTATCGTCATTCGGAACTGGCGCTCTCCCCTTGACTGTGCTGGAGGAAGCAGTGGTGTCGACAGAGGAGGCCACGGTCCTGGTATCGGCCGTGAGTGAGGACGAAATCTGCGATTGCGGAGGGGACCATTCAAAGCCACCGGATTGTTGCGTGCCTAAGCCGAATTGCGCTCGAGGGTACTGCATATTGGAGGTTGTTCGTTGCGGCAGGCTGCCCATCGTGGAGGGGTCGGGGATGGCTTCGTCTCGCAGAGGGGGGATGCCGTGGTAGGGCTCGGCGTACACGAGATGGCCCAAGATCTTTTGTGGCGAGGCATAGATGGCCGCATCGGCCGCTTCGCTGGACTCGAACGTCACCTTCACCCAGTGCTGCCCGCTGTCTGCTTTGTTGACCTTGGCGCGCTCTTCAGGAGTCAGGGCGCGCCGGCGGGTAAATGCTGGGTCGCGCAGCTCCGACTTGTAGCGCCGGCTCTCTACCGGGGGTTCGCGCGAGTAGTCTTCGCATACCCGGCCGGCCAGTTGCTCGTAGTGGTTGAGAGCGGCATATTGTTGTTGCGCCGAGCGGTACCCGCGCAGTATTACTTCGGTAGGCACCTGCTGTTTGATAAACCGGGTCTGTGACGGTGCTGCGTTCTCTTCCTGAGCTTGGGGGATGTTCTGGGAAGAGGTGGACGGTATGAGGGTCGGTCTTCGTTGCCCTGTCGCTGGCGCGCTTGTTTGTGTCGCATTCTGGTTCTGAGCCGCTAGCCAACTGCCAAAGACTTTGTCTGCCGCCGCTATCGTCGGGTCTTCTCGCCTAGCTGGCGTTGCCGTCTTAGACCTCGTTCGGCGCGTTGACTTGCCGAAGGAACCCGTTTCGTGGGTCACCTTTCTCGATCGGAGCGATCCGTCTTGCCTGTATGCGCAACCGGTTAGAATTTGTCGCCAATACAGAGGTAACCAATAAATCCTTACTGTGGAAAGACCATTGCGTAGGGCCTTTGAATGCCGTCGTCGCCCACATAGAGCTCCTCGTCGGGCACGTTGTGTAGAATTAATGGGGCCATGGTCGGGTTGTTGCAAGCGGAAATGGAAAGGGGAGATTACGATCCAATGGAAATTAAATAATCGCCCTTGCGGAAAATGGATAGGCTAGGTTGAATAGCAGCGTTCGGCGAATTGGGTGTGTTTCGATGTGAGGCTTGCCTGACATGAATGCGACGCGATTTTTTGGTTTCTCTGGTTTGACGTGCACTGAATCCATGCAAACCTGCTGGGCAACAGCGGAAGCTAACACAACCTAGCTGGAGCCACAATGCCGAGACCTGGCTGAAACCCTGCCCGCTTAACTGCATCAAATACACCAGACCAGGGGTTATGTAACAAGACCCTTGTTATTCACCCCAGCTCATCCTAGCTTGACCTTTCCCGTTTGGTTTACACAGCAGGCCTCCCAGCAGCCTTCCTTTCATCAACAACAACCCATGGATTCTAGACAAAAGGCGGATCAGCCCACAGCGGCCGACAGACGGAAGAAGCCTGAACAACCTGCCGAGAAACGCCCAGAGCCCAGATACCATGTTTACATTCGGCTGCCCTTCGACCGCGGCGACTTCGTCGACCCAGGAACGGTGAGCTTCGCACTGTGTTCGTTTAGAGGCGAGCCTCCTTGACTGACTTGTTCGCCAAAAGGTGAACTGGAGCGAGAAGAAGTCCGAGGCGTTGTGGGGTATTTTGTCTGATTCCCTGTCTGATAATGTCGACTGTAAGTCAGGCCTCATCCGATGCATTGCTGGGTTGCTGACCGTCTTGCCCAGGGACCAAACTGTGAGGCTTCTCGGTTTGTTATCGCATAGCCCAATACTGACACAGTGCCAGCGCCGGCGAGTTTGACGTGACTGTCGATTTTCTCCTTCAGATGGCCACCTACCTGACAGAGCGGCATACTTCTCAACTCCGAGCACATATGCTGAAGGCTGCCGCTGCCAGGGGTTCTAACGCCCCATCGCCGGTGCCTGGCGCCGAGCCTTCGGGGAGTTATCAGATCGCTGTAGACTCCATGAGACGTGGCAGCCTGGGAGCCGGTCGCGCTCCTTCAGCTCTTTCGATGCGCAAGGATACGGCCATGCTGACTTCGAAGAATGAAGAGGAACACGGCGCTCCTGGTGTTGCTGCCGCTGCGCTCTCCGTCAAGACCGCTTTCCCCGTTCGGCCTGAAAGTTCTCGAAACTCGTCCTCTAACACCAGTGTCCCGTCCTCCCATACCCAACCGAGCCAGCTAGCCGGTAGGCCGGGGACAGCCACCCGGTTAAGTGACCCACAGAGACACCGGCTTTCATACCTCTCGATTCCTCACGCCCAGCAATCACCACAACAACGGCCAAAGGAGGAAAACGACACCGAGATTCCCCCACAAAGCCCAGTGGCCTCAGCCTCACCGTCATCACCATCCTCTTCGATATCTTCAGACAGCCCCGTAGAAAGCCGCATCATCCGCCGCCCGCCACGCTTCCAATCCAAAGACCCCCGGACCGGCGGCAACAATCCGTTCGGGGGCGACGATGATGATGACGACGACGACGACGACGACGACGGTGAGCTCGCCTTTCTCCCATACAACCCCCAGGGAGGCCCCTCAGCCAACGGCACGGGAAGCAACAGCGGCCAAGACCTAGGGGCCACGCTGCGCGGGAACACCATGCGCGACCTTGCCGGGCGGGGGCGTCAGGCGGCAGCAGGAACAGTAAGCGACGATGCCAGCCAGTCGCAATCCCAAACATCGGACTCATCGATTGGGTCGGCAGCTGTAATTCAAGTCCCCCGAAGGCCAGCGACAGCGGGGCCGACTGCTGATGGACGGCGAGTACCGGTCGCTGCCCACCAGCATGGCCCACTCTCACCGCGACGGACGGCCGAGTTAGCTGCGGCGGGACGCCAGGGAGGCAGCCGGGTGAAGGGGGCCTCCAGGGAGGGGAGTGATGGAACGCCCAGTATGGGGAGCAGTTTTAGTGATTTAGATGGTGAGTGCTCTCTCTCTGCCTCTTGTAGTTGTTTTGGATGGACAGTGGTGACCGCTAACGGCTTAGTAGATGCTTCGGTCACACAATCGGCACTCGAGGAAGCCCTGGCTAGCCGTATGCAGGATGGCACGATTGGCAGCCGGATGAGTGTCATCGGAGGCACCATCGGGCACGCCTTCAGGAGCCGGTACTTGCCCAACCCGAATCGACAATGAAAACCCCGCCAACACAACCCTAATTGAATGATTTATTCCTGGAAAGCGATGAGCCGTGGAGTCTAGCGTGGTGTTTTCTGGTTTGCTTTCTTGGGAAAGATGTTAGGCGCCTTTGGCATGGCCAGCGAGTTTGCAGTGTATTGTAAGTTGCGTTGGTCATTGGACTGTATTACACGGACTGTGGCTCGGAATCTCTATTTTGTTTTTACGACCGAAGCCAGTGAACAGGATGGCTAAGCTCGGCTTTACGCACTACTTCTAGCGCTCCGATCATCATTTGGGCGGGTTTTGTGGCCGGCTTCTCGAAGAATGGGGATAGGTCACTCTGCTTTTCCGTGCTCCCACTTTTGCTTGCTTTCTCATTCCATTCTTCTTGTTCTAGTGACGTGCAAAGGGAATCTTGGGAAGAAGTGTATTCTTTTCCTCGTTTTTTTGTTCCTTTCCTTTTGAGAAGCTTGGTGCTTTCTTAGTTACCTATGACGACAATATGCAACCCCTGCACACCCTCGGCCAGTCAAGCTCGCGTCACACTCACCAAACAGCCATAAGGGAATGAAGTGGTAAGGTTGGTTTGCAGCAGGTACGGGCCAGAGTCTCGAGCCTCGATCGCGCGAAAAGTCCTAAAGAACTTGAACAGAGTGTAGGCAATCTGAGTAAGGGCGAATTGCTGGCCAAGACAGATCCGCGGCCCACCACTAAACGGGATGTACTCCCAGCTGAAGCTTGCAGTCAGCAGCCGGGGCATATATTTCGTATGGAGGCGGACAGATTTGGGGGGGGGGGGGGGGTATCTATACCTGGCTCGAAGATCGGACTCCCATCGCTCCGGGCGGAACTCGTCAGCATCTGGCCCGAACACGTCCTTGTTCCGGTGCAGTCCGTGGCTTGACCACCGCACCGGAGTACCTTTCGCAATAAGAATCGGTTGGCTTCCGTCTTTACCACCCCCTCGTGGTAGGATGGTCTCCTTGTTTGCCATCCTAGAGTTCGTTGCTACGGGGCTGAAGAGACGTAGCGCTAAACGCGAGGTGCCAGGGGTTAATTTGGGAGTGCAGTTGGGAAAGGGGCACCCAAGGCTTACCCTCTTTGATAACGTTGTTTAGATACTTCATATGTTTGAGTTGCTCCCATGTTGGCGTCTCCTCACCCACGCTCCCGATCTCCTCCCTCAGTTTCTCTACCACGCGAGGATTTCGTGCCAAGAAGTAAAACACAGATGACATGGCGGTCGCGGTGGTATCCCGTCCGGCAATGAGGATGGAAAGGATTTGGTCAACCGTGTATTCCTCGGGGGGCTCGGCCTTGAGAAGTTCGTCGAGAAAGACATAGCTTCGGTCTCTCACCCCGCCTCCCTCTCCCTCTTTCTCGGCAACTGCTCTTTCCAGGTAGAACCGGACGTACTCCCGCAATCCCTGAACCGCTTTCTGAAGTTTGCGGTGTGGCAGGTGGTACAAAATGGGTCCGAGACGGGCCTTCTTAGCGCTCTCCCGGCCGGCGTATTCGAAATCCCGGACAAATTTCTGGGCCTCTGGCGAAGCCTTAGTCAGTAGGTTGGTCGAGTAACCGAGCAGGAAATCCGTGGATGAGTCCATGGTCATGTCGAGTAGGAGGCCCTGAATGTCGAAAGTGGTACCCTCGGCGGAGATTGCAGCCAGCATGTTCCTAATATGCCGATCGAAGCAGTGGAGGTCGGCGACCTGATCCCGAACAAAGGAAGGCTTTAGCATAGACCGTGCCCTATGCCACGGCTCGCCGTTGCTATTGAAGATGCTATCCGGGCCGAGGACTGGAAGTGTAGAGAGGAGTCTGGGCCCGTCGATGGGCCAGTCTTCCATCTTGGTGCCGAGGATCGTCTTGATATTCTCGGCTTCGTTGGTCACGAGCAGCCACTTTCCCAGGAGGAGAGTGGAATAAGTGGTCCCGCATGATGCGAAACGGCTGGAGTAGAGGTCCAGAAGCGTGTGGTTTCTTAGGGCATGTAGCGCCTCAAAAAAAGCATCCAGCCCGAAGATTGGGTCCTTGTGCGGGTAGGCCGCCACTTGCCCACAGCCCAAGGCGCGCGCACGGCATTCAAACCGATACTTGTTAATCAGGGATAGATTTATCTTAACAGTAAGGATGGCCAGGCCAGCAAAGAGAAGACAAGAATATAACTTAAGGTTGCGATTCTCGATGATGAGCCAGGAGTAGGAGCGCAACAGGAGCCAGGTCGAGAGTGGCAGGCTGAGAGAAGCCAACGAAAAAGGGCCCATGTTTGAAAGGATTGTATGATACGATTATTGACCTCGAACTGCTCTTTTTCGTTCAAAAGGGAAAGGTGAGGACGGCGCCTGGTGTTGAGACGCTGATTTAGTTATGTATTCCCTGTTTGGTCCCGCTTTGCCCCCCCTCTTTGGCCTTCCCATTTGACCTGAGACCTTGCTTGCATGTGACTGATCATCATGGGGTCGTCCGATGTGTGACGTTTCGTTGACTGTATTGTCACCGTCACCGTCACTGTGCGCCCCTCTATCAAAACTGGACTGTTACCTCGATAGGAAGGTTATCGAGGGATAAATTTTACCCCTGTTATTACTGCTACCTGGGTTCGCCGGGGGCATCGGATGTGACGCAGGCAATTGTTTTCGGGTGACTTAGACTGCCACCTCACCATACCTTACCTATCCAACCCCGCCATTAACTCGTAGGTGCGTATCGAGCTACCTTGCACTGTACACAGTACTTGGGTACCTACCTAGACACTACCTAGGTATTGAGTGTTGCCGAGGCAGTTACTTCAGACGAGTGGCATGTGCCCACAAACTAAACTGTATGATACCTTGGAGGGTTTGACGACTGAGTTGAACAAAATATTGCTACATACCACGCTGTTCATCTTGATATTGGAAATCTTAAAACAGCTCATCCTCCTCCCACGAGGTTTCCATGCAATGGACCCGACCTGCGGCCCTACTCCTGCTCCCCATCCGGGGTGCCGTTTCTCTATGAGAGGTAGTAATGAGTCGGGGATATGAGTAGCTCTGACAGGTATTGTTGAAATCTAAAACCGTGCCACTCGGGCGTGCAGCTTCCACAACTGACGGCTCGGACCGCGCACCCCTCCAATTATGATGCACTTTTGGGACGGGGTGCTGACTGAGTTGCGTCGTACGAGCACAATAATGCATTGCCAGGCCTTCCCCATTTCCGGACTCTTCTTGTTGCTGTTGGTATTGCCTCGCCTCGCCGCCGCAAGACCGGTCCACACCTTTCTCTTTTGATTGACTGCTACTTTGCCGTCGCAGTGTTAACAGACTACGGCTCCAACTGCCGGCCTTGACCAGTGTTATTCGAAGCCTTGCAAGCCGTTCTGAGGGCGACGAGCGGTCATTCTCGTCTATCAGGACAAAGAAGCCCCCCGCAACCAGCCCCAAGATGGCCAAGATTGTGAGAACATACGCTCCAGCCCTCTCGGCGGTTGAAATGGGCGGAAATGCCCGGTCCTTCCGCCCGACATCGGCGCCGCCCGCGCCCGGGTCGCCCACACTCGTGCCGCCGTCCCAGTCCGTCACCGGCGACGGGGAATGCTGAATCGTGTTTGCTAGGACGACTTCCATGGCCGCCATTTGCTGGCCGACCCCTGTGTTGTTGTCCCATTTCCCCGTGTTCCACTTCAAGCCGCACATGCGCCCGTTGCCACCGCCGGTGCAAGTCGAGACAGCCGCGATGGCCGATGACTCCAGTAGGGGCTTTACGCGGTTGTATGTCCAGGGCGCCCACTTGGTGGTCGCCGCCATCCAACGGGAGAGGTAGGCCTTGAAGCTCTGTTGGTCGAGGTCGCATAGATCAACGGGCTCACAGGCCACCTCGGTCATGATGTTTTTGTCATTTCCTGTAAAGAAGACCTGGGTGCCGTTGAGAAGGCCATCGATTCGCTTGCGCCAGGTCTCGGCTTGGGCAGGGCTGGTGCTGTAGTTATACATGGCGGCAGCTCCTAACAGGAAGGCTCCAGCGTTGTAGGTCCATTGGTAGGGAGTGATCACGGAACAGTCCTCGACGTGCATACCGTCGTAGATGGAGTATGTTCTTGAATCCAGAAGCTGCGTGGCAACCATCCAATCCCAGGTCCGATCGGCCCAGTCCGCGTATGACTGGTTCCCGGTGTACCGAGCGAGGCGTGCGGCAATGTTGAAGAAGCAGGCTTGGGAGATGGAATTCTTGTAATTGTATCCGTTGTTCCAGGGGAAGATCTGCCATCGCAAGCCGCCGCCACAGTCCTGGTTCTCCCAACGGGCCGCTTGCGTGTTGAAGACGGCTTGAGCGAGGGCCAACCATTGAGGTTTTCCCGCTGGCGGATTTTGGAAGTTGTTTTCTGCTGCTGTCAGTACGGCCATGCCCCAAAACCCCTGGTCATCATTTCCCTCGGTCATGGTCTGATTCGGCGGCATGTAATCGTTGTTCGGTCCGACTTGGAAAAGCAATCCTTCTTCAGCAACATCGTTCCATCGCGTGTCGCCTGTGTAGTACCTTCAAGTTTCGAGCCAATATTAGCCCCGTCGAAGATTGTCAGGGCAAGGTCTACTCGTGGTTTGCGGGTTGTTTTGCCCAGATTGATGTAAACGAGGAGACCTTTTAAGGCAGGGAACATACCAGTAGTCTACCAGCGAGCCCATAAGAGCGCCCGCTTCCCACCCTAAGCACGAAATATGGTCAGCAAAGCCGCCTCGGGAGAGCTGCATGGTCTTTTGGCTTACAATAGTATGGCTTGGGCAAGAGCCCAGGAACTCCCCCCAGATCGTTCCCTGTATAAAATGACATCATGTCTTCGACCATTGAACCCGCAATGGTCGCCATAGAATCTGCGGTCGTCAGTGATGTATTTTTATTTCGTAGGAACTTCTATCGTTCTCAAATTGTAATATCTCACCTTTTGAGTTCAAGTCAAGTTTGTACGCCTCTGTGAGCCAACCGTTAACTAGTAGAGCTGATGCCAGGAACCCTCGCCATCCTCGCGTGGTTTTGTAGCGCTGCCCATAACGACCTACGTAGGAGGTTCTAATACTGAGAAGCATCGGCAAGGTTGAAAACTAACAATAGTGATGACATGGGCTGTCGAGCAGCCGTCATTACGGTGAGAGAGAAAGAGAAGAAATAGAACTGTACCATCCCATCATCTGAAGAATGGCCATCAGATTACCTCTGTAATTACGCAACACAAACCAGTTGCGGGAAAGCGCTGGCGATAACCATGATCGCACATCCATGTCGGATTCTAGGTTGAACGAGCTTTGGAAGTTCAGACAAAAATGTCATGACAATGGAAGATATTAAATAGTCGGTAAAGTACAAGCCACCACCGGCCGAAGTCGGGTGTTATTTCGAGACTGCGAAGTCATTCCAAAGCACTTTAGTCCCTCAACGAGGTGGGTACTTTTCTTCTTGGGTTCCATAGGTGCTTTCGCTTTCAACTTCTTTGTTGTTGGAAACAGCCCTTGCAGTGCGTGAGTGCTAACTTCACCTGCCAAGCGCGCTTGAAGATCCGGGGAAAAGGCCCCATCGATCCATTGTGCTGATCCCTGCTAGCCGGTCCTCGAGACCCACAAGGCGTTGAGCCAAGAGAATTACGTAACATCACCTGTCAATTTGCCAGTCCTCGGGGTTCCTTTGGTCGATCCCTGGCCCACTTTCGGTTGCCTGCCCAGACTCGCCAGACTGGTTCAATTCCCTTGTCTCTCCAACATCCGCCTCGACCCTCTCGCTCAAAACGCTGCAACATCCCAACGACGCAACGACGTTCCTCGAAAGATGGCGGCCCCAGGAGTTCTGGATCCGACCAAGGCCGGTCAATATCCTGTTATTCTCAGTGATGCCTTGCTGGGCAAGTCATCCAAGGAGACCTACACAGGCATAAGATGTGAGTTCCTTCCGCCTCCCCGACCATCGCTCGAGGGGGCTTCTTTTCGCACTCCCTGGCAAGCGCTGACTTTCCGCTCCCTCGTAGACAACCACCGACCAACACTCTCATCCGATACCGCACCCAACACAGCGCGCCTCAAGAAATCCGCCAAGGACGACTCTTACAACATCGGGTTCGACGACCAAGGAGACAAGTACCAATACAATGGTGTCCGTACCACCGACGATGGCAACTACGTCCTCATTTTCGACCCTGCTCGCAAAGCCTTTGTATTGCACCGAGTTGACTCGACCTTCCACATGAACATTACCCGCATGCCGACCGACAACAACGCCGAAAGCCTGCGCCAACAGTTTCCTCAGCTCGAAGTCAAGACCGCCGATTCAACAAGGAAGCCGAGAGGGAAAGTCCCAGAGAAGGCTAGCAACAGCCGGCCGAACACGGCCAAGGCCGCTCCCACGAAAGCCAAGGGCGGGAGGAACCTTGCCGCCGGAGACACGCCAAAATCGAAAGCGAGCGGCCAACCGGAAAAGAACAAGACGGTGGAACTGACGCTCCCCGATCTCAGTGCGGCGGCTGCCAACCCCAAGAAGCAACCCTCGACATCTCAGTCAGGACAAGAAAAGAAGCCCAAGCGCCCTGCTCTGTCCCCCGTCGAGTCGGAAGAAGACGACGATGACGACGACGGTGGCCTAACGGTCGAGTACCCCGAGGGCAACCCAGCCGCGTTCCGCGCCCCCAGCCAATACATGCCGACTTTCCCTTCTGTGACGAGGCGGTTTTCCGAGTTCGCTAACGAGAGGGAGTCGGACGACGACGATTTTGATACCACCATGGCCGGCGGGTATGACGCCGGGTTGCCTGAGGAGGAAGGATACGCCGGGGACGAGTACGAGGAAGAGGATGAGGAAGAACCGTCGCGCCGACCAGCTAGCCCCGCCAGGCCTTTCCAGTTGGAGATGCCCACCGCCGTCGAACCGGATCGGTACACGTTTGATGATGGAGACGAGGACGAAGACGAGGACGGCGACGATGCTTTGGAGCAGGACATTGGAGATCTCGAGGCAGCGCTGATGAGAGAGTTTGAGCAGGCCGAAGGTGGTCATGAGAGCGATAGTTCAGTGAGCGAGGAGGAGTGAGGTTCAACGGCATCTGCAAACCGTCTTTTCCTGCTCTCTGTTTTCTTTTATATCTCTAGGATTGGCGTGTATGGCGTTGCGGTTTATATCGGCTGGTACGACGGTCAGTACCATTGGTTTCTAGCGAAACACTCGGGCCTGTTCAGGGAGAATAGCGTAGCTGGCAATAGTGTTGGCGGCGGTTCATTCGTGCATTTGTGTTTTGTTTTGCGACTGAATGGAGTTAGCAGGCGTGCCAGGATACCACTTGATCTCAAGTTTGATAGACTTCAGTTTGTTTGACAACGTATGGTTTCTCTGTTGGAAATGGCGTGGCTCGATTGGTGCGTCATATAGATAATATATTGGTGATAGTAGTTGCATCTGGAAAGGATACCAGTGGTGACACCAACCACTGCCATTTGCTCTCCGTCGTTACTGATGCCCCATTCCCGCTATAACGCTTCCCGCCGAGCCCTTTACGTTATCCCCTGATATTCGCGGCAGGGTATCTTATCGATATTAGCATTTTTAGGCAGAGCGGAACCGAAGAAAGGACAAAAGAAGCGGTCTAGGAGTTACAGAAAGAGAGTCCTAATGTGGAAATGTAGAAAATTACTCCCCGGTCTTCATGCCCAGCATAACATCAACGGCGATACCTACCTAGGTAGGTTATCATAGCGCGCTCCATGATCCACACAAGATCTTATGAGATATCCCTAGCCACCCCCTGGGCTGCTGCTAAAGCATTGATCCACAACGCCGCCCCTGTGGCGATACCAGAACCTTCACCGGAGCCCCTAGCCCACGGCAATTACAGCCATCATCGCCATATTTCTCTCTCACTTAATCCCCTATCACACACGGGTCAACTGCTGTTCCCCGACCCCACCCCTCCATTGTCAAATCAATGGCATCATCTCTCCCTATGTTGGTTCCCATCGCAGTGTCCAGCCCACCCTCCTCATCGCCGCGCAACGTTTCCGTGTCCGAAAGCTCGTCCAAATCCATCATGTCGTAGTCCCGGTTCTCATCCTTGGCGGCTTGGTTTAACTGGCGGACGACATCGCTTAGTCTATGGGCGGAGGGGTTGCTGGTGTTGTTGACAGGGTTCTGCGTATTGTTATTGTCCTCGAGACAGATGTACTTCTCTGGAGAAACATCACCGGGTAATCCGGCGCGAGGGCTGCGTCGGGCGGAAGGGTCGAACCCGTCTTGAACCAACAACCAATCGACAAGGTGGTCATACAGAACTTTGACAACCGAAGGGGCGAAGGCGTTGCCGATTTGCTTCTTGATATATGCCCCCTCAAACTTGTGCCAGGTCGGGAACCCCTGGAGCACAGCATATTCGAGTAGGGTGAAATCCCGCTCACCATCCCAGTGGTAGTTCTGACCACCGTTTGTGGTGATGGTTTTTGCGAGCTTTGTCGCATCCCAAGGCACCTTTGGCGGGTTGAACCTCTTGCTAAGATGGGGTTCGTGGAGCTTGTGGACGAGGTTTGGTGAAATTGACGACAGCACTGATTTTGGAGTAGCCCAGGGTTTTAACCCACAAGTGCCGTCCTTGTTGTGGGTTGGGGGCGGGAAGGGGGGGAGCCTTTCCCCGGGAGCTGAGCCGATCATGATCAGTCGCTTTCGCAACTGTGGTACGCCATAACTTGCAAGTGGCACAATCTTCCACCTGACCGAATACCCGAGCCTGGTGAAGCCGTGGAGGAAGGTATTGAAAAATCCTTTGAACTTCGGACTTAGGATTCCGAAGGTCTGCTCCACGGTGAACAGCCTGGGCCTGTGGTTTTCGATGAGGTGTGTACCTGAGAATAAGACCGCGATGTTGTGTTCGTCGTTCTTTCCTGCCACAGTGTGTGCTGGCGACCAGAATTGACATGGCGGCGACAGATGCAAAATATCGACGCACCAATGCGTATCGCGCGAGGTGATGAAGCTGGTGACATCCATATCGTATATCCGGCTTTGGCGAAAGTTGCTTCTGAGGGACTCCACAGCGGGCGCCCAGTGGTCTACTGCAAATAGCAATTGAACCCCTGCGCGCTCGATACCTCGTGAAGCCCCTCCTGCGCCAGAAAAAACATCGCCCGCCGTATAGCGTTGACCGGGAGAGAGGTTTGTGGGCCGGACGTGGCCTAACGAGCCTGATTCAAGGTCCAGCACCGGATGGCTTGATCCGCAGGGGTTATGTGAGCCTCCCAGAACCTTGCCGCCGCGCCATCGATTCAGGTTATTCGCGTTGGACATTTTAAAGTCCGGATCGGCATCCTCCTCGCAAATCCTCACCAAGGCCCACTCGTGCGGTTTGTCGTTGCCGCCGTGATAGCAAACATCATACTGGTATCTGCAGACGAGGACCGAGTTTTGCTCCACCCATCTTCTTCCCTTGGTGACGTATTCGAAGTCACTGAATCGGTGCTCGGGGAAAGGCGCACTCGTGACCCGGAGAGCTCTTACGCGTCGGATGTCGGTCGATTTTACCTCGACCATGGCCTCTTCCTTCCACTGCCTTCCGCTGGAATCGCGAAGCTCGGCAACCATTGCCACCTCGTTGAGCTTCGGGAGCAACATCCCATCTAGCTGCCGGGTGCGTGTAAAACCCCATCCCCGTACCATTGTTTCCGGGCCCAATCCAAGCCTGGTGATGCTGGCAATCCTAACAAACTGGATCTCAAACGCTCCTATAGGGTCTTTGAGCTCTACTGTCATCCCTGGTCGTATCTGAGCCCCATTTTGCAAATGGTAGTTCGTGATCTCTCGTGTGTCCTGCCTCGGAGCCACCGCAGGTCTTCTCTGAGTGGGGGAGTCGTCGCCAGTTAAGTCGACAAATCGGGAAATGTCTTCCTCTAAAGCAATTTCCATGTGGAGCTCCTGGTAGTCGTCTCCAGACGGGCTGCTGCTCCCGGGTCTGCTGCCGCTTGTTTGGCGGGCGTGAGATGCTACCCATTCGGCAAGTCGCCGACCAGTCTGGGCTTCTTCCTCAATTCGCCGAGCCCGGTGGGCAATTTCTTCGAGGTTGTCATCATCGTCAATGACAAGGGGGTTGTGTCGGGCTCCGAGCGAGGCACGCTGGTGGTTTAGAGGTATTCTTCGTGAGTGGGAAGCTAGATGGAGTTAGAAAGTGCTGCCAAGCCAGCTGAACAGGGCGATCTCATACCCATATTTGTGTTGCTTGAGCCTTGATGCTCTAGATTGCACAGGAAACGCGCTAAACACGGTGCCAGCAAATATCCCACGGCAGAGGGCTCGTGAGAATTGAGAAGGGAAAGAGCCAAAGAGCTCAAAATTTAACAATGACCTGAGGAGTGAAGAAATATGGTGCCACAGTTACGGCTGGCATGTAAAAGTCCGGAAGAAACCACTAAGGTAAAGGGTGAGAAGGTAGCTGCGATGAATAATCTGGCGAGAAGTTCGGGGTGGTTGGAGAATCCCGAACGGTGGGGTTCTTTCTTGAGGGTTTCCTTTGAGAAAAATTAGAAGCCCAAAGGTTAGGGATGGCTGTGCGGGTTTTGACGAGTATGTGAGAAGCAAATCTTGGAGAAATCAGAATGGTAGAAGCAGTCGCCCCGGCAATATCATATTTGGGCAAGGCCATATAGGCAGGAAGGCACAATAAGTGATGGCAGTATTTTAACCGAAATTTTGAGATCAAGGAGGCAGCATTGATGACGAAGGGAGCATCGAGAAACTCAACTACACAAGCTTCCGTGATGTTATCACCTAGTCTGGGAATAAAAGGGGCCAAAGAGACACATCAGCGATCAATAACCATACTCCAAAGACAGTAACAATACAAAGAAATTAGCTGAAAAGGCATATTTTCGCTTGTGATAGTCCTGCATAATAAGTCTTAGAAGCTAAACATTGTCGAAGAACGACATGGTAGTTCGATAGTGCAGGATTTGCAGTAGTTCCAAAAGGTCATGAGCTGTTGCTTAAGAATCATGTGGAAAGGACAATAAAAACACATTGTTCGATAACTGTGCTCTATTGAGCAAGCAACTAAAAAAAGGGTCTGGTTGCTGGAAAGGGGTTTCAGGGGTAGGTGATTTTGCAACAACAAAGACCAGAAGATTGGTTGTAAGGACAACGAGGGTTAGGGCTATTAAGGTACCCAACGAGCCACCTGACCTCCAACCCGGAGAAGCTTGCTCCGTTCCGAGCTGTCCAATTGGTGTGAGCTGGCTCCACATCCCGCAACAACTTTTTTTTTTCATCCAACTCGACCATTAACCAACCGGTTCATTCTTTCTCTTCATTTCTTCGAAATCCAGTTAGCCTCCATATTTGGTAGCACACTGATCGAGTGTGGTGAATTCATTGAAAAGGTAAGAATATTCACGCTCGTATTTTATTCCTTATTTAATGATGACTTTTAAATTCGACAAAACCTTGACTGCTGAGACTCGTCTGTGAGGAGAAGAATCATTCTGATGTTTTCCACCCTTTGGACCTTTTCAAAAAGCACATGGTTTCTCGGTCTGGGCTAACCTTTTGTGGCTTTCGTTTAGCTTTTTACTTTTGCCATCCAAACTGTGTCCGTGCCAACACATCTAACCCAGGCTAGAGTGGCTGCACATGTTGGGTTGCTGCGTTTGGTGCTTGGTTGCCAACGTGGGTAGGTAATCACATGTACATACCCCTACATATATATTGCTTAGTTCAGAAATACAAGACGCTACAGAGCTCAGCCATGTGAGTATAACCTGTGTCCTTTTTTGTTCCTTGATGAGTCTGTATGTGACTGATCTCGTCTTCACGTATGTGCAATATTAAAAAGGGGAAGGAACGGTCTCGTCCCCGGTGGCCACGTGACCTACCCGCCGTCTGAACATACTGGCTTCGGGAGGGTAAAAAGGCTAGCGAGACATCTCTTGGGTACCTAGACAGCAAGTATGACAGCCTCCCAAATTGCCATATGTGTTTCGCTAATAACTGGGAAAGTATCAAGCTCAAAGACAGGGCGGATGATGGGCAATGTTGCAAAGCTATGGGCGGGCCTTTTTTGATCGTGCCTTCCTTGAGAGTTGCTTATGTGCTTTTACCTCCCCATTTTGGTTTTGTTCCGCTCATTTTGCCATCCTTGACCGACCTTGGTTCAGTTCTTCAAGGGCTTACTTGGGACGAAGCCCTTGATTTAACCCTTTATTGCTGTGGTTCGATATTTTCCTCTGCCACCTTTCCACATTCATCCACGAGGCCTTGGGAGGAGGCCGAATGATTCCTGAAACATCGTGACAGCGAGTGCAACAGCACATTCGCCTCGTGCTCAGCGGGAAGCACAGAGTCAGTTCTTTCAAGCTTTCTACTTTGTCACTATCACTGACCTAGGTATAACAAGCTCTTTAGGAACGCCTGGCATTTCCATCACCGGCCCGTTCCGATAGACCCCAGAGCCCACCTACATCGGTCGCTCTGGCACAGAATCTTTCAAGAAGCGGCCAGCTACTTCAAGCAGCATCAACAGGTATGGAGGCCTATCGTGTGGCATTAGTCACCTTGCTCCTCAATCTGGCAGCAGCTCATTCCTTCTCTACCATCACCTTCTTCACTGCACAGCAACCCGGGGACTGCTTGACGGGGCACTTTGAGCGCTGCCTAGTGCTTGTTGAGCAAGCCCAATGTCTATATACCTGCCCATTGCTCAACCACCCGCTCTAGCCTCTAGGAGAACCAAGCTTGAATCATGCTAATCTCCTCTAGTTGACCAATTCATTCAAGACCCTCATCCCATTCACGGCTTAACTTACAGCCTACAATGAAGACACGCGCAGCCACGAAGCTTGCCGCCGCCGCTGCTGCTGCTGCAGTTAGCGATGCGGTTGGCATCTCAGGCATACAGACTGAGATAGCACAAGCGTCAGAGAAACCCGCCAGCCCGGAAATGACGGCCAACTCGAAAGCGTCTGGCAAGACCGCCAGGGCTAGCACAAAGCGCAAGCGTGGCGTGAAGAAGCAGTCACAGGCCCTCAGAGGTGGTTGGGTTTTGCCTCATGGAATGGGTGTCGGAGTTACTGGGACAGATGCTTCAAGCCCTGAGAACGCTGAAGACACGTTGTCGGAGTCAGAGCTTGTCGATGCGGCCTCTGATCCAAAGGTTCCCGCTCAGAGTAGCGCTGTCGTGGCTTCACAGCCTAATACCGGCACCAAAAAGGAGGTGCTCAAGCGGACTAGGCAAACCCGCCTATCCCTTCGAGTTACTAAAGCCCAGGCCACGACGGTGAAATTGGAGAAGCAGGATGATGCCCCCATCAAGCAGGAAGACGACCGGCCGAACAAACGTGTGCGGATTACTCTGGTGGCCGATAAGCCGGACGAAGCTCCAGTTGCTAACAAGGCAGCATCGGAACTTGCGGTGATCAAGGCTGAGGAGAAAAAAGCCCTGGACCAGCCCACGCCAAAGGTTCTGATTATCAAAGGCATCACGATCAAGGACAACATTGTTACCAAGTCTGACTCAGCCAAGATTGTCATCGATGCTAGCCAACTGCTGGATCCCAACTTCAGGCGCATTGTCAAAAGAGGCAAAGACAACCCATATGGGCTGACACCGGGGTTCTCGCCTTATCCATACCGCCGGGTTCCTACGCCTGATGCTTGCGAGGAAGTGCATCGGATTTTGACGGAGATGCATGAAAAGGTGACGCAGCCCAAGGAAATGCCCCTGGCTTCTCTTGAGGTTGCCGGATGTGGTGAGGTTCCTTGCGTCCTTGATGCCCTGCTGAGAACCTTGATCAGCGGGAACACCCTCATGGAGCTCGCAAACACAGCCATCCAGAACCTGGTTAGACATTATGGTCGCGGCCAAGTGGGCACTGGCGCTGGGAGCATTAACTGGGACAAAGTCAGGCTGTCCACGCACGCCGAGCTTACACAAGTCATCAAAGTCGCTGGCAATGGACCCAATAGGAGCCAACATATCAAGCGGATCCTCGACATGGTTCATGAGGAGAATCTCCAGCGAGCCAAGATGCAACGCCCCGAAACGGAAGCAGGCCAAGCACAAGCAGTGGCTGAGGCAGGAAAGACCGCACATAACCTTCTCTCGCTCGACCACATGCGTGCCATGAGCAAGGACGAGGCTATGGCTAAATTCCTGAGCTACCCAGGCATTGGAATCAAAACAGCGGCCTGTGTCACATTGTTCTGCTTGCAGAAGCCCTGCTTTGCCGTGGACACACACGTCCACAAGTTCTGCCGCTGGCTGGGTTGGGTTCCCGACAAGGCCGATCCCGACAACTGCTTCCGACACGGGGACTTTATGGTGCCTGACCATCTGAAGTATGGGCTACACCAGCTGTTCATTCGCCACGGCCAGACGTGCTTCAAGTGCAAGAAAGCGACTAAACCGGGTACCAAAGACTGGAACGAGGCACCGGACTGTCCACTCGAGCACTTGTTGGTCCGAAGCAAAGATGAAGCTGGGTCCAAGCCGAAGGAGGTAAAGAAGGTGAAAAAGGCGAATAAGGCGAAGGAGGAAACGAGCTCCGAGTCGGAAGACTCGGAAACCGAGAGTGCATGGACGGAAGAGGAGGAGTAAAGCTTCGTTCTCGTTCACGGTGCCATATCTTGCCTCAAGATACATCATACATACATACCATAAAGAGGCGGATGAGGTTTAGCTCTATTTTATGGGGAATCTCTTGCTGGTTTGATGATTGATCTGCAGGAGTGAGGAAGGGACTCGAGAGCTAGAATCTTCGGGTTCCAACCCGGTACTGCTGAAAGCTCGGGGGTTAGCAGTACTTAGCAGAATATCTCAATCAATTTGTGACAGGGCATCTAGCTCCGTCAAATTCAGACAGCTTCAGCTAATTCCACGTTTAACTCGTTTATATGGTTGCCGGACTTTTAAGAGCTTGAAATTGAAGTTTCGATGACGAATTGACAATGACGACAACCACTTCAATGGTTACGCCCGAGTTGATGCCAAGCAACTTAAACTGCTGCTGCCGCCAGCTGCCCCACCTGCTTGCCCCACAAAGAATTAACGCGTTGCATTGGCGTGTAACCACCCTGCCATCTTCGCGATTGCCTGCCGACCAAAAGGGTGCATCTGCCCTCCTCTTAAACCCCCCAAGCAACGTGCTCTTTGCTGAGCCACACCAACACCTAAAAACCTCTTGTTGGCGGGCATTTCTTTGCAATCACACCCGGCATCAATGAGTAACCCTGGGCCTTCCTCTTTTTTGTGTTGGCCACGCTCTTTTACATCGGGTGATCGTCCCCCAGACGGCCCTATTCTTCCCATCTCCCTTTCGCGACACTTCTGCCAGTCCTTGGCCCATTCCGCAAGGTTTTCGAACGCCGAGGCCTAGCTAAAACTACACTAGGCCGTTGAAGGGGAATCGGCCTCTTTCCCGAGTTTCGATTGTGTAGTCCTCGCTCAACCCCACTCGCAGCGACCAGCCGAATCCGTTCTTCACTCGCAGCCGCCATGGAGCCGAATGCTCTTCTGCAGGCTGCTCTTGCGTGGCATCGTGTATTTGAGGACCGTCCACCGGATGCGCATCTATGCTGCCCCAAGATCGACGAAGAAGATTTCGCGAACTACGACGAGCCCAATGTTCCTGACGAAG
This sequence comes from Chaetomium tenue, assembly GCF_020726465.1. Lineage (NCBI taxonomy): Eukaryota > Fungi > Ascomycota > Sordariomycetes > Sordariales > Chaetomiaceae > Chaetomium > Chaetomium tenue. Next base: position 3,853,520 of record NW_027117333.1, on the reverse strand, counting down.
GCGGGCTTTCAGTCGAAGAAAAGCAAGGCCGGATCGAAGAATACGAGAGCAGGTTTCAGAATACCTATGATCTCAGCATCCTAATGGGCCTCGGCAGGGAGGTTGCCGGCGAATGGCTGGACAATTGGACACAGGCCGTCGATGCCTGTCTCACGCGGTGCGACTCGTGCGTGAGAAATTGGCATCGAACCCGTCAACCATACCTCAGCGGCCTGTAAGCACCCCCCCCCCCCCCCCCCCTCTTCCCCATACTGCCACTGTAACTCGGACTAATATCTCCCGTCGTGGTATGTAGGCATCTCGCACCAGAAATGATCGATTACATGCGGATTAAGCTCGGCGAGTTCGACCAACTACGTATCGACAAGGGCCTCCAGAACGCGAGGTCAATTCTCGAGGCAAAGGGCCCCATGACGACGGCCAAGCTGGTTGAGCACGACATGTCGGCTGTGATCGCTCTTTTTGAGGCCCTCTGCAGTACCGAATATCTCAGCGGCCCTGGGAATAAAGAAGTCTTCACCTACGTCTTCGAGAACACGCAGCAAAAACGGCCGCTGCGGATGCAAGGAGGTCTCATACCCACCATGACCCACTTTCTCTTCGACGAACCTTCTACCCCTTATAAACAAAAGTTTGCCGAGTGTGCTTGGGAGAAACGGCCGCTTGGGTCTATCACGGACCAAGAATGGGACTGGGCTATCTGCCCTCATTTGAGCGGCGCGATCCTGCGAGTGTCTCTGTCCAGAGGAATGCCGACGCCGGACAAGATTTGCAGGTTTTGGCATGGGTTTTCCCTCATACTCCGGTCTCTGAACGAGAAGCAGATTATCAACTCTCTCAGGGCGATGGAGGTATCGCCGAGCGTCTACTTTCTTGCCTTGGAGCACCTGGCCACTGATTCCGACGAAGCCCTGGCTGTGGTATTGAAGGGTCTTCGGGGGCTCATGGAAAAGTCCTCAAGCGCGTTCTGGGCCGCGTTTGACCAAGTCACCCCCAGCCAACTCGTCGAGGAGATTTTCAAGAGCCCCGCATTCCGCCGCTTTCTGAACAAGTCACTAGCACAAGAGATGATGGTCACTGAAGGGGACAATCAACTACCGGCCCTAGCAACTTGGATGGGGGCATTCATACGGTCCTTACCCACAATACAGCGATCGGATGTGTGCGAATCATTGCTGCGGCATCTCTTCGACACATTCCGTCGGGATCCGGCCGCAGACCGAGCCGCTCAAGCGACCTGCACCCTTGCGGGCTTGATTACCCTCAGGGAGTCGCTTGATGGTTACCTTCATCAAGAATCTCCGTTTGACACGGGTACTGCGCTCATCATGGTGAACCAGCTGCTCAACCGCGTCATTCAGTACAGTGATGTGATTATCACCGCGGCTGGCCTCAAACCCGGAGACACGTTCAACGTCGGCATTTCCCAGGCGGCAATGGGCATTATCCACTCCGCCCTAGCATTGGATGCCAGGGCGACGGAGATTGAGTGGAAAGCGTTGACTACTGGGATACCAGTACAGGATGCTGTGAACCGGGACTCTGGGGTTCTGTGGGAATCCTTCCTCGAGATGCTCTGGTATGGGCAGCTTGGGCACGCTGAGCTAGCGAAGGCTATGTTGATGGCTACGCTGCGGCTTCGAAGCATTGAGCGGTTCATGCCCAAGCGCAAGGAGCAACTTAAGCCGGAGCAACAAAAGTTTAATTCAAGATATCAGCAGCAAACGACAGCAATAGGGCGGATGCTCGGCCGGCTTTCCGATTTCAAGCAAGAGGACCTTGTCAAGTTTTGCTCGGAGCGTCAGAGCCCGACCATCCACCCCATCATATCGTCATTGATCCATGGCGAAGATGCTATTCGGGAGGCTGGCTTCGAGCTGCTCAAGGCTATCACTAGCGAGGGCCTGCCCTCTGAGGCGGTGGGCAAGATGTTGGAGGACTATTTCGCTCCCTTCCTAAATGCGTTCTCGGAAGCAGTGCACAGTGTCACTGCGAAGAATGGCATATCTAGCCCCTGGAGTCATATGCTGCCAATCCTAAAGTGCAGCGAGTTCGTTCTGAACGGCCTTTGCGATCCTTCTTCGGGCCAGCTGAGGCGTAAAACCCTCACCTCGGAAGAACACGCTGCTGTCCAGCGGTGGTGGGAGTGTGTGTGGCAGGTTGTTGACCACTCATTCGTTATGATGAGGATATGGCACGAAAGGGTTGACAAGAAGATCATGGAGGACTTCTGCCGAGACGTCATGGAGCTGGGCAACAAGCTGTTCGCCCAGGACGGCGTCATGGCCTCGGCTCTGAGCCAGCATAGCGGCGACGACGGCGGACAGACTAACGGGGATGCGACGATGAAGGCATTAAAAGCCGTCCTAGAACCCCCGAGGAGGTATTCGTTCTCTCTTGCCGACATGCTGCAGCTGAGAGACAAGTATCTCATCGCGGGCATCATTGAGATGATCAAGAAGCTTCTGGCAAGACTAAAACAGAACGACATGGTCTTGCCCAACAAGGCCGTTGTGCACCTCCACAACATGCTCCGGCGGAGGAAGCTCGCCGGTGGAAGACTAGATTACGCTCAGAAGACCAACTTGACGGATGAGCAGCGAATTGAGTTGCTCAAGGCCCTTGGGGAAGATGCCCTGATCGAGGAACAGTTTATGGGGCCTAAGCCCGGCGAGAGAGAGGCCAAAGAAAAGGAGCGGGCCATGAAGCAGAGCAAGATTGACTTCTCCAGGGGTGTTCCGAGCACTTCCACCAAAGATCGTTTTGCCGAAATCACCCCCAACTTCGAGAAACGCGGGTCTGCGCTGCTCTCTAAATTGAAAGAGGAGGGCCCAAAGCCCAAACAGCCAACCAAGCTGGATCAAAAAGCCGTCCTCGCAAATCAATCATCGATCAAAGAAGCCAGGGCCCGGGAAAAGGCCGAAAAGGCCAGGAGAGATGCCGAGGCAATTGCGAAAGCGAAAGCCTTACGAGCGCCGCCCAAGACCGTCCCTGGCGAGGGTTCTGGCCTCCAAGGCATCGCCGGTGTCCGGGGCAAGGATCATGCGCCGGTCGTCAAGGACGAGATCATGGTTGGCTCGTCCTCGGAAGAGGAAGATGACTCTGAAGACGAACGGATAGCACTGAAAGCGAAAGCGGGGAACAAGAACCTCACGGATACTGAGCGCCGCCGGTTGCTCATGCTGGCCGAGAAACGGGGCCCCGTAAAGAAGGTCAAGCTCCAGCGGTCAGCCAAGGATATGCGAGCGCGCTTGATCCCCCCCATGGATGTTCTCCACCAGGCGATTCTGGAGTGGGACATCTTCCACGAAGGCAACGACCCCCCGAACGGCTACAGGTGCGATCGCGTTTCGGATGACTATACGGATCCCAACAGCTACAAGCAGACTTTCTTCCCTCTCCTCATCAATGAGGCCTGGCGATCGTTTGTCACTTCCAAAGACGAGGCCACGTCTAAGCCTTTCGGTATCAAGGTTCTTAACCGCATGACGGTCGATAAGTTTATGGAAGTTACCGCCTCAGTCCCCGCCCAAATCAGCAAAGACCGCGGTCTATCTGAGGGAGACATCGTCCTTGTCTCAAGAGGGGAAGATCCACTCAATCAGCCGACGGAGTTGCATTGCCTTTCTCGTATCTGGAAAACCACGTACAAAAAGGACACCGTCGAAGTCGTCTACCGCCTCAATGCCAGAGGAAACCAGATCCTCCCGGCACTCCTTCCTGGCTCCGAGTTTAATGTCGTCAAAATCACCAACATGACGACCATTGAACGCGAATATGCGGCGTTGGAGAGTTTGCAATATTATGACTTGATGGACGAGGTGCTGAAGGCGCAGCCGTCCCCGATGCTAACGTTCGGCAATGAAGCGGTTAAGGGGGTCATGGAGAATTACCAACTCAACCCCGGCCAAGCCCGTGCTATCCTGAATGCTAAGGAGAACGATGGCTTTACCTTGGTTCAGGGCCCACCAGGGACTGGCAAAACAAAAACCATTGTCGCCATGGTCGGCTGCCTCTTAACGGGAGTCCTGAAGTCGTCCAGCGGTGCAGTTCCCCTCGCGAGGCCCGGTACCACCTCCACTAACCAGGCGCCTTCCAAGAAGTTGCTAGTCTGCGCGCCCAGCAACGCGGCTGTAGACGAACTGGTACTGCGGTTGAAGGCTGGTGTTAAGACGATGAATGGAGCGTCCCACAAAGTCGAGGTTATACGCCTGGGTCGCACCGACGCGATCAACGCTGCCGTCAAAGATGTGACGCTTGATGAATTAGTCAAGGCCCGGATGGATGGTGCAATGAATAATAGCGGCCCGAGTGATCGCGAAAAGCTACATCAGGAGGCCGGCATGCTCAAGGAGAAGATTACTGAGCTGCGGCCTCAGCTCGAGGCAGCCCGGGCAAGCGGTGACCGCACGTTCATTATGAAGCTGCAACGCGAGTTTGATGACCTGAAGCACCGCCAGGCTCACATTGGCGCCAAGATCGACGCCAATAAGAGCAACGGAAACACGTTCGCGCGTGAAGTCGAGATCAAGCGTCGGCAAATCCAGCAAGACATCCTCGACAAAGCCCAGGTTCTCTGCGCCACGTTAAGCGGCAGCGGCCACGAGATGTTCAAAAATCTCAATGTCGAGTTTGAAACGGTCATCATTGATGAGGCTGCGCAGTGCGTGGAGCTGAGCGCTCTCATCCCCTTGAAGTACGGGTGTTCCAAGTGCATTCTCGTCGGAGATCCCAAGCAGCTACCCCCCACAGTGCTCTCACAATCTGCGGCTCGGTACGGCTACGACCAGAGTTTGTTTGTACGGATGCAGAAGAACCATGCTAAGGACGTCCACCTGCTCGACATGCAATACCGTATGCACCCGGAGATCAGCAAATTCCCTAGCAAGGAATTTTACGAAGGCTTGCTCCAAGACGGTGCGGATATGGGACAGCTTCGTATGCAGCCGTGGCACCAGAGCGAACTTCTTGGCCCCTATCGGTTTTTTGACGTCAAGGGCTCCCAGTCGCGCGGACCGAGAAACCAGTCACTAGTCAATGACGAAGAGCTGAAGGTGGCCATGCAGCTCTACCATCGATTCCGCACTGACTACGGCAATGTCGAGCTAAAGGGCAAAATCGGCATCATCACTCCGTACAAGGCTCAGCTGTTTCGGCTGCGACAGCGGTTCGCCGAGAAGTATGGCGACGGGATCGCCGAGGAGATCGAATTCAATACCACGGACGCTTTCCAGGGCCGTGAGTGCGAGATCATCATCTTCTCTTGTGTCCGAGCTAGCCCAACCGGCGGTATCGGTTTCATGACGGATATCCGGCGTATGAACGTCGGTCTGACCCGCGCCAGGTCCTCGCTATGGATCCTGGGTGATTCTCGCGCGCTGGTGCAGGGCGAGTTTTGGGGCAAACTCATCGAGGACGCGAAGGAGCGCGATCGCTACACAAGCGGCAATGTCATGGCCCTGCTCGACCGACCAGGCCGGCAAGTGCCCCTGCCGTTGCTTACCACGTCGTCCTCAAAGTTATCTCGGCCCCTCAGTCCCATGGAGCTGAAAAACGATGTTGTCATGACCGATGCGCCCGAGCCTCCCCAACAATGGTCCGCTACAACAAGAACGCATAACCAGGATGCGGCCCCAGCTGCTCTGACGCTCCCGTACCACGGTTCAGGCATTGGTGGCCTCAATGGGAAAGGGGAGATTACATCGATGCTACCCAGGGGTGGAAACGCGCCCGTCATTCAGTCCACGGTTGGCCCCGCAGGGAAAAAGCGACCGCGGGATGACGAGGATGGCCGTGCCGGCACAAAGAAGGTCCGTGACAATACCAACGCTTGCTCAGGCCACCCTTAGCTAATGATAATAGCCCATCCAGACGCACCCCGGCTCAGACCGAGGCCCCGTGAAGGCCCCAACAGGTCCCGGTAAGCACAAACAAGCCAAACCGCCAACTGATCCCTCAGCGATGGAAGTGTTGGGTTTGATTCCTCCGTCGCGTGCGCCCGCCCAACCATCCCAGCCGGGTCAACAACCACACATTCGGCCGCCTGGTGGAACTAGGCCCAATGGAGCTCCCAATGCGCCAAAGGTGAGTGAGAATCTCCTTGGGCATGATATCCGCACATGGGCACATTGTCTAACTCGAACGATCTTTAGGGACCGGTGACGATGCCCAAGAAACCGGCCGCGGACCCGTTTATTAGACGGAAGCCGGGCAAGCGTTAACGGGGCAAAAGACCATCCTCTTGTTCTTTTTTGTTTCTGTCTTTTGCCTCTCCGGTTCCTCTTTTCTTAGTGCATAATTATTCGCCCCAGGATGATGCATGGTGCGGGATAGAAACCTAGATACAGGGCGCGGGGTTCACATGACGGCCATGCAGACTACCTAGGTAATTCCACTTCCCCCCGGGGAACAGGAAAGATAGACCGCTAAGGTAGAGCCGGCCTGACTAAACTCAGGCTGAGCATCGGAGTTTTCTGGGGGGCTCGGTCGCTGGAATATCTAGCAGGCGGGGGTGGGTCTGTTTCAGTCACCAGATGACCCCGCCCTCGGGTGCTTTCTTTCCTTTTCCTTCTCGTCTTTCCCTTCGCCACCTAGGTACCTAGGTGGGTGTGGGGAAAATTAAGCCAGTGCCCACAGTGATCTGAGAACTGACCGAGGCCGCAAAGAGCAGCCTGGGGTGGCGACTTGGCATATGGAGACTTCAGGTCTCTGCCGGACAGCTTAGGGCCTGTCGGGCTACCGTTCGAGCCGTTCCATGCTCACCTCGGCCACATGATGGTGGTTAAACAGTCGACTGTCCTCTCCATCGCCTTGCCTAGGAGAAGTGCTAGTAATACGGAGGTCCGCGACACTGCCAGGGACTTGTGGGCCTTCCTCTTTCCCTGAGACGGTTAAATGAATCAGGACGAAGGGACTTATCTCAACCTCAAACCAGGATCATCCAGTCAGTACGAGGTCCCTTATCAGGAGTCTCGAAGCAGAGCCCCTGCGCCATGGCCCTCGTTGTGCAAAATACCTATTGTGCAAGGTGCTGTGCTCTCTTTTCCACTGCTGCACCATTCCCATCGCTGTTACACCAGAGCCGGATCCCTTGCATATGCCTCCCCTGTCTGTCGCGTGGTTAGTTACACTATCTTACTTGTCTGCATGTGGTGGAGGTACATATGCACAGATCTGCCAGCCGTTGCCCTGTTGGGTTTAGTGAATTGACCGCAAGATGATTTTTATTGGCTTAAATTCTCCGATGTCTCGATGATGTGAACCAGCTCTTGTTTCTTCTCCCGTTTTCTTGTCCTTTTTAGCGGGGGTGGGGGGCTTCTCTTCTCTTAACTCAACCTCACTTGCCAAGTGTTCTTCCATATTATATTCGTATACCAACTATCTTTTCAAAAACTACAACGGTTTGACCGACAAACATCAGTTAAGCCTAAAAAGGAATTGAGCCCAAACATGAGAACAGCCCGAGTCCACCAGCGATGCCACTAATATGACGACTTAGGACGAATTCCTGACAGCTCACTCGTCCGATTCTCTCCGCTGCTCCGTCGCCCTTCCATGTCCGGGAGGGTTGTTCTGATAGCACTGAATCAAGAGAGCCATCAGCTGACCTTTACCCCTCCCGATTCATCGCGTTTTGTCTGATACAATGTCAAGGATACCAGGGCATTTCGAGATGACAACATTCCCAAAGATCGGACCATGTTGCGCAATGACCCCCTGAAGTGCCCTGGCAATGTAGGGGCTTCGATTCAGTGTTTTTAAGCCCCCCCGGATGAGCAGGCCCCAAGTGCGCGGGTCCGTTACAATCTGTACTCATCCTTTTAAACTTCCCTTTCCTCCTGAGCACATGTCGGATTATTCCCTCCATACCATACTACCATATACCATACACAAATTACACAAACTGTACACTGTACTTTAGCATAGCAAACAACGACCCAACTCAACTCCAACTATCATGACCACCTTCAATTCAACTCCCATGGCAGAACAACGCGCAACCCTCAAGCCGTCCCGTGGCTTGCCTGGCTCACACAACCTTCACAACCTTGTTAACGGCATGCCCCAATCAGACAGTTTGAGCCATGGCAGAAAGAAAGCAAGCGAGGGAGGCGTGGTGAAAGAGCTGATCGGTCATTTCCGCCAAAGGTCACTACCGCCAGGAAACTACAAGCTCACGCCTGACATGCCTGACGTGCTCAACATGGCCGAGGAAGGGCCTAAGAAGAGGGATAGTTGGTTTTCCCTGTGGCCATTTCGAATGAAACACGAATCAAAAAAAGAATCCAAGCCACAAGGAGGCAACATCAGGTTGCCGGACTCGACGGTGGCGGCTATGACTACTAAGGGCCATCGTTACATCGCAATATGCATCCCCCCCGAGTTTTCATATTTGGAGCCCGCTGGCCGAAAGCCAATCAATTCTACGGCTAGACCGCGCGGCGAACTAGATCAGGGAGACGGAACGGAGGGTCGATCCCAGCACCCTGAGAAGCAACATTGCAGCGAGACACCCTACATCACGGACAACAACCTGCTTTTCCCGCCCTGGAATCTCACCGGCCCAAATGATCTAACCCGCCCTCGCAGCGTGGCTGTTACATCCACGTGGGAAACGGGAAGACTTCAACGCTCGGCTTCTACCGATACGTATCTAACGAATCCATGGTCAGAGCAGAGACAATCCCCATGCCAACCGCTCGGCCAGGATCGTTCCACTCAAGAAGGGGTGCGGGCAAGTGCCGGATGCTCGACAGACCGCCAACATCTTGGCAAGAGTTCTTCGTCGGAGAGCTTCTTCACTACCACTAGCGAGCTTATATCTTCTGATGCGGTAACAGTCCACATTCCTTCGCCCGCGCCCCCAGGATACCAGAACACCCTAGCCGAGGAGACAGGTACCGACAAACACTCGGCCCCGGACCCCGCACAATCGCACACAGCCATCTATGGCCGAGACACGCGAAAGGGAAAGGAAGTTAGTAATGGCGAGGGCAGTCCCACACCTCCCACAGGGGCCCCTTCTCAATCTCATACGCTGCCAAACACCTCTCGAACCCTCCACATAGCTCGCGTCATGGCCGTGGCCGACATGGAACCATCATCTCCCCGCCAGGTCCATCTCCGCTCAGGTACCAACAAGAATCCCGAAGGCTCACACTAGCGGCATCATCTAATCCGAGCCCCAGATATCGACAGGGATCACTCCCACGCCTCATTGCCCCTTGCCCAACCTTGGAACGAAGAGCCTAGCACGGACACGCCACACCTCACCACCGCCGACTCGGGCATCCCGGGCCTCACACCACACACCAATACCCCTTCCAATCCCACCTCCCCTCGCTTATCACGCCAGCACGGAAGCAGAAAAGAGCAAAGAAACAGCGAAATCGGAAGCGGAAGCGCAAGCGCAAGCAAACAGGAACAAGACAGTAACACTGACGTCGACTTCCTCCACCGCTACACCGCCAGCTTCATTCGAGTCCACGACCTCGAGATGGAGGGCCTGCTTGCCCGCATCGAAACTCTAGAGGAGACCAACGCGCACTGGGTGAGAAAGGTCGCGTCGCTCCTCGAACGGGTCTCGTGCCAGTTGGCGTCGACTTCGCCGTCTGCGGGAAATGTGGGCGGTGCGGGGTTGGGTTACCATCCTGAGGCTGGTTCTGGTAGTGGTTCTGGTTCCAATTCCAATGACTTGGCTAGGTCTCAAAGTCGGAGTTCTGGGCGGAGGAGTGGTACATCAGGGCTGGGCCCGAGTTATTATGATAGAGGCGGGGTGTTCACGCCCACACGGTTGGACAATTGTCATTTGGAGGAGGGAAGTAAGCAGCAGAATCACACATCAAGAAGAGTCGATGTCAGCAGTCTTGGCGATGATGGAAGGAGAGTGCGGGATTGCGGGGTTGTGGAAGATGGTGTTGCTGGGGATAAGTCTTGGTCGAGGGACGATTCTTCTGTACATGCGGGCTACCTGGGTTCTTCTTCCTTGTCGAACCCCAGGTCAGGGGACAGTCCGGAAGAACAAGAGGGCGGGGATCTTGGAGATGCCACCGGATTGGGGACTGTTGAAGGGCTCATGCGGGACCTGATTCAGACCGCACAAGACCTAAGGATTGAAGAATGATTGAGATGTAGAAGGTTATGTCGAAGGTTAGTTTTCTACTCTTGCTTGAGAAATGAGGCTGACACGGTGTAGTTACCTGATCTTATCATTATTGTAGACATGATTAAACACTTTCCTCACATCTTCATTTTTCTCCCTTTTCCTTCTCTGACACACTTTAGACAGAAGTAATTGTTTCTTTTTATTCTTTTTATCTTCTTGAATTGAAAGACTCTACCCTGGGCTTGTTCCTTGCTCCCCTATCCCCTTCCCTATTCCCTTTGCTCTCATTTTCCACCCCTCCCCTTCCCCAAACACCATCGCACCACCACCTTGTTACCCTTCCCAACCAGCCATTACCATGTGAAATCAGAACAAAGAACATAATAACAGAGATCCTGCCTGCTGACAATTCAATTAACAAGCCACAGGCTCAGTATGAAGGCTCAAACTAAACAACTCGGCATGTCTGGCTGTATGAAGATCCAGAGACACAAGCACTCGGGCGTACAACACCCCGATAGCCTACACAACATGCAGCATGTCATTAACCGTGCGATATGGTCCGTGCAGACCTCGTCAGGCAATTCCTGTAGCGAATATATCGAGTTTCCGGGTTCTGCCATCTGCCATGCTTGCACATAGTGAAACTTGCTTCCGCTCTCTCAAAGAGCAATACAGCCTGGAACTGCCGATACTGGTGGCTGTGCCCGCGCAAAGTACCTGCTACGCTGCTCTGTTAAACTGCCATCACAAATTGTATGTGAAACTCATCCGCTCTACTGCCCCTTTTACCAAGTTGTTCATTGCAGGTACAACAAGCACCAAGCACGTCAATCCTTGAAGAAGAAACTGACACATGGTATTGACAATCGCCATACATAGGGAGGGAGCAGAACAACACAAAGTGTTTTCTTCCTCTAGCAGAACGAAGCACCGCTCCAACCATGTCTTCAGCCCTTTTTCACTATTGAACTCGTTCACTGCACCAACTCTGCCGACTGACCATTTCCCATCCACCTCCCTCAACATGATGCAGCCTCTGGTCTTCTGCGCCCTAGTACTCGGCTGGTTGCCAACAACAACCTGGGCACTCAACCATATCTTTGATGTCCGAGAAGCCACCATCAGCAGCGTGCATGACGCTCTCTTCACCCACAGCACAACATGTCGAGACATTGTCTCCTCCTTCATTGCCCGCATAGAGGAGTTCAACCCCAGCATCAATGCTGTCATTTCACTGAATCCACTTGCCCTCTCAATTGCTGACCATCTTGACCAGAGGCTTGCAGCAGGCAATGTCACTGGCGCCCTTTTTTGTGTCCCAGTCCTTCTCAAGGACAACTTTGATGCAGTCGGGATGAGCACCACAGGCGGGTGTCGGGGTCTGGCCCACAACAAACCTCGGACAGATGCACCAACTGTCAGAGCCCTGGCTGATGCTGGAGCAGTCATACTCGGCAAGACCAACCTGCATGAGATGGCTTTCGAAGGCTTGACTGTGTCCTCACTGGGTGGTCAGACCGTCAACCCATATGACCTCACTCGGACTCCGGGAGGAAGCAGCGGTGGGAGCGGCGCTGCAGTTGCCGCCAGCTTTGCTGTCTTAGCAACCGGCACTGACACGGTCAACTCCCTCCGCAGTCCGGCAAGCGCGAACTCGTTGTTCAGCTTCCGCCCCACAAGAGGCTTGATCTCGAGGGCCGGTGTCATTCCAGTCAGTTCCACTCAGGACACGGTAGGAGCAATGGCGCGCAACCCCAACGACCTTGCCGTGGCGCTGTCTGTCATGGCAAGTGTCGGCTTTGATCCTCGAGACAACGTCACTGCCTTGACTCCGAGGCAAGTCCCGCCTCAAGATCACTCTGCGTCTCTGTACCGTGGCAATTTGTCAGGGTTGCGCCTTGGTCTGCTGAACGGCTTCTTCGACCACACCACATCGATCGAGACAACGCCCGTCAACAACATCATGGCGAGCATGATATCCAAGCTCACCGAAACTGGTGTTGAAATCATCAACATTACGGACCCCTTCTATGACACGCTGTCCATCGCAAAACTAGATGTGCAGGCATTTGAGTTCAAGGACTTGCTTAACGCTTACCTCGCGCCAGCAACTGCCAACCAGGTCTCCAGAAGCCATGAAGTCCTCCACCCAACGAGCTTCGACGAGTTATTCAACACTGGCACTGGCACCACCAACTTCCTAGTCATCCCGGCTCAGCACCACTTCATCAAGAAAGCGTCATGTTCATCAACCCGCGAAGCCACCTACCTTGAAACCTCGAACCGCATCCACGATTTGACTCGCGCCCTCGAAACCACATTCACGGCAAACAATCTGGACGCGATCATCTACCCCGAGCAAAAGAACCTTGTCGTCAAGATCGGATCGCCGTCCCAGAGCGGGCGGAACGGCATCTTGGCCGCCCTGACAGGACATCCCGTCGTTTGTGTACCTGCGGGCTTTTCTGCCCCCTCAGAGCATGCTCCATTTGGTGTCCCAATTGGCATGGAGATTCTCGGCCGGCCGTGGAGCGAAGGTTTGTTGCTCAATATTGCGAGCCACATCAGTGAGCTTGCCCCGGCGAGGAAGATGCCGCCGTTTGCCAACGGGACCGTAGAGCCCAAGGCATACGAGAGCGTGCCGTCCATTACGCCGAACGTGGCCAACATACACACGGCGTACCCGCTTGGGGTCTTCTGAGAGTTGGCGATATAGCCGAGACTCAAATGGGTTATGTGGCAAGGGAATCAAGACTGGCCTCCTCTCCCACACAACGATGGTGACAACAAAACTCAATTTCGTATTGAACGCCAATCTGCAAATATCATCTCGGGCGAGCACCACCCTAAGCTTACCCCGAGGACAGGCCTGGTGAGACTAGACTCAGACTCATGTCCAGATCCCACAACCTCATGCCTCCCGGAGAGTCGAAGCCTCCGACATGGTACGTGGGAGTCGTGCATGCGGTGGACGCTCTGGCAACGCCGCGTCGGACTGATTCAGTGTTGAACCTGACCAGGTTCTAGTCGGCGCCGATCTATCCACGCTTTCGGAGTCGCCTCGTGTCGTGTTACGTCGAGACAGCTCCCTCGTGCTTCTTAAAGGTATGGGCAGTGCCTCTTCCGCTGGAGGGTTATGAGAATGATAATAATTTGTTGCCGAGGAAATATAGGCCGAGCCATACAACTCCTCCTCATCTTCAAGGGCCCTGTGCGTTCGGCTCCTATCACCGCCTGTTTCTGCACCCCGGGGGTCACTCCCACCCTCCTCACTCGAGCGGCAGCTTCCCCAGCATACCTCAATGAAGCGGATGCAGAAGGTGAATTTGATGGTCTTCCACAAAACGGTGCAGCACCCGTCGTCCCGCCCGAGGCCAGGGCGCCGACGGACTCCTGTACATACAAGATTAGCATGAATGCTTCGTCAACATACATGGAACTCAGAACCTGGGAATTTATGTGGCTAGTCAAGGGGGCCAATCTTGGTACCTGTGTAGTAGACCAATCCGAAAAAGAACATGGCGACAAAATACATGACCACGACCATGACCATACTAAACGTCATCGCAAAGCTGCTGGAAGCGGGTTCTCTGGTTGCGTCTGCGGCATTACCGTGCCCGTCCCCGTCGTGTAGTCCGCCTCCTGCTGGGCTGCGGGTTCGAAAAGGGCGATAGCCATCCATGAGCACAGTCGATTTTGTCGTGGGAGTAAGTAAAGTTTCTGTACGTGGTGGTCTAGCATTTTGCAAATGCAGCCAATTTGGGAACGGCTATGTAAGCACACAGTTATACAACCTCGAGAAACAACCTCGAGCACACCTATGTGTTGGTGTGGCTACTGGCTGGTGGTTGACAACAGGTAACTCACCGGTTTGCCATTCAGTTGTTTGAGCCGGGGTTGTTTGTGTGTGGAACTCGTGATAGGGGTACTGCTGAAAGGCACAGACAACTAGGGAGTGAAAGTAAGTGGGAAAGATGGAATAGTTGACCGGACACGTCTCTCTTTAACTAACCCCGATCTCGAACCATCACCAAAGACTCAGGGCAGGTGACGGCGAATCAATCAATGGGAGTATAAGCTGTGTGTCCCGAGGTAGGCTAGTGATGATAACAGCACCAAGTGGTTCAGGTAACCTACCTATGACCAACAACCAACAACTAGCCATAGACGAGGCCATCAGTAACGTTGCCCCTACCGACTGGCATCCCGTTGGGCTTTGTTACTTGTTGGGTTGGCAGTGCCACATGCCTTGCATTCACAACCACACTTTCGAATTCGTGGCCGTTGCTTCATGACGAAACTTGATTCCTCGATTTTCCCAGACCGGGGTCATTCCCATACTGCTTTAAAACAAAACCCAAACCTAGTACCTGTTACAGCCTCCATAATGCCAAAAAGAAAAGCTGGTACTTGCATCGCGCCATCAATCCGGATCTCCCCATCCCCGTCCTCGGGTTCCTAGGGCCACTCTCAAAGCTTAGAAGCCGGCTTGGGGGCCTCCTGCGATGTGATCTCGTCATAAAGCAACCTATCGCACGGGATTAGTCTCGATCTTCCACGTCATGGAGACAATCATCGGCCACTCACGAAGTCAAGAAATCGGCATAATCCTCTCCTGTAACCTGGCCCGCAAAGTACTGCGCGGCGAGCTGGTACTTGTTTCCTTTGGGGGCCTTGGAGGCGAGCTCCTGGGCCTGCTCCTTCAGCAGCTTGAGGGCATAGCTCTTGTCGACGCGCTTGCCCTCTGCCGTTGTCACGCCGTGGCGCACCCATTGCCAGAGCTGACTGCGCGAGACCTCGGCGGTAGCAGCGTCCTCCCTAGAGAGACGGTTTGTGTTAGTGTGATAGGGGTACGGATGTGATTAACGGGGGAACAAACATGAGGTAGTTGATGGGCACACAGCCAACACCGCGTACCCACGCCTCCATGTATCCCAAGCCGATGTTGAGGTTCTTGCGAATGCCCTCCTCGGTAATCTTTCCGGGGACGTTCATGTTGAGGAGGTCGTTGGCGCCGATGGTCACGTCCTCGCGGCGGACAAAGAGCTGGTTGGGGGTGGGCATGTGCTGGTTGAAGATATCGCTTGCGATGGCGGCCAGGGCCGGGTGAGCGACCCACGTGCCATCATGGCCGGCGCGCACCTCTCGCAGCTTGTCCGCGCGGACGCCTGCCATGGCTTTCTCATTGGCGGCCGGGTCGTCCTTGATGGGGATTTGCGCCGCCATGCCGCCCATGGCATGGACGCCGCGCTTGTGGCAAGTCTGAATGAGTAACTTGACCTGGAGGGAGGAAAGTCAAGAATGTTAGTTGAACTCTGATCAATCGAGATTAGGGAATACACACATAAGCATCCATGAAGGGCACCGTCATGGTGACGCAGCTGCGGTCGGGCAGCACAAAGTTGGAGTTCTGGCGGAACTTCTTGATGACGCTAAAGATGTAGTCCCACCGGCCACAGTTGAGGCCAGAGCTGTGGTCGCGCAGCTCATAGATGATCTCGTCCATCTCAAAGGCAGCCATGATGGTCTCGATCAGCACGGTGCCGCGGATGGTCCCGCGCCGCATGCCAATGTAGTCCTGAGCCAGATTGAAGGCATCGTTCCAGAGGCGGGCCTCAAGGTGTGACTCCATCTTGGGTAGATAAAAGTAGGGCCCGAAGCCACGCTTGACGGCCTCGGCGGCGTTGTGGAAGAAGTACAGGCCAAAGTCGAAGAGTGAGCCGCTCATGGGCTCGCCATCAACTGTGACATGCTTCTCCTCGAGGTGCCAGCCGCGGGGCCGCACGATGAGGGTGGGGAGCGGCCTATCCGTCCGGAGCTTGTACTCCTTTGCCCCTTGCTTGAAGTCGACCTGACGGCGCACGGCATCGTACAGGTTCACCTGGCCATTGATCATGTTGTCCCATGTCGGGGCGCTCGAGTCTGGGACACTGATTAGCTGAGGCTACTCTCAACCCCCGATTGGGACCCCGAACCGAGGCGCTAGCCACGTACCCTCCAAGTCAGCCATGTAGGTCCAGACGTTGGCGTTCAGCGCATTGACCACCATCTTGCGGTCTGTAGGCCCCGTGATCTCGACGCGGCGGTCAACGAGACCGGGGGCGGGCGGGGCACCCTTCCATGTCGGGTCCTCGCGGATGTACTTGGTCTCTGGCAGGAAATCCAAGAGGCCACCCTTGTCGAGCTCGGCCTGGCGAAGCTTGCGGCGCTCAAGGAGGGCCTTGCGGGTGGGATTGAAGGAGCGGTGCAGCAGGGCGAGGAAGCTCAGGGCGGAGGGAGTCAGAATCTTGCGGTGCGACTCCTGGATGGGACCCAGGACGCTGACGCCCTGGAGAATGGCCTCGTTGCTAAGCATGATTACTCCGTCGTTGGCGTGTTGAGGAAGCGATTGCGTGTTAGGCTTGTAGCAAGTAAGCCTGTGCTAATTCTTTCTGTTAGATAAGGGATTGTGATTCTGTGAGTCAAGCAATGAGAAATCGGACAGCTGGAATTGACGATAACAACGAGGAATGAAAACAAGGGTAGGAAGGGGGGAGAAGGAAAGCGGAGATGAAAACACCAAGTCGAACAACAACAGACTTGTAATTGGCCCTCAGGGTACCGCAACCCAAGATAAAAAGAATGCCCTGGAGGTTTAACTCACGAATATGAAGGGTATTTCGATCCAATCCTTGATTTCTACCCTTTTTTTTTCTTCTTCCCTCTTTCCGGTATTGGTAGAGCTCAGATGGAAGGCAATTGTCTCGGATGCGTCGAGAAAGAAGGAGGATCACAAAGGATGACGAAAAAGATCAGGACTCTCGTTGAATGTATATAACATGCGGTTAGCCAGTGCGTACATCCATGGCCGGTGCCACCCCTGCTCCATGTTCGCTGCTATCTCTTCCCATTCGGGAGGTCGCTCGGGCCTGGGGAAGGCGGCGCCCGTGGCGGTATTGTTCCAGGCTTTGCCTTTCCGATTGCATGTGACAAGGTGACATGGAGTGCAAAAGTTAGTATAGAGTACTGTGCACGCTGTGTAATGGCACAGTGGGCGGTGAGGTCATCAGCTAGGGACCTCACCCCGCCGTTACCCCGGACGCCGATGGCCGATTGCCGTTGAATACCGATTGCCGTTGAGGTGCCGTTTGCATCCGCGGGTCTCGCTCCTTACTGTGTCGTTACTTGTCACTGTAGCTATCTCATGTGTGCTGGCGCCCCGCACGAGGAGATGGAGGGGTATCTACACAGCACACAGTACAGAGCTAAGTTGACCGCACAAAATCGAACAAATCGAAATCACGCCAGCAGCTGCGATAAGAAGCGTCATGGCTTACTAGCGTGATAGCCTGCCCCGCTCACCCGCCTTCGCCATGCAAGCATCCCATGGCCCCACTCGTCCGGGACGAGAACGGATCACCATGCTTGCGCCAAGAACCGGAGCTTGGGACTCCACAGTTCAAAGCTCCGATCTACCGCGGCAGAGCCGAGGTCTTGCAGCTGAAGCAAAGCCGAGAGCCATGTTGGAGAGTCATTGCCGGCCTGGAATGTGCCGACAGTTCCCGAAGGTCGAGCCACGGGCGATGTCGCAGGGAGCGGACGGATGATGATTGATGGGGTTACAGTTTCCTTTTTTTTTCTTCTTTTTTTCTTGCATATTATTACGTTTTCCTGACTTCTCTTGTCTTCGTTGATGAACGGCATCAGATCCAATAGTGCGAACCACGGCTCCATGGACGGGTGCGGCCTGGTTCATGAGTGAAACCGTGACGCGGCGTTACTAGTCAGAAGACCGCGGCGCGGCGCTTGCAACGGCTTGCCGTCTTGGAATTTAAACCCAATCTCCCCCCCAAAAATGGTTGCTGCGGGCGCTTCCACCGTCCTAGTTGGAAGATTGCACAGTGGGCTGCAAGTTTAACCCTTGTACGGCTTGGGGCCGACCATGAGCTCAGGCTTAACAAGCGTGTCAAACTCCTCCTCTGTTAGCGCCTTCAGCTCCATGGCGCTCTCCTTGAGCGTCAAGCCCTTCTTGTGCGCGTTCTTGGCCACCTTGCTAGCCATGTCGTAGCCGATCTTGGGGTTGAGGCAGGTAACCAGCATAAGCCTAGCAAAAGTAGCCCAATGTTAGCCTAGCAAGGGGGATAGCTCATTAGGGACGGAAACTTACGACTCCTTCATGATGCTAGCAATCTTCTCCTCGTTCGCTTGGAGCCCAGCCACTAGGTTGCGCTCAAAGCTACGCATGCCGTCCGACAGCAGCCGGACGCTGTGCAACAGGTTGCGGATCACCAGCGGTTTGTAGACGTTGAGCTCGAACTGGCCGTTCATGCCGCCGATGGTGCACGCCACGTGGTTGCCCATGACCTGCGCACACACCATGGTGAGCGCCTCGCACTGCGTCGGGTTGACCTTGCCGGGCATGATGGAGCTCCCAGGCTCGTTCTCGGGCAGCACCAACTCGCCGAGTCCGCAACGCGGGCCGCTGCCCAGGTAGCGGATGTCCTGCGCAATCTTGCTGAGCGATGCCGCGAGCGTGTTGAGGCTGCCGTGCGCCTGCACGATGGCGTCGTGAGCCGCCAGCGCCTCGAACTTGTTGGGCGCCGTCTTGAATTCGGTCCCTGTCATCTTGCTGACCTCCTCCGCGATCCCCTCGGCGAAGCCCTCAAACGTGTTGATACCCGTCCCGACGGCGGTGCCGCCCTGCGCCAGGAGACGCAGGTCTGGTAGCGAGCTCTCAACGCGCTTGATACCGAAGTCGAGCTGCGCGACGTAGCCGCTGAACTCTTGCGCTAGCGTCAGGGGGGTGGCGTCCTGCAGGTGGGTGCGCCCAATCTTGATGATCTTCTTGGCCTCGAAGTCGTCCACCTTGGCCTGTAGTGCCGCCCGCAGGCTGCGCAGCGCCGGGATCAGCTCGCCTTCGATCTCTAGAACGGCAGCAATATGCATGACGGTCGGGAAGGTGTCGTTGGACGAGGCGGAGCGGTTGACGTGGTCGTTGGGGTGTACCGGCTTCTTGGAACCCATGGTCCCGCCGAGAATCTCGATCGCCCGGTTGCTGATAACCTCGTTGGCGTTCATGTTGGACTGCGTGCCGGAGCCTGTCTGCCAAACGACGAGGGGGAAGTGGTCGAGCAGCTTGAGGTCTGCCACCTCCTTCGCGGCCTGCTGGATGGCCTTGCCAATGGCGGGATCTAGGGATCAGAAAGTGGCTGGATTAGCTTCCGTAGACGACGGGCTCGGATACCGGACGATGAGGGCGCGTACCGAGGCCATAGCGCATATTGACCGTCGCCGCAGCGCCCTTCAGGATGCCGAACGCCTTGACGATGGGCGGCGGCATCCGGTCCTGGGGCTGGTTGATGCGGAAATTCTCGAGCGAGCGTTCCGTCTGCGCCCCCCAGTACTTGTCGGCCTGCACCTGTACCTCGCCAAAGGCATCGCTCTCGGTTCTCGTCTGGACGGCCATCCTTCTCGCACTACCGTGGAAGTATCTTTGGTGCTGGTGCTGAATTGCGGGGATTGCCGGGCGGGTTGCAAATGACGAAACCGGGGCATAGGACAGCGCTCGGGATGATGCGTTCAGGCATGTGCTGAGGGGTCTGATGGCTGTCCTCGGCACACCAAGGCTACCGCCCATTGCGGGCCCGGACACACGAACCGATCGAAGCATGCTGGAAGTCTCCCGACTCCTCTGTCAAAGCTAAAAGTCGGCCTGTAACCGAGTGCGGAAGGTGATCTGAGCTTTAAAAAACCGCAGTAATGCGCCCGTGATGCGAAATTTAGTAATATGATACCAAAGATTTCCCAGAGACAGTGATATGGGACAAGTTAACGATGATGCGCAAAAATTGCACGCCTTCTTTTTTTTATTTTTTATTTCCCTCAATGCCGACCAATTTGTTTCTCTCGGTGTCGGGATCCTGGTCCCCAACAAACTTTAGCTGATCCGGTTCCCCGGTCCGGAAGATTCCGATCGCGAATCGGCAACATGGTTCGGAAGCCAACAAAAGTCAAACCCCCCTGTCACATCGCGAACCGCGAGTTTCCCATAGCAACGATGAGCCCCTGAAAATTGGACCACGAACAAAACACAGCGGAAAAGGGGTGGCTACGAAGTCGATGAGCAAGACGACGAACGCCGGTTTGATCGCAATTGCAACGCAATTCCATTTCAGCTATCAATTATACTTAGTACAAAGAACCCACTGCCTGCACTAGCGGCAGCAACTCGCCCGATAAATATTTACAACCCCTGAAAATTGGCCCCTGGATAGGTTGCTCCTCCCCTGCCCCTTCTCAGATACTATATAGGTCAACACCATCCTAACCCAACACCATTACCGAGTCCGCACACAAATAATATCATCCCGTCACACTTCCAGGTCGTACCACGTTTAACCTGCCAGTCAAGCCGGCATAGATGTACCACTTCTTCTGCAACAACCAACCTCGAAGTCGGTAACCAAGGCCGTCAACGAGGTCCAATTGGAGTGTGCCCTCCCTCGACTCGGAACCGAGTCGAACCAAATAATGAAAAGGTATGGAGAAAACTGTTTTTCTTTTCTTTTTTTTTGGCCCCGGGCGGCCATAAAAAGCGTCCCTGGGCGCGAGCCGAATCGCATTGGACCCATACAGAACGAAAACATCGAGAATAATACACTGTCGCCCTCAAGAATTGAGCGTCTTGACCATCATATTGATCTTCCGCTTATCCGTGACGAGCAGGGCGCGAGCACAGAACGCTGAATTGATGGCGCCCACGACCCTGTGGAAACTGCTTGCCGCGCCCTTCTCCTGCGTGAAGCGAGCGATGCTGAGTTGATTGCGCTTGCCGTGCTCAATGACCGTCATCAGCTCTACAGCAAACGACACCTCCTTCAGTTTCAAGTCTAGGCGTAGGTTAGTCAACTGTGTTAATTTTGGTGATGGGGAGGGGAACCCACAATTCTTGGCACCCACCCGGGCAAAGATGATGTTGCGTTCCTTGTCGACTTCAACATCTCTGACTCCGTACTTACGCCACTCGCGAAGCAAGATGGCCACCTCCTGCCGCGCACGCCGCTTGAGAATGTTGAAGCAGAGGTGCCGCATGGCTGGCTTGACTCGGAAAAGACGCGCTAGCCAATTCTGCTGCACTTCAATCTTGCGGATGCCCCCGTCGCTTTCGGACCAGACGCTTTGTGATGTGCCACTCATAATCCTGTGTTCTCTACTGGCCCTTGTTTTTGCTATCTTCTCAGGGCGGCTGCGAACATCGTCGGGATCAGAATCTAGTTCCTTGATTAGCAGATGGATGGCGCTTGGTTTCTCACGAAGGTCCTGCTTACCCGCAAGCGATATCTTTGCCTCATCCTTAGCGCCCTTCCAAAAAGCGAATCCAAACGACTTCTTTTTCTGCACATGCCGGAGTGAGGTATCGTCCGTGGTCTGCGACATCGGGCGATTAGGCTGACTGGCTTGCGAATCTACGAGGGTATCTTTAGATTGGACACTGCTATCGGTCACAGTTGCAAAGCTCGATCCGCTAGCATTCTCCTTTGAGTTGCGCTTAAACCAAGATGAAACCCTCTTCTTGGGTGCGCCGGCGTCGGCGCCGTTTCTGTCCGTCGGCTGACTCGTTTGTTGCGAGCCATGAGAAGCGCGTCTCTGGGCGTCCTGAGCGGAGGGGACCACCGTTGGCTTAGTAGCGCCTGTGTTTCGAGAGACTTTGCGAACATTGAGAGGCTCGGGGATTTTGACCGGGTAGTCACCCCCCATTGCTGACGGCGAATTAACCACACGTATGGTATTCTCGGCTCTCGCCAAAAAGTCCAACCCTTTGTTCTTAACACGGGTGGGTGTCTCCAGAGAGTTCGAAGCGACTTCGTGCCTACCGCCGCTGCGTCTCACGCGTTCATCCGCCGTGTTCTCATAAATCGAAGGCAATGGCCTCGTATCCTTACCCCGTCGGTCGTACACAGACACAGGCTCAGAAACGGCCCGGCGCTCAGGGACCGGGACGTCCAGTTTTAAGTGGGGCTCGTAGGGTTTCGTTAGCAAGGAGGAAGATTCGCTTTTCGGATCACACTTGCGAATCGGCAGAGGCGAGATGGTCTTCTGAGACGGGACAGGTGGTAGCGGTCTATTGTCCCAGGGACGGCCACCTGACGCAGAAACCGGGCGTTCCTGCACCACTGGAAGTGTCCCCAGAGAGAGCATGAAGGGGCTGGCTTCGCGAGAGTCAGCGCCGACTTCCCCAGACTCCGACATGAGGAGGGAGCTCCGGAAAGCCTCGTCACAGTCGCGAGCGATACGGTGGCCGAGTTGCTCCAGCTCCTCGGTCCAGATAAAGGTATCGTCGGTTGTGTCACCGACGTCCATCATTGACCGAGCAGTTGTGACTTGATGAGCATCCGAGCCAATAGTAGGGTTGGAAGGGGAAAGTGTATCACGGCCGTATGTGGCATCATCACCAGCAGTGCTAGCTGGAGCGGCCAGTGACGCATGGCGGTTCCGGCGGTGATGGTTACCCTTGTTGCGGATGCTCGAAAAGTCGACGGAACGCTTGGATCGGTTGTTCGCGCGAACACGAGGATTGCTCTGTTGACTACGGATGGAGCTCATCGAGGTGTGAGGCGATCTTAGCTGGCCGGTGGTGCTCGTCCGCCGTGAGCCAGCTCCCCCCCGCTGGCGGAAGGAGCCATTTACCGATCGGTATGAGCGGTATGAATGGGAAACGCTGGTTGGAGACGGCCCAACTCCCGGCTCAGGGGTGTTGCGGTGGATGATGATTTTGGCATGGCTCACCTGCGAACTGCATGGCTGCAGGACACGAGATGCATTGTAGGGGTCGTAGCTCCGGACGGTGCCGACATCGTCAACGTCCGCAACATTGGAGATCACCGTGAACCGGGACACGGTCCGGGTATGGCCATTGCGACCAGGTTTCGTGAACTGGCAGGTCGAAATGCGCTTTCCCCAATTGGGTGGTTTGAGGTGATGGAAGTCGCTCTTCGAGATGGGCACATTGTTGTTATAGTTCTCCAGCTGAGCCTCACGGTGATTGTAGAGTAGCCAGTAGAATAACTTCTGGTCATTTGGCCTAGTATCCAGATTAGCGTCGGACCTTGTACGTCGCGTGCGGCAACACAACCTACTTTTCCTGTCGAAGCTTCTCTTGCAGAGCAGATTCCGAGTACGTATGCCAAAGAGCTTTCAGCTGACGCAAGATCTGAATATCGATTTCTTCCGGCGTAGGCGCGGTACCCAGGGTGCGCAGGGCATCCTGAGACTGTCCATCCCACCTTTGGTATTCGTCAAGATAGTCGTATTTTTTGATGAGTGCGTGTCGCCACATTTGCTTCATGGTAATGCGGTGCGCGGGCTGGTCCACCAGGATTCGCCGGATGAGGTCTTTGGCCTCCTTTGTAAGGTGCAGCGGCATCTTGTAGTCTGCACGCTTCGCCTTGGTCAACATGACGGCCATGTCGTCATCGTCGAATGGGAGGCGCCCGGCCAACATTGCAAATAGAATCACGCCCATGCTCCAGATATCCACGGCCGAGCCCTTATAGAATTGGTGGCGAAGCAGTTCAGGCGCAGCATAGTGGGGGCTTCCGCAGGCCGTTCGGAGCTGGTGGTTGGGGTTCTGCTGCAGGGCTGCCATGCCAAAGTCGGCAATCTTGATCTGACCATTCGCCTTCAGCAGGATGTTCTCTGGCTTGAGATCGCGATGGCATATGTTGAAGGTGTGGCAGTATTCGAGCGCCGTCATGATCTGGCGAAAGTAAAAGATGGCTTCCTCCTCCTGGAGCGGGCCATTCCAGTTGATAAACTCGAAGAGGTCCCCCTTCTCGACGTACTCGGTGACTAGGTAGCTAGAGAGGCGTCAGCAAGGGACAAAAGCTGAGAGTTACGAATCCACGGCTTACATTTCCGAGCGATTTTCCCAGATATCAAGAAGCTCGATGATATTGGGGTGGCGAATGAGCTTGAGAATAGCGACCTCTCGCTCAATGGCCAACGGCATCCGACGAAGACCACCGTCAGCACCGATGGTGGGCTTTCTGTAGTCGATGTGGTCCAAGTTCGCCAGACTACCAGCTTGGGTCATGTGGGCGGTGCTCTTGGCTACAATCTTGACTGCCACCAGCTGATGGGAAACTCGATGGCGGGCTAGGCGAACCCGTGCTGATGATCCCTTGCCCAGTGTCTTGCCGAGCTGCCACGGGCCGATATGAGTTTTGAGTTGGCGCGTGCTAGACGCGGTCGAAGAAACGTTAGAGAACTGAGAAACGCGCCGGGCATCAGGAGAAGCATCTTGGGTGTCCTGGGCGATGGCAGTGAGGCGGGGGTTGGCTAGACTAGGCTCAACTTGCACCGCCGGGGCAGGCATGCGGTGAGTACGCTGCTCGGCGGGAGCATAGTTGACGGTAACAACGGGGTTTGAACGGCCACGATCGGCATTTTTGGCCTTGGACAAGACGTGATTCTCAACATCGGCGACCTGGTGTCGGCGGTTGACGTGGGAGACAGTGGCATAGTTGAGTCTCTGGGCTGCGTCACCGAACGGCTGACGGGCGGGCGGCTGTCGGGAAGTGCTATGGTGATCCATGATGTCCAGATCAACAAGCGACCACTCAATGCATCGTCGACCGAGAAGACGGTCAAAAAGGCAACTGAGTTGTAACGCAAGTGGAACTGATGCGAACAGGGGCGATATTATTAGTGTTGAGGCGTGAACACACAAGATAAGGTAATCCAAAGCTGCGCGGGGAAATGAGCGACGCCCACGAGCGTGGAGGGTGGTGGGAAGATTCCCGACGTTCACTGCAGTTGTAATAGAAAGCAAGTAAACGAGAGAGGTTGGGAGAGAGTGGGAATGGAGGAAGGAAGAGAGCGGACGTGACCAACAACAACACACCTGTCGGTGTGTGCAGGACCGACGAAGGCTGGCGATAGCAAATGAGTGAAACCTAAGAAGCGGGAATGTTTTTTTTTTGCTTCGAGTTCCAGTGGCGGGGACCCTCGGCGCAAGCACTTGGGGAGTTAGGTACTGTGTAAAGGTAAATATTTGGGAAGGAGGGGCCAACAGTGCCAACTCAGGAATGTTGTGTCTCGGCCGTTTGGGCAGGATGGCAGCACTCGTTGTATGCGCAAAGAGAAGAGACCCACTGCAAAGCATCTCTCGCCTCATTTTACCTCGTTCATGTTACAGATATCGGATCCTCCCAGAATAAGGGACCACCCACGGCTTTCACCCCATACCCAAGTGCTTAGGTGGACTGGCATCTCCTCGAATCACCGACTCTCCGGGCTTAGTGCCGTGCTCGAAACCATCACGGGCACCACATCGCTATAGTAGACCTGGAGCGGACGGATCGTTGTCCGGACCATCACGAACACCTGGCTACCTGCTGAGGTAGGCTGCCTTCATTCACTTGAATGGCAGGACATTCATGACTGACGCGACGGCCCACGGTTGGCACAAGGTTCCATTTCTGGTATGAAATATCGGAGGCCAGGGTGACTGGTATGCGGCCACATGCCACCATGGCACGCATGCCTGACTGTGTGGTAGGTATTCCAGGGTGAGGAGCTGGGAAGGGAGGATGTTGGCCTAGTGGGGCGCAGCGCAGAGCAGCGTTGTGTAATCTGTACGAATAATACCACTCAATGCAATGATAAAGTATCGGCTTGCAATAACTGATGCTGTGAGTATGCAAAGGCCCAAAGTCGAACCACCAAATATCAATTAGCACTGATTTTGTGAGGTTATAGAATTGCATAAAAAACACTTCTGATTCAAGATCTCAGCCTTGATATCTTATGTGGGATGTTTTGTCACGTATTTTGCTTCGTCACAGACACCATACAATGCGCATTATTACCCAGCACACAACCGACCTCGGTATGTACGAATACGCAACCACTTTACAGAATGTGAAGACGCGTCGCGTTTCCCTAACCCACGATCTTTCCCCACACCAATCCTCGGCCACTTCCACCAATTCCAGTCGGTTCCCCTATGACCTCCCACCCGCGGAGATTCTCCGATGAGCAAATTAAGACCTGGAACTTACGCTTAAATCCGAGATACGATCTCCAGCGACTGGCGCGATGTCCAACTGCGTCTTTGGCAACGGGCCACAAGAAGATGAACCCCTCCCTGTCCCTTCTCTGCGAAACCCCGCCAACCAACCTGCCGGTCGACATGGTGGAGCTGACCCTTTCCGCTTTCTCCGATTGAGAGGCGGCGATGGTTCGCTTGGATACGATCAAGATGA
This sequence comes from Chaetomium tenue, assembly GCF_020726465.1. NCBI lineage: Eukaryota > Fungi > Ascomycota > Sordariomycetes > Sordariales > Chaetomiaceae > Chaetomium > Chaetomium tenue. The sequence goes on along the minus strand of NW_027117333.1, from coordinate 3,827,168 downwards.
CGATGAGGCATCCTCGGTAGAGAACGATGTCGCATATGCCTCGCGGCGCACGGCGGTATCACGACCACGAAATGGCCCGGCGGTTTCCGGGTTTCAACCAGGTGCGATCGTTCGTGTCAAGGTTGAAAACTTCGTCACATACGAAGAGGCTGAGTTTTTCCTCGGCCCCAATCTGAACATGGTCATCGGGCCCAACGGCACGGGGAAAAGCTCGCTCGTTTGTGCCATCTGTTTGGGGTTGGGCTACTCTTCGAACGTCCTGGGTCGGGCGAGCGCTTTTGGGGAGTTTGTCAAGCACGGCAAGGACGAAGCCGGGATCGAGGTTGAGCTGCAGAAGCTACCAGAACACTCGGAAAACCCCATCGTTGGGCTCACCATCCGACGAGAGGATAATAGCAGAAAATTCACAATCAATGGGCAGAGGGTATCACACAGGGAAATCCAGAAGCTCATGCGGTCATTCAGGATACAGATCGACAACCTGTGCCAGTTCTTACCTCAGGACAAGGTGGCCGAATTTGCCGCCCTCACGCCGATCGAGTTGCTCGAAAAGACCCTCCATGCGGCCGCGCCGGAAGAAATGATAAATTGGCGAGCCCAGCTTCGGGACCACTTCAAGCTGCAGAAGGACACCGAGCACAACGGCGAAAAGATCCGTGAGGAGCTCCGCAAGATGGAGGCCCGCCAGCAGGTGCTCCAGGCTGATGTCGAAAAGCTGCGGGAAAGGAAAGCGATCCAAGAGGCAATTGAAGATTACAACAAGCTGCGGGTAGTGGTCAAGTACTATGATGCCCGAAACAAGTTCAAGGAAGCAAAGGCGCGAAAAGTCGACGCTGAACGTTCTCTCAAGCGACTCTATGATAGCGTTGCCCCTGCGCTTAAAGCCGTCAACAGGAAGCAGGAATACCAGGCCAAGGTCAAACTGGTCGTGGCTGACAGGCAACGTCGGCTGCAGGCGGCCGATGCTGCCGCTAACGCGGCTATTAGCCAAGTCGAAGCCGTTCAGACCAAGTCTCAAGAGCTGGCTGGACGGAAGGAGGCGGAGCAAGCGAATTTTGTCGCCAAAAGACAGGAACTTGGCCGTCTCCGGAAAAATATCACCGATTTAGAAGCCGGCTATCGCCAGGCACCTCCAGAGTTCGACGCTGCTGATTGGAATAGGAAAATCGTAGGTCTTTCTTTTCCCCGTGATGCCCACCGGATCTTCATACTGACCACTCGAGTACAGCGAGAACAAGAGCATCAAGCTCGTGAAAAGGGGAAAGAATCTGTGGAGGCGGCAGAAGAACTCAAGCGAGTGCGGATGAAGGCCACCGAGACTCGAGAACAGTTGAAAAGACTGCAATCCAATGTGCAGGATCTGGATTCGCAGCAAGGCCAGCTTCTCACTCAGCTGAAGAGGATCAATAACGACGTCGCTAAGGGTTGGGAGTGGTTGAAGGACAACCAGCAGAGCTTCGAGAAGGAGGTTTTCGGCCCTCCGATGCTCACATGTTCTGTCAAGGACAAGCGGTACACCGACCTTGTTCAGTCCATCCTCCAAACAGACGACTTCTTATGCTTCACGGCGCAGACCAGAGAGGATCACAAAAAGCTCAGCAACCAATTTTACAGCGAGATGGGGCTCTCCGTGACGATCCGCTCCTGTTTTACACAATATAGTGCGTTCAAGCCGCCTCTGCCCAACGAAGAGTTATCAAATCTGGGCTTCGACGGCTATGTCAGCGACTATCTCGATGGACCGGAACCGGTGCTTGCTATGCTTTGCTCCGAAAGGAAGATGCACGCATCGGCCGTGTCCATTCGGGACATTACTGACGAGCAGTTCGACCAGATCCAGCGGGCGGAAAGGCTCATACAATTCGCTGCGGGCAGACAGTTGTACCGTATCACGCGTAGAAGAGAGTATGGCCCAGGGGCCGTTTCCACGCGGGTCACCCAGTTTGCAAAGGGCCGCTTCTGGGCCGATCAACCAGTGGATGCGGCCGAGAAGACCGAGCTCCAGCGGGAAATCGAGGAACTCAGAGCACAACTCACCGCTATGAAAGAGCATTACGACGCCATGGATGCCAAATATGTAGAAGCGGGGACGGAAAAGCAGCACCTCTTGCACAAGATTGTATGTTACTCACATATGGTTCGCCCCTTTTGGTTCGAATTCTGCTGACGTGAAGTAGACGGAATTGCGGTCGGCGAAAAGCGAGTTGCAACGCGAGTACACAAAGTGGCAGACGTTGCCGGACAAGATAGGTACGGCTGCTCGACTTGAGACGGCATCACGCTTCTTACTGACATGGATGCAGAATCCGAAAAAACGGCGCTCAGGCGAACTGAACAAGAGCTCACAGAATGCAAAGGCCGCAAACTGGAGCTTGAAAAGCTTCAAGACCAAATTGCTCTTGAAAAGGCCAGGGCAGTTCTCGGGCACCACACGCAAATAATGGGTATTCGAAAAGCGCGTGAGGCCATGTTAGAGGCACAGGTGGTTCTCATGGAGGCAGAGTCGGACGTGGGTGTTCTCAAGGTTAAGAATTTGGAGATCACCCAGCAGCTAGAGGAACGCAAAATGTCACTCAGGCAGATCGAGGACGAACTAAACCAGCAACGCAACATTGCTGCCGAGGCCAAAGAGGAAGCTGTCAGCATTTTGACGGAGGAGAACAAGGACGAATTGCGGGACAAGGCGATGGGCAAAACGGTCGAAGACATCGACCAAGCGATTCAGGTGGAAAAGACGAAACTAGAGGTCATTCAAGCCAGCAACCCGGCGGCGCTGGAAGAGTACGAACGATACGCAGTCAAGATCGAGAGAGAACGTGCCCACCAAGCGAATCACGAGATCAAGATGGCAGAGCTCGACGAACGCATACGCAACGTCAAAAGCCAGTGGGAGCCCAAGCTAGATCAGCTCGTCAGCCAGATCAACGATGCCTTCAGCTACAACTTTGAGCAGATCAGCTGCGCCGGTGAAGTGGGGGTGCACAAGGACGAGGATTTTGAGAAGTGGGCCATCGAGATCAAGGTCAAGTTCCGGTATGTGGTTTAACGCTCACCGAGATTTGACTCTCAGGAAGACTAACCAGGTTGGATACAGCGAGAACGAGACTCTCCAACGCCTGGACCAACACCGCCAGTCGGGGGGTGAGCGGGCTGTTTCGACAATTTTCTATCTGATGGCGTTGCAATCGATGGCGCAGGCGCCGTTCCGCGTTGTGGACGAGATCAACCAGGGCATGGACCCGCGCAACGAGCGCATGGTACACGAGCGCATGGTCGAAGTCGCCTGTCGAGAGCACACAAGCCAGTACTTCCTCATCACGCCCAAGCTGTTATCGGGGTTGCGGTACGACGAGCGGATGCGCGTGCACACCATCGTTAGCGGCGAGTATGTCGACAGTCGGGGTACTGAGAAGATGAATTTTGCGAACTTTGTCAGGATCCAGCGGAGGTTGGCGGTTCGTTAAGAGGGATATATGGAACGAATCGAGGTGATCTAAGCGACATGAATTGAGTAGGAAAAGGGAGGGAAAGTGGGGTATGGTATGGTTGCCTGGCGTTTTCATGATCACGGCGACATGAGAGGGAATGATACCCAAATATTCAGTTATGATGATGCCCAAGACGCTTGGCATCTGGTATCCCGTTGCTCATAGGGATACATACTTCAAGTTTGAAGACAGGCACGAGACAGGCTGGCAAGGCAGCATGGCTCCATGGATTGCGTGCTGTAACCGTGCAGCCGTGCGCGGGCAATAGGGGCTCGAGAGGGGGTGACGACGGTTGAGAGTGGACCCGCACATGGTGGTGGGAGCCAAGCCTCCCGTGCCCACCGGCCAGACCCGACGGTTAATGACGTCATGGTATGCTCAATGCAACCACCCCCGAGGAGCGAAGGCCAGCGGCTGAATGACCAGTGATGACCTGCCGCCTGCTGTGTGGGTGTCTTGGGTGTGCAATGACTTCACTGCAACTGGCCACCGTTAAAGTTGCTTGGTTGGCTGAGGTTGGCTGCGAGACAATGCACCCTCTGCATTTCCCCACAGAATCTGTCCTGTTTCTCCGGCCCGGTGTCATCATCGTCCCACGAGAACAAGGCGGAAAGAAACGCACCGAAATGTCTTGCCCTGTTGGATGTGCCTTGGAGTGCTGCAAGGGGAACCGAAGATGTCAGTGGTTGGGCTTGGAAGAAAACATCAACTCAAAATAATATGCAGCCAATAACGAACAAGCGGGACGGAAGCCGATGGTTTAGTCAGTGACGTCACCAACCACTTACACAATATTTTCCCACTTTCATGATGCGACGTAGCAGTCAATAGCTAGGTACCATAGATGCCGTTCGGAATACATATATCATGCCAATGCGTCCTGGTTCTTAGTCCAGAAGTTCATCATTCAACAGAACAAACCAACCAAACAAACATCATATACCATAACCTCGAGAATACATACCTCGAAGCCAACTGCACAACAACAAAACCACCAAAACAAAAACATCACCAACCCGACCCAACAAAACATTATCAAAATGGGCGCCGTCGTCTCTTGCGTAAGTGAATACTCATATTACAACCCCACCAACTCTCCCACGTCACCCATACTAACATACCACCCCCCTTTCCAGATCCAGTCCTGTTTCCGTACCATCGGGCGGACCATCATGGCCATCATCAACGGCATCGGCGGCATCATCATGGCCATCGTGAACGGCATCGTCAACTTCCTCAACATCATCGTCGGCTGCCTGACCTGCAACACCTGCGGCGGGCGCCGCCGCCACAGCGCGGGTCGCACCCACGGCACCACCACCGGCAGGCACCGCGGCTTCGGTAGGCGCAGACACGTCGTCTAAGAGCGCCGTAGGGAAGGAGAGGTGGGATGGATTGCAGACTTTTAGCAGGCGGGCACACGGGGCCTTTTCTTCGCCGTCTTCGCCATCACGATATATGATGCATCATATGAGATACCCCAATACCCCGAGCGACAGGCTTTTTACGAATGTGAGAGGGAGAAGGGGGGGTGGGGGGACATAGGGAAGGGAAACAGTTGCATTTTAGCAGGCGGGCTGGTTATAGTCATTGATTTATCATCTGTCACATTGTTTATAGAGCGAACTACTGCTTATTTGATCCGCGAACAATTCCAACATTGTTATGGAATGTACCCCCGACATCATGTGTGTCATTCATTGCTTTCACCCTTTCATTACTCATCATCCTCCAACAAATCCTTCGCAAAGAAGCCACAAATATTCCCCGCAGCCTCCTTCCCAACCAGCGGCTTCAGATCCTCCACCGTCATGTTAGCCACCTCCATGATGTTCTCCGTCTCCAGCACCAAGTTCATGATATTCTTCTGCGTCACCCCGGGCACCGCCCCCAGCATCTCTTGCGGCACCGGGTTGAACACTTGTCCCTCGGCCTGCGGGTCGCTCTCGCCATCCAGCCCCGCCCGAACCGCTGCGATTGGGTCCGGCTCGCTCTCCTGTGCCTTCAACCGCTCAAAGATCTCAGCCGTCTCGTACGGCGACGACGACCAGATGATGCGCAGCTTGGGGAAGGCTAGGGTCAGCAGGACGATCTTGCTCTGTAGGTCGTGAGCACCCGCGCTGGCAGCGCTCACGCTGGCCAGGCTGCCGGACAGATCGGCGAAGGGCTCAAGCGTGAAGCTCTTGTTCTGATCGAACTCGATCAGCAGCATGGGGCTGCGGTAGTGCTGGAACATGGCCTCGCACTGCGCAAACAGCCGGCCGTCTTTAAACGAGCTGATGAGATCGCTGATGCTCTTGCGCTCCACGCAAACGGCGGGGCTCAGGATGTAATCGCCGACTGTGAGCATGCAGGGCACGATGATCATGGAGCGGCCGTGCAGGAGGGACGGGAGGGATGAGCGGAACTCGCGCACATCCACCACAACCCGCGGCGGCTGGGCGGTTGCGGCGAGCCTGCCGCCGCCCGCAATGCGCGTGTTGATGGTGCGGAGGAAGGCTTCTTGCGGGTCTTCGGCGCCGTGCGCGTCGACTGTCATGACGAGAGACATGCCGGCGCGCTCTTTGATCATCCTGGTAAAGGCGTCCTTCTCGCGGCGGACGCTAGAGAGGTATCGTTGTTCCTCAACAGACCCACCGTAGTAGAGGAAGTATACCCTGACGTTCCGGTCGTTGTGAGACGAGCGGTAGACTTCCACCCGTCGGATGAAGGCGGCGTCGGGCTCGTACATGATGATGTACTTCGGTTTGATTTCCTCTAAGACGTGTTCGTCAAGATCCCCGTCGTACGCGTGGATGACAACCAAGTCTTGCATCTCGTACAACTGGTAGTAATCGTCCATGTCTTCTAGGGGGTCTGCGACGACATCTTCTTTTTGTTTCGTTTCTTCTTCGGTAATTTGGACCTCGGCCATCAGCTCGGCCACCTCCCCTGGTTTCTCAAAGTACTGCGCGACGCTACCATTGTCGAGGCGGCCGGGTGCAGCGCCTGCCACTCCGCCACCACGGATGCGGCGTCTCTTGTTTGCGGCAGCCCTACTCTTTGAGTTACCTAGGCGGGGATCGACTGCGCCGGTGAGGGCCTTCTGATTTTCTGAAAACAAATTGGCGTTTACCTGGGCGAATTCCCGCTTCCACTTGAGGTAGTTACGTAGTTTCCTCCTCATCATAAAAGCAGCCGACGGCTTGTCCTCTTCTGGGTCGTGAAACTCCTCGACCTTGTTCTCGGTCCTTGGCTTGACGTGCATGGTCTGGAGGTAGTCGCGGAGCTGCCGGCATGTGTCGGTATCAGAGCACATGATCAAGATGGTGCCATTGGAATCATCGCGAGCGGCGGGCTCAAAGTAGAGGTCCCTGTCGATTTCTTCCAACACCTCGGCCAGGACGGCCCACTTTGGCAGTTCCTCCAAGACAGGCCGTAGGGAATCAATGTTAGTGATGTTTGGGCCCGGTCTCTGGCTGCTAGAGTACACCCGCCTCTTCGCGGTATCAAAGATGATTTGCGCAGCGTCCAAGAACAGCCACGGGGACTGTGTTTGCCTCGTCGTTCCGGGGGCCGGCGAATGAGCGGCGTGGATGGTATCGAGTTGCTGGAGGAAAGAAACGGCGTCAAGCGCTAGAATGGAGTGGAGCATATTCCTCAGAACAGTCAAATCGCCCACGATCTGCTTCGTCTTCCAGCTGACGCGATGCCAGTTAGGATCCAGCTGGCGGCGGACAATGACGTCGAAATTCTTTAGGAGGGCACTGTCAAGATTCCAATCGTCCATTTCTAGCCCAGTGTTGCCCTTTTTGAGCTCTTGGATGCTGACTTCGACGCATTCCATGATGGCATTCTGGATATCACGCATGGCATCTGTCATGGGGACCTCCAGCTCGATCACTTCTGCCTTCTTCTTCCCCTCCAGCGCCTCGGCTACGTGCACGTGGAATCGCGGCCAAAGTGAAGCTTTCCGAAGAAACATGTTTCTCATCATAGTGGCCAGCGGTGAGAAGCCGGTAGTGAACGGATCCGGGTTGTCCGAGAAGGCTTTGAGAAAACCAACCTTGTTCTTTTGGCGGTAGATCCTGAGAATGAAGGCCTCCAAGGATGTTGCAACAATCCTGTCGGCGTGGAGAACAACCAGACCCGTAATAGTCTCGGGGTTCAGAAGGCCGGTAAGCATGTCGACGACCAGGATGCGAGAGGTGATACTGAAAATGCCCCCGGCGGCGTACATCTTCTCGCGGGCTGCTACGCTGGTGAAGTCGGTGTTTACCACGGTCAGGCCGCGGGCCCGGGACGACATGCTGATGGCGGCATGCTCGGCGAGAGCCTCACCAATCCAGGCATTTTCCCTGTCGTCGGCCGCTACAACGACGATCAGGTTGTTCCCCGCGGCATCGTACGAGTGGAGGAGATTGGTTACGAGCCGGATGAGGCCCAGGCCCCGAGCCAAAACGACGAGTTCATCCTCCTTTCGTAGTTCCTCGAAGAGCTTCTGTTGGTAGACCTGGAAGAGGGGAAGGGGGGAGGGTATGAGTGTGAGACGCAGTTGGAGATGAAGAGAGGCTTTGCATCCGACGTACCAGAGGCAGCGAGAGCTTCACGGGCTGCACAGGCTGCGTGTTCTCGGCAGCCGACATATGGGGCGCGTTACTCGATGTCTGGTCTTGAAGGGGACATGAGTGCAGCTGGGACGTGTTTCGTTGCTGGCAGTTGTTGGGGAGTGGCGACCAGCCGCGCGAGGATGGGTTGCCAAGATTGTGGTGGTACCGAAGTACCTTACCGTAGCGGGCAGCTTAGCACCTTGCACGCCCAGGTGTAGGTTACTTTGCCTTTGTGAGCAAAAACACTTGCTTTAGGCCGCGTGGGGCCTTCAATACCGACGTCATTGTCACCCCAACACACCAGCTGAAGTGCGCGTACGCAAGGTTGGGTTCAAAAGGGAAACAAACTCGAGCTGGCTAGAATCTAGAATTTATCCTCTTACACTTCATTTCTCTCTATACCCTCTCCGCCAGACACACAACTGTTACTCAAGAACAACTTCCATCTCGAATTCCTGACCCACCTTCATTGATTCAAACCCCTGTCATCGACAGGGCACATCGCAAGCACCATGGACTCTTCCCAGACAACCCAACAGCACAAAGACACCAACCAGCCGGTGAGAAATGACCCTGCAACGCTCTGTCAAATTTGCTGTCGATGTCCCATACTGATACTGGGTTAGACCGGTGGTAACCCGCTGCAGAAGGCAACCGATAGTGTAAAGAACGCATTCCAGGCACACACTGCACACCCTGGTCCAGCCATTCCCAAGGAATTCAATGTGAAAGAGGAGGGAACCAAGGAGGAACGCCGGGCCAAGGCAGAAGAGTTGAACAAGTAAATAGTTAGGCGGAGGAAGCACTTGTCGTATGAAGCACATGGTGTGTATGGTATTGGTATATCGTTGTTTCAGGTTACGAGTCTGATGACGGCGCGACACAATTGGAGCGTGGCCTGGAAATGGTTGCGTGACCGAATAAGATACAGACAGGCCTGATTATATGTATCCTCTAGAGGTCCGTCATACCATGTAACATGCAACACAGATGAATAAAGTGTGTGCTCGGCACGAAAACTGCTTGGTCGATGAATTTCAAATACACAGTACGGTAATAAAAGGCCCCCACTTGAGCATTTGTGGCTGAGCCCCCAGCAAAATGAATCCCAGCTGGTCAGCAATGAAGCGCCCCGCCAGTTGGCGTCCCCTGAACCTGTGGCTTTGGTGATGCAAGCCTGAGTCAAGGAAGCTTCCACCAGCTCTAAGTTTGCGAATCCGCCTCCGAACCCGGTTTCGCCGATATCTCCTTTCCGGCTCCCGCGCCATTACCAATTGCCCTTTCAACCCGCGACGGCGCACCGAGCGAGTCTCCCGCATCCATCGGACGAGCATCGATAGGCCTCCTCTTCGGCAAGATAACGCCGAATCTTGGATGCGATCCGACTTGGCCACAATTAGCGCTGCCTAGGTGTTCGTCCGGCCGCTGACGCACGCTGCTGGGGAGGCTGTCAATACATCCGAGTTGCAGCAGAGCCGACAGTCTTGCGCCCGTACCCGCCGCCCTCTTCAGACATCGTCATTGATCTTTGTGCTTCTGAAGCCTTTGGCAACAAGCAGCAGCCGCAGACCCGACGCCTGGACGGCTTCTCCCCCCCGCCATGCCGTCCATCCTCAGTGACGACGACCGCGAGATCGTCAAGCGCTTCGTACCGAAGCAGACCAATAAGATTCATGCCGTCGCCGTGGCTAGGCTCTACGTAGCCCATCCCAACCGATCGAAATGGACATATACAGGCTTGCAGGGTGCTGTCGTCTTGGCGAACGACCTTGTCGGCAACACCTACTGGGTCAAGATGGTGGACATCTCGGTACGTCCCTGCGCTCAGGGCCTCACACATCATCAGACATGGTTATTAACTCGAAGACAGCCCGGAAACCGGGGCGTGATATGGGATCAGGAGATATATGAAAACTGGAGTTACAACCAAGACCGCGTCTTCTTCCACACATTCGAACTGGAGGAATGTCTGGCCGGATTATCCTTCGTCGACGAGAAGGAGGCAAAACAATTCTTGAAGAAGATGAACGACCGGGAAAAGAATGCCAGCAAAGCAACGCTGAAGACGCCATTCGGAGGAGCGGCACCCTCGAACCACCACAAGCACCATGGATTGTTTGGGGGCCTCTTCGGAGGACATCGACACTCGTCAGCCCCCACGCCGCCCGAATCGCCGCGAGTGTCCGCTCCGGTAAGAGACAACCGGTCAGGGAGCGTGAACGGGTACCATGAGCTCCCAGCAGCACCGCCTAGATTCGCAAAGTTGGATGCCTTCGACCCCCAGTGGAGGGAGCATTTTGGGGAGGACTTGAAATCCAAAGGGTTGAACGACGACTTTATCCGCGACAACCAGGACTTCATTGTCGACTTTCTCAAGGAGGAACAGGCAGCCCAGGCCAGCCAGCAGGTTTCCTCACCTCCCCCGCCTCCCCCACCCCCTTCCAATCCTCCCGGAGGCAATCTGAGAGCGCCGCCCCCGCCCCCCCCTCCACCCGCCGCACCACCTAGACCTGTTCCCGAAGCAGCCCCTGCGCCTCCGCCGCCCCCGGCCCCAAAACGCGGACCAGCCCCACCCCCGCCCCCAGCGCCGAGGCGGTCCGGCAAATTCGAACCGGAGCCGGCACCGACACCGGCACCGGCACGGGACTCCCCGCCGCCGCCTGCTCGGCCTAGATTTGCCGTCCCCCCACCCCTTGCGGAAGCTGGAAAATACGCACGCTCAGATCCCCCTCGTGCTGTACCATCGCCTCCCGCCCCCGGGCCTCCGCCTCCACCTCGGCCACCTAAGACACCAATCGAGAATGCCGAGCCATCACAGCGACATGCTGTTCCCCCGCCCTTTACTGGTCAACGAAACGTGCCTCCGCCACCCCCGAGCCGCGGTTCCGTTCCTCCCCCTCCCCCATCTCGGGAGCCAGTCCATGCCCACATTCCCACCGCTCCCCCACCTTTGCCCCCCAAGGCTCCCGCTGCGAGCGCACCACCGCTCCCACCCCCGAGCTCACGCCCGCCTCCTACACTCCCGGCTAGAAGCCCGGTCCCTCCACCGCCTGCTCCGCCGCCGTTGCCTTCCTCCCACGCGCCTCCGGCGCCACCTCTCCCTACATCTAGTGCACCACCCGCGCCACCTCCAGCCCCGCCGCTCCCTTCATCGAGTGCCCCTCCTCCTCCGCCTCTCCCTCCCATCGGCGGAGGCCCCCCGCCGCCGCCTCCCCCTCCTCCTCCTCCTGGCCCGGGCATGGGCGGGATGCCGCCGCCTCCACCTCCCCCCCCACCGGACCGCGATTCCGGCTATTCGTCGAGCGTCCCGGCCCCGCCCCTACCGGTAGGAGGCGACCAGACCCGCTCGGCTGTGCTCGACGGTATCCGTGGCGCGGGCGGTATCGCCTCACTCAAAAAGGTCGACCGTTCCCAGATCCGCGACCGAAGCGGAGTCAATATCGGTGGCGGTGCTGGCGGTGATACCGGGCCGCACGGCAGCGGGTTGCCACCTGCTGGTGTCGCGGCCGGGGCCGGCGGGGGAGGCATGGCGGATGCCTTGGCCGCAGCGTTGCAGAAGAGAAAGGAGAAAGTCAGCCGGAGTGGTAAGTCTCGTCCGTTCAGTTGGAGTAGAATGATAATGTGCTAATTCCTTGCAGATGACGAGGATGATGACGATGACTGGTAGTGAGTTACATAGGGATAGCATCGGGTTGCTCAGGGCCCGGGCGTGTTGAAGCCCGAGGGCCCTCATAGAGACTGAAATAAAAGGGCAACCGGGGATGTGATTCTGCACAAGCTTGGAGATAGAGGTCCTAGCTTGTTCGATGGCCTCAGAGCAAGACCGATGCTGTGATCAGAACAGCTTGAGGAGGGGTGACACTGGAGACTGGGAATGCTGAACATGTTTACAGGAGTTAAGAGGATGGGGATACGGGGTTTGGAAATATCGGCATTGCCACATATGGCGTACCGCTTGTCATGGTGGTCGCTTCCAGCCGAGAAAGGAGGTTTATCCTTCGGGTGTAGATAGTCGTAAATGGGACAAAAGAAGTGTTACTGGCCCTTAAAACTCGTTTTTGACAAGCGCATGATCTCGGGATTAACATATTCACTTATACATGGTGCCAATTACCCGAAACGGAAAGATATTATGACTGCGCAGAGGAACCCAGCGCATGTATGTCTGTGTTCGACAACTTGATATTGCAATGCATAACTAACCGTCAACTCCCGCAAGAGAGAAAGCCAGGCCAAGCAAACTGCTACCATTACCCGAAGGAACTACTTCAACCGAAAACAACAAGAGACGGGCCAGGTGATGACGTCTCTCCCATCACGACCTGGTCCGCCCCCTCTCAGACCACACCCTACCCCCATAACCAAAACGAGATGCCCACCAACTGTCGGGGAACTCTTAGCTACACGGCAAGCCGTATGGCCAAGGTTTGAGAGAGAAGACAGTTTTTTACTTTCCGTTCCCCGGCCAACGCCCCTTCCTTAGCAAGAAACCCAAGAAAGAAAGAGTGCGGTCGGAGTCAGAAAGGGTGGCCCCCGCCCCGGAAGTGAGGGATGATATCGGCGCACGGAGCAGCGGCAGTTTAAATGTCGTCGATGGCAATCTCCTTGCCGGCGGTGGCGCCCTCGCCATCGTCCTCGCTGTCGCGGTCCTCGTCGAACTCGAAACCGCAATCGCCGTCTTCGTTGGGGCCGAACGTGTCGGTCTCGTTGATCTTGGCGGTATCGGGAAGTTCGCCGTAGGCTTTCCTACATAGGTTGTTAGTGATGTGAGAGTTTGTGGTAATTTTGAAGGGGGGGGGCCGTACAAAGAACGAGCCTCGTCGGCGGAGTATTTGAGGATCACATCGCCCTTCTCGTCTTGGTATTCGCGTAGCGAGACGAGGATAATGTCGCCGTTGTTAATCCAAATCTTCTTCCGGAGCTTGCCTCGGATTAGGCCGAGACGCTTGACGCCGTCGAAGCACTGCCGATTCCGTTAGCCCATTTTCCCTCCAATTTGTGCGAGTTTGTGGTGGCAAGGCGCGTACCATGGCCTCGAGTCTGCCGTTCCCCAGCATCTTGAGAACCTGGGCGTACTCTTGCCCTTCCTCCTTAAAGGTAAGCTCGCGTTTCTCATTGCTAGGTCGGGTGTTAGCGAAGGCGAGACGAGAGCAGTGAAAGCGGAAAGGGTCGCCACGCACTCGTTCTCATTCTTTCCTCTGCGGCGGTTCTTGCCACCTTTTCCCTTGTTCTTCGGCATATTGACAGAGCGCGCTCAGGCGAGTTTCCGCGCGTAAAATAGATGTGTGCAAAAGTCGAGTATGAGAACCTGCTTACACGATTTTTATGGTCGGTGTTGCTAGGGAACCGAGCGATGCCGATGATGGGAAATGAGAAACAAGGCGCAAGGGAGGGGCAGGCACAGTGGGGTTTATATGACTCTTTTGGGGCGCAGGCAGGGAGTTGGGTTTGCTGGGTTTGTTTCGCCTGAAATGGTGGGGGCAAATGGCGAGTGGGTCTAACAACCTAGCCCTGGGACAGCCTGGATGCATATGGGACGGTGTATGGGTGGTCTGTGCTTCTAAGGTATGTAACTAATCTGTAAAGACATAACTACATACAATTTAACCAACGAACCATCTTCACCCGACATCACCAACATCACCAATACACATACAGCGCAGCTTTGAAGAGCAACCATTTCCCCCGGCAACCACCATAATGTTCCGGCGTACTCTGCAGCGGTTCAAACCGCTGCCAGCCAACAAACCCCCTCCCACTTTTCAGAATTATCCGATAATATCAACACAAACAACTCCTGGTGCGGACCTCTCACCGCAGGCCCTGCAGGCCTTTGAGCCCAGCGAAAGAGTGGCCAAATTTGCAGCCGAACACAAAATTTCGTTCCCATTCGCGCTGCGCCTTATGCCTGGTCAGAAGATCAAGGACTTCCCCCTCCGCGTGTCCATCACCCCGCGCAATGTCTTTTCTATGTACCACCTCAAATACCTCGGCCCATTTGAGCACCCTCTCATCTCCAAAGTGTTATACACCTACGAACAAGAGAAGAAAACGAGACCACTATGGTGCTATGTCCAAGGCTTCTCGACGACGGACAACAGCAACGCCGTGGTACGCCAGACGAGCGAGCGGGTGGTTAGGGCCGCGCTCTTCCGCGCCCTAAACGCGGCCGGCTACGACTCGTCTGGCAAGAGTTTGGATGGGTCCAAGAAAGAGCTTCGGGGAAGCATCCGTGTCGCCGTGGCACAGCCCAAAGCTATCATGAAGATCAAGTTTGACAAGCTGCTCGACTACCTAACTAAACTTATGGCCAACGCTATCCCGCGTCTTGATGGCTCTTCCCCGGGACCGCCTCAGCGTCCCAACAAGCCTAGAACTTCCAGGGGTTAGCTTGCATGCCTCGACCTTGAATTGGTCGTTTTATCCCCCTGAACTCCCGGCCTGTGACGGCGTTGCTCGTCACCGTGCAGCCAGCTTTTGCATCGTCGCCAAACTGAACGAAAACGGATCTCGAGGGGTGACAATATGACCTTGACGGGTAAGCACTTTGCTGGAGGGCTTTCGAACCCGTTTCCTCTGCCGTTCTGACGTCCCGTAGTGATGATGGAGGTCCAAACGTTGGACCAAAGGAACGAAAGGCTGTCTGGATTCAGCCTTAGCGATGCCAGTGCCACTGCTAAGTGACAGGGTGGCTCCGGTCTAGTTTCTTGGAGAGGCAACCGACGCGGATCCGGAAAGGGGCCAAGACCTAACCCGACAATCTCACCATATTTTCACTGTGCGATGTTGGGAACGATAGTCAACGAACCCCCCTACCCAGCCCGAAAGGATGGAAGCACCAATCCGGACTACATTGGTATCAAGAAGGAAATGATGCCAAAATTTCCGAAGACAGGGGAAACGATACATGCCGCCCACCACACCAATCCGGTAACTTCGTTGGAGTCTGTATATCAAAACATTCGTCGCTCAAAATCTATGCCGAAATCCCCACTCTCGTTTCAAGCATTTGCCTTCTCCTCGACCGTCCGGATATACTTGGAATGCAAGTCCTGCACGGCTGGGATGATGAGGCTCTCGATTTCCACTTCAGGCTCGCCTTCGGGCAAGCTCTTGGGGTCAGCAGGCTCAGCCTTCTCCGTATCCACCACGGGGGCGCCGTCTTCCACCCCGTTCCCACTCGGCACGCGGATCCAGCGGTCTGGGCTGCCGGGCGAGACGAACACCTGGTCCTGTCAGCCGCTTGCAAATTCAATAGGAGGATAAGAAGGGGGTTGATGGAATCGCCAGCGAAAGGAACATACAACTTCCCACTTCCGCGTCGATCTTTCGACGACAAGTTAGTTTCAGCTTTCTGCGCGGTTGGCTGGTGTCTGAACTCACAAAAGGTTGCCGATCACAAGATGATGCTGGTAGCGGTCAAGCGAGTACCTGGCCTTGTGCACTAGGATGGCAGGGTTCGTCTCGAGTTTGAAAGACACAATCATGCCCTGAGGCGACCAGCCTTCCACCAGGTTCTTCAAGAACTTGGGTACCGGGTCGAGGTCAATGACCAGGCTCTTGCTCCTGGGCACGCTAGGAGAGGAATCAAAGTTGTCGAATGTTTCTTCCTCGTCGGATGGTGGTCGGGCCTTGACTCCTTGACTCTTCTTGAGAGCATCAACGGCGTCGGTGCTCTGGATTTTGTGTTCGGACATACGGTCCGGCTAGCAAATTTGTCAACTGTATGTATACCAGGGGTATGAGGGTGAACTGAGGTACTTACGGGGACGAAAAAGTCGCTGACGGCAGCCGCCAAGTACAGCAGCCCGCGAGGACCAAGTGGTCGCATCAGTTGTGCAACGCTGCGCAGCTCATGGAGATAGTCCGAGATACTGACGAACGGCAGCAGGAGTAGCATATTGCGGTCGCGTGCGTCGCGGTACTTCCTCAAGACGTGCAACATCTTGGAGGCGTCCTCATCGCGGGCGACGACGCTGCCATCAGGGCCTTCCCGGAGGAAGTCAAGGAAACAGTCGGTCGCATGGCTGTAGTGGCGGGAGAATGGGAGGAGAGAGAATTGGCGATGTCTGAGTGAGATGTTAGCATCCTCGGCATTCCCCGACAAAGGGGGCTGACACGAGCGGGGAAAGCGGATGCCTGGTGAGACTGCTTACAGGAACAAGACGGCGTATCCAGCTTCCAGGAAGTATTCAGCGCTTGTCTAAAAGGTTGCTCGGATCAGTATTTTCCATAATTGCTGATAACAAGATATCGAGGTGTCAAGGATGGGATGGAAGTTTTTGCGAGGGGAGTTACCCCTACCCCTGAGTAGCAGCCCCTGTATAAGAGGAAGGGCACTCACGGCTCCACGAGTGCCGGCAGAGAAGTTGTCAATGAATCGGACTGTCTGCTTTTCTACACGGCTGATTGTCAGATATCGGGGCCTACCCATTCAATTGAGAGACAAACACACCCAAAGGCACCGTCGTTCCTCCCGATGTGATCAACACTAGCCGTTTTCCGGAAGCGGAGTGGTAGTTGATGAATTCGCGAGCCAACCCAACATGTTTCTCAAGGTCCTTGGGGGGTGGATTGGCAGCAAAGTAGTGCGTCTCGGCCAGCGCGGCGAGGTTCTCTGGCGGGGCCTCAGTCTGGATATCGGACAGCATGTTGAGAAGTTGGGTGGTTATAGGTTAGCTAGGCCGTGGTAGGAATAGGTGAAGGTGAAGGTGAAACAGCTGACAGGATCATGGGATGACCGGACCCTGGAATGGCCGAATCCGTGGGCTCGAGCGGCGATGGACTCGAACTCGTGGCCCGATGGTGGGGTTGCCTCCTCGGTCCCCTCCCGCTGAAGGTCCCCCGCAGCGGGTACCTGAGCCTGCGTCACTTTGAGGTCTCACAGCGCATTCTGGCCATTCTAGAGTGGACCCCAGCTCACGCTGCCAAGACACCACGCATGCAAGAGAGCCAGGGCAACC
Organism: Chaetomium tenue; assembly: GCF_020726465.1. Taxonomy (NCBI): domain Eukaryota; kingdom Fungi; phylum Ascomycota; class Sordariomycetes; order Sordariales; family Chaetomiaceae; genus Chaetomium; species Chaetomium tenue. Next base: position 3,810,128 of record NW_027117333.1, on the reverse strand, counting down.
TGCTAGGTAGGTTGTCTCTCTCTCTTTTTGTCTCGACCAAACATCAATACGGATACTTGCGGCAAGCTCACGCATCAAGGACACCCCGGCTCACTCAATATCGGGCGCAGGACTCGAGCAGACTTACCAAAGCCATCCCCCAACAGCATCGCGTAACCCGGCACGCCTAGTCTACAACACAATGCTCGTCTCGCTCACTGTCGGCAAGGTCGACGCCGGCGTCACAGTGCTACTCACCCCTGACAAGCGCTTGGCATGTGTCTTCCCTAGAGCTACTTGGTTGAGAAATGCATTGCTAATACCATCATCGCCGGCTCTGTAGATCGAATTCCCCTCGATCCTGCTCCCTCCCGATATCGCATCGGGCTCCATCGTCGACATCAATGTCACGCGCAACAAGAATTCCGAGACGGTAGCGGAGCGCTCGTTTAGGGAGCTCCAGGACTCGATCCTCTCCTGCTTCGGCGCGGCCGAGCCGTCGGCGCCAGTCCTGCGGTGCCGCAACGCAACTCAAACGAGCGTCGTGCTCGAGTGGGACCCGATCCAGCTGGCGACGGCCGATCTGATCAGCCTAGCACTATACCGCAACGGCCAGAAGGCGGGCAACATCCCCAAACCGCTCGCGATGCACACCACCAAGATCAGCGGCTTGGCCGTCGACACCGAATACACGTTCCACTTGGTGCTGCGCACGACGGCGGGCACGACGGCGAGCCAGCGCGTGACGGTGCGCACCCACAAGATGACGGATTTGAGCGGAATCACCATCACGACGGGCATACTCCCGGCCGCCGTGCGCGAGGGGCTGGGCGCGGCCGTCGAGCGCATCGGCGCCAAAATCGTCGACGGTGTGCGCATCGACACGACCCACTTCGTCACGACCGAGGGCCGCGGCCTGCAGTGGGAGAAGGCAAACGAGCTCAACATCCCCATCGTCCGGCCCGAGTGGGTTGAGGCATGCGAGCGCAACGGCCGCATCCTTGGCGTCACAAAGTTCTACCTAGACGCGGTCCGCGCCGGCCCGCCGTTTGAGGACCGTCCTGGCACCGCGGGGACGGTCGGAACCACGACGACGACGGAGACTGCGACGACTGTTGCGCTCCCAGCCACCGTCCCGTCGCCTCCCCAGAAGGACGACCAAGCGCCGCAGAATGCGCCCAGCCCGAATAGCAACCAGGCGCCAGAACCCAGCTCCGAAAATGGGGCAAGGCAGAAGGAGGAGGAAGGCACCGAGTCAGATTCGTCAAGTGACGATGGAGAGGAAATCCAGGAGGAGCAAAAAGCAAGGTCTGGCGGGCAAGACGAGCAGAAAATGCTGGTGGACGATCGGGACGAGAAACGGCTGGTGGAGAGGCCGAAACCGACGGTTGAGGATGAGGCGGATGATGATACAGAAGAAGAAAAGGCAGCTGGCCAGGATGAAAAGGGTGGGAAATCACCTGGTGGTGATGGGGCTTCCTTCCAGGATGTTGCGCTATAAGTATGAACGATGGGGCGTGCAGGGCTAAGGTATGGATACCCAGTTACGGACGCGTGTAATTGTCGTTTTCCCGACTCCGATGTGTTAGCTGTGTGTTCGGAGCTGCATGATCTTATAGACCACAAAACTGTCGGGCGAAAAGGGAAGCCGGGAGTTGTGGGGGAAATGATACGATCTTATGGGATATTATTTACTGAACAGCGCATTTGATGCCACCAGCTCCCTCTTCTTCAGAAAACGCCATATAATAACGCGGACCGTATGAACTGGCCGAGGGATGGGCTTCCTACTACCTCATCATAATTTATCATGGGCTATGACGAATGGTTTGTGAATTACCGACTACCTTAAACTGCCATCCACTGTAAATTGGAAGTACACATCACTATATACACAAATCTAACACCCTTCTAGCCCGTCTTTATTTACCTTCAACGTACTATACAATGTCCGACATGGACTCACATATACAATCCCCGACAACTGCTCACAGCTCCTTCTTCTCATCCTTTACCGCCTGCTCTTTCTTCTGCTTCAAAGATGCGGGCGGCGTCTTGAGCCCAAAAAGCGTCAGGGTGCACACACCCGCAATTCCCACAGCGCCCATCGTGTAGGCCGTCTCCCTTCCGGCCCACCAGTACACGCTCGTAAACAGCACGGGGCCCAATCCGCGACCGAGCTGGCCCCAGCTGCGGAGGATACCCAACTTCCCGCCCCTCTCATCCTCACTCGCCTCAAAACTGCTGAGCGCGTTGAGACCGGTCACGACGGTGGCTGACGTGGTGGCGAGGCCGGTGGCGGCGAGGTAAAGCCCAGATACGGAGGAGATGCGGGCGAGGAGAGCAAAGGAGATGAGGCAGGATACCACGCCGATCCGGACGGAGAGCAGGGGAGGTAAACGGCGGGTCACGCCGCCTTGCAAGATGGAAGCCACCAGGCCGATGTAGCCCAGGAGACCGCCGTTCCGCGCAGATGTGTACTCGAACAGGTCGTAAGTCATGAACGGGAGCGAGAACTCCATACCGGAGAAGAAGAGGAGGAAGGTCATGTGCACCAGATTGAGGAGGAAGTGAGAATTTGTCCGCTGGATTGGGCTGGCTGCCGCTGCCCGTTCCTTTTTCTTCTGGGTGGCTGTGTTGGTCATCGAGGGGAGGGTCTCCGGCAGGCTAAAGTACAGATATACGGTCTCGGTCACGATCAGGAATAGCGACACTCCGGCTGCAGTCGCGAACGGATTGGCGGCCACGGTGGCAATGGAGCTAAGCCAGGCGCCCAGGGCTGGCCCAAACGTGAAGGCGATGGAGAAGCATGCGCCAATGAGCGCCATGGTCGACCCACGGCTATTCGAATCCGAAATATCGGTCGCAATGGCAGTCGCGAGCTGCACATTACCCTCGGAAAGACCTCCGACGATGCGCGAGGCCAGGAAGGTCCGGAAGTCCACCGCCATTACCCAGAGCAGTACCGAGAGGATGTTGCCGGCCATGCTCGCGAGCAGTGCATTGCGCCGGCCGTATTTGTCGGAGAGTCGTCCAATGATCGGAGAAGCAATGGCCTGGAGGAGACTGTAGAGGGCATGGGTTAGTACGTGAGTGTTGACAGTGTCAAGCAAGCGCATGACCATTACTTACGAGAACAAGCTCCCTAGGGCACCACCCAGCAGAACGATGTCATATCGGGAGTCAATGGGGCGCGCAAAGGCAGCCTTGTATGCATTGAGGTAGCCGAGCAGACTCGAGAGCAGTGTCTTGGACGGCGGGGCTCCGGCGTCGAGCGGAGCTTCGGCATTGCGGTAGAACTCTAGTAGTTTCGGGAATAGGGGGAGGATAAAGGTGAAGGAAATCTAAAACGAGCTAGGTTAGACGCACGCACGCAGGGCACATAGGTAGCAAGAAGGTATACGTACAAGATCTAGTAGCAGGGAAATAAAGATCACCCGCAAAACCCTTTTGCGGGTGCTGGAATCAACGGGTTGCGCCATGCCGCAGGCGTTCGGATTCAGACAAAATATACAGCGTTTGAGTCGAAGCAGGGTGTCAATACAACAACAAGCTTCAGCGCAAAACAACGGAATTCTCCAAGATGTATCACGACCAGCACAATACGAGATCTGGAAATTGGAGAAATTAACACGTAAAAGCGAGGGAGCGGACAACCTGGATGTTGATAGGATTGCGGCCGGATCAGCCAGCGTTGCAGCGTAAAGCTGTCAAGAACGGAGCGTGATGGCTTCCGCCGGAGCTGGACTAGGCGTATTGCCCCACCACTAGTTCGCTTTTGACAGTGCTGATACGCGGCCACGCGGCCACACGGCCAGTGCTCCCGATCACCAAGCTCCAGCCACACTTTTGCGTTTTAATAGTGAGCCACTCACCAGAACATCTCCATAACTCCCACCCTAACCCTCGTCACAGCCTTTCGCTAGGCCACCTCTCCACCCGCAACGAACCCCGGGCAACTGCTGCAAAGAATTCCCAATTCCATCTCATTCAACTTGTACACTAGTCGGCAACCCTCTCGAGCCCCTATTGTATAGTACCTATGTACATACCCTCATACCCACGGTACACACCATGCGGTGACCCGATGCGCGAGGCAGCCGCCGAAGAGCATGGCTTTCTCGTAACAAAAGTGCTGAACGTATCACAAACTCGTGTCGCCCGAGTCCAATAATCTTGTGCGTCTCGCCGGCCCGGGGCAATTACACGACGCCTACCGGGTCTTTGGGAGAAAACAGCCTGGTTCAGCCCTGTTTCTCCGCATGATGGTCATTATGATCGTCCCGCTCGGATGAGCTGAAAGCGATGTCTCGATCCGAATCACCACCGCCTGGCTATTTCAGGCAGCTGGTTTGGCCGGTGACACCTCTCCTCAAAAGCAATGACAACCCTCTCACCAGTTAATATCTTGGATCATGTGCGTTAATGCAGGGGAAAACACTCGGATCGGCTAGCTGCCGTCCTTTCGAAGCCACCAAACCACCTAACGCAGGGGCACATCGCCCCGCCTATGCAGGGAGAAGGTCGCGGAAGGGAGGTGACATCGCCTGGCCCTACGATTGTTGCCACGCCCTCGCAGGGAGCAGGGGATTGCCAGCCGGTAACCTTATTTCGCGCTCGAATTTCACCGGAGAAGCACCTTGTGCACCTTGGGGTCGTGTGGCTCATGGGTGTTCCGTGCGCCTTGCCGTCATATGCAGGTCTCTTCACACACACCATCCGGGCCGTCAGAGGTTTCAATGGCCCAGATGTTGCCGCCCAATATCAACCCTGATTACCGGTAATCAACCATGTCTCTCCTTTAGCCGGCCATACGCACTACCACGATACTTGTCTCCTGTGGTGTCTAGCCTTTGCTTTTCATGTACCAGAGTGGGCGCACCCCCTCTCCGTCCCCCAGTCCAGAATGCCGCCCAAGTGGCGCCCACGGTGCCGAGTGTCACGCTGCCTCCCGTCTCTTTCCCATACAACTGGAGTAGGGGCGAGGCAAACAATGTTGTGTATATAACAGCCCGGTCCCCCAGCCCTCAGTTCCACACTCCCTTCCCATTCCAGTACCTAAGGTGTCATTCACTCGTTCAGTCACTCGTTCCACCCCCAACACATAGCCATCATGAAGGCCAACACCCTCGCCCTCGGCGTCTTCGCCGCACACGCGGCTGCCCACTACGGCGAGCAAGAGCCCCCCCCCTTCTCGCTCGGCCAGCCCACCGTGGTGTTTCCCACTCCCACCTGGGGACCGGGCAAGCCTTCCCCCCACCCACCAAAGTGGACGACCAGCACCGTCTACACGACCAGCGTCCAGACCATCACCAGCTGCGCCCCAGAGGTGACCAAGTGCCCGGACCACAGCATCGTCCTCACCACGGTGACCATCGCCGTGAGCACCACCATCTGCCCGGTGACCGAAACCGAGGCCCCGCCCCCGCCCCCACCGCCGCCCACCACGGTCCTGCCGCCGCCCCCTCCCCCGCCTCCCCCGACGCACACCACCCACCCGCACCCCCCGCCGCCTCCCCCTCCTACCCCGCCGGCCAGCAGCACCAAGTCGGCCGAGGCTCCTCCCCCCCCTCCTCCTCCTCCGCCGCCGCCGCCGCCGCCGCCCCCCGTCGTCACCAGCCCGCCCACCCTTTCTGTGGGCACCACCGCGCTGCCGAGCAAGACGGCGACGACCCCCTTCACTGGAGGTGTTGCTGACCTCGGCGTGCAGCGGGCTGGTGGGGCGCTGGCTGTTATTGCGGCTGCTGCTGCTGCGCTGCTGTGAATGGGCTTGTTTGCTTGGGGATGATGAGGATTCTTCTTGGGCAGGGGTTGTTTATTTTAGTTGTGGATTGGGGAGGTGAGAGTGTAATGGAGGGTTCTTGAGAGGATATGTTACGGTTTGGGGATGTTTCTAACGCGGAATGTTCATGGCAGTTTGTGTGTCACCTTTGTGGCTGCAAGAGACGAGGGGAGGGCAGAGATCTTTTCAGATTATATTTAGTACGTAGTCATATTCTAGTAGTTTGCCAGGACAGGCCCGAAAGGTGTTATTTAGTCTGGACGGGACTCTGAATCTTAGCAAATGTATTCGCTTTGATAAAGGTTTTTCTTTTAGTCCACTTTGATGCTGAAAGGTCATGCTCCCGAGTTGTGAATGATTCCGTTCGGCACAGCCCTCTCAAGAATTTGGACGGCCCGGAACTCTCCAACGTAACCTAGGAGCCTAGGTCTGGCAAGAAATGGCGCCACGACCATAGCGGATAATAACCGTGGTCTCAATTACCCGCGCCACTCGCGCTGTGTGATGGCTCGCCCCTCCCGCACTCGAGCCGTTCTCTCTTGCGCCACTGCGTATGATAAGTGCCCTCGTGCCCCATGTCGCGTAGAACACCACACACATGGGCTCCTGAAAAGGAAGGCATAAACCCCTATAGTGCCATGCAATAATACCCTGCGCTGGACCAACCACACGGCCAACTGTCCTTCGAGTGTTACCAAGCCGACGATATGATGATGACATGGTGGCAAAACCTGCAGCTGAATAAATAAACAAACACACGGCTGCAAAACCGGTTCTGCCCTGGCCGATGGGTCTTTGGTCAACGACCTCCCATCGAATGTAACCGATTAGATTGCACCGAGCTCTCTCTTGATTGCAGCGCGCAGGTCATTGTCTGATCTCGCGTAGCTTGGCTCGCTTGGCTCGCTTGATTACCGCGCCTGTGGTTGGGAGGGACGTTGGGGCGGCGTGGAAGCGGGCTACTCAACGAGTCGGCTCTAGTGTAGATGACCTCATCGATCGATGGGTACCGGCATCGCCGGGATACGACGCTCCCCCAGATTTTGAGGGCCAGCGAGGGCATAGAAAAAAGAAAAGAGGTAGAGGTGCGTGAGGTGCACATGCCGGGCCGGATCAAACTGATGCGGCCGCCAACCGCTTTACCACATCCTCAGCCGTGGCAGCTCCGCCGAGCAAGCCCCTTGCAGCCTCTCGGTCCCGGCCGTTCTCGCCCAGCACTACCAACTTGACAATCTCCCCATCATTACCCATGACCAGCCGTCCGGTCCGGCCGTCAGCCCATTCAATCGTAAGCTGCTTCACTTCAGAATCGGCCGCCGTGATGTTCACCAGCCTGTTCGGCTGCTCCTCCTCCCCAAACTCGGCGCCTGTGTCCCTCCCCACCCCCGCCGCCTTCCTCAAATCCGCAACCACCCCAAGCCGATTATGATACCTCACCACGTCCCTCCTCACCGCGCGTGCAAACCTGGCCAGATCCTGCTTTTTCTTACCCCCGCTGCCCTCCTTTGTTGCCGGCGCCGGAGGTGGCAAGTATCTCGCCGCCAGCCCCGCAAGGGGTATACAAGCTGGTAGGGTATGCCGATGCACGCGGAGGCGACGGCTCCCGTCAGCGCTCAAATAGGGCCGGTTCAGAAGGACGTAGTAAGGGCGCAGAAAGCGGGCGCGGCTGATGACCTCGATGCGCAAGCCTAGGATCGCGCCGGCATCGACAGCGCACGGGTCGGGGTCCCGCGCCCGAAATGTGGTGAGTGTAGCGCATGCGCGGTAGAGACACTCTTGGGTGTGGGCTTCCTGCTGGTCGGCGGAATCGGAGAGGAGGGAGTTTTGTTGTTGCTGATGCTTTGTTTTGGGGGCCGAGGATGAAGCAGGTGTGTCTTTGGTGAGGAGCTGGCGGGTTGATGGGGCGGTGATGAGGGTTGACGTGTGGATACGAAGCTGTTTCTTGAGGGAAGAAACTGCAATATGCGTTAGTCAAATAATCATGTTAACATAAGGGGAAGAAACGGGTGGGTGAGTTGTACTCTTTGTTTGTAGATCCTCAATCTCATCATCAAGGTTCGATGACATGGTGGGCCACCGCTTTTACGCGTCAATCTCAAAATTGGACACTGGGTATTAATTAATGATAATTGATTCCAATGGCAATTCTATCGGGGAAAGGTTCTGAATGAAATGTCACTTCAAGGTTGGCATCTGCAAGTCACTGGCGAGGGGTTGTTGAGATGTTTTGTTTACTCTTTACTCCCAAGGCCGGCAACCCCCGCGACCCTTGTCAGCCATGTGTGTGCTGCACAGGAGTTCAGTCACTAAAGCTTGGCAAGAACCCCAAATCTCTCTTCAGGCGACTTGGCTCGGACATCTGGGTGGGGCCGAATGCATTTTGCCCGATCTGGTGGGACTGGAACCCTAGTTAGGTACTGTGTAGACAGCTTCGAACAGGACACAAATCGAGGATAGAAGGCGTCTAAGTAAAGTTTGGATTCAGATGTAGGCGAAAGAAACAATCTGCGGCCACCTTGTAATGGATGGTATTTTTTTCTCCTGTTTGCCGTCTCCATGCTTCTGGAACACTTCGCCACGAGCAACAGAGGCCACCGTTGCAGCTTGAACCACGCTAAGCTTCCCCACGCTCCACTGCCAATCCAAGGCCCCTGACACTGCCCCCCGCGACGACAAGAACTGCCTCCGAATCGCCGGGTCCAAGCGACGTGGCCCAGACACTCCGATGCTGACTGTTGGGTTTTCTTGCCGCTTTCATTGTCGACGTCCGGCAGCCTCCGGAAAAAAAGGCCACCTTCGTTTTCAAGACGCCAGTCTTCCTGTCTCTCGTTAACATTTTTTTATTCACGTCGGACCTCCCATCCCCGCCACCCTGTCTTCGAAGATCCCAATCGACCCCTTGCCGTCCCCCGTATCCCAACTGGCAACGTGAAACACCGCGCGCGCATCCCACATCGCATATCCCACCTCGCATATCGCATAACCACTCTTGGCTCTGATCTTGACGTATAATTCCTATGGGTACCAAGTCTCGTCGTTCGAAATCGCCGACGACTGCGACAGGCTCCTTCGGGCGTGCCTCCGGGAGAAAGACCAACGGCGAACTCTCGAGGATGAACACCAACATCGAAGTCCAACGGCGCAACGTTTCCCACGAGACCTCCACTTCACAAGGCGCCGCCGCGAACCTAATGGCGCGAGAGTCCTTCTCCCTCGACGACCCCGTACCCAAAACGCCGACTTACAATAACCATGGCTTCTTCGAGCTGCCGAAGCGGGACCAAAGGAACTTTGGTCTGCTGGTCCTCCTATACTTCCTCCAGGGCATCCCCCTCGGCCTCGCCTCGGGATCCGTCCCGTTTCTCTTGAAAAACCACATGTCGTACAGCGAGATCGGCATCTTTAGCTTAGCGTCCTATCCCTATTCTCTGAAGCTCTTCTGGAGCCCTATCGTGGATGCGGTATGGAGCCCCAAGGTCGGGCGGAGGAAGAGCTGGATTCTCCCCATCCAGCTACTCTCTGGGATAGGCATGCTATGGCTTGGGTCGATGGTTGAGGGCATGATGGAGACGACGGGCAAGCCCGGCGGTCCCACCGTATGGGGCTTCACCGGCTGGTGGTTCTTTCTGGTGCTCATGTGCGCCACCCAGGACATTGCCGTCGACGGCTGGGCGTTGACCCTCCTGACTCCGGGCAACGTCTCGTACGCCTCGACCGCGCAGACGGTCGGCCTGACTGCCGGCCAGTTCCTCTCCTACACTGTCTTCCTGGCCTTCCACTCCAAGGACTTCGCCAACCGCTGGTTCCGCACCGAGCCGCTCGAGCACGGCCTAATCAGCCTAGGCGGCTACCTCCACTTCGCGGGGTGGGCGTACATCATCGTCACCATTGGCCTCACCTTCCTCAAGCGGGAGGAGAAGACCAAGAACGAGGACGGCATCTGGGACGTTTACAAGATCATGTGGGGCGTCCTCAAGCTCAAGAACATCCAAACCATCATCCTCGTCCACCTCATCGCCAAGATCGGCTTCCAGGCCAACGACGGCGTCACCAGCCTCAAGCTCCTCGACAAGGGCTTCGGCACCGAAAACATGGCCCTCACCGTGCTGATCGACTTCCCCTTCGAGATCGGCCTGGGCTACTACGCAGGCAAATGGTCACAAGAATACACGCCCATGCGGCTCTGGTGCTGGGGCTTCGCGGGCCGCCTGGCCGCCGCGCTCATCGCGCAGTTCACCGTCTCCATCTTCCCGGCCGGCGGCGTGACGTCGTGGTACCTGCTGGCCGTGATTGGGCAGCACGTGTTCTCGACCTTTACCAATACCATCATGTTCGTCGCGGTGGCGGCCTTCCACGCGCGCATCGCCGACCCCGTCATCGGCGGCACCTACATGACCCTGCTCGCGACCGTGTGCAACCTGGGCGGCACTTTCCCGCGCTTCTTCGTCCTGCGTATGGTCGACGCTTTCACGGCCGCCACCTGCCTACCCGACCCCAACGCCGGCCCCGACACAAAACTCACCGTGTCGACCCCCTTCAGCTGCGCCGTCCAGGCTGACAAGGAGCGCTGCCTGGCAGGTGGAGGCATCTGCGAAATGCAGCACGACGGCTACTACAGCGTTAACATCCTCTGTGTGCTGATCGGTCTCGTCACCTTCGTGCTGTTCATCCGCCCCAAGGTGCTGCAGCTTCAAGCCCTGCCTCTTCGGGCTTGGCGACTGTCTTCATCCCCCTCGTCGCCCAAATATTGAGATACCTTTTGTTTCTACTGCCCTGGGATTTTGAAGAGGGGCCAAATGTAATGGGTGGTAACCTATCCGATTCAAGCTTTGGCGTACATAGAGGAATGCAAATTCATCTGGAAATCCCAGTGTCGGCGATGGTCTTGTAGCTAAGGCGTGAAGGAAGGCCTATAAAGAGGTAGTTCCGCATATACTTCATTACCTACCAATGCTATGATACCAGGCGATACCATTCCGCGGTTATCTTTGCCCAGAACGAATTCTCATTTGAAGACATTCAACCAACTCGACATGAAATCACGAAAGCAGATGGACGGTCTGTATTTCTGGTTGTTCTGCAAGAATTATCTCCAGCCATTAGAGCTCACCCGTGTCATCAGAGCCCAAGATCTCAAAGACGTCTGAATCTCCTTCCAAGTCAACCTGCAAGATAAATCCACCCCAAAAATCCCAGTTGGCAGACCATTGCCGTTTCAGAATGCTAGAGAAAGCCGTTCGAGGCATCACCAGCCGGAGCTAGCCACGGGCTCAGTCGAGGTGTTGGCGCCCCAACCACCGCCGCCGCCATTAACGCTGTTACCACCGTTACCCCAGCCATTGGTGTTATTGCCAGTCGCGTTGTTGTTATCGCCACCAGCGCCCCAACCACCACCGCCGGCACCGACGCCATCAACAGCAGCAGCATCACCGTTGTTGTCGGCATTGTCGTCGGCAGCACCCCAGCCAGCATCTCCACCAGCATCTCCGCCAGCATCGCCACCCGAAGCCTCCTCCTCAAAGTCGGAATCCGCTTCGAACTTGAGATTGTCTGCGGTGGCGCCCTCAGGGACATACGGCTGTAAAAAGTCGGGAATCTCCTGGTGAGTTTCCATGAGAGTGCGGGTGAGAACCGAAGCAATGGACTCATCCCGATCAGAGTAGAAGGATGTCGCCAGACCGCGGTGGCCGATACGGCCGGTCCGACCTATCAATGTTAGACGAAAACTTTGGGATAGCACGGCTCGAAACAAGCTTACCAATGCGGTGAGTGTATTCCTCAATACCACCGTAATTCATCGAAGGGAGGTCGTAGTTGATGACATGCATGACATTGCGCACATCAATGCCGCGAGCCGTGACGCCAGTGGCGATCAGAATAGGCCATTTACCGCCCCGGAAGCCACGCATGGCGGCCTCACGCTCCAGCTGGTTGCGATCCCCATGCATCGAGGTGCACGGCATGCCCAGGTTGAACAGAAAATCGTCCACCTCCTCGGCTGCGCGCTTGGAGTTGACAAAGATAATGGTCCGGGTGGGCGGAAGAGATTTAATGAGATCAATCAACGCCTGCTTCTTCAGGGAAGGGTCGACGTAGATCACATTCTGCTTGATGTTCGCATGCGAGCTGCCGGCGCGGCCGACACGAAGGCGAACATGAGTCTCCGCAAGGTGGGTTTGAGCCAAATCCCGAGCTGCCTTGGGGAAAGTGGCAGAGAACAACATGTAGTTGATATTGCCCTCCTCCTGTTCTGTTCACAAGGTTAGACCATATCTCCAGGTGCATACACCCCGTCAAACTCACCTCCACCAGACAGGATCGTCGTCAGCTCCTCACTCCAATCATCCATCAACATCTCATCAGCCTCGTCAATGACCATGTAGCGGACGCGACGAAGGGTCAGAGTCTCAGGCTTATTGATGAAGTGAATAAGCCGGCCAGGGGAAGCGATCAGAATATCACAGCCTTTCTGAAGTTGCTGGGCTTGGTCCCTCAGGGCACCGCCGCCGTAGACGACGCAAGGGCGCAACATGGTGCGGTAGCAGAACTTCCGAGCTTCGTTGAAGATCTGAACCGCGAGCTCACGAGTCGGGCAGATGATGACCACCAGAGGCTCGGCCCGGACCCGCTGGTCAACCCCCTCCTGAAAGGTGGCGGGGTTCGGACGGGGAGCAGCCAGCTTCTTGGCCTTGCCCATCAACTTGTTCAAGATCGGGATCAGGTAGGCAGCAGTCTTGCCCGAACCTAAGAGGTCAATGAGAAAGGGAGCTCGCAATTCCAGGAACATCAATAACTTACCCGTCTGCGCGATGCCAATCACATCGTAGCCAAGGTGGATGGCTGGCAGACAATAGCGCTGGATCGGAGTCGGGACTTCATAGCCCGCCAGCTGGACATTCTTGAGCATCGCCGGATGAAGACCGGCGTCCTTGAAATTGGCAATGGGCTGAACTCGGGCTGGTCCTTCCTGCTTCAGCTCAATTTCGGAGATCCTAAGGTAACGTTAGCAAGCAGCTCATACTCACATCATAATAAGTGGGCAGACAACTTACTTGCTGAAATCAATGCCCTGCTTCCCGCGCTTGTCGGGGTTGCCAAACAGCTGTGCCTCCAGAGCCGGGTGCTCCGGACCAATGTCACCATTCTCGCCGTCCCACTCATAGACATGAGCATTGCTGTCCCACTCATTGGCGTCATCTTTGCCGTAGGCAGTGTAGTCGTAGGCGGTGGGCTGAACCCAGCCGGGAGGCGTCTCTGGCTTGCTCTCGGCTTGCTTGTTGCCGTTAACCGGAAGAGCATCTTGAAGCTCAGTGGTACCAAAGGCACCAGCGGGAGCGGCGGTCGCGCCACCCAAGTCGCGCTCCGAGGGAGCAGGACCCCAGCTGTGGTCTGCCATTGTCAAATTGAGTTCTGTTTTTTCTGCAGAATAAACGTTAGCCGAATGTTTTTCGACGATCAGGCGTCGAAAGTAATTGACGAAAAAAAACCCTCGATACGCGCGACCTCAAAAACCCCAAGAACGAAGCTCTCCGAGATCTGACTGTCGGGTGTGGTATGGAGATGGGTGATGTGGGAGGAGGGGAAACGGAATAAGGACCGAATGAAAGTGGACGAAAATGGGGAGGCAGATTTGTGGCCACAGCTCGCGATTTCCTGGGGAACAAGTCGCGCTTCTAAAGGAAGGAGCAGCCGACTGATCTCGTAACAATAGGTAGGTAGTCGCAAGACCTGGAAGCCAGGAGGGCGGTGAAGAGCAGGGAAGGCAGGTACTACCTGGTAAACTCGAGCCGTGAGAATAAAAAGGTGGCTGGCCGCCGCTGGGCATGGATCGAATTCTGAAAAGAAAGGTCGACTTGCCAGGACTCGCGAGATAGTTGGTAGGAAGTAGGGATGGTTTGAGGAAGGATACGCGGTCAGAGAGACGCGCTTGCCGGAGTAAAGACTCGGTGCGAAATGCGATGTGCGAGGGAAGGAAGAAACGCAAAACAGTCGATTTGACTCGATCGGTCGACCGAAATAACAGCGACTTCGAAGATATCGAGAAACGGCGAGATTGCCCAGTGAAGAGAGAAAGGAAACTGCTTTGGGTACTCACCTTGTCTTGGGTGCTCGGTCGAGTTGATACCGAAAGGCACACAGTAAAGAAAGTCAGAGAATTGCAACCGACCAGACAAAGGTGGGCAGCGAGTGTGTGGAAGAAAAAAGCAAACGGAAGAAGGTGACGGTGGGAGAATTTATAGGAAGGAACCTCCCGGATCAACTTTTTCGACCTGTTTATTTTTCCCCTCTTCTAAAAACAGGCGTGAATAGCAACCCAAGTACCTTAGCTTATTATTGTTCCTTGATTTCCAAGAGGCACGTGAGATGGGATTCCGAGTGGAAGCAAACCTTGAGGGTCTTCCGGAAGGTGATGGATGTTGGTGTGAGGAGGCAGACCGGGACAGCCTCCCAACCGACAAGCATACAACTCGACAGGTCTGATGTCAAGCTCCTCGAGGCTGGCAACCAAGTGCCCAAGAAAGCACAGCGAAGGCCACGCATGCCGTTCAAATCAGTTTTCTAGAACGAGGAGCTAGGTAGTCATTACCTTTATGTGGAAGTGAAAAGGGGTCGTCAAGGGGTTGCTCACAATATCAACAACGCAGCCTAAACTTCAGTCATGGACCACTTTTCGCCTCACTCTTGGTTTCAAGCATACATCCAAGCCTAAGTGGCTAAAAACGTTTTGTTTTTCCATGAAAGATAGCCCGTTAACTTGATCTGCACCCACGGGGCGACTGGACAACCCCAATTTACCTAATGAAGTGGATGAAGCATTGGCACCGTCGAAAGCCCAATTCGACGATGTCCTCTGGGTTTCCTGTTGTGTCAGAATCGGATGCAAACCACGTATTTAGTTTCCCATTGGGGTCGCCATAAACAATAAAATACCATTTATCTCTCCCAAACACCAATTCCCAGCCAGTCCAAACGCCGAAAATGACAACCAGCCCGCCCAGTTTTGAATCACCCAAGACCAACACCTAATGCCCTGTCCAATGCCGCAGCAGCCCTGCCAATTGTACCACCCTCCTTTTTTGCGCTCTCCATCCCGGCTGAGATAGCAGCCCTCCATTTAACGTCAAAGATGCGCTGTCTCGAGATGCGGTCGGGGTACATCTCGCTGTCCTCGTCTCTGGGTGCTCCAAACAGATTAAGGTAGGCAAAGGGGTTGGGGGTGCCAGGGAGGCGATAAATATTGTCCCAGTATGCCATGGGGTTGTATGGTATCGGTGCCTCTGGCTTGAACCCAGTCTGGAGAAACATGGCCAGGACTTGGATCTGCCTCGCCTGTGCTTCAGGACCTCTCTTGGTGCCCAGTGTCGCCTTGGAGGCAGAAGTCCATCCTTTATTCCCCATGGCAGACCCAACACTGGGGCTCCACCCCAGCATAGAGCCAAAACTGTTCAGCGTCTTCAGCCAACCCCCAGGGCAGGAGACAGTTTGGTCCCCAGCAACCTCGAGGAGCCATTCCAAAACACTCAAGGTATCGGTGCGGATGTCGATAGACAAATGTGTCATGCCACCTCGGACATACATGAGGACTTTCTCCACATGTGGTCCAACCTCTGCTGGCGGCAGGGCTCGGAGTAGCTTGAGGAGTTGTGTGCGCACCGACATGGACCCATCCGACAGTATGGGGAGTAACTTCGTCAAGATACCCGAAGTTCCAACAGGGTTGTTAGGCGGATTGGCTGAGAGTTGGTTGGTAATGTGAGCCAATGCATCTCGTCTCTGATTGTCTGACTTTGCATTGATGGCCAGAGACAGATTCAGCTTGAACTGTTCTATTGGGTCCGAACCATCGGTTGCGAGAGTCTGTTGATTGACAACAATCGCTATTATATGTTAATAAAATGAGTTCTGCTCAGCTGACATTGGCTAGTACATACATTTGGACTTGAAGCTAGTATCGGTGAAATTTGCTGCCTTCGCTTTGGCTTTTCCCACTTTCAGCTTTGCTTTCTTGTGTGCGGGTTAGTAAATGCCTTTCCTTCTCGCATGTAGGGGTTCGTACCTGAAAGTCCTTCTTCTTCTCCTTCTTCTTTTTGTTGCTAGAGCCCATTATTAGCTCCTCATGAATGACTTAGTTGGCATTCACGATGCTCTCTAGCCGGCCAAAAGGGTCCTTCAGTTGTTGATGCAAGGGAATGGGAAAGTTTAGCGGTGTAGCGCGGCAAAAACAGGGGACTACTGGGCGCAAGGTGGACCTACAGTGTCTATCGAGGCATGTTACACGGTGTCTGACAAGGTCAAGTTCCATGGACTGGGCTTTCAATTATTTACAGGGCAAGTTAATGCGAAAAGAGGGTTTTTAAAAGGATATGGGAAGAAGGAGACTTAAATAAATTTAAAGGAGTTGGTTTCGCTAGGCGCGTCGAGGTAAACCACAGGCATATTCATCCCAGGCCATCAGCGATTGCAACACAGTGACTTCCAGCTAACAATTGGTACCAGTTAACCTCCACTCGCTTGGCCCCAGGTTGCGCCTCAATGGGGAGGACATTCATCCACACCAGACGCCGCATCACCAGCAGCAGCTTCCACCTGTGTATTCCCAAATTTTCAGCTTCCATATTCATGCGCCCAAGGCAAAATAAAATTGGCATTCAATAACGTTACTATGTCAGACGCAGCTCTGGTAAGTTGACCTCTCTCATGCAATTTAGGAGTGCTATAATCTGACCGTATCACCCAGGGTACTGGCCCCGATGCGCTCGAGGAGACTTTGGGCCGTCTTTCCAAAAAAGCAGGCGTGAGGGCAACCATCGCCCTAGACCGCGCGTCGGGGGCCATCTTGAAGACCAGTGGCCAGGTTGGGTCAATTCGGACGGCAAAGCCATCGGGATCGTCGGTGCCCGCCGCTGGGTCCTTTGCTAACGAAAGCGATGGAGGCAGCGCCAACCACGACCAGGGCACAGAAGAATTGGCCTCAATGGTGTGGAATTTTGTCAACACCGCCGGTGGCCTTGTGCAGGAACTCGACACCGAGGTACGTCGGGTTGTTCCGCTCGGGGTCAAGGTTCAGGGCTGACAAGCAGGCACCTTGCAGGATGAAGTAAAACTGTTGCGGTTGCGAACCAAGAAGCAGGAGTTTGTCATCGTACCTGACGCAAAATACCTGTTGATTGTGATCCACGACACCGCAGCCTAAGCTCTCCGTATCACGAGTCATCTTTTGACAGTATTTGAGTTCCGTACCCAGGTACCTTCGACCCTTACCGGGCGGTTTTGATCAGTCTAAACTTGAGCCAACACATCCCAATATGGTTCGCGCTTCGATTCGAGCCAAAACTGCCTCGAGTGAACGTAAACCAGCAAGCGGCGCTCGAATGGGCTCCAGAACGGAACGCGGTTTACAACTCGGAAGCTGCACTCTTGGCTTGGGTAGATCTCCTTGGTAGCGAGAAGGAAGAGAATGGCTCGGTTTCAACTTTCAGCTGCTGGGGTTCGCGTGAAGATGGGGGGCCCACCGGAGCCGCTTCTGGGGGTGATCCGTCTCACGGGAAATTGCTTGCTGTCCAACCTTTTGATTGACAAGCTTCAAACAACCAGCGAAGCAGAACGGGACCGAAGACTCGTGCTTACTTATTCCATTTTTTTTTCCTGCTTGAGGGCAAACGGTTAGCAGAGATTGAGTTCGCTGCTGTTGTCAAGCGCTTTGCTCCGGTGTCATTGAAATATAATTCTCCACCACTAACTACATGGCCAAGGCTAGCACGCATCAACGAAGAGAAACCCAATCTGCGCCACGATGCCGTTCCAAGTTTTGCATTGGGTCCCAGACTCGAAACAAGTCAACCAAGCAGTGCATTCACCAGTGTGGCTGGCCCTGGCAGGATGACCGGGACGTTTTGGTGGGACTGCTATCCACCCAACAGCAGCGTTGGTGTTGGTACCCGTCATGCAGGACGACTCGGGTCTCGACCACACCCTTACCACTCATAAGAACAGCCTTATAAGGTTTGCGAATGATTAGATGCAAGTTATTGTTGGTTGTCTGGCCCGCTCCTCCCCCGGCACGGCGGTTCTGCGATATAACTGACGCCTGCGACAAACTTTGGAAACCCTTCATGCTTGACACGCAAGTCCTTGGTCCGGCCCCTGCTGCAAGGGCCGACCCATGGATCGAGGATCCATCTCATTTCCATCGTTCGCACTCATCGTACAATTAACCTTTGCGTTGTTTTGTTTCATGTGATAGCCTTGCAAGCTTCCGTGTCTTAACTATACATACTTGGCCTCGCTCCCCAGGTTCCCGAACCTGCAAGTTGCCGTCTGTCCATCCGCCAAAGCTGAACGCAACTTGGAAGCGAGCTTTCACCGAGCCGCTCGTGTGCTCGAGGTCGTGCAGGGCCCAGTATCGGACGCACGCATCAACAATGGCCCCGTTCTCGATGCTGAGGAGATCGCCCCGCAATCGCAAGGGGAGCGAGCAACAGAAGGAGGAAGATGACGTCAAGATCGAGGGCGGCACCCTAGCGCAGGAAGACGAACAACGTGACAGCAATCGAACCATGGTTGGATCGAAATACACCTCCGACGGTGAGATCAAAGGACGACGAGGTTTCAACCGAGAATTGTTGCACAACATCAAGAATCGACTTACAGGGAAGCCACCCTCGTCAACCCCTCAGCGGGGAACAGCCTCTGAGGTAAGAACGGTCACCCAACCCTTGCGCTTACCTTCATGCACGACAATATGTCGGTGCTCTCGAATTCGATGCAACTGCATCATGTGATGGCATTCATTGCAAATGGCCGGCCTTTGCAGTTCGAGCTGGGGAAGGTGCGAGCCAAGCCAAGCTCAGGCTGTTGAAGTCGGGGTTCGGCTTCTAGTCCCGCTCCCTCTCTCCCCTTGTGTCGTCACCCCCCAGAATGAGCCCGCGTGACCACGGCATCTTCCCCAACGGTTCCTGCACCAATCGTACGAACAGCTCCGGGGAACTTGCAGACATCCACCTAGACCTTTACTGAGACATTCAATGGCTTCTCGCCGCCCAATGTCTCGCTTCGAAAGTTAACAATGCAATGATTGCCGCTGACTGGTCACCCGCGATACGCTTCAGATCTCGGATACTCCAACACCGCTCTCACCACGAACACCGGTCAACCCGAACAAGCCGTTACCATCACCCCCGCCTCCGGGCAGCGAGCAGACACGGGACCCGCCCGCAAGACCGGTTCTCAAGTTGACTCGCATCATGGCCACTCTGACCGAGTCTGAGGTCGAGAAGCTCTTCTCGGGAGCGCCGCAGTACTTCGCTCGGTCCGAAGGACATTACACCGGCGCTCCGCATCCCTCGGTAGCGTTTCCTTGGGACGACGAGGTGCAGATCCGGGACCTCGTGGACCACACGCAGATCGAGGACAAGGCTTGGGGCTCTGTCACGGCTTGGCCGCACATCACTCGCGACGTTACAAGTGACCGGTCTGCCGCACAGAGGGCTTCCGAAGTCAAGCACCGAGCGCACTTTTACCCCCGATGCCGCGAACGACCCAATATGCTGAGCATGTTCGGGCTTGAGAAAGGAAGCTTAGGTTATCAGGCAGCGCTCGAGCTAGCCGTGGGCGACGCCCTGCAGGAAGAACAATGGGGGTTCGAGCGCCTCGAGGCTAGACACCCCGCCGTCGTCGAACAGCGCCAGAAAATGCTCACCTCAAAGGACGGTCTCCGCCACGTCGACGAAGTCTTGATCATGGAGCAGCTAATCAAGAACGGACAGAGATACGGCGAGCAGCATCCACGCGGACGAAGGGTTTCGAGCGAACTCTACAACGAGTTGTTCCTCCAGATTCTCCATCCGCCGACAAAGGTGCTAGATCACCGAGACCCCTACAGCCTGTCAGTTCAAATTCTAGCTTTAGTCAAAGTCCTCGCCGCGCCAAATATGTGGATCGACTTCTCGCATGTTGAGTGGAGGATCCGGTTGGGGCAGCTTTTGTGGGATAACCAGTCAGAGGACGAGGGCACAGATAGCTCGTCTGTCAAAACGGGCGAGTCGGCGAGCGGTGTCCACGAGGAGCGGTACTGGCTACTTTTGCAGATCTTGCTAGCATGCGAGCTTCTCGTCAGACTCGACGCAATCACCGAGGGCGAGGAGCTTGGGGTCGAGAGCATCAGGCCCGCCGAGATCCACAAATTCGAAAAAGAGGCAAACAAAGCGGTCAAATGGTCGCTGATCCTAGCACGGATGTGGCTCGAAAATATCGAGGTCGTCAAGACGGAAGCGAGCGAGCCGGCTAACGCCGAGGAGAAGCCGTCGGGCTGGCTGGCAACACTGACGAAACGCATGTCGCTCACTCGTGACCATGACTCGCATAGCCACCACAGCCGTGCCCCGGTGTATGCTATCAAGGGGAAACATGTCCGCCGTCAAATTAATGGCTTGGCTCACTTTGCGCTACGGCTGCGTTGGCCCGAAGCCGGATCCTACGTATCCAAGATAACCGAGAACTGCCGTTCTGTGGTGGACGGCACTCCGCTCAGCACGCCGTTCGCTAGTCCGAGTGCTCCGGATAGCCATCGTTCATCCTACTTTGGCGGCCCGAAAGAGGATACCCAATCGCGACGTACACCGTCTCGGCGGAAACGGATCTCAGCAGCATTACAGTCGTCAGGATGGCTCTCCAAGAGCTATGTATCGGGGTTAATACTCCCAGGGGAAGGGGTCTGCCACTTTCTGATGGCGACTCTATTGGAGAACGATTCAGAGGCTCTATCCAAGCTGGGCCCAATGGCCAATCTGTGTGGGGGCTTTGTGTATTCTGGAAAGAGTTTCTGGAGCACATCTTGCATTGTCGGCCGTGTCTTGGGCGCTGGAAAAGGCGCCGCGGAATGCATGGGCTGGATTTCGAGCGACGTCGTCCCACATGGGCTCAGTGACGGCTGGGTGAATATTGAAGGACAAGAAATTCCTGGTAAGAACAAGATTGGGACGGTTCGGCCAGGTCGTGTTGGGCTGACTCAAATATACAGAAGACGCGCAACAGGTCGACAGAAAAGCCCGTCTTTGGGGCAAGAAGGCTGTTGAGAGAGAGTCAAATATTCTGGGGGATACAGACCCCTCCTCTGTCCTCCCAGCCGACTTCATCATTCCGTTTGAAAATATTTACCGTGATAAAGCGCCCCCCGTCCTCGACATCGATCTGAAGGCGCTCAACCTCGTGGCGCCGGTCGATTCTGTCCACACTACGCCAACCGAGGAATACGAAACTACCCCGGCGTCGGATTCCAGCGGAACTAGCCGACCTTCGCAAATCCGTCGGTACGCCGCTGCTATTACCTTCGCGGTGACAGACCTCGATTTGGAGGAGACAAAGGAATACACATACGCCCTGGCAAAAGACATCAACTTTGTAACTGCGCACCCCTGTGTCCCTTCGCAACATGTCAAAATCATGAAGTCACCCTCCAGCCCGACTATCCAACAAGTCGACCTTTCTGGCATCGGCGCTATCGGAAAGACGGCGAGCGTTGTTGGTGAGAAAATTAAACGTCCATTTAAACTTCCTGTTCGAGTTACTCTAACAATCTCCAGGCCATCCCCTACACAAGTACTATACCTACACAGCGCTCCACTTGTCCGAGCTCCTCATTAAGCAGGACTTTTCGCTCGAATCCTTACTTGGCAGCTACTCGTCGACATCCCATCACCGACCGAGCCTCACACTCGCCACGCCCAACAAGGTCGCCAAGGTGCTCGTCATCGACTGCATCACGGGTTTCCAACCACAACCGCAGGAGCACGAGATCCCTTTGTCGCCGGTCCTCAGTCGGACTGATAGCAACACGTCTAACATGCTCTCGCCTACCTCTTCTAACCCTACACTGGGTGGCGGGGCAGCAGAGGGTGGTATGGAGGGCGCGCTCGAGAGTGCGTCGAAGAAGATGCACTCGGAGACACGGCGGCGACAATTTGGGTCTGATATGGAAATACTCGCCAGGGCATTTTGTGCCGAGAAGGGCTGGAATGCCTTGATCAGCCGACGTAGGAGGGGATGCCTGGCGTGCGCGATCCGAGAAGCGGGGGCGTTGGGATGGAAGGTGATCATTCGTGTAGATTAAGGTACGTGTTTTCGATTCGATGATGAGTGAAGGCAGGCAGGGTCTGTTGTGCCGGAACGGTGGGTGGTTGTGGTGACATGCGGCGGGACGAAAAACACATAGATTTTTCGATGCCTTTTAATCTCCGCTTCGAATACAATATATTTTGCTTGTAATGCGCATAGATTTAGCCGCTACGATACTTGAGATGAGGGATCCCGGGGAATGCTAAAAGTAGGTACGTGTGCCAAGTAGAATGAGCCATTGGTTAATTCCAAACAAACCGCTCAGGGAAGAAAAGCCATTACCAAACTCTACGACCTCACCGGTGGGCATACTGTGACGAATCGAACACGGCTCTTCGAGGGCACCAGGCTACAAATCGCCCTGAACGGACCACTCCTTCCACCCTTTCTTCTCACCGGGCAGGCGAGCCCTTTGCCACTCCTCCCGCGTAACGTTTTGCCTAGACAGGCGTGTCAGCAAACCCACTCATCGTTGTAGATGTTTTAAGAACACGGGGGCGGAAATGAAGGCCACGCCGAGAGGAAAGACGTAGGTAGACATACCATTCGGCAACCGGGATCCACCCGATAAATGCGCGGTCGCCGAACCCGCCCACCCAGTAGACCTGCTCGACAACAAGGCGCACAAAGTGCGCCTCGTGGATCCGGTTCCCCGGGAGCCAGTACCGCGCGTCGGGGTGCGATTTGACGTAGCAGCTCGCTAGTGCCGCGCCGACCTCCCCTTCGCGGTCGTCGCCACCCTCGATCGCCTCGAGATGGCCGAGTAGCGAGAAGCGCGGGAGGTTGGCGGCCGAGTAGGGGAGGGGGATATCGTGGTGATTATGGTGGTGGTGGTGTGCTTCATCGGCGGCGCCGGACAGGCCCAGGTAGGAAAGCCAGCTCTTCCGTCCGCCCTTGATCCCCTTCGCGGGGGGGTGCGGCGGAACCCATTGCACGGCCAGGCTCACGTTGCTTCCCGCGGCAGCGTTCTTGAACGTCGTCCCGATGGCGATGGCCAAGATGGTTGGGTTGCCGGCGTCGTCGGCCTCGCAGTCGGCGATGTATTCCATTAGCGCGTACGGCATCCCGCCGAGCCCAGGGGGGCGTTTCTCTTGTGCCGAGGCGTCATTGCTGTTTTTGTCCTCGGGGAAAACTGTCGAAAGGGTGCCAAGCGGGGTGAGTGCGAGAATGCGCCGGCCGAGAACGGCGGATTCGTACGATGTAGGGATGCGGAGTCCGTTGGCCGGGGCGGAAACAACGGCAGCAGCAGCTGTTGTTGCCGCCGTGCAAAAGATGAGTGTACTTGCGAGGGCGGGCCTCATGGTGGATGAGTTAGGTAAGTATGGTGATACCTTAGAGAACGGATAGAAAATACAAGTTGGAATAGAACGGGGGGCTTTCGGCTATGCCGGGCTCCAAGATGGATGCTCGTTCTGAGTGTGCCAATGCTCCCGGGAGGTTGGCCACCCCTTCCGACGTACCCCAGCAACAACCGCTGGTTCCAGGCCGGGTCAGACGATGCGGTTGTGGGGTCATTGGAGGGGCCCTGACCGCCAAGCAATCTTATCAGATCATCTGCTTTCGCGGTTGGTTGGCATGCTTCAATTTTCAGGTTGGAGTTTTTCTCGACAGAAGGTTGTTCTGTATATGCACAACACACGAATTTTATCCTAGACTAGAGATCTGCGTGCAGGTGTAGAGCCAGTTTTCTTATGCTTTGAAGGCTGGGGCTGCCATCGGCAATTAGGTGGCTTCCAGGTCGATTTTAACAGAACGTGGACGAGGTACTGTTGCATGGGATCGCATGGGTGTAACTTATCGGGTGATACCATCACATGTGGCCAGATGATGAAAGCCAGAGGCGTTGCTTCGCAAGGTAAAGCGAGAGGTTATCCTCCAGACATGAGAGTCACGTGAAACATCATGTGACTATCCAAGGGAGCACCCTTGCTGGTCTGAAGCCCCAAGCCGAGCCCCGCAGGGCTCCCACAAGTATTAGGTAACCAGGATAATCCGCAGAAATCGCCGCCTCGGAAAGATACCACCCGCAGACTCTTTTCCCTGTCACCGTCCTCTCCAACAAGCCTTCGAGAGAGTTTTCGACGACAATCATCCAAAATGGGCAAGGTTCACGGAAGGTATGGTTATCCAAGGATGATTCTATAATTATTGGGGTTCGCCTAGATCGCTAACTCTTGTCGCCCACAGTTTGGCTCGTGCCGGTACGTCGATTCCCCGCCAACAACAGTTTCACCGACCGTCGAATCGAAGATTGGGAATCTGCAAGTTGTGAAATGGGCTCTGACTGGTACATACAGGAAAGGTCAAGTCTCAGACCCCCAAGGTTGAGAAGCAGGAGAAGAAGAAGACTCCGTATGTGAACCCAACAAAGGCCGACACGAGCAACCGCGAGACGACAGGTATCTGACAAGCGAATAGTAAGGGCCGTGCGAAGAAGAGACTCACTTACACTCGCCGTTTCGTCAACATCACGTTGACTGGCGGCAAGCGCAAGGTCAGTTTGGGTCTCGAACGATGGTTCAGGACAGGGGAGACTGATGCGTTGTGCTGTACAGATGAACCCCAACCCCGGCGCTTAAGTTACCCACCGCAATTAAGTCAATTCCGACAACGTCCAGCGGCATCTTCAGACAATGTTGATCACGCTGCGGGAATCCTCGTTTGGGGACGGTGGGGGCACGGCCTGGTGATACCCGATGGTTTGGTCAGCAAGGGGCGACCCCAGGTATTTCGAGATCACCAGGTAGAAGTCATTATCATGACTCTAACTTTATGGCATGGCACGTCATTTCGCACACTGGGAACGGGAACTGGGTCACGGGCATTTTTGCGATGCGTCTCTTGTACATCCCAACGACGCTTGATAGGGAATATCTCGACATTCTCTGCAAATCCTGGTCTCCTTTGACGTGAAGACATGGTTCTGGGTTATCCAAACCTCCGGAAGGGGTTTGTCGATACCTGTGTGTCTATACTCTTCGCCGTATCTTGCTGCGCTCCGCCTAACATGCCCCGGCGTTGGGCAACCCAACAGGAGGATCTAAGGCAATGTGTTGATGCAGATTATTTTGGTTGCGGTTCCCCAAGAGCACCCCGGCACCCCATTAGCTCGAAGGCCCAAAACCATAGTTTTCGGTCCGCCAGGCTCTCCGATTGTTGCATTTGTTGGCTGACGTCCAATTCCTGTTCCAGAAGGAATCCTGGCCAGTGGTCGAAAACTCGCAGCCTAGCCCAGAGTACGAGTAAGACTAGGATAAGCTGTTGATCTGCGAGCTTCATGACACGATCATATCCTTTCTTAGTCAGCTGTAAACGAGGCCGGTCAGTAAGTAGCGCGTTGGATGTGGTTATTCCAGATGTATCACACGTACCTCCCACGACGACATCTGCGCGGCGAGTAATTGGCCCCCGCCGCGAACGAGCCAGTATGTCGCCTTCGCAGTTTCCCAATTAAAAGGGGTGGTTAAAAACCGGTCCGGAACCTTGGTCAAGGGATGGAAGTCCATGTACATTGCTTGCTCCCAGACGGTATCGATGTCGGCCAACCTAGGTCTATCCGCCGCGAAGAGGTCGGCGCAAGAAACCTTGAACCGCTCCCAGTCCTTTTCAAAACGGGCTGCCGTATCATCTAGGCCACCGTTTGATGACCACAGCGCAAGGGCATACTCGGCGCGTGACCGGCCGAGAGGGTTTAGGTGCTCGAGGAGGTTGCCGGGACCGCAGTTCCTCCGGTACCATTTTTGCTGGGCCTCAAGCACCAGGGCGGTGTTAACCCACTTGCAAGCAAGCACGGCGCTCTGCGGTTGTTCCAAGGGAGTTAACCAACTATTCTTATATTTCCAACCCGACTTGGGGGTTCCATATTGAACAAGGAGCATTGCAAACCTGAAAATCAGGGTCGCCTGGAACCCAGTCCGGATCCAGCACGCGATTGTTGCCCAGTTCCTGCAAAAAGTGTTCGTGGGGGGAGCACACTACATTTCTGTCGTACCCGAACCACGCGCCCCAGGTTGGCGCAAAAGCAGCCTCCAGCAGCTCGG
Organism: Chaetomium tenue; assembly: GCF_020726465.1. Taxonomy (NCBI): domain Eukaryota; kingdom Fungi; phylum Ascomycota; class Sordariomycetes; order Sordariales; family Chaetomiaceae; genus Chaetomium; species Chaetomium tenue. The sequence goes on along the minus strand of NW_027117333.1, from coordinate 3,784,214 downwards.
TCAGAAATACTGGGGATGAGAAACGATAGCCGATCCTGAGACTACTGCGTAAGACGTTGAGGTTCCGGGACATCAGAATGATACGCTCGAGGATCTCGGTCGGCAGTTCCTCTACGGGTGCGGCTGGCCTTTTTGACTTGAATCGCCTGCGGCGTGGTCCGTCTTTGCTGTCGCTGCCTTCATCATCGTCATCTCGCCGTCGTTTCGATCGCCGGGCTGGTTCCGGCGGCGGTGGCTTCCATTTCTTTAGCTGGCCCGCTTTGCCTTTGATTTTGATTGGGGTCAGTTTCATTGGCGTGACGAAAAGCAAAGATATAGTAGGATTTGTGGTTATCGGACTGGAATTATGGAGGAAACCCAAGGCGTTGTGAGTTGAGTCTGGGGAAGAAATGTCACTCGGACAGCACCTGCACTCCGCACAGCAAACGCTGCCGATTAGCAGGTATCATGCCAGTTACTTCATACTGTGTCGTTGATAAAGATCTTCGTACAGTGTGTATGGCAACGGCCGATGTTCTTGACATAATAACTACCACCGCATTATTTAACACAAACCCATTTCACCTATCCGCTTCTAGTGATGATTCATTTGAGAGAAAGAGAAGCTGACCCTTCGTCAAATGCCAAAGTGGTATGGTATGTACCTAGGTACTTCGTACAGGGATGCCGTCCCTCCGTCCATCGCTAGTCGCACACCATGAATGGGCTGCTTGGGCACGGACCAGATAGGGGGTGTCCACATCCGACCGCCCTGGCAATAATTCTGCAAGTTCACTTTTTGGTTTCGAACAATTTGATTCGGATCGAGAGAGAGAGAAAACTCGGGTTGCGACCACCACCCAACAATCTGGAGTGACCAGACCCTCCCGCCTGCAATGCCTTTGGCATTAAAACCAGCAGTACCATCGCGGAGGCTTCTCAGGTTCTTGCGTGCCCAATCCGAAGGCCTTGCCTTTGCCGAGTGTGTTTCGCGCCTGTCAACCCGCCGCCATGCCTGCATCTGTGCGAGGACGGGGTTATCCGAAGGGTTTATGAACCCCCCAGTAACCCGTCGCAAACCTACGCTGCATGCCGCTTTCCTCGGTCTCGATGCGATCCTCCCAAAGGCGCTCACGAAGCAGCGCGCCGCCGCCACGAGCACCACCAAGAACCAGGAGCCTGCGCCTGCCGGGGGTGCCCATCGGTATGCTTCCTCGCGACAGACGCCCAATGAGGATGGCAATAAGCCGGCATGGCACGAATGGCTCTTTGGGCCCGACTCGAAGAAGGGCGGCGAGCCATTGAAGGAGGGCGACATCCGAGTGCGGTTGGAGGAGGAATCCGGGTCGATCTTCCAGCGAAGGTCAATGACCGCGAAGGCTGCGCTGGACCCGAGGCTGCGGTGCACCGAGGTGGACGGGAGTGGGAAGGTCATAATGGTAGACGGTGAGCTTAAGAAGAGCGAGTTGATCGCTAGGGTACGCAATGTTAGGACAAATCCCAATGAAATCCGATTGTTGACAGTTTCGCTCGACAGTATGGCCTCCTTCCGCGCGATCTCCGCAAGATCGACTCGTCCAACCTCCCACATATCCTGGTCCGTCCGTCGGCCATTCTCCTCAACCTTCTCCACCTGAAGGTCCTCATCAAGCACGACCGAGTCCTTCTGTTCGACGTCTATGGTTCCACCTCCTCATACCCCCAGTCGGCGTTCATGTACGACCTGCAAGGGAAGCTCCAGCAGAAGCAGGTAGCCGGGGCAAACAGCTTGCCCTATGAATTCCGAGCTCTCGAAGCGGTCCTAATGTCGGTCACGGCTGAGCTGGAGGCCGACTTCGAGTCGGTGCGAGACCCAGTTATTCGTATCCTCAGCGACCTAGAAGACGATATCGATCGCGAGAAGCTGAGGATACTCCTCGTTCTGTCGAAAAGGGTCAGCACCTTTGAGCAGAAAGCTAGGCTCGTCCGCGACGCCATCGAAGAGTTGCTGGAGGCTGACGACGATCTTGCCGACATGTACTTGACTGAGAAGATGCACGACTTGGTCAGGGGCGAGGATGATCACACCGAGGTCGAACTCCTCTTGGAATCATATAACAAAGTCTGTGATGAGGTGGTACAGGAGGCGAGCAACCTCGTGTCGAGCATCAGGAACACGGAAGAAATGTCAGTTTTCCCTGGTTGCTGAAAAACCACAAATGCTTGTTGATGCTGACAACCCATATCTAGCATCCGTGCGATTCTCGACGCCAACCGTAACTCGCTCATGCTGCTCGACCTCAAGTTTAGCGTCGGCACACTTGGCCTGGCCATGGGCACCTTTCTAGCCGGCCTGTACGGCATGAACCTCGAAAACTTCATCGAGGAAACCAACTGGGGTTTCGGCGCCGTCACTGGCATCTCGTCCATTATCTCACTCATCGTCTGCTGGTACGGGCTGATGAAGCTCCGCAAGGTCGGGCGGGTCAAGATGAACGGAGGCGGCCTGGGTGGTCTCCGCAGCCAGAACCAGTGGTTTTGCGAAGACGGTACGGATGGTTTGCTGGATCCCAGCAACCGCGAGCGGCTGAGGCGCATCAACATGATCAAGAACGCCAAGCAGGCGAGAGCAAAGAAGTGGCCTTTCAGGTAGTCACATCAGGCTTGATCTCGGCCATAGCCTTGGATTCTAAGGGTGGATACGCTTGTTCTTTTATTTTTCCTGGGCTCCCTACGGCGCAAGAGCATGTATCGGATAGACTGGCGTTCGCGGCGAGAGTTGTCTTAGAGGCATGGGTGTAGATGTTGGCTCTCTGGTCTTTTGGTTTCGGGGTGTCTAGTCCCTGTACAACAGCGCCTATATTTGGCACCTTTCTCTTCTCTCCATCTCAGCTCACCACAGGACACTACTACTTCCTTTGGGCGCAATGCGGAATGATAGATTACGGAACCGACCACGGCCCACATGTTTGAATAACAAGGAATTACTCGCCCCTGTTGCAGTTAGCACCTGCTGGCACTAAATATTCGATGTTACACGGCCATTCAAATGAAGCAGACTCGCTCGTCATTGTCACCATGGCCGGAGAAAAGTTACCGCATCCCGTCGATCAACCTGCAATTTGTAAGCAAATGCTTTTAGGGGACTCTTGACGGGTCCTTCCTTCCATGTCCATATGAATCAGCTTTCGTAGTAACTATTCAAGTGTTTCGTGGGATTTGGCCCCGTCAACCACAAGCTCGCACACACCATTTCCATCGTCTGCCCACCCCAATATGGGAATGAGCGCCCAGTTTTCATGCGCCTCATCGCCGTGTCACTGAAACTCCCAGCCCCGGGACCAACGGCCAATGGCCTCGACTTGAGGTCCAAGATGCATACGTAACCGCCTCGGAAGACTCGGTCCTTGTTGGATTCACGGAAATGTAGACACTCGTGCGTGACTGTCCATCCTTGGTCCTCCATCCCGTGATGTGGATGGGCCAAGGCAACAAATGAAACGCGTTCAGCACCATCCGTCCACCCACATTCAAGAACCGTGTCTGACTGTTACAGCACCGTTCATGATGGGCCCGAGGAGAGGTCAGCAGGGAGAACACAATGAAAACGCTCCGCCATCCACCGCCACGCTCTCCGAATCGAGTCACTCGCGCCCGTGGACCGTCAACCCCCGGTGTGAGTCAGGGAGGAGTATGAACACAGATACCAACCAGGTAAACAAGAGTGGCCTCTCTTGGGTACACCATGACATACGCAACAGGTAGAAGAGCCCCGATTTACAAGTACCACCGTGAAACGGCCATTGAGTATTGGGCCGGGAAGAGCGTGAAGAGTTCCCACTCGCCACCGCCGCCATGAATCCGTCGACGGCCAGCCAGAGAGGGAAAACGCTGACTCCTTCCGCATCCATCTCGCCGCCCCCCCTCCCCTCCCCCTCACGCACAATACTCACTCTGTACTTATCCGCCTCCCCGGGTGATCCGGGACCCACCGGGCGGCTTAGCAGTCAGGAGGGGGGGGATGAGGGGCGAGATCAAGAGCGGGAGCAAGGGAGTTGAGAATGAATGGGGAAAACATATAGACAGATAGACAGATAGGCAAACCGACAAACGATGAAAGCACGGGAGGGAGATCGCACTACGAGGTAGGCATCAACTCCACCTCGGGTCCCGTGACGTTGAGCAACAACCTCACATCAACCGCGCCATATTGACTCAGGGGGTGAGGGCTCCTCCGAGGATTGATTCAAGCACGAAGCACGTGAGATCGCGTGGCATGTCATGCCCGCCACCGCTCTACCCGAGTGAACCACACGAACCCACCCACTCCCCGGGCATGACCGGGACGGCGTGAACGGGGTCCGCATGATGAAAACACAACTCACTCGCCCACTCACCTCTTTGTCCAGTTCATCACTGGGCCGAGCCACCTCACCTTACCTTACCCTGGTCTATTAGCGCAGCCAGCGAGCCAACAAAAAACTCTGCAACAACTCACATCCCCTTCCCCCGCTCCCAAAAATAAAACGGGAGGCCAAAAAAAGAAAACGGGAGAAAAAAAAAAGAGGAACTAAAACTGACCAGGGGGTGACTTGTGAATGGTTGGTTGGGTGTTGGTTGGTTGGTGGTGGTGTCCGTCCGTTCGTCATCCGTCCGTCAACGTCCCGATGACTCACTCGGGAGGCGAGGCGAGACCGGAAGTAGACTGGGCCGGCCCAAAAGACCCAGCCAGCTAAACTGACCAAGCAGGCACACGCCGCCGGGGTCGGGTTGGCTCCCGTCGCTCGGCAACGTCACTTTCTTGTTTAGTGATACCGTTTCTTGTCTTGCACGCCTGGGGCCTCCGGTTTTAGGAGGCTACAAATCTTGAGTAATCCGTTAGAATGTGAGGATGGTGGTGAGCCGCGGGTCCACTAGACGAAGCTAGACCATGAATTTCAAGGATAGAGCCACGAGAGAGAGAGTACAAACATCCTCCGTTCGTTCCAAGGGAGTGTCCTTAGAATCAAGTTTCATAAAAGGCTCAAATCAAGCCGTGGCGTCCACTCGGGGCCGGATCCGACTCGTCGGTCGACTGCTTAAAGGCTCTCAATGTCTTGCTCAGGCCGAAATTCGCAGCGTTGCACAACCGCGAGACCGCGTCATCCTTGAACGAGAAAGCTGCTTGCTCCAACTGCGTCAAATACTGTAGCTTCTAGCTGTGCTCTGGGCTAAGAGTAGCACGGTAACTTGCGTGTATGCTAGCTGCCAAGTTTGGAAGGGATACCTTGATGGGATCCAGTTCCGCCTCTGTCCGTCCGTCCGTCCGTCCGTCCGTCCAGAGGGTTCCTCTCGAGGGGCCCTAAGGGTCTCGCTTCTGGGGAGGAAAACCCAGTTTAAACTCCGTTTGTGATGCAAAGAAGCCTCAGGCACGGGAGGAGAGAAACCGAAGGTTTTGCGAACTCCTCCCCCATGTTGCCGGTGCAACAGGCAGGAAATAGGCATCGGCGGCCGTTTAGTTCTCTCCGGTGCCTTGGCTCCGTCCATTATGCTCCTAATAAATATCCCATTTCCCCTTCTCGGCATCCGCGAGTAGGGAATGCCGAGGACTGGGCCAGCAACGGTAAAGAAAATGTAAACGAAAGACGGTAAAAAGCAAAAAATCATCCACCCCATTCATCGTACACAGGACAACAACCACCTTCGCCAAACGATTCAACCAGGATTCCGCCGCCTCCCCCTCCCATGCCGTTTCCCCCCCCGAGTCCAGGACCCATGCAAAAATAGAACGTAGCGTGCTTTTCGCCCGTTTCCCTTGGCCACCATCTAAGCCGTCTATGAGCTAGAGGTCTCCAAGGTTGGTATTTGGAAGCAGAAAACTCCATTTGAGATCACCTGCCCTCACCCCTCCTGGAAAAGGAACGATACAAGAAAACAATAGTATCACAAGGGTGGCCCGTGTTGTTGTGAAAGTTGGTTGATGATATGTGCGAGATGGCGCGGTAAAAGCAATATTAGACATGTTGAAAAGTCGATAGGGTGTGCCAATAAAGCGCTATTAATTGAGAATCCCCTCCCACATCCCCGGGCCGCCAAATCCTCCAACGGCTGGGTGAAGTGCAGAGAACCTGGGCGCCCGCGCAGCTTCGGTCGAGCAACAGACACGCTTGTAACTGCCTCGTCGGACGGGCACCTGTGCGCGAACCATGGACTCGGGCCAGGAAAGGTCATTCTGCTGACCGGCGAGCATTTCGCGAACGTCGTCATGGACCGAGTTGGCCCTACCCCGCTTGGATCCAGCCCTCGCTGGCATCGTCGGTCGGGTAGCGCCAGAGCGCTGCAGCTCCTGAAGAGCGCGTGCGGCATCGTCCATCTCGCGTTCCCGACGGCCCAGGGGTGTCTCCAAAGACATCTCGCTGAACTCCTTCCCTGCTGGGACAGCATAGGATTCGGGTGATGATGTCATGAAAGCCTCGTGGTCCTCGGGGACCGATGCAATGGTTGGCCGCAAGCTCACCCTCTCGCTGCACAGCTTCGCAGACCGGTATCGCGCCTGAACGTCCAACTTGGACAACGGCGCGGTGGCGGAGGAAGCCGAGGAGATCGAGGAGGAGCGTGAGAGCCTGGACGAATCCGAAACCATTGACTCGGGCGAGGATGCGGTCGAGACCGAGTTGGCGAGCGAGGAACGACGAGTCACGTAGCTCATCGGGGATGACGTTGCCGAGGGCGGCCACCGATCAGTGGCCTGTGCCGAAGTGGACACTTGAGCCATGGCAAAGCCCATCGACGAGCTTCTCCCGAGAAGAGAAGATGCGGCACTCGCTGCAGGAGTGCCGAATCCGCTAGCCTGGGGGGTCAAGCGCGGTGTGGGGAGGAGGCCGAGAGCCGGAACCAAGCGGCCGGGCACATACGCCATCGACGGAACGGGCTCCATGATGGTAGGAACACCACGGAACTTTGAGGCTGAGCGAAGCTCACCATCGGAAGCAAATGCGACAGTGGGTTCCGCGGGAGGTGTATAAAGGGACCGCGGGGGGAGGTCCTGAGTGGGCGTCAAAACAGGCGACCAAGTGGTCAGCTCAGCCAGGTTGTCGAGCTCTGGAGATACGTTCAGGATGATGCGCCGGAAGTCATCGCATTGTCTCTCGTATACCAGCTGGGCAGCCCCCCCGGGGGAAGGAGGCTGGGTCGGCGTGAACTTGGACACGCAGTCGGCCCAGCGCTTGTAAGTCTCCTCAGTGACGTGGAGCTTCCAGTTGACGGCCAGGAGGAAAGCCATCTCGTTCTGGTTGATTTCCAGAGTGTCAAGGCCAGAGATCTTGCTCCATGCGCGAGCTGAATAATTGCGATCCTGGAGATACTTGGATGCGAGGATGAGGGCCGCGAGGAACATGCGACGCCCGCATTGGATCGCCTGGCTAGAGCGGCAGTCGTCGGGCTGCTCCGTGGTGAAATCATACGACGGAACATGCGACTTGATCAGGACCAGGTAGTAGAGAGCAACCTGCAAGGTGGAATAGCTGGTCCGCGAGCGGCGCAGCGTCTCCTGGATGAAGGTGCGAAGTGGCAGCACCGCCTTGTTTCCGCTGTCAGGGCGCGGAGGCACCGACGACGTGGGCCAGATCGCTTCCACAACATGGGTCGACGTATCTGGAGAGAATAACATTGAGTAAATATCCTTGACGGCAGGCGAATGTTTCTTACCAACGAGGTTCTCGACGAAGCTGAGCTTGCGATCAGACTGCCGCACAAGAGAGGGCGGGCGTCCGGTGCGCGAAGTCGCCGAGGTGCCGGTGCGCCGAGGGTTCTGACGAAGCTTGGTAGGGTCGGCTTCGCTCTGGGATTTTGCCCAGGGGTCATGCAGCTTGGCGACCGATTCGCAAGAACTGCCGAGAGAGCTGACCGAGATTTGCGATGAGGCTAGAGGTTGAGAAAAGTAAAATGAATCGCAGGAGTCGGAGTAGGATGTCGGGGCGGTCGAGACCGAGTCGTCCGAGTGCTGCGAAGACACATCGGACCAGAAGGAGGAGGAGGAGGAAGATGCCGAAGTGGCTAATGACAGGTTATAGGGCGCATTGTTGCGGGCGAGTTGGGCGAAGGGGGTTGGTTCGTCGATGGCGGCGGACATCATCTTGTGTTAAGGAGGATAGAGGCGCGTCCAATGACTTCCAGTCGCCGTCACGCAGTGTCTACCGGGAAAACCGAGGAGGGGCTGAACAGATCGTGAACCTATCGAGATGCTGGTTCTGCGACAAATCGTGATGATTGCCGCAAAACCGGAGATGTCGAAGAGGAGAGCGGGCTTCTAGAGCTGGGCGCAAGAAGCCGACTTTGCACGAAAGATCAGACCGGTAGACAGAGCGAGGACGGCGACTGGTGTAAGTACAATGCTCTCAAAAGGCATCGTGTGTGTCTTTCGCTGGGATAGGCGGAAGAGTGGTGAGGTTATATGGTGGTTAATACCCTACCATACGGGGCGTTGAGGAGCTAGGTTCGTAGAGGCGACGACGTGTTTTTTTCGGGGCAGGCAAGACCAGGTAGTTCGAGACTCGGGATGACGGTATCGCGGCAGGCAGTGTGCGGCTTGGCTCGGGATGCGCGTGGGCTATGCAGGTACCATGTGTCTTGTGTGTGTCCGTGTGTTTTGTTGTGTGTTGAGACTTAACGATGTCGTTGCAGTAAGGCCATCAGCCGCATTTAACGACGGGAACGTTGAGTTGCTATCGGCCTTGGTAGGCGGCGATGTGACTCCTTGGTGTGAGAGGGCGCGCGCGTGGCTGTTTGGGCGACTCAGATAAGGTCGCCGGCTTCGGGTGACCCCTTGTTCTCGATGACTCTTCCCGCTGTGTGGCGAGGGTCTAGGTAACCGACACTTGCCGCTGGCTAAAACCAGGTGGCCCCAACTGTCAGGCGTGGAGCGCTTGTGTGGTGTGACCAGTCCGGCGGGAGCCTGAAAATGGGTCCCTTTCTCTTTTGCGGAACGCAGTGGCGGTTTTGGTCGGGTCACCGGCGTGGTGCTAGAAGCCAGGCGGGAAAATGAGTGATGACTTGGTTGCGCTGCTCGCTTTTTTCTCGCCTTTCTTTGATGGGAGGCGGATTCCTTGTTGGGGTCGGGTTGGTTGGGACCGGGGGGTGATTTTCGAACAGCACCGGTTGCGAAAGCCGAGAAAGCTCGTCGTCTAGGTTTTGCACACGCTGCCGGGAAAGGAGAGGGCGCCCGTTGGTCTGTTTTCCTTTGTCGCAGCGGGCAAGTGAATGCGTCGCGAGAAAGGGAAACGTTCTAGACAAACAGACTGGCAATCATTGGGAAGTGGAACGGGATGAACAAGAAACCGGGATTGCAAAGAAGGGACTGGGACCGAAAAGAAGTGCGAAAACGAGGAAGGACGATTTGAAAAATTGAGAGGAGAGAGAAGATACACAGATCTCACAAGCTGACTACAGTAGAGCCGCTTCTTCCTAGATCTTAAAGTTGAGCATCGTGACGGCTCGATGGGGGGGAGGAAGGAGAATGAACATCTCGGCACGGCACTGGCTTAGTTTTGAATGGGGTGCGCCGGGTCCTTGATGCCACGGGGGGTTGCCAAACTCGGGCCAAAACGCCAAAACGCTGCAAGCAGCCCACAGCCAGGTCTGCACCACCGACCCGTTTCCCCCCCCCCCCCCCCAACCTCCACACACTCCTCCTCCTGCAGGCCGTCCACACCTGGCCCCAGCCGTTCATGACAGTCAGCGGTGCGACATTGAACGCCGCTTGGCAGGATCCCAGCACCTGGCAAAGGCCGCACTCAGATTCCATACGGGCGAAATGATGGTGACTGCGTCGGGTAACTTTGCGCTCATGTTTTACAGAATGCAATGTCTCGTTTTATAACGCTTCCGGCTTCTCCCCTCTTTTCCTCCTCTCCGTCCCGAGAGTTCCAGCAATTCGCGATGGCCCCGACAGGCAACGTGGAAGGAGCCAGTGCCTGCAGGTGTCATGTTTGCCAACAGGCACACCGTCCTTCTCGAAGCCCCTCTTCTACCGCCATCAATCTGCCGGGTCGGCACCACCTCACATCCAGACACACTCATAGTTTCAACTCGCCCGGAGGATGGGAGACATGGTAAAATCAGCGACGCCTTGATTGGCCAAGCTGCTGCAAAGCGGCGGGGGTGGGTTGTGTTGTGGTGTGGCCAGCTCGCTCGCCAGCCTGCACACAAAGGCAAATCACCCCTGTCTAGCGTTTCTTTGTTTCCCCAAAGTGGTCTAGCCTGATAAGAAGGCACAGGCACCCTTTTCCTCGTCATTCTCCGTCGCCCTCGCCGTGTCCGTTTTCTTGGCTCCGGCAGTGCTCTAGCGTTTTGCATTTCAGCCAGCATGAAGTGAGTTCGGGGACAGTGGCTTCCGGGACTTGATTGCATCATCGGGGGTCGGCGTCGTCTCCGATGTTCGCGAGGCCTCAAGAAAGTCTCAAGAGCCCGGGCTCGTGCTAAAACTTCATTTTTGTGAAAAAGTTGAGTCACTCTCAGCCACTCAGTTGATGAGCTTAGTCAACCCCCCCTGGCAGGCTGAGGGAAGTGAGGGAGTGTTACGAGGCGGCGACACACAGGCGTGACTGGTCTCGGAAATCTCGAGAGCGCGAATCGCCACAGCCGGAATTGGCTGTAATTTGCGCCACTCAGGAGAATCCATCCCATCGCGCCAGTGCGTGCCCATCCCTCTTCCCTGCATTGCCCGGTGAGTCCCTTGCGTCCTCGAACGCCTCCACTAATAACGAAGCTTCGGACGCAAGTTTTGAGACGGAAAAAGCTGCGCATGACGAACCTCGGTGCTTGCTTGGCCATCATTACCTAAGATGACGCGCGGAGCGAGGCAAGATCTGAGAAACTGACTTATGACCATGAACGACGGACGATAGGACCAGGTGGTCAGTATCCAGCTTCTTCTGCCTTCAGCGCCCATCATCTCATAGCCGCGCGACTGCTTGCACACCCAGGGTGATCGAGCCACTTCAGTTGATTGAGTGGTCTCGTAGCCGTTTCAGCTCCGCATGTCCACCGAGAATGGAATCTCGGTCCAGAGACGGAGGAGTGCTTATCCGTATTTCGAAGAGACTCCGGTCTGTCCGGGCGCCGTCTCCCAACATGATACATGGTTAACGCCGATCGCATGCTGAGGCCCCGAGTTGTGCGACTTCCCCCGCAATGCGGGCAGGCTGTGCTCATGGGGCGCGCCAGAGCAGCCCCTCTCATTGCCTCACACACAGCCCAGCCCGGCGCATCACCAAGCCCGAGTCCACAAAGGCACAACCGGGGTGACCGGCAGCCGCGACGCTCTCTCAAACTTTGGGAGTCGATCCGCCAGTCACCATGTCGTCTGAACTCCGGCAGACGCGAATGTGTACTGGGCCGAGGTCTCAAAGTCCACGGCCATAGATGTTGTTCGCGTACAGTTTCCAAGAGTCCTTTGGTTGAGATCAGATTCCTTCGAATCGGCTCTCCTGCCGCGCGCATCGTAACCCCTCGCGTCGAACTTTTGGAGATGGGTGTCTGGAATGGGCCGCATCAAGACTCAAATATCGAAAACGGTCTCAGAAACGCCTGTTCATCCAATAAAGAGGCCCTCAAATCCCGACCCCGCTTTCGGCCCGTCACCAGCTGCATGACCTGCAAACTGGTCTTACTATTCATGGGTTCAGCCAGGTCGGTGACGCCTTGTGCAAATGCATGCAGAGCAACCCAACATCGAGAAACGACAAGTGGCGGCGTCGTTCCTGTATCCATCAGTGGCATCCAACAAGGCAGACGAGCAGTCTCTGGCTCGTTTGGCTAGCCTTTGCAAGGCCTTGGGTCTCACAGTCTTTGGTGACTGGCTAAGCGCAGCCAATCGTTTCTCCCCGATCTGGCCTTGACCAGGGGAGACGGCTCAGCCCAACTCAAAAGTCCATCCCAGCGATGACTCGAACCAAAATTTGCCTGCTTGAGAACCGCCAAGGACAACCGCGATATCGGACCACGTCGTTGATGGCTGACTTGCGACTTGTCAGTGGGCTGATGAGACAACCTGCACCAATCATACCATAACGAAGTCAGCTGATAGAACAATCCTCTAGGAGGCAAGAAGGCTGAAAAAACTGGTCATGTTGTCATCTCAATATCCGCCGAGGATGAGAGCCCCAGCCGCCCAGGGCAGTTTACTTGCTTCACGAGTGCACCAGCTGTCCAATTCACCCAGCAGCAGCAGGTTCGCTGGGGCTGTGAAAGCCGCGCAGCTTCCGAACCCGGTGTTGTTGTCTGACGGGTTGTGAAGATGGACAAGTCTCAGCCGAGTTGGAATACCTAACTAAACATTGTCCCGAAGCTACCATCTCATCCCCACTAGTCTAACACCGGCGTTCTTCGGCATAAGCGGGTCTCATGCTGAAAGCTCACCGAGAGGTGGGCTGGGAGTTGCTGACGATGCCGGCGGTGACGATGGTTGAATTGCTCTTTCATGTAGAAGTAAGTGGTGGACGAACGGATGTTTCCAGCGGTGACGACGATTGATAGAAAAAAAAGAAAAAGGAAAAAAGAAGGGTTCTCCTCTTGGGTTCTAACCCACGAGATGCTCATATCACATCATGGACTATAGCGAAACCCGGCCAACCAAGGAGCTCATTCTCAAACAAGATTCCTTTGCCCCGTGTGTGTTAGTGTCACCTGGCAACTGCTGCATCGCGTTTTGCAGAACGGAGTGTGGGAAGGATTGGGGGGTCCTTTGCCAGGCAGCAGCACAACCCCCCCACATCCGTGATTGAGATGATCATCGGCCGCTCTCCAGCCTCCTCACGACTCGAAGAGGATATTCATTCCGTGTCATCGTCTTATGACACGGCCGTCATCTTCCCGGTAACACTCATATTCTACTCGCAAGCCGAAGAGCCACGCCGCAGAAGAGATCAGTCAACCGAGTGAGCATGTTGACTAGTATGACGGCAATGACACTTAACACCCCTGGTTAACGACAGTCCCAACTCCATGCGGCGCTAATTGAACATGGAGAATTCGAGATCCTCATCCTCTCTGTGCTTTCGCCCCTCTTCCGTCACTGAGCTAAACACATGACGAAGGACTCGCGATGATTCACTCTGAGCCATCCTCATCCTGTGTATGGGGATAACCGTGAACCACCCCTCTCATATCACCAGACCAAGGGTTTCACTCTCCTGACCACGAGCGAGCGAGAAAACCGAACTGGAAAATCTCGACTCACGTCCCATTTCACTTTCACTCCACCCACTCACTGTTCACCTCTCACCCACAACCGGGCCCGGGCGGCTAAGCAACTCCCGTTCACACTCAGCACCGCTCGCCCCTCGCGGCACAGCCGCCAAGCACCCACATCCCGACGAGGCACAGACAATCGAGCGGGCAGGCAGGGTAGGCAGGGTAGGTACATACGAACAGGCAATCCCGTCGGACTCAGCGCAGCGAGCAAGCGTCCCGAAGCAAGCGTAAAATGCAATGCTACGCACGGCGCAGTCCGAGCCTCGACCGGACCCATCCAGACCACGACTTCCGGTCCCGTTGCAAGGGGGATGAGTGAGGAGTGAATGGTGAGGCGCATCATCATCCCCGCCGGCCACTCTCGGTAGCAAAACATAGAAGTGAGATCAGGAATCACGGGACCGCGTGACGAGAGCCGATAATATCCACCCGTCGGCGGTTCGAAACGGTGAGGTCAGGTGGGATGTTGGTGGATCGAGTCATGGACAACTGTGTTGTAGTCATCAGCTGTTGTTTGTGGCTCTTGTAGCGGGCCAGGCCCCCGTCATCATCCGAACTCGAGGGAGCCGAGGACACATCATCGAGAAAGGCATGGCCGAATCCGCTGGACGCGAACGTGGACGTAGTTTTAATCGCCTTCCAACTAACCAGACGCGGGCACACACATGCGTTGGTTTGACAACAAACACGTGGTTAAGCAACGAGAGAGACTGCATTTTCCCAGTATGAGACCATCTAGTTTTACATGACCTAGGTCAAGATCACACGGCACGACGTTTTGGTTTTCGTTTTGAGCCTGCCCATGCGATCCATCTCCGACCACCCGAGAAAAAAAAAGAATTGGTTGCTAGATAACCGACCACAACACACAAAAACCACGGCCATCGACAAGGTAGGCCTGAAATGAAATCGCATTTTGGCTTAAGCAGCCATGTAGGTGGACGCATCGATGCCCTCCTTGGGGAACTCGCTGGTTGGCGCGTTAGCATATGACTTATCGAGATATCTGGGACGAGCACATACGGAAGAGCGACCTCGAAGCGCTTCTCGATCTGTTGCAGAACCTCCTTGTCCTGGTCGGAATTGACGAACGAGATAGCGAGACCCTTGGTGCCGAAACGGCCGGCACGACCGACACGGTGCAGATACGAGTCGGCGTCGGCGGGCAGATCATAGTTGATAGCGAGGTTGATCCGCTCGATATCAATACCACGGCCGAACACATCGGTGGCCACGCAGATGCGCTTGTTAAACTCCTTGAACTCCTTGTACCGGCGGATACTACATGGGAGTTAGCAACATTATTAATCAGTCATGTGGGTTGGCCAACACATACCGCTCCTCCTGGCTGACACCGGAGTGGACGGCAATGGAGGGGAAGTTGCACTCGCGCAGAAGCTTGTCGAGCTCCGTGGCACGAATAGTGCTCTTGACAAAGATAATGACCTGGTTGAACTGAAGCTCGTCAAGCAGCTCGTTCAGCTTCCGGTTCTTCTCCCTCTCCTCGAGAGGGATGTAGTACTGCTGAAGACCGTGGAGGGTCAACTTGGTATCCTCGTCAACATAATGCTCGGTGGGGTTCTGCATGAACTTCCGGCAAATCGGCTTGATTTCATCAGCAAGCGTGGCAGAGAACATCATGACCTGCTTTTGCTGCGGCGTTGCCCGGAAGATCTCCTGCACATCGCGGCGCATATCTTGAGAACGTTAGCCGGATTGTCGCTCACTGACGGATTCGCCCACTTACCGATCTGGTCGAGCATCTTATCGCACTCGTCCAGGACGAACATGCGGACGTTTCCGAGCCGCAGGTGCTTGTCACGAACAAGGGCGTTGAGGCGACCGGGAGTGCCGACAATGATATGGGGGTGCGTTTCCTTGTTCTTCAGGACTTCGGCGTCCTTCTGGATAGGTGTACCACCGTAGAACACACCAGTCTTGATATCGGGCATGTACTTGCTGAAGCGGTTGTACTCGTTGCGAATCTGGAATGCAAGTTCGCGGGTATGGCACATAACCAAGACCGAGCACTCTCCAGCGACGGGCTCGACTTGCTGAAGGGTGGTGAGCACGAAGACGGCCGTTTTACCGAGACCAGACTTCGCCTGGCAAATGATATCGCCGCCAAGCATCGCCTGTGGGATACATGTCTGTTGAACTGTAGTCGGGGACCGCATTAGAATCGGAGTTTGCAAATCTGATAAGGACGGCGGACGGGGTGTTTCAGGAAGGAAGCATGGGCCCGTCCATCATCGCAGCAAAAAACACAGAAAAAAGAATGGCGGCTGTCCTCCGCAGTCCTTTCGCTTTCCAGTTTCCCGACTCTTTCAACCACCAGCTGAGCAGTGCGCGCAGTGTGATGTGTGACCGCGGCTCATGGCGCCATCACAGATCCTCGCCGACTACCTCGGGCAGTCGGCGGCATTGAGCCAGGGACAGTGTCCCATGATAAGCGTCCGGCGATGAGTTCGGTGCATGGAGCCCTGGAGCAGCCATCAAGCGACCTCACCGCTTCCCATATTGCCGACTCAATTTTAGCACGATGATGACCATCATCTGCAAGGGTCTTGCGTGCGCCAGTGCTCAGCGGCACCCCGAGAGGATTGCCTATCCTTGGGGACAGGAAGGCCGAACAGCCGGGTGGCCGGCGGCGATGACCAAGCGCCAATATTCCCTTGTTGCGCGCTGCGCCGACAACAAATTCCGCTCCCCTACAGCTCTTGCTTCGCGTAGCTTTTGCTTTGTTTTCTTTTTGCTTGCGTGATGGACGGACCCGCGAGAAGGGCACGGGGATTAACGATAAGCTGGGGATGAAACTTGTCAGGACTAACCCTCCGACGGATGCTCGAAGCCGCAGTCGGCGATGGCGCGAAGAAGCTCCGGCTTCAAAAGGAAGTCGCGAAAACCGGTCGAATGGATGCCGACATAGGAACCCTTCTTGTCGACGTTCTGCGCAGCAGCGGCGGTATCGCCCTTCTTGCCGTTCGAGGCAGGAGCGGCGGTCTCGTTGTTGAGCTCATCGTCGGAGTAGTCGATAAGATCCTCTTCTCCAGACATGTTGGGCGATTTTGGTGCTTGGAAGCTGACGCGACTGGTCGGAAAAACAAAGAAATGGGTCGAGGAAATTTGGTTGGCGATATGACCGAGTAAAATCGATTACCAGGTCAGAATACGAAGAGATGTAATCGAGGTTGAGTGCCGAGTATAGATTCGGGCTGATTGATGGGTGTCGTTGGAATGTAGTGATGGGAGTGAAATGCAAGGGAGAGGAGAAAGCGAAATCGACCTCCAAGTCGGCAAAGGCACAGCCTCAAAACCTGCCTGCGATCAGCTATCTAACTTCTTGTGGCTTAGCTGGGCGGCCGGTGACTGAGATGTGGAGCAAATGGTGCACAGACCACCTGGCTCGCATTTTCATGTGGGTAGCCGTACTTTGTAATTGTTCTGTGTCGTCCTCGGGGAGTTTCTAGCCAACAAAGAAAGCAGAAAGCCCAAAGGGTGCATATATACGAATAATCGCCTAGACTCTCCACCAGAGAGAGCAATTGTGTTTGGTCTGTGGTCTCCTTAGTGCAGCCATGGCAAAAGGAAAAGCCGGTGGAAGCGTGCAGAACAGGGCCGTCTACTCGCGCATCTCCTTTCTTCAACAAGCGGCCATCACTCTCTCTGCAATCCCATGTTCACCCTCGGACCCGGGCAGCGCTAGAAACACAAACACAAACACACCCTCGACCAACAATCATCTTTCTTCTGCCGGGGACACGAGTGATACTCGCTCTGTAAAAGCTCTTGATGGGATGAGCAGGAGGTTGGCGACCGATTTAAGGGCTGTCTCCCTCAAGACCAGGATCCGCCTGAAACCGACAGTCAAGCAGAGCATCTGCAAATTCTGCGATTCGACTCTCATCGACGGGCAGTCTTGTACTTCGGAAATTGAAAATAAGAGCAAGGGCGCCAAGAAGCCGTGGGCTGATGTTCTGGTTCGCAGATGCCACACGTGTGGAAGGGAAAGGAGATATCCGCTTAGCGCAACTAGGCCAAAGCGGAAAACCGAGAGGGGCCTTGAGAAAAGTACTAGTCATCTACAGGAACAAAATCAAGAAGGTTGATACCACTTCAAACATCAAACATCGAACCCCCCGCGGTCTTAAGACTCGTCATCCAACTGGACAGCGTTTGAAGTCGCGAGGAGTAGCCGGTGACCTGGACAAGGCCGTTCTTGCAGGAATTGTATTTCTAACCTGTCCAGGGAAGCTCATGTTCCTTTTTTCACGGCCCCTGAACTCCAGCCCATGTCACAACTGGGGTGGCTCCCAACCCGCCCCGAAAGCTCCTGCCGACAGCCCCATAAAGCTCACCTCTCAAGCCGTCCGAGTGCCAAGGTGCCGGAGAAAGGGCCGGGGCCCGCGGAAGCGCGGCGGTGGTTGATCTATCTTTTCGGCATCTAGATTCAACTACGGCAGCAGGCAATCATGGTAATATAACCAGATCCTCACTGTCGTCATGAGGGCCCGCCATGAAGCCGCCCCTTTGCTCAAACAACGTGGCTATGCTGCATCCTCTCTAACGGATTCTCTCATTCCGGGAACATTGTCTAGCTGCCCTGTTGTTGTTGGACAGATTCTTCTCCAAGAACTTTGCTGGCAGCCATGAGCCTGCAAGGGTTAACCAAGGGCCAGAGCCAAGACGAAAGGTGACTTACATCCCAGCATGCCAGCTCCCCAAACCACGCATGGACTCGGCTTGGACGCTCGTCATGCGCAATAAGTTCTCCGTGTCGGCCAGATTCGTGGAGAGTTGAGCCAATTGCGCTTGGAGTTGAGCCTGAGAACCCAAAGATGAATGTCAGTGCCGGGCAATTTTGGGCTGCTACTTCCGAAGAAGGTTAAGTGAGGATGGTAATTGGGAGGGGGGACGGTGCTTGGGCACACCGAAACACCCATCATGGTATATACTAGAACAAAGAATCTAAAAACAGAAAGGAGTATAGTTAAACATACCAGCTGTCTGGCCTTCACGGCGCCTCCTGACGATGCCATCGATTGGCGCGATGCTGTGTTTGTGTTGAAATTGCGTGTCGCCATGGTCAAAATAATGGCGTCGGTTTCCGGGCAACACAGACTACGTCCTTGAGTAAGTATTTAACACAAAAACGACCAGTCCAATTCGAAATGGTCTCGGCAGCATTTGTTTTTACGTACGATGTAGCCACTGTGCAGGTAATCGCGAACAGTTTCAAATTGTCAGTCACGTCAGTTCAGTGTTCCAAGTTGTTGAATTTGGAGAGCGGGGGTGGGTCGACTCAACTCTTGATTGGCAGAGGGCCAAGCCAGTCGCATCTCCAACACAGGCAACCGTGTAAGTGGTGGTAACTCGGGAGTAAACAAACAGATGATTCAGCATGTATGACAACACACTCAGCTCTTGTCCGGGGGTCCCGTCTCCCCGCACCCACACCCACCGGCGGCATGCACCGCGTACATACTCCTCGCTCGACCAGAGGTCCGGTGTTGATGGGCTCTGAGTTGGTGAACGAACAAGGCTTGTGCAATACCCAAGCTGTGCCAGGCAATTCCCAAAGCTAGATCTATCTGTATCCCCAGTATCTTAAGGTCCATCAACGCCCTTGCGCGCCAAAATTAGGAATCGAAACATTTCACCACAGCTGCGCCATGCGAATCAAATATTTTGTACACCATACTTATCAGCTGTAGCCGACCTTATTAAACGAGTTGATATCGAAATATACGGAGCTGAATTACCTCGTGCTACTATGTTTGGGGAATCAAGGCAGACATGATGATACCTTAGGTCTCGAATGACCTTTACAACAACGGGGCATTGAGCAGGTGGCCCATTAACCACGAATCGTTTTCATGATCTCGTGGGGCACGACGATAGCGGAAACTAAGGGAGTAGCTCCGATAAGCAGTAGACATAAAAAAAGGCCAGTGGAACTGTTGAACGGTTTTGGGGTGGATTTCACTTAACTCTAGATGAAGACTAGCCGCCTGGTGCTGGACAGCCGAGTGACTCAACACCTTTCTTTCGCCTCCGAGGAGTCGGGGATGACTTGAGATGGTGTGTAGTGGAGATGGTGTCTAGTGATACTCTTTTTTTTTTTTCGAGGAGAGTTGTAGGATACTGCCTCCTTGGTTTGCTCGAAAGTTTAGGGGGAGGGTATGATATGGAAATCTTTTATAGTTCACACTACATACAGCTACACAGCAGCAGCTATCAACAACCAAATATGTATCATGTATGTCGTCATAAATGGATGATATTACCACAAAAACAATAGATGTCCATGCTCGTACGGATATTCTCAGCCAAAGTCATGGGCCGGTCCACATAACAAAGGAAAGGACAGGAAACAAATGACCCGCAGAGTGAAGACGAGAGAATGGATCAAACAGAGAACAAAAAAGAAGGAATACCTATGTACTTGATACAGAAGCGACTCAAAAAAGAGTCAAACCATCCATCGCTTGCTTGCGTGCCCCTTGCCGTCCGTTCCCTCCGCTAACCCACCCTCTAACCCAAACTTGGCCGAAAGACTCGAGCCACATACACTAAGAATTATGGAGTAGTTAGTTTACGAGCGCGCGTGCCGCCGCCCCGGATCATGGATTTGATTAAGCCAAGAATTCCCCCCTTCCCTCAAGCCAACTAAAGCCAAGACAAGCCAACCAACCCACACCGTCTAAAAAACCCAAGATGCATCGTGTCTTTCCCTTTTCCGTGTCGTCCGCCCGGTTGTCTCCCCGTAGACCAGTTCTCATGTGTGCGCGTGAATATGCCGGTTCCTTATTCCAAGAGCAAGGGGATGCCGCCCGGCCGTTGGGTGGCATGCATGTAAGTGGATCGGGCAGTTCGGGGATTGTGAGGGGTCCGGGGCCCCGTCCCTACGCCAAAGCCCCCCAATCCCATCCCACCGCTCTGATGGGCTCGGTTCAGCATTCTGCCAACAGCTCGTAAAATCCAACACCGACCATAGTTGGCAGCCGTGTGAGCATTTAGCGGACGCCGATCTGTGGGCGAGGGCCCAGGGACTGTTGGCTGCTATGCGCCGACGGCTCCGAGTCGAGGTTGGTGGAATCACCACTGCCCGCGCTGGCGCTCGCACTGCCGGTCAGACTTCGTGGACTCTTCGTCTTGGGTGGGTGAAGGGCGCTCACCCCAGCGTGCTGCTCGACCTGCTGCGGGGCCACGACGTTGCCCTGGCCCGGTGGATAGCGTGGCATTGGCTGCCGCATGCCATCCGGGGGCGATGGGCGGCCCCCACCATTTACCTGCGGCTGAGGGTGATACCCATTCGGCGGTGACGGGCGCCCGCCCGGGACGCCGCCGCGGATTGACGGGCTGTATGGGTTGCCGGGTGACTGGCTCACGCGCCGAGGCCCGTTCCCATTCATGCCCATGGGCGGTGGTCCTTGGTTGTACTGTAGCTCGTCAAGACGAGCAGCCGTTAGAGAATTCGCCCTTGAGCCGGCGTGTATCATCCCCCGATCCACGGCCCCATATCGGTTAGAGGTAAAGCCTAGTAAAGGGTCATCCATGATATCCCCATGTGTGGGTGGCATCGCCGCCATGACTTGACTCGACCGATTCCTTCCAAAACTCCGAAACCTGCTGCGCGGCGGGCCCGTGTCCTGTTCGGGATTCCTGCGGAACTGTGCGGCAGAGCCCGGTGCTGCGCCCGTTGCTTTTCGGTTTTTCCTCGAGGTAACGCTCATCATGTCGAAATTGTCGGGGTCGATCATGGGCGCCCCGGCCGAAGGGAGGGGATCGAAGTAGTCATCGTCCTCATCGTCATCGTCGAAACCTCCGCCGCCACCTCGTGAAGGTGGAGGAGGCGGTCCTCGCCTCGGGCCCGGACCCGGCCCTGGGCCCATTCCTGGGCCGGGGCGCCTTAGCCTCATTTCTTGTTCCCTGAGAGCAAGCTCCCGTTGACGAAGCTGCAGTTCTCTTTCCCTAAGAGCAATATCCTGCGGGCCATAAGCAGCCTCTCCCCCCTCTGCGGCGTCATCGTAAAGCATAAGATGGCCAAACTCTTCCAGATCCGCGCCCTCCATTGAGCCCCTCCGTGACGGAAGACGGCCGTTCGGCGGTGGACGTGGATACCCGTTTGGCGGTCCTCCATTCATCGACGGCGGAGGGCGGCGCATTCCAGGCCCTGGTGGTCCCATTGAGGACGCCCCTCTTGGACGTGGGCGGGGGTGCATGCCGTTGCCATTCGGCATCGGCCGAGGAGGTCCTTGGGCCGACATACGGGGAAGCGGAGAAGGGGTGGTGGAGGGAGAACCTGGCTGGACTGGCGCAGCCACCGCGGTGTCAATCTTCGGCCGGTTTCGGTTGACCAAGTTAAGGTTGTGAAGGATAGCATAGAGGGCTTCAACGCGCGGTACTCCAACCTTGGTGTCTTGGGATAGCCTGATGGGAGAGCCAAGGTAGGTCTCAACTTCCATGGGCCGCCTTGCCGAGTAGTCCTGCCACATGATGTTCTCAACGGTCGATCTTGAAAATTCGTTGATCGTGTTCTGCTTGAACTCGGCGGGGAATTTGCAGCCCTGAGCTTCCGCCAATGCAACTAACTCGTCGATAAGGTCGGAGACGAGTTTCGACACGCCAACTTTCTCAAGTAGCGCGGCGTAGTCCGGCGTTTCGAAAATTACCGTCAGTGGGTGAAATGCGATCGGACTAAGAACAAGTTAGGCTCCTGTCGTACGGGCAAAGAGGAGGTAAACATACCCGATAACCCGCTCGTATTGCTGCTGGCGAATGTTGGGGGATACCTTGCAATCTACTTGGCCGGTGCTCAGTGTCATGGCCAGAGCCTGCGCCATGTCCTCCTGTATTGTCGGAGGGATGTTGGCGTTGGCGTTGGCGGGCCCAACCCACATTTCCGTCGAGCCCTTATGCTCGAATTCGCTTCCGCTGAGCTGGGCGAGTTCGGCGCCGCAAACTAGAGAGAGCACCACGTTGGTTGGGAACCGCTCCTCGATTGCGGACTCGAGGCCGAGCGCGTGTGTCGTGTTCACGAGGATGCATGTGTGCTGAGGGGTAACGACGGAATCGATGACGGATGCCAGATCGTAGACGTCGGGAAGCGCTTTTATACAAAGGATAACATAGTCGAATGCGCCTTCTCGACGAGAGGCTGCCTCTTCAGGTGTTCGTACGACTGTATAAATATCACGTTTAGTACATGGCGCACAGTCGCAGGAGAAACCGGCTCAAAGGTGACGGGTGCGTCGGAAGGCGGGTACATACCATGTCGGGGTTTGAACCGCTCATTGCCAAAGTTAGATGATCTGAAGGGCGGAATAGTTAGCACAGAAAGCTGCGACCAAAAATTATAATAATAATGGGCCAGGGCACGGAGGGGAGAGCGCATACTTGAAGGATATTCCGTATTGCGACACATGCTCAAAGCCCGTCTTCCACACGAGGGTGACGTCGCAGGCGTTCGTCGCTTGAAGCCTCCATGACAAGAAGGCGGAAATGGGGTTGCCACCCACTGTGACAACGTTCATCAGCTCATAGTCCGACATGTCTGGTTGTGCAGGTGAGGATGCATATGCAGCAATTCCTCCGGCCGTCTCGGTAAGAAAAAAAAAAGAGCGTGGTGGTGACGAGGTGCGCTTGGGGAAAGTTGGAATGGCGGCGGGTCGAGCGTTAAAGATGCGATGCGATGCCCACTCTTTTCGGGCACTCCATCCCCAGTTCACGCTAAGCTGTGGGCGGCAAGGGGAACACAAGAAGAAGAGCGGAGAAATAACTAGCACAGGACCAGTTGGCAGGACTTACCTGATAGGATCTTGAGTCGAGGTGTCATGGGTGCCATGGCCGCCAGGTTGAGGCCCGATCCGGGATAGTGGGTCGATCAAGTTTCGAAGCTGCACGACTCGCAGTGATTTCCTGTGCGAAGCGCTCGACCGAAATGGGTAATAGTTCTGTGTTCCACCCGTGCAACCGAGTCTTTTGTGGCTTCAGCTTTCCCTCGCTGAGCTTATTTTTCCTTTTTTTTTTCTCCTCCCGTCTTCCTTAGTGTATCCTTTCCCGCCCCACAGGCCGCGGGTAGCGGTCTCACGGAGAAGTGTTGATCTCCAGGTGTGGGGGGTTTTGTCGAGGCGGCGGTCGTGCCCGAGAGTCGCCCGCTAGGGTTGCTGATCGGAAGTTTGAAAGAACGATTGGCAGCTATCACACAAGCCAACCTTCAGCTTTTGCCAAACGCAGCGGTCGAGCTAACCACAGGAGGACCCGATGTCGCGCGTGCTTCGTAGTGGCGCCGAGGACTGTCTGGGTAACTAGGTCCTGAACCAACACGACACGCAAAGGACAGGCAGTGAGTAGGCTCAGGGAGGAGCGCAAATCCGCGGCTAACTATCGACCAGCACGGCAGTGCAGGCAAGAAAACGAGCGTGAAGTTTTGAAGTGTGGCCGCCACAGGTCCGGGGTACCTGGGATTCGGCAAGTTGGTTTCAGAGTGGCTGGCGGATGGGGCGCTAGTCGCTGTGACGGGAGGCGGCGGTGATAGGCCACGAGCGTTGCGAGAGAACGTCTTGTACGCCTTTTGCCGCGTGCTGCGGTCTCACAGTTTCACAGCCGGTGCCGTTCCGTGGCGGTCCAAGCTGGCGAGTTGCTGGGCGCCGGTGTAAGATGGCGATAAGCATGGAACGAGCGAACGAGTGAACAAGCGAACGAACGACGAGACGAGGGAACGGGCTTCGACCGGATCTTTCGAGACGCTGCCAAGCGGCGTTGCCGTTGGTGCCGGTAACAACTGGGGGCCAGAAGCGTCGGGGTATCCGCAACGACAGCTGAACAGGCGACCCCGTTGCTCAGGAAAGAAAAAATCAAATTGAGGATAGGGAAATGCGGGAAGACCGCAGACGTGGGAAAATGAAAGGGCCGTTGTCGAATGCGAGTGGAGGTTGGCAGGCCAGGAAACGCTGACTGGGTTACTTGTTTTGCCCCGAAACCTTCTGGTTTGTCTGCAACGGCCGACTTTGTTCCTGGGGTGCGCCTGTTGCAGTCACTGGTGAATGTCGGGCATTGCTTGTGGCACTGGTACGGAGGTGGAACGGGCAGGCAGGCAGGCAGTTCGGTTGGTAACCTAAAGTGGCCCGGATACGGCGTAACAGAACCTGGAAGGCACGCACACGGCCCTGGACCTGCCCATCCGGAGAAGCCAGAAACAGCAACTTGGAACCGCTCTGCCGCTCAGCCCAAACAACCTGGAAGGGATTGAAGAAACCTGGAACTGAGTGGTATTATGCAGTTACCGTGTACACAATCGGGAATTGAATTGAATATCTATCCCTGTTTTATGCAAGCTCGCCGCCGTGAAGCTGGAAAGGTTCTTGATGTTCCCGTATTTCAAAGAGATGGTGGAATTTGGCAGGGGGGATGGAAGCACCGGATTTCAAATCTCTGGGTCCGTATCCAGAAATCCGCAGCAAATGCCTGAGCACCGCGCTAAAAATCTCGCGCGGCTCGCCTGGCTAGGCCTCAGAGATGCATCCACTGACGGGTTTCTCGATCGCTTGCTCGCTGTCCGATCCAACGGGACTTGGCCATTTGGTTCTGGGCAATTTGGGAGGGCAAGGGTCCCCCGTCAGTGACGCGGTTCTCGGTGTGGCTTGGACGTTGAAACCCACAGTTTCACCCATCATCCAATGATATGGGGCCGAGGTCTCTGAAAAGGTAAGACAGGGGCAGAGTGCAGACGAGCAAGATGCAGACAACGCCGCAATTCAACGATGAGACCGCATGTACGAAGCACTTCGTGCGCCCAGGAGGAGGCAAAAAAGCTTCCACGCACGTTAGGTATTTACCATACATATTATATTTGAATGACTGCCATCCAGATTTGTACATTCCCTCGACATTGTGCCACGAGAAAAGGGATTCCGCATCTTTACGCCTCATTGTGCGCAGTCGCCCGGGTAAGAGAAGGCCTTCCCTGGTAGTTTAGGTAGGTATCTTATCAACCTGCAGGTTTCAATCGAGGCCCTGCTGTTGGGGAGCGGAAGCAACCGGTAATTGACGTTGTTACCAAGCAAGTAGCGGGGAAATGGAAGAAGCCGTTTTCGCCCTGCCCGACGGATCTGCTACGAGCCTACGAAGTACCTAAGTATGTAGTGTATATTCGATCTTCAATATTCCTTACCAACTTGGCCTATTTACGTGACGTGACGACAGGGGACGCCTTGGAATAGCGTCGCACGCGCTGTTCTGAAGTGGGGGGGCTCCAGAGGAACCAGCCCTACCATTCCAGACTTCCAAGTGCCTGTCAAAAGAGCGCGTTGTGTTCCTCCTAGGACGCGCTCGAAATTGACCAACTCTTCATCGAACCGCAGGAGGACACGCCCGACAAAAGAGTGGAGCTGCATGCCTTCAACACGCCGCTGTCAGCACCCGCTTCATCTCAATCGCTTTCCCTTAGCCGCTGTCCTCTGACTGCCATATTAATGTATCTAGGTAATTGTGCAAACATGGAAAATATGTCGAAAGGCTGTGGGGATTGAGCATGTCTGGCAATGGAGGTGCGGAGGCATCCAACAAATGCAATGGAACAAAACGGGCAGCGAACACGCCCCACGAAAACCCAATGCCCCTTGTCGAGCTGGAGGCTCGCGCATATTTGATGACGAAGGCGGCTTGGCAACATGCACCTTGTGGGGGCTTCCTTTTTCAATTGGGGATGACGCAGGGTGTGGAGAGGCCCCACTTGTGCCTGAAAGCCGAGAAGAAAAAGAAAAAGAATTAAAAGCTTGTTGGAGAGTCGAGAGAGTGAGAGAGAGAGAGACAAGACGAACCACGAGCAGTCACCCAATTGCTTGCCAACTTGAAGGCTACAGGTTTTCCACCTGGAAAGGTTTCCACCTGGATCATCAACGGCCCAGCAACGCCCGCTGACACCCAATTCTCCTCGATTCGTACCACCGCATACAAAAGCGTGAAAAAAACCGAACCTAAGGGGCAACGGGAAGCAAGATAGGTAACCAGATAGGATATGGAAGCTGATTGACCAGTCTGTGAAAGTGTGGTAATGTAACCTCTGTGGAAAGCGCGAGACGCCCCTCGATTGGTACGGAGCTTTTGGCGCGTGATGACTACTACCATGACCGTGATATTTTGACTTCGGGAAGAAGGTAATGTGGTCTTAGTTAGATGCAAAATCTCGGGCCCGCCATGGAATGGCTGCTTCCCGAGAACCTCGACTCTGGTTCCGTCGCTATCTGCCATCCTCAGAAAGAAGAGTGGGCAAATAAGCGGGCAGTCTCGAGGCAGCCTCGAGGCAGTCTCGACAGCTATCTATGTGTATGTATCATCAACATTACCCGACAAGCCTTTTATTTTATTTTTATTTTAAGATTTTTTATCTCATCCAGACATCTCGGCCCTGAAACTCTCATTACCAATGAGAAGCGCCGGCCCTGTATTCTCTGCGAACACAGCAGGGGTTCAGCAGGTCAAGGCCCGCTTGTTGCGGAGTCTAGAACCAACCGAGGGACAGTCCGGAAGACAGAAATATATTTATTCCCTTGTCCTTGAATGACTGCCGCGCAGGCGTCGGGCCCATCAACAAAGTGCAACATCCAAGTCCGAATACGCGGTTTGCTCAAGAGGCCGATGCGTTGGAACTGGAAGGTGGTACGGAAGATCCGGGCAGCTAAGATTGAATCCCCGACCTCCTGAGAATCGCGCAAAGTCTCCAGGAACCGATATGCAAGGTCCCGCGCGCGTGGCCTAACACAAGGCTCGATGGACATAGCACAAGGCCCATACCGCTTCCAGGTGGGCTCCGGACCTCCTTAACCGTGCACACGGGCAGCAGCGGTCAACCTGTTTGCCACTTCTTCCGTCGGACAGACCCGCATCCTAGGGAGCGGTAACTATCAGGCGAGATGTGTAGCTACCCGCTCGGCCCGTTTGACTTTCTATCCGGTTGATTCCATAGGCAGAAATGGAATTGGTGGGCAAATAAAGCGGGCGGTCTGTTGGCTCTATCTTTTACCAAGCAGCTTGTTGTGGTTGCCAAGTTCATATATTTGACCAAGGTCTGGTTTCGTTGCCAACTATTCTTCGTTTGGGGAGCATGTCAGGCGTGCCGCAGCGTCAGCATTGCATCTTCCCCTGACCGTCCTGTTCTTCCAGCGAATCGCCAGGCCGGTTTGCTGTTTTCCTCAGCAGAGAGAGTTAAGCTTTGTTGGGGCCGGCAAACCGGTCCGTCATGACAGCCGCAGCGTCTCAGCCACGTCTGTTGTTGTCTCAACGCCCGTTAATTTGACAACCGCTTCCCGCACAGGTCCTTCATTGACTCGCGCTGGCACAAATGAGCGGAGATCATCTGCAGGGAAAGCCACGTGTGTGAGTCCGGTGAGACTGCAAATCCGACTTCCATCATCAAAAACAGCATGATGTCTCTGATTAAATATGTTTCTGGTTAGAGATGTCTCAAACCCCCTGACCGTGGTGATCCCGATCCTTGTCACGCCAAGGGGTCCTCGAGCCTCCTGTGCCCCCACGCTTCGCTTGCACGTCTTTCCGGGACTTTCAGGCTTGACCCAGTGTGATGTGCTTTTTTCTTCGCGAGCTGAAGATTCTGATCCTAAGAGAGACGGCATTTGACAGAAAAAGGGTTCCCACTTTAACCTGCCCATGTCTCACCTCTCTATCAGTTTCTCTGACGACCCGTTGGTATCCATCAGCAAGGGCCTCGGAGGCACCGAGGAAACTGTGCCCACCGAGACCCAGGCCCAATACAGTACTGGATAGGGTATCCGTAACTTGCTAGTGAATGGATAAGTTTCATGGTAGTTGTTACTTATTACTCAACCCAAGTTCGGCGTCTTAGAATCCTCTACCTGTCACTAGCAGTCTCCAGAGGGCATGCTAAAACTCGAGTATAAAAGGTCAGAGCTTGCCTGTTTGCTTGAACCCATCTTCAACATGCGTTAGGCGTCCTGGCCCCGGATAACTACCAGTTGCTGCTTGAAGGAAACGAAAAGGCAGTGTTAGTCCAGGAAGCTCATTGTCAGTATTCACCACGAGACTGGGCTCTATCTGATTTAGAGATTACCCTTTCTGTAAATTAAACAGTTCCCCTTCTGCATATGTGCCGCCCAGTCCTCAAGCAATTCAAGGAGACTAGCGGGTGTGGAGTCTGAAGGAAAGAAGGAAGACGCCACTGGGTCCCGACGGGTGTTCTACCAGATGGAGTCAACGACCAGACTAAGAGGAACTATCCTCTCCATATATTTACGAACAGCCCCGCATGGTACAAGCCACATGATGTTGGTATGGCCCGGAAGTCATAGCCGTCAAGTATGACTTCCAACCCGCGCGCTGCGGCATCTCGCATCTACCTATACCGCACTTTTCAAGACGTAGTCCATCACCTTTACACCTTCATCCTAACAACCTCACAGCAGCCGACAAGGTAGTGGCCCCAGGGCAGTACACCCATACGTCGAACAAGGCCTAATGAGCCATTTCTGCTGTCTTTAGAACCCTCTAGCAGCCAGAACAGTAGCACCTTACTGCAGTTCCGCCCCCCACCAGCCCCAGCATTGGGCTTCCGTTCCTTTCATGACCCCGTTAATATCCCTAGCAGAACAAGGAGCTCAGTCGCGCGGACTTGTCTAAGGTGTTTACTACCCTTAACAACAGCTCGGTGCCGGATCTTCAACGCGGATATGATGTGGTACGCCTCTGTTTTCCTGGTGTGACCTTTGCTATAGCTCTACCGAAGAGCAGTATTGCGTCTCGATTCCCTGGTCGCGCAAGGTGCTGGCGTATGTGCATCAGTGCAGGATGTCCCTTGCTTCCTCCCCCGTTGCGAGGTTGTGCGTGGTGACAGAGTGTCGCGAGGTAGGAACTAGTCGTGGGGCCGTATTTGTTAAAGTGCGGGCCGTTGTATCTCTTTGGGGGACGAATCGAGTATAAAAGACCGAAGATGGTGTAGGCGATGGCGTTGGGGCTTAAGTGAATGGGCTAATTGTTTGTGACGCGAGTTGATTGATACATGCACGGAATGCCCATGAAGCCCAAGGGAGCGCCATTTAAATAGGTGAATAAGATCAACCAAGCGCGGATGTCACAGTTAGCGTAGACTTTGTTGGGGTCGCCAAGGGGCAGAAATCCCGCCGGAGGCAGTTGGTGGGCCGGCCTTCCTTAAGAAAAGGTTGACACTGACTACAAATGAGATGATCTGACGGGTTTCTTCTCACGGATTTGATCCCGAAACCCTTCCAAAAGTACGTTCATCCCGTGTCGAAGGCTAAGACGGAAAGAAACGGTAGAGTATGGCCACCGAGCGGGTATCCGGAGCGAGAACAAGATCGAGCCTAGAGAAGGGAACGGGGGGATGAAAGCGGTGGATATGGTCGTCTTGATCTCCGGAGTAAATTGTAGGCTACAAGTTCTCGCGCTACTAAGGCGGCCACAACGTTTCCTTTTACGAACCGAGGGTGTCTCCTCGATGGATCTTTCTTTGGAAGCTCAGACCGCTGGTACGTCGTTATGCCCGATCCGCAAACAGGCCAGGCTTTGGGTGTATCACTATGGCAGGGGAGAAAAGCAAAGCGTGTCTCTGGCTAGCCTAGCACCAATCTAGAAACCATTCCCGTGGGCAATCCCAAGGAACGCCTCAATACGCGATGGCGGCTTTCTGTCGCTATAGCCGAGGCCTCACCCTGCCATCGGATATTTGTGTCTCGGCGGGCTTCGCGTAGCCATGCGCACTCGCTTTCCAATTATTTCGCTTCAAGCGACATAGTCTAAATGTGTCGCGTATTGTAGAGGGGCTTATGAATGAGCAACCCGGGGCCTTTGTTGCAAGACAAGTCAAGCCGTCAGACGCCGGCATTCATAACACCCAGTGTCCGGGGCCGCCCGGGACGCAGCTCGTACTGCAACCTGTTTTCATAGCCTGGTCAATTTTGGCAGTCAGCTATGTCAGGAACCTGCCTTAGCTGGCCGTGCCAAAAAAGTAGAATAACCCGCACCAAGCACAAGGAGTCGCAATACCCAGCCTAGCGTGCTCAGTCCTACCAGTCCCGAATGCGCCGCAATGCGCGCGGTGTGGTTGGCTTAAGCTTCCTCATCTGCGACCTCCTCTAGAGTCACCTGGCGAGGACCGGCGCCCTGGTCGGGCTCCGACTGCCCGGTCTGTGCTCGCGGTGGTTCAAGGCTGCGCAGATACCCTTCCTTCTCCAGCTGATCGGCTTCTTCCGGTTCCAAGAGACCACCTTGCCCCTTGCCCTTTTCGATCTTCATCCGAACAGCGGCCGGCATGAATGCGCTCACGGCTTCCTTCCGCAGGTCTCTGACGACGGGTTGGGCCTCGTATACTGTTTTGACCTCGACGGCGGGTGCGGCCGGCTTCTCCGGTTCCTTTCGCTGTTCGACCTCCGAGGCTCGTTCCGCATTCCTCTTTGCCCGGCGCTTTGCGTACCATTCGTCCAATATCTCTTTAGGAATCGGCGGCGGCGTATCCCGCGGCATCGGTATTCTTCTGACGTCGTCAGGCACATCGCTGTCACTGCTGGACGCGTCTTCAGAGTCGCGTCTCCTTTTCCCTAGTACACCATCGCCCCTCTGCCCCTGCCTCGGCGGGCCGCGCCCAAACTGTGGTGCTTTATTCCCTAGCGCCTCTCTCGCTTTCTTGACCGCCTTCAAGTCCTTTTCGAGAGCTTCGAGTGCTTGCTCTTCGTGCGCAGTGATCTTGCCTCCTCCCTCCTTCAAAGCCTTGAGGTCGTCGATTTGCTGTTGTATTCTGGCAGGGTTTCGCTGGGCTAGCTTTTCGTTCCTCCGCGTCTGTTGCTCCGACTTGCCTGTTCACCTCAAAAGTCAGCTACCCCGACGAGTGAACACACCAGGACCCAGGAGAATGCTTGTGGGTAAGATGATACCTTTTTTGATAGCCTTGGCCTTGTCAGCCTTGCGCTGAGCTTGCACAGGATTATAACCACGTTCTTTGGCCATTGTCGACGAGTATTGGATTAATCTCTCGAAGAAGTGGGGATATATCGGATGTCTTTGCTTGTGGACGCGTTACACTTCAATTTCGTCGCGTCGAAGATAAGAGGTTGGAGGCTGGCCCAAGCTGCAAAATCCCGTTCCAGACCCGCTGTCAGCTGACGCCAAGCCTCTGATAAATGCCCTGGAGATCGGCGCTCCACCAGGCTGGCTTCCGCGTTTCAGGTCACCCCACAGTTCAGCTGGGTTGCTCTTCCAACCTTGCATGTTGACGTCCTTTTTACCCCGCCCCCGCTCCCTGCCCAATCAACCCGCCTCCATTGTTCCTGAATCGGGCAAGAGCAGTGGCACGGCGCGAGTTTGGGCGCCATAATTTAACCTCATATCCATTGTTTGGCGCGACTTGTTGTCCTGCAGGTGATTCGAGACTCTTGACATCATCCTCTACATTTTATCGCGTCGTTGGCTGCAGCATCCCCCCCGTCCCATTCCTGCTTTCCCCCCATCAGCCTGCTGCAGGTAAAGGCGGACTACAAGCAGCAAACATCTGCATCACATTTTCTGCGTCCGCAGGTCCCAGGTTTCCTCGACTCCGTACCTTGCAGATCGCCCGAACGCCATGGCGAGCTTCATGGCCAATCTATTCCCCGGAGGGAAGCCCGACAAGACCGACGCGCGCCCCTCCACACCGACGCGAAACAGCTTCATCACCCCTGTCAGCACTCCACAAGGCAGCCCTAGCAAGAAGACGGTACCTCCCGGTGCCAATGAGCTTCCCGTCGCTCTTCAGGGCATGAAAATCAATCCGCCCAGCGCGTTCGACACTCCGGTGAAGCTAAGCCGACCGCAAAGTGTTGTTGCGCCACTGTCCCCCGGGAAGAGCAACCTGCAGGCTGCCGAAGAGAGCTCCCCGACCGTCGACGACAGTATCATTCGCAAAGGCATCCCTCGCACGGGTAGCCCTTTGAGAAACCAGGGACAGGAAAACACACATCCCACACTCCCCCGGGACCCCTTTACCGAGCCGACATATCAACCCAGCCATGCCGCCGTATCGCGCCAAGAACTGTACCAGCCGAGGGACCGGCCGCCGCCGACCGTCCGGCGATTCAATACAACTAGGGGTCTGACTGCTGAAGAACGCGAACTTCTGCAGAAGCCGGGCGTAAAACGCTTGGTTAATGTCACACAACTTTGTAAGCTATTCTTTGGCTGGGCGGAGTCTAAAAGTGGGCTTGGTGCTAACCCCAGCGGCAGATTTCCTGGACTACTACTTTGATCTGCTGACTTATGTCGGCCAGAGGCAGAGCCGTCTAAACGCGTTCAAGGAGGAATACCCATCACCGCCGGGGACCGATGAGGAGACGTATAACCAGATGTGGTCGAAGTACACTGGCCGAGAACGTGCCCATCTCCGCAAGAGGCGGGTGCGGCTGCGGCACGCTGATTTCCAGATTTTGACCCAGGTCGGCCAAGGCGGGTACGGCCAGGTCTTCCTCGCACAAAAGAAAGATACGAAGGAGGTGTGCGCGCTCAAGGTCATGAGCAAGAAGCTGCTTTTCAAGCTAGACGAGGTCCGACACGTCCTAACGGAACGCGACATTCTCACAACGGCCAAGAGCGACTGGCTAGTCCGCCTATTGTACTCTTTCCAGGACGACAAGAATATCTATCTTGCCATGGAATACGTACCAGGCGGAGACTTCCGCACCCTCCTCAACAACACCGGCGTGCTGTCGAACCGGCACGCTCGCTTCTACATCGCCGAGATGTTCTGCGCCGTCGATGCTCTGCACCAGTTGGGTTACATCCATCGTGACCTCAAGCCAGAGAATTTTCTGGTTGACTCAACTGGCCACGTCAAGCTCACCGACTTTGGCCTGGCGGCTGGGTTCTTGGCTCCTGCTAAGATTGAGTCGATGAGGATCCGCCTGGAGAAAGCGTCCGAGACGTCGGTCCCGTTCGGCAAACCAATGGACCAGCGCACGGTTGCCGAGCGTCGGGAAGGATACCGCACCATGAGAGAGAAGGATGTGAATTACGCCAAGTCAATCGTGGGCTCGCCGGACTACATGGCTCCGGAGGTGCTGAGGGGCGAGCAGTACGACTTTACCGTCGACTATTGGAGCCTGGGCTGCATGCTCTTTGAGGCCCTAACGGGCTTCCCCCCATTTGCCGGGGCGACTGCCGACGAGACATGGCGGAACCTGAATCATTGGCGGGAGGTTTTGAAGCGGCCAGTGTGGGAAGACCCGAGCTACTTCCTGAGCAACCGAACATGGGGTTTTATCACGACGTAAGTTACCCAGGCAAGCGTTGAAATACCGAGACAGGAGGTTGACGATAGTAGTTGCATCAACTCTCGGTCCAGGAGATTCTCCAACATCAAGGACATCCTCAGCCATCAGTACTTTGCTGAGGTTGACTGGGCCGTGTTGCGCGAGACCAAGCCGCCGTTCGTCCCAGAACTAGACTCGGAGACGGACGCGGGCTACTTTGATGACTTCAGCAACGAGGCCGACATGGCCAAGTACAAGGAGGTCCACGACAAGCAACAGGCGCTCGAGACCATGGCGGAGCGTGATGACGAGATGAGCAAGGGCCTTTTTGTCGGCTTCACCTTCCGCCACCGCAAGCCGGCGACCGACGAGGGCACTCCGCGCAAGCCGATCCCCTTCGAGGATAATACCTTTGGCACTATGCTGTAGTGTTAGCAACGGCGGTCCAAGACAAAATACCCACAATTTCGGGAACCTTGGGGCCTTCAAGGGGTAGGGGAACCGCAAGCCGGGGTATGGTCGCGGGAGTTTGGTTTGGTATGACGACAGGACATTTGATGACATAGCGGGGAGGTAGTACGGGGCTGGTCATGGCGATGGCCGAGAGTCATGTTGGGTTTCCTTTCTCGGTTTCCCGAGTTGTTACGTCAACTTCAGGACGGCGGTTTGTTCGACATTGTGCTTGCGTGTTACGGAGTTTCTGTCGAGGCGGGAAAGGGATAGATGGCTGCTGCGGGTAATGGTCGGCCGGGCCATGCCGATCGTCGGCGCGTTGGTTTTAGTGTTGTAGAACAATTGTACCAGTTTATCATCATGCTTTACTTTACGTTACCAAGGACTATGCTCGTTTTGACGCGTCACTGAAGGCAAGCTATCCTAAAAGTTGGCCGTCCGTTGGCCGCAGTGTGAGACAAGATGCAGTGCCACCGGAGTTGTTCGTCCAATACGTAAGTTGAGCGTCGTCATCAGGACTGAGTGGGCCACGGGAGTGAGGCGTCAAAGTGAGCCCCCTAGCGCGACTGGCGAAGTTACTTACTTGCTTAGCACGGTGCCTCGAATGTGTCGATCAACCTAAATCATACAGGTTGAGGTTGCATGTTTTACTATGTAGTATGATAGATCGATTCGCCCAATAAAATCATCGGATCTTATCTCCAAGAAGTCCAGGGCAGGTCTTCTCCACCCCAGCCCTACGGATACTACCTGGTGGAGAGGACTGCCTGTTTCTTTTCATCTTGCATTTTCACGCAGCATTGAATTGTAGACACAGACGCCGTGCAACGCCCACAACATTCTAGCCGTAGATACGAGTAACAATGGCTCTAGTCTTTCATCAAGGGAACAATCAATGGGTCAAGTTACGGCCACAGTCGACGCTCGAGCTGGTCAAATCACAGAAAAAATGTCCGAAGGTCGACTGCGGTTCCATTGGTGCGTCGGACATTCCCCAAGCCGCCACATCCAACCACCGGGTTAGTGGAAGGGAAAGACACGTAGCTAGCTGCCTATGTACATACAATGGAGGTCGGGAAAGGCTAGCAAACGAGAGGGCAAGACACTGGTCATCAGCCCTCCTCGCCTGAACCTGCGCAATGGCCTTGTTCTTCCGCTGCCCCTCCTCCCAACCACGCATCCCCTCGCCAGTCGGTCCCGAATGCCGATGGTTGGGGCGGGACGGCCACGGCTCGGAGGCTGTGAGCGGCAATACCTAACCAACCTCAAGGAACCATTCCCGTTCGTCCAATAAGCTCAGTGTTTTGGCTTAGGGGTCGCAGGGCTGCTGCGATCGCTCCGGGGTTGCTGCTTAGCGTCGACCGCCCTCCTGCAGTACCACTGCCGTACCTACGTCTTAGTGGCTTTCGCACACGCTCTTGATTAGGAAATATGGTTTACATGACGAAAGGACGCGCGGCGACCGCACGGTGGCGTTCGTTGCTTCGCTCAGAATCCTCGAAATCCCATACCCGCCCGAGAATTCTCCGGAACATGGGGTTGGGCACCACTATACATCATGCGTTCAAGGTAGGTAGCCGTCTCTTTCCGTCCGGTATTTATAGCCCTTAAATACCGTGCCATATTTCCCGACAATCACGCGTTAACTGATGAGTACACAGGAGCAATCCCAACATTCCGATCCTCCGGCATCACTGTGTATCAGATCGCGGTACTTGAGTATTTATTATCCCCTGCCGCTTCCTAGACTCTTTCCCAGGGGATTCCTACCCATTTTATCAACCCACCTTTCAATATGAAGAACATAGCTATATCCACATTCCTCGGCCACGCGGCGCTTGCTCATGCCCAATGGTGGGCAGGTGCCCCTGATTGTGCTGTTCGTCCTCCCCCATCCCATCATACATCCGCCGTCAACTGTCTAACCCCTTCAAAATAGCAAGACTGTTTCTCCTCCTGGTGGTCCTCTTCTACCGCCTGGCCGGCGCCCACCAGCTACTGCTCCGCCAGCCAGGGCGCGTCCGTGTCAAGCTGTCTCCAAGAAGCTTGCTCGGCCACGCCCACTGCCGTGACATCCTACAGCTCGCTGTCGTCCTCCCTCTGCTCGCAGTGGTCTTCGTGTAGCTCGGCCGGCTCCACGGGCGTGTACACCATCTCAGCACCAGGTACAAACCCCCCTTCCACATTCTCCTGAACAACGATTGGGTCACTAACACCATCCACAGCATTCACTGGTAACTGGAACGGTCCCGGAAATTGGGGTGGCCGCCACCGTGGCAACGGCGACGACAACGACGACGATGGCTGGGGCGGGGATCATGACTGGGACAACGACGGCACCGATGACCGTGACCAGTGGTACGTTATGTCTCGACCCTCCTCTTTCACTATCCACCAAGCCTGCCGTAGTCCCTTCATCTTCCCACAACCCCCTATCCTCCAAACCCCTTTCCCCTCCAAACACCCCCTATCTCCCAAACCACCCCACCCCCCCTTAAACACAAGACAACAACAACTAACCAACCCCTTCCCCCCCAGGGACCAATACACGCGCACCTGGTCCGGCGGCAGCTACACCGTCACCGGCTGCGAATGGAACGGCAACGTGTGGGCCGGCGGGCCGGGGGGCTGCGGGCCCAGCGGCGCGGGCGGCTCGCCCTGGGGGCCCTGGGGCAGCGGCTGGACCTGGAGCACCGTCACGCAGACCGTCACCCGCGTCGTCACCGTCACCGACACGGCCGGCGTGACCGCGCTGTCGACCAGCGTGGGCCTGGCCGCCGTGGCGCTGGCTGCGAGCGGTGACGTCACGAGCACGAGCGTGATTGGGGCGGCGGAGACGGGTGGTGCTGCTGCTACTGGTGGTGGTGGTGGTGCTACTGGTGGAGCTAGTGGTGGGGATGGGAATGCCAACCCGACGGGGGGCGTTGCTGGGGCGGCGGGGAGGAATGAGGCGTTGGGGGTGAAGGTGGCTGGGGTGATGCTGGGTGGTGTGGTTGCTATTGCTGTGTGGCTTTGAGTTGGTTTGGCTGTGGGTTGTGGGTGTTTGTTGTTGTGGTGGGTTTGTTTGGTGGATTCAGGGGTTTTGCGTGGGTGAGGGGGGTTGGGTTTGTCAACTGCCATTTGGCTCGGATCGGAGTGGAAAGTTGGGGTTTTGGACACTCGTTTATTCATGGACCGTGATGATTCCTCATGAGTGGTCTCAGGGGCAATGATCGATGAACTGGCGTTTGTGGGCTCGCTTTGGGAAGGAATTCGGGATTGTAGTGTGGACGGCGAACAGTAGTGAGCTGGAAATCTTGGAATATGGCCTGGATGGATATCATGATGAAAGACATGTCTCTATACTACTTGGCCCATACCGTATAGTCATCCTCGTTTGCAAACTACCAAAATGGTTGCTTAGGGAAGACGGTAAACTGCGCCGCTCCGGTGTAAAAGCCGAGAGCGACTGTTAAGGTTTTGCTCTAGTCTTTGGTTATGACATTTGTCACGGCGCGGTCACATCTGAGTTCTTCGGACAGCACATGAGTTCAGCTTTACAGGAAAACCGTGCCCACTATCAAGTATATCATAAAGTTTTTGCTAGCATCCAGCTTGCAAGTCAACACCTCCTTTAAATACTCTACTCGCACCATCCCTGGGTCAAGAGCCACGAGAAACGATACCAATCACCCGAGAATATTTGAGATTGTAATAAGTACCGGTAAGAGCAAGGCGATATACTAATGAAACGGCCATGTTGTGTGACATTGTGCTCAAAGTGAACTCCAAGGATCAGTTTGTGTCATAGGCATTGTGTGTGAATGATGGCAACCATTTTCCAACAAACGATGTGGGCTACCCAGACTACAGGTTATGTAGCTTCCAAAGATCCCCCTGAGCCTAGGTCGACCCAAAGGGCTGTGAACGGAAAAAGAAACACAAAGGTCTATGACTTGGGACAGCAGTTGGGTGAGGTGAAAACATGATGTAAGTGTTTGTTGAGTTCTGGGCATCTTATACTTTAACAGAGAAGGCATGGGATGTATGTTGGGAGATGAATTTGACGCCACAACCAGATGGAAGAACAACTCACCCCAAAGTGTAGCAGACAAAGTTCCTGTTTAGAGTAAGCATTCCTACTAGGTCCAAATTAGACATCCTAAGACCAGGCCCCTCCGTTTGAGGAACATGGGAAAAGTGGGATGATGCTCCGGGAATTGTTCTTGTGGCGTAGGAAGGATCTTCGGTCAGGGATGTACGTGATATGTTGGAAGGGAAAGTCCCGGAACGGGTCAAGCAAGCTCGAGGACTGGATCAAGAGGTTAGATACGGACCGTGTGTGCTGTCCACGGAGATGTATGGGCTTTCTCATGCTAGAGATTGCGAATCTGATCTCATCGAACCCCAAGCGCTGAATGGACAATGTGATAGCCATGACGACTTTTGGATGATAAGGGACGGGGGTTGGTCTGCCCTCGACGAGGTATATAGGATGGCCTTGTCCCGGCATATTGTCCCTTTTTTCGCTCTGGTATTGGCGGTTATTGCGAGCCTCAAAGGCTCTTGAACAAGGTGACTTCATTTTCCCCTTCTCTCGCCTTTCCTCAACTCCCTCCCCCTTCCCATCTACAAGTCAGTCCCGTCTGACCTGTGACTACCAGGGTTAGGGTTCCAACAGCGCGGGGCCCATTAATGACAGTCATCAGCCAAAACAATCGATTGATATCGGTGAGTCGGGCAATCACCAATCACCCCCACGCACCGTCGCAGCGGTTCAGCCCCCACGGGCGGGAGGATCCCTTATTGGGCATCGGTTCGGAGATCAGCCTCCCGGCACGAATGCTCGACGAAATCATCGAGGGGTCTAAGAGCACGGATCCTCCGCGGCAATGACGGAGCGCAGCCGAAAGGGACCGATGATATGTGTTTTTTCTTGATTCCATCCAGACCAGCAGATCGACGCCGGCGAGTTCGACTCGTTTGAGGTGGGGGGAACTTGGGAGGATGTACGGATATGTACAAGTATGAAGTACCGCCGTCCCATCGCCGGGAACGCTTTCCGACGGCGGGAACTAGCTAACATGGCTGCGGATTTCGAACGGGCCGGTCTCTTACTTCGTGCCAAGTACGAAGTGCAGTGGTGGTCATGGTCTTATCGAGGAGCCAAGCATTGGAACATCCAGATGGCAGGGGACTGAACAGAGACCCCACCCCTCAGCTCTGATAAGGGTGTCCATCCCTTGGGCGCGAACAAGAGCGGAAAATAGCAGCGAAATCGGATGGACGACTCGTTGACAACAGCGCGACCGTGAGACCGGCGCCAACGATTTGAGAGCCACTTCACGGGCCGATTCCGGGACGGGCGAAGATTGAAGGGATCCTTTTGTGGAGAGACGGCAACTGCACCATGTCGGAAGAGAGGGTTTGGGAGGCTGCAAGCGAAGCTTCTGTTCCGGTTCCTACCGATGCGGGTTCTTGCAAAAGGCTAAATTCGAGATTCGCGGGTGGAGAGGCTGGGGGGCGTCGGGGAGTTCCCCCGTTAGTTATTCTGTCTTGGGCTCGAAGCAGAGACGGCGTCGGAAGATGGCCACCGCAGGCGCATCGCGGAAGGCGTGAAGGCGTCCTTGATGGGATGGGAGCGGACAAGCTGCCTACAACGGTGATTTCGCCAAGTCTTTGGTTACTTCGTACCTTGTACGGATCCGGACACCCTCTTGTGTGTTTTTTTGGGGGGCTTTCTACAGGCGGGAAAGCGGCCGTTGCTGGGTGCGACTTCTCGGATCCATCGTCATCTCGTGGTTGAGGGTCCAAGTGGGGCGAGGTATTCGTACCTAGTGTAGTAGCGTACTTGTAGTTACTGGCTAAGTGAGCTGTGATCAATGTGTCCATGTTCGCTCACGCGCTGGAGAAACGGTGCAAGGCGAAACCGGACGGGCCCTCTTCCTCGCCGTGCCGTCCAATTCGGAATTCAAAGGCTACCAGCGGGAGAGCGTCTTGGTGGCTCGGAAAATGAGAGTGAGGGCGGTTCCATTGAATTGATTGCGGGAGTGGGGGTCCTATGCAAGCGCTTTAGGCCCCTGGTCTCGATGTACCGAGTACCTCCCCACCCCATCCATGTGCTGAACGCCTCCGAGTTCGAATTGTGTCCCGCTCATCATGAATTGACATCCATACACAGTACAAATCTGTCTTGTCCCCTTTTCTAGAACCGCGGGAAACCCCCGTATGTGAGGGCAGCGACCTGCACCCCACAGACGGTCGAGACCCTGGCGCTCACCGTCCCGCCTCGAGGGGGGTGGGGTGACAGGTCCAGCTCCCAAAAGGGTGACGGAACTGGTATTTGTACCTACCCAGGTCGATGTCGTTGCGATAGGACAGTCGCACATGCTAACAGCGAGGGACGGGGACATAACGCCGCTGACAGGAGCTCGGCATCGGCCCCGAACCGATATTGCCGAACGAGAATTGGTTTTGGGCTGGCGGGTTTTAAGCTTGTTGATAATACATGCTGTATGGTTGCTCTCGTTTTAGTTGAGAATCCGCACACGCGGGATGGCGACTCGACTGGCCAGGTGGCTTGTAACCCCCATTCATGAGGCTGGGGGCCATCCAAAGATTCATGGCTTCATCCGTTGATGCAGCGCATTCGGGGGATGATTTGTGCCGGGCTTTCGTCGAAGCTGGTACGCTACCCGGCGACCCCCCGCGCGGGAGTCTTACGATGCTTCGATGCTTCCTCCTCCCAATGTCAGCACACACTGCATTAAGAAAGGGAGGTCTGCAATAGTTAGGTAACGGATCGTCCTCATCAATCCCAACTCACCGTCTGCTGGGCCATGCCCACAAAGCAGCAGCCTACAAACCATAGCGATGGCATTCAGGGCACCCCAAGTATCGTGGCAGCAGCTGACGCCGAATCGCGAACATGTAACTGTGCGACACGCGGGGACATTCCACGCCAAGAACTCCCACATCCCGCCTTGCCTGCTTTCACGGCTCACCGGTGGGGCAAGTACTAGTGACTTCGGCTTGCCCTTCACATGGAAGTGCCTTGCCTAATGTACCTGCACGGTGGAGGGTTGGGACCCCCGATCGACCCAAATTCTCGAGACACAGGGACGGTTCATTTCGTTCTTAGGTTGTCAACGTCTGACCGCCTTCATGGCCTATTTCTAGAGTCGGCAGATGCGACCACGGCTGGATTGCACCTCTCTCTTCAGCGGCAGCGGCTGCGTAATGGACTGTTTGGATGATTGCCCGTGGTGGTCGGCCGTGGTGGTGGGGAGGAATCGTAGTGGGGTTAGAAGCACATCAGTCAGGACGGGACCCTTGTCGGTCTTGTTCCCGAGCGGGTTGCGGTGCGACGTGGGCCTGGCCTGCGGCAAACCTGAGTGAGCATCGATCAAATATTGGTGCAAAGTGACGGGCTTGAACAGTGTCGAGGTAACTTCTCAACGTGGGCAGAACGTCTCAACGCAACGTGTTCGTATACACAGTGTGATCATTGCCTCCTTCGGGTGTGGCTAGGCAGCCCATCCTTTGTCTCTCCCCTTATAGCAAGTTCCTCCTCTGGCCTACTTGTAAGTTCCTCCCTCTTCCTCCCTCCCCACTTCCATCGTCAACATTCGGGGCTTCCCACGAGGCTTGGCGGGGTCGTGTTGCATCGAAGCCCCATGCTCAGCGGTAGGTGGCAGCGGGCAGGGGCCACATCTCTGTTTCTCACCTAGCCTGTGAGCCGCCCACTGTGAGTGAGCGGAGCCCACTTGAACTCTTTCCTAGAAGGTCACCACTTTGCCGGCCGGCCCTTTCTTTCCCTCCCCCAAACCCCTTTGAGGGAAACGTAAAAGCGAAAATAAGCCTTTTCCACTTTGCATCGTTGTTTCCTCTTTTCAGGTTTCAACACCTTGCCAACCTAGGTCCAAGTTCGCCGCAAGTCCCCACAGGGCGACGGGAATTACACACTGTGTGTTTTGGCGGGCCTACGGGCGCAATCGCAGACTTGAGTGGCACACTGGGTTGCTGCTTTTAGGTGGCCCAGGCCCGCACAAGCCTGTTTCCATCAGCAGAACCTGCCCGGCTCCCGTCACCTGGAACTGTCCGCCCACACCCACTGCACCACAACCTACCTGAGCCGGGCCTGTGCTGCACTCGGGCGTGGGGAAGGCCCAGCAAGCCGAGAGAGAGAGTAGCGGAGCCAACCCTCCTTTACCTCGGCGGCGCCCGTCTTCTTTTCCTCCCGTCCGTCCAAATCCCCCAACTCTCGACCGGGTCTCACTTGTTGCATCGCAATGGCAGCGACCGCGACGGACCTCTTTGGAGCGTCGAGCCCGCTGGCTTCGATGCATCCTACAATGACTGAGCACGACTTCCGTTTTCCACGGAGGCCAGGTGACGCTGCCGCCGGCAACCACTTGAACCGGAGACCTGACCGATTCGACCAAGATCGCACATCTGCTTCCGGTTCTAGGCTGGCGGCGGCGGCATCCACGACAACCGGGGCACCAAGAACAATGACGACAGGACCGAGCGGCCAACGCCCGGGGCCGCGCGAGTCTCGTCTAGACCTGCCCCTGACTCAGGGTGCTGCCCACCCAGACCTGCTGCGTTCCGCCGCCTTCCAGCCGTTTCAGCGGAGTACCGCGTGTGAGACCCAGAACTTGGACGAGATGCAAAGGCAGGACCCGCTGGCCACCCAGATCTGGAAGTTCTACGCCAGGACGAAGCAGCTTCTTCCTGCCCAGGAGCGTATGGAAAACTTGACGTGGCGAATGATGCATCTCAAGCTGCAGAGGACAAGGACAGCCAACGCGATAAAGTACGTTTTTTCGTCTTACCGCGGTTTCTAGCGTGCTGTTTTTTGGAAGTTCGACGGTGGCGGAAAAGAAGAAGAGTACTGACGTTGTGGGCCGACGAAGAAACAGCCGTGCTCTAGGCCCAGCAGCGAATGCCCCCAGCGGGATTGCGCAATTGCGCAAGTCCTCCGAGCATGCCCCGCTACCACCAGACCCAATGAACCTAGACGACTTCATTCACAACGACAACGTCGGAACGCCAGCTGGCCTCGCCCTAACCCCGACCCCGGAAGCCATGCGTCAGGCCGAGGATAGGTCGTCCCACCCCACGGCGACGGCCATTCCCATCAAGTCTCGCAAGGAGTCGTCCCAGTATCTGGCTCCCCAGTCCGTCCCCGTCGCCGCCCACCAGCGAGTCCAGGACGAGTTTGGTTATCTTCCTCGCCATCCGCGCAAGACTAGCATCGACGAGACGGGCCAACGTGTGAGTTTACGCCCTTTGTTTTGTAAACGACGGCTCTGTGACGAGAGACCGTCGCCTTTCCCCGCCTCTTATTGCGATGACGTATTTCCCATTTGTGATGGCGATCTGATATTGCTTGTCCCCAACAGACCCGGAAGCGTCCGGCCAACTTCTCTCCTCACGTCCCCGCTGTCAACAGCGGCGTCACGACAAATGGATTGGACGCCGATGCGGAATTGAACGAGTACTCGCTGGACCACTTACACCAGCCTGCCTCCATGACCCAGCCGCCCAATCACACGGGAGTCCCCTTCCCGCTTGACACCTTCCGCTTGAACGACCTCAGCATAACCTCCACCGGTCCATTTCAACATCACTTTTCCTTCTCACCCGCCACGTCGCCAATGGTGGCCAATGACCCGTTCTCCAGTCTCTACGGTGGCTCTTCGATACCCTCCGGCCCCTTGGCTACGGACTTCTATTCCCCTCCAGGATCCGCTTACCAGTCCGCTGTTTCCACTCCGCACCCCCTGGGCGATGGCGATGGTTTTTATTTTGGACAGATGGATATGCGCC
Organism: Chaetomium tenue; assembly: GCF_020726465.1. Taxonomy (NCBI): domain Eukaryota; kingdom Fungi; phylum Ascomycota; class Sordariomycetes; order Sordariales; family Chaetomiaceae; genus Chaetomium; species Chaetomium tenue. Next base: position 3,740,490 of record NW_027117333.1, on the reverse strand, counting down.
ATTTGCGTCAGCAGCAGCAGCAGCAGCAGCAGCAGCCGTACAGAAATGTTCACTCAGCGATGGGCAACGCATTGGGCCAGCAATTCCCGTATGGGGCCAATGGCAACTTGATGTTCCCTCCCGCCTCCACCGGTTCCGAACCAACTTCCACATTCAACGCGCCAGCCTCTTTTGGTCACGTTGACCCCACGCGCGTGTTTCAACAGGAGCTCCCGACTCGATCTCCCGCTGTCGGCTTGGGCCAAGAGAACATGTTTTCGTTTGGCGCCGATTCAGACGACGAGGAGGGAGGTGCTTTTGCTGACCGCAACATCCCGATACCTCAAGACCTTTCGCCCCAAGGCATGGAAGACAGCGGGTTTGACAGTTCGTCACTTCAATGGGACCCGTCCCTCCCCGGCAATTTTAGTATGCAGGCAGCTAGGTATCCGGCCGGGCCTACCAGGAAACAGGTGACAATAGGTGGTACGACGACCGACTATGTCGACTCAGGTGGCGATTGGGAAGGATCGGGGTTGAACCGGTCGCAATCGCAATCTTTTGGTACCACAGATGGGCGCACCGGTAAAGTACCGCGAACGGCTTCGACACCGAGACTGGCCAACGGAACAAATCCGTTCGATAGGCTGGCACGGTCAACGCCAAACTCGCCACCAGCCGATGCCAATCACGCTTCGGCCTTCTCCTCTGCCGCTACCAGCCGTCCCTCGTCCCCTCCTCCAACATCGAGACATGGGTCGACAACCAACCTCCAAGCTGCGGGAAGCAGTCAGGCCGAGAGCGGTGCCAATGCCAATGCTAATACACCCACGACATGTACAAATTGTTTCACCCAGACAACGCCGCTCTGGCGCCGGAACCCCGAGGGCCAACCCTTGTGTAACGCCTGCGGCTTGTTCCTTAAGCTTCACGGCGTGGTCCGGCCTCTGAGCTTGAAAACGGACGTCATCAAGAAGCGAAACCGCGGTTCCGGTTCGAGTATCCCTGTTGGCGGTTCAAGTACCCGAACTAGAAAGAATGCTGGCTCTTCAGGAGGCATAACCAAACGCGGTTCTACATTATCTGTCTCCTCGGCCGCCAACCCCCCACCGGTGCAGGCAAGCACGCCCCCCGCAACCCAGAATAGAGCCAACAGCGTGAACGATAGCGAGAGCCCCGCGAGTGGCGCCGCTTCGGCCGGAAACTCATCGGGAAACACACCCACGAGCCACCACAACGGCGCTGGCTCGTCCAACGGCGCAGTCGGCGCGGTCGGCGGGAAAGGCGTCGTCCCCATTGCCGCTGCGCCAGCAAAAACCATTCCTGGGCCTGGCGCGGCCGCCCTCCCGCGCACCACAGCCCCCTCCTCCTCCTCCTCGAAGCGCCAGCGCCGCTACAGCAAGAGTGTTATGGCGTTGGAGCAGACATCGCTCACCGGCATGGACATCGACAGCCCGGAGAGCTCCACAGGCTCCAACGAGGCCGCTGCCGTATCCAGGCCCTTGGGCTCGAGCAGCACGCTTACCGCCATGCAACCCAGCTCGAGCAGTTTGAGCTTGTCTGCCGGTGGTTTTGGCAGCGCAACCATGCAGCCGCAGCGGCCGTTGGCTGGGCCGGGTAGCCAGCGGGCCGGGCCCCAGGAGTGGGAGTGGTTGACCATGAGTTTGTAAGTAAGGGGGTAGTCCGAGGTTTTCTGCCGAAAGACCATTTGGATGAGCCGCTAGGATGGAGGATTGTTTGTGTTGCGCGATCGAGTTGTGGCTGTAGGGCCGAGTTCGCTTCGTGGTCGAGGTACCCGTGTTCTCTGGTCGGTTTGGATTGCTCTCATCTCGCATCGCCTAGGCTCGGCGTGGCTAGATGGTACCCCGTATTTATGAGGGGAGATGGCGCTTGATGATGGAAACGAACCAAAGAGGGCTATACACACGACAGTTGACATATGGATTTGGGGGGCGTTTGTCTTTCTACATATAGCTGGGCCGGTATTAACCCCCTGGCGGTCACGCTCATTTCCCTTCCGGAGGACGCGTGATGATGATGCAGGCTGGAAGGAGCTTGGACGGAATGGGCCAAACCACGCAAGGGTCCGGGGGCTTTCCTCACGTATATACATTCGGGGGAATTCCTTTCATTTTCTTCTTCTTTCGTTCTTTTCTGGGATACGGGGTGCTGGAGGATACCTAGATGGGCGGGCCACGGGCTTGGGTAGATGATTGGGATACCCTTCCTTACTACGTTTGGGTTTGAGGGAGTGTGTGGGAGGATACGAGATGGGGATATGTATGGGGACTGGCAGTATAGGAATCACGGTTAGTGTTTGGTATGTACATGTGTAAGTGGATGAATATTCCGAATATTGCTCTGTGATTGTGATGGTGACTGTTCAGGTGATAAGGAGGTGTCCTCGTACGGCCGCCCTCGGCCCCCCAAAATACGAGACGGAGAAGTCGCCATGTTTAAATCCATACCAAGAAATAGGTGGAATTCGAAGTTGGTTAAATACATTATGGTATTAGATGTTATTTGACCGCAGATGCTGTCGCGGATCCTCCGCTCCTTTGTAAAGTCGCCCAGCATTATACAAATACCACCCCTTTTTACGGCCCCCCTTGCATCTCCTTCATCAACAACCCCCCTAGCTATTCTTCATAATCCCCAACACCCCCCCAATCTTCCGCACGATCCCCATTCCATACCCCACCTCCACCACCCCCCTCGCAAACCGCCAGCTCCGCTCCTGGTCCATGACAGGGTAGCACATCGCCGGCGGGATCGCAGTGCGAATCCCCAACCACGCGAAGCGGTCCTCGCACACGGCCTTGACGTTGCACAACCCTTGCAACCCTTCCTCACCGGCGAAGCGCCCATACCCGGAGCCAGACACGCCACCAAAAGGTAGCTGCACGGCGTAGGTGGCGCCAAAGTCGTTGACGGCGATCATCCCCGCCTTGATGCCGCGCACGATGCGCGGGATGCGCGGGTCCGAGTCGGCGCCGAACACCGAACTGCCCAGCCCGAAGTGTGGGGCGTTGGCGACGGCTAGGATGGATTCGGCGGAGGCGCCCGGCGCGCGCATGAGGACCATGACGGGCGCGAAGCACTCCTCGTTGGCGATGACCATGTCGGGGGTGACGTCTACGAGAAGGGTCGGAGAGAAATAGTGGCCCTTGGGGTGGTCTGGGTGGATGAACCGCTTGCCGCCGGCGAGCAGGCGCGCGCCCTGCTGGACAGCGTCGGCAATCAGGCCCTCAAGGCGTGCAAAGGAGGCATCGGAGATCATGGCACCCATGTCGGCGGTGGGTCCCAGGCGGATGGCGCGCACGCGGGGCTCGAGGATAGAGACCAGGCGGTCGTAGATGGCGGGGGCCGCAACGATGCGCTCGATTCCGATGCAGTTCTGACCCGAGGCCTGGAAGGAGCCACGCATGAGGATCTCGATGACGCGGGGGAGGTCGCGCTTGCTGACTGTGTCGAGGACGATGCAGGCATCTTTGCCACCTAGCTCGGCGACGACGGGTATCAGCGATTTGGCGGCAGAGGCGGCGACTTTGTGGCAGATGGGGCGGGAGCCGATGAAAGTGATATGGGAGATTCCGGGGTGGGAGGTGATGTGGTTTGCTGTTTGCGGCCAGCAGACGACGGTCTGGACGAGGGCTGGGTCGTGGCCGTGGGCGATGAGCGCGCCGCGGGCGATGTTGGTGAAGAATGACGAGCTCCACGCTGTTTGTTCCGAGACCTTGACCACAATGGCATTGCCTGAGAACAGGGCGCTGATAACCGGTCCGATAAAGTTGTGGAAGGGGTAGTTCCAGCTGACGAGGGCGGCCACAACACCCAAGGGCTCGTAGTAAACGGTGTTGCGCTTGTATGCCATGAGCAGGTTTGTCGGTCGTCGCGAAGGAAGCAGGGCCTTTTCGCCGTGCTTGATGGTCCATTGGAGCTTTTCGGTCGTGACGAGAACCTCCCCAAGCTGCGCATCCACCATGGTCTTGCCGCTGTCGAGGCAAGCAACGCGACAGATCTCCTCCTGGTTATCCAAGACATACTGGAGTATAGAACGCAAAACGGCGCGGCGTTCACGGAATGAGGTGGTAGCCCACTTCGTCTGGGCGGCTTGTGCCTGCTCGACGGCTCGGTCGATGGCGTTTGTCGTCGAGGGGTTCACGAGGCCGAGGAACTGCCCGGTTGCGGGGGCATAGCACTGAACGGCGGTGGAACCAGAGACCTGAGTCCAACATTGTCAGCTGTGTGATGGCAACCGGCGATCCGGCACTCGAGAATAACACACCTTGATGGCAGGCTCGTCAAGAATCTCGACCTTGTCAGGCCTCTTGGGCGAAGGGACGTTGTAGCGGATCGGCTGGTCGTTTTCACGCAGAGCAAGATAGAGGAGGGCTAGGGCGCCCAAGCCCGTGAAGAGGAGCGGCCAGGCATAGTCTGGGATATCTATTAAACTGGAAAGCCCGGAAGTGTCATGTTAGGAATGGTACAGCAGCCTCTCCCAATGGGATGAGCTCACCTCAAGTCCTGAACCGCGACACGGAGTTGCTCGAGCAAACTCTCCACCGCCTTTGTCGTCATTATCGTCGGCCTTACTGTCTACCACGGTCTCAACACATCCGACGAGTAGAGGGTAATGTAATTGGCTGAGTTGTGAGCCCGATACCGGTTAAGGATCTGGGGCGGGTGCTGGTGGAAGGAAGTGAGGTGGCCCAAAGCCCACGCACGGTCGCGACTTGCTTGAACCTCACGCCACCACTTTTTGATGGGGTACGTTGTTTGGGCTTGGCTCAGGGGCTTGGCAGGGGAAACTCACAGGGGCCGCAAGGGTTCATGACCCACATCCCCAGCGGCTGGTGCCGAACCCTTGGCACTGCCGTTCAGACGGGAACGGGATGTCGGCGGAGCCACCAGCGGGCTTCTCTAGCTCCGCCGGAGGTTTGAGCCAAGGGTATATAAGACATAAGGGAACTGCTTTCCTAAAGCCCATATGACTACAGCACACGACATATCCTGACATCATCTGCACAAGGTATATATGCAAAATGGCTCTTGTATTGTACAGCAACAACGCAAGTTCAAGCCGCTTTGGAACATAGCTTCCTCCAGCATCGCAAATGTATCCCATCCAAAACGCCGTATGCCATGAAGAAAAAGAAGGAAGAAAAAACAACAGAAAAAAGCCCGACAGAGAGGAAAAGGGAAAGGGGAAACAGCACCACTACGCAGCAACAAGGAACAGCCGCCAGGGGGAAGTCCCGCCTTCCTTCCCAAACCGCAACCAAATTTTCCTCCCTTCATCTTTCGCGTCGAACAACTCTAAACACCGACAATATTGCACTTCCTCTCGCTCCTCTCTGCTCCTTGTTCCGCAAATGTCGGTGGGGTGGGGGATGGGGGATATCATGCTACTTCCCATCCATGCACGCATGCATGCCGCCTGCTGGGATATCTAAAAAGACGGGTGATCAAAAGTGAGAAACAAGAAAAACGGGGAACTACAAAGAACCCATCGCCGATACCGCGCGGGAACACCACATATACAGTCCGAACTTCTTCTCTTCCGTCATATCATGGGTCAATACTCTTCTTGGAGAAAGCAGACAGTCCCCGCTTCCTCACCGTCGTCAGATTGAACCGCCGTTGGCCCGGGAGCCCCTGAGCCGAATGCGTCGATTCAATCCTGCTCAAGCGCGCAGCCGAGGTGAAGTCGTTACTGGCCTCAAAGCTTGGGCGCACACGCCCGTCGATCGACCGCCGCACCCTGTCGTACGACGGCCTGCAGCGATCTATTGACGGCCGGGTGACAGCGCGCTCCGGTTCTACTCCGATATCATCCTGTTGTTGCTGTTCCCGCTGCTGCTGCAGCTCGGCCGAGGCCCGGCTCATGATATAGGTCGTCCCGTCGCTTCCGTTTTGCGTGCGTGTATTGTGCGTCGCGATCGATGGCGGGTAGATTGGCCGTCTGTCCTCATCAACGCTCGCGTACTGCGTGTGCTTTGCCTTCCTGCTCCGCCCGGATAACTTGCCCGACGAGGACGATGACTTGGCTGATGCGTCCTCGACGCCTTCAGTCGCGTCGACGGCCGCAGCAGCAGCCGCGTCGGCGTCGGCATAGTCGCCGCGCTTGGCTTGCTCGCGGATGATGTCCACGTCGTAGGGGAACAGCTGCTTCTGCATCGCCTTGATCACAAGACGTGGTAGGAGGCAGATAACCGGAGTGACGATCAGGCACATCCAGAAGGTCAACTCCTGGTAGATTTGAGGAGCTGCTTGGTAGAAACCGGCAGCGTACGTGAACGACGTGTACACGCCAGTCCAGAAAAAGATGAAGACGTCACTGATGACAACAACGAGAATCATGAGCCAATCCCACCGGTAGGTGTTGATCAGGATGTACGAGTTGATGGTGAGCACGGCCGGGTGGGCAATATAACACCCTAGCCGTGTCCGCTCCGAAACATCAAGCCCGTTCCCGGAGCCCGTGGTCGTGAGGATGACAAAGATGTACGGGATAAAGAAGCTCAGAGTGGACTGGTAGATGCCATCAACCATGTACGCCCTGGAGATATCGTGTCAGTAAAAAGGCCGGGCAAAAAGAACAACGGGGCCGAGGTAGGATACTAACCAGAACTTCGTTTGAGTCCACTCTTTCCGTTCAATCCCGCGACGGTAGAGCTGGGGCACCGCCAGCGACACCGTGTCGCTCACATCCTGATCCAGGACGCCCATAAGGATAACCGGGACCGATGTGAAGAAAAGGTTGAACATGAGGATGTACGTGTACTCAAAAATGTACGAGATGTCGAAATCCGTAAAGGCTTGGAACCAGAAAATGGCCCACGTCCACACCATATTCTTGTAGAAGAAGTTGCTGATCGACTCTGCCAAGCGCCTGTACGACCACCTCCCGTGGACCAGCACCAATCTCTGCAAGAAGCGGAACTGCCCGACGGCGTAGTCAGCCGACATGACAGCCTGCCGCCCCTCCACGCCGGCAATGCCGACGCCGACGTCCGCCTCCTGAATCATGGCCACGTCGTTGGCACCGTCTCCTACCGAGAGAGTCATGACATCGAGGCCGTTCTTGACCATGGCGACGACGGCGGCTTTTTGTGCGGGGCTGACACGGCAGCAGAGCACTGACTTGCACTGCTTGCACAGCAATAGGAACTTCTGTTTCAAGGTATCGCTGAGCGCCCACCGAAGCGTGAAGCCGTCGATCACAAGCGCGTGAGTGGCGGCGGGGGGTTCGTGGTCTTTCATGGCCTTCTTGAGCTCCTCGTCGCTGCCCGTCATATGGAACCTTGCCAGGCCACTGTCAAGTTGCTCTTCGCAAATCGCTAGGTACTCCGCCTCCGTCGCCAAGCTGGCTTCGTCTTCGTTGACCTGGAGACGAATGAGGTCCATGTCGTTGTTCAGCAAATTGCAGGAAAACCCGATGTTGATCGCTGTCTCGACCTTGTCGCCTGTGAGTACCCAGAGTTTGATCCCGGCATCGCCCAACAGCCCAATCGTATCCGGAACGCCGTCTTGAAGACGGTCTTCGATGGCAGTTCCTCCCAACAAGGTTAGGTCTCGCTCGATCTTATCAGCTACTTCCTCGAGCCTCTCCTCACGGTTCTCTAGCGCCGTCGCGGCCACGTCGTGTTCTTTCTTAAACTCGAGGTATTGCGCCTCGGTGAGCTCCTTTTGAGCGATGCAAAGCGTCCGGAGACCCTCAACCGCAAACAGCTCAAGATGCTTCGCCGTTTCCAAGCGGAGTTCGGCTTGCTCGCCCTTTTTGAGGCGAGCATAGATGATGCTGTCGGCGCCTTTGCAGAAAAGCACAATCCGGCCATCCGGCATTTTCACAATCGCACTCATCCTTTTTCTGCTGGAGTTGAACTCGATGGTATTGAGGACGGTGTAGTGCCTGTCGGTACCCATGACGTTCAGGTTGATTCCGTCGTTTGAGGAGCCGAGCACAGTGAAACCCATGTCGCGTGCTGTGGCCACCAGGGCCGCCTCGTCTGGAGACTGAGCCTTGAAAAGCATCTTTGGGGGATCCCCTGGTTCCTTCTCGGCGATGACCGTGTGGCAGAGGGCAAGGGCTAGCATGAATTGTTCGTTTGCTTGTTGCTGTTCAGGGCCATTCTTGCCGGCCAGGTCCTCGACGAAATCGGGGGCGATAAAGGTCAGGTCATCGTCGTGAAGGTACGGGTTGTCGTGAAGTTGGCGAAGTCCACGGAGCGCTCTAACCTTGGCGTCGGCGATCTCGGCCCGGATTGTCCTCGCCTCCTCCTCGACGTTGATGCCCAGTCTCTTGTTCATGCCGGCTTGGGCTTCAGTGTACGCTTCGCCATATGGTTGCCCGTTGATGGTCGCTTTCTTGAACTCCATGACGTTCTGCGTGAGGGTGCCCGTCTTGTCCGAGAAAATATACTCGATCTGACCGACATCGTCCGAGACGTTCCACGACTTGGGGATGCAGGGCTGGTCGATCTTGTCGTAATACATCCCGACATCGCTATAGATGAAGAACGCCTGGGCAGTCCTGACAATCTCAAGCGAAATGTAGAGCGAGATGGGAATCAAGTTCTGGAATACAATGAGGGCAGCCCAAAACGTAATGAAACCAGTCAAGCCCGGGGTCCCTCCGATAGAGCCGTACTCGAACCAGGTCAAGGAAGCATCAGTTCTAGCCCAGGCGACACCGTTCGCGAGAGCAGAGATCAAACACATGACGAGAAGGATGCCGAAGTTGCAGATAACGTTGAAGTTCAGCTCTCTCGCAATGCGGGGCCGCTTGTTGGGTGTGATACCGGCGTTCATCATGATCTTCGTATCATGGCCGGTGAAGACGACAACACCGAGCGCCCATTCCGTGTTCCGGAGGTTGCAGCCCCGCAAAAGCATATTATCAATACCGACGGGTTCCGACATTTCCCTTGGCTCGGCCTTGGGGTCCCAGGGAACTCGTTGCTGCCACTTGACCGCGCCGTTGTACTTGTAGAGATTCGGCTGCGGCGGCTCGCTGTCGATGATGAACTGGGCGCGTTCGCAGTCGCGTGCATGCTTCAACGTCCGCCCGCATCGCAGAGCGGATCGGACCTTGAGGTTAGTTTCGCCGTCCAAATTCTTCGTCTCCACATAGCACGCGCCGTCTGGATCCGACGTCGCCAGAATGATGACATCCGCGGGGAGTTCGTCGTCGTTGTAGATGCGCACGAAGTCGCCGACCACCAAGTTTTTCCAAGCATCCCTGTGAAACCTCGCATTTCCGGAAATGGGCTCCTCTGTATTTATCAGGTCGCCTTTGAGATTTTGCAAGAGTACCGCCTCGTTATCCATGGTGGACGACATGGTGGGCATGTCGGGGTCACGGGGCAAGGGCGACGGTACTGGGGTCATCTGGATATCTTCGTGTGCCGGGGCAACTGATTGGCGCGAGTGCGGCGACGCGACGGGTTCCCAGGCGGTGGTCCTCGTCTCGATAGACATGCGTGGGTCGGCCGTCTTGAAGGTCTGGTGGCTTGGCTCTTCCTTCTTCCACAGCGCCTCGATCGAGCGCCATATCGAACCGAAGAAGCGAGAATTGGCCTTCTTGAACTTCCGCCACCCCGAGACATTATCCTCCCGCACGTTGACGTTCTTCTTGCCTAACAACCGGTGGACGGGCGCATTGTTGAGCACGTTATCGAGGTTCGTCCTTCGGTAATCTTCGATCGCGTCCTTGATCATCGTAACGCAAATAATAAATATTAGGGGGACGGCGTTCAGCCCGGGATTGACACCGCCGAAAATAGGAAATATCTAACAATTAGTTTCTTGTCAACTCTCCGCCTGCGAAGGAGTAGAACGCGGACCGACTTACCACTAGAATAACAAGGAAGAGGAAGAAAATGTTGGCGATATTTTGGAACTGGAAGAACAGGTTCTTGGGAACGAAGGAGAGCGGCGTGTATTTGGCGGTTCGAATCTTGTTTCGCGTGAACTGCTGTAACGGGTACCCTTCCTCATCTTGAAATTCGGCCGGCAAAGGGATGTTGAAGAACAGCTCCCTCGGCCCCGGACCATCACCAAGCTCCTCCTGGACACTGGCGTCGTCTTCTTGGTCGCCATCGTCGGGCTGGGACGCGTCAGTCCCCCCCGATGTTCTCTTCTTCTCGTTCGCCATGCCCTTGTTGTTGTGTTTCCTCCCCATCAGCGAGAGACGCTTCATGGAGCTGCTCTTAACCGTCAACTTCCGGGTGGCCCATCGAGACCGCTGCATCGACGACAGATGCGGCTCAGCAGCATCTCCCGCACCGCCCTGCGGAGACGCCATGATGGTGGGATCGCGGGCTGGGCCCGATCACCCCGAGATGGTCGCCAGGCTGGCCAAGCTTGGCCGAGTCGCTCTAGATGGGTCGGGAGTGGCGGTGGGGTCCGACCTGGACGATTTCGTACCAATTTGTTGTCCCAAATGTGTCGTGCTGAAAAGCGGTCGCGAATCCAGTGCAGAAGCGGCCAAGAATGAACGGCAATAAGGCAGATTGGGCGAACGTGGCGATGGACGTGTTTCGTGGCCGCTGCTAGAACCAGGGACGGCAGGGGCCCAGGCGAGAGAGATTTCGATGCGCGCGCTGCGGAAGAGTCGGGTTTCAAACAACAAAAAGAACGAGGGGACGACGCTATGACATGGGCAAGCCTATGCAATCAGCAACCTGAGGGGGCGATTTTGGTAGTCAACTCCCTGGCTACGATCTCATGAGCGTCAAAGGAAAAGGGGAGAGTTTGAATGGTACAATGCGAGAAGCAAATGCACTGGGCCGCCTTTCTTCCTCTGGACAGAACAGCAGATGGAAACAGGGGAGGGCCGCTAGGATCCCAGGTCCCTGAATTGGTCAGCGCTCTCGCTCTCATTTCACGGCGTCGCGGTACCAAAAGTGGGGCTTCCGCTTGGTCGCTCTCGGCTTGGTCTTGGAACTTGCGTCCGCAACTCAGTCGTTAATATCTTGGGTAACATGCGAGGCTGTTTTCGTATTGACCGCCCTCACATCATTCCGAAGTGCCCGTTTTGACATCAAATCTAGTGTAGTTCTGTACAGTGTGCTCAATCAGGAGTCAACCATCAGCACCAAGTCGCAATACTTGAATACGCTTGAATTCGTACCAATCAATATCGTCATCCCAACATGGATGACCTCGCTCGGGGACCGCGGTGTCTTTCAGAACCCGATTTTCTATGTTCCGGGGAGGCCGGCAGCACGCACATGCGTTAACGGGCCAGCGGGGGTGAAGGCGGAGACGAGACGGGCGAGACGGGAATATGCAAATTGGGACCTGTTTGGCGATCTCGTCACGGACTGAGTAATCCTTCCCCCCTCCCGGGCACCACCCTCTGGCCAAAAAAAAAAGAAGCGAACTCCAAGTGTGGAACTAAATACCGCCAAAACCTTCGGCTCGCGGAACAAAAGGAAAGCAATTCGGAAGCCCAAAGTCTACTTTTTATTTGACTCGGTTTCTTTTATTTAATATATTTTGCTCGACTTTCTTTGCCTTTTTCCCTTTTTCTTGATTTCCTTGACTCTTATGTCTTTTCTTGATTTCTTGCTCCCGTTTCGAGATCGGTTTTTTGGGCCAGAAGGTACCGGGGTTATCGGCGATCTACCCCATTTTCGGACTTTAGTGAGCCCCGGTGTCCGACCTGGCCCATCGTGGGATTGCGGCCCTGTTTCCCTCCGTTGAAAACCCCGTTCACCGACTCCGATCAGAGACTGATGAAGGTATTCGCATCCGCGACTCCCACACTTGGACGCCCGACGAACCATTCTCGGCTCCAACTAGAGAAGGGAAGTACGTTGCGCTGAGGATGGCATGAGGGCCTCCGTGCGCTTCGGACTTTTCTGTTTTCCTTGATTACCCGACGAAAGCGAGATAAAAGTAACTCATTGCCTGACGAACTCCGCCTCAACCCGTGGCACCGCGGATTGGAAGCATCACTTCGTACTGGTGGACGTTGCCGCAGATTTGCGGCGGTGCCTTCTCTGTCAGCGGGCAAGTGAAACATGCTGCTTTGCTACCTCGTCGTAAACTGGAGGGGCAGGTAAGTTCCGAGGGAACGACTGCGCCCCGTGGTTCGTCCAATCAAGGCCTTAGTTCAGACGTCGAGATCTGTGCCTCTACAAACCTATCCAAGGACGAAATCCAGTGGACGGGTTTCAACGAATCCCAGGGGCAAACAAACAAAAAAAAAAAAAAAAAAAAAAAAAAGGGGGGGTGGGAAAAGGCTGAACTCTTAAGTGTAAATAAATACCGGCGAAGTCGTCGACGAAAGGAACGAAAACAGCCATTCGGAAGCCCAAAGTCTACTTTTTATTTAACTCGGCCTCTTTTATTGGATGGTCATCATCCATCATGGCCACTGCTACGGGCGATGGAATCATCACAGACGTTCAACCAACGCCTTTTCGAGTACCAGCTCACAAAGGTAACCGAACGAGGCAGTTGGTCATCGGCATCCGATCCGATGATATTTAAGCGGAAGGGCACCCAAGCGGCGAATGAGAAGTTACAGTTGATGGGCTCAGACCGCTCTGGGCCAGGGCAGCATTTCGGACTGCAAAGGCAGAATACACGTAGTGCATATGATTTTGTGGTCGTCTTGGGCGAGATTCTTCCCGTGTATACGCCAGGACTCGGAGATACAACCAAATTCAAGACGCCTGCATCTGGCTGCAGAGACGCCAGCGTTAATGACTTCAACCCCATGACCCATCACATCATTCTTGCCCAGAAGCACACACGAATCTTTGTTCGAAAGCTGGGGGGCGACCGGGCAAACCTGCTTGTCCTTGTCGACAAGAAGGATGCCCGGTCTCTGCGGGGTCTCACAACTCCCATCCAAAATGGATACGCGACTGGTGTACATACTACCCAAAGTGGACGGATACTCTAGTCCGCCAGCGACCCGGTATCAGGAAAGGCTAGCGCAGCGGGAGCAGAGCATTTCAGAACTCTGCGAGGAATACAACCAGACACACAAATTCCTCGACGTCCATAAGGCGACCAAAAAAGGCAGAGGCTCTGTGAAACGTAAGTCTCTGGCGAAAGGAAGACATTTTGAAGGCCATCGTAGCGTACCACGATCTCAGCTTTATTTATCGTGCCCTCGGAAAGAGCAGTAGCTAAGAAGGAAGAGATGTCGTCGACCTACTCTTCACCAAACCGCACGAGATCGACAAAGACGCAGCGTCCGATTGCCGAAGGACTACGCCTGAGTCAACTTGAGGAAATTCTCCATTACCTCCAACTCGAAAGGGAACAGGAATCAAGAAAAGAGAGGAAGAAGTAAAATGAATCAAGAAAAGGTAGTTAAAGAAGTAAAAGAAATTACCTAAGAAAGGGAAGAAAAGTGAAAGCAGAATAGAAAGAAAGAAGTAAAAGGAAAAGAAAGAGAAGGCAGCGAAGAAAACTAGAAAAGAAAGGAGGTGGAGAAAACTAAAATAAACAAAAGAAACCGAGTTACCTAGGTAATTAAAGAGTACCTCTTTGGGCTTTCGAATAGATAATCCGGTCTACTATCCTATGTCATTCGCCGAAAGGAGTACGTGGAAAGAGCGGGCAAAGGGTATGTCTCTGAATAGCCTGCTGTCCCCTCTTGTCTGCTCTATCATTGTGCTTTTCGCATCCGCGAAGAGGCGCCGGAAGCAAAGATCGTGGTGGCGTCGAGGTTTGTTAGATCCCTCGACTTTGTCCAAGAGGCTGTCTCAAAGACAGCCAGGACCACCCCAGCACTCGCCGTAGACACAGCGATGTGCAACGGGTACATCAAGATCGACGATCCCATCGATGGCCTACGCCTCTTCAACCAATCGACCTCGGGGCCGGTTTTCCTCTTCCTCAGCGCCACAGCAGGAGGGGCGGGACTCAACATTGCCACGGCATCGCGTTTAATTATTTGCGAGCCTCAGTTCAGCCCCTGGGTCCGATGCCCAGCTTATCGGGCGGCTGCACCGCCTGCCGCAGAAACTGGACGTCTCCGTATATCGCGTAGTTGGTTGGCCCTGCCCAGCGGACGCGTACCTCGTCGACAACTCCGTACGAAAGTCGGAGTTTGAGAGAGGGCTGATGACAAGCCTGCGACGGGAGGATGGGGAGCCGCTCCTCTTAACCCCGTTGGAGTAAAGGGGGAGAGGGGGGAATGCAGTTAGATCTAAGTAAAGATGATATCTAAACACCCAGTTGAGGCACACTGCCTCTACTTTCTTTTGACTAATTCGCTGAGCTTGCTACCATATCGCCCCTCGCGAATCTCTTCGTTTATAAGGAGAGAGATCGCCTCTAGAAATCCATGTCCAGGCCGCGCCAACCAGAAGCGACTTTCTCCAGTATTTCCGAATCCTCATCGTCCTCGCCCTCCGACTCCGCTGTATCTTCGGAGCTTTCTTCCGCCGCCTCCACTTCCTCCCCCCCTAGCTGGTACTCCTCCGATCCCCGTTATCAGAATCTTGATCAATAAAATCTTTGTCTGATGTATGCTCCGTGGTAGAGTTCGTTTCCGTCCCGCTGGAAAAACCGGAATCTTCTTCGAACCCCGCAAATGCTCGGAGCCAGATTGCATCTCGGATGAGGTGTTCACATCCATCAGTGCCTGGGAGAAACATATCGAACAAGCTCATCGGGAAAGGACGCCCCAGACCTGCCCTACCCCAAGTTGTAGTAGGGGCGACTTCGTATACCCGTTGCGTTTTGGGTCCAGGGCCCATCTACGCAAGAAACACAAGGACGAGCTGGATCCAGAGAGGTATGCCCGGTACGCGCCACCGAGTAAGCGGCGACGTATCGATCCCGAGGTACGATATTACAATCAACAACGGTGCTCACACCCCGATTTCACGGTTGAAACCATATTCGCTACCTTTAACGATTATTTTGAACATGCCCAGATTCACCATGGTGCCCGGAAGGAGTCCAAGGTTTCGGCGGTACCTCCACTTGGAGTTCGGCTTTTTTTGGCCAGAGAGTGCACTCAATGTCTACTTTTTATTTAACTCGGTTTCTTTCTTTTCTTTAGTTTATTTCACTAATTTTACTTTTTTTTTTTTACCTCTTCCTTTTCCTACTACATAGTTTTCTTTATTCCTTCTTTCTCTTTTATTCTCCATTTGCCTTTCTTAATGTCTTTGACTTCTTTTTTTTTAATCTGGCCAGAGGGCGACTAACAAGATGCTCCGTGCACCTGTTTCAAATCTCCTTTGCAAAGCGCATCTGGGTTCACGCATCCCCGACCCGGTGTAAATTACTGTAATCGTGTAACCTATAACTAAAGTTGTGCGCGTCGACGCGTCGAAGCGCCAAGAACGCGACTTGGGACCCGACTCGCACGAGACAATCTGCCAACCACAAAAGAGACGAAGACTGAAGATGTCGATTTTGCTCTGAATGGCGAGGCCCGGCGGTATAACGAGCTTTTTCAAGCCGGTCTCGAAATCGCCGCAGAGCCCACAACCCAAAGCGGCGTTAAGAGCGGAAGCATCGATAACTCCTCCCCCGCTATCACCATCGCCAGTACCATCCGCTCACTTCCCCTCGTCCCCACCAGTCGCTGCATCAACTTTCCGGGACCGCAACGCGGTGATCAAGGGCTCAGACGATGAGGATGATGACGAATTTGGTTCCGATGACGACTTTCCGGAGCTGTTCTCAAATCTGCCACGCAATCCCCTCCCCGTTCAAGCAGCGGGAAACGGGTCCAATATCTATGCAACGCCCAAGGCGAAGCGGAGAGTGCTGGAGTTCTACTCTTCGCCCTTGACTATCAACACCAAACATCACAAGTTTGATATCAAGGCATTACTCAAGCATGCCGAGGCGGATGAAGCCGTCGAAGAGGGTGAGCAGCGTACCGCGGCCCTCATAGCCCAGGGACCCCCAACAGCACGCGACCGTGTGGCGGCAAACGAGGAGCACACCAGTCTTCGTGACACGATGCTGGACGTGTTATCTGATCCCGAGGGTAGCCAGGACGAGGGGAATCGAGGGAGACTAATGCAAGCGGTGAAACGGACCGAGGCAACGGTCAGCCGGAAGGAGTGGTATTTTTTCGATCGCCAGAATCAACCTAACAGCACGGCGATTCAAGTACGGCACCCCTTTCCCAAGGCCGATGCCACCGGAGTTTGGGCCTTCCTTGGTCCAGAAAAGCATAGGTCCGAGGTCTTCGAAGACGGGCTGCCTTACAATGTCCAATGCCGGATGCAGAACTTGCCTGACAGGATCTTCCTGTGGGTGCTAGATGAGGCGGTGTTCACGAAGTCAAGGAAGCTCCAAGGCGAGTATATTCGGCTCCTTGGCATCTGCTCAGACCAGATCAAGCGACTGCTGCTCGACGATAAAGTCGTCGGGCTATTTCAAGACCTTGGAGCTTCAGAGCGAGCTCTTGCGACGACGTCTCAACCAAGCGGAGACTCGGCAAACGGCGCTCCCTATCCAGAGGATTGCCGAACCCGCCTTCAGGCTGTGCTTCGCATCTTGGCGGGGACTGCTCACGGTTCAACGACCCAAACATTAACACGGACCATGTCCATCCTCCTCCGCCTCGGCATCGACAACCTCATACGTGAGGATGAAACGGTCGCGACGGAGTACCAAGATGCGTTGCTACAAATTGTGTTGGCGGTCCCGTGGAGAGTCTGGAATAACTTCGTGAGGAACCCTCTCTAACCCGTACACCTTTCGCTATCCGACTCCTGACATATTTCGCCCCTCCTAGTGCGGAAACGTGAGCGACTCGCTCTACTCACATACCCAAGATGCTACACTCCGCTGGAATGCCGTCTCTTCGATTCCGCCGCTTCATGTGAAGCTGATCGAGCTGCGCCGGCGCCTGGCACTCGTATTTGTCTTCGACGACCCCCGCCGAGCCTTTTCTCCGCCAGAAGACACCTTCAGCATCCGGTCCATCATCGATCGTCTCGAACAGGCCGATGAGTTCGTCGTGGACCGCACTAACACGGATTATGTGGAGCTACTAGCACTATCC
Source organism: Chaetomium tenue (assembly GCF_020726465.1). Taxonomy (NCBI): domain Eukaryota; kingdom Fungi; phylum Ascomycota; class Sordariomycetes; order Sordariales; family Chaetomiaceae; genus Chaetomium; species Chaetomium tenue. Next base: position 3,723,503 of record NW_027117333.1, on the reverse strand, counting down.
GAGATGCTGAGTGTTGCGGTTGGCGACGGGTCACCACCAGCCGAAAACACAAGCCCGGAGGCTGTCCAACAGTACAATGCCGAAGTCGACGAGCTGGCACGTAAGATCAAACTACTGTGGTCTAATATACACGAGCAGGGAGCTGCCTACATGTCGAGGCTAGAAGTCCGCGTACAACTGAGAGACTTCGAGCGCAAGTTACAACACGTCGTGCGAACACGGCCCCGTCCCAAGGAGGACATCTTTGGACTCAATTCAACCGAGGACGATCTCAAGCGCCCCAAGCAACAGCAGTTCATGAAGAGGTTCCTGAAAAAAAGGGCATCCCCGAAGACTCCTTAGAAAGAACACAGGCGACACTTGGAAGCAACAGCCTTGGTGCACGTTATTCTGAATTCTCCATCTCAGCCCAAATCATCCCCCGTCCCCGACCTATCATACAAACCCTAGAGATACCCCCGTTAGCGCTTGGCTCGGCTCGGCTCCGCTTCGGATTAATGATCTAAAGCACATTCCCAAACAGGCTATCTTGCGTGAATCCCAAATATCCCCTGACGATCTATGCCGTGGAATGCAAACAACGCCAATACCTGAGTAGGGAGCCTTAATCGTAGAACTTGCGGTTAGGGTTCTTGCCAAACAAAGCCTCGCGCATCGCTGGCAGGGCGCTCTCCCGGAGCAAGTCCAACCTCGCCTCAAATGTGTTGTTGAGATCGATCTTGCCGTTCCCCCCAACAATGACCACACCGCCAGTGCTATGTCAGACAGATGATATCAGTACTCCAATCCGCAGTATATCAGGGAGCCAGCTGGTTGGTTGGCTAGCCAAGTCTTACCTCCCATCCGGCACGTTGTTCTCCTCGTCAATCGTCGCCTTGACGTCACTGCCGACCTTCTCCTTGTACTCGACGGCGGCGGCGTCGATGGCCTTGCGCACGATCTCGTAGTCGGCCTTGCGCGCGCGGATCTGCAGCTCCGGCTCGCCCATGGCGTAGAACCCCTCCAGAACCAAGCCCTTGAGGACCTCCTCGTAGCGGGCTGGGTCCTTGGCGGCGTCGCCGAGCTGGTCGGCGGCGGCGGAGAAGATGTCGTCGAGCAGGGCCTGGCGCGCGCCCAGCACGCGAAGGCGCGTCTTGTTCGCCACGGTCGACCGCGTCGTCTGCTGCGACATAGTCGCCTGTTTGAACTTCTTCTGGTACGCCGTGTCGATGGCGTCCGTCTCCTGCCGCACCAGCTTCGACTTCTCGATCGCGAACTCCTCGTCCGCCTTGATTTCGATCTCGCGCGCCTTCTCTGTCGCCTCCTGCTTGATGAACGCCGTCATCTTACGCAGCTCTTGTCCGACCTAGTGAAAGCATGGCTTGGTTAGAAGTGGTTTGTAGGCGGTGGTGTGGGAGTCGTCATGAGGGGGTGGAGGGGAACGTGGGCGCTGAACGGGGGCGATGTTCGGTTGAGGATAACCCAAGCTCCGCCTTGCGCGGAGCTTAAGATTGGTTATATCGCGTACCTGGTCGTCGGACAACGAGTGGATTTGTGACATCTTGACGGGGTGGTTGTTGGGCGGACTGGGAAGGGTGCGGGTCCGGCAAGTTCGAGGTCGAAGAAGGGAGAAGCAAGCAAGCTTGAAGACGGTGATTAAGCAGAAGGTCGTTTTTGTCGAGGTGTTGGGTACGAGTTTACAGGAGAGGGTTGTCAGACTCGGTGGACTGCGTAAACCTCGTGGTCTTGGTGTTGCAGTGTGGTGTGTCTGAGGGTGTCAACCAACAGCGCCGTTGACGCAGCTGCTTGAGACATGGATGACCTGCTACAGCGGCTTGGCAAAGGCGCGGGCTGACGGCCAACTTGGAAATCACCAGCCACAGCGGCACCCCACCTTGCCGAGTCCCGCGCGATAAGATAACGATAGGTACCTAGGTTGGCCTGTGAAACAACATAGGCCAGCCACAGTTGCAGGACCGGGGCCGTGGCTTAATTACTGGATGGATGGATATGGTTGCTTCATTCCGTCGCCCAAACAAAGCCAGCCCCCCAGACGCACAGTGCATTGGCCTGCAGCGCCACTCACCATCTGAGCTGGCGTCACAGGTTCGTCGTCGTGCCAGGGGTCAGGACCTCTAGGAGGACCCAACGTTTCGCCTGTATTTCGTAGTTGTCTTTTTCCCCATCATTTCGTCTCCAGAGCGCAAATGCACCCTTATTTGGCGGTTATCCTCTGACCACTTGCGGCGACAATTGAAGAGGCCCTGCGGCCCACTGTCTCACACTTGTGCCGCACCCGGTGTGTTGCTGGGCTGCTTCAGGGCCGCTTCCCCACGACGGGCGGTCGCGCCGCATGATCGCTGGCCGCAACCCCCGTGGTCGTGACGAACACCCACCCGCCTGTCCACCACGCTCACGCAGCCCACATCCATTTGCCGAAGGGTGGCGTCATTGTTTGAAGGTTTCCTATACCGCTGTACGAACGAAGACTATAATCTGATCAAAACCCGGCGGTCCACCATCCGGCCTGTGATCCAACCTGCGGCCAACTACGACCAGCCTCTGGGGCCAAACCAGAGAATCCCACCAACAAACCCTACATCCTCCTCCAATTCTCCAAACGAACCGGCGCATCTTCAGATCGTTTATTCCATGCGATTCCGATAGTGCACCGCCTGCAGCCTCTTGCCGCCACCGCAATGGGGCTCATAGGCGGCATCTCTCCTGGCGGGAGCATTGCTGTAAGTTGATCCGCCTTTACTTTGACAAACCAAGTCACGGCTGCTAATACGAGGGCGGACACGTAGCTCGGAATCATAGTCGGTCTTTTGTCCACGAGCGTTCAGAGCCTAGGTCTCACACTTCAACGAAAGTCGCATATCCTCGAAGACGAAAAGGCACCCTACGATGTGAGGCGGCCGCCATACCGGAGGAGGAGGTGGCAGGTGGGAATGGGCATGTTCATCATATCCAACGTAGTCGGAAGTTCGGTTCAAATATCTACGCTCCCGTTACCGGTTCTGTCGACACTTCAGGCCTCGGGCCTAGTCTTCAACTCGATTTGCGCCACCCTCATACTCGGAGAACCGTTCACAAGGTGGTCACTGTGGGGGACATTGCTTGTTTGCGGCGGAGCCGTCTTAATCGCCATCTTCGGCGCGATCCCGTCACCGGCGCACAAGCTGAGTGAGCTGTTGGACCTATTAGGGAGACGACCGTTCGTGCTCTGGATGTCCTTCCAGGCGGTCTTCGTCGTCGGCCTCGCGGTCGCCACCGAACTCGTGAGCCACTTCACGACGCTGATGCAAGACCCCCGATTCCGTCTCGCGCGAGGCTTCTCATACGGGTGCATAAGCGGCACCTTATCTGCGCACTCCCTTCTCGTGGCCAAGTCAGCCGTTGAGCTGATCGTCCGGACGATCGCCGATGGCGACAACCAGTTCATCCACTGGCAGTCGTGGATGCTGGTTCTCGCCCTCATTACTCTCGCGCTGACTCAACTCTATTATCTTCACCGAGGCCTCAAGCTAGTCTCGACATCCGTTCTATACCCGCTAATATTTTGCATTTACAACATCATCGCGATCCTCGACGGGCTCATCTACTTCCGCCAGACCGACCTCATCAGCCCCTTACGCGCATGCCTAATCACTCTCGGGACCGTCATCCTTCTTACAGGTGTGCTTGCGCTGTCATGGCGTCTTAGCGATGAGCAGCACACTCCGGGCGTTGGGCAGTCAACCTTGGCACCCGGTCTCGGGCTCATCGAGGATACGGACGGCGAAGAAGATGGCGAAGAGGTTTCGTTGCGCTCTGCGCTCCTCGATGAAACTGGGGGCGCATCGTCGACACAGTCCAACTATCAAACGTTCGCGGCACCTCAATCTCCCGATGTTTCCATGACCCCAGCCGCTTCCGAGCCCCAAAGACAAGGCTCGATGACCCGCGCTACAAGGGCAGCCTCGTCCCGCTGGGCGGAACAAGCCGAGATCTGGGATGAACTCGAGGACCGTAGCACTCCAGAACCGACGTCACCCGCGTTCAGCAGACGTCGATCGACCACTCTACCCGGCCATCGACATTCACTCTCGTTCACAACAAGACGAGGGACAACGGAGGGCGAAGGTACCGAAGAAAGTGAACCACTTATGCCATCACAGAGGGTAAATCTCAAGAAGCGGCGTAAATCAACTGGTTTCCCAGGTTTCACAGCTAGGAAAACCACGGCCAGAAAGTCGTCGGGTGGCTTTCAAGGTCTGGCGAGAAATGTATTTGGCTTGAAATGGTGGGGGAATAAGCCTAGGCCAACGGGGCTGACCGATTCTCCGAGGGCGAGTTCTGCGAGTTGGACAGCAGCTCCCACCTGCAGGGAGGATTTAGAGGCCGGGCTGGCAGGACCTTCCTCAGAGGAGAGGCCGCCACCGGTATTTGACTCAAGGCCAGATCAGGGGCCGGGGTCGGGGAGGACGAGACAGGATGATTCTCCAGTTTAAATCAAGTCTATTTTCGCTCTTTTGTTCAACTGGCGTCCAACTTGGATCTGCATTGGCGTGGCGTTGTATGCGTTGAAACAGGGTTATATACAATATACCATTCAGACCATGGAGATAGTCCCGCCGTGCAGGATCATGTGTGCGCTTCTGGCAGCCATGTGTGAACGTTGCTTCCCAGTAACGAAGTTCATGAACAACATCTCTCTGAGATGGCGATTCGTGTCAATTGGCTCGATGAATTATAGTTCGAGGTCGCCCAAAGTTGGGCTAGCTTTACCACACTTGACACGCGGGAGGAAGATAAACCCTCTATATCAGGGAGAATGCAGCCAACAAGTCTGAAGGTAAAGCAAGAGGGGCCGTGCCACGCTCATTATTCCGTCTCCCCGTCCCGTGTAGCTCAACCAACCACCTCATGGACGTTATAGCGCTTGTCGAAGAGACAACTAACCACCCCTCCCCCCTCCCCCTTTCCTCCTCTAACCCCTCAGCACCACCCACAACCCAACCCAACCCCCTTTTCAGATCCTCCCAAACCCATTCTTCTCATCAATATGCTGGAACCGCTCGCGCTCCTTGCGATCCTTGAGCAGGCAGGCGGTGGCCATGATGAACATGACGTCGAAGCCGACGATGCCGAAGAGCGCCGTGAAGATGTTGTCGATGAAGACGTTGGCAAAACCCGAGATCGGGGTCGCGCACCCGCGCATGACGGCCGCGGCGGCCTTGCTCGCGCACGTGGCGTCCGTGACGAAGGCCGGGCTGCTGCTGTTGAAGTAGCCGCAGCAGTTGAACTGTAAGCGGAGTGTTAGTGGGGGTTATTCGGGAAGGGGCAGGGGCCCGGCTCTGGGAGAGGGGCTCGTGGTGGTTGAGATACTAACCTCGAGCTGCATGAGGCTCTTGATGTCGTTGGGTTGGGCGGTGAAACGAGGGGCGAAGTCCTCCCTCAGCTTGAGGGTCTGGATCCATAGGTAGAGGCCGAGAATCATGCTGAATATCAGGCAGACCACTGCCATGTAGCTCGCGAGCTTGAGCCATTTGCGAGAGGACGTGGCGAGGCCGGGAAGTGTGACGAAGAAGGTGATGAAAACGAAGATGGCGTTGACAATACCGGCTGCATGCTAGTTAGCCAAAGGTTCCCACCCGCGAATTGATGCGGCCACCACCAACCTGTGAGCGGAAACTCCTGGTACAAGAGGTTCCTTGCCGCTTGTCTCCCGTTTTCCGGTACCTCATCCTTGATGTTGTTGACAATGACGGAGAAGCCGAGGATGAAAACGCCCATGAGCAAAAAGAGGCCATCGGCGACCAAGTAGGCGATCTGAATCTTGTTCGCCATCCTGGCCAACTAAATCGAACGAGTCTCGGGGACGTAACCGTGCGTATCCTCTCGATATATCACTTCTACAACTCGGAATGACTGACGACCAGCGTCGATAGATTCTTCCTGCTCGCAAGGAGTGGAACGGGCGAGATCGACCGGCAATCCCGGTACCGCGAAAAGAAAGAAAGATGGATTAAAAGAAGGTGTCTCGAAGAAATGAAGAATAAAAGACGGCGCTGGCTGTCACCAAGACATCGAGCTCCGAACTCGACGAATGGGCCTGGTGGGATCACGGGTCTGACCTGATAGGACAGAAACGAAGAGGGACAGAAGCCGAAGAGAAGAGAACGATAAAACTCAAACCACCAAAAAGAAAGAAACGAGGTTCTCGCCTCAAACCAAAGTTACCAATATTAGATAGGATACCCCATCTCAAAACGAGCAAAGGAGAGAGAAAACGGGAGAGCAAGCAGAGACACGACCAAAGCACCACCGCCGGGATGGGACGACGAACGGGGCCGACCTTCGCCAGGGCTTGGCTTGAAGGCGGGCGAGCCACAATTGCCAGATTTTTGCTTTGATACCAAGACCAAAGCGACCAGTAAGAGATTGGACAAGGCGAAAAGAAGCAGGCGATTGTACTCCACTGAGCGAGTCAACCGCCTGCTTCAGCCTGTGGCAGAGGTTGTCCTGCGTTCGATTTCACGCTCCCTGACGGGAACCGTTTCAGATGGCGTCGGGAGACCGGGGTTTGGCGACAATGGGTTGGTCTCAATGGGGCGAGGGGGCGGCCCCGCACGGGCCTGTAGGCGCCCACCCCAAAGCCCGCCGTTACACTGGCGCCAGCAAAGGCCTGCCGAGTGGCCTGTCGGGACGGGAACTGCTTCAATAAATTCGCCGCTTCCTGCCTCGGGCGGTTAGGGAGCCAGCAATCATCAAGGATGTCGACTTACCCACATAGCTTACTGTGTACGAAGCCGTCATCCGAATTCTTTAAATATCTCCAGACAGTCGCCTCTTCGGCATGGAAGGTGTTCAGTCTGTTGGATGAACCAGCTTGGAACTTCGTCGGGCTCCAGGGAAGTCGAACTCTGAGTTGAACCCTGTTCCACGACCTGGATGGAACCTGGGATGCTCGAGGGATACCCCCGAGGGGAATTCTGACACACAACAATCCCGGCTGCCACATGCAAGCGATCTAGATATCAAACTTCAAAAGCAAAAGTTGGAATAGATCGAGTCCAACTCCCCGGCGAGGATGGCGTGCGAAATCCGTACATGTAGGCAACAACCTTTGATTGAAGTTAGAATAGGTAACTCACTACTCGTAAATTCCTCTCATCTCCTCGCATCACCAAGAGTGTGGGGCGAGTGCTTGGCACGCTCCGAGGTACCCTTTTTTTTTTCCCTTTTCCTAGGGCCCGTACTGTGATTCAGTATAAAGAGGCTTCGAAGACTCGACTTGCAGGTCTCTTGCGGTTGAAGCTTCAAGCCGTGTAAAAAAGAAAAAAAGAAAAATACTCCGTATCGGTTCAGCATCCGAGTCCTCGACAGCAACCGACGATTCCTTGCCACGCTTGACATGCAGATCTGACGGGAGCTTGTGCAGGATTGCCCTCGCCCAATCACGTTGGGTCAGATTTCGTGTTCTGGCAACTGATCAGACCGGCGAATCAGCACGCGGCCGGCTTCCGTAAGGAGAAGTTTTGCTGTGCCGAAGCCCGCTTGTTCATTTTCGACCAAGCCTGGCCCATCGGGGGCATCCCCAGGGCAAAAAGTGTCGAAAGAGAACTAACGACAAGCCTTTTTTTGTTTTGTCTCATGTTCCGTCACAAACAGAACGTCGATGTGTCCGTGATATGGCCATCAACCCTCATTCTGGCTAGCGTTGCCTTTCCCGCCAAGTTGCGTGTCCAATTGAAATGCCAGCGTCCCCCAGCCTTGGACTTCCCCATACCGGCGAGACAGCAGAGGCATGCCATGCCGGAGACCTGAGAAGGACCTACGGCAGATTTCAGCCACCCTTCCACAATCTGCCTTTCAGCGAGTCCATGGCAGCCCCCATCAGGCTTTCTCAATCAGCGCCCCTTTCACGCGCAGGACACATGTTGGTGCTGGCAAATCCTGACTGTGCGCAATCACACGCTAACTATCGGCCACCCCCGCTTTTTGACCCTTGCTCGAGATGCAAGCCAGCGCTCTGCGATGCCAGTCAGCCCAGGGTAGACTGCGGCACAACAACACCAGTCCCGGGGGACCCGGATCAATCACGTTTTTGGCGTTCTGGACTTTCGCGACTGTCGTCGCTGCATTGGGGGTTCACCGGTCCAGCTCACCAGTTGCACCGTGCCGGGCTGCTTCTCTTGCCGTGCCGTCCTCTACACAGTACATGTGAATAGGCACTGAGACGGGAGAACAGATATTCGGGACTCTCCTCACTCACCTTCAGCCGGTTCAGTCCAGATACTCGGGCATAATCTCATCTTATTATCGATCCGAGGAGCTGGACACAATTTGTTGATCGACCACTGAGCGGTAAGCAGGTCGCAGCAGGGGGCGTTGCAACTCAAAAAACGAGGAGGCCCACTGCCATTGTGAGGTTGATGTCGGCATTCGCCAGCTGGCGAAACCAGACTGCCATCCACTGCCCAAAGATGGTGGGGAAAGAAGGCTTCGAGTTCGATAGTTCTCTGTGCGTCCCTTCCACGCCTGCATTCTCTGATGAGGTTGAGGGAAGCCGCGGCGCGTCATTGGACGCTGTGCCCAAAGGTGGCTCCAGCCCGTCGAGCATCCTTGTGTCGTTGCCTGCAACCCGGAAGGCTCGCGGCGCAGATGGGCATGAGAAGACCCCGTCGTGAAGACGTGCTGGCGAGATGTTGCCCTGCAGCCTCGAGGCCCAGCAACCCGCGAGACAGCGGGCTGGGTCCCCACACCCACGACTCCGGCGAACTAGAGGCCCCGATGCACACTCTTGCGCAGCCATTCGGGGTCGTTGTCTCTGTCAGACGCAAGTGCCCTGCCGGAAGCATTACGCGCAATAAAGGTTCTGGCGATGCCTCGGCCTGTCCGCCTCCCCTTCGTGTCCACGTTGGTCGAAGCTTTGCTGCTTGCCTTCCCCCCTCTGTCCGTGCCCGCCGTCTCGTCCAAAAATGGAACGCAAGTGGAAATGCAAACCCGGGGAAGCCAACGCGGTTTCCCAGGTGCCAGTTTGCCGTTCCCCCACACCTTCCTCTCCCTTGAACGCAAGGTTGTTTGCACTGGCCACACCTCGATCCTTCCCGCCAATCTCCGGTGCCGCTCTGGGCCTCTCAGCACAGTATCCCATTTGCTAATCTGAACTGTGCCAGCTAGCGAGATGCCGTTCGCACTGGGAGCCAAAGGCCTGCAAACAAGGGAAGGAAGACTGCGATGCTGGCCTCAGACCGAGCTCACCTTCCTTCCTTTCGGGGTGGCTCTTGCCCCAAGACCGCTCTTTGAGAGCAGACATCCGCAAAACAAACGATAGCTTAATATGACAGCTGTCCAAACCCTCTCCCTGTCACGTATCACAACATCCCGCTCGGAATCATTTCTCCTTGTTCTCTCCTCAGAACAGCAGTCTCGTCTCAAAATCAGCTTTGCAGCATCGTGCAGGACGCCAGTGTCTAGCGCGTTTCTTTCCCCACTTTAGCCCCACATGCCACCAACCCCCCTTCCCTTCTCGCACCGTACAGTCACTGGGGGGCGCCACTCCCCGCCTTCGTCTCTTTAACTGCCTGGTCGCGGCCCGCAGACTGCGTGCCACCACCTCGCTATCCTCTTTTCAATCATTCTGCAGTCGCCAAACCCATTCGGTCCAGGTGTCGGCCAAGGTCTGATTTTTGACGTCTCTGCTCGTTCCTGACAGGGAATCCGCCATCCGAAAACGTATCAGACGATCACCGTCTCGATTTCTGGACTGCACCACAATCCTCCCACCAAGAGGAAAAAACTCGCGTTGCACTGTCGGCAACTGGCACTTTTGTCAGCACCACACAGTAAAGCCGGTGTTGCATGCCACACACGCGAGACCTGGCCCGCCCCCAGCAAATAAAAATTAAACGTGAATTCCTCACCCTGCCTCGGCGGACACACCAAACTCAATCCAGGCAACGCCCAACCAGGTTTCTGCGACAAAAGGCGACCTCTCCGCTCAACGCCAGATCAAGTCTAGGCCATCGGCACAACGCTCAAAACAGCATCTCCACCATTTTGCCTTTTTCGTCTTTCGTGATACCCGAACGGCAAAATGGCCGACATCACTGATCAACACGACCAAACGTCGCCCACCGAACTTGAGGACGCGCATACCGTCGGCAACGGCAACAACAACGTCGGCGAGACCCGCGGCATCAAGCGCGCCCGCCCTAGCACGGCCGACGACGACGATGACGACGACGAGAAGGGCGGTCGCGAGCGCCGCAAGATCGAGATCAAGTTCATTGGTGACAAGTCACGCCGCCACATCACCTTCTCCAAACGCAAGGCTGGCATCATGAAGAAGGTTCGTAATTAACATCCTCCGTAGCTCCCGCGCCAACCCGCGTATTTGGGAGCAGCAACACACGCCCGCGCCCGCGCCCGCGCCCGCGAATTAGTGCGTTGTTGGGAAACACTCGCTAACTGAAACCTCGTGTGCCAGGCCTACGAACTGTCAGTTTTGACAGGCACCCAAGTGCTCCTTCTCGTCGTGTCCGAAACCGGTCTCGTCTACACTTTCACCACCCCCAAGCTCCAACCTCTTGTCACAAAGGCGGAGGGCAAGAACTTGATCCAGGTAGGTCTTGACCCACAGGGACACGGGCTTCCCGTGGGCCCCCGCGTCCATGCGCCCTGACTGACATGATTGCCAGGCTTGCCTGAACGCCCCCGAGCCCCCTGCTGGGGACAACGGCGTGGACGACGGTAATGCCGTCGACTCCCCCGAAGAGCCCACGAGCGCCCACCTGCCGCCTCAGCAGAGCCGGCCCGGAATGCCTCAGGGCCACATGCCTCCCGGCTACATGCCCAACGTCGGAATGGACCCCCAACAAGCGCTCGCGTACGGCTATGTGCAACAGCAACGGGGAAGCCAGTATATGCCACCATCCAGCCTCCAGCAGCATGCTGGTCACCAATCCTAAGCATCACCACGTCGACTTTTATCATGACTTTCAACTCGTGCGCCAAAATACCCACTACCTTAATGCATTCGTGAATCGTCATTTTTCGGTCGACAACTTTGGAACGGCCTCGCATTATCGAGGCCTGTAAGGTCCGGCGTTTCTTTGGGGATGTATGCTGCTCATTCCATCTGCTACGATTTCTCGGACAGTTTCCTCGGCTTTTACTTCGATTAGTGGCACGGCACATCCACCACCTCCCCGACCGCGAGTTGATATTCGCGCACATATCACTGCAACGCACCACGGCGAGCTAGTCACACATGCTTCTTGCGGGGAAGAATGGAATGGGCGCTTGGTTCTCGAGGCTAGAGACCAAGGAAAGTAACTCGTTGGCACTCGCTCAGGGGGGGCTAGATTGCACATGACGGCGTCGGCTTTTCTCTGCACTTTTCAGGGGGGTGCCTGTGTCTGGGTGGTCCGTTCGGTGGGCTGTTGTGTTTCCGACTTGTGATAGCGAGACGAGGTCCATGACAACGATGAATTCCTACCACGAATTTGACGGGGTCCAAGAAACTGGTCGAATGAATAATATTGAAACTTTAAACCCATCTATTGTTCCCGCATCACAGGTTGCTAAATGACGAACTGCGCGTTGCCAACCTAATGATAGCCCATAGTCTCACATAAGTAGGAAAAAAAATTAGAACAAACTGGCTCACCATATCATGCATGCATTCCGTAATCTACTATGCGTTGGCCCTGACCTCATGGTGCAAATGATCAACATCTCCCAAGCGGCGGCCAAATAAGCAACCCGGCCAGCCAGCGGTGGCGCCCTCGACAAACCCGACCTGCCCACTGCGGCATTGAATTAATCCCACTCTTTCGCCATGTGATATGCTGGCAGGCCATGTGTCGGCCACGCCACAAATCGGGTCGATCCAGGAAAATCGGCGCGCGTTGGGTTACGCCATCTTCCATCGTGGGGTCCTGGGTCCTGGGTCCTGGGTCCCGAAAAGTCGCTCACTTACACACTTACACAGATGGAGGTATTTCCTGATTGGGAGGTGTCCTTCCGGTTTGGGAAGATGTTGAACGTGCCCTCTTTTTTTTATACTTCTTTTCCAGTTGAAATACAGGGATAATTGAGGAAGTCTGAGCTATTCTATGATTATGCATGGGCTGCGCTTCGTGTGTATTCCTTGGACGTTGGCTGGCTGCTGGCGTTGCTGTTTGAAGGCGCGTTGGGGGTTAGGGGCCAACAGCGCTGGGGAGAAAGCCCACATCGGCGTGCTGCAAGTAAGTATGCGTGCATGCTTCCTATGATGGGTAGGATCTACTAGTTTGTACCTAAACTATGATGCAAGATATATTGTCGGTGTGGCTGTTCTTAGGCTGTGGGAACACGGCGGGGGGTTGGGTGTATTGCGTACGAACTGGTTCGGGTACCAACGTGCAGGGTGTTGATGATTTAGCCTGGAGGTGGAAGTGACGATAGGATTTATTTGGGGTTTCAATATATAAGGGTGAATCGACTCGCTTCCGGGCTGTCGGGAGAAGTTGTCTTAATGGCGTGTGATATAACAGTCGCCATTTGTCGATCGAGGCATAACTAGCACGGTCTGGAAGCACCAAACGCTGGTGATTCAGCGAGCGACTTCTTCGTCAGTGCCAGTAGGGGCATTAAATTGGATGAATGGAAATTGGGATTTAAGACAGGGACATTATTGGCCGTAGCCACTGCTCAGGGGCTGTTGGACACATGCAACTCTGACCAATTCGAGAACCGGGAGGCCGGCGGCGGTCACAGATGGTGACTCCAATATGCAGTGCCAATCGGATAGTCCACTATATTGCTGGGAGCTGAGACATCCCGTCGGCTAGCTATCCGGGAGCTGAATGTTGTGTACCCAAGCGGGTGGCCGTTCTTTTCTTCCCGTCTGTCTTGGACACATGTGTTTGTTTTGCCGATTTGGTGGTGAAAGAGTGGTTCTGAGACATGTACATACGCACAGCTGAGATGCAAACTAGTTGCAGGACCCAATATTTTGCCAGCATACGGAGGCGGTTTTGAGTGGTGCCTGTCCGCTCAAAGAGTCATTGCGCCCATGGGTTTGATGAGCATCATTTCGAATCTAGAGGATGTTAAACACGACATCGGGAAGTATGTACATGGCAAAACCCGAGATAACTTTGCAAGCCTTCACACATTGCAGTGCCCGACAAGAAGGGAGGCCTTCCAAGCCGACATGGCTGACCTGAACGAGCTCGACTGCGATGGTAAACTCAACCAAGCGCCCACCAGAGCTATGTCATACTGTGCGAATCATCCGCGTGAGAATCTTGTCGGGATTCCGTTGGCGTAAAACTTCAGGGGTCGGAGCCGGACCCGGTCAAACTAAGGGCACGGGGACCCGGGGCCGGATCCGGAAAGGGCGGCGGTTCGGTTAGCTTGGCAAGGGCCGAGTGTGGGGGAAACTCCACCACGGCTCAAACACGGGTTGTTAGGGTGCGTGGGTTTGAGCAAGTTTCTGCGCTAGTTCGTTCCCAGCTACTGCAAGTAGCGGTACCTTTCACCATTTGGACACTAACAGAAGGAATAGTCGCGTTTGCTGCTCAAAACGATTCCACGACAAACACGCTCAGATGGCCATGGTCTGAGGATTAAGGATGAGATAGAAATGCATCGAGCGAAAAGACCAGCCCCTAAACTTGGGTTAAAACACACAAAGCCTCCCGATCCGTTACCGTAACTCCTTGCTCGTCAACGATTCAAACTCCGAAAACAGGGCGTGATACTGCCTTCGATGCCTCCAGCCTGTGGACTCAATGTTCCCCAACCGAGATAAACCTCCCTACAAGGAGGCTTCCGAGGAACGTCCCACCGAGGACAGAGAGGAAGTACCCAACATTCATGGACATGACCGCCAACATGCTGCAAGCGCCGGGTGATTAGCCACAACCCCTCCCATCAACAACTAGAACGCAAGGAGCAAGAGAAAAAAAGAAGAAAAAAACTCACAGCAAATACCCAACCCCCGCCACCACCGTATCAACCGCCGCGCGCAGGGGATCAACACTCAACCTCCATGGCCTAGCATGCGCCGCGGCGGTCCCCCGATTTCCCACGACGACGACATTCTCCTCGACGCCATTCTCGCTCAGCACCAAGCTGGCATTCTTGGCGGCCGGGTCGCGCGCGAGCGCATCGGCCAGCGGCGCCTTCCCCTGGACCACAACATAACGACGCGCGAGCTCGGCGTCCAGCCAGCGGCGCTCCTGCCACGACTTGAGCGCCAGCAGGCCGCGGAAGATGACGGCCAGCGCGATCAAAAAGATGCACGTCCCCGCGTACGCGCCCGTGCTGCTGGGTGTCCAGGCGGTGGAGAAGAGCGCCGTCGCCATCGAGGTTTGGAACACGCTCGTGTGCCCGGAGCTGTGCCCACTGCTGCTGCTGTCATTGCCCATGTCCATGCCGCTATCGCCGCCCATGTCCATGGTGTCGTGGCCGGAGTGTTGTCGGGGTAGGAGGGGGGGTTGCATATCGGGTTGGGGGTTGGTGATGATTGTTGTGGTTGTGGTGTGAGGTTCTAGCGGCGGCGGGTGTCTGGTGGCCGATGTGTGGGCGTGAGTGTGTGTGCTGACGACAACACCCCGCACTAATTCTCGAGTCGCTCTTGTGGGACGACGAGTATGTATGTGTTTGTACAAGATCTGTTCGTAATTCCTTCGGTCGGCAACCGTTTAGCCGCTGCGTGGGGTTGATGAGGCCTTTTTTGTTCACGAGGCACAAGGGCAATCTGGTCACAATGCTTCGGCGGGTGTTCGTCACTTCAAACCGGAGCGAGATGGTGAGATGGGTGGGATGAAATAAAACGAAGCCTGAAATTGGACTTTGGCAAAAATTATCAAGAATAGAGGTGAGCGAGGTACTACGATAAAAGACGGAATCGCCTTCTTGTATCATGGCAATGCGATCGGCCGCCGCCCGCAAAGTTCCTGGCTCAGAATGCGACGAAACTTGCTCAATGCGGCGCGGGATGAACGGGCAGGTCAGCGGTGTTGCATGTGAGCAAGATTTGACCTTGCATGATAATTCTTTCGGGGACGGCAATAGCCGGCACGATTCCTTGCTGAATCCGACCATACTACAACTGATTCCCAGGTTGTAAGCAGAGTCGAAGTCTTTCGCAAGTTGTTTCTTGACTTCGATCTCGGAATGCCCCCAGGCCCCTCGAGCTGGTGTTCACACGGAAGGAGTCCGTGCACGGTCCCATAGAAGTACCAGTACCTGCCCAAAGCATTGACTCTAACACGTCCCGTCCCCACAATGGATGGCCTTGCTTCCTTCCCCTCGACTGTCTTGTCTCTTCTTAATCAGAAGTTCTGATCAACACAAATCTCACCTTACATCCCACATCCCAGATGCTACATCCCCTGCTTAATTATCTACTGCGGTTGTTTTCCTCACCCAAGCCAGACTCTCAGAGCCATGCCCATTTTTCGATGCCCGGGCTACCCCAAACTTGGTAACCATATGAACTTGTTGTCTTTGGCTGTTCTGACCGTCAGACCGTCTTGTCTGGTTTAGTTGTGGAGGACTCCGCGCTTTTGGGGAATGCCAAAAGTACAGAAAGACGAAATGACTTGAGTCTGGCCGGCAGACGCCCGCAGCGCTCTGCTGTGATACGATGAAGTGTGGATGGGAGATAAGCTCGAGATACGTCTAGGCCATTCACCCGTTGCTACCTACTATGCCGATCTACTGCCTGCCTCCTTCTTTGGGATATTATGCTGATAACACACAGGCTCTCTGCAGGATTATACCCCGACAAGCCCAGCTCTCAAAGGCACCTGCAAAGGGCACATTGTCATGCGGGGGCCTTCATATATTGCGAAGGCTAGGCCCGCATGTAACTGCACCGGGATTTGGCCGAGACTGCAACCCGCCGGGCCGGGGACTGGAAAGCCTATTTTGACGTCTAGCCCCGATCGATCGCGCAGCCTTTATTTGCTGTTTTCTTGTGGTTCTTGGGTAGACCTGTGTTTTTCGTCAGTGTTGTGTTATTGTGTTGGAAACATGTTGTCCTGGCCGGGGATGTTGTCTAGGAGAAATCCTGATAGATGCCGTAGCCCCTTGGTTTGTCAACAACGTGAGGTTTGGCAACACTGCATGGGTTGTTGATACTCGAGTACAGACGCCTATCTCTCTTCAATGACCTAAAAATACCCTCATAACCAGTGTGAAGCCACTATTACCCAAACCCGGCATGCTTACAGCTCATCCTCGATCTTGGTCATCGTCCTCCTCCGCCACCAAAACTTGAGCCTCACCTCAACCAAGCCATTGCAGTGGAACCCCTGCAGCCACAGCCAGCGCGCCGGAACCGCAAATTTCATTGAATCAGGCACGTACACTCTCATGAAAGGGCTTGTTTTACACAGGAGTCCTGTAAGCCGCACATATGGCCGTTCTAGTGGCACCGTGGCCAACGTTGGTCGAGACCACGAGACCGATCACCGACAACCAACTCGTCGCCCCAGAAGCTAGGAATAGTGGTGAGATCGCGCGTCCCAAGGACTGTCACGGGTGTTTGAGACGCACACAAACAACAGTAAGGCAACATCTCCCCTTAGCATGCGTAGCTGAAGATAACCCGAGCCGGGTGTAAACGTGAGGAAGTTGGAGTCCTCGGCTGCCGGTCGGTTTGTCCATCACCAACCGCCACGGCATCACCAACTGGCGCGGCACCACCAACCGCCACGGTACAGTGCGCGCAGCCGCAACCCATCTGCGATAGGACATCTGCAACAGAATCACCCATCACCGGAATTTTATTACGCATGGCCGTCCCACCTCCTGCGCAAGCCGGTAGGTGGTGGCATGACAAACAGTAGCCGCCCCCCTTTCCTGATCCGGGCGGGCTGAACTGCAAGCCGCAGCGCCCAGGACGCCATGCCACGCGCGCTGCATTCCCGGGGAAGAGAGACACTAGCGCTCACCCACTCTGGGCTGCATCCCCAGTTCGGCGCCATGCATTCAGTCCAGCCCCCCTTCTCTCTCGTCGGACGAGTGAGAGCGCGAAAAATATCGGAGGCGCCCGAGCCAGGTGTTTCTGTGCCGGTTCCTCGCATGCCGATGTCTCACTCGCTCGCTCTCTCTCTCTCTCTCTCTGTGTGTGTGTGTGTGTGTGGTTCCTCGCATCAAGCGCGCTCGCTGATCCGGCTGGCAGCCGGTTCCTTTTCTCTGCGGGAAGGAAAAGAAGACAAAGGCCACCTAGCTTCATGTTGACTACTCCCCAACGTGGGCCGTGATGAAGACGCCCCGTTAGCCAAACCGGGACCATGATGGACCAGAACTCCGAGGGAGAATCCCAAGTTAGTCCGGGCTGTCTCGCTTAGACTTGCCGGCAACTAAACAAACCCCCGGATTTTTCGGCGGTCTGCCCTCACCCAGCCCTCGCCTCGCCCACACACACTCTCTCTCTCTCACACACACACAGAAAGAGAGAGGTAGACTACACGAGCCGGGTAAGGTGGGACGGCGCGCTGCCAGAGCTGAGTGAGTGGGCAGGCCGGTGAAACACGTCGGCGGTCGGGAACGAACCGCCAAAAAAAAAAGGAAAGCCGGTCACTCGAGACACACACACCTTAAGAGAGCGAGGCCGAAACAAGAAAGAAAAAAGCAAAACCACGACCGCAAGGCAATGCGCGTGGCCGCAACCGCCCCCCAACACAAGCAAGCCCTCCGGTTTGCTTGACGTGCATGAGAGAGAGAGAGAGAGAAAGGTGTGTAGCCGCCGGTTCCCCGTTGGATGCCCCTAGACGGCCATGCCGGCCCAGAAAGCCACCACGGGTGTGTTGCCCCCAACGCTGAGGTATTTCTCTAGTTTCTCCAGCCTTCATGCGGCGCGAGGGGCGGCGACCCCGAAGGAAGGAACCCAACATATCTGTGAAATCTGCATTGGAGGGGCACGTATTCAGTGCCAATGGGCCCTCCCTGTCTCCCTCCCCCACACGCTCGGTCTGTGATATCCTGTCTGTCTCTGGCAAACGGGGCAAGTCGCGGGGAAGATACGGGCGGGCGTTGAGATATGACATGTGCCTTGGTCCCATCTACGCCGTAACCGTTCGATAGTCCTAATAGCTACCCACAGCCATCTTCCCGTGGCGCAAGCCGCAACTGCGGCTTCCGGTTCGGGGGTGAACACAACTTTCCGTCTATGTCCGTGGGCAGAGTGAGTCCGCCCCGCGCCAGCAGGCATATTGGGGCTACTAGAGCCTCTGGACCCGGCCATGGCGTGTCAAAGTAATAATATAGGGGTGCTAGGCTTGTCTTTGCGGGATCAGATGTTCCTACTCGATCTTGACGAGTAGTTTGAAGTGCCGTGGCGGTTTGCATCATTCGTTCGCCCACCACCTATATATACACTATATAGTATCGCTGTATCCCACATGTAAACAATGCAACATGCCCCCCAATCCGAAAAGGGGCAGCAGAAGCCGCACACCCAAGTTAGCCAGCCCAAATTCAAAACCAGAGCTACGTAACAAAGGCCGAGTGGTATCAAGATAAATGGACCAACAGAATGCCAACAGACTTCGACGAAGAAGAAAAATTAAGCCAAGTGTTCGGCCTTGTCGCCGCCCATATCCCTCCCCCTTGGATGGATTGTGTTGTCCCGAACCCCTTTTCCAGTTTCGTGTCCCCGGACCCTAACTTGCATGTCCATTCCACAAAGATGACGCCATATTCCCGCCTCGTTTTGCCTAGCGCTGAGTTTGCAAGTCTGTGTTCCGTTTCCCTGACGCCGTAAAATGACCGGATGATGAATCGGTTAATATTCGAGACCGAATGGATGCACAACAACCACACACGCTCGATCCCATGCTCGCTCAAATCGCCCCAAGTTGTGTACATGTTCGGTTGGTCGGGTGTCGTTGCTCAGCGCTCTTTCTTTATCGGTTTCGGGCTATGGTCCCTGTCGCCGCTTACCGCAGCACTGCGATCGTCCGGAGCACCTTCGTTACCGCCGGTAGCAGGCCCCGCCGCTCCTGGAGGCGAGGTGCTCCCGCACCCCTTGACGAGTTTATGACGCTAGGCAAGGTTAGCACGGTGCCGCAAGAGAAGGTTCAAATTAGGCCACGGTATAGGGTTCAACTCACCTTCAGTGCGTCTTTCCTCGAAAACCTCTTCTCGCAGTCTTCGCACCCGAACGGTTTGACAGCCAAGTGTATCCTCTGATGCCGTTTCAAGTCGTGATTCCTATTGAAGGCCTGTGGACATTCATTGCACTTGAAAGGGCGTTCGGATTGTGGCGCTGGGCCGCCCGGGTGATGGACGTAAAGGGGATGCGGGTGCTGAGAAGACATCCCCGAGTGGCTATAGCTGGATATCCCCGAAATCCCGCCTACTATGGCCAAAGGAGCTCCTGGGTGGTGCATATTGCTCATTACTGGGCCCGACGTTGGGCTATAGGATGTATACGACATCATAGCCTGTACCGGGTGGCCGCGTCCGCCTGGATATTGTAGGGGCGGGGCCATTGCCGGAATCGAACCGGCGCCTCGTGGAATGGACCCTGAAGACGTAGCGGGGGAGGCAGTTGTTGGTGATGGCTGTGTCGCTGGTGTGGCGTAAGAAGAAAACGAGGGCTGCTGCGGCGCCGTCGTTTGTGGGTAGTAGGTAGCTGGGGAACGGTAGGTGCCTCCGTCTTGTGTCGTGGCAGGGCCTCCTCCTGGGTTGTTCTGTCCGGCTGGCGCTTGACGTGCCGTGTTTTGGGTCGGGTTGCTGAGCATGGGTTGGGCAAGCCCGGACTGGTGCCCCCCTGGGGCGTTGAGCGGCGACCCGAGGCTGCTTCCTCCGCCAGCCCCGGCTGCTCCAACGCCTACCGGACTCGGAAAGCTTGGTTGGTCCTGGTAGGAGTGCGGTGCTGGTACAGATTCGCCGTTCGGGGCCGATGTTGAAGCGCGACCGGGGAAGTTCTGTTGGGACGGCGAGGGGGCCGAACTGTAGGATGCCGGTGTTCGATTATACGGCGGTTGAGCAAGCGGGCCTGAGCCAGGGCCGCTGGAGCCAGAATTCCCGTACGTGTACGCAGGGGGCTGGGACAAGCCCGGCGTTGGCCACGAGCCTGTCATGTGGCCCGAGTAGTAGAGCGAGCCTCCGGGCTGGGAGGTGTGCGGGCTGCTGGCGTGAGCCCCTGACGGGTTGAAACCGTCCGACACTACTCCTGAAGGAGTCAGAACACTGGGGTTTGGGGCGGTTGAGATATTTGTGGTGCCGGTGTTGGAGGAGGATAATGGGGTAGGAATGGAGGAGTGAGTCAGGGATGGCGGCCGAGTAGTAGCGCTTGCAAAAAGCGAGGCTGGCTGCGCCGCCGAACGACTGTCACTTGAGCTTGTGGCCATGGCCGCAGCAGCATGGTTGGGGTATCGCGTACTTTGAGTCTCCGGAAGTGGGAGTGGTCTGTGGGAGGCCACGGTCGAGGCTCCCATATCTCTGCTCTGGATGGTAGTGCGCCTTTGGCGGCGTGAGGTGTACGTTAGGCCGCGTGGCGAGAACAGTCCCGGAACGTCTTGGTCGTCTAACTCTGTTCTAATCGCTGCGGTGGACCTTCTCCGGGGGGCTCGTAGTGACCGAACTGGGACCCGTGTTGGTGCCGGGTCACGTAGGACGGGAGAGTCTGGATTAGGGGGCGGGGCTTCGCCGGGAGCCGTGAAGCGTCAGTCTTACTTTCGATGTTCGACTGCTGGAGTTGTTGTTGAAGAATGGGACCAACGGCCGAGGGCGTTGGGAGAATGCAGACAAGGCTCGTCAAGAAGGCTGAAGCCACAACGCCGGATAGGCCGCCATCCAGGGGGGGAGGCGCACGGCTTTAATGTTTTCAGGGCTTCACGGTCTGGACATCCAGATGTTTGGGTTCGGTCGCGAACAAGGTGTGGAGTGTCGATCACTGTCCAAAATATGGTGTTCCCGATTATTGGATATTGGAAGTGTCGGGTTCGGGACCCTGTCCGCACAGAGCTTGGGGGTGCTGGGGGCGTGCGAGGAACAAGCCGGGACTGGCTCGTCTTTTTGTCTTGTTTCTGAGATAAAAAACCTCCTTCTCTGATCTGGCCGGGGGTGTGCGAGATAACTGGGCGTCGGTACTTGGAAGCTTGGGGTTGCGCCTCCTCGTGCTCGTGCCTTGTCGCTTGTACTCAACAAGGGGGGGGGGGGGGGGGGGGGTTGGTTCGGGACCGGGGGGGAAAGGCTTGGTTGGTTTTTGGGGGCAACCCCAGAGAGCCTGAGAAGGCCCTAGTGCGGGAGGGCTGAAAGACAAGGTGGGAGGCTGCGAGATGAGCGAGTCACGCGTTTCTTTTTGCTGTCGGGTTTGGAAATTGGGGTCTCAGGAAGACCCTCTGATGGGTACTGGATGCAGTGACCGGATAGGCGCGCAGGGGTTCAGGAATGGATGAATGAACCACAGCAACACAGAGCGCGAGTGCGAGTGCAACAAATTGGCGCTGGTATTGACGAGTCACTCATCACGGTGCCCGCAGTGTAGCGGTGGTGGAGGTTTAAAGATGGAAGTCGCGATCCATCTCAAACTACCCACCATCGGGGGAGGAACACCTCGGACAGGCTAAGACAGGCAGACCCGCACACAGCCTTAGGTTCCTTCCGTTGTTCGCTTGCAAGTTCAATCCAGCCTGGAGTTTTGGCGAGTGAGGAAAGAACGAACCCAGGGCTGGTGGTGGTCGATGTGTTTTTCGTCTACGGGGACCCAGATTTGCAGTGCGTGCTAGCGTAGGTGTTTTTGCAGTTGCTTGAGGATTACCTACGGGTATTGAAGGTACCTCAGAATGCTCAGGTCACGGTTCTCTGAAGAACGACGATATGAAGAAGTCTCTTTCGCCATTTTCTTCCTTGATCCCACCCCCTCCACCCCCCTCCAACATCGGTCAAAGTGACTAGCGCAAGGTTCCCACAATTGGGGGAAAGTACCCAGTTCCCCGGACAAGGGGGATGTGGCAGACTGGGAAGGGGAGTCCCTTGCGCTCTGCGTGGGAGCGTGCCCAAAGCGAGGAGGGGGTGTGCCTAGGTGGGCACGAAGAAGAGAAACAGCTCAAAAGGTCCAGCCCAGCAAAGGCGTCCAAATTCGGCATAGCCCGCGTTTCTAGGAAAGACCTCCACCGTCCTAGAAGGGGCGGTCACTTCTGAGTGGACAAAGGTTGGGAGCCCGATGGGACGAGGAACGGGAGGGAAGCGTTCTGGCTATCAAAAGAAACTGGACTAGTGCAGGTTTGCCGTCCCGGTAGACAAGGGCGAATCCAAGCCTGCATAAGACGCTCAGCGTTGAGCAAACCTTCCGGAAGGATGTTGAGAGGTGTCGAGAAGCGAGAAGCTGCCTGCGCCCCTCGCCTGCTTGCCCAAATCTTACTAAGGTTGTCTGCTGCCCGGGGTGCAGTCCGCGTGCTTCAAGCATGGGACGTTTCTAGTCCCCTCAGCTCGACAGATTGGCTTTTCCCAAAGAAAACCCCCCAAAAACGTGGCCAAGTTCCAGAAAGTTGGTCATTCGCGTCTTCTGCCGCGAGCAGCAGCGTGGGATGGGGCCCACGATGACATCCCGCAGGAGGAAATGCCCGCTCGAGTGCCGCGTTCCGGTATTCATCTGGGGATAGCGGCTTGTGTTTCTCTCTCCGCGGGCATGTCGAAAAAGCATGATTTGCAGCAGGGATAAAGCTCCACACCGGTTTAAACCCAATTCAGGCCCCGCCGCCTGTTGTTGCCCTGGCTGTATCTCGATGCCGGCAGTCCGAGCACCAGGCGGTTCCTCTCACCACCTCCATGGGTAGCGTGAAGGCGTGCCTTTCCACGGCAACCGCCGCGCAGGAAGAAGATGGTTGTGCTCCGGCCTAGTCGCGAAAAAGTCGCTTGCGGTGTTGAGAAATCCAGGGATCAAGCCGTCTACCCCTGGAAAACCCGCCTCAGCTGGAGCCCCAGTCACCGGTTGTTGCCCTACCCCCCTCCCCCTCGCTTGGCCACCCCCTTTGATGAAATGAAATGCAGTTGTTCTCCATTAGGACTAGGGGGTTCGCCTATCAGTCCGCAACATTGAAGCTTGACAATTTGTTCCCCGTGAGATATCGTCGCAGCAGAGATCAACACGGTGTCTTGCCTTGCCGTGGCTCAATACCACTTCTATTATACCTGACGCTGGCGAGCGACTCAATCCCACAGCACTAGGCACGGGATATGCAGGCTTGTCCCCGACCCGTTTGCGTGCATTGACAATTGACAGCCTTCCCATGGCGCTGGCATTTGCGAACGTCCGCGCGCGGCGCATGGGGCATTTGCGCCTCCCGCCCGCTTAATCTGCTTACCTTGCCTTTCCTGGATAGGGTTTGGGCGATCTGCCATGGCGCCCGCCGCCCCCCCGAGAAGCTCAAGGCGCGTGAAGGGGTGTCGGGTCTGATGCTTGACGAGATCCGTCTAAAATTCTTGTGTACCGTGTCTCGAGAACCGCGCATCAGTAGCATCGCCGGGAGCGTCCCTCACTCGATCACTGCCGTTGCCCTTCGGGAAGCCCCCGCAGGCATGCATTCAGCTGAGGCCCGGGATCTGATTACAGGGAGGTGATGGACAAGGGTCCATTGGGTCCCTCTCCCCGGTTGGCGGCTGGGCACCACTAGTTTCTCTGCTGCCGTCTGCATTGCACTGTGTCTGGGGGGGTGCTGTTTTCAACGGACCAATGCCAAGCAAGGACGATGCTTCAAAGAAGCATTTGCGGTGCGAAACGCGCAGCAAACCGCGCCAGAGAGAGGAAGGGGACCCTCATGGTTCAACATGTCGAAGAGTGCCGGTCATGAGAGCTATCCCCCGTGCTGGATCTAACAGACTGAGCCGGAGCTGTGGACAAAGGAAATGGGTTCGCATGGGAGATTTGGCATCGCGGAGGCACACCACCGACAGAGAGAAATCGGCGGTGGTACTTCGTGCTTGCTGCGATGCGTCGTTCTGAGCCTTTCCTCCATTCGGGAATTTTTGACGAGGGGTTCGAGCAAGCGACCAACCACATCATGATGCCTCTTCCTCATGGTTTTCATTAACTACTATGCACACAGCGACCATGAACCTTGTAGAGGAAGGTTTCGACATACCAAGTTGGGGGCTTCTTCGTTCGTGTGATCGACCCGTGCCTCTCGAGCGCGGCTGGGGAGGGATGGACCTGTCACACTCGCACCACATGGATGCGCTCGCATCTGCTTGTGTTCCCCGACCCAACTTTCCTGTTTGGTGGTTGTTTCGTTCTGCTGCTTCGCGGATAATGTTTGGGGGAATCGGCTTTCGTGGCGGCCACCAATTTCCTAGGCGATGCTCTCTACATGGTAGTTCCCCGAGAAGTCGGAGGTCCTAGTTAGGTGGTTAGTGTAACTAGTTAACGGTTGGCCGATAGCTCGTCGTCGCGGCTCGTCTGGAATCCCTAGAGTCGAAGCTGCGTGGCGTCAAACAAGGTTGACGTTAACGGTCACCACTGACGCTAAGATCCGTTGCGAGATCTTGGGAGAGTGGCGTCCATGGTCCTTCGAACTGGGAGCGGGTTGCTGTTCGACATGCGCTTGAGGAGCAACAATCTCGCCGCTGACGATCAGGGGAGTCGCATGTCAAAAATAGTGACACACTAACTGGATTGGTTTCGGTGCTCAACCCAGGTTGATCGATCGTCACATTGGGGGGAACCGAGCCAGGTCGGACGAGCTCCGACCACTCCCTCCGCGGCAAGGGTCAGTTGTGATTGCGTAAATTCCCGCAAACTATCATCACACGGAATCCCCGTCATTTTGGCCTGTCCCGATTTCAATCGAAACGCTCACCGGCTGTTGGGACTGCTGAAGAGAAAAGTGGGAGGCAGAACTGGAAATGGCGTGTCGCAGGAAGCCACAGTGCGACTGCTGTTTCGAGTGGGCCGCGCTTCTGCCATTGAGCACAGACTTGGCGAATCCTGACCCACACAGTATTTAAATTAACCTACAGGACCGTGTTGCAGAGAGAGAAGGAAGGGATCTTCAGCACCAGGTGAATGGTGAATCAATGAAAGCAGCAAATCCAAAAGTTTCGAGATGGTAAAGGGACATACCTGAGTTAGGTAGTGAACCAACTCCTCCGTGTCTTGCGCGGTGCGCGCCCGAGCACGCAACAGACCGGGAAACCCCGAAATCCTGCGGCCAAAAGAGGCCAAAAAAGTTCCCAATATTACCCTGCATGCCGTCGGGAATTGGACACTTGATTCGGTTGCCGCGACAGGGACCAGAAAGGTAATGGACCAGGAACTCGAAAGGTTTGTGCAATCGATGGGCCGCAGCAATCAATGGCCAAGGCATTCCCGCGTCTTTCATGCGCTCTCATGTCCTCACCGCCGAGAAGGGGACGACCTAACTATTCGTACCAGCTGGCGATGCAGCAAAAGCAAACCTCCGAGGAGCGAGGAGCGCCTCCGGAATGGTGACCGGCAACTAAGGCGGCCACACACACCGCCCACACACGTGTCTAACGCCCCCCCTAACGCTACCTCGACGGATATGGCGTCGCTACCGGACGGGCGGGTTTGAAGCCATTCCCGGCGGGCGGCAACCAAGAAAGCCACCTCCCACCTTCCTGTTGGCACCTGCCAAAATAGGACAGCTCTCCACAGATTTGACACTTTAGGCTGCAGCCCCCAGAATCCAGAATTCACCTTAAATCCTCGGGACCTGCACCCAGCCCCGATCTCAGATCTGCCTCCGACGGGAGCCCGGGGGCAAGCCGGAGACAAGACGGAACTGGTAGCAAGTCCGCTCCAGGTCGAAGCCCCCCCTGATGTGCTCTTGATGTGCCCTCTGATTGGGCTCTCACTAATAAGTTCACTTGTTCCAGGTTCCTCTGTGGCCGGGAACGACCGGGTTGCCGCTGCTGACGCTGGCGCTGACGCGGGAAGGTCTTCGAAAATGCCGAAAGAAGCATATCCAGAAGCTGAAAGAGCGGTCGAGTCGCCTCGGCGGGCTGCGGCATGTGCAGTCACCCCCTGGTCACACAACATGACGGCATGTCCTGATTGATGCAAGACGTGATATCGACACGACCCGAGCAGGCCCGGTCCCAGCTACTCGTTCCATCCATGAGACATCATACCCTTCGTCTCGTATGCGCCCAGTATGTACCCGCGGCTGAACCCATCCTCCACAGCTTCTCGGAATCGATTCCGTGGAGGACACCGGTAACTCTTGCTTTCTCCGTCCCAAATCAGGGTGATGAGCATCGCCGATGCTCTCTACTGGTGAAACATTATGATCGGCCGAGTAGATGAGAAGTCGGGGGAGGAAAGTCACCATTTGTGGTCTTCGAACCCAAAAATGAGGAACAGATCACCGAGTCAGGCCATATCGCAGAAGACCTTCCGAACTCGCTAGCCCAAGTGGAGGGAGCAACTAACAGTCACAGAGGATTGTCCAAATTCAACATCGCTAATCTTGTGTGACGTCAACCCCTAATGTAAACAAACGCTCAGGGGTACACTAAAATCTGACGCAACGATTGAACCATTGACTTTGAACTGTGTATTGGGCCGGATCTAGCCCTGATTATGGCATTACTGAAGCCAACAGCGGGGGCAATGATAAAACTCAAGGCTCTTCCTATGAATGCTGATGCACCTCACTCGTTGTCCACACGACGATCTGTACGCCATGGTCAAAATCGGGAGCAGTTCCAGAAGTCACCAACGTACACAGTAGATAAGCTTGACATCAAAACTTCTCTCAGAAAGCATGTAGCACAGACACCCGTTGCACGAACAGTTAAGAATTGAATGGGATACAAAACTGCATTGCAACGGTTCTCTCCCACCATCTTACGACACATCCCTCAAGCTTTCATCATCAACAGACTATTTAACATCTCTAGCCTTAACTATAGTATTGCCCTCGGATACACTAACGTTCATCACAACGAGGACCAGTCAACACCCATCAACACAACAAATTAGTCAATACATCAACAAATGCGCTCGCAGAAAGATGTAAAATGTACTATGTACCACAACAGAAGTATTAACTACCTATAAACCGCACATCCGGACTCGCCCAAGCCCCCCATAAAACGGGAGGCTTCGGGGTGCAAACTGGCCCAGAAACTAACAACAACGGCAACAATAAAAATGTGATATCAGAAGGTGGGGGGTATCATTCTAGTACAGTCGTCTCCAATCTCAAAGAATGGTTTGCTGCTTGAGCAAAGGAGGGCAAAAGCAAGGCAAGGCGAAGTGAAGTAACGGTCAAAACGAAGCGCAACAGCAACAACAAGAATGGTGTCGTTCCAAGGAAAAACACAAAAACCAAGGGAACAAAACAAGGAAATAAGCTACTCCGAAAGCATTACCGCCGCCGCCGCCACCACCTGCCGCCGTTTGCTGGCACATCATATCTACCATACGACCCGCTCCATAATTTTCTCCGCTTCAGCTTGACGCAAGGAAATATCACAAAGGAAAAAAAATAGGTTGGTTCAGTTGTTGGCGGTAGCCCGTTCAGCCACCACCTCTCCTCCACGTTCAGTCCTCCTCAAAAAAACCAGTATCATCAAAGTCCTCAGCCTGGGCATCATCGTCGTACGCGCTCGAGCGCATCATGGGAGGCGTGACGGGGTCGGCAAGCGCGCGCCGACGCGGCGTCTCTTGCACCGCCGGGGCCTTGCCCTTGGAGGAATCCGAGAGCGAGGGGGAAGCCGACGACGGGGGCGGCCTGGGCCTGTTGGCAAGGTCCTGCGCGGTGAACCGGCGGCCGGTGCTGGAGAAGGCGGTCGGCTGCTGCTGCTGCTGCTGTTGCCTGGATCGAGCCGTCGGGGTCTGGTTCACGTGCGATGCCGGGGGCGTCAGGAGTCCGCCGAACAGGCTGCTCGAGGCGGGGCTGGCGCGCGATGGCGTTGCGTTCGTGTTCCGTCCGTCGGCGGGAGCAGGGGTTGACAGGGCGCTGCCGAGGTCGCGCGCCTTCCGCCAGTTACCCCATGCTGCGGCCAAGGGACCGACCGCTTGAGCGACACGAGGCGTTGCCGCTTGGATCGTGGCTGCGATGTTGGGCAGCTTGATGGATGACCCGCCGTTCATCGCCCGCTCGCGTTCCTGTTCCTCCATCTGGAGGTTCGCCTTGAGCCGGATGGCTGCATCCTTGACTGCGTTCTTGTCGTAGTCGTCTCGGCTCAGGGCGCCGATAATGTCCTGGAGATCCGAGTGTCTGACAGCAAGAAGTTCGCGCAGCCAGATAATCTCGTCATCGCGCTTCGAAATCTTGGTCTCCGCCTCTGGATCTACCGTGGAAAGCTTGGATTCCAGCCCCTCGATCGTCTGCTCGCGTTCTTGCAGCTGCTCCTGCAGCACCATGATGGACTCGCGCAGAGCTTGCGGCGAGATCCTCTCAGGAAGTTCGAGCTGACGTGCAGCAATAGGAGCAGCAGACGTGACGGGGACGGCAGGCTTCTGCTGAGAAATGATAGCCTCGGGCCCGGAGGCCGACTTCGCAGCCAGGGCGGCAGCTCGGGCAGCTTCCTGGGCAATCTCCAGCTTCTCCTGCAAATGCGCCACCTTGTCCTGCAGATGTTCCGACTTGGACGTCGAGATGCTGAGGCGTTCCAAAAGGTTCTGCTCAGCCCTGTGCGCGTCCTCTGTCGTGTTATTGAGTTGGCGTTCGTAACGTGCCTGCAGGTCCTCGATCTCATTTTGATGCTTGCGCACCTGTTCGTCGTGGTTAGTCTGCTTTGAGTTCTGCGCCTCCTCCAGCAGCATATCGTGGCGAGCCTTGGCCGTGTCGGCATCCAACTTGACCTGATCGAGCTGGGACCTGAGTCTCGACACCTGGTCCTCGAGTTCCTCACGGGCGACGTTGACTTGGTGGTTGGCATTCTCCACCTCGGCCTGCATCGCGTCACGCGTGCGCTGGACCTCGCGAGCACCGGACTCTCTGGCCTCCTGGAACTCGGCCTGGTAGCGGAGAGAGCTCTGGTGGAGCTTGTGGTTCTCGGTGCGGAGCTCTGCGAGGAGGCCCTCGAGCCTCTTACACTCGGAGACAGCCCGCATGCCTTGGCGCTCACCCATCTCCAACCTCTCGAGTTCGGTCTCGATACGCTCGCGAGTCCTTGCCTCGGCTTGTAGCCTGGCATCTAGAACTTCTTGTCGTGCAAGTAGCGCCTGTTCCTTCTTGGTACGGCGAGCGTTCTCCTCGGTGATATCCCTCGCCGCTTGGGCCATCTCGTCTTGCATAGAGATGAACTTGGTGCGCCAGGTATCACGTATACGCTCATTCTCATGCAGCTGAGTGCCCAGGGTGTCGATGAGCTTGTGCATGGCCTTGTTCTCGTCGAGGGCGTGCGCAAGATCCTTGTCACCACGTCGAATGATGGCCCCGATGCGATCAGTCTCAGAGCGCCAATGCTGGGCCTCCTTGCGTGCCTCGCGGACATCAGCCTCGAGGGCATTAATGCGGTTCTGCGCGTCACCCTGAGACTGATGAGCAGTGGCTTGGCTGGCCTCCAAGACGGTGAGACGCATGGCACTCTGGCTCTGGAGAGCCTCGGCCGCCTTGATCTTGTCGTCCTTCTCGTCGACCAGATCTCTAAGCCGAGTCTCCTCCTCGGTCGCTATCCGAAGCAGGCGCTGCACCTCAGAAAGTCGGTCTTCGGCCGCCCGTCTGCCCTTGACCTGTTCTTCGGCGTCGGTCTCCGCGTGCTGCACTCGATCCTCAAGATCGGCAATGCGTTGGTTCAAAGCACTCTTGTTTATCATCTCGACCTCGATCCTGGTAGCCACAGATTGGAGTTCACGATCAGCCTCTGCCGCCCGATCTTCGGCAGCGCGCCTGGCAGAAACCTCGGCTTCGGCCTTGGTCTCCTCGGCGCGGAGCCGCTGTTCGAGCTCAGCAACGCGGGCTTGGAGCTCGTTCACCTGCTCATCCTTACCCGTGGCAGGGGGCAGGGGTGGCAAGCGGCGCTCCACGACATCCTCAACAATAGTCTTGAAGTCCTCGCTGCGGAACGCAGGTTGAAGCGACTGGCCCAGGTGCTCCTTCATCTCTTCGATTGCCTTCAGGACAAAGGAGTTGTCAAGTGGCGACGACGACTCGGCCAGCTGATTCCGGCGCTGCGAGGCAAGGACATCCAGAATGACAGCACGGATCTGGTCCATCTTGCGGTCCCGACGCGGGCTCATGGAGCGAGGCGGGCCGGGCATCTCATCATCCTCATCATCAGCGTCACTCTCGCGAACTTCCACCGAGAAGCTGCCTCGTTCTCGGCGGATGGATGGCGCCCGTCTCGACAAAGCGTGGTTGATGCTGTCCAGCGTCCGCTCAAGCGGCCCAAGACGGGCAGCGAGCAGGCCACCGACAAGCTCATTAACACGACCGTCGAAGAAGGCGACACGCGACTCCAGCTTGGTTTGCTCCGACTCGCTGAAGACGCCTTCCCAGTCACTAGCTGGTAGGCTCTCGTCACCATTGAGGCGGTGGACGGCGCCCTCAGCGGACTGGCCGCTGCGGGAGGGGTCGATGAAGGGGTCTTCCAGGTCGAGTGCCGGTGAATGAGGATAGCCAGCCTGGCTAGGACTTGGAGCGTCACTGCGCTCGTAACTCGGAGGAGGTAGGCGGGTAGGCGACGAGTCCGTAACAAGAGCAGACGGGCGGATTGGACTCGCCTCATGCCATGGTGACTGATCGTCATATGTTCTGTTGACCCCCATATCCGGGTCGTCATTCATGAGACGCATTACCTCGTCGATATCAGCCATAGACTGCTCAGCGACTAGATCGCCTACCGCAGGTTCGTCATGTTCGACAGTTGACGGAGTGAGCAGCTTCTCAGAGACGGGAGGCGAGACGGCGCGTTCAACAACGGCCGGTTCATCTTCTTCCGTCGGCGATGGAGGAGCAGCGAAGCGGGAAGCGGCGAGGCCGCTACGCTTCGGCGGCTGTGGAGGTGATGCTTGTGCATCATCAGAAGCAGCGATGTTCTCGGTGGCAGCGGGCGGTTGGGAATCCGCCGTGGGCGGAGGAACAGGATCGGACAAGACTTGTTCTTCCACCGGCTCTTCAACGGATTCCACCACTTGTTCTTCTGGGGTCGGCGATTCTTCCTTCGCGGCCACTGCTGGTTCGATGTTGACCGTCGCATCTGTTTCCGGAGAAGCGGACACGTCGGCAGCTTGATCGACAATCTTCTCAGAAGCAGTATCGGTGGTCTGTTCGATAGGAGCTGCCCAGACTGCCGCACCAGGTATAAAAGCATTGGCCGTGGCAGAGAGGGACTTCTTGTGGCTAGGCTTGAATGCCTCGGGATCAAACGGCCTTGCGTCGTTGAAGGATTGCATGTCAGTGTTATTCTTGAACTCGAACGGTGCCCATTTCAATGTGGCATGATCCGGCGAGGGTTCAGAAGGGCTAACGGTGGCCTTCGTATCCGTCGTCTCGGAGGCCATGGTTGACGACATTGTCATGTCATTGAGCCCCAGGTTGGACTCATCAAACGACTTGTCCTCCATTGTATCCAAGTGGGATTCGGGCACAGGCGTGTCGTCCTTGGTGGGTTCCGCAAACAGCGGCACATCATCACCATCGACTGCCTTTTCCCAGGTCCTCTTGACTCGAGACTCATCAAACAGAGGGCGGCCATCAGAGTCGTACCGCACACCATTAACAGCGGGCGATCCCTGGCGTTCTATTTGTGTGATCGAGGCCACCTTGTTGTTCTTCACTGGCTTGCCATGTGCCGCCCCGCTTAGATCAATGGCGCCAAAGATGGAGCTATCCCGGTTGCTTCCACTCTCAGCCCCCGACATAACCGGGCTCGCGGCGGACGCAGGCATTGATCTTGGCGTGAAAGAAGGAGCATCCGGGCGAAACTTGGGACCGGAAGCCGAGAAGCTGAACTCGCTTTGGCGGGGGGAGAAGACAGGCGCATTCGCGTTGATCTTGGAGGAACCAGCGGTTGGTAGGCTGGGCTGGTTCAAGTTGGTTTGATTCACGCTCGTATTGAACACCGCGGGCTGGAAGGAATTGTTTGAGAAACCGAATGCGCCCGGCTTGAAGGTGCTCGTGGGGTTGAACTTGAATTCAGGAGCGTCCACATTGAGTTTCGAAAAGGAGGAAACGCTGCCATGGCTGGGGCGCGCTCGGTGGCCATTGGTCGACTTGCCAGACTCGTTTTCGGTCCAGGGGTTGCTAGCAGTGGAGAAGCCACGCTGGTGCTGGGCAAGCTTGGAGAACTCCAAGGTCTGCACAGGTGTGCCCAAATTGCTTGGATTCGTCTCGATCTCATCTTCCTCGGCCGGTTGCGCGCTGATCTGCTGGAGGGTGGGCCTGAAAGTTCCCTGGGTAGAAGCGTCGTCTTCGGTGAAATACTTTTGGGATAGCGAATGCCCGCGGCTGTGGGGCCGGGGATGATGCAGTATCGGGCCATCCGGCTCCCCGGGAAATCGATGAGGCTGAGGCGTGAACTGACCCAATTGCTCCCCCGCATGACCAACCGTGGAGGCAACCGGGCCTGCCTCTGGCTTGTCGCTATCATTGTGGGGGCTGTAATCCACGTCATTGTCGAGCTGTGACCGCATTTGTTCCTCGAGGTGATACTCCGCTTCGTCGATCTCCTTCTGCAGGCTATCGCTGGCATTGTGGTGGACGAAGCGCTGCTTGGGACTCTTTGGTACCGGAACCTCGGGCACTGCTGGTTCTTCTTCCACCTCACGAAGGTCTTGGAGGCGAGGCGAAGCCCTGGCCGGCGGTTGGAACTGATGAGGCAACGTCGGGAATTGTAGTGACTGGTGACGCTGATGTCCTGGCATTCCATCGGGAGAGAAAGGTGAAGGGGGCGACATCATCGCACCGAGGTTAGCGAGCGAGGGCGAGCCACCACGATGGCCGTGTTGTAGCATCATCTGCGGAGACCAGGCATGCGGTGAATGAACGGACATCGACGCGCGGGGGTTGAATTTGGAGCCAAACGGCCCAGGCGAAGCGCCAGCTGGGATACCAGGACTCTGGGAGGCGGATGTGACGAACTGGCCAGGGAAGGGAAAGCCGGGGATGACCGGGGTGCTCGAAGCCGAAGAAGTCGGAATAGGCGGGGAGAAGGGGAGCGGGGGGTATTGCGCGATCGATGGCTGTCTGCTTGCTGCGGACGCCGGGGAAATCGATGGCGGAGGGGGGTCCTCATCTCCAAAAGACACTCCAAGTGCGCGGAGCTTCGCCTCGTTCAACTCCTCTACATACCTCTTCCATGCTACGCACACGATTAGTATCAAAATTAGAATACCCTAACCACAAAGCGCTTACCGTTCAGGTCCGGAAGAAGCACTGTCCAGTCACGGCTCTTCCGCTCTTTTACCAGGTCCTCGGGATCTGGCCAGGCACCCCTACTCTGTGACTGTTCCTTCGGTTCTACCTCCGCAGCCGGCTCGTATAAATCAAATCCGTCGATATCGTAGCCGAGTTGCTGCCAGCTCCGGAGCATACCGGAAACGTTGGCCTCGGTCAGGGGAACGGGGCTTTTGCCCGGCTGACCGCGCTCATTATCCCTCGGAAGAAGAACTATAATATTTTTGCCTTTCCAGGGTATCTTCTTCTTTAAATGCGGCGTCGGCGCGGACCGCTTGACGACAGCTCTTGGTGGGGTGAGAGGCACAGCGTTGGGGATGCCACTAGCAATATTTGGTCCTGTTGCTTTGCGGTCGCTTGTCGGCGTGTGAGATCTCTCCATTGGTTTGCGAAAGGGACCAAAATCCCCTATGCTGTCGGGTGTCGCCATATCGTCTGACGATGCCATCTTGTTGGCCGTGGTGTCTTTTTTGCGACTCAGGTGCGATTGCCGGAGCGTCTCGTTGCTAGACTGCTTCCCCAGACCGCCCCAAGAGGTTTGCCTACTCCTATCACCCGATTTTGTGCGGTTTGCCTTGGGGGTTCGTACGGTGTCGCCGTCCAACCAGGCAGCTTCCTCGGAAAATGAGCCGCTCAATGAAGAGTTCTCACTATCTCCGTCGCTGAGCCAGTGCCGCCTCTCTTGCTCGACGATGCCTCCAGCAGTATGCTGGCGGATCCAACCCTCGGTGATGCCGTTCGCGACACGCCTAGCACGGTTCGCGAGGACGGTGGCGGCCGCGCTGATCTCCGGCAGGCGGACCTCTGGTTGGGACTCCTCCGGAATGGTAGGCGCAGGCCGGAGGTAAGGGGTCTGAAGCTCCAGACGATGGAGCGGCGAGTCTCCGGAGGCGTCGCTGCTTATACTCCGGCTGTTCCTAAGATGTGGCGGATACGGCGAGCCCCACTGGTTGGCAACGTACTCGGTGGTGCCGTCGTCCTCCGACTCTGCGCGACTGTCCGGCGGGGTCCTCAACAGCCCGAGGACGCGCTCGGGCAATGTGGGCGCTGACAGGGGCGGGAGGTCGGGGGACGCCTCACCGTCAGCGGTGGAGGCGCTGGAGAGCGCAGGCGACACTGTGGGCGACGATCTGTATGGATCCCAGGAATTATTTCGTCGTTCCTGTGCCGACGCACGAGGGGGGAGGGGGGGTTTTGGTGACAGCTTTGCGGATGACGTTTTGACGGTTCTTGGGGAGAAGTGCAAGTTAGATTAGTTAGCCACAGTTGGGCGCCCGGAGAGAACCTGTGGGCGGCGTAGCAGCGATCGGCGGGATTAAGCTCACGGATAACAAGATCAGAGCAGACGATTCGGTAATCGCCTGCACTGATTCTATACAATTTTTCAAAAAGTCCACGCGTCACAAACAATCTTCCGTCACCCTCGTATCACAACGTTGTCGGGGACGGGCACTAGCGGAGGTGGTGGTGCTGTCAAGTTGTCAAAAGTTGTCAAGCGAACCGATACGCGACGCGTTTCTGGTAAGCTGCGGCAGGTCGGTGTGCTGGTCGAATCGAAAAAAGGGGGGACAAATTACAACGTTCTAATTTATGCCTGACTGAATTAAACGAGCGAGAAGAAGACGGAAAGCCAAAGGTGTGCGACTTTGAGACACATCGAGGCTGCGCGCGGTTACTGCCGAGAATGGACTTGACGTGATGGTGGTTGAAGAGACTCGGGAGCCTGCACCATGCAGCAAAGGAAACGCGAAGACGGCCGTGGTTTGGCTTGAAGGGGACGGGAAGGTGGAGGAGTCGTGGGCCAACTTGGGCAATAAATTTCCTGGCCGGGAAGAGCTGTGTTTAATCAACCAACTTCCCTGCTCGGTCCACATGCTTTAGCTGGTAATTTCGTTCGCTTTTGGCAGATGGTCGGTACCTGACAAACGCACAGATAATGGGACGAACCACTCATGGCTGCCCCCTGTGACCAAGTTACTTGTAACAATTGCGCCGCCGGAGCATTAAGAACCTAACTTGGAACCACAGCCATCCGCCATCCGTCAAACTTAGCGCAGGCAGACCGCACTGCTACGAGCGGTTCTCATCTTCAACCTCGAGAAGCACTCCATACGTTGGACAACGTGGACGAGCCACGACAGACATGCATGGACCCCTGCGAAGCACCCCTTGCAAACTATGCAGTAGGAGATCCACTGAAGCCGCGGGGCCGAGTGGCTGCTGCACGGACAGCAGGGCAAGAACTTGGGATTCACAGGCAAGATCCATGTTTGTTGTTGTGTAGAAAATGCTTTTGTAGGTATGCTCAATTATTCCAGGTCCTTATTCGCATATCAATGACAAAACCTTCATCTTTTTGCGCCTTTGATATTGTTCAATTCGAAGAAGAAGAAAAAAGACAATCTGACGCCGTTTGATGATGCATACAGCCGAATCGGAAGTCGACTCGGTCAACAACGACAAGCCAGCCAACGCAGTCCGTTCAAGACACTTTGCTGCACGTTGCCACAGTGCCTGACTGGTGCCCGAGTCAAGTGGTCTCGCTGGCAAACTCGAGGCCCTCTGATTGGCGATCCCCGAGTGTGCTCCATGCACGAACGACACCGCCGAACCAACAAATCCAAAACAACAAACTCCCAAACTCCTCTTGTCCCCCAGCCCAGCCCGACCAGAACCCACAACTAACCCCCCCATATCCACACTTAAGCCTGACCGCCGCCGCCGCCGGGCGGCTACACCTCACAGAAATAGTCGAACTGCTCATCCGAGCTCACGAGCACTTGCGTCCCAAAGGTCTTGATTGTGGCCGACGACGCCGAGCTTTTGCACTGTTCTATAACACACACACAACGTCAGTCGGACTACTCTTGCCCCCCAACACACAAGTAGTTGCCTAGCTACCCAAACATTGGTGTCCAACGGGGCGGGTAGGCGGGTAGGCGGGTAGACGGGTAGGTAGGCAGGTAGCCGGGCTGGCAGGACTGACTCACCGGTTTGCTGGTCACAATCGCCGACCTCGAAGGCGCCGCCCCTATTGTTGGCTATGTCGGCGCACGCATTCTTCTGGTTGTCACAGGCGCGGTTCGCGGCGGTGTCGTAGTCTCTCTTGCCCAGAGTATTACCCCGGTTAGCGGACCTGCGTATCTTGCGAGGGGTTTTTTATATGACTTGAATAGGTGCGGGGCATACAAAAGTGTCACCGTCAACCTCGAACGGCCGCTCCGGGTCGCCCGAGTTGGTGATGGCCGACGCCCCGGTGCCGCCCAGGGCGCCTGAGAAAACTTGCAGGTTGGTGCGGCTCTGCTGTCGCGGGAGAATGACGCCCAAGTGGAATTCGCTCTGCCCGACTCCGTTGCCGCTGCCGCCGACGTTGAGTGACGCGAGGGCGAGGGCGGACCAGGCCGCGAGGAGGGACAAGGATGTGAGTTGCATTGTGGGAGGCTCTGCTATCGTAGGGCAGCGGGACGGTTTCGGCCCAGGCTCATGAGCCGGACAAACTGGGGTCAAGGAAACGTGGCGAGGAGGTTGTTGTCACGACTTGATTGGAGTCAAGAAACGTAGTAGAATCAGCAGTATCATGACATTATGGAAGGTAAAGGATGGATGTGGATGGAGTAAAAGGATCCAAGCAAGAAGTCATGATATTTTCTAGCTCGATCTGCCACACTAAGTGCATTCCGGACAATTCAGATCCGAATCGATCTGAATACAGTGGCCCTCACTGCCCAGCGTGCTAACCTTGGTGATGAAACTGTCTTGAGACAGATGCGCTCAACCATCACCAAAAAGGGGTGCATCCCAGCACGTGACATGGCGATGCGCCTGTCCGAGCGTCAAGGGTTTTTATCCAGGAACTGTTCCTGGTCTGCATCTCAGACAAACGACTGCAACTAGTGAACGGGCGGGTAGGTGCCTGGGCGTTATACACAACGCACATGCTGCGGTGTCAAACGCAGGCGCTGCGGTTACTTCAAAAAATGTCAAAACTACCCTGGCTTCAGTGGATGGCAGATATATTAAAGTTCCTACACATGGCTAGGTAGGTATTTTGTGCGGCCTCAGACCACATCAAATCCAGTCGAAACCCATCGAAACATGAAAGAGAAAAAAAGACAGAGAGAAAATCTTCGTTTGGTGTGTCCCAGGATGCTCCACTTAGCAACCCCCTCAACCGCCACGACGAGGTAAAACTCCGCGATTTCGCCATCCCCAGCATCTTTGGTCATTAATGGATGCCCAAAACAGGCTCTCCCTTTTTTTCCCCACGCAAGCCATGCCTACCCGAAGGTTGATTGACGCGATGGTAAACATGCGCCAACTGCTTTCTCGACCGACAACGATGACGCCTGGACGGATGCTGTAAATGGTCCGTAAAACTCCTTACCGCTCCCAAAATTGAGTCGAGGAAACCAAAAGTATCGACAAACGAAGCAAGCCGAAGTGGCTATAAAAAGCGAATTCCGCCGTGCCGAAGAACGGGAGGAGGGCGGCGGTAGTTTAAAAGTTGGCCGCCGTGTTGACTTGGGTCGGCGCGTGGTAGCTCTCAAGGGTACTCTGGAAGGGGGTACGGCTGGTCAAGGAGCCGCCGGTCTCGGGCTTGCTCTCGATGGCGCTGCCGTAGTCCATCAAGCCGTCGTTCTCGTCCTGGTGCTTCTTGCGACCCCAAATCCTCCAGGCGACCAGCGCCAAGCCGCCGAGAATGATGGCACCGCCCACGCCAACCACCACACCGATGACCGTGTTGCGTGTCTGCGGCGACATGCCCGACTCCTGGCCGCTGTTGTTGTCGTCCGCGAGCCCGGGGGTCTCCGTTGAGGTGGTCTCGCTGGTGTAGGTAACCGGCGAACCATCCTCGCGAGTGGTCGTGATAATCTGAGTAGAGGTGATGGTCGTTTCTCCAGGGGCGTCCTCGTCGGCCGACGAGGTCGGCTTGGCCGAGTGGCTCGTTGTCGCCGAATCATTGTTGTCGTCATTTGCGCTAGAAGAAGGCGGCTTGTTGGACGATGTAGGGGCCGGTGTGGATGTTGCTGGGGTTGACGTGACAGGAGGCTTTGTCGGGGTGGACGACGTGACGGGAGGAGGCGTGGACTCGGGTTCTTCTGAAGTGGGATCCGCCGGGACCGATGTCGACGTCTGCTCGGGAGGGCCCGCCTCCGTGGTGTTGGGGTCGTCCTTCGCGTCGTCGTCCTGTCTACGCTGAATCTCTTTTACCCTGCGCCCGGCAATGTTGGCGCCGGCGAAGGTGGCCTCGGCGACAGACACGGCCGAAAGCCCCAAGACGAGGAACCTGAGCGCCCTGTTGAGCTGCATTGTGACTGATTTTGTCGCGGTCGCGAGACAAATGCGGCGATGGCCCCTTTCTTGTGATACGAGAGGCGCTCCCGTTTAAGAAATGGTATTCCCGTCGCTGTCTCGCTCCTCTACTGTTATTCGTGGAGCGTGTCGAGTTTTCGAGGATCGCCCAGGCTGAGCCGACAGTTTCGGATGAAAGGCGACCAAGCCGCAAGACAGGCCGTTCCAAACACGGCGAAATGAAGGGTGTGCCGTGTGACCTGGGTGGGTCGAAAATATAACCCGTGCTGAAATTGAGGAAAGCTGGTCGAGCTACCTTAGATGCTTAGTAGTAGTAGTGCTGTGTGATATTGAACGTAAAATCAAATCGACTAGTAAACGAGAGCGGGGAAATGGAAACGAGTGGATTTGTGAAATGGCTTTTTGGAGTATGTTTGAGAGAAAGGATGAGCCGAGCAAAAGTTGGTCTTCGCAGCAGATTGCGTGGACGGGAAGGGGTTGGCAGGGGTAGGAGGGGATGAGAAGGTCAGGGGTGTGTGCCTTGGGGGCCACTTTCGGTGTCAACGGTGCTCGTATCCCGCCGCGCGCGTGAGGCCACCATCCATTTTCAGCCATTTGCCCATTGTCGGCAACGGAGAACGCACTGGCAACGGTCGCGTGGCCGAACGGGGCATCCGCTCTGCCGCTTTCTCTACTCCACCAAACCCTCGTCTTTCCGCTTTTCTCTTTCCTGATTGCCTGCCCATCCAATCGATGCTTTGAGAAACTTCCAGGTTTCCATGCTACAGTTTCGCAGTGAACCCCAATTCGTGCCAGTCTCCCAGTCACTGTCAGTCA
This sequence comes from Chaetomium tenue, assembly GCF_020726465.1. Lineage (NCBI taxonomy): Eukaryota > Fungi > Ascomycota > Sordariomycetes > Sordariales > Chaetomiaceae > Chaetomium > Chaetomium tenue. Next base: position 3,684,081 of record NW_027117333.1, on the reverse strand, counting down.
GCCAGTCACGCCGTCCAAGGTGAGCAGTCCTGTCGATCCCGCCACCCAATCGACGGCCAAGCATGTTTTGAGCGAGCCAACCTGAGCAGTGCCGAGCCAACGTTGCGCGAAACAGGTTGAACTGCTGACTGGCAGACTGGTTCGTCGAACGCCACACGCCATGTTTGGATGCAGTGCAGGCTGCAAATGCATGCCATCATGGAACATTACTTGCATTCCTCGTTCGATGGATACAAATGGCGAGTGAACAACCCACCCGCCTACCCGACCTACCTTGCTCGGCGTCCTGCCCGGGCGAGGAAATCGCAACGCTCTTTCAACTTCTCGCAGGGCTGTCCCAAATGCCGGCGCCCGTCGCCAAAAATAACCGCCCGGGACGCCCACAGTCACAATGAGCAGCGCTTTGGGATCCTCTGCATGATTTTGTTTTAAAGATCGCCGTCGAGGCATGGTTGATGATCGGCGGAAAATGCCTGTTGTGGCTTAGACGTGCCCTGGCAACTCCTTGGATTGTCCCTGCGAGGGTCGACGGAAACTCCAGACGACAGCCAACCTGGGAACGGCACGGCAATCACGGTGCTTCGTAACTCTTGTCCCTTTTAAACAGCGACAGTGATTTCGCTCCACTGGCGCAGTGGTAAAACGGGTGTGAGCAGCCATCCGAGGCATTCCGGAAGTGGGCTGTTGTTACATCCATCTGCGTTCTCGCCACGTCTGTGAGACCAGAATTTTAACCCCGGTCGATGTAACAACGCCGGCTCAGCCGGTTGCCATCATCGAATTGACGGTTCTCACAACTAAACTCGGCCAGCGAGCAACTGACGTTGGCAGTTTAAAGTGCAATTTTCTGCCTTTCTGGCGCCGGTGAAGACCTTACATGTCTTTTCTGTTCTGTGAAATCCGCCAGCTGGGAGGAAGCGCATTCGAAAGTGGGGAGACTCAACAATGAGGATTTGGTGAATCATATCACCTATTTGGACTAGGTAAAGGCTGCGGCCGTCAACAACGGGGCAGCTGTGACTCCAAATTGGTCCGTCAGACGATTCCCCATCACGCCGCTTACTACGAAGTATGTCCAAGTCATTGCCAGGCCATCGTGCGTAAAAGTCACAGATACAAACCCAGCACTTATAACCCTCACAGCGGTTCAACAACACCCATGAACTCAATCAGGTCAAGGGTAGCAAAGGTTTACTAACCTTGAGATTAACGCCGGGCTTCGTCGAGAAGCAAAAATAGTTGTCACTGGGGATGGATCATAAAGTCATAAAGTTTGCTGCTGTGTTCTCGTGCAACTTCCCTAGTCCCACCAGGACAACAAGTAAATATTCGCTTTTGGTTCAGGTTGTTACCGTGGCTCATGCTTGGAAAAGAAGCTATGGTGGGTATTTTGGTATGAGTACTACCAGCAGAACACACAAAATACATATGATAAAAGATTGCCATCAGTGCCGGCGGCTGGTGACCTGCTGAATTGGCCGTCGTAGCTCGGTTATGCTGATGTCATCACATCAGGCTGGTCTTGCTGAGCAACGGAGTCAGACCGCCAGCCCAAACTCAAGCCCGAACGCGCGGTGCGGAGCGGCCGGAATCGACGGTGATTGAACGAGGGCTGCCCGTCGCCCCAGTGGTGACGGTGACTTGCGGGAACAAGACACAATATCTAGTGAAGCAAACACCACGTGCTTCCCTCCAACAACGTAGATAGGACGGCCATTCTGGTCCGTTTGAACTTTAGAGGATGTCGTTTATGACACTCCGTATAGATCCTAGTTGGGAATCCAGATTTCTGACAACGGGGCGTTTAGTATTCAGGCAGTTCCGGCGAACTCCCCACCCGCGCCGTGAGAGAGTTGAGAAGGGAAGTAGACAAATGGAAGCACGGCCTTGATCCGGGGGGTTGAGATCATTCGGCTCCTGATTGTTTAGGACATTGTGTAATTAACAGCCAAAATAGACCTACCTATTAGATCGGTGAACGAAAGGGACCTGGGAAGTTTTTGATGGATCTTTAAAACACCTCCATTCGAGGGTTCATCACGCTGTAATCGTGTTGGTTGGTCAGAAATCGTTGTGTTTTCCATCTTGGTCATCGCTCGGTTCCCCTGAAAGATAACTCCGACCCCACGACCGCCTAACAAGAGTCCTCTGCTTCCACGACGGTCTGCAAGAGCAACAGGTAACGAACCCCCAAACCCAAAGATCAAACTGTCATATAGGGATGACACCGGGTAGGTTTCACTGCTTAAGGAGGGCCTTGTGACTCGAAGAGGGTGGTGAGAGGACAAAATATACCGGGAGAGCTGATTGCAGACAAGGCTTGCTTCTGTGTGGCACTCGCCTGTCGCCGGATACTTGACAGGGACAGCTTGCAGCCCGCTTGATGAACGGGCGACTCAACTATCCCGTCACGGTACTTAAATATGACCAGATCACCGAGACACTGGGCTTCCCCGTCGTGCCATGCACGGGATGCAGCTGCCATGGGGGCCAGGCCATGGAGATAGTTTCCCGATTCCCCCGAGTACGACCAATCCCCCGTACACGCACCCGATGTCTGCGCTAGCGCCCCGAAAAGACAACAAAGAACAGAAGAAAGGGGGCTGGTCGGCTGCTACCATGACGGGCAGAGCACCATCCCACGGTCGACTTTCTCAAACCTCAACTGTCCGACGACGTGGAACTCAACCGCCTCTCGGGGAGCGCGCTCCATGCGTCTAGGCTACACCAAGCTCACTCCCGACCGAACGACCCTCTCAAGCTTCCATGTCAAACCCTGCTCATGGAAGCCCACTCGGAAATTCCGAGCAGCCACGGGGCAGGATCAATAACAAGGAGTTAGGAGTTCTAGGCGTCCGACTGCCTGGGCCCGGAACCAAGAACGCCCACGCAGGTCCAGGGGCAACACCCTTTGTCATTTCGGCGCCATGCAGCGCACTTGTGTCCGTCCAAGGGCCACCGCGGAACCGAAAACCCCAGCCCCCGTGGGTGAGAGACGGCGGCCTTATCCCCCGCTAGTGTATGAGAAAGAACTGGCCGACTGAACTGGATCCGAAGAGATGGTTGGAATTGCCGTGTCAAGAATCCATGATACAACTTGACAACTAGAGTCCTGCGCACGCCACGGTCGAGTGAAGTCAGTCCCCTTCTTCTTGGGCGAGGATTGAGCTGAGACCACATCAATGCATTAATAATGACGGCTGCTCAACCATCAATCAGCTGAGACGGTATTGATTCGAGGTGCAACCTCGAGTAACAGACTCCACTACACAGCAGAAGCAACTCGATTGACCGCGCCATCCCTTGGAATTCGGCGAGTAAGGCCGCTTTTGGCTCTGGGATGCTGAGGGCACATGGGCGATTTTTACCCTCGAGGGGAGGGGAGGGAGGAGAAGTTCCTGTGCCCAGAGCTAAGCGAGCCGGTTGATTGATATAACCAGACAATGAAAGAACCAACAAAATTACGCAAGGCACACAAGTCCGTCAGTGCCCACGATCAAGGCCATGGCTAAGGCCGCGCCGGAATCGTGACACACCACGGGTTCAAGAAATCTTCTTGATGAGGGGCAGCAAGTTGATAAAAACTCCAAAACCTTGCGCGCTTGCGTGCCCAGACCGGGGTTTGGATCTTGCTAAGTGGAGAAGTGCAGGGCCTCCCTGCCACCGGGCACCAACGGAGAGGCCTTGCTGGTTGCGCCGGTCGTTGATCAGCGCAGAGCCTCATCGCCGAGAGGGGAAGTGATCGAGCCCACGGGAAGACAGCCCGGATCGGCGAGAGGGTGTCAGGAAATAGTCGGGATCGATGTGCACGCACACCACCACCATCATCATCAACAGGACAGGATCCGAAAATAAACATGTCAACGACAAACCAGGTTTACCCGGATTTGCGCGGCAGGCCCGGCCCCAGTACGCACGCGGCAGGATTCATTAGCGGTTCTCCAACCTCGGAGATGGTCGAATGGGAGTAGAGAATGCTGCACCTGAGTCAGCTCGGTCAAAGCCATTGGGAGACTCCATATCGCCCACCAACAAGGCAGAAGCAGGCAGAATGTGCAGTGGGAGCGCAAGCTTCACCTGCTTTGGGCATGGCGCAATTCTATGTTTGTTGGTCCTTGGGACGCGGGGGACTTGTGTAAGAGCAAAATATCGGCTTGGCAGGGGCGCCTTCTTCTTTGGGACGAAAAGTGGTATCGCAGACTCGGCTCTGCGGCGAAAAGATGCCGTGTGTGGCGGCCAACATGCAGGCGAATCTCCTGGGAAGCACGATGCAGGAACGGACGAGATGGAAGGAACGCTGGAGAAGCGCCGACCATCCAATGCTTTCCCACACTGCAGCTGCATCGGCATGACTTATGGGTTCAAATTCACCATCGCAGGATTTACCTGTGACATTCTGAATTCGAAAAGATTGACTTAACAAGGGGTTTGACCTGTTGGAGGAACGAGGTCATTCTGAGCCCATTCACACACACACACACGCACCCACACAACAACATGCCATCAACCTGTCAAAACTCGTCAGCGGGCGGTTGGTTTCCGCCGGGCGCGTGGGACGGTTACCACACATGCGTGATAATTTCCTGAGCCCCCCCCTTCCCCCCCTGCTCTCCAGGCCCAGGCCAGATGTCAACGACAGCAGACACATCGTGGGGAACAGGCTGCGGTAACACCCCCTCTTCTGGGTTCCCCCCTGCCTGTCGGTGACTTTGCTGGTTTGGGGGGCAATGGAATGTATCTGGTATGAAAAGCTGCGGTGCCCGCTGCCGCTCCCCTTTCCCCCATCGCCTCCTCTTGGTTCCTGTCAAATCAACACCAGACGGCGTGCTCTCCCCAGCCGTTGCAAACGTTTTGTTTGCGTCCTTTCATTCTGTGCTTCACACCCCATCAGTCACTCTTTTACGATCCGGCCTTCCTCGGCTAGTCACTCATTTTTGCGTATATACACATACGCCTTGTATTGTTAATAACCCCCCAACACCATAATGCTCACCAAGGCTCTGGCCGTCGCGGCTTTGGCCGTTGTCCCGGCCCTGGCAACCCCTGCCGTCAACGTTTACTGGGGACAGAAGGGCGCGGCCACAGATAGACTCAGGACTTTTTGCGATGGCTCCAGCTTTGAGTATGTCACTGTCGGCTTCATCAACAAGTCGCCTGAGCAGGATCCGTCCAGCTTGAAGTACCCGGGCAGCGACTTTGCTGTTCACTGCATCGAGGCCAAGTACAAGGACGCCAACGAAGTGGACTCGAACCTCCTTGCCCAGTGCGGTCAGATCGCCGCCGATGTCCGATATTGCCAGAAGAAGGGAAAGAAGGTGCTTCTCTCTATCGGCGGCCAGTGGGATCCGCCCGATACCGACTACACCATCTCAAGCGGGCCTGCTGGCGAGTACTTTGCCGACTTCATCTGGGGCGCCTTTGGTCCCTACAACAAGAACTGGGAGGGCAAGCCAAGGCCGTTTGACGACTTCTATGGCGCAGAGGAGGGCGATGAACACTTTGTATTTGACGGCTTCGACTTTGATATCGAGCACAAGTTCGGTGAGCCTACCCTCCACCTCCTCTCCCTTTTGCACAAGTTGTCTTCCCTTGCCTGGTGATGGCCCTGATGATGCTAACGCCCCTCTAGAGGATCAAACCGGCTATGTTGCCATGGTCCGGCGTCTACGTGGCTTGACCAGCCTGGACACGAGCAGGAAGTACCTCATCACTGCGGCTCCCGAATGCCCCTTGGATGATAAATATTTCAAGATGAAAACCATCATCAACGAATGCCAGTTTGATGCCCTCTTCGTCCAGTTCTACAACAACGACATGTGCGCTGGAGTGAACAACAACAACTTCGATGCTTGGGCCTCGTATCTCAAGAACACCGCCAGCAAGAATGCTAAGATCTTCCTCGGGCTGCCTGGTTCCAAAGCGGCTGCTGGTTCGGGGTACCTCCAGCCTTCGCAGGCACACGCTCTGATTAACAAGCACAAGAACAAGCCGGCTTTCGGCGGTGTTATGGTATGGGATGCCTTCTACGGCAGCGAGAAGTTCAGTGGCACCCGTTACTACGACCTCATGCATGAGTATGCTTGCGGGCCGGCGCCCTCAACCACCACCTCCACCGGCCCGACCCCAACTCCGACTGCTTGCGTCAGGTGGCACAACGTTGTCGGCGGCGACACTTGCTTTAACATCGCCAACTACTACGGCATGGCTCTGGATGACTTGAAGGCCCTCAACCTTGGGATTGACTGCCTGCTACTAGCGCTCGACCAAAAGGTTTGCGTGAAGTTTGGCATCCCGCCCCCCGTCACCACTTCAATCACCAGCACTTCGACCACCAGCACTTCGACCACCAGCACTTCGACCACTAGCACTTCGACTAGCTCATCGACCAGCACCTCGACCAGCACCTCGACCAGCACCTCGACCAGCACCTCTACTAGCACCTCTACTAGCACCTCTACTAGCACCTCGACCAGCACTAGCACATCTACCACCTCCACCCCGGTCGAGCCTTCCTCCTCGGTTGAGTCCACTTCAACCGCCGAGACTGAAACCGAGACTGCTACCGAAACTGAGACTGCCACCGAGACCGCCGCTGAGACCGAGACTCCCACGGGGACTGCCACGGAGACTGCCACGGAGACTGCCACGGAGACTGCCAGGGAGACTGCCACGGAGACTGCCACGGAATCCGCTTCTGAGTCTGTCTCTGAGTCTGCCACCGAGACTGCCACCGAAACTTCCACTATCACCTCCGCCCCTGAAGTCACGCCGACAACCAGCAGCGAAACGGCGACTGCTACTTCGACTGAGGACGATGACACTTGTGAAGACGACGAGACCAGCACCTCCGCTGTCGAGTCCGCCACCGAGTCCGCTACAATCACCTCTGCCCCTGAATCCACCTCAACAGACAGCGGCGAGCCGGCCACTAGCACCTCCACCGAGGATGACACTTGCGAGGATGACGAGACTAGCACTTCGGCTGTCGAATCTGCCACTGAGACGGCTACCGACTCAGTCACCGATACTGCCACTGAGACTGCCACTGAGACTCCCACCGAGACTGCCACTGAGACTGCCACTCAGACTCCCACCGAGACTCCCACTGAAACTGCCATCGAGACTGCCACTGAGACGGCCACATCGTCCGATGCCCCCATTACCGGCACGTCGACATCGGACGGCGGCGCTAGCCCCAGTATCACCGCTTCCCAGAGCATGACGACGTCGACCATCTACACGACCACCACCTACACCATAACCTCGTGCGCGCCGAGTGTGACTTCCTGCCCCGGCCGCGTCGTGACCGAGACTATCGCCGTTAGCACCACTGTCTGCCCCATCACCGACGTTGTCGGCGGCCCCTCCTCCACCCCCTCGGTTGACTCGCCCGAGCCAACTTCCTCGGTCGACTCGCCCAAGCCGACCCCCGGCGAGGGTGGCGATGATGATGACGACGAGACCGACTCGACCTCGACCACCTCGGTCACCACCACGCGCTTTACCACGCTGACGGTGCCCAAGCCCGAGCCTACCACTCCCGTCGAGGAGCCCACCACTGCCGTCGAGCAGACTACCCCTTCGTCGGCGCTGTCGTCGGCCCCGTCGGCCGGCTTCCCCACCACGTCGGGCTTCCCGTCGACGACTACACTGCCCGTAACCGGCGGTGCCGGCCGCAATGCCGTGGCTCTCGGTATGCCTGCGGCTGTAGTGGCGGCGCTGTTCTTTGCTCTTTAAGTGGTGTGTTAAAAGGGCGGTTAGCATGATTTAGACGGCTTTCATTTGTTTTGCTGGATGGTCTTTTGAGCTTCTTGTGGATACTACCTGCCACTATTTGCCATGTGCGGATAGCGTTTTGGTGTGTCATTTTTTCGTGTATTTGGAGGCTTGGTGACGAGGGTGATTTGGGTAATGCACTTGCTGTTGTTGGATCGTGCCCTGCCCCATCATGTGTGATGTGTTTCAATGAAGTTCATGTCTTGATTTGAGTAATCTGTGTATCCATGTGTGGCAAATGTCCGTTACCACCACCAGTGATTTCGGTTCTGTTCGCAATCTTGTTATCGCGATTTAATAGACTGTAGTGTACATCTTATGCCTTCCACTTCCATCTCGCAATTTCTAGGATGTCGGAGGTTTGCTTCGCAGTTGAGTCTCGTGCATCAGGCAGTTATGTATGTAATTACCTGATGCTCGACGCGCCGACTCTGTAATTACGGTCACATTTTACGCGCATCGACTGAAAATCGATCGCCCCGTTGCGGCCGATTGGTTGGCACGCTGTTCCTAATGACCAATCATAGCGCTGTTCATGCATACTCAGTGCTCCGACCGGGGCCTTCGGTTCAACACCCTGCTGACCCGCGAGGTTCCAGATCGCCTTGGACTTCTAATCCTTGGATCCTCAAATTCCATTCCTCACAGTGAGTGACCTTGGAGAAGCTGGAGAATGGGGCTCTGAGCCACCTTGACTCGCAGCTGTCTCTCCTTTGCCCCAGACTGAGACCCTAAAGCTACTGTGTGGCAGACTCCGGTCGTCTGATGCTGCAAAAGAATTCAACTACGGTAGACTCGTTCTCCACGCGTGTTTCCGCCTCTTCCCCGCCCACACAACTCGTCTTGTCCTCCGACTCCTCCGGGCAACGCCCAGACCATCTCAATGCCCCCCTCTCCAAACCAATTGCTTCACGATGGCCACCATCGAGCCGTGGCTCACGAACCTCCTCAACAAGCCGAAGAGTCCAGCTCTTCCGCCGATACAACCCGTGTCCCTCAATGCCACCTCAAGCCAGCCCATCTCTCTCCCCCCACTGGGTCCCGAATTCGCCAGCAGCCACAGGTCGGAGAGGTCTGCGCCGACACAAGTTACCCCGCTCCCCGCCGTCGATGACGCTCACCATGCGAAGCCGCTCGGAAGGCCCGACGACGCGTTCGCTTTGCACACTGCATCGATCCGACCCCTCCAGCTCCTACTCCGCGAGTCCGAAGCAAATGTCCCGGCCAGTACGCTACGGAGCATTGTCGATGATGGCCCCGGCAGCCCCGATGACGTCTTGACGAAAAAGCGACACAGGGCCCTCACCACCAAGGAGGATTTGGTCCAATTGCCCAAGTTACCGAAGAAGCAGAAGTCCGCCCAGCAGGTAGTCCCTCCGATCATCGCTGGTCTCCACGAGCCCCCGCCCGATGCCGCTGTTTTCCCGCCCATCACGTCGGCTTCTTTCGATGATAATGAGAACTTCAGCCTGGGGCCATGGAAGGACACCGGCAGCGCTAGCGAGGACCGCCCGGCCCTATTCTCCGCCGCTGATGCCGAGTCGAGTAATAATCCCAAGCCGAAAAGGCGGCCTATGAAGCCGAGAAGAAAATGGACCGAGGAGGAGACCAATAACCTGTTGCTGGGTGTGAGCCGCCATGGAGTAGGAAGATGGACTACGATCCTGGAGGACCCGGGCTTCCAATTCAACGGCCGGACCGCCGGCGATCTGAAGGATCGCTTCCGGACATGCTGTCCCGAGGAACTGCGGCTAACCGCGACCAAGGAGCAGGCCGCGAATGGGGAGCCTGGACCAGCGGCCGCTGCCGATGGAAGCGCAAAACCTAAACTCGGGCTACAGCTAGAGGACATCCTTCAGCCGGCCGGGGACGAGGGAGTTGAGAATGGCAATACCTCACCGTCCACTGCCCTAGACTGTGACGCCGCGCCCAAGAAGAGGAAGCCCCGGGCGCACCGTAAGAAGCTGGAGGACCTAGCCGAGCTGGGCATCCATGGCCCGTTCGAGAAATCGCACCGCCGGAAACGACGCCCTTTCACCAAGCAGGATGATGACGAGATTTTGGACGGCCTCAGCCAGTACGGCCCTTCCTGGACCAGGATCCAACGAGATCCCAAATATAATCTGTCGAGCCGGCAACCTACAGACTTGCGTGACCGGGTCCGGAACAAGTACCCTGAAGTTTACGCAAACATTGAAAAGGTCAATTCTCCCAAGGATGCGTGGCGCGGGAAGACCAACATCCTAGAGCCGTCCGTCAACACAGCCACAGATAACTCCCGGGGCACTGCTGCCCTCCCCTCATTCGAGCACCAGCTGAACCGATCGGGCTCAAAAGAAGACATGTTGCGGCGGACCGCGACCCCCTCCGCCTATGAGTCGGCCGAGTCTCTGCCCGCCCTCGCCGACATCTTCGACATGACCGAGGCTCACAGCTCGTCCTTCCTCGGGAGCGCCTCGGATCTGGATTTGAACCATCTGCTCGACGATCCCTACAGTGGGAGTGAGCGCCGCCCCGGCCTTGGGAGGTAACCAAGCCTTCAAGATAGTATTCCTGGCGAACCTATATTTCTCTGGGGCGGCCATTCATTGTGTTGAGCCCTTGGCTTGACCCCCAACAAAAGTCTCCCCCTTTGGGTTTGCCTCGACGGCAGTGGACGCTCCTTTGTCCTGTCTTTCTTGTCACGTGTGCATTTTATTATTATTGGACCCGCGACCTCGCCGCAGATTGTCCGTGAGAACTATAATCGGCGTTTTTGGTTTCGGGATTTACGGGGGGATTACATGTTAGATAACAACTTAGGGAGCAATCTCTACCGACGGACGAGAATCACTTCTCACAGGGTTGATAGTGGTGTTAGCTGATTTAGATAATAACTTTTTATTATTCCTCGGTCTCTTTTCATCAAGCCGCGCGGATTCGTTGGCGTCTGAACAGCTTGGTGGATCTGCCTTCCATGGGTGACATCATGATTGTTGGTTGAGATTTGCCTTTCAAAGAGTGCGATGCCTGTGTGAAGCGAAGTCTCGATATCCGGATGGCTTGGTGCATTGTGAGAGGGCGCCATGGAATGCTATTAAATGGAGACTTTAAACTATCGTGAATGAAACCGCCTAGGTACTGTCGAAAAGTGTGGTTGAAGAGGCATCATCACCTTGGCCTGGCAGGTGCTGGCAGTGGCTGGTTAGGTAGCCAACCCTAACCCTTTGGCTAGAATTTTGCCCATCTCACCGCTTTCAGTTCCCCACCAAATTCACTAGGGCTTGGGCACAAAATCAATTTTCTGGTTGATTTACCCGCACTTGCACTTCGCGGCATCCCCTTTTACTTTCCCATCGACCAGCTCATCGACCAACAGCAGCCAAAATGGGTAGAGGACCGTAAGTGCCCGATTTGAAGCCATTCGTGAACGTTGGCAGGTCATTGTTATCGATCGAGAGATTCGCGATGCCGCTGTTGCGGAATCCTCCAATCTCTTGTTCTCTCGACCTGCCAATTTCGAGATATTTAGATTTCACGATGCTAATTTGACGGCAACAGTAAGAAGCACCAAAAGCGCCTAAGCGCGCCGTCGCACTGGCTCCTCGACAAGCTGTCGGGCGTGTATGCCCCTCGCCCGTCGGCCGGCCCGCACAAGCTCCGCGACTGCATGCCGCTCGTCGTCTTCGTCCGTAACCGGTTGAAGTACGCCCTCAACTACCGCGAGACCAAGGCGATTATGATGCAGCGTCTCGTCAAGGTCGACGGCAAGGTCCGCACCGACGTCACCTACCCCGCCGGCTTCATGGACGTCATCACCATCGAGAAGACGGGCGAGAACTTCCGCCTCGTCTACGACACCAAGGGCCGCTTCACTGTCCACCGCATCCAGGACGAGGAGGCCAAGTACAAGCTGGGCAAGGTCAAGCGCGTGCAGCTCGGCCGTGGTGGTGTACCATTCTTGGTTACGCATGATGCGAGAACGTGAGTTCTTCCGACATCTGTCAGCCGTTGGACCAAGCTTTGGTGGATCGTTGGGTCCTTCCGCTTTGCGGGGGCCACGATCAAAGCGGGGATCTCTACGGTTGGTATGTCAAAATTTTCCTCTGGTATGCTAACGATATCTCGACAGCATCCGTTACCCCGACCCGCTGATCAAGGTCAACGACACCGTCAAGATTGACCTCGAGACGGGCAAGGCCACCGACTTCATCAAGTTCGACACCGGCTCCATTGCCATGGTTACTGGTGGTCGTAACATGGGTCGTGTTGGTGTTATCACCCACCGTGAGCGTCACGACGGTGGCTTCAACATCGTCCACTTGAAGGATGCCATTGACAACGTCTTCACCACCCGTGAGAGCAACGTTTTCGTCATTGGCAGCGAGAAGCCCTGGATTTCCCTCCCCAAGGGCAAGGGCGTCAAGCTCACCATCGCCGAGGAGCGTGACCGCAGGCGCGCGGCCACTCTGGCTAGTCACTAAAGGGTTTAACTACGGAATTGGGCTGGTCAGTAGGTTGCTGAATTTACAAAAGCATGCTGGATGGAGTACCGGATGTCACTTTAGCTTAACTCGGTATACCCGGGTCAGGAATCGACCCGTAAAACTGAACTGCCCTTCCGGATGAGACATGACTTTGCTTTCCTCTTTTTTTTGTGTCTTGCATCCAGATGTGTTTCGAACGTTCCAGCCCTGCCCGCTCAACGCGGATATTTTTCCCTGTCACCGCCCCAACCGCCCTTCGGAGCGGTGAAGATCCATCACATCCCGCGACATGCATCGAGAGGCGTTTCAGGCCGCTACGCGCGACGCAGGCATCAAGGGCCCCTCTTTCGAAGAAAAAGACAGAGCTTAATCCCTGACCGTCTTTTTCCCTACCGTCCAGCGGCTCGGAATAAAAGGGTATTTCGTGGGGTGCTTCTACCGTGAGACATCGGGCCTTCCTCCGAAGTATCCTACTGCCTGCAATCTGCTTGTCTTGTCTGGCTCGATGTATGCGTACTGGGGGCGGTGTCTCTCGGTGACGACTCTGTGCAGAGACGGTTGGGTTGGGTTGCATCCAGACTGGGGGGTCTCTTTCACTCCATCTCTTGCTGTGTACTTACCGTGTACTGTGTATGCTGTCTGTGGAGAGAAGGGTCCCTGGACCCCCACGCCTTTTTTATTTTATTTTGATTAAAGATCTGGCATGCGGACAATGCACGGGGAGGATGGGGCATGGGGCAGCATGGGCTGAGCCACGCAGCGGGGGTGGGGTTGGACCGGGTTAGGTTGGCTCGGTTGGATTCGTTCGTTCTGTTCATCTATGCTATGCTATGTATGAAGGTGGGCTGGAAGAGGCGGTGGAGGTGCGTGCTGCTGCTGCTGCTGCTGCTGCTGCCGGGCGGCTAGGCGGCTGGGCTGGGCTAAGATGGATGGGCTAAGGCAGGTACGTGGATCTCCGAGGGGAGGTAGCCCGGTAGGGGATTTGGGGTTGGTGGTGTGCCTGCGTTAGGTTTTGGAGAGGTGGTTTGTTGGGGTCTTGAAATGAGCTTCAACAGCGGGGAGTTTCGGAGGTTATGGCTTGGTTTGGTTTGGGTAGAGTCAGCTGACGGAAGTTGGTACGAGGTTGCTTAGCTCCGGATTTGTTCTCTCTCTTTCGTACAGCGGGTGTCACATTACCAGGCTCAGCAAGGCAAGCATTGAGAGTCTCTGAAGGAGATGAGAGGCTGAGCCGTTTCCTGGGGTTGTACTCGGAACCCCCGCAGTGCGGGGTGAGAGAAGAGATGCACCACTGGCTCTTACAAAGAGGACGACGATCCCGATCGGAAGCCCTGGTGTCCTCGTGCTGTGGCATTGCATATTCTAGATGCGGCGGTAAGTTCTGGGCACGGAGTTCTCCTCTGACTAGCTCCGCTGGCTTATGCGGTGGTGTACGAAAATGGAGGTTGATGTACATGGTACCTCTCTGTATATGTGCAGTTCCTGTGGGGCGGGGTTGGTGTACCACCGCTTGTGTGAGAGAGGCTTTGTGAGAGTTGACCCCGGAGTGCCAGGTTGTACGAGCGAATCCGAGAGACTGGATGCGGCGGTTAACGAGGCTTTGGCTACGCTGGACCCCAGCTCCAAGCCTCGTCCTGTTTTACCGCGCTTGACGACACCTCAATGGAGAGTGGAGTGAGTGATGCATGCGAGTCTCAACCATTCCGATTCCGCTGAGTAGATCACAGCGATTTCTCTGTCTGAGTTATTTCTGAGGCTCGCCCGTTTCTTATTCCATTTGGGCAGAAATTAGGATATCAGAATGCGGGGGTGACAAACCCAACCGCGTGAGGTGATAGAGGATACAAGACACCACCGGCGGCCGTGACTCGGCCGCCTTCAAAGGTCCCATCCCCATGCATGGTCCATTGTCCCTTACAGTCATCGCGGGGGTGGGGACGATATCGGATTTGAAATCGGCGGAAATTCTCCGCCGTGCAGCCCGGGGGCGTGGGGGACGAGGAAGCGAGGAGGTTTGGATTCGATTCCAAGAGGCTTCCGACTCCTCGCACCCCTCAATGCCGATGCCTTAACTCACATCGACTTCCGGCCAAATTGTGGTGGAACGAAGAGGGAAAATTTGGTAAAATAAAATAAAAATAACACCCGTTCCGGAAGGTATTCACGTGCCTTTTTTTGTTCATTCTCCGAGCATCTAGTCCCGATGCGCGTAGTCGGATGTTCCTAAACTTGTTGCAGACCCGTGTTAGTGGGACGAATGTTCACCAAAAAAGCGCTCCGAAGTTGTGGAAGCAGGTCGGTGGACCTGTCGATTTGTGGGTCAATATGCGATAGAAGCGGGGACGGTGTGCTTGGCGCCGATCTGGATTTGACGTTCCCATTTTCGGCAGACGAGACCCGAATTGTTCTAAAAGCCACGGTACCTGGTGATTACCGGGCCGTATTATGTATTTCGAATCAATGAACCGAACCTATCGAGCGACTCCTTTCAACTCGAAAAGTGATTCGAGGGCCTCGAACGGAAGGAAGTAAAAGGCAACTTCAGTTTGTTCAATGTTGAAGCGGTGTGGGCGCCTAAGACTCGATGAGGTGTGACGACGACGTTGCTGAACTTCGTTTAACTCCCTAGAACCTTGAGCGAGAAAACCTTCAACTTCATCACAAATGCTACCCGTCCCATGACCTTCCCCGCATGCTGGCTGCACGATGGTCGCGTGGTTTCAATCCATTCGCGGTAAGCCGAAACTGCGAGAGTTGACGTCCACGTCATGATCTTACTCTTCTTCTGTACACCGCATGTTTCCACTCGAACGGCAAAGGGGGTGTCTGTCTTGCTGACATAACACTGGAATTGCTGTTTTGGAAACAGTGGATAGGTTGACTGTTTGCCAGCGGATGGGTGTGAAATTCGAGAGTTCGCATCCGCCTTCAGTCTTCGGGTTGCCCCCTGAGGCCCCCCACGCCGTTACGTCGGTATCGAATGGGTGTGCAGTTCACTAACGCTCCTGCCATCTCCGTCAGCCCACTCCTTGGCCTGAACTTCGCTATTTTTTTTTTTCCCACTCTCCCTCCACCGCCCTCCCGCTTTCCGTTTCTTCACACGGCAGCATGGTGCGCTAATTACTTGCCCTGCCTTGCAACGCAGTCCACCCGTGCGACTCCTCAAGGCTCGCACGTTCTCGACTCCTATTCCCTGCGTAGCCCTGTTGCGTGCACCACTGCACCACATGAACCAACCTGGAAATGGGTTGGTCAAGTGAGCCAAGCTGCTTCTTTTCCGCCACCAGCCACTGGCCCCCTTTCCGCCCACGATTCATCACACCTGTCAGCGTCCCCTTGGGTCCCTGACTTCAACGCCTCAACCGCCGTCGCCGTCTCCGCTTGACATGGCTTAGTTTGCCCAACTCTTGATTGGACCGGCCGCTGCTCCACACATCCTGCACACCGGTCCGAATCAGGAAACTCAGAGGCGTTCTTAAAGAGAGAAGACACCGACCGCTTGGACAACCCACTCTTCTCTCACGAGGACACCTGCTAGTTTGATAGAAACTACAGCTCTCGCCCACTATGGTTCTGCCATATCCGTAACCCTCGTCCCACTTCCCGTCACTTTGAAGACGTTTACCCCTTTTCCTTCCCCACCTCGAGACACTCACCCGTTCGAGAAGACTCTCTTGTCGTTGTTGCTGTTGTTGTTGTTGTTGTCGTTGAGTGTATGTGTGTGTGTGTGTGTGTGTGTCGGACATTGCCGGACCAACTCCCAAGGAGGACTGACACTGCCTACCTATCCGGTCGTTTGGGGCTCGTCTAGAATCTCGATCTGAAGGCCCGACTCCTGCACAATCAAGTCACGCCATCGGAGAGGACCAATCCACAAGCAAAGTCTGCCTTGTGCACCTGCGGCTCTTGACCTGCATGTCTGCAACCCGATTTACCAGGGCGGCGAGGCCCCTCGGCCGATCCCTGGCCACCTCCAGCACCCCCCGCGCCGCAACCCGGCAACGGTTCACCACAACGTCTACTCGGCGTGCCGCTCCCGGCGGCAACGGCGAGGGCCCTCGGACTGCGTCAACATGGCCGTTCCCGGTTGTTTTTGCCGCCACCGCTGCTGCCGGCCTGCTTGGCTGGGGTGCGTCCGAAATCCGGCACCAAGGCTTCCCTGGCGCTGTGCTTCTTGACGGCACGTTTGCCGCGCCTCCCTATGCAAGCATGCGGGGGATGGAACAGGTATATATACACTCAAACATTTCATCGAGCATGCCAATGCCAAACCCCATCGTATTAACTGGTATCGCAGGCTTTGGACGAGATTCGCCAAGAAATCGGAGGCCAGGACATTATCTCCATTGACCCCGAGGACTTGCACTCCCATGGATACTCCGAGTGGTCCACAGTCAATCCGGAAGGGCTGCCAGTCGCGGTGGCCTATCCGCGGTCCACGGAGCAGGTATCGATCATCGCACGCATCTGCCACAAGTACTGCGTGCCCATCATCCCCTACTCAGGGGGCTCGAGTCTCGAGGGCAACTTTTCGGCTCCGTTTGGTGGCATTAGCGTTGATTTTGCCTATATGGATAAGATCATCCAGTTTAACAAGGATGATATGGACGTCGTGGTGCAACCGAGCATCGGCTGGCAAGACCTCAACGAGCAACTCTCGAAGATGGGCGCTGGCCTCTTCTTCCCCATCGATCCTGGTATGCACCCATCCGAGGCTCTGCGGCGTATGTGAAAAGAACGGCGGTCTAACAACTGTAGGCCCGAGTGCCAAGATCGGCGGCATGATTGGTACCAACTGCTCCGGCACCAACGCTGTCAAGTACGGAACGATGAAGGACTGGGTCATCAACCTGACTGTCGTGCTTGCTGACGGCACCGTCATCAAGACAAGGCGGCGGCCGCGCAAGTCGTCAGCGGGCTACAACCTCAACGGTCTGTTTGTTGGTTCCGAGGGCACTCTCGGCCTGGTCACCGAGGCAACGGTGAAGCTCGCTGTCATCCCCGAGGAGTTTTCTGTGGCGGTCGTGACCTTCCCCTCGATTCGGCACGCTGCCTCCGCTGCCGCTGAGGTGATGCAGACCGGTATCCCCGTGGCCGCCATGGAGATTATGGACGAGGTCCAGATGAAGGTCGTCAACATGGGAGGGGCTACCGCACCGAGAGTTTGGAAAGAAATGCCCACTCTCTTCTTCAAGTTTTCTGGGACGAAAGCTGGCGTCAAAGAGAACATCGGGCTGGTGCAAAAGATTACCAAATCCAACAAGGGAAGCAACTTTGAGTTTGCCAAGGACGCCAGGGAACAGAAGCTCCTTTGGTCTGCCCGGAAGGAGTCGCTGTGGTCTATGCTTGCATTGCGCAAAGAGGGCGAGGAAGTTTGTGAGTGCAAATCATTATCAGGTAACCAAGCCAACAGCTTACCATTTTTAGGGAGTACCGATGTTGCTGTGCCATTCAGCAGGCTTGCGGACATCATCGAAGTCAGCAAGAAAGAGATGGATGATCTGGGCCTGTTCGCCAGTATCCTAGGCCACATTGGGGATGGAAATTTCCATGAGAGCATCATCTACAATCGACAGGACCCGAAGGAAAGGGAAAAGGTTGAGATTTGTGTGAAAAACATGGTCAAGCGAGCGCTAGAGATGGAGGGCACCTGCACCGGTGAACACTCAATTGGTTGGGGCAAAAAGGAATCACTTGTCTGGGAGGTTGGACAAGACACCCTGGGGGTCATGGTCAGTTTCAAAAACCGCCTTGGATGGATGATGGGACTAACACATCACAGAAAGCCATCAAGGCCGCACTGGACCCTAAATGGATCATGTTGGTCTCCCCCTTTCACTAGCTGGCTATTACCTTATGGTGTTTACTAACAATGATTGTAGGAACCCGGGCAAGATTTTTGATAGACAACACTGAGATAAAGGGGTGGCGGGCCCTTCCCTGGGGCGCAGCGATACCCCCGAATGAGCATCTACACAATGTCGGGCAACCACACATGGAGCAGCATGTCGAAAGCAACCGGTGAAAGCAGCATGGCCGTGGGCGAGCAGTCGCATTGCATTGGCAGAGCAATCTTGGCCAAGCAGTAACGGAGCATTAGAAGTTGGGGAGCTAAAAGTTCTGTTGTGCTGATTAGCATGGTGCGCCATTCATTGGATATCTGGGTTCATAGTTGTTTGGGCGGGCGGGCTTTTGCTTTGCTGGTTGGATTTTCCAATGTTAACTTGGGCTGTGGGCAGCGGTGGATAATTCGGCGAAAATAGGTGTACAGTTTCTGACCTGAACCCCTTGCTACATCTTTGCATGCCACAAGGTAGTGACAGGAAGAATAGGTCAGGTCATACTCATATTTTTAGAGGCAAGTGATTGTGTACTTCCTTATCTTGTGGCCCTCAAAGTCTGGTTGAGCAAACAAGCCCCCTTTGCATCCGAAGATAGTACAACAACTGGGTATATTTAGGAACAGGAAGGTGAAACAAATAGTTCCCTGCTAACATTTCCATGCAGCCAAATACCCTTTTGCTCATTCTCATCCCAATTCTCTTAGAGATAGATAAGGTACCTTCCTTTTAGGAAAAGGGGCTGTGCTCAAGTTATTATCAGGAAAGGAAAGAGTGCCTCGCCTTCTCTAGGTTACCATGGCAAGTTCAATATGTTCTTCTCAAGCAGGTTAGGCAAGGCACTCACTCAGGTAGGTAGGTACTACCCAGGTGCCTGCCGAGTTTGACAACAACAAAGCTGCAGCTTCCCGGAGAAAACATCCTGTTCGTTGGTGCAGAACTTTCACTCGATTCGAGATACAAACAAACACTCCAGGCAGGAGTTGCTCGTTTGAAACACCGCAACCAGTTGATACCACTGCAGTGGCTCAACTATTCGAGCACCTTTGGGGTAATACCTCCTCCTTCTTCATCAGTAACATCGGCTAATTAATATATCATTTCGTTGCTTCAGCCATTACCATCATCTATCCACAAATGCCCTTTTTGCAGATGTAGCAGTCGGTCTTCCTTCCACTGTCGTGTGCTCGACAAAGACAGGGTTCACCTTCATATCAACCACCTCACCAGTCACTCCATTCTTGGTGCTGCAAAGGACCCAAGTCTCTCACGCACCGCAGACCGTGTTCTTGGCCAACTCAAAGTTGTAAGGCCAATACGACCAACTTCTCTTCTCATTCTCACTTTCCATATTCATTCTCTTTTAGCAAACTGCCACCTTCCTTTTTCCTTGATTCGTTGTCACTACCAAGACCAGGGCTCTCTCCTTCGTACTCTCTTGCCTCTTCTTTTATCTGCCTTTCGCTTGATTCCTTGACCGTACGTTCCCCGATGAGTGCGCGAGTGAAACTTAGGTACCTACCGGTTCCAGGTTTCACTCTCGTCTCCGCTTTTCCCATCTTCCATCTCTCATCTCCTATCCTCCAGGTTCCGCGGCCAGGTGGGCATGCGAATTTTTCTACAACCAGAGCTTGGTCTTGGCCCCACCCTCTTGAGATTTCCCTCTTGCCAGCCTTTCTCTGAGTCCGTCTCTTCTCACTCACTTATTAGGCTGGGGCCTACCAGTGAACTCAGGACAACACATCTTCTGGCTGAGCCCTATATTTCTTCCATTCACTCATCCGTTGAGCCTGAAAACCATGGCGGGCCCGATGAGTGGCAACTACCAGAATCTTCTGCTGAAAGGCGCAGACAATGGGCGCCTCCAGGCTCAGCAGCGGGCGAGAGCAACCATCCCTGCTTCTGTGGTGAGGTTCCCCAGCCCGAGACACGTCGAGCGACCTTCCTTTGCTCGACGGCCCACGCCAGCAGCGGGGCAATTCAAGCCGATCCCAACCCAGCAGGCAGTGGTGATGCCTCCAGCATGGGTTTCGAAGAAGAGCGCTACCATGATCATCAAACCCATACCCACAATCGCCAACCCATGGGACATCCGGGAATTCTTCAAAAAGTTCGGTAACGTTGTGTGGGTTGAACTTGACGACGCAAGAGTCAGCCACCGGTCTGCCAAGATTCGCTTTGAGCCTCCGCCGACAGATGTGAGCTTCTTCCAGCAAGGTAAATGCAGACTCAGCATAGGCGGGTCCGTATCATGGGCTCTCGTCGAATTCCCGAGGCAGTCTGATCAGGAACCTACCATGACGACGCCGGGTGGGAACACCTGCCCTATTTCGATGGCCTTCGGTCCTGATAAGCTTACCTTTGGCCTCCTCACCCAACCGACGACCTTTATGGCAAAGAAGGAGATCCTGAAGTTGAATGGTGATCTTGAACTAAAGTTCACCGCCGATTTCCGAAGACAGAAGCTGACGGTTCACTTCCCCATTTCTGTCTACGGTGAGCGGCAGTACTACCGCATCGACATGAAGTTTGGAATCATCAGAAGCATTTACCGGATGGCCTCAGTTCTCGTCATTCATCTTGCAGATCCTCCATTGGCCCGAAAGAAACAAACCGGGGTGGATGGGGCGGGCTGGACAAATCGGCTGACTTGGGGAGAGGATGAGCTCTGGTACCGAGCCGTCGACGTTGGGACCAACTCGCAGAATCCCCCAACCAAGCCCGTATCTCTCGAAGAGGAGCCCGAGATAATCGATTTTGGCCGTTGGACGACCTATTGGGTGGATCTGGACAACAAGTCCGCCCAGCAACAATGGTCGGTCATCGAGGGCCATCTCCATGACTGGAATATTGCTACAAAGACAGAGCCCATTTTCACGCGGATTCCATCTACAAAACCAGAGCTCTGGGACATGCTAGCTGATCCACATTTTGACGTATCGACAACGGCGAGCCCCGCCTGGAACAACGGCCTCGTTCTTCTCTCCGCCATGACACACATATCTCTACCGTATGAGGTTCGATACCAACTAGAAGTTTGCGTCTCGCGCGGAATCCTCAGCGAATACAACATAGGACGCGGCTTTCTTGAAAAACTCTTCGAGATGTCGAAGCCAAGGAACCTCAAACCTAACCGCGCACGTTTAGTCCTCGAGTATGCCGCAGATGAAGGCAAACCGGTGTACAATCCCATGGAGCTGTTCGAGGATCGTGGCGCCATGACCTATTATCCGACAACCCTCCATATCCCCGATTATTGCGCCCTGGTTCGCAAGGTGACCGTCACACCGACACGGATATTTTTCAGCACACCGACAGTGGAGACGACCAACCGTGTCGTCCGCCGATATAAGGATGTTCAAGACCACTTCATCCGCGTCCAATTCACAGACGAGCTTTTGGACGGGAGGATTAGGGCCAGTGACTTCGACCGAGATGATGAACTCTATGCCCGGGTCTGCCGCGTTATGACACAAGGCATACGTATGGGAAAATGGCACTGGAAGTTCTTGGCCTTCGGCAACTCGCAAATCCGGGAGAACGGCGCCTTTTTCTTCTGCGAACCGGAGGACGGCACTATCACTTGCCACTCCATACGCGAATGGATGGGAAACTTTGACCACATTTCTTCGGTCGCCAAACTTGCCGCTCGGCTCGGGCAGTGCTTCTCGACCACTCGCCTCTTGAGCTGCATCTCGGCTCCGCAGATAGTCAAGATTCCCGATATTGAGACTAAGAATGGGTTTTGCTTCACCGATGGTGTCGGGAAAATCTCTTTCCCTCTGGCCAGTCTTGTGTCTGAGGCCTGGAAGATCGATACGCGTCCTTCAGCGTTCCAGTTCCGGATGGGCGGCTGCAAGGGCGTTCTAGTGGCCTGGCCTGACGCCAAAGGAACCGAAGTTCACGTCCGGCCGTCTCAAGAGAAGTTCTCTGCTGAGTACAATGGCTTAGAGATCATCCGGTGCTCGCAGTTCTCCTGCCCGACCCTGAATCGGCAGACAATCCTGATCCTTTCGTGCTTGGGCGTTCCCGACGACGTCTTTATCGACATGATGGCAGGGCAGATTGCAAGCTACGACACTGCTATGACGAACCAAGACAGGGCCATCGAGTTGCTCAGCAAGTATGTGGATGAGAATATGACAACAACAACCATCGCAACAATGATCTTGAACGGATTCATGGATACGCGCGAGCCCTTCGTCCGAACCCTTCTCCAGCTCTGGCGCTCCTGGTCTATCAAGGGCCTAAAAGAGAAGGCGAGGCTTGTCGTGGACCAAGGCGCCTTTTTGCTTGGCTGCGCGGACGAAACGGGGACTCTGAGAGGCCATTCTCGGGCAACTGAGGGCCGAAATGGCATCACCCAAAATGAGCTCCCCCAAATCTTCCTACAGGTGCCCGATCCAAAGGATCGAGGTGCGTACAAGGTCGTCACGGGCATCTGCATCGTCGGGCGTAATCCATCGCTCCACCCCGGCGACATTCGGGTGGTAGAAGCGGTGGACGTACCTAAACTACGGCACCTCCGAGACGTCGTGGTATTTCCGCTGAAGGGGGACAGGGATGTCCCAAGCATGTGTTCTGGCGGCGACCTAGATGGCGACGACTTCTTTGTGATTTGGGACCCCAAGCTAATCCCGCCGGAGTGGAGTCATCCTCCCATGAACTATACTGCGCCCGAGCCGCTGAACGAATCCCAAGAGTCGATTGTTAACAGCCTAGCTTTCTTTTTTGTTCTGTTCATGAAGAATGACAGGCTGCCCCTGATCGCCCATGCCCACCTCGCCACGGCTGACTACGAGGTCACGGGTGCAAAGCATTGGAAATGTGAGTTTCTATAGACTTGTCTGTGTGGTGAAGCTCCAATTAAACCTCTACAGGCCTTAAGCTCGCTGAACTACACTCGACTGCGGTCGACTACGTCAAGACAGGAATTCCTGCCCGATGGAATAAGAAGCTTGACCCTCGCAGGTACCCCCATTTCATGGAGAAGGCCAAAGCCAAATCCTATCGATCAACCAGTGTTCTGGGGAAGCTTTATGACATGATCGACAAGGAAGTCTTCGATAACAGGGAGAATTACAAGTTGCCGTTTGACGACCGCATCCTCAAGCGGTTTGAATTGGGCCACCCTCTGCTCAAGGAGGCCAGAAAGATCAAAACCCAGTATGACATTTCCATGCGCAGGATCATGGGCCAGCTTGAGATCAGGACCGAATTCGAGATCTGGGCGGCATTCGTCATGTCCAAGCCGCGAGTTGGGACTGATTACAAGGTCCAGGAGAAGGTCGGTCGGGAGTCAGCAGGTCTCAAGAAGCAGTTTCGCGACTTGTGTCTAAAGGTGGTGGAGGAGCATGGCTTCAACAGACAGGAATTCATTGCTGCCATGTACAAGGTTACGTGGGAGGAAACGCGGATCGCACTCTACGAAGCTCGCCAGCCGCATGTGCTCCCAGATGGGACAGTGGGCCTGCGGCGGGTCACCGCGCGGTCGATGCCGCTGATCAGCTTCCCATGGTTGTTTCCAGATTATATGGGCAAGATTGCTCTCGGCACCGAGAGGCTTCCCAATCTGGTCGAGCTCGGTATCGTTCCGCCATCCGCAAACCCGATGCCCAATGGGCCCAAGGTAACGCAACTGGAGACGGAGCCCGACCTGGCGGCGATGGACTACACTAAGACAAGCGATGGCCAATTCATCCACCGCGGTGAGATACTTCACCTATTCCGCCATAACGATGATGGCGATGATGGGTTCTACTACGGCGATGGCGCCGTTAGCCCCGATCCTTCAGGTGATTCTGCGTCTGACACAGCGTCGAAGCAAGAGCAAGAGGTGAAAAAGATGGCAGATGAGCTCACCACTCTTCTCAATTCAGACGTCTCCTTGGACGCCAAATCCCCTGTACATGAGAACACCGACATCATACAGGTACTCTCACCGCCGAAAGTGAGCGGCCATACTGCAGAGTTGGCCCTCCTGGACCTCCTCTCTTCAGATATGGACACAAACCTCGATTCCACCCCCTGTCTCACACCGGTCAGGATTTACGCCCAGCAGCCAGATGCGGCGGCGACCACGGAAACCGTCCAGTCGATCAACCGCAGCGTAGATGAAGCAGCCGTTGCCGTTGCTACAGACCACAAGGACAAGGGCGAGGCCACTAGCAGCCCGGACACGGCGTCGGTCGTCTCGGACTCCAATGCAAGCAGCTGGAACGGCGCCACCCCGCCGGTCTCAGAGCCCCCGGTCTCGGAGGCACCGGCGGAATTCAATTAGTTGCCTATCGAGTATACCCCTGTGTCGTCCCTTCCCGGGCTGCCCTGGGGTGGCCAGAGGCTGAACCATGCTGGGCTTCGGGCGGATGGCGCCGGCAGCGGCTTGGACAAGGCGCCGGGCTATGCGCTGAACGAGAGAGAGGCTGCGGCTGCTCTTCCGGCATATGTTGACCCGTTTGCCCCTGCCAAGGCATTGGTGGTGGAGGAGGTGGTCGGTGGCGTGCCGGATGAGGAGGTGGAGTATCAAGAGGATGTCATTGAGGTGGAGGCGGAGACGACGCTGGAGAAGGTCGCGCGGTTTGCTTGATCGGTGCGGCGTGGGGATGTTGGGTTTTGTGTTTTGTATGTAAACAAAAAGAACGAAAAACTGGCGCGGTTCCTGGGAAGCAACTGGCATGGAAAACGGGCAAACGGCGTTTCCGGGGAACGGAGCAGTTGGCTTGACTCATTATCTCGCCCCTATCTTTCGGTCGGACGCCTATCATGGGCTCACGATATAGTTCAGACAGGTTGCATCTTGATCTTCACGCCGTAGTTACCGAGCTAGCTTCGAAATCGATGGGTTTTTCTTCATGACAACAGCGTTGTGTCTGTCCTAGTTGCTCCAGGCCCCTTTCTATGGCCACTCAGTTTCCAAGACCCCTCTCACGCTTGGGCTATCTACGCCGAACCCCCATCCCACCTCACCTCTTGACGCACAGGTCCGTCCGAATAACCCATTTCTCACCAGCAGTCACCTCCCTTCCTTCGTGCTGTTGCATACAAAATGAGACGTTGGTTAGCCCTCTGTCTGGTGATTCCCAATGCAGGATGAAGGATCGAGATCAAGGAATGCGGGTGACGGCCACACGTGCTTAGCGAGCTCGCCAGTGCCGTGTGATGCAAAGTAGGGGAGGCTAATAAACTCGGGAGAAACCATAGTCCGGGAGGAGGAGGAGCACTCACCAGCATGCAGTCGTGTCCGTGCTTGTGCAGTAGCAGCATGCCCGTCTCGAGACTCACGGCGATCTCCTCCTTGGCGGAGCGCCGGTCGTGGGGATAAAAGACTGTCTCGCCGCCGATGCTAGTGCCCGGGGGAGGAGTGCGTTAATGTTTGTTGGTTGGTATGTTAGGGGTGGCCGGGTCTGGTCTAGCCTGATCTTGTATACTCTGGGGGGCTTGAAGAAATGGAGAGAATGCGGGCTGGGTTTGGGGTGGGAAGCGGGAGGATTGCTTACCAGCCGTCGGCGGAGGAGGTTAGGTAGAGGAGGAGCGTCCAGGTTGTACGTGCTGGGAGAGGGCTGCCGGTCTCGGTTTTGAGGGCGACGGTGTTGGAGTCGTCGTCTGATGGAGTCGGGGTTAGTTTGGCACAAGGTTGTGGATATGAGTGTGAGCAGGGGTTGATCGGAGTGAGCTTGCGAGGGTGTTATGTAGATGCATGGCAAGACGTAGGGAGATGCAGCTGGGGGTTAGGGGCTGGGCTACTTGCAGTGAGCATCAAAGAACTGCCCCGCAGTATAGCGATACACCCTGATATTGGGATTGAGCCCGACAACCTCCCCTCCCCTTGATGTCCATCGACTCGTTAGTCTACATGTAGTCCGGTGATTTCGAGTTGAGGGGAGAAGTCAACCGACCACAACTGAGCCACGTCCTTGCCTGCGAGCGCCTCCTTTAGCCCCGTCTCGGTCCATAACCGGTGGGCAAACTTGGCATCGTCGATCTGATAACGGTCATTGACTCTCACGGCGTCCCCACGCTTGGGTTTGCCGGGTGTCGTGATGAGCGGCAGTTCCTTGAGGAAGGAGACGTAGTCCTTGCAGAGGGAGCGCGGGAAAAAAGACCGAAACACCACGACTTTGTCTTTGACTAGAGAATCGAGCGTAAGTTCGACAACAGGAAGCGATGGCTTAAATGGTGGCCAGGAGGGTGTCGTTGCTGTGATGGTCGGGGTTGTGGCCGGGGGCGGGGCTGCCGCCTTGGAACGCTTGTCTTTGGCCATTGCTAAAGAGTGAAACGGCAAAAATACGAAGGTGGTGGTTAATGTTTGCGGTTGTACAGACTCATTCTCGAGGCTAGATGGATTGAAGCAATTAGATTTACTAGTTGTTACAAAATAAGGAAGAGCACGAGAAGCTGCGGGGCTAAAAGCAAGTCAAATCAACGCAAATCGTGGCCCCGTCAGGCATTCACATTGACAAATTATAACCTCTTTAAATGTATATTGATATTTGTAATTCTTGGTTCTCAAGTTACTTCTTATACTATTATTCTGTCATTATCCAAACTTGACTTTGAAGATCGATATTCTCGCCCAATGATGATTCGGTGTTATCGGGTTAGCTCTAGCCCGGGTGCGCCGACGAAACCGTCGACTACCTAGAAACGAAAAGGAAGCCATTCGGGAGCCCAAAGTTTACTTTTTACTTTGGTTTGTTTTATTTTGCTTGGTTTCCTGTTTTTCTTTTCTTGGTTTCTTTTACTTCTGTTTCTTTTCTTGATTTTTTGCTTCCCTTCGAGTTCGGCTTTTTCTTGGCCCGAGGGAGCCCGCCGAGCATGTACAGAGTATCTACGTAGAATGATGGACGCAAAAGTGCGTATGAAGAAGGGGTTGCATGGCTGGGAAAACTCAAAGCGGCTACATGCCCTGGTAGCAAAACCAAGGAAACATTACCGGGTATCTTGAGTCGCAACGCAGAAGAAAAGTGAGGTTTCGCCTCGGACCGTCCACTCTTCGCGCCAACCCACGGTAGCTCTACCCAGTGAAACGGCGCGGGCGCGTCTTAACGGGCTCAGCCTCGGCGTGGGGACTGATGGCATCTTTGACATTCTGGGCCGGGTAATCCGGTATCGCGTTTGTCTCGTCGCTTGCAACCGACCCAGGTGAGACGGGGAGCTTGGGAGCACATGTATTTGGCGGGTTCATCGCCGGTCCGGCTGTATCTGCATCTCCGCCCGGAGTCGGCCTCGGCGATATGGGATGTCCGTAATTATTGGTACCACACGGATTCGGGTTGGTCCGGCAGCGGTGCTGACGGAAGAGACTTTCCCAGAGACCGCCCGATCACGGCCAACAGCGCTTGCGGCATCGTGGCCGAGTTTCTCCGTGGATTGGAATCGTGCCCCCAAGACCGCATCCAGCTTCCGCCGTTTCCCATCCTCGATTTCCCTTCTCTCGCAAACAAAGCTGTCAAAATACCCTACCATGCCCGGCCCAGTTTGAGCACCTGCCGATCCCTCCGCTCTGACAGGTCCGCGTAAGACATGTCCGCATCGTCCGATTCCTGGGCGCACTTGCGGATGTCAAAAAGGAAGGCCTCTGGAGAGGTCAACTGTGTTGCCTAGATTCCGCGCGGAGGGCCCACGATTCAGGCTCTAGAATCTCGGCCCAACTATGGCTTGAGCTCTGTTGGCCGTCCTGCCTGTAGAGGAGCACCCCTCCATCTGTAGCGAGTCTCGATCGCGTTGCGCTTTGTTAGCCACAACCCAGCCGCAATTCCCGTTGTAAAGGACGGGAAATAAACCCGAAATAAACCCCACAATTAGAGCACGGTAAAAGAAAAACATTTTATCCTCCGTTGTAAATCATCAATTGTCCACTCTTAAAGTTGATGTTGACTTACAGATATGTGTGTACTTCCACCAAGTTGTGATGGGCAACAAACACCAAAGGAGAGAGGGGATGGGGGTGGATCATCGCCTCTGCCCTGCCAAGGCGCTTCGTTGAACTGCTTGGACCCACCGGGCCGTGCATTGGTGGTTGCTTGGCGAAGCTTCGGCTGAGCCTCCTCAGCATTTTCTCCAAATCGATTTCAGCGTTGCAAAACAACAACACCCTAGGATAGTTGAAGTGTGTTGTCAATGGTGCGTTTGTCCTTTGAATTCACAAAGATCTAAATCCGCTTAGGCCCTCATAAATTATCTTTCTTTTTTTCTTCCCTTTTTTATTCCGCCCGCCACTAGCTATGGGTGTTCTCTCATACGTGATCGGCTCACTCACGGGAGTCAATCCGGCGAGCCATGGAGACAACAAAACACAGACAACCACGCCTACCTCAGCGCCAGTAATAGCAACATCTACATTACCTTCTGTACCAGCCCCATCACCCCCAGCTCAACCGGCCATCATACCCCACCAAACTCAACCATCATCATCACCACCACCTCCACCACCGCCAACAGGCCAACCACCCAAACAAATGGACTACTACAACCACTACTTCTCCGCCCGCTCTCTCAGACAACTAACCCTCTTCCTCGGCGGCGCCGGCTGCTTCTATCTCTCGGTGATGGTCTCCCGGCGCGCCGCCATCCGGCACCAGCTGGCGGCACGGCTCAAGTTCTTCCAGCCGAACCAGTTCATATGGCGGTCCGAGAAGGACCTGCCGAAGAAGGACCCCATGGTCGCCTTCGAGGCCCTCAACCTGGCCACCCTCAACACCATGGCCTTTGCCATCACGGCCGTGGGCGGGGTCTCATGGGCGCTGGATATTGCGAATATGGAGGATCTGAGGCGGTATGCGCGGAGGACGATTGTGGAGGCCGGGGGGGAGAGGGATGAGGTCGCTGAGAAGGAGGTCGCTGAGTGGATGGTGAGTACGTTTGGGCTGGTGGAGGGGAAGGCGTTGGAGGGGGGGGAAAAGGGGTTGGAGGACGGGAAGAAGGGGCTGGAGAGTGAGAGGAAGGGGTGACGGATGGGAGGTGCCAGCGGCATCGTTTTACGTCACGGGTGAGCATACTGCGGGGCGGGCTGGTGGTGGTCGAAGCATCTAAGGATCCATTCGGAACTGTGGGATGTTGACGGACTGCGCAGCACAGGTTATAAGCTGTTAGTGTACAATATACGGCGACTTGCATCTTCTCTCCAGGCGGAACAACATACCCGGCACGCCTAGCCACCGACCGAGCTTGAGATTCTGGTGGAGCACTAGGAGCATTGATCCCCTTTCCTACTGTCCGTGAGCAGGCAAGATCATACCCCGTGATCACGGTGGTTGCCTTCAGTCACCTGACACGCACGCATTGAGTGAGTCACTCGAGAGGTCTGATCCTGAGCCCCGGTGCAGAAAGAGATTTTCGGGGACGCCAAACCTTGTGGTTCTTTTCCCTCTCTCTCATCCAACACTCAATCAATCCTCTCTCTCATCCAACACTCAATCACCTCCCCCCTTTGCACCCGTTACGCAAACACATACGATGACGACCCCCGAGGATGCCAAAGCAAAGCTCCGCTCATGGGAATTCCCTTGCGCTATCACCTGTGTTGAGGATGCTGACGCGCGTAAGTGCTGGCCGCCCAATCCAATCCAATCCCCTTCGCGTCTCGTTTACAACTACACCTCCTTTCCAGATACTAACCTCTCTCGTTAGACTACCTACCACATGCGCACCCAATTCGTACAACTAACCTTGTCCTCAAGGGACTCCTAATAATTAGATATCCCGAAGACCCTAGTCCCAATGTGAGGGGTAAGCATTTTCACTACGGCGTGGGACAGCGGATTGACGTGCCCCCCAATCGCGTCTACGAAATATGGGCGGGCAGCGAGGGCTGCACGCGCGTGATGGGAGGGTAGACATCCCGAGTTCTCAACCTGAAGGGCTGGTAGAGCTTGGAAACAGGGCGCACTCGCACCCGAACAACACCCGGCTTACTCTTAGCTGATGTACCGTATTTGATTAAAACCAGAGCGGCCATACGCCTCGGTTAGGCTAATAGGTCATGATAATATAATAACTTACTTCTTTGGATCCATCGGATTGTTTTGACCTTCCTAGATTGTATCGGACAAGAGTTGGGAAGGAAAGTTTCAAGGGTTTGACTCCTGGTTTCGGCTGATTACAGCCTGGATGGAGACCGAGCCGGCAGAGTGTAGTTACAAATTGACAAAAAATAGACGAGGTGATTCAGTTAAGTTTGGTTGACAGGTACGTTGTTATTCCGGCGATTGTTGGAAAGGTAACCATAATCTCATGCTGCTTTCCTTTTCAAGCCCATGGTACGTTCCACTTGGTTATGCACTGTTGAGTGACTGGCTGGGCGATGATATGGGCCTGTATTATATACCGCGCTATTATAAGCTTGGTTCATAAAGCCATGGATACTTACTATGTATATCACCAGAGTCTGGGGCATTCCCGTTTTCGGCAAGTCAGCTACGATGGTGGGCCGCCTGGCCACGGCCGTCTCATGACATTTTGCCGCCATGTTGTTATGGTTTTGTAATTCATGCAGCCGCGTCTCGGGGCGCCAATCAGGCACCAGAAAACCAACCTTGAAGCGCACAGAGGATGACCATGTTTTGATTTCAGGAGTCAGTAGGAAATGGGACAGGATTGGGTGTCTCCGTCCCCTCGGTTGAGATGATGTAAGGACGGACAGAGCGTTCGAACTCGGTGTGCTGGGTTCGGTACTTCCGGCGCTTCAACCCCTGCCTCGGTGGAAACAAGTGCCGACGGACAGGGTTGTTAAGCGCTAGATCGTGGGGTTTTGGTTTTGTGCTGATGGGGTTTGCGGAACTTCCATTGTTGACGATCATCTTAGTCCATGATTCACCATGTTCCCCAGAGGCGTGGCGAAATGGGTGCCAGTGGCCCGGCAAGCCGGGGTTGCGTCCATCCGTGGCCTGGGTCCCGATCAGCGATCATTGACCTATCGGACCGGGATTTGGTGAAAGACGGTGTTTTCGCCGTGTGTTTCACGTGTCGCACTCACCGCGGCCATATCGACCTTTCGGCCCGTCGGGTATTCGCCTTTTGATGTGACCAGGTCGAGACATCCGCGCGGCCTTTAGTAGGTAGCCACGGAGGGAGGGCATCCAATCCGATGGCCTACAGGAATATCCTTTCAGTCTTGCCTGCGTTGTTGTTGCTTGACCGCCAATGTGTTCGCAGCCACCATCACGCATAACAAATACATCTCGGAGAAATGCAGGTGTGTCCTTTGCGTTTGCTGAATGCGGTGTAAAACTTTATTTGCTACCCTGGGACTCGCGAAAAGGGCCCTGGTTCCATATTTGAGAAAAGCTCAGCAGCCATCTTCCCAGGAACCCGGGGAGGCCGTGCCATCTCCTTCCTCGATAAAGAGGTCGTCTTTTCGGGTGAAATTGTCGACCAGGCCCAGTTGGCCAAGGACGGACAAAAACAAAGGCTTCAAATTCCGGCTGCTAGGGCGGATGGGGGCTGTCAGTTGTCTTACTTGGAGTCTGTAAGTTCTTTGTCGGTGTCTTCGTGGCCCTGTCCCATTGCAGGATTGACACCGCTGCAAAGATGACGTCCTCCTCATTCAGTACCCCTTGCAGCGTTACACCCTAGCCATCTGCCTGGATCCCCGGCTCAGGCATGGCTGGAGGCTTCTGTTTTGCGGGGTTGCTGGCTGCGCTGGCTCGGTTGGTGAGCAGGACCTAATGCGGGGTCAGTTGTTCGTCTGTAACCGTCCCCGAACCGTAATTTCACCGTGAAGGGGTAATTTTGAGGGTAATTTTGAGTGACAGGCTTGTTGTGTTTGGAATTGAGCTCCTTGTCTGTCCGGTTGCGTCCTCCTGGGGCTGGGGCATCGCGAGTGTGGTGGCCATCAGAGAGTAGTGACGCGATGTATGTACCCCATAGCTGGTTATTGGGCCCTTAATGGCGGCATCGGTATTAACTAACACAGGGGAGCAACCGAAAGTGGCCTGGGGCCGGGGACTGCCGAACGCTGAGTTAAGACAGCGGCTCGAAGCGAACATCGGCCGGATTAGGTAGCTCAGCATCTGAAACATCTCATCCAAAAGACGGAATTGCGTCCTCGACTGGCCCATTTCCCCCACTGCAGACGCAGTCTCAGCACAATGCATGTAAAGTGCCGGAAACGCCAGTCTTGTCGTGGCCGCGTCTTGGCTTTTTGGCACGCCAGCCTTCTTTCGCACTTTTGGGCAAGAACCGAAATCAGGAGGCCGGGAAGCAGAGATCAGACGCCTGCCCAATTTCTCCAATGCGGGAAAGGAATGCCTGCCCATCCAACCTGGGTTGACTGGGTTGGGCTGGCAGCCCCTGGGATCTGGGATGGGATGCTCCGGATGGCCCTGATCAACAACTTGCCCACCTCATCGATGCCCGTGGCACCTTGCATCGTGGGAATTTTGATATGGATTTGAATGAGCAGGCCCAAAGAGGTTACGGTTGTCGACAGAGACTTGCAAGCTGAATTGGCGTGATCGCAATCGATCCTCGACTCCACTCCAATACCACCAAATACCCCCAAATACCCCCAAATACCCCCAAATACCCCCAAATACTACAACGCTAACTCGCTTGAGGGTGCGAAGACCCACTTTCGGATCGGGTCTTGCAGCAGCAGCGCAAGGTCCCCTGCAAGCCTCCTGGCTTTTCTGGCAAGCTCCTTGCCTGCCTGGCGCAACCACCCCTGCTTGAGGCAGGCGCATGCAGTGGATGTAACATCCAAGACTTGGAATGACGGGCGACTGTTTCCGGGCGGAAACTCGCACATCAGGTTCTTGCGCCGACCTCCTGGCATGGAACTCCGGACTGCCAGTCGGCGTCGTGGCGTCTCAGATCTTGGTTGCAGCCCATGAGCTCATGGATAACCTGGGAGTCTGGGCCCATTGAAACAGCGAGAAACGACAATTGGACCAAGCCAGACCGGTTCTACTAGCTTTTCTTTTTTGGATCTTCAGATTGATATTTGTTCCTGTTCCTGCCCATCGTCATTACCGACCACCCCCCCGCTGGTGCTTTCTCCCACCGCACTCGTTTCCAAATAGTTGCCGTGCCTTTACCTTATTACCCTCTCCCGCCGTCCCTCCCCCATACATGAAGCGCCGTATTGCCGTCGCTAACCACGCGTGGGATCCCCTGGCTTGCGGCATGGACACGCAATAACCGCATAGCCTTCACCCTGCCGCTGCCCTGTCACCATGGGCAATGCTCAGTCCGCCGAGGCGCCCCGGAGGACCTCCCAGAGGCTGTCCAAGCCGAAGACGGGCAATCATGCGACATCCGGCCTACTGAGCCCCAGTGCCTTTTCGAATAACTCCCGCCGTTATTCCAATGCCCCGCTGCCCAACCCTCCCGCGCCATCTTCGACGGTTGCCTCGACACCAACAACGTCGTCTGCCGGTGAGATATCCAGCGGTCTTGGCCAGCACATCGACGGTGTCATGCCGTCCCATCCAGCGCCAGCCTCACAGAAAGAATCCAAGCGCAGGAGCTTGTTCCGTTCTAGGTCAACTCGCGCTGCTAGTTCCGCTCAGCCGAGCCATGCCGGTGGGCTAGGCTCGCGAATAGCGGACAGGATGAACAGGACTAGCTCCATGACATACGAGTCTGCAGTGGCGTACTATGGACAGACAAGTCCTGAGAGGTATGTCTTGAGACCTTGTATCCCAAATGCTTCCCTGACTGACCATCTTGATGTGTCTACAGTCAGTTGCCACGGGTCGAATCTCACAAGTCGTGGAACTACGACTTGACCTCGTACGAAGCAAAACGCCTACTCAATTTGGCCGAAGAACCGCAGCTCGAGCACACCGCAGCCATGTCAGAAAATAGGGCGATGGCGGTCACGGAAACCACGTGGAAGAGTTCGAACCCGGCCCACCCGCCCAGCGCACCGATTACCCGTACAAACTCCGACGCCTCGCTGTATATGCCGGTCCGGAGACGGTCTATCATTCGAACCCCCGGCGTAGCCACTCGGTCGAGTTCCATGCGTGACATACCGCCCCCGCCGCGCCCCAGCGTCCGCCATAGCCTCCCCCTAACGCCGAGCTTGTCACGGCAACACTCGGTGGAATCGTACAGGAGCGGCATCATGTCAATGCCGCCACCCATTCTCGATTCGGACTCCGCGATGCGAGTGGCCACGCCGTGTGAAGACAAATATTTATCCATTGGGGCTTTCAAGCTTGGTTCGCTATGCATCACGAACGGCTCCCCCAGCCCAGTCACCCCGGACATCGATAATGCTCATGAAAACGGTGGCTGGGGTGCAGGCCATACCGTGGCACGGGATAACTACACTTTGAGGGCACAGGGAAGCGAGGGTGGTGTCACCACTGTTTTCGAGGCGCAAGATTCCATACGGTCTCCCAAGTTTCTAAATCAGATCAGCCAGAGCCCGTCCTCATCGCCAATCCAGTCACAGCCGATGAGTCCTACACTCCAAACAACGTCAAAGATGACCGCACAGGAGGCTCAACTTTTTGATCTCGAGCCATCTCCAGAGTATTCTTCGGTTGAGATTTTGGACGTTCGCCTAGATCCCAACGCAAAACCACCACACACGCAGACCGAGCGGCCCGCGGGTGCTGGCATGACAAGGAATGATAGCGGCTTCGTTTCTACCGCGAGCCCAGCGTCTGAGGCTTCTTGCAAGCTCTTGGCTAAAGCGGATTCCGGGTACAGTTCAAACGTATCTCTGCGCTCATTCCAAGTCAAACCTCGAGGCTCCGAGAATGGTCTGGTGCCGGCCGCCTCAGAGAAGCAGCCACCGAGACCATCGAACCCTGGGGGCGGGCCAATGGGTTCGGGAAATCAAAACGTCTTGCATCAGACTGATGTGCTCTACCCAACGACCCCCGAAAAGGAGTCGCCGCCGCCCGTGCCCCCCAAAGATGCCGCTCGGTATTCTTCAGTTCCCCAGCCAAGACTGAACGGTACTCAAAACACAGTTTCCGTCAACGCGTCGGAGGAGAGTAGGGCGAATTCAACCCGGACAGCGAGGCACGCTCTGAGCCCCATTGCCACCCGCGTGCCTCGCCCCAGAGGGCCGATGTCACCGGGATCTGAGCTCCGTAGCCCAGAGAGCTCCAAGTCGTCTATCTCGGACCAGTCAGGATCTCCGCGCACTCGGCAACCAGGCCGTCTACAGCGGTTATTAAGCGGAGCTCGCCGTTCTACCGCTAGCCCGCCAACAACCCAGGTCACGCACACTCCCGAACAGGATGGCGTTCGGCCTCTACCCCAAGCTGTCCGGTTTCCTTCGGCAGCGAAGAGACTAGCATTGAAATCGCGCTCCAGCCTCGATACTTTGAAAACGATTTTCAGTGTCGGAAGCACCGAGGCTAATCTTGAGGCGGTAAACACAGCGGATGGTCTCGACCCTATCCTGACTTCCAGCACCAGCCCTATGGCACATGCCCTTACAAGAAAGCCGATAACCCGAAAGCCGGTTCCAATCCGCCAGGAATCAACGGCAGACGGCACGCAAACTGCCAGCAACAGCCGTGCAAATGGTGGCGGCAATGTCATATCCCCGGTAGGCGCCCAGGCTCCCGTGCCACCCGCGAAGTCGAGCAGGAGGACCCTGAGCCTTACATACCTCGGGGAGCGAGGAGCGGCGCTGGACCGTCGCGGGTCTGACTTCAGCTTCATCCACTCCACGGCAGACCTTCCTTCCCCTCCACTCCCCAGCCCAGTTGCTAAGGCAGTGTTGGCCGAGAGCAATAATGGGACGCCCCAGTCGGCCACCCCACTGAGGCGGCCCCTATCCCTTCGCGTGCCGCCCAGTCTTAGCCGCAAGGCCAGCCGCGAGAGCATCCAAATTTATCCTGCTGCACACATCCTCACGAGCAAATCCAGTATGGAGAGTATTCATAGTCGTTCCTCGAGCCAACCCGGTGTAGGAAGCAGTTTTGCACACTCGAGAACGCACAGTGGAGTCTCCATGGACCCCCGGCGGCTCCAATCATTCCGGCAGCGCAGTCCTCAAACTTCGCCCTATAATTCCCCGGTTCGAGAGACACAGGCCGACCATGGCATGACAGGCCAGGGCTCTCAGACCTTCTCTAGAAGCGGCAGTCGGCACAACTCTATCTCCTCGATTCACAGCGAGGGTGTTTACCGTTCTGTGAACACCAATGGGTGGCAAATCCGAACGGCCCAGCAGCAGACCCTCAGACACCGCGCAAGCTTCGATGGCTACGGCTACCAGCAGTGGTTCCCCCAAGCCGGACACCCTCCATCCATGTCGAACGGCTACACTGCCCCTACCAAGCCGTCATATGGCCCGCGTAATAACGGGCAGTTGGGTGCCGCTGCCACGTGGAGCAGGAGCCAGGCCGATGCCGCTGCCGGGCAGTGGTACCAGAGCGGACAGAACCCCCCGTACGTGCCCCGGGGTCACTATCGGAACCGCAGCATGGGGGACCGGAGCGGGCGGGGGCCGAATGCGCCATACCGCGTGCTCCACAGCTACAACTCCCCCGCGTACCGGCACGCCCCAATCTGGGGTTAGCCGGTCACAATTTTCTTAACCAGATCACATTTCTTTTGTCAACATACATTCAAAACATGATATCCTGCATTGGCGGCGTTACTGTCTTTTCAGCTATACCCAGGTGGCCGCCTTCTGGTAGAGCATATTCATCTTGGTTTCTGTTCGAGCAAGCTTGCGCAGACAGCCAGCGGCTGGGGACAGGACTACAGGACTGTTCATACATTTGGGATTTTGACGGCGGGGCTCTTGTCCGTTTCATATGTTTTCTTTCTGGTTGGCAGGAGTCTCGTTACTTATACCCTGGAGACGCGGATTTCTGATATGGCGGATTGGAAATCTGGGTGGTTGGAATGGAATGTGTGTTATAGTAAAAGGAAAAGGTACAAATAAATGGGACAAGTGATATGAGAATGTCGTGCCGTGGAGTGAGACTTTTTGATACCTGACTTGGGAAGTGATCAATGGCGGCCTCGGAGGGAGACTTGGGGGAGTTGCAGTGGCATGGTTGATAAGGGAGGGGGAGGGATGCGAACCAAATGGGAGCCGTGGCACCCCGCCTTCCATGCAGCAAGCACCGCGCTCCCTCATTGCTCTATCGTTGAACTTCCTGACAGCAAACAAACATCTTACCTCATCCCACCAACCGCATTTACCGAGGGGCGTTTGAGGCGCACCCGCAGCCCACAATCGGCAGATCTCGTGGGCGACCTGGGATGTGTGAAACGCTGGCGGGTGGCGTGGCGCTCGTCTGTGAAGCGAAAGTCTGGGGAACTGACTGACTGCCCAAGCTGCGGAGCGGGCAGGGCCGGCGGCGGCGGTTGTGGCTGTGGATTTTGTTTGCTGTTGTGTTCTGTTGTTCCATGTTGGGGGCCGCGCAGAAGGCCATCTGTAACTAACGGATACCACTGTGCTGCAGATGGTGATTGGGGCCGGGTCGAATGAATGACAAATGGCGGGTTGCGCGACGGGTGTTGGTTGGTGAGGGTTGGTTTTGGTTAGGTTAGGGGGCCATTTGGCGGCCGACACTACAGATCTGTACTAAACTTGGAAACTCGGTGACTGGACTTTGGCGGTGTTGGCTCTGAGGCACACTTTGAGCCGCAGTGGGAAAATCAGGGCTGGTCGTTATGAATTGATGCTATTGGCGAGGATGGACCAGTCGAGCCAAGTCTACGGTTGGGCCGTGACAACAACCATCAATGATCAATGGGCGACTCCGCACCTGCGGTCGGTGTCTCATCGGGAGGCTCAACTCGGGTCTTGCTGCTGCTGCTTCATCGGCTACACTGCACAGCCACGAGGCCCGCTGTCGATATTGACTCGGTCGGTGCTGCCGAGTGCAGCAGCGCAGTGCGTACTACGACCTTGTTAATATGGCAGAATGCGATAGGGCTGATGGCGCATGCATTTGCGTTCCACACCTTGGGGCTCTTGAGATGGCCGGACTGGGAAGTTTGGAGAAATGGCCCACTTTTGTTGCATGCACAGCCCTGGATGGTTGCAGGCAGTCGTTTACTGGACCCTGCAAACCATCACGGCCTGGAACGCTTCAGCAAGATGAGATGCTGGTGAGATGAGATGAGACGAGGGTCCTGATCCCCACATTCGCTTAGAAAAGACGAACAGGTATTTTCATCTGAGTGGCCTTGGGAGTGTTTTGGGCAGTCTGTAGAGCCTCAAACTCTGCCCAAATCGTGTCATGTTCGATGGATGAATGGGCAGCTTGTTTCGTGTAGGTATTCCAAAGAGTGCCCGCTGCGCGCCGTCGAACCACAGCCCCGGGCCGCCCTCTGGCGACCGTTGGGCGAAGCAATTGGCCGAAGTTCGAACCTAACGCTGCGGGGATCGCTCGAGGGCCCCACATCACCTGCTGAACCATTCCCGGTATTGCTGACATCCTTGTCGGCCGCTGCATTTTAGACACCCCTTGGTCCTATTTTCTTGAACTGAACGGATTCCTCCTTCCTCTGTCGACTACATTTTGGTCTGGCATTAAAACCCTTCGATACGGGCTTTGCGTCAGGTTCACCGCTTGCAGCCGCCCGTCCTACGAGGCGAACCGGCTGCCGTTCCCCCAAGACCGATGTCCTGACTGACAACTTTCCCCGACGCCAACCGCGCGAGGCTGCGGTGCCAATACCGAGCTGCTTAACTTTCTGCCAGGTTGTCAATTGACATATTTCCGCCAAAATGGGCTTTCTTTGCGTATGTTCCTGACAAATATACTCTCAAGACTCGAATCATTGTGTACTCGAAAGATGGGACAAGTGCTGACCAAGCTATTCATCTCCAGTTTCGCAGGGAAGAAAAGTCGAACTTCGTCCGCCGCATGACTACGACCTTCGGACTCGGCGCACCTCCTCACGGAAGGCATGTTATGCGGGAGGTTATTGTCACGGCACTCGCCTTCAACGTCAAGGCCCTCACCGGCGTCCAGATCATTTCGAGTTTCCACGAGTGTTTCAAGAAGCACGTCAGGCACGTTTACGACGATATAAAACCGGGCAAGGACAGCACGCTTCTACCACGCGAAAGACTCGAGGCCTTCCTCAGGGAGACACAGGGAGTCGAACCTGGATTCCTAGATTCCAAGGAATTTCAACCCCAAAAACCCGGCTATTACAGGTTCGACGAATTCTTCTGGCTATGGAGCCAAACCGAGTCGGCCTGGCGAGCGGCCGGGGAGCAGCAGCAACAAGAGGTCGATGCAACGCGCCCAATTAGCAACTATTTCATTAGCAGCAGCCACAATACTTACCTTGAAGGCAACCAACTTTCTTCCAAGAGTTCAGCTGAGGCTTACCGTGCTGTAAGTACCATGCACGCTTGCACTGTCTGGTGACAAATTACTGACAAGCATCCGTAGGCCCTAAGAAATGGCTGTCGTTGCATCGAAATCGACGTCTGGAACGGATCCGCTCCCCGAACACCGTCCAAGTCGCCGAATCCAGGACATAAAAGACACTTTTCGTCTGGCTCTCTACCCCGTTTTGCCGGAGAGAAGCTTGATGCGCTTGTTGGCTCCAGGATAAGTCGAGGTCATAGCCGTAGCCCGAGTGCCGTCCAAAGGCCTTTCCCCCAGTTAGATCCTTGCGAAAGCGGTACCACCCTGGACCCTAAGGACTTGGGCGACCGCCTCGAAAAGTCCAGAGACTCATCACGGTCGAACCAGAGAGCTGAGCCGGTAGTGCACCACCACGGCACAATGACCTCGACCGTAGGCTTCCGGGAAGTGTGCCGGGCCATTCGGGAAAGTGCGTTTGAAAGGAACCCCCTTCCCATCATCATCAGCCTTGAGGTCGGTGCGGACTGGGAGCAGCAAGAGGTCATGGTAAAAATCATGAAAGAAGAATGGAACGGGCTGTTACTAGACAAGCACTTCGATTCCTGCGACCCGCTTCACCGGCAGCCGCGCCTAGAGGAGCTGTACAACAAGATATTGATTAAAGCGAAACGTTTTGATGATAGCCGCATTGAGGCCGATATGGAGAGGGGACGGAGCATCGCAATCCCCGCCCTCAATGGAAAACCACCCATCTGCCGAGCGCTCTCCGATCTGGCGATATACACACACAGCCAGCATTACACCGACGACAGCTCTCTAGACACTTGCCAGACGCCGAGTCACATCTTCAGCCTCAGCGAGGACAGTTTCGAAGCGCTGACCGAAGACCACGGCAAACTGCAAAAGATGCTCAAACATAACCGCGACTTCTTCATGCGCATCTACCCCAAGGGCTTGCGCGTTGATAGCAGCAACCCGGACCCGAGCTTCCATTGGCGCAGGGGGGTGCAGATGGTGGCCATGAACTGGCAAAAGAGCGACGAGGGCATGCTAATCAACGATGCCATGTTCGCCGGCACCAACGGTTGGATCCTCAAGCCGCCGGCCCTGCTCAGTGATAACACCAGCTCCGAAATGTACGCCATGTCCGGCATGCCCCGCAAGACCCTCGACCTACAGATCACGATCCTGGCGGGGCAGTTCCTGCCCCTGCCGGGCGACCGCAAGAGCAGCGGGTTCGGAATCAAGAGTGATCGGGGTTTCAGGCCCGAGGTCAAGGTCGAACTGCACGTCGAGAAGGCCGAGAAGCCACAGCGTTCGGTAGACTGTGCGCGGGAGACGGTAACT
This sequence comes from Chaetomium tenue, assembly GCF_020726465.1. Classification (NCBI taxonomy): domain Eukaryota; kingdom Fungi; phylum Ascomycota; class Sordariomycetes; order Sordariales; family Chaetomiaceae; genus Chaetomium; species Chaetomium tenue. The sequence continues at coordinate 3,643,395 of NW_027117333.1, read as the reverse complement.
GCCCGCACCGAACATCCCGACTGGGGACGCGAGGCAAAGAGCCTGGATTTCTTTGGTGTGAAGAACGTGGTGGAGGAGCTCAGCTTTGTGAGGTAAGTGACGTCTGGATTACGTGCCTGCTATGGTACTGGAATTGAAGCTAACGTAAGGTTGGTGCACAGGTTCAAAGTCTCCGATGGCTCGGGCAACTTTAGCAGCGACGTGGTTGCCTGGTCTTGTATCCGTTTGGATCGCCTCCAACAGGGGTATCGGTGTATTAATCTCTTCCATCCAGTTAAGCGCAGCCCCCTCGAGGGGAAGCTGTTTGTCAAGATCAAGAAGGTCTTGAAAGGGCAAGGGGTGTCCATCGCGTAGGGCTCTCGGGAGCTTACCTTCCGGTGGTTTTCCTGGGTGGGATCTTTGGTGGCGGAATCTCTCTAGCTTTGGTTCTCGTATATCACTTTTTGGCTACTTACTACATGGGCAGGCATTTCCAGGTTGGCCTGGTGTCGGGTTTTGGGATACACATGGGCAGGTTGGCTTACACTGTCACAACACTGGGGGTGGGTTTTCGGTTCACAGAACATACTTGGGCGGCGAGCTTCACAGTCATGGGCCGGCTACTTTCGCTTTTTTTTCTTTTGGATACGGCTCTCACTTAGATATATGGCGGCGAGCGAAATGCTTTTTGATGGATTGCGCAGGATACCCAATAAAGCTAACCTTCTTTTGCGCTTAATTTCCCTCATAACATATCTCTATTTTCCGGTACTTCTCATCAATCTTCTGAACAAAACCTTGCCCCTTGCGGACCTTGGGGGTAACGGGCGTGAGGTTGCTCGTTGCCTGTCAGATATCACAAATTCAGGGGTCGACGTTATTGAATAGCTCCGCTTGCAACAATTTAAAGATCAGTGTTATGTCGCATTTGCTTTTGTTGGCGTCAACCGCCCTCGTCAATTCTCAGGTCTGCATATCAGTGCTAACAGAGGCATATTTTTAACCTGTCAGTTTCTTCATGCGCCATGACAATTTCGTCTTCTGGCGTGACCACCATCGGAAGATCGCATGGCAGCGTGGGCGGCCGCTGGGGAAGCTACAGATATCCGTAGAGCTATATCCTTGCAGAGCGAACGCTGTGCGACTCGGGCCGTTCTCGTGATGTGACATATCTCTTTCGGATTGGTCGATCCTTCCGGAAGCTAGCTTTCGTTTGCTACGTGCTGCTGCTGCTGCTGGCCGGTAAGGGTTCCGGATGGCTGAGCAGAGGTTGGGAGATGGTGGTTTGGTTTGGGCTTGGGTTTCCTCTGAGTTGTGACTGTGCTCTGTTGCTCCGAAGAGCAGAGTGAAAGCCCCTGACAAACGGAACGACTGGCTGTCGAGGGTTGGAGAGTTGCTGTGTAACTTGTCACATTTGTTTGAGTGGCATCGCGTGTTTTATCCTTGTGATTTCAAGGTTATTGGCGGGTCAACTTCCATTCAAATCCAGGTCCCTCATCATGAGCCGGAGACTATCGCCTGTTGGACTAAGCGTCGTTGATGTTCCTTCCCGCTTCCGTTAGGCAAAAAAGCGCGGCCAGCGCGGCCAGCACAGCAGCCGAGAGTGCCGCTCGTCTCCTATCTTTCGTAAAGAGCTGTGCCCCGGAGAGCATCTTGTCAGCTATAAAATATCGAATCCCTTCCCTCTGCCGTCCGCTTCCATTGATTCCCCCCTTGAAACAACACTCGACAGTCAGAACTCCGCTCCACTGTTCAGCGGTATCATAACCCGGCAAAACCTTCACCTTAAAGCCACCACGTTCAACTCGCCAAGGCACACACATACCTCAACAAACTATCAACCTTCCCCGAGAACACCTCGCACCAAACCCACCATGCCCGAGCTCACCAAAACGGCAAACGTAAGTCGACACTTCCCTTAAGCAGCACACACACCACTAACATACCATCCCTGACACAGACCCTGCCCGGTGTCCGCTGCCCGACCTGTGCCACCAGCGGGGTGGAAGTCTGGGTGTTCGAGGGCCGGCTCTGTGTGTACTGCGGCACACCCTGCTAAGGGTAGTCCAGCGATGGGTTGGCCCTGAGGGATGATGGGGGGGGGGGGGGGGGGGGCTGGCCTGGCCTGTCCTGGCTTTTGGCAGAACAGAGATGTGGACATGTGCCCTGGTTGTTGGCTGTCGGGGTGATGTTGCTCGAGGGCGGGAGTTGAGGGTCGGTTTAGTTGGGTTGGGTTGATGTCTTGGCTCGGAAGCTGTGTGATTAAGGTACCTATGTGATACCCACCCTGATCGGACGGGTCTGGCCTTCGTTGGGTGATGCGTCCACCATCGGCATAGCGTATCGATGGTGAACGGTCCTCCAACGAAGAGTATGTTTGATCCACAGGGGTATCGCGTCAGTGGATTGCAATCGAGGCCTAGAGTGTTCTATGTAGGGCGAATGAGCACCAGGGTTGCAAATTTTGGGTTCAGCACCAGATTCCATACCGACGATGAGATGCTGCGGTGGAACACAAGCTTGCGTTCTTGTGGGTTCCCTAGGATAGCACCGGCAAGCGCGATGCACCTTCGAGTGCGTGCTTGCCAGTGATTGTGATCTAAGATCGGGATATAATGCCGTATCTGCGTGCTCACTTCACTGAAACTCATGCCAAACGTAACACAGGCAGGCATTCCACCCCCCAAATCCCGACAACTTCGGTTGTACAAAACTCGGCGCATCATCCGAGAGGAGTGTTTGGTGTTGTTGATGGACTGTGAAGCCCGACCCACTCACCCACTATAACCCATCCCAGCCGCCCCACCAACAAATGGATTATGTAATAGAGTGGTGGGGATTTAACGACCATAAAAATGCTGCCCGCTGAAATTTTTCTTTGCAACAGAACAACCACAAAACAATTTGGTCGGCTACTCAATGCTGTGCGCCGCGTGCTCGACGGGACCGCCCGACGGCATTGAGAATATCCCCACTAGGGTGATCTCGAGTTTTTAGAACTATCGCAATCATTGGCACTTGCAATGTAGTGATCCGATACACAAGGTAAGTCGGGGTTGGACGGCAACCATCAGGAATCGAGCTGTCTCGTTCCGCTCTGCCTGCTGCCCCTCAGCAACACACCATCTCGCCAAGGTACGTTCGCATCTCTTCTCGTCATCCCCCCAGCACCTTCACAACCGCGTTGTCGTCATGATGAGCGTAATTTGCGATTGATACCGCTCGGATGGCCCCCTTTCGCCGGGGCGGCTAAATCCGGCGGACACATGATAGTCATTTCTTACATATTCTGAACACCACGACATCACCCCTCCATTATTGCACCCATATCACCGTTTGGTCATGGACGCTTGACTAACGGGGTCATCAGACATAGGAAATCTGGAATGATGATGTTTTGGGGCACGCTTCTCGCGTAGTTCGGTATCGCCCGCAGTGCATGCGCGGGAGAAACGAACATCGGGGCTGAGTTGAACTAGTTATCATAGCCCGGAATCAATCTACATACATGATAGTGTTTTCCGCGATCAATTTTGATGTTTCCCGTGTCCATGAAAACCCGGGTAGAGCGGTTATCTATCTACTCGCTACTCCGGTGCATGTGCTAGCCTGATGGCGTTGTGCCCGCCTCCGCGGATGCTACTGGCATTTGTCGCTATGAAAGGAGGATGATGATGCTGTGAGACCAAGTACGGGCAACTGAAATGAAGGCTACCCTAACGGTACGGCCGCCTAGGCCATCTCGGATGCAACCCCCTTGCCAAAGCTGCCATTGTCCAAGCGGTCACTTGGGTTCCGGGAGGAATGGGTTGCAGTATTTTCGAGGACCTCAGATAACGAAGGGAAGGGGGTGGATACTCGTAGACAAGTCAAAACGCTCGAGATCTGAAATTCGATGGTATCTAAAGGGAGGTGCTAATAAAAGATCAAGTCGATATGCTTGACTGTGTCGTCTTCGTATCTCTCCTTCAATGCCTCCCTGCACAACAATTTTGCAAGAGGCAGCATCGTTTCCCTCATGTCCACAATGCCTCGCTTTTTCTGGTCGATGTGCGAGGCATCCACCACGATCCTCTTCAAGTTCTCGAGGGACAAAGCATCTAGAGCACGTTAGCAAGGATACTCTTGTGGGATGACTTGGTATCGTACCGTTCTCAATCAGGTCGATCAGACGTTGTGGTGTCCCGACTGCAATCCCGGTCCGGCTCTTCTGTAGGAACGAGACTTGCTCTTCGAGCTTGAAGTGTTTCGCAAACTGAGCCCCGTTAGCTGCCGTCTTGTTCCGTTAACATGGGAAGTGAGAAGTGCTGTCTTACCAGCTTCGCCACGGAGTTGTCCTTCTTCTGAAACTTCCTCACCGCTCTACGCCTCGAGGTTAGCCCATCTGAAATCTTTGCATACCCTAGCTGTGTGTCAACAATTGATTCCAACACTCTCACATACCTAACAAGATCGGCTGCCCTCAGCCCAGCGCCCGCCACGATGAGGGTGTGCGGTGATCCATTCTTCTTGGGCGCACGATCCAGCTTCTCCGACTCCCCCGCGAACGCCTCCAAAAATTCGGGCAAGTTCTCCAGCGACCGCGGCTTCTCCCACGATGTGCTGTCCTTGATATGATTCGCTTCATCCCCACCGTCAGCCCATCAGCCGCCCAACCATGACCGCTAGCCATAACCACCATCCATGAGCACTCACCTGAGATGTACAGATCCGACAGCTCGACCGGGCTCAGGTCTGTCCCGAAACGGCGTGTCTTCTGGGCGATGTAGTCTGCGGACAGCTGGCCGTCCATCCGCTCAAAGGCCCGGTTCAGGCCCGCTTCCACGTCCAAGTCGCCTTCATCCTCCCGCACCTTCTTCTGCTTCTTTTGCTTCTTGCGGGGCCTATCGTCGTCCTGCACCTTTCTCTTTTTGCTCTGCTCCTCGGTTGCCATGTTGCTGATGTCGGGGGTCGCTTGTTTGGTGTGTGAGGTGACGTGAAAGTTATTCGTATCCGGTTTTTGGGACAGATAAATTCTTGTGTGAGATAGGCTGATGTGATATTTTTGGCCTTGATTGTTGATGCTGTCAAATGTCCTTCGGCAGAGGAAAGTGAGGTTGGTTGTGAAAATGAACGAGATTCAAGACCAAGGCAGGCATCTGTCTCAATCACTTGCACAGAAAATTCTCAGATGGACAGTACGAATTGAGGGTTCTCACTTTATACACTGTATTTTAGCAGCCAAGATGGCGAGGTTGGTACCTGCAGCCCACATATTTAGCTCCAGAATACACAGTGCGAGACATCTAGTCCCCCGGAACTTGGGTGTTCAGACACTGGCGTTTTCAACACCTGTCGAGCTTGAGTTCGTGATCATTTGCATTATCCCATCTCCCAAGCATCGGAGAAGCTTCATGCTGATTATCTTAATCTTTCCATTCGAACGATGGATTATGATTCCATGGTAATTGAGAGATATCCCACCGTTAAAAAATGTGACATAATCGATTCCAGATAGGAAGTTCGATGCGCGGGGGGCAAAAACATGCCCGGCCGAAGACATCCGATCGCCCGTCCTCTTTGTCTCTCAACTCATTTCGAGGTGTACCTCACCGGCCTTCGGTAGGCATTACACCTTAGGCTTCCATACTCTCATTTTAATACCGTCTCACGAAACACCCATTTGCGTCTTCATGGCTCCCCAGACGGACATCCCTGTTGTATGAACGATCCACCTCCTAGTTCTTTTATCTCCATGCCCACAGGTACTAATACCTCCATACAAACTGAAGGCAGCCAATGTACTAGGAGTGAGTGTTGAACCTCCGTCGACCCCTTTTTACGGTTGACAGGTACGCTGACGCCCTTCGCCCGATAGACAATCGGCACAGGTGAGAGAACTGGCCCCTAGTTGAACAACAGCTTAAAGAGAAGTCGAAGTTAACAGCCGGAAGTGTAAGCATCTACCAGCTGGGACGGGGGATACTCACCTTCATGAAAATTATGCTCATTCATTCTCCAGATTCTGGTGTATCCAGGTCAGCTCTTCACCCCCCAAACCCCCACCTCCTAGCCACTAACCTCTCTCCAGCTCGTCCCCCAAATATGGACCAACTGGCGAACAAAAAAGACAGACGGCTTGCCGAGCTTGATGATGTTTCTGTGGGCTTTATGTGAGTTCTAATGGTCCATCCAAGTGCTACCTATTGCCCTTGAGTCTGACCATATTCCCAGGCGGCCTTCCATTCGGGGTGTATGCGATTGCTCAGAACTTCAACATCCCTCTCCAAGTGCAGCCGCAGATTTTCATGGCTCTCTGCCTCGTCTCATGGGCGCAGATCCTTCTTTACCATCGGTACGGTACCTTCCGAGGGTCTCATCCAAGGGGACATTCACTGATGCTACATGATAGCAACTGGCCTGCGTGGAAGGCTTCGCTGTTGGGTCTTGCGGTAGCCGTCGTCTTTGCGGGTGTTGAAGCCGCGCTGATAATTACGTTAAAGGTAACTTCTATCTACTCTTCTATCGGCCTAGCTCACAAACTTGACCACGTTAGCCGATATACGACCAAGGCAACGAGGTTCCGATCACGGTGGTAGGGATAATAGCTGCTGTTCTCCTCGCTGCCGGGCTTCTCCCGCCATACGGAGAGCTGTGGAAGCGGAGGGGGAGAGTAATCGGAATTAACTGGGTGAGGGATCCCGAAGGCGCTTCCAGATGAGATGTGATTGCTGAGTGGACTAGGTCTTCCTCGCGATGGATTGGTCCGGCGCATTCTTCTCACTCATGGCTTTGGGTAGGCATATCTAGCTCACTTGGGGTTGCTTCGTTGCTGAACTGACAAATGCAGTTACCCAAAACACCTTTGACGTTCTCGGGGGCGTCCTCTACATCGTGTGGTAAGCGGCTCACACCACGGGTTGGTATCATGACTCAGAATTCTGACCAAAATCACCCAGCTGTATTTTGGAGATTGGCATATTCTCATCTCACCTGATATGGCTGGCACGTACACGGAAGATCCGGAAAGCAGCGGCTGCCGAAGGGAAAACGTTCGACGATGTTGTAGCAGAGCATGAGATGCATGGGACCCCGTTCAAGTTCGCTGAGAGGAAAGGACAAGGCCTTAGACTTTAGAGTAGTGGCATCACCAACAAGCCGGGCGGCAAGAGACAAGAGATACCCACAGACAGTGGTGAGGCGCAAATGCAAGACGTCAAGCGAGATTCATAACTTGATACTCTAAGCTAGACATCACATTACTCTACTACCTCCAGGGCTTGGATGGTTAGGAGATTTCTGCGGGATTTAAAAACGACTTGTCTTCCGAAGTTGGACCATCATAGCTCGGGACCAGCTGGTCCTTGTCCTCCCACTATCAGACGGATGGTTCTTGAGTTACAATGCTTACTATGCCATTGCTGGATATGACTTCCTAATCCTGGCACGCCGTGACACGTGCGATAAAACGTAACATGAGAATTTCTCACTTTATGACCTGGCCGTGGGGTGCATATACCGGTGAAAGGGAATAAGCATCACACCCACGGCCAGCTCCATAGGCGTCACATCCATTAGGCCGGAACACATATCAGGGCCCAAATCAGATGCATCAGAAAAAAAGTACCGCTTGTGACCGCCCATCGGGGCGAACAAGAACAAACACACCAAGATACGAGCTGCGGCGTAACACGGCGTTCGGGTCTTGGTGCCCGACTCAGTACGATCTCAAGTCGGGGCCGATTTCCACGATGCCACCGATGGTGAAGGGAGGTGTGGAGAAGCGGATTCGAAGAGGACCGCAAAACCCCCACGCGCCGCTGTGTAACTACCGGAACTGTCGTGGGGGACGGCTCTGGTTGGTCGACGAGCTGATGAGGCCATGCACCCAGCCCAAGATACCACCCGAGCCATCCAAGATGCCCACACTTTCAGCGCTTAAGGGAGTGGGATTGAAAGAACTAGACAACTGTTCGCCACAGAGGCAGATAGGGTTGTCCGTGTGAAAAAGTTGTGCTAGGTTGTGCTGCGTGGCGGGCCTCTCGGCGGGAACTTGAGGAACATTTAGTTACAGGAAGTCGAGGCACACTTGGCCGCGTTGTGTGTGCAAGTGTGTTACACCAGCGCCACCGGCCAGTGCTTGTTGGCGATCAAACGAACGACAATGATGTCAGACGTGAGCTTCGAGTTCCCAGTAAGAAACCAAAGTGGTGGATGTAGATCGGAGCGATTTAGAAAGTGGCGGAGACCGGGGAAGAGTTGGTGGGCACTGGCGAGGTGGTGCAACTCGAAAGCCTGGAAGGAGCGATTGGCCTCTTCCGTGTGTTGCGCGGAGGAGCGGCTTCCTGTTTGCAGCAGTTGCTGCCCGTCCTTGCCCGTCCAACTGCAAGTTCGAGACCCTGGCGTGTTCCTGCATTTAATGTATGTACCTACTTTGTACCGTCTATCCATACAACAATGCGGTGTGGCTACCAGAGTTGGCTTGCATCCACAGCGGATGTCGTTGGTTGAGAGCAGGGGGCAACATGGGATGGAATTGGTTGGACATCCATGCAACGATGTTGCCCTGCGTCGGTTCTGGTCCGGAAGCAAAGCTGTTGCAGCATGACAAGTCCCGTTTTGGTCGGTCCATCAGCCTCGCTTGTGTCCGAATCCATCCAGTCACTCGGGTTACCGTCCTGCAAGTCTCTGCAAGTGTTGCGCGTCAGTCCCGGAAGGTGCGCGCACGGGGCAAGGAAGGGGGGAAAAAGACAAAAGGGAGGCTTGTCCTCCGAGACACTTGGTGGACTGAAGCGGTATGCGGCGGTATATCACTATTGCATCGCTCGAGCGCCATCTACAGTCTCAAGACAGTGTAGAGTTGCTCGCTATTTTTGTTGGCTAGAGCGTGTGCGATCTCGCCTCGGCGCCGATATTGATCCCAAACACGAGAAGGTCTGGAACCTCTCTGCCTTTTTATTCGCAGCTTCCAGGCTCAGATCGGACCAATCCGGCCACAGACCGACCGGTTTCTCCATCCGCCCCGCGTCAGCCAGCGCCGTGGCTCCGGATTCGCTCGGGCCAGGCCAGGGAGATCTACTATTTGGTTTCCACTTGAGCTGCGCGCAAGTTGCATCGTCGGTACGAAGATACGCTTTTTAACTCCGTCTGTTGTGTGTGTGCGTGTGCGCGTGTGTGCTGTGTGTGTGAGAGAGAGAGGTACGAATATCGCCTTGCCATCGTCTGGATATTACAACACACAACAGCCCAGTACATCCATTTTTTTTTTACCTCGTTTGATCCCGTCTCCGACCGAACAAGTTCATCCCAACCTAGGCCCTGCAGGGTCGTCCGAACGTTCACTAGGGCATCCCAACGACCCAACGACCCTACGCTCGGTCCCTGCGCACGCACGGTACAGCCGGCAATCGGCGACGCTCAACCGCTCGCTTGTCGATTCTCACGGCCCGCTAAAACTGCCGCTCCGGCTGGCCTGCGAATCCCGTTCCTCCGCGCTTGTGTACCCCTGCCCCCCCCGGGGCGTCGCTCGCAGCCCCCAATTTTTGTCGGTCGGGTCCCAGCGCCGCCGCCGCCCTCTGGAAGTCTTGGGGGTCCAGGGTTCCCAAAAATTCTGGGCCAAGGGGAGAAAGAATCACATCTCGTCCTTCCCCTTCCTCCCAGTCCAACCGATTTCCCTCCCCACCCGATTCCCGAATGTCCTGTGTCGACGCCGGTTGGTTTCTCTGCATGTAGAAGCCTCTGGCCTAGTGACCCGCCCCATCCGCCCTTTCGGCGTTCCGTGAGGAGCTGGCGCGAAGAGACACGGTGAAGAAGGACGGGGAAAGAGGATCCAGGTGCGAAGCGTCACAAGCGCGTCGCCGGCCTGCCATCCATCTGTCTGGGGTGGATCGATTTCGGGGACAATGCCGTCGAAATTCAGTTACCAACCTTGGTGAGCAGAGCCCCCTTATTTTTTCAATTCCAAGTTTTCTAGGATTCCGTCTGATCTCGACGAACGAACTTTCGGGTCATCCCGACCGAATCCCGGCCCTTCCTTGTCTCCATTCTTTCCACTTTCATCCTAACAATGCCTACCTTTTTATTGATGTTTTTGGGCAACATCGTCATGCTAACATATTGTGACTCAGTCGGGAATTCAATGTGGTCGTTCTGGGTGCAGGTGTGTGTCCACTCTGGCTCCCCCTGAGCAGCAGAGAGAGAAACCCTTCTTCTGCCAAGACCTTCCATCACATGCAACATCTGCTGACATTGGTTCCTGCTTGCGAAAAGGTGGCGTGGGGAAGAGCTGCTTGACTGGTACGTGCTGCAGCAGCCCCCACATTTGGGGAATCCCCTGAACCCCTTTCGTTGCTGACCGTGTTTGTCAACAGCCCAGTTCGTACACAACGAATGGATTGAGAGCTATGATCCTACCATTGAGGACTCGTACAGGACGCAAAGGGCCGTTGATGTAAGTCGCGTCTGAGATCCTCTAATCCTGGAATCATAACTGACATGGTTTGTGACCCAGGGCCGTCAAGTAATGCTGGAGATGTAAGTTTCGCGCAACTCCATCTGGGGTGGAGTGTTGAAGTTAACACCAAATAAGTCTCGATACAGCTGGCACGGAGCAATTCGGTGGGTGTCATTCAGCATTCAAGTTTCCGTTTGCTTCACTAACACCATCGAAAGTTGCCATGAGAGATCTCTACATGAAAACCGGCCAGGGCTTCCTCTTGGTATTCAGCATAGCGTCAAGGACCTCGTTCGAGGAACTAGAAACGCTCCGAGACGACATAATCCGCATCAAGGATGATGAGGACATCCCGATCGTGATTGTCGGAAACAAAGCCGACCTGGAAGATCAACGGGCGGTGGATCGTGCCAAGGCCTTCTCCCTCTCCCAGCGGTGGAGCGCGCCCTACTATGAGGCCAGCGCCAGGACACGAAGTAGGTACCCACCCAGCAAACAGCGGAGCCGCAGACTGACTGACATGGCTACCTACTTTAGCCAACGTCGATGAGGCCTTCATTGACCTTTGTCGACAAATGCTGCGACGGGACGACAACCCCGACGACATGCGTGACGATCCCTATCCTCTACGAGCGGACGACCCGGCGGCCAAGAGACGTCGCAGGAAGAGGCGAAAGGAAAAGTGTGCCATCTTATAAGCTCGCCCTTTGCTTGGTCGGTCGGGTGAGCCGGACATGGAGCTATGGACGACGAATGATCTACGGACGCCCGTCATGATGGATATGAACTCGGACCTTGAGGAGTTTGTTGTTGTATAGATTCTAGCGCTTCGCGCCTTCTTGACATGGATTCATTTCCGACCTGGGCCGTGGTGCTTCCCTGGCTGTTTTGGGCGACCTGACATTGCGATCCTGACCAAGTTCTCGACGCTCGCAGCTGTCCCTATCTTCCTTCGGGAGCGTGGCCCCCACCACAAGCGCGATAATCTCTTCCAAATGCATTTTATATTTTGGATAAAGATCCTTTGCCCGCCCCCTGCGCCGCACGACTGCCGGTGCTAACTTGGTGCATACTTTGTATTGTTGTCCTACATCTTGCTTAGGTGCCTGGCATAACAGTTACACAACACAACATACGTGCGCGCTTACGCAAGAGGGGTCCTCGAGCTCGAAATAGAGACCCAAGCGACCGTCATCCGACATCTGGGTCGGCTAGGGGCCGCATAGATACAGGTGCATCTATGTATGGACCCCATCCTGCGCAATATTCTTGGGTACCTTACAGCAGCGCAGTCCAAATGACGTGAAGGCTTTCCCATTGTTTCCCACTTGATGGTTGTCTCGGAAGTTGTTAAGAAGCCAAAGTCGCTCTAGGAACGAGTAGAAGATGGGTAGACCGATCGGCCGGTTGCACCTCCCAGGCGCGGTGTTCATATTCTTGAGACGACGACTCCCATCGCCGTCGAAAGCTGTTAGCCAGTAGCTCAGGGTTGTGAAGGTCGTTTGTTCAGCGTTTCGAGGGTTTCGAGGATTTTTCAGGGTTGTCCGGGTGCGCGATCTCATTCGATGCAACCCCACAGCCCCACCTGCCCTGCCGAGCGCTGCGGGTTCCTGCGAGTGACTGCGCTAGCGTTTTCGATTGAGCGCCAGACCCCGCCTCTTATCCATATCGTTCCGCGATTGGTTTGCAACCAGACCCGGGACCTGATGGGTCACTGCTTCCTGCTGTCTGACTTTTCGGTGACGTGACGCCGCACCCAAATTTGACGCAGTAATTTTAGACTACACTTGCCCTCTGTCGAGGGCCGTCGTTTTCTGAGTGTTATTGGCTTGTCAACTTGTAATGGGAACTCGAACCAAGACAGAGGGCGAATCACCCGAGTGGCGCACGGACGCTGCTCTTTTCAATTTGTGTGGTGATCGGTTTCGGTTGACATCTGGTCCCCACCAGGGTGCGCAAAGCACTTCTCACGTTACAATCCAAGGCCAGTCAAGACGGCCGAGAAATTCGCGCCGGAAACACTCTTTCGCATCATATTTGCAGTTTCTGCTTTCTGCGCCGCAGGGATATGGCGCCGTCACAGTCAGCCGAGCCCTCCACAGCACAGCGCCTTTTCACTTGGTATTGTGGGTGAGGTTTGGCTCTGCTGGTGTCACGGTTAATCCATCGACCAAAACCCACCCGTCGTTTCGTCTCCAGTTTCCAAAACCAACTGTGTGGCTGGATCCCAGCAAGTTCCGTTGCGACGCTGCCTAGCCGCTTTTGGCACCGTCCTTGATGGTGAGCCCACCACGCTCGCGAGCCTCCCGGATGCTGCCTTCATCCTTGTTGACCATCCTTCATTTCCATCTTGGCCTGGGGGCCTCGAGGCAGTCCTCCTCCGACGGCTGCAAGGGGCCTGTATCACATCCCTCACTGGTGCGGTCGGGCCCTTGCACTTTTTATCTTTCTCGACCGCTGTCATCTGTTTATTCCATTCTCTCTCGGACCCTTTTCTGCGTCTGGTCCTGTGATCCTGTGATCCGGGTGTGGCGGTTTGTTGCGGGTAGACTTGCAAGTTGTCGTCGTCTGAACTTCTCAGCGTCTCCTCTCTCTTCAAAACTTCATTTCGAAACTGCGTGGACTTGGCACCACCGCCTCACTTTCATTTTCTGTTGTACATATTTTCCTGGCTACATTCTTGCCGCCAAGGTATCTCCATCCGCCACTATTTTGGTGTGATCGAGTCGGTCTTCCGGAATTTTTTATTTTTGGCGCTTCTGCTCGTACGACGTCTCTTAAGCCATCGACTCCCCGACTATCAGTCACCAGCCCACGACGGTCCCCGAGCTACCGACTTTCTGGATGCCCAGAGCACAGCACCTCGGACTCCTGCGGGCGCTGCTTGATTTTCTCTTGATCACCAAACTTCAGACGGTGTTGCGGTTGCTTTTGCTAGGAAGCACTGTCCAAAATCCTACCTGTCCCGCTATCCTGAAACGGGGGACTTGTCCGCGCACACCCCGTCTTCTCGTACGTGCACAATCTCATCTTGGGACCCCCCTCCCCCTCCCCTTCCCCCTTTCCCGTTCCCAACTCTGGCCAGTCCCGGACTCCCGGCGTGCCGCCCCTGGATTGCATACTGCGACCCGTCTTGCCGCCGCCCTTGCCTCCCGATTTTGAGGCAGGCTGTTGGTCGAACAAGGACGTAGCAGGACAGGTTGAGCCAGTATCGTCTACTGTTTATGTAGATTGATAGATGCTCCGTTTATCCTGTCTTTGCATTCAACGGCCGATGGGGAGCAAGGGGATGGATGGCTAGTGGCAGTGTGTGGCGACAGGGATGCCCACACGAGTCATCGAAACGCCAAACGTACGTGATGGCACCCTCCCAGCCGGACCCCTTCTGCGATCCGGCTGTTTAGGGGGGGTTTCCACGCTTGCTGCGACCACGGGCAAAGCCACCCTCCCGCTCGAGCCCGCATTGGTCGGGTCATCTTGATCGGGCAAATCTGGCAAAAGGCTTTTCTGGAACAATGTTGCACGGACGACCCTAGCTGCGGCACCCCTCTCTTTCTTTCTCCCGTTGTCACTGTTTCTTGCTGCTTGCTGCTTGCTTCCTTGCTTGCAAGGCCCGCCGGCTGACCACTCTCTCCTTCGGAGGACAGACTGCCTCGCCCTCCTGCCTTCGCGCGGTCGAAGGTCATTGGCCTGCTAACAAAGTCATTCTTTTCTCGTGTTTGCTCTGGTCCGACCCAGCTGGCGCTGTGTTACATGCCTGCTGGTTTCTTTCATTATCGTTCTTCATTGGTATAGATTGCGTTCGTTCGTTCGTTGTTTGCCTGCGGCTACATACACCACCAACCGGTTCCACGACCTTGGGTTCGAAGTTGGGTCCCGCCGTTTGCGCGACCCTGTTGCCGCCGTTTAAACGCTTGGAAAGAAAAGTTGATAGCACACCACCGACTCGCCGAAGGGACTAGTAGATTCCGTTACGAATTGCGGCCTAGGCCCCACGACTACACTCTGGAGACGATCCGCACTGTCGCCACGCCCCCCCTATGCCACTCGGACAGCGGATAAGAGTTGGGAGGATTTCCGAGTATCTGACAGGAGAGAGGTCTAGAGGGGCTCCGCATGTGGCGCGGTATAAGCAGTCCTAGCTAAATGAATCCTCAAGATGGGAGCGATATGGATCGACCAGGGTTGGGATCCATCAGGCGGGCAAGAGAACGCGCCGCCGCGGGCTTACCGAGAGAGGCCATCCCGCCAGAAGAACCTCAAATGGCCCGGCCATCCGCTTCTCGTCAGCCGGCCGCAGGATCGGCGACCGGACGACCGCGAGACGCCCGCCCACAGGCACCCTTCCCGTTGCAGACGAGGGACGGCCAGATCGGCGTGCCCATCTCGAGACCGTCACCAGCTCCGCAATGGCCCTTGCCGGAATCAATCATAGCGCCTACCCAGGTCGACGGCGAGCCGTTTCGACCGCCGCAGGGTAACTCACAACCGCCTCCACGACCCCCGCGCCCGAGCAGGGTACCTTCGATATTGGATGCTTCCAAGGTGCAGGACCACACCCCAGTTTTTCAGTACAGACCCCGATCCGGGAGGGAATCTACCGGCCAGGAGTTGCTGGCAGTACCGGAGACCCCGTCTAGTGCGTCGCGGCCCTCGACCCTATCTTCCGTTGGATCGATCCCCGACTTTCCGCTCCACGCACAAATACCACCCGGGCCGCCGCGGAGGAGTGTCAATCTCGGACCGCCGCCGTCCGCGAGACGGGGCGCTTCCTCATTTTACTCAAACGCCTCGTTTGTCTCCCCGATACCCGAGGAGAGCCCGCGGACCCGGTCTCACACCTCGTTCGCGTCGAGTGCTGCGATGCCGGATAATTGGGGTTCGCCCTCGCCAGGACCGAGCCCCGATTTCCCGGATCCAATTTATGGGGAAGGGGCTGCTGAGGAGGGATACGGAGACGACGACGCGGAGGAGAGCCGGCTAGTAAGGAACGCCAGCATAGGGAAGAGAGCGAAGCCCACGCTGGTGACCGCGGCCCCTCACCGAGGAGCAGATACGGCGGCCCGTGATCAGCGGCCTGGGCCGCAGCCAGTTCAGGGCCCGTTCAAGGATGGGACAGGTTACCTGGAAAACTCGAGCTCGTCTGGCACGATCCCGGTAATGGCAAGGCTGCCCATCGGCATGACCGTGACCCCGGACACCATGCTGAATGCTTATTCCTCTGCGAGCGCTGACGACCCGTCAACAACGTCTCAGCGAACCACGCCGTCCCCTGACCAATCCTCGGCGGACCGGTCCTACAGCCGCTTTTCGGCGATACGGCGGCCACCACGTCTGGATATTGATGCGGTGCGCAAGGCCGAGGCGAGAGGGAGTCTGACCAGTCTCCCAGACCTCATCCGGCGCGCCACGAGACTAGCTGCAAGTCTGGAGAAAGGAAAGAGGCCGGCCAGCCGGGCCGGCGACCTGGACGACTTTCCTGATTACGCCTACGACGGAGAGAAACACCGGTCCGGCCTCTCCGACATGCTGGCGGCCTTTCCCCCACCAGCGCACTTGGCACAAACCAACACCCGCCGCAGCTTCCGGGACAGCCTCCGAGAACAGGTCCAGTCATGGCCTCTCCCTCTTAATTTTAATCGCACCCTCAATACGTCACAACAGGCTGTCCCAACGAGCGACTCAGAATCATCGACGCGGAAACGGAAACGCAAATGCTGCGGCCTTCCCTGCTGGGGATTTATTTTGCTTGTGATTGGCCTCCTGCTCGTGATCGCCGCCGCCGTGGTGATCCCCGTCGAGTTCTTGGTCATCCAGAAGCAGAATGGGGACAACCAAGCACAAGAAGACCTCCAACGATGCCAGCAACAACTGGCATGTGCTAACGGGGGTGCCAACGTGGTCAATGAGGGGGTCTGCTCGTGCTCCTGCGTAAACGGTTTCAGCGGCTCCGACTGCACCGTCGCCGACCAAGTAGGCTGTGCGACCATCACCTTGACTGGCTCCGACGACCAGATCAGCATCGGCGAGGCCATCCCCCGGCTCATCAACCAAGCCCAAACCAACTTCTCCATCCCGCTCTCCGCCCCGGCCATCATCTCGAAGCTCAACACCCAAGAAGACCTCAGCTGCTCCGCCGAAAACGCCCTCGTCACCTTCAACGGCCGCGCCACCCGCGCCGAGCTCAGCGCCCTCTCCGCCCAAACTACGGACGACAACAACAGCCCGGACATCGTAAACGCCAACGCGGCAGCCGTGATAATCGACGGCGTGCTCTACACAACCATCACCATCGTGCTCGCCCCGCTAACCACCTTCACCCTATCCGACAACCCAGCCCCCACCGACGGCGGCGGCACCACCTTCTCAACCACCCTCGACTCAGACGGCAACTTCGCCACCACCTTCTCCGTCAAACCCCCCGCCTCCTCCCAGCCAACCACCACCCCCACGCGCCGCCCCACCGCCACCAGCAAACTCACCACCACCATGACCATGACCTCCGGCACCGGCACCCCCACCCCCACCATCCCCGCCTTTGCCCCCGACGAAGACGCGCTGGACTTTGCGCGCGTCGCGGTGCTGTACATCTTGCAGGAGGACGGGCTGGGCGAGGCCGAGACGGCGCAGGTGGCGCTGCAGCGGTTTCTGGGCGGGCGCGGCGGGGTGGAAGCGGCGAGGAATGTCACGGTGGGAGGAGGACGGTCGGTGGATTTGGTGGGGTTTGTGGTGGATTTGGGAGGGGGGAGGAGGGTTGGTGGTGCTGGCGATGCTGGGGGAATGGTGAGGAGGAAGGCCGTGGGTGGGTTGTTGGCAAGGCGGGGATGGGGATGGGGAGGTGGTGCTGGTGTGGCTTAATGCTGAGGTGAGGTGTGTGTGGTGAGGTTTGTTTAGGTATGGGATGGGATGGCATGGCGTGGGATCACGGGCTGGAGTTGCTATTGGCGGTCCTACTAGGTTGCCACCAACGGCCTTACTTACCCAAGGATTATTTGCTCGTTCGCACAAGAGATGCGACTCTATTCGTGTCACATACCTTTTTTTTTTAGTCATGTTGTACATTAGGTTACCGAGTACCCATCTACCTACTACACAAGCGCAAGGCGCCGGGCGTTCTACATTTTTCTTTACGACAGGGAGCTTATCTCCTGCTGGCGCCGGAGGAATCCAATGGGAATTTACTGGATTCGGTGCTCACATGATTCGTACAACCAACCACCTCACCTCACTAACCTCAGCAGGATCATTTGGATCCCGGCGGCAAGAGTACCACCTACTGCGTCTGTCGACAACCCTGGCCGGGTTTGCATTGCGGCGCGCCTTTCCGAGCTGCCTGGCTCCTTCACGCATGATTGGGAATCCACGGGAGGTCGGTGCTGTTGTTGGCCGTCTGCCTCGGAACCAGGCTGCGTCAACAGTCCGAGACAAGGGCAAGCCGGCCCCCCGGCCATAGCGACCCCTCTTTGTGGATGCGATGACGGAGCACAATGGGGATTGTTGACGCATCAAGAATGATCACTCCCGAGTCGCTCGGAAGGGTTATTTTGAGGGCGGTAAACAATCGGCATGACGATCGCGCCAAGGATGGTTGGGCATGGCATTAAGTTACCTGTTTAGATTGAAACATGTGGGCGGTTCAAGTTTGGGAATGTGATGCTGGGAAGCCAATCCTGGCCAATTTACAGCTGGCAGAGGCGAAGAGTTGGTGGGAATGCTCCTGCCTCAGGCTGCAATTACGTCGTTCTCGGCGCCTGCAATCCCCTGATCCCCTGTCCAGCTTGGCGACCCCCTGCTGCTGACGCCACCCACCGGCTCCGGCAGCTCCGGGGCCTAACAAAGAGACACTACCACACCAACCCATGGCATTGCCGGCCACATTCCATACCTCTCTCCTCGTTTCCAACTCAGTATTTTAGTCTCATCTCACGAGATTTGTTTTTGTTTGTTTTCCCTATCACTGCATCGACACGGCAGAAACACCAACTGTTACAGCGACTAACAAGCCAAGTCGCCTTCGAGTCGAGATACCCCTCACATTAGCGACACCATGTTGCTGAAGCCCCTCACACTGGTGGCGGGCCTTCTCGCCGTCCCAGCCGCGCGAGCATTCCTCGTCCCTCCCGAAGTCAGCGATACCGATATCCAGGTCGCCAACACCATCGACAGCATCGCCTCCCAGATCAACGAGATCCATGTTGACGTCCAGTGCCCCGGTTGCCCGGTCCTGTTGAGGAACAGACGGGGCAAGACCGTCCAGTTCAAGACCAAGTTCCCAAGCCATCTGGAGCTGACTTTCTCCGTCGACCACTTGGCCGACCACGACCGCTTGCTGCTTAACGGTGTCGAACTTTACCCCGCGCACGAGGCGCTGACCACGGCCCTCAAGGCGCCCCAAGTCGTCGACCGAAAGACCAAGGAGAAGACCAAGGAGAAGCGACATCACCCGGATGGCGAGAGACACAAGGGCCGTTATAGGGTTTACCCCCAACCGCAGCAATTGAGCTTTGGCCTAAAGGTCATGCCGGCGGCGAAGGACGCCAAGACTGAGCTTGAGCTGGTGGAAATCGAGTTCCAGATTATCGCAGTCGGTGTTGCCTTCATTGACGGAATCCCCAGCGTCAAGGTCAACCTGATCAAGGATGGCGAAGGCCGCCTGCTCATTTCTAAAGTCGAGAAGGGCGAAGCCAACACGTTCGTCAAGGAGCTCCCCGGCGGTGATGCAAAGGAGTGCACCACGGCGTTGTGCAGATGGATCGCCGCTGCTCGGGAGAAGCTCAAGAGCTTCAAGGGCCACTGCAGCAACAAGGGCGGCGTGGAGGCACCCGTCTCTGGCGAGGCTTCTCACCCCCACTCTCACCCTCATCACCCGGTCGCTGGCCACGGGCACCAGGAGCACCGCTGGGGCAAGCTGCTCAAGCACATGGCCTCACACATTCTGCTTCCCGTGCTCATTGGTATCGTCGCCGGTGTGAGCGTCAGCCTGTAAGTTACCCCCTACTTTTGATATCTTGAATTCTACCCACTGACACAACTTTAGGATCGGCATGGCCGTCGGCACCGTCCTCATTTCCCTCTGGCGCGTCTTCTTCCGCCGCCGCCACCACGGCAGCAGCAGCGGCCATCGTCGTCGCCACTCGCACCACAAGGCCCCCCGCAAGGAGGTCATGCTTGTCGAAGAGGAGAAGGCCGGCCTGATGGAGAACCAGGATGCCCCCCCATCGTACGAAGAGCAGGAGACGGTGAAGACGTCACAGGTCTAGTGCAGAATGCAAAAAAGGGGGCTTGAAAACAGCGGGGTCGTTGGCGTACGACTGCGGGAGGCAAGCAGCGCAGAGGGTTTGTTGAAATGGAATTTCCAGCAGGCGTTTTTGGGTTTCAGCGGTTTGGGGATTGGGTTGGGATTTTGACGGCATTGGGGATACAGAACCTGAGTCTTGATCCCCCACACTCCTTTTTGGGCATTGGGTTGGAGGTTGTATGTGCTCAGTCTAGTCTGAGGTTGGGTTTCCTTTTTTTCCCTTTTTTATACCCATGATACACCCACGCTCCTTCAGCCTTTGACACCAAAAAAACATGGCTTCTTTCCTAGGTCGGGCTTGGTTTGGTCGTTGGCTTCCCCTTTAGGGGCAATAGCAATATATGTCCATTGTTACATTACCATGCGTTGCCATATTACATACTGGACATGGCGATGATTTTACAGAGGCAGAACTTGAGAACCGCTATTTAACGTTAGATTGTATGCTACAGTACAAGTAGATCAAGTTGCAGCCAAGGTGTTGATGTTAGAGAGGGCACTGGGTGGATTCCGCGGCTGATCATCCGCTCCCGTGGATCGGCCCTGCAGCGTGCCGCTGCGAGCAAATGCAGGCAAGCTTGATCTGACTCTAGGCGAGGAGATGGAAATGGGCTTGGAGAAGCGGACTGTGTGGGGACCGACGGCGCGCCGGGTCTCCGCTGCTGGAGTCTTTTTGTTCGGTTCGCTCCGCTGTCAAGAGAGAAGGCCGCCGGACGGGCCGCATGCTGCAGGCTCCACCAGAATATCTCACCCGCCCGCCCCGCCAAGCGCTCCCCGCCTTCAAAACCGGCAGAAAAAATGCTGGGATTTTGTGAACCTCGAGAGTTGTCGCTCGGCTGCCGCAAGTCACTCCTTCCCAACAGCTGCTTTTCGACGCGATATCCTTTTCGGTCATACCTGCCGTCGCAACCCACAACCACATATTTACCATGGGCAAATCATCAAAAAAGAGAGAGCGCACCGACGAGGATGTCGCTGACAACCATGACGCCAAGCCCATTGTCAAGAAGAGCAAGTTCGACAGCACTGGCAAGGCGGAGGTCACCAAGAAGAGCTCCAAGGTGAAGGAAGCCAAGCCCGAGACTATTGCGACCGAAGAGACACCTGAGGAAGCACCCAAAGCCAAGAAGGAGAAGAAGGATAAGAAAGACAAGAAGGACAAGAAAGAAAAGAAGGACAAAAAGGAAAAGAAAGAAAAGAAGAAGTCCAAGAGCAAGGACGCAGCAGCCACTCCCGAGGAATCGGATGAGCCCGCACCAGCAGCTGCACCTTCAGACCCCGAGCCCACGGAGGCCGAGGAGGCTGCCACTAACGGCGCCAACGGAACCAACGGCACCGACAAGAAGAGCAAAAAGAAGAGCAAAAAGGACAAGAAGAAGAAGAGCAGCAGCAACAAAGACGACGACCCCCCCACCACCACCGAAGCCACCAACGACAACGACCCCACCGCCACCAACGGCAAAACCAACCGCTTCATCTGCTTCGTGGGCAACCTGCCCTACAGCGCGACGGCCGAGGCCGTGCGCGCGCACTTCGCCACCCTCCAGCCGACGTCGGTGCGACTACTCACCCAGCGCGACGACCCTTCCAAGTCGCGCGGGATCGCCTTCGTCGAGTTCGCGGGCTACGACCACATGAAGACGTGCCTGAAGAAGTTCCACCACACCGAGTTTGAGGAGCCCGGCGCGAAGGGGCCGCCGAGGAGGATCAATGTGGAGTTGACGTACGTTTTGCTTTTTCTTCATCTCCCTTTGGTTGATCTGATGATGCTGTGTAAGGAGATTGTGGCGCTAACGAATGGCTTCCATGGACAGTGCTGGCGGCGGTGGCAAGACGGCGGCGCGGCAGGACAAGATCAAGCAAAAGAACGCCAAGCTCAACGAGGAGCGGGCGAACCGGATGCAGAGGGAGGAGGAGGCCAAGCTGGAGAAGGCGGCGACTGGAGGCAAGACGCAAGAGCAGCGCGACGAAGACTCGATACACCCGAGCCGGCGCGCGAGGGTCCCGTACGGGAAGAACTGAGGCCTGAGCGGGGAGGGCGGACGGTGGATGAGTACTTACCTCTACGTAAAGATACCCACTTTCTACGGATGCATAGATTTTGTTTTGGTTTTGCCGCGTCATGTCACTGAAGAGAGTAGGGGTAGCATATGGTCTAAGAAAAAGGGAGCCGTCTTTTGCATTCAACCGTGCAGTCATCATCCCGCCGCTGATACGACTCTTGCTTGTTCCTGCTACCAAAAGTTCGTTCGCGGTTACCGACAGGGGAGAAGGCAGAAAACGAGAAAAGCAGATGAGATGAAGGAAGGCCTCTTTGCCTGGGGACAATGCAAACCCGAAACCTTGCATTCGTGGGATAAGGGGCTTTTTCGTGGGAGAAGACTGGCACCCTGAAACCCCGCCGAAGTCTCAAGGTGAACAAATGTGCAAAGACGATGGGATTGCGAGTGATTAGGGCATTAACAATCCCGAGCGAGTATTTCTCTCGCCAAAACAAAACGCCACCCGTTGTTTCGTAGCCTTGAGTAGAGAATCCCCAACTATGTTGTCGACCATTAAAGGGACGCATAGTCTCAAGTGCCAATCCAAAATCAGGTGTAGCGCAGTCGGTAGAGAAGTAGAGATCCCTCCGTTGGGTATAGATGGTGAGGTGTATTATGGGGGTCGTCTCTCGTCGTAGGGATGGGCAGGTCCTTGGGTCTCTGAAGCCGAGGCATTACAGGACCAGGCACTTGGGGGACTTTTTGGCGGGCTTGGCATCTGTTGACCGGTTCGGGTCAAGCACGGCCCTGGGAAGTGATGTTAGCATTTGCAAGCACTTGCACGGCTGGCATACGATGTTGTATTGCCGGGCCAAGTAGTCACTCACCGGATGGCGCTGTCAAAGACCGTCTTGAGGTTCATCTGGGTCAAGGCCGAGCATTCCACATATTTGTAGGCCTTGATCTCCCCGGCACGCTTTGCCCCCATCTGGAAGGTAATGGGAGCCATTCGGTTGGCTGCCAGCCTATCAATGGTCTCCTTGTCTTCGCGCTTGTCGAGCTTGGTGCCCACCAGGATAATCGGAACATTGGGCGCGTGATGGCTGATCTCGGGATACCACTGTGGGTAGGCGGTCAGATCTCAGTCACTAGCTCTGGGCCGAAATCCAACTCACCTTGGCTTCAACGTTGTCAAACGACGGTGGGCTGATCAAGGAAAAGCAAATGAGGAAGACATCGGTCTGGGGGTATGACAGCGGGCGCAGTCTATCGTAGTCTTCTTGTCCAGCGGTATCCCACAACCCCAGGCTGATCGGCTTGCCATCGACCTGTACACTCGCCGAGTAGTTGTCGAACCTGAAGCACAAATGTTAGGATCGCATCGGACAAGGGACTAGGGGGCTGCGCATACACTGTCGGGATGTACTCTCCGGGGAATGCGTTTGTTGTGTACGAGATAAGCAGGCACGTCTGGAACACACGGTCAGCATGTGGGCTGCCTGTCAAGGACTTGTGATGCACATTATCGTACCTTGCCGACAGCACCGTCACCTGTGACAACACACTATGAGAACAAAGCGCAGTTAGTACCTAGGTTGTTTGGGTTGTTTGGGTTGCTGTGGTCGGTCGCCCGACAGCGGGGATGGAAATCCATCGGTAGGTTGGTTATCGCGGCTATGGCTAACGAACCTTGATCGATTGAGTTGTAGACATGGTGTCTGCGGATGTGCGATAGCAAGGATAGAAACTGTTTTGCAGTTCTCCAACGAGCAACCAAAGCAATCAATCGAATGGCGATGGGTCTGGTGTTATCGGTCAACCACGGGAGGTTGGGAAGGGGGAGTTGGGTTGCAGGGTTGCAGGAAGCAAGAGGAGAAAGCACGGAAGAATTGCGCTGTGAAGTTGGCCCACCGCCTTGCTAGGTACTTCGGTCGACTGGAGATGGGTGTGTGGATGTGATTCGATACTTGGGAACGGAGGAGGCGGGATGCAAAGCTGCAAGCAAGGTTAGAAGATGTCTTTTCTTGCCACCGGTTGCAAAGTTTTGAGTGCTAAGAACAAAAGCAGTGGAAGAAAGCAAATTCAGGCGCGGTGCATGGAAGTGAAAGGTGGGAAACAGCGGTCCAGCGTTGGACTTGAGGGCCGGGGCCGGGCGGGCATCAGGCGAACGGACTGTCTCCAGATGGGGACGGTGAGTCGTCGGGGATAAAAAGGAGCCAGCACTGTGTGGAAGGGGCCTGTAAGGTGGCTGCCCAGTCGCGGGCTGCTCCACGGCACCCAGTGGCGCACCGCCTGCAGGCGATGGCGGCTCACACAGGCGTGGGGCGGGGGTTGCAGTGGAGTGCTGTCCTTCTCGCACGGCGCACCATCGTCTTGGCAGCGCCATGTCCTGTTTTGTCGGCTGGTGGTTTTGCCTTTGCCATTGGGGTCATTGGAAGCAACCACGGGCGGACACCACGCAAGGGGTTGTAACACGTTCGGCGTCAACCCATTGAGAGCCAGTTGAAACGACTGGGAAACAGGTGGGCCACGGATACCGGCAAGAAGGCGAAGAAGCGAAGCTCACAGGTTTGGAACCGGCACAACTTGAACCATCCAGGAACGGCCAAGCACAGCTCTGCGATGTGATCTGCACACGGAATGTACCTAGATGTACCGCCCATCCCCACTAGCTTCATCTTCAAAAACAGACAACTTGATGGAAGATCTGTGGCTGGGCATGGTAGAACTCACACTCTGCAAACACTGGTGCTGCTGTACAAGCCTTTGTTCTAGGGGCAGCGTTGTAGGATGGATGGTATGATCCAGACAAAGTTCAAGACCGGTAAAGATGGGCAAGAGACAAGGAACGGTGGATCTGTGCTTCGAAACGTCAAAGATGTGCTACTGGCGGGCTAGGCACTCTTCCGAAGCCTTGCATGACAAGGATGGAAGTGGTTAAAGTCGAGGCTAAACGCCTAGGAATATGTGGAAATCTGAAAGGGAGTGGGAAAAAAAAAAAGCAGAGATTGGGATGAAAAGAAGAGAAACTGTCAAAGAAACTGATGATATGGGAGCATCATCAGCCCAGAATCCAGGCTGTGTTGTCTCGTGGCCTGCTTCAACCAAGCCAGGCCTGATGCCCGCGACCATCGGGAAGACATCGTATGAAATGCATACCCGATCCTCTCACAACAGCGGCGCCCTTGCTTCGCCGTCGGAATCCAGGGAGTGCGGCCCATGCCATCCGTTGTGTGAGAGGGTCTCGATAGAATAACTGCGACCTCGGGGTACATCGATATGTACCTACCCATGTCCTGCGCAGTACCCAAGGTGCAGCAGTTCTCATCAAATTGGTTTCCAAGAAGTTGGCACGTCAAAAGTCACCTGAACCACATCAACTCAGCTTCCAACCACACATCCCTTGCATCTGCAATTGTTCGCGCCGATGGGGGATTCCAACAATCCGATGATTGGTATCGAGCCTAGAAAGACTCGGGATCCAAGCGCTGTTACATTTGCGGCAGGTCTGTAACGAAGGTGATCTGGCAATGCAGCCTATGAGAGAGCCGGTGAAGTTGTGGCGGGTATGACGGCCCAGCAGCTGGCCAAGGCGGAAACACGGTTCTCCTGATTTGTCTCGTTAACCACGCCTGTGGCCGTGCTCGACGGGTCTGATCCCGTCATCGAATAGAGGAGCGAATTAGGCCCTCCGCCTCTTCCCCAAGCACCAAGCCCATCACTGGCGATGCGGGTGGTGGGGCAAAACGAGGTTATCCAGGGATGGCAAGACATATCCAACACGACCTCGAGCCCCGCAGGTTCCCATGCGGGCTGTTGCTAAGACTGGGTCACGGCCAGAGGGCACGGCGGCAGTCAAAGACATGCCTTGCAGCATGCAGCGCTAACTTGTCCAGTATGAGGAGATTTGAGACAAAAGCAATGCAGAAGGTATCGTAAATGTAGAGATGATTCTGACGGTGGACGACATGTCTAAATGGAAAACAGCCCGAGCTAAAAATAAAATAAAGCCTTGAGCCGACATCTGAGGTCAGATGCCGAGCAGCAGGAGCTTTCCGCTGGAAGTTGGCAAGGCGCAACAACTCACCAAGCGGATGGATTGGGGTGAGTGGGTTGGTGGGGCATTCTGGCTTATCGGTGTTATCGCCCCACGCTTATCCAAATCTGGAAGTACGTACACAATGATGCAACGGCAGGCCAGCCAGTTTGAGCGCGTGTCATAGTTCAAGCAACATCCATCCCATCGCCCGGGGACAAATGAGGGAAGCGAACTCGGTCACAAAGCCACCAAAGCCCACCCACAGGACGATCAACACGCCCCTATCAAGAATAGCGACAAGAAATCGCCCACAATGGCCCGGGAAAGCCGGCGCCCCGACGCGACACCGACACGGCGGGCGTCGAGCGCGGAACCGCTAGCTTCGATCGGCGGCCGGCGCTCGATAATGATGGTCAGAACACCGGGGAGCCAAGCCCGCGGCGGCCTGCCACGCCCACCACCGCAGGGTCTCTCAGCATCCGGCCGGAAGATAGCACCCCCTACACCACACGCGCGCGCCGCCTTCCGGACCATCGACTCGCGGCGGGCGGCCATCTTCACGCCGCACCGCACCCGCCGCAAGAGCGTGCGCGAGGTCCGCGATTCGCCGCGGGACTTCTTGCTGTCGCTCGGGCGGGTGCTGGCAAGGACCACCGAGGTGATCACGACGTCCTCGTCGCCTAGCGAGGAGGAGAGGGGGCCTACCTCGGATGGGGGAAATGACACGACGCTCGGGTCAATTAGTGGCGTGGACTACGACGACGATGACGAGGAGCTTCCGAAGCGTCCGCGGCTCTCGCTCCCTATTGGCGACGAGGACGACGACGACAGCGACGATATCCAGCCGCATCGCTCGGTGGTGTTTGATGATGATAATAACTTTACGCTCCAGTCGATTGAGATGCCGCGGCGTGCCATTAGCGAGCAGCCCGGGGGGCGGTTCTCGATGGACAATACACGGATGAGCGACTATTTTAATATGAACGATATGCTGCATAGCGAGGATATTGGCGTCGACTCGGGATTCTTTCCGCCGACAGCTGTGTTGGATGATGGCATCACCATGGGGTTGGAGGAACTGCCATCCCCTGAACGGTGCGTTTGGCTTGTTGATTGACGGTACGGAGGGAATACTAACTTGACTTGATTACAGACTGGATTCGGATGACCGGCGTGACTTTGGCCGGGAAAGCGATTTCGGCATCGAGATACCAGTCGGAGAGATTAACGAGAGCACGTTCATGATTGCGCCCCAGGTCGAGGAATCACCGGACCGACCTCAAGTTGACGATGATCAGCCGATGTACGACGACTTTGCGCCTCTCATTGACCAACGAAGCGACGACTTTGACGATGAAGATCTCCTAGGAGAAGTCCCGTACTTGGAAGACGAGGCTGTGGAAAGCCGAACAGCGGCGCTGCAGGATGAGACAGGGTTTGAAACAACAACTTTTGCGAGGGCCGAGGCGCGTGGGTCGGTGAAGAGAACTATCAAAGTATCGAAATACGGCATCGAGTATCCTTCTTTGCCGCCAGCAGTCGTAAAACGGCTCGCCCAGAACTTCGCAAAGGCCGGCGGAATCAAGGGGAAGATCACGCCAGATGCCATGAAGTCCATCATGCAGGCTTCGGACTGGTTTTTTGAACAGATGAGCGAGGATCTTCAAGCTTACGCGAAACACGCCGGCCGCAAAACCATTGATGAGAGCGATGTGCTCACCCTAATGAAGAGGTATGGTACAATCTATCACTGGGTATCTCGAATAAGGTTACATATGATGCTGACACTTTTACCTTTCAGGCAACGTCAGATCAATCCAAATACTACACCATTCGCGCTTGCACAACGCAACCTCCCTAGAGAGTTGCTGCAAGAGTTGCGAATGCCACCCCCGATTATCCCAAAGAAACGGCGCAAAGTTAAGGGAGGAGATGATGACGACGTCACTTGAATGAAGCCCGGACGAGTCAGTTAATCGTCATTACCACTTCGTCTGATGGCGGACACGCCGTGTGACGTCAGTTGGCGGCTTTTTGACCACCATGTAAAACATGATGGAGGTGGCCGCCGCAAGACCATACCTACACCAGTTAGTCGGTTGTCGGGAGGCAAAAGAGCGCCGAGTCATGACTACGGGCATGGGGATCCCGCGAGTGTGCGAGACTTACCACGTAAAAATGTACTGTGCGTGGTTGTTGCGGAGGTTCACCTCAGCCGGCCTCCCGATGGGAACGCCACGGTCATGGTAATCTAGGAACTGGAAGTAATCCGGTTCTAATCGCGATGTCAGTATCCTTATCAAACCATAGCCATAGCCAATGAACAATATTAGGCAACCCACCCATTGTCTGCTCAATCCAAACAGCCTGGCTCCCCGTCAACGCCGCCATCTGTTGCACATCCGGGAAATAGAACTCCCTCTTATCCGGCCGATTCACAGGCGTAAACATATTCTTCTTCCACGGCTGCCTCAGCATCCCCTCCACTCGCACCTCACCCTGCGGCAACCCCGCCGGCCTCTTGCTCTGCTCCGCATTCGCCTTGGAGATCCAACCCCGATTAACTAGCACCTTAGCCCCGTCATCCCCCTCCCGCTCCAGCGGCGTCACCACAATGTAGCCCTGTTCGCCGTCGCGCATGCGCGGGCCCACCAACATCTCCTGGTCGTGCCGGAACCGGCCCGTCACGTACACGCGCCGGAAGTCGAACTCGGCGATCGCGGAGGGGTCTACTCGTGGCGGTAGGGGGAGGGGAGGGCGCACGATCCGGTCTTCGCATTTGGCGATCAGGTCGGTTTTCCATTCGAGGCGTTTGACTTGCCATGTGCCGAGGATGAAGGCGGTTATGGGGATGATGGCTGTGCGGGGGCCCCCGGGGAGGGGGGTTGGTGTTAGTGGTTGTGTTTGTATGTGTGTGCGTGTGGTGGGAGGGACGGGAAAGGGGCCGGAGTTAGGTACCCAGGATGATTAGGCCGGGGCCGTGTTTGCGGCCTGCTCGCACAAGCTCGGGCGGGTTATCGACGATCGAGGTGAAGCCCGGGTCGTCGGCTGCTTGCTTCGGGCGTCGCGGGGTACTCGAGATGGGTCGACGGGGAGGTAGGCGGGTTGTTGAGGAGCTTGGTTGTGGCCATCTGGTAAATATCTTGCCAATTGGCCTCGACTGCGTCTGCAGTGAATGCAGGATTCGTGTAGATGCTCGACTGGCCGCCATGTTGTCAGCTATTCGAGGGCCCCAATTTCAAGATTTCGCTTGATCTCGGTATCGGCAGACGGGGGTTGTGTCGCTCTGCCATGGAGCAGGAGCTTGGGCCGCCGGGAGGTCGGGTTAGAGCCTGGCCGGGCGGCTGCACCCCGCCGCTTAAAGGTAAGCAAGCCCACTAACATGGGTTGTTACCCGCTCTCAGCCGCTGAGGTGTCTCTTCCAGCCCCCTCTGTCATTCAAAGCTCCATTCATCAAGCCAACTTGCAGGAGCAGTCAACATATCTTACCACTAACATCATCGCGACGCCTAGGCTTTCTCCACTAATTCAACTTCATAATATAACCCGCTCCCATTAGTCTGCCATGCTTCAACTTTATCTTTGACCTCATCGATATTTTGATATTGGACAGAAACTAAACGGAAGCGACGGAGCGGATCAGCCGGATACTACCAGCCTAGCGTCTCATCGTTGAGCATGGCTTTCTTTGAGGGCACCCTTCAAGAGGGCATTGCGGCCGCCCTGCAACAGTCAAAGTCTGTCATGTGCTTCGTTACAGGTCAGATAGAACACACCGCAGCTCCAATAGAATACCAACTGACAGCTCCTAGATGGCGAGGCTGAGAGTCAAACATGGGAGCTTCGATACTTCCTCGACGAAACAGTGAGTTCCCTCCAATTGGCTTGTTCTTAGCGTGAAATGGCTCTGATTCGGGGCCGACTATTAGCTCAGACCGATGCTTGAAAGCAACGCGGTGTCTCTTCGTTTGGTGGCGGGCTCACAAGAAGAGGGGTTTCTTAAGCAACTCTACCCTGTGCCACAAAAGCCCACCGTAGTGATTATTAGGTTAGCTCCCAACCCGCAAGAGAAATGGAGTGAAGTCTAATCAAGTTCAGGGACGGCCAACTCAAGGAGTATATCGCTGCTGGTGCCTCCAAGGAAGATTTTCTGAAGAGGATGAAGGTGGCACTTACGCCAACGGAATCTACCCCTGACCAACCGCTTCCTTCTCAAGCCACACCTCTCCAACCACCTGTCATCCCGGCACCGGATTCTGCCACCAACCAGGCAAGCCATGCCGAGGAATCCTCGTCTAGTAGCTCGGGCCAGGCCATCCCACCATCTACCACCAATTCTCGAGTGCAGTCCATGTTGGCTGCAAGGGCTGCAAGGGTTCTCGAGCAAAAGAAGAAGGACGAAGCAGAGGCGAAGCGGCAAGGCGCCGAGAAGGGCAAGGCAAAAGACGAGGCTGGAGCAAGTGTGCCAAAGAAGACCGATGAACAGAGCAAGCACGCCGCCGCCCTCAAAAAGAAGCAGCGCGAGGCGCGGGAGGAGCGGGAGCGTATCCTCAAAGCAATCGAGGACGACAAGGTCGCACGGAAAGCCCAACGGGAAGAGGAAGCGGCCGCCCGGAGGATGTCCATGGTTTCCGAGAAACCCGACCTAGCCGCGCTGACGAAGGTCTCTTCGTCCGCAGGCCGGCTAAGCGAGCACTGCGCCATCCAAGCTCGCCTGTTTGACGGCTCGACAATCCGCCACCGCTTCTCTAGCAGCGACACGCTTACGGACGTGAGGAAGTGGGTTGATGAGAATCGTGGGGACAGTAAGGACGCCTACTCCTTCAAGGTGCTCCTGACGCCGTTGCCGAGCAAGACCATTGATGTCACCGAGGAGGACAAATCTCTCCAGGCACTGGAGCTGGCCCCTTCTTCGACTCTGATTCTCCTGCGTGTGCCCAAGTTCAAGGTCGCCTATTCAACCTCGCCGGGGCCCGCGGCGGGAGAACCTCAGGGCAACATCTTCCAGCGGCTTATTGCTTACTTCTTGGCTATCATCACCGGCTTCTTCAGCACCATTTCCGCGTTCGTCTCGAGCTTCTTGAGCATGGGCGGGCCGTCGGGAGCTCCAGGGTCTAGTACTGCACAAGCTACCGGTTCTCAGAGCCAGGTGGCCGCGGATGCAGCCAGGCGGCGTGCTGGGCGGATAGCGGGGATGGATCATGCAGAGGGGCGGCGGAACGACCAGCAATTCTACAACGGCAATTCTGTGAGTGCCCCCGTCTTTTGAAGAAATCTGTGTACCGAGTGCTAACCGGATTAGACCAATTTCCAGCCGAGGTCAGATGATGGGGAGTAGTTTTTTGATTGACTGCTGTGTGGTGGGAGATTTCTGTCTAGTCGCAGCACAGACTAGCGAATGAAGAGCGGAATACGTGTTGCATGGCTCTACGATACAGTGATTGGAGTTTGGGGTTGGTGCCAAACCCGCCTTCTCCCTCAGGCTGCCGGACCTGCCCACCCGGCATAGATTACACCTCCCAGTCCATTATCCACCTTCCCAGCACCCCTTCTAGACCAACTTAGTATTGGCTAGCCGCAGCCTGGCAAGCTTTCTAGACAACAAATGCCATTAGCATCATACGAATACACACAAAACTTCTCTCTCCGGGGAGAGGGGAGGGTACCATGTGGGGGGGAAGGAACAAGGGTAGAAAAAGAAAAACGTACCAACTGCTCCAGATACCACCCGCAGATCTGCATGTTGCCGCTCTGCTCGTCCATGCACTTGGTGAACTGCTCCGTCGCCCCCGCACAGTTATTGCCCCACGAGCTGTTGTTGGTCTGCGCCGTCTGCGCCTGTGTCGCGGCCGAGGGCTCCGCGGGGGCCGAGCTGCCGCCAAAGAGCCCGCCCAGGCTGTTGCCGAGCATGTTGCCGACTGTGGAGCCAATTGCGACGCCGCTGTGTAAAGGGGGTGAGTGTTAGTTATGCTATCTCTGTCTGTGTGTCTATGTGTCTGGCTGGCGGGCTGGCTAGCCGCTGGACTTTTGGGGAGGGAGGGGAGGATGCGGAGAGGATGAACGTACGCAGCGGTGCTGGCCATCTGGCCCATGAGGCCGGGCCCCTGGGATCCGGAGGTGGGGGTCGGGGACTGGGGGGCAGAGTTGTGGGCGCCGGGCGCGGCGTAAGTGGTGGCCGGGCGGGTTTGCTGCTGCTGGGTCGGGGAGGTCGCCGAGCGAGCGGGCACCATGGGCCGGGACGGGGCCGAGCGGCCGGAGGACCTGGACTGGCGGGGCATGGTGATTGTGTGGGTTTGGGTGTGTGAGTATTGGTGTGGGTTTGGAAGTTTATTTGCGTGGACCGGAGGATTGACGATTGAGGCGGGTGCGGTAGTTTGGAGTGGGAGATATTTTGCCGGAAGTCGGGAAGGCCGACGCGATTTGGTATTGACCATTTGCGTTGCTGGCCTCCGGCACGTCCGCCTGGAAGCCAATAGAAGCTCGCCGACGGATCCATAATTGCCCCGGTCGGAACTCTGGATTGCCGGCATCGAACCACTTCACTGGGTTAGGGTTTAACTACTAGTGTTGTTGTATCACATGTGAGGGCAAATCTACCTTGATGAGTCGGAAAGTAATCCTGTCGTGGTTGCAGAAAATGGCTACAGAGTTAAGATTCAAGATATAACTAGCGTGGAAATCTAATGCTCCAAGCTCTTCACCCTCTCAGCATGGGTGTTAACTCGCAGGGTTGTTTCGCCAACATCAACATCGGTGGTTGTGATGGAGGGGATAAACAACAAGAGGGAGTCAAGCGGTGTCTGAATTGGTCTTAAGAGTGCGCCCGGGCAAGAACTGACCGATCGCACAATATAGGGAAGGCGCGCAAAGTTGACTTCCAACGAGGACCACCACCTGACTGGGTAGCCCAGCGGTTAGGAGGTGGCCTCGGCCCACGGGCCAGCTAGTTCACCATCCCCAAAATCCCGGCCGTAAGGGAGGCTATAGGTTCGAATCATGATGCTACCGTGGGTTTTTCTGGGAGGTATCGGGGCGCCGGTAGAGTCTTCCACTTCAGAACATAACACGCAGCCTGCATCGGCCCGACGGGGCATCACCGGGCTGCAACTGGGCACACGGAGTAAACCCCCCAAGGGGTTTCGTAGCCGGCTACCTCCCTTCGGGGGGCTAGCCGGTGAGCTTTTATTTCTTTAACTAGAAATACCGGGACAGCCTATCTTGAGTCTCGTGAGCCTATGGTATATTTCTATGTTCTTTACATTGTTTATACACTATCCTAGCTAGGATCTTATCAATAGCCCATCGTTTATGTGAGTATAGAGTCTCGTATGAGGACTGCCTCGATAATTTCCTTGAGCTAGCTTCTGCTTCGAGCTAGAGACTATTGCCGGGGCACGCTCGTTCGGCATACCCGGCGATGAAGGGGCCCATAGTTACCGGACTGTTATCTACGCAGCAATGGCTTGATGGTACGTTCATTTCTTTTTCTTGCCACCGTTACGTTTCGGCCGCTTCGCGAGCTTCTCTCCAGACGTAACACTGTTCTCTGCGGCCTGCTCTTCCGCCGGGCGCTTCTTCTCCGAGGCTTTCGCTGCCGCCTTCTCTCGTTCCTTAGCGATGAGCTCCGTCAGCTTTGCCTTGATGTCTTTGTTGTCGCCCTGTTGCCATGTTAGTGGACGTTCAGTTGATCGGCAGGGCGTAAGATGACCTACGAGATCGGACCTGAGGAACCGGGCCGCCGCCTCAGTGTTGACGGCGTTCTCGCGCTCCGTGGGTGGGTTTTCGAGCTTCTCAATCTTCTCGACATACTGCCTCACACGAGCCAACTCAGTGAACACGGGATGTGCCTTAGTGTCTACTCCATTAAGGCGTAATGCAGCTGGAACGGGTGTCAGTGGCGGGACACAGAGCACATAAAGGGAAGGAGTGAGTCTCACAGAAGAGGAGTGCCTCAATCGTGTACGAAACCAGGACGTAAAGTTTAGCCTTATCTAGGAGTGGGAGTTTTGATGAGATGTCGCCAATGTCGCCTACAAGAGGCCCGATAGTTTCCTGGGCCTTGTTGAGTTCCTCCTCGAGTTTGTCCAGTTGAGGTGTGATGTCGCTGACATCCATCGTGGGCAACCGATGAGTGACTAAAACTATGTGGGTTAGAGTTATTTTGTGACGAGCAACAAAACGCTGTTATCTCTAAGATTTACTGGTACTGTACGAAATCGGAGTTTGATGTTCGTACTTGGTTGTGGTGATTGATTGTTGATAGGTAAAACCTTCAATCTACTTTTAGCTTTCTCAAACCCTCCGGAACTGGCTAGCATCGGTGGCGCCTGTGGGTCCTGCTGCAGCGGCTTCTGAGTCCCCTCCATAAGCAGGCCAATCAATTACCGGCGATATTTTTTCCTTGCAGGCCGCGACAAGACCTCGGAAAATTGAGCTTGCTCTGTCACAATCCTCGATAGCGACGCCTCCGCCGAATAGACCGTGGAAACGGCCTAGTTACACCCGTCCAGCGAACCGAATAGAACCGAAGCTTATGATACGCAATCGAAGCCAGGGACCTACGGTAACCGAACCACACCCGAGCGCTTGATCCCTCTTCCTCGGGCAACTCTCCCCAATGCCGGATCGCATGCCCTAGATATCGAGAGTCACCTGCGACGGGCCTCTCACCAGTCTGCGACCCCCGCCCGACTCGCCTTGCCATGTGCTCTCAAGTTCTCCCTTGAAAACCGGCAATCTGTATCTACTTCGAGGCAGCCGCCCGCCACCGCGGGCGCTCGCGCAAATACCTTATAGGCACATACCATGGTCACTCAATAACAACGTCGCGGGCCGGGGGGCCAGCCGCCGGTTGTTGGGTCGGGGATACATGACGTCGAGCAACAGCGTGGCGCAAGAAGCCAGCAACTACGTCCCGCAGCACAGAACTGTCCGCCTACCTGTGCATCTCGGTTCCCGCGCCGGTCCGTTGGCTATTCCAAGCATTAGCAAGCGAAGAAATGAGGGCGCCGTGCCGGCGAAGAGGCCGGAGGACGACGAGAATGTTGGGGCTGGGACTGGTCCTGCCGCGCCGTTAGAGCAAGAGCGGGAGCAGCCAGGAGAGCTGGATCGGATCCAGTCAAAGCTTTCACTGTGGGACTCGGAAGAACGAGAAACTCAACTCCCTAAGCCTATAGCAGTTGGCATGCAGACGTTTCGACCTTCAGACCAGATTCATGTCATGGGGTTAGATCTGGTTGGACGATACATCGCCCACACTCTGGCCGGCTGCCAAACCATTCCCCCGGTCAGCTACATGCTGCACAGGGAAAACCTCTACAAGCAATGGTATAAAGCCTCAAAGCAGCTAATCCTGTACCGGGGTGACCTCCGCATCACGCACCGCCGAGTCATAGCTGATTACATATCTGACGAGCAAGCCGAGACTCAAAGTGGAATCACGATCCACAACCTGATCGTGACTTTACCTGCGGCCCAAGTCGTGCAAGCTTTCAGGCGCATCAGGCATCGGCTTGATCATCGATCAACAATCTGTCTGATCAACGATGGGTTAGGAGTTGCAGAGGAACTCATCGAGACCTATTTTCCCAACGAATCGACACGACCAATCTTCCTTCTAGGACATTTTACCACAGCCCTCGATCATACGTCCAGCAGATTCTCCGTGGCCGAAGTTCGACCTGGAAGGCTTTATTTAACGCTCATGCCGCCACAGAAAGTGGAGGGCAGCCAGCGGTTCCAGATCAAGCGCCACCCTCCCGTGGTGCGGACGGCGAGAGCAACGCACTTCATCCGGCTCCTAACTGCGATGCCGGGGCTCAATGCCACCGGTCACCCGATGGCCGATTTTCTCCGGTACAAACTGCCGACGGTCGCATTTCGGACCATCGTGGACCCGCTGGCCGCTCTGTTCGACTGCAGATACGACGCTCTCTCCACCAACCCACACGCCAGACAGCTAATGGACCGCCTGGCCTGGGAGCTATCGTGCGTGTTGTCCCAGCTGCCCGAATGTCGCCACTCGCGGAGGTTCCGGCATTTCGCCAGCACCAGCTCGCTAAGGGAGGAGGTGTACCACAGGTTGATGTTACAAAAGACGGCCGACAGCAAGATGCGAGCACAGGTTGCGGCAGGGTGGGATACGGACGTCGACTTCTTGTCTGGCTACTTCGTCAGACGGGGCCGGGAAATGAACGCTGACGTTGCGGCGCTCGAGTCGGTCATGGCGGCGTCCAAGGCGAAGCAAGTGATGCTGCTTAAAAGACTGGAAGCCGATATACCGTTTGATACGTCAGGATCGTCGCAATGGACCGCGGGATAGTGCACGGCTGGCCAGGACGGGCGGCGGTTTGGCTCTTCGGGAGAGAGGATTTGTTCTGTACATCAATGGCATTGTAAATACTTGGGATAGACACGGCGGCTAGCATGTAACTGTAAAACACTCAATGATGTATGATAGATACTTAGACCTTGACAAAGCACGAAGCGTATGACCTACAGAAGTTGTCCGGGCAAGGTTCGGCGTCATCAAATTTCGCCGACTTTGGATGAAAACGTAAAGTTGCAACCATCGGTAGCAATGTGTTTATGAGTATGAGGCTTGGGAAAGAAATACCTTTTTTGAAAAGACTTGCCGTCGAGTGATCCAACCGGGCTGTACACAGTATTAAAGGGAGGCTGTTGCCCCGCCTTATTCACCCCACCACCCCACGATGAACTGCAGGCTTCCCAGATCCCCACATTCCCGAACACCTTGACAGCCCATGAAAGTTTAACAAGATGGCGGATGCAGACTTGGAACAGGTGCGCCACCCCCTACTCTTTTTTTTTTTCGTTAGAAACCTTTGAAGACTAATTCAAATCTACAGATCAGAAAGGCTCGCCTGGAGCAGCTCAAGGCCCAGGGCGGCGGCAGTGGAGGCAATGCTTCTGGTGGCAGCAGCGGCCAGGAACAGCAGGCACAAAAACAGTGAGCACCTCCCCCCCTCCACCCACCCAACATCTCCCAGCCCTCTCGCACGGGAAGAAAATCGAATGGTGTACTAACAGCCACTCCCTACAGACAACAAGAAGGTACCCTTCCCATCCCATAATCCAACGACCGAACTCGACAACCCCCCCACTAACACACCCACCCCTCGAAACAGCCGAAGCGCGCAAATCAGTCCTAAATCAGATCCTCGAGCCCGACGCGGCGGACCGGCTGGGGCGGATTCGGCTGGTCAAAGAGCAGCGGGCGACCGACGTGGAGAACCGGCTGATCATGCTGGCACAGACCGGTCAGCTGCGGCAGAAGGTTACCGAGACGCAGCTCAAGGATTTGCTCAACGCCATGGTGGACAACCAGGAGCAGGAGAAGATTGTGGTGAACCGGCGCAAAGGGTGGGATGATGACGAGGATGATGATGAGCTATTTGGTTTGTAGGGGGTGCGGTTGGGGAGGGGCTTAGGGGGTTGGTTTAGGTTTCCGGTAGTGAGCTACCCTCTGGGTAGATGGACGGATGAATCTCTGAGCCTGGCGATGCTGCTTCTCTATGGTATTGTACAGCTCTTATAATCATACAATTGATCAACGCCACAAACATTCTATACACATTTCACGCAGCCCATCCCTACACCTCCCCATCCCTCACGATCTGTTCCTCCTTCCTCCTCCGCCTCTCCTCCCGCTCCCTCTTCCGTATATCCCTCAAATCCGGCGGCGGTTCCACCCCCAACTCCTTCCTCAACTCCCCCACATCCCTCTCCAGCTGCTCCTCCCAATACACATTGATCACCTCGGCCGCCCTCAACCCATTCCGCAGCGCCCACGGCAGATAAATCTCCCCAAACCTCCTCCTCTCACTCCTCTTCAGCGTCGCCGCCGCAAACACGCTCAGCCCCGTCATCGGCAGCAGGGTATTCGCAAACTCAAACGCCTTCAGCGCCACCTCCCCCTCGCGCACCACCGGCAGGCCGGTCAGCGCATGATAAAAATCGTGACACTCGCGGTACCGCTGCATGACGTAGGCGCACTCGGCGTCGTCGATGTACCGCACCGCCGAGCGCGTGTCGGGCGAGACGCCCTCGCGGCCCAGCCACGTCACGTAGGTGTGCCCCACGCTGCCGGGGGGTAGGGAGCGGAGGTAGGGGAGGTTGAGGGAGGTGGAGGTGATGCGGGGGCGGTCGCGCAGGATGCGGCGGCCGGTGGGCGAGGCGAGCATCGCGTCGCGGAGGCGGTAGATGAAGTAGGGGGTGGCGGTGGCTTCGGCGAAGGCGGCGATTAGGTCTGGAGGAGGGTGGGCGGTTGGTGTTAGTGGGATGATGGACGGGGGTGTTGGGGGGGGGGTGCTTGCCTCCTCGTCGCGGGTCGCGGAGGGACATGAGTCCGGAGCCAACGGCCAGCGCGGCCTTCTCGATGCGGGTGAGAGGGACATGGCCGGGGTAGTTGGGTGGCGGGCGGGTGAGGCTCGAGAGGGAGAAGTGACGGGAGTTGGGAGCTGCAATGAGCAGAGCTGCGGT
The DNA here is from genome assembly GCF_020726465.1 of Chaetomium tenue. Lineage (NCBI taxonomy): Eukaryota > Fungi > Ascomycota > Sordariomycetes > Sordariales > Chaetomiaceae > Chaetomium > Chaetomium tenue. The sequence goes on along the minus strand of NW_027117333.1, from coordinate 3,605,164 downwards.
AGGTCGGAGGGTGTTGTTGCTGCGGGCTATGGCAGCCACTGTGCGTTTGAGGGTCACCTCCATGTTGGATTGGGCCCGAGGTACCAGAATCGCATCCTAATGTCTGGCCAGAGGAGAAGAACGTCGACGTGGACTTGGTGGTTCGATCTGAGCTCGGAATCTCGGTGGAAGTCGGGAAAGATAAGATAAGGCTTCCTTGAAGCGACCCTAACCCTATGGTTTGAAGTATAAGAGGATGAATGACTCCTTCACATGCATTTGAGAGTATGAAAGAAAGAGCTCTGAAATACGGAGAATACAATCACGCAATTCTTATAGAATCCGGGAAGTGACACATTCAACTTCCTCCGCCAAATCTCAACCACAAAATGTTTGAATAAGATACCCAGGAACGAAACTTGTTCGCCATTCGTTCTTCAACATACAAGTACAACACGACACCAGCTCAACTCGTCGACCGGGGTGGTCTAAAAAATAAATAAAGGATGGACGTATTCGATGAGCTCATATTCTGGGCGCAGGATCGCGGGGTCGAGCTCCATGGAGTTGCCCCTCACTCATTACCGGGACGCGGTGTTGGCATCGTAGCCACAAAGCCCCTGAAGGTGAGAGAACACTATCTACACTTGGCCAGATGACTCAACTAACCCCTCCCCAGGCCGGCGACCAGATCCTCAAGATTCCCACATCAACCCTTCGTACTCTCGACACCGCCCGGCCCGAGATCAAGGACGTCCTCCCCAAGGACACCAAGGTGCACGCCATCCTAGCGGCCGAATTGGCCCTCGACAAGCCCACCTCGGAATACAGCCCTTGGAACGCCGTGATGCCCTCGCGCGACTCCATCATCTCCAGCCTCCCCCTAGCCTGGGACCCACGCCTGCACGCCTACCTCCCCAAGCCCGCCCTGGCCCTCCTCCGCAAGCAACAAGCTAAATTCACCCACGACTGGGCCGCCATCCAGCAAACCCCCTTCGCATCAACCGACATCCCCAACCCCCCCATCACCCGCCAAGACTACCTCTACGCCTGGCTCCTCGTCAACACCCGTACCTTCTACCACGAAACGCCCCTCACTCGCCGCGCCCCCCGCGAAGACCGGATGGTACTCCAGCCCGTTGCCGACCTCTTCAACCACAGCGGCAAGGGCTGCGCGGTCACTTCCACACCAACCCACTTCACCATCACGGCGGACCGCGCGTATGCCATGGGGGACGAGGTGGCCATATGCTACGGGAAACACCACAACGATTTTTTGTTGGTGGAGTATGGGTTTGTGTTGCCCTGGGATGGGGGAAGTGCGAATAGGAATGGGGGTGGGGATGGGGAGGGGGAGGAGGGGCAACCACAGCAGGGTGGTGGGAATTGCTGGGATGAGGTGTGTCTGGATGAGGCGGTGTTACCGGCGTTGGGCGCGGGGCATCGTGCGTTGCTGGAGGAGCGCGGGTTTCTGGGGAATTATGTGTTGGATGCCGGCACGGTGTGTTATCGGACGCAGGTGGCGTTGAGGGTGCTGTGCGTGACGCCGGGGCAGTGGGAGCGGTTGGTGAGTGAGGGGGAGGATGGTGGGGAGGGGTTACAGGAAGAGGTGGATCGGCTGTTGTTGGCGTTGTTGAGAAAGTGGAGGGGAGTAGTGGCCGGGAAGATTGAGGAGGTGGAGGGGCTGGATGTTGGGCAGGCTTGTCAACGGGAGATACTCTGTGCGAGGTGGCGGCAGATTGCGAGCTTGGTAGACCAGACAATTGAGCGCCTTGAGGCTTGAGGTTATTGGGTTCACCAAAAGAACCAAGGTAGATATCATAGAAACGTGTACTTCCCCCTCCCTCTGGTCGATCTTGTGACGGTAGGTACATACATACCTATGTAACTGCCCCGCCTAACAAAACATGCTAACACTGAGCCCTCATTGTAAGAATTACAACCTTGGATATTGGCCCCATCATCATCATCATCATCATCACAAATCGCTATACTTGGTATACGCGGGCTTCGCCAAATCCCCCAAACTCCATGGCCTGCGCAGACATTCCACCATCACACACCGTAAAACAACACCAGGACACGCATAGCCAGATCAAGCAGTCACCCGGGGTCCCAGAACACGCCCACATGCACCCAAACACCGCCACACTAAGACAAGAGACCCATGACACAGGATGATATCGAGCATAGCACCACAACACTACCAAACATAATGGACCCACAAAACAGTCGCTTCCCAAGCACAAGACAGCGCCAAAGCAGAGCAGAGCAGAACATTGCAAAGGAGTAATAAAAGTCAACGTGATGATTGCTGATTGATCGAGATGAACCTGGCCCCTTTGATTGCATATCCCCAACGCCGGAGAAACACCGTAAGAAATAGAAAATAGAAGAAAAATAAAAAAAGGGAAAGCCGGTTTTCCGTCCCCATCCAAATCATACAAACCGGCGAATGAGGCGGCACCATAACCCAATCTCTAAACTGCCTTGTGGCCTCAGCCGGAGCGGCGAGACGGCGCCCGTCTATCGCATGGCCCGGGAGGTAAAGTCAGAGAAATTGGGTCGGGCAGCCTACTTAGTCAAGTGACAGGTCGCCAGGACTAGCGCCTAGGGTTCCAGGTTTGGACCTACTCGCCTCGAGCTCGCTTGGCGCCGTGCGGGTTCTGCCACTCGCTCGACTGCTGGTTACCGCCTCCGGCGCCGAAGAAGGCCGGGTTGAAGCCTTGCGACATGCCTTGGAAGGCTTTTGTGGGAGTTTGGTCAGCTCGGAATCTCGAGGTGGTAGGGGTTAGCGACCGAGCTCGGTCGGTCCAGACTTACCAGGCATACCGCCGCCCATACCGGCACCCATCATCCCCATGCCACCCATCGGACCACCCATGCCGCCCATGGGCATACCGCCGGGCATGGGCATGCCGCCCATCATGTTCATGCCACCGCCACGGCCACCGCGCATGCCACCACCACGCATACCGCCGCCCATCATGCCGCCGCGGTTGAATCCGCCACCGAAACCGCCGCCGCCGCCCATGGGATTGTTGAAGCCCATGTTGTTGGCGTTGAAGGAGTTCATGTTTCCGCCGGAAAAGTTGCGGTTGAAGCCGCCCGGGTTCATGCCGCCGCCGCCCCGACCGCCGCTGAAACCACCGCGGCCGCCGCGGAAACCGCCATTAAAGTTGCTGTTGCCGCCATAACTGCCGCCGCGGTCGCTGTACCCGGAGCCGGAGGGCGCGCGACCTTGACCGTCCTTGGCGGCCCGGTTCGGCGCGTCCTTGGGCAGGGTGCGGAACGGGTTGTGGGTGGGAGCCGAGTAGATCACTGTGTGTCGCTTTTGGCCCGGCTGGCTGTATTCGTTGGTCAGGGTGTCAACGTGGTGCTTGGTGGCGGTGGCCGCTTGCTGAGAGGTGAACTCGACATAGGCTTGGCTGCCAACTGGTTAGTACCTTGATTCAGGGGCCCGCCGACAAGACAACTCACCCCTTGCTCTTGCCGTTGATCTTGTGCTCGCTAAAGGTAATATCCTTGAGCTCGTTCTCGCAGCCAACTTGGGCGACCCAGCCACGGATGTCATCGTCAGTGTTCCACCAGTTGAGCTCCGAGACCATGAGCGCCGTGGTAGCGCCGGGATCAACAGGGCGCTCATCAGAACCTTCCTTGCGCTTCACGCCTTGCTGGGGGCGTTCGGAGGAAGGGGTGTGAGACTGGGTCCGTTCGGCGCCAACGTCATCCATGTTGTTGTCTCCGTGTTCCTCGTGGTAGTCATCATGATCGCGGTGATCACCGTTTGTGTTCTGGGCATTGCCCTCGTCCTCATAACCGTGGTCATCTCCATGATCCTGCCCGTGGTTGCCGTGGTCCTGGTCGCCATGGTCGTTGGCAGAGTCGCCATAGACGTCGATCTCGAATTCCTCTTCAGCCATGGTAATGGTTTCGTGATTCGAAACGGCGTCGATCGAGAGCTTGTGGTTGTAATAGGCTGGAACCTGCTGTTGCGTGATAATTCAAGTCTGATTTGAGCGCCTGGCTATGGATTAGAGATACAGGAACGTCTGTGATGCATCATCCCATCAGTGACTGAAGATATGATCCCAAACTTCATGATTCGACCGCGTTGGGACGATGTAAAATTCCACTGGCTAGCAGACCAGCTGGCCAGCCGAATAGATCGGGTCTCGAGAAAAGCCAAGGTCGTGTAACGAATGAATTCCCAGATCAAACAGAAAAAAAAAGTAACAAACGGAGGTAGAGAGCTCGTCATACGTACATTCCAATCCTCGACACAACAATCACCAACGAGAGAAGGCTACCCCGTTGAAGAGAAGAAAGATTCCAAGACGCAGCTCTGTGCTGGCAGTCTCGTGACAGGAGGTCGGGTGTTCTCGTCTCGTTTCTTATGGTCTGTCCCCCGTTCACTCTCTGGGGCTAGGTCCCTTGGACAAGTACAAGTAGGGTTGGCGCAAAGGCCTGTCCGTTTTGAACTGAATGCGAATGCCCGGTTCTCGACTTGAACCACCTGCAAAGTCCACAGTTTGCAACTAACTCCTTGAGCTAGTGTGTCCTTTCCTCCAATTTAGAGTGTAGTCGGTGGTCGAAGGAAGCCTTGAGGTTAGTGTCCGTCGAGTTTAGGATAGGAAACGGCGGGCGCCACCGAGTGCAAACGGTTTTGATGAGAGTCGCGATTGTTTCGTCGGGTCGCTTGAAATCGTGGGCACAAACAAACTTTGTAATGTTCAGTGATTCGCGTGTGCCAATAAAGTCGTGGGATGTAGACAAAAACCCGTGAAGCGAACAGTGGATGGGTTTGAAATGTTGCGATGATCAGGAATGTTGGGAAAAGAACGGTTGCACAAGGGCAGCGGCCGAAGCTCTCAGGTTGCGTTCGCCTTTCAATGGCCGCGGCAAGGCTGAAGCAGTGGATCGAAGTGGAGCCGTGACCAGAAGCTTATCTTATCTTGCTGGTTTCAAACCCCTGTGGCGAGGCGAGCAAGCGAGGGTTGGGGTTGTCGTCTGATTGACTCGACCGATCGAAGCCCTTGGTGAGCGTGAATGGCCTTGTCTTCTCTTTTACAGTAATTGCCTTACAAAGTATCAAGGAGTCCATCATAAATTAGTTTTTGTATTGAGCTGCTAATATACCAACCATCCCATACCCCTATCCCATCCCAAACTCCAAACCCTAATATCCCTCCTCAAAGATTGACACCTATAGTTAGAGCATTGCCCATTTCCGATCGATAGCAAATTCCCGGTTCTCAGTGGGAGTAAATCCAGGTTTCCTCCATCAGCCCCCTCGAAAAACACCCTCCATGTAGGGTTGCAGCTTCTCATTCACCGCACGGCCCATCACCGGATCTCCCTCGTCGGTCTCGCCCTCATTGAACGAATGCAGGGACGCCGCGCCAACTTCGTACTCCCGACCACACCACGACGAAGCTACCAAATTTTATTAGCGTCCATCCTTTCTTTCCCCTTGAACACAAAAACGAGGTCGACTTACCAACTAGCATGGGCGCATTGGGATGCCAGCTAACATCACGGACCATGGTCCCCCAGCCGTGCTCGTGGCGATGATGCATACGGTGGCGACGGTTCGGTCGTGGCCGGGCAGCGGCGGCTTTCGTGGCGGCGTTGACGTCAATCTTGGCCGCGAGGGTGGCGTCGAGGTTCCAGACATAGACGAAGCCGTCGTGGCTGCCCGAGTAGACGTAATGCGAGTCGGTGCTGTTGGGTGGCGAGAAGTGGCAACGGATGAGCGTCCGCTGCACCTGGTGCCCGCGGAAGGTGACCAGCGAGTTGTCGTGCGGGTGCTGGAACCACTGGTCATCTTCGTACGTCTGCCAGCGGTAGTCGTAGTCGAACTCGCGGTCGTTGGTCACGGCAGTGGGGTTGAGCTCCTCGAACCGCGACGTCGACATGGCCATCCGCAGGTCCCACAGCTTCATACTCTGGTCCTTGCCGTTGCTGAGGATGTACCGCCCGTCTCCCTTGCTGTCGATGTACGTCAGCCCCTCGGTGTGGCCGACGAAGGCGCCGGCCTCTCTCCCATCGCCCATGCTGCGCGTGTCCCACACCTTGATGGTGCAGTCATCGGAACCAGAGTAGAGAATATGTGGTGACAGCTTGTCGGCAAAACATACGGCGTTGACGTCGTCTTGGTGGCCCATGACGTGGTTGACTGCCTTTCGCCGTTCGATGTCGTACACCACAATGGAGTTGGCGCCCGTTCCCGCAACGATACGGCGCCCATCTCCTGAAAAGCGAACCGAGAAGATGGCAAAGCCCCCAAAGATGTAATCATCCCGGCCTGGATGGCCGCCATCAGCAAGGTCGAGCGAGTAGGGGTCACCCGTGTCGTTTGGATCCGTGGCAGCGATTCCGACGTGTGGCTGAAGAGACGAGAAGGCAAGCCACTTGTTGTCCGGGCTAAGGTCCGCATCTGTCATGGTCCATTGTCCAAAAGGGTAGGTGATGGTCTTGTAGTGTTTCCAGTTGTAAGGACTCGACGTGTCATACAACCGAACTTTGAAGTCCTATCCAGGTGTGTTAGAGAGACCGATGATGGCATCCTTCCCATTCTGGTATTAACGACAGTGTGTACTTGCCTTGACACATGAATAGAAGAAGTTACCGTCATCTGAGAATTGCCCACAACAGACCGGGTCATCATAGTGGACAACCATCTCGGGTTTTGTTGAGGGTATCATGGACTGGACGCATTTAGTTTCAACCCATGGTATGATGAAAAATACTTCTTTCCCTTACCTGAGCCATGAGTCCCTGGTTGACCTTCTGGCCTGGCCAGCCGCGTTCACCCAGCTCCCGGTCTAGAAGCCTACGAGCCAAAGCTTTGCGGTTGGGCACCCTTCTATCGAAAGCTCCAAAAACGCCCGAGTCCATCAACTTCCTACCTTCCTCGCTGGGGACTTTAGGAAATTGCCTGTTTCTGGGGGGGCGACGTGTGCCCCAAGAGAGGCGCTGGCCTTCGCCGTCATCAGCATTGAGAATAGTGGGGTTGAGATACTGGCCGCGGAGCAGGGCCAAGAACTCGTGCCGGGTGAGAGCAGGACGCCATTCCCCGCCTAGAGGCAGTTAGTTAGTACGTGCTTCTTCGACCTGCGGGCACCGCTGCCGGGTATGCGTACCGCCGCCTAACACGACGACTCGTCTTTGGGGTCCCGCAGTGCCTTGCCTCTCCTCACCTTCGTTGTCGTTAGAGGCCCCGCCTTGCTCGGCAGATTCGGCTAGGATCTCCTCGATGAGGACCTCGAACTCGATGCCGTTGCCTTACATAGCCGTCGACTGTCAACAACATGGTGAGGGAAAGGGATGTCAGTTTATTGTAGTATCGAACTTACCTTCACCATCCTCATCTTCATCATCCTGCTGTTGTAATGCGTCTAACCACTCATCTGACGAATGTGTGTGAGACTCTTCATCTTCGTATTCCTCGTCATGCTCGTCGTCGTGCTCCGAGCCATTACGGTTGCTGCTCATGATGAACCTCCCTTGCCACCTTATTGATGGAGGGACGGAGAAAGGCAAAAAGTCGTTGGGTTGAGAGGGACCTGGATCCTGACCGGGAATCTACACCGTTAGGCAAGGTAGTACCTTAGGTACTGTGTGTAATGACGTTACGATCGCGGGGTGTTGTCCGGCTGAGCGGGGTTCTAGATTTGGGAGAGCTAACACATTGACATTTAAGCAAGTTGGAAAGATGAAGCAAGGCACTCCGCATCAGTCCTTGATATGCCGTCCATCATATCCCCGCGGAAGATAATAGGACAGACAGCATGAGCTAATCGGAAGCACTGGGGCGAGACCTTACACACGGTGCCGGTGCCGGCGGGGTCCAGCTGTTCGCACTTGGCGGAGTTTAGCCCGGATTTTAGGTGCAGTGATGACAAACCTGGGAGAGTTTTGGCAACCCTAACCCTTTTCGATGGGAGCCAGATCGTCCCCACAGGTTCCATGCTTGGCACATTCAAATGTTGAGTCTGGGGAAACCCGCCGGGGTCAAGTGCCAAGAGTGGAGGGGTTTCGGCATGCCGCGGCAATGGCCCTCCGCCCGAGCGGCATAAGGTCGAATGGACAAGGTCACTGACATCTGAAGAGAAAGGCTTTCCTTTTCATCCCAATAATAAATAATCCCAACAACTGCCGTCTTTGGATCTGCAATTGGCACCGCACCAATTGACACCCAGAAAACGGCGAAAGAGCAGTCACAGACACTGAGGCATCATGTCTGCTGTTAACCGCGGATTGCGCCAGGCGACGAGATCACTGCACCTCCACCGCTCGTGCCCGCCCTCGGCTTTGCGGCCGTTGCGAGCATTCAAGAACGCCGCTGCCCCCCTCTCAGTTGCTACATCCCACAAACGCAGCAGCTTCTCCACCATGGCCTCTCTGCAATCTGCCAGCGCCACGGCGCCCTCACCCTCAGCTCACAAGGGCTACGACCAAGAGATCTTGGATATCGCTGGCTATGTGCACAACCAGAAAGTTGACTCGGAGCTGGCCGTAAGTGGGGCAATCCTCTTATTTTGTTGTTGGGCCTTCTTGCTCTTTCTCCCGCAACCAGCATGCTAACATGACTTCCCCAACAGTTTGACACAGCGCGATGGGTCTTCCTCGACACACTAGGCTGTGGTCTCGAGGCCCTGCGGTTCAAGGAGTGCACCAAGCTCCTGGGACCCATCGTCCCGGGCACCACTGTCCCATCGGGCACCAAGGTACCCGGAACTGACTTCCAGCTCGACCCCGTCAATGGCGCCTTCAACATCGGTGCTATGATTCGCTGGCTCGATTACAACGACTGCTGGCTCGCTGCTGAGTGGGGTCACCCGAGTGACAACCTGGGTGCCATCCTCGCTGTTGCCGACTGGGCCACCCGGACGAACAAGGCTGGCCAGCACAAGGTTGCCGGCGGCAAGATCTTTACCGTTCGCGATGTGCTCGAGGCCATGATTAAGGCCCACGAGATCCAGGGCTGCCTCGCTCTACTAAACTCGTACAACAAGGTCGGCCTCGACCACGTCGTCCTGGTCAAGGTTGCCAGCACTGCCGTGGTCAGCCAGATGTTGGGCCTCAACGAGAAGCAGACGGCCGACGCCATCACCCACGCCTGGGTTGACGGTCAGAGCTTGCGCACTTACCGCCACACCCCCAACACCATGTCCCGCAAGTCGTGGGCTGCTGGTGATGCCTGCCAGCGCGCCGTAAACCTCGCCCTCAAGGTTCTCAAGGGCGAGTCTGGCATCCCCACTGTTCTCTCTGCCCCGACGTGGGGTTTCTACGACGTTTTGTTCAAGGGCAAGAAGTTTGAGTTCCAGCGTGGCTATGGCAGCTACGTCATGGAGAACGTGCTCTTCAAGGTGTCATATCCTGGTTCGTCTCTCTTGGTGTTTTGAACCGCTTTGATCAGTGCGCTAACCATTTTATGCAGCTGAGTTCCATTCCCAGACCGCCGTCGAGGCGTCCGAGAAGCTCTATGCCCAGCTGAAGGCCATGGGCAAGTCTGCCGCCGACATCAAGGCAGTCACCTGCCGGACACACGAGGCCTGCGTTCGCATCATCGACAAGCAGTTCAAGCCCATGGACAACTTTGCCGACCGCGACCACTGCATCCAGTACATGTGCTCTGTCATGCTCGTCTTCGGCCGTCTCACCGCCGGTGACTACCCCGACGGCTCCGAGGCCGCCACCTCTGAGCTGGTTGAGTCGCTCCGTAAGAAGATCAAGTGCGTCGAGGACCCGCAGTTCACGGCCGACTACCATGACCCGGCTCTCCGCACTATCAGCAACGGCCTGACCGTCGAGCTGAACGACGGCACTGTGTTGCCCGAGGTGGTCATTGAGGCCCCGCTCGGCCACCGCCTGCGTCGCGAGGAGGCTAAGCCCCATATCCTCGCTAAGTTCAAGGGCCACCTTGAGCCCCACTTCAGCGCCGAGAAGGTAAAGGAGATTGTTGAGCTCGGCCAGGACCCCAAGAGGCTCGAGGCCATGAATGTGGACGAGTACGTCGATTTGTATGTCACCAAGGACAGCAAGTTTGTCAAAAGCCAATAGATGGTGGCGGTAGGTGGTGTCTATACTGTGTAGATGGAATACAAAAGCATTTGAACATGGAGTGCCGCGCCTGTGTCGGGGGCATGGCGATACCCCCTTCAGAATCCAAAGCGAGGCTCGTTTCGCTCCTTGGTTATTTTTTCACATCACTCAGACCTGACTGCCGCATATGGAGGAGGTGTGCCTCATGAGACGTGACCAGAAGCATGTTTTAGCTACCTGTCGCTTTTGCATTCTCCCTTGCTACATCTATAACGCCACTACAGCCACCTTGGTGATATCTACCAATCGCTGCCGCCTCAGCTGGCCGCTCTCAGCTCGCCTTTCCCATCGGGGAGCGGGCCATCACAAAATCACATCCCCCGCTAGTTTGTCTGATAAGTCGGATGTCTCACAAGGCAGCCCAAAGTTCTGAGTGGGACAGATGCCTGCATCATACTGCAGGAGTGCGCGTGAGCACCCCCCCCCAGAGTAATACTGCCGCCGCCCCTGCATTATCGAGATGTATTGCTTCTGGGGCCGAGGGCTTGCTCTGGAGCGGCAGGCAGCTGAGTGGGGAATTGTGGAAGGTTGTTGCCCGTAGCACAGGGCCACCCGATTCCTCATCAGAACCCCCTCCAGGACCAACAATCTTATCTTGATCTTGATTTCCTCCAATGTCATGGTTAGAATCCACGCCATCTCCAGCCCGGCGTTAATCCCGTCCCTACCCGGCAGGAAACGGCTGACCGCTATTCGTAGAAAAGCCCAGGCTGTCGTCGCCAGATTGGGAATGATAGTCCCTGTTGGTCCCGTCTATCATGGAGGTTGACACCAAAGCTGAACTCACCCCTCCCACCCCCCTCCACACCTACTTACATACATCTTACATACCCACCCACACCCTGGTCAATCCCCATCCCACGGTCCCTCCGATCGATCGCCAAGCGGCCCCCTGTCAAACCCTCCTTCCCCGGACGAGATCCCTGTTTCGATGTTGGTCACCTCAACCTGTTCCCCCGCAGGCGCCGCTGGGAAGCGATTGGCCGCCGGCACTTTCGGGCTATGCATCGCTGGACGCATGCAGCTAGTTAGCTGAGCGGGGAAAAAGCCGGCCCATCTCAACGTCTTGGGGCCTTGGCTTTACTTCACAGCCTTTACTTGTGGGACGGCTTGCCTTACGGACGTTAAGGTGGACTGGAAGGGCGGAGGGAGACATGGGGTCTTGGGTTGGCGGGGCTTGAAAGGATCTTGTTGTTGCTCCATGTTTGTTGGATCGTGGAAATAACTATCCTTGGAAGAGCCGTTTTCTGACGACATACAGAGGGGAGATGGGCAAAGAAGGCAGTGGTGAAAGGAAAGGCTTGTCGGCGAATCAAGGGCAGGACATTGTCTCAAGGGCGTTCCGGAGATGCAAGGGTTCCTCGGAGGGTGTCCTAATGCTTTTTTTCCCTTTTCCGTCCCTCGTCTGGTCTAGATTTGGTGGGCCGAGACATCCATGACAGTCGTAGGAAGCTATACTTACGCAGTACATACACTAGCTCGACAGGAATCACAGACATGGCTTGCATTATCTCGTGTGCACAGGATTCCTCTCTACAGCCCTCCTTCTTTCAGAGCTTATGCGTCCAGACGAGAAGGGCTAAGTCGATACCCAGCTCGAACCCAGTCCGAACTTGGATTGGAGTAGGCTGCGCGGAACGTCACCGTGCCGATGAGATCAGTTTGAGGCCATTGGCTGCCAGCCCAAGCCGCGTTCATGTATTCCTTACCGGGAATGCCAATGCCTCTGACAACGCCAGGGATATGTCTATATAAGCGACCTCTCATACCTCCAACCTGAGTTGATGTTGCACCCATCCCTTCTGTTCTTGACACACCGGGACATCAATTGCCTATCGCCTCTTCTCTGCTCATCATAACTCCACGTTCGTGTGTATACGGCCCACCCTCCTGGCATCCCTGCCCCTTGACAAACGACATCATGAGCGTGTGCTATTGCTCCAACTTTTACGTACGTGAGCCCGGAAACAGCCGATTGGCACCGCTGACAGTGCTCCTTTTGTGCTACTAGTCCTCCATCCGATGCACCAACACGGTGGGGAAGTTTGGCCAGCGCTGCAAGCTGTGCATTGTCAGTACACGTCGCGTCTTATTACTATCCATCGGTGATCTGACGAGTTCAACTGCTAGGTATTGAAATCCGGAATGTCTCTCACCCCGGGCCGTCTCCCTGAGGACAGCCTTTGGTTGCTCTCACAGGCTCAAGCTCGTGATCCGCTGCCGGAAAACCGAGCCGAGGGCATCTCTGATACCTTCCGGCGACCATCGTGGCCCTTCCCGGTGCTACCGTTTCCATACCCGACAAGGAAGCCAAACTGGGGGGTTTGGGTCTGGAACAATGGGACGTACACCAGGATGTGACTCTTTCCACGATTGGAAGCACATCGGAGTGAAGCCGAGTCTATGCCTGTAGTATCCGGAGAAAGGATACAAGAGATGCTTCCGCTGGGTATCACATTAGGGGTAGGGGGGAAGCTAGTGTAGGGTCGTAACACGGCGAATAAGCGCCAAATTGATTTTCATGCTATACCATCCATCTCATCCAAATCATTGATCAGTGACAAAGTCATACTCATGTTTCCAACCCCCATGTAATTCGGAAAAACCAGAACGCCAATAACCAACCCACAGCCCAGAGCTGTCTCCCCACGCTATAACCCCGCCCAAACCATACATATCCCACACCCCTCGTGCACCCCACCGAGACTAACACTTGCCCCCCTCACCGCAGCCCAGCCGCCGGTAATAGCCCCGCTCCCCCTGCGCCGACTTCTGAATCTCCTCCTTGATCCGCCGTCGCCTCTCCGCCCTGCTCATCGGCTTCTGCACCTCCTCAGCGCCCCCTTCCACAACAACCCGGCTGCTACCCTTCCCCTTCTTCTTCCCCTCCACACTTGTCTTCGTCTTCGTCGGCGCCGGCTCCCCACTACCAGGTTCAGCTGCGCCTTTACCCGGCAGCGTAGGTTTAATCTCCACCACCTGCACCACTTGGGGCCCCTCTTCCTCGTTCGGCTCCACCGGCACTGGCTTACCGTCTTCGTCGAGCGCTATGATGGTGCCGTCGGCGAGTTCGGTGGTCGACTGTTTGAAGCGGTCGGGCAGGAAGATCTTGGGGGAGGGTCGCGGGGGCTCCTTTATGGCGGCGCGGAGGTCGCGGAGGGTGCGCTGCTGCAGGACATAGCCGCTGAGGAAGAGAGCTGTGGTGCAGAGGAACACTGGTGAAGGAGGGGTTGGTTGGTTAGTTTAAATTTTAGTTCGGTTGGGTTGGTGGTGGGTTGTGAGGGGGGTGAGTGAAAAGGTTGCTGGTGATAACGAGGAGTAGGGTGTGCGTGCACCGGGGAGCAAACGGAAAACGGAAAGCTGCATACCAATACCAGAAGAGACTGCAACAGACACCTGCCCTGAGGTGACGAGCATTCTGTCTGATGCTTCTTGCGTTTACTACGGGACTGGGCGGATACAATAATCGAAGAATGGCCGTAAAAATATAATGCCTAAAAGAAGGGGAATAGATTGACAATCGTGAGAATTGCAAATGTACCCAACAGTGACATCAGCGTTGTTGAACAAGCCCCCCTTCGCGATTCAAACAAAAGTCTGCGTTGGCCGGGCAACTATCCTTGAACGACCTGCCCCACCACGCTAAGAAATCCGGGGAAGCAGCATCAACAACCCAAAAACTGCGTGGGGCGGTTATCGCAAAATCACCAATTCAATTCCAACATCTCGAGCCCGCCGACCGGCAAGACCACTCCCGCACCCAGGTCCACACCCCCCATACCTCCCGACCATGAGCAAGCCCGCCTTCCACCGCGCCGATGAGCGGCGCTTCCTCGACGAGCGCGGCAGCTCGGGCGCCCTCGCCCCGAACGGGCTCAACCCGGCAACCATCATGGAGAAAGCCGTGCGCGAGAGGATCGTGGACAGTTATTTTTACAAAGAGCAGTGCTTCGGCGTTAATGAGGCCGACATAGTCGACCGCGTGGTCGAGCACGTGGACCACATCGGCGGCGTCGCGGGCATCGTGCAGAAGCCGACACCTTTCCTGTGCCTCGCCTTCAAGCTGCTGCAGCTCGCCCCCGCCGACGACATCCTCGACGAGTACCTCGCCTTTGGCGGCGAGAAGTTCAAGTACCTGCGCGCCCTCGCCGCGTTCTATATCCGCCTCACCCGCACCGACAAGGATGTGTTTGCGCGCCTGGAGCCGTTTCTCGAAGACCGCCGCAAGCTGCGCCGCAAGGGCCGCGACGGCACCACCCTGACGTATATGGACGTGTTTGTCGACGACTTGCTTACGAAGGGCCGTGTGTGCGCGACGAGTCTGTGGAAGATGCGGAAGCGGGATATTTTGGAGGACCTGGAGCTCCTTGAGCCGCGTGTCAGCCCGCTCGGCGCGCTCGAGGACCTGCTGGAGGAGGAAGACGAGGCGATGGAGAACGGGGATGACGCGAATGGGGGTGGACACCAAAGTGATTCCGGCTCCTTCCGGTCGAGGTCGCGACCACGGTCGGAGTCGCGGTCACGGTCACAAACAAGGTCCAGGTCAAATTCACGGCGGAGGTTAAGGTCAAGGTCCGGTTCACCAAGGAGGCGATCGAACCATGACAGGATGGACATTGACAACCCGGACGCTCATCGGTCTGAGGGTGAAGCGAGCCCTTGAAAGCTCGACTGGAGTCCATGGTTCGATACCAAACAACGGACCTATCCAAACAGACGATGAGTTCGCCGCTCCGAGATTGGAGAATACGGCGCTGAGGTCTGGAGCACAAGCGGGTTGCAGGTCGAATGCCGCAACGTGCTTGCTACGAACTACCCGCCTCCATCCGGGCCACACGGCCGATGCATGGGTTTATACGCTAAGCAGGGCTGGGCTGGGGGCCCGAGACTTCTGGTTGGCATTCAGTTGCGGTTGAGTTCCTGTCCAACACCCGGAGTGCAAAGATCCCGCGAAAACGGCCCGAACAAAAAGACGAGGCTTGAGGCAACCAAGTATGCCACCGCAGGAGCCGCCGCGTCGGTCGGGTCGGGACATGGGGCCCAACTACAGTCAGCATGGTCAACGGGTTGGGCATGGATGGAATGTCAAAAAACAAATCTGAGGAAACACACAGTTGCAGGAGCGTAATATAATACATTGTATACAATCACTCCCGCTGGAAATACCTCAGTTGGCATTTCTCTCACGCCGGTGAATCCCATACACAGCAAAACTGTGCTTGATCCATCAGAGCAAGTGTGATTAGATCAACTGTGTGCCCGATGTTGATGGCGCCCTAGGTTTCACTGCGAAGTTGCGCTCTAGAGCGTTTTCGAGACGGCATCTGCGACGGCAAGCAGCCGGGCATCGTCCCAGTACTGCCCGATGAGTTGTAGCCCTGCCGTGCCAGGCTTCCCTGTGACATTTTCCGTCTCCGGCGCAACAGGCAGCGGTATGCTGATAGCCGGCAAGCCCGCCAAGCTCGCGGGTACTGTAAACACATCGTTCATATAAGCATCGAGCGGCGTCTGCTTCATGACATCGGCTAGTTTCGGCGCGAGCGTCGGGGCTGTCGGGCAGAGTAAAAAGTCCACCTCCTCGGGCCCCCACTTATCCTCCATTTCGATGCTCTCGTCTAGGTCCGTGAGATCAAACGTCTCTCTCTCGTGGAGAGGGTTATCGAGCGCAAACACGCGGTTGAAGTCCTTCCGCACCAGCCGGCGCACCCGCTGCGCTTTGATAAAGTAGTTGTCCATGGCCTCGGAGCTCAGGGTGTACGAGCCAAGCAGGATACGCCGTCTCACTTCGTCACCGAACCCCTTGCCGCGACTTGCAGCATAGAGTACTCCACCAGCGGCATCGCTCGCGGCGTCAGTGTCCCTCGTGCCGTACCGAACACCGTCGTACTTGGCCAAGTTGGACGACGCCTCGGCTGGTGCGATCACGTAGTATGCAGCCAGAGCGTGCCTGGTCGAGGGCAACGACACCGGCACCACGCGCGCGCCATACTCCTCTTGTAATATCTTTGCCGCTTTCGCCCATGCATCCCGTATCCCGGGGTCGAGCTCCTCGATGTTGTACTCCAACGGAATTCCAAACCGGAGCCCTCTTAACACATCCCTCCCCTCCTTCTGCTCCCCTCCAAACCCCTCTCTCCCGACCACGCACCTCCCCCTCGCCGCCTCTGACAAACTAGTCGGATCCCTCGAATCCGCCTCCTTCCACAACCCTCCTGCCACTCCCCCATCACCAACAACCAACTCCCTTATCCTCCCCACCCCCCTCGCCAACAACCCCACCGTATCCAACGAATTCGCATACGGCACCACCCCAAACCTTGAGAGCATACCATACGACGGCTTGAACCCAACCACCCCACAATACGCGGCGGGCAGCCGCACCGACCCGCCCGTATCCGTCCCCAGCGCAACATCAACCTCCCCCGCAGCAACCGCAACCGCACTACCCCCGGACGAACCGCCCGCCGAGTATTCATCATCCCCTAGGGATAGGGACGACTGGGCCACGGCGCCGGCGGCCGAGTGCGTACTGTGGCTGCCCATGCCGAACTCGTCGAGGTTGGTCTTGCCGACGAGGCGGGCGCCGCGGGCGCGGAGCTGCGTGACGATGGTAGCTTCGAAGGGGGAGTGGTGGGTGCTGAGGAAGGCGGAGGCGCATGTTGTTGGGTGGGTGGTCGTTGCGATGTTGTCTTTTACGGCGAGGGTGAAGGGGGCGTGGGGGGGAGGGGACAGGGGTGGTTGTTGGGTGGCGGTGGGTTCGGGCTCGGATTCCGGGGCTGGAGAGGGTTGGTAAGGTTAGTTTGTATGTGAGTAAGGTAAGGGGGTGTCCGCCGGGGGGGGGGGGGGTTCGAGGGACCGAGTACCTTTGGAAATGAAATGATTTAGCAGACGCCGCTGCTGGCCTGTGACGGAGCACCCATGGCAGAGCCGGAGGCCCCGAGGCCTACCCCGAGCCAACATTCGTTCTCTCCACCCCCGTTACCAAAATAGTCAACCAGGGTTGTATCGCGGGGCATTCAGCATGCTTTGGAGCGCCGAGGTAACTGAAGATACCGACAAGATGCGACCTCTGAACAAAGATCGAAGCTAAGAGGATCAGGTCCGTGCTTTTACGCCGTTACACAGCGTTACACTTTTTGCCGAACCCCGTTGCCAAGCCTGACGGCGAGGTGAGCACCGTTGCAAAGATGATGTCATGCCTTGACCGGAATTCCGTGCATGGGTCTAGACCCCTGTGCAGAAGTTCCAAATACCTACCGGAATTCCAAATCCCAGGCAGTCGTTTTTACGGCGGCGTTGCTGAATACGCACCGGACGGCCAAAGTTCCGTGTACGAGTACGCAGGGCGTTTTGCCGAGGCGTTACGCAATGATCCCTCTTCGTGTCATTATGCCGAGGCCAACAAACGGTCAAGCAGTCTTCAATTGCAATCCCAGCTTTGTAAGCCCCTGTTGATTTGTCGTGTCGCATCATCGTGAAGATCCTAGGCAACTAGGTATAAAGCCAACCCTGGGTTTCCCATACCAAACATATTGCTAGTAGCTAATTTCCACATCACCCCATCACCAGCGCCCAGTTCGCTTCATCCAAAACCCATACTTCATCTCATCACACAAAACCAGACCCCTCGCCACATCATCAACACCTTTGCGCAAGAGTCGACTCACCACGCGAAATATCATCGCCGGTATTCTCCTGTTTGCCGGCTCGGCTGCTGCAATCACCACTTCCACCCAAAGTCAAACCATGTCGTCCAAACTCATCCCACCCAACCCCGACGAGGTGATGGTCATCCGTGACATCACCCCCAACGTCGTGACCTTTTCGGTACCCTTCCTCCGCTTCGGCCGCATCCCCATCGGCGGGCGCGGCACACTCAGTAAGTGATAGCCATGACTACCTACCCAACCCTCCCTTGCTAAGGTAACTAACCCTTCCCCAGTCCGCCTCACCTCCGGCGCCCTCGCCGTCTTCTCCCCCGTCGCGCACACCGCCGCCGCCGCAGCCAAGGTGGCTTCCCTCGGCGGCGACGTGCGCTACCTGATCGCCACCGACATCGAGCACCACATCTTCCTCTCCGAATGGGCGGCCGCCTACCCCAACGCCAAGCTCATCGGGCCCGAGGGCCTGCCGGAAAAGAGGCAGGCGACGGAGGGGGATCCGCGGATCGGGAAGGAGCAGTTCGCGGTGGTGGTGGGCAAGGGGAATGATGGGCGGGATGCGAGGGTGATTGGGGAGGATTTTGGGCTGGATTTTGAGATGGAGTATTTCAGGGAACATCCGAACCGGGAGGTGGTGTTTTGGTATCGGCCGGACAAGGTGGTGGTGCAGGCGGATCTGGTGTTTAATCTGCCGGCGACGGAGCAGTATTCGACGGTGCCCGAGAAGGAGAGGCCGAAGCTGGGGGTGCTGGGGAAGGTGTTTAGTAGCTTCCAGACGACGGCGGGAGATGCGTTGGGGATGAAGAGGTTTCTGTGGTATGTGGCGAGCCGGAATGATCGGGCGGGGTTTAATGAGAGTGTCGCGAGGATGGCGACGTGGGATTTCGACACCATCGTGCCTTGTCATGGCGAGACGATCGTGGGGGATGGGAAGGCCGTGTTTGAGAAGGTGTTTGCATGGCATTTGGAAGGGAAGGGAGCGAAGAAGTGAGCGAGTGAGAGATTTAGTTCTGTATTTGCGTCACGGCGTTTTGAGCATATGTTTGGATGGTTTTGGGCGTTGGTTGGCTCACAATGGGCCATGTAATATCACTACCCTCTTCTAGATTGCTGCAAACCATTTCCGCCGGATAGCTTCCATTGCCAATTCTCGCGGCATAGGTGTCAAGAACTTGTCCGCCTCGTCCTGCCAAAACTGGTTCATTGGAGCGGCGTTCCAAGTCGAGGCATACTCCCAGTACGGCGGCATCCACCCGGCATTTTCCCAGTCAATAATCCCCACGACTGTGTCGTCGCGAACCATGATGTTAAAGCTGCTCAAGTCGCCGTGCGTGAAGACAGGTGTGGGCCAGGGCTCATCGTGGAAAGCACAGAGTTCAGCGAGGCCAGGGATAGAGCGGTCGTCCAGCTGGCTGGCCTCGACTCCGTTTCGTAATTCTCTATGGAAGTCCTGGATGGTTCGAAAAGGACCCCAATAGGACTTCTCCGGAAGGCGCAGGTCAAAAATAGGCCCACCGTCTACATTCGCGATGCCAACATTATCGGGCGGCGGAAGGTTGCGAAACTGGCCGACCATCGATTTCAGATCCTCCAAAATCTTCGTTTTGGATTCTGGGGATCGGCGGCCCCAACCGACGCCCGCCATCGTACCGGCGATTCTCTCCATGACGATATATGTGACGCCTTTGTGCATAAAAGCGCAATACACCTTTGGGACCGGGACTGAAGTGTTTCGCGCTATGAATTGCATCGTGTTTGCCTCGGCGAGTGTTGGAAATGGCGTTGTCTTGATACATATCCCAGACATAAAAACCACCGAACCGGGCCCCCTGCCGTTGCGCCAAAAGTACCACCGTTGCAATATTTTGCGCGCGGAGATAGTCAGGAGCCGGTTCCATAGTGTGGCGTTTATCGGCTTGGACTCCATGCCCGCCGTCTCCAATTCTCCGCCCATGTTGTTGTTGTTGTTGTTGTTGTTGTTGTTGTTGTTGTTGTTGTTGTTGTTGTTGTTGTTGTTGTTGTTGTTGTTGTCATTGTGGGTGTAACTTGTTGGAAGGAGAGGAAGCATGGCTCGGCTTGTACTGTGTCCGGCTACATGTACATTAGGTAGGTAGGTACCTTACCTAGGTACCTTACCGCAGCGTACCTTAGGTAAGGTACCTAGGTACAAGTAGGGAGGTATCTATGCACGGACCAACCACGAAGCGAAACATCGACATCATGATCAAAAGAAGGAAGGTTTGCTTAGGTACTGTACACCCCCCTCTTGGCACCGTCCTACATGACCGCCCATGTTGCGACAACCACACTCGGGTTCAATCAAGACGGGCAAATCTGGGCTCTAGAAGAAGAAGGCATAGCTCCATTTCACCGGCCTGGCACTTTGTTTTCTTTACGATGATGCGAAAATCCATACCGCAAAGAACACAGCAGAGTGAGTGGTTGGAAACGCATCATATGGTACCTAATAATGGTATTCGGGCCCAGGACCACATACCCAACAGCCTGGGAGCGACGCTGCAGGGGCTTATCGACAGGCTTATTGATTTGATGTCCCGTTGGCTGGCTGCAGTGCGGAAGACACGGGGTTGGTATCACCGTATCCCGAATATTGAAGCCCTAATTACCAAATGGCTACAGTTTTCTATATTCCACTTGCAAATTGCATTTGCTTAGACTGAGTTGTGGTTGTAACCCCAGAAGCTGAGTTTGGCGGGGTTCAAACACAGGAATTCTTACCTAGCGTTGATGTGAGCTTTGGAACTTATTGGAAGAAGTGCCAGCGTCATGTGAAGTCACGGCCCTGCCGCGGCTGATGAAGAGATCCGGCCTGACGCATCCCGTTTATCACCAAATAAGGGAGGAGCTGAGCAGGTGTCGAACGAAGATGCAGCTGCTACTGTGTATATGGCAGGTATATGGGAATTCGCGCCGAGGCATCTTCTACCCAGGAATGGAGCCTACCTAGGTGCCCTAATCTATCTCCTGCCTGAATTGTCCGACCATGCCATCCAACAAAGACCGCCTGTACGTTGCCCTTTACGCCCGGGGCGGCGCGGCCAAAATGCCGGACGACGAAGACAAGTAAGTCGCCTTCCATGGTTCTGCTGGACATTTGTCAATGGCTCACGGTAGCCACATGCAGGTATCACTGGGCTCTCCTCGTCGGACCCAAGAACGAGCTAAGTTCGTCGAGGGGCAAACGCTATCATGCCAAAGAAAAACCAAGTGGCACGCCCGGACAGTTGGTATGGGAATTTGAAGGGCGGGACACCCTCATGGAAGCCAGTGCGATGGCCCTAGTCCGCGTTCTAGTTGCCAAGATCACAAACATGGACCGCCTGGTATCCGCCCTGCAAAGTGTGCCTGTTCGAGGATCCGAGCCGCAATGGAACCGCGTCGAATGGGTGAAGGAGGCCCTGGAGATATTGCAGAGGGACGGGAAAGCCGTGGGAACCTCGGTGCTTGGTTGGCACGCGGTCCGTGACGCAGCGATGCAGTTCGTCGAGAAGAAGGCAGCGGAGCATAGATTCGACGGCCGGGCTGAGCCTGGCCAGTTCGATATTAGCAAGGTGGCGACTTACGATTTGTTGGAAGGGGAGGAGACGATCCCCTGAAAATTTGGTCGGCCGCCCGCGGCGGTGAGAGATGTGTCTGTCATATTAGCAAAAATATTGGGCAGAACATATCAGAGAGAAAAGAGAAGAAAAGGAGGAGAAAAAGAAACGAGAAACCAAGCAAAAAACAAGGTGATCAGTGTAAACACAGTTTCTCTGACCTTCCGGACATGATGGTGTTGGTTTTCTTGCAGTCGGCTTAGTCGACATCTGCACTGGCCTGCTGTCTTTCTTTACACATCGTGTATCAGGATGAAATAGAGATACAGTCAGCGGAAACAATATATAAATTAGAGCAATACATTCCCGGTGATAGTTTACATTTGAGGCAATAAGGTCTAGCTGATCCCACCCAGAGTGTTAGGAACAGTTGATGGCCCAGCTATTGCTATTTAAGTCATGAACTGTACATGTAACCCAAGCGGAGGCCGCGTGTAGAAGCCTTTTCTATCTCTCCCTTTCCAGCTGCTCTACAACTCTATCATAAAAGCCCAACTTCCCGATACTGGTGTACGCTCCGTACGCATAGGCCAGAGCCTGGCTCCTGTCGCTACCGAGACATGTCGAGAGCATCTTGTCGCCACGCTCCACTGACTCCACCATGTCAATGTATTCTTTCCGTTCACGCCATGTCTGCCTCACTTCTTCGTCGAGAGGTTGCCCCTCTCCGTCGTATTTATGAGGGAGATCGAACGAGGCGGGCATGGTCTGGAGAAATTCGGGGAACGCAATCAGCTCCCATGGTGTAACGGGCTGTGCCCGAGGTGGGCCTCGGTAACCCTCGGCCAGCTCACGTACAAGCACGGTCCACCGAACCCCTGGATGAAGCTATTCCCAGTTGCCCCACAGCGCACCGAACATTCTAGCAATGCGCTCGGGCCATCGCGCTCGCGATCATAAAGCAGCCCCACGAGCTGCCAGACTCTCTCATCTTTCCTTTTCTTCTTCAAGCTTAGTGTACTCGTAGAGTCGTCACCAGTTAGTTGCAATATACTCCTGGGACCGTTACACATGGGACCGTACACGCCCCTTCCCAGTCGATGATGCCTGTGACGTTGAAATTGCTCTCGTCAACCATGATGTTGCTGTGGAGGAAGTCATCATGGCATAGGGGAAACGGCCCGTTGTTAGTTGCGGAAATCCGACTGGCCATCGCTTTGATTTGTACTGGGAACTGGTCAATGATGGCAATCATCTGCTCGGCCGAAATCGGCCCTCTCTGCATCATGCGCCCGATGGTCTCCTTGTCCCACTTGAACTTGACGCTATTGACCCAAGCCTCGAAGAACTCGGCGGCTGTGTTGAAAGGACCGCCGATCCCCGGCAAGGGGCCGGATTCGTACCCCCCATCTCGGTTCCGGACCACGGTGCCAATCTTTGGGAGCCGTAAGGAGGTTATCTGGACCTAGTGAATGTGAGCTTCGGGAAATCGGGCCAAACGGGGAGGGGGCTTGGCACTAACATGGCATGCCGCCACGGCCTGGTAGAAATGTTGGCGATGCTGCGCGGGTATCACGCCGCGGTGCACGTCATATCCGCCAAGGGCGTCCATAGCGACGATGCCGGGGAGGACCTCGATTAGCATATACGCAACTTCGGCCGGGTTATTGTCGTCGACGGCGGATGCGAAGACTCTAGGGACAACCGCTCGTACCATACATTATCGTGGGGGAAAACTCGCAACCAGTAAACGTCCAACACAGCGCCATCGCCCGGAAGTTTTACTGCCGCGTGCCGCCCCCGGTCTCCGTTACCGAGTACCTCCGGCGCGTGCACGACTACTGCCCCTTATCAGCCGGCGTCTACCTCGCCACCTCGCTCTACATCCACCGCCTGGCCGTGCTGGAGTGCGCCATCGTCGTGACGAAGCGCAACGCCCACCGGCTGGTGCTGGCCGGGCTGCGAGTGGCCATGAAGGCGCTCGAGGATCTGTACTACCCGCACCGCATCATTGCGCGCGTTGGGGGGATCAGCGAGAAGGAGCTGGCGCGGCTGGAGATCAGTTTCTGTTTCCTGACCAGCTTCGACCTGGCCGTGGACGCGTCCATGCTGGAGCAGCACTGGGAGTTGCTGCGGCGGGGCCCCGAGTGTTGGAGCGTCTTGGAGGAGGACAACCAAATGGGAATGCTCCTCGATATACTGCATTGTCGCAATCTCGGCCTCAAGTTCGGTGTTGCCTTCTTGGAGGGGCACAGTGGCCTTGATGCGGACCCGAGCTGCCCAGCGACCCCCGTCGGAGAACTCGAGCAGGCGAACAAGGTTGTTGAGCCCGCTTGTGACCTGATCCATAGCAACGCATTCCAGATGACGGTTTGAATTCGAGGCAATGAGGCATAGCTGATCCCACCGAGTTCGTCGGAAACAACTAGCAGCCCGGCTGTCACCATTTTGAAGGAGGTTATGGACTGTGGTCCAAGAAGAGGCCGAGTCGACAGGCATGGCAATACCGTGCTGGTCAGGGAGATTCACCGATTTGTGGTGCTTTTGTTCTTCGCATGACAAGTAGCATCCTACACGACTGGAAGTATTAGCACGACTTGCTTTTGTTTGGCGGGCGAATCATGGCACTGCGTTCATGCACTCAAGTTGCAGGATGGACCGTTTGGATTTGATTGCATTGCGGGCCAACGCTTCAATTCCTGACGTTCACCAAGCCCAAATTGGCATGTGCATACTTCAACGTCTTGTCGTTTAGCTCATCATTCTGGACGCGGGGCTGCTGGTGTATGTATAAACCGGAAGTTGATGAGAATGCGTAGTCCTACCTAATCATTAATCAAGTCACGTCTGTCTACAAGAGTGACCGGATATTTGACCCTGTAGTATTCAGGGGCGAGCTAAGGAAAACATTCCTTCTACGCAGCCTGTAAAATCTCACCGCGCTCTTACTTGACTCCCTCTTAGATATCAGGATTGTCCGCAACGAGGCCGTGTCGGCCATTCCGTCAAGCTTCTCAGAAATTGCCTTCACAGCGTTCTCTTGCATGCTCTTTGCCACGGGAGGAACCCTCTGTGGTATGCCCGAGGCGGTCCGAGGGATTGGTCATGGTTCAACATGGTTTGTTCTGGAGCCCCGTTGAAGTTCACCAGGCAATCGTGGAAACTTACTGAACCACGTACGGTCACAACAATGGCATGATCTCCGTTTGGAAGCTGCTCGTCGGATATCGCAGTCTTTTTGGGAGTCGCCGGAAGGACTCGGAATTGTGTCACGCGGCGAGTGAGGCATGTCCGAGTATATCTTCTGAGCTAGTTCGACAGCATGGGAAATGAGTTGCCATGTCTCTTCGGTTCTATGTAGCATATAGTTAGTGGTCTGAAACGACACCATGAGATAACACGATCACACCCAGGTAGAAAATGAGACTTTCACTTACGGGTTGAACTCTGTTGCTTCCTTGCTCTTGATTTTGTGGATTCCTTGTTTCTCGATAACGGCGAGGTATCGGTCTAGAGCCCTTTCTTGTGGAATTCTGACTGTAGACACTCACAGCCAATGCATATCAGGTAAAGGAGCCAAGAGGCAACCGCCACGTTGAGGAGAAAGGGGGCTAGGATTGACCGGCACTGCATTTGGGCAGGCTATCGCGGAATCTTGAGGCTTCGGCTAGAGCCCTTGACGTTCCTGTGGAGTGTGGAGCAGAGCGGGGCTTGTCCGAGAGATATGCACTGCTTTTGAGAATAGGAGCGCTGGTTGCTCTCGTTCATGTACTCCGAGAAATGCATATTCCACAACAGAGTAGTCTTGCAAGAGTGAACGCGAGCTGTTTGCGACCCTTTCCCGGCTGCGTGTTCATGATGTTAGGGCGATGCAGTGAGGGCAGGGTTGTTGAGGGTGTTGACGGCTGAGTTGAACGGCCGCTCATGGAGGCGAGCTGGGCAAGCAGCATAAGAAACATGGCGATGTATTGTAAGAGACAGAGCTTCCCATATGTAGTTACCATATCGAAGACAATCTAATAAGCCAACCACGATATACCATCCTTTAACATACGGACGAAGCAATTCGATAGCCATATACCCCCATCCTATCTCGCCCACCCACCTAACCACTTCGGATCTAACTGACAATCTATCTCCCCCTTTCCAACCACCCCTCTCTCTTTCAAACAACCCCTTTAACCAACAACACCCTCCCCCTTCCCAACCAGCCCCTTAACCAACAACCCCCTCCAACCTCCCAACCAACCCCCTAACCGCCCCCCACACCCCCCCAACCCACGCCCTCCCATCCACCCCCCCCCTTCAAATCCACCGCCCTCCCCCACCCAAACAACCCATGCACCCCCTCCGCAAACCACACCCACACCGGATCCACCGCCAACCGATAATCCACACTCACCGGCGACCAGCCCGGGTAGGGCGGCGGGCGCCCGCTCGTCAGATCCTGCACGTATGCGAACCGCCAGTCGTTGGAGCCGACCCAGATCCGCCGCTCGACTGTTACGGCTACGTAGGTGAGCCAGAGGTAGGCGGTGAAGAGGAGGACGGCGGTGCTGACGAGGGTGGAGGCGGGGGGGATGGGCGGGAAGATGGGGTGCGGTTTGCTGGTGCTGGTGCTGAGGGGGGTGGTGACGGGGGTGGGCTGTGTGGTGGGGGGTTGGGGGATGGGGATGGGGGTGGGGGTGGGGGGGGGGAGGGGCGATGATGGTGGTTCTGCTTCGGCCTGTGATGGTTCTGGTCCGGCCTGTGGCGGGTCTGCTGCTCTCGGGGGTGAGCCCCGGTGGAGGATGCGGGTGTAAGCATGTTTTGCGAGGCGGTAGAGATAGACCGGGAGTGCGGTGAGGGACGATAGAAGGAAGGAGATTGTCCTGCGTAGTTCGGACGGCTGGAAGAAGATCAGGAGGAGAAGCCAAGTGACCGAGGTCAGCAAGCGGCAGAGGGAGGACCAGAGGGGATCCGAGGAGATGAGGACGCCATGGCCGTGGTGGCCTTGGCAGGATGGAGCGGATGGCGACGGGGTGCTCGTCTTTCCGCCGGCACAGCAGCCTCCGGTGATGGCCGAGTAGTAGCCGCGCGGGAAGAAGTAGCGGAAAAGAGTGCAGAAGCAGGCGGATTCGCCGTGTCGGCCTTGGCCTCTGGACGTTTGGAGCTGGATGAGTGCTCTTGTCACAGACTCCCGGGCGCTTTGGCGTTCAACTGCGGCTGCTCCCTCGAGGTAATCGTGTAGTTGCGCTTGATCGGCATCCAGCACGTGAAGGCGTGCACTGCTGAACTGGTGTTCCCGGCGCAATCTCGTTTCATGTCTTTTGAGCGCAGCTCTGAGGGTCAGGTCCATCGGTTTAACCTTTGGTGCGTTTGTCCTGAACCCCCTGAGCTGTACCCTGTCGAACGCCGCAACCCGTTTCATCAAGTCATCGGCTCGCACCTTGACCTTGGGTATCTCAGTAGTCAACGCCATCAGCCGGCTGTCTTGCTCCTTCATGATTTCCTGTATCTCACGCCTGCGATTGACCAGATGCGCGTCGGCCGTCATCTCGTGAACTTGAGATACCAACTTCTCCAGGGCTGCTTCTCCCTCCTCGCGGGATGTGGCCGGCAAGCTCCATACGTTGCCGTTAGCGTCAAGGAAATCAATGGTAAGAAGTAACACCTCCTCCCACTGACGAGATTCGAGAGAGCGAAGGGACTGTTTTGTCCGATATGCCTCATGCTCCGTCGCGAGGGCCGCAAGCGTATCCCGATTCGCTTCAAGCTTCTCAATTTTCGAATGGATTCCCCGTAACAGTTCCCGCTCGGCTCTTCGCGGTTGCGTGGTGTATTGTTTGAGCTTGAGAAGGCCCTCGAAAAGCGAGTCGAAATGGGCGAGGATCTCGTCGAAGCCCGTCAAGTCCTTCTCGATTCCGTACGTTTGGTACGTCTTGAGGGTCGTTTCAAACTCGATGATGAGGTCTTCGGCCGGAGTATTGGGGTCCACTTCAGCGAGCCTCTGCCACAGCTGATGGAGCATGTCTATACGCGAGCGCAGCAGCGTGTCAAACACCATGCCCATCTTCTTCTTGTGCAGGGGTAACCTCAGCTGTAAGATGATCTCTCTGCTAGCCCTTAGACATTGTATCTCCTCGGCGCTGGCACCAAAGGACAAATCCTTGGACGGAATTATGTCGCCAGGATACGCGGGCGAAAGCATTTCCGTGTCTTTAGCTGGTTTGGGAACCATCTTGGCTGTTTGGACTTGGGCATAGTGCTCCTCGACTTGTTGTCCAATCTCCTGAAACGCGTGTTGACTTAATTGGAGCTGCTGCTGGAGCGCGTCGAGTTCGCCATGTATCAATCCTTCGTTTTTCTCAACAGCTCGGTGCTGTTCAATCCATAAATCTGTCGAGACGGCGAGTTTCCGAAGTTCGTCTAGGATCTGTTGGGCTTCGCCGAGATGGTTTGCCTCAGTCTTTACCTGGTTCCCTGATACGCGGTCCACAACGTCCTTGATCGCTGCTTTGATGTCTTCCATGGTAGCCTGACTAGACTGGATGGCCTGGAGCTGAGTTGCCTTGATCTCAAAAATAGCCTCCTTGGGCAGGAGAAATGCTTGGGAGCTGCCGCGTGATGAGTGCGCACCTGGGCTGCCTTCAAGCCCACCAATACCACTAGTGACCGTGGTCTGTAGGCCTTCTACAGAATTCTTGATCTCCTCCACCTTGCGCTCATATTCCTTCTCTTCGCGGGCCGCCTCCACAGCCTTATCAGCGATCTTCCGCTTGAGTTCGTCAACTGACCGTTGAAGCATCTCACATTTGCCCCGGTACAGAGCGACCTCTTGCTTAACCCTGCCGTCTCCTAGCTCTTTCTCACGGCTCAGAGTTTCCTTTTCGCTCATCAAGCGTGCTATTATGTCGGCGTCGTTTCTTTCCCTCTGGGCCGCACGAGCTCGTTCCGTTTCTAGCGCCTGTCTGAGTTCCTGGTTCTGTGAACGGTTTCGGGTCAAGCGCGTTAGCACTTCGGCGTGACGTTTCTCCCTCTTAATCGTCTGAGCTCGTTCGGTGTCTATTTGCTTATTGAGCTCCTGGTTCTTCAGTTCGAGTTGTGTTATCCTGAGGTCTGTGACGTCCAAAATCGTTGTGTGTAGCTCTTCGCATTCCTCCTCAGCCGCTCTGAGGCGTTCGTCGGTCGTTTTCGTGACCTCGTAAGCCGCTCCAATCGCCTTGATGATGGACTCAAACCTGGTCTCAACATCACCTTTATCACTGGGCGATAGATGGATGATCGGCAAGCTGATGTTTTCTCCCCACTGGGCGAGCTTTTTTTCTAGGCGTTGGAGATGTTCCTCCTGAGTGGCCAAGATTTTGCACTGATCTTTTTCGAGCACCCACCGATCCTTGAACAGCACCTTTTTTTCTTCCTCCAAGGTCTCCATATCCTCTAGTCTTTGCATTTTTTCCGCCTCAAGGAAATCCACAGCTCTGGTGAGAGATTCATACTGCTCCTCGGCCTTCCGTAGTCTCAATTCAAGCTTCCCACGTCCCTCTTGTTCAAAAACCTTCTTCGATATGT
This sequence comes from Chaetomium tenue, assembly GCF_020726465.1. Classification (NCBI taxonomy): domain Eukaryota; kingdom Fungi; phylum Ascomycota; class Sordariomycetes; order Sordariales; family Chaetomiaceae; genus Chaetomium; species Chaetomium tenue. The sequence continues at coordinate 3,576,306 of NW_027117333.1, read as the reverse complement.
CTGTGATAACGAGAAAAGCAGCGCTCCTTCCTCTCATGGCGACGTCGTAGCACGCCAATAAATGTTCCCAGATCTCGTGAGCTCTCGCGTCTAAGCTTGCAACGAGAGTCTGAAGCACTCCCTCCGGGTCTACCCTTTGGAACATCCCGTTCCGGGGCGGCTCCGTAACATCATCTAGCAGTATCTTGACGGTTGTCGCAATATCCTCGGTCCAGAAACCATACTCCGGGCCATACTCGCCCTCATGCGAGCTAAGAACCTTCGGGTTGGCCAGGTATATGTCCTTCAGTATGTCCGGCTTCCTATGGGGGCGAGCGAAGCTGCTGTGGTCGGAACGGAATTTATTGCTGCTGTTGGTGCTGACAAGGCTTCCGATTGAAGACCGGCGATCATACCGTTGAGGGGGGAACATCGAGGGCGGCAGTTCGATTGGTGTTACCGGTGAGCCAGATCTCGATCTCTGCAAAGCAGCAACGTCGGCTTGGTCCCTAGGGGACAGTTTTGGTGGTGATTCATTTGCGATCCATGGTGCGACGGGTGTTACTAAAGGAGCCGTGGTGCCCCAGGCCTCAAACACGGGGTATCCCGACCCAGGTGACACTTCACCAGTGCCTTCTAGATATTCTCCATCAGAGGCCGTTTGACCAGGTGCAAGAGAAGTTTCGGAATTCGAAAACGGCTCTGAGGAAGCGTCGGCCTCCTTTAGATTGCCTCTCCAACGTCGAACCCCTATCCCACGTCGAACCCCTATCCCACGTCGAACCCCTCTCCCACGTCGAACCCCATCCTGCCGATGAACATCTTCGTCCGCCATTGAGGTTGGCTCCCGGGGCACTTAGAAATGCCTTGCTCGTGGGCTACGAACCAGGCGAAGTGGAAAATGGAACCGGAACCGGAACCGGAGCTGGAACAACCGCGCGCACTGGATGGAGTATCCGCGATTCCAACGGTTGGCGTAAGGGCAGAAATCGCCGTATCGATGAAGGCAGTCTCTGGTCGAGGCACAAGTATTTAATGAATGGAGGTGAAAGTAAAGGCATGCGGAATAGCCATTTGGGCAGAAACACCGAGAATATCATGCCTGTCAATTCCGTCAATAGCTAGACAAAGAAAGGCGTCCGCCTCCAGCTACCAATTCCGGCAAGGGGCGTGGCGCACATTTCTGGGACAAAGGACCTCTGATCCTTGATCTCGACAAAGCATTGCGCTCTAGCAATTCCTCGGTGAGCAAAAGCAGATTGTTGGAGTAGGAGGAGGCCGATCCTTCTGTGCAGCATTCAAGAGGGCCGTTGCTCCGTAACTGGTTGCCGTACATACATGACAAATGCTGGCCACAGGCAGTTCCAAAGGCAGTGCAGTGATGTGATAGGGGGTATAGCCACGAGTGGTTAGCTATACCAGCCCCTTGCACCAGGCCCTTGTTGGGCTTCCTCTTGTCTGCTCGGGATCATGGGTTCCTTTATGTCGAATGCGTCAATGATGTCTCTCCAAGTTGCCATGTCAATGGACATGATGGCCTGGTGTCTCATGGCGGCTTTGGAACGAGATGCTTCCGCTGATGAGTTTTTCCGAACGGGCTCTATTCGTCGCGTTAGCCTTGCGCAGCCGGCATTCAACGGCGGTGCTGCATACCTATGGCTGGCAGGCCGTCGTCGTCAAAACCGAGTTTGACACTCCCTTCTCGGATCAAAAAGCTGACGTAAAACATGTTCTCGACCGTCTGCCCAAACGAATGTGGGTTGATAACAAATCGTAAAAGGTCGATGCCTCCGTTAGATCGTAAAGCGTAGCGATCCATCAATGCCCTTAGCTCGGCCGGTGTGGGTTCCTCGTCGAGATTATCAACCGCATCCTCCACCGCGTCCTGGGATTCTTGCTGCGCAGTCTCCAGTTGTACATGGATTTTCTTGCATATGGAGGGAAGGTCGTTCTTGTCCGATTTCTTCAAGTCCTCCGCTCTGAGCTCCTCTGGCCTGACCTCCAGGAGGCTATTAACCCTGAACGGTGCCGACCTCTTGGTGATCTTGCGCGCCTTCTTCTCAATCGACAACGGACCTAAGAGGAAACCGGGGAGGGCTGGCCGGCGGATGGCGGGCAAGCACGCAAACCGACCAAGGTGGGCCCAGTTCATCATGTCGCCGTCATCGCCGACATCGCCTTCGTCGTCACTCCCTAGGGCGCCGCGATTTGGTTGCCGCCTCCTCCTTTGGGTGCTGGAGAGCTCCACTGCTTCGTCGTCCTCAATGCCACGACCTTGCAGCATGTAAGTAATACATTTAGAGACGAACTCGTCAATATCGATTCCGTTTCCAACATTCCCGGATGTCAACCGCTGCACCCTGCGAGCTGAGAGATCGGCTGCGATCACCAGCCCCCGCGAATCGATAGCGGCCTCGGCAGTTTGCTTGACATTCTTGATGATGCGATCTGACTGGTTGAGGTATTCGAGGAGGGCCTTGGGATCTGATTGCATGAATTCGTCTGGGTTCTCGCGCATTTGGTTTTGCAACTCCCGCATGCTCCGCTGGATCTCCCGGCGCTGTTGCATCGACTGCGCGGGATCGTACTCCTCGATGTCGCTCTCATCGTCTACCTCGGAAGGCGGATCCTGGGTCCTACGCCGGCTCGTTGACGGTTCGGTTCCAAAATCCGAAGTCCGTTTCCTCCCCGACGATCCGCTAGGGCCCGGGGTACCGCGGACCGCGAGACTTCGACGGTTTTCCATTTCTGCTGTGACGGGCGACAGCGGACTTCGCACCGTGTTGACTGAACGATAGGTACCGAGGAGGTGCGATTTTGGTCATGGATTGCGCTGATTTAGGTGGACAGGTTAAAAGTAGGGGGAATGGAGACAATAACCCTTGTGACACTTTCGTTTTCCCCAGGTTTGTGCAACCTTCTAGGTGGTTAGCAAAATAATTTGTCTTGTCGCGTCAAGGAATTTGGAGACGCGTTCTCGCAATTAAGCACCCGACCCTGCCCCGCGATCCCCTGGTTCCTGCTTGGCTCACCCAGGCAGCAAAGTGGGTTTTTGGTGTTTGGGGTGTGTGAGCGACAAGGATGTGCTGACAACCTTAGCGCTGTAATCATGTGTCCGAACATTACCACATTACCGCGCCCCTCCAACAGTATTCGTACACCACAAGGTACCCGACTGTATGTACCTTACCTTCCATCTCCAAGCTATCAACCTCCGACCTCATTCATCAACTTAGCTCTTCCTTCTCCCACCCCACATCGTCTTGGCGCGCTGCGCGCCACCATAGCCGCCAGAAAATGCTTTCCGGCATGGAGCCTTTTTCTTTTGCCAGTTCCGATGCGCTGGATTACCCCGTTAGCATCCGAATGTGGGTTTCTTGTCTTGTCCCTCCGTGACGGTAACTTGGAACACAGAGCTGAACGGTCCCCAGCATCAACCTCGAGGGCGCTGAGACGCCGCTTCAATTTTCTAGCCTCCTGGAACATCCAGAACTCCGGCATATAGGATCCAATCAGAGGTGCGTCATTGTCCTTCTTCCCATCTGATGTTCCCCGGGCTTATCCACATACCGCGGCCGCTAGCCCCCACTCAGATCTCTATGTTACCGTCCAGGTATGGGCCGGTTCAAAGCCCCTGACTGTGCCGGTACAGACGGCGTATAAGTCTTTCCGCACTGAGAGGCGATGGAACGAATGGCTCACGCTCCCCGTTTCATATTCGAGCCTGCCCCAGAACTCACGCCTCGCCATCACTATCTGGGATCTTTCTCCAACGGGAGGCCAGGGTGCCCATGGACACGCAATCCCGTTTGGCGGGACCACGCTTCCCCTGTTTGATAAAGACAACCAGCTCCACAAGGGTCGTCAAAAGTGTCTCGTCTACCGGCACAAACAAGCCGACGGCAACGATGACTCTAAAACGCCTGCCATGCTTCCGAAGAAGAAGGCCAAGAAAGGGTTGTCCGATGATAAAGAGGTCGACGAGCTGAACCGGATGGAAAAGTTGTTCAAAAAGCACGAGATGGGAGAAATCCCCCGTGTTGACTGGCTGGACCAGCTCGTCTTCAGAGGCTTTGAGAAGCGCGGCCTACAAGCCGCTAGATCATCCTCGGGGGCAAACCAACAACGGGAATCGGCCCAAATCAAGGCTTTAGAGGGTCACGGAGATGTCGATCCCCAACCTGAACCGTCTAGCTTTGTTTTGAGCGTCGAACTCCCAAGGTTCGATTTCCCGATCGTCTTCGCCGACCACGAATACCCGCCACCCCCCGTTTCGTCTTATCTACACCCTTCATCATCCCAGTCGAATATCGTCCTCAAACCCCCGCCCGAGGTTCAACTTGGCCCGGGTATCGATGCGATCGACGACGACGAGGGCTATGGCGGTCGCCTGATCCGGGTCTATGACCCAGAAGTTGCGGCGAAAGATAACCCAGCGGAAAGCAAGCACCGGAGGCTTGTTCGGGGCCAGCACCGCAACGGCATTCTGGACAAAGACCTAAAGCCAAACGCCAAGGTTCGGGACGAGTTGAACATGATAATGGCATATTCGCCGACCCACACGCTGTCGCCCGAGGAGAAAGATCTCATCTGGAAGTTCCGCCATCACCTGACCCGCAACAAGAAAGCAATCACCAAGTTCGCCAAATCGGTCAACTGGCACGACCAGTCGGAGGCGAGACAGGCCACTCAGATTCTGGGGAAGTGGACGGATATTGATGTCGACGACGCCCTGGAGCTACTCGGGCCCACCTTTGACAACTCGGCAGTGCGAGCCTTTGCCGTCGACCGCCTGCGCAAGGCTGATGATCAAGAGCTGCAGTTGTATCTGCTGCAGCTGGTACAAGCACTAAAGTACGAACACATCTCTCCACAGCCCGGCCAAGAAGTGGCCCAGGACTCCTCGTTGGCTCTCTTCCTCATCTCGAGGGCCACCAACAGCTTCACCCTCGGCAACTATTTTTGGTGGTACGTCATGGTCGAATGTGACGACAAGTCGCAGGATCAGGGGGCGGACAACCAAGCCATTTATGGCAAAGTTGCCTACGACTTCATGGCGGAGCTTGTCAAACAACCAGAAGGAGAAGAGACGCGGGCGACACTGAAGAGACAGGCCGAGTGGATTTCTATCCTCTCCAAGATATCCGGCGAAATAAAGGAGTCAAATGAATCCATCGCCAAAAGGACGGAACGAGTGAAGCACTTCCTGGCTGACCCCAAGAACGAGCTCGTCCACATTGACCCGCCGCTCCCGTTGCCTCTCGACCCATCGGTAGAGATCATCGGCGTCGCCCCGGAAGAAACTGTGGTCTTCAAGTCTTCTCTGCACCCGATCAAGGTTTCGTTCAAGACCACCTCTGGGCGCAAGTACCCAATTCTCTTCAAAACGGGCGACGACCTCCGCCAGGATCAGCTAGTGATCCAGATCATTACCCTGATGGATGATCTCCTCCAAAAAGAGAACCTGGACCTTAAGTTATCGCCGTACAAGATCCTTGCCACCAGTACAAGCGCAGGCTTATCACAGTTTGTCCACTCTATGTCCTTCCAGGGCATCACTTCCAAGTACCGCAACAACCCCGCGCTCGCCTTCCTGAAGCAAAACAACCCCGACAGCCATGGGCCCATGGGCCTGCGGAAGGAAACCCTAGACACGTTTGTCAAATCCTGCGCCGGATACTGCGTCATCACCTACATCCTCGGGGTGGGTGACAGACATCTTGACAACTTGCTCCTGGCTCCCGACGGCCACTTCTTTCACGCCGATTTCGGCTACATTCTGGGCCGCGATCCGAAACCGTTCGCGCCGGCCATGAAGCTCTCTAAAGAGATGGTGGACTGCATGGGCGGCTCCAACTCGGAACACTACCGACAGTTTAGGCAGTACTGCTTCCTGGCGTACAGCGCTCTGCGCAAGAACTGCAATTTGCTCCTGAACCTGTTCACGCTGATGGCAAACGCCAACATCCCGGATATCAAATTCGAGCCGGACAAGGCGGCACTCAAGGTTAAGGACCGCTTTCACCTGGAGATGGACGAGGAGGATGCCATCCGGCACCTGGAGAGGATTATGGATGACAACCTCAACGCGCTGGTGCCCGTCGTTATTGACAAGTTGCACGAGCTGGTACAGGCATTCCGGGCTTGAGCTGTTGTTGGGCGTTCCGGATTCGGTTGACTGAATGGACTTTCAGGATATGGAGTTTGATTAGTGTGATTTACATCATTTGATTCATGGCGGGTTTGGCGAGTTATTTCTAGCGGTCTTAGCCAAATGTGATAGTCGCAATGCATGGATTTGCAGAGGTAGAATATCTATACATACACTTGCCACCATGTTTTTAACATGTGCAAGCCTGTCTACTATGATACACCCAACGAAGCCGGACGATAGTGACACCTATGTCTCCCCGAACACAAACAAGCCCTTACCGCCCCGGAAGCCCTCCAGGGTTCCTTGGATGGCATCCTTGAGCACCTTCTCCTCAGTGTCCCAGTTCCACTCCACCTCCTTAAACGGCGACTCCCTGAACTTGCCCTCCCGCATCAGGTCCAGGATCTCGTTTACCGTGTTACGCCTCTCGGTCGGGTTCTCCTTGTTCCACTCGCTCAGCCAAAAGCCTTCGAACCGTAGCTGCTTGAAGATTTGCGGCCCCGTCGGGAACGGGAAGCTCTGCCTCGACATGCCACCGTAAGTAACCATGCAGCCCTTGGGGCTCAGCGCCTTCACCATAGCCGAAGCCGACTTGCCACCAACACAGTTCAGCCCCAGCATCACGGGCTCCTTGCCGCCCCGCGTCCACTCCTCCTTCAGCCGCGCCGAGAACGACCGATCGAGGAACTCGGCCTCTGTCACCACCACCGTCGCCCCCAGCTCCTTCAGCTCGCTCTTCAACGCCTCCGTCTCCTCGGGCGTCGCCCGCTCCCGCACCACATTGATGCTCCTCAGCCCCCACAGCCGCCCCAGCTGGATCGCCGACCGTCCAACCCCGCTATTCGCGCCGTTCTGCAAGAACCACGCGCCCCCCGTCGCCCCCTCCCCCCTCGCAAAGCTCTTCACACTCAAATCCACCAAATCCACATAATCCTTCAACATCCGATACCCACTACACGGATTCACACTCACCGTCGCCACCTGCTTCGCATTCAGCCCCTCCACGCCCTTCTCCCCCCCAACCCGAAACAACATCCTCTCCGCATCCTCCACCACAACATGCGTCCGAAACGTCCCGAACCCCCCCACCGCAGGGATCACCCAATCCCCCCTCTTCAACCCACCACCAACCCTCTCCCCCACCGCCACCACCTCAAAACACCCCTCATTCCCCGGCACCGCCGCCGGCTCCGGCGTGCCCAACAACGGCGAGAACGCCGGCCGGACGCCGTACGTGCCCTGGATGGTGTTGACGTCGGCGGGGTTGACGGGCGCGGCGAGGGTGCGGAGCAGCACGGCGCCGGCGGGGAGTTGGGGGGAGATGGAGTGGCTGTGTAGGTGCAGGACGTCGGACGGCTCGCCGAAGCGCGAGAAGACGAGGGCTTTGGCTTGGGTGTAGCCGTAGGGACCGGATTTGTGGCGGCGGGTGGAGGGGGTGGGGGAGGTTAGGGGGGATGGGAGGTGAGGGGTGGTTGTGCGGAGGAGGGCGGTAGTGATGGGGAGGAGGGTGCTCCGGCTGAGGCGGAGGGCGTGGGGTTTGAGGAGGGATGTCATTTTGGTTGTTGGTTGTTGGTTTCGGTTTTGGTTGGTTTGGTTTTTAAGGGTGAGGGTTGAGGAAGGTGTAGGTAGTCGGCTCTGTTAGGGTTGTGGTTGAGCCCAAAGCGGGAGCTGCAGGCAAGGAAAAGAACGGCCCTGCTGCCAGTATTCAACTCCAATGGAGAGAATTTGAGGATGTTGATGTTCGATTACCAATTGATAGAATCGACGCAGCTCAGCCCAGGCAGAGAGAGGGCTAATTCAACACCACTTCCTTATCCGCGGTCGATTTGGCAGCTCGGCTCCGGTGGCCCGATAACAACGCGATGAATGACGTCTGATGCTCCACTCAAGCTTCGGCCAATCGGGAATTAGAATTAAAGCTCCCTCCCCCACTGTGAAGAGCTTCAACTTTCAACACGCTCGTTATTGTACTTCGTACCAGAACGTATTCTTTCGCAATTTAGCGTCAGGGCCCTGGGAAGTCTAATTCCTTCGTCGTATTGAAACCCCACTGGGTTCATCCGATGTGCCATTAACAAGCAGGTTGCATTATTGCGGCACTAACTCTCGGTACTATAGGTTACACTAAGAGGCCAAAGCGTGGTCCCCTCTTCTGAAACCCTCCGACTCATCACACATCAAGGTCCAATGTCTTGCATCCATGCTTTGCACTGGAAGTCGAGCGAAAAAGTTATTAATTCTTAGGTATTCTCCACTCCCCTTTTTTCTCGCCACGAATGTGACTGAACAAGTGCCAAAGGAAAAAAAGCCGTCGGCTTGAGGTATGTAGTTGGTCGTAAATGCTGCGTAACAAAACGTCAACAGCCTCCCCTTTCAGCTCCCTCCATCTCATCAGAACTAGCCTCCCCTCTTGACGCAATATTAGTGTATGTAAGAAAGCCAAATTGGCCACCGTTGTTCCATGTCTGAGGAGGTGCACCGCATCGCATGAAGGGGGGCGGCGACCGCTGTAGTCATAAAGTACCACAGGTGTCGTCGAACAGAAAAAGGAAAAAAGTAAGCGTAGATCAGGCGTCTGGACACGCGGTAAACGGCCAAAGGACATGAAACATCTCGAGTACCACAACAGCTGCAGAACATATGGGGTAATAAGCAGCGATGAAAAAATATCGTCGTAAAGTAAACGTCCCTCGTGAAAATATGTGAAAACGGAAAGAAAACGAGGTGGGTATCTTGCGTCAGCAACTCAGCAACACTCCTTGAACAGCCACCTGCTTCAGAGGCAGTCTCTCTTTCGTGAGGCAGCCTGGCTCATCATCGCCTGTTCATCTGTCGAACCACACGACAATTAATGCCGTGCCGCCCCCTTTATTTTATATTCTTGAAGAAGTCGCCCCCGAAGGTATTGTCGGCCTGGATACCCAATTTCGTGTTTAGCTCTTTCAGCTCGGGGATCATGGGCGGCGGCGGGCCCGTCGGCTTCTTCTCGTCCGTGGCCGGCGGCGAAAGAGGCGTTACGGGTTTGCTGGGAGCCGGTTCGGTGTTCCGTAGCCGGCCAAACCAGCCGCTGGATCGCTTTGCTTTCCGCGAGTCCGCAACGCTGGCGCCGCTGCGACTTTGAGGACGACCGTTTTGAGTGCTTTCGTTTGTGTTGTACGCCGTATTCAAAAGATTCCGGCTGAACAGACGGCGGATACTCCCGGGTCGGTTCGACAAGGTCGGAGATGCGGGGCCGTCTTCGGCGCGTCGTTTGGTGCCCGCCGTTAGGATGCTCGACGGCTGGGAGTTCGGTGATACGGTGTTCGACTTGCCATTGGCATCCGCCCTCTCTCCCTGCTTCGCCTGCGCACCGTTAGGCGTGTCTGGTGGGGTTGAAGCGGCTTCCTCCTGTATCGGCGATGGCAGCGGTGGGGGGATGTTGGTGCCGTCCGTTAGGGAGCCGAACTTGAGATCCAGGGCGGGGAGCTCGAACCGCTTAGCCTTAGCAGTGGCGGCGGCGGCAGCGCTGTTGATTTGTGACGCCATCGTTACGCTGCGAGAAGGCTCGAATTCGAATTGCGAAACGAATGGAAGGTGATAGACAGGCGCGTGTAATTGGCGTCGGAAAGAGGTTGAGAACGAGTGGCGGTAGTAAGACGGAAAGAGGGAACCGTGACCGACTGCCGAGCGAGTTGGAATCAGGGATAGTTATTCGACCGTTTGGGGAACCAAGCAGCCAAGCAGAAACCAATCGACCGGGATGGGGAGTTTCTGATTACTTCACAGCTACACGATCGAAGGCGGATGGAAGAGAGACGGAAGACCAGGGCAAAAAGGCTGGTCCGCAGCTGCGCGAAATCACAGACGTCTTTAGGCACCGAGTGGCTGGTGCCGAGAGCGTTTGTGTGGAAACGAAACGGCGATCAGCTGAGTGAACCTTGTCGAGAGGTTGCAGTCGGGATAGTTGACGACGTCGTTCGGTTCCTTGCCAGAGACTCTCGATGGGTGAAGCGGACAGAGAGACCTGTCAATTCGTTCCGTTCAACGCGTTGGTCAGTTCTGGCGACCTCACAATGGCATTGCGATGGTATTGAAAAAGAGAGTGTTGCCCAAATCTCCGGTGCTGGAATCCTTGGAGTCCGGCAGGCCCAAGGAAGGGAAGTGTGTGGCGGGTCCTGTTGTGCAGAAAAGGGAAGGCGGGTCGGCTGCAATCCAAAAAGAGTAAGACCCTTGCTTTTCTATTCTTGTTTCCCCCCACCAGGGGTGGGATGCGCCTCCCAACTGCTTTGGACCAAAACCGTTGTCTTCGTGATGGCAGCTTTGCTTTTCTCTTCTGTTCCCCGGTTCGCAACTATTATTTCAGTGCAACCTTTCGCGCATCACTTGAGCCCGAAACTGGTTTAGCTGCCGTCACATTTGGTTCCTCTTTCATCCCCCGCCCAACATGGGACCTTGTATGTGCATATGTACCAGTCAGCCATGTTCGCTTACCCATGGCGGTGTTAAGATGCATTCAACTACCGGATCTCTGCAGGCAATTTGTTAGCCTGCAATAAAATGCTCAAATTGCTTAGCTTGAAACTGCATCTGGTGTCAGGAACAGGTTGAGACTGAAGTATTTCGACAAAGTATCCTAAGAACGACAAAATAGTGAGCTTTAAGCTCCCCACGAAGAGTGCAACGGTGCTGTCCAAGTTTGTTTGTCCGACTCACTCCCTCCCACCGGAATGCTGCGACTTGCTCCGTCGACATGGTCTTCCAGGGTTGACTATATGAGGCAAATGGGTGGATCTGCCAGCCATGGCATCGCTAGGTGTCTGCGCACTCTCGCCGGGCTCTCCGGCCCTAGCTCACTACGGCACATAGTATCGTAGATCCCTCATCCTGCTACGGGAGTAGCATGCTCCCATCTCTAGACCTCATCAACTCCACCCGAATGTGTTGTCCCCTCAACTCCTCGAATGACGAATGGTTTGCCGAGTACCATTCCTTAGATGTTTGCTCTTATTTTTACCAGTTCCTAGCACGGAAACTATTTCGGAACCGCGTATTGCTGCGTCCATGCCTTCGCTGTGGCAATGGCGCCTGCTTCATCCTCCTTCCAGCTCTTGGCGACATCGGCAGCCAGCGGGTCATCTGGGTTCGGAGCGCCGAGCAGGGCTTGAATGGACAGCAGAATGGTCCGAATTTGTAACGCAGGGGACCAGTTATCTGATATCCTGTAAGCTTTTGCTATCGCGCGCATGCTGAATCCCATTACCCACTTTTTAGAACGTCGAGGCAGATACGGCCGAGTTTATCAACGTTGGGGTGGAAGATCTTGGTCAGGAAGCGGATTTTGGGAGGCGCCATCGGGTAGTCGTCGGGAAGAAACAGCTCGAGCTTGAAGACACCGCCTAAAACTCCATGTAAGTCAACCGATCGCTAAACGAACCGGGGGTAGGATGCGCACCTTCGTACGGAGAGGATGAAGGGCCGTGGATCTCAACGTCAAAGTATCGGAGGTTGTCTTCGTGGGGAACGGCGCTAATTCCGGGGACACTGTTGTTGGCCGAGTCAGATGGGTGGTCTCTGAAGGTATGTGGGGTTCCCGTACGGTTCGGCCATGAGCCTCTCGGTCTCCTTGATGATCCTCTTAGGCAGAGCCATGGTTAAGAATGCGGTTCCGTGAAAGATAACGAGGTGGAGTTGTGAGAAGTCGTGGTATTGTCGGCCAGGCAGCAGACCGGGAGCAGCAAGATCTGAAGGAGCTAAGGAGGGGTCAAGTTCGCAACCAAAAGTCGTATGCGCCGCAAGACGTAGCGGGAGATCGTGCGAAAAGATAACTAATAGCGGCTTAGGAGCATTAGCGCCGGGTGTAACGCTAGTTAAGTATGTGATGAGTTCTTGGATGCGGATGGCTGCAGTGGGAGTTTGGTGTTTGACATTCAAACTTCGAAAACCGAAGCCAGGCACGCCAGGGACGTGAGGGACGTGGGAGGTGGGATGAGACGCCGCCTGACGAAGCCAAGACAATCGATAAGCGCACGGGCCATATTACCTAGTTAATAACTTCTATCCTGATTCACACGTGGGGCCATGCTTTCTGCTCTGTTTGTTACCACATTACCTAACCGTGGAACTTATCCCCTTACCCACCCCATCCCCGTCTCGAGATTGGCTCTATCCATCAATCGACCTTGATGACAACACATGCATTGGAATTAAAGCCGATACTTGTCTGAGAACCTTCTCAATTTTGTCACCCGATAAACTGTAGCTGGAGCCTCGGCGCACCCAACAGATGGCGGGTTTTGAGCCACTCCTACAGTTTTAATCTCTTCATTTGAGACTCCGGGGGTTCCTTCCATTCGACCATCACTCACTCGCCATCGCGCAACTTGCATGGTTTCACTCACAATGCTTTACACCTCACTTTGCGCCTCAACATGCCACTATCCTTTGTCCGCCTCTCCGATGCGCCCAAAAAGGTGAAATCGATCAAGTCCGCCTTCGAGAGCGAGAGCTTCGATGCCGATGGCACAATCCACGTCGATGGCCTAGTGGGATCCGCAACCATCTCGCCTTCGGGTCGAGATGTTGCTCTAGCATCGTGAGAAACAGCGGCCTTTTTTTTTCGTAGTAGGCACTGAGCCCGATTCTGACACACGCCCCTAGTCCTGAAGGTTTGGCCATCATAGACCTAGATTCACCATGGAGCCCCCCACGAAGGTTGAGCAGCCACGGCCTTCCTTGGCTTGTGGTTGATGTACAGTGGTCACCGTTTGCGGTACGCGACTACTGGGTCGCCTCCACGGCAAACCATCGCTGTCTGATATGGAACCTCAACAAGCGAGACGATTCGTCTTCGGGGGCTATTGAACACTCCCTCCAAGCTCACAGCAGAGCCATTACCGATGCCAATTTCTCCGCCCACCACCCCGATTCTCTCGCAACTTGCGCAGTGGACGGATATGTCTACTGTTGGGACCTTCGGAGGCCCAGGCAGCCAGTACTGGCATTTTGTGACTGGTTCGCCGGCGCCACTCAGGTCAAATACAATCGTCAGGACCCGAATGTTCTGGCCTCTGCCCATGACCGCTGGCTTCACATCTGGGACGCCAGGAAGGCAGCTGAGCCGCTCAAAACCATTGATGCCCACACATCCAAGATCTACGGCATCGATTGGAACCGCACCATATCCACCGCCCTTGTTACGTGTTCCCTGGACAAGAGCATCAAGTTTTGGGATTACGGCAAAGATGATAAAAAGCCCCAGAGGGTAATTCGCACAGAGTTCCCGGTCTGGCGAGCACGACATACACCTTTTGGTCATGGTCTACTGGCGATGCCGCAGACGGAGCCAGGCAACCTGTTCCTCTACGATCAATACCTCGACCCCGAGACACCTGTGGACGGCACAGTCGAGCCCGCAGCCGTCTTTCCGGGTCATGGAAACCACAAGGCCAAGGAATTTCTCTGGAGAAGCCGTGGCGGCGTGACCAGCGAGGGGGTGGATAACCGCGAATTCCAGCTAGTCTCCTGGGGCGAAGACAACGAGCTGCGTCTTCACAAAGTCGAGCAAGAGCTTTTGGAGTCTGTGGGTCACGTTCGGGGGAAGCCATTGATGAAGAACCTAGGGCTCACTCGAAGGGGTGCACCCTACAAAACTTTTCGCACTGTCGACGATGTGGTCCATCGCGACCGCCGGAGCCCGACCATGAGTGACCGCCCCGGCAACGGTGGGCAGCTTCGACACAGTGCTCTCAGCAGCGGCCTGAACGCCAGTATCCGCCGTACCGGGCCCTCTTGGCGGGCCACGTCCATGAAGGCGAAGACAAATACAGGCAGGCACATGGATAAGACTCAACTCCAGATTGGCTGGATGAAGGGCATCACCATGTCAAAAAGGAAGTCTAGTTCTGATGCCCCCGGCCGAGCTGGTCCTGAGGATTCGGGCCTGTTCGGCCATGGTTACGATAGCGGCTGGGGCGAGCCCGAGGCCATCCAGGATGAGTTCCTCCGTATCAGCAACCAACTTCCCAATGTGAAGTGGGAAAACATCGACATGGATTCTCTCTCGCTGAATGCGTCCTTGAAGGGGCCGTGGGGCGTCAACCGCGAAACAATCTTCATTAAGGTCAGGGTGGATATCCCTACCAGCTACCCGAAGAGCAAGGCCCCCAGGTTTGTCGTTGAGAAATCTTCATTTATGCCAGACGAGACGCATCGGAAGCTTGAGCATGAACTTCACGAGCTTACAGCCCGCTTCCTGCAGCGAAAGCAAAACTGCCTTTACACGGCATTCACATATCTGCTTGGGGAAGCCGACTTGGAGTCCAGCACGGCTTTCTTCCACAATGTCCGAGATCTGGAAGACGACGACGCACTCGCCGATGAGAGCTCGAGCGAGGAGGATGAGAACGACATCCCCGCTGGCGGCTCTGCATCCATGTCGCAGGAGCTCAGTGCCAGTACCGAATTGGACCCTTCGGCAACTCTAGTCTCGGCTCAGCGCCAGGCGGTCACGCCGCTGCCCATGTTTTGCGGGGCCAGATTCTCCAACGACGGCAGGTTAGTGTGTTTCTTTCCGACGAGGGAGGAAAAGGCAAAAGCCCTGTTTGCTCCCGCCCATCCGGACCCGTATAAGGAGCGGCCGAAAGGGGAGCCCACATTTGCTGGATTTGGTCGTCTTTCGCACGACTCGCCGCAACCAAAGCAGGGGTTTCACGACGAGACATCCGCAACGGACGATCAGTCAGGAGAGTCAGATGACACGGACTCAACGACCTCCACTGATTCTGAGCCAACAACGGTCCACAAAATCAATCTGTGGTACCAGCCAGGGCGCCGCTTCCGGAAGACTTGGAGCGCCAACGAGTCTATACGATCAAGCGGCGGTGGGACTGGTGCTGGGACGGGAACCGGTACGGGGACAAGCCGTAAACGGCCTGGTAAACCTAAAAATATCATCTCTATCCACAACTTACAAAGCGACCTGCCGTCAAAAAAGCAGCTCGCCCAGGAGTACGCCATTTTTGGCGAGGGGGCTGACGTGTGCGCTCACAACGCGGCGGTTGCCGATAAATACGGATATCAGGATCTAGTTCATATCTGGAAGTACGCCGCCCTTCTGCTCCGGAAAGACATCCCGCTAGAGATACACGACCTCCAGCACAGCGGACAACCGGTGCTTGTCATTGCAAAGGACGCTGTTTCTTACGCGGATGAGGAGGAAGGGGAAGGAAAGGTCACAAGCCCGGGGTCTAACTTGGCTGGTCGTGTTCGATGGGGCCATCACCCGCTCGCTCGGGATCTGATCAACGATCTCTTCGACTACTTTGAGCAAATGGCTGACATTCAGATGCTGGCCATGCTGGCGTGTATCTTTGGCGATTACTCTATCGAAGAGGAAGCAGCCATCGCAGCGTCTCATCTCCCTCAGCCAAAGACGCCACTGCCTATGAAAGCTCCTTCGTTTTCGCTCGAGTACTTCCCTACCGATCCCGCGCTCTGGAACTTGAATCACAATAAAAGCCAGGCGAGTTCGGGTATAACGACTCCTAGGACAGCCCACACCCCGGCCATGTACTCGGACCCGTCAAGCTCAGATGAAGTCTCTGGCTCTCTAGAACCGCAATCATACTCATGCGGAGAAACCCCCCCTAACCATGCTCGAGACCATCTACGGGGTCCTAGCCAAACCCAAAGTCTGTCCACGTCCCCCAACAACAGGCTATTTCACCGGTCCAACTCAACCGTTGCTGCCGCGATTGCTGCTAGTCTCCCGCGAGCGCTTGCTGGTATGGTATCAGGTTCTCCGCCAGATCCCATTCGGAAGCGGCTAAGCCCTGCTGAGACCATGCTAAGTAACCTTACTCCCAACGCTCTTGCGTGGCCTGGCTCTGCTGTGTCCGGTGGTGGCTTAGATACCCCTGGGACATCGCGGACATCGTTTTCAGAGGATGAATATTGGAAAGATGACCTCTTCTCCATGGTTCCCATCGCGGTTTCCTGCACCCCGAAAAACCAAGGTCTCTTCGACGACGACGGTTGGATGTCGACGCCGTTGATAGACGGTGCCCGCTCCCAACTATACTCCAGCTACCGCTATGCCTACGCTGAGATGCTTCAGATGTGGGGCCAGCCTCTTTCACGGCTCGAGATCATGAAGTTTGATGTCCTCAGAGATGACACGCTCTCTTCCGGACACCATATCGAGGAATCCGCGCCCAACAACACCCCGATTTATGCCACTGGTGCCACCTCTCCAACATCCCCCTTCGCCGACCGCCGCACCTTCTTCAAAGAACTCCTCACCTCCGCTCGCGGGGTCGACGTAATAGGGTTCTGTGGTGTGCACCCAGGCGTCCCGCTCGAGCCGGTGGAATACCTTCGCCCAACACAAATCATCCCCGCCACTATCGTCAATGGCGCGGTCGGCGTCTGCCACCGCTGCACCGCCGAGCGCGAGCACGGCGATCAGGTCCCGCAGACCGAGCTGGTGTGCGTCTACTGCTGGGAGCCTGCGGTGAACCTGTACGTGCCGTGCATCGCGTGCGGCTGCGTCCTGCACCAGACCTGCCTCGCCGAGTGGCACGCCCTGGGCGCCAGCGAGTGCCCCGCCGGCCACGACTGCCACTGCGCCGAAGATGCCACAAGCCAGGCGCCCGGCAGCTGGGCCGGCTTGCGCGCCGCGGCGTCGCTGCGGAATCCTGCGGGCGGTAATGGTGATGGGGGGAGGGGGCGAGAAAGGGGCGGTAGCAGTGGCGGTTACGGCGGCGGCGGTGGGGATGGCACTGGTAATTTCCGATCAGGTGGCGGGGCGCCCAGGTCGGCGCGGTCTAGACGCAAATCGGCGCCGGCGGATGCCGCCAAGTTCCATATGCTGCGCAAGATGAACGACTCCCCCTCCACGATCGGGCCGGAGACCGGGCCCGGCACTGGGACCTCGACCGCGATCACGCCCGGGGCTGGAAGCGGTGCAGAGACCCCCAACGTTCGTCCCGGAGCGGGCGGTACCGGCAGCGCCGTCGGCAGGATAGGCGCCACCGCAGCGGCTGCCGCCGCGCGCAGGCGGGGCCATGACGATAGCGTCATTGATAGGACGGACCGCGAGAGCATGGCTTCGCCCGGCCCGCAGCAACAGGGAGAGGGGATCCCCTCGGTCGCCCTCACGGGCGCGGGGGGCTTGCTGGCGGGCGTGAAACCGCCGCCGCGTGGGGAGGAGCCCATCTCGGCGGCGCAGCTGAGCTTGGGGAAGAGGTTGAAGAAGCAGCTGGAGGATTCGGGACGGCCAGGGGTGCCGAGGCGGAATTCGGGCGGGTTGGCGATGTGGAAAACGTCGAATGGTGTGTGATGTAGTAGGTTAAATGAGGATCGGGGGAGGTGTATTGTAATTGTGTTAATACGGGCCGGGAGGGATGTAGGTATATCATGACGGGCTTTCTTCTCTTCGAGTCCTTTTACATACCAATGGAACAAAAACCTATCGTATTTAAGTCGAGAAGCTCTGAGCCTATCCAACATTTTTCAATTCAATATGCACTCTTTCCGGCCAATTCGGCCTACACTACACTTACAACCCCCCCTTTACCTACAGCCGAGCCGAGCCTGGTGCCGATTTGTCCCTTATATCTCATCTTAGCCTCCTTTCCACTTCGCCCAAATAAAAACAACTCCCATCTTAAATAATCAAACTCACGACCAGTTCTTCCCAAAGAAGTCCAACACCGTCTTGTACCCGCGGGCATATTCCTCTTTGACGCGGTCATTAGATAGGTCGGCGCGAGCCGCCATCCAGCCGTGGACTTGGTCCTGGAACGTCTCGACGTGCTTGGCGGCGGCGCCCTTCAGGTTCGCCTCAAACTGCTGAACCTTGTCGGCCGGCTCCTCCCCGGACGCCAGCAGGATCAGGGGCACCTTGATGGATTCGGCCTCCTTGGGGTCTACCATCGCCGGGTGGCACTCGGCTGCGGCGGAGAAGGGGTTCGAGGCGCTGGATGTGACGAGGGAGACGATTTTGCCGCCCCAGCAGAACTGGATGGGGGGGTTGGGGGGTTAGTATTGGTGGGGGTTTTGGGCGTGTTGACTTTTCTCAGGGGAGGGGATGGGTGGGTGACTTACACCGAGGATGCCCCACGACTTGATCTCGGGGTGCTTGGCCTTGAGGGTGTCGACGAAGCCGGGTAGGGCTTGGGCTACGCCTGTGGGAGGGTTCTTGCCGAAGAAGGCGCCCAAGTCCTTTTGTTTCTCGGGAGTGTTGGGCGGGTACCTATGGTTTGGGTTTGTGAGTGTTTTGGTTCAATCGTAGGGGTGCAGTTGGCTGAGACATACCACTCAATGGGGCACGGCTCCCCTTTGAACCAGTCCGGGATAAACACCTGGTACTTCTGGGAATCGCTCGTTGCGAGGATATCGGCGCCTTGGACGGTCTGGTCGAAGTAACCAAAGATGTCGTAGATGACAATAATTCCCTTGGTGGCGTCGGCAGGGCCGGTTGCGTCTAAGGCAAGGATTGAGATGTTAGTCGGGTGGGCCAAGGTGTTTTGATTATCTCTTGGGCTAAGGATCTCTCGTACACGTCTTCAAACCGTCGTACTCCTTGTACGAGCCCTTGGGTGCGTAGCCAGTCGTCACCACGGGAGGAATGTTGCAGCAGGCCTCGTTGTGGCCGTGGCTCGCAGGCATAGTCGACATCTTGGCGGTTGATGCTGGCGTAGGTCTAGCTAAAGAATTGATGCAGTATGGCCGGGAGGGACCGGTGTTTGGGTTTGGAGACAAGACGGCGTAGTGTGCGCTGGAGCTGGACAGAGAGCGAGTGTAAGTACGGGACCCGGCTTGCGGTAGGGCAACACTGGCTGGTGCGGGGTAGATTGCCCTGCCAGCAACGAGACGCAATTGATTCAATGCGGGCATACCTCTGGAATTACAGATTGATTCAACACCAAATTCGAGAAGAAACTATCTACGAAGGTAGAATGAGTGTAAAGCTACCTTATATAACTACTTGCACAACCATGCATGAGATAATTCAAAAACCAGGCTCGGTTTCCAGTGCCTTCGGTCCCAAGCTCTGCTGGAAAAGTATTGCGGGGTAGCTTCGATCAACCCGCTCTCTGATGTCACTACCCTGAGTTGCCGAGGCCGATGGCCCAATCAGAACCCTCTCTTGGCTCCTCTCTCGCATTGGAGCGCCAAGCTCAGGGCGTTCATCGTCCGATCCTCTGCAGTTCCCACTGTGAAAATGGGCATGCAAGCATGCAGGCATGGAACTTCTTTCACAGCTCGGCTGTCGCACAGTTTTGGAGAAAGATTGATCATTCATCATCAAAAGTACATGACAGAAGAGAGAAAATTTAAGAGAGGTGCAAAAAAACAAAAACAAAAAAAAAAGACAGAGCGCGCTACTTTTCCAGAACCCTTAGACCAACCGGAACTCAATAACATTACCACCGTGACCTCCATTCACCCCTTGGTTTTGCAAACTCCCTGGGGTTCCCTAGGTAGCATACCTGAAAGCAGACCAGCGAAACGAAAAACCCACGATGGGTTGCACCTTCAACAATTGGAAGCGCGAATAAAAGAAGAACATCGAACCGAGCATCAGATCATCCACCTAGATTATTCCCCGATCTTATATCCCGACTTTTTCATATCCGCCACCGTTTTCGCCACTGCCCGTACCTCTGCTTCGAAGCGAAGAGTGCTCTGCACTTCAGAGAGCGGGATCCATTTGGCGTCCAGCTTCTCCCACTCCTCCTGCGTTCCAGAGTCCCGTGCGGCGCTGCACTCGGCCGTCGCAGCAAAGAAGTAGACGATCTTCAGGGCTTCGGTTTCCGACTGTGGGTCCGGGTATAAGCATGCCCCGATCGACTCGTTGCTCGGGTGGCCTTCGGTGATGTTGGGGGGCTTCTGGGACGTGTCGGCGTGTGCCTTCTTCGGCGGGGTCGCCCGGGTTGCGACGTCGAGCTGGAGGGGTGTGACACGGACGCCAGTCTCCTCGTATGTCTCTCGGAGCGCCGCCGACAGCATGCTCTCGTTGAGGTTTCTTCTGCCCTTCGGGAGCTGGTGGAGTTTGAGTCGGTTATTCCAAATCACGAGCACCATGGCATGCCGGGGATCGATCGTCACGGTGCCGCACGACATGCCAAGGGCGCTCGCGGGCCGGAAGCTCATGCTCTTATCGACCTCCTCCAGCCAGAGCCTGAGCTCCGCCTCGTCCGCGCCGGGCAATGGCTGAGGGCGGGTCATTATGTGGGAGTGAAGTGGGCGACTTTGTGAAGGAGAACTGCTAGTCAACCAAGCGCAGTGATTCAGTGAACCGTGGCAGGACAACTGGGGGGGGATCGCAACTCCACGTCAACCATGACAGGGACTTGGCTGTCTTTTATATGCGGAGCCGTCCTCCAAGCCGTCCCATGCGACTTTATCAAAGAGCATGGCCAATCAGCGTAGCAGCGACACGAGCTGCGTTCCTTCCATGTGGCCAAATGAAGCGCGCTGGACAACAGCTGCAACAGACGAGCGACCGGTGAGGATGCAAGGCCGGGAAGCCATGTTCGAGCGCCCACCACATGCAGGTCGACAAAATCCCCGGCGAATCACGGACTCTTACAGGGCCCAGGCATCGGGCGTATCGACGCTAAACCCCCAGTTTCCGGGGCCCCAACCGCCCTGTGGACCCGGGCAGTTCGGAATGTAACCTGGCGCTGGGCTTCAGAGCAACTGTTCTGTGTGGCCTGCAGCATCGGGCACATCGCGGGAGCCTGAGTTTCCAGCAGCCTCCCCTCCCTGCAGCAGAACCAAGGGTGTTTGGGTGTGTATGTACATGTACCTAGGTAGCTCTTCTTGCCGTGGTGGTAGCCAGCCAGAGTCAGCCAGAGCCGGTCCAGGAGGCACCGGAGAGCAGACTGTCCGATTACCCCAGGACAGTGTGAGGCACCAATCATGCATGCACCTCCATCACATCGACCATGCCAATCTAGCAGGGGAACTGCCGAGTCAGAAATGCCATGACACATTAACACCCTAGCTGACCGGTGAGCCCGTCCCCTGGCGAGCCTGCCACCCACACCGGTATTCGGTTCGTCGTCCGATTCAAGACACAAGAGGCTTGCCACCCTTTGGCCGACTTTTACCCCGTCACCGGCATCGCCAGTGTGGTTCGTCACACCCGGATATGGATTAAATCGCATGTTATGGGCGTTCGATGGAAGGGAGTCCCTCCCACACCGACAAAGTGGCCCAATCGTTTGGAGAGACTTTTCCTGTTCTTGTATATGTTGCATTCTCGAAACCCCTTGCTGCATGCGTCGCTGTCCCACACACCACCGTAAACTATATATGTACAGACCTCGGCGGGGTCTTGGGGGAACGACGGCGGGGACAGAAGTCGGCGTTTGGTGAGCGGCAGATGGCAGACAGGCATCACCATCCTTCGTCTCGAGGCGCCCTGAAAGGAATCCTGGCCAGCCAACCCGAAACATTTCTGGGACCACATCGCACTGATCGAGACATGCAGGGTCAGTGATACGGTGCGGTACGCAGCCAACCTCCTTAGGAGCCAATGGCGAAATCAAAAGCTTGACTGCGCAACTTCGGACTTGGCTGTCCAAAGCTTTCTTTTTTTCCCAACCCCGTCGTCAGCACTATTCCCGCTACTGTTTCGTTGTCGGCTAGGGGCCATATTGGCTAGACATATAGCAGTTCTAGGTTGCGTTAACCGAGCTAGGGGATCTTCGAGTGATTGACGACGGAACTTTGTCCGCCTCCCCGGTTTTGGCTTGTGTGAACATGAGGGCCCATTTGGTCACCCTCAGGGGTAAATATCCAAGGAGGGCTTTGTTTTGAGGGTCACGAACTTAGATAAGGCGCTATCTACCTCGCACTAGAATCCCGCCACAAGCAGATGGGCCCATATCTCGCAGTTCCCTTCCCAAAGCGTCGCCGCCCCCGTGGGTCTAACCCGGTTGCCGCACCCGACGGTCAGAGGGGGTCGCGAAGGAGGTGGAAAACAACCGTTGCTTTTTTCTTCTCTCTCGATCTCTAAAGATTCAAAGTTTGGTTTCGTTTGCACGTTGACTCAAACCCCTCCTTGATCGTTCGTTTTTCACCTCCCCCTCCCTGTCCACTCTCGGACCCAATCGACTTCCCGAGCAATAGAGGTGGAGGGGGGAACCCGATCGCGATCGAGCTCTCCTCCCGCATCCTCGCCTGGAAACGGCAAGAGGTTCGTGCAGACAGACAAAGCAATGGAAGTCCTCAGCCTCTCCCCGGTTCCCCAAATCGGCAAACCGCAGCATGCGTGCGTGCCGGGCTCGGCGATCAAACCCTCTCTCTCTCTCTCCTTCGAACTGCCTCGGCCACTCACACGACCACGGCTCACGCACAACTCCCCACTGCCACCCACCTAACCTGCCGAACGAATCTCTATTTTCCCTTTCCCATTTCCATTCCCCTCCAGCAGCGGACCGCGGCCCGCTCGCCATAGTCACGGGTAGACGGATCACCGCTCGCTTGAACGCTTCCCGCCCCGACTCCTAAACACTTCCCGCCCGAAATCAATCCATATCCCGCTCCGCTCCCTTACCGGTATATGTACATCCATCCCAGATCCGACTTCGCACGCAAAAGAAGAACAAAACCGGCTTCATCTGCCGAGTCCCTACGTCTCGCCACCCGTGCTCGGTCGTACAGCAAAGGTAAAGAAGCAAGGCAAAATAAAGTCTGAAAAAAAACATGCATGGGATGGGACGGGATCGAACAGGACATTCTTGCATGCCGCATGGGAAAAGAGAGGGGGGGGGCCACAGAGGAAGGGATTAGAGCACGGCAAAGGAGCGGGAAGGGAAGAACGGAAAACCCAGTTTACCATAGCACACACATTCGTGGGTGGGCGGTCGGCCAGACACTTGGCCAAGCGGGCAGGAATGCCAAAAAGGGTAAAAAAGAAAGTCTCAAAGCAAGAAGATTGCAATTATGTGTTCCATGCTTCCCTCCCTACCGCCCACCCGCCGTCCCTCTTCTCCGGTGAGGTAACGGCGGGAGAGAGATTCCACAGCGGTGCGTAGCGGTGCGTAACGATGCTTGGAGGGAAATTTCCCACACCGACGTTGCACTGGCTATATAAATGTGTATATGCGGCCGCGGGCGGCTCGTGGGGGTCAGGGTTGTGCGACAAAGAGATCACAAGTATACGACACAGCATAACACATATACTACGGTACTCCAAGCGGCGTCCCGTCCGTTTGTCGGACCGAGGCGGAAATCTTGGTGGTAGTGGTGGTGGTGGCAGTGGCGGTGACATGCAATGCAGGTTGAAAAAAGGGGGGGGGAGGGGGAGACCAGATACGGCCGCGGCTTCGGGATGGGATTGCGCAAAAGATAACGCTGCCGATGACAGAGCGGGCATGGAATGTAACGGCGGGGAAAGCAGGGCAACAAGCCGGTCTTGCTCCTCATGCACCACGCAGACGGGGGAAACGGGATGGGGAATGGGCTCCACGGCGGCTTTAACCGCTGTTGTGCAATATTGATCGCTGTATATAGGCTGACCCTCATGTGCCCATGTATGTACGTATGTTCACGTGCACCACCTACCTTTGGTGGTGCGGTATCAGCAGGAAGAAAGAAAAGGGGAAGCATGTCCTTAGCAAGCGCATCCGATTCGTCTCGCGGCTATCCAAAATTGTCCCCGGTCGACGTCCGGTTTAACTCCCGTATCATTATATCTTTCTATAATCTAGCCCGACAAATGGCCGTACTCCTTGTTAAAGGCGCGCCCAATGACCATGCGCCGGACCTCGGACGTGCCGGCGCCAATCTCGTACAGCTTCGCATCGCGCATGATCCTCGACGCCGGCATCTCCTCGACGTAGCCCATCCCGCCCAGGACCTGGATCGCATCGAGGGCGCACTCGGTCGCGCGCTCGGCGGCGTACAGGATGGCGCCGGCGCAGTCCTGCGTACGAATCAGGCCCTGCTCGTCAACCGCGCGAGCCGTGGCGTAGGTGTAGGCGCGTGATGCTTGAAGCTTGGTGTACATGTCGGCTAGTTTTCCTTGGACGAGTTGGAACTGCGCAACCGGCGTGCCGAACTGCTTCCGCGTGTGGGCGTACGGCAGCGCCACGTCGAGCGCCGCCTGCATTAGACCCAACGGCCCCGCCGAGAGCACGAGCCGCTCGAGGTCGAGGCCCTCCATCAGCACGCGCACGCCGCCGTTGACGGCGCCAAGGACGTTCTCGGCGGGGACGAACAGGTTCTCGAAGACGAGCTCGCCCGTATTGCTGCCGCGCATGCCCATCTTGTCGAGCTTGCGCAGGCACGTAAACCCTGGGGAAGCGGTGTCGACGATGAAAGCCGTGATGCCCTTGGAACCGCCGTCAGGGACGGTCTTTGCGTAGACAACGACGACGTCGGCGTCAGGCCCGTTGGTAATCCACATCTTGGAGCCGTTGAGCACGTAGCCGCCGTCAACCTCCTTGGCGCGCGTGCGCATGCTCACCACGTCGCTGCCCGAGCCCGACTCGGACATGGCCAACGCGCCGACCTTCTCGCCCGAGATGAGGCCCGGCAAGTACTTTTGTTTCTGCTCCGGTGAGCCATTGAGCTGCAGCTGATTGACGCAGAGTTGCGAGTGAGCAGCGTAACTGAGCGCGATAGACCCGCTCGCGCGCGACAATTCCTCCATGACCACGCAGTGCGCCTGGTAGCCCATCGCCAACCCGCCCACGTCCTCGTCGGCTGTGATGCCGAGGAAGCCCGCCTCTCCTAGCTTGCCCCACATATCGGCCGGAAAGTTGTTGTTCTTGTCGGTGGCCGAGGCGACTTCCTCAGTCAGCTCGCGCCGTGTGAATTCTTGTACACGCTCACGCAGCTCGGCGAGGTCGCCGGGTGATGGTGGCTCGAAGTCCTTTGGGTGCTTGGACGAGGCATTTCGTCGTTGCTGCTGACAGGCGATTGCTGGTGTTACCGCTCTCCTTGACGAGGTTATTGTTGAGCCGAGGCCGAATTGGCGGCGGGTGATGGTGGCGTTTATCCTCGTTGCGCGCGGCAGCGCCCGTGATAATGTTGCGCTGGACATGCTGAATGTGAGATTGACTGATTGAGCGACGGCTGATGGGGGAAAAAAGAATCAGGAGGAATTGGTTTCTCTTGCTCTTTCTGTGGCTGTTGACCGGCAACTGAATGGGGAAGGCTCGTCCCTTAAGCCGCCAGGCCCTCATGACATCGGGTGCCAGGGGTTCGGCTTGCACCGGTTTGCCTCGGGCCGTCCCCACGATTTACCCCGGGTTTCTGGGGATCGGACGTCAGCGAGTTCATCTGTTTCCTTGGGACTTTTACTCGCGATTGCACATTTTTGATATCGTTCTGTTTGCCTGTGTGTTGTCGTGCTTGCTGCCTCAAGCCAATTGACCCTTCAATATGTCTCTCTCAGCACCATCAAGGGAAATGCTGCTTCTATCTCGGCAATTGGGCCGCCAATGCCTCCGCGCACGATCACAGCGGCCCCGCAGTCGCAACCCACTTCTCTCTGGTTCCGGGCCTTCGACGAGACGAACTGTTGCAACTTTCAACACGCCGCACCACGCCGGTGCGATATCCGTAATCAAGAGCAACGTCGACACGAGCTCGGATGAATACAAGGAGAACGAGAGGCTCATGGGCGAGGCCATGGCCCGGCTAGATGCGCTCACCAAGAAGGTACAGCAGGGCGGCTCGGCAAAGGCGAGGGAGAAGCACCTAGCGCGGAAGAAGATGCTGCCTAGGGATCGAGTCACGGCGCTCATTGATCCCGGGACTACATTTCTCGAGCTGTCACCTCTAGCCGGGCACGAGCTGTATCCCGAGGCCGAGGTGCCAGCAGGCGGTGTCGTCGCAGGTGTTGGTGTCGTTGAGGGCGTCACTTGCATGATTGTCGCCAACGATAGCACGGTCAAGGGCGGGACTTACTACCCGATTACTGTGAAGAAGCATCTTCGGGCGCAGGCCGTTGCGCAGGAAAACAAGCTCCCGTACGCTGCTGTCCCGAAAGGAGGGTGTCTCCCCTGTTGCTGACCTGGCCCGTTGTACAGTTGCATCTACCTTGTCGACTCCGGCGGCGCAAACCTGCCTCACCAGGCGGACGTCTTCCCCGACCGCGAACACTTCGGGCGCATCTTCTTCAACCAGGCGCGCATGTCGGCCGCTGGGATACCCCAGATCGCAGTTGTCATGGGTCCCTGCACGGCCGGCGGCGCCTACGTCCCGGCCATGAGTGATGAGAGCATCATCGTGCAAGAGCAGGGCCATATTTTCCTCGCCGGGCCGCCCCTTGTCAAGGCGGCTACGGGCGAGGTCGTCAGCCCGGAGGACCTCGGGGGTGGCAAAATGCACTCGTCGGTCTCGGGCGTGACAGACTACCTGGCGGTGGACGACGCGCACGCCATTGTGCTCGCGCGGCGCTCCATCAGCAACCTCAATTGGCCGACCAAGTCCACTTCGGCCACACCGAGCTTCACGGAGCCCCTCTACGACCCCTCAGAACTCCTCGGCATCGCCTCCACCAACCTGCGCAAGCCCCTTCCCATCCACGAGGTCATCGCACGCATCGTCGACGGGTCCGCCTTCGCCGAGTTCAAGCGCGACTACGGCACAACGCTGGTGACGGGATTTGCGAACATTTACGGCCACCGCGTGGGCATCGTGGCCAACAACGGCATCCTATTCAGCAGCTCGTCCCTCAAGGGCGCGCACTTCATCGAGCTGTGCGCGCAGCGCGGCATCCCGCTCGTCTTTCTCCAAAACATCAGCGGCTTCATGGTCGGCAAGGACGCCGAGCGCGAGGGCATCGCCAAGAACGGCGCCAAGCTAGTCACCGCCGTCGCCTGCGCCGACGTGCCCAAGTTCACCGTCGTCGTTGGTGGCAGCTACGGCGCGGGCAACTATGGCATGTGCGGCCGGGCCTACTCGCCCCGCTTCCTGTGGATGTGGCCCAATGCGAAGATTGGTGTCATGGGCGGCGAACAGCTGGCTAGTGTCATGGAGACTGTCGGTCAGAAGGCTGATACCGGGCTGAAGGACCGCATTGATCGGGAGAGCGATTGCGTGTTTTCGTCGGCGCGGTTGTGGGTGAGTGGTTTCTGCTTCCTTTCCTTCCCCCCTTTTCCCTATGTTTTCGCAGCAAATGGTTAAGCTAACATGGTTGGTTAGGATGACGGTGTTATCCCCCCGGCGCATACACGGCAGTATCTAGGTCTGGGTTTGAACGCGGCGATGGGAGGCCGGAATGTTGTTGCCCCGGGGCAGACTAAGTTTGGTGTTTTCAGGATGTAAACCATGGCGAGCGAGCACTTGCATATGAATACCACCCGATTATCCGCAATAGCGGTGCATGATGAATCCAACAAAGCATCAACGTGGTAGCTATTAGGTCCATCACTGGTCGAGCTGACTCGTGTGTTGTCTCCAGACCGGCCAGCGAACAATCGCGGTGTCGGACATACCGATCGGCCAGCTCCTGTCTCACGGCATATCGGGGCTCCCGTCCGGGTTACCGGGAGGGGCCGAGCAGACGGCGCAGTCAGCGAGTGGAGGCGAAGGTTTGACATGCAGGTCTTTGGAGTGTGGTGTGGTTGCATCGGCATGCAGGTCGAGAGTCCAGGCTCTACATCCTGCATCGTCGATTTGTCTCGTATGGCCTCGTGTGGCCTCGTCTTTGGTGACTGCGATTTCGTCCGCTCTTCCCAACTGGGCTGTCCCGAGATTTTCTTACTTTTTTTTTTTTTTTGTTTGTTGGTCAGATGATGGGGTGATGGGATTCATCCACATTGGCATTTAGCAGCAATGGGGTTTCTCAGCTTTCTCAGTCGAACATGTCATTTCCGATCCTGGTGCCCAACCTTCTCCCATCCCGCTTCAAAGCCCCTGTGGCGGTCGGGGTCTGCTCTCTCAGCTGACAAAAGATGTAAAGTTCGAGGGTCCTCGTGACCTCGATGGCGGGGGTGTTGGGAGGGTTTATCGACCAGAAGGGAAAGCCGAAATCGTCGTGTCTTCGGTCCACTTAACCTTCGCTGGGTTTTACCATCCCACCGCATCAGAAATTCAAAGTCTGGGCTCCAAGAAAATGCAGATCTAGCCTATCTCCATCCCTACAAGCCCCACCTGTTACTGGGTCTAGATTTCGAAACGACCAGCATCATGGTGAGGTAAAGGAAGCTCGAGTGAGCGTATAACTACCCCTCCCTCAAGGCGAGGGACTGCCCGTGCCATTGCTCATTCATCAGACGATAAAGCCAGAACCGATTCAAATTGGGCCTTTCAATAACGAAAGTTGCAACTCGCAAATTTTTCCGTTCATCGCCTCAACCCACAACCTTGAACAAATTTGTGATCGCGTCAAAGAATCGCAAACTCAGCCAACCACCATCAATCATGTCTTTCCCGGTTGGTCGGGTCCTGCGCAGCGCAGCGGGGCGCACCCCTGCATCCCGGATTCTCGGAAACCTCCCCGCGCGCACATCCACATTACCGAGCCGGCTCCGTGTCCAACGAGCCATCTCGGCAACGGCCGGGTTCCACACTGTCCCGGCTGCCCGTCAAGCGGAGAAGAAGCCGACCGAAGAGGAGCTCGCCTCCGCAGCAGGCCAATTTGCTAGAACCGACGAATCCATCACGGTCGAGTACCCTCCCGAGGCACAACTCCCTACTGAAGAGACGGTGGCTGGCACAAACCGAGCGGGCGCTCATGTTTTCCCTACACTGGCGACTTTCTCGTTGCAGGGGAAAGTGGGTGTTGTTACTGGAGGTGCAAGAGGATTGGGCTTGGTGATGGGGCGTGAGTGACCACTTTGAAATCTAAAAGCCTGGAGAAATAAAGTGCTAACAGTTTCTTAGAGGGCATGGTCACTAGCGGTTCGGACCTTGCCATTGTTGATCTCAACAGTACGTCCCAGCCTCCAACAAGCGCTCTCTAATTTCATCACTAACATCCCGCAGAGGAGGAGGCCACCCGCCAAGCGCAGAGCATCATCGAGACCTTCCGGGCAGACCACCCCGACAAGAAGTCCGTTTCTCCCTTGCTCCTCAAACAGCCCTTAAAAAGCCCCAAACTAACCCGCGTCCAGACCTCCCAAGGTGACAGCCCACTACGCCGATGTCTCAGACCCCGCCAGCGTCGAGGCCTGCATCGCCGAGATCGTCGCCGAGCACGGCAGGATCGACAACCTGGTGACTTCGGCCGGCTTCACAGAGAACTTTGAGGCTGTCGCCTACCCGATCGAGCGCATGCGCAAGTTGTGGGGCGTCAATGTCGACGGCACTTACTTGTTTGCTACGTCCGTGGCGAGACATCTGGTACGTTTTCCCTCTCCTGATTGGGGTTTCGCGAGGAACCCGAGGGCGAGAGGATCAGAAACAAGGCGCATTTACTAACGCATGAACCACCAGATGGGGCGCAACGCCAAGGGCAGCATGGTCTTCATCGGCAGCATGAGCGGCGCTATCGTGAACGTCCCCCAACCGCAGGCGTATGTCACATCTCACATCTCATATCTCACTTTACCCCATCCATCACACCCACACCACAGACACATGAAAAGATTAAGCTGACACGACCCCGCGATAACCACAGTCCCTACAACGCCGCCAAGGCCGCCGTCCGCCACCTCTGCGCCTCGCTCAGCGTTGAGTGGGCCGGGGCCGGCATCCGCGTGAACTGCATCTCGCCGGGCTACATGCTCACAGCCCTGTAAGCCACAAACCACCCCTATCATACACACTCACCCCAACAACCTCCATGCACATGCATACATGCATGCACAAGAGACAACCTAGAAATCGGCCAACTGGACAATGACCAACTAACCTCCTCCTCTTTTTCACAGTACTCAAAAGATCCTCGACGACAAGCCGGACCTCAAGCGGCAGTGGACATCGTTGATCCCGCAGGGCCGCATGGGCGCGCCAGAGGACCTGATGGGCCCCGTCACCTTCTTGCTGTCGGACGCGTCGAGCTATGTCACGGGGGCGGATCTCCGTGTGGACGGCGGTTATACCGTCACATAAATCACAACGGTTTTCCAGATAGTGGGGGATGGGGAATGGGAGAGCATCCGGGGACCAGTCGGCCAGTCCCCGGGTGTGATACATAGATGGCATCCGTGTAATAATACGCCAGATTTAATTCGGAAATGGCTGCAGTTTGAGAAATACCTAAGAAAGGTGGCTTGCCCTAGTCAAATGCATATATCTGTAATCAGTAATCAAGCCTATCTGGTTGCTTTTGGGAGAATCATGAAAATCCCATACCCAATGATCCAGTCCCCCTTCCTGAGCTAGGTATGTACTCGCTCGCTATAAAGCCACCCCCATCCAAGCTTTTGCGCCGTGTAACAGCGGGGAGAGGGTTAAACTCAATTAGAAAAAGGGTACCGCTTCCGCATCCCTGGCGGCGGGAGGGAGAGGAGAGGGGTGACCATCTCATTTCCGCCCTGCCCATTCCGGCTACTACCACCACCACCACTTGTCGGTGTGTCACCTATCACATCTCACATTTACGTTTCACATCTCAGATGCCAGATCACACCTATGTACGTGTATGTACTCCCCTCTTCCGAGCCCTGTCGGTATGTACCATGGATTCCATTCCAGCCTCCCACCCACACACCACATATCACATACCACACCCGCCCATGCAATGCAGCATAACACAGCACAGCACAGCACATCTCAGCTTGGCTTCTCAGCTCAGATGCTGGCACGCACTAAGGCAAGCACATCGGATACAGATCCGGGACGGGGATTCGCTGCTTTCCCGCGATTCCAGACCCGCCCCTCCCCGTCCTTTTTTAGATCCGGAATTCCCACTGGCTGACCACGGTGAGTGCCGACCTACCTCTTTTTGTGAGACACGCATTATTGCGGTCGTACCTCAGCTGGCCGGGCCGGGAAGTCACTACCAGTTTAGTCACGGGCGGTGAAGCCCCCGGAAACATGGCTGCTCCCTCTTCTCTTACTTCCCACTGCTAGTTATTCTGTCAGGACTTTTTTTTGAGGGTCGAGTTGCTTTTGTCGCCAGCCGTTGCCCGGATATAATATCCAGAGTAAGCGAGTCGTGGATGCCCGCCATGTCCCACTCAGGTACAGTACCCTAGGGATGGTGCGGAATGGAACAGCATGCCTTGTGGGCGCGGCGGTATGGGGCTACCACGCAGGTATCCATCCCGCACTGTCGGGGCACTCCGGGGACGGAATTACTCGCACCGCCCTAACCCCCCGGGACGTAACCCCCCGGGACGCAACGCGGGGTGGTTCCTGTAGGCTTCCATCGGTGTTCTTTTCCGATCAGATGATGCAGGGGTGGGGGGCCTCGGTGGAACGTCGATATAAACCGCAGCTGAGTGGTTTCGTCGTTTAATACGTATGTACGCACAGATGTACAACGATCAAGGAAATTGTTGTGACGGCCAAACTCTGTGCCGCTTTTTACGGTCAAAGCAAAGCGATCATGGCAAGCGCCTGGACCAATGGCCAGTCAAAGCACAAGGGATGAACAAATCAGACGACCACTGATCTGGATCCCCTAAAAAGCATTGGATATGTTCCGCCGCCATCCCGCTCAGGCTCCCCGCACGGAACGCGGTGAGTGGAATTGGTCCCGCCCGATGTTAATTGCGAGGCTGAGGGGACTCGGGGACACCCGTGGAAGAACTGTCGTCATTGGTGTATCTTTTTCTGAACTGTCGTCTGGGGAAAGTCCCTGGTTCTTGGGGTTGTTCACATTCCATTGTGCGGGGCCCCAGGTCGGACCCTGAATTTGCGCCTCGGCGACGGAACATTGGTAATCTGAGCGAATCTGGGTAAGTTGCCGAAGGATAGACTCGTCACCGAGGGAATCCTGCCATCGTCGTGTAGAGAGCTCTTCCTCACGAACCAATATTCTGACGAGATCGGAACTGGTCGTTGACCGGTCTCGAATCCTCCGTTCACCGCTAAGAAGGCCCGTTCCGATCCGTTGGCCGGCAATGCCAGCCAGGGCTGTCGTTGTCCAGTGACAAGCAACATCCATTGCACACATCTTATCTGGCTGGGCAATGGGCAGCACAGGCTAGCCCTGAAATCGACCTTGCAGCCGAATCTCATGTGCGAGAAGAGCTTGAACGTGGGGGTCTGGTATGCTTGTTACAGCCGAGCCTCCCTGGTGTTTGGTGGGAAATGGACAACAGGTCTTTCTGGAGGCTTGGCATTGACAATGCGAGACGTGGCCACTTTCTTGCGCGCGCGGTTGAAAGCAGCTAGTTGAACTCGGAATTTGAAGCAAATGGTGCGCAGATTTCGAACAAGCTGAGGTGAGTCGCACAGGCGCGGTCGAGGCCGAAAGAGAACGGACGGGGCGGGATGTACCTATGAGGCTTGGCTCTGGTGTCACCCTAAATCCACGTGCCTCACCATCCCTTGTCAGGTGATGGTCACCATTGTATCGCCTTGCGGAGATAGAGCAGGTCCCGTGGTGGTCTCACTGAGGGGAAGGGAGCCCGTGGGAAGAGGCGAGAAAGATCACGTTCCTTGCCCTTTTCAGATCCCACAAAAACCGTGGCTGCCCGGGCGATGAATGAGTGGCAGGTGGTTCTTTCCTTGTCGGTCCCTGGCATTGCAGTGGTTTTTTCGCTCCTTCCGCCTCGCCCGAGTTCCCGGGGCTGCACAGACTTCGATGCTCATAAGCACCTGCCCGATTCCGCAACGGCTGCTGGGAAAGGCTGAAAACAAGAAGGCACGTTATCCGGAGGCCGAGTCGGGAGAATGGAGAATGGAGGAAGTTGATGGGCATTTTATCAATATCCTGGCCCGCCGCGTGACAAGCATCTGAGACACCCCACAGAGACCACCGCCCAGGATCCCCCCAACAACGCTAGGTTCCTCTTTCAAAGAGCTTTTGCAGCCCCCCCCCCCCTGGTCCCTGTAGGCATCGCCGGTCAGCAGGGGAAGAGGAAGGTACGTTGGCTTGTGGGTTTTAACAAATTGCGCCGGGCTAAACCTGTCCCGGGACTGTCTCTCCCTTCACGCCTTCCTGGCGACGGGCCATACTGCACTGGACGGCCAGCCATTCTTTTTTTATTTTCTCCCGCAGCTTTCCTTACCCAAGGGAGGGTTGAGAATCACTCGTTTTATAGACGTGTCCAGGGGGGGTTGTGTTTCTTTTTGCCAGGCCCCTGTGCCTCCTCTCTCTAACACCAACAATAAAACTCATGAACCCGGCTTAGTCCCGGCTCTCCTCAGTACCAGGTTTCCTCACAAAACTCGAGTCTGCCGGACACAATTCCTTCGACGGCAGTGGGTAACCGGGAACGTTATTTTCGTCATACCAGACCCGGCATCGTGGATCGGATCTGGGGCCGACTGCTTAGGGTTAGAAGGACAGCGGTGAGAGACGGTTCTCCACTCGTCCCAGCCGCACAGCCTGGGTTCTGGCAACTGAGTGTAAGTGTCTGGTGGCTTTTCCCTCCCTTTGCCCGCCCTTCTTATTAGCCACACGACACAGAGGATGCCCGTCGAAGGCGGATGGTGTGTGCCGTTGTCACAGCGCAGGAAAGAAGCAAATCATAAGTGGCGTGGCCGGCAGGAGCGTCATGGGCTTGCAACCTTTTGTCTAAGTCGTTCTTCTGGGATCCCGGCTTCTCCCCTTCCCAAGGGGGCCTCCTCCTTCATGACACAGCGAAATCCCTCAGCCGTCGACTCGAGTGCCCCTGCCCCTCTGCCGAAGCGTCTACTTCAGTGACGTGGTCTGGCCTGCCGGGCTCTCCCTCACCCTCCACCCCACCCCTCCCGCAGAATTGAAGGCCCCATGCCCTACCTCACACACATCGAATCTGTCCCGTTCCATTGGTGGGGCATCCCGCCAACCAGTGTTGCTCTTGGTTGAAAAGTCTCTAATGACCGGCAAGGTTCAGTGCTACACCAAGCTACATCCGCCTTTTCAGGCCCTTTTGAGGGGTTTCCAGTAGGCTAAGGCCTCGCCCTGTGTCCGCTTTGCGGTCAGGTCGGGAGACGGATCTGGCCGAACTATCAAGAAACCTGCGCAAGCTATGGTCTCTCGAAATCCACCAAGCGCCAAACCTCTGCTAGCCCGTCACGACCCGCCAGTCCAGGGCTGATCATCGTAAGGATGGACGCCATGATGCCCATGGGGTTCTTTGAGAACACCCGGGAGATATACGCTGAAATAGCAAGCTATCCTGTGGTTCCCCCTGAGAAGATCAAGCAGTACTGGAACGGTATTTGGAATAGCTCGCTGGATAGAAACTTGCCCGGACTAACCAGCGCTCAGCCTATACTACCACCTTCCGAAGGCTTTTCGACCCGAGTGCGTTTCGTCTGGAAAACTTCTGGTGGCACGTCTGGGGAAGCGACAGACTACGGAACCTTAGCGGGCAACAACTTGCAAGGCTCTTCGAGGAAATTTCAAGCGGTCCGACGTTCGTGCCGCTCCCTTCACCCGCCGACCAGTTCAAGCGCTCCAGGGTAAGCCGCTCCCGCTGCGTCTAGGGGCAGGTTGATACTGATTCCATCTTTAGAAACCTGGTTCAAATCAACGTGTCGCCAATAGCCAAGGCAAAGGCCCGGCGCGTCCACAAGAGACTTCAGACCAAGGATCTTCCCTCTCCAGCGGTAAAAGGGGGTTGACGCCTTCGTCCTCGAGGCCACCACCACCCCACCCTATCTTGAAGAAGTCTAGGGGACCCTCTTCATCAGGCCCTCGGCCCACTGCACGCTTTGCATCGCCGCCGACCTTTAGCGAAGAGGCTATCCATGACAGCGAGGCTACACCAACTAACACGGCGACAGTAGCTGCCACAGAGATGCCCCCTCCACCACTACCTTTAACGGTGAAGAAAAGGCAGGGCACTGCCACTACAAACCAGTCGCCAACACCGAAGGTCCCCAGACCGACACGAGCGAAAGAGACCACTGAGTCCCCAACATCAGCCGCGCCCGTGGTGGAGATGCCACCCCCTCCACTAGTACCACCAACCACAACCAAAACTGCGACCAACACTGGCAGAAAGGTTGTGGCGGCCACTGCGGCATCTAGGAGGAAGCCGGTAATGGTCCGCAGACAAAGTTCGCAATCATCAACGGGATCGGAGTCTGGTCAGCGCGTAGTAGGATTTGTTGCCGCTTCAAAACGATCTGGGTCGAAACGGCCAACGCCGACCGCCTCACAATTACTCGGACACAGCTCATCATCTTCGCAAACGAGTGATCACGGCCTAAGCGCTAAAGCTGCTGGGAAGCGTAAAGCGAAACCCGCAGTCGCCAAACGATCTACTACTCAAGGTGTCCCTAATCAGGCCAACGGCCAGCCTGAAGAGGCAGTGGGGGAGCACTCGCGGCCCGGTAGTCCACAACGAAGGTCGACATGGGACGTCCGGGACACTGTGGTATACCATGAGGCTGCCGAAGGGCAGCAGGACACCGCTCAGCATCCCCCTGCGGCCCCCTCGAAGGCCGTTCCCCCCCCGGTTGCAGGATTTGTGATGGACCAGACATTTGGACAAGGGGCGCCCCCGATGGTGCGGTCTCGTTCTAACAATTCAGATCGTCCGCAGCGGCTCCGCGAACCCGGCGTGGCGCTTCTTCCGTCACAAGCCACTAGTAGTGTTGCCATGGCCAACACAATAGCTCGCGGCCAGTTTGACTCAGAAACCGTGACATCAGATCCTGTGGTTCCCGAGGCGAGGGACATCCCCGACCGTGTCATGTTTGGCTCTCAACCGTCATCTTCTCTCCTCGATCAACAACTCAAGCCAACGCCACCAAACCCTGCTCCACCAATTCCCTTTGGACGATCAAAGAGCGAGCTCACCTTGCTCTTGGCGCGTGACCGCAAGCCGAAGAAAGGCGAGGATGCTTGAGGCGACAGCTCATCTCCCAAACGTGGTTTGTGGCATTATGGTTCATATGTTCGGGACGTGACATCGGGAAAAACAGGCATTTCTCTCTATGGAGATTACCTCACTCGGCGACACTTGGGGCACGGAGCGTTCTAGAGCGTAACGCAGCCTCTTGTGTTCGTTCACTTGCATACATTGGGAGTCATGGGGGCATACGAATAGCTGGGGTAATATCTTTGAACGCATACATAGGCAATATTTAATGGCAACCTCTATAAGAGAGATGAAACTATCCTAGCGGCAATGTTCAACTTTATTATGCCGACCTAGCACAAGAGATATCGCCACTCAACTGTAAGACTCTTTCTGACCCCAGCCCTGATGGGCAAATCCTGCCTTGCCTTTCAAAAAAGCCACATGCGTTTTCTCACAGTTCCTGTTTGTAACAGGAGGTGTTCAAGCGCTCCCATCACCCCGGAACGTGTGACGAGCGAAATGGCGTCATACGCGGCGTATAACTCACCACTCTCCCTCAACCATACCGAGATGACTGCCCGCCCAAAACAGAGCAGACTACGGTTGTATGTGCATGTGTACGCATCTGCCTATAAACCCCCACGCTTATCCTTCCATCCATCCATCCCCGGGTTATGTAAGTGTAACGACCACGCCGGCTTCTTCGTGAATCAAGCACGTGTTTGAGAACCAGAAGCACATGAAATGTACAAGTTTCGCATGGGATGATACATGTACATTCATTCATCCACGATATTGACAACGAGTCCTACAAACTGCCCCGGAATAGTAATCCCCGCGTCTAGAATACAAGGCGACGCTCTCCGCTCAGCCAGTGACAAAAGAAATCCAAAAAATGTGCCCCTCTAACATTGGGTATATACGCGCGCCCTCTAAAAAAGTAAATAAAACGATTGCCCCGTGTCGTGTTTCAAAAGCAAACCAACCACCACCCACGGAACTCGGGTCAGCTTCCCTGTCCATTGTTTTTGTCGCGGTTCTCTCCCATGCCAGTTCACCGGCCAGCACTCCCCTCCCCATCATTATCCATCCTTCCACCTATCGTTATCCATGTATTTACTCATAACCCCCTCCATTACTTGATTAAACGACGAGGGTATATGAACCCCTCATTCATTCAACCCGAACATCTTCCTCAACGCCCCAAACCTCTTCCGCCTTGTCGTCGACGATGCCCCTGCCAAGCTCCCCTCTGCCACGGACCCCCCATCAACACTGCCCACATCACCCCCAATACCACCACCACCACCAGTAGAGGGCATGCCGCTCACAGCCGACATCCGCCGGTGCAAGAACCCACCACCACCATCACCGCTACTACTCCTGCGGCCGAGCGTGCGCGTGCCCAGATTCCCTGACGCCGTCGTGCGCCTGGTCAGCGCCGCGGCGGGGTTGAATTCGCTGTGGCCGTTGCCGTCACCGTCCTCTTCGGCGACGCTCATGAGCATGTTGTTGATGTCGGGCGCGGTGGCGGTGGGGGGTGTGGTCGTAGTAGTAACGGGGAAAGAGGGAGACGAAGAAGCGCGATGATGACTGCTATTACTACCGCGTTTCTGCAACCGTGGACTCCTTCCTGGAGATTGCGGCGACTGCGGCGACTGCGGCGAGGGCAGCACTTCCTCATCATCCTCCTCATTCTCTTCCCCCTCGCCTCCCCCGCGACTGCGGATACGCTCGAGCTGGCCGACGGAGCGCTCTAGGCGGGTATCGCGGCGCGCGGCGCTCTCGCTGACCTCGGCGCGGCCGATCTTGCCGACAGCTCCGGCGCCGGCTCCGCCGCTGCTGTTTTTCTTGCGGTGGCGCAGGACGGATAGGAAGCTGTGGCGCCTTGAGGGGCGGCCTTCGGTGCCAGTTGTGATGTTGTCGGCGGCGGTGGCGGGTTGGGGGTGGGAGAGGGAGGGTGCGGTTTGCGAGGGGGGCAGTTGGCCTTTCCCAGAGCGGGTGCGGCGGAGGGTTGAGTTGATGGGGGAGGGGAGGGGTTGGGTTTGTGGTGTCGGTCCGTTGTGGTTGGGGTGGTCTTGGGAGGCTTCGCTTTCTTCGAGTTCTTCGGGCAGGGCCGTGCTCGCGACCGAGCTCGCTTTCGTTAGGTAGTGCGCCGGCATGCCGGTACTTGCGGACGGTGCAGAGGCGGATTTAGGGAGGGAGACTGGGATCGGCATGACGGGCTCGTCGTCGCTCGAGTCTTCGAATCGGCTTTGGAAACCGGATTCGACCCCCTTATCCCCTTCTTCGTCGCTCGAGTCAGCGAGTCGGGTTGAGAACCGGGAACCGCGCGCCTTGTTTGATGAGGCCTTGGAGCCGCTCTTCTTCCCCCCGCCATACGAGAGGCTGAAGCTCGGCATCCGGATTCCAGTGGGGGCCTTTTTTCCAGCGGATGAGTCGCGTAGTGTTGTGCGCATCTGAGCACGCGAAGGTGAGACAGAACCCGCGGGGGAAAGCGTTCTTAACGAGAATCTCTTGGAGGAATGATTCTCGCCTCGGGTTCGCGGGGGAGATGCCGATCTCATCGAATGGCGGAAGCTGAGGCCTTGTGTTTTAGTAGGCCGGGCCCGTTTGAAGCTGCTCTCGCTGCCCGCTGAACCGCGTCTCCTTGGGGCAGGCCCGGCGCGCTCTTCCACCTGCATCGCTGACCTTTGGAGTCCGGCTTTGGTAGGGGTAACGGCCACTGGGGTTGGCCCCGGCCGCTTGGATGCCAACCGGGTTTCCGCTGCCTGGGGAACATGGCCGTTGCCCAGCCTCGGACCGTTTGCCCGCATCGACTTCCTTAACCGAGACCCGGCGATAGGGGCAACTGGAACTTGCTGCTGCGGTTCGCTACGCATAGTCTTTCGCATGGGCGATATTGTCAGCTCTTCTTCCCCAGTCCACTTCTCTCCCGGCTTGATCATGTAGCTGCGATCTGGATGCACTACTCTGTCCTGTTCCTGTGGTGTGGCCGTTTGCTGCGCCAAGTGAGCGACCAGCGCTTTCCGTTCCGAATTCCTCCGCTCGACGGTCTTCTTCTTCTTGGGTTTGACCTGGGGCTGTGCTTCGTCCTTATCCCCTTCAATGCCCGCCTCCTCCTTGGTCTCTTTCTCGAGCTGGGCTCGCTTCTCCGCCGTGAGGCTCCTCCAGTAAGCCTTCGCCTGCTCCCAGTCGTCCCTAGTAAGCTCGACTGGTTGTGGTTCGACGGCGGTTGTGGCAGAAGATATCTCTGTTTGGAGTCTCGGGGTTTCTTCACTTGTTGTGTGGCCCGAAATTTCTTGAGAAGGCGGTACAGATTGGACAGCTGGACGGGGGCTTTGCTGTACCGGGCTTTCTACGACGGCGTTAAGTGACTGAAAACCATCACCTTCAAACTCTGAGAGATCTTCGTAGGCATCGCTGTAAATATCGCTATCGGAATTGCTCGAGCTTTCTGCGGTAGTGGGCTGGGCGGGCTGGGCGGCTGGCTGGTGACGAAGGTCATTGTCTGGGGTGGCCTCGGTAACCTCGATCGGTTTGGCGATCGTTGTTTCGAACCCTTTGGCCTCCGACGCTGTAGACTGATCTGACTCGTCATCTGGAAATGCGCCAGGGACATCGGTAAAATATTGTTCAGACGCCTTGTCCTCTGCAACAATGGGTGTCGGTTGTGAAACGGATATCTGTGGGATGTGCGGCTCCGAAGGCGTGTCATGCTCGACAGCGACTTCGGGGGGAACGGTCTCAATGCGTGGGTTTGTAACAGAGCTATTGACCGGCTCTTTGGGCAGCACTGTTTGTGGCACTACGACCGGCTCTGGGCGTGGTTCCATAACTGGTGTTGGCGATGACGGCTGGGTCGGCTCGAACTCGGAACTGAGCATGGAGCTACTATCGGAACCGTCACTAAAGTAGCCGGAGCCTTCGACGGTGGTGACAATTGGGGGCAATGGTTCCTTCAGTCCCGATGCATCCTCCAAACCCATGGCCATTTCTTTTAAGCTGCCATGCTCGTTCAACAGAACTGTGCCAACGGCATGGTCGTTACTTGAGCCCAGTGGAGGGCTAGGCAACAATGACGATGGCGAGGCCTGTTTTGTCTCTCCTCGAGGCCGAACAAGTGGTCGCTCGAGCTCGCTTGGACTGTTCTCTCGCGGTTTCCTGTCTCTAACGCTACCAAAACTTGGCAGGGCTGGCCGTGGTTTCATTACCGCGTCCTCATCGAACGATGACAGTTCTCGATTGCGACCAAGATTGGGCAGCCAACTGTGGCGGTTCGAGTGTAGCGGGCTGTCGGCCGACGGGGAGCCATTTCGTTTCGTAGAGGCCGACTCTTCCACCGCCCCATCGCCGTTGTCCTCGAAACTGACGCGCACAGACTTCTTGCGTGCTACGGGGGCCTCCTGGGTGACACTCCCGGAAGCTTCCGATGTGTCGCCGGAGGGCGATGCGCTGCAGGATGGACTGATGCGCTTCATGGCTGACTTCCGCGGTGAGATGGACCGGGGCGGCGGGGAGTGTTTGACCGTCAAACTATCTAGAACAGGGCCAAAATGGGCTTGCCGAGCAGGGCTGCTCGAATGGGTTCGCTCCCGCGAGATATGCGCAGCTCTCCCATGTTCCGCGGCGCTCGGGTTTAGTTTCCAGTATTCTGATATATCGACTGGGCCCATTTCGGGCCTCTGGTCGACGGTAGCCGGTGTAGGATCCTCCGAGGAAGGGTTTGACGGGAGGGTTATGTTCTGTGGTGGCGTTGCGGGCGTGCGGGTATCTGGGGGTACACCGGGCTGCAATTTCCGTCGCGCCACCGCCGAGTCTACAGCATCATCTGAGACGGCGGCTTGGATCTTTTTCTCGCCCTGAGCATCCTCCGGCTCTGGCCCTTCTCGAATCACCGAGGGCTGTCTTCTCACCACGAACTGCGCCGCATCTGACGCAGTAGAGGTCGGGGTGCGATCTGTCAGGTGGTTGGTCCGGGGGGGGTCCACAGTTGCTTGGGCGCTGTGTTGCCCGAGTTCTTTTGCTTCTTTTCCCGGCGAAGCCATGATTGCCTTGGTCGCAGATTCTTCCACATCCAGTCGAGTCTCATGGGGCGGCGCTGGCGACATCAGGACTATTGGCTGAATAGGATGTGGTTGATTTTGAACTGGGTTTGGTGGTTGAGCCTTAGCCAACGGACCTATACTTGGGGCTTCACTCCTGGGGCGACTCATTGTACCCGCAGCCAGATGCGACCCAGCTCTTTGCGGGGTTCTCTTCTTTCTCTTGGGCCCTGCTAGTGGTTGCGAGGCGTCAAGGACTGCTTGTTGAACTTGCTCGATCGATCGTAAATCCGCTTGTCGCACCATCCGTCTGGAGTTCGGGTCATACACCAAAGCTTGGTCAGATGAACTGGAGGTGGATTGTCTTCTCGTGGGTGGTACCGCAACGTGCCCCCTTGTGTACTGCTTTGCGCGTGTTGTGGGATGATGGTCCGCAGTTGATGGTCGCGTCTGGCTTGTTTTGGTTGATGTTTGAGGCGCTGAGGAGGAATCGATGGGCGGAAGAGCACTTGCGGCGGAGCTGCACCTCGCCCGCGTCGGATAAGAGAAGTTGATGGACGAAGCCTGACTACCTGGCCTTGCCCCGTCCGGCGGATCCTCCTGTCCTGCTACTGACTGCAGCGGACTTGACGGGGGGCTAGCCATTGCCGGATCCGTTCTCCGGACGCTTCCCAGATCTCCCAATTTCGCGGCGCCGAACCAGGTTGGTGTCTCACCCGAAGCGAGTTTCTGCGACGCGAGGCGCACAGGGCTGCCTACCAAACTCAGGCTGTTGGCTTTCCGATGCTGAACGTCTTGTTGGGCGCCTCGACCGGTCTGTCGAGAGGTCGCATCCAAATTCTGAGGCAACGCAGGAACAGGCGGCATATCTTCGCTGGCAAATTGGTTTCGCTGTTGGCCGGAGGCGCTGGTCCCAGGTCGATTTGGGCTTGGGGTTCGAAAGGTCCGCTCGGTCATCGACCCATTACTCCCGCGCCTCCGCAACCCCGACTGGTCGCGAGCCTGTTCTGATGCCGTACCTGTCGAGGCGACAGACGCGCTCCGGCGCACTGTCCGTTTCGTCTGCACGTCGGCTACCCGGGTTGGCGTCGTTGGTCGTGCGCGGAGGGCGGCGGCGGCGGCAGCTGCCGGCAGGGAAGGATTCGACTCATGGCGTTTGAAGACTGCCGCGGCAGCGGTCGCAGCATTGGGATTCGCGGTTGCTGCTGTCAGGGGCTGTCCAAAACGTGGCATCGCAAGTTAGTACCTGTAATTAACACTCCTATTTCGCGACAGCATGGTGACGGGAAATGATGGCCTAGA
This sequence comes from Chaetomium tenue, assembly GCF_020726465.1. Classification (NCBI taxonomy): domain Eukaryota; kingdom Fungi; phylum Ascomycota; class Sordariomycetes; order Sordariales; family Chaetomiaceae; genus Chaetomium; species Chaetomium tenue. Next base: position 3,534,022 of record NW_027117333.1, on the reverse strand, counting down.
CAACAGCAATAAAAAAAACCCGAGTCCCCAATTCCACTCTGGGCTTAGCTGATGGGCACAATGTCCTACGATACGGTAGGAAGCGACTTCAAAGGAACGCGCAAAGGTGCAAGTAATGACGACATACCGGATTCGGTGGACGGTGTCTTCGGGAGCCAAACATCCTTGCAGATATCTCGGCCGGCCCGGGCGTAAAGTGGCTACCTCGAAAGGGCCCTCATAGGAATGGGAACGAAAACTAGGGGTGGCTCTTCTTCCTCGGTAACAATAAATAGTCAGCCGACGCGAGATGTCGTTTATGAGATGGAAAATTCTCCGGAGAGAGTGTTGGGCGAAGGATCCGGGGGACACTGGACACGGCACAGCCAAGCTCCCCCGGTTCTTTTGTTCATAAACCGGGTCCTGCACGGCAGTGGTCCGGGTGGGGCATTCGTCAGGGGAAGTTGGTGGAGTCGGTCGAATCGGTAGTTTGTTCCAGATATGATCCCTACATTCTCTGTACCATACCGTATCGCATGGACATGCCTCAGTCACTTTCTTCAACCCCTTGCTGATGGAAAAAGTAAGGTTACGGTCTGTATTTCAGACGACTTGTTTTTTGGCTTCAGATGCCGCATGAAGCAGGAATTTCCCAGCCCCATCTCTGTTGCTGCCGCGTGTTCATCTCAAGTGCTTACTTCGTCTGCCGTATGTACCCCTTCCAACTAACCACATTTTTCGCGACTTGCCTTAATACACAGTAAATAAATAGTCATGTTTTCGTACCATTTCTGAACTGGACGTCCATGGCATTCCATATCAGCGGCATATGTATCTTTTGTCCCAACTCAGAGCCAAGCTCGAGGTCGTTTGTGCTCCTACGTTAGTTCCATCAACGCGTTGTGTCATCGGGATGTGGCAGCTGAAGATGACGCAACGGCCTCACACTATCGGGTCTCTCCGTCTGTCTGGGTCCAGAACATCAGCTCCACTCTAACGCAGTCCGTCCACTAGCACGCGAATCTTGAACAAAGCTGCAGTTGTCTGCAAAGTTGGACGTGGGGCGCTGTAATTGTTCATGACATTCGCTCTTAACATCCACCAGCTAAAACGATAAAAATGCTCTTGCCGGGGAACTTGACAGAGGCCCATGGCCTCAGTTGACTAACGACACTTAGGTATTTCGCTTTGAGGGGAGTTGTGTATGGGGTGGGGTAACTAACGCCGAGAGAACGGCCGTCCGTCTCAAACGGCATGCTGGATCTTCACAATCGTGAGGCCGGAAAGCAACCATTATCTAGGGTTATGCCTCCCTGGTCCTGGCGCAACGTTGTTTAGACCAGCCCAAGCCAGGCTCCCGGGATCCCTCCCCTCAATATGCCATCTCACTTGAGCTGGTCTCACGGTAGATAATGTTGCTAGAAGACCTGCCCATCAACACGAGACCTTTTCAGCGCATCCTCCTCCTGCTCGTGGCCCTGCGCGCTCGTGCCCGAGCTAACGCGCTGTCGATAAAACGCACAGCGCCCCAAAACAGAAACAGACGCCGTGTGGACATGCCTCGGCTACGTCCCTCCTCCATCATGGACCGCGAAACTATCGCCTAGATGAGCTGGAACATCGGCATGGCGTCCGACGCTTCCTGGGTTAGGTTCAATGACCCCTTCTTCTTCGGCGTCGTACTCCTCGTCCTCGTAATACTCGTCGTCATAGTATTCCTCCCCTTGATCGCCGTGGTCGTAATGGTCGCCTGCCACGCCACGGTTGTCTGCGTGGTGGTGTACATCTTGCACAGCGTTGCCGTTCTTGGCCGGGAGCTTGCTGTTCTTTTTCCCCTTGTGCTTCCCCTTCTTCATCCTCTCCCATTGGGCTCTCCGTTGTTCTTCCAACTGCCGCTGTTTCCGTTCCTTGATCTCGTACGACCGAACCAAAGCCTCGGGTGGGTGCCCGAAAATCCACTCATACTCGCAGAAATGGCAGACCCACATGTCTTCGGGTTTCGGCGGGTGACGCTTGTTGTAGAGCTGTGTCTCCCGGCGCCGCGCCTTGGCCGCAGCGAGGTACTCCTTCGTAGCGCTTCGACGGGACGTCTTCTGAGGCGGCGTTGCATGGTGGGTGCCTCTTGATGAGGCCTCTTTGGTGCCCGCGTCCGCAGCGTGGGGAATTGCCGTCGCGGGATGCCCGGTCTGCACAGGTTGGGCGGCGCGAGGCCAGTTTTCTTTGCCCTGGCCCACCACAGCGTGCGGCGGCATGGCAATCCGACGATCAGAACCAGGCCAAGCCAGTGACCCTGGGACATGTGAGTCGCATGTGAATGTGAACTGCGTCGAAGCCGGGTTGCGTTTCACGGACGAGGGCTGGTGCAAGAGACTGATGTTCTCTTGGCCATGGTGCGGCGGTAGCTTCTCCGCTTTGGCAATGGCATTGGATATAATGCCAGTGCTCTCGCCTTTGGTAACTGTCAGCCATCTACCTTCATGCTCAGGGTCAAGCCCACATACTGCTTCCGCCGACCCAGTGACCGGAACGCGGTTTAATGGTCCTCCCAGCCCAACTATTAGTTGAATCGTAGAGGGGCCGCAACGCGCTTTTGCCGCTCCGAGGCCGACCGTATCGTCCTCTGCCCGGGCCAGGGACGTTGTGAATACTCGACTCGAAACCGGAGCCATAATAGGCGGTCGACGGGGTCAACGTTTCACCCTCGCCGTCTGCAAACTGAGCACCGGATGTACTTGCGCCCGTTCCAGTGGCGGAATCGCTGACAACGTGCGCTCCACCCGGTACCGAATCCCCGGCGGTCGGGATCTTCCTTTTCTTATTGTTAGTGTTCTCAACAAGATCGTAGCCGTCCGCCGAAGACGCTGTCGAGGGAAGCGGAAGCGAATCTGCGTAACGGCCATGTTCTTGTTTCTGCCGCGTCACCAGTTCGGCGTGTTGCAGCGCTGCTCGGCTCACTGCACCTTGGCCGGGTGTGCCGTCCTCCATCTTCCGGTCACCCTCCACCCCATTGTTTTGCGGCTTGCGTTCCTCATGATGCGACACTACCTCGCGGGCAGGTGCCGAGCTAGATTCTGGTTGCGCCTCTAATAACGAGTATGGGTACGAAAACAATGATGTAGAGCTCCGCGGGGCGGGAGGGTACTGGATCGAGTCGGCTGCTTCGGGGGTGAGCCGCTCCCTAAGCCGCCGCTTAGGCAAGGGTCGTATGGGTCGGTCGGGGAAAAGCGATGATATCGGTTTAGCGGTCATCTTGAGAGCCTGGTCGTGTCCTATTTGGGGTGCTGAATGAAGAGGTATTAGTTTGCAAGTGACCACGACAGTCGAAAGCAAAACGAGCAGGATGGTAAGTGTCGCCGGAAAACTAATAGCGGGGGATAAGGCAAGTAAGTCCCACAGAGCGTTCGACAGGAATGCCCTGCCGAGCGGGTAGGTATATCCCCCCATTGCTCCAGATGGGAAGAAGGGCTTTGTGTTGTGGGGTAATGAAAGGACAGGCACCCTGAGGTGGTAGTTGCGGGACGAAGGAATCGGTTGGTGTGCGGGTAGAGAAGAAGAAGGCGCGAGTCTGTTGACATACCCATCGAGACTGCATAGTACCCAAAATCATCAAGACAACAAACGGCTGGGCAACTCCGGATTGTGCCGCGGGGCCCCTCCTCCCACAAGCTATGTCAAGGGTTGTTTAATTACTGCACCGAGCCGAATGTAAACGTGCAGGCTTCCGTACTGGGCCGGCAAACACTCGACTGGTCGTCAAACGGGGTTGATAAACTCGAAGTAGGCGAATCACTTTCGAGGCGTGGGGTCGGTCGATGTCCGGCGCTTTTTCTCCCAAGAACGACGTTAGCCTTCTATTTAAAATTTGAGAGAGTTTGAGAATAGCGGTCCGTAAGGGACGCGGTAGGCTGAAATGTGAGATCATCACATCCGGAAAATAGCCTCCCGGCCTGCCGGCGCTGTGAGGTGGCCGAAACGGCCAGCTGAGCCTCCGCGGGCTGGGATGCAGTGGAGGGCCCGGTTTGGTTCGGTCGGTCAGCGGAGAAGCACCCACCTTTTCGCTCAAAGTGAGATTTCGCAAAAACTCTTGGTCGTATTGCACGATAAGAAAAATCGAGAGCTGATCGGGCGTTCTGCGATGAATTACAAGCAAGTCGGATGCTGCGAGTCGAGGAAAGGGCTGTCTGTGACTGTCACAGCAGTTTCTGTGGTGGAGGAACACTGTTCAGCGCTGCCCGCTGAGAGTCGACGCACCGAACAACTTAGGTTAGTTACATAAGCCGCCCTGACCAACCCCTCGTTCGGCGACGGCCCGGTGCTTGGTCCGAGGTTTTTCCGGATGCCCCTGAGGGGTTGGGGCTTGGAACAGAACATCCACTGTGCTAAGCCCTCCGCTCAGAGCGTTCGCTCAGCTCCCTGAATTCTTCCAAGTCGTCTCCAACCTCGAGAACACAACGACATTCAAGGACAAAACCCGAGGTTTTCGGTCCCATTACCATTTCGGAACCACCATACCAATTGCCCGCCACATTCTTTCATACCTACTTCTTCTAAACCAATTTAATCTTGCCCCTGTCGGGCGTGATGTCATGCTCATTGTTCAGTCCGAAAATACCGTCCCTGTCGAATTGAAGAATTCACACTGTGTCGGCAAGCCGGCCCAGCATGGAGCTCGCCGGGCCCACAACCTGGAAGCCCCGCACGAGCCGCCCCCCAGCGCAAGTCTGCCAAAAATTGCTGCGAGCTGGGAGCACTCGGGAAAAGGGCGTGTGGGACTGGATCCAAAGCGCTCCCGCTCGTCACCCTCTGTCCTGGTCCGCTCCTCCGTCCTCCACCATCCCACCACTCCTCCGAGTTCCCGCCCGTTCGGACGAATATTGTTTCTGCAACGGCTTCAGTCATGACCACGAGTCTTATTTTTCGAAGATACGCTGTGGATTTCATCCAAGAGTCCAAGCTTTGACGACACGGCGCTCGTTCGGGGCAGCCTGCTCAACGCCCTCCTTCATCTCGTCACCCCCTTGGGTGCAGCGTCGGAACCGGTCTTCTCCCGTCGCGGGCGTTTACACTCAGTTACTATCTTCCGATTTCCACTGCGATTGACACCCGGGCGTCCCTGCCGTAGCCCACAAATTTCATTGGCGTTACCACCGCGTTACGACGAGCCAAGCGCTCCCGCCGTCACGTTTCCGAACCAACTCGCCTCGAACTCCCCCGACCCAACTCTCAACGGCGCGCAAGTCCGAACGTCGAGACACCCGATCCTATCGAAAAAATACACCGGAAAAATACATTGTTTAGCCATTGGTACGAAACTACTTGGCTGCGCGCCACCTCACCCAACGCGCGGTTCCGCTCGGTCGTCGCCTCGGGGCAAGACTCGGGATCCTAAGCCCGATAAACTATCCCAAGACCAGACGACCTTTCCATACCTACTTCAGTTTCTGTGTCATCAATAACCCCACCGACCATCCCCACCAAAAATACCATCCCGATCGCTCGCTCTTCCGTGTCCCGTTGTTACACCAACCGATCGCGCAAATTCGCCGCGTCCTCGGATCGCTTCTCTTCATACCGAGCTGATTTTGGCGATCGTCCCTGTGACATCGGCCGCAGAGAATGGCAGCAACTGACCCTCGGCGGTCTTCGAGGGCGCGCACAACTCAATCGCAGTCGCAAATCTCTTCTACTGCCTCGAGCATCTCGGGGCGCCCTGAACGCAGTTCCAGGTACTTCAACAAGGCCAGTTCGCCGCAAAAGTCCACTTCAACAGGGTCGTTGTCGTCTGAACCGCCGGAGGACACAATTACAGCCGAGGACCCATTCGGGTCCCGACGGCGCACACGAGGACAAGTCGAGGAGAGGGAGAGAGCAGGAGTCAAAACTGAGACTGTCGACATGACTAACGGCGACGGAAATCTCCAGGAAGAGGACGAGGCCGTGCGCTGCGTCTGCGGGAACGAGGAATACCAAGGCCCGCCGCCGCTGGACGAAGACTCGAAACATGGCTTCAAACATGGCTTCGGCCTCGAGTCATTCTTCTCAGCTGAGGTTACAGACGACACCGCCGGGTTTTTTGTGCAGTGCGATGTCTGCAAAGTTTGGCAACACGGCGGCTGTGTTGGGATCATGACAGAAGAAGCGAGTCCCGACGAATATTTCTGCGAAAAGTGCCGCGATGATTTACATAAACTTTGGACGGCAAGCAATGGGTAAGTACTTCCCCTTTATCAGTTGCGGGCTTTGGGTTCTGTCCAGTTTGAGATTGAGGGGTTCGGCTGCATGGCTCGCGCGGGCAGTGCACCGGCGATTACGTCTCATGCGGGCTTCCTTCCTCCTCAAACCCCATAAAAACGTGTGGAGCGAGTTAGCATGCTAACAATATGGGTCGCAGAAACGTGTATTCCCATTATCTTCCCCTTAAGCGAAATGCTAGAGCCACGTCACGAGCGGCCTCCCTGAACAAGGACATGGCCCGCTCGCCTACCAAAGAGAAAGAAACCCGGAACGGGCGAGGGTCGTCCGCAAACCACGCCTCGAAGAGGCGGTCTACGTTGAATAGCAGAGAAGCCGGGTATGACGAAGCGGAGGCTCTTAGGAGGGCAATTGAGGCCAGCAAAGAAGAGACGCATTCTGATCCGCCTGAGGGTGGGAATAGACGGCCGAAACGTGGGCGAAGCGACAGCCAAGAGTATGCCCAAAACCTAGCTTAACACGCAGCACATCGCTAACATGTTTGTAGGAAATCAGAGAACACAAAACGGCAAAAGACGAGCTCCCGATCTGCGTCACCGTTATCTGACAACGCCGAAGACTCGGACGAGCCCGGAGTCGCCGGCCGGAATGGTGTATCGAAATCGAAGGCACGGGGCGCGGCAGCCGCGCGAAATCTGCGCGTTGAGAAGGTATCCGAAAAAGAGGAAAAGGAGCGGCAACGGACTGAAACCGCGAACAAGCGGAAGGGCAGAGCCGATCGTCGACGAGCTGATGGTTTGCCACCCCCAAGCTCGCCTAAACTTACTCGACACTCACACGAATACAGACTCGGATCCTTCGGAAGAATTGCCTCTGGCAACTCGGGCGGCGACGCAGAAAGCGACACATGCCTCAGGCGGTTCGAATATGGTCAACCCCTCTGCCTTAGAAGTCGCGCGACCACCCATGGCGGTGGAACCACCCCTGGCTTCAAACCCGGCGCCAGATACGCCGCCCACGATCACGGTCCAGGCCAAGGCCGACAAGAAGAGGTCCCACAAGAAAAAGGGCCGCAACCAGTACACGCGTGACCGCGATGCTCACGATGACGAGTCACCCGCACGATCGCAGTCGCGCGACATCCAAAAGGACGACCACGGGGCGCCGGGCGTCGGAAAAGCAGGCGGAGAGGGCAGTGGCAAGGCAACCATCAAGTCCAAGGGCGGAATGAGCAGCAAGATAACCATGAACGACATGAAGAAGAGAGCAACAGCGCTGCTGGAATACATCTCACGGACCCAAGTAGAGCTGGCGGGCGAGTCACTCGTGGAAACACCGCCCTCGACTGAAAGCCTTACCAATGGCAATAGCTTAGCAGCGGCTCCGGAGAAAGCAGAGAACGGAACCAACCAGACCCCGATGCTGGTGCTCGGGGAAACCGGGAACGCTGGCCCAGGGAAGGAGTTTAGGGAGCTCGGCTGCGTGGAGATGATGGACACCTTGACCCGGCGGCTTGTCAAGTGGCAACAACAGTACGCTGTGTAAGACGACCGCAGGGTTGCTTGTCGTGGTATTGTATAAACGGGTATCGGCATCCTTTCTTTGCATCTGACGGCGTTGATGGACTTTCCCTCTTTTCTTTTTTTTGTTTTTTTTTGGCATGGGACAGGCGTCTGGGTTGGGAAGGGCGCTCTCATACACAACTTGCTTCATGGCTCATTCTCACAGCGAGCAGCACATTGACTTAGCTCAGCTCAGTTCAGCTATGGCTTCTTCACTAGGGATAGGAATGGGTGGTGCTAATGTACGGGAAGGTGGTTTTCACGGACTCGGTGGTCGGCTAATACCCCTTGTGGGAGGCGCTTGGTCGGGATGCAAAGACCGAAAGCTCTCTACTGATTCATTTTGTTCAACAATTGTATTCATAGACACTTGACACTTGATACAACCCAATGATACTGAGTATTGATGGATATGACTCTTTTGTATGATGCTCCGAGATTTGCTTCTGGGGCCTCTTCTACTACACTACCTACATACACTATCTCACAATTCAGAGCATACATCACGCTCTTGCATCCTCCTCTTTCACGTTGACCCATCTCCTTCCCCACCGCCCGCTATCCTCGACCGCTTCGCCTCATTCCTTGCCTTCCTCTCCTCCTTGCCCTTCTTCCTCGCCTGGTTCATGCTCAACGCAGTCACCTTGGCCTCCTCGAGGGCCGTCTCCAACGTCTCCGGCGTGACATCGTCCAGCAGCACCTTTCCAAACCCGCCCCCCCTCCACGCCTGCACCGCCCACTCGGCCGCCGTATCATAGTTGGCCCCGCCGCCCTTAGCCAGCTTCCCCACGCGCTTCGCAACCGCCTCCAGAAACTCCGTCACATCGTTCGTCGGCCCCGCCATCCCCAGCCTCTCCACATACCCCCGCGGCCCCTCCTCATCCAAATTCAACCGAAACAGCAAATAATCCGCCAGCGTCTCCCTCGGCAGTATCCCATCCCTCACGCACCCCACCAACGCCAACTTCAGCATCTTCTCCGGATCCGACACGTACGGGATAAACACCCCCGGCGTATCCACCACAAACACCCCCTCCCCCACCCCCGCCAACGACGCATCCTGCCCCTCCGCCGCCACAATCCTCACGGGCGAGCTCAGCTTGCGCGTGACGCCCGGATTGGCCCCCGTGCGCGCGACCTTGGCGCCGCTCGCGCGCCCGCCGTCCTTGACGCTGCGCCGGCGGAGCGCGTTGAGGAGGGTGGATTTCCCCGCGTTGGGCATGCCGACGACGAGGGCGCGCAGGCCGGTCAGGCTGTCGCGGTCGCGGGCGACGCGGGTGATGGCGGAGAGGAGGGCGGCGGTGGGGGTGTTGGTGGTGGGGGATTTGGAGGAGGAGGGGGGCCCGGTGCTGGTGAAGAGGACTTCGGTGGCGTGGTTGTGCTGGAGGTGGAAGGTGCGGAGGTGGCGGGCGGCGGATTCGGAGAGGGAGGGGGTGGAGGGGGGGGGAGGAGGGGTGGCTGTCGGGGCCGAGGTCGCGGTGGGTGTAGACGATGATGCGGGCGCGCTCGGCCTGGGAGGAGCCCGCGAGGGATTGTTCGAGGAGGGGGTTCCAGGAGGTGATGGGCACGCGGAAGTCGCGGCACTCGATGATCAGGCCGACGGTGGCGAGGGTCTGGCGCATGCGGGCGAGGCCGGCGTGGTGGTGGCCGAGGAAGAAGGAACGCGGGATGTTGGGCGACACGTCGTAGGTCTGGCGCGGCTGGAAGGCGGCCCGGCCTGCTGTGAAGGTGACGGCGTTCTTTGCGGCCACCTTGGCGGTTGTGGATATTGGTGTTGAGGCCATGGTGTGGTGTATAAGTGGTGTGAGGTAAGGAGGGTGAGAGAATGAGATGGGGGAAGGGGGGTGGCAGTGACAGGATTCGATGTGAGTAACAATTCGTTGTCTCACATTTTCTTGGAAAGAAGCCGTCCTATATCATTCAAAACGTTACCAACCCTTAAATCGACCTAGTTTTGTAAGTTTAGTTGTATGTTCTCTTTCCTGAAACTCGGATGCCAAGATCGAACAATTTCTGATGTTTAGATGTAGGCAACTATCGGGGTTAAGCTTCCGATACTAGCATACTCCTCGGGTACTACACCCGGGAACGTGGTAGCCCAGAGCAAACGTTTTTATAGTTCAGCGGATAATAATCATATCATAGTAGCTAAGAGCCATCACATATTGCGAAGAGAGTCAAAGGTTCACTACTCATTGTAATTACAAAGACTGCAACGGTAGCCAACCCTTCTTAGGTCCTGTTTATGCCCATTCTAACCCTTCCTCCTTTAGCACACACCAACCAACCATGCGGTCCAACGGATGCCACCAACAAAGTACAGTCTACTCCTACACCGGTCGTATACAGGGAACTCTAGCACACCACCTCCTGGAGGCCTCTAGCCTTTCACTTCTTCCCCGAACCCCGCCGTTTCCGCCCCTCCGCCGGGACCTTCTTTCCAGATCCAGACCCAGTCCCAACCTCAGCTTTACCACTTCCACTTTTCGACCCTTCAACCTCACTTCCCGGGCCAGGAGTCCCGGCTCCCTCAGGCCCAGCCTCAGCTTTACCACTTCCACTTTTCGACACTCCAACCTCACTCGCCGGACCAGGAGTCACAGCTCCCTTAGCTCTAGCTTTACCTTTACCTTTGCCTGTGGCCATCCAAAAGATTAGTACCACACCATCACCTAGAAGCCAGAAGCCAGAAGCCAGAAGCGAGAAGCCAAAACTAAAGCCAAAAAGCCAAGAACCAAAGCCAGCCGCAATCACGTACGAGCTGTTGCCAGGCCATCTTCCTTCTCAGTCTGAGGGGTCGAATCACCCTTCCCAGTCTTAGGTGTTGGTTCCTCCTGCCCGCCGCCCGCCACATTCTTCTTCTCTCTGGGGGGACGCGGTGAGTCCGAACGGGGAGCTGCCGCCGCCGCCACATGTGCGCCGGTATCTACCACCTCAGCATCCCCAAGTTTCGGCACGCGCGGGCCCTGTGTTCGGGCGCGCGGCGCCGGGGGTGCCGGGGCTGGTGGCTCCGGGGTGAGCGGGGCGGCAGCAGCAGCAGCGGCGGGGGGTTGGGGTTGCGGCGGAGGTTGGGTATCGATGCGCAGTTGTTGCCGGCGTGTCTCGGTGTCTTCTTGCTTCTCCTCCTCGTTTCCAGCGCCACCCACCTCGCTGCTCTCATCCTCCTCCTCCTCATCATCGCCATGGTTGCTGCCCCCGCCCACGGCGGTACTAACATCGCTGTCCACCACATCACCCCCTTTTGCCAAATGCGCCATCGTCTTCTTCTTTTTCTTCCCCCCCGCAACCGCGGTAGGCGGCACACCCAGCAGACTCGAGCTCTGGCGCTTGATCTGGTAGCGGGCGTATTCCTCGCGGGTGTGCTCCGCGCCGGTGAAGCTCTCGAGGGCGTCGAATACATGGGGGAAAACCAGCTCGTGCACGTCGCGGGCCCACAAGAAGTCGAGGTGCTCGTAGTGGGGGATCTCGTTGGCAAGGGTCTGGGCGGGCAGCTCACGCAGCATGGCGCGGATGTCGACAAGGGAGTCGCTGCCGCCGTAGACGAGCACGATGGGGGTCTTGATGTTGCGCGTCGGGTACTTGGCGACCTTGGTGTAGCGGCTGGCGGAAGGTGAGAGGCCGAGTGGTGGGTGCACGTCGTCGTCGTACATCTGAAAGGACTTGGTGCGAATGATCTGGAACCAGTGAACGACGGATTTGGTGCTGGTGAAAGAGTACAGGTGCGGGTAGGCGGCGAGCTTTTGTGAGGTGCTGATGTTTTGGGTGCGCCAGGCGAAGAGAAACGACAGGCCCATGTCGATGACCTTGGTAAAGAGTGGCGGGTAGAGGATCGACTCCCACATAGTCGCCGAGCTGAGGATGGAGCGGCGGCCAAAGAGGAGGTAGAGGACCTGCGGGGAAGCTTTGACGAGGGCGTCGACAATACCGTTGGAGAGGCCCGCAGGCGACATGGCGGGCGCGAGGGCGATGAATACGTTGACTTGGTCGTTGAGCTTCGGGTGGACGGCCAGGCTGGCGAAGGCCTGGGCGGTGCCCTGGGAGAAGCCGATGTAGGAAAGCGACTGCTGGCCAGTGGTCTCGAGGATGTAGCTGATGCTGTCGGGGATATCGTGGAACGCGAACTCGTCGATGGAAAAGTTCCAGAATTTGAGCGACGTGGGCGACGAGTGGATCGACTTCTTGGAGTACTTGTTGCCGCGGTTGTTTCCAAACTACGATTGTCAGTGCTGCGTCCGCGGTCTCCTCTTGCCCGGAAATTTGCGAACGTACCCAGACATCAAACCCCTTCTCCACCAAGGTAAATGGCAGGGCGCGCTGCTCATCGGTCAGACACACCCATACCTCGCTGTTCATCAACAGGCCGTGATGCAGGTAGACCACCCGCTTCTTGACGCTATTCGGGCCACGGTTGACTCGGACATCCTCTTCCCCCTTTTTCCACGCTAGCCGATGCAGGCCGAGCAAGTACCCATCCTTGGTCTGCACGACATGTTCCTCGGCGGTGTACCCGAACGCAGCGCAGAGGTCGACGAAGTCGGAGGCATTTCGGATCGAGGTCGAGATGGCTAAGTCGGTCCCTCAGTCAGCATCCAGCGCTCGTCATAACCCGGGCGCAACACATACATTTCCTCCTCCGCTCAGCTCTCTTTTGCGCCGGACTGGCTAGCCTGTTAAACAACCGTCGGGATACGCCGTAGCACAGCTCGAGGAGTGATGACGCTATGATGGGGTGTTAGATCGACGGGCCCAGTTCGTAAAACAGTTGTAACGGTGAAACCGCGACACGCAAAGGGCGCGTGGGGGTGGATGCTCACGTAGGGCGAGGGTGAAGATGCGGATAAAAGCTTCGAGACCGACTAGGAGAAACGATCCGACGAGGGCGACATATTCGGTGCTATTCAATCATGTCCAGACTGGATTAGCGCTGCGTTGGACAACAAAACATGCAGGTGTATGGCGTATGCCGTATGCAGTGTGTCTCACTACTGTGTACTCACATGTTAAGGCGCCCCAGAAAGGGGACAGGCATCTTGGGATTCTTGGCGGGCTCCCGAAGGACGCTGTCCCGTCACAAACTCTGTGTATGTGATGCGTGTTTGGTGGAATTATGTAAGGTGAATTAGGAACTGAATTCTAGGCTCAAAGTTGCGAAATTCGTAAAATGCCATGTTATGATGTCTGGGAGACAATTCTGGGATGGCACAGGTCTGGAACGCAACCCATGTCAAGGCCATGTTCGACTGTGGGGGGAATTGCCCCCAGGGTGTTGAAACCGACCCTTGTGACATCATTCGTCACATGCGAATTCCGTTGGTTTTGCTGTGCCTGCCTCATGACCCCCTGTTGCGACCGTGGGTGCTTATCCTTTTCCGGAAGCAGAGAATCCCAAGGCGGGCAGGTCGTGCCTCTTGCGCCAATTGACACTTCTCATGCCTTTTCTTTCATTCGTTCATTACGGCGCTGTTGGGACCAATGCTTGGGAAGTGAGTTTCCGTAGCAAACTTGAAAATGCGTAATTACCGTTCTGTAAATATCACGGTTTCGTGATCGAATCGGGATCATCCCAAAGCTCAAGCCACCACGCGCCCCATGCTTGCAGTCGATTGGTTCGTTCCAGACCTTCGGTTCCAGCTGGGATCGCTCGACAAATCGAATCCGGGATTCCGTCGCCGACCGCAGCGCAACAGTCGACCACAACCAAGATGCCGAGCTCATGTAAAGATATACGTGCGCGGTCATCCGCCATTCCCTCTACCAGCATTATGCATGCTAACGTAATCTCAAGGAGCCGCGCTGGCGGAATGCCTGCAGGAATCCGAGTGCGTGATGGTGCAGCGGCACTCGGCCGCCGAGTGCATGCGCGAGCCCCTGCTTAGCACCCTCCCCACCAAGTGCCAGCAGCTCAAGAAGGGTTTCGGCGAGTGCCGCCGCGGCATGGTCGACATGCGCAAGCGCTTCCGCGGCAACCAGCCCGTCGCCTTCCGCAAGCTCGAGCAGAACGAGAAGACGGGCGAGGGATACCAGCTGTACGCCGGCAAGTCGGCCTTTGCAGGCACCCGCGGAGAGACCGACGGCAACGAGAAAGAGCCGCAGGATTGGAGGGAGGCCGAAAATGAGAAATACAGAGCTGCCGCTGCTGCTGCGGCCGCGGCGAACAAGTCATCCAAGTCATGACGAGCGGCACAACGGGTGCGCCGGGCGAGTGGGACGAGCAGGAGGGCGTTTCGATACCCAGCGCGATAATCCGCGTCATCTGATGAGCTGTACGATACTGTGCCACCTTCCGAGGGTAGGATTGGGGATTGGACCATAGCAGCCGTTCAAGGACACGGGAGCCGGTTCTGGGGCTATGCCTTGCCTAATGAGTTATGTTAGGTTTTAAGGTCCACTGGGGTCAGTTTAGGGGTCACACATACATCTCAAGCTGGCCGAACACCAATCCATCTTCAGGGCCCGAGAGGATGCAGACAGAGACCATGAGGGATCAGTATCAAATATGAATCACCCAACGCCGGAGGCTGGAAAACAACAATAATGAGCCTTCAATCCCGTTTTGACACCACTTTGCCGAACTAGAATTGACCGTTGCCGGCTCGCAGCGCAACAGAAACATAATGTTCGCTTAGTTCCCAAGTTTAGATGTTTCTCGCAGCGGTAACTTGTTTGCTAACCGCCCATAGATTGGTTATTACCCCAAAACTCTCGTGGGTGTTAGAAAAGATCGTAACACTTTGAGAAGAGATATTCCGGAAACCGTCGAGATGGGAAGTGGTTGCCCGATGATACCTCAAATACATAGAAATATTGAGAGGGCGGGAGTGGTATATTACTCGGTCCACTGCAGTTGTAACAAGCTTGATATCTAGCTAACATCCAAATTCACGCTCCTATATACCATATTTCTAAGATCCTAAAAGCACGGCGGTACTCTCATACATTCTATAACCTACTTATAGTAAGACAGAAAGGAGTTTGTATTGGCATTGTCTTAACTCCTTGAGCTAGGCCCCCCTTTTCCACCACGTATACCACCTTTCATCCCAACTACTTGCCTACCACATGCGCGCTCCTTCCTGCCAGTGCTATATATACAAGTTCCCACACGCACACTGTCACCGCCTCCTCCCAATTGAACTAAACACCGGTTTAGCTCAGCGGTATTGGGAGGAGGACCGGTTGGACACCAATCGAAAGAGGACCGGTTCGACTCCCCCTCGCGGCGTAAAACTCTAAAAAAAGAAGAGTTTTCGTAGCCACCAACCTCCATTCCACCGGGGAATGGGGCTTGGTGGTGAGCTTTTTGTCATTTCTCCTTTACCACGCCATAATAATGTATATCCAACGACTTCCTCGCAGCGTATTAACAACACTCCTCAATCCTCACGCACATGCAACCCTTGAGTCTCCAAGACCAAAATCCAATGCATGACCTCTGAAAAACGACAATCACGCCTTCTAGTTACATATCCAAGAAACCCCCGGCCCAACGGGGAAACACGTAATGATTTTCCAAAATTTCCAATCGGCAACACGCCGCCGCGCCTCAAGCAATGTACACAGGGAGCCGGCTACCCAGCAGCTCGCTCTTCGGAATCTGAACGTCATTCCTGTCGAAATCGTGCAGTAACAGCCAGCACACCATCCGCAGAACCAACGTGCACCAGATGGCCGCGGCATCCGACTCGAGGTCAGGCGGCGGCGGAGGGGTGACGCGCGGAACTGGCACAGCCGCACTCATCTCGCGGTTGTTCGCAAAAGAATGGTCATAGGGATGCGCCGATTGCGCGTACCGGGTCGCCTTCCGCCGTGCGTACGACGTGGCGGCGCGCTTCCTGACCTGGCTCAGGACCTTGTCAAAGTAGAGCTCCATAAACACCACCTCGCGCATTTCCGGGCTCGCGGCTGTGACTTCGCTGAGATACTGCGCACGCTGCCCTCCAAACTCCGAGTTATCTTCGTCCGCAACCTCCCCCTCCCCATCGACAAGCTGGATGACTTCTTGGAAATGTTCCCGGACCACCACCCGGACAAGATCCCGGTTGCTCTTTTGTAGAAAGCTGTCGCATCGATCTAGTACGTCGTGTAGGGTATTGAGCATCGGTATCGAGTAGCCGGCTGCCCCAGGCCCTGCATTCCAGCCCACCGTCTGACTTAGAATATCGGCATCCTCTACTAGCTGCTGAACCTGCGGTACTTGGGGAAGGCCCAGGTTCGAGTCGGTAATGTTCTCCCGGTACTCCCTCACGAGCTGGGGGATGTTGAAGTACCTCTTATCCCAGCGGTACGGCGTAGGGTTCGGCAACATACGGAAAGCGCTGTTTCGAATGTGCATCGTTTTGCCTAGCATTCCTACAAGCTCGAACAGGACTGTTCATAGTTAGCAACAAGACCTTCATATCAACGAGATGTACGCACCCGGAAATAGATGTTTATATTCACTATTGCGAGTGCGAAAGTACTCGCTAGTATCAGTATTGCAGTCCATTAGTGTCATAGTCTCAACAATCTCGTTAATACTGCCAAGCTGGAGGAAGCTCAGATCCCTAAGCTCCTTAGCAGGAAGCTCGATCCGCCGGTTATCCCTCATATCTTGGAACAATGTTGGGACGGAACCGCAGCACAACTCCTTGACCTCGTCCACTGGGATTACCCTGCTCTCCTGGAACTTGGCTTTCCCGGAGATTTGGAACGTAAATATGACGCCGAGGTCCGGAATCCGGGTACCTGTAAGCATATATCCGTTACCCTCGGCCCGGTAGAGGTCTTTCGGCCGGTCAAATTCTTTCCAATGTATACCCATCATGGCCGCAATTTCGAGGAGGCCGGAAATGGTGGTCTTCGCATACGGCTTCTGGACATTAACTGGCATCTTGTCCCAGCTCCGCCTCTCGGCCTGTACCGCGATGGCGAGAGTGTGGTTGGAGAATTCAACACAAGGGGACCTCATGGACGGGCCGTTGCGGTAATGGCGCCGCTGCCACTCGTGGCTCTCCCTTTCCATCGACTGGAGTTGCGAGAGTAGCCTCAGCCAGGACGCCCTCTCGTTGTAGGTTGAGTGCCTTGGGTTTTCTCTCATTGACCGTCTCAGAGCCTCTTCCTCCCTTGAGAGCAGTGTTTTCGTCGCTGCCAGGCTTTCTTGCGTGCCGGACACAAAATGGACGGGTTTGTCCTTGATCGGCCCGTGTGCATTGCTGGGGCGGCAGACGAAGATGACGGGAACCTCGAACAGCGTTTCGAAGCGAAACTGGGTAGCTCGCCAGATCCGTCTTGTGAAACTGGACCAATCCCCCATGACATCTGGCCCGCAGTTTGGGGGCGTCCGGACTTTTTTCTGAGGGGCAGACATCTGCGTCTGAGGAGAGCCGCGCGTATTCGAGGATTTTCGCCCGCGAGAAACTATTGTGCTGAGAAAACGGCCTTCTCGAATCGGTTCGGGGTGGCGGAGGTCAGCCCGATCAACGACGGGATACTGAGGAAGAATCGAAGTGTCATCGGTCAGGGTGTAGGTCGTCATGATAGTCCGAGTCGCGGAACGATCATCAGGGGCCTGAATCGAAAAGGCGTCAAGGGGGCGCTGGACACGTCGATAAACACCGCTATCGGCCAACGTCTCTTCGAACTTGAGTTGAGTCGCGGATATGCAGCCGGCGTCTTGTGTGGATTCCAACGTATTAACGATAGGATGGGATGCCGCAACGGTTGAAGGTCTTTGAGAGTCAGGGAACAAGACACCCCGCTTCGCCTCGAAAATACGCTCCATTCGTTCTAGATGGTTCTGAATGTTTATGTTGCTTTCGAGAACTTTGCTGAGTTTATTCTCAAGGTCCAAGCCAGATTGCATGGCCACGATATCAGAATGGCTGGGGGGGGGGGGGGGTTCAGAATATGTTCATCCCGCTATATATATGCGAACCATGAGAACTTACCATTGAAAGATGTTCAGCATTAGAATAAGAGAACTCTTGCAAACTTGGATCCTCTGGATGACCTTTACGACATCATCCTGCGCCTGGGCCCACCTAACCTTATCCCAGGTCCTCATCAGCGATGAATCCATCAGCGATGAACTCGTCAGCGATGAGCTTGCCAACGATGAGTTGGTCAAAGAGTTCGTCAAAAATGGGTTCGTCAACGACGAGTTCGCCAACGATGAGCTGGTCAACGATGAGTTGGTCAAAGATGAGTTTGTCAAAGAGAGTTCGTCAGAAATGGGTTCGTTAAGGATGAGTTTGTCAGCGATGAGCTCGTCAGCGATGAGTTCACCAACGGTAAGTTGGTTAAAGATGAGTTCGTCAATAATGGGCTCGTCAACGATGAATTCGTCAACCCAAGCGGCTTGAGGGTGTCAATAAGCTCGTCGAACGACGTAACCAGCGCAGACACGGTGACAGCTGCGTCCTGAACTGCTACCAAAGCCCGGGAATCTTTGGGGATCGAATCAATGCGTGCAAAAAGGGCATGTAACCTCGTAATAACCGAGTGTATGTCGTTGACTTCAGCGAGGGCCCAGGAGATCGTCTTAGGAGCGTCTCGGATGGTGGATTTGACCGTGTCGAGGAACCTGACCACCGTCGTGACTGTCCCAAGAAGACCGAGGACACCGGTCGCGATGGTTAACGGATCCATGATGGGTTGAGATACGTCGCGTCAGAACGAGCATGGAACGCTATGCGATGTTGAGCATCATCATGGGTGTAAGAAAGCCTTTACGAAAAGGGGTTCTGGAATCTTGACGTCGGGCATCAACGGTTTCAACCTCTCCCTCCCCTCCCCTCCCCCAGCGTATGTGGCCTATCGAAGAAACAAGAGCGAGGTTTTGATGGAGAGGAGTGGTCGTCTGTCACGAACAGAAGTATTAGAGCGTCTCCTGCGTGAGAGGAATACGAGGAGAAAGCAGGGGGAGGGACGAATCCGGAAAGTATAGAGATTTGAGAACTCGCCAATCCAAAAACCTAGGTTCCGTGAGGATCAGCTCTTCAATCAGTTGCGGTCGGAGTTGAACAGAGATGTTCCGCTTCTCTCCAGGCCTTCACCGGAATTCAGCCAATCGAGCATCGCCAAGCACCATCGAAGCGGCCCCGTCTGCTGTCACTCGAGGCACCTCAGTCAGGAGGACAGCAAGCAGAACGAAAAGACGAAAACTGGCAGACGGATAGACAGGATTTTTATTGCAGAATATGTTTATTTATTATTTATGTGTTAATTGCAGCCTTACGACCCCGCCTCTTGCCTTACCTTAAATAACCTACCAGAAATACCTAGGTACCCAACCGCATCTCTCATTAGCCAATGGAATTATAGATCTGTGACGCAGCGAACGAGGCGTCTCACGAGGCATAACCATGGACCATGGCTGCACAGGCATAGGATTGGTCTGATGGAGAATCTGGAAAACAGTCCAGTACTGGTTTATCTCCCATTCCTCCTCAATCGCTTTAACCCTCTTATTATGTATCTACATACCTCGGTGACCTCGATCTCCCCGAGCTTCTGCTCAACCCGCACCAGTCAGAGTCGAGGACCATAATCCAGTTTCAGCCAGTTGTGGTCGACTCCGGTCAGAACGCTGGACCAAAAAGAGTGCATTGTGGACCGGAACACCCTCGGTGTTGACACTGGCACTTCCGGACAACTCTATTCACAAGTACAACATAATCCCAGATCCCAAGCTATGACAAAATCGATCCAACCTTGATCAGTCCGAGTCCTGACCCGAGTCCGACGGAGAAGGGTAGTAGCAACGTTCGCAATAGCCCGGCCTGCTCCGTCTTTCGCGTCTAATGCCCCACGTGTTACGCACACATTGGGCATTCGCCCCCTCGGGGGTCCTCTCGGGGCATTGATCCCAGCCATCAGACCACCAATGCCCGCACTCCGCGTAGTGGTATTGAATGTGATTGCACATAGTCTGTTACTGGGGCTCGATGGCCTGAGGCTCCAAAATAGGTTGTTAGTTATGGGGGGAGCTTTCGGGTTTATGCCATATGTTACATGATCAGGGTGGGTTCATGTTCCTAGGGGGATACGTACCGCCTGGTATAAGTCGTAGAACTTGGAATGCCTCGTGAAGAGGACGACTGGGGGGATGAACAGGCCGGGAGCGAGGATGCGAGTGAATGGAAGAGACCCCAAAACTTGGTGGAGAGTGTTAATGGTGAGATAGGTAATAAGGAGAATTAGCGGGACTAGGCGTGAAGAAGTCGGTAGAAGGGAAAGAGAGAGTGTGGGATTTCGAAAGCTACCAGGTGACGGGACGAAAACGAGAATAGCTTTTTCCAAGAATCCGTTCTTAACGCAGTCTCAGTTGGTGTATATATGCAAATTAGAACACACTTCCTCGGCGCCTTTTTGATCCCCATGTTTCCCGTTCAGATCATCTGTTGGAACCTTTTTTTTCCCTTTCGAGGTCAGCTCAGCCTCACAAGGACGGGGAGGAGGTCGTCGCAAACGCAATAAGCGCCGGATCGTGCAGCTATGGCCTGGCAACGACCGACGGTGGCACTAGGTTCGGCGGCCGTGTTTGGATTTAAGAGGGCTGCTGGCCAATCGACCCGAATATCCCGGGCAGCCCAGAAACCGGCGGCCGTTGACATCGGTCACAGAAGGCGCGAACTAGGGTGGTAGCTCACAAAATCTGGCGCTTGCACTGTAGAAGCTGCACCTCGAACGCGGTTCCTAGACCAATCAAAACGAAGCTGTCCGGCGCTTGTGCCTGTCGCCCACGTGACATTTCGCCCTGCCTGAGCAACCGTCTGTCATTGCGCTCCTCCCAAACCTCTTCTTCAATTTGGACGACGAGTTGCGACGAAGCCAGACATCGGGCAATGTAGCGGAGACTCCAGAGTAGACCATAATGGATCCGTTCAGCATTCCTATAACACCGGTTGCCGCCCCCCACATCGAGGTCGATCCGTCCCTCAGCACCATCACACAGGGTGAAGCTATCGATACCCCGGTTCCAGAGGTCCGCGCCTTAACAGAAGAGCGCTTCAATAATTTTGAATTGGATGGCGTTACCCATGTTGTAATTGAGCAAGTCATCTCATAGACTATGGCACATTGGGAAGAATACGAACTGCGAGGCTAACTAGGCACTCTAGAATCACGTATTCCCGACAGACGCATGTTTTCCGATCCATCGGCGTTCAATACGACTGGAACCTTCCGCTTCCTTTTTGGAATTACCTCGGGAGGATTGTCGCCAAGGGTGTCTTCGACGACCGGCTCGAGCTTGAGAATCTCAACTGTTCTGCGGTGGGCCGACGAGAGTTTGTTGCTTACACGACGTCTGCGTGGAAGGCCGCTGTAGAAGCACGGAAAGCGGCGGGCGAGGCCGAGCGACCACCACTTAACGTCATCGAGGTGAAGTTTAAGAAGCCGCAGCCGGGACAACCAATCGAGATGACTTGGACCCCTGCGAGAGCGCTAATTTCCACTAGAGTCGCGAGGATGAAGCGATGTGGGTTGAAGACTTGGCCATCTTCTCGAAGACACAACTAATCCGGAACAAACATAGGGAATGATCATTCTGATAAGCCACCAGAGTGGTTCGTCGCGGAAGCAAACGTTGATGGAGCGGGCGTCAAAGATCTAGGCGTTAGTGATGGAGGAACCGAGGGTCAATGATACCTAGACATTTTCTAGTGAGTGTACAAAACTGGGTTTAAAGCCACCGACTAGGTGTGATGGGAATGAGAGCCGTTTCCTTATTCCATACGGAGAAGTTCTCTTTTGAAGCGATCTTTTCCCTGTCCGTGCCTCAAACTGCATGAAAAGAAGCTAAATCGCGCCAAGAATGTATCACGAGTGGGCGCTACGGTCTGCCAGTGGCCCGAGCGAGTGATGCAATTGCCCATCACGAAGGATCCTCTAAAATGAATGCCCTTGTCGTTGCGTTCTATTCGTAGATTGGGTCGTACACTCGCTCAACCGCTGTGATGCAAGTTGCTGGTCACATGCACTAAGTTGACTTGACACGGATTGGATTTGCACGAAGTATCGCTAGGCAAAAGCCACCGACTCACTCACCCCAAGGCACCCTGCTGTCGAGTGTACCTAGTAGGCATTAGGTGTGAGCCCGAGCACTCGCCGCGCCTTCGGTCCAATTCTTTCATTGTCAAAACCAACGAACGCTCCTGCCTGGAAATTGCCGAACCTTTTTTCGACAATCACATCTACACCAACATCTGAGTGATTGCGTTCTTCATGAATCCAACAAACCACCCACGCAGTAACAAGGACGCGCATAAGGAATTGCTTGTTACACAACGCCTCGGCTAGAGCTCCGTTCCCACCCACACCTGAGTGGTCGGTACCTTAGGTATTCAACTAAGGTACCTAGGTAACCACACCCCGATGGCTGCGCAATCAATTGTACAGCTTCTTCCTGGCCATCGCCCGGGTCATCGCCGGGGCCCGAATCGATCACCGCTCTTCCTACTATTAGGAGGGCTCACATTACTGTCACTATGCTTCTTCGCATCCCACTTGCCGGCCCTACTGCCACAGCTCACCGGCTTTCGTCCGTTTGGCGGCAATGCAGGCGAACCCCAGATGACGTCGTCAGCTGTGGCGCCCCACCATGCTGGTGCATCAACGGCCGAGTTGATCCTCGAATTGGTTGAGCTGGCCAAAGCAAATAAACTCGAGACTAACACGATGGAATACGGAACCAACAAACACCCACCCTTCAAAGACGACCCGCCACTTCTTGTTAAGGACCTTCCGCAAGAGCACATTCCGTCTTATACGCCCCCATCACTCGGAGTGGAGAGAATCAATGGAAAGAGACTGGTTGTCGTCGGTGACGTGCACGGCCAGCCCGCCGCTCTCAAGGCCCTTCTTGAGAAGATAGGCTTCGACCACAAGCATGGCGACCACCTCGTTCTTGCCGGCGACATGGTCACGAAGGGGCCCGACAGCAAGGGTGTCGTCAAGCTAGCCATGGCCGTCGGGGCGAGCGCCGTGAGGGGCAACCAGGAAGACAGGGTGCTGGCAGCCGCCAGGGAGCTCCGCCGCTGGTCGGCCAACGACGAGTTTAAGTCAGACCTTGCTAGCGAAGCTGAGAAGGCAGATGGCGAAGTTGGAATGGAGACCCGGAGGCAGAACCACGCCCACCGCGTCGCCGAGTCCCTCACCCGCGCCCAGCTCGCCTGGCTCAGGTCCCTCCCCATCATCCTCCGCATCGGGCACCTCCCCGACGCGGCCTCTCCTCCATGGAACGCCAGCACCCTGGCGGTTGTCCACGGCGGCCTAGTCCCTGGTGTACATTTGGAGAAGCAGGACCCGTGGGCCGTGATGAACATGCGGAGTCTAAAGTACCCTCGCAAGGGCAAAGGAGGAAAGAAGGGAAAACACCACAGTGAAAGCCAGCTAGAACCCCCCGCCGACCACGACGAAGACCAAACCGACCCCATAACAACAGCAATAGACGACCTCACTCTCGCCCCGGACGCCGTCGCCGTCCCCATCGACACCCACGGCGGCGAACCCTGGAGCCACGCCTGGTAAGCCTACCCTTCCTCAAACCCCAACCCTAACCTAAGCAAATCAACCCAACCTAACACCCCCTTTCCAGGAACCGCTACCAAAACCGCCTCCCCCCCCACTCCCCACACACCACCCTCGCCATCTACGGCCACGACGCCAAAGCCGGCCTACAAACCGACCCCGAAGCCGACATTTCCCCCTACTCCCCACCCCCATCCAGCCACGATAACAGCGACACCGACACCCAAACGAAAACCAAAAACAAAAACAAACACAAGAAGAAGAAGAAACAAAAAGGCCACCGTTACGCCTACGGCCTCGATTCGGGCTGCGGCCACGGCAAGCAGCTCACAGCGCTAGTTATCGAGGCGGTGGGGGATCCGGCGGGACGGGGCGCCATAAGGCACCGCATTGAGCAGGTGAATTGTGCGGATCCTGGCGTGGTGGTCCAGGCGGTTGAGGGGGTGGAAGAGGTGGAGGGGGGGAGTCAGCGGGTTGTGGAGTGATGTTTTGGTCAGGGGTAGTCAGGGGTCTGGTCTGAACTGGTCTCGTCTGAACTGGCTTGGTCCGAACTGGTGTTGGTCTGAACTAGTTCAGTCCGATCTAGTTTAGTCTGCCGGGATGGTCAAGTGGCAAGCAGTACAAAGTATTCGCTCGGTGGACGGCATCTGCAGCCCGCTGACTGACTGGCCGGTTGGCTGATATGGTGGGACTTGGGAGACTTGGGATTGAGTGGGGTAGGGCGGTGGTGGTTACACAGCATGCGGTCGGCCGAACTGTTTCTTGGGTGGCATTGGGCTGCCGGCGGGAGGGGGTGGGCAGCCTTCGTTTTGGATGGGAAGCCGGTGTCTTGCATATGATGAGCTTTCCAACAGTTGGGTTGCATACTTTTCATCGGGGCAGCGTTGTCTCTGAGGCATGGCGTTTGGGATGAGTTTGGCGGTTCGCCTTGATGGCACAAGTTTGCATGTATCAAAGCATTGGCAGTGAATAATGATAATATTCTTTAAGAATTAAATTAGCAGTCTCGAAAACGCAAGGCAGGCCATTGAGATTGATTGGCAAACTTGATTTATTTGCATCCTGTATAGCAGTGCTGGCTTGCTCGCATGCTCCGTAACCCAGTCAAAGCAGTACGTCGTTTTTGCTAACGATAACCCATTTTTTGTTGGTGCGCGCCGCAAGAAGTCCGGCTCAGTCTAGAGTCGTCATAACGTCCATTACCCTATTCTCCTCCTCCCAGTGACCGTTTACTGCAGCTTGGCCTTGATGATGCCCTTGAGGGTGACGGCGTCGGCCGCGAACTTGCTGATGCCCTCACGGAGCTTCTCGGTGGCCATCTGGTCCTCGTTGAAGTCGAAGCGGAAGTTGGCCTCCTCGTTGATGTACGTCTTCTTCTCGATGTCGAGCGAGCTAGCGGCCGAGGCGTCGAGCTTCTTGGGGACGGCCTCGCTGGAGTTCATGAGCTCCTCGAGCAGGTTGGGCTGTTGACGGAAATTAGCACAAGAAAGTCTGACAAGTTTAAACAAGTTTAAAATAAGCTGAACTTACGGAGATGGTCAGGTAGTCGCAGCCAGCGAGCTCAGTGATCTCGCCGGTGTTGCGGAAAGAGGCGCCCATGACGATGGTCTTGTAGCCGTATTTCTTGTAGTAGTTGAAGATGCTCTTGACGCTGGCGACACCCGGGTCCTCCTCCTTGGCGTACTCCTTCTTGTTGGCCGCCTTGAACCAGTCGAGGATACGGCCGACGAAGGGAGAGATAAGGAAGGCACCGGCCTCAGCGGCGGCAATAGCCTGGGGAAGCGAGAACATGAGCGTGAGGTTGCAGTTGATGCCGTGGTCCCGCTGCAGGATCTCGGCGGCCTTGATACCCTCCCATGTCGAGGCGATCTTGATCAGGACACGGTCCTTGCTGATGCCCTCCTTCTCGTAGAGCTGTTCAGAATGTCAGCAAATATCCAATGCCGTCAATTGGAAATAGGAATCATACCTTGATGATGTGGAGCGCCTTGTCGACCGAGGCCTTTGTGCTGAAAGAGAAAGCGGCATCGACCTCGGTGGAGACCTTGCCGGGGATGATCTCGAGGATCTTCTTGCCGAACTGGACGAGGAGGTTGTCAAGAGCAGAGTCGACCTGCTCGGTGACGGAGCCACCCTCAGACTTGGCCTGGGCAACCGCAGCGTCCAGGAGCGCGGCGTACTCGGGCTTCTTCGTCGCGGCAAGGATCA
The DNA here is from genome assembly GCF_020726465.1 of Chaetomium tenue. Classification (NCBI taxonomy): domain Eukaryota; kingdom Fungi; phylum Ascomycota; class Sordariomycetes; order Sordariales; family Chaetomiaceae; genus Chaetomium; species Chaetomium tenue. Next base: position 3,508,571 of record NW_027117333.1, on the reverse strand, counting down.
GGGACGGGTTGGTGGTGGCATCTTGCGGCTTGTACTTGCCGATGGCTGGGAGATTGTGAGTATACTGTCGTCGATAAAAAAAAAGGCTCAGAAGAGCGCGGTGGCGCCGGGTTGGGGGTCACTAACAGACAAAGTCGCCTAAACGTGTTGGGTTAGCGAGGGGTTTTCAACCACGGGCTAGTCCAAGGGATGAACGTACCAGAGTCACTGACGACAACCTATGGTCAGGCAGCACAGTCAGCAAAGTATTCTCGCAACGTAAACCAAACAACCCGCAATTCCGGGCGGAAACCGCCATGTCGCCCCGCCGATAGTGCCTTGGGAATCAAGAGCTTTCTCCCCAACGAGGGGCTTGGTGGGGTAACTGTAACTGAACTTACAGTGCCAGTGGCCTTGAGCTGCTCGAGAGAGTTGGACATGATGGGCAATGTGAATCAAAGCAATGGGGTATAAAAAAGGAGGAAGCTTTGGCGATAGGTATCAAAAGGGCAACGACCAAAGGGAAATTTTCGAGGTTGCAAGTTTGTTATTGTAGGTTGTTGGAAGAGTGGGATGTTTGGGGACTGGCGGATAATATCTCGCCTTCCCTGAGACGTGGGGCAGGCTCGTCATAGGTTCCCCCCCCCCCCATTTGCCCATTTTGTTCCCTCGACTTTGCCCCTCCATCCTCGCCGCCCATTCCCGCCGCCGGCAGCGGGCCCCAACACTTTTTTTACACCCTGAAACGGTTGGTTCAAGGGATGTCCCTTGGCATTTCGTCCAATTGTCGACCGGCCGAACTCCGAAGAAACAAAGCCAGCCCTGATCTCAAGTGTATCCTAGGCAGGGAAGGTCCCGCCATCGTGACGCCTTGACACCGTACGAGTCAAAGCCTGGTCCTCCCCCAAGACAACCACACCACTTAAAACCCCCCGCACTGTCCGATCCCCTCCGAACACTCCGCCGATCCCGGGTCTCAAAAACCCATCCTCCAGCCTCTTACTCAGCCGAGCGCGCCAACCAGCCTTCTACGGCGAAGCGTGCGGCATCCCACGGCATGATTGGGCAATGGGGCCGGGTCCACCAACCCCCAAATAGCCGGGAGAAGGCGTGCCCACCCAGTGCCACCAGCGACTCCGCGCCGCGGAGAACGTCTCTTTGTCACGCATTACGTATCAGAAGCTGCGCGTGCTTGATAAAGCTGATGGGAGAAGAGGTCATGAGACCCAGACCGCAAACCGGTGCTTTTTATTCTGCCAGTGTACTCAAACCATCCCCGACCACGGGATGTGTATGTAGTGTAGATAACCAGTTAATGTGCAGCCGAGCCAGCCCGCCGTTTTCCGATTCCGGTTTCCGAACCCCCCGAACGCGCTTTTTACGATGCGAGATATACTCCCCTTGGCCACGAACGCCCTGTCATTTAGTCCTCGGTGATATCGCCGTACTCCCAGATACCCCGACGCCCCTCCTTGGCCTCGGCCTCGGCCTCCCGCAGGCTCTTGAGCACGGGCTCAAAGACCTTGCTGCGCTCCCACGCCTTCAACTTCCGTGCGACCAGGGCGTGGCCGTCCAGGACGACCTGGCGGTTGATCGACTCGGTGCTAGCGCCCTCGGGCTTGCGGTTGTACAGGGTGACGTAGGTCACGCCCTCCTTGTTGTCGACGTAGTCGAAGCAGGCCACCAGCTGCTTGCCCTCGGTGAGCTCGTAGAGGTAGTTGATGGCATCACCGAGGTAGTCGGGGGATGCCGGGAGCTGCGCGAACGACAGCTGGGTGTCAACGGCCTGCGGCTTCAGCTTCTGGACCGTGAACTGGGCCTGACTGAGCGGCCGGAGCTTCGACCACGGCTGCTTCTCCGAGTTGCCGTAGTCGATGTACACGACCTCGGCCACCTTGGCGGCGCGGTCGTTGGAGCGGATGCGCGCCCTGTACCACTCGCCGTCCTCTGTAAACTGGGCGGCTACGTAGTCACCAGCCTTCGGGGCGTCCTTGATGGTGGCACTGTTCGTGGGGTTGATGTGGAACTGCCGGAATTGGTCCATCAAGGACTCCAACGCGTCTGTGCCCTTCCCGATCTCCTGAACCTTGATCCGGCCGTTCGCGTCAATGTTTGTGATGATAACGTTCCGGTAATCCTCTGGCTTCTTCTCAATAGTGACCGAGGCATCTGCCGCGGGTTCGCCAGCTGCGGCCTCCGCTTCCTCTTCGGCGTCTTGCGACGGGTCCCAATCCTGCCATAGCCCCTTTCTCGCCTCCTTTGCACGGTCTTGCGCGGCCAGAAGCTCGGGGGCATTACCCGACTTCTCAGCCGAGTACTTGTGAACAGAAGCCAGGCCCTCTTCGACAAGAATCTTGGCGAAGCTTTCCCGGTTCACAAATAGGTCACCAATGAAGCCGCCGACCTTGTCGATGTCGTGGACGTCAATCTCGCAATCCCTCTGATTGCAGCGCTTGTTGGCCAGGTCCAAAGCCTCCTGCCCAAACGGCTCGCCCTTATCCTGGGGGTTCCGGCCGGAGCGAGGAGCACGAACACCAGCGAGGACTAGTGTGAGCTTAGCACCCTCACGGGGCACCAGGATTGTGAAGCGAGACCCAGATTTGCAGAAATCGACGATACCGGCGACCTTGCGCTGCCTGGAGAGGGTAGAAAGCTGAATCTTTGCCTTCTGGACGCTCTCTGACATGTCGACGTATTGCCTGACTTTGGGTGCTTTGCCAGACCACATCCCCTTCTTCTCCTCCTTAGCCGTCTCTTGAGCTGCCAGCAGCTCGTCGTAGTTAGACGCCCGATCGGTGTCGTCCTTCCGGTGCCTGATTACGGAGCAGTAGCCTTCCTGGACGAGCTGCAACCCGATGTTTTTACCATTCTGGGTAATGGTAGCGACCTCGCGGGCCTCGAAGTCGTCGCTGGCGGGCTTGGTGCCATCGACTGAAATGCGGACGTGTTTTCCAATAAGCTTCTTCCGCAGGAACTCCTTCGCCTCGTCCCTGAAGGGCGCCTCAGAGGACTCTCCGGCACGGGGCCCGCGGACACTGCTCAAGCTGAGCCTCTTCTCGGCACCGGCCTTGTTCCTGACGATAATAGTATCGGCGCCAATGATTTTGGTGACGGTCGCATCGTGCTCCTTGCTGTCGGTAGTCTTGGCGACAAAGCCCTTGTGTAGACGACGGCGGGCACCTTGAGCATCCTTCTCGGCAGCACGGAGGGAAGCCATGTCGGCGCCGAGCATGGTGGAGTGGAAGTCATTGCACCGAGCGAGACCCTCCTTTAGAAGGAACTCGGCAATATTTCCGCGAGGGTGGATAACGGCGCCAACGAGCTGACCCTGAGGGCTAGCGCCCACGATCTTGATCTGGACCGGGCGTTGGAGAAGGCGTTGCTCGACAAAGTTGCGGGCCTCATTACCAAATTCCTCTGCGGGCTGTGTCTGCCCGTTCGACTGGTTGACACGCTCGGTCGAGGGGGTACGGATACCAGCCATGAGTGTCATGACCTGCCAGTGCTTCTTCTCTTCAAGGAGCAAGCGGACAAGAAGCCTGTCACCGCTAATGACACGCTCGACGATGCCGTCTACTGTCTTGCCTTTCCATTTGTTCATGAACTCGGGGCCGCCCAGGTCGTTCTGGACCTCGATAAAACCGCCGGAACCAGCATGCAGCCCCTTGGATTCATCCTTTGCTGCTGTCTCGAGACTCCGCAGGTTATCGATCTTGGCGATAACGTCCTCGGACTCCTCTTTTCGTCCAGCATCTTCTCTGACCTTGAGCCAGCCAGCACTGACTGCTGCCTCTGGAAGCTCAGTGCCATCCTGGAGCGAGGCAGTTCCGTATTCCCGACCAGAGTTGGGGATGGTGTCTGGAGCGTGGGTAAGCATTAGCTGTCGAGGTGAAACAGCAAACATTCATGAGTTTGTACTGTGCATCGCGGAGTATCGAGAGCAAGCAAGCCTGATGGGAGTATCACTTACACGAAACGCTGAACTTGACTGGTTTCCCAACGGCTAGGGCCCTCAAGAACTCGCGTGACTGAAAAGCATACGGCTCATCGCCGTCCTTGCTCAGGCGAGGGGCGGAGACATAAGCAAGCGAGAGTGTCCGTTCGGCCGCAGGGTTGTTGGGTCTAGTGAGCACGAGGGTGTCTCCGCTGAGCACCGACTTGACATTGGCAATGAATGATGACATGGTGGTAATCGGTGGTGGTCGAAAATGGGAAAGAGATGTGCAGCGTCCGGAGACCGCCTCTGTCACAGTCGGTTAGCTCAACTCCACACCGCCGTTGTCTTGGTTCCGTAAGTAGAAGAGATGTGGCTTCTAAGGACGAGGAAGGCCTTCGTATCGTGAAAAAAAAGGGGGCAAAGTCAAAACTCAGAACCGGAGCATTCTCTCTCTCCAAACAACACATCACATGCCACGACCTCTATGGTCAGTATTCTCGAGGTCTTGGCTCATAGTACCATCGTTGTTCGGTGAAGACACTCCCGGAACCAAGCCCGCGATAGAAAGAACCATATGAACGGTATTCTTACCTGAGTAATGTAGGAGATGGTGACAAAAGGGAGGGTGTAGGAAGATGGTGAAGCTGCTGAAAAGAGTCAGAAGCCCGGGTTGATCTCGTGCGGGTTCAAAAGGGACCTCAGGCGAGCAATTGGCCTTTTTGACAGCTTTCAAGATGAATTTGGATTGGTTCGTAGGGGACTGTGGGGAAGAGCTTCACTCCTGGGGAAACTGTCCAGGGACACCTAACAGAGGGGTTGTCCCCACTGGGCATCAGCCCAGAACCTGCACTGTGAGTTTCGCCCCACATGAGGTCCGGGTCTCCATAGGTCACGATGGGTTGCCCAACAGTCCTATTTCAGGCGTCAGAGCATAAGGTAGACTTTGATCCGTTGATCATGGTATCTATTAAATTGTAGGTAGTTATGTAAGTACGGCCACGGGCTTGTATTTCAAGACGATCCCTGATGCGCAGTCTGATACAGACATAAAGTTTCAAGCAGGACTCGGCAAGAGTCGGCAATGCCCCGCAATCCGGAAGCTCGCAGAACGAAGCCCAAACACCGTGTGAGGGTAAGGTACCTAACTTAAAGATAAAAACACACTTGGTTCCAGAGAAAGACATGTCAATATTTTACAAACAACGAATGGTGCCATAATTACCATATCAACAAGTACAGATCAACGCAACGAGATGATGGCCCCTTTATCGCACTGTGGAATCCCTTGTCGAGGACAGCTACCCCGCACATTCCGTCATCCACTCTCCAAATTAGTGGCAAGGTTCCCAACGAGGGATGAACATCGAAATTAGAGTCGAGATGGTCCAAAACTTCCATTCGGGAAGTGTAATGTTCTCTTTTTTGCTAAATAGTTTGGTTCGGGATATTTGGGAATGCCATAGGCCTTATGAGCCTTTGCCAAGTTCCCGCATGCTTTTATCTTTTTAGCACACTCGAGCTCTTCCTAGAAATTATTCCTTGGGACTACCAGACGAGAGCTTATATAGCCGTTTACTGCGAGATGCCAATGACACCTGATAGCCTTGGTTAGCAGCCGGTTTTCGGTATGGACAAAAGGTAACAGGTATCTTACCGCAAGCAGGGCGGGGGCCGGCGTTGCCGGTCTTGAGGGACTCCTCGTTGCCCCCCTTACCGAGGTCGTCAGTGCCAGCGTGGACAACGACAGTGCGCTGGCTGATGTTAGTGCTTGATCCTCCGCATGCTACTTTGCTTAGGACATAGGACATACGCCAATAACGCTCTCGGGGCCAATGATCTTGATGTGCTTGTCGGTCACGGTGCCCTTCGAGTTGCCCTGAGCGTCTGTCTCGATGTTGCCGAGGTCACCAACGTGACGGTTCTCGTCAACCGGGGCGCCGTGGGTCTTGCCGTGGGGGTTGACTGTAAAGGCTCAGCATTAGTCCAGGCCCCACCAAAGGAGTCAACAACTTGAGGACTGCTAGGGGCACATACAATGCGGGCCAGCCGAGGTGCAGCCGTTGGTGTTGTCGCCAAAGGTGTGGATGTGCATGCCACGCTTGGCGTTGGCGTCATGGCCGGTGATGTCCCAGGTGACAGTGGTAGGGGAGGACTCAGACTCCTGCTCGAAGATGATCGAGCCAGTGACCTTCGAGTCACCGCGGACGACAGCGACTAAACATGCGCAGGTTAGCATCGGTTCGACTTGGTGACCGAGTGTTCAATCATCGCTGCATATACATGCAAGGTACCAATGCCTAGCGTGTCCATGTGATGATAAAGTGCCCATCAAGGTTGCAAGTTGAAGCTGATTGAGCTCGCAACCCCTCCCATCCCAGACGCAGCTCTCCCGAGTCGGGGAGGTGGGTGCCGTGGATGGCGGGGCAATTCAAGAAGCCTTGAACTTACCAGCCTTGACCATTGTAGCGGTATTTTGTGAGTTGAAGTTGGATTTGAATGGGTATAGCCGGGTTGACTTGGTACGAAGAATTGTCGAGATGGCGAGCGAGGTATTTGGCAGAGCGGAGTGGAAATGTTTGGGAAGAGCTGCTGATAAAGCTTCCCCTATGACCCTCGGAGTCCCGAGGGCCACTCGCTGTTAGGAGGTGGGGCAGGAACTACTTACTTCGTACGAGCGAAAGATTCGCCGGACCACCGAGCTCGATGACCCCGCACTGGGTATGCCGTCATCGCAACCCCATGCCGTCATGGCATCAGGAACAGAAAAAAAGAACGCGAAACCGCCATGTCTCGCTGGCCTGCATAACATTCATTTGACAGGGTTGCGGTGTAAGCTATCAACACCCGTCCGAACGATTTTCTATGTTCCTCGGCTAGGATATCTATCTGAACGACCAGACCCACTCCTCAAGAAACCATCCTGGTATTGGGATGGATATGCTTCCATTCTACTGTGCAGGACGCTGGGTATGATAGGTCAAGGGCCGAGGATTGGTTTTTGTCTGATAGATAAAGATTGTGCTTTGGTCTATCGTGGATACCGTTTTCCGGCGTTCCTTTGACTCCTTCCTGGTCGTGACTTTTGTCCTCTTCGCACGAACATCAATGTCATAAACTTCCTACATAAATCGTGTGATGGGCAAGCCATGCGGCAGCTCTTGAGCGGCCTCGATCATCATCTGTTGCGGTGGATTGTTACTGTGCATACACGGTACAAATTACACAAAAACCAACCAACAGACATGGAAGTTGCTGCAGGTTGCCTGATCCGAGGATTTCGGGTCGCCAACAACCAGCGCTCGGGCCGTCTCGGAGGACGGAATAAGCCTTCTCATCGAGGACTCGACAATGGAATGGTCTCAGTCTGTCGACTTTCGGAAAAGAGTAGGAATCTATCATACCCTCCGACTTTCTTTTTGTTTGTTGTTTCATCCCGTTTGAAAAGGCAAGACCCCACTGACAAGCTCCCCGTGGTTGAGCCGTGCTACCTTACCATGCTGCTGTGCTGCCCTGTCGGTCGCCCTGTTCGGTTGGCGCCTTGGCTGTTTCTGCCTCCATGTTGCTGTGTCGTGCTGTTTGGCCAGGGTGGCTCTAGTGCGCGGGTCCCCAGCACCCCCAGTTCGCCTTGCCCCAGCCAAGATGTGGCTTGGCCGCCACCACTGAGGTTGGGCTTTCCCACCCGCTCGAGTATCGAGGCTCGAAATTGTAGCAAAACCAACAGCACCCTCGATGATTATTACCAAGACGACGCTATCTGCTTCAAATTATAACGTCGCCCTTTTGGCGCCTTCGCGAGCAGCCCAAGTGTCTGATAAATTGAAAATACGAAATTTGTCCGAGAAGTTCCGTCAAAGAGACATCCATCCTTCAGGTCCTCATAGGGTCTGAAACAAGGCGTTACTTGGGTCCATTCGTGCTCCACCCCGACCCTGCAACAGCAACACCCACACCACCCATCCTCGCCTCCACCCTCAACGGCGAAAACCAGCCCCATGTCTTGAAAGGCCTTAGAGCAAGCACACAACGTGTTCATTGTGTTCATTGTCTCGGCGAAGGGTTGCGCATGAGGCGGGCGATTGATTTTTGAGCCATCTCGGTTCCACGCGACCCCATCCCCGGCGCGGCGACTTCTAACTCCCACGGTCCCGGTCTTGATCGACAACTTCAACTACACCCCGCGCGCCCTATCGCAGCCCTCGTGAAGCGCCTCTTCTTCCCCTGCAGAGCACGGTTCTTTGCACCCCCAGCCCCAGCGAGAGCGATATGTCATTTCGCAGCGATGAGTCGCGTCGTTACGGCCATGTGCCGCCAGCGCAATATCCCGTCGCCCCTCCCCCGCAGGAGCCCGCCGGATATCCCGCGCGACGCCCGAGTTTCAACAGCGGCGACGACGCCAACTTCTTCGATCAGCCTGCTACCCCGCCGCAGCAACTCTATACGGCGACAAACTCAGGGAGGGCCGACGAGGAACTCTTCATAACCAGCCCTACCGCCGAGCACCAATCCGCCGGGAACCGAGCGAGCTACATCCCACAGAATGCTGCAGCAGCCAGCTACCAACGGCAATACCATGTTCAAGCTCCACCGCCGCCGCCGTCACATTCCACATACAACCCTCAGGCCTTCGCCCGCTCGCAGTCGGCCTCATTGCCATACCACCCCGCCCAGAACTTGAGGCACACGCCGTCGAGCCCGACATATGCCGCGCCTCCAACCAACTACACGCCGCAGGCGTACAATCCGGCAGCATATGCGAACACCAACGCGGCACTCCCCCAAAGGCATTCCACCGTTGCTGGGTACAACAACTACGGCTACGGCAACTACAACACGCCCCCCGTCCCCCATGTGTCCACGGCCTACGTCGCTCCCTCGTCTTCAACTTATGGTGGGTCGCAACCTTCGTCGGCAACGACCCCTTCGGCTCCTCAACGCTACGAGCCAGCATTGCATAGTCCGCAATATGCGCCATCCGCAGCGCAACCCCCCGTGGCGCCACAATACGAACCGTCTTACTCCGCAGGTTATGGTGCCCAACAGTACTCGGGGTCGTCATATCCCAGCAATGGTGTCACGGCCGCACCGAGCTCGCATGTGCCGTATCCTGTGCATTCCCAGATTCCCGTCGGCCCCAACTACTCGCCTGACCCGAATTCTTTCTCGAACCGGGTGTCTCGATCTGGTTCGCAGCCATCGCCGATACCATCCCCTCCGAGCCGCACGCAAGCCTCTCCCCAAATTTCCAGACATCCGACGAATGCGCCGCTTCCTAGTCGCCCCATGGACGATTTGCCAGAGGAGCCAGACTGGAGAGTTAACGGTGGCGGCGAAGATGATTTTCAAGTGACGCAAGACAACCTGATCCAGGACATCGTCTCGGATCTGGGGGTATCCCCGCACAGCCAACGTCCCCAGCCCTCCAACGGCACCGTATTGGATGATATTCTGGGCAAGACCCAACGGTACAACTCGACCTCATCGAGAACTACCTCCGACACCGGTGTGAACCGGTACCCTTCTAATGCGTCTTCCGCCATGAATAACACCGCAGCTTCGACTAACACCACCTATACTTGGGATTCTGAAGAAAGCGATCCCGAGGGTGCAGCCGGTCTGCTAGCCATGCAGGACGATATGGACGATCGAAGATTCGGAGGGATAACCTTCCCCGCATACATGGAGCCACTCGCTCCGCCACCGCAGCAGCTTCAGCAGCAAGCCCAGCAGCCACCGCAACCACCGCAGCAACTGCCGCCGCCGCCGCCACCGCCCCAGCAACCGCCTCAGCAGCAACTCCAACAGCACTCTCAAACCCCCTCTCTACTTCCCCCGCCGCCAGAGGAGCAGCAAGGCACAGACAGCGATTACGGTGGAACGATGGACCTTGCTATGTACGGAGGTGGGTATGCCGGAAACCTGCATTATGGCAACGAGCTCGGCTCTCCACCCACAACCGCCCACAGTCAAGACGGCCCTCGTCCGCTGCCGACGCCCCAGGGCCAAGGCGCCGAGCATCCTCCATTCTCCGATGTATCGGTCGATTATGGTGGCACTGGCGGCCTCCTCCCGCCTCAAACTCATCGTCTTAGCTTTGATGACGGCGATGAGCGAGTGTCTCTCCATTCGCGGCATAGCGGAAGCGATTCCCCATCCAAAGAGGACTACCCCTATGACCAAATGTTTTGGCACCCTGGCCTTTCCAACCGCCCATTGCCTGCCATCCCTCCCCAAACCCCAGACGGCAACTCTCATCTATCCCCCCAACCCTCAGTCAGGTCTAACCACCAACACAACCACTCCCTGAGCGCAGACTCGAGACTACTCCCATACCCTCCCGATACCCCTGAGACCCACCATGAGCAGAACGTCAGCCAGCAGCAGCAAGTCGAGAGGTCAATATCGCTCTCGAGTCACAGCAACACACCCCCGATTCAAGCACCGGCCCGGTCCCGAACAGACGCTGCCGAGGAGCGCAGGCGAGCGATGAAACACATGTCGCAGCCGCAAGCACAAGCTTACCAGCAGGGGGCGACGGCACCATACGAGGGTTATGAAACAGGGACACCGTCGTCAATGGCCGCTTACGACATGATCACACTACCCACCGGCAGGAGAAAGAAGTTTGTGCCTTCGAAACTCACAGCTGCAGACATCAAGCGTTGCGCAGAGCCATGGGCTCTCAGTGGCATTACCTACTGGGTCCGAGAAATGGCGGAGGGTGAACCGGATCTAAAGAGGAAGACGATAGAAGAAGGTGTCCTGAAGCTCTTCTGCGCCAAAGTCCCGACAATGAACGTCGCCGACGCGGAACTGCTGAGCGCTAGGGTGGTCGACTCCATGTTCTCAGCCGGTATCTTGATCCCCGAGGAAGAATGGGTCAAGTTCGGGACAGGGCAGCTCTCGGGTGTGTTGTGGCAGCTCACCGGCTCCGGGTGTTTTGCGCCCAAGCTGCACGAGGACGAGGGTCTCGCGCCCAGGCTGCACGACAACGGCATCCCTGTGAGATGCTACTCGCACCACTGTGGCAGGACGCTCAAGAAGGCGAACCTAGACAACATGATGTCTGAGGAGGACGTCGTGGTTTTGGATTGGGCTACCTTTCACGGCGTCACCAAAGATGACATCAAATCGAAGCACAAGAAGGAGGTCGAACGGCAGAACGTGCTGCACGAGATCGTCACGGGTGAGGAGGACTACATGGGTCAGCTCGATGTGCTCCGGCTGCTGTACCGCGACTGGCTTCGGGCTTGGCAGCCTCCCATCATTGCGGTGAATCGGATGGATAAATTCCTCGACGCGGTATTTGGCAGGGTGGATGCTGTCCAGCAGATCAACAAGGAGCACCTGCTCGCTCAGCTTAAATATCGGCAACAGGAGCAAGGGCCCTGGATCGTCGGGTTCAGCGATCTGTTCAGAGAGTGGATTCGGAAAGCCAGGCCAATCTACGTCGAGTACTGCTCCTCGTTCCCGTATGCCTCGTATCTTGTTAGGAAAGAGGCCTCGCGAAACCTGCTCTTCCGCCAGTTCCTCGATGTTGTCCGCGATCACAAACGGTCCAAGCGTTTGGAATGGACCACGTTCGTGAAGGCGCCCATCACCAGACTTCAGAGATATGGTCTCCTTCTCGAGACAGTCAAGAAGAACATGCCGGAGGAGAGCGAGGAGAAGACCAACCTAGAGAGGGCTTTGGATGAGATCAAGAAGGTAACACACGAGTGCGATGAGAAGGTGGCCGAGATGACGAGGAAGGTCGAGTTGCTCGAGCTGCAATCGATGCTGGTCTTGCGGCCCGGCTTCCAATCTGTCCTGAACCTCGATCACCTCGGACGAGAACTGCTCAAGCAGGGCGACCTCCAGCGGCAGGGTTCGAAAGGTGTCCGCTGGGTCGACACACATGCCCTACTTTTTGACCACTACTTCATCCTATCCAAGGCCGTCCCCTCGAAGGACGGGAGAAGCGATAAGAAATACGACGTTTCTAAGGAGGTACGTCGCCATCACTCGGATTGATTGTTCAATCATACTGACTTTGAATCTAGCCGATTCCCATGCCACTGCTCTTCCTTGAGAGTTTGAATGATGACCCGGTTGCAAAACAGAAGAGCTTGACAGCCCCTTTGACAAGGACTACGGCCACAACTGGCTCAGGAACACAACTCAATAAGGTGGCCTCTAACGGGGGCGAGCGGCCCGGACTTGAGCACACAGCAACCGGCTCTTCTATAGCGTCGCTCAACACGGTATCCCGGCTCACATCCGCGGGTGCGGACGACGGAAAGATTATCTATCCGTTTAGGATCAAGCATCTCGGCCACGAGATTTATACGCTCTATGCATCGTCGGCTCAAGAACGCGCTACTTGGTGTTCGGCCATCATCGAAGCCAAAACCAGGCACGCCAGAGCGCTCCATGCCCAGAATGCCGAGCCGTTCCGCCTGCGCGTTATTTCCGACTGTGCTTTTGCGTACGATTCGGCGTCGCTGCTAGGAAGGCAACCCAGCGTGTCGATCAGAGGTACACCTTTGGACAGAGCGATCCGAGAGATGGAGCAGACCCATGGGCCAGGGAGGGGCCCGCCGCCGGTCTCGCGGGCGACGGTGAACTGCGCCTGTGCTTTCACGTCATTCGGAAAGTCGCTCATCGCCATCGGAACCGACTATGGCGTTTACATATCCGAAATCTCGAACGCCCGGGGATGGGTGAGGTCTGTCCAGATCAGCAAGGTCACGCAGATTGCCGTCCTGGAGGAGTTCTCTGTCTGTCTCCTGATCGCAGACCGGTCGCTGATATCGTACCCGCTTGACGTGATTGCGCCAGTATCCAACTTCGCCGCGCCCTCACACGACAATCCGCGTCGGGCGCCACAGCGTCTTGCCAAGGACGTTGCATTTTTCGCTACGGCCCGTATGAAGGACCGGATGCTTTTGTTCTACAAGCGCAAGGAGGGTATGCACAACACCTTCAAAGTGCTCGAGCCGGTGTTCCAGAAGGCGACAGAGAAACGGTCCCGCCTCTTCAGTAGCCGCCGGGCTGGTGCTGGGGCGACTGAGTCCTTCCGGGACTACGACGCCTTCTACATCCCGACTGACTGCTTCTCACTGAACCTCTTCCAAAACTACATCGCGGTGGCGACGTCCAAGGGCTTTGAACTGCTCACGCTAGACAAAAAGGTCACGCAGTCGATCCCGCGCGACCTCGGCCAACCCGCCATCGCCAACATCGCGTCGCGCATCAAAGAGCCGCACCCGCTCGGCATGTTCAAGCTCAACGACCAAGAGTTCCTGCTCACCTACGGCGACTGCGCCGTCTACGTCGACAAGCACGGCGAGATCAGTCGCACCCTCATCATGGAGTACTCGGGCAAGCAGCGCAAAGCCAAGGCCGCCACCATGTTCGGCCAGTACCTGCTGCTCTTCAACGACGACTACGTCGAGGTGCGCAACGCCGAGAACGGGCGCCTCCGCCAGATCATCGCCGGCCGCGACGTCCGCTGTCTCGATTACGGCTTCCGCGGCCCGACCGGTTCGGGTGCCCAGGCGGGCCTGCAGCCTCCTGCGCAGCAGGACTCGAAGGGCACGGTGAAGATCTGCATGAGCCATCCGGAGATTCCGGGCGGGCAGATCGTGCTGGAGATGTTGTTGAATGATGGGCATGCGGAGTAAGCTGGTCGAGGAGGATTGGAGCAAACAGGGATAGGGTTGGGAAGAATTGGGTTGGGGTAGGATGAGATGGGATGGGTGATGGATGATGTTGATGTTATTGATGATGACAATGACAAGAATGGGTGGCAGAGCGGTTAATTAGGTTTGGCGGTGGTATTGCGGGTGGCAGTCCTCGTCGATTCGCGGGGTTCGGAGAGCTGGGTTGAGCGGAAGGAGGTTTTGCTTGGAAAGTCAGTTGAAGCAAACGGCGGCTGGTCAGCGTGAAGCGGAGCGGCTTGGGTTTTGGTCTTGTCATATTTCTCTCATATCTTTTGCCCTGCTTATTCATGGGCTGTCTGTCCGTTCACTCGGGTGGGTGCTGGAGGATAAGGCGCTTAGCTTTTTGATACGGTGATTTTATATTTTCTCTTCTTTAACTTAACTATCTGGCCCGTTGATGGTGTTTGTTAACTACCTGGGCACGGCGTTTTGGTTTGCACGTGGCCATACGGCCAATATCATGAGATTTGGGGTAGATCATGACCTCTGTCTTCATTCATCACAAACCAAATGTTTTTTTACTGAGTGAACCTGGTAAAAGATGACTACTCACTCTCGCGTGGAGAGGCAAAAATGTTGCGATCCTTAGGAGGGACCGAGAAAAGATAATGCGTCAGCCGCGAATCGAACGCGGGGCCCATCGATGGCAACGATGGATTTTACCACTAAACCACTGACGCTGTTGTGGTATTTGATAAAAGGAGGAGACCCAGGGAGAGTTTATCCAAGCGAGTTCCATCCTGGCGCAACCTTCCTAATCGGGAAGTCGAAAACATAACTTCGTAAGGTTCATACATGTCTTATTTAGGCCTTTGGTGATGGTGTTGTTATTGCATATGAACATTGTGTGGTACGTGTACGAGGGGGGAAGGAAGTGAGGACGGTTGTTGAGTGGATCGATGGATGACGGAACAACGACAACTCCTAAAACAAAACAATGGGTGTTTGGTTAATAAAAGCCTACAATTCACTTCGCTGAGCAGTGAGTACATGGCCCGGCGGTCGACTTCTGCTCTTGGAGATTGCAATGATGCTATGTAGTTGTCGGGGACGGGGGTTTGGATAAATCTAGACCTAAAGCCGAAAGTCTGAAACTGGTCGATGAAGTATCCTAAGATTATTCCCATCAAAGTTGAGTAATCGCGTTGTTGTCCGCAGTGGCCTGTTTGAAGGGAAGTACGGCTGGATGACGTAGCCCTCCCTACTTAAGTTGAAAGATGCCACTCATGTGTGCCGACACGACGACCAGAGCAATTGTAAGGGAGGAAATTTGTGGCAGAGCCCAGTCAATCCCTTGAAACTGATGGGACGAAGAAAATATCTAGGTCGGCCGCCTCTTGCAGCCGAATCGTGGGTTTATCAACCGCTAGACATATCATAAGTATCAAATAGGTACGCTAGGTGCACGTCAACTGGCAGCAGGTGGTCAGATGGCCTTAGAGCATAAGAAGGGACGGGACCCGCCATTTCTCTCAACCGATTCCAACTTCTCCTCTTACCTACACAATCCGCATGCGAGACGTAACACCCCAAACGTCAACGGTGCGGATTCTCATCATCAGCTTGGGGATGTATCCCCGAGTTTTCTATCAAATAGGTTAGTGCCCTTGGGTTTTCTTACCCGATAAAAGAATATGGGAGCCGTCCAAGGGAACACTTATCCTTTCCTTCCCTCCCAATCCGCTTCTCCAAATGAGATAGAAGAGGAACGTGGCAACTAACTGATCCTGACAACAGAGTGCCAAGGTAGCACGCTCTGACAAGTGGGATACCGGGGGCTCAGAGTGATACTGGGGGGCATGGCATCGAGACTACATGGAAGGTCCGATGACATGAACAAAATGCACTAAAGGATGACGCGACAGCGGGAACCGTGATGACTAAACAGCGTGGTGTAAGCCCAGCGGTAGTCGCTCCCACGGCACCCGGTGCTTTGGGAGCGCGCGCCCTGTGGTAAAAATGATACCCTCGCGTGCTGAGTTCCCTTTCAAAGCCGGCGGATTGCGGGTACTGGGGGATTACAGACCTCAAGTGGGGAGACTCGACTTGGTTTTGAGCAGCAGAATTATTGGATGGTCGTGGTTAATGTGCGCCTTGCGCAAGGAGTCAGAGGGCAGAGTTGACGATGTCGGGAAACGGCACCAGGGAGAGAGCCAAGTAGTTACTCCAGGAACAGGCCTGGGAGCAAAGTCATTAAATTAGAAACACAAGCTACATCCCCCCCCCCTCTTTTAATCATCATCCCAATGCCTCCGACTAATAATAATCGGCCTCGCCGGATCCCACGGCCCATAAATCTCATTCTTATACTTCTGCAGCCCAATCAGCCACCAGCTACACCCGCCCATAGCCAGGGCAGCAATCAGACAGCCCACCACCATGCCCAGCAGGCCCTTCTTCCACGGCCAGCCGCGCTCGTCGCCCAGGATCATGCCGACGCCGGCGCCGGCGCCCAGCACGAGCAGCACCGTCAGCACGACGTGGTAGCGCCAGCTGCGGCGGCGCGCGTACTGGCGGAAGATGGGGAACAGGCCAAACACCTCGATGCTGAACAGCGTCAGGCTGAACACCTGGCCCGTGCTCGGCAGCCGGCTAGCCAGCATGGTTGACGCCATCAGCGCCGCGTTGGTCGACAGCGAAGCTACCGGCATTTGTTTGTTGCTGCTGTGGGTGCTTGTCGTTGTGGTGGTGGTGGTGGTGGTGGGGGCGCTGCCGGCACGGCCGCCGCCCGAGTAGTCGAAAAAAAAGACGTTGAGGGCGAGTAGCCAGAAGGACATGGCCCAGATGCTGTCGGAGGAGGTTGAGCGTGTGAGGGACTTGAGGATCGGGGACAGGCCGAGCAGCGTGAAGTAGATGAGGATAGCGGATTTGATGGTGCTGAGACGGACGTAGGCGCGCCCGTTGCGGGCGATCGGGGATGGGGTGGGTTCGCCGTGGTCCGTTCCATCCGGGCCGAAGCGTGTGGTCGTAGCGGTGGTGGTGGGGCTGTTGGCGGCACTCGCCTGCGAGGCGATCGAGTTGATGGAGCTGGCGGAGCGGGAGTGGGCGTGGGCTGGGACGAGGAGGCCGCTGTTGTAGGTGTTGCCGCCCAGCGGGTGGGGGAGTCGTTGCATATGGGCATGGTCTTGGAGGAGGTTCGAGGTTGAGCTCGCGGCAGAGGGGAAGTTCAATACACTTGAGAGGCTCACGGTACTGGCGTTGAGCATCGGTTGGTCGAGCCCCATCGAGTCCTGCCGTCGAGGCGGGCGGAATTCCTTGGACGCTCGCCTATCTCGTATCATCCGCGCCCTAGCATCCTCATCCTCATCCCCAGACCCGCCCGGCGACTCTTTTGTGACCCACCAATCCCACAGCAGCCAGCCGAGGAATGTCGCAAAGCTGCTCCACCCGACCACAGACACAGGACTGACGCGCTCCTGGAAGATACCAACGAAGCATACGACGAAGATGATGACGGAGCAGACATGCTGTACGATGACGGTCGAGTCGGCAACCAAGGGCCAGAAGTCGTAGGGTCGAACCCGGGGGTTGCGCTGGAGGTTCTCGAGAAAGGTAGCTTGGTCGGTGTAGTTGTCGGGGTCTGTTTAGGTCACGAAGACGGCTGTATGAGCGTCACGTCCTCGTTACGGGAGGGCAGGGGAGACCGGGGTAGTGCCTACACGACTGCTTCACCCAGAGCAGCTTCTGGAAGCGCTTGCGCCTTCTGCTCCGACTCCGAGCGGTGTCCTTATGTCTGGACCGCCCGGGCCGTGTATCCGTCCCAGAACCATTTCCCCCGCTGTCGAATCCTCCGAGATGGCGTGGGGGGGAGAAGGAGGTATAGGCGTCTTCGGGAGACAAATGCGACGGGTCGGGACGGTGCAGCTTGGGGCCAGCTGGCACGGTAGAAGATCGGACTAACGGCGGGAATGGCGTCTCGAAATCAGCGGGGATGGCCGACTGATGGAGACCCGACGGAGGGGCCATGGATCAGAGCGGATGGTCCATCTGCATACCGAAGTATGGAAAATGTTTTGGAAATGGCGGGCGCACGGATACAGCCGTCCACCTTAGAAACTTGAGGCTTGAAACTCGCGATTTGTGGTGTTTGTGGCTCTCAGCTGCCCCCCTGAACGTGCATTCCTGGCAAAGAACAAGCTTTGACGAACGCCCGGGCCATCCCTTAGCGTTGTGGAGTCCCGTGGGATTCTGCTCCGCCACATGTCAGGGGACCAGGAACTCTGTCTCAAATCGCACCCCAATTCGGAAACAGCCGAGCTTCACATCGGAGGTATTGGAGGCCGCACCGGAGACAGCCCCGAGGTGAGGACGGGCTCCTTCGGTCCTTTGGTACCTGGTTTGGTGATCAACAGCAGTCGTACGAAAGCAACAGCGATCCAATTTAATCCCTCAGCAGGAAGGAAACCATGTTGAGTGGAACAAAAGGCCCCCAGCCTTGCCCGGCGTGACGCATTCAACGGGGGGAGAGCACCGGTGACACCTCCCCATTTCCATGTCGCACAACATCCGATTTTTGTGGAAGAGGAACGCGGCAACACGAAAGATTGTCAGCTTCCCACGTGCTCGCTCGACGTGGGCTATCGGTGATAAACAAATGCCGCTGTTTAAGTTTGGTGCGCATTGCTTCACTTCGTATCCGACTCGAGACGTGCTTGGAGCCGAGTAAAACTAGTAGAGCAGTTGGTGCCGGAACCCACCATTCGAGGAAGGTGAATCAATCCGGGAGTGGGGAAGCTGCGCCTCATGTTCTAGACCCGCCGACGCACTTTGGGGGTTTATCGTGATTGATGAGCCCAGCCCAGCCCAGGCACGAGTTGCCGTTTGCGCCTATTCTTCCAGGGTTGTTTTGGACTCAGGCACGAGACTATAAGACCCCGTTCCATCAGCTCCTCGTTTCTTTGTTTCCAACATTGCATGTGTTACCGACGTTTGACATGCATTTCTTAGACACGCCCAATCAGCAGCACTGCACGAGACTCACTGACCTGGTTCTGAAGCTGTCACGGTGCAATTATCCGTCTGGCGCTTGATTCTCCTGCCACCTCGTTGTTCCACATCTCCGCGGCAAACCCCCGCCGCCCCCATTGCCCAACATCCGTTTTGCTGCTTTCCTCTCTTCTCCCCCCCAGATTTTACCTCCTACTGAATTCCGCATCCCCACTGTCACTGTCGGCCTTGCATAGAACAGCGATTACTATTACACCACCATGAAGCCGATAACGCTCTGCCTCGCGCTCAGCGCAGCGCAATTCGCCATCTGCGCCCCTGTCCCCAGGCATTCGATGGACAGGGGAGATAGAATCTCGGGCAGGGAACATGATGCGACACCCTCTAGTGCCTGGCTGGTCGACAACGACCACCAGGGCGACGGCCCAGCACCAAACGGACAGAACCCCCAAATGCTACCTCGGCCAAAAACCCATCAACTCAGCCTTCTCCGTCCGCTTGCTAGGCACAGGATACCCAATGGAGAGAGACATAGAGATCCAGAGAACGATGTCACGCGTTTGCCCCACCATATCCAGGACGAGCATGAGCATGATCATTTTGGACCCCCAGACCTGGATAGTGTTGGTCCGCCTCAACTTGACATGCCGTACTACCAAGGCCCGACTTCCCACGACCGCAATGATATGCTCATCGTCTACTTGGCCGCTGCCTTTATGGTAGTGGTTGTCGTTATGGAAGCGTGGGGGGGTGCCTCTAGGAGGTGAGTTTCCGCACATCGGCTCTGTCTCAGTCACCAAACGCCTAAAGTATAGCCACTAACTAACGATCGATTCCATTCCTACAGGCAAGGTTCGATTCGACTCGATGAGAGTTCTAGCTGGCCGCCAGCCTCGCTTCGAGCAGACGCAAACAACCACGACAGGTCACTGGACGAAAAACGTTCCGTGTGAAACGGTAAATAAGTGCGGCACTGGACCGACATGACACAAACTTTCGACAGAACAACTCCATCCTGTGCCACTAAGCGAGTCCACACGAGGCGTCTATCTCTCCACTTGGGAGTCATTGGGAATGGACTTCTGATTCAAGGTTCTTTGGTTATGACTGGGGGTGGTGGCATTCTGCATGCAGCGATACGTGGCAGCTCTGGGGGGGCATCTTCTGGGATCAGACCTCAGGAGATGACCAAACAACTTGGATGGATGGAATACTGGAGAGTGCAGCCTCGCAGCTCTATCCCGGTTGTCCGCGCATCGGGGAGTTGGACACGACTCAAGTTTCTATGAACTAATAAATGAATTAACGCGGAGAATATTTTGTACAGCGCTCGCTTCCCGCCGGCAGTGGAGCATCAGATGCCAAGATCACTTGAAGATGAGACGAACGGGTTCCCACCGGGCCCTCAAATACGAGCTCGCCGATGGAAGCTCTCGGACCTTCCCGGGACAAGCCGGCGACTGAATGATGTGACCCATTGGGGTTCTGCTTACTTCTTTTGACAGCCCTGTAGGTTTCTCTGGGGAAACCAACAAGCAGGGGAATGGCCAACACAAATTTTCAAGACGAGGCAACTGGGCAACTGGGCAACTGGGCAACTGGGCAACTGGGCAACTGGGCAACTGGGCAATGTATGGTGATACCAAACGGCCTTGTCCGACTTCCTCTTTGGCACGGAATGTTTGCAAGATATACCAAGTGACACGGTCCAACCCAAGCCCGGAAATGCCCAAGCCGCTCGCCACCGCAGCAGTCAGGAAGTCCGTGGCTCCTGTAAACAACGGCGAATAAGGCTGACTGGACATCTCATCGGCTCCGCATTCCCGGACACGGGACCGGCAATTTATGGGGTCGTCGCGGGGCGGTAAGTGTGCCAAGCAGAGTCCATCCCATATCGGGGTGCCAAGATGAAGAGCTCAGCCTGGCCGTCTCGGCCTTCGCGATGTTGGCGGCGGGAAGAAGCGTGGCGAGCGTGGGAACGGGGAAAGAGAGTGTGGCTGAATGAACGGGTCAAAGCAAAAGACAACTTTGCTGGGCTTGTCATGGTTGGTCCCCCGGACCAAGCCGATGGGCCAGCCTCGCGGCGTGGACCGTTAACCCCGTTCCTTCCCTGGCAAACCAGAGCAAGCAAGAGCACGAGACAGCCGTCGGCAAGCGCCGCCAGCTTTTTCTCCAAGCAGTTCCAAGCATGCAACCCCATCTTGGCCTATGACAGGCAGCAGCGGAAATGTTAGATTGCCCTCGGGCCCACCTTCCACTCACGTTTCATGACACCGCATGAGAACAACGCCTCATGCAGCTCCAGCTTCTCAGCCCCAATCACGGCACAGGAGCAAGCCTTCTACACCGTACTACTAGTTGTAGTTCATTTCCAGAGCTTGCTCGACAAACCTTCAAAAGACCACGGTGTTTCCTGCTTGAGAGAGCCCTGGGCTCACAAAACTTGTTTCTTCGTGGCCTCTTGCATCGTCTAGATCCCCCACTTTATTGTGCCGCAAGTGCCCCTCTTGACTACGGCTTGGCTCTCTTGTTACGAAATCTCGGTGAGCTCCCGAGTCTGCGTGAAGCCTCACCCCGCAATTGGTCGGCAAAACAGCACATCGTCATCAACATCAATACAGGCCACAAATCATAAACCTTAACGCGATATACTGAATACTTAGATATGTCACTACAGGTTGATGACGGTGGCCGTCGTGGTCGCTCACGTTCGCCCGGACGGCGCGTGGATGATGAGGACCGCGACAGGAGCCGTGTCCGCGCCTCGCCTAATGTTGTCGACGTGCCGTATCCGAGCTCCGTTGTCGACGTCCCGCGGGATCCGGCATCCACTGCATATGAATATGAACGCTTGTCAAAATGGCCGACGGCTGCCGAGCCTGAGGCGGGGTACCACCCGCCACGCGCACCGCCAGTTGATGATCGCGATGATCCCTACGCTCAGGCGCGGCGTGAAGTCGAGTACCGCTACGACTCTGACCGGCGACGTGAACGAGACAGTGGCTCGGACCGCGAAAAGGGGCGGCAGCGCAGCGATTCAAACCGCGACTCTGCCCGCCAGCGACCGGAGCTTTTCCTCCCTTCCAAGTATGCCGCCCATATCAAGACGGTAGAGCCACCGTCGCCCCGCCAATCACGCGATTCCTTCAGCGGCAGGGAGCGAGAGTCCAGCAAGGAGCGCGAGCGCCGCCGTAAGAAGGAGAAGAAAGAGAAGCTGGAGAACGATCTAGCTTACGGCAAACTCCCCGGACCCCCCAAGTACGACGCCCCGTCTTCCCCCCGCCCCGACGTCTACGCGCAGCAACAGCCTCGCCCCGAGATCTACACGGCGCAGCCTCCCCGCCCGGATAGCTACGCCGCCCCGTCTTCGCCCCGTCCGGATAGCTACGGCGGATATGCGCAGCCGAAACCGTGGGAGTATGCCAAACCGCCAGAAGAGCCCCGATATAGCGGCACGCATCTAGACGTTCTCGGCCCAAGTGGACGTCCCCGCCGTTCCTCGAGCCCGGGCCCGTCGTCGCCGATCAAGTCAGCCATGAAGCGTGACCGGTCGCCCCAACCCCCGACGGCTCGCATGTCGAGCTTGACGGTCAACACCCCTCACCACTCCGCCTCGCTCTCCATCTCGGCCGCGCCGGCATCTCCGCTCCTAGAAGCCTACCACGGGACGTGGCAATCCATGTCCCCCATGCCCTCCCCAATGCTCATGGCCGGTGGGAACCCGCAGATCCTCGACGCGCTCTCCCCCATCGGCTCAGATGACGAACGCGCGGGCGAGAAGCGGCGCGCCCGCCGCGCCCGGTTTGCGGACCCAGCGGACGATGCGGCGCGGCTCGCCAAGGCGCTCAAGGGCGAGCGGCGCGCACCGGAGACGGAGCCCCTGATTGAGATCCTGCCCGGGCTCACGCACGAGCAGATTATGGACCTGCGGGCCGAGTACAAGCGGCTGGTCAAGACGGGCTCGGAGCGTAAGGGCGTCAACATTGCCAAACACATCCGGGCACGGCTGAAGGACGAGGACTCGAACCTGATGAAGGCGTGCTACGCGACGGCGCTGGGCCGGTGGGAGTCGGAGGCGTACTGGGCCAACTTCTGGTACCACGGCGACAAGACACGGCGCGAACTGTTGATCGAATCCCTGACGGGGCGAACTAACGACGAAATCCGGCGCATCAAGGAGGGGTTTAGCGACAAGAAGTACGGCAACAGCCTGAGCAAGTGCATGCGCACGGAGCTGAAGGAGGACAAGTTCAAAAAGGCCATCCTGATGGTGCTGGACGAGCAGCGCATGGAGGAGGAGGACGTCTACGGCCACCCGATGCGCATCGACTACGACCTGGTCGACGACGACGTGCGCCAGCTGCACCACGCCGTCCGCAGCGAAAAGGGCGGTGAGACCCTCATGGTCACCATCGCCATTCAGCGCAGCGACTCGCACCTACGAGAGGTGCTGCGCGAGTACAAGGAGAAGTACAAGGGGGCCAATTTTGCCAAAGACGCGCTGAAGAAGAGCGGGAACCTGGTGGTAAGCATTAGCCCCTTTTCCAACCTCACCCCCTCTCCCCTCCCAACACCCAAATCTCCACCCCCCAACCCAACACATACATACTCACATCAACCCCCCAACAGGGCGAAGTCCTCGCGCACATCCTCAACGGCGTCATCAACAAGCCGGTGCGCGACGCGATGCTGCTACACCACGCGCTGACGGCGTCGCGGCGCGACGAGCTACGGCGCGAGCTACTCATCTCGCGCCTCGTGCGCTACCACTGGGACGCCGCCCACATGGCCGCCGTCAAGCGCGCCTTCCGCGACCAGTACGGCCGCGACCTGCAGGACGCCGTGCGCGACGCGACCAAGGGCGAGTGGGGCGAGTTTTGTGTGCAGCTGTGTGTCGCGCGTATGCCGGATGATGTGCGGAGGGTGGAAAGGGTGGATATTCATCGGTAGGGTGGCGGTTATGGTTGTGGTTGTATAGGTTGAGGGGGTTGGTTCCGGAAGTGGCGAGGGTTCATTTCTTGGGATCGAAGGTCCGGTTTGAGTTGAAGGGACGAGATTTGGGCGAGTTGTTGGTTGGAGGGGGCCGATATTGGGTGGCTGAGCTTCGTTTTCTCGTTCGGTCGTGGGTCATGTTGGATGAATGATATATGTGTATGGCTGATATCCAGTTGATGATGGGCACGATACAGATACGATGTCAATAGCAGGGTTTTGGATCTCTTATCTCGCGGTCAGGTTTGAGTGGGTTTTGATGTCTCATCCTCCCTCTCATGTTACACACGTCGGACTTGCACCAGATTATACTCCGTTTGGCTGTCTCCAAGAGCCACCCAATCATGACATAACATCACACACAGTATAGCTCCGTTGCAGTTGTTTACTCTCCGTTATCAATCCCTTCCCTTACCCAGGTATTCGCTACACCGGTCTCTCCACACAAATTACCTCCAGGTCTTAAACTTAAACGCATTGCCAATCGAACGTGTCACAAAAGCCCACCCCTCGCCGCTGACTTAGCAGGGAGGCAGCCCGCCGCCGGGCGCGCGCGAATCCCAACTATCGGTGCGCGCGGGACGCGTATGCATCCCGAACTCTGTCCTTCGTTCGGAGATGAAACGATGCGATGCGCTGCGCTGCCACGGCGGAATGCGATCCGCCCGCTCAACCCCCCCCCCTTTCCCCCCCGCCTTCCCCCCGCGGATCTATTGAGCGTTTGATTGATAGGCAGCCGAAGCCGGGGGGAGGGGGAGAGCGGGGGGGAGGCGCGCGCGGGGCTTGCGATCCGAAATAACGTTGCGTACGCGGGCCGGGGGAGAGGTTAAGCTCGCCCGGCCTCTCATCCCTCTCCTGTCTCCTGCAGGATATGGGTTGCGTGTGGCTGATGGGGGTGGGATGGGGTAGGGTAGGGGAGGGGCAGGGGGAGCAGGGCAAGGAAATCGCCGGTCGGTTGCACAAACATACACATGAATAGTGTTACAGACAAGAAAAAAGCTTCCGAATCTCGGACTCAATTTGGGTGCGTAACCGGGCCGGCGAATTTCCTATTTTTTGGAGAGGGAAGTTTTGGGGGTCAGTTGTCGGTCGACTAGTTGGTCGGTCGGTATGACGAGTGGCAGGTGGTGCCGTACCCGTCCATGTTGCTATCATCAGAGCAAGACTAGTTGGAGAATTCACAGTAAATGTCGTTAAGGCAGTGAACTGTGGAGTGGTATTGACAAGCATCCCGTCCCCAATTGACGATGGCATATCGTCCCGAGATCGGGATCGGATCAACGCAGAGTTCCATGTCTTCAACGGATGCTGTTTGGTCAACTATGCATATGTCTCGGGCATCGGGGCCCGACCGGGCCTGCTGCTGTCCCTGCAGAGCAGCGTCTAGTGCCGGCCGAGTTTCTCGGTCGATGGACTTTTGCTCCCTGAGCGGGAACGGATCGGGTTCAAGTTGGCGATGGGTTGGGGTTGGGGGCGGCCGCCGCTGTGATGTGCCCACTGTCCTCCATGTGTCCCTCTTTCCCGTTCTGGGATATTGTCAAAAAGGCACGCTGACAAATTTGGGGGTTGAATGGGGAAGTTGCGAGGCCCAAAAGTTAAATGGAGAGGAAGGTCGGCTGCATCTTGCATTACATTGCAGCAACAGCACCTCGCGGCTGTAACTGACCCAAGGTGGGCGGGCGAGTAAGGGAGTGGGCAAACGTGGGGTAGTTAAAGTCAGGCCGGAGGGAAAAGACATAGTTAATATGTGACGGGCCAAGGCGCCGAGGTGGTCGTCAAGTTAACAGTTGACAGTTCTTGCCCTTTTTGCCCTTTTTGGTGGGGGATGCGCTACTCTTCGGACGCTGAACCGGGCTTTCGGGCTTCAGTTCGCTTGCGGGCCGTGGGTTTTGCAGCGCTGATACCCTGCAGTCCCGCGATATTCCCGTCGGCGAAGCGCAGGCACGACCGACAGGGCGCTGAGATCGGGGTGGGAAGGTCCGCAACCACCACCCCTGGCCATGGATGCTGGTCAGGTCACTCGAGGTACCGATTCGGCTCGACCCACGAGCTCTGGTTCGCTTCTGTGCCGTCATCCTGCCGTTTTCCCAATTAGGAAGTAACGGCCCGGTTATCTCGCGCGTTCGTCGTTATCCAGGGGGTTGTAGGTGGCATGCTCCTTCCGCCAATGCGATTTCTTAGCTCATCACGGTGGTGGCTGAGTGAGACTGTGAGATGCCCTAATGCGACTTGGAATCATGCTGCGATTTTGCAGACTAGTTTGCTGGCACGAGAATCGTCAATATGCTCGCGTTTTCGCTTTCGCTTATTCCAGTTTCGTGAACGACAGGCGAGCAGACGGGAACGGAGCGCGAAGTTCATAGTGGAGCCAAGCCTGCCAGCAACCCGCCAGCCCGTCGTCGTTTTCCCTTAAGAGCTCGCCGCGGCCGAGCCCTCACCGGCTTGGCGGGAGGTCTGAAGTGCTTGGCAGCAACTCGGCGCCCGGCGGACACGTTTTCTTGGCCCTCCGCGGACCGATCCCCGCCCCGTGGGCCTTGGGCGGGGCTCCACCAGGCTCTTGCAATTTTGATTTGTTTTTTTACCTTTTTTTTCCTTTTCTTTTGTCTTGGTCAGGTTCCAGCCAAGAGTCTCAACGGCATCAAGGTGGGTTTGACAAGACCAAAAAACCTTGTCGGTCGACATGAGAGGTTCTCTTTTTTTGCGCCGTGGAGATTGGAGGAGACCCGACTACTAATCTGATTCGGCGTTAGGCAGCGTTTAAAGATTGTTCATCAGACTTCGGCGATATCCTGGGTCATGTTTGTGCCCCTGTTTCTGATTTCTTCAAAAGAATGGGACTCGGCGATGATTCATCTTGATGCGGAGTTAACTGGCCGGAGTTAGACAAGGCTCCGTTGACCAGCTCCTCTCGAACTGACGTTAAGGTTATTTTGTTCTCCGTCTTCTCCTTTTGGATGGGTTCCATCTGACTGCAGAAGGGGCAGGGCGGCCATGTCAAGGTGCTTGGACCCCAAGCTTGAGAGCAGAGGACAGCTTGGTAGTTATTTGTCTTGCGGCCCGTTGGCGTGCCTGGCCAAGGGGCTCGGCTTGCGTATCTCTCATTGGCAGTCCAATCTGATCTGCTCATTGGCCTCACGAGATGGATCGCGACCGTTTCGGTGGGATGCGGCGCTGGGTTGCCAAGGGTAGGATCGCTGGGCGCACTCAGAGTGATTCATTGTCAGCGCCCAGCAGCGTTTGGGGGAGCGTATCCATTTGGGACCGGCGTAACGAATGTTGGGCTCTAGCCATTTTGATCCGCTGCTTGGCTGGCCTGCTCCGCGAGACGAGACAGCGGTTGGCGCTGTGGCATCATGATTGTTTGTGTGGTCAAGACTTTAAGCTTCTTGGCGAGTTTGATGTGGGGGTGTAACGGATGCAATCATGAACCCGCCCCGTGAGTCCGCGGAGGCGGAGCGTTCTCGACCCCGATCGCAAACTAGAACGTCGTGTCAACCTCGCGAAACGGAATCCGTCCGCCTGAGCGGCCCAAAACCATGCCGCGGGGGGTCAATTGGTGGCAGATCAAATGGAATGTGCCCTCGAATAACAATTGCAGTCCATGTCTTGACTAGGTCGAATAAAACCGGTGGTGGAACCTGTCTCGCGACTCTCTTGTTGATTGAAGTGTCTTCAAGAGATCTCGCGGATCGAGCCCGCAAACGGCAATATCTTAGAAGCCAAGACCAAAGGTCTGCAGCAAAGGGGACGGAGGGATGAGAACCCCGCGTTTTCTATCCCGCGTATTGATCGGATCCGAAATTACAGGTGTGGCTTTGCCAAAGCATGACGACAACTCTTGGTTGACGATTGGCTTCCCAAAAGGGAAAGGCAGCAGCAGGCTTGCCCACAAACCGATGCAACTCGAAATGCGCCAGGAGTCCAACAAACCTTCATTTCTTTCTGGTTTGTGTGATGCGAGGTCAGCTCCGGCTGCATGTCTTGCAATCATCTTCGCAATCCCAATCTCCGTCAAAGAAAAGGGCCAAAAAGAAAACTAAGGAATGCTGATTATTCAGTTGACTCCCGGATTATCGATCACACATGATTACAAACCTTTTTGATTTTTTACCTTTTTGGAACTAGGTGGTGGCCCGGGCTCCAAAGGGTATCCGTGTCAGGAACAACGGCTGAGCCGTTCACTCAAATTCACACCAAAGGGAAACCAGCCAACCAACCACCGAGCCCGCAACCCCAACCAGCCAACCCGGCCCCGTGGGTTCGGGCACTTTTCGGCAGGTTACAGCACGATGGGTCGAGGCGTCCTCGAGGAGCCCACCGTCCGTTTCCGGTGGGGCTCTGAGGGTTCTGACTGTGTATCATCATGAAAGAGACGATAATTTTATTGCCGCGAGGTCTTGGCTGGGCTGGGCTGGCTGGTTACGTATCATGTTGGGCTGAGTTTCGCCAGGGGGGTACCAGGGTCAGAATGTGTGGTTGTGGGAGCATATCAGATCGGATTGCATTTGACGCGTGGGCGCACGAGGCTTAGCGATGGAAAACTCCGAAAGCGAGAGATGCGATCATGGCCCTTCTTATCATTTGACATTAACAGTTGAGGTAACAACAGCCGCTGCTCGGCGGTGCATGTTGGGTCTGTGTTGGTTGTCGACGCTGAGTTGATCCACCGTTTGTCCTGCTTCGTCTCACGTTGAGGCGCAAGTGCTCACCACCCAACCCCGGCCATTCCCATATTTGTACAGCCCGTCCCAAATGGGGGCAAACCAGCCGCTGCCATGCCCATGGTTGAGATCCTTTCCCGTCTGCCATACGCCTGTTCCACAACGCCCCGGAATCCTTGGAAACCCGTTTCAAGCAGCCCGTTAAGCCCGTTAACTCCCGTGAAAACAGAATCCCTAGTTAGATGTTCGAATTTGGAAAAAGTGGCCCTAGTTTGTCTTCCTCATACCCAGAGGAGAAGATCACGGGATCGCCCATCCCCATCATGACCTCGGGATTCCGACATGAAGACGAAAAGCCGGCGGGCTTGGTCGTATAAGTGGAACCCAGAACCCCCGAGGTCATCATCTCGGTGTTCATGAAACCTTGACTGGCCATCCACAGCTGCTGCGTTGTGTAATCCATTGACGCCGGTCGGCTCATCCATTGGAAGTTGTGAGGGTGTACGGGCACGGTGGGTGAGTGTTGGCTGGGCGGGAACCCGTCCGACGGCGCTGCTGACGGCGGGGAGATGTCAAAGTCGGGATATCCAAGGCTGGCAGGGGACATGCTGACCACGCTGGCGGCGCCAAACGCGGCCCTTCGATAGTCGGGCTCGTGGTCGAGGTCTGAGTGTTCGGCGTCTGATGCGGCAGATGAGCTGGCTCGGTCGGTCCGGTTGTAGATCCCATTCGATTCCGTCTCTTGCCTACTGCTGCCGTTGCCCTGCGATGTAGTACCTGTTGTTGTTGTTGATGATGCTGCTGCGTGATCCTGCAATTGCCGAGCCAATTCGGTCATGCCCGCCTCGTCCTCGGGGAATATCGAATGGATCGGGAGATCCAGGTCGGTGTTTGGTCGTAGGCAGCCGAGCTTAGCGGCAACGTTGTGGATTACGGGTTGGCCGCGGTCGTTCAGTTCCGGCTCTCCTAGCTCCCACGGTTCTCCGTTCCGTACCATCGAGTAGAGCTTCTGGACTGTGGCGATCAGGACGAATTGTGTGTTTTCCAACACCTCGGCGTACCCGGGCGGTAGCTGTTTGTACTCGGTCTTCTTTCGAGTCCCGGCGGTGCATATCAACCCATCGTCCTTACACCTTTTGCAGGGAAACTCTCCATCGCACTATATCCCGGATCAGTATGCGAGCTGTTGATAAGGGGTATTAGAGAATAAAAATGCCTACCTTCGTCTTCTTCATGCGACACCTCTCGCAAGCTTTCCATACTCTTTTATGCCTTCCATCGCCGTGCTGGGAGTGGCTTTCGCGCGCCGGTGAGGGAGGATGGCTATGGGTGCTGGTCCGCTTCAGGGTCCGGTGTACCGTCTTGAGAGGCTTGGACGCCGCATGAGACCGCTTCAGCCCCTGGGGTCTGGCGTGCTCCTCGTTGGGTGGTGTAGGTAAGCTGTCCATTGTGAAAGAGGACAGGAAAGGAATAGGTGTATATGAAGTAGAGCGTCTCAGTCCCTCTTCACTGTGATGGTGCACGAAGGGGTGGAGGGGTGGGAAGGTGGAAGCTCCAGGTGTAAGTGAGAACAAGCTCGCGCATGGAGGGGCCCAAGGGCACATATGTATAAGTAAGACAAGACGGGACAGGGTTCTTCAAGGATACTCCGTTTTCACCATGAGCAAGAGTGAGAGAGCATAATCAACCGGGAAGGGGGGGTGTCTTGTCTGGGCGATTAATAATACTGGGGCGGCCAAGGAGAAGTGTCGACAAAACGACCAGGGGTAACGTTTATGGGTTTGAGAAGGAAGTGGGTGCAGGAAGAGGAGACGATTAGGCGAGAGAGTATGCAGCGTGTCTTGTGCCTGCTGGCCCTGCTTGTCCTCGGCAGTGCTAATGCACCGTCATGGAATTAATGGCTCGGGGTTGGGGCATCTGCGCCGTGCGGTTGTGTGTGGTGGTATCAACGGTCGGCTTGTTGGTTATGTCCGAGAGCGCGCCCTGGGATTTTAGCGGAAGGTTTCCACGCCGCCGTGAAAGTACAAAGGCAGTGGAGATAAGTCCCGCCTTGTATAAACTCCCGGGCAAGGGATTTTTCTCGAATTCCATTGTTGCGGAGCCCATCCCGGTGACTGACGTCCTGATGATCAGGCTATGACTTGCTCAACTCGCCATCTGGGCAAACTACTGGGGGTCGATCCTTGCTCGGCGCTGGCCTTTGGATCCGCTCTTTTTGCTCCGATCTGCCATGGCGCCACGAAACTGGAATCGATGGGGCGAGACAAGGAAATGGGGCGAGACGAGGAAAAAGAAGAGTCAGTCAACGTTTGCCTGCCACGGCCTGCATGCTCTTCGGAAACCACAACGATGGCCCGAACTGTGTCTACGATGCCTCAACGACGGGATTTGAGAGCAGCGCGGAGACATCGGCCCGGCGCACTCAATCGTCCGAGCCGTGCAATTGTCGCCGGATGGAATAGCAGATGACAGGCTTGGTGGGTGCAAGGATCGATGGAGGAAACGGTACGGCGGGGTACATGACAGTACATCGGCCTTCCAAAAATGCCAAATGCCGACCGACGGCCTGAGTAAGCTTGTGTTCGCTCCGGCGTTGCTTTGTCCAGACACCGCGCAGAGACCCCAGTTCGCCGAAGAACTCCCCATTCTGATTCCGCTGCCCGCAATTCAAAAACGAGAGCGAATCAAGGCGTGCTAAGTCGCCGTTTGCCCAATTAGGAGGGATTCCGATCCGACATAGTGACCATGCAGCGCGCGCCCTTGTTGATGACGATGCGTAGTAGCAGTATGAATCCCCCCCGCGCGTTTTACCTAACGGTCAAAGCAGTTGAGCTTCGCTTCTGGGAACTTCATGTTGATGATGGCAAGCTCCGCGGAAGAGAGAAGATCGGGATTTCGTCGGGTTCTGGGGCTGGTCGTTACCGAACCCCGATTGATTCAAACAGGCAGGGTTGGTGAGAAAAAGAGTTGCAAGTCATGACGGGAGATCGAAGACCTGCCCCACAAACTCAATGCAAATGGGACCGTGCGTCCACGTTGCAATTGCCTCTCGTGTGAGCGCTAGCCAAATACGGGGGATGCGCCATTCAATTCCCTGGGCGACTGGCAGGAACCACCAAGAAAACCTATCACCAGAAGAAGGCGTGGCCCGGGGTTTGGGTCGCGTAGTGGTATGTACTTTCCGGAAAAGGAATCTATTACACACACTGGCATTAGTGGGCAGTTTTTTGCATTTCCGCCCGACCCCAGCATCCCGCAACTCCATTTTCCTCCGAGTTTGGCCCAAGTCGCATCGCCGAGCCTCACTTTAATTGCATCATCCCCTCCTGCAGCCTCAATTCATCGAGGCACGAGACATGGACGGAGATGTTTCGGATTCGAATCTCGCTCTTGTATAGGTGTGCCTTGTTCTCTCCCCCCGTCAGCAGGTACCTGGATCATCAAATGACTCGCCCGCCACAACGGATCGTGCCCATGCTCGAATTAAGTCCCTCACCGCCGGCCGCCGCCTTCGAACGGAGCTATGTTGGTGAAAACACCCGACAGCTGGGAACTGGCTGTGTCGGTCTCGATCAGGACGAGCTATGGAACTTTCCGTGTTGCCAATAACCATGGACCGCTGCTTGCATACGCGCATCCCCAGAAGCCACCACTCATACACCAGGGTGACTACTCAGCAGCCCTTTGGGTTAAACTCGTCCAACATGTCAGAATGAAGAGTTATGCCGGCGTCAATCAGTATCGCCGGTTCGCCGAAGGCTCGCTTCGGTCGTTTCCCCGTTCGGCTTCGCATCTATGTATCTGCATAGGTAGTTACAGCATCCACCAACCTCGGGGGGCTCCCCATCGTCGAGCTGCAGGGGCTTGGCATGTCCTTCCCGCTTCTAGAAGATCTCTCGGGACACCACCCGTTCTCAAACGGGGAAAGGCCGAGTGGGGGTCGACTGGTACCGGGATCGTCTCACATGGCCGGGCGATGGAGGTGATGAGAATGGATGCAATTCCGGTCCGACTTGGGAACCTGCCCGATATTTCCCGCCGGCTGTCACGCGCGATTTTTGACGTCGTAGTGTCAACAGATCAACAGGGCGACACCATGAAGCTTGTTCGAAACGGTCCTGATGTTGTCATGGATGACTGACTAGGTTCGTACTCCCAACTCGGAATGCGATGCCGAGGAGGTCTTCGCACGCTCATAGTCGACATATAACTCACCAAATGCCGGCCTGCTATCGTCTGCGAAACATCCCCGAAAAGAGACGTCATGTGGCCAAGTACGGCTGGGCGTTGTCGACGAGGATATTGCTTGTACGTAAGAAACAATGGAGAAAGCAGATTTTTAACCTTTTCTCGACTTTCTCCTACACATACGTCAGGATTGATGCCGAACAGCGAGGAGCCTTGACCAGAGGGTGGGTCCCCGAGTCTCAACTCCGTCGGGGTCTCTACCTAGGGTGTTTAATAGCAGTCATCCCTGAATCGAATGCGGCAAATGGAGGTGGAGTTGAGCCCTCGTGCCGCGAGCCACGCTCAGGAGCGAGCAGCGAGTGTAATCCAGACACGGTGATTTCCGTCGGCGAGCTGTTTGGAGATGGTGATTGTGGGGTTAAAAAAAAGATTCGTGGAAGCTCAGCAGACCAGCGCTACTGTTGACTAGGTTGAAGGACGAGAGACAATCATACGATGAAGCCCTCCTAGTACAAACCTTTTGGCACGTACCCGTCATCATTTACTGCGCGCACCAAAACCTCAGCTGAGGTAGGTAACCTTCACCAGCACTACCCTGCACAACACCAACGCGGCCGATCTCAAAACCGCCACCCTCCCAACGGCAATCTCATCATGTGGCCTGATAATTTCGACAGAGACAGTCATGACCCCAACGTCACAATACAGTGGTCTGTGACTTCCGCTTCACTCATATTCCCATCAATCCGATGGACCAGGACTCCTCATTGAGTCTGTCTCTACACAGTAGACATCGGCTATGCCCACTTTTCTCAAAGGGTGTGTAGCATTCGTGGCAGTTGCTGCCTCCTCTGCCACGCTCCAGCCTCAGGTAAGGCTGCTTAGCTGGTGAGCGAGGCACACCACCACCGAAGCGCCCGCCAAGACCTGTTGGTTCGACCTGCATTCAGACTCAGAGGACTGGGTATGAGGAGGGTTAGCTCCTTCTATAAACCTATGGGCTGTAGGTGCCTAGTCGTTCTGCTTTCTTCTCCTATTGTCACTCTGGACCTCGTCCAACCGTATAACTCTTGAGGCGATACCACGTCTTCACTCATCAACGTCACCCATATATTACCTATATAGGTTTATCCATCTACGTGCATGGCGCCACCCGTTATCCCAGACCCTTTAGAGCCTCCCATGGCAATAAACCTTATTGCCATGCTGCCTAGCTTGTGGAATTTTGTCCGCCATGGTATCCAACGACGAGGCTTGTGGACTAGCAGTGCTTCTACGCCCGATCCCCAGGATTTACATCCAGCACCCATTCCAGTTAACGAACCTCCAACAACCGTAGACAACACATCTGGACCCCCCTCCCCAAGCCAACCCATCCCCCCATTAACCACAGAACCCCCCGAACACACCAACCGCACCATCGCCAATCTCCTCCAAAATGCCGCCGGCCTACTCACAACAACAACGACAACCCCCGCCAAGCCAGGCTTCATCTACATCCTCACCGCCACCCACAACCGCAACAACTCCACCACTCCCCTCATCAAAATCGGCCACACCACCCAACCCATCCCCACCCGCCTCGCCGCCATGCAACGCTCCTGCCCCAACTTACGCCTCAAAATCCTACCCCTAACCCCCTCCCCCTCCCCCTCTACAACATCATCTTCCACATCTCCCACCCCATCATCATCATCATCATCATCATCCTCCTTCACCACCCCCCACCCGCGCCTCACCGAAAAACTCGCCCACGCCGAGCTCGCCAGCACACGGTATGCCTTCCGCTGCCCTGACTGTGGGAGCAGACACCGTGAGTTCTTTGCGGTGGAGGCGGGGGTGGCAAGGAGGGTGGTGGAGAGGTGGGTTAGGTTTTGTGGCGGGTTGCCGGGGGCTTGGGAGGTTGTTAGTGAGAGTGATGGGAGTGGGAATGGGGGGGTTAGGCTGGCGGCGCCGTGGCGGGGGAGGTTGGAGGGTTTTGAGGGGAGGGGGTTGTTGGATGCGCCGGTCCCGGTGTTGGCTGGTAAAGAGGGGGTTGAGACGGGCATGGCGCTGTGGGATGGGTTTGTGGATGCGGGGGTCGGGGCGTGGGTTTGGTATGATGTGTGCCGGGCGGGTGGTGTGTTGTGGGAGTATTTGCTGTGGGTGGTGGTTGTGGGCTTGGCTGTAGACGGTGCGTTCTGGTGTCGGTCGGTCGGTTTGGCCGCGCTGGGGTGGGTGATGCTGGGCTTGGTGGTGGCGGTGCTTGCGTTGACGGCGCTGCGTCTGCCGATGGGGTCGACGTACACGTGGGCAACGCTGAGCAAGGGCTTGTTGTGGCTGTCGGCGGTGGTCGCCTTGATGAGCTTTGCGGGCGCAAGTCTTTATCTGGGCTGGGAACCATGGGCGTGGGTGCTGACGTGGATGCTAGTAGGCGTTCTTATGTGCATGGTCTTAGTGCTCATGGGATTTCGCTGTGTGACGGCCGAGTATCTGTGTAAATGGGCCTAGCGGGTGCCCGCTCGGGTGGTGTCCTTGTCGGGGTGTTGATGACTGTGGTGACGAACTGACGACGCGGCTAGTGACGAGAATCGGCGACTTCGGGGGTAGGGACGCCTGGCCCATCTCGCTCTGCCGCGAGTCTCAGTCTTCGGACCAAGTTACTACTCGGTGTTAATATGGTTCTGGTCTACTCCACGTAAATGATCTCTTACTCATGACTTCATACCTACGCTTTGGTGGTATGATATGCGAAGGACGGGCGGTCTGGCAGCAAGGTTCAGATAATCCTGGAACTAGAGAAGAAACAAACACTTGACGAATAGAATAAATATATTTCTTATTACCCCGATCTACGTCCGTTTTATTCCTTAACCATGGAACCTAAGTCAGAGGGGCTCAGCGGAGTTGCTGTTGCGAACCGGCAACCAACCCCCGTCTCCAGCGGGGGGTTGCTCACACCCACACGCGACATTCCCAGCCAAGGCATCTGTATCCAAAGCTTGGTCGTTCAAGAAAAGTTCCTGGGGGCACATTTCTAATCACACATTCACTCATAGTATATCACAGAATCACTAACACATGCAACCCAAAGATAAAACGATCAAAGCAGTCTAGCCATTGGGTCCGGCTCGGGGTATTAACTATTATGTACAGTCTGCCAGCCAGCTGTATCCAGTCCAATAATGTACAAACCCCACTGGTTTTTATCTCACTTCCTCCCCTCTCCTCACCCCCTAGCATGTCTATACCTGACTGCCCACTCATGCGACCCCCTACTTTTCTCTCAAATAACCAAAAAAAGACGCGCTGACGTAATGGAAAAACACAGTAGTTGGTGTGTGTTGTGGTGTTGACGATTCGATGACTGGATGAAGGAAATAAAAACACAAGAGCCGCCCCTAAGGCTGTGTGACCGCTGAGGGTGAAAATGCTGATGAGAGATTGATACAATGGTATGTCGTATTGCTTTCGTAAGGAGCGTGAGAATTAAATTGGTTATGTTTGCCCAGCTATGCTAGGGACGGGATATCACATCCAAGATCCTTTTAAAGGACAAGGGCAGCGGCAAAAGCCACAGCGGCGGCGAGGCCGAAGCTAGCACCGACGCGGCCACCGGCGCCGACGACGACGGAGTGGGTGCTGGTGCTGCTGGGGACGAGCGCGCCGGTGCCGGTGGGCACGGTGATGGCGGTGCCGTTGGCGGTGATGACGACGCCGGGGCCGTCGACAGACGGGGTGGGCGGGGCAGTGACGGCCGGGACGGCGGTGATGGGGACCACCTCGACGCCGCCGGACGAGCCGGTGGTGAAGTCGATCTGGGGCACGGTCATGCTGGTGCTGACGGTGACGGTGGTGCTGGAGCTGGGGATGATCTCGCCGGCGTCGTCGGTGCAGGGCACGACGGTGGTCACGTCAACGATGACGGTGGTGTAGACGGGCGCGACGGTGGGCTGGGCAGTCACGGTGATGTAGGTGGTGACGGTGGCGTCGGTGGCGATGGCAGGGTTCTCGTTGACCCACTTGCCGCAGATGCCCTGGAAGTAGGCGACGGCCTCGGCGATGATGGAGTCGGTCTCACCGTGGGCGTACAGGCAGTCGTAGACGTTCTTGACGAAGGTGGCATCCGGGCAGTAGCAGGCGGTGTCGGTGTTGTCAGAGCAGCCGGTGTTGAACAGGAAGGTGTTCAGGCACGAGGGGACAACGCCGGGGCAGGGGAGGGTTTCAACGGGCGAGACCGAGCTGACAACGCCGGTGGTGCCACCGGCAACAGGGGCGGAGGTGGTGGCAGCCTCAGGAGCAGAAGTAGCACCAGGCCCATCGCTGGGACCCTCGCTGGGACCGTCACTGGGACCCTCGCTAGGGCCGTCGCTGGGCTGGGCGGTGGAGGTAGGGCCCTCAATGGTGGTCAGCGTCTCGGTGACGGGGCAGATGGTGGTTGAGACAGCGACGGTGACGACGGTGGTGACAACCGAGTTGGCCGGGCAGTCAGGGACGGTAGGCGCGCACGAGGTGATGGTCTGGATGCTGGTGGTGAAGATGGTCGACGTGCTGTCGTAGCTGGTCGTGATGGTCTTGGTCACCGGAGGAGGAACGACGACGTCGCTGGTCTCCTGGCCAGGCGAAACACTGCTGGTCTCGCTGCCCTCAGGGGCGGAGTTGGTCTCAGCAGGAGGAGTGTTCTCAGCAGGCGAGGTGTTGGACTCGGTGGGAGGAGTGTTGGTCTCCGAGGGAGGGGTGTTCTCAGCGGGGGGAGTGGTGGCCTCAACAGGGGGGGTGGCGGTCTCTGCGGGAGGAGTGTTCTCAGCAGGCGAGGTGGTCTCCGCGGGAGGGGTGTTAGACTCGACAGGCGGGGTGCCAGCGGGCGGGGTGGTGGAGGCTTCGGCAGGCGGAGCGGTAGTGCCAGGAGGGGTCTTGGTCGTCTTGGTCTTGGGGGGCTTGGTGCTAGAAGCAGTGTCGCAGTCGAAGGAGATGGTGGGCACCTTGATCGTGCAGCTGGGCTTCGGCAGGTGAGGCTGCGGGGGGTAGATGATGGTGACGTTCTTGGCACCGCCGCACTGGCGGTTCACGACAGTGGTACCAGACTTGCGGCAGGCGCTGCGGTGCTTGCAGGTCGATCCATCGGGCATGTCATAGTGGAACTCGAGGTCGCAGTCGAACTCGGGCTTGACGTGGATGGAGCCTAGCGAGAACTTGTCGACCGAGGCGCCACAGCCGAAAGACGGCGACTTCTTCTTGTCCGAAGAGCAAGTACCGGAGATGGCCTTCCCGAAGGTGCGAGGAGCAAACTTGCTCCTCTTGTCGCCGTCATCCTCGCACTTCCAGCCACGGAAGTTGAAGTCCCTGTAGTCGAAGAAATCACCGAAATCCAGGTCATCCCAGCTGAAGCCGGGCTTCTGCTTGTCGGTACACTTGTTGTCGGTGTTGCCCGGGAACGAAAAGGGAGGGGCCTTGTGGAACTGCGGAATAGGGTGTAAGTCATGTTGATCGGGACATGGAGCTGAAGATGAGGATGTAACTTACAGTAGCCGACACGCCGGCGGCGAGGGCCAAAACAGGAACGAAAGTCTTCATATTGAAACTGTTGCCGCTGCTCTGAATGGATGCTAACAGGAAACGATAGACTTGGTCGGTGTGAGAGGTAAACCGGCGGAACTGGCGCCTTCAAATAATAAGAACTCGGTTGGGAGTCAGAACAATGAAGTGTCAAGAAAGAAGAAAAGGCAAAGAAGCGAATGGCTTTGCCTCTGTTGGTCAAACTGAGACTGGAAGAAAGGAGGACACCGGACTTGGTGATAGAATCGAAAACAAGAGTGAGAGAAGGGTTGGCAGTCGCTGCTATATACACGGAGACGGCAGCAACGAGAAGCTGGAAGTCACTCAACCCTTGTAAGTCACTCCACAGGGTGAGAGCAGAACAAAGAACAGGGCCACAACTGGTGACCAGGGGTGTCCGTGGTGGCCAGGGAGGGTCCAGGGAGGGTTCAGGGAGCCCAGAATATGTCGAAGTTGACTAACTTGACTTTGGCTTCCTCTCTCAGTTGAAAGGGGCCAGGAGCCAATGAGAGACGGCGGTAGTCGACGGCCCTGCCCGGAATGGCAAAGCTCAACATTGCAGGGTAGCATGTCTCGCAAGTTTAGGTAGGGGACACTGGGGGAGTGGTTGTCGAGATCCCTTTCTGCGGATGGGCGTGGTTGCACAACTCCCTCGCGGCAATACCTCAATACCACCTGGACGGGGAGAGATTCAACGAGGTCCCCACCGCTCCGTCGACGTTGTATCCAAGGGTGCTGGACTGCTGGGGTGGCGCGCGGCTCTGGCCAGCGGCAGCAACCTGGGCTCGCATGGTTGGCCGGCAGGGGGTGGGTAAACAGGGGGGGTGCCAAACAGGGGTCTGCACGAGATCTGGCCCAGGGGGCGGTTCGAGCCCGACCCAACACGCACGGCCAATCGGTTACACATTCGACGCCAAAACCGACGAGAGATGCCTCCTCACGTTACTCTTTCCAGGGGAGGGCGCGCTGACTGGTGAAGGAGTCAAATAAGGTTGAAATCAGGCCCTACGTAATCCGGCCGTTGATTGGGACGCGCATCTGTAAAATAGCGTTAATCTCCCCGTGTCTACCGAGTCGGAGCAAACAAACACATCACACCTCACATTATCCAGAGTAATCTGTATGCACATACATACTTCGTAGTGTAAACGATCCAGACTCTCAACCCCTGAGGCGATCGAAAGGTGCTGTTCCATGAAACGAGTGGTGGCTTTGCTCAGCCACGCCGACGACGCTACTGCAGGTACAGGAGCGTTCGCCTGAGCTTTGTCCTCCGAGCGCAACTGTTACCGGGAATGTTAACCGGAACGATTGTTCCTGGGTCTCGCGTGGTTGGCGATGGACACAAACGTCGTGCCAAGAATTGCTTGGGCTTTTTGCTTGCACCGTTGATACCCTTGCAACCATTGCGCGACGGT
The DNA here is from genome assembly GCF_020726465.1 of Chaetomium tenue. Classification (NCBI taxonomy): domain Eukaryota; kingdom Fungi; phylum Ascomycota; class Sordariomycetes; order Sordariales; family Chaetomiaceae; genus Chaetomium; species Chaetomium tenue. The sequence goes on along the minus strand of NW_027117333.1, from coordinate 3,469,213 downwards.
TCCCCACGGAGCTAGCGATGGAAGCGTTTCCCAAAAGATCAGTAACGACGGACCGACTTTCTGGATCCAGGAAACTGCCCTTGTCGCTAAACTCAAGCGATGTTGAATTCTTGGTATTTTGGCGCGTAGTTAGTCTGTCTGGAGTTAGTTGGTGTTTTTTGTTTTTGGTGCTTTGGTGCTTTGGTGCTTGCTGTTTAGGGCTTGCCGCTCTACCCTCGAAAAGCGGCAATATGCGTGTGACTGTTTTGTTTTCCGAGAGATGCCAGCTGAAAACCCTCCGGTTTCCCAGTGGCTCTGACAAGTCGTCCGTTCCCGGGTTCCAGGTTTGTGTGGCCATTGGCAGCCCACTCGATCGAGTGCCGTGTTTCAAAGTCAGTCTTTGTTAGCCTGGGCGCCAGAGGGTTTCATGTTTCAGGTACGTGGGCGCCGAAAGCGCGAGAGTCTTGGCGCTGTGTTCCAGATGGTCTCCACCCTACCTCGGCCATTTTTGCAATGGTCGTGACTGCCCTCGTCCGGCAGTTGACTGGATGCTTGATTCAGCAAGTGAATTGCTTCTTTGCAAACTCAGAGTCAGTCAACTCTTTTGTCATTTCAGGATTCCTTTGGTTGGTACGACTGCGGCACACTCAGATGCCACTGACCAGGTCTGTGCGCCAGCCAGTTATCTCAAGCAAACGAATAGATCGTTTCAACCCTGCGATCTTACTACCAAGACAATAGAATGATGGATTTCATCAATCAAGCTGTCTATCACAGTACTCAGTATAAGCGCAGTAAATTGACTGACAGCGCTTAATTGATGGCAGACTTTGGGCATGTCTCAGTGAGTCCCCTCTCATGTTCAGAGGAGACAAAAAGGGCCCACATGGTGCCAATTTTAGTTCCAATCCCAGGTTCCATCTGCGCACCGGAGAATTCGGACGGGGTGGATGGACTGCCGCCCAAGAAGCGGGCGAATCACTGCCTATCAGATCGGACACCCGCATCGATCAGCGGAGCATCTTTTCAGCCTTCTTTGACCACAACCGCCGTCTCTGGCGCGTAGTTCTCTATTCTCAACATCAGCCGCGATCGTCAACAAACGTATGTATTTCGTAACTAATGCTGCACGAAGCAGCTCTCATCACCAGCAGGTCTCAAATATCGGCGCTTTCGCAAGCGATAATAGCAATAACGGTTCTCGGCACAGATTGGCCGTTAATTCCCCGATGGACCCAGACTCGTGCACAAAGTCGCCAGGTAGCGTACCGATAGTTTGTGCACCAATGCCCAGTGCACCAGTCCACGCTGGGGACACCCGGGCACCGGAAAGCTACCTCACAGACCACCTCGCTTGGCAGCAATGCAACGCCCAGAACAGCCAAACTCAGGGGAAGCACGTTTCCTTGTTCGACAAGTGATGCAACCCCAACGGTGAAGAACTTCCTCACACTCCTCACACTTGGTTTCGGTCTGTTGCTAGTTGGATTCAGCCAGCTCGTGTCGTGATGATGTGACAAACTGGCCCCATCTTGCCCCGAGTTCCCGTCTCCACCACCTCAGCTTCTCCCTTTTCCCATCCGCCGACATTGTGGCTATGCCAGCCTTTAAGCACGAGGTTATCTCCGAGTCCCGGCAATGCGGTCTTGTGAGGGACCCGTCCAACCCCAGAACTGACCGAGAGAGGCCGGGCAGCAGGGGACATGGTCACTTGGTTGCGTTCGGGGAGATCATGCCTCTTTTTTGGGACTCGTCCGTCAGAGCCGTCTGTTCCGCGGTGGCACCAAATCTCCTCTACCATCGGGAGCAGGCCAAAACGAGAACCCGAATCCGACCTGGACACTCTGGGCATCGCCGGCAGTTGGGACCATCGCAGGCCACAGCACGAGCAGTATCCAACAGGCGAGGCTGACTTGATCCAGTCCGAGCGGCATGCCCCAACACAAACAAACTCGTCACAACAAGCCCTTCTCCGGATGCGTCGGGGGGGGGGGGAAAGTCCGAGAGCTCCCAGCCCGGACGTGGGCGCCTTCGATTTGTAACCTGATGATGGCCCGGGAAAGCATTCCCTGAGAGCGGCACGACGCGGCGAAGGTGATCGAAGTGGACGCCACAAACACCACATCAGCAGCCATGTATGTACTTGGTATGAACACTTTGAAATGAATTCAGGGGAGGCGATCCGTCTGCAACAGCCCGGCACATCCGCGTAGCTAGTTATGTGGATGTAAAAAGAGTCTCGACGTCTCGAGGCCGAGCCCGGAGAGGCACACGCGGCCTCGGAAACATCAGATCTGCAGATCTTGCCCAACTCTATTCACTACCCGCCGACATCCCGCAAGGCAGCACCCAGGCCGCCGCCAAACTGGCTCTGTGTGTCTATTCCGGGCCAACACCACGGTCTTGTGCGACAAGACAACCGTCCGATACTTAATCCATCACGGATCGTATGTGGGTTCGCGGCCACGAAACCTCCAACCCCCTCACTAACAGCACACCTCCTTTTTCAATATCTCTCTCCCCGAACCCGAAGCGAGGCGGCACAGCAACCGCCACCAACGGATACTGAGGCCTACCTTTTTGAGTGCTGACACCCGCCGCCGTTTAGGGCCGCAAAGTGGGGCCGACCGACCGGGGCCGCCGGCCTTCCGTAAGGGCTCCTCCCCCCCCCCCCCCCCGGATCCGGGAACGAAACGAGACCCCCCGTAACGGCCCGGCCGGCCTGTTCTCTTGGACCGACCCCTTCTCAGCCCACTCTCATGTCAGTCTGCCTGCCGGTCAGGCATGTACGAGGCTTTGTAGTACGAAGTGCTGGGGGGTCGTGTTTCGTCGGCCTGGTGGGTGGGTGGTTGTTTGTTTGTTTCGTTTCGGGTTTCTGTTTGTCTACTTGCGTAGAGAGGGTGGGAGGGTAAGTACCAGGCCAAGTGGAATGGCAGCAAGGAGTTGGATGACCGCACCCCTTGCCCGCCAGGCTTGGCCATCTCGATGATGTCCGTGGGGGTGAGCAGTTGGTGCAAGGGGGCATTTTGAGCTTGGTGTTGCCGTTGGACCAAGTCAGAGCCGCAAGCTAGAGTGCGATACACTCCTCTCGCCGCCCCGAGAGTCACATCTTTTTCACTACCAGGGAAGACGCCTGCCGATTAGCACACAAGGCACCAAGAGAGCAGAGGGAGAAGATCCATGATGGATGGATACCTCGAACAATGAAGTTCATTTAGCTAGGTACTAACTCCCCCATCTCACCCACCGGCCTGCAACCTCCTAATCCTCTCCTCCGCAGCCCTCGCCCTCCTCTCCCTCTCCAACCTCGCCCTCTGCTCCGGCGTCAACCCTCTCGCCTCCTCAGCCCTCCGCTCCTCCGCCGTCTTCGGCGGCCCCGCACCCAACACATGCCCCCCCTTCTTCCCCCTCCTCCCATCACCCCCACCACCCCCACCAGAACCAGAATCATCCACCTTGGGCCCCTCCACCCTCAACCTCTCCTCCTCAGCAGCTCTCCTCTCCCCCTCCTCCCTCTCCACCGCCACCCGCTCCCTCTCCGCCCTCCTCTCGGCCTCCTCCCGCGCCAGCGCCGGCGGCACGCGCGCGGCGTCCCAGTCCCAGGCGGCCTCGCCCAGCTCGGCGCGGGCGACGCGGAAGGCGTCGCGCGTGGCGCGGTCGCCGGCGAGGTCGAAGGCGGTCTTGCCCTCGGCGCTGGGGAGGGTGGGGTCGGCGTTGGCGCGGGCGAGGAGGCCTGCGACGAGCGGGGCCGAGTTTTGGGAGGCGGCGAGGTGGAGGGCGGTGGGCGCGTGGTGGTTTTGTTGCGTGTCGGTGGGTTGGAAGGGGAAGGTGGCTGGGAGGTTGTGGGTGCTGAGGTAGGTTAGGAGGGCGGGCAGTTTGGAGCGCCGGATCATGGCTTGGATTTGGTTCGTGTGGAAGATGGCGGCTTCTTCTTCTTCGGTGAGTTTTGGGGGGGCCTGTTTGGAGTCGGCTTTTGGTTTGGGGGCTTTGGTTGTCTCTGTTGGGGCAGAGACCTCTTCGGGATGGATTTCCTTGACCTTGAGACGGGTGAGTTCGATAAAGGCGCGCATGAGCTCGTTTTGCGTGGCTCGCCGCGTGGTAAAGGGGAAACCCCTGATACGGGGGTCGTTGGACCGCATGACCTGGTCGTCGTAAGGCCCGAATAACGTCCGCCGGTTTGTCGCCCCGGTCGCTCGGATAAAGAGCAGGTCGGCTGTGTCGATCAAGGCTTTCCAGTCATTGAGAAGCTCGCGAATGTCGTCGACGAGGGCTTGCTCGTTGTATCGGCGGATCGACGCACCGGCTGAGTGGGCAGCTCCTTTCGCGTTGTCGTTGGCGGACTGTGAACCACCCTGTTTCCGTCGAGTCGTGTACCTGTGGAAGGTCTTGTGCGCCAAAACAACAGCCTCCCTATTGAGCGGCCCGACTGAGCCGTGTTTTGTCTTCCTCGGGGCCAAGCACACTACCATGCCGGCGAAGTGACCACCTCCCATCATGCAGAGAAAGATGTGCCTGCCATTGTAAGCAAGGGGGATGGTATTTCCATCCTTGGCAGCTTTGGGCATGGATATCGGCGGTAATTGTCGTTGTTTGATGGCTTCGACAATCGCATCTTCCTTGTCCAACTCCTTTGCAGTGAACAAGCTCCGGTATATCCCAAAATAGGTACGGTCTGGTAGCTGCGGCGACTCAAACCACAGTAATGGCGGTTTCCCACCGCCCCTCTTCTTCTTTGGCTCGGCCTCCGTGTCCCCATCGTCCGGGTTGCGTTTATCGGCCAGCGATGCTTGCTTCTTTAACAGGGCTGAAAGGGTCGTCTCTTTGCGAGACGGCTCGTCCTCCTCATCCTCATTATCTGATGTGTCCGACCCCGAGATGCTCACATCGTTCTCCTCGACAAGTTTCTCAAACTCGGCTTCGGAAATGGGGTTGAGGCCGTTCAACTTTTGTTTGAGGTTGTAATAATGGAGGTCGGTCTTAAGATGTTCCTTTTGTTCCTCGACCGTGACAAATGACATGCCACACAGGGAGCAGGTCTGTGATCCGAGGATATTTTCGGCGCTGGCGGGACTCGGGGTTAGCTCCCCTGAGGAGGCGGAAGCAGTTGGGGCATCTGCGATAGGTAACCCCGCGTCTGGTTTGAGAGCAAGTGAATTGAGGATGTCTGGTGGTAAATCAAAGAGATAAAGGGGCCGCCGTAGCAGCCCATCCTGTGCCTTGTCCATGGATGGAGTCTTGGGGCTCGGCACGATCCAGGAATGAATTATGGAAGTGTCCCTGAACGAAGAATAATCGCTTGGCTTGGAGACGAGCTCGGTTGATGGCGGGGCATTTTTATCGGGCCTGGGAGCTGACCGATAAGAGTCACGCCGCGGAACGTCACTACCCCAGGGGAGTTCATCACCCTAACCCTTTGGTTCAAATCTAGAAACAGTCTAGCACAGCCATTGAAGCCTTGCAACTCGGGAGATTAACGGTCTTGCACACTAATACAAATTGGGAAGTTTTGCTCTGAACAGCACTGTGCCTTGTGCGCTCATCCTTAGTGGTGATCACCTCCCATCAAGTTGCATCACAATTTTCTAGACGGCTGCCATGAGGGCTTCATTCTACACGCCTAGTGGTAGGCTATTTCCCTACAATGTCCCAACATTACATCCCCCCCTCCCCATCGCCATAGCCCAGATTCGAGCACCGAGCAGCTTCCTTGTTATACAGATAGGGCTCACATCACTCACTGCCTAGGTACCTATTTATCCCAATGCTCTAGATCCCACACCTCTTGCTCTCTGCCCTCAACATCCACCGTCAAGACCCGCAGCTGATCATCGTCATCGCCGCGAACAAAAGGCTTCTGATCCTTCTGCATGACAGCTTCTTTCATACCCAACCCCGCGAGCCGCCGCTTGAAGAAGATGCCACTAATAAAAACCACGACCTCGGAGGTTTGATCAACATCCCCCTCGCTGCCCTCATCGCCGCTGTGTACGTCAGTGCTACTACCACTGCTTATGTTACCCCACGTTACCCCGGGATCCAAGACGAAGAGGCCCTCGGCACTGAGGGACAGACCTATCTCAACCGACGACGACTCGGCCATCATCATAGCAATGGCGCAGCGACGTGTAGTGTAGGTCTTGGTAATAACCCAGAGCCCATGGTCAGTCGCCTGTTTGCGATACATGTCCTCCCTGACGAGTGTTTTGGTGTTTTGGCGTATCCAGGATATCACCTGTGTCGCGGTGTCGACGGCTACTTGCCGGCCGATTACGGGCGCTTCAGTAACTAACACACAACCATTTTCGGTCTGAGTCTCGAATTTTAGCGTGGCAGATGCCGTGGCGGGAGCACCAGGGATACTTGTTTGGACAATCATGAACAGGATCAGTTTGGGTTCGCTTCCGATGGATGGTGATCATGGATGGAATTCTGGCATACTTGGAGCCAACCGTACCCCCAACTTTTCGCTGGCTTACCAACATCGACTTTTTTGGACCCCAGCCGAGCGCCGTCGGTTTCTGAAGGTCAAAGGTAGCTAATGGTATCCACGGATTATTGAACTTGTCTTTCGAATCACCGATGTGGCCGATGAGTTGCCAGTCGCCCTCTCCGTCGAAATATCCGCAGGCACCGGGTTGTATTTGGGATGCCAGCACTTTTTTGTACAATGCCCATCCATATGGGTGGATCGCCATGAGCTTTGCGTACGTTGCGTCAAGGGACGCCATCCTGGTCAATAGTAGGTATTTTAGCAGGGCGTTGTTACCTATATTCGGAGATGAGATGGTGAGAGAGTGAGAGCCTGAAGACGCACTGGCGATGTACTGATGATTCCAAAATGTGATCGACCGTACGGGAGGTAAGTAAGAGCCGAAACACTGATCATTAACAATGAAGAGACAGAAGAATCCGGGCAGCCCCGCCATCCGACTCATCCCAAGTGTCGAGGCCGTGTGGCATATCTCTTACATCATAACTGATCATCCCTATCGCGCCCCCCTATCGCCGGGTTATTCCTGGAGTTTGTGATATCCATATTTGTGCCCTGCAAGTGTCATTCAATTTGTATCTCCCTTTTCAGGTACCAGGCACTTTGTCTTACCAGCGCCTCAATCGCTGTTCCTCAGAGTACATGCAACTTGCTAATGGTTACAAAAAGCAGCGATGAGTACAACCACCACATCCCTCCCCGATGACGACTCCGAGTGCACAACACCATGCCGGCATCATCCCATGTACCTCACGTGTCCGGATGAGTTGAGCCGGCCTCATTTTCCAAATCTTACCAAATTTGCCGCCGATGTCTCGAAAGCCGTCCAGAATTCCTTTCCGCGCCAACCCCGCCAGTACGACAAGGCACACGCAGTCTTTATCTACTGGAAGGACGATGATATTTGCACGCGGCAACAGGTCGAGAAGCTGCGGGCCCTCATCGGAGAGCTCCGGCTTACCGTTTGGCCTTCACAATTCACAACCCGCGTAATCGAACTTGAACCCATGGAGGGGGACGAAGAGCCGGACAACGTTTGGACAATGCTGCAACTTGAGCTGTTACAATGTCGGAAGGATTTCGGACGGAAAGACGACTGCCTCCTGATTATATATTACGGCGGCCATGGCAAAATGCGGAATGGAGAGTGTATCTGGTACGCCCGCAGGCCATTTGAGGAGTCCCGGAGCCGAGGTCTGGTGCTTAACTGGACTTTGTTGGCCAGGGGACTTGTGGAGGGTGGTGGGAATATGCTCTTCATCATCGACAGCTGCAGCGCCGCGGGCATGGGAAGTTTCTCTGCGGTTGGAGGACTTAAGGAGCTCCTTGCTGCTTGTGGTAAAAACGATGCCACCTCTGCTGACGAAAGCAATGCGTTCACCAACGCTCTCAACAACGAAATCTCACAGCTGAGGGGTTCCGAATACAATATCAGCACACTTCACGCCCATCTTCTCGCGCCGCAGTACGATTACCTTCTCGCAACCCCAATAAGAATCCCTCTATCTCCCAAAGCCACGACAGAGAGTCTCGTGTTCCACTACGGTGCAGGTGGAAACACGGCCCCTATGCCGGTGCAGGCTGGCGATGATGTAACGCAGCAGGCGCTCAACAGTCAGACTAGAATTCTGGTCGCCATCCAGCTTCAGAACCCCACGGTGACTCCCCGTGTTCAGGATTGGACGACTTGGATCAGGTCGTTTGCACCAGCGGGTATCGCTGGAATCGACGTCGACTTGACATACATCCATCCCATCGCCTTGCATCAGTCCAGATCGACCTTGCTTATTGCCTCCCTGCCAGTCTCTGTTTGGAACCTGATCCCACACCATCCGGGCTATACAGTTATTGACCTTGTCAAATCTGACAATCTCCTGTCAGTCATACCTTCAGAGTCACTCGACTTGCCAGGAAACGAAGGCCAGCCGGCCAAAGACAAAGGGCCACGTAGGTACTCGTGCCGCTACCGACTAGGTCCGGCATACTAACACAAGAGCGTTACAAAGTGACTGAGCCGGTACGTTCAATATTTGGTATGGGGAAAGAGCTTGATGACTTTCGACGTTACTTGGCTCCCCCGCCATCTCGTTTCTTGACTTCAAGTTCCTCACAACCTCAGAATCCGACCGTTGCTGAAGCTGAGCCGACGCGCTTTGCGAGCCGCACCAAATCGTTTTCTGTCGACATTTTCAACCAGCGACACGAGAGTTTTGTTCTCTGGTTGCCACGACCGGAGGCTTTTACACCCCAACCCCCAGTCCTTGTCATTGGGATGACAGGCGGGCCCCCTCCTGAAACTTTCAACGAGATCGGTAGATTTCCTCTCTTTCACTCGACTGACAAGGTCGGACTATGGGTGCTCGACCCAGCGTCAATCTCGCCGCCCCTCGAGGATGGAGTCTACCGTTACTGGTTCGAGATCCTGGACACCTCTCCTGAAAATAGAGGCATGCTTCTTGTAACTGATCCATTCGCCTTCACCGTGGACTACGGTGTGGCTACATCAGTTGGGGGCGTTGGCCGTGATCAGCCAGCATCGGTGATTAAGTTCCGCAACGGAAAGCTCTGGGCCTGTGACATGGATGGCACCGAGCCCCAGCCTCCTCCACTTCCAGACCAGGCCACTCTCCCCAGCAACAACCATCTCGTCATCTACGGCCTCCCAACATCGTGGGCCAAAGACAGGGACGATTCGCACGGACACGGCGTGGAAGTCGGCACATTTACCGATGTTCTCGCCCTCTTCGATACTGCTACAAGCGGTAGCCGTTTTGCCTCCATGGCTGCTATTCGCGACGGGGCTATTCTTGCCGAACTGGGTATCAACGCCCTCGAACTCCTCCCGGCTGATGGTACAAAGATCAGGGACGAATTGGGGGGTTATTCAACGGCCCATTATTTTGCAACTGATTATGATATGGGCCCAGCATCAGATTTGAGTCGCCTCGTCGCCACGATCCACTCTCAGGGGGTCCGACTCTTTACCGACGTGGCCATGGCTTCCGGACACGATTCCTATCGCTATATCGACTTTGCCAACTTCCATCTTCTGCCCACCACAGAAAGAGATAACCCGGATAGCTACCAATCCAATACAAACGAGCAGTTGAGGGATGGCCATGGTGGGGATTTGTGGCGGTACATTCGGTCTGCCCATTCCTACGATCCCGAGGCGGGAGATGGCAACTCGTTGGTGGTCCACCCAGCCAGGGCTTTCCACCGTTGCCACCTCGCCAGGTGGATGGATGATTTTGGCGTCGACGGGCTCCGACTCGACAGCGTGAACAACATCGGCAACTACGATTTTGTGCGGTCCTACAAGGAGCGCGCATGGGAGCTGTACAAGGCGCGATACGGCGGCTCGGCCGATGCGAGCAAGTTCTTGGTCATTGGCGAGGAGCTCTCAATGCCTGTCTCGATAGTGCAACAGGGCATCGTCGATGCGCTCTGGAACGAGCCTTGGCAGGGCCGTCTACGCGCAGTTATACTGGGCGAGTCGGGGGGGGGCGATAACTTTGAGTGGACGGTCCGCAAGCTGGTGAACTGCAAGTTGGACAAACTCGATGGTACGCACTTCACTGACGGCACCCAAGCTGTCAACTACATCACGTCGCACGACATGGCGGGATACCGCAAGGAGAGGCTGTATGACTTCCTGGTCAGCAACGGGATTCGGGACATCGGGAGGCGGGCGAAGCTGGCCTTTGGGCTGCTGCTGACCAGTGTTGGCATTCCCATGATCTTTGCCGGCGAGGAGTTTGCCGATCAGATGGACCGCAGCATCGACATCGACAAGAAACAGACTGACCCAGTCAACTACTCGCGGAAGAACGACGGAAGTTGGAGAGAGGACCTGTTTGCATATACGGCGAACCTCGTCAAGTTCCGGACAAAGTGCCCTGCCCTCGGTGAGGACGATACCAACTTCTTCCATGTCGATGAGAGACGTGGAGCCAAGATCATGGCATGGAGCAGAGGCTGTACAGGGGATGGCAGGCGACCAGTCGTGGTTGTTGCCAACTTCAGCGACGAGACCACTCCTGGCTCCGAGTATGTTGTGCCCAACTGGCCCGACAGGGATAAGGGCGGTTGGCGAGAGATTTCCCAGAGGAGGGATGTTCCGGCAGAGTGGGTTGGACGCGAGCCGTTGCTGGCATGGGAAGCAAAGGTCTACACGCGCTATACGGAGTGTGTCTAGGGACGGTATCGGAGGTAATGGATCACATATTCTCATGTACTTGGGCCATGTTACAATATTCGAACATTCAAGTTTATATGAAGCAGCTACCGAGAATGAGTCTCTAGGGGGGGGTATAGCATGCCTTCCACAGGCTAGCCTACGTCTCTTCCTCGTTCTTTTTCGTATGAGTGATGACATCTTCAAAAAATAAGAAATAAGAAATAAACAGTGGGGGATAAAAGTATGAGACGCCTACATTACCCCAATGCTGGTAGCCCCGATACTGGCAGTGCTCAGCCTATTCTGTGGCAAAACACCCTGGGCCATCACACTAGATAATAATCTGGCATCACGAGATGGCCGATTTCCAAACTCATCCCAAAATTGGTCTGAATTCGGGCTCCCAGTTCGGGAAGTACCGTTCTCGCCCACGAACCGAGGCGGGGAAAGGTAGGTTGGTTTAGGAGAGACAACCCTGGATGTTGGATATCGAATAACGATGCTGGCCGAGCCATCAGACTCGCAGTGTTCTGGCAACTGGCCCGCCTTAACTTCTTTTGTCCTAGGTACCGGGATGGTGGTCTCGGGGTCTTCAAAGTTGAAGGCCTCGTCCTCAGAAGCCGGACTAACAGAACCGATGGTGGCTCGCTCGGCTGCCTCGTCCTCATCACAATCTGAAACGGAGAACCGGCTGGTCATGTTGGGCTTTTCGTGCTCGTACTCCTGCTCCTGTTCCCGCGTCACCTCCCTCGCCTTGACCTCGCCGAGGGTGGCGGCGGCAAACGCTTTATAGTCGAGGATGCCATCGGCCTGGAGAACCTCCGCGGGGCCCCTGCGAGGTGATTTCTGGATTGGCTCAGCTGAGGAGCTGTTAGTTAGATCATCAGCCAATCCATCATCAGCCTGAGGGCGTCCCAGTTCTTTTCCCAAGGATCCTTGGGCTGGCTCAACCGAGTTGGTGTTGGTTGGGTCGTCCACCCACACCTCATGGTCCCAATAAACAAAATCGGTTCTAGGCACGTTGCCATTCCTCATACTCTCCGATACCTTCCCAGATCCGTGGCTCAAGGGCTCCAGCCCAGATGTATCGGGCCCTGTGGATTTAGGCTGGATATTGTGCTTGGGAGCACTAAACTGCTCAGTCAATTGACGACTCGGCGGCTGTGTGAACGCTACCGAAGCCTGGTGGAATTTTTCATTCGCCGTCTCGCGCCTAGTTGAAGCCCAAGGGTCCAAAGGGTTTTCGATCAGTGTTGCGGTAGATGATCCCGCACCCTGTATTTCACCTAACCAAGAAGACGGCTTTCCCGAGGGAGCTTCTCCGCACAGCTTTGCAAGCGTGCTAAGGTGGACCTGCGGCGTCTCCCGAGTTCTGGCTTTCTCCCGCAAGGGCAGTTTTAGGTTAGACTCCACGGAGCTGCTTGCTTCCGTGATCGGGCTGAGCACATGATCACGGACATAGGGGAAGGGGTACGTAGCCATGGGCGATGCCAGCCCCGGTTGCACACGAATCTCCTCGCTGCTCTGCATGCGGCCGCGGCTACTGGACCAAGTCCTAGCCAGTTCCAGCGTCACCGTCCGAGCCCTTTCAAGCCTCCGCAGCCACTGCGCCTTCGTTTCAAACAGGGTATGAGGCCAAGCCTTATCCAAGGCGAGAAGCTCACATCGGATTCTTGAGGACCCGAGAAGGGCGGGCAGGGTTCCGCCGAAGACCACATGGCCAGGAACTGTCCCGGGAGTAACGCAGTAGGAAAAACCGCACATGGCCTTGTAGGCCCAGTAGTTCAAGATGCCTTCTACACCGTGAATGTCATATCCCTTGTAGTGTTTGCGGCATTCCGGGCAAAACCAGTACTTGAGCTTCGCCATCTCGACCCGACGGCAGGTCCGGATGGTTAGCTGGAGGCCGGTACACCAATTACCCTTTTCCAGTTCCGCATTTCTGTCCTTTTGCCTAGCACACTCGACGACCTCTCCAATCCTATTGTGGGCACATACCGTATAAACGTTGTAGGGTATGTAGCACATTTTGAATGGAGTTTGTGGAGGTCTGGTGTGAAAACATGAGGGAATCTTTTGGTGTTTCGGCTAGCCCGCTTTCTAAGTAAGAAAGCAGGTCGATATATATATATATAAATGGAAACGGCGAGAAATGTTCAACCGAGGGGGAAATCAAGGGATGTTGCCGATCGATGCCATGATAAATAGGACTCATAAGAGACAAGGGCAGGCACGCACAATCGTGTACAGTGACAATGCCCTGTCATTCAACCCGGCTGTTCAAGAACTTGGTGGTACAAGCCCAAACCTCCATTCGGCCAACAAAGAAATGGAAAGAGAACAAGGGCACCACCGGCAAGAGCACAAGCGCACCTAGGTACATGCCTTGCAGCTAACCTTTGGGCATTTGCCGTCGACCGGGTGGGGCTTGAGCATTCTGTCAGGCTGAGCTTTGAGTCGATGAAGGGGACGAAAATTATCGCGGGATAATCTTCGTATGTGATGCGAGGGTGCGTAGTTCTAGCTCTGGCTTTAAATGTTGATCAATTATTGTGATGCCGAACCACTGGCCAGGTGGTGGGTGATGGGAAAGATGGAAGTGAGTTCAAAGTGTGGGGGTCCCGCTGATTCATCCAGGGAAGCCAACCACTGCCAACCAAGCCTGAGGTAATCATCCGTCAGCGCCTGGCAGGCAAAGTCCCCCACTTTTACCATCAGTCACCATGAGTGCATCAAGAAAGGGAAATTCTAGACTGCCTTCATGATGATATATGTGGATAATCCGTTTGCAATGCTCACCAAATCGTTATGTTTCAAACTAGCACCTTCGCAGTACCCTTGTAGTATAAGAGGCAGGCCATTCTCATCTCCTTTTTGAGAAGTGAATTTCTTAAAACACTAAAAACCTGTAACACACTCGATCACCAAATAATCTTGTATTATAAGCTCAACACCACAAAAAAAGCATTCTCTCATGAACACCATCAAGACCGCCATGACCAACACACTCCGCCACGCCAAAATCACCCCCCATCTCTCCGCCGCGCGGGGGCATGCCACCCACGGCAACTGGCTAGATACCTATCACTCATTTAGCTTCGCCGGCTGGCACAACCCCGACTTCACACAGTTCGGAGCCCTGCGGGTGCTGAACGAGGACCGAGTCAAAGGCAACTCAGGCTTCCCCACCCATCCGCACAGCAACTACGAGATCTTCAGCTACGTGTTGTCGGGGGAACTCACCCACACAGACTCAACCCAACAAAAGAAAAAGGGCACCACGACCAGTGACGAAACCCCCGAATCCGACCTCTTCTGCCGCATCCGGCGCGGCGACATGCAGTTCACGACCGCCGGCACGGGGGTCACCCACGCCGAGTACAACTACGGGCGCGAGCCGGTGCACTTCCTGCAGATCTGGGCGACGCCGTGGAAGCGGGGGCTGGCGCCACGGTACGACCGGGGCCACTGGGCCGACGCCGACAAGCGCGCCGGGTTCGTCAGCCTGCTTAGCCCGCTGAAGGGCGGTGTTGATGCGACGCCTGCCCAGGAGAAGGCGGCCGAGCCGATGATTCCTGGGACGATGGCGATTCATGCGGATTTTGTGATGGCGGCGGGGATTGTGGCGCCGGGGGGGAGGTTTGAGTGGGTTGTTGGGGCGAAGGTGGGGGAGGCGGCGAAGAGGAAGGTCTATGTGCACTTGCCCATGACGAAGGGGGGGAAGGCGAAGATTAGGTTGGATGGCAGGGAGGATGTGCTTGGGGAGGGGGATGGCGCGTTTGTGGAGGGCGTCAATGCGGGGGATAAGCTTGTTGTGGAGAGTGTGGGCGACGCCGAGGCGGAAGTGGTTGTTTTGGATACTGCGTGATATTTAGCGAGTCGAAAAACATAGCATTTTATTCATGGGCTGCCCCTCTCTACCTACAAATTACTAGTACACATAAAGCAATGAGCAAGCGGTAGATTTCGATGGCCCCGACGTTTGCAGCCGTGGCGCGTCGAGATATCCACCGCAACCGACAAAGACCTTCCTCGCCTCGACCCGCATGGACCGATGGAAATGAAAGCAATGACGAACTCCTGCGAGAGGAAGGGTTCCAAAAATTCCCTGTCAGGTCGAAACCCAACAGGAGCGGTCAGGTATGTAGTTTTCAACTAGCAAAAACGTGATCTCGGACGAATCCTCACTGATACACGTAAAACCCCTGCACTTGGATGGGAAAGGAAAAGAGAAGAAGAGGAAGACCTGGGGGGTCCGCAGAAAATTTATACCCAGGCTTAGAGGGTCTGTGCACACCTGCAAAAGGCAGAGCCCCACCTCGCCACTCGTTGCGCGTCAGACCCTAACCCTTAGGTCAAACCAACAGCGGCAGGCGGGAGCCGTGGAAAGGAAGGAGCTCACGAGAGCTGTTGCCAGAGCCGGGTAGTCGGCTTGCATTGGAAATTGGAAATTGGAATTCCATCCCTTCGTCCTAATCGAGTATTTTAAGTAAGGTACGTAGAAAATACTGAACGCAGCGTTTTATTACCGGCCATCTCAAAGAACCATCACTCGCCGCCTCTCCCCAAATCAGTAAATTCGTGTAATCAGAACCTCGAAAGAGCTTCGACCAGGCTTGATGACATGTCGATGTTTGGTGATCACATACCGATCTACCGGTTTGCGTCACCCTCGCTTGCCTAACACGCTCTCCCAGTAGAATTTTGCTGCAGGCGGTACCTGGCGATCTCTCCCATCTCGATCGGTGACAACCCTTTCGTTTCCTTGTGGTGATGTCATCATTATGGCTTGTAGTGAACCACTTGGTCGCCGACCCCTACTTCTTCCACGAAACTCGGTGTTACCCGTTCACAGATTCCAGTCCCCCTACAGCATAGTAGATTCGGTATTCTAGATCCCAATCGGCCACCAAAGACTTCTATCGTGACTGACTGCCTCCTAAGTTACCCATCATGTCTCTCGCACGCCATGTAAGCCGCTACCCAGACACAACCCTACCCACCCGCTGTCACAGACCCTTACCAAACACAGGTCAACCCAGAAGACATAATCCAGCACCTCCAAGACCTCCGCATCCTAGCCGAGAGCGGCAGCTCGACCAGCCAACCTGCCCACCTCACCCCCTTCTCCACCCCCTACGCCAGCCAGCGCGACATCCCCAAGTACCAGATCCCGCGGGACGGCGCACCGGGAGACACCGTATACGAGATGCTCAAAGACGAGCTGGACCTAGACGGCCGCCCGAACCTAAACCTCGCCAGCTTCGTCGACACGTACCTCGAGGACAACGCGCAGCGGCTGATGGTGGAGAACATGGGCAAGAACCTGGCCGACAACGACGAGTACCCGGCCCTGCTGTCCATCTCGAACCGCTGCGTGTCTATCCTGGCGCATCTGTGGGGCGTGCAGAAGGGCGAGAAGGCTGTGGGCTCGCCGACGGTGGGCTCGTCCGAGGCGATTCATCTGGGCGGGCTGGCGATGAAGAGGAGGTGGCAGGAGAGGAGGAGGGAGAAGGGGCTGGATACGGAGAGGCCGAATATTATTATGGGGGCGAATGCCCAGGTGGCGTTGTTGAAGTTTGCGCGGTACTTTGAGGTTGAGGCGAGGGTGCTGCCCGTGTCGGAGAAGAGCAAGTACTGTTTGGATCCGGATCTGGTGAGGGAGAATGTGGATGAGAATACGATAGGAGTGTTTGTTATTTTGGGGAGCACGTATACGGGGCATTTCGAGCCCGTGGAGACGATAAGCAAGATACTGGATGAGTATCAGGAGAAGACGGGCGTGGATATCCCGATCCATGTGGATGCTGCGCGTGGCGGGTTCGTGGTGCCTTTTACGCACGCCGGGACGGGAGGGTGGAAGTGGTGGGTGCCTCTCTTCTATCCCCGAAACTGTGCGCTAATGTGTTGGTGATAGGAACTTTGAACTTCCTCGCGTTGTCTCGACCAATACCTCAGGTAACCACCAATACCCCCAACCCCGTTCAACCTCTACCAACACTAACAACAAACCCTCCCAGGCCACAAATACGGTCTCGTAGCCGCCGGCGTCGGCTGGATTATCTGGCGCGACCAATCCTTCCTCTCCAAAGACCTAATCTTCGAACTGCACTACCTCGGCGGCACCGAAGAGTCCTACACGCTCAACTTCTCCCGCCCCGGCGCCCACGTCGTCGTGCAATACTACAACCTCATCCACCTCGGCTTCTCCGGCTACCGCGAGGTCATGGAGAACTGCCTCGCCAACGCGCGCATCCTCTCGCAAAGCCTCGAAGCCACCGGCTGGTACACCTGCGTCAGCGACATCCACCGGCCCGCAACGCCCAGCCCCAACTCACAAGAGAACGCAACCTCCACCTCCGCCACCTACACGGCCGGCCTCCCCGTCGTGGCCTTCCACCTCACCGCCGCCTTCCGCGCCGCCTACCCGCACGTCCAGC
The DNA here is from genome assembly GCF_020726465.1 of Chaetomium tenue. Lineage (NCBI taxonomy): Eukaryota > Fungi > Ascomycota > Sordariomycetes > Sordariales > Chaetomiaceae > Chaetomium > Chaetomium tenue. The sequence goes on along the minus strand of NW_027117333.1, from coordinate 3,452,124 downwards.
AGGAGACGGTGTCGCTGCTGCTGCGCGCGCGGCAGTGGATCATCCCCAACTATGCGCTGCCGCCGCGCGCGGACGCGACCGAGATCCTGCGGGTCGTGATCCGGGTCAATATGAGCTTGGATTTGCTGGAGCGGTTGGTGGGGGATGTGGTGCAGGTGACGGAGCGGTTGATGGAGGGGGGGGAGGGGGGGTTGGCGTCGGTTTTGCATCGGAGGGGGAGGGAGGCGGAGGGGAGGGAGGGGGAGAGGAAGGGGGAGGGAATTCATCGGTCGGTTTGTTGAGGGGGGATGGAGAGGGGGGAGTATGTTGGGTTTGAGGGGATGGAGTTGTATGGGTAGTGGGGAGTATGAATTGGGTTTTGGGGCATGGGCTTGTCTGAGTGATGGATGAAAAAGTTCAAGGCTTCTAAAAGTTATACGGCAATCTTCACGGTTTAATTTACTTAGCTCAACAACTACTTTGATTATCGACCATTTGTGCGAACCTGTTCGAAGAAAGCAACGATCTAGATGGCTAACTGCAACGGTATATCCAAGAGCTCGGCCAAAACACCACCACACGCTCCCACACGCTCGACACACTCTATCCCACCCCCAACACCCAACCGAACAGCATCACAACTTCGCCCCCTTCGCCCTCCTCGCCTCCCTCTCCCGATCCCTCAACAACCTCCTCAAAATCTTGCCGCTCGGGCTCTTGGGGATGGCATCAATAAACTCGATGCCGCCCTTGAGCCACTTGTAGTGGGCCTTGTGGTCCTGCACGTGCTTGTTGATCTCGGCCGCCATCTCCTCGTCGCTGCGCGAGGACATGGACGCGGGCGTCACCACGAACGCCTTGGGCGCCTCGCCGTCCCGCGCGTCGGGGACCGAGATTACGGCGCAGTCGTCTACGGCGGGGTGGGCTAGAAGGTGCGCTTCGAGCTCGGCGGGGGCGACTTGGTGACCCTGCGTGGATGGGGGTGTTAGCTTGCCTAGGCGGTTGGATGGGGATGGGATGGTGGGGTGGGATGGGGTTGTGGGAGTCATGGTATCGGGTAGTAAGTATGCTGTGGTAGGCATGATACGCACCTTCACCTTGATCAGCTCTTTTAGCCGGTCCACAATGGTGATGTGCTCGTATCCGCTGTCGGCCTTGGTCACGATGACCTCGTCGCCCGTCTTCAGCCACCGGCCTTCCTCGTCCCAGATAAAGGCTTCGGCCGTCGCCTTCTCGTTGTTCAGGTAGCCCAGCGTGACGGACGGCGACTGCACGAGTAGCTCGCCGGGCTTGCCGTAGTCGTGGATCTCCTTGCCGTCGGGGTCGACCACCTTCGCCCGTGTCCCAGGCATCAGAGAACCGGAGGTCCCGGGGCAGATATCGTGCTCGCTCGTCGAGCACACCACTGTCGACGACTCGGTCATGCCTAGTAACGGTTAGATCGTGTCCACCGGATGGGCTACGCTCGGAAGCCTACCGTAACCCTGACCGACGCGCCACTTTGGATAGAGACGGATGAGTTCGTCGGAAGTCTCCTTTCCGAGCGGCGCTGCCCCTGTAAAGACCAATCTGACGCTGCTGAGGTCGTATTTTTTGAGCATGTCTTTGCTGCTCAGCATGCGCACGACGATCGGGGGAACCTGGACAGTTAGTTCATGGCGAACTACTAGTCAGAAGCGTATGGTAAACCTACGATGACCAGGTGGTTGATTTTGAACCGCTCGATGGCCTGGAGATAGTCGGTAAGCTCGAACTTTGGCAACACGATGACTTCGTCACCGCGCCACGTCGCTGCGTGAGCCACGACCACAAGGCCGTAGATATGGCTAAAAGGCAGCAGGCCGAGTTCCACCTGTGTCTCGATGCCCTCGCTCTTTCTCGAGACATTTTCGAAGATGCAGTACTGCATCGTGTTGGCGATGACATTCTGGTGTGAGATCATGACAGCTTTCTATTGTCTGTCAGTCAAGGCCGGACTGGGAACCATGGCGAACAGAAAACTCACAGGTAAACCGGAGGTGCCGCTGGAGTAGCAAAGAAATGCTGTCTGACGCGCGCCCTGCCCCTTGACCCACCTCAGTGGCTCGAGTTCCGGGACGGAGTGGCCCATCTCCACCAAGTCGTCGACCGTTTTGAAGGGGGGTTTCTGAGAGTGATGGGGGAGGTCCATGATGAAGATCTTGTCCTCTGGTATCCCCACTGCCTTGGCAGCCTTGAGCGCTGTCTCTAACACGGGCACGCAGGTGAACAGTGCCTTAGCACCGGAAGACCTGAGCTGGTGCTCTAGCTCCTCTGCCGAGTATGCGACATTGGCGGGTGTGGCTACACCGGACAAGCGGTGCACAGCATTCAGCACGGAAAGGTAGTCGATCTATGGAAGGGTGAGATTCAGGCCATTCGCTAACTTAGATGTCGCACAGAGTAAGGAGGCACTCACGGTATTGAAGGAGAACACTGCGACCATTTTGTCCCAGGGAGAGTCGGCATTGGGCTCCCAGCCCATGACCTTGGCCAATGACTTGGCAATGAGATCGGAGCGCTTGTGGGATTCGGTAACAGTGTAGGTCTTGCCGGTGAGGCCGCAGGTGAAGGGATTCCGACTCTTGGAGATAGGACAGCGGCCGTAGATCTCGTTCTTCATGAAATCCCCGATAGTGACCGAGTCGGGAGGGTCTGTCCAAGATTAATACAACTAGGCACCTATACAGATCTTATTACGGCCAATCCACTTACCAAATGGGAGCTTAGGGACCCATGGCGGAGGATAAAAAACCATCTTGCTGGTGTTACTGCCGTTGCCAATGTGCCCTGCTTTTGCTGTCTCGGTGGCTGGAATGGATCACTTCCAGTTCCCTCACGCGACCCGGGAGTCCGGCTTTCGGAGATCGGAAAATGAGGATAGAGAAGAGGATCGATCGAATTGGGACGGGTTTCGAGGGTATCCTGGATGGTGAGTATCTGTGATGCGATGGCCACAGGCTATCGACAGTATGGAAGTGTTGTGAATGTAAAGAAAGTGTCAGGACAGGAATGGAGGTGTGCGCAAGGTTGCAGAAGTGGTCTCGCTCTTCAACATTTGGTTATGCTGATCCCCAAACCCAACCCCGATCAATCCACCCCCTGTTTGCAGCGACCCCAGCGTTAGGAAAGCCCAATACATTTTAACAAACTCCGTCTCCACCATGCCACAGATGTGTGTTTGGAATTAAACAACAAATATGCAAATACGAATGTCGGAAGCTCGGAAAGAGAGCCGCTTTTTGCTTGATTCCATTCTTTGGTGTTTTTAATCTTGAAGAGCCATGCTAAAGTGGTTAACCGATGTTATCGTGTGTGCAGACCGGCATGGCTTCAATTAAATTGTCCATTTTCTCGTCCCCTACCCCGACCGCGAGCCGCTCCTTGTTTCCGTGCCTTGATTCCCCACTTCCCCAATGTCTCTTGCTGCTGCCAAGGCACACTAACTACCCCGCACTCCCCAATCCCTCGGCTTCACGCGTGAGACTGAGACAGCAGCGGAGAATCCGAATTTGGTGGAGACCGACTTTCCACATCACCACCTCCTCACTGCCGGTGTTCTCGGTAATGCACGAGTCAGAATCAATGTGCCCGCTTGAAGTATCCATTTGTAGAGAAAGAGAGAGAGGATTGGTTAAAACCAACGGAACCGACCGAGCATTGACCGTTACCCGGCCACTGATTAACCCCTGAGAACAGTAAACATGGTCAAGACATCAACCCGACTCCTGTTGTTGCCCCTATTATCGCTGTCAAAGCAACTTGCCGTAATTGACAAAGCTTGTCACGCAGGATCACGCAAGGTCTTTCTCAAGCAACAGGTATAATATGTCTACCTATACATTGATTGACGACGATGATGGTGTTCCAGTGTTCCAGTGTTCCATTGCTCCAATGTTCCAGTGTCTAACCGCAGGATGTTGCTACTCTAGCTCATCAAAGATGTAATCATGAATCAGTTTGTTGTCGTTTCCATGATGACTCCATAAATGAGGTCAATCACTGTTTGTCTGCTGAAGCTGCCTTTCTTGTCTCTCGTCTGGTGTCTATATATGGGCACCACATAATCTCCCTCACTTGCTCAGTCAACTTGCACTTTCCAAAGTTATCCATCCTCTATATACAGCTTACAACAAGTGAAAACTCTTCATAGTGGGCATTCTGAGTCGTCAGAGTCGTCTAACATGGCTGCCATAACCACACGTGACCTTCACCCACAAAAGGTCACTTCTGTATTGCCTCAAATCACCCACCACACCGCCTGCAGAGCTCCCTCTGGTGGACCGTGCGGTGTTTAATGGCCCTCATTACCATCGTACCTTCCTTGACACCCACCATAACCACCTATAATTGGGGTGGCGGGCCTGCAAATTCTTCTTCGTCTTGACTTTGCTGCCTCACCCGCGTTGGCTCCTTCCCAGCACCTTCATCCAAGGACTTTCTTACTTTTTTTTTCAATATCCGTCCCATTCAAGCCCTCGGTCCTTCCTCCCTCCAGATTCCCAGACCTCCAATATCGCCAGGAGCTCTGCAGGTGCGCAACCAGCCAGGCTGAAAAGGCCAAGGATCCAAGAGGTATAAATTCTCCCATTCCTCCACACTCTTCCCACTCTTCCCTTCTTCACATAACCATAACTCACAACCACAGCGTAAGTGTTCACTGCCCTCACCCTCCCTACCCATCCATACCCAAACACCAGTCTGCCCGTCTTGTGAGTAGCCTCACTGGATCAATATCCTAGCCCAATACTCCAAGTTGTTTTTGTGTTTCTGCGTTCCTGGCGCTCTCGGGCAACCGATTCTCCCCCCTGTTCTTCCTCAAACCCAGAGACTACAGATTCCTTCAAGACTTTGCCCCAATCAGTATCACAAATCCCCGGCGCATTACACTCCCTTTTTCACACCTCCCTCCCATTTCACCAAGAGGGAAGGCTCAACAGTTCAGACGGCCCATCAACAGGCAAGAATGAACTGAGTTGGGGAGGCCCAGGGCTTGGTACCTTCCCAAGGGAAGCGTTGAGCCTCTGTTGGCCTTTCCGCCTCAGGCGCCTCTTTTCCCATCCCCGAGGATAAATTCTTCCTCTCCCCTTCCCAATTTCTCCCTCGAACTCTTCCCTTTTCCCTCTCCAATCTACCACCAGCAACCACTGCTTGTAGGTTCCCTCTTCGCATTCTTCACGCCTGCAATGCAGGAAGCATCACAAACACTTCACCCATCCTCTCTGCTGTTACAACCCTCCCTCAGACCCGTTGCTCCCCTCTCCTCTCAAACCTGCTGCCCGTATCCTCTCCCAAGCCCGCTGCTGTCAACCTCTCCCAAACCCGCCGCTCCCATCTTCTCTCAAACCCGCCGCTCCCATCTTTCCCCGAACCCGTTGCCCCCATTTTCCCCGAACCCGCTGCCCCCATCCTCCCCTTCAGGCGAGTGTCTACACTTGTTGGGCGGCCGAGCAAAACCCGCTGAGATAAGTGTCTCCGCTGGTTGAGCGACCGAGCAAAACCCGTTCACGGTTGTGTTTTCATTCTCACAGAGCTCTAGCACCACCCAGAGACCACAATACAAGAACTTTAGCACAGATACTGACAAAGACATTCTAGCAAACTACCAAGAACCACCACCCAACCAGGTAAGATCATCATCCCAGAGAATTCAGCACTTGCTTTGGGTGTCCCAAGACCCTTGTGAATGACTTCAAAGTCTCACACATTGAGTTAGCCGGGCCTCTTTGCACCAGTCCCTGACATCATTTTGCCCCCTGGAGCATCACTCCTGCTTGCCGCTATTTATTTGCTTTACTCGCTCCTTTGCAAGACACCACCATTATCACAATGCTTCTCACACACCAAATTTGTTTTAAAAGTCCATCTGGCTGACAAATAAGCAGAAACTTATATATACCACCCGACCACCAACGAGAGCCACCAGCATGGGCTCCGTATTCGACCCCGCCGCCGCCCAGGAGTCGAGCGCCGCCGAGCCATCCACCATGGCTGCTCCGCGGACTTCGAGCCGTTCTGCCTCCCACCGAGCGAAGGCCGCCATGAAGCGGGCCATGCAGGACTTTGCTGGGAGCGACGACGAGGAGCCCGAGCCGACCAAGCGTGCTCGCCACAGCGCTGGGCCTACGGCCCAGGAAGAAGAGTCCGCCCAGTCCCCGCAGTCAGATGCCTCGCAATCTGCCCGCGACACCACCAACGCCGCGAACGACCACGGCAATTCCATGGAGACCATCATGGAGTCAATGGCCGAGGCCACCAACGAGCTGCGCCCTGCTCGAAAGACCAAGGTTGCCAAGGTTGCCAACGCAACCGCCGACGGCCCTCCTTCGTGGGGCAAGCCCTTGGTTTGGTCCAAAGCCCGCGGCAGCCTTTGCGAGGCGCTGCCCTACTTCCGGTCCTTCAAGTCGAGCCTCCATTCCTCAAATGTGGTTTGCCAGGGCTTTCTCATCGACCAGGAGGTCGACCAACTGGATGTGTTTGGCGCACAGGTCATCATCTCCTCTGTGTAAGTCAAGACTCATCTCTCCCCGGGCAATCAGGCTTCCCTCGCATGCCTTGAGATATCTAAGCCGTTGCTAATCAATAATCGTAGGGGCGGCGGTCGGGTCAAGAATCCCGAGACTGGCAACATGGTTCGTGTCAAGAATGCTTTGGACACAGCGAGCAATACCAAGGCTATCCGCAACGCGCACCGCAACAAGTCATTGGTTGCTGTGATTGCTGGTAAGTCGTATAATTCACGCTCTTGTTCGACCATAACATTGACCAACCACACAGGCGAGGGCCACCCCCTTTATCCGAGCTGCTGTCCCCACCCCTATGCTGTCCTGGGGTACTTCCACATCACAGACGTATGGAAGGAGAAGCAAGTTCCTGAGGGCGCGCATATGCCAGTCACAATCTGGCGCATGCGATTCGAGAAGGCCGATCTGACCGAGCCTTCCTGGTGGGCCCCCGAAGCCGAGTATGCCGTTGAATCCGATCCCTCTGCCCCTGTCGACATGAGCGTGAAGGCACGCGTCGTCACTTGCCGCCAGTGCAACACTCCGAGCAAGGAGATCTTTACTTCCGGCTGGTTCTGCCTTAATTCCGAGTGCGAGCACTACTTCTTGTATGCGACTGGCGGCTCGGTTGACATCCTGCGTCTTGCCTACAACGAAGCCTTCCTCAACGAGCGCACTCCTTTCGTTGGAGAAATTCCCTCGGTCATCCCAGCTAAAATCGACCCTGCCGGTCTTCACGGCACCGAGATAGCCCTTCGCCGCGGCTATGTGTGCCCGGACTGCGGCTGCTGCAACCGCCGGGTCTACTGGAATCATTGGGAATGTGAAAACCCCGAGTGTGAATACAGGCTCGACGCACTCATGCGACCCTACCCAGAGGGTCTTCTCGAGAAGGAGCACAGCACCTTCGACGGCAAGATGGTAAAGAGGCGGAACAGCAACGGTGTGAACAACAACACGTTTAACCGGGAGGATTTCCTACATGATGCAATCGCCACCGTCTACAACCGTGAATGCATCCCTCTTTCCCAAACTCTCACCCTGGGCGGTTACAATGTTCGCCAGTATTATCTGCCGAACAGTGAAGGCAAGATTCTCGGCTCGTTCAGCATCTTTTCGGCCAAGCCAGAGGTCCTCACCAAGCCCAATGGCCCGGATGACCTCTTCCGTACTCTCGAACTCACTGACATTGGTCTTCGTCGGAACCCAGCTGCTGTGGTTGGCCGTAAGTGATTTTGAGAAGCTATAGTGGAACGGATGTTAACAACATGTGTGTACAGACAAGCTCGAGGGATATACTCGCCACTTCCAGCAGAACTTTGTAAGTGCCCTTTCACACCAAGACAATCACCACCGGGTACTAACGGTAACAGGGGGCGAGGTACAAGTTCGGCGTGACTGTCCAGTCAAAGGGCTTTGATGAGGCACCCGACGTCATTCTCCGTGCTCTTCAGCGCCTGATCTGGGCAAAGCAGGTCTCTGTCAAGGCCTCCAACGCCTTCATACGTACCTTGGATGCGGAGTCTGTCAGCGAGCACGCCATTGTTCCCACTGACGGGGACTTCAATGAGCTTTTGGCACTCGGATACATGGAGGATGACAAGATCAACGTACGTGTCCCCCTTCTACCCTGTGTGCATAATAACCAACGTTCCCAACCGCAGTATCACGATGACGGTGAACACGAGCTTGGACCGGTAGTTGCTGCTCTTGCCCTAGGCTCACCTTCCCTAATGCGTTTCCGGCCCAAGCGCAATTCGGGGTTCAATAACCTCCCCACTCGTCAGGATCGTGGAAAGCCGTGCTTCAAGGAGGTTCTCGAGGTCACCATGAAGCACGGTGATATCATGGTCATGGTTGGGACAGAGATCCAGAAGGTCTATGAGGTTAGTAATCGGCGCCACCTACCAGAGTGCGTACATGACTGACGACCCTAGCACACCGTCGATCCCAATGGAGAGCGTCGCTTCTCTCTCACAGCTCGATATATGGACCCGGAGCGCATGGCCACACAGGAAGACCGTGACGACGCCGCTGTGAAGGGCGCTATTCCCGAGCACGCCAGAGCCTTTGTCTACGACGGCTTTTAAGAGCGTTCTCACTACACACCAGTGGTTCCAAAGACCACAACACCAGCGGTTCCAAAGACCACCATACCAATGGTTCCAAAGACCATAGCACCAGCGGCTCGAAATACCACAGCACCAGCGGTTCAAAAGACCACAATACCAGTGGTTTCAAAGACCACGACACTAGTGGTTTCAAAGACGATACATGCCATGCAGCATTCTTTTTTGGGGCGGCACTTTCAGCTGCACATGCGCCTCAACACGATGAGGATTACACTGACTTTTGCAATTTCAGCGTTCATTTGATGAGTTTATCTCATGCGGATGATCTTTGCACTCTTGGAGCTCAAGCTCCTGATCTCTTTGCGTTTTCTTTTCTTTTCGAGGTGGAATCTGGTTCGGCCACTAGTCTACACAGGGCTCACAGGACCATTTGCTGGGTTTGCAGGATTCAGACTTCTCAACACAATATTCACGGGATACACCGGGTATAAGGGATATCTTTGGAGGCTGGGAAGGCCTCAGGGTTATATTTCATGGGTTTCCAACACTGGCTGGTCGGGAGATTCTTTCAGGGTGCCCAACTCGGAGGTTGCACTCTCCTTCTTCGGCTTGCCTTTTCATTATTTCCTTCGTTTCATCAGACATAGGCGCATTCCCCTAGAGATAGCTCATAACTGGCAGCCTTACATGTCCATTATGCTCGTGCCTTGCGTGATTAAAACCAAGTGATTGGGGGCCGAGTAGCAGTTTGGGCTTGGGTGAGTAACTTGATGGGTGGCACATGGGGGAGATCAACCAAGCTGAGGAGACGATGGCCAAACCATTTACACTGATCTGTCAGAGAAGACATCTAGTTCTTAACAAAATACGCAGACATGCTACCTGGGCGCACCCAAAGCGCAGTTACAGGAATATGGTACAGTCCCCCCATCTAACCCAACACCCACCCCCAACTCAACTCAACCGCTCTTCGACCCGGTCCCATTCCCAGTCCCTGAAACCAGCAGCACCGCACTCCCCAGCTGGCGCCTCAGATCCTCCTTCTCAACATCATGCGTATCCTCCACCTCCCCCCACTTCTTAGTCTGCCACTCCACCTCGAGACTGACCGCCCGCGCCGCCTCCTCCACCCCAAACCTCTCCCGGCCCCCCTCTTCGTCTTCCCCTCCCTGAACAGAGACGGGAATAGCCGCCTGCGCCCCCTCCTCGCTCCACTCCGCCACCAGCCGCGCCGCCGCCAGCAGGCTCTTGCCCGCCAGCGTCGCCCGCTCCAGCGCCGCCAGCTCGAAGGCGGAGAGCGAGAGGATCCAACCTTGCACGACTTCGCGCGTGCCGGGGGCTTGCGGGCGCGGGAGGAGGGAGCCGTCGGTGAGGACGGGGTGGATTTGTTGGCCCGGCCAGAGGTGGGTCATGAGGAAGGTGGTGGTGGAGAGGTAGGCGGTTTGTTGGGCTGTGTGGAGGGTGGTGGTGGAGGGGTCGTCTTGGTCTTGGTCTTGGTCTGAGGGTGGGGGGTGGAAGCAGAGGAGGGAGTCGGTGTCGAGGTAGCGGAGGAGGGAGGTGGTGATTTCGTGGCGGAGGGCGGGGGTTGGGGAGGCGGCGATGTCGAGGGCGCGGCAGGTTAGGGAGGTCAGGGGGATCAGGTGCTGTTTGGTTGCTTGTTGTGCGGAGGTCAGGTTGTCCCATTCCAGGGCGATGGCGTGCGCGAGGTGGGGTTTGGTCGTGGGGAGCCGGATGATGGTCTTGGTGGTGGGGTGTCGAAGGGGGCGGGCGTCGAGGTGGATTTCGAGAGCGCCTTTTGGAGGGGGGAGAGGGTTAGTGGGTGTGTCTCTGAGACTGGGGACTGGGGGGGTTAAGGGTAGTAGAGGAGAGAGAGAGAGTAGAGTAAGTGGCGGGGGAGAGGGAGAGAGGAAGAGAGACGGGGGGAGAGAGGGATGGGAAAAGGGAGGGGAAGGGGGACATACCGTCAACCTTCTTCACATGTACATCCTTCCAGAACCGCCGCTTCAGCACCCCCGCCGGCTTAACCCCATACTCCTGCTGTTTCTGCTGCTGTGCCTGCTGCTCCTTGCGCATCGCCTTGATATCCCCGGCCTCCCGCAGCATCTCGGCCTGGCGTTTCCGGCGAGCGAGCCGCTCGTTCCGCACCTCGGCGGCAAACTCGGCGCTCGGCTGGGGCGGCTCGGGGGGCGGGCCGGTGCCATATACCGGGACGACCTTGGCTGACTGGGCGGGGTTGGCATGTATCGACCGGGTAGTAACCTTAGTAGTAGCGGCAACTCGGGTGGTACCCCGCGCTGCCGACGTGATGGGTCGCAGCGGGAGGAGGCATAATCGTGTTGCGGGTGCCATTTTGAAGCCTTTGATCTGTAGTGGTGGTATAGGGGGTGAGAGTTTGGGTGTCGGGTATGTATACCGTGGAATTGGGCACATGTGCCAAAGGGGTCGCTGAGTGTTGATCACCACTGTCTCGATACTTTCAGCTCGAGAAACATTTTCTAACTTGGCAACAGACTCGGCTCGGCTCTTGCCGTGAGCAGGGGTTTTGTTGGGGACTTCGCTAGCAAGGGGAGCTTCACTGGAAGTTCTCCGATTGGAGGGCGGTGAAGGATGACGTCACCTGTTGCTATTTGAACTGGTCTGGGCCCCTGAGGTGAACGGGGGAGGGACCCCTGAGTGTGTTGTTGTGTTGGAGCCAGAGCTGGACTGTGTATTGCTTCACGAGAGATCACAGTCAAAGACCGCGCCAATGGCTCTATTATCCGCTTTGACTACCGTGCCCGCCAAAGTTCTATCAAGGTTCTTTATAAAGTATACAACCAAGGATGCTCGGTCCTGTGAAGGTCTAGATTCCTCTCATTAAACACCCATGTTTCCTAGTGAACCATTTGATAGAGAAACAGAAAACAATCAAGAACTTCCAGAGTAAAACAAAGGACAGCAGTAAACTGGGCGTAAAGCCAAACCCAAACCAGAGTCTCCAAATGTATCACTGTATCCCCAAACCACCAAATGCAATACACATGCTATGAATATCCCCTTCGCCTTGCCAAAAACATACACCAACCCCCTCTAAGCCCACCGTCCCCCAGCCTGGCATGCCAGAGCAAACCACAGCCGAGAACACCACTCTGAACTGCAGCCAAGTAAACACCAACACACCACAACCACCAGGGCAGAACCTAGTAAGGCGGCCTCGCGACCCCCCCAAACCCACCCAGCCCCTGGTCCTCACCCACATGCGCATCAATCCCCTTCAACAACGCATTCAGATCCATCGCAGGCGCCTTCTCATCCTCCCCTCCCATCGCCGCCCACGAGCTCGACAGCACACGGTGCTCACCACCACCACCACCGCCCCTACTCTTAACACTCCTCTTCGAAGTCGATGGCCGCCGCAGCGCAGCCGCCGCCGCTGCTGCCGCGCGCTCCTGGTGCTGCTGCTGCTGTGCCTTGCTTGGCGGTGATGATGACGATGACGACGGCAGGCGCCCTCCCCTAGGGCTGCCGCTGGGGCTGCCGCCTTCGGGCATCAGGCCCGTGGGGATGGGCGGGACGGGGGGAACGGCGTCGGCGTCGTCGTCGTCGCCGTCGTCGGCGCTGACGTACTCGCTGTTGTTGGTGCTGTCGTCTGGGGTGGGGTGGGAGTTGAGCGGGCCGCCGCTGCCGCCAGCTGAGGCTGAGAGGGAGCCCTTGCGGTCGCGCGAGACGGGGCGTTGTTGGGGGGGAGATTGGTGGTGGTGGTGGTCGGGTATGGAGCCGGGGAGGGTGGCTGGGTTGAAGGAGAGTTCGCTGGGGGTCATGTCGTAGCTGACGAGGCTGTCGCTGCTGGAGTCGTCGTGTTGGAAGGTGGGCGGGCCGTGCATGGTTGGCGGGGGCTGCAGGTGGCCTGACAGGACGAGCTTGAGCTGCTCGACTGAGGTGACTTGTTCCTTGGCGTCGCCGTTGCTGGCGGGTGTGGGCGAGTGTCCGCGGAGGCTTGATTTGCGCATCGCGTCTCCCATTGGCGAAGTCGACGGGCGGAGGTTGGTGCCACTGCCGTGCGGCGAGGACCTTTCCGCTCTGGGGTTGTGCCCGTTCGCTGCCAATCCGCCGTTTGCGTTCAAGCGGTTGGTCCCCGTGGTCCCCGACCGAGACCCACTGAGGGATGCGGTTTTGCTGGCGGTTTGCGCAGCTGCGAGGACGGCTTCGCGGGTCCACTCGCTGAGCATCTGCTCGCGGATATGATCGGGGACCTCGTGCTCCGTTTCAATGCTCGGGATGGCGCTAGTCGTTGCGCCTAGCATAGGGTGCGAGAAGCTGCGGCCGGGACTAGCGGCCGGGCTTTGCGGCGGCGAGGTGGTCTGCTCTTGATATGCCGTGCATACGCACTCCACCAGTGCCAGTCGCTCGTCGAAGGGGAGCAGGGCCTCCGACTCGATCTCGTCGGATGGGAGCTTCGGCTGACGTTGGACCGTCCCCGGCGTCCCAATCAGGTCGAGGAGGGGAACCGGGAGGTTGACGCCATCGACCCAAAAGTTCTTGCTGCGGCGCCGAACGATCTCGTTGTGGATCGCCCGCCCTATCACCGTCCCCTCAAAGTCAAACTTCTCAGTGAGCATCCAGAAATAGCCATGCACCAAACTGCCCAGCCGGACTTTGTGGATCGGCGTCTCGGCATCCTGGATATCCTCCTGCAGCCTGAAGATCATGGGCAGGCCGTAGCGGACGGCGTTCACGCCGAGCTTGTCCACAAGCTTCGCTAGCAAAACGTGGAGGAGCAGAATATCGGTCTCGTAGTCGATATAATCGATGGCGTTGTCGTAGATAGCCAGGTGGAGGAGCTGCAAGAAATGCGACCGGGGCACCTTGACGGGCTTTTCGCGGGCCGAAGCACTGGATACGGCCCGCTTCGCAAGCGCGGCACCTTGCAGCTCCCGGGTCTTGAGCATGGGCCGAGCCGTCTCGTCCCTGGCTTTCCAATCGGCGCTCGTCGTCTCGCGGTCCAACCATGTCATCACGGCGTCCGCATAGGCCTTCCGGACAAGGCCGTCTTGGTCCTTCAGCAGCCACTGGGTGCCATCCCAAATCTGGATCGGGACGTGGCTTCTTGACAGGCCAAGATTACCGCTCATCTTGGTCCGCGGGTTGGCCACGAGGAGGACCGACTTGATGGCTCGCAGGGCGGCGATCTTCGCCACCGTGAGGGCGAACAAAGAATCGGCGTGATGGTCGTCAGCAAGGGCGTTTACGGACGATTTGGGGGTGTCGGACTTGTCCCCGTGGGGCGAGCCCGATATACTGTTAGACCTCGTAGGCCTCAGCCTTTGCAAGATGGTGGCAATCATGTCGGAAATCTGGTCCGCATAGTAGACATGGGTGGCCAGGTCTCCGATGCATTCCTGGAGCCGCAACAGGACGTTTTTGCGTTCAGCCACGGCCTGCTCCGCCTTGTCCGCGAACTGAAGACCGGTTTGTGCGCGGGGATCAGGCTCTCCTGGGAGATGCGGCTCGCTCCGCATGCTGTTCGGGTCCCCCGGCATCTGCACCACCTTCCGAATGTGGGCAATGAGCTGGAGCAGAACATCCATCACGCTCAGGCCGATCAGGTTGATATCAGATCGTAGGAGCGCGCCGATCATGGCTGCTAGTACGACGTGTTGCTGCAGAGCCTCGTCGGTCAGGGGTTGCTGGGCGAGCGAATCCATCGCTGTGACGAGGATGGTGAAACGGTCGGCAACGGGGGCCCACCGAGCGGCTAGGAGAAACATCTTGACAGCCCAGCCACTATCGCGCCCGTCGGAATCCGTCCTGACAACCTCCTCCTGCTGGCTCACGCGCTCCTGGATAAACTTGAGGAGCGCCACCGTGGCGGCATGAACTTGTGATCGGTTTGTAGCCACAAAGATTTGTCTCAGGCATTCCATCGCCAACACCCCGGTGTCCTCCTCGGCCAGCTTGTCCATGTCCACGGCAGTGTCGGCGAGCGCGATGGGGTTCGTGTTGGACTCGCTCTCGGCTGTCTGCACCGTCGCGACGCTGGTCCGCCTCCGCAATAGCGCCCCGCCAAGCTTCTCTCCCATCTCGGCCCGTTGGTGCAAAACGTCGAGAAAATCCTCGTTGTCGGTCCATAGGTTTTCGAGGATCATGGGAACGGCCAAATCGTACTGCTGAGTCGTGACGGAAGAGAGGGTATCAGACGAGGCAACGCTCTTGATGGCCTTCAGGCCCGTGTTCCTCCAGCGAAGGGCAATAGGCTTGCTAGGCTCGAGTTTCCCGGCGAAGGCGCGCGTAGAGGCGAGAGAAGCGTACTGCTGGACGACGTCGAGGTACTGGCGCAAGTAGGCCTGGTCGGCCAGGAGGGAGGTCGGGTCATGGTGGGTACAGAAGGCTTCAAATGTCGGAATGGACGACTCCACCATGGTGATGTCGCGGGACTTGAGGATCTGTTCGAGTATCTGGAGAACGCATGATGCGAATAGGGGGAGGTCCTTGGGCGTCTTTTCGATCAGGGCCGTCAGGATCTGTAGCGTGACCTGGACATTTCTATCGAGCGGCAAAGTTAGCCTGGGGATGTTCTAAGCGTGACCGTCCCAAGTCCAATGCATTGCCTACCCTATCCTCTGGCGCCAGACATCGCTGGCCGTCTTCTTCTCGAGGAAGCTGCCAACTTTCTGGATCTTGGACCGTCGTGACTGGGCGTAAAACAACAGGTAGCTGAGTTCGCTAGAGTTCGGCTTGACGTCGACGGCGCCCTTGGCGGTCCTCGGATAGCATTTCAGAACGAGTACCTGATGCTTCGGTCGGCATTTTTGCTGAATGGCGTTCATGATGGTGGAGGTATGTAGGTAGGGGTAGCGTAAAGGTAGTGTTGGGTCGTGTGCCGGGGTTTCGTTAAGGAAATACACACTTCGGGAGCCACGGGATTACAAGACTGCAAATGCGACAAGAGGTAGTTATCCCCAGTGTACTGCGTCCCAGCGTGAAGAGATGGTTGTCATGGGCGCCCCTTTGTGAAAGACGTGGTTTGGTGCCAACAAAAAATGTCATCAGAGAAATTGCGGCGTAATACGAATACCTGGCATTGGCCTTTGGCCTGGGCTGACAGGGGGAGGGGGGAGGTGCGTAATTAATGGCTTGTGGCAGGCTTGGCATGTGGCCTCAGAAGATCCAAGGTCACCACGCCAAGAGCGATAAATACCAGGAACAGACAATACACAATGGACGCTTCGGGATGTTATTCACGCCTTCGAACCTCCGAACACTCTCACATTCTGTACTTGTACCTCTTCGTACACCACCCACCACCACGCAAAAAGAAACGAAAAAGCAAAAAGAGAAATGAAAATGAATTGCGGCCCCCAATATCCAGCTTGGACTTGTTGTTTTTGGTTCATACTCGAGGTCAAGTGCTGACTTCCGGATGGTCATGGTGATGATGAGGTGTCGATTTTAAGTGGCTGCACACCAATAAAACGCGGCTCAGGGGCGTGGGGGGGTGGGCGAAGCCGTTGCTCAAGTTGCGCGGCCGCAGATGTGGCGGCGTGTGGGAAACTGCGACGAGCTGTTTGCGGCGTCGTCCTCAGCTTGAGGGAAGTTGGTGTGGGAGAGAGAGCCCAACTGGCCGGCCTTGTTTTCGTTTTCATTCCAGCCAACAGGTTAGGTTTGAAAGGCGTTCATCCCTCGGACCCATCAGTAGCCGGCGCAGGTTGGAAGTAGACCACAAAGGAGCAGCGAATGAGCAGTCAGCCACACTTGACCCTACCGACTGCGACTTCCTCCCACATTCCATACCTACACAAAACACAGACCACAGACCACAGAACAATTACACAAAACATTTATACAGAACAGAACCCTTCCGGTCCCAGCCCCTCCACCACGACAGCAGTTTCTAGCCGCTGAGACCTGGCAGCAACCCGGTCGGAAAACGGAGCACAACCACTCGACCCGATCGACAACCCAGAACAATAGCCGACGGCGTCAACGCTTCAGGTGTTGGAAGGATTACTGCCGTACTATCCGGGCGGTAGGCCAGCGGTAACCACAGTACTTTCTCCGAGTCCCACGTAACCCAACCACTCTCAACATCGACCCCGTAGCCCTGGTAGCGAAGCCGAGGAAGCTCGCGTCGCCCATTCCCGTCTTCAGCCGGCGCTTCGTCGAGGAGGACAAGACCTACGTCGGTCAAAAGCCAGGATCTGGCCGCGTCGAAGGCTGCCAGGTTGGTGCAATATCTGCCTACATCAAGCGTCTGGAGGCAGCATCCCCTCTCTGGGTCCCAGATCTTGATTTTGTCGGCGTACAGGGCGGCGAGTTGGCGGCCATTGGACGAGAAAACAAGCGCCTTGGCTGTGGCATCGTCCACCATTGTCTGCGTATGCAACCGGTGAAACATCTTCCAGACCCTGATAACATGTCCAAGCGAGGTCGCGATCCGGCCATCTGGGGCAAACGCGACGGACCCAGAACCAAATTTGCCAAGCGTTGGCTGCTCAAAGACCCGGGTGTATTTTTTGTGCGCGAGGCTCCAGATTTTGAGCTTTCCAGTCGATGTCAACAGGGCGACATCAGCACCATTGGGTGAGAAGGAGGCTACGAAGCCATAATCTGGAATGGTCTGGAGTCGAGTTCCTGTTTCTGTGTCCCAGATGGCAGCGTCTTGGCAGCTAGAGATAGATACAAGCCGGGCGCCATCTGGAGGGAGCGCTACATCGAGGATGCCGCTGTGGGCTTCTTGGATATGGCGCGGACGACGGCTTCTAGTGAGGTCCCAGATCCTAATCATGCCTGGCGAGACTGACACGGCCGTATTGCCGTCGACCGAGACCCTGATTAGGCTGATCTTATCGGCGTGGTCTCCAGCCACATTGAGCACCTTGCTGTCGGTGGATGTAGCCGCGTAGAGCCTAAGCCCTGATGTGCCGATCGATGCAATCTGGTTACCGTTGGGTGATAGGACGAGCGACCGGACGTGCTGGTTGTCGTCGTGGATCGTCCGGATGTGTGTCCATGTGCTATCCATGGCCGTGATCTCGCCGTCATGTGCTACCGCCAAACGACTACCATCAACCGAGATAGCCACAGCTCTGGAGGACAATGTCGACTTGAGGACGAGTTCTCCCGTCTCAGCGTTCCACATTGCCAATGACTCGTTGCTCGCCGATATGAGCCTGTCACCGGCGGCGTCTGGCGAGAATGCGACAAGGGTGGCATCTGCAATGTCGATGCACCGAAGAAGACTACCCGTTTGCGCATCCCATACCCGTAGCTCCTTTCTATGCGCTGAAGCAAGCCGAGTGCCGTTAGCCGAATATGCAACTGAAGAGGGACAGCTAGTCCACCTATGACGGAACCAGAGCGTGCAGTTTCCTCTAGCCCAGTCCCAGATAAAGATGCAGTCTCGGTCTGCGGAGGCCATCCAGACACCATCAGGCGAAAAGGCGGTAGCGTCAGTAGTCAAGCCGTTGATTATATAATGATTCCAGGCGCCCTTGGCCAGGTCCCAAAACCCGACCTCTCCCGGGCCAGTGGTGGTACCTAGCAGGAGGTGGTGGTTAGGGGGAAAGGCCACCCAGCTACTCGCATTTTCGAGGGTCCAGACATTGTTCCCGGTTAGCATATCCCAAACCCTGACTTTCTGCACCGTTTTCCCATTGCAATCCCCCTTGAGCGCCGCGGCCAGCCAGGCGCCATCAGCGGAGAAGGCGACCAGCCCAACAACCTCAAGGTCGGCGCCGCTTAGGGCCAGCGTTTGGGTCCATGGACTCCAGTGTTCCTCTCGCATCTCGGCATCTAGAGCTACCCAATTCGGCTTCTCGGTACGGAAGAGTTCTCCCGAGATGCTGCGGGATGGGGCGAAGACTACCGCCGAGGCGTACGCCTGGAGGGCCGCGCCATGATCGACCGCCCGTGGGAGTTGATAAAGCCTTGTATATCGACCACTAGCTCAGATAACCGGCCTTCGACCTTCTTTTTCTAGACAAATATTGATTCGTTAGTGGTAGTTGCTGGAGGGCGTTGAGCCGTGTGAGAGAGGTCAAAGGGAGAAACAATGGGGGGGAAGGGGGGAAATAAGGATCTTAAAAAGAAATACACAATGTTACCAGAATATAGTCGATAAGCTTAGCCCAGGACAACAGCGCGGTTCGCATCGCCCCTAAGAGGCTGAGAGCTTCCATCCAGTAAAGATACTTCATCTCAAGGAATGCGGAGAGGGCACCGCCATCCCTGATATCGCGGCCACAGTAGTTGCTCGCGACAAGGTGCTCAATCCAGTACTCGCAGGCGTAGCCGACCATGCCCAGAGGGTTAGGCTCGGGTACCTCAATGTCGACAGCAAGCAACCCGAAATCGTAGAGACTATACATATCGCGATGTAGCGACTCTTCCATCAGTGCCAAGGACCGCATAAAAACGCGGCGATGCTCGCTCTCCAAGCCGTTGGGGAACAGCCCCCGGTCGTTAGAGAGAAACTCCTTGACAGATTGGTTGACTGAAAACGTAGTAAGGCCCTTGATACCGAAGGAGTTGCACTCACGTATGATCTTCTCGGTGGTGTTGTTGGAGGCAAGTCCAGCCAGAGTGTAGAGTTCTTCACGGCTTAGGGGCCGATGGGCGATGGCAACTGTGGCCAGGACGCGACAGCAAAGGTGGCGAGTCTCCTGGTCCAGGTGCTGGATGCGGTCCGAGGCTTGTCTGTACAAGCTCCTTAGCAGCCTAAAGGTCGGCACCGCTTTAAGCTCTGCGAGGGCAAGTGTCACGTCCCGGAAAGTCGCTCTAGCCTTCTCTCGCAAGCTTCTACAGATCTGTTCACGGAGGTCGTCATCCTTGGTACCGTGCGCCAGCTTAGAGGCGTGCCAATCGATATACTTGTTAATGGCCTGGGTTAACTCGCCGGTACAGTCGTCCAGGTCTTGATGTAGCCTGGCCTCTCCGACCTCGAGATGCTTCGCCACATCTGCCCGACGGCTACTAGTCACCAGCCACTTGACGCCAGGGAGCCCTGACGCTTCAGAGATAAAGGACACCAACCTCTCGAGATCCTCGCCACATTCGTCCAGCGCGTCAATGACAAAGTAAGTCACGTCTTCGGTGTGTTCTCGCCGCAGCTCCGGCAAGACGCTCAGAAAAATACCGCGCAGGGCATACCAAGCACCTAGGCCCTCGAACAGTTTGGGCCCGGCCTTTTTATACTCCTGTAGCACCTTGCTGATAAGCGTTTTCTGCTGGCTGACGAGTAGGTAGATAATGCTGCGCAGGACGGCGGCAGCACTCTCGGCGTTCTTGTTGCCGGCCTCGCAAAAGAAGAAGGACAGACGGTCTTCTTGGCGCAAACTGCGGCGCAATTCGTCCACGATACCGCAGAGCAACATGGTTTTACCCGTCCCCGGACTACCCTTGATCCAGAGCAGCCGGGCGCTGGGGTCATCGTGCCATCGGCGGAAGACAGGGTGCGTCAGGATCCATGCGTACGAGTCCCGCAGCAGGCCGCCCCGGGCCTCTTCGATGCGCTGCTTGTCGAGCCAGGGGTCGGTGATGTAGAGATCCCGGATGCAGAGCGCCTCTTCGCTTTCGGTATTATCTGCCATGATACGACCGAACATGTCAGTACCAGACCACAACCGACGGTACGGGCGAGAAACGTCTCGATGCAGTGAAGGCGGTAGTCGTAGGCTCGGCTCACCGTTAAAATACTGGGTTATGGGCGCATTGATTTGCGTGCTGTTACCTGACGCTATATTCCCAGTCGCGGTCGAGGTGGTTCCAACCCGCCAATATAGCGCCGCATCCTTTACCGGTATTGTAGCGTCTGCTGATGGTTATGGTGATGTGCGGCGGGAGTGATAAGGGAAGTGAATCAAGTGGTGATTGAAGGAAAGCTGCAGATAACAGCAGATTGGGCGAAACGGGAGTAATTCGGCGAAGGGGCTCGGCGAGATCTTGGTAGTTATTACATGTAATGATGTAAATACATGCAGGTAAACTGCTTTTTTCCAGCATATTGGGGGCTTGGATCTCTGATGGCCCCTCTCTTGCACCGTTGATAATCCCCTCTCCCTCCCTCGTCTCTTCCCCGGGGCTCCCCCACGTCAATATTTGCGTGCGCCCACGGCCGAACCCTGAGTCTGCCCCTCCCTCCTCTCCTCGGCGTCCTCGACTCCTCGCTAACATCCTACGCGGCACAAGCGGCACTTATTTTTGAACAAGCTGGAACTGGGTGAACCAGAATCAGCATTGTTGCCTCGAGTTATGCGTCGATGCCCGACCACGCCGGGCGCCAGCGCCGCCAGGCCGATTCACACGCCATTGCAACCTTCATTGGCCCAGACGGTAATTGGCACATGGTGCGCCGGGGCTGCCCGATTGGGCAGTGGACACGCATACGTACCGACGGTATCGTTTATACACAGGATGTTGTGAAAACGCGCTCTGACCTGGGCACGCCCAGGGCGCTTGTCAACTTTGATTTATGTTCTTTGGCGCGAAGGCAAATGACAGCGCCGTCATTGTGGACGAGGTCTGTGACCGTCTGTGTTGTGTTCTTACGTATTACATTACATGTAAGTTAATGCTATTAGCTGCTGACTACCTAGGTAGGTAGTTGATGGAGAAGGGCTAGATCATCATGGCCCATGGGCAAGACAAACCTCAATGTATGCCTCAATGTATGCCTCAATGTATGAACCTCGGAACCTCCCTAAGTAACTCAAGTTCTCCGCGTAATGGTATATGACTGAGTCAATCAGGCATTCAGGCTTCCATCTTCATTATTCTGGGGGGAAGAGGAATTCTGAATTCTGGGCATTTGAAAAGGGATTGGATTCCATCTCAAGACCATCGAGCCATAACCATCCATCTAGGTCCAACATCTCCAAGCTGATCCATCGCGCTCGTGCTTGTCCCCCTTGACCTCGCTCCGTAGCATGGCCATGTGTTGCTTCCCCTCCCCGTCTCCATCTGCCGGTCCATACTACTTTGGTGTAGTTAAAGGGCGTATAAACAAACATGCCTCAACAGTACCTAGCTTCTAAGCCTGTAGCAAACCGTACGAGGTAAGGTTACCGGAGACTCGGCGGGGAGCGAGACGGTGTGGTCACAACTTGAAGGTTTCGCTTTTATCCAAATCCTTGAGAGGAACAAGAGAGAGGGAAGGAGCAAACAGGCAACAGCCGCAACAAGGGCTTCCCCATGACTAAGCGTTGGTTAGGTTCTGGGAAATCTGTGACACTGCGGACTGCCGGGCTACAGCCTACAATCAAAAATTCAATCACCGACCTGCTTGGTCCTGCAGACCTGCCTGCACCGTGCCACCGACCTCAACGTCAGGAAATGAGGTTGAGACGACCCCACCTCTGGTTTCGCGTCATTGCCATCGTTTTCGTGCTGACCATAGCTAAGCGGCCCCTACTCAACCTACAGAACCTGCCAAACTGCTTGGTTGCACACTCGTTTCCACTTCTCCAGCAGCCAAGCCCGCGTCAACCACAACACCATGGCGACCATCACCACACTAGACATTGTTCGCCTAACGGCGTCTGAGCTCCAGCACGCTCTCAGCACGGAGAAGCTGACGAGCGTCGACCTGGTGAAAGCTTCGTTGGCCCAGATCGACCGGCACAACAGTAAGGGCCTAACCCTCCGAGCTGTCATATCCGTCGCGCCCAACGACATTGTGTTGGGGAGGGCCGCGATGCTCGATGCCGAGCGCGCCCGCGGCAAAGTTCGCGGTCCTTTCCATGGCATACCGGTTCTCCTCAAGGTTAGCGCATGGTGCGCTGGGGCTGTCCGATTGTGACTAGAGCTGACCACACGTATCGTTTATGCACAGGACGCTGTGAAAACGCACTCTGACCTGGGCATGCCCACGGCGCTTGGGCCTTCGGGCTTGCTGTCATTGCAAAAGGCGGTCGTGAAGACTTGTTGTTCACGTTTATGAGCGCATGCGCATTCGAGGCCGTATCTCCGCCACGGCCGGTCCCCCTTCAGCTGACTGCCTGACTCGCCGGTGGAGTTATTTGCCGCCGTTTCTTGAGGTGGGCGCTGCTGCGATAATCCCGAGCTTGTTTTGGGGGGTATCTCTGCCCAGGCCGTGCCCAAGAAAATGGGTTCCCACGGATAGGGCGGTATAAACAAGAATCCGACATCAAGACTACCTACCTCTCGGAGGGGGTGGCTTCCACTTCATTATCCTGGGAAAAGAGGAATTCTGGGCACCTGAGCAGGATTGGATTCCATCTCAAAGCCATCGAGCCATAACCACCCATCTCCAACAGCTCCAAGCTGACCCATCGCGCTCGTTCTTCTCCCGTGAGTCCGTGACCTCATCGGTAACATGGCGATATGTTCCGGTCCTAGCTGCGCTTCCACGTCTCCATCTGCCACCCCAGCAAACCCCATCTGCTGGTAACTAAAGGACGTACTACAAAGATATGTCAACAGGAGGCTCCTAGGCTTGTAGCGAACCATAACGTGGTAGGTATTAATGATTGCTAACCGGAGAACTCCCAGGGCTCTCCAGAACGAATGATGCTTTTTGATTGGGCGCTTTGGTGTCCCCCTGTTGTTCTAGGCCCTGGGATCCGCATGCTGCAGGTGTGTTTTGGTAACAATCTCTCACTGGTCAGCCCTGGGTTAACCCTCGTGATGCTTCGCTTCGATGCTTCGGATTCCCCGGGTTCCCGCTTGCCCCGGGCGTGCCCGGAGGCCTACCCCGAGATCCACCGGTTCTTCGACTCCACACAAAATCGATTCACCCAATCAAGCCATCCTGCGTGCTTTTCTGGCTCAACTCCCCGGTTAGACAAATGCGATGACGACGACAAGGCAGATTCATAGGCGACACATGGCCAAATTAGGTGTTGCTCGCGAACGGCTTCCCTGCTTGCCGTGATTCGACAAGGCAAGTAAGGCTCTGGGGTCGCATATACGTAGTACGACATACTTGGACACGCAATGGCTTCATTCATCAATCCCGCATGGGCCATGAGGAACAGACCAAAACTGGATCTGCCAAGACTACCGTATCCGTCGCAAAGGGATGGATGACCATGCTGACCATGGCGGCGGGAGTTGATTGTGTGGAGATGCCGATAAACGTGGGAAGTAAACCAGCGGCGGTGCCCTATGAGATCGCTGGCCGCAACTGAATGCGGCAAGTCCAGTGGACGGCCTCAAGATCCACCGGATTACCGACGCGTTGAGCAAGCGAGCAAGCGTTTTGGGGCTGACGGAAGGTGGGCCCATTGCCTTCGGAAGCTATCCAACGGGATGCGGAAGCGATCAATACGATGGACCCTTGCACCGTGAGCAGCCACAACGTTGCAATTCCAGTGACGGAAGGCTCTTTCAGGGCGCAACCACCTGCCAAGGTATCATGGAGGATATATAACGAGACTGGCGTTACCCGGGGAGGGAAGGAGAAATGGAGTCCATGAGCAGATTCTCTGGGTATCGTGCCTTCCTCACCCCACTCTTGACAGATTGATTCCCGTCTGCAGCCTGCAGGGTTGCAATACTGTGATAGGTACTGCAATTCTGCAATACTGCAATACTCGCAATACTGCATCATCTTTAAATCCCCATTCTTCCAATCTCCTTCCCTACCTTTCATCTTCCTCCTTTCTCACCATGTCTCCGACTTGCGGTCGTCTTGTCTCCGCTCTCCAGCTTGCCTCCTCGGTCCTCGCTGTGGCTGCTGGACTGACTCCCTCGACTCCCTCGACTCCCTCTCTCGACTCGAGACAAGAGAACAGCACCCCTTCCTGCAAAGCTGTCCCTGGAACTCCATCCTGGCCGTCGACCCGGGACTGGGATCGCCTCAATGAGTCCCTTGCCGGAAGACTGCTGCAACCAACTCCTCCAGGAGCTGTCTGCCATCCCGAACAAGGATCCTACAACCCCACAGAGTGCGAAGCCGTCCGCAAAGGATGGTCAACCTACGAGTTCCACCAAGCCGACCCCGTCTCAGTCGACTGGAACCAATGGACCAACGACACCTGCCTTCCATTCGAGAATACTCCATGCAGCGGTCAAGGATATCCTGTCTTCGTTGTAAACGCCACAGAGCCACGCCACGTCCAGCTCGGCGTCCAGTTTGGTGAGAACACCATCCCTAAACCCTATTCCGGTGTTAATACTAACCTTTCCCCCCTCGCACAGCCAAGAAACACAACGTCAGATTCATCGTCAAGAGCACTGGCCATGACTATATTGGCCGCTCAGTGGCGCCAAACTCGCTCTCTATTTGGACGCACCACATGAAAGGCATCAAGACCCATGATTCGTTCCGTCCTAACCGCTGCAAAACCACCATCGAAAGTACCGCCGTCACTGTTGGCGCCGGCACCCAGATGTGGGATTTGTACAGCGCCCTCGACCTCCTAAACCAGACGACTATCGGGGGCGGTGGGAAAACGGTTTCGGTGGGCGGCTATCTCACGGGCGCTGGCCACGGTCTGCTAGCACCAAGCCATGGCCTCGCCGCAGACCAGGTTCTCGAAATGGAAGTAGTAACGCCGGATGGCAAGATCGTAACCGCCAACGAATGCCAAAACCAAGACCTCTTTTGGGCCATGCGCGGTGTAAGTGCCCCCAAACCCTCCAACTCTATGGAAATCTACACGTAACTAACCTTTCATCCCTGATAAGGGGGGCGGCTCGACTTTTGGTGTCATGACTTCCGTCACATTGAAGACCTTCCCGACCCCTAAACTGGAATCCGCCTCCGCTATCATCGCCACTACTCAGATCGACGACCCGCGCCCTATCTTTGACATGACCGCTTACGTCCTCAGCCAGCTCCCGTCCATGGGCGACCAGGGCCTGTCCGGCTACTCTTACGTATTCCGCCAGATCAGCAACCCCTTGGACGGCGGCAATACCACCGTAGGTGGCCTCATCTTTACCGGCGTGATACAAAACTCGCCACCCGAGGAGCTGCGCGAGCTATGGGAACCTATATTTGCGCACGTCAAGGACACCTGGCCGGACTTGTTCATGACACTCTACTACGAACCCAAGTCGTACCCATCCTTCCTCGGCTGGTTCTCGGAGAATTACGACACTAGCCCGGCCGGCGAGAACAACCATCTCGGCTCGAGGCTGCTCGACCGGGACGCCTTGACCAAGAATCTGACGAGTCTCTCAGAAGCGTTTGAGCGCTTTACCGGCGGCGCACTGGCGACAGCCTATCTAGTCTCCGGGAAGGGCGTGCACAACGCGAAGCCGAGGGGCTGCAGTGGGAATGCGGTTCTGCCGGCATGGCGGAAAGCCTACATTCACGCGACCATGGGCGTCTCATTCGACCCTCTCGACGCCGTCGCTTCTGCGGCCGCAGAGGCGCAGGTCAAGGAACGTGTGGCGGGGCTGAGGGAGCTGGCGCCCAACATGGGCGCGTACATGAATGAGGTGCGCCTGTAGTTTCCATCCCCCCGAAACCCACAGCCATACTAACGCACCCACCCCTGAAATAGGCCGATTACCGCGAGCCGAATTGGCAAAAGGAGTTCTGGGGCTCCAACTACGAGCGACTGTACGTATTCACCTTCCCGCCTACTTGACTTACTCTTAACTATCACCACCTTTGCTAACCTACCCGCCCGGCCACAGTGTCTCCATCAAGCGGGCCGTTGACCCCGACGACGTGTTCTGGTGCACCCCTTGCGTCGGCAACGAGCGCTGGGAGCAGGTCGATGACCGCCTCTGTCGTGTATAAGGGGGGAACTTGGAAGATGCACTTAGGAGTGTATCATTCCGACGAGAGCCGTTGTATAGCGCTGTTTTTTTACATCAAATGTTTAATTGCATGCTTTAACATTTACCTTCTTTCCATATCCGGGCGAAACCTTCTCAGATAGCCTAGGTTAAACCTTTTGTACAAACACAAAGATAAATAGGAGTTGCAATAGTGTTATTGGTATTCGATCGATACGGGGAAGTAGCCGATCATACAAGTGACCAAACCCTCTTGCTCACACACCCACTCCCACTCACCCGCATAGACGTAAACAATGTAGGAATTAAGCCAAAAAACCCGGTTATCAGTAACTACTTTTCAGTATCCCAGGTTCTAGTCATATCTAATGTAACCCAATGTCTCCTTACCCATCAAATGTTTTCGACTCCCAGTAGAATCTCCTCCCTTTGGCTCAGCTTCGGTGCCGTACTCGGACTTCTAACTTCAACTCCACTCACCAACACCAGCCTCCTCTCTCACTCTCACTCTCACTCCCATATCACCCCAACTCCTCACCACACCCAACTAACTAACCATCACACAAAAGCAACACTCTCATCCCGTCCACTCCTCCCTCCCCGCTCCCCTTCCCACTCCCACTCCCCACCACCCCCCAAAACCTCCGCGATGCCTCTCCTCCGCCCCACAGCATGATGATTCCCAGAACCCAACCCCGACCCTGACCCCGGGCCCCATTCTGACCCCGAACCACCAACAGCACCGCCCAACCCAAGCCCACCAAACTGCCTCTGCACCGCCTCCGTCAACCCCGGACTCGACAGCACCGACGACGGCGCAGGACTCGCTGCTGCTGCTCGGACCCTCGCACCGCCGCCCAATAACCCATCCTGACCTTGATCACGGCCCTGCCCCTGACCATAACCACCACCCCGACTGTAGCCCCGACCCCGACCCCGACCCTACCCCGGGCCGTGGTGATGATGATGATGACGATGACCATGCACACCGCCCACCGGGCCCGGACTCGCCCGCACAATGCGCAACGGCTCCGGCCGCATCTTGCTCCTAGGCGGTATGGGCGGCGGGGGCGGGGGCGGTGGTGCGCGGGTTGGGCTCTCGTTTTCTACGAGCAGCAACCTACCTCCAGCAGCAACTCCTACTTCTGCTCCGTGTCCGTGTCCGTAGTTGTTGTGGCTGGGATGCGTAGGGGGCGTGGCACGTTTGTTGCCTGAGATGGAGTGGCGCAGGGGGGAGGGGTTGGGGATGATGTTGGGTTGGACGGGGACTTGGCTGAGGGGTGTTGCTGCTGTGGTGGATGGTAGTGTTGTTGTTGTTGTTGTGGATGGTGTGGTTTTGCAGACGGATTTCTGGGTCGGGGTGGACTGGAAGACGTCGTCTGCATCGTCTGAGCGGACGTTCTTGTTTCTATAGTCACGGCCATGGTCACGGTCACGGTCGTCGTCGTCGATCTGGGCCTGTTCGCGGACGTGGCCGCGGAGAGATGGGAAGCGGTTGGCGGCAGTGGCGTGCAACTTTTGGGGCACGGCTGGTAGGGCGCGTTCTGCGTACGATGGTGGCTTGGATGGGGAGGGAGCGGGCTCGAGTTTGTCCACGTTGGCTGACAGCCAAGTCTTCCAGTCTACTGAGCTGACAGTTGAAGTCTCGCGACGCCCCCCTGGGCGGTACATGGCTGGTGTGTTTGCCGCGCTATTTCTGTTTGCCACCTCGTCCGAGGAGTAGACACTCTCGGAGTAATCGAGATCCTTAGCCGAGTCGGAGTCAGTCTCGGGGACGTTGCCTCCGTCACTCGCGTAGTGAACTTGAGTCCCGGTGTCTGAGTCGTGTTCGTTGACCGAACTCTGTGCCCAGGCGTTTTGTTCCTCCTCCATCGACTTTCTAAGCGCACGGCGGTAGGGGCTTCCCGCCCTAAATAGGTGTGACGCGGGACTGCTAGAAAGCTTCGACCAGTCCGGACGAGCGCTCCGTTGGGTAACTATGTTATTGCTGTCCCCTTCCGTCTCTGGCTGGGACCCCTTATAAAGACTTGCAACGTCGGTCGCAGCAGATGTTCGTCTCTCGTCGGTGAAATCGACACTGCGTCTGCCTCGGTGGCTAGACGGAGAACCGTAGTTCACCGCATAACGATTGTCGACTTTTTCATTTTCGTGGCTGGGCTTGCGAGACAAACTTGCTCTCTTTGATGATCGTGTTGGGGTATGAATATCGCGGGATGCCATTAGATACTTTCGCTCCGGGATGACATGTCGAATGGTGTCTGGTGTTTCATTAGAGCGTTCCTCAGCTTCCTCACCAGCCAACGCCGAACGTTCAGATCCACGGTCCTGGGCTGTTTCGGTGTTTGTGGCCTGCATGCGTTTGACGAGGGCAGAATAAATTCGTTGACTGTCCACCATCGGACCAGCAGCAACCGGGTCTTTGGCAGCACCGTCAGGAGGTTGGAAAACTCCTGGACCGAGTACGCGCCTCCGGATAGAGGGCGATGGGGCGTGGGCGCCGTTCTCTCTAATAACGGAGAGGCGCTGCTTCTCCCATTCCCTCCACTGTTGCTGTTCCTGGCTCGTGAGTGTGCTTGGCCCGGAGTGCACCCAGCTTGTGAGTGACGAGCCATCTGATACGATGCGGTCTTGCTCGTTCGTCAAACTCTCCCTGCTTGCTTTGCCGGTATGCACAAGCTCCGGCGGCACCATTCGAAAGGTGGACACCCTTGCCAAAGGGCTACGTGTGAGTTCGTCACCTCCATCAACAGGTGACTTGTTGTCCGCATTCGAAGTACGTATGGGTGTAACATGACTTCGCTGGGCCTCGATGTGTTGGCAGGGAATTGACCCTGCTCCGTCTTGGGATTTGGCGCCGGAAAACAGGCCCTTTATCTTGACTTTGAGTGACCGAGAGACGTTTCTGGCCCTTAGTCTTAGTGTGCTTGACTGTTCCGAGTGGCTATGAGGGGTGGAACTTGGTTCTTCCAGGTCTTCCGTAACGTTGCTGCCGCGGAGAGTCTTGTGCATTTTTGGACCGGCTTGGTGACTCAAGGAACCGAAGAATATCGAAGACTTGTGCCTGAGACGTGGCGTGCTTTTCCCGGTGATCGGCGATGCATTTTCCGGGACCCCAGACGACCTAAAAGGGGTTGGATCCAGGGCAGTCCGGTCCCGATTTGTGTTAAATCTGGACTGAGACCTCCGGCCACTCAGAAAGCTCATTGATTTCGGAGCTCTCAGAGAAGGGGCCGTCTCATCGTGTGGAGGCTTGACATCACTGGGGTCTGAGCGGAAGAACCTGCGAGACGCCAAGGGAGGAGGCGGTTTCGACCGAACGGACTTGTTGCCCGGAGAATCGGTGAACATGGACTTGGATCTGTGAAGACGGCGATACGAGGATGGGGCCGATGCTATGTCGTCTTGAGGGGTGTAGTACTCTTCGGCGGCGGCGAGGGCATCTAGGTAACTTGCGGCGATATGGGGTAAGGGAACTGGAGGTGGCACTCTGCTGGGGGGACTGGGTGCCTTCTCGTTCATCTGATCCTCGTCGGTTTCTTGGTTGCTTATTTCACGACCTCCCTCCTGTGTGTCTGCCGAGTCGCGGTTCCTCTCCTTGGAACTACCAGAAGCATGCGCTCCTCGGCTAGCCGTCCGGGTTGAGCATGGTCCCATAAAGCGAACACTCTGACGACGACGGAGGTCCTGCGCGTCACCCCGACCACGGCTATCTTGGCCAGTAGCGGTCAACCCTGACGGCCGATGCTGGGGAGAGGACTGAGGAGTCATGGGGAACAGTGGCATCTCGGCCATCGTCCGGTTTTGGGCTCTCGTACAAGCCTCCTAGGCCGCAATATGAGCATCCCGGTGTGCTAGCACGGGGTCGAGATGCTCGAGAATGACCCCCTGTGCCGCCGACGAGGTTGACTTGTGGCGTTTGAGGTCCGGCTTGGGCTTAAGGCTGCGCCGTCGCAGCATCGAAACGGTCGAACAAGATATGTGGCGGCGTAACAGTGCAGTTGCACCGAGACAGCGGTTCGGTAACAGTCGTCGAGGGAAATGGACTAATCAACAGTAAAGCTGTGTAGCTAACCTATGCCAACGGAAATGAGACGCCCCGGTTAGAGTGGCACAGAACGCGCAGCCGGTGACGACGACGCGAAACCACTGGCCACTGGCCAAGGACCAAAGGGTGTGAGTGAAGCAAGAAGAAGGAGGAAGGGGGAGGTCAGTGAGTACTAGGAAGCCATCATGGGAGACGTTGAGTCCGGATCGAGACTCGTGGGCAAGGAAGGCGCATCAGATAGGATATCTCCTCGGGGAGCACCGCTTGGAAGGAGCGAGGACTTGAACTCGAATCAGGCCAGGCCTTGTTGGCGTCGTACGCAGCTCTCGGAGTGGGTGGATGGGACCAGTTTGAATGGACGCAAAAACAAATAATTAGCTTGTCGCTGATCACGACCTCTGAAGACGGATGAGAGTTACGGTTCATATAGTGAATACGGCTACCCTCGAATGTGCATCCCAATCCCATGTTATCCGTACAGTACAAGAAACTCCTCCGGGTGCATGTATGCGCCTCCCAAAATACCAAAAAGCCTAACAGGAAAAGCAAAAACCGTCCCATTCCAAACAGGAAACTGAGGTTGCACGCTCATCACGCTGACGCCATGGTCCCGGACTTAAGCAGCGATGTCCTCGAGGAACTCCTTGAGCTCCTCGTCAACCAGCTCGTGGATCTTCTTGGAGAACTCCTCGGCCTTGCCAGCAAACGACGAGACGCCCTTGACAACCTTGCCAGAGACAACCTGGAAGTCGTGCTCAATGAGCTTCTCGAGCTCCGAGACCGAAGTGCCAATGTCGATCTTGTCGGTGGTGGTCTTGCCGCCAGCCTTGTAGCCGCCAGCGTCGACGATGGCAGTGTAGTTGTTGCAGCCACCGCCGTTCCAGGCGAGCAGGTTGGGGGTGTCCTTGGGCATGTCGGTGAGAGTGCCCTGGGTGGCGATCTTGAGGAGGTTGTCCTTCATCTTCTCGGGGGTGATGGGAGCAAGCGAGTACTCCGAGTCGCCGGCGGGCTGGAGCGACAGGTAGTAGGCCAGGAGACCAGCGATGTGGGGCGAGGCCATCGAGGTACCCGAGATGGTGTTGGTGGCGTACTTGCTGCCGATCCAGGTGGACAGAATGCTCAGGCCAGGAGCGAAGATGTCGGTGCACTTGCCGTAGTTGGAGAAGTAGGCACGGGTGTCGTCAATAGCGGAAGCACCGACAGTGATGGCCTTGGCGGCAGCAGCGGGGGAGTAGTTACAGGCATCGGCGTTGTCGTTGCCGGCAGCCACCGCGAAGTGGATACCGACCGACACGGCAGCGTTGACCGTGTCGTCAAGGGTCTTGGTCTTGCCACCACCGAGCGACATGTTGGCGACGGAACCCTTGAAGTTCTTGTGCTTGCCGTCCTTGGCCGCCTTGACCTTCTCAATATGGGACTTGGCAGCCCACTCGACGCCGGCCACCACGTCGGACATGGAGCCAGAGCCGTTGGAGCGGAGCACCTTGACGGCGTAGACGTTGGCCTTTTTGGCAACACCGTACTTCTTGCCGGCGATGGTGCCAGAGCAGTGAGTGCCGTGGCCGTTGCCGTCAATATCGGCATCACCAGCGGGGATAGTCTTGCCCCAGTTGGCACGACCCTCAAAGTCCACGTGCTCAATGTTGGTGCCGGTGTCGATGACGTAGGCGTCAACACCCTCACCACCTTCAGCAGCGTACAGGTACTTGTTGAAGGTCGAGAAACCCAGTGTATCCCGGTGCGAGATACGGGCCAGACCCCACGGCGCGGCCTTCTCAAGCTCGCTCTTGCACTCGTCCTGCGCGGTGCTCATCGTCCGAACGATGCTGTCGCGCTCGATGTACTCGACCTGTTGGGGTAAATGATTAGCGCTCGAACCCAAGAAGTAGGTACATGTGCGGGAGGTTTAGGTCGCGTAACTTACATCGGGGTGCCTCCGAACTTGCTCGATGGTTTCCTCATCGAAATGCCCCGAGTAGCCCAGGAAGCTCTCGCCAATCTTGTACGTGTGCTTCAGCCCACGGAAGACATCGTCAACCAGTTGCTTCTGGCCGCGCTTCTTCAGATCCGCACGCTCCGTCTCGCGGAACGTGTGCACCTCCTGGAGCCAGGTCTGGTGGGCAGAGGCTGAGCTGTCGTCCACATGCTTCTTGAACTTGACGATGTACGAGTTCGGAACGACTTCGGCGTTTGACGACGAAAGAATGGGGGCAGCATCGCCGTGAACGGTGTCAAAGCTGACGGTTGGGGCCGCGGCCGCAGCAGCGGCGAAAGAGAGAGCGACGAGACCTCTCATTGTGAATTGAATAAAGAAGGACGAAGTCGATAAACCGGCGACTCCAAACAGAAATGAGAATGGAAATACTCGACGAGATGGCCTTCTTAATATCCGAGGAAGAGCGTGATGGAGATGGGAAAGGATGAGGATGAGGATTGCGAAAGAGCAAGGCACGGGATCTTGGGGGATGCGGGTGTCTTATTATGCCCCGGGGAATGCATGCGTCACACGGACGCCGAGAAGGCGGAGCAAGAGCCTTGGGGCCTGGGGCCTGGGGGGCTGGAGACCCGCTTTCACCCAGTGCGGTGCGGAGGGGCCAATGGAACTGGGGCAACCTGGTGGACCCACCCAGCCGAGACGATAAACGATAAGCTCAGTATTGGCATCATTGGAGGTCACCATTGCGTCTCTCCCACAACTCGAACGGGTCATCTCGGAAGAGAAACGGAGAAAAGAGGACGAATTTGCCTCTGGGGAACAAGGACATACCCCGACCTGCCACCGGCACTTTGATGATGATGATGATGATGATGACGACGATAATGATAGTGATGATAGTAGCTATTCTTGTGCGCTCCCTCGAGACTCCCAACGCGACAGGCACGGAATCCAGCGGCACAGGCAAAGCGTTGGGGGGCGAGGCTGCACAGGTGTGCCAGGCTACCCGCCCCGGGATCTGCGGCTTGCTGACCGCCACGCATGGTTGGCTCCGGGTTTCTGGGGGTCCCGGTCTGGCCCTGATTCGCGGAACCTTGGAAGCTCGATTGGAAATGCACCCTCTTGGACAACGAGGCAGCAAATGGCCACGCCTTGTTGAACTCGGGACATGTTTGGATGGACACCCAGAATGCACCCCTGATGCCTCGGCCTCTTCTTCCGCTACTCTGCAGGATGATGTTGAACAACAGAAAGCATTAAGCGGCCCCGGAAAAGTGCGAAATGCAAGGAATCAGGTTCAAGGGGGAAGGTGTGTCTTACGGAATGCCAACAAAGGACTGCACCGCATCGCAGGAGGCGCCCTCGCTGGCTCGAGTCAGTTTGCCTCCAGAAATGCATAACTGCATTCAGGAGCAGGCGAGTACTAGGTTGCTCTGTTTAACTGCCTTGACTGCCTACCATTCAAGCCTGCATTGGAAAGTGCGGCTTCCTCTTTCTCTAGGATGCTGGTGAAACGTCTCTCTCTCGATCTGGATGTCAAGTGTGTCGTGTTGCCCTTGCCGCCTGTCACGAGTGAGCCGAGCAAGGGCGGCTCCACCCGCCGGAAGGGTGGTCACGAGCGCAATCGTCTGACACCACTTGACTTCGGGTCTTGCTCACACAAATGGTTTCTTGTTGAGGAGCGAGAGGACGTGTCGCATTTCCGATATTAGTTAGTTACCTGTTTTGGTCGCGTTTGTTTTCCTTGACAGCACGTGCATGGAGATGTGTCTCGGGAAAACAAGGTACCTGTCCAGACGCTGCCTCTCAATGCCGATGTCGGTCTTCCTCGACCATTACATCATACCTTAGTACCTACCCTAACCGTCTAAAGAACAACATCGGATAGGCGCTTTGGGATTCGGTCATTGTCCCGAATAACAAGGGACGAGAGACATGTCTCGTCTCTTCTTCCAGTCGGGCAATACGAGTCCTTAGGATGCGTCATTGTTTAATCGACGGTGACAAGTTCGGACAGAACAGGACGCAGTCAGGAGCTTGACCGCAAACTGCTGGGTGGGTCAGTTATGCAAGTAGTGACCCGCTCGTTATCCTTGTGGTGTCTCGCCTTATCTCAGTGCCTGGGGAACGCTGCCTGCCTGTTTACTGATTGCGGATAAGCTCCCGGCGTACTTGCGGATAGATTAACTTCCATTCCATTGCATGCGTATCTGTTGATGTTGGCACGTGGTTGGTTGTGAGTTGAGTAACTCTCCCACCGAGCTCGACCTCATTCTGTTTGTTCCCTTCATCTCGTTGAATTTGCTATAGTTCTGCAAGTTCACACTGCCTCTCTCCTTTTCTCTATCCTTTTTCGTTTTAATGGTATGGCCCTCTTTCTTAACTTCCCCGAGGACATTGATGGGACATCTGCTCTCGATAGGTAGATGGGAATGACTTGCTTGGAGGAAGGCCTCCCCGCTGCCTGGTTCGCCTCGCGGCGGCGCCATGCCTTCCCCAGCCACAACACCTGTCGGATTCGCGAGGTTGTAACGGTAGACCCAGTTATCTGCTACCTGAATGAAACGACTGCGTTCTCGGGATCCGACAAGGACACGGTTGTTACGATAGTCAGCAAATCTACAACTAGTCAGAAATATTTGGAAAATGAGATGATAGTTATTTTAGATAACTCGAAGATAATCTCTGATCCTCGTCAGATAAAACCATTAAAAACAATGGATGAGATGCAGGTGGCTTTGTGGCTAGGTGGTCCCTGGGCCACCAACTCCTGAGTTAGAGGTTCTAAACTGCCTACCTAGTGGAACCCCCGCCCTCTGTTCTGCCCCTCGCAGGCCGCCGCGTTACATTGCGAGCGGTTCAGCCCCAAAAGCTGCGTGGTGATCCCTGCAACCTTGAAGCAAGAAGCTCAGAAGCTATTGATTGTGACGAATAGAGCAGTTTTCCAACGACGAGAACGGCCGACGCAAACTAACGAGCGCACAAAACGGGCTTCCTAATTTATGCGACCTTGCACGAAACGCGCATCGCCAAACCGCTCTGATTCTCTTCGACATTGATTCCGTTTCTACACGGGCGAACGAGATCCTACTGGCAGGAGCCTTGGAGATGCTGGCGTAAGCACATTCTCCAACTCGTGTCAGGCCGCGTTCCCGTCCTGTCCATGACGGGGCATCGAACTTGCGCACCTGGACCCTCCATGGGCTCTGGGTATTCGACCAACTCTTGTCGCAACCTCTATCTTGGAATATCGGGAAATTGGCGGAACTGAGCACCCGAAACCGACAAAATGCTCCCCTTACGACCCCGCCGCTATCGAGCGTCGACGTCGGCCTCTACACTCCAAACCTCCAAAGCCACCGAAGTGCTTCAGGCTCTCCTTGAACGGCTGACAGGGTTAGCAGCCTCCTCGTCGGGAGGGCCGTATCCAAACATTCAGGAATTGGCGGACCAGATTCGGCAGATTCACCAGCACCTCGCCGCTGCACCCCCACCCTCCCCACCACAAGACGACTTCCGCCATCTTCGCGGTTTCCAAACTTTACTCGACGTTTTAAAGTCATTCTCCGGCTACTACAATCCGAACAAGCGCGACGAGACAGAGCGGAAGGCAATATTCGACTTGTTACATGTGGTGCTAGCAACACTCTCTACCGCCTTCCGAGGCCACCCCGGCAACAGGCGATACTTCCGGGATAGAGTGGAAGGTGGTGGCTGGGAGGCCCTGGAACAGATAATAGCCAGCATTGGTGTGGGCGGTGGGGATTCGGATACCTGGGCCAACTGCCAGCTGTTTGGGAAGCTGCTCTCCTTCGCCCTCGATGACCAGCGTTTGGATGAGCTCTGCCGCTCGGTGGCATCTTGGACAGAGTTTGACAGCCCACCAGCACCGCGAGATGGGAGACATAAAGATACGCCAGAGCTACCAGAAGGGGCTTTGCCAGTCGAGCCCCATCTGGCGCAGAGCTTGGAAACCATCGAAAAGAAGTTGGGCGAGATCATTGGGCCCCACACCGTTATTCAAAATGCCGAAATCATTCGGAGTGTTTTCGCCTTTTGGGAATCTATACCGAGGGGCGAGGATGCCCCGACGAGCCCGGCGTCGATGATAGTGCTCACAGCGCTTTCGGTCCTAGCATCCGTTTCTCTCTTCAACCTCGGTGCTTTGCACGGGACCGGCATGCTCTCCAGACTGCTGCGACTACTTTTTGATGAGGGCAGCGTTCTCACTGAGGCCGAGAGGGCAAAAGCGCTACCCCTGTGCAGGTCTTTGATGCAGCTAGGCGTCGACCAGCTCGCGGATGCCCAGTTCTTAGTGAATCGCCGGGACTCGGCCACTTCTGAATTTTGTCTGGATATGACAGAAAAATACGCCGGTCCTCCTTTTATCCAGTTCGACCTCTCCTTGCACGGCCATTCGTCCGTTGAGCTCCCCAATCTTGGGAGGTCCTTCCCTCCCCAAGCAGCCCCTGGATATACCTTCACTGGCTGGATCCGGGTCGACAAGTTCGACCCAAAGTCTCATACGACACTCTTCGGTGTGTTCGATTCTACTCAAACTTGTTTTCTTCTCGCCTACCTTGAAAAGGACACCAAGAACTTCATTCTACAAACATCAGTCACATCGTCGCGTCCCAGCGTGAGGTTCAAGTCAGTCGTGTTTCAGGAACACCAGTGGTACCACATCGCCCTCGTTCATCGTAGGCCCAAGACCATGGTCGCGAGCAAGGCAAGCCTTTACGTCAATGGGGAGTTTGCTGAGCAGATCCGCGCCGCATATCCGAACCCGCCCCCGCCGTCTAACGCAAGTACCGAAAGCTTCGTCTCTTTTTCTTCGAGCAGCAGCAAGACAAACCCTGTACAGGGGTTCCTAGGCACACCACGCGGGCTCGCAGCCCAGCTCGGCCCTGGGCTTGTGAAGTCTCGATGGTCGCTAGCCTCGGCGCACTTATTCGAGGACGTCCTAAGTGACGACCTGCTTGCTGTTTATTATCGACTTGGGGTGCGGTACCAGGGTAACTTCCAGGACTGTCTTGGTGCTTTTCAGACCTATGAGGCTTCAGCTGCCCTTGGGCTCCGTAACGAGGTGTTCCATCCGGGCAAGGACGACAACTCGGATATCTTGAAAGCCATCAGGGATAAAGCGAGCACCATCGTACCGGAGCACAGAGTACTGTTGAGCCATTTCCCGCGGGCCGTTTTTCCAGCGGATGGGAAATTCATGGACTCTCTACTCTTCCGCTCACTCTCGAGGAACTCAGCGAGCAGTTTGTTCCATGCCACTGTGAAGAGCGGGGCGGCCGTTGCGGTCAATGGAGCTGTACCCTGCGTTAATGATGCCCTGGTTAAGCTGAACGGCACCTCGCTTCTCTCGGGCGACCCGGTTGTCGCCACTCCGTACTATTTTGACGACAACCTCTGGCGACTGGGAGGATTTACTCCCGTAGCTCTCAAGCTCGTGGAGCGGTCGTCTTCCTCCGACGAGTTGCTCCGATCCGTTGAGCTCATGTTCCATTGCATTAGTAACAGCTGGAGGAACAGCGAGGCTATGGAAAGAGACAAGGGCTATACCATTCTCAGCATGCTGCTTCGTGCCAAACTCGGATACGGCGTACCGGGCTCTGATACTCAATCACAAACCTGGCGGCTCTCATTGACCAACGAGGCACGGGACCGCCTTAGCTTCCAGCTCCTCAGTTTGATATTGCATTTCATCGGGTACAAGCATGCCG
This sequence comes from Chaetomium tenue, assembly GCF_020726465.1. Classification (NCBI taxonomy): domain Eukaryota; kingdom Fungi; phylum Ascomycota; class Sordariomycetes; order Sordariales; family Chaetomiaceae; genus Chaetomium; species Chaetomium tenue. Next base: position 3,414,148 of record NW_027117333.1, on the reverse strand, counting down.
ACCCAATCGAGTCATTCATCATTAACCCGCTCGCCTATCGCGTCCTCCTCATCGACCCGGACACGTGGAGAAGGTCTTCGTCCCTGGCCCAGGAACTGTACTACAAACAGTTCGTGACTTTTGCCGTCAAGAGCAAGCACCATCAGTTTAACAGCCGCAGACTACTCCGAATGCGTAAGTTCCGTCTACATAGCACTTTTATCAAGTATCGTAAGCTCATCCGTCTCGTACAGGGATCATCAAGAGGCTTCTGGATGCGCTAAAGGCCGAACCCATATCCGAACACGTCATGCCCCATTTTATGGCTTCTTTCGAGAGCCTCGTGAAGTGCAATTACAATGCCGAAGTCCACCGCTCGATTGCCCTCTTCATCACATACGCCTTCCACACCCCCCCTGGCTCCTTGCCGCGTACTCCTAAGCCAGCATCTGCAAACAGTCGTTCTGCTACTCCTGGTCTTGGCGCGCTGCGCAGGCCTACGGCGGAAAACATCCCCGTGGCCTCCTCTACAGGCTCAAGGATGCTCGGCAAGAAAGAGCTGGGCGTCAGCATCTTGGAGATGTACACTCGGCTCCTGTGTGAGAAGACCAACTTGGCCGACATTCAAAAGTTTGCCAAGACTGTCACTAATAAGGTGATATTTACAACCGGCCCGAAGAACAAGAAAAAAGAATACGTGCTGACGTCCGGGCAGTGGCTGCTCTATCTGCTCGCAGAAAACGATCCGGAAATTGTCGTCCTCGGCTGCAAGATTCTTGCTCGTCTGCTTGTCACGCAACCGTCCGGCTATACGGCGAAGTTTGCCAGTAAAACTGGCGGCTTCTGGATCATGGCTTACCGTTTGAAGCAGTGGTGGGACATCTCAACGCTCTGGCCGATCCTTTTCAGCATCCTTTTCGGATACGATGTGGCCAAGATCAACTTTGACAAGTCGTTCGATTTCTTTAGTCTGTTGGAAATCTTCGGCAGCAGCCAGGTCGTGTTTCCGGATTTGTTGCCTGTCATAACGTCCATGCTGCAACACGGGCTTCGCGACGTCCTCAGATACCAGGACGACCCAGATTCCCCCGCCGGGGACCTCAGTACAACGAGGGGCTCCCAGGAGAACCTCGATACTGTCCGGACAAGGCCCAGGGCGCGGTCTATGGAACTGGGCAAAGCCCTCGAACCGAGAAGTAAGATGACCCCGTTTATGCTGGCCACCGTTTGCTAACGATCGATTCAGAAACACAGTTGACCGACAAGGAGAGGGTGGCGGCGCACGCTGCAGTCCTTCAGACCGTTGTTCGGTTCTTGGCAGACATGCACGCCCGTTCGGTCAACTTCAGGGAATTCGCTTTATCCTCTGACTACGTTCGGCACCTCTTTGCAGCACTGTATCCGATCATCGTTAGTTCCGATCCGGTCACCGCTGAAATAGAGCTCAACTCCAAAGATGCGCTCAATTTCGAGGGCGGCGATGTCATCATCAGGCCGGTTCCTGGCTCCTCATCCACTGCGATTCCGATTATCAGGACGGCTACCTCCGCGCCGGCTGATATCCAGCCACCGTCCCCAAGCCCCGGTCGAGGCACCCCTTTGCGGCGGCCGTCATCCTTCATCCTGGTGACCTCACAGTCCCCGCCTTCTGCCCCTGCTCCCGCCCCCGCCCGTTTGAACCACGTCATGTCTCCAAAGAAGCGGCCCATCGCAAGGAACACTAGCAATGCCGTACTCGAGGGGGTCTTGGAGCTCATCGTCGGCGTGTTTGCCGATCAAGTTATGGTCAAGAAAGAATTCCCAGGATTCGGCCTCCTTATCAAGGTCCCGCCAGGGTTCCAGGAGCACCGAGCATACTTCGAGACCTACATTCTGCGGAACGTCATTACTCACCTCAAGAACACCATCCAGTTGGATCAGAAGACTCTCACGGAGCCCAAAATCCTGCAAAACCTGGCGCGTCTGAACCTCCACGTGGCTGAGGCCGTGTTTGAAGGGTCCTTCATGAACGGGGCCGAAACGATGACTGAGTTCACGGGAACCGTACTCGAGTATTTGCAACGCCCTGATGTTTCATCGCTGAAGAGTGTCCGCTTGTGCAGTACGGCAGTGGCGACTATTCGATCCTCGTTCCTCAAGTTCACACTGCTTAGGCTATCAGACATGGACGACCCCGAAACTAAGGATTCCGAGGCGCTCTTGACCATGGAGCAGCTGCTTTATTGGCAAACCGTGCTACTTGGTTGTCTATCGATGGATGACGACTACATGAAGCTCGTGTGGTACCAACTTTACAACAAACTGGTCGACCCGAGGCACCAAATCCGGCGCGTTGCCGCAACTCTGTGGCGGATCATGCTTGTTCAGAAACCCCAGGAATCGACGGCAATCTTCCAGCAGACTATGACGCCAGATCAACGGTCGTTGGCCAGGGGATTTGAGAGACTCACCGAGCTGGACGACATGGCCTTCCTCGATTGGGTCGACCAACATCGTCCATCACTTGATATTCTCTTCTTTGGCGGTATGTCAAAGTCCTGGGAGGACTTCGTCGCGTTGGAGAATCAACGGACGGCAGATACGGCCAGGATCAGGGTGAAGAGCCGGAAGGACAAGCTAAGGCACTGGCACACCGAGTCTCTGGAGCGAGATAACATATTACTCCGCCATGAGATGGCAAACAGCGCGTGGATGAAGAGTATCTATTTCACGGAGCACTTCAAGCACCAGAGGCTCCTGCAGGACCTGCAGGACGACAATGCTTTCCTAGCCTCGACCTTTGCCAAAATGGAGCGCGACCTATGTCGTCCAGGGGCAGTGTTCAGCGAACCTCAGACCATCAAATGGAAGTTGGACAGGACGGAAGGGAGGAACCGCATGCGCCTCCGTCTTCTTCCCCAGTATCCCGACCCGCAGCAGCAAGACTTTCAGCCCAAGAAGAACAACGGCCCTACAGGAAGCTCAAAACCCCACGTCCTTACTAGCAACGCTGCGGCGTCACAAGGGACACGGCCAACCACTCCGTCTCCTCCCGCCCCCGTAGAGGCTGGGAGTGATGGTAAGGCGGATGAGCCTGACATTTCTGCTGAACCCGAACCTATATCTGAAGCTGCCGACCAACAAAGCGTGGCGCCGGAGGATGATTTTGAGTTGGTGGATGACCCAAATGAGCCCGAGGGTGACGACACCTTTGAAGATAAGAACCGAAAGGTGATGCGGCGACTCCAGCAGGGCGACGCTGTCCAGAACGTCTTCAACATCTCGCGGATCATTGGCCTCGACGCTTCTGAGGGTATTCTGATTATCGGAAAGGAAGCCCTTTACATTATGGACAACCTCTTTCAAAGCGCGGATGGAGAGATTGTCAACGTCTGGCAGGCCCCATCGGACGAGCGGGACCCGTTCTCCATCATCATCACCGGGGGCAACCCCAGCGAGAGGCGCCAGAACCAGGGCCGCATAGACCAGGAGTCGCGCAGCTGGAAATGGCAGGACGTTCTCAGCATATCAAAGCGGCGGTTCCTATTCCGCGATGTGGCCATTGAGATTTTCTTCACCGACGGACGCAGTTACTTGCTCACTGCCATAAACCCAACCATGCGGGATGAGATCTACTCCAGGCTGACGAGCATGACGCCGCATACCAACAACCCCAGTCTGCTGCCCAACCCGGAAGACCTTTGGCGGCTCGAGAGCCTTCGGTTTACTGAGGAGGCCCCGCAGACGCTTGGGGCAAAGTTTGGCAGCATCTTCAACTCGTCGGCATGGAATCCGATGATGAGACGGTGGCAGAGGGGCGAGATGTCCAATTTTCACTACCTCATGCTAGTCAACACTATGGCTGGCAGGACGTTCAACGATCTGACCCAATACCCTGTTTTCCCTTGGGTACTTGCGGACTACACCAGCGAAGAACTCGACCTCAACAACCCAGCCTCATTCAGGGACCTATCAAAGCCTATGGGCGCGCAGTCGCCAAGCCGTGCGGGTGACTTTGGGATGCGATATAGGAGTCTTGCTGAGATTGGCGAGACGCCCTTCCACTACGGGACCCATTACTCGTCGGCGATGATCGTCTCTTCATACCTCATCCGCCTTCCACCGTTTGTGCAGTCGTTCATCCTGCTGCAGGGAGGGACTTTTGACCACCCTGACCGACTCTTCTTCTCCATCGAAGGCGCCTGGGCTTCGTCTTCAAAAGACAATGGCTCAGATGTTCGCGAGCTGATTCCCGAGTTCTTCTACCTCCCGGATTTCCTGACCAATATCAATGGCTATAACTTTGGTGTCCGGCAAGGAGGTGGTGGCAAGGTCGACAATGTTGTTCTGCCACCTTGGGCCAAGGGCGACCCCAAGATCTTCATCGCGAAGAACCGGGAGGCTCTGGAGAGTCCCTACGTCAGCCAGCGACTGCATCAGTGGATCGATCTCGTCTTTGGCTTCAAACAGCGCGGGGAGGTTGCTGTGGAGAGCTTGAACGTCTTCCACCCGCTATCGTACAAGGGCGCCCGAGACCTTGATAACATCACGGACCCTCAGGAGCGACTCATCACAACGGGCATCATCCACAACTTTGGGCAGACGCCGCACCAGATCTTCACGAAGCCCCACCCAGCGAGAGAGTACGACCGGTGCCCGATCAAGCGGCTGGACACTTCGATCGCGGCGCTAACGAGGGTGTCTTATCCACTGCTAGGTATGTTTCACGCGCATCGTTTGTACTGGTGATGCTGTTAGGGGTGAAAGCTAACTGTTTGCAGAGAGTCGTGAGCGCGTTGCCTCGCTTATCTACGTGCCCAAGCTTGATCGCCTTCTGTGCGCATCGCCGTTCCGCCTCAACCTTCCGCCACATTACGACAAGTTTCTGGAATGGGGCTACACAGACAACAGTGTCCGCTTCTTCCTCAGCGATAATAGAAAGGTGAGCTGGGTCTAACTCGACAGTTCTTGCGACACAGGTAGCTGACAGATATAGCCCGCTGGTCTCTTTGAAAACCTCCACATCGGCCAGATCTCGACTCTCATCTTCGCCGACTCCAAGACACTAATCACAGCCGGCGAGGATTGCGTCGTATCAGTCTACATGGTCCAGTCCTCCCCGAGCAAACCCACGGTGGAACTGCAGCTGCGGTCCTCGCTCTTCGGGCACAAGACGCCCGTGACGCACATGGCCGTGTCCAAGGCCTTCAGCACGATCCTCACCGTCTCCCAGGACGGCGTGGCCTTCCTCTGGGACCTCAACCGGCTCGAGTTCATCCGGCGGCTGCCGCTCGCGCGGCCCGTCGAGTGCGCCCGCATCAACGACGTCACGGGCGACGTCATGCTCTGCTCCGGCCAGCACGTCCTGCTGTACACCCTCAACGGCGAGCTCATCCTCGACCAGAACGTCTGCGCCGGCACCCACGAGCCCGCCGTCGAGGACTTTGTCCACGCCTGCGCCTTCTACCAGGGCTCTGCGCAGGGGGCGGGCAACGAGTGGCTCGAGAACCAGCTCGTCTTTACGGGGCATAAGCGGGGTGTGGTGAATGTCTGGCGCAAGACGGTGGGGGCGCGGACGGGCCGGTGGATGCTGGAGTTTGTGCGGCGGCTGGATCATGTTAATCTGAAGAGTGAGACGGGCGCGAATGTCGAGGCGGCGATTACGTGCGTGGCACCGTTAGCGGGGCTGGTGTACACAGGGGATGATGATGGGCGGGTGGTAAGTTTTGTCCTCCTGTTTTAAGATTGATGTGTGGAGTTGAGGAGAGGCTAACTTGGACACAGTGGGAATGGAACCTGGTTCAGCGTGAACGGTAGAAGTAGAGAGAGTTAGAGGGGTGGGGAGGGTTGGCTCGGACGTGACATTTTCTTTAGAAAAGAAGCAGCCAACTAAAAAGGGGCAAAGGTTGCATATAGAGCCGTGGCAGACATGTTTACATTATTAGGAGTCTGGGTTCTTAGTCTAGTCGGTAGCATGGGTTCGGTTGTTTCCTGGTCAGACAGCGTGTGCTCCGTACAGCATTTAGGTGCAAGAATTGGATGCATTTATCTTTTCTTTGCACTAGCCGTCGCCCGTTTTGGTGGTCCCCGAGTCTGTCCTGGAGTTGACTGGCGCGCCTGTCTCTCGTCCTCCTGTCCCTTTCTCTATTGCCGCCCCTCCTCGCAATGTCGTATGTACGTTTGGTACAGCGCCCTTCCGCCGCCCGGCCGTATACACGTCTAACCCCTTGCCGGTGTCGACACTGCCATCGCCTCCCAAATTGCCGCCCGCCCCATCAGATATACCCAAGGCAAGGCGCCTCTCATTCCGTCTCGTCGCCATACCCCGTCAATTTCTTCCTCGGCCCGGTAGGAACTGTCCCAGTCGGTTAGCACTCCATTCTCGGACGAACAAGACCAGTCCAGTCCAAACTGCCAACACCAACCCAAACCAATCAAGCCCCCTTCCCCCCTCCCGCCCCCCCTCCCCACCCCAAACCCCCATAACATCAAAAAAGAGAACCTAACAAAAAAGGAAAAAACGTACCCGGATAAGTCAACGGAATAGGCGGCGCATCCGGGTCGCCGATGGCGTGCCGCAGCGGCGGCACCACCGCCAGTGTCACGGGGCCCAGGCCCCCGATGATGACGGCCCAGAACAGGCCCGGGCGCTCGCGGGCGGCCCAGCGCCAGTACCGGAGGGGACCGGCCCAGAAGCGGGGGGTTGCGCCGTTCATTTTTTTTTTGGTTTGTGTGTGTTTTTATTTGGGGGGGTTGGGGGGTGCTGGCGGGGGGTTAGTGGGTGAGGACCGGGTGTGAGGGTGGGTGGGTGGTGGATTGGTAAGGGTATTGTTGCTTGCTTGGTTGCTTGCTGGGGGGGGTGGGTTGAGGGGTTGAGTGTCGGGGGATTGGGAATGGGGTGCGCGTGAGGGAGAGGCGGGGGATTGGTGTGGTCGTACCGAGGTCTGTCAATTGGGCGGCAGCGACACACTGGCGACGGCGCGGGTAAGTGGTCGTCTCGTCGTCAGAGCTGGCGAGCTTGAGCTTGGGCTTGGTTGAGCGATTCGAGGTTCCCGATGCGGCGAAACTGCGGTTAATTTGGTGCTCATGTTCAGAAGTTGGAGCACTGGCCAAAAGTGACAGGGATCGATTGAAGGCTGAGTGGGTCGTTTAGCTGAGACCCTGGTCCACTGCTTGGCAAGGCTACGTATGCCGAATCAATGCAATCCAATCCACTGCTGAGCTCTTCCATTGTTGTGGGATGAGAGAGAGAGAGAGGCAAGCTTCCAGTTCCGTGGCATAAACTCGACGACCCCGAGTTTGCGCCCCTCAATTCCAATTCCCCGCCCACGACCAGTGGCTGTCTAAAAGCGGGATCATTCTGCCCACCATGCGGTCGTTCCTTTCGCTTTTCGTATTTCTCTTCGCAGCCGTAGTGTCGGCCATCAGCACCTCGGGCAACAGGTTGCTGGCGATCCTGGATGATGTTGCCGACAAGGAGAACTACTCGAAGTTTCTTGGGGATCTAGAGAGTATGGGATATCGACGAGATTCAAGTTGCATTAAGGAAATACAATGGCTGACAATGGGCAGGCAGAGGATTCCAGATCTCCTTCGAGAACCCCAAGAGCGAGTCGCTGGCTCTGTTCCACCTCGGCGAACGGAGTTACGACCATGTCATCCTCTTTCCGACTAAGGCAAAGGGTAATGGCCTCCCTCAACATCCAATGGCTATCCGGAGCTGACAATAACAAGGTCTCGGCCCCAACCTGACCCCAAACATCCTCGTCGACTTCATGAACGCGAACGGCAACATCCTCGTGACCCTTAGCTCTGGCGTCGCCGTCCCTAGCTCACTCGTCTCCCTACTCTCCGAACTCGATATCCAGCTCCCCACCGACCGCACCGGCCTGGTCGTGGACCACTTCAACTTCGATGCCGCGAGCGCAGCCGACAAGCACGACGTTCTCGTCCTCGCCCCGCCCAGCCCCATCCGCCCAGACGTGAAGGACTTCTTCGGCGCGGGTGCCGACAAGAACGAGGCCCTCGCCTTCCCGCGCGGCGTGGGCGCCGCCCTGGGCGCGAGCGAGCTCCTCACCCCGATCCTCCGCGCCCCGCGCACCGCCTACAGCTACAACCCCAAGGAGCAGACCGAGGTAGCGGACGACCTCTTCGCGGCCGGCGAGCAGCTGGCGCTCGTGTCCGCTTTCCAGGCGCGCAACTCGGCCCGCCTCACGCTCGTCGGCTCGGCCGAGATGCTGCAGGACAAGTGGTTCGACGCCGAGGTCAGCCAGGCGGACGGCAAGAAGGCGGCCAAGACCTTCAACCGCGAGTTCGCCAAGCGCGTGAGCGGGTGGACGTTCAACGAGATTGGCGTCGTGCGGGTCAACTGGATCGAGCACCACCTCGACGAGGCGGGCGCGACCAACGAGTCCAACCCCACCATCTACCGCATCAAGAACGATGTCGTGAGTCCCCCCCGGGCCGCCCTGGACCCATTTTCCACCCCAGTAACCTAACCCACCGCCTCTCTCTAGAAATACACCATCTCCCTCTCCGAATACGCCTGGACGACCTGGACCCCCTTCACCACCCCCGCCACGGACGCGCTACAGCTCGAGTTCTCCATGCTCTCGCCTTTCCACCGGCTGGCACTGAAACCCGACAACAACAGCAACAACAACGGCGCGTCAGACGCCGCCGTGTACAGCACGACGTTCAAGCTCCCCGACCAGCACGGCATCTTCAACTTCAAGATCAACCACAAGCGGCCCTTCCTGTCCAACGTCGAGGAGAAGAACACGGTGTCGGTGCGCCACATGGCCCACGACGAGTGGCCGCGCAGCTTTGTCATCACGGGCGCCTGGCCGTGGATTGCCGGTGTCGGCGTCACTGTGGCCGGGTGGGTGGGCTTCTGCGCCCTGTGGATGTACAGCGCGCCGGTGGGTGGCAAGGGGGGCGTGAAGAAGACGCAGTGAGGGGGCCTGGGGGAGGGTAGAGGGGAGTGTAGGTTGGGCGGGTATAGAAGGAGGGATTTGCTTGTGTTTTTCTGTTGTTTTGTCTGTATACAAGATACACCGTACCGGATGCAAGGCGTAAAATCTAGGTTCTCCCAAAAGCTATGAATACACGGATGGCCATGAAACTCGTTCCTCATGTTGGGCGTCATCCTCGATGTCTGTCATAGATTACACATTTCGCTGACTTGAGCATGTGTCATTTTCCAACCTCCGGCCTCTAACTAGCTTTCTATAACCACAGCCGCCAATTGACGAAAAGAAAGAAAGACAGAAACAACTGGATTGGGGAAAAAAGATAGATGTAGCAAAAGAAACAAAACAAAACAGCGACAAGGCCCTCAGATTAGCTCTCCTAGGTTCTCAACGACAACCAACGGGCAAGCCTACATTTCGTAGGCCAGATCCCATCGGCTGCCTGCAAATTTGGCTTTTTGGACCTTCCGTCATCACCGGGCGTGCTGTTTTGTGTATGTGTGCGTGCGTGTCGTAGATGCAAAAGAGAAAGAACACCGCCACCCGAAACCCACCCTAACCACTCTCCCACCGACCCCCCAACCACCACATCCCCAAACTTCTCCCACCCGCCAAACACCCCCCACCTCACAACCAAGCAGCATCTCACATGGGCCCCCTCTGCTCGCCGCTCCGATTGAAAACTACTTTTGTGAAATGGCCATCATCAGTGCAGCGCAGTCGCGCCGGGGCACCCCCGTCTCGCGCCCCTTCCTCCCCCCCTTCCTGCCCCTCCTCACTGAGCGGAACCCGAACTTGGAGAACCCAAAGCCGGGCCAGGTCGCCCGGGAGGAAAGGAGAAGAGAAGGGGGTTAAGGGGGTAGAGAGGTGGGCCGGCGCCGGCGCACCTCTGGGATGTGTGCTTTTCTCGTCATGGCGGGGAGGAAAGGGGGGGTTGTTTGCGAGGGCCGCTTGGTCGGGGGTTGGTGATGTTGGGTTGGTGGAGGAAGGGAGGGGGGCTGTGTAAAGGGGGGGGATGGGAGAGAGGGGGGTGGGAGGGTGTCGGGGTTGGTTCTGTGCTTTGCTTGTTTGGGAGGGGTATAATAGAGTTGCTGCTCAGATATCCATTCTTGGTGTTCTCAGCCTCGCCCGCGTACTGTGACTGGATGAGTCGAGCTTGGAAGTTTTCCTCACTGCAGGCTTTATGGGGGGTGGTTGGGGGGGGTTGATGGCAGGATATCGCTTGATACCGGGTATGAGGTTGGACTTGGATAAAGTCGATTGGCAAGGTCGCTGCCGGCCTTGCGGAATTGGTAAAAGAGACGATGAGAAAAATGAAACCGAAATCATGGTATTGTAGATCGAGGAAACCTAAAGATGTATCTTGCAAATACAATGCGTGTCGACAGAAATGATGCCGTTGACAAGGCAGAGCTGGTTGCCGACTTGCACGTTGCACAGAGGTGATGGAGTGAGGAGAGGAGAAACGCGCCGAGGCGCGGTCGGTGATGAAATAGGTTGTGGGGCTTCGCTGCCAGCGCGCCTCGCACCTGCCCGCCAAGCCCATGAGCCCATTTTGACCCTGGCGGAGACTTTTGTCCGTTAAGTTCCATGCCAAGTGAGTTTCCGTATTCATAAATGTTTAATTGTATTTACAGGCTTGTGATACCGCTTTCGTCTTGACTCGACCGTTGTCGATCTAACTAACAAACTCCCTTCCCATTGACTCCCCCAACGGTCCGGCAAACCGCAATCCCCACGGCCGTAAAGCCATCGCTTCTCCAGCACCGTGGCAACCTGCGAGGCGGACCAGCCTGCCGCCTGCCCAAGAACCCCCGCACGAGGCTCTTCCCGTTATGCAACCAGAGACAGTCCAAGCCCAGGTCCAGCTGTTAACAGAACCGAGTGATAAAGAGCGTTCCTAGCGAAAGAGCCGAAACGGAGAGACAGATAGCTTTTCGCTACAAGTATCTGCGACCTTACCAGGGACCTCGATGCCACGGATTGGCGACAAGTGCCTAAGGGGGCTACTCCCACGAGCTCCGTCGCCGTTATCATCTGAGTACTCTTGTGATCATAAAAGCCCGGGACCAACCTGTGGCGACACCCTCGCGTGATTCGGCGACGCGTTGATGCTCCATCCAACCGACATCAACAGGAAGCCACTTTACAATTGCCGAACAACCTATGCTTGACGACTTTGCCATCCGTCGCTGGATCTTGGGACTGCCGGATGGACAGCGAGGCTCGAGGCACCCCCGTGAGACTGACAAGAACACCCCACCGACTTCGTCCTTCCAGAGCAGAAGTCAGTCGTCCTCTAAGAAGCGAAAGGTCGGCCACGATGGAGACCAAGACAACGGTGGCAGCAAAGATCCTGGCACGTCACCCCGATCCGGTCCTCCATCGCAGCCCCCCCTCTCCATAAGACCTGCCTCCTTCCATCCGCCCTCGAGCACCGACCTGGGTCATTCCTCCGCCCCATCCCTCGCCTCCGACCGCCAAAGCTCCCGCCGCTCCGCCAGCCCCGTCAAAACCATAACCGGGCTACAGCGCCTCGACAAGCCCGTCCTCTACCGCTCGCTTGACGGCGGTAAGGCTAACCTCCAGCAACTCCCCAAAGATGTTGGGCAGCTCTACCGCGACGTTTTGCCCGTCACGACCTACCGGGTGGGCATCTATCCCTCCGAGATACGTCCGCGGATCGAATCTCTGTTGGAGGATCTTACCCCCCCTGACTCCGCTTACCGGAAATCCGAGGAAGACACCCGTTGTCTCGGTAGGGGGCGGTTGGCACAAGATGTATGGGAAGAGGAGGAAGAGGAAGGCCCTTTTTTCGACTACCTCCCCCTCTCGTCTCTGTTTGCCGACAGGCCAGAGGCCGCCTCGCCTCAGGTCCGCCGCGCTCTCGCCGAGTTCTACAAGATCCGCGCCATCGAGCGCGTCGCAAGGGAGTGTCTGGATCTCCGCCGCTCCGAAGCAGCGTGGAATGCACACGTCCACGCGCCGCTACTAGAGCTCGCCTTGTCGAGACGTTGTGGGTCCGTCGTATACGAGAACGCGACATCGGCCAGAATCCTGCCGTGCTTCCGCCCGTCCCTTGTTACCGGCGAGGTGTCGGAAGGTAAGATGGTGGACTTTGTCTTGTCGCCGCGCCTCAGCCCGGGGCTCGACGTAGCCATCCAGGGCCGGCTAATTGAGCTTTCTATACGGGCCAAGTCTGCAGCGCTCGCATCGGCCCAACTCAACGTCAACCAAACCGACTATACGCCTTTGATGCGCTCTCCTTCGGCTGTTTCGATCGAGACCAAGGTTGCCGGGGCAAGTCTAGAGGAAGGCCGCCTACAACTTGGGATCTGGACGGCGGCCTGGCACAAGCGCATGGATATGCTGGGCGTCGGCGGTGGGATGCATGGACCCGCGCTCCCTACACTACCCCTCATACTCGTCCACGACCACCAGTGGTCACTCTACTTTGCCGTCGATCGCCTGGATAGGATCGAGGTCTGCGGCGCTCTGCCGATCGGCATGACCGACAGCTTCCCCAACATCTACCAGCTGCTTACCGTGCTTGGATTGCTCGGCACCTGGGTCGACACCACCTTTCGCAGCTGGGCCACCGATACCTTCGGCCCCCGCCCCGATGTGATCGCCGATGCCGATGTTCTGTCCAACGACCTTCCACAATGAGTTCGGGCCCATATGAGGCTTTAAAACAATGACGGTGTGTTGGCCCCCGTCAACAGCCGTGGTCCGTGGCGCTTCACGTCTGTTAGCGCCCATACATGCATGTCTAAGTGTCCAATAACGGAGCGCGGCGCCTGTCCATGGCGGTCAGAAACAATTCTTTCCTCGCCCGGAGAACATCAATCTGCCTGAAAGCCACCCATTGTCCCTTAGGTTGTTCTGGGTCATAACTTGAAGCCGGAATAATAAAGTAATCAAGTTTATATACACTCCGAAGCGGAGGTCGTGCCACAGCACCACGCAACCCGCAAGTTGTGGCGCAATGCCAAGATGGCCTGCATTCAAGGCCTCGGGGATAGATGAATGAGCAGCAGCCACTACCTAGGTAGGTAGGTTGATAGGTCGGTAGGGTCTGCCGCATGCTGTTTGTGCTAGGTACCTACCTTCGGTACCTACCTTGCCAGCCCGCTCGAGGCTCTCAAGAAAAGGGGGACTCCAGGGCTGTGCTGGGCACTGCCCTCGAAGCCTCGTCCCAAAATCCAGTCGACACACCGACTGTGACTTTCTCAACTTCTTCAAGTTTCTCGCCTTCGCGTCCCATACTAGCAGCTAGCCCGATGCCACTCATCTAAATACCTACCTTGGGTAACCTAGATATCTATATCAATACCATTCCACTGCCTCTTAGCGATGTACACAATTCAGGGCACCGAGTCACCCTGGCGTGGAACCTTAAAGAAGTGTAAGACCGCGGCCGGTTTCCTTTCCCGAGGCCGGCAAGCTGAGACCTTTACTACTAGCACTCGAAAACCCTAGCGATGTTGACTCCGCCGACGATTACTCGGACTTATTTGATTGGCATACATACTTTGTTCAAGGTATCGACACTGCATCCAAGGATAGCACACAACCCGGCTTTCTGGTCCCTCCTTCTTCAACTCAACGCGAGGAGCGGGATACGCGACTGGAAACCGAAGGCCGGTCGCTGAGCGAGGTCCAATCCGAAATCGAATTCAAGGATGCGATCGATTCAGCATCTATAATTCCTGAGCTTTGGCCAAAGCTGCCGGAATACTGCGCGGCTACAGACTCAGGTTATGCATCGCTTGGACGAGTTGCCGACCCCCAAGCAAAAGAAGATGTCCTCAACGACGTTCCAAACGATGCTGAAGACTCAGCGACCGTTTACTCGGTGGCGAACAGCGTCTCTCAAGATGACGTGGAGATGTACACCTCCCAGTTTGCCGAAGCACTAGCAGACTTTGTTTCATCGGCAACCCAAAATGCCGGCGAAGATATTACCCTTGTTCAGGCGGTTGGGGCAAGCCTCCCAGAGCTTCTCAGGGCATTCTCCTTGAGGTTAGGCTGTGCTGGGTCTAGCAAAGCTGAGCGGGAGGTGATGTACTTCATTCATAAACACAGAGTGTAAGTTTGCCCCCCCTCCCCCTCCTCCTTTGACGAGTTCGCCCCCACTAGAGTCTTCTAATAGATTACTGACACGACAGTTAGTGATATTGCGTCTCGGTTCGAATATGCCCTCACCCCTGGCTCGCAAGCCAGTGACTGTGGGGATGGAAACAAGTTCCGGGAGAAAACTGACCTCTCAGCCATGCATTCGTTCATCCGTGGCTGGCTAGATGGCCTCAGCGATGAAACCGAGTACCATGATCTTTCACCTCCAACACTAGACATGGATGAGGACTGCGACATTCTCTCGGAAGAAGGGGAACCGAGCAACCCGACATCGCTCCCAAATAGGCACGAATACACCCGTATCGTCTTCGAATCCATGGCCTACCGCTGGCTGATGGCATCGCTCAAGAAGGAGTTTCTCCTCTCCTCGGTACCCTCTCAGTGTCATCTTTCCGGTCGTGTTTATTCCGAAGTGGTCCGACGCTTGGAGAGCGGTAGGAAGAGCGTGAGTAGTAAGCGATCGTCAGATCTACACACTTTGGAGCTACGGGTGAACTGGGACCCAAAAGCTTTCCTCCGGAAAGAGTTTGGCACCTCCCAAGAGTCTCTTGGCCAACTTCTCGGTAAAACCATCACGCTCACGGGATCAGCAACGAATGCACAGGCACTACCCTGCGAGGGGTATCTCCGCCAGACGTGGCCAGCAACGGGACCGGGGCTTCTGGCTCTTTTGTCCCGGGCCCTGGACTCGGGTGACGAGGTACAAGCGACCTTGCCCGACAAAACCCAGGTAAAGCTTAACTTCAAACCTACGCTTCGGGTAGAGATTCGAGGCACGTCACACAGTATTGCCGAAGTGGCTGAGCAGATTGCCTGGCTCGGGGCAGCGTTGCGGACGTCTGGACCCCGGGTCTCGGGGTCGGGGGAGAGTTTGTCTTTGTGCTCGCCCACTATCCACATATCCCCCGGCCTACACGAAGGAGATTCGCTTCCAATTCATACTCTGGCATTTCAGACGGCTCTGATTCCGAACGGCTCTGAATCTGCCAAGGCTGGTCAATGTTGGCATCGACTGTTCCGGGACCCTTGTATAGCAGTGGGCTATCCCATCCCTCGACGGAGCAAGTACGACACTGGACTGGAGGTACCACTAACCATTATGGCTCGCCTCGCCCAGTCCCCCCGGATTCACCATTGGTTTGGAAAATATTTACTCAAGGGTTTCTCAACCGCAATCGTCCCGTCACAAAAGTTGAATGATGCAATCCTCTGGCATCTCTATTACAGTGATGGGGAGAGGTTGCCTTATCCAGACATGGGCACCATCCAATGCGCCGATGTCGACGGCAATGATATGGCAAAAGGGCGTCATATTTTGGGATGGTGCTCCGAGGCTCACTTTTACGCCGGTCAGTCGTCCCCATCCCAGAACTACCATCAAATACTGACACCCCTTCTAGGATCAAAAGACGCTAATTACGCCATCCGAGAATCTCGTCTCGGTTTGCCCGGGAAAGACTTCTCCCTCGAGAAGGTCTCTTTCTCGGTCGGCCAGATCGTCACGGGCGGCTGCCAGTTTAGTATCGGCCGCAAAGATACCCCTATCCGCATCACCCGGGGAGGCTATGTCGACAAGCTCCGCTGGATCCGCCAACGCTACTTTACTCTCTACGACATCGACGACAACCGAGGCTTTCTCATTGATGGAGCAAGCACTCTTTTACACCTCCTCCGAACCTCGCTCCATCTCTCCGCAGTCGACGAGTTCGCGAGCGAGTTCCTCTTCGAACACTCCAAGTTCCAAGAGTCCACAGACCCGCTCAAGCGCAGCTCGGCGCTCAAAGTCCTCCTCAACGAAGCCAACCGTCGACTCCCCCTGTACCGCGAGGACGCAAACACCTCCACCACGGTCCAGCACCGCATCGAACAGCTGTACGAAACGCTAGAGAAACTCGTCGACCACGCCAGCCACGTCGAAGCCGCGCACAAGGGCATCAACTCCAAGCCCCGCATAAGCACCCACCTCAAGGGCTGGGACTTTGCCGACCTCGCCGCCGACCGCGACCCCTTCCACCTCAAGGTCGCCAAGCTCCCGCTCTCGGTCCCCTGGGTCGACTTCACGCGCGCCATACCCGCCGTGACGCTGTTCGGCCGCGGGTTCGGCGAGCTCATCCGTCCCGCTGCTCACCCCCACCCCTACCCACAAGCACAGACACAGACACAGACCATCACAGAAGTTTGCCTCGACTGGATGGCCCTGCCGACAGGCCAGTACCACCTCTGCGTGGGCATCGCCGACCTCCGCAATATCGTCCGACGTACGGTAGGCAGCGACGACGCAGCGACACCCAGCAGCAGCAGCAGCAGCAGCAATAACAACACCGTTGCGCCGGGGATGGTGTTGTGTTACAACGAAAACACCAACAGCACTCCCCTTGGTGGCGGTAGGGAGATGTTTCGTAAGTGTGTGTGCGAGGGGCTAACCGGAGCCGCGGCGACGGCGGCGGCGGCGGTGGCTACACGCCCCGTGCTCAGCTCGGCGACGGCTTCCCTCGGTTGTTTCCACCCCGTTCTAGAACTCGTTTCGGAGGGGTTTGGCTGGGGGGGCATGGGGAGTATGGGGGGTCCCTTCAACGACACCGACGGCGGCGGCGGCGGTTCAAAGATGATTGTGGACCTCTCGGCTTGTCCGTCGGACGGGGCGGTCATCCTCGGCATGCCGAAGTCAAAACGGCTAGGGCCCTGGCCGCGGATGCGTCTGCCGTCTGTGTCGTTGCAGTCGTTGACGTTGGGGGTCGGGCCGAAGTCGAAACGGCTATGGAACTGGCCGCAGCAGAGTCTGGCGTCGGCGGCCTCGGCGGGCTCGAGCGCGAGCTCCACTGAGTTGGATTCGGAAGCTGGGTCCGGGTCGGCGACGCCGCCTACTTCGGTGGCTTCGGGCGGGAGTGGAGCGGGAGATGATGCGGATCCGGTGCCTGTAGATGGGAGTCTGGGTTCTCCTGTCGGCGCTGGCACGAAACGGCGGCGGGGTTGGTGCAGTTCGGAGGATGGCAGTGAGGGGAGCGGGTTCGGGAGCGTGGAGACTGGCAAAAGGAGGAAGATGTTGAGTAAGATGAGGGACATAAGGAGGTCGCTTGTGAGAGGAGCGCCAGGAAGGGATGGGGTGGTAGACGGGGATATGGCGGAAGACGTGGAGATGGAGGAGGGTTGATGAAGGGTCGGGATTTCAGGTTTGTTTGTCAGAATACAATACCTAGGTATCAACGGTTAAACGGCCTTTTATTTCTTCCAAGCCTTGTGCATCACACAGTGTCCGACAACAAAGCGCAGCTCTTGCACATGGCGGCCTGAATGGCCAGACCTCTTTGTTCTTTATTCGTCTCAGAACATTAACCTCAGTCACATAAAAGATTCACACGGCCTCCCATTAGGTTGCCTCACCGTTACCTTGACTCAACCATCAACCAACAACCTGTTCAAAAAACCTTCACACCCGCACTTCGACTCCCGACTCAACTTCAAAAAACAACTACCATCAGTTCAAGATGGCCGGAGATCTGCGACGAGCGATGGCCAAAGCCAAATTCGAACGGCAAAATGCCCCACGGAGCAAGTGGGCGCCAGGATCTTGGGGCCCTGCTGCCGCAGCTTATAACGCCACAAAACCTGAAGTGCGGTGCCCGGTCATTATTGGTGGCGATAGTATGTTTCAAACGCCAGAAGACTTACGCGATTTCTGCCAACTCCCTTCGGTACCACCACTTACTCAGACGGCGGAAACCACCCGCTTCCCCTTTCCTTGCGACCAAGAGCAAGACCAAGAAGGTAAGGAGGCCTTGAATATCGCCGACGTCAATCGCCAACAGTGCTTTGACCTGGAGGATTCCACAGAAGGAGTCAGTCTTATTGTATGGTTTCAGGGAGAAAAGCGACGTGCTTGGTTGCCAAAGTCCCGAAAGATGACTGGAGGTCTACAACAAACTACAGCTAAAGCTGAGCTCGAACAGCGAAATACCCCACAGAGCAAGCGGGCGCCAGGATATTGGACCTCTTCCCCAGCATACCGCGCCACCAGACCCGAAGCGAGGTACCCGGTCATTATCGGCGGTGACAGCATGTTTCGAACGCCAGAGGACTTACGCAATTTCTGCCAATTCATCCCTTCCGTACCGCCGCTCACTCAGACAACCCAAACGACCCTCCTCCCCTTCCCTGGCGATCAAGAGCAAGACCAAAAGGGCAAGGAGACTTTAAACATTACCCACGTTGATCGCGAACAGTGCTTTGACCTTGAGGATTGCACGGAAGGGGTTAGTCTTATTGTATGGTTTCAGGGGAAAAAGCGATGGGCTTGGTTACCAAAGTCCCCAAAGACAGAAGGTTCAGCAATGTCCAGCGGAAACTAGGCCGACGGCTTCCCCGCCTTAGCCGTGAGATTGTCCGGGGCCGGGGACCTGCCCTTTCATCTTAAAACCATTTTTTTTCGTAAATACAATAGTTATATACTATTAAATTTCATGCTGTTGACAAAGCAGAGGTGATTACTGATTATTTTCGTGGTTTCAAAATTGTATCTGGGTGATGGTGAGGAGAAGAGGAAATCAACACCAGGCATGTACCTAAGTACCCCCTGGCGTGGCTGTATGTACTGTTCCAAGCGCCCCAGCAGCTTATCGGGTGAGTTCACGCCACAGCGCCACAACCTGCAACAGACAAGGCTGTAGATTTCCAGATCAGGCCAAACTTGAACATCCAACCTTAACTTGGTAACAAACTCGGCGCAACAACCCAACCTCAACCCGCTCACGCGCCCCAACTTCCTTCCCCTTACCAACAACCAACCTCGATCCAACACAGCCAAATCAATCAAAATGGTACGTCCGCCTTCCCCCCCCCCTCTGATCCCCTCCCACCACCACCCCCAACCTTCCCCCCAACCAACCCAACTAACCCCCCTTCCTCCTTCTCTCCAGGCGCGCAACTCCGAAAAAGCGCAATCCATGCTCTTCCGCTTCCGCGAAGCGCAAGCCGCCGACCTGGGCATCATCGACGCGGGGCGGTCGCGGCGGCCGCGCGCCATCACGGAGCAGGACAGCATCCCCGCGTGCGAGAAGTGGCGCGGCCAGGTGCTCAAGGAGATCTCGCGCAAGGTGTCGCGCATCCAGGACCCGGCCCTGTCGGATTATCAGATTAGGGATGTGAATGATGAGATTAATAAGCTGATGCGCGAGAAGCATATGTGGGAGGTGCAGATCAGGAATTTGGGCGGGCCGAATTATATGCGGGGGGGGGCTGGTGGCGGGAAGGTGTATGATGAGGCGGGGAGGGAGATTATGGGCGGGGGGAAGGGGTATAGGTATTTTGGGAGGGCGAGGGAGCTGCCGGGGGTGAAGGAGTTGTTTGAGGCGGCTGCGAAGGCCAAGGTCGAGGAGGAGAAGCCGTTGGAGGAGAGGGTGGATTTGAGGAGGCAGGTGAATGCGGCGTATTATGGGTATGCGCCGGGCGAGGAGGATGGGGAGTTGTTGGAGTATGAGCGCGTGAGGGAGGAGATGGCGCGCGAGGGGCTTGCCAAGGCGGGGCCGCCTGGCGCGCCGGTTGGGTGGGAGCCGTTGCCGGGCGATGTAGGGGATGGGAGGGTGTGGGAGCTGCCGACGTTGGACGAGGTGCAGCAGGAACTGGTTGAGCGGCGGCGGAGGAAGCTACTTGACCAGCTATAGCTATAGTGAGAGTTTCTGCTTTTGTTGGTAGCATTTTCATGGGTCGGCTGGCGTTGACGGCGCAATAGGGGACAACAACGGTTGGGTCTGGCTGATTTCTTGTCTGGGAATTCTACTGCTTGCCGCCGTGTATGTGTGTTCGCTCCGTGACAACCGTACATACAAGTTGATTCCATCCATTAACACGCTATTATCTGATCTCTGCTAGTTCTCGGATTCACACCAACTCACTGATCTATGCATATACAATGTGTAAAGACTTCGAAAAACAGGCCTGCTCTGAAGATGCGACAACATGATAACGCCAAAATGAACCAAATCCAGGCCCCATCGCACGCTCAGCTCAAGCAACATAACAACGCACATAACTAACAATGCTTCGGCCAGTTCTCCTCGATCCAGCCCGCCATCATGTCGGTAAATGTCCCTTCAGCGTAGAGCTGCACGTCCTCCTCGCTGTACTCGCCGCCGACGACCCTCAAAGCCATCAGAATCCACGGCGTGATAAAGTCCAGGAACACAAGGTCCACAGTCTCCGGCTCGCCCTCCTGAGGGAACCCGACCTCGGCCTGGACGCAGTTGGGCACAACATAAAAGTTGACAGGCTTGTGGAGGGTGTCGTCGCCATCAGTACCAATGGCGTCCCTGGTCGTGTAGCCTTCGGTTAAATGAGGTCTCCTGTCGGCGCTCTCGCCCAGCGGCTTTTGCTGGGAAGCGTCCACATTAATATCAGACTCGGGCGCCTCGTGGACGATGGACTCGTGAATGACAAGCTGCTCCGGGATCGCCATGAAGCGGTTGTCCATCGATGTCGACTCCATGATCTTGCCGGCGTTGTTCAGGAGGTCGATGACCTGCCGGGCCTTGTCATAAGGCACGTCCGGAATGTAGGTCAAGACGCTGAGGAACGGCGAGACGATAAAGGTGGTGTCGCGGGTGAACGCCCCCTTGAAGATGTCGAACCGGATGGCGCCCGTGTTGAAGATGGCCAGGCGCGGCACGTCTCGCCGGTTGGGATTGACCACCACGTCTGGGAGAACCTCCTCCTCGAGCCAGCTGTAGATGCTGTCGTCCCCCGGGTAAGGCGACCGAGACATCCACAGGGTCTTTGGGGCGCAGCCGAAGGCATAATCGAGGTCGAGTTCATTCCGGGCTTTGGCGATCATGGCTGACACATTGCGGCCGTGATCGGTGGGGAACGTGGTCGCATCGAGACCCGTGTGGTACTGCAGACCGAGGAGGTTGTTGTCGATGTATCTGCGGTGGAAGGAGAAACCGGCGTCTTCGGACAGCGATGTCCGCTCGAGTTCGCCGTCGACCGACATCCACCCGATCGTCTCAAAGTATCTCCCGCTGGCTACGGCAAAGGAGCGCTCGTCGTAGGTGGTGGCGTCGCGGATATGGACATGGCCCCCGAAGAAGAGGATCGGTGTAAGTGGGTTTTGCTTGCGGATCGCCCTAAATATGGTCTTAAACTCGGGCATACGCACGCCGACGTGGCCGATTACTACAAAGACATCGGTCTCTTCTTGGATGGCGTCCTGGAACCACTTCTCCCTCACAGTCTCCCGAACGGGCTGGACAATCGTGTTGTTGGCATTGCCGGTGAAATCGAAAAGGAAGCCAAAGGCGACTACGTCCAACTTTTGGTTTTTGGTCTGGAATTTGCGGTATCGTTGTGCCATGGGCATTATCTCGCCGGACTTGGGGTCTATGTAGTCGAGATTGGAGGCGATGTAGTGCTGCTTGAAATTGGGTACGGTGTACAGGTGCTCCCCGTCGGCCGTGGACGCGATGTACAGCTCATGGTTTCCTGTGCATATGATGTCGACATCTTGCTCTCGGTAAATGTCGTAGTAGTATTTTCCCTTGGGGCTCGATGCATCGTACAGGCCATTGCCCTCGACGCGATCGCCCGTGTCGACTAGCAGCAGGTCAACTCCGTCCTCGTCCGCTCTCTTGCGCATGTGTTCGGCGAACGAGACATAGTCCCCCCAATCGGCGGAATACTGTGCTTCTTGTAAATGACCGCCATGCCATCCGTGCGTGTCTGTGGTATGCAGAAAGTTGAGTTTGCCCCAGACCAAATCGCGCATCGGCGCAGGGACCGGTTCCGCTGCACCAGGCTGCGATGCCGCTGCCGTCTGAGCGAGTGCTGCGATAACGCTGCCGATGGTAACCGACTTCAGACCCATCTCGTCTGATCTTTTTGGCACGGGTTGTATACACGACTCGAAGTAGATTGTATATGACAACCCGCCAAATCGCTTGGAGCAGTCGATTCAAGAAAAATAAAGAGGATAAGTATGTCTGACGGTTGGTACCGTCGTTTTGCTCCAAGGAGCGATGACTTGCCGCTCCGAGAGGGAGGCGGGTGTGGCGGGTTGACCAGGGGCCCTCAAGGTTCACAAGGGGATTCCAACGGCAAGGGTCCAGGACCCCTGGCGGGTGGATCACAAGGGACTGATCACCCGCACTCGATATATCGATGCCAAGATCCCCTCGATGCCTTAAACGATGTATCATGCCGTTACCTAGAATACCTCTAAATATTTCCGAGATACTCATCTGTCAACCGTCGTTTGCGGCTGGCTTTACTACCCATCCCTGAACAAGCCTTCTCTCATCACCCTCGCTCCAACCTTTCTGGGTTGATCCAGTACTGCAATAACGCTTCTGAAGCCGTCCTGGCAGATCCTTGTCAACAAAATTGGATTTTGGACTTCCGAATAGCTTTCTTTTTGTTCCTCTCTCGTCAAAGGCTTCCTCAGCATCTATACTTGAAGTTGGGCTTTTTTTACCCATGGGATATTAAGTTACAGTTCCTCTGTTGAATAAAACCCAAATTTTGAAGAGGGTGACGATCAAATGTTCAGCTGTTGGTGATGATGTGAACACAGACGGAGGACCCCGAGGGATAGTGACCAGGATATACAAGCGCGCGTGATAAATACCTAGCCACAACGCGCGCATCAGCTTTGTTGGATTCCTCCATCACATCCCAGACAATCGTTCTCTGACTGCTGATTTCGTACTGTACGCTATGCTTCTCAATATCACCACCCAATCCCCTGTCCACACCGGCGTTTAACTGACCCGGAAATCCACCTCATTCTTGCAACCTCGTCAAAGCCGCTCTATTACGCCCGCATCCCCCACGCTTTTTTCTTGATGATGCTCTTATCAAACGAGGCGGTCGACACGTTGTCGGACGTAGACTTAGCCGAACAAATTGGCCATCTCCGCGAGGCGCGCGGGGGAACCTTACGTGTGATTGAGGTTTCCGACTCGTATTTCTCCAAGCTCTACTATAAGGATGTCGAAGACATAACATCCGCAATGCGGAAGGCCGAAACCCTCGCCGTTACTGCCCCGACCATCAAGAGGATTGTTCGTCAAGGACGCGGGTTCGAGGTCATTCAGACGCGCATCCACGGCCATGACCTCATGGCGATCTGGGACAGCATAGGGTTACTTTCGACAGTGTGGCTCGCCTTTCAGCTCCGGGGCATGGTACGTCGAATGCAGACGGTAACCAGGCCCACAGCCGGCTCGCTAGGTACGGGAATTTGCCGCTCATTCTGGATCGACAACGACATATATGGCATTCCGCCGCACGCTTCACCAACCACCATATCTTCCATCGTCAACTTCTGGCACAACCTCGTCTCT
The DNA here is from genome assembly GCF_020726465.1 of Chaetomium tenue. NCBI lineage: Eukaryota > Fungi > Ascomycota > Sordariomycetes > Sordariales > Chaetomiaceae > Chaetomium > Chaetomium tenue. Next base: position 3,390,750 of record NW_027117333.1, on the reverse strand, counting down.
TTCCGCCAAGAAGTAAGCAAAACACAAGAGCAGCATAGGGAGTCATGCTTGCAGCCGATAACCCCCGAGAAGGAGTTTGTCTTCGTCCATCATGACCTTGCTCCCCGCAACATCATGCTTGAGAGCGGAACGGGGAAACTTTGGCTGGTAGACTGGGATCTGGCAGGGTTTTATCCATCATATTTTGAACATGCAGCGATGCACAACTTCACCCCTCCGCCGGAATGGTCCTGGTTCACATGGTGGAGATGGAGATTATTTGCCTGGATTGTAACCGGCCTGTACCGGGGCAAGGCGGCAATGTTGTCTGAGGTACGACGCAAGACAGGACGATTCCCCGTATCACGGCGCTTCAACATCAGAGCGGGCGCCACGGTGTCTGTTAGGCATGCAGATGATTAATATTGAGGAAGCGGCACGTCGAGTGAGGGCTCCCCGTTTTGGCGGCGTTGGCCAAGCTTGCCGGTGAGTTGCCGGAACAACAGCACTTGCGGAGGAGGTATTTACCTATGTACAGGAGGTAACCCAATAGGTGTGGGCCATTAACGGCCCCCTAGTTGTGCGTGAAAACGGGACTCTCGGTAACAGGGGGTAATCTGTGGTCAAGCCGGCAACCCGGTAACCAATGACCCCGCTGTTGATATGGATATCGTCTCCGTGGTGGATGCGGTGGAGAAAGCACGGCTGCCTTGTCACTGCTTGTCAGTCACCCCGCTCCCGCGGTATCTCGTCCCGAGCCGGGAACTGAGAGTTGGGACCTTGGCTGGGCTGGCTTGTGGATATTATCGAGGTCGGGTCTGGATCCAAAACTTCCCGGGTTCGAGAGCTCCGTTGCTTCCGCTAGCCAACTCGAGATCGAGGGTTGAGGGAATTGTTTCAACCGAGGCCCAGCAGCGGTCAACGTGCCAGCGCTGTGCCAACACCAAACATGGTGCGGTGTCCATATCTCTCATGCAGGTCCGACCGAAGATCCATCTTCCTGCAGGCTCAGCCACCAGCTCCGTGGAGAGCGTAGCTTCCCCATTTAGTAAATAGTAGCTAAGGTGACGTGGAAAGATGAGATCGTGGAAGGAGGTGCCAAGGCCCAACCACAACCCCGCATGCCTGGACCCCCCCAATCCCCCCCTCCATTACGACACACTGGAGACCAGTCGCTACATCTGGCACACACCACCACGGCTGGGCACCACGGCCAGCCAGTAAGTATCCCCTATCTCGGGCGCCCTGGGGCATGCCGGAAATGCTTCTCGCGTGCCCGGCCTCCCTTCGAGAACGCGGGATTCCTGCGGCTGGCCGCACCTTCCCTAAATACGTCGATCTCCCCTGCAGTTCTCACGTGTTGCTTCTTTTCTTAGTATTTGACCACGAGAGCAAGTGACAACCGTAGTTGGCAACTTTCTCGGTCACTTTTTACAAGTTGAGCTTGAGTTGACGAGCTCGTCTGATATCCAGCTACAAAGCTACCTACCTAAGGTATACAGCTTGTTCAGACCGTACTAGACCCTTCGTCCGACCTCCCCGTCCTTGCCATTGTCTCGGCCCGCGCCATCATTCGGTCATCCTGCGCATTCCTGCTGCTGCTTTTTTGACTTGCTCCTTTCTTGATACTTCCATCAACTCCAGCCTGCCAGGCATCCTTTTTCACATCGCCCGAGATCATATGGCTACCTCTATGCTTGACGACGTCCCGCGGTTCGCACACGTGGCGATCGAGTCCTTGGGACCGGAGGACTTTGAGACAGCATCGGTCCGCTCCATCCGCTCGGCAGCGCCTTCATATAGTAAGTCCGCCGTAAAGCGAAGCTCTCCCCAAGCTCTCCCTAGCTTCACCCAATTGCCACCCACCTTGATCGACCCCCAAACCATCCCCCAAACCATCCCCCAAACCACCCGAGGTAACTAACACCTATCTCCCTCCCTCTCCAAGCCTCCGACGCACCCTCCTACCACTCCACCAACCCGCATCCCGACCCCCTCCCAGCCTACTCGCCACCAGCCCGCTCCACCCCGGCCGCATCGACATCAACCACAACAGCCGCAACACCCGCAGCACCCGCCCCCCGCAACAACAGCGTCTCCTCGCTCCTCGACCTCGAACCCACCCCATCCTCCTCCTCCTCCACCACCACCACCGCTAGCAGTAACGCTCCCCGCCGGTACGGCCTCCCACCCGTGCCAACCGGACCCCCGCGGCACCAGTCCGACATCCCCTCGCTGGCGCGCTTCCGCACCCCAGCCTGGTCGCCCGCCAGCGGCGGCGCCCACGCCAACCCGACCGCACGCATCTACCAGAACGTGGCGCTGCGCCGGGCGAGTGCCAGCGGAAGCAGCAGCGGGAGCGGTTCGGCAGCGGGTGCGTCCGCGTCGGCGGCAGCGGCAGCGACGGCGAATCTGGATGGGCTGATGCGGCGGGTGATGCTGGAGCGGATCGAGGAGGAGGAGGAGCGCCGGAATAGGGTGCGTCCGCTGGAGGATCCGTACCTGGTGGGTGAGGATGCGGCGGCCAGGGCGAGGGCCGAGAGGATGGCGCGGGAGAGCGTGCGTGGTGGGGGGGATGAGGTTCTCATTCGGGAGGATCGCAGGTGGGATTGGTTTTTGGGTGAGTCTGTCTGTCTGTCTTCTTCACTCCTTGTTTCCCCTTTCTTTCGGGTCATAGTTGTTGTTTTGGCCGTTTTAAAGCTAGTAGGGGTTGTGGAATCGGTGGCTGATGGACCCCTATATCACAGCACAAATGAAGGACCGGGAAGAGCGCGAGCACAGCTGGAAGCGCTTCCGCCGCGATTTGGAGCGGCGCAACAACAGCCGGCTTCCCTTCCGCATTGGTGCGCGCTTCTAAGGTCGGCGGTGGGACACGTCCGGTGCGGCATCATCATCTTTTTCGTCGTCGTCGTCATCATCATCGTTCGGGGTTGCTGGTTTGGCGTTGGCGGTTGCGAATTGCTGTGGTCCGCGTTGCCTTTTCTTCCTTTTCTTCTTCAGTTCGTCCTCTCCTTACAGACTGGTTTGCCCTCAGAGGCTGCATTGTTTTGCATTGGGCGGGCATCTGCTTTTCCATCCATCGTACCGGGTGTTGGGCTGGTTAGCATGCTGGCCTTGCCAGATTGTCATTTTGCGCTCAGTTTATCATGGCGTGCTTGTTCGGAGCCGGATTTGGCAGAGAATGATAGCCACATATTGCACTGTGCATGATTCAACTTGGTGCCGTCCTCCGTGTTAGTGGGAATAACGGACCTTCCAAGTACTTACAAAGCTACTTTATGTCGATAGGACGCGTAGATGATGAAGGCGATCGTTCGCCAGACGTAGCGCAGTAAATACCCTGTAGATCTAGATGTGAAATTTCAAATTCTTGCTGTGCCTGTCTCGTCCATGACCCTACTATGAATCAAGTATACATCCGTCAACGCCGGGCCAAATGCTACTAATGACACCCCGTCAGTCGAGGCGCAACTTGTATACAACTTTTGTACACAACCCCTTATCAACCAAAACCACACACACACCCGCCCCGTTTAGCCCTTGCTCTTGGTGTTGAGGATGAGAGCGACGATGAGCCTGCGAGTTTGTTAGCAAAGCGACCATGGTCCCTGGTTTCAAGAATAGGACCATACCCGTAGAGCCCCAACACTTCGCCGAAAATGAGAATCAGGACCATGCCGACAAAGACCCTGGACTGCAACATGTACGCCCTGACGCCCTTGTCGCCGACAATGCCGATGCAGTATCCGGCGGCAAGACCGGTGAGACCAACCGACAGCCCGCATGCAAGATGCATGAATCCACTGTGTTGGACGTCAGCATGTTGTCACGTCTGCCTCCTTCCATGTGCGGGAAACCCACTTAAACAAGCTGTAGTTGGACCCGTAGGCCGGCGGTTGTAGGTCCTGGGCGATGAGAACGGAGATGACGAGCGAGTAGACGGCGAGAATACCGGACATGACGACGGGGATGAGACACTGTCAAAAGCCGGTCAGCGAGGGGCGTCCCTTGAACATGCGGCTGAAGTAGCCTTCCCACCTTCATGATCAGATCCGGCCGGAACGTTCCCACGCCGGCAATGCCAATGCCGGATTTCGCGGTGCCGTAGGCCGCGCCCGCGCCTGTGAATTTGTGTCTGGTCAGCTAGCTATCCGTTGGTGCTGTGGGAGGGGTTGCGGTTCGGATCGGAACGGAGGGGTTGTTCGTACAGCCAAAGATCATGGCCGCGGCAATACCGCCCTATACAGGGAGACGAGTTAGCTAAGTTGGCACAGATGATGTCTCCTCAGCCTGCCGCAACAAGCTCAGAAGGGGGATTCTCGCAGCCGGCGCCAACCAACCAACCACTTACCATGCCGATGAAGGGCGCGAACTTGGGGCTCAGCTCTGATTCCGCCATTGTGTATGATATTCAAGAACTGGCGGAATTGGGTAGGTAGATGGCAGCGCAGTCGTGTCGATGCGCAGATAATATGAGCCGGTGCTGCGCTGAGAAAGCAACGGTTGACGGCGGGTTACCTAGGTTGCTGCGCGACAGTTCCAACCGGGCCGCACGTCCCAGCTTGGAGGTTGCGTATCCGCCAAGACCGTCAACCAACTGCTCGCCAAGAATGTCACGTGAGTCAGCGGCTGCCTTTTGGTCGGGTGAGTCTGGACCCTGCAACCCTGCGACAGCACGACAGTGCTGTGCCACGGCTTGGTTCGGCACCTGCAGCAAGGTTTACAAGGGCACTTCCAAGAAATACATACAAAGTTAAGTTGTCCATCTTCGGACACCGGAAAGACCCTTATCCCGCTCTTGCAATGCCAAAGAAATCTCAGTACGAAGTGCCCGCCGGTGTCCTAATTTGGGCATACTCTCTTATGTGAAATTTTATTATTATCGTACGTAGATTGGCCCAAGAAAGGCGAGCTTGACGATAACGTTTCTTCATCTTGCAACACCTCAAAGCGTGCCTTGGCATTGTGTTACCCGACGACGGGACCCCCAACTTGAGGTACCTTGTCTGGACCTTAAATGGTCGCGGGGCAGCTTCAACTCTCCCACACCCGCAAGACTTGCAATCACCAGATCGGCAAAGTCATACGGTCCCTGGCGACTTTCCCATTTGACCCCAGTTCGCATTTGAGGTCTCCAGCCGTTCCCTGGCACTCCTCGCAAACGATAATCAGGGGAAGTACTGGGAAGCGAAACTGCGCCACGCCCGACGAGCCGTTGCGGAGCTGCCTTTAGTGGATCGCAAACACCCTTTTGGGCCTTCCAACCTGAGTTTGGTCGCCCGTGTGGCAGATTAAGTTTAGTTAAACACTTTTCGAAATCTGCCGCGACTTGACTGCCCGAGAGTTCCAGCTTGCCAATATTCGCAACCGCACACCGTTCCCCAACCATCTTCCCCCCAGAACAACCAACAGATGACCAGCATCCACTGCATCCCCATTGTCGAATAAGGCTCCGTTCCAGAGAGCCGGAGCTCCTTGCTAAAAGCGTAACTGGCCGCGTCGCGGGTGTCGGGTCGGCCTTCGGCGGCTTGTTCCCACGGAGCCCAGGAACCAAAAAATTGTTGTTAGGGGGGGTTAGGCCAATAACGTCACCCGCTGCCCGTGGCACAACCGGAAACATCCTCGAGCAACCATCCTCCGCTCCGCTCCATCCATCACCCCAACCGTCGACAACGACAGGGGACAACGGACCGCCCGTTGCGGCCTCCGACACGCTCCAATTTTTTCTTCTACTTTAACATATTGTTGGACGTATATCTGGAGGACGATCACGGTCGATTTACAGCTGGCGGTCGACGGTGAGCCATCGGCTTCGAGATACGAGTAAGTTCATCCCTGCTCCACTCTCGAATTCAATTCCACAACCCCCCCTGACACAGTCCCCTGACCCTCTGACCGTCGATTGTCTGCTGCTTTATCGGCGCAGCCAAAAGCACCAAAACGCAAACCCGTCTCGTTGCTGACACAGAACCGTCTTCACAGCAGCCATGGCCGACTATCAGCGCGACCGTATGCCGCCACCGAGGCAGCCGCAGCAACAGCAGCAGCAGCAACGGCCTCAGCAGTATGATAACGACTACCAACGGGATGCTGCCTTCTCCAGCATCTTTGGCGCCGCTCCTCCTCCCGGCCGCTCGCAGACCATGACCTCGTCAGTGCCGCCGCCTCAGTTCAGTCAAGATGGGCGCACCAATACAATGTCCTCGACGACCTCGGGCATGTCTGAGATGCACAGAGCGCCACCCCCGCGGCCGCCGCCAGGCGGTGACTACCGCAACCAATACCCCCCTCCCCGGCCGCGCCCGAACGACGGCGGCCAAGGATACGGCTACCATCCGGGCCAGCAGCGCGCAGCATCGGGCGGACAACAAGTGCCATCACCCCAATACATGCAGCAGCAGCAGCAACGGCGGCCATATCCCGGCAGTCCGCCGTCTCAGCAGCCGGGGCCGCCACGTTTCGACCCTCGACGAGGACCACTGCCAGCCCAAGGCTACTACGACAACAATGTTCAGCGCACCCCAACACAACGTTTTTACCAGGATGGAAGACCCCCGCCCGCTATGAACGCAGACCCATACCGGTCTCAGTCTCTAGCCAGCTACCCGAGACCGCAAATGTACCAGCAGTCTCCGCCACAGCCGTACCAACAACAGCAGCAGCAGCCGAGTCAACATCAACAACCACCAGCCAACGCCATGCGGAATGCTCAGTATGCTCAACAGTCTGCTCGGACAACAGCCCATGGCCGGATTGTCCCGGATAGGCATATGGAAGATCGGTCGATGACTATGACTGGGTATCCCTCGCACGACCGAGACTCGCACCAGACCATGAGTGGCCGTGTCATTCCCAATAGGCGACCGGCGGGTGCGAGCCCTCCACACCCCGAGTATGGGAGCAACCATGCCTCCCCAAACCCTGGGTACGCAGCGGGATACGGGCCACCTGGTTCTCAGACAAGGACGACGAGCATGGTTTCGTCGACTGGTAACGACAGCAACAGGACCATGTCGATGGCCTCCACAATAGCCCCCCCCTCGATAGCCCCGAGTGACAGGACAGACACGCAAACGCTTGTGCAACGCACATCGATGAGCAACTCGATCAACGGCGAGCGCCCCCCCACCGCCAAGATCAGGCCGCCCATGGTCTATCCTGCTCTTCTCTTCCGCGTTGCCGAATGCTTCCGCCAGAAGATCGTCACCGGTGACCGCACCAAGAACGAGCTCACGTACAAGAATGCTTTCAGTGGTGCTGAAGCCGTCGACGTTCTCTCGTACATCATCAGGACGACGGACAGGAACCTGGCTTTGCTCCTTGGCCGGGCCCTCGATGCGCAGAAGTTCTTCCACGATGTAACCTACGAACACCGGTTGCGCGATTCGACGTATGAAATGTACCAGTTCCGGGAGACCATGACAGATGAAGTTGAGGAGAAGGATGCGGTCAACGGCGTCTTCGTTTTGCTCTCTGAGTGCTACTCCCCGACCTGCACGCGGGACCAACTTTGCTACTCGATTGCCTGCCCACGACGACTGGAACAGGTGTCAAGGCTGAACCTCAAGATGGGCCCTGGTCTCAAGGCCGAAGGGGCGACGCCCGTAAACGACGACGACGTAGACCAGACGGACGAACAGAAACTCTGGATCAACAGCGTGCCCAAGGAGATCGCCGACAGTATAAGCGACCGGGAGAAGAAGAGACAGGAGATCATTTCGGAGATCTGCTACACAGAGAGAGACTTTGTCAAGGATCTCGAATACCTCCGGGATTTCTGGATTTATCCGCTAAGGGGAAAAATCAACGGCCATTCTCCCATCCCGGCGGCCAGGAGGGAGAAGGTCGTTCGAAATATCTTTACCAACATTATCGACGCCCCAAGTATCCACGGCGTGAGCTCCAGGTTTGCAAAGTCGTTGACCGAGAGGCAGCAGAAGAGCCCGGTCGTGAAGAACGTGGGCGATATCTTCCTGGAGTTTGTGCCGCAGTTCGAGCCCTTCATCCTGTATGGTTCGAAGCAGCTCGAAGGCAAATTCGAGTTTGAGAACGAGCGGTCGTTGAACAAGGACTTTGCGAGGTTCGTCGACGAAGTCGAGCGGCGCAGAGAGTCCAGGAAGTTGGAGCTCAACGGTTACCTTACCAAGCCGACGACGAGATTGGCTCGGTATCCGCTGCTCCTCGACAACGTGCTTAAATACACCGAGGATGATAGCCCGGATAAGGAAGACCTCCCGAAGGTTTTGACCATGATCCGAGATCTGCTGAGCCGAGTCAACGAGGAGTCCGGCAAGGCTGAGAATCGCTTCAATCTACGGCGTCTTCACGAGCAGCTCAGGTTCCGCCCGAACGAGAAGGTGGACTTGAAGCTTACGGACGAGGGCCGCGAGCTGGTGTTCAAGGGCCAGTTCAAGAAGACACCCACCGAGAACCCAGACCTCACCGCATTCTTGTTTGATCACGCAGTACTTCTTGTGCGTATCAAGCAGGTAGGGAAGACGGAGGAGGTGAAGGCATACCGTCGGGTAAGTGCACTACTCTCTCAAACGTGTGCGGTGTGATGCTAACATTTGCAGCCCATTCCATTGGAACTGCTATCGATCAAGGAGATGGAAGAAGTGATACCTGACTCCGGTGTGAAGCGCTCATCGTCAAGCATCCTCCCCGCTTTGCGTAACACCGGGGGTGAGACGAAGAAGGGCGAAGGCTGGCCCATAACATTCCGGCATCTGGGCAAGAACGGCTACGAGTTGACTCTATACGCGTCGAACCAGCTGGGCCGGCAGAAGCTCCTCGAGGCCATTGATAATGTCCAGCAGCGCCTCAGGGCCCGTGCCGACTTCCTCAACACGACCGTCATCACGTCCGGCTTCTTCTCCGGCACGAACAAGGTCAATTGCGTGGCGCCGTTTGGTAAGTTCATTGAACGGGTGGTTCGTGGGACACTGCTAACGTTGTTTCAGACGGCGGCCGCAAGCTCATCTACGGGACCGACAACGGCATCTACGTGTCGGATCGCAGGTCCAAGGATAACGCACCACCTAAACGTGTCATTGACGTGCCAAGCGTCACGCAGGTCGATGTTCTGGAGGAGTATTCATTGCTACTTGTGCTCTCTAACCGCTCGCTCCTGTCGTATCAGCTCGGTGCCCTGGACCCCAACGAGCCCATCTCGTCCAAGCGTTCCAAGAAGATCCAGAGCCATTGTAACTTCTTCAAGACTGGCATCTGCCTCGGTCGCCACCTGGTGTGCTGCGTCAAGAGCTCGGCGCTGTCGACAACCATCAAGGTCTACGAGCCCAACGATGCCATGTCGCGCACCAAGAAGCAGAAGGGCCTCAGCAAGATGTTCAACGCCGGTCAAGACGAGCTCAAGCCGTTCAAGGAGTTTTACATCCCGACCGAGTCCAGCTCGGTGCACTTCCTCAAGTCCAAGCTCTGCGTCGCTTGCGCCCGCGGGTTCGAGGTGGTCTCCCTCGAGACGCTCGAGACGCAGTCCCTGCTCGACCAGGCCGATACCTCGCTCGATTTCGTGTCCCGTAAAGAAGGCGTCAAGCCCATTCACATCGAGCGCCTCAACGGCGAGTTCCTGCTCAACTACTCAGACTTTTCCTTCTTCGTCAACCGCAACGGCTGGCGCGCGAGGCCCGAGTGGCGGCTCGACTGGGAGGGCACGCCCATGGCCTTTGCCCTGTCCTACCCCTGGATTCTGGCGTTTGAGCCCAACTTCATCGAGCTCCGACATATTGAGAATCTGGCGGTCCATATTGTGCCGCATCGGAATATTCGCATGCTGCACAGCAGCACGCACGAGGTGAGTTTTGTTGCAATTCGGACGTTATGGGTATTAGTGCTAATGAGAAACAGATTTTGTTTGCGTATGAAGATGAACGCGGCGAGGATGTTATCGTGGCCATTGATTTCTGGAAGAGCCAGCGAAAATCGGAGATGCCTCTCCTTCCCAACCCGGTCTCGCCGCCGAGTACCTCGCAGGGCTCGTCACGACTGGGCTCGGTGATGTGAAGGCTACCGTTGGAAATTTATGAGGATGAGTGATCGACACAACAGTGCCCGGAGTGCTGGGCACACGGAACAAGGGCAAGAGGGGGTTGGTGGAAAGGCGCGTCCAGCCTCCATCTGTTCACCAAGGAGGAGGGCGGGACATGGCGAGTTGAAGCGAACGAAGAACCCAAGGACAGCTTGGTCCGGGCAGAGAGGCCTGGGCCAGACGGGGATGTGCAGAGTTGGACCTAATCTGGGTTGGTTGTGTTTAGGTTTGTCTCGGCTTACATCACATGCGCAGGAAAGCTGGCCGGGGAAGAGGAGGCGTCTCTAATCTTTACAATCTATCTACCCTTTATTCGATTTCCTGCCTTGGTTTTGTCTTTCTCAGGTTTCCGGTCGCATCTTGCTTTCTGTGTCGGTTTTCTTTTCTCGGGGCGAGGGACGGAGCAACAAGAGAGGGGTTGTTGACATGTATTCTACGTCTTTGGAACCGGCTCGCCTGGTGGGTGAGTGTAACGGACAGGTGATGGTGTTAGGACAGCAGGTAGTTTGAGTTAGGCATTGATACCTTGTTGTGTGGAAACGAACTCAGCGCTGATAATGTTCTTGGAAGAGACTGAAAGTTGCTTCAGGAGTTCTCTAACGGGAGTTCTCCACCAACCAGTGGAATAATTATAGAGGCCGTGAAACGGTCACGCCCAGGCCGAAGACTCCGGGATGCCGAGCCCCTAAACGCCCCTGGACCAACAGCGGTCGGATAACGGCAACTCGGGTCACCGATCGCCTGTTTGCTGCGGCACTTGGCGGCTTGGCCAGCGGGGCCGGACGACCTGCGCCACTTGCGTGTCCCAGCGACCGCTGTATGGAATTCCTTAATTCCCCTCCGCTTTCAACAGAATCTTGATTTACAACCACCTTTTTCTTTCAGTTGCTCTTCCATTGCAGCACATCGATAGGTTGAAATACGGACACTCCTTCCAACAACTGCATAATACCCTCAGCGACCGCATAAGGCACCAAACCATGTCAGAAGCTCGCCAGCGGGTCATGGAGACCAACCGGTCTCTCCGTCTGATCAAGACTGCAAGTTCATCCCATCACACCTCTACCACCTCCCGACCGACACTCTCCCGCTAACACCCCGCCCTCCAGGAACTCGAGAATCTCCTCGAAAAGGGCGTAATTACCGACAACGCCTTCGACTCCATCCACGCCCTCCTCCCCGCCGAAGCCTCCCTCTCAGGCCCCGCCGCCCGCAGCAGCAGCAGCAACAACCCAACCCCAGCGCCGTCCTCCACAGGCCTCCCCACCCCACCCCCTCGCAACAACACCACCACGAACCCAACCCCAGCACCCCCCTCCTACGCCCAATCCACCGCCTCCCCGCCCGCCCTCCCACACCGCAACAACCCGCCCGCCCCGCCCCCACAAGCCCCCGAAAAGCCCGTCCTGACCCACGCCCGCGCCCTCTACCGCTACGCGGCCAGCGACGCGCGCGACTGCTCCTTCGAGCGCGACGACCGCATCGCCGTGTACGAGTACATGAACGCGGACTGGTGGATGGGAAGGAATTTGAGGACGGGGCAGGAGGGGATTTTTCCGAGGAGTTATGTGGTCGCGGTGGCGGCGGAGGAGAAGAGGGCGCCGGGGTGGGGGCAGCAACAGCAGCAGCAGCAGCAACAGCCGTATGGGCAGCAACAGCCGTATGGGCAGCAGCCGCAGTATCAGCAGCCGCAGTATCCCATGGCGCCGGTGCCGGTGCAGGGATACCCGGCCGCGCCGCCGCCGGGACAGCCGCAGCAGCAGCAGCCGCAGGAAGGGGAGGGTGAGGGAGAGAGTAAGATGGGGAAGCACGGGAAGAATATTGGGAAGAAGCTGGGGAATGCGGCCATCTTTGGTGCGGGCGCCACGATCGGGAGTAATATTGTTAATTCCATCTTTTAGTTGACGAGGGGGGTGGGTTAGTTGTGCTGGAAAGGGGGTATGAAACGGACGGTCTTTCACTGTTGAGCTGGGAGGATGGGGCGGCTTTTGCTGGGAAGGGCGAAGAAAAAGGACTCGGGCAGTTATCATGGCTTTCTTTTCCGGCCAACAAGCAGATGGTTTTCCTTATCTGTCCCACCACAGGAACTTAGATCAATTATGGTTTTGGCCTCCATTTTCTCTCTGGACATAGGTAGGTGAGTGAATAGATGGCGTTTTGGCTTTCATCCATAACTTGATCTGCCCGTTCTCCTAACTTTTGGTACGAAGCAGTGTACACCCCGGGCCCCAACCCAGCGATGAGACCGAGACACAGATACCCACACACTACCACCGTGCCAGGGATATCGTCGCATCGAGACGACAGTCGAGACCCAGTGGAGTGGTCGTGCAAGGGCAAGGGCCCTGGGAGTGCATCGACACAACAACCACCGGCTTGGCAGCCTTCCTTGTTGCGTGACGTTGGGTTTGTGATCACCACGATGTGTAGATACGTATAAGCAAGACAGAAGCCGAGTCAAGGTGGTGATGAACTAAGAAAGAGTACGCCTAGTAAAATTGATCTAGTGTGTTTGACCTATGATAATATCCTATCCGCCCGTCTTTGCCTGTCTGCCTCTCTCCCTCACAGCATGGTATAGCACAGCGATGGGTAGGCAGGTAGCTCAATGATCCCGAGACCCATCCCATGCCCCCAACATATTCGTGACAAACTCATGTCTGTTTTCTTGTTTCCCTCCCTTCCCGACATAAGAAAAAGATTGGTGGTGTGTCCGGCCGCCCAACGGGCCATGGTGAGCAAGTATCGTGAAAAGAGATGACCGCGAGAAGGATTGCGAGAAAATAGGCGAACAAAGGAAAACCTTGAAACTCCGGGAGCACCTAACCCGCCCTTTGCCCCCTACCGCCCCGCCCCAGTCCTGGTATTGACACCGCTCGTCCCATGCGATGGATATGCCGACATATGGAACCCCCCCTCCAAGAGATAGAAAAGATGTGATGAGGAGCAGCCACCACGGCTTGCGGTAGAATGGCGTGAGGAAAGAACAAGGGTAGAAAAACAAGACAAGAACAAGAAAATAACAAGAGTCGTCCGCCCCAGTCTCACACCACAACCGACTGTGCATCACACCCCAGCAACCGCACATCATCCGACACCACCAACCCATCCCCATCCCCACAGTCAAACCCCCCCTCATCACCACCCACCCCCCCAAAGTCCAACACCTCCCCCAACCCCAACCCCTCCATCCCCCCATCCTCAAACTCCCACCCCCCCTCCTGCTCCCCATCCCCCTCCCAACCCGGCACCTCCCCCTCCACATACCCCACCCCCTCCCTCCCCTCCACCTCCCCCCTCACCACCCTCACCTCCAACCTCCACCGCCTCCCCAACCTCTCCCTCCGCCCCGCAAACACACGCAACAGCGCCTCGTCCGCGTTCGCAAACTGCACCACCAGCGCGACGAGCTCGGTGGCGCGGCGCGCGGCGAGGGCTTCGGTCTCGAGCTCGTGCCGCGCCACGAGCTCTTCCATGCGCTTGGCTTGTTTTTCGCGCAGGCCGTGGATTTGCGAGAGGTGGCGCCGGGCCATGCCGTCGCGGATGCAGTATTGTTGGCGGAGTTGTTCGAGGTCGCGGGGGGTGACGAGGCGGTGGGGGAGGGTGGGGGGGTTGGTGGATGAGGGTTGGGGGGTTGGTTGGGGTTGGGGTTGAGATGGTGGTTGTTGTGGTGGTGATGATGATGGTGGGCGTGGTTGTGATTGTGATTGTGATTGTGATTGTGATTCTAGTTGTGGTTGTTGTTGTTGTTGCTCGCTAGGAGGCGGGAGGGTGGTCTTGCCGTTGCAGTAGTCCTCCATGTGCCTCAGTTTAATCTGCACCCGCTTCTCCTTCTCCTCCAGGCTGGCCTGCAGCTTGATCTCGGCCAGGACCTGGCGGTCTTCGAGGTGCTGTTCCGTCTTGGCGTGGCGGTCGCGCATCTTGAGCATGAGGTCCGCATACTTATCCCCCAGCGCCACCTTCTCCCTGTGCTGCCGCGTCTGCAGCGCGTCCTTCACCCTCTGCTCGTACTCGTTGAACCGGGCCATCTCAGCCTCCTGCCGCGCCCGGAGCGCCTTGAACTCGGGATGCTCCCGCGTCCTCCTCTCGGCCTCTTCCTTCGCCCGCTCCTCCGCCTCGGCCGCCTTCTCCCGCGCCACCTTCTCGGCCTCAAGCTCCGCCAGCCGGGCCTCCTCCTCAACCCGCCGACGCTCCATCTCCTCTTCCCCGTTACAAAAGTTGGGGCACCCAACGGACTGGTCCCAGACGGCGCCGCAAATATAACAAAACTGGGCCTTGCAGCGGCAGGTGATGTGGGTGCAGCCCTGGGCCAGCTCGACCAGCGACCGGCACTTGTAGCAGCGGCGCCAGCCCGACGACTCGCCCATCTTGAGCACCGCGTCGCTGTCGCGGTCCTCGGGGCAGTCCTGCCCGAGCTCGTGCGCGTGCCGCTTGCACAGGAGGCAGACCTGCGTGCGGCAGGTCTGGCAGAGAGCCTCGAAGGGGTGCTTGGGGTCTAGCTTGTCGGCGGGCGGGATGAACTTGCCGCAGGCCGTGTTGGGGCAGAAGATGCGCGCTTCCCAGGGGGTGTTGTACTGCAGCACGGCTCTGAGGAACTGGTCTTGCTTCTCGCGCGTGAGGACCATCTTGATGATGGCGCTCGGGATGGGCTGGGTGCAACACCTCGGCGGCATTCTTGATTCGTCCAGCATGGACTGCTCTACCATGACGGCCAGACAGTCACGGCAGTAATAGTGGCCGCACGGAAGCGCGTGCAGGATATTGTTGTCGGTCGTGAAATCTTCGCGGCAGCATACGCAAGGCCTGGTAGCCGTTAGCATGTCTGTTTCAGCAGGGGCTGCCCCCCTAGGGCACTTACATGGGCAAGCTCGGGCTAGGCCTCCTCCCCCTAAGCCTCGCCGCTATGCTCCGGGTGAAGCCCCTGACTCCCTTTTTTGTCCTCGATTTCACCAGGCCCCCTCCTGTCCTTTCCGCCCTCTCAATAGGGGTTCGCCCGGAAAGCTTAAGCTGAATCAGCGCAGGATCAACCTGGCTGATATACTTTTCGTACTGGGAAAAGCTGAGGGGCCTGGACTTCCTCTTCGTCGAAATTTCTACTGGCAAGCCAGGGGTCGTCGTCGCCGTCGCTGTCGTTGGCGGCTGGTCTGCTGTCCGCGACGTCATGATACTCTGTGCGGTCCTAGCCGAGACCACCGAACCTGCCCGGCTACGTTGTAAGGGGGGCGTCTCGAGGAACCGGCCAGCGGCGATCCTGTGGTCTTGTGTGCTGGGCCGTCGTGACGTTGGCAGGTCAATCCGCAGCGCCGCCGCCCTCGACACCAGCTCCTGCTCGATATCCGACTCGGTGGCGCCATCGGAGCGGCCCAAAACCTCGCGGACGTACTCGGCATCTTTCAGTTCGGGCAGTCCAGTCCGGCCGTCGACGGAGCTGGGCAGTAGCGTCGAGCGTCGAGCCGCCATGGATGTCACGGCAGCCAGTGCAAGTCGATCGACGGTCGAAGCGACTCCCGGGCCGTCCAGCGTGTGTCTGCCGGGAACCTGAGAGACATGACCTGGTATGGGGTGTGATGGCGTCGGGACACGGACGCGGACGTTGTCGAGAGGCATACGACCGGAGGGGCCGACGAGGGCGGGCGTTTATCGTTATCGCTCGGTCGGGGGTACAGGGGGGAGGGGGTCTCTGTCTGACCAGGCCCAGTGAGGCCTGTCTTGGCTGATCTCGCCAAGGCGGCTGCTGCCCTACGCTCCACAAGCGACGCGACCCAGGCCGACGAGTGAAGCTGGGCCTCTGTAAGAGGTCGGGACTGCGAGATGTAAGGGGGGCGGAAGGTCAAAGGGAGAGATCAGAAAGTAGCGCCGGATTTGGGTATCAGAAAAAAGTATGTGTCTGTTTTTACACAAGCACAATGCAGGGCCAGAACCGGTTTGTGTAACGTAACGTGAGCGTGTGAGTGCTCCCAATCGAATAAAGCTGACCGGTCGAGGGGGTGGGCAGGCGGGTGGCTGCGGTTGCGATAGGCTGGGTCAGTCAAGCCGGTGGTCGCCTTCACATGAATGGTCTAAGATGGCGTTCCAGATAATGTTACTCCTTGGTGCTGGGGTAATCCTGTGGGCAATTCCACAGACTCGTACGAGCAGTTTCAGCGGTCGTATGCGATGGATGAGTAGTCGTCTCGGTCTAGGTGAGCGAAGCAACCGGGTCCTGACAGAAAAAGTGTATGGAACGGAAAGGCACCCGCGGTGATGCGGACCGCCGACTTGTAAAAGGCACATCATCCGGGCCATCGGGGAGCTGTTTGCTGCCGCAACGCCACCTCTTTCGGCCTGCAGCCCTGCCGTTGCGCCCCCAACCTGCCGCTTCGCAAAAGCCCCGAGAACTTGGAGACAGGTCATGTACAAGGGCAGCCCGAGCAACCGAAACCCGGACCAGTCAGATCCGATCTCCACCAGGGTATCGAACAAGGGAGGAAGGATCAATGTATGCACCGTGCTGCCGCGACTTCTTCATATTCGAGATCCACCGAGACGGCGCAGTCAGTTATCTCGCCCGGGATGTGGAGCGATCGAGAGCGATCGTGATGCTGACGACCAATCTCTATGCGGTGATTTGGGTGCATGTATCAGAGCCCCGGGAGTGATCGACCGTGGCTGCAGAAAACAAGAGCCCATGATTGGCTTGTCGCCATCCTTGTTCCACAGGTGACGGAGGTGCAGGAGACCCAGTGGGTTGGAGCTTGCAATGTCAATGTGACAAGGCGACAAGGTGACAAGTTGGGTGGGCGAGTTATTGGGTTGGCTCAGGTTGGGTGGACGAGGGAGAATGTGTCACTTTTGATTGCCCGAGACGGTATTACGATCTCCAAACTACAGATCGGACCGTACGTGGGGTGTACCATATGCTGTAGCAGCTTGGATCTGTTTCAAACTGCAGCCCTTTCGCACCATCAGCCAAACGTAGCCCGGGAATCCAGACCAAAAGTTCACTCTCTCACCGTCAGGTTACGCAGTAATATCAGGTATATGATAGATAGCCCTTGCTTCTCATCACAAACAGGAGGCGGCTTTCCAGTCAGTTTGATAGGGATCAGCCTTGTTTCTTGACTCGCAGCGTCCGAGCCCTGCTTTGCAACCGTTCACCAGCTCCCTCTCGGGGAATATCGCCGAGAAAGATGATCGAGCCATGACCCCACGCGTAAGGCGATTTGGTGTCGTCGGTGGATTCCGGGCATTCCATTTGCGGCATCGAATTTGCGAGGCCGAGCGAAATCGGGAACCGTCACCAAACTGCTGCTTAGCAATAATTGTTTGTGCTGCCTGTCGTCTGTAGTGGCTTGGAATCCCAACCCAACAGGTCGTCTCGTCAAGTGACGCCAACCGAGCGAGGCGCTCGGTTAGTTGGTTACGCGAAGCTTGAGTCATTTGTCACTGGGGAAGAAGCAACAAAAAGCGCAGGCCGTTGCCGTCGGAACCCCGTCAAACAAGTTCCCATCTCGCCAGCCAACCCACATTTTCGCCCGCGTTCCTGACGATGCAGAGCTTCCCTTCCTTCGCCCCCGCCCCTCGCACCGACTTGAGGGCCTTTTCTGCCGAGATGGAGCCAATGGCCGTGCCCCTGCCCTCACTCAGACTAAAGGCGCCTGTCGTCACAAAACCAAGAAGGTCCTCCGTGTCGGGACACAGGGGGTGGTGCCCGCCAACGTCGAGCTCATTGGCAGCCGGTTTGGGGTAGGGGAGCTCTGTCGCGATTAGTGATTGTGCTAAGAGTTTTTTGCGTGTCTCCATGTCGATGCCGGGGGGCATCTGTGGGGGCACCCCCAATCGGGATCTACGATCGTGGCCCCTGTTCCTGGAAGAGTTCGGCAGCCCCCGAAGCCACTGCTCCCTCAAATCTCGAGGGAGGGATCCCGACGAGTGGGTTGAGGTTGGGTCGGGCGCGAGAACTTCGGCGTCGTCGGAGGGGTCGGCGATCCTTGGCTTCCGGGAGGGCAACCGGTAGATCCTGGCGCAGTTGTTTGCGACGCCTCTTGCGATAAAAGTTAAATGAATTGTGACGATAGAGTTTGTAGGAGGCTTGGCTGGATTGGGTAATCCGAGAAGCGAGGTGAAAGCCGTCTTTGATAGGCATCGAATTAAGCCCAGGGCCGCTCCTGAAGGTTCGGGGACTTTCGCGGGCGCGGACTCTCCCGACCGTTCCGGGGGATCAATATCCATCTCAGTCCCATCCGGGATCGACGAACTGGTGGTCTGGGAGAGGGCAAACAAATGTTCGAAATCGCAAGCCAAACCGTCTCCGGTTTCGCCTCTCCGACCAGCGCCCAGGTCGAGCGACCTCCACTCGACCCTCTTGCCCTTCGGGCGGCGATCCCAATCCTGTTTTC
The DNA here is from genome assembly GCF_020726465.1 of Chaetomium tenue. Taxonomy (NCBI): domain Eukaryota; kingdom Fungi; phylum Ascomycota; class Sordariomycetes; order Sordariales; family Chaetomiaceae; genus Chaetomium; species Chaetomium tenue. The sequence continues at coordinate 3,372,345 of NW_027117333.1, read as the reverse complement.
GCTTGACTCGCTGCTCCAGTTCCCAGTCGCGCCCGGCATCGGTCGCTGGGAAGTCGCCGGGGAACCACGGAGCTCCGTGCTCAAACGCGATTTGTCTCTGCTCATTTAAACCGCCCAGTCGGGGGTTGCCGCCGCTCGAGAGGGGGCAACGCATAAGAGTATACCAAAAGGCCATGATACACTTCCACGGCGCCAATAACGTCCACGTGCCTTGCGCTTGTCCATCGGTAGACGGCCTCGAGGCGAGCAGCATGACAGGAATGGGAGGGTCGGCGGCGGATACCTGGAGGGTTTCTCCGGGGGCGTTCGCTCCTCTCCGGCGGTTGATGGATTTTTGGGAAGGCAATTGTGAGGCCTTAAATCGACAATCCCGGCTGAAGATATCAGATGGCTTCAAACCCTCCTCGACCGGCCATTTCGTGAGCGTCTCGACAAGAGGTCCATCGGCACCGCCATCCAGTGGGATGTTGACTCTTTTTGGCGGATACGCCAACCGAGGGTCTTGCACCGAAAAGGCGAGGAGCGCATCCTTGGGGAGTGAGGCGGGATTTGCGACGCCAGCAAGAGACTGGAAAACCTGGCCATGACGCTCCTGGCTGCCTGGCTCGCCACAGTATGGTTGAAGAATGCCAAGCAGCGCCTCGGTGGATGCAGGACCGGTGAGCTCAATGCTCCCGATCTCGAAGCGCAAATCCTCGATATGAAGCCGAGGCTTTTGCATCTTTGCAAGGTTAAGGAGTTCCTGGAATAGGTCGAGGAAGCAGGATGGATGAGTGCGAATCAACAGCTGTCTTTGCGGCTTCTTTGGGTGGGTCAAGTCCATAGCATCGTCGGCCTGGGCGGGTGCTTGGGGGTTCCAGACGATGGTTGCAGGCCCGATATCTCGTCTCGAGTCCTTGACCTGCTTGCTGAGAATACCCGTCCATTTCCGCACGCCGGCCCTCCACTTCTGTCCCCTGGCCCCCCAAGCGCTTTCTTGTGTCAGTCCCAAGCCCTTCAAGACGCGCTCAGCACCATTAGCTGTCCCATATAAACCAATGGTGCTCATGTAGCTCATATCCCACACCACTACCCCTTTCTGGCCCGAGGCACGGTGGGTTGGGCGATAGCATTTCTCGGTTGGGGTGAGGGGGACAGCGAAGCGCCACAATGGTTTGCTTGGTTCTGTCATGGTGGCCCGCTTCGCATGCCAGAGGTGTGTCGGCAGCCACGTCTTGTTCATTTGCCGTTTCCTGAACTTGGAGTCGACCTTGGGCGGTTCGTTGAGCATGTCGCGCCGAATCTTGGGTCTCGCCGGCCTGGTGTGCACGGTTGGCTTCGACCCTCCTGGGGCCTCGGTTCCTTCGGCGGCGGCTTTCTCGAGCAGCCTTTTCCTTTTCCTCGCGGCTAGGATGCCTAGCTTTTTGGCAGTCTCGGCGCGGATGCGGGCTCGGGTGGTGCGAGGGCGGCGCTTTCTGGCCTCGACGGTTGGGGTGTTGTCCTCCCACATCTCCCTCTTGGCCCGCTCACGCAGCCTCTTTGGTACCCGTTTAGCATTGTGACTTGCGGTCCTCCTCCGCATGGCCCGAGGCACTTGCTGGAACACGCGGGTTGCATTGACGGCCTTGCACTTGCGCATGCTGTTCTCGAGCGCCTTGATCTCGAATTCGCGGGCATTGAGGAATTTCTGCAAGTCAAGCTTGCCGTCTTCGAGGGCTGCATCTGACGGCTGGGTGCGGATGTTTCGGGCATCCTGAAATTTAACGCGTTTCGCAGATCGCCCGGTCATCATCGTCGCCGTCGCCGTTGTCGTGGGTCGTCCATCGTGGGGTCGAGATTTGGTGTCCTTAGTTACTGCCTGGGGATCTTTTCGTTTCTTCCCCTCCGTCCCCTTTCCGAGGGGCAGAGATCGTTTACCGTCCATAGGGCCAACATGGGGCTCAGGATCGCGCGAGGTGGTAGTTGTTTTGAACGCGAAGGTTGTCGAGAGAGAAAGCAATAGCAGATCGACACTGGACTGATGAAGCCAATTAATTTTTGGAGCTCTTATCGGCGCCTGCAGTGGCTTATCAGTAGCAGTGGTGGGGCTTGGCTTGGCGAGACTAACACAGTAACTTAGGCCTGGAGGGCCATCGGTGCGCTGTAAGCTTCCAGGTTCTCACTCACCCATTGCAACTACCTACACGAACGAGACCTACCTTGGTATCTACGGCCCTCATAGCTATGTCCAACGAGAGAGTTAGGTTCTGCCATGTATCCCAAGTATGTTGGGAAATATACACATTCAAAAACCAAAGCTTGCTCTCAGCACTCACTCACCCTCTAAAAATGAACCCCTGAATTGGTTAAGCTTCAGCCCACTTGCCCGTTCGCAGGTCTCGGCAGAGGCTTCTCAGAACCTGGAAAAAGCAGCCCCGCAATTTGACCATGGGCCCGCCCGGTTGACACGGACGAAGGTCCCTGAACCGTAGTGGGTCCACCTCTGTTTCCACTTCCAAGGAGGCACCTAGCATCTAACATCCAATCCCCTGAATTGAACAACTGCACGCCGCGCGGAGGAGACAAGCTTTCGTCCCGAATCACGCTCGCTTGGTTTGCCTCGTTGGTAGTGTCCCGCTTCGGCATCAAACGTTACCACGCAGCTGCGGACTCTTTGGTTCCCCGATTCCAATCCGGGTTCCCGGCATCTAAATCTGGTAAGCAAGCAAAGCAAAGCAACGCAAAGCAAAGCAAAGCAAAGCAAAGCCGTCAGCAAGCAATCCTTGGCGGGCCGACGTCAGCTCGTGCGGTTCCCCCCTTGGTGCCTTCCCTCCACATCTCGAACAGAACTGACGAACTGGGAAAAGGGAAGTGTGGCAGACCCATCTGAAATTCGGGTCTCGATTGCCCAATTGCCGGTTAGGGAGGAATGAGTCTATCCCTAACTGACTAAACTACCCTAATCGACTGCCCACATCGAATGCCACATGCGACATGCCACATGCACCCACATGCCACCCACATGCTAGTAATTAACTAAGGTAGTGATAACGTTTTAAAGCGGCATTAAAGAAAGCATGGATTCCCTCAGTAAGTCCGACGAACCATTCCCCTTCTTTCCCGTATTTGCCGTCTTTCCGTCTTATCTAAGTCGTTATCCCTTGCTTCCCTCCCTTCCCTCCATCAGGAACCCCCCTTGTTACACAATTCTGCGCCTCCCGTTTGTCTCAACTGTGCCTTCTACGGCCGAGCTAGATAGATTTCCTCTTACCATCAAACCCCGGTTTCCTTTTTTGCGCGACACACCACATACCCCGGGGTTTTTTTTTGGTTTTCTTTTGCACTAAACGACTTGACGTCACCTCACAATGGGGTCTGGCCGTTCTGTGTAAATGCAACCACGTCACGATTACCGCAGCACGAACCCTCTGGTGACGGACCTTGCGCTAATATGCAATTCTTCCCCAAAGTGAGCAAGGGCAGAAAGGTACGACCACCGTCCCCGCCAGGGTGCCCCTCCAAATGAGTGAAAGCTGATTCATGTCTCTGTTCTGCAGCCCAAGTTTGATGTTCACATCAAAGTAAATACAATTACAAATCCGTCCCTGAAGGAAACCCCACAGCGCTAACGGACATCAGATATCTGATCTCAACAATGTACCACTTGTTTCCGGGGTGTCCATGATCAAATGGCATCTCCCACACAGCATACATGGAGAACACCGTGGGCGGACACAGAAACGCCCCATTCTAAATCACAGGGTCGACTACAACTACTCCAAGATCGTCCCAGTCCGCATTGGCATCGACCGCAACAACAGCCTGGGCGAATGCGCTATCGAGTTTGAGGTAGTGCAGGAGTTCAGTGCTGGTGGCTTGGCCAGCGTAGCCGGCCGGGACGAGAAGATCACCCTCGGTACTGTCCGCCTCAATCTTAGCGAGTATGTCGAGGAAAGCGAGGCGGTGTTGCGGGACGGGAGTACCGCCAACGCCATCAAGGAGTCGCTGGCGTCGCCCGTGCAGAAGTCCAGCCACCACCGCAAACGCAGCTCGCTGAGCACCACCGTTTCCCCAGTGACCGACCCAAGCCCCCGACCTTCCAACGAGGAGGAGCGTCCAGCATCAGACGTCCAGGACGGCGTGGTGCGGCGCTACCTCATGCAGGACAGCAAGATCAACTCGACACTCAAAATCAGCATCTTGATGGTGCAGGTTGATGGCGAACGCAATTACGTCGCCCCACCCCCCAAATCCGCCCCCGTCTTCGGCGGCATCGCCGGGTTCGTCGCCGGGGACACGTTCGAGCCCGTCGACGTTGGCGCAACGACCCCAGGCCACGCGCCCTCATCGTTCACCGGAAAATCACGCGACATGTTTGAAGTCCAAGACATGTACCGCCGCGCCCTAGCCGCCAGCTGGGCCAGCCAGCCCGGCGAGCTGCCGGCCGACCAATGCATCGAAAACATCTTCGGCGGCGGCGAGGGCTTCGAAACATCCCCCAAACCCCGCCACGCACGGGGCCACTCCCGATTCCACCACCACCACCACCACCACGCGACCTCCGCCAGCCACAGCCAAAGCCGAAACGGACCGGGGCGAGACCACAGCCCACCCAACACGCGGCGCAACTTCCGGCGCGACGACAGCGGCTCCTCCTCGGACAACGGCGACATGATGGGCACACTACGGCCGCGCGACGTCGCCCGCCTGCGCCGCCACCTGCGCGACTCCAGCGCCGCCAGCGACCGCAGCAACGCCACCGTGCTGGGCGCCGACTACACCCGCGACCGCGACCGCGACCGTGACCTCGACCGCGAGTCCAGCCGCGGCATCGGCGTCGGCGTCGGCATCACCGTCAACGGCAGCACCGTCAACGGCGGCGGCAGCACCGGCCTGCGTGAGCCTTTCCCTTCCTTCCACCACCCCCACCATCGCCGGGAGGATAGCAAGATCACTCATGATGGGGGGGGGCTGCGCAGTCGGAGTTCGAGTTTGGTGAGCTTGGCGACGGCGACGACGTTGGGGAGTGATCTGCACGCGGAAAGGGGCAGGGAGATGGGTGGGTTTAAGAGGGCCAGGGAGGTGGATGAGGGGGAGGTGAGGGATGATTTGGTCGCGTGGACTGTGCCGGGGGCGGGGTATTAATTGAGATGGGGAGAGATGGGGAGGGGGGTTGGGTTTTGGTTAAGAGTAGGCCGGCGAGGCGTTCATAGATGGGGTTGTGATTGTGAGAGAAAGCGGAAAATTTTGGGCATTTGTCGTTCATTCTTAATTGTATATCTGTTACTTTGGCGGTTGTATATGGATAAACGGGTTTCCCTCTCCTTGTGTATTTCTTTCTTTTTGTGAGTTCCTTCCCTCCATCGGTTCATACACCCCCCATAACGGTTCTTGCAGTGTGGTTTTCGCAAGAACTTGCATATTTCGATTTCTACCTAAGTATTTGCCAAACAACACTGATGAGTAAGTCTTTGCTGACTTTGATGCCTATAGAACAGCAAACTTTCTCGCCACCCTTCTTATTCTTAATATCTTGACTCTCAATATACATAAGATAGACTCGAGTAACCCCAAAGAATCGCAACCTATCAACTAGTTGACTACATCTCTGTCTTGATTCATCAACCGAGCCAAGTCTCCACCCCTCTCCATCCCATCTGCCCCAACTCTAACGCAGCACATGCTTACTCACACAGCATCACCCAAGACATCAATCACCATACCTAGCCACCCCATGGAAGGCAACCCAACTCCACTCGCCTCAGCGGGACCCCAAAGTCGTCCGATAACTGGTCTCCCCGGCGACCGCAAGATAGCGGCAGCTGTTGGTCAGAAGAAGACGATACCTGGGACTAGTAGCGCCCATGATCCTACGGTAAAGGGGCCTATGATCAAGTCCATACCACTGCGGATTGTCACCCAGAACTTGGCGAAGCTATCCATCCGCAAGAAGAGGCCACTAGATGACCTAGTCGACTCGGTCGAGGCATGCGATATCAGCGGCGGCGAGCCGGCCCGTGCAACCAAGAAGTCGTGTGGGGGGTTCTGTGGCGGTGACAGCGATGCCGTGGGCGGGCTGGGCGAGCACAGCATCGACTCGGAGGAGTTGGTGGCGATGTGGATGGAGGGGAGGGCGCACTCGTGCTACAGTGTGCGGAACGGGCTGCGGGCGCCGCCGCCGTCGCCGATCTTTGTGTTCGATGACACGAGCAGTGATACGACCAGCGAGGACGCGGGCGGCAACGACGCGAGCAGCGACTGGGAGACGGCCGAGGAGAGCGGCGCGGGGGGAGAGGACGAGGTGCGCAGCAGCGAGGGGAGCGAATATAGCGACTGCAATGACGATTCGTACGAACCTAGTGAGGCGAGCACCGATAGCGATGAGGGAAGCGAATGGGACAGCGATGATTTCGAAGGAGATCTGGATTATTTGAATGTCGGGTGGTGGAACAACCGTATGGAAGCGCCCACCTTCAACTTCGTGAAACAGGGCATCAAAGGCAAGGCCGTGGGCCAGATTTTCCCGCCCATTCCACCCTTCGTCCGCTGTTACCTCTGCTTAGATACTCAGTTGTCTATCCTTGGCCTGCCCATCTTTGAGCCGATCTATCGCGATGACATTCAGCACCTCAAGCCTGGCGTTGTTCTGATATGTGGCCATATGTTCTGCAAGGCCTGCTGGACACCGTACGTGGAAGACTACTATGACTCCATCGCCGATCGTGACGATGACGATGCTCTTGAGCAGATAGAGGGTAGCTCCCACGAGGAGGACGACATGGAGATGTCGTATGATGATGATCCGTGCTCTGAGGAAGCAGAGGAAGGAGAGGGGGAGGCAGAAGACGAGGAGAGGGAAGAAGAAGAGGGAGATGGAGAGGAGGAAGATATAGAGGAAAATGAGGAAGAAGAAGGAGGGGAGGAAGAGGAGTGGGAAGAGGAGGAAGAGGGGGAAGAAGAGGGGGGAGAAGAGGATGATGAAGTAGAAGAAGAAGGAGAGCAGCTTCCCCCTGCTTGTCCTGTCCTATCTGCCATTATGGGCTGGTTTACAGTAAGTGCGAGTGCGAAGTTACTGTGGTGGATTTACCTATCAACGAGAGGGACCCAGCAGCCTCCTAAGAGTATCAGATGAACTATCGTGATGGTAAATGGAAGGAGGAGTTTCCGAAGACCCACGGCAGAGTAATGCGCTGGTGTTCTGAGCATCAACCCTGAATATGGATCTAGGTCCTATTTAAGTTTATAATCTAAGAATTGTAATATTAAGAAAGTATTTACTACCAGTAGCTAGTGTTTCTCGTAGTGCCCTTACTAAGGTGTATGTTAGGCAATGGTTTCTTTCGAAGCAAGGACTGGAACATGTAAGAAAAAAGGGGGAATCAAAAGACGGATACCCTGCCTTGTCTCAATTCTTTGATTGGGGATGATGAACCATTATCATGTAATGCTTGGTACATTGCTTGGAACATTGCTTCATTAAAACCTGGCCTGATTTTCCTTCCACTGTAAACTAATGGTTTGCTATGTGAGAAAGCCCCATTCTCTATCCTCTTTTCTCTTCATGTCAATATTCCTTTATCCTGTCCTCATGCACGGAGTCCGGCAAGTGGCTCTTTGCATGCGCTCACTACAACCAAGCATCAGACTATGTTCTTTGTTGACTTTCCCTTTCCAAGTGCAAGATGGGACAACCAACTGTTGCAAGAATGAGCACAGTCACCTGTTCTCACCGTATATATTCAGTTGTTCTACGCACAGTTAACTGTTCCATGTTTCTAGCCCTACACATGTCATAAATATTATTATTCATACTCCGCTATGCCCTAGGGCGTGCCGGACCCTCTGCTATTTAGTGTACAGGAAAACCGTGCCCTCCCGGGCCGGGTGAAAAACCCCTACCAACAATCACATGTCATAAATATTAAATAATAACCAGCATGAACAAAATACCTTTTCTCAAGCCTGTTCAAAGCCAACCCCGTGACCCAGGTTTCTCGAGTATTTATACCACTCGATCTTGATCCAACCCAAGAATTCTTCTACAACTCATACCTCACAATCTAAACAGCGACTCACCCAATACCAACAGTCCCTGCTAGCAAACCAAACCGTCGACACTAGGTCCCAACTCGACCACCCAACCTCTCGAGCTCAGGCCCGTCTGCTTCCACCAGAGGCCGGCTTCGCATCACCTCTCAGACCCGGCACCGCTCGACTCACCTACAACAACCCAGAGCCCTCTCTGGCTTACCCCCAAGCTCAACAACACCAAAACCCAACCGCCCAATATGGGTAACTCCAGTACCACCCCCAACACCAACCCCATCCCCAACCCCACCTCCCACCCCAGCGACGACGACTACCTCAACTCGCGCCGCGCCTCCCACGCCATCCTCGCCGCCCAAGGCATCGACCCGCTCGACGTAGCCGACCCAGCCGACGACTGGGTCCCCCCCACCCGGACCCAGGCTCGCAAACCGTCCCGGGACCAGACGACGACCGAGGCCCGCGCCGCCACCATCTCCACCACCACCCCCACCACCACCACCCCCCCACAATCCCCGCACCGCCGCCGGGACGGGAGCACCAGCACCGTCTCTACCACCACTACTACCCCTACCACCACCCCTCCGCATTCGCCGCACCGCCGCCGGGAGTCGCTGGACCCGGAGTTTACGACGGCGGGCCCGTCGCTGAGCTTCTTGAAGGCGCAGGGGGTGGATCCGTTGGATGTGGCGGAGGAGGGGGAGTGGGAGGGGCAGGTGGGGAAGAAGAGGAGGGTGGAGGGGGGGTGGGGGGTGGGTGTGGATGGGGGTGTGGTGAAGGGGGAGGTGGTGGAGGGAGGGGGAAAGGAGGAGGAGAAGGAGAAGGAGGAGGAGAAGGAGGAGGAGAAGGAGGAGGAGAAAGAGAAGGAGAAGGATAATGGTGGGGAGGAGCGTTGGTCTGATGATGATGAGGATGAGGATGATGATGATGAGGAGGAGGAGGAGGAGGAGGATGAAGAAGAAGACGAATATGAGAGGAGAGAACGAGAGCTGGAATTTCCACCACAGCGGCCGGACGATTACTGGGAACCCGAGGACGACTACACGAGGAGTGTGCGGCGCCAGTGCACGGTTAAGAACGATGACCCTCACAGGCCAAGGGGTGCGCCAGAGTGGGCGACGTGGTTCGGCGACAAGCGGGAGGAAGCAGAGCGCTTCCAGGATTTGAGGTCGGCGATGGGCGGTTACTGGTGTGGAGGGGCACCGCGCTTCGCGCGGTGCTGCCTCTGCGCCGATGCGCAGCTCTCTCTCCGCTTTATACCCGTCTACACACCCCGCGAGGCCAAAGACCGCGAGGATCTGCCGGATCTCGTGCCCGGCGCGCTGCTCATGTGTGGGCACATGGTCTGCCGGCCTTGCTGGGAGCGGGTGGTGGAGTTGCACGTCAACGAAGCCGAAGCGGAACCCGACTTGATCGAGCAAGAGGGTTACCCGCCTCTCACTTGTCCGGTCTGCCACGTCGAACTGTGCCATTCCGTGTGGCGGTGCCACATCCCCGCCTTCCGCATGCCGCGGAGCCTCGAAGACCCGGAGGCGAGCTACACTTACGTCGACCGTTGGGGTCCGTATTACTCCTACCTCGACATCGACGACGAGTGGATGGAGTATGTGCCGCCGCTGCTCGGCGAGACAATCCGTCCGAACTGGGGTGGTAAAGAGAACCTAGATAAGTGCTCTGCGTGTGCCACTGATCCAGCACACGCTGCGCGTGTACGCGCCAACCCCCCTCGGGCCTTTAAAAAGGGTGATCTAAGGCCAGGATATGATGAGTGAGGAAGGAAAAGGGGCAAAGATACGAAAAAAAGGAAATGCGGAGTGATCCTCCTCCGCCTCTCCTCAGCTGACTCCTCTAGAATATTATTATTATTATTCCTACACCGCTATGCCCTTGGGCTCGCCGGTCCAACTATCTAGCTAGTTGTACAGGAAAACCGTCCTGGTTTCCCAGTCGGACTAAAAACCTGTACCGATGTTACCTTGGCCCGTCTCTTCAGAATCCGTCGTACTACGGTTGAAGGGAGCCTACCCAGCTCCCTGCATTCCGACATCCTGACCGTCCGCCTCCAAGGTATCCGCGGCCTCTGGAGTCGTAACCCCTAGGCCCCCAACACCGTCTCCTCGGTCTCCGGTCAGATCCGTATCAACCTTCCTCGCAAAGGTCAGCTTTCCTTGCCTCGAACTCCTTGCAGCCTCCTCCTGGGCTATGAGAAAGCCGGGGGGGCGGCCCCGTGGTCTCTTCCTTTTTCCCCCTTCTTGGAAGCCATCGTCGGCCTCCTCCAGGGTGGACGCACCCCGAAATGTGACGCTCCGCATCCTCGGTAGTAGTCTCTCTTGCTGCTGTTGTGTTTGTTGCTGCAAAGCAAGCTCAAAGGTTCGAGGCCGGAAATGGTATGCCTCCCTCGCCGCACCCCGGGCTTTTACTGCTTCCGGGCACCACCGTACCCAGGCCGGGTGCTTCCCTGAGCAGCACGGACAAAAGTATGGAATCTCGTTGCCGTGGGTTGGGCATTGGGCTTCCCCCGCCCTCCCGCCTCCCCCATGGGCCGCTGTGCCGCAGCGCGGGCACAGCGCAGACTTCTTGCAGAACCGTTGGGTGTGACCCCATTTCCAGCACCTATAGCACTGGGTAGCCTGCAGTGCAGACCAGTACGGCTCGCAGTTGAGCATCTGGGCCCGCCAAACCACTCCCTCCTCGCAGGCCCTTTTGGATTCTTCCTGACTGGTCATGGTAACCAGTGCCGTCGCTCTCGTGACTCCCTCGATCGTTGGAATTCGGAACTTGACTCGTTCCACCGACTGCAGCCCCAGCTGCTTGCCGAATGCCGCTTCTGTGACGTCCCTCAAGTCTCTCTTCAACATCCCTTTTACCAAAACCGCAAATGTCCGCTTTGCCTCTTTCGCCACCTCTCCAAACGCCGTTCCGATCCATCCTCCGTTCTTCGCGTGCCATTCCTTGGCTTCAGCATCCTGAAAAGTGACGATAACATCCCCGCTAGGGAGCTTGCGTGCTGCCACTGCTCCCTTCCTCTCGGAAACCCCGTTGACCGCCTGGACGATCTCTTGTGGAGACCTCCGGGTCAGCGACGGCTCTATAGATCCCCTCACCAGTATTTCCTTGTTGAGCCGCCCCGGTATGATCTTCTTCGGGAGCTCTCCTTCCCCAGCCACCACTGCAGCCCACGACCGGGCTACCGTTGTTGCTGGTGCAGGAGCTTGCTTCTTTCTCTGATCCTGCAGTTCCCTCCGGGCCTCTTGCAATTCCTTCTGGACCTCCTGCATCTCCTTCCGGACTTCCTGCATCTGTTTTCTCACTTCCTCTATGGCCCTCCCTGTCCCTTGTCCGATACCGTCCACCACGGCGTCCACGACGGTTCCTTGAATCCTCGCAACGTCGATTCCCTCGTTTCCCGTCTCTGATGCCTTTCCGCTTTCCAGTCTACGCAGCCTCCGCAGCCGTGTCATGATCTCATCCGCCACTACTTGGGAGACCGCCTCGTTTGGTTCCTTGGCCAAGTGGACTATTGTCCCTGCAAGTACCTCGTCTGATTCGTCGTGTAGAGGGTTGGGGCCATTGTAGATGTCATCTTCCATCACTTCGTCGCTGTCCTTCGTTGTGATTGGTTCGGCTCCTCCAGTAGGTGGGGCAGGCTCCCCCCGTGCAGCATTTTTCCCAGCCCCGGGCGCGGTCTTGCCCTTTCCTTTGCGAGCCATCGCGACGAGGCGCGACAGATCCCGCAACGGGGAAACTACCGTCGGCGGTTAGAGCTTTCTGAGCTCGATCGACTGGTGGTAGTTTCAGGCGTTTTGTTGCTTCTTTCGTGCTTTCGGTTTTGTATCACTCAAGTTAGTTTCCTCTAGAATATACCTATGAACTTACATCTGTTTCCCAGACTGATCTGGAACGTGACCTACCTTGCAGCAAGAATGTGACAATGAGTAAGTATCTGACAAGTGCAGGCCTCAACCGGCGTTCTACATGCAACCACAGCGAGTAGCTCAGACCCAACATAGTCATAATCGCGACCTACCTACCCAACCCAACCCCCCTTGTTTGATATCACCGAACCGACTTCAGTCTTCTTGTCCAATAGCTTCATTTTCATTCCCAGCTAGGCGAAGAGGCTGGACTCAGTGCGACATACCCCTCTCCTCCACGGCTGCATATTCAAGCGAGGAGGTGGGGTTGGACTTCCATTGGCTCTCTGGATACGCGTGCATTGCTTGCCCATTAGCAGATAGACATGTCTTGAAAGGCTTCGGGTGCGAAATAGATGTTTGGGCAACTCTGCCAACACCTAACCCGCAGCGGCAGCCCGACGGGTTGGTGGGTGAGTGGGGTATAAAAGAGGGTTGATCAACCAGAGAAGAGTACCTCTTGACCTTATGATTGGGTGAATCATTGTGGACAGAGCCGTGATAGCAGAGAGATGGAGTTCTTGCCCGCCAGGAACTTGAAGTTATATCTTGGTACCTTGGGCTCCAAGTCACAACACCTTGCGGCGCGGAAATTACTGGACATACAACAAGACTTGTGTGATCTTCTTCAATAGACCACCAGTACATGTACATACAAGGGCCGGTGGCGCAAGGCTTCAGTTCTGCACCAGGAGGTCTGATTCAACAAAATAACCTGCAATTTCGCCGACTAAATTCCTGGGTTGTTGCGGGCGCTCCAACTTCAAATCTGCATTGTAACGTGGCAGAGTTTTCATGTTGACACCCTCGAGCCCGGCCTTTCAGCTTCCGTTACAAACACTACCTACCTACCTAGGTACCTACCTACCTACGTAGGTACCTACATGTAATACATGTAACCACCAACTTTCTCTCAGACACATAGTGCAGATCTGGGAGGCAGTGCGCCCGAGATTAAAAATCCCTGAAGGATTTCTTCCCAGCATAACAGGCCACATTCAGGACGTTCTGGGCTCTGCCGCAATAACCGCGAAAGATCGCCTGGTTACATAGGTACATGTATATGGGTGTGGGTTACGTTTTGCAATGTGTGTCATAGCATAGGTACTTACTAAAAGCTGTTACCTAAGACTGGACTTCGACTGGCCGGCAGGCAATATGCAGGAAAACTCCTCAGTTGAAGCAAAAGGTGATAATGTATCTCTCCATTGCTCCTGCCGGCCACTAGCCGACTGACTTATGCAGACATTCATTATCCTATAGGCTTGCCGCGGGAGCTTGGTGCCGGCGTGGGGGCTGGAACAGGGAGAGGCTCAGAGTAGGATCTGGGGGTGTATGTATATGCCCACCGCCGTCCTATTGAACAACAGGCTTTGGTGTTAGTTGCACGTACGCGCATCAATACTCGGCCTGAAGAGTAGGAAGATACTAAGAAGAATTCGGCTTGGCTCCTCACTCGGGAGTGGAGAGCTCCTGGAGGTGCTGAACCCTTCCACGGCCGTGTCGGTGGTCATGTACATGTACATGTAGTTCTCGGTACTCCGGATGGCTGTCCGATTGCCTTGGCAACGCTTCAGCGCGTAGCGCGGGACTAGGAGGTTTGAGCACTCGGCTCCCGGTCAAGCGCCGTCGTTTGATTTCTTCACGACCACCCTTCTTCTAATGTGGGTAGGTGTTTTGCCATGCCGTAACACGAAAAGGTTGCAGAGCCGGGCTTGCATCCAAGCCGGCCAAGCACAGTCTCTATGCGTGGTTTTGGCAGCAATAGACAAGGGTGGAGATGTGTGTTCCACGGTGCAAGCCGAACCTGTTGAAAATGGTTCGGTAAAGGCTGTCTAACGGTCATCCCATCCTGGTAGGTACCTACCTAGGTACTGTCGGAAGCACACTAGAATGTTGGATTGGGATGTGCAAACGACTCGTCGCTGTGACCCTATGTATTTCGATGGCCAACGCCAACGGGAACGTGTCCCGTCACACCATCTTACATAAGAGGGGAGGCACTTTTTTACCTGCCGCCCTTGCCTCCGCGGTTTGAATACCCCCTGATACTCTCTGTAAAGCTTTCCTCGTAGGGTCAATACTATCCAATAGTAGTAACTGTTAATGTTGGGTATTGCCAACCGCGAATGCGGAGAAAAGGGAGGGGAGGACCCGGAGGAGGAAGAGGGGGTGGGGGGGGTGGAGGGAAAAGGGGAGAGAAAAGAGGGAAAAGGGGAGAGAAAAGAGGGAAAGGGAAAGGGGAAGGAGAGGGAGAGGGAGAGGGAGAGGGAGAGGGAGAGGGAGAGGGAGGGGCTGGCTCACATCGCTTTGGCTACAGTAGCTACATGTACACAGAGGGTCCTGACCGGGAGCTGGTGGGAGTCACATAACGGGATCGGTGGCCCAGAAACAACCATATAAGACCCTTCTCCTGCGCAACCTGTGGTAGAGCGACATTTTTCATTATCTTCTCAACCTCTTCTTGTCTACCATCACTCTGAAACGCCAACCCCCAAACCCAGCCTTTAGGCACCCAAAACCACCTAACAAGCTCTTCGCCCCCCATGGCCGAGCCCGCTGGTAGCACCCCATCCATTGGGAGGGAAAATGGGCCGGTACTACTTCGTGAGGACATCTTGGACCTCCAGGTAGCATATGATACGGAGACCCCGTCGGACGATACTACGGCAAGGCGGAAGCTGGCTATGCAAAAGCTTCTGTGGGCCTTCTACCTCATCCAGAAGCCCGAAACGAAAGACGATTGGAACTCGTTTTTCCGGATTGCAGGATTTCACGGGATGCCTTTCCGAGGCGCAGGCTGGGGGAATCCGTCCTGGTGGGGAGGATACTGCAATCACGGTAATGTGCTGTTCCCAACCTGGCATCGCGCGTACCTGGTCCGTCTTGAGAACGCTCTGCGTTCCGCGGCGGGCCACGACGACATCACTCTCCCTTACTGGAATGAGACGAGCACGGCGAGTCAGGAGAGCGGCATTCCGGACATTTTTCTCCGAAAGACGGTTGATATTCCCGGTTCGGTGACACGACAGGGCGACCATACCATTGAGAACCCGCTTCGATCCTACAAGTTTCCGGCAGGCGTCTGGGACAACCTCAACCCCGTCCCGGATGTCGACTACTCGAAACCTAAGAACTATGTGACAACAAGACATCCCTTCTCCGGACTCGTCAGTGGCGGCAAGGCCGGGGCGACCATACAACACAACCAGCGTGTCAGCGGGTCTGATAAGATGCTCAACGACAATGTGAAGAACTGGCTGGCGAGTGGCATCACGACGTCCGATAACACCTTCATCCCGACAAACACGGCCAGCAAGTACATGGAATGCCTGGAAGCCCCCAACTATACCGTCTTCAACACGACCTCGGCGACTCAGTACAACGATGACGTGTATCGAAACACATCGGGAAACAATGCCAGCTCTCAGAACATGTCGGTCGGGAAGCGGGTTGTCCCTCTCGAAAGCCCCCACAATGACATGCATCTAGCAATAGGAGGTTTTGACATCCACGGCATAGGCAATGTTGACAACATCCCCGGGGCCAATGGAGACATGGGCGAGAATGATACGGCGGCCTTTGACCCCATCTTCTACTTCCACCATTGCTTCGTCGACAAGATCTTTTGGGACTGGCAGAAGAAGTGGCAATCGCGCACCCAGCTAACCATTAACGCGGGCTACCCTGGCACTAACTCGGTCGACTCCCAGGGCCCGACCCCCGGTGTGGCTGGAAACACATGGCTGACTATGGAGTCGCCCCTCGCTCCGTTTACTCGTGATGATACCGAGCGTGGCGAGGCACTCTCAACGCTCCGGGTGAGCTTGCACGCCCGCGGCGAGATACTAGTGGACGACATCAATGACGACCCCAACACAAGCGGTGTTTGGCAGATCGGTTATATGGAAAACCCCGCGAGCTGAATATTCCCTACTCGTTTAGGCGGTGGATCAGTCAGACGTGGCGAGACAGCGTAAGAATGGCTGAGCGAGCTTGGTGCTGTGTTCGTGTTGGTCGAGTGTGGGCTGGAACATGATTCGGGGGATTGTTCAATGGAACTGATCCTCTGAGATGGTCGTGTTGCCCGGGCAGCGTTCAAAATGGCAGATTGCAATTGAGTCGGCAACCAATTTGTGCACAAATCCCGTGATAAATCTATATCCAGTAAGTCTAAAAGGGTCCGCGACCCTCTCCTCAGTCAGCTCCTCTTCAAATGTGCGCGTGAACTTAACTCCAAACCCGAACCTCAACGTTCCCAACCTTGAAGGGAGAATTTAGTAACAAGCATAGGACGGTGATCATCACGTCTGCGTAGAAAGACGGGGATGTGGGACGAGGATAGCTGCGGGAATCAGCCGTGTATGTAGAGTATCTATCAGAGAAGGCAAATTAACCAGCCGTAATAATGCTCATCATGGCCCACGCATCCCCGGCCAGGCGGGGGTTGCAGTGCGCTCTCATCGTAGTCTATGTGCCGACATGCAGCTGTGGCGGCGACCTTGCCCAAAGGATGCCGCCTAGGCACTCGTCAGTGTCCCGCGGACGCCGCCCTTGCCGCCAACCTCCCGCGCTGTTACGATAACCGACAGATCCGAGTTCACAGTGATGGAGACCTCCACCTTGCCACTCTTCTTGACACCCTTCACGCCCGCCTCGGCGAGGGTGGACCCAATCTTCCAGACCTTCTCCCGCTTCTCCTCCTCCTCCTCCTCATCCTCCGAGAAGTCGCTGTCCTCCTCATCGCTGTCATCAGCGTCCTCGACCTTGGCCGCCTTGGACTCGCCGTTCTCCTTGGCCTTAGGCTCGGGCTGGGTCACCTTGATATGCGTGTTGCCCTCGACAACCTTGACCAGGACGTCGCCGCCGTTGGGGGCGGACACGTGCACCGTGCGGCGCGCCGGGACGGCCGTCTCGGGGGGGACGATGGGGACAAACACTTCCTCGCCGGCCTCGTTCACCGAGATGACACCGATGGCGTTGGAGACGTGCGGTACCGTGGTGACGGCAGCGTGGGTCGACTGCTCGATGTCTTCGGCCTCGTAGTCCTGGATCAGGCTCGCCTGCAGGGCGGCGCCACGGGCCTCGGCCTCGGAGGGGTTGAGCGCCGTCACCTCGGTCGAAGGCGACAATATCCTCGTGCTCTGGGGGAAGATGTTGCTGAGGTTGGAAGCGATGCGCGGGGTGTGCGAGGTGCCGCCGGACAGGATCACCTCGTCCACGTCCAGCACGTCCAGGCCGGCCTTCTTAACCGCCGACTCCACCAGCCGGTTGATACCCTCAAAAACGGTCCTCGCAATGGTCTCATAACGCAGGCGGTTGATGGTGCTCGCAAAGTCGATGCCGTCCGACAGACTCTCGACGCTGAAGCTGGCGTTGGCGCCCAGGCTGAGCGCACGCTTGGTGGATTCGGACTCGAGCCTCAGCTTGGCCAGACTCCTGGCGTTCTCGCGCGGGTCTTTGGCGCCCGAGTTCTTCTTCAGGAACTCCTTGGCGAAGTGGTCCATGAGCACCTTGTCGAGGGCAACACCGGCAAACTCGTAGTCGTGGACCGTGGCCAGGACGGTGTACATACCACCGCGGCTCGCCACGATGGCGACATCGGACCGCGTGCCGCCCAGGTCCGCAATCACAGCAATCTTGTCCTGAACCTTGCCTTCGGGGCGCGCGTCGTAGGCAAGAGCGGCAGCGATGGGTTCGCTGATGAGCTGGAGGACCTCGAGGTCAGCGGCGGCAGCGGCAGCGACAAGGGCGGCCTTTTGCTTGTCGTTGAAGTTGGTAGGGACGGTGATGACGGCCGACGTGACCTTTTTCCCGAGGTACTCCGAGGCAGAGCCCACTAGGCGGCGGATGTAGCGGGTGGCAACCTCAGAGATGGACAGGGTCGAAGCAGGCTCCTCCTCGCCAGCCTTGTCCTTGATTGTGAAGGAGACGGTCTCGCCAGATTCTTGGGGGTGGGCCGAGGCGTGGTTGTGGGTTGGGTCGATCGACTTGAACTCTTGCCCGAGGAAGTCACGGAAGTAGGCGACTGTGTTCTGGGAGTTCCTCACGAGGAAGTTCTTGGCCTGCTGGCCGTAGTACTCTTCGCCGTCGACGTACGACAGGATGGTCGGGATCTGGCGATCTATGAGAGTAGGGAGTTAGTGGCTATGCGTGTGATCACCAGGTTGGCACCACATCAGAATATCCTTACCTCCATCCTCGTTCGCAATAACCTCGGCCTTGTCGTCAACCACATAGGCGATGGAGCTGTTGGAGTTGCCAAAGGTGATGCCGATGACAGTGCGCTCGCTTGGCTCCGGGCCAGGCTTAGCCCCAGTGTCGCTCATTATTGCTGGCGGGTAGGGAGGTGTGTTTGGGGAGTCGGGGTTGGTGAGTGAAGGAGGTGAGTGAGGTGAGTGAAGTCGGAGTGAAGGAGGGTTGTAACTTCGTCTCTCACCAAAACTTCGCCGTTTCGTGGTGGGGGTTCCAAAAAATTCCTGGTTGACCTAAAATTTAAATCCCTGCAATCGGGCGGAGCTGCCCCGCTGATGTTCTTTGAGTGCCAAACCAAAAATTGGACGATACCCGAGTGTGAAATTACTCGGAATTACACCATCCACATGCTATTTTGCAGCCCAACTGTTTCCATCAAGCTGTATTTGATCGTCACAGCTACTTGGCTTGGCAGGTCCCTACAGCCCCACCAAGGCTGCCAAACTGCCATCTGCAAGAAACAAACAAGGCTATCTCCAAATCTAGAACAATCAAACGATCTACACCAAAACATCACCACCACCTTGACTACCAATACCTCCCACAACAAACAACCCCAACGAAACCACCACCAACCATGGCGACCGGCCACCCGATCGTGCTCCCAGGGGAGACAATTGACCCCTCACTGATCCCCTCGCACCCCAAGAACCCTCTCCGCCTGGGCCCCGGCCTCCGACACATCCCCCCCACCGACATTGTGCCCACAGTAGCCGGGCAGCTCATAACCAACCCAGCCAAAAACTCCATGTGGATAGAGTACAACTCCAACCGCGTAAGCGCCCCTTCTCCCCCCTCTGCCCCCTTCCCCTAACAAGACCTAACAACCCCCCCCCTCCAGTACATCCCCACCCCCTCCGACCTAATCCTCACACAAATCCTCCGCTCCACCACCGACGCCTACCTCTGCCTCCTGTCCCCACACACCGCCCCCGCCACCCTCCCGCACCTCGCCTTCGAGGGCGCGACGAAGAAAACCCGGCCCGTGCTGCAGCCCGGCCAGCTCGTCTACGCGCGCGTGGCCCTCGCCAACAAGCACATGGACGCCGAGCTGGAGTGCGTGAGCGCCGCGACGGGGAAGGCGGATGGGTTGGGCCCCGTGGGCAATCCCGCCGCGGGGAGTGGGGGGTGTGCGTTTGATGTTAGTCTGGGGTTTGCGCGGCGGTTGTTGATGGCGCGGAGTCGGGCGGAGGGTGGGGTGGGCGTGCTGGAGATGTTGGCGGGGGAGGAAGGGGGCGGGTTGGCGTTCGAGACGGCGGTGGGGCGGAATGGAAGGGTGTGGGTGGGCAGTGAGAGCGCGCGGACGGTGGTGCTGGTGGGGAGGGCGCTGCAGGAGACGGATCGCGGGGGGTTGGGATTGGAGGGGCAGAGGCGGTTGGTGAGGAGGTTGGTGAGGGAGATGAGGTGAGGGGGGATGGGGTGGGATATGGGATGGATGTTGGGGGAGGGGGGAGGGGGGGTTGGTTACGCTTTGTGAGGGGGTTTGAGTATTTCATGGTTTAGAGAGGATGTCATGGTCTAAAGGGTAGTGGATGGCGCGGGAACGAGCCAGGTGGATCTGCTAAATGATCTACCGTAATCTGTGGATGAGTTCCCAGTTACCTGGGTTTCGTAGGGAGATAATTCGATTACCTGCTGCAGCAGCCGCCAAGCCACGATCAAGACTCGATGAGCTACGATGGAGACTCGCTGGGGATGATGCAAGCTTAGATTGCTAAAGACAGTCCCCTAAGATCTGCAAGAGCAGATAAACCCCAAAAACTATCCCAAAGGGCAGAAGAAATAACAATAGATATACACCCATACACAAAACTCCCGCCCATGAATGTGCCCTCCAAATAACGCCCTGCCGTTGTTTTATCATCGGCCACCGAAACCTCCCGCAGCCCCCAGGCGTGCTGTATAATCCTGCCCGAGACTCGGCCCTGAGCCTGTTTTAGACCGCCTGCTTGCACTGTGGCGGTTGGTACGCCTCAGCAAGCAGTATCCCATCGGTGCCCGCCCGAACCCCGCCTTATCTTGCCCGGTGTTGGGGCTAAGATGTGCGGACAATGCTCCGGTTCCAACGCCGAGACCGTCCGAAACGAATGAATGGTGAAATGCCCTAAAAATGCCGCCCTCGTGTTCTGCCGCCATCCGGCCGTGGTTGGCCATTCAGGGATAGTCCATGCCGATATCGCCCAGGTCATCTTCGTCGGTCATGTTCTGCGGATCGATCGAGTGCTTCTTCAACATGTGCCTCTTCCAGTTGTCCTTCCTGGGGAAGGATTTTGTGCCCTGCCTCGAATAATCGCATCCCGGCTGGGTGCAGTAGAACTTGCGGGTTTTCGTGTGCTTGTCGTTGATGTGGCGTTTCAGATGCGTTATCGTGCCAAAGCTTCGCCCGCACCCTTCATGCTCGCATGTGCACGGCCGTTCATGGTAGCGTCGGTGGTGGCTGCAATGGCTGTCAGTTTTGCTCAGAAAAAAAGATCAAGGGTTCCACTTACTTGAACTGGTGAAGTGAGTTCTTTACGACGCCACAGGCGCACACGTAAGGGGGCCCAGCCGGGGTCCTACCCGGGGACCGACCCGGAGATCTGCCGGGCGAGCGGCCTGGAGACGTCCCCGGAGACGGACCCGGCGACGGCATTGGCGACAACCCCGGAGACGGACCCGGCGATGGCGAGAGGCCTGGCGTCGGCGACGGCCCGGCGGAAAAACCCGGTGACGGCATTAGGTGGCCGTTGATAGTAGGCTCCATCTCGGCCGGCGGGGAGGGGGAGGCCGTATAGGGCGTCAACCTCGTTTCCGGTGTGTTCTCGGTGGACGGTCCGTGGGAAGGCGGTGGCGTCGAGTAGTCGGAAGTCGTCAAGTTGGTGGTGTAATAGGCCATCGACTCCTCATGAACCTGAAACCCGTTTTCCGATATGGTGGGTGGGGGTGACTGGTACGACGACTGGTAAGTAGCCTGGTACTGCGCTTGGAACTGGGCTTTGAGGTCGTTGTCGAACATCTGGCCAGCCATTTCCTCCACTGGCATTGAGATGTAGGGGACGGGCTCTGGTGCCGGCGGCGGCGGCGAGTTCTGAATCATGCGCATCTCGTGTTCTAGCATCCATGCGCTCTCGGCGGGGTTGGTTGGCTTCATCATCTCCATCGGATTACCGCTTGGCCCGGCAAAGGTGTATTGGAGGGGCGGGCTGGGAAGGTCGGACACGATGGCCGGAGGTGGTAAGCTGTCGGTGCGCTGTAACGGCCCGGGGAATCTCCTGCCCTGCAGGAAAGTGTTTTGCCTGCTGAAGACACCAGGCGAGACTGTCGTATCACTAGCGGGTGGGATGCTGTCTGCTCCCGCCACAACAGCTTGATTGACCGGAAAGACGGGATTCGCTGGAGCCGAAGTTGGCACAGGCGCAGGCGGGCCAGCGCTGGTAGAGGTTGCGGTCGGTGTGGATTGCGGGTAGGGGTCGGACAGTTCAATGCCCAGGGTCGGGTCGTGATAGTAATCCCAAGCCAAGCCGGGGGTCTCTATGTCGATCTCAAAGCCGGATATTGTTTGCTGGGGTTCGGGCTGGGGGAGAAGGTCGCTGGTGATGACGGACGGCGAACGCGCTCCGTCGGTGCCAGCTTGAGTAGACCGTTTGCTGTCCCGGCGCTGATGGGAAGAGCGGCGGCGGCCGTGGATTAGTCCACGGAGAGACTCTCTGAGGTGAGGGAAGTGACTGTGCTCGGAGGAGACAGAAGGGCGCTCGAAGGACTCGGGCTCTTCGGTGATGCCAACAGCAGTGATGTTGGTGAGCTCGCGGCTTGGTGGCCCATACGAGTCACTAACACTGACTTGGCGAGTGCTCTCACGATCGACGGTGGCCCTAGATCCTTTGGACGAGGGCTCGGCCGGTGATTGAGTGGGAGCGGTAGCCGTCAAAGGTGACGGATCAGTGGGCGAGGTGGGCGACGAGACGGGTGAGGGTAGACCGTGCTCGACGTTGACGCCCTGGGGGAGGGTCGACTGAGGTTTGTGATTTGGGTCCGTGTGTTGCGGGGCGTCATGAGCGGTGGCGGTCTCGGGGCCGGATCCCGAGTACCTTTTGTAGGAGTTGTCATCTACATCTTGAGGGTTGAAGATGGGGCCTCCGGGACCCTGCCCCATCTCGGCCAGACCGGGATCGTCATGGTGGGCGAGCCGGCGGCGTCTGGCGCGGATGACGAAGGGGAAGACACAGAACGCGATGAGGAGTGCGCCGACAACCGACCCGACCACAGCCCCAGCGATGCCGCCCGGGGAAAGCGGGCTAGCTCTTGGAACAAGCATGGACCGAGCGAGCGGCCTCGCAGCCAGAGCTGCTGCGGCGCGCTGCTGCAGCTTGTGCATGAATCGAAAGCTCACAGAGCTCTTTGCGGAATTGAGAAAACCAAGTTTCTAGAGTGTTGAGAAAACGAGAACTATCAATCGCGGTTTAGGATGGTTGAACAGGGGGGCGGGACCCCAGCCACAGTGTGATGGGCCGGCTCGAGGTCGGGTGTGCGGGCGCGGGACGAGGCTGTGCCAGCACCCTGCTACGAAGTACTCCGCTGTAATTCGCTCCACGGAGGCCCCGAAAGACCAGCACGACTCCCGATCCCCGACTCCCGTCTGTTTGAACGCTGTTGGGGCTCTCTCAATTACTTGAGGGGTGCGTAATAAATGATGAAAATTGCAGAAGAAAGGGCGGCGATGAGCGAGGGCACTGCTGCCTCTAGCCGGTGCTAGAAGGTCGAGTGAATGGCGATTGATGGGTCCATGGTAGGTGGTTAAGGTTGTGGAAGGTGAGATGATGGGACGAAGAGTGAGTGAGATGGGAGGAGGAGGCCTGAGTGGACGAGTGGGTTCGGTCGACTTTCAAGTTGGGTTCCCTGCAGCCAGGTGCAGGCTGGGAAACCCGCGGACTGTGACCCTCGACACCTCAGGCAACACATTGGCACCCTGGCATACCCTGGCACAACCTGGCCGCCCTGGGCGGCCGTAATTTACAGCCGTCGAACCATCAGCCTCACGGGCAGGAGGCGGGGGCTAGGCCACTTCTGGAGTGGCTCGAGCGTGGGTGTGATGGGATGGCTCGTGTGGCCACAGGCCACGAGCAGGCGTTGCGCTGGCCAGCGGCAGGGGTCGTGACAAACCCGAATTGGTTGCCTCCCCCCCCCAAAAATATGGAACTTGGAGACTTGTTGGAGAGCTCGGGAGGGTTGCTGTCAACCCCGCCAACCTACCCCGACTGTGCCGAGTTATGCAGTTGGTGATTTGGGTGATGCATCTCTCAAACAGATCAGGCCCTCAAGAGCGCCCGGGCCAAATCAATGGTCAACCCGTCTCAGAACAGACCGTCACTGCCTCGTCATCTCGTTTAGAGGGAGATGGTTAGGCGTACACGATGCAATCCAAGTCATCAATCAGCACATGAAGAGGAGGCCGCACGAAATTGGACGAAGACGGGACGAACTGGTGAACAAACCTCACAAACTCGACCCCATCGAACAGACCAGCGATCTTCCCTGCGCCAAGCACTTCGGGGGCCATCTGCCCGGGTCTCCCCTCCCAACGCCACAACACAACGTGCAACGGCACCAACGGCCAAGAACGGCCCAATCACTGGTCCCACCCTTTGGTCAAAAAAAGCCGAACTCGAAAAGGGAGCAAGCAATCAAGAATAGAGAAAGAAGGGAAAGAACCGAGAAAAAGAAGAAGCGAAGAAAACCGAGCAAAATAAATTAAATAAAAGAAACCGAGTTAAATAAAAACTAGACTTTGGGCTCTCGAATGGCTTTCGAATGGCTTTCTTTTCGTTCCTCTCGTCCAAGGTTTCGGCGGCACCTACACTTGGCGTTCGGCTTTTATTTTGGCCAGAGAGTGTCACCTTTGGTGTCACCTCCACTCCGAGCTGTTAGCGCGCGGAAGCATCCCGTCGGACAACACACCACCACCACGGCCACTGCCGCGGACACCACCCACGGTAGCCTAGAAACTGCAGACAGCGGTGTTATAACCGTGCTGAAGCACCCCCTTTTCTTCTGACCTCCATCAGCAAACAATAACTGCGCTAGGTATGGTACTCTTGTGTTACCAAGGCTGAGGGTAAAAATGATGGTTGAAGCAAAAGAAAGGTTCAAAACGGATGACCTGCACTGGATATGGCAAAGAATACTTTACCACCATTCAATCTGTCTGCGCAAGTGACGTTTCGGTCCGCATCTACTGCCACCAGCCGTCAATTCTGACTAGAGGGTTTTCCGAGGGCCTGGGTTTTCCTTCACCCCTGACCCCCTGCCATATGACATCTTTCCCATCATCTTCTTCCACCACATACCAACCAACCGCCTTGTACATGTACCACCACAAATGCCATCCAACCCCACCGTCCAAGTCCCCGTCCACGCACTCTCCGGGTGCAGCGCACCTCGCTCAGTCTCCGTTCGTACCCTGGACGTAGTCCTCATTGTACTTCCATTTGCGCGCGTTCGGGTGAGCGTTGTACCAAGGGTCAATCCCCAACAAGGCAAAGCCCGGGTCGGTGGGCGCGTAGGCTTTGGGCCAGCACGGGTTGTCCGAGAGGCCGTCGTCAACGGGGGGGTTGGTCGCGTGGTCCCAGGCCGTGATGGCAAACTCGGGCCATTCGTCCACGGTGACGGCGGCGAAGGTTTTTGTTAGATCCGTCTTGACGACGAGGACCGAAGTCAGATGTGCGGGGGCGCGCATGACCTTGTCCTTGAAGTCGCGGTCGGACAAGGCATTGACGGGACCGTTGAAACAGACGCGCTTGAACATGACCCGGCCAGCGTCTTGGTTCTGCCTGCCGGGGATGTATCGCACTAGCTGGCCTCGCTTGTCTTGTCCGCCCAGGTTCCACTCCGGCATCAGGTCATTTAGGAAATATGCCGGGGGGAATTCGTCTCTGTCGCAGTTTTTTATTTTCCAACCAGCGCCGTTGTGCTCATTTTCCCACTTGTGTAGAGCTGGCGAATCCACTTCACGGGGCTTGGCCGTGGTCGCGGCCTCGGGAGGGCATGTTAGCACGGCCCATTGGGGATTCACCCGAATGGCCGAGCTGTAATGATAGCAGGCCTGTTTCCAGGCCGCCTTGCACTGATGTTGGACCTGAGTAGCGACTGCATTTTGTGCCGAAATGATGGATGTGATGACGTACTCGGTCGTTTTGGTTTTGTCTTTGACACACTCCTCAATCCGGAGAACGTTGTGGCCCGCATAAAGTCGTCGTGATTTTTTAGTCGTGGGTATCTTGCAATTCGTTTTAGGGCCACCCTTGGGGCCGGGGGCTCGGGGCGTGGTCTGGTCGTTGGGGTTGCCCGAATCTCCCTTTCTTCCGGATCCCTTGGGGATATTCTTGGGCTTTTTGAAGCTCGATATACCATCCGCAATGGAGTTGAGGATGTCGAACACCTCTTTGACCTCGTCCGGGACCAGATCTGTGCCTCCGCATGGAGAGAGCCACCACGAGAAGGCTCCTTCGGGATCTTCGGTCTCTGGGTAAATGTACGAGGCCATTTCCGCAGCAGTGAGGAGCAAATCTGTAGAGAACCACCATGAGTGAGCTGACTAGTATGTTTTTAAGAAAGGGGAGGAGAAGGGCGTGTTTGAGCTACATACCTAAACCGGCGGTCAAGACCCGACCGGCCCCGCCGGTGGCGATGGTCGTCCCAATATCGAGGACCAACTTGAAAGATGACATGACGATATAGCAGGCCGTCTAGCTCGGGTTAGTACGCCGGTGTAATGTTAGATGGCCGGGAAGCGGCGATGGTTCGCTAGGACTTACCTGGGCAATGGCGGGCATTGCTTCGATTACCGTGTCGGCAATCTCATTAATGACAACGTTATCGCAGTTGCATTCGCCCTTTGCCCACTTGCCGGGCAGTCCTGTAATCGTGTGGTACGGATCTGGGGCCCCCTTTGGTTGCCAGACCACACACCCGTAGTTTGTAGTCCTGTTCTCAGCCTCAGCCTCCGCAATGTACGGCGCACACACCGATTTGCACGCCGCTATTGACCGCCCCCACTCTCGCGGATCCTGTGAGAGCATACAGCCCATCCGGTTCGAATAGCGAACATCTGCATCGTCAACGTAGTTTGGGTCGTTCATAGCGTCCCCGGGGTCATCACCAGGGTCGAGGTCGACAATCGGTGTGGTGCAAACGTCGCCCGGGCAGAAGCCGTACTTGCACCCAAATTTGCAAAGCTGGTTCAGCTCAGCATCTTCCTCGTCCCAGGCGATGATGTTGGATATATTCACTCCCTTTTTTTCGGGTGGGAAAGGCGGGAGCGGGCCCGTCTCGGTGCACTCACAAAGTGAGGATGGGCAAAAGCCATAGGTGCAGGCGAATTCACAAAGGGAATCCGTGTTGGTGGTGAGATCTTCCCCCCAAATGCAACCCTCCTCTCCCGGGCTGGGCAGGTCGGTGGGGACGGCTTTGTCTTCTTCCCCGAACCTTTGCAGGTCAACAGCCCAATCAATGGTGCCCGCAAAATTCAGGCCCTTCCACTCGGCTCGTCGAGCCTCCTTGGACGCCGGTGTCATGTAGCTGACATAGTCCCCTGACAAACCAGCATTAGTGCCGTGGGAGCGAGGGGAGAAGGGCGGCTCAACATACCCTTATATAGCAGAACGTCCGTGTCAGAGGCGTCGTCGTGGAATCCGTGTGCCTCTCTTCCGCTCCGGGCGAGGATTTCCATAATCTCGGCGTACCCAAGATAGCCGGGCGTGTTGGTGCAACGCCCAGGATGTGCGTCGGATAGGAGTCTTGTCCCGGTAAACTCGCACATGGGCCCCCAGCAGCCGTCTTGTGCCATGCGGAATGAGCGGCCATAGCTAGCTTCGCCAACGAAAATCTTATTGTTGGGCACGCCAGCCTTGGTAACTATTTCGTGGCCATGCCTGGTTAGCACTCATGGTGATATGCCATTGATGGAGGGGTAGGGTAGGGGATACAGACTGATGGAAAGCGAGCTACGCGTCTCGGTCAAGTTGACTGCATTTGATGGGACGAGGCAGTCAGCATTTGAGATCACAAGATCATATTTCTGGGGTCCCAGGGGTCAATCGGCCCTACCGTGACTCCGGATGCACTTTCCGGACGGGCACGCGTCATATGCGTCGGCGTTGCCATAATCCCACTGGCCGTGCAGGTCGTAGGTCATGAAGACGATGTAGTCGATCTGCGCCGCGATGCGGTCGATGGGGAAGGCCTGCAGGTACCAAAACGAGGCCGGCGCGGCAATCGAGACCGACTTTTCGGCGCCGACCTTCTGCTTCAGCGTGGTGAGGAAAGCGAGATATCCTGCGCCGTCTCCCTTTTGACCGATGGGTTGGCCGCCCACGTCGATATCGGGGGCCTGTATTACACGGGAAAACACGTTCGGTCAGCCAAAGATTGCGATAGCTAAATGGGGTAGGTCGTGGTAGGTAGGTATCCTGGAAATACGTACGCCGGGATACTCCCAGTCGATATCGACGCCGTCGAGCCCTTCGTCGTCGAGGAACTTGGCAATGTTGGAGGCGAAAACGGCGCCGTTGTCGAGGATGGCCGAGCGGATGATATTAAAGGTCGCCGCTTCGGTCGAGTAGGCCCAGCCGCCAAAGGCGAGGATACGCTTCACGTTGGGCAGGGCCTTGAAGTCGGCCCACTGGTTGTAGGGGTCTGTGAGAACAACCTTCCAACCGACTGGGTCGATCTCGGCGAAGGACCAGTGGATGTGGGTGTAGCTACCGTCGGTGTTGGCTGCCTTGGAGCTAAGCCACAAACAGTCGCGCTTCATGTTGTACGACTCGTAGTACCCGATCCGCTGGAAGGCCGCGGGCGGTCCCGAGTTGACCTTAATGTCGGTCCCGCAGTTGGAGACACACGTGTTCTGGTAGCCCTTCTCCTTGCTTCCCGGCCCGCCCCCTTCGGGCGCGTGGATCTCGCAGTGGGCGGGGAACGGACCACAGAACCCCCAATTGCTGCAACATGCTTTGAGAGGGCAGGGGTTGAGCTCGCCCATTGCGTTTTTCCACCGGTCAAAATCGGGTGGCAGCTGTGTTCCGGGGACTAACGGGCCGCAGCTGGCTCCCTCCTGGGGTGGGGGCAAGGGCGCGAAGCCGTCGCTGATGCACATGTTGTAGCCGAGGAGCATGTCCTTACATTCGGTCCAACCCCATGTCTTGCCCTTGTTCCACGCTTCCAGCTCGCTGGTTGTGACGTGGTACCGCTTGGCTAGTACATCGCACGTGTCCCCGTTCTGGATGAGGTGTGTCGCGCAGGTGCCATCCAGATCTGGCTGCGGCGGCTGGGGTTTGTAAGGGTCGCCCGCCGAACAACACACATAGTCGTCCGGCATAAGGGTACCGCAGAGATCGGCTGCCGGGTTGTACTTGTAGAAATTGGCAGCTGAGATGCCACAACGGGCTACGAGGGTATCGCAGCCGTCCCCTGCCACAACTTGGATATAACGGCAGGTGGCTCTCCGGTCTATCTGGCTGTTCCGGGCCCGGCGCTGCCGAGGGAGTTGAGTGAAGCCCGCGGCGGAAGATGTCGTGGCATTACCGTCGAAAGCCTTGTTGTCGGTGTTGTTGTTGCTCCCTATCACTATCGGCGCCCCCGCAACCTTGAAGACTTTCGCCCCTTTTAGGTCACCGGCGTCTTTGAGGTCCCCGCCCGCGGCACAGGTTCCCTTGCTCCATGCTAGAGCTGTGCTTTGGAGCGCTGCAAGGTCGGCGGACGCGCCGATGGCGATGCCAAACACATCTTCTGGCTGCCGCTTGTTGCCGCAGAGCTGAGCAATGGTGTGGTTGGGCACCGCAGATTCGGGCCGAAAACGACTTGTGAGCGCTGTGATGGCCGACGTAACGGTAGGCTTGCCGAGAGCCGCGCCAATGTAGAGGGCCGCAGCCGTTTGCTTGTGCCAGGCAAACAGGAAGTTCTCATCACAGTTGTCTTGGGCGCTAAAGAACTCCCCCATGCCCTCTAACAGACGGGCAATGTCAGGGGGGGTTTCCCTGTCGCCGCCATCGGTGCTGGCGGTCACTTGTATGGAGGCCCCTCGGATTTCGGCTGTGGAACCAAGGCAGGCTGGGGACGAGTTCAACCGAGGAGCGAAGAACTTCTCCGACTTCTTGGGGTTTGCCACAGGCCTTGGATCACGGGTTGAGGCCTTCCCAAAAGCTTGGTGAGAAGTGGTGTTGAGTGCGCAGCTGCGAATCAAGATGGTGGAAGCCGGATCGTCCAGAGGTTGGGTCACCGAGAACTGTAGCAGCAGAGGCTCCTCGCAACGGCGGAGGCGGTTAACTGACAGGTATGGAGTCCAGCTGTGAATATTGGAGTAGTCGACACAAGGGAGCGGACAATCATGCTGACTAGGGTCGTAAGCCCGAGGGTCGCTGATGGGCGATGGGTCATCGTCGCCGGCTGGTGCCACAGCCTGAGTCCCATCGAGGTTCAAGGCAGCGTGGACGACACTGGTTCCAAGAACGAGGGATGCCGCGAGTGCCCTCGCCACGGCCCGCACTTTCGCAGGAGGGCCCGACATGAGAAGAACTGGCCTCTTCAACGTCGTCAGTCTGGCGGACGAAAATAAGTGAGAATGTGGGATTCAAGGGCACGTACTCTAGCGTGGCTCCCACCGACAGCCGGCGCCAACGTTGATATATAGGGGCATCTTCACGCACCAAGTCCCAGGATGGAGCTCTGAGATGAGTGCGCTTGGGTGCCATCTGTCACGCTATCCCCGTCTGTTTCCGAGAAACATGTATCTGTACATCTTCCCAGGAAATTAAAGCTTGCACCAACAGGCCGTGCCGATCACATCCTGGCGACCAGGTCTCGCCGTCTCGGAGAGTTGGACACAAGAGGCTGTCAGCTTTTGGCCCCCACCGCCCGGGTGTCGAGGGCTCGAGAACAACTAAGAACTTAGGCGCTCGCACTAAACCCCAGGGTCGTATCGCACATTGTTGTGCAAGATTTGCCTTGTTCCTGTTTTCCGGATGTGTATGGCGAGTGGTATCTCATGCCGCGATCGCGCGCATTCTTTTTTTTTTTTTTTTTTCCAAACCAAAGTATATGAAGTACGAAGTAGGTAGTTCACGACAAGTCGAATCCCGCCGATTCCCTTGGCATGAAGCTTGTGGTGGGAGTGGGGGCTGAAAGGTGGAGAGCGAAGTGGAGAGAGGACTCCACTTCTTTTGTTGCTCGTTCTCCCGGAATTATTTTCAAGCATTGGGCTTACACTCGTGCGTCGTTTCAGCCATCCAATTGACACACGAGGACACAACTCTCGACGGCTGCCAAGAGCAATAGTGGCGTGCACTCCATGATTCCCTGGCCAGGAAACTACGGGCATCGGCCCGCGACTGAGCGGAACTTGATCCGACGTCAGGCCTTTTCTTCCTGTTAGGCTGTTTCTTCCCAGGCACGCCGCACGCCGCACGCCGCACGAATGACCTTGCAGCCTTGCCCTTGCCCTCCTTTTGCATCCACTTGACAACTCGTTTGAATCTTCGCGACGGTCATACCGACGACGATCTCACTCGTTCACATCCCCGCGGCCCCCAACAAGCGAAATGCCCCAGCTCGATGAGGTTAGTTACTCGCGCGAGGCGACCATTGCCGCTGTTCGAGAGTACTACCGCTTTCTTACCCGCATGTACCTCAACGAGTGCTACGTCGCCGAACCCCCCGAAGAGGGCTGGCCTGAGATCAACACCGAGGCCCTCAGTGGGTTAGGAAAAACGGACGAAGTCATCTCGTTGCTCCGCCATCTTCCTTACATTCGGGCCAGCAGTGACTGGGTTTATGAGGGTGCCCCCGGATGTCGGTTTGCTGATTGGCGAGACATCGCTCATACCATCGCCCTCGGTGAACTGCCAGCCGAGGACTTCAGAAGCACGACCGAAGGTGGGCTTCCGGAATCTATATCCCCACACGTCGTCGGCCTCACCGATGGCGGGTTCCGTAATCCGGCATTCCTGCTCGATACCAAGCTTGGCATAATCTACTGGGACGACTGCGACAGCGACGTCAAGAACAATCCCTCTCGGGAACCCATCATCGGCGACGAGTATGAGGACGTCTCTGACGAGGAGATCATGAATTGGCGCCTGGATGAATCAGTTGCTTGGGCTATCCCCGATTTCTTCGAGATTCTCAAAGACCAGTTCCGGCAGCTGAATTACGTTCCCATTAGCCCGCGTAAAGTGTGCTACGCCAACGCCATTGAGCAGATGTCTAGGGCGGTCCAGGGCAGAGAGGGCGTGCTGCCTACGGTGCAGGCCGTGTATCGGGCTCACGGGTGGCCAGACATGGAACGCTATCGCAAGCAGGATTGTTTGAAGGCAGTCCAGGACCTGTTCGAAGGAACACTATCCTAGATTCGCGGACTTGAATTTTGTGAATTCCGCTTCCGACGCCTTTCGGGCCTCTGCCGAAGAGGCCTCACACCTCACGAATATACAGTACTTTATTTCAGGAACTTTGTGTTGAAATTGCATTTGCCAAGGTGCAAGGGCAAAGTCTCCTAACTGGCCTAGGTAGCCGCTGTGATGTCGAGAGAGGTGGAGACAATGTCATGGTTCGGCTCTTCGGTTCCATTTGCCAAGGCACCACATAGGACCATGGAGGTGTGTACAGGTACATGAACACAGACAGGGGCAAAATCTGGGACCTGTCCCCGAGCTACTGGGTGCCTTACCTACCTATGTACGGCATTTTTCCGGCGTCTTTTTTTCCGCCCCCATCCCATCAACCGTCCCATAGCTCATCTGCGACGGGGATGGACCGATGGTACAAGATTGCTTCCTCAGCTTGACTTCCTCACTCGTTCGGCCTACTTCCAAAGTTCCAAGCTCTGCTGTTACGAACCAAGATACATGATACCGTTCATACGCACACCAATATGACGAGAACAGCAGCCCTCATACTGGCGCTCGCCAGCTTCGCCGCCACCGTCTCCGGCCTCACGGACACGGCGTCGATCGACTATACCGACCTACACCCGATAGTTGCTCCCACGGCGGCCCCTGACGCCAGCGAAACAGATCCGTGGCGATGCGCAACCGAGGACCCCATGACCTATCTCTCGGTGCCGATGCCGACCGGAGAGCTACGGGAGGCGCATGATTCATTCGGCTCCAGCCTGATCCAGACCTGCCTGACATCCGGGACCTATGACTACCCCTGCGCCTTCCCCGACAAATCGCGATGGTGCGGCTTCACCACGGCCGTGCCCGCTTCGCTCCTCCCAGCGTACACACAGTACGCCCGCAGCGCATCTTCATGGTGGGCGGCCAACAGCGCCAGTGTCATCCGCATCGCCGAGGAGTGCCCCATCATGTGGTACCAAGCCTCCAACTTTGGGGTCTTGGGCGGCGCCGTCTTTCTGAACCACACGCTCATCAACGCCGAGTGCTATGCCGAAGCGAACCCGACCCTCACCTCGTCGGCCACCGAGCAGTCCACCGCCACACCGGGGCAGGGAGCGACGGAATCCGACCCGACCAGCACCACGACCACCCAGCCAACCCAAACAAGCAGCTTGCCCAACTCTGGTGGTAAGCCCCCAACCGTGCCCAGCATCATCATTCTCCCCGTGCTCGCCATGCTCCTCGCGATTACCACCTCCGCCACATGTCAGCTCTCCCACCCCCCTCTCCAACCCCCCCCCCCCAAACCCAACAACTTCCACAGACCCCGCCCCTAGCCAACCCCGCTAACCACCCACACCCCGTGCCTATAGGATCCTGCAACGGCGGCACCAACGCCGACGGCGAATCAGACGCCTACGCCGACCTCTGCAGCTTCGCCTGCAGCTTCGGCTACTGCCCGCCGGGCCCCTGCCAGTGCACCTCCTACGGCGTGCCCGGCAAGCCGCCCGGATCCAACGGCATGGACGGCTGTCCGTTGGTCCCTGGCAGTGGGGCGTACGTGGGGCTGTGTAGTTTTGCGTGTAATCGGGGGTTTTGTCCGGAAGGGGTTTGTAAGTATTGTTAGGGGGGTGTGAGGCTGTTGTTGATGAGGGAAAGTCGGGGAAGAGGAAGGGGAGAACTCAGTTGGCAGTTGTTTGTTTTCTTTATCGGGGGGTTGATTTGTTAGTGGGGAGTGAGGAGTGTTGACGCGGTCATTTTCAAAACTGTAGGTATTTCAAGTTTCCTAGATTCTCCACGGGTTCACTCAGGTGGGCCGTGGCAGCCAGATGTACTAGATCTCAACCCTGGCTACCTACCTATGTAATTACCTAGATACCCAATGAAGACGTAATATTGGGTTCCATAATAGCTCCCATAAATACAGAATTAATGTAATACTATCCAATGCCACACAGCATCACCGAGGTACGTGGGCACCCTTGCCAAAAGTTTATGGTGCGCAAATCAGACTGCCATTTATTCATAGACTCATGGAGTGGAGGTCCTCCCGCTTTGTCCAAGTAGGTGCCACCCCCTACCTAGGTAGATAGCCAAAAAGCCGAACTCTAGCTGTAGGTGCCAACGAAACCTTTGATTATTGGATGAACGAAAAGAAAGCCATTCGGAAGCCCAGAGCCCAGGTGGCTCCTTCTCTGCTTCATTTATTTTGTTTGATTTATTTTGCTCGATTTCCTTTCCTTCTCTTCCTTTTCTTGGTTTCTTTTACTTTTGCCGCTTTCTTGATTTTTTTGCTCCCTTTTCGAGTTCGTTTTTTTGTCGCCAGAGGGAGCTTTGGCACGGTGTTCCGGTTGAAATCTTTTTGGCCTAGGCTTCTTGCCGGTCCTCCGGCATGTATCCCTGGCATAGGATATGAGGCTCATGGCCCCGGCTTTCCCTTTTGATGGCTCGAGTTGGCAGAAACATGCGCAGTATTCTCCCCTTGTTGACCTTTGTCGCGTACCTGGCTGACATTCGGCGGCGATTGGCGCAAAGCCGGCCCCGGCTTTTCCGTCTCCAACCTCCTTTCCAACCTCGTGGTCACGACTGAGCTCTTCACCATCCGCGTGTTTGTTAGTGCGTTTCCTCGTCTACATAAATCATAACTATAACTACCCCGGTGTGTCTCTAAAACCACCTTGCCACTTGTGGCCCCCAGTAGCCCAATTTTCATGCATAGATCGTGTGTAAGAGGCAACAGCCTTGGCAGGGATGACTTGTAGGGGTGTACAAAGTACGGCGCAAGGGAGACCTGAGCCAACAAGAAACCAACTCGTTCATCCCACTGTGTTTCTCGGCGCGTTTGGTTGCTGTCGTCCAGGACCTACCGCGATAGCCTCGACAGCCTACACTTATAGCCTACGATCAGGATGGTGCACGTCACGAACTCCATTCTCGCCGTGGTGTTGGGCCTTTCAACCCTCTCCGCGGCAGCCCGCCACTCGACCGACTCGGAAAAGACATACAAGCCCTCGTCCTTTGGCTACTTTGAAGATTGCAAAGCATACACTGGCAGCGACCCCAACCCGGCCCCAATCATCACCGACGAGGATGGCTTCCCACGATACCTGGTGAAGAGGGATATCCCACAGGCCAACTGCAACCACCCTACCAAAGAATACGAGTACCGAAACGGCCGACTGGTATTTGTCGGATACAAATATCCCAGCAGGGGCGTCAGGTGTGGCCGGCTGCCGAAATACCGGTACTGCCTCTGGCACAGCATGTTTGGTGACAAGAAGGCCACGACTGGTGAGCACGAACGCTAGGATGAAGGTCCACGAGTGTTTGCAAAGCAGAAGTGGTAGCTGACAACCTGAATTTCCTCAAGGCACCCGAAACTGCCTCCCTCGTGTCGTGGAGCCGAACCGCCGTTCCGTCTCGACTTGCAACTGCTGGGTTGAAATCGACCACCGCGGCGGAGCTGGAAGTATGTGTTTTGTATTCAACATGCCAGATTTAACACGTGTCGATTGTTTAACTAATACCCTCCTTTTTATCCAGCCCGCACATGCGATGTCCTCGCGGAAGACGTCGGAGCCACCGTTGAGCAACTTAAGGAATGGAACCCCTGGGTTGGCGACGACTGCGATAGAGGATTGTATGCCGGTCTGGGCAGTTGGGAAACAAGGTCTGTCTGCGCAGGTGTCAAGGGCTTTGTACCGTCTGGTGTGCAGGCGGGACGGGGTGGTGCTCCTGGTAGCGCCGACCTCTGACCGGATAGGTAGCAGCAGCTTCAAGGGTTTGACCCATAAGAGTTCGCTGTCTACTCCAAAGAGTACATTACTAGTAGCGCACATTTATCTGGGAGCATACTTCTTGACTCCTTGCATCAGGATGACTAGGCATGATCTATCGGTAGGAGAAGATGATAGCGGAGGTTGTTTAATTTTAAGGATTTCATCGCTCTCTTCAGGCCACCCACATATGCTCGCTAGCACGGGAAATGCGAAAAGAACTACCCTTGTAACCGAGTGGATGACCCAGCCTTAGCGACGGTGAGTCTAGTCGCGAGCTTCATGTTAATTACAACTAACTGGCAGCACCCCCCATTATACCCCTGATTTTGACCTTCTATACCAACTTCCACCTAGAAATATCACCACTTGCTCTTCCTTGTGGCAACCATCAGACT
Source organism: Chaetomium tenue (assembly GCF_020726465.1). NCBI lineage: Eukaryota > Fungi > Ascomycota > Sordariomycetes > Sordariales > Chaetomiaceae > Chaetomium > Chaetomium tenue. Next base: position 3,336,634 of record NW_027117333.1, on the reverse strand, counting down.
ATCACAAAGCTGGCCCTGGGCCACTCCCCTCGCGTGACTTCACGATACGCAACACCCTCCAGGCGATCTGTCATCTCCTCGCCCACAGAATTGTCGTCGTCATACTGGTAGGGCTGAAGCCTCAGCAATCCAACTCGACGATAACAGCGTTGTGGCTGTCCGCCATGGTCATAATCTGCTGCCAGCGGATGTAAGATGAGGAGATAGACCACTTTATCCGTCTTTGTAATCTATATTAGTGTGAACCTGGTGCTGCTTCTCGGCGCCGCCACGGAGCGACTGCTGGGCGTTGAGGCGAGGAAATGCGGTCTAGTGAGGACGAGTTGTGCCAGCTTTCTCGTACGCGGCAGCCGCCCCAGCCGTGTCAGGGCCCTCAGCACCAGGCTTGCAGGGTTTGATAAACTACCCGAGTAGCTGCCGAGCCAGAGGTGGAGGTGGCGATAGGGGGCTTCCAAGACTAGTTCGCCCCCCTCTACGCTGCCAAAGTCGTCACCGGGCTTGCTACGGACTTCGACGCTGACAACCTTTGCCGGATATGTGAAGGGGCCTCTGTAGAATTCAGTAGGCCACGATAACTCGACGCCAGGCTTGGCTCCCGCCCAACTCCACGACGGCGCCCGGTGCTCGGAAGAAAACCCCGGCAGTATTTCGTTACTAGCAGATTCTGCCGTGTTGTCCTGATACTCATAATACCCCAGGAGTCGAAGCCGGGTACGCAGAAGTGGACTTCCCGGCGGCCCACGGCCTTTTGACCTGGCGACGACGCCCCAGAGTAATCCTTGGAGAAGATCTCCCCTCCAGAGCCCTGCGAAATACTGGTCCCCCAGCTGTGCATGAAAACGCTTCGCAGACGCGGCAACTGCCGGCAAGTGGTCGTTGTCGGATGTGAGCTGTTGCTTAGTATGCTCTTTGACCAACTTGTACCAAGCCGAGTACGTTGCCTCCGTGGCGTCGGTCCCGTCATCGGGGGTCCCAACCATAGAGGAATCAGACACAATCTCAAGCTCCTCGGATGCTTCTATGGCCATGCTGGTGCGACAATGCTAGATCATCCGTCCACTTGGAATGGTCGGACGGGCTCTACGAATGACCTCTCTCCTAGTTGTGAAAGGGCCCTAAGAGGTAACAGCTCGTCGAATTTGAGTGTTGGGGGAGGCGAGTGCAAAAGGATGCAAACGGATAGAGCTGACTTCCCAAGTATGTACGGAAGAATGTTGAAGTCCAACAACATTGAATATTTTACGGCCGGGGTACCTGCCAATAAAAGAGCCTGGCGTAGCTTCACTCAGTTCTAGCTTCTTTGGGACTGTTAACTAGGTAACCGTTTTGATAGGGCTTGGCTTGCCCAAGACATATTAACTTGAATGTTGACATCAGGGCGAGGGAGGCGTAGAGTAGAAGCACGAGAAACGGCACCGTTGCAACAACAACAATGATGCAGTTGTTGTTGCCAGCAAGCCGTCTCTACACAGTAACGATGAACAATGATACCCAATCAAACAAAAATACCATGACGCACTCCGGCTGCACAATTGCTACTTGGTGTCCCGCATTGGTCGTACCAGCAGCTCTCCAAAGAGGCGTTGGACAAGTCTGGAACCGCGGGGTCGACGACCAATCAGTTCGCTCATCAGGCCATGATGACGCCGAGGGCGGGATCGAGTCCGCGCGTCACTGCCCATTGCCTGCTTTCTGCTCCCCGAGTTTCCCGAGTATGGGATCGAGTGCAACCACCATTTAAGGGGTTCCCAGCTGCCTGTTCTAGTGAACCTGAGTCCTGTCTTAGATCAGTCCTAAATACGAAGGACGCATTGTTGAATCATCTCTTTCGGTGTAAGTGCATAACCGAGCTTCCGAGGAGCGACCATGAAGCCGTTCGCACTCCTCTTCGCGGCCACCACCGCCGCTCTTGTCACGCCTGGCGTGGTCAGAAAGCAACAGACACCCTTGGCCACAGACCAGGACAAGACAGCGGAGCAAAATGTCGTCCAGGCCTGGTGGGATGGACTCCCCAACCCGACCAGCCTCATGTCCCCGATCGAGGACCGCATCACCAAGAGCATCCAGCAAAGCAGCCACAGAGACTTCCTCTCCCTGATCGAGTCCGAGGCGCAGGAAGAAGACCACCCGCACCCGCACCCCCGGCCCCCTCACCGCAGACACGGCCGGCACGGCCACCGCGGCGACCCGGACAAGACCATCTACGAGCTGATCAAGGAGAACAAGCACACGACGCGGTTCGCCCACCTCGTCGAGAAGCATGATGAGATCAAGCATCTGCTCCAGGACACCAAGCACAACCACACGCTCTTCGTCCCGACCGACCGCGCCTTCAAACACTTCCTCCTCCACCACGGCGGCGGCGGTGACGACGACGACGACGACGACGACGGCGACCACCACAAAGGCCCCAGCAAAGAATTCCTCCTCGCCCTCCTCAAATACCACATCACGCCAGGCCTCTACCCCATCCACCGCATCCGCACCATCCGCACCCTCCCCACCACCCTGCACCCCCCCGCCCTCTCCACCTCCACCACCAGCAAATCCCACAAACACCACAACCCCCAACGCATCCGCACCACCACCGTCCCGCTCATCCACCTCACCCGCCTCAACTTCCGCACCCGCCTCCTCGCCGGCGATTTCGTCGCGGCAAACGGCCTCATCCATGCCATCGACACCTTCCTGATCCCGCCGCCGCGGCAGACGGCGATTGTGAGGCTGCTGCCGGCGCAGTTTAGCACGCTGGCGTTGGCGTTGGAGAGGACGGGGTTGGAGGGGGAGCTTGGTGGTGGTGGTGAGGGTGGTGGTGGTGAGGGTGGTGGTGGTGAGGGTGGTGGTGGTGAGGGTGGTGGTGAGGGGGTGTTGGTCAGGTCGGGGGGTGGGACGCTGTTTGCGCCGACGAATAAGGCGTGGGCGCGGTTGGGGCCGAAGGTGAATGCGTTTTTGTTTTCGGAGGTGGGGAAGGGGTATTTGAGGGCGTTGGTGAAGTATCATGTGGTGTTGAATGAGACGGTTTATTCGGATGCGTATTATCGTGGTGGGGAGAAGGAGAAGGGGGAGGGGGAGGAGGACGGTGAGGGAGTGGGAGGTGGGTACTGGCATGTGGATTTGCCGAGTTTGTTGCATGGGAAGCCGATTAGTGTGGACATCAAGACGTGGAAGGGGTTTGTGTCGATTGTGGTCAACGGGTTCGTGCGCGTGGTGGTGAGGGACGGGGTTGCGGATGATGGCGTGATCCAGGTTATTGGGAGGGTGCTGATCCCGCCGCACAAGCACCACGATGGACATGGCGGTGTGGAGAAGGAGGACATGAGCGTGGAGGAGCTGAAGGAGCGGCTGGAGCCGTACTTGGAGGAGTCGGAGCAGTCCCGTGAACAGGAGGATATGGAAGACCTGTAGGTTGCTAGTTTGCAGTCGCTCGGGGTAGGTAAATGTGTTGATCTCGGAGGACTTGGATATCTCCTATCTGCACACTCGTTAGCAAGTCATGTAAACACTATTCGAATACACGAAGGACATCTTAACAAACCGACTTTGCAAATCCACCGTCACCCCTCTCCCTATTACACTGACTGCAACCCATCACTCAAAAACAGCATCCACAACCCTCCCCTCCCCATCAACATCCACCGCCCCCCACCTCTGCTCCCTACACCTCCTCTCCCCCCAATCCCACCCACCACCCGCCTCCCTCTCCCCATACACCCCAGTCTCATCCAACAACACCTCCACCACCCACACATACGCCCCTTCCACGGCCACCCCCGGATTAGCCACCAGCGCAGCGATATCCCCCCTCGTTCTCGGAACGCGGGTACATAGAAGATGCACATCCAGCATCTGGGAAAACACCAGCCCAAACGAGGGCTTGCTCCGCCTGGCGGCGGCCAAAGCATAGACGTGACCCGGCTGTGGCGCGGGCGGGGGGTTGAAGATGGAGCGGAGGGTCAGGTTGAGCTGTTTCGGCGTGCGGTCGCTGTCTGTTGGCGGCGCGGCGGTGGTGGTGGTGGTATCATTGGGGTGGGCGTATGGGGAGGTGGTGGAGTTGAGGAGCATGACTAGGGGCCCGCCGTGGGAGGGGGAGCGGGTGAGGGTGCGCAGGTGGGTGGCTAGGAGCTGGGTCGTGCTGTGCGCGGTTTCTTTGTCGCGGCCGGTGAAGAGGGTGTTGAGGAGCGTTGAGGTGTGGGTGATGAGGATCATGTCGGGGAGGGTTGAAGGGTTGGTCTGCTCTGGGGTGGCTGTTTGCTGACGCGGAGGACTGGCTGACGGTGGTGACTCTGGGGATGAGAGACCGCCTTCATCCTCGCTGTCTAGGACTTCCGTTCTCTGTTGCCTTTGGCCCTTGGCTGGAGGAGGAGAGGCGTTCCCCGATTTGTTGTCCGTCTGCTGAGCAGGTTGAGGCGGGCCCCTCTCCGCTACAGCAACAGCCTCTTCCAGCTCCCTGAGAACCTCCCACAACCCCTCCACATCAAACACCCTTGCGATCGAGATCCTCTCCAAACACCCCTTCACCTCGCTCTGCAGGCTCTGCAACCCTTCCCGGGGTATCGACGTCGTTAACTTCGCAACCAACGCCGCCCTCAACTTTGGCAACAGCCCCGCCACCGGCAATGTCGTCACCACCATCACCCTCGCGTTCGGCACATCCACCAACAGGCCCGCCGCTGTTTGCAGCCCAATCTACACCCATCATCAGCATATAACATCAAACCAACCCAAATCAACACCACAAACCCCACATCACCCATCACCCCCCTCTCTCCCCCCCTCCTAAAAAAGAAGAACGGAACGGAACAGAGAAAATAAAAACTCACAGCCAACCCAACCCCCTTCTCCTCCTCCTCCTCCACACTTACCCCCACCACCGACCCCCGGTCCAGCCCCCCCAGCAGGACATGCTCGTCCAGCGTGTAGCAGCCTGTTTGTATGCGGCCGTGTGTGGCAAGGCCCTCTCTCCGGGCGATTTCGTCGTCGAGGAGGAGGGTGGCTGGTTGTGGTTGTGGTTGTGGTAGTTGTGTCCGTTTGGGGGGGTTTTGCGGCGGTGGTGGTGCTGTCGTGGGCGCGGTTGTGGTGCTGGGTGGGGTGGGTTTGGAGCTGTCGTTCATGATTGTGTAGGGGTTGGGGGTTGGAGGGTTTTTTTTTTAGTGGTGGTGGTGGTGATGGCGGTGGGTTGTTTACTTCCTAGGTTGTTGATGATGATGGGTTGGGGTTGGTGGAGCGGATTGGCGGATGCATTCACAAAACATCACTTGTCACCATCTGATGCCGTTCATCCGACGAGTAATTGTCGTTGTCCACCTTGGCTTGGCTCGCTTTGATTTAACGGTTCAGGCATTGTTTGATGCATTCGTGAGAATCTCGGGCTCGTGCTCTCGCTAACTTATTTGCAAATCGGCTCGGTGGTTGATACCTGAGGCAATGGGTCCATCTATCTTATCTTGCCTTGCGTTGCTGGCCATGATGAAAGTTGCAGTTTTCCTTCCATGCCTGGAAAAGGACAACCTGAACTCAAATCCTGCGTCCACACGGTGACTAGTTCTAGAACAGGAGTGGCCTTCATTCACATCTGGCAGCTCTTCCGTCCATCCCAGATCGGCAAGTCAAGATTAGAACCCTACCAAGGGTGTTTGGAACCGTCGTTATCATATTGTTTTTTCTAGCCCATGAAACACCACCTCAGCGGAGCATCATCATGCACAAACCCACCTCATTCCAACCCCCCCTTCCAGGACCAACACATTTACTCATTGTTTCATGCCCCTGAGCAACCTCGCAACCCAGGGATAGCTGTGGGCCCTACCCGAGCGATCAGCATCCACCCTCTCCCGTCTCGCCCCCTGACCACATTCAACTAACCAAACAAAAGAGTAAGAATCATGATTTCAATCATTACAACAGTACTCGATTCAACCTGCCAATGAAAGCGACGCCGCGGGCTTGCTTGCTCACAACAGGGCCAAAGCACAACCAACCAGCCCCAAGGACAGAACAGGCTTCGCAAGAGTAAAAACTCGCCAGGCCCCCGACCTTCCCCGAAACAACCCCCCGTGTCATCAAATCCGCGGGAAAAGAGAAAGGGACTATGCTATGTACAAGGAAGCGGCCCCAGGACAAACCAACCCCCCCAACCCCAAGCCCCCAACCACTCCCAATCACCGCCGTCGCCTGCATCGCCCCCCAGGGCCAGTTAGAACTGACCCGTGACATTATATGGCTCCTGCCATTCTTTGCCCTCCGATTTTGCGTCGCACCATTGACCGAGGAAACAGAAGAGGGGAAATGAAGGCACAATTTGACCGTGTAACCATGCTCTTCGGAAACTTCAGAGCATCCTGAGATCCGTATCGTGAGTTTCGAGGACATCGCAGACCCAAGGCGTCTTGTGCTGGGTATTTTATTTATCGCGTAGAGAAAACCGAAGACGTAATACCTGAGAACAGGTCCATGTCGAAGAAGCGAGGCAGCGGGGACTGTCATGTCATGTCTGGGGCGGGATGGGACTGTAACCCCAGCTATTCGCCAGCTTCGCTCGCATTGCCCTGCGGCTCTTCTAAACCGCGGTTCCAGGGGTGGGGATGACGTCCGCATCACCTGGGGCAGGAACCGGGCGCTGGCGTCTTCCCTTCAGACTCTTCATGCGACCCAGGATCCCGCTCGTTTTCGGTTGCGCTTCATCACCCCCGGTAGCGTCCGTCGTCGACCTGCGCTCAAGGCTGGGCCCGCTGGGGCTCGCGGGCGAAGGCCTGCTTCCGTTGCTGTCCATCTTCTGCACGGTGAACTCGTCCTCGCCCTTGCCGGACCCGTATTCGGAGAAGAACGGGTTGCGCTCCGACAGCGAAGCCGAGGCCGGTCCGCCCTGCGAAGGAGACCGCCGGGAACCGTACCCAGCATCGGGGTTGGTGATCCGCCCGGAGGGCTGGTAATCACGGCCGCCGCGGTTCATGTTGCGGATCCGGTGAGCGAGCGACTTCTTGCGTTGCAGGCCATCCCCCCCAAGCTCAGCAGCCCGCTCCTCCTCGCGCTTCTGGATGGCAGTCCGCGCGGCCGGTGTTCCCTCCAAGAAGGTCGACGTGCCGAGACCGAGCGATTCGTCGCCGTGCAGGATACTGCCGCGGCTGAGCGGATCGAAGACCGGCGTCTCCTTGGAGCTCGAATAATTCCCCTTGTCCTTGCCGCCCCGAGACCACTCCATGAATGCCTCGTCATCCTGTTGCCCCAGAAACGTGGCATGGTCCGGCCTGGCGTTCAACGGCCCAGCCCCGCCGATCGTGTTGTTGAGCGAATCTTTCGGGAAGGCTTGCATGGGTGCACGCCGGCTCCCCTGTCTGTTTCGGTGCGGGTTCAGTGCGTCGAAGGGTCCGTCGTGGTGGAAAACTGCAATTGATCATGTTAGCAACCCACTTGCAACAAAACAGCGCGGCGCCACCTACTTCCGGAACCGTAGATGCTGGTTGCGTCCAACTGATCGATAATATCGACCCTGCGGCTGGGCTTGGTGCTCTTCTTCTCCCTGTTGTCACGGTGGCGCCGCTCGCGCTCCCGCTCGCGTCGCCTTTGGTCGCGCTGCTTTCGTTCTTCCTCGGTCATGATCTTATCATTATCTAGGATTGACGAATCCGAGTTCCGGCGAGGTCGCCTCTCGGGGCGCCGCTGCGGGGAGCGTGAGGGGTCCGGTGGGCCGCCACGGCCACCGTTCTCTTGCATTCTCCGCGCGCGAAGCGCCTCTTCTTGCGATCGAGTCGGCCGATGGTTCGGCGGCGGGCCCCTCCGGTTGGGCGGCGGCGCGCCCTCGCGGTAAGGGGGCGGTGGGGCGCGACGGTCAAGCGGCGGCGATGGTTTGGGGGCGTCTGGCCGGGGCGGCGCAGGCTTGTCGGATGTATCCACAAGCGTCAACGAACCCTGCGCGAACCATGGTCAGACTACGTTTGAGATGCGACTTTTTGCACGACGCCGGCGGCCGACCGGGTGTAATGCTTGCGGGGACGTACGAAAATCTCCTCGGCCGTGAGGGACGGCCTCTTGTCCAACGACATGCTTTCCGACTCGGATCGGATGTTGGAAAGGCTGGACCTGCCTGTGATGGCGGGGTCAAGAAACGGGTTGCGCGAGAGCGGGCGCGGAGGCGGGTCGTCGAATGGAGAAGCCGGGCTATGTGAGGTCGTGGGCGATACGGCGCGATTGCGGAATGGGTTGTTTGAAGGAAGGTTCAATGACAACCCGGCGGATCGCTGGTCTAAATGGGCGGAACCCCCCACGAGTCAGCGATCAAGTCGACAGGGGAAAAGAACAGGTTCGGCCGTCGGCAACGTGCATGCGAATGACGACGGTGACAGGAACATGAAACAGTAATCTCCTTAACATGACACAGCAGGCTCAATCGCAGAGCGAACCGATGGACATGCCCAGGCGCCAAAGCGGCCCCTTGGACTCGCAAAACTGGGAAGCGGGATGCGACCGACCAGGCACGCCTGCGTGGATCTCCCCCTTCGATGCTTGCGTTGGCCGCCACTGAGGGAGCGCAGCAGGGTTCGGCGTCTGCACCCGGAGTCGCCAAGGAGGTAGAAGAACGAATGAACGAATGCGATGTGCTCACCTTGCTGCGAACCTGCCATGATGGGCAAACGATGGCGAATCTGATGATGAAAGTTTGGCAATTCCGGTGTTGCTTTGGCGCGAGCCGCCGTTTTCGTGTCAACTCGGGTCGAGTTGACTGCTGCCCTGTGCGACCGTGTCAAAATGTCTTGGATTGAATTCCTTTGACCGGGGCCGGCGTCATACCAGTGGAGATAAGGAGTGTTTCTTCAGACAGCGGGTCGTTCCCGTCGTGGGTCCCGTCTCAAACGCTGTTTTCTTTTCTTCGCTGCGGGCTGAGGAAACGAGCGGGGGCGAGAGAATGTGACCGCCGAAGTGCCGCTAACGGATATATAATCCAGGCACGGTTGTGATCAATTCTCGGTGTAGCCACGCGGGGTCGAGATCGGACGAACGGCCGCGCGTCTCAAGCTTGAGTTTGGGTCCCGGGTAACAGCAATGTGGCCTTGGTTATGGGCCTGTGCTGCTGCTGCTAGATCGACTCGAAATCGTCCGAGACGTCAAGATGCCGAAGCGCGGTTCAGCAAATATAGGCTGTGGGGTATAACTTTGCGATAGGTTAGACGGGATTGAAAACGATCTTTCTCGGGCCCATCCGTGGGTTGGTGTTTCGGGGAGAGCTACCTAGTTGAGCAATTCCCAACACGTTGGGATTTTAGGGGTTTTGGTTTCGGGGGACGGACAGGCTCCTTTGGAGAGGGAGCGTGGGATCGGCGTCCAGTGTTGCGATTTCCACCGAGACGCAACCTTCACCCGCCGGAGACAGAAGGACCTTGTGCTATTCGGGCTTGTGCTTGTGGATCCGTGGAGTTTCGAGGGGTGGCCGCTGAGAGGGACAGCGGTGTGCAAACATGCGTGACGGGGAGTGCCCAGCTTGGTTAAGGGCGCAGCCGATGGCAAGATGTTTTACCTAGAAAACAGATCTTGTCGTCGGGGGCGAGGAGTGTTTTTGGCTACCTGACGGGGAGAGAGGCGAAGAGAGTGCTTGGTGGTCACCAGGGCAAGTTAATAAGATGGACATCTCGGCAACCCAGGGGGGCCAGCAAACATCCCCATGCTCTTTCTGTGTTCAGAGGGACGGATTACGCGCCATGCCTGTTTGGGACCACCTCCACGCTGGGCGGCGGTCGCCAAGCCTTCTGAGTCTGGGCACTTTTTTAATTGCCCCTGGCCTGATGTTCTGCAGGGACCAACATTGATGAACTGCCGCCCAGCTCAACAACCTCTATTTTCCCGCATTTGTCCCCCAAGCTAACTACTTCGTACTAGCACCCGACTATCTAGGTACCTTTTAATTGCAGTTACCTCATGGAGGAGGTTACCTCTTAAGGGGCTTGTGTTTGATGCCGTGGAGAGATGAATGGCAGGCCGACCATGGTGAGATTGATCGCTGAGGCACAGACGGCAACACTCGCCGGTTCCTTGCCTCGTCGCTTTGGGTCATGAAGATCCCACCCTGGTGGACGCTACCTTTCGTCGCATCGCGCAAACACACGCAGGTCCTCGGCATCAGGGCCAGCGGCGATTTTACGCCCGGCCCTTATCCCGAGTCCCCACCTCGAAGCTGGGGCAAAGCCCCGGCACCGCGTCACGACAGATGGCCAAGACCCGGATGAGATGTGAGATTGTACTTCACACCGGGGTTGGCGATGGACGACTGTCGAGTCTCACGAGGTACTGTATTGTACTAGCTTTCGACCTGGGCACAACTTTCCGCTTTTTTCTTCTCCTTTTCTTGTCGCTCCTCCTGCGCAGTTGAGGGCACCTCGGACCCTGAAGGGAAGGGATTCAGGGTCTCCTGCTCCACCTTGTCCGATGATCACAAACCGCGACTGCTCGCCCCGCAAACGGGAAGCGAGTGCACCCCCAGGCCTGGTCCTGTCATGCCTTCCAACAGGCCGGGGGAAACCATCCTGAAGTGCTCGGCTTGTTCCTCCCGCCCTGGTTCTCGTTGGATTTGATGATACTTGGGAACTACAGCTTTGAGGAAGTCAACGGAAAGCAAAGACGGAACCTGGGTGGACCACGACCCACCCTGGAACAGGGGAATTGCGAAAAGGGGTTTGGTGAGGCACGTTTTGCCCCGCCTTCCGATTCCAGCGAATGGTGGGGTAGTGAACCCCTGGAATGGGAGTTGAGATGGGATTGGTGTTTTATGTGTTCCTCAGGCACCAATCTCTGGCCAAAAAAAGCCGAACCCGAAAGGCAAAGAAAAGAGAATTAAGAAAAGGCAAAATATATAGAAAATGAAGAAAAAGAAGAGGCAGAGAAAACCAAGTAGAGTAAGTTAAAAGCAGCCGAGTTAAATGAAAAGCCGGCTTTGGTATTCCGAATGGCTTTCTTTTCGTTCCTCTAGTCGGAGCTTTCAGCGGCACCTACACTTGGAGTTCAGCTTTTTTTGGCCCGAGAGTGGGCACAGGCAGGGCAGGTAGGGTTCGGTCAGGTTGCCGGTTCCCGGGGACCGCAAGTGAATTCTCACTGCGGACCTACTATGTATAAACTTGACCTGAACTATTCATACAGCTGGTCGAAAATCCCACCTCTTCTCTTTTCTGCTGGCGTGCAATTAACTGAGGAGAATTGTGATTTGTTTCTTTTCCTTCATCCAGGAGTTCCTAGCACAGCCCCAAACTGGTTGGTCGTTTCATACGGAATTCGGTGAGAAGCTTAAGCAACTTAGGCTGCCAAACAGAGAAAGAGACGGTGGCCACGCAACTTGCGGTACGAGTCCCGGGTTTGGGATAGCCTAGGTACCTATGTGGTGGTCAATCGAGGGGTAAGCACAGGAGCCGACGAGCCGATGATCAAGAAAAACCAAGACATGCTTTGCTACTACGCGTCAGCGTGTCCTACCAGCCGGGTTGCACGAGCATTGGCAACCGCAACCTAACAGCGGCAGCGAGACGGAAGACGCGGGGAGGTCACACCGAGGCGAATGCCTGGAAGGAGGCATATCAAGTTCAGAGGGCTGCCATCTGGGTCAGTCGGACGAACTACACTACAGTTACCGATCCATAATATCATGAATATAACCCAGGATACCCGAGATCGATCACCGGCGGCCCGGTCAGCGGCCACACCGACTGGCACAAAATTTGCCCGACGAGCTAGCTGGATCAGAGCCCGAGACGGTGGTCCGCGACCTACCCAGATAGCCCAATGATGTGACGGACTCAGCGGGGGCAACGCCTGTGGCACATCCATGAGCTCGTCTTTGTCCGGATCATTTGGGGCTCCAGGCCATGTATGCAGCCAAGTAAGGCAGCGAGACAGGTGCAAAAAGTTTTATTTCTGCCGCCATCGTCGTGCTGCCCACCAGTCCAACAATGGGCAGCCACGAGCAGTTGGGTGTTGATAGAGTAAAGGACTGGGTGGCTGGTTGGATCCGGCCACGGTCACCGCGTGCGGTGCTTTGGTCGGTGAGGCAAAGGTCGCTTGGGATAAATCATGCCTGGGCGATCCTAGCTTGTGGAGGCAAAACCGGAAGGTGACTGAGGCCAAGGGCGCGACAGCTGAGGTCGGGAGATAGATATATGTGTTTCTGCAGGTCAAGCTGCGGTGAAGGTCAGGAGACCGAGAGATGCCGAGCCAGCTGAATGGATGTTGTCGGGTGTGGGTCGCGGCCCATTGGTGGTTTCGAACGGAGGCGTTTGCGCCCTTTGAAGCTGTGGCGCCGTAAATACGGCGGATCAAGGATCTAGAACTCCGGTTTGCTGCCTTCCTGACGCCCTTTCATGCCATTTGGCCACCCTCTTGGCCCCCCTTTTGCTCATCTCTTCCTGGTGTGCCTTTTGCATTAAGATTTCTGTTTCCGGATTATGCGGCTGGCGAAATGGCTTGCGGCGTACGCTCCCGACCGAGGTAGGGAATCCGGCCACCGTATTACACAGTGCGTGTTTTCGCGACCCCATCTTTGACTCCTCACCACCTAGCCTGACCGGGCCGTGACGCTGCATGAATCGTTAAGCGCCGTCCTCCTCGACTGGCAGCTTCCCACGCCCAAAGTGGTTGACATACCGACAGATCCAGCCTGTCGGGTCGCTTGCTACTGCGTAATATTGTTTCTCGCGCCCGGCCGACCAATTCACTCCGTGATTCCAGTCGACTGCACCGTGTAGAGTTGATGTGGGCGTTTTATTAGCGCCCTCACTTTGCTTCTCTGGCAGTGGGAAAGACTGTCTCGCTACAACAGGGCGGTTTGGCCTCTGCTTACCGACAGGAAGTCGACGGGAGGTTGCTTCCTGAGCGATGCCCGCTTCCGGTTGCATGTCTGCCAAGAGCGACACGCCTTTTGTGAGCAAGCGGCGCCCGAACGAGCCTCGTGACAACCATCGGAGACGGCTAAAACGTGCGTCTGCAGAATCCGATCTTCTGCTACTAGTGTCGTGTACACACCGTAATTGTTCCCAAGCTGCTAAGGCCGGCCACATTGCAAAACCGGCTGCAGACGGATGGTGCGTTGGCACTGCTAGGTTGTTCGGATTGAGAGGCTGAGGTGGAAGCATCTCCAGTGGCCACCAACCCACCTTGGTTGGGCACCCAGGGATTGATTGCCGCCTTTTCTGCCATTTCGCACTGTACATGCGGCGCCCGGTTGGCGCAGGCGCACTGTGGAGTAAGGCCAGGCGCCTGCCAGCCCCTGCTGAGGCATTCCTTCACAGCCCTCAAAGTCAGTTTCTTTGCAGCCGTCCCCTCGACCACCAATTTCCCTTCTCCCTTCTCCCATTCTCCGTCATCACCGAATTTTGGGGAACTCCCGCAGCCCGCTTTGAACCGTACCGAACAGCTGCATTTGCCAGGTAAGAACATCATCAACCCTCATTCTTTTTTTTTATCTTTCAAACGTCGTTTGGAGCCCGAGTCGAGGTTTGCATCCCCCGATAAAGGGCGCAAGCCAGTGACCTAGGCAGAGCCTTGGCAAAGGTGAGGAGCCTGAAGTCATCGCTGCTCGCCTCCGTCGCCGTCAACTCCGGGCAACACATTTCACAACCATTTTGCATTTAACCACCGAACCGGGTTGATCCCCCCCGCGCTTGCGAGTTTCACTTTGTTCAGCGACCCAAAAGCAGGCTGACTCTATTTTTCCGTACAGCAGCTTCGGACCATTGCCACGCAGCCACGCAGATTGGCGTCCCAGCACACGATTAAAGGAAATCACCCAGAGCATCAAGCAAAATGACGACGATGGTACGAACCCCGAATAATACCCCGAATAACTCGTGTTTGTGATGTGGCTGGCGTTTATAGTCGGTTGGTTTCAGCTACCTCTCCGCTCATCTTGGCCCCCATCCCGCCTTGGGGGCCTTGAAAGGCGGTGTGGCAGCGGGCCTTTGAAATTCGTGATGCCCGCCTGCTTTGAACTGCCTTACTAACGGAATATAGGATCTCCGCGTCGGGAACAAGTACCGGATCGGTCGTAAGATCGGTTCGGGCTCGTTCGGTGACATCTACCTGGGCACCAACATCATTTCGGGGGAAGAGATTGCCATTAAGCTCGAGAGTGTGAAGGCGAAGCATCCGCAGCTTGAGTATGAGGCCCGCGTCTACAAGTCGCTCGCCGGCGGCGTCGGCATTCCGTTCGTCCGCTGGTTCGGCACCGAGTGCGACTACAATGCCATGGTTTTGGACCTTCTTGGACCCAGCCTGGAGGACCTGTTCAACTTCTGCAACCGCAAGTTCTCGTTGAAGACGGTCCTGCTCCTCGCCGACCAGCTGATTTCCCGCATCGAGTACATTCATGCCAAATCGTTCATCCACCGCGATATCAAGCCCGACAACTTTCTCATGGGCATCGGCAAGCGGGGTAACCAAGTCAACGTCATCGACTTTGGTCTGGCGAAGAAGTACCGTGACCCCAAGACGCACTTCCACATCCCGTACAGAGAGAACAAGAACTTGACCGGCACGGCGCGCTACGCCTCCATCAACACTCATCTTGGTGTCGAGCAGTCTCGCCGCGACGACATGGAGTCGCTCGGCTACGTCATGCTTTATTTCTGCCGTGGCTCCCTCCCGTGGCAGGGCCTCAAGGCAGCGACCAAGAAGCAAAAGTACGACCGCATCATGGAGAAGAAGATGACGACGCCCACCGACGTCCTCTGCCGTGGTTTCCCCAACGAGTTCGCCATCTACCTGAACTACACCAGGTCGCTCCGCTTTGACGACAAGCCCGACTACAGCTACCTGCGCAAGATCTTCCGCGACCTCTTCGTCCGTGAGGGTTTCCAGTACGACTACGTATTCGACTGGACCGTCTACAAGTACCAGAAGAATGCGCAGGCCATCCAGCAGGCCGCCGGCAACACCGCCCAGGCCACCCAGGGCGACCCCAAGGATGCCCAGGCCGCCGCCCGTAAGGACGCTCAGGCGCTACCTCGCGGAACCAGGAAGCAGATCACCGGTGATGCCCCGGATACCAACCGTGCCGTCGGCGGAAGCGACAGGATGTGAGTGACTTACCAAGCCTAGCCCAAGCATTCCTAGTAAGGAATCATATTTCCTTCGTGTTTGGTGCGCGCTCATCAACGCTGGCCGGAGGGACAATGCTGACATGGAATGCTGACGGTCAGTTTGCGATAATAGGCTGCGCTCAGCTGCGAAAGCTCAGGGCGCTGGCTCGGGATATGCTACCAACAAGTACCGGCCCATGGACTGAAGCACTGGACAAAGGTTGATTTGACGTTACCACCCCTCGGGCTATATGAGTTTGTTTCTCGTCGACTGGCTTGGCTGGCCCTTTCGCGGGCCTTGTCATGAGCATCTGGATCCCTTTGCGGAAGCAGCTGTGCTCCGCCGGACCGGATCAGCATCGATAACGGATATACGCCTTCGCTACCATGACCACCAGCATATCGGGACTGCTTTTTCTCCCTCAGTTTTCTTTCGACATCTCATCAGTTCATGACCTTTATTTGCTCGGATGACCTTTGGTCCGGCGCTCTGTCAGGTGGCAATCGGCTTCGCAGCCCGCCATTTGACTGGCTGTCCAGACCGGGGATCTACCGAACGGCATGCCCGGCACTCTGATATTATTGGGGTGTCGCTTTGAGGGAGGGGCAGTCGTTGTTTGTGGTAGCGTTTTCAGCGCCCCGAAAAGCAATGGTCAACGACGAGACGGGACTTTGATTCGACGGCGACCGTTCAGGGCGGTCGCTTCTCGGGTTCCTTGTCGTAGGAAATCGGCCAATTGCATAATTCACCGCACACACCGCTCAGACCCTTTTTGTGTTTATTTTCGTTTTGGTCTTGCATTTTTCCTTGCACTCTGCATTTATGGCATCGGGACACGCTTGTGGGGAGGTAACAGGGGACGAAGCAATAGTTTCCGGCATGGGCAGGGTGAAGACAATCATCAGTTAACTCTCAATCATGGATGCAAACTCGGCCTCGGCCTTAATGCCGGGGCTTCCAGACCATGATTGAGGAATTAGCTGACAGGCACACTCGGAACATTGGTCATGGCTTGTTGCGATACACGAGGATTGAGGGGGTTGGGTTACTGGCAAGGACGTTCGGAGAGAGGCATGTTTAGCCGTGGGCAACTCGGGCGCCTCTCTCCGCCCCCCCGGTGCTTTCCAGTTCTGAGGCCACCGTTCGGTGGCGATGGACGACAACACCCCCCGATCCTGTCAAGACGGCCATGGTATCACGATCGGACAGTCCGGCTGCTGACGGTAGCCGTTCGGGTTCCGGGTATAGGCACCAGCTCGCACTGTTGACCGGTTTGAGGTGCCACCAGTAACGCATACCATTCGTTTCATTAATATCAGTCTCGTTTTGCTTTTATGCCTCACGTCCACTGTGGCCCGGTAATGGAAATGTGCCCCGTCATAAATCATCGCTTCTGCAAGGTGATCAGGTAGCGCGGTGCTCAGCCTCCTCTGATGCATGGAAAAGTCGGTGTCGAGAGGCTGTACAGGTCAGAACGTATCTAAACCCCTCTTGGACGCGGATTCTCAACTCAGGCATCAGCGGAGAGCCAGTCGTATAAAGAATGGTAGGACCCGTTATTTGAGCTAACAAACAAACAAGAGTGCCCAAGCAGTTCTCCCTCACCACTAACTCGCCGCTTGCCCGTTTCTCGCCCAGAACCTCCCACCCCCTCCCCCGCACTACCTTGACCATCCCTGCCGGTACATGACGAAAAACGGTGCGAAGTGCATCAAGAGACACCGTTTCGGAACCCAACCACGTCACGTCGCACCGTTTAATATCCACACCTGCGAGAGGTCTTCGGATGAAGTCACGCAATACCTCGATAGATGCTGCAGCCATGGCGCCGTCAACACTTGATCTGTTCATCCTCACCTTCAATTGCGCCAAAACCTTCATCAACCCTCCTGTCTTCGCCGCCCATCTCCATGGCGCTTTCGCGGCGCAGAATACGGCAGACCTGCCAGACCTGGTTGTGTTGTAAGTCGTGGATATCCAAATACCCCTGCAGAAGTGGTCTCGTGCCCATCGCGAGATGCGGCTAAGAAACACAACTGAGCAGAGAGCGCCGCGCTGTCCCAGTCTCTGGTTTCGGGGTGTCTAGACCTATCGTATCCCACATGCTTACCCCGTTTCCTTCGCCGATAGCTCGCTCCAGGAGGTAGCGCCGCTCTCCTACGCCTTTATCGGCTCCTACTTTCTCAACCCCTACTACGCCCGCTTCGGGGAGGCGCTCAACCTCGCTTCGGCAAAGGTGCTCGCGACAGCCGACACCGACGATGAACGTGCCCCCCTCTCAGCAGCCGCGCCTCGCAGGGGGACACCCCCACCATACACACTCGTGCGCGCGAAGAACGTCGGGATGACGGCCATCCTCATGTACGCGCGAGACCCGACCTCCATACGAAATATCGAAGAGGCAGAGTGCGGCTTCGGGGCGGCAGACATGGGCAACAAGGGCGCGGCCGGGCTGAGGGTGACTTGGAGCGGCCAAGCAGACGAGACGGGGCTGAGCAAAACGACAGAACTCACCTTCGTAGCCACGCACCTCGCAGCCATGGAATGGAACCTCAAAAAGCGTAACGCCAACTGGCGCAGCATCGTCGCCGGCCTGACCTTTTCCAACCCACGAACCCTCCTCCCAGACGGCTTCCCCGCCGACCAAGCCGGCCCAACCCTCGACCGCACCGGCGCAGGCGACAGCACATCCCGCCGCCTCCCCACCGGCGACAGCCCCGACCCCAGCGAAGAAGAACAAGAAGACTCAGAGGAAGAGGAAGAGGAATCCACACACCCCCTCCTCCCGCACCCCCAACTCCCGCCCACCACCCCCGCAACCACCCTCGCCGCCCTCCACGCCCTCTCCATCTACAAACCCACCTCCCACCTCTTCGTCTCGGGCGACCTCAACTACCGCATCAGCAACACCACCCCCCCACCCTCCTCCGTCTTCCCCTCCTTCGACCCGTCCTCCGAACACCACCACCCCCACTTCCTCCCGCGCGACCAGCTGACGCGGGAACGCCGCGCCGGACGCACCCTGCACGGCCTGGCGGAGGCGCCGGTGCGGTTCGGGCCGACGTATAAATTCGATGTGCTGGACGGGGCGGAGGGGGCGGCCAACGAGGAGGCGGTGCGCGCGGGGAGGGAGGTGGATGGCGTGCCGGAGGTGCCGTGGCGGTTTGCGCCGCATCGCTGGCCGGGGTGGTGTGATCGGGTGCTGTATTTGGATGTGCCGCGGTGGGTTTCGTCGGCGTCTTCGGGGGGTGGTTCTGAGGGGGAGGGGGAGGAGAAACCGCGCGTGGAGGTGGACGCGTACGATGCTCTCCCGCTGATGGCGTGCAGCGATCACCGGGCGGTGTACTTCCGGGCGCGGGTGCCGGTGCTTGGCGCGGAGGAGATGGCGCCGCCGGCGGATATTGAAGCGGACGAGGACGGGTTGGGGCTGGTAGCGGAGGATAGTGGTGGGATGGTGGATCCGCGCGTGCGGATGCCGGTGCCTGTGGACGTGCATGCGTGGGAGCGGCGGGCGGCGGCGAGGCGGAAGGAGGTGGTTGTGGGCTGGACGGCGTTGCTGTGGAGTACGAGGGAGGGGGCCGTGTTGTTGGCGACGTTGTTGGCGTTGGGGGTGGGGAGTTGGTGGTTGTTGAGGGTTTGGTGAGCGGGATACGCTTAGATACCTAAGGGAGTTGGGTTAGATATATATTTACGTTTGGAGCAGGCTGGGAGATTTAAGGTGAGGTATAATGGCGTCGGTTGATAGTATGGCTTCTACTCTTTTTGTGCGGTGAGGCGCAGTTTATAGACTTCGGCGACGTAATATAAGCAAGTCGTAGAGTGCTGTGGTGTGGTTCGAGTTGCATTGGGTGCCCTGCGTGATTGAAGTGTTGTTGAGCTTCGAAGTAAGTTCTGAGACGGGTAATAAAAACAAATAGAAACCAGCGGGTAAGAGAAAACCGCATTGAAGTGGTAGGAGGCGAAGAACAAAGTGTAGAGAGTAGTGAGCGAACAAATGGGGGCCAAACAGGGCATCATCAAGAACGGAAAGGGATAAGGCACCGCGTATTTCTTTTCTATCAGGGATTATCTAGCGAACGGTACTAGCCATGGCAGCTAGAGATCTGCCGGCACCTTGGTCGTTTCGCTGTTAGGTTCGTAGGTATAGTAATGTGCAGCCACGGTTCCTCCTCCTAACTAGGTAATGGCAGCCTCCCATCAGCCAGCTCCAACAAACTCTCGTAAGAATACGTATAATAATAATACGGCAACGCCCGCATCACCCCCCTATCCCCCATATACACGCACCGTAGGTAAGTCGCAATCACAAACACATGCTCCATCCGGCCCGACCCCCCAAAAACGCCTGCTGTCCGCCTAAAAATCACAGCAAAACTCGCCCGCTCCATATCTGTTGCTTGCCACGAGAATAAAGTCAAACAGACAAAAGCAAAACTCTTCCTTCCTCTCCAGCAGCGTGTCTCATAACCAGCAGCCCCAAGGCAACAAACGCTGGCTTGGATGAAACTGCAACGACCCCCTCAACGTAGATGTGGATGCCCCCCTCAAACCGGGTATTCGTAACTCAAAACCAGCCAAAAGGAACAACGAAAAACCAGCGCGAAGCCCGCGTTTCCCATTTCACCACCGATCCACCTCATACTGCTCTCCCCTCCCCAAGGCGCCTTCAAAAATCCTTAAAGTACGCATCGTACTTGCCGACCATCTCGTCGGTGTACTCGTCCTTGTGGGCGTCCTCCTCCGGGTAGATGTCGAAGCACTGGGCATCGCCGGGGTACCTAACCGGGGGGATGATGGGGCCGTGATGGCGCTTCTGGTAGACGGCGTCCCAGTCGACGCCCGCGAAAAAAGGGTGCGCCTTGACCTTGGCGGCGCCGCCCGAGATGTTACCGAGGCGGCGGGACCGGTCGACGGTGCAGAACTGCCGGATGATGTCCTTGGCGGCGTCGCTGATGACGGGTTCTTGCGGGAAGACGATGGGCTTTTCGACGATTCTATGTGGGGGTTGGGATGGTTAGGGTGGGAGGGAGGGTTGGGGTTTAAGGGGGGTGGGGTGTGAAAAGGGGTTCGTACTGCTTGTAAATCTCAATAGGATTTTGATGCCAGAACGGCGGATAGCCCGTGAGGAACTCGTAGATGAGGATCCCTAGCGCCCACCAGTCGACCGCGGTGGTGTGACCTTTGTTATGGATCACCTCCGGCGCGAGGTACTCGGGTGTGCCGCAGAGGGTGTAGGTCTCGACTGGGTGGCCGGATTCGTTATTTCCTAACCGCTTCGCGAAACCAAAGTCGACGAGCTTGATGTGGCCCTCGCCGTCGAGGAGGAGGTTTTCGGGCTTCATGTCCCGGTAGGCTATCCCCCCTTGGTGCTCGTGCAAGTGTTCGAGAATCAGAACAATCTCGGCGGCGTAGAAGCGGGCCATGTCCTCGTCGAAACGGCGGAACTTGCGCAGGTAGGTGAAGAGTTCGCCACCGGGCACGTAGTCGAGGAGGATGTAGAGGAATTCGTGGTCCGAAAAGGAGGCAACATAGTTCGTTATAAAGGGGTGCCCTCTCACATCGGCCAGGATTTGGCGCTCGTGGCGCACGTGGTCAATCTGCTTCAGCTTAATTACTACGGCTGATTAGCATTCCTGCCCTTGCCTCTGCACCCCAAGCTTCCAAGTGAACCTACCCTCGGTTTTCCGGAGTATCTTGAGCGCATACACCTTGCTGCGATCGGCTTCGGTGCCATGGGACGGCCGCACGAGGCAAACACGGGCAAAGGTGCCTAGATAAGGTGTAAGTGACAATGCGCCAGGCCGAGGGGGCCAAACACCCTACCTGTTCCTAATGTCCTCACACGAACAAGGTCGCTCACAGTCAACTTTCTAGACGTCACATCGAAGGGCTCATCATTAAAATCTCTCTGTTGTGATTGCTGCGATTGCTGCTGTTGTTGCTGCTGTCCGTTAGCGGCAGCCCTCATAGCAGCCACCTGCAATGGGTGAAGCCCCGGCGGAAGCGCCTGCGAATGCGCCACCGTAGCCGCCATTGTGTCGGTGGGTTGGGCTCAACTTGGCGGTGGTGTCGTTCGTTGCGTAGGTAAGTGAGGTGCGCACGGGAAGAACCTCTTTAGACGTTCAAGTGGTTATATGCGGGTCTTGGTTCCGAGGCTCTCGTTGCGTTGTGGTGTGGTGTGGTGTTCCCACGTGGTGTGTAGTTTGCTGGCAGGTGATTGATTGCGGGGCAAGTAGATGGAAGGGTGGCCTTGTTGTACACATGTGCTTAGGGACTTGCCCTGCCCCGTTCGTGATCGAATGGGAGAGTGGGTAAGTGGCCCAAGTAAGGTGGGTAGGGAATCAGGTATAAAGAAGATGGGGAGCTCGAGGGAGGGGGTCGTAGCTGAACATGAGATCGAAATCGAAATCCAGCCTCCTGGGGTTGCATGGGACCGAGGGCGGGTGGAGTGAGTTGCCGAAGAAGGGACAAGCTGACAGGGCAGCGCGGCAAACGGCAGGTAATGAACAATGGCTGAATGCGCAATGGATGAATTGGCCGAGGGATTGCCTTCCTCCTTCGAGCCCAGCTCGCGGCTCGGGGCTCGCGGGGTTTAAACAACCTGGAACGTGGGGTAGGGGACAGGGGACAGGTTTGAGGAAGGCGATCAGCGGCGCTGGATGCTCGCCAATTAGGTGCTAGGGCATTGGGGCTTGGCAAAGGAAGCGGCGGATGACGTTGGCGTTGCAGGACAAGCGGACCCTGAAATATCGCCAAATCCCGGAACCAACCTCGCAACTTGGGCAACAAACCTGGAAAGAAGCCGTCAATAAACGGGAAAGTGGGAAAGAGGGATTGTTATCCAGGTGGGAAGCAGGAATGGCGTATCCTGCTTGTGCGGTTAGATTGCTTAGGAGCTTACACTAGTACAGCGCACCGAAGCAAACTTTCAGACGACATCCACCCAACTTGGAAAGAGGAGATGGAGTGTAAGATGCCGCCCATCCGGTAGTGTCATGGCGGCGATGTCATTGAAGCAATCTGCCAATCTGCCCGAAACGGCGCGGGCCGGTTTCCATGGTGGGACTTGGGCCCCTAGGTCGGGTCCGGAGATGAGCAAATCAGCCAGAAAGAACCGGTTGATGGTGGTATGTAAGTCAAGGACGCAGAGATAAAAGGTAGGCGGAAGGCCTTAATATCCCCGATGTGGTTCGGACGAAACCAACGCTTGTTAGGTGTTGCTGTTCATGGACACTAGTCAAATGGAGCCTGGAATGTTTCATGTTCCTGACTTCAGGTTCCATGACACCTTTGCGTTGGGACTCAATTGCAGTACCTGTTAGGTACCTTATGATCATCACCCAAACCGGGTGTAGACTGTAGCTGAGGTGGTTGAACGGATCGCTATTTTGGATCCGGTTCGCGGCTGCACGGCATCGAATGCGAGGAGGTGAAGAATGCAAGTTCCGTCACTCATCCATGATGGAATTGAAGAATGGGGCAGGGCTGCTAGGCGGTGGGCTGCAGGCGGCTAGATGGAAGCGGGGCAACCGCTGTCAGTGTGGCCGCAGGGATGTGCCAGCCTTGGGTCTGGCGAGGGAGGGGCTCCACATCCAGCGGTGGGTGCCGGATGGGGTGCTGCCTCGTGAGCATTACTTGCCCAAGCATTCTATTCCGTTCGTAACTTGGGTCGGCATCTGGTTGCCCATCACCTGTCAGCCGCACACACGAGACGGGTATCAACTTCGAAACACCCAACGACGAGCCCCTTCACCTTCCAAAACGCTACGCCGCTATATCCCACATTAGATCACTCATCTCCATCGCGCCGATCATCGAACCAACCGCTACTCCCGAGCAATGTCATATTAACTTACCGTCCCCCCAAAACCATCATCCGTCCAGTTCCCCGCCAACCCTCGACTTGCAACACCCCCCGGGGGCTGCAATCCGAGATACGAACTTCCACGACCTATAGCACACAGGATGTTGAACTTCTCGAGCTTCGTACAGAAGGCGCAGCAGTTGTTAGACCCCGTGCAGGGCTTGAACCTCTCCGAATCCGACCGGAATCCGTCTAAAGCATCCTTGTTCCAGAGCCAGTTTAGGCTGCCGTCATCTCAACACCCTCTCTATGAGATAACGGCCGAGCTCACCATCCCACCCGCGAATGCGACACAAGGCGACCGAGACCGGGATCGGGGCCACCAGTACGCCGGCAAGCTCCATCTCTCCGAAGCCTTCCTCTGCTTCTCCACCACACCGTCTAGCTTCCTGCAGTCGGCCACGACGACGACCTCTTCAATATTTACAGGGCAAACACACGGGGGAGGTCCTGGCGGCAATGGCTTCACATTTCCCCTCTGTTCTATCCGAAGAGTCGAGCGGTTACATAGTCAAAACTTCCAGGTATGAGGGCTTGTTCCCAATAACCGGTGTAGCGCATGGGCTGACGAGAATGCCAATCTAGTTTGCACTCTCATTATCGACTTGGAATGGTATAAGCCAGGATGCCGCTAAGGAGAAGGATAAGAAGGAGCTCAGGGAACAACGCGTGACGCTGCAGCTTGCCGGGAATCGACAAGCCTGCGAACGTTTCTGCGATGGACTCAAGAAAGGACTGCGAGCAAATGTCGGCATGGTGGCCAAGCTAAAGAAGGTCACGTCCGAATGCTACTCCGAATACCTCCTCCGACCCGAAGATAAGAAGAACGCGGCTCCTCCCGATGCTGGCTTGGGCATGCTCTTTAAGTATCCTGGCGACCCCAAGAAGCTGCGCGACAGAGCGAAGATGAGGTTATGGGCCGAATATCTTAGGGACAACGGTCGGAACACGACCTTGATTCGCCAGCCTACGTTTCACAAACTCATCCGAGTAGGGTTGCCGAACAGGCTAAGAGGCGAGATGTGGGAGTTGACGTCCGGTTCTATCTACCTCAGGCTGGAAAGTCCAACCCTCTACGCCGACACCCTAGCCAAGTTTTCCGGCCAGGAATCGTTGGCAATCGACGAGATCGAAAAAGACCTAAACCGCAGCTTACCCGAGTATCCGGGCTTCCAGAGCGAGGAGGGTATCGGCCGCCTCCGCCGGGTCCTGACCGCCTACAGCTGGGTGAACGCCGACGTCGGCTACTGCCAGGCTATGAACATCGTCGTTGCCGCACTCCTTATTTACATGTCAGAGGCCCAGGCCTTCTTCCTCCTTTCGACTCTGTGTGACCGCCTGGTACCCGGGTACTACTCAACAACCATGTACGGCACGCTGCTCGACCAAAAAGTGTTTGAATCTCTGGTGGAGAAGACGATGCCGATATTGTGGGAGCACCTCGTTAAGAGCGATGTCCAGCTTTCCGTCGTCTCCCTTCCCTGGTTCTTATCACTCTACATCAACTCAATGCCGCTTGTGTTCGCATTCCGAGTCCTCGACGTTTTCTTCGTCGAGGGTCCCAAAGTATTATTCCAAGTCGGCCTGGCCATCCTCAGGATCAACGGGGAGGAGCTGTTGGACGCAACAGACGACGGCGCTTTCATCTCGGTGCTCAAGTCCTACTTTGCTCGCTTAGACGAGTCTGCACATCCCAAGTCGGAGAACCCGAAACTGAGGGCCGTTACCAAATTCCAGGAGCTCATGGTCGTCGCGTTCAAGGAGTTTTCTGGCATCACTCACAGCAGCATTACAGAACTTCGTCTGAAGAACAAAGATGCCGTCCTAAGCAATATCGAGAACTTCGCCAAGCGCACAGCCATCAGGAACCTTGGGCCGGATAGTAAACTGCTCAGCAACGATGAATTGGGCGCACTATATGATCGGTTTTATACAGTCTTGTACGAGAGACAACAGCGCGATCATATCATCAAGCAGGAACAGGCGAGGCGAAACAAAAACAGCCGGTCACGGATTGCGGAAGCCAGCGAAGGTGATAACGTCGAGAAAGGGCGCGTTGGTTTGGGCCCGAGCACTAGCCTCATGGACTATGATGCATTCCGCGAATTCCTTGCCGGCATGTGCAAGTGGGCCATCTCAGATGCGCCTTCGACACCCCAACGGGACGCATTTGCGGAAAAGGACAAGGGTTTCTATGGCAGCTTCAGACGGGCCGATACGGTGCTGTCGCCGTGGGGAGCCGGCCCAGAACCGGCGGAACATGAATTCCTCCAGAGGCTGTTCCAGAAGTGGGATACCGACGCTTCCTCAGCCCTCACCCTGCAGAAAGTCGTGTCCGGCCTCGCAGGCATCAAAGGGAAGCGTGACATTATGGGGGCCATTAATTACTTTTTCGAACTCCACGACGATAACGGCGACGGCAAGGTTGACCGGGAAGGGATACTACGCATGTCGGAAGCTTTGCTGTTCCTCTCCCGTCGTGGACTCGAAGGCACGTTGAGCCCGTCGAATTCGAGCGTAGCGCTAGGCGGAGAGAACGCGAATGGTACCCAGGGCGACGTCCAACCGGTGAGCGAACGATTCCTCGGCAGCGTCAGCGCGTTCATAAGGAGATGCTTTGAGTACGCCGATCCGGATCACCCGAAGAACCAAGATCATTCGGTGCGGGAAGTTCAACAGAAATCCGAATCAACACTCCTCGACGAGCCGGCGGGCGAAGAGCTAGCAAACCCCGACGCATTCGCCATTGGCGATGACGACGATGAGGATGATGACGAAGACGAGGATGATGAAGACGACCTCCTCGCGATGGACTCGCCGACTGGCAGCCCGAAAACAGCCGCTAAGAAGTTTGGAAACTCACCACCTACCCTCCAGCTCAACTCGACGGAATTGACCCCCGGCGCCGACGTCGACACACGCCGCCGCGTCTCCAAGGCTCAATCCGAAAAAGCCAACATCGCCCTCGACCCGTCCAACCCCTTGCACATCACCCTCCCCACCTTCCGCATGGTCGTCCTCGCCGACGAACTCCTCGAGCAATTCTTCGAAACCTCCTTCCCCGCCTCCTTCCACATCATCGAGGGCCTCACCACCACCCCCACCAGCGCCTCCTCCCTCACCACCTTCTCCAGCCTCGGCATCGGCGCCGGCCGCGCCGTCAACGCCGCGCTCGGCACGGGACAAGGCACACCTGGAGGAGGGCCTGCGGGCGGCGCCGGACGCGGCCTGCGCGGCGTGCTCGACAACATTGTCACGGACGGCATGCGCGTCGCGGCTGAGGTCCGCCGCCGCATGGAGGAGGCCCAGAAGGAGCTCGAGAAGAATGCATTGCCGGAGACGCAGCAGCAGCAGCGGGGCGCGGGCGCGGGCGGTGATGATGAGGAGGAGGATGAGGATGAGGATGGCGGGTTTGATCGCGCGTCGACGAGGAGTGGGAAGGGGGGCGGTGCCGCGTACAGAGGGGATGCCGAGCGTCGGAGTGTGAGGAGCTCGGATAGGGATTTACTAACGGGGGCTGATGCGGAGGCGAGTGATGTCGCGCTGGCGGGGGTGGGGGATGGGGTGGAGGGGGGTGCAGCGAGTGGGGCGGGTTCGTCGAGTGTGAATACCGCTGGAGGAGGAGGAGGGGGGACGGGGAAGGTTGTGGGGGTTGAATTTGACGGGTAGAAGCCGTTGAGACCGGCACGGTGGTGGGTGTGGTGGCCAGGGATGGGGTGAAGTGAAGGCACGAGCGAATGCTACGATACTACTACTCTTTTGGCTTATTTTGGCTGGACATTGACTCGGCGGTGTTTGCTGAAATGTCGGCACAATCCTGGCGTCTGGAGGAATGGACTTGGAGTCAGGGAGTGGATGGGAGGGAGCTGCTTGAAAGTGAGTGGCCGCCCGAGTCGTCGGTTGAGTATGGTGGCTGCTATTAGTCTAGTGGTGGTCTAGACTCAGATATACTCATACATTGTATCGTGGTCCTGGGTGCCGTTCACGCCGATCTCATGCTTTCTGGGAGGTCAGGGGTCTCTCCGTGGGTTATGTCTCCGCGGGATTTCGCTGGATGTCGCTTGGCATTCTCCACGAGCTTTCTGTCTGGTGTGCTTTGGAGTTTTTATCTCCCCTGGCATCCGCCGAGAACTAGTGGACGCCTCCATTTTACATGTTGAGGCTAGGGTTGTCTAGACTCTCGAGTGAGACCTGTAGCGAGGAATGCTCGTCTATATAAACCACATGGTCGCTTGGCTATTCTCTTCTCCCTCCTATCGTCACCGTTATGAGCATTCCACGCCCCGCACTGGGGCTGTCTTACATCGCGCCAACACCATGAAACTATCGTGAACCGACGCGACGGCGTCCTGGCCGTGAAATTGCTTGCTGATTGCATTGTCCCCATCCGCTATTCAAATACACTGCTCACCCCAGTGCCGTCATGGAAGCAACACCTGAACAGTATCCGGCAGCCTTGCTTGCGTGCAGCGCCCTGCAGTCCGCTCCTTCGCCCTAGGTAGATCTTTTACTCTCCTTCATTGCCTGACGGCCTTTTGACGTCGCCGTCGTCCTCTCTTTACGTCAGTCAATATGCGACTCCGGGTCGGCCAGGCGCTCGCGGCCGCTGCCGGTCTGCTGAGCGTCGCCGTCGATGCTCAGGGTTTTCTGGGCTCGGTTGCGGCTGAGATTGGTGCCTGCGGATCGGATAACTTTGTTAATCTTGGTTGTTGTAAGTTGATATTTTGGGTTATTTCTCTTCTTCTCATGCTCTCTCCCCTTTCCGTTTGCCCGTCCCCCCTTTTTCGGCATCCCGCAACTCTAGATGGTTCTCATGACAACTCAACTACCCTCTCCTTCTCACAACAAAACCGAGGAAGAAGGCTAATCTTATGGGACAGTCCCCAACTTCGTCATCAACGCCGGGCTCTTCTTCAACTTCAGCCCCCAAGGCCCCAATCCCACAGATCCCTCCCGCAGCTTCCCCGACTGGGACCCCGGCTCCAACATCAACAGCACCGTGACCCCCCTCAACTGCGCCCGCGTCTGCCGCGGCTACGGCTACAAGTTCGCGCCCCTCCGCGACAACACCTGCACCTGCGGCATCCAGCTGCCCACGGGCTACGAGCCGAGCGGCACGGCCCTCTGCAACCGCCGCTGCAACGAAGACAACACCCAGACCTGCGGCGGCCTCCTCGATGCCCAGATCTTTGTCGACCCGACTTTTGCGGCGAATGAGCTCGTGCCCATCACCAACTCGAACCCGAATATTGCCGAGCACTATCAGCATCTGGGCTGCTACAATGCTCCCGGCGGGTTCCCCACCCAGGATGTGAGGGCGTCGGCGTTGGTGGTGGATATCGATGTTTGTTTTAACTTGTGTGCTGGCCTCGGGTATCCGCTCGTTCACGGCTCCCCGGAAGCGTATGTCACTACAGTTTCCAGGCATGGGTATCATGAATGTGTGTATTGACGTGTGTTTGCAGTGGCCAGATTCGCTGCCAATGCGGGTCGGCATTCGGCCTCGGAGCGTTCCGCGTCCATGCTGAGCTCCTGTCCACTCCGGGAGTGTGTAACACGACGTGTGATGCTGGACCCGGGTGAGTACTAGTCCTCCCACCCCCTTCTCCTACATCATAACTAACGAACACGATGTGCCCAGCGTCTTTGGCGACTGCGATACCACATCCCAACGTTGCTGCGGCCAGAACAACATCTACCCCGTGTACATCAACACAGAACTACAAGGCTGCTACACCCCCTTGATCCCCGGCTTCAAGCGCCTGGTCACCGACCTCCTCTTCGAGTGTGACGACATCCCTAACACCCTGACCGGCCCGCCGACAGTGCTAGATCAGCCGGGCTACGACCCAGCCCTCATCATCCAAGCCGAGGCGGCGCTGATTCGGCGGCCGACCGTACCCGTGCCGGGGAGCAATACGTTTTATCTCTATGGGTGTCTCGGACTGGGGCCGCTCGGTATCGGTGGTATTTTCAACCCCCTGCTGTCTCTACTGCTACCGTCTATTAGCCCCGCGACGCTGGACTCATGTGCAGCCGAGTGTGATAGTAGGGGGTTTAGGGCTTTTGGCATGGTTAATGGCGTGTAAGTTGACGGATTCCCTTCTACGGGCTATGGAATTTGTGCTGACCGTGTGCTAGGGATTGCCACTGCGCGCCTGGTCTGCTTCTCGGCATCACAATTGATCTCATGGGAACCTGCCGAGTGCTTTGTGCAGATGCCAACAACATCGCATGTGGTGGTGTTACGAGCCCCATCGTGTATACCACAAATTCCGGCCTCGGCCTCTTCCCACAGATAGCGGCTCGTCTGGCGTTGCCGTTACCGGTGTATGAGTGTGACCATACGAGTAAGTGTTGTCTTGCATAATTCTCATCTTTAGGGGGGAGGATCCGAGGGGAAGTGGGCCTCCTCTCGCTTTGGTTTATTCTTTTATTGTTATGGTGTATCCTCGCTAACTCTGCGTAGCTACGTCAACCAGGACTCGAACGACTACAACGACAACCACTACGACTTCGACGTCCACATCGGTCAAGACCACCAGCACTACCACCACTGGGACTACGACCACGACTGCTACCCAAACGACAAGCACAACAACCACGGGCACAACGACAACAAGCACCACGGCTACTGAAACCAGCACGACCACGACCACCGAGACGACAAGCACAACCACAACGGGAACAGAGACTACTAGCACCACCACGACAGATATCTCAACGACAAGCACAACCACAACTGGGACCGAAACGACCAGCACAACGACCACGGGTACCACGACAACAAGCACGACTGCCACTGAAACGACCACAACTACGACCACCGAGACAACAAGCACCACAACCACTGGGACCGAGACTACGTCGACTACGACAACTGACATCTCGACGACGAGCACGACAACCACCGGGACCTCAACCACTAGTACGACAACTACTGATATATCAACCACGAGTACCACGACCACGGGAACCGAGACGACTAGCACCACCACAACGGACATCTCGACAACCAGCACAACCACTACCGGAACCTCAACCACGAGCACAACCACCACAGCCACCTCCACAACGAGCACCACAACAACGACAACAACAAGCTCCACCACCACCGACATCTCCACCACGCACACAACCACAACCGACACCAAAACCACCAGCACCACCACAACCGACGTCTCCACAGCACGCACCACCACCTCCACCACCAGCACTCACACCCACGTGCGCGTCACCAAGACCACAACCACCACCACCACCACCACTAGCTCCACCACCACCGACGACGAAACTAGCACCCGCTACTTCACCGCCGACGTCACCACCACGCGCACACGCACCAAAACGGCGTATACCACGGTTACCAAGGGCTGGCCGTGGCCGTGGCCGACGGGCGGGCCGGGACATCCAGGACACCCGGGGTACCCGGGGTGGCCGCATCCGGGGCATCCTGATCCGGGACATCCAGGACATCCGGGGCATCCTGATCCGGGGTATCCGTATCCGGGACATCCACACCCGCATCCTCATCCGCATCCTCATCCGGGGCCGGGAGAGGGCGGTCATGGCGGGGGTGGGGATGAGGGTAACGCGCCGTGGACGGGTGGGGTTTGGGGGCCTGGTGGTTCTGGTTCTAGTCCTGGTGATGGTGAAGGTGGTGGGCATGGGGGGTATGGGGGTGATGGGCCCGGTGGGGATGGGCATGGCGGCTATGGAGATGGAGGTAGTTATGGGGGCGGAGATGGCTATGGTCATGGGGGTGGTGGCGGTGGTAACTATGGTGATGGGCAGGGTGATGATTGGGGACATGGCGAGGGTTATGGTGGTGATTATGATCACGGTAATGTGCCGGGCGGGCCGGAAGGGGGTCGGGGTACGGATGGCGGCGACAAGGGGGTTGAGGGGATGCAAGTGCGTGCGGCTAGGCCGACGAGATTTGGGGCTCGAGCTTTTGTGAGTAGGATGAGTGATTCTGAACGGGACGGTTCAGCGATAGGTAGATCACTACGTAATGTTAGCTCGTCGTTGAGCCGTTCTTGTCATGGTTCCTCATGATCAAAGGTTGAGCGGATGAGGGGTAGAATGTTGGTTATAGAATCAAGACTCAGACGAGTGGTAATAATACGAGTTCTATGGTTCGAGGATTGTTGTGGCTGTGTTCTGAAGTTCACCACGGGTGTGAGTGTTTTTGTTGGTTGTGGCAGAAACGGCTTAAAAGGGGCTGTTTACCTATTTGCAGAGTGATAATCAAACAGGTCATGGTACATGTACATACACCATTAGCACCGTTACGCTCGTAATTAGAGTGAAACACAAGTGCATGTACATGTACCTAGGTATATACAGAGAAGCCGATCGCCAGTTTGGAACATGACAGGACTAACTAATTATACATACTCCAGGCCCAGTGTTTTATCAGGATGTTGGATTCTCCTTTGCTACTCAGATCCTCCTTGAAATCAAGCTTTATTGTAATGAATTGCTTATTTGTTTACTCCCAGCGCCCAAAGCGCAATGGCGGGAAATAGTCCAGGGCGAAGAGAGCCCTCAGCCAATATCGCAGATCTCAAAACGGAAACTGGCTCCCGTTGGGAGGCCTGTCGGAACGGTATGCTCTTATACCCTACTACCACCACCTCAACAGCCAACGTAAGCAAAGTGAAAACAATGTCCCCGTAAGTAGTGGATTTGAGATCACACCAAACTCTCCGCTTTTCCTGGGCCCTCCTTGGCCTTTCTTCTCATCCTTCAGGTTATTTCTTTCCCAATTTTAATCCCTGCCCGAAAGCTTTCCGCCGCGAAGCTGAATGGCTCCGGCCGAGCATCGCGCAAGGGGGCAAGCGGCAAGCCCCCCCACCGCTTCTCAGTGACTGGCTATCCGAGAGACACGACTGCATGGTCCCTTTCCATTTGGCCTGCCAAGGTATTCAGCCGCACAAGGCTGGCGGTTAGCTGGCGGTTAGTGAGCAAGGAGAACTCTGGGGCTCCCTAAGCCCCCCCCCCGAATCCTTCGTTAAACAGTGAAGATTGGGACGGTTCTCCCTCGGTTTTCTCCTGTTCAGCAATACCAAACAATAACAATGACTTTTCTTTCATCATAGAGAAATGAACGCACCAGAGACTTATACCGTGGGATGGGTTTGTGCCATCCATCCCGAATACGTGGCCGCACAAGAGTTCCTCGACGAGGAATACGGCACCCCGGCCGTCGTTGCACCTCACGATGATAATACCTACATGTTGGGGAAGGTTGGCGAGCATAAAGTCGTCATCGCTTCTCTGCCTTGTGGGGAATACGGCATCGCATCGGCAAGCCGCGTCGCCGCGAACATGCTCTCGAGCTTTCCCAACGTTCGGATCGGCCTCCTGGTTGGCATTGGGGGCGGCGCGCCAAGCGCGATGAACGATATTCGCCTCGGCGACGTTGTTATAAGTGTCCCTAGCGATGGAGAGAGCGGCGTGTTCCAGTACGACTTTGGCAAGACCATACAGGGCCAACCATTCCAGCACACGCGAATCCTCAACCAGCCGCCCACGCTCCTCCGAAGTGCCGTGTCGAGCGTCATGGCCAAACACCAGCGGCATGGGAACCAGATCGAGCAGGCAATTGAGGCCGTTTTTGACAAGAACCGGAGACTACGTCGTCAGTACCACCGTCCTGGCAATGACACGGACCGGCTCTTTAAGTCCGACATCGTCTACGACCCTTCAAGGACCATCCAACCGTCAGACCTCGTCCATCGCCGTGAGAGAACAAAAGAAGAAGACAACCCGGCAATTCACTACGGCCTCATCGCATCGGCAAACCAGGTAATGAAGGACGCTCTCATCCGCGATAGGTACGCCAGGGAGAGGAACGTGTTGTGTTTCGAGATGGAAGCGGCCGGCTTGATGAACGACTTTCCCTGTCTGGTAATCCGTGGCATCTGCGACTACTCGGATTCCCACAAGAGCAAGGAGTGGCAGGGATACGCGGCCATGGCCGCGTCCGCGTACGCCAAAGACATCCTCAAGGCCATCTCTCCATCAAAGGTCGACGAGGAGCGGAAGCTCAAGGAGGTGGTGGAATTGATCCAGCAGAGTTAGTATCCCATGGCGCGGTAGAGTTAGAAAAAAACACAATTTAATGTATTTTCTCGGCGATTCTAGGCGTCGATCAAGTGCAGACGGGGTTGGACTCAATGCGAGACGAAGCCATTATGCACTGGCTCGGGGGTAGCAGCCACAGCGTCCGACATGGCGAGCTCTGCCACACGAAACATGAGGACACTGGCCGTTGGTTCCTCGACTCGAACGAGTTCCGAACCTGGCTAGACACCAAGGGCAAGACAATCTTCTGTTGGGGGGTGCCGGGGGTGGGCAAATCCACCATGACAGCCATTACCGTCAGCCACCTTACGTCCATGAATCCGGCCACCAAATTTGGCATTGCTTATCTATACCTTGATTATCTCCGGCAGGGGGAGCAGGGCATCGAGAATCTCATGGCTGCGGCTCTTCGGCAGCTGGCCTGCACCAACGGTAGCGTGGATGAGTGTGTACAATCTCTCTACCTCAAAAGAGAAAAAAGTCCCAGACCATCGCGAGGAGAACTCGAGGAAACACTGAAGCTATTAATCGGAAAGTTTGACAGGACGTTCTTGGTCGTCGACGCTCTCGACGAGGGCGCATCCAAGTGCAGAAAGGACCTGGTTTCGATGCTTCTGATGCTGCAGCATCGATTCGAGGTGAATATCTTTGTGACTTCGAGGGACGATCCCAAGATTTTTGGGCTGTTCGACGGACATAACAAAATGATCTACAAAGAGATAGTCGGGTCACCTGAAGACTTGAGGAGCTATCTCGACTTTGAACTCCTCAGCGTGCCCCAGGGCACGCTTGTCGAGCACCAGGGCCTCTTCTACGAGGCAAAACGAATCATCCTCCAAGTCGCAGAGGGCGTGTAAGTCTTCTTTGTGGCATTGCATCCAGAGCTCTTTCCACTGACGTGAGACCAGGTTTCTGATTGCTCACCTCTGCCTCCATTTTCTCCATGACCGAGCCGTCTCTTGTCCCCAAGAGTATCGGAGTGCCCTGCGCGAGCTTCAGGAGAGTGTGTCTTCAAAGACGCCAGGAGGGCTGCTCCATGACATCTACGAAAAGACGGTCAACCAGATAGGTCGTCGGAAGGACAAGCTCGCCGACCGTGTGCTGTTGTGCCTCGTCAGCTGCCGGGAACCCATGAGGCTCATCGACCTGCAGGTGGCTCTCGGGATCTCCGCGTCGGGAATGCGACCCGGCGGTACCGACTCGATACATCTCGGTGCCCAGACGCCAGAACGCATATTGTCTGCTTGTCTCGGCTTGCTAACCATCGAACCGGTCACTGGTTACGTCCGGTTCTCCCACCAAACGGCGCACGAGTACTTCAAGTCGATTCGAGAGCAGAAGTTCCAAGGCGCGGATGGCTACATGGCTAAGATATGCATGGCTTGTCTCTCTACATCTCCCCTCCCACCATCCATTACGTACCAGCCCGAGGAACAGGTAGAATGGGGAAACTCCCCCCCATTCTACATGTATGCGGCGCGGCACTGGGGTCACCATGCTCGCGAAGCTACGGACTGTTTTGACGAGACCGTCGAGTTCCTTGGACAGCGTAGGAGAGTAGATTTAGCAGGGCATGCGCTGATGTCGTCCATCGACATCCCCGACAGGGATCTCTGGGCAGACAACCCCGAGGTGTACTGTGCCAACCGCAGAGTTGTAGGGCCGATTAACGCATTTCACCTAGTCGCCTTCTTCGGGCTTGAGAAGGCCTTCCGTTCACTCCTCGCCATCGGCCAGTCCCAAAAGCCCACACTTCTTCTGAGGCACCGGTTTCGGAAAAGGGTAAGCTCGGAAGCGACATGGTACTCGTTCACACCGCTTCACTTCGCGGTGCTGGGAGGGCAGGAAGGCTTAACAAAGCTTCTCCTCGACTACGGTGCGGCGGTAAATGCCGAAGATTTCTACCGCCGGACACCTTACGCCCTGGCAACACACATGAGGCGGCAAGAGATAGAGTGTATGCTCAAAAAGTCCAGGGGGAAGACAATGGTCCGCAATCGCAAGGAGTGGTTGACAACATTGGCCAACTTGTACCTCGAGTCTTTTCCACGCATGATGTCACTCTGACAATAGATAATTATAGCTCATTTTCTTCTATAATACCTTGACTAGCCCCTTATTGGCCGAAGGCTGAAGTGGTATGAGCAGTAATATTAACGAGTTGAGAGAGAGCTTTAAACTTCAGAAGGTAATCTTAATTGTATGCTCGCCCACTTCCCCAGCATGCAGGTATTGTCATCGCGAGGTGCAACGACGGCTGGGGTGCCGTGTTCTTCGTCGAGGAACTCTTGTGCGGCCAAAAAGTAAAAGAGCCCAAGGGGGTCGGATGGTAGTGTTGGTGGACATGTCGAAAATGGTGGTGCTGTTGCTGATTACGGTAAAGAGAAAAGAGAAAAGAGAAGAAGAGAACTTAATGATCTCACAACGAGTTGGCCTTGGTAAATAGTATTAGACCACGGCATCCAAGAACCTCAGTCTTTCAGCCTCATTTTCTCTGGTGTCTATCTCTATCTATCATGTCTATCTTACAACAACATCCTTGCTCGCCCCAGCGAGTGCTTTCCTGCTTCAATCTTCTCAAGCAGGGGGGTTTACACGCTCATGTGCCCTTTGTTGGGGTGCCTGGCCGACTCTCCGTCTTGCGAGACGACGTGGTGTTGGGACGGCCACTTGCTGGGCTAGGTGATCGATTTTCTGTCTTGCGAACCTTTGGGCTGTTGACAGGGCTGCTTGCCGAGCTGCTTGCCCGGCTGCTTGCCGGGCTGTTTTGTCGTGACCGAATGATCTAAGTAGTAGGGAGCGACGACTCGGTTAGCAGCTGAAATCAAAGAATCCAAGGACAAGAGCCTTGCGGGCGACGAGGGGAATTCAAGGCAAGTAAGACGAACCTTTTCCTCAATTCCACCCGGCTTATTAGCTTTCGCCAGCTTGCGCTTCACCTCCTCCAGATCGAACCATTCGAAAGGCGCCGCCGCCGATGTGTTTTCGGTCAGCACATGGGGATGAAGGCGCTCCAAACCGAGTAGCTTGAGTCCACTCGAGACAAATGACTGGAGCTCGCCAACAGTGGCGCTCCTTTTCTTCGACAGCCACGGGGTTTTCTAGTCTGACTGCGTGGCGGTGGCGGCACAGACGAAGGCGACGGCGAAGGTGGCCCATTTCTGCGCGTCGACGGCTGTCCGAACGCCAGGGGGTCGCCGGAATTCGATAGTTCCGCATTGACTGAGGGGAGCAAGATTCCAGGACACGTTGCGGTCCTGTCCCCAAGTGAGGAGAATCGCCTGCCTCATCTTGACACTATCAAAAAGCGCAAATAACGGCCCCCAGGCCTTTGAAGGGACTTCGTCAAATGCTTTTTTCAACGCCGGCTGTGCTTTGTCAGTGGGCTCAGGGCCATCACGGAAGTTGGATCTGGCCCAAGGGTTTGCCTTGCGCGACGCAGGCATGATCTTCGTGATGGCATCGTCGAAGACTCCCGTCGCCTTCATGATATCGCGTAAAGACGACATTTCCCACTTCGGCTTTGGGGCAACGTGAACATGCATGGAGCAGCCCTTGGTCAATTGGACATCGAAATAGTTCCAGACAGTTTCGAAGACGTCATTGACCTCCTTGGCCCAACCAGGGTTATCGGTCGACAAGATTCTGGAGACCAATTCAATGGCCCCTATTTATCAACATGTCAGAGTGTCCGTTTGGTGAAATGAGGTGGACCTTTGCGGCGGCACGGCACGGCACTGGGTGCTTTGCGGGCGGATTGAACTTACAGTAACCGCCCCCTCTCGCGTCCGCAACTTCATTGAGGCTACCTTCCCTCTTGACGTCCCAGATTTCATAGTTGTTACCAGCGATACTGGTCTCGATACCGAAGTTGGTCATGGCTCCCGCCAAAACCCGACGGATCGCTGTCCGATTGCGCTCTGCTTTGACCTCGTCGACGCCATGGCCTGGTTGGAGAGCCGGATCGAAGTGTGATGCAATCAGTCTCGGGTATACGTCGGTGTCCTTTTTAGGCTTGACCAAGATCTCGATCTCGATCCCGAAGGTGAAAATGGGTCGGACGGCAGTGCTGGTGGACATGTTGAGAGTGGTGTTGTTGTTGAGAATGGTGTTGTTGTTGTGTGGTGTTGTTGATTAGGGGATGCAAAGACCAGAACTTTCAGACGAAACGTGTCAAAATTGCTTGAGTGATTCCGGCGTGGAAGTTGAGATGGATGTAAATGGTTGTGTGTCCGTCTAGTCTTTTACAGATGGGAAGTCGCCTGCCTATTTATCGACCTGAGCCGGCACAACTGCACAAGGAAGGAGACTTGACTCCCTTGAATCGTTCTTGTTTCTCGAACACAAACTGGAAGCCCGTTTGTCTCATCTGGCCCCTCTAACTAGAAGGCGCAGGCGGCAGACCCCTTCGTTTCGGCCTCCTAACCGTGTTACGATAGTTCAAACTGGCCTGACGGGGGGTTAACTGACTGCAGGTGGCCATGGCATGGCCATTATTCTCCACCCTCAGCTTGCTGCTTGCTTGATCGATACCAGTTGGTTCAGTTACAAGACATGGAGATGGCACGGACTCGAGTGTTGGACTGTTGGTGACTTGGTGTTGTGAGCTATCCACCGCCACAGTCACCCCCAACCACCCCTGGGCCTGGTCTTGGGCGAGCGATACATGCTAATTTTAGCCATGTCTCGATTGTCTTGCCGCCATGATGGCCGGTTGTGAAACTAACGCTAGGCCTAGGAGGCTGGGCCGGATGTCGCCAACCCTCTGCGCTCTGCGTTGAATGCTTCAATGGTAGCACGCAAGAAGTGCCCCTGTGGCAAGTGATGTACATACTATGTGAACCATGATTGGACTCGCTGGTGGTCGGTTGGACATTTGGTTACTTGGTGGGTCACAGATAATCAGTTAGTCCGCTGGCCCCATTCGGTGTGACCACATAGGCCGGGTAGGGGGCGGCGAAGTGCTGGTGACGACCTGCGTCGACCACAGTGCGGCTCGGGCCGCTGCACAGAGATGGGGCGGCCCTGTTTCGACTTGGGACCAGCTGAAAGCCTGAAACTAACGAGGGCCTAAGATTAGAAGCAAACGCACTGGGAATTCTAGAGTTTCTAGAACTTTCTTCTTTTTGAACTCGAATGAGCCCCGCGTCTTCAGATACTGTAGAGACGGACCTGAACAGCTGCCAGGCTGACGACATAAAACCGGGAACTCGGTACCTGCGCGCCAACAACCGCACTGTGCCCCGCATCTCATGACCTCTCACCTCGGAACAAGCAACGCTGCAAGCAAACTGAAAGACAGCCTGCTGCCTACCCGCCCGCCTTCCTCGAATCGTAAAAAAAACCACCCTCGCAATCATTCTCTTCCTTATATTCCCCACAATCATCTTCAAACTTCGGGTCGTCGTTGACACACCAACAAAACAAAAACAAAATGTCTGCTCTTCAGCGCGCGATAGCTGCAAAGGCCCGGCAGGAAGAAGAAGACGACAAGCGAGCGGCACGATGGAGAGCCGCGCACCAGGCCATAGCCGACGGCACATTCAAAACCAGAGAGATCCGCATCCCCGTCGTCCTGAACCCCGACGGCCCCGTGTCGTCACCCGAAGACCTGCAGCGCATCACGGGGGCAGACTCGCTCCCCGAGGTGCTGGAGACGACACTCACCACCACCGACAGGAGCAAGGAGGAGGAGCCGGTCAGGACGGTAACGAAGGCTAGGATTTGTCATGTGAACTATGATGAGAGGGAAAAATTGGAGGAGAAG
Organism: Chaetomium tenue; assembly: GCF_020726465.1. Classification (NCBI taxonomy): domain Eukaryota; kingdom Fungi; phylum Ascomycota; class Sordariomycetes; order Sordariales; family Chaetomiaceae; genus Chaetomium; species Chaetomium tenue. Next base: position 3,297,863 of record NW_027117333.1, on the reverse strand, counting down.
TTCGAAGTGGAATATATGACGGGGAAGTATGCGGTGATATTTCGGGAGAGGAAGAGATATGCGATGGTCGTGAAGTCGTTAAAGAATGGTGGGGGTGGGAATGGGGCTACTGGGGATAAGGGGGCTGCTGATGACAGGCATGGTCAAGAGAATCAGAAGGAGACGAGCTAGAACAGGACTTGATCTGGAAAACAATGATATTTCATTCGGGCTTTTTCACAAATCGCAACCCACTGCCGGATGACACCCGTTTCTTGTTCTTGTTGCCCGAGTGGCGAACCCTCCGCCGCTTCCTTTTCCGCGCAGGACGACGCAAGGCTAAGAGTCGCTTGTGTTTGGGCGCCGGGCGAAAAGCAGCTTGATCAAAATTGATGGCCATGACACGCTGTGCTTCCTCGTCCCAGAGATACCTAGGATTGTTTTCGTAGGGGTGACAGACGCCTTCATCCCACATCGCGCACATCAAACGGTTTTTCTCGGCATACAGATCCGGCACCGTTTTATCGCGGGCCACCTCGCCGCCCCAAGCCATCATCATCATGTAGACGCGGTAAACCGCGCCGGGGAGGATGTAGCCATTGCCCCAGGAGAGGTCTGCGATGCCAAGGTGCACTGGCACTGCCTCGCCTTGGAGCCTCTCGAGGCGCGAGTAGACGAGGCTCTCGTGTTTCAGGAGGCTGTAGTGCGCGGGGGTTGTCCCTTTGGCGACGAAGGTGTAGCCGTACGGCGCCAGTTGCAGTTTGAAAAGGGCGCCTATCGACCGAATCTTCCCTTCGAAGCCAAAGGGATCCAGCGCGATGCAATTGCGATACACGCCGCGACGAAACTGTTTGTCAACTAGCGTCACAAACTCGTCAATAGTAATGGCGTGGCGGTTGCCGCCCTCGGCAGTCTGATGCAAGGAAACATTGGGACAGTTACCGTCAAGATCCAACCCTCTCTTGAGGCCTAGCAGGCAGGCTTGTGTGCAATATTGTCGAGTACGAAAGTCGGTGTCGGGGTGGGGCAACCGTTTTCGGTCGCCGTCTCCGGAACTGGCATTCGATGCTGTTTCTTTGAGTCTGTCCTCTCTCTCTGTATCTAGAGATAGGTCGCCATCTCGTCCCTCGTCTTCATTGTCACTTCGTCGAACCGCCTCGGTGTTGGTCGGATGCTCTGGGACTGCACATTCTTTCTTGAGCTCTTCGTCGCGCAAGGGATCGGCTGCTGACCGTGACGAGGGCTGCGATTCCGAAATGCTGGTGTTTTCGGCCGCTCCGTCGTAGGGTTTCGACCAGTCCAGTTCTTTTTTTGGTGTCGCAGGCTCGATGCGCTTCTGGGGCTCGCCGAGCCGATCCCGAAGCTGTTCTGCCTCGGACATAGTCGAGGTTATTCAAGATGGATCTTCCAAAACTGGTGTGGCAGTGGAAGTGGAAGGTTTGAGAAAGTGGGATGGGCTTTTGTGCCTGCTTGGACTTGTGAAGTGGTGCTCGACTTGATTTAGGTTGAATACCTACCTTAGGTACCAGACCCCTCCAGAGCCGGATGCAAGCAAAACCAATTTACATGGATAACTTAGGGTTAATACGAACAACGGAAATATTAACTTGTAGTTTGCATCAAAGAGGAACAGATCTAACGGTTTGTACGAAACATGCACTTGACCCCACTGTCCTCAAAAATCTGCACAAAGTCCAAGTCGGGAATGAAAGGGCCATTAGGGTCTTCCTTGTACCTCGGTTGTTCCGAGTCGTCTTTGACAATATGAAAGTCGACAGCTAGATAGGTACTTGATTGTGAAGCATCACTTCCCACACCTCATCGAGGCCATCTTGTCAACATGTGAACGGACCCTAGTTTAGAAAAAAACCACTTTCGCGCAAGTGTATGACTATATCATACGTCAAGCTTCCCAACCTCCCAAGCACCTCTCGTACATCCTCCTTGTCTAGCCAAGCGGGGTGCTTGCAAATGGCCTCTACGACAACATCCCTTAGGCCTCTGTCATCCTCCACAGTAGACATATACACCTCCTCCATGGCCTGCAGGAAATCAATCATGTTGAAGGAGCTCGCAATAACTGCCTTGAATTGTCGAAGTGCGACAGCCTTCAGCCCGTGGATCAGGTATTTCTCTGCCAAGGCGTAAACCCGGGCATGAGTGTAAAGGGGCCCCTCTGCTAGTTCCTCGACGTCGGGTTCGTGTCCGCCCATTTCTGCGTCATAGTCGAAGTGGTACAGATAATGTACCATGATGTGGACAAGGCGAGGGCTGTCATCTGGGAGGTCGATCTTTCCTTCTTGTGCCTCCTACTATCGTGTTAGTTTCGCGTCGTTGCTAGTTTGCTAGTGCATGGACTGCCACTAACCTTGAAGCCTCCGCGGCAAGCTGCAGAGAAGAAGTCGGACTGGGTGCATACGACGGCCCTGTGCACCTTGTATTCCTTTCCTTGGCAGGATATGACAAGATCCGAGTAGTCCCCGCTGGTATAGAGCCTATTTGGAGGGCCAATGTCAACACCTAATAGTTTCAAAGAGGGAGGCGGTCGGAGAGAGAGAAATAAATCAAATGATAGGGTAAGTACGACATACCCTCTTAGAGCATCTATGAGGATTTCAGAGGTCTCAATCGTCTCAATCGTATCCATCGTATCATATTCGGCCGTATCGCGGGCTGTGGCTGTCTGGGTCGCTGGGGCGGCAATTTCAGAAGCTGCCGATGAGGGTGTTGTCTGGGAAACAGAGTGTGCGGTTGCTGGCGGTGCAAATATGGATGAGACGGTTGTCGGTCCAAATAATGAGGCGGTTGTCGAACTGTAGGGATGGACTGCATCGGCATGCCGAGCTGAATCACGGCGATGCTGCTCAAGCGATTCCACGGTCCCAAAATGACGATCGCACTCAGCACAATACTGCATTTTGACCAGACTTGGGAAATGACGTGTTTGACTGAATCGACAATTTGTGGGCTGCGTTCAAAAATTCAAACGCTGGGGTCAACATGAAGGAAGTTGCAAGTGCGGCGGGCGGCCTGACACTCAAGGCCTCAGGCTGACACGCATCTGCAGTCCTGCTGCACCCCAATGGTCAATTTTGTCACGTGGTTTTAATTCCTTGCGACCACAAGCAGAGTTTGGATTAATCAATCAAGTTAAATTCAGAAACTTGGAATGTGAGGGTTGTTCAAATGCGCCTCACCAGTGTCACGGTGTCACTGTGTCACCACTTCACCAGCTCGACGGGATGGTATAATCCGCCCAATTCACCACCGCATCCCCAAACACCTCAATCGAACCCTCCACACCACACGGCCCAACAGCCCACACCCCCCGCTCAACCAAGCCCGCCCAATGGCCTAACAACCGCTCCAGACGTTGAGGCCGGTTCGGATCCCCCCCAAAAGGCTTAAACCCATGCTGAAACAGCTCATCCGCCGCCATACTCCGCACCCCACCCCCACTACTCACACGCGCGCCATACACACCAAAAGGCAACAACACCCGGAAGCCCTCCTCAGTCGCCTCGGGCTCCGACCGATTGACGCACTCGCTGTACACCCCCGGCGGCACCCGAGACGGGAAGGCAACGCCATGCCCGTCGTCCTCACCCCAGTGACCGCGGAAGGAGGACCGCCAGCCGGAGACGTCGACCTGCGGCGCGCCCGCGTGGCTGAAGAACAGGTACACGGGCGGCACGATCCCCTCCTCCTCCGGCTCGGTGCCGTGCCAGTGGCGCGCCTGCCGGGGCATGGTGTGGGTGAAGGGCTGGGCGGCGGCGAAGGCGGCCGCGTCCGTGGGGGGCAGGGAGAGCCCGGGGGCGATGTGGCGGATGTGTCGGGGGCGGTGGGCGAGGGTGAGGAAGGAGCGTGCGAAGGAGGGGTGGGTGATGTTGGCTGCGTCTAGGGCGGCTGGTGGGAGTAAGGGCTCGCCGCTGGGGTGGTTGCTGGCTGGGTTGGCTGAGTTGTCATCGACCGTGGCCCCGCGGCTTTGCCGACGGCGCGCCTCGATGGCGCCGCAGAGTCGGTCCCATGCCGCGACGCACCCGGCTACCTGGCCCTCGCTGTATGGCCGCCACTCCCAGTTCCAGATCTTGGGGCTGCCGTATAGCGCCGGGTCTTCGTTGTTGGGAGAGGCGACGACCTTGCCGAGGCGGATCAGCGCTATCCAGTGCGAGAGGATCGTCTCCAGGGGATGCCAGCACTGCGGATGCTCGTTGACCGGGAACGCACACTCGGTGTCGTCTGGGTGGACAAAGAAGCAGGCGAGGTGGCGGCGCTGGTGGTAGAGCATGCCGCCGCCCGACTTGCCGCCGCAGGCGTCCGGGTGGGAGGAGTAGAGGCGCACGATCGAGTCCTCGGGCTCGTCCTCGAGGTCGGCCGTCTCGTTGGCGAAGAGGCCGTTGAAATTGCCCCAGTCAGGGTCGGGCATGCCGTCGACAAAGTAGAAGAGTGGCGCATCGGGAGTGTGTGCCGCGGTGAGGAAGTCGGCCACCGAGGGATGGAGCCGTTGGCGGACGGCCTCGGCCGCGTCCCCGAACGTGCTGAAGTAGTTGGCTTGGCTGCCTTGGCTAGCTTTGTTGAGCCGGCCATCAGCCGCGAGGCAGTAGTCGATGAGGTAGTTGTGGAGAGCAGCGCATCGCGCGTGGTCCATGCCATCGAGGTCTTCCCGTGCCGGGTTGGTGAGCGTGACGAGCTGGTCGTCGATGTTGGGGAGTTGAGACGACATGGCGTCGTTGAATGTGAGTGATCTGAATCAAAAAGTAAGAGAAAAGGAGGGAATGGTGAGGCAGTTGCGGCAGTTGGGGACTAATGCCAAGACATGGAAACCGCCGACCACCAACCAATCAAGCCTTATAAGCTTTTTTTGACAATTAGTTTTGTTGGGCACGTCGTGGTGTTGCTATACGCTCCCGGGTGTCTCATTTTCCGGCGGCCCGGAGCAGCTGGTTCGATTCCAGCCGTGTCCACTTTTTTCTCCTTGTATTCTTTTTGTTATATATCGAGGTCATCTTGTTGCGGGTAAAGCTGTGAGAGGAAGCCCCATTCCATGTGTCGAGCACGTTGATCTTGATAATCTTATTAACGATATTCAGCTCGTTGGAAAAATGTATAATCTCGAGCCCCATCGACTGTGTGATTAGGCAGTCGAAGGAGATGGAAGAGATGATGAAGATTTGGGAATTAGTACCACATGGAAACCCGGCCATCGGACACCAATCAAGCCTTATAAGCTTTTTTAACAACCAGTTTTGTTGGGCACGTCGTGGTGTTACTGGTATGCCCCCGGGTTTCTCATTAAGGGTACCCCGGAGTAGCTGGTTCGATTCCAGCCGTGTCCACTCTTTTTTCACTTGTATTCTGTTTATTACGTTATTTACCTACCTACCTAGGTAGGTCATCTTGTTTAAGACGTCACACGTGTTAGCACCATCAGCACAACATACATATCACACGTCACTTCAATTGCGAGTCTAGGCATCAATTGGAAAGTCCAAACATCTACGTAGTGCCGTGGTTTTAACTGTGGGAATTTGAAACCACACGCAGCTAGAAACGGCGGTCCAAGCTACGGCACCTGATCCTTCCGACTCCTTCGGTGGAAAACACCCTCTGTACCTATCCTCCCAAGGTTCCAATCGCATACCCCAAGGGCCAACGACATAATTCTCCACAACTCGTGTCGGTTAGTACCAGCTCCCATAATCACGGGTATTTTTGGGCCGGGACAGGGCGGTGGTCACGGTGCGGCGGAGCATGGTGGTGCCGGGTTCCGGCTTGAAGATCTGGCGCGGGTTGGCGGGCATGGTCCAGTGGGGGCGGCAGTACTGGTTGCAGTCGTGCTGGCTGAAGAAGGAGATGATGCCGTTGCGGCCGAGATCGGTGACGCCGTAGTCGCCGTTGCTGGAGAGGATCACCGGGTCGGATAGGACGAGCTCGTGCTGGTAAATGCCGCCTTGCAGGTCGCAAAGCACGTAGTTTCCGCCCGAGATGTGGTAGCTGAAGTCTATTGCATGGTAGCAGAAAATGTTATCAGTCAGGCCGACTCAGTGGAGGTCACGGATTGTTGTGATGCATGGATCAGTGTTAGGGTTGCACCTACGGCTCAAGGCCTGCATGACCTGCGGCCACTGGCCCCAATCGTCCATCCAACCAGTGTTGCTGTTGAACTTTTTGTAGTTCTGGATGAAGGGCTCAACCAGTGCTTTCTGGCCAGCCCGGGAACACGTCTTTTGGAACACCCACACCGCGGGTACGTTGATCTTGACGGTCTTGTTGACCATATTCAGCTCATTGAAGCGGTTCACAATCTCCAGAGCTTTATCGACTGCCTTGATGTCGAGAGCAAAGTACTCATCTTCGAAGACAACGCCCGTCTTGAACCATTTCAAAACGCAAGCTTGGCCAGATCGTGCGCCGCTGGTGTAAACTCCCCTGGCAACCCAACGAAAAGCACCCGATGCGAAAGGATTCTCGAGGTCATCTTCGTCAAAGTCGGCCTTGTTGGATTGGTTGTACCGGCCACTGTCGGATTGCTCGAGAGCAGGCGTGTCGAAGGAATGGCCGTGAACGCAGCCGGCGCATCGCGACATCCCAATACCTTTGGACCACTGGTTGGACGTGTACGAGGTCTGGGGAAGGTCGCGCCCGCAATCCGCACAAACGCGACCCATGGTGGGAGAGTGTCTAGTCAGGACTCAGAAAATGATTGATGGTTACCGAGGGTTCAGGGATGACGGCGATGTGAATCCGTAGTGTAAGAGGTAGGTACTGTGGAGTCTCGCCAGAGCGGGGTAAACTGCAAACGCACTCCCTTCCGAGGTAAGTAAGACTGAGTGTAAGTAGCTCCTGCCATCATTGCACAGATGATAGAACCAACAAACAGATCCGTTACCGTTACGGCCTAAAAGTCAGGATCAAAAAGTAAGTTCACACTTTTCCTCCAACTTTGTGTGGGGAATTGTATGGGAAGCCCTTGATGGTAACTTGAACCTAATGCAGCTGCCCACGACAAATATAAAAATGAACCACATTGTTTTACCTGGTATTTTAACATAATACTACACCTCCTAGCATTTTTATTTTATATTTTAAAAATTGTTGGTGGTGGATTATCATCGAGTGATGAACCCGAGTTGGGGGGGATTTGGGTGTGATTTTAAAGGTGTGAACTTACTCTCTTTGACCCTGATTGTAGCTACATCGGGATGTACACATTCAACGCTATTTAACGATTCTATTTATATGCCATCCAAGGATAGCTAGACCTATAAGCTGCCTGGGTTCTAATAACGTATATACCTGCTAATCTAGCTGTTCTCCAGGTTAGGATCCCATATCCTGTCTATCAGCCACTGCACTGGGAACTGCCGTGGCGACAAGGACTCCGGCAGTAACAGATACCAGTCATCCTGGTCCCTAGGGATAAGGCTGTTGGTCATTTTGACGCATTCCCAGTACTCAGGATAGAAGCCACTCGACTCCCAGTCAAGGATGGAAACAATGGTCCAAGAGCCTTCCTCGTCCTCGCGCACCATGATGTTTGCCGGCCGGATGTCTCCGTGGGTAAAGGTAACTTTTGCCGGAGATGCGGGCATCAGAGATCGCAGGAATTGGGTGTACATTTGCGAGGCGGTTTTGGAGCCAGCGAAGATGAAATCTTCGAATTGGCTGACATCCAAAATGGGCTCGGGGCTGATGCGTACAACTCGTCTTCCATCTTTGCAGCCCTGGCCGCCTACCCCACCAAGCGGCGTCTCTGGCGGAAACGGAAGGGATCGGAGGTCGATGAGGAGCTTGTCAAGCTGGGTGCCGATGGACCGTTTCTGGGCGTCCTCCAGTCGGGGCCACACTTTCTCCAAGTTGAGGCCTGAGACGAAAGATGTGAACAGCAAGCCATACGGCCCGATGCGGATCACGCCATGCAAACGTGGCGCCGGGAAGCCCGGCAAGTGTTTCTGTAGGTACGCCAGGGTCCGATATTCAGTTGTGATAAGCTCCTCGAGTGTAACTTTCGCGACGATTTCGTCGCTGACACGGAAAACCATGCAACAAGCGGCCCACGGGCTTTTGTAGAGTACTTCGCTCTTATCCAATAGCTTGATAACAGCGCCGGAGAGTGGCCTACGGCGTCCGAGAAGAATCTGGAGCTCAGTAGACAACTCGCGTGCAATAGTTGCAGAATCGTCACTGTGAAGCCTGGAGCGGATGTCATCGCTGGGAAGCGGTCGCGGGGTTTGGCTAGTAGGTCGGCAATCTAGGTACGTATTCCAATTTGAATCAGGTTGGGGTTCGCAAGGCGAGTGAAGCTTTTATGTATTGAGTAATTTGGGAGCATTCTCACCTCCTTTCCTGAACGACTTGAGGTTCTTGAGATATGAAGAGGATAGCAGGTCGCTGATGTTGGCCTCGGGATCCTTCAACAGCTCTTCTTCCAAACTGCGCAGCACCCCGATATTGAATCTGGCTGCAATTGTCTTGTTATTTGTCTTTACCACTCGATTGCTAGACATCTGAGCAGCAGGCGTTGACCTCTTGGTTCCGTCCATCTCAGCCGTCAACCTACAACTGTGGATGGTGGAACGATGGACCTAAAACTGCGCGCCGAAGTGGTTTATTGGAGACAGTGATGTTGGGTAATTGTAGTATCCGAAGAAAAACGGAGAGAAAATACGAGTATTATGACGACTCGGGAGAGAGAAATTAATGATGGCTGATGGATGATGGATCATGGATCATGGATCATGAAACGATATGATAATAGATGGAGCGCGTAAGCCACGACAGGCAGGAAAAACGTTCTGGTGCGCGACCAGGCCCCGGGGGAAGTGCCGCCTGAACTGGCACGTCCTCCACGGCAGGAACATGTGCCATGGTTTGGGCTGCTCTTTTTGTAATAGGTAGGATGGGGATCATGGATGATGGGGGCTTCCTTTCACAGCTTTGCTGAAAGTCTGAGTACACCTTCCTCCTTGAAGCTAAGGTAGCCGACAACATGAAAGAACACCATGTGTGGCAGGATGATGTGCCTTAATATGCGGAAAGAATCCCAACAAGAAAGAAGTATGTATTGATAGCCTCCCATGCAAAGTATTAAACAAGACCTAGTAATAAAAAGAATACAAGTAAAAAGTAAAAAGATGTGGACACGGCCGGAATCGAACCAGCTATTCCGGTGGATAATGAGACCCGAGTGTACCCCTACACTACGTGCCCAGTGAAACGTCTTTTCAAAAAAGGTTTATAGAACTAGAACTAGAGTCCAGGGTGGCGAAAAGAGGTCGGCATGCGGGCGAGAAACTGAGCCAAGAAGTCATTACAGGTACCTAGGTACCTTACCTAGCCATGTACCTTATGTGCCCATCTATATACAGCACGGATGCGTTAATAAAACCCCAGAATCTCCCCAATCACATTCCGATAGATGCCCTGGGGATCGAACCGCTCCCGAACAGCCTTGAAGCGACGGAGGTGCTGCATCAGGTCAGTAAGATACCAAAACCACACCCATCAGTCTGGTTAAAACACCCACGTTTGGATCCAGGTTCTTGACCGATCGAGTAAACACTTCGCGGGTATTCTTGGTCCAGTGCGGGCGGCAGGGGAACTCGTCGATGAGCGTGTTGGCTACTCTGTGGTCTTTGGTACGGTCAGTTCAACAGTAATCCCGGATGCTTTAGACTATAATCCCTTACAGAATTGCTCGTTGAACCGCTTGTGGTCGCCAATGGTAGGCCGGAACGAGGGAAAATCAAACATGATGGCGCCCTTGGTCCAGTCGGCCCCGTCCGTCGTGTTGTATGTGACCTGGCCGAGGAAGTCAAAGTAAGCCTTGCCAACTGCCGTGTTATTAGCATCTCACTCTACGCCCCCTTATCATCCACAACAACGACAACTCACACTTGATGTTGATCCCGCTCCGGTACGTCGAGGTCATGACGATCCCCTTCTTGAGCTCATCGTCAAACAGTTGCCGGACCCTCTTCAGCATCTTGTTTGCCAGCGGCATGGGGAACGCCAGCTCCATCGTGTAGCCCGCCAGGCCGTACTCCCACTCGGCCTTCTGGTCCGGGTACAGGCCGCCAATGAGGACGTCATAATTCCACCCGTAGACGGGCCACTCCTTGATCTCTTCGTTGGTCGTCTTCTCCCGGAAGTTGGGCTTCTCCCACAGGCCAAAGAATATCTCCTCGGCCAGCATGTTGGACGTGGGCAGGTACTTGCCGCTGTCGAGCAGTGTACGGGCGGCGATGGCCTCCAGTTCGGTGACGGAGAAGGTGTTCTGGAACCCTTCCTGGGGGGTGGAGTTGGAAGGCACCGGATCGTAGTACCGGTGGTGGAACTTGCGCTTGTACGGCCACCACTACGTTCCGTTAGTACCAGACGAGGGCGTTGTATGCTTTTGAGCTTATGGACCACGTACCCAGAGGTTGGCCGTCGCATACGGCGCAATCATGCCGTAGATATCCCCGTCGAGGACGTCCTTCTCGTCAAGCCTAGACTTGTCAGCCATGCCCCCTATTCCCTTCCCCGGGTACCTGAAAGTAAACAATCACTCACGTCGCCTGCTTAGCATAGACCTTCGTATCCGGATACACCTGCAGCTGAATCCTCGCAATAATACCCAACAACCCCAACGACGTCGACGCCGCCAACCACTCATCATCCCCCTCATCCCTCACCACCCTCCTCACCTCCCCCCTCCCATCAATAATATCCATCGCCAACACCCCCGCCGCCACCATACTATCCTCCCGAATCGACGACCGATGCGCCCCCATCGCCACGCTCCCCCCAAAGCTAATATTCCAATTCGTCAACGTATACCCCACCGACGCCCCGCGCTCGTGCAAGTAATCCGCCAGCTGAAAGAACGTCGTCCCGGCCTCCACCCACACCGAGCCCCTGTCCGCCCCCGCCGCCAGCTCAAACTCGGAGATGGCGTTCACCTGCTCCGTCCGCACCACCACCGTCCACGCGTCGCTGCACTGCGTGTCGTACCACATGTGGCCCTTGCCGGCGGCGCGCACGCGTCCGACTGCGGATGAGGAGGAGGATGAGGAGGAGGGGGAGGAGGAGGCGGCGGCTGCGACTTCTTTGACGACCGCCACCATGTCGGCGACGCTGGTGGCGTTGTGTACCCGTGATACGTTGTAGCAGGACGGGAAGCCGGGGCCGTCGAAGGTGTTGTATTCGAAGGCGGTGGCTCCCGTGGCGAGCAGCGCTGCCAGGAGTTGGGGGAGGGAAAGCATGTTGGAGGTTGGTTCACCAAGTGGTGGATTAGGGGGAGGTGCAACTACTGTGTAGAAGTTGGAAGTGGGGACCCTCAGGTGGTGAACCTTCAGGTGGAAGCCCTAGCGGTTTAGAATTTTGATGCGTAGGGACAGCCGTACTCGAACCCTCGACACGCTCACGCCCCGGGCCCCAAGGGCATCTTGTGTAATTCCACGGCCATGTCGTAGCCGCGGCTTCAACCCTCGCCGGAGCTTACAACAAAACATGTGATACTGGGCACGGCTCTTCGAGGTTGCATTCTGCCCGGAGGGTGCTGAGGGCATGTTGGCACGGTTGGTAACCGAAGGGTGCGTGAGATCATCCGTCCATAGGGATCAGCCGCACTTGTTATGCGAAGGACGAACAAGGCAACTGAGTAGCCCGCTCGACCTGCGGCATGCAACGACGTTGGGAGGATTCGTGATGCCAAGTCGGCAGTCCTCCTCAAGAGGGAAATTCTCCGGCTGGGCAATGTCACTCCCCGCGAATCCACGCTGCAACCGCCCAGTTGGAGAGAAACGTGGGGAAATAGGTACGAACGAGTTAGACCGAGCTCGGTCTTTTGGAGAGACTTACGCCAATCATGGGAAGAGGTGAGGCAGCGATCAACAGGGGAGAAGGGTTTGTAGAGGGCTAGCCCCTGATTTGAGAGACCATCAACATTGCCAGGTTGAATGTTATTAATGGGTGACAAACTGCCTCGCTTAGTTTGCTGTGTCTTAGGGAGTTTTCATGTATTAAGACTAAATATTTCAACACCAAGTTGTTCTATGTTACGGTTGGGGCGGTGAACTGTCCAAGAGGTAGATCTGATAAGTGGTTCAATGCGAAAGGCCCAGCCGGCAATCTCAACACATCGTAACCTCCGTCTTATCCAGCCTAAGAGGATCCTCGGCTAGGTTATTATCTCGTACGGACTCGTAGACATCGTCTTTTTCAAAGGGGCGGGGGTAGCCGACAATAGAGAACATGCCGTGTCCCCTGAAAACACCAAGAACGGACCTCTTGAGCACCACGCCATCGATGAACCCAACCCTTCGGTATTGTTCACTGCCACCCACCGGCTCCAAAATGAGCCCAAACCGCTGCTCAACAAATCCCTCCTCTAAAACGTGCGGCAGTCGGCAAAGGAAGACGACAATCAGCTTCGTGGCATCGGCCACAGCACCCTGATCCTCAAAACCACCCTCTACCCACACACTCCCACTCCCCAACTTCATCTGAACTACCACCTCCGTCACCTCCGAGCGGTCTGGGGCATGGCCAAACAGCGAGCGCAGCTCCGGCGGCCGGTCTGGTCGAGGCCAAACAGATACAACCCTCAACAGCGGCGCCCTCAACGTGAGACTCCCACCATTCAACCGGCCATACGGATCCCGATCCTTTTTCACCATGGCATGACTACAATACTCAGCCAGCGCCTCAAAGTCGGCCATCCTCGCCTTCCAGTGCGCCCTCCGCGTGTACCACTCATAGAGCGGGAACTGCACGGCCCCAACAACTGCCGCCCACGACCACGACGGTGCCACATACTCCGGCGTCGCAACCAGCACCTGTCCAGCCTGCGCCTTACACCACAACAGCCCCTCCAGCAACCCCGTCCGCCATATCCCCGCGAGATAATCCTCGCCACCAGCACCACCACTAGTCTCCCGCCCAACCGCCAACGCCAACCCCGCCAACGCCGGCAGCCGGTCCGTGTGCTTGGTAATACGCCGCGCGCTGTAGTCCTCAAGCATGCGGTACCATCCAGCCCAGTTCACAGCAACCACCGCCTCCTTTCCGGGGTCTCGATCCGCTCCCCGCGCAAACACCGAAACGTCTATATTCCCTGACACGCAAAGACGCTTCAGCTGCCCCCCTCCCCCTCCTCCTCTCCCTCCCCCAATCTTACCCCCTCCCACAACCTCACCACCACTCCCATCATCATCACTCTCATCCCCATCACCACCACCCCCCTCACCCCCCAGCGCCTGCGCCTGCCCCAGCGGAACAACATCCCCCCCTTCCCCCGCCCTCATAAGCTCACACCCCCAAAACATCTGCCGCCTGCCATACTGCAGCGCACGCACCGGCAGGATGTGCTCTTGCAGGCACCACGCGCGAGTGCTGATGGGTTCGTGGGCGAGGGCTCTATCCTGCCTGGTGGTGGTGGTGGTGGTGGTGGTGGGGTTGAGCGGGCGGCGGGTTGGGGGGGGGAGGAGTTGTAGGTGGAATTTGAGGTTGAGGTTGAGATTGGGGGAGGCGAGGGGGTAGGGATTGGGGTTGAGATTAAGGGGGGTGGATGTGAAGGGTGAGGGGGAGTTCAAGGTGTTTGGTGGTGGTGGTGGTGGAAGGGGGACGGTGTCTGGGGTGTGCCGTGGCTGGAGGAAGCCTTTGCTGTCCGAGTCGCTGTTGGCGGCGTTGAGGACGAGGTGCGCATTGCGGTAGACGTGGGCCATCTGGGCGGCTTCTTTGGCCCAGTCCGCCGCGTCGTCTTGGATGATGCAGAGGCTGTCGATCCAGAGGTACCGCAGGCCGAGCTCTTTTGTGAGCGTGACTGAGTCCTGAAAGGTCTGCGGGAGGTTGTCGATGGCGATGCCACTCATCCTGTGGGGGAGCGTCTGCTGTGTGGTCGTGAAAGGGGTCCCGCCTTGGCCCCAGCAATGGCTGAGCGCGACATACCGAGCATCGCCAGTCGAGTCGAGCGTGGTAGATTCCCGTAGGTAGATTTTGTTGGATTGGGGCACAACTTCCAGCAGGCGAGTGGGCATCCATTTCTCGGCTCCCGATGGGCTGCAGTCCGCCCCATGGCTGTTCACGCACGTCTCCAACCAACCTCTCGCAACATCCAGACTCTCCTGCGACAGAGGGTCCTCAGGAACAAGGAGATCCGTATGCCGCACAACCTTCGCCAACACCGCACCCGCCGCACCCAAAGCAACAGAACCACCACCCGTCCGCGCGATACGCAGCTCCGCCACCACACGGTCGACAACATCAAACGAAGCCGCCGTCGCCGGACCGCACTTCACCCTCAGAAATAAACTAAAGGCATTCCCCCGGCCATCCCGCACCCTCCTCGCCCTCCGCACAACCTCGACCGTAATCCCCTCCGTATCCCGATACGCCGGAATCCGGTTGACAGGGTCGTTCAGGCCCGGCGGCGGGTTCGCAGGGTCGAACATGGCGTCCTGTATCGCCTGCTCAACCACCACCTCGCGGCTGGCCTGCCAGCCTTTCATGATGATCGCACAGAGAGCGCAGGACGAGGAGGAGATGTCGACGGAGGCTAGGGTGCTGTGCCATGGTGAGGAGATAGTAAGGGAGTCATTGTTTTGGCTTTCATCTTGAGATACGATACGCTCGACTGCGGCCTGAATATCGAGCCCCGCGCAGAGCTTGCAAAGAGCAGCGCCTTTCATTCTCTGTGGTCCGGTGAAGTCGTTGGATCCGGACTGCTATCTGGACTTGGGACCTAGGTTTCGGTGTTTGGGCGGAGGCGGATCAATAAATGCGTTAACAGGGCTAGACCAGACATGTTGATGAGTAAGTGAGGTGCAGAATACCTCCCCAAACTTAGTGTTCCGTAAGCTGCAGATAGTTGACGCTGCCACCGCACGCCGTGTCCTCTGGCCAAGGGTTAGGGTATTTACCCCTGAATGTCGATGTAAACTTGGGGCATGACTGTGTAAGCATATCCAAAATGAAGTCAACAACACGCACAACCATACTCAACACCTCACAGAATAGGTCACCGCCAACACAAAATCACACACGCTTGTTGAATGCGCTGCCGCCCAGTACCAAACGCTATGACACCGACCAGGAAACCGGACCGAACCGAACCGAACCCGAACCCGAACGCCGCCCTTCATGATGATCATGCTCGTGATAACTATGGAAAACCCCGAGCAGTAGCATGTAAAACGCTTCTTTCGTCTCCATCTCCATCTCCATCTCCATCGCTGTCCATACACAGGACTTCATAACAAACACAAAGATATACATATGAAACGAACGACCGGACGATGTAGTGTCGTGACTCTGAACTCGCTTCGACAATCCCAACCCCAACCCCAACCCAACCCGAAGGAAAACCCGAATACGCCCATAAAAAGACGAAAACCCCGGGTATCCATCTTATCCCGCGCCCGGCCTGACCCCACGCTCCAGACCCCGAAGCGACACCCCCATATGACAATGATGGTTTCAAACAAAACATAAAAAAATGCCCCACACTTCGCTGCCTGTCCCTCCCATCTCCACATCCTCCTCCTCCTCCTGTATCCTCCCCGCTCTATCTCCCCCCCCTCTAACCCCGCCACCTCCTCCGCCCTCCCAACCCCTTTCTATCCCCATACAGCCAGCAGAGCCAGCAGAGCAAGCACCCTACTGCACTCTCCTGGCCTCAAACAGCCCCAAGCTCAACGCCGTATCATTCTCCCCCACATTCGGCGTCGGTTCATTCAGCATCTCCCACCTGCGATACTGAAACAGAGTAATCCTCTCCCCGGCCTGCCCGCGATCCACGCCCCACAGCGACGCCGGCGTGCCCAACAAACCCCCAAACAGCATATTCCCCACCCCCGCGCCCCCACCACCCGCCGCCGCCTTCCCCGCCCCCACCCCACCGGCCCCAAACCCCTTCTCCCGATGCGACAGCACCAGCGGCCCGCCATCCCCACCACCACCTTCCACAGAAGAGGACGCAGCAGCAGCGGGCGCCAGACCAAAGAGATACCTCAGCCGCGCATCACCGGCGGCGCACTCGCGCACGGCACGCACGCACATGGCGCGGGCGTCCTCGGCGAGGTTGTCGACGAGCAGGCAGGAGAGGTCGAAGACGCGGCGGCTGAGCAGGGCCTGGGCGGAGGCGAATGCGGTGGCGGCCGCCGCGTCGGTGATGGTGGGGGGCGGGGACACGGCGTCGAGCTCCTGCAGGAGGCCCGCGCAGGCGACGAGGATCTTGGCGCGTACGTCGTTGGTTGGTCGCGAGAGGTCGAAGGCGTGCGCGTGGAGGGTGAGGAAGTTGAGCATGAGGGGCAGCCAGTGCGTGAGGACGGCTGTTTTGGGGTCGGTTGTAGTTGTTATGGCTGCTGTTGTCGTTGTTGACGTCGTTGACGTCGATGTTGTTGGCTCCGAAACTGTTGTTGTTGTTGTCGTTGTTGGTGGTGGTGCTGCTGCTGGTGGTGGTTCTGGCTCGGATAGGTCCATCATGTCCGGGTCGCTTTCGGGTGGCGGGGCGGCGAGGAGCTCCCAAAGATCGACGAGCTTGTCGACCACGCCCGGTGAGAGCTGCGGCTGCCGAGCACCCGCAGGACTGCCGCGCATGATGGAGTCGATGACGGACAAAAGATTCTCGGCCATCCGAAAGTTGTGGTCGAGGGCGCTGTCGCTTAACGGGGGACTGCGGACGGAGGGGAGGAGCTCGAGGAAGCGGTTCTGGGCGCGGATCTTGAGATGTTGCGTGATGTCTGGGCTTAGACAACTCAACATCCCGACCCACGAGATGTTGCCTGCGGCAATGGCCTTGTCCATGGCGTTCGCGAAAAGGTCGATGTGCGACTGCTGTCGGTCGGTGGATTCCTGGCTGACTTGCTCGTTGGAGTTTAAGCTCAGTGCGAGCTTAACCTGGCAGAAGGGCAGAGTGAACTCGTTGGTCAGCTCCAGGACCTGGTCGAAAGAGACACGCGTCTGCGCGTCGGCGGTAGGAATCAACAGCTTGGTTGTCAGGCAGTCAATCCAGCCACTAACGTGCGGGTTGGGGCTCCTAACACCCAACACCCTCGCCACCCCGGCGGCGTCCCTCAGGGCGAGGCGCTTGAGCAGCTCGACAACGCTTTGCTGGACGGAACCGCACTCTAGAGGGAGGGCCTCGAGGTCGTTCTGCGCCTTTGCGTAAGAATACTCGGCGGACGCCAGGAAGATCAATCCAAGAACCTCCTTCGGGTACTCGCGGACTGCTTGGTCTTGGACGATGGAGAAGCGGTACACTTCATCTGCTGTGAGCAGGTCGTTTTGCCGGATCGGCGCGGTGAGCAGCTGCAGCACTTCCTGCATGTACCTCGTTCGGTATGTAATCTGCACCACCTGGGGAACGGCGGTGGTCATGGTGGGTGGTTTTGCGGCGCCCGCGCCTTGCCCGACCGGAATGTCCGAAGCGGTTGCCAGAATCGCGCCCATATCCAGACACCCTACTGATACAAGCAGTGGGAATATCCTGACGATCGACGGACGGTTGTCTAGCGCGCGGAGACTCAGAAGCCATTTAATCATGAGTGCGTCAAAGTGCTGGGGGTTGAAGAGGCGCAAACGGCCTAGCAAGCTGCTGTAAGGCCGTTGCTGGTCTGTCGCCTTGGCCCAGCTCACCACCTGCAATCGCTGCACGATGGTCTGGAACAGCCGTTCCATCGTGTTTCGGTCGACGCTCGAACCGCCAGCTAGAAGCTTTTCGATTTCCTCGTGCAGCTCGCCGGCATCGTCCTGCAAACGAGCCACCATGGTATCGGACACTGGGGAACAGGCATCCACGGGGTTCTGGCGGTCGTTCAGCACCAAGTCGTTTTTCAACTGCGAGGCAAGCTCCTCCATGCCCGGTATCCTCGGGGCGAGGGTGACGAGCGAGGCCAAGAGCGGGCGCAGAGCGATGGTCTGCTCTTGGACGGCGGCCTTGAGGCGCTGGTGGAGATTGCGGAACAAGGGCAAGGTAACACCAGAGGCGGAAAATATGAAAAAGTGACGAGTGATGGTGTCAGCGATGGCGGCTAGAATCTCCACGCTCGAGTGCCGCGTGAGCGTCTTCAAGATATCGCCAAACATGGAGAAGTCATCGGCTGCCTCCAGCACGGATCGAACAGCGTAGAAAAGGGCGGGCGATATTTCGGGCGCCTGGCTACCCTCTCTCTCCCTCTCTTCGGCGTGAGCAGTGAAGTTGGCCCGGAGCCACCAACCGAGTTCGGCCTTGAGCGCTCGGTCTGCTGACGCGATCTTCTTGGTAAACTTGCTGAGTGACAACGGCTTTAGATCCGTTGGCTCTGTTGACATCCCCAGCGTGTGTTGCAGGTGCTTGAGCGCCAACTCCACATCGGCTGCCGCATCTGCCACACTAAAGGCGGCGCGCCGGAGGATCTCGCCCCGGAGGTCCAGCTGAGATGGCGCGAGAGCGTGTGTTGGGACCTCGACGAGCAAGCGAGTCGGTGCTGGCCCGTCTCGCGAGACAAGCTCGGGGTTCCTTGTCCCTCCACGCGCCATGAGCCATTGGATATAGCGAGGGACCGAGAAAATCTCTGATCGGACAAGCTCGCAGACAACGTGGTAAAACGCCGACTTGTGCTCCTTCTCTTCGCAAGCATCGGCCTCGAGAAAATCCAGCACGGTCGCGGTCGAGTCCAAGCCCAGCGTGCTCCAATGCTGCAGTATCCGGCTCGTGACATAGATTTTTGCCAGACCAGGGCGGTACAGCGAGGTGCACCACTCCAGCAGAGCCCTTGCCAGAGCGTCCTTGTCCTTGGAGATTCCCCAGCACTGAGCCGGCAGCTCGTTCGACATGGGGTTCTGGAGGGTCCCGTCAAGCATCCGCACTAAGATATGCCGGGCAGCTGGCTGCGACCTGTTGGCGGCCGCGGCGAGCTGTTCATTTCGGAGATTTATAGCGCCGAAGGAGTTGTGTCTCGCCTGGTCGCCAGCGGGGAGGCACGCTTTTAGAGCATCTCTATACTTGGACCAAGTGGATGGGGACACAAAGTTCTCAGGGCTACTCAATATTAATGCATTCAGGCACTGGGTCAGGCTTTCCAGGAGCGGGTGCAAGATGTCTTTGTCGGGGTGGTTATATATCTGCGGCAGTATAAGTATTTCGCAATCGTTCGAGAAGACCTGTCCGGATCTACATACTAGGTGATGGTGGCTGATAAGAGCGGTAACCAGCCTGCGGCCGTACCTCCTCATTTTGAGCAGGTCCTTCCAGTACAATTGTGTGATGAGCATCCACATGGGAAGTTTAGCGTCCGAGCTGTTTTCGAGATTGGAGACAAGCCATTCTGAGAAATGCTCGCGGTCGAGTAAATACTCGGCGTACAAATGTGCCGCCAGTCGTGTTCTGGCACGTTAGCCCCTGATCACCGAAGGGATAAAAAGGTTCCCCAAAACTCACGTGTAGTGGACCTTGAACTTCCAGTCGTCGTCGTCCAAGGAAAAATAAACATGTTCAATGAACTGCTCAACCGAGACAGTCCAGTCCTTAATCCACCTCGTCTCCCCGCCCATCACCAAGGTGCTGACGCCCTTCCGCTTCGTTGCCCGTATCTCGTTTGCGCCAACGCACTTGATCAGCCAGACTGCTCGGTCGGTCGGCACACGTTTGTTCAGGCACTGCTCGAGGAGGACCTTGCCGCGGATGCCGTGGGGTATCGTTCGGCTCAGCCGTCGAAGCGAGATGGCGGGGTTCGCGAGGTCCTTCAACCAGGACTCCCGCTTGGTGTCGGTGAGGGTAACTCGGGGTGGGGGTTTGAAAGTCGACGGAGCCGCGATCTGCCCGTTGTGCCTCCTCTGCCCCAACACGGCGGTAAAGACGGATGAGAGCGCAGTGAGCCCCGTCTTGTGCTTCAAGGCCGGAAACAGTATGTTTTTGGCCGACTGCGTTTCTGCCGGGGTATACAAGGCCTTATTATAATATCCATTTCGGATCACATCGTCGGAAAACTGGTCTTCGGGATGATTCCCCGTCCAAGGGAAGAAGTCCGCGTATCCGATCTTTGGCGCCGATCCGCCCGTTTTCGCCGGGGCATCGGTGTGTATCGCATACCGCGGGGCAGCAGCCGGCGGCTCTACTATGTACGGTTTCGGGCGATTATCTTTCTTGGGGGGGTTGGCGGTGGCTGGGGGTGGCATCTCGCGGCGTGGCACACTGGCGACAAAGGGTGGGGGGCGTTGGGGCATAGGTAATGGGACGTCGGCCTCAATGCTCAGCGGATGGATCGAGGGATGGGGACTCATATCGCCGAGCTCGGAGGAGTCGGTGGGAGGCATTATGCGTGACGGTGTGAAGACCTTGGACTCGGCGGCGCCCGGCGACTCGACGTGGACGGCATGTGGGAAGGGGTCGGCGGAATCGTGGGAGAGTTCGAGTTTGAGGCGCGAACCGACGCGGCGCTGGGGGCCATGCCGGACTGGCGCGGCATCGCTGGGGTCGCCGGGGGGGGAGTCGTAGAGGGAGATATCCCTGCGTGCGGGGGGTTGAGGCGGCGAATACTGCTGTTGTTGTTGTTGCTGCTGCTGCTGCGAGAGAGCGCGCTGGTGGGCGGTGGTCGGGCGTTGCGACAGACTCGGCCCACTCAGCTTGTGCTGGGGCGGTCGCTGCTGGACGCCTATGGGAGGCCGGGAGGTCATCGTAGGAGGGGGAGCGACTGCGCCATGCCGCAAGATGCCGTCGAAGAAAGGAGAGGTTCTTGTCGGGCTGGGGGCGCCAGTTGTCCGATGGCAACGGCGGTGGGATGGAATGGATGAAGTCGGAACATCCGCTGGACCAAACCCGACCCCTGCAGCGCGAAGTGCGGTGGAAACCGCTTGGGGGCTTTGGTCCCGTCGTAACCTAGGCCGGTCGTCGGACGGAAGCGACGGCTGAGAACACAATCCGATTCTCGATTCGAGGATGCCGGAAATGAAAACTCGACATTGGCGATGGAGTGCGAGGGATATGTGCGACCGGCTCCGAAACCCAGCAGTGTGTGACTGCTTCGGTGGGTTGAAGCAGGGGAGGTCACAATTCACCCGTCGGTGGTGGTAGTCTAGAGAGACTAGAGAAGTCGACCCCAGAGGGCTTGGGTCGGGCTGCGTGCGGGACCCTACCACCACAGGCTCTTCGGGAGATGGCGTGCACGCTGGCCCCAATTTGAGCAATAGGGATGTGACCTTACGGTGCTGCCATGCTTCTGCACACAGTGCTTCCCGCGGTGGGGGCGGGTCGGGCAGCTCGAGGTCGACAACGGCGGCTAGAACGGCATATCCAGTTTTTTATTCCGTGGCCCGATTATTGCCCCTCACACCCACCCGGGCACTGCAGTGTTCTGCATCCCATTTCGAAACGCGGTATATTGCATCCATATGTTGCAGATGCGAGTGGTATCTCGAAAGAGTACACAGTGTGGAGATCCCTGTCGTCAGCGATCTATCAGACTTGGCAACGCCCTTCTGTGCCCTGGCACCCTGGGCCGGCCGGACCCTTTCCATACGTTAACTAATGCTCTGGTTCGCTGCTGATGCGAGTTTGGTCATCACGATCGTTCACCTGCCACTTATCGCCGTCATCCTGTCCCTTTTGCGGTCAGCGGCTACGTGGGAACGCCGCAAAATTCCATATCAATCGGGATCTGATCGGTATCCAGCCGGAAAAGCTGTGGGAATGGTTGGGCATCTTTGTACAACCATCCTCGCTGCAGAGGATTCCGGATTTGCGATGTGCGATGTCACAGGCCACGGAGATTGCCGTCCGGGCCGCTGCATCTTGTCGAAGCTGCCACTTGTTGTGCACAGATTACACACCTGTTTCTGCGAATTCCAAGATGGACGCCAGCTGCTGAATTCGGCCGACGTGACTGGGACCAATATTCTCGCACCGTTGGCCAAGCCGTGGTTACCGAGCATTACCTCTCGCGTGCGTGCCAATGTCGATAAGGGCTCGAGATCGAGGCTAGGAACCCTTGGATTCCCTTTTTGGGAATCTAACGAGTAATGTTTTCCGGATCCGAGTGGCATGGGCGGTGGACCGATGGCGCTGGAAGGAAGTCCGCCGGGGTGTCGTTCCGGCCACTCCGCTCAGGATCGGATCGGGACTGAGGTGATGACAGTGGGAACCTTTGGAGGGAGGAGAAGGCGGATTCTCGAAGTAGCCAAAGGCCCGTGCGTTAGCGTATCGCTCCTGGAAGCTCTTCCGAGCCCCCGGGATCTTTATTGTGGGGCACCTAACTGTCTGGGGTCCAGGGGCGCTGCGCCAAACGAGATCACCAAAAACACGTCGCTGTCTCGCACGTTGTGACAAACAACGATCAAACACCACGCCCACGCATCTGATCTATTCGCCATGGAATCCAACAAAGAGAAGGACATGAGGCAGCCGGACTTGAGTGAGTATCGAGGACTATCATTGCGATTGGCAATGCCAACGAAGAGCATGCCTACTGACCACAGCCACAATTGTAGTCATTCCGTATCAAGAGCCGGCCGCGAAGGGCGACAACGTCGAGTTCCAATCGACCATCTCCTCTACTCTCCCCATGGCCGCCATTTTCATGCGCAACAAATACGTTGGGTGGTAAGCCAGCCCCGATTCTGCCGTCTCCCGTGGCGCCAATCTGTCCCTTCCCGCGAGACATCCAACGATGCTACATCTTCGTGCGACATGCGCCCCGAAATCACGAGAAACTGACAGATATGCGATACAGGGCGGCCGTTGTGTTTAGCATCCAGAGCTGGCTCGGTGAGAGCGAGGAGACCAAGAAGAGCAGCAGCACACCGGGCTACTTCAATGTCGGCATGTCAGGTAGGGCAATCCTTTCCTCCGAACTTTGTCCTGTCGTCGTAAGCTAACCCAGGCCAACCAGTGGTGTCTCTGCTTGTTACATACCTCCCTCTTTTCCTCCCGCCACCAGGCACGAAATCGGGAAGCCCGACCGGCGCCCCGGCGCCCTTGCCGGTCTAATTGGAACGATGGCCGACATGGAATACGACGAGGTCAAAGGAAGAGCAGCTACGTGTATAAGGCAGCACTGTATTTGGGGCGCACGGTGGTTGTGCTTGTTTCCAGAATTGTACCAATATACCCAATATACGCTTAATATGAAGCTTTTCACATATCTGGCTTCTCCGTGGATGTTTTGTAACAGCTGGCACCTTGGTCTGGCTGGCCATACGTCGTGGCTAGCCCAAAGGGCTCGATACGTCTGCCATTGGAAGATAAAGCTGTTGACGGGGTCCCAGAACGCCAGCGAACAAAACACAATTTCGGGCAGCAAAGCGCGCTTGGTTCGACGAAGTGTCCGGATTAGAGGGCCGAAGCCCAACGAAAGAAATATACACATGTCGATGTAGGGTATATATAATAAACGAAGAGAATCCAACACCGCAAGCCCTCAGCCTGCTTCCACGCTCCGCTTTATCGCAGATCCGCGAGCTCTACCCATTCGGACGGGATGTCGGCCTTGCAAAGACTCAAGAAGAGCGAGCACATGCGGTGTCTGCTTTTCAAATCCCAACGTCCCGCCATCCATAACCCATCCCAACACCACCACAGCTATCCACCCCCCAAAACAAGGAGGCAAACAGCCACCAAAAAAACCTCCTTAATTACTCCTCAGCGGCCTACACCAACTAACGATTAGCCACAACAACCCAGAAAGAAGGAGCAGATCAGAAAGAAAGAGTAAACGTACCCGCACCCCTGCGGCGTGGTGACGCCAAAGAAGCAGTCGTCGCCCGTCTTGGGCACGACCTGGTCGGGCCGGATCGGGGTGCGCACGACGCCGGCGCTGGCGAGCGAGGCGCACAGCGAGAGGGCGAGGGCGGCGAGGGCGGCGGGACGCATTTTTAGGTTTTGGGTTTTGGGGCGAGTGTTGATTAAGGTTTGTGGGGAGGTAGGTTGGTGCGCGGCGCGGATTAGGAGTATTGTGGTGTGGTTGGGATTTGATGTGTCCGCCGGGGAGGGAATCAAATCAATCAAGCCAGATGTGCGAAATAAAAAGGGCGAAGATGAAGGTATTCAGACCAGCTGGTTTGTATTAGGAAAAGGGAAGAGACAGAGGTTTGGGCGGAAGTGTCGATCAATTCGCACCAGAGAATTACACATGGGAAGGAAGAGGAGAAAGGAACCTAAGCCAATCGATGGCAGAAGACTGGACGACAAGAAGCGCCGAGTTCGCGACCGGGCGGCAAAACTCTTGTCGTACCTATTGGAATCTGAAACTCGCCGCTGCAACGCTCTGGTGTGGTCGGGGCGGGCGGGGCCGCACTTGTAGCCGCCTGTGGCCCAGAGCCTCACTGGCAGGTTTCAGGGTTGAAACTGAAGGGAAGAAAGTCAGGCGGTGTGCATTGTCCAGGGAGCTGCCGGTTATCCTGGGAATCAGAAAACTCTCGAGTGATCTCATACCGACTCACAAAGATGCATGTTGGAAGAAATAACCATTAATAAGCGAGTTGCAAGATTTCATCCCTAACTCTTCTCGCAGCGCAAACCCAGCCTGGAAATGGATGACCTGATGGGGCGATGGGTTCGCTTGGAGGCCGTAAGAGAATCCACTTCAAACGGCCAGCGTCTTGGCAGGGATTGTCTGGTCTTCCGCTCAGCTAGGGTCACCAAATCACCAAGGATAGGTAGGTATGGACATACACAAAGCATCTGATGGGACACGGTGAGAATGATAATGTCTGTTCCATGCCAGAGACCCGTCCCCTTTCCTAGCAAAACCTGAAGTCAACAAATTCGCACCGGAACCAAGCGTCAAATTATGTAGCACGAGGAACAGGGTTCAAGCCAGGCACGGCCGGAGCCGGAGCCGGTCTCCACATACCCCGGGCCGGACCCCAGTCCCGGCCCCGGCCCCTCGGGCAGTCTGTATCCACACCAGACAACGTCCAAACTCCAAAGCAGCTGATCTTCCGGTACTTCGTTATAATTCGACTATAACCCGACTGTATATCTCCGTACTAAACTGACAAACCGGCTGGCGCGACAAGCGCAGGCAGCGTGTGTTGGTTACATGCCAACAACCGCGCTCGCCCAAGCAACCCTCTCAACAGACGCCTTCCCCGCCAGAATCACTCATCATCCACCCCCTCCAACGGCCAACTCTCCCAATCCTCAAACCAATTACTCCCCTCCGCCTTCTCCGGCCAAATCCGCCGAAACAGCGGCAGCAACGCGCCCTGCGCCCCCTCCACCCACCACGTAGCAGGCGCCACCGAATCGCCGCCCTCGTCCCACTCGACAGCATGCAGCACCCCGGGGCGATCGTCCCTCGGGTCGCGGCGGACGCGCCAGGGCCGCGCCAGGATCCCCAGGTACGGGTTCAGCGCCGCGCGCATGACCTGTCCCTGGAAGGCGTGCAGCATCACCACCCAGTCGCCGGCGCGGACGACGCGGAGGGAGAGGGTTTCGAGGGGTCGTACCGCGGTGTTGTTGTTGCCGGTGACGGGGTTCGCTTTGCCCTGGGAGACGGCCCGGAAGATGGCCCGGGCGAGTTTTGCGTCGACGGCGCTGTCGACGAAGGCGTTGAAGACGGCGCGGCTGGGGGCGTAGCGGATCGTGGTGGTGGAGTCGGTGGTGAGGTGCACGTTGCCTTGTAGTACGAGGGATTCGGCGCGCTTGGGGACATAGTAGCGTATTTCGGCGGTGGGCGAGCTGGCGTCGAGTGCGAGGCCCAGGCGCCGGAGCTGCGGGAGTGTGCCGAGGACTCGGTAGAGCTTGACTTCTTCGGGGCCGCCTCGGGAGCGAGGTAGGACTATATTCAGGTCCTCTATATGGGGGCAGCGTTGGATGATGGAGTGGAGCCGTTCGTAGTCTAGCTCGGCCCGCTCGTTGGGGAGGCCTAGCTTTCTCAGGCCGGGGTTGAAGGCGGTGACTTTCAGGTATAGGGTGCAACTGCCCTGCAGTTCGAGAGAGCGAAGATTCGGCAGGGCACGAAGGAAGTTGTGCAGCGTCTCAGCGTCCGCCCGGCCGGCACGCGCAGGCGTATCGTAGTGCAGAGTCAACGTTGTGAGGTTCGGAAAGCTGCACCACTCTGCCAGAAACGCAAGTCCCCCCTGGTCGAGCCTCTGGCGAAGATTCAAGGTTTGAAGAACAGAAAAGTCGGTGCTTGTCTTCCAGCGTCGAAGGGCCTCTTCCGGTAATCCCCTGTAGTCATGATACATTTGTATGCCGGCAACCTCCAAACACCGCAGGGAACCAGTCGCAGGGGGGGCTTTTGAGAAACGCTTCCTAGCCGGTGGCGGTGGTAAAGCGAGTCCATCTGGGCCCTTGGGATCCCCCCAGTCCTGGAACAGACGCACATCTTTTAGGTTGGGCGAGAAACCCTCCACTAGCTCCGCGACAACCGCTCCATGGTAGCTCGGCCGCCCTTCTCGATCGTAGCCGTCCGTGTCACAATAGTGAACCCAGATGCGGTAGAGCAGGGGGGACGACGCAAGGGATAGCTCGTGGGGGTCCGGTTTTCCGTTTGCAAGACTGGGGAGGGTAAGATTAAAGACATGCAGCCGCGGCCGTTTCAGAGACGGCGCGGGGAACTGGTTGTGTAACGTCTCTAGAAGACAAGGTGGCAACAAGTCGGACAGAGCGAATACAAAGTCTGTCAGGCCGGACAGCAATTTAACCAAACGGCACAGCGACTCCCAACACGAGTCCAGTTGACCAACGTTGAATTCAGGGGCGCGATCGGCGGTAAGTTCCTCCACGAAACACACGATTATCCCTTGGTCGTCATCGTCGTCGTCGACGTAAGGCGACCCAAAGAGCTTCTTGAACGGCATAGGTTTCCGCTCGAGAGAATGATCGCCATGAGGGGGCTTCCAAAACCCTCCATACACAATGAAGCGTCTGACATGGGAGAATGCCGAATCCCGGCGGAGCGAGTCTTCGCATCTCTGCACGTCTGAGACCAGCTGCTCGGGGTCGCAAGCTTCGACCACGATGGTCTGATACAAGAAGGCGCAGGCGATCGAATAATGGCGTTTGTTTGTCAGCGCGAAGGACAACACGCTAGGGGGGTGCGAATGTCCAATATGATCGCAGATGGCGGATAGTATCTCGACCGGGAGGCTGTTGAACATTTTTGGGCGGGCAGTGTGATGAAAAGAATGATGATAAAATGGTCGTGTGTGACGTGCGAGGGAACGTACGATGAACGACTTCAGCCCCCAAGGCTTATCTAAACAGCTCATGCATGCGAGGTATGTATGCATGCGGCTCAGGTAATCAACATCAGAAAGTATGCAAAAACGCCCACGAAACGACAATCTGGAGCCTTGACGCCCCATAAATGCAGCCAAGATGCAAACCAAGGTGCAAAACATGCAAATGCCCACTTCCCGAGAACCATGGCCATCTCATCCTATCCCACTCGTCTCATCCCACCCGTCTATAAGCCGCCGCCCTCAATCGCATAACCCGTCAACAAACCGCACATCTCAACAACATCATATCACAACCCTGCGCAGCACCCTACGCCGCCCCACTGGGCTTAACCTGCCGCGCGGGCGAGTATATGCGGAACTGCACAAAGATGATGGAGTCCTCGACCATGGTGCCGAGGGAGCCGAGCAGCCACGGCAGGGCCCGGATGAAGTAGTCGCGCTCCTGGGAGAAGGCGATGACGCTCGCGCCGTAGGTGAAGTTGCCCGTCAGCGATAGCAGGAAGAAGAGCAGGGCGAGCCCCTCGCACGACTTTTCGCGGTAGTTCTTGATGATTTGCGGGATGCGCGCGCTGTTGGCAGGGTCTGTTAGCATGTCATGTCCAGAATGGTTGAGGGGTGGCCGGCGCTGGAAACCTCGAGCTCCGCGGCCTTCTCTAACGAACGGCGACAACCAAACCAAAAGGACAAAAAAGAAAAAGGAGAACCTACCACAAATAACAAACGGCACTCGCATACCCCAACACCATCCCCACCACCGCCATCGGCTCCTGCACCCCCTCCCCCCCACCACCAACACCACCACCAACACCATCCCCTTCACCACCCTCCCCACTCCCAGGCACAGCCCACGCCCCCATCTTCCAACTCACAAACCACCCCGCCACCCCCACCGCCCACACCGCCACCAAGCTCACCGTATTGTGCAGCCACGGCCGGCTGTCAGGGGTGTCGTCCTCGCCCGTGAGGATGCGCGCCAGCGGGTCGCCGAGGGTGCTGCTGGCGCGCCGGGGGAGGTCGTGTCGTCGGTGGGAGCCGGGTAGGCCGTTTTCGTTGTTGTTAGCGGGGAGGAGGGGGGAGGATTCGGTTGGTGGGGGGAGGGGTGCGGCGGTGGAGGTGGAGGCGTTGAGGTTGTCGTCGGTGGAGGGGGTGGAAGAGGGGTGGTGGTGGGTGTGGTGGTGGTGGTGGTGCTCGCGGCGGGCGGCGGCAGCCCGGCGGCGGCGGGCGTTGAGTGTGTTGTAGTAGGTGCATTGGCCGATGAGTATCAGGTCGGCGACGCAGAAGTAGCTGGCTAGCGCGATGGTGGAGGGCGCGAGGCTGGTGAAGAGGGCGCCTGGGTAGTAGGTATGGGGGTTCAGCATGTTGGTTGCTAGCACTGGGGAGAGAGAGATCTGCTTTCGCGACGAGCTAGGTACTCACCGGACAGGTTGGCAACATCACCCAGTAGCCAGATCAGGAGGAACTTCATTGATAAGGCTTCTGCGCTCTTGGCTTTGTAGTTGGTGATAAGCTGCGGCAGCTACAGCGTCGTTAGCCATTGGCGCCTCCATAAGCATATTCCATTCGGCGTACCAAGAGACATATCCACGCCGTCAAGCTCACGCTGCCAAAGATGCCGGAGAGCGCCTCACCGATTCTGGGCCCGTGAGGCGCCTCAGAGACGGCGGCGACAAAGCGCTGCATATCGGATCGGGGCTCTACTGGGGGAAGGCGAACAAGAAACTAAGCTCGAGGGTGTTAGGTTTCGATCGCGCGGCCATCAATTTTGGCGTACTTGTGGGGGTTTCGACGGTTGTTGAATGGTGGTGGTTTTGGTGTTGAACTTTGCACGTGGGCCCAGTCACACAGTGAAGTCACCGGCAGCGCTCCTGTGTTCCGAGGACCCTTATCGCAGGCGCGGATCGGCAGCGGATCCCAGCCAAGCAAGGCATCCCATCCCGGAAAGGGAAGTTGACTGTTCCCCACGGCTGGCTCAGGCTGGCTGACCGACTTGCGTCCCGTGCTCTGGTTGGGTGAGCGTGATGCACATTGAAAGCGACCCGAAAATCCCTGCAGGAGACCTGGAGACCTCGCTGAAGCACGGGGGTTGGGAGAGCTGAGACGGCACCGATAAGGCACACCCCGCAAACCACTGCTGGGCCTGCTGCACGGTGGAGTTGTTGGGTCTGTGGGGAAGCACAGACCAGTTACACTCGGCCGATTACCGATCGCTGTGCAACCGATCGCCGTTCCTAACTACAGGCAGTTAAATAGTCTCAACTTGGCCTCGAAACTTTCAAACCCGGCAGCTCTCAATCGAATCCTCTTCATTAGCACCAACCTTGGGGACTACACAGTAGGGTGGTTCTTGTCAGGATTTTGCTCAATCGCAGAATGGCAGCTTTTTTTTTTTTTTTCCACAAGAAAAAGGTCGTCATTGGAATCATCTTCACAATCATTTACTCCTATCCTAATCCATCGCATTTTCCCAAGAGTCTCGAAATGTTGCTGGGCTGTCGAGTCGAGGTAGAGGTTTTCCACACCTCCTCCATAACCCTTGTTAAAATAGCCCAATCAACGAATAAACCAATGCTGAACTGGTTAGAGTGATCGTCCCGGCCAACACTGTGACTGCTCGCTGGCTGGCGATCCCAGAGCCTAACATGGACAGAGGAAAGGTGATACCCAAGCTCTGACTTTCTATATAAGCCGGTCGGTCTGCCCGCTGTTAGCTTCTCGATTCCCTTTTGCTTTATCCAACTCTCTCCCTCTGCCCCTTTACTAAGAACCGAGCCCGCCGAGACCATGCAGCTTTCCGCCGCTCTCCTCTCAGCCGCCGGGCTCTTCGCACACACAGCCGCAGCCGGTAGCTTTTACCTGTCGTCATTCGAGACCCAGGGGGGCATCGCGAGTTACTTCTGCATAGACGATTCCGGCTCGGCCGGGTTCCATAAGCTGTGCCAGGAAGAACCGGTTTCCATCCAGCTAGATGCCCATGGACATTTTATAGCGGGCGACCTCATGCTCCAAAAGATCGATCAGGTTTCGTACAAGCTTGTGTCAACGGACCTCTACCCCCGCGGCGTAGGCATCCCCCAACCCTCGTGTGGCACCGTCTGGTATTATGCAGTGCTAACACGTCTTCTTCTAGGAAAACGACCTAACGGGGCCGTTTGCCGTCACCGAGTCTCACAGCTTCGTGTACAAAGGGCCAGGACACTACACTTGGCGCCTTGCTGGTGATTTTTACGACTGGGAAGTTTATCTTGATTCAAGCGACTATTCCACTCCCGCGGTTGCTCCCAACATAACCGGTGCCACGCTCCTCTACGACTCTCCTAGCTAGAGGGTAGTCGAGGTGTACTACACACACAAACACCGATGAGAGATGCGTTTCCCACGGGTCGTACTGCGTGATAGGGGTGGGCGGGGGGGCGAATGGGGGCCGCGTCTCTTTGTCATGCAACCGCACCGAAGACAGTGCTTCAGATTCATGCTTCTTAGTATACTTCGGCTTTCAAGTCACCCTCCTTCATCAAAGCAAGGCCTTTCCACCTCATGTAGGCAGTTGCAATACATCAGTACACCGACTTGCATTCATGCATTGTGGAAACAAAACTCCACAGATCAAGCCCGCACTGGTAGACGCCCCTGTCGGCGTCGCCGTAGTTAGGCAGCCCCATCATCCACTGCTTGATCTCAGCATCGGCCGTGGGACAGGGCAGTGCCAGCGTGCGGAGCGTCTCCTCGGTGAGCCCGCGCGGAAGCAGGCTGTCGGCACTGAGAACAATGAAGCAAGTCAGTCAGCCAGTCAGCGAGCCAGCCGATATGCCGGATGGGTAGGTAGGTAACGCAGGTACAAGCAATGCCCGGCAGGGCCAAGGATCAAGTATCAAGTCAAACAAAAACCCATGGCGGCTCGACGATGCCCTGCGCGTGCTGCCACTAGACCGGCTGTACGGCGATGCCGAGGAGGACATAGGCGCAGGTCCTACGCGCCGAAGCAGAATCGCTCGGCGGTGGTGAGGGTACAATGTATGGAATAGGCGGTTGATGTACACGCAAAATACGTTTCCACGTCCAGATGTCGATGTGTGTCTGGGACGAGTGCTAACATGTTGTCAGAATGGGGCAAGAAGATGAGCTACTACATCGCCTTCTCTCATGAAGGCGCGGCCGATGTCAGACGGCGATAAATTCGCAAAACCGAGCACGCCAAAAGCAATGCCAAATGCTCCGAGGCGGCCCTTCAGCGCATCATAGAGGAGGTGAGGAAATTGCGGCGGGAACAGCTGTCTGACGAAGAAAAGTGGCAGCTGGCGGAAGAGGACCGTCAGGAAGAGCGGGAGCCGCCCCGGTACATCGCCGAGGAGGGCCGCGCAACGAGGGAATCAACGCTGAATAAAAGTGAAAGAACGATGGATCTGGAGTGGTTACCTTAGGTTTCAGGCGGTTTGCATCCGGGGTCGTCCCAGTAACAGGCATAGTGGGGTCTGGTCAACATTCCACATTTGAAGTCCTCGTAGCGAATCTTGCCTCAAGTCGAATCCTAATTGTATCAGGAATCTGCCAGAGCAGTCCCTGCAATTACAAATCTAGCGACACTACAAAAAGTTGTCAATGAGGTTGTCAGAGTTGGTGGGTCACTTCACACATTGGCAGGGGCCTGGGCTTGGCGCAATGGGACTCTTCTGAACTCACTGTAACATTCGTAACTCTATGCAAGGTACATACCGAGGGAGCAACTAAATGTTTGTGAGTCATTTATGGCGCTCTCACTCCCCTCGTAACTATTCCCTTCGGGCGCGGTAGTATTCTCCTGATCATCATGGGATCTTCCTGGAGCGTGACCAAGGGCGACGTATCTCAAATGTGGCTGGGATTGTCAGTTATGTGGCTGGTGCGGTCCTGCAACCTTGATGGACGCCGCCAATCTCCCCATGGATGTTAGCAACCAAAGAACAAGTTGCAGTGACATTAACAGCAACAACAACATCGATGGTGGCAACAGCGACGATAACGGCGGCATCAGAGTTTCAGCCTTTATCAACGAACAACATTCCCATCGTACTCGAGGAAAGGGAGGAGAAACATGCCGCCGAAGACGCGGGACACGCGCAACACGCGCAACACGCCCTGCCAGAAACTCCTGCGAAACACCCGCCATCCTTTGAGCTCTCATCAATCAACGGCATCTTGCGACAACACGCTAGGCAGCGCCTCTATGTCCGACCACTATATTGGACTGCGGAGCATCTGCGTCTCTTAGGATGTGTATTCATCACCGACTGCCATGCGGCTGTCGGGAACATGAGAGAGGAGACGGCAGTATATAACAAACTGACTCGGCCTATCGAGAGGATCGCGGCATATCTGAAGCGCGGCGTAGGGTCAGAGTTTAAAACTGTGCTGGTGAGGGATATGCTTCACCGCCACGGACTTTCCGAGGCTGGGTATGCGCGCCTTTTCCTGCTCTTCGTTTTCCACAAAGCTGTGAACTTCGCTAATCGCCCGCCCCAGCACCCACAAGTTCGAGCTACGCTTTGCCCAGCGCTCTGTAAGAGCTCATCTTCGGACCGGTGGCATATTTGCGCCGGCGCCCAACGCCCCGCCGGGCCTCGCCTTCTTGGACCTCGACGCCGTCGCCAAGCGACGCGACCTATCCGTAACTTATCAGATTCCCCATCTGACGAGCCGGCCTGTGGCGCGCATCCTGCATAAGAAGCTAAACCGCATACGTCCTATCGACAAGATCTATGACCCGTACATTGCGGCGGTGTTGATTGCCTTAGCGCAGGAGCAGCGGCGTGCCGGGACGGTTCCAGATAGCTGCCACACGCCCCCCACGTCGGGTGGGTTTGGCTGTGATCCCTCTATAGACACAGCCCAGGACTCGTTGGGCCCAAAGGTATTCCCCCGTCTATCCAAGTAGTTACAGAACTAACCTTTACTAGGTTTATCTTCTCGCGACCGCCGGACGGGATCTGCATGTCTACACAGCCTGCTTTCCTCCCACCTTCCTTGACCGATTAGATCAGCCTTCGCACCAGTCGTTTGTCGAGACGGTGCCTCTCTACCACTCTCATCTCCCGCTGAAATCACCGGCACAAGTTAGCTGGGTGATCGAGACAATGGCCAAGTCAATGAGCAGGGGACCATTACAGTCGGGCAGTACACAACTCCTAACGCCTACATGAATTGGCCACGCCACGCCACGCCACGCCACGCCATGCAACCCGTGTAATACAGGCGGCCTGGAACCAACCCCAAGCGGATTGCAGAACTGTGAGAGCCTTCGCTTGGCACGACAAAACACGAAAGGAAGGAGTCAATGAGTTGGTAATATCCAATGATATCGCCCTACTCTCGACCGACTTGTCAAGCTTCAAAAGGACTGTAAACGCTACAAACGCCACGGCCAGTTCTCCGAGTTTCGGTCCGGAACTTGTCGGGCACGGTTTTGAACAATCTCCGGCTTGTGAGGTCATTCGAAAGGGTAGTCTCGTAATTTTCTCCTCGGCGACGTAGGTACGGCGTTAATATACAGATTAATGGAAGATTGTTCGACTCAACTTCTGCTCTCTTTCCTCCTTTCCCGTCGCACCACATCGATGGGTGACATTCGTCACGCCAAGCGCCAAGGAAGCGCGTTGGCTTCGCGAGATCACGTGTCGCCAAGGAGCCGGTGGGCCAGTCAGAGACACGAACCCCAGCACATGGATTCCGTTCGCCAACCAACCACCCAGTCGCTTAATGTCGGTCATCCGGGCCATCCTTGCCCTGGTCCTGCGCCTGCGCAGTTGGCCATGATTAGCTGGAAACCACCTGCTGTGTTGACGTTGTGCTTGTGATCGTTTCAACTGATTGATTTCTCTTCCTGTGTTTTTGCTGCTGCATATATTCATATTTTGCGTCATAATCTTTGTATTCCAACCAGATACCCGTACCACATCCCCTTCGCGTCGCCTAAGATGAAATTCTCGACAGTCGCCACTGCGATAGCTGCCGTGCCGGGCGCGGCGGCCTGGGGCGGTACGAAACCACCAGAACCACTCCCCTTTCGTCCAACACTTCAGACAGCCATCTAACCACGCTCGCACAAACCACAGGCTTCGGACACATCACCGTCGGCTACCTCGCGAGCGCCTTCGTCTCGCCCGCCACCACCACCTACCTCCAAACCCTCTTACGCAACGACACGGCCGAGTACCTCGCCGGCGTGGCCACCTGGGCCGACTCGATCCGCTACACCAAATGGGGCCGCTTCACCTCCGACTTCCACTTCATCGACGCCAAGGACGACCCGCCGCGGTCCTGCGGCGTCGATTTCGCCCGCGACTGCAAATCCGACCGCGGCTGCGTCGTCTCCGCCCTGCACAACTACACCACGCGCCTGCTGGACGCGGAGGGCCAGCTGCCGGCCTGGCAGCGCGCGCAGGCGGCCAAGTTTGTGGTGCATTTTGTGGGGGATATCCACCAGCCGCTGCATACGGAGAATGTGGAGCGTGGGGGGAATGGGATTGAGGTGCTGTTTGAGGGCCGGAGGTTGAATCTGCACCATGTGTGGGACTCGAGCATTGCTGAGAAGCTGGTGGGCGGTGTGCGCCGCCGCGGGCCGTACCCGGAGGCGAAGCGCTGGGCGGAGGCGCTCGCCCGGGAGATTAATGAGGGCAAGTTTGCGTCGGAGCGTATTAACTGGTTGAGGTCGGCGAACTTGTCGGATCCCGTGGCGACGGCGATGGCGTGGGCTGAGGAGGCGAATGCTTATGTCTGCACGACTGGTGAGTACTGTCCCTGCCGACGGGCGGACCGGGCGCGATTCTTTTAGTTCGTTCTAACATCAGCTTTAGTGTTACCCGAGGGCCCGGATGCCATCCGTGGCCAGGAGCTGGGCTCGGACTACTACGAGGCGGCGGCCCCGGTGATTGAGGTGCAGGTGGCGAGGGCGGGATACCGCTTGGCTGCATGGCTGGACTTGATCGTCACGAGCCTCAAGACCGAGTCATTATCAGACGATCTTTAACACCATTAATTGTCCTGCCGAGGCGGCGTTGGGGATCCTAAGATGGCTCGATGGGAGCCGATCCCTCCCCGCGGGACGGTAGTTGGAGCCGAATGCGCATCTTGGCCCTTTGAGGCGGTTCACGTCGTCAAATAATACCCTTCCAGAAGTGATCATCGTTGATAGTCCGCACCTGAAATCCGGCCGGCGATAAGAAACGATGTCCCCCCGTCCCGGTGGGAGGAGGAAAACGCCCTCTGTGTGATCTTCCCGTCGACACCAGCGATCGTGATGGGACGCCAAGCTCCGATGGCGGCATTAGTTCGCGCCGAGCATTTCGAGGTGCCTCTTGTTTCGTTCCGTCGATCTCTAGTCATGTGGACTTGCGACAACGGGAGGGTGAGCAAGAGTCAAGCGTCTTTCGCGCCATGTCAGCCATGTTGGCCACCGACTCGGACATCCACACAGTTGTCGTTCGAGAAATGCCGACAGAGCCGACCAAGGTGGCGTTGTGATTCCTCAACGATTCACCTGTGTGTGGTAGAAATGAAGGGTTAGTTTCGACAAAGAGGTGCAACTGTTGCACTGTTTCAAAAATCCGAGCAGTTTCTCGAGTGAGAGAGAGGGGGAGATAAGAGGGGAACTGGGGGGCGATATGTTCTGTGGTTGTGTCTCAAGATGCGCAGGGGTCCGCTTCATGATTTTGCCGCCCGCGGTTGCGCTACTGTTACGAGGCCCATCGTTAGGCTGCTGCTTGTTGTGTAATCAAAATTTCCACATTCCGAGACATAGCGATGCTGTGTAAATTGTGTATGACTTGATTCCCTACGGAATGCATTTGCTGGTTGTGCGCGAGGTGTTGTTGTTTATTCTGTCTCGCATGTTAGTGAGGTTAACTCGGGGAAACTTAAGGGGGCCCGCCCCCTATGAGGGATCGGTTCTTGTGCCCTCGACATCAACTTGATATTTCGATTTTTAAACCGATTACTCTACTCCAAGCGGTAGCAAAAGCCAAAGAATAATTGAACCAGACAATATGTCCCATCTCAACCTAAGCGCCGTTCATCGTGGAGTTTGGTTCAGGAACAAGATCCCTGGGCCAAATGGTCGGACAACCTGGGCACACGAGACCGAAACATCAAGCAGGGCAACGGCGGTCTTCCGTCGGCCGCCACCTAGAATGTCAGCGTAATCTCATCTCCATGGTTGTCCGCGGCATCATATTGCCGACCCAGCCTAGAAAGCATGTTCACCGCAACGAAACGAGGAGGCTCGGCAAGCCCTATGAAGGGATGGCCGTTTCGGTGAGGTTGCGTTAGGATTGAAGTTCAGACTAGGTTTTGGGGACTCGGGTTTGTCGGCGAGATCCTTTAACCCCCACTGGACCTGGCTCGTGGGAACCCCAGACGCAGTACCCTGACAAGAAGCAGGGGACCGTAACGTCTCCGTGAGGAAGCAACGTCGAAAGCTGCAAGCGTGCGGCTAGACAGGGGACAGGCAAGAACATTTGGGTCCGAGGGTTTCAAAGTTTATTTTGCTCGCCCGAGAGAAGTACCATGCCTCGTGAAGGTATTTTCAACCAATGTGGGTCCCTTGAGGCGATTCAACGGCCACGGGCCTTTGACCGTGTCTCCTGTCCTCGTGCTAAAGCTTCCCTGGAGGGATGGTTTGTTTCCTTAACATGGGTAGAGCTTGAGGGGCGGTGGCCCTCGGGCCCACGTCTTGGTCCAGCGATCTACCGGCTTCAGGGCGGGCTGCTCCAGAGGGTAAGAGGGTAACTGGCGAGAGACGGATATGAGCAGGCGATGCTGGACATGGCCGCAAAATTGCCGCTATTTCCGGCCGCCAAGCACAAGGTGCGTCCTGATACAGCGGACGGCAAACGATGCCAATGCGCGGGCAGCGACGGTGAAGATCCTAACCTGTTGGGTGTAATTTTGAAGGTTTGCCGACACCCGCCGACGAGGAGCCGGCGGGCGGCTGTCATAGAGGGGCGGTTGTGTGGAGGGAGGTTCCTGGCCAGCCAAGTGCCACCACGGGGTCGAGAAGCGCCTGAATGGGCGAGTGGGGAATGACCCCACAACAGGAGCGGAGTCAATGCTCGCTCGCTTGCGCTTCATCCCATCGATCCCGAGACACAAGCTGCCCGATCGCCCTCAAGCCGGCATTCCTGATTGGCCTAAAGTTCAGACGAGCAAGGGCCCAACCATCCAGCCATGGGCATCTGGCACACAGGGCGCCTCAACTTCAGCCCAGCATCCCAGCCCTGGGGCAGCCGTTGCGCGCGCCTTGATGGAGTTGCGGTTGAGAACTTTGCACGACAGCGACACAAGGCGCTTTTGCCTTCTCTCAGGGCACTGAATCGACCGTCAAATGTGTGTGTCAGTAACGGGGCAGGGTTGGCCACTTGAGCCCTGGCTTGCTGCACGCAAAAATCTAGAACTTGAGGAAGGAGGCACTTCCATGGAGGCAAGGTGACCGATCAGCAGGCCGTAGTTTCCTCTGATGTCTTGCAGTACCTGGTGCCTGATCTCAGATCTCAGCTGCAAGGCACACTTTCCTTTTTCGTCTCGTCTCTACCCCGTGCTTTCCCCTGTGCTGAAGTCATCCAGGAGCATTCCAGGGCCCCTGCCATCCCAACTTCAAAAAAAAGTTTGATGTGGGATTTCGGATTTCGAATTTTGGCTTCTGCAAGGGACAGGCCTTGGGGGTTGCATCTCCAATCCCCCTCTGTTCCGCTGTCTGTCAGACTATGTCGACATTCCCACCTCCCACTGCCCCGTTCTGCATCACCGGCCCCCTGCTCCGCGTTTGAGACCCGTGGGGCCGCACACACTTTTCTCTTTCTCCGGGCCTCCTGCCGCACTGCCCGGGATCTGTCAACGTTCCTGGTCGCAGAGTCGCAGAAAGCTGGGCGGTAACCCTTGCTGGGTATACCTGGGGGCGCACTTCGGAAGTGCTCGAAACCGCTTGGCTTGCCAGGGTCATGAGAAACACTGGCTTGGCGTTCTCGTCGGATCGTCGTCGCAGCACCCTCCCTGCTCCCGTCTTCGCGGCTCATCTCTTATAACACCTCTCCCAAGCCTCGAGACCTGTCTTGGTCCTTCTTCTTAGATCATGTCCCATTCTCACTTTGTGCGGTGGTAGTTGTTTCTCTCGTCCCTCTTCTTTTCTTTCCATCCTTCCATTCGTTCCTTTCTTCGGACGCGGGTTGTACCTGTACCTTACCTTGTACATATCCCAATTCGTCGGCACCAGTTGTCGCACACCACTCCTTTTTTTTAAACTTCCTTTTGCTTCTTGACGGTCTGGAACCATCTTCTCCTCGATTCGACTTTCGGCTCCCGCGGAGCTCAGTTCTTTCCCGACGACCCATCGACACCTTTCAAAAAGTCACCCATCATGTTGATGAAAACAGCTGTGACGACCCTTTTGGGTCTGGCTATGGTTGCTGAGGCGGCAACGGTCCATCATTACAGATCTCCCATTGCTCTGGAACGGCGACAGAACAGGGGCGGCCGGTTCCGTGGCGGTAATCAGGGCGGCAACAACGGCGGCAACCAAGGCGGCAATCAGGGCGGTAACCAGGGCGGCAACCAAGGTGGTAACAATGGCCAGAACAACGGCGGTCAGGGCCAGGGCGGCAACAACGGTCAGAACAACGGCGGCAACGGCGGGAACAATGGCGCCTCCAACACCTGCCTGGCTGCGAACGCCGTTCAGACCGGCTCGGCATCAACCGGCCAGGATGGCGGCAACGTCGCCGATGGCCAGGTCAACTCCGCCACGTACGATGACCCTCCTTCGGTGGATTAGTGTTTCTGATGCTAACATCTCAATTAGTGACGAAGCCAACTTCATCAACTTCTGTTCCGGCGAGACCTTGACCAACGGCTTGCAGAACCGCGATGGTTCCTGCAACGGTATCCGTACGTATATATCATTCTAGGGACAAGTAGTCCACCAGCTAACCCTTGCGCAGCCATGGGCAAGATTCCCTCCGTCGATAGAATGGTCTCGGCGGTCATTGTCAACCCCAAGAACGGTGACGACCTCCAGCCACTAACCACCTTCGAAATTGAGGTCAACCTTGCCAACATGCAGCTGGGTGCGTTCACCAACGCCGCAAGCACCTACTATTCGGCTCCCCAGGACCTCAACGGACAGGGCCAGATCATCGGCCACACCCACGTCACAGTTCAGGACACCGGCAACACCATGAACCCTACCCAACCTCTTGACGCCAAGCAGTTTGCCTTCTTCAAGGGCATCAATGACGCCGGAAACGGCCAGGGTCGCTTGACTGCCGAAGTGACTGGCGGTCTCCCGACCGGCTGCTACCGTGTCTGCACCATGTCCAGCGCCTCCAACCACCAGCCTGTGCTGATGCCTGTCGCCCAACGTGGCTCGCAAGAGGATTGCCGCTACTTCAGCATCGGTGGCGCCTGCGGCAATGGCGGCGGCAACAACGGCGGCAACAATGGCGGTAACAACGGTGGCAACAATGGCCAGAACAACGGCGGCAACAACGGTGGCAACAATGGCCAGAACAACGGCGGCAACAACGGTGGCAACAATGGCGGTAACAACGGCGGTCAAGGCCAGGGCGGCAACAACGGCCAGAACAACGGCGGCCAGGGCCAGGGCGGCAACAACGGTGGCCAGGGCCAAGGCGGCAACGGCGGGAACAACGCTGGTCAAGGTCAAGGCAACAACGCCGGTCAAGGTCAGGGCAACAACGCCGGTCAAGGTCAGGGCAACAACGCTGGCCAGGGCCAAGGCAACAACGCCGGTCAGGGCCAGGGTGGTCAGGGCGGTAACGGTGGTCAAGGCCAGGGCGGCAACGCTGGTCAAGGTCAGGGTGGCCAAGGCGGTAACGGTGGCCAAGGTCAGGGCGGCAACAATGGTGGCCAGGGTGGTAACGGTGGTCAAGGCCAGGGCGGCAACGGCGGCGGCGGTGGCCAGAACGCCAACGCTATCGGCGGTGCAGCTCCCGCGGTTGAGGACACCGGCGATGCCCAACGCCCCTTCCGCGTCAATGGCAACACCTTCGCCACCAAGGGCGCTGCCGTTCAGCGCGCCTGTGCCATCCAGAACAACGCCTGTGCCGACGCCGTCAACGGTGGGCAAGCTCCGGGCCAGACCATTGCCGCCTGCAACCAACAGGAAGCGGCCTGCCGGCAAGCTGGGGGCGCCTAAACCCACATCGGTCGACTTCACCTAGTGCCACCCCGACCTTCACGGCGCCGCTCCAAGCTCATGGCGCTCGTGGTCTACTACCGGAAGGGGTGTGTACAAAATTCTTTTCAATTTCTACGACGGACAGAGCAGCAACCCTTTAGTCCTTAATTTGTGGCTACCTGTGGTTGGTCGTTGGTTTGGTGGGCTGGCGGGCGTCGCGTCTTTCACATATTCCCTTTTAGAAAATGGAAGACGTTGCCGGTGGTCGTTTCTTGGATGTTATTTTATCTCCTTTATTTCGTTTTCTCTTTTTCTGTCGATATGCCGGCGATGTTATGACATTATTTACGGAGCTCATGCATCGCATTGTGCTATCGCGAGTGTAATGCGTGAATCTGGGGGGTGAAGGGGGGGAAGCAACGCAGTTGGGAGGTATGTAGGTAGCGGGTTAGAGGGACAGACAATTACCACTCCGGTCTGTGACCGGGAAGGGGACTAAAACAAACCGCCGCCATGACCCAGCTGAATGAATCAGTACCGACCGACGTTGTGCGACTGACCGAGCGAGTCGCCGGGACCAGCTGGTGGCACGCGGGGAGTGAGTGTCTCGGAAGCTGGCGTGCTGCCAACGTGACTCGGATCGTGCTTGGCCCGGGAATCCTCTTGTGTCTCGTATCCCGGCAACGGGGACGGGGCAGGGAATAGGCGGGTGTTTCGGCATTTGTCACTGGGCCGGCCTGTGTCATGTAGTCATGTAGTGTATACCCGGTGCGGCGAGACTCGCTCGGGAGTGGCTTGGCCCGGATATGGGGGGGCGAAGGGGGTGGTGGATGGAGTAAAACTTTGTGAAACGTGCGGAAGGGGGGCAGGTGTGGGGTGGGGGCAGGGAGGGCTGTTGTGAAACGGCGTGGACCGAGCGCGCGGTTGCTGGGGGGAGTCGGGAGCTGGGATCTGGAAACTGGGAAGAGCTGGGGAGGAGGCGTGCGTGGTCATGGTACAGGGATAGGGACGAGGGCTGGGTGGGAGAGGGAGAGGGATAGGGGGGACCGAGACTGAGACCTGCTGCTTCCCTGCTGCTGCTGGCCTGTTGCTGCCCTGCTTCTGTGTTGCCCGAGTTGTCTGGGTTGTCCTGGGTTGCTTGGGCTGCCTGGGTTGTGGTGAGTTGCCTGGATTTCCTGGTTGTCTTGGGTTGAGTAGGGTATGCAGTGTCTGGGGGCTTAGGGAAGGGGTTGACCCAGCTGGTGATTAACTACAATACAACTATACTACCTACCTATACCATAAGTGATTGAGTATGTAGGTATGTGTTGGTTGATGAAAACGGGTATAGTGGCTGATATAATTAGGTACCCAGCTGAAATGGGAGTGGCTAGGCATTGCTGGTAGGTGGTCCGGGGG
This sequence comes from Chaetomium tenue, assembly GCF_020726465.1. Taxonomy (NCBI): domain Eukaryota; kingdom Fungi; phylum Ascomycota; class Sordariomycetes; order Sordariales; family Chaetomiaceae; genus Chaetomium; species Chaetomium tenue. Next base: position 3,256,180 of record NW_027117333.1, on the reverse strand, counting down.
TGGGTGTGTTGGTCTAAGATACCTCGTACACGTATTCTGGAGCGATTTGGTGCCGTTGCTGTGTCCAGGCGGGCGACTGGATGGCTAGATCACGAGGCTTACATTACATGTTACGTTGCATACGAACTTTGACGTATGCTTGATCATGGGGGTGTCCTGAGGACTCAGACTCGAGGTTGGAGGTTGGGAGGGTGTGTAGCGTGTGGGGTCGAGTGACTCGGGGGTTAGCTGCGATGCTCTTCATAGAAAGCCGATTTGAGATTTCTTATGGTACTCATCAAGGGTGGGTAAGTGTTGGAGTAATGACCGGACGAGGATGTCTCCGTCAAATGTGGTTGTCATTGATGTTGCTCCCTCGCCATCCCAACCTTGGAACTCGCCTCTAGTTGTTCAGACGTGATGCCAGCGCGGTAGTCAAGGCAACATGGGATCAGACTTGCTGACTGTAATGCATATTCTCTATTTATTTGCATCTACTGGTCATTGGAGTGGGAGTGACAAGCCAGACTACGGCAAGAACTAGAGCCGTGATGATAGCCGCGCCGGCCTCGCAAAAGTATCAAATCCGACCAGCTGCAAGCCAGGGTAGATATACGAGTTTTGAAGTCCCGATACCACCGACTAGTTCCGAATGGCCGAGTGGTTAGTAGGGGCGGTTGGGGCCTGGGGACCTAAATAAAAATATAGCCCCTCCCCCTCCCCCTTCGTCACCAGCAACCGAAGCAAACCTCCAAGGGCTTGGTCACCGGCTACGTCTTTTTAAGGGGCTACCCGGTGAGCTTTTGCTATTATGATGTGAAGTATCATATCTCTTTAGGGTTCACTTGCCGTGCTCTGTGGATAGCTCGAGGAGTCTCAGCTAGCGGTGTCCCACCCTTTCGGGAATGCAGTATCGACCAGGTGGTAGCTAGGTAGATACCAAGCCTCTTTGGCCCTCGTATCTTTTTGACTGTAGACTACGAGTTGTTGATTATGAACGACCGGTCATAGTACTGGGTGTTGGGTGGAAGCCAAGACGAAGACCTCGCCGTGTACTTGAGCCCGGGCTACCCCATCGACTCAAGCCACTCGACCACCGTGCCTTCTCACCCACCGGACATCCGAGACCAGCGATAGCAGCAGCCCACCTACCTTACCTGCACCCTGTACTACTTGCCCAAGGTGTCCCCACCTCGCAACCCAACCTCAACCCAACCTGGACCCATCCCAAGCCCAACTCCTACCTTCCAACACAGCAATCCAACCTCCCGAACCAGCTAAGGTCTGCTTCCACCCATCATCAACATAATCGCACCGTTGCCGCCACCACCATAACCACGACCAACAAAACCACCAACAACACACTCACCAACCAACCTCCCCACAACCCACAAACATAACACTCACCAACCCCCCACAACCCACAACCCACAACATGCCCACCCCAACCCCCCCTTCCACCGAACCCACCCGCCGCGCCACCGCCCTCCGCAACCTCCAAACCCTCTACACCAACCTCACCCTCCTGCACACCATCGCCGCCCCCACCATCATCCTCCACCCCGCCGACCGCGACCTAACCACACCCCCCCGCCCCCCACTAGTTGGCATCGCAGCAGCACAGCAGCATGAAGAAGATCTCGTCGAAGCGGCGGGGCGTAGGGGCGGGTTGGTGATGGATGTTGGGATGGGGAGCGGGGGGATGGTGGTGGATGAGGGGGGGGTGTTTGGGTGCGTTATGGGGGTTTTGAGGGGGGGTGGTTCTTCTGGAGATGGGGGTGTTGGTTCTGGTTCTGGTGCTGGTTCTTCTGGGGGGGAGAGGAATGGTGGTGAGGATGCGAGGGCTACGGAGGGGGAGGAGAAGCAGAGGGAGGGGATCGCGATGCCGTTCTGTGGGGTGTGGAGGTTTGATGAGCTGGGGAGGGCTGTTGAGCACTGGGAGAATGCGGCTGATCCGGCGGCGCTGGGGCGGTGGTTGAGGGGTGAGTAGATTGGGGAGGGGGGTGTGTAGCAGAAACTGAGATGTACACCAACGATGAGAAGGTCGGGACGGACTATCAACTATACATATGGACTGGGATGAGTCGATTTCAACCATGGCAGCTCCTTAGAAGGCGGCCATTGCATACATACCACCACACAACATTACCCCCTCATGAACAGCATCAGCACTCACACCAGATACGCCATAAACCCTGCCAATGCGCGGAACCTATACACTAAGATTCACACGGACGCTACAAACTAGAATATACAAGTGTTGCCTATGACCCCCGGCAGTGATGCCCTTGCTTGCAAGCAAGCTTTTCTATACAGATCCACAAATGGAAGTAGCCCGAAGCCCCTCGAACGTAACAGCTAGACCCTCAAAGAGCCAGCCAGCCTTTGGCAAAGGCGGCCACCCAACGACAACGGTCCCTCCTCGCCATTGTAAAGCCCCGGTCCCCGCCATCATCGTTATCCTCGGCCCTGTCCTTCTCCTCATTCTCATCCTCGGCCCTGCTCTTATCCTCATTTTCATCCTCGGCCCTGCTCTTATCCTCATTTTCATCCTCGGCCCTGTCCTTCTCCTCATTCTCATCCTCGGCCCTGCTCTTATCCTCATTTTCATCCTCGCGTAATCCTCACCCTCGTCCCATTCTCGCCCTCGTTATGGTCGTTTTGTCTCACGTCTCATGTCTCCCGCTCAGTCCTCCTCCCTGCGCAGCCGGTCGTTGAACTTGCGCTTCCCAACACGCGTCTCGTAGTGTGGCGCCGCCGTCTTGACATCCTGCAGCTGGCCTTCGATGGCGCTGCGCGTCTTGTTGCGATAACAGTCCACTGCGGCTAATGTCAGTTTGTTGCGTCATAACAGAGGGACATTTCCAGAATTAAAACTCACGAGCTCGCTGCAAAAACACGGTGCGTCCCGAAAAGACACGGCTCTGCAGCCACGCCATGCGATAGCCCAGGTCGTTCAGCCGCACCTCCTTGCCCCGGAACGACCGGCGCATCCGGGGGATAGCAAGCTCGACTTCCTGGCCCTCCGCCACGGTGACCTTGACCATAGCCCTCGAGCGCTTAGCTGACTGGGACGCGTTCCCGCCGCGCCCGGCCCGGCGGCCCTCCGTCTCGGTGGCGCCATCGTCCTCGGCCTCGCTCGCGTCCTCAGCAAAGAACCGGCTGCCCGTCGCGCTAGGCGGGGGGCTCTGCATCTCGCGCGGGAAGAAGGAGCGCAGGTAGACGCTGTTGTTGCGGCGGAAGCTGTCCGGGATCTCGCGCGTGTTGACGCCGTCCAGGGTGACGCGCACGCGCAAACGGCTCTGGCGGTCGCTGTCCTCGACGAGGATGAACTTGCGCTTCTTGGTCTCGGGGATGTCCGGGAAGAGGTCATCGGGCCCGTCCGCGATGCCTCGCGCGAGGCTCGACCGGCGGGCGGCTAGGGAGCCGCTGCCGTGGGCTGGGGAGCCGCTCACGGTGTCGTGGAGGGAGGGCATCGACGACGAGCCCTGGGGGGCGCCGCTGTAGGAACCGTAACCGGTGAAGGCTTGGGTGGGCCGCTCCTCGGCGCCCGGCTGGCCCGCGGGGGGCTGGTGGTGATGGTGGTGGTGGGCCTGGTCATCCGCATATTCTCCTTCGCCTAAGAGAGAGCGTGTCAGCCAAAGGGCGTTCTACTCAAGAGGGGGTTAATCATGTCGGGCCTCGTCTGCAACGCGCGTCGGTCATGTCAAGTGTGATACTTCAGAGCAAAAAACAGCGCAGCAAGAGCAGCAACTCGCAAATCTCAAAGCGACGCGCGGCAAAGAAGCACAAAGTCGCCCGCATCTCGAGGTGCCATCATATATCCCCCTGAATCAGGCTCCCTGTCAAGGACACTTGGGCAGAAGGTGGGGTTGAGGATGAAGGTGCTGGTTGATATGTGATGAGCGATGATGCTGTTGAATGTGGTGCTGCAAAGCAAGAAAATGCAATGCAACCGGGTTCTGCCAGCCAGCCAGCCCAGCCAGACGACTGAAGGACGACCCAAAACCAGCAAAACAGACTAACAGCAAACGCAACTAATGTAATGTACAGTTCTTTCTTTTTGTACCAGGTTCCTGTTGTCGCCCCGGGTAAACAGTGCTCAAAGGTCGAATGATGGTTCGAGAGCCGGTATATACCAGGTGTAAGGGGCGGCGGCGAGCGAGTATTTCCCAGAAAAATCCAAAAACAACCAAAAGAAAATGAAAAAGCAGGCGCATGTAAAACAACAGGTTTGGCTCGAAGAGGTATCACACTTAATCACAACAACGCGCGCGCTTTTTAGGCCATCTGGTGAAACATACCGACTTCGTCTCCTCCCTGAGCGCTTCCGTCCTGTTGGCCGCCGTGATGGTGGTGCATCTGCGACGCCATGTTGGCGAGAACCGGCTTGCCCATGGCCGGGTTGCCTCCCGGACCCATGGCCGTTGGCGTGGTCATGCCCGAGGAGCCGGGGCCGCCGGGACCAGCGGGCATGTGAGTAGCGTGGGGGGTGGTCGATCCCGTCTTGTTGTTGCGGTAGTTCATCTTGGCCATGCGGCGAACACGACGGCTCCTAAGGCGAGGGTCCTGGTTACTGTTCCGCCAGCTGTCCACAGCCCGCTGGATCAGGCCCCTCTTGCCTCGAAGTGGCGGGTTCAGCTGAGCCAGCGCCCAGCCCACCGAGTTGCACTCGGTCTCGTACTGAAGCCGGTTTCCGCGGTACTGGTCCTTCGGGCAGCACGCGCGCGGGTAGACGCAGTTCTCCGTCTTGAACTCAGCCGTGAGCTCGTCCTGGTTCACCGACTCGACATCGCAGCGGATGGTGTACTCCATCTTGACCCGGTCGCGGGAATACTCGAAAGCAATCCATTGGACGCCATTCGTATCTTGCCTGACCACCAGCGGCGTGGTCGCGGGGATTGGGCCTGGAGCAGCGTTGGGGTTCACACCAGCAGCGGTGGTGGGAGTCGTGAGCGGCGCACCGTTTTGGGGGCTCGTTGTCGACGCGCTGTTCATAGCCACGGGCGCCGAAGTTGCTGATATCCGGTGGTTGAGGCTGTGCGTGTCGATCTTATCGGGGCGCGGGCTCACCGTCATTCCCGGCTGGGCGTGCTGCGCAGGGTGCTGGCTGATGGGATGCTGAGGGGGCGTGTGCGACATCATCATCCCCGGCTGCGACCCCATCGACTGATGCGGTTGTTGAGCATGTTGCGCGTACGGCGATTGCGCCGCCTGGGTCGACATTGACGAGTACTGTTGCTGGGGGGCGCCATAGTACATCGATTGTTGATGTAATTGCGAGGGGGGCTGCGCGTACATGCTCCTCTGCTGGTCGTGGCCCGAGGGCGACGCCACCGAAGCCGGCGAGTTCGACTGGGGTGTGTGGTACGAAATCGGCGGGTACGGCCTCTGCTGCATGGTCGCGGCCATCATGTCTCCGGTGTCTTCAGGGAACCATATGTCAGCTCAGGCGCTCAGGATTCTCATGAGACAACACCCAAGGGCGACTCACCTGCGGCCGTGTATCCGCTCGTTGCACCCGGCGTGCTGTAAGGGCTCGGGTGCGCGTAGTAGTTTGGAAGCCCGTGATCTTGTGAATTGCTCCCCTGTGTTTGTTGCGGGTATGTGTACGCGCCTGAGTGCTGTGGTTGCTGCGGTTGCTGTTGTTGCTGCTGCTGCTGCTGCGCCGCCGAGGTCTGGCTGTGATGCTGCTGATGAACCACGCTCGAGGGTCGAGAGTGTTGCAGATGAGGGGGAACAGGGCCCTGCTGTTGGTGGTGGGTGTGATGCTGCATAGAGGAGACAACCATTAGTCCTCACGATTACAGGGTTATCTTCGAAACAGAAACCATGTGTGTTCTGGAGCACCTGGGACGCGTCTGGGAATGTTGTGGTTTTTTTTCCTCTCGGGAACGCGTGCAAGGACTGGGGGGCCGGGAGCGAAGGTCGGTCCCCTGACAAAATGACTGGGGATCCACGGGTGAGGCGGGCTAGCCTCGGGGATTTGGGGGTGGGATTTTGTAGAACATGGCGCCTTTTCCACGCGGTATCCAAGCCGAGGACGAGGGGAGGGAAATCCAATGCTACTCTCTACAGTGGAGCAGGGAATGGCTCGGAACTCTGACCCGAGGTTTCGACATTCCCACTTGGGCTTCTCTTCCTGGCAGGAATCATTCGCTGCCGGCAGCGACTTAAACCCCCTGGCCGGCGGAATGAAGGTGGAAGCAGGGCTACTAACCGAGTATGCAGTCCCGTGGCGGAGGAAGCGGGAGTGACAGGATCAATCCTGACCGAGTGTGATGGTTGAAAGGCAAGGAAAGACGATTGTGGGGAGCGCGGAGATATGGGGGTTGAGCGGCTAGGGGTTCGCAGGAAAAAGGAGATAAAGATGCGGGACTGACGAATGCTTGCAGAACCAAGCAGGGGAAGAGCGAAGCGATAATGCCTGGCTGGTCGAGTCTGATATACCCAACCAGGGGGCCTTGGGAGGCGCTTCTTTCGTAGTGGGTTCAACAAACCGCCTCTCTCGTGTTGCCCAAAACGGCCAGGCGTGGTGAACACCGAGGAGCGAAATGAAGAAAATGTCGAGGTGTGGAGGGATGGGGGAGAAGAGCAGGGGTGGTGGGGTTTGGACAGCCGCCATGGATTGAGAAGCAAGGGGAGGGGGGTGGGGTGGAAAGGAGAGCAGGGGGCGACTGCATGAGTTGATTAAGTGGCCAATGGACAGCCGGCTGCAAGCCAGGTAGCACAACTTTTGCCGAACAGGGAATGGCTTTCCGAGGCTAACCATTAACAGGCAAGCCCTCTGAAAAGTTTCCCGGCAGGTCTGGTCTGTCATCTGCCACTCATCTCCTGTGCTCTCCCGTTTTGTCGTAAGGACAAGGGGCGGTGAGGGGACTGGGTCCCACTCCGCCATCCTTGCCTCTCATCCTTGTGCTTTGGCTGGCCATCCCGACGGCTGGTTCCAAAGTCTCCCCCATCTTCCTGGGCCTGAGACTGGATCGATGGCAGATGCATGTCGAACAGGCGACATTGGGGGCTGTTTTGTTTTTTTGAACTTGACGTCCCGCTGCTGTCTCAGGGTCTCCAGATAGACGCGCTTCTGCTCGCACCGAGCCAGACCCACTTGGGAACGGCATTTTGCAGTAACTTTCTGCAGGAGATGAGACGGCCGCAGAAGTTGGTCATGCCTTGAGAGGAGAACTTCCCATCTGGCACGTCCTTGAGAGCCGCGGAGGAGGAAGAGTATGCCGCTGGCTGGCCCACTGGCTGGCCCACTTGGCGTAATGTTGCCGCACTGAGGAATTGCCCCCAGGCCCACCCCGGCTGACTCTCTCAGTCTGTTCTTCGATCCAACCCTCCGTGTGCGTATCATTAGCGGCCAAATCTTCGCTAGGAGGCGAGACTGTCGCACCAGACGCACCGACAACTGACTCTTTGCAGAGACAATTGAGCGGGTAACGAAAAGGTCGGAAAACAAGCCGATCGCTGATTGCATCGTGCTTCCTCGATGTCCTATCGGTTGCAAGGATTTGTGGGCAATTGGGGAGGGAGGCGGGGATCGCGTGGGGTCGGGACATCCAACCAGGTTTCCCCAAATGGTTTGCCGTTGAGAGTTACCTCGCTCGCCGTTTGACCGGCCATGGTGGTCCAGGTCCGCAGCGATGACCATTGCGCTGCGCTGCGATGGCGCAATCATGCGGCCCGAGGAAGCAAAGCCCGAGTCTCGCGCCGGAAACGATGTGTTCTGCAGCTCTCTGCAGCCAACTTGGCTGGCCACTTGTCCCTTCAACGCTTGTCGATGTGTGGGATGGATGCGACGCAGAAGCAGCACGAACATGGGGTCGCCCACCGCGCGCTGAACTGACAGGGCGGAAGCGTGCTGCGCACCCTGGCACCGCCCCCTGCCGCATGTTCCCGGAGCCCTGGCTACTGGTGAAACAGCCCGACCCCCCCTGTAATCCCAGAAGCAGCCCTCCCCGGCCGGCCAAGGATGCGGCAGCGGGCATGCAGTTTTCTGGAACAATTACGAAGCCTGCCAGGGTTGTCGAGCAAGGGGAATCGCGAACGCGGGAGCATGGGGTTCAACCTCGCGTCGCAACAACGGCGACACTTCTTGCGAGATAGACTTATCTCGAGCAAGCTGGGTATGTACGCGATCAAAAAAACTAGGTTGGGCAAAACGCGACGGGACTACCGCATTGACAGAGGGTGAAAAGTGGCAACGGAATTGTCGGCGATGGGTGGAGGTGTCGCAGGAATTGGAAAAATGAATGTCACTCACCGAGTCATGGCCGGGCTCTTCCTTGAATTGGCGGGGCGCCTGCCGGTGTTGAGCCATTGTCATCAATCCCATAATATTTCAGAATAACGGCCGTGGATGCGCTGGTGCTGCCGGTATCTGTATTCGTTGGCCCACGTTAGTCCCGAGAAGATAGACGTTGTCGAGCCACAGAAAACAAGGGATGATGCTAGGTCGCTTGGGGTTGTTTTGTGTGAAAAAGGTAGTCGTGGAACCTGGAACTGCGCTTCGTGGATCGCCCTCATGGACACAGTCGCGAGGTGGCCAGCAAACCAGGTTTCCTTTCGCACTGGGATACCCGTGCGTCCCGCCACGACAGACGTCTGCGAGTGCAGGACGCGACAAGGTCGGCCGATGCCATGCGACGCGCCCGAGTGCGGATATCGGGGAGGGAAGCGCACTCAATCGGAACAACTTACGAAGGGTGTGTGGTCGCAAGGATTCAGGCGAGGATAACTGGTGTTCTCTCTTCCGTCAATCCAGTCGAGGTCGAGGTGGTTGTTTTTTGGATGGTGATGTGGTGCTGTTGCCAAATCGGTTCAGCTGGGTCGGACGCGGTGGTGGTGCTGTTGCTGCTGCTGGGTTGTTTGCCGGACAAGGTCAACGCGCGTGCGCAAGGGTTGTCTGGGGAAAACACGGGAAATCGTCAGGCTTGCTTGCTAGGAAGGGGAAAAGAAAACTGTCGCCGATTCCCAGTAATAAACTTCTGACGAAAAGGAAGAATCGGTCGGCAAGGTACCGCATCAGCAAGGTCGTGTCGAAATTTGCAGCCATCCCATGCGATACCAAAACGGGGACTAGGGTGGAACACTGCCGAGATTGAAACGGGCTCGTGCTGGGTGTGACACTAAACCCTGGTCTGACTTCCGAGGCGTGCATCGCAAAAGGGCTGCTGATTTGCTCGGCGCGATGCGCCGTCATCGTGATAGGGGCAGGATTGATGAGCGTGGAAGACGAACGCACATACCTCTTGTAAGTCCGAAAATAGATGCCCTCGAGAAACGCGCCTAACTTCGCGTGGCGCAGAGTTAGACAGAGTCGTTGGAGGACGGAGTTGTGAGTTCGGACGGTGTGCGGACAGAATACCAAGTAGGGATGGCAAACTCATCGGTTGGATAAGGTAGGCCAGGCAGGGGGGAAACGCAGCCACGTTGTACATAAAAAAAAAGTAGATGGAAGCGCTAGGTCCGAGACGGAAACATGGGACCTACTTTGTAGAAATGCAGGTTCGTACCTTCCGGTATTTTGCTTCCGGCGCCACTCCGAGGGTCTACTCCAACCGCAATCTTCGAGTCTCTCTGTCCCCCACAATCAGCCGTTTGTTCATGCAGGACGTATGTAGGGAGAGAAGAATCGCAGTCTCGTGGTCGAGTAAATACATGCAGCATGCAGGTATAACTATGCGGTTCGGGTGCGATACGGAAAAGGCGGTGGGAGAGTCACCAAACGGGGCGGTCGGGGCAGGCAGGAACACAAACATGTTGCAGGAACGCGCAGTTGTCAATGCGCGGTTGATTGTTGATTCGCGCTTGTCTCCGGTGGATCATGGACCAGCAGCGACGCGATCTCTGGATTACGTTTCGGTACGAAGCAGTTCAAGGTCTCGACAACTAGTCCAAGGATGGCAAGGTTGGCAGAGCCTGCCTGAATCTGAGGCCGTCGAAAGACTCCGGGCGTTGGAAGAATAACTAGAACCCACACAACCTAGCACGGACAATTCTTGAGAAAGCGGTCTTTTGTAATTATAACACACGTGTCCGGTGAAGTGTTCAAGATGTCAGAGTACAAAGTCGTGTTGTCGCTGATTCTCAACAAGCCCACAATCGTCTCCAGCCAGTCCGGATGGATGGGGTTTGCTGGGGGGAGCCGGCGGTAACTCAAGCAGGGATAGTGACCAGGGTCTGCCGGTGAAAGTCACAAAGTTACACGGCAGCCGAAAATCAGCACATGGGAGGTCTCAGATTGAGCGAGCACTGTTTCCAGGGTAGCTTGCCAGAGGAAGAGAGCAAGAGGAAGAAACTGCAACGAGGAAATCCATTTTTCTTGAACTTGGGTGTTCTTGGTGCGAAAGCACAGGGTACAGGTTCTATGTACCAAGTATCGAGCAAGAACCACGAGTTCGCACAAGGTCAAGGGTTTCGGGTATTTTTTACAGGCGACACACAGTAACTGACTCTCAGGTACGATACTGTGAATAGTTAAGCGAAAGAACCAGGGTCCCGAGTCGCCCGCAACGGCCAACGTCCACAGAATTTCCCGATGGGAAACAAGCAAAGGTCAACTTTGAAAGCAGGATTGAACTGATTATGCATTCAAACAATTCTTCTCTCTCTATTTTTTGCATTATGATAGCTATGCGATCATCAAGCAGGCGGACTGGAATGAAACAACTGGGTACAATCTCGTGTCGGAGACAAGATCAACAGGTTATCGGCGAGCTTCCCTGAGATGCGATTGGCAGTTCAAGGAGTGCTGGGAAAGGCTTGATATCTTACTGTGTATCAGGTTAAGAAATGTTTGCTTCTTCGGTTTGTATCGACGAGACACGAGAAATTGTTATCATCTTTTTTCCTCTTCCCCATCGCGTTGTGGCTCCGCAGGGGTCTTCGTGGGTTGTTCAAGACACGCTACCGCACGCGGGCACGTGAATGACAGGGCAGGGCTACCTAGGTAGATACCTAACTCAACGACGGAAACGACATCTACATACACAGTAGTTATCAATCTGTGCAAAAGTTGTCGTCAACCACGATTGAAATGGCTGCCGGGGCCGCAATCAGTCAAGCAGTGCCCAGCGAGGAACACCGTCTCCACCATAAAAGTTGTTGATCAGGAGGCCGGGCAAGCGTCAATATTATGTTCTGTACATAAATAACTAGGTACCTCGTATGCACATGCATCGGGACCCCCAAAAGTAACATCGCTTTCTGCTCTCAAGCCGCTAATTAGCATCTCATCGATTGTCTGGATCAGACTTCCTGACGTGCGTGGGGACGTGTTCGGTCGAGGCGGTCCGCAGCATGCCGTTGTGTGGGGGGACATTGAACACCGCCGCGAACACGCAGGTCGGCTCGCCCGGGTCGTCAGAGGCTTGTTGATGGCGGGTTCGCGCTTGCAGAGCAGGGGTTTTTGCGAGCGGCACCGACAGTGCGGTCAGCTAGGCACAGGAGCCAAGCCAAGCCTAATTCGGTGGCCATGTGACCAGGATCAAGAGCGCCATTTCTCATCTCTCCCGTTCGCTTCTGGGGTCAACATTTCCGCCGAGGCGGGCAGCGCAAGGGTTGGTTAGGTGTCCGGATTTCTTCCCCGGAAAGGCTCCGGTCACGGCTGAGATCTTCAAAACAGCATTACAGCTTCAAGGCGTGCATAAACAATTTGCCCATCTCGTACGAAGTGGTTGCAACGACTGTGCTCACCGCATCCAAACATGCCGCATGACACATTGCCAACCTCAAGTCGGAAAACGGAAGTCACCTCCGATGCAGCAGCAGTTCGTCACAATTTCACTGGAGTTTCAGCAATTGGAGAAGAAAAAAGACCCGTCAGGCAAGTCCGGCAGGCGGTCTGCAGGACATACTTGCCCAGTTTGGCCAGGCAGCTGTCAGTCACGCCACCCTAGCAGCCAATGGGGTTGGTTGAGGAAGGAATCATCGATGCATTTTCGAGCACGAAACGGCTTCTGACACACAAACCTCAACCAATCCCCTGACAACCGCTTTCGCTGACTGAATGAGACCAGCCCATTGACAACACTCATCAACTCAGGCTAGTTAACTAAACTTCGACACTTTTGCACTTGAAAGGATTGCCAACCGATGCCGGACCAATCACAGAAATGACAAGGTCACATTCTTACTCACCGCACAAAATCCGTCAGCAGCGGACGACTCGGATGTCTTCCGAGCTGCTTCACCGCAAAACTGGTTGAACTCTCGCCGGTCTCATCTGTTGGCCCATCAGTGAGAGTTAGCCTCTCATCCTTCCTGTCAAGCTCGTTGCAACATTGGGTATTGGGGTGAAAATTCGAACCTTCCGGAGCTCGTTGATGCCACGCCCACCGGTCAGTTCCGCCGGCTTGGAATCACCAGACATGGCTAGCGTAGGTCGGTCGTTCGTTGAACGCTTCCTGGCAACCACGCTTTCTCTTGCAACTTGTGGGTGCAAACGGTTGCAATGCTACGTAGTCCGTACGTGCAACCTTCTCGCGGCAGTTCTTGTCCCGCTCTGCGACAAGGCCCGGCTAGAACAAGCTGGCGACACGGGAGCCTGCAGAAATCCGGCCCAAGTCACTGTTTGGTAACGGACCACAGGCCTCGGGGGTTTGGGGGTTTGGGGGTTTCCAGTCACCCCTGTCTGCATCGGTTTATCTTAGCTCAGGTCCCAGGAGCTTTCAAGGCATCCCGGACGGGGGAAGCTGGCATTTGCCAGTCAATGAGACCAGCGAGCAGCGCCGATCCAGGGCTCGCGGAGAGATCTCGAATCTTTTTTCCCCACAAACCCCTCTCGAACCCAACCGACAAGTGAGGCTCATCAGTTTCACCTCGGGAATCTGGTAACACGCTCGGGAAGCCAGGGTGGCTGGCTCGCCCCGCGTGGATGATGATGCCGCACCTCCCCCCAATCCTGGCACATGCACGCAAAGGGACCTTGAGAGGGGACTGGCCCCAAAAGATCCCAGCGCTGGTTCGCTATGCCATGCATTCATCATTCCCTCCAGAGCCATTGCCCCTCAGCGTTAGGCACGGCTTTGAGAGCGGAAAGGGAACGGAGGCGGTCACGGAAAACCACACGGCGCGTCTGGCAAGCTCCCAACCCGAATCCAATGAAATGGACCCTGCCACCCCCGTCGACCTCTGTCCATCAATCGGAAGCTGAGCAGTTCACGCGCAGCATGCAACAGGGGTAATGCGAAGTTTCCGCCGATATCCCTGTCCTCGTCACACCGGGGCTAACGTCAACCCGCCATCGTTGGGACGTGGGATGTTTCCTTGCCCCTTCCAATTACCCTGGCGCATGTCCCGAAATGCGTTTTCCAACCAGGGAGCGCGCGGCTGTTAGGTTTGATGAGGTCAAGACGCGAAAGTCAGCTCGGCTTCCGGAACTTTCTACCGCTCCAACCTCGAGTTGAAAAAGTGACAGCACGCGCGCCCGGTACGTCTCCGGTTGGTCCCCGACAAGGCCGACAGCTCGCTCTGTCCCTCACCTTTGCCCGCTGGTCACTTATCACCCGACATCTCTCTTGCTACGCATCCTTGGTACACGTAATAAAAGCAACATCGCGCTGTAGCTCACCAAGACTGTCGTTTATCCGCCGTTTGTCCATCAACCCAGAATGGCATAGCCGTTGTCGATTGTCTCAAAAGATGGGGATTCCAGGACAGAAGGCCGGCCCTGGTCAGCTGGAGGACCGTTCGTGCCGTTCTGTCGGAGGAAATTCCGGGAAATGCTCCACCTCAGAAGACCGTTTCGTTGGTCGGTCGCGAAAGGGCCGTCTGCATTCTCTTCGGCTCGGTAATCAGCGAGAGGGGCGTGACCTTCTCCGTCCTCCGAATGGAAGTCTTTCATTTGACCGCTGTGGATCCCCGATCATCACCGAGTATTCTGTCAGTGCGCATGGCAAGCTCGGACAAATCAGCTCTGGCTCCTTCTCGCTCCTACCGAACTGATGGCTGTGAAGTGCGGAAGTTCCGGATAAATCACTTCACTAATTATAGGGGGAACTCAGCACGAAGGTACATCGGGTCCTAACATGACGCACCACTCATTTCGCGGCCCCGAGCCGGCCACCTCACCGTTCCTTGCCTTGTCACTGCTTGTGGGCAAAACGGAAAAGGTCGGTTGGGGACTGCGTTAAACTCTGCCAAGGGATTCGGTTTGTGGAGGTGTGGGCTCTTTGCGAGAAAGCAGTTAGAGACTTCTTGATCGATATCTCTCTCGCGCGTGCCGAACACCACAAAAGCGCCCCCATGGGTTGGGTTCCCACGACAGTCCCAGCCTTACGGGAAGACCAGGGCACTCGAGAAGCCCGGTCGCTGCCAGCTGCTTGTCCAGGGTGGTAGTCAAGGGAGCTGGTGTTGCACAAAGAAGCTTCCCCTGCCCGTTGCATCGCGCCCGCCAGCCACCCTTGCCGAGATTGGGGGGAAGCTCAGGGGTTTTGGAGGTCAAGCTAGGGGTGTCGAATGCGACCAAACCTGCAAACGCGACATTAGAGCACTTGTACCGCGACCGCCAAGATATTGCGTGGGCAATGTCGAGACGACAACACACGAAGTGCGCCAGCCATTGTTTGAGAATAACCTTTACTGTAGCTTCAGACGACATTGGCGCTGGCCCTTTGCGGAGAAAACAGGCTAGCTCGGGTTTGAAATCGGCACTTGAAAACAACTGTGCGCCTCACTTGGGTTAGGTAACTAAGCCTATGCCTTCACTAAAGCTGAACAGTCAAAGGCGCGAGGAAGCTCATCGACACACGTGTGTCTCAAACCCCGTGATGATTGTGAACTGACCGTGATCGGGTCATCCTGGGGAGGAGTCACGCTGGAATGAGGTGGCGGATCTGAGTCGTTGGAGGCTCCAATTCTGTCCACGTCGACAACCCCTCGATCATCCCACTGGCCTTGCCTGAGTCAGTGGAAGAGTAATGCAAGATCGAAAAAATAATTGAAAAAAATACATCGGCAGTCTCGGGAGCAGGCAGCTTGATCCACCTGCAGCACAGCTCAGCCCCGACACGTCAACTCGAACAACTTCAGCTTCAGCCGTTGATACAAACAAAGTAACTACGAATACAGTACACCACACTCACACATGCACTCATACACAACGGGCCTGTTGAAAGGGTTGCCTCGCCCAACTAGCCGAGACATCTTCGCGGTTCATGGAACGCCGTGCTTGCTCAACCTCCCTGTGAAACACGTCGATCGCGCCTCATGGGGAATCCATGGTGACGGTCCAACCGACTAACTAGAAACCCACAAACGCAAATGTCTCAGATGTTTTTTAATCTCCCCTTTTCAGCTTTCTCCCCAGCCCCCTCTTTCTTCCGTCATTCGGTATCACCGACTTATTGGCAAGGCCCGGCTTGCCCGGATCGGCCGATGGGCTTAGCTCTATGGAGACGGCGCTATGGAGCTTTGCCAACTCGACCGTTCAGACCGTTCAGAAATGGGGTGATTCGGGCGTCATTAGTCACAGCTATGACGGTGGTGAATCTTATCCTCTCCTCTCGCTCGGTCCGAGCGATGTCAAGGCGGCCTTTGGGCTTGTGGACTCGGGAGGATCTCATGTCATGCTGTTTTCGGGCTAGTTAACTTGTGGTGTAGGCTCCGATGATCACTGGAACTTTTACGGACGAGAGCGAGGAAAGGCAAAAAGAACGATTGCATGCCAGTGGCGGATAGCAAAGCCATGTATCACCTCTGCGGCCAACAAACTCGGATGCCGTTTACGGTAATCCCGCTGATTATTCACGGTCAAACATGCGCCAGCAGCTTTCTGATTTGGATCCCATAAGCAGCTAATCCTGATGCGGGGGGCTCGGGAGTTGAATTCCTCCTTTGCTTACAGATAACACTAGCCGAGAACTCATCGTCGTGTTGTTGCTGTGACTTTTCCTGGCGGCTACGTCAGAACGAAGACGGCAGCTTCGCATTCTCAGAATCCTCTGGAAAAGGACACTAGCAACTAATTAATCTCTTGTTTATCTCCCACCTCGGCCAGAGATGGGACGAGACATGCGGTGGCGCGTTGCACGATCGAGATACGGGATGCCGTGCCTATGCTTGTCTTTCACCCCCAGCCGTACTGTGTATTGACGAGTTATCTCTCGTGGTCTCACCAGTCAACCGCTCAGCGGGCGCTGAATGGCCTTGGAAGAGGCAAAAACTCTCCGCTCAGCGGCGTCCTGCCCGCAACTTGCATGATCATGTGCTGGCTTGTTGGCTGGCTGGCTGGCTGGCTGGTGGCTGGCTAGACCTGTGTGTTCCTTTCGATCGACACGGACAGATTCCACAGTGAGAAAGCTGTGCCGCTTTCCAACTGTCACTATCACTGTCACTGTCAAAAACCGAAAACCGTTCGATTGATGAGCACGTTGACAGCATGGAACCAAGGCATGACCTGGGCATGTCAGCTCCGCACGGGCGGTGGACCGCCGTCGTTGGCCGCCGTCTCATTTCTCGAACAAACGCTGTGCCGCCGCCTCACCTCGAAGGGCCCGAGAAAACTACTGTGTCCGGACTGGTGGCAGGCCCAGAAGGGAAACAATCGGCCGCTGCCTTGCTGCAGCTGTTGCAGATACGGACTCAACGGTTCCGGGCGTTTGTTTCTGCCCTATCCTGGCCTTGTCCTGTCCTGCCTGTCATGTCCGAAGTGGGAGAGAATCTTCCCTTCTTCCCTGTTTTATTTTCTTTCCCAGATGGCGTTGGCGCCAGACATGTGGGTGGGTGGTGGTTGGGTTGGCCGCAGCTGTTCGAGGCAAACGGCTGCATGGTGTCTCATGCAGCAGTCAGGGGGGTGGGCTGCCTTTGCCGGTCTTCGCCTCATGGGGACCGGGGATGGGGGGGATGGGGGAGGGAGGGAGGCACGGAGAGGCCTGCACTGCAGAATGCTTGGTTTCCGCCCCCCCCCCCCCCCATCTCCCTTGCCCCCCTTACGCTGACCCCCAACGGCCAAGCCCATGCCGATTTTTCTGTTTGCTTCACCTCGGTGAGCCAGAGGCGGGGGAGGCAAGTGGAAGCAGGGTTTCCCAGGCCCAGGTCGGCCCGGCAGTGTTGTTCTCTGGCCCTTGTCCCTGCCACACCCTCCGGAGCCGGGTGGATTGCCCGGGCTCGCTTGGATGTTCCCGTGTCATCGTGATATCACCCCATTCGCGGTCTGTATCAGGTATACTGCGTATCGGGCTTGCGTGGAGTCCCGCCAGATGGCGGGTTTGTTGTGAGTTGACTTGGAGTAATTTGTCCAAAACCCACCGAGTCCCCAAGTGTCTTGTAGTTATGTAATATCCTCCGTTAGGTTAGGTAGCTTGGCCCTCGCGTGTTGAGTGTTTCTGGGAAGGAGATCAGACTTGACTTGCTGCCCGAGGCTTTTCGGTGTTGAATCGGTTCTACGAAACATTCGCGCGGGGAGCACTTCCCTTTCTCGTAGCATGTCCGACAAGGCATGGCATGTTGAGTGTTGCGGAGTGTCTCGGTTCGCACCGAGCCGCAGGACGATACCGGAAGGTAGGGGCCCGGGTTTGAGACAACAAACGGAAACCGGACAGAGAAGGAAGGATATGCCTGTGGCGATGTGGTGATGGAAGGCCAGTAAACAAACCTCCGAGTATGCATGTCGTTGTGCCCCTGTGTGTTTCAGGGGGCTGAGAAGGAAGGGCCTGTAAGGAATACATATCCTTGCCTTTGCAGTTCTTGATTCTCTAATGACCCGTAAATAAGAAGTTGTGGTTGACTTTGTTGACAACCTATTAAGTAGTAGGTTGTTGAGTCTCACCCGACTCTGGTTGTTTTTGAGACTTCGGAAGAAGAGTTCTATGCGAAGGGTAAATGGAAGAGAACAAAAAAAGAGAAGACAAGTGGGAAAATATAATTTTGAAACGAAAGACAAGAGAAAGTAAAGAAAGAAATCAGCATTGAAGGAAGACACAATGATACATGAGTAAAGTAAAGTGAATATAGATGCATTGTGTTTATCTTCTCTCCCTCCCTTCCACTTCCACCAAGCACCAGAACCGAGAACCTGTAACAAGCGTCAAGAAAAAGACGACGAGGTAACAATTTTGGATGAAATTCCAACTCCCTTGAGTTATGGCCAGTTCAACGAAGTCTCCCTTGAGACCCGAGTTCCCATATACAATGCAAGATGATAATGAGGCACTATGCCTGCCATGACCAACGAACAAGTCACAGACAATAAATGCGTGCTGCAGTATCTGAGCACTCAAGCAGAGGTCTGATGCAGTTCTAACAGGTCAAGCAGACTGAGTGTCAAAGCCCTGGGTGGTGAAGTGCCGTAACTCTTGAGAAGGGCTATAAACCGCCTCATCTGTTTCAAGTGTCCACGAGCCTCAAACAACACAAAGATAACACACCCATCCACAGACCAACAACTCGTACCTGGTCCTCCTAACCAACAACACCAAATCAAGTCTTGAACCCCTTGTGAGGTCTGCCCAACAGACAGCAAGCACACAGTCCCTCAGAAGCCCAACGCCATGGGGCTACCCCAACAAGCTCAGTCTTTGTAGCAACGTAGAGATAACAACAAAGATATAGATTTTGCCAAATTCTGGCGACCACCAGGTATGTTGAACTTATACGGGAACTAGCGAACTTTTCATCTGTCCCTTATCGTCTCCCACCATCAACCAACCAGCACAGAAACGCCCATGGATTAACCAGTCCAACACCCAAAACCCAACCCAAGAATACCGTCTCCAACATAGCCGCTAAAACATCAGAACATATCCGTAGTACATACCATACATACAACCTCGCTTTTGGTCATCCATGCTCGACGTCGACGTCCAACAAATACCAACCAATACAACAGAGAAGAACAAACCCATCATGGCATCATAGCTTCGTATCACGCTCTCCAAAAGCAAGAAACCACCCAAAAGTCCCCAAATCCCGGTGCCACCTACGATGCCGTCATGCATCATGGCCGTCGCCGAGTGTCGCTGTCCTCAATGCGATGACGGCGATGCCTAGTATCCTTCTCCCTCTCCTTGTCCTTACCACGCCTCTCATCATCCTTCTCCCGCTCGTGCTGGCGATGGCGCTTCTTCTTGTCGTCATCCTCGGTCTCGCGTCCGCGGTCACGGTCCTCGTCATACTCGGCCTCACCACGCGCTTCGTCATACTCCTTCTTGCGGCGCTCTGTGCCATGTCGTGTTAGCATTTGGATAGCTGTTAAAAAGCCGACCCGGGGGAGGGGGTTTTACCTCTCAGTGTGGCGGTCGCCGCCGCATACGCCTGGATTTCCTCCTTGCTGAGCACCCTCAACACAATAACAAAGTCGTCGCGGACCTCGAACCGCTCCTTGCCGATCTTGAGCGCCTCCGGGTTGACCATCTTACGGCTGATCTTTGTCCACCGCGCGCCGGTCGGCACGTTGTTCTTCGACTTGTCATCCTTGTGGGGAGCGACGCCCTCGCGGACGGGGTTCGGTTCTTCGGGGAACTGCACCTTCGGTTGCTTGAGGATGCCTTTGATGGGCTTCTTGTCGACGGCGGCGTCCTTGGGTGGCGGCACCAAACGGACCTGTCTTTCATCTCGCGACGGGGGGCCGGTGGCGTCGCCGTCATCCTTGGGTGTTGCAGCAGAGGTCTCGGGGTCGTTTTCACGCTTCTCGGCCGGGGACGGTTTACGCTCTGGAGAGTGCTCCCTGGCTGGGGATGCATCCTTCTCGTCGGCCTTCTCAGCGTCCTTAAGCTTAGCTAGCCGCGCTTTCATCTCAGCGAGGGCGGCGGTGTCATTGGGGTTGAAAGATGAGGCCCTTAGACGACGGCGAGGCTTTGGCTTTGCTTCGGCGTCCACGGATGAGGAGCGGTCTCGGGATGGCTGAGCAGCCGCTTCGTCATGCTTCTTGGATTCCCGGGTCTCGGGTTCGGGCACTGCCAGATTCTTTGGCTTCTCACGGTCCCTTGGGTGCTCGACAATCTCGAAGTCCTCGTCGTCAAGAAGAGCCTCCTTCCGGCTTGGCCTGCCTCGAGGATCTGCCTCATCGTGTCTCCGGCGATCGAGATCCTCATCGGCATGTCTTCTCGGCGGGGATGGGTCCTCGTCCTTGTCGCTCCTGCGTTTCATGGCAGATTTGAGGCCGACGGCAGCGGCGGCAAGACCAACACCAGCCGCTGCCTTGTCACGAACCTTGTCTCTCTTGCTGTCAGGTTCGTCGTCGTCTGATCTCCGATCTCTCCTCTCGCGCCCACCTTCCTCGTCAACCGCGTAATCGTGTTCACGGTACCGCCTATGGTCCCGGTCGTCGTACTCGTGTTTGATGATCTCCAAGTCATCATCTGGCCGCCGCCTCGACTCGTGGGCCTCGTAGCGTTTCTGAGGCTCCCGACGTTCACGGCGTTCGTCGGCATAGACTTTCTCGGGAGGCCGGCGATGGTCGTCGACATCGTTCGGATCGACGAGAATCCCAAAGCCACGAGCGGTGACGCGGTCATCTTGGAAGTAATTCTGGTCACGGGGGTCATCGTAAATGTAGTAATCGTCGGGGTGACTACTAATTCGGGCAGGGTCGTCCTGGATCATCGACAGTGGGCGTGGGCCGCCGCGGTGTTCTTCCCTCGGGCTTGCCTCCAGTAGGTTGACACGGCGCACATCAGGGAGTAGGGGCGCCGTTGAGGTTGAAGGTGGGAGAGGCATGTGCGATCCGGCGCCATTGTAAATCCCACCGGCTGGCTGAGTCCAGCCTATCTTGTCCAGACCCCTGGTTGTCGGCGGCGGACCTCGCACTCGCCTGTCGGTCTGGTCGAATGGGCGGGCGAGGTCTGCGCTGATGCTGACGGTCGGGCGATAGTACCGATCGAGGCTCTCGCGGCGGGTCTTCTGGCGCTGGTCGTTGTCAAGGTCGTACCTCGCGAGGTCGCTTGGCTTCGTGTACTCGTATCCTTCGTCGTCAAACTCTTGGGTGTTGGGGCGATGGCTAGGTCCGGCGTAGAGAGATCCCGATCGTGCAGGGCGGTATGAGTCGGCGCCGCGGTTCCCCAATCTGTCATGGTGAGTCCGTTCCTTTAATCGGCGATATTCTTCGTCGTCCATACTGGCGCTCGAGGGGACGTAGCCAGCAGGTCGGCTCCGCGGTATGGAGGAAGCTGGCTGGGCATAGTACTGACCCTCGTCGCTCGATCGATAGGGGTCGCGCGGTGGGCTTCCCGGTCTCTGCGCTGGCGGATGGTGCTTCGTCGTGACGATGATGGGTCGTTTGGCGTTCTGGTCGAGGACTCGGTGGACTCGGGTACCGTCGTTGACACTGGTGCTCCTCGAGAGGGGCTCCTTCCTCACGGCGTATGTGTTGGCGCCGACGGGAACCGCGCTCGTGCGATAGTCGTCGGCTGGCCGGGACAAGCCCTCATGGTGGGATGCCGACATGGCATGAAGGTCGCCGCTGTAGAGTGAGCCATAACCACCGCCGGTGACGGGCATGGAGGAGCGGGCGGGGTTGTAGAGGGGAGGCGAGCGCCTCGAGGCGGCGTCCATGTATCGGTAGCGGGCAGGGTCGGCCATCTCTGCGGCGGGATCGCACCGACCCGAAAAAGATACCGGGGGGTTGTTTGTGTGACAATGGCTGGTGGTTGCGATAGGGGGGAATCGAGGGGAAAGTGAATGTCCTTGTCCTGGAGATATCAACTCACCACTACGCCGATTCAATCGATGGTGAGAGGCAGCTGGGAAGAAAGAGCGGTGACTGTCCACGTGGAGCGGTGTTTTTTTTAGGAGGGAAAAGTGCTAGTTAAGTGGTGTGTGTGTGTGCGTCTTCCTGCCTGTCGGGGGCGCAGCGTTACTGTGAGGAGGGGGAGGGGCCCTCTGTCCATGGTGTGCCCAGGTGGGGTCGATATGACGCTCGGCGGGGCAGACCGGGGTGTGAGCTCTGCCGCTGCACTCTCCAACCCGGGTGATTACTTGTGTACTGTGTGTTGCGCAGGTACCTACATTATGGAGGCAACTTGGAAGCCTTGGGGAGCTTTTCGGTACACAGTGGACAAGGGCGTTTTTGGTAGCGATTGGATCGTCAAGACGGGACGAGGTGAGAATGAGGTCGGACCAAATGATGTGTAAGTGCCTTGTTGCGTGCCGCGGGGTCACAGACTGGAGGGGTTAAAAAAAAAGAAGAAAAAAAGAAGTACTTTGTCCTCGAGCCTTCCATTTCCGGGGTCCCCCCTTCCAAGAACTCGACGGAATCTGAATGGTGGAGACGGTCTGCTCTGCCCGATGTTTGCTTCGGACGAACCCAAGCTCCCGTCGTTCCTGCCATCCCTGGCCGGGCTTTCCCTCCGAATCAGATGGGTTCAGTCATATCCGTGTCTGCCTGACGAAGCTGCCCCACCATTCACGTTTCTTGATTCCTCAATAGGGAAGGCAAGGCTACGAAACGGTTCATCCAGTTGCTGCACTTTTGAGAGGCTGTGTTCCTCGAAGCGCATCCCCCTGGTAATTCTCTTTCGTTTCCTCGGGGTTCTCTCCAGCTTCGGCATGCAGGCTAAGCAAGGATGCAGGTTGCCGTCGGGGATGCGGTTGGAATCGTGCGTCGGGCTTCGTTCCAGCCTTGTTTCTCCGACTTTTCCCAGATATCGCATACCCCGACATAGCGCCGACCTCGACCGAAGGTGTTGATCGCCAAACATGGGAGTTGGGTTGAGCCGGCCAGGCCGTTTGAACACGAGGACCGTCTTTACGCCCAGCGACAGTGCACATTGCGCCCGCCAAGGTGAAGGATGACGTCTGGCCCATGGCGGGCCTGCAAAACGGTGCCCAATGGGGAATCGGGGGCTGCTAACCGGCTGCGAACACACAACCCTGACCAACATCTCCAACATGGAAGCAGGCCAATCCCAACATTTCAATTGCAGACATCACTATCAAAGACCCCAAGAGACAATAATGGTGCGAATATAGGGTCCGCAAGGGCCCAAGTGATCGCCAGGACACGAGCTTTTCCTCCTTCATAATTGATCGTGAGTGACTTCACTTTTCCAGTTTCGAGATGGAGTACTTCGTAGGGCGTTGCATCCGAGACCGAGACCCGAGATTTCCAAGCAAGGGGCACGGTAGTGGCAAACGGATCTCTCATCATGTCATGCGGCAGTTTCCCAGCAGAATCGCACAATCCGCCGATTCCGGCTGCTCTCTCGGTTTCTTGCCTCCCTAATGCAATCACAGTCGCACAGACAGGTCCACAGAGACCGCGCCTAGCTAACTGATCGTGACTCGAGGGTGGTTACGGTCTGGTGATCTCCTTCACCCCCTTCGTTGTTTTGAACATTTCCGGATTGGGGTGTCACATCAATCCAATATCGATAGACATCCCGGCGACGGGTCGAGGTAGGGTAGCAGGCCCTCCTTTTTTTAAAGATTGGGCACCGACGGCCAGATACCCAACCCACTCGACACTTCTACCGTCGCCCTCTGAGTGGTCTGTTGCTTTGACCTTCAGCTCTCCCGTTGCATATCCCATTTCTGGGTGGGAGGTGAGCTTTGCTGTCCGATTGGCCTCGGCCTTCGGTAGCCCGCCCGCGACTCGAACCTTCACACCCTCCCACACGTGGGAAGCTTGAGAGCCTGCAGTAGCCTCTCCTCTTAGACGCGCTTCCGTCACCTTCCCCGATATGAGAGGCCCGGTGTGGAGGACGGCTGGACGGCTGGGGTGATTTCTCCACGGTCCGTTGGACAAGCTGCAGGGTGACAAGCAGTTCGCCCGCCCGAGCGACTAACAACCGGGTCGATGGCGGCTTGCTCGGCTATCCGCCACACATCACACTAGTATGCCTTCCTGTCGTAGAACGATACACGGTGCCTTATCGGCAAGCAACTTTCACGTTTCACCGTCGGTCTGGTTGGTCCTTTCCGCCCTTGTGAGAATCAACATGTCATGTCGGTTCCCTCTCTCGTCCACCTGCCATGCTGCGTCACCCCGAAACCCGGGTTGCCTCGTCTAAGGCGTGGAAGGCCAGACTGACAATAATTGGCTTGATTAAGCCGCGGTTGACGCTCTCGAGCAATGGATGGACGCGGTACTTTCCAGTCTCGCATGGTCTGGAACATTTTCATTAGAAATTAATATCGATAACATTATCGGTGTTTTGGATTGACCTTCTATGGTGATATAAGGAAACTAGAAATTGAACCTTGGGTTTTCACTTCTAAAACTGTATTGCTCGATATAATTAGTTTTGTTCAGTTGCCTCCCTCCAAAAGAGGATGAATGTGCTCGCTGTAACTCCGAAGGCATATGAAGTACTGGAAAGTGATCTTAGTTGTAGGTGATGCCAGCACAGTTTTGAGATTCTGCCACTTGAATGAGAGTCTTAAGGAAGAGGGCTCGAATAGCCAAAACAACACATTCTGCCATTTTCCAATACAGCACATGAAGATGGGGACGACTTTTGGTTGATGAGAATATAAAAAGGCTTAGAGGTTGTCCGATCACGGATAATACGAGATTATGAGCATTGTGTTTGTCTTGAAGGACATGGCATCATGTGCAAGTTGCGTGAGGGTTCCAACACTCTACCAAGATCGGAAAAGAGTTGGGAAATCGGAGGTGAGGTATTACTAGAACACTGGATGCAGCATAATAGCTCATGCAATTAAAGCCGAAAGTTGGTGGTGATGAGATGAGGCGGAAAGGGCGGGAGATGTCACGCACAGATAAGAAGCAACAAGGCAATGAACACAATTAGGGGCTTGACATCGGTCCGGCGGGCTGAAGTAATCAGTCGATGGTTGAGATAAGGCAGGCGAGGGCAACAAGAGCGGATGACAGTCACAATTAAAGGGCACGCGCAAACGGGTCAAGCAGGGCCAACCATAAACATCCAATCCATTACAGTCATCATATACACGTGAAACTAGCGGCACGAAGCCCTCATCTCCTTCGCGACGACCCTATTTCCAACACCCGGTGACCAATCTTCCAAAATACACGCCATTTCCAAATGTACCAAATGCGAGTCTAATACATGCAGTGTAGTGGCTGAGGAGCCCGCTTACAGGCGCGAGCCGTGAACGACCTTCATGTCGACAGCCATCTCGGAGCCGTTGTCGGTGACGACAAGGACACGGACGCTGCCACGGCCAGACTCGAAAGCCTTCTTGAGGCGGTTCCAGAGGCTGCTCTGGTCAATGACGGGCAGGTTCTGCTTGACATCGCCAGTCTCGGTCATAGCGACGATGTGGCCATCCTGCATGTCGAGGACGCGGTACTGCTTGAAGACCGGGCCGATCATGGTCTGGACCACGACGCTGGGCGCCGGGTTCGAGACGAACGACGACTCCTCATGGAGCTGCTTGGTGAAGAGGTCGACACCAAGGTAGCGGTGCTGGCCAGTGGCAGCCGAGGTCGAGATGCGGATGACCTGACAAGGGCGGCCCTGGAGGATGAGGATGTCGCCGAGGCGGATGTGGTGGCAGGGGATGGACACCGTGTTGGGGCTCTTGGGAGAGCGGCGGGTCTCACGGCTCTCGACAGCCTCGATGCGGTCCTGGCCTTGAGGGTGGGCAACATGGTCAGCTAACTTGTGCATCACTCGAAAGGGGAGTGGAGTATATGCTTACCGTCCTCGTCGTAGTAAGCCATCTTGGATGATTGAGTGTCGCGACGGGGGGTGTCTACGGTCTCTTCGACGATGTCTACCTTGCTCTTGAAGGTAGAACGAGGAGCAGCAGGTGCGTCAACGGTGGTACCGGTGACGTAAACGGATTCCTTGTAGGTGGGGCGAGAGACAGGAGTGTCGACGGTGTAGTCGTCGACGTGGCTGGGGGCCTTGTGGTGGTGGTGGCGGTGTCCGAAGCGGGAGCTGTCGACGGTGGAAGCCTCCTTGTGGTAGTTGGACTGGATGCGGGAACGGTACTCGCTCTCGGCAACGTCGATCACAGAGTTCTCAGGGCGGTGCTTGTGGTCGAACTCAACACGAGACTCGGTGTAGGTCTTTTGAGGCCTGATGTAGGAGTGGGTGGTTAGTAAGGGAAGGAGAAGAAGTCGAGTGTTTGGGACGGGAAGCGCGTGTTTTTCTTCTCATCTGGTTCCTGGGTCAACCCAGCCCCCCCTGGCTCCAGACCGCCTTGGCGAGGCTGCGCTGAGCAGGGGATGGGTGGACACCCTGGACGGAGAAAAAGAAAAGGCGGGGAAACCGGGCAGGGCCCAAGTGGACCAAAACAAACCAAAATCAAAACAAAACAAAACAAGGGTTTGCGAGAGGACTCAACAGAATGAATTGCAAACTCACTTGTGGTGGTGGTGGTGGTGGTGATGGTCGTGGTGGTCCTCGCGGTAAACAAACTCCTTGTGGATACCGGGACGGCGGCGTTCCTCCTCTTGATGAGTGATACGGACCTCTTCCTTAAAGCTATCCTCTCCGGCGGGAGGAAGATGTGCTTGAACTGGGGGCGAAGAGTGTTGACCTTCCCGTCCGGCGAGCTGGGGGAGCTTGATCTCAACCTCTTCGTGGACGTGGGTTTGGGTGGCGGTCTCGGACTCCCTGTACGAAGACGGGAAGACGCTGAAAGGGACCGGGACACGGGCTTCAAAGTCCAGATTGGCGACTTGATGCGCAGAGAGGCAGTCTTCTCCTCAACCTTCCGATTATCGAAAGGTGGATAAGAAGAATGACTCTTGCTTCTTTTCCTGGAAAGAAGTCGAGTGAAAGGTGAGAAGGCGGTCTGTGGATGGACCCGTCTTCTTTTTCAATCGAATTCCGACAAGGGAAAGAATGGGGTTTGGGGATTTGTGGTTGGTTGTGAGTGGATGGGGTGTGTGCAAGTGTAGAAGGAGGAGAAGAAGATCGGGGCCAGGCTGGTCGAGAGAGGCCGCTTCAAATACGCATCCAGGCGGCGCTTTTCCGAACCTGTCGCTGGTTGGCGGGGAGAGCGATAGTTCCAAGCAGTGTGACCAAAGTCCAATGGGATCGTGAGAATTGCTGTGTGGCCGCACCGGCCGGGATCAATTGGCAGTCGCCAACCACGGCACAAGTCCCCCAGAGTGGCAGGAGGTCCAGAGGGTCTGTTTACATGATGTGGGTCCATATCTTGTTTATTGTGGCCTTAATTGGTTTAGTGTATCGTTTCGGAGCCCCACAAGGCCGACCCTTGCTCCCTTTCTGCGGGGGTTTTCCCCAACCTCCCTGCTCGTTTTTCCAGGTTGTCGCGTCTCGCCGCTTTGAGCTAGCAGCTGTTCCGTCGCAAGCTGAAAAACCTCATCCACAATTGCGCATCGCGTTGCTGGCCGACCCCCCCCATAACCAGGGTGTGCTGGTCGTCAATCGGCCTCTCCAGCCTCCTTCGGGTTGGGGGATAGCCATGATCGGCTGATGGGGGGCAGGAAATTGTTGCGCCAATTGCCGGTTTCCTCAATGTGCCCGCACCCGAACTTGGAAGCTCTGTTTTGGCGTGACCTCTGAGAAGCTCCTGGCAATTTCAATCAAACGCGGAGGCTGAACGCACAGCTGGCCAAGACCACTTGGAGCTCTCGATCTCGGATTTCCTGCAGCTCAAGCGTGCAAGCTGCGTTTGATGGGTGGTTGGGGGGGTCGGTCAGATCCCTGCTGCAGCACGAGAATCTGCGGGCTGGGGAGCCAGCATGGCCGATCACCACGATTCGCGCCCTCCATTGGCCATCACCAAAAGGACGGGAGGCTGGGAGAGGCGGGAAGGCCTTTGCGCGGCCTCACATTTCGTGGGCGCTTGCGATTGGGTTGTCAGCGAGTCCAGATGCGGCCAAGGGGTGGTTGAACTGAGGCCGCAGAAAGTAACCCCAGCCGCCGCTCAGCGCTTGTCTTCAGCTCCGGGTCAACAGCATCCAAGGGCGCCAAAGCGGTCAAAGGGCCAGAGACATCACAGCAACGCTTTACGTTACACCGTCACGGTCTCGGCCCTGTTTCCGGCATCTGACTGCGATAAAACAGCCTGATCTCCCACTCAGCACGAGCCGAGGTGCTCCTCGGCTCTCCACCCCGGTAAGCACATCATCATGCGTTGTCATGGCAACTAGCTGCTGAGACGGAGGAGACCCGGCCATCCGCCGAGCCGATCGCTGCTCGGCGCCGGTTGTTCGCATGTGACTTGTCGTCACCAGCTGCCGAGTGCCGTGTGTCGTTTGTTGATATGTGAGAGCAGATGAGCAGATGGGGCAAATGGACCAGATGGAGCAATTGATTCGAATGTTCGGACACTCCGGGATCATCCGAGTTGACGTGGTTGCGGGACCGGTCCGATGAGTTTTGTTAACCACTCTGTTCCCCGACAGAAATGGATATTGCCAGTCCGGCTGTGGTTTGGACTTCCTCCTGTGAATCGTCTTGATACCGCGTGATTGTCGAGAGAGCTGTTGTGTCCTGCTGCTTGCATCGGGAGTTATTTCAGGTCCAGAGTGCGGAGCATGACCAATGAGCCAAGCCAGGCGGTGTGGATGTGGGATGAGAAACAACTTGGCTTCTTCTTCCATGCTGTGTTTGGGGGGGTTCAGCGAATGTCATGAAATTGTCATCACTCTCGTCAGAAACCACAAGAGGAGTGTCAGTGAGCGTCACAACGTCTTCTCTTATCTCAACGCAACCATTGATTGAAGGGAGTCGTCGTATTCGTCATGGAGACCCTGCAAGTGATGTATTCTCTCGCAATTGGTTTCGGTTTCGGCGGATTGATGTTCGCCATCACATACCATCTGTTTGGTGTCCTTCAAAAGATATTGCAGCGGAGGCAGGGTCTCCCAACGACGTGACTGGTCTAGACGAATATTCGCGAGCCAACCGATGTGGTTGGTTTGCTGCAGTGCCTGCCTGCGTGCCAAAGTGGGAGAGGCGTGAGCCTGTTTGGCCGGAAGCCCCGGCGGGGTGAGAACTGCATCGGAACCCCACCTACCCTTTTCGGGTCGCCGACACACACCGCTGCAGCGGGCTGCCCCGCCATGACATACCTCGAGCTCAGAAGTGTCTCGAGACGACTGGTTTGCTTTGAGGAACAATTCAAGATCGACTACTGACCAGTTCCCGACACGCCCAAGATGAAACAAAGGTTTTCGTCCTTGGACGTCAAGGTAACTACCCCCTAACCAAAAGGTATGGAGCTTCAGCTAACCTAAATTCGTCCCTCGACAGGTCATCGCACATGAGCTTGCCGAAGCGCTTGTCTCTTTGCGCCTGGCAAATATCTACGACCTCAACTCCAAAATCCTCCTTCTTAAATTTGCCAAGCCCGACAACAGGCAACAAGTCCTTATCGAATCTGGCTTCCGCTGCCACTTGACCGATTTCGCCCGCGCTGCCGCTCCCGCCCCGAGTGCGTTCGTCGCGCGCCTGCGCAAGTTCCTCAAGACCCGCCGCGTGACAGGAGTTTCCCAGATCGGGACAGACCGCATCATCGAGTTCCGGTTTAGCGATGGCGCATACCGTTTATACCTCGAGTTCTTCGCCGGCGGCAATGTTATCTTGACAGACGCCGACTTGAAGATCCTTGCGCTGCTGCGTATTGTCCCTGAGGGGAAGGGACAGGAGCCCCAGCGGGTGGGCTTGACATATTCACTGGAGAACAGGCAAAACTTGGGTGGTGTTCCTCCACTAACGAAAGAGCGCCTTCGAGATGCTCTTACCACGGTCACTGCGCAAGCTGCGACCGAGAAGGCCAAGAAGAAGAAGGGGTCCGATGGTCTAAGACGGGGCATCGTGACGACGATAACCGAGCTTCCTCCAGTCCTTATCGACCATGTCTTTCGTCTCAGGGGCTTTAACCCCGCCACCACGCCGACCGAAGTCCTCAACGATGAGTCGCTATTTGACGCGCTGTTTGGTTCACTAGAGGAGGCCCGCTCTATTTTAGACGAGGTTACGAGCTCGTCTACTGCGAAGGGATACATCATTGCAAAACTCAACCCCCGGACGGCCGAACTGCTTAAAGAAGGCGGGGAAGAAGAGGAGGGGCAAAAGGACAAGGCGCGGAACTTGTTGTACGAGGATTTCCAACCATTCCTGCCCAAGCAGTTTGAGGATATCCGGGACTGCGAGATATTGTCCTTTGATGGCTACAACAAGACGGTTGACAATTTCTTCTCTTCGCTTGAGGGTCAAAAGCTCGAGTCTCGGTTGCAGGAGCGCGAGATTACAGCCAAGCGGAAGCTTGAGGCTGCCCGCCGCGACCAGGCCCAGCGGATCGAAGGACTCCAAGACGTGCAGATGCTGAACCTCCGCAAAGCCGCAGCCGTCGAGGCCAATATTGAACGGGTCCAGGAAGCGATGGACGCCATCAATGGTTTGATCCAGCAGGGAATGGACTGGGTAGACATTAACAAGCTGGTCGAACGTGAGCAGAAACAGCACAACCCGGTCGCCGAAATGATCAAACTCCCGATGAAACTCCACGAAAGCGTGATTACGCTACTCCTCGGTGAGGAGGAAGAGGAAGGAAAAGCTGAGGAGGAGATGGACTTTGAATACGATACCGATGAAGAAACAGCCGACGATGCCGCAGAGGAGAAATCCAAAGGGCCAGATAAGCGGCTTGTCATCGATATCAACCTCAAACTCTCGCCGTGGAATAATGCCCGGGAGTACTACGACCAGAAGCGCACAGCAGCCGATAAGCAAGAGAAGACTGTTCAACGGTCTGAGATCGCCCTCAAGAACGCGGAGCAGAAAATTGCCGAGGATCTCAAGAAAGGGCTAAAGCAAGAGAAACCCATACTCCAACCCATCAGAAAGCAAATGTGGTTCGAGAAGTTTACTTGGTTCATCTCGTCTGATGGCTACCTTGTGCTCGGCGGCCGGGATGCGCAGCAAAACGAGATCCTCTACAAGCGATATCTGAGGAAAGGTGACGTCTACGTCCATGCGGACCTGCATGGCGCCTCAAGCGTTGTCATAAAGAACAACCCCAAGACCCCTGATGCCCCTATCCCGCCGTCAACACTCGCCCAGGCGGGTAACTTGTCTGTGTGCTGCTCTAGCGCATGGGACTCGAAGGCGGCCATGGGTGCCTGGTGGGTGAACGCCGACCAAGTCTCCAAGTCGGCGCCGTCTGGCGAGTACCTTCCTGTGGGGTCTTTTATGGTCCGTGGAAAGCGCAACCTTTTGCCTCCATCGCTTTTGATGCTTGGCTTTGGGTTGTTGTTCAAGATATCGGAAGAGAGCAAGGCCAGGCACGGCAAACATAGATTGTATGACGTGGGCACGAGCACCACTGGTGCGGTTTCTGTCAACGCTGCCGAGGCGGAGATGGATGCCGCTTCGGATGGAGAAGATGCCATGGAAAGTAGCGACGAAGAGGGGGATGAGGATGGAGACAAAAAAGCAAACCCCCTCCAGTCAGGGGCAGCAGATGAAGAGGAGCCGGAGCTTGCCCCAGAGCAAGGCTCCGAGCCACCAACCGACGAGCTAGCAGATCTCCAGGTCAACCAAGATGCCCCCGCCGAAGCTGAGCCCGAGGAAGAAGAAAAGAAAGAAGAAGGAGGAAGCCAACCAAACCCCGACGAAGACGGAAACGAAGACGGAAACGAAGACGACGCCGAAGCAGAAGCAGAAGCAGAAGAGTCCCAGCCTTCAACCCGCGCCGAAACACCATCCACCTCCTCCCAACAACCGCAACAACAGCAACAACAAAAAGCCCGCCCCGCCAAGCGCGGCCAACGCGGCAAAGCCAAAAAGATCGCCACCAAATACAAGCACCAAGACGACGAAGACCGCGCCATCATGGAAGAGCTCCTCGGCGTCGCCGCCGCCCGGCAAAAAGCCGAAGCCGAAGCCGCCGCCAAGGCCCAGCGCGAAGCCGACGCCGCCGCCGCTGCAGAACGCCGCCGCCAGGCCCAAGAGCGCGCCCGCAAGCAAATCGCCGAGCACGAGGAAATCCGCCGCCAACAAATGCTCGACGACGGTGAACTATTCCCCGACGAACCCACCACCACCGACGCCGCGACCGAACTCGCCCCGCTCGATTCCCTCGTCGGCACCCCCCTCCCCGGCGACGAGATCCTGGAAATCATCCCCGTGTGCGCGCCGTGGAACGCGCTCGCGCGCCTCAAGTACAAGGCCAAGCTGCAGCCGGGGCATGTCAAGAAGGGGAAAGCCGTCAAGGAGATTGTGGAGCGGTGGCGGCTGGCGGCGGGGAAGAAGGGGGCGGTGGATGAGAAGGCCGCCGCGGATGATAAGATGTGGCCGCGGGAGGTGGCGCTAATTAAGGGGTTGAAGGTGGAGGAGGCGTATAATGTGGTGCCGGTGGGGAAGGTCACGGTTATGATGTCGGGGGGGATGGCGGGTGGGGGTGGTGGTGGTGGTGGTGGGTCGGGGGGGAAGGGAGGTGGGAAGGGAGGTGGGGGTGGGCAGAAGGGGGGGAAGGGGAGGGGGGGGAAGAAGAAATAGGGATGATAGGTGGTTAGTTATTATTGCTGCATGTACACGTTTAGAACGTGCGTATCTGTTGAGCATGAATTGGGCCGACGCCATTTTGGACTACACTCCGGCTCTTTGTACTGCATGGACCACCTCATGGATCAGATACACGTATAAACTGGCATGTTCATGCAACGTAAGCAATCCAATCCAACCAGCGTTGGTGATTTCAATATTCATAGTATTTGATATCACCAGACTTCGGCTCATCCAGCCCCTTAGCGATCTTGCCGCGCCCGCAATCCAATCATTTGGCGAATTGTCACTTTGCAGTTGAACAGTGCTACTTTTCCCATGAGTATCCACGGAGTTGGTCAAGATTCAGCCGATTCCAATCATGTATATTCGTACAGTCGTCCATGTAACCATATACTTCAATCACAAGTGGTGGGCGGCTACCCCGACCCGGGCCCCTTCTTCTAACGCGCCCGCTTGGATTCCTTGCCCTTCTTGGTCTTGACGCCGGGCTGGATCCTCGCCATCATCTCCTCCTTGGTGATGAGATGATCGATCCTCTCGAGCAGGCCCAGCAGGCTCTTCATGTTGAAGCTCCACTCGTTGAGGATGTCGTCGGCGTCGCGCGGCTTGGCGAAGCTGACGATGCGAGCGGGACGATCGATCTTGGCGTAGACCGTCTTGGCCGTCACCAGCTCGCTGATGTACTTCTCGGTCTCGTCCTCGGTCAGGTCGAGCAGCTGGGTGAGGCGGCCCATCTGGATGCGGGTGTAGTACTTGGCGATGACGCGCACGTTGTGCTCGATGACGCGCTTGCGCAGGTCCTTCCACCGCTCGTGGGCCTTCGGGTCGTCCGAGTCGTCGGCGTCTTCGTCGAAGACGTCGGTGTCGGTCAGGTGCGGGCCGAACACGCGGGCGACCTCGGGCCACCGCATGAGCTCGTGGACGGTGAATAGTTTCAAGAGCTCCGCATCCTGAGGGACTGTGGAATTCCGCGTGTCCTTGTGAACCCTGTGAAGCAGGTCGTGTTGCTCGTTGTCGTGGGGCGCTAGAATAATGAAGTAGATGATTCTCTGTAGCACCTATCCTAAAGTTAGCAGCGAACTGGTGGGCCAAGGGAGCGGTGTGCTTACGAAACGAAGCTTAACAGGGTCCTCCTCCACCGACTCGGTGTCCAATACTTGTCTGTAGTGCTTGCACACGTCGAGGTACTTGCCCTCGTGCTGAGACAACTGGATCTGTTGCCTGTAGTAGCGCAGCTTGAGGTCTGTGACATCCTCCTCCTTTTCGGGCTCCTCCTCGGTCTTGCCTTTCTTCTCGCGCTCCTTCTTTTCCTTTTCGAGCTGCTCTGGTGTCTTCTTAGGTTTCCGGGCTAGGTACCGGGTGCTGATCTTGCGGCTCAGGATGCCGGCCTGTGTCCAATCCCCGTTCTCGATGCAGAGTGCCACCTGCGCCAAAATAAACTCAGTTTTCTCGCGGCGGTCCATCGAGCCAAATGTCTCGACCTGGAGCTCACATAGTGTGTCGGCCG
Source organism: Chaetomium tenue (assembly GCF_020726465.1). Classification (NCBI taxonomy): domain Eukaryota; kingdom Fungi; phylum Ascomycota; class Sordariomycetes; order Sordariales; family Chaetomiaceae; genus Chaetomium; species Chaetomium tenue. The sequence goes on along the minus strand of NW_027117333.1, from coordinate 3,222,331 downwards.
CCCCTTTGAGGTCGCCCTGCTTCTTCTTGATGTCGGAAAGGATCTTGGTAACGCGAGCCCGCTCGACTTCGACAAAGATCTTGCCCTCGGTGACTGTGCGTAGGGTCTCGATCACAGACAACTTGGTTTCCATGCTCGGTGTTTGGTCCAGAAAGCCGACGACTGTCTGGACCATCTTGGTGATGGCCTGCTTAAGCTGGCTATGCTTCTTGGAGAGCACCAAGGTCTGGTCGCTGAGGAGACTCCAGTCGCCGGCATTTTTGCAGATGGTGACGATGGCGACGAGGATTCGTGATGTTGATGCGAGGTCGGAGGCCTGTTGGGCATTGTTGGTTAGCGGGGAGCGGGGGGTGCGGGACAGGTGGGTGTTACCTGGCGGGTCTGCTTCTCGAGTACGGAGAGCTTCTCGATGGCGGCATGGATATCTGTCTGCTTGAAGGTTAGACGCATACTCAATAAATTATTCGAGCCCGCCTACCTTTGCAAGCTGCTCGGCCTCGGGAATCTGGGTGTCGGCCTCCTTGGAGTAGTCCCGCTCGGGCTTGAACGCCGCATCCGCCATGGCCACAGTTGTTTCTTGATTTGATCGGTGGGTGGTGTGTTTGTTGCCTTCCGGATTATAGCTGGCGGGGCGGGTTCGCGGTGAAGCACGAGCTTGAAAGTTGGGATCGGTTGTTCGTCGTTGGTTACGGTTGGTGGTGCCTCCCGCCCGCGCAGCCGCAGCCAAGGCCCACGTCAGTTTGGCCCTGCCTGCTGCTGCACAAGGCTGGATTTGAGGCTGAAGCTTAGTAGTGACCCCACCATAGTGGTGAATTAGCCACATGTGGCTGCTTGGGCAAGCACCCCACATGAGTTACCTCCATTGGTGCGCAGGACGGGCGGGAAAGGGATGAGCATTTCCCAGGCCAGCCGCCCTGCAACCTGAGGTATCAGGAAAAGTGAAAAACGAAAAGAACTTGATGAAAAGAGAAAGATGTAAAGAAAAGACAAAGTTGTCAAGGAAACCGAGAAAAATAACCGAATCAATAAAAAGTAGACTTTGGGCTTCAAATGGTTTTCTTGTCGTTCCTCTTGTCGAAAGTTTGCCGGCACTTACACTTCCTTCCAATGGAGTTCAGCTTCTTTTGCCCGGTGCGCGGTTCAGCACCGTCGCACCGAATCCGTCGTACTGTGTAGAACGCGATGCTCGCCTCAGATCGATTGCAAGTGTAACTTGGAGGGGCCAGTGAGACAAATTGATACCGAGAAGCCCCATCCCATTTTTTACTGTGTATGTACATTCCAACCAAGGTGCTTTCCCTGGCTGCAGGCCACGTATCGTTGCTGAAGGGGCCCATCATTTCCGCTCTCTGAGCATCTCCAAGAATTGGACGGGCGAGTCAAACGCCAGGATGGCGCCAGGGACCCAGAATCGACACCGACCGGATACAATCGGAGCAACCATTTCTGTTCCATTCAAGCTCCCTTTGTGCCAGGCGATGGCACCACTGGTCATGCGACGGGCGCCTTTCGCCATCCAACGGAGCATTCGGTGCCGTTCCTCCCAAGTTTGACGCCCGGTTATCACGACTCATTAGCCACCTGCAAATAAAAAAAAGCAAGACGACATCGTTGCTGGTAGGGGAGGTTGTCAAGGAGTGGGTGTGCTCGGGCGGGCGTGCAAGCCGAAGTAGGCTGGTCTCCGATCAGAGGGGTAGGGCGCCCCGGGAAAGCTGCGAACAAGCACAAACATCCCCCACTCCTGGACTCTTGGGTCGAGACCGCGAGCTAGCTCTAGTGGTCAGTTTAATGAGACCACCGCCCGCTCTCCAGCCGTTCTCCTACAATGAGCCAAGACTCCACCATTCCTGATCCACTTGACCACTCGAACGGCTCATTGTGCTCCATTTGCACTTCATTTACGCTCCATTGATCGCTAGTATTAACTAAACTCCGGGAACGGGCCGGGCAGGTGGTTCGTGTTTGGCTGGAACCGGACGGTGAATCTTCTGTTTCGAGGGATTCCCCGGTTCTGGCTTGACTTATTGTGTCATGTTTCCTCTTCTCACCACAACACCCTCCCTCCCTGGCGGCGAATTGGCCTAGACTGGATCGTGACGATTGAATTCGGTGATAGTGGTTGGAATATTCTTAGGGGTCCGGCAATCTTATCCTTCCTAGGTTACTTCAGCGGTTTGGCTTCTCATCGACAAGCCCCGAGGCGTTGCGATCGACATCCCGCCCATGCCTCTCGCTCCGACATCCCATTTCAGCGGTGATAGTTATACAAACTAAAGGCGCTGCGGTGTGTTCTGCATGCTCTCATCGCCAAGCGCCTGCTGTCAGCCTTCGGTCCAGCATCCTGGAGAATTTTGGAATTGCGGCTGGACAACCTGGGAACCGGGCTGCGATATCCCGTCTGTGTAACCATCGGATAATCGGGGTCTTGCCGACTCGGCGCTGTCCTTCAAGTTTGCTCCTGGCAGGTTTCTCGCGTTAACCGTTGAGAGTGAGACTTGGGGCAGCGCGTCATGGACCGAGTACAGAACGAGCCGACCTTGTCGGTGACACCCGACGCCGAAGTCAGGTCCAAGAAACGGAGTCGTGCAGAGACGGACGCTTCGCCTACCGATGAAACTGCACAGACCACCTTTTCGGGCCCGAAGATGGCAGACCTGCGGCCTATCGCCGGTCAAGTACCACAAGCGGGCGCGAGGATCATGAGCAGTCCTTCCCGTGGCGCGTCACTCGAGCCCGCGCCGTCGGTCACGGGGCGCCCCTCCACTTCGGCCACCGACAGCGCTTCCACCTTCTCCCTCCCAGACAGCACCTCCTCCGAATCCTTCCCGCCCTCCACCTCGGCAGCTAGTTTCTCCACGGGGCCACGCGGGAGTCTCTCACCCCCTTACATGTTTGCCGGGCCATCTCACCCTCCGGATTACACAGCGGGACCGCCGGAGGAAGGCGAGGACGGGACGGACCTGGAGGAGCAGGCGGCGGCGCAAGCGGAGGCCGGCAGTATCGTGGTGGATAGCGACGACTTGGGCACCGACGATGGTTACGGGACGGACAGTAACACCACGGCGTCGACGTCGCTTGCCGAGAGCGTGCGCGACTACATCTTTGAGAACGGGCGGCGGTACCACAAATTCCGCGAGGGCCGGTACAACTTTCCAAACGACGATGTCGAGTAGGTGGCTCCACAGCCCTCATTACGCATGCGCATGCGTGTGCGTCGTAGTCGCTAATTCGGTGTTAGACAACAGCGCGAGGACATGAAGCACGCCATGGTCAAGTTGCTTTGTGGGCAGCTCTACTTTGCGCCAATCGGGGAGCGCCCCAACGAGATATTGGATATAGGGACGGGGACGGGGATTTGGGCGATCGAGAGTATGTATCTTTGTTGTTACCTCTCATCATGATGGCCTGACTAACCGTGCATAGTGGGAGATTTGTTCGCAACCTCGAACATCCTTGGTGTGGATCTAAGTCCCATCCAGCCCGAATGGGTGCCACCCAACGTGCGCTTCATGGTGGACGATGTAGAGTACGTGACCACTCAATCACACGGACTGAGTAATGCCGACATACTGACCGCATGACAGGAGCCCGTACGTTGCCTTGAGACAGGCACTGCCCTGCCCACCCTAGCCGCGTCCTTGTACTTTGGATGTACATACATACTAACCGGACCCTGTAGCTGGCTTCACCCACGCAACTTCTTCGACTACATCCACTCGCGGCACACGGTCATGGCAATCAAGGACTGGCCGAAGCTGATGCGCCGATCACTAGAGTACATACCCCCCCCTCCCTCCGGTCCCCTCGGCCCCTTGCCCTAACCTACATATATGCACTCACAAGATGGCCAACTGACCCCACACCCACAGACACCTCCGACCCGGCGGCTGGTTCGAGATGCAAGAAGTGTACCACTACCCGCTCTCCGCCTCCAAAACCCGCCCTGTCCCCCCGGACCACCCCGTGGCGCGCTACTGGGCGCTGATCGACGAAGGGCTGGGCAAGCTGGGCATCAACTTCCACTCGGCGGCGGACGGGCGGCTGGCGGCCATGATGCGCGACGTCGGCTTCGTCAACGTCACCGAGCGCGTGCTGCAGATCCCCGTCGGTACCTGGGCGAAGAATAAGGTGCTCAAGACGGTGGGGCTGTATTGGCGCACGATTTTGATTGATGGGATTCAGGCGATTGCGCTGGGGCCGTTGACGCGCGGGTGTGGATGGTCCAGGGAGCAGGTGGAGTTGTTTTTGATCGAGGTGCGCAAGGGGTATCATGATAATAGCTTGTTGGCGTATATGCCGCTGCATATTGTTTATGGGCAGAAACCGGAGGGGTATTAGGGGGGATGGGAGGGGGGTGAGTGTTGCTACGCAATGTGGTGCTATGGTTCAGGGCCTGGGGGAGGGAAGGGGGAAGGGGAAGGGGGAAGCGTTTTCCTTAGAGCGGTATGATACCACGCTGTTGCGATTGCTGTTGTTGTCCGGATGCACTGGAAGGTTGAATGGGGGTCTTGGTGTTGTTGTATATAGCATGATATTCAGGTATTTGATATGTACATGTTATCTCCATACTCAAGTGCTGTATACAGATTACCCTTGGAGGCAGCTCGGTTCACCCATTCGGCGTTGCGAACTGGAACACTGAACATCAACAACAGCAGCAGCGACAACCCCCGCCCCGTGCACCTTCCCAGAGCTTCCATCCGTCCCGCTCATCAGACATGAAAATCCACAGCCCCACGCACGCCCAGACCTGCACAATTTCCCACTAGGGCCACCCTTGCGTGTCTCGGCTGGCTCCCGAGCCAGTGGCTACCCCACCACCCCAATTGATGCCACAAAACCACGCCGTGATTGGACCCGGGAATTTGTCAATCCAACCCAAGAAACCTGTAACACCGGCCATGGCTTTCTGCCATCCATGGTGGTGCATTGCCAGATTGCGTATCTCGACCGAATCTGGACCTGTGCTGGACCCAAGGCCCACGAACCCGTTCAACTATCGGTTACTGGATGCAGCATGCGAACGCGACAAGGTGACATTTTGCATTTGCGTGTTCTGCGTGTTCTGCACAAAGCACCCAAGCGCACCCTCATCCAAGACGCTAACAACCTAGCCTTCTGCATTAGCCTACCCCTAACGAGCCCTAACCGACATGGGACTACATCCGAACATGGATCATTGCACTTAGCCAACATGGTGTCGCGAACCCAAAAAGATGGGATGATAGACGGGGTCGGGTCGGTCTTGGGAGTTCATCCCGTTTACGGGAGGCTCCAAACGGCTCGCTCGGCTTTTCGCGTCCCAGCGTGATTCCGGGATGGATCCCCGGCTTGTCAGGAGTTGACACTCTCCATCCATCTCCGTCCCCGAATTATCCCCAATAATCGAGGATTTGCCTCGTCTGTTTATCTACCGACTCCATCCCTTCCTTTCTACGGGACGAACATACACAGTACATACCAAATCCGCGGATTTAATTCGTTTTCAGGGAGCTACCTACCCAGTAACACAGCTACACCGCAGCACACAAGGTAACTCACCCTTGCCCCCCCTTCCCCACGTTGATCCTGGCTGACCGCGGTCGCCCGGTCTCTTTCATCGAACAGGATAACCCGGTTGTGCGGCTTGACAGACACCAGTCCCTCCTTCAATTCGCTAACGCGAATAGTAAAGAGACTGTTGTGTAACCCAGAAACTCGGGCCAATTCGTTACCTACCCCCTGAGGTCGGTAAGCTTAGATGCCGCCTCCCGCACATCTGGAACCGGACCGGGGACTAATGACATTGTTGGATAGGGCAAACATACCGTGTTGTAAACTCTAGCATACCAATCGTTGATAAAGAGCTAGGTACGGATTGCTTGCCCTTTCTACACTATCAATCTGTGGTGAAACAGTCCCTCAACCGGTCGCTATAATGTGACTATAACATCAGCTTCACCTTGCTTCTTCCCTCCGATCTGTAACACAATAGTGGGCCACGTGCTGACCTGAGGACTTGATCTAGTCGAGATCTGTGCTCCCCCAAAAGCATCATAATAGCCAATCGCTAGAGTCAAAAGTCTCACAGTGACATCCTAAAGATGTCCAGATTCAGGCTGAGCTCTCTCTTCCAGTCAAGCTCCCCCGCGAGCACAGACGCCGAGGTCAAGAAGCAGAACCGCCGGTCTTTTTCCGCCCTGTCCTCTCTCCGGCAGAAGGATGCCGAAGCCAACGGAGCCCCGGCCCCGGCCCCCAAGGTCGTTGCGACCGAGACGGCGTCCGAGCAATCCCCGTCTCGCATGGTTGCTTTAGCCCGGCAGATCACGCAGGCGACTGAGAAGCTGGAGACGTACATGAAGGCCAACAACCTGCCCATGCCCAGCTTTGACGTCGATACCCCCGCCGACTTCCCCAGGCTCCCTGAGGACATCCAGCAGAGCAGGCAGGATATTATTATTGCGACCAAGGAGCTGGCTACGCTGGCCCATGGCCCCCGCGAGTCCGTGAGATGGGGTATCTGGGAGGTAAATGCTATCCAACCCCCTAGCGCAGACTCGGTATTGACAGCCCGGCCAGTTTTTGGATGTTCTCTCTCTTACTATCATCAACCACTACAAGCTCGGTAAGTATTTTGGTGGGTTGAGTTTGTATGACACCGGGCTAATCGCACGTGGCAGCACAACTCGTCCCCATCGACTCGACCATCCAGCTCGCCGAGTTGGAGACCAAGACGACTCTGGACCGCATCAACCTCGCCCGGATCCTCCGCCTGGCCATGACCAATGGCATCTTCCGGGAGCCCAGCCCGGGCGTGATCGCCCACACGGCCGCCTCCCGCGTCCTTGCCGAGGACGAGGACATGCAGGCGTGGGTTGGCTTCAACGGCGAGGACATCTTCCGGGCCGCCGGCCACGTCCTGCAGTCGCTCAAGGCCGACCCGGAAGCGACGTCGCTGACCCGCGCCGGCTTCCAGTTCGCCTTCGACACCGTCGACAAGGAGCCCATGTTCGCCACCTTCGGCAAGGACCCGGAGCGCGCCCGCCGCATGGGCCGCGCCATGGCCAGCCTGACGGGCGGCGAGGGCTACGAGCCGGCGTACTTTGTCGACGTCGAGAAGGGCGGCTACGACTTTAGCGACCTGGACGCGGCCGGCGGCACTTTTGTCGACGTCGGCGGCTCGCACGGCTTCATCTGCGTCGCCCTGGCCGAGAAGTACAAGAACATGAAGTTTGTCGTGCAGGACCTCCAGAAGACGGTCGACAGCGCCCCGAAGCCCCTCAGCGCCGACCCCCAGGTCGCCGAGCGCATCAGCCTGGTGGCGCATGACTTTTTTGCCGAGCAGGTTACCAAGGATGCTGATGGTGAGTCGACAGTTTCTTACTTCCCCCTCCCATCCCCCTCAACCCCCTCTCCTGTCCCCTCTCCATACCATACCATACCATACCATACCATACCATACCACCCCACCACCCACACCCCCCAAACTAACCCACCCTCCACAACAGTCTACTTCTTCCGCTGGATCATGCACAACTACTCCACCCCCTACGCGATCCGCATCCTCAAGAACCTCGTGCCCGCCCTCAAACCGGGAGCCCGCGTCGTCATCAACGACTACTGCCTCAGCGTGCCCGGCAAGGAGAACCCCTGGGACGAGCGGGTCGTGCGCCGTATGGATGTGGTCATGCTGGCGGTGCTGAATGCGCAGGAGAGGACGGAGAGGGAGTTTAGGGAGTTGTTTAGGCAGGCGGGGGAGGGGTTTGTTTTTAAGGTGTGTTTTTTTTCTTCTTCTTTTTTTTCGCTTGCTTGGTTTGTTTGGGGGGGTTGGTGTTGGTGTTGGTGGGTGTGCTGTGATGTGGGTGTGCTGACAGTTTTTAACAGGGTGTCCGGAGAGCCAAGGGCTGCCGCATGAGTGTGATCGAGGCTGTCTGGAAGCCTGATGAGGTGGCGAAGAAGGTTGAGGAGACTGCCGCGCCTGTGGTGGTGGCCGATGCTGAGGCACCCGCGACGAATGCCTCTGCTTGAGGCGGTTGCCTGCTAGAAGCAGTATGAGGAGGGGTCGCAGAAGGTGAGTGTCTGGTTACCCTTGGTTGATTTGGAGCCTGGAATCTGACTGTTCGAGCAAGCGCAGACCGCGATGAAGATGGCAGTAGATGTCCTCGGGGGTGTTTGGGGTGTCTTCGGGCGAGTCTTGCTTATTTACTTCAGGTTAATATCTATTTATGACCGGACGGGGGCTGGCGAGGTTGTTGTGGTTTAGCAGCCTGGGGGGTGTTGTTTGAGCTTGTGGATATGTCCTTCTTGATCTTTCTTGTCTTTGAGTTCGATACCCCTGTTTTGTACCAGCGACCAGAGTTCGTTCTTTGGCTATGTAACAAACACAGCGGCATCATTGTATGTATGTATCATAGTCACAGTGGGGGTTTAATCCTCGTATTTACTGCTTCCGCATCCCAGCGTTCATTACGGCCTCAGCAGCCCTGGGAAGAAGCGACCCCTGAATATCTACACATGTCACCTGCCCGCCATGGACAGGTCTCATCTCCCTTCTCATCCCATTCTCACCACTCCTCTCACTCCCCTTCTCACCACCCCTGCCCTCACCACTCTCACCCCCCCCCCCCCCCATCAATAAACCCCTGATCATTTATCATCATCACTCAACACATCCCCTCCCAAACCCTCGCCCTCCCCCTCTCCCTCTCCCTCCCCCTCCCCACCCCCCCCTCTCTCAACCCCAAACCCCCAACCCCCCCGCCACCCACACCCACCCCCCCACTCACATCCACTACCTCCCCCTCCCGCACCCGCTCGGGAACCTCCAACGCCCCGCCCCCGTGCTCGCTTACCCGCACCAGTGCGGGGATGAGGACGAGCTCGTCGCGGTTGGTGTTGTTGTAGCTGTAGGTGGTGTAGGTGGTGTGGCTGTGGCTGTGGGTGCTGGTTCTGGTTCTGGTTCTGTTGGGGATGGTGGTGGTGGTGGCGCTAGTGGGGATGGTGGGGATGGTGGTTACGGTGGGGGTGTGCCAGTCGAAGGTGAAGCGGTGGGGTTGGGAGAGGAGGGTGCGGCCGAGGGTGGTGGCGGTGGTGAGGAGGTCGTGGAGTTGGAGGGGGAGATGGGGGTGGGGGGTTTGGGAATGGGCCTGGGCCTGGGTCTGGGCCTGTTGGGATGATTCTCCGTTGTTGTTTCCGTTGTTGCTGCCGTGGTAATGGGAGCTGGTAGTGAAGGCGAAGTGCGAGAGGATGGGGGCGAGAAGGTCGTGTAGTTTGGAGATTTGCGGTTGGATGCTGGTTAGCTCCTCTATGTCGGGAGTGGTTGTTGCGGTGCTGGTAGGCCGGTGCTGGAGCAGGCCCATGGAGAGTTTCTGCCAGTGCCAGAGGGCTGGAGGGTTCAAGACGTGAGGTGGTTAGTGAGATGGCTTTGTTGTTTGTTTGTGTGTTTGTTCAGCGGCTAAGGGTTTGGGGAGGTAGGGAAGGAGGGATTGGGGGAGAAAAGGAAGAGTCAAGTAAGAAGGGAAAGCTAGGAGAAAGAAACATACCTTCAATGCGCTGCTTGTCTCCGCGCGGGCTGGGCAGCGTGGCCCAAAAAGCGAGAATAACCGGCGGGAGGAGGATGGCATCGTGGAAAGTACCAAAGTCGATGGCAGACAGGAGTGTTACCGCGATGAGATGGCGCAGGGCAGCATGGCGGGTGCCCGGAAAGGAACAGAGATAGGCCAAAAACTGCGCGTCGTGCTTCAGGAAGGGGAGACGCGCAATGGCCTGGATGAGGCCGTCCCCGTCGCTGATCTGTGACTCCTCGAGGCTGTAAGTGCTCTCGACGTGGTCTTGAATCTTGGTGCTCAGGTCCTGGAGGCCCGAGATGACCTCAGCGGTGGAGTTACTGTCGGACACTGATCTGGGGACAGAGTCAGATCTAGCCCTGGCCACGCCGCTAAGGTCAACTAGCTCGGTGGTATCGTGGGGAAGATTGGAGCCATCAGAAGCCCGGACACGAGCGAGCTTTTTAGCTCTGCTTTTCACAAAGTACAACATGGCCACAGCCCCGATAATGAGGGCGACAGCAGCGGTTGCCACAGAGATGGCCGCAAGTCCGCTCTGTGTGGGCCATGTTGTGACTTGGGCAACCTGTGACTGAGCGCTTGACTGAGCGCTTGACGTGTGCTGGGTCAGGGTGACTGACTTGGTGGTGGTCACAGTACTGTGATGGGTCGAGGTGACCGAGTCGGTAATGGTCACGGTCGGAGTGCCAATAGCGGGGCAGGGGGCCAAAGAAGCAGCCGATGAGGGAGTCGACGATAACGGCTCGGGTGTAAAGCAATAGGTGGTGAGTGTATAGCAGACACTCGTGGCGTTGGGGGAACTGAGAGCCCCCCTGGCGGTGATCTGTAGGTTCACCATTTTGTTTGTTGTTGTAGCAAAGGTATTCTCGGTCGCTGAACAAAATTGAACATTGTAAATAAATTAACAAGAGTGCGGGCAAGAAAAAGCAGGAGGAAGCTTGACGCGTTCCTCCGTCTCAACTTGACCATCCCCGCCCTCTCACACAAAATAACAAAATAGAATTAATTTTATCTCGGTTCTATTACTTCTCCGTAACACGCAGTTGACATCTGCACTCTGGGGGACCGGGAAAGGAGTTTGTCCGACACAAAAGGCATCTAAAGGATCTGACAAAGTCATCTGTTTGTCTACCCCTAGTCGGCAAGTAAGAAGGGAGTGAGAACAAGGTTTGGAAGAAACCTTTGAGGACCATCTTTGGGATACTGTGGGTTATATGGATGTTACCTCGGTAACTTCAAGGTCATAGGCTGACTTCAAAGAGCAGAGCAAGGATAGCATTTCCTGCCCCGGATCAAGACCAAGGAAATGGCGGTAGTCAGGGATGTAGCCACACCGAACCGCCCCGTCTTGTCACTCCCACGCAAGCCAGCGGCTTATTGCAGTAGTGACAACGGCAGCCGACCTCATCCACACTGAGCCACGCGATCCAATTGTGTTCCTCGGGCGGCGGCCGCTTGCTGAAAAGGAGGTTCGGCTCCGACTCGGACTTCCAACCGAAAGGGAAATAGGTTGGGCAGAATACCAGGCAGAATAAAACGAAGCAATAGTCATGGGACGCTCCTTACGGACTTTATACGTTCTAGATCGGCACTTCTCCCCTCCAGCCACCAGACTGCGCCCCTGGCATGGCACTTAGCATCAGCCCAGTCTCACCCGACTTAGGACACCGGGCGGATTCCGCCCTTCCGGGTGACACGGGGCTAGGTTGAACCGTTTGATATATGCAATACCATCCCGAGTATTCAAATCGGACTCCACAAAAGCCATCGGTGCCTAGACAATATCCCAAGCCACATCGTCAGGTTCCATGGCACGACGTCAGATCCTGCTGTTGTTACAGATCTCGTCCCCCAGTATGGAGTCGGCAAGGGCAAGCGTTGGCTAGGCACAGGACGGAATGGTTCCCCGGGCAGCAAATAGTCGTACACGGGACCCGTGCCACCTGGAGATACCGGGCGGTAGCATAGTGTACCCGAGACTGATTTGGGTGTCCTCCCCTGTCTCTTCTCATGCCTGCGTCCGAAACCGATGCACTTCACCGCGGTGAGTGCCACCGCTCTCCAACTGGTTTAATTGAGCTGGGAGAGGCTCGATTGGGATGTGTCTATGTATATACTTCCAATGTAACAATAGTGCCAGACGAATGGCTCAGGGGTTACCATATGTGTTACTTGTGAGTCAAGGTAGTATCTAGGAACGCCATCTGCCCGAGGCATTACACCGTCCTCCCTCTTTCAGGGCGCGACCACCAATCCGTTCCATGACTCCGCGCTCAAAGTCACACATGCACGACATCCGGCAACACTGATCGCGTCACCTGTTTTACTCTGTCTGGGAACCCGCAGGTCCAGCTCGGTACTAGAGGCAGCAGAGACAAGATGTTTGGCTAATATCCGTCCAGTCTTGTCAGGGGTCAGTTCGGAGGCGAAAGACAGCGGCGGCCAGGCCTTGCCGGCTCATGACGGACGGCTCGAACCGGGATCACGGTCGGGCGAGAGATGTGTGAGACTCGCGGCTGGGTTCCTTGCGGGCTTAGACGGCACAAGCCCAGACCTGTTCCGAGCCCCGCGGCTCTGGGCTAACTCATACTGCCGCCTGGATGCTACGTTGGTGTATATCTCTTGGGGCATCCTCACTGTGAATGACGCGTTGGAAGAGGGACTCGCCAGCAGCTGTGGTCAAGCCCGTCCTCCCACGCAACAGCACTACCACCTTCGGCGTCACCTTACTCGCGTCCACCCTATCGCTGTCATTAGGCTTAAGTAGGACAATCTAGTCGATACGATCGACCTCTTGGACGGCTACCATCGAACCCCTCTTCTGTGATCCCATCCTTCCCCTCGGGGGCAGCTCAACCACTTGGGAGAAGCAACACCGCCCACCGACCCTCTCCCAGCAACAGCCTCACCAATTTTAGATGAGAAATATCAAAACAACAACACTCTCTCGACAGCCAGCGCAACATGGCGCTCACTTACCCCAACCCCTCTCTCTCCGAGATAACACAGGTGCCGTCCCGAGATGGATCCTCCATCCGAACCAGCGAGACACAGACTACAGCAAAGGAGCCCGCTGCGCCCTCACCCACAAAGACCACAACAAGACAGATCGTCCTGACAATCATGTATGTAAAACGCACACACCATCATCACTCCCCAGAAAGAAAAGGGGGCATAGCTGCGACCATGACCATATGCATAAGCGCGAGCTGCAGCGCAAAGCACACCAGCTTCCATAACTACATCCCCCCTTTCTGAAGCGCACACGTACAGTCACTAATTCGATATATCACAATAACCACAGACTCTGCGCCGGGCTAATGTTTTCCTGCCTCGACGCATCCATCGTCTCGACCGCCCTGGTGTCCATCTCGGTCGAGCTGCAGAACTACCACGACACCCCCTGGGTGGTGCTGGCGTATCTGTTGACGTATATGAGTGGGTGCTCCCGTTACTATTTTTTTCTTCTCTTTTCTCTTTTTCTCTTTTCTCTTTTCTTGTCATGCTTTCATGCTTGACGGTGACACCTTGCTGACTCTGGCAGGCTTCGCCGTGGGCTTCTCCAAGCTGAGCGACGTCTACGGGCGCAAGAATATCCTGGCTGCCGCGTGGCTGTTGTTCACGCTGGGGTCGGTGTGGTGTGGGATCGCCCGGCGGATGGGCGAGCTGTATGTTATCTTTCTCCGGCGCCCCCCTTTTTCTCGCCAACTGCTGACCGGTTGCCGCATGCAGCATCGCCGGCCGTGCCGTCCAGGGAATGGGAGGGTCCGGGTTGTACAGCCTGGCCCAGGTGTGCCTCCTGGAACAAGGACCCAGCCGGCCCGAGGTGGTGGGTGCGCTAGTTGGGATCACGCTGTCCGTCTCGTTCATTCTGGGGCCGTTGTTGGGTGGTGCCCTGGCCGAGTGGAACTGGCGCGGCATATTTTGGTTCAAGTTAGTATTTCCCCGCTTTAGAGTGAGTTCGGTACTGACGGGTATACAGCATCCCCTTTGGCGCGCTGGCCGTGTTAGGGATATACGCGCTCTGGCCAGAGGAGCGGCGGAACAGGTATGATACCACGACGGCCCTGGCCAAGATCGACTTCCTCGGCAACCTGCTGTTAGCCGCAGCGTCGATATTCCTTGTGTTCGGCATGCAGGAGGCGGGATCCCTCGTCTGGAGCTGGTCCAGCCCGGTGATCGTGGGCGCACTGGCTACTGCCGGCGCGTGCTGGATTCTGTTGGTCGTATGGGAGTACTACCTTTTCCGCCGGCCCAGCTCCAGCCAACGGATTGAACCCATCTTTCCGGTGCATCTCGCCAGGGATAGAGTCTACCTCAGTTGTCTGCTGTATGTGCCCTTTTTATACCCCTTTATCCCCCCCCCTTTCCTTTCCTCCCCCCTTACTCCCTCTCCCCAACCACCCAACCCCCACACCACTCCTTAAAACTAACACAACCCCCCCTTCCCCCACAGAACCACCCTCCTAACCGGCCTCCCCTACCTCACCCTGACCACCAAACTCCCCGAATACCTGCGCCTCCTGCACCACGACACCGCCCTCGCCGCCGGCACCCACCTCGCGCCCATGCTCGGCGCCTGCGCCCTCGGCTCCTTCCTCGGCGGCGCCCTCTCCAAGCACACCAACCGCACGGCGCCGACGGCGGTGGTTGGCGGGGTGCTGCAGGTTGTGGGGGTGGGGTTTTTGGCGGGGTTTTCTCGTTCTTTGACGTCTTCTTCTGGTGATGATGGGATGGGGGAGATGGGGATGGGTCTAGGCCCGCTGCTGGGCTTCACGGCGATCTACGGGCTGGGGGTAGGCCTGGGGTTCGCGGCGTGCACGATGATCGCGGCGATGCAGGCGTGCGGGCCGGGAGGGGGGTTGGCGGCGGCGCAGGGAGCGGTGGCGCAGGCGCGGGTGTTTGGCGGGGCGTTGGGGCTGGCGGCGTGTACGGTGTTGTTGGATGGGCGGTTGAGGGAGGGGGAGGTCAGGGCTGGGTTGGAGGGGGTGGAGTTGGAAAAGGTGCAGCGCAGTTTGATGGCGGTGTTGGAGCTTCCGGAGGGAGTGAGGAGGGAGGTGGTGAGGGTGTATTTGGATGCGTTTGGGGATCAGATGTTGTTGATGGTGGTTGTGGCCGTGGTTGGGTTGGTGGTGAGTTTCGGGATGTATAAGTCGAAGCCGGGCCAGGTTGTGGAGGTTATGGAGCACCATAAGGAGCTCGCGGGGAGGCAGGGGGAGAGGGGGGATGTGGAGTTGTCGAGTGTCAGTAGTGTGCGGTCGCTGGTCAGGTAGTTTGGGGTATGTCATGCCGGGTTTCTTGTGCTTGGGGTTAGATTTGGGGTGTCTGCATGGGTTCTGATTCACCATGTTGATTATAGTCTCTTGTTTCGGCGTTTGGGTCATGAGGTGGAGAGGAGCACATTGTCATTGTCATTATCGTTTCGTCGTCTGTATGAGACTAGCTCATGAAGTTTTCCTTAATCGTTGCCGTCCCCGTTGCCGTCCCCGTAGCTGTTGACTCTCGAGGTTCAACGACCTTCTCTCGGTGGCCTTTCCTCTTTCCCCGTGCTATTCCAGCTACATCCTCGGCGATGCCACAGCCCTGGAGTCACACGCGACACAAACGGGATTACCGTTGCGGCCGTTGAGGAACCCGAGGCTAGCCATTGAGATGTGCAACAAACAAAGCAATGAGACACAGCTGACTCTGATCCTGGTTGCGTCCGTGGTGCGTGTAAGGGTGGTCCGTGTCTGTGACAGGCAAGAAATGGAATAATTTTATCTCCCGTGCTAGCTATTGTTTGGGACCCGGCAGTGCCCTGAGCTGGTGGAGGCAAGTGGTATCAAGACTGGAGAGAGTTTGCAGGCTGAGAACGAGCCACGGCACAGAGGGCTGGCAGAACGAGCGTCGAGTGTTGAGCATGAGAAACCTACTCGGTTTTCTCGAGGACGCGCGGCAGGCTGCGGCTTGCGGAGATGGGAGCAGCACTCAAAGGCGACGGCCATGGCTAGGATACTGATTGGCTATTAACCTGAGCTTCATGACTTGCTAGGTCTGGAAAATAAACCAAGTGGTAGCGGCGTGATAGTTCTTGAAGATCGGGTGGCCGGTCCAAGTAGTGCGATTCACCGTCGATCTGGACGCACCAGAAGACCTTAAACCAGCCATTGGCGGTCCTGTACGTCAGAGGCCAGACCTCTGGGTGGAGTTAGTTTGGCTTGGTGACAGGGAAGGATACGTCTGACCACAGCAAGGGGGGCAACCTACCGCAGCGTTGGCGGTCTTGAGACTGGGGCTCGGAGTTTGGTCGCAGGGCCGTGGTGCTACCCTGAGATGGCGGAGTCGGCTCGGGAGGCTGGTGAGTGTTTGTAGCACCGGCTTGAGATTCCCATGAAGTTGGTTCCTGAGATATTCCTCGCGGCTGCGCGTCTCGAGGAGCTTGGTGATGCTGGTCGGAAGCCGGTTGAGCATGGACCAGACCCCCATCAACTGGCCCTTGCGCGGGGGGGATACCGTGGTGCTGCTCCGAGGACGGGGGTATTGGCGGGGGGATCAGGAAACCCCCGGGGCAGATCCGGTACCAATAAGGAGGTCGCTGGTTCCCGTAGTACTGATGGTCGTCGACGGTTGCCGGGATGTCGTCGTCGGGTTCTATCGGCTCTTCAGCGGGTTGCGCGTTGTGGTAAGATGCTGCCATAGTGGTGAGGTGGTCGACCGGAAGGAAGCATGCTGACTCGGAGAATATTGGATTCAAGCGAGAAAAAAAAAGGAGTGGAATTCCAACCTCCCGAGAGACTGGCGATCAGGGTGCATTTTGGGCCATGACTGCTTGGACGATGCCTCCACTCCAGCTCTCTCGCTTGGCTTCGGTGGCGGCGTTGGTTGGGCGCCACGGAGCTCGCGTGACGCGGATGTTCCTAGCCGGCTGGATTAAGGAGTCGCCTTGATGCTTTCTCGATGGCGAGTGTGACGGCCATGACGGGGTTCCGGGTTGACAACGAGGGAGTCGGGATTCGTTGGGGCGTGTTCGCCTCTTCCCAATGGTTTTCTTCAGCTTGGCTTCTGCTTCATCTTGGCCAAAATCAGAATTCCGTCTCGAGTTGGGACGATTTACCACTGCCAGAATTGGACAGAAAAATACTCCGGGAGGGGCTCGCCAATTCCCCGGGTCCAATGCATCAAGGGAGAATCAAACTCGGATGCCGATTGATGACAAAGGCGCCATGAATTTGATGTTTCTTCGGGAATGCATCCTGTGGGGCACAGCACAGAAAAGAAACCCTGCCCGGGAGCTGGAGCAGGGGTATATAGTCCACTCCCCCGCTATTTCCACAGCGGCAGTGAGCGCCCAGTGCCACTGTAACAGGGGCCTCGACTCTCCAAAGCATGAAACCTGGGAGATCACCTGCACTTGTACCGGCGAGTTGCGCCGGCAGTTTCCCTCAACTCCACCCTCCGGCACCGAAGTGCTGTACCTTAAGTCGTCATCCCGTCATCCCGTCCCGCGTTCCGCATCCCGAGTCCGGTCGGTGATCATCATGTCAACAACCCCGGGCCCCTTCTCTCCCCGCGCCGTGACAGGCGACCCCATTCCCACCCTCAGCTACGGGGCAGGCGGGTCCTTTACCATTTCATGCTCTGCCCGCATCGCCGCCACACCACGAGCCTGTCTCGACGTGATTGTCAAGGCATCAGAATGTTGGTTTATCTACCTACACTAGCCTGGCTCATGAGAGAAAAATGGAATTCATCCGTTATCTAACCCCTCCAGACCCCACATGGAACCGCTTCTGCCGAAAATGCACCATTGACTCCCAGCCCAACCAACCCAACCAACAACAACAGGATCAAAACAACCTTCACCTCGGCACGCAATTCACCTTTGACGTGCACCTCGACCCCTCTGAGCCCGACACCAAGACGGGCCAGGCCGTCGCTCTAGAGGTCAGCGCGCTGGAACCCATCGACAACGACGAGGACGATGCCCAAGAGGGCGGCCGCCGCCGGGGATGGCGCATCGCCTGGCGCCAGCGCCCCAGCCTGATGATGCCGTCGTGGATGCTCCGGTCGGAGCGCGTGCAGGAGTTCGTCGAGGTTGCCGTCGACGGAAGCGGGAACCCATCCGGGACCGAGACTGAGTACCGCTGCTGGGAGACCTTCTACGGCGTGCTGGCCCCCGTGGTCCGGCTAGCCGCCGCGAAGCAGGTCGAGGGCGGGTTTGATGCATGGCTGGCTGGGTTGAAGAGGCTGGCCGAGGGGCGTGAGCAGACGGCTGCTTGAGGGGAACAGGCAACGGCTTGTGTGAGACAGGTGTGTAGTTATTTATGCTATATATATTCCGCTACCTCTCTCCGCTCGGAACCGTCTTGTGTTCTCGCATCCATCCCTCGCTAACAGGCCTACTTTTCCTTCTTGTCATCCTCTGACTCAGGATCCACGAACACGTAAGCAGCCTCGTCGATCGAATGTTTACACCCCATCCACCCTTGCGTGGTCAATACAACCGGCAGGCTCAATTTCATGTCCTTGATTTTTTCCCTGATTTTCTTGTGCGCCGGGTCTTCGTTGTCATAATAGACAATGTCGCGGTACGTCTGGAACGCCATGGTGACGAAGACGGTGAATCCGTCTTTGGGTTGATTCTTCTGCGCCTCCTTGCTCCCTTTGGGTAGGGGACCAGCAGCGACGAGGCGGGAAGCCTGGAGACTGTGCATGGTCAGCCACTGAACGCTATGTCGCCGAGATAACAGCCTCGCGGTGAAGAGATGGGAGACGCACAGCTTGACGTAGGGTTTGTTGTTCTGGAGAGGAATACGTTTGTTAGCTGTTCTGAATCGACCATCATATGTGGGTGGGACGTGACGGGAACACGTTAAGAGGCAAAGAGGTTAAACGCACCTTATTGACCAACTTGGGTACACCATCGCGGAATATATCAATAACAGCGCTCTGCGTTTGCGCATCTGGGATGTGGAACATCAAGGTCCGATACCAAGGCATTTTGGCGTGATGTTGCGGTCCCGTTTTGTATATTCAAAAGAATGAATATCTGCCACTGGCGGTGGGCGAGGACGGTGTGGGTAAGAAAGTTGAGCAGAAGAGCGAGCAAGACCAGAACAACACCCGCACGAGAAAGTACGGTACTTTATACCCAAGGAAGCCTGGCAATCAAGCAAGAACCCTCTTCCTCGCCCCTCACAACACCTTCTTTCCCTCCCCAGATGCCAAATAGCCAGGCGCCGGACAGACCTTCCCACCAGCACATGCCCGTCCAAATTCAACACGGAACGGTCGGCAAGCACCATGTACACAACCAGCCAGAGCCCCCCCCCACCTCCTAGCATCGCAACCCCCTTACCCCCCCGGACTTGCCCACGCACCCTCCCTCACCCCCACGCAGACAGGCACGCAAGCCTGTACACCCACACCTCCACATCCCCTGAACCAACCCACCACGCCTTACCTGTCAAGCAAAACAAACAGATGCACATATGCATGCAAGCAAGTGCGTACGTGAAACCCCAGCCCGAGTATGGATTTGGGGATGTCCGCCAGCCGCGGAGGGCATGGCACCACAAATGGAGTCACACTAGCAGCGGGAGTCGTGGATGTCAAACATACCATATCTATCCCGGAGAAGGAAGGAGGGTTGGGTTGAGGTGTATGTACATACGTCCGACAACACAGGAAGGAGGACAGAGCAAGGCGGTCACCGTCTCCGGCCTTACCACACCACACCAAACACCCCGAGAAGAGCAGCACACGCAATACAATGCAAATATAATAAATAGCAAAAGGGTATCCGCGATCCGTATATCCACAGACGAGAGAGGCAAATATAACACCGAGCGCAATGCAGTGATAAGCACCACGCGCGACAGATAGAAAGAAGAAGAGACCGAGGTAAAACAGAACAGACAGAATATGACCGCCAAAACACCACCATGCAATGCAATGCAGCCCCCGGACCGGATGCCTCCTCCCCCCAACCCCCAACCCACCGTCATCACTCATAACCACCCTTTCTTTCTGTCTTCAAGAACCGCCATATAACCCCCCCTCCCACACAACCACCACCCCTAGCTCTTGCTTGGAATCTCCCACCACTATCCCCTCCCCCCCAAACCAAACACCCCTTACCTCATAACCAGAGAGACCAGAGCCCTCCCCCACAAACTAACCACTCCGGTCCCCCTCCCCACCACCACCTCCCCCACCCTCATCACCCGCAACCCGGCTCATCACAATCCGCATCCTCTCCAACAACTCCGGCATACGATACGGCTTCACCAGCACATCATCACACCCCGCCTCCTTCGCCTCCAGGATCTGCTCCATACGTGCATTGGCACTAACCGCAATAATAGGGATACGCCCCCCCACAATACGCCCAATACGCTCAAGCTCACGGATATGCCGCGTGCACGTCAGGCCGTCCTGGACGGGCATTTCAATGTCCATCAGGATCATGGACAGCGGAAACGGCTGATGCTGCGAGGCAGTGGAGCCACCCGTCGGGGGCGGGGAGGACGGTCCGCTGCCGATGCCGGGGGATGAAGGGTCGGCAGAGAAAGGGAAAGCGCCGCCTGGAGTGGAGGGGGCGAAGCGGTCGGTTCGGCGGAGCTTGTCGAGGGCTTCGATGCCGTGGTTGGCGACGTCGACGGTGAAGCCCATGGTGAGAAGGCCGCGGCGGGTTATTTGTTGGTTGATGAGGTTGTCTTCGACGACCAGGACGCCTTTGATTTGCGGGGTACGCGGCGCTAGGCCCGAGCTCATGCTGATCTCGCTGCTGGGGGTGACTGCCGCCGTCGCTGGAGGGCTGGTGCCCGAGGTGCCCTCGTGATTTGCGGTGGCAGTAGTGGCGTCGCTGGTGAGCGTGCTGCTGCTAATAGCACGCTTGTTGCTGCCCCTTCTGCTAAGGCTGGCGTCCATTCGCAGAGCCGACAGGGACTCGGCAATTGTCCCGCTTGCCGCCACCTCGCGCAGGGCCTCTTGCGATGGCCGGTAGGCCTCGATGTAGAATGCGAACGTACTGCCGACACCGGGCTCGCCTACCAAGAATGTCAGTTGCTCGATCTATGTGATAGGTGCGAGGAACGGGTTTGCAATGACAGGAAAAAAGGCTGTTACTCACTCGAAACACCAATGGAACCATACTGTAGTTCAGCGAGGCGGCGGCTAATAAAGAGACCAAGCCCGGAGCCGCCGTACTTGACGTGGGTGCGGCTGGACGCCTGGACGAAGCGCTGGAACAAGCTCTTCTTTTCCTCCTCTGTCAGGCCTTCACCGGTGTCCTCAACTTCGAACATTAGGAACACGGGGTTGGAGCGGTTGAGGGGGGCCGGCTGGTCGTAAATCTCTTCGAGCGACTCCTCCGAGCGTGGGATAAATGAGACTTTGCTGCTGGCCTCGGTCGGCTCGGTAAGGCTCGCGCTGACGGCGACGGTGACGTTCCTGGTCGGCCCAGTCTTGGTAAATTTTAGCGCGTTGGTGAGGAGGTTGATTAGCACCTGCTTGAGTCTGGAGGGGTCAAAGACGAGATACTTAATCCCGACATCGTGGTAGCAGGGGTCGACAACCATGCTCAGGTTGATATCAACTCGCCGGGCTTCGACTTCGAACATCTTGAGGGCTTCCTTGACCATCTTGATGGGATCGACCATGACCCTCGTGATGGAGATCAGGCTCGAGTCCAGTTTCGACATGGTCAGGATGTCGTCGACGATGCGCTTTTGGTGCTGGGCGCAGGTGACGATGGTTTCGGCATTGTCGATGCAATTCTCGGCAAGCTCGCGGGCTTCGGCAGCCCACTCTTCACTCGCATTGATTAACAGCGGTGCTCCGCCCACGCTGGAGTCTCCCGTGCCTCCGCTGGCCGAATCGGCAATGCTACCGTAAGGGCTGTCTCCGAGAAGCTCTTGAACGCGGAAGAGGGTGGCCGTGATGGCATCCGCGCAGTGGATGATTGCGCTCAGGGGGTTCCGCATCTCGTGCGAAGTCATGTCGATAAAGTTTTCCTGCTGCCGTTTGGATTCGATGGCCTCCTCCTTTCGTTCCTTTTCCCAATCGAGTTGCCACTTTTGCAGCGACACGTCGCTTAGGCAACCTGTAAAGCTCTGGATTTTGCCGTCCGACGTCCTGACGGGTAGCAAAGTCGCCTGGACCCACCGCGGCGCGGCAACCTTATGGCCCGAGCCGTCCTCGGGGTTCCAAGTGGTGTTGAGTCTGACCTCAACGTTCTGCACCTTGTCTTCGGCCACCATCTTCTCGAGCTTCTCGGCGAGGAGAGAGAAGTCCTCCTTATGGACGCAACTCTGCCAGGGCCTGACGTCGACGACGGCCGGGTCGACCTTTCGCAGTCCACACATCTCGAAGAAGACGGTGTTCGCCCCGAGCAGGCGTCCGTCGAGATCCATATCGTACAGGCCGACGGTGGCGAACTCGGCCATTCGCTTGAGGTTTTCAGCTTGTTGTGCGCGACGCAGGGCTTCGCCGGCCACTCGCTTCTGGGGAGTCACATCGGTCAGGCACGTCAGGACGCGCATGAGACTGCCATCCGTGGCATACTCTGCTCTTGCACTTGCCAGAACGTAGCGCTCTTTCACATCTACCAGCGAGGCCAGATCGATCTCCTCCTCCTCGAAGTTTGGCGAGGTGCGGGTTAGGGGCGGTGACAGGTCGGCCTCCTCGCCCCGCCGCCTCACGCGGAACTCGAACTCGACGTTGCGGACCGTCTTGAGCTTCCCGTATCCGGCAATGATAATGTGGTGGTCCTGCTCCTTGACGCAGTCGAGGAAGCCCTGGTTGGCGACTGGCCCGGTTCCTGGGTAACCGGTGATCTTATACCAGGCGTCGTTGGCATACGTGATGTTGCCCTCGGGGTCGCCAAAGCTCATGCCGACGGGAACGAATTCGGCGACGGCTTCGAACATCTGCAGCGACTCGTTGGCTTCCTTGGTCTGCCACTCTAGCTTTTCTTTGAGCATGGCTTGGTCGAATGCAGCCTGCTCGGCGGCATTCCGGCCCCTCCGCGTCTCCTCCTCGAGCAAGACGATAGAGGCGAGAGACGTGGCCAATTTCTGGCTCAGGAGAGAAATAAACTGTCGGTAATCGTTATCGTAGGGGCGTCTGGGGTTGAGGCCGAGGAGGAGCAACCCCATCACGCCGTCCTCCTTGGTCGGCCGGATGGGGCAAACCACGGCAGCTCGGCAAGCGTCCCCTTCAAAACCTCGCCATTGTAACCCCTCGAGCAAAGATTGCGGCAGCGTCCCGTCGATTGTCTGGAGCAAGGTCGGATGCAGGGCCTCCATGGCCTCGCCGAAAGGAGAGGCGAGGGGAAAGGTGCCGTCTCGCAGATTGATTGTTTCGGGGGCGAATGGGTGGTTGTCAGGAACCCCCAACGTTCCCGCAAGCCGGCATATCTTGGCGGGGCCGCGGCTGGCGGCCAGCGCATCGGTGGCCGCCTCGGGGTCGTTCTCCACCGTGTACAGGACTGCCAGGGGAATATCGTAACGGGGCTCGATGGCAGCCAGCTCCCGAATGGCCTTCTCCCAATAGCTATCGACGTCTCTCGCGGTGACCAGGACGTCACTGAGCTCGGCGAGCATCTTCATCCGCCGCTCCCAGAGCCGCACGCTCGTTGTCTCGGCGACAGGATGCATGAAGCCAAGACATTCGTTGTTTTCGATGATGGGTGTCATGGACCATTTCAAGTAGGTCTCTTCAATCCATGGCAAACCGCCCTCGACCTCCGACTCCCTCTCGACGAAGAATCTCCACTCGCCCTCGACAGGGCCCTTTTGCTCCGAAGAGATGCCGCGCATGGTGTCCTTCAGACGCTGGCCCGCGTCAGCCCAGGCTTCCTGGACCGGCATACCCAACATGGAAGGGTGCTTTGATCCGCACAGCTTGCTAAAGGCCTCGTTGTACACGACGATGTACGAGGGCCCCCAGTAGATGGCGATGGGCCGGCTGTCAACGAGGATCTGGTTGACGGTTTCGTCAAGCTTCCTATGCCAACCCCGCATGGGCCCGAGGGGCGTTTCTGCCCAGTCGATGCTGTTTATGTCGTCGAGGAATGGGCGTTGCTCTGTTTGGTGGGTTAGCGTACGCTGTGATATAACAATACTGCCCCTAACAGCGCGGCCAGCCTACCTGGGGTGGTGTCGGGCAATATCCACGCAGGGTCGGTGATTGTCCGCGCAAGGGACTGAACCGCCTCGGCACGAGATGGCGGCCTCTCCTTTGGGTTGATGATTGTGAGGGCTGAGGTGGATTTGGAGCGGGGTTCGATTTCGGGCAAGGAGAGAGAAGAGGCCGAGTTTGGGCCGCCGAGGGAGGTCATTTCGAGTTCGACAGGCATGATGCGTCGTGGTGGTGAGACACCGCTAGGTTGTCCATCGGTGAAGTCGAGCCGCACCTTGCGCGGCGATTGTGTCAAGGGGAGCTGCTCATTTGCGCCCACCACTACCATCTGCTCATGGACCACAGACCGGGTCCAGTAGACGTTGGAATATGAGAAGGATGCACTCGCGGCCCGGCCACCGTTTATGGGGGGTTCGGAACCCGGCAGGGTCGAGGTGCCTGTGATCCATCCCCATAGCGGTCCGCAATCTTCGCCCTTAGCGGTGATCAGGTCGAGGAGGGTTGGATAGGCAGCGAAGGCCGGGTTTGTGTAGACGACGGTGGGTGGGTGCGGGGTTAGAGCGACAATAACAGAGGGTCGCGGGTCGGCCTCGAGCAGGTCGATGATACTGGTGTCGAGAATCGAGGGATGCATGGTGAATTCCTTCTGTGAATGCGGTGAGGGCAGCCTTCACGAGAAGCGGGTTGGTGCTCGAATCGGCAGCCGCAGGGTTGTGGCAACGCGCAACAGCATAGTACCGCGGCTGGGCGCTCTCGATTTCCCGGATATTTCGACCCGAGGCGGCACGACGGTAAGATGGTGGCGGGGAAGGGCAGAGTTGAGTCCCTATCTCGCCGGCGGGTCAGCCGTGATCTGGCTAGTTGGTCGTGTCCCGCTCGTGATAAAAAAAAACAAATATCACAGAGTGCAGAAAGCCGTGGATACAAGGTGTCGGTGGGTTGACTTTGTCACGGCGCCGAGTGGTCGTTGGGAGTTGGGGGTGGGAGGTCCGACCGACCACTCTGCAGTCCAGGCTGTTCCGGGCTTCTGTGTGCGTTAATCTTGGCCGGGTTGGGAATTGGGTCAAAAAAAGACGGGAACTCAAGATCACCCCTCTTGCCCTTTCAGCGAGTCTCCAATCCTGCAAGCAACCCCATTGGTAGAGTGTGGGGCTGCGGGGAGCCAACGACTCAAAATTTCGGATCAGGGGCACGAGGCAGAGAACCTGCTTGCTGTGGTGGTCCAATAATTGGACCGACCTAGTGAGTACAATAGTTGGAATGTGGACTGTAAATTAGTTATGGACCGTGTATCATGTCGCCATCCCTGCCTTCTATAGTTCTACTTTGGTTGTTGTGAGACTTTTTGATCACAAAGCAACTAGTTAGGTACCTAGCTAGTTGCACACAGAAAGAGACCGGTGAAGTGATTCAGGGTTCTGGAAAAAGAGTAGCCCGGAGCGGGGCAGGGTTGGTCAAGTGCGCTGCACCGCAGGTGTGCATGTGGTGAAGTTCCCTGTTCACTTGGTAGATCTGCAAATCTGGAATTCATTCAACAGCCACAGAAGGGTTTCCACGTCCGCTTTCAGCATGTTATTATGGTTCGCGATCGAGATCTTCCAGAATCAGCAACATCCATGGTCCAAAAAGGCTTAGGATGGACGGCCGCTCAAACCCGCCTTGCGCAAAAATGGAATCTGGGTACTTTGTAATTCGTGGAATGTACTGTACCACCTGTCCCCAGATTCATCTCACTCAGCTAAGTAAGTAGTCTCCGCTAGCAATAGGTATGCAAGTTATCATTTTGGGAGAGTTGATTATCGTCGGGAGCCTCGAGGGAGCCATTCGCTGTCGGGTGGGTGGGGCTAGACCTCTGAAATAGGGATCGAGGTGCGGGGGCGGCCCATCCCTATCCAGAGCTCGTTGCGGCAAGAGCCGCTGTGGCGCGTCGGCAGGGAGCCCTTCCTGGATTTCCAGTTGACACAACAGACAGCGCACAGCTCACAGCACACAGCACATGCACACCCATGCGCGTCGCTTTTCTTCGCAATGCATGAGCTGATGCCAACATCGTTTTTTTGGGGCCAAGGTTCAGCCAAGTTTTCTGGGCACTTGGCAAATTTGTATGGGATTATTTCTCACTGATTGGACACAATCGAGTTACCGAGTCGCGAATGAAAGTTTGGGTGAGAGCTCAGAGCCGTGGAAGAGGTTTTTAACCCATCATTTTGGTCGTTGGTGTGCCTCCTCATCCCTGCCCTGCCATCCTCTCCCCATCCATCCCGCCCTATCCCATCCGAGTTAGCCGAGTGACGTCAAGGGTACGGCTTCTAGATCCGACTGGCTCAGATCTGAGGAGGTTTCCTATTTGGTGCAAACAGCCCGAATAATAAACAAGGTGACCCTGGGTACAGTACCAGACATATTGACAGATTGGCAGATTAGAATGGCAGATTAAAATATCTGACAACATTCTGATCCAGGCCGAAATTTGCTTCCCCATCGATGGGAATGCTAGAATATGGAAGGAAATGATGGAACGCTGAAATCAATTGCTCTCGACCTCCGCCGCAGCCACATCATCAAATCGAACACCTGACCGTTGGAGATCCTTCAAACCTTTCGGACCCTTTCCGGCCCTTGCGACCCACACTTTCTTCCCTTCGTTAACCAGCACACGAGGTGGTTATTCGTAGCTACCCAGTGTTAGTTAGTCTCCGTGGAACTACTCGGCCCGCCCAGACAACCCCAAGCCTCCGAGGAGCCGCGCATTCTTGGCATCATGCTCGATTTGTGGCTGGATTTGTGGTTGGAGACAAGGCCAAGCAGGCCAAGCAGGCCAAGAGCCCTCAGGCCAGCAAAAGCACAGACTCCACGGCATGCCATGTGCGGAGATGGGACAAACGAGAATGCCATGGCGCCCTTCAGGAATGGCTTGGAGGCTTGGAACCGCTAAGACCCTTGGTGTACCCGAGGATGGCCGAGTTCACAAGAAGACATGGGCTCGATGGGACATGCCCAAGACTCGCCCAGGACTCGCCCAGAATCAGACCCGACCAGACTCGACCGGAAATTCAGAATCAACCAGCAAAATCGTCCACGACGTCGCCCAGCAGCGCTGATCTGTCTCGGCGCCAAGCCAATCTGGAGTTCGGGTTGCCTGTCTGTTCGTTCCAAATCGATGCCGAGAACCCACGCCCAGACTTGGCCCAAGACTCGGGCAAACCGCCAAGCAAGAGAAGAAAGGGAGGTTAAAATGGCGACCGGCTCCTGTCTGATGGGATGACCGGTCCCCAGTGCCCTCTCACGATGCTCGTCGCCCGTTGTCGAATCTCGCAAACAAACCCTCCTCGGCTTTCCATTGATGTCGACCCTGACATCGACCCTGACGTCGACCCCGGCGTTGACTCTGCTGGTTGATCAAGTCGCTCACGACGACCCCCAACCATCTGTAACATAGGGCGACTGGGGTTGAAACGGCACCCTTGACCTTGGCTCATCGCAAAGTGAAATCACCTGCGACATGCTTTAACACCTCCTGCTGGCTCACCAGCTGCTCGAATCAGCCGTACAAACGGCCAGCCTCGAAGGCGCGGCGCTGGTGGTAGAGAAGGGAGAGAAGGACTAGGCAAAGACGAAAAAGAGCAGGCTCTCGCCAAATGGAAATGAGGTTACTGTCTACGGTACTATTGGCCCTCGTATCCGGGGCATCGTCAAAACATGTCGTCCAGTTCAACGTCACGAAGGGGCCTCCGGGTATCCACGTCGGCTCCGCGCCCACGCTGGCCCGCCGTGAGACATTCTCGGAGCGCCTCATCAACAACATCGCCGGCGGAGGCTACTATGTCAAGGTGAAGGTCGGAACCCCGGGGCAGGACCTGACGATGCTGCTGGATACGGGGAGCAGTGACGCCTGGGTGCTGGGCCACGACGCGGATCTCTGTACGGACCGGGACTTGCAGAGCCTCTACGGCATGCCCTGCGCCGACACCTACAACCCCGACCTCAGCTCATCCGAAAAGATGATCAAGCGGGGCGGGTTCAAGATCACCTACCTCGACGGCGGCACCGCCTCGGGCGACTACATCACCGATGACTTCTCCATCGGCGGCACCACCATCAAATCGCTCCAGATGGCGTACGTGACCAAGGCCGTCCGGGGCACCGGCATCCTCGGCCTCGGCTTCAGCATCAGCGAGCGCGCCAGCACCAAATACCCCAACATCATGGACGAGATGTCCAACCAGGGCCTGATCCAATCCAAAGCCTACTCCCTCTACCTTAACGACCGGCGGACCGACGCCGGCTCCCTCCTCTTCGGCGGCATCGACACCGACAAGTTCATCGGCCCGCTCGAGATCCTACCCCTCTACAAACCCCCAGGGGGCAACTACTCGTCCTTCGAAGTGAACTTCACCTCTGTCGCCCTCACCCACACCAACGGCAGCCAGCACACAATCCCAACCTCGGCCCTCTCCCACCCCGCCCCCGCGGTCCTCGACTCCGGCACCACACTCACCTACCTCCCCGAAAAGATGGCACAGCCCATTCACGCGGCCCTATCCGCCATCCACGACGCCGATCTCGGCATGACCCTCATCGACTGCGACAGCCACCAACTCACCAACCCCTCCTTCCACCTCACCTTCACCTTCACCCCCACCAGCGCCATCACCATCCCCCTCCACGAACTCATCCTCGACATCCTCCCCCCCAACTACCTCCCCCCCCAAAGCCAAACCACCAACCCCAAATCCCCCCCCTCAACAACAACCTCAATAACCCGAGCCTGCGTCCTCGGCATCCAATCCACCGCGCAATTCGCCTCGCGCAACACCGCCAACCAAGCCCACTTCGCCCTCCTCGGCGACACCTTCCTGCGCTCCGCCTACGTCGTCTACGACCTCGCCCACTACCAGATCGGCCTGGCACAGGCCAACCTGAACAGCACCACGTCGACGGTCGTCGAGCTGTCGTCTTCGACGGGGACGGGCACGGACACGGCGGCGTCGGGGAGGGGGGATGATGGCGAAGATGACCAGGGGGGTGGTACCACAAGTACGGGGTTGCCGCGGTTGACGGGGGTGGCGGCGCAGCAGACGACGTTTACGCCGACTTCGACGCCGGGGGGGATTGGGGGTGGTGGTGATGCTGGGGGGGTGGCGGGGACGGGTCCCGAGCAGAATGCCGCTGGTCCGGCGGTGAGGATGGGGAGGATACCGGTTGGGGAAATGGCGGGGGTTGCCGCCGTGACGGGGATATTCGCGCTTTTGGGTGGTGCGCTCATCGTGTTTTGATGACATGGACACTCACGTACATACCTACTATCTCACCTATGGTACCTACCTATCTGAGGTACCTCATACATGCATCACATGTGTACCTGGAGACACATGGGGTTGCTTAATCCTGTACATAATTCAAGTAACGATTTATGAATCATCCAGCTCTTTTCACTTGGCCACGGGGCGGAAAACGTTCAAGCAACGGTTACGCTGATTTAGGCGAACTACAAAGTAAAGCTAGGGCTGCAAACGGTGAACAGCATTGCGATATCGAGGGAATCAAGTAAAACCCTGTGGCTCCTCCACCCAGCATTATACAGGTCATGATCCCCCGCCGACTGTTCCAATGTTCCACCATTAACTGACCCTGCCAATCCTCCCGAAACCGTCACTTCCCGAGTCAGTGGTGCCTCGACTGTTCACACAATCAGAATTTGAAGCCCGCGCGATCCCAGAAGGCGCTGCCGCAGGCTAGGTTCGAGGCAACTTTCGAAGGACCAGCGAGCTGATTGGCAGTGGTGGCAGCCTGAACCGCAGCCGGCCGGGCGCTCTCCGAAGCCCCCATGCCTGCAGTGTGTTCCATGGCCGACGTACCCATGGGGTTCGGAATGGCCCAGGACTGCATTGGGACGTCGAGAGAGCCCAGGCGTGGGTGACCGCCCGTGATTTCAGGAGAGGCGCCCAAGAAGTAAGGTGAAGCGGTTGCGGCCCCCTCACTGACATTTCTAGCTACCTCTTTGCCTTTGCGACTAGCCTGGGGGGCGCGCGGCGAGGCGGCCTCAAGCCATTTCGACCAAGTACCGGTTTCCTTGTCGACAGCAAAGCTTGCCGGGCTGTTGAATGAGGTCTTCTCAACAGCCGTAGGTCCGGCCTTTGAGCGAAGAGTCGCCACGCTTGCCGGACTATTGAATGAGGTCTTCTCAACAGGCGTGGGCCCGGTCGAGCGAATAGTCGCCAAGACTTCATCCTCTTCGATAATCTCTGCGGCCCTCTTGAAGACTTGGGCGATGTACTCGGCCTCAGTCCCCCCGGAGGCGCTCATCTCCCGAGACACCTCCTTCAGGGCCTCGGCCAGACGGGCTAATGCTTGGTGGAGGGTGGATTTATCAGCAAGTCCCGACGGGATCGGTGTAGCAGGCTTATCCACGGTCTTCTCCACCAAGTCTGTGGCAGCGGGCTCCAACTGGGTCGGCGTAGCAAGCTTATCCACGGTCTTCTCCTCCAAGTCTGTGGCAGCAGGCTCCAACTGGGTCAGCGTCGCAAGCTTACCCACGACCTGGTCTTCCAAGGATACGGCAGCAGGCTCCAACAGGGTCGGCGTGACAGGCTTGTCCACGACCTGGTCTTCCGAATGCTCGGCAGCAGGCTCCGTGCAGATCAGGTCAACAAGCTCATCCAGACTCTGTTCTTCCAAGTCAAGGAGGTCGTCGGACTCTTGGAACGAAACCCGAGCTTGTCTTTTCTTTTGATCACTGCTGGAGGCGGCAGGTGGGTTAAGAATCACATCCCAGGCGCTCAAGCTGTCATCAACGCCAAGAACAGAGGAAGTAGGAACGCTGTTGGCCATCTTGGAAGAAGTGGGAACGCTGTTGGCCGTCTCAAAAGAAGCGGGAGAGCTGTTGATCGCCTCGTGAGAGGCGGGAACGCTATGAGCAGTTTCAAAAGAGGTACGGGCGCTGTTGATTGCCTCGCAAGATGTGGGAATGCCGGTGGCCGACTCGCGAGAGGCAACATTATTGTCAATGTGGGGAGGTTGGACAGAAGAGGTGCCAATGGCCTTCCCCCCAGCATCGGTGCTGTTGTCGCTGAGCCCGTTCTGGTTGTTCGTACTGCTGCTGATATAATACGAACTAATGCCGTTGTTCCAAAGGGTGGAGTTTGGGGGGTCGGTGATGGCAGGGGCAGGCTTGAGTGAAGTAAGTCCATCATTCACCTTGGACTCCATCTCAGGCTTATCTGCCTGACCTGTAGCCCCTCCCGAACCCCAAGCCTTCTCGAGCCAGTCGTCCATGGCAGTCGGGGAGTCGAGATGATGAGGCACCTCTTCGATAACCTTCTTCATGTCGGTCCGGGCCGTGCTGTTCTCCGCCTCTGTGTACTTTGTCCACGAGGTCCTTTGCTGCTGCGTCTCCTGAGCCAGACCGGGCAGCAATGCCTTGGTTTGGCCATTTAGTCGGGGACCAACAGGAGCTTGCCCGACGAGGTCAGTGTCATCCGGCGCCGGGGCTACATCGGTTCCTGGGTTGGTAATATTGGTCGCCGCGGGGGTTTCTCCGCCTAAACCGAGGGCAGCAATCCAATCCGCCCCAGCACGGGTGACTTCTTTATCTTCCAGCAACAAAGCCTTCTGTGCGTCCTGGATTTTAGTGATAAATCGAGCAACATCCCGAGAGACAAATCTCTCGATTTCCTCGCGAGAACCGTTTTCAAACCGCAAGGCGATGGCGGCCGAAAGCCAGCGAGCTGCCCTGAAGAAGCGCACATTCTTGAAATCGTGCTGATTCTCTCCAGGAAGTACAGCAGCTGTATCAAACAGTGCATGGGCCTCACCGAAGGCATACTGGAGTTTTCGGTAGTACTCGTCAGCGCCGCCGTCCATCTTGTCATGCCAATAACGGCACTTGGCTCCGGCAGGCACCGGGAGGGCGAAGGCTTTGACGACCATTTGCGCGACAATTGCGGAAGAGGCACGAAACTCGATGGCGTCAAATACACGCTTGGCCTCGTCCTCGGTTGGCATGGGCTGCTTCAAAAAGTGGGCGTAAAGCTCACCCGTACAACCGCCGACCTGACGGCCCCAGTCGCCCTGGTTGGTCGTTAGTTCGGTATTGATGAGATGAGTCAAGTGGAATAGCTGAGACTCCCTAGTGCCACCAAAGGCTTCTCCAAGGAATTCGAACCGCTCCGGGTGGTTGATGGTAGGGCGGGTTGAGCCCCAGCGCTCAGCCCAGCGTTCGAAGCGAAGCCCCAGTCTTGGGCCATATTCCGCCCATGTGTCCGAAAAAACGGAGGGGTCCCGGGCGGACTCTGGTCTAAGAATAAAGGCATGGTCTTGCGCAAAGACCGAGAGCCGATGCTCCAATGACTCATGAATCTGGCGCTGGAAGCGATGGAGAGAGTTGGTTTGCAGTGCCGTGGGCCGAAGGGGCATCGGGTCGTCGTATGTGATGCGAGCGCGCTGAGAATCCGTCATCAGAGGCGAGTTTCTCTCAGTAAAGGAGCGGACGAAGCGCTTAGCAAAAGCACCGCCGGAGGATTTTGCAATGATGCGCATCATCTGGTCGGAACCAGGGCACATGACCGGGTTGATGGATCTGCATAGCCAGCCCCCCGTAAACGGAGAAGGAGTCAGGATCATGACTGGAAGCTGCACGTTGTTGGTAGCCTCGTTGATTGTGCGGCAGAGGCCGTCCATCGTCACGAACATGCGCTTCCTGTCGAGGTCGAGACATATATCTTGCTCTGGCGTGACGGGGGCAAAGAGCATGACGGCCAATACCGTTCCTCGCAGGATGGCAGCATGAGCGCTCTTGGCTAGTTCCTGTGTGAACATGGCTTTGAAGTCTCGGTTATTGTTTGGCATAGTTTTGATGTCATCCTCGTGCGTGCCAATGATGCTATTGACCGTCTCGTCGCCGGTGTCAACGCCGTCAATATTCCCAAGGAACTTTTGAATATTAAGCGAGCTGGCCCAGGTCTGAAGCGAGGTACAGTTAGCACAAATCGAGAGCTGGGAGCTGGTAGTTTACACACCTGTGCGGCCTTCTCGCCGAGATCGTGGAACAGCAACTTCCAGTGCAGGAAGTCGGCAACCATCCAACCGTACTTGTTCTGGTCGGCATTCTCAGCTAAAACTCCGCAGACACCGAGGATCTCAGCATCGCGAGGCAGATCCGGAGGGCCGTGCTTGGTGACAGAGTTAGCTATGGCTGGCCAAGTCTGGTGGGATTCCAGAATTTAGGAGTGGAATGACTGTCCGGGAACGATTGCAGCTTGGACAAGGTCTTGAAGAGGGTATATCCAGAATGTCACATACCAAAATGAGAGACGACTCGGACATGGCGGCCCGGAGCATTCGGAGCTCCTCAGGACCGCCTTCCCAAGGGGCTTCGCGGACCGGCATGGTCGCTGGACTTGGTATTAGCAACAGCACTTTAATGGAATAAGAGTTAACGAAAGCTAAGTCAGTATGAGGATACACACCTGGGGAGAGTAGTATCTGTGAGAGTTACTTGTAGAATATCTAGTCGATAATTTGATGGTTGTTGACTGTGAACCCGGGAGATCGGTTGAGATCGGTTGACCTCGAACCCCGATGAAGAAGGCGGGGCTCTGCAGTGAGAGAGAATTCCGGAAAGAAACCGGAAGACACAACAGAAATAAATAGTGCACTCGACCTGGAAGGTGCAGGAAGGGCCAAATATTCCGGAGCCCTTGAGAACAAACAGGAGCGGGGTTGCAACTCAACAGCAGGAAAGAGCCACGACCGTGGCAGGCACGCGTTGAGGGGGGTGTGGTTAATAAAATAATCTTTCTTGAAGCACAAGTCAAAGGCAGACTTTAACGCGTCATGAAACGGGATGAAATCTTGACAGCTATTCCAGATTCACGGTTGGAAATGGGCAGTGGAAGGGTCGATGTTCACTATTTTCCCCATTGTTTTGTTGAAAAGGGGTAAGCCAGGAGGTATTCACAAGCCCAAAATTCACAACCCGGCGAGTTAAATGCTTGATTTTCCATTGAAAATTTAGTGATGGCTATCATCTAATTTGACTCTGTTCAAAAGTTCATCCCATCTCACAGTTGGTGTTCCAAGTACTAGAATTCACCCAAGAAATCGGCTGCACCATGGTCCACCACACGCGTCTCCCACTTTGACAGTCACATTAGGTGTTGGGGTAGTACGTTATTAACATGAACTTGCGATTAGAATGTATGTAGGTTAAAACTTTTATGAAAATCTCTTTGACTGTCAAAAACACCACAACCACCTTGTGTTGAGTCTAAAGGAGGGTGAATCCCCCACCATCAGGCCATGTACTTATCCCATCGTTGTGTTATTGCTTCCAACCGAGTTGTTCGGGAACTTGGATTGGGCTAGAATCAGCCACGCCAACAAAATCTGCATCAGAGATGAAAAGGCAGCCTCCCCTTAAGAGGGAATTCTACAAGACACAACCTGGTAAAGACCACAACTCAAGTCAGCACCACCACACAGACATGGGCAGGCTCAGTAACATATCAACTCTTAGCGACCAACAGCGAGCAGTAAGATAATTCAGTGATCAATTAAGTCGTCCAGCTATGCTATGGGGTATATGTCTCCCAACCTAATGCCCCGCCAGTGCCAACAAAACATCCATATGTCCCGCCATCTCCAGCAGCAATTTTTCTACTCATACAAAATCCATACCCCCCATAGATTACCCACACCCTCTCCCTCACCACCCACCCCCCTCACATCTTCTCAAACCGCTCCCTCGCCCTCTCCCTCGTCTTCTGCACGAACGCGCCAAAATCCCCCCTCGTATTCCGCACCGCCTCCTCGCTCGCATCACCCAGCCTCCCCCCCTCCGCACCCAGCCCGACACCCGGAGCATACACCTCGGTGGCGACCGCCTCGGTGCGCCCCGCGCCCTCGGCGCCCAGCCCGGCCCCGGCCGTCCAGCCCATCTTGGCCAGCATGCCAGCGCCCTTGGACTTCTTCGCCGCGGGCTCGCCGGCGGCGGCGCCGTCGTCGGGGTTTTCGGTGGGTTCTTTGCGCTTCTCGGGGACGGAGGCGGTAGTGGCGGCGGTGGAGGATGATGATGTGGCGGTGGTGGTGGTGGCGGCGGTGGGTTGTTTCGGCTGGTTGAATGCTCGCCTGCGTTCGAGAGCACGGTCGCGGTATTGCGGCTGCAGGAACCGCACGCGCTGTACTTCCCAGAGGCGCTTGAAGTCCGCGTCTGGCTCGACGATCCGCATCTTTTTGCCCATCGTTTCGAACTCGCCAGCGGCGCGGGCGCGGTTCTGGGGGCTCGCCAGCATGCGTTTGTGGAGTTCGCTCTGCTGCTCGTGCAGCCAGACGAGCCTCGCGTTCTTGAAGATGCGTTTGCAGAGGAGGCAGCGCAGCCGATCCCAATCGGCGTAGGACTTGTAGACGGGCAGGTGCTCCGACTTCAGCCGTGGGGTGCGGCGGACGATGGTGCGGGGTTCCTTGCCCAAAGCGCTAAGGGCCGCGGCGGCCTTTTTCTTGACTCGATCGTCCTGGTAGAAACGGTGGGTGCGCCCTTCGTGCTCAATGAGCAGGTCAGCCGGGGCCTGGGGCCAGCCGCGCTCGTCGATGTGCGCTTGGGTTGGCGCTTCCCAGCCGCAGGCGAGACAGGCCAAGGCATCCCAGTCAGCGTAGGAGAGGTACTGGTCGGCTGTTTGCGGGGCGACCGGGCCGTCTGGCTGGGCATCCTCAGCCTCGCGGACAGGGCCGCGAACTACAGACGACCTGACCTCTTCGGGCTCTTGGGCGGAGGGCGTAGCCGCGTCGACTGCTGGTTTGGCGCCGTGCAGCTGTGCCGACGCCTTCGTCCATAGCTGCACTTGTGGCATCATGGCCACTTTGGCAACGGGGACGGGTTCCTTGTTACCCTTGGCCTTTTTTGCGGCCTTCGCCGCGGATTTGGTGGCCTCGTCACCGTTGCCGCCAGGCTGGCCAGGGCTCGGGGCGCCGGGAAGGGGGTCGGTCGAGACGACACGGGCGCTGGGGTAGGCGCGTTCATCCCAGTACTTGACACGCACGGCAGAGTTGTAAATGGGGGTAAATGAGAACTCCTGGTTCTCCGTCACCGCGGTGTCGAAGGCGGGAATGAATACGCCAGTGTGGATGAAAGCGACCACGACGGGTGAGGACGCAATCGTAAATCTCGTGGATGCTCGGAATTTAGCGACGGCAGCCATGGCGTCCTCGACCGTAGCAAACTCGGCGAAGCCGTACCTCCAAGACTCATTGGTCTTGCGGTCGCGCATCAGGAACACGCGGCGGAGCGAGCCGGATTTCGCTCCGAGACCAACCGTGCTGTTTGTTGGCGCTGTCGATTTGAGTTTGTTGACGGTGGTGGGGGTTTCCTTTGCGGGCTTTGGGTCGTCGACAAACAGCTTCATGACGCCTTTGGCTAGGACTTCCTCGGTGACGGATCCCTCAAGATCTCGGATGACGATATATTGGGATGGGGTTTGTTGGAGGCACTCATCCGTCTCGCCAGTCAAGAAAGGGCCTGAAGCGCCGAAATCGTCTTCTGCTCAGGTCAACAACCCCATGTTCCGTCGGAGTTTGGATATCCGTAGCACTTACCAGGTCGCTCGGCTTTACATTTGAAACAAACAGCTCGGTGGGGGTAATTCATAACACCGCACTTAGATTGTCAGTAAATTCAGTCTATTATTAAGCGAGCTACATACATTGATGCAGTCCCAGCCGTCGTCGTCTCTACGCGAGCCGCGAGATGAGTCCCCCTCGTCACGGTCCTCTGCGGCCATGATTTCTACTGTGATGGGTTCGGAATCAAGGCCGCGAGAATGCTGAAGGCGAAAAGTAATCTCGGGGTAGTACCGGTCAAGGAAGTCTTCAGCCTCCGATCGACGATGAAACTCGACGAAAGCAAAGCGACTACCTAAAGGAGCCGAGTGAGCAAAGAAGCGAAGGGCCACAATGGATGGGAGAGACCCGAGATAACTAACCATCGTAATTGTGGCGAAGCCGAGCGACCCTTACCTTGTCGCTCGAGAAGTGACGGTCTCTGGTAATGTAATCTAGGCCGTAAAGGATGTCACGTTCGGTAGCATCCTCAGGCAAACTGTTTAGAAGAATGACCCGACCAGAGTCGCCCAGTTGTCGGCGACCCAGGTGGCGTCTATCGTGATGATGTATAGGCCCACGAACATCAGGAACGGCGCTCCGATGTCCGCCAGAACCGCGAAGAGGATTGATATCAACAGCGCCGGCTTGATTGGGGTGTTGCCCCAGACGCGATCCGGCTGGAAGTCTTCCATCTCGGTTCGAATAATCCGCGCTGTCAGGGCCACCCATGAAAGAGTTACGGCGATGCGCCTCATCCAGGGGTGCATATCGTGGAGGTCGACTATCATGTACATCAGGACGTAGGCCATGACCGTGGAGATCATCCAGCCCACGAGGCCGAGAAACTGAAGCATCATTGTAATGATGGGGGTCATGGTCGGTCTTGGAGTAGTAACGATCTCTTGGTAGGCGATGACGGCCCGGGGCGGTTCCAGGGTAGTCGTCAACAGCCTCGCTGTCGTCGTAATTCAAGTATCTCGGAAGATCTGGGGAATCTTTGCGGCGGGAGGCGAGACGCCCAAGTTAGCCATTTCCAGTTCGAGCAGCAACCGAAAAGCACTCAAACAATGCCATGGCGAAGGTTCATCGTGCAGGCTATAGTACCCTTCCTCGACCGACGGTAGCCGCCATCTCTATTGTCGGAGCGGCGCGCATGAGGGCTGCGGCTGCGGCTGTGGTGGTCGCGATTTCGATCGCGAGAGGTGCCGCCATCTCGCGACGCGGGGCGATGTCCGCCTTGGTACATGGAAAGAGAATCGCAATGCAAAACAGGGTAAGATAAAGAATAATGGGCAACGCAGCGGAGTGCGCCAAAAGATGCAATTGGATTCTCCTCTCGATGCGGTTCTCGGTTGTCGGGTTGGCTACTTGCGAGTCGAGCGATCTTGAAGCCAAACAGGCAGGAGTGGGAAACAGAAGTGGAAGCTCACCCTTGTTTCCCAAGCCGTACAAGTAAATTCACACCTGTTCCAATCACCGAAGATCTGCCGGTAAGCGAGCGAGTCAGGTCAGTTAATTGCGTTGATGATGGATCGCTCTTGTCGACTTGCACGTCAATTGAGAGTAACTTTGATGGGAGAAAATTGATGTAGGGAGACAGAGATTACAGTGATTGATTTTGAACAAGAGCAGAGAAGGGGTCCAGGCAGCAGATCACGAGAAAGTCACGGGCAAGTTATGGGCAAGGCACACACCCTTTTGCCTTGACCCAACGCTTAGTCCTGCCTGTAGGCAATTACTCACTCATTTTCACTCTTAAATCCCCATTCACACACCTTTTGCTCACAGCCTCGGACACGACGGGCTTGACGGGTTCTCGATTTAAATATTTGTCTGTGGTGGAGGACAACGGCTCAGTGAATGCGACACCATATTTCTGGAGCTTATCTTCAAATTATATACCCCGGCCACACCTCGAGGACTCGACTTGACTCGGCCGAACTCGGACAATTAAACAAAGCAGTGCACTCGGTCCTCGAGCCCAACATATACCTCCTCAACCTCGGGCCTTTATCATACACACACCAAGAACAACCTCCCCACATCATCCTCCTCCTCATCATCATCACCATGGCCACCCCACCCACCGAACCCCAAGAGGATTCCTCGCTCTCCCAAGAAGGCTGCTACGTCGCTCTGACCTCCTCCCCCCTCAGCATACAATCTGTGACCGACCGCGTGCGCTCCCCACAAGCAGGCGCCATTGTCCTCTTTGCCGGTTCGCCACCCCCCTCCCCTGCCTCCCTCCCCCTCCCATCCCAAACTCCCAACCTCCCCCCGGACCCAACCTCACCAACTAACCCACCCCCAGGAACAACACGCGACACCTTCGCCTCCAAACGCGTCACCCACCTCTCCTACACCGCGTACACCCCCCTCGCCCTCAACACCATGCTCAGCATCGCCACCGACCTGCACACCACCCACGCCCTCCAAGGCATCGCCATGGTGCACCGGCTCGGGGAGGTACCCGTCGGGGAGGAGAGCATCCTGATCGCGGTGTCGGCGGCGCACCGGCAGGCGGCGTGGCGAGCGGGGGAGGCGGCGCTGGAGGCGTGCAAGGAGCGGGTGGAGGTGTGGAAGCGGGAGGAGTTTGCGGATGGGGAGGGGGTGTGGCGGGCGAATCGGGATGGGGCGGTGGGGGAGAGGGTGGGGTGATGGGGGTGGTGATGGGGAGGGGGGAGGAGAGGGGGGAATGGATGAGTGATGGAATGATATATAATGATGCATGTTCGTTTTGGATCTCGGGTGGTTGGGTGGGTAGTTTGATTGAGTAGGCAACGATGTTGTGGCCCGTACTACGAATGTACCACTGTTATGGCCATTATCAAACTCACTTGGATGCACAACTACCGCAACATATGTATCTCCGACAGCTGTGGAATGCAACACTCAAGTTTCCCAACACAATGGTATTAGTTTGGTATGTGTTGACAGCTTGAGAGTTCAGCATTTGTAGCTAGCGGTGACTCTGGTCCTAGAAAGAAACTGACACGAGAACTCCCTTCGATTACCGCTAAAAGTAACTAGGTCATCCATCACCTTGCTCTGTCTGATCTCAGCCCACAAGGTATCTAGAGGACACCCCAAAACGAGATTTGAGTCCAGACATCCCATCATGCACCTGCGCGATACACCACCGGCATCACTCCCTCCTCTTTCATCGACAAACAGCCCCCC
Source organism: Chaetomium tenue (assembly GCF_020726465.1). Classification (NCBI taxonomy): domain Eukaryota; kingdom Fungi; phylum Ascomycota; class Sordariomycetes; order Sordariales; family Chaetomiaceae; genus Chaetomium; species Chaetomium tenue. The sequence continues at coordinate 3,182,885 of NW_027117333.1, read as the reverse complement.
TTGACCGAGACCGAGACATGGTTGAAACTGAGCCTTGGATCCCAACAAGAGATACGCGACACACCCATGGATAACCAATACGAAACTCCCAACACCACTGCTGGTACAACTCGCTCATTTGCCGCAAGGGAACAACCCCCCTCCACCGGACGAACATCCTCGGCCGGTTGCCCATCTTCGATAACCAAAAAAATAGAGACACCCCTTGCAAAAAAGTACATCCAAAAATACCCATGCCATGACAAAGTTAGATCCCGCTCCCAAACTCCCAGACTCCGTCCGCGTTTAAATTCCAGAACCACTATTTCAACACCAGCCACTCCTTCCATCCGTCAAGGCCAGGTACTCGGCCCAAAGGTCTCCCCCGGCGGCAAGGGGATCTGCACCGCCTGGTTCAGCATGTCCATGGTCCTCAGGGCCGCCGTGTTCCCGAACCAGGCCGGGGCCTCGGTGCCGCTGAGGTACAGCGCAAAGAAGATGACGAGGGTCGAGACGATGAGGCCGCAGTCGAGGGCCGACGAGGTGACGTAGTTGTACTGCAGCCACCAGCCGGTGCGGCGGCGGCGGATGAAGAAGTTGAAGACGGTCCCGACGATGCCCCAGCAGTAGTAGATGAAGACAGTCGCGGGCGGCAGCATGCCCGAGCCGCCAAAGATGAGCGGCATGTTGACGTAGCGCCAGATGCCGCGCTGGTAACGCCGGGCGAGGAACCAGGTGATGACGGGCGCGATGGCGCCGACGAGCCAGAACCACTGCAGCGAGCTGTAGAGGGCCTGGCCCGAGAACATGCGGGCGGGGCCGATGGCGCCCCAGATGATGGAGGCCGTGTAGAAGACGCGGGCGCTTGGGCAATTCCACTGGTGGACCTGGGTCTCGGAGCAAACGTCTGGGATCGTTTCCAGCGCCCAGTTCATGACGGCGATCTGCACGATGGCAGACCAAATGGACGCGATCAGCTGCGACCAAAACATGACGCGCGGCGGGACCTTCATGTAGTGGCCCAGCTTGAGATCCTGGACGAAGTAGAGCGCTTGCGACATGCAGAGGTACCCGTAGTTTTTGAACATCATCATGGCGAGGGGGCGGCCGGGGAGCATGTAGCCGACGATAAACTCGGTCAGGACGTTCAGGCCAAGCTGGATGTTGGTGATGGCCTGCACGATGCCGATGGGAATCGTCCACACCAACGGAATCAGGATGCAGACGATGTAAGCCCACCAGGGGAAGTTGGTGTCCCAGGCGCAGACGACGGCGAAGGAGAGGCCAAGCATGACGACGAAGAGCACGGTGTACCACCAGTCCTCGGCATCGCGATACTTCTTCATCAACCGCATGTGCACATCATCCTCCTGCGACCGGGCCAACTTCCACTGCGTCCAAATCTCGCGGCCGTGATAAAGTGCGACATGCGTAATGACGGCGGTGATGGCGGCAAAGGAGAGACCGTAGGCAAGCGCGAATTGCGTCGGGAGGTATAGGGGCGAATACGCGTTGTACTTGGCTTCGTCGAACTGCATATCGTCACCCAGAATCGCCGACACGTTGTACAGACGCCCGGTGTTGTCGTATGCGTGCGAGTTTTGGACTGGTAGGTAAGCCGAGTACCACATGCCCGAGTAATGGATTCCAAGCGAGATGACGACGAAGAAGGCCGTGATGCCTCCCAACACGTTGGCAATGGCATGGAAGGGCGGGATGAGTGGAGACATCAGATAGCCGGAGATGATACTCCAATCCTAAAGAAATCAGCAACGTCACCATCAAAGAACAATATAACTCATGCTTACCAGAGTCATAGGGAGTAGGCCGTAGCCACTGTAGCCGCCAAAGAGCTGGTTGACGACGACGTTTTCAGGCCAAATCCAGGTGAGCCAGCAAAACCACGACAGTCCCATGAATAGATAGCCCGGGAACCAATACCACAGGAACGAACCGGAGAAGACAAGCATGAACCACTTGTAGCGGCTGATGCTCCAACCGTTCGCCCGGGCCGGGTCCGTGGGAGAGTGGTCGTGGAGGGTGTAGAAGAGCGCACAGTTGACGAGGTCAGTCGGCCAGATCATGGCTGCGGGCCAAACGAGAAACCTCCTTGCCAAGCCAGCCAGCCCATAACCCGTGCATAGCGTCGTGATGCCGAACAACAGCTGCCATACCCAACCAAAATCCTGTTTATACCACATCCGCTGTGCGATAATGACATCGGTGGCATACAGCGCACCCCCGCCATAGGCAGCCTAGGGAGGGTCAGCAACTACCAGTAACATTGGCCGGCCGGACTTACGTTTGACATGACCACGATAATGACGTGCTCCTTGAAGTTGAACGGCCCGGGCTTGAAGTTGAATTTGAGACCCCAGACATTGAATACTCGATCGGGGAAGACTAGGTCCCACGCGAGTCCGATGGGGTAGGCGATCAGTTGGATGACGAAAGTCGTGAGCGAGATGCTCGGGTTCCTCAGCGACAAGATCATGTTGATGGCGGACCCAATAGTGCAGAGAAACATGCCGATTGTCCATGCACGTATCGTATTTACCGGCATATCAACGTCGAAATTCCGGACCGTCGCTCGCACCTTGAGAAGAAGTGGATGTTAGAATACGCATGTCACCTCTTCCTCCCGAGCCCACCACTCCCGAAACCGGACAAGCAGGCAGGCAAATATCGAAATCTCACTTCTGGGTATGGCGAGTTATCCTCGGCTAGGATCTGCTCGATCTCGGCTCCCTTCTCGACATTGTCCGTGTTCAGCGCATTGTCGACCTCCTCTAATTCGTCCAACGGTAGGTTCGGGTCGAATCGGTGCATCTTCTCGAATTGCTTCAGCGATGCGAAGCCGGTCGAGTCGCCCTCCATTGATCCATCCATGTCTGGTACCACATTCTCGTCTTCCCGCCGCCGTCGGAGGGACTTGATAAACCTCAACGCCATTTTGCCGAATGTGTTCTCCTAGCCGCACGCAAGGCCGGGCCCGCTCGTGCTTTTCGGCGCGGCGAGGCCGGGCAGGAGAGTTCGGTCGAGCAGCAATCGGTGCAGCCGTGTCGGTCGTCACGGTTGTCGCAATCGTCGCGCGATCGTCCGATCTTGGGGTGTTCGGATGAAAATGACGGAGCCGGGAGGGGATCAGGCGACAGGTACAGCACAGCTAAGACAAGGGGCGGTTAATGTCTGTTGAGCGTGGACATGGCCGTCTTGCGCGCTCGGCGCAGATCGCTGAGCGGGGGGCTTGGGGTTGACGGACTGGAATGCGAAAGATTCCGAAAGGGGAGAGAGGCAGAAGAGGCGCGAGGGGATCTGGTGGATTTCTAGGTCGGCTCCGACTTTGGGACCGGGCAATGGCGCTGGGTGGTCTCAGGTTGTCTCTCAGCGGGCGCTAGGGGTCGCCTTGGGATGGGAAGAAGGCCTGGGAGGGGCCCTGTTCTGGAAGAGCACGCAAACCAGCCAGCCAGCCAGTATCGCGGAAAGATGCAGCCCCCAGCAAAGTTAATTGCTGACCTGCCTAAATTGGTTTGATGGCTGGGCGATGGGTCGAATTCCCGATGGAGGGAACAGGGAACCGCAGGGATTGAAGCGGGGGCTGGCCCGCCCAGAGGTCTGGGGCGCAGGTTGACCGTTTGCATGCCTCGAGAACATCGCGATCCGTCCCGCTATGATGCGATAAATTCTCATGCGTGTTGTCCTGGTCCGTGGGAGTGATCGCCCGCTTCTTTCGCAGCAGCGTTGGGAACTCGCAGCCCACCCTCGAGGCGATCCGATCAATGTCGGGCTCCCCCTGGAACGATCTCCATTTCTGAATCAGGAACAGAACGGTCGGGAGTCCGCAAAACGGCGCTACAGAAACGCCTCCACATGCCACCCCGGCGCTCGCCACCGGGGCTGATGTGGAATCGGCTGCATGCCAATGTCTCGGCCAATGGCATGGACGCCTTGCCCTTCCTCGCAGCTATCTCGACCCTTTGATGTCTCTTATCATTCGTCTCCATAGGCCTAGTTGTTGTTGAAGATAGGAATGCCAAACGGTCTCTCAGCTGATAGGGGTATTGACTGGAAACCGGCAGCTCCCGGGATTCCCGGTATCGTCACAATAGTTCTCTTTGTTGTCAAAAAAGCCATGGCAGCATGGCCATGAGGGTGAACTAGCCGGTATGCGGGGCAGGCCTGGCTCTTGATGGCCGAATTGACGGCCCCTTGCGCCGTTTGGCTCAACCAAGGTCTGGGGTTCCGGAGCAGGGAGTGCCGGGTCGGAATCTGCTTGGGTTGGCGACTTCCGTTACGTAACGGAGCTGCTCAACAACTCGTCCCAACGACGGACAATTGAATTACAGTTTCCGAAAGACAATTACTGGGCAAAAGTAAGGAATTTTAGTGAGTCAATCGCGAGAAATTTGAAGCAGTCTATCTCATTCCAAAGGAAGAAGCTACAGCGGGCATGAGAGGAAGCCGCGGTTTCCGCATTGGGGCGCTGGCCAAACCCCCCGTGTCCCGTTTGTTTGACCTTTGTGCCTTCCAGTGTTCTCCGAGGCCTGGTCTTCAATTCGACACCGAGACTCTGAAGCCGGGACAATGCAGCTAAGGCTATTGGATGCGACGCAGGCGTTTTATTCGACGAATCGAACACCTTAAAATTTACGGAAGCACTTGGGGACGGCGAACCAAGAACCCTCTTCCACACCACTCCGCGCCCAGCTTCCGTTTGACTCTGTGCCTTGCTCTGTCCTGGAGCCGAGATCTGGGCATGGCGTGGCATGGCATGGCACGGGGGAGAGGAACCATCTGGTCCGTACCATCTCTCCTCAACAACTGGCAGCCACCCTTTTGTGAGCTGAAAGAAAGCGGGGGTTTGAGAGCGAACCCGCCCGCCGGACCTGTGTCTGATACCTTCTCAGCCGCGGACACCTTGATCTGGCCCCGGCTTCGTATCCGACAGACATGAGCGTTCAATATCACGCCGTCCCGGTGCCTCGGAGTCCCGACCAACACTCTTAAGATCGTGGTCGTCCGCACATTAAATAGTATTGGGGTAGATAGCGTCCCAGCTTCCCGGCCGCGGACTCGCCAAGCGGCGTGGACGGCACACACGGCCCCACGAAAATAGCAGCGCATAAATTGGGCCACCTCCCGGCTATTTGTAGTAGATTGATTATCCCGCTACCACAGCAGACACCATTGCCGGAGACACAGAGAGCTTGGTATTAACCTTAGTTTATGGCCTGCCGCCGAACCCGGTCCAGACTTTCGGGATATACTTTCTTCAGACGGCACTGTATACTTTGACGGCCGCCCTCGTCCAGGACGGTCTGGGCTTGTCCAGGAACCTCTCCCGACTGAGTGCTTCTGTCTATCACCGTTTTGGGAATTGTGTGATCCGAAGCGGCTGAGGGTGTCTGCAGAGTCACCACCGCCGGCGCTGTGGAGTGGATGGCAATATAGATACGCCAACCAGAGTCAGTCACGCTGCTCGCTTAGATTCTCGAAGGAGCTTCACTGCTCACGACATCTGACCACAGGATGTTGAAAATCTAGTCTGCCAGGTCAACAGACAACTAGAGCAATCATTCTAAATCGCTCGCAAACAGGGGGGGGGTTGTCGTAAATGCCCGATGATCCACAAGTCGACAAAAAGGTTAAATTTCTTACACATCAACAACAACTGTAAGAGTTCCGATGTGAAAGAAAGAAAAAGAATGGGGCTTGGCCGGGGATTGAACCCGGGACCTCTCGCAAGCTAAGCTATAGGGTTTACCCTAAGCGAGAATCATACCACTAGACCACCAAGCCAATCAGATGACTGGTTCAAGAGCTCAAAGTTCTTGTCTATATTTGTTGGACCACCCCACCGTTGACTCGAAGATGGGAGAGAACTGGAATTCGGACACGACGGGACTTTTACTCAGTTCTACACGGTATCAATCCCACGACTGCACGGCTTGCGAGGAGGATCCTCGACTGGCTGATGGACTCGGGGAGGCTGCCGATGTACAGCTTGGCCAGGAGGCTCGAGCTGGAAACGGCGGCCTGAAGCGCCCCCGTTCGGAGGCCAGGAGGCCTCCTCTCTTTGTATACGTAGACTCACCAGAACACATCGTTCCTTGATTGTTGGTAGGGGTTTTTCACCCGGCCCGGGAGGGCACGGTTTTCCTGTACACTAAATAGCAGAGGGTCCGGCACGCCCTAGGGCATAGCGGAGTATGAATAATAATAATAATATTTGTTGGACCTCACGCCTCGAGAGAACGAGGCGTGAAAGGGATGCCGAATCACCACTCTAAGAATACCCATCCCCTCTCACAGATATCTAAGAATGCCATACTAGCCTCGTTGACAGACGAGAAGTTAGAGCCTATGCTAGGACTATTGACAACTCAATTTCCACACCTCTAATACGTCTGACTCTATAACTCGCCTTGTCTATCCCCCTGTTTCTCACAGATAACTATATACACTCTCACGGCATTACCGATATATGTACCCTCGACTACATCTCCCACAACAAGATCACTCCAGCTCCTCCCCCGCCGCCCCTTTCTCCCACCCCTCCTTCTTCAACGCCCACTTCACCGCCCCCATCACATCATCCACCACCACCTTAGGCTCAAACACCCCCTCCAACTTCCCACCCCGCTCCGCACTCCACACCCCCGTCCTCACCAACACCGACACCCACTCCGTCCCCTCCTCACTGCAATACCCATTCGCCCCCGCAATATCACTCTCCGGATTATCCCCCACCATATACACCCTCCTCAACCCCCCCACCCCACCAATCCTCCCACCCCCATCCCCCATACTAGTCAAAACCCTCTCCGCCCACCGATACGTCTCCCGATACGGCTTCCCAATACTCACCCTGCGCAGCTCCGCCCCGCCCGTAATCCGCCGCCACAGGCCCGCCACCGCGGCCTGGAACGCCCCCTGGCCCAGCCGGGGCAGGTGGTAGCCGGCGCTCCAGAGCAGGTCCGCGTTGCTGAAGTAGAGGGGGGGTTGGGAGTCGTTTTGCCAGCCGCCGTTGGGGTGGTCTCTGGTGGTGGGGGTGGGGTGGTTGAGGGGGGAGTAGGTGCCGAGGTAGCCGGCGTGGGAGAGGAGGAGGTCGGTGATGATTTGCAGGTCGAGGGCCCAGTCGCGGGGGTCGTTGAGGACGAAGATGGCGTCGATTTTGAGATGGGAGGGGAGGGTGGCTGGGTTGGTGATGGGGCCGGGGTGGGAGTAGAGGGGTTTGGGGAGGGGTTGGGAGGGGGTGGTGTAGGAGGAGGGGGCTTGGAAGGGGAAGATGGTTGGGTCGGCGGCGTAGATGTCGGCGGGGGTGATGACGTTTTGGAAGCCATATCTGGTGGGTGGTTAGGATGGGTTTGTGAAGGAGGGGATGGGGAGGGTGGGCTTACTCCTTGAAAATGGTGCGGCATTTCTCGTAGTCGGACCCCGTCACCAGGACGGTCTTGTCCCGCAGGCTATTCGGCCCCTCGAGCAGCTCCTGGAAGGGCGTGTGGGACTGGACGAAGTTGTCTGTCGATAGTTGAACACCGAGTCTCGCCTCAAGGTCCTTGACCCTCTCCGTCTCGTGTTTGCCACCGCCGTTGGTGAGCAGGATGAAAGGGATGTTGTCGTCGTTCAGGAATTTGAGGACTTTGGTGGCCCCGGGAATCGGCTTGGCGACGTGAAGCAGAACACCATCGATGCTGTCCGAGGGTTAGCGACTTCTCCATTATGTTCCCAGGACCCTGCAGAACCAAATATACGAGAGAGCTTACTCAAAAGCAAACGCGAAAGAAGGCGATTCCCGCCCCGAGCGCCCGACCCTGACGTCGTTCTTAAAACCCCTCGTTAACGCCGTCCCCCGCTGCCTCCGTGCTAGTTCAGCGGGAGCCCGAGCCCGCCTCGCACCCGCAACAAAGCTGGATGAGAATCTCAGGCCGCTTGTTAGACAAGGGGAGGATACGGCCCCAAGTCGTAACGGTAATGACATCGCTAATCCCCGTAGGGAAGCCCTAGGCAATAGTTAGCAAGAGAGGTCCGGCATGTTAAAATCCCCACTAGCGTTTAGGCACAATGATCAATGAGACCGACGGGGGTGAGTAATCTTATGGAAAACGGTGAAAGATCTATGAAGAACATACCTAGAAATAGGAAGCGCAACACTCGCCATTTTCACGCCGTCTCCTTCCTTCCTTAGGCCTCGTAATAATCTCAGAGTGAGACCTCCAACTGATTTAGAGGGCACGGTTGGCGTGGGCACAAATGTTTTATTTTTTGGGTATTATGAGGCTGTAGATTTCTTGAGTCAAATCAAGAAAAGTACTTTCCGTTGTTCTCGGGCGTGTGATGAAGCTTGCCGTTGCCGTTGTCGTTGCCGCTCACCCATTCGGCAAAAGTGATTGGCAGATCTATTAGTGGAGTGAATACAGGGGCGGCCCAGCCTAGCTGGGGTCACCTACCCCACCCTCTTTCCAGAGGGGGTCACCAGACGAACACGAACAGGGGAAGACACTGTAAGGAGACATGTTGAATCGTCATCGATGGCATGGGTTGCCCGGCCTCAGAGTCATGAACTGTGTAGTGGATAAATAAATTTAGAAATGCGGTTCATCAGTTAACTATGTATGCATATGTACAGTCTCTCCCCGCTGGATTCGTTTATTCCCCTTCATCCTCACCTCGAAAGACCTAGCCACATGCGAACAAGCCGACAAGTCCAGGTCACCCCTCCCGTCACATATCAAGTAACTTGGAAGCCGGCATGCTGCATGCAACACTTCTTCAACCAGGCCCCCCAGCTCTCCTCTCACTGGAACGCACCAAGCCACGACATTCTCAACTTAAACTGCGCATGCCAAATCATTCCATTCATTCCATCAAGTTCCCTACAAGTACAACAAGGCATCCCCGATTCCTTCCACCCTGGTTTTCCCGGCTGTATTCCTGCTAGAAGGAGTGAGAGCCCCCCCCTCCAACGTCCCGCGACTCAGCGTTGCTCGCCACAAACCACAAACCACAAAACCACACACATCCCCCCAGACCTCCGCATTACGATTACCCCCTCTATCCCGCCTCCTCCGCCCCCTCGCAACGCTTCGCCGCAAAACGAACAGGAAAACCAACCCGGCCATCCAGAAGAGTGTCGAGCTCGCAGGAACCGGGATCCGCCCGATCGTGGTGTTTCGAACAAGTCAAAGTAGGACATGCCAAGCCGTGCCGATGTCGTCTATCCGTTCCGATTCATGAAACAAGGCGTTCTTATCCATCATGGCCACTCCAACGGTCCCCCAATATTCAATATCGAACTTTTGCCCCCCCCCCTTTTCATGCTCCGGCCGGGTCTCACATGAAGCGTATCCCACAAAAAGGGGGAGCTTGATGCCAGCAACAGACCTCGGAACGCGGAAAGTCAGAAAAAGGGGGGGGTTGATAAAGAGAGGTGAGAAAAGAAACATTGAATGCATCCCCCAAGCCAACCCCCCTTTCCTCTCATGAGAGAAACGCCGCGCCCCAAAAACAGCAACAAAAATTGAAACATGAGATCAAAACACACAAAATGCCGTGAAGAATCCGAAGTCGTAATGGCAAACACATGTCGTCCGTCATCTGTCATCTGCATTATCTACCGGGGCGCTGGATTCAGCGTCGATGCAGCCCGGAAAGAAAACACGAAACCCGAGGGGCTCCACGCGGCCGGGCAACGTCGTCTCGGCAAGAGATGTTTCCCAAGACGCCTCGTGGGCCCCATGGTCAACCGGGCCATGGTGGGTCTGGATTTGAAGCTGGCCGACCTCGCCCGGGAAAGAGAAGAAGAGAGGCAAAATGCCCGAGAAACGTTGACGCATATGCCGAACCAAAGCAAAGCCGCCTGCCGATATGTTATGCAACCCGAAACGCATCCAGGCCCGATCCGCCGAGAGAGGAAAAAGTCTAAGCCGACAAGATGTAAGTCGTGATTTACTGAACCGTTTGTCATTTTATCATGGTGTCGTACTGGTTGGTGCCCCGGTCGATGAGCCATCGTACCCGGTCCCTGTTGCTGGAAAGTCCGCACACGCACACGCACAAGCCCGCCAGTCGTAGTCAAGCGGCTACTCAGGCACGGCTCACGTGGCTCACTGATGTGCGGCTTCGCTCGTCCTCCTCCATGACATCGCTGAGCCTGGTGGGGTGGTGGTGTCGGGGCAGTTGCTCCCAGCCAGGTGCGGCAAAGCCTTGGCCGGCGTACTCGGCTGTGCCTGGTTGTGCGCCTGGCTGGGCACCACCCGCCTGCGTGCCCGCCCAGTGTGAGCTGGATGGAGGGTAGCTGGTGGGTGGCTGCGGCGCTGGAGGCTCATAATCCTCGGCGCCAGCATCAGATCTTCTTGCGCGGCTCGGCGACGTGGATGGGCTGTGGTATGGAATTCTGTTGCCGTGCTCGTCCATCAGGTAGTTCCCCCTCGCATCAATCATATATTCCCCTTCGCTATACCCTGCTTCGGACTCGGCACCGTAGTCGCCTGCCTCGTTGCCGGCGTTCTCGGCCTGCTGGTAGTACCTGCTTTGGTCGCCGGCTGAAGCTGGTGATTGTGGCACGGCATTGGCGGGAGCAGCCGAAGAGGGCGGCTGGGGCGCAGAGGTATAGGCCGGGTATTGATTTCCTTGGCCGGCCATGTAGTCCGAAGTATCGGCAGCTTGGCTAGTCGAGCGGGTGTGCCGGCTTGCAGTGCGACTGGGTATGGTCTGGGTCATCGGTACGACTTGCACGCCACCAACGACCGTCGGGTGCCCCTGCTGAAGCGAAACGGTACGGTCGCGCTCTTCTTGTTCGCGGCGGCCGAGCTCCTCCCAAGCGCGGCGAGCCTCCTCTTTGGAAATGAGCAATTCCCGCCGCATCTCGCCCACCAACTTCTGGAGCTTTATATTCTCGGCATCGCTCTGTGCAGCTACCCGGACAGCGTCGGCCCTAGCTTGTCGTTCATGTTCCATCTGGGTCTCCAGCACCGCGTTCACCTCTTGATTCCGTTCCAACTCTGAGCGGGTCTCGAAGAACCACCTCTGGAATTTACGCTCGGAACTGGCACGGAGCCGCTGCAATTCGACCACGGCATGGAAGAGATTGGCGCCAGCCGCCGAGAGATCGGCAACCTGCCGAGAGAGCTGCGTGCTAATCGGGTTACGTTCGGCCTCATCTGTGTTTTCTTGGAGTCTCCGCAGCCAAAAGCTGGTCATGCCTTCCCAATGCGCCGAGAGAGCTTCCCACCGCTCAAAGGCATGAGGGAACGTATTCTTAAGACGGGTGGAGCCCATGCCCTGGTTTGACGGCTCACCTGGCTGAACAGGCGCTGATGCATTTATGTTGGGCTGGGGTGTGGAGGTGAGGTTTTGTGGGGGTTGCGCGGTCGCCGGAACTCTCGTTGGGCGCAGAGGTGGCACGGTGGCCGATTGGTGGTGCATAGAAGCCGAAGGCATGCCGGCTGAGACTCGGGAGCCCGATTGCGCCTCCTGCGCACGCTGTTGCCGGCGTTGGGTGGCTGGGTCTGTGGGTATATCGCCGCCTGGAGCAGCGCCAGCAACGGCCTGTCTCTGTTCAGCCGCCCGCCGTTGTGCCTCTTCAAGTAAACGAGCTTCTTCTTCTGCGCGGGCTCGCTCCATCTGCTCCCTCTCTGCTCGTTGCCTGGCCTCGCGCTCTGCTCGCTCGCGCATGATCATGCGAGGGCCACGAATTACTTGTTGCGGGGATCCAGTCTGAGCCGGAGGTGCAGTTGGCCGGGAAGAGGATGTGACATGGCCATTGGTGGTGGGAGGGCCGCCGCCGCTACCGGCGAGAAGATCCGCCATCGAAGCGTACTCCTCGACAGGATCGGAGGAGAAAGGGTGCGGCTTCCGGAGTGCTTCCTCGAGGGCCCAGAGGATGGCACTCTTGGTATTCTTGGAGAGCCGGACGGCCGGGTGAGGCTGGGGTGTTGTCGAAGAGGGGTATTGCTGGCTATGTGGGTTGAACGACGACGGGAGAAAGGTCGACGCTTCTTCGGGATCGTCGCTAAGCTCCTGGGAGAGCTGCCGCCGAAAGGAGTGAAAGACTTGCTCGGCCGGTCGGGATTGGGATTGCGCAGGGCCGCCAACTGTCGAGAAGAGTGGCCGTGGGGTAATGCCAACAGTGGCTGCTTCAAGGTGGGCCCGACGTGGTGTAGTATCGAGGGGTCGGGGGCTGGGACTGGGACTGGGGCTGGCTGAGAAGCGGGGGGTTCGGCGGAGAGTCCGTTGGGAAGATGGGGTAGGCGATCTATCTTCCGATCGGGGGCTTGCGGTGTCTTGTCGGCGAGGAAGCGTCCGTCGCTGGCGCTGTTGGACGGGTGTGATCGGGTGGTCGTAGAACTCGCTGGAGATACGAGGGGACGACGCTTCTTGACTGCCAGCAGCAAGGCCTCCCAAAGCACCAGCGGGCGCTGGTGTGGAAGACAAGGCGAACAGTCACCACACGTAGTGGTGACGTGATTTTTACTGCTACAGCCCGGTGCTGTGAGCGTGGCGAGGTTAGAGAGGTGCTGGCGGTGTACGGGATGGGGCGCGGGGAGGTGCAGGGTAGGTAGCTTGGATGTGCGGAGCAGCCGAAGGACAACTCACTCACCCTGGAAAAAGCTGGGGTTGGTTATCTGAAAGAGGGAAGCTCCGTAATTCCTCAGAGCAAGGAAAGACAGAATGGTCGGAAAGAATGGAAGAATGGAGGGGAAGAGCCTGCTCTCGAGCAACTACACAGGGGCCTCCAAACAGCTTGGAAAGGCAAGCTTGGAAGTGGCAGTGGTTGGGCGCTGTGCGAAAATGCGGGAGGCGGGACACGAAAAGTGCGTGGCTGGCAAAGAGACCAAAAATCGCTTGACGGATAACGTTACGGCGTGCAGGTGGTCCGCAGCGCCAAAAAAATCGAAAATAGAATAAGGAGTGACTGGTCGCGCGTACTCAGAGCATCTGGCGCCTGAGATTTTTCAGTTTCGTCGGGTCCTGCGACAAAAAGAGTGAAGCTGTTGGGTGGTAGTCACATCAGCATCTCGCCCCAGATCCGCGTTGTTTGGTTTCGCGATGCTGGCTGCCCGACCGGTTTTCGCGGCCAAAACACTCCCAACTTTCGCTCCATTCGTTGCACTCACCGCTACCTCAGCACCGCGATGGGAGCTATTATGCTGTGCAAAATGAAGGACTATGGAAGCAGAGTTCCTGGCTGCTGGCGCAGGGCATACTCAGGTTCCAATGGCTTAAAACGAGGGTGCAATCCGCCGAAGCTTCAACAGGTTCATGGAGCTGTTGTTGATTGTTGGGCGACTGACGAATTTCAAAGATCGGTCAAGAGCTGAGAGATGCCGATGGGGGTAGCAAAGTTGCAACCGACCAGGGGATGGCGCTAAGCTTAGCGGGTGCACGGGCCTGAATGTGCTCTGTTGCTCGCTGGTGGTTCTTTCCTCTGATCGTTTGTTTCGTTTGTTTCTACTCAACAACTAAACGGAACTCACAGAAGCGGTGATGGCTCAATTAAAAAGCTGACGAGCGGTGCGAGGCTATGGAAGCTGAAGAACCTACATGAGGTGATAAGACGCCCCCAATATAAGATGGCCTACATATCCCGCCCAAACAAGGGTAAGCCGGGCCCATATGCAAATCACTTAAGGCCGCACTGATGCACCTCACCTCAGCTCCCTCGGACACGGCAAGATGTCTCTCTGGGCTTTCAGAGTGCAGCCTGCTGAGGGATCTGAATCAGGCTGATGTTCGCACCAAAGACGTAATCTACAATTCCTCTGTCTATCGAGCCTGGATGGCCTCTAGATCTGCGAATTCTTACACTGTCAATGGGCTCTTTCAATCCACCAAACCCCTGTTAATTTCTTCCACAATTATACAATACCACGTTTCTTGGCCAGAGGCCTCTCTTCGAGCCCCAAACAAAGTCATCAGGTTGCCGCCATCGTCATCTGGGCGGGCTGAACTTGATCCTTCAGGGAAAAGCGAGGGGGTTGGGCCACTGACGAGAAGGGCTTCATGGAGGGGAAGCTCTGAGTTGGCAGTACATAAAGTGACGAAACAATGGGTCTTGCCCTGCCAATCGCAGCTCGGCCTCAGGGACCCAGCCTTCCCGATAGGGCGGTTCTGGCAGGGGCTTCACACCCTCTTCTTGCTGCCCCGGTCGTCGTTGTTTCTTGAGTGTCCTCGAGCCAAAAACGAGACCTGTAGCACCCTCTTTTGACTCTTCAGCTCAAGGTTTGTCAGACATTGAATCACGGTTACAGAGACCTCGACAATGGCATTTCCACCGGGGTTGCATCCCCGTGGATTGCGTGATGGACCACAGGAATTATCCAATGACGATTAAACGCAGCCTCGCGCAACCACAGCGCACCACAAACCTTTGACCCAGGAACTCGGCTAGGCGGCTCGGCCCAGGTCGCCGGCCGGAGCCGAGTGTGGGTCCAACCAATCACCGATCCGAGGGCGGCGTTGGCGAGAAGACGGCATTGTGCCGCCTCCGGACCGGGAACCACTGCCCAAATCCGCCGGCCCGGCTCCGAAACCTTACAGACAGGGAACCCCATTTTGGAGCCCTTGCTCTAGGAGGCAAAACAATTACATCAAATCTCGCTGTGGGAAAGATGTAACTTGAAAGCATCTCACTCAAGTATTTTGCCTAGGTCATATTATTTTGGCCGGATTTTCTTGGTATTTAAGCACCTAAGACGTCTCTTTCCCTCTTCGAGAAGAAGGGGAGACCCGGTGGACATCATTCTCAAAAGTGGCAGGAGCTCCTCCCAACTTCAAGGGTCTGTGCCTTCACCCCCGTCCTTTCCGGTTGCACTTGCTGTGCGAAATGGAGTCCAAACCACACCATCCTTTTTTACCTCTCCCATGGAAGTTTTGCTTGCCTTTTGCAAAACTGGAAAGTCTGGCCTTAATTCTCCCGGGTACCGTCGGTCACAATCTGGAAAGACCTGCCTGCCCGGTATGTACCGATATGTATGTCATTTCCCCGCCGAGCTCACGGCCCGAGATCACAATCCCGAGAACCGGTTCAAAAAAGTCTCCCGGTTGTGTTGCAAGGATCGCTTTTAGTTACTTCCCTCTTCGAGAAACCCAATTCCCCGACACCAGTGAAGAACGAGACCCCTGCCAGGGGTGGAAAGATCGCCTTGACGGTTTCGGTTCCAAATTTCTCACGCGGGGAATAGCTCCATTGCTTGAGCAAGGGCCAAAGCCGCTCTGGTTTTGGATTCCCAAGTTTCGCCCGCAAAGGTTGCGGCGCAGACCCCGGTCAACGCGGTGACTATGACCGGGGAGCAACTCCTTACCCTTGAACTTCCTTCACCGGTTGCATCTGCCGAGGACCCCTGCTGAGCTTCCAGTCATGTCTTAGTACGAATCCATATACGAATACTATGTCAGAGAACCCAGAGCAGAGGATCAACACTAGCGCTCAACTAATAAGACGCAACCCCCTATCCAGCTTTAACATCCATGGGCGGCTTCTCTTTTCCCCAACAACAATTGTTCAAACTACAAACCGCGGTGGTAATCTCCATCGTTTTTGCCTTTCATGGAGACGGCCTCCCCGATATTGATTCAGAGAGTGCTTGCTGCAAATCGCACCCAGGGGCAACAGCATGTCTGAGTTCCCTGAAGCGAAACATGCATTCGCAATAAACCCGCCAGGACCGGTGCCTTACAGCGGCTTTCAGGTCTTTGGCATCTTTCTGCTCGCCTTTCCCCCTGCTCTAGCTTTGGCGGCCTGTGGCCTCAGGGTGTACAGCAGGCGTTTATCAGCCGGACTAGGACTGGGTGAGCAAGGAAAGATTTAGCACAGGTACAATAGGTTTACTAATAATAAATGCAGATGACTGGTTGATCTTCCTGGCGGCTGTATGTTGTCAAGCTTCGTATCGTTCACATCTTCTAGCTAAAAGTTTATATCTAGATGCTAGGTGTCCCGCAAGCTGTCTTTGCGACGTTGTGTACGGCAACCGAGTTCCGAAGAGCAGCCCAGCTGAGAATCAGGACGTTGCTAACATGGCTTCCCAGTCTTACAAGCCGCATGTTGGGGTATCCACGACGCTGACCTCCCGCCAAACATCCCGTGGAACCAGGGGGCCTTCTGGGCATACCTAAACCGCGTCTTTTACACCCCTCTTCTCGTACTGGTGAAGATCTCAGCTTTGCTGTTTCTTCTTAGGCTTGGTGGCACGAAGAGATCTGTTCGTCTCGCCTGCCATGTCCTGATCGGCTTCTTGCTCGCCCAAGTGCTCGCCTTCCTGCCCCCTACAATATTCATGTGCGAGCCGGTCAGTTATGTCTGGCTTGGTACCAGGCATGGGAGTTGCATCCGGGGTGATCACTTTACAGTGGCGCTCGCAGCCACCAACATACTCACTGACATCATGACCTTGGTGGTTCCCTTCATCGCCTTTCTGAGTATAAAGTTGTCCAACAGAATCCGGTTTGCTTTGCTGGGAGTTTTTGCGCTTGGCGCACTGTGAGTCCCGACACGAGTAATCCTGAAAGCTCAGAGTGTCTTGGTTTGGCTAACAAGTGATGGCCCTGTAGCGTCACTATCACCAGCTTGATTCGCCTGTACTATGTCCTGAGAATGTGGTACATCGAACCCAAAGACCGGCACTACTCGTTGGGCTACACACTAAACACGGTCGAGGTCAACCTGGCCATCGTCACAGCCACCATTCCGGCCCTCTGGCCACTGGGCCGCTTGTGGTTTCCCGCCATGTTCGAATCAATGGGCATCAATCGGCCCTACCTCTACCCGGACATTGAGGTGGGGTATGTACTGTCCCAATCCCGTGCCAGTCGGCAGGTGGTAAACAACGCGGGGGCGGGCGCGACGACGAAGCAGGCTCGTCCCGCGCTTCGAGGGAAGATACTGTGGCTGCAACGGCCGCGGCAGCCCAGCTTTTTACGCCCTCCCCCTTCCGGCGGCGACGCTGGTATTGGGCTCACGGACATCCGTGAGCAGAGGGTGTTCGGTGTCACGACAAGACGGAGGAACCACGCCGACGTGGGGGGTGGAAATGATGAGGATGGTTTTGAGGATTATCACGAAATGATACGGCGGACCGAAGTTAGTCTCGTACACGAAGGGGACGGCGCGTCGACGCTTTGCAACCCTACGGAGAGCGAGGGGGCCAGGTCGAATTCCGACATGAGGGGTGGTTGACGGCGGGCAGCCCCCGCCAACAACCGGCAGGCTAGTGCGACAGCGCGCGTATACATTCCTCCCACCTTTTTGGCTGTGGTACCAGACCAGATCGGTGGGATATCCGATCCGACGGAATGGGTTCTCTTTTTTTGTCACGGGTAGCACGGCATCTTATGGTAAGGGCCCATGGCCTGGGGGCCTGGGTACACAACCCCGAGCGGGTGATAGGTTACACTAAGCACGGCTCACGGGTGCTTTTTTGGGTCAGCGATACAACGGGTAGGGTCTTTTTGGGTTGCATACAGCAGTGGCGTTTTGTCTCTCGGCTGGTTCTGGGCTGCAGTCGTATCTCTTTTCTCCGTCTTGCAGCGCGGATCGTGCAACACCACAGTCAGTGGTAGGGCTAGCATTGGGTTTTGACAAGGATATAGGGGGTAATCGAGGTGGTGTCGTAGCCGACACTTGTGGCGCTTTTTGGGATGTCGGGACTGTGTCCGGGAGATTGCTGTGACTGCTGGCTGTGCCCTGACATTGGCTGCTCTTTCTGGTTGCTTGTGTTCTTTCTGTGTGCTCTGGGCTGCAGTGGTGCAGTTTCAAATTATACACTCGATCAAACCAAAGAAGGATAGGAACACGCCGGAGTGTTTGTAATCATGATAAGTGCCATTCCCCGGCTTTTCGCTTGTTTGGGATTAAATATCTCCTATGGATTTTGGGCTCGTCCATTTACGGCAACGACATGGAAATAACTAGAGAGGGTAAAGGGGACTTGAGTTTCAAAATATACCAAGTACACTTTAATTAAAACTATCACCGATGTTCTTTCGACTTTCAGGCGCTACATTTCATCGAATCCCCTCGCCCGCTCGAAGAAGGTTCATGCGCCAGACCAGTTTGACTGCCCCGTAGTACATACTGCATGACTAGGTACCTGGGGGGAAGCAGCCCCGGGACCTACCATGTAAACCCTGTTTCTCCAAAGCTTCAATCAGTCCTGCGTTTTATTGATCACGATGATAACTAAGCCTAGGATGAAACAGCTGCACAGTTCACTATCAACTCCCGGCCTCGCTAAACCCACACCATTCCTGTACTCCACCCGCGTGAAACTCTCGGGCAGTCGACACCAATTGCTGAGGTGGTTACTCGATGAGGGAAGGCGGACTGCCTTTTCTCCCCAAATCGGGACTCGATTGAAAGTCGCGTTTCCAAATCGGATTAGGGCAGAGACAGGCAGACGCAGTTCCGGCAGTTGCAGGTCTTGGAGTTCAGCTTGTCCGGGGAAGGAACCCCGACTCGCCCGACTGCTTGGGACCCACTCCTTGTCCCGAAAGTCGGGGGAGTGATTGCTTTTGTTTTCTTGCGGGCAACTCACAGTGCCTCTTTCCAACAACGGAAGCCAAACAGGATGCGAAATTTCATATGAAAACTTTTGCAAACAAGCAGCGCCAATCATCAAACTCCGGTCCCGGTGCCTTTTTTTTTTTTCTTTTTTCTTTCGCCGTCTTTAGATTCCCTCGGTTTTTTTGCGTCTTTCCCCGTTCCTCTCTCCACAGTATCGACAGCTTCGAATGGCACTCTAGCAGGGAAAAGCATGTTCCAACGGCTTTCCATCTTTGCCCCAGTCGCCCTGTTGTGGCTGGTCACACAACGCCGGCCAGTTCCGATTGGATCGACGGCGAGTCAAGGGACTGGACGTCTCGCCTGAGTGGTTTTTTTGGCAGAGCTTAACCAGCCCAGCTAGCGTTCCCGGGAGATCGACAATTACGGGGCCAAGGGTGCAACAACAACTCGCCAAGGAGGTTCGCAAGGACATGTCTGGTTGCTTCTGGCACTGCAAGGTGACAGACAAGTCCGGACCACCTTCCTCGGACGCCCTGCGTAATGTCTCGGCCTGCCTGTCGGTGGCATTGTCCTGCCCTCTGCTTTCTGAATGAAATCTCTTTCACCTGGAGTTGGTTTCAGTAACCCTTCCCTCAACCCGAGTTAACACAATAGCCACAGGGAGTGATGGACGCCCTTCGCTGCGCCTGCTTGGGGCTCCCTGCTTTGCTACGAAGCCAAGTTTCTAGACCTTTCCTTGAGAGACCGGGTTCACCCTACCTAGAGCACGTCCTGCGGCGGTGTGCTAGGGAATGGAACCTATGCAGGTACATAGCTGGCTAGGCACCTACCTTACATATGGTTAGGTATGGACACAAACCTCGACGACCTTCACTGCCCGCCTTTCGGTGTCTCCCGGGTCCCGCCAACCGATCAAACTACTTCTATTATCCAAGGCGTTTCTGCGGTTTATTCTCGGTAACGCATCAACCTCGATGGAGCAACCCCCCGGCATCCTC
This sequence comes from Chaetomium tenue, assembly GCF_020726465.1. Lineage (NCBI taxonomy): Eukaryota > Fungi > Ascomycota > Sordariomycetes > Sordariales > Chaetomiaceae > Chaetomium > Chaetomium tenue. The sequence continues at coordinate 3,163,403 of NW_027117333.1, read as the reverse complement.
CGTGGATCTCAGGTATTGCTTTTGCGGCGACCTTGGGTCCTGTGCTGCCATACGACATGTGCATCATTTGTGGACTCGGTGGGCTACGGCAAGGCCGAGTCCGAGCGCAGGTCACCTTCTGATGTACCTTCTCATGCACTCCGCTCGAGGAGTGTTTTGCATTTGTGATGGCATACCGGACGGTGGCCCGATGTGTGGCGGAAGGGTGTGTTCAAGTCATCGCCCCCTTGCTCAGCATGATATTGGCATTTTATTTTACAACCTCTCCTCCCATTGACATTCCTCCACAGTTATCTGACTCCATCCCTTGCAGCTCTGTGGATGTTTATGTTTCTCTCCGTCCGATCGCCGATCTCCCTGTGGCGTTTCCCTGCAATATCGCCCCCTGTGTTTACAGTCAGCTCTCGAGGTCGGATGCATGACTCCGGGATACCTTGACATAATTTAATCCTGATTGCTCCCCACGGGCGCGTTCACACCGTTACAAGGTTTACAGCAGTTCTACTTCGCCTTCACTTTTGCTTCTTTCTACCACACTTTTCTACATCGAGCTTGTCTGTCAGGCCACCCCACCACTTTATTTTACTTCACCATCATCCCAACTTTTTCGAACCATTATGCTCCAGAAGAAGTCCAAGACGGACACCAACATAGGCACGGGCGAGGCCCAGCGACCGATACCTTACGTCGCCAACTTTTCCTATCCTCATACGGACTTGGTTCATTTGTATCGGAAAGAACAGCCAGGTGCTCGCGATTCCCAGGAGTCCGAATCCTCCCCGCCGCCGCTGATAGAAGACCACGGGTCCGACGTCTCTGCACCCGAGGACGACCTTCAACAACCCCCAGCGACGGATGTGAAGATGTGGAAAAAGTGGCGTGCGAAGGACAAGAAGATAGAGGATGCGGACCGCTGGGCGCGTCCCAACCTTACCGGGTATCAACCACTGGAAAAGCCACTAGATGCCTCGCCAACGACACACTGCCCGCCAAGTCCAAGGCGCCAGAGCGGCCAGGCAGATAAATGCGTGGTTCAGTCATATCCAGAACGACCTCAGGCTCCAAAGCCCCCGCCGAAAGCCTGCTATACACTCTTTCCTTCAGCAAGTGTCTCTGTGAGGCCCATTCGCGTACCTTCATTGGAACCACCAACCATACCACAGCAGTCTGGGCTGCTACCCTCTCCGATTTCTCCCAACTTCCCATTCCCGGCGCGCTCACAGGGTGGCGTCACAGATCGGAGCAACCAACCAACGACGACGTCCCGACCTAGCGTTTGGACGACAAAAGCACCCGGCTCAGTGCATGGCAGTTCCATCACGGCAGGCTCCTCCGACTCGATACCGCTCCTTCTCCGGAGCCCTGGTCCGACACCCCCCCATTCCCCTCCCGGCACATCTTCCTCCTCCGAAGGTCCACGATACCCCTTCGAGCCGGAGAAACGCCTGCCCCAAGAGGCCAACCAACGTGACCTGTCCTTGGCCAAAAGAGGAACCCGCTCTTCGCCTTCGTTAGCAAACCTCGCCAGGGCGCAACGCCGGGAGCAGGCGCAAGAACCCCTCCCGCCACCACCACCGACCCCCGCCGACATCCACAACCGTCCGCTCCCGCCGTTGCCTGCGATCCGGTTCCCGTCCCCGCCCAACGTGTCCGTCTTTGAGGACGACACGGACGACGAGGATGACGCAGGGAAGTCCCGGCCGTCCAGCAGCGAGGCGAGGAACTTTGCGCGCCGGCTCATGCACGGGCTGGTCCACCACAGCAACCCTCCTTCCCCACAGGATAGGCGAGACAAGGGGAAGGCTCTGCTGGTAGACCACAAGCGCAGCGTGAGCGACGAGGGGCCGTCTACGGGCACGGCGTCTCCTTCTTCGGCGGGGGCGGTGCAGGGGCCGGCGAAGGCTAGGGGCAGCGGCGGGGGCGGCAGGAGTGGCCTCTCGCGCACGCTGAACGCTGCCGCGAGGTATAGATGGGGAGGGTCTGCCGCTGCGGCTGAGGCTGCGCCGGTGCCGGCGCGGGGGACCGTGAGCATGGATCTGCCGCGGGAGAAGGTGAGGGTGGAGGGAGGCCGCGGCCAGTCTCAGCAGGGCGCTGAGGAGGGGGAGAAGGGGGGTCGGTTTTTTGGGCGCCTCCTGCGGCGGAAGGCGTAGGTAGGCTGCTGGAGTTTGCTGCCCCTGATCCCCGTTTTACTGGCTCTGAGGGCCTGGGATGCTTTGCGCTCTCGTTGACGGCACATGTCGTCTTTTCTTTCTTTTTCTTTTATTCTTTTTTCATTATCCCTGTTTCCTGGGCTGGACTTTTCTTTATCCTGGAGATTGGGGCAGGAACCGCTGGTTGGAAAGGTGCCAGTCACTTAAAATCCTCGTTCTTTCGTTCTCTTTCCGTTCTTTCGTTCTCTTTCCGTTCTTTCGTTCTCTTTCCGTTCTTTCGTTCTCTTTCCGTTCTTTCGTTCTCTTTCCGTTCTTTCGTTCTCTTTCCGTTCTTTCGTTCTCTTTCCGTTCTCTCTCTCTCTACCACCTTTCTTTTTTTTCTTCACTTTCACTTTGACATTTCCTTTGTTCTTACCCCCCTCACTACGCGTTGGCTTGCTTTACGACTACGTCGGTTGGGAAAGTGGGGTTGCAACATGATTATGACGGAATGATGCTATCGGTATGAGGTTATGTATTTTGGTATTCCTTTTTTATATCCGGGTTCTGGGCTGGTTGGTTGGTTTGTGGGTTTGAAGGGATAGGAGTTATGAATGGGATGGGATATCCCACGGTTTGGACGGATGGGATGGTACGGTAGGATAGTCGCGTGCGTTACTTTACTTTGCGGTGGTGAGAACAGAATGACACCCATCGAATGACCTCTTCCTTGTATCCGTTTGTCCCTACACCTGTGCTTGTGCTTGTGCTTCTGACTGTGGCAGTGCCTAACCAGAGGAATGAATGGAAAACCCCGGTCGAACTCTCAACTCTCAACTCTCAACTCGGTGGGTGGGAGGGAGCTTGAGCCTCGAAAAAACCGACCGACCTCCCAAATTCCCGCCCCCGCCCCCCGCCTACGCGTGTTGCTTCCGTCTTGCATCATCCCCGCGTCGGTATGTGTTGTGTTGTGTTGTGTCTGAGATGGCGGCATCAACTCGGCGGTGGTTCAGCCCGACCAACCGACCGACAAGAAGTCAGCTGGTTGTGCGGGGGTAAGCATGTACCTAAGTAAACTCCGAGACTCCTCGGTGAAGTGCGGGGCGGGGATGGAGGGAGGGGGGATGGTGGGATGGTGGGCGAATGGTGGGCATATGGTGGGATGGAGGGGGGGACGCGAGGGATGGAATGGCGTCCGGTCCATGGAACATGCTTGGCTGGGACAATAAGCTCAGCTCCAGCTCCAGCTCCCAGATCGGTTGGTTATGCGGTGATAATGCAGGGGATGGGACGCATGGATCGACCATGCAGTATGTATGTATGCACTATCTATGCATGCACGACGTAGTGTGATCGAGAAAGTGAGGGAGAGGGAAAGCGATGAGAGCGATGAGATCGTGCGTTGAGTCGGCGCCGCAGGGCTGGTGTTGGGACATGTTGATGTGAGACAGCATGGCATGATGGATGGCGGGGTGCGTGGTTCGAAGAAGCAAGTATCGATCTGGCTGGTGTGGCCCGGTTGGAATCATACTGTGTATGGTGTGTGTATAGCCCTGTTGTTTTATTTTGATAAAAAGAAACAGGATAAAACAAAATTAGCGTCTTCGATGTTGGATGCAGTCTTGATATTTTCATACATGGTTCCGCTCTTCTCTCTCAAGGTAAACATTAAAACCCAGAACCGTTGCCTCATACATACAGCGTTCAAAACATTACCAACGCTTGATCCGTAACTCATAACGCCGTAAATCACACAAATTCGCCGTCGCCATGCATAGATGTGAAAAGAAGCGCAAAATCATGGACCATCCACCCCAACCCGCCACCATTCATCACATCATCCTATGTCATCCAAGCCATCCCACGTAAACATTGCCCCCTATCTCTTCACACAAAGGGCCGCCGGATTTGGCTCTTCCTTACTTTCCTCTTCTCCGTAAACCGCCTCACTCTCCTCACCCCCAACTCTCCATCCGCACTGCCAGCAGCGCCCTCTTCAAACCCAAACATCCACCTCGACTGCATGGCGGCAGGCAGACCCCGTCCCACACCCATCCGCCCCGCCATCTCGCGGCGACTAACACAGCGCTTAAAGGCGGCCTCCTCTCTGATTTCAGCCCCGACCAAGTAGCCCAGCACCTCCGCCAGGCAAGTAACCCCATGGGGCATGCGCAGCGCCTTACGCGCGGGCAGCAGGGATGCCAGGGCGGCGACGTACATCAGTAGAAAACCAAGCATGACGCCAAAGGCGGGCATGTTGGCGAACATGCGCACCTCGCCCTCACCGTTACCCATTGATGTGGTCAGCGCCATGAAGCTGGCGCCGCCTAGCACGGGGATCAGCACAGACAGGGAGCCGACAAGGGAGACGGCGGCGACACGCCAGTGGCCGTTGCGCAGAGCGCACAAGGTAACCTCGCCTGGCGCACAGGCGGCATAGTCGGCGAGGAGGGAGGCTTCGGCCGCGGCGCCGTTGGGGGTGGCGGTGAGGGCGGCCCAGGGTTGGAGGACGCGCAGGTGCATGTCGAGGGGCTGGAAGGCGAGGAAGAGGAGGGTGCCGAGCAGGGCTGGCAGGAACGCGAAGAGGAAGTCGGCCGGGGAGAAGGCGCCCCCTTGTGGAGTCGCGCGTAGAGTGGGCGGGAAGCCATCGGTGAGGCGGGTAGAAGGGTGGAATGTGAGGACGAGAATGGCCACGAAAATAGCGCCCGCCGTAAGGGTTGCAAAGAGGAGAGGCGAAGTACGCAGAGAGAAGGGGAGGTACCTGCGGTGGGCGTTGGTGTTGGTGGGGGAGGCTTCGAGGTCCGCGTCTGCGTCTACCTCAGCTTCGGCGTCACGGTAGGGCTGCTTCTCGTTGTGGCGCTGCATGCGCTGGCCACCCGCGCGATCGGCAGGGGGTAGTAGCGAGTTGGCTTCATCCATCGCACTGCCGAGCGTGTGCCAGACACCATGGCGGCCGTCTTTCCAAGTCCAGTAGCACAGCCTGTCGGCGGCGCGGTGGCGCAGAGCGAACCGGATGCCGTCGCGCCCGCGCGCTAGCTGGGTGCCGCGGTAATCGTCGGCCGTGTTGGTCTCGGAGACGAGCGCCGCGATGTCGGCGAGGGAGCGGGGGTCCCAGAGAAGCCCCGTGTTCTCCAAGCCGGCCCAGTGCCGCCAGACGATGATGGTAGAGGCCAACAAGGCTAAGTAGAGTGCTACAAGGGTCCAGGCCACGCCTTGGACGGTGGCCCATACCCAAGTACCATCCACCAGGATAGCAGTGAAGAGCGAGCTCTGAAGGGGGATCGTAAAGCTCATCAGCCAAGTAACGAGGGTAGGGACCCAAACGTTCCACGGGCCGACCAACCGCGGCCAAAGGAACGACGGGTACAGCTCCTGAAACAGGGCGCCTTCCCGCTCCTCTTGCGCCTCGGATGCCAACCTCACAAATGGCAGCATCCGGAACATGGTCGTGACCAGGAACTGCGCATAGAGGAGCACACATGCGGCTATCAGCTGCGGCACGACACGGAAAAGGAAGTACCGTCCGCCGTGTATGGTGGCCCACTCGAGTAGGCCATGGTGGAGATGCGAATAGACGGCGCTCAGGATAAGAGCGCCGATCATGAGGACGCACAGAGCCATGAAAACAAACAAAGCCGGCGCCCGCAGCGGCCACGGTCTAAAGGTTAGGAGGGGCACATCGGCGGCGCTGGTGAGAAGCTCGTCCTTTCCGACGGGTCGCCATTCGTGGGGTTGGGCGGGACGCGGCCCCTTCTTCAGTAGGCTTTCAGCCAGAGAATGGGCCGACTCTCGAGGGCCTGGGATAAAGGGGCGCGGTAGCTGGTGAGCGTCCTCGTCATGCGGATGGGCGACCGCGGGGCGAGATGGCAAAGGGGCAGGGGCGGGGGGTTGTTGATCGGCGGGTCTGGGTTGGTAGGACTCAGGGCGATGGCCCGGGGCGAGAAGACCAGAGGACGAACTCCCACTGCCGGAGGCGTCAATAGAATAACCGGTGTCCCGGTCCCGGTCCCGGTGGAGTGCCTCGATGGCGTACTGGATAAAAGGGGTGTTGTCGACACCCGGGGTGATGACACCCTCGATCCGAGCCAGGTCGTCCCGGAAGTCGGTCGCCATGGGGGGATTCATTATGGGCGGGTGGTAGGCGGGGAGAGGGGGTTGGCTGGGAACGCGGCGGTAGGGACCCTCGACGACGACGGGACGCCCATACGATCGGGCGACGATGGGAGGGCCAAATACCCCGGTTTGGCCGTGCACGTCCGCCTCTGATGGGGAGGGGGGTGATGGAGTGTAGGCTTCGGCGGTTTGGTGTGCCTGCTGCGTTTGCGGGTGCTGCTGAGACGACGAATCAGGTCTGAGTCTCAGCTGGGACGGATGCTGTAGGTGGTGTTCTAGAAGATGGTTAATGAGCAAAGCGAGATTCGAAAAGTAAGAATTCCTTCAAGGCAGCGAACATACGGGGCTGCTCCACATTATCGAACTCGAAGTGGTCCGAATTCTGAGAGTTCTGGGAGTTTTGGGAGGTTTGGGAATTCCGGGAATGGCGAGGGTGGGAGTGGGAGTGAGAGTTCATGCTTCCTTCCTTCCTCCAGACGACGACGGCAGACAAAAACCAGGGCAGGAAGGAACCACACAAACAGGAACCACACAAATCAGGAACCACTCAGCCAATTGCCCAAACAGAATTCAAAACGCAAAACGATGATGCATTGATGATGCAGGAGGATAATGCACCATGCCGAGGATCAAGGAGCGAGGTATTAATTCATGGTGGTCAGAAATGGGATATGAGAGGTTGGGCAGGCACAGCTCAAAGTCAGGGTGCGGGTGGTTGGGCGACCAGCCACCGCTTTTCCGCCTTCTTGCCATTTGCTCCGTGGATTGAACCACGGTCTGCTCGCTGGCGGACAACACACCGCTCGGGGGGCAAAATAAAGCTTACCGTGGCATGCGATTGGGGACGGATGCTCCTGTCTCGTACTTAACTAATGCAAACTTGAAAGCACTCGGTTTCCACGTCAATTGGTTTTAGGTATGTACTTTCATAGACCGAGGTGAGTTGGCGATTGCAGGTTTGGGGTTCAGATGGAATGGCGGGGAAGTGACTGGGGTGTTGGGACTGCCAAGACCCAGATCAGAGTGGACCCGCACCACCAACAGACCCCTGCATTTACGAGCCTAACACAGTACCAAAGTTGTGGAAAGGAAGGTTCAACACTGGACCCTGCCGTTTCTCACAGGGCTGAATCGAATTGCTCCACTGCAACCACTGAGTACAGAGAACCTCCAAGTTGAACCCCATTTTTATACTGTGTAGCTTGAACTACTTTATTAACTGTACTAATTCTTGAACCAAAACCTCCAAGCTAAACAGCCAGACCGAAACCCCCACGCTAAAAGGAGATCCGTCTCCTTGACAACCCTACTCCACACAATCACTAAGACCGCTAAAGACCCTCGTTACTGGGCATCATCGCTGGGGCTATCGCCAGTACCATCATCACCATTACTAACATCAGCTTCAGAACCATTGCCATCATCACTAGTGTGATCACTGTCATCACCACTGTCATCACCAGTGCCATCACCTGTGCGCGGCGCCGTCGACGTCCAGCCTCGAAGACGATACCAGTCGTTCGCGTACCTCCACCTCCTGACCCGGTCTGCGGTACCTACGCAAGAGGGGCAGTTGTGGCCCTCGCCCGCCTGCGACCATGTCATGAAACAGCTGGGATCCCCAGTGTCAGTATTGCATGCATATCTCTGTCACCAACGGCCCGGGGACATGAGAACCCAAGGGGGGGCGCTGGGCTTACGCGTAGCACGCCCAATGCGAGTAGTTGGCCAGGTATATCGGTTGTAGTATAATGAACGCCTCCAGTCTTCCACACCATGTGACTACTGTCCTTGCCGGCTCTGGACACAAATACCCCTCGTCAGTTTTGTGCTTTAACATGTCCCCACGAGCCATAGCTGATATCTTACTGTCACAATACTGGCAATTTAATAGAGGCATGGCCGTGTTGTTTGGAAGTTCCCCGAGGATGGGAACTGTAGGATGACCTCGGTACGAGCGAGTAGAAAGAAGGAGCTCAAGTAATGCTGTAATAACTGGTGCGGCCGGTTACGAGGTACCGATAGTGAGGATGAGAGGAAGATGTCGAGATGTAGGGATGTGGTACTGTTTGATCGTTGATAATTGTTGTTCCCGTGTCAGCCGGAGAAGAAAACACACTTATACTGACTTGGCAATTGCTCTTTCAGGAGCCGATCACTTAGACAGTAGGAAAGAACAACCGGCGTGTCCACTTCGTCCCAAACCCGGCCTTGGTTGTTGCTGCGTTGGGAGTAGGGACCACTTGCCGCGTTGAGGGCAATCACCGAGCAAGAATGTACTTTCTATCATTGATATCCGACTAGGGACTGGCCCAGGTACCTAGACGTTCTTCTCGCCGTATCTAACGGGCATGCTTCGTGATAAGCAAATTCATCACGGCGAGGGCTTGGCCGGGTCCTCGCCGTTCCAACATGGGAAGACGGGGCCCTTGAATTGCGGTTTTGGTGTCGTTAATAGACATTGACGTGGGCTCGGTCACTGTTATATGTGCTAGGGTTCTCAAGCCATCAACCATCCGTTCAGACAGGCCCCCCTAATAGGAGCCGGTTTTCGTTTCGGGGCCTCTGACAGTCACCTGTATCGGGGGGGCGAGTGATGTGGCCAGACAAAGATGGCCTACAGGGGAACCGAAAGGGGGTGAAGCTGGAAGAGGTCTAGTTGTGCCTGACCTGGACGGCACTGTGTTTCATAGGATGCGGTAGGTCGTCAGTATATAACCCCATCCACCATCATGCTGCACTCTGGCTACTCTCAAACCAAAAGCCGGTCAACCGAAGACAACACACGACTCAAAACGGCAGAACCCTTCTAGATTCCAGGCTACGTAATTCTCATATCCCTCTTACTGCGCCCCCAACCTCACTTTGCAAACACCAAACCCCAAACCGCATCAAAACAAAACATGCTCCAATACCAGCGCACCGAATTCCGCTGCAAACACTGTCACCAACAAATCTCCCTCCCCCGAGGACACAGCGTCCCCGCCTACAACGAAACAAACCCCAACGACGCCAACCTCAAAATCTACAACCATAATTGCCCCCGCTACGTTGAGAGGGCGGTCCCGCCCCCCACCTACCCCAGCGACGCCGGCGGCACCACAACCGGGGTATCAGACATGCAGGCCTCCGCGCCGCCGCTCGCTCGCGTGAGGCCCTCGGCCCGCTACGCCGAGCTTGTCAAGCTGATGGTCGCCGCTAGGCTGGCCAAGCAACGCGCCGCGCTTTGTGTTGCTGCTGGTGGTAAACAGCCCGCTCGGGCTGGCATACCCCTCGCCCTGATGAGATTCCCGGCTGGTGCCGCTTGGGGTGGTGAGTTGGTACTTTGCGCGGTTGATAGGGGCTGGGATTTTGCTATACTGCTAGCGGTGTGAGGAGGTTGGAGACCCAGGTCAAAGGGGTGTGGTTAGGGAGTGGGTGCTAGTAGTGGCGTGATAGTTGGGTAGTTGACAATACAAGCTGGACGGTCAGAATTTGTTTCATCTTTTTCGAGATCTGTTAATGTAACCATACTGCGGCCGATATCCGAAGGCCACCAAGTTTCTCAGTGCCTCACTTACACCGTTCCCAAAACTGTTGGCCCTCGATAGGGGCTACAAAAATCACCAGTACCACCTCAAAGCTTCAACACACAAAACCAATAAAACACCATCTTCAATAATGTTTATTCCGTGCCGTACAAATAAGGTAACCGGGGGCCGAATCCTCCCGCGTTGCACCCACCAACCCAGCGTGTCGCCATACAGGCCAGACTCAACCCAGCTGAGACGGCACAGCCCAAGTCGAAACCCTCGGGCGTGGTGTTGCACTCTCCGGTACCACCTACCGCCCACCTACCGCCCAACAAAACTGCCAGAACCTATGGCAGTCGTCAGTCATTTTATGGTGTTGGTATGCACACCACGCCGCATAGCTACATCCTCGCCAAGGTTTAAGTCTGGAAACCTCCAACCAACAGCATCCGTACAACACCACCAACACACCCCTCTCCCACCATCCCATCAACCACCCACCAAAATCATATCAGATCCAACCATCTGGTCCTAAAAACCGGTCACTTACGCCGCCGGGCTGCCGGGAACCCCCCGCCGTGTCTCATCTCCATTACCGCTCCCCCCCCCCCCCCCCCCCCTCCCCCAACGCCAGAGCCCAGAGCAAGAGCAGGAAACGGCCGCCGCAAAGACACCATCCACGCGCCGCACTCCCGCCTACAGCCGCAGTTTGAGGCATCCAAACCCCCGACCAACAAGCACCAAACCACCAACCTGACCCAGGCCGGTACAACATCACCGAAACCGCCCCAACAAACCGGGTGGTCTCGTCTCAAAGTTGAGAAGGGCCACGGCCCAGGCCTGCAGAGACCGGGCATCCCCCCCGGAGCAGCAGCTGTTGATGTGATGGTGATGCAAATTCCAGTAAAACGCTTATGCTGAGTTGATCATTACAAAATATTTACTGGGATGCCACCACCGATATGGGAACATACTACATGCCCTGACCACGCCTGACCTCGCGAGGCGACCTAACCCCCCCTTTGCAGTACCCAAGTTAATCCAGCCTCCTCCCCTGTTGCACATCCATTGCCTGGCTCTCTACACCAACATCCCACTGGGAACCCCCTCCTCCACCGGGACGGGGCGAGGTGGAAAGACCGCGCATCCCCAAACCCCACCACGCTAGTACTCTACCAACTTGATCCTCGAGCGCACCTCCTCCCCCAGCTCCTCAGCCTTGACCAGCCCCAGCAAGACACAATCCCCCAGGAAGAAGAGAGCGCGCTCCTGGGCATAAGCGAGGTAATCAAACTCCTCCTCGGCATCATCCTCGCTCTCCGTCTCCCCGTTAGCGGCCTCCCCCCCCTTCTCCACCCCACCCTCAACCTCAACCTCCCCCGCACCACCCTCCCCGCCAGCACCCTCCAGCCCCGGAACCTTCGCCTGCACGATCCCCCAGGCCACCCACTGCGCGCTGTTGGCCGTGCGCCACAGCCTAGTCTCCTCCAGCAGCGCCTCCACCCTGCCCGAAACGGCCTCCTCGCCCTTGCGCTCCTCCTCCTTCCAGCCGCCAGCGGGCACGCGCGCGTCCAGCATGAACTCGACGATGGAGCTGGACGAGGGGACGGCATGCAGGCTGATACCGCTGACAGACGGCGACGATGACGCCATGCCGGGGCCCGGGGGGCTGGCGGCGGGGGTGTCGACGTAGGGAAATTGCGGTCGGTGGTTGACGTAGGCCTTGACGAAGTGGTGCTGCTGGTCCGGGGTCGGGTAGCGCGTCGTGTCGCAAGCGTAGGGGCGGACGGGGTCGTGGTAGTTGTAGGCCCACTCGGTGAAGTGGTTCGCGAACTCGAGGCCGGGCAAGTTGGCGGCGGCGTACTCGAAGTCGATGACGACGAGCTGCTTGTGTTCGTTGGCGGGCTGGAGGAGCGGTGATTTCTGGTCATCGGGCCGCACGCGGAGGATGTTGCCGTATTGGGTCTGGGGAGACAGTGGGTTAGGCGGTTGGTCAGAGCGGTGACGAAGAGAGAGGAGCTTACATCATTGTGGGCAAAAACGAGCTTGTCGCGCATGTTTTTGGCGTTACCGTAATGGGCTTCTAGATGGCGGCGGTACTTGTCTACGAGGGCTTTGAAGACGGGCCACTGCACGCCACAGACGAAGCCGTGTGCGGCTGGCAGGTTCTGGGAATTGGAAAGAATCTGTCTATCGAGGAACAAGACCGTCTTCTCGACCTGGTTGAGCCACTTGTCCCAGTTCTTCCACACCCCCGGCCCCTGGTCCCTCTCCTCGCCAAGCAGTTCAACTCCGTCGTGCAGCTCCCGCATTCGTTTGGCAATCTGCCTGGATGTTTCGGGCTCCCGCATGCTCCCCGGGGTGAGTGCGGTGGCATTCAGGTACTGTTCGAACCTACCATTCTGGAACGTCCCCAGGAGCCGAGGGCCGATCTTCTTGCGGGCGAGCCGCCTAAGCACGCCCAGCTCGTTCTCTCGGTCGATCAGATGCTCCACTTGGGGCCCGTAGATTCTCAGCAGTACCTTGCCCGGTTGTTTCTTGCCGGGTTCCCGGGGTAAGAGGGAGTCGGAAGGCGGTGATACCACGTAGACAGCGTTGGTCAAGGCTCCACTAAGGCGCTCGACCGAGATGCTCTCGCCGCTATCAAGCGGAACGCGCTTCCAACCTTTAAGCCGCAGGGTGTGCGCTATACGGATGATCTCGTTCTTGAACGTGGTCCAGTTCTGCCTTTCCTTCTCCTCCTTGCGGCTCGAGATGGAGGCAGAATCGTCGGCGCCGGCTTTGCCACCGGTATAAGCAAGTGTTTTGGAGTTGTCGAGCACGGCATCGCATCCTGGGACCACGACATCGCCGTCGAACCACTCGGTGTCGGACGACGCGGTCCGGGCGAAAGTTTTACTCGACGATTTCCTCCGGTGCCTCCGCCCAAAACGCGAGACCAGCTGTGACAGGGAATTCAAGCCCAGGGCGGTCGCGTTGTCGTCCAGGATTCTCTGCAGCCGGTCGAGGGACACTTCGCTCGAGTCAGACTCAATGGAGTCGGCTCGGGCTCTGCCAGGGGCTGGGGTTGGAATGTCGACATTGCTGGGGGGTGATCTCCGCCGTAGATGGGGCCTCCGGGACCCCTGGTTCTTCTTCTTAGTCTTCTCCCGTTCGAGCCACTCTGCCACCTGGGACAAGAGGCGCTCGGTGCCCAGATCCAGCCGGTGACGGTGATGAGAATGAGGTTGGTGGCTCTGGGGATCTTCGGCAGAGGCGGCGGGGGTAACGGGTGCAGAATCAGGGCCGCTTTCCATACTAAACTGACTGAGGCCAGAAGACCGCGAAGGGGTAGTAGACAAAGGAGGCCGTCCGCTGAGCCGCTTGGCAACACCCGCAGAAAATTGCTTCTTCACCAGTGACTCGTCGGGAGATGAGGGCTGGGGCTCAGCGATCTGAACAGCTGCTACGTATTAATATGAGGTTTATGAGGAGGAAAAGAGGAATGAGATGAGGTGATCGAGGAGCGGGTGTGGAATCAGTGGCTGCCCACTGGGATGGCTAGGGCAGGTTGTGTTTCCTGGGCGATAAGACTGCGCGTTTCAAGTGCCACACGAATGGGCTTGGGCAAATGAGAGATGGCTTCTTGCCAATTCTGCCACGCGCTAGCTGAGGGCGTAAAACAGACGGCTGGGGATGTGACGAGTAGGAGGGGAAAGTACCAACCTTTGACTGGCGCACTTGAAGGGGGCGCCCTCTCGCTGTCACCGTCCATCTTCAAGGCAGAGCGCCTTGGTTGGACTGGATTTCCCGGGGACGGTGCAGACATGGTGGCGTCGGTACTAGAATGCAGGGCGAACTGCGGGCGGTTTCTTTCTCCCAGTTGGCTTCAATTGACAAAAGCGGTATTTGTAAAGGTAATGATAATGAACGGAGAGGTCAGGTGGTTGTGTGCCCAAGCGCCAGCAATTGATGGAGACCCCGCGTGATCAAGTTCCGCAAGAAGGCAGGGGAGCGATAAGCTTTTCAAGGATGGGCCAACCTGAGTCAGGGATGGGGCTAAAGATGTTTGGGCCTACAAAAATTCGAGTTTTGGTGTTGAGTGTTTGGACGAAGCAAATGGAAGGGCGCTCACATGGGAAACTGCAGCCCAAAAGAAATTAAAACTTCTTCTGGCTCAAAACGGCAGGTATCGGTCGGGAACCTGATCTCGGCGGGGCTATGGCGGTTGCATTTCACGGGTCCCAAGCCCCACTTCATCGAGATAGGCGTTGATGGGCTCGTGCCCAACCAGGATGACGTAGATGGGCTGCAGCCACCGTGCCATTCTGCATGTCCCCTTGGAGAACCCGAAAGTCTGGGATTGCACGTGCTGGATTCTCTGGCTACCAGGGTTTTCCCGTTCAACGAATGGGCTGCAATTTGCGTTTTGGGGATGTGGATGGCAGCCTGAAACATCGACTTGCTGCCAAAGAACTTGACGTGATGTCCAGAAAAGTGCCCAGAAAGGTGCCCAGAAAAGTGTGTATACACATGCACGTGCACCACCAATATCTGAGTCAAACAAGTGGAGATATGGTACATTTTTTTGTACAGTTAGTTAGTCGCCTGGCTGTTCAACTTCAGCTCTTTTTTAATGGCCCCCTCCATTCCTTCATGTGGTCTAGGATGACTTTGGCCGCTTGGTCTGGCGAGTGTTGCCGCCCCAGGGCTTCGACAAAGTCTCCCTCGGGATCCATCAGGTAAAAGTAGATGCTGTGGTCGACCAGGTAGTCCTGACCCGGCTTGACCTCGCTCGGTGTGCTAAAATAGACACGGTATGCCTTGCACATGGCCTTGATTTGTTCGTATGTGCCCGTCAGGCCAATGAATTTGGGGTGGAACTCGGCCAGATAGTCCTTCATCTCCTTGGGCCCGTCGCGCGCCGGGTCGCAAGTAACAAAGAGCGGGGTCATGACCCCAGGGCGCTGCTGCTCGACCAGGTCAAACATCCGCGCCATCTTGTCCAGCTCCTCGGGGCAAATGTCGGGACAATGGGTGAAGCCAAAGTAGACCTAGGGAACAGAGTCAGCATGAGGCCCATGTCCGGCCCTACGGCAGCAGGGTAGTACGCACCAGAGAGTACCGCCCCTTCAGGTCTTGGTCTGTCACCTTATTCCCGTCCTGGTCGATCAATTCGAACGGCCCGCCCACCTTGGGCCTGCCCACGCCCTTGTTCGCGTCTGCTATCCTCTTGCGTTGCATCCGATCCTTTTCGTTCTCAAAATACCAGACCAGGCCGGCGCCGGTGACGATGAAGAGAAGCCCGGCCTTCCACGAGAAGGGCTAGACGACAGCAAGGTTAGCCGCTACCCGAACAATCCCATACTCCAGTTTTCTGCGATGCGTACCCCTGACCTATACCGGCTCTTTGCCTCCTCCACTGTGTTGAACTTGAACCGGCGCTGCACCAATGGCGGGTAGGGCTGGGACTGGAATCTCGCGGGGTTCGGAGCTGTCGGTCGCTTTGTGGGCGCACTGCGCGTTGTCGACATGAGTCGAGGGCATTGCTGAGCACATTGCCTCGGGGCTACCCTCGGTAGGGCATTGAAGACGGCGCGGGCCGCGGTGGTTGGTTGGGGCATGGCGCCGGTGGTGGGCGTGGCTTAGTCGCAAAGTCTCCAGGAAGCTTCCGAGCTCAAGCGGGAGCTTCGAACAATAAAATCGTCTGATTGGTATCAATGGACCGGAACGCTTAAGTGCATGCCAAGGCGAACCTGTGGGGCGGCCATGCATCCCAAAGACCCAGTAAACATCTGGTATTCTTGTATTCGATTCACCCTTCACAACGATTCCTTACAATTTCTCATGACCTTGACCCATCAAAACAACAAAGTACCTATTGTGTAAAGGTGGCTGTGCGGATGTGATACTTGTATTGACGAGTTGATACTATATACTATAATGTGCACCTGGATTTCACATGGATGATGGCGTTCTCATCCTCTTTCTTCACTCCCGACCTGGCGGCCGCCGGCGGCCAACCACAGCAGGAGTTACCAACAATCAAAAAAGAATCACCTGCGGAAGGAGAAAGTCAAACATCCGAGCAAAGGCATTCTTCACCCGCCATTCCTCACTCTGAACAAAGCCAAGCTACACCAAGCGTGAATGGCATCGATCAAGAACTAGGCGAAGACACCCTTATGGGAAACACGACCAACATGGCTCCCAAGACTACCGCTGCCAAAAAGAAGAAGGGCACTGCCGCCGCTGTCAAGGCTCCTAAACGCGGTCGGCCTGGCGCTGGCGCAAAGAAGGGCCGAGGTGGCGGCCCCAAGAAGGCTAGAAAGGATGCTTCAGCGAAACAAGGCGGCGGCGCTGAGACGGCAGATGGCGGGAACTCGAGCGAATCCGACAATGGGCCCTACTGCCTCTGCCGCGGGCCCGATGACCACCGCTTCATGATAGCCTGCGATCGATGCGAGGACTGGTTCCACGGCGAATGCATCGGCATGGACAAGCACACGGGCGAGAAGCTAGTTCAGAAGTACATATGCCCCAACTGCACCGAGGGCGGCCGCTACGCCACCCACTACAAAAAGATGTGCTCGCTTTCCGACTGCCTCGAGCCTGCCCGTATCTACGACTCGGTCCATCCCAGCATCTTCTGCTCGCCGGAGCATTGCCAGGCCTGGTGGGAACAGCTCATTGCGACCCTCCCGCGGGACAAAGCCACATCTGCGCCCGACCACCTCACCCAAGAAGAGCTCATGGGCCTACTAGATGCTCCCAGCGCGCCGCCCCAACCAGAAAATGGCGGAGACACAGACCTGCCCGCCCCCGACCCCTGGCACCTCGGCAAGGTCCCGTTTTCTACTCCGACCAGCTTCTGGGACCTCCCGGCGTCCTCGCGCGCCCTCACGCCCGAGGAGCAAGAGCTACTCACGGCGTCGGCTGCGGAGCGCTACCAGCTCGGCGAGGAGATTGTCCTCTGCAAGAAGATGCTGCAGCTGATCGACCTGGCGCTGAAGCAGCGGGAGGCGGCCATCGCGGCGGGCAAGGGCACGGCCAAGGACCTCTGCGGCTACGACACGCGCCTTGATACCGTCTCGGCAACCCACCAGTTTGCGCTGTTCCTGCAGACCCCGCAAGGCGAAGCCATCTTCAAGACGGGCCGTCTAGACCCGGACTTCACCACCACAAACGGCACCACCACCGCCAACACGGCCATTACCACAAACGGCACAACAACCACCCTCACAAACGGCACCACCACCACCACCACCACTCACCCCACCGCCAACCCCCCAACAATCCCAACAAACCCAACCATCCCCACCCCCATAACCACCGACCCCGACTTCCCGCACATGTGCCCCAAGAAGAAGTGCAAGCCGCACAACGGGTGGAGCGCCGTGCTGGCCAAGAGCGTGCGCCACGACATGAAGGAGCTGGCCGCGCAGGCCAAGGAGAAGCTGGACGCGGAGCAGCGGGTGCGGGACGGGGCGGCGGGGCGGTTTCGGAGGAGGGTGGGGGAGGGGAATGTGGTTGTTTTGGTTGGTTGATGGGTTTTCTTTGGGTGGTTAGTTTGGGGAGGGAGTTGGTTTTTTGGGAGGGAGGGGTGGTGGGTGATGCTGATGGGATTGGGTTGGGAGATTGGGAGAGGTGGTATGAGGTGGGTGGTGGTTAGGTTTTGTTTTCTTGGTGGTGGGTGATTATATGGCAATGGAACGGTGGGTGTGGTGGACGATATGGAACAGATGCTACGAGACGGGATGGGTGAAAGGGACAGATGCTACAAAATGGGATGGGATGGGCTGGTCTTGGTAAGAGGTGGGTTATGGTTACTGGTAATAATCTGGGGACACGCGGTTGCATCGACGCAAGTGAAGGTTATATATATATACACATTCGAATTCTGGCAATTGAGACCTGAGACATTTGAGAGTCCATCTCGCGCCCGCGTGGTCGGCCGTAAACAATTACTCCGTCGATAAGCCTGCTTGCTAGAATCATGTATATTCGAAGTCTATATAATACAGGAATCCTCGAAACCCCATCTTGCCCCGGCGCTCCATAAAGTTGGTGATGACCGGTAAGGGCAGATGTGCCCCCAGCAAGACAAGCCCGACACGAGCCAACCGAATCGAACGAATCAAAATAGGGTATAAGAAACAACAAACACCAAAACTCATAACCGCCCTCGTAACGTGACGTAAGTCGTGACCTGTGTAAACAGAAAGACAAACAAAACAAAAGGCCACCTCCGGCCGGCGCAAGGGTAATGCCCCCCGTCCAAAAACCCAAACCGGAGAGTTATTAAAATCGATCAATCGCAGCCGCGAGGCTAGTTTTCCGTCTTGTTTCGGCCGCGAGGCCCACCCAGTCTTGCCGAGACATTGTCCAAGTTGAGTGTAAGCAGCCCAACCTGCCGCCGATCATTATATACTCACCCGCTCGTTGCATCGTCCCGAGTTCTGTTTCCTCGCCCGACCGTGGCGGTCCTGTTGATTCCCGCCGAGGATGAATCCACCAGCTCGTGACACTGCCCGCCCAGGTGATGTATTCCATTGCATATCCTCCCGTTTTGTACCAGTGTCGGTCGCGTGACCGGTATGTTCATCTAATGCGGACCAAGGTCGTGTGCATTTCTCATTCGCATGGCTGTATCGGCCACAGCAGTTCGTTCCCATCAACCACGGCGTTTCCCAGAGCTACTTGAATGCCCATGGCTCCGGCGCGACGAATGGCCTTGTCGCCTCGATGAGTTGCCACCGCCGGCGCGTTCCAGCTCGCGCTCCAGCTCTTCGGCCCTCTGGCGAAAGCCGCGCACGATCTCGCGAATTCCGGCGATGCGGTCAAAGTCCAGCTCGAGCTCGTCGATCTGCGCCATGATTTCGTGGTACCGCGCGATCTCGGCGTCGGCGTTGTCGATGAGGTTGCCGGCGCGGTCGTAGACGCTGAGCGTCACGACTTGAGACTGCTCCATCAGGTACTCGAGCCGCTCCTGGATCGACTGCATGACCCGGTCGAAATGGCGGCCGAGAGCACTGAGCGACGAACTGTCCATCATCAGCATCCCCTGGGACGAGGCGCGGCTCGCGGCGCGCGATGACGTCGAGCCCGCGCCCCCGGCCGCCGCCACGGCTTGCTGCCCATGCCGCAGGAGCTCGATTTGGTCCTCTGTCAACCCTAGATGGGTGTCTGGCACGGCATTGGGATCCGCAGCGGGTTGTTGCGACGACATGGCGGCTGTCACACCAAGAGCTGAGGCTCCGATCCCGGCTGGCTGCTAGTACTGTCGTGTAGCCTCGCGGTTGCCACCCTCGGCCCGGATCTACTTGCTATGTTGCCGATCGACGCAGGAGGAACGCTAGCGGAAGTCCGGATAGTCGCCCGAAAGCCGCCGGGCCTGCCCTGCGAAGACCAACCCAGGTTTACTCTTCTCGTAAAGTGTACTTTTCAGTGCCTCCGGCGCACCGCTGGGGTTTGTATTCGCGGGATGGTTAACCTTAATGCCTCCCGGTCAGGGGAACGGCGCACCGTGTTACGGCGGTGGGAGAACAAGGTTGCGGGGTATGCGGTGGCTTCGCTCCAAGACCCGGGTCCTCGGTTGCTGGCGGGTGTGAATGCGACACCGATAGCTCGAGCGTCGGCGACGTCTTGGGCTCGTTCGGCGTCATCGTTCCGCTGGCAGTGTCGGTCACTGCGTCGATGCCATAACAGCTTGGCCGGCAGGCGAGTGCGACGGTCTTGTGCGAGGTGTTAGGCGACGGCAGCAGCGCTTTGGAGGGGTGTCGAGAAGCAAGGGAAAGTTGCGGGCCGGATGCGAAAAGCGGTCGCAGCGATGCGTGGCCGTCCCAAATATCCTTTCCTCCTCTTGTGGTACACGCCCAACGAAGTTGCCAGACCCGGCCGTCTCGTTCATGTGTTGCGCCGCGTCCAGCCCACCGTCCGTAACTTGGCGGAATAGTGCCCTCGTATATATTTCCGTTGTTCTATGTCGGGTATGGCTCCTCAACCTCTCCGAGACATTCGCGGCGGCGTTTTCGACTCCTTGTTCAAGATCGGAGCTAAGACTTTTGGTTGGGTTTAATTATACCGCCTTTCCCCACGCGGGATACACATCAGGTGACGGTCAGATGCTGGACCACACTAATTTGGGGTTGCGTCCGAAGGGAATCCAAGCCGATCAACTCGTGCAAATTGCGTGACGTGCGTCTCAGAGCCGTGCCGTGAAAACTCGGTCAAAAGCGTCGATAGCGAGCAAGCGGTTTCGGAATTCGAGCGGTTACGGCTAGGGTTTAGAGAATGCAGGTGATGCCGTTGAATTGGTGACCAATGGTTTTGTCTCCGGGTGACTGCACGACGATTGGCGTTGATCATGGAAGTTGTTGAGTTTCCCGTCGGCTGCAGAATCCCATCTGGCCCCCTTGCTGAACACCACGAGACCCCACAGCTGGGGATAAGAGCTTTGACATTGACAGGGGTCTGAATCGAGGTGAGTGAGACGAGACATTGAGTTTCGTGATGCAAAGAATCATTGTTTAACAGCGAAAGCAATGTCCGGAGGTCTCGGGCGACGTAGATTAGCCTTGAATGCGCCTCATTTTTCTTCACCCGCAGCGGTCGCGCAGATGCGGCCACTCGGCCTCTGAGGCGGCCTGGATTTGTCTCCGACTCTCTGGAACGACGAGGGATCCCGGTTCGTGGCGTCGCAGCCGCAGTGCATGGAGCGACGTCCAACAAGACGCAAACCTCTAGGTATGTATGTACGATAAGTGAGCCAGTCCACCGCTGTATTTGCTCGTTGTCTTCAGCCAACAGCATTGGGGCCTACCGATGCCTATCAGCACAATCTCAAGCTTATTGGAGGGAGAGTTATTCGGCCCGTTCGTTCTGCAGGTCCACTGGTGACACTTTCACAGTATCCCAGTAATCTGTAGGGCTGACCAATTGACCCTGGCGGCAGTTGGCATATTTGGTTAGTGATATGAGTGTTCTGTAACACACTTACACGGGCACCAAACATGTTCAACGTTTGGTATCCCAAAATGCGCTTCTTGCAACTAACTGCCTTGAAGTTTTCTTGGAGATTCCCGAATTCGAACTTCTCAGCCCTCCACACGCAGCAGTGGTGGACGAGAAGGTACCACTGGAGACCGGAGATGCCCCTTCCGAGCATCAACTCGCCTAGCAGAGTCGTTCTTTCTAGTTCTGTATCCTGCATGCAGGTCCCGCACCGGACTCACCCGTTAACGAGCCGCTCTTTCCATACAACTTGACTGTTGTAGGCAGATGTTCCCGGCTTGCAGGCGGTATCACCCGAAAACTCTACGCTCGGTCAGAAGGAGCCCATTTGTATTCCAGATCTCACCCTTGCCTCACCGTTGGATGTCGGCTAGGAATCTCTATCATGGAGCCGAGTTGGTGTGGCTGCAGCATCGATATCCCGCATTTCCGACTCAACCCCCGCATCACCGCGGGTTACGATTCCATCAATGAACGATCGTTGTTATGCAGGGAGATGGCAGGTATAAGTAGAGCTTTGGACTTGACCGTTCTCAGCGGTTGAGATAGTAGACTAGATCTGAGATTTGTATCGGTTTAAACCATGGTGTCTCTATCTGGACTGGCCATTTTCGGCCTCGGCCTTGTCTCGCGCGTGTCCGCGACTATCCTTCAAAATGGCCAAGTGAGAGAGACTAACTTCCCAAATACCCGCATTGGTCGATCCGCGCATTCGTTCAAGACGTACCCGCCCAACGCCCCTGAGATATCGTACAAGGGGCGGTGGGACTCGCAACATGTTTCTTGGTGGTCGTGAGTGGACATCCGTTAAAGCAAGGAAATAAATGATCTATGAAGCTAACAATCACCAGAGCCCCCGGTATCAAATTCGGCTACACCGGACAGACGGTTGCCATCTCATTCGGCAACCTAACCGACGATGGCGTTCTGGTCGGTTACCGCATCGGAGGGCTCGACTGGACCTTCACTAACATTACCGCCGGAGCTACCCACCTGCTCGTGAGCCCGGAAACCCCAGGCTCAAACGAGACCGGCCCGGTCAACCCGTGGACCTTTGAGATGCGGGTGACGAACTGGGCCTACGGCGTGCAAATTGATGCCGTCCATGTGGCTGCTGGAGAAAAGCTGATCAAAATGCCCGACTTCGGCCGTCGGATCGAGGTGATTGGCGATAGTCTTGCCTCGGGCATGTACACAACGTACGAGGGCTTGTCAAGCTGGGGCTAGTATGTTCACTCCGGCTTGCTTGGACGATGGTATGGTGCTGACTGACATGGCGAAGTGGCCTCGGGGCTGGTCTGGGTAACACGGAGTTTGCGGTTACCGCTTATCCCGGAATCTGCGCGGCCGACCAAGACTGCTGGGGCAACCCTAGGGGACAAGTCCATCAGTGGTTTTACACTGCCGACACAAGCCATCGCGCCTCTGTAATTCACGGTGGTAAGTTGAGGTCCCCCAGTTTTATGACCACCTGCGCTCACACACAATGTAGACAACCCGGAGCCGTGGGACTTCAAGAAGCACCCGGCTGCTGATATTGTGGTCATCAACATTGGTACAAACGACCACAACCAGGCAAACAACGTCTCAACTGAGGCCTACATTGATGCTTTGACCAAGATCATCCAGGGCGTCCACGGAAAGTATCCAAAGGCCCAAGTCATTGTCATGGTGAGCCTCCCTTATCAACTCCAAGGGCGCCAGAGGCATACTAACACACCATTCCACAGTCCCTCTGGCTGGGATTTTACCAGTCCGGTAACACATACTTCCCCAGGGCTCCCGACGGCTGGGTCAAGGAGATCTACCAGATGGTCAAGTGGTAAGCATACCAAACCAACTCCCAACACAACACCGCCTAGCCAAACTCACATCGCAATCACAGGTTCAACTCGGACGCCTACCTCCGCAACCCCACCATCTACGACGGCGTCACCAAGAAGACGTCCAAGACGGGGAAGAAGGCGAAGCCCTTCGTCCACTACTTCAACACGACGGGCATCATGCAGCACAACGACATCGGGCCGCAGTGGCACCCGACTGACGTGGGCGCTATCAAGGTGGCCAGCCATCTCCAGCAGTTTATTCGGATCAAGTTTGACTGGAACTTTTATGCTACGGGGCCAGAGTGAGTTTTTGACTTGTTTTGCCTTGTGTTCCTTTTTCACCTCGCCAGATGAGAGCTGTGGAGGAGGCTAACTGTTGCGTTAGGGTCTTTCACGAGACGCTGTACTGGAACGATGAGACCGATTACTGAGAGGTTGTGGTTGGGCAAGAGGCTGGAAAGTTGGACGACAATGACATGATGATGATGATGCGAAGGATATGAGAGAGAAACACGCATGCACACAAGCCAGTAATTATTCGTCACTGCCATCAGGGTAAATATCTACAAGGCTCAATCAAGTCTCCAGTAGTCAAGGAGTTTTGGCCAACCTCACATCAAATAACCTACCTTGTATAAACAACAGAAACTCGGGCTTCTCTGCCCTCCTTTTGGCATTCAAAGTTGACAAAGCGGTGGTGGAGGCCGAGATTCACTGAGCGAACCAGCCACAAACACCGCCAAAGCCTGCTTCATCGTTTCAACACCAGCACACCGTTAGTTACTTGACCCGTATTACCGACTCCCCGGCGGTAGAGATCAGCGGCAAACTCATCAACAGCGAGAGCCTTGCGGGTTGGGGGTCTGGTGCTTGACGCGGGTGTGCTGTGTGTGTTAAGCGAGCGTTTTCACCCAAGCCCGTCGTCAACGTTTTCCTGTCTTGTCTTTGTGTTTCCCCCCTGAGTTCCTCATGAGATTCTACCGTCTCCCTTCCCCCGTTGCGGCTGACCGTTTCCCTACTTTGCCAACGGCCACGGCGATCTCAAGGCGGCTCACGACGCTTACCTCCGGCACCTGTGTCGTTACCCCTGGGATCGAGATTCCAGATGCTGTGATAACCATCCCCTCGGAGACTTGGCTTCACCTCCAGTCTGGAAACGAACTCGCAATGGTGACTGCCGCCTGCGTATCACGACACTCAGCTCTCGCCCGCCCGCACTTTTTGCCCTTTCTCGGCCCCAGGCGTAGCCCAAAGCGGTCTTATTGTCCGGCAACGGGGGGCGGCAACACAACCCATGTTTACGTTTAAACACGGGGAGCGATCCGGCCGGCTGGTGATCTCTGCGGGTGAGCCTCGCTTCCACCACCCGCGTCTGTAGCGTAGCCTCCCTTGTTTGCGAGGGCATGAGGTGAGGTTTGGCTGCTCCAAGCCCTGGTCCCAAGGACCGAAGTACCTGTAACATGTCCAGACTCCCCCGGGGGCCCCTTGGACGCCTAGCAGGGTTGAAGGGGCGGAAGGATGGCTCCCACGACGATCTTGACTCTTTTCCCCCCTGCCGGGTCGAGCAAGGGGGGCCGGGAGGAACTCCGTTCGAGACGAATGCATCGCGGCAGGGGCCTGGATTCCGGTACCGTCTAGACTCAGCTGTTCGCGCGATGATCGCGATTTTCGTCCCTGCCCGCCGGCAGGGGGCTAGCAAGTTGGGGGTGGCGGCCTTGCCGACGAGAACGTGGAGACCGTTGTGGTTGATCAGGAACCGCCGAGATTGTGGTGATCGCTGGTGGGTTTCTTCGGCTCTTAACCCCATCCTTGCCTGGTTTGGAAGCTCCAACCGAACTTTTTGTGGTTGCCTCCATGCGATTTACCCATGCATCTTTTTTGGCCATCCCTCAACTTCCATGGTTACAGGTAGCCACAGTCAAGAGATCGATACACCGCTCCTGACGATCTGACCGATTGCCAACGATCCCGTGGATATGCCTCGATTCCCTGAGCGCTGAATGGCACGATAGGAGACCCCCCCGTATGGCCACAGAGGAGAGGATAGACTCCGATCTCGTGACTCTTTTTCGCCCGCGAGGGGCCACATCTTGGGTCTCCGGGGACCTGGTGTTGCTGCCTCCGGCGATGGCATCAAGTCGTCAAAATTACGTTCATGCGGACGGAGTTGGCCGTGTAAACGGCTAAACACTCCGCTTATACCCGCCGCTTGGACCTCTTTACCGGGGCTGCCCGACTCACCGTCTCGCGAGCCTGGGTGACGAAGCAGAAAAGTATCGGCCTTTGGCGAAGAGCGTCTCGGACATCGGCCTCCTGCATCAATCAAGCGGCCCGGGTATGGTGTTTGCCGTGTCTGTCGTCGCTTGGCCATTTCTCGCGCGACAACCCTGATTTAGGGTTAGCTATGGGCAGGCCCAGGAGAAAGAAAGCCTTAGTCACCCCTGTTGTTTACCCAGCCCCTTACCTCGGCAGCTGGCCGACCCGGCGTGTCAAAGGCGGGCTTTGACACGGCGCGTCTGAAACGCCAACCCCGTCCCACCATCCGGCCGCCGAATGCTGAAGCCAAAAAACCAGCATCCACACTCGGGGCGACGGAACTGTTTCCACCACTCTCTTGTGTTTGACTTGTTGGTGCATGGCAAAAACGGGCACGAGGCTGGCAACCAGCCTTGCTGGAGGAAGGCAAACCTCCCAAAGCGGGCGAATCGAATCTAGATCCGAGGCACCCCATCTGATCGGCGACGTGGAAGATTGCTCGTCGCCATTCCCGGCGGGCACTAGGGATCCCCTCCCGGGCGCTGGCGCGTCCCAATTTCATTTCCACCGCACCTATTTTTACCGCGTATCACACAATGTGATGGCGGCATGTCTCTGATCCCACGCTCCCGTGCTGCCAAAAATCTCACAGGGTCCTCCTTCTGCGCCAGCTGCCTTGGCGTGGTGTAGTGATGACCCGTTTGGGATGACAAGAATGGGAGGGCAAGCACGGGACACATGCGCGTCTGAGACATGCATGCAGAGACGAGATTGGGCTTGCGAGGTGATAGTGGTGAAAATGGAAAAAATGGGGAGTCCCCTAAGCCCGCCTCCAAGATCCTTGGCCGCTGACTCGTGAGGTCGGCGACTTTGGATTCGTCGGTTTGTTGTTCGAGTTGGTAGGGGTTCACAAGCGAAAGACCCGAGAACATGGGTACGGGAACGGGTGGTGGTGCGTGCTCCGTGCTTGTCGTCGTTAAGTTTAGTTTAGCGCCATGATCTTCACGGGCCTTTCGGCGCCCACGCACAACGCCGTCGTTTCAGCCCTTGCCTTGACTCCCTGAGAGGCGTTGAAAGCGGGCGATCACGATGACGATCTTCCGGGGAAGAGCGAAGGATGCAGAAGCCGAAGAGGGGTCTTTTGTTCAGCTCGAATTTCCATCACATTGCTGATTGCCTGCTTGAGAGCGTGCTCCGAAAGCAATCAAACCACAGGAGCGAGTTCCTGAGTCGTCACAAACTGCGCGCCAAACTGCGCGCCGGTATGTCCGCTCCACGAGCCTCGGGCATGTCATCGGGGTTCCACTGCGATAATCTCTGATGTTGAAGTTGGCGGAAACGGCGGACAAAGCAGCAGCAAAGAAAAATAGTTGCATCTTGGCACTGGTGGACTCTCGACCTTCCCTCCCAATTCCTCAAGCGAGGCGCAATGATCCTCGCAGATCCCTGCATCTCTGGATGGACGGCAGTTGCTACGGGACGACAAAACGTGGTGTGTGGATTGCTCGGTTTTGACATGTGGCGGTCTCGTGTCATCCCAAGAGTCGAGTCGTGCCTTGCCCTGGCGGAGGACAGCACGGACGGGAGTGGAATGACGGGATGGGGGGATGTGTGGATGCGTCGCTGCTGATGTGTGACAGTGGCCCAAATCCCGTGTTTGTGGCGATCCGTGAAACGATAGATCTGGCGCATTGGGCAATGGGGCCGTCGTGGCGCCGTGGGGGACAACAGCTACACCAACACGACTAGCAAAGCAGTCCAACATGTTGGTCAGCAGCAGTGAGCTCCTAGTGAGTTAGTAGGCAGCCAGTATTGAATGGGCCATGCAAGACGGGGCTGGCGCGTATCCCATTGGACTCATGGGTACCTGGTGTAGGCGTGTGAGCGTGATAGGAATCCGAGTCGGGTTGCTGTGCATCAAACGATGCGCAATCTTCCCATCGTGGCGCAAGGTAACAAGCCGGCAACGCTGGTCGGGATTCCGATGCCAGCAGCTTTGACGATTTGCGGTGGTAATCCCCGATGCTGCGGTCTCGAACCTGCTGTTGCTGTTTCCCACAAATCCATGATCCTGGCCTGTTAGCATGTGGCATGGCATGAGCGTGACTCTCCATCTCAGATCCCTCAGCGCTGTTTCTTGCCTCCTTGCCTTGCCTAGGGCCAGTTGGCAGGGGTTCCCAGGGTCCCAGCCCAATACGCAAACTCATTCCTGATTTGCCAGCCTGTCTCGCCTGTCTTTGCCGCGCCGCTCGCCTGTCGGGAGCTGGCCCGGACTGGCACGCTTTAGCTCCATGACATCAGCCACGCACACCACGAATGCCCACGCAAAAGTGCTTGATTGCCCGCCACAATTCACCATGCCATGGCTCGATGCAGGAAAGCGTGGCTAGCACGCGGCGCGCTGATCGTTGATCGGCCTGATGCATGCTGCATTGATGCCAACCCCCCGACGAAAATCCCCTGCTGCCCCTCGCCAAACGGTTCCCCATTCAGAACGAGCAGATGCGCAAGAGCTTGGCAGGACCGCCGACCCTCGTTGCCTCGCTCGAGCCTCGAAAGTTGATCGACAATGATTGACCAAAAGTGTGGTGGGGACCATGCACGAACGAGGGCCGAGGATCGCCTTGCAGAAATGCGGAATTGGGCCAAGCAGCAGCCGAACATGGAACTCCAGAAAAAACCGAACACGGGAGAGAGACAAGGTGGAGCCCGACGAACGCACGCCAGAAGCGCGCTAGAACAACCAGCAACAAAAAAAAAAAAACAGTTGCCCGGCCCCCCGCTCCCCGATAGACTTGCTACCTAGCTGACGAAGCAAGCCTTCCTCACGGGCTAACGAAAACCCCTCCCCAACTGCTTTCTTAGCGCAATTAGCCCGGCAAACCCCGCTGATGCGCGCAAGATAACAAAGCCAACCCAAGAAAAAAAAAAGAGATGGAAGGGCGGTTTGATGCACGCCTTCGACCCACCACAACGGACATTGGGGTGGTTTTTGGCAGCATCGAGCGCAGATCCCCTACGCCTGTCGTCACCACACCACCCTTTCCATCCCAGACGACTTGGTTACCTTAAACTGGCTTGGACAGCGTGTGACGGTGCAACGGTTTTCATTCGAATGTTGCGTTTTTATTTTATTTAGTTATTATTTTATTTTATTTCATTTTTATTTTACCTTCCAGTTCATTGCCGGGGAGCTGACGAAGCGATGATCTGCAAAAACCCACCGTTCTCGAGGGGGGGAACACCTCGGTATCGAGAAGGGGATAGGTGTCCCTTCCCAATGGTTAGGTTCCCCCATCCACCGATCAGGTCATTTTTCTTCAAGAGATTTTTTTGTCTCAGCCAGCGCCCACCTCCACTAACTAACTAACTACACCACAAACCACACTAGCCACCTATGCTAGCTTCGGGCATGTGCGGGTTGCGTGTGCGTGTTGCGTGTGCATGTATGTGTGTGTTGTCCATCGTTTTTGTCTCTCCCTCCCGTCGAAGCCGCGCCCGCGCTGCACATAAGCGATTCTCCACTTTACTCCGGGTAACCCCCCGGTGATCTGCGATCATCCCTGCATCGTGGGGTATCCGGCCAGGGGTTCAGATCCGTTTCGGCCGGCGGCGCCGGGCTAACTTGATGTTCGCAAGACCCGGGAACCCCCAAAAAGGCGGTCTGGCTGCGCAGGTGCAGAACGGGAGTTGTAGTCGGTGACGGTGATGGGGGTAATGGGGAAAATGTGAATGCGCTGTGTGTCCAGTTCTTTTTTGGGGGTGGTTTTGATTTTGGGGAGCGAAGAATTCGGGTTGAGCTTGGCATGGGAATTTGGATAAGGTGATGGGGGTTTTTGAGTTTTGGTTAGTACAGACCTGGCCAGGGGCAACGGGACATTCGGGAAGCCGTCGCTTTGCATCACCACCCATGGTCCGATCTTTTTTGTTGCCGAACCCGGCAATTTGGAAGCCTAGCAAACTTAAATTATCAGAAAATGACAACCAGAGTAGTCTTCGTAATGTCTTGATTTTCTATTGTGCATGTTCGAAAAGTTACTTCCGATCCCGACAAGTTCCGCAATTCTGTTTTTGGCATGGCAAATGCTGTTTGAGATATGTTGTGTACTGTGTAATATGTACGACACCAACTGTGCACCATGTGCGTGTTATTCTCCGGCCCAAGTCGGGAAGACCCTGTGTTCTTGACGTTTCGAAACACGATCGCCGTGAGACACATGACACTCTGGCAGGGAACGCCGTGTTGTTAACTTTATTGTCTTGACATTTTTATTTTGCTCATTTTCACCGCTGTCTTGCGCATCATCCTCATCAGCGCCATCCCTGCGTCCCCGGAGATTGTACATACAAACCGCCCAAGCGGGCCCAGTCCTCCCCCCTTGAATCTATACACATTACGTTGCTCCGGTTGGAGTAAACGTTGGTCGGATACGTCGTGTCGACAAAGGAAAGAGTGACAAAGGAAAATAAAGTCATCCAAACAAAAGAAAACAACGCCCGTGTAAATGCTTCCGCAACCCAGACCAGACAAAATATATCCCTTGAGACCGGGTTCGCCGCCGCCGCCGCCGACTTCGCCACGCCGTGGGGTGATGAGGAATATCATCCTCCGAAGGGGCCTCCCCTGTCTGAATAATCCCTTTCGCCACCATACCCATAGTCGCACGTGAGGTCCTTGCCGAAACACCACGCCTCCGTTTTCCCCATGCGCCAAGCCGTGCAGATGATGGTCCATCCTTGAACTCCGCCTTGAGATAGATGATCGCCCGGAAGGAAAGAGATTAGAAACTAAAAAATACCGGTTGTCGTACTTGGTCGTGGGTCGCATATCCTATGACCGCCAGGGCCTGGGATGAAACTGGTAGGTCTATGGGTGGTTGTGGGCCGGTGATTCTCCTCTCGAATTAAAAATACACCATTTTTGAGCGTCTTTTTTTTCCTTTTTTTTCCGTGGTCGATTCGGGTTAGGGGCGGCTTCCCCCGGTGTTGCTGTTCATGGTGCCGGTGCTGCTCGTCGTGCTGCTGCTGTCGTAGTTGTGGCACCCACGCTCGTGCCGCTTCATGTTGCTGCGCACACTGAAGGCCTTGCCGCAACCGGGGAACGGGCACTTGAAGGGCTTCTCACCCGTGTGCGAGTGGCTGTGGATCCGCAGCGAGCTGGGCCGTGAGAAGGCTTTGCTGCACGTCGGGCAGATATACCGGTCCTGGCTCTGGGGAAAGGATGCCGACGCCGAAGGGGCAATGTAGTGATGGTGCTGCCAGGGGTTTCCGGCCGTCGGCGCAAGAGTCATAGACATGGACATCGGAGGCGGGAAAGACTGCAGTGACACATTAGTCATGATGTTCCGTCTGAACTGGCTGCGGTTACGACATACCTGTGGGAGCGGTCGCTGGTAGTAGAGGCCGGACATTTGCGTCTGCGGTGGCGCCGCAGATTGCATCGGAGGATAGTACGAGGGCATGGCTGGTTGACTCATGTACGCAGGGCCGGGAGCGTACTGGGGCTGGTATGCTGAAGCCTGGACAGAAACTCGCGGGACGGCGGCGGCGGCGGTCATCTGCCGTGCATCGGCTTCCATCTGAAGTGGTGGCGTTGCCTCAAAGAAGTAGTTTGACCCGTTCGGCACCTGGCTCACCGACCTTGTCGATGGCGAGTTGAAACCTTCAAAGGATGCATCCGAGGACATGGGCGGGCTGGGCGGGAGTCCTGTCCGAATGGTTACCGGGTTGGTGTAATGCGAAGAGTTGGGCCTCGTCTCCGGCTTGGATCCTTGCGCTGGGGTCGAGTCAGTATCTAGTTGTCCCATGTCCCACCACGAGCTGCTCATACATTGCTGTTGCTGCTGCTGCTGTTGTTGTTGCTGCTGCTGGGACTGGGGCGACGTTTCCGAAGTCGGCGATCCTTGGTCTGCAAGCCCGAGGAGGTTCGAGATAGAGGGGAGCGAGCACTTTGCCGCCTCATCCATTGGCGGTGAAGGTGGCGGCATGTAGCCATACTGAAGGCTATGCTGAGGTGCGTGCGCGTAGTGTGCGACCATTGTGTTTGCCATTGTTGTGAGGGGATGAGCCCAGCTAATGGCGAGGTGTTGTTATATTGGGTTGATGCAAGGTGGTAGGCGGCCGTTTGGTGGCTGCAGCTTCTCGATGCAAGTGAGTCGTATGTCAAGGTGAAGGGGACGTTGATATCCAAAGTCGAAGGTTGCTGTGGGGGTGCTTGTGGTCTGGATTAAGTACTAAGCATATGCGCTGAGAGAGAAGCTTGTTGACTTTTGGGATAATGGGGGTGGGAGAACCGGGGCGTTTTGTACCATCAGATCTCCCGAAGAACATCCTTGGAGAATATGCGGAATGATCAAGTGGAAATCCACACGAAATCCACACGTTGATCCCCGGGACCAAGGCGGCCACCAGTGTTGTCACAAATTGGGTGTGGGTCTGACCGGCGGCCTGGGGGTGTTGTCCCAGACCAGGACCACGGCCCATGGCCGATGTTGATCAGAGGAGACCCCTCCGCCCCTCCATCCGTCATCCCCCAGGGGCCCCTGCCTTGTGCCAGGACCGGCGGTACATGGTACATACATGCGTCCAAGCTTATAACAACTCCTGATATGATGGCTCCGACTCCGGGTGCGCTTGAGCCCAATGTCCAGACCCTGTCGCTGCCGCCGGCCGGAAACACCACACACACAGCAAAGCGGACCGAGGGCCGCTGGACGGGTCCCGACTGATATGATTGCCATTGATCTGCCGAGTCCAAACGTCACAGACTCATGCTGAGCCAAGGCCACCCGACACGTTAAGCCGAACGTTGCCCTATGCGACCTAGGGTTTCTGGAGCGAGAGATTTTCGATCGAGGCACACTGCCCACAATGCTGAAGAATACCCAAGAGCAGGACGGTGCGCACGTTTCTGTGGCGCGAGCTGCATGCTGCCCACGCTAGCTCGAACGGGTGACACACTCTCCTGCATTTTCCTGGCTGCCGGTTTGCTGGGCTTTTTTGAAGCCACACGGACCACTTACCCAAAACAGGGGCTACTGCCGGACCCAAGGCTTGGTTTGCGGAGGGGGGGTGAGATGGACGAATCGGTACGTACCTCCAGCCCTGGCCGGCCTGTCACGGCCGCTTGGGCGTTTTGGGGGTGGGGACCCCTGAGCCAGACACACGGACGCACAAACTTGAGACGAGTATCGACTCCAAGCTCTTGTGCTGAATGACGGCAAGGCCAGCAGGGGTGGCATGCATTGGTTTGTGCTGTGACCGGATGGCTGAGTTGATCTTATGCCGTTCATCATGACGGCTTCAAACTCCCCTCTCGAAACGGGCGCCTCGGGGCCATCTGCCGCCCGGGTAGTGCATCGTTTTTCCAGAACTCTGGTGATCTACTGAGCCGTGCAGTCTATCCCCCGCTCCATTTTTGCGGGAGATCTAACGTGATTCTGCACGGGGTTGAGGTCGAGTCGACGCGCCATCGCGGTGGTTTGCACCGCTTGGAAGAATAGCATGCATCAAGCTGCGAACGGGCGGTCGTGGCAAGCTTCATGTCTGGAACTCTTGTCTACGTTCCGGCCAGCCGGCCGCTTCCCCAGCTTGCGTCTTGGGTGACAATCCTCCACCCCATGAACCGAACGTTTCTGTGGTCCACGGCAGATGTTGACGATCGATGGCCGCTCAACAAGAGATCGCTGGAGTGCTGATGATGAGTGGACGTTGGTGGGCCCCCGCCGTTGCTGGCAGTTGTTTCGTGCATGGCTAGGGTACGACGTACCGTTACCGTCGCTTAGTAGCTCTGCGCCTGCGGAGTCCTTCCGAGAGGGATCTTCACCGGTCCTGTCAACACCAACATTCACGCCTGCGAAACTTTCGATCCTTTTGCCATGGACATGATGGAGTCGGGTCAACTAGCTAACTAGTTAGTCAGCGTTTACTGATGGCTTGACTCTCCCGGCACGACCGCCGGAAAGGCCTTGGCCCTGACGATTGGCGAAAGAAAGCTGCCGTGGAAGCTAAGACAAGCTCATGCGCGCGAGGCTCCGTGCTCCAGACCCGTTTCTCGAGAAACACATGGGGGTTCTCGGAAACAAAGGCCCATCGCAAGAGATCACCTCAACTTCGCGATCGAGTGAGGCTCCAGGGGCCGTGGGATTGTCGACGGGGTTCAGGGGTCCCTGATCATCCCCGGTAGCGAGTCTTAATGTTGACTGGGGCCCAGCCGGAAAGAGTGCAGCCTGTCTGGCCCTGTGTTTGACGTGCGGCAGGGGCCCACGGAAAGATTTCAAGAAATCGGTACGGTTGATGCGCTTGGTACGCTTTGGGCTCCTGGCGAGGCCGGAATGAGAAAGAGGGACAAGCAAATGGCTTCTTGTGCCACATCCGTGCCACATCCGCGGTTCGCTCCAAGCCGGCCAGAGCTAAGTCCCAAGGCATAAGGACGGGACGAAATTCCCGAGAGCAGGCAGTCTCAGCAAACCGAAACCAATCCGTTGTCACTCGTGCATGGGTCGACATGCAGGATTTGGGACGACATCCTAGCAGCCCAGATGCGGACGATTGCAGTCTCCTGCGTCAAGAAAAGCTTGCCGTATTTGCTCCATCCCATCTTGTCGTAGCATCCTTTTCCGAAACGGACAACTGTGAAATGCAACCATGAGCGGTGATCATGTCCGCGCTGAAATACCGAGGCTGGCCGGGTTGCTTGATGTCATCTGGAGTTGGGGGACCAGCAACACGACTACTTCCTATCCATGGATCATGACTGGGCGTCGAGCTCTGCGAACCGGAAGATGGAGGATGAACTGAGGTTACGAGTTGGTTAGCACCTGAGCACAACGGTGAAGTGAGAATCGAAGGTTGTGTTAGTTGTGTAGTAGTTAGATGAGCATTCCAGGAGAGTTAGGTTAAGGATACCCGACAAGCCGGAAGACTCTGTGTAAACTAAACACAAGCCGAGTCGAATTAGGGCAGCGAAGCCCTCAGCATGTAAATTTAATCTGCTTGTGACTGGGATGCTCAGTTGCTCCTTCTGTCTGAGTTGCCAATTAGGATTCAAGTCCCAGTGTTCTGGCAAGAGCCACGTTGGCGACTTCCATCCACAGACGGAATATCGACCTCGACCTCGCTGAATTCCGCTTTCGGTTACCTACTGTGTACCTCTAGTTCCCCACTGCCACAAAATGTGGTCGAAAAACCTGCGTTAGGTGTAACTACTCGGCACTCGGTCTCCTTGCGTCAGTCCAGTCTCAACTCTGTTGATCACGGCCGGTCTGAATTTGCGTCTGAATGGAATGACTCCAGAACCCCGCGATTAGGATTTGGGTCCGGTGCGGACCTGGTACCCGCCCGGTCACCTATGTTAGAGGCCCGCTACACCTCTTCGCTTGCCGTTACCGGCTTCTCCGTACTCTCGGCTCTTGAGCAGTGAAGTTCCAGGCCTGGTTGCCGGCCAACTCTGCGGCACTTGCGGCACAGCACCTTGTCTTGGCTTGGCCGAGGAGTTTGGGACGGAAGAGTCAGTCAGTTTGTGGACTGTGGCTTGCTTTGCTTTTTGTTTTGTTTTGAAGCCGTCGCTTAAGCCACTCGGGTGGCTGGGTGATTGGTGTTGAGTCGTGTGGTCGTGTGGTCGGGCGTCTTCTCTTCACTTTCACTCACGGTCTCACCCACCCCCGCCAAGTCGCACATCGCATGGCATCGGATCGTCGACGACATACTCTTTTGGTGCTCCAGTCCCCTGTCCCAGCCACGAGCCAACAAACCGCCCCAACTGTCATTTAATGTTCCGGAATTTTCGAGACGACCCGTGGAGACCATCACCCAACCGCTCAGCCGCTTTAGGGCTCTCCATCGACAGATCACTGAGCTTCCGTCATCCTCGTTCCTCAGTGGGAGCCTGCCCCCCGGGGCCCCAGAGCTCAGCTTCATCGTTGTGGACGGCACAGAACGGCTGTACTTCGGGCGCTCTTTGATTGCCGTTCATATGACGCATGATATACCCCAGCCTTTTCCCCTCGACGATGGCTGGGCGGTCACCCGCCTGCACGTCTCTGGTTCCAACGTCGTACTCGACTGTCGCGCTCCCCTGCAGGCAATACCGGTTTCCCAAACGGACATTACCCGCCTCGCGGGCGATCGACGAGGCGTCGGCTTAGCGCCGCTCGCTTAGGTCCTCGAAAGGCTTCAGTACTCCTTCTGGAATAGCGCGTGATCGGCGACCGTTTTCATCCTTTTGGGCTCGGGAAATATGCCACGCTGCCGTCGCATGTCATGTCATCAACCTCTAACCACCTTCCCTTTTCGGATACTCCAAGCGTCGTCACGATGGAACCTGCATCGACATCTCCATCGTCTTCTTCACCCTGCCCCGTCCCCACGCGCTGAAACACCACTCCTGTCGTCAACAGCGTTTGCGTCCCACGCATTCATCCGGGCCGTCCAAAAAGGATTGATCATTCCTTGTAAAAACCAACACAGTTCCAGTCGGCAAAAATCACCAAAGGACATCACAACCCCCGCGCCGTTGTCCCTTGGCGAACCGCAGGCGGGAACAGACGAGCGAGATTGTTGGCGCGCACACATTAACCCCCTTGAATACCGTCGAACAAGGTCTCGAAAGTTCCAATTTCGCGAGAGACGGAGCGATGATGTAACCGCAGCTCCGGCCTTGGTGGCAGCTCCGGCCGACAGCGCGTCTGGGCTGGCAGCAAAACTCCCCAATTGGCCCGGTCCGAGGTGGTGAGCAGGGGGGAGGTCCCGGCCCACACCTCGATGCAACGAAAGGCGATCTCCAAGGGGTGGAATAGAGTTTGTGGAATCTGTCGATCAGCGCAGGGGAGATCTCTCATCAAACCAGAAACTTGTTAAGAGCGTCAGGACACGACATAGAGACGAACCCGTCGTGTCGTCAAGCGCCGCTCGACTTCCACCCGCCTTCAGTTGGCAATGGTGAAGACAGATGCAGGGCGATATCTCATACCAGCCCGGTGTCAGATACTGCCGCCCCACTTCAGTTGCTGTCCCATTCACTCAGTCTCTCATGGACTCACCGGCTCATGTCCCGTAAGAGGGACCATAATGAGGCTGTGTCGAGTTCATTTCCGCGACGACTGACAGGAGAACCTTTCGCACAGTGCATGCTATTCGGTACCAGCTCGGCAAGCACATCCGGAGATCAGAAGTTGGGTGTGCATCCCCGATTCGAATGGGCGGAGCCCGCTACCAGCACCGAGGCTCAGGTAGGGTGTTATTATCGATCCCCGTTCCAAAGCTCTGGCTTACCCAGTGTAACACCGACTCTTCGAGCTTCCTTCTGGGGCTGGCCAAAGCAGTCACTTGCCATTGTGACGAAGGGCAACCTATCACGGCGAGCCAACTGTTTCTGGTTCGTCGGTGGCGTTGTCCCCGCGGAACCAAAATCTCTCTGCTAATATACGTAGCATGTATGGACGAGGATCACATGGAGCCTCAGGAATACGGTGCATCAAGTGCAGAGTGCTGCAGTAGTCTAGTGACGGGGTGGGGGGGTTCTGAGCCCATGAGTGGCGAGGGAGTGTACATGGGCTGATGGGCTCGTCTCGACCATTAGCCCATACGAAGGGATACCACCGTTTCTTCGGCAGGTTTCCGAGAGGACGCTGGTCTCAACCCCGTCTTGGGCTATAATGATTTCGATTTTGACAGGCTCTGACGGAAAGTAACTTCTTGGCTCGCATAAGATCTCGGCGATCGGAGCAGCAAACAGTCGCTAGCTACGAAGTACCAACACCCCTCCATCAACGAGATATTGCTGCTCCAGGCATACTTACACGCTTGGCCGTCACAAGCGTTGGCCCTCACAACTCCGCAAACCCGTCTCTCCTCGGATATCGAGCATAATATTTGTGCTATACATGGTGCGCTGGCAGAGAACACTTTGCAGCCTCTCGTTCTCGACTTCTCGAAGACAGCTCCCACTGCGGGGGCATGGGATTGTCGCCAATTTGTTGTGACAACCCCCCCCCATGAGCGTGTCGTTGGCATCATCAACCAGTAAAGTTCTCGTCATCGGTCATCGAGAGCGATTCATGATCTTCCGATTGCCTGGAACACTCTGCCGGTGCCCGCAGCTGTCACCTGTCTTGCTACCCTGCGGCGCCTACTGCTGCACACCCAGCAGCCCATCTGACCATTCATTTAGATCGACGATGGAACCGACTGGTTCAATAATCAAGGTAAGATGTGCAGAGAGTGCAACCAATCCGTTGGCTCGCCGCACACGTACTGCCGGAAGCTCGACCTGGGCCTGGAGACCATCGCGCTCAGGTTCACTGCCCATTCGAAACCAGAGTCCGCGACACCCTGTGGCAAAGGATAAGATTCACTCTTTGTTGAAGAGGCGAGACTACATCCTCTCTCCTTGATCCCAGGGAGCTTAGTGGGCTGGTGTTGAGCAAGGGTGAAAGGGCGGTGTCGGCGGCACTTGAGCCCGGTACTGATCCCCAGCCCTGCCCAAACCTCGCAGCCCCCGAACTCATCTCATCGGTGCTTCGGCTCGGGATGATCATCCCACGCTGAGGTGACAACTCAAGGTTGCATTCTGACGGTGTTGATCGCCGTGTTGGGCGAGGCATCATATGAAGGACCCAACACCGCCAGCCACGGCCCACGTCAACTCGGCAATCATTTCCTCTTGGGCAGAGCCTGGTAGGATTCCTGGACACAGCTCCCTTCTGCCGCTGTCGAATCGGATTGTCGAGCGATTGAGTGCCTCAGAGGGCGTCCTTGGGACCGGAGAACAACAATCACCGACCGAGCCCAATCACCACGTTCCGGATTCGCAAACGCGTCTTTCTGAACCACTTTCTTCTTTTCCCCGATTACCCCACGCCTGGACAAGTAGCCCGTTAAAGCATGTTCCTGGTGCTGGGGAAAAAAGCCCTCTCCGCAGTCACCTAGCATGGCAGGTCGATACAGGAGAACCTCCGGAGAAAGTCCCCCGGAGAAACGTACAACCCAGCGTCGGGAGGTTTGAAGCAAGTGCGAAGTCGTCGGAGCTTATTTTGCATCAGATTGAGATTCCCCAGCAATGATTCCAGATTTCATGACCCCATGCCCCGGCACTTGATCCGCGCGTTTATCGCCACCCCCTGCTACCCAACCCAGTCACCCAGTTAACGGTTTCCCTCATAACAACACAATGAAGCTCCCGCGCTGGCCTGAAGAGCCACAATGTGCTTTCCAATTGTATAAAAAAGCCAAGAGGCAATGGCTCGTCTATGAGCAGCTTCCGGTGCTCCTAACTGACACCGTATTTGTTGATGTTGTGAGGCTCCTGAAATGGCCATAAGCCTCAGTTCTTGCTTTTTTCCATTACTTCGTTCCTATTGGACAATTTTCTCGCCGTTTCTCGACCGTTGCAAGAAATGTCTCACCTTATTTTTGGGCCCCCCTGGGCCGCGCCGGTAAGCGAGTCCCAAAGCATGCCCCCTGTTCCCCAGCCCCCTAACGGTTCCTAGATGCCCCGACTCGGTGGTGTTGACCCCAGACTTCCAGACTGAACACACACAGTAAGAGCCCGCAAACAAGGGAATCGATTAAATCAGATTCGTCTTTGAGTGCCACCGGGGGTGAAATATTAGACGTTGACAACTCGATCATCTCGCCCAGCAACGATGGCTGGCCTGCTCCTGGCCTACCTTTGCCTTACTTAGCGCCAAAAGAAAATATACTAATACCTACACAATCGTCCGATGACTGCAGGGTGAACCGCCGGGGCGTTCCCCGCGCCGCTGAGAACGAAGCAAGGGCCGCAAGCCGCCATAGCTGCTCAAGCCACACGTCACACAACCCTTGACTTCCGGGGCAGCCTTTTCTCGACAAAGCAAGCGGCCCGCCAATGACCAGCAACCGGCTGCAACCCCCCGCGTCAAGACGTGCCCTTGGGAAGCAGAACAAGAGCTCGGACTCGATGAGTCTCACAAATGGTACCCTTACGGCTTGGACCCTGTTGGTGCCGCACAATATATTCCAAGGCTGACTGCATGCAGCAACGGACCGGGTCGATCACAGGACGGCAGCGATCGTCGATTCCCATCTTTCTTACTCATGCTACTGTAACGCGGAAATGTTGGACAAAGGCAGCTCGGAGAAAATCTGATCTGGCCTTCCGCTCTGCGTCTCTGTGGCTTGCTGAAAGTTCCACTACTGCAGGATGGAACGGGGCTCCTGCAGCTTGCCCTCAGAAACCTTGTTTCTTCTGTCTCATACTTTGGGTGGCGCGTCGTGGCAGCATTCGGAAGGCCTTCCCCCCACCGGCGTTCTCTCCGGGACCCGCCTTCCAACATCAACCGTCACATACCCCGTCAAAGTTTGTTCGGCCATGTCCGTCCTTGAGCGGATAAAACACTCGTTTGCACTCCGTATGGTATCGACTGTGTACACTCGCTGTGGGCCCATCACTAGACTAAAACAGGGAGGGTGGTCGCCGTCTGCGTGAGTACATAGCCGTTCAGCTTTCCCAACCCGAGATGGAGAAACCACGGAAGCGGGGGAGCGGAAGGGGGCGGCAGATCGCCACAGAGCCGAGGGCGGCTTCATTAGTGCAGAGAGCTGGGCCTGGCCGAGGATCGCAGCAGGGACATGCCTTTCTCACGCTGCAATCGTGAATGCGTGGTTGAGAGGCACGATGGCGACTGGCTAGACCACTTCCACAGGCCCGCGTCGTCGAGTGTGTTTGTGCCCTCCTTGTGTGTCCAACCCCCCCTTTCGCTTGCCTGCTTGGCTTCTCGCTTCCTACCCCGCGGCGCCACGGACACACACGCCCTATGCACGTCTCCCAGAGCGGTAGATCCGGAGGCATTGCTGGGTACACACCACCAACGACCGCGAGGCTCCCGTGGCCCGGGTCGAAGCAACCCGCAGGTTTTCTGACAAGTGACCTGTGGGAGCAGGAAGACGCGATGTGTAGCACGACAGTAGCGCCGTATCCCGCCCCCAACTTTGTCAGATATGACAGGCCAGGCCAGACGAGACGGAATAGTTGCCGCTATCCTTTGAACGGGGATTCAAGCCGAGCCGGCGAGGTTCGACAGAAGCACAGCACTGCAGTGCTCGGGTGGTGCTGGTGCTGGTGCTTGCCCTTGTCCACTCCCTCTGTTTGCCACAGCCCGCGCAGGAAACCACAGACACACTGACTGCGTGCAGGCACATCCAACCCCTCAACACCATCCATTGCCCTATGTATCTCATGTAGAGATATCCAGAGCATAACATAACTGTATCCCTCATACCACCAAACCCACCCATCCATCCATCCACCATTCACCCGTACCCCTTCGTGGTTGAGAAGTGAGAAGAGAAAAAACCTGGTACAGTACCACGTCAAATCCCCTCCCCAAAAGCAATAAGCAATACGCACTCCGCTAGCATGCAGAACTCACAAAACGATGTGCCGAATTCCCAGCCCACCCACCAGCCCACCAGCCCACCAGCCCAGCACTCCATGGTCAACCAGACCCAAGATGGCATGGATATCCAGAGCCGCTGCACAGCGGTAGTGCAACTACACTAGCGTGAAAGCATGGTTGGTAACCTCACCTTCCCCTCTCCTCTTCCCCCCTCCCCTCCCGTCCCGTCACCTCGAGTCAGACGAGAGCGTAAAAGGAAAAAAAAAAAAGCAATTCCAAATCCATAACCCCTCTCTCCTCTTTTATAAGCCGATCTCCGGAGGCACGGAGCCTGAGCCGCTCGGCTGGGCCCCCGGTTGGCAGGTGCCAAAAGCCAAACGGCGGCAGCGTGATAGTGATACAGCCGCAGGCGGTCATGCTTTTTTTAGGGGAAGGAATATCCCCTCACTGCCCCCCCTTTTCTTGTGAAATGCCCAAGAACGGCGGCGATCGACAAAATCCATCGAAAGAAAAAAACAACAACACCAGAGAGGGGCAGCGGGGAGAGGTGTAGCGTTAATCTAAATTAACTAGGTAAGCTGAGGAGAGCAAACACTCCTCGCCATATAGACAGACACGACGAAACAAAACAAGCCCAAATCCATCCAGACCATCCCCCAGAAACGCCTCATGTCCAAATGCCCCTGTCTGCCCGTCCGTCTTTCGTACGACAAATGAAAGTGTGTAGGCTGGGGGGATCCCCCAGCCCAGAAGCGGCTATAATGATGATGGGAATGATGGATGTCCACCCCCTTGAACACCGTTATAGCCCAAGTCGTAGTCATGACCATAAGGGCATCATCGCCTTGTGTCCCCCCCCATACCGCGGTTCCGCTAACCGCCAGCTGACCGGCCGTCCTCCGCTGCCCATCCCGACAAAGGGAAAATAAACTCAAAAAAAATAAACGAGCGGCCCCAAACAAAACAATGGGTATCATCACCAGACTCATCCTCCTATACGCAACGCACAACACGCACCCTCATTCTCTATCCCCCTATCCCCCGCCACACCCGGAGTCACTTAAGCCCGTAAGTTATGTATGTGATGAGTGCGAAGGAGGTATGCTCAGGCACTCCCCCTCTCGCCCTTCCCAAAGGAGAGTCCCCCCAACCCAATAATCGGCTTCCGCCGTACCAGAAACGGGCTCGGCATCTCGTCCCGCTCCGGGTCCCAGATGGCTGGAGAGTCCGAGAAGGCTACGCCGCGGTTTGCCGCCGCCGCGTGTTCCCTAAACGCACGCACGGGGCTAACGGTGTGCTCGCTGGCAAACACGGCGCTCATAGGCCTTCCGCCGGCGCGCGCCTGCTGCAACTCGACGAGTGTGCGCCCGCGGATGTTGTTCTTCCCCGCGGCGGTAGGGAGTTTGTTAAGAACGGGGGGCTGGTTGGTTTGGTCGCCCCCGTCCTTGCTGTTGAGGTTGCTACCCCTGGAGGGCTTGCGGCTGAGGGGCGCCAATGGGCCACTGCCGTCGCTGTTGCTGCTGCCGCTGCTGGCGTTGCTGTTTGTCTTCAGGTTGGCGGCCGACGGGATCTTGCTGAGGCGGCGGCTCGGGCTGTTGCTACGGTCGTGCAGCGCGCCATTGCTTCCCATGTTTCTAACGGCGGTTTGCAAATCGGGCGTCGAGGCCGCGACGGGGATAGTCTTGGCCTGGTGGGCCGCCTGGAGGGCCGCCTGCGATTGCTTAGATTGCAAGCGGTGCGTGGGCATCGACTTTTGGGCGTGTAGTTGAGGGCGGCCTTTGGAGGTGAAGGGGTTCTTGCTCGACTTGATCATCCGCGTGGGCGAAGGAACTTGAATGTCGTCGTCAAA
Source organism: Chaetomium tenue (assembly GCF_020726465.1). Lineage (NCBI taxonomy): Eukaryota > Fungi > Ascomycota > Sordariomycetes > Sordariales > Chaetomiaceae > Chaetomium > Chaetomium tenue. The sequence goes on along the minus strand of NW_027117333.1, from coordinate 3,121,349 downwards.
CTCCGAGTCGGAGTCTTGGGAGGGTTCCCAGCGTGCTTCACCTGCCATCTGGTTGGCGGTGAAGATGTTGCCTGGGTTGAGCATCGGCGGCTTAGTGCCGACGTTACGGCGAGGCGAGAGCGATAGAGAGGCAATCGTGATAGGTGAAGGCGAGTTCATCTCGATATCCATCGGCGTGCCGGCGGGTGCCATGGCAAACATTGTCTGAGCCCGGGCAAAAGGTGTGCGGGCGCCCTTCTTGAGCGGGTGCATCGACGTATCGGGAGACTCTACAGAGATCTCGGACATGTCCGTTGCTGAGGAATGCTCGCCCTCGTTGCTCCCTATTGACGAATGCGGATAGTCGGACTTGGAGCTCGAGGACCCTAGGTCGTGGCGGTTGTCCTCATCCTTCCTGCTCTGTAGCTCTATTTCTACCCGTAGCTGAACCTCGTGATCAAACTTCCGCTGCAGCTGCTCGATCTCTTGTCCGACCAACCGGTCAATTTCCAGCCGGGCCTTGACCTCCCATTCCCTCCGAAGAGACGAGTCGATCTCGTGGCGCATCGAAGCCTTGTCTTGGTCGAGTGTCGTGATCTTCTGCTCCAGTTCCCGGACGCGCCTGCTCAGCGATTCCTCTTTGGCCTTGAGCGACTTGCTGAACTCGTTTATTTCCTTCTCCTTGCGCATCAACCGCACCACGGGCAGGTTCAGCAACATCGCGGTATCCGGTCTCCTGTCTGGGTTCACCCGCAAGCAGTCCTTGATAATGGCAAAGAGCTCTGGCGAGTAGATGGCTGGCAGAGGGGCAATCTTGCCCTCTTTAATCTTCTGGACGAGCTGGAAATGGGTTTTGGCGTTGAATGGCGGTTCTCGTGTGCATAGTTCGTACATGATGCAGCCCAATGACCAGATGTCGGATTTGAGCGTGTACTTCTCACCGGCACAGATCTCCGGTGACATGTAAAAAGGCGTGCCTACGTATGTCGACGCAAAGTCGTGGGACTGCATTACCTTGGAGAGACCAAAATCGCCTAGCTTTACCGAGTTCTCGTCGCCGAGGAACACTGTGACGGTCAGTTCCGGATGTTCGAACACATTATCCAAGCAGCGTATACGTACCGTTTTCGGGCTTGAGATCGCGGTGCAAGATAGTCATCCCCCCTGATGGCGGCTTTGGCCTCGCGGTTGATCCTAGCCCCAACACAGCCTTCCCCACCACGGGCGGGTCGACGCCATAATGGCAGCGGTACAGCGCCGTGACGAGCTGAGAGAAAATGCTCCAGACAAAGGACTCCTCCGCATATTGGTTCTTGTCTGACAAGTTCCGGATAACCCGCCCTAGGTCCCCGTTGCCACAGTATTCCATGTAGAGGTGCAGGTCCTGGCTGACTTTGAGGTGTTCGCGGTGGTAGTAGCCGACGATGTTTGGGTGGCGGAGGGTCGAGAGGATTTGGAATTCGGCATGGAGCTGCTCGCGCTCCTTCTGGGACATTTTGAGGTAGCTGATCTCTTTCCGGCAGAGAACCATGCCGTCGACCCGGCGACGGACTTTTCGAATGATCCCAAACGAGCCATGGCCTAGTCATGTCCTGTCAGCCTTGGTGACGCCCACGGCGGTACAGGCCAAGAAGAGAAACACATACCAATCTTTTCCAACACCTCGTACTTGTCGCTTTCCGACATGATGGGCAACCTCGAAGTGTAGTAGGGGGAGTTGGTGTTCAGTGTCAAATGGCGCACTCCATAAGCGAACGTTGATGGATTGGCAAACGGGCAAACGGCGTTGCTGCTAGGTTAGTATCTCTCCCTCGAGGCTGCTTGTTGAAAAGAAAGTGCAGTGAAAGAAAGGAGCAAATCTTTAAATTGGGCTCTAAATTGGGTGCGTTGTTCCTTCCTGCCCTTTCGGCGAAGCCTGACATCCCCAGTCAACAAACCCGTCGCTGCCTAGGCAACCGTCCCAATTGGGCGAACAACGAACCCAAAAAAGCAGGGGTATTGCTCAATCGGGGAAGCGGCTCGGGATGAAGCGGGAAACCACGACCCTGAGTTTTACCCCAACCCTAATGCTCCTGGAATCTCTGGTTTGACTGGAACCAGCAAACCCATGCATGCTGCGCTTGATGATTTTGACGATTTTGACAATTCAGCAATGCAGCCACAACACCAGGGCACGCATCCACTTTGCGACCTCCACATTTTCGCATCTTGACCAAAACAGAGCTTCAGGCTATCACAGGCATCAAAAATCAAAACACTTAATACCCGGCATTGATAGTATTTGCATCATTTGATGCCATTAGACATGGTATGTCAGGTACTGCGCATTATCTCTTGGTGGTGATTTGCCAAACCTCTTGAGCCCGAGGATACCGCCTGTGCCTCTTGCGGATGTTAACGACTCTCTTGACATGGTTGCGATTCACCCGGTCCAATTGGTACGCCCGCTGTTTCTCGTCTGTGATCTTTTCTGCCGCCTTCTTCTGAAGCTTGAAGGTCTTATTCTCTCGGTCCAGCTCGGCCAGCTCAGCCTGTTTTTGCTGCCGTGCTTTCTGGTCGAAGCAGCGATAATCGAGTTCCAGCTGTTCCTCCAGAGAAGCCCGGAAACGCTCTACCAATTTTCGCGGTGGCAGCATCTGCTGCGCTCCTCTCTCCTCGTCTTGCCCAAGCCGCTCACTCCCAAAATGCTAGAAGAAGCGTTAGCCATGCTGCTCTGCGTACTTGCAAATACGGACACATACTATCTCGGCATGCTGCTCATTTACGCTTGGAGCAGGTTGAAGAGGCCGGACCGGCTCACCGGGCCAATGTCGAGAACGTGGCAGCAGCACCGGTGGTGTGGATACTGGTGCGGGCGGGTGCAGCAAGAGGTGGGGATGCCACGCCGTCTCGGGATACCCTGGTGGCGGTATGCGCGGGCCCGTTGAAACAACCGGCTGTTGTAGTAGGTAAGGATGATGTTGCTGGACCTGGATTGGCGACCACGGGAAGAAAACCGAGTTTAATGGTGGCAGCTGTGGGAGCCTATTGTTGTTGTTGTTCGGTGCCGGAATCGACCGCGGCTCGAGCGGTGGCAGGGCAAACGAAGGGGGATTTATCACATTAACATGATGATGATGGCCTTGGGCTGCCGACGACAGATCCAGGGCGGCGGCTGCAATAGCCCGTACGTCAGTCGTCGGTGGGGACATGGAATTCAAAGTTTCGCCAAAAAGTAGGCGAGCGGTAGGCGAAAGTAGGCGACAGTAGGCGAAAGCAGGCGAAAGAGAGGCACAGGGAGACACAGGGAGTTTGGGGAACAGCAGCGGGTTCACAAAGCGGGCAGATTCTTGGGACAAACTTCGTTGGACCTGGAAGCCTGATGTTTCACCTGACAAGATACACTTGCCCAACTCAGGAAACAGCTTGATTCTGCGTTGTTGCTTTTTTGCTTTTGGGGAAAACCGATGAGCGGGTGTCATTGGCTTGGTCTCGGCCCGAGAAGCGGCCCTGAGACTCCAACTCGGCTCGACCTGAACTGCCGTTGGTCAATGCACGCCAAGTGCCTTGCCAAGTCGCTGAAGATTGATTATTGTTAGCGCCACCCAGACGGCTCCGGCTGGCAGCAAGCCACTCGCCCAGTGCCCAGGCGCGGCTTCCGAACCGGAGGTAGCACTGTGTGATAGACTGTGGGAACAGTAGGAATATCAGGAACGCCACCAAGAGACCATTGCCCCTTCTGATTTTGTAAGTGTTGTTGCCAATTGTTGAACTAGTCAGATCCTACCTTACTTTCTTTAGGTAACTAAGGCAGTCTTTCAGTTTTCGTTTTTGCTCCTCCACCGCCTAGAAAGGGCAATAAACCATGGCGATCCGCAAGTTTGAGTTGGAAGCCAAACTCAAGGATGACAATAAACTCATCCGCACAGGAGTCCTCCGCAACGAACACCCCCTCGACACATCGGAGGAATTTCTGGACTTCTTGCAGGCATGCCGGAGGGGTGATTTGAAGAGTTGCCAGGAACTCATCTCAGCCGGTGTCAACATCAACGCCAAGGACATTTATGATTATACCCCGCTCGTTGTAGTGAGTAACTAGCCACCGGTTCTTCGGTTCTCACTGTCTCGTAGTGAATTTACATTATTGACTGAAAACTAGGCAAGTTTATGCGGTCACTATGAGTTGGTCCAGTTACTCTTAGAATCAGGTACGTTCGGTTCCGGCTTCGTTGGAAACTCGATAGGAACTCGATGCTGACAAGCTTCAGGGGCTTTGGCCGACCCCGACTCCTTTGAGCGGGAACGAGCCGTGTACAACGCACTCAACAACAAAATTCGAAACCTACTCTTGTCCTACGACTACTCCAAGTCGGCAGACCCCCTGCAGCCATGGTCTTCACACGTCACATCGCTGCTGGCCCGGGATAGCCCCTCAACATCCGACATCACCCTCTCCGCCCCGGCAGAGGACTTTCGCCTCCACAAATTTATCCTCTCGGCTAGATCGCCTTACTTCATGCGCAAGTTTGCTGATGCTCCAGAGACGGTAACCTGGAAGTTGCCCCAAGCCATCCCCGTTGAGGCCTTCAGGGTCGTGCTCCGATATCTGTACCTCGGTAATCTACCCCGCGATTTTGTCGGCCCAGATAGCGCCGTTACCGAGGAGGAAGTTTTCAGGGGAATCGATAAGCTGTGTAAGCAGCTCGAGGTCGATAAGCTATGGGAAGCCGTGTTGTCCATCAATGACCGTCGGTTGGCGAGGCAACGCCAGCAGGATGAAGTTCAGCGCGCCCAGGGTCAAGTGAACAGCTTCTTCAACGGTACGGTGCTGAAGCATAAGGTGGAAGTCGACACTCGCCGAGCAGCCGAGGTCAAGTGGCCTCATCACAATGCAATATTTGCCGACTGCCTTCTGAGGGCGGACGATCAACCAGAAGGCGAAGACGAGAACAACACCGAAACTGCCTCCGACGGATCCGCCATCCCGATCGGTCCGGCAGAGGTAACCACACCAAAACATGGTGCCTCGCCGAAACCATCCGGCCGTTCGGTGCTTTACCCAGTCCACAAACCATTCCTAATCCGCAGCCCCTACTTCGAAACCATGTTTTCCTCCGATTTCCTCGAAGCTCACGACTCAGACCATCTCCACGTCATCAAAGTCGACTGCACTCCCGCCGTCCTCGAAATCATCCTCCGCTTCCTTTACACGGAGAAATCTGACTGCCCACTCGAGCACGCACTCGATCTCCTCTATGCGGCCGACATGCTCCTCCTGGAGAAACTCAAAACCAAAGCCGCTGTCACTATCTCCACCCTCGGCAGCGGCAACAGCAACGCTCTCGTCGACCGCACACACAATAACCATCCGGACATTCCAACCCCCAACGGACAACCTCTTCCATCAGCCGGGGAAGAAGGACCAGCAGTAGAGGTCGAACCGATCAACGTCTACGATGTGATCCGCGCCGCCTGGGACCTCAAAGTCCAGCGCCTGGAGGAGTTTGCGGCTCGATACCTGGCCGGTCGCCTAGAGGACTACATCGACGAGGCCGAGTTTGCCGACCTGATTCGCGAGAGTGCCGACCGAATCCAGGCCCGCCAGGAGACTGACACCATCGAGTTGTTGGATGATATCCGCTACTATCTCTCGGAGCGCTTCCGGTTCCGGTTTGAGGGCGATGGGCTGGAGGAGATGTTGGATGATGGTTCTGATTCCGAGGGTGATGGAGAGGGGTATGAGGATGGAGAGGGGGTGGACGCAGAGGATGCGAAGGTGGGTGATGGGCAGGCCGGTGGCGAATACATTGAGGGCGGTGGTGTGAAGACTTTGAATGGGAAGGTGGTCGAGGATGAGTTTGCGTCAGATGCGGTGAACTATGAGATCTTACAGGAGAAGATTGATAGGATGTTGGAGATGTTAAATTTGGACGCGTGAAGGGGATTTGGATATCAGCATGGTGGAAGATCTCGGATAAGTTGTTCATTTTGCATAAACGCTAGAAATACAGAGACAAATACACACAGCTTTTTTGGTCGCAGCATACACTGATTGCCTCTAGTAATAGTTTGATCAAGGGGAACCGAACGATACAGGTTCCATACAACTAAAATCACAAACTCTATGCGTTGACATGCTTCCTGCTTAAGACATCATGAACGTAAGACAACGGCCGCCCGGACGCCTCGTCCCCAAACTCCCACCAAATTCCCTCCCTCAGCAAATTCCTCGCGGGCCCCAAAATCTCGCCCAGCCTCTACGCCGGCACGACGGGGTTCTGCCTCCCAAACACGCGGATTCCGCCCCCCTTAGCCTTCTCGTGCACAAACCCGACCTCCTCCAGCGCAAGCCTCCGCAACCCCTTCTCATCATCCCCCTCCTCCGACGAATCCGACGGCGACGACGACGCGTCGCCCTCACCCAGCAGATAACGCCGGTGCCATGGCCCGACAAACATGCCCTCCGGGTCGGCCTTGTCGCGCACGGCACAGAAGCGGCGCCAGTCGGCGCCGTACCACGTCGCAAACTCGCTGGGGGACACGGAGAAGGTCTTGGCCCAGTGCGGGCGGCCGCCCAGGTCGCGCATCAGCCACTCAAAGGCCCGGTAGTAGCGCTCGGTGGCCTCGTGCGGCGGGTCGCGGTAGTACGGCCGGTACATGGTCGCGTTGAGGTATAGTGCCGGGCCGTCGTCTGGGGTGATGTCGAGGAAGGGCCGGTTGTTGCGCGTGGTGCTGTCGGTTTGTACCGTGGTGTCGCTCACGCGTACTTCGACGGGGCTGTGCACCCAGAGGCCGTCCGCGCTGAAGGGGATGCGGTGGTCGATGTAGCCCGGGTCGCCGGGCTGGAGGCGGTTGAGCCAGGCGCCGAGGCGCTGGAGGGCTTCGGGTCCCTTGTGGAGCGGGATCGCCCATTCGTTGACGAACTGGCTGTAGAGGCAGTTGAGCAGGAAGGCTTTGTAGCTCTCCTGGCAGCCGCTGACCCGCGTGCTCTCGCCGTTGCGGAAGCCGTAGTTGAGCCCGAAGACGAACCACTCGATCCAGGGCGTGACCCGCGGGAACCACCGCGCCAGCGCCAGCAGGTTCTGGTACACGATATACCCCAGCCGACTGTCCTGGAAGCTGGTGGGCGGCTGGCTGTGGCGCACCCTCCCAGCCTCGATCTCCTCCTTCTCCACGCGATCCGCCTTCCACACCACCGCGCGGCGCATGTAGGGGAACCACCACACGCGCACAAACTCGGCCTGCTTCCACAGCACATCCTCCCACCCCTCAAACAACCTCGCATCCGCATCAATCGTCTGGCTCCACGCCAACGAAAACGCCGGCACCGCGCGCAGCGTCACCTCCGTTACCACACCCAGCGCGCCCACTGACAACAACGCCGCGCGAAACAACTCCGGCCGCTCCTCCGCCGAACACGCCCTGGTCCTCCCATCCGCCATCGTGACCTTCAACGCCACCACGCACTCACTGACCAGCCCATGGCGCAAACTACTCCCATGCGTACCCGTCGCAATCGCCCCGGCAACACTCTGCTCATCAATACTGCCCAAATTCGGCAACGCCAGACCCTCCCCATCCAGCGCCGCGCTCAAATCGCGCAGCCGGATCCCCGCCTCCACCGTGCACAATCCCGTAGCCCCATCCACGGCCAGCACCCGGCTGAAGCGGTCGAGGTTGAGCAGCCAGGAGGAGGTGCAGGTGATGTCGGAGGGGGAGTGGCCGGAGCCGACGGTGGTCAGGCGGCGGCGGCAGTGGCGCGCGAGGGTGACGGCGTGTTCGATCTCGGCGAGGGTGTGCGGCTGGATGTAGAGCTCCGGGAGAGAGCTGAAGGTGCGCGCCCAGGTGCGGTGGGTGTAGCCGGTGCGGGCGCGGAAGGGGGGCGTGGTGGGGGTGGTGTGCGTGGTGAGGATGGTGCGTATCGAGGTGGGGAGGGGGGAGAAGTCGGAGGGGGAGGCCATGTTGGATGGTGAGGGGGGGTTGAAGAGTCCGGTCTCCTCGAGGGTATTAAGAATGATCGTTCGTTCTATTTAATCCTTCATGAGAAGAATCCCAATCTTAAACATGAGACGATCCAAAACTCGGCTAATGCTGAATTAGAGCGGCATTGTTGCGTATTGATACTGGAAACGATCCTGAAAAACCTCCTCAACAAAGGCTAAGTGGAAAGACTGAGTTCCGAACGAATGCCGAGCTCGCCGAGCTTGCGGTACAGAAGGCGCGATATGTTTATAAATCCTGCCATCTCTTTTGGTGGGGGATGGTGGGGGCATGATGGTGGGGCAGCCCGACAACGGCGATTGATAAGATCGATGCGCTCGTTGTCTGATTGGCTGAGATCTGCGAGATGGCCTGGGAAGGAAACCACATCATGCCGCGCAACGTTGAACAAGAAGTCAGGTACCTCCTACCTTAGGTGGCCTGCCTAGATGTTACTCCTACTGGTTGTAAGAATTAGGTTTCCAACACTCAACACTCAAGTTTCACGTTATACAAACCCCGGAATTGGACATGTTCTTGGCATGGAATATCTGGCCGCCCGTGAGGACCTGAAAATGAGATGTCGACGGAGATCTCGATGATTATGAAGTGTCTGAAGACCTGCTTCAAGGTTCAAACATTTTTAATTTGTTTTAGACTTGGTGTTTAAGGCGGCACCTCTGGCAGAGTATGCAGTCGTTATCTCATTAAACACGGGTCGTTCACTCGTCTGATCGCACCATTGCCACAATACCATTTAGGATTAGGAGCTCTACTTGTCTGTGAAAAGGCTTCTGCCTGCAGAGAATCTTCTAGGGTGTACATGGGAAAAATATCATGATGTGCCTTGCACGTTCTTTTCGAGTTGTTGATAGCTGTGTTAAGTAAGGTAGGCAACTCCCGTTCAGGGGTTGTCGATGAGGTGGCCGCAAAAGGTTCACAGCGCCAAACGACACTGCGAGAATCAAGCTCCTTAAGAGGGTATATATAAGGTAGGTATTTTACTCAGAAGTGGCTATGTCTTATTGTAAGGGTGAAAGTCCTACGAAAGCCATCCTGAATCCGTATTGTGCTGTGCCATGGCTCAGGTCCCAATGACTCTTCAAGCCCAAAATGAAGAGCCCGATTCTGATCAAACCCGGCCTAGGCATTGAGATCCTCTCGGAACTGCCAGGTTGCTCACAATGGCTCAAGATCGCGTACCCACTTGTGGTGACTTCTGAAGCTGAATGTTCCTGGTATATAAGGCGTGCCTTCCTATTCGGATGAAGAGCTAATCCACGAGGCGCGTCGGTTGCCCTTTAAACTAAATCTTTCTGATTCTATCAGTTCCTTTCCACTTATTTTATCGCCGCCGTATAATTGATCAGCGTGCCACTTTTGTGCCTACCGACACCGTTTCCTCAACCACGCGACGCGTTTCGGCAAACGACGTCGCAGATCCGACAAGTACATCATTTCTTCCTCCCATCCTCTATTTGACCCTCCGCATCCGTTATATTCATTTTCTCGTTCCTCCGTTTCCTATTCAATCTATACCTGAAAGCCATAGTTACCCCATATCCGTCCTTCATCGGGCCGGTTCTTCATTATCACGAGCAAAAGGAGGTTAGCAGCGCGTTATTACGGGTCACAATGTTCTACAGTCACGAAAGTAAGCATTTGCGGACATGGAAACTCGAAAAAGCGGTGCCCTGACATGACTCTAAAGTTCTCACAAGCCAGGCGTATGGCGTGGCGACCGTCTGGTACGAATACTGGCGCTACGGTTTTGATAGCGAAGTACTGACAAGCTCTTGCTCAGGCTGGTCTCGACGATCGGGCTTAGGTCAACCACCCGCAAGATATCGCGGAAGGCAATCCAGGATGTAGATGTCCAGAAGGCATGCGAAACTATACTCCAGCCCAGCGCCCCCATTGCGTTGCGCCTCCAGGGCAGCCTGCTCTATGGACTCTCCAGGGTCTATTCGCAGCAGTGCCACTATGTCCTCTCGGATGCTGAGAGGGTACAAGCCCACATGAGGGCCTTCTACAGCGCACTGGCTGGGAGCGATAACGCCCTCGACCCTCGCGCTGGGAAATCGAAGTATGTTTTGCAAAGCATCATTCGCTTGGTCACCTGAAGCTAACCGATAAAGACGGAGGGAGCTGATGCTGGAGGACGATCCGGAGTTTGATCTAAACCCTGACCTGCCTGCCTTCCATTTTGACGATGACGGCAATTTAGTCGTTCCGCAGGGCAGCCAAAGCCAAGCTTCTCGCAAGACCTCTTCTCAACTCTCGCCCCTGCAGCCTGATGGTTCTTTCTCCGGCTCCAACCGTTCAATCCTCGGCGGTTTCGACTTCTCTCAGTCACCATTCGGGGGTGGAATAATTCCAGAACCATTCGGGACAGGGACAATGACGCCCAACAAGGGAAATGACGGCTTGATGCCACTCGCCGAAGAGGAGCGGGAACTGCAAGCACTCGACGACTGGGGTTTCGAGATCGACGCCGACGGCAATATTATACCGGCCTTGGATGAACCGCAGCTGCCGCGGCTCCCACAGCCAGAAGAACAAGAAGGTGCAGGTTATATCCAACAGGACGGGATTGTTCAGTTTGACGACCAGGGCGACGTGATCATGAGCGGCCGCGGCCATGTCTTCCACTCGGACCCACCTCTTCCGGTGCTGGAAGAGTTGGAGGAGAACCAAGCGCAGAATCACGAACAGCAGCGGGGACCAGAGGAGCAAACAGTTGCGGTCGAAGAGGAAGCCAGCTCCGGCCGTGCTCCGGTGCGCGTCCAGCGGAAACGGCGCCGTCCGATCCTGGCACCCGACGACCAAACCAAAATAACACGGCAGGAACTCAAGGCCTGGTCCACGAATTACCTCACCAACGCCGAGGGGGCAAGCCAGCCGCGTCATGGTGTCACAGCTGCCGAAGCCCGCAAAAACGCGTTCAACCTCGTCTTCGGCCGCGGCATCGGAGGCATCGGTTTCCCGACCGGCATCCCGGGCCTCCCGCACCCCCTGGCACCGCACTTTTCCGGCGAGGGCTTGCAAGCTCGCCTTCTTGGGATTATAATCTCGAACTCTGACGGCGAGGATATTGAAGCCCCTCGCGGCCGCCGCCGTTCAGCCCTCGAAGCCCTTGAGATCGACCAAGACGACGAGCGCCGCGTCCGCCGGCGGCTCAGCGAGGACGAAGGCTTGCAACACGCTCAGCCCCAGCCCGAAGACGACAACATCCTCCTGCAAGGCGACGAAGATCTCCCGCCCGTGGAGATAGGCAGACGCGCGGAGTCTGCCCTGCCCGACATCCCCTCCGATGTGCCGTGGAACCGCCCCTCCTCCCAGATCCCGAGCTCCTCCATCAAAGGCGCAGGGAGCCGACCGCCCAGCCGCCAGGTCAGCGCCAGCCCACTCCACGGGCGCGGCAGCCACCTCATCCCGGGCCCGGAGATTGAGCGCTTCAGCGATGGTCCCCAACCGTTCCTGGGCTCTGATGGTTTCGGATCTGTCTTCGCCGCGCTGCACTCCGGCCCAGCCGGCAGCCTCGTCAGCGACCCTCTCCACCCCGACCCCTTCGTCCTCGGCAGTGGCGGCGGTACCCAAAACACCTCTCAGATGATGCGCACCGCACTAGACCGCGAGGGGCGCAACTTTCTAGACTATGTCGAATCCGTCGCCCGCGACAAGGGTGTGTCCGATGAGGAAGCAGGCGCCAGCGGCAGCGGCAGCGGCAGCCGTAGCCGTGGTGGTGGGCATGCCGGCAGCAGTGGAAGGCAATGGGTGGAATTTGAAACCCTCTTCGAGGTGGAGGACCAGAAGCGCGCCGTAGTGGCCCAGGCCTTCTACCACGTGCTGTCGCTGGCCACCAAGAACGTTATTAAGGTTAAGCAGGATGGGCAGGGCGGCTTTCACCCGTTTGGCACGATCCGGCTCGGGGTGGAATTGTCCGTTGTGGGTGACGATGGCGCGGGGGTGCTGGAGGGGATTGGTGGCGGCGACGACAACGACGATATGATCTGAGACAGGGGTGGAGTGCTTGCGAACCTGGCTTGCGCCCAACTGGCGCCGTTACGATATTACATTGCGGAACAAACGGATGAGGTATGACGGATGGAGGGCATTTCTGGCGTTGGGGTCGGCAAGGCGTTGGACGGGGTCGATGGCGACCTTGCCATTTATCACGACCTCAAGAGGGACACATGCTCTTTCCAATTTTTTGAGATGAGTGTGCTGCGAGCAGCAGCGTAATATCGGCAATCTTAGCACGGAAGATACCACGGGATTCATTTGCATGGAATGGAGGGGATATCATTGCTGATAGACAGGCACGGCGCATCATTAGCTCAAGAGAATCGAGATCATTCTTCATTATTGCGTTGCATTCGTTGTTTCTGGTGGACGTACTATCACCACACAAGACCGGAGAACAGCTCTTACCATTGTGCCCATTACTCATAAACATCATCATCGTCCATGGCCCCCTCCCGGTCTTCAAAAACCATATACTCTGCTCCAGCAGCAGCCTCGCCCATGACCTTCTCCCACCCCTCACGGACTGGCCCCAAGACTGAGTCGTCGAACGAGAGAGAGGGAGAGGGCGCGGGGAGCGTAAAGATCGAGCCTTCCGCTTTGAAGGTGTCGAGGCCGGCCAGCTGTTCATACTGGAGTTGGTACAAGACCTGAGAAGGTTGGTCGTCGCTTGTGACACCGACAAACGCATCCAGCGCTCGCTCCAAAATCTCCTTGACATCTGCCGTGGTGAGAGTCGTAAAGTACAATACGCCTGTTTGTCTTCAGTTAGCCTGGATTCTGCCATGGGGTAGGCTGAAAAGTGCATTGAAGAGGAGTACATCAGAATGTCAGAAGTGTTTAGCGTCAACGCCGAAGCTCAGACAATGTAGATAAGTATTCAAAATGGAGATCATCATGTACTCGGGGGGGAGGAAATGTTGCTCGGGTGAACTTACTCTGACCAACAGGGCATTCCCCGGTCTCGCTGGCGTGAGCAGACAGGTAGACCGGGTACTCTGACGCCTTTCCAGCCGCGGTTGACAAAGAACCCGCCGGAAAAGCGACGATTGCGACGGCGGGTCGTGGTGCTCCTTCTAGAGTTGCTTCGAAGAGTGAGTTCAGCCGTGAGCCTACCACGGCTACCAACCTGCTGATACCCGTTCGATCGCTTGGGTTCTCATCAGCGCGCACCAGACTCCGTGTCTTTATGGTGTCGCCACTAGTGAGCCGAAGCTCCAGTTCGTCCCCAGTGGTTTCCATCTTTTCAATGCCGGTTCCGAGCATGTACACGCCGCCACCGACGGCGCCGGCACGACACGCAACTTGTGCAACTTCGGAGAGGCCACCCCACTTGGGGTAGATCGCGGCAAAGCCGGGACCGTAAACACCCATCGACGAGAGATGGCGACGGATGACAGCCAACCCGTCTTTGGTACTGATCTTCCCATCCAGCGAAAGGGTGAGGGTGACGATGTACGTCTGCAGATCTGCATCCATCTTGAACCCTTGCTGTAAGAGACCAACCAGTGGTGCGTCGGCATACGGCTGCCATAATTCTAGCTGCGGCGGGCTTTCGTAGTCCAGGACGAACTTGAGGAACTTCATCAGAAGACGCTTCGCCTTGGCCGAGACTGCGGTGGTCGAGAAGACTTCCTCGCGGGTAGATGGGATGCGGGTTAAACTCGATCGCTGGGTTGCATCTTCGGCGGGCTTGAAAATGTAGAAGGACCCCACAGCAAGAAACTCGACCTGGCGGTAGGCACGGGAGGAGACGAGCTGTGAGAGCAATTCCGAGCGCGCGTGGATGAGCTGTGGCGCAAAGGCCAACGAGTATGCTCGGGACGATAACCCAGTGGAACTCTCAGATCGTGTGATGGACGCAGACTTGAAAAGGCCAGCGGTGCCTGCTGAAACTCGGCCCACCCACGACTCGGCATCTTGAAGACTGAATGCTGCTTCGGGGCCGCCATAGAACTCGTTTGGGTCTATGTGCAGGATTTTCTTGCCGGACCGCGAAAGGGCTCTTCAAGGAGAGAAGAGGCTAAGTCAGTCAGAAGGGCAAACCGAGGACTCCGCAGGTCGTCGCAAACTCACAGCGCAAGCAGTGACTGCTGCAGCCCGGTGCCGCTGATAACGACATCCCAAAGGGTGTCGCTCAGAGACTCCATTTTTACATGGAGAGGGCAGACTCCTAACGGGTAGAACCGTTTGGAGCAGTCGGGTCGGATGGGATTTTGGTAAACGATGAAATGGAAAGTGGAAGGAGGATTGGCAGGCAGCGAAAATTTGAATGAAGTCGAAGTCAAGGTGGACCCGCATCTCAAGAGCAGCGGTCGGTAGATATTCGGCCCGCCTGGTGCACGGACCCCCAGTTCTCGCCTGTCAAAAACGGAGATCTGCAGGGCTCGCTGGAAATTTCTCTTTTCGAAATCAGCGCTCGACACACCACCCAATTGCTGCTTTACAATAAGGCGTTGCGGCTGGCGGAGGACCTTTCATTAGGACCTTTAAGTCGGGCGACAGATTAATCCGTCTCCCTGTATCTCCTGCTCTGGAATTCACCTGTAAGAGCGGGTCGAAAGGTCTAGACACATTCCAATTCGCAGATCTATGTTTTTTTTTCAAGACTCGAAGAAGAGTTTTGAGAATGTGTTGCATAATCACATTCTGATCAAATTTTAGATGTTAGTGACCTAGTGCTCTCCAGTTTCGACCAGAAGTTGGGCTGTGATAGGGAAAGCCTTTTCATCGTATGTTGAAGTGACCAAAAACCGCTGTTCCCATTGGGCCATCTGCTGCCACGGGATGCCAAATGAGACTCCTTTGAACAAAGACCCAGGACTACCCCAGGTCCCGTAGCCCGGGAGATATTTCACGAGCCTTTGCGTAGCGGCCCGGTCAAGCAAGCACGGCGTTGGTATGCCGGGGCATTGGATGGTTGATTTCAACTTTCACAGCACAGGCTTCGTCCTCTTGACATGGCAGGTTTTCCAACTCTGGAAACAACTTGAAGTAGATAAAACCAAATTGCTGAATCGATTATGTAAGATTGTTGTCATGTGTAGTTTCATCTATTCTGACAGTCGCCTGTTGAACCCAGACAAACTCAATGGCCGACATAGGCGGGCTTCCATAGTGATTCAGAGAGTTTATAGGACCCTCAGGATACAGCTTTGGTCAGGCATGTACCTTCCTAGCTCTCTGAGGGCTCCTAGCCGTTTTCTTCCCCTGTGCTGCCTAACTGCCTCGCTTTCTCGAGCCTCTGTTCTGGTGCTCACACTCCGGCAGTGATTTGCTGAGGGCGCTTGGCCAGATTTCAGTGTGAGCCGTAAGCCGCCAGACCACGCGTCAAATGAGTAGTCCTCCTCTGGGTATCAGTCGTATTTTGTCCATATTCTCAACCAAACACGGTCCTCACTTCATAGCTCCCTGGACCTCCTTCCACCTCTTCTCCGCAATTGTCGCAAACCCGCGGACTAGCTCCCTCCCAATCGCCGTGCCGCCCTGCTTCTCAATGCTCTTAATCCTCGTCTCCCCATCGCTGCAGTCCACCACCATGGTAATCGCCTCTCGGCAAAGAGTCTCCTCCAACCGGTCCGGATCCAGGAGCAGCCAATGTCTGCCCTCCGGAACGCCCGTCCCCACCTCCCCTAACTCCTTCTCCTCAAACACCGCAGCAGTACACGCCACCGGCAGACCCTTGACATTCAACTGCCTCTTCTCCGTCCTGGAGCATACCACCATCTCCCGCTCCGGGTCCCACCTCGCGACAGGCAATGATGTATTCCTCAGCGCCGCCACGACCGCCGCCCAAGCCGCATCGAACGGGTTCCCATCGAACGACACAAACAGCAGGTCAATATACAGCACCCAATACGCAACCACCCTATCCTCCTCCTTCACACCCTCCTCCTCCTCCTGTCCCTCCCCCGCCCCCTCCATCTCTGTATCCTCACCGCCCCCAGCAGGTTTACTCCAAACCCTCAAATCCTCCACCCCCACCATCCCCGTCGAATGCAACAACGAATACACCCTCGTCGACAACGTCTGCGCCAACGCCGTCGGCGGCACACCAGGGAGGAACTGCGGCGCCGAGCCCGTCGCCAGCTCAATATTCGGCACCAACAAATCATAATCCCTCAACTCCCCCCTCCCCAACCCCACACCCCCCCTATCAACCGGCCTAAACAACGGCACCCGCTCCACGGGCAACACCTCCCCACGGACACCACACAGCACGGTAGTATCCCCGAGGCGGACGAGGGAGCTGCCGTGGGCGTGGGAGAGGGAGGAGGCCTTGGCGTGCAGCGGGCGGGTTTCCTGGGTGCCGCGGCCGTTGGTGCGGGTGGCGGGCCGCGAGGGGTCGGCGGCCGAGGTCAGGTTGCGCAGGAGGAAGGGGTGCGGCGAGAGGCGCGCGAAGAGCGGCGCGGGTAGCTTTATTGTGGGGGCGCTCATTTTTGTTTTTGGGTTGGTTTGGTTTGTGTCGGGGTGGTGGTTTCGAATTGGGCTCACGGGCCCTGTTGTGGGTTGTGCCGGTCGGTCGATCGGTCGGTCGGTTGGGGTTTGTTTGATGTGTGTTGGTGATGGTGGAGGGGCGGCGGTTGGGAATTTTCTGGGTTTCTTTCAGCCTTGCAGATGGGGTGGGTTGCAACCGGCTCGGGACGGCCAATGGAATGTTTTAGTGGGTGGCTCGGGATTTTCAGTGCATTGCAGCGGGGGAGCTGCTGGGAGTTTGGCGGGTCGAGCTGGTTGGACAGAGGCACTCCCGCTGTGGCCAAAAAAAGCCAAATTCCAGGTGGAGGTGCCGCCGAAACTTTGGACGAGAAGAAAGCCATTCAAAAGCCCAAGTGTCACGATTATGGACGCATGCAGGGCCAGTGGGGATGCGCGGGAAGCATCCCCAGCCAATCGTTAAAAGAACCAGTAAGGAGAGGATCACTCTTGGCAGAGTGATCCCAAGCAGGCGGGATCGTGAGGCTCACCACGAACCTAGTGATCCCGCAGAAGGAGGATCACTTAAGCAACCGCGATCCCCAGGAGGAGGGATCACAGGGAGGACGGTGATCCAGATAGTATATAGTCACTCGTGCTGGAGAGCTCTGGGAGTTCTCCAGTTAGCAATCACAACTACAGTTCGCTACAAGCTCACAAGCCTACTGTTGAGACAAGTCTATTGTTGTGCACCCTTTGGCTGCACCGAACCTAAGCATCCTCGAGAGATTACCTTCAACGAAGCTGAACCCTAACAGGATAGGATCTTGAAGTAGGTTCGTCACACCAAGTTTACTTTTTATTTGACTCGGTTTCTCTTATTTCATTCATTTTGCTCGGTTTTCTTTACAACTTTTTTTCTTCTTTTTTTTTTTTACTTCTTCCTTTGCTTGATTTCTTGCTCCCCTTTCGAGTTCGGCTTTTTTTAGCCAAAGGGAGAGAGAGGTTCTAAGTTTCCATCTCTCTGTTTAGGTAGTTATGGGACAAATGGATTCGTAAGGAATCGAATATTGGTTTAGTGATCGTTTCTTGCCTCGTAATACTAGGAGATGGTATCTATGCGTCTATAACCTCTAACCTCTACCTGCCCAGTCCTCATTCCTCTCCGTCTTGCAAGCGACTCCAAAAGTTGACTAACACAGCTGCTACCTCATCGCTCTTGGTCATGACGAGCTCATGGCCAGCGTTTAACACCACCGCCTCGAAACCATCCTCACCCAGCACAGCCGTGGCGTCATGCAGTAATTCCTCTTTCACAATCACCGGGTCCGATGAGCCCAAAACGAGCAGGATCTTTCCCCCTCGAAGCCCGGGTAGCTCGTCCGTTGTGTCGTCCCACTCGGAGCGTTCTCTCCTCACTGCCAGCAGCTGCCCCAATGCATACCAATCCTCCTTCTGCCCGTAAATGGGAGCGTACCGTATACTGCTCACAAACGCCGGGATGAACCCCTGGTGATGCCTCAGTTGCCACTCCATCACCGTAGAAACGGTATGCTCTGGCCTCCGCGCCAACAAAACCGCATTATCAAACGACTGCCCCCCGCTCGCATCACTATTCTTCTGCCATTCCCCATCCCCATCCTTAACCTCCACCACCTCCGCCGCCATCTTAGTCTCCGTCACCGCACCCCCCTTCTCCCTCCGAGGCATCAGCCGCCGCCTAATAAACCACTGCAGCACCCCCTCAGGAAACACCCCCGTCGAGTACAATAACCGACTCTTCCAACTCACATGCTCCTCCCTCACCAACCCACACCCCGCCACCAACACAAGCGACCTCAACACCCCGGCAAAATACCTCGCAAACGCCACCGCCAACCCACCCCCCAACGAATACCCCACCAAATGAAACCCCCCCGCCCCCGTCCACGCCAACCGCGACGACGCCAACACCAACAACACCTGCGAAACATACAACCTCCCATCATAACGCACCCCCCCCGGCGCATCCGAGTACCCCCTCCCAAACAGATCAAACACCATCACTCGACACCCACGGCGATGCACGAGCGCCTCGGCCAGCGCGGCCAGCGCCACGCAGGGGGTGCTGATGCCCGGGAGCAGCAGGACCTTGGGGCCGTGCTCGGGGCCCCATTCGAAGACGCGGATGCTGCCGTAGGGGGTGGCGACGTCGCGGCCGCCGGGGAGGAGGTCGGGCGGGTAGGGGAGGGCGGCGATTTCGGAGGGGGTGAGGTGCGGGAGGTGGGTTTTGAGGGGGGAGGGGGTGTTGTTGTGGTTGTGTGGGTTGGGGGTGAGGAGGGTGGTGGTGAGGAGGCAGGCGGATATGCCGAGGGCGGCGCCCAGTGTGAGGTAGAGGGTGGCTGTGGTCCCCGCCGGCGGTTGGGGCCGAGAGACAAGGGTCCAGGTTGGCATCGGAAGTACCTACCGAGTTGTAATCGGGTTGTGGATTGGTTGGGTTGAAATGCGGTGAGGTTGTTGATGAGTGAGTTAGGAGGTAGATTCCGGCTGGTCCTTTCCAGTACCCTCGGCTTATGAGGAGGTTGAGTGCGTATGTTTGGGAAGGCACAAGAGGCTTAAGAAATCACAAGGATTTCCGGTGAAGCGGAGGGTTGCCGGAAATAAATTGTTGTGCGACACTGCGGACGGGCATTCTCGGCTCGGCAGTCAGACTGCGGGGCCGCCTTGGCAGGTCTTGGCCACCGGCGTCGGCTCCGATACCGAGATGCCACGTTGGTGTTGACGATGTTGTTGTGGGCGAATCGGGTATTTCCGGTACGGTGCGACGTTGCATGTTTCTTTCTTCTTAAGACTTGAAGTTTCGTACCAGCCCACCCGTTTATTTCGATTTCAAGTGAGATCTCGCGTGGAAAGTCTGGCTCGGATCGCCAGGGTCTGGTCTGGCGGGGTAACATGGCCATTGTTACCCCCACCTCACTCACAAAGCGCGCCGTCGGAGGTTGACATGACTCCATTCCATCATCTTCCTCTCCGATACAGCTCTTTCAACTTGGAAAGCTGCCGACGAACGACGCCTTTCTCCTTTTCGGCATCGCTATCCGAGAGTTCTTGGGAAGAGGACGGCCTACAGGACCCGTTCATGTCTTTGACCAGCTTTCGCGTCGGTGACCGCTCTCCGGTCCAAGATGGTCGATTTTCGACAACGGCTAGCCATGATTTCGGATGGCGTTCCACAGGAAGGACCCTCTCTCCAGGTTGCCTTCCGGGTTGCTCATTTATCGAGACAGTCGGGCTCAAGAGCGACAGATATGCCGACCGGTCTAGGAGAGGATCGGAGGCAGTGTGTCGGTTTCGAAAGTGCTTCGGCATGATGTAACTATTGACGAAATAGAGACGGGCTGAATGAGATTTAGTTGATGAAATGTTGTCGGAATCCCGGGAGCTCAGTGTCGAGTTGGGGCGGGGGCTTTGTGGGCACCGAGGTCTCGTGAACAGCCATCATCAACCCCTTTGAAGGGATGAACCGAGTACCAAGGGTTAGGGTTTGATATGGGCTTGACAGCTCGGATAGGGGACGTGGGGGGCTGCTTCGGGAGCAGATTGGTTGGCCCCCCGGAAGGCAACAACAGCGCTCAGCGAATGAAACGACTATAAGCCGTACAATCCGAGCTTTCTTGCCTGCAAACATCAACGCTTGAGGCAAGAGGCGCTTTGTGTTTGGAGCCCATTCGGCCCGATCCGGCTGCCTCGTTTCATCTTTCATGTTTTCCAGCTCACACCGCCGCCTGTTTTGTTGCCTGTCTTCCCAATAGCAGCTTGTTTCGTGGCGAAGGGGGGATAAGCGGTGTCAGCTTCTGCACGGAAAGACGACCTCAGCTAGGTGGTTATCCGTAAATCCGTGCAGAAGGCCTCGCCAAAATACTGCCAAGTTCCTAACTGGCATATCAACATCTTTCGACTGTCATGTGAATTTTAGGTTGAAGCGTCATCGAACGACGCCCGGTCGCAAAGCACTCAGAGCCGGATAACGTGGGCGCAATGATCTTGTAGGTAGGTATATCTACTGCGGCTCGGTGCTATAAACATGGCGCTCTGTCCGTAAGAACGTCCATGCTCTTTCTGTTCATGTTGCCATCCTAACTTTTTTTGCCTTATTCCTTGACGAGCTTCGTAACCGTATCCTCGATCTGCTTGTCCGAAAGACCTGTGAAAGGCAGTTAGCCTCTCTCCTCACCAGCCGAGCCTGTCAAAGTTTACCTTCTAATGACTCGCTCGTCTCCTTTCCGAACTCTATCGAAGTCGTCAGCAAGTAGGTTTATGGCCGCACCAGCGACCGAACTCGACGGACCGTATCTCGCGTAGATTTTGGGGAGGGTGCCCTGAGCTTCGCGCAGCATGATGGGAATCGAGGGGTTGTTCTTCTTCATGATGGGATACGCTCGGGAGAGGAAAGACCTGTAAGGTAGGCAAGAGTAGTTAGTATGGCTGCCAAAGGCTGTATTTGATGTTGAACAGCATCACTCACCTCGTGGCAGAGCTATGCTCGCCGGTTTGGCAAAAAAGGAATCGAACCTCCTTCAGGCCCTTGCTGAAAGCATATCTGGCCGACATTTTGGCTGGTGTGTCAACGGACTCGCCGGCGAGGAACTCGTGCTCAATTGGTCGTCGACGTCGTGAACCCGAAGCAAGCGGGAAGCGGGTTTTCCTGGCTGCGCTGCAATGAGGCTGATGGAAATGGGGCTTGACAGTGCGAGGCTGCAATCTGTTTTGGCAATTGACCATGGTTGTTGCATAATGCTGGTTATGTGCATGATTTAGACCAGCACGGACTTCAAAGTTTTATCCCCGGATTCCCCAACAGACACCAGCGGTGTCCAAGCGTCAATGAGTTTGTTGCTATCAACGGACCCTGAAGCGGCGCACCCTTGTCGAAGCAATTGAAGAATTCCCCCCTCCGCACCTTGACAACCAGGGCGACAACTTCAAACCCCTCCACTCCTTGTACGCTTCCCATTCCTCGAAGACCCTCACTACCGACCGCCACTAACAGCGAACTCCCTCCAGTTTTTTTGTCCGCCAACCCGACAGCGCCCTTGTTCCACGTCCGACGACCGGAGTCCGCCTCGCCCAAATCTCAAGAAAACGAGACCGCCACATCCGCAATCCCACCACGAGCATCACCGACGGCGCGCAACGATCCGCACCGCCGACACCCAAGAAAACAAAAACCACATACCACAAAATCACCATGTCTCCCTCGAGCAATTTCTTCCGGGCGGCCCGACCGGCCTTCCGCGCCCGCCAGTTCTTCTTCCGCCCCAAGCAGGGCGCCCGCTTCCAGAGCACCACGGCCGGCGCCGCGGCCGAGTCGTGGGCTAAGCGCATGTGGAACAGCCCCGTTGGGCTGAAGACGGTGCATTTCTGGTAAGGAACCTCACTTCTCCGGACCCTTCTCCCAACCTTGGGCACCGCCCCCCACCGTATACAGCGACAACGCCCCGGGGAGTACAGACGGCAGGGTGGCATGGCACGGCATGGCATGGGCATAGCATAGAACATGCGGGGGGACATGGGCCAGACTCGGAAGCAAGCTTGCGTTATTGTTGTTTGTTTGCTAACCACCAAGTCCAACAGGGCCCCTGTGATGAAGTGGGCGCTCGTGCTAGCGGGCGTGTCCGACTTTGCGCGCCCCGCCGAGAAGCTCTCGCTCACGCAGAACGCGGCGCTGACCTCGACCGGCCTGATCTGGACGCGCTGGTGCCTGATCATCAAGCCCAAGAACTACCTGTATGTTTTTGCCCAACCTCCCTCCCCCTCCCTTTTCTGGTGGGCGGTCAAGACTAACCTTGTCGTGTGTGTGATGTTTAGCCTGGCCGCGGTCAACTTCTTCCTCGGCGTCGTCGGCGTCGTGCAGTGCTCCCGCATCCTGATGTGGCAGCAGTCGCAAAAGGGCCTGCCTGCGAAGGTGGAGGAGGTCAAGGAGGCGGTTGTCAAGTCATAGATGTGGCCCAGGGCCGGGTGGTAAGAGGGTGTTTGTGACAGGGCAAAGAGAGAGCGAAACGGTGCGGGGGCGTTACGCATCGGGTAACTACTAGCAATCAGGACTCGGCAAGGGGCGCAGAAAAAGGTCGAGTGCCTGGGACGGGGGATGGGCGGGGATGTTGGGACCGGGACCAGAATAGGGCTGCAGATGGCGCATGCTGGTCTCGGGTGTGTACAACAACAACATTAGCCGGGTTTCGGCGTAATCGTGGGTTCAGCCAGCGCAGCGTGCTCTTTATTTTTGCATTGCACAGCAGGGCGTGATGGACAGGATCAAGAAGTCGGGGGTGGTTAAAAGAGGCGGCAGCGTATACGGTCACTGGTAGAAATATTTCAGAGACATGGTCCAAGAGGTTGTGGCAGCAAACTTGATCAAAAACTAGATGTGTGTTGAACGTTTCTTTGTCAATTGTTGATGCCACTGTTGTTAGGTCTATCCCGGGGTCTATACCGCTAGATCATGTCTGTCGCTCGCAAGCAGGCGGCAAAATGGCCAACCGCTCAAACAGCCCACCCGCCAGAAAAAGGATATCAGCTTACACGCCATGCTCGCTACATCTGTTGCCAGAACAATCCAAAAGAAAAAGGACCGGAAAAAAAAAAAAAACATAAAAAACCGAAGGTCACCCACCGGTGAGGACTCATCCCAAGCCAGCTAAATAGCTCATTCCGCCGCCACCTCATACCCGTTCGCATCCCCATTCCCCGTCCCATGCCCATTCACAACTCCATTCCCATTCACGACTCCATTCCCACACCCCTCTGGCCGCCCCCTCTCCACGCGCTGCTTCAACTCCAACGGCACAGCCAGCTCATCAAAGCTGCCGCGCCGCCCCCAGTTCATGGGCTGCCTCTTGAGGAACGCACCGACGGCGCCGAGGTACCCTTCGTGGCGCAGGAAGTAGGCCTGCTTGGCGCCCTTGGACCAGAACTTGATGGCGTAGCTGAGGGTGTTCATGGTCCGCGGGTGGCCGCGGATGAAGGAGCCGCCAAAGTAGATGTGGGAGAGGCCGTGGATCTGCGACTGCAGGAAGGCGATCTGGCCGATGTTGTTAGATATCGCGTAGAGGAGGGAGACGGAGATGTCGGCGGCGGTGAAGGGGCTGGATTCGTCGTGGGAGAATTCAGGGTGCGGCGGCTCGGAGTGCTCGGAGGGTGACGACGGGGGGTGGTCCGGGTGGTGGTGCTGGTGGTGTTGCTGGTCCTTGTGTCGCTGGCCGCCGCTGTCCTCGGCTTCTTGCTCGGCTTGCCGCTTCTTGCGGAAGACCTTGCCGAAGGAGCTGGCTATGGTGGTGCTCTTGAGCCCTATCTTGCCGTAGTCAGTGCCGTAGATGTCGCCGACGAGCATGTCCACCTTGGCGTTATCACCTTGCGAGGCGAGATCCAGCATCTCGTCGAAAGTGCGCGCCCCTGTGAGCAGGCTGAGCAGGCCCCACAGGGTGCCGCCGCCTAGAGATGTGCCACCGACACGCTCGTACTTGCGCGGGCCGTGGACCTTGAGGAAGGAGACGCCCGAGCCGATGTTGACGAGGAGGTATGGGTAGACGTTCTCCGAGGGCTCGACAAAGTGCATGGGATCCGCCTCGGAGTAAGTGAAGACCTCGCGGGGAATCTCGGTGATGAAGAAGTCGAGCCCAATAATCAAACATTCCATCTCATCCTCCCGCAGCACATCCACCCCGAGCACCTCGCGGATGTTGTCGTAAAACTTGTAAGCCCCTCCCCCTGTCGCCATTACGCACAGGTCGCCGGGGAGGCGCCCGGATGAGCCGCGGCCATTACTGGCAGCGCCGTTCAGCTCCAGGTGCTTATCCTTGAGGCCTCGCACAAACTCAAGGCAGTCGTCAATGCGGTCCGTCTCGAAGCTGGCAAAGTTGAGCCGTCCTCCTGGCTCGGTCGAATGCGCTTCGCGGGAGAAGTAGACAAGCTTGGCAAGAGAGCCACCAATCTGCGACGAGTCCGAGAGTCAGCCCAGCTCGGCGGCACCACAAAAAAAGAAAGGCACAATGACATCATCGCAGCGAAAGGGTAAAAATGGGAACGGAGGGGGAGGCTTCGTACATCAATTGCAATATGGCTGACCACGGCGGTGTGGTTTGGCAGCCGGATGTCCTTTGTCTCGTGACGGCCGGGGGATCCACTGCGGCCATCCGGGGTAGTGGGGGTTGCTGTGTCTTGGTCGACGATGAAGGCGCCCTTGACGTTGATACGGACCGAGCCCGGGTGGCTCAGTGTCTCATCAATCTCAGCCGTGTCAGCAGTGGCAGTCCGTGGCCTGCCGGAGGATAGGAGCGAGCCGGCGCCGTTCTCGAGTTGCTGCTGTCGGTTGTGCTCCCGGGCCTCCTCCGGAAGCGGCCGGCGTGGCGGATCGGCTTGGTAGATGTCGCTCGGCATGATTCAATCGCTGTAGGCCGTCGGGAGAGGGCGGTCAAAAACAGGAAATTCAAGGAGGTCTCATAGGAATATCCATCGGAGTGGATTTTTTCGGCACGGGCACGCCGAGTGAATTGAAGGTTTATAAAACTGGGAATGCTCAGAATTACATTGTAGAACTCATCCCGGTGTTTTCAGACTTGTTCACTGCGACGAAACCGGGCGTAAGTGCAAGGGCACGGCTGGAGCGAGCCGGTTATCGATAAGAAAGGGCCCCTTTGCCCGAGGCTGTGTACAAAAAGGGAAGTGGCTTGCCCCGCCGATTGGCTGGCGCCTCTCTCCCACACCTCGGACTCCGGTCAACGTCAGCCGGTAGACACCCGCTGACCAAGACTAAGCCCCCTGGAATTCGAGGCATTAATGGGAAGAAGGGGTGACACCCTCGAGCAGCGAGAAACAAAGGCCAATCAAAGCCGATTTGACTCGAGATTGACAGTGCATGGCATTCTCACTCTCACACTGCCAAGAGTGAAAATCAGAGAAATTGAAGAGTTTAAAAACAAGGCTCAGCCGGGAGGAGGGGAGAAGGAACCTAAGATGTTACCAGAAATGGCTCATTACTTTACTTACTTTAACGAGCCATGATGAACACGAGGCAGTCAGGCACACAAACAAGTCTTGCACAGCCTGTAAACAGCCATTCTTGTTGTCATTACATTACCAAACTGAGGCAATTAATCGGATGCATAGGTACCTCCTCATGGATGCAACCTACTATTACAGATTACTACTAGGTAGGTAACTAAGATACTTACACTTACAGTACAAGACCACCCAACATCCAACCCACCACTTAGGTAGTCCCTAGAAAAACCCACCCGCCGGCACCGCCACAAACACCGCCGTCAACACAGCAGCACAAACAAGCGCAAACACGATGCTCTGCACAAAAATGACATGCTGAATCTGCCGCAGCGCCGGCTCCTCCACCCATACCTCACGGTCAAACAGCCTGCGGGAAAAGGCACGCTCCCGGTAGCGAACCAGCCACGGCTCGTCCTCGTAGCTGTTGGCGGAACCAAAACTGT
Source organism: Chaetomium tenue (assembly GCF_020726465.1). Taxonomy (NCBI): domain Eukaryota; kingdom Fungi; phylum Ascomycota; class Sordariomycetes; order Sordariales; family Chaetomiaceae; genus Chaetomium; species Chaetomium tenue. Next base: position 3,095,490 of record NW_027117333.1, on the reverse strand, counting down.
CGAACGAGCGCTTGGCGGCGCTGATGGCGTCCTCATCGTCGTCGTTGTCCAGGTCCGAGGCGAAGAGCTCCCACGGCCGGATGTGCCGGTGGCGCAGGCCGTGGAGGAGGATGCACTGTTGCTCGGGGTGGTCAACTTACAAAACACTCTTCCAACAAGGGTAGAAAAAGGGAACAAGAAACTTAACCGTACCATGCCCTTATAAACCCCCATCAGCGTCGCAAACCCCGCCACCCACGCGACCGCCGCCAACGCCCTATACCCCCTCCCCTCCCCGGACAACGTCAACACCACCGCCACCACGACGCCCACCAACACCGCGCCCGACCCCACCCCCCACGCGGTGCACAGGCGGGTGGGGTTAGCGTTGCAGATGCTCCAGCGGATGAAATTGGGGTGGGAGAGATGGCGCAGGGCGGCGTCGGTCTGGCGCGCGACCAGCGCGAACGCGGACGGGTGTGTGGTGTGCGCGAGCGCTTGGAGTGTGGTTTTCTGTTCGACTTCGGAGAGGTTGAGTTGGCGTGGCGCGCCGTCCATGATGTAGGTCGCGATGACCCGGTCGAGTTCCTTGCGGAAGGGTTGGATGGTGACTTTGGGTGCGGGGGGGGTTTTGTTAGTGGTGTTGATGGGGGGTGGGTGGTGGTGGTGGTTGGGGCGGCCGTCTTGGGTGGGTGTCGACGTGGTGGGAAGTGAAAGGTGGGAGGGACTTACATGGATCCTTCACGCCGGCGGACGCAAACGCCTGGCTGGCGAGATTCCGGGACCTGTCGGTCGGTGTGACGGGCGTTACGGGGGTGACGGGGGTGACGAGCTCGTCCCGGCTGTTAATGCTCTTCTCAAAGTCGGTGCCCTTGAAGATGGTGGCACTTCCCTTGGGCGACCTGCGCACCTTTTCGGCCTGGTCCTTTTTGATGCGCATGATGGCCTCGTCCTCCATCGCCTGGGTCCACTCAGGGGCCAGCGAGAGGTCGGCTGTTTTGGCCGCGGCAAAGCGCCGCTCATAGTCGCGGTGCCACAGGAAGAACTGGAGATTCTCTGCCGACCGCTCGACGTAAAGCAGATAGTTCATGAAATCGCGGAGTGTACAAGGCTGTGTTGCTGTCAGTTGTTGGGCCCTGGAAGGAGACTCCGGGCTAACACAACATACCGGACAAGTTCCTCCCTCCAGAATCCTGTCAAAACTGAGTGCCAGTGGAATCCCATTTGAGCTACTCGACTCGACGGACTTCAAGGACTTGCTGGAGCCTTGGTCATCGTGGTTTGAGGTTTGGTTGCCGGTGGAATCGGGCTTCTCAACATAGGCTGGCCGGCTGTTGATGGACTTGAGTAAACCCATGATGGGAGCAGTGGGCGATTATACAACGGGAGCCCAAGGGTAGGAGGCGAAGACAGACAGACACAAGCGGGAGAGATAGAAATAAAGCCGCAATAATACAAATACAAATTACAGGGTCGGAGAATATCAGAAGCGGGCTGGGAGCGGCGTTCTGACTGTTGGCGACCTGTTGGGCGTCTCCATGCAACGTAAAGGAGCTGGGAACGCTCACATGCCCCCAGCCTGCCGTTCCACGCACCTGGGGATGTGTGCGCGGCGGGAAGGGGGAGAAAAAGCGATGCTTCTGAGGCCAGGGGCCGTCAAGAAGGTTGGTTTTGATGTGGCTTGTAGCCAAGAGCGCGTGGAAAGATCAAAAAGAAAGGGAAGAAGGTTCGTCGCGATGGCGGAAGGCCGCGATTGGGGAAGCCCAGGGAGGACACCACCCGGGTTCAGCGGGCTCAGCGGGCTCAGCGGGCTCATCGAGGCGAATCGAGGCTAGGACAGAAGCTAAAATCCCTGCAGGTCCCAAGGTTGGAATCCCTAGGTCTGCGTGCGTGTGGTGTGGTGGGGTGTGACCAAATCTCCATGTCAGACTTCCTGTGCGGGAGGTGCCTCTGCATCTGCGCGCGTTCAGTCCGATCTTTACCCCTCTTCTTTGCATGTTTGGGCTTTCCAAGGGTGTCGCAGCCCTTGGGGTGTTGGTGATCAAAAATGCAGTCGACCAACTTGTGTGTTTCCATGGTTCATGCAAGGTGTTGGGCTGGGGAGCAGGGAAGCCATCGGGAAGTTGGTGTGGGGGGTTTCGGGGGCTTCGACGATCCGAGCCATCCCTGCAGCGAATCACTCAGCAAATCAGGGCTTTCCAATGGGCCAGCTTGTGATCAGCTCTCCACTTTACCAAGCCCAGAAGCATCAAAATCTCGGGACGTCAAACTATGTAGTTCCTGACTCAGCAGACCTGATGCACTGGTCGCCATCGAGATTACTTATGATGGAAGGTGCACTGGGTGAGAACGGAATGATTAGTGATTAGATAAGAAAAGAAAAATAAACTTTGAAGCAATTGGCCGCATTCATTGCAATACCATTAACGTTGGTAGGTTTCCTGACACCGACGAGTATCAAGGCCGACAAAGCCAAAACCCTCTTGTTGGACTCAGCAGTCCACACAGCACCGCCGTCATCATCGCCCGTCGTCGTGCCATCGCCACCAGGCTGTCCCAGGGAGCAGTCCCGCAAGCCCTGGGTACGAGTTGAACAGCGCGCCACGCTCACCCTCAAACACCCAACCACCCGCGCCAGTTAAGCATTAGCGACCCCCTTCCTCGTTGAACCAAGGGTGCTGGAGTGCCTTCCGGGCAGTGATCCGCCGCCGAGGATCAAGACAGGTCATCCTGCAAATAAGATCCTTGAACTGCGGGTCCACCGGCTGCCATACAGCCCAAGGCTCCCTCTTGTCTTCGGTGCTGAACGACATCAGAAGCCCTCCAAATCGGCTGACAAAGGGGTCATTCTCTCCTCCATGGTACTCGATGAAACCATGGAAGTCGTCGATATCATTGAGAAAATAAGATACGTGGCGCCTGAGAATCATATCCGATGGGTCCTCGGCTTTGTTCGCCTCGTCCGAGTAAAATATCATCCGGTCGAGCCAGACATATATGGCCTGGATCGAGGTAAGCCGAGGTAGACATTCGTTAGTATCTTGGCGGCCAACATTAAGGGTTGGGAGAGGGGCAGGGTTGTGGAACTTACAACGATGCCGAATGAGAAGATATCGGCGGGGGTATTCTGCGCTCCTCTTGCCCACGCTTCAGGGCTCCTCCAGAACTGATTCCCAGAGAGCCGCTTCCCGAGGCCTCGAGAGTTAGGAGGTACAACAAAAGCGTCCTCCAGGTCCGTGATCTGGACATTCATAAACTCAAGAGTCCCATCACTTTGCTTGAACGTGTCCATCATGATGTTGGATGGTTTGATATCTATTAGAGATGTTAGTGGCTAAAAGTTAACATACCAACATATGGATAGACGACTGACCTGTGTGATAGATGTTCTTATCATGTAGGCCAGGCAAGCCTGCGAGAGCGTCCCTCAATATCATCTTCTTGGCAGATGGAGGGATTGCGGCCGTGTTGACTGACTGTAGATCATACTGCAGGAACGGAAATACAAACATATGGCGATCGGGGATGCTGTCGATAAACCTCCGGATATGGGCCGAGTCGACGAGTTTCTGCAGATCCAGATTATATTGAAAATCTCCGGGCAAGATATCCTTCAGTATATATTGCTGTCCCTCGTGGCTGTTGTAGAGCAAGGGTTAGTCCTCGGTTAGGAAGAGCGGAGGCTATCACGACTGAACCTACATCGCACGGTACAAGCAACAGAGCAAGGGTCCCCTCGGCCGTTCATAAATTCTCATCAATTACGTAGGATCTCCCTGAGGCCGACGTAACTTGTGTTCCTTTGGCAAGAGGCTGTTGGCGGGGAGCTATTGAAGGGGGGTTTGTGGTCGACGACATGCTGGCGAATGAGATTCCATTTCGTCTGGGAACGCAAGGGAAACAACGTGGCGGAGCGCGAAGGTTGGGCAAAAGAAGGGAGCGAGAGGAGAGCCGATATACCAAGGAAGGCCGTGACCGCAGACGCGCAGACAGTGTTACCGCGGGGGATGCCATCAATGGCAAACGAGCGGCACTCCCTTATGATGTTTTTGACACTGGTCGAGCCATGTGTGAAGATATGACGGTCCGAATGAGCACCTAGCCCCACGATCACACGGTGCGACCCGTGAGTAACAAGGGGTTATTCATACTGTCTCCATGATCCCGGCTATCTCCTGCCTCACGTACATACATAGTAAGGCAAGGCGACTTTAATAAGGAGAGACATTGTTCGGCGAACGGCCCAGTCGTCGTTGGCTATGTGACGCAAATCTCGCTGTGGGCTAGGATTGCTATCTCCGATGACATGAAGGCTCACTGGGTTGCTGCTGTAAAAGAAAAGGCAGACAAGGTGTAACGGGCTGTGCCCGAGGTGGGCCTCGGTAACCCTCGGCCAGCTCACGTACAAGCACGGTCCACCGAACCCCTGGATGAAGCTATTCCCAGTTGCCCCACAGCGCACCGAACATTCTAGCAATGCGCTCGGGCCATCGCGCTCGCGATCATAAAGCAGCCCCACGAGCTGCCAGATTCTCTCATCTTTCCTTTTCTTCTTCAAGCTTAGTGTACTCGTAGAGTCGTCACCAGTTAGTTGCAATATACTCCTGGGACCGTTACACAAGGGGAAACTGGTATCCAACTTAGGATATCAGGGAGGCTTCTATCATGGCATATTCCATCCCTAACTCCAAATGCGGGTGCCGACGAAACCTTCGACGAGTAGAGAAACGAAACAAAAGCCAATCAGAAACCCGAAATATAGGTACTTTATACATGCATTTAACTCAGTTTCTTTTATTTAATTCATTTTCCTCGGGTTCCTTTATTCAAGTTATTCTACTCGGCTTCCGTCGTCTTTTTTCTGTTTCCTTGATTCCCTTCTTTCTTTCTTTTTTCTTTACTTCCTGCTTCCTTCTCGAGTTCAGCTTTTTTGGCCAGATTCACTTAGAGGGCGCCTCTAATTTGCTTTCCAAGGATCAGTTCAAAGAGTGTACTAGGTACCTAGGTAGTTTGTGCTTCGTTCAAAATCAGCCAGTCCATCCGGCGAACAACCACATATTCAAGAGGATTACTCGGCGGCGTCCAGTCGTGCTGTCTTGGCGAGCGCCTTTCTGGCCGGCGCGTTCGGGTCGTCAGTATTAAGTGCCTTGTCGTGTTTGTCGACAACGCTCTCCAGGTCGTTGGCGCGCCCTGTGAGTTTCCGGATCTTCTGCGCATATTTTTCAAGGACCTGGGCGATTCGTTCTTGTAGGTAGGCGACGTTGTCGACCTTCGCCTACATTGGCTTGCTCCAGTCCTCGTCCGTGGCCGCCTCGCCGTCGTTCCCCGTTTGTTGTGTGTCGCGACTTGCCCGTGCCCTGAGCTGCTTTGATATGCTCCTACAAAATTCACTATTAAGCGACTTAGGGTATTCTGTAAAGTTATTAAATATATTTTACGTTAATGTTAGCTATCTAGAAATTTTAACGCTGTCGATATCAACTTCATCCCTAAACCACCGCTCGTTCTCCTTAACTTCCATCTTAACTCCATAAATTAGCACTTGTTTTATCATTCCCCTCCTCCCAAAAATATAGTCTGAGATACCCGATGTTCGCCACCACTGTCCCGCCTCATCGTGCCACTCATACCAGTGCTTAACTGTGATCTGAGCTCTTTTGTCAGTGAAACCATACTATACTTTATTCAGATAACAGCTTGAGAAAACAAACCCGATTGTCCGTAAATGCAATAAGGTCTTCCCTTACGCGGCACTCCTTTTGCCTTTCCCACTTTTGGGCCAGAAAGCTCACAATCTCGGCCCGGCCCTGGAGAAGGGAGTTGCCTTCCCGCCACGTGGAGTTGTAGGCAAATGTGGATTGGAGTTGCTCTAGATTTCTAGAACTGGTCAATATATAACGTTATATCAGGGTAGGTAGCTAGTATGTCTAACCTCCTGTTCCATATTTCTTGCCCGGTCTTAACCTTCTGATAGGCCGTCTCGGGCGTGAATGGGGGCCGGGACAGCCAACCGGACTCGGAGTTGAGGAAAGAAGAGGAGTCCGTCTCGGGGTAGGTGGTGAGATAGGACGCCATGGTCACAGAGCTCCAAGATGTGTTGCGGCAAGTAAGATGGCGAACGGCGAACACAGATAGCGAAGGGCGGCCACAAATGACGAAGGGCGGCCACAAGTAACGAAGGGCAGGCACAAATAGCGAAGGGCGAGGCCAGCAAATATACCACAATAACAAAAACAGTACTGAAAAGAGGGAGGGAAAATCACGTCCACCACTCGGGTTGGGTCGATGGCTTAAAATAATGGCTGTATCCTTGGGACGACTGGTGAACTGGGGTGCCAGCCCCTCTGTTACCAGAGGACTAGTGGGCCAGACTCTCGATTTTCGATTTTCTTCCGCTTCGGCGTCCTTGTATTTGGTCAGGAGCCTGGCGGCCCTTGAGGCGAGGACCAGGAAGGCCATTTTGACTTTCTTTACCGCGGCCCTGCTCTATCACTCGCCCCGACACGGCAAACTCGGCTCTACATACCGCACTCGTGCGTAAGGGAAGTGCTAGAAATGGCACACGACCATACACACCACTTCGGACCGAGGAGGACGGCACAAGAACTGAGCAACTTATCCTTGGCCCGCGTAACATACCAGATTACCCGATATATCCAGCAATATTTGGAGTGCCTCGAGAACGCAACGAACAGACAACCGCCACTGGGCGAACTAAGCCCGATCGATACAACCAGAACCCCATTCCCGGTCATACAATCACACTTGACTTCGTCACAGGTCTCCCAGCCATCGAGGATAGCCGAATCTGGGCAACACGTTCATGTCCGTTTCTGGCAGATTCGAGAAAAGGACCATCCTCATCCCCGGAAGAAGCGACCGGATCGCAGAGCAACGGGGAAGGCAACTACTTCTGTATCTATAATTACCTGACTGGGGACTGCCAGCCCAGATCATCTCTGATCGGGGCCCCAAGTCCGTATCCAACACAAGACGCGCGGCAGGTGGCCCAGGCGTTGGTGGTGTTGAGGCGTATCACCACTTCACTAGGTAGCCGATGAACGCTACCGTACACGTCAATAGTGCGCCCTTTGCCGCTCGTGCGGGGAATAGGGAAGCTGGCAAGTGGGTGGCAACAGAAGTCATGTCACAAAACTAGAAGAGCTGGTCCTTAGGTATCGAGCCTCCTCAGACTCTTCGTTCGCCTCCCCATCACTAGGGTCTCCCTGCCTGTCGGTCTTGGCCATCTCTGAATAGTTTTATCACGCTGAACAGGTGGTCCGCAACTGTCTAACCTGTGAAATCTGGGACATGTGCATCGCCACAGTCTTGACGGCACGAATCACGCTCTCTGAACTGCTTTTCGTCAAACAAATTGGCGGCGCCCTCCGAACAGGCGAACCCGCGTGTCCTCAAGAGTTCTTTATCAATCGTAGGTGTTATGGTAGGCAAAATTCGTAATCTCCATGTCTCTTATCCTAAGTCCTGTCTACATGTACCTAAATGGTAACTTCACACAAGTCGCTGAACTCCTGGAAATAAATGCAATGCCTGGACCCGGGACCCGACAGCCTCTGCCATCCGGCGAACGGAAAAACAAAGTTCCCTCCCCCTGACCCCTGACCATCTCGCAAACAAAAAGGGGTAGGTATGTAACTAGGTACTTACTTGTAAATAAGGGGTAGGTATGTAACTAGGTACTTACTTGTAAATAAGCCACTCCCGCCGAAAGGAACGATCGGCTGGGAGGCGGGAGACGGGACCAGCGGTAGACGGGCCATCTCCGACCGTTAACCCGGGCGGCCCCACCGTGCAGTCGTGCACCAGAGTGAAGTAAGGCACTACTGACCTCGGACTCTTGAATTGATTACCTTACCTCGGTACGAAGTACCTTAGTTATGTCCGTAACGATTGATGCAGCCGGGTCGTCCGATTGGAGAACGTCGAACGCCGAACGTCGAATAAGCCGAAAGCTCCGAATACTTAAAAGTTGGCCTCGATTGGGTTATCTAGGCAGCCGATGGCGCAATGCAGTGTTCCCCAAGCACCATGGATGATTTGGGAAAGGCTGTGCGGCACAGGCTTGTAATTGAGCACCTTGACGTCCACTGCATGTTGTACCTATGTTGTGTATGTGCAAGGTCCCAACTGCGTTAATGTGATGAGAGCAAGGGGAGCAGCTCCGAGCGGATCCACTAAACGAACCCCTCTGCCCACTGCCCCTCAACTCCACGCTATAAACAACTCCAACTCCCCATCCTCGACGGCTTGAGGAACAAACCAACAAAACTTTGCTACTCGCCCCAGGATACTAAAACCACCATATTACCAGCCACATCTCAATTGATCACTCACTCAAAATGGCCACCCTCCAAGCCGGCTCCTCTTTCCCCGACGGTGTATCCTTCAGCTACATCCCCCCCACTGGCAACCTCGACCTCACAGTCTGCGGCATCCCGACCACGTACGACGCCAGCAAGGGCAAGTAAAATCCCTCTCTTCACCAAAGCAAAGCACCCAGCCTAGAGGGCCCTTACCCCCCGCACACACACAAACAAACCCAACCCAACCCCAAACTAACCCCCCCTTTCCCCCCACCCTCAGATTTCCAAACCCACAAAGTCGTGCTCGTCGCCGTCCCCGGGGCCTTCACGCCCACATGCCAGGAGCAGCACATTGTCTCCTACCTGGCGCACCTCGCCGAGCTCAAGGCCAAGGGCGTCGACAAGGTCATTTTCATCGCGTCCAACGACGCCTTCGTCATGTCGGCGTGGGGCAAGGCGAATGGGATTAAGGATGAGTCGATTGTAAGTTTATTCTTCTGTTGATGCGCTGCTTACTGCCTGCGGATGCTGGGGGTGTGGTGGGGGCGGGGGGTGCGGGGGTTGATGTTGGATTGAGCTGAGCTGACATGGAAATAATAGCTTTTCATGTCGGATGGTGGTGCGGCGTTTAGCAAGAGCATTGGCTGGGCTAGTCCCGACCGCACCGGCCGGTATGCCGTCGTGGTGGACCACGGCAAGGTTGTCTATGCTGAGGCAGACACTACCAAGGGGAGCATCGCGAATTCCGGGGCAGAGGGTGTTTTGGCGAAGCTGTAAGCGCAGTTTGGCAGTGTGAAGACTTGGGCAAGAGGTCATAGATTGGCTTGGTGGGTTTGGCGTCGGGGTAGGTAGGTAGATGCGCCGCGCCACTCCATCATCATTACATTCATAGAGGAAGAAGCTCGTCCCTGCTCAACCCGCTCCCGTGCGCCGTGCTGCTTCAAGTGAGACCAATGCATAAGTCGGCATTCTGTGAGCTACCCATGCAAATGGCCCCCCTCCCCCGTCACGCAGGATCCATGCAACCGGCCCTTTCAGAAAAACAAGCTGGCTCTGTCAACTTGTTGCGAGAGCAGAAACCCTATAAGAGAGCTGAGCAGGCAAAAAACCGAGTACCGACCGACCGACTCCAGCGTTTTCCCTCCCGGCCACAGGCAAGACCGTAAGATAACCATTCATCTATTGTGTGCTCCTTGCATGACCTGGCTTTCCCTTTGCCTCGGAAAGAACACGCTCCCATCCCGGACCAGCAACCGCCAAAGACAGAGAGACCTTAGCGGGTGTTGGCGGCCACCTTTTGCTGCGCGCCCTTCGCACTCTGCTTGCCGACGATGCGGCCGCCAGCGCCCTTGGACGCGGCGGCAGCGTTCTTGGCCTTCTCGGCCTTCTTGGCCGCCTGCTCAGCCTGCTTCTTCTCCTTGCTCTCCTTGATGGCAGCCAGGCGGGCCGCGCTGCGGGTCTCCGGGCGGATCGAGCGGCGCTCCTTGATCACATCGAGCGAAGCACCAACGATGGCACGCTGCGACTTGACGGTGCGGCGAGTGCGCTTCTTGGCAACTTCCTATATGGGGAGTCAGCGGGCCGTCCTGTGATACTCCTGAATATATTCCTCATCCATGTCGTCATCGCAACCAACCCCCTCCCAATCGTTCCCATCTCGTTCTCGGACATGTACAAGTGCGGGGAGTTCGTACCTCTGAGATGCCCTTGCGGTGTTGCCTGCGGTAGAGGACGGTCCAGGCAATGCGGCGGGGGTTCTTGCGCTGGAGGAACAGCGACTCGGACTTGCCGTTCTGGAAGCGGAAGACCTTGCTGTCGCCACGGACGTACAGCTTACCCTGTAGTGTGAAATATGGTCAGAACTGTCGCTGTCTCGAACGAAATCATATCTCCCAAGACTTCCGACGCCAAACCCCCCACCCCGGTCCTCGTCTGTCATCATTCAACTTCGCGCGTAGCTCTCGGGCTCACTGAGGGACTCGGGATGGGAAATTCGGCGTCGGTTTCGATCGGGGAGATGGGCAATTCGTACCTTGCCGGGGTAAATCCGCTGGCCCGAGAAACTGTCGTCGTAGGTTCTCATTTTGGCGGTGTTTGTCGATTGTCGTTGTCGGGTTGCTTCCTCGAAGTTCAAGGTCCCACGTCGATTTTCGCCAAATTCTTTGGTGCAGGTTGTGGGATAGGGCTGTCTCTGTGATAGGCTGCTGCGCGAGTGCAATAGGCCCACTTTAGAGATGTGGCTGTGCGGGACCGGACGCCACTGTTCCTGTAAACAGACCCTAACCCTGTTATCGCATCGGTTACTTACCTCCTTGTTGTTCTCCGTTCAAGTCTCTTCCCGATGATTCGTCTAACGTGCTTCAAATAGGCAGACTCGCGATGGGTAATGAAGCTGACGACGTAGCGGCGGTTGTGCTAGAAGAGTTTGGAAAACTCCCTGCAAAGCGCCGACCTGCTGTCCGCGATAATGGACTCCGGGAATGGGTACCCTTGAGCGGCATTGTTGTGAGAGGTACATTGGCAACTGTCCACAAGGTTTCTATCGGTGTTCTGACTTTATATTTTGAGATTAGGTCCAACATTCTTAAAATGCGTGGCGCTGGCGTGAGTCTCATCCTTGGGCCACAACCCCCCTGAATGCTCCCAAGCCCTCAGTTACGAACTGAGTGTTGACACTGCTTGCAGGACGGGCATGAAATGCCTCCCGGTTTCTAAGCTCCCACAGGCCAACGGCGTTGCCCTTCATGACTGGCATGCCGAGGTTCTCGCTATTCGGGCTTTCAACCGGTTTATTCTCGACGAGTGTCGCCACCTGGCCGAGGACAGTTCCGCAGAATCTGACTACCTCCGACGAAGGACAGAAGAGGAGCTGCCCGCAGCCTCTAACGGGTCCTGGCACCGCCAACCTTTTGCCTGGCGCGAAGATCTGACCCTCCATATGTACTGCTCCGAAGCCCCCTGTGAGTTGCCTGCCTCCATCCCCTCGCCACCTATCCATCTCCATTCCCCAAACTAACAACCCCCAGGTGGTGACGCCTCCATGGAACTGATCATGTCCTCCCAAGAAGACGCCACACCATGGGAACCCCCTGCCCCCCTAACCCCTTCTCCCCCACCTGCCCAACAACCCTCATCACCACCCCCAATAACCTCCCCCTCCCCAACCCCCACCCCCCTCCTCGGCCGCGGCTATTTCTCCCACCTCGGCATCGTGCGCCGCAAGCCCGCCCGCGCCGACGCGCCCCCCAGCCACTCCAAATCATGCAGCGACAAACTGGCACTCAAGCAGTGCACGTCGCTGCTGTCGTCGCTCACGGCGCTCTTTGTCTCGCCGCGGGGGGTGTATCTGGCGAGTTTGGTGTTGCCGGTGGCGCAGTTTTCGAGGGAGGGGTGTAGGAGGTGTTTTGGGGCGGGTGTTGCGGAGGGGGATGAGGTTGGATTGGGGGCCGGTGGGAGGATGGCGCCTGTTGGGGGCAGGGTCTGGGAGGGGACTGGGTATGGGTTTCGCCAGGTTGTGGTGGAGACTACGGAGAGGGAGTTTGAGTTCTCGCGGAGGGGGGCGGGGATGGCGGGGGAGGTGAAGGTGGTGTCGAGCAACCTTGCTGTTGCATGGACGGCGGGCGGGGAGGTGGAGGAGGGGTTGATTGGCGGGGTGTTGCAGGGGAGGAAGGGGGTTGATGTGAAGGGAGCTAGTTCGACGTCGCGACGGAAGATGTGGGCAGCCGCGGTGATGGTTGCGGGGATGTTGGGAGAAGAAGGGATAGTTAAGGAGCTGGGGGCGGCATCGTATGATGGGGTTAAGGAAGGGAGCTTACTACAGGGTAGGAGAAGGGTGAAAGAAGAGGCAAGGAGGGAAGCACTGAAGGGATGGCTTAGGAACACAGGTGACGGTGAATTTCATCTGTGAGGTTGAGATCTTCCGTGGTATATACCTAGGTACTGGCATGCCGGAAGCTGCGCCGCAACGACCAAGTCTGGCGCCTCCCTTGACATGGTCACGTACTCTAGCGATTGACTACACCCCCCAATCGACCATGTGGCCCTCCTTATCCCTCAGACCTAGGCTCTGAGGCCGATGTAATGGATACTGTAGACGCCGGCATGCCTTCGTGGAATAACATAATCGTTTCTGTCCTCGCAACACCAAGAAATGCAAAGCACGGAACGAATTGTGATAGAGTTTTATTTCCCGGGATCAGGTCGTTCACTCGACCTTGTTCTCGAAGCTCTCGCCGGCCACGAGGTCGGGGATCTCATCGTCATCATCCTTCTTCTGCTGCATGTTCTGGTAGCTCTCGGCCAGCTTGCGGAGCGAGGCAAGCGAGTCGGGGCCGAGCTGGTTGAGGATACCGGGCACGAGCTCGGTCAACTCCTTGTCCTCACCGTTGCCGTAGATGGCGAAGGTGTTGGAGGGAACAGCGGCGTGAACTAGAAACCCAACTTGTCAGCAATTCGTCCGCTGACCTTGTCGGCCGATCGTACGAACCCTTGGGAGCGGCGAAATGGATAACGTTTCCATCGCTCTTGAACATGTTGACCTCCTCAATAGCCTGGATGGGCTGGACATTGAGCTTCTTCAGCGACTGCTGCAGCTTCTTGTCATCGGCACCAGAGCGCGCAGGCGCGCGCTTCACCTTCCTCCGGGGGGTGCCCTTGCCACTATTCGTCACAAAAGTTCGTCAGAATCTCGGATCACTGCGCGGGGTTCGAGGCAATTTCGGCGTGATTGAATCTAGACATACCCTGCCGGCAAGGTGGGTTAGTTAGTCGGCCGATCGGAAGCGGGGAAATCGAGGTGAGAGAAGCAGCAACGTACCGATACGAGCGGAAGCACCAAGCTTCTTCAAACGTTCCTGAACGTCCGCCATGATGTTGTAATGTGGAGGATGGAGTTTTGGTGGGGGAGGGACAAGATGGCTGGGGCGACGACTCGGTAAGCTTGAGCTTGGGGTTGATTAGTTAGCCTAGGGCAGTTTTGGGGCCAGTGCACACACACACAACACACAACACCTTGTTTGTCTGCTGCTGCGGGGATGCAATCGTCAAAGGTGCGAAACGGCGGGTTGGAACGTACTCTGTCAATCGGGGATAAATTCCGTCCTGGTTTTACCTCGGAGTATCGTGATAGGCCCGCGATGCCTTCTGCCTTGTCTGGTCGTCAGTGGTTGGAGAATTTGTGTGCGCCTGGGCCCTGATATTTTTCGCAGTCGCATAAACTTTTACCCCACTTTGACAGCTGCTCACCGGCCTCACCGTGCCCCTCACCTTGCGAGGATCCAGCCTTCTGCGGTAGGAACAAAGAAAGTCATCCAAAAGCCCAAATTCCTTTGCTTTGATGTCTTTTATTTGATTCATTTTACTCGATTTTCTTTATTTCTTTTTCTTTTCTTGATTCCTTTTACTTCTGTCTCTTTCTTGATTTTACTCACTTTTCGAGTTCATCCTTTTTTGGCCAGAGGGGGTGAATAGGCGATAGGCAGCTCCAACGGGCCACACTAAATAGATGGTGATCATGTGAGGGAAGCTGCTTTTATTTTTGATGTATTAGTTAACCTTTTTTCAAAATCTCCGACCTTAGGGCTCTGCCAAGTTATCAAGATGCTTGCTCTCATCCAACCCTGGATCGTGATATCACATGTCAAGGTCCAAGTCGACCACACCCTCAGCCCATAACCCGCTGTTGTGGGAGTTTCTTGTTGTACAATCCAAATCACACACATCGTACAATCAACTAGCTGTTCGTCACCCCTTCCCACCGTATCACCGGGTGGTCTCGGATGATGCAGATTCTGCCGGCAACCCAGCCTCCCTCCTCATGGCTTCTTTCCTGGCCTTCAACTCCTCTGCCGCCTTCAGCGACTCGGCAATGGAGGCTTGCCTGACGCGCTCCTTTTCTGCCTCGGCTTGGACAGTCCATACTACGTCCTGATTAGTAGACAAACCAGGGGTATCTCCACGGATGTCCAAACACTTACTTGGCTTGTCAGATTTTGAGTCCCTCTTGAGCCTAGTAACAAAGTCGTCAAACTCTTGTTGCCGCTCGAATCTCCTCTCCAGACTCCGCTTCTGGAGTTCGGGATTGTATTTTTGGAAGAGTTCCTCGTCAGTGGGTTGCACCCATCTTGTGAAAGCCGGGCCACCGACAATGATGGCGCCGCCCCTATCTCATCTTGTCAGCGAGATGCCAATTTCAACAGGGCTCGGAAGAGCTTACGCGACGAGCATTTTGGTCCATAACCACCAGTTGAAGGGTTTTTTGACCATCTTGAAACGGGGAACTCAAGATTCCAGCCGGGTTAGCCGGCCGCCGAGAGTTGAGTGATAGCGTTGCTCTTGAATATTTATTGCCCAAGTTTCTTTCCGGCTACTCTGTTCGCTCATCGAGTCTCAAGTCTCTTTCTCAATGAGGTCGGCTGCTCGAAGGCGGCCAGATACGGCAGAAAATTGTCCAAGGAAGAAGGAAGCAAGGGTTAAAGCCTGTGGGGCACAGGTCATGTCATGCGGCAGCGGCCCCGCTGAACCCTCTGGGGCCGCCAACGGCTGCCGTCTCAGAATGTTTCTTCATGGAAAGTTTCTTTCCGGGGCAAGGCCCAATAGCAATGCGGCTCTCCCGAATTACAAGCCACCTTCACGAGACTGTATCGGGCCTTTCTCACAATCACCACTCGGCTGTTGAAGCTGAGCCAGCTCTATTTCTTCGATTTCTTCAATGGAGGGCATATCCCGCGTGTTTTCACGGCAACACAATGAGGAGAGCTCGCCTCGACAAGCTTCGGGAGATGTCTTGAAACACAAGCTGGGTCCATCCATGAAGACAATCTCGGATGCCGGGCGGATGACAAGGTGCAGTGGCTCCTTTCTCGAATCTTACGTCCCTGTGGCGTCGGGAAATCAAGTTGCGAGTTTTCGACAATGCCCGCTCTTGTGAAGCGCCCAAAACGCGGTTGGTACGAAGTACGATGCAACTACCTAATGAGGGAGTAATTAGGTGCCGCCGCAGGCTTGCAGGTAAATAAATGCACTGTTCCATCCCCCTTGAATGTTTCGTTGCCAGTCCTGGCCAGGCTCCAGCTGCAGAGTTATTCGGCCTACTTCCCGTCTGGCCCCCTCGATAGCAAGCCTGCAGCCGTCCAGTTCCGCGATCAAACGTGGCGGGTAGGGGCTTTGATACCAATCACGACGAGACCGTGGGCGGCTTTTGATACGCGGTCGTGTTAGGTAATTACGCCGCCGCGTCAACACCTCTCGGCCGGCCCTCGGGCCTGTAGAAGCGTGAAAAGGCTTTGACAGGTAGGAGGGTGATCGCCCATGCGAAGTCGTCGGCAACAGATGAAAACCTGGGAGTGTCTGACCCCGAGGGCGAATCAACCCACTGATCACCGCCGAGAACCAAATGTCAGAGGGAGAACCCGGACGTGGTCCAGCTGACTCTCTTGTTGTGTTATTTACACCTGTTTCACACCCATACGGCTCTATACGGGCTGTGTGCCTAAGTTGAAGAGCCGCCCACGCCAGGGATTGCAATGAAACAGGGGAGTAAAGTTGGTTGCCCTCTTTACAAGTAGACAGCTTTGACAAGCCCCAGCCTTGGGAAAGAAGCAGTTGGCGCAAGACGCCTGGTCGGATCAATAGAACGACAATTAAGGGTTCATTACACAGCGTTGTATTGAGACCCTTGCCATGTGTAACAACCCCTGGGCCGGGGCTGGCCCCGCGCTGGGTCAAAACCCACCCTACCCGTCCAAGCCTGAGGGGTGCACCCGGCCACGGAAGAACGGCTTTTAGCTTATCCAGCAACGCCCGGGGCACAATGCATTCCTCTGCCTCCGGGTTGTGACCTTTTCAACGACCGCACTTTTCAACACCTTCCCCGGTCCCGCCGGCCATTCCATTCCTTGGGAGCACTGCATGCTCTATTGTTTCACACCCTTCCTTTCTGTATCCTTGTGCTGCAACCTTTAGACACGCGTTCTTTCGAAAGACGACAGTGACGGCCATCACACTTCTTTTACCTTATTAGGCTCTTGGCTGTGTCGTCGTTGCGCTGCGGTGCGGATCCTACGAGGCTGCCGACTCTGCGTGTCGCCCATCACCCTTCTTCGGTGTCTCGCTCGACTTGCCGCAATAAATCGAAACCGACCTCCGGGCTTGCCGACTTAATTTGGGCTTTCGAACTCGCCATCTGGTGCTGTTGCCATGCGACTACTTTAGACCCGCCACAGAGACGACAACTACGAGCCGAACAGGTTATTACCGACACAGACCCGGTTCGTTGGCATCATGGCGTATAACGGCCAGTACGATGGGCCCCCCGGCCCTGGTGGGCGTCAGCAGTATGGCGGAGGACCGGGAGCTCAGCGCCCGCCGCCGCAGCGACAATACCCTCCCGGTCCTCAAGGACCCCAGCAATACAACGCGCCGCCTCCCCAGCAGCAGCAGTACGATCAGTACCAAGACGGATATGGCCAAGGCTACGATGAATATGGCAATGGATACGACCAGGGTTATGATCAAGGCTATGGCGGACAACAATACGACGACGGTGGCTACGGAAGAGGAGGACCTCCAAATCAAGACTATCAGCAGGAATACTACGATCCGGGTCCGAATGGACCCGGGCCCGGAAGGGGAGGAGGACGACCTATGCCCAGCGGAAGAGGAGGCCCAATGAGGCCTCCGCCTGGCGGAGGTGGTCGAGGTGGTTACCCACCCCGCGGTGGCGGCTACCCTCAGGGCCCTGGCGGCCGAGGCTACCCCCCGCCCGGTCGTGGTCGGCCAATGCCGGCTGAGCGTGCCGCGAATTCAGACCCCGGTGGTGAGTTTGGGAGCACATAACCGCCGCCCTGCCACAATGGTATGCTAATACTTGATTTCAGCAAACCGAGGATCGCCCATGGGTGGCCCAGGCCATGCCGGCCCCTTCCCGTCCTTCCCCGGCGCCCCGCGCAAGACAGATTTGGAACAAGAACAGCAGATCGTGGCAGGTATGGAAGGTATGGACATATCAGGACAGCGGCCAGGGCCGAGAGGTCCGAACGGTCCGCCACAGCAGCGAGGGCCTATGCGTCCCCCGAACGGCTACGGCGGACCGGGGCCGATGGGGCCTCCTCGCGGCCCACCGCAAGGCTACCACCCGCAAGATTATCCGGACCAACGCCGCGGCCCTCCACCGCCAGGGCCCGGGTACGGACCGCAAGGAGGCGGTTACCAAGAGGAGAACTTCGGACCTCCGTCTCGGAGCATGACAATGCCAACGAGAGATCACATGGACATGCGCCAGCCCGGTCCTCCTATGCGGCGGGACAGCGCCCCTTTCAATGGCCCTCCTCCCCGTGGGGTGCCGCAGAGACCGAGCACCGCACAGGGGATGCGGCAGCCTCCGCCTAGGATCTACCCTCCGAGCGGCAATGGCCCTCCTCAGCAAGAAGGATATCAGGAGCCTCCACAGAGAGGTGGGCCCGACTCCGGCTACGGCCAAGACCGACCTTCATCTATCGACAATTTCTATGACTACTACGGCGGAAATGAAGTCTACCAGGGGCAGAACCATCCCGTGGCTTCGGCCGCATCCGAGGTTCCGGATTTCGATGCCATGTCAGCGCAACAGCAGCCGAGAAACTCATTCGACACGCACATGCAGCCCGGCCAACAGGAGCAAGCTCAGCGTGGTCCCGGTAGATACCCCGAGGTAAGCAGGGCCAAATCCCAGCCGGACTTGCGTAACTCGCAGACGGCCGTGTTCGAGATGGCAGGGGACATCCCGCCGCTGCCTACCCAACAACCCGGCCAACCACCAGCGGGGTTGCCCAACGGTCCGGCGCCTTACCAAGGGCGTGCCGGTCCGTCTCCAGGGCCGGGACTACCTCCAGGCCCGGCGCCTTACCGACCCGGTATGCAACCTTCGCCCCAACCAGGGCCCGGTCCCGATAATCTTCCCTCCCATCCCACCCCCGTTCGCCCCGGGCACATGCCTGGCTCGGTAGTCAACCTCAGCGATCGGCCACCACCGGTGAGGAATTACAGCGGCGCCACCAACTACAGCGGCAACTCGGGGCCTTCTCCTGCAGGAGGAGGAGGCTACCAACAAGGTCCGCCGCCTATTCAACAGGCTCCCAACGAACCTGCGGCGAAGCCTGCGGAAGCGCCCGTCACCATCGAAGAATTGGAACATTTGCGGGCCGTGGTCAAGAACGATGCCGGTGACCAAGTGACGGCCCTCCGCCTCGCCAAGCGCCTCGTCGAAGCGTCGGATGCACTCGTGCCCAATCTCCCAGACCCCAAGGCGCGCGCCCGGTCCCGCGACCGCTACCTCGTGGACGCACACAAGATCCTCCGCAAGCTCGAAAAGGCCAACAACCCGGACGCCATGTTCTTCCTCGCCGACTGCCTCGGGCGCGGCCTCTTTGGCAGCGAGCCCGACAACGCGCACGCCTTCTCGCTCTACCAGTCCGCCGCCAAGCTAGGCCACGCCGCAGCCGCCTACCGCACCGCGGTCTGCTGCGAGATCGGCAACGACGAGGGCGGCGGCACGCGCAAGGACCCGCTCAAGGCCACGCAGTGGTACAAGCGGGCGGCCACGCTCGGCGACACCCCCGCCATGTACAAGGTGGGCATGATCCTGATCAAGGGCCTGCTCGGGCAGCCGCGCAACCCGCGCGAGGCCATCAGCTGGCTCAAGCGGGCGGCGGAGCGGGCCACGGCCGAGAACCCGCACGCGCTGCACGAGCTAGCCCTGCTCTACGAGAGCGCCGAGCCCAACGACGTCATCCTGCGCGACGAGCCCTACGCCTTCCAGCTATTCCAGCAGGCGGCCGAGCTGGGCTACAAGTTCAGCCAGTTCCGCCTCGGCTGCGCCTACGAGTACGGCCTGCTCGGCTGCCCCATCGACCCGCGTCTGTCCATCATGTGGTACAGCCGCGCCGCCATGCAGGAGGAGCACCAGAGCGAGCTGGCCCTGTCCGGTTGGTACCTGACGGGGAGCGAGGGCGTGCTGCAGCAGAGCGATACCGAGGCCTACCTGTGGGCGCGCAAGGCCGCCATGGCGGGGCTGTCCAAGGCGGAGTATGCGATGGGGTATTTTACGGAGGTGGGGATTGGTGTGGCGGCCAACTTGGAGGATGCGAAGAGGTGGTATTGGAGAGCTGCTGGTAAGTTTTTTTTGTTTGACTATTTTTCCCAACCCGGCTTGGAACTAGATGGAGGAAATAAAGAGTGAGCAATTACTGACATATCATGAACAGCCCAGGACTTCCCCAAGGCGAGAGAGCGGTTGGAGGACCTCAAACGCTCCGGCAAGAGCGGCCCGCGCGCTAGGGAGAGAATATCGAGAAGCAAGATTGGGAAGCAGCAGGAAGGGGAGTGCTCGGTGATGTGACAGGCAGGGCCGGGTGGCGAGGCCAGGCAGTGAATGGTGAGCTGGCAGCGAGCGATGCGATATGTCACCTGGGAAACTGATAATGATGGGGATGACACTGGCAAGATGTCAACGAGGAGTGAGGAGATGATGATTGTCTACGTGGTGGCGGTACGGGTTCCAGGAAAGAGAGGAATGAATAAATGCTTTGGCTTCTCGGCCGCCAAAATAAATAGTCTTGCTAGGGATGAAATGAAGGGACCCTAGGAACGTCCTTGAATTTCGGCCTCAAAAGTCCCAAAGCTTGCGTTGATCGAAAGCTCTCGCAAAGCCCTATCTAGCCACACCACGTGCACCGACGCGCAATCCGCAGCGCGGCCGCAGTAGGCGTGGAAAGAAGGGCGATCCGGGACACGCAGTCGCCCTGGAAATCTCTGTCGCCCACGCACGGACCCACGAGCTACCCGACCCACCCACAGTTACCCAGACGACCACGCCCCCCTGAACCCCTGAGTGGAGGCGGGATGGCCGGCCCTACTGCCCCAGTCCAAAGGGGAAGAAGTGGGCTAGAGCAGTCCCGACACTTGCCCCCCACCCCGCCCCTCTCACCCCCACCCTCCGACATAGAGGTTATCAAGAAGATGGTTGACGAGCTGGTGGGACTAGCAGACCCCGAGAAGAAAGGGACAGCCAGAGGCATGGGACAGGACCTGCTAGCAGCCGTCCGGAAGGTGCACAACGCGTCTCAGTCACAGACTGGAAACATCTCGCTTGCCAACCTCCGCAAGGTGGTGGCCGAGGAAATGAAGGCAGCCGTCAACGGAACCGGAGC
The DNA here is from genome assembly GCF_020726465.1 of Chaetomium tenue. NCBI lineage: Eukaryota > Fungi > Ascomycota > Sordariomycetes > Sordariales > Chaetomiaceae > Chaetomium > Chaetomium tenue. Next base: position 3,075,002 of record NW_027117333.1, on the reverse strand, counting down.
CCAGGACAGAGGATCCTGGGCCGCAGTGGCCGCTCATGGAGCTGCCCCCTCTCAGCCGCAGCCTAACACGCCGACAAAGATAGTGCCGACCCGCATAAACAAGGAGATTCTAGTCAGAGGCAGAGGAATGCCAGCCGATCTCGCCAAACGCACCCCGCAAGAAACCATCCAGGCCATCAACCGGGTGTCTATCAAGAAGGGAGCAGTTGCGGCCCGAAGGCTCCCCAGCGGCGATACAATCGTCACATTCCAGAACGCAGGCGCGAGAGATTGGCACTCGATGAACACCAACTGGATCAAGGAGGCTTTCGGAGAGCAGGCCCAGGAGAGCAAGAGAACCTTTGCAGTCCTGCTAAAGGGCGTGTGGAAGAAGGACCTCCAGGGGGTCACCGAGGAGGAATTCGGGAAACAAACAGGCCTCCACACAGTCGATAAAGTGAAGTTCAGAGTGCCGAGACACAGGGAGGCGACCCGGGCAACAGTGCTGGTTGCTTTAACCTCCCAGGAGGAAGCACGCAAGGCGTGCGACGAGGGAGTGATCTGGAGGGCTCAACTACTGGACTGCGAGCCTTACTGGGCTGCCCTTAGCCCAACACAGTGCTACAAGTGCTGGAAGTGGGGACACACACAACATCATTGCAAGGCTACCCCATTGTGCCCGCGCTGCGGGACGAAAGCCCATGGAGAGGGCGGCAGGGACGGCGAGAACCAGTGCCCTACTCACAAAAACGAAATCCCACTCCGATGCCCGGCCTGCGGAGGAAGGCATCCGGCGTGGTCAGGAGAGTGCCCGGAGAAGTCGAGGACCCTCGCCAAGGCCAAGGAGGCCTACCAGTTCCGGCCACGGACTTATGAGACCGCAGCGGCGAACTCTGCCAGCACGGCCCCTACGAGAGCTCCCGCGTTTAACTTCGAGGGCGAGGAGAGGGACGACAACAGCTATCAGGTGGTAGGCAGGAAGAGGTTGAGAGGAAGACCGACGAATGCGGCTGCGGCCCAACGTCAGGCTCTCTTAGACCCCCAGCAGACCAGGATCAACTTCGAGGCTCCGAGGGTGCAGTTCGCAAACCCGGTAGTCAACGGTGTCTACACCGCCGCTCCGCCGCCCCGAGCGCCCGAACCGGCTACCGGACCAACGCCTGCCGTCGCCGCCAACCCTGCGGTCACTGCTACTCCGAACCAACGCGACCCCGAGGGGGACACTACGATGGACTCGATCACCGTCGCAGGCGATGAAAATTAAAATTTTACTCTGGAACACCGAAGGAATCAAGCAAACACTGGAAGTGTTGCTGGAAGAGGCCAAATACGACCTCTTGGCTGTGCAAGAACCGTGGATTAATAAGGCGACGAAGTCTACATACTGCCCCCGGAGCAGCAGATACCACCTGGTACACAAACTCGAGGGGCGGGCAGCGATATATGTAAGCAAAAGATTTGAAATCAGGCAGTGGGACTCCGAAGCCGCGGAGAATTGGTGCCGCGTGTGGTTCCCAGAGGCGGACCTCGGAAGGGAAGACCCCGGATTGGAGCTTTGGTCCATATACAACCCTCCCGGCGGCGAGAACGTACCGAGAGCCCTGCAAAGGCGGCCAAGGCCAAGCCACCCGGTGGTTCTGGCAGGTGACTTCAACTTGAAGCACCCACTGTGGGACGATTTCGGGCGCTACGACAGGGAGTCTGAAGACCTACTGCAGCTGGGTCTCCTGTGGGACCTCACCATCAGGACCCCAAGGGGAGCAACAACACGAGCCCCTCAGGGGCGACAGCGGGGCCGTCCGTCAACTATAGACCACTTCTGGGCCTCGGGAAACCTCCAGACAACATACTACGGGGAGGAGTGTCGCGGAAAGTCAGACCACTACCCACAGGTGCTCGAGATCGAGGGGAGGCTGGGGCCGAAGCCAACCCAGCCGGACGGCTGGGCCTGGAACAAGATGGACAGAGAGAGGGTGAAGGCTGAAGCAGCGTTGCTATGCAAGGCCATGGGGCTCACGGACCCGGGACCGGACGGACTACCGGCCAGGACCCGGACAGTCGAGGGTCTTGACAAAGCTTTCGATAGCCTGGTTGAGTGGCTCACCTGGGTCGCGGGGGAAAGCACTCCACGGAAGAAGGCGAGCTGCGGCTACAGCTCTCCCTGGTGGACTGTGGAGGTGCAGCAGGCCGCCCGGGAGGCCAGGAGAGCCGAGAGGTTGGCGAAGGAGACTAGGGCAGAGTACTGTTGGGAGGAGCTCAGCGAAAGGCTCAAGGACCTTGCCAGAACAACGCGCGAAGCACGGACGAGGGCTTGGAGAAACAGCGTACAGGAAGCAAGCGAGGCAAAGAAGCCCGATCAGATGTGGAGCTTGGAAAGATGGGCTAGGCTGCGGAGCTTTTTGCCGCCAGAACCACCGAGGCTGCCGGAATTTAAGGACTCTTCCGGACAGGTAACGGCCAAAACGCACGACCAGAAGGCCAGCGCGCTGGCCGAGAGGTTCTTCCCGGACCCACCGGCCAACCTGACGGACGTGGAAGACCCAGCCTTTTTGGGCAGCTGGAACCCGGGCTTCGACGTTGTACAAGCAGTGACGCCGACCGAGATCACGGAAGCGATAGGAAGAGCAAGCCCCTGGAAGGCGCCAGGCGAGGATTTGCTCCCGATGGGCCTTCTGAAGGCGTGCGGAGCACCGTTAGCTGAAGTGCTGGCCCTTCTGGCGACAAGGTGTCTGGAGCTAGGATGGTTCCCGAACCGTTTCAAGAGGGCGAAGACTGTAGTACTACCGAAACCAGGAAAGGCTCCGCCGGTGTATCAGACCCCGGGGGGATACAGGCCCATTGCTCTGCTGCCAACCCTAGGGAAGGTAATAGAGTCAGTGGTCGCCAGGAAGGTCACTCAAACTGCAGAAGTCAACGGCCTCTTACCAGATGAACAAATGGGGAACAGAGCACACCGCTCCACAGAGCTGGCTGTCCGGCTAGTAGTAGCCCAGGTCCAGGAGGCGTGGAGACAGAAGGGTGCGGCGTCCCTATTGCAACTGGACATCTCAGGAGCCTTTGACACGGTCAACCACACCCGACTGCTAGCAACTTTGCGAGAAATGGGCTACCCGAGGTGGCTGGTCCTCTGGACGAGAGACTGGTTGACTGGTCGAGAGGCCACCCTTCTTTTCGACGGCAAGACGGCGGCACCGACGGCAATTCGGGCAGGGGTCCCCCAAGGCTCACCCCTTTCCCCTGTTCTCTTCATCCTCTATATTTCCTCGTTATACAAGCAGCTAAAAGACGAGCACCCTCACTTGGCTATAACGGGGTTTGCGGATGACACCAACCTCCTGGTGTTTGGTCGAAACCCCGAGGCCAATGTCCGGCAACTGGAGGCGGCGTGGGAAACATGCATGCGATGGGCGGACAGTCGGGGGATGAAGTTCGCCCCGGAAAAGAGCGAACTGATCCATTTCAACAAGGGACGACGGCAGTGGACAAACCAGCTGGAACTCACTAACCCAGGGGGAGGCACCAGCCCCGTCAGACCGAAGGAGTCTGCCAGGTTCCTGGGAGTCTGGCTGGACCGGAAGCTCAACTGGAAAGCCCACCTTGCGGCGGTGGAGAAGAAGCTGAGGACCCAGAGCTATGCCCTGTCGAGGCTAGCGGCATCGACGTGGGGACTGGGTCTAGCCAAAGCGCGAGAAGTGTACACAAAGTGCATCCGGTCAGCGCTGGCCTATGGCGCATCGTCGTTCCACATTCCCACGGATGTGGGAGGCGAACCGGTGAAGAAAGGCATCACCAAGGCCCTCGGGAAGGTCCAGAACAAGAGCCTGAGGATTGTGGCGGGAGCCTTTAAGTCTACCCCCATCCGTAACCTTGAGACAGAGACGTGGGTACCACCGTTGGACTTATACCTAAACAAACGGCTTGCAGATTTCGAAAACCGACTCCAACAACCCGATCTGGACGACGGCCAAGGCGGCAAAAAGACGGCGGGGAGCGTTATCCTTACCGCCTGCCGCAAGATACAGCAGAGGCTCAGCTCGAGGAGGGGCAACAGGGGCCGACCGCGAACCTTGAGGCCTCAAGGGCCCACGGCGGTAGAGAGAGCCGCGGGCACGATCATGCGCTGGACGGGGGGAACCATAGACACGGACAAGGCAGTAGAAGAGGCCTGGAGAGCGAGGTGGTTAAAGGAACGGGACGGCAGAGCAATCACCAGGCCGGCGGACGACTTTGACCATCAGCGGGAGACGCTATTCCGGAACGAAACCCTAAGGAGGCATGACGGTCTCAGCAAGGCGAAAAGCTCACTGCTCATTCAAATCCGGACGGGAGCAATAGGCTTACGGGACTACTTGTTTACACGGGAAGTCCCGGAGGTTCTGACGCCTGCCTGCGAGTGTGGCGAGGGACGAGAGACTGCCGAACACCTGGTAGTGTGGTGTTTGGCCCCACCGTTGACTCGAAGATGGGAGAGAACTGGAATTCGGACACGACGGGACTTTTACTCAGTTCTACACGGTATCAATCCCACGACTGCACGGCTTGCGAGGAGGATCCTCGACTGGCTGATGGACTCGGGGAGGCTGCCGATGTACAGCTTGGCCAGGAGGCTCGAGCTGGAAACGGCGGCCTGAAGCGCCCCCGTTCGGAGGCCAGGAGGCCTCCTCTCTTTGTATACGTAGACTCACCAGAACGCATCGTTCCTTGATTGTTGGTAGGGGTTTTTCACCCGGCCCGGGAGGGCACGGTTTTCCTGTACACTAAATAGCAGAGGGTCCGGCACGCCCTAGGGCATAGCGGAGTATGAATAATAATAAATAGTCTTGCTGTTTGTTAAGAACTAGCCCTAGGAGAGTCGGGCAGCGAGGAGACGCCAACAGGCCAGGATTTGAATGTATGTATTTGTAGAAACTGAATATGAGAAGCGCGAATGCTGCGAGTGATACCAGCGGTCAGAGTGCGTCTTGCTACTCTTGTGTTTTGATAACGTAGGTAGCGTCGGCTGTTGAACAGGCTGGTGTCCGACGGCTTGGTAGTCGTCTTCGTTCTCATATATATGCAGTGGTTCGGGACTTGTTAATACATTCTAAACATTACAACCATGTCTTCTAAGGACCTAAAATAGATGACCAACGAAGTCCATTTTCCCAACCATGACCTGAATCAGTTTAGTAGCCAAACTAGAATTCCCAAACCTCCAAGGCATATATATCCATCCAACCACCACACTGATAGCAGCAGACAGCATCCTGAACGAACTATATCCTTCTCAACCTGGGTTCCAAGCCCGGCTCTATCCTGATCCATCCCAACCCATCTGGAGCCTCAATGTGAGGAGGACCCCCAACGCCAAAATCAAAACCACAAACACCGTAATAAACACATTCCCGCTCAACAATACCATTTTCTCCTCATCTCCCTCTTTTTTTGAGTGGGCCTTGCCCTTTTTACTTTTCCTATTTTTTTTCTTTTTTTCCGTTTTCTTCGCCATGTCCTGGCTCGGCTTAGCAACGGCGGGATCCGCCAAGTTCTCGACCATTTCGTGCGTCTCCGCAGGCTCGTCAGACCCCTATTCCTGTGTGGCCTGGTCATGGTCCTTGAAGAGATCCTGCACGCTGCCGCGAGATGTCTTCTTTTTGAATCGTTGACGCGGGATTCGCAGCGAACCGCCTGCGTCGGCGCGGTAGTTGAGTGGACGGGGGTCGTTCTTGATGGTTTTGTTGTCGGGTTGCGGGTCGACTGTTTGATTCTTGATGGTGCCCATCGTGTCGGCGCCCTTCCCCACGCTGGCATCATGCTGCACCTCGGCGGCGCTGTCGGTCTTCATCTCGCCAGCTGAACCGTTCTTCTTCACCTCATCGGTTTTCGATTCAGCAGCCGCACCATTCCCATCCACAACCGCGGCCTTGCCCCCCTTCTTCTTTCCCTTTGATTTTTTCTTCGCTGCGACCTTCCACCCAGCCGTCCCCTTCTCTCCCGACGTACTCGCCACTCCGTCGGACAAGTCCGCAACCTGATGTTCGCTAGGAGCGGCACAAACCTCCTAAGTCTGCCCGTCACCGTTCGCATGGTCGCGCCTCCGCCCCGCTCCGACCCCAACTCCGCCGCCGCCGCCGCCCCACGTGGAACGGGGAGTGGCGGTCCGGGTGGTGGGGGGAATCCACGGCGATACACGCCCGTTCTCAGGTCCCGGGCGCCGGCGGATGACCGTCCCGGAATAGTCGGGGAGCAGCCGGACGTCGCCTTGGTCGCGGAGCCGGCCGTTCTCGCCTTCGTTGTATCGCGACCGAAGGTAGTCGGCCTCTTCGAGTTGCCGGAAAAATGGTGAGTCCCATTCGTCGGACAAGGTGGGGATGCGGTTGCCCTCAATCACCGGGCGTGTAGCAGCGGGTGGCTGGGTGGGTCTCGTAGGCTCGATGGATCCGGAAGCGCGGGAGTTCGAGGTGCTGAGGTCGCTGGAGATTACGCTCCGGACAGGGCTGTCAGGCCTGGCCTCGTTATGGTCCGGGATGGCGGTGGGCGGCTCCTGTGGCTCTGGGTCTGATGCCACGTCGCCGAAGGTAATCCGGCGAACAGAGCTGTCGGACCTAACGCTGTTATGGTTCGGGATAATGACAGGCTGCCCCCGATTCTCGTCCCCATCTTGTGGCTTCTTCTTTTTCTCGCCATTAGGCGGCACGTTTCCGAACGTTATCTGGCGAACAGGGCTGTCCGGGTCGATTGTGCGGCGGACGGGTGCGGGCTCCGGGATGCGCACCCGGATGGCAGGAGTGACACCGGTGCTCGCAGCCGAGCTGTGAGAGGAATGGAACGAATGGTTTGAACTCGGGATGGTTGTCGTGAGGTCCTCGAAGGCTTCATTCTCCGAAGGCGGTTTTGTCTGCGAATATGCGCCGCCTCTTCGGTTCTCGCGCTGAGTTGAGACATCTGCGTCCGCGTTGTGGTTCGCGGGCGGATATGGCATCGTGTATTGTTGCACGAATGGGTCTCCCTGCTGAAAGAGAGGGCCTTCCTGAGGGTAAAATCCGTTCCAAGGCCCATGGGCATGAGAAGACGAACCCGAGTAGCCGTCGAACTGCATCGTGCTCTGGCTGGGTGTGCTTCCCGTGGGAAGATCTCCATCAATCCCAGGAGGCGGGTTCCCTTGAGCAGCCAGCTGGTAGCTCCTTTCTGTTTCCCGGGTAGAGTGCATCCTATACTGATAGTATCGAGAAAAGAAAGGATATGTCACCCTGGCGCGATGGAGTATTGGGTGGCTACGGGCCAGTTCACCCGAAGCCCGGACGGCCCGGTGCGTGCTGTCGTCGGCGGCAAAGCGACCCAAGGCGTAATATATGCCTTTGGCGGACCGCTGCACCCGACAATCCTCCACATGACCGTACTTGGAAAGAGAATCGGTCACCGCAGCCTGGGCGTCGCTGGAGGAGGCACTACTGAGGTCCATGGGTCCGACGTGGACGCTCCGGGACTTTTGGAGGCACCGCCCGCAATGGCACGGCTCGAACCCTCTCTCCGGGGGGGCCCCGAGGTATGCACCCTTGTTCGAGCACTTTGGCGACGGGCGTCGGGTGTAGCCGCGCGGGGTCTTTTCGCCTTGGGTTTGGGAATGGCCCCGCGAGTTGGAGCCCGACGCGACGTTGTTGCCGTGTTCCGGGGCTCGAAGAGAGATGCTTGGGAGCCGCGAGGGTCCCACGCCAGCCACGCGCGCGGCGAACGAATGCCCCACGGGGAGCGGCGGAACTGGAGCCGACGTGGAACGCAGGCGATGGTTTGTCGATGACGTATCGACATTGATTTCACCATCTAGTCTAGTTAGTTATATAGTTTGAATAAAAAGATGGGGGGCGGAAGGACGATTAAAAAGGAAGATCTTATATCGTACGTACCGTCGTGTGCCCGGTCGGGCAATGGGTTCCGAGCGCCATCGGAATTGGCGGCAAGGTGGTCTTGGGTCGCTTGAGTCTGGTAGTGATGGTACCAATGCTCAAGGGTCCCACGGAGAATGGCGAGGGCCGCCATGTCGCAGTCAGCGATGTTCTCGGTGTCGGGTGGCGGCAGGATGCCCAGAATGTCGGATCGTTGATCCCACGTATCGAGGCGACGACGGTTCTCCACAGCCGTCAGCCACCTATAGCCCCAATTCTCGATTTCCTCGCGAGAGGCATCGTCGAGGGGTGGCTGAGCGGCCGAGGGATCGTTCTTACCACAGGCGGGATTGGCCATCTTGGTTGAAATTATCTTGCTGAGGATTGACGAAAAGTCGCTGTCAGTGGCAAATTCAACCCATCATGCACGATGGGCAACAGCAAGCGCAAAAGGATAGATTAACTGTACTTACCCGGTCGAGAAAAAGGGAGAATGCGCGAGGAAGCGAAGAAAGGAGAGGGCGCAGGGAGAACCAAAAAGCGATGGTGGTGGAAGAAGAAGGAGGCGATGGGGTCGCTCGGATGGCAGTGGGTTTTGAAGGCAAGAAACAGAGGTCAATGCTCAGTCTGATTAGCAGTGTACGGGGGAACATACGATGGATCACATTGGTACGGGTTACATGAATACGGAACAGCATAACTTGGTTAAGCGCTTTAGGTTCACTCAGGTTCACTCAGAAGACCGGGCGCCCTGGCAGACTATCAGGAGACTGCTGAAGGCGGTTCACGGCTCTGTACTGTATCCGAACAAATGACCTGACCCAGCGCCTTCTTTCTGTTCACCAGAACCTAGGTAGACCTGGCAGAAGACACATTCATATGGATCCACACCCTTCCGCTGCCGCAGCAACTGCAGCGGCCACTTGCTGCCCCAGCGCCTTCTTGCTATTCACCGAGAACCGAAAGTAGACCGAACAGAAGACACATGCATATGGATCCACACCCTTCCGCTGCCACGGCAGCCACTTGCTGCCCCATGCCCTGCCTTCACCGAACAGAGGCAGCGGAGATAGCACGGCATTTCGAACAGTAGGGTAGGTGTGGTAGAATGTTTTAATTCAGCGCACTGACTTCTGGTAATTGGTACAATGAGTAGAGACGCACGCCACAGCGTAGAGCAAACGGTCGACATTTTCCGCCAAGAGAGCCCTTAGTAAACAAACAGCAACAAGACAATTTGCCCCCCAAGCAGAATAAAACAGCCATGCAGGCTTGTTGTATTCAGCTAACTCATTTGGGCAAATCGTTGAGCATCTTCAGAATCTCGGACTCATTCTCTCCAGCCGCCACTTTCCCATTGTTCCAGTCAACAGCCTGTACCAACTGATTAGCCACGCCCACAACACGCCAATACACAACAATAAGTAATAAACCTAAACTACAACAAACGTCCAAATCCCAGTCTAAGTCTACCAAAAAAAAAACCCCGGGAAAAAAGAAAAAGGAAAAAAAAAAAAAAAAAACATACCACAGGCCTCTGCAAGCTCTCCACATTCTCCGCGAACCGCCTCAGCGCCTCCTCCTGATCATCCGCCCCCTTCACGATCGACCCAACCCTCGCCTTGCCGACATAATCCAAGATAGTGCGAAGCTGGTCGGCGGTGGGCGGGGCCTCGGTGATGTCGAGCTTGAACTCGGGGCGGCGCACGGCGTTGGACTGCGCCGTGTGGTCGCTGGCCTGGTCCTCGGTGGCCGTCTCCGACGCCGCCGCCGACGCCTGCCGCAGCGCGGCCGCTACGCGGACGGAGACCGGGGAGCTCGCCTTGTGGAAGAGCGTGATGATGTCGAGGGGTTTGTGCTGGTTGGGTTGGATTAGTCATCGTGAGAGGGAGGGGGAGGGGGGGTTGTTATGGTTGTTTTAGGGGGGTTGGGTTGATTGAGGGGCGTGGAATGGTGGGTCTTACGAATCGAAACATTTTGGGTGGTTATTTGGCGTAGATTGTGAATTATGGCTCTGTGGTTTTGATGGATTTTGGGGTTCTTGCTTGTTTTGCAGCAAACGGATGAAGCGATGTTGAATTGAATCGCATATTCAGTGGAGCACAACGGAGCTTGGGCCATGCGGCTCCACTTGCCGTCGTGGGTTTCAGTGCCACACAACTAATCCCTGAATAAGTGCTTTCCCGAGTCATTCATTTCGCCCAAAACTCATCAAGAAATATCACCCATGACTCGTATATCTATGACGTTCTCTAAGTACACCTCCGTCAGGGTCAACGAACCAAGTAGAGCAGAGTTTTGGCAAGGGGACGAACATGTGGAGGTGTAAGCAAATCTATCGTCCTTCTCCACAACTCGTGCTTGATCTGTGGTGGGGGTGATGACGTCGAGTTGGAGAACTATCATCCATCTCATCTACAAAAGCAAGAGGTGGTGCAGATTCACTGCTTCTCAAAAGTCAAACCAATTCATCAACTCATCAATTCTCCTTGTAACTTTGAGCCATCGAAATATCACAATGCAGTCAAACGTCGGGAACTCCCAGGTGTATGAGGCTGGCGACCGGCGCAATGCCAAGGCCTCTGAGACGGGCTCGGGAACCCGCTATCATGAGGGTCCAGCCAACGCACACCTTCAAAATGACCCAAGTAGGCCTAGACCTCCTCAATGCTAAAAAATAAATGATAGCTAACAAGATACCAGAGGATCAGAGATCACTCTCCAACCGAGCAGCCGCTGAGGTGAGATGCTCCTGACAACCGGCTATGCTGGTCTAGCGAAGAGAAGACCCTTGCACTGCGATGGTGGACTAACAATGGATGATGACGTCAAGGTGTCCGATGAACAAAAAGAAGAGTCCCAGGAGACGTCACTACACAAGCAGGACCTAACACTTCCGGTAAGAGAAAATATGCTACACTTGCTAAACAAAATAAAGGCATCTCTCAATTGCTGACTCCATGACCTTTGCGTGCAGGCCAAGGTACACGGAAACGAGCCCTCAAGAGGCGCCAAGATCGACGCTGAGCTGCAGGCAGAGGACGAGGCGGTCTTGAAGAAAAAGGGCGAGAACATGCCCGGGAAGAAAATGTAATGCCATCAATTGAGTTACAATGATGAAATTAAACCTTCGCATGATTGATTGGTCATTCATGGCTCACTCACCGCTTTGCCGTGATGAGCCGAAGAAGGGAAAAATGACCGCCGGTGAGGAAAGAGGCTTGCGTCAGCCAGCCATTCATTCCATGTTTGGTTGGCGAGGTTGTTAGTCATCAAGGTGCTTCGGCCCCCAACGCTAACAGCTGCATCCTTCAGGGTGCTCTTTCCTGTGCCATAGAAAATACAAAGGAAACGAATTCCCCTGGTCTGTGTTATTCCCAGTCCCGTCCTAACTTGCCAAATGAGACCTTTCAATTAATTGAGCAACGTGTGCCTTCTTTATCGAGCCAACTCAGCGCTGTTGTCAACGTCATCATCGCTAGCTAAACAAGCACCTATCAGTTACCTCCCTTTACCTGAGCTAGAATCACAACAACAAATATGACTTCGACCGATATCCCTCCACCCGCACCAGCCGTCGTCGAGAGTGCTACTCAAACAACGCCTGAACCCGCCCACAACTTCGAATATACTCCCTTTGCATCAATTGCTCCCTCACTCGCAGAAGAACCAATCATGTCTCCCCATCGTAGCATCCTCACCGTCCACACCTCACTCCTCTTCGATCCTATTCAGAAAGCGTTTCTCGAGAATGTCTCCGTCGAGGTCAACACCCTGACTGGTGCCATTGTCCGCCTCCATCACCGGAACACACCGGATCTCACTGCCCCCTTGTCAAATCGTGACATCGACCTCCGCGGCAAAGTTGTGTTCCCCGGTTTCGTCGACTCGCACACCCACATCTTCCTCCACTCAGACAGGTAAACAACCCCCCCAACCCTCACTTACCCCCAACCCTCATCTGCCCCACACCCCCACCCACTTTACCAACCCTCCCTCCGTCACCTCCACCCCCCCCTCCCAAGCCCCAAACCCCAACTAACCCCCTCCCCCCCCCACAACAGCGACCGCTACCACTCAGTACAAATGCGCGACGAGTCCGCCGTCGAGCGCATCGTGCGCGCCACCAACCACGCCCGCGCGGGCCTCATGGCCGGCTACACGACCTACCGCGACCTAGGCACCGAAGCCCTCGGCAACGCCGACGCCAACTTCCGCGACTGTGTCAACCGCGGCCTGACCCCGGGTCCCCGCCTCTTCGTCGCCACCGAGGCGCTCGCCAGCTCCGGCGGGTACGAGATCCGCACGGAGAGTAAGCTGGCGCGTGGCGGGCCGTTGGGGTTGAGCTTGCCCCGCGCGGCGGATTTGGTGGATGGGGTGTGGGCGGTGAGGGGGGGCGTGAGGAGGAGGGTCGGGGAGGGGGCGGATGTGGTCAAGTTTTATGCGGATTATCGGAGGCGGGTCATGCGCTTCCCGCCGGATGTGCAAGGGCCGGGGGGCACGGTGCTGTTTCCGCCCGATCGGAGGGAGAGGAATCCCGCGATGGTGCTGTTTTCGCAGGAGGAGATGGATGCGATTGTCGTGGAGGCCAAGTTGGCGGATATTCCGGTCGCTGCGCACGCGGCGGAGACGAGCACCGCGCTGATGGCTGCGAGGGCGGGCGTCACGACGGTGGAGCATGTGTTTGCTGATCGGGATGGGTGTATGGAGGCGATGATGGGGGAGATGGTCAGCAAGGGGACGATTTGGGTGCCTACGCTCGCGACGGCCGAGGAAGGGTTTGATGAGGAGAAGTACAGCAAGTGCAAGGCCGCCGTCAAGACGGCGTTCGAGAAGGGTGTGAGGGTCGCCGCAGGCGGTGATACCGGCGTTTTCAACCATGGGCTGAACTGCAGGGAGATGGAGATCATGATCGAGGCGGGCGTTCCGGTCGAGGATGTCCTGGTCGCGGCCACGCATACTGGGTGGCATGCCTGCGGTGGTGACGCCTCGGGGTTCCGATTCGGGTGGTGGGACGAGGGCAACCGAGCCGACATTGTCGCCCTGGACACCGACCCGCGGAAGGATGCCAAGGCGTTTCGGAAGGTCAACTTCGTCATGAAGGACGCCCGGGTGTGGAAGCGGGATGGCCAGCCCGTGGACATGGTTCCTGCCAATGCGTGGCCGGAGGAGGCTGCGCAGTCGAGCGATGAAGAGAGCACGCGATGCAAGCAGCAGCCGGCGAAGATCGCGAACCACGTGGCGCTGAGCATCCGCGGCTCGGGGAACCCGACTCCGGCTGCGTCTGATGTGGGCTGGGAAACTGACTCGTTCGACGTCAAGCTCGCTTGAGTAATTCTATCCTTGGGCCGCTGGGTTATCTGCGACGGAGGGTTGTATAAAACGGCGCTGGTAACACTAGACCGCCTGTCCGCCGGTTCGGATGTCCTGGAGCCTTAGTATTTGGAGTTAGAGTTAGAGAATCGTTCATAATCTCGGTTTACGACATCTACCCACGGAATTGCAGATTTACCCAGACCTACCGCTTACACTCATGATTGCAGTGCCACTTGGAATTGTACCTACACCCAAATTGCAGAGCGGGCTTTATCGCCTACATTCGCCCCTGCGCATGGGTTCGTATTAGGTACGGATCCGAAAGCCACTTCTACGGAGCACTGCTTCATTTCATGAAAGCGCCCTGCATTGGGACTTTGGAGAACCGATCTGTGCTCTGTGTTCTCGCTGTGTCCGATGAAGTCTCACGGGACCACGTCCCACAACCACAATCTCTTACCTTGGGAGTGGAATTTGGGACAGCGTCGCATGAGAACCTCGGCATAGACTGATAGGACAATCGAGGAGGACGGTACTCGAACAAGTCTAACGGTAACGTCCAGTCCGTGACCCGATATAGACTTCCGCGGATCTCGACATATCACTGCTATTTTGCGCAAGAAACGGTACCTGTGGGAGAACCGGGAAGCCCTCAGGTAGTTCATTGATGTTCCGTCCTCTAAAATAACAGCGTCGAGTAGGGGCGGCTGGTGTTCTTTGTCCCGGGCGGGCCGTGTTGCTAAAGTAAGCAAGCCCATTGATAGTCAGGGGTCAGTCAAACAAACCTCGACCCGTCCCACGGCACGCAGTTGAGTGTTTCGCAAGGCAAACACTTCTAGAGTACGATCCCAAGGAACGATTTATTCTGAAACGGCATCCACGCTACCAGGCACGCAAAGTCCGCCATGTGAGCATGCCGCCTTGCCATCAAACCTCAACCACGCGACACGGGACCAGTTACACCATTAGCCTTTGTACCAGCAACCCGTCCCGGTGACCAATTTCCGAAGTACTAAACCGCCACCATGCCCCAGCCAATCTTCCAGCCCTCCCAAGTTTCTGTCTCTTCTTTCCTCCCCTTCCCAACTCCCATCCCACCCTCACCACCACCAACATGAGACTCCTCCCCACTCTCCTCGCAGCGGCCCTCACAATAGGGACCACCGCCCTACCCCCCTCCCCTCCCTTCAACTCCAAGACCTTCGACCCCAAAGCCCTCGACCCCAAGCCCCCACCCCCCTCAACCACCACCACCATCACCAAACGCAACCCCCTAACCTACGCCCCCCCCACCTGGGACAACACCTCGCTCACCCTCCTCGGCGAGCGCTTCCTGCTCTTCGGCGGCGAGTTCCACCCCTTCCGGCTGCCGGTACCCTCGCTGTGGCGCGACGTGCTCGAGAAGACCAAGGCGCTGGGGCTCAACACCGTGTCCTTCAGCGTGCCGTGGGCGCTGCTCGAGGGCAAGCCCGGGGATTTTCGCGCGGAGGGGGTGTTTGATCTGGGGGGGTTTTTGGAGGTGGCGCGGGAGGTTGGGGTTTGGTTGGTGGCGAGGCCCGGGCCGTACGTTAGTGAGTGTTTTCTTTTTCCTTTTCTGTTCTGTTGACCTTTGCGGGAGAGGGGTTGGTTCGGGGTGGGTTCAGTGACTGACCAGGGGGGGGTGTAGATGGGGACTTTACTGGCGGTGGGCTGCCTGGGTGGATTCAGAGATTGAAGGGCCATCCGAGGACTGCGGATGTGGATTATTTGGCGGCGACGGATAAGTAAGTGGTTCCTAGCTTGGAGGTGTTGTGAGGGCTGCTGGCTGACGCGCGGATAGTTATGCGGCGAACATTGGGGCTATCATCGCCAAGGCTCAGATCAACAACGGGGGAAAGGTAATATTGTATCAACCGGAGAGCGAATACAGGTAGGTACCCATATGTTGACGGTTGAGCTGCGATGACAGAGACTAACAAGTGTAGTGTCTCGAGAACGCTGATCGGATTCAACTTCCCGGACCCCGGATACATGCAATACGTGGAGAACCAGGCCCGTAAAGCAGGAATCGTGGTACCTTTCATCAACAACGACGCTTGGAACGGAGGGCATAATGCGCCTGGGACCGGCGTGGGCCAGGTTGACTTGTACGGCCAGGACCTGTACCCCCTTGACGACGACTGCGATGATATGGCATGGGATCGGGGCTCGCTTCGGGAGAGTCTGTATTCCATGCACCTCAACATCAGTCCATCGACGCCGTACGCAATCCCGGAGTTTCAAGGGGGCGCGACGGACTACTGGGGCGGCTCCGGGTTCGCTCGCTGTGCGGAGAGGTTCAACCACGAGCAGTCCCGGGTCTTTTACAAGAACAACTTTGCTGCCGGCGTCAAGATTTTTAACATCAACATGGTAGGACTTCCCCCAAAGAAGCTCTAGATTATGGCTAACACGGATAGATATACGGAGGCACCAATTGGGGAAACATGGGTTACGACCGTGGATACACTTCTTACGACTCTGCTGCTGTATGGCCCTTTCTCTCCAACATACATGTTCTGCCCCTAACCACAAGCAGGCCATTGCCGAAGACCGCACCATCACCCGGGAAAAGTACTCGGAGCTTAAACTCCAAGCCCAGTTCTTCAAGGTGTCCCCGGGGTACCTCGAGGCCACCCCTGACCTCCAGCCCTCGGCGGGCTTCTACACCCCCAACAAAGACATCACAGTGACCGCCGTCGTCGGACCCAAGGGCTCGTTCTACTTCACCCGCAAAACCGCGTTCAAGGAAGCAAGCCCGGTCAGCTACACCATAAAGCTGCCCACGTCCAAGGGCGTGATCACTGTCCCGCACCTCGGCGGCAGCCTGACCATGCCCGGCCGCGACACGAGGATCCACGTAACCGACTACCCTGTGGGGAATACCACACTGGTGTACTGCACGGCCGAGATCTTTACCTGGCAAGAATACGAAGACCAGACCGTCCTCATATTGTACGGCGGGATGGGCGAGACACACGAGCTGCTGATGAAGCGGACTGCCATCGGCATGTTCACGAAAACCAGCCCCAACGTCAAAACCAAGCAGGAGGGTCCGCACCTGTACGCGCAGTGGACGGTGACAGACAAGGAGGAGCAGTACATCCGCGCCGGCAATCTCTACATCTACCTCATCCGTGAGTTCACCCCAACCATGCCAACACCAACAGCACACTCCCAACTAACCCCTACATCACCCACCTAGCCCGAGAAGCCGCCTACAAATACTGGGTGACCGACCTCCCCGGCCACACGCCCCTTATAATCCGGGGCGGCTACCTAATCCGCTCGGCCGCCCTCACCCCCGACGGCACGCTCACCATCCGCGCCGACTTCAACCAAAGCGACGCACTGGACCTCTCGCGCAACACCCCCACCACCCTCCTCGAAATCATCGGCGTGCCCCTCTCCGCCCTCACCCTCACCATCAACACCACGCCCACCCCCCACACCCTCAACCCGGCCTCCCCCCTCAGCGCCTCCACCAACAACTGGCTCGCGCGCACCGACCTCCCCCACTTCACCCCGCCCCTCCCCACCCTCTCCACCCTCCCCTGGCGCTACCTCAACACGCTCCCCGAGCTCCACCCGTCCTACTCCGACGCCGCCTGGCCCGCCGCCAACCACACCACCACCAACAACACCTACCTGCAAACGCCCTCCACGCCGACCTCCCTCTTCGCGTCGGATTACACCTTCCACGCGGGCGGCGCGCTGCTGTACCGGGGGCACTTCACGGCGCGTGGTGGGGAGACAAGCTTGGCGATGCAGACGCAGGGCGGGGTGGGGTTCGCGATGGTGGCGTGGTTGAATGGGACGGTGTTGCCGTCGTCCGGGGATGGGGATGGTGGGGGAGGGGGGTGGGCGGGGAATAGGAGCGCGTCGTGGCGGCGGGAGGAGTGGGCGGTGAGGTTGGTGCCCGGGGCGGAGTATGTGTTGACGGTGTTGGTGGATAATATGGGGAATGGGTTGAATGGGTTGGTGGGGGGGGATGAGATGAAGGCGCCGAGGGGGATTATGGATTGGAGGTTTGGGATGGGGGGTGGGGGGGAGGCGCCCGAGGTGAGGTGGAAGGTGACGGGGAATTTGGGCGGGGAGGATTATGTGGATAAGGTGAGGGGGCCGTTGAATGAGGGCGGGTTGTTTGCGGAGCGGATGGGCTATCACCAGCCTGGTGTGCCGGAGGGGGAGGGGGGGTTTGTGGAGGGGAGGAGTCCGCTGGATGGGATTGATGAGCCCGGGGTGGGGTTCTGGAGGGCCGAGATGACGCTGGATATTCCGGGAGAGACGTGGGATGTGCCGTTGAGTTTCGAGTTTCCCGCGATTGACGCCAGCGGGGGATCTGGGAAGTACCGGGCGATGTTGTGGGTGAATGGCTTCCGTAAGTTCTCTCTCCCTCTCTCTCTCGCTCACATACACTCTCTCACACTCTCTCTCACACGCACACCCCCGTCCTTCCTTGAGTGATTGATGCTTTTGTCTCAAGGAGATTTCACAACTGAATTCGCCGTACCCCCGAGACATGCATCGCATATGCACGGGAACCTACATCCTTCAACATACCTCATCTCACCTAATCCGCCGCTGTACCACCTGACCCGTCAGACATATCCCAATACTAACAGACACCTGCCGATAGAATTCGGCCGCTACATCAGCCACATCGGCCCGCAGACGTCCTTTCCCGTGCCCGAGGGCATCCTCAACTACCACGGGACCAACACGATCGCCATCGCCATTTGGGCAACGCAGCCCGGCGGAGCCCGTCTCTCCTCGCTCGAACTAAAGGCCGGGACGCCAGTGCTGACGGGTCGGCAGCCGGTTATCAACGTAGCGGCACCGGCGTGGACGGCAAGGCCCGGGGCGTACTAAACTAGTTAAATGATTCCCTTTCCTGCACTTCCAAGCTATTTTTGATTAGTTAGTGGTGTAGAAACAGTCAGAGATTTCCCCTTTTCGTCCTTCCGGTTTGGTCTCCGGCGGGGTCGCGTCGCTCCCAATCCGGTACGTCGTGCAGTTTTTTGGCTTGCAGTAGCCCGCGTACCTGCATGCTTAGACTGAAGACCTGAGAGGGGTATTCTGCGCGGCAAGACAGGAACAGGTCTAGTTAGCCTTTTGGATGGGGTTAATATTTGCGGTGAGGCAGTCACTTGACCCCGGACCCAGTTAGTTCGCTGTTGCCCAAGCCGAAAATAAGAAACATCGTGTTTCGGCTCACTACGGGGCACTCTCGGTTGTCGCTGTGCCCTGTCTGGCTGGCCGCTAAGCTTGGCCGGGCCTTGGTGGCTTTTTCGCTGCTCGTCATCATCTCGCTCTCGCGGGAGGTCAATGTGCCGGGGTCGGAGGGCTGCGGGGGCGGGGGAGGCGTTGCAGAGCAGAAGAGACATTGGTCACCAGCAAACCCAGCGACAAACCCAGCGACCCAGCCCGGGCAACCGGGCTACCGGGCTACCCATTTGGTCACTGTGCCTGACCCGAATGTGGGGAGCCGGGGCGGCAGTGGCGGATGTGAGAACCAAGGCTGCGAGTTTGCTCGGCTTGGCGCGTGAGAACGGGAAAGGGGAAATGAAGGAACCCGCTGGCTTCTTTGACCTGAGCGTGCTGGGTGAGACATGATGCACACCGTGAACCTTTGTTGGGCTCACCGCTGTCGAGCTGGATGCCGAGTCACCCCGAACGGTGGTGGGATGGGATGGTTTGTGTGTCAGCGGAGCAATATTTGGTGATGAAAGCCAAGGAAGGACCTCACAGCCCCGAATCGTATTGCGAAAGATCCGGAGTGCCGGGCACCCTCAAGAGCAGAAAACAAGGCAAGATTTATCAGCGGCAGAACGGGCGCTGGCTTGCAATTTCTGCGTTGCCACGCGTGACCGTCAATTGCAACCAGCCTTCATGGCTAATACGACGTGACGAGCTGAGCACGTTGAAGAAGGGCTGCAAGGGATGCGCAGAAAAGGCGGGGGTGGCAGCTTGGAAAGCTGGAAAGGTCCAAAGTCCCGGGGTGGGAAAGGGAAATGGAAGGGGAAGCAGCGTGGAAAGGTTACATTGGCAAGGGCAAGGGAGCAAGGAGGCTAAACCTGATTGAGACTTACAAGCAGGCAGCGCCAAGGATCACCAGATTCCGAGAACCATTGTGCAGCGGCAAATACCGCAGGGTCTAAGGGTCTAAGGATTGCTAAAACATCGGATGAGAGCATAGCTCTGAGTCTGGACTGGGCAATGAAGATAAGCCATCGGAACGTAAGAGGTCAGGCGAACACCCGGGGTATTGATTTGGCCCGAGGGGGCAAGAGGGTCAGGTCACAAGATGATTGGAAGGATGGGAAGGAGCGGGATGGAGGTTGACACTTCCAAGTTTTGAGTTCAGATTTGTTTCGAGTGCTGTTACTCTTGTGTGTTTCGCCAGCGCTGCATGCGACCCGACTCCTAGCTATGTGACATGCGAAGATAAGGCAAAGAAATAGTGGTATCGTAGTGTATGCTCCCTTCCGTGACTCCGGCAAATGCCAAAAACATAGGGAATGCGTACACCGGCCGTGTCCGTGTCCGTATCCAGGTCCAGGTCCCAGGTCCAATTTCCATCCAATCCATCCATAATGCGGGATCCGTCCATCCTCCCAGTAAACCCAAGAGGTATCTCAAAAGGAAATCCCAATACCGGCTGTACCAGCCAATGCAATGCAACGCTCACCACCGCCAACCCATTAAACAAGATAGAGTAAAAAAAACAACCGCAGAAGAGTAGAATGGCGAGATCAAAGCTCAGATCTCAAAAGTCTCGTCCTCTCCGGCCAACTCAAAACCCGAGTTGACAAAGACGATACCCCGGCGCTTCCACCCGCCGCGCCGGATGAAGGACTCGGCTGCGTCGGCGTCATCATGGCTCGGCCGGGGACGGGGTCGCGACCTGAGTGCGGGCGCAGGGGCCAGGCCGAGGCTGAGACCCATTTCCTCGTCCGAAGGCTCACTCATGCTGAAGCTGCTGTCGCTGCTGGCGTCGCTGGGCGTCGGGGAGGGAGCTCTCCTCATGTTGTCGCCGGCGGAAGCGGCAAAGGCGGTGGCTTTGCTCATGACCGGGGTAGGGCCATTGTTGAAGCCAAAGTCGAAACCACCATAGATGACGGTGCTTTGAGTCGGTTGGTGGTGGGAGGTTGATGGCCGGCGGAGAGCCTGGCTGGAGCGGGCGTGTCGTAGCTCATGCGGCTGGTACGGCCTAGAGGTGCTATCGCTGAAGGCATCTTGGAGCGGCGGAGACGGGCCCGAAGTAAGAGATGGGTGCAGCCGGAGGGGGTCCCAGTCGATAGAGAGGTCGGTCCTGCGGGAGCTCGTTGAGTCGAGCGAGGGCCGACCCTGCGAGCTGGCGTCGCTCGGGACGTGCCTGTGGTGGTGGTGCATGTCTTCTTGGCTACTGAGAGAGTCTGCGGTGCTGCCCTTGCGACTTCTGAGGTTCTTATGACTCCGGAAGCTGCGGAGGATGCTGTGGTGACAGTGATGGGTTGGGCTGGGTTGGATGCCGCACAACATCACGCGGGGACGTATGGACTTTTAAAGTTGTTTGGTCGTCGAAGGAATACTATTGGGTGTAGTTGGTAGTCGACTGTTGCCGGTTCGAGTTGGACCAGATATGCTTCATGGCTCTGTTGGTGATGTGAAGAACTGAGGGCTAGGCAAATCCAAAGCCGGAAGGGGTCGGGAGTGTATTATACGAAGTAAGCAAAAGCAGGTCCTGCAGGTCCCCGCATGTCCCGGAGCCTTTGTGCCTGATGACAAAGTTCTGGGCCGATGGGTCCGATCGTCAGATATGACGGAAATGTGGTACCTTGCAGGGTTCCAGGCGTCCAGGGACCAGGGATTGAAATGGGGAAGAGAGAGAATCGAATGGGATCGGGTGAATATTGGCGTGTGGCCGACCAGAAATGGCAAGACCGGGTGTGTGACCTGTGTTTTAGCTGCACACCCTCTCAGCCATGCTGCAGGAAAGTTAGGGCCGGCCCAGAGTCAGGGCCCGAAGGCGTATGCGCAGTAATTTACTCGGAGATCGGAGCTGGCATCGTGTTCCCATGGCAGACAAAGCCACTTCATCAGCACATCAGCAGCCGTAACCGTAACGGCAACCACGGCGGCAGGAAAAACAATAACTCTTGCGCCAACAAGACAGCCACACGAATTGTTGTTTCTGACACACAAAGAGCCACGTTCCTGCTCCTGAAACCGTCATCGAGTTCAAAAGGGGTAAACCAGCGCCGCTCCCATCACATCGATCACCAGAAGCGGCGCGCAGAAATCGACCACGTCGACGTCATGAAAACTGCAAAAAACAGCAGAAACATCCTTCAAACCCCACCGCCCAGACACCGAAAAAGTCTGGGCAGCTGGAAGCAGGTGGGGCGTTGAGCAAGCGGGGCTGCTGATCTGTGCACCCCGCGCACGTCCCGCAGTGCCCAGCCCAGAACCAGCCCTGGAGCATCCTGTTCCCAGCCTGCGCATCAGTGGGTTTGCCCCCTCTTGCCCTCCAGGCGCATAGACTCCGACCTGGGCCCGCGGCCATCTCGACCCGTTGTGAACGGGCAACAACTGGGCAAAACCTGGGGAAAATCCACTCTCCAACTACACATACCTCGATGGCCTGGCCTCGCCCAACGGTTAGAGTAGATCGCAAACAGGGCGCAGCGGAGCAGGAGACACTAGTTACGATAAGCAACCCCAGCGATCGTAAAGCATGCGCGAACAGTTCGGTCGAGTTGTCGTCCCCTCACCGCCTCCATGTCTCCCGATCCCCAGGATTTCTGCTGCGCCAGGGACGTGGCAAAGAGGAGCTCATTTCGCGACCGCGTGGCATCTGCTCATGGGACCCAAAAGCCCCCTCGAGGTTTTTCTTTGAAGAGGAAAGCCTCCTGGAATCATGATTGGCAGGTTCTAAATTGGGTATTAGCCATCAAATGCACGACTTGTTCCAGCGGTGCGGTTGATCCGCCGATCGCTTGTCGGATGCCTGTGCGGAAACCCTCGAATAGGAGCCGCTTTCCCGCTGCTTGGCACCGAGATTGAACTTGGCACCGACTTGTGGTTACATTCGAAACACGACAAGCCAAACAGGAAACAGGGCATGGGCCACCATCGAAATCCCCGGCTGGGTCGGTCTCGTGGAGAGTCATGACCCGGCGGAGATAAACTCCAGCGTCCGAACATCGAGAAATTGCCCTGTCATCTCGTCTTCGCCATCGGTGGTTTCCGATGGGCACTTTCGACCCGGAACACATTGGGAGCCCGGGCGCCCGGTCTCGAATTCTCACCTCCAAGGGTTCCTCGTCGGTCCCATCTCTGAGCATAAATTCTGCTTCAGTTGGTCAACGGATCCTTACCAGATCGCATGATCCTGGGGCGTCAGAGTTTCTGGGCGTTGTCGTCAGTCATTGCCAGGGGCGGACGAGCACCAGTCTGAATCATATCTGAATCGCATCTGGAGACCGAATCGGGTGGTCTGGCATGACCGTTGAGCAATTGTGGCGCCGCAACAGCTATTTGCCACCGATGACAATTCAATCATGCCGAACAGGACCGGAATCTAGCCAGGCCTGCCAAACCCCGATTACTATTCAACTTTCCATCTGGCACTAAGGAGATAAGCCTTGCCATGACGCACTGTCGGGCACCGCCGCACTGTCCTGAAACATGAAGGAACCCCGAGTGCTCCAATGAGAATTCCTCGATGATGCAAGCACAAGTAGCAAACATACAAACAAGGCGCTGAAAGGAAGGTGGCCACAAAAAATTGTGACGTTTCTGGACCACCCGAACGGCCGCATTCCTAGCCATCACAAGTACCCTTCTTTGTATCCTTTCTTCTCCTGGTCTTATTATCCCAGAACTCGAGTTCCCGCCGCGGCTCCCAGCAGCCGCCATTACCGACCCATTGTTCCCGCTGCGCAGGTACCCGTGTTGCCGTGGCAGATCTGCCCGTCTCAGGTAGCCCGATGCTGCAGCCAGCCTTAGACATAGCTGAATGCAAACTGCGGATGTAATGAGGTCGTTTTGCTTAACACGCAATATTGAAAGCAATAAGCCGGCCAACTCCCCGAGCCTCGGCGCTTTGTTTCTGTAACACCGGCCGGTAGCCTGAAGAAATGTACCCTCCCCTAGCCCGGAAGGTTCTGGCCGAATGGTTTATGCATCGCCTCGAAGTGCTGCGTATGGCCGAAGAACGAGCGGGCGTGAGAACGGTATGTGACGGCGAACTCTAGCTCAATCCGGCATGAGGGGTATTGCCCGATCGATATGTGATCCCTCCCATGCAGGACTCGAGCTGCAGTTTGCGCCCACGGTTCGGTGCAGAATCCCTGCAGAGGAACTTCTGAACTATATTAGTGCTGACCTCGCGATCGGGACGCGATAAGCAAACCCGATCTAGAGGGGCCTTTTCCCCGCCAGTGGCGTGAATCGGCAGCATGCATCCCAGAACCACCACACATCACGCCTTCTTCCTCTTATCGCGCGTGGCTTGGTCGTAGGTATGGCCTCTCATAGGATACCATCGCTCTCCCCCTTCAGCCTCTTGACCCGCTTCTGCTCCCAGTTGTCGTTATCCTTGGCAGACAGTCTCTACACACAAACAAGCACATTAGCCATCACTCCTCACTCTCCAGCAACCCCTCACTCCCCAGCAACCACCCCCCAAAAAGTGCAACAACACGACATGAGTAACGAACGAAAAGAGAGAAAACGTACGTAATACTCCTCCCTAATATCCACCTTCCTCCCCGACCCCGCCCTGCCCACACCCAGCTCCTCATCGCGGGTAAGCGTGCGCACGCGGCGGTCGTGGCGCTCGTAGCGGATCGCCGTCGCGGGGGTCAGCACAAAGGACGCGCCCACGATGACGGTCAGGAAGGGCAGGCCGAACAGCAGGAACGGCCGCCGCGCCATCTGCGCCCGGTACCGCGCCCCGAAGCTGTTGGCTGCGTCGCTGCCGGCGGGGCGGTATTTGCGGTTGGGGAAGACGCCCATTTTGGGGGTTTCTTTTTTATGGCTTTGGCTTGGTTCCTTTGGGGGTTGGGTTGGGTAGGTTCGGTTGGGTTCGTTTGTTCGGTCGTGCTCGTTTGGGGGAGGGTGGTGTGGTTTGGTGATGTGGACGTCGCGGGTTGCGGGTCGACTTCCCTGGTCTTGGAGGGGAGGGTTTGGAATTGGAGCTTGGGATTGACTGACTTCTCGTCAATCAATCAATTGCGTCGTTCGTTCAAGCTTTGGGTGGGGCGAGGTAAGGGCCGACGATTGGTAGGGTTAGGGTTCTTCAGGGAGGAACAACAGCTATCTACCTACCTCGTAGCGTTGGGGAGGTAGAGGTGACCTGGAGGTCATAATGTTTTCCTTCCCTTGCCGTTGTGTCCTATCTCTACTATCACACTACTTCTACTATCACAAGGCTTACTACTATATCGGCTTCTATACGAACGTCGGTCGCTTCTATTTAGACAAAGCAATGACATGACGTAGCTGATCCCATAAACCGAGTTTCCGGTGCGGCACAAGAATGAATACGGCCACCAATGGCACATTTCCTTAAAGAGTGGCGGGGGCTATGAGAGGAGAGCAGATGGGAGCGGTGATATATCCACCAGAACCCCCGACCCCCGGCAGTGCCTCCTCGCCGTTCTTTTGCGTAAACGCATTGCTAATATAATACAATGTGCCTTACCATAACTTAAATATCCGCCATTACCTCCTTGAAACATGTGTGTAAGTGCCGACCTGCTCATAATGCCACAGGGTTAGGGTACCCCTGAATCATGGGCAGCAAAAGTAAACAAACAAGCAAGTGAACTTGGTAGCTCTAATTTCCTCTTGCAAGCAACCGAAACGGCCGTGCTTGGCTCTTATAAAACTGGCTCTGCAAATATATCAGCGCAGACGATATATTGAACTCAAACGCTGACCCGATTGCCACATCCAATCCACACGCCAACACACGAATCGCAGGTAATGGTCGATCAAAGAAGGAGAGCGAAGGGATTTCTTGTCTACTAGTACTCAATTGTCTACGAAGAAACCATTTCGTGCTTTTGTATGCCAGCTTCATGCTCGCGTCCATCCTCCCGTCAAGAAGCACCGTTTTCCCATCCCTCGCTTCTTATCCCCAAGACAACTCTCTCTTAGCGTCTCTCTCTGCCAGCGGACCAGTTTTCCCGGGGGCCTCTGGCTGCGGACGGCTTGGGGTCTGGGCCTCGCTGCGCTCGATTGCTTGGGGACCGGGGCCAGGACCGGGGCCGAGGCTAGGGTCACGCGAATGCCAGCCAGGGGGTTGATATATCTCATCCGTTCGGCTGGCAAATTGTTCGTTCTTATGATCTTTGTAAAGCTGAAGTTCAAGGCTACCAGGTAGGCCGAGTGGCAGTGGGGTATAATGAAGGAATGGAAAGGTTTAAGTTAGAGATATTGCCTATGGTTCTTGTCGCAAGTTTATCCATTCATCTCTCCCAAGTCCACCCCGTCCTGCCCTCCTGACCCAAATTTCATGAGACTACTACGCCTCCATACATGGCCACAGGCATAATCCGGTGCTTACGGACATACTCTAAAACATGAGACCACAGTCGTGGTCTAGTTGCTACGAGGGTGTTGTTGGGTTGATACTTGGCAGTTACTAGGGCCGATGTGGCCTTCGGAGATCTCACTCTTATGTTATGAATGTCTCGTGAGAAATGAATTGCATCGTGGAGGGTAGTGATGGGAGCTCTCAAGCGTGACGGTATGGCGTGGAACCGACGAGCATACGATATGTACCTACCTCGGTACCTTCTCGCTCCCTGGTTGGTCCCTGTTGGGTCTTGTCTCAGGTCCCATTGGCCGGTCACACTGGACCTCAACATTCCTTCATCATCTCTGCCCAAAAACAGAAAATCTCGTGGTATTTTGGTCTGCACTTCCAACCACAACGACCTTCATCGGTTTATTCCGAGGGCGACGTAATGGACGGTTATAAAGCTGTTAGCGGCGCTACAACTGAGGCCTCAACATCCAGAGAGCAACACACGCACTCACCGCTCACTCTGTTGGGCCTCCCTGCCCACATCCGACGACGCATCTATCTCCATGTCGGCCTCGCGAGATGGGACGGTCTCCCATACGTCTTTGACCTTCATGGCCGCGAAGCCAGGTTCCAACCGTCGCCGTCGCCGGGCAGCTTCAACGGGTTGCTGCTTTCTTGTCGGCTATTACACGACGAAGCCGCAGCGTTGCTATATTCCTCCAACCACTTCGTCCTCGACTATTCTCAGCCGGCATCTTTCGCCCCTCTGCACGCTTTGACAGTACCGTCCCTAGCGTCCTTAACGAGTCTCAGAATCGTTCTCAACCAATCGTCGTGCCATGAACCCGATACTGTCGGGCTGGGGAACTGTTGCCGCCACGGGCACAAAGACGAGCCCTGGCCAAGGACCGGGATCTTCATTTGCACCAAAGATCACGCCGACAAGCACAGCCCTCCGCTGCTCAGCTTGTCCGGGCGCGGCTCGTCCCCCGACGAGGAGGATTGTGGGGTGGCAGCAGCCCAGGCGATGCTGAGCGAATGGCACTCGACCGCGGTTTACATGTCATCCCTCCTGTCTCCTGGCAACCTCGACCTCTCCTTAATCTGCGACATTGACCCTCGGCACCCCCAAGCAGTGGAGGTGGCTGCCCAGGCGGTTGCACCACTAAGCCTCCTACCATTACTGAAAAACTGTCACGTCCGGCTGTGTGAATCACCGGATCGTCGGCTCCAGCAGGTGGCATCTGACGCCGTGATGCGAGCGCGCGGTGTCAGCGCTCCATATTCGAAACCACCCCCAACAGCAACGCCCTTTTTATCCCTCCCCCGCGAACTCCGTCTGCTCATTCTGGAATATACCGACCTCATCACACCGTGGAGGGAAGTCATGCGGAGCAGATGTCACAGGGGGTATACCGTCCTCCACATTCCATGCCACCGTATAGAGTATCTCGATTGCCCCCTAGAGGTCCACCCCGGTTGCCAGTTCTCTCGATGCTGGGGGAACCCGGATATCGAGCCCCGCATCGGCTGTTTCTGCCGCCTCCGTCACGCGGCCTCTTCCTCGAGGTGCGTGTGTTGGTCGCCGCCCAGCAGCCTATTCCTTGTTTGCCGCACCCTACGCCAGGACGCCGAGTTAGTCTTCTTCTCCGGCAACCGCTTCGTCGTGAACGACGTCGACTCCCACTCGCCGTCTCGGATCACCGCGCCGTCGGCCCAGGCTGTCGCGGCAACCCGCTGCTACCCGTTTGAACGCTTCGCTGCCTCTCAGTTCCTGAGGGAGGTCGTGCCGACTCATTGCCTTGCCCACCTCCGCTTCTTGGAGATCGTCTTCCCCCCTTACCCCCACGACCATTGGCCGCAGCCGGAGGATCCCGCCATGAAGGAGTGGTGCTCGACAGTGACCTGGCTCCGGGACAAGATCAACGCCCGCGGGCTGACCGTCTCGTTCGTGGCGGCAGACGTGGACAACTGGGAGCCGCCGCCGGAGCGCGAGCAGATGACGCGTCAACAGGGAGTGGTGATCCTAGACTCTTATATCCGTATCGTGCGCCCGTTGCGATGCTGGGCGGCCGGTGAGGATGGCCTTGCTGGGTTTCGTGTTCGACTGGCCGATCCCTGGGGGTGGACGGAGAGGAGGATTCGTCAACTTCGCAAGCGGGGGTTGGCAGAGAAGCACGAAGCTACCGAACGAGAATTGAAAGCCTACGTCGAGGGCTCCGTGATGGGCGAGCGTTATCGCGCGGATGACACAAAAAAAGGCCCGCCTCAGTGCCTTTGGCCACGAGCGTTCAACGGACGTATTTGACAGTGAAGTATGTACTAGATCGAGAGGGGAGACGCGGATTTCCACGCTTTGCAGGATGTATGAGCTGCGTCAGTTTAGGTTTACGGGTATCTGGAATCAGCATTTTGAGGTAACAAACCGGGACAGAAACGTTGCCACGCCTCCTACCCAGCTAACAACAACTCACAGGGAGTCACAATAGCCGCATATGAACATTGGCCTGGGCTTAACCGCCCGTCGTCGTAGCAGAATATAACAAAATGAATCATGGTACCCCTTGGAGGAGCTGGTCGGGTAAAATAGCACTTGATGGTGTTGCTCAGCTGGATAGACGTGAGAGCAGCGACAGGGTGGTAGGGACCTACATGCTGGTAAAATCACAATAAATGAGAAAGCGAGGAAAGCTTCAGAACCGGAACGGGTGGATTAACAAGGTGAAATTTGCCCCGCGGCCAAGGGCCGTCCCTCAGCGCTCAGGCTATCTACAATGCTAGAGTACACAAAGAAAAAGGGAAATCGGGCAGCGAGATGCTTATAGCACGGAAAGGTCGCCGAATCTCTCCTGTTGTCTTGATCAGTATCGCAAACCCAACGCCCGAACCGAAGAAAACTGACCTTGTACCCCGGCACGGACCAGCGGCCCTTGGACACGAGCTTGGAGGTCTTCTCGTCGATGCTGGGCTCGGCGGCGGCGACTTCGTCGACGGTCAGGTCCTCGAACGGGCGGGCCTCCTCGATGTTCTTGAGCGTCTTCTCCAGGTCCTTGAGTTCGAGGTCGACCTTCTGCTTGGTGGCCTGGGCGTTCTGGACGGCCTCGACCTCGAAGGCGTCGATGGCCTTGAGCTGGCGGGAGAGGTCGTAGGTGGCGGGCTGGAAGGCGTTAAACCGCTTCTCAATCTCGTCGACGATGGCCTGGTTCTTGAGCACGGCGCGGTATTGCGAGAAGTCGACGGCGGTCGGCTGCTCCGAAAGGAGCTGCACCTTGCGGCGGACGTCGTCGTTGCGCTTCTTGAAGGCCTGGAGGCCGGCCACCGTCTGGCCGCGCAGGCCGAGTGACGTTGTGATCTTGGCCCAGTCGACCTTGAGAGCTGCGCTTCGCTATAATTTTTCGAACGAACACGAAATTAGCTCAGTTCCGCACCTCCTCGGGTCCTGCAGCGCCAGCTCCCGGATGCCCCCCAATGGAGCCGGACACCAATACCCATCTGATAGTAAAATTCCAATTGATTCGGGGGACTTACTGCGGCCATTTTTGCGGTGGTTCGGAGGTGAGCGGGAGTGGGGAGTTCAGTCACTGTCGTTGCTTCGAGTTTGCCGAATGCAAGCAACGTCTGCCGGCGAGAGGTACAGTCACGTGATGCTTTTCACGGAATGAACCGGCGGTGCCGCGATTCCTTCCAGGGTTCCTCTTGAATATTTACCTACCTATCAATTGCAACCAGTCTCCGTCTTCCAATCCCGACCGTAATTATCAGAAAGGGAGAGGAAGTTTTGAAATTAACGACTAATGTCCGTAATGGAGAGGTGGCGAGTTTAGCTCTTTTAGATCACCAAGCCCGAACGGACCAGCATCACGCAACACCAAGACACAGACACGAAACATGACGGAACAGCTTGTATTTTAGCAACTCGAATACGGTCGCCAACTGACCAGCAACGGAATTGATACCGAGGGCTAGCAGAGCTTCTTGTTCGCGAAAATGTACCCGAAAATCCATCGACAACCCCAGCGCCGGTCAAAGACTAGACACTCAATGCCATGATTGAGTTGACTATGTCATTGTCGTTTTCTTTCAACGCCTTGATTGCCTTCTTCCGGGACACATTGGCCTGGGTCATGACAAGCTCGATGTCCTTGTCCTCGATACCCTCTGCGTCCACCTCCTCGCCATCGTCCTCCTCCTCTTCCTCCTCCTTGGCGGCCTCGTGCTTGTGGTCGTGGGTGTGGCCAGCGTGGTCGTGCTCAGCGGTCTGGTTGGCGAGCTGCTGGGCGGCAGCAGCCTGGGCGCTGGCGTTGAGGTCCTCGATCTTGGCCTCGCCGAAGACGCTAAGCAGGGGTCAGCTCCAGCCTCCGCCAGGTCGTCTATTGGGAACTTACATGTAGGTGTTGCTGTTAGGGGACTTGTACACTTCGGGGTTGTTGATGACGAAGAGGATCTGCCCATTTCCGTCAGCACCTTGAACGACCCCTCTCTTCCAAATCCGTCACTGGCCCGTGCCCCGCACAGCAGCGGTCCCGGCCTGTGATAATTTTGCTGCACTCACGTTCTTAGGGCGGCGAAGAGTAACACGGGTGATGCCCGGCACGCGAGTGAGGTGCAGCTTCTCGATGGCCTTGCGAGCCTTCTTCTCGTTGCGGGAGTGGATCACGGCGGTCGAGCCGGCGGGGAGGCTGGCATCGCCGGCCTCGGCATCGGACTCCTCGTCGGAGGAATCATCGAGCTCCTCGACGGTGGGCTTCTTAGTCTCCTCATCCGGGAGCTCTTCAATGCGGGGGTCAGCCATTTTGTGAAGCTATCGCAATTTGTCAGCTCCCCGCGTTTCGCACACAACACAATTGCTTCCGCCCGCCACCAAAACTGCAATGGTAGGTGCCGCCGTGCGGTACTGGCCCCAGGAAAGACATTAGAACTGGTAATGTTCGAATCAGACTCACATTGGTGTCGGAAATGCCGCTAAATTGGGTATGCGGGGGTTAGAAGGAGCTGGCAGATCGTGGTGGGAAAGAAATGTTCGGGTCCAATTTTCAGGTAGGGCTTGTCGGCACCGCAGAGGGTCAGAGGCGCTAGTCCCGATTTAGTAATCATTATGGCTTCCCTCCCAAAGTATTTACAGAGCAGGCTGCTCTCGCTTTTCGAATTCGGGGCATTACATCATGTCCCAGACATGTCAAAAATGTCACCGAGCGAGGCTGCCATACACGAGAATCTAGGCATATAGAATAGAAACATTCGCCGCCGCGGCGTTTCGCAGAGTTTCGTATTCTGATGGCTCACAGACCTGCGCACTATGGCGAGGTGTTTGTGGCATGGGCAACAGCCCGTAGGGTCTTGGTTGTTTTTTTGGCTCAATTTCGCATTTTCCATATGACGCCGGTCACGTTGATGATGTGACATACAGGTCTTCCGAAAGCGACGCAAAAAGAAACCCAGCAACCCGAATGCTGATGTTCATGCAGACCGTTCCAGAATACCATCCTCCCTCCCCGAAAAGCCATGCCGGACCAAACGCTCCCCCTCTAAAGCAGCAAAGCGACTTTATGCCGCGGCCTTGATCTTGGCGAGAGCCTTGCGCTCCTCGAAGCGCCTCTGCTTCTTCAACCGCATAACCTTGAAGCGGTCGAAGTCGGTGAGCGACTGGCGGCGTTCCTGCTGGAGCTGCTTCTTCGCCCAGTTGCTCTCGGTCCACTTGCTGTCGACACCAGCAGCCTCCCACGCCTTCTTGACGGCAGCTGACCGCGCACCGCGGGGGAGCTTCTCGACGACGATAGGGGTGAGGAGGGTCCGGGAAAGCTGGACGATGCCGCGGGGCGTCGCGAGCTTGTCGTCTGTGGAGGGGCCGTCGACGAGAGCCTGCATACCAACGATTTAGTCTATTTCCCATTCATACAATTCTCGATTGCCCCCGTGGGCTTCGCAGGAATTCGGGTTCCACGTACGCGCTTGTGGTCAATGATCTCGACGATGGTGGCCAGGCTGCCGCTCTCGAGCTTGAGCACGCGCCCAACCTCAACGCGACGCCAGCTTGTCGCTCCGATATCGATCGATGCCATTTTGGTCGACGTTCTAATGTGGTCGGTCGTGTTAGCGAAGGAAATCTAGCGGGGCGGCGGCGAAGATAAAATCGTGCAAGATGCGCAAATTGCGGGAAGAGATAATCGTAGTCTAGAATTACAAGGGAATAGGTAGGAAATGCTCGGCGTACCTTTGCTGCTGTTCTGTTGCCGTCAAAGAATCGGTGTCGCTGCCGTTCGCCGATATCAAGACCGATTTTTGTGCGCGTCTTGGTAATTGGCAGGGCTCGAACAAAATTTGCGGAACAGTTAGTGCCGGTTCCGATCCCTCTGCGGCAACAGCCACTTGTGGAACCTGTCCGCCTTGGCACTGTGGCTGACAGAACTCTCAAGACCCCCACATTTCCACCCACGCAAACTCAATTCCCCCCGCATTGTTATCAGTTGCGAGAAACTTGCTGATTCTCCTTGCATGTGTTCAGCTGCTGTTCTCCTCACGTTCATCTTCATCGGCCCAGCAGCCCACAACATTTTCTGCCACGGCTTCGGATACCAGCGGTTTTCTGGGTTGAGACGAAGTATGTCCTACGCGTTCACGTCACCTGAAAGCACCACCTGGGCCCGCTAAGGTCGTTTGTCCCTTGCAGCAGCCTATAGTTAGGGCACGTTTTTGTATTTGTGATCCCATCCATGGGGAATGTGTCCATCCCCGCACAGTCGATAAGACCCAGGATTGTGGCCGGTGAGCGATGGCGTTCACCCTCCTATACCTAAATAAGGTAGGTAGTGGGTGGGATGGTTAGAACTTACCAATGTTGGGAGCAATGCTCTTCCTTGATATGCCAAGTCTCGGGGTGGGCCGCCGGGGTCGGGCAGTTTAGAATTGTGCTACCCCCGATTTGGGTCGGCAACAGTGCCTTTCCTGGTCGGCAGAACATTGAGTTCTCAGAAACCATCTTACAACCACAAACATACCAGTTTACTTGACACCCAACAAACGCCAAGAGGCACATATCAACCAAAATCGCAACGCTTACAAACCGCACCAATGGCCCAGCCTATGGGCCTCACGGCTGCCGATATGGAGTTCAGCGAGGCCACAGCGGAGCAACGGCAGCTCTCCTGGAAGCTGTGTGGCCAGATTTGGGCGTCTCCCATGTCCATCGACGACTATGTCGACCGGGAGCAACACATGGCGGACCATGAGCTTAACCGGGATGGCGGGTGCCAGTACTGGGTACTCTACCTCAAGGGATATCCGCGCCAAGTCATCGCTAGCTGTGAAACTACGCGCAAGCGGATGCTCATCTCGGATGGCAATGGCAGTCCTACCCGTGAAGGTTATGGGTATGCCATCGCCAACGTGTACACCAACCCGTCCTATCGCCGGCAAGGGATGGCCGCCTTCCTCCTCCGCCGGGTGCAGGAGCAGATCGACACCAACAGCGACTTTAGCGTACTGTATAGCGACAGCGGGCGGCGCTACTATGCCGGGCTCGGCTGGGCACCTTTCGGCAGCCACCAGGCGACCCTCACTCTCCTCCCATCATCTCCCTCAACCTCGACACAAACCCCAACTCACGGGTCCCCCACCACCCCGCAAACCATCCCCCTCCAAGCCTCCCACCTCCCCAACCTCTGCGAACGAGACCAAGCCCAGCTCACCAGGGCTTTCAAAGCGATCCCGGCGGACGACCCCAAAACCCGCTTCGCCTTTCTGCCTACGCACGGCCAGATCTCCTGGCACCTCGCGCGCGCAGCGTTCGACGCGAGCCGGCTCTTCCCGGGCATCGGTACCACGGCCGCCGCCACCCCTTCCCCCGTCATCGGCGCCATCACCGCGGACAAATCCGCCTGGGCGCACTGGGCGCACGACTGGCGCAAGAAGCGGCTGCGCGTGCTGCGCGTCGTGCACGACGACGGCGGCGGTGGCACCTCCAGAGGAGTGGAGGAGGCGTTCGCGGCGCTGCTGGCCGCGGCGGTCGTTGAGGCGCGCCGGTGGGGGTTCGCTCGCGTCGTCGTGTGGAACCCGGTCGAGACTGTCCGTGTGGCCTGTAAGGGTGTGGGTAATGCGCAGCCTGAGGGCGTCAAGGTCGTCTTCGAGGACCGCGTCGAGGGCTGGGTGCCTAGCTTGAGGTGGAATGGGCCCCGTCCGGGGGGCGGGGTCGCGTGGGAGGAGCATAACGGGTATTGTTGGTGTTGAGTGTTTCTTTTGGGGGGCAGGGAGTAGGCGTTTGAGCGGTTGGGAGGGGATGGTTAGCTGGGCTGAGTCCAACCTGGGTAGGTAGCCATGGTTACGTGGTAGATGGAATCCATGGATGGGGCACAGGCGTCATGGCCGTTTCGGTGATTTGGAAGAGGCAGATTCGGTGAGATTCGGCTGGTCCCGGAACAGGCAGACAGTCAAGACTTTACGAATCGAGGGCTTAAGCCTCTACAAACAAACGGGATGTCTCAAACATCCTATGAATCAAAAATATTGCATTGAAGGTCACTTCCTCTATCCCTCAATTGCTGGTGGAGGTGACAAGCGAGCGGATCCGCGGCATTAGCGGAGTGAAAACGTGCGATCGGCTCCCCTGCCCGCTTATTCGGGGCATCCCTGCGACGCCAGATGGGGCCAATCGAGTCTTCGCCAATCAATTTTGTGACCATCCTTGCCTAAACCAGGGGTGTTTATCATCTCAACTTCGCATCAAACAGCGAAAACTCATTTCCCTTTCCATTTCTTCTTGTTAGTGGTGCCCCTTGTCATGGCCGATTGACCATCGACGCCCTCAAAAGCGGTACCGAGGAATCAGCCAAATGGAAACGCCGCGAACCCGCCCAAAATGCCCCTCCAGCCGCTAAAGACGACCGCCGTCGGCGGCCGCGACCCTTCCCTCCTGTCGCCCTCCGATTACGACGCCGACGCTGTCTCGATCCGAAGCGACCAGGACACCGACAGCGACGATGACGAGCGCCAGTTGCGCGCGAGGAACAGCCGCGAGCTGCGCGCGCATGATAGGCTGGTGCTGATGGAGGAGGAAGAGCTGGACCATCTGGTGATCGAGAACCGGCGGAAACAGAAAGGAAATCGGAGGGGATCCGGCCTGCCCATACCAAACCCGCTTAAGCTGTTGACCAGGAGGGTGAGCGATGCGTCGCCGTCGCCGTCAAGGAGCCCGTCCCTGCAGCCGGGTGACTCGGGCGAGTCGGTCGAGGACCTCGGGACGGAGAAAAGGAGGGCGAGACGTCAGAGGAGGAAGATGAAGCGGGACAGGCTTCTCTCTGACGCGCAGCATGGTGAGGATGGAGAGTTGATGTATGAGATGGAAGAGGGCGGTATGAAAGACGGGAGCTCGACGGGCGAGAGCAGCGACCGCGACGACAGCGACGAGGTCGACAGGAAACGTTTGCTGCACGTTACCGACACCAAAACGAAACGGAAGCGGAATTGCCGCCGATGGGCGTTGCTCTACGCGATCATCGGGGTTGCTTTTGCGATTCTTGTGCTGGTGGCGTGGAAGCTGTCACTGGAACGGAAGAGCACTGGGAACGGCCCGAACATGGTCAGCAACGGCACCGCCCTGTTTGCGCCCACTACCCTTATCATCAGTTTGGACGGTTTCCGGGCGGACTTCCTCAACCGGGGGCTAACGCCGAGGCTCAACGCCCTCGTTAAGGAGGGTGTGTCGCCGCTGTACATGCTGCCTTCGTTTCCGAGTGTCACGTTTCCCAACCACTACACGATTGCCACAGGGCTCTATCCTG
The DNA here is from genome assembly GCF_020726465.1 of Chaetomium tenue. Classification (NCBI taxonomy): domain Eukaryota; kingdom Fungi; phylum Ascomycota; class Sordariomycetes; order Sordariales; family Chaetomiaceae; genus Chaetomium; species Chaetomium tenue. Next base: position 3,039,531 of record NW_027117333.1, on the reverse strand, counting down.
AGGCTCATGGCGTTGTTGGCAATAGCTTTTGGGATCCAACATTGAAGGAAGAGTTCTTCTACACCAAGCCTTCGCGCAGCATGGACCCGAAATGGTGGGGCGGCGAGCCATTCTGGGTGACTGCGCAAAAGCAGGGCCTCAAGACGGGCATCCACATGTGGCCAGGGAGTGAGGCGCACATTCTCAATGTTGAGCCCACGTACGTGGACAAGTTCAACGGGAAGGAGTTGCTCTCGCGGAAGGTGGATAGAGTCCTAGAGCTTCTGGACATGCCCGACGAGGACCGTCCCCAGATTATCGCGGCGTATGTCCCGAATGTTGATGCTGACGGGCACAAATACGGCCCGAACAGCACTGAGATCCAATTCACGATTCAAAAGGTGGACAAGATGCTTGATAGCATGTTCAAGGGTCTAGAGGATCGGAATTTGACGGATATCGTCAACATCATCGTTGTTTCTGACCACGGTATGGCGACTACCGACGTTACCCGGCTGGTACAGCTCGAAGACATTGTGGACACCAGCAAGATCGAGCACACAGACGGCTGGCCGCTCATCGGGTTGCGACCTAAAAACCCAGGTGACCTTCAGGACATTCACCGAGAGGTGCTTGAAAAGACCAAGGGGAATCCCAATCTCGAAGTCTACCTCCGAGATGTCGATATGCCAGAACGGTATCACTTCTCTAACAATGAGCGCATCGCGCCATTGTGGATCGTGCCCAAGGCAGGCTGGGCGCTCGTCAAGATGGACGAGATGAACCTGAAGGAAGCGCAGGCTAAGGGCGTGGTGTACCATCCTAGAGGCCTTCATGGTTATGACCATGAACATCCCTTGATGAGGGCAATTTTTATTGCTCGGGGCCCGGCTTTCCCCCATGAGCCGAACAGCCGAGTCGAACCCTTCCGTAAGCGTCGCCGTCCCTCTGAAAGTTTCCCATGCTAACTAGGCTAGAAAACATCGAGATCTACAATATGCTATGTGATTCTGTCGGGATCACGCCAGTTCCGAACAACGGGACACTCCGACTCCCTCTCAAGCCGGTCGGGTTGCACAACGACTCAGCCTCAAACGGCCTCGAGACACCGGCCGATCCGGTGGAGCCTCACACTCTTTCAACCTCGATCTCAACCTCTCCAGTACCGTGGCCAACAAAACCCGTGTTGGTCAACCCTGTTCCAACAAGCAATGTTGTCTCGATTGCGCCAACCAACACCGTCGCAGTTGACCAGCCAACACCACCCCAGTCTTCTCAGCCACCTTCGAGCGATGGTAGCAACAGTGACAGCGACAGTGATAGTGATGAGGACGATATTGCAGACAAGGTTGAGTCTTCAGTCAAGGACTTTTGGGACTGGTTCACCGGAAAGGTGGGCAATTGGTGGGATAAAGTCACTGGCAATGGGAAAGGAGACGGGGAGAGCGGCAACGAGGGGAGTTCCTCGGGGTAGCCGATTACGCGGTTTAGAGCCTTGCTTTGCTTTTTTCTTCTTCCTTCTTGCATGCACGAGTCCCAGCCGTCGGTGTGTACTCGTGTTGGCTGAAACCGCTCATTGTTCTGGTGTTACGTGGCGGCGTTGGGTAGCTAATAGCGGGCATGGTTGGCGGGGTCTTTGGGTTGCTGTTTGGGCATTGAGCGTTTGAATAATAGCGACGGGATGGGAAATAGATCTATCATTGTCATCCACTTGGTCTCTCCACTCCAATTCTTTGTAGCAAAGTAATGGGAAACTGGAAATAATAGCTGCTCGATTGTCTGTACCCCCTTCCCCCCCATTACTGAACAGCGACTTCGCACTTTCGAGCGTCTCTCAGGTTGGACCTGTGAACTGTGCCTCGAACGAGGCCCCTTTTCAGACCGCCGATGGAACCTCAGCCCTGTTGCTTCCAGCCGCCGCGGCCCTGCGGGTCACCCTCTGCCAAAAAAAAAGCCAAACCGAAAGGAAAACTTGGCATAAAAAAGGAGAAAAAAAAAGGAAGCAAAACAAAAGGGGAAATAGAGTTAGCAAATATTCTCTAGGCTTCCGAATGGCTTTTGTTGTGTTCCTGTAATCGAGGGTTTGGTCGGCATCTTGGAGTTCGGTCTTTGTGTCAATGAGGCTCATGCAGCCGGGGTTGAAGCTTGTGGGGGCTCAAAGTCACCCCACATCTCAAGGTACCTTAGGTACCCCGTAAGTGGAGCCTTCAGAGACCGACGCGCCCCTGACTGCTCATTCAGCGCGCACCCCAGACAGTTCATGGTGGCGGAAGACCGCGTCATTGGTGATCCCAGCGGCTCGACAGAAAGTGATGCCGAACTCCCAGGCCGAACCAAATGTTCGGGAACACGGGAGATAACAGTCTCTATTTCTTTTCCGTACTGTGCACTTTAAAGTCTGGACCTCTTGTGTGTGGCCCCAACTTTCCAATTGAATTTCGGCCTGGGCAAAACTTTCTGCACTGTCGATCAACTATTGTTGGGCTTCCATCTTCACCCTGCTTTCTTCCTTGTCGAGCTTCCCCTTTGTCAACGCAACATTGAGCTGAGGCCGCCACGTCCAACCTCAACTAGGCACCACTGTCACATACTATCCGACAGAAGCCGGCCAGGGGAAACAAATGCAATTTTCGACGTAGCGATGACCTTGTTCTGCAATTCTACCTAAGGTACCGTATAGTCAGTGGCCCGTTCTCCGCGCCGCACTGTGCACGCGCTACGTTCGATTTCAAGTTCAAGCCTCGTTCGTACCTTCCCTACTAAAACGCATCATACACGCATAATCGACAAATTATCCACCCATCGTGTCGCACTCTCCCCCGCAAACCAGAGGTGCACGCCCTTCTCCTACATCTTCCCGCTATCCGGGCTCGACCGGTATAACTCGGGACACTAGTATGAAAATACTATGGCTTCCGCAAGAAACAATTATTCAGCCTCGGCTGGCCTGCCTTCCGCCGACGGCCCGCTCGAAGATCCTGCTGCTACCATCGAGGGCCTTTCGGACGAGTTGAGCATTCAACAGGCTGTGCTGGCCTCTCTTTTTGATCTTCCCGAATCGGATGACGTCAAGAAGGAGATTGTGGCTGTCAGGGCTAATATTGCGGATATCGCACGCGAACTCGCTGAAGCTAAGGGCGAAGGTACCATCTCGCCGGGTTATCGGTTGCTGGTCGCTAGGTACTTTTGCTAATCCGCGACTACGTAGGCCATTTGACACGCGCGAGTATGGGCGACGACAGAAGTACGATCAATATAACCAACCCCTACCCTTCCCTCGACCAACACCACCATCGAGACTGACACCACATAGGTTACCACCGCAGCCAGGGTGCGTCAATACCTTCTAGCAATACGCTATCGATACCCTCAGACTCGGGACAGGGTTCTGGGTCTGGCTCAGGCATCCCAAAGCGAAAGCGTTCTCTCGGAAGCTCACATCTTGATGGTTTATTGAATCGAAGCGTCGCCAAATCGCGGCGGACTACTCCGAGCCCGGGCCCTAGAGCCTTTAGTTCTGACTTTGGAGCATTTGCTGAAGACGACTCGTCTCAGGTTATTGACCTGACCGGGTGAGTTAACTGCGTCTTCCACCAGAAATGTCTAGGTGAATGGCTCGAGAAGCTCCGGCGCTCGGGCTATAGCCTTTATTCAGGTGCTAACTCCTTGACCTAGCGACGATGACAGTATATGGCGGTCGACGATACAGCGACAAAAAGAAGCAGAAGAACGTTTGGGTCGAAGGAAGGCAGAAGAGGACAGAGATGCTGCGTTGGCGAGGCAATACGACGGGCGCCCTTCACAGTCCCCAAACGGACCAGTCTTCGCAGCTCCATCCCGCTTGGGTCAAAACAATGCTTTTAACCGCATCCTAGGCAGGTCCTCTCACGCCTCTCCGTGGGCAACGGGTCATGCCGACCGCGTCAAACAGGAGCCGGGCCCATCACTGGCGACGAGACCCCATACCTCGATCAAATCGGGCAGCCATCAAACTGGGCCGCCTGCAGTAAAACCTGAGCCGGCGGAGCATGGATTTCGAGTCCCTGGGGCATACGTCGACTCAGAGGAGGAGAGCGATTCATTTCCACGGAACTCACTATTCGCTCCTCCTCGGCCATCCCTGCCTTCGCTGCCCTCGCCGTTCTCGCCGTACAACGCAGCGGGCAGCTTGCCTACACTACCATCGATGTCACAGGCTATGCCGTTCGGTGTCCCTGCCATTGAATTGGCCCGGCAAAACTCGATTGCGCGGCAAGAAGGTACGCCTTGGCCGCCGGTCGGTCCGATCAGCCGCCTACTGCATGCAAATGGCAGACTCCCCGAGGGCCCCCCCAACGGGCACCCCTTGGTCCTACCGTCTCTCAATGCTAATCGGCCAGGTTTTTTGAGCAACGGCGCCTACCACACCCCACCGGGGTCGTCCTTGTTTGGCGGTCCTAGTCTTGCGGACACTATCGGCCGTGTCGGCGGGTTCAACTTCGACAGCATGACCGATGCAAACGGAAATCCGTTGAACGAGCGCCTCACAAATTTCCTCGACGATTATGTGAACGACCCTAGGAAAACCGAGGAAGACATACAGAATCTTCTCTCGAACATCCGTCCGGATATGGAACTTCCCGAGGAGGAACGTGGCGAAACTCCCGAAGCCATGAAATACCCTCTCTATCCGCACCAACAGCTGGCTCTGAAGTGGATGACAGATATGGAAGACGGAACAAATAGAGGCGGCATTTTAGCAGATGACATGGGCCTTGGCAAGACCATTTCGACCCTCGCCTTGATGGTCTCCCGGCCCTCCTCTGAAAACATCAAGGTATGCGGTTCTCGTTCCCACGTCCTGACCTTGACCCATCTAAAAGTTTGCAGACCAACTTGATCATCGGCCCTGTCGCTCTCATCAAGCAATGGGAACTCGAGGTGAAGAAGAAAGTGAAAGGGGCTCATAAGTTGAGCGTCTTCCTTCTCCATTCCAAGAAGCGACCCTACTCCGAGCTCAAGAGGTACGACGTCGTGCTTACCACATACGGGTCGCTGGCCGCAGAGTGGAAACGTTACAACAGCCATGTCGAGCAGCGGAATGCCTCAGCCCGATACAGAGAGGAAGATGACATGGAGCTCGCCAAAAAATGTCCGTTGCTCCATCCACGAAGCAACTTCTACCGCATCATTTTGGACGAGGCTCAATGCATCAAGAACAAGGACACCCAAGGGTCCAGAGCCGTGCACAACATTAAAGCCACCTACAGATGGTGCCTTACTGGCACCCCAATGATGAACGGCGTGTCGGAACTATACCCTCTCATCCGGTTTCTCCGGATTAGGCCGTATTGTGATTTCAAGACCTTCCAAAGGGTAAGAGATACCCGCAACACATTCCCAGACCCCGGATGTGACCCCTAATATGCTCGCAGACTTTCAGAGGACTCACCGCGAAGAGCAACGTCACGGAAATTACGCGCGATAACGCGATGCGGCAACTCCAGGCTGTGTTGAAGGCAATGATGTTGCGGCGGATGAAAAACTCGATGATTGACGGCAAGCCCATTCTGACACTGCCGCCAAAGACGGAGAACTCGGAACATGTTGTCTTCTCTGAGGACGAGCGCCAGTTCTACCGGGATCTCGAGTCAAAGTCTCAGGTTCAATTCAACAAATTTCTTCGTGCGGGGACTGTTGGCAAGAACTATTCCAACATTCTTGTTCTTCTCTTACGCCTCCGTCAGGCTTGTTGTCATCCTCACCTGACGGATTTCGAGGTCACTGGTGCCGCCATTTCAGATGTCGATATGGTGGCTCTAGCCAGGGAGTTAGATACCTCAGTGATTGAGCGCATCAAGGCCATTGAGGCGTTTGAGTGCCCTATCTGCTATGATGGTGTCCCTGATCCGCTCCTCGCCGTTCCGTGCGGTCACGATACTTGTACCGAGTGTTTTACCTCGCTTACGGAGAACACGGCGCAGGACAACATCAGGCTCGGCGACGAGAACCGGGCAGCCAAATGCCCTGTGTGCCGTGGACCGGTTGATCCGAAGAAAGTCATCACCCTTACCGCCTTCCGGAAGGTGCATGCGCCCGAAGCTCTTCCACCAGGTGATGCTGCCGCTGACAAGCTTCCCGCCATTTCCGACTCGGATTCAGACTCTGACTCTGACTCGGATTCGGATGGCTTTAACTCCGGCAGCGAAGATGAACCTGACGCGGACCGGTTTGGGAACATTGCAGGTTTCGTTGTTCCAGATAGTGAGGGTGACGATACCAACAGCGAGAACGTTGACACAGGCGATGAATTGGACGCTGTGGCCAAGTCTTTGAAGACAAAACGGGCCGGACAGGCCGAGGGATCGAAGGATTCCAAAGCGGCCAAAAAGCTGGCCAAGAAAAAGAAAAAGGGCAACAAGGAAGGCAAGGCCAAGGCTAAGGCCGAAGAGATCAAGCCCCATATGCTCAAGCAGCTCCGCAACGATGCGGATAGGAACAAGGAGGCCCGCCGTCGGTACATGCGTTACCTTCGTGATAACTGGGAGGACTCGGCCAAAGTCACCCAGGTCATCGACCTCCTCAAGGAGATCCAGGAAACGGGCGAAAAGACCATTATCTTCTCCCAATGGACCACCCTTCTCGACATGATCGAGTGTCAGATCAAGGACAAGCTCAATCTCCGCTACTGCCGCTACACGGGCAAGATGTCGCGCAACCAACGCGACGAGGCCGTCCAGGACTTTGTCGAGAACCCGCGCAACACCGTCATGCTCGTCTCGCTGCGCGCAGGCAACGCCGGCCTGAACCTGACCGTCGCCAGCCGCATCATCATCTGCGATCCGTTCTGGAACCCCTTTATCGAGGCCCAGGCCGTCGACCGCGCCCATCGCATCGGCCAGCAGCGCGAGGTCAAGGTGCATCGCATCCTTGTCAAGGAGACGGTCGAGGACCGCATCCTGGCCCTGCAGAATAACAAGCGCAAGCTGGTGGAGGCTGCTCTGGACGAGGGCCAGAGCAAGAATGTGGGGAGACTGAGTGAGCGCGAGTTAGCGTACCTGTTTGGTGTCGGCCCCGCCAGGCGGTGAAGGAGCGATACATCCCTTCCACGAGTGAGTTGATTTATTACTTGGAGGAGTTGCTACTGCTACCGTAGCATGGCTATGGAATGCGCTGTCTTTTACTATTTTTGTTCGATGAGTTCTTTTCTTTTTTTTTTCTCTTTCCCCCCTTTTTTCTGTTCGAGTAATGGCTTGCTCATTGCCAGACCTTGCTTCCCACTATTTCGGAGAATGGAGACCTCGCGGTCATGAGGATATGGCTAGATTTTTTGCCTGGGACGATGACGGCAGAACGGGGTGATGATACCCACGGGCGGAAAGACCTCGGTGAGAATTATGGACTGTGTCCTACATGTATATTTGCTTGGTACCCGCAGTGGATGCCATATTGATGAAGTTACGACATGACATGGCTTTGACAAGCCGGGTTTCGGTTTAGGGTGGCATAATATATATACTACGTTGTTTTGTTATTACCAAATCTCTCGTGGCAGCGCTGAGTCTCGCCGTCTTTGCTTTAGCCCGAACGAATGATACACGATTTCTCAAGCACACCGTGTTCTGTCCACGCTGCGTGTAGAAGTGATTCGGCTGATCGATGTACGAGGTGTTACTTGGTTGTTTCGGAACGGCATCATAATAGCTCAAGGACCCGATGCTCATGAATATATCATTCCAGATTCGCATCTGCGTGTAGATTATGAATTGATATCTAACAATGCTGATTTGACGATATATCTTTGAGTTCCAACGGCTTTTCAAGCAGGTAAATATCGATAGATCGATGATAAGCAAGAATAGACAAAAAAAAAAGACCACGACGATCAACACTCGTTCGTTGGTCTGGGTATCCAGCACACTTTCCCGATTAAATCCCAAAATGAACTATGATCCCCCGCCCATCCACGCCCCCAACGCCGCCCTCCCATCCCCTCCCCGACTCTTGACGATTATAAAACTCATTGCCTCTGTGGCGGTGGCCCGGGTCTGTGGTGGGGTGATTCGGCCAGCAATTCGTGGGAATATGACTGCTGGGGGAGCTCGTAGATAGGGTGCGGTGCGTACATCTCGGCCCTGGTCGCAGCCTCCATTTCGGCCCTGGTCACAGCATCCATCTCGGCCGTCACTGTATTGTCCATCTCAGTCCTCATGTGACTGTCCATTTCCACCCTTGTTGTGCCGTCAAGCTGCTGCATCTGTTGTACCTCAGGTGACGGGTATGGATGGGGTGGCGCCTCCTTCTGGTCCCACCCATACTGCTCGTATTGCGCGGCGGAAGCACGGGCCAGGGCCGGTGAGCCGTAGGATGGCGCGGGTGTGTCGCCGCCGATGGTAGTAGAACCCTCATCAACATCCTCTGGATGCTGCAGCAAAGCCTTCTGCTTCCTTTTCCGCGCAAGAACGACAACGGCAATGATGGCGCCGAGGGCGATGACACCAAGCGAGACGCCAACCCCGATGCCCGCCTTTGCGCCGGTAGAGAGCCCAGTATCGGAAGCGACTGCTGAGTTTGTGGCGGATGGTGCCGTGGACTGTGTGGCCTGAGGGGGCGGAGGGGCTTCGAGGGCGGACCAGGCCTTCCAAGTCTTGTCCTCGTACTTGATCTCGCTGATCTGTCCTTTCACCATGTAGTAGAGCCGCACCATGCTGGACTTGAACTCGTAGGCAACCGCGAGCTCAGCATTCGGCTCGTCGGCCTGCGGCCAGTAAGCATTGGATTGGCTGGTTCGTTTGTTCCAGGTATAGTTCTGGTTGGCCACGGTATAGAGATTGCTGTCATTTCCGATGTACCATAAGGAACGTGTATATGCGCTGTCGATGCTGACTCCAATGTTTTTGGTCTTGCCGTCCCATGCCGGGAGTGTAAAGTTCGTCTCGGCCGTCTCATTCAGGGCGATATCGGCTCTGATGGTCTCGCCGTTCACGAAGCCGCCATCCAACGGGCGCGGCAGGGTTGCTGTTGAAACATGTTAGCAGCGTAATTGGCAGGCCACAGGCACGGCAAAAGATCGTACTTCGGAACCACGTCTCATCACTATTCCACCGAGTCACGGCGATGTTCTGGTCATCACGAGGTGCCGCAACGGTGATGTTCCCCTTGCCACTAAAGGCTACGCCCAACCCAGGTAGGGAATTTATATCCTGGGAAATGATACCCCGGTGTTCCCAGCCGGTATCGCGTGTGTAGTGAAGTTCATTGATGGCGCCGTCGCTGTCGTGGTAGTATACGCGGTAGCCGGTATCCGCGCCGAGAACAACGGAAGCGATTCCCGTGTTAGAGTGGACTGTAGCCGTGTCGGGGCTGATGACCCAGTTTCCTTCTCCCTGCGGCTCAAACCGGCCGGTGTTGTCGTTGCAGATGAAGAGGCCGTTGGCAACCGTGTTTTGTTCAGTGATATACCAAATCGAGGCCCTGGTATGCTCGTTAGCAAGACGCGACTGGAGGTGAAGGATGAGAACCTACTCGGTCTCCTTCTTGTTGTACCATCCTACCCCTGTCACCGGGGTGCCGACCTTGGGTTTGTACTTGAGTGAGAATACACTAGCGTCTGTGTACGAGTACTTGGCCTGGTTACGGCTGTTGCAAGCGCTGTAACGGATCTGGTTCGTCGTCGCATTCTGTAGAATAATTTGGGGGCCGACCTCGGTCCACCAAGCCGCGATCGATGCCCGGGCCGGAGAGGCGGCGGCCCCCAAGAGAAGCAGCGTTGATAGTAGAGGCGCCATTGGCACCGACCACACACCTCAGCCCACCAGCGTGAGAGAAGCACGCCGAGTCCAATGTGTTCCTGGCAGAGCTTCTGACAACGCCCGAGGCGAGACCCGTGTATGTATGTAGGTAGAGCTGATCACACCGCCGATTTCGGTCGAAGCCGCCCGGCGCAAAAACAGAGCGGGGTGCTATAAACTGAGAGAAAAATATGGATTCGGCCGTGGTGTGTTGTTGCCGAGGAGTGAACCTCAAGGCTACCCACGCATTCAAAGATCGCAAGATCTCGAGATCGACAAGGAGAAAGAGGGAAAATGGAAAACGAAGGGTGACACGAGCCAACTCCAAGGCGCGCGGGGAAGAACTTGAAGGAGACACCGGCAGACTGGGCGGGAAAGCACTGGGGTTCGATCGGGGAAAGTGCAATTCAACAGGAGTCCCTCCTCGGCGATGCTACCACCGCCAATGCCAGTGGCACTCAGTACGACCGTCACCAAAAGCTGACAGGCGCCGCTGCCGATAGCCAGCAAATTTCGGGGCCTAACCATCTAGGCCCGAAGCGGTAGCTTTTCTCATCGCACCTTCTCATTTTAGCTGCTTGATAGTGGCCGTTGTGTGGATCTGGCTGTCCATTTTCCGCCGACAGGGGCAGCCATGTGGACGGCTGAGAAGCCTTTTGTTGATCCACGCTCTTGGTTGCAGCGGTGCAACTCGGGCCTGCCCGGTGCAGATCTACGGGGCTCCCGCCTCGGGGCCGAGCTACCGATGAGGGGGTACAGATTGTTTCACCGGCGGATTTTGGAGGTTCAAACGGTGACACCACTTCGCTCATCGCTGTTGTGGACAAAAGACGCATTGGAATCTTTACAAAGTTAGATGCCCGAGTGCGCACAATCCTCTTGTCCTGCTGAGTAACTCCAACTCGTAAAACCGTTGAGCCAAGCTCCACTCCAAACCTTCATGATCCTTAATCCCAGGGGGATCAGTAAACACCATGAAAAATAACTCCAAGAGAGGACAGGTCAAGAGAGAAAAAAAAAAAGTACTTGGTACCCAAGACACCGAGTAACAAAACTTCCCCATTGGACAAACAAGAGCAGCCAAGCGAATGCCCTGTCCCCCGGCCGGCCATTCACGACCCCCAAGGTGCACAATCGAGCAACACAATCCCGCCTTTTCCCACCCAGCCCAGCAAGCCTCCCCATACCACACTAACAACCCCACAACCCTACGCAGCGCTAAGCGAGCACCCTCCGTTACCACACTAACACCCCAACCCTTCCAACAAGCGGGCAAGGCACGACAAGGCACAGCAGGGCAGGCATCCCCCCCTTCGCCAGCAAAACGCCAAGTCGCTACGCTTACTGAGCACCACACTCCACACCCAACTTCGCATGCTGGTCGGCGAAAGCGAATCGGAAGTGCAGAATCGAGCTTTCTTTCAGCCTTCGGCGACCAGCATGCCCAAAATCGAACTCTGATCTTTTTCTCGGCGTCCCAAAGTGAATGGAGGGACTAACTACTTGGTGCTTGTAACTATCGACAGAAGCAGGCGCCACACACCCAAATCCAGCGTGGGACTGGTCAGGCTGCGATGCGATGGCGGCGGGGGCCACCCTGCTCTTAAGTCGTCAAGTTGTCTGGGTTGATGCCGGCTGGCATCTATCTGTACGAGGCGATGATTGACGTGACATCCCGCAAGTGGAAATGCATGATTCCAATTCGTGTCAGGTGTTTTTTCCATGTGCACGAGAGGGGCGCTCTCCATAAACCCGCCGTTTCGAGAGCAACATTGCAGGGGGGAAGACAGAGAAAGGCTCGGTGGTTCGGCTGTGGAAACAAATGCAACGAATATCGAGAGAATTTGTCTGTCTGTGCCTCACATTCCTCTTTCCCGTCACAAATATCCCCTCCCTCTCCTTCTAGGCAACAACATAGGATGCACAAGGCGGGTAAGAACAGGTGAGCAACAACTCCAGCAAAAGCGACCGTCACACCCACGCACCCACGCGCGCCCACATACGCTATTCCCAACGCGACAGCAACACATCATCTCTATGTGGAGTGACGAAGAAAGGGCCCATCCATTCATTCACCCCCCTCTCTCCTATTCCCAAAAGCAGAACGTAAAAAAAAAAGTCAAATCCCCTTTTAGAAACCCTCGATACCCCTCTTGACATCCTTGGCCTTGGTCCCCGTCAGCTCGGGTTCCTGCGGGACGTACTTGGGCCGGCCGGCCAGGATATCGCCAATGTCCTTCATTCCCAGCCAGAACTCAGTCTTGGGCCGACGGTTGGGCCAGTCGGTTTCCTCCTCCTCGACCTTGGCTACGGGAGTGAAGACGACGCTGGCGCCCTTGATGCCGATGACGGTGGCGCTCATGGGGTCGTTTTTGACCTTGTTGTGCACGTTGCGGCCGAACTGCTCCAGGTGCTGGATGCAGCGGATGGCGAGGCGGACGGCGCGGCAACGGTCCATGGGCGAGGGCACGCCGCCCTGCTGCATGTGACCCGGGATGCCCTCACGGCTCTCGAAGCGGCCGTGGGCTTCCTCGCGGAGGATCTCGGCGATGAGACGGGCGTTGTACACCTTGGAGGCCTTCTCGTTGATAAGGATAAGACGACCTGCGCGGGACTGGCCCTGGTCTTGACCAAAGACCTTCTTGAGGTGGCGCACGTCGGCCGCGAGCATCTCCAGGCTGACGCCCTCCTCGGGCGTGTACACGGCGGTGGCGCCAACGCCCAGACCCCCAAGCGTAGCGACGTACCCGGAGCGGCCGCCCTGGGTCTCGATAACGAAGACACGGCGGCGCGTGGCCGACGCCGACTGCTTGATCTTGTCGCAATACTCGACCAGCTCGTTGAGGCATGTATCGGAGCCGAGCGAGTACTCGGTGCCGGGCACGTTGTTGGAGATGGTCGCGGGGAGGAGCGTGATGGGGATGCAGAGGGAAGGAAACTGTTCCCTGGCCTTCCGCAGCTGGCTGACGGCGTGGAAGGCCTCGAAGCCGCCGATGAGGAACAGTGCATCAAATTTGTATAGCTCGATCAGATCGGCGATGGTCTCCATGCCAGACTCGTTGGGGAGCTCGCGGTTTGTGCCTATCTCCGAACCGCCTTTGCTCGCCCAGCCGTCGACTTCGAGCCAGTCGAAAGGGCGGACAGCGCCGAGAGGGGAGTCTCCGTGATGCCGGGCAAACCCAGCAAATCCGTTGTAGATGGCAATCGGTTCGTGACCCCGGGACAAACAGTACGCCACGCCAGCACGGACTGCGGCGTTCATGCCGCCGGCGGGGGCGCCGACATTAATGAAGCCGATTTTCATGCGCTTCAACATTAGGTCAGTACCAGGCGGCTAAGCGGGTGGAGGTTCCAACACGTACATCTTTTTCAGGGACCTGCATCTTCTGGTTTACCTGGACTGCTGTTGTCATCATGAAAGACCTGTACTGTTCCGAGAACTCGGTGTCACGTAGCCCCATGGCGCGATCAAAGTCCTGGTTTTCTATCGCCTTGGCCACCATCTTGGTTTCCTGTACGGCCTCGATGAGCCCCTTCCTGACGATCTTGTTCTCGTTGATTGTAATGACGCATGTGGGTGTTTCTGGTGTAGCTTCTAGGACAGCCTTAACAGCTTCCACGCCTTGCAGGGTCGCGAGCATCCGGTCGTACGCGACGGCAGTTCCGCCACGCTGAACATGGCCGAGAGTTGTGATGCGGGTATCGAGGCCGAGGCCCTTCTTGTCGGCAAGCAGATCCTTCACCATCTCAGAGGTGATCTTGTTGCCCTCCCTGTCGAGAGCACCCTCGGCGATGATGACGATGGTCTTGCGCCTTCCGAGTTTCCGGTGCTGTTGCTCTCTGTTAGCTTTTGCTGCCCTAACCCGTGAGTGGGCCGTGAGTGGGCTGAGGAGGGAATCACGAACATGTTCGACAACTCCACACATTTCTTCTCTCCAGTTATCCTCCCTAGGCTTCTCCGGGATGAAGATGAAATCTGCGCCAGTAGCAACACCAGCCATCAAGGCCAGCCACCCGCAATGTCTCCCCATAACCTCGACGACGAATGCTCGAGAATGTGACGAGGCGGTGGCTTCGATGAGATCGACGGCGTAGCAGACCCGCGCGAGGGCCGAGTAACAGCCGATGGTGGCATCTGTCCCGGAGAGGTCATTGTCGATAGACCCGACCAAGCCGACGATGTTCAGGTGTCGGTAGGGTTGGAGTTGTAGGGCCGTGTACACGCCGGTGTCCTCGAGTTCCTGGATCAGCGAAGGCCATTCGGCGCGAAACCTATCAGCTCCTGTAAGCGAACCGTCTCCGCCGCAAATGATGAGCGCATCAATGCCCTCGGCGACCAGGTTCTTTGCAGCAGCCAGGCGACCCGCGCGTTCGAAGAAGGCCATGCAGCGGGCGGTGCCGATCAAGGTGCCGCCCTCAGACAGCCACCCACGCACATCGAGCCATTGCATCCTGCGAATGAGGTTACCTCCACGAACAAGACCTTCGTAGCCCTCGTAGACGCAATAGGCCTCACAGCCCATGTGGATGGCCATGCGGACACAGGCGCGCACGACGCCGTTCATGCCGGGCGAGTCACCGCCCGACGTCATAATGGCAATCTTCTTTTTGCCCGCCATTTTGGTCGTTGCGGGCGGTGTTTGTGAAGTGGAAGTTGGGCGGTATGTGAGCCTTTGGGGGTTGCGGAAAAGAACGGCGATGGGAATCGAGAAAAGAACAAAAGCAAGGAAGGCCCTGAATGGAGACGAGATGATGGAGAAGGGCCGAAGAGGGAACTTAATGCTGGGTATGGGCATGCTCCAGGCGGTTTGCCTGGGATCGCAAATCCTAGGTCGAGCAGTGGAGAAAACACTTGAAATGAGCAGCAAGTTACACTTCTCTTCCTTTTGAGCCCAGTGCCCCTTGTTGTTGCGGAATTGGGGTTGTTTAAAGATCGTACGAGGTCATGAAAAGCAACACAGCACGGCGGTCCGGACTTCCTGGGCCTCTCTCTTGCAGGTGGTGCAAGAGCTCTTATCTTATCGTGAGTTAGCGCGGGGCACATTCCGAGACCGCAGGATTCCGAGACAGCATGTTTTGGTCACGGCTTGCTTGGCTATTCCGAGGACGGCCAAATCGGCCAAATATTGATTACACCGAGCGTGGCATATCTGCAATTGGCCGTCTTAGCCATGTGTTTTGTTGGGTGGCTTAAAAAAATTGTGAAAAGACCTAGGTGAAGTGCTCCGTAGTGGGGTTCTGAACGCTGTCACTGAGGGGTTTTACGGACCCAGTATCACCGCAATGACATAGCTCCTTATGTAACCGCGTGGATAGGTGGGGTGCAGAGCAAGGATGAGGCTCTTTCGAGGTCCCCAAAGCTTGATGACAACCGAACATGTAACACCCTTACCTTTGTTCCACGGGCAGCAATTAACAAGCACTAACAATGGAAGGCGATGAATTAAAAAAATTCTAAGATGTAGCTAGCTCATTGGAAGGTTGATACAGAGCAGAGATGGTAGAGTCAAGCCTGGGTAGGTACCTGCATTATCATGTTTACCAAGCGGTGCAAATATAAGGTAATGATCGTCCGATATGGATACCGATTTCGCATCTGCCGAAGGGTCCATAACGTCCAAACTGATATGATGGTCCCTTCTCCTATTTTAGTATAGGTACCTGGGTACTTTTATCATGTTTAAGCATATATGTATGAAAGTTTGCGTCATATCTCGCTTGTTTTCTCTCAACATTTGCTGGCTAGGTAAGGTACTCACGTCACTTGTTTGTGGCAGGGCAATGCTCTCTGTCTGAAAGTCTGGTTGGAAGACCGTGAGTTGGCGCGCGGACAAATTCTGCGGCCAGTGCTCCACCCTGGTACTAACCAAGTGTACTGAGAACAGGGGTCTTGAAGTTGCGTTGCATCCCGCTTTCCCCCACCTCACACAATTTCAATGGAGCTTCTTACCATATTCACTGGGCACTACCTATTCTTGCTCTATGGTCTATACCCAACAGCAGCGACAGTTCAATAAACAAACCTGAAGTTTCATCATGCACTCTCCCATCCAGATCCTTGCAGCCAATCTCCCGCCTCCCATTTCATTCGCACTCCGCCTTGATCTTCTCCAGCTCATGTTTCCAATATTCCAGGGTGCCGTATTCGTAGGGGTTGTCCGGCGCTTTGGGTGGTTTAAGTGGTCGAGGCAGGTCCCATTTCACCCCGACCTCCTCCGCTCCCTTTCTCTCATCATCGCCCAGACCATTGCCATTAAGATGATTCAGAACGTCCCTCATACGGCTCACCCAGGTCCGGTTCCAAAACCTGATAATATCTGCAACTCCCCGATTCGAATCTTGCAAAATCACAATGACCTCAGCCTCAAATTCCCCAAGCAGCTTTTCCAGTAGCCCAAACTCATATGCGTGTTCATCTTCATCCTCATCCTCCGACATCTGCTCTGACATCTCCTCCGACATCTCCTCTGACATATCACTTAACCATCTTGACTCGTAAGGGTCGCAGCAGGTATGGGGTATTCCGAGTACGGTAAAGGTTACATAGCGTAGAGCTGCGGTATGGTGTCTGACCTCAAAGTCGACACCAAAGAGCTCAAGATACGTGGTAAAGTCGGCAGCCGCTTGCGTCATGTAGCTTTGCTCTCGAGAGAATTCTCGTCTGTGTCCGAAAGTGAATATGCAGGTGCCCAGGTCGGGAAACCCCTTCAATAACGATGACAATGGGGTGCAGCCCCCAGGTGAGCAATTGCAACGACAATTATCGGCAATGGCAGCTGGCAGCACCGCAGCGTTGACTTCGTGAATCCAAGCGATACGGTCATTTAGGGGCAGCGATTCGCTGCTACTAGAAGTCCCGGGATGGTTGAAAATCCAGGTTCCTGGGCGGCTGTGGAGGTCCTTGCCGAGCCTCCAGAAAGTAAGGTTGGCCACAAATCTCTCTCTTGGTGTTTTGAAAGACTTGAACTGACAGGAGCTAGCCTCGTGGGTGGCCAGCCAATGAAGATATGATATACCTTGTACGAGACTTGGAATCTTGCCAAGTTCCGCCTGGTCAGCGTTGCACCAAGAATCCGTATCGTAGAAGCCGGCCTGGAAAAAGAGCTCTGCATCTTCGGGGTTGCAAAGTGCTTGATATACAGACGACAGTCTGCTTCTCGTAACCTCAAGCGCGTCAGTGATATCAATGCCACGGTCTTTCAGAGCCTGGATAACTTGTGATGCAGCAGAATCCAGAACACCTTCAGACCGGGTATGACCTAGCTGGCTTAGCTTGACGGGGGAAAGATGCTTTAGGGCAAGTTCCTTTAGTTTATCTCTCCGGTTTTTCATGTGGCGTATAAGTAGCCGCCTGCATCGTTCTGATGCATCGCACAAGACGGACTGTAGGCACGCCGAAAGAGGAACGGCACAACCGGCTTCCAGGAGGATGGCGGCACAATCGGTACACTCACACTCCTCGCACATCCGACGAGCTGTGCTTTCTCGACAGCGTGATCCGCTGAGGAAGAGGGCGGTTTCCAACGCAGACATCCCGAGTTCGCCAGGCTTATCGATCTGATTAAGCTGTTTACCGCCTGTCTCCTTCACAATGATCCGCATACATGATGGCCTGTCTGCAGCGAGATGAAGTGGTGTGTGTCCGAAAAGGTTTCGCTCGGCGAGAGAGGCGAGAGAAGCACGATGGTTTCCTGCTAGCTGTTGGACTTGCTCCAAGTCGTTGGACAGGATTGCTAGGCTTAGTGGACCGCATCCATAGGCTAGACATTAAGAAACCCCTTTTAGCAGGTTATTCGTGGTGCTTTTCTTTTCAGGCTTTGGGAAATACAAACCTTCGGCGATTCCGGTCGAACCAGCAAGGAAGTGAAGTAATACCGGATTGGCATCTACGCTGAACCTTCGTTTTGCTTGGTCGACAATCGTCGAATATACTGCTGGATCTGGTTTTGACAGAAATGCCACGTCGCCTTCGGTATTGGATCGTAGAATGAGACTCGCCGCACCAGCATACAGCGGATGGTTGACATGCCTATATGTATGTGACATAAACAGCCTGCTAAGCGGCGTGCTGCACGATACACTTGTGAGCGGATTGCAAGCAAAGACACCCTAGCCGCCTCCCGCTAAACACGCAGAACTTACCGGCCCGATGAGTCGTAATCGAATGCTGGGGCTCCGTTGTCTACCAAGTATTTCAGAAGCTCAAGTAGGGGGTGGGGCTTGCCCTGACTTGACAAAGGTTGATTCGGCCACCATCCTCCATAGGGCATGGTTATCTAAAGCATTGAATTAGATAGGCTCCAGGAAGACAAGTAGTTGATCAGTTGATACTCACATTTGCAGCTATATGGTAGACCAAAGATCTATTGTCGGCGTCAACTGATCGGGGAGACGCCTTCCCAGCTTGGAACAACCCGACTATTGTGGACACCGCCGATCGAGCCAACTTCTCACCAGACAGACCGCGACCCCGCCCAACTTTTGCTACAAAAGACATCAATTTGAGGATTGGCGCATTCTTCGAGTCGACACATGGGTAGTAAGTGAAGTTGGGGCTGAGACTAAAAGCTCCTGCCCCCCACGACATTGACAATGAAATTTGGACGGCTATGTTAGCCAGCTTTCGGAGTCCAGTGTACGTCAGGCCGACTTTTCGGCTTCGTTTCATGTTTGTGCCCGCCATTTCTTGAGTGGCTAGGCAATCAGGTGTATGCTGCTCGGTGGTCGTTTCGGACGAAAGTACCAGAGAGCCCCAGGAAAGATTCTTGCTTTGGGGCTGTCGGCGATAGCGGCACGGGCATGGGAGACCCCTTCTTCTGCGTGTTCTAGTGGAATTGATTGCTGGTACCATCTCACTCGCCTGAACATTTGCAGTATCGAGAAAGTCTCTCAAGGCTGCCGGTCTTGCGAGGAACCGGCGAATGGCTTCAGCAGCGATAATCTATAGGTTACGCGATAAGATCATTACCTAGTATTCAGAGGTAGGCAGATCAAGCACTTACCTCGTGTGACCTTCCATTGATAACTGGCTGTTGAATCAATAGCTGCTGAGATAGCTGCTGAAGCTGGTTTTCGAGGCTGTTGAAGCGTTGCTCCATCTCGAATACACTGCTGTGCATACCCTCAAGGGGGACAACCATTGCTGAGAGATTCGACTGTACAATAGAAAGTCTAGTGGAGAGGTTGGCTTCCATCGTGGCCAGCCTCCCAGTACCCAAGTGTGATACAGATCTGATAGGATACCTAAGTTAAGAGAACACATCCACGTACTATGCCATCTGTCTCACTTGTACTATGACCCCACCAAATCCGCGAATATAGTTAACCCTAGCCCTGTGACATCTGGAATTTTTGTCAATGCCATGAAAGCCTTGCCAGGTGCCAATACACGGAAGCCCTGTAATTGCAGCCGCATTTCAGTGCGCATTCAGCCCCCAACCCCCACCACATTCGCGGCATCCAGCCAAGCCACCGCATCACCACCACCAACCGCAACAAAACAACCAAGATGTCGTCTGAGTAGGCTGCAACTACCCTCATTCGAATCGCTTGCTAATTCTGCGTAGATTAACGTTGTCCGCGTCCGAATCGGACACCTCTAGCACTTAGCGCGGCTTCTCAGATCTCGATTCCGATGTCGATGCTGTCAATGGCGATGCACTTCCGTTCTCGAACCCTCCACCGCACCACAAGCTCAATTCTCACGGCTATGACTCGCTGGAGGGCCTACTCGCCGACCTCCACGAGTATTGCGCCCAGGCCAAATTCTCCGTTATTAAGCTACGTTCGGTCAACAAGGTCAAGGACTTTGGCTACACCCGGGTTGACTTCGGCTGCCACCGAGGCAAAGTACGCGCCACAGCCGCCCACTCACGCCTCACAAGTACTGCGAAGGTTGGTTGCAAGTGGGAGGCATCAGCCAAGGCATTGCTTGTTGATGGGGAGCGCCTTTGGCGTTTCTCGGTCAAGACTGGGTGTGAGCATCACGAGGGCCACGAGCCGGAGGACTACCAGGGAAGCAACAAGTTCACCGCCGAACACATCGCCGTCATCAAAGAGTTCCTCGATCGACCATCCGTCAAGACTCGCGATCTCGCTTCAGACCTGAGGAAGCGGTTCCCAGGCATCGTTTTCACTCAGCGTCAGCTGCGGAACCGTCGCCATCGCCTGAACAAGAAGCTGCTGAGGGGATACAAGCCGTTCCAGGCGGTGATGAAGATGCTCGACGAGAGGAATATACCGTACCAGACCAAGTTCCAGGATGACGACGCCGATCTCCTGAAGCCGGAGGGATTGTTCTGGACGACTCCCTGGTGTTCAGAACAATGGGCCCAGTATCCTTGGGTCCAGCTCTATGACAACACGTATCGCACGAACAACAAGAACCTCGCTTTCTTCCAGATCGTCGGTCTCAACCATCTCGGCATGGCCTTCTCCTGCGGGTTTGGCTTCATCAACAACGAGAGAAGAGAAGGATTTGACTGGTTGATGGAGAAGGTCGACTGGGCGCGAAAGGAAGCCGGCGGGCCGGCCCCAGGCGTCACCATCACCGACTACGACACTGCCATGCGAGGAGCAATTGCCGCAACATACCCCAACGCGCAGCCTCAGATCTGCATCCTCCACATCAACAAGAACGTCACCCTACACATCAAAAAGAAGTGGAACAAGGCCGCAGCACTCGCAATCGCTGCCGAGCAGGGAATCCAGGTGCCCTTCAGCCAAGAGGATGACGAGACCAATCTGGATCGCGTGTACCAAGAGAGCGTTGTCGATCGTGATCGTCGGGGAGTTGATGGTCAACCAGGCAGGGCCCTAGACTCCGTGGAGTACTCAATGGCCGGCATCTACAAGCTCTGGGAGGCGGTGGCTTACGCTCCGACTCTGGATGGCTTCACGGCGGCTTGGGAGAAGCTCAAGGCTTACTTCCATCAACAGACTGACATCCTACAGTACCTTGAGGATACCTGGATGCCGGTGGTTGAGCAATGGGCCGGATGTTATATTAACAAGTACCTCAATTTCGGCCAGAGGACTACATCTCTAGTCGAGTCTGTCAACAGATACCTAAAGTCCTTCATCATCACAGGAAGAAGCAGCGTTCGCGAGGCTGTCCTCTGGTCCCTCGAGATGGTCGCCGCGATGGAGGAGAACATCAAGCAGGGCATCAAAGCAGAGAGAAACAGACTCCAGTATGACTATCTCGGTACAGATTGGCTTGGTTCGGCACCATACAACGTATCTCAGAAGGCCCTGGGGATGGTTACGAAGCAATACAGGATGATGCTGGGCGCTGTACCGTCAAGGACGAGGCCCTCGCCGACGCCGTTGAGCGACTGCACTGGGAGCTTCATGAAGCAATACGGCATCCCCTGTAGTCACGACCTCTTCGAGAGACACCAGTTGAAGAAGCTATCTCTCGTCAAGGAGGACTTCCATCCTTTCTAGTGGCTGAAGAGGAGTCTCCTTGACGAGGACAAGTATCTACGGTATCAGGAGTTTGACCGCGTCACCAGCCTCAAGGGCAGACCTCGTGAATCTGGCGCCTTCGCAAGCAAGCCCAACGCTCCTGTATTGACCGCACCTCCGCTCCAGGCCGTGGAGGAGGACGAGGTTATACCAGCGACTCAACCTACACCTGTACCGGCCAGTCAACCGGCACCACCACCTACACCTACTCCGACTGTCGATACCATCGTCGTCGCCTCGCCGCCTCGTGCTCGCAAAGCCGCGAAGAGTGTGAAGTCCTCTGGCCGCCAGTCAGGTCTCAACCCCAGCATACGCCGAACCCCCTCCTCCTGGGGAGGGGTGACTCTCGATGGGGCTCAGGATACGCCTGGGGGTAGTAGCAACGCCGCTCCTCCGTCCAGTACAGCCTCCAGAGGTCGTGATACTACCCGTGGGGGTAGAGGAAAGACTACAGCAACATCAACGAAGCGGAAGGCTTCAAAGGAGGGAGGCACGGCGAAGAGGACTACTCGCACATCGCGGAAGGCGACTGGCCAGTCAGGGGCTTCAGGGGCTGCAAGCGCGGCTTAGTCAGCGATAAATAGTACTGTAGTTTAATTGTTTTTATTGCGAAAACGGGTTATTTGGCTTATTTGCGCTGGTGTGCGTGGATTCTGTTACGTGGGCTTGGTATTGTTGATGTCCTGGCACCTGGCAGCATTGACAAAAATTCCAGATGTCACAGGGCTAGGGTTAACTATATTCGCGGATTTGGTGGGGTCATAGTACAAGTGAGACAGATGGCATAGTACGTGGATGTGTTCTCTAAGTTAAACCAACAGGTACAGAGCATAAATGGGTGGGTCTACTTACAAACCTAGTATCTGCAATGCCAGCTGGAGAGCGTTATTTGCGTTACCTAGTCTCTCCTCTAGCTGTAGGAGTTTTTTTCGAACGAATGGATAGAGTAGCCTTTTCCCCTTATTCCTGATTCTGTTTGTCCGGCTGGTTGTAGGTTGTTTCCACGCCGCCAAGTCGGCTAGCAGGACCTTCATCGCCTCGAGTTCTTTCTCACAGGAGTCGAGGCACTCACGCACTTGTGCCGTTGCATCTTGGTGGTCGTGCTGGAGCCGCTGGAGCTCTTTCTCGACAATCTGGAGTGCTCTTTGCAAAAGGCCGTTCTGCTGTCTTAGCGACGAGATCTCGTGGTCTTGGCAGTCGAAGGCTTCGATGTATGTCGTGATGCTCTCGGTGACCTGAAGACCTAGAGATACGACAGCGAGGGCCAAGCCCCCAACACTAAGGGGGTCCATAACAGTCGTGCACAAGTCTGAAAGATAGAACGCCAGTAAATTTTGGATTCGCTTGTGGGCCGCACTGAATGGGAGCAAACACAAGTTGGTCAAGTCAAGGACATGGAGGAACTTAGGAAGCTGTGGAATCAAGCCTGGAGGATGAGGGGGGAAGACTGAGTTTGCTGCTGCCGCAAAGCCCAACGAAATGAAATGAGAAAGCCTTACTGTCGCTCTCTGAGCAAATGGGAACAGTTGTCCATTGGCATGCCCGAGCGATAGCCTGACTGCATACCTGCATGCACGTGTAAGCCGAAGAATCTGCCCTGGACCTTGTGTAACTGCCCCGGGGGGCTTGGAATCATTTCCCGCAAGCTGTGATCCAATAGTTTGGCCTTCTGTGAGCCGATGAGTTGCCTTATTCCAATGATTGGTTATGAATCACCGAGAAGTCACAAGCCTCGCCATTTGTTGCATACCTAAGCACCCTCACTGATGGATTAGGGGGACGTGAGGTACCAAGTATGTAGGTAGGTACCTATGGTACATTACCACTTGGCTGTGGCCAAGCGCCCAGCACTGTTAAAAACTCAAAACCCCCGAAAATGGCGCTGCGGCCGCGCCCTGCCAAATTCGGCGGCCGGAACAGCAAGTTCTACACTGAATAATCTGTAAGTTTGATTTCCGCTTAGATACTATCTTGTGCCCCGGCAGGAAGAAGCCGCTACCATCCAATCTAGGTAGGTGCCTCGCGAGGTATTTGTGCTGTTGTTTGGCGTTTCCCTGCTATAACAAACCCCCAGGCGTTGATGGCGCGGCTCCAAGCTGCCCATCAATGATACGATCGCGGAACTAACTAGTACCTAGGTAGCTCTACTGTTCATCGTCTGCTTGCCATCTGGATTCACAGGGGTTTCATTGGTCCTTGCGAATGGGAAATTGAAGTCTGAGAGTAAGGTGGATGTCAGCAGATTATCTCAACTCTCAACTCTCAGAGTATGTCACCAGAACCCAGGTAAAACGTACTGTACGTGTAGACCTCGTCGATAACATTCGGGCTAATCCTCCAGGCCCAGCCATTTTCGTCGATATGATAAGGTTCGCCGACCTACGGATGTCCGTGGTTAGATAGGGACCTAGGCAGAGAAGCGCAATGGGGGCAGTTCGTGGGGCTTGCCTGGTCGTCGCCCCTATTATGATCTCTCCAAAATTCGGTTACTCCGCCAAAGAGGCGCATCTCGAGAGAGCGGCCGCCTGGTGTGTCGATACGGCCTTGGCCAAGCCAAGTAATCAAAATGTTCCCGAGTTCGTGCACGATAGTGGTTACAAATGCGAACAAATGGTCTCGATACTGTTGTCCCGCCTCAGGAGAGATGCTCGTTCTGGCCGCGAACATGGACTCTGCCCTCTTCATGTACATCTATCGTCAGTACACTGAGGCCGGGGGTCGGGAAATGGGTTAATCAATGCGCACCTGTGCGTTGAGATAGATACTTTGCTGGTGAAAGGGGAATGTTTCAAGATTGCCATCCCAAGGCTCTCTAGGGTGATATGCCATAACGTCTTGACGTCCCAGGGTTTCATCTAGTATCATCCTCGGGGTTTGGAGTCGAAGTTGATCCACAAACCAACCCGTCCACCGGCGTGCTTTTGTTTTATCCCCCCCGAACCGGGCCGAGTTTGAGGTAGAATCGTCGAACTGCAAAGCAATATCGGCTAGTGCTTCTTTGCTACGGCCCTGCTCTAATATTTTGAGCGCAATGTCGAGTGCGGATTCGATGCATGTATATGCCTTTGAGTTTGGTTCGTAAAACGCATGTAGCCCCCGGTCATCAGCCCTTCTCTGAGCAAGTGAGAACATTGGGAT
This sequence comes from Chaetomium tenue, assembly GCF_020726465.1. Taxonomy (NCBI): domain Eukaryota; kingdom Fungi; phylum Ascomycota; class Sordariomycetes; order Sordariales; family Chaetomiaceae; genus Chaetomium; species Chaetomium tenue. The sequence continues at coordinate 3,015,175 of NW_027117333.1, read as the reverse complement.
GTTGAACATGGCGACACGAGAAAATAGTCGGCAAAGACCGATGGATATAACTGGTTGGTTTGATGCTGCTGACATCCTTGGGGATACTACCGGTGCATTGCTAATATATAGACATTATCACCTGATATGGCCACCAAAACCAGCCGTCCAAATTATACCACTGACTCGTTCCCGCTTGATCTATCGCCAGTTTTGCCCCAGGCGAGTTCTTTACTTTCTTTATTTGCCCAACAATTTCCAGTTTGTTCACGAGTGCTGCAAATTGCTTTTTCATAGCCACGAGGTTCTTCCTTTTTATCAACGACGCCGCCTCGCAGCAAAGGGACATCGATAAACCCAGCTGGGGAGCTTGGCATTCGCACTTCTTAAAGTTGGATTGTGGTCATGCCTTAGAGACTTGTGCACAGATACCTACCTTGCTGTGTAAGTGGGTGACTTGACCCACTTGTAATATACAGATTACGGGTTGGTAGTCTCTCACAAGACCAAGCCATCTGAAGAGGAATCCCGGTTTTCAAGACGTCACCAAACATTATTCGAGAGATCGGAACGTTCCACATGATGAGCGCCATCGAAGCTTTTGTGAAAAACAGGGGTCAGAGGAGTGGGCCTAAGTAGTAGAAGCAACGCATTGTATATTATCGGCTGGTATGTTGTCAAGCCGCCAAGCCCGTAATTTACGCCTTTACTCAGTACACCTGCAGCTCAGAGCTTGGCGATATAGCAACAGGGGTCCCAAGGTGGGATTTGCGACTTCGCTCGCAGCTCCGTCATCACCAATTCATTGCCCAAGAAGCACACCATGAACAACCGACCCTTCTCGTTACAGCCGCGCTCTGCGCCACAACAAGGCCCGCAGTCTATTAACGAGTTTATACAGCGACTCAATGTCGAACCAGGCGGATTCCGCGCCGTTAACTCGGCCGAGCTACGCCGGGAAATCGAAGCCAGCCAAAATGAAACCGACGGCGACAACGATGTCGACATGACCGGCGAGGTCTCCGAGGACGAAAGCGACAGCCCCGAGATCAAAAGCATTGCCGTAGCCCGCGATGAGATTCTCCGCGCGATACACCAAACCCATCAAACGTCCATGTTTGCCCTCGACTTCATATCGCTTCTCCTCTCAAAGGAGAATCCCGGCCTGGCTGTCACCACTCTCAGCCCTGGCCTGCGAGACCTGGTCGGCATTGGCACCCTAGGCGCCACGATGCTCGACGCTCCCACGCCGATGACCCAGAGCAGGGTGTCTGATCACAAGATGGTGGCCATCGGAAAGCGCCTGATGGACCTGAACAAGGCTGCGGATACCGCGTTGGCAACATCTAAGAGGCTCCAGCGGGAGATTAGCCTAGAAACAAAGTACTGGTCCGAGGTTTTAGGCGTGGGCGATGCTGGATGGCAGACCTTCCGATTGCCTCATGAACCCCAAACGCTGGGGGTTAAGTCCGGTTTCTCCAACAGCGGCCCAGAGTTCAAGAATAGCGGCATCGCCCCCTTGAGAAGAGCAGAAGACGGATCTGTCAAACTGGAACATGGGGCCATGGATGGTGGGTCGAAGCGCCTCCAGGTTAAGATCCTAGAGAATGGTGTCGTTGTCGGCAGGTCTTCGTTGCCACAGCCCATACCCCCTGACGCTCCGCTCGAGGACCGCGTCAAGGAATCGCGAGAGACAGTTTTTGCGCAGGAGCTGTGGCACGAGATAAACCGCGAAGCCCGCGATCAGCTGGACGGCCTTGCCACCGTCGCAGAATCGACGGCTACCTACAACCTGGATAACACAACGACCATCGCTCTCCAGCTCGTAACTCTCGGTAACGAGCAAGAAACAGCAACACAACGCTCCGCGGCCCAAGACGTTTTTGCGAACGAGTTGTGCACCATTCTAGGCCTCCTACTTACCAATGCACACCGCGCCAACGATCTGAAACGGTCCGAACCCAGCGCCAAGAAGGGCTCCATCCCCCCCTACTTCCTCCTCAGGCCCCTCATCACCTACCACAAGTACGGCCAATCCGTCCAGCAATGCGCCGAATCCCTCACCGCCCTGATCTCCGTCCTCCGCTCCGCCGGCGTCGCCTCCTCCATCACCATGAAAGAAGCCCCGCTGCGGCCCTTCCCCGACAGCACCACCCCCGCGTCCACATCCCTCGCAACCCTCCTCCTCAAGCCGCCCACGGTGCAGTTCGACCTGACCATCACGCCGGCCTCGCGCCTGCGCATCCTGCTGCGCCCGGCCCTGCTCGCGGGCGCCGCCTACGCCGTCTCCTTCCTCCCGCCCCTCCAGCAGCAGCAGCCGCCCAACTCGCCCGCCAACCCCCTCCCCGCCGTCTGCCCCACCTCTCCCGAGGACTACACCGACCCGGCCAAGCTCCTCGCCTACCTCTACGCCGCCGTCCCCTGCGCCCTGGCAGCGGCATACTACGAGCTCGCCATCACACAGCAGCAGCAGCAACAACAACAACAGCAGCAGCAGCAGTCCTCTCCCATGCTTGACGGCCAGGGCCCAGGCCCGGGCCAGGACCAAACCCAGCCCCAAGATGCGGAGGCGCTGTGGGGCATGCATCCCCAGGGCAATGGCATCGTCGACCTGGCCACGGGCGGGGACTACGGCGTGCATTTCGGGCTGGAGCGGGACGCGGCGACGGGGCGGTTAGAGCTGACTGTCGAGGGGGATTATGTGGAAGGGGGCGGGGATGGTGGTGGGGTTTCGCCGACTGAGATTGGGGACGAGATGGAGGTTAAAAAGGAGGGGATGGAAGAGGGGAGTGGGGGTGTGGGTGTGGGTGATGGTGATGGTGAGGGTGAGGGTAAGGGGGAAGGGCGCAAGGGGGATGATGGCCCGGAGCGCAGGAAGGTGCATATGGAGTGGAGGTGGCCTGGGACGAAGGATGCTGTTGGCGCTGTGACGAAGCAGGTGCTGAGTAATGGGCCTGGGAATGAGTGAGGGGTCTGCTGGAGAGGCTCGGGCTGTTTGTAGCCGAATAGTGTTTGGTGATATCCTCATGGGTATATTAAGTAGTACTTGGTGTACTCCGAGCGAGTAGCCTTGATCAAAAGAAGCGAGAAATACGTTAAACATTTACTCAAGTACATGGACACGTAGGACTACAAAGGAGGTTAAAGTCGAAGCAAATGAACCGGAAGAGCTGGCAAGAGAGGTGGCCCAAAACACCACCGCTAAGACAAACCACCGTCTCCAGTCCGAACGCAAGCGACTTCTGCAGTCTCACAGCGCAACAAACAAACAACCAACGACGGTCTAATCGTAATCATCATAACTACATGCCTAGCTAAGAACAAGGTATGTGCCTCGCAGTACAAGAGTCTAAGTAACCAAAGAAAAACAGAACCAGAACGAGGTAGTCATCGACCCATCCAAGACGTACACATCCCACCTCCCCCAGCACAAAAACGTCCGATTCAAAAAACCAAAAACATCTTTTCTTTTGTAGGTCATCAGTGTCGTTAGGAGAACATGAACATGCCAGTACAGTAAGGCAGCGACAGCAGAACCGGGAGTGAGGCAGAGAGAATATCCAACCACCCCCCCAACCTCCCCCAATCCCACTGCCCTGGGCTCATTAGAGAAAGCAAAACAGCAAAAACAAATGCCAAAACAACAAATCCAAGAGCAAATGCCAAAAAAAAAGCAAAGAGATCCATCAGTCATCATCAGTCAGTCAGTCAACCCGTGCCATGCTCCCCCTACCCCCCACATCACCACCCCACCCAAGCCCAATCTAAAGAGTCATCAGATGGAATACGGTTTCGCTCGCTCGCTCGCTTCGTATCACGTCATCACATCATCAGAAGTTGTTGCCTCCCACTTAAGGGAGTCAGCAGGGAAGGAGGGAGAGAGAATCAATCAGTGGCGATACCCCCTGCCCGGGTGGCGGCTCTCGTAGTGGACCTCGCGCTCGACGACGCGCTCGTCCTCGTAGTCGACCGAGTAGCGGTGGCGGTGGTGGTGGTGGTGGTCGCGGTGCTCGTAGTCCTCGCGCCAGTCGCGCTCGTAGGCGATCTCGCGCGCGCGCTCCTTGCGCGCCGCGCGGATGCGGTCCGAGAGTTGCACGAGCCGGAGGACGTCCTCCTGTGATGGTGGGTTAGTAGGTGGGCATTTCTTATTTTTTTTTGGGGGGGGGGGGGGGGGATGCGGGCTTACGTAGGCTAGGTACTCGACGATGTAATAGAAGAACTCGGTCTCCTCAAAGTCGTATTTGGATTCCTGGATGGCCTCGCGGCAGACCAGGTCCTTGGTGATCTCAGTCCAGGTCTCCGGGCGGGACCGAGCCGGGGGCGTCGAGCCGCGGACGGAGATGCGGCGATCCGTCACCTTCTCAATCTCGACGTTGCGCTCTCTGCTTACGCCACGGTCCTTGTCGACGACGTGCACGCTCAGGCGCCTCTCGCGCTCCGGAGCGCGCAGCTCCGTGAAGCTGGTGGTCGACGACACCGCGGAGCCCTTCTCCTCGCGCTCGGGGATAAACTTGGCGCGGCGCACGCCGCTATACTTTTGCCACGTCACCTCAGCCGAGGCACCGCCGGCACCGTCCATGCGCACGCGCTCTGTTCCGGGCGGCACGTCGATGATGGCCCAGTCCTTGGTGATGCCGTTCCAGGCCTCGCCCATCTTGCCGCGCGAGTCCAGCTTGTTCGTGATCTCGTACTCCTCATCGCCGTAGTCGATGGTCGGGGGAGCTGCTGACTGGGCACGTCGGGTCCTGGATACGCTCCGTCGGCGCTCGATGTCGACGTGCAGGTGCTTGCGGTCGGCATGAACGGTGACATCGTCCTCCCAGGTCTGGGCGGCGCGCCGTGACGGCCGCTCCCGAGAGATGGACCGACCGCGGCTGTGAGTGTGAGAGTGCTTGTGGATATCAATATCTGTCTGGCCCCGCGAGGTGTAGATGTCGATCTCAGTGTCGCGGTGACGGACCGGCGGGGGTGGGGGCGACGGGGGACGGACTGCCACAACGCCTGTGAGAAGTTAGCACTTAATCCACAACGATACTAGGATGGGGTAAACTCACCGTGGTCGATATCCCGGTAGTGCGTAATCACTTCTCTCTCCACTGTCGGCCCCTTGATGACCTTGGGGGTCGGCGGGCGCGGGGCTGGGCTCGGAGCACGCTCCTTTTCCCGCTCAGTAATCCGAATTCGCTCCCGCACCTCGGTATCGGGTGAGGACGACCTTGACGGGACGAAGCGGATCCTCTCGGCAGGGCCACGGCTGGGTTCCCGGGCGACGCGGCGGAAGTGGATATCCTCTTCAAGTCTCCTCGGCGGGGGGCTGACGCTCCGAGTCCGGTGGACTACGCGCTGTGTGATACGGGTCCCGGCCGGGCTGGGTGACCTCTGACGGGGCCGCTCAACCGTCTCAATCTCTCTTTGCCTGAGCACCATCTGGCCCGGCTCGACCCGCCTGTTTTCCTCGCGCATAAAGGCAGGGATGCGGTCATTCACCCGCTCACGCTCACGACGGATTTCCACATCGTCATAGTCCCGGACTACGGTGCGACGCATGGGCTCTCTAAACTCCCGCTCGTCGAAGTCGACTCGGCTTCTCGACATGGCTGCTGATTGCTACTGCGTGTGTTGTTTCTTGGGGTTCAAAGTTGTGGCCGACCGGCGATCAGGTGGGGCAGGTACAACGGTTAACCTGGCAGAGAGCGGGGGAGCAAGGCTGTCGGGAAGGAAGGGATGAACGGCCAGATAAACCGGCAAACGACGGTCGGAACCCGGTGTTTCGAGCGTGTTTAAGCTGTGGAAATGTCGAGATTTCCGTGCGGGTCGAAAAACCGGCGGCTGGTGGTGGTGGTGGTGAAAAGTACTAGTTCAAGCCGGCTGAGGGAGGGAGGGGGGCTGTGACGTTGGTCCAGGTTGGAGGGGGACTCGTGGGCGGGAAGCCAAGGCGGGGCAGCCAATGTGACCAAGGACCTTGGCAGACCAGCCTCTTCTGGGAAGTTGTCTTGTCACTCGAGAGGACTCGGAAATTCTCTGTGGGTTGTGAAAGGTGGTGGGATGGAATGAAGCCGCAGGGTCCCGGCCGGTATTAAGAAAGGCGGCCAAGGCGATGGAAAAGCTGCGAATTGGTTTGGAAGACCACAAAACAGAAAGGGGCCGCAAGGATAGGCGCGCTGTTGGCCGACCTGGTCGATAGTTATTCTCGAGGAGGAACCTAGAAGGCACTGCAATGGAGACGGGAGCCGCCTTCCTCGCCGCACGAGATTGGAGACGAACTGGGTTGGCCCAGCGAGTTTCAGGGTCGGGGCCGTCTGGCGTAGCTGGCCAATTGTTCGGGATTTAATTTGGGCTCGAAACCAACATCGTCATCCCACAGCTGCTGCTTCGGGGTCGCAGGCCATTCCCTGCGCCCTAGATCCGCGCCTGCCTTGAGCGCTAGCAACCGACTTGTCAGTGCATGCTGACAGGCTGAGACCAGACGAACTGTTGGCTGCATCCTCCCTGTACACTGTGCATAAGCGCTGGAGCATGCAGTAATATACAGTGTGTAAACCTTAGTCTATACACTGTGATTTATCCTCCCACAATTGTGCGAGATAGGTATTGAGAGAAAAGGCCATCGTGGAGTTCAATGTCAATTTGCGAGCGTGTGGCACTTCGATTTCTTCCGAAGAACTTACGAGAAGGTGAGACAGCAGCAATCACAAATTTTGACTTGCGTTGTGTCACACAAGCTGTCGAAACGCACACGAGGCCGCCTCAGCAGGTCTGATGGTTGCTCAGCGGTCCAGTGGGCCCCGAAGGAGGATGTCATGCCACTGACGCCTTGTCGCAGGCACTCTCGCACGCGCCAACCAAGACACACGATTTGGGAGTCTGACAAGAGGGTGCTTGGGTGCTACCGAGAACCATGACAAGAGAGAAACATATCGGCCAATCACTAAGCATGCGTTCTTCCGCTTGCTTTCGGTCAAGCTTTTGCATTCCGCGGAACCAGTAGAGAGGCTGAGAGGGATCTGGACCCGGTCATACATCCATGATCATCATCAGCCTGGCGGCAGCCGGCCGCATCTCGTGTTGCTTGGGACTGCAGTTTTTTTTCTTCGTCGGTTAGGTTGGGCATCTACACTAGCCTCGCTGTGAAACAGGGCTCCCGAGGCAACTTTGATCTCGCACATGAAAAAGCCAAGTTGAGACCATGGAGGAAGGTCTTGAAAGTGACGCAATGTTGCATAGTGGCCACCCTTCGAGAACCAGACCAAGCCAACCCCAAAAGATTATTGTCGCCAATAGCATCGTGAGGGGGGTGGCCTCCGTGGCTGGGCAAACCACACACAAATTGACGAACACCCTGAATCGAAGTCCTCCTGCCTGCCGTACTTTTCCTACGGTCTTTCGATCAACTCCCAGCGACATGTCCGAACCCGGAGGTCAAGGCATCAAATCCGCCGGCAACTCGGCTGCTTGGGAACCTGTGCCTCGCCCAAACCCCCTTGTTGGTGATGTTCAAAACCAACCACCCACATGGATGCGGCAGGGAGAGGCGCAACTGCCGGCCCGGCCCATAGCCTAGGCCAATGTAACCCGTGCCACGCATCTGTTACCCTCCTTCCCCCAGATTGCCGAGCTATGTAGAACATTGAAGAAGGCCCTTATTGTTTCGTTTCATCTGCATGCTGTGGTGCGCTGGAGGCCGACCGTTAGGTCCAGGCCGTAGCATTGGAAGCCAGCCGCGCCCCGGCTCACATAGGCCGCCAGGCCAACGGATGGAAAATCGGAACACAAATTGATTATAAGCCCCCTTGGCGGACTCGTTCCCATGTTGCAATATGATACAGAGACGCTTGTTGCCGCACCTGCGCCGTCCTCAGAAACTCCACTACTGAACTCTCCAGCTAAGTCGGAAAAATGGGGTTGATACAGTGCCTTCCCGTACCAGCTATCGGCCGAATAGCCGAAGAGAGAAGAAATGCGAGGCACTTCAGCATGTCCTTGCCGTACAACGCACACACTTAGGTAGTCATAGGAAAGATTGTTGCCACACCCTCACAGCCCCTGTGTCGCATCGCTTAAGCGGCCCTGCAACCGATTAACAACCAACCAGCAAATATTCCATTGCACATCCGTACTCACGCCTTTCTACCACGCTTCTTCGGAGCCGGGGCAGCCTTCTTCTCAGTAGCCTTACGACCTCTCTGGGGCTTCTTGGCGGGGGTGGGCTCTTCCTCCTCTTCCTCGTCGGTCTCGGATTCAGGGGCAGACATTGGCTCAGAATCAGCTTCCGACTGCGGCTCAGATTCCGGCTCCGGCGAGGGCTGCTTCGCTTTCTTAGCCCGTGCGGCCCTCTTCTTAGGCGGCTCAGGCTTCGGCTCCGGCTCTTCGTCGACTTCGTCTTTGACAGCCGCCTTGGAACCACGCTTGGCTCTGGCCGCTTTCTTGGGCTTCTCCGGAGTCGGTTCGGATTCCTCCTCGGCCTCGCTCTCCTCCTTGACAGCCGCAGCAGCTTTGGTGGCACGCTTGCCCTTCGCCGCTTTCTTAGGCTGTTCCGGGGTGGGTTCGGGTTCCTCCTCAGCCTCACTCTCCTCCTTAGCAGCCGCAGCAGCCTTGGCCCCACGTTTTCCCTTCGCCGCTTTCTTGGGCTTCTCCGGAGTCGATTTGGGCTCAGCTTCCTTCTTGGTGGCTCGCTTCGCTTTCTTCGCGGGGGGCTCCGGCTCATCATCTTCCTCGTCGTCGGCCTCAGCCTTCTTTGCGCGGCTGCGCTTCGTGGCTGCCTTCTTGGGCTTTTCCGGTTCGTCGGCTTCCTCATCACCGTCCGCGGCCTTTTTCGCGCGGCCACGCTTTGCAGCTGCCTTTTTGGGCTTCTCCGGTTCATCGGCTTCTTCGTCGTCGGCCTTAGCCTTCTTCTTGCGCCGGTGGATGCCCTTTTGGCCGGGTACGTTCATATCGGGATCCTGCAATTTCCATGTTAACCAGCCACTCTGGCGTAGCGCAAAATTGGGGAGTTATTTACTCCATTGAAGTCCTCGGGATCGATATGGCCCTGGGTGATGACGCGCTGGATTTTCTCACGGATATCAGGATGATCCCTTCTCGTCGTCAGTAATGCCATTCCCCTCCCCACACTATGTCGATGAATACACTTACTCGAGATCCTCCCAGCCGTCAATAGCATCCCAAATGTACTCGCCATCAGAGTCCTTGCCAATTCCGTTCTGCATGTTCACGACCTGTTCTCCGGAGACACAACCCCTGGTAAGAGTGGTCGTCAGTACTCCCTCCTCTGCGGCTATCAAATAGGTGGTGACCTACCAATGTCTCCATTGCCAACCGCCATGTTCCTGAATGGTGACCCAGGTGCCCATGCGGATCTCGCCCTTCATGATCTTCTTGCCTTCATCCTTGCAGGCTGCAACTTTGCAGCCGGCCCGGTTGTTGGGCGAGATTTCTGTCCGCGGTCAGTACGCTGTTGTATGCATTTAAATATGCATGTGGCTGCATTCCACTGTAGTTTATGGCGGCTGAAGGGAGTCGGCGCCAGGTGCAGCGAGCGCGTTGAAGCTCCATCTCAGCTTCACTGTTCAGGGATAACAGCTCCAAAGCTTCGCCGCGAGGTGCGGCCTAGGTGATAGATTAGATGAAATAAAACTTACCTATGCGATAAGACATCTCAACAGTAAATCTATTTGACGACGAATTGACCTTCCTGGCAATCACTTCTCGGAAAATAATGATGAAAAACAAGAGGAGGTCGCCGATTCGGTTGAGTCGCGGTGTGCTCTGGACGTTCCAGCGGTCAGCGGCGTAATGCAAGGCGCGTCAGTGCGGCTGCGATCCAAGCTTGTATTCTTTGGCTTGCGCAGTTTGAAACTGGAACAGACAAAAAGGAGAACCCACAGGGTAAATAAAACTTTGCTGGTAAACTGATTTACAATTCAGGCAGCAGCAGAGGTTTTGTAAAGAGAAGATGGAAGGTGCGTTGGGAGAAGGAAAACCAAGTCATTTGGCCAGGGTCGAGGACCTTGTGCAATTTGGCGGGGACCAATTCCGGGCAAATTGTCTTGGAACCTTTTCTTTAACCCATCAAACTTCACAACAGTTAGGCATCACAGAGGGATATAGCTATCCGGATGCCAGGAGAAGAAAAAGAACAGTCTTAAATGGCTATTCCCATGGTCATATCCATACAATCCCATCCATCCCATCATCATTCATCATCAACCACCTAGCATCAGAAGATGCATACTCGTTACCCTAAATCATCTTCATCAAACAAAACAAAACAAAACAAGGCAAAAACAGCCCCCTCAACCCTTACAAGAAAGGACACCACCCAATATACATAGCCGTCAAATTCCGCGGATTAACCGCCCCCTTGATCAGCTCCTCGACCTGACCCTCCACGCCAAGCGGGATGCTCTCCTTAGGCAACAGGCCCGTAACCTTGCGGCGGATGCTCTCGACGGCGCTCGTCGGGTTGAGCTTGACCTTGGTGCCCTCATGGTGACGCTTGGTACGCTGCAAGTCGAGCGTGGGGTCGTAGATGAAGGCCTCGAGGATGGTCATGAGGGTCTCCTCCTGTTGGCGGAGGATGCGCAGCGTCAGCTCGCTGCAGCGCCGGAACGGGCCCTCGGTCCGGTAGATGCCCATGGCCGCCTCCATGTTGTGCGTCAGCCGGAACGGCACGCACTCGGGTTGCGGGAACGTCATGCCCTTGTCGAACATGCAGTTAAAGTCGACGTGGAAGATGCCGCCGTTGCCTTCTTCGAGGAGCACGTTCTCCCCGTGCCTGTCGCCTAGCCCTAGAATCGTGCCGACCATGGACATGACCGCGCAGGAGCGCGTGTACTTGAGTCGTGCGGCGAACCACGCCGATGGGTTGGGGAACTGCGCGATGAACCACTCGGGCAAGACCGCCGGGAACTTGCCTAGGATATCGTCCGTGAAGATGTGGATGTTGGAGGGCGATGCGGCAGCCTGGTTCATTTTGATTTGGAGCTCCTGGTAGTTAGGTACGATGCCGCGCGATTTGTAGATGGCGAGCAAGATGTCCCGCAGCGTCTTGAGCCCGTCCACCCACTCAATGATACCACACTCCTCGTTGAGCGGCGTAACGGCGTACGTGCGGATGTAGAGCTGGCGCTTGCTGGACTCGGCATCCCGCTTGAGAGAGCGGTTGATGAGAGTGTTGAACTCCATCAGCCGCTGGTCGGTGCGGAGATCGTCTTTGGGCTTGACCAGCAGGCCGTACTGCTTGCCATCAGACCCGCAGGCCGTGAGCTTGCGTGGTTTTGCCAAGGACCCGAGAACCAGGACGTGGTCAAGGAAACCCCTGATGGTAACTACATCCCTGGAGAATGCCTTGTGTTTCCGGGAGGTATCTGTGAGTGTTGGTAGCGCCGCAGTCAAAAAGGCCTCGATCGGCACCACTAGCGGACAGGGAGTGCATTGGTGGTTAAAGTGGAGGTCTCTCGTAATGCTCGCCGTGGTCGTCCTGCTGTTTGGGAAATCGCCATTTTTGCAGGCCAGCAAGAGCTGCTCGGCCAGCTTCTCGCCCATTTTCAGTAACGATCTGAGATCGTGAGACGAACCATCCGCCTTCTTTCCAAGGTTACGAGCAGCCTGTAATATCTGGAGTCCTCTGGTTCGGCGTTCGCTAGTCTGTCTTGACGCCATGAGTGGGAACAGACTCCATATGGACTGCTGGGGATGCGCCTCCACTACTTTGAGAATCATCGACTCCAGCACCTTGAACACATCCAGATTAGGGTGCGCTATTCTTGCCACAATTTGCGGCAGAGATGTGTAGAATACGTATGCTGGCAGTCGGATGATGTTTTTCATAAAGCTCTTGCATAGTTCGTGGAAGATGGCCTTCTTGCGCATTTGCAGCTCCCGAGATATTGATATTTTGCCGTCAGCCGCTTTGTCAACTTGCACTTGAGCGCCTAGTTCAAGAAACAACGTTAAGATGCGCGGCAAGGTTTGAGAGAGATACTTTGTCCCGTAAATGAGAGAGCGAAGGTAGTTCTCGATGACCAGCTTCGCTGTCTCGCCGCTCAGGTACGAGTCCGTCTGGTCGTCTGGTTTGAGAGCCTTCTCCGACTCCAAAACCTTCTTGTAGTGGCGGCCAAGGTAGTAATGACCCTTCTCCCACTTGGAGTGTGTTTTCGCGGCTTGCTGGTATCGTGACCGAAGTGCTCCGGCGTTTGTTTGACCCGTTGAGTCGAGCCACTTTGCAAGGAGGAGGTGGGCTCTTGCGGTTAAGAGATTGCGCTGTGCCGCTGGCCCTTTGCTTGAGGTCGGCGGCACGCTGGTGCTGAAGGAACTGACATTGATAAAGGAGTTGGTGGAGATGGCGAGTTGCAAGGTCTGAATGGCCTTGCGGTGGTGCCCATCCTTGTAAAACAGCCGGGCGTTCTCGATGATGGCGGAGCCGTCTCCAAGCTTCTGCGCATGCAACACAGCGTTGAAGGACTGATGCATGGACCCGGCTTTTCTCGCCAGCCGCGCGCTAGACAACCATTGTGACGAGATGTCTTCATTCCCAAATTTGGGTCTAAGCGGGTTAGCAGCCGTGCTCGAGTCAAGGGAAACAAGGTAGACATACCGCATCAACTCCATTGCCGCTCTCCTGATCCCGAGCAGATACTGTTTATCACCCACGCGCGCCCCGAGTACCTCGAGCCGTCTGTCCAGGTTCATAATAACGTCCTGCTGATCGCCGTCTCCCTTGAGGTGTTCGTTGGCGATCATCTCCAGATCACTCAAAACGTGGCACCTGAGCATGGCATCATGAGAAGCGCGCAGCGAAGCGGTCGTCGAGTATGTCATGGAACCAGCCACCTTGTCCCGTAACATCTGGATATGGTCCTTGAATTTGTCGACATTTCCATTTTTGAGGCAGAGCAGGGCTTGTCCGACGCCGAGATTAAACACCTCCGAGACGTCTCCCCCACTGTACAGCTGGAGATACTTCTGGACGGTTTTCCATCTGCTGGTGGCCCATGAAGCTTCGACGGCAAATGGTGCGATCCTGTTTATGTTGTTTAGGCCCATGCCTTCGACATAGTTGAGCAAGACATCTGCAAGCATGTTAGTGGATTCGTCTCTCACCATGCATGGGCAGGCTTACCGTGTTGTCCGGACTCTCTCAGACAAGTCAAGAGATCCTGTTGGATGTCCGCATCCTCAGGGGACTCGGCAAGCCGGATCTCATACCATGTCTGCGCTGCCGTCCATCGTCCGGCTTTGCGGTGGTTAAGGGCTTGCTGATCCAGAGTCACATGTTGCAAGTGTGCCGATACACCTTCGAGGCCATCCGGGTCGTCGATTTGTGTGTAGATACTCTGCAAAGTTTGCAAAATACGATCGTTCTCCTCCTTACCCGCTTTATTCTCGCGGCTCTCAACGTGCGGCTCCAGAAAGAAGAGCGCCCGTGCATATTCGTTGCAGTCGACTGCCCGTTGGGATATCAGCTCCGGGTCAAGAGAGCTGATGACTCCCTGGACCCATTGGATTTGTTGTTGGTCGCGGTCTGTCTGCCTGTGTTGAGACTTTTTGACTTGTTTCCACCTCATGCAGTAGTCAAGGATGCGAAACACGGCCTGTTGGAGGTTAGCTGGCATTTCGAAGGGGAACACTAACTGGCCCATACCTGATAGAATAACTTCGCCTCTTCTTTTTCCACATACGAAGCAGTCTCTGGGGGCTGGTACTTCAGCATTGCCACCAGCTCAGCCGAAATCTTTTTCCTGAAGTCATTCGTCCTCTCCTGGCCCACAATGACATGCAGTACCACATACGGCAGCAGGAACTCAGTTACGGTGAGGTCCTTAACCTTGATCAGCCGGCACAGTGGCTCGAAAACAGCTTCACTATTGATGTTTTGGGCGTTCCGGAGAAGATCGAGAACGAGGGCTCTCAGCCAGAACGCATATGACCGACCGGGTTTGAATATGGGATACTCGGTCGGCTGCTGCACCATAGGAGCCACTCCGAATCGCGACGATAAGAACGGCGTCAGCACTTCCCGTGTGTTCTCCGAAAAGGTAAGCCACTTTCTGTAGATCGCCTCGTTGACGCCGCCTTGGCTTTGCTGGAGGTGAGCGTAGTTGAAGTCGGTTCTCAGGAGGAGCTCCTGCATCGCGTAAGAGAGGAACCCTTGGAACTTAGTGTCGGCGGTTGATAGGAAGGCCTTGACGAGTACGTTCTCGAGCATGAAGGCGACAAAGTCGGTGGTCTCGGAAGCGTCGTCGAAGTTGCGAGTGACAACGAATTGGCTCTGCTCGCGAACCGCCTCCAGACGGTTCGAATCTACACAGCCAACAAGGCCAACCGCCTGGGCGCAGAGTCGGGTAACATCAAGATGCCAGCCATTGTATTTTGCGGAGCAGTCCAGCAGGGAGCGCATGAGTTCGGTGACAACAGGGTCTGGCTGCTCGCTGCTCGCCGAGGTCTGGAGGTAGTCTTGGTTCTTGTCGAGGAATGCGATCAGCTCAACCAGTGCCTGTTCCACCACTCCAGGGTTCTCATGCTCCAATCGTTTGGCGAAGACAGCAAATGCTGCCCGGTTATCCAAAGGCTCCCGAAGACTGTCCAACTCTTTGCAAACATCTGCAAGGTCGCCTACGTGGTTCAGCGAGGGCAGCTGATAAACGTGGTCGGCCAAGATGCGGTTATGGTCTTCCAGCAGTTTCCAGATCAAAACCTCGGATTTCTTCTTGGTCAGCTTGTCGAAGGTCTTCCAATAAGACCCGATGATGAAGAAGGTGGTCTCAATCAATGCCTCCACATCCGCCGCTTCCATGTGAGTGAGCATGACCTCCCAGCAGGAGAAGGCAGCAGAGCGCAATTCCTCGGATGCTAGAGCAGAGAGGAGGCAAGCCGAGATCTGCGGACGAGCAATACACACGAAGGTGTTGCATATCCTTATCATCTCTTCCATCGCCCCGAGGCACCGCTGCTGCTCCGAGATTGGAGGAGTTGAGAGCCAGGTATCATTGATAACCTCACTCAACCGTGCTGTCAAACCGAGTGCATGCTGTTGCAGATAGCGCCCCACAATCTGTGTCTTCTTCCGCTTATCTTTCTGGTCCGCCAAAAGGAGTGTTGCCATTGTGGTCAGCGCGGCTCGAACCTGTATACAATTAGCGTCTTGTTGAGCAATCATCAGTAGATTCAAATCAACTTACTCTCGCCTTGCGTGCGTCATTCGCACCGGCACTGGCCTTGAGAAGCTCCAGGGCAATAGGGAGGGGATCTGTTCGAAGCAGTTCCACCAGTTCAAACCTGTCCACGTGAGGAGAAACGTGTCCAAGCAAGGACATAGTATGGGAGGCGATATCAGGAGCATCCTGCACAAGGAGGAGGGCCAAGATTGATGGCAGGTTGGCTGCATCCATACACGGCTCCCAGGTTTCAGTATCGCCCCGTGCCTCGGTGATCTTTTGTATAACCTCCCTTTTCTTGGTCAGGACCAGCCAGGGCAAGGCATGCTTCTGTATTGTGAGCAAGAGGTCAGAGACACTCATCTGCATCAGGTCGGCAACCAGCTGTGCCGTCTGCGGTTTGGATACCAGGTCCTTGACAACAGAGAACGCTAGGTTTGCCCAGAAATGTTGGAACAGCTGTGCCGGTGTTTCTCCCCTGAACTCGGCGAGATTTAGAATCTCATTGAAAGCAAGGCCTGACACGATTATGCTGCGGTGTCCTAGATACTCCACCAGTGTGATGACGGCAAGGTTGAGCTCATCAACGGACACGACCTTACCGACCTGAGCCCAAGCCATGATGCACGTTTCATGCAAATTTGCGGCGCCCTTGTCGGAGACTGACTTGAGTATACTCAGCGCGTTGGCCCTGTTCCGTCTCAGAATTTCCCAGTCGAATCCCGGCGTGAGTGGTTCTGAGATGAAAACAGCGAGGGCTCGTCCAGCGGCAATGCGGAGTTCTCGGATGGAACTTTGCAACGACTGGAGACACCATTGCCCAGGACCGGATTTCTCCAGGTCCCAAAACTCGCTATCTGTAGAGTGCTTTGCAAGACGTCGGAGGACAATCATAGCAGATACTCGAAGTCGCCGGGATTCTAAGAAGGTCGGAAGCTTAATGATGCTACTGAATATCGAGATTCCAAGAGCATGTAATTGTTCGAGTCGGGGTGCAGCCGGCAAGTCGGTCAATTTGGCCTCCGAGCAAAAGGAACACAAGAATGCGGGCAGCGCTGATTGCCTTGCCCTCCCGAGCTTCAACGTTTGGTCAGCGGCACAGGGTATACGACAAACGAGGTCGATGAGGTGGCACTGGTCCTCTTCATCCATCGCGGGGAACTGATCACTGTAAAGCGGTTAGTCCGATCGATCCCGTTGAACACGTGAGGGGAACACACATTATGCAGGGTTCCAATTCATCTATTGGGGTGTCAGAATCGCGGGCTACCAGCCGGCACAGTTGGCTCCTAAGCTCGAGAAACAATGGTGGCTCGTTATCATTCAACCTTTTCCGTTTAGCAACCGGGTTGCCGGGTCCATCATTATTCGGTCGAAGCGCTAGTCTCTGAAGCTGAAGCCCGAGCTCGGGATTCATGAACATAACCGGCTGAGTCTCCTCACTGCGGCTTTCAAGTGGATAGTTGGCTGTTACCTCGGTCAGAAGGTGAACAGATCGCTGAGGGATGGTTAGCAGGGGAACTTTGCAATAAAAGAGACAAAGCATACCCAGGTATCTGTGCCTTTCCCAACCGCAGGATTCTCAGAAACTAGCCGTTGAGCAGAAGGCAGCAGCCCGGAAACCACAAGCCGTGATGTTGGTGCATGATCGGAGGAAGCTTTAGCGAGGCAAATTAACGCAGAGCAGAAGGTCCGTCTATGGGCCACGCCATCGTCGTCCTCAGTGAGAAGCGGCTGGGGAGTTTGCAAGATATCCGCGCAAACCAAGACCAAAGCTGCGCTAGCTTTGTGGTAGAGTACTAATTCTGACCCCTGGGAGTCGCTGTGAGAGTCTGCCAAGTCTATGGCAATTTGGAGAATCGAATCCAAGTTAATCCCAAGGGGCGTTGGCCAGCTAAGTAGGATCGAGCTCAGGGGTTGCAAGGTGTCCAGGAACCAAACCAGATTCTGGCCGTAAAGCAAAGAAGCCTGTGCATCTGGCTTGTGGATCACGCCTTTGATTATTTCCAGTATACCCAGAGCGTGGCGAATGGCGTGCTCGGTGTCCCGAAGTGTGAGGGTGCATCCGCGGGGTGCACCCTGGGGTAGAGTGTCGAGGAGAGTTTGCGGGGGCAGCTTGATCTCAAAGGGAGTATCGCGCGAAAACGGGGTCCTGGACTTGAAAATCGCAATGATAGCTGCAAACCAAACGAGTCAGTCAGCGCCGCAGCAGAGCCGAATACCACTTGACACTCACCACTGAGGTTCGCTCTGAAGTACTCCATCAACGCCTTCCCTAGATCCCACAACCCAATATTCCCCGCAGCCAGCAACAACACACGCTGACACAACTGCTCAATCTCCTTCGACATGCCAATACACCGCCGATGCCCCAGCATGCGCAGCAACTTGGGCAAGATCCACACCCAGAGCGGCTCCGCGCCCCTGCCCAGAAAGGCCTTGCCGTCGGTCGTGCGCTTCAGCACCGTCGGCGTCTCCTTGATGGTCACCCACAGGAAGTTGACCGCCTTGAGCGCATCGGCGCGCAGCCGCTCCCGGTCGGCAAACGCATCGTCCAGCTTCAGGTTCTCGAGGAAGACGCCGCCGCAGACGTAGACGAGCAGATGATTGTGCTCGACGCGCTCTTCGTGGGTCTTGAGGGAGCCCGGGTCATTTTTGACTTTCTCGATGGCGGCAAATAGGCGCTTTAGTTCGGTGGTCTCGTCGGGTCGGGAGGATTTGGAGGCTGTTGTTGAAATGTTCTCGACGAGTTGGGCGGCGAGGGTTGAGGGGGGCGGTCCTGTGGCATCATCGAAGCCATGGAGCTGCTGGTGCTGGTAGCCGGGCCGGGCCGGTTTACCGTGCAATTCGGAAGCCATTTGTCGCTGGCATCGTCGGTGCGGCGACCGGGGAAGCAAATGGTGTCGGTGATGCGACGTTGGGGAAACACGCCCAGTCTAAACCGATTGGAAGAGACGCGTTTTCGCGGGGCCTTGAAAGTTTGAAGCTGGCACGAAAACACGTGATGGCTTTACGAACCAGCAACCCTAACCCTTGGCAAAGGGAAATGGAAGTCAGGGGCAACAACAGTATGAGACCAAGCAAACAAACAAACAAACAAACAATTTATTCCGCCCGGCGGGTTTAACCCGAAAGGGCAACTAATACTAACTCAACCATACATTTCCAAAGATATGCCTTGATCTCCTTAAAGCCCATGCAAGTCCATTCTAGCGTGTTCGCTCCGTTCTACCATTCTTCTTCGGATTCTCGTGGGTTGGTAGGATTAGTAGTGGGCTGGCTTGAAGGCGATTCTCCAAGTGTTCAACGTCCTATCTTCGGCGGCTGAAGCGGTGCCTGCTGTCCGGGGTACGAGGTGATGGGGGGGGGGGGGGGGGGGATTCGGTCATGGAGAGTAGTGGGTGGTCACTTAGGTGTTTTAGTCGGTCTGCGGCGAGTTTGCGTCAAGTCGACCCGTGGCCATTGCGAACCGTATCGTCGTCCGAACGGCCTCTAGGTTCGGAGTCCAGTCTTTGCCATCCGAGGGTGATTTGCCTCCTAGATAAAAGGAAATGTTGCCTCTGTGCGTATCTGTGCATCGGAGCATCTCTGTTCTGAGCGTGGTCCATGTTCTGCATCGGAAGAGAAAGTGTTCTACTGTCTCTGCTGCTTGTCCACATGCGCACTGATCTGACGGTGCTGCTTTGATGCGATGCAGGTATGTGTTGAGCTTGGCCATGCCTGTTCTAAGCTGAGCCAGCACGCCAGCCTCGCTTCGAGACAGGTCGTCGTATAATAGTCGCGTATGCTTCCCTGGTAACGCTATATCGACTCTCTTGGAATGTCCGCCCACTTTGTCAGGTAAGGACGTGGGCGCTGCCCGCTTTGCCCATGCGATACGGAGGGCTGTTGGCCGCATGGCCGGATCCTGGGTTTGCGGCGTAGCGTCTCGCCGCGTGGCTTCCTTTGCTTTCGCTTTGGCTGTGTTTAGGAGCTCGTTTTTTGTACCCGCTTGGATCCAGACGACCGAGATCGTGTTTCCCGCGTTGCGTAAGGCACTTATCGCATCGTACGCCTGACGGAGATATTGTTGCCCTGATTGCCGGTGTGGTCGCTCCAAGGCCATCACGGCTGCCTTGTTGCTGGTGGCCAGGATGATCTTCCGGTACCTAACATTTCGAATCAACCTCAACGCGCACCCAACAGCCGCAAGCTCCCCTGAGAACGGGTTTTGCTCCGACCTAGAGCCCAGCGTCACACTGAAGGCTTCGTTCCTTGAGTCATCTCGTATCGGTAGCGGGAGACGGACGACTCCTCCGATCCCTACCACGTTGTTCCGTGCGGAGCTGCTTACGGCGATCCGGACCGCCCACTCTGTTTCTTTTTGCTGCATGCCTGTTCCGTCAACCGTAGTGCGGACTCGCCTCTCCCACGGTGCTAATACGACTGGAGCGATGGTTTCGAGGCTGTCCAATGGGACGTCCTTGAGGAGATCTGCTACCTGAAAGAAAGGCGAGCGGTAGGATCTCCGGAACTTGCGCATCCGGGAAGTGGTGTTGCGTAGTGGATTCGTGTCCGGTAGGGTGTGGATGACCGTCCACATTTTGATCGACCTCTTCCAGAACCGATCTTGGGCCGTGGGGATGTGAGCTTCTGCTTCTGCTACGCTTGTTGCTACCTTGCTGAACGTTCCTATGATCCCTTGCGCCGCGACCCTCTGCACTCTGTGTATGGCCGGCGCAGTCTTCCAATTGCATTGGTGCATCCAAACGCTGGAGGCGTAGTCCACCACTGGCGCGACCATGGCGGTGAACAGCTGCCGCGCCGTAGCCGGAGACAGACCTCTGAGCCGTTTCAACTCCATCGCCGCGCTGAGCCCTTTGGAGGCCGCTCTTGCGATATGCTCCTTATACCTGAGCTTAACATCCATGACCACTCCAAGGATCTTGACGTGGTCTTTCGGCTGAACATTTTGACCCTTGATGGTAAAGGGCGCCGAGTTGGCTTTGTAGGCCTTGCGGGTAAAGTGGATGACGGCCGTCTTGTCTGCTTCAAATGTCGCTCCACTTCTCTTTTCCCAGTCTAACGCTTGGTCGATGATTGCTTCAATGCCCTTGCGTGTGCTCTGTGCCGTCGGTCCTGTGACCCAGGCGGTAAAGTCATCGACAAAAGCTATCGCCCCACCGTTGCTATCAATCTTTCGCTGGACCAGATGAGACCAAGCACTGAGAACCAGAAGCGCTGGTGTGTTAGGGATAACATTTATCCTATCACGGACTCTACAAGACATTACTAATATCCTAATTCTGCGCAAGACGCACGTCGTATCTAACTGGCCCTCAGATATCGTCTCATGTGCTACTCAACAGCTTCTCAACGGCCCATTTGACCGAGAAGTTTCTCAAGTCGGAGTAATGCTGCCCAACGCCAACAAACAACACCGGCACGTTTGTGGCATGCACAATGCTAACCAACGTGCCGACCATGTCTCCAACAGTGTCGCACTTTGAAATGATAAAGCCATCCAGCGACCGGCCAGACCCGAAGGCGGCATTGAAGTTCCTGGCTTGGGCGACCGAGTCTGTGCCGACGAGTGCCTAATCAGGGGAGTCAGTATTCTGTAATGTTCGTACGTAGAGGGTAAGTTCAGAGTAACATACCTCGCCGACCATCAAGATCTTGTCCGGCTGCGCAAACTTGGCAAACTTCTCGAGTGACGACATCAACCGCTGGTCATTGTGCCTCCGCCCAGCGGTATCAATGAGCACGACATCGAAACCCTCTTGCGCGGCAAAAGCAACAGCATCCTTGGCCACAGCCGCAGCATCCTTGCCATAGCCCTTTTGGTATAGCTCGACTTGTCCTCCCTCACGAGCTGTAAGCTCCTTGAGGTTGCGAACGTGTACTGCCAACTGTTCGACAGCTCCGGAGCGGAAGGTGTCGCCGGCAGCGATGAGGACCTTATACTTGTTCTGGAGAAGGAAGAAGCAGATCTTGGAAAGGTTGGTGGACTTTCCGACACCGTTGACGCCGACGATAGACATGACGTAAGGGCGGGCTTTCCGGAGAGAAGTAGCGGACGGCGCGGTGATGGCGTCGATCTCACGGAGGAGGTCGAGGGAGGATGTCGGGGTGAGCATCTTGGTTAGGGAGGCTTCCATGGCTTTCTGTATCCTCGCGTTTATGCCTGATGTACGTGTTAGTGGCAATGTTTCAGGGGTAAAGGGCGAGGGAAACAGGCTTACTCTCGAAATTTCCCGTCTTCACTCCAAGGAGTTCCTTCTCAACGCCCTCACACAGCCTGACGGCAGCTTCTCGCGCAACGTTCTTCTTGAGAAGATGTTCTTCCATGCCCTTCATCGCCTTCTCGAGATCCTGCTTCGTCAACGTCTTGCCACCAACAACGTTCCTAA
The DNA here is from genome assembly GCF_020726465.1 of Chaetomium tenue. Taxonomy (NCBI): domain Eukaryota; kingdom Fungi; phylum Ascomycota; class Sordariomycetes; order Sordariales; family Chaetomiaceae; genus Chaetomium; species Chaetomium tenue. The sequence goes on along the minus strand of NW_027117333.1, from coordinate 2,993,649 downwards.
ACAGTCCTCCAATGGCACTCAAACTTGACCCAACAAGACCGGTTGACCCCTCGGTCTTGGTTGTGGTGTTCTTCTTGGCATCGGCATCGGCCAGAATGGAATGAACCTCATCACCCAGATCCCTAAGTACGAATTTCCCCTTGCTCTTCTCACCCCACGTGGAAGCATCCACTTCCTCGACAGCTCCTGGCCTCCCGCCAGCTTCAGCCCCACTGTCGTTTGTGATCGAGTAATCGAGCTGGACGTCGTCGGTTTCATCCGCGAGCCCATCCGCATCCCATTTCCGCCCGCGCTTCGCCGCCTTCACCGGCTTCCCCTTCCGCCCTGGGCCCTCGTCGCCTGATGAAGGTGGCGCCGAAGTGGTGTTCTGGATCTTTCTCGCCCGCCTCGACATCTTGCCGCCAGGCCCAGGTTTGGCTACCAGCAGGTGGTTTGCGCTGGGAGTTGACGGGCGCGAGACATTAGGTGTTGCAACCGGAGAAGGTTCGGCCGACGATTTGTCCTGAGGCTTCTGGTTGGGTACGAGAGCTGGCGGCAAAGGGGGGTCGTCACCCGCATCCTCGGAAGTAGCCTCATCAATGTATGCACGTGTGTCCGACTTGCTGCTGCCTTGCTCTAACTCTTGGATTTGCTGTTCAAAGTATTCGTCGAACTTGATACACTCGATGATGGTGGTGTTTGGCTTCCTAAGTTGGTCGCCGTAGAGACTCAGGAAGATAGCCTTGATGTTGTCAACGAGCTTATCGATCCAGGGCAAGTGGAGGAGAGACCGGTAGACTGCCTGTCGCAAGTGTCAGTGGCGAAGAGGATAGAGAAGGGGCTTCCTGGTACTCACAACGAAAATGATGCCCAATTCTTTGTTGAATGTCCATCTTAAGCTATGCTGGTCGTGTTTGTAGGGTGGGTTGGCGGCGGCGGATGCGCCATCCTTTGCGCCGGCGACGGTGCTCTTCTCCTCGATAAAGACATCCGAGATAAAGTTATTGACTACCGAGGGGCTGACAGCTGCATAATTCCTAGACCAAAGAACCACACCGGAGGTGTTGATGATTTCGAAAGCGTCCAACATGGTGAAGCGCAGGTCGAGCACCGACCTTGTTGCTGGCTTTTGCTGATGCAGAAAGACTGAATCGTGTAAACTGTTCTCTCGGCCGCGTGTTCCACGCTTGTGGCAATGACGGCAGCCCCTTGTCCCTCCCGAGAGGAATCGCACTCAGTGATAGGTTGGCGTCGCCGGGCGGGCCTAGGCCTTGCGGCATCGGCCGTGGATTAACCGACCCATTTACTGCCAAGCTTTACCATTCAGGGGACTCGACACGCAATAAGCTGCTGAAAACACATGTCCAGAAACAGCCAAACTTGTCGCATTTCGAGGGCACCTAGCTCCCATCACCACACCTCGTCATTTGCCGACCGCGGCGACCGATCCGCCCGCCACCGAACTCCTCAAAGCCTCAGAATCGAACCGTATCTCCTCCGATCCTCTGTCAATTGCGCATCATGCAGCAACGAGCAACCTACGGACGCTCCCCTCCCCTCCACCACCCAGTGCCGCAGCACGTCTCGACAGTCCCCCAGCTGCGGTCCCCGCCTCCACCAACCTCACAACCCCAAGGCGGCTATGATGGCAGCCCGTACCCGCAACAACCACACCAGCAGCAGCATCAACAGCAGCAACAAGGCCCGGTGCCATCGGCAGGACCCAATGTCTTTGGACAATACGGCAACTTCATCAACGACCCGGCCGCGCAAATAGCATCGCAATTTGGCCAGACAGCGTTCAGGCAGGGGCAGGAATATATTGAACAAAACGTACGTCCAACTGCGCTCAACAAAGATTTTGTGGCACATCATACTAAGTTGCGACTACCAGGTGAACCGCTTCGTCAACGTCTCGGCGCTCAAACACTATTTCATCGTCACCAACTCTTACGTAATAAACAAGCTGTTCCTCGTCCTCTTCCCCTGGCGACACAAGCCATGGACCAGACGCCAGGCTACGGGGCCCTCGTACCTGCCACCGCGCGATGACGTCAACAGCCCCGATATGTACATCCCCGTCATGTCGCTGGTCACATACATCTTCCTGCAGGCCCTGATCTCCGGGTTGAAGGGCCAATTCCAACCGGAGCTATTCGGGTATATTGCGACCACGGCGGTGGTGGCGGTGATAGTGGAGATCTTGGGTTTGAAGCTGGGTTGCTACCTACTGAGCATCTCAAACGAGTCGCAGCTGTTGGACTTGGTGGCGTACTCTGGCTACAAGTTCGTGGGTGTGATTGTCACCATCAGCGTGGCTGAGGTCGTTAATGGCGGGAAGGGAACGGGCGGCTGGATCGGGTGGTCTGTGTTCATCTACACCTTCTTGGCAAACTCACTCTTCCTGGTAAGTTGTGCTGTTCAGGAGATCTGCGTGGTCCACCGTTTCATAGCTAACTTGGGGGTTAGATGCGGTCTCTCAAATACGTTCTCCTGCCCGAGAACAACAACGACAACCGGGGTCCAATGCAGACGATGCACCCACTCGACACGCGGGCCAAGAGGAGCCAGCGGACGCAGTTCCTATTCTTTTACTCCTATGTCGTACAGCTGTTCTTCATGTGGATCCTCTGCCGCTCTTAAGCAGCCACTTGCGCGAGGAAACAGGGGGTATGGGAGCCGTTTGGCCGCGGGTTGATGGCAGGATGCAAGCGACCTAGACACGGAGCGAACAGCGATCAACGCGAAATGTGAGATAATTGCAGAGCATGTACTACTACTAGACATGAACAAAAATGACTGAGACTTGTTAACTCGGTAAATTTGCGAGCGCCATTCTGGGCCACTCAGACTGGGCGACTCATACTGTCACCTCGACCACTCAAAATGGAGAAACCCAGTGCAAGAAACCATGTACCTTCGGGAGTCTCACCGACAATACTCAGCTGCAAGGACAGAGATGCCCGATTCTCCTTCAATTGTTTCATGCCACATTCGTCCATGGCCAACCAGTGAGACCAGGAACGGCGTGGCAAGTGGGTCCAGCGGCGTTGCACTCGCTTTCGTCAAGGACAAGCAAGCACTCAGCGCCGGCTCAACACCATTTATTTCACTTCTCACCCCCAAACTCAAATTCCCAAACAAAACTTCATTTTGAGGTTCAGGCTACTGTTATATCATCTGCCACTTGCTAGACGACTCACTCACAAAAACCGCAGCCATGGCGCCCCCAATTGTAACGGCGACCCTCCAGACCGCCGTCATCTCTGCCATTTCCAACGTCCTAGCTCAAGCCATCACCGCTCATCAAAACAACGTCGGTTTTTTCACACAAACCCCCAATCTCACTCACCAACCCAACACTAACTAACCAACCCCACCCCCCCAAACCAGACCCCCCTCACAATCGATTACATCCCCGTCTTCCAATACGCCCTCTTCTCCCTGCTCTCCACGCCCCCCAACTTCCTCTGGCAAGACTTCCTCGAAAGCACCTTCCCCGCGTACCACCTCACGCCCACCACCACAGCCGTGACGGCGGCCTCATCCACCTCCGACCCGGACGCCAAGCTGGACGCGGCCAACGCCCACTCCACCACGCTCGTCGAGCCGCGCCTCAACAAGCGCCACACCGCCGCCAAGACCCTGCTCGACCAGACCGTCGGCGCCGTCGTCAACACCGCCATGTACAGCCTGTTCATGCACGCCACGCGCCAGGCGATGGCCCACCACTACGCGGCGCGCGCGGCCGCGGGTGTCGATGGGGGGGTGGCGGTGGGGGGGTTGGCGTTTCTGTTGGGGGGCGGCGGGTCGGAGGTGCTGAGGTATCAGGATGTGGCGTGGGCGAGTGTGTGGGCGCTGATGAGGGCGGAGTTTTGGGGGTTGATTAAGGCGGGGTGGCGGTTTTGGCCGCTGGTGAGCTTGGTGAATTATGTGTTTTTGACGAGTGTGGAGGCGAGGAGTTTGATGGGTGCGTTGGCGGGGCTGGGATGGGGGATTTATCTCAGTTTGATCACCGCGCAGTAGTGGTGAGGGGGTTGGTTGGTGGTGTGTGTTGGGGGAGGGGAGAAATGTGGCAGTGGTTTCCAGGCGTAGGTCAGTTGTAGATTGGTTATATGCGTGGCTTGATGTTTGGAGTTCGATTTGGATCAAAACGGTGAGTTAGACAGAGGGATATCTAGAACAAATCCGGTGCTGAGCGGTGAATATAAGATGAGTGCATCGTTATCTCTATGCTCGAGATATAACACTATCTAAAAAGATGACAACCTCGGAAATACATCCCAATTTTCCCTGCGTCCACACACCCAAGGCAATCCAACGTCCATATCCAGAGCCCATCCTTGTTTTATCCCGAGTCTACTACCATTACACATTATAGATGACTTTTAGCCAAAAACAGAAAAGCAAAGCACAACGGAAGAGACAGTGGTATATTATTCAAACAACACAAACTCCATCTGGCACCCGCCGCCAGGGAAAGAGCGGATATAACCTGGGTTCCCTCCTCATTGACTTCATCCATCATCTCCCCCACTGTCCAGTCTCCATCCATCCAACATCAAACAAACCACAACAAAAAGGGCTGACCGCCTATATATCGTCACACAGAGCAAAGTACAGCAAAACAAGCACAACCAAGCACAGCTCGCTTCGTAAAGCCACTCAACCTTCGCGGTGTTCGATCAAACGAGAAGGAAGGAAATCGAGAAAGAAAAGAAAAAGAAAGCGGCCTAGGCAGCTTAGTCAGTCAAGACAAAGAACCAAACAGAAAAATGACAACAAATCGCCGGCTTCCGCATGTGCAGCCGGTGATACTGACACGAGAAAGGAAAAGGCAAGAAAGAAAAACACCACCAGCTCCTCCAAGCAAGCAGGAAATGAAACAAAAAGGAACCGCCTGTTCGGTTGGAACCACACCCAGAATATTAGTAGTACACCCCTCCCCGTCTCTTATCCTTCCCTCCCATGTCTATCCCACGCGTATACAAAATCCCGCATCCCGCATCCCGCATCCCAACGCAAACACACCCTCTCACTTCGCACCACCAGGGGCATCCGGGTGGCCCTCATCCAGCCTCTTCCTCCAATCAGCCAAGCTCTCGCTCAAGCCCAGACCACCACCGGCACCGTCATCCTTCCGGGACGACCCGCCCGCGGCGGCGGCCGCGACCGGGTGGGCGTCCATGTCGAACGCGTTGCTCAGCCGGTAGTTCTTGTTGGTGGTCTCCCAATGGCTGCGCAGCGTTTCCAGCTCGTTGGCCAGGCTGTCCAGCGCCGCGCTGTTCCGCGCCTCGCCCAGCCCGCTGCCGCCGCCGCCGGCGGTGGTGGTGGTGGTGCCGTGGGTCGGGGCGGAGGGGTCGTAGAGGCTCTCGGCTTCGCTGGCGGTGGACTCCTGGCGAAGGTGGCCTGGGATGCGGTGGTGGTGGTTGCCATTGCCGTTGCCGTTGCCGCCGCCGTTGGCTGTGCTGGAGGTGGCCATGCCGATCGATTCTGAGTTTAGGCTGGGGACTTGCCTGCTCCGGCGGCGGTAGTTGTCTACCGAGAGCTCAACCTGGTCAAGGAGGGTGCTGACCTTTTGCTCGGCATCTTGGGCGCGGCGCTCGAGAAGGGCGTTTTCTTGTTGGAGTTGCTCTAGGTCGCGCTGGAAGGTTTCCAGACGGCGGCCATCAGAGCCGAGCGCCTCTTCCATGTCGATTAGCTGCTTCTTCAGCTCGGCGTTCTCGTTTTTATAGCGCGTGCTTTGCTCCTTGAGTTGCTGGAGCATGTTCTCGGTGCCCTTGACATACTGCACGGCCGATTGGTAATCGTTGTCGAGCTGTGCGAGCTTGCTACGGTACGTCGATTCCGAGACTTGCGCCTGGGCCGCGGCTTGCTGTTTCGCCTCCTCAAGCGCCGCTTGCGCTGTGGTAAGCCGCTGTTCGAGCTCACGCAGGCGCATCTGCTCGGGCGATCCTTCGCGGGGACTGCTTCGCGGGCTGCTGCGCGACCGCATAGCCACGGTGGGTGAAATTCCTCGCTCGCCGAGGATATCCTTCAAAGCATTGTACTGGACAAGCATGGCGTTGCTCTCAACCTGCTGCTTTGACAGTTGCTGCTTGAGATCCGAGTTTCCTGCCTGCAGAGATTGCGTTTCCCTTAGCGCGTTCTGCAGCTGCCGACGGATCGATACACCCTCGCGGCTGGCCTGTTCTTGGTATGCTTCTAGTCCAGCGATGCGCTCTTCCGCACCCCGGAGTTTGTCTGCCGCACTATCCGCTTCGTGCTGGTACTTTTTGACCAAAGCATTGGCTGCGTCTACCTGCCCCTGAAGCGCACGAATCCGTTCGACGGAGCCAGTGTCCGACTTGGGAGCATCCCTCATCGTCATTTTCTCCAGGCCAGCCATCACGGCCTCACGGTGGAGTCGTGCCTCGTTGGCGTGTTGTTCCGCCAGCTCTTCGGTATCCCGTAGGCGTTGCGTCGCGGCGACAAGTTCAGCGGTCCGTGCCTCGTGCTCGGCCTTCAACTTATTAAGTTTCGACTCGATGGCTTCCCTGAGACCCCGTTCCTCGTCGAGTTTGCGCTCTAGTAGGGCTTTCGTCTCAGCAGAGGCGGCCACCGCACCACGCAAACTAGCGAACGTTTCCGAATGTTCCTTGGAGCTCCCTGTGGCCTCGGTGTACTTCTGCTCGAACTCGGCCTTTTCGGCGCGGAGCATTTGCGCGGCAGCCACGGCTTCCACGGCGGCGACCGACTTCTCCCGGGCCTCCTTCTGAGTCATGTGTAGCTCAGCCTTGAGTCGTTCGAGTTCGGAAGCGTTTTGCTGTTTGTAAGTTTCAAGGTCCGTCATCCTCTTGTGCGCTGCATGGGCCGTGTCGTCTGCGAGTTTCCGCGCCTTCCTCTCCGATTCGTACTCGATGCTGAGGCGATCTAGCTGGTCCTGGAGTTCTTTCTGACTGTTGAGCGCGTAGGCAAGCTTCCTGCCAATTTCGCTAGAACGGTCGTCATCCTCCCCATTATCGAGTTGCGGTGTGCTACTCGCACTCCCCCCTACACGTGCTACTAACTTGGCCTTAGCGTAGATTGCCTCCTGGATAGCGGCATCCCGTTGTTTCTCGGCTTCGGCGACTCGCTTGGCCGCAAAAACTGCTTGTTTGTCGACGGATGCCTGGACATTGGCAAGTTCCGTCCGCATAGCAAGCAGCGCTTCGACGAGCGGCTTGTCCTCGTCATCGAAAGTTTCCATGGTGCGGCTGTCGAGTACCGGGCTTAGGGATGTATTGGGTGTGTAGCCAGCTCTACGGGCCAGCTCGAGTTCCGATGCATACCAGGCATTACGATTTCTAGCAGAATCGAGCTCCTTGAGAAGAGCGACAGATTGGGAACTCCTCGTCGATGACCTCCGACCCAGTGGGTTGCTGGGCTGCCGGGTTGGCGGTGGAGGGGAGGCTGGGCGAGATACCACCTGTTTCAGGGCTGGCTCGGTTGAGCTGTCAGCGGAACCTTGGCTTCGCCCCTGTTTAGAGGGTTTCGTCCTTGGTGCATCGGCTGCCTGAGTTGGAGGTGTACGCCTCCCATTTGCGGCGGCAGAACTTTCAGCCTCCCGGAGCGACGCAACCCCTTGCGGGATAGGGGATGTCACGGGGGAGGTGTGAGTCTCATCTGGGCGTTCTAGAGAGGAGGTCCGTGGCCGGGGAGGAGGGGCGGCACTGAGCCCTGGTTTCGGAGCTTGCCCCTGGGGCGGGGGGCCGGCAGGTCCTCCTGGCCCCATAGACCTGGGAAGCCTGGAAGGACCATTGGGCTGGCCGTTGGATCTGCTAGGATCCGGGGCCCCGTTCGAGCCCTCGCGTGATGGCGTACTTCGTGCGGTATTTTGGGCCGTGACATCGCTAGGGCGCCTGTTCTTTGGAGGATCTCGGTTTGCGGCTGCGTCATTCGGATAGCGGATCTTAGTCGTATCCAGACAGTACACAATCGCCAAGTCATTAACGGTGATGGAGGTGGAGCTCGGCTCTCCTCCCAAAACCACAACCGTCTTTCCAACCGCGGTCATGCTATGCCCGGACCGCGGTGAGGGCGACGGGCCCATGTTCTGGAAGGTGTACCAGCGGAGGGAGCTGATCCTAAACGCTGCCAAATCCCCGAGGTCTGCCCCTTCCTCCGTGCGGCCTCCGAAAATGTACATGACATCATCGACGATGGCTGCAGCATGGCCTTCCCGCGGTGAAGGAATATAGCCAATACAATCCAGCTGTGACCAGAGATTGGTCATGGGGTCGTAACACCATACATCGTTAAACCACTTAAACCCATTCGTGCCGCCGAACCTAAATAGCGTCAACGGGGCGATGCTCCACGTGACAAACAAAGATGGGGAAACTCACAGGTATAACTTGTCGTTGTACGTCACGACAGTGTGGTTCGTCCTCGCCGGTGGTAGCTTCCCCTGGGGCGGGGCCCCGCTGTCACTACCGGCGATGAGCATCTCCCAGCGATTATTGGGCATTTGCAGCTGGTTCAAGTCAAAGGCCGCAAGATCGTTCATGAAGTAACCCTCCACTTGGCCACCGAAGACGTATATCTTTGAGCCTAGAATGTTCAACGAGTGCCCGTATCGACCTGCCGGACGGGGCCCGGTCGGGAGTGCCCTTGACCATTGTCGGGTCGCTACTGCGTGTCAGCGAATATCTCAAAATGAGAAACAGCGCCTGGATCTTACAGGTATTTAAAAGGTAGAGAGTCTCATCGAGAACATCGGTTTCCTCGATCTTTGTGTCTCCGCCAAACACAATGAATGCATTTCCTACTAACAAGCTCGAATGTCCGACCCTCGGGCCTGGCCCCTCGGCGGTGGTGGCAAGCGGATAGCAGGACATATTGGAGTTGGTCTCGACCAGCCATAAATCGCCTTTAACGGTAGAGCTGTTGATGAGGCCGCCCATTACGTAGATGTCGCCCTCCTTGGATGAGACGGAATTGACTGCGGCGCCATATCTCGGGAATGGACTCGGATGCGACGATGTGTATGTTAACCTCCGCTGCGACCAAGGGTACAGCGAAGCGTTCGGGTTTGTCCCCGGTTGTGAGGCCGCGCCATTGCGAAGCTAAAACGACCAGATGTCAGCTGCCTGTTCCACCGCGCTGGAAAGGAAGGCCACGGGTCGTTTGTGAGGTAAGAAAACGTACTGGTTGTTGTTCGTTCGGATGTTGTTGGAGGGCTTGGGGAGAGCTCTGAGGTTGTTGGTCGAGACTCTGGCCTCTTTGGCGGGCGAATTGCTCGGGGCTGCCCATACTGCCGTCATTGTCGAGAGAATGGAGACTGCCGGTAGGTGTAGATCGAGAGCCCTTCTCTACTCTCACACGCGCCGCCGCGCTCCCTGCGGACGACCCCGAGCCCTGTTGTCCATCGCGGCTCGTGAGCCCTCGATCCTGATGCTTCTTCGATTTGAAAAGAAATGCCATGTCGGTTCGGAAGGGTCGCTCGCCCGGCTATAGCGATGGAATTGGCGCTCGAGAGTTTGACGATGGCTGGAGGATTATCAGGTTCGTGGTGGAGTTGGCGCGGTGGAGTTGGCGCAGCAGGAAGTGCAACCTAAAGCAGCAGGCACAGAAACCCCCAGACCCCCAGCCTGACATCACGGGCCAAGGTCCCTTCTGACCAAAAGAAAAGCGGGGCTGCAAAAAAAATGAAGCCCGTGGAAAAGAAAGCAAGGAAAAATGAATTTGAAAAAAGGAAAATGGATAAATAAAGGCCAAGTGTGATATATCAGGTGAGTTCAAGGCAAATTAAGTAAATACAGTGTCTACGGGCACCGGATGACTTTCGTTTTATTTCTACAATCCAACATCCGTATTAGTATGCGACTTGGAGTCCGGCTTTTTTTTTTGCCTACAGGAAGTCGGGGAGTGGAGCCATGCACCCGCCGCCTTGCAGAACTGAAGGCATCCCACCAATCAGGGGTCTCTCCTTATTCCTGCTTCCAGCTTGCGAAGCCAAGCCCGTCCGATCAGTGAGCACGAAAAGGGGTACGGGGAGAGGAGGTCCACTGAGGTCCTGCAGGGGTTGGAGCTCTTCCAGAAGCACTCTTTGGCGGACCACTCATCGCTTGGTGTCTCTGGCACATGTTGCGTGTGACACCAGCAGCACTTCGGCGCAGAGAGGCGCTGCTGGGAATCTTAGGCAGGTGGGTTTCCAGTCCAAATAACAACTGCCCACAGCCTGCCTCGCTGACCTCCGCGGCTGATTCTATTAATGGAGCTGCCATTCAGGTTGTCTTCCAGCTGATATCTGGGCAGCTACTTACATTGCCGATCTCAACGGTTCGGTTCAGCCGGTAGCCCAACCATTTCTGCACCAAGGGACATCAAAAATATTCGAAGGCGATCAAGTATGCACATCTTTCACAGGGGCCAGGTTTTCCGGGAACGCATTTCGTCAATTGTCCGTGGTGACTGCCGACTTTGCAGAATGACTTTTTTTTTCGATGTCACTCTGACATTGGTTCGGTGCGCCGGTCCCGCTCATGCAAAGCATCGTTGGCTGTGTGAGATCCACTGCCGACCGAACGGCGTGCAAGCATCGGCAGACGGGAAGTTCCCTCACTCAGGCGCGCTCAGCTGGAGCATTTCGAGTCGGCTAAAGTTAATAACTGCCTAGGTACCTAACTGCACGAACAGGGCGGAGGCTGATAAGCGACTTTTGTTGCCAGTGGGCGACAACCACCTCATCAACTCTCGAATCTGGTTTATGTCTGTGCTCTGTCTCGTTCTGAGCAGGGTGACATCGGACCCCGGCTTGGATTGTTTCATGTTTCGCCTTAGCGAAATGCTTCTGACCACTCAGGCGTCAGGGCCCAGCTGGCTTGGTCCGACACGGATGTGAGGGAAAAGTCAGGAGTGGGATTGATGAGGCGAATCACAAACATCGAGCAGAATCTATAAAGATTCTTTTGCTTTGTTTTTGACGTCTGTTCCCCTCCCATTTTGACGAAATCACCAAATCGGGTGTCACGTTTCGAAGAGGGGAAGGGTTCAACGACAGCCGTCTCTGGCTAGGTGCCTCTGCGAGTTCTCGAGCCAGCCGAATGATACATGCAATTAAGGTACCCAGTTTGTAGTCAGTTGTAACATACTATCCTTTGTCGACCATTGGCTCAGTCACGTTACTTAGGTAGGTAGGTAACCCTAAGTTGACTTTGAGTCCTAGTTTTGGCACTTGTTGCTATTGCCGGCAATACCATCCGGCTTTCTCACACGGCACCCTGCACTAGGTGGCATCCTGCACTGGGTGGGTTCCCGTGTCCTTTGCACATAAAAGTTGTCTGTCAGGTGCTCAGAAGGGCCCAGAACTGGTAGCGACGAGAACAAGAAACCGCACCCCCTGAACGACAACGAAGACTAAAGGCTGTCGTCGATGCAGGAGGGTAAGAAGGTGAATCTGAATCTCATCGATTTCAGAGAGATCGGCGACACCAGCAAGCTCAGAGGTATGCTCTCGGACAGCTGTCACTTTGGCTCTGGGACATCGTTGTTGGACCTGGAATTGCATGATCGTTTAGCATGGCTTGACGGCTTGGCCGTGTTCCACTACCATTGCTGGCTTCCTCCTTGGCCCATTCACCTTAAGCCACCTTGACCTATCGTCTCGCCTGTTAGTATCCCGGAGCAAGTCAAGCCATCCTTGGCCAGGTCTAGCTCTATTCTAGTCGGTGGATGCAACAACGGGGGCCAATAGAGGACCCCTTCAAGAGCCACAAATCGAAAGAAGTACCCAGGTGGGGAAGTAACTGTGCGTATTCCAGTATAAATATAAGGTAGGTAAGAAGTACGTACCGATTCAGATAGCCAAACCCTCCTTGAAAACGCCTAGCATCGTTCCTATCGTCGATTTACCCAGTCGTCGAAAGCACATCTCAAACCCCGCAGCAACATTGAGATCAAGTTTGCTCTGCTCCATTCTCGAGTGCCCTCACCAATAGCATATGTCCGCTGCCATTAAACCTTGCATCTGCGGTGCTGTAGCTACATGTATGTTACAATGATTAATAAAACATCTGAGACTTAGACTATGCGTAAACACGTTTATGACTATTACTTAGATGCAGTGAAGTCATTTTGTGGAGTAGAAGCAGAGGTGTTTAGCGAAAGCCGCCACTAGCAGGGCTGCTAGATGTGAGCCTCGCCACTATTAGCACATAGGGCGGTTGAGAACTGTCGACTAGCACAATTGCCAATGGTGCTATAAGGGAGAGCCATTGATGGCCGGAGTCAATACAGATCAATCGTGTGTATGTATAGGCATAAAAAGTTGTTGAAAGTTTTGTATTGATGTCTTCGCCCTTCGAACATGGTGTAACTGTAAGGACTTACATGGTATCCATGTTCTATATGTACTGTAACGGGCTGTGCCCGAGGTGGGCCTCGGTAACCCTCGGCCAGCTCACGTACAAGCACGGTCCACCGAACCCCTGGATGAAGCTATTCCCAGTTGCCCCACAGCGCACCGAACATTCTAGCAATGCGCTCGGGCCATCGCGCTCGCGATCATAAAGCAGCCCCACGAGCTGCCAGACTCTCTCATCTTTCCTTTTCTTCTTCAAGTTTAGTGTACTCGTAGAGTCGTCACCAGTTAGTTGCAATATACTCCTGGGACCGTTACATGTACAACGCAATGGAAAATAGTAACAATAAATCCCTAGATACACCTCGATGTTTTCGCCCTAGATCCATGTACCTCTCCCCCAGTCCCACTCTCGACATTTAACTAATAACCTGCAAATCCCTCTCCTCTACCTCGAGTTGAGCGGAGAGCAACTGAGCTCGGTAGGACTGGAATGATAGCTTAGCTCGACAGGACTGGGATGATAGCCTAGCTCATACACGGGGCGATACTGGGCGGGAGGAGGAGGAGGAGGGGCCTGTGACTTCCCCGCCTCGGCCACAGCAGCATCGGGGGGCGGAGGCTCAGGGTAGGCTCTCCGCTGGAGGTCGAGGAGAATTTTCTGTTGTTTCCTCAGGTACCGGAACCACAATATGCCGCAGATGATCACCACGATCCCGAAGATGGAAACGCCCACCCCGATGCCCGCCTGGGCGGCAACCGGGAGGCTTCCCCCGTCCCCTCCCCCTCCTCCTCCTCCTTCAGCTACTCCATCCGTTCCCCCAATGCCATCGCCAGGTACCCTGCTGGATGGGGTGGGTTCGCCTTGGTCTAGGGCGGACTGAGTGGCTGTTGAAGATGTCGATGGCAGTGCGGTTGTAAGGTCGGTCGACATGGAGGGACCCGTACTGCTCGATGACGACGACGATGATGTGGTGGTTGGAGAAGGCTGGTCGGTGATATTGAAGTAGCCGGACGACATTGTGCGTCCTGTAATACGCCCCGTCGCATTTTCGGGACCTCCCTCCTTCAGCCAAAAGAAAAAGACGTTTGAGGTCTCCAGATCAAAGTCGTACAGTTGTACCGTCCAGTCAAGTACGTCCGCGGGACCGGTCTTAGCTTCTTTACGAGGAGGTTTCTTGAGTTAGATGCGGCACTGGAAAGACAATGAAGTTGAAGACTTGGGGCTGTCCAGGTACTCACGGTAGATGACTGGCCCCGGCCTGGCGGAACCACCGGAAAGCGTCTGTTGCCATAGAGTGATGGTGTACGAGGTAAGATTTGTGTGGTACTGGATGTTGTGAACGTCTCCAACATGCCATAGCTCCCTTTTTGCGGACGGTTGAAGCCACTGGCAGGACGCAATTGGGATGATGAAGGCGAATACTACCCAAGCCAGGGCGTCAATGGGAGTCATGTCAAGGGATTGAAGACCATCAGTCCATCATAAGAAGCTGGGAAGTTGAAACCAAAGAAAACAAGGAAATGCAGGGCCTGCGCCGCTTCACACGCTCCATGTCGTCTTTAATACTGCCCACCACTCCATACTTGGGTGTCCTCGCCGCAAATGGCGGCCCCCAACGTTCATCCTTCAAAACGCCGCAGGACATTGTGGTGGCTGCAAGGAGCCTGTTAGCGAAGTTCGCGTACCAAGTCTTGATTTGATATCCTAGTGCCAGAAGTCCAATCACAACCCGTCTTTTAACGCCCCGCCCTTGATCTGCAGCTTCCTCACCATCACACTTTGGGGCGTTTGGAGAGTTCCGGCCCCTCGGCTACCTCGTGTCCTATTTTGGATGAGGCTGATTTTTGAAATCGATACACCATCTTCATCCCCTTTTCCTTTTTATCTTTTCTTATAATTCCGAAGATACGATGGACTTGCGCCTATTTGCGAAACGGCGTTTTTATGCGCTCACCACTGCCTTGATTATCACCCTTTTATTCTTGGGATTCCATACTCTCGGTAATTCGGGGATTTCAGCGTCTGGGAACCACCGACAAGGCTCAGCGGGCGGCCTGATACGCGACATCTACAATGCCACGCTTGGCGTGAGTTTGAATTCCATTGTCGCAGCACTTCTATGATGATGACCCGAGATCCTAATCGCCCCCACAGTTCGAAAAAATATTCGTCGTCGGTCTACCGTCCCGGTCGGACCGTCGTGATGGCATAACACTACAAGCTGCTCTTAGCGATATGCAATTAGAGTTTGTCGATGGAGTCATGGGCAAAGACGTCCCTGACAAGGCCGTCCCAATGGCTAAAGACAAGGAGCGTCTTCGCGACGCGTCCATAGGCTCATGGCGCGCACACATGAATGCTGTCCGAGAGTAAGTAGGATTTTCCTTCTCCCAATCATGCATGTTCAACCTGTTGTTTGAAATAAGGTGAAATACTAATTCCTGCGTAGAATCGTGCAGCGGAATCTATCTTCAGCTCTCATTATGGAGGACGATGTTGACTGGGACGTGAGGATAAAAGACCAGCTCTACGACTTCGCGCTGGTGTCGCAGACACTCACACAGCCCTTGCGTGGTCGCACCGACGCATATGCTGACCCGACATATCCGAGGCCATCGGAGGATTCACCTGAGACGCCGCCTGAGCTGGCTTTCCACCACCTCCCTGCTACTGTGCCCGCAACCACCTCCCCGTACGGTGACGATTGGGACCTCCTATGGGTCGGTCACTGCGGGATGCATTTCCCCTTCAAAAACGGCAAGAGCATCCCGCGCGGCCGAGTGATCCGGCCCGACGACGAAACGGTTGCGCCGAAGAAGAACCTTTGGACCTTCAACATACCTTTCACCCTCGTCGAAAAGTACCCGGAGCACACACGCGCCTATCACCACGTACAGGAGGGCGTGTGCACGCTGGCGTACGCCCTCAGCCAACGCGGGGCCCAGAAACTGCTGTACGAGGTTGGGCTCAAGGAAGTCACCGCTGCCTACGACATCCTGCTGCGCTTCTTCTGCGAGGGGGTCAAGGGCCGTAAGGCCGGGCGCCAGTGCCTGACCACCCAGCCGACCCTCTTTGCCCACCACCGCCCCGCCGGCCCGAGGGGCGCGATGAGTGACATCGGGAATCACAAGGGATGGCAGGATAAGTCTATGACGGATATAATTCGGTGGAGTGTGCGGATGAATGCTGACGTGCTCCTGGAAGGGGGCGAGGATATGACTGATCAGTGGCCGGACAAGGCTAAATAAGTAGCCATGGGCTTGGGGGATTTTGGATAATGAACTTTTGGGTATGAGGGCGTATGGTGTTTGTATCTTCGCTTTTCTTTTGATACCGCGATCTACCATTGAGTGGAATCTTCTACCAAGCAGAACACTTTTTTCTACAACTTAACTACCTAGTGCCTGATCTTGCAATGTGACGGCTGCTCAATGATAGACGCTTGATTTGCCGTGATGGATAATATAGTGAAGTACCGGCTCTATGCCAGTAGGGAAATCAAATCACTCTCTCGTGGCAACCACCTACAAGCCACTGCTCATATCAATTACATCGCTACAAGTACCTAGGTATACCGGACGTCGGGCGTGGGCTGGAGATCCACAACCAAGACGCGGGCAACAGCATCCTTAATCGCCTCCCGCCCGTGGAGCAAGTCGCCTTCGATGAAATCTAGCCAAGCTGCTACAACCTGACCTATAGCCGACTTGCCGCTGCAGAAGGGCCCGCCCATGATGATGACTCTTCGTGTTGGGTTGATGCTGTGAATTGTTTAACGACCCCGACTCCGGAGCGGCCTACTCTAACATTCTACTTTGGAATTTGGATATGTCGATAGGGGGCGAGATCCCGGCGCCAATAATGTATCTCCATCGCGAATACTTGGGACGCGCCGGCACAGTTTGGAGACGGAGGCGGCCCCGATCCGGGAACCGAACGGGATGAGGGGGTCTCGCCCGGTGAAACACCGGAGGGAGCGGTGGGCCGAGTGTTAGCAACCGTATCCCAACCATCGGCCTGTAATTGAGATTTGCCTCCAAGGTAATGTCACGTGTCAGACACGTCACTTTAATCCAGACGCACCTGCCAGATGTGAGGCTGAGATGCCTCAGGAGTCAGCCTACTGCCACATTCTCTGCCCATTGGCCTTTGTGGGGTCTTGCTCCACTCTTCCTGGGCAGCCGGTCAAGCTAACGTCCCCTAACGAATAACGACACGGTTATTCAGCGAGCCAAGCTTGCGCATGGCTGCTGGGGTCTCGACCACGCTGAACGACGTCAACCCGAACAGCCCCGTCCCAGCCGCCGCTTCCACACGACCTGCGACTCGCAACTCGCGAACTCGATCGAAACCATCTTCCCTTGTATCGGCAACCTGCGACCCGATTCTCGGGATACGCAAGCGGATAGCCACAGGTGTCGCTTTTCAAGTCAATTTTGATGCCTGTGTGTTAATAATCACTTTGTCGTTGCCGCGACGTTTTAGTACTTGGGTAGGGGGACCTGGGCATTTCAATCTCGGTTCACTCAAGAACAACCCACAGCCCACATCCGACACAACCTACCCGCCGCAACAACAGACGATACTCGGACCCCACCTCCGAGTTCCGATCATTCCACCTTTCCTAGATCATGACGTTTGTCCGCCGCCAATAGTTCACCATGACGGCGATTTCTCTCGACGTGCCGCGGCCTACCCAGCATGGCCGAGGGCAGAACTCAGCTCAATTCTCACGAACCGCCGCGCTTGCCGTTTCTGCCGCTTCCTCTCCTGCCCGCCACCCCGGGTCTTTCTCTCGACAGACTACTCATGCCATGTCGCACCTACAAGCTCAGTATGCCGAAGCCTCCGCTTCGGCTATGGCGCCGCAGCCAAACGGCAACGCGCGCGCGGTTTCACCTGGCAATGCGCCCATGCGCCCAGGGCATCCGCTTGCCAACGGAAGACGAAACACATCGCCGATTGCCTCATCGCGACGGCCGTCGAGCGCGCCTGGAGACAATCAACCGGTCGCGTCGAGTAGCCGCGTTGATGGCGGACATGCCGAAGAGAGCAGCCGTTCCGCGGTGACAAGACCGGCCAAACCCCCTCTGCTTCGATCAAAGAGCGAGCACCACCCGCGATACGAAGAAGTAGACGACGACGTCGAGGAGGAATACCACGATCTGGGCGCGAGGCATGGTTTTGAGGATCACTACCTATCCGAGGATGTCATTGCGCACCTCGCTAATGTAAGTGGCGCGTTTGTTACAATGGTGATCGGTGTGTGGTGGGGAGGCTAGCGTTCTCTTGGTTCGCCACCACCGTATACCCAGGCCTGTGTGCGCCCTGTGTCTCGCATGATCTCACAGGATTGCCGGTGCCGATAGTAGAAATTGAAAGCTGCTTGGGAAAGCCGAAACTGACGCTTTGCAGAATTGGTACATGTATTTTACCGACAAGCGCCATGAAACGACGGGCAAACCCAAGACACCGGCGTTTGAACTCCAGGACTGGCGGATGCGAGACCGACTCAAGACGGTGTCGGCCGCCATTGCTGTGTGTTTGAATATCGGCGTGGAGCCACCGGATCAGCTGCGGACTGCACCGGGTGCCAAACTCGAGGCCTGGCAAGATCCGACTGTCCCGCCAGTGAGCAAGGCCCTCGAGAACATCGGCAAGTCGCTACAAGCGCAATACGAAACCCTGGCCCTCCGAACCCGTTACAAGCAGTACCTTGATCCGTCTATTGAAGAGACCAAGAAATTCTGCATCTCCCTACGCCGAAATGCGAAAGATGAACGGGTCTTATTCCATTACAACGGCCACGGGGTACCCAAACCCACTGCTTCCGGCGAGATCTGGGTTTTCAACAAGAATTACACGCAGTACATTCCAGTATCGTTGTATGACCTCCAGCAATGGCTTCAGGCGCCTACCATTTTCGTGTGGGACTGCTCCGAGGCAACAAACATCCTCAAGAATTATCACAAATTCGTCGACAAGCACGAGGAAGAGGATGAGGAACATGCGATCAAAGACCTGAACCACGAGAAGACCAACTACCGCCCCTATATCCATTTGGCGGCTTGCGACTCCAAGGAGAACCTTCCGACCAACCCCCTTCTTCCCGCTGATCTCTTTACTTGCTGCCTAACGACACCGATCGAGATGGCTCTCTGGTTCTTTGTTTTACAGAACCCACTTGGCACTAACCTTTCGCCCGAGAGAGCACGGAAGCTTCCCGGGAGACTCCAAGAACGGCGGACACCATTGGGGGAGTTGAACTGGATCTTCACCGCGATCACGGATACTATCGCCTGGACAACCCTCCCTCGCCCTCTGTTTCGCAAGTTCTTCCGCCAGGATCTGATGGGTGAGCACCTCGCCGTTTCAACATACTTGTTTCGGATTTTGCTAATCCAGCTTCCACAGTGGCGGCCTTGTTCCGTAACTTTCTTCTGGCGCAGCGAATCATGCCTGTCTACGGATGCAACCCTCAATCTTATCCTGAGCTTCCCGATACGCGGCGACACCCCCTCTGGGAGAGCTGGGACCTTGCTGTTGACATGGCTCTAGCGCAACTGCCCATGTTGGAAAGACGAGAGACCGATGGCGTCCCGTACGAATACGTCAACTCCACCTTCTTTACAGAGCAACTCACGGCTTTCGAGATCTACCTGACGAGGGGTGATGCGGTCTCGCAGAAGCCTCCGGAGCAGCTGCCCGTAGTACTCCAAGTTCTCCTTAGCCAACAACACCGGCTCCGAGCCCTGATCCTTTTGGGGAGATTCCTTGACCTCGGACCCTGGGCCGTGCAGCTGGCACTGAGTATCGGCATCTTCCCGTATGTGCTCAAGTTGCTACAGTCGGCTGCCCAAGAACTCAAGCCTGTTATGGTCTTCATTTGGACTCGTGTTTTGGCTGTGGACATTTCGTGCCAACAAGACCTGATCAAGGACAATGGCTACACTTACTTTGCAGCTATAATGAAGCCGCAAGAGACATTCCCTGTCGTCGGTGTCGTGGTTCTGGACGAGCACAAGGCCATGTGCGCATTCATTTTGGCCATGCTTTGCAAGGGCTTCAAGCCCGGCCAGATCGTTTGCAACTCGACTGACATTATGACCTACTGCCTACATCATATCGAGCACCCCGAGAATCCTCTACTACGCCAATGGTCGTGCCTCTGCATTAGCCAGTTGTGGAGGGATCTTCCGGATGCGAAATGGAGGGGCATTCGGGAAAATGCTCACCTGAAACTGTCGTACCTAATCAAGGACCACTGTCCCGAGGTCCGCGCTGCCATGGCGCACGCCATGACCACCTTCCTCGGCATCCCCGATATCACCGATGAAGTGGCAAGGATCGAGGAGGGTATCGCCTGGGCCATGCTGGAGCTGGCGACCGACGGTAGTCCTATCGTCCGGAAGGAGCTGCTCGTCTTCTTCTCCCACTTTGTTCTTCGCTACGAGAGCAAATTCTTGGTCGCCGCCTACGAACAGCTTCTCGAGGAGAAGGAGTACCAGCTGTTCGCTCCGCCAGAAGATGGCCTCGATCATAAGATGGGCCTGCACTTTGCGCGACGCGAGAACCGTGAGAGAGACGGGACCATCACACCTACTGCATTTGGTGTGGCCCACGATTCGGTTTTTGCAGCGTGCTGGAAGCACATCAACATCTTGAGCGTTGATCCTCACCCCGAGGTCCAGAGAGATGCCACTAATATTCTGGATTACGTTCACCACGCGCTGCTGCACTCTCCTGTGGGTGCCCAAGCACAAACTCTCATGGACGAGATCCTCCGGCGCGCTAGAAAAGTGTCGAGAGGTGACATGAGCCAGAGAATCAGTGTAGCCGGCACCCGCACTGCGGCAGCTCAACCGATGCCATCTCCCGGTCTTCTTAAGCGGACAGCGAGCTACTTGTTTGGGCCGCTCATGGGGACGCTCGATGCCGCCGCTAATGCTCCGACTCCTCCAGCAACACCTGCCTTGCAGAGGACGTTCTCCCAACGAAGTCGTAAGGGGCCAAGTCACGAAAACGCCCCCCCTGAGCAGCACGACCAGGTCGCGCCCCCTTCAAACTACCATATTGCTAATGAACCGCTCTGTGCCGGTTACACTGAGCGCAAGCTCAGAGAGACCCCTACTCTCCCCTTGGCCAGCACATTCTTGGACTGGTCAACTGAATATTTCCGCGAGCCTCAGATGAAGGCGCCCGAAGCCGAGGAGCCCGGCAGCAACGAGTATAACGAGCGGTTATGGCGTAGAGCACGAAACGAGGCCGTTCTTAGAGAGACGCAGCCACAAAAGACTCACGCCAGGACGCATAAGTGGAACGGCCAAGCGGGTGTCATCCTCACCAATTCACAGCCGTCCAAGATGACTTTCCACCAGTTTGAGAACCACATCGCCGTCGCGGACGACGGCAACACGGTCACGATCTGGGACTGGAAGACTAATTCCCGCAAGAGCCGCTTCTCCAACGGAAATCCCGAAGGGTCCAAGATCTCGGACATGCGGTTCATCAATGAGGATGACCAGGCCCTCCTTATGACTGGTTCTTCGGATGGCGTGATTCGCATTTACCACAACTATGACAGCGACGCAGACGTCGAACTTGCGTCCTCGTGGCGCGCGCTTACGCACATGGTCCCTTCCAACGTCAACTCCGGGATGGTCTTCGATTGGCAGCAGGTCAACGGTCAAGTGCTGGTGGCCGGCGATGAGCGGGTCATCCGGATTTGGAACGCGGGCCATGAGATGTGCACGCACGAGATCCCCGCGCGGTCCGGCTCATGCGTAACGGCGTTGGCATCCGACCAGATGACGGGCAACATTTTTGTCGCCGGCTTTGGCGACGGCGCCATCCGCGTCTTTGACGCGCGCATGAAGCCGCAGGAGACCATGGTCCGCAAGTGGAAGGACGAGAGCAGGCAGTGGGTGCGCTCCGTGCACATGCAGCGCGGCGGCCAGCGCGAGCTGTTGTCTGCTAGTCGCAACGGCAAGGTTCACCTCTGGGATATCCGTATGGAGCAGCCGCTCAATACGTTCCAGACAACCAAGGATGTGTTGCGAACTGCGAGCACCCACGAGCATTTGCCCGTGTTTGCTGTGTAAGTGTTGCTTTTACCCCTAGGGCGTTTTTCTCTGTGAGCTAGAAACTAACTGGTTGTTGAACAGTGGCACCTCGGCGCACCTGGTCAAGATCTTTGACTTTGACGGACACGAAATCACCCGTGTTGAGCCTTACTCTGGCTTCCTGGGCCACAAGGCCGCTCCCCTCACCTCCACCGCGTTCCACCCACACCGTATGCTCCTGGGCTGTGCCGCCCGTGGCGACAACCATGTCAGTCTCTACGCGTGTAGCAACGAGCGGGTTGGCCCGTTCTGAGGAAGGTTTCCTTGCTTGCTTTTGTTTCTTTTTCTTTTATCAATTGCATTGCATGTCTCTTTCCCAAGGCTGGCATGGTGGGAGACACTTATTGGTCATATCAGCTTTCCAGTCCCATGGCTCTTTCTCTGGCGTTTCCAAGGCATACAGGCGGAGGGATACCAAGTGGCGTTTCGGGTATAGCGAGAAGGAGCACAGCCGGAAAGGGGCATCGGGGGATTTCTCAGCGGAATTGCTTGCGCTGTGGTTATTGGCAACACTAATTAATACCTTTCACGGTTTCTGACTGGTGCCAAATCGGGGGCCTCTGGGTTCGATCGTCGTGGCCTGGATGTTAGACGTCGAGTTGCTTTCCTGCTTCGGCCACTTGGTAGGGTTTGTGATTGCTTGATTGTATTATGTGTATCGTCTTCGAGTGTGCTTATTGTAGATGACCTAACTAAAGCCTTGACACGGACCCTTGATATGAATTGAGTTTCAATCCCCATGGTCTCCAGCATTAATTAACTCGTTTTAAAGGAGCTGCGTGGTCACAAAGTCCAAATAGGACGGAAATTGTGGCGGACGAGAAATGGGAGATGGGTCTTAACTCCCGAAGTCATGTCCAACAAGACCGTCTTTCCCCTATGGGTTCTTCGTCACCACGAAGGGGCATAGCTCGGCTGGCTGCCTTCATCCGAGGGCCGCCTTCAACTCGGCGGCCCGGAGCCTTTCCTCCTGGACTGGATTCTTACTGGCCAGTCATATGTCCTTGGACTTGCAACGAGTCACTCATACCGAATGAGTCACCCGCCGACTGATCGTCTATTAATCCCAGTCATCATCGTCATCGTTGGTTTTCATCCCATCTCGGCTACTCTTGATACCCCTGCTGCCACCCGCAGCCCTCTCCTCCTCGGCATCCTCCGCCGCCCTCCTGCGTTTCAGCACACGGATATCGTCGTCTTTCAACGCGCCCACCTCGACTAATATCTTATCCAAGTCGAGCATGCTCATCCGGACCCCACCCACCGTTGCCAGCGTGACCACTTGCTTGACGATGTCCCCCTTGCTATAGACTAGAATTGTAGGGCAGTTGCGTTCCGGGTAGCCCTCGATGGCCTTATCGGCGCGAATCTCGCAGAACTTGATGTCGCCGTATTCGCGCGCCGCCTGGCGCCAGAGCTCCGACAGCACGCGCGACTCGACATTGCTGCCCTGTGGCGAGGCGAGGTTGACGAGCACGGGCCCGGCCTGCGAGGCGGCCGTCACCTCGCGCTCGTAGTCGGGCTTGGAGAGCGGGTAGACGGAGCCGTGCACCGACGTCTTTTGCAGGGCGGCGAGCTCCTGCATGCGCTTCTGCCGGTAGGTCTCGAGGAAGGCTTCGTCTTCTTCGTCTTCGAGGTCCGAGAGGTCGGACAGGTCCTTGCCTTCGAGCCGGTTCTCGTGCGCGATTCGCCGCGCTTCCAGGATGGCTTCTTCGATGAGCGGGGTCGGGGAGGGCGGCTTCTCGGGGATGACGCCGTGCTTGCGGAGGATGTCGTTCCTGTGAGTCACGCTGTTAATATGGCACTGGGGATAATCGTGTGGCCAGGCTGGTCTGACCATTCTGTGTCGGCATTGGGGTCGTCTATGGGAACTGCGATTCGCTGCTCTGTTGGTGCTGCCATTTTGGAGGCCTTCTCGGGGTTGTGCCGTGGTGGTTGTAGTTCGTAATACACTGGTTACTCTCCGAAACAGCCAACGGCTGGTCAATAACGGCAGACAAGCTCGGTGTTATGAGATATTGCTGCCTAATGGTTGTCGTCGATGCATTCGCGTCCCTCGAAGTGAAGACGTACCCCAATTGCCCCCACCTTGAATGCTTCAACCCCACCATGCTTGAGTTCCGCAACTGCCCAAAAGGCAGCCCCACTTTGCCTTGCATCAACAGGGGCTAATCCATCTCTTATTGGTCACGCGAGCAAGCCCTAACAGACTTGCTCCGAGGCTAGCCAAATTTGCCTTTTGCTCCTCACAGACCCAAATTTGGCCTCGAAGTTTCGTTCCTGCTGGGTCGCCTGAAAATCCCCTTTGCAACCATCAACGAGCCAGAGTCTGCCGCCAACCCCATCCAGATTTCATCAATCAAGCTACTGCTCGTCCTTTCGACATTTCGGAAGTAATCAGTCAAGATGGTAAGAAGCCGAAACTCTGCCCGATTTTTTTCGCCATCCTGCCCGTTCGACGTCCCTCTCGCGAGTCACGAGCCCTAGGTCAACACCACATCACGCCGCCGGGAGGATCTCAATTTTGGAGCCGAACATCGGAGTTTGGCCGCGGCCCAAAATTGCGGCGTGATACGGAGGCACTTGCGGAGAGCACGGACTTTGGACGGGCAGGAGGAGGAAATCGTCATGAAGAGGGCGTTATGCTGACGTATGATTTCTCGGAAAGGTTCTCGCCGTTGATCTCCTCAACCCCAGCCCGGCTGCTGAGGCCCGCAAGCACAAGCTCAAGGTACGCCGAGATTTCGACAAGCCCGCCCCTAGGTCGATAATGCTGACAATATGCAGACCCTTGTGCCCGGTCCCCGCTCATTCTTCATGGACGTCAAGTGCCCCGGGTGCTTCACCATCACCACCGTCTTCTCCCACGCCCAGACCGTCGTCATCTGCCAAGGCTGCACGACCGTCCTCTGCCAGCCGACCGGTGGCAAGGCTAGACTTACTGAGGGCTGCTCGTTCCGGAGGAAGTAAGCGGTTCGCTCGCGACTGTTTCCTTTCCTTGGGCATCATGGCATGGTAATGGGGTCATCTCGGTATCTGCAAGGCTGGGTTCGAGTTGGGCGTCTAGACACATTACTCTCGATCGTCAAATCAATCTCATTTGCGGATAGAAGATGGATTCGCCAAAAATCACCCCGCACAACAAATCTGGGAGGGCGTTTGGGGTCCGGATATCTAGCATCATCGACTTCTCCGACTTTCTCTCGATCTTCGTTTTTCCGATCGTTCGTCTTGTCTTTTGCTGTACAGGCAGGTGATACTGCATGGGAGGATCGCTGGCAGAGGCATTCTCACAAGCGTCTAGACTTCCTTGCCACGGGCGGGTGGTAGGGGCTGCTAAACGCGAGGACGTGGAGCGCTGAGGACCGCCGAGGGCCTCGGTGCGGTGACAGAAAAAAGGGGGCATCATTGTTGCTTTACGACGACAAATTGACGAGATTCCATGACCACGCCAATGTTGTTGGATCGATGTGAGTGACTAGGTTGCGGCACAGCTGAATCGTGTCTCCATGTTTCCGAGCGGCTCGGTGGTGCCATCCAGGGCAAGCCAACAAACTTGCGACATCTGCCGTAGCAATCGAATTGGGGGTGATGTTGCGACAACTTAAACGCGAGCTTGTTCCAAGTAATATGGGGAGTGCCGGTTGGGTGTATTTTTGGATTTGTTTCACATGGGCGAGGCCAACCCCAGGCTATAACCCCGGATGACACTTGTGGATATCTCGACCCGAGCCTCCCAACCAATTCCCAGCGTGCTGCGCCAAACAAAGTGTTTCATACAACGTCGGCCGCGTCTTAGGCCGCTGATGATGTGTTCTGAATGAACTGACACAGTAACTATGCCGCAGGACCGAGGACCTCAGCCACGCTAATGAAAGGGGAAATCGTTTCATAAAAAAAAGCGCTGCCAACTGAGAGCAGAGCAAGCGAATTACAGAAAGATTATCCTGGAGGGAAAAGTAAGGGATTAGCACAGAACTGGCATTGCTGTCGGGTGAGACCACCAAGTCGGGCCCGGAGTTCCATGAGAGGCTCTGGGCACACTCCCGGCAGTTGACCCTGACCTTCAGCACGCCGAGGCTGGCTGCACGTCCCAGCCCCGATTTCCAGCCCCGAGGAATCAACCAATCCCGTGCAAGCTGATCCAATTAACGCGTCAAAACACGGTTGTCGCGCCTTGATTTCGCAGGGGACCCACACCGGATTTCCGAATCGGTCAGCTCCATTTTGGGCTATTTGGTTTCGGCTGCATCCCCCCAGTCTTCTCTTTGTTCTTTCCCCTCGATCCACGATCAACACTAACTACCCCCGTTCGTTCAACCCCTCGTTTCCCTTGACAACAATTACTGGGTCCTCGACGACATAACATACCAAACCCACTTGAATTGACCGATTGCATCGCAACAAAAAATGGCGGGTCCTCGCACGAAGCGGCAATTCGCCGGCGCAGCTACCGATCCTGCGCAACGCTCCATCACCTCATTCTTCAACAAGACTACAAACACCACCACGTCGGCCAATGCCGCTTCGAGAACGACGAGCCAACCGCCTCTCAATGGCCCTCATATCCCAGGACAAGTTCAAACCGACCTCTTGAATGTCGGCATGCGAGTCCGTAAGGCCATCCCCGAAGGCTACAAGACCGGCAGCGCCTACAGCGGCTTCACGCTCTGGGCCGAAGACAACGCCGCCAGCAACCCCACCCCCGCCGACGACACCTACGCGACCGAAGCCAACTCCACCACAGCACCCATTTCTCACCTGCGCGAACTGGAGCCCTTCTGCGGTATCAACCGGGTCGGCGGCTTGGCCTTCCAACCCTCCCACAACACCAACAGCAGCAGCTCAGTCATGAACGACATGGACGACATGGACGCCATGCCCGGCCTAACCAGCAGCCAAGACACCATCTCCAGCACCCCCTCCTCCTTCCCATCCTCCTTCCCAACCATCACCACCGCCTTCACCCCCATCACCACCCCCACCCCAACCCGCAAACGCATCTTCACCTCCGACGAAGATGACACCGACGCCGCCACCACCACCCCAAACAACAACAGCACCACCACCACCCTCCCCTACCGCGGCCCCGTGCGCCTGAGCAGCGACAGCCCCGAGGCGTGGCTGCTGGAGCTGGAGGAGGAGATCTCGCCGCGCAGCGCGGCGCCGCCGGCCGGGCTGTGGGAGAGCGCGCGCGTGCTGGCCGTGCCGCGGCGGGCGCGGGCGCTGAGGTCCGGGGGGAGTGGTAAGGGCTCTGTTGGTGGTGGTGGTGGGCAGGAGGAGAATGTCATGGTGGTGGTGCGGCGCGAGGATGGGAATGATTTTGAGGAGGCGAGCTTTTTGGATTATGGCTTGACGGCGGCGGATGGGAGGATGGATGTTGAGTGATGGGAGAGGAGGGGAGGTATGTGGCTGGGCTGGGATGGTCGGTCGATGGGGGTGATGGTGTGGTGGGTAATGGCATTGCGAGGTTCATGGCGTTTTCCTTTTCGCTTTTTACATCTCTCTGCTGAGCCTCGAGCAGGCAGAGACGGGTCTGCACTATACCAGGGTTATAGGAGGCGGGTTCTGGCTTATTACTTATACTTGCATGTTTTTCTGAGGACGACGGCGTTTGTCACGAGGAGCACGGTGGACACACCGAGAGGGTTGCATTCTGCTTATTGTCCGAGCATACCTACGACGCGTAGCGCGAGCAAATGAAATGAAATGAACATTAAATAACAGTTACCTCGTGAAGTGGTGCTGTGGCTTTAAGCCACAGTATCAAAGTGAAAACCTGAGTAGATGGCGTGGCTGCGCCAGACTTACAGCGCGGGAAAAGGATCCCGAAACTCGAGCAGGTCCCTCTGCCCGTAGAACTCACCGGCCACGGTCAGGACCATGTTCAGGGTCGCCCGCATGTTGACCCGGGCTTCGGCCTCGTCCAGGGTGGCTGTTTCCTCGTCGCTGCTGCTATTCCGTCGGTCCGCAGGGGTGTCGGCATCGGCTGTGGCTGGAACCTCTTCCTGAGCGCCCGAATTCTCCTCGAGCCGCGCCAGCAGTCGGGCCTTGGCAGCCGCAATGTCAGCGGCGATGTCCTTGTTACCGGCGGTCGAGGGTGACTCGTCGTCAGTGACCTCGCCCTCGTCAATGTCCATATCCATCTCCCCATCTTCGCCATTACCAGCGTCAGCGGTGGCGGCGGCGGGCCGCTGAGACTTCGCCGACGTAGCAATCACCTGTTCCTCCCCATCCTCGTCCAATACCATCTCCTCGACAAACTCCTCTTCATCATCCCCATCGACATTCCCCTCCAAATCACCCCCCACCTGCTCTCTCAACGCATCCATATGCGCGATACTCACCATCATCAGCACCGCCCTCTTGCCCAGCTCCCGCACCCAGCCCACCTCAACATAGTCCATCTCGCCCTGGTCCGGCAGGCGCGCGAGCAGGGCCCAGATCCAGCGGCTGGTGCGCGGGCGGAGCTCGTAGCCGCGGCGGATGAACTTGCCGCCGAGGATGACGCGCAGCAGCTTCAGCACGCTCTGGCGCTTCAGCGCCGCGATCTGCGCGGGCAGCGGGTCGGTGTGCCGGATGCGCTTGGTCCACACGCGGAAGGTCCACGAATTGGCGCCGAACGAGCCGACCTCGGTGCCGTGGTCCCGCGGCAGGGCGGCAATGGCCGATGCGGATGGGGTTCGGTGGAGGAGGGCGCGGAGGCGCAGGAAGCGCGCGGTGAGCGAAACGAAATAGGCTTTGCGGAGGGCGGCGTTCTGCGCTGCGACGCGGTCGGCTTCGGCGACGGGAAGGATTTCCCCTTCTTCGGCTCCGTCGGGGGAGGTCGTGGACGGGTCTGGGTCGGGCGCTGCGGTATACGCGCCGTCGTGGTAGTAGCCTCGCGAGTCGCCGACGCCGTCGGCGTAGATGCTGCGGTCGATGGCGTCGGAGCCTTGTAAATGGGTAGGGAGCTCAGGCCCAGCTTTGGGGGCCACTAAAACGTTTGGAACGCCACTTGCTTCTTTCCTGTGAGATACTTACCATTAGTTTTCCCAAGTTCTTTTGTTCGTTTGCGATGTTCACGATTCACGTCCGGCTGGGGGTGGGGATTGTGATTTGATTTAGCAGGTGCTGGATGATGATGGTGTAATCACAGGAGAATAAAAGGCTTACCGGACGGCTCTTAGGTAGGCGAGCGCCTCGGCATTCTGTTCGAATTCAAGATCATCATCTGAAAACTGGGCGGATCCATCGTCATCGAGACCGGGGAAGGCAGTTCGTTGGCCGTAGGTGGGATCGGGTTTGCCCTCCACCTGCTTCGGTTTGGAGGGTTGCTGTTCTCGGCGTCGCTTGTTTGATGATGACTCGTTATCATCACCGGCCATCACGGCATTGTGATTGCGCTTCGGCCCCATCGTTGAATTTTGAACGTTGCATCAACGGGGTCGCGCTTTTCGTGCATTGAGGTTCAAGGATTCGTCTGGGTTTGGGAACCTTTGGTATCCATTGGTCACATTATTGCTTACAACGATTCACAAGGGATCATGGTTGATTCATACCCCCGATAGGTCTCTAGCTTACCGATAAGCGAGATAAACGACGGCTGCCCCTCCATGCCCCGCCAAAAAGATGGGTGCCCCTCAACTCCGAAGTGTGTCAGGCCGGGATCTTCAGTGACTAAATTTCGACTCTCACGACTTGAGGCGCAAGAGATTTATACCCCTTCCTTCCAACCCAATTACGCCAATTCCACATCCCAACAACCACCAAATACCTCCAATCCATAATAACCCGAAAATGGCTGAACCTCCGGTAAGCCCAGCTCCTCCTCCAGCCGAGACTCCTGCCGCTGCTCCTGCTGCCGAGGGTGGTGAGGACGGCGGAGTTTCAAAGAAGGCCGCCAAGAAGGCAGAGGCCAAGGCTAAGAAGGAGGCCGAGAAGGCTCGCCGCGCCGCCGAGCGAGCTGCCACCGCTGCCGCGTCTGGTTCTGCTGCACAAACCGAGGACCTCGCCAAGGACAACTACGGCCAAGAAACACACGAGACGAAGCTATCTGCCGATTTGGTCGAGGTTAACGTAAAGACCCTGGGCGATGAGCACGTCGGAAAGTCGATCAAGCTACGCGCATGGATCCAAAATGCCCGCATGCAAGGCGCCAAGATGGCCTTTGTTGAGCTGCGCGAGGAGGGCAACTGGTCAATCCAGGGCATTGTGGCTGCCAACCCGGAGGGCACCCCCGTCAGCCGTCAAATGGTCAAGTGGGTTGGTGCCATCAACCCGGAAAGCTTCGTCGTTGTTGAGGCCAAGGTCCAGAAGCCCCTCGAACCCGTCAAGAGCTGCCGTGTCACCAACTACGAGCTGCACATCACCAAGTGTTTCGTTCACGCCGCTGCCCCCACCGTTCTGGGCATGACTCTCGCTGCGGCGAACAGACCAGTGGCCAACTTCAGCGACGAGGAGGTGCCCGTCGAACAGGAAGTCGAGAAGCTTACTATTGCCTCTGCTGGCGAGACCACCGGCACACCTGCTGCCAGCATGCTTACCCATCTGGACAACATCGTGATGCACAAGCGATCGGCCGTACAGCAAGCCATTGCCGATATCCGTGGTGAGATGAAGGAGTTGTACCGCTCATACTTGAGGTCGCACGGGTTCAAGGAATTTGAGCCCCCATGCCTCATCGGTGCGGCGTCCGAGGGCGGCGCCAACGTGTTCCGCATGCCCTATTTTGAGAAGGAAGCATTCCTCGGTATGTGCCAGGTCCTACTTCATCTAGGATAAACACTAATACACCCAAGCTCAATCACCGCAGTTCTACAAGCAGATCGAGATTGCGGGCGGCCGGAAGCGCGTGTTCAGCGTTGGGCCCGTGTTCAGGGCCGAGAACTCCAACACACCGAGACACATGACCGAGTTCACCGGTCTCGATATGGAGATGGAGATTAAGGACGATTACCGGGAAGTTGTGGTATGTCATCGGTTTTCAGCAGTTCTATCAGTGTACCCGCTAAAATACGTCTAGCATGTGCTTGAAGGCGTTCTGTTCCACATCTTCCGCAACATCCAGGAGCGCTGCCCCGAGGAAATTGCCCTCGTCCGCTCTGTCTACCCCTCTGAGGAGTTCCTGCTCCCCGAACCTGGCAAGGAGGTCCGCCTGACGTTCGCCGAAGGTCAGAAGCTCCTCCGCGAGGAGGGACCCGAGGAGTTCCGCAACGTCACCGACGACGAGGATATGAGCACACCCCAGGAGAAGGCGTTGGGTGCTATCATCCGCAAGAAGTACAACACCGACTTCTACGTGCTCGACAAGTTCCCCGAGGGCGCCCGCCCCTTCTACGCCAAGGAGGACCCGGCCAACCGCAAGGTTACCAACGCGTACGATCTGTTCATGCGCGGGCAGGAGATCTGCTCTGGTGGGCAGCGTATCCATGACCCCGTCGAGCTGGAGGCGCGTATCCGCACCAAGGGTATCGACCCCACCAGCCCGGGGATCAAGGAGTACGTGGACATCTTCAAGCAGGCCGGTGTGCCGGCGCATGGCGGTGGTGGTATTGGCCTGGACCGCGTCGTGGCGTGGTATCTAAACCTGCCCAGCGTGCATCTTGCGGCGTTCTACCCCAGGACTCCCAAGAGACTGCTTCCGTAAGAAAGGGATGGGTGTGCTCATCAGGTACTGGTACTGGTATTGTATGGCCACGGTCCTGGACTACGATCGTGATGAGGTGTGAGATTTCTGATGATAAGCGTGCTAGATAGAAGACTTCTATAGACTTCTGTGCTTGCTGCCAGGGAAGAAGGACTACCTAAGCCCCAAATTGTCCATGCGCAACGTCATCCAGCTTAGTCTTATGACACAAGGTCCTCGCCAACTCATCCAACAACTCCATCTTCTTTTGATTCTTCTCCGCCGTGTCGCTTCCCCTCGTCCCCAGCGCGGCGATCTTCTCAGCAGCCGCCCCAAACTCCTTCCACACCTCGAGGTACTTATCCTCAGGCTTACCAATCCCAATGTTATCAAACGCCTGCTTCATGTTGTCCCGGCTCTGCAAAGCGGCCGCCGCCTTGGTATAATAATCCTGCACGGCAGGATCCTTCGTCCCCGGCTTCTCCTTGTTGTACTCCCGCATCACCACCGCACAATGCATCACGAGCGACGCCAGACCCGCCGCCAGCGCCGTCGCCACGGACGACCCGTCATGAAAGCGCGGCATCTTAGACCCACGCGGGTTAAAGTCCTCCGCCACCTGGCTACCGGGGAAGAAGTAGTCGATCTTGCCCTTATCCTCCGTCTCGGGCGCCGACTGGCCATGCGGCAGCGCCGCCCCGATCCGGAACACATGGCCCGGCGCCTGGCGGTACGGCAGCGAGTCCTTCGCATCCTCCTCGATCTGGTCGCTCGCCGAGCAAAAGATCAAAATATTCTGCCGCACCGCCTCGTCGATGGCCGCTTCGAGTTTCCCAATCGCCTCCGCATCGGGGTCCGTCGCCCCCCCTGGCCCGGCGCCTGCCGCCCCCGCGGCGCCGTTATCGTCGTAGAGGGGGCTGCGCACCCCCGGCGCTTTTTTGCCCTTCACCGTCCAGGAAATCGAGATGATGTTGACCCGGCGGCGGATCGCGCCCCAGATGGCTTTGGCGGCGCTGTCCGCTAGCACGGTGCGTTCGCCGTTGACGAGGCGTTTGTTGTGCACTCGCATGACGTGTAGGGAGACCCAGGGGTTGACCCGCGCGATCATGTTGGCCATGATGGTGCCGTGCCCCTCGGTCGAGCGATGCCAGGGGTTTTCGGTGCGTCCACTTGGTGGGTAGTAGCTTTGGCCGATGGCTTCCACGATGCCGTTGTAGGTGAGGAGCTGGCTTAGTTCGAGGCCATCGTCGATTAGGGCGACCTGGTGATGGGGGTTGTTAGTGACAAGACGGGAACTGGGGAATGCTATTATGAAGTGCAGCCGTGAAAGGGGCGGGTTCCATCTTGTAGGAAAGGGGGTACTGGGCTGCTGGCCGCTTACCTTGATTCTGTAAGGCTCCATATTCATCTGCAAACCCCTGAGAGTGCTGTGGACGGACACCATGGATTTCCTGAACTCGTCCATTGTCAAAACCCATACGTGCTGTCTCTGGGCCACGGTGACTTGACCCCCCGTCGAACTGCTGGTTGGGTCCCCTTGTTCCTCGGCGTTTTGGCTGGCAATCAAGCCATTGATCCTCGGTATGATCTTCACTTCCTTGACTCTCCCACTGGTGTTGGTGATGATATCGTTCTTGAATATCTCTAACATCCTGTTCATCTTCGCGACGCTTTCGAGGCCCTAGTTAGAGTCAGCATTGTCTTGTACCAAAACAGCCTTTCGGCAGTAGTGCCCGAAACTATCGCGAAAGGCAGACATACCGGCGCTGCGTAAACCCTGAGAGTTTTCAATTTCATTAGGCGCGGGATGCCGGCCGAGCTTCCCCAGCCCCTCAAGACCGCCTGATTTCCGCTCCAGTACAGGTTTACATGCTCCACGTCCGGGGCGGCGGCAGCGATGACGTCGGGGCTGATATCGGGCTTGCGCCAGTCCCTGGTAAAAGCAGGATACAGGTCAGCATATGTCCGCCTGTAACGTGGATGGATGGAGACATGTATCTTTCAGGGGTTGTTTATGAGTTCAAGCTGGGGGTTTCTCTTACCATGTCTCCACAAGGATAGACGGGTGGGCTGAATTTCTCGTCCGCGCCGGGGGCTGCTCCTGGTCCTGCGACGCGAGGGGCTCGGTGCCCTGAAGAGCCATCTCAATGGCCGAATCCGTGTGGGCGGGTTCCTCCAGATCGTCCACCTGCAGGCGAAGAATACGCGTCACACCGCAGGACGACAGCTTATCGAACACGCTGACCAGGTCGTTGCGCCCCATCTTGGGGTTTTCTTGTACTTGACCAGAACGCCCTCGACCGTAGGCTTTTCTCTCCGGCTTGTCATGTTTCACGGCTGGGGTGGCCTGATCCAGGCCGGGGATATAAACGTAGGCCAGAGTGTCCAAGAAACCACCTACCGACATGCGTTCTATCAAAGTAATGATGGTGTTGGCCCGGCTATGACCGGAAGCATCAAAGTACAGGTTTTTATCTGATCAAAGAGGGGTTACCAGACAACTAGGTTAGCTTTTATGGTTCACGCAGAAGAGGAATGGGAGTTGATGGTAGCTAGCAACAGGCTGGACATACCAGAGATATCTTTGCCATGGATCAGGTCTCGGGCATCCATATCCGGACGGGACCGAATGTAGTGCAGCCTGAGAAACTGCAGAATATCCATGTAGGCCTTGGCCTTGGCCCTCCTGCTAGTAGCTGCGGCGCTAGGCGCCACTGTCTTCTCCTGTGTCGTCATTTTGGGCGTCTTGTCCTTTGTTAGTTTGGCTGGGGGAGGCTGCTTCGACCAAGCGGACGGCGGAGGCATCTTCCGGGCGTCGTCGTTGATCTCTTTCTTGGGCATCTCCTCAACTATCGACATGCGCCGGGAACTACGGCCCTCGGGGTTCGCCTTCGCCTTAGTCTTGTCGGCCAATTGCCCGTTCATCTCGATGGCTCCGAGTTCCTTCCTAAGGCTCGGTGGCCCTGCCCTAGACTGGTTGTCTTTCCATGTGGTTGGGTTGTCGATTGGGCTGGCGGTCTCCCTACGTTGGAGCTGCGGCTTAGGTCCGGGAGGAGCGGACAGTTGCGCGAGCTTGGCCGCGCGTTGTCTTTGGGCGCTTTTCTTCTCCTCCATGATTTTCTCGCAGTGGGCCAAGGTGCGCTGGCCGTACAAAATGGGAGACTCGTCCCTGTTGTTGAAGGCGCTCTCGCCCATCATCAAGTCGTCTCCCTTGCGTACCATGTCTTTGTAGATGCTGACATACTCGTCAGATCTCTGGTAGCATTGCCGATAGTCGGAAGCGTAATGGATGGGCGTGTTACCGTCGACGTCCTGTGCGGCGACGGTCTCTGCTTTTGCTACTGGGACGAATTCCATTGCTCTCTTCAGAACCGTCTTCGCGTCCGCCTCCGGTCTCACCGTCACCTTCTCATCCGGCCAAGCAAAGATGTGGTGCAGGGCATTCTTGTTGTCGCTGTCCTTGGCATCAAGGAGGTTCGGAAATCCCTCTGGCCAAGCTTCCTTAACTTGGCGGATGAATTCGTCGTTGTTGAACGTTATGGCCACCTTCAAGATTGGCTCCTCCTTTCTCCTCTCCCCCGACTCTGCGTCCACGGAGAGCTTGTCGTTTTGTATTAGCAGATCGCGGATGACGGGCCGGATAATCTCTCCGGGGATGTCGGCGTAGTCAGCCTTGTACTGCCTCGCGAGGATATGGAGGGCGGTTGCCCTCGTAGCCTCCGCGTCTCTCTTGGTAGCAAGCGTCGTCTTTTTATACAATTCAAGAGGCGGGACGTCCGGTGGCCCGCTCTCTCCCCATCTGCGGTGTCCGTCCCTGAGCTGGCCCATGACGTCCTTCAGTTGACGCTCCAATTCCAGCTTCCGCCACTCCGCTTCGTCGTTGCCTTGGGCTCGTATGTGATGGCCCGCGATGTTGGCCAGCTCTACCTCCATATCCTCCAGATCTAAGCCATCGGAGTCGTCCTCCATCTCAAACGCAGGGTCTCCTTCGATTGGGTGGGACATTGTGGCTGCTCTAACTGGACTGCGTTTGAATAAATGATTGTGATCTTCGGGATACACCGTGGCAGTTACCGAAGACTAATTCGTGAATAAAGAGTACAATAATTGAGGGCCTGTGAGAAGATCCTACGCTCCTGTGTT
Organism: Chaetomium tenue; assembly: GCF_020726465.1. Taxonomy (NCBI): domain Eukaryota; kingdom Fungi; phylum Ascomycota; class Sordariomycetes; order Sordariales; family Chaetomiaceae; genus Chaetomium; species Chaetomium tenue. The sequence goes on along the minus strand of NW_027117333.1, from coordinate 2,958,472 downwards.
GGTGGGTGAGGGCTAAGGAGAGCCTTGTGAAGACACACGAGGACATTGGCCAGCTGTGGGCCGTATCACTGGTCCCGAGCACGAAAGAGAAGCGAGAGGGGCCATATTTCCGCCCTGGGTCAGTGTGTCTAAGGGCGGAAGCTCTCACTGGCTTTTACGGAGGGGAAGCGCGGGACTCTCTGACAAGGGGGTTGAAAACCGCACGGTGTCCAGGGGGAGGGTGTGTGTGGGGGGGGGGGTGTATGCACGAGCGACATGGCCCCCAACATCCTGCGCCACTTTTGCTGCATGGAGTGGAAGCGCCCAATACAACCTCGCTTTCTGTGTGACAAATATCTGAGTGAGAAAGAGGGAGAGAAGGTTGAGAGGGAGGGCACCGATGCTCCAGTCCGTTGCCTTATAGAGACCTGAAATGCCCCCCCCTTGTTGTGTGATGCAACCTTGATAACAACATCAACTTGAATTGACACCATTTCAAACTGATTGTCAATAACTTGCCCCACGTCCTTCCCCGACCGTCTTGCGTAAGGCGGTGAGAATGGCCGACATAGACAAGGAGCTCTGGGTGAGCGGCGACGAAGACGAAGGGTACTATGACACTGAGGCTGCAGTACCTTCTGCCGATCCCACCTTCTTCCAGCTTGACTTGGGACGCGTTGGGCAGAAAGGAGGTACTTGATGACCCCGTTGCCTTTCATGAATGTGTTTTATCCTGGGCTGACTTGGAATCGTACTAGGATTCCACACCCGCAACGCGCCCGGCCAGAAGCAACGTGAGCAAGTGGCTGGACACACAGCCGGGTCCAAGTCACGGCCCGCTTTCTACCTTGGCTGTGAGGCCAAAGCCATTATCCACGGCACGCTCAACGAGAAGACAGGCGGACTCGCGACGCTCCTCGTCTATGACTTCTCTTTTTTCTCATACCGATCCGTGCGCATCAAGGAGGCGGATATCCACTTCGAGTTCCGAAGCAAAGATGGTATTGCCGGAGCTGGCCCCCTGGTAGCCGAAGTGGCGCCCTCAGCGACTCATACCATGATGCGTACCAACTCCACGGTGACGCGGACCGGCGAGTTCTCAGGGGGCCTGTCCGGGGGCGCCGTCGTCACTGCTCAGGGAGGCGCCAAATTCAGTAAGACGGTCGAGATGGAGGAGTCTTATGCTGTCGAGGTGACGGGCAACCGGCCGGCCGATGATTTTGGAAACCGGTACCAAGCGTCCTGGTCCATGAGGGAGAACACTGCGCAACAAAAGGGCATCATGAGGCAGTTCCGCGCCTGTATCCTTCTGGAGCGGGAGACCGACGATGAATTCCAACTGATCCCGACCATCGAGGCGCGGCCCAACTTCACAACTTGGGTGGCAACCCTCTTCTCTTCAAGGACCCCCGACGACCCTGTCCTGTTTGACCCCCAGTTCGAGCCGCTCAATGCGCTCGATACGGAGATTGACCAGTGGAATCTGGAAGACGCGCCCATAGACAAGCTCTGGGATTGTACTTTCCATCACTCTTTCGCAGATGCCGTCAAGGACTCGAGGACGGGTGTTTCTATCAAGGGGGCATGAGGTAGGTCTGAGGTCATGACAGGGTTTGGAACACGCGAGTCGAGAGCTAGCGCACTTAACTTTGTTATTTTGTTGTGTGTCGGCAATGCAGAGTATTGTTCTACTTCCCAAGTTCCCTCAGAATGAAGCCATTTACCTGTCAAGGCAGGACTGCTCAGAGCCTTACGGCCCTTGCCCCTCATCTCGAACCGAGCTTAGCAGGTGTTTTTGGCCCCCAAGGAAATCAATGGAGTTGCTTAAGCGCTTTGGGCAAATGCCGCATTCTCAGAGACAGGGGTTTGCAATTTCGTTGGTTGCAAGTTGACGGCGGATACGACCCTGTCTCATGCAAGAGAGGGAACAAGGGCCGAGATACTGCACTATTCGTACATGCTAAGGATGGCGAAGCGCTGAAAAACCCCATAATACTGCATTGCATAACGTGCACCCCTCCGAGTGGCCTGACGTTGAGCCAGCAACCAACAGACAAAATCCTGGGAAAAAGCTACCAGGGGGTTTACCTATCATGACCGGGGGCTTCACGAGAGGAGCAGACTGAGGCAACCATCTTGGCTCCTGCAGAGACAAGAACTGCAGTCAGTCGATCAGCACATGTCCCAAAAGATGCCAAACTGAATCCCGACCTGCCTTGCCCCTGAGTTCACGCACCCTCAATTATCCGACAACTTGCTTGCAGCGCCACGTCCTTCCTAACTATTGTTTGTTTGTAAACTCAATCACGCCGAGTTGCCCAAGGCTTGATTTAGCCCGACGCCCGGACGATGGACGACAACAATTACCTGTCGCTGGATGAGGAGGACGAGACTCCGGACGAAGTGCCGCTTGAAGAAGGCCTGTCGCTAGAGGATGATGATGATAATTCAAACGACGATGGAGGGCCTCAGGAAGTGGCTGAGGAGAAAGATGTCCCAGACGCACCAAAACCTGCCGTACTCGACCAGCCGCGCGATGGGGAGCTTGTTGGAGGGATGACGATAAAGGAGGTGTACACGGCCTATGGTGGTTCCGATGACAGTGAACACCCAACCACCGAGTGAGCGTTTTATCTTATTTACTTACAGGAGAAGAATATGGCTAACTATCGTTTTCAAAACAAGCGTTGTGCATGTCACAGCCATCTGTCCTCAGATCAAGATGCGCACTCTGGATCAGCTCTTAGGCGACCCTCCTGAGAGAACATGGACTACAGAGCTGGTGTTTCGAGTTGAGATGGCCGGCCTGTTGGCTGGAGACTTAACTGAGGACCTGGCTGAGCAACAAGCCAAAAAGCTCCTGGAGGGGCTGTCTTTGACGCAGTCGGCGGTGCAAGTGAGTAGTACTCAGATAATCCCAATCGATGCATAAATTGTGGCTATCGAAGCTGATGAATGTACATCCAAACCAGAGGCGTGCTATCATATTTGTTGCTTACGACTTTGGGTCCTTGGTGCTCAAACTGGTAACCACCCCTTGGTCTTCTTCATGTTTAAGCCCCTCTGTACCCCTGATTCTAACCAGTATATGTTATCATTAGGCTTTAACTCTTGCCGCCAGATTCCCCGAGAAATATCCCTGGATTGCAACTAACACGTCACGAATTGTAAGCTAGAACCCGTTATCGCATGGAACTCTAAAGTCACCGTTCCGTATTGTTTGAACGTTGAAGGCGTATTAATGATCTCAATCAAAGATATTCTCGGGTTGCCCACAACGCGCTATCAGCCGCTCAACCCTGGAATTAAAGCTATTGCAGTTTCTCCAAGGCGAGAGTGATAGGGAGTGGTCACAACTCGTCACGTTGTCATCCGTCCACCACCTTGCCGGCTCCGTTCTTCGGGCGACTGAGAGATTCATCGACTCAAAAATGACCCTCCGCAGCCGGATTGCCAGCATCTACGCGAATAAAAGTTCACCGGGGGATATCCATGCTGTAAGTGAAGGCCCGGTTTTGAATTGCCACACGTCAGGTGCCTGACTAGGCGTGTCGCCCTCCCAGGTCTGGGATAGGTTCACAGCAACGCTCGGCGTGCCATCGGAAGGACTGGTCGAGGAACAGACCGAGGGGGAAAAGCGGTTCCCGCTTCTCACGTACTATACAGCGTACAAGGTCGAGAGTGAGTCTTGGACGTGTGGGATTACGAAAGGAATGTGCCATGACTGACGGGTTTCTAGATTTACTTCAGCAGCCAGAGTTCCTCGACCTCGAGCCAGCTTTTGTGTCCCTCGCGGCACCTCATCGCCAGTCACAGTTTGATCCACTGCGAATCCCATGGCTGGAGCCAGAATTAAAGCTCAACAGGAACTATACTCAGTGGTTGAAACGCAACGAGACCCGTCCCCTATACGTCTACGGATCATCCCGCCGCGCCACCCATGACGTCTCAGACTATATCTCACTCGTGTGGCGGAAAGAAATGGCAGAGAAGAGCGCCGACAGCTCAAAGGCTCTCGTCTTCAACTTCGATTCTGCTGACCCCCTTCGGGATTCAATGGCGGATATGGTAGCATCGTTTATTCTCGAGGTAATGAACGTGTACCCCGGGGAATGTCTTACCGGACGTACTTCTGGGTTGATCCTCGAGGACTGGTATCGTGCTGGTTAGTACCCAGAACCCAACTTCTAAAACTCCTAGCCGCTCCTCCTTATACACGCGCTAACGGCGGCTACTACCAAGCAGAGTCCGGATGGTCCGAGGAGTCCTGCATTGTCATAATTGAAGCACTCAGGATATTTTGCTTCAACGACAAGGCACTTTTTGTGCTCAATGACTTAGACCAATGCAGTCGGGAGAGCCGCGTCGCATTTCTGGACTACCTCAGCGACCTTTCGGATCGATGTGGACGTACCTTCAACGTTGTCATCACGACGCAAAACCCCCAAGCTCTCCACGGGGAGATCCACGACTGTCTAGAGCTGAGCGCCGATAGCTACGCCCTTGCCTTCGACAGCGACAACGTTTTGGAGGAAACCCAAGTTAAGCTCTTAGACCGACTTGGTGGGAGTAGTACACATGAAAATCGTCTTAAGGAGGTGTTCAAGAAATTCACCCCCTTTGATAAGGGGATCGTCACGAAGCTCCAGCTAGCTAAGAACCACAGCGAATGGCCCGCCAACTCCTCGTTCGAATCCTTTGACCGGTTCACCGTTTTCGTACAGTCGATTCGGCCAGACGAGACCCCAGAAGAAACACTCGATAAAACGTTGAGGTCCGTCCCCGATTATGAGGAGTTCCGCTGGGTGCTAGGCTGGGTCATTTCCGGTTACCGCCCTTTGAGTTTGGACGAGCTCTCCGATCTTCTGCGCTTCCATCGCGCCGAGGGGAACTGGCCAGCGTCCACCTCCTCCAAGCGGTCCTTGACGGCGGGCTATTCGCAACAACTAAAGTCGTGGTTGAGAGTGCTTGCCACGTTCGAAGATAACAGAGTCAGGCTCCGGGACGAAATCCGAGATATTGTTGGCCGCAATTTGGAAGCGGAGAGTTTCACTTGGACCGAGGTGGCACGGATGGCTCACCAGGCCATCGTTGAGTTTTGCCTTGCCTACCTCGTCTCTGCCGAGGCCCGGAGCCAACTGGAAGATCTGTTCTCTGGTTTTGGAACGCGCATTGGAGATGGAGCAGAGGAAGGGTGCCAGCCATCGACCGTTTCTATCGCGGCAGACGGGGAGGGAATCCTGTTTTATATCGTCCAGGCCTTCCCCTTCCATCTTTCTAAGTGCTCCCCAGACGAACGTGCAGGTGCCCTAGAACGTCTTCTTGCAGCTCCAGAGAACAACCCGTACACGCCCTGGGCTCGAGTCTACTGGGCGATGAGCAATCCCTTCTTACGGACATCTAACCCACCCGAGTCCCCTCTTCCGATTCTTGTGGGCCTGGACATATTGTCATACGAGGATGTGAAGGATACCCCGCTGGATGTGCGACAACAATGTATTGTGGCAGCTGCGGGCAGCCGCAACAACACAAGTATGGTTACCGAGTATCTGCAAGATACTTCTTCGTCCGCGGAAATACCATTCTTTATGAATGTTCTCTTGGCGGCGGTTCGAGGATACAACGAGCAAGCTGCGCTCGAGGTGGTCGCCAGAATATCGTCACTGTCGGAGGGTGATGGGACAGCAATAAAGTGGCCAGAATCCGCCATATGGGCAGCTTCATGGCTCAACATGGACCGGTTTGCCACCGCCATTCTGAGCCGTGGCGCCAACCCCGACCCGCTGGGCAACTCGCCAACGCCCCCCGAACTAACCACGGGGTATTATCCCGGTCCCCTGTATTTGTCGTGCTGCCTTGGTCATGAGGCCCTGGTAAAAGCCCTCGCCGACCATGGTGCAGACCTCCACCAGCTCCGAGACAACCGCATCGGCTGCCTCCAGTCAGCCGCCGACCGCGGCTTCGCCGGTGTGGCCAAGCTACTCGTCGCCAGGGACCACTCCTTGCTTGAATCAAGGCTACCGAGCAGCAGCCTGTACGACGCGGCAGACTTCGGCAGCCACAAGGTCGTCGAAGCCCTGTTGGAACTCGGAGCGGACCCAGAGCCTGGGCAGAGTGGCAACGGAGGGCCGGAGGACCCGGGCTCTGGGTGGAATCCTCTCAGCGTAGCCTGCTTCAGCTCGTACCCGAGAGTCGTGGAGATCTTGCTGAGGCGCAAAGCCGACCCCAACTGCATCGGCGCGAGCTGCGCCTCGACACCCATCTTGTTCGCCACTACCGATAACGCAGACCTTGAGTGTGTCCGTCTACTCCTAGAACATGGTGCGGATCCCAATCACGAGCTGCTGTCGCCGCCGCTGATACTGGAGCTTGAGAGCTCCCCCAATGACGAGGGTGTCGTTGTGGAGGTCTGCGAACTTCTCCGGAGGGTCGGTGAGAAACCGATGGATATCCAAGCCGCGGACGGACTAGGGGCTACGGCGCTCATGAGGTCTGCAAGGCGCGGCAGGATGGCTCTGTTGCGGTGGCTGTTAGATAACGGCGCCGATATCAACGCGCAAGACTCTGACGAAGAAAGCGCTTTGCATTATGCCGCCACAGCGGGGCAGGTCGAAGCGACGAGAGAGCTCCTCCAGCGAGGCGCCAGAGTCGACATAGGTGGTTCCCCGGTTCTTCTGTCCGCGATACACCACCCTGAGGTATTCAAGCTTCTCCTCGATGCGGGCGCCGACCCGGATGCCGAGAACTCCTCAGGGAATAGTGCCATCAACATCAACATCGGGGTTGGACAAGAGGACGTGGTCAAAATGCTCATCGAGAAGAAGGCCAACATCGACCACCCGGATCCTTTCGGCTGGCCACGCATATTCGGCGCTGTCTTCTCAGCTGATACATCATTGACTCGCCTCCTGGCCGACGGCGGTGCCGACCTCACAAGGATAGTCGACGGCGCTAGCCTGCTACACTATGCCGTCTCGGCGTCCTCAGGGGTTATGGGGGTTCTCCTCGAGTTCACGCGGTATCTAAAGCTCGAGACGGTTGATAGAAATGGCGACACCGCGCTGCTTAGAGGCAGCCTCGGCGACACGGGCAATTTCGAGTGCCTGAAGCGGCTCATACTCGCAGGCGCCGACGTCAACGCCAAAGACAAAGACAACGAGACTGCGCTGCACAACGCCGTCCGCAACGGCAACTACGAACTGGTATCTCTCCTCCTAGCACAGCCGGAGACGGACATCAACTGCGTGGGGTCGTATGGCACGGCACTCCAACAGGCGTGTCGGCGGCGCATGACCCCCACCATCCGCACCCTCCTGGACAAGGGGGCGCTCATCAACCAGGTCACACCCAAATGCATCAACAGCACGTCGCTGGTGGCGGCGCTGTACCCCACCGTTGCATATCGGGACCAGGACAGCGAGGACATCGACCGGCTGGTACGGGAGCTAGTGGAACGCGGGGCGGATGTCAAGCAGGCGGTCCGGGGCAGCCTATACTATACGGCGCTGTCGGCGGCGTGCCTGGGAGCAGGAGCAAACACAATTAACTTCTTGCTGGACGAGGGCGCCGTGGCCGACGTGGCAGACCCCGTGTTCGGGCGCCTGCCGCTGCACTTCGCGGCGGCAAACGGGCTCGAAAACTTCCGCACCATACTCCTCGCCTTCCGCGGCAGCCTGCTGCACCCAGATGCTGCCGGTAAGACTTCGCTGCACTGGGCGGCGCAGTTCGGCAACGCCGACGCCGTGCGCTTTATCCTGGCCTCCAAGGCGATGGGTGAGGGCGCGGCGCGCGCCCGCTACATGGACCAGCGCGACGAACACGGCTGGACGCCACTGTGCTGGGCGGTGCGGCAGCTCGACCTTGGCTGGGTCGAGGGCATGCGGTCCGAGACGGCCGACCACGCCGCCGTCGTCCGCGTGCTGCTCGAAAATGGCGCTGATGCCGGCGTCGACTGCCGGCTCGGTAACGGGGAAACCACCGAGACCCTCACGGTGCTGGAACTGGCGCGGCGGAGCGCCGGCGACGAGGTCATCGGCGCGCTCACCAACCACCTGGAGCAGCGCGGCGCCGTGGGCGTTGGCACTAGTGATGGCCCTTTCCGTCGATACCAAGTCATCTCTGCCGGTTGTGATATGTGTCTCTCCGTAAGCCCCATTTCCCTCTCTCCCTTCTCTCCACAACCTCTCCCCTTTCCTGTTGCTTTAATCTCAGCACGCTCATCACATTCCATCCAGAGCATCATCGGCTACAACTACCGTTGCACTTCATGCCCCGGCTACGTCGTCTGCACCACGTGCCTACCCACCATCAGCAAGTACCACAACAGCGAGGTGTGCGAAGACGATCTGCCGCATGCGTTCGAGCGCAACGACGGGGCCGAGTACCAGGAGCTGCCGTACGTGCCCTACGATGACGATGCAGGTGACGCGGACGCGGCGCCGCATTCCACGAGGACATCCTCGTCTGACGGGCTGGAACTAAGCGATAATCCGGACAATGAAGGGGGCGCTGAGGAGGTCGTGCTGGATGATCCCGAGGGCGGATCTTGATCTTGAGGATGGGGATGAGGATGAGGATCACTGGAGCAGTGGAAGATGAGGAGGTTAGGGTTGATTGCAGGTGGTTGCAATCCTGGATTGCTGCTAGGAGGAGAGGCTTGAGAATCGAGACATCATGATGCGAGTGTCGATGGTATATCCCTATATGCGTGTGCGTGTGTGTGTATATGTGTGTGTGCAGTGTGCTCCAGTATTGGTGAATAGGTAGGTATCGTGACTGGACATGAAGCCTTGAAAGTTAGCTACCTACCTACCTAGGTAGGTAGATACCTACCTTATTCATACCTCCCAAAGCCCCTACAAAGTATGCTTCTACCAATAGGCCTACTAAATCAGCGATTCACTGGCTTTTCAGTTCTTTTCGTGGTTACATGTATTTTCAGTTATTGTGAATCTGCGGCTGGATCTGGACTGGACCAAGCAGGCAACAGACAGGCCGCTTGGGCTGATCAGCTCTGTCTAGGATGCGCGGCATATTGGGACACAAAGAAGAGGGCGGCGGGATCTGGGCAGGCCGCTTTAATGTCAATGCTATTGGCAAAGGGGAAGCTCGACTAAGAAAATAGACGCCTGGGATCGTCCTTGGTAATGATTTCCGAGTCAAAAAGAGGGGGATTCTAGCTAAACTAGAGTCTTGAATCCACATGGGCGTGAATGTGGTGCTAAGTTTCGGCTTTTGTCAGACGTAGCCGACACGGGGTGGGAACTCGTGGCCGGGCGGGTGAATCTGATCTGCATGTTTGTAACACTTGTCGCAGAGATCAAAGTCATCACAATCTGGGCTTGCACAATGCCAGTATTTCCAGTATACAGTCTAAACACCTGGTTAGCTGATGGCCTCGTCGCTTCCACAGTTCCACTCGGCAACTGCATCACAAGGGGGGATACAAGGGGGGATGAAAAGACATATTTACCACAAAACAAACATCGCAGTATGCCACTAGTCCCTGATCTGCCCCATCAGGGAGGTCTTCGCCGGCTTCGCCCGTGTCAGGGAGGTCCTTAAGGTAAGCCGTGTGGCTGTTGCCGTGTAGGATAGCGATGTATCGGGGGGTCCAGCCATCCCGGGTTTTGGCCGATGTATTCGCGTTTTTCGCTATAAGCAGCTCGACAATGGCATCGTTGCTTCGGCGGCATGCCCAGTGGAGGGGGGTCCACCCGTCAAGGTCTTTGTCGTCGATAAGCGTTGCTAGTAAACCTTGTTCTTCCAGCAATTGCAGCAAGCGTTCCATCATCTCGGCCGTGTTGGAAATGGCGGCATAGTGCAGAGGGGTGAGCCCCTGGTTATCTCGTGACTGCAAAGTTATGGCAAGGTCAGGTAACCCAATGCTGTCCATCTTGTCCGCTACGACTTGCAATATTCCCCAATCGCCGCCCAGGACAGCCATGTGGAAAGGGCTCCGTCCAGCTGCATCCAGGACTGTCAGGGAATACGCCGATTGGTCCATCAACCAAGTCACCACCTCGACCGGGGCGGGTAGCTTGACTGCGAGATGGAGCGGCGTGTTGAACCGACCACCGACCGTGGAGGGGGAAGCGCCCTGGGCCCACAGGAGTTCCAGCACCTTGATCGTATCCTCGGCCTCGCAACCCCTGAATCCCATCACGGCGGATTGGAAGGGCGTGCCGTACTTCCCCGCGGTCACGCCGACTTGCTCTGGTGAGAGAAGGCCCAGCACCTTGCTTACAAGCTCGGCGTTTCCTGTTGCACATGCCGCATTCAGGGCGGTGCCGTGTACCCCAGCTACGTTGCCGGGATCGGCACCAGCATCTAGCAGAACCTGCACGGCAGACTTCATCTCGGCCAGGATGGCAGCGTGTAATGGTGTGCCAGCCTCGGGTTGACCGGGAATCACTGAGTTGACAGCGCTCTTCCCAGCTGGGTGTAGCATCAGCCTTTCCAGGAGCGGAATATCGCCTACCGACGCGGTATAATGCACCACTTCGGCAGCGACTGGTCCTGCGATTGGCTCAGCGGCGGGAACCCAATTCTGGAGGATAAAGTCGACAAACTGTCCCTGATACCTTTTGGCGGCGGCTAGCAGAGCCTTGCCGGGCGTCATACCATCTTCCTGCTTTCCGTGTACATAGTGTTCGAGAAGCAGGCCTACCATCTCCTTGCTCGACAAGACCATGGCAAACTCGAGCACGTTCAAATAATGATCCCAATGCCCGGCGAGCCGCAGCCGGGCGCCACGTTCAAGAAGAAAGCGTACAATATCGAGACGCTCCCAGTAGATGGCGCTACAGAGCGGTGTATAGCCGTTGCTCTCCCCCTCGAGCTCGGCGCCACCGTCAACGAGAATCTTGACACTTTCGAACGCGCCTAGCGCAGCCGCCCTGGAGAGAACCTGTCCTCCAGGCGAAACTACGCGGTTTAAATCGGCGCCCCTCTGGACAAGCAGCTGTACCGTCCTCGAGTGGTGGTCCAATTGTGTGCGTGCGATGGGGACCGAGTCGGAGTCGGTGCCGTTGACTGGGCACCCCATATCCAGGAGGTAGGCCGCCACCTCGCGGTGGCCATACTCAACGGCATCACAGAGGGCTCTGGCCTTCGCCTTGCTGTCACAATGCGGCAAGAGCGCCTTCACGACTAGCGTGTGGCCGGCAGATGATGCGGCCGAAAGGGGGGTGCGTGACCACACGTCCTCAGCGTTGAGATCGGCAACCGGAAGCAATTGCTCAGCCAGCTCAGCATATCCTCGATAGCAAGCGAAATGCAGAGGCGTGTCGTACTGGTCGGCCATAGCCTGATTGACGACGGAGTCTTTGGCGAGCAGGTCCCTCACGATGCTGGCCGACCCGACCCTGGCAGCTCCATGTAGAGCCACCTTCCCCAGGTCCTCCATGAGGTTTGGGTCCGCGCCCCGTTCCAGGAGAATCCGGCAGACGGTGGGCAGGTCTCGGTGCGCCGCTTCGATCAAGACCGTCCAACCCTCCGAGTTGGCACGGTTTAAGGGAGCCGAGATGGACGCCTCATGTACGACCGGGAGCAGCTCTTCGTCCTCCGTGTACAGCTCCGCCTCCGCCTCCGCGTGCGTCTGCCGGCCTTCTTTGTCCAAGCCGTACCCGTGCGACTCGTCACAGTCTACGACCAAAGGGAAGCTCTCCGCCATCAGCTCGGCCGCACGAAGGTGGCCCCATCGAATGGCAAGATGCAGCGGGAAGTCGCCGTTTCGATCGGGAATCGTCACGTCCGCCTTCTCCTGCAAAAGAGCACCGAGTGTATGGCACCAACCGTAGCTGCTAGCCGCGTGAAGCGCCGTCCATTCAAGCTTGCCCGCGTGAACAGCATCCACCGATGCTCCGTGAGAAATGATAAGGGGCACGAGACGGGCCAGTCCTCGTGACGCGGCAATGAACAAGGGGCTTGAGCCTTCTGAGGATGTGACGCCCATGTCCCACGTCGGATTGGCCCTCAGAATGAAGTCTAGTGTTCCATAGTAGGCCGCTGTGTGGAGGATAATCCATCCGGAAGCAGGGTCGCCGGGTATGCCGAGCTCCGTAGACTCCCCGGCCGAGTCTTGATGGCGGAGAAGCACTTCGATTATGTCTGCATCGCCGTACTCGAGTGCTCGGCGCAAGGCACCCGAAACCCAGACATCCTTCTGCTCTCCCCGATCTAGGCGAAGCAACTCTTGTCGCAGACCCGTGGCGATGGCCGTATTGCCCAACATCTGCGCCGCCCACTGCGCCTGTGTCATCACTTGAGTGGTAAAGATAGCGCAGCTGATGGCTTTTTTCCGTAATGCATCATGGACGGCCTGATCACTAGAAGCGAGCGCTCGTGCGACGGCGGCTTCCCCTGCCTCCTGGAAGGCATCCACGGGGAGCGAATCGAGCATATCGACTCTGCCGTTCTCGGCTGCATAGACAAGAAGCCGGCCGAGCGCTGGTAATGCGGATGGGCAAGTAGCTAGCTCGTAAAGAGTCTTCAGCTGCCCAAACCTGCTGAGCACACTCAAGCACTCCATTAGGCGTGGGTCTGAGATGTCCAAAAGGGTTGATGTGGGATACTCTGAGGCAGGTGGCGGAAGTGAGAGATATTCCACAAACAAGAGCCAGTTCTGGAAGGCCGAATCATCGTCCGCAAATGCTGAGAACATGCTGCTGTTGCCGACCGACGAGCCATGCCTCGCTGCCAAATCGTAGTGGCCCACCCAGCCACGGGCGGCGTACTCTGTGACGCCGCCCTGGACGTTTTGCATCTCTTCGACCGTCCACTTGTCGTTCTTTTTGGGGCTCGGTGACCCGAATACCCCTTTGATGAGACCCAAGCATAGATTTCCTAGGTAGAGATGTGGAGACCAAGTGTCCTCCAGATCGTGCGACTTCGGTCGGTGCGAGCATAGCATCTCCCTTGTGCGGCTGTAGGAGATGCGTAGCACCACTTTGTCCCGGTCAAGCTTGACGATCTGCGGAAGGTGATCGAGTAGACGAGCGGCAGCTCCGTGAGGGAAGCCATCCGTGTTCATCCCAGCGGAGTCCGCACCGTCTGGCATCTCAGCCAGGGCAACCGCGTGGTCCAGCTCATCTGTGCCAAGCGGCCGGGCAGCAAACGCAACCCAGACCAATGCTATGAACACGGAAGATCCCAAGTCATCAAGGCAAAGACGCAGCATGGATAAGGACACGTGCTCTGGGAGCCCCTGAATCGACAGTAACGCATTGTGCAATTCTGATGGCACCTTGTCAGATTTTTCCGCTGCAAGGCTCTGCTCTTTGGGCTCGCCATTTATGCTGTCCACTTGAGTGTCGATATGAGCAAACCGGGGGCTGTCCAAGTCCACGGCATGGCTGCTGCGGGCCGCCAACAAGACCAGCATAAGCTGGGAATCCGTCCCTTGCAGCGCCAACTCGATCTGCTTAAATAGCTCCCAGTCTTGCGGTGTCTCCAGCGGCAGGAAACCGTACATCGGGGCAATGACCGGGGCGTGGATCAAGACTCTAAGGCACATCCAAAGGGCCCTTTCCCTCCAGGCCTGTACGTGGTGCCGCATAGCGTCGGCGAGATTGTGCAGCAGGAATCTCACATGCAAAAAACCATGAGGTTGCTGTGTCAATAGCTGCCTAATGAGGGAGGTGAGAAGCCAGACACGATCAGGGGCGCTCCTGTCCATAACCCGCGCCTCTATGCTTGGATGTGCAAACCACAGCGCCTCAGGGCAATCCCAGATGGCTTGGGCTGCCGCGTTGGCAAGTTGCGTGGGTTCCGTCAAGGGGGCCAGCCGAATCACCAGGTGCGTGGCGGCTGCACCTTCGGCCAATACCCAGTCCAATAGAGATTGCCGATTTTGCTTGTCGAGGTGGCATCCGGCCGGCTGGGTCGATCGAAAGTCCCCCTGGGGCCCTGGGGTGGCGTTGATTTTGTGCCCAAACTGAACCGGTTCAAGCATGGCCATAGCGTACCGGAACGGATCCCAGTGTGCTGTAATATTTTATACTGGTCAACGTACTGCCTAGGTAGATAGGAGTCCCGCGGGTGGCGACATAACGAACAGAGCGATGGGTAGGGGAGTACTTACCAATCTTGGCGTTGATAAGGTGCGTCCGGAGACTGTGCTCTTCATAGCGCGTCATGAATAGGGGCATCCCATCGTGTGCCCGATCGACCCCGAGGGCGACCTCGGCATCCAGGCCGAGAGTGGCACATTCTTGTGGGACCAGCTAGAGAAGTTTGGAATAGGGTCAGCAGTTGTGATGAACATAAGCGGGGGAATATCAATGGCAGACTGACTACGCGGTAGGTGAGAGCCGATGATGGGCTCCGCTGGTAGTAACTAACAACACTGAACCGATGACAGAGGCGAATAAACCTCTCGTGGATATCGTCCAACTTTCTCGACAGCATATTGAGGGTTGTGGGAAGCCAGTCGCCAAGCAGGTTACCAAAATGGGCTTCGATGAGGGAAAGCAGGGCGAAGTCCATGCTGGCGTAGTGGAACTCTTATGGGGGGTCCCAAAGAAGATCTGGCACGGCGCGGTGAGCAGAGAGCAGGGAACTGGCCAGCCAGTGACGACTCACAACCGCCTGTGTAGCGTCGAGGATATGCCGATACTAGGCTTCTTCGGCAGCAATGATGAGTACCTAATAACGGCTCTATTAGTGCTCGGAGAGTTGCAACGGGAGGGGAGGCAGGCTGTAGTTCTTTTACCAACTGAACAACTGAGCCACCTATGTCCTCGGCCCGGAACGCCCAGAATCCGCTGTGAGATCGCTTGTGCTGGAAACCTCACAGTCAGCAAATACTCGGCTGCATCATTGTGGGAGATGAGAAGTGTCTGTTACTAGATTTTGCAGTAGCTTTCGCGCTTCCGACTCTAGCCCACCCGCCGGGTCCCCTCCCCGGTCGACGATGCCGGACGGGCTGGGCGTAAAGTTGTCATCGTTTGCGTCACCGGGTGGGAGCCAATGGTCCGCCCACAAGGCGCGGTCGTCCGAAGCAAAGCCCCCAACTCCGCTGACCATGACCACACTAGTCAAGTTAGATGACTCAAAATATGTGAGTTCTCAAGCGCGGCAAGGGACGTACCTGGTCTGGGGGGGGGGGGGCTGGAGTGGCTCAATCGCAGGCGATTCCACCTGGCAGGCCGCACGCAGGCGGTGGCTCGACGACTTCCATTCAAACGACAATAAAAAGCTTCAAATTCAATAACACAACAGTACGAACATGAGCAACCCAAGAAACGCCGAGGGTGCGTGTAGCATGCAGACACCATGCGGTTCTACCCCGCAAGGGCTTCTCTCTCGGCCTCACGTTGTGCTATATATATTATTCTTACTCCGCTATGCCCTAGGGCGTGCCGGACCCTCTGCTATTTAGTGTACAGGAAAACCGTGCCCTCCCGGGCCGGGTGAAAAACCCCTACCAACAATCAAGGAACGATGCGTTCTGGTGAGTCTACGTATACAAAGAGAGGAGGCCTCCTGGCCTCCGAACGGGGGCGCTTCAGGCCGCCGTTTCCAGCTCGAGCCTCCTGGCCAAGCTGTACATCGGCAGCCTCCCCGAATCCATCAGCCAGTCGAGGATCCTCCTCGCAAGCCGTGCAGTCGTGGGATTGATACCGTGTAGAACTGAGTAAAAGTCCCGTCGTGTCCGAATTCCAATTCTCTCCCATCTTCGAGTCAACGGTGGGGCCAAACACCACACTACCAGGTGTTCGGCAGTCTCTCGTCCCTCGCCACACTCGCAGGCAGGCGTCAGAACCTCCGGGACTTCCCGTGTAAACAAGTAGTCCCGTAAGCCTATTGCTCCCGTCCGGATTTGAATGAGCAGTGAGCTTTTCGCCTTGCTGAGACCGTCATGCCTCCTTAGGGTTTCGTTCCGGAATAGCGTCTCCCGCTGATGGTCAAAGTCGTCCGCCGGCCTGGTGATTGCTCTGCCGTCCCGTTCCTTTAACCACCTCGCTCTCCAGGCCTCTTCTACTGCCTTGTCCGTGTCTATGGTTCCCCCCGTCCAGCGCATGATCGTGCCCGCGGCTCTCTCTACCGCCGTGGGCCCTTGAGGTCTCAAGGTTCGCGGTCGGCCCCTGTTGCCCCTCCTCGAGCTGAGTCTCTGCTGTATCTTGCGGCAGGCGGTAAGGATAACGCTCCCCGCCGTCTTTTTGCCGCCTTGGCCGTCGTCCAGATCGGGTTGTTGGAGTCGGTTTTCGAAATCTGCAAGCCGTTTGTTTAGGTATAAGTCCAAACGTTGTGCTATATACATCTGCATGATAGGCGCCTCGCTCAGGATAGGCAGGCTTGGGGGCCATGCCATTCCTCCCTCTCCTCGCTCTTGACGTACATGTATACATATGCATGTAAGCCCAAATCGGCGCCACCAGGTCGCAAAAGCACCGAATCGGAAACACGCAGAATGGACCGGACGGGAAAGAGACGGCAAGCAGCGAAACAACCACACTGAAGATACCACTGCTGTTACGACACAGTCTGGCACCCAGTCCCCGGGTAATCGTAGCTCTGATTGTGGCCCTTTGACATGGCTCTGTTTGGCGGGACGACGATCATCTTTTGTTTGGAGGGGGGCCGAGCATGCCGCATGAGGACGACGCTCAGAAGCCGAGACAGATTACCTAGGTAGATTTCTGTAGCAGCGTCACATTGCGCTCGCGCATTCGCCGACCCAAAAAAGTGCATGGGTGCTTGCTTGGTTGCGCCGCTGTGAAATGGCCTAGATATAGGGAACCACCATGACCTCCCGCCGACTAATGGTTAGTGGGTTTGTTATGTGTGTTGTGCTTCTATAGGGCTAAAACCAATTAGCATTGGTTAGGCAGGTAGTATCAATATAGGATGATATTGACTACAGGTCTTAGTTCAGTATTGGCTAGGTAACTTTGGTAAAGTATTAAATGTTAATAGCAGTCGCGAGGGACGTCAAGGTGGCAACATGGGAGTAATAGGGTCTGGTACGATCAATATACGAACAGTGTTGTACGTAGAGAGTACCCGTATACATATACATGTAGTATGTACCTAGGTAGTATCTCTAGACAGTTCAACGTTATTGAGGGTGGGGTAATAATGAACTCTACCTAGCTTCCTTAGAACCTCTAGCCGGCCTATCCTCCTCCTGATTTGAGCTTTGGACATGCTCCTGCTCACTCCAGTTGGGGTCGCGCGAGCGGATGGGATGAGCCAAGGCAGGGCGGCGACATGAGTCAAGCAGGTACATGTACTCACCCCGGAACCATGCGCGCATTCTCAAATTACGCTAGACAGAAAATCCGGTTAGATTGTGCTCGACGTCATATCCTTTATATTGACTTTTTCTTCTTAGTGTATTTCAAGGAATATTAACGTCATGTAAAATGGAAGTGACGGGGCCGCCGCAACGATCAAATCGCACCCGTGAAAATACAGAGGAACAGCTTCCATGTGAGTATCAACAGACAGCAAATGCAAAATCCATGGCAACATCGGCGAGTCTCGCTCCATCGGTGGGATGCTAGCCCGTAGTGTTGATGTATTGTAAACCGCTGACCCCAGAGTCTTCTAGTTCTGAGTCTCGCAGGACCTGAGCTTCAGGTTTCAGAAGTTGAAATGCAATCACTCTTTTTCTTTTCCTCTCACCTTTTTTCCCTCTTCTCCGAATGACCCTATACTTCGCCCCCTTCCTTACCCCGCTCGAGGACGTGGACCTCAGTCTCAATCCCATCATGACGAAATCACTTGGCATGTTCTCAAGGTTGTTAAGTTTTATCCTTCGATTATAACCCACGGAGCATAAGGCAGACCAGTGTGTTCCATTTGTCGCTCTGCTGGCTGGGTAGGGTAATACCCTCCACATAAATGGTTGCCAGTAAATGACGGCTTTGGGATTTCAAAACCGCCAACTGAACTGCAAACTTTCTAAACTACTAATTATTCACTACCTAGTACCTCTCGCCTTTACACTGCACCACCCACGATGACAGAACAGACGCACGAGCGAGCCACCTTGCTTGGATTACCCACAGAGCTCCGGCTTCAGATCCTCGAAGAGGCCATCGCCGTCCGCCTTGCGGCCCCGAAGTCGCCCTCGGACATCCAAAACAGGCGCACTCGTCGCTATCCGTACGGCCCTTTCTTGCCAGTCCGCGGCAACATTAACGTGTACGCCATGGACACCAATGACGCCAAGAGTGCCCAACCTTCCCTCCTCGCGACAAACCGCCAGATACGCAAGGAGACGCAATATATCGTCGGGCGGGTTTCTGGCGACCCGTACAGGCTTGACATCATGTTACTGGGCGTGTCTGGCCTAATGCCGACCTGGGTGTCCCGTCCATGCCTCGTCAAAAGGGTTAGCAAGCTTGATATCCGAATTCGCCCTTTCTCCATGCATCAGTTCCCCACCCGCGAATGCGACCACGACCACGACGACCGCTTTTGTTACGACGCTGAGTGTCTAAATATCCTAGCAGTCCGGCTTGTTTCCATCCTCCAGGGCTGCTGGGGGACCGGGGTTCTCGATGTTGCTTTTCGAAGCTCTACCGTGGAAACGAACGGAACAAGGGTGATAAACTGGAAACCATCCTGCAACAAATGGTGCGCAATTATTAACACTACTATCACCATCGAATGGGCAAGCATACCCATAAAGCCTCGGCATCTCAACGCCGTCCACCTCTTGGAATGGAACAGTCGCTTGCTCCATCCTTTCCACCCCAACATGTACGAACTCATTTAGGGAGTGTAAAAATTCCGAAAGGGACACACGACGCTTTAGGTGGGATATTGCTTGAGCTGCGGATGAAGGATACAACTGGGAATGTAGACTAAAGCGGAGGATGTTAGAGGTTGTCCATGATGCAAGCGAAGCAGTTGGTTATGTTTCTCCATTTGAAGCAAATCAACTGCTCGGAATGGATACATGTAATAAGCGGCTGCCTACCAAGTACCGTAGTAGTGTAGCTAGCTTGTTGAGGAAAGTCGTTTGTTGACGGTTCTTTTCTAAGTGAGAGGCCTCTTATGCCATTCTTTGAACCCCAAGGTGCCCAAACTGGGATGAGAGAAGCTGTGAAGCCGAAGAAGTATGCATGATGATACAGCCTGGGACAATCAATCCAGCAGCTACGTATACCTTGTCATTTTATAGCTGGCACAAATGATAGCTCCACAAAGGGTTTAGAAAGGTTCCGGAACTGCGTCGTCTCCATCCCATACTGCCTACCTTACCTACCAGGTAGGTAGTAAGGGGCAAGTAGTAAACGTGGAGCAGGGAGCTTTGAAATAGCAAACTTCAATTGCCATCACACTACTCTTAATCCCACTTGCCCCGCAACTTGCACAGGAAAGCGGCCACTCACGCACAAGCATGCGAGAGGCTCTACAGCCGCATCGTTACCGTTTTACCGAAGACTTCAAGGTTGAGTACAGGGTAAAACCACATTTCTAAGTCGTAGTGATTCCACAGTGAACAGAAGGCAGCCGATGCAGTGATGTAGGGGCATCTGGATATACGTGCCAGTGATGTGAGGGGTCGAGAAAGAACTTGAACTTTAGGCACTCACCGCATCATCTTTATCCTACCAACAGAAATGAGGGTCGACGACTCAATGACATTGGCGAGAAGTGGAATATTGGATGTCACTCTGCACTGTCAATGAACAACAGCCATGTATGCATATAGGGTAGCTTCCATTCACGCAACTGTTGAGACATGAGTCCAAGACTCATCTGCTATTGTGTTCACAGCCTCGTTGTCGGAGGCCACGGAGGGGCATGTTGCTATTTTCATTTGGTTTACAATATCTCTACCACCATTTTATTGCACTGTTGAGAAACTGAGGCCTGGCAACTCACCTTACGGCCTCAGGGTAACACCTACTGGCACCACAACAATTATGTGTAGGCTGTTCACCGATTTCTCACTGCGAACAACCTCGTGGCCTGAGATTCCAGTAGCAAGGTGTTCCACAAGAATCACACAGTGTTCAACTGACCTCCAGTGTGTTTCTAACACATGCACCCTTCAAAACCCCAACTTGATTCACAAAGTGGCGGCCAACTTCTCTCCGCCAACCTCGGAGTTTCTTCGCTTGTTTACCTCACAAGCGAGCTCCAAAGCGAGCACCAAAACAAACTCCAAGGCACAAAATGCCTTCTCGCAAGCGTAAGTGAAAACCAGGAGCTATTTTTTCCCTTTCTTCTTCACCTTCAGCATCCTCTTTCTTTTTTCCTGAATCGTTTTCGACTACAAACCAATTACTGCGATCAGTCGAGGTCGAGCGACCCAACTAACCACCTCCTCCAGCTTCCACCCCAGCTCAGAAACCGCCCACTCCGAGCGCCAACCGCCACGCAGTCCTGACGGGCCGCATCAGCAAAAACCACGGCAGCAACGCCGACAAGGCAGGCAAGAAATACCCCAAATTCATCGCGACCATGCCCACAGGCAACAACAACCACAACAACCCCAACCACCTCACCACCGACCCCTCCCACACCGGAACCGGAACCAGAACCCCAACCCGAGCCACCCGTTCCCCCCCCGACCCAAACCACCCAAACCACCCCACAAACCCCATGATGCCCCTGCCCACCCCCACCCCCACAGCCATCACGACCCCCGCCCTGGGCCGCCCGCGCGGCGGCAGCAGCCTCGACGGCGGCAAGTACGGGCGATGCCCGCGGTGCGCGACCGGCCGCCGCATCCGCAGCCGCTACAACCCGCACGGCCACTCGGTGCACCGCGGCAAGTTCCGCTTCGTGTGCAGCACGCGCGCGGATCTGGGGTGCGATTACTCCGAGACGCTGGACGATGATCCGGCGTTGTGTCCGGATTTGTTTTCGGGGAAGGTGGCCAATGCTACGAATTTGGGGATGGGTGGGAGGATGGGGCGGGGGACGGTGCTGGGGAGGCATGGGGAGGAGGAGGAGTTCTGGGAGGAGGAGGAGGAGGAGTTGGAGGATGGGGTCGACTTTGAGATTATCGGCCAGAGCGCCGTCGTCACCCCGTCCAAGGGCTTTGGCCGCCGCACGGCCGTTGCTACTGCTGTGGTCCGGGACAGGCCCCCGACGGCGCAGAACCTCGGCTGCCCGCAGTGCATGGTCGGCCGCCTGACCAAGCGCCGCAAGGACAACTTCCGCTACACCGAGACCCAGCTCGTGTGCGAGAAGGTCTGGGATGGTAAGGGCTTCGTTGGTGGCTGCGGTTATCACATTGATCTTGGCACGGATCCCGTTGAGGAGGGTCATGCAGGCGGTGGTGTTGGTGCCGGCGCGGGTACTTCTGTTGGCGCTGGTGCTGCTTCTGGTGCTCCTGCTGACCGCCGTGGTGGTACTGGTGCTATTAGCCCCGCGGTTGCCAAGGCCAGAGAGGAGATCAGGAAGTTAAAGAAGAAGTCGGCTCGGGAGATCGCGCGCGAGAAAAAAGAGATGGATGAGTGGGCGGCCAAAGAGCGAGCCAGGGCCATGGCCAACCCGTACGCCGCCGCCGTCATGGTTGTCCCCAATGCCAAGCCCAAGAAGAAGATTGTCGTCGATCTGACTGACGACGGCGAGTTCACGAGCATGCCGCGCGGCCCGCCCGGTGGTAGTGCGGTGGGCGCCTATGCCCCTATCTTCATCCTGGACGACGACGACGAGATCCCCCAGCCCATCAAGCGCAGCAAGCCCGCCAACTTCAGTAACCCCCCCAAGCCGACCAAGATCACCAAGTTCGACGAGTTTGGTTTTGACGACGAGATGGACCTGGTCCGGCTCGCCGAGGAGGCCGCCAATGAAGTCAACGACGACGGACTGAACCATGAGGAAGAGTTGGTGCTTATGGAACTGGCCGACAAGTTTTCGTCGCCCATGCCCGCCAAGTGAGGGGCGTTTGGTATTTTCGAGCATTGGAGAAGCTGCGGATACACGGGGGCGCGTATCCATACATACACATGGAAACAGGCGTTTTTGGCGTTTGGGACGCATGGAGGACAGGGAGCGAAGGACTGGTCTTTTCTTTTGCTGGCCATCATGAATTCATTTCACTCGGTTCGTTTTCACTGCCGCGGGTTTTAGCTTTTTACAGCCATTGGTCCTCCCTCTTTCTCGCCTGCATCCCCAAGATGGTTCGCAAATCGATCCCGTAGCAACTGGGTAACTTGGCCCTAAATAGTTCGAGGGGATCAAACATTGAACCGAAACATTGAACCGTTAAACTCAGTTGTTCCGCATGCAAGTTTGGTGACGTCAAGCTTGGAAAAAGAACAACAGCACTGCTCATGGTTTGGATAATTGAGAGCCATGACGCCCATGGAAACGCGGAGACCTAATCTGTCTCCGGAAAGTTACGAGCGGCGAAATGCAACGTGCGATGCTGTGGTTGAGAGGGATGGAACAGGACAGAATCACTCATGGGGAAGGAAGCAATGATGTCGGCGTCAGCGCTCCGAAGCGCCGAGATATTGGTGGGTCGATCAGGTGGGCCTCCGGGGCGTGGTGGGGCTCACGAACCGCGAATCGCGGGCAAATGCAGCAGGAGCACGTGAGGAGCACTTGGCAATCGTCAGTCGAAGAGGGCGGCTGTTTGGGGATTTCCACAAATCCAGAACTGCTCTGCAACAGCTTGAAACCCCAATTGAACGTCAGGACGGCCGGATGAGCTTTGACTTATCCTATTGAGCAATAGTACTTCATTTTGGGATCGGATTATCCTGTTTTTCTTGATCTCACCTCGAGCCCTGGCTTGTCATGTGCTCCTGAGCCAACCGGGGTTCGGAGTGCTTCCGGGGAAGCCAAGATCGACTTGGTGGGGCCTCACCGCGATGTTGACCCCCCAGTTGTGGGAGACGCGACTGACGCGACTTTGGTGTCCCTCAGATGCGACGACCATTTTGCCTTTTTCCCCTCCTTTCTTCCTGGACCGCGCCAACCCTGCCTCCATTGTTCCATTGTGCATATGCTTACAGCCCAGCATTCCTTGCTTCAATATCTGGCTTTGCTAAAGAACCTTATCTGGCTTCATTATCTAAAGGCACCTAACTTTGTCATCTGCTTCGTCATCTTGCGATCGGTCCCTTGCCCGTGCACATAACCTATGGTCATGTGGTAGTTCTGGATTTATTTGTCGTGTGACCGCGAGGCATCTCACATCCTCTCTCACTCTCTCACACACAACTTCCTACCTACCTTGAATCTCTCGCAGCTCTCGCACCCCTCATACCCCTCGCCTTCCGTTGGCTTCCGGGACACTGGATATTGTAACACATTAACAAAAATCAAGGGAAATGCAGGAAACAATGGCGGACGAACCTGCACTTCCCACCCTCCCGCCTTCGCTTCCGGTCGACGGCAGAAGGAAACGAAGGCGGATCACAAACTCTCCTCATACACAATCCTCCGCCTCGAGCGATCCGGCTTTCTTCTCCAGTGACGACGATCCGGCACTAGACAATTACAACCATAACGGACGCCGCAAGAAGCGGTACGTGGGCACCTGGTTTGACCAGCAGCCGGCCTCGTCAGATTCTGCAGTGGGGGAAGAACCCCTCCCAAGGTACCCGCCACCGCGACGCAACGGGCCTCCACAGCCCCAAAAGCGAGAATTCCGACGACAACTTGACAGCGGTGTCTGGATGGGGGCGGATGATTCCATCACCGATACGGACGACAGCTTCGAGATAGAGCCCGCTGCCCCCAAATTTCCTGTTGCGTCGCCGCGGGCGAAAGGTTCAATGTCTGCCCCGTCAACCGTCCCGAGGGAGGAGCTGGAAGCCCAATGGGTCGTCAGTGGCTGTGTCGAAGGTGGTACTGAGCAAGTTGATCTAAGGTAAGTACCCGTTTCGTCCAGAGCACTAGTTGTCTCTCTGCCTACCTGGCCTGTTGTTGTCCCGCCGTGTCTCTCACCAGGGTCGTTTCCCTCAGACTAACATTTTACCTAGTTCCCTAAACCTAGATTTCGTTTCGCCAGAGGTAGTGAAGCTCATCTCCGATATCTCTCCCATTCCCAATGTTTCCAGGGACGTTGCCTTCGAGCAGAGGGATCCTGAGATCCAGCTGTTCCTGTCTATGAACCGCCTTCGGAACTTCCCCTCCGGGATTCTCACCATCGAGCACTTGACCTTGCTCAGCCTGCGGGCGAACAATCTGGACGAAATCCCGCCGGCAGTCGGGAAGTTGACAAAACTCGAGGCCCTCAACCTCGGCCAGAACTTCATCCGCGTCTTCCCCGGCGAGTTACTCAATCTTCTCCGCCCCGGCAGCAAACTACGCAACTTGAGTTTCCAGCCCAACCGGTTCTGGCAGCCCGATACGGCCAACGCCAATGCTGCTGCCATTTCCACCACCACAACACGCAGCGACGAATACGACAACCTGACCTACCCCAAGCGCTCCACCGCCAAGGTCGAGTCCTCCTGGTCCGGTGTGACCACCAAGCTCCACTCGCGGAGCCCCGTCCAGTTTATGACTGGCACAGGCCAAACCCTCTCCCGCTTTTGCCTCCCAGACCTCCCTGGTGCGCGCGGCGCTCTCATTGAGCTGGAGCCGTTGACATCCCTCGCCACCCCGAAGGAGTTCGCCGCCGAGCAGCGCAAGTCAGCCCTTCCCACCAGCAAAGTCTACAACCCCAAGGGCGCCCCGTCGTTGTTTGAGCTCGCTCTGCGAGCCGGTATCAAGTCGTCGCAGGCCGAGGAGGTTCGGTCATGGGCTCTTTACGCTGACGAAGCCCCGCCGCATTTTTCTTTTGCCGTGGAGCAGGCCGCCAAGATCCATCGTGATGGTGGTGTTAGGTGTGCTGTTTGTGGCCGGGACACCTTGATCCCCATGGCCCGGTGGGTCGAATTCCGACGTATCGGACGTACAACGGTCACGGTGGGTGAGGACGGGGAGGAAGTGGAGAAATTTAGCGAGCTGGGCGGCGCTGGTGAGGAGCTCCCCGTGCCATTTCTGATGGTGGGCTGTTCATGGTCGTGTATACCAGCCAAGCTGGAGAAGGAGGTCGATGCGGAGTTATAGTGGTCTCTGGGGATTATATAGTTTCCATGGCTTCACATGTTCATAAGGGCGCTCAAAAGGGCCAATCTCTGTCAGGCAGATTCAAGCGGTGGCCATTCAGGACAGCAATGGGGGGCATTGAATGATGGCGTTATTCCCAAACGGGGGACAGTTGGGATCTGGGGTCAAACAGCGCTTGAAAAGGGTTCAAGTTTTGTGTAATTTGCTGTATTTTGTCAAATTCTATAAGCGATAGTGCTTTTCACCATCGATCTGATTTGTCACACGCAACTGTTTGGTTGTTGCCATCATTCGCACTTGGCACCGTGCCAAGAACTGCAATATGGACAGGGTTCCAGGCTGCTGGCAAGCCTTGTTTCAACGTCACCTCTCGCCAAAAGCTCCATCTCCATCGCGTCACCGCAGCTGAGCTTCCCCAAGCTCAAGCTTCGCCATCATCATCAACAACAATCCCCCATCCAACAAACGCGAAAACGATCGAATCCAAGAGATCGACCGAACCATCCCCATCATCATCAACGATCAATGGCCCAAGAATAATAACCCCTTCCACCCCAATCAACCAAATCAAACCAACCGATCCACCACCCATCACCCAAAAACCAAACAACCAACCCAACCCACCCACGCCGGCGCGAGCCGCGCAACAACAACACCACCACCACCACCCCGCAAAATGCGACGCCCCAACCTCCTCACCACCACCCTCCTCTCCCTCCTCCCGCTCCTCCGCCCCGTCCACGCCGTCTTCCTCGACGAGGTCGGCCACACCGACTACCACCACCAACTCCTCGGCCTCCCGCTCCGCGACACCACCTTCTTCCACCGCCCGCGCCGCGATGATCGGGCGAGTTTGTTGTATACGCTGAGTGATGTGGGTGTGGTGGGCGCGGTGAATCCGGGGAGTGGGGAGGTGCTGTGGCGGCAGCGGGTTGGTGGTGAGGCTGGCGGTGCTGGTGCTAGTGGGGATGGGGGGGATAAGGAGGGAGTGGTTGGGTTTATGAGGGCGGGGGAGGGGGAGGGGTGGGTTGCGAGTGCGTTTGGGGATGCGGTGCATGCGTGGGATGCGGTGAGTGGGAGGAATAAGTTCTGGGTGGGGTTTGAGGGGGGCGTGGTGAGGGATCTGGAGGTTATGGAGATGACGGAGAGTGGGGAGCTGAGGAAGGATGTGTTGGTGTTGTTTGAGGAAGGGGTGCGTGGTGGTGAGACGGTGTTGAGGCGGTTGAGTGCGGAGGATGGCAGTGTGGTGTGGGAGTTTCGCGAGGTCACCAGGGATGTGCCCCTGCAGGTCAGCACCAATGTCGAGAAGATCTTCGTGGTTAGCCTGAAGGGCGTCGCCGGCGCGTATAACCTGAAGGTGGCGGTGTTGGATATGGTTACCGGGAAGAAGGTGGATGAGATGGTGATCGGGAGCAAGGCGGATGTCCATGGCAAGGGGGACGTTATTCTTGTCGGCGCGAACTCGGCCGCCCCGATTGTAGCTTGGACGGACGACGCCCGCAAGACACTGTCGGTCAACGTGTTGGGGACCAAGACGAAACAGGAGTTTGCGCTTCCGGACGGTACGGTTGATGTGGAAATCCACGCGCCGCATCTGGTGCAGTCGCAGTCGCACTTTTTGGTTCACAGCAAGACGGCTACTGGACACCGGGCTGAGGTTTTCCATGTCGACTTGAAGACGAACGCCGTTTCAAAGGCGTACAGTCTCCCCCATCTCGCTGGACCGGGGTCGTTCTCGACCAGCTCCAACGGCGCGAACGTCTACTTTACCCGCATCACCGAGGACGAGGTAATCCTGCTCTCGTCGCAGTCCCACGGCGTTCTCAAACGTTGGCCGCTGAAAACAGGAACATCAAAAGCGAATGCCATTCACGCCGTTTCCGAGGTCGTCAAGAAGGGCAGCGCCAGCGGCGAAGATGACAGCTACAACTACGCGGTACGGGCAGCTGCCGTCACCGACACGGATGACTGGGTGTTGATCCGCAACGGGGAGGCCGCATGGACTCGTCATGAGGGTATGACTGGCGGCATCGCGGCCACATTTGCCGACATCCCCGAAAGCGAGGATCTGGCCAAGTCGCTTGAAGCAGAGGCTCACAGCAACCCTCTTGAGGCCTACCTCCACCGCGTCAAGCGCCACATTAACGACCTCCAATACCTTCCCGCGTGGCTCAACAACCTTCCGTCGAGGTTCATGAGCAGCGTTCTCGGTACTGATATCCCTTCGACCACTGGTAAGCTGGCCCGGGACAGCTTCGGCTTCCACAAGCTGGCTATCCTGGCCACCAAACGCGGGATGCTCTACGCTCTCGATGTTGGTAACAATGGCAGGCTTGTCTGGAGCAAGCGGGCATTTGAGATCCAAAAGGGCAACAAATGGGATGTGAAGGGCATCCATGCCCACGACTCGACGGGCGAGGTCACGATTCTCGGTTCTCACAATGACTTTGTTGTACTCAAGGGCGACACTGGCGAGATCATCGAGGCGAAGGGGCCGAGCCCGGAGGCTAGCACCCAGGCCACCGCTCTTGTTGACACCTACTCCGGCAAGCAGCTTATTCGGATTGGCCGTGATGGGAAGATCGGCGACCTCCAGGTGTACAAAGCCCCGAGGCAAACCATCGTCACGCGCGGCCGTGATGGCGAGCTGAAAGGTGTTGTTTTCGTCGCCAACGGCACGAGCTCATACGAGTCAGTTTCTTGGACCTTCACCCCGCCGCAGGGCCAGTGGATTGTGGATATCGCAACACGCCCCGACCACGACGTCGTCGCCTCCATCGGCCGTGTCCTCGGCGACCGCACCGTCAAGTACAAGTACCTCAACCCCAACACCCTCGTCGTCGCTACCGCCAATGACAGCGCCGAGACGCTCACCATCTACCTCCTCGACACCATCTCTGGCCAGATCCTCTCCTCCTCCAAGCACGACGGCATCGACCTCACCAAGCCCATCGAGTGCGCCATGGCCGAGAACTGGTTCGTCTGCACCTACTTCGGCCAGTACGCCCTGCGCGACAACGCCGCCAAGACCATCAAGGGCTACCAGATCCTCGTCGCCGACCTGTACGAGAGCGACGAGGCCAACGACCGCGGCCCGCTCGGCGACGCCGACACCTTCTCCTCGGTCGACCCCATCGACGACCCCACGGGCGGCGTCGCCCGCCCCGCCGTCGTGGCCCAGTCCTACGTCCTCAGCGCGCCCATCTCGGCCCTGCAGGTCACCCAGACCCGCCAGGGCATCACCTCGCGGCACGTGCTGGCCTACCTCCCGGAGTCCCACGGCATCGTCGGCATCCCGCGTGCCATCATCGAGCCCCGCCGCCCCGTCGGCCGCGACCCTACCCCCGCCGAGGCCGAGGAGGGCCTGTTCAAGTACCACCCCGCCATCGAGGTCGATCCCAAGAGCGTCATCACCCACGAGCGCGACGTGCTGGGCGTCGAGAAGATCATCACCGCGCCGGCTATTGTGGAGAGCACGAGTCTGGTGTTTGCGTACGGCATTGATGTGTTTGGCACGAGGGTCGCGCCCAGCTTCTTGTTCGATATTCTTGGAAAGGGTTTCAACAAGGTGGCTTTGGTGGGGACTGTGCTGGCGCTTTTGGCGGGTGTGCTTATGCTTGCTCCGGTGGTGAGTACCTTCCTATCCGTGATTGTTTGGTTGCCGTTGCTAATGCTCTCGCAGGTGAGGAGGAAACAGATTAATTTGAGGTGGCAGGCGCCGATGTAGATGGATGTAAGTTATGATAGACGGGGTTTGTACGGATGCATAGAGGTACATGAGGAAAACAGAGTTCATTAATGTCTTGCCTGATCTTGACGAGGTATCGGAGTCAGCTGTGTAGTTTGCTTGTTCCTATTTCCAGTTTGCCAAATGACCACGTCTTGATGATTTCCATGCTATCTTCAGTCTAATCATGAATCGCTTTGCTTAGGGGTATCGGCATCTATCCAAATAAATATTTTACAGCAAGGTTCGAGATGGATGAAACTGAATGCCATCCTCATCGCCACCGGCCAAGCTATACAAGTCCAAGGTTCGACCCACACCACCACAAGCAATTGGCTAGCATCCTCTGTGGCGCAATTGGCTAGCGCGTCTGACTGTTAATCAGGAGGTTGGAAGTTCGAGCCTTCCCGGAGGAGCTAAATCACCATGACTTTCCTTTTGCTTTTTTGGCCTGCGACATCGACTCTCTCATTCCCCGGTCCATGTGTGTGTGTGTTTTCTTTTGCTGAGGGGTAGGTAGCAAGCACCTGTTAAAGGGATACAAGTGGAACAGTGGTTATTTTGTGTCGCAAATGTGACTTGATCAACTCGCTACGAGGGTTTGAAGTCAATACGTAGCCTGGATTTGGCTGTAGACCATGACAAAATCGTCCTATTTGTAATTGCAGCCGAACGACTGTCGCCCTTTCCTTGACCATTGAATCATTGTCAAGCATGTTCGTCCAGCAAATGTGATCCATTCCAAACCACCGCAAAAGACCCCCACACCCCCGACCCCTTGTCGGCGATTTTAAACCCAAGGGAAGCAAGCTCCAGCTTCGGCGGTCAAACGCAAGGCGTGAGATGGCAATCAACATCTTTCCTTCGGTGAGAACCTCCCTGCTCGTCCCCCAATTACCCACATGCCGGGGAATTCCGTACTTCATAGCTATATTACAAACCGCCCTCTCTCCAACGCCCGCGGCAAACTTCTTCTCTTCCCTAGATTGACCCCTCAATCGTCGTCGTCAAAGATTTGATACGTATTCTGCAAGATGGTATCCACCACCCTGACCTGCCACCCGGCATCTGAGATGTTAGATCCGGGCGCGGTGCCCATAAGCGTGGGACCAAACACGATGGCCAGGTTCTGCGAGCTCATCCGGTTCGCTGACGAGTTGTCGATGACGCGGTGCAGGTGCAGCGTCAGGGCGCGCAGGGTGGCGTAGTTGGGGTCGGGCAGGTTGTTGATAATGGCGTGGAGGGTGTCACGGCGGACAATGTCGTCTTCGTTTTCTACGCCCGTGAATTAGCAAGGTGATATCAAGCTAGTGTTAGGAGAAGGGGCGGACTTACTGGCTGCTTCAACAAACGCCACGTAGTGCTCTCTAGTCAACAACGGGTCGGGCAGGTCCCGGAAGAACTGCTTGAGCAGACCAGCAACACTGTTGACATCATGGAAGAAGTTTTCAGGGTTGCGGAAGTCAAGGTTGCCGGATGCAGAGTCTTGAGGGGGTTAGTCTGGAGCAGGAAAGCCAGGGGTGCAGGTATAACACGAACCTGTATCAAACTGATTCTTGAGCTTGTTAACGTGAGGCACGGAACCAGACAGCCGGTAAATGCCCTCGACGTTCAGACCAAACAGGTCCACAGCCTGGATGCACTGATAGACCACCATAGGAACGGCCAGCCCGTCTCTCTCATAAAGCTTGGACAGGGTGATTCCAAACACAGGGCGCGGCGGGGCCATTTGTGGGGCGGCTGGAGGCGATTGCCTATGCGCCTGGGGAGGTGCCATGGCGGAAGGCTGAGGAAACGCGTGCGGGGGAGGGTTCCCTTTCTGGGACGGTGGCTGCGCATAAGGGGGTTGCTGGGGTTGCTGGGGTTGGGGGCTCTGGAACGACAGCGCGCCGAGTTGGGGTGGTCCCTGCGAAGTGGCAGAACTGAACGAGCCGTCAAATCTTGAAACAGACGACTGGGCTTGGTGTTGCGGAGCGCCAGCGTTTCTATACTGTTGGCCTGCGGGGCTGCTGCCTTGGTTCATAGTGCTCCCGTGGCTGAAGCTCCTCTCGTGCTGCGGTTGGGAGGGGGGCGGGGGGCCGCCGAGCATCGGGAGAGAGCCCATACTCTGGTTATAACTATGCCCCGCGGACCCCTGATTTGGCGGACCGGTAGGTGAGTCGGAGAAAGTGCTTGACCGGGAACCCTGGAAGATGCCGGCCGGAGGCGGTTGCACGGAAGTCGGCGGTGGTTGTTGTGGGGTGTTCTGCGTGGGAGGCGGGCCAGTGTTGGTCGGCGGCCGATTCGATGTTTCGAGGAGCTGGAGGGGTCAGTTTGGCCAAGTAACCTCGTAAACGGAAACACATACATGGTTGCGTTCGTATTTGGGCAGCCCTGTCCTTGGTGGCAGCCTCGGGTGTTGGCCGCTCAGATATTCGTTTAGATCCTTGTCATTATCAATGGCTAGGACGCTCTCTCGTAAACTCCGCGTCTCTGGCGCCTGCTTCAGGGGGCTGATACTAAGCCCATTGCTGAGCACCAATTTCTCATTGAATGATGCTGGAGACTCGTCAGCATCCATGTCGTATAGCCCTCCCCGGATAAACGCACCAAATTTCTGCATCTGCAATGCCAGCCCAGAATCACACTCCCTCACAATGTCCTGAAGCGCCTGAACGGTTTCCGGCCTAGTCTTTGTTTCAAGCTCGCTCCTCTCAGAAGACGCAACCTGAACCTTCCCCTGGTAGTCTTGTTCTGCAACCTGGGCCTTCCGGAGCAGGTCCTCCTCATGCCCAGCGCCCGACTTGTGCGCCTTGAATCCAAACATCTTCCCTCCCGGACGGCCGGCCGAATCCCCAGTCCGGACGCGGTCGTACTCTTCCGCAAGGCCGTCGTACTTGGTTTTGGACTTGCGCAGAGCGGCCTCGAGATCCACCACGCGCTGCTCAGCCGCTAGGCCACTCTGCTTCCACCCCTTTCTGGACTTGTCGGCTACGAGGGCTAGTTCTGTGAGATCTTCGGACATCGTGTGTAGCGACATGGCAAACTGTATCCCGTTGTCGGCCATGCGCTCGTGGACCGCCATCATCTCCTCATAGGCCCGGCCGAAGGTGCCGCCGCGATGCTCGCCCCGCTGCATGTTGTCCTGTGATAGCTTGCATAGCCTCTTGAGGGAGTTTGCATAATCGTCTTCGAGTACCGAGCGCTTCTTTAGGAATTGCGAAAACTCCTGCGGCCAGGGGTTAGCAGCCACATCGGACACAGTGGGAGGGACCAGTGTTCATACCTTTGCCGAGGCAATGCTCTGCTTGAGCCGGTTGAGCATCACCGAGATGCCAATCTGTAAAACATACATGAGCATATTGAAGGGAAGACTGATCGGGTTGGAATGCGCACTTCTGATGTCAGGACATCTTGCACCTGCGCTCTCGTTTCTTCGCTCAGCGGGGGCGCAGCTGGTTGTTGGGTCGCGGCTCCATTTTCAGGAGCCGTTGCTGCTGCTTCTGGTAAAGACATGGTGCTCGGAGATGGAGGCAGTCAAGGTTATCATTGACTGCAATGTGGGTAACTGGCGACTTTATTTTGTTGAAGCCGCGGGGTTCAGAGTCGACTTCAAGTTCGGGGCGCAAGCTCCTGGTCGGGCGGGCATTACGAGATGCCCACACAATGGCAGACAGGGGCCACGCGACCAATCCGGGAACGGGATGGGACGGCAATCCGTCCCCCTCCAGCGCCGTTGCGCGTTGCCAAGCTTCGCTGAGAGGCCCACTAAATTTTAGAAGGAAGCTATGATGTGGGCCCCCACGTCGTCCCCCTTGCTGTTGTTGTCCTGAATCACGAAGCAAACGGCATCCTGGTCCTTCCTTTCAAGCATGGAACAACGTCTGTGCTTCATCTTGACGACTCGAACAACAATGGAAACCAATAATCCAGGTGTCAGCGGCAACATGTTTAACACTTCATTCGTTGGGTCAAATTCATAGGTACTGTCCAACACTAAAGTGACCTTTGAAAGCTCACAGGACAAGAAATGGCATGAACGCTACCGTTTCAACTTTGCGAGCGACCCGAGAAACGAAGCCGACGGTTTGACCACGCAACCGAGAGAGCTACCATCTGCCGCCCAACCAAAAATAGTTTCCCCGGTTTGACAGACGTTCGATGGCAATCATTAAGGCACATCACAAACCCACCAACCGGGACCTCTTTAAACTGCGGGAAACAGCACTGCTTCAAACCCTTCCTGGTTGGCGTGTCTTGGTTCCAGCATATCCCAAGCCTTCCATTCCACCGGAAGCCCCGTTTCGGGATCACACCCGGCTCATGTGGTAGCGAGACCGGCATCATTGTGTTGCTCTCGGCCGTCTCGGTTGGCTGTGTATCAAGGAGCCCCCCAGACCGCTTAAACCACCCTGCTGTGACACACCGCAAAATTCGATGGGAATTTCTTCCCTCACGTCTCGCTTAGCCAGACCATTCTTAACCTGTTTGTGGACTACAACAACGGACCGCCTCCGGGAACCAGCAGGGCCGACTTTCGGCTCCCA
Organism: Chaetomium tenue; assembly: GCF_020726465.1. Classification (NCBI taxonomy): domain Eukaryota; kingdom Fungi; phylum Ascomycota; class Sordariomycetes; order Sordariales; family Chaetomiaceae; genus Chaetomium; species Chaetomium tenue. The sequence continues at coordinate 2,925,256 of NW_027117333.1, read as the reverse complement.
AGAGTGCGGCATGCCGCTACCCAGCAGATTACAACCGAGACAGCCCAGCTAGAATACGCGCTCAAAAGAGACACGGCTTCCAATAATCTTGGTTTATTGGCGCCTCCAAGGACAGGGTGATCCGTTGCTACGAACTAGATCCTCTCAACGGCACGTATGCCGACAAAGCCACGATAACCGGTCACGGCCGAGAAGGTTTTCGTTCGACAATCCCAAGTTCCACAGACTGTCCAAAGGTCCCCGGTAGGCTTTGAGAACGCCCTCCGACCCCGGACCCTAGAGTTCTACCACCGGTTGGTATCAGTAACACCGAGGTGTCCTACAGCTAATTATGAGACCACTCATGTCACCACCGTGAAAGGCCGGCTACGTGCGTGACCCAAAGAGCACGTTTCCAAGTCACACGGTTGGCCCAAAATTGGCAGAACTGATAACTGTTGTAGGTATGGGAATCAAATAACTATATCGACCCTTGAACACGCAGGGTATACAACTGCATGCCCACTTTTAAGCCATCGCAACCAACTCCGGTGCTGAATGTACCCCATGGCCGTCTCTACATGCACTCAGATGAAACCCTTCAGAACGGCGGCCTCGGCGTTCAGGATGGAAGAGCCGGCAGCACCGACAACGGCTACGTGGGATCAGTAATATGCTCACTCACTCGGGGGCATGGAAACTCACTGTTGTGGCTCAAAGCGACAAACTTGATGTCGAAAATGCCACTCTCATCCTCGCGAACGCGACCAACACTGACCGTATACCCCTTGGACAGGTCCCGGTCCAGCCGGGGCTGGGGCCTATCAGGCTCGTCAAAGACCATGATGGGCGGCTGGGGCGCCGAGGGGCAGCCGAGCTTCTGGGCCTCGGAGACGTAGCTGCGCATGGCCTCCTTGACCTGCTCGGCCGTTGGCGGCGGGCGCTGGGCGAAGCGCAGCGACACGCATGCGGTGTGACCGTCCAGGACGGGCACGCGGTTGCACGCGGCCGACACGCGCAGCGTCGACTGGTCCTCAAACGCCGTCGCGTCCGCGTTGATGCTGCCCAGGATCTTCTGCGCCTCCGTCTCCAGCTTGTCCTCCTCCCCGGGGATGTATGGTACTATGTTGTCGATGACGTCCATGCTGCTCACGCCGGGGTACCCTGCTCCTGAAACGGCCTGCATGGTGACTACGGAGACGGTGTCGATGCGGCCGAGCTTGGCCTGCAGCGCGGCGAAGGGGATGACCAGGCCGATGACGGCGCAGTTGCTGTTGCACACGAGGAAGCCCTTTTCGAGGTTGTTGGTCTTGCGCTGGTGCGGGATCAGGTTGAGGTGGTCGAGGTTGACGGTGGGCACGACGAGCGGCACGAGAGGGTCGCGGCGGTAGTTTTTGGCATTGGAGAAGACGGCCTTGTTCGCGTGCTGGAACTCCTTCTCGATCTCCCCCGCCACGTCGCTGTCGAGGCCGCTGAAGACAATGTCGCAGTCGGCGAACTCGCTCGCCTTGCACTCGCGCACCACCAGGTCGCCGATCTCGGGCGAGATGGGGCTCGCCTGCTTCCACCGCACCGCGTCGCGGTACTTCTTGCCGGCGGATCGTGACGAGGCGCCGACGGCGACGAGACGCAGGGAGGGGTGTTGCTGGAGCAGCAGGATGAAGCGCTGGCCGACCGAGCCAGTGCAGCCCAGGACGCCTATCGGAAAGAATATTGTCAGTAAGTCAGCCTTGTCCGGGACCCCAGCGGGGTAGAGACGGCGCTGTCTCGGCAACCTTACCGCAGTTCTTGACAGGCAATTGAGACATGGTGGGCGGTTTCTGTGGGATTACTTGGTCGACTGCCTTTTGTTTGACAGAACGAGCTTCCAAAAACCGGGGAAATCCAGGGAATATATCTCGAAACAAGTGAGTCAGTCTTCCCTGATCTGGACTCGGTGTTTGAACTTTTTGTTCGGCGTCACCCATGCCCCGTCGCGCCCCGCCATCGGAGCCGTGTGGGGACCGTGGGGTTGTCTCCAAGACTCCAACAGGGGCTCGAAGCGGCAGCAATCCACCACGCGATACCGTAGGGCTGGGTCTGCCAGAGTGACATTTCCGTCCTGTCTCGAGACGGTATTTTTCACGACGCTGTCATGGGTTGTATTCTGGCCACTGGCCATTATTGGCAGCAAAACCCCAAACAGCAAGTTGATTTGAATGAGATGTTGCGTTTTAGAGTTGTCCAGTGCTCAAAAGCGCAACAATTGATGTTGGCTAAAACCAGACGAGAGAGCCATTACTAAGAGATTCGACATGTCATCCAGGCTTCTTTCGACACCGATCCCACGCGACCCAGGTTCTGTGCGGCATCCAACATCTTCGCGTATTAAAAGTCCCGCGTGGAAAGCAGACAATGTCTCAAACTAGCGACGTTTTCGCCCGTCATTTCTCAATTCGCCAAGCCATTTCCTCCCTACCCACGGCCAACCCCCACCACTTCCCTGTTCGAGTCGGTGAAGAAAGCCCCAGGGGCAACGCTGTGCGCGCATGACATATTGCCGTTCTCGTGAAACCAGAAAGTGCCTTTATGTCAAGAATCCCAGGCCGATGAAGAGCAGGAAGCCGGCTTTCGCAAGCCATCGTTGCACGGCCGAAGCCCAACATTGCCAACAGCTCGCTAGTGGTGTCATGATTCAGCCGTCGGCCTCTAGAATATGCACATATGTAATGCGCCTTAACGTCCGCAAGGCCGTGCCTGATTTTCTTAAAAATGGTGCCAAAGTCTGAGGTTTTGGCCTCGCTCCTCTTCTTGTCCTGTTTTCGCAAGGCGTACGGCGTTGGCATTGGGAGTTATCATCGATATATGTGTTGGCATTACTTCATAGGTTCTTGTTTATTCGTACTCAGCGTTGATGTTTCTTTAGGCGGTACTTCTGCTGACGCTAAGGTATGGTCCCTTTACTCATATCCTCAGTCAGCCCCTTTCACAGGACGCAGCCGGGAAGGCAACGTCTTCCGTCCAAAAATCGAGATTAAAAGCCATGGATCCGTGGTGGTTTGACCCAGGGCTGAACATCCAAAAGCATACCACGAGTAGGCCAAATCTGACCGCGTATCAGGAACCATACTATGGTTGCCCCTTTAAGAAACGACCCATGGAGCGTCGCCGACATGGTCGGTATGTCACACCCCGTCGACTGCTCCAAGCCCTACGACACATCCACCCTCGCCGGCAAAACCATCCTCATCACGGGCGGCGCCTCGGGCTTCGGCGCAGCCTTTGCCCGGCACTGGGCCCAACACGGCGCACACCTCATCATCGGCGACGTCAACGACCGTGCAGGCGAGGAACTCGTCGCCGAGCTCCGCTCCGCCCCATCCACCGCCGCCAGCCAAGTCATCGTCTACCAACACTGCGACGTGACCTCCTGGCCAGACCAAGTCGCCCTCTTCCAAACCGCCATCTCCTCCTCCCCAACCCACTCCCTCGACGCTGTGGTAGCTGGCGCCGGCATCATCGAAAAGGGCAACCCACTCACCCCGTCCCCCACCTCCACCTTCGACTTGCCATACAACCTCGACCCCTCCACCAACAACACCCCACCCCCACCACCCCCCCTCCACATCCTCGCCGTCAACCTCACCGGCGTCATGTACACCACCCACCTCGCCCTCTACCACCTCCCCCGCAACAACCCCAACCCCAACCCCACCCCCTCCACCCCCCAATCCTCCACCCGCCCCCGCGACCGGCACATCCTCCTCCTGTCCTCCATCGCCGGCCTGACCCCCCTCCCCCACCAAACCGAATACACCACCTCCAAGCACGCCATCATGGGCCTGTTCCGCGCGCTGCGCGGCACCGCCTGGCAGGCGCACGGCGTGCGCGTGAACGTGCTGGCGCCGTATTTCGTCGACACGCCTTTGCTGCCGGTGGCGGGGCGGGTGCTGTTGGCGGGGGTGCCGCTGGGGGAGGTGGGGGGTGTGGTGGATGCGGGGACCAGGTTGATGGTGGAGGGGGGGGTGAGGGGGAGGGCGTTGGGGGTGGGGCCGGGGGTGAGGGTTGTTGATGGGGGGGGGGGTGGTGAGGATGGGGATGGGTTGGGGGGGGTGAGGGTTGTGGAAGGGAGAGGGAGGGTGGAGGGGGAGAGGAGGCAGGCGGTTTGGGAGATTTATGGGCATGATTATGAGAGGGTGGAGACGTTTGTGTGGAGGTATTTGGCCGTGATGAATTTGATGAGGGGGATTAAGGGGTGGGTGGGGGTTGTGACGGATATGTGGGGGATATGTTTTGGGAGGAGGAGGTAAGGTATGTTGTGGTGTCTCCTAGGTCGTCCTGTCTTGTCTTGTTTTGGGGGGTTACTGAACGTATTTCCGCTTTGCCTTTTGGCGTTGTAAATATAGGAATAAAATGGAGCATTGTATGTATCCTGCCATGCTACGCCACGGTTCACGCCCTCCCATTTCTCGAGTTTTCATCTCATGCTTTCCAAGTATCTCGGGGCCGAAAACATCGACAGAAGCCGAGTGTCAGCCGATAGGCAACGTAAACCGGAATGGAGATAGAGATGTTAACCAAACCTCAGAAACGAAACGAAAGCTACCTAGAAGCTTGAAGTGAGATGATCTGGGTTGGGTGAAAGGGGGGGAGAGGTGAAGTAGGTAGCTTACCGTTGAAGAGACCAACGCCACCGCCGGGCATCTGTGATGTGCTGTGTTAGTGGTCGGGCATGATATGTCTGTAAGGATAAGATCAGACGAGGGTAACGCACGGCAATATCAAAGTGGTTGTTCCCCAGGTCGCCTCCCGTGTTGGTTGTCTGCACAATCCGCTGGGCGGGAGCTCGGTGGTTCCCAAAGTTGGCTCGCCTAGTAAAGAGTCTGCTATTGCTGGTTTACCAAGTAAGAAATTGCCCCTCCTAACTCGCCTATTAACGAAGAGAGCGCCGCTAATACCGATTATAATACTCTCATTACGCCTAAGTCCAAAACCCGGTCATGGAGACCAAAACCCCCGTCCTTTGTTGGGGCAGCCGACAATATTTTGATAACATCCAACGAACGGGTTTTCAGGTCCTGCTTGTTAGTGACTTGAAGGACTGCCACAAGCTGATCGACTCGGTCACCTTCCATGTCAGCCACCGCAACTTGTCAAAACCGAGAGTGGACGGGCTCAGTCTTTTGAGTTACCTAGAAGCTTGAAGAAAATATATTTATTCCTTTTACTTTTTACTTTTACTCGACTTCCCTTTCTGTTATTTTTCTTCTCCAATTTCTTAGTTTTCCCATTTTACTTCTTTTCTTTCCTTTCATGTTCTCTTCCTTCTCGTAGTCTCATACTTTCCCTTCCTTTCGACTAAGGCCCCACGCGCTCATAACGGCACTTACAATACAAGTAAGTAGCAAGAAATCAAGGAAAAGAAACAAAAAAAAACAAGAAAAGCAACGGAGCACAAAAAGAAAATAAAATAATAATAATAATAGACAAAGTACTTTGGCCATCTGATACTGTCAGAAGTAACACGTTATATGCAAGTCACCGGCACTGGTCCCGGCAGACCGGGCCGCATCCAAAGTTGCCCACGGCAATTGTCTCCACACTTGACGACCGTCATTTTTATCTTCCGTGACACTTCGGAGGCCAAGACTTCCTCCTCTCCACTCCTCCGCCGCCGGGCCCACCCGGCCATACCATTCGATCCTTGCCCGGGCCCGTATCTCTCAATCGCCGAGACACATCGGAAGACTGACATTCGAAGTACGCAAGTCGCTCAGTAAGACACACGAATCGAATGACTGGCAAACTCAAAGGCATTTCGCCGAACCCCCGTTCTCGATCGGTAATCATCAGACATAGCCCCATAATCCCATAATCCATCATCTCACAGCACTCGGTGCCGTGACTGAAGCCCCTCTCCTTTGATCGTGGCATCTTGTCACAAGGTTATCCTCCGGCCTCCAGCCCCGAAAACAAGTTCCGAGCATGGATACGATAGAGGCTCGACCCCAACCGGCCTCGGCCCCACGGGCTCCCCGCATCACCAACGCCTGTGAAGCCTGTAGGGCCGCTAAGGTCAAGTGCCAGGCCAGCACCCAGCTGGGAATCTGCAAGAGGTAAGTAGATTGTAGGCGAACCGGCTTGGGCCCCCGTTTTGGCGTGGGATTGCGCCACGGCTGGCCACTAAAGTAGTAGCAACCTGTTCCTGTTCTCTTTATCTCCTTGCGTCTTCCCGCTCAGCCCCCATAACACACCACACACCACTGACCTGGCCCTGAGCAGATGCCTTGATTCCAAACGGGAGTGTATTTTCAAGACTGGTCCACGAACCAGGCGGCCAAGACAGCCAAAGAGGTAACGCCCCTTTTTTTTTCTTAGTGTGATCAACCCATTCCTTCGCCCCATCACCAACCCCTTCAACCCCCAATAACAACAATAACAACCCCCCCTCACAACTCACAACCACCAGACCCAACCCCCCAACAACCTCCACCACCACCTCCACCACCTCCCCACCCGCTCCCCCCCGCCCACCTCCCCCGGGCCCCTCCAAGACCTTCACCATCGACATCCCCATGTCCCCCGAGGACGACATCGCCGACTCCATGGAAGCCCTGCGCCTGACCCACGAAATGGGCATCGACGCGCTCGTGCCCAACGTCTCCGAGGGCGACGAGAACGACGACTATTACGACTATGACCACGACGACCACGAGATGGGTGATTATGACTGGCTTGATCAGGCCTCGGTGTCGGGCGTGGGGTCGGTCCTGTCGGGGGCGTCGTCCTTGCCGGTGGGTGCGTCCGCGCTGTCGACTCCGCCGAGTTCGGCGTATCAGCAGCACCAGGGCCAGCAGGGGCAGCAGCAGGGGCAGTCGCAGGGTGAGGGGAGCAAGGGCAAGTTGAGGACGTTGGCGAGTTTGAGGTTGCAGCCGCAGTTTAATTTGGATTCGGCGGGGAAGTTGTTGGAGACGTTTCGCGGAGAGATGATGAGCCATTTTCATTGTGTGGTGCTGAGGGAGGATGAGACGGTGGCGAGTATGGCCAAGGACCGGCCGTTTGTGCTGTTGGCGATCCTGGCGGCGGCAAGTGGCAGCAGTACGCTGCAGGGGCATAGTTTGTATGATGAGGAGTTTCGGAAGATTCTGGGGTTGAAGTTCGTGGCTGGGGGGGAGAGGACCATCGAGCTGCTTCAGGGGTTGGTGATTTACATCGCTTGGTGGGTTTGCTTCTTAACCTTTGGTTTGTTTGGTATTGCGCGCACTAACAACGTAGGTATCCGTTTCATCTCCGGCCAAAAAACAAGCAGTCGTTACAGTACATCCGCATGGTCGTCGACATCATCAGCGACCTCGAGCTAGACGAAGACCCCGGCACCGACTCGACGGACACTCTCGCAACCCCCGAACGCCTCGAACAAATCCGCCTCTATCTCGCAAGCTACTACCTCGCCTCAGCGTACGTCCATCCCCCACCCCCCATCCCCCCCATCCCTCAACCCCCTTACTAACCCACACCCCCCCCAACCCGCAGCGCCGCCTCCACCTGGGGCCGGTCCTCCTCCCTCAGCTACACGGAATACACCTCCCTCTGCAGCGACCTCCTCTCGCAGCACAGCGCCCTCCCCGGCGACCACACGCTGGCCTGGCAAGCGCGCCTCGAGCGGCTCATCGAAGAGACCAACGACCTGCGGCGCACCCAGCGCGGCCGCTCCCCCCAGAGCGAGTACCAGATCGGGCTGATGCTCCGCGGCATGGAGACGCAGCTCGCCGAGTGGGAGGCGCGCATGGCGCCGCGCGTCGCCAACACCCCGTCGATCCGGCTGGCGATTCTGTTTACGAGGGTTTTTTTGTCGGGCGCGCCGTTGCTGAAGCTGCCGTCGGTGAAGATGGCGCCGGCGCTGGATGGGTCGGCGGCGTTTCGCGCGGATCCGGGGAGGGTGATGGCGGTGGTGCCCGCGCTGCATGAGTTGTATGAGTTCTTGTTGGGGCTGGCGCCGCGCGAGTTTAATGCGTTTATTGGGGTGGAGTGGGGGGCGTTGATTTTGGCGATTATTTTGGGGTTTCGCATGTCGTTTCCGTTGTTGGTTTGCCCGGAGTGGGATGATCGGGCGGCGCGCGGGGTGGTGAGGTTTGAGGAGTATATCACGCGGTTTTGTAGGTTGGGGGAAGGGGGTGGTGGTGAGGTGGGCGCGATCCCGCCCCCCGCGGTACCTGGTGCCGGCGTGGTGCCGGGTGCGGTGGCGGGCCAGGCGAAGAGTATGGATGTGTTGAGCGCGAGCCGGATTGTGTTGGATATGGTGAAGCGGAAGTTTATGAGGCGGCTGGTGAAGCTGGAGGGGACGCGGAAGAGGCAGCAGCAGGATGAGGAGAAGCAGCAGCTGGAGCAGCAGGGACAAGAGGCGCTTCTGGCGGCGGCGGCGGCGGCGCCTCACCCGGTGCCGGCGCCTACTACATCTGGGTCGGCATCTGGTAGAGTGGGGAGGGGGGCGACGGTTCACGATTCCGCTACTAGTGGGTGTCCCATGATGGACGGCAGTCTGGAGCCGTACTACCCGTATTGGGATGAGACCTTCAACAACGGCCTGGCTGCTACCAGCGCCTTTGTTGCTGAAGCGCAGGGAGGAGTGCAAGGGACGGGAGCAGCCGCCCCTCCGGAGCCTGGAAGTGTGGAGTTGCCGGATGACTTGTGGACGGCTATGACCATGGGGTGGGCGCAGGGCGATATAAACTTTGATGCTGTGTGAGCACGGGGGTGGCGATGTGCATTCTTGAATTTATTCTACTGTATGTTGCCAAAGGCTTTCTCAGCGATTGCAAAACCGGCTGGCGGGCGATACTGCTTTAAACATCCACGAGGCTTTGGACACTTTGACAATTCGAACGTTGGTAGCTTCTTTCCACTGTCGCCCGTCTTTGGTCTCAGAAAAGGAGCCGAGGCTTGTCATCGCAAACTCACCCTCGAGTTTGCCATGAATGACAGATATCGTATCGCACGCAGTACGTCCTACCTTGTTGCACCAAACCCCGCTGGTATTGCTTTTCCCCCGAGTCACCTTCCCGCTTCCTTTGTTTCTCTTTCCTGTCCCGCCCCCCACAATGTTCCACGTTGTTACATTACCCCTTATTCCAGTGATATTCTAGTGTCTCCTTGCCTTATCTCTCCGTTACATCTTGGATAAGGAGGGATCGGCGGTGCGGCCCAGAAAGCCACCAAAAATGGTGTTCGTCATCGCCATCAACTTTAAGCCGAGGCTGGGCAAGCCGTCAACAAAGGGGACTCGAGGTTTCGAGGACAAAAGACAATAACTACTACCCATCAATGCAAGGGCGGCGATGACGGTGGGGAACATGTGACTTGCCGCACACGCAAGTCATATCCTTTGTTGTGACCATCCTCCGACTTCAACCTTTGGTTGGCCGGTCTCATAGGGTGGAATGCCCGTTCCCTGACCAGACAAGAAAGAAAGCCGGTCTCTTTGCTGACAGCAAAAGATAAATGGCACCGTGTACCCACAATTGTGTCCCTTCCAGATAATCAAGAACGCGCTTGCGGCCTTTGATTGATCCAAAATGTTGTGGAGCAAGCATGGGGCCTGCCTGGGCGCTTGTGCCAAGAGCTGAGCCCAGGCCAGGGGATCTGCAGAAGCTTGTCTCGCAAGGTTCCGGAGAGAGGTCAATGCGCGGGACCCCAGAGGGTTTTTCCCCCACTGGCCCCGCCTAAAAGTTGCGCTAGGCGCTAGGGTTGGAAGGTTGGAGTCCTCCCTTGCCGCTTCTCTTGTTCGCCCGATCTTTTCCGTGTGAAAACGAGGGAGATGCCAGATGGAAGACGTGACTGGCTTGACATGTGGTGTGCGAGGGGTGGTACAGACGTGGGGCGCATGGTCGGGCTGTCGGAACCGCCGCTGTGTCGGCTGTGAGGAAAGCCGGCGTCCGTCCTAGTTTTCAAGTCTTAGGCTGGGTCGTCAGGAGCGGCTTCTTCCATTGCGCCGATGTTCTTTGACTAGCAGCCGTTTCAGGGTTCGAGGAAACAGTACCCGGCAAGTTCTGACCAAAGATGCCGCTTTGAAGTGGTCGGTCGTGCCGGTCCAAGGCGACGATGCAGGCAGGTCTGCACGTTGCGTGATGAAGATCAAAAACGATCTGCGGCAGACCGATCGGAGGAACATGCCCGCCGAGGAATGCGTCCCTCCCCCAGAATGGGGGATCGTTGGGACTGGGGCGCCTGCAGGACCAGTGGTAGGGCTGGTGTGGCAAAAGTCGAGTCCCATCCACGAAATGGGGGGGTTAACTTGACTCTCCGTTCCTTGGCCTCATTCTGACACGTCCTGTTCGGGCCCAGACAAGTGTGTGGTATTGCTCCTGCTCCCGCTTCAGGGGTGCTTCAGTTGCCCGACCGAACGGTTATGCAGGTTGGCAATTGCCGGGTCCAACAGGAAGGGCTCACGGGAGAGTGTGAGCCACGAAGTGGAGGGAAGCCCAAAGGGCAATTGCAGAGAGCCCGTCTTGGTTGGCTGGGCGTCCCGAGTTTGTTCCAGGGCTGGAGGGGGGGTCTATGTGGGCAAAGGTTCGTGACTCGTCACCTCCAATGTCCTGACCAAAACCCCACGGAATGTGGTTTGGCCTCCAAGGCTTTGCTGACCAAAAGGCTTTGGCCTCGATATCTCAGAGCAGCGCCTCCTTGTGCTACATATACCGCCACCCAGCCACTCATCGCTTCCTCTGGACTGTGGCCCCCGTGAAGTAACCAGCGCGTGACCGAAGGATGCTCTGCTGTTGGACAGGGCCGAGATGATCTGGATTCAGGTGGCCGGATGGTGGGTTGAACAACAGCTACAGGATACATGATACAGCCCATCCCTGCGGTGCTCCCTGTGACGGCGCTGCCTTGGCTCCGGGAGAGGAGACGAGGCGAATCGAGGCGCGCGACGGCTGCGGCCGCAATTCGCATCGTGGATGCTGCATGCATGGCCCTCCCGGCTGTCGATTGCACATCGCGCGCGAGCCTCTGTCGGCGGTTTCTTCCCGCAGCCCTATGCACACAGTATGTGCGACGGCGGGATCTTGTTCGACAAGCTGTGTGAGCTGTCTATCGCTAGGAGGACTGCACCGAGGCGGCGATTGAACCGGGCTTGTTTCAGAGCTTGATCCGGAAAGCGAGAGAAGGTGGGCGCAAATTATCCCCATCAAATCGGGCCCTTCGCCCAGCGAGTCTCAAGCAGCTGAGCCCGAAGTGGTTGCGCACTCAACCAAGCATCCTTTCCCATTCCGGTTACCGTTCGGACCGAGCGATCCTCCATGCGTCGGGGGACGTACCAAGTCCTCCATCGGATGGATTTGTTGTGTGGTATCCCGGAGGTTAGTCCATTTCGTAGGTAGTAGTAGGTAGTAATCTGTAGTGTCGACCTCCTTGTTGCGAGGGTGGCGCTGAAAACTGAGCTTGCCGCGTGGTTGATGCTGGTGCCTGGGGCAGAAGTTGGCTGTCAGCTTGCTGCTCGCTTTGGAAACAGCCAAGATCGCCAAGGTACGGCATCTGGGAAGGCACCGAAACGCTCGGCTGTTCTCATTGTGTGTCTGGGTGCCAAGCTCTTCTTTGTCTGGGGTCACCCGCGAAGCCGTCAAACGTGAGTAATTAGTATCGCGTACCCGGGGAAATAATAACGATGCCCCTCAGTTGCCCACTTGGGGTGAACATTACCCACAGGAGCTTGACCTACTAGGGAGGGTGTTCTCATAGTGTCATCATCGACGAGAGCTTCGCAAGAAATCGCTCGAGAGCCTCGGCACCACAACCCTTTCAGCTCCTCCTGCAGGTTCCACCAAAGCCAATGGCTCTTTAATGGCTCTTTCTCTCTAGCCACCAAATCTTTGGGGCCGGATGCAGCCGGTGTATCTCCCCTCTTGCGCGTCTCAATGAGATGGTGTGGTGGCCGGTGGATACAATCTCTAGTGCCCCAAAGAGCTCACCTCTCACCGGTCTCCATCGCAGGTCGTCGAGCACACCACCTCGGCGGACCGATACACGCGTCGATAGACTGCAGTAGTGAGTTATCGGCAATGGTGGTTATCGACGGCAAGACTTGTTCGGCTCGAATGTGTGCCGCCCCTCCACCACAGGCGGAATGTGGCGTTTCCATCGCAGCCTTTCAAACGGCTCGCATTCAGACGTGGTCGAATGCCCTGCAGGGCTTCGAGGCACGTTGACCCGAAACAAAGACGGGGGTCGGTTTGATGGTAATCCAACCACAGGGTTGCATTGCTGGTTAGTGCCCGGATGAACTGCAGCTCTCATCACAGGTCCAATCCTTCGAGGGTTGCGTCGACCGAACCGGTGAGCCTCCTCCTCATTTACGTGCATAAACCCCGAATCGACCCTTTCGAGGAAAATGCGATCGAGCAAAATGGGGGGTTCGATACCACTGCGTGTGCGCTTGGGAAAACTTACTGTGCACTATGTGGTTAGTTATGGGCAGATTATCTGCTCATACTGTGGGGACACTCCGCTGGTGCAAGCAAACAAACCGTGTTCAGGTCCGTGTTCAGATCAGAGAAGTTTTGTCGATGTGATGTGCGCTCGGAGTGGATGGGCACTGTGGGGTGAGCCCCGCCTTCGAGACTTCGCCATTCTTGGATGCAAGGGTGTTCCTATCTTCGGCTTAGCGGACTTTCGGAGTCCACCCACCCCTTCCAAAAAGTTTGGCTGGCGCGCCGGCTCGAGGCTGGATCTCGCAGTTTTCTGAGACACAAAGACACCACTGACGAGTTCCTGAAATCTTGTTCCATGACTGGGCTTGCCATGATACGGGTAGTCCCAGCTCGAGAATCATCATCTCAGGACGAGCCTCTAGGTAGCCAGGCTTCGAAACCCAACAAGATGGAGGCACGGGGGCTCCCTGGATCGACGCTCGTGTCTCGCATGCATGGAAGCTCAGGTACGATCGTGGGCAAGCTTTAAAAGCTTGTGAGATGTTGTTGCTTTTGTTAAACCCTGCTGCTGCTAGACAACGCCCCTTTAGTGTAGATGGCAGCTACTGTTCTGAACCACGCGGTTTTTGATCTTGTACAGATCTATTCGTATACCTATGCCTAGCATCCAAGACGTCGGATACACCCGGGCGGTGCCAGGGCAAGCCGACAGCTCCTCGGCCTGTCAAACCGGAAAGCTCCCGTCCTCTGACGGTTTTCCTCCGTCGCGTAACTTCTACTTGTACATACATTCACTGTTTCGCGTAACTAGCAACTTGGACAACTCTCTTGATACGGAAGCCCTCAAAGAGTCCGCGAAGTTGTTCTGTTCCTTGTCTCGCGATCTTCGCTAGGGAGGGTCTGGCCAACGTGCAAAAGTTTGGTTCTGAAAAAGTTGCACTGTACCACACACTTCCGATCCTTTCCTTAGCGCCAACTGGTACGGATACTGTAAGGCTTTGTAATTTACCCACCACCCACCCCGATGAGGTGCCCCGGAAAGCTTCCCATTGACTGGAACGGCCCAAGCGATTTCCTCCCTCGCCAAAAACCGAAGTCCCGCTGTGGCAGCACTGGCAGCTCCCTCCACACCCACTGTGCAAAGCACCCCCCTCACCCACCCATCCCCATCCCACACCAGATCTCTCCTCCAACCCCCAACTTTTTTTTCCCTTCCGGTCATCTTTCTCCTTGCGCTCCTGTAATCTGTACCTGCACCGCGCTCCTCCACCCGCTGTCTTATTGCGCGCGCCCCTCACCGTCGTCATTTTTTTATTTTTACTTGGTTTGGAGTCCGCTGCCGCGTCGCAACCGAAAGACAATCCACTCCAACAATCCAACAAACCACAAGCAGCGCTCTCATTTACCTCGCGGTACCTGACAGCTTCTCCACTCGAGTCGCGCACCGCCGCGCGTTTCCACTCGTTCTCCCTCGATCAGCGCGATCGTCGCTTCGACGATTCAAAGTCTTCTCCTTCGCCGCGCGCAACGCTGCACTGCGCGAGGCATGAACGGGGAGTACAGCCCGCCCAGTGCAACTTCCGGCGCGTCCACCGACGCCACTCTGTCGCCGAACCGATTTCTCGCTACCTCAACAAAGAATACCATGGCCGTTCCGGCCTTTCTCCCGCCACCGCAGGCCTACCGCCCTACCGCCACTGCTCAGCCGGGGTATCCGCCATCGCTCCCGAATGCCAATTCCTATGATCGCGACGCGCATAAGCCACAGGGAACGCCGTTATCCGTGACGCCCCCAACGCTCTCTTCGGCGCTGATCCGGAACCTCCCGCTGAACACGTCAGAGGAGTCGCTGCGCCTGATGATGGTCTTCTCCAAGGATCTCGTCGATGTCGAGGTCTTGCCCGCCGAGCAATCCGCCGACGCAGGCTTCAGATCTGCGGTTCTGAAATTCAAAAGCCCGGCTGGCGCACAGGAGGCCAAAAACATGCTGGATGGCAGGTCCAACATCTCGAATGATGCCGAGATGGTCGTCGAGATTCTGGGCAGCGCAAGTCCCACCACGTCAGGGAACCGATTTCCGATTGACATGTCCACGGGCGCATCCAACGGAGCCGTCTCCGCGACCCCTTCCGCGCCATCGTCAAGGCATAAATCGCGATTCGATGGAACGTTCCAGTCGCTGGAAAAGATCTCGCCTCCCATGAACGGCATGTATGGGGGAGACTTGGCTGCCCACGAGACCGGCCCGTCCTCCTACCAGAACCTCTTCGGGCCCCAGTCGCCGATCGGAAACCACCTTGCGAATGGCGCGCAGATCACAGGCAAATCGCTGATCGATTCTGCCGAAGACGACGAGACCAAGGAACTGCTCAACGACCCGGTTGGCTTTGCCGAGAACGGCCTGCAGCGCCGCCAGACAGCGCCGCAGCTACCCATCTCCCACATGGCTGGCCTCTCGCTGACCACCTCCCCGAGCCCCGGCGCGCACGCCGTGATGCCGCTTTATGGCCATGCCAACATAGGGTCGCTCTCGGGGCTGTCGAACACCATGTCCCCGACCACGATGGGCGGACCCGGAACAGGCTACAACTCTCAGATCCAACACCGGATGAACAACTTCCCACCGGCTAACCCCGCCGACCAGAACCCGCCGTGCAACACGCTCTATGTCGGCAATCTGCCGCTCGACACCTCGGAGGAGGAACTCAAGGCCCTGTTTTCGCGGCAACGAGGATACAAGCGGCTCTGCTTTCGGACCAAGCAAAACGGACCTATGTGTTTCGTCGAGTTTGAAGACGTGACCTTTGCGACCAAGGCCCTGCACGACCTCTACGGACAGCTCCTCCACAACAGCGTCAAAGGCGGCATTCGCCTGAGCTTCTCCAAGAACCCGCTCGGTGTCCGTTCTGGCCAGAACCAGGCCCAAAACGGCGCGGGTGCCCTGGGTAGCATGAACGGAATCCACTCCGGGTCAAACGGCGGGTTCACTACCGCCAATGGACCTCCGCCAGGTCTCAGCGCGCCCCCCGGCCTCGGCTCCAACCGTAGTGGATACACGGCGTCGTCCGCGCTCGCTACCGGCACGGCTACTAATTTCTACGCCTCGCCCACCGGCTCCAATGGGCCCAGTAACCCTTGGGGCGGCATGTACAGCGGAAACGGACATGCGATGGCTGGCACCACCTCGGCTTTCTCATCGTATATGATGGGTCGATGATTAATGAAGCGTGGATGTTTCGGAACGGCCTCGGGCGCATTACTCGCATGCGGCGGCGTCTTCCCATACAGCAACTGAACGGCGTACGATCTGGGTTCGGGCATTCTTTTTTTCTTCTTTTTTTTTTCCGTTTTCACATACGTAATGATTCCCGGGTTTACGATGTTTTGTGGGTCTTTCGGTTGTTGCATTTGTCGGTCTTCTGACTGGGTTTTTGCGGCGGGCATCAGAATCTTAGAGTCTGCTTTTTTGATCCCCTCGGGATCTGGCAAAGAGCACTCGAGCTTCGGGGCTCTTTAATGGGCCATGGTCACGCGGGCATTCATCTCACCTCGGGGTTTGCACATACATGATGAGGACGAGCAGGGCGCAA
Source organism: Chaetomium tenue (assembly GCF_020726465.1). NCBI lineage: Eukaryota > Fungi > Ascomycota > Sordariomycetes > Sordariales > Chaetomiaceae > Chaetomium > Chaetomium tenue. The sequence goes on along the minus strand of NW_027117333.1, from coordinate 2,909,283 downwards.
GGTCACGAAGGGAGGCGGGGTGAGGGGGCATGCGCCCGAGGCGTTGCGTCGGTTTGGCATCACTATCATCGTCCCAGAGTCAGCATCGATCAATGGTACGGGTCCCCTTCATGATCATTAGGGGATGCGTTGGAGTTCTGGCAAAGGTTGGGCGTGGCTTCCAACAGCGGATGGCCGGACTTGGGGGGGGGGGAGGGGAGTAATTGTTTTCCGACGGTGGACGAGCGCACGAACGGGGGCCATGGCCCCTTTTCCAATACACGAGGACTACTTGCGCTAGACACCCACCTTTTAATGCGGTACGATACGACCAGAATAACACGCATCAGCGAAAAGAAAAAGAAAAAGAAAAAAAAAACACAACATATGGGGGGATCATCATCGTACTCGGGGCAAGCACAGGCACATGGACATCTGGGATATACCAGCAAAAGACTTGGGAAGGGAGGATTGATACAGCACCGGCGCTTTACACACCATCGGAAAAAGGGGATCGCATTGTGGTTTTTCTCTTCATACCGGCCTAGTTTATTCCATCGGGGTTGGATGGTTTCGCATGCGGAGATGGATTGTCGCATCCAGCACACGCCCCGTCTCCCGTTTTACGTTTTACTCTTATCCCATCTCTTTCCACTTCTTCATGAGACGGGTTCTTGTCATTCCCCCTTTTTTCACATACGACCAGATCACCCTCCCAGGACATGGCGCTATCATTGCCTTGGTATTGCATGTGCCAACCAACAATGGCCACCAGCGATCTTGTTCTCTTTTCTTTTCCTTTTTATTTTTCATTATAGTGGTGTTTCATTGGTGCGACGCGTCATCTTCCATCATCTCATTGCGGCTGCTTGCTGATATAAAATGGTTCATTGGGGTGGGATCCGATACCTCTGGGTGCGTGGGCTGTGTTTCGTTTTGCTGGGTTTGGTGGGAGGATCCATGGCGGGGAGTTGGAGTTTCGTTTCTTTTCTTGGCCGGATCGTTCATCTGCGCGGTGTTCTCAGGTTTTGCCCCCGGTCTCGTGCTCGCGGGAGTCGAGGACGGTTCCGGGGAGGGCGTGTTCGGTGTCGAACATGTTTCCAGGGACTCGGCCGTCCTTTGTTATTCCTGTCTGGCTGCCATGGACGCCGGGCTGAGGGAACGGGCATGTCTTGAGCGGCTTTTCGAGCATGATTACATGGCCCGATCTCCGCTATCGTTTACTCTTGAAGTAGATGCATGATAGCAGTTTAGAGGAGCGGAGATGAATTGATTGAGGATTTTGTTTCACAGTTGCAAACCAAACCACCCTTTTCCAGCTCCAATGTTACGTTCGTGACCAAAGGCCAGGAAAACACAGACAATATCCGGCTAGCGATCACACTCGCCGCATTCATCATGGATCGCCCTCTGGCCAAAACGCCGGCTGGGAAAGGTAAAAAGATAGAACAGTAAAGGCTCGAATAGAAAAGAAGATGAAAGTGAAAACAAAATAATAACAGTCAAGGAAACAGAGTAAACCAAAAGTAAAGCCTTGAATAAAAAAGAAGATGAAAGTGAAGATAGAAAAAGTCAAGGAAAACAAAGTAAACGATCAGAATAAACTGAAGGCGGGAAACTATGGAATAAAAATGAACGAAATAAAACAAAAATAGAATCGAAAGCAACGGGATGAACTATAATATAACTAAACAAGGATGCCTCCGAATAAGTCGTGCTGACTAAGCGCACTTGCTGGGTGGTTGACAGCGGCAAGGACAACCACGACACACGACACGACGCGCCAACAAAGATGGGGTGCCACTCCACTCCCGCTACCATTTACAATGGGAATCCAGCCAGAGTCACAACGTATCATTGGGGACAATCCTATTGGGAAAGGTCTAGATGACTTCCGCTCTTCGTTCAACTCTATCTGCGAAACTCCCGACGCGATCGAGCAACTCGACCAAGAGGGTAAGAAAGATGATGGAGCTTTATTGCAGCGTAGCTGACTGTAGAGTATGCAGCACTCCAAAAACTTGTCCTCGCTTTTCTATCGGCAACGCAAAATCTCCCTGCGGCGCGCCTACTTCCCGCTGCGACCCGTGGCACCCTTCGAAGCGATCTCCTACGGCTTGAACTATCACTCGACTCAGGCGACTTTGACCTCGACCGTCTTAAACCCGCGATAAAAGCGGCCCTTGCCGATGATCTCAACGATGCACTCGTTTGGGGCCGACTCTACGAGGTTGTCTCCGAATCGACACCCCCCCCGCGCCCGATCATAGCGTCTTCTGTACAGCAAACACCCTGGTTGCGAAATACTAGCAGCTTCGCAAATTCGTCAAAACATCGTAAATACGTTGATGACGTCCTGAAGGAGGAGCTTGGCCCTATGTATGTTGGGCTCCGGGACTTCCATAAGACGTACTTTGGCGATGTGCCAAACCTCGAGGCCGCATCAAGAGCATTCTTCGACCAGTGTTCTGATGGTAGCCATAGCCCACTTTTCAGTAACGGCTGGAGGGGTTGGCCCGAAGGAGCGAAGCAGGATGATGTACTCCGCTGGTTTGGGGACTTCACTGAGAAGCTGGCGGAATTCGCGCAGACCTACAACTCCTCTCCGGCATACAAACGAAAACTACTGGCGAAGCCCGACAGTCTAGTTGACGGCTCTGTTGGGAAACGAAAGTTAGATATTGGCTTTATGGACAGCGATGGCCCTGATCCCAAGAAAAGCCGGAGACACGACTGGACCCAGATCCTCGTACCTGGTGAGCTGAAGAGCAATCCGACGGCGGATAGACCGCTAGAGGCCCGCCTCGACCTCGGCAGGTATGCTCGGGAGGTACTGGCGGCTCAAGATACACGTCGCTTCGTCTTGGGCTTTACCCTCTGTGGATCTCTTATGAGAGTATGGGGGTTTGACCGGCTCGGGGGTATCGCCTCCGAGCAATTCGATATCAACAAGAATGGGTTGCAGTTTATATCGACAGTCCTTGGCTTTCTTTGGATGAGCGAGGAAGCTCTTGGGTTTGACCCGACCATTAGGCGTGGAAAGGATGGCCAGCGGCTAGTCACGATCAAGCGGAACGGCCTAACGGAACGGCTTGTCATTGATAAAACGATGAAACGGGCTCCTTGCGTCGCCGGTAGGGCGACGACCTGTTGGAAAGCGCATCGTGAGGGGAACCCACAAGATTCATTTGTGATCAAGGACTCTTGGCAGTATGTCGAACGGGAAGAAGAGGGTGATCTACTGAAGGAGGCGACCTACAGGGGTGTCAAAAATGTCGCTCGCTATTTTCACCACGAGACTGTTTTCGTTCGTGGTAAAGTAGACGATATAAGTAACCTTCGAGGGGGTATGGATGTTACGAAGGCGGAGAACTATCGATCGGAGCTTCCACCGAAAACGGGTGATAAAGGACGCAGCTCTGGTCTGAAGAGGACATCCAGCGAGGCCGGCGCGACTCTACCGCCAAGTAAGCGACGATCTGCGGCATCCCCGACGAAAGGTAGTCGCGAACCGCCAAACCGGGTACACCGGCGTGTCATTGTTCGCGACTTTGGACGACCTATTTATACCGCAAGCTCCCCATCGGCCCTGCTTGCTGCGCTAGAGGGCTGTATCACCGGTCACGAATCCCTTCACGAAGCAAATTTGCTCCACAGAGACATCTCCATTAACAACCTAATGATCAACGAAGACCCCGATAACCCTTCGTGGCCTTCGTTCTTGATCGACCTCGACCTCGCTATCAGGAAGCAACGAACAGCCGCTTCGGGAGCAAAGGGAAAGACTGGCACCCGGGCTTTTATGGCGATTGGGGCCCTCCTGGGCGAGCAGCATTCGTTCATGCACGACCTCGAATCCTTCTTCTGGGTGTTGTTCTGGATCTGCGTCCACTGCGACGGCCCCGGCGAGGGCACAGTGGTGGACGAGTTTGACAAATGGAACTTCGCTCACACGGGAACGCTGGCACAGCTGAAGAAAGGGCTGATATCTGACGAAGCAGACTTTCTCCAAACAGCGGAGGAATATTTCACGCGGTATTATCAACCGATGACACACTGTGTCAACGAGCTGCGGAAAGTCGTGTTTCCAAACGGCAGGCGGTGGGAAAGGGAGGATCCCGGATTGTATGTTCGGATGAGGGCAATCCTCGAGGAAGCCCGCCGAGGGTTGGCGCCGGCGCCGACGGAGAGGTAGCGTGGACGGCGGCGTCGGCAGAGAGGTGGTGTGGGAGGCGGCGGCGGCAGAGGGGTATCGTGGGAGGTCTAGCTAGAAAGGTATGTAGAGCTCATCATAGAAGCAAGCACGTGGGGTGTTGGGTGATGGCCATGCGTTGCTTGGCGATGTCTGGGTCCCGGTCCTGAATGTCCTCATGTTTGTGGTCATTGGCGGACGTCTGATATACGCGCAGTGTAGCATTCCAGTGACAATGATCGAATTTCGTGGCTGCTGCGGCAGCCTGGGCGGACTACGCCCAAGAGTTTCCCGTCGACGACGGCGAAGAGAGTTTGTCCGCGAAATTCGACGCGGACGTTCAGAGTCTTTCCCGATTCCGTTGCGACAAGCGGTCGAAGGAGGAGCTCATGGGGCACTACGGTACCGGAGCTCACAACGCCGTTGTCAGCCGCTTTTCCAAGGAGGATTGGCAGCGCGCAATCACGCTGCTTTGTTATTTGCGGATGTTCTGGAACAGGCCATCTATCCATTATGGCCAGAAGCGGGAACAAGATTTCTTTCGGCAGTACTGGGCGAGCCGCGAGACCGGCGAAATCCTTCAAAGGTCCACCATCGGGAGAAAGAGGGGAAGGCGAAGCGTCGGGTGGATTTCTTGACGCCATACCAAGAGATGCAACGCCAGTCTGGCGTTGCAGGAGAGATTGCAGACTCGCTGCTGGCCGTCCGGTCAGAGAGGCTGGATGCGCCAGCCATCGGCGAGCTGCGGAACGAAATCCGTCATAGTCCGGGCCTTTGGTCATCCACCTCAATGTCCGGTATACATAGAGGACGGTGGCGGCGACCAGGCAAACCTCCCGGCTCTGGTCGAGGGGGTCTAGAAGGGGGGGCGACGGGTCGAGTCGAGCTAGAAGCGGCTTGTACTCCCTTGATCGGTCAATCTCACCGATCAAGGTCATGATTAGAGCAAACGCAGCTAATGCACCGTGGTCGGGAAACCCAAGATACGCCACAACCTGTACCGGCTCGAGTTCCGATGTCTTCAGCTCGGATCTTTTTCGGCCGTGAACTTGTATGGGTTAAGATGCGGGTGGGCTAGCGCTCCTCGTTTCGCGCTTTAGCCACACGTCGATCGGCTTCGATACGTCCTCAGCCAAACGCCGCTCCGGCTCGGAGCGCGCTTCGGCAACTCGCCGCTCTGCTTCCTCATACAGGTTCTCCTCCTCGTCACCGATCTCGGTGGTAAACTCTGTCGGCTTGTGTGAGTGGCGTGCCTTGCGAAAGATGGCCCTCAGCCGTTCGTATGTCAGTGTGCTATGCGGACCCGGGTCAGAGCGACATGAGCGTGCCCGTGGCTACGAAAGCGACAATCCGGACGGTCAGGATGGCGGTAGTTGACGATCCGGCTGGTCAGGATGGTGGTCAAATGATGGTCAGGGTGATAACTCCTTCCCCAACGATGATGTGTTGTTTGACAGGCGCATTTTCCTCGGACCAGCAACTCTTGGGATGGAAAGTAAGTCTTGGGATGGATAGAAAGTCTTAGGATGGATAAAAAATGTTCTATATCCGACTTCCATCCCATTAAATACTACCAATATAGGTCCCATGGCATATCCCACATTCTATACCCGTTATGCCCTTCCTAACTTTAACTAGATAGGTATCTACTCGGGGTGCGGCCCTTAACCATGCTATTATCCTTGCCCTTGAGGGCTAGCCCTTATCAAAATTCACAAGCATGGTTCAATTCTCAAATGGGCTGGTCTCAGTTCATCGACCAGTCCAGCATACGAATACCACCATGCTACTAACAGTATCTGGCGTGGTCACCGCGGTTACAACGGACCAGCCGGTGTCATGGTTCGCTTCCGAGTCGCTACATATATCCGTCGCTTCGTCACACCAAGCGCCTCCCTCGCCGAAACCACACAACCAACGGCCAAGCCAGTTATTTCTCTCGGTGGTCTTCTTGGTTCCAGCGGCTTGGTCATGGCGCCTTTAACCCTCGATTTGCCATGCCCTAGGTTGGCTTTTCAACCTCGAGGCCAGTAGCGAAGTCAGAGAATGTGAGCTTCTCGAACAGGCACCGTCAAAGAACCCTAGGGCCTGCCGGCAGAAGGCAAAAGGGCCCCGCGATGCGTGCCCTGCACAGTGGGGGCAGGGCTGGTCGCCGTGGCAATGTACGAGTAACGTTCAGGTATCGGGCCCGGTTGCTGACTGTGGCCCAAGTCACCTTGCTTGTATAAACTCAAATCTTCTCAGAGAGCTTGGTTAAGTTCATTCCATCCCAGGTACCGTTTGAACATGCGATGGACACTCCACTGACATCCGACGGCCATGCCATTCCGTCCCAATTACAATCCAGGCGAATCAGAAACCCGGTATACCATGACCCGAACGAGCCGTGGATCGAGCTTATACCCCCTCACATGCGTCCTCCATCGCGATGGAGTGGGCATGCCGGCAGCAAGGCCACGGTAACGGGTTGCTGGTGAGGTCCTCTTGCTCATCCTGTCATACAATAGTTAGTTCTACAATGTGACAAAACATGGTACGCATATCGCCAGTTTCCATCTCAATCTTCAGTTGCAGGATTTTTCCTAGCTACTCTCCTTCCTCCTCCCAATCGAAATCTTCTTCCTCTCGCAAACTAGGTAGGTAACCATTCTTCTCGCAAACCACTTCTTTCGTTCCCAAACCAACCACCACCACCTCTCCCAGTTCCACAGCTCGCCCAGATTGAAGGGAGGCACGAAATCCATTCGGAGGTTGCTACGATCCTCCCCAGGGACTCCTTTGGCCCGGATCGTGCTAGCAAGACAAATAGCGCCCTGGATCGCTCCGCTATCAGCGGTCATAGTGGTAACCCTGCTGCGCCCATATACTCGTCGCTAACGATGCGCCGCCCTGCCCCCTCGCATCTCGATATGCGTGAGTCAACTTTCATGGAGGAGGAAGCTGAGCACTTGAGATGAGACGGTCTGGTGGCATCCGGACTGTCGTGGGCTAGGCGTCTTTGTCCAACGAGACCGCAAGTATCGATGTCTACGTCTCGGATTTGGTTCCTGGCCAAATTCTACCCGCAAAGTCCACTTGCACAGCGTACGTTTTCCGTTTTCCTCATCCTTTCTCTCCTTCCTATTGTATTCGGAGGTTGTCCTTCTAGCCTTCAATAGGGGGCCGCTCGAGAAAAAGTCTTGCTTCCGCTTCGGCCCAGAGTGCATCGATGCCCTGTCCCAAAAAGTTTGCAGGTAGCAGAGCAGCGCAACCGAACACTGCCAGTCCTCCCGGAATATCCCAGGAAGCGGTTGAGGAGGGCGTCGTGATCCTCGTCGTCGTAATGCTTTAGGGCTCCTCCCTCAATCACATGTCACGACGGACAATATACCATTCCAATCACCACTCTCCACACCACGCATCTGCCCCCTCCCCGGCCCGGCAGTTTTTAGCTTGCACATTGACGTGCGCCTTTAAAACAAAAAGAAGATAGGCCACGCCTAAAACGCAGATGTCGGGCGTGGATGATTACCTACATGTGTAGGTCAGGCCTTCCAATCGGCCCTAGACTTCTATCTCCGGCACCTGAAATCCTTGCAACTCCAGCGGCGTAGCAGCAGCCTGGTCGCATTGACGCGTTCAGGGGTTCTCTCAATCCGAGCCGTCCGTCGCTGCAATCTGCTCCCCAAAACAACAAAAAGAAACGACGGCCGTTGCAGCAGGAAGACGCACCATGTCCGACACCGAGCCAACGTCGGGGACCCTTTTCGGCACGCCCGTCGATTTTTTCCCCCTCCCGACCCCTTATCCCTCCTTGGCCGGATGCGAAGAAGGCATCTACCGCCAGCTGAACGACGGCACCATCTTGGCTTGGGACCCCGTTTACACACGGTTCGAGCCCGGATCGAACGCCTGCTTCCCCCCGGTGCAAAGATCCTGGTGGGATCAGCCCAGCGATGCGGACCCGTCCACCGCGCTAGGGCCGACCTTTGTCTGCCCCGAGGCCTACAACGCCGTCCACACCACCGTCCTCGAGAGCAACTCGGCGTCGCAGGCGCACTACACCTACTGCTGTCCCAAGTACGTCCCCCCCCCCCAAAACCCGCCACCACTGCAAGTCCGTCATAGCAGCGAAAGGAACCCCGAGAAGATGGGGGGGAAGTTCGTGATCGTGATGAGTGGAGCCCACCTACCTACCTAAGCAACCAAAAAAACTGACCAGGGCCCCCCCTCCCCTCTTTCCCCCCCTTGGCAGAAAATACACGCTCGGCGCGATCCTGCCACAAGACCAACGCTCCGTGATCCAGTGCTCGTCGATCGTGACGTCCGGCGCGACGCTCCCCTACATCAGTGTGACATACCTCCCCGCAACGATCACCGTCACCGGCGACGACGGCGCCGAGACCGCCCAGGAGACCAGCCAGCTCACGCAGGTCCCGGTTAATATCATCGTTTCGGATCCCGCGACTGTTTATGCGCCGCCGATTAATGGGTATAATATTGTGAGGGGGGTGGCGACTAGCAGCAGTGGGAGTGGTACCGGTGGGGGTGGGGGTGCGAGTGATACGGCGACGGTATCGACGGGGGCGCCGTCCGGGACGGGCGACGCGGAGGCGCAATCCGGTGGTGGGCTGGCGGCTGGTGCTATTGCTGGGATTGTTGTGGGGGTTGTTCTGGGTCTTGGGTTGTTGTTGGCGGGGGCCTTTCTGGTTTGGCGGAGGCGGAGGCGGTACCCCTCCGTTGCCGTTGCGGTTACCGATGCTCAGTCGGAGCCCGGATGGCACGGCCACCAGCCAAAGGGATATTATGCTGGCGGTGTGGGTCCCCCTTATGTGCCGGTTATGTCAGAGTTGCCAGTAGACAACGGCACCCAGGAGCTGGAGAGCCCACGTACGTATGAGTTGCCCAGTGCGAGGTGAAGGTAAATGGTGCGGCTGTTGTAGAGGGGGGTGGTGGCTCGGGTTCATTGTCAGTGTTGGGAAATAATACAAGGGTAGATGACCGGGCGTTTAGTAAAGGTATATATTATATCATGGGTTTTGTGACGCGGCATGGTGTACAGTCTTGTTTTTCTCTGGGTGTTCTTCAGTCCAGACGCAAGTCGGGGGTGCATTCCTTTGGTGAAGAAATGAGCAACGTACCTACATAGGTACATAGGTACCTACAGCACAACTCAGAAATGGTCAACTCTGCCGGGTGCAGGAAGACATTCTGGACACTGGTTATAAAAGAAGTCGAGTTGAATGACAGCCTCATCCTGCATAGAGAAATATAGTGACACTGGGTTGAGAACCGCAAGTTGGTGCTCGTACTTCAGATATAATGCGAGATGGGGTTCCTCGCACACGTCAGTCGGGAGGGTGATAATGAGGATCTAGGAGGTGCTCTTGTAACGACGGAACGGGGCTTGCGGCGTCGCTTTTGTCGCTTACGCCTGACTTCGGTAAAATGACGAGGAGAGACGTCTAAATGAGTTAGGGAGTATACTTATTATATAGAATATAAAACAGTAATAAGACGATACATGTAATTGTAACAAAAGCTCTAGGAATATAAGTAATTGTGTTAAAGAGATCTGATGTATTTGTAAATCGTATTGTTGGGGGATCGTTATCTTGTATGGATTTCACCGAAGTTGGCATAGTAGACGTCGATGAAGCTGACACCGTAGATGCAGCTGATGGAGATACCGCTGCTGCCAGCGGCCATGTAATTGATGCTATGGCGAAGCGGTTGAAGTGATCCGTTGCACAGATTCACTTCTCGATTCACCTGGTTTCCCGATTCGGTTCTCACCTAGAAGAAGAAAAGAAGAAAGTAAAGTAAGAAATTACCTAGGAAAATACAAGGAAGGGAAACTATCAAGCCATTGCCATACACTGGCATTATCTTACTTTCTACACCGACAAGGAGATTACGGGCATGTTATGGACCAGTCCAACCTGTCTCTCGCAATACAGGCGAATAAGATTGGCACTCCACGGACAGTTAGGAGTAATAATTTCGACAATATGTGATGGATCTTTGTTACATGGGTCGGAATATGCTTGAGATCGTAGTTGAGATCGAGAAATAACTGGCGGATTTCGGCCAATATCCTCCAAACGTGTCATCCCAGGCACGTTTTCTTTGGAACGGTCCATGGTATGCCGCATAGGGTGTGATTTGGAATTCTGTTTGTACCCTCTCGAGTCTCGACATCCGAAATGCATCATGGTTCATGTGGCGAAGTGCCACGGCTGGGCCTCGTCTTGCTTTGCAAGCATCGGTAGAAGCCTAAGCCGCCAAGGGATGGTCAAGCCTTCAGAAGTCAAACGCAGTTGAAAGGGCTGAGGTCAAATGAGGCAGATTTCCTAAGCCGCAGGGAACTCTATTAGGTATACAAACAATAAGCCGCCACTGACTGTAGCCCGTCACAATATCGGAGTATCGCTAACACCTCACCGGTTGGGCTTGGCCTCAGCAAAACGCTCGAGCGTCTGTTTTTGCAGTGCCCTCTGCTCATTGATGATCTCCCACAGCTCCTCGTTCTGCTTCTTCAAGTCTTCGTCCCCAGTCGACTCAGCGACAGGCTGGCTGAACGCCGCTATTGCGCTCTCTATAGCCTCCTGCGGAAAACCCGCGGCATTGAGTAGTGAATCGAATCTAGTTTCCGGCCCCAAATATGAGTCGAATTGGGCGGCGAATGTGTACGCGCGCTCAGCTTGTGATGGTTTGATGATGTTCACCGTCTTGGTAGGCTTGTCCGCTGGGAAGGGCGAAACAAAGTCAACATTGGTAACGGCGGCGTTGAGGTTGGCCAGTTCGACGGGTGACTTGTTTTCTGCAATATCCCATCGCATTATTTGGCCCTTGGGGTGCCCAGTAAGTAGCATGGTGCCGTCGTAACTCAGGCTCAGGCAAGAAGCCGGCCCCACGTCAGGCAGCGTCGCACCGAAGGGCGAGGAAACCTGTACGACCGTCGTGGCCTCTTCGGCGCCTAGCCCGAACAGGGGCTTCTCAGAAAACACCTCGGTCAAGTAGAGCGACCCATCCTCGCAGGAGACACAGATGGCTCTAGAAGACGGATCAAGGGACAGACACAGAGGAAAGCTGGGATAGAGGAGCGTCCGCAGAGCATCACCAGTCTGGTAGTTCCAAATGATGCATGACTTATCCTTGCTCGCAGAAACACAAAAGTTGGTGTCGCTGCTAACACTAGAGCTCACGGAAAGACCGACGATGGCAGCTCTGTGGTTGGAGAGGCTCCGTTGGGGCTCGTGCTCGGCGGCAGAGTCTAGCTCCAGCAGCTGGGGCAGCGACCACACGTGGATATCCGAGTCGGCGGACCCTGTCAAGATATAGGAGGATGTGGCGGCCACGCAAGAAATTCCCTGGACGTGGCGTGCCGGGGTCGAGACCAGCCGGCCAGTGCATGTCTAGGACAAATGAAAGTTAGCCGACCAAAACATTCTCAAGTTCCTGACTTGTCTATCCATATCTTACCTCCCAGAGCATCAGACGGCCCTCGTTGGTGCCCATGACGAGAACATCGCCGACCAGTGTAAGGCATCGTATCCTCTCCGGGAAAGCCACAAACGCCTCCTGGTTCCCCCGGAGTCTGGAGTAAACATGGACGTAGGCTTTCTCATGCTGGGCGGCGAAGATGTGGGTCTCGCTGATGGCAAGGCAGTTCACTGGAACTGAACTCTTCTTGAAGGTCGACTTGACTGAGTATGTGGGGCTGAGGGTGTGGCAGTAGATGCCAACGTCCTTTGCGATGGCTGTGTTGGAGGAAAGCGGTGCCCCACATATCGCCGAGACGAATTCCTCAGAGAGCATGTTGCCGTCTCGTCTTTGGCACAGATTCTCAGCTCTCGTTCTTCCCCTCCCTTGATAACCCAACCAACCCGAATAAGTGATTCAGTGAATGGAACACAACCAATCACATGAAAAACAACACAACCCCTAGTTTGCGTGTTTTTTTTAAGTGACGCTAAGAGCGGTAGCCCCCCAGCTTGGATTCCGGCCGATGGAGGGAGATGGTTTCACTGCCTTGGTGTTGTGGTGAGACAGGAAAAGGGCCCTGTGCGAGTTGAGGCATGCAAGGGAACACGCTCGTTGAGGCTAAGATGGAATGTTTAAAGCTGAGTGGCTAAGGTACCCAATAAATCGAGTGGGAAATCGAGTTGTCGTGTCAGGTTGCAGCAGCTGCTTCCTGCACTCATGGAAATTTTGGTGAGAAAAGAAGTGGCACTTTCCTTTTTCCTTCGGATTGTTGTCTATGATTGGTTGCACAAAAGCTTTGACGTTTAGAGTGGGTCCAGTGTTTCTGAGCAGCAGTGACGAGGGTGACAAAAGTGACCAGCAGCGAGCAGTCACATCCATCTCAGCCGCAAGGTGAGTCCCCGGCCTGCAGGTTGGTTCCTGCCATCCCTGTGCGGCAGCTCCTAATCCCCCCGCCCTGCAAGTGGATCCGAACATGGTCAAGCTTCAACCTTCAACTCACATTTTGCGCCGTGGTTGTTCGGAAGTTGGCTTCATTTCATACTGTGCCCTCTGTAACCACCAGGCCCGGGACCCGTTCCCCTCATTTTCATGTTTCTTTTTCATCTTCTTTTTTTCTGTGGGGCCATCCCAGCTTCTGAGCTTGTCGTGTCAACACCAAACTCTGTGTCGCCGGTAGCGATATCGGGATGCAAGATGCATGGACCTCCCCCGGGAACCACTGCACGGGAACCACTGCACGGGCAATCGCGGTAAAAGCATTAAACCCCGGCTTGCCGCAGCGCCCAGCAATGCCCCGGGAACCAGGTATGGATCTGGCCTCGAATTCGACATGGGTGATCCGACTCCCTAGCGCTGGATAAGGCTCGAGCGATGGTTCAGTTGTCTCTCGTTAAATAGGTACCTAGTCTGTCCACTTATTTATTATTCGGGCATGAGATCCCTCCCCGCAGGATATCGGATGACTCCATCACACTGAAATTTAGGGCCTAAGGCAAGGGTTCATCTGTGGGTGACCTGTGTCCCTTGCGGCATCTGCACCTACCCGCCGTCTCTGATCACTCATACCCTCAACACGAGGCCTTGCCGCCACAAAGGAGCACCGAACCGGATAGCATCCGTAGTAACCATGTATTTGGTTCATCTGACTCCCTACACACAAGGTGGTGGCCCCATCGCCTGCAGTTTGCAACCTCTAGCCAGCCAGAAGAGAGGTGTGCCAACTTTGAAGGATGCCTCGTGCAGCTGTTCACTGCATGGCGCAGCACCAAATCTTGGAACGCGGTGATCTGGTTGCCTCCTCCCTTCCTGTTCGATGCACGGCCAGCTAGTGGCCAACTCTCTGATTGACTTGTCTCGGTCACTCTTCTTGTTTCTTATGCGTGTTTGCGCTGTACACACGGGCACGGACTGTTGAGCAGCGCGGCCACCCTCCCTTTTGGCGTGACAGCACTGACAGGCTTGGGTGTCACGGCATATCGCACTTCATTCATCGTGTTCTATGACATACCCTGCCGTTTACTTGATAAGAAAACTAGGGTCGAGTGAGACTTATACGCCCCCGTCTTCCGGTTCCTGATGCTACCAGCTCCCCGGGACAGCATGCCCTCGTCGTCAAAACTGGCAGGACTTGAGTTTAACAAAGGCATTGCCCACCGTTCGATCGTCCCCAACGCCTGTCCCGGGATCGTTGTCCCGGATCCTCGGTTACACAGTGTTTTGTTTCGCGCATACGACAAAAACAGAGCTCTCACACGATCTGCGCAGGGATAACACGCCACAGCCGATCTGAATCGAGCCCCCCAAGGACCCCGGTCCCTGATGTTATCCCCATCTGCCTGGCCGACTGCCTCGAGCACGAGGTCATCGTACTCTTCAAGTTGTGAGCTGGATGCTAGCAAGCTCATGGTCGATTGCAGCTTCCCAGAACTGCTTGCGAGAGACCTTACGACCTCAGAAAACATCTTCACGTCGAAAGCCATGACTGCCGGTTGCCCTTTTGCGGGTCTTGCGGCGCCGGATTCGGTTACGAGCGCCTCCTTTCAACGGCCGCTTCTTCCGTCCCGCGCGGGTCACCAGCAGCAACCTCCAGGCGTGGACAAATCTCTGCTGCACCCCTTTGTGATAGACGAAGAAGAGGGGTTGTATGTCGAGGACCTTGACGGCGACGAGCGGTTTGGGATGAAAGACACCTTCCTGGACTCATCCAACGTTCATTCAACAGGAATGGTGCCTCACTTGACCCTCACACGGCAACAATCGGTTGCCACAGCGGCCACGTCAGATTCCGGTCGCTGTTCCTCGGTTTTTTCACATAACGCACACTCACCAACGTTCCCTGTACTCTCGTCCTGTTCCTCAAACAGAGGGGGCAGTTCACACGGCACGTGGTATGAGGATGACCCAGGCTCCCCACAGAATGGGCCTGCAAGCTCGGTATTCACAGCAAGAACTTCAATTTCCGACCCACGTCAACCTGCTTTGGATCTCGGCAATTACGACGACATGATTGAGCCGCCAACACCAACGGATGATCAAAAGGGCCTCGCCCTGGCTACCACAGAAGTCCACTCTCCCGGTAGCTTTCATGGCACTCGCTCACGACCTAGTACGCCCATAAGGCAACCACATCCCGAAAAGGCCCGCATCGTTGACATTCCGCCTTTATCTACGGGCCTGAAACGGACCTCATCACGGAAATGGGACCGTCAACGCCCAGGGTCACCTTCGGTAGCATCGTTGTCCTGGGAGATGACAGTTCCCGTCGGGGTTACCGAGGAGCACCGACAGGGTGAACGCATTCCGGGGAACACTCGGCCTAGTGTGCCCATGCTCGAGACGGCTAATGGCCGAACCGTCATTGACGCATCTGCGCCGCCTCCGATAGCGTTTGCCAGCAGAGACCAGGCCCTGCACCGTTTTAACGCTCGGCCATTGTCCTCGATGGCCATTGATGAGAATGAGGTTTTCGAGGATGGCGAAGAACCAAGCGCGATGGCATACGCGAAAGAGCTTACAAAAGCCAAAAAGCCGTCACTTCCCGATCTCCGCCGTTGGGTTGAAGCCACCACCGAAACGTTTGCCTCGTCACAGAAAAGCACGTCGTATACGCCAAGTGCACCTGGCATTCCACTGCCACCGGAGGTCATTGAGTCCCTCCGGGTATCGATAGCCTGCTTTCCAGAAACGATGCTCCTCACCTCGAGCCTCTCAATCGAGACCATCCGCGCTTACT
This sequence comes from Chaetomium tenue, assembly GCF_020726465.1. NCBI lineage: Eukaryota > Fungi > Ascomycota > Sordariomycetes > Sordariales > Chaetomiaceae > Chaetomium > Chaetomium tenue. Next base: position 2,893,912 of record NW_027117333.1, on the reverse strand, counting down.
CAAAGAAAGTCAAGAACCGCGCGGACCTAGACCGCCATCTGGGGAACCCCGACGGCGACCCAGTCTACTCGCGACTCTCCCAAAACCTAAAACCATCAAAACGGTGGAACATGAGCTGGCTAGGACAATCCCGGCGCAGCACCAAGCACCACCCAGAGCCCCCACAAGCGTACTCCCTCCCCCGCAACACCCACCCACCCCCCTCCTTCAACAACATGTCCAACCTCAGCCTCAGCCTCACCACCCCCACCCCCGCGCCCTGGACCCCCCTCAAAAACATCTTCCCCTCCGCCACCGACCGCCTCTGCGACGCCCTCTACGCCCACCTCCTCGCCTACAACTACCTGACCTCCCTCCTCCCCACCCAACAGCAGCCCAACCCAAACCGCCCCCCCTCCTCAACCCACGGCCTCACCACCACTGCTACCACCACCACCCCCAGGCGCGACCTCTCCATCCCGCACAAAGCCGCCACCCTCCTCGGCATGGACGACCCCGTCTCCGCCGCAGCATCAACCTACAGCAAACCGTCGCCGTCGCCGTCGCGCCGCGGCGTGCTGAGCCGTGGCCGCCGCGATAAATTCCCGCTTAATGACCTGTTTGGGACGTCGGCCCCTACTGCCAATGGTGGTGGTGGTGGGTATGGGTTGTCGCGCAGTGGGACGGTTGGTGGCGGGCGCGCGCGGAGCGGGACGGAAGGGAGTAGTAGGAGTGGGACGGGTTATGGGGTTCGTGGTGGTGGTGGTGGTGGATGTCAGGAGAGTGGAGCGGCGTTGCTGGCGGGGCTGGGGAGGTGTGTTAACCTGCTGGTTGCGACAATGAGGAGGGGGGGAGGGGAGGGCGGGGATGCGGGTTGGGGGGTGATCTTGGAGAATGGGGAGGGGAGTGTGGAGGGGGTGGATGGTTTGGACCCGGTGTTGATGAGGGCGATTTGTGAGGTGGTGCGGTGTGCGGAGGAGGGCTGCGAGGGGGTTTGATGGGGGGATGGGGGTGCGGTTGTCGGATTGGGAAGCCTGTTTGTATATATTTGTCGTTTGTATTGTGTTTCTGGGTTCTGCGTGGCTTTGGGAGTGGGCGTTGGAGGCTGGTTACTGCCGGGACGCAGAGACTAATTCTTTGCTGGGGAACTGATAATTATGCTGAGAAGTGAAAACTTAGCTTTCATTATTCACCACGTGAACTAAGCCGTCTTTCTGATATCGAGACCTGAGAGGGTGCAAACAGTGTTGCAAACCACCTTGGGAACAATATAGGCTTGAGGTTCTGAGAAGAGCGTGTGACTTGCGACAGGGAAAGAAAGCCAGTCTTTGCTGCGGAGAGTCGCCAGGCAGCTTTTGGAAGCAAGACCACTGCGGCCCGAGAGGCAGTCAAGGGAACCCCGTATCTCAAGGTACGGCGGCAGACACAAACTCCGTCACTTATCCTCTGAAAAAGCTTCGCCCATCGGCAAAGTACCTAGAGTTGGATTTCGAATCCCAACATCACAAAACCGAGCAACATGGAAAACCAGTCCACCATCAGCAAAACTACACGGTGACAACACCCCCTTGAGCTTCATGCCATTCCGACGCCACCATTACGATGAAACCAATAACTTGATCCAATTGTCCCCAACAAAGGGTTACTCAAATCGCCACGGGTTACATCTCTTCGCCAAGCTAAAGGGAGCGACCAACCGCTCATGGCGGTGAAAGTAGGCGCCATGACGAGATACTTACGAGTGGAAGCGGGCGAGACACCAGCCTCAATCGACTGGGCCCAGAGGCTGCTCGGGCAGCGGCAGCGCAATGCGGCGACCGCAACGACCATACAAGCCAGCCAGGCCGCAGAACCCAATATACTCCTTCAGAGATTTGCTTTCGATCAACATCTGGAGGGGTTCGACCCAAAATCTCTCATCTGGTTGTACGACAGCGCGGAGGATACGCCCAATGTCTCGGAAATTGCCGACCGGGTGACTGAGGCTCTCAGAAGCGCCATAGTCAAGGCACAACTGGAGCTAGGTAGGTATAGTAGACGTTGATGAGGCTGATACCGATGTAGATGCAGCCGATGGAGATACCGTCGCCGCCCGCGGTAATGTAATTGATGTTATGCAGCATACCATGGACCGTTCTATAGAAAAAGTTAACCGCCACGGGTCACCCAAAAACTGGTCAAGGTATGGGCTTTTAACACCGCCAAGGGTTTCCAAACCTCGCTAAGGGAAGAGTTGCCCAACCGAGATCATGCGGAAAGAGATGGCGGACATCGAACAGTCACTACAGCAGACGCGTGACATGCGTCGGGAGACACGTGAAGAGATGGCAGGCATCCAGCAGTCACTGCAGCAGAAGATGCATGACATGCGTCAAGAGATGGGTGGAGAGATGGCAGACATCAAGCAGTCACATTGAGCCGAATCTATACAACGCAATCTAACTTACAATAACTACTTCGGGGACCCTTGACTCTTTAAACTCAACCTCTGACTCCGTCTCTATCAGCAAACACAACCCCTAACGGATGACTTCTCACCTGTTGAATCTAACGTGTCCAGCCTGGCCCCGCTCTGCGAGGTCCTCCTGATTCCCCCCTCCTCTACGCATCCCACCCGGCCCAGGGGGCGCCCTCCCCTCTCTCGGATCCATAACCGCCGCGGTAGCGCCCCCATTAGCCTGCCTCGGCCGTCCCCTCCCGGCCTCCGCAACCCTCCCCCCAGATACACTCGCAAACGGCGCCGGCCTCGCCCCACCCTGCGAAGCACCACCACCACCACCATTCCCACTATTCCCACTCCCACCACCAGCCGCCGCACCACCTCCCTCAACCTTCCCCCCCTCCCCATCCGCCGCGACCCCCACCGCCACCCCATTAACAACGAGCTTCTTCGCCTTGGCGTTGCTCAGGGCCAGCAGCCCTGCCGTGGCCAGCAGCAGCACCATCATGATCATGGAGCCGGACTGGGTCATGTTGCCGGACAGGGCGGCGACGAGGTAGACGATGAGTTTGGCGGTCGCTTCGAGGTAGCCTTCCAGGTGCGTTTTGCGGCGGAGCCTTTTGCGTAGTTAGTGTTAGATTGTGTGTGGTGGGGGGATGGGAAAGAAGGGTGGGGGGTATACCAGCTGCGGGTGGTGATATCACGTATATCGCTGGCCTTGCCGCGCAGGCGGACCATGGTGCGGTGCTCGGCGTCGTTGAGGCGGACGAGGAACTGGGAGATGCGCTGGCGCGTGGCCGAGAAGGAGAGGCGGTGGCGCCGCTCCGAGCTGTTGCGCCCTGCCGTCTGGCGGCTGGCGCTGCTGCGCCGCACCCTGGTGGGCGATGGGGAGCGCAGTCTTTTGTCGGGGGTCGACCGCTGCCCGTGCTCGGACTTGTCGGCCTGCGACGCCCGCTGCTTGATCACCCAGATGTTGAGCAGGCGCGAGGTCATGAGCCCCAGGATGGACATGAGCGCCCACCCTCTGCGTGTTAGGTATCTGCAGTGGGGGGAGAGCGGTTGGTGGACTCACAGTCTTTGAAGAGGACGATGAAGGTGATGGCGGCGATGGTGAGGACGGGGCCGGCTAGGTACAGCGCGTGAGACATCCATCCAAAGTCGGTTACCTGAGTCTCCCTCCACGCGGTGGCAGTGTCGCCGCTCTCGGACCGGTGCAGCTTATAGCGCCCCCGGGCAGCGATGGCACGGCCGACGTCGAGTGTGACTGTCTCGCCGGGTTTGGCGACGTTTTGGATGTAGTTTGCGGTGGCGGCGTTGTTGAGCTTGAACACCGCGGCCGAGCCATCAAGCTCGTCGACCACGTCAATAATAGCTCCGGCGCCGCCCTTGCGGAACAGCTCATCAGCGGCCTGCTGGTAGTGAATACCGGGAGCCAGCAGGAGAGTATCCATCCAGCTAGCTCCGCCCGTGAGAGCTGTCCGTTGGGCAATGGTTTGTAGGTCAGCAAGAGCAAGGACGCCTCCGGCAGAGAAGGCGAGGGTAGGGAAGGGCTTCTGGGCCCAGCCCTCAATGAAGGACATGACGACGGTCGAGTGTGCGAGGAGGATCAACCTCACTCTGTTCTAGCCCTCGAAGGGACACTAAAGGAGTGACTAGGCACGGTACCAGCCGTGCCGTTATAATTCGAATAACTGAAGGAGTGACAGCGTGATGGTATATACACGATAATGGAAAGGAGTGACGGTGTGAGGACCGACCCCTTGCCTCGACGACGCCCAGAACGGAACAGACCTGTTCCTTAAGTCTCTCCATTTCCATTTCTTCGAAATCCGCTCCAGTAGAGAAAGTCGGAAATCCTCGACGTCCCATGGCCTAGAGACCAGGCTCATTGTGATGTGACACAGGGGTTGAACGAGGCCGGCCGTTAGTTTCAAGGTCCATGGCCCGATTGTCGACCTCGTGGTGGATAACAAATTCCAGCGCCATCTCCACCTAGGTCTGTTAGTGGTCTGGCCGAAACAGCCCCGAGGTTGCGATGAAGGCGCGGCGCAGTCCCGCTGCCGTCGGCAGATCCAATAATTACACTCGTTGTTGGGTGACGTGGGGGCACGCACAGGGGCACAGAGCGCTGCATTGCGCTGCGAAGTAAACGGGTTCAGATGGCCCAAGCTTCTTTCGATGCGGGGCTGCCAAGACAGCTTTCGAGTGGATGCAAGGAGCTCTGATCATGGGTCCCGCTTTTCAGACGTTCGTCCTTTGAATCTCTCGTCATCGACCAACATCCCGCTTCAAAGCGGCCTACACCCCAGGCACCAGCAATCGCCGTCGACACAGAAGACAGTATCTAATTATCCACTCGTGAAGTTGAATGGAGATGCGCTAGGCTTCAGCACTAGATCCACTGTCCATTGGGACCATTGGCACAACCACGGGATCGACTGAGCTGCAGACTCGACCACCATGATTCGTCGCATCCTTCTCCTGCGCCTCGCGGGGTCCCAGAAGCTACTGCGCACCTTTGCCCATAGCACCGCTACCCGCGCCGCCGTCCGCAACGACCTTCGCGCCCGGCCACAGCTACCCTTCCTCTCCGTTACAAGCGCCCGCAATGGACGAGTTCGCTACCTGACGACCGAACGGAAAGCCCAGCTCAAGTATGAGATCAAGACGGGCATCAAGTACACGGGCTACATATGGATCGCCGGCGCCGCTTTCCTCGGTGCCTGGTTCGCCATCGTCCAAGAGCGCCTCGAGCGCAGGTATCCCACGCCACACGAATGGGGCTACCGGACACGCATGGACTTCCGCGGCGGCAACTGCGCGAGGTTCGAGCCGTCCCCGGGCAAGACCACCGACTGGCTGCAGGTGGCGTGGTGGTTTGAAACGACCGTCAAGCGGCTCCAAGATCCCAAGATTGACGGCAAGGATGTGAAGGATGCCCCGCACGACTGCCCACCGGGCACGAAGGACATCACTGGGAAGTCGGAGGAGTGGAGGAGAGGGTACTATGAAGCCATGATGGGATATGCCAAGGCGGCCGAGTACGTGGAAGGCTGGGTGCTGGACAAGTCAAGGAACATTGTGTTTCCCGCAGGGACCATGATCGGGCCGTCGAACCCCTACCCCAAGCCCCTCCCCGCCGGCTTCAAGGGCGCGCCCAAGGAGGAGGACTGCGAGCTGCGGTTCGAGTCGCCCGACGACATCTACCTTCAGATCCTATCAACGCCAGGGTTCACAAACCGGCAGAAGATCGAAGCTGGCCTGGCGTACGGTTCCTGGCTAGACTACAAGGGCGTCAGCGGTCCCGCAAGCATCATCTTGGAGGACGCAGTCCATCTCGCCGCCTCCGAACGGCACGGCCTCCCCGCCGAGCCCCTCAACACGAAGAATTGGACCCTTAATGAAGCCGCCGGTCCGCCCTCCGAAAACCTGCTCAACTCCCTCACAGCATACGCCACCTTCCGCGCCCGCCAAGGCGCCCTCAACTCGGCCCTCCCCATCCTCGTCTCCATCCTCAAAGCCCGCCGCAGCCTCCCCCCACCCACCTCCAGCACCGAAACCCCCATCTCCCTCGCCGCCGCCCTCAACCCCCCCCAACCCCCAACCAACCAACCCCAACCCCCCACCACCAACAAAAGCACCCTATACAAACTAACCCACCTCCTCGCCCCACCCCCCTACCCACCCCCCCCACCCGACGGCACCTCCCCCCCAACCCGCGACGCGCTCGACCTCTGCCTCGAAGCCGCCCTCAGCCTACACATCGGCGAGATCCTGTACACCTCCTCGCCATCCCCCGCCAGCCGCGAGGAAGGACTCGGGTGGACGCGCGAGGCCGTCGACGTGGCCGAGGAGCAGCTGCACCAGCTGCCGCAGCGCGTGGAGCAGGACAGTCCCGCGCGCGCGGCGTGCAGGGAGTGTCTGGCGACGGGGTTGGGGAATTGGGCGGCTATGGTGCGGAAGTTGGCGAAGGAGGAGGGGGAAAGGGGTGGTGCGGGGAAGGGGAAGGGGGCGAAGAGTGGTGGTGGTGGTGGTGGGGGGTGGTTTGGCGGGTTGTGGGGGGAGGGGGTGGCGAAGGTGGAGGATGTGGATCGGTGGGCGGCGGAGGAGAAGGTTATTGAGGAGCGCCAGCGGAGGGTGAGGGAGTTGTTGGAGGATTTGAAACCGCCGCCGAGGGGGATCTTGTCGTTCCTCCAGGCTTGATTGACGTTGGTTAGGTAGGTATAGGTGTGTATGTGTGTATGGGGGATGGGGAGAACTGGCTGGTTGCGAGCTTGTACAAAATTGGACGGATGTATGCATATGGATGGATAGGTGTTGTGTTTGTTCAGTGTGGAATTTGTTGTACTGTACAACACTCTCGTTTGTTGAGGACGTGGGACAGGTAGGGTGACGGGGTCATATTAACATTAACCGCATCTTACAGGGCAGAACATATGGGGAAGCAGGCTTAAATTGAGGAAGCTATACTACCTGGCTATGTGGTATGTGGAATCCCATTATCTCACGCCAGTCTGCCCCAAGAGTGCTAAAACTCCAATAATGTCCAGTGGACCCGCGAGTGGCCACGTGAACACGCCAAAAATGCTCCCTTGCCTCCCTAGTCGGTGGCCGTGAGCTCCGTCATCTCTGTCACCAGTTCCTTCATGTCCTCGGCGCTGGGGCCTTCGTTGGTCGGGATAAACGGAGTATTCTCTCCATGAGTCTTGACTCCGCTGGTCTCTGCCACGTCATTGCCCTTCACCGGCACCACCTTGTTCTCGGTCTTGGTGTTGGAACCGGTGGCCTTGGTGCTAGTGCTGTTGGCCTTCTCAGTATCCTTCTTGACCTGGGTGGTTGTTTTGGTCTCGCTGTTCTCGGTGGTCTGCAACTCGCCGCTATTGTCGTCGGCTGTGCCATCCGCGGCCTTGGTGCCAGTGCCCTTAGCCTGCGCAGTATCCTTTTTGGCCTGAGTGGTCTCCTTAGCCTTGCCGTTCTCGTGCGCCTTGCCATTCTCGTGGGGTTTGCCGTTCTCCTGGACCTTGCCGTTCTCCTCGACGGTCTGCGCCTCGCCGCCGTTGTCCTTGCCTTTGCCAGTCGCGACCTTGGTATCCGTTACCTGATCCTCGAGACCGCCGTCGTTCTTGTCACCCCCCTCCGGCGTACCCCACCACGAACTAACCTCGGGCGCGACGCCGCTGTCATCCTCGCCGAAGATTTCGACGACCTCGTTCTTGTATGTCTCCCCTTGCAGAGCGACCTGCTGTATCCACTCGAGCACCGCCGACTGGGCCTCGATGGGTATCGTCTCGGTGACTTGGGCTTTGCCGGCGCTGAAGACCGGACAGCCGAACGAGGTGAAGCCGGCCGCGCCAGGGTTGCCGCTGGGGCCGGCGATGGGAGTGTCGAGGGGCGTGTGGTGGATCATGTACGCGCGGGCGCGCTGACCTGGTCAGTATCTCCGCACACCAACCGGGGAAGCAACCAACTTACCTCCTTCATGAACTGCTTGAAGCCCTCGCACTTGAAGTTCTTGGAGCTGTAAAAACCACCCAAGATCACAAGGCAGCCCAGCCTCGCGCCAACCTTCCGCCACACCTCATCATCGTCCAAATACTTCTCCACCTCATCCGCCGTATCGCCCACGGCAATGACATCCAGCTTCGCCTCCCCACCCACCAACCCCCCCTCCACCAGCGCCTCAAACACCCCCCACACATGCTCCGCAACCGTCCTCTGCCCAGCCACCTCATTCACCTTCGGATCATGATATCGGCCCACATGCACGGCACTCGCCATCGGCACCCTATGCCTCTCAACCGGCGTCAGCCCGCGGCCACCCTCCGGCCACCACCACAACTCCCCCGTATTAGCGAGCACGAGGCCCGGCGGCGACGCCGAGCTGGTGCCGCTGCCGCACTGCAGCTTGCCAACGGCCTCGGCCAGCCCGATCACCGACCCGCGCGCCACCCCGCCATGGCCCCCGATCACCCGGTGTGCGAGCACCCCGAGCGACTGGCTCGATTCGTGGAAGAATACCACGGCGCGGGAGGCGCGGGTTAGGTTGGGGGTCGTGCGGATGGGGACGTGGGGGTGGGTGGGTGGGGTGTTGAGGGGGAGCGGGATGGTGGTGAAGTTGCGGGCGTCTAGGCGCGTGTGGATTTCTTTGCGGACGGCTTCTGGGAGGGGGGTTAGTTTTTTTGGTGACGGTTTTGGTGGTGGGTGGGATTGGGGTGGTTGGTTGGTTAGGTATGTGACTGACCGTTGAAGGCGAAGCGCTGGCGCTCGTTCCAGCGCTCGTTCTTGGTCAGGAAGTACTTGAAGTAGTAGTCGGGGTCTTCGATGGAGCGGATTTCGTCGATGTCGTTGATGAAGTAGCTTTGGGAGGGGTGCATGTGTTAGCATGGAATGGGAGCGGTCGCTCGGATGGCAACAGAGGCGGGTAAGACGTACCCAAGCTCCTTGAGATCCGATGCGAAGATCGGGTCTGCCGGGAGGCCTGACCAGCGACGGCGAAACATGGTTAGTCGGGTTGGTTATGGTGAAGGTTCGAGATTTGTTGGAAGGAAAGTGAATTGTGGGTTGAGAATGGAGGAGTCGGAAATTGGAAAGGTGGCAGGGAGGAAGGGCGGAAGAGTGGGAGTGTAGAAAAGTGGAAGGTACCGAATGGAGGTCATGGAGACCGTGGAGAAAATAGGATGAAATTTGACAAAACGTTTCACGATTGTTCCGCTCACCCAGTCCCATTGTACCTCACAGAAACAGTAGGAAAGACATCAGCTAGGCAAGTAGGTAACTTCCATTCGTTACAGGTAAAGAGGACCGAGTCAATGACCTGCCTAAAAACATGATGGTTTGTTTACTCAGGCCCAAACCAGCGACCGAGCAAACAGTTTTTATAGGGAACAAGAAAGCTGCATATGGTCACCGCCGTAACGTTTGCAGCACCACCGATGCCATGCCAAACAGTTTGCTTCGGGGCGCAGATCTAGAAAATTACATCCGGTCCGTCGCGGGTAGGATAATCGCGGCCAGAGAGTAGTAAAGAGGGAACGAGGGCAGAGAGAAACAGACGAGATCGAGGTTGGAAACAAGTTAAGCGTCTCTACCTCCACCTAGAATAGGAGAAAATGAAACATGGGACATGAAAAGTAGACCCGAGTTAAGTCAGACAAGGCGCCGGCGAAGTAGCTCTACCAACATCTTGTTGGATGCCTGAGTAGCATACCACAACGGCGTGTGGCCCTGGTTATCCTCTGATCTGATGTTGGCACCCATTTTGAGTAGACAGTCCACGGCGGACAGGCGCCCCGCGCGAGCAGCCCAAGATAGGGGTGCACATCCTTGCTCGTCTGGCGCATCAATCTGAGCACCGAGTTGCTGTAGAAGCTGTAAAGTCCTACACTTCCCTGCCTCGGCAGCCCAAGATAAGGGTGTACGGCCAAGTGCGTCTTTCGAGTCGACCTGGGAACCCGACGCACACAGGATTTCCACAGGCGTATTGATTCCCATCGCAGCAGCCCAGTGTAGCGGTGTACGGCCCTTTTGGTCTTTCGTATCGATCTGAGCACCGCTGCCACAAAGCACCCTCAGAACCTCCTCAGTCTCAACCCCAATAGAAGCGAAAGTCAGGGGTGCACGGCCGCCCTTATCCCTCCGCTCTATATCAGCGCCCTTCTCGAGGAGAGTCTTGACGACGGACTTTTTACCCCAGTAGGAAGCATGTGATAGTGGTGTTCGGCCGTTTTTGTCCTCCAAGTCGAAACCAAGGCCACATTGGAGGAGCAACAGCGTTACGATGCTTAGATTCCCCCCTTCAGCAGCATACGAAATCAGGTTTCGGCCCCGTATACCCTTTTGCTCGATATCAGCACCCTTCTGGCGGAGCAGTAGCGTCACGGTGTCTAGATCCCCGAGTTCAGCGGCATATGAAACCGGAGTTCGGCCTTGCCTATCCCTCTGCGCAATATCGGCACCTTTTTCGAGCAGAAGCCTTGTCATGTCCAGGTGCCCTATGGCATGTGACAAAGGTCCTCGGCCGCCCTTATCCTGCTGCTCAATATCGGCGCCATTCTCGAGTAGAAGCGTCACCATGTCCCGATGCCCCATTTCGGCAGCATATGACAAAGGGGTTCGGCCGTCCTTATCCCCCTGCGCAATATCGGCTCCCTTCTCGAGCAGAAGTGTCGCCATGCCTGGAATGCCTCTTCCAGCAGAATGTGACAATGGAGACCGGCCCGACGATGGGTCTCGAAAGTTGACATCAATGTCGTCGAGGGCGGTTTCCAGGAGGACTTCTAGCAAAGTGGCGTAACCTTGCTCTGCAACATGCAACAACGGCCCTTTCCTTTTCGAGAAGCGAAATTTGAAATCAAAATCCCCGAGTTTTTCCCCTTCTTCCGGGCGGTATTTTAGCAGGCTGCGAAGCTGGGACTCGCGTGGTTTGCCTTTCACCTCGGCCTCTAGGAGCGCCCGAGCCGCTTCATTGCCCCCAGTGGCCAGCGCGGCGAAGAGAGGCGGCCCATAACGCGGTGGCGAAATGATTCCTGTTTCGAGGTAGAAACATGAACGCTCCGGGGGGAAGAATTTGATGAGATTGGCGAGGTTCCTCTCCGCAAGGAGAAAAAGAAGGCTGACTTCTGCGCCATATCTTCGGGCTTCGACCCCCTCCAAAAGGTTGTAGAGAGCTTTCCAACCCTCTAAAGGGAACTGGCCGAGGAAATATTCCTGATCTAACCCACAGTTCTGAGCGCTGTTCGCATGATGGAGGATTTTGAGGATCGAGTATTGTAGAAACGGGAACTTCGAGCGAATGGTTTTTCGATATTGATCGACTTTAGTTCTGAGTTGCATCGAAATGCTCGGCATGTGCAACCCTTGGCCGGCTGCAGCTTTCACCTGAGCTAAACAGCAGTTCTTCAGGGTTTCATGGCCACGGCCCTCGATGTCCTCGGGGGCCTTATCCCAGCGGTGCTTGTACTGGCCTAGCAAGAAATCACGGACGGACTCGTGAATGAACTGAACGACGGAGGCCTTTCCCTTGATTTCGGAAAGCCCCTTGGACCACTCTTTAACCGAACACTTCATAGTGTTCAGGTTCAAATCATCTTGGTTCCAAGCACCAGGACAGCCTTCTTCTTCACCAAGACCGAATTGGACGGCGAAATAGAGCTCCTGAAGCTTCATGGGCCGTTCTGCAAATAGAATCCATTTGAGACAGAGCTGCAGAGCTTCCGGGTTCTGTCCGTCCCGCTGGAGGATCATTTCGAACAAGTCGCCAAGCTCCTTGGGGATCTCGCGTAGTCGCCTACTCATCTGCTTGATGGGTTTGCTCGGATAGTCTCTGTTAAGGATGTCGACGACCAAAACAACCCAGAGGAAGATCATCCGGGATGCTTCGAGGATCTCCGATCGAAGAGACTGGGCATCCTTCGACTCAGGTAGACGTAATGTCTTCTTTATATATTTTTCGATGTCCTCTCTGTGACCTGCTTCGTCCTCTAGGATGATATTGCGGCCCTTCGTCTCGATGTGCGGATAGTGCCGACTGGAAAGACAGATGCCTGGCGCCGAAACCAATGGCGTTAGCTATGCCGCGCATGCATTCTTCCCTGAATATTCGGTGTTTGCTGTTGCTAAGCCTCTTGTTTTCCTTCTTCCACTTTCCTATCTTCTTCCGTTCACTCGGCAATATGGAGATGGTAAAGAGGCAAATTGAGCATGGGTTAAAGTAGAATGGATGGAATGAAGGGTGCGGACGATATGTATCAGAGAAATACGTACGAAGCTGATTTTTCCTGTCTTGGGCAAGCTCGCAGAGATCCTCAAAGAAGCCTACCATACCTCTTGCTTGATCGTCATCACACTCGTCCAACGCGTCAACGAAGATGGTCAACGGCCGATCCCCGAGTCTTCGAACGGCACGATTCAATGTTTGCTTTAGAGCTTCCTCGTTCCATCCTTTGGCATGGATATTTTTGGCGCCACTGATAGTCAGTGCCTCCTGGAGACTATGTTGCAGGTCTGCGGCCTCCTTGAAGAGCTGATACAGAAGGGAGCGGTAGAGCCCATTTGTGGACCTCTCCTCGAGCGTGCCTCGGGCAAGGAAGAAAAAGGACAAGGTGATTGGAGAGGCACTGCCCTTTTGGCTAAGCTTGGCGTCTCCTTTGACCTCTTCAAACAAGAGCTTCATCAGAGTCGACTTCCCCGTGCCGGGATGCCCCCAGATCCAGAGAAAGCTGCCGAGGCTTGGCTGTTGCGTGGGTTCGCGCCAAGATGTATATTCAGGCGTGTTGAGAAACCAGCGGCACGTTCCCCTTTGGGCGGCTGTAAGATTCGTCAATCGCTCATCAATTTCGGTAAAGTAGAGCTTTTCGACGAGTAGCTTCCATAGATCGAGGGTTTGGTGACTGCCGTTGTTATTTTGGATACCCTGCTCAGAAATGGGTGGTTCGTGGGCCGTTCCCGGGGACTGACCTCCCTTCGAGGTTTGTCTGCACTTTACTGTGCCCTCCCTACTCTCGATCGTCCCGAGTATTTGGTTCAAGGCGGCCGCAACCTTCGTGTACTCGGAGTCTTTGAGCCCGGAAAAACGACACATGTCCATGTGGTTGCTTGAAATAAACTGCTTCGTTTCGAGGACGGGGTTGTTCAGGCATGAAGACCAATCTTCAACAACCTTCGTGCCGAAAACTAAGCACAGCCTTGCGTTAGTGACGTTTCTCCGGATCCTTGGGGATTTTACGGTAAAGAAGGAGAGGATAAGAGGAAGTTAATAGAGGTCAAGTTACGTGACCTACGAGATTTAAGGCCGTATTCCTCCTGAAATGAGTAGACCTGAAAGCATTTCTCCTGAGCCATAACCAGGAACTCATCCATCAACTGTGCCAATTCCTCCGTATTTGGCATGAGGGTGTTGACAATTCCCTTGTTGACTTGGACACCAAGCACCTGGACCGAAGTGGAGAGGAGGTGGTGGAGGAAACTTCTTGGGTCTGCTCCTCTGTGTGGCGTGCCGAACAATATGAACCCGGCGGCCGCTCCGAAGATGTTATAGAGGTGAGGCTTCGTCGACTTGCTGCTCCGCGCTCTCCTGAGTGCTTCCTTGACGATGATTCCGCCAAGACTGTGGGCAATGAAGAGGACAGGGCGACTTTTCTCGTTTATATTACGCCGTAAATATTCGAATTCGCACAAAAAGTCCCAGGCATGGTCATAGGCACTTTTCTTGCTCACTGGCCGCCCCGTAAGCCGATGGCCAATTCTTGTATCGTACCCATACGTGAGTATCCGGGAGCTAGGGACGGTCTGGGGAACGAGATCGGCCGGCCAGTAGATGTCTTCCTGCCGTTGCCCTTCTATTTGCATTATGCCGTTGGTATTCCCATCGTTTGTTAGCGTAGCTCGACTGTGTTGGGCGGACGGCGCGATGGAAGCGGTAGCTGAAAAGCGCCATCCAAACTTTCGAATCTTGGAACGCCAGACCACATCGCTGGGATCGCCGTTATGGGCATGCTGTTTTGCTTGGGTTCCCAAATGCGCTTTCGCCTTGTAGAGCCAGGTGTCCTTGGGGTGACCAGTGAATCCATGGACAAATACAATGCTTTGGGGTATGAGTTGGTTGCTATTTAAAACCGGAAGTGGGCGATGTGCATGTTTCTGGAAAACGACATACTCGATGGTGGGATGTTTCCCTTCATACAATACAGTGAACCCCTTTTCATTCACCGAAATATGGTTCGACATCGCATCGTCCTCGCCCACAACCTGCGCCGTCGCGCCGTCAAACCACTGTGGCGGTTTTTGTCGTCTTGTTGAATTATTGATAGAATTATTGGTAGAGAAGGGACGGTTAAAGTGAAGCAGTCCGGGCTGACAAGAGCGAGTTGGAAAATGCCGAGATGTTGGGCTGCATGCTGTTTGCATTAACCATCCATACACACCATTGGCTGCAATGATTTGCGGCGGCTTGCCAGAAGAGGTAAACGAGGGAGAAAAAAGTTTACACGTGGTTCTTCTCTCTTTATACATGAATGGCTACTGCGACATTATCTGTAAGCACACGCGGAAAGCGCTCTGGAAACTCGAGAGTCGGCGAGCGGGTAATGCGATGACTCCGAGACCACAAACAGCGAGACCTCGGGATTACCAAGGTGCAGTGTCCATCCAAATGGCCTTCTTCGATCCCCTATCTTCTTCTTCGCATCCTGAGCAAGGCTCAAGACTGCAATGAAAAAGACGTTTGTGTCGTCTAGAGAGTGTGATACCAGAGACACGGTCCTCGCTAACATTGGCAAGCCAAGAGGTCAGCAAGGGAGTGACAAAAATGAATTTAATCAAATAAATCTACTCCGTGGAGTAGTTTCAGAGATTAAACTGAAAAGAACAGATACTACACTTGATCCAAGCCATAAGGCAAAGAGAGCTAAAGAAGAAAAGAGAAGAGTGCCAGAACTTGGAGGGGCAGACGATGACTTATAGTGGAGGGGCAGTTGGTCTGTGCACGCCTGCAATTGCAGATAGAGTGCATTGACCTCTCTTCCTCCAACTTGAAGCCGGGCTAGGCTGAAATTCAGCCACACCGCCCGGCAGAACCACCCCGGAAGATCAACCATTCAGCATCCCTAAAGCCCTGGTTCACGCGGAGCCGAAGACGACGACATCTTGAGCGCCAACGCAACTCCTTCAGTAACAATCCCCGGTCGTCCCCCCGATATACCGCCAAGATGTCCATGTTCAGGGCAAAGAAGCTCGACCTCGGGTGCTTTACCAACATCAAGATCATCCGTGACCACTCGAAGCGCAAGGCCTACGAAGCCGCCGAGGCCGAGAGGTGCCGACTTCCCTCCGCTGCGTACCGGCCCTCAATTGAACGGCGCTAACACAGGTCCGCAGGCAAGCCCTCCGCTACGTCGTCCGCAACACGACCCTCCCCGCCCGCACACGCGCCATTGCCCAGCTGCAACTCACCCAAATGCACTGCTACACGCGCCCGACCCAGATCCGGAACCGGTGTATCCTCGGCGGGAAAGGGCGGGGTATTTTCAGCGATTTTAAGATGTCAAGAGTAAGCTTGAGGCGCTCGTTTTTTAGGGATGGGATGGTGAGAAAACTAACCCTCGGCAGTACAACTTCCGGTTGCAGGCGCTAGCGGGCAATTTGCCGGGTGTAAAAAAGGCCAGTTGGTAAAAGAAACGACGGAAATTTGGGGATTCCCGAGCCCGTAGTAATAGACGGTATCGGGCTTGTGCCGGTTGGATTGCGGGAGACGTGGGAAACACCCCTTCTGGTTCTGGCGGAGGCACCGATGTGACTAGGTGGGAGCATCGAAATCCTCACGTATGCCGTGTACAAATCTTGTTACAATATTAAACGAATATGCTAAGAGTACCCTTTCTCCTGACGCCTAACCTCATGCGACCCCCAATCCCATCTATCATGAATGGCGTGTGAAACACCACCTCGAAATGTTGAAGGCTTTTTCCAACCTGTATCCTTACAGTGACTTCCCGGTCGCCTCTTCGGCCGCGACAGCCTGGCTTAGACTGTCCGCGGCCATGGCCTTCTCGCCAGCCCGCTTCCTCAGCACGTTCTCAATGAATGCCTCGCCAGCCTTGTAAGACGACCGGACAAGGGGACCGCTGGCGCAGTACAGGAAGCCCATGTCAAGGGCACGCTGCCTCCAGAGCTCAAATTCTTCCGGCGTGACGTACCGCTCGACCTGGAGATGCCGCTTGGTGGGCCGCATATACTGACCAAAGGTGACGACGTCCACGTCAACCTTCCTCAGTTCTGTCAGGATGTCAGCAACCATTCTTCAAGTCTTGCAAAAACATAATGCTTACCTCTCAGCGTCTCCCAAAGCTCCTCATCCGTCTCCCCCAACCCCAGCATGATACTAGTCTTGGTGATAATCCCTTCCTTCCCCTTAACCTCCTTCACATGCTCCAGCACCTTCAGACTCTGCCTAAACGTAGCCCTCCGGTCCCGCACATACGGCGTCAGGCCCTCCACCGTCTCCACATTATGCGCATACACATCCAGCCCACTCTCCGCCACCACCTTGACCATCTCCAAATTCCCCCAAAAATCCCCCGTCAACGCCTCCACCAACATAGTCGGCTTCTTCGCCTTAATCCTCCGAATCGTCTCCGCAAAATGCCGCGCGCCCCCATCCGCCAAATCATCCCGATCCACACTCGTCAGCACCACATACCCCAACCCCCACCGCGCCAGCGCCTCGGCCGTATTCTCCGGCTCGTGCGGATCGAGCGGCGGCGGCGCACGACTCGTCTTCACACTACAGAACCGACAGCCCCGCGTGCACGTATCCCCCATCAACATGATCGTCGCCGTGGCGGCCGCCTTGCTGCCGCCGCCCCAGCACTCGCCGATATTCGGGCAGCGCGCCTCCTCGCACACGGTGTGCAGGCCCAGCCCGCGCAGGTCGGCCTTGATCTTGGCGAACCCGGCGTTGGCGCCGGCGGAGGGGATGGGGGTCTTGAGCCAGTCGGGGAGGCGGGTGATGGTGCGCTTGCGGCCCTCGGGTCCGACCGTTGCGGTGCGCGGGGCGTAGGCTTCGCTGGGGGGGAGGGTGTTGGGGGCCGCCGTGGGGAGGAAGTCGGTGAGGGAGGCGACGGTGGTGTCTTTGAAGTAGGTGGGGCGGCGCTTGGTGATGCCGTTGGGGGCGGCGGGGGGTTGTTGTTGCTGCTGTTGTTGTTGTGCCGCGGGTGGGTTGGAAGGGGGCGGGACGGTGGCGTAGGTCCGGGAAGGGAGGGCGGCGGAGGCGGCGGCGGCCCGTGCTAGCGAACGGCGGAGCGGGGCTTGTATCCTTTGGAGGGGCATCGTGGACGCCATTGTGCTGCGGTATGTGGTGTGGTGGAGGAGGGGAATCGACCGGCGAGCACGGAGTTGGCTTTCCGATGTCGTCGGCTAAGACCGGCGATGGGCTGGCGAAAAAACGGTTCCGGCCCGGGTGTGGTGGAGTTTGCCTCTTGGCGTCATCGCAGGGTCAGAAAACCGCATTGGGGTTAGGGTTGAACTACGGGGTTAGGACGGTTGCCTGTGACAACTGACCCGAGAAATCCGATTCTTCGTGAGACGACTGCGTATCAATATGGGATCAGGTGAACTGGCTCGGTACCGGCCTGTTTTATTATTATATTTTTTCAACCGTCGGTTCGAATCTTTCCACAAGCGACAAAAGATAGTTCTGTCTCTCAATGCTAATAAGATGCTTCCGCTGTTGCGTCCGCTTCGACTGGTCGAGTTTCCACTCCCACTCGCCTAAACGGCAGTCGACAATCGGACTGTGTACCAATCCTGCTCGCAAGAATTTACGACTTCTAACAAGCGGCACAGTGGTTAAATGCGGGGAATGTGTGGCAACGCTAGTCGGCGGTTTGTACACGGTAGGCGGACATTAAGTGATGATGAAACTGAGCTGCGACAAACCGTCGCAAATATGCGCTTCCTGACACGGTGGGCCCAGACCGAAGGCTGCGATAATTCGAAATCTTTTGAGACCTGGATGTACTTTTACAACAGCATGATTTTCCAGCTCGCCTGCTTGCCGTCTGTTGGTTTTCATCGTTGTGTCCGGCGTGCCGGATGCTGACGACATCATCCACACCGTGCCCCCAGCAGGGTCCATTCTAAACCAAAACCACCCGGGCACCCAGGATGAACGGCAGTGCGGCTAACGCCATAAACCACAACAGTTGGCCGTAGAAAATGGGCGGGAGGCCAGCTAAAAGCAGGTAATCGGGTTGCTTGAATATAAAGAACAATTCAGGTCTTCTTGCAGTAAGTTTTGGACCTTGACAAACCTCTTGCATGTGTGCTCAAGTGTTTGACTTGGGCCAAGTGCTTGGCGGGATGGGTTGTTGGTGGCATTGGGCATTCCTTGCATGTTGTTTACTTAACATTATCCTTTCTGTTTTGGGCGTCAATATGTTAGAGCACTAAGCGGCGTATTTTATCACTTCGAGTGCCACCTGACACAGCCTCGTTCCCGGGCCACCCCCCCTTGGCTGGCTGGCGTGTCGCCTGCAAAACAGGTTCAACCGCCTGTGCAACGTCTTTCATCACCCACCATCATTCCGCATCTCTCTACCACCACCACCGAATATACTCGCCATCGCCTACCAACCGCGCGCCGATTTTCGCACAGACCTATCCATTTCGCGATCGCTTTACGTTCAACACACCGTCTGTTCCGTCAATAACTTTCGCCGCCTACCGTCAAAATGGCTTCGGGAGCTTACGACCCGTTCCGTCCTAAGGGGCAAGGTTCGCAGGACCCGTCCGCGCCATCGGGCTCTGGCCCGGATAAATTTGGAGTCATGAAGGAGGTGGGTTGGTGATCTGTTTGCTTTTTCGCATCAATCGGGGGAAGCCGTGTGTGATAGGTTCGGTCGCGCATTCAAAACTCAACCCATCGTTGGGCGGCAAGCGGCACTACCACCTTTCTCGAGAGGTGTTCGACAACCAGCCTTCTTGGGGCAGCGCTCAAATCGAATCCACCCCGAGATCCAACGAGACACCTTCCAACTCAAACAACGCCACTCCATACCTCTGAGTGTCGGTCCCCAAGGTTGTGTGCCCAAGGAAGAGCGGTAGCCCTGCCTCGGAGAACCGGACGATGACGAGCGCACCACCCGAATGCCACACCGGACCCATGCACTGCTTCCGCTCCACCCGATCGATTCGAGATTCTTGTGTTCTGCGACTGGGATTGTAGACTGACACTCTTCATCAGGAACTCGACGGTGCCATCAGAGCGGCGAGCCATAACATAGAAAGTGTTCGGGATCGCGGCGAGCGCTTGGATCATTTGCAAGACAAATCAACCAACCTGAATGCCGCGGCCCAGGACTTCCACGGCCGCGCTGGTAAGGTCCGGAGGCAGATGTGGTGGAAGGTGAGCAGATCTGCGACGCCCCGCGAACTCGGTTGCGCCTAACTTGTTCTTTAGGACATGAAAATGCGCATCTGGATAGGTGTTGGTATTATTGTCCTTCTCGCCATCATCATCATCCCAGCGGGTTTGTGGCCCCCTCCCCACCTGATTCAAACTGCATTTTGCTGACGAGTCTCCTAGTTGTTACCACTCGGGGAAACTAATTCAACGATAACCATGACGACTCGATATCCACCGGGCGAATGAATGGCGCTCGTTTTCATATTACTTTTTCTGGGAGTTTGTTTTCTGGCTGGCAGCGGCCTGCTTGGCGTTGCGTGGATCTCAGTCTGGGGTGACGCTGCCTCTGAATGTAGCTGTACTTATGATGATTCGAGGGAGCAGGTTCCCCAATGCGTTAATCAAGTTACGACAAGTCTCTGGTCATTTTTGCCTAGGCATTTTTACCCACGTGGAAGCGGAACGGCAGCGGATTAGCTTGCGAGACTTCCAGGTTGATTATGATGAGCAGGACAAAAATACCTAGGTCCTGCAAATGTAGTGCTATTCAGATTCAACATTCATATCTTTCCGTGACGCTGCCAGCATGATATTTTGGGTAACAAACTCTTCAAATCAGGAGATAGACACAGGATGAGCCTTGGCATCACACATCTTCAAGTCAGGTCCATAAATAGGTAGGTACCTGGAAGTCGGCAGTGAAAGCGAGTTGGAGAGTCCCGTCGTACCTAGGACGCTTACTTGGTAACTAATCGCCTAAATAAAACCCTGCGACTTTTGCATATGCAGGTGGTAATTCAGCTCAAGCCTGCGCCATTAACCAAGCAGTTTCCAAGAGAATGGCATGTTTTTGGAGACCAATGCTGCCGTAGTGAGTCGCATGCCGAAGTCGCTCCGCATTAGCTGCAGCCACTGACCAGGGCCTGGGATGCTCCCCTCAGAAGCGGTTTCGGTGTCAATTTTTTTTTTCCTTGGTCATAGAGGCTGCCCCTCCACCACCACCACTTGACCGACACTTGCGAGGCCCCAACCTTTAAAAAGCCCTGGTCAACCATTGACACCCGGCTTTGCTTCCGGCCTCGATCTTGTGCCATTGACTCTCGGCAGGGCCTCTGCCTTTCTTTCCTCCGTCCATACTCCTCTTGGTTTCTCCGCTTCCAATGGTGGATGGTCCGCTTGGAATTGACTCATCCGAGGTTTAGTTTGCCATTGAGCGCCTCCGATTCGTCACGCACTTCTCTCGCCCACCACCACCTTGGGTTGCTATTTCAAGGCGTTCTCAACCTCCTCCCCTCGGCCCGCACGCCCTTTCAAGCTCTCTACCCCAAGAATAACTAGACCCGGCCACCAAGATGCTTTCCGCTTGTGCTGTTGCCCTCAGGGCAGGTGCCCGCCGCAGCGTCCGCCGTCTTCCCCGGTCACGCGCCGTCGCCGTCCCCGCCGCCCTCCGCCGCGGAAGGCCGTTCTCCTCGTCCGCCGCCCGAAATACCGACCTGAGCACGCGGGGTATGATTGTGCAGACCCTCTCGTCCGTCGGGTCTAAGCGCGAAGTCCAACAGTACCTCTCGCTCTTTACATCCGTGTCGTCGCAACGCTTCGCTGTGATCAAGGTCGGCGGCGCCATCCTAACCGACTACATCGACGAGCTCTGCTCTAGCTTGGCCTTCCTCTACACCGTCGGCCTCTACCCCATTATTGTCCATGGCGCTGGACCGCAGCTCAACACCCTGCTAGAGCAGGCCGGCGTGGAGCCCCAGTTCGAAGAGGGCATCCGGGTTACCGACCCCAAGACGCTGCGTGTCGCGCGTGATCTGTTCCTCCAGGAGAACCTCAACCTCGTCAACAAGCTGGAGGAAAAGGGGGTGCACGCACAGCCCCTGACGACCGGCATGTTCAGGGCAGACTATCTGAATAAGGAGAAGTGGGGGCTGGTCGGAAAGATCACCGGCGTCAACAAGCAGCCCATCGAGACGGCTATTAACAATGGCTATCTCCCCATCCTCACCTCCATGGCCGAGACCGACGATGGCCAGATTCTCAATGTCAACGCCGACGTCGCTGCCGCCGAGTTGGCCCGTGCTCTCGAGCCCCTGAAGGTTGTTTACCTGTCTGAGAAGGGCGGTCTCTTTGACGCCGGGGGCCAGAAAATCTCGGCCATCAACCTGGATGAAGAATACGAGCACCTCATGTCGCAGTCGTGGGTCAAGTATGGCACCAGGTTAAAGATCAAGGAGATCAAGGAGTTGCTGGACACATTGCCGCGCGCTACTAGCGTTGCCATCATCCACCCCGGAGAGCTCCAAAAGGAACTTTTTACCGATTCCGGCGCCGGCACGCTCATCCGCCGTGGCAGCAAGCTGCTCTCGGCCACCAACCTGTCCGAGTTCAAGGACGTCGAGAAGCTCAAGGAGGTCCTGATCCGGGATCGGGAGGGCCCCGATGCACTGGCCACCGTCGACAAGTATTTCGAGTTCCTTGGCGAGAACAACTTCAAGGCATACTACGACGGGCCTATGAACGCCCTCGCCATCGTTTTGCCCGCGAACAACGGGCGCCAGGCTACCCTTGCCACCCTCACCATCACCAAGTCCGGGTGGCTGAGCAACGTCGCCGACAACATCTTCACCGCCCTCCGTAAGGAGCACCCCCAGCTTGTGTGGACCGTCAAGGAGGACGACGAGAACCTCGGGTGGTTCTTTGACAAGGCCGACGGCAGCGTTACGCGAAATGGTAATGTAATGTTCTGGTATGGAATTGAGGACGGCGAGGAGGTCGTGCAATTGATGAAGGACTTCACTGAGAATGGCCGCGCCATGCTTGGTAACTCCAACCTCGAGTCGCGGTTGCAGCGCGCCGCGACAAATGGCGCCAAGCCCGTCCCCCAACAGACTCGCTCGTACTCGACCCTCGCTCGCCGCCCCATCCTCTCGACTCCGGCTTTTGGCCAGGCCGGCCGGAGGACATACGTCACTCAGACCAACCCCAACCCGCCGATCGGCAAGAGAAACGCTTCCAAGTCCCAGCCTGCTAGGGTAGCGCTCATCGGCGCCCGTGGTTTCACCGGCCAGGAGTTGATCCGCCTCCTCGACTCCCACCCGAACATGGACCTCCGCCATGTTTCGTCGCGCGAGCTCGCGGGCACCAAGTTGGAAGGGTACAGCAAGAGGGACGTCATCTACGAGAACCTCAGCGCTGAAGACGTCCGGGATATGGAGCGCCGTGGTGATATCGACTGCTGGGTCATGGCGTTGCCAAACGGAGTGTGCAAGCCGTTTGTCGAGGCCGTCTACGATGGGCGCAAGGGCTCTGATCACAAGAGCGTCATCGTCGACCTCTCCGCCGACTACCGTTTCGACGACACATGGACTTATGGTCTCCCTGAGCTCGTCCCCAGGGCGAACATCACGCGGTCGACACAGATTGCCAACCCCGGCTGCTATGCCACGGCGGCGCAGCTCGGCATCGCTCCCCTCGTGCCCCACCTCGGCGGCATGCCCCATATCTTTGGCATCTCCGGTTACTCAGGTGCCGGCACCAAGCCGTCGCCCAAGAACGACGTCAGCCTGCTCACGGACAACATCATCCCGTACAGCTTGACGGGCCACATCCACGAGCGCGAGGTCACGGCCCAGCTTGGCGCGCCGGTGGCCTTTGTCCCGCACGTCGCCGTCTGGTTCCGCGGCATCCACCACACCATCTCGATCCCGCTCAACAAGACCATGACGTCGCGCGACATCCGCCAGATCTACCAGGACCGGTACGCCGGCGAGAAGCTGGTCAAGGTCGTCGGCGAGGCGCCGCTGGTCAAGAACATCAGCGGGAAGCACGGCGTCGAGATCGGCGGCTTCGAGGTCGACAAGTCCGGGAAGCGCGTCGTCGTCTGCGCCACCATCGATAACCTGCTCAAGGGCGCCGCCACCCAATGTCTCCGTAAGTAGGCTTTCTGTTTGTTGTCTTCTCCTGCTTTGACCGTTGCTAACGCCGGAAACAGAGAACATGAACCTTGCTCTGGGCTACGCCGAGTACGAGGGCATCCCCATCATGTAGACGAGCTGCATACATAGACGGGCGTTCCTTTTGGGGCGGGAGTTCAAGGGTTCCACACTGCGTGTGTCACACGTCGGCGGCGCTGACTAGCGTGGCGCTCGTATCTTCTTTTTCCAATGTTCATACGGTCCATTTCCATCTTTGAGGAGTTCTGGCGGGGAAGCTTCGTTTCGAAAATGGGGTTTCGGGTTCCTTCGGCTCCGGGACGATCTGGGTTTTTTCGTCGTCGTGGGTAGATTTTGTATATAGTTGGGGATCAGGAATCTCAAGGCTGGATCGTTGTTTTTGAGTTGCGGATTGCTCGTGTTTTGATTGCCTCTTTTGGGGCGCTGGGGGGACTTGGTGTTGCCGTTGCTCAGGGGAAGCGCGGGTGATCTGTTTGCTGTGTTGTCCTCTGCGTGGCATCCGCAACTGATCCCCTTTTGCAACTCTCAGTCTGTGGGTTTTGCTACTGGCCCACAACAGACCATGGGATCCTGCTTGCTGCTTGGGCATACAGCGACACGTGTAATGTTTACGGGCAATGACGCGGTGTTCGGCAGGGTATTACTGATTCTATTTCTCTATGACGATGATTCTCTATGGTTTAAATCTAGAGGACAGAAGGTAGAATTCCCGGTATGTCTAATCTAGAAGTTCAGATGATAGACAATTCTGATTGTCGGAATGGCGACAATCTTCAGGATGTGGATAAATAGGGAGAACTACTGGTCGAGACCGGCAACTGTAAAAACCTCGGCAAACCGTTTGTGACTTCACAACGGCTGTCATCAGATGAGGGAAGGAAAGGGCTTGTGCCTATGCCCTCTGCGCCACTGTCAAAGTTCGAAGTGCATTCAAGCGACCAGTAGCTCTGTGAAACTTCGTCAGTGCCGTCACCCGTTTAATGTCTTACCGAAAGCGACTCGAAGGTGTGAGACTTGTTCGACGACCATGGTAGGCAGGAAAGCTGAGCGGTTTACCTTGGCCCCTTTTGAACAGTTAGCCCTGGCTCAAGAAAATAAACAGTGCAGTGGTCCTGGTAATTCCTCAGGTGAGGTTGACTTTCTCAAAACATTCTTCTTGGGTTTTTGGTTTGGTCTTTTTGGTCATTTTTTTTGTCCCGTTCTTGGCTTTTTTTCCTGGGCAGATGATAAATAGTTTTTTTTTATTCCCCTTCTATGCCCCTTCTACCCGTCTATTCTTTTTTTTCTTTTTCTTTCTCTTTTTTGCCCTGTGGCTCTGGAAGGGAAACGATCCCAATCATTTTATTCTGGGACGGCAAACTCGGCGAGCATGCTGTACTGGGCGCCGGCGCCAGCCCAGACAAGTCGCAAATCCGCGACACTGGCGTGGGTAACCTGAGTCGCAACCTCAATCTCCTCGCCTTTTTGGGCAATCTGCTTGGTCAGGTTGAGGCCCCAGGTGTAGACGTTTTCGTCGGCCGTGACTGCAAGACTGTGCTCGCTTGCAGCTGCCACGAACGCAGCTGGAAGCCCTGGAATGACCGTCGGGACCCCGAGGAAGCTCGGCCCCCGCGAATCTCGGACAACGGACTGAGGCGGCAAGGTATCGACCTTGAGGCCCGTGGCAGATGAATAGAGTCGGCCCCAAGAGAGGCACCTCCCATCCTCGGTAACCGCGATGGTGTGGAAATTTCCTCCAGTGATTTGTTTTGTGCGTGGGAGGCCCACCAATCCCTTTACGAGGGTGGGAACAGAGATTACGATGGTGTGTTCGTGGGCCGATTCGTGGTTGCCGGCTTTCTCAAGGGCTCCGACCTGCCCCGCGTTGTTGAATCCCCAGCCATACACTAGGCCGGAGCGCTCGATGGCAAATGAATGGTTTGAGCCACTCCCGATGTCGACGATGTCCCTGAGTTCGGCAACCTTGTGCGGGACAAGCCCCGCCTTACTCCAGTCCACGATTCGGGAGGAGAAACGGCGGCCGAGCTGACCATCAGTACCTCTGCCCCAGGTGTACACAAAACCATCTGCTGTGAGGGCCAAGACGTGGTTGCTTCCGCAGCATAGTTTGACAACGTCCTTGACGGAGAGAATTAGAGCCGGGCGGGACTGCACCTCGACGGTGGGTGTGAATGACAGCTTCCCGTCCTCTGACTGTAGGAAAGTTAGCACATTGAATTGCTCCTCGAGATGGAGATTGGTGACCTACCCTAAAACTACCCCATCCGTAAACGTGGCCAGTGTTGGTCAGGACAAAGGTGGCGTTATCGGTAGCCGCCACCTGGGTGAATACGGTGTCCGGCGGCACAGCACCCGTGTCGACTGGTGTTGGCGTGGATTCTTTTGGGTTGAGGTCGCCCCCATCATCACTATCGCTGTCGTCGCCATCCGCATCTACCAGTTTCTCCTCCCATGCGGTGTCGCGGCCAAGTGCGCCATGGTCGTTGACACCCCAGGTCAATATCTTGTTGTTCTGAGTGAGCGCGACGCCATGCATGGCACCGAGGGCTATTTGGACGACCCCCGACTCTGAGAGATAGGGGTTCACACGCGGTCTCCCAATGGTTCCCGACTTGACGCTGGGGCCGAGGCCCAACTCGCCGCCGCTGTTGGCACCAAAAACGTAGACGGTCAATGGCCTGGCCGGTCTCTGGCTGAGGATGGGCAACGTCCTGGTGGCCCGCTGTCCTGCTGCCGCCGTTTGGGATCGGTGCGATACTCGCGGCACAGCGTTGGCCGTATGAGCCTGGGTCTGAGCCTGAGTTTGGATGAGCCGCTCGGCTGCTGCTGACGTTTTCTGTCGTTTCGATCGGCCTTCTGAGACACCAGCGTCGCGCTCGCGGGCCCTCTTGGAAGTGGCGCCCTTGTGGCCCCTTGTGGTTGCTGTCGGCTTCCTCGGCGCCATTTTGCCGACTCAGAAGCTATCTAGACGAGTTTTGTGGTGTTTATTTGATGATCTTGCATGAGCGACAATCGCGAGTAAGAAACCAATTCGTTCTCACTTTGCCCTTTTGTCGACGCGATTCTTAGTCATCTGCTGAGTCGAGTCTGCCTTGGCTTGGCTGCGCCATTCCACGCCATTCCAAATTGGAATTCGAATTTCTAAACCCTGGTCATCTTCCATTGTGCCACATCTTTTTGTGTGCTGTTCTGGTGCCAACGAGCGCAAGCTGTGGGAGGCGGGTTGCCAGAAGTTCAAGTGAAACGTTTGGGAACTGTCCAACGTCCCTGAACAATGGATTTGTGTGGAGCCTTCTCACCTCCGAATAAGCTGGGTGAGTTCCGCTAAAACCAAACCATAGCGGCTCATGGAGTCGGCATTAGGTTGAGCGCCCCTCCTCCACTTCCCCTCCAAGTTTCGAGCTCCACCATAACGTCGTTGGGACTCGGGAGTCGAGTCAGATCATCATCAATTGAGAGTTACCGTAAACTTTCGGCATCAACGCTTTCTTCTTCTTTTTTTGTGTTTTAGACATTGCTTCGAGGGTCCCAATTAACAGGTCAACAATCCCGACTTTCCATAACTTCTAGGAGAGCCCTGGTGCAACGCCTGCCGCAGCCTGCCCAAAACTCCAATCTCTCACGCTCCGTTCGTACGACGACCAATCAGACACAACACATCATGATTGAGCTTCCCCTGGATCATGGCTCATTGGAGCACCTCCTCCCTGTCTCTTGGAAGTCTCAGGTCGCCGCGTGGCTCGCTGAAGACACCCCCTCTTTTGACGTAGGCGGCTTTGTCGTCGGCAACGATCTACGCACGGCTACGCTCTGGGGCAAGTCGTCCGGAGTTCTCGCCGGTGTCCCCTTCTTCAATGAAGTCTTCACCCAATGCGGGTGCACGGTTGAGTGGCACTCCCGCGAGGGCTCGCACATCGAGACCCACGGCGACAAGACGGCCCTGGCGACCGTGACTGGCCCTGTGCGGGGCCTGCTGGAGGGCGAACGCGTGGCGCTTAACATTCTTGCGCGGTGCTCTGGTATTGCCAGCACGAGCCGTCGGCTGCTGATCAACCTACGCAGCGCTGGGTGGCCGGGTATCCTGGCAGGCACGCGCAAGACGACTCCGGGGTTCCGCGTGGTGGAGAAGTATGGCATGCTAGTCGGAGGCGCCGATACCCATCGCATGGATTTGAGCACCATGACCATGCTCAAAGACAACCATGTGTGGAGCCGCGGGAGCATCACCCAGGCTGTCAAGGCCGCCAAGGCTGCGGGCGGGTTCAGCTTGAAGGTCGAGGTTGAGGTCCAGAGCGAGGAGGAAGCCGACGAGGCCATCGCCGCCGGCGCCGACATCGTCATGCTCGACAACTTCACCGGTGAGGGCGTCAAGGCTACCTCCCGGAGCCTCAAGGAGAAGTGGAATAGCAAGAAGCATTTTCTGGTCGAGGTCTCAGGGGGACTGACCGAGGATAATGCCGAATCCTATCTTTGTAACGGTAGGTTCTCACTCCGAGACATAAATTGGGCAAAATTGCTAACGAGGCTGGCAGATGTCGACATCCTCTCGACAAGCTCCATCCACCAGGGTGTGCGCCACATTGACTTCTCTCTCAAGATCAACGTCGAGAAGGGGGACGGCGCGGCTGCATCGAGTTGAGCACTATGCAGATGGTCACAAGCCCCTCGGTGTGAGGAGATAAGTGTAGGAAATCACAGGTGCCTTAATGCAAAATGTCTTCCCCATCTCGTCATCCGAGTACTCCGGAGTCGATCCATTCATGTTCAAGTGGAAGGCTCATAGCAGGGGCCGACTAATGAGAGATGCAGCTGCAATCTCACAGCTGCAATCTCGCATCTCTCTTTCACCGCTTCTTGGTGCATCACTGCACCTGTCCCTCTCCCAGATGACACGCCAAATCGGCGGTAGATGCGCCAAGATGAGCGCAGGGGCCGTTAAGCCCTTGCCGTTAATTGTTCCAAACATGGCATGCCCACGTGGCAACCCACCACTTCAGACGGGGGTTGATTCGCAAGGCTCGGGTTTCTTGCGCAGTGTGTCCCTCTCGTGTCTGTTCGTCAGCGGCACAGAACCAGGCTAACTGGGCAGAAATCGGGGTGTCTCCCACTACTAACAGACGCTTAGCAAGAGAAGCCCACGAACACTGCCCCTTGGCATTTTCAAACTAAGAGAGTTGATCATCGACACGAGCGAGGCCGACGCTAGTATTAGCGGCCCACGAGTGGTTTCAAGTCTGCTTGCAATAACTATTCGTTGATGCCAACTTATCTGGCCGACCCGAGAATCGTCGGTCTTTTTGCTGCTGCGTACATAATGCATCAAAGGCCAGGGAACCAGGCAGGGGAGTCTCCCATGCTCAAAACCAGGGAACCAGGCAGGGGAGTCTCCCCTGTTCAAAAGACCAGGGAACCAGGCAGGGGAGTCTCCCATGCTCAAAACCAGGGAACCAGGCACGGGAGTCTCCCCTGTTCAAAAGACCAGGGAACCAGGCACGGGAGTCTCCCCTGTTCAAAAGACCAGGGAACCAGGCAGGGGAGTCTCCCCTGCTCAACCTCCTTCCGGTTGGTCCCGGCCGCTCTGGGCGTTGAGGGGTGCTCCGCGGAGTGCATCCCTGGGGCAAAGATCACCAGCAACCGTCAACCTCACGGAAATTTCCATGCGCCCCAAGCATCGCCTAACCTAGTTGAGAGCCCCTGCTTACTTCTCCGCGCACTTCCACGTGGTGGAGGATTCAGACCCCGGACGAGCTGCAAGACATGCGCACCCCTCACACCCATCAATCCCGATGCCAGCGCTTTTACCCACCCCGAGCTCCCCGTCGTAGCCTGGCCGGTCAGGACCGCGATACGCATGCCTGACGGAACTTAATTTACTTGAACCACAGGGATGTCACCCACACTTCATCGTGGTGATGTGGCTGATTCCCTGTCGCCATGTGGATGACAAGGATCTGAAGCCGAAAGCCCACAGAAATCACGGACGGTGACCCTTGTGTGGTGGACAACGGCCAAGCAGCTGAGAGCCTCTACTCATGGATTGTGGGCGGTGGCCGTTCTGTGGTTGACAGGCAGTCGAGAGCCTACAGGGATCTCAAACCGTCCCAAGACTGCAAGAGGTTATCTAAAGAAAGGCCATGCTGCGATCGACAATTCCCCGGCCTTGGGGTGCCTTGTACCATCCTAACCACGGAATTGCCCATAGTTGAATGGAAATCTTGCGCGCCGCTGCGTTTAAATACGGGCTTGCCCCGGCCTCGGGGGACCATACACACCGCATTATCGCCGTACAGTTCTCTTTTCAAGCCTTCCACACAAACAAACACTCTCAAGAGAACCGCAAGTTGTGCGGTAGTCTGTCAAAACTGACAGCTTTGCGTACGTCCATTCCCCCCCCACCTCCCTCCTTCCTCGGCAGAGTATATGTGTTGACTCTTCCTGGTCCCATCAGCTATTCAGTACTCGCCAGCAAGTAACCAGAGAGAAAAACATACCCCATCTTTTGGAATCTCCCAATGGACCCTCAAGACAACAACAGCACACAAGACTGGACCAACCTCTTCGTCAAAGACGCTCAAACCGAGAGGCAGAAACGGGAAGAGCACACGACAGATATAGAACAGTCCATTGAACAATACACCGCCGCAGCCCAGCACAAGATCAAGGCGGCCTTGGGTCCGGAAGAGGCGGCCCTGCTTCCGGTTCCACCGCCGCTTCCGTAGAAAGCCGGCCTGTATGATATGGCCGAGAAATGACGATGTGGCACAAGCTGAAGAGTGCATGGGGATGTGGTGACACGGGGCAACAATGATGCATATTCCGGGGTAGGTTTGTATGCTACGAATCTTGCACTCGGTATTTTCATGCTGACACTTTTCGGTTCTGAAGGTTAATGGTATTTGATGGGTTTCTGGCCAGGGCATAGCGGGGAGTTGGTAGGGGAGTCAGGGCAGTCGGAGAACAACAACCTAAATCTAATAACTCTCTTTAATCGTGTTTTTTATATGCTTCCCATTTCCTGAGTGTGACGAACCATGTATAATTCTACCCTGGTGTACGACGAGGCATTTGACAGCCCTGCAACAGGGAGAAAAGCTGGGGAAAGGAAAGGAAGCATATCATCCTGACTTGGTCATCCTCCATAATCAGTGTGTTCATCCCCCATCGCACCTCGCTTCCAAAACACCTCATACCCAACCCTCACCCAAGCCCATGAACAAAAAGAAAGAGAAAGCATAACAAGACAATCACACAATTCCCCCCACCCCCTCCTCGCCTCGGCAGTCTCGAGGCGGTGTGCCCCTCGGCTACCCGCATACACCATCCACCGAGGCCATGCGGGCACCCGTGCGGCATGACCATTTTCCCCGCGCCTGCGCGCGGCATCCAGCTCTTCTGGGAAGGAATTTTTCCGGGCAAAAAAAGAAAAGCAGGAAAGAAGAAACAGGGGGTGAAGCCAATGGTTGGTGGCGGGGATGGGGCCGAGGGGTTAGGGGACTGGGGGGAGGGGAGGATGGGTGGGGGAATTGTGCTAGGGCGCGGGAAGGTGCAGGGGCCGGTGAGATGGGTTGGTGTCGAGGGCGTGTGATTGTGTGATTGTGTTGGGAGCCGGGTTTGTTGTTGGTATTTCCCGCGTAGAGATATCCGGTAAGGGATGGCATGGGGTTGAGATGGGTAGGCCGATGTATGTACACCATCTGCTCTCCCGACTTGGACTCTGCGGTTCGATATCACACACACCGGTGACGTGAGAGACTTTTCGACGGTGATACACCGGTGGCATGCTGCTGCAAGTGCCCATGGTGGGCGGCTGCGGGCATGCTGTCAGCTTGACACGGGTCGTGGCGCGAAGACGGGGTAATGCACCGAGGGGTGTAGCTGACATTGTTAACCAGGACTTATAAATGGTCGTCTCGAGACTGTCACCCGGAAAAGTGATTCTCTGTTTTGTAGCACGGCAATCGACATTTTACACATCTCGCACAGTTCGTACACTTCACACATTGCAACCATTCAACTGAAACCATGGTCTCCATCGGCAACGCCGAAGTGTCCGGTTCCCCTTCCGAGGCGGCCGACACCCCTCGCCAAGCGCGTGCCCTCGACAACAAGGCCACCGCAGAGTCAAGGGAGGCGGGCCAGATCACCGACAGTTCTTCTTCCACGGTTAGCGACTTGAGCCCATTCGGGTCTGGCAAACAGCTCATCTCGACTCTGCTTGCCAACTGTTTTGGAGATGACGGCGATTATACAACTGGCGGGAGTCTATTCCCCGGAAGCCACGACACCTATGCATGGGCACTTGCGTCGGGTGAAGCCCAGGCAGGTGTTCCCTGGTAAGCCAAGCTTTCTAGTCAAGAGTCAAAAGAGATGACTGATGAGCAGGGAAGCTTTCACGGCGGAGATAGCGCCTCGACCTGTCAGAAGTGTTTTGTCCAAGCCAGGTCCGAGAGGGTGTGGTCCGTTCCCAGGGGCGGCCGGTGCGGCGAGGAGGAAAAGGATAAGAAGCGCAACAGGGTCCGCCGGCAACGTTGGGGAGACGGGGAACCATATCCTTACCCTCCCCGGGACAATCGAAGACCACCGGGACCTGGTTCTCTCCCGTTGTCAGCAGCAGGCTCGGGGTCCGGTGACCAGCCGCGGAATGCAAAGGCCTAGCAGTGGGAGTGTCTGGTGGGTGGTCAACATTGGGTGATAAATAGGTTGGAAGTGAAATTGATGTTCTTTTTGAAGCCCGAGATGTTTATGTTCAACTTGTCTTTCGGTCGCTGTTCAGCGAGCTTTGGCTGGTAGGTATTTGAGTGTGATTGATAGGTATGGTGGTGTTCACCCTGGTCCCCTGTAAGCTGATCTGGGCGGGCTTCATGGTTCGGACCATCATTACACAGTAAGTTCAGGTATCCACTCACGAAGCTAGGTATTAACATTCGAAGAAGACGAGCGCTGTTGGACCACAGCGCCAACGGGAAATTTGGGCCAAACGGAAAACTGCAACCCCCTTCGAAGCTGAATTCAGTGTTGGGGAGGCCCCCACAACAGCCCTGTCATTTTTAGCAGGCTCGGTGCTCCCAACCGGCCGCCGGGTGACTCAAACGCTGGGCAAGCAAGGAGGCGGCGTCTTCTTGGGGACACAGGGAGGCCAACATCGTGGTGCCACAAACGCCAGGCAAAGATGAACAGAAGAAAGTCTGCCCCGTCGTGTCTTCGTGTTTCGAGAGGACCTTTTGTCCTCGGGGTGACTCGAAACTTGCATTCCATAATAAAGTCTGCACTCGGCGTTTACAAAAACTCAGCATCTTCACCCAGCCACGAATACACTCTTTCCTCTGCCTTCCCCACCTTCCCAATTGATCCCATCGCTTGCCGTTCCTTCCACGACCAAACAAAACTAAAGCTTTCAAAGTTTACAGACCCCCACACGAAGCCCCGTGTAAGTTCATCTCATACTTTTCGCATCAATCGACCAGCACAAGACCAATTAGCCAGGCGATAATTTTTCCACAACTCCTTCTTCCTCCAGGGCAGCCCTCAGCGCATCTGCTTACAACAAACAGAATTACAAACAGCACGAGAAACATACACCCTCCAAAATGGCGAAGAAAATACCAGTTATCGAGATCGACGGCCGAACAGGCGAAGGAGGGGGTCAGCTTGTGCGCATAGCATGTGCGCTAGCGGCAGTCGCATCCCAACCAGTTCGAATCACCAACGTTAGAGGCGGTCGCGGCGGGGGCGGCGGTATGTCCATGAATTCATTTGCTGACCCACCCACTCACTCACTCACGTATTCGCCCATCCACTACCACACCCTCACTAACAAACAACCCACAAGGCCTCAAATCCCAACATGTCACCGCCATCCAGTACCTAGCCAAGGCCACCGCAGCCGACGTCTCAGGCCTCTCCGTCGGCAGCAACAAGATGGAGTTCCACCCCCAACTGCGGCCCTCCGACCTCACGAGCCGCAACATCAAGATCGAAGCGGAGTCACCCGCGGCGTCGACAATGCTGATCTTCCAGGCGGTGTTCCCCTTCCTGCTACTCGCGGGCAACGGCAAGGGCGACCCGATCCGGCTGGAGATCTCGGGCGGGACCAACGTGTCCTTCTCGCTGTCCTTCGAGTACCTGGACCAGGTGCTGCTGCCGACGCTGCAGGACGCCTTCGGCATCCGCGTGGAGCGCAAGCTGATCAGGCGGGGCTGGAGCCTGGGGAAGCAGCAGCGCGGCAAGGTTCACTTCCGATTCACCCCGCTCAAGCGCGGCGAGCCGCTCAGGTTGAAGGAGGAAGGGGTTGTCTACGGCGGCGACGGGCCTCAGCTCAGTGTGAGCGATGTGGAGGCGATCGACGTCACGATGATTGTCCCGGCCGAGATGCACGATTCGTTGGAGGAGGCGCTCCGGGAAACCCTGGCGACCTTTTTCGGGGATGTGGAGGTCGAGTTCAAGATCAAAGAGGACAGCGGCGCGGATTCGCGGATATACGTCCTGTTGGTTGCCCACGCCAGAGAGGGCAAGGTGCGCTGGGGGAAGGATGTGCTTCGGTCGATGCCTAAGAAGCCTCGGGATAAGGGCAAGGGAGGCCAATCGAACCCTAGCGCGCTGAGCCAGAGCATCTCTAATGATGTGGCTAAGAAACTGTACGAGGAGGTGAATTACGGTGGGGTAGTCGACGAACACCTGCAGGATCAACTGGTCATCTTCCAGGCTTTGGCCGAAGGCCGGACATCGTTTCCTCGGACCACCGCTAAGGAC
Source organism: Chaetomium tenue (assembly GCF_020726465.1). NCBI lineage: Eukaryota > Fungi > Ascomycota > Sordariomycetes > Sordariales > Chaetomiaceae > Chaetomium > Chaetomium tenue. Next base: position 2,859,891 of record NW_027117333.1, on the reverse strand, counting down.
GACCTCGAGCAATCGATGGCAAAGCTAGCCATGGACGGGAAGATGCCCAGGCGGAAGCTGGCCAAGCCAAGTGATGAGGACGCCGACCACACATCCACGGCCCGGTGGGTGGTATCGGAATTGCTTCCGGATGTTGCCTGGTTCGGCAATGGCATGGTTTGCGAGGGTGTCGGCCTACACATGGAGAAGTAGTGAATCCAAGGGGTTGCCACCGCTGCTTTAATCACAGACGTCGTTGAGTTGGGACTTGGGATGAGGCCGAGACCATTGGTTTCAGAGTCTTTAGAGCGTTAGTAACTGATACCCAAGAAGCGCCAGATAGCAATGAATATTAGGGAATCTCACCCGCGAGATGGAGGTAAACATACCGAACAAGACACGGCGAGGGAAAAGAAAGGTGATGTTGGCCCACTGTGCATGTAGAATCACGAACCTCTGTTGCCACATTCTCATCTGTCATATTCCATATCACCCCCTCATCTATGACGCTCGTACGCCTCGGCTTCCTTTTGGCGCGCTTCGACCAGCTCAATGACCTCTTGGCTGTAGAGGTCCTCAAGGCTCTTGTCTCCGAGGAGCACCTCCTTTTGGTGTCTGACGGCTTCCTCCTTGGTCAAGCAAACCAGGTCGCGGAGCTTCAGGTCGGCAGACTTTTGCTCATCTTTCCCTTCTCCGATCCGGACCAGGGTAGTCTTCTGAGGCTTCTTCCACCGGATCAGCATGAGCTTGGTCGGGATGCCGGTGACGGCGCTCCTGCCCCGGTAAGCCTCTTCGACGAGGAAGGCAACGTCGCCCGGTGTGATGGGCACCTTGAGGCCGATGCAGACGTCGACCCGGCCGCCTTCAAACATGCGCACTACCTTCTCCTCGCTGGCCTGAACGTACGCCAGGATGGCCTCGTACATCTTGTCGCGAGCCTTGGCCGGTTGGTAGTCCATCGGGTAGCCCGTGATCTTGAGAATAACGTGGTTGGCCGCGACGTATCCAAAGACAGCCGGCATGGTACCCAGGACCGGCAAGATCCGCACCCGGAAGTCGGCGAGCACACCGAGGTCGCCCACCGACCCCTTCTGGAACTCCTCCTCAGCAAGCGGCAGCAACGCCGCCTTGCCCTCGCCCATCTTCTCCGTCGAATACACGACCGGAATCCCACTCGTAACTCCCTGCAGCTTCAGCCGCCTCCTCGTCGCCCTCGACAGCCCATCCTCAAAACTCGCCCCAATATCCCCCACCATCACCCTCGTCGGATCGCTCTTCGTCCCCGCCCCCATCGCCGAAATCACCGGCAACCCCTCATCATAACAATACTTCAGCAACTCCACCTTACTCTCAATATTATCAATCGCATCGATCACAAAATCCGGCCTCTTCCCCCCCTCCCCCTCCCACCCCCCCAACACCCCCCCCGCAACCCCCCTCTCAAACTTCTGCACCCTCAAATCAAACCGCACCCACGGCGCCACCGCCACCAACCTTCTCTGCAAACACTGCACCTTCGACAACCCCACATCCGCCAACGTCGCCACCGCATGCCGGTTCAGACTACTCAGCGTCACCTGATCAAAATCCACCAGCCGTATCCGCTGCACGCCGGAGCGCGCCAGCGCCGCGCACGCGTGGGAACCCACCCCGCCGCACCCGATCACCACCACGAAGGCGTCGCGCAGTTTTTGGAGGCCCGCGTCGCTGAGGAAGACCCGGTTGCGCGCGAGTTGCTCGAGGATGAGTTCGTCGTCGAAGTCGCCGGTTTGGGCGCGCTGCGCGAGGGCTTGGTTGTGCAGGTCTTCGGGGTCGGGTTGGGGGAGGGTGCCGGTGCGGGTTACCTGTTGGTTGGTGGGAGGGTTGGTTAGATGGTTGGATGGGGTGGGATGGTGGGATGGTGGGGTATGGGGGAGGAAGGGGATGGCGGGGGGAGGGGGGTTGCGTACTGATTGGAGAGCTGGGTCGGTGTCGCCGGGTTGGGGGATGGATTGCTTCAAGCGGGAGACGCGGTCGCCTTCTTGGAGGCGCTGGTAGGTGAGGATTGCGCCGGCGGCGACGGCGGCCGAGACGACGGCGGTGGCTGCCAGCTGCACCTTGGGGTTGGAGGTGAGGGAGGACATCGTGGTGGATGGGGTGAGTATGTTACTGTGAACAATCGCAATATTTTTGTGAGATCAATGCCTCATTCTCCGGGATATCTACATATATAAATATGGTGGCGTTGAGATTAGGTTGGATCGAAAAATTATCCCAGATCTTGTCCAAAATGGTGGTTTCGTCATTCATCTGAACAGGGGTAGCTCTGCCGAGATCTCAGGGGCTATTCCCGATACAGTTAGCGTTGATATCCCCGCTATCTCCGCCCTAAGACCCCCAGAATCTCACTTGGCAGGCACGCAAGGCACGGCAGGTCCTCCCTCCCATGTGCTCGTTGGTTTTTCAAACTTAAGCTATGAACTGTGATTGCCGCCAACTTTTAAACTTACCACATCAAGACCCCCTTTTTCCGGCAATATTTTATCAATTCTGGCCAGAAGGCATAACATGCGGTCTGCCATCCTTCACCCCGCCTTTAGGCTGCTATGAGCATCGCTGCCTGACTTGACAATTCCTGCAACAACATGACCTGACCTGATCATGAATGTGGAAGGTTAATTTCACATGATAAGTCAATTGGGATGGAGTTACGAAAGAGAACAACCTGCTTTCCAGGATGCTTTTATACCTTCATGTTCAAAGACTCGTTGAGGCTGTCGTTCCAACCAGGATCCCTGTCAAGTTGTCGTACTCGTCAACGTTGATAACTCGCATTCGGGTTCGCTGTTATTTACGCGTATTTCCAATTCCAGGAACCTCGCATTCGAATCCGGGTTTGCGTAGTCCCACACCAACCATCACGACCTACCCTACCTATCTGACATATATTGTTAATGCATGTGGGGCGGCCCTACCATAGTAGCATCAACCCAAATGCTCCGGTTGGGTTTGGTCGGATTAGACGCTCGACCTAAGTCTCCGGGCATCTGACCTACCCCGCAATTCAGGGGACGCAAGATGTGGGACATGTTCCTGAACGAAGACCTCGTGGGGGTATAAGAAGGCCTCCTGTTCCTCCATGGACCCTTCTTAGACTCCATATCTCGCAAGCCAACCAACAATTCGAACTCACAACATTGCGAAAGCAAGCCAACTCCAGAAGGTGCCCGCCCAAGAGACAACCATTAAACGACTTCAACCACATCCACCAACAGGATGTCTTCAGCTCAGGGCAAGACTGCGATTGTCACCGGCGCCGCCGGCGGTCTCGGCAAGGCTATCGCAACCGCCTTCCTCGAAGCAGGTGCCAACGTTGTCGTTTGTGATGTCCACACGGAGCGCCTCGCCTCGGTCGACGAGGAGTGGTCCAAGTCATACGCCGACAAGTTCCTCACCCGGAAGACAGACGTCACAGACGAAGCCTCTGTGGAGGCCCTCGTCGGCGATGCCGTTGCCAAGTTCGGCCGTCTCGACGTTCTCGTGAACTCGGCGGGAATCATGGACGGCTTTGAACCCGCCGGTGCTTGCTCCAAGGAGAAGTGGGACCGTGTGCTCAACGTCAACCTGAACGGACCCTTCCTTGGCACTAAGGCGGCCATTGCCCAGTTCGAGAAGCAGGAGCCCGGCTGCAGTGTCATCATCAACATCGGCTCCATCGCCAGCGTCCACGGCTTCAAGGCCGGCGCTGCCTACTCGGCCTCCAAGGCCGCCCTGATGTCGCTGACCAAAAACACGGCTGGCTACTATGGGGATAAGAGCATCTACAGCATCGGTCTGATGCTAGGCGGTAAGTCATTAACATTTACCCCTGAGTCCTCCCGCAAACCGCCCGAGGTAGGCATGGGAACTACAGCTGACATTTTTATCCAGGAATGGACACCAACATCACAGACGCATTTGGCCAGGGGATGCACATGGAGGCTTTCCAAAAGGTTCAGGCCTCACAGGCCCCCTTCCGCCCGGATATGCAGGTGCCCACCGCCTCGGTGGCCAAGTACTGCCTTTTCCTAACCGACAAGGACATTGCACCTTCGGCCAACGGGTCATGTATTATGTTTAACAAGAACTGGCCCGAGGCGTGAGACCGCAGCGGGGTTGTGGGTGGCGAAGGCTGGGTGCCGATTTAGAGTAGGACGAGAAAGCATCGAGCAAACAATACAACTGGATAATGAGCACAAGGTTGTACCCGAGTGGACTTGCTTCCCGAGTCGGATTGTGAATTGATCTAAGGGATCACCATTTTTCACCAGCTGTGCGACCAATTCGAGACACCACATACTATTCGTCTCTAGGATACTATCGCGACTACAACTACAGTGAATACCGAGGCAAGAGAGTGTCAAGAAGGAAACTAAGCCAAGAACCAAGCCACAAGACAGATCCACCAAAGCCCTTCATCACTTGTCCATTGATCCAAAAAAGAACCCCAGCCATCTGCCTTTCATCCCTCCGCCTCAACCCCTCGGTGTTGTGGTGTACACAGAGCCCACAACTTAGTAGTTGGGGACGCAGTACGGGCTCTGGTTCTGCCAGTTCATCTGGCAGTGCTGGTTCCAGCCGCAGTAGCCGGCAAACTATAGTAGTAGACTGGTCAACATCCAACTCCCAACCACTAACTCAAGAAAGGGAATACTCACAACCCAATGACCCGAAACATCACAAACCCTCCAGCCATTGTTCGTCGTCGTGCACGAGTAGGCACCGGGGCGGCAGCCGGGCGGCGGGGGCGGGGGAGGCGGGTACCAGTGGTTGGGCTGGGCGTTGGCGGCGTCGGCCTGGGGAGCCGCGGCAGCAGCCTGCTGGCCCTGCTCGTTGATGGCCATGGTATCGGCGGCGGGGGCAGCGGCATCAGGGCTGGCCGCGTTGGGCATCACGGCGGCGGTGGCGGCGGCGGCCAGGGCGAGGAGGGAGAGGAACTTCATGGTGGTTGTTGGGGGTTGGGTGGTGGTTTGGTTGAAAGTTGTTTGTTTTGAGTGTTTGTGGATGTGAAGATGTGTTGGAAGCGGATGGTGAGGAGGAAAAGGGGGATGAGTTGGGTTATGGGGACGGTGGTTATATACCTTTCGCTGTCGTGATCAACCGCCCGTTGAACTTTTAGGATTCCTCCCTACATGCCATACGAAATGAGTGTCCTGGTATTCTAGTGGTGATCAGGGCTGCTAAAGAATGCTGGTAGTTGAATGTCTCGGATGCCCCTGGCCCCGATAACCACCCCTAGATAAGACACCATGCCTTGCAACATCCCTCAACAGACGGTAATACTCCCAGAATTTAATCCAAGCCCACGGGCAAGAATGTACCAAGAAGGCCAGTCGGGCCTTTTCTCTGAGCCGCTCTAAAATAAGAAAAGAAAACCTCAAACTCGCTCAAGATTGTTATGCAGGGCGAGCTAATCTGGCAAAAGTCCTTTTCTGAGAATTCCTTGGAACTCGAGTTGCAATTCGGATTCTCGTTTGTATTGTTAGATCCTTGGTATCCAGGGACTGCCTAGCGTAATCCTACCGCCCAGCCTCCAACAACTGCTTGGCCGTATCCCTCAACTTGAACTTCTGGATCTTGCCGCTCGCCGTCTTGGGGTATTCCGTCACAAACCAAATATGCTTCGGCACCAGATGACTCGACAGATGCGTCCTCACCCACTCACGAACACTCTCCTTCGTCAGCACCTCCCCCTTGCCCGCCGTCTCGGCCTCCTCGTCCGTCACCACACCCTTATGCACAATGACAAACGCGCCCACGCTCTCCCCATACTTCTCATCCGGCACGCCAACCACACTAACCTCGGCTACCAGCGGATGCTGGAAGAGACAGTTCTCAATCTCCAGCGGATGGATGTTCTCCCCCCCGCGGATGATCAGATCCTTGATGCGCCCCGTGATCTCCACATACCCGTCCTTATCCATGCTGGCCTCATCCCCGCTATACATCCACACCTCCTCAACCCCCTCCTCATCCGTCTCCACCCGCCTAACCTCCTCCGTCCTCTCCTTATCTCCCCAATATCCCTTCATAACCAAATACCCGGCCGCCGCCAACTCCCCCCTCTCCCCAACCGGCACCACCCGCCCCCTCTCCAACGGATCCACAATCTTGACCTTCGTATGCGGCATAACCCTCCCCACACTCCTCGTCCTCCGATCAAACGAGTCCCCCGGCGCGGTCATACAGCTCACCGGACTGGTCTCGGTCATGCCATAACAAATCACCAAATCCTGCAACCCAAACGTCGCGTACAACCTCCGCATAATCGACTCGGGCACCGAGCTCCCCGCCCCAATCCCCTTCCTCAAATGCCCCGGCAGCGCCGCCACCTGCTCCACCGACAACACCCCCGCATCCTGATTCTGGCTCTGCTGCTGCAGCAGCTCGAACATAGCCACAAACATCGTCGCGACGCCATACAGGCCCGTGGCGCGGTGGGCGGCGGCCATGCGTAGGGCGGCGCGCGGGTCGAAGGCTGGCGAGGGGAGGAGGAGGGCTGCGCCGGTCGTGGCGGTGGCCATGTACCCCAGCACGGAGCCGAAGCAGTGGAAGAGGGGCGGCGGGCAGACGATTAGGTCGGAGGGGTCGAGGCCCATGCGGTGGGCGATGAGCGCGCCGTTGTTGAGGATGCTGGTGTGGGTGAGCATGGCTGCTTTGGGGTGGCTGGTGGTGCCGCTGGTGAATTGGATGTTGACTGGGGGGGTGGGTGTTAGTGATGTGGTTGTGGTTGAGGGAGACAAGCATAGCTATGAAGCGTTAATAGATGAGCCGGGATGTTACTCACTTGTTTCGGTCGGAGACAATGGGGAGTCAGGGGTGACGGCCCGGGCGGCGAATGCCGCAGAGGATACGCGGATGCTGGTGAGGCCCGGTATGAGGGAGGTGAAGGGGGTCAGCGAGCGGAGAGAGGCTAATGGTGGGAAGCCACTCAATGGGTGGGAGACTGAGTTGTCGACTACTACGACTGTTTTGAGTGATGGGACCTCAGGTGATTCGATGCGCCCTGACTCGAGGTCCGGGACGATGGTTTGTAGCAGCGGGAGGTTGCTCCGCCCGCGACAGGGCTTGTAGGCGAGGTCGGTGACCGCGCCGATGATGAGCAGCTCGACGCGCAAGTGATTGAGAGCGGCAGTGACTTGCTTGGCGTTGAATCCTGGGTTTAGCGGCACAAGGATAGCGCCGAGCTTGAAGATGGCGTAGGTAAGAGTGGCAAACTCGGCAGAGTTTCCCAAGCTCACGGCTACACGATCGCCCTTCTTCACACCCAATGAACGTAGAGAGTGCGCGAGCGCATTCGATGCGAGGTCGAGCTTCTCGTAACTGAGCGTCGTTTCCACGGCCGGGGGGACGCCGTCGGCGGGGATGTTCGGGAGCGCATCGTGGCTTGTGGTTGGGGTGCGGGAAATGACGGCTGGTCTGTCGCCAAACCTTTTCACGATAGAGCTGAAGTGTTCGGGGATAGTATGAGGAAGCAACGGGGGCTAGTTTCCATCAGCATCAACAGTCAGATACCATCGACCCCAACTGGTGTATTCCTTACCTCTGCTGGCCCTTCGTAGATACTCCGTGTCAAGGTACTGAATGTCCTCGCCACCCTAACTGGAACCCCAATTCGTTTCCTCAGCGGTCCACCGTGTATCCTCGAGGCGTAAAGAACCGTGGTCGTCGACGGCGTCCGAAGGCGCATGGTCACTGTCTGTTTCCTCGCTTCCGTGCTTTCTTTTCGGTCACGTAATTCTACCAGACACCCAAAACAAGGCACAATGTCAGGCTGTTATTGTCGCCGCAAAATTGTAGTAAAATTAAAAAATACAAACAGAAAGATGAAGAGATAAAACACATGTCGTCCACCAGCGGGATCTCCCTCCATTGATCAACCCGCGATCAGCTTCCCCGACCCCTCGTGTCACACAACGCGAACGCCGAGGCAAGCCTGAACAAGGAAGGTCCAGAGATTCGGCGTTCTTGGCAATTGGAGAGAATGCGGGGTGCAGGATTCCCCGCAGCAATGGCTTGGCAGGGACTCGACTTTGTTGGGGTTGACAGATGTTGACCGCCCCTATTCAAGCCTTGGGGAGGGGCTGATCAAGAGGTTGTATTTCACCCATTTCGGCTTGAATTAAGATCGTTGTACTCGCTGTACATCCAACTTGCGACGGGAACAACACGCTACCAAATACACCAAAACGGGTGATATCATCGGTCCGCCATCAGTGTGGAGACACCTGGATCGGTCCCACCGTTCCGCACGATCTTCAGCCGGAAGCAACCCGATAGCAACAACCGTCTCTCGAGATGCCGATGCACCTCTCCGGGGTGTTGATCTAGAGTCTTAGGCCCCTCACAGTCGACCACCCGGGAACATGTTATGTTGTTCCAACGGCAAAGCCGGTTGATTGTCTCTTCAGCCCTCTAAAAGTCTACAGACAAACAAGATAGTCGAGGAGACGGGCGTGATAAATCATGCCTGTGAGCCACTCTGACCGCCCCCAAGCGCCCGCGTTGCCGGCCCGCAAAACGAAACACCTCAGGCCCATCAACAGCCGGCCGATTCGCCCTAGCACCGGCCGCGCCTCATCCCACCCGGACCACCAGCCGGCCAACGTCAGACCGGCCCCGCGTCACCACAAAAGCAAAGATGCTATACCCCCCAGTGTCTATGCCGTACAAACACACCAAAAAAGAGCACGGAGCAACCCGTAATTTTCCTGTACACTTTCTAACCCCCCCTCAGCACAAGCTCCCCTGCCTTCCAGGGCCATCTGGAAACAATGCCGCTTTGCTGCCACCATAAGAACGCCGAGCCATGCAGTTTTTGTCAAGATGAAATTAAAAGAGGATATCAGTCGTAGTCGAGTAAAAAGGAATATCGTAACGATGGATAAGTAATGCCGGCGGAGCGCCCCGGTTACTCGCCAATGTGTCGCTCGCTTTCGGGTTTCCACGTGCCTGTCACATACCCATGTTAGTTTCTGTACGTTCAGATAGAAAACACAAGGAAGACCATACCCTCAAAATCGTGCTTCACAAACGCCATCGGGTCGTCATAGTCCTTGGCACCCATCTGCTGCACCCCCGGCGAGAAGCTGGTGATGGGCAGGACAATCACATCCCCGACCCGCCGCGAAGTCTCCATGCCCGTGAAATTCTTCCAATCGATCGGCCCCGTCGACTTGCTCATGTCAAAGAACCTCGCGTCGTTGAAGTAATCAAAAATGGTATCCGTCCAGAGGGCGGGGCCGGTGAACTCGATAACACTCTTATTGTTGAGCTCCTTCAGCGACCCGTCCCTCTTGCACTCCAGGGTGCGGTTCGTGATCTGGCGGACGACCTCGCGCAGGACCGGGTGGCCGGCCTTGGCCTGGATGGTCCACTGGCAGAACTGGATGCGGCGGGAATACCAGTCCTTCCAATCCGGGCGGTCCGGGTCGGCCTCAATGCCGATGACCAGGCCGACCGTGTGGCGCGGCACGGCGTCGGGGATCCAGTCGACGGCGCTGCGGATGGCGAAGGTGTCGATGTCCGAGTAGATGCCGCCGCGGGCCAGCAGGATCAGGTAGCGGAAGAAGTCGGCCTTGAGGACGGGCAGCGGGAGCGCCTCGTACGCCTCGAGCACCTCGGGCACCGACGCGTACAGCAGCCGGATCAGGTGCACGGCCACCTGGTCCGTGATGACCTCGTGGATGAACCCCGGGTGCTGCTCCGTCCACGTCGCCTCCTGGTCGCGGAACTGGAACTCGCCGTGCGCGGGCGTCCACTTCCACGTCTGCCAGATGTATGCGGGGAACTTGGATTCGACGTCGTAGGGGAACTGGTAGGCCAGCTTGTCGTACAGCGTCATCTTGGACATGTCCTGTATCGGCTGTTGCCCCTCGGGGGCCGGTCGGGGGCGGTTCACCCCGGCGGGGGAGATCTCATCGCTCAGCGGGGTCTTCGTCGTTTGCGAGCTCTCCTTCGGATGGGAGCCAGGATCGGATTGTGATTTTGGGTACTCGACCGCGAGCGACGAGGCGGCTGGCGATGTCGATCGTGTTGTGAAAAAGAGGATCGTGATGAAGATTGCCGCGGCCACAAGGGCGCGGCGGAAGCTGAGCATGGCGCCGAATTGTTCGTCGGCCACAGCTCAAGTCTATCCGCTGTCCTACGTTGAGGTATTTCAAGGCTTGACGTTTGCGCGCGGATGGAAGGCTGAATCGGGTGTCGCCTCGTCTCGAGTTGGGATGGATGACGGCGGCGGATGCGAGAAAGGAATATCGCAGCGGTGGGGTAATGTGAGGAATAACTAACTAGGAACCGCAGGGAAAAGACAAAAAAGCTGGCCGTGTCGCACAAAAGGTATCGGGAAAGGAAAAACAGGTGGTTGCAAACTCGATCCGTCGGCGAGTCCTGCGAATGCTGCCCCTTGAGAACACGACAGGGGGCAGCTTGCGAATTGCTGGGTGGAGAAGATTCGGATGGGCAGGGGTTCAAATCCGTGGACTGTCGTTGATCATACCTGGTTTTCAAGCCAGACAATGACTTTGAGGCAAGTCCGACGACGAAGATCGGGGGTCAGGAATTTGTGATAACCAGGGATGGCGACCAGCGGAATACCTCGCGACCTGCTAAATTCGGATTCTCGCCGAGTTCCACAGACCCGGCCAAGGTCTTTCTTTGAACGGGCGTGACTGTTGTGGCCTCAGTGCCTGCCCAACTAACTTCGGTTGGTCAAGATCGAGGGGCCGCCGAGCACGCCTATCCTACGGCCTCCCCTCCCCTTCTAGAACGATTTCAGGGTGGAAGTTCGGGTTGGGACGAAGATGCCAAGGGGGCGCGTGTTCGGTGGCCGAAGAATGTGGGGGACAGTGGCATCCAAGACAAGAGAAAATTCTTGGCGGCGTCCAATGACGTTGGTTGGCCTGTGCAATGGCACCGACCGTTGGCTTAAGCGAAGAGAGGCCGAGTTTTGTTATCTCGCAAGCATCGTCTTCCTGAAAAATGACGGTGACTGGCTCGCGAAAGTGAGATGGGCGTCGGCTTTCCCATGGCAGAAAATGCAGGAGCGCACCGGTGGATCTGCCGCGTTGAGATTACACGTCATCCCACCAAGCGGGAGCCATGGATGCTCCCCGCCGTTTCCGAATGTTGCTGCACACAAAGACGTAAGCCCCCGGCGTCTTCTATCATCCACGAATAAAACTTGGTCATCTCTTTCTGAGATCTGAGAAGGCCGGCGCTCTGAGCAGAAGAGTGCTCGCAATAGATTCATCGCCTTCGGATTCGAGATTCCCGCGTTTTAAACAGTTTTGAAGCGCTCTGTGCCTTGCTCGACCTTCCGCCCGCCCTCCATGTTTCCGCCCGCGTGGTTGCCATTTTCGGTCACATCTCGACGATCGACCCGGCGATCCACTTCCTTGTTGTGCGGATTGAAGGTGGGGTCCCCCAAACATGAAACGTGTGTTACCCCTTGGCCCTTGCAGGCGCCCACACGCGGCCGAGGTCTGCCAAGCAGCCATAGCAAGAGCAAGAGCGAAGACAGTCTGTCAACTCCACCGCTTCATCTGTGAACCATCATTTCAGCCGAATTGCAGGATGAGTTAAATTGCTGATCATTTCCGTCATTGAGGAATAACTGACTTCTATAACCCGCCTGATCGTCTTATCTTTGCACAGTAGATAGGGAGGTACCAACCTTGGCCCCGACGGGAGTCACCCAGATTCGGACCTGGCCGGCACCCGGGACCACACCTGGGCCAACTGCTCAAGTTCTCTGTTAGCCTTTGGTCAAATCCAACCCCCAACAACAGTCCAACTCGGACTTTTTTCAGCCAGTGAACTTCTGCGTTGCTCGACCCTTCCCCGTTGGGCACAAGGCGGGTGCTTGCATGCACATACGAATAGGTACCTACCTACCTACTGTTGTTACCAAACGATCTGAATTAAGGGGTAATGAAGGTATTCTGTGTATACCCGTGGATATTTTGCTCAGTACATACATACCGGCCATGTACGTACAAGTATGTACAACATGCCCTTTGTAAATTCGGAATGTGTCCAGGCTCTCCCATGGGCCCCGAGTGGGGATAGTTAACCCGGGAGATCATCCTTTTGCATCATTGACGCTTATAAGTAGGTAGGGACCTACCTAGTTACTTGCGGCCCAGAACAAGCACGAGGCTTCACTGCTCGTGGGACTGCCTCTCATCTTCAACAGGGCAAGGTAAAACATCCAGGACAATGTACCTCATGCCCTAGGCTCCTTTGACGCAGGGTAGAACACCCCAGCCCAGTCCTTCAGCTCGTGAATGCCCTCGAAGAAAGCAGGATCCCCGTACTTTAACAAATTGGGAGACGTATTCTGTTCCTCCTCGATGAGACTCCACTCATACCCGTCTTGCCCCTGAATCATACAACGGCCGTTGTCCTGATCGGCGCGCTCGTCCACTGGAGGTAAAGTCTCGCCAACCTAGTTGGCTGTGTTATGTTCTTAAAGACAGAAGTTGCCTCGCCTGGGTCGTGTGCTGGACACCTCGTGTGCTTGAACAAGTTCTACCGTAGATATTTTCTCTCCCTCCTTGCTCCATGGGAGAACCTTGCGGATTTTGTATGATTCATTGCCACGGGTGATTGCTATATGACTCGCAGAGAATCTGGCAAAAGTCATGGACATCCAAGTACACCTAACTCGAGTCGTACATACGTGGGTTGATAGGTCGGAGTGCAGTAGCATTCGTGGTCGGGCACATCTGCCTGACGACCACACGTCATGCAAACGAGGAGATACAGCCCTCCGGCCGTGGCACCAGTTGATCTCACCGGTCTACCTTTCTCTCCTTTGCCCAACTTATAAACAACACTGAACGACGAGAGAATAACCTCGCGTGGGGAGGTTCAACGACGTTGGTAGTTGCCTCATTGCGTCATGGGCTATCAGTCCTCCCTAGGGCTGACACATGTGCATGAAGCCTTTCGCCTGAGCCCGAACCACGATCCCAAAGCTGCACTATCCGCCACAGCCTTGCGGAGTTGTCAAGGCAAACTACACCTTGATGGTTCTAGGCGCAACAGCTGAATGCAGCGTCGCGTTGTTGGTGCCCGGTTTTGCATGTTGCCTCGTTTCGGGCAAACACCATTGGCTCGATTCACGGCCGGGAGCCGCCCAACCTTTGGCGATAATACTACCAGATATGTGCGGGGTCGGGGACTCCCGAACCGTTTAGGCCGTCACATACCTAGCTAGAGCGAGGCTGGGAGTTGAAGCGCGCATGCCGCAGCAGGGCGGTTAACTAACCGAAAGTTGAACGCGCCTTAGTCGCCAACCGCTTGACTAAGACAAATTGAAGGCCTCAAGGGCCTCAAGGCATCAAATGTAGGCAACCGGGGCAAACGCAAAAAAAGGCGGCATCGCACACTGTGCCGAAGCATGCCACACCGAAGAACGAAACCGCAGAATAACGTGCCACCATTGATTGCAATATCACCACCCACCATCCGGCTCCGCGGTTGCCTCCCAAGGCTGGCTCGACTGGTGGCTAACACTTAATGATGCGTGCACTGAAACATGAGACACAACGAGCCAACGCCCCGATTATCACCCGATCGTGGCTGTTTATTGGAAGTCAGGAACAGTAAAAAGAACGATTGAAGGCAGCAACCTCGGACGAGGCAACCACTCGATGCATGTCCTGATTGGCCAGGCCACCCAGCGACGTCATGCAAAATTGGAGAAATGTGACCTGTACTGCCTTTTGTGTGGCGGCGAGAGTTAGGTTTGTCTTGACTTGAAGGCAACTAACTCTGTTTAAGTTTCCCCGCTAGGTGCCCAGCCCGCCCAGACACGCCGACGGGCACTCTGGAAAGATACCTAGGTACCGCGTAACCTGATTGCCTATGTGCTTGCGTCCTGGAGGACCGGGCATCGTTGTATGTATCTGTCGCTGTACTTCCTAGGTTGGACGACAGGACAGATTCGAGGAACTGTAATTTTCGGGGCTTGCCCGAATGTTGCTTCTCCCTCCGGGATCCCTCAGCCGCTGCAGCCCGCCCCCGATCGTTGCCCTGCCGGGATTAAGTCCATGTGCATCCCATCTCGACTTGCAGGTAGCTGCATGGGAGCATGCATGTTTTGAATCGGGGCTAACTCGTCAAGCGGATCGAGCACTGCTCATCCCCGGATGTGCCTAACTGGACTCGTCGATGCAAACCCCCGTCCACTCTGCAGGATGGACGAAGTACCGAAGCATCGGGCCGGCCCCACACCCTCCGGGGGCTTGGCACCGGCAGGCATTCCCCACCCTCCCGGGGCCGGGAAGGGCTGCTTGTTGGAGAGAGGTAGGTGCGTGATGATAGGCCTCCCAGGTTCGATAGGTAGTACTTCGTAGAACGTGGACTAAGAGCCTAAGTTGTTGGGTTAGAACCCCTAAATTGCCTTCACTGGTTGGTGGGAGGAGTATTAGAGGAATCGCTCGCCTTTGGAGACGAGGTAGGTACCTAGCTGTGCCTGTTTCTCAAGGTAGAAATGGGCCGCTGTGTGGCAATTACCAGTGAGCTGAATGGTCCTCGCCCAGCGAAACACAATCGTCGGGTATCGATACGAAGTACCTGGGGGTGGGTGGAGCCAGGAGTTAGGTGAGTTAGCGGTTGCCGCGGTTACGGCGATCTTGTCTTTGTTTTACCCCTGAATGCTCGATTCCACCCAGTCGAACAGGAACTTCCATATTGAATTACCCACACCCACCCTCCGCCGCAGGAGAGGGTGACTTTGGGTACTGACGTATAGGAGAATGTCAGGCGTCAACCGTTGTAGGAACCCGTCGTGGCGCGGAAAGCGCGGTATGTCGTGCGGCGAAAGCTGACACACGCAGCACTTTGGGTCGTAATGCCGAAGGTGCCGCGATATCTAAGCACACCTGTCTTTGGATTGATGACGCCTCGGACACGACATGGCTTGCGTCAGAGAGGTGTGTGGGTATGAGATGTGAGTGGGTAACGATGGACGGGATCAACGGATGAGAATAGAACAAGTAGACACCTTCGGGGCCTGTGAGGAGCAGGTTCAAATAGGAGTGCCTCCCGTTTGGTTTCCCTTTTGCCGTGAAAGTAGATGAGACGCTGCATGTTTGATATGCTGTACCTGACAGTGCGAAGTTGCTCCGGCATCTTGCTTCTGGACTCGGCGCAGAAGAAACGGACATCAAGCCACATGCACCTTAACCTTGTTGCGCGACACTTATCGGAGACCAATACTAGTCTGGAATTTAAAAAGAAAAGAAAAAAAACTATTGATAAACTTGCCGTCTTCCAATCTGTTCCAAGTTTCTCAACTAAATACATGACGAGAGGGGAAAGGGCAAAGGGGAAGGGGGCGATTTGAAGGGGGTGAAGGTGGGGAGTGCTAGTCCGTGACAAGTAAGAGTAACCCGATATCCTGAAGCAAAACCTGATACTAAAGCATTGGACCCCAGCTGAGGATCTGAATGGTGGCCAAGTGGCCAAGGCCAACTTGGCCAGACTGGCCACTTTAGTGGCGATAAAGAGAGGGAAGCCAGGAGGCCGCTCCGGCTCGGTAATGCCACTGAGCCGTGGACTGCCCCTGATCATTCTCAAAACCATCGGATCCTGGGTAGGGCTCCTCGACGACGCAGTCATCCCACTCTTCCTCTTCTTGTGTCTGGTCGGCCCAGCCAACTCGGCGGTTGGCGGCGACGTCGATATTTTCGGGTCGGCCGTTCGGTTCGGGGCCGTCTAGGTCTTCAATGTCGAGGGCCTCGGCATACGGATAAGGGGTTTGGACCCCTTTCGAAACGGGAATATCGAAATAACCGCCATAGTATCTATGACCTTCGTCCTCCATGGCGCCTTGAGACATCAAGTAACCTTTTGGGTCTGCCTCCCAGGACTGGACGACATCAGGGTTGTTGGTATGACTCCTTTTCTTTCTTCCCTCTTTCGCCCTTTCCTTCTCGGCCTGCTTCTCTTCGGCGAATGTTGGGCGTTGCGATCTGTGAACAAATTATTGTTATTGGTAAGTTATTCCCCGGCTTGGTATGAGAATGATGCTCACTGAGGAGGGAACACAAACATCGATGCCGCCAAGTCGTTGCCATCATCTTGGTCGCCATAATCCATGGGCTCAGGGCTTGCCGTCCTGTAGCACCACCCTTGTTCGGAGTAAGAGGGTGAACCATTTTGGTGGTCCGAATCTGTTTGCGGAACGCTAACTTTCGGTGGCAATGATGGGAGCGAGGAATCCAGAGAGAAGAGGCTGGGTGGTGGGACGGAGAATGGATGATACTGATCCGGATACATCAAAGAGTCCGACGAGCCTGTGGATCCGATGGTCGATGGTTGTCGAGCGGGCGTCGATGGATGGGTTAGGTACGATGCCGAGCTACGCGATGGATTGGAACGGTTCCGCTTGGGCCTCGAGCTGTCGTAAGCACCGGATCGATATCTCTTATCGGCCATGATAAAGGGGGCTGCTGCCATCTGCGGAGTTTAACGAACTTTTCCAAAAGGGATGGCGGCTGCTATCCAACACAACATCTCTCGCGCCGTGGAGGGAAATAAAAGGGGGAGTTGGATGGCACGGGCAACGCATTTGGAACAAGGCAACCGACGGAGGAACGAGGCGTCTAGGATGGAAGCGGTCAGTTTGGCATCGAGCCGTTGTGAAGTGAACTTCTTGCAGCATCGGCTGGTGGCAGCGCCAGCTCAAGGTTCCGGGCGACACCAGGGGGATAGAGCCAAACGGATGATGTCTCCACGCCAGTCAGTCCAGGATCCCGGCCGGGACCTCCGTGATTAACGTGCACTGCCCCAAAAAACCTTTACCGCTTCGCCATGTGTCCATCTCCGGCCGAATCAAGAGAGAGCGTACTCTTCCATGAACATTTACTGGGTTGGTTTTCGAGTCGGAAGGCGGACAAATAGATAAAGCAGCGCATTGTTCGGTCGCCTAGAGGTTGAAGGCGATGAATGGGGCGCATGTTGGTTCGCAAACGAATCCCTAGGCCTAAGAATGCCGGTACGGGCCGGGGGGAGCATCTGGTGGTTGAGGGAAAGATGAAAGGAAGGACACCAGAGCTGTGGATTCGAGGGGCCGGCCCCAGATAACTGGAAGAGGAGGACAATTCAGCGGAATAACAAGAGCCTGTTATTGCCAGCCACCGGGGCCCATTTAGAAACCCACGGTCACGCCCCTCAATAAATACTTTTTGTTGACGCCCTCCGCAGGTTGTGCCGTGAGCACACATTCTTTTAGGCTGGCTGCTGCAGGACTGGGCCTGCAAACCTGCAACCCAGCCCTCCATCGTAGTATACCAGAGGGTGCTTCTGTGGCGAGATGGTGTCCATGTTACCTATAATTCCGCCAAACAACGACTGGAAATATTGGTTTCGTTTCACTGATCCCCCCAACTTGATGCAGCCTCCTAGGAACAAGCCTTTGATCAGATTGCACCTGCTTGACCCGCGTCCGGTCCGCCCCTTAATTGATGATGAATGTTTCTTGAAGCGCCAGGCCTTGCGCCATGTTTATCTGCGGCTTGCAGTGGGGGGGGAGGGGCCTGAGGAAGGCTGGGTTTGTCACGGCCCGGGGTGGTGGTGGATGATTCCGCCGCTGGCGGGTCCCTCAAGTATGGGCGCACTTCCATTCCACTTCTTTTTACTTTTCCTACTGGATCCTCTCCCTTCGCTTCCGAATTTTTAGAATTAACGCTCGTCCCAGCAGCGCCTAGCCCAGAGGTTGGTTTGTTTACCTGACTAGAACCCCAAGCTGGGCATCTCTGGACGCGCCATATTCTGTCTTAAGTGTATCCCCGCCGCATGTTTCCATCCATCCCCTCTAGAAAGACGCCGCAGACGAACTTGTTCAGTTGCTAATGAAAGCCCCTTTTTGGCCTAGGTGATATTTAGACTGGCTGCAAGCGATTACGAAAGCGTATGCGCGCATATTGCCGATGGGTTTCGTCTCGCATCACCCGCATTTACCACCCACCTCGAGAGACCGGCGAACTTGGCACTTCAATATCGCCCCCGACATCTCCGCATGCTAGCCGTGGCCGTTCGGCCGGCCGTGTCTTAGTTCGGCGCCTACCCCGCTACATGGCGTCTAGCCACCGCCCCGTCAACCGTCGTCAACGGGCCTGAGTCGTGGTCGACGGGTGCTACAAAGGCACTGCAATCAAGGGGACGGACAACTTTGAGTCGCCTTATAACCGACATTGAATGATGGAGTTAGACGCCTATTCTCCGTCGCAAGAAGGAGGGTGGATGGTTTAACTATTGACTTCCGGGCCGCTGATCGGCGCTCTTCGCGCCGGTTGCACCCCTACCTGGCCTCCGGCTGCATGGGTACGACGCCACCCCCAGCCTTTCCCAAGTTAACCGTGTTTCTTCAACGGACCAACTTGAACACCTGCATCCTCAAGAATCCAAAGGGTATAATAGGGGAGAGAGGGCGGCGCTAAGTTGAGAACAAAACCTGTTGCTCACCTGTGCTTTTTTGTGGCCGGCCACTTGACAAAGTTCCCGCACCTACTTCCTCCTAATGAGACGGCTGGCCAGTGCTTGGCACCCTCATTAACCCCCCTATATTGGTATGTACCCCCTCCAACAACGCCTCTCAGTGGCGCTCGTTTTCCCGCTGTTTTGAGCCCTGGCCCCTTGCTAACGTCCTATGGTTTGTGGCAGAATAACCTCCGCTTTTGTTTTTTGGATCGTCTCTCCTTGCCCCTTGCGACATCGTTGGCGATCCGACCCACCCACACCATGTCCTCCGCAGTCGCCGTCCTCCTTAGGCCGATGTCGTTCGTCGAAAATCCCTAGGCCTTTCCCGGCGTTTCTTTGAGTGGCAAGGCATTTCCGCTGCCAAGTTCCACTGGCGGCAAAGTTATGTGTCTAGGACCAAGAGAGCACGTGGGGCCCAATGGTGTTATCGGCGGTGGCCTGCCCGTATGTACACCGCCTTGGGGGTTGAAATAAGCTCTGCGACGGTGTGCTGGAGATCAAACCCACCCCTCAGCGGCTCGGCCCGTGTGGAGTGCTGTCGTCATCCACGAGATCCAGCGCTGCATGACGACCCCAGTTCTGCTGGGTGATTGGGGAGGCGTGAAGAGTGGGCTCATACCCTCGGGTGACCAGGTTCTCCGGACTGGCCGTGCCCCGAACATGGCAGGGCACGCAGTTCGATCATTCGCCAAGGGGCTCAGTGCGAAGCCAGAGCGTGGAGGCCTGGCTTGCCTAGGTTACAAGGATAACTTACGAGACGCGGGATTTCGAACGAACGGTTCCACCCCGGTCCAGGACATTGGGCTTACGGTGATCCTTCAAGCAACGACGCGGTGACCAGGGAGGGGACTGTGGCTTCGGGCGAGCAATTTCCACCATCAGCCCGGCCTCGCGATCAAATTGAGGCAAACGACTGCCCAAAGTATCATTCGGCAGGGGGACTAACGATGGCAAGCCCATCGTCTCGGTGCCAGGGAGTGGAGTGGGCGTATTGGTAGTACTGACGCAAACATTTTCGTCGGGGCCGCGGGAAGCAGCAGAAAACCCACCGACCTGAAGGGAAACAGCATCTTCTCGTGCCACGGATCCTGGTGCGAGGGATGCCGTTGTGGTTGATTGGTTACCACTAGGATTAGGTCGCTGTTTCAGGCGCGGACAGCGACCCTAATAAGCAAGTCGGGCATTGTCAGGCAGGACGGCAATAGTTGTGGTGTACTATAGATGTGCGTTCATCAAAGGGAGTGACCAGTTGGCTCGCTTGAACTCGGGAGATCGTGCTCCGAATGCTTTTTTCGCCGCTCGTTTTTAAAGGGGGAAAGCCACCCACTGTAAAAACCCGCTGCTCCCCCTGAAGCTCCTAAAAATCTAAAACCTCCGATTCCCCCGCCCTCGCAATGAACGAATTGACATCAGTGGACAACCCCGCGCGAATTCGGAACTCAGAACATCTCCCGAATTTTGACTGCCTCCAATTGAAGGCTCACATAAATCGCCCCTCCGACGGCATCTGTGTTGAAGCCGGCATGAATGGCATGTTAGGTCGTGGTGGCCGATTGACGCCAAAGAGCCGAGCCGAGGCCCAAGCGACGACGGGGAATTTGCCACAGCACCCTTGGCTTCCATGCCATGTGCTAATCTCAATTGAAAATGACCATGAAATGATTATTATTAAGCCATGCCATCTGCCCTTATGCTGCATAAAGTGATAACTCAAGAACACTTCTACTTACTTATCATTACAGATGACCAACCCCGATTGATTTCAAGATCATTTTTCAACTCCCCCGGCACCCGACGACGCCAGCGACGACGACATGCCGAAACTTGGTTCCCGTTGTAGCCGCCGCCCTTGTTCCCGTGGCCCTGATGCCTCGACTCGAGAGGAAGTCCTCTCCCTCCTCGCCCATCCTTTCTACTCCTTGCCCGACGACATCTGTCCTCCGCCGCAAGTCGGGGCGTCCTCCCCCTCGGGTGCCGGGGCGGCGTGGTCGCCCGCCGCGCCCGGCGTACCCGGCGGATACGACGTCAACCCCAGGCCGACGCCCTGGTCGTGGAACCACGTCGCGGTGCGGGCCCTCCTAGCGGGGATGGACCCGAGCCCGCTGGCCGGCGATTGTGGGGGGGTCAGGCGGCTGCTCTGCTCGTCAGTTCTTTGTGCCTCTCTGTGGGTCTGCTTTGGTCGGGTTTGTCTTGCTTACCTTTCGGGTCGGGGCGGCGAGTCGAAGAGCCGAATGTGCGGGCCCGGGGGGCTCGGCGCGCCGTTGGCAAGGTCCGTGGGCGTGTTGTCGACCTCGATGCCGGGGTGGTCGCTGTCGTTCAGTCCGAAAGCTCGCTGGGCGGTCTCGGGAGTCTGGGGCAGCGAGATGCTGGTGGGGTACTGTTCCGTTTGTTGGGTTGCCGGCTGGTGCTGGTCCGGCGGGCTGGACTGACGGTTGATGTCGCCTGATCCGTGGTTGGCTTCGGTAGGTGCCATCATTGTCGGCAACGCGATGGTGTCTGAAAGAGGGTTTATGTCCGATGGGGTAACCAAGTCGGTTACTGTATGCAAAGCAAAGTCGAGGAGCTGGGATGAAAAGAATGTTGTGGGAAAAGGAGTGTTGAAGAAAGGAGATGGAAGGAAACTGATCGACGGGGGTTCTCTACCTGGGTATTAGAGGCTGAACGAAGTGGAGCCATCAGGCCAAAGCATCTTGTGCTACAGCAAAATCTGCTGTTCATGCCATCCCGACAGGTTTACATGGGTTCTCAGGCCCAGCGGATTGGGGTATTCTTAGCCGGACCCATACCGTTGGACGATGGCGGCAGCTCGGGAGAGGAAGGGCGGTCAGGCGAGGCATTGCCACTGGAAACTGCACATTGCCCGACGATGAGACGGGTTCCGACTATCGTATCCCGCACGTTTTGTTTTGACCTACAGCTAATAATAGTTGGAGGTCGATAAGGATGCCAGATGACCGGATGGGAAGGGCAGAAAAAAAAAGCATCCTCGTCACCCACGAATCGGAAAACGCCGCTCACGATGACTCTCAGAATCCGTTGACAAGCTTTGAGTGGATTATTGGCATCGAGGTCTCGGCTTGCCAGGAGGGAGCAGGGGGGAATACCGTTTTCCAGGACCAGGTGCTATCTGGTACCTTACCGGGGAGAAGGCCGATCGCGCTCTGTGGGAGCACGGCAATGCAATGCATGTCGAGGAAAGCACCCGTTCAGTCGGGACAGGTGCGCCATGTGGCTGGAAGCCATATGCGGCAAGTCAAGCCTCCCGGTCTTCTCGCTCCAAAAATTGTTGAGCAGCGCCCTCTTAGGCGAGATCTCTTGCGTCACTGGTTGGAACTGAAAACCTTGCGCTGCAGAGACGCTCGCGGGAAAGTCCCGGGGCCAGGGGTGAGAGGGGTGCGAAGGGGACAGACTCATACGGATCAGCCTGCGGGCCCTTGGTCCTAGGCAACGTCGGGTCGGGTTTCTTCTATGGGATCGCAGACTGAGCAAGGCTGCAAAGCCTGTTGCCACGGCTTATGATCTGCCTTTCGCGTCCTCGACCAATCGAAGAGGCTATTATTGACTAGCGCCCAAACAGAAGATGATTTCGTATCGAGGAGAAGCCTTGGCCTTTGTTGGGGTCGACATCCGGGGAGCACAGCCTGAGGAGAAGACTACCTAGTAAGGATTGCCTACAAGGGAGGAAGGATCAACGTCTGCCATTATTAATCTTAACTATAGTGCCTTCCGCGCTAGAAACGGGCTTGGCTTTTGTTATTCGTACGGAGTTGTCGCCGCACATGAGGTGGCTCCGATCCTGGGTGTTTTGTTTCGGACCTGCAGGAAGACAGGACAAGAAAGGGCAAGATGAAACGGCCCCGAGGCTCGCTGTTCTTTTCCCCGGTCAGCTGGTACCAGGGAGTGGCGCTAAAAGGCGATGGGCGTCGGGTTTCCCTTCCCGCTCAACCCATGCACCGCCGTTCTGGCGATTGCGCACTGCGATTGAGGGGCAGAATGATCTCACAAGCTTCTAGAAACCTAGCGTTGATTACCAGCCTTGCTCGACGCCAGACAGGGATATTCTATTTGGGGTGCTGGTTCATGTGTAAAATGTGCGAATCAGGCTAGGTAGGTACGAATCAAAGTATCCTCCTCACTTGCGGGTTGGGCAGGCAGTGTTGCGGGCGGTGTGGCTACCAACATGCGTTGGCGCGAACTCTAGGGGTCACAAGGTCTAGTTCATGCGGACTTTCCCTCCTTTCTCTCCACATTCTGCCACACCGTTCAGTTCGGGGTGTGTGGGATGAGGGAGGGGATGATGAGGCTCAACTAGACCGCTCCCGGCCTCCTGGGCGGGGACAATCGACCGCGAAATTAAATTACTCCCACGTCAGCGCTGCGGCTGGGCGAGTTACTCAACAACGGCTTGTGAGTGGTCTTTGGATCCGCCGAGTGGTGGGCGGGACGGGAAGTCGCAGTTGCCGCCGGCGCTTGGCCCGCCCTTGACAGAAAAGCGCCTTCCTCCACCCTTCATTCGAGCGCCTGCCCCCAATCCAGAGTCGGCAGGCAGTTGGGGAAAGAACCCAGAGTAGCGCTATTCCAGGAGACTCTATCTCAAGCGGGAAAGGCCGAACGGCAATGAAAGGTGCCGCACCTCCTTCTTGCTTACATGGGGCCGCCACATCGAGAAGTCCAGCCAATACATACTCGTCAATGCCACGTCGACAACTGCGACGAATCAAGTTCATTGGTCTAGGGTGGTTGACCTGGTTTGGCTTAATCTCGGATTCCAACAACCCTCTGACCGCCGGCCCAGGTGTTGAATTCACAGATCCCAGAAAGGTTGTGACATGCTTTGTGGGACCTCCGACATGGTAAAGTCAAAAGGCTTGACAGAACCGCATGCATGACGCGATGCAACCTAGGAAACGAACCAACCGCTGAGTGAATTTGCTTCTTTGCTGCTGCATTGGAGGCGCGGGCACGAGGGGTCTCTCATTGTCGCACCTGCGGATTGACAGACGCGAGATCCTGTCAAGATGGGAATCGCTGTGCGGCAATTCTTCTGGAAGCAATCCCAGCTTGCCCTTTTTCGTATATTTTGCCCTCCCCAGCCTCCCCCGCGAGAGAACGATTCGGCCCTTCCTCTATCCCAACCCCCCTCCCCTCCCCCCGCGCGAGAACATTTTAGATCTTCGGGGCGTCCGGCTAACTAGCCGCGAGTGGGACGGCTTCTCGATTGAGCTGTGGCAGCAACCACGCGCACGGCACTCATGCGTTCCACCAAACATGGGTCCCTCCCCCGACCACACTCGCCTCTAGCCGCCTGCATATCTTCCAGAATGCCCGCGAGATTGCACAACAAAAGTTCTGCAGAGAAAAGGGGGATGTCTCACATGACAGGAAACATGTCATGGGGTTCTGGTGAATTTGCAGGTGAAAAAGTCGGCAAAGCGAGGGCTGATTTGGCCCACAAGGCATTCTTCATGCAGGTCGTTCGTCGCGGCGCGCATTTGGTGAAATGTGCGGGTGGGGATGGGTGTGATGGCGTGTCGCCCAGAGCATAGCGTTGCCGCCCTGCCCTTCCCCTTTCCTTCCCCTCCTCCTCGGGAGTCCCTCCTGCGCCAAGCAGGCACACCCACAAGCTTCGGGTTTGAACAGCATGCCCCCACGCCCAAACCCCGAGGTCTCATCTCCCCCGGTGCGTCTCGCCCAAGCACTGGACCTCTTCTGGCAAGTGTACCCGGTGGATGAGGGGAGTGAGGTGGGAGGGTGGACGGTTGGACAGTTGGACGGTTGGAAGTTTGTGTCCTCGACCGTGCCATCAGAGCGGGGGTTCAGCCGTATCCTGGTGCCTTCCACAAACGCATCATCAATCCGCGATATGGCCCGAGAGCGCGCCGTGTCAGAAGAGGAGACTCGAGGTTGGGTCTTCCCTGTCATTAATCCGTGCTGCCCTTGTCTCGAACATCCCTGGACAGGTTGAGGGCCACTCACAGCCATAGAACAATAGGGCGAACCGTGCACCCGAACTGTCCGTGATAATGAGTTCGCCACTCGCTTCGGGGTCAACAAACAATAAAAACACACACAACCAGGTGGCACCTCTCGCCCGGTCCTGTGAAAAAACTCATCTGCCTAGCTACCCCTACAGGGTTAGTCTAAGCCCGCCTCCCAATTGCGTTGCGCCATGCTCTTCGGGGTATATGCCACAATATCGCATGACCCAGGCGGCATAGGTTGAGCCCGGCACGGTTAGGAACGGGTTCGATGTCGGAGAAGGTTGGGATACCGCCCGAAGCCAGCTCGGCGTTGTTGGGATGACGGCGCAGCCCCCGTGGAGTGGGTGGTCGAACTCCCCAACCCAAAAACTCGCGTCGTGCTCTTACACGGACATGGGGTGTGTTCCACAACAGGTCGTCTATTTCCCCCCATCGGTATCCACACGATTCCGCCCTGCGAGTGTTCCTGTCAAAGCCCCCTCCCCCCCGAACAGGAAACCAACGCCGAACCGCCACCCGCACGGTTAGTAGGTAAGCAGTTAGCGGTGAGGAGCGACATCTGATGAGCGGTCTCGCACGTCACGGCACTAGCTTGTTTGCCCGGGAGACCCGGGAGACGGTCGAGTGAGATGTTTGAGTTCTATTAATTCATTGCGCGTTGAATTACCTACGATGCAGGAGAGTGGGTCTGCCACCAAGGAGACTTGCTCGGCCTGGAAGGGATGGGACCGTTGACACCGGATGGGGCCCCCCACGGGGCGAACCGAACTGTGCCGGTTATCTGACAGACGGGCCACCTGGTGGCGATGTTGGATTCCGTGTTTGTTGGCTTGTTTCATTTGACGAGTGACTCGAGAGGGATAAAAAGACCCGTTCACCCCGATGTCCTCTGATACACCGCTCACTGATGGTTCACTTCTTGTCATCGACCAACTTTCACTGCACTCCGAGCCAACATCTTCGGAAGAAATAGCATCAAACACATCAATAAGCAGCACAGGCACACGGTTTTGTAGAGCCAAACTCTTTCATTTCGACTTTCCTCCCATCGCAAGTAGCTCAACGACACACATCTACTCATCGCCCCATCCCTTCTTTGCATCCACCTCCGCCGTCTCAGCATAAGAGACACCCACCCTTCACTTTCATCCTTCACCATCCACGCAATGCCATCCCCCTCAGAGTTCTCGTCCCAGCCCCGCCGCCGCGGGCTAGGCGACAACTCCGCCAAACCACCGGTCAAACCGGGCTACTGCCACGACATCCACCTGACAGATGACCACCCGTGTGCCCCGTCGCCGCCCCAAATCTTCAGTTCCACCAACGCCGAGCTCTGGACCCACGGCTGGCCAGCCACGGTCCACGAACACCAAGATTACTTCCCAGAATGGGAACACCCGCCGCAAAAACACCACCAGCAATCCCCGCAGCACCAGCCACAACAACAGCACCCAATCCCCCTAAAGTCTCACGCCGGCCATGCCGGCCACGGGACCTCCCACACCGAGCTAACCAAGCTCTCCGGGCGCGAATATGCACTCCGGGCATCCGACCCCTCCGATTTCGCGTCGGTATGGGAGCACTCAATCCTGCCGCTGCTCAGCGAGCTGATCAAGCAGCACTGCACGGGGGATTTCGCCGTCGACGTGCACAACTTTCCCGAGCGGTCGGCCGAGGCGGTGCCGCGGGTCATCTACATCACGCTTCCGGCGGATATGGATACCGCGGTGTTGGAGCCGGCGGTGAGGGGGGAGTTGGCGAGGGCCGTGCCGGAGCGGTTTGGTCCCGTGTATCTCAAGTTTCGGAAGGGGGATTTGCAGCGGTCGCAGTGGTGGTAGGTTTACTGGCTTTTTCGTTTCGCTTGTCTTCCTTGGTGGTGTTGCGGGGTGTGTTTGAGTTGTGGAGTGTGCCCGAGACGGGCGGCCCCCCTTTGAGCAGGCTACGGAAGCGGAACTGATCTAACAATTCCTCCTCAGGGGCGAATCCGGAACGACGGATAGCGTGTGCGAACCCAAAAACGTGACGTACAGCCCGGAGCCCATCGTCGGCATGTCGATCGGTCCCGCTAAGGGAATAGACGCGGCATCGCTAGGCGGTTTCGTAAGGGTCGGACCAAACCTCTACGCCATGAGCGCGCGCCACGTTTTCGAAGACGCCATGAAATTGGGCCAGCTCCGTGTCAGCCACCCGGCCGACCCGGACTTGCAGCTGGTTGTGCCGCCGGTCCCAACGGGTGGGCAGTACGGCATCGGGAGGGTGTCCATGTGCTCGCCAGCCGGGACGTACCGGCCTTCGCTGACCTTTCAGGGGATTCCCGTTCCAGAGGGTCAGAAGATGGTGGAGATGGACTGGTGCGTTCGATTCCCCTTGTCTCCCTTCCTCCCAATCCCTTTTCCTCCCAACCCCCTTTCCTCCAGCCCCCTTTCCTCCAGCCCCCTTTCCTCCAGTTCCGTCCCCTTCCGATTCCCAGCAAAGTTCAGAGCAAATCTCCCGAGGCAGCTGCCGCCGCCCAATCGAGCCAAAGTTGGCCCTCCATGTCGAGGATGGGGCCCTGCCGGAAGAGCTTGCGGTGCCGACGACTCCACACCACCCCCTATCGTCGAGCAACCATCCCAAAAAGCTCGCCGAATGTGTTTTCATGTTGGCTGTAGAAGTGCTTCCACTCCCCAACCGTACAAATTCCTTGCGTCGAGAGCGAGATCGCTGACTTTTGGCGGATAAGGTGTCTGATCGGACCTGTGCCGAATGGGAAGAACGTGGTTCCTATCCCCAGCATGGAGATGAACAGGCGTGTTGCCGTGAACAATACGGCCATGGTGAAGGGAAACACGGAGGTGTATGCCATGGCTCGGACGAGTGGTTATTCCCTCGGCTACACCTCCGACGTTCCAGGCGTACGGCGGTACAAGGGCCAAGAGAGAAGGGACTGGACGGTCCGCCAATACTCACCCTTCAAACTCCCCAAGGAGGGTCAGGCCAGCTCGCCGTGGCAAACGGTGAGGCAATGGGTAACGAGCGGCATTGGCGTTCCGGGCGATTCCGGGGCATGGCTGATCCAGCGGTCTGACGATGCTGTCGTGGGATTAATTTGGGGACGAAACCACGACAGCGGGAACCCGTTCGAAAGGGTCCGGTTCGCCTACTTCACCCCTATCGTCGACATTCTAGCCGATGTGAAGCAGAACCATGCGGATGGGCAAGACATCTCTCTGCCGGTATACCGGGATCAGGGATTACCGCGGGACGGTCGATATCGCAACTCTCGAGCGCCAGTAACGGCGGACATGTCCCGCGACCCTTGGAACATCTTCACCACAGAGTCGATCCAAGAGCATCGTCAGGCCCAAGTCGACTTCATCGAGAGTCGGTTTGTCGGTACCGACGTGCCCGCGATGGAGCCAACATTCGACCGACGGCCCTCACCTCCAACCGAGGCCGCAACGGACAGCACGCCGGGCCCCGGTGTTATAAGAGGTTCCGCCTTCACAGTGGATCCGCCAACACCTGCGCCCCGAAGCGAAAGGGGCGGCTCAATATCGACATTGCGTTCCCAAGAAAGGTTGCTGCTGGGGTTGGGGGCCCATTCTGCACCCGACTTGTCTCTGCCGGAGCTCTCGACCACGTCCTCGATACATTCGGGTCCCAGCATGGCGAGTGATAACCCTAATGCTGTGACGGAGGGTAACGGTGTTCGGGTTGTTGGGGAGCTTGACGCCGAGGAAGAGATCGCTGAGATCGAGGAGCCTATTCGTGCGAAGGCTTCGTTTGCGCCGAAGTTCTATCAGGTGTCACCGGGATGGGAGCAGATCTGATGTAGGTTAGCTAGCCCATAGGTACCAATTGACGGTCGAGTCATCCTCCCAGGTTAGCCCGGCTCAGCGTTCGAATTTCTGGCGCCATAACACCACAACGCCGGAGTGTAGATGCACAAACCAAAGTGAGATGATTTACCTTTGGAGGATATGGCGCTGACCCCCAGTCGTTCTCCAGGCGCCCCAGGTCGGCATGGTTGCATGAAGCGACGCCTTCCCCCTCACAATACCCCGCCTTCGTCAAGCTCACCGAGTAAATCATCGGTCCGGCAGCCGTCGGCTGATCAAATGGAGATTGAGCATGAGCATTTTGAACTGGCCAGGCTCGGTCGCCTTCAATAAACCCCACAAGGCTCGCCTGGATCCCAGTGCAGCCGGTGTGCATGTAATGGTTGGTCAGCGGCTGGACCAGAGTCAGAACTGCAGATTCGGGGAGATCAAGATGGGGTGTCAAGGGTGTCCGACGGCGAGGCTGAAGCTTGTGGGGGCTGATCGGGCTGAAGGCGACCGAGACCCGGCTCCCCGGGCCTCCTGAGGATCATGAATGGTTCGTAGTGGTCCCCGCAATTTTAGTTGAAGGTCAATCGGGCGGGGCTAGCGGGGTATGAAACGAGGCACCAAGCAAGCTTCTCGGCTGAGTTCGGCCCGAATTTGAGGGGCTCCCTACCTAGGTACATAGGTAGCGAGGGTAGGTCCCGCTGCTGGAAGGCGCCCAAACAAGGCGACTGCAGCTTTAGCAAATGTAACGCTATCAGAAGCGGCTCCTCCCTCACCGAGAATGGCCGTACGAACTCGAAGGTGAGCCTTCGATACCGCTGCTTTCCGCATTTTCCGGTGCGACAGTACCTAGGCGGGCGGTGGCGTCCTGGGCGGGGTCTTTGTTTAGGCTCGGGCGTATCGGGCTCCAAAAGACTCGGAGCTGGCGGAGCTGGCGGAGCTGCCGGCCAGCTAACGGCTCGCCGAGGACGAGTAACTACCTAGGTAGCTCATGGTCACAAGGCATCCGCAGCATAGGATGAGCAATTCCGGGCAATTCTGCTGGCCGTCAAGGCTCCTCAAGGTCTATGTATTCCGTCTCGTTACCCACCAAGGTCCCGCACGACCCAAAATGGCGGAACCCATTTGACCCATGTGCTGATTGGCCGGTTAACCACGAGACGAAAGGCAACCACGGCCAAGAAGGCACAGCCTGCATCGCTCGAAGGAATTATCCAGTAAGATTGCTCCATTACACGTATCATGCCTAAACCGCAACACAGTCAGCCGCAGGAGATGCTTTGAGAAGACCATGTGTGAGTGGCGCAACTTATCGGTCACGAGTTTGGATAAAGCTGCGAGTATTCACCCCAACCCCTAACTCCGGCGCTTGACGCCTCGACAGAAGCAAGGCATACCTCCGAAGCGGCGAAATCAACCATGGCAAATGGGCGCCGCTCGCGTGACCATCAGTAGAAAGCCATCTACCGAATGGACAAGAGGACGGCGTCGCCGGGGACCTCGGTGATGTTAACAACATGGCGGCTGACCGTCAAGCTGTAAGCCGACCGACCATGTCAGCGACAACCCAATTCGATGTTGCATGCCGAACACGGCGTATAACTTAAGCATTCATTTCAGCAAATCCAACCAATCGCAATTGCTATCAAAGGGGTTCTGTCCTCCAACTCCGCCGCCGCCCCGTCGATTCGGTGATATCTTTGGAGTCGTGATCTTGACCGCCTTCCTGACCACCACGACTTCGGTGTCGCACAGCTTCCTTCAACACTCAAGAACCACTAAACCACTGTCAACCACGAGGCAACCAAAACACGTGCCGCAAAGGAAGAGCGCCGCCTCGCCGCCTTTTCCAGGCGTCAGATCGAGTGGTTCGTGGGGGCGGGGAATTAAACTCTAAATCCTTCAATAGCAGCCTTGCAATCCCACATAACAAACACCATGGCCTCAGCCTTCAGGTTATCAAACCTCACCGACTCCTGATTGAGTTTCCCAAATTACCTTACCTTGACCGACTGTCTCCCCAAATTACCCTCACCGCTACGCGTGGAGGCGACAGAGCCCCCATGGTAGAAAGTAGAAGAAAGGAAAAAGCACTCAGCTCGTCCACTGGGCGTTGATAACGCGAACACGTGCGGCTCTCTCCCGCGGGACCGACCGAATGCGGCGTGGGGGGCACAGCTACAACGAAACTCGAAAAGCATCTGATCTGCTTGTTTTGTTCTCAGCTGGACGCCTTCAGATGCCTCTGCTAGAATGGAAAAATGTAGGCAGCGAGTGTTTCGGTATTGATTTTGAGGGTCTGTGAATTAAAATCAGACACGTGTTGCTTGGGGACGTGGATGGGTTTGAAAAAGGATGTGCTTGAGAGAGTAGGAAATGTTACTCCGTAGACCTAGAAAAGAAAGTATGATATGTTAGTGGAGCTGCAAAAAAGGGATGGGTACCTAAATTCTGGTTTTACCTAGTAGTGTGCCACTTACTACTACTTCCTGCTTACTTCGCTCTCTATCCCTCCTGGGTAGTCATAGTCTCTCTGCTATGCTACGTAGAAGACAAGCAAGATGGCCAATCATAACCCTGATCTTGGTGACTAGGTAGCAACTGGGAGGTCAACAGAGAGTATCAGCTCGAACGGATTCTGGAACTGATATATTCTAATAGTTGACAATAACAACCACAAATGAAAGAGTTAAAAACCATGACTGCCGCCAAGGTGATAGAAAGTAAAGGCGGTTGTTTCTAAACTAAATACAGGAAATACTTCAAACGTCTCCAAAGCCCGATGTATTACATTATTTTAGTAGGCTCAGCCCCCCTCAAGGTATGACTGCCAGAGGAACATTGGGCAGCCATCAAACTCATGGTGTTAAGTTGCAAGAGCAGTTCACTTTATAATCACTCCACTGAGAGGGAACTTCTATGTCCGCTCGATGCCCTTGCTCGGAGCGGTCTTGGCTTGGTCTGCCGTGTTGAATGGGCATATGCTGTTACCTTGAAGTGAATGCATACTGCCGAGCCTGTAGCGGCTAGATGATGCGTGTTGTCTCAATCTGTGTGGACCTGTCTTGCCATTAACTTCATGTGGGGTGACAGGGATGCTTGGAGAAACTCACCATATTTTTTTGGCCCTCAATTGTCGAACATCCACAACGCCCCGTGTTGCTCAACAAGAAATCTAGCTTCTTGTTGTGGGCCAAGGGGAACCCGAATCAACTCAAACGGGGCGAGAGGTGATTGCGGGGAACTCCCTGACACGGAGGCCGTCGCGCGGACCCTCGGACTCACGCGACGGCCCCCGCATCAGGGAGTTCCCCACAATCTACGCTCGCCCCGGGAGTAGCGGGCATCCCGCCGGGAATCTCCAGGTCCAGTTCGACGTCGTAGGTTGGGTTTACGCCGAATCGCATGGCCTCCTTGTCGAATTGCAACCACTTTCCACCCTCCGTCTCCGCGATGCGGCATCCCAGCCACACAATCCGTTCCCGTCTCTCTTTCTGCATACTGGGAACCTCGAAATACTTCTCGTCGTCATCGATCTTCTCGTCTGTGACAAACCAACCGTCGGGGAAGTATTTCTCCACCCAAGGGAAGCCTCTCACGGCGAAATCATCCGGCAGCGGCCTCTTCCGCCGCCCAGAGCCGGGAGCAGGACCAGCACCAACCCCAACCCCAGCAACACCCGCATCGTCGCCCTCCTCCTTCTTCACCTCCCCGCCGTCCTCCTTGCCGACCTCGCTCCCAGGGAAGCGACCCCCCTCGAGGAAGGCAGCCAAAGCCTGAGAGGACACGCTAGTCTCCGACGGCGAAGCCGCGGCGGAACCATTCAACAACGTATTCAGCATGAAAGCCGTGAGTTTCCAGGGGAAGTGGGGCGCCACGTAGGCCATAGCGTCAGGGCAAAACGTAAGGTGGTGGACGAGCACCAGGGTGACGTGGAGGAAGGGGAGGACGTTGGGGTCGCCGAAGCGGCGGCAGGCGATGTCGTAGGTGGCCGTGAGGAGGCGGAGCGCGTTGGGGAGCTGCTTGACCGGGGCGGCGGCGGCGTGCTTGGCGGGGGTGGTGTTGGAGGAGGAGGGGGTTTCCGAGGCGGAGGCATCTTGCATGGGCTGGTCTTGGGATTCGGTGGTATCTTTGGAATTAGCGCGAGAGAAGGAAAAGGCTTTGAGGGCTGCGGCGATCGGGTTGCTGTCGTCCCCATAGCCGGTCACGCTGCAGATATTCGCAACGGCGATGTGGTACCTGTTTGCACCATCGTTAGCGTTTTGAGTTGGCGGTGTATTTTTCATCACCACTTACCCAGGTTCGAGCCATCGGCGGGTGGAGCGGCCAATATCACTGTCAAGGGGCTGCAGGAACGCCTCCAAGGTGCTCTCCCAATCTTCCGTCTGCTTACCACTAAACAAGATGGCATGCAGCTTCACAAAGTTGCGCTCGGAAGGGGAAAGTCGGTTTTGCTGGGGGTTTCCGGTCCGGGACATGATGGGCTCCAACAGAGTCATGATGCTCTCGCGCGCAGAGAGAAATGGCATTTCCACACACAGCGATTTCGCATAGTAGTAGAGCTGCTGCAGGGCGTTGGGTCGGGCGAGAATGGCCAAGTGGTGGTAGAGCCGGCCTGTCGTCGGGGCTTTGTCAGAGGCCTTGGAATACCAATGTCGGCTCACGGCAGTCCAAACTTCGCGGTCCCGGATATCGTCATCCTCGATGGCCATCCGGTAGCGGCTAAGATCTCCCAAGCACTCGATCCACGTATCTTCAAAGGCAGGAACGGTCTCGTAGAGCAGGGCCATCATCGAGTAGGCCATGTAAATAAACGTAAGCATGTGGTCCAAGCTCTCCGGAAGCCTGTGCCTCAGGAGTTCGAGGAAGCTGTGAATGCCGTGCCTCCACATCCGGGCCGGCATGGCGTACTTGGCCGCCAACCTTCTCAGTGCCGGGCTTGCCGAGGGGTGCTGAGACGCGAGAAAGAAGTCGTGGTGTTCGTGAAGCAGGGTCCGGTGGAGGGCGATCAAGGCCTGCCATTGATCGTGGTTGAGTTTATTGGCGGGGTCGGTTTGCGAGCTCTGATTGTTGTCCACTTCGATACACTTGCTCTCCACTAACACGAGGCCGGCGTAGATGCCCTTCACCTCGGCCACTAGCTGTTCCTGGGAGATGGGTCTCGTCTCGGGTTGCTTGATAATCTCTGTCGCGTCGTCATCCTCCACGGGCGGGTGGACCGGCCCCCGGGCCGGGAGGGCGTGAGATGAGCGGTGCTGCTTCGGGGCCGAGCCAGAGGAAGTGCGGTGGCGTTGATTGTTGGCAACATTGGACTTGTCGTAGGGGCGGCGGGAGGCGGGGGTGTCGCCGTCGGTCCACAATTTGCCCTGGTAGGCGCCCCTGGGGACGTCGACCAGGTCGTCCTCTCCCGCCGGCGGGGCTGCGGCCCGAGCCTTAGACCGTTTTGGCGGCGATATGCTCCGAGACTTGGACCCCTCCCTCTTGATGCTTGGTGTGGGGCTTTTGGTTACACGGTCTCCGGAGCCTGCTGCCGGGTGAGGCGCCGCCTTTTTGCGGGTGGCCATTGGCTTGTCGGTCGGCGGCTGGGCAGCCTCCCATTGAGTCTGTATGAACTCGGCTCTTTCTTCTTCGGTGGTATTTTCAGCAAGCAACTGGGGGTGAGAATCCGAGTAATGCTTCTCGAAACTCGTGAACACAGCTTTGGCGCCATCTTGAGGGATTTCCTGGCTGCACGTCGGACACCGTACCTTGAACTTCAACTTTGAGGCTTCCCGTCGTAGGTGCTCGTTCCAGCGTTTGTTAAACTCCATTTCAGAAGTCAAAGATAAAATTAAAACGTAAAAGTGCCAGAATATGGCAAAGGCGCATTCAGGAGCGCTGTTGAGGTGTTGGCTTCACAACGTGCATTTCCACCAATCCAAACCCACCAATCTAAACCCACGGCGTGGGGTTTTGGGTTCTGCGGTGCGGGGTCGATCGGGTCTCTGGGATGAGAGAACCTGGAGGCGTGTTCATAAGGGGGAAGGTGCTGCCACAAGGTGAAGTTGGTATATAAGGAGTTGACTCTCGGATGTACTGTAAGTGAGCCTTTTAATAATGAAAATCGGCACTGTTGCTTCCACATACTTAGGGCTGTAATCGAGGTGCGCGGACAAGGGGGCCGGGCCTTGCTGGGGTTTGGGCATGGCCAAAGTTCGTTGCCTCGTGTAGGCCGCGAACCAGCTGAGGCTCTGCAGCCCCACATGCCTCAGGGACTCGGTCAGTCCCCCGTTCATAGGCACCATCGTCATTGATTCACAATCCACAACGTGCCCATTGCCCGCTTGGGCTGATGTCAAGGAGGCTGGTCAGGAATCTCTTTAAATATATTCACCGAGTTACCGAACTGCCCAGTTGGCTGATGTTTTGCGGCTCTGGTCTTGCAGCTCATCGCCCTCCCCACCAGGCGGGCGGTGACCCCACATTTCACGGCCCGAGGCTGAGTACCTAGGTAAAAAGATTCTTCCTTCCCGTCCGAAGACCTGGGTAACCACCGAAGGTCCTTGAGCCCGTTTTCGGCTCGGCCATCGTCGGGCAGTCTAGTAGACTGAACCCTTAAATTTCATTTTTACTGTGTGTTGTAATGATTGAATCCGCCTGTGATCATATTTCCCGTTTCACTGCCTCGCTCTCTCAGCTATCGCCCTGTTGCGCTGTTGCGGGAGGCCTGCCGCCTGCGGCCTGCCCGCGAAGAATACCCGAGAGAATAAGACGCAGCATCTCGTATCCCCCGCGTGGCCTTAACGGACCACGCGACATTTTATCTTCATCAATTCATCGATAGAGATAATTCCATCTTCAGTTTTTCACGCCCGTTTTTGCCCTCATTCTGACCATTCACACCGCCGAACAACCGGGTGGCGGACACCTCGCAAAGGGGTGTGTGGCTCAGCCGCACGTGGCGAGAATGTCGTAATTTTATATACGACCTTCGCCCCAGGACGGGATGCGCTGGATTTGGCAGAGTAGTAGGCAAGCAGAATGGCTTGAGGTGGCACTCAATTACCTAGGTACTCTCCCTCCCTCCCTCCTTTGCCCCTTTTGCTTTACCTTACCTTGCTTACCTATCATCGCTGACAGTTCTTTCGTTTTCCATGAACCATACGTTACCTGGTTACCTAGGTACCCATCGCCACTGACCCGGTGTCGAGAGGGAACTGGAAAGTGGAAACTGGAACTTGGAAATTGCCACTGCCTTGAGGCCACCCGTTCGTTTTTGACAGCTCTTAACACCATCGTATCGCTGACAAGCTGAACAGCACCTCGTCTGGTTGGATATTGACGAATAACTGCCCAGTATCTCCCCGCCCCAACACACCCCCCCGCTAGGACCTCCCCAATGAAGCCCAAGGATTGATCGTTACGCAACAAGTCATCGGCCCGGAAATGGAGCGGGCGATTGATTGCCTTGTTTTTTTTTCAGGACGACTCTTCATTGTTCAATTGGTTGTTGGAATGCTGAGAGCTGTGAAGCTCATCAGGCCATTCCTCAGCCGATCGAGGCAACAGATGGACAGGGCGACAAAGCACCAAAGCGGTGTGGTTCGATCTCTGACTGGGAATGGGGCGTTGATCCAGCGGCGGTGGAGATATGTTCAATCTTGGAGCACATGGAGGAGGCCAATGTCGTTAAGCCAAACACCCTTCGGGGAACCACACCATGAGATGCTGGAGCCAGTCAATTCAATTCAAAGCTCGAGGCGTTGAGTTTTCAATATCGCCTGGGATTTCTAATTCGAGGCCGTAGTGAGTCACGGCGAGGCGTATGCACCTCGTGGCCTCTCCTCGCCCGGGCTTGACAAGGGGACAGACAAGCAAGAGACCCAACCACAGGAACACGTCGGAGCCAGCGACAGTCAGGCCCACTGCAAAGATCGATGCCTAGATGTGGCAAGATAAACAGACCTTTTCACTCTTTGATTTGTTGCGCGGGACACAAACAAAATTGAATGATTTGATATCAATGTTTGCTGGTCCACAAACACCTTTACGTGCCACATCATGCCCTGTTCGCCTCCTTAATGCGGGAAGTTACGTCAAAAGAGTACAAAGTAGGGCTGTTTCATCATCTCTATCCTCTCAGCTCTCCAAGGGAACCTCGTACATACATGGTTGGTTGTTTTTGTTGATCGGATGCGGCTCTGTTGGGCGGCGGGGCCGGACGGGTGAAACATTCGTCTCTCTTTTGGCCAATCATTTAAGTGTCTCGCCCAGCATCATTTGTTTGCGCTCATTCCTGTTTGATATCATTCCCTGAGCCAACACACATGTGTTCTTTTCCCTGGGCGACATCAGACTCAATTGAAATGATAACTGACGAGTCAGGATACTCACCGCCCCGGATCATGGATGAGCAGCCACATGGCAGGTCGGCAGCGCGCTGCGCACGTTCCGTACCCAGTCGACTCAACTACCAAGTTTCCAGCCTCACTTATTCTGATGCGGAAAAGGACCGCCCAGAATCTGGTCTAACTGGCTAGTGTACTATGCAGACAATTCCCCAAAGTTTGGTTGATCGGGAGTTCTGGACCGAGAAGGGCAAGGCTACGCTGCCGGTATGCCGGCACGGTCAGGCCGTCCGCTCACCGCCGGCTCGTGCCCGCGGGTAATCCTCGCAAGACCTTCGCCGACCAGCTGGCATTCTGACGCCTTCTCGAAGACTCACGCGGAGAAGGTCCCTATCCGATCCCTGCTTTGCCAATTGACGGGTATGTATGCCGCTTGCTTGACTTCCATTCTTTCTGCCCCGTCCCTGCCGTCCTGCAACGACGCCCGACATAGGTAATTATGCAACGGTTAGGCGGCAGGACAAGGGGGCATGTTGACCAGTCCCTGCTGCCGGGCCCCATGTTATTCGTAGAGGGACGGCGCTTAGGCATCCTTTGTAGCCTGTCTGTTCGCCTTTTGATGGAACGTAAGAACTAACTATACTAAGAAGGCTCGGGTACCTCGCAAGCTAGGATGATGGCAACCTGCCCGAGGTGCCCGAGGTGAGACTCGGGCCTAGTTAGGTGGTTTAGGGTTCAATTTGATCATTGTGGAGTCCATGTAAGGCAAAAAACTTAGGCCCCGACCTAAAACGGCCTCCTGAATCATGTCCTCGGGCAGCGTACCCACATCCATGACATGGATTGTTGTCCTTGATGTCTTCGTATGTTACATTTTTACAATGCGGTGTGGATTGTGCGTATTCAGATTAGTTATATAGCAGCCCAATGCCATTCCTGCTGGTCGCCT
Source organism: Chaetomium tenue (assembly GCF_020726465.1). Lineage (NCBI taxonomy): Eukaryota > Fungi > Ascomycota > Sordariomycetes > Sordariales > Chaetomiaceae > Chaetomium > Chaetomium tenue. The sequence continues at coordinate 2,822,336 of NW_027117333.1, read as the reverse complement.
TGCATGCACACCACACATACATACATATTGTCAGGCATGTTGTCCTGGCCCCAATCAAGCCTTCCCCGCCAACGCAAGGTGTGATCGCCCTGGTGTCTTCCGCCCCACGTTGTGCTTCCTTCTTTTCTCGGCAGGTTCCAGGTAACTACCTAGTCAGTCAGCCTTCACCTCACACATCAGCCGTGAACCCTCAAAATCTGAGCCTAAGCACCGACATTTGACGTCTCACGTGATAAATGTTAGCTCCCTGGCCTGCGTATACAAAATAAGTGATCGATCACATTTTTGACGAAAACTGAGAAAGCAGGTCGCAGGTGCATGAGTATGTACAGGACGCCTTCGATGTCTAGTGGGACGCAGTGTGTTCTGGAACCTGCTTCTCAGACAAACTCTGCAGGCCAGAATGCTTGGGATCGCTGGGGAGGTTTCCGATTCGACGGCCAGTGCAACCGAGACAAGGCGACCGGCGGTTCACTGGACCTGCACGAGAATTGACTGGCAATTGGCGCTGGCAACCTCATTCCAAGGCGAACCAAGCAAGGCCTTCCCTTGAAACCGAGATGCCAGTGGTCTTTCAAATGCTCCGATGAAGAACCAAAATCCAGCCAAATCGCAGTTTCAAAGCACAAATATTGGCAGATGCAAACAACGACAGAAGCTCGCATTCCTCACCCCGAGAACCTTTGATCATAGATAACTAACCCGAACCCTAACGCTCATGGCTTCTTGTGCTGAAGACGGCAGACAAGGCTGGGCAAGGTTGGTGCTTTGGCCTCCAACCGAAAGTGAAACAAACAGGCGGCCGGATGCAAATCTATCCCTTACCTTCCTTCACCTGAGCCAACCAAGGTTGCCTTCGCCGCAAAACTACAGTCCCGGTAGGGATAGGCCTAACATTAACCACAGTGCAACCCCGACTCCGATACTCCGGACAAACCATCCAATCCAGTGAGATGCCCGGCTTGGCAAAGAAGGCTGACGAGCTGAGGGGGCTTTGAGGCCGCTGGCCGCGCACTCCCGCCCGCTGAACGTAGCTGGCCAGTCTCTCGAGTCGTTCAGGCCTCATCCTGAGACCACACCGAGAAGGGTGGGCTGTCGCCTCCCGACCCGCCTGCAAAATGACCGTTTTGCCTTCCGGTGCCTAAATAGCGAGAAATGGGGAAACGCCTACCACAGAACGTGCCTCGTGGGAGTCAAGGCTCGACCACCTCGATACTTATGGAAGTGCGCAAGTGAGTGGGCGTCGTCAATGCCCAGAGGGGGCTCATGTTCGGACCCCACTCAACCCGGGCGTGCTATGTATGTATGTGCATAGCATGGGCACCTCTCGGCTGCTTCCGCCGCAACACAAGGTGCGCGTTCCCGCGTCATGCATGAAGGAACTCGAGGACACGGCGAGCACCCGAAACATATCGGCCGGGGTGGTGCCCACGGCGAATTACCCGTACGCACGCATACAGCACAACATCAGCCCTGCTAAGCGTAAACCTACATGTCCCACCACCTCATGCAGACCTACTCTGTAACCGCTGCGCCACTCTTGTTTCGGCTTGTCTACCAAGCTCTCGGCTCGCACAGCGCAACTGTGAAACAGGCTCTATGGGGTTTAAGGCATGTAGCACATGCCGGGCGTACGTACTCCGGGTTGCACCACAAATCGGTGAGCGGGAGCCGGGGCGGCGGGGCTGTGATACGGTAAGACGAGGTTGTCGATCTGCCGTGTTACGGGTCACACCATCTCAATTCGTCTGATGTTCTTTGGCGCATGAACCCCACGTGCCGCCTCCGAGGGTAGCCTTGTCTGTAACCCCGAAATAGAACCCTGTGTGTGTGGGGGCGGGGAGGGGGGCCTAGCGGCTGTGTCTCGTGGCAGGCCTACCAGACTGTAGAAGTCGTCTGAAGTTCGGGGCCCGGGGAGGTGGGAGATTTACATACGTGGTGAATGACCTAGCAAGGTGTCACCGCATGCGGAATGACGAGAGCATGGAAGTTCACCGAAACAGTTTTTGACCGCTGGTTGACTGCCTTCTTCCATGTATTGCGGTATAAGGGCCTCAAATGACCATCTACTACTACTCTATCATGATGACTTCTGCCTGTAAGGCTCGGTTGGGGGCGGCACATTGTTGCATGAGGCTCTTTATGTGTGGAAAGAGGAACGAGGCGAATGAGGGGAGGGAAACGCGGTGTTGGGAGGGGGACGGAGGCATAAAGTCATGGTTAGACTTGAAATGATTGTATATTGGGAAGCTCGAGTGGTCCTTCAGCCTGGCCGACGCATATTAAAGGGAAGGTGACTCGGAGCCAAGCGTAGTCCGAAAGCATATTTGCCCGCATGGGTGGTTACATCCCAGCACTTGAGTTGTGGGTCACACAGAAACCGAACTTGTGTGTCCGGTTGAACAAGACTACGAGGTAGAAATTGACCGATAGGCAATAGTCGGCTTTTAACGGATTACTCTCTCTCTCCCTGGAAGCCTTCAAACTGCAGTGGCAGGTAGTGGCAGGGAGGGAGCTAGGCCACAATGCTAGAGAGTGTTACAGAAATTAAATTCAATGGAAGTTGGCTTTTACTGCTCTTCTCATCATAAAACTATGTGAACTACGCAGCCTGGAGGCATTCCCCCTACCACCTGACTAGGTATGTGCATCGTGGTTGCATCACTTTGAGTTCACTCACCTACCCACTTACCATCTTATTGCTTCATCACATCACATATGAGAATATCCAACTGTAAATACCGCACCCAGTAGTAATCAACCTTATTGCTAAACATTTCACTCCACATTCAACAAGAGATCCAACCCAGGGGTTGATGTTTACCTTACCCTCTCACTAGTTGCCAAGGCAACTTGAACTCCACCCCTCCTTGTGCTCCACCACACCTAACTAACCACCATCAGTCAATCACGCAACAGTCAAGAAAGCAATGAATTGCCAAATCGTCCTTGAACCAAGTGAGAGAAGATCCGGGTGCTAATCAGGAGGTCGGGGGTTCCAGGTTTCCGTGCTGTAACATTATCAAGATCTAAAAGTTGCAAGTTGTCCGAAGGGTTCACCAAGCGCCGTTGGATTTCAGAAGTCAAAAGTCAAGGGGCGGGAAGTTTCCAATACGCATGAGACCGCAGGCATAAGAAAAAAGAAAGAAAACGGGAAGCTGATGGTATCACAAACGTAAGAACAACCAGGCACACACAGACAACAGCAAGGGCAATCCAAGGAAGCGCGAAATGATATACTCTACCACACATCTTTATTACGGCAAATACGTTTTTTCATGACAAAGGCCAACAACCAAACAACCAACAACCTCAACCGGCCACCGACCCTTACGCTCCTTCATCCATCCATCCATTCATTTCAGCATCATCACCATCGTGTATCCAACCCCCCCCCCCCCCCCCCTTCAACCCACCCACACCCCCCCAAACCCACCACACTCACACCACCACCTAAAAGATCTCCTCCAACCCCTCCCAAACCTTCTCCCCGCCCTCCAACCCCGCCCTCTCCCTCCTCTTCCAATACTCCCCATTAAACTTCCAATACATCTCCCCCGTGACCTCACACCGCGCCTTACTAAACCACGCGGGCACAAACTCCTCGCCCCGCTGCTCCCTCTCCCTCCGCCTCGCGCGCTGGCCCTCCTCCAGCCGATTCTTCTCGGTCGCCGCAAAGTCGTACTCGCCCTCCTCCATGGCGCGCTGGTCCGGCCGCAGGCGCGAGTCGGTCGGCGCGATCCAGGGGCGTAGTTTGTCATCGATGTGGTTGAAGGTGAGCACGAAGGGGGTCAGGTTGAAGGGGATGCCCTGCGGGCGCGGGTTGGCCTGCCAGATGAGGAAGGCTTTGCCCGGGTCGGCGGTGCCGAGGGCGTCACCGCCCTTGCCGCCGTCCTCCTGGGCTGCGGCGTCCGCGTCGGCGGCGGTGGCGTCGTCGATGGTGGCTTCGTAGCCGGGGGTGAAGCGCGCGTAGAGTTTTGAGTTCCACCGCCCGCCGAGGCTGAAGCGCACGCGGTTGTTGGCGTCGAGGACTTTGCCCGCGATGAGGTAGGCGCTGGATGCCTTCCAGCCGCGGGCTTTGAACTCGATGTGGCAGACTTCGCCGGTCGTCCAGTTCTTGATTTCCATGGGGCCGTAGTTGTCGACGACCGGGTTGCCGGTGATGATGCCCACGACCGAGGAGGTGACCTTCTTCCAGGTGTAGAAATCCTCCTTGCCGCCGTGGGTTGGGCGGAGCTTGAGGAACCAGGTGCCGAGCGGGTTGATGTCGAAGGAGCGGCCGTAAAACTTGGACTTGACGGCCGACTCGCCGTAGTAGGTCCATTTGGGCGACTCGGCCCAAGCCGCGCCGATCGGGGGATGATGGCTGACCTGCTCGATGAAGAAGCGGTAGTTCTTGTCCGGCCTGACATACTCAAAAGTCTCGCCCAACAGGGGGTTGAACGGCTTGGCGACACGGCCGATGGTGGATGCGTATTCACTGGCAGCGAATGCGGCCACGTACAGCAAGCGTTCGACAGAGTCTGCCCGGTCGGCCGCGAGATCCAGGAGGTCGGCATACTCCATGTCCTCACCGCAGCGGTAGAGGAGAGAGGTAGGTTCATTGAAAGAGACGGGCAGCGTCATCTTGGTCATGTCTTTTCCGACCATGGACTTGAGGATGCCCTATTGCGTGATGGGTTAGCAAGTCGTCTCGGGCAAACTCTCCTATGAACTTACCCAGAGTGAGATTTTCGGCCGATCATCCGCATCCATCTTCAACCGCGTGCGAATGCCATTCTCGTACCCCTTGAACGCGCTGCTGATGTCGTAGGCATCCGAGATAATGAGCTGCTGTTTTTCTTGAGAGGCGGTGAGCTCCGAAGGTGGTAGCTGTGACACCTCGACTTCGCCGGCATCGACGGCATCGAAGAACTCTTCCTCATCGGACTCGGAATCGGAAATATCGGCAATTTGAGTCATCACAGTCTGCCGCCTAGACATACTGATGGTCGGTGACTTTGCGCCTGCGGCCTCCGCTGGAGCCTCGGTGATACCCTCCTCCTCCTGGATGACAGCTTCGGCCGCTTGGGACGTCGAAAGACCGGCTTGGCTCCCTTCAAGCATGCCCTTTTCAACAACTTCCTTGAGAATCCGCTTCGTCATCCGCCGCTTCAGTTCGGATTCGCCAACACGGGCCTCGAGCGCCTCCTGTTCCTTGGCGACCTGCGCCATGCTCTCTTCCCACATACGCCGCATTTCGGACTCCCGGTCAAGGCGGTATTGCCAGTACGCATCGCGGTCTTTTGAAATACGGAGTAGATCCCCGACAAGACCGGTAAGCGAGCGGATGGCGGCGTCGTAAGTGGCCAGAGCTTGCGATGCCTTGGGGTCAGCCAACGTGATAGCCGGGCTCTTACTCGACTCGAGGAGCAGGGCCGCCGTGACGTTGGACATGGATTCGAGCTGTAACTTGGCGGACTGGGCGGTAATGTTGAAGGCATCCTTGTTTGCTGGTGGAGCATCCTGTCCGCTAGACCCTTCACCATACTCGTCATCGTCGTCGCCTTCATCCGCAATTGTCCCACCATTTCGGTCCGTCTTGTCCGCCTCGGTGGCTGCATCCGCAAAGTCATCTTCATCATTGCTCCCGATGGTGGGGAATCCGCTTTTGCTAGAGGCGCGGGCCGAGGAATGCATCCGCGTAAGCTGGATGCTGCTGCGCGACTGTTCGGCAACGCTGGCGCTTTCACTCGGCGGTTCTGAGAGGTGGGAGTGCTCGGCCTTGGCTTGCTTCAGCAGCTCGGCGTTTCGCGCTTGTTGTCGCTCCTCTTCCTTGGCTTGGTCTTTTGTCCATTGAATAGAGTTGTTGAGGGCCCAGAACCACCGCTTCGCTTCGACCTCGTGGTTCGCCTTGAGAGTATACTTGACTGAGGACTTGCCATGAATTTCGAATTTGGTCTTTTCGTCTGCGCTCATGTGAAGTTTGGCGATGCGCATGTTGATAGCACCACGACAGGCCGAGCCAGCGTCATCCTGGTGCTTATAGTAGCTAAGGACTCCGTCTTCGAGGACGAACCATCGTAGCTGGTACCCCTTCCGATAGTTGGTCCATTTCTTGAGATAGCCCTTCATTTCCCTCGCTTCCCGTCCGGCCAGCGGATCGCCGGGCGTCGCCGTGGCCGCACCTTGGGTAGTGGATCCGAGGACAGCCTTCTCCTGGATGCCCCTTTGTGCCGCCACGGCAGCGGGGGACTTTTTCAACATGGCGCGGGTGATTTCGTCCTTGGTCACATCCTGCGGAAGTTTGCCCTTGCGATCCCGGCGGAACGGATCAGCCCCGTGCAGCAGCAGAACCTGAATCAGCCGACTATTTTTACGGCGAGCTGCCTCGTGCAGCAGGGTGCCGCCGGCTTGCACCGTGGCTGGCTCCGACGAGAACTCGGGGCTATTGATGTCCAGCACCGTTTTGAAGCGTGGCTCCTCCAACACCTGCTCGAGAACCTTGAGCTCGCCGTGCAGAATGAGATCCTGAATTTGTCTAACCTTGTTCTCAGCAAACAAGGATCTTGACAGTTGTAGCTGTTGGAAGATTTCGGGATTCCGAGCGAGGTCGATGGGGAGACGCCCCTGGTGGTTGGCAATGGCATCGTTGATTTCCTTGTTCTCGAGAAGTAGCCGCACGACCTGGGTGCGGCCTTGCGTTGCTGCAACGTGAAGGGGGGTATTGCCGTCCTTGTCCCGGGCATTGACGTCGAGAGAACCGGCCCCGTCGGACAAGACGTACTCAACAACTGGCTGCTCGGCGCATTGGATGGCCAGGTGCAAGATTGTAGTATCTTCCAGGGCCCCTGATTGAGTTGTAAACGAGGAGGTGCTCAGGCGGGGTGCGTTGTCGGCGGTTTCGCGGATGGCCTTGGAGATGAAGGCGGTATCGCCGTTACGGAGGGCTTCGACAATTCGAAACTTTCTGACGGACGATTCGAGCGAGGTCCCTTTGTCGGTCGGGTTGGGCGACCTTCCACCCGCAAACGAGGGGGTGTTCGAGGGAATTCGGCCCATTACGCTCCCGGCCACAGAAAGCCTCGAACTGTGGCCCTTGGGTTGTTGGTGCGTGGTGGGGATCGCCGGCTCGGAGGATGTCGCTGCGGTAGAAGTTGCCGAAGTTGTGTTCCCCAAACCCAAACCAATCGATGCGGCATCGTCAGTGGAAGACATGTCTTCTTCGGCCCCTTTTCGTCGAAGCAAGGAGAGAGCGGAGGATTTGGTTCGTCGATGCGAACTGTGCAGAATGAAGAGTTAGCGGGATACTCAACACACCCCACGGCAGCCAGAGACCCAGAGACGGGCAATAGCTTCTGCGGGTAGTTGTCGACAGGGTCCAACAATGTGGGTTAAGGGTCGCTACCTCTCCCCCGCGTCAGGCATGGTCTCCACAGTCTCCAGACCAGCAATCGTCAGGCGGCTAAGCGGATATCGGAGTGGATTCGAGTTGGGCGCGGTCTTGCGAGGTGAAGAGGTTTCAAATATAAAATCGTAATGGAAAAAAACGCTGGTCAAAGAACATAGGCACTCTCGCGGCGAATTGTCGGGGGGTATTGAGGTGAAGCAGCAACGTGGTGGGCAATGGGGGGCAGAGTGGGGATTCTAGCTTAAGACCGCCTTGGCTGCGATTCCAACAACCCTGGTCGGCTGGGGTTGGAGAGATGACGTTGGCCTTGGAGATCCGCTTGGACAGTTTTGGATCGGCTCAAGCGAGCGACAACTGCCCCACCTAAAACAAAACTACGACCCTGGATTTCACGTGCCTGAGCTGTGGGATTGTGGCTGGTTGGGGGAGGGAAGCAGAAAGTTCTCTCTTTCATTAGGTACGGTATGGCATGTGCAAACACTTCCATGGCTAACTAAGCGGGATGCTGAAACACCAAGATGTGGCGAGGCATGGCCATTTTTCAGGCCAGAAACACTTCCAAGAACTGGTATTAATAGACTGGTTATAGTGTAATTAACGTAGCCTTCCAACTGTCATATATTGTTGCATGGCGCCTTCATTCGAGCGCTGAGAGTTTCCCGTTGCAAGTGGGCTCGTTTCGAGAGTCCTGGAGACAGGTCTAATACATATTACGCAAAGGAGTGTTTAGGTACCGCATGTTACCAAAATAGGCTGAACAGGCACAGATTAGCTAATCAACCTGGCTCAGTCCAGACCCAGCCTGTCAGGAACGGAGTTCGGGAGAGACAACCCCCGGAATCAGTGCCGACGTGGACCTCAGAGCCTCGGTAACAGGCGTGGGGCCCTGGATACACATGGGATCAAATGTGGAATTCGAACCTTCAAGTTCATGCCTTGCGCATCCAATACTAAAACAATTCATTGCCTGCATCGAATAAAGTCACTGTTTCTCTTTTTGCATGTTTAAGATCTTGGGTCAATTGAGTACTCGGTGTTACTGTTCATGGTTATTGTTCCATACCTAGGCACCTAATCCGATCTCGCCAACTCGCATCCACTGTTTTACACGCCGCGGGTGAACCCCTTTAAGGATCACCAACTGAGCGTGTCAACCCTCAGCCCTTTGTTACGAAACCCCCAACCGCCGCGCACCTACGTCCGGCACAGCCTCAGGATACGATGAACGATCGTTCGACTCTGCTCCGGCCGCCTCCTGAAGACCCCAAGAAGGCGCAGATTGAAAATGCGTTGGAGGTAACCGAGTTGGCCGTATTGGGTCCTGTAAGTCATTCAAGCAAACAATTAACCGCCCCCATGTTTGTATCACATCACGCACAACCAGTCCCTGCAGGTCCATGTACGCCTTAAGGGTGACTGGGCGCTATGGATAGCAACCATCCAGCCATGGACATACCCGCTCCCCACAACCATAGCAACCCCCCCTAAACTTCCCAAACACTCCAAAGTACCACCTAACACGCCATCCCCCCAAACAGAACATCTTCACCAACACGCGCCAGCCCTGGCACCCGCCCGGCGCGCGCGGCATCTACGGCGGCGCGGTGATCGCCATGTGCCTGGCCGCGGCGCAGCGGACGCTGGCCCCCGACTTCCTGGTGCACTCGTGCCACTGCTACTTCCTGCTGGCGGGGGCCTCGGAGCTGCCCATCCTCTTCCACGTCGAGCAGGTGCGCGACGGCCGCTCCTTCGCCACCCGCACCGTCCAGGCCCGCCAGCGCGGCCGCTGCATCTTCACCACCACCATCTCCTTCGTGCGCGACACGTCGGGGGGCGGCGGTAGCACTAATAGTGAGGAGGAGGGTGGGGAAGGGGGTAAGGCGACGCCAAAGAGGAAGCAGATCGCCGAGGTCAGCCACGCCAGCGCGATCCCGCGCGGGGCGGACGGTTTGCCGCTGCAGCCGCCGCCGGACGACTACGCGGGGGAGCCGGAGCTAATCTCGCAGGGCCCGTTCCAGGGGGCGCGGATCGAGGTGGTGGACGTCGGGGGCGGGGACGACAAGCCCGGGGAGAAAGTCACGCGGCAGTGGGTGCGGGCGCGCGGCAAGATCGCGGGCGGGCAGGCGGCGCAGCTCGAGGCGCTCGCCTACGTGTCCGACAGCTACTTCATCGGCACCATCACGCGCATCCACAAGCTGTGGCGTTTTCCCTTCAAGGCGGAGGATTATGATCAGCTGCCTGAGGACTTGAGGCTGAAGGTCAAGACGCTGCACCAGTGGGAGGGCATGGGCGAGGACCCGCGCGAGATGGTGGGCCGGCCGACCATCGGTATGATGGTTAGCCTTGACCACACCATCTACTTTCATGAGCCGACCAAGGTGCGCGCCGACGACTGGATGCTCACCGAGATGCAGAGCCCGTGGGCGGGTGATGGGCGGGGCGTGGTGATGCAGAAGATCTTTAGCAAGGACGGGACGTTGCTAGCGACCTGTGTGCAGGAGGTAGGTTTCCTCTTTTTCTCATTCTTTGCCCCTCACACCGATATGTAGAGGAATGTTTGCTAACCAACCGAGCTACCATCCAGGGCCTCGTTCGGCTTCAGCAGCCTGCGCCCGAGGGCAAGGAGTCGAAGCTTTAAATGGACGCACGCGCGCTTTATTCCTTTATAGATGGTGTCATTGTAATTCCTGAGTATATGTTCTGATAGATCGGCGGGATTTTGTTTTCCATGTGTTGGTTGGTTGGGTCACTGAGCTTAGAAGCTAACGACTTGGAGAACTTTGAGTGGATATCAACATGGAAAGAGAGTAAGAGTGACGGCATGGTTTTACAATAATTATGGGTAGAAAGACGGTCACTTATCATCTAGTTTGTCATCTAGTTTTCATTTTCCTGAGCTAGCCATGGCGAAGCGAAACACCGCAGCCAGGTTGCCTATTATTACCCCCCAAGATACGAAAGGTGTAGGAGATCGGCTCGACCATCAATATTCCTAGCAGCTCGGTGAAATACGATGATGTAAATTATGCTCTCTCTGCGTCTTAGAATTCAGAGCAACACACGGACAACTCGTGGCCCGTCGCGCTTGCCATGCCTTGTCTTGCCCTAGCGGCTCTGGTGATATCTTACTATGCCCGGTCGCCAAATACCGGGATGCCACTGACCCCTACTGATTGTTTTTTCCTCCCCTTCCCCTCCCACGCTCTTCAACCCCGAGCCAACTCTTACAAGCTTTGATAAAGCTGGGTATCTTTCCCTACAACGCCCACCCGTCCCACATGGAGACCTTTCCCCCTTTTCCCGCCGAAGTGGCGTGTGGCCTATGCAGAAGCCAGAAGATGTTCCGTGCGGAGGAAACGCCGGACGTTCAAATTGCAGAAGTCGCGCTTGGAAGAAAAAAAAAGAAAGCCGGGAAATAGATCTACTGTCGGGGGGCACATGAGACTGGACTGGCGGCGCGGGGCTGTCGCCATCCAGTCTGATGGCCGGCCGCAAAGCGTCCTGATCAGAGGGTGACTCCTTCCAGGCGGAGTACCTTGGACTTGTCCCCGAGGAACTGGGAGCGGAATTCAATGATTCCGCGCGCTATTGTGTCGAAGTCCTTAACTTTCTGAGCCTTGAATTTCTGGAGGAGCTCCCGCAGGCCCTGGATGAACCGGCTCTTTTGCTCGCCATTATAGTCGTCGGAATTCCCAAGCTCCAGGAGGATTTGGTCATCTGGAAGGTAGAGGGCCAGGAGTCAGCTTCCACGGGGGGAGTTGGACGTCTTATGTTAGCAGCCCGTTTGTGGTATGGGTAGACTCACCCGGAGGACTGATAGAGCCGAAATGCTGGTACTGGCAGTTGGCGGGGCACTGTTCTCCGGTAAGTTCGAAAGGGCACAGTTCCTTCTCGGGATCAATTCTGTTGCTGTAAGTCAAGGACCTCAGTCCACCGGCAACTGCATTTTTGTACTCCGGATGAAATCGATAGGCATGGAAATAACGAAGTGGGCTCTCGTAAGGGGTCAATCTGCTCTCCGATTGTGATGTTGGGCGATGATTCAGCTGCAATTGTGTTAGCTTCGATGCTCTCGAGATACAGGAAGAAACGACATGTACTTCTCCTGAAACATCCGTCTCTATTTCCTGCACTGCCTTTCGGGGTTGCGCGGCGCTCGATATTTGGTCAGGCAGTGGGCCTAGGAATTCCAGGTCGACGTTGCTGGTAGGTTCCGGCATCTCCGGACTAGGGGATCTCGAATCCAGTTCCATAGGCGCGGTCTCGTCGGGCTTCGAGGAGTCCACTTGTTCGGGCATATTTAGTGGAGGGGTGTTGTTTTCAGCTGGTTGCAACTCTGGTGACAACACCAAGGCAATCCCAGCATCCCCTTGGCCCCGGTCATCATCCTCTTGGATTGTGTCATCATTCGCTGCAAGCGCTTCGATCTGTGCCGAAGTGCTCGACAGACGTTCAGCAAAATCAACATCAGCAGATTCAACGGTGCCGAGGTTAGTAACGGAAGGTGACAGTGATCGACCTTGCGACCCTTCTTGTAGCCTTTCTGGCGACCCTTCTTGTAGCCTTTCTGGCAGCCCTTCTTCCGGGACTTCGTCTTCGATCATAGATGCGACGCCAATACCTCCCCCCGGCTCGGATCGAGTCGACGACGACGCATCATCTTGAGTATCAGCCGAGAAGCTCGCTGTTTGCAATGGGAAATCCTCGTCCTGTTGATCGCCAGTGTCTTTGGCTGTGCCGGAAGACGAAGAATCACCCGAGCCATTCTCCGAATGTAACCCATTGGGCTGTGGGCTGTCGGCTGGAGGAGCAGTCTCCAGTGCCTGCAGTTCATCGGCCAATCTCTTTTGCTCGGCAAAGTTATTGTCGATCTCGGCCTTCAACCGTGCTTGTTCAGCTTGCAGTTGTTGCATTCGCTGCATCCTTTCGGTGAGGAGTGAAGCAACCCGAGGTGTTTCAACACTCACGATGCGGTCACGGCGCAGTTCTCGCTGGCGCAGATCAAGAGGCATCGTCTCGGCTGGCTGGGAAAGCCGGGTTGACAACGCGTCTGGTGTAAGCTGGCCAGAAGCTCCGTCTGAATGATGCGGGCTGCTCATAGACTCAGTCGATCGGCCAACTGGCAGCCGAAGGGTGTCGCCATCTTTGGATTCTGATCCGGTTTGGCCTGGCGTCACCGAGCCACCAGAGGACTGTTTGACTTTCCGCTTAGCCTCTGCAAGCGCGATCTTCCGTCTCATATCCTGGATCGCTTTTTCTTTCAGATCAAGCTCAGTCCGCTTTTTGCTGTTAACCCGGCCCCCGGGTGGAGTCACAGAAGGCGCAGGACTCGAAAACTGGCGCGGGGGGAAGGAATCCGTAAGGGGTGGGAAATCACGGACAGCTGGTCCACGTTGACCAAGCGCGCCGTTGGATTGAATGGGCAATGCCTCATCAACCGGTGATCCCATGTCCATATCCATATCCATATCCATCTCTTCGTCGTTAGACTCGTCACTCACATCAATGATAAGCGACGTCTCCTTGCGGGCTTGGGCGAAGGGTCGCTTGGTAGGGGCGGACCCCGCTGAATATTCGACGAAATCCGAGGCCACTGGACGCTTGCGTTGGTTGGGATTAGTCTGCGGGACACTGGCTGACAACATCAAGCCCGGCAACGCCGGGCGAGGTTGAGATGGGGTTGCTTGAGCGCTCGACGGCGCGTGAGAACCGTTTGCTGCCCTGGGACCTGTGGGGATAGCTAAAGGAGCGGGGCTGCCTGTTGAAGTAGGGGGAGGGGGGGGCGCTCCGTTATTACTCCCCGAGCCAGTTGTATCGGCTGTGGACTTTTGGGCTTCTCGAGACTTGTGGAGCGCGGCTATTTTCTGCTGAATCAAACGTTCTTTCTCGCCCCACGTCTTAGGTTTTGGCGGTGCTGAAGTTGGTGCTGCAGAGGCTGGCGGTGCCGAACTTGGCGGCGCTGGCGCGGTTTTCTCATCCTGCGCAGTCGACTCGATTTGCTTAGGTTGTGCGGGAGTAGGCACAGGCGGGTTCGGTGCTGCTGGTGCTTTGGCTGCTTTGGCTGCAAGGAGCCGTGCGATACGGTCCTTTCGTTCCTCGCCCTTCCTTGCCTGTTCGGACATGGTGGACGAGTCCTTCGTGGCGATAGTAGCGTGTTGTGGGCGTTTGTCGGAGGGCTGACCTGGCTTGTTCGAGCCAGTTCCACTGCCCTCGGTTTGCTGCGCTCCCTTCGACGGAGCGGCAGAGGTGATGGTGGCGGTCTTGGGCATGTCCAAACGAAGATCCAGAAAAAGATTTTTGATCAGTTTCTCGTCGAACCCCTCGTCGAGATAATTTTGGTACTTGACACCCAAGGGCCATAACCGCAAAATCGCCTTCTGCGCCTCTTTCTTCGCTTCTTGTAAGGATGTGAAAGACGTCGATGGATCTGTTTGTTGCGTCGGCGCAGCATTTCCGATCTGGGTCGAGCCACCGTTCGAAAGGGGTGTGATCGAGGCTTGGGTCGCAAGTTCCAGGCCCGGGACAGCGGGTTTTGGCGCCCCAGCAACTAGCTGGGCCGATCTTGCCTGAGTTCTCTTGTCCTCGACAGGTTGTGGAGTCGGTATTTCGCTCTGAATCTCTCGTGGTGACAGGAAGGGTGAATAGGACGCAGAGCGCTCATGACCTGTAACCATTAGCACCGCAAATTTGAGGCAAGAAACCGAAGCGACCAAGGCCCATACCTTCATTCCCCTTGACTTCCTTGTCACCACCATCGTCGTCTGAGCCATAGAACCCCCCATCTGGAGTATCGGCGGCGCTTGCTGGTTGGCTGAAGTCCGCAACTGGAAAAGGTAGAGGTTTGGAAACGGTCTGCGCGGGCGCAACCGGGTCCTCTTCCCGCGGCTCGTACAGATCCTCGAACTGACCCTCGCTCAACTCCCCTTCCTCCATTTCAACATCCGCGGCCGGGTGCGCCGCAGTGGGGACGGGCTGCGTCAGAGGCTGCGCGCCAGCTTTTGGGTTGTGGGTGGCGCTGAGGTGGGGGTGGTGGAGGTTGTACGGGCTTAATCCAGAAGTTTGCGTCGGCGGGCCACTTGGCGCAAATTGCGAAAACCCAGGGGGGTGCGTCCACGGCGAAATACTAGACGCAAAGCTATTATGAGCCTCATGGGGAGCCGCGCCACCTACCCCAAGCCCGGGGATATGCGTGGAATTCATGTTCATATTGAAAGCAGCTTGTGCAGCCTCGTGATATGTTGGTGTGGCAGAAGGGTTGTAGGGGTCGGTCTGGGGTGTTGGGTAACCGGAGACGTGCGGGTAGGCATATGGCGGCGGCGGGTGTTCACCATGGTATTGGCTGTAGCCGTACGGATGAGGGTATTGCGACATGACAGAATTTCGGCGATGAGGATGTCGCTACAATTCGTGCATCTCGAAAAATCGATGGGGGGACGGTGGGGGCTGCTGAGGCCGACTCTTGTCTGGGTAGCCAAGAGAGAGGATTCGAAGCGCGCACGGAATACAAAGGACTAGGTACTGAGATCCTTGTTGAGAGAAACAAAGGACCTGCGTTTGTGGTGATCGTGGGGTGCAAGAGCAAAGCACTCCGAAAGCAACCTAATGTATCAAGTACGAGGGGGGCTGGTGAATCCGAAAATGCCAATGGGTATGAGTCCCAATGATGAAAATAGCGGGACGAATCTCGGTCCTAGTTGCGTTGTGGCTGGCTTTCCAAGTTGAGTAGCTCGTCAGCTCGCGCGACTGAATGTTCAGGTCCAGGTTAACTCGCATCGAGTTGGTTATTCGAAGCGCGTCCAGGCGAAAAGAACGAGATGGAGACCAGGTCATGATGCGCTAGTCCGAATTTAGCAACCAGTGCACGGTCCAAGCCAGTGACATCAAGGCAAGCGAGTCGCGGGCGGGCACTTGCTGGGTTTGTTTACTCGACAGGGGTGTGCTGGGGCAACCACGAACCAGCTTGAGGTTGGGCGGCATCAAGGTTACCTTCTTGCTTCCTTCCTCCAGTTGAGCAACTTCTCCCCAGAGAACCAAACTGAACCACCCGGAGCAAGGAGAAGTCCACAGCCAGATTTATCTGTGCTTTTTGCTTTTTTTTTTTGCCTTGCCGGCCCTTGCAATTCCACCCTTTTTTGCCCCGCATCGCATTTACATGCATCGCTTTGGCAGGGCTTCATTTTCTTGAATGTTGTTTACAGGGTCCTGCAGCCTCAACAAATCAACATCACCACATTGTTTTCCGGCAGTATTCCATGATCTCTTGGATTTTTGATCCTCCAACAGAGGCGCACCATGTCGGTTCGCAATAATCCCTTTGCGAGGAACGCCTCGACCTCGACCGGTTCGAGTGGTCCTGGCCGCCCAAAATCTGTCCTCGGCCCCTCCTCGCCGTCTCTACTCGCAGGGGCGCCCTCCCCACCACCCCACGCCAGGACAAACTCCCATAGCTCCCATATCTCTCAGAACTTTGCGGCAGCAACGTTGGCACCGCCAGCGCCTCTTCGAATTAACCATGCCCGGGGTCCCTCTCGAGAGGGGACGCCCAGTTCGAGCACCTTCGCGCCGTCGTACCTCAAAACCGAAGACATGCGGAAGCCCACCGACGTTGTCAAGGGGATTGAGGGCGAGAACGACTTTTCAGGCAGAAAGTACGTCTGGCTTAAGGACCCGCAGACGGCGTTCGTCAAGGGCTGGGTGGTGGAGGAGCTTGGTGGAAATAAACTTTTGGTCCAGTGCGATGATGGGAGTGTGAGTGTGCATTGAAAGTCTCTGGTCTCACGACTTACTGACCCAGGGACAGCAACGGGAGGTAGATGCTGAGAGCGTTGACAAAGTAAACCCAGCCAAGTTCGACAAAGCAAACGACATGGCGGAGCTCACACACCTAAACGAGGCCTCGGTCGTCCACAACCTCCAAACACGATACATGTCCGACCTAATCTACACCTATTCCGGACTGTTCCTGGTGACGGTCAACCCCTACACGCCTATTCCGATATACACCAATGAGTACGTCAACATGTACAAGGGCAGGAACAGGGAGGACAACAAACCCCACATCTTCGCCGTGGCTGACGAGGCCTTCCGAAATATGGCGGATGAGAACGAGAACCAGAGCATTTTGGTGACTGGAGAATCCGGTGCTGGAAAGACTGAGAACACCAAGAAGGTGATCCAGTACCTCGCCGCCGTTGCTCAGTCCCAGTCGCCGGCGAAGAGTAGAGGCAAACCACAGCACTCCAATCTCTCCGCCCAGATCTTGAGGGCCAACCCAATTCTGGAGGCCTTTGGCAACGCCCAAACTGTGCGCAACAATAACTCTTCTAGATTTGGCAAGTTCATCAGAATCGAATTCAATCGCGATGGATCGATTGCCGGCGCCTTCATTGACTGGTATCTTTTTGAGAAATCTCGCGTCGTGCGAATCAACGCGCAGGAACGCAACTATCACATTTTCTACCAACTTCTCAGGGGAGCAGATCGGAGGCTGAAACAAGACTTCCTGCTTGATGGGTTGGATGTCCAGGACTTCGCCTACACTCGCGACGGGCAAGAGATCATCACAGGGGTGTCCGACCAGGACGAGTGGAGTTCCTTGATGGAAGCCTTTATGGTGATGGGTTTCTCGGATGAAGAGCAGGCCTCCATTCTACGCACCATTGCCGCTGTTCTTCACCTCGGAAACATATCCGTTGTCAAGGAGAGCAGGTCGGCAGATCAGGCTCGCCTTGCTCCTGATGCCAAGGAGGTCGCCGCGAAAGTCTGCAAGCTGCTTGGCGTGCCCCTCGAGCCCTTCCTCCGTGCATTGCTTCATCCCAAAGTGAAGGCAGGGAGGGAGTGGGTTGAGAAGGTACAGACACCAGAACAAGTCCGCTTTAGCATCGACGCTCTTGCGAAAGGCATCTATGAGCGGGGCTTTGGCGATCTAGTGACCAGGATCAACCGACAACTTGACCGTGCTGGGATGGGTCTTGATGACACCCGTTTTATTGGTGTATTGGATATTGCCGGTTTTGAGATTTTCGAGAAGAACAGCTTTGAGCAGCTGTGCATCAACTACACCAACGAAAAGCTGCAGCAGTTTTTCAATCATCACATGTTCGTCCTGGAGCAAGAGGAGTACGCCAGGGAACAAATTGAGTGGAAGTTCATCGACTTTGGCAAGGACCTGCAGCCTACCATTGACCTGATCGAAGTTTCCAACCCGATTGGCATCTTCTCGTGTCTCGATGAAGACTGTGTCATGCCCAAGGCCACCGACAAGACCTTTTCTGAGAAGCTAAACTCTTTGTGGGATAAGAAGTCACAAAAGTATCGACCTTCTCGGTTGGGTCAAGGTTTCATTCTCACGCATTACGCCGCCGAGGTCGAATACTCTACCGACGGCTGGCTTGACAAGAACAAAGACCCCTTGAACGACAACCTCACTCGCTTGCTCGCCGCGTCAACCGATAAGCACGTTGCCAATCTTTTTGTCGATTGCGCAGACCAGGATGACGAGACCGGAGGTATGCGCAGCCGAGTCAAGAAGGGGCTTTTCCGCACGGTTGCCCAAAGGCATAAGGAGCAACTATCAAGTCTCATGGCCCAACTGCATCTCACTCACCCTCACTTCGTCCGATGTATCCTTCCCAACCACGTTAAGCGAGCAAAACAATTCAACGGTCCCCTCGTTCTCGATCAACTGCGGTGCAACGGTGTGCTCGAGGGCATCCGTATTGCCCGAACAGGCTTCCCCAACAGGCTATCGTTCGCCGAATTCCGGCAGCGGTATGAAGTCCTCTGCCGCGACATGCCAAGGGGGTATATTGAAGGCCAGGCCGCGGCAAAGATTATGCTTGACAGGTTTAGCCTCGACAAATCTTTGTACCGGATTGGTCTCACCAAGGTGTTTTTCCGCGCTGGTGTCCTCGCTGAGCTCGAGGAACAACGTGATGCACTAATCACGGAGATCATGTCAAAGTTCCAATCCGTTGCCCGAGGCTACATGCAGCGGCGGATTGCCTTCAAGCGTCTCTACCGAGCGGAAGCCACAAGGGTCATTCAACGGAACTTCCAAGTTTACATCGACCTCTGTGACAACCCTTGGTGGCAACTTCTTGTTCGAATGAAGCCTCTCTTGGGCGCGACAAGGACCGCAGCCGAGGTCAAGAAGAGAGACGAAATGATCCGGCAGCTGAATGAGCAGATGCTCCTAGAACACGATAATCGACAGAAACTCGAGGACGAACGTCGGAACGTCCATGCCGAGATGCTTCGGATCCAGCAGACACTCGAGAGCGAACGTGCACTAGCACTGGACAAGGAAGAGATCTTTAAACGGCTGCAACTCCGAGAGGTAGAACTGGAAGATAAGCTGGCCGGCGCCCTGGAGGACCAAGAGAAGCTTGAGGACCAGTTGGATAGTCTTCTTGAGGCCAAGAAGCGCGCCGAGGACGACGTGGAACGGTATCGCGCCCAGCTTGAGCAAGCAGCCAGCATCATCGCAAGGTTGGAGCAAGAGAAATCCGAACTCGCTGGGCGTGTTGAAGACCTTGAGCGCGCCATCGAGGACATCACCAAGGCCCAGGCCGAACGCAGCGAACAAGAGGCGGCACTGGAAGGAGAGATCAAGATGCTGCAAAGCCAGCTACAGCTCAAGGACCGCAAGGCTCGCGACTTGGAAGACAAGCTGCTCAAGATTGACCAAGATCTCGAAGTCAAGTTGATGACCGCCCAAAAGGAACTCCAGTCCTCCAAGACCAAAAACTCACAGCTAATCGCCGAAAATCGCGAGGTCCAGCAGCAGCTGACTCAGTTGTCCAAGACTTCGACCGACTACGAGGACCTAGTGAGAAAGAAGGAAAGCGAACTGGCTTTGCTCCGCTCTGACAATAGGAAGTTTGAGACGGAGAGGCGCAACTTCGAGGACCAGATGAAGAGCCTCAGCGCAGAAAGAGAAAAGGCTGCTGAGCGGCTTCACGAGGTTCAAGCCCAGCTAACTGCTCTGAAGTCCCAGCAATCCCAAATCGAGCGGGAGGCTGAGGATGCAAAGAGACTCCTAGAGGCTAGGCTCTCGGAAGATGCTCAGGCTGACGAGAATCGGCAAATTCTCGAGGCTCAGATCAAGGATCTCAAAGAAGAACTGTACAACACACAGATGGAGTTCAGCAGGGAACGCCAGTCGCGCGATGATGTCCAGCTGCTCGGCGAACACAAGTACCAAAGCTTGAAGGATGAGTACGACCATCTCAACGAGTCAAAGATCACCATCGAAAAGGAGCTCTACGCCCAACAAGATACTCTCCGTCGAACCATGGAAGCCCGGACTACCGCAGAGGAGGAACGGGATGAAGCTCGCGAAGAGATCCGGCGGCTCCGCGTTGCCAAAACCCAAGCTGAGGAAGCTCGCCGAGAAGCTGAGATCATTGGAGAGCGAGCCGCCTTCAAGGTCGCACGGGAACGCGAGGAAAGTCTTCACAAGGATCTTGAGGCCGCTCATGAGCGGCTCAAATGGTTTGACGCCGAGTGTGCCAACCTAAACCGCCAAATTGAAGATTTGAACAAGCTAATCCTCGAGTCTGGCGAATTCGGGCTGAAGAACGACCAGGCAAAAGAGCGGATGGAGCGCGAGCTTCATACCGTGAAGAGTCGACTCGCTGCCTCCGAAAACGATAACCGTGCGCTTCTCAACAAATTACAACAAAAAGGTCTCGAAATTGCCCGGTCATCGTCGCGAGCGAGCGAGGCCTCCCGTGGACAGGTTCTGTCTCTCCAGCGTGAGAAGGCGAGGTTAGAGGAGCAGAACGCGAAACTCAACAAACAGCTCGGCGATTCTCATGTCACCATCGCCTCACTAGAGAAGCGGTTGGAGAAGCTGCAACTGAGCCTGGAGGATCTCAATCACGAAGTTGCGAGGGAGGTGCAGAGCAGCCGCAATGCTGAGAAGGCTTCGTCTAATTTCACGGTTCAGCTAGCTGAGGCCAACCGCACAATAGAGTCAGAGAAGCAGCTTCGAACGCAGGCGCAAGGTACCGTGCGCACGATGCAGACCGCATTGGATGCTCGGGACGCAGAGCTTACGGAGTTGCGGACCCAGTTGCTTAACGCACTCAGAACGGTTGATCCCCAGTCAGTCCCTGTTGTCCAGGCCGACGATGCCCCTGATAAGTTCATCAGCAAGAACTTTGACTTGGTCCGGAAAATCGAAGATCTGCAGCAGGACCTGCGTGTCCAAACGGCCGCCCGTGTCAACGCCGAGGAGCAACTAGCGGATTTGAGAGCGGCGAGGAACGAGTCCCCCACCAGACGCGGCCTTGGCGACGTCAACATCGACGAGGGCGCCTTCAATATGTCACCGACGCAGACGCGGTCCAAGCCTAACGGGCGGCATTACTCGAATACATCAACACCACCACGTCGGTTCGCAATTCCCGACACTGACCACCTTGATTCCGTCCGTTCGGACAAGACGGCGGATATTCTGAGTTTCAACAATCGCATGGATCTCAAAGCCGATGTCGAGGAACTGCAGAATCAGCTGCAGCTTGCGCAGATGCAGAACCGGCACCTCCAAAACCAACTGGACCGCGTGGAGCCCTCTTCAGGAATCCAAGCCGATGAGAGCGGTCGGATGCGGAAACTGGAGCAAGCGAACGGCCGGCTGCATGACATGCTGGACCAATCTTCGAAGCAGGTGTCTGCTTTGGAAAAAGCCCTCCACACTGGCGAACTCTCGCTTCGCGACATCCAGACCAAATCCCATGAAGAGATCCTTGACCTGTTGCATAGTCAAGAAGATTCCCGCCGAGCGATTCTGCATAGCCATAACGATGCCATTGCGGAGTTGACCGACATGAAGGGACACGTAGAGAGGCTGAGGCATGACCGAGCGAAGCTCGAGGTGGATTTCCGCGATACACGATCGGACCTGCAGGAGGTCTCGCTTGCCAGAGATCAAGAGGCCGCTAGCCGGGTTCAACTTCTGCAGGAGTTTGCCGATCTCCAAATCCGCATGGACGCCGAAACTTCCAAGCTGACTGATGTGACTGCGAGTCTGAACCTTTACAAGAGCCGTGCGGACGAGTACTTCAACAAGCTGGAACAGGCCGAAATCGCCGTGCTTAAGGCAAGCCGCGCAGAGCAATTTGCCAAGGCACAGGCCAGGGAGGCGGAAGACAGCTGCGCAGAGATGATGGCAGAGAGAAACCGTCTTGATACCACCATTGAAGATCTCCAACTCCAGACTCAGAGACTCGAAGAGAAGATCGAAGACATGTCGACAGACTTGGAGTCGGCTACGCAGGCAAAGAAGAGGCTGCAACACGAGCTCGAGGACTACCGCAACCAGCGAGCCAACGACGTCGAGGACAAGGAATCGAGCATGGAGCAGCTGCGCAAGAAGTACCAGGCTGAGTTTGCGACCCTCACAAAGGAGCTAGATCTTGCACGCGAAGAGAAGCTATTCAAACAGGCCGAAATCGCGAGATTGCGCGAGGAGCTCGATGATCTCCGGTCCAAGTGGGATGACGAGGTGCTCAATAGTTCAACATGGTCCAAGGAGAAGGCCCGCCTTCAGACCACGCTCTCGGATGTGGTGGCTTCTCGGGACGAGGCGGTCACCGCTCATAACGAGGCCCAAGGCAAGATCGTATCCCTCTTATCACAGGTCCGCTCCCTTCGGTCGTCGGTGGACGAGATCACCTCCGAACGTGACGGCCTACTTCGCGAAAAGCGGAGTATCGAGGCTAGGCTGGAGGAGGCCAAGGCTGGTCTCGAGGAGCTTGCCAAGAGCGAGAGCCCGTCGCTTCGCAACGCCGCCAACAGCGACAAGGAGATCCTCGAGCTCAAGGCCGGCCTCGCACAGCAAGAGGATATCGCAGCCGCAGCAGTGGAAAAGATGCGTCGCGCTGAATCGTTGGTATCGGAGATTCAAAAGGACATCGTCGGCGAGAGAGAGGCCAGCGCCGAGCTACAAAAGCAGAAGGCGGCCTTGGAGAAATCGCTTAACGAGGTGCAACTCAAGCTTATCGACCTCGAGACTAAGGGTTACTCGACGGCCAGCCATGATATCAAGTTCCTGCATAAGCGCATCCAAGAGGTTAGCCCATTCTCCCACCTATTTCCATCGTACCACGCACTAACAGGCCGCAGCTCGAGTCCCAACTCGAAGACCATGAAAACGAACGTAGCAAATCCCAGCGCTCGGTGCGCAACGTCGACCGCACCGTCAAGGACCTGCAGTCGCAGATCGAGCGCAAGGACAAGCAAAACGGGCAACTCAACGAGGACATGGGCCGCATGCGCGACAAGATGGACAAGCTACTCAAGACCATCGAAGAGCTGCAAGCATCGGAGAGCAACAACGAGCTGGCGGCCCGCCGGGCGGAGCGGGAGCTGCGCGAGGAGAAAGAAAGGGCGCTCAAGCTGGAGCGTGAGGTTGAGGGGTGGAAGATGAGGATGGAGAAGGGGATCACGGGGGGTTCTGGGGTGAGCGCCGCGGGGAGTGTGTTTGGCGGGAGCATGCGGAGCAGGCATGTTGGTTGGGCCACGGAGGAGCCGGTCAAGGTCCCTCAACGGAAGAGCAGCATTAGTAGGGTGCCTTCCATGACGAAGGGGTTCTTGTAAAGGAGGGGTGGTGGCATTTTTGGGATAGCTTGGGTGGGGAGGGGGTTGTTAGCTGGTTTAGCGTGTTCTGCATATCGGTAATGGGGGGATTTATGGGCATACCTGTTTGGTTTGAAGGGAGGGGCGGTAAGAGCCAGCAACGTTGGCTTCTTTATGAGGGTGTTTGTTATTTTATGTAACGCCTCTTATGTTTCCTGTCTTGCTCTTACCTACACAGTAGAGAAGGTTCTTCTAATACTAGTAGTGTATGAATACTACGAGGCTTGCAACTTTTTATTGCCGAGAGAGCACTAAGGAGGCTGACGCCCGTGACCTTCCATGTGGTGTTCTTCCGCTTGATGCAATCCTCGAATCCACCAAAGGGGCAATATCCGTTCCATTTGTTTACTCATCGTTGTAAAACACCAACAACATGCTCTTCGGTTTTTTTTTTCATTGACTGGTGGTTTATTAACGCCAAATCCTTTTCGGAATTCAACAATTAATGATTGGCATCCTCTGTGGCGCAATTGGCTAGCGCGTCTGACTGTTAATCAGGAGGTTGGAAGTTCGAGCCTTCCCGGAGGAGAAAAATCATTCACTTTTGCCTTTTTTGCCCAGCCGCTGCCTCCACGGCCTCTTCTAACAGACAAAGACAGAAAGTCGCACCGGCCGTTTGTGTGTTGTTTTGCCGTTCAGTGCGTCAAAATGGAGGACGTCGAGGTTCTCGGGAGGTCTTCCCTAAAGTGGGTCCTTGGCTGCAAGACTCCGGAGCATCGATGGCAGGCTCCGAGTCGTGTTAACTGCTCAACCAGCTTCAAAATCCATGAGTCGACCATGGGAAAGTTAAGATTCTCGCCGGTCACAAAAAAAAAACCAAGCCGGGTGCCGAGAGGGGGCTTGGACGATTTGAGGCTGTATCACACACCTATTGGCACTTTCCCATCCAATATTGGCTGCGGGCTGCATTGGCAATGAGGGGGAGGTCTTTCCCGGGACACGCTTCCCGCGGCAGGCACATATGTATGCACACACCATTTGACGGCGCTTTGCAAGGGCGACAAAGTCTGTTACTGGGAATGGAAGGGACGAAACCCGAGTGGGCAACCTAGACAGCAGGTCCCGTGTCTCAATCTTCCCGTGTTCCGTGTTGCAGTCGATCCTTCCCGCGTGGTGGTCTGGGGAACGACGGGAGTTCCTGCCTCTCACACCCAACTCTAGGTTCCCTTGACACACCGTCCCTTCCCGGCGAATCAGCACCATAGTGATGTGAGTGTGGCTTTCCGGGATGACGAGGCAGGTACGACAGCAACGGCTGTGCTTGGCCGATCGGCTCTTTCTCCCGCCGTCTGTGGTTCAATGGACCATAAATGTTCGTTGAGTAGTCGTCCAGCTCGAACAAATTCTCTCGATCTTACCACAGCAACGTTCGTTTCGGGCACAGTTTGAATCGTTCGACATCTGACCACATCTTCGCCTCCGATCTCAAATCAAATTACAATCTCAAATCCGGACACCATGAAGACCATCCTCTTCCTTCTCACGGCCACTGGCATCGCCTTCGCCCAGAACCTCTCAGGTCAACCGGACTGCGCCGTACGTCCCCGTCCTACCTGCGAGAGCCCACCCCCACTAACCGCTCCCAGACCGCCTGTATCATCAGCGCTATCAGCGCGGCAGGCTGCGGCGCCAGCGATCTCGGTTGCCAGTGCGGCCCGACCCAGTCTTTCATTGCCGCCAGTGCCGCCCCGTGCCTGCTCTCCAGCTGCACGGGCACGCAGCTGATTCAAGCCCAGAGCGCGGGCGCTGCTCAATGCTCCAGCTACTCGGCCACGGCGGCTTCTAACTCGGCCACCACCACGCCGGCCACTAGAAACGGAGTGGCGTCGTCCACCTCTGGGACTGCTGCCACTCCGGCTGAAGGTTCTGAGACCTCGGCGTCGACGCCTGCCCCGACTTCTGAATCGGCTGGGCTGAATGACTCGTCGTCCACCAGCACGGGTGCTGCTGCTGCCATGGCTACGCCGGCTATTATGGGAGCCGGGGCGCTGCTCGGTGCCATAGGCGCGGCGGTTGCGTTGTAAGAAGTATGGGGATTGGGGTGTTGGGTGGGGTGATTAGGGATGGCGAACAAGTATGACAATATGGTGAATTCGAGGGGATTACGGATCAGGTTCGTAGAGAATCTAACAGCCATGAATGGCTTACTCGCTCATCCTCCTGGGTGGTTGCTATTACTGCACAAACTTGATGCCTCGGTGTCCTTCATGACAGTGTTCCAGTGCAGTAAAAGTTTACAGTTGGTCTCGAAAGCAATGTTCGGTTGACAGATGGGACTTTCCGACTCCTTATGCTGTTGGTTCTTGAAAGAGGCAGTGCTGGGGTCACACAACCGCTGCTCCAAGATTACCAGCCTATCACGCTGCCATTTTATATCAACTGGTATGCCTAAAATCCAGCTTCAGAATGGGCCCGGGTTTCACGGATATGCAGGTTCTCGCTCACAAACTCTGACAGCCCGTTTCTCCATGGAGTTCCAGATCTCGCGTTTCCCATCCGAAAGGGGACCCATGGTGCATCCCCCCTCAGATCCATGGAGATAATAAGTGTTAAGTCCATCCTGAACTAGGGAGCAAATGAGTCCACCGGGGCCTTGAAGGGGAGTAGGCCGGTCGACCTGATTTCCAAGGCGTACAACGGCCGGTACGGATCTGACAAGACCAAATCTATCAAGCCTAAGCTGTGGACTGTTATGAGTAGCGAGAGATAGAAGATTGAGGGGCTTGGTATTTGTGGATGAGGAAAGGGGTGTTGTTGATGGTGCAGGTTGCAATTGTGTAATTAATGTTACACGATGTCGTATCTTACCGTAATTCTCAGACTTGTCAGGATACCATCCCCAATTCATCACGCATCTCACAACGGCAGCTTTCAGTGGGCGTATCTCACGACACTCCATCTCCAACAACCCTTGTTTATATTACTGCGAAAGTAAGTACGATAGACTTTACCGCATCTAGAAGAAGACAACGTTCTTGTGCATTACCCGGAAGACTGACCAACCGAAGCCATCTCAACCTCTGCGGTCCTCAAGCTCGCACCGAACATCACATTCTTCTCACCTCTTACATAACACCAAAATGGCGACAGACGTAGCACTCGAAACCACCATGGTGAGTCCCTATTACTGCATCTACCATCTCCATAAACTAACAAACCGACAGGGCACGATCCTCGTGGAGCTGTACAACGAGCACGCGCCGAAGACCTGCCAAAACTTCTCCACCCTCGCAACGCGCGGCTACTACAACGACACCATCTTCCACCGCATCATCAAGGACTTTATGATCCAGGGCGGCGACCCGACAGGAACAGGCCGCGGCGGGAGCAGCATCTACGGGGAAAAGTTTGAGGACGAGATCCGCGACGACCTGAAGCGTACGTACCGTACCGTAGCCTTCCCCCAATCTCTCCTTCCCCCTCGCCGCCCCCCTAAAAACCACACCCAACCCCCCCCCACTAACACCAAAAAAAAAACACAACAGACACCGGCGCCGGCATCCTCAGCATGGCCAACGCGGGCCCGCACACCAACGGCAGCCAGTTCTTCATCACGCTGGCCCCGGCGCCGTGGCTGGACGGCAAGCACACCATCTTTGGGCGCGTCAAGAAGGGCATCCGCGTGGTGCAGCGCATGGGCCTGGTGCCGACGGACGGCGAGGACCGGCCCAAGGGCGAGGGGGTGCGCATCGTGCGCGCGTTCGTGGTGGCGCCGGGGGAGGGGGAGGGGGAGGAGGGGAAGTTGTAGATGGATGGATGGAGAGGGGATGGGGGGCGGGTTGTGGTTGAGTTGGTGTGGTGGGGGGATTCTAGGCTAGGAGGCTTTTTCTATTTAACTTCCCAGTGGTGTGACCTGCTTGTTGTCCATTCGATGGATCGGTTATGACGTGAGGGTGGAAAATGATACCTGGTCGATCACAAAGTCAAAGAGGCAAGCCATAAATCATGTGCATTTGCTCATCTCATGGGGACTGTGATATACAGAAGTTGTCCGCCCTGCTCCGTAGAGCAGACACGGTATCTCTGAAAAAAAAAAAGCCTCCCCATCCAGTGAGTTAAAAAATCACGGCGCCGCAAGTGCAAACCCTAGGTACCAAGCAGGCCGACCCAAACGGTCTGCCAAATCATCCCTCCCGCGTATACAACCAAACCGCCACCTAACGCCTCTCCGTTCCCAGCCCCCGCTGCCTACGCGCGACCTGCCAAGGCTCTTTCCATCATGATAAAACCCTAGAACCATGTCGCCGTGAATGCTCGGAGCCGATGAAGCCAAATGCAGCAGAGAACGCCCCAAACCTGGACCAGCCCACCGTGGGCAATGCAAGAGTTATCCGAACCGTGACCAATGCAATGTGTGTAAGAAGAAGATGCAACTGCAAAATGATAAACAATGTGATGCCGGTCGCAGACGACAAGACATCATGTGACTGATGGGATTAACGCGGCGGGGGGGATGACATAGTTTCCGATGACTCGCTCTCCATATCGTGGTCCCGTTTGCCCTTTTTGCTGCCGGGCGAAGGTAACGGTGGCTTTGCCGGACCGAGCTTGAGCTTCTTGGCAGGCGAGATACCTTTTAGCTTGGGCGTCTGCTTCTTTGGCGCCACTTGCACTGTCGAGTCTTTGGCATCGCTACCCACCTTCTGCTCCACATTGAGATTCGAGCTGGCCTTCGCCTTGTCTTTCTTGGAATTGCCGGCGGCGCCGGAAGCCTTGGCCTTCAGAACCACTTTCTTGTTTAGTGCGTTCAGCTTGGCCTTTTTCTTCTTGGGATTGGGCTGATCGGACTCTTCTGCGTCCTCGTCAAATTCGTCGACGTCGCGCTTCCTGGGGCTGCCCCCGCGGCTCCCGGGACGCGGTGTGCCCTTCTGGCTGCCGGGCGGCGTGTTGTCGTTGTTCTGACTGCCGCCGTTGTTGCCGTTGCTAATCTTCTGTGCCGCCGCTCTACTGGCGTTACGCCCGCTGTTTCCAATGCATGAACCCATGTGGTTGTTCAGACGCGTCACCAGGATACACCGCTTGCACTTGGGACATGTCGCGCTGGGAAAGTTGAGAACATTCGACGCCCGGTCCTTCGCGCCCCCTTCAGCCGGCGCCGGGGAGCTCGGGTCGTTGGGATCCAATTTCTGGTCCTTCTTCTTCTTGCCCCGCCCCGGGCCAGGGGCAACCCACGTCTGGCCATAAATGTCGTAACCCGGCTTGTCGATGTATGGGTGTCTTTTGCAGTAGATGACGCCCGGATCAGGCTTCTTCGCGCCTTTGCCGTCCGTCGGGTGATGCAGCCGTGGGAGGTGGCACTTCGAGCACAAGACCTCTTTGGTCGACTTCAGCGGGTTGCCCTTCAGAGCCACCCTGCCGTCTTTGTATATCGCTGCATCTGTCTCGATCTCAATATCGGGTTTGAGTTCTGTTGTTGCGCCATCTGAGGTGTTCTTGGCAAGCTTCTCGACCTTGATGGCGGCGGTATTGGCTCGCGCAATTTTCTCGTCGCGGTGGACCTTGACCAGGAGGTCATGGAAGATGTTGTATAATAGATCATCGAGGATAACATGGGACTACAAGGGGGACCGGGTCAGTAGAGTGGAGTGCCAGGTCGTCTCCCCCCGACTTACAAGCTTGTCTAGAGGAGGCGCATCGTCCGGAGCGACAATGATGCCGGCTTTGCCGGTTTCCCCGGTTTCTGAGGACATGGTGAATGTGTTAAGGTGGTGAAATGAATCGAGTGTCTTTCGTGAGGGTGTTGTGGCTGTCCTCAAGCGGCAGGCAGCATCAATCAGGTCAGCAGCTAGATTGATTGAGCCGGGCCGGAATTTTTGGGTCTTGGTAATCGGGAACGGCGAAAAGGTTCAGCCTCTCCCAATGCTCGGTTGAGGTGCGACAGGCTCAGCCCGACGAGCACCAGTGCAATGGCGCGACAGAAAATAGGGAAAAGGAGGTATGGTTCAATTGTGCAACCTGCGATACCCAAGAAACGAAGTCCTAGGTCCCGGCCGCAAAGTTATTTGATGGTTGCGATTGCCTTCGCGGTAGTTTGAGCGGAAGTCTGGTTGTTGGCAAATGAATGATTGACGGAGAGGGAAAAGCTGTCTCAGCCCACCAGCGACCGTTTGTTATAGGGTGCTTGGGCGCTGGGTCGCCCGGGCAGTGGGAACCCAAAACTCTCACTTGCGCACGGCAAGCAGGTCACCCTATCGAAAATGCCCACTGCTTTGCGCTTGCAAATGCATTCAAAAGGAGCCTGCTATTTACGTGAAGAATTGCGCTCATTATCAATTTTTTAGGTATTTTCTTTTATTGTTGTTGAGGCGACAATAGAAAATGCAATGCGCGTTTCCCGAGCATCCATGGCCAGGACAATGATCTCCATCCCTGCCTCCCCGATTGCCAAGACTCGAAAAAAGGCGGTGGCAGGCGAGCTGGGGTCATAACTCACGTCACTTCAGCATGCGAAACTTTGCAACTGAATACATTTTCTGTAGAATAACTTTTCGTTCAACTCTCTTCCACAATGTCAATTTGTGAGTTTTAACATTATGTTTCGAAAATTGATTTTCCTAAGCTATCTTACAGGTAGGTGACTAAGTGAATACGTAACAGTTTTCCGAGTGGTGCTCACCCATTTCAAGTCTCCGGACCTGAACCTCTTGCTTCCGTTCTCTCCATTTGTCGATGGCGGAGATGCCCGTGGTGGGGCGGGAGGTTGTGAGTGCCGCTCGAGCTGAGCCTCATGGAGGTCCGCTTCCATTCAGCCCCTAGCAGCTAAACAGGGGTCTCCAGGGGCAGCAACAACAAAACAGTAGACTTCGCCGTCTGGAAGAATTGGACTTTACTAGTCACACCGCTCCGATTCCGTGCGGCTAGGTCATGAAAGCAATTGACCCTACCAACCTCTAAAACATGTCCCGTGCCCAGCAATCCTCGATCCGCTCGTTCTTCCAGCCCCGGCGACAGCCTGAATATGCTGCCCCGCCATCGACTGCCCCGCCAGAAAACGGCAATGTAGCGACACAGTTGGCATCAAAGCCGCCGGTATCTCCGACTGCCGATCACCTGAACGCAACCTCGACGGAGCCAGTGAAAATACCCATCACACTCCCCCCGAACGGCATTCCAATCCTCCCATCCCCGCCGTCCCTCCCCTCCGGCGCAACCATCGTGCCGCTCGTCCAAGAACACGTGCCCGCCCTCCGGCGCATCAACTCCCTCCTCCTACCGGTGCCCTACCCCGACTCATTTTACGCCAAAGTTCTCGATCCCCTCGCCTCGGGGCTCTTCTCCCGCGCCATCCTCTGGCAAGACTCGGACGCCGACACCCCCAAAGTCATCGGTGGCCTGATCTGCCGCCTCGAACCGAACCCCTTTCTCGACACCCAAGGGCAGCTAATACCCCACCCATTCCCGCCCTCGCACTTGCAGAAGTCGTCCAACGTGCCACTGAGCACGCCGTACCACGCCATCTACATCCAATCCCTCGCCCTGCTCTCGCCCTACCGCTCGCTGGGCCTGGCCGCCGCCGCACTCGAGCACATCATCGCGAGCGCGACCATCCTCCCCGCCGCCGGCAGCAGCATCGACGCGCGGACCATCTACGCGCACGTCTGGACCGAGAATGAGGAAGGGCTCAAGTGGTACGAGGCGCGGGGCTTTGCCCGCGAGGGCGCCGAGCCCATGAAGGAGTACTACTTCAAGCTGCGGCCGGACACGGCGTGGGTGGTGCGCCGGCACATCGGGCCCACCGCCGCCGCCGCAGCCGCAAACTTCACAACAACTACAACAACAACAGCAGCAGCACCAACCATCACCGGCACATCATCCAGCGAATCCGTCCTCGCCGCAGCAGTCAACCTCCCCCTACTAGCACCCAAACCACCACCACCACCACCACGCGCCCCAACCCCCGGGACAAGCAGCAGCGGCCCCCCCCGCCGCCCATCCGCACCGCCCTCCGCCAACGCGTCCTCCACCTCCCTCTCCTTCCAGAACGCCCGCCCCGAGTCGGAGTGGAACGACCTCCCCGCCGACATGGTCAGCGCAGGGAAGGTGGGCAGCGGTAACAACACGAGTAGCCCACAGCTTCTGAGCCCCGACGCTGCTGCTGCTGCTGCGAATGGCAATGGTGGCAGGGCTGGGGCGGGGGCGGGGACGCCGGCGTCGGGGGCGAGTTCGCGGAGTAGTTCGACGGGGAGGAAGAAGAGGGATCGGGCGTATCCCACGGCTGCGTTTGGGGCGTGATGAGGGTTTGTGGGTTGGTGTGTGTATTGTTGTTGTTGGTATTATGGGTGTTTTGGGGAATCGGCGAACAGGATCGTGCCGAGGGCAGTTTGTATAGGTGAATAAAATAGTCTGTAGTGTAGACGGCAAGTGGAGATGTCATACTAGAACGACATAACATGTCCCGATCAACGCAGTTGAAAGCAGCCAGAGGCCTTTTCTGAGACGCCAACTCCATTCGCTGAACCCCTAGACCTGTTTGCTGCTAGCTAGCTAGCGAGCTATGTTGCCTTGTGCGTCGCGAGCCTGGGAGCTGCGATTAATAATAATCAACGCTAACTACGCACTACTTTGCCTCTTCCCGTCCGCTGGCTCCTAGGGAGGGAGGAAGCCACTCGTGATAGATACGAACCATCCGAGATTCGACCGAAAACCCACCAAGCGATAGATAAGCCACGATGTAAAAAAGCAAGCCCCGGTCCTCCTGCTCAGTTGCCCAAGCCCAACCAGCCCAAAATATATGATCATACACGTGCCACCTCACCCTCTAGCAGGCAGGCAGGAGCTGTTCCAACAGGAATTGGTAACTGCTCAACCGCCATCCGGAAAGGAAACCCCGCCTTCGCCGCGCCGTCGAGTTCTTCCCCATCACATGATGTCGCAGCACTTGTCCGCCACCTGCTTCTCCAGAGGGGTGGACGAGACAGGCCACGGTCCGGACCCCTAATCGGACGTGCTCTTCTCATCCACCGTAGCAGGCACGCCGGCCTTAGCGTTCGCGCGCAGCTCGCCGAGGTAATCGGCGCCGCTGGTGTTCTTCTCCATGCCGGCAGCAACAAGCGCAATCAGGGCGGCGCCGACACCAGACCCGTCTTGGGTCAGGCCGATGCGGATGCGCTTGGCGCCCTCCTCGCCGATCCCATCGATGGCGCTCAGCGCCTCGTAGATCATGGGCCGGAAGCCGGGGTAGTGTTCGACCAGGCTGCCGTCGACACCAACATCGATGGGCTCGTCCTTGTACTCCGGGTCTTCCAGTTTGCCGGTCTGCAGAATGATGGCACCAATGGCAACAGCCGAGAGACGAGCGGCGCGGCGGCCGATGGCTTGCGCAATTTTCTTGAAGGCGAGGGCGTCCTCGTACGCGGGGGCATAAACTTCCAGGGTGTTCTCGAGCGCCTGGCGGAGACCAGACAGCTCGGGATCTTGATCGAGTTCCGCAGTCGACATGATAGCGGTGTCGAGACCCCATTGCTTGTACAGACCTGAGCCCTTGGAGATGATAGTCACAGAACCTCTGTCGTTGGAGCTAGAGTTCTCGTCTTTGAAGAAGGAAACATTGGGGTTGTTGAGCAGGTCAATGATGGCCAGGCGCAGGATCTCGCCCAGGAACATGCCCGAGACACGCTTCTCGTACATCTGGAAGCCGGGGTTCAGACTCTCTTTTTCCAGGGCAATATCCCATTTCGTGCTGGGCAAGACATTCAGCTGATTGTCAAACGAACCCCATTCCGTGTTGATCACCATCTCGCCGGTCGATTTGTCATACTCCCCACCTAGGGGCTTCTTCAGCTTCGACAGCTTCTCGACATAGGCGCCGTTGGTGCCGGTACCAAAGATGGCACCCAACACCGAGCCTTGTTTACCCGGGGCGGCATACGAACGCGCCATGAGCGTCCCGACGGTGTCGTTCACAAGGGCGGCCACCTTGACAGGCAGGTGAAGCTTGTCGATCTCCTCTTGCAAGAGGGCACACACATCCTTGCCAACAGCGTCTGGGATGTCGAAACCTTTCGTCCATCTTATGAGGGTGCCCTTATTGATTCCGACCTGCTTGACAGGGAAACTGAAGGTGAAGCCCATGCGGAAGATGTGCTCATCCTTGAAACCGTTTGGAGAGCTGACTGTCTTCCGGCGCCGGACGTGGTGCTCAAAGTCCTCGGTATGGTGTTCCTCGAGGAACTTCTTGATCTCCGATGCCAAGAAGGCGAACAACTCCTGCGCCGTCTTGGCCACCATGAGGTGTTTCGGGATAGCAACTTTGTTGTAGGTGTGGCTAAAGGTGCTATCCCCGAGGAGCTGGATGGAACAAACACGAAAGTTCGTGCCGCCGAGGTCAACAGCCATGTAGAGACCCTGAAGTGGCAAGTGTTAGCATTCTGCGCGCTTCGATGCTGGAGGAGCTTCCGGGTCCTTCAACCAACCTTTTCGGTGCCATTGGGTACGCCCGTGACATATGTCGGAATCTGGCTCATGCTGGTCCCATCCTTCGACAGACCCTCGTCTTTATAGCATGTTAATGAGGGTTTACGGGCCAATTGCAGAAAGAGTCCTCGTCCGAGCACATACCCATCTGACGGAGGAATTCCTGGACTGCCTTGTTGACATCGCCGTCCGAGTACTCAAATTGCTCGACAATTGACTGTGTCTCGGCTTCGAGGGCCATGGTGAGAGGTCTGGAGAAAGGCGCCGGGGTGGGAAATGGAGGTGGGTGTTCGCAAGTTCCCAATTCGTGGTCGAGTGCTGCTGCTGGGAGAGACTGAGTCGCCCTGAGGAGCGAACGGGGGCTAGTATTTACTACGGGCGAGGAAAAGTAGCGCGTGATGTGATGCAAAAGGGTCTAAAATTATTTTATGTCAGCTGCAGCAAAAGATGAATTTCAAATGAAGGCAATTGGGTGTTATGCAGGAGGCTAGCGCAGGAGGCATTGGGATGCTGCGAGGGATCAAAGTGTTTTTGTTGGTGGGGGATGGAGGGGCAGTTCTGGCGGAGGCACGGCCAACCGAAGCTGATGCGGGGCACAGGGCAATGGCGGCGGCGGCGTGCCTTTGTTTCTTCGGATTCGGAAACCGGAAACCCGAAGATTGTTGGTATCTCGACGTCTAAACTTACCGAAATAAGGATGAGAAGGGCCACAGAACACACATGGGCCAAGCTGAGAGACGTAAAACCGCGATAGCTGCGCGAATTGGGGTTTTGGCGAGCAGCAGCTGGTGGGTTCTTTAAAAACGCCGGGCGCGCCGAGGCGCCGGGCAAGCTTGAGGATGACGTTTTGTCGGCTCCAGGGGGGTTTCCTGGTTGGGGCTAGCTTCAATAAACCCGTGGGGTTGCGCTGGGGCCCCCGCCGGGTCTCTCTGAACCAAGTGAAAACGGCCCGGTTCAGGGTCCCAGTCTCCCAAATGCCTCAGTCATTGGCCGGTTGCGACTTCTGCTGCAGCAGAGCGCGTGGTGTTTCCTGAAATTGCCTCTCAGTAAGAACCCACGACTTCTCCCAACCCCAAGTCGCAAACTGCGGGCTGCTCAACTCGGCGAATTAGACGGTGCTAGCTCGGCCGTCACGGTTTTGTTTCCTGCAGGTCCGTTAGTGTTATCTCCCTCGGAATGCCTCTCATGGGGTGCGAGGCTGGTTCGATTCCTCTCACGCGGATGGACCTTCCGAGGTCACACACTCCCGCCTCCGATGTGATACCGAGAATGTGGTTGGTGCCGAGACGCGGGGTAGCAAACTCGAACGACGCCGCTTTCCGGACAGGTGAGGTTTGAAGAGATCAGGCCACTCTACGTTGTTTATTAGGAGACGATGTGATCCTGGGTACTTTCCTCTTCGAGCGCTTGGGGGCGGGCTAATTAGTTCGTCAAAGCGGGAACGTAAGAGTTGAGAAAGCGGCTGGGAAACAACAAACTTGAAGCACTAAAGTTTCGTTCATGAAGCTCATCGAAGATTCATGTTTTGACCAGCGCTTGACGGGCCCCTAACTAAGACAAATATGGATGTGGGGACCACCTTGTGCAAGGGTTGAGGCAAGTACCCAGCCAACGAGATCCCAACCCCCGTTGAAGAGTAAACAAATAGCAAAGAGAGGTTTAAGTGGTGTATCCCTTGAGCCCATCGGCAATGGTGCGAGAGGGGAAGAGGTCGAGCCATTGACAGCCATCTGGCGAGTCCAAAAAGTCAGCCCACAGTGTGGAAGTTGCTGAAGATAGTGTCTAAAGTTCCAGCCAAGTTGCAACCAACAGAACCTCGGCTAACAGGGCCTGGGATATTCGTCGACTGGTCTCTTCAAACCACAGCCAGTGTTTTTATATGCCCCCAACCTTTCCACCAAAGCCAGCCGCCCCATCGTAAAAGAGGTGGCTTTGGTACCTAGGTAATTGGCAAGTCTCATAGGGAAGTGTGCAGGGTTTACTTATTCTGTGCCAACTTTGTGTTCTCAACTTGACGTTGAACGATGGAACTAACCGAAGCCAGTATTAATATATCCATCCGGCTGTGCTTTTTACTAAAACCGCCGGATCGTTCTACCAATGTGCTCATCACCAACCCGAGCCTTTTAGGGGCTTCTTCGGTATTCTGCGATCCTACCCTGTCCGTGACAAGAAGTACAAGCATAGAACTGAACACGATGATAAAGGAAAGACATGATCATGACCTACAGCACAAGCATCAACGTCTGTATTATGGTCTCTTCTTGAATGCCTCCCCAACTCCAAGCCATGGAAGTGTCGGTTCCTATGGTCACCAGACCTCAGCATCATAGCATTCTTGGTAGGCTTCCATGATGTTCTCTCACTCTGGGGTTTTGTTCTCGTGGTTGTGAGATGGTAATATCTGGAGTGATTCACCAACGACATATTTGGAGCTTGACAGCTGTTGTGAATTGATGAAAGGTTATGGTCGTCGCAGACGTTGGTCGTCTAGTTAGGTGGAATAAGATATGATCCGGATAGGAACACACAATCTCTCAAATTCACAATTATCTGCGGTGGTAGAGTGGTCACCCCACAGCGCCAATTGCCGTTGCGGTACATTGGCGATGAAGTGCTGTCAGAAACCATACGAGCAATCACGATGCAGACACCTTCCCCAAAAGAACGATGTCGTTGGTTCCAAGTTCAGGAAAGCCGTTGCAACTCTGGAAACACCGAGCTCCATGAAACCCCTGATCATGGGCGAGCACCGGACTTCGCTGCACGGAGGCGGCAAAGTTGCCGGAGAGTAACAGCAGCGCTTCACAGTGTAACCAACCCCATAGTTCGAAGCAACGGCAGCTTCGACGAAGCACGGAATCTTCTATGCGTCGACGGTTAATACGGACTGTGCCGCTGGCAACACCGAATACCACCACGCCGGCCAATCCTATTACTTTCCACTCTTCGATGAGAGGCGACGACGAACCTCTGACGATCAGTGCTACATGGCCCAATATGGGGGAGATATTGGGAATGCATGTAACTGATCTTCAAGACTGCAATGCATGCGAAGGTTCAAGTTGCTCGCTCAACTAACTGATAGCAACGTCGTTCTTGGCGGTTGTTGGGAGGCGGCTGCGACCCCTCTTGAGACAATTATTTGCATGCTTCAAGGTCGCATTTAGAGAGAGCTAGTGTCGACTCAGCGTACATACATCAATTACGGAAGATGTTGTGTGGAGTGCAGCATTGGTGGTGAGGATCGGAAACGGGTAATCAAACAACCCCCGGCCACCACTTTTGGTGAGAGGCAGAATTTAGCAAAGTGCTGACCTGACAGAAATGGCC
This sequence comes from Chaetomium tenue, assembly GCF_020726465.1. NCBI lineage: Eukaryota > Fungi > Ascomycota > Sordariomycetes > Sordariales > Chaetomiaceae > Chaetomium > Chaetomium tenue. Next base: position 2,785,555 of record NW_027117333.1, on the reverse strand, counting down.
TCTGTTTTTTCTTTGGTCTGAATAAGCAATGAGCCAGGAATATTCATTTGCAGAAAGTCGAAGTTGGCGCGTTGGGTGCTCATCACAACCAAGGTCGTCAGGTCGTTCACAGGTGCGGCTGACAAGGAGGAGGAACTTTGGGCCGCCTGTCGAATGCGTTTGCCAATTAGGATTGCAGAATTTGAGGTTGGTTGATTGGCCATCTCCCGCGGCAAGCAGGCACAGCATCTCGAGGCTCAGCCACAGGTCGCCCCCAAGTCCTACGAAGGTCCTACCATCGCACGTCCCGTTTAGGCTTAGGTCAGGCACCTGCACGAAAATGCCGGCGATTCAGGTCGAAACGGCGTTGAGGGGGCCCGTAATCGTAATTAGAATCCCAGCCCTATCGCATCGCGATGGCCGAGGAACGGAATTCGCTCGCCCGTGGCTGGATTCCTGAGGACGAAGTTTGACATTTCTACAGAGGTAGGCTTCGAATTGTCACCGTTGATGGATGAGGCTGCTCAGGGGCCTCGAGTGTAGTCGTATCTGGACTCTCAACTGAAATTCGAAGCTGAACAAGGGACCCGTGTCGGCCCCGCTCCCTGATACCTGTTTGCATATGGAAGGTCTGTCTCTCCACAGTACGCCACCATTGACTTGACATTCTCATACGAAACGCATTGAGCTTGGCCAAACTGGAGGCCCGACACGATGCCGAAGGTCATGGAAGCGTGCTCCAGCCTCTGTGGCGTGCGATTCTACCTAGGTAGTAGTTAGGTCTTGTAAACTGGAAACCTCCGCTGCAGCAATTGGGCATTGGACTTGGGAGTTTTCCGTATCAGCAAAATGTTACGTATTGTACTGTACGGCGGAACTGTGTCCTGCAACCCGTGGGTGACCTGCAGCAAGTAAGTGGGGACCGCTGACCCGAGGAAGGCACAACGTGCTCTGAGCTGCTTCGCTGTACAGCAGCTTGTAATTTGTACTTCAGGTTGGGCTTCATGGCTCCTTGCCCCAGGTGGTTTTGTCCTTGTTTAATTGCTTTGCATCATCTCTGCTCTTTTCATTCAGTCTGATATCAACTCATCTCGATCGGCCTGCCTTTACACAGTAATTTCAAGAGTCCCAGGTTCCTCGCGCCCCCGCGCTGGCAGTGCCAACGACCTGACAGGCTCAGCCTTACAAGCCGCTCATCAATTCAGTTCGGCCCGCCGTGTGCAGGCAGGGAAAGCCATCTCAGCCACGGACCCGCTGGGACTCGACAGCTCCTTTAATGGGACCGGCTACACGTTTCCCGAGCAAGCACTGCGAGCCGCGCCCACACCGACCCAGCGACCGCCCCTCTTCGACGAGCTGCAAACCCACTCACTGCAACCTGAAGTCCTACCCCAGTCGCCAGGACAGCTAATTTTCCCCTCCCTTCCCAATCCAGCTGCTCCAGTTCTTTCTCGGGCTGCCCAGCCTGCCGCCGCCCACAGCCTCCCCCTCGGTCTTACCCCCCCTCCTGACCCGACCGCTCTCCCTTTAATACCCCAATTTTCACCTGGCCTTTCCCTTATGAGTTCTTTGAACTCTCGCCTGAAAGGCTTTGGTTTCAAACGGAAATCGAGCGCCCCGAGCCAGCCCCAGGGGACTGCCAGTCCCAACCCCAGTCTGCTGCAGAGCCCGACCCCGCCCCCGGGTCCTCCTCAAATACCGCCCTTGTTCCCCTCGCGCCCGGGTCTCGTCCCGTCGAGTGCATCCAACCCGTCTCTGACGAGCCTCCAAATGAATCATCCAGGTGCTGGTCCGCGACCGCCTAGCTACTCAGCAAACTACCCGCCTGGCCCTCCTGGCCCCATCGGCCGCACCAGTCCCCTCGCAAACCAAGGTCCAACCCGAACCCCACCGTCGCAAATGATTGGAGGTCCTCCGCCCATCAACACCGGGGCCCCTCCGGTCCCCGGGTATCCACCCCCCGTTATGGGAGGTGGCGGCCCTCCGCCGGTCCCTGGCGGTCCTCCGGGATACGCTGGCCCTACTGGCTACCCCCCCGCGGCGCCGCCCCAACAAACCGGACCCATCGCTCCTTACGGTCGCAACACCGCCGCCGAGGTTGAGGGCAACAGCCGGAGCAAGGCCCAGTTGATCGTCGGCATTGATTTTGTGAGCAAAACCATTGTCTCCTTTTTTTATCGTTGGCACAATAAGCAGAATCGTATTCTAACCGCCGCTATCGTTTAGGGTACCACCTTTTCCGGCGTCGCCTTTGCGTTTGCGACCAACAACGAAGCCAAGGAAGATATTATTACCGAGTGGCCCGGCGCCGGCTCGTACACAAAGCAAAAGGTGAGTGCGCGCGGTGGTCTACGTCCTGGCACACAACCATAGCAGTGCTAACGGGGCGCTTCCTCCTAGATCCCGACCGTGCTTTACTATGACCAATACCAGAAAGTTGTTGGCTGGGGTCCCGATATTGCCGATGCCCTCGCCCCGACTGGCTACCCGAAGCCGGGCGTGCAAAAGGTGGAATGGTTCAAGCTCCAGCTGATGCTGTCGGGCAACACTTACATTGACCCCATCAACCTCCCCCCTCTCCCACCAGGAAAGTCCGAGATTGATGTGGCGGCCGACTACCTTTTCAAGCTGCGTCAGGCGATGCGGGCGGCTCTCCAGAAGACGCTGGGCGAGGTTTTCAACCGAGAGGAGAGGAATATCCGATACTACCTGACTGTGCCAGCCATTTGGAACGATGCTGGCAAGGCTGCCACTAGAGCCGCTGCTATTCAAGCCGGTTTCCTCCGTGATGAGAACGACAACCGCCTGACACTGGTCAGCGAGCCCGAGGCTGCCGCCCTCTTCTGTTCCAAGACCGGTCTCCTAAATCTTAAGGTGCATGACGCCGTGCTCATCGTCGATTGCGGTGGCGGCACGGTCGATTTGATCGCATACGAAGTCGAGGACGAGAACCCCTTTACCGTCGCCGAATGCACGGCCGGTTCCGGTGACTCGTGCGGTTCGACTGCTCTGAACCGGAATTTCAGCAACATCCTGCGGACCAAGATTCGGAAGATGAAGTTGCCCGACGGCTCCAAGACCGCTGGTCGTGTGTATGCCAAGTGCATCATGGACTTCGAGAACCGGATCAAGGCCGACTTCCGGAATAACGGTCAGAAGTGGGCTGTGGATGTCGGTATCGAGGCCGAATTCCCCGAGGCTGGGATTGAAGAGGGATACATGACCTTCACAAACGAGGAGATCTTGCAGTGCTTCGAACCCGTCGTCAACCGCATCCTGGAACTTGTCCGGAACCAGATCATCGCTATCCAGGCACAAAACCGAACCCTCCAAAACATTCTCGTCGTCGGCGGTTTCGGCGCGTCAGAATACCTTTTCCAGCAAATCAAGCTTCACGTCCCGCCCCAGTTCCAGTCCAAGGTAGTACGCCCCATGGACTCAGTCGCTGCCATTGTCAAGGGCGCCGTCACTGCCGGTATTACCGAGAGAGTCATCACGCACCGTGTCGCCCGTCGCCATTACCTCATGGCCACCCTGCAACCCTTCAAGGAGGGCTACCACCCGGAGGCGTACCGCGTGCCCTCTCTCGACGGCAAGGACCGTTGCAAGTTCACTCGCCAGATTTTCGTCCAAAAGGGGCAAAAGGTCAAGATTGGCGAACCAGTCAAGGTCTCCTTCTTCCGGCAGGTCGCCCCCGGCGCCACCCTCATGTACGAGGATATTCTGTACGCTTGCGACGACGACGTCTGCCCAGAGTACACCAAGGATCCGAGTAAGTCTTGGCCCATCCAGTTTGATTGACCCAGTCCCTAACAAACCCAACAGGAATCAAGGAAGTGGTCACGCTCACATCAGACCTCTCGCGCAAGAACCTCGAGAAGGACTTTGAGCGGATGGACACGCCCCAAGGCACGTTCTACCGTGTATACTTTGACATTTACCTCACGCTGGATGGCTCCGAGTTCAGCGCTGAGCTCGTTTGCCAGGGCGAGGTTATGGGCCGGTGCAGGGCGCGGTTCAGGTAAAGATGCAGGCGGACGCGTCGGACGGGAGTTGCTGCTTTTTATTTCGCACCGCATCGGATCTCCACAGTGATACCTCTTGAAGTAAAATGGGCGTGTTTCGCATAGCAGGAAATGTGCGGCTCATACATATAACGCCATGCCGAGTTCGGTTGGAGTGTTGCCGGTTGTTCGGCTTGAAGCCACCTTGGATGGAGATGGACGGAAGGAAAAGGGGAGGTTAATTTTTTACGAACGGAGGGAAACGGAACGGGCCAACACCAACCATCCTGTATCGGACTCGCGGGTTCAGGCAGCACGACTCCCATCGCGGGATAGGGAAGGCAAGCGGCCTCTTGAAGGTGTTACATCGATAGATCTAGTTCGTTGAGTTGACGCAGTTGACGCCATTTTGGTCCATGAGCCTAGCCGCAACGGCCGTTATGTCCTTTGGCGTCCGAACAATGAAGATGGCGTTGCTGCCCATCCCGTCCAGGAAGCAGGGACCTGCAACCCTCCCCTCGTCCCGTCTCAGCTTACCAAGAACGGTCCTGGTTCGGGACAGGAACCAATCGCTCCTGCATCATCATCGCCTACAAGCCACCAGCCAATGTTGTTTTCAGGCTTGATTCTCCTTCATACAATCTGGCAGGAGTCACCAGTGGGAAACTAGGGTAAAATGGCAACTCGACCCGGCTACCGGAATGCATTCACACCTTCCATCGTTACCTAGCAACGGAGCACTAGAACTCGAAATAAACCAAATGTCGATTGAACGCTTTTAAAATGGCTTCATCGTTTACTCCCATTCTCCTCCATCGCCAACCGTAATTTCTCGACCCCCTAGTTCTCTGACTCAAGTTCATGATTCTTTAGTTGATATATCTTCGTTTCTATCCTTTCTTTCGGCCCTGGGTATCGAAGGTCGAGCCTCACATCATCCGTCACCGACAGTCCTGTACCATTTCCGACGCATTTCTAGCTCTTAGCTATTTCAGCATAACGAAAATGACCAGAATGCCCGAGCACCCCATCAGCATGCCACGGCCAACCTGGCTTAAGGAGCTACACGGAAACCCCAAGTCGGCATGCCGGGACAAGAACAAGACTCGCCGAAATCAGGTTGGCAGGCTCACCAAGGGATTTCTCTTTTCACTATCACTGTTCACTGGTCGAGCCGCCGCTTTTCACTTTGCCCCCAGTGGCAGTGGGCCAGCCAGTATCAGAACCGCCAGAACGACACCCGGTGATGATACTATCTTGTAGGACAAGGTCGCTGGCAACGTGGTGGGCACATCGGTCAAATCGACAACCCCGGCGGACTCGACGAACATCACAACAGCTGGCTCACTAAGCGACCGCACTCCAATCCAACTGACGGTTGTAAACAGTTGCGGGGAGCCAATATGGCCGGGCATTGTAACTCAGAACGGCATTGGGCCTGAAACCGGTGGTTATAAGTTGACGCCAGGTAGTAGCAAGATGATGTTCGTCAGCGCAGATTGGGCAGGGCGCATCTAGGGGAGGACAAACTGCTCGTTCAACAGTGATGGCAGCGGGCCGAGCACCTTCAATGGTGTGAACGGGCATGGAGCCGCCTGCTTGACTGGCGACTGTCTCGGGAAACTGAATTGCCAATTTGCGGTAAGTCTCTCTTGCAGTAAACAAACCCTTTAGTTGAGGCTGACCCATCCCCCTAGGGCCAAGTTCCCACCACTCTTGCCGAATTCACACTGCAAGGTGGCGACTTCAACGACCAAACCTTCTACGACATCTCCCTAGTCGACGGCTACAACCTCCCCCTCGCCATCATCTACCACCCGGCCCCAAACACAACCTGGATCCCGCCCAACCTCACCAATTGCGCCTGCATCGCCACGGCGGGTTATCTCTCCCCCTCATCCTCGACATCCCTACACCCCTCTCCGGACCTTTCCGCCCTCAATACCAACACCACCTACCCGATGCCGTACGAATCCGTGGAGACAAACAGCACAATCCAAAGCTGGTGCCCATCCCAACTTCAGCAATACCCCCCTCACAACAAACCAGGATCGGGGCCAGGCCAAGGAGCAGACGGACCCGACACCCTCCCTAACCCAGCCGACGGCGCCGGCAACAGCAGCAGTTGGGCACCGCGGCCCTCCTTCCAACCCTGCCTCTCCCCCTGCAGCGCGACGCACGAAGCCGCCGACTGCTGCACGGGGCCCTACAACGATCCCGGCGTGTGCGTGCCGAGCACGTATGCGCGGCGCGCCAAGCGTGTGTGCCCGGACGCCTACAGCTTCGCGTACGACGACCGCGCAAGCACCTTTGTCGTGCCCGCTGGAGGCGGCTGGGAGGTCCGTTTCTGTCCCCGCGGCAGGAGCACGGATATCCTGGGGGCGTTTGGCGAGCAGGTGAGGTCTGTTGGGGCGGGGGCTGGGTTGGATGCCGAGGGGTGGGGGAGGGTGAGGGATTGGGGGTATGTGGAGAAGAGGTGGAGGGGTGGTGGAGGGTTGACTAGGGGGAAGGTGAGCTTGGGGGTGGTGGTTGTTGGGTTGGTTGTGGCGGCGGTAGGTGGTTCGGTGTTCTGAGACGTAAATACCTTGCGTAAGTATCGGGCATTGAGATACCTTGTTCCGACAGAGGGTGTTGACTGGGGATGGGATCTCCTATGCATAGACCTAGATATCCTAGAAAAGAATCACTTGTTATCCACCCATGACACGCGTTTTGATCGACTGGGAAAGAAAGCTGTTGACCGCATGATTGCAAAATGGTGGAAGGAGATCATCACTCAGCTGTCTGTCTGTACCAAGCAAAGTCTATTCGCCTCTAACAACCGTAGAACGGGCACCCAGTGTCCCCCAGCGCTAAAATCATTGGGCATCACGCCTATCCAGCCAGCAGCCTCCCCAAATACACCCCACACCCCCTCACCCCCTCTTCGCCTTCCTCCGGCGCTCCCACTCCGCCCTCTCCTCATCATCACTCCCACTAAACTCGGCATCCTCATCCTCCTCCTCCTTCTCCTCTCGCCTCGACGACGACGACGCTGCCACCGCCACCTTCCCCCCCTTCACCTCATCCGCACTAACAAAATCCCCCGCATTCAGCGCCGCATACTCATGCTTGCGAATCACCTCCTTCAACCCCTCATTCCGCGGATCCACCAGCTGCAGCGGCGTCAGCCCCCCGCGGTTCTTGATCCGCGCGCTCGACCCGGCCTCCAGCATCATCTCCACCAGCGCGTTGCCAAACTCCCGCTGGCCCGCCGGCTCCCCGTTGATCCAGCGGACGGCGGTGTGCAGGGGCGTGTCGCCGTCGGACCGGTTGATGGGGTCGCATTCGAAGCCGGGTTGGTCGAGGAGGAGGTCGATGATCTCGTAGTTGCCTTGCGCGGCGGCTTCGTGGTAGAGGTGGTTGCCGAGGACGGTGGTGGTGCGGTTGAGGAGGGTGGCGATCGCGTCGTCGTTGTTGTGCAGGGGGGGGGTGGACAGGATTTCGGTCAGGAGGTCGGTGTTGTTGCGCCGGCAGGCTTCGATGAGCAGTTCGCGGGTTGAGGCGCCCTGGTGGGAGGGGGGGGAGGGTTAGTTTAGTGGGTTGGGGGGTGGGGGGATGGGAGGGGGGAGAGCGAACCTCGTGTTCTTCTTCCTTTGCCCGGTTGGCCATTGTGATGGTTTGGGGGGGTGTTTCGGTTTGGTGTTGTTGGTGGATTGGAGGGGCGCAAGGGAAGGGGACCAGAACCAAGCTGGAAGCTTGTCGTGTGGATGGGAAGTTGTGGGAAAGAGAAAGATGCGAGTTAAGTTTGGCCGTTTACTATTTGGGTGCCGGATCACAGCCACAACCGCGCGGCTACTTAGCTATCGGTCTAAGTCTTGGTCCGGCGTGTTTGGTGTCAGGGCGGCAACCTCTTAGGAGGTGGCAGTGAGAATGGTTGGGACCCCACCAACGCCCGGCTGATCGGGACCCACTCCATGGCGGGGCTTCGATCCTGTCCCTGTCTCACCTAACAGTGCACTATTGCATACTATGGAGCATGAGCCCCTGAGTCGGGAGATACTTAGCGAGGATATTCCAGCTAGTTATGAAATCCCCTTTTTTCTTGAATACTGAGTAAAACGTTGAGGGAATGCACAACACATTTGCATCAGTTGAGCGTAGTGGAAGATGCAAGGAGAAAGGGTTAGGGTTAATTAGAGTTCCTGGGCCCCCACCATCCCATCGTTTTCGACAGCCAGTCCCACTTTAAAGATTTACAAGGCATCTGTCTGTCATCTGAGCAGAAGGGTGACTGAATAGCCACGAGTCAATCCACCAACATCCCAGCTGCACGCCTTCGCTCTTTTCAGCACCATCAGCATTCAACCTACAATCGAGGACAGGAGCCCGTTCACAACAAACCCTGTAACAGACAGTGCAGAGTCTGCTTGGTGAATCATCTCATCGCGGGGCACCTCAATCTTCACTCAGCTTCTCCAGTGCCTTGCACATAGGCTACCCGAACATTTCGACTACCCACTCCTTCAACTTCAATCAAGATGCCCATCCTCTGTCCGCCCCCTCTCCCCCTCCCCACCCCCCCACCACCTCACTAACCCCCCATCCAGTCTGCCCCTACTGCGCCAACCTGCTCATCCTCTCCCGGATGGACACGGGCGGCAACCGGCTCGAGTGCCGCACCTGTCCCTACCAGCACGCCATCGAGATGCCCATCTACTCGCGCAAGAACTTCCCGCGCCAGGAGAAGGAGGACGTGTTCGGCGGGCCGGGCGCGTGGGACAACGCGCAGAAGGGCCGCGTGCAGTGTCCGACGGCGGATTGTAATGGGGACGAGGCGGCTTTCTTTCAGGTGCAGATTCGCAGTGCGGATGAGCCGATGACGACGTTTTATAAGGTTAGTTTCCCTTGTTGCCTTTTAGATGGTTGATCGGGGGCGGGACTGATGAGAGATGATAGTGTATGACGTGTGGGCATCGGTGGAGAGAAAACTGATGGGAAACGGTGCTGGTTGTCGGCGGATGGGATGGTGGAACGTCACAAAGGAGCATTGCGAGGCGTTATATGGGTTTGGGTAAATTTGTTTCTTCATTTAAGGGTATGCTCAACTATGTAGACAATGCATGTCAACGGCTTTGGAGCTGTGAGCCTTGGGCGGCCATGCTCTTTGTCGAGTCTCTGGCCGTCGATCTGTTCTCTTCCTTCCGTCTGCCCGTAAGGGCGAAGTGCTGTTGCAGGTTGTAGGCTGCTGCTCACCACCGTGGTCGCTGGTGCGTACTCTTGTGTGGTCTTTTCCCTCTTCTAGTCGAAGCGCAAAGCGGTTTGTAGGTAACGCGACACCGAAGTTGAATCAACTCGGTTGGCCCTAATTTGCCCATCTCTTGCCAACATCAGGCCACATCAGCCTTCGCGATGCCATTCCACTGCCGTCTTCATCCCTTCCATGATCAAGGCATGCGCGAGATCGGGGCTAATGATGTCGTGTCGGAACTTCTCCTGTTGCAGGAGCTCGAGCATCTTGAGGGTCGCGGTCGGAAATGTGAGGTACTTCAAGTACGGCGGGCGTGTCCAGTACTGCAGATAATTGAGGTACGCGACGAAGGAGGGGTTCACGAGAAACTTGCGGGACGCAAGATAGTTGAGATACTGCGGGTTCGCCAGAGCCTGGACAAACTATTGGTCCGTCAGCTTCCTGGGCGCTAGAAGTGAAGCGAAAACATAAAACACACCTCGAGCTCAAGTTCGAATCTCGAATGCCCACCATGCTTTGGCTCATCTGGGCCATTGTCGGGCACGGGCGGCGGATCCAAGGCCGCACTATCCACCGACATAGGCCCGGATTCCATTGTGAATGCGCGATCGTTTTGGATGAACGGAGTGCGGGTTGAACCCTGCCTGGTTTCCAAGTCGTGAAAGTCCCACGAAGCAAGGTGGGTTGTCGGTTTCTGTGGAGGAGCAGCTGGGGTTGCGAATGGGGGAATGGTAATGGGCGATGGATGGTGATGGATGGTGATGTTCAAGCTGTGTCAAGGCTGGACTAAGGCGCTCGTGGTGCTTCCTGGTGGGGTCAGGTTACAGCGCCGAGTTACAGTGGGTCAGTGGAACCAATCACCCCACATGGCCTGCAGGAACGCCACGCCCAGAACGGAACTTAAACATGTGAACAGCTGGAGGACAACATCCCAATTCTATCTTGGTGCTCAACAACGACCAAGGGACTCATCATCCACACTCCTTTAGCCTTTTGAATTATTTGTGCCTAGGCATATCTATACGTCGGATTTGTCTAAGAAGCAATTCGGCCTCTTTATTAGCCATCGCCGTTGGGGTTCACACATCCTCAACGGGGTCAATTTGGCTACCGAGCAAGGCGCTTAAGATAACTGAAGATGTCTTCGGAGGACGGCCTCCCAAATGTGGCCGACATACCTCCGCTATCACCGCCCGTGTTCGCTTTTGCGAGGCTTCTAGAACCCCAGTACCTTCTCGTCATCTTCAGCGCACTTGGCATCATATGGCTTGGCGCCCATGGCTCGCTTCGTCGACCGCCCTCAGCGGCGCCGCCAGAACCGAAGAAGGGAGAGAAGAAGCGGGAGGAGGAAAAATTCGTGGAAGGGCTCGTTGCCTCGGACGTCATCCGGTTCCCCCTCATGCTCGCCGCCGTCCTGATTGGGCTCTACTACCTGATCCACTGGCTGCAGGACCCGGCCATCCTGAACAAGATCCTCCGGTATTACATGTCCATCATGTCGATCGCCGGTTTGAGCACTCTTGTTGGCGATGCGTTGGACAATTTGACAAGTCTTGTTTTTCCAACTGCGTGGGCGGATGGCAGGGGGCAGGTTCACTATATCGACTCTGACCGGTGCTGTCAATACGTGATCGACAAGGACACCGGCAACCAGGTTGTCGTCAAGGAGAAGACAACCCCATTGCCTGGTCGTTTTTCCCATCTTAGACTATCACGGCGCGCGAGGGAGTTTCTCTGGGAGCTGCGTTTCTTATTCACCGAGGACTGGACGGTTCGACTTGTTATCTACAGCAGGCTCCTCATCAAGATGGAACTCCGGCTCAACGATATGTTCCGCTTCTCCATTGCCGGGGCAGTTGCTCTAGCGTACCATTGGCTTGGATGGGATGCGCTTTCTAACCTGCTCAGCTTAGCCATGTGCTACTTCTCCTTCTTGATGATCTCCCCCACGTCCTTCACCATTGGTAGCATGGTCTTGGCCAGCCTCTTCGTCTATGACGTTGTCATGGTCTTCTACACGTACGCCCCCTCCCCATCCACAGTCTACTCACGCTAACCCCCCTGTTCCAGCCCCTTCATGATTGCAGTCGCTAAGAGCATCGACGCTCCTATCAAACTGGTTTTTACCAGCGCAAAAGGCGCCAGCATGCTCGGACTCGGCGACATTGTAGTTCCAGGCATGCTGATGGCGCTGGCGCTGCGCTTCGACCTGTACCAGCATTACCAGCGGAAGACCACGCTGGAGCCGGTACAATTATCAACCGAGACCACCGCAACGACAACCACCACCACGCAGCACCGGCGCGTGAAAGCCCCCTACGTCGACACCCGCGGCCAGTGGGGCAACCGGTTCTGGACGACGCCGCTCGGCCGCTTCTCTCCCGTGCGCGAGGCCACCGACGCCATCTCGGCCACCGCCTTCCCCAAGCCCTATTTCTACGCCTCCCTCGCCGGCTACGCCGCTGGCATGCTCGTCACCCTGATCATCATGCTCGTCTTCAACCATGGCCAGCCGGCGCTGCTGTACCTGGTGCCGGGCGTGACGGGGTCGCTGTGGCTGACGGGGTTGGTAAGGGGGGAGATTAAGGATATGTGGGGGTACACGGAGGACGGAAGTCTGGATACCGAGGATGTGGTCGTGGAGGTGGATGGGGCGGGGAAGGTGGTGAAGGAGAGCGCGGGGAAGAGGAGGGATGGGGGTGGTGAGGAAGGGGATAAAGTGGAGGGCGGAGACAAGAAAAAGGAGGAGGCGGAGAGGCAAGCAAAGGTCGAGGCGGAGTTTGAAATGGGCCCTCTCAATCTCACGCCTGGACACCATGAGCTGTTTTTGCTTTCGGTAACCGCACCGCGGGCGATCGTGACGGTGGCTTAGGGGGCTGGCCGTACCGGTACTATGTTACACGTATACCGGATGCTCCGCTGGCTTAGGTGAACTTGTCTCGGTGGTTGTCCCATAGAATTGGGATAGAACAAAAAGAGCGAGTTGCATTCTAATAGACAGGAAAGTAAAATAGATGAGGTTTTCCTTCTAGTAGCTGAAGTGGTGACGCAAATCCGGTCTCTGGGGGGAACCCAACCGTTTTAAGGACTTAAGGCAAGACACCCTTGGAGTACATACAACTCCTTTCCGCTGCAAAACAATGACCAAAAGTCGGACAGTGGTATGTGTTCACTGGCCAAGCAAGGAGATTGTAAATGGAAGGTACGCTAGACGCTTTATCGAACCATACGGAAAGCAATTGCATTCCGGGGAAACGGCATTGGGCTTTGAGAGTCATAGTGACCTCCCACAAAAGTTGAGGGAGGATAAAAAAAGAAGAGGCAATAAAGAGGTCAAAATCTCGAGTTTAGAAAGAGGAGAGGGTTTTGCACACCAGGTTGCACTGCATGAAGCATCTCCTGCACGAACAACTAGGCGACTCCGACCAGCCGCAGTTCGGGCTGACTCCATCGAACTCCGACTTTCACAAACGCTCTCACCCTTAACCTCAAACCATCTGATGAGGATGCCGCCAAAGCCCACAACACCGGACATATCTCGCCATCAGTTGACATTTTTGGATAAGCGGAAATAAAACCGAATCTCAAAACATAGATTCGCAGATAAGGGCCGATTGCCAAGATGTCTCGCGCAGAGCCCGTCATCGCGCAATGGATCCTCGACACCCGATCCTGGTATCCCGAGGTGACCCAAACAAAGCAACTTGAAACCCACGTGAGTGCATACATATTCAACCCCCTAACCCATCACCATTTAGCAACCTCCCCCAACCCACCACAGAACTAACTAACTAACCACCCCCCACCAGGCCGCGCGCGCCTTCGCCCTCCTCCCGCCCACCTCCCGCGCGCCCATCCTCCGCTACCACCACGCGCGCGACGCCAAGATGGCGCTGGCCTCCGCCCTGCTCAAGCACTACGCAGTGGCACGGCTGATGTCAACGGCAACAGCAACGGCGGCGGGCACGGGCACGGCGGCAGCAACGGCAACGGCGACGGGTAAGGAAAAGGCAGCAGCCTGGTTAGCGACGCTGGCGACGCCCTTCACGCGCGACGCGCGTACCAAGCCCGTCTGGATCGACCCGGCCACGGGCGCGCAGCCGGTCGCGTTCAATGTGTCGCATCAGGCGGGGGTGGTGGCGATTGTGGCGGTGGCGGGGTACCGAGGGGTGGGTGATGGGAGTGCTGTGGATGGGGCGGAGGTTGAGGTGGGGGTGGATGTGGTGTGCACGTCGGAGCGGCGGGCGCGCGACCATGCCATGCTGGCCGGGGAGGGGTGGCCGGCGTTTGTGGACATGCATGCCGATGTGTTTGCGCCGGGCGAGGTGGCTTACCTGAAGCACCGCGTGCTGGAGGCCGTGCCGGGGCTGGCGGCGGCGGCGGCGGGGACGGTGGAACGGGTCAGTGATGCGAAGCTACGCGCCTTCTATACGCTGTGGGCGCTGCGCGAGGCCTATGTGAAGCTGACTGGTGAGGCGCTGCTGGCGGAGTGGCTGAAGGAGTTGGAGTTCCGTGGGTTTCGGCCGCCGGCGCCCACGGCTTGGTGGGATGTGCCGGGGAGGGAGGAGGATGGGGAGGTGGTGAGGGACATTGAGATTTGGTTCAAGAAGAGGCGGGTCGAGGACGTGAATATGTGTCTGAGGTCGATGGGGGAGGACTACATGATTGCTACGGCCGTGAGGACGCCGGGGAGGAAGGAGGATGGGCTGGGGTGGGAGCTGGGGCCGTACGAAGTGTTGTCGCTAGAGCAGGTTCTGGACTTTGCGGAGGGTAGTGGATGATATGGTTGTATGTGATGTTTGGCTCATACTTTGGGGAATGGGATGTCCCACATAATTTGCGACCACGATCTTTACCTCGCGCAACATTGTTACACCTCTGGGAGAAGGTAGACGTAGGAGACAAAACGAAAAGGCCCATGACCACATCTCTTTGCCTCGGTTAGACAGAGCGCTGCGAAGCAGGTGCGAACTCTGGGCATGCTGTCCCATGATCGAAAGCACCAATCGATCCCGCTAGGTTCCTCCGTGCTTCCCTTGCCCCTTTGGGAGTAAAAAGAGGGCATCGACTGGGTTGGCGAGGCCCAGAATTGAAACATTTTTTCCCCAGCTGAGCTCACAACAGCTAAGCCAGGACCACCCCTGAAGCAAAAGAATAAAAGAGCATCCCACCCTCAGCTCAATCGAGCAAAAGTATCATCCACATTCTCCTCCGGGAAGGCTCGAACTTCCAACCTCCTGATTAACAGTCAGACGCGCTAGCCAATTGCGCCACAGAGGATGAATGAATGGTTGAATGGTTAGTGTTTTGGGTAGGATCCCCCGTTCAAGAGGACAGAGTGTGGGATTTCGGCTGCTCGGATCTGCGGTTGCGGGTTATGGTGGGTCCCGGAGGTCGCTTGAAAGTTTTGCGGGAAGCGGGCCCGGAGCTCAGAGCTCAGCGACCTAGCTCGGGAAAGTTGTTGCGAGGGTTAGTGAGTTTGTAGATAAAATACTGCATATGGCAGGGATGAGCTGGTGAAAGCTTCGGAGCCTGGGCTTCACCGACATGTTGGGTAAAACGACGAGTCGTCACAGCTGTGACGGGATCGAGTTTGTCGGCGCACCAATAATGGCATGACAACTGGAGGCTGGGACTGAGACATTGGCTAGCTCTGTCTCTTTCTCGTGGGGGAGGGGCAACAGTCTAGCTATTGTATTTCATCGCCGGGAGAGTCGGCGATGGCCTCACCCCCATGGGCCCGACATCGCGAGAGTAAAAATGGGGATTGGGAAATTCAACTTTTGCGCAGCCCATCGGACCAACCGGCACAAAACTAACGCAGAAGAAGCTGACCGCCGTCGGGAATGACGTCGCTTTTGACAGAGCCTCGTTTGGGTCTTCTGGGTCGCGGTCTTTGGAGATTCGGTTGTCGGATGGGGCTTCAACCTTTGTCTTCAGGTTATTGGCTGTTTCACTACTGCCAAGATGTGGCTGCAAGGACTTGCGTCATCCAAGGGTCTTTTTCGCTGGGAACTACAGACCGACCCACCACAGCTTTGTCCCACTAGCAAGACACTACCACTAATCACGCCTCTTGCAACTCAGGGTAAGCTTGATCAGATGTGATGGATGTCTTGACTACTGATCAATGGTGGATGAGTTGGGCATCGCCTGCCGACGTAACCATGGTTGGCCGTCTCTTTATCCACTCGGCCCCGGGCTTGATCGCATCTGTAAACTTTTCTTTCTCGCCTCGACATCCTCACCCAACTCTTCTACTCCCATCTTTCTATCGGTCGTGCCTTCCAAGTCGGTACCACACATTGATTTCTGCCCTATCACCTCCCGGTACTCGTTCAGGCTCGCACAACACCATCACACTGCTTCCCTCAAGTCAATATCAGTCTTCGAGTAAGACCGGCGTGCCACTGTCTTAAGAGTGCGAAGGCAGCCAGGAGAACCAGTCGCCGGTATTTATTACCCCAGTTTTGCTGGTAATTCCACCGGTTTGCACCTCGTCTCTGCGACACCCTCCGTTTACGTAGTCTTCGCATTGCGCAAACGCAAGCTGAAGGGGCCGGGACACGCAACTTGACCTTCTATCGGTCCCACCGCCACAAGCCAGCAAACTAAGATGTCACGAAGTAAGATTTACTCTTTGATTCCGCCAAGTAGCCGTTTTTAACCCCAACTACAGCAACGAGTCTAGCCCCAGTGGCCCTCACACTCGTCGCCGGATCGCTCGTCCTCCTCTGGTTCGTCATCCTCTCAGGTGTCACACACACCTCGCCGCTCCGCCAGACCTATTTCCTCCGCGCCGACACATCCGGCATCGAAGGCGCGCGCTCCATCTCACAATGGACCTTTTTCAAGGTCTGCGGCGACGGCAACACCGACTGCGGCCCCTCGCGCCCGGGCCTCCCCCTGGGCGACGCCTGGGCTAGCAACACCCGCAACGCTCCGTCTGAGCTGATCGGCAGCCACGGAAACGATACTACCAGCTACTTCTACTGGTACATGTGGCGCTTCGGATGGGTCTTCTTCCTGATCGCCCTGTTCTTCGAGGTGCTGGCCTTTTTCTCCGGCTTCCTCGCTCTGTGCAGCAGGCTAGGTTCGGTGTTTACAGGGCTGCTCTCGCTCGTCGCCCTATTCTTCCTGACTCTCGCCGTCTCCTTGATGACGTACGTCCCCCTAACGTCCCCCCTACCCCTTATAGCCATTCATCTCAAACATCTAAACTAACGCACCACCCAACCACAGCGCCACCTTCGTCAAGATGCGCGACGTCTTCATCCGCGAGGGCCGCGACGCCTCGCTCGGCAGGTACGCATTCGGCTTCAGCTGGGGCGCGTGGGCCCTGCTACTCATC
Source organism: Chaetomium tenue (assembly GCF_020726465.1). NCBI lineage: Eukaryota > Fungi > Ascomycota > Sordariomycetes > Sordariales > Chaetomiaceae > Chaetomium > Chaetomium tenue. Next base: position 2,768,991 of record NW_027117333.1, on the reverse strand, counting down.
AGCACCATTCTCTTCTGCCTCGCCCGCAACAAGCGCAAGGACACCACCGCCACCGTCGCGCCGGCTCCCGGGGCCGCCGGCCGTTCGCGCCGCGTCTGGCCCTGGCAGAAGCGCACCGACGGGCGCCGCGTGAAGGAGGACTACGCCTGAGTGAGACCGCAGCTTGACGGCCAGTGGTAGGAGAAGTGGGGTAGGTAGGACGGTGGATGGGATATGATGTGAGATGTGAAATGACGGAGCGGTAGTGACGGTCAGATTGCAACCAACTCGCGCGCAAGATACCCTCGCTATTTATGATTGATACCAGCGGCATTCTAGTTTGCTATACTTGCATGGAGGAATTGGGATTCCTCATAATCTTATTAGCCACATTGCGAAGGGCGTATTCAGGGGAAGGGGGGACATTCGCTAGCAACCTTCCATATATTTAATTAATACCAATCTCTCTCGTGTCACTGAGCAGCCAAAATGGACCATTATATCCCGGCTTTTCCGTCTGAGCGGCATTATCTTCCTCGAGGGCGAGCGTGTACACGAACGCACTCCTCTTTCTCTACCAATGCGATCCTCTGAATTTAGGTAGTTTCCCGACGAACAACAGAGCCCCCCACGACACCAACCTCATCGCCACGTAACATGATGCAAGGACCAACGAAACGAAACAGAGACAAACAAGCGGCCAAAGGAACAAGCAAAGAAACACATTTCACATGCCCGCCCCGGGGAGGTAATCCATTATGAGAAAGGCCAAACCAAGAAATATATCACACACGACACTCAAGAAAGGAAGAAGATGGTATGTTTGCTCAGGCCAAACGGCCCAAGCAAGGCGCTTATCCGCCAGGAATAATCGCCCTGGGCCCAGCAAGGCCCCGTGCCTCCGCGGGACACAACCGAAAGAGAAACAGAACCCCTGACCCCCGCGAGCCCCCCTTTGCCCATCCCTTTAGTAAGTAAACATACTAATGGAACCACCACCCAAACCCGGCCAACCCCAACCACCCACCAACATACCCCGAATTCAAACCCCCCGATAACACAGAGAGAGAGAGAAAGAGTTAGAGAGATAGATAGAAAACCAGCCCCCTCCTCCACATCAAGCCCCAGCCAACGGACTCCCCACCGGACTAATGGTATCAAGCGGCGCGGCGTGCAACGCCGGCTTCAGCCCCCCATCCCTCAACAAGCCCTTCCGTTTCCGCTCCAGGACATCGCGCACCCACTGCGCGACCTCATAATCGCCCTCGGCGACCTGGCCCGAGGGGTGGTTGAGGGAGAGCTCGCCGGCAGCGTCGGCGAGGGCGTCGTCGGCGGCGGCGGCCTCGGCCTCGGCGTCCTCGGCGATGGTCTCGGGCTTGCCGAGGGTCTTGATCCAGGGGTGGGCGAGCAGCATGGGGTAGGTGTGGCGTTTGTGTGGGTTTTTGTTGAGGCAGCTTTGCACGAAGTCTTGCGCGAGGGCCGAGTAGCCTTCGGTGGGTAGGCCGGGCGGGTCGCCTTCGACGATGGCCTGGGGAGTGGGTTAGTTTTGGGGTTTTGTGGTGGGAGGGGATGGGGTGCTTACGCTGAGCTGGCTGAAGATGGTGCTCGATACCTCGGGTGGGTAGGGGTATTTCCCCATGGCGCATTCGATGATGGTTAGCCCGAGACTCCAGATGTCGCTTTGTACGTTGTACGTCCCGGCTGCGGAACCTGCGGCACCTGGGGTCATGGCGCCGCCGCTGATGCGCTCCGGCGCCATGTAGCTCTGGCAGCCGATGTTGGTCTTGGCGATGCTGGCCACCAGGTTACCCGACACGCCAAAATCGCAGATTTTGACCTGCCCGTTGCTGTTGACCAGGATGTTGGTGGGTTTCACGTCGCGGTGGATGATGTTGTGGTCGTCCTTGAGCGTCTTAAGACCAACGATTGTGGCAAACGTGATCTTGCGCAGTACGTTTTCGGGGATGCCGCCCACGTACAACTTGTCGATACTCCCGCCGTCCATATACTCGATGCACATGTAGACTGCGCCTTCTTGGTAGAAGGCGCCGTAGAAGTCGATGATGTAGGGTGAAACGCACTCGTGCAGGATCACGAGCTCTTTAAGGATAGTGGTGAACTTGGCCTGGTCGAGCTCGAGTCGGATCTCCTTCATGGCCATGACCACCCCTGACGTCGTGGGCCCGGTGTTCCCGCTGGGCGATACATCCGGCGACTCCTCCGGCTCGCTCGACGATTGCAATGAAACCGACGACTTGAACTTGCTCAACCCCTGGCCAAACCGCGGTGCTTTCGGCCTGGCATGCCTGACCTTGTAGACGGTTCCGTAGTTGCCCTTGCCGAGCTCGTCCATGACATCGATCTCGTCGAGCGAGATGGAGAAAGTTTGGCCATTGGCAAAGTTAACCCCTGTCCGCGTGATCGTTGCCGCGCCATCGAACGTGATCCAGCCCTTATCCGCGTCGATATAGTTTTTGAAATCGCTCAACTTGGAACCTCGCCCCTCCCCGTTCACTGACGGTTGATTCCCCGCGTCGTCGCCGAGATCCCCCAGTTTCGGCGTCGGGCTCGGCGATGCACCTCCAGATCCTGGTAAGTTCCCCAGCTTCATCGCCCTCCTTTCGCTTAGGCTTGGGGGTTTCCTCGCACTTGGTACTGCGGGTGCCGACTTCGGAAACCCCGGAGGCAAGGGCCGGGACATGCTTGGCGGCAGCTTGAGGTTGGGAGGCATGCCACCCGGCTGCCCGCCACCGCCTCCGGGCCCTGCCATGTTCATGTTCATGTTCATGTTTATGTTCATGTTCGCCGCCGAGCTGGCTGCCCTGGCGGCCATGTTCATGCGCTGCTCTTGGAGGGCTCGTGCTTTTTGCATAATATCGGATGGCAGACTAGTTGCGCTCGGCGCGGGTCTCCTCGCCGTATTCAATAGCCCGGTGACGCTCGAAGTAGGGTTCATGTGGGTGAGGTTTTGCGGATCGGAAACCGTCCGTAGGGAAGGTACCCGGCGAGGCGGCTCGCTCGGGGAGAAACTCGGTTGGACATCGGAGCTCGAACTTGGGGGGTCGAGGGGTGTGCTTGCCTCGGAATCGTCGTCGGCAAATCCTGGTGAAGCTGGATTGCTCGGCCCATACTCGTCCGCCGGCGTGACGGGTTCGGACGTGCCACCGTAGTCGGCCATTGTGCTGGTGCCGGGAGCAAGGTGGGGTTTGGTGGGGTTGAGTAGGGAGGTCCGGTCTACCTGATGCCCAACATGTGTCGCGGAGGATGTCTTCGGGGTTATAGCTGGCCTGGCTTAGTTCATGGGCTTTGGGGTTTGCGGGCTTGTTGGCTTGTTCAACAAAATAAAATAAAAGATCAAGCCTGCCTATGCAAGGCGCTGAGGTCCAAGAGGTGTGGGTACCGGCAACAGGTCGAGCAGTTCTTGTTCGTTTTCCAAGGCAGCGTGAGACAAGAACCTTGTTGATCACAACGCTGGCTTTTCTAAACCGGTGGCAAGCCTCGTGGGGAAGGCGTCTCAAGAATTGGTCGAGTCTGCTGCGGGTAGGCGAGAGAAAATTCTATCGCATGGAAGTCTGCCCCCGAGGAAGGTAGTAGTCCGATAGGATTGGGCCGGAAGCGGGATCGAGACCTCAAAACGGCTTTCCCAGTCGGCCAGTGCGGGCAAACCGAGCTGACCCTTAGGGGTTTGATTGGCCACTACCGGGCCGGATGGAGCTCCTGGAGGCGGGCTTAGGCGGGCTCCCCAGAGCCGCGACAACAAGCAACAGTCCACGAGGGCGAAATCGATAGTCCTCTTGCCCCAAAACAGTACTTCGGCGTATCCCTTTCGAGCCGCGCCGCGCCTACGTCTAACTTGGAAAACAGAAAACAGGGCTGCCAAAAATGAGAACAGGCTGGCGCAAGATGGATTGCCTGTCTCCGTCCCAATCACACATTTTGGGGTGTGGCACCAGTAGGGGCTTTTGCTCCGGTTTCCCTCCAGGGCCTTGACTACCTGAGTCGAAATGCCAGGGTTCAATCCAGGTTCGCGTGTTCAGGGGACAAGGGGGGCGAAGGGGACGTTGAAGCAGTGGGGTTTGCTCCAAACCCCGCCATTGGCAGCGGCGTTGTCCCCCGCCTATCAAGAGATGGGAGGCGGACTGCTGGAAGAGAGATTGCCTAAACCAAGGTTGAATACGGAGGATTGTTACTTTTAGATATGCATATTCATTTTCCAGGAGGGTTAGAGGCCATGTGTGTTCGTTTTGAGATGCCGAACCGGTTTGTCGGACCACAAAGCAGGATGACGGCTCGACGGTTAGGCAACTGCATCCACGCAGGATGACGTCGGGGTTTAAGTCAAGCGAAAGATGCGGGGGGCAGCATTGGGGGTTTCTGGTTCGACCCGGGAATCGCTGGTGCTGAAGAACTTGCTGCGGCCCAACAGCGAAGAAGTACGAAAAACTAGCGATCTTGACACGGCAACTTGCCGCGAGGCCTTGGTCGGTGCAGCGAGGGGATGGCTCATGGTTGGGCCAGGTGGGGCCGGTTGAAGATGCCAAAGCAAGTTGCAGAAGTTGCCGTGTTTTAGCGTTTGTTTTCTGAAACAACCTTCAAAATCTAAGGGGTTAGTTGATTGGGCCAACTCAGCAAGGGCCGCGTCGGCTCTCATCGCCGCAGCCCCGCCGGCGATCTTATCGGGGGGAGGCCGCCAAACAGCCCCGGCAAGCCCCGGCAAGGCGGAAGAAACAAGAAGATGGAGGTTCCCGCCCTGGCCGTCTTCGACAGCCCCAACTTTGAGCAACTGCTGGCCTTGTCTCACCCAGCCTGTTCAAGACACCGTTGCTTTCACCGCCACGAAGGCCGCGTCCGACATTTCTGTCCTACAGCCTTAACTATTAGTTAACTAGTTACTGGGTGAAGTTTTTGGATCCCCGCGACGAGGCGATTTTGATATCTTACTTGTGACACTTGCTCAACCGTAAGTGCCGAACAACTGAACTCCCAAGTCCACCGCGACAACCTCGAGAGGCTACCTTGACTTTCGGGGGTTACTTTGACTCTCTCGAGTTGACTCTCCAGAGTCCCTCAAGTGTGACTGTGGCAGCCAAGCCATGCACTGATAACGCGCTTCATTTACCTCGGAGAACATAAATGGTGGAGTCGATCACCGAATACTCTTGGCTGTGCTGCCCGTTCAATCGGCAGCGGCAGCTGAAAATGACCTTTCCGTTCGACTTAAACTGTGATTGGACTGAGTGTCGGTAAGACATGCTTGTTGCGTTCGAACCTCTTTGTGGCGGGAATTGCGTCAAGAACAGCCAACCACAAGCCGTGCTGGAAACACGTTTCGAGATGAAGTCTCTTGTGTCAGAGGCCACCCAGAAGAGGGCAGACTGCCACACTGCGCCTCCTTGACAAAGTCTTTGGCGAGGCTGGGGCTGAAGGGAAAGGCAAGTGGTGCCGATGTTGTAGATTTCCAAAAGCGCGAGGTGAGTTGCCGATTTATTAGTCAATGCTTGTTTGAAGACTGCCCCTGGGATTCATCAAAGCGCAATCCGACGCTGCCCTGACTGAGAATTGGAATTCCCTCTTGCGTCTTGGTCCCAACGTCATCACTGATGCACGTTTCACGATCCAAGTGTCTGCTAGGCGCTTGGCGACCCCTTGGCATCCCTTGGCTCGCGCCAAGATAGAATTGCCAAGACCGCGCGGCCAGGATGACGTTTAATGAGAACCTCATCTTTCTCGAAGATACGGGCAAAATCTAAGTACCATTTTAACGGGGACTCAGCTGCGCCTTGCGTTGGCCTTATCGCGCGACTTGGAGCTCCTTACGCCCCAGGGGAGACCATTGAAGAGAGAGGCCATTCTTCAGACCGTCCAAGATGGTCTTCTTAATTTATCCCATCTCCTCGTTGCAACCTCCCCCAGATCCCTTCCAACTGATCGCCAACGGCATCAGCAAATTCTCTTTGTTATCCTGGGGCTCCTCTTACACTTTGGTGTATCACCGAATACAAAGCGCCTCCTTGGATCTCCACCAGATCCTTACCCGTGTCTCAGGGCTCCTTCTTCTCGATCGCCATTGCAGCATCACACTGCAATCGCAACATTAAATAGCCATTGGGCTTCGGTTGTATCCTTCAGCCCTCTAGGTTATCGACCCTGTTTCACACCAATTCTATCTCCTAGATAGAAAATCATCAAACAACGGGGACACTTGATGGGTTTACTCGACATACGCGCGCCGACTTCGTTGCGGCTTGCTTGGGGCGACTCCTGGGACCCTGCGTCAGTAACGGCCTCCTCACCCTTCGTCATCTTTAAGAAACCACAAGAAGCGCATCCATCCATCGACAATCTCGTTCTCCTCGTCTTTGGCGCCGTTTTAGAAGTCGTCTGCGTTAGCTTGCCCGGTTACATCATCGCGCGCTTGGGCCATTTCGATGCCGACAAGCAAAAGTTTCTAGCTAACCTCAATGTTATGCTATTTACGCCATGCTTGAGTAAGTCGCGGGTATATTGATGGTCTCGTGAGGGTTGTGGGCTGACGGTTGGTAGTTTTCACGAAGCTTGCATCGCAGTTGAACGCCGATAAACTCCTCGACCTCGGCATCATCCCCATCATCTTCGTCATCCAAACATTTGTCTCGTATCTCGTCTCTCGAATTGTGGCAAGATGTTTCGGCTTCAACAAACGGGCGTCCAACTTCGTCACGGCCATGGGCGTGTTTGGCAACTCCAACTCGCTGCCCATCTCTCTAGTCATCTCGCTCGCCCAGACGTTGAAAGGGCTACACTGGGACAGGATACCGGGTGACAATGACGACGAAGTGGCCGCGAGAGGTATTCTCTACCTGTTGGTCTTCCAGCAACTCGGGCAGCTGGTCAGATGGAGCTGGGGGTACCATGTGCTGCTGGCTCCCAAGTCAAAGTACCCAGAGTACACCGATGAGGCCGTTGAGGAGGGCCGCTATCACGACCAGGATGCGGAGTATGACAATGAGCCGCACGGTTCAATCGAAGGCGTCGACATCCTGGATGAGTCCGAAGACTATGACTACGGCCGGCCTTCAAGCCCGGCACACACCGACGATTCCGGGACCCACTACGAGCCAGCTGGTCGAACGCCTGTCGGGGGGTCTTCAGGGGCGTCACCGAACGACTCAGAGGACGATGAGCACGACGAGCCACGGAAAGGGAAGGGAAAGCCGGACACGACCGGCCTCGGCCTGACCGGTCATCTCCAGGGGCACGAAGACCTCGACAGGATTCTCTCGTTCCCGCGCATCCGCAGTACCGACGAATTTGAAGCGCCCCCGGGTATCAAGGGTGTCCCCGTGCGGGTGCGACGATTCGTCAGAAAGGCCGAGCTGAAGTATTGGAACTACCTCCAGACGACCGGCCGGCGCGCATACAACTCCCTCCCGCGCCCCGTCCAGGTCGCGCTCACGAAGCTCCACCACGCCTGGAAGCGCGTCTACAAGTTCCTTTGGGAGTTCATGAACCCGCCACTCTGGGCCATGCTCATCGCCGTCTTCATCGCCTCGGTCCCCGAGCTGCAGGCCCTCTTCTTCCGCGAGGGCTCCTTCATCAAGACGTCGGTCACCAGCGCCATCAGCTCGTCGGCCGGCGTCGCCGTGCCGCTCATCCTGGTCGTGCTGGGCGCCAACCTGGCGCGCAACACGCAGGCGCGCGACGACGAGGTCGAGCCCGAGGAGCGCGAGATCGGCACGCGCCTGCTTGTCGCCAGCCTCGTCAGCCGCATGCTGCTGCCCACCCTGGTCATGGCCCCCATCCTGGCCCTGTTCGCCAAGTTCGTCCCCGTCAGCATTCTCGACGACCCCATCTTTGTCATTGTTTGCTTCCTCCTCACCGGCGCCCCCAGCGCCCTGCAGCTGGCGCAGATCTGCCAGATCAACAATGTGTATGAGACGATTATGGGGCGCATCCTGTTTCAGAGCTATGTCGTTTGGTATGTATTTGGTTCTCCGTGGTGTTCTTGAAGATGAGTGTGTGCTAATGCATAACAGGATCCTACCGTCGACGCTCATTCTTGTTATGTGTGCGTTGGAGGTAGTGGAGTGGGCTAAGTGAGAGGGCGGTTTCGCCGGGGGTTGGGACGATGGTAGATTGGCATGTTAGCAGGTTAACGGCTTGGCGGGTTGACAGTTTGGCAGCTGCGGTTTCCTTGATTCTCTTCATACCACCCATCATTGGGCGGGACGACTGTAACAATCTGGATTTTACGGGTGGCGTTTGTGGGGGGTTTTGCATACCATGTTGCATGGTCGTGGGCATGGAAATGCCGCGTCTGGTTCTGGGTGCTTCGTCCTGCAACAGGAACCCGGCTTATTTCTCTTTTTTTACTACGAAAAGCATTGGGCTGGTCGGTCGGGTTGGTTGGAACACCACACCTGGCCCCGACCTGGTGGGGGAACTAGGAACACAAATAGAATGACTGGTGTCTGGACTGGCAGACAGATTGGGACACCGGGTGGTATCGAGTATGGCTATGACTCTACGGGGACGAGGGTTCTGTATTATTATTACTACAGCATAACGAAACTGCTGTTGGGAGGGGAAAATGGCATGACCTGCCTGGTATGATTATTGTATAATGACTGTATGGCTGGGGTTAATGGTGGTGGCGTTAACTACGCACCCTTGGCGTTTGGGGGTCAAATACCTAAATAATGTCTATTCTCGGTTGCACTCTGTTTCTCTGCGTTTCCACTGTGTCTACGGAATCTCCAAACCTTTGAGCCTGATATTGTGACCCAGTTTCTATAATTATAATCCGGGCCGTTGGAGGGGCGGGCGGGCGGCGGGGGTGCGGCGCGTTCAACGGCGATGGGGGTTTCAGGGGAGTTGTGCAGTTTTATCAGCCACCGGCTGTTAACTTTATTTACGGTATGATGCCAACGGCCCGGTGAATCTGTGAGATCGTTGATGCAGGGGTTCCCAAACCGATTATTTCCGATTGGGACAACTCAATGGCGAGGAGGCCGGCGATGGTGGTCTTCGAGGTACCCCAACGAAGTATTTACTCAGCTGCTATGCCCCAGGTGATATATAGGGAGTTAGAGTATACGGGGGAGAAAGAAACATAGGGAGCAGAGAAAATCAATACCGAGACTACCATCATAATTCCCTAGGGGAAAGGGAGGCCAGCCTCCTACGCAGGTTTGTACTATACGGGCCCCTTTACTAGGAGCTGTTGCCGTATGGTTTCCTTTTATTACCGACATCTATTTCCGACGCGCTCATTCATGAATCATACAACCCACTTGTACAGAACAACCACCCCCCCCTCACACTCCATTTATCACCGGTTCCTCCCCCGGCTCCGCAATCACCCAGTCCGTAACGGCCCCCTTCCAATCCGCAATCCGCACGTCCCGTATCCCGACCACAATCACCCTCACATCCTCCCCGCCCGCCGCATACCGATTCGCCCCACCATTACCATCCCCAGCACCCCCCGCCCCATCCGCCACCGCGCCAAACAGGCCCGCCGTCTCGGCTGCGTTGTCGAACGTGTTGTTCTCCAGGTGCACCTCGCGGTAGTACTTCTCCTCGTCGGACCCGCGCTCGACCAGCCGGGCGCTGCCGTTGATGGTGGCGCTGATGGAGGACACGGCGGAGGTGTTGAGGTTGAAGAGGAGGGCGGCGAGGGAGGATGTGGGCTCACGGTTGGGTGAGCGTGAGGCGCTGCCGCTGTCGGAGAGGCGCCGCGCTTGGGCGGTGGGGGTTGGCCGGTGCGATACCCCTGGGTGGAGGAGGTTTGTTAGTGGATGTTGTGGGGTGGGGGTGGTAGGGGAGGGGAGGAGTACAGTCGTGAACGAGGAGAGAGACGTTGGGGTTGCTCGCGAGGTTGTTCATCTTTTTGCTTGCCGGGTTGGTGGTCATGATGATGATCGGGGAGCGGGAGTGGGGCGAGGACGGGAGGTAGGTGTAGTTCATGAGGGAGACGTTAGGGATGTTGTCGGAGCAAGTGGCCAGGTGAAGGAAACGGGCATTCTCTAGGCATTGGACAACTTCTTGCGGGAGTGAGGCCGTCACGCGCATGTTGGTGTTGCCAGCCGATGCCTCGTGGCTGAGGGGTATTTGCTGCTGCTCCATCTTGATTGATTTTGAAACGCCAGAAATTTTAAATCAGAAACTTTATTAAAATTCAATTACAACACCCGTCGGTTTTGGTTTGTATTTCGCGAAGGTCTTGACCGTCTGAAGACGCGGCTGATGGTGGTTCGATGTTTGGAGTTGGGTTGCGAGCTGAGATATTCTGGGTGGGGAAGAGATCCGCCCTGCCGCCTTACCCCAGGGCGGATGACTAATGCGGGGTAGCCGCTCAACCCCTGCTGTGGTGTACCATGACGTCTGAAATCCGGGGTTGCAAGTGTATTCCTCCTTCCATCTGTGTATCGTAGTCCGGCCAAGGGGGATACAAAACCAACCAAAAAGCCCTAAATTAAGCCCATATTTCCCATTTCAATTGGATTGAGAAAGACGGACTGCAAATCGAAGAACATCTTGACAGCGAGCGGCCTTCGGGTCACGGGTTCAGTGCAGCTGAGCCGATGCTAGGTTCGGGAAACAGGGGGTCACGGCTACTGTCGGCGTTGTGCCATCCTCGGTCTTAACTTACCAACTCTCAACCTCTTGAATTTCCATCGTCAATTCCTCTTGCTCTTCTCTTTTCTTGATCTTGAGACTCCTTGATTCCGAGCCATTGAAGTTCCTTACTCCCCACACACAATCAACACCCCGGAGTCCTCCTAATCCCACCAACACCAAACACCACACACCATGCGCTCCCTCAAACGAACCTCACGCCGCCTCCGGGCACCCATCACCGCCTCTCCCTCCTCCTCCCCCCTCCTCCTCCAGCACCAACAACAACGCCCCACCCCCCGGCGCCCCATATCCACGCACCCCTCCGGCTCGCACACCACCACCGCCATCAACCCGATCAAAACCCTCCTCATCGCCAACCGCGGCGAGATCGCGCTCCGCATCGCGCGCACCGCCGCCGCCATGGGCATCCGCACCACGACCCTCTACACCGACGTCGACGCCAGCTCCCAACACGCCGCCTGCGCGCCCCACTCCCTCGCCCTCGGCGCCCAGCCCTCCGCCTACCTCGACGGCCCCCGCATCGTGCAGCTCGCCCGCCAGCACGGCATCCAGGCGCTGCACCCGGGCTACGGCTTCCTATCCGAGAACCCGGCCTTTGCGCGCGCGTGCGAGGAGGCCGGGATTGTGTTCGTGGGCCCGCCGGCGGCGGCGATGGCGGATATGGGGGACAAGGCGAGGAGTAAGGAGATTATGACGGCGGCGGGGGTGCCGTGCGTGCCGGGGTATCATGGCGCGGAGCAGAGTCCGGGGGAGTTGAGGGAGAGGGCGAGGGGGATTAAGTATCCGGTGCTGTTGAAGAGCGTTAAGGGCGGGGGTGGGAAGGGGATGCGGATTGTGAGGACCGATGAGGAGTTTGAGGCGCAGTTGAAGAGTGCGCGGGCGGAGGCGCGGGCGAGTTTTGGGGATGGGGGGGAGGTCATGTTGGTGGAGAAGTATGTGGTGCGGCCGAGGCATGTGGAGGTGCAGGTGTTTGCGGATAAGTATGGGAATTGCGTGGCGCTGGGTGAGCGGGATTGTAGCGTGCAGAGGCGGCATCAGAAGATTCTTGAGGAGAGCCCGGCGCCGTTGCTGGATGATGTGACGCGGCATGATCTTTGGGAGAAGGCGAGGACGGCTGCGCTCGCCGTGGGGTACGTCGGCGCCGGCACGGTCGAGTTCATCCTGGACAAGGATACGGGCGAGTTCTACTTCATGGAGATGAACACGCGCCTGCAGGTGGAGCATCCCGTGAGTGAAATGGTCACCGGCACGGACCTGGTCGAGTGGCAGTTCCGGGTCGCTGCCGGCGAGCGGTTGCCCCTGACGCAGGACGAGATCGAGGCGCGCATCCTCGAGCGCGGCGCCGCCATCGAGGCTCGCATCTACGCCGAGAATCCCGAGAAGGGCTTCTTCCCCGACTCGGGCAAGCTGGTGCACCTGGTCACCCCTCCGACGGACCCCGACGTGCGCATCGACGCCGGGTTTGTCGAAGGCGACACCGTGTCCGAGGCGTACGACGGCATGATCGCCAAGCTGATTGTGCGCGGCCGGGACCGCGAGACGGCCATCCGCAAGATGGAGCTCGCGCTGCGCGAGTATGAGGTCGTCGGCCTCAGCACCAATATCGAGTTCCTCAAGCGGCTGTGCCGCAGCCAGGCCTTCATCGAGGGCGACGTCGAGACCGGGTTCATCGACCTGTGGAAGGACGAGCTCTTCCAGGCGAAGCCTACTTCGGACGAGGTGTTTGCGCAGGCCGCGCTGGGCCTGCTCAGCTCGCAGATCAAATCACACGTCACCGCCGGGCCACACGGCGGGACGCTCGGCTTCGGCGAGAAGGGGCTGCAGACCAAGCGCAAGTTTGCCTTCCAGGTGCGGAACGATGCCGCTCCCGAGGGGAAGAAGCCCGAGGTCGTCCAAGTGGAAGTTGCCCAGCAAGCGAATGTGCTCTACAGCGTGTCTGTGGCACGGAACAACAGTGAAACACCCGTCGTTTTTGAGAACGTCGTCTGCGAACCCAGTCTTGCGACCGACACCAAGACCAAGGTCACCTCCTTCTTCCCCATGGCGCGCGTCGAGTCGACCCTGGTGCAGGACCCGGCTGCCCCGGAGAAGCTGACCGTCTTTCAGCTGGGGGAGAAGACGGAGCTGACGCTGGTGACGCCGGGCTGGTTTGAGAAGGCGCTGGGGCTGAAGGAGGTTGTTGGCAGCGTGGTGGCCCCCATGCCGTGCAAGATTCTGAGGAATGAAGTGGCCGAGGGACAGGAGGTTGAGAAGGGCGCTCCGCTTGTTGTGTGAGTCGATCCACGCAGAGTGGTCAAGCGAGGGGTGGTACTGACGTGTGGTCACAGTATCGAGTCCATGAAAATGGAGACGGTCATCCGATCGCCGCAAAAGGGCGTAGTCAAGAGACTGGCGCACAAGGAAGGGGTAAGTTCCCGGCAGAGCGAGTCTGTGGATTTGTGTGCTAACTAGAGTGTAGGATATTTGCAAGGCCGGGACGGTCTTGGTGCTATTTGAGGATGTGGAAGGGGCTGAATCAACTCAATGATGATGGTGGTCTGCTTGAGCGAGTGATCTTGTATACCCTCTGAGTATTTCATTCCAGCTCAACATTGTTTGGATCCGATGCTTAATGTGGAATGGCGTTTTGAGATGGCCTCTCTCTTAGTTAGCACCAACGAACGTAGATACATGCCAAGACTTATGAAATGGACGTCATTGATATAAAGAGTCTCACACCGCTGGGCCCACGACTCCTCTTTTCACGACAACAATCGCGGCCCAACAACGGCTCTCTCCCGGCCGCAACATTTCAATGCTTTCTTGCCTCAACCCCCGGATACTATTCCGCAGCCATGGGCCAGTCTATCGGGACTTTGTTCCCACTACGTCTGCGGCTTTGGTTCGGCAGCGTACTCTTCCGTCCCCTCGGCCCCTTGACTAGGAGGGTGAGCTGGCACCGCGTCATCAAGGGACCATGCTATCCACCCGAGGTGGAGGCCATGCAATACGTCGCCTCGCATACAAATATTCCAGTGCCTAAGGTCTACGCTGTTCACGCCGAAGATGGGTTCATCTACATCGAGATGGCGTATGTTCGGGGCGACACCTTGGCCTAGTGTCTCGGCTCTTCGAAATCCTGCCTATGACTGCCGTATCGGAGCCCGGTCTTTTGGACCAGTGAACCACAGTGAGCTCCATTCATTAGCGTGAGGGCACTTGATCATAAAAGACGTCGCAGCTTTCCTTAGCCGGGAAGTCGATAAAGTGCACAATGCAACTTATCGGGCTCACTTCACCCATGCGGACCTCTCCCCGAAAAACATCATCGTCCGGAACGGGCGCGTCGCCGCCATCATTGACTAGGGCTTTTCGGGATGGTACCCGGAATACTGTTGTTGGCACCGATGGAGATCCCTGATGCATAGGTAACTAGGCAAACTCAAACTGGTGTCATTGCGCAACGGGGGGGATAAAAATAGTAACTCCCTGTATCTAAACACTTCCGTCTACCATAGTGCGTCAAGCAATAAAGAGAAGCTTCTTATACAAGCCCACTCTCAATATTCAACACCGTAGTGCGTCACTTCGTCCTCACTCGAACCTGGTCGCCGTTTCATCCTCATATCGGCATACGAGAGCGCCCAGTCTTTGAACTGATCGATTTCGAACTCCCGTACCCAACCTAGAGCTTGGAGGGCCAAAATGGCGTTCACGGCCCATGTCACGCAACTCTGCTGCGGATCCCGATTTCTGACTGGCAGAGGAACATTCTTGAAAACGTGCCAAACCTCATCGCTCGATACCTCGTCTGGTACGCGTCCAATGGTGATACGCCCGATGAGCTTCGGACTGAGAGCAGGGTCGACATCTTTCTGGTCCCGGAACCACCAGTCCATGGTAGGGTTACGCATTCGAAAGGTGACAGGGTCGATCTCGGTTGCGTCGGTGGCGTCAAAGATGTGGCAGTCTTGTCCTTGACTGACCTTGGGCGTGATCATGAGGCCCCAGTGGTAAGCCTCGTAGCTGAAAACTCCCCGCATGTGTCCTTCGGAGAAGTGGTCTCGGTGGGACAAGCACACAGCAATTAGTCGTTCCATGGCTGTTCCGAAGGCGTAGTTATCAGATTCAACAGAGCCTAGCACGATCCTCTATCAGCAATATGTCCATAATTTGGGGACTTGAATGCCTACGGTTTCAGCGGTCTCCAAAAAAAGGGTTGGATTGAGGGGAAGAACAGATGCGGATATTGTTGTGCGCGCGATTAGACAGAAGAAGCTAAATTAAATAAAGGCCAAGCGGCGCTTTGGGGGCTTGTATAGGTACTATTTGTATTCCACCCGTTGCGCAATGACAACAGTTTGAGTTCGCCTACCTATGCATCAGGGATTTCCATCGGTGCCAACAAAAGTAGTTGGGTAAGAAGGCTGTCTCTTTTAAATTTTTTCTTTAAAAAAAGAAGAAAAAAAAAAAAACCAGAAAAAAAAACCAGACTTCGCCAAATGACTTTCGTTTTCGTTTCTGCTGTGAAATTTGGCCGACAATCTCCATGGAGTTCGATTGCACAGTGGGTTCCTGAACCGAGGCCCCACCGCCCTCCCACGCCTTCAGGAACCAGCGAGATTGGCCAATGGGAGGGTGCAGATCGTCGGTTCCCAATGCCGAAACGGGCCGTGCGACTTCAATCTTGCCCAAAACCACAACCTACTCCTTCACCCCAGTGAAACCACAGCCGCCATGGCCTCCAGGATACAGTACCGTCACCTGCTGAGGGCGGCCAGGTGCCATAAAATTACAGCCGGCCTGCCCGCCAGGCCGTTCCCAACACAATCCCCCATCGTCCCAGCCCTCTACCGCCAACAACAACCCTTCTCGACCTCCCTAACCAACCGGCAAGAACCGAGACAACCTCCCGTCCCCGAGCAGCCAGCCGCGTCTGTACCACCAGATTCCGTCGATCCTTCCCCGACACCACCTCCCCCCACAGACCCCAAGCAGCAAGAGCAACAGCAACAACAACACCAGCAACAACAACAACCCCCCAAGAAAACCTCCCGCCTCGCCCCGCGCCTCATCCTCGCCCTCCTCTTCACCCTCGCCGGCGCCCTCGCCGGCTCCTCCCTCCGCCTGCTCCTCTCCCCCCCTCCCCCTCCCACCCCCAACACCCCCGAAGACGCCTACACCATCCGCGTCCTGCACGAACAAGCCTCCCAGCTCCCCATCATCCAACACCTCACCGCGGACCCCACCACCTGGGAGTCCTGGGACGCGTACGAATCGCTGCCGCCCGCGCACCGCGCGCAGCATGTTATGGCGGGGGGGCTAGCGGGTTCGCGGGGTGTGGGGGGGTATCAGCGGGTGTGGTGGAATCGGGGGACGGGGGAGTTGGTGAGCGTGGTGTTTTTTGGGGGCGGGACGGCGGGTTGGCCGGGGGTGGTGCATGGGGGGTGTTTGGCGACGATTTTGGATGAGAGTTGTGGGAGGGCGGCGTTTAAGGGGACGGAGTGGGGGGGGCGGACGGGGATGACGGCGAGGTTGGTGCTGGAGTATAGGAAGGTCACGATGGCGAATGGGTTTTATGTGGTTAGGGTTAAGGTGAGGGGGGAGGAGGATTTGCCGGAGCGGGAGAGGGGGAAGAGGCATTATAAATGCTGGGTGGATGCGCAGGTGGAGGATGCGGTTACCGGAGCGGTTACGGTTACGGCGGAGGCGTTGTTTGTGGGGGGGCAGGGGAAGACGAGGGGGGGTACTAATGAGGGGCAGATTGTTGAGAAGGGGCAGCATGTGAAGTTTTGAGAGAGGGGTTGTAGTGGTGGCGATAGAAGAGGGTCGTGTAGATTTGTGTAGAGCATTAATGATGGCGACGGAGACCGCGATGGCGATGGGAATGGCTTCGTTGGGCCTGGATTGGGGCGGGGCTGTAATTACTGTGTGGGCTTGTAGGTATGGGACTGAGGTGTGCGGCCTCTTTGGCAGGCTCTTGGAGCAGGGCGCCGCGCTACGAAGCAGTGGCAGGCCGAGATCCGTTGATAGAGAAGTTCCAACTTGCTCCATGCCACCAAGCCCCCGACCCGTAGCGCAGCGGTTAGGGGGTGCAGAATCCGTGATCTGGATATCTGAGCTTGCGAAATCTTGAGTGACGACTTGAGAGGCCGTGAGTTCGATTCCAGGTCGAAGTAGCGGGAAGCGGTACCCGTAGTCTTCCAGCCGACGGGCAAACCCTTCTGACTGGCTAGCTACCAGTCGGGCGTGTAAAATCCCTTCGGGGGTTTTCGTAGCCGTCCAACCCATCAAAGGAAGACGATGGATGGGCGGTGAGCTTTTTGTAGTTTGGTGTAGCTTAGTTATATATCATTCTCGTTTTCCTTTCATTTTTATTCATGTGTAATCGTTTTGCAAAGTAATTGAATGTTTTTCTTTTCTGTAGAAGGGGTTATTTTCATCTCATCTTGATTTTCTCGCTACTACCCCTTATTTCTATAACAACCACACATAGTTAATAAGTAAAAACTGTCTTATTCCTCGATACTACGAGGTATGTTATAGCTAGCTACGTTATTCTATAAAGAGAACTAACTACCTTAGTATCTTCGTAGGCTATTCTTAGGTTATACATTATGATGTCGCGAGTGCTCTAACTAGGTATATAACACTTCTGCGAATCGTTTTGATGAGGCAGGCTACCATGATCAGCATGTATACTTTGTTTTATAAGCGTCAAATATGTAGAGTGCAAAAGCCACTTCAAGAACCGATCTGAAACCTTTTTCAAACAGTTCATAGGTTGAAAACAACTCGCAGAGCACACATACCACACAACAAGCTCATCAAGGCATCAGGGCATGCTTATCTTTTCTGAACTTTACATTATTATCTATCTTGATAGATCTCTACCATCCGACACTAACTCTCAATTACTGTTGCGCCCCTAATGAATCCAGAGCCGTTGCAGAATGATCAAATTGTGGTGATCGTTCTCAGGAAGAGCTACGGTAAGGTGACCCCAGTCCTCTTTCAGGGGTTTGTTTACATTCGTATCTTGGGCCAGTCACAACCAACGGAGTCGGACTCCACTGGTTAGTTACTTGTATGTAAAACATGCCAGGTTCATCATGGAACCGCACCTCTCACGTCGTCGTAAGTCAAAACCCACTGGGCGGCTTTACTGCCTCCGCACCGTCACAGCATAGCCTACAATTAACAAAGCCCCCACAGCGAGCTATACCCAGTACGTACACCCGCAGCTCCGCGGGCGCATTGCTGGTAATTGCAAAAGGACACATGACAGACTGTGCCGCAAAGTCACGTTAGCCCGAGGACAAAGGGCGGATGCAATGGGAATGAGCACGTAATATGTCTCAGTTCCCAGGCTATACCTCGCATTTACCGATCAGCGACCCAAACACCCCGACACCAAATATCACCCTACCCACAATGCACCGGCAGGATGGAACCCCCCGACTCGTCACACCCACCGACCAGACGGCCCCCAGATTCGGTACGGCACCGATAGAAGGGGGGGTAAGGAGGGTGTGGTCGCACAAGGAAAGGGAAGGAGTAAGCAAGCGCCAACACCGCACCGCAACGGTTACCAACGGCGCAGGACCCAGCTCCGCACCTCCCCAGCTTGGCCCCCCCAAAACCACGGAACCACCTAACCTAACAGGAGGAGGGACGGGATGGTGATGAGTGTGATCCAGAAGCCTTCCATCACCCGCCCGCCTTGTGCTGCGGTCACACAGCAGAGACCTTGTGTTCCCACCAACCGTGGACCCAGCCCCAGCCAGGCCCAGAACATAAAAATAAAGAAGACAATGCAAAAATCCCAACAACTCACATCCCCCCCGCCCCAGTTCCCCCAGTGTCCCCCCTCCCCCCCCAGTCCCTCGCTTAGCAACGACATGAGAGCTAGCGCAGGCCTGCGGCACCGAACCAGCTGCCCAGCTGCCTGGGTACGGTACACGGGCGCGCGTCTGGGGCGGGGGACGACGGTGTAACCGTGGCTTGGGTTAGTTATGCTGCGGCGCTGCTGCATCGCTGCACCGCTGCACCGTTGGTCGGACCCTCCAACCCCGGGCCGAGGAAGGGAGGAGGGATGTGAGGGAGTGAAGGGTTGGAGGGAGGGATGGAGGGAGAAAACGGAGGGGGTGTGTGGTTTGGAGAGGGCGACAGGTAGGAGGACCTGGAAGATTCGTCAGCCTGGGCGGGTAGGTACCGGTACATGTTGCTGTTGCGCTTGATCTTGGGTCCTTTCTGTGGGTATGTTGTTGATCCCCGATCCTGCCCACCGCCAGACACGAGAGATTGGCAGCCGTGCCAATAAATGCCAATGCCAATGCCGCACGCTGGGCGCGATCCTTTCGGTAAAACCACTGGTTGGGACGACTGGACCCTGCTGTGAGGCTGAGACCTGGAGCAAGCGAGACCGTGCGGGATCGGCGGTCCGTGGATCCGGGAGTTTCCCCATCGGTGATAATCTGGATATGCCTCGTGTAAGCCGCTCGCTCTTCGCGCCGGCTGTCTCTCTCTCGCTCTCCACTGCGTTCTTTATCGTCCCGTCTATTTTCAGCCCCGAAGAAGCCAGCCGAGCAGGCTTGCATATATGCCGCACTGCAAGTTCCCGGCGAGCTTATGGATGGGCTTTTTGGACCGTCTTGGAACGGACGAAGGCTAGGTAGTGTGGTGGGTGGGCGTGTCCATCCCGAAGCTGCCCAAGCCTTCCTTCCGTTTTCCCGGGTCCTTGGGAGGGTGGGCGTTGGGGGCCAACCACACACCACCCATGTCAGGTCCCGGGGATTTGCACCTTCGACATGCATGGTTCTTCCTTCACGTGCAGGAGCGTGTGATGTGATGGGAGGGGTGGCTGGCTGGCCCAGCCGGATGGGTCGGTGCCCGGAGGCTGGCTCGGGTTGCGAGTTCTTTCTGGTCTTTGTTGAGGTCTTCGCCCGGAGGGAATACTCCCTCGCTAGCTTATCCTTACCTGTTCGGTGCGTGTTCTCCGAGGCAGCCAAGTCAACTGGCTTCCTTGGTGTCGACAACATGACGCATGTCAGCCGCTGCGATGTCACACCGGCAGCGAGACAAGCATCTCGAGGGTGACAATCGCTGTCATGGTTTTGCGGGGTTGAACCAGCAAGTAGTATCTCTTGGTTTGGTGGGGGGTGCCCGTATGCTGACTGGCGCCGGGAATCGACAGTGGTGGACAGATCACGACACATGGCCATTGCACTGGTCGGGAGACGATATGATACGTAATATTCGGGACGGCGTCTGGCCGACTCGGCAAGTTATGGTCAGAAACCTACGGCTGACAAGCTTCTCGATAACCTCATTGCCAAACCAGCTGATGTTGAACTGCAAGCAGGGGGCTCGGAGAGCAAACCTCCCAACCACCACGGCAAAATATCGGCCGATGAAACACTGATGAACCAAACGCCCCGAGAACGCCGCAGTGATATATTGTCCCAAAATAAGTCAGCCAGGTCAGCTGCTATCCCACAATCTCCTGAGTCCCGTCATCGCTATCAACAGTGCCTCGTCCGTCCTGATTCCCCTCGTCCCCTGATTCGGCAGCACGTTCACCCAGTGGTCGAACAGCTCCTTGGTCCTCGCCCCAGCAATCCCCATCTCACCCAGCTGTGGATCGTTCATTGCGGCGTACTCCAACCCCCGCGGGCCGCCAAAGATGACCAGCAAGTGGTTGAAGTTGGCTTGCTCGTGACCGGGAAACGCGCTCGACAGCGGCATGCCACGCTCTGATGTTCCGATGCTCATGTCGTAGCCGTCGGCGTAGGGGCTTTCCGTGAGGACGTTGGAGAGCGAGGAGGCCTTGCGGACACTGAAGCCCCAGAAGTAGCCCTCTTCTGTCCTTGGTGCAGCCGGGTGTACCGGCTCCGGGGTTCCGGAGGGGTCGTCGGGCATTTTGAGGGTTACCCGCGTCTTGGGCGGGATCGACTCGGTTATGGTGACGGTGTTGGGCATACCAATATCCACGACCGTGCTGGGGACTGTTAGTACGCAGCCTGCATTCGCCGGGCACGGGAGATCCCACCCTTTCCCTCCCTTCGCTGGGAGCTCCAGCGTCATTCCTTCTCGGTACGGTAGCCACTCATCCTTGTGCGGGTGGTGCGGCATGTCGAGACTCGGTAGCAAACCTTGCGATCTCAGGTTTGGGTGCAAAGGGAATAGCACTTTGCGCATGAAGGGTGGCGTCTCAAGGTAAGTGAGGATGTGCTCCATGAAATGTGCCGGGTCCACGTCGCCAGTGTATGCATCTGGGTCGGCGTTGGTGATGCGCTTGTCCGTGGGACTATCATCGTAAATGACTACCTCGTCCACAGAAAAGATGGCCAAGGCACGCGCGACGCGGCCGACGTTGGTTGTCCTCTGCTCTCGTGTTACGCAACTGCCAAAGTCAGCAAGAATGTGCGTGGGTCGCAAGAGATTCAAGACTTACTCTGTGATGAGGCTTGTGGGCACGGCAATAGAAACTGTCCATGCCCTGGGGGCGGTTGGAGTGAATCGGGGGTAAGCCTTGAAGTTTGACCCATTACTAGCACCACCGTCCTCAGCGTCGAGCCGGCGCCTCTGTCCAAACATTAGCAATTGTCTTAAAACATGACAATACCCGGAGTTCCATTCAATGAATTACACAACATGAGTATCGCAACGAAAGCCAAGAAAACTGATTACGGGATTCTCATGCCATCGTTGTGATCATCCTTTTTCTCTTCATGGGCCCGGGAATGTGTCTGGAACTTACTTTTGGCTGATGCTCATATGGGGGCGGCATGGTGAATTCAGATGCGCAAAACAAAAGCAGAAATCGCTTGAAATGCAACCTTCAAAACACAATGCTTCACTTCTTCTGGGTCGCGATGGCTCCAGAAGTTTTGGCTTGCGCCTGGCAGAATTTCGCAAAAATTGACCGCCTTGTAAATTCCGACAGGGGTATTCAATCTACAACCCTAACCCTTGATCCTTATCCGGCGATCTGGCCAGCTATCAAGCCGCCTGCACATGCCGCTGCTGACAATTGCGATCGCAACTCCGAACATCCCATCGCCAAGTTACAAACAACCATACCGCCACATCGCCAACCATGTTGACCAACATCACATCCACAGCGCAATGGCGCCAAACCCTCAGCTCCCACGCCATCGTCGTCACCGACTGTACGTCCCCTCCGGCGCATCGCGTCCCCCTTCCCCCCACCACACCACACCCCCCCTTCTCCCCGACCCCTAACTAACCTCCCCCCTCCCCCCCCATTTCACAGTCTACGCCGACTGGTGCGGCCCCTGCAAGATGATCGCGCCGACGTTCGACTCGCTCGCGACCAAGTTCGCCAAGCCCAGCAAGATCGCCTTCTGCAAGGTGGACGTCGACCGCCAGGGCGAGGTCGCCCAGCTGTACGGCGTGCGCGCCATGCCCACCTTCGTCATCCTGCGCAACGGCGCCGTCATCGATACCATCCAGGGCGCCAATCCGCCGGCGCTGACGGCGGCGGTCGAGAAGGCGGTTAAGTTGGCGGGTGTGGGGGGAGGTGCTGCGGGTGGGGGTGCGATGTTTGCTGGGTCGGGGCAGAGGTTGGGGGGGAGTGGGGTGGGGAGGCAGAGTGTGGTGAGGCCGGCGAGGTGGGATTTGAAGGGGTTTGTGGAGGGGTTGGTGGCGTTTTTTGGGTTGTACTTTTGGTCGTTGATTTCGGTATGTGTTGTTGGTTGGTCTTGGATGGGTGTGGTTGGGATGCTAACTGGTGATAGCTCGATCCTTACAAGGCGGCTGAGAACTCGCCGTTCAACAAGAGGAACATACAGGCGGCCAAGGCCCAGTCAGGGGGAAGTGGGACGAGAGTTCCTCCCCGCCCTGGGTTCAAGACGCTGGCCGACCTGGGGAGTGAATGATGTGGGATTTTTGTTTGGGAAGCTTGGCGTTTTGGGCGTTTTAGGTCGCGCGTGGGACATTCTAATTTACCCATTGTACTACGTTAGAACGCAAGAGAAGTCTATCTCTTTTGCCTCGATGAATTGGTTGTTTTGAGTATCCGTATCGTACCTGTTGGTGTTTGCCGCCAGGGGTTGCTATCACGTGCAGGGGTATTGGTGGGATATCTCTAAACCTCGAGCTCGGACCTTGTGAAACTCTTTCCTTGCCTCCCCACGCCCAGCTTTTTCCATATCACCAACGACGGCGGCAAACATGATCTCGGCCGGGAAAATGCAGAATCGGTGTCCTGGGTGCCGTGCCCAGCTTCTGAGCTTTTACGATGCTCTTTTGCTACCGCGTGGCCGGCCGTCCGCCCAGCCATTCCTTCGCAAGCGGTTGCAGGCCCCCTCAATGAGCACTGCAACCCGTCCCTGGCGACCCAATTCTGTCCGGCAATTCTCCACGAGCACACCGGTTCGGCAGGATACGACAAAAGAAGATACTCTCGTGGAGCCGTTAGACACAACTGCGCCGTCGAAGGCGGAGGATATCGAGACCATCGTGCGACAGGCGAGACAAACGTTCCGCAACACGCTGCCCGCCGACTACCTGTCACCGGAGGAGTACAAGGTCTACGAAAGGCTGTATGGGCCGCCCCTGCGTGAGACGCAGCCGGAAGATGTGGGCATTCCACTCCCCAGCACCGAGGAAGATGGGCAGCATACCCTGCTGAGGGAGACGGAACACGGCGCATATGAGGAGGTCCCTTACGTAATAAATCGCACCACGGCCGTCGAAGCAGAAAGCGTGGAAGCTCCGGCTGTGGCGGAGGGCATTGAGGGAGCCGAGGAGGTCCCGGAGATGGCCGACGCCCTCGAGCCGGTTGCCGGCGGCTCTGTTGACTACCTGCAGGTGATAGCCAACAACGAACGAGAGTACAAGGCGATAATGAAGCTGCAGCGTGACTTTGAGGTGGCATCGCTGCAGCCGGCTGAGGAAGTTCGCGAAGATGAGGAGGTCAATGAGGAAGAGGAGCCGCGCGAAGAGGAGGAGATCGACGAAGATGAAGGCGAACCGGATGCCACGTTCCTCGAGGATTATGAGTCCTCTGGCACGCGGCTGCACGAACTCACGAGAATAGGCAAGTTTAAGACGAGCCCCACGACGATTCAGCTTCCCAAGGCCACTTTCGTCGAGCCCATCAGCACACTACTCGAAAGAACCGATACTGTACATATTAAGGAGGCGGCAGAGCGTCTGCTTGGCGGACCGGGCCTGCCCCACGGCCCGGCGACACCAAAGTCAAAGTCCAACTTGCCTCAAAAGGGCGTTTTGATGGAGGCTGGGCATTACAGGATGTCACCAATCGAGGCTGATACCTACCTCGCTACTGTGCTCCCTGGCTTGTATGCATCAGCAACGAGCGTGCTGGTTGAGGTGCGAAAACGGCTGGGCGACAAGTGGATAGAGGGCCTCCTTAACCGGCCCGAAGGTCCTCGTGTTCTCGACGTCGGCGCTGGCGGTGCTGGCCTGTCTGCTTGGCAGGATGTGCTCCAGGCCGAGTGGGAAGTCCTTCGCGAGAGCGGCAGGGCCACTGGCAGGGAGCCATTCGGCAAGAAGACGGTTGTTATAGGCTCAGAGAACCTTCGGCAGCGCGTTTCCCAGTTCTTGGATAACACGACCTTCCTGCCCCGTCTCCCCGACTACATACACTCCCTCGAGGGTGCTGAGCGGAAGCTGGATTCGGGCGGTGGACCGGCGCCGCGCAAGGTGTTCGACGTCATCATCGCATCCCACATGCTGATGCCGATCGAGAAAGCGTACAAGCGCAAGGAGTTTATAGACAACCTCTGGACCATGCTCTCGCCGGAAGGCGGCGTGCTTATCGTTCTTGAAAAGGGTCACCCGCGTGGCTTCGAAGCTGTGGCCAATGTGCGGGATCGCATCCTTGACGAGTTCATCATCCCGCCCGGGCCGCAGCCGCGCAGCGAAGAGATCCAACCAGACTCGGAGCGTGTTCGGGAGCCCGGCATGATCATCGCGCCGTGCACCAACCACTCCAAATGCCCGATGTACCACACGCCCGGTCTTAGCCACGGGCGCAAGGATTTCTGCCATTTCAACCAGCGCTTCATCCGCCCCCGGTTTTTGCAAAAGGTTCTTGGTGCGTCACACCGCAGCCACGAAGATATCAAGTTTAGTTACCTCGCCGTGCGCCGAGGGGCTCCACCCGGCGCCTCGCCCGCCAACATCTTTGGCTTCCAACAGGGCAAGGAGGCTGCCGACAAGGCTTTCAAGGGCTACGGCGACGCGGAAGGCGAGGAGGCGCCAAACCCACTCTCGCTGCCGCGCAACATCCTCACACCGCTCAAGCGGCGCGGCCACGTCACGCTCGACTTGTGCACGCCAGCGGGCCAGATCGAGCGGTGGGTGGTGCCCAAGTCATTCTCCAAGCAGGCATATCACGATGCGCGCAAGGCGGACTGGGGCGACCTGTGGGCCCTGGGTGCCAAGACGCGCAACATCCGCCAGGTCCGGCTCGGCAAGGGCGGCGTTGATACCGGCGACGGAGGGGTCCGTTCTCGGGCCGCGGCTGCGAACCCGAAGAAGCTCAAGGTGGTGGATGTCAATGTGCACCCGCAGTTTGGCATCATCGGGACCAAGGAGAGGGGCCGGGCGGCGCCGGAGCGGAGGACCAAGGGCGGCAGGAGGGTTAAGCTGGATGACATTATGGACAAGATGGGTATTGACCAGGTGGAGGATCCTGACGAGAAGGAGGATGACGAGTTTATGCGAGGCGGGAGGTGAGCGAGGATTGTACAATATGGGTTATGTATGGGATATGCAAACTGCAAGCGGGATGTACGAAGTAAGACAAACAACAACTCAATGTCCATCCATTACAAGCCGTTGCGAGCCTCGAAGAGCGGGCTCCGACGCACATCCAAACCAGCCCTCCTCTCGCACTCCACCCCTCGGAAAGGAAAGTGACTCGTGGCCCCAAGAGCAAGCAACAGCGGGCGGGTGTCGGCTCCCCACAATCGGCACCGGCATCGGTAGACCTTCCTTCGCTTTCCCCCTTCGGGCATAACCCTCCACGGCTCGCATCCCGCGACGAACCGGCTGCACTCCTCGGCCCTGCACCGGCAGTCTATCAATTTCTTGCAGGAGGAACTCCGTCCTTGCATTGCAGGCTTCAGTCGTTGGGTCCTGACGGGTAAGACGGAGCAATGATCAACCAATAAATGCCTCCTTCCATGGTGCATTCCTCTTCCACAATTTGACGTCGTCTACTGCCTAGTCACAAAGCCCCCAGACTTACCTACTACTCCTGCCACCGGTGCTGATGCTGACGGATGCTCCTAAAAGGCCCTGCATAGAATGAGTCCAGTGTTTCGTGTGTGCCGCTATGCAACCTCACGGGCCTTGTTGCTTGTTCCCTTCAAAACCAGGAAAACACAAAATGTGCCGTGTGCGAGTGGCGTGTGCCCCGCGGCCCTGCCCCACCTAAAAGCCGATTTATTATTGATGAAAAAGACAACGGCACAGACTTCCGCAAGGACCCAGTGCAAGCTTCTGCCGGGTTTTGCGGGCCTGGCAGCGCCAAGCCGTTGAGACCCGCAACCTGGGCGCGGCCTCTGCCGCTGCGGGGCGTCCTTCGTTCTGGCCTGGACCCTGCCTTCCCTGCTAGGTTGTCCTGGCTGCGCGTGAGCTTCTCGCGAGATCCACAGACGGTTTGGCATGCTAGCATGGGCTGATCTGATGGGTCTCATAGGTCTTGGATTGCGGGAAGCAAGTGGCCCCACCGCGCGCAAGAAAGCATTGGGTCTCGGGACGGAGCGGGGGACGGGAGAGCACGGGCTTTTGTTGATTCCGCGACGGAGAAGCGAACGGGAAAAAAGGACGAAACCAACGAGCCGGGTTTTTTTGAGACAACCACTGGTCGCCACTGGTCGCCATCCCCAATCCTATCAAAAAGCGGGGAAAAGGAATCGAATGTGAGGGTGGTGTCGTGCATCTCCGGCAGTCGTTACCCAACCCCAGACCAGACCAGACCAAACACCCCTTAACACCACCACACAACACACACCCTCGGCTCCGATTGACTCCCACATCCCGACCGAGCCGGCACCCCGGGTAGGCACCCGGCCAGCCCCGTCCCCGTCCCGATGGCCCCGCTCCGTCTCCGGCACCTGCACCTCCCGAGCATCCATCCCCACTACATCCCCTACCGCCTCGCCGACCGCGTGCAACAACATCTCCGGCGACAGCACCTCGACTTCAAAGATGGATCGGCCGCCGCCGTCCGGCCACCGCCACCGACGCTGATCTCCTTCACCCCCTCCCCCATCTACACCCTCGGCCGGCGCCAAACCACACCCCTCACCCCCCCGGAAGCAGCCCGCCTCACCGCGCCCCTGCAGATCCCTATCCCACCCCCCCCACCATGGCGGCGCCAAACCAAAACCTCCCCCCCCAACACCAACACCAACACCACCAACAGCAATCATGACAGCAGCACCGCCACGGCCACCCTCCACCCCCAAATCCTGCACTCCCCGCGCGGCGGCCTGACCACCTACCACGGGCCGGGGCAGGCCGTGCTCTGGCCGGTGCTGGACCTGCGGTCGCCGCACCACCGCCACTTCTCCGTGAAATGCTACGCGCGGCTGCTTGAGAGGACCACTATTGAGATGCTGTGGCGGGTGTTTGGCGTGGAGGGGGGGACGACGGGGGATCCGGGGGTGTGGGTCGTCCCGAGGGGTTCTGCTTCTCAACCTCCTCCCACGGGGACGGCGGAAACGAAACAGGGGCAAGAAGCCCCCCCGCGCGCCAAAATCGCCGCGCTGGGGGTGCATCTGCGGAGGCATGTTACGGCCCTCGGCACCGCCATCAACGTCTCCACGCCGTCGCCTCCGGCCTCGGCGAGCTACGATGGCGATGAGGCAGCCAACCCCTGGGCGCGCTTTGTTGCGTGCGGGCTGGCGGGGCAGGGGGTCACGTCGCTTGCGAGAGAGGTTGTCGCTGCTGAGGGCGGTGGCGATGACGGTGGGTTGGCGGGGGTGGATGAGCGGCTTCTGGCTTCAGCTGGTGGTGGTTATGGAAGTAGGGAGGGCGCGGTAGCGCATGCGTGGGCTGGGGTGTTGGCGGAGGGGATTGGGCTGGGGGAGGGCGGGGTGGAGGCTGTGGAGGGTCGGGAGGTGATGCAGTTGATGGGGGAGTTGGTTGAGGCTGCTGCGGAGGATGGAGAGGAGGTGGAAGAGGAGATGCTGTATTTGGAGGGGGTGAGGGGTGTCGTTGGGAGGAAGTGATCTGTTGATAGGGGGGATGTATCATCTACGAGTGTACAATATCTGTACTGTTGCTGTGTACGTCTACCTGGCTTTAGAAGTTGAGATTCATTCATCATCACCATATCACGACGTCAAACCCACCGATACCCCCTGACCTCCTCCCTGTACCGTTCATATGGCCCAAGCGTCAGCATCCCCCGAGGGTACCGCACCCTGCACACATCCCGGCCCCCCCATTCCCCCAGGAAGCGGCGCAGCACCAACCAGCCGACAGCCAGCGACCCACGACACAGGAAGTCCGACGCCGACGGCTTGCAGTCCCGTCACAAATCACGATACGCGAGCGAGTCCAGCCCAGTCCAGCCCAGCCCACAACCCACCGCCCACAGGCAGCCCAGACTCCAGGGAAGGCAACAACCCCGATGTCGCTGACTGACAGACCACCAGGCTAACGTAGCCAAGAGCTGATTCTTTCCCACCGACCACCCAGGCAACCAGGGGAAGAGGGAAAAGTACCGGGGGGGCAGCCAAAGAACACGACGTGAACCCGACCCGACCCCCTGGTTTGCGTCCGAACACCCGCCGACGGCGAGTTTTTTCTTCCATCTCTCCCCAAATGCGCAACGGTAATTCGACACCACCCGCGACCGCACCATGGTTCACTCCTGTTTCAGCCGACGCATGGCAGCGGCCGCTTCAGCTTAGCTTGCATGGGAGACAGGGAGACAAGGCCCTGTCACTGGTCTGTCACTGGCTTGATCGAAATCCCACCCCCCCTTGACGAAGGAAGTACTTTCTTTGGCTCCTTCAAAAGTTCCGGTCCCCTAGGTAGCTGTGCCCCTCCCCTCCCCTACCCTCCCGTCCACGACGGAACGTGAGAAGCAAAGCAAAAAAAAAAAAAAGGGCGCGGGAGCACACTAGTGGGGATGGTGGCGTTGCGAGGTGTGCTAGGGGAGGAGGATTGCGAATGGGAGTGGTGGAATTGGGGGTGGGTGTTGTGGTGTGGTGTGTGGTCGGGACCCAGAGGTTCGGATCATCCGGTCATTGGTTAGGGATGAGAGAAAGAATGAGAAAAAATAATAAGATTGTGGCGAGTTGGACGACCATCGGCATCCTCGACGGATGTATTGTATGTATGTACGAATACGGAATACTGTGTGTATTCTCGTCCCTGGCAGAGTTCTGGCGTGAGATTACTACGAGGCAGGAGTTTTGTTGTGAGTCCCCAAGCGCGCCGAATGTCTGCTTTGAGAAGACCTGCTTGGGCTAACGCCAGAATTGTTCGTCCCATTACAGAAAAGATACCAGATCTGTCAAGGCCATCGCGCCCTGCCCTCGGAAGCCGTCGGCTTGGCTTCATTCCCTCGTGGCAAAATATTCGAGCCCGAGATCGATGGGAACACACACACACCTTCAAAGAGCGCAGGAACCGGTTTTTGAGTGGCACGAAGCGGCCAAAACAATTCATTCGTCCCTTACCACCCCCTGAAACCTATCCCAGAACCTTCCCAAGCCAATAATTACTAACCATTTGATACATGCATGCCGTTGACCGCTCCTCCCAAGTCGTCGCCGGCAACCGCCCATAGCCGGGCGAGGAACCACGGAACACCTCTCCCGCCCGTTGCTCAGAGCCACCGACCCGCAGCGATATGCATACAATCTGCAGTGTCATCTAGGCGCGTTTTGCTTCCCCCCGCCTCGCCATAGAGGGATTCCCCAACCAGCCTTTTATTGACTCGCCAAATTTTGGGCCTCCTGCGCGCTCTGTTGTTCCATGCAACCTGCCGACCTCGGCCTGGCTCTTTGCCCCCTCGACCCCTTTTTGGCCCCACCTCGTAGCCACTTGCCAATGCCATGTTCAGAAAGGTCCCAGGGAGAAGGGAAGAAAATGGAAATGAAAACAAAATCCGTGATTCTCCGTCCGGGAACACCATGCACCATGAAAGCTGGGAACAAAAAAGCCAAGAGATGTGGAAAGCCGGCAAGGCACCCGCCGTTGCCCGCCGCTAAATGAAAACCGATGAAATGCCGTTGAATATGCCGCGACCGAAGGGAGCTCCGGTGCGTCGAATGTCCAGCCTGGTTCTGGACATCCTCATTAAGTAGTCGTAAGGGGCGAACCTCTCTCAGGGGGCCGCTCTCTTGTTCTCTTCCCGGGACTCGTCGACCAAGGGTCGACCATAGCTAAAATCGAGATGCCCAGGACGAGATGAAGAAGCCGCTGTTGTCGCTACTAGATAAGAGGCGCAAAAAGAGCGTTGAACTCGGAGAATGCCCGTGTTGCTTCCTTGGTTTGCCACTTTCGGCCCTCTTCACTCACTGCCTGGTATTAAGTCCTCCGATGCGTGCCATCCTGCCTTTCACATCCGCCACTCTGCATCCTGGTTGGCACAGCCAGCCCTCTTGCGTTATACACTGCCTCTCTTGCGGCCGCTGGCCCGCGGCGGCGTCTCGCTCTCGTCCGTCCCGGGCTTGTACTCTTCCGGTTGGAAGTTGGGGTTGTTGTAGTGGGCTACGTTAAAGTGACTGTTCTTAAACGTCGTCGTCTGCAACGTCTGTTCTCGCCACGTGTTGTTACCCACATATTCGGGCAACTGACAGTACTCGCTGAACCGCAGGGGATGCGTCTGCGGCGCGGGTACTGGGGTTGGTACCGGCAACGGTGCCGGCGATGTCTGTTGTATCGCGTCCACGTAGGGCGATGATACCCACGGGGACACCGGGCTCGGGCTGTATGTGGTGAGAGGGGATGGGGTGGTGTCGAGCATGGGCGCCAGTCCCGGGGCAGAGTTAGCGAACCCAGGAATGAGTGACAGCGTGTGCATATCAACAGAGTTGAAGTTGTGCACCGTCATTGGCGCGCTCCCAATCTCGTAGCTTTGCGAGAAGCCGGCTACGCGGTGAACCTGCAAGTCCACCGGCTCGGGGACGTACAGGATGTCGTAGTGGTCCGGGCGGTACAAGAGGTGGATGATGGGGCCCAACTCCGACGGGTGACGGCCATTGGCCTCCTCGGGAATCCGGTAGGTGTTGACTTCGGGCCCGGGACTCCGATCGAGATACGCAACCTCTAGGACAAAGCCGGCATTTTTGAGAAGCACGTTGGCCAGCAAAATGAGTCCGAGATGGTCGATCTCGACGCTGTGGCGCTCGAGCACCTCGAGGCAGTACCCGTCGACACCCGCGCCGCCGGTGACAAAGGCGCTGTATGTCTCCCGGTGGCCCTTGAGGTACGAGCTTGCCAGCATCCTGAAGTGGTACATGACCGAGTCGGAGATGGAAGGTGTGTTGAATGCCTCTCGCAGTTCTGTCATGGCCTGCTCCCGATGGCCAACGAGGGCGGCCATTTTCGAGAGGAGGGCCAGGGTCTCGTCGACGAAATCCTGAGACACATAGGGTGAGAACCCACCGACGTTCTCGATCAGGCTGTTCAGCCCCTCCAACCTCTGCCTCTCCGCCTCGATGCGGGCCTTGCTGCCGCTCTTGACTAATGTCTCAAAGTAGCCGAAGCCAATGGCTGCCCGTTACGTTAGCAGGGACGTCCAATGCGCACAGCGTGGAGTGGCCTCGCCAACTTACCCCGCCAGCCGCAATTCCCGTCTCCTTGAATAGGCCGGTAGTCCGAATATGTTTGCGGCAGCGCCTGCAAGCCGTGTTAGCAAAGGCTGATAACCAATTGCAATTGTCACCGGTATAGATGATTACCCACCATTGTCTTCTGCACGTAGATGGCGTCGGCGTCGGCATATTGCTCCATAATTGCCGAGCTAGGTGTCTTCTTGCCGACGAGTGGTCCCTGTGTGTGCGGCGCGGGGCTTGGTGAGCGCGGGGTCCTTGAACCACTAAAAACACGGACACGGACACGGGAACGGGGAATTGGGAATTTGAGAATTGATCATTTTTATTTACCTCGAGATGCGGCTGGTATTCCCGGGCTGCCGCCTCCTGGGCAACGAGGTCGTCTGTGTTGGGCTCCATCTTGAGCAAGATTGGTAATGAGGGTCGGTGGTGAGGTGGTGCGGTGATGGTTGAGGAAGCGGCGACAGCAGCTGTGGTTGTGGAAGATGGAGATGAGGTGGAGTGGAAGCTGAAGGAGCCACCAGACGCGGAGGGTGCGGGGCCGACACCTGCACTATTGGCACTGAACAGGGAGGTCCCGTACAGCAACGCATTCGCCGCGCTACTGCCCGCTCCTGCTGCAGCGGAACCCCGACCGTCGCTCAGACGTAATGGTGTTTCGTCGAATGTGTAGTCCGGGAGGCTGTGCGGGATGGCAAACCCGGTCGACACCTGGAGAAACGCCGTGGGTTGGGGCTGGTACATGCCGGAGTGCGATGGATGCGGAGCAGCCGTCCACGGAAATGTCGGTGGTCTTTTTTAGCGTGTTCGGACGGAGCCGAGAGAGGTGCCGAACTTCAGCGTGTGGAGTCGTCGTGCTAGGAGCATGTGTGCACCGAAAACTAGCAGCAGTTTGCAGTTGCGGCTGCGGTTGCGGTTGGAGTTGGAGTTGAAGTTGCAAGGGACGACAAACAGCAACACCAAAGAAGAAACAAGCAACCAAACACCGACAGAATATGCAGACGGGGAGGGAGAGGTCTCTCTGTTTTTATCTGCCTGTTGCGCGTTGGCTCCGGGAAGCCGAAGTGGAGATTTGGTAGCGCCAGCTGTGTCGGCTGCGTCGGCTGTATGTACTGTACCGAAGTTTGTATGTCCCTAACCGGCCGGAGGACCACAAAGAGTAACCGCTGGACGGCACAGCCCAAATAAACGAATAAACAAGTAATGTTGCGGTTGGGTAAATGGTAAATGGTAAATAGCAAAGAGATAACCAAACGATCGATTTAAACCGATCGGGAGAGAGGCAGGCACAACCGAGACCGGGACCAAACTACGTCAGGCAGGGCGCACGCAGCGAAGCTTGAAGCGCAGAATGGAATGTGATGGATGGTTGGATGGATGGGCGGAAGGACGGGACGGGTGAGACGAAGAGCCGGGCATGGGACGGTGATAATAAAGGAAGGGGAGGAGAGAGAGCAAGCGGCCAGATACTAATAGGGCAAGGAAGGAACAATAATTATGTACGTTGTGCTATTAGCGACCGCCGCCGACCAAGCAACCTGGAAGCAATGGATGGATGAGGCAGGCCAGACCCGAGCCTCCAACCTGTCAGTCAGGTGGGGACATTTTTGAATGCTAGGCTGATGGTGGTGCATTGCTGCTGCCGCTTCTGGGTGCTTGGTCGAGCCTGGCCCAGATAAATTGGCGGCAGCGGTTTGTTGGGGCCTGTATGGGCCCTGCCTTCCTGCTTTCTTGTTGCGGTGGCTGCCGAGCTGTCACTGGCTGCCGCTCACTGGCTGTCGCTCACTGGCTGCGATTGCCACGATGTTCCTCTGCGGCACCTCAACTTGCAGACGGATGCCACAACGCTCGCTCGACTTCCCTGTCAAAAAAAACAAAAAATAAAAAAGTGTCGGAGAGGATCCCTGGTCCTTAGTGCCTCACCCTCCCTGCCCCTGCCGGTCCCAGACGCACGGCCCGCCGACCACGACGCAGCAACCCCCCCAGGTCGCCAACCTTCGATCCAATGAGGAACCTCGAGTTCTGCCGTTGACGATGAGAAACCGGCAACGCAGTGAGACAGGGGATTGGCGGTCTGAGCTCTCGGTGCGCCTGTTCTCATGCCGAGTGCGTGGTGGAGCTTGTCGTACTGCGGTCCCTGTCGTGATTTTGTGATGCTGTCTTGTCATCCTCAAACCTCGACTCCTCGGGTCGGCCCCTGATCCTGGGCAGGTACTTGTACAAGTACCTCTGGGCGGTGCACTGACTCTGGGGAGCTCCCCCTGAGCATCCGCTGCGGGTTCCAGGGGTGTGGCCAGCCTCTTGACGGCGACCCACTGGACCGTTTCCAGGAACCTCCGTTGGCAGTTCCACATGCCGCCCACCCCTGCTTGGGGTCTTCAGACAGGGGGTCCCGTTTGCCAACCAAATCTTCTTGTTCCGCGTCAGCACTTGGACAAGTGCGCGCTACAGATTACATTCTATGTACTTCGTACTTTGCAAACCCGCGCCGTATCTTGAATATGAGCACTCCATCGAACCCCCACCGGCATCGAGGTGGCCCCGTGGCATCTCCCGCACTTCCTTGACCCTCCCCACCTGTGTGTGGGAACAGAGAAATGTGCCAAAGGAGGATGGTACTAGCGCCGTCTGCCGGGTCCCGCAGAGCACACCACAGGTCTCCATTTTCTGGGGCAGCAGGGGAGGGGTTCGCGAATGAAGGTGTGAACACAAAGACGAGCGCCGCCCCAACAGCTGTTGGTCTGACTGCAGCTCCCGCGAACCCCCCCCCCTGCACCACGAGGAGGCTTGCTGGACCCGACGGCCCCGAATTGGTCAGTCATTCAGCAACGTGGTGAGGATGGATAAATCGTTTGAAGCATGCAGTGGTGGATGTGATGCCCAGAGAACGGCCATTGAGGAGGCGGATCTAAGCCTGGACATGACTGTCCATCCGACCATGGCGTCCTTCAACAACGGGTTGTGCCGCTTCGGCGGGTCTTTTTGCGGACCCGGATCGTCCGAGAAGTTGCGAGAGCTCCGGCGTGGCCACTGACGGACGTTCAGTGCCGGCCTCCCAACGGAGCTCGTCTAGGTCAGGCCTAGCGCCCGGTGTAGTTATTGATAGCCAGGTATGTGCCGCGACGCTGTCCCAGGCCGACCCTAGAACTCCCTTCTAAATCCCAGGCCTTGGTGTGGTGATCAGGTTGACAAGCTCGCTGAGAGGAAGTAAAGGTCAGGAGCAACCCCGGCACCTGACCAGTTATGTGAGTGATACCCGACACACACCATTAACTACCTATGTATAGCCCGCACCAGCGCATCTCGGATGCTCAGGGTCGGTACCATCACACCCTTCGTCCCGAAGCTCAGGATGCCCTGCCACCTATGATATACGTCAACGCCGTGAAAGTCTAACGATACCGTAGGTGGTGGTACTTCTGGGTCAGAAACTGCGAGTGACCACGCCATCTGGGGTACATACATGCACCCTGCGCAGCAACACGCTGCAGTCAGTGGTTGCGCGGCCTCCCCTCTCCCCCATGGGTAGGCTGTGTGTCATGGATAATGCGACCCTCGCTATCCTGTTCGATGGCTCGGAGCGACGTCGATCTGTTCCATCCACGATTACTGAGCTAGACTTGCGATGATATACCACCATACCGAACCGAGGCATGGGCTGGCTCCCATGCTGAGGGCTGACTTGTTTCAACGGCCGAGAGAATGTGACAGTGCCAAGACGGAATACAGACGTCCATGGTCGCTTTGGATGAAGCGAGGCCGCTAGCTAGTTAACAGTGCAGCTCAAGCTTGATGTCGCAGCTGGGAAGCGAGGGATTTGTGGCGGATTCCCTCGCTCCTCGAAGAAGGATGCACAACCATGAATGAGGCTTGGTTGATTGGCTTTGGACCGTCCCAAGCTCATGGGTCGCTCGTGTGGGGTCCGGCTCTGAAGGGGGCTGCCCACGCTCTCGACGACCTGCCACGCCGGAATGTGGTTGGCTCATCGCTAAATTTGGTTCTGTGGTGGGTTTCTCGGTTCTGTCCGATGTTTCCATGTCAAAAGTTAGCCTGCCGTGCCTACGCACTAAAACGCCTCCGGTGAGGACCGGACGATCGCTGCGCACGTCCACGGGGTGTACGATATGTGCAAGTGGAGGTACACGGCGCGATACCACCGCAGCTTCCCAGCGCGAGCGAGTCCCTGAGGCGTCTGATTGACCGTCTCAACAATGATATCGTGCCGTCGGAGAGGGGAAACATGCACAGCAGCTTCTCCGCTCTGACCCTGGGTGGCTTGCATGAGAACCAATCCGCCGCCGTCGTGTTTGCTCCCATCGCCGCAACCCCGTGCCGGACTCGTCGGGTGAGATGTGACACAGAAGCACCAATATCAACCATCATGCTCGACGACGGCCATCCATAACCAGCTGCCCTGCCGTTGTTCCAAGCACAACGGGGCACCAGTGGGGCTCGATGAGCATCACCGGCACCAAAGAGGAGATGGTGCTGGGCAGACGGCGGGGCCTGGGTTGCCCGAATGGCGTGGATACCCGCTCGGTTGTGGCATCCGATTCGTGTTCACGATGGGGATGGGTGGTGCTCAGCGAAGCCATGCTTTGCAAGTCTGTTACTAGCGTGGAGAATGATTGGCGTGCCCGTGTGAGTTTCGGCGAGCACCAAAAACTTGCATAACGGGAGCGGGGAGGGGGGCGTCCTGCGGCGGGCCAATGCACCTCATCATGCTAGTGGTCACAGCTTGCGTTTCCCTGATGCAACATCAGGAGCTGTGGAGAAGTGCGCGTCGCCTATCGCCAGGCCGACATCGACGGGACCAGCCAGGCGTACCAGAAGACGAGGAGGGGAGGAACCTGGATGGAATCTCCTCCGGCAGCGGCAGGTGTCAACAAGCCGCTCTTTCAAAAGAATGCTTACCCGGATAGCGTTAATCATGTTTCGCCCGGGCATCGTCCCCATTGCACCACGTCGTTCCAGACATCTGAGAACCTGGAAAACCACTAAGGTGGCGTTTGGCGCCGTCCCAAGGTTGCAAGGAAAAGAAACTTGAAGCTTCAACATTGGATGGATGGGTGTTGATGCCACAGAGCGTCATTTCCTGGGGTTCAAACGCTAAACCCATAGTGGGTGCTTATTATGTAGGGCTGTCAACCCCGTGGGGTGTTGATTTCGGTGGATGCCGGTAGTGCCTTCCTTGCTTCTGGGGTATTCCCTGCCCACCAAGACAGCAGGTCCACCCCAAGCAGAATCAACTTCCAGCTCTTTGGTTCTTCCAGGTTTCCTTGCTTCCCCCCTACCCCCTCGTCGGGCAAGTGCCGGCACTCCAACGTTGCTAATCTCCAACTTGTTTGGAGCTGATCTCGCGACGCTTCTTTGCTTCGAGTTGAGGATGCGGGCACGTTCGAGACCCGGCTTCGCATAATATCCTGCATAAACTACACTAAATTCGACGGGATTGCGACTCGTTGAACGGGGCCCGAGGTCGCTGAGGTCGCTGGAATTGAGGTGCTCCCTCCCGCGCTCCGGCAACCAACCTCCAAACAACCCCACAGCTCATCTCGTCCTACCCTCCCCTCCGATCGCTGGTGGGGGAAAACACCATTGGTTTTCCCGCCCAAGCTCAGTAGTTTACCCGTCCCCGCACACCCCAACCCGTCATCGTGCTGCGGGCAGCTGCCCACGATATGCAGGACTCTCGCTTCCGGGGCCCCTTTGGCTTCCCGTGTCGTCACAAACCACCCCAGCACCTTATCGCGGTAACTACCGTGCATCTTCTCTGAGACGATCATCACATCAGTATACCGGGTCCGTCGGTAGGTATCCTTCCAAACGTCCTTGCCTGACATTATGCGTTCTTGGCAAACATCAATGAGGAGAGAGCTGGCCCGGCATTGAGGGGAGTCCCCAGTACGCGGACCCGGTTCCGGGGACGGCCCCGATCTCTATGTTCTCGTTCTGTTGGCTGATCTCGTAATTCCCGTTTGCTCACAAAGGTCCAGATCTTCGTTTGCGTGTCAGAGACAACAGAGAAATAACCTGAAACAGCGTAACCGATCTTCTACCACCACCTGTTAACCTCGATGGGGTTGATGTTGTATAAGCGGGGGGGCCTTATTGAAGCAAACATTGATGTTCCATCCGCGGAGCAACGAGTTAACTACCTAGTCACCATTACCCGGCAGGCAAATTGGAACTGGTCGGGCCAATACGTGAACCATTACGAGCTTTCCCTGCAAGACGGCGTGGGATGGCTGCTCCGAATAGGACACCAGGCCGCCCTCGCTGCAACCAGTGCCGCAACGCCATCCAAAGAGGGAGGGAACCGAACGGCTTATGCCCATGTCCGGACCGAGCAGGATTCCAGCATCAGGCTCCTCCGTGACGACCGGATCGCGAGCTCGGTCTCTCATACCCATCTCGACGGCATTAATTCCCTCTCCACCCACCGGTCAAGAGAACCCGATCTGCGCGTTGCCGCCTCCTTCAGCTGGGTGCCCATGCCGTTCTTTGCGTGACAAGGGTGGCAAGAGTCCCATCATTTGTGTCTTCGCATCCCATGTGCGCTGCCGACGGCGTCCCGAAAGCCAGCTGCAGCCACGGCCTGTTTAGTCACGGCAGCTGCGTGTTCCCGTCTCGGCCCAGCCGGCGCCACTGATCCTGTGCTCCGTGTCTCACAAGTTTGAGAAAGCACCGGTTCTGATTTGGTAGCGTGCTCCCCTCTCGCCAGCTCTCGAACTCACGAGCGATCGGTGTGTGGGCTCAAAAGTTTTGTTTCCGTCAATGTTGATCAAACTATTATGGTAGAGTGTTTTTCTGTGGAGTCGTATCTGCCATGCTACCTCGGCCGGGATGTGCATAATCGGTTTGCCCTGGCGTGGTTCGAGGCCGCAACCGAGACAGGCTCACCGCCCCCTCCCGGGTTTTCTTCCGTTGTATGTACATATTGCGTAGGCTCATTAAGTGCCTGGACCGCCGGAGATATCGATGACCACCACTGCAAACAGCCAGACGTTCAAGCAAGGACGGGTAGAGTGGAGAGCGTAGATCGATCATCAATGAACATTGCCCAAACACACCCCTGGCCGTTACGTTCGGCGGGACCACTTATTCAGTTACGACAGCGGCAGGGCGCGGGGCATTCCGTTCAGCGACGTTTCATTGAGGGATTTGCCTCCAGCCTCCCTGCAGCAGAAGCAGCAGCAGCAGCAAGAACAACAAGACTATTCGTACCGGAGTACGCAAAGTGGGTTGGAACGGGCAGCTACAGGGTGTTGCTGGCACGACGTTCGACTCCAAGCGAACATATTCTATACTCCACAACAGTGCGTCGGGTATCTACACGTGTCCAAAACGGCTCGCCTATAGAGTGGACTGAGGAGATGTTGACCAAGTGAAATCCGCCGACGGGGGAATTGGTCCCGTTCGTTTAGGTGCAGTGTGGAAGATGGGTTGGGAATATTAAGTCATTGATTGGTGGGCGTGAATAGAAACGAGTCGTTGAAGACGAACGCCTTGTTTGTCGTAGGAAGTCGTACCCAGACATCGAAGTTAGCACTGCCGGAGCCCATTTGTGTTGTATGTGTTCTCGTAATCCAGACACATCTGTCTTGGGTGCGGTCTTTATAGCCACCGGCGCCTTCTCATTCTCCAGGGCATGTAGTTGATCTAGCTAGGAACCCATTGTTCTGGTCTACCCCAGCGCCGTCTTGCCCGCGTTTTGTAATCCTGTTGCCTTGTCATTCAGCATACCCGTGTCCATGTAAATGCTCGTGATACTCGTCCATAACCAGCTAACCCAGCTGGTTGCATGCTCCAACCCCGAGCCCGCCTCTCAGGGCATTCCCATCCCTACGGCCTTCATGCCAGGCCGGCGCAGGCCCCGTGTGCCCTTCCCACCGCGGCCCCTATCCCTGTCGGGGTATCCAAACGAACCACCAAACTCACCCATCGGGTCACCAAGCCCAGCGCCAGACATGTCCCCAACCATGCGGAAACCATCCGCGTCACTAAAGATGGCCGCGTACAGTTCCCCGACGGCCAGCGTCATGGCCTCGATCGCCTTGGCGCGCTCCGCATCCCCCTTCGATTCGATCTGGACGGTGCCGGCGTGCTCGTCGATGCGGCCCTGCACGCGGCCGTCCACGATCAGGTAGCTGACGATGTCCTGGGCCTCGGGCTCGCTGATGCGCAGGCGGTCGGCGATCCAGGAGAGGCGCATGCGGGTGTAGGGCGCGATGAGCTTGAGCACGCCCTTGGTGCGCATGTTCCGTGTCACCTCGTCGATGTTCTCGGCGATGAAGGGGTCGGCGAGCAGGTCTGTGTTTTTGCGTAGCACCTCCTCGTATTTGTAGATGTCGTCGCGCTGGTACGCGTCGACGAGTTCCGTCATGGCCGCGATGCGCGGGTCGTTTTTGTAGGGTTTCGTCTCCTGGCTGTCGAATGGGTTGATGTCCGACTTCATGAGCATGGTGACGAGGAGCAGGTACTTGAGCACCTGGATCCGCCGGAGGTCGCCGGCTTCGTCGTAGTTCCGGAAGGACTCGAAGAAGTCGATCTGGGCTGAGTTCCAGTTCTCCTCGCTCATGTGCATCTTGCCGCCGCACTCGCGGATGACACCCTGGATCTTGGGGTGCGGTACTGCGGAACGCACTTTCAGCGCTTTTTGGTATAAAGCCTTTAGCTGGTTGTTGTTTCGCGTCTCGGAGTACATCTGGATCTCGAGAGCGTATATTTCGAGCGAATAGGTCCCCTTGCTGGGGTCGTCGGTGCCGTCCTGCCTCTTGCATACTTTGTGGAGCTCCCTGAGCTTCCGCCCCACGGCATGGTAGTCTTTGCGGTCTAGTAGAAGTTTGGCTAGTTTGATGTTGGTCTTGAGCCAGAGACGCTCATTGTTGGTGCTCTGGAAACATTGTAGGGTGAGTGAATAGAACTGCTCGATGCATTGCACTGCTGCCGGGTTGTCGGCGCCCTTTTCGATGAAGTTGAGCATGTTGTCGATCGACTTTTCTGAGTAGTTCCTGGTTACGGCAGCCTTTACGTAGGTGAGGAGCTCCTTGTAGTGCTCGGTAGCCTGCAACTGGTTAGATCTCAGGTTGGAATTCGGCTTTCCCGTGTCTACCGACCTTCTCGTACCGCTGCAACTTGAACTCAAGTTTGATGGCTTGTTTGAGGGCCTTGAAACCCCATTCGCCCTTTTCCGGTTCCAATGCCGGTATGCCTAAAAATTCTTCTACAGCATCTTCCGGGTCGGAGGTTTTTGTCTGCTTCGCATTGTAGTACTTGTTCTCGATGTCGACGTCACCGTTATCCTCTTCCTCTTCGTCTTCGTATTCAAAGTCGTACTCCTCATCGGAGGCTTGCATAAAGTCGTCGTCAGACATGATCGCTAGGACAAGCTATGAACTTTGCGGCGGCGTGCGTCTTGAGAAAAATGGGTGATATCGCAAGTTGCAGATGCTGCTTGTGATTTGTTTGTTGAAGTCGCGGAGGGGTATCCAGGCAGGCACACAGTGATAAGGCTGAGAGCCAAGGTGCCCGGAGCTGTGGGGTGGTTCTTATCGATCAACTAGCTGCAGCTCTCATGCTAATAAAGAGATGGGGAATATTACCCGATATATGCATTTATGAGTTAAACGCTTCTATTTGCTGTGGTAGAGCTGTAAAATTGTTCATAAACAAGGCAGTAAGTAGGCCAGATAAGGATCGCATAAATAATGGCTATAGTCTTTTTCCACGGTCAGGTTGTTTAATTGGCGTCCAAATCGACCCTCGCAGACCATCCCAAATGCTCGTATAAGCGGTTAGGTAGTAAACAGGTTGTTAGTGGAACAATGACCGACCCCTGCAGCCTAGCCACCCAAAATTTGGTCATCAAGGTCCCGGTCGCCACTCCCGTCGCAGACGCAATGGACTCTCGCGCATCAACAAACCAACACAACAAAAACAAAACCGGAGCGCACACAAACACACCCCAAGTCCATACGCGCCGACAAGGCGATCAGCATACTTGCTGCTCGAATACCCCATCTGAAACTCGCGCTGCACCGGCAGCACCAACACCGCCAAGATGGGTTCCGGCGATTTGAACATGAAGAAGAGTTGGCATCCCCAACGATCGGGGAATGTCGCGGCAACACACAAGGCCGAGGCCGAAGCAATCGCCGAACGCAAGAAGCTACAGCAGCGTCTTCAGGAAATTGAGGAGGAGCGGAAGAAGGAGGAAATTCAGAAGGCGCTCGAAGCCGCGGGCGGGAAGCCAAGGCTGCAGCGGGTGGAATGGATGTACTCTGGCCCTACCGACGGCCAAGCGGGCGACGCGGCTGAGAACGAATCCTACCTGCTCGGCAAACGGCGAATCGAAAAGCTCCTTCAGGACAACGACATCAAGAAGTTGCAGAAGCAGCCGAGCCAGGATGCCCTCGAAGCGGCGCCGATCGGCGCCCTCGCCAATCCCCGGGATGTTGCGACGAAGATTAGGGAGGATCCCTTACTCGCGATCAAGCGGCAAGAGCAGCAGGCGTACGAGGCAATGATGAACGACCCGATCCGGAGGCGGCAACTACTGGCATCGATGGGCATCGACGACTCACAGGATAAGGCCAAGCGCAAAGAGGAGAGACGGCACAAGCACCGCCACTCACACCGATCGCGCCGCCATGATGACCGAGACGGAGAGAGGCATTCTCGCCGGCGTAGGTCCGACTCGAGGGACCGGTCACGGAGCCCGAGGGGATACGGTTCAGGGGAAGAGGACCGCAAGAGGAGGAGGAGAGACTCGCGCGATCGGAGGCGGGACAGGTCGGTATCCGTGGACTCGCGGGATAGGAGAGAAAGACGAGACAGGCGTGGTGATCGGGATCGGGATCGGAGAAGCAGCCGGGATAGGAGGGATAGGCGGAGTAGGAGCCGGGAAGATGGGCATAGGGATGGTCGATCTCGGGCAGAATCCCGATCGCCGTCCCCAGCAC
This sequence comes from Chaetomium tenue, assembly GCF_020726465.1. NCBI lineage: Eukaryota > Fungi > Ascomycota > Sordariomycetes > Sordariales > Chaetomiaceae > Chaetomium > Chaetomium tenue. Next base: position 2,726,645 of record NW_027117333.1, on the reverse strand, counting down.
CGCGCCGGAGGGAGTATTCCCCAGCTGGCGACGATCGAAGAAGAAGAGGCCAATCGTCAGAGCGACCTAGATCACCACGAAAACGCAACGAAGACGCCGACGGATTCCGCAACGGCAGCTCTCACAGCTCGCGCCGGAACCACGACCACCGTCGCGACCGCGCTCCACCAAGACAAGGCGACCGTCCTCCGCAGACCCGCGATCCGAACAACGACAAGGCGGCCGAGGAGGAGCGTGCGCGCAAACTCGCGGCCATGCAGGAAGCCGCCACAGACCTCGACAAGGACCGCGAGCATCGGTTAGCCCTCTTGGCGGAACAAGAGCGGACAGCGCAAGAGAAGGACGACCAAGCGCGGCAGCGGAACAAGCGGTTTGGCGGCGACGCGGGTTTCATGAACCAGCTCCATAGCAGGGCGACTGAGCTGAAGGTGGCAGATCGCGTGGGCAGGCGGTAGGGCTGGGACGGGGGCTTGAGATAAGACGGATGGTCTCATCTCGACGGATACGAGCTGTGGCGCGGATGCCAACTTGGCTTGGGTTTCGGGTTTCTCGATCACAGAACCTGTACGTACGTATTACGGAACCTTATCCCCGGGTGTAACATGGTTTCTGCCGTAAAAAAACGGGAGTGAGAACGTATCGCCGTATCCTGCCATTTCGACACGCCCTAGCCCTGAATCCGGAACGCTGGGAAACCTGATCACTGGTTGTGCAGTGCAGATCAACATTGAGCTCGATCTTGAATCGAAAACTTGGAGGTGGGTTGGAGGAGAGTGTCGCATTCGGTTGCGCACTACCAACATGGTCTTGGCTCCGTGAAGTGGTGTCAAGGTGTCTTTATTGAAACTAGATACATACATAGTTTACCCAAAACACATACGTAATTAATAGCCGACGGAAGCCTATACAAATACTATAACATGAATTTGCTCCAATGCCATTGTATGACAGGCCCTTCCGCCCCTGATCTGAGAAAATATGAGATCCCTTAGCTAGATGGCCTTCGTACGAAAGAAACAAAGTCGTGGTTCTGCTGCTGTATTACCGATACGCAGGATGCAGAAGATGGTGGTGGGCCGTCTCCCTTGACTTGCAGAAACGCCCCACTGTCACTTCCCCATTTCTTCTTGAGCGGCTGTGAGCCTATCCCAGCCCCAAAAAGCCACCAATCCTTGCAGGCGACACTCGGCTGGCCAGAGTCGGGCCTGTGGACCCCTGTCCGATGCCAGTCCCAGCGTCACTGGCGCGCTCTAACCTTGCTGACTTCATCTCCGGCTTCAATTTCGCCAGATTCGGTTCTCTCCCTTTCGTCCTTTCGCTCGTTCGTTTGACTTGCCCATTTTACAGGAATCGCGAATTCTTGTGCCACACATTCCCTTTTTTTTTTTCTACGGCAGCCTGAAGCCCTTTTACTTGCTCGGCGCCTGCTCCTTCTGGATCTGAATCCCACGCCCGGTTCTGGACCGTGCTTACGTTGAATCTGAGGCTGGACTTGCGATTACTACCTGCGCAATCGGTCCCTCCGTCATTGCCTTGCGGTTCCTGACGCCGCCTCGTCACAACCTCGCTCGCTAAAGACTTTACCTATCTTTTTTCCACCTTCCACCGAACGAGCCCCGCGCTTCACGCATTCAATCCGAATCCAAATCCACCCAAGTTCGAAACGAGCAGAACCAAGAATCGCTTCCCTAATTACCATCACCTGATCGCCACAACAGCAACCACCGAACACCGTTATAGCCTCACATCTCGCATAACTCGCAACAATGCCTTGTGGTATCGGGGGTTCCAAAACGGTTCAGCGCAAGCTTGTCTTGCTGTGAGTTTCCCTGATCGATCGGTCTGTGTTAGGGATGGGGAGTGCGGGGATGCTTTGTGCGCTAGACAATGAGCTAACACGGCATGCCCTGGTCCAGAGGCGACGGTGCGTGCGGGAAAACCTCATTGCTAAATGTCTTCACACGAGGGTGAGTTCGATGTGATGACGTAGCCCGAGATTGTTCGTTGCTTAACACCACCCAGCTATTTCCCCACCGTCTACGAACCGACAGTATTTGAGAACTATGTTCACGGTGCGTCCCACCTTTCGGGTCCAGTTATCAGTGTGATTGGCGGCCGACTCACTCGTTTACACAGATATCTTCGTCGACAGTGTTCATATTGAGTTGTCGCTATGGGATACGGCCGGGCAAGAAGAGTTCGACAGGTTACGGAGTTTGTCATATGGTGAGCCCTCCCATACCCTTTCCGGTCACCACTCTAGCATGTAAACTGACAGGACACAGACGATACCGACCTGATTATGCTCTGCTACTCGGTTGATAGCAAAGACTCGCTCGAGAACGTCGAGAGCAAATGGGTGGGCGAGATCGCCGACAACTGCCCAGGCGTTAAGCTCGTTCTGGTAGCGCTCAAGTGCGACCTGCGCGAGGCGGCAGACGAAGAAGAGGGCGCCAACGAGGAAGCTAACCCCCGGGAGAAGAAGCCGATGATCAGCTACGACCAAGGGCTCGAAGTGGCCCGCCGCATCCACGCGCTCCGGTACCTCGAGTGCTCGGCCATGCGGAATCGGGGAGTCAACGAGGCCTTCACGGAAGCTGCCCGTGTTGCTCTCTCAGTGAGGAAGGAGCGCGATGATTCCAAGTGCGTCATCATGTAGGCGCCGAGGGCAAGTTCAGATGATTTCGATACCCTCGTCCGAACCGCCTTCGGACGCCATACGGACATGGACCCGCCGGCGGCTGGAGCCTGCTTTCAAGGCCTGGCTAACTCGTCGGCGTCACCAACCAATACCGGGCACCACAGGCCCGCGGCATCACTTTTCGCCGAATTCACTTTTGATATCACCTTTCCAAGGTTTTTTCTTCGTGACCTTTACGAGACGATTTGGGCTACCATTACGCGGTCCTGAGCTGTACATATTTTGACCGACTTTTCTTCGTGGCGGCCCTATCACAGCTTTGCCCCCAATTCGGCACGGAAAACGAGTCTGCTGTTGATGCGATTTTCTGCGCCGCCCATGCGGCTGCAGGATGTTTGAGGAAGAAGCCGTACCAATGTGGTTCTGTTATTTTGAGACTGTTGATTATTGATCAGGCGCAATCGACGGGACGGGCAGTTGGCCATTGGAAGGGGGGCTAGCGTCTGGGCGGTTGCGGACTGCGACTGCAATGGAAGGGGAGGGTCCGTTGGCGGCTTGCGTCCTTAGTTTTGTTGTAAAAGAGTTTTAATTTCGACGACTTACATAGTCGCGGTGGCGTTCTGTTATCTTTTACTGTCCTCTATTCAGAAGTAGCAGGAGTCAAGAATCATGACGGGAATCGGATTCCTATTTTGTCTTGTATTTTGGGGAGAGTTGACGTTGACATGGGAAAAGCATGCATGTGCTTTCTTGTTTCTTGAAGTGACATCCAATGCCCACGAGGAGCAGCTGAGACATTTATTGATCTGTATATGCAACCCAGAGACAAAACTGACCGTACGCCGAGAAACCTAAGCCCGGAGAAACATAAAACACAGCATACTAGACATCTTGATAAGCTGTTGGCTAACCATTCGTTCCCGGGCATATCTGGTCGAGGATCTCCGGGCTTGCGAATTAACCCCGCGGAATCCCGATCCTCAGATCTCCCTTGGGGCAGAGTGGGGTGGCGATTAGCTGATAAGCCGCAATCGGACCCCGTGAAATGGCGTCAGCGGGCGCTAACTGTGCTGAGAAAGAATTTGGTGTAAGTGGAAAATGGCAACTTCTGGTTGGTCCAAATGCCCCTGCTTCCGTGTTGAAACTTCGAGCTTTGATAATCTTGAACATGCCACCACGCGGGAAAAAAGAGTCACCAGCGGAGATGTGGATATCGTGTTCTTGTGCCTTTTGGGGAAGTCATGGGTGAGAGGTATATAGATTATTCATCATCTCTCAAATGCAAATTTCCCATACCAGCGCCATTCGTCTCATGTGTTCCCTCCTTCATCTTTAAGTTCATGCACTCACTCCCTCTCCACCTCATCCGCTTCAGAAGGTGAGGTGACCCGTGGGTAATATATCATCAACTCTAGTTTCGCCACAACTACCATTCACAAAGACAATGTCGTCTCCATCATCACAACCACACACGATGCCACCTCGACCACTCCTGACTGCCCAGCACTGCGCAGGCCATGTCCACCTCATCATCGGCTCGAACCCTCTCGCCGCAGCACGCGCTTCCTCTTCCATCGCAGCGGGCGCAAAACCAATTCTCATCTCTCCTCTACCATCTTCCATCCCAACCTCCCCAGAAGCAAATGATGAGCAACCACAACAATCCCGACAGCCCCAACCCCAACAACTCCACTACAGCCTAACAACCCTCATAACCTCCGGCGCCCTCACCCACATCCCGCGCGCCTTCCAACCCTCCGACCTCTTCACGCACGGCCGCCCCGAAGTCGACCACATCGTCGACGCCGTCTTCATCACCACCCCCCCATCCCCCAACCCCACCAGCACAACCCCCTCCCCCCAAACCACAACCCCAACCGTCACCGCCTCCGAAATCGCCGCCCTCTGCACCCGCAACCGCATCCCCCTCAACGCCGTCGACGCCCCCACCCTCTGCTCCTTCAGCCTGCTGAGCGTGCATGTGGACGGGCCCTTGCAGATCGGCGTCACGACCAGCGGGCGCGGGTGTAAGTTGGCGGGGCGGATTCGCAGGGAGGTGGCGGCGGGGTTGCCGGTGGGGTTGGGGGGGGCGGTGGAGAGGTTGGGGGGGTTGAGGAGGCGGTTGGTTGGTGAGCAGCGGGAAGTTTTGGGGGGTCGGTTGGTGGGGGGTGGGGAGGGGGAAAAGGGGGTGGTGGTGGTGGTGGATGAGGGGAGTGATGACTCGGTGGATCAGCCGGCCGAGTTGAATAAGCTGGTTTTGGAGGGGGATGCCGAGGCTGCGAGGACGAGACGGATGCGGTGGCTGACGCAGATGTGTGAGTACTGGCCGTTGCGGCGGTTGGCCGAGGTTAGTGATGAGGATGTGGAGGGGATTCTGAAGTCGTACCCTGGCGGCCCGGGGGCGGCGGGGGATGGGCCGGTGAGGCTGGATGGTGCGAGGGTGCCGGTTGGGCGCGTCATTCTCGCGGGCAGCGGGCCCGGCCACCCGGACCTGCTCACCCGCGCGACATACAAGGCGATCCACGCCGCCGACCTCATCCTGGCCGACAAGCTCGTCCCGGCGGGTGTGCTGGATCTCATCCCGCGGCGCACACCCGTGTCTATCGCGCGCAAGTTCCCCGGCAACGCGGACCGCGCACAGGAGGAATTCCTCGAGCAGGCACTCGACGGGGTGCGCGCGGGGAAGACGGTGCTGCGTCTCAAGCAGGGCGACCCGTACATCTACGGCCGCGGCGGAGAGGAGCTTGCCTTCTTCCGCCAGCATGGCTTGGGCGACCGCGTGGTGGTCCTCCCCGGCATCACCAGCAGCCTCAGCGCACCGCTGTTCGCCGGGATCCCGCCCACACAACGGGACGTCGCGGATCAAGTCCTGGTGTGCACGGGCACGGGCAAGAAGGGCAAGGCGCCGCAGCCGCCCGAGTTTGTGGAGAGCAGGACGGTGGTGTTCTTGATGGCGCTGCACCGGATTGGCGGGTTGGTGGCTGAGTTGACTGATTATACCGAGGAGGAGCAGGGAGCTGGCCAGGAGGGGCAGACAGAGTCACCAGAAAGGCCAGAACGCAAGAGGGCGCTCTGGCCGCTCAACACCCCCTGTGCTGTTATCGAGCGGGCGAGTTGCCCAGATCAGCGGGTCATCAGGACAACGCTGAGGTTTGTGGTCGAGGCGATCGAGCAGGAGGGGAGTAGGCCACCTGGGTTGCTTGTTGTTGGCCGTGCATGTGAGGCGTTGTACACACCGGAGAAAGGCCGGTCATGGACCGTGGAGGATGGGTTCAAAGGGATAGATTTGGATTCAGAGGGCAGTTTTGGGGCTGGTGGGTTTGGCATTGCAGGAATGGCTTAAATTGGTAGGGTTGTTTGGTAGATACATGGATATGAAGATCTGTCTGGTAACCATTGTCACAAACACTTGGTCGCGTGAAGGCCTTTATTTCTTGCGGGTGCCCTATTTCCTGGCTGAGTTGTTTTCGAGAAACACGCGCTGGGCAACAGGATGAAATGAGAGATGCAATTACCTGATTGGAATGCTATGCTCGTCTATACAGTCAGTCTTTTATATCCCATTAAGCCCTCCAACAAACGCAATCTCAATTACCAGTATGCTCACTCTCCTCGACATCCCCAAACATCTTCAAAGCCAATAATTATTACCTATCCCCATTTCCCTCCCCACTTCCCTTTTTCTCACTGTCTCCCCGCCATCACCCCGTCCGGTGTTATGTCCCGCTGTCAATCTGATCGACAACGTTGTACTTGGACCACATATCCCACGCCCGGCAGTTCTTCTCCACATCATGGGGGATATGCATGCGCTCGACCTTCTCGGGCTCAATGATCAGCGACGCGAGGAAGCCGCCGGACGCGTGCCAGGCGATGTGGCAGTGGAATGCCCAGACGCCTGCCATTTTGTCAGTACATCGTTACCACACTTACTCACACACCTGGGGGGTGGGGGGAGAGGAGAAGGAGGAACATACCCGGCGCGCCGTCGATCTGGATCACGAGATGGCCGTTGCCACGCACAAGATGGACATCTCTTCGATGCGGGTTCGACGGGCGGACGATGGTGCCGTCCCAGTCGCCCGGCCCTTCGTGCAGGATGAAGAAGTTGTGGCCGTGGAGATGCATGGGATGACTACATGTGAAACTAAATTAGCCTTCCGTTCACCAAAGCATGGGTAGGACTTGGGGTATGGAAACGCACGCAACGGGGCCTTTGTTGTTGACGATGATGCGGATGGACCTGTGCTTGTGGTAGTTGACGACGTTCCACTGGGCCGGGTAGGTGAAGTTGCCGTCGTTGGCGAGCAGGATGACTGGGCTGTTGTAGTCGGTGCGCATCGACACGCCGTTGAACTTCCACAGCGTCACGTTGGTCGCGTTCTTATAGAGCTCGATGTCCATGCTCTGCGTGAGCGTGGGCTCCGGCAGCGGGATCGGGTACAGCGGTTCGGTGATGTGGAGGTCCTCGTTGGCGCAGAGGTCCGCGTTCGGGATGTCCCAGGCCTTGCTAGACGGCGTCGTGGAGGTGTCGGCCTGGTCGTAGTAGACCGCCGCTACGGCGTTGGGCTGCCGCGCTGGTGCGCATGTGGTCAGATTAGACCGCATCCAGAAAGCCGAGTTGGCCTTGCCGACGTTGGCTGTGACGAGGACGTCTGCACGCTGACCAACACCCAGCGTGACTACCGAGGTATTGTATGGCCTGACTGGCACGAAGTCCTCGGCAACGACGGTAAGCATGTGTTCGTCGATGGAGAAGCGCTGGACACCGTCGCCACCGGAGTTGACTAGACGTAGTTTGTGTGTCTTGCCCGTCTTGAACTTGAACTTGGAGATGCCGGCGTTGTTGGCGCATGGTGTCTTATCCCCCGGGGCTACGGTCGAGCAGTCAAAGTTCATCTTGCCGTTGATCAGGTTATTGTCGGAGGTCACTTTGGGGCTGCCATTGGGAGCCAGCATTTCCTCAATGATATCGGAGTACTCCTTATGATACCAATCTATACAATGTAAGCCCCTGATGCCCGCCGCGCAGCCTTGGGTAACAACTCACCACTGAGCAAGATGGGGCCGACGTCGACGTCGTACTTCTCTTTGGTAGGGCCGTGAACGACAATGGGACCAAGGATACCGCCCGTGTATTGCGCAGAGTAGTGGGCGTGGTACCAACTCGTGCCGTATAGGCTAGCAATGAACTCGTAACTATAGCTTTTCCGCGGCGGAATGGGGCACTGTGAGATGCCCGGGGCGCCGTCTTCCCAGGGTGTTTCGTGCTGCAGAAAGCCGTGCCAGTGGATCGCTGTGCCATCTTCCGGACCGGTGATGTTGTTGTGCACGTTCACGATAATAGTGTCGCCCCAGTTTGCCTCGATCAGGGGCCCAGGGAAAGCCCCGTTGACGAGAAGAACATCCCGTAGATACCCATCCGGAGCAACAAACCCACGGCTCACAGTGAGCTCGTAGCGCCTGACGACTCCGGTTTTGGGATATTCAGTGTATGGGTTGTTGCCCGAGTCGGTCAGGTTTCCCCAAGGATACCCGTTGGGCAGTGGATTGTTTGTCAGGAAGAGTGGTAATGTAGGGGCAAATAGGGTGCCCAGGAGTGAAAGTCTAGTGCCTGATTAGATGTCCGGTGATGTACAACGCAACGGGGCGGGTGCGTCTCACCCGTTGGTGTTGTCCTGTGTCAAAGTAGCAGTTGCTGTATAAAGGACCGTAAGGGCGTTGACAACGACGCTCTCGATGAGGCCGCGAAGTAAGCCCATGATGGGCAAAGAAGTGAGAGACGAGATATATAACAGAAATCGCAACAACCAGCGGAGGAGAAATGAACGGTGATCCCACTACCCACGACGGGGAAGACTCGCTCGGGGCTAGGGTGATACAGTGGGATATTTAAAAGCCGCTCGGGAGAGTTAGGGGGAAAAGGGGCGAGCGGGCTCGGTGAGAATTCATGCTCGTGATGGTTATGGAATGGCCCCCTGTAGACGCCACATGTCGTGAACGGAACACTGCAGAGCTGACAGTCAATGGTTAGCAAACAGGGCTGCCCCGAGCCGATCGACTCCCTGTTCTTGCCATATTGGTGCAAGCCTCTTTGGCATATTCCTTTTCTGTCCACACCGACCGCGACGAAGAGACGCGTCCAAGACATACGGACGGCGTATGTTGAAGGCGGCCGTAGTTATCGTCCAGTCGGTCGTCACGTCTAGGCGCGGTTCCTTGGGAGCGCCAAGCTCAGGGGTCAGATTTGGGCGGCGTGTCCCGGGACCAGTAGGCTAACGTTGGGGTCCGGGGGATCGGCGGTCTACGCAGAGGCGATCCGCTGATGTAGCGAGTGGCTCTGGTATTGCTGAGACCAAGAATGCATATGGCAGAGCCGCTCAACCACAAGACCCCCCGAGAGGCCTGAGCGTCGGGTCGATCGTCATAGAGATGGCGTTCGTAAAGAAAACAAAAGAAACCCCGCGAGAAACGGCAGTGTTGGACAGAACCAAAACCGATCTGGGGCCGGTCTCGGTGCAGAAAGATGGGGTGAAGGCCAGGCTTGAGATACATCACCATCGAAGAGGAATACTTCGCTCTCTGGAAAAGGGGACAGCAGGACTGTACAACGATCAGTCTGGTTGGGAGGCTGCAGCTGGGAAACCCCTGAATCGCGCCTGTGGTGGTAAGCTATTTCAGCTACCCAGAATGCTGTATCACCACCCAAAATGGGAAGGAGAACGCGAATGACGAGGCGGAGAGGAAACTGCTTATTAGGACATGGGCCTCGAACCGGCTCTGCCGGCTCATCCGGTACCGCGGCCTTCCAGTCAAAGTAGCAGAGTATATGTTTGGGTAACCTGGAGCCCCTGGAAATGGATGCAGTCCTTGCCGCTGAAGGTCGCACGTTCGGTGTAAGTCCTGGTTTGAGGCCGGAAGTGAGGCCTGCTTGGCGCGTCTGCCATCTGCAACAAGCCGACGCCACCAGAGGCTCCTTCATCTACTATGGATATATCACGAGCGCCTGAGCGGCCAATTTCCGGGTGACGTCGCCGGAAGCTGATGCCATTGGCGTTAGAAGGGTGTCCATTGTTGGTCCGATGCTTGGGACCTGGGACAGTTTCAGACCCAATTTCGATGAGTGGAGGATCGCCCAGCTTTCGGTGATTTCTTCACGGATGTCCAGATAGGCCGAAGCATGGCGTTGTTGTACCACGCCAAACATTTCTTTTTCCAGGGATGAAGCCGCCAAGCTGGGTTCCACGTCTTCGTATTTTAAAGTATAGAAACACCGCGTCGAGCGGTTAAAAAGCGAGACCCTGGCCGGAGAGTGCTATGACTGATTCTCAGCAGCGAGCGCGCCTGCTAAGGGGTGGGATATGATGCGGCCTGATGGACAAGGACCGAACCTAGAACCCAGCTCCACGTAAGCTGCATCGCAGTCAGGAACGTCCGGGTAGTGGCGGCTGTAAGGGGCTAGGAGATGGGCCAAAGAATGTATTAACACGACATGCCGCAGTTGGATATTTTCTGCCCCTCCCAAAACGCCGTCCCATTTCGCCCTGTGGGCAAACCATATGTACATCATATCAATTACATCGTCTTCGGTTGAACTGCTCATAATCCGGCCGCGGGCGTGTGCTCTCCGCATGGGCCAAGATCTGGCGGTTGATCGATCAGTTGTTGCGCGGAGCAGATCGGTAGGGACGGAAGGCGTGTGAAGCCATGATGATGGGTCGCCGCTGGGCGCGAAGATAAGCTTCTTGGATGATGGGCGAGGAGTCAGAGCGAATCACGCTCCCGATGGACATGAAAAAGCTGGAAGAAAGGTTAGGAACCATCACTCGAGGGCCTGCTTGATTCTGCAGGGACCAGCCATACCCGAATGTCGCCCCGGAACCCAACATGTACTGGCCCAATGTCCTCATGATACCGTTAGGGCCAGCGCCGTATCTGAAAATGTTGACGGTTCCTAAGCTCGGCGTTAGACCAGCTGGGCTGTCTCAAAATCGGCTAGCGGGGAGGGTCGCACCAAAGATGAAGCCGATGATGGTGCCAACCGCTGTGTGGAGCTCTCAGTCAGCTACTTCTGGGGCAGCACAGTTGAGGAACCATGGAACCAAGGAGGGAAACACGTACTGCCGCCCATCATAGCACCCATCTTGACTGCGACCCGAGTTAGCTGTTGTTTGCAGCAACACCATTCCCCCCTTCTCGCCTCCTCGCCCACTCGGCCCCTCAACCCCTCGGCCCCTCGTTCCATTGTTCCATTGTTCCTCTCCTCTTTTATTCCCAGCTGTTAAACATACACTTGTCAAAGTTCGACGGCCCGACACCACCGGGGTGGCTAGGAGGAGGAGGCATTGTGGTTACAAATTGCGTGGGTTGAATTCGGCGGGGGTGATGTTTTGGCGGAACACTCGAGGTTGCGTAGTCGGTTGTTTGAACCAAAAAATCAAGATGACAATGCGATGCAGCTTCAACAGCGAGCAGTTGCCGCGGGCAAAGCAGGGTCCTCAAACGCACGGATCACACGGAGCCCCTCCAGGTCTCCATCAGCCGACCCTCGCAAGGGACACTTTCCGGGGTTTGGTTTGGAGTGGACCCAAGTTCCTCGGTAATTACATAAATACTTACCTGGTTAACGAACTATGGCTATCCGAAAGATAGTGAGTTAGGGAATTATTCCCTGGCCTGACCTCAAGATGCTTGAAATCATTGCGAAATAAATATTGAACGAAATGGAGCTCAATTACCCCATCACCGGACCCGGATCCTTTGTCTTTGATGCTGAATTTTGTCAACCATTGGCCTGGAGCGAGGCGCACGAGCCACACTCTCGACCGTTTTGCATGCTCTTGTTCGTCTTGACTAAGGAGCTCAGGTACCCGGAAGGCTAAAAGCTCACGTGGCAAAATTGAGAGAGACCAAAGATGGGATGGCATGGGAAAGATGAGACGGTGAAAATATGAAATGTCAACGTTTATAGCGGCAAGAGATTGTGGATTCACATTTAACTACCTCTTAAGAATCGCAGATTCGCAGAATCGCCATGCAAATAGCTGTTGTAAAGGAAAGCGAGACGCTGTTGGTTGATGCCGTCACAGATCTGGTGTGGTTCATGGTCTGGCCCGCAAATCAGGAGTCAAAGAAGGATGAGGCAGCACAGGGAGTGGGCTGGGCCAGGCAGTCTCACAGTGGTACGGCCACTCCGTGTGGGCGGCGGCCGACTTCGAGCAGGGGCACGGCGCGCAGGCCACCTTCTGGTCCGCTCGCTAAGCGCCTCGACGGCCCCGGGCTAAGGGGCCATCCATCAAAATTCGTCAACCTCACATTCTCCGTGTCGTCGCATCCTGTGACCGTGCTTGCCACCACCGAAAACGACCGCGACACTGCATCTTTGCCCGGTGCGTGCTCCCCTCAATTCATCTACCATTTGTCACCGATTTCCCTCCAACTTCACGAGCCCGTGGTCGATCCGGCGCGCTACTTTCTGGCAATTGCCAACCGAGTTTTCGTTGCGCCCGCCCTGTCTCGACGTTAGTGCGAACTAATCTTTGGGACAACTCCACACAGTCGCCCGCGACTCTCCTTGCCACTTGGTCGAGTAGTGGGGTCCACCTCGAAAAGAGCAATAATAATATTGCCTTTGCCCCGACACCTCTATCGAAAACGAGACACGCATGCCATCACTGGGGACCGGCTTGACCTCGCGAACAGCGATCTTCATCGTCCCGGCCGCCCAGTGCCTCTCCCATTTTCACCTGCGCCTTCCCCATGACTGCCGTGGCAAACCCTCCCAGCTTTGCGAATCTGAACCGGCCAGGATGGATTAATGGGGCGCAGACGCTCAACTCGATGAACCCGTCGTCGGATGACGTCCGAGGAGTCAACATGCTTATGCAGCGTAAGCCCCTCCAACGATCAAGTTCGTCGTCGTCCGTTTCGTCGACATCATCGAATTCGTCAACATCGACTGTGACTTCGAATCCCGCCTCGCAGCCGAACGGCGTCCCCATGCCAGGGGCGGGCAGCACAGATGGCTGGTCAAATCCTGCAAGCCGCAAGCGACCGACCCCAAAAGGCCCGTGGTCGAATGGGAAACCGGACGGGGCGGGCGATCTTCACAGAGCTGCGTCCGGCCGTGCGCCGCTGACGAACGGGATCAATGGCACGTCCGCGCTGGGCCAGCAACAATCTGTCATGTCAACTCCGATCCCGCTCGGGGGCCAAACCGGACTCGGCCGCCCGGGCTCAGAGGGCATGGGCTCGGGGCGGCAGCCAGTGCTCTACCTGCTCTCTTTGAACGGCAGCTTCGAACGCAAGACCATCTCGGTTCCCTACTATCCCGATACCCTCCGAATAGGACGCCAGACCAACGCGAAAACGGTGCCAACCCCGATCAACGGCTTCTTCGACAGCAAGGTACTGTCGAGGCAGCACGCTGAAATATGGGCCGACGCCAACGGGAAGATCTGGATCCGGGATGTCAAGTCGTCCAACGGGACCTTTGTGAACGGCACTCGTCTGTCGCCCGAAAACCGAGACTCTGACCCACACGAGCTACAAACACAAGACCACCTCGAGCTTGGAATCGACATAGTCAGCGAAGACCAAAAGACGGTGGTACATCACAAAGTGGCCGCCAAGGTTGAGCATGCGGGTTTTATTACTCCGACCAACAACGTATTGGACATGAATTTTGGGGATCTCGAGTCCTCCAACAGCGCCATGATGTTGCCTATAGGGGGTGTCTCACCGTTCCGGGGCCGGACCGGCGGCCAACCCGGGACCGCGGGCAACAATCGCATAGTGCCGGGGAACATGGGAGGCCAGATGAACACATTAGCGCAACAGCGCCAGCTCTGGCAGAACCCTGTAACGACAGAGCATATTGTCAAGAAACTTCATGTTTGTGTCCTGCTATACCACTAGGCTCGCTGGTACTGACCGTAACGCAGACCGAGATGCGCAACGCGCGACTGCAAAACCAGGATTTGGCCCGGACAAGCCAATTCATCAGCGCCCTTTTATCAAAAGAAGACGTCAGAAACAACGACAAAACGGAAGCCCCAGATTCCTCAAAAGGGCATTTGCCCAACGGCAACATCTCCTTCCGGTCTGACGGCGGGAAAACGCGGTTTTCTGAGCCGCCTGCTCCCCCGCCGTCCCAGCCGCTCCCAGAAAAACCGGACACTGCCCGGGCTTCGGACGCGCCCTCGCTGAAACGGGGCATAACAGAGCGACCGAAGCTGGCAAGCACGTCCCCTATCCGGCAGGACAACAACCTCAACCAGATCCTTCTTCTCACAGAAGCGCTAAACAACGCCAAGAAAGAGCTTGACAGCAACACGGCGAGGGTGCGGGATCTCGAAGAGATGTTGACCAAGGAGCGGGAGGCCCGGCTACACGCTGAGGACATGATGCAGAAGATGGAAGAGACAAGCCACGCCAATATGAACGGTTCCACCGAAGCGCCACCGTTAGTCAACGGCCATTCTGAGCTTGACAGCGCTTTTGAACCCCTCGGCGAACAAACTCAGGCTGCCGAAGCCGACAAGGCTCCCGACAGCCCTGATGATGATGATGGGTCCACCACCCTCCAACAACCAGACAAGGCCGAGCTACTCACCGCAGCCTTCCAGGCGCGGATTGACTCGATGGCGATGGAAATGACGAGCCTCAAGGAACAACTCGAGGCATTTAAATTGCGAGCGGAGAAGGCCGAGGCTGAGCGGGACGCCGACCGAAAGACACTCGCCGAGATGGTGCTCCAAATACGACAGCGTGACGAAGACGAGAAGAGGCGAGAGGCCGAAAGGAGAACCAGGTCGGTGTCCAAGGGCAGGCGGCGTGCGCCAAGCCAAGACACCGCGACGGAGACGCCTGATTTTATGACGAACGGCAGCACCAAGGTGACGCCAGCCGCGGAGAACGGCGGGGTTCCGGAAGACGAAACTTCCGATACGGCACCCACGCCTTCCCGGGCAAGTACCATGAAGCCCAACGTGGGAACCCTAAAGGTCCAGGGCCAGCAGTCGCAGGACGGGCCGCTACTCCACGCACTACCGTATGTGTCCATACTTACCGTCGTCGTCTTCGGCATGGGCTTGATGGCCCACCTCAACGGCTGGCAGCCGCAGTCGAGACTGGACCGCTAGTTCATGGGCCAACGACAAGGGTGGCGGGCACTGCACATTGCCCAACAGGGGCACGTTATGCCACTTAGACCTCTCTCGTCATAAGACACTAGGTTGGACGGATGGACCTTTGGTCCGTGTTGGTGTTTCCTTTGCGGTTGCCCCTAGGATACTACTCTCTCGTATTGCATGGCATAACGGGCGCGGGACACGGGCATGATGAGCGGCGGCGGCGGCGGCGGCGATGGCTTTTGATATGATGACGACGAAAGAACAACAACTTAACAACTGCCACCAACCGAAGGCGTAATACTTTACTTGGGATGGACAGACGATGACTGGACATGGTTTCTTTTCTTATTCTTTTTTTTTTCTTTCCTTCATTCCCGTTTTATCTTCCTGCTCTTATGTTGCGACCACTACTACCTACCGTCACACGTTATCTTGCCGGTTCCCTTTGTCACTTTTCTGCGCTTCTTAGCGAAGGCGAGCATTTTCAACATTTTCCCCTTGGTGGATAGACGGCGGACCTGATATTCGAATCGGCTTCCGTTCCTCCACTGCAATCGCGTCACTCGTTCCGGCCCCTTTGGCCGAGTATGAAGCAAAGCGGGCGTATATGTATATTTCTCTCCGTTTTTACTTTTTTTTGTTGCCATGCCTTGAGCGGTTTGGGGTTCTCTCATCAGGTTGGGCTTGTTTAGGGCAATGGGATTTTGGCGTTTGTATTCTGACTCTCGTCCGTTGATAACCAACCAGGGACCCAATCAATACCCTCTTCCCTGCTTACGAATAGAATGGTGCTTCCTGCGGCTCGTGGTGTTTTGATGGTGATAAGATCTCGAATTTGGATGTTCATGCTTCCGGCTTCTGGCATTCCAAGTCACCACAACGGGGGCGGGGTTATTTTGACTCGCGCCTTGATGACAGAAAGCAACTCCCTATAACCTTACAACTGGAAGGCGGAGCTGGGTACCTAGACAAATGGTGAGATAGGTAGGAACGAGCAATACCCGGTGTACCCGCTCTTTGGGCAAGCGCACTCCGAGGCATTGTAATAATGGAAACCGCCTTTGTTTCTTTTCCATTTATATCAGTCAGTTCAGCTGATTTGTTTGACCCATCCATCCACCCGGACATCCAGGTGCAAGTTTATTACGCAGCATTAGCATCCCATTACGCCTTCACTATTTTTCAAGTCTGCCGCCTTATACCACTACTTGACGCGCTACGTTATATTACCCCTTGACTAGGTAACCTTACATATCTCCAGATGTCGGGGACACAACCCGCGACTCCCCAACGGGTGCCCTGCATACCCTGTTTTGTCGACAGATGGCGTTGTGATGGAGCCAGCCCATGTATAAATTGCAGAGAGAGAGGTCTAGAATCAAGCTGTATGCCAAGCGGCAGGCCACAGGGTACAACGTGTAAGTTCGTCGGGAACCCTCTCTGCGGATCCTTTAGTTTAACGGCGGCTCTAGCCCGGACATGGAGACACGCCGCTGTTAGCCAGTCACCAAGCCCGCGCAGACAAGCCGCCCAGTTGCCGCTTACTGGCCCCGAGGCCCCAACCGAAGTACCTGGGGGGGTTGGGGGAAACAACAGCCAAGGTGTCGCTGGGGGTGGGAGTGGCGGCCAAGGAATGGTCCGAATGGGTGGAAATGATACACAGAGTAGGGCTCTTTGCTGACATTCTTCTACTTGGGCTGACGCAAGTGCTATTTCAGATTCACCTCACGGCTTAGGGACGTCTGTCAACTCCGGCGTTCAGGCGCCTGTTGACCTCGGTCCCGGGATGCCCGCCCTCACCCCCGGCCCGCAGGTGCTCGTGGATAATGCTGTCGGCTTCCAATCGCCCGCTGGTCCTACCGGCTCTGTGCTGAGTTCCAGCTTGTCGAGCTCGAGCGATCTCTCGATATCTCCATTGCAAAACGCTCCGGGTCCTGCCGCCCCCCCAACGCAACCGAACTCACCCAACCTCGCCCTCCCACCAAACCCCGACCTCGCCCTCACCCCCGACCCGCCGATGCTCGTGGATAATACTGTCGACTTCCAATCGCCCGCTAGTCCTACCAGCTCTGTGCTGAGTTCCAGCTTGTCGAGCTCGAGCGATGTCTCGATATCTCCATTGCAAAACGCTCCGGGTCCTGCCGCCCCCCCAACGCAACCGAACTCACCCAACCTCGCCCTCCCCCCAAACCCCGACCTCCTCTCCGAGCAGCAGCTGGTGGACCAATCTCTCGCTCTAGCCAGGCAGGGGTTCATGTCCCCAACGAGTGTCATAATCCATATTGGAGGGCTCCTCAGATATCTGGTTGTACATCTCCCCGAAGAGATCGAGTTTGTGGCGCGACATGGGCAATTCGTCTCGGCCAACTTGGCAGTTGGTATCCAGTTCAGTATCACCCCCACATAGTGTGAGGCAAGGGAAATTGCATACGCGAATGAATTCATGGTCCGTTGGTCGGCGGTGGTGTATGACGGCATGCTATCGCACCTGCGACATTTCCAAACGGAAGGCTTCGGGTTTATGGATACGCCTCTTGCACACCCAGACATAATAACCGCTTGGTATTGGGGCACCGACGAAGGCTCTGCGAGTGCAATTGGGGACGGAGTCGTCTGGCCAAACGCCTTTGGAGAGCTTGTTTTTCGGTGGCAACGACCGAGAGATATTCATATCATGAAGTATGACCCAGCTTACCTCGACGGGTGTAATGACTACTGGCATCACCTATAGGCAGCAAATTCCGAGCTTTTTCTATACCGCCGTCTTCTTTTTCACTGGCAACGGCAACTCATGGGGGGAACTTTAAACCTAGATGCTCTGTTGTAGAGAACATGGTATTGTAAGTGATACACAGATGCTTGCCATCCGCTGATTTTTCTCCCCAGTCCCCAACAAGATGCCATCAAGAACCACGCCGTTGGGCCCGGGAAAAGGAATCGCGAGCGCTTTCCGAAAAACAAATGGGCGATCAACTTTGTCTCACGTCCGCTATCACCGTAGGTGGCGAGCCCCCAGGCATCAGCCGCTGATACCAGCAACACCGGGCTTGGGCTGGTCAGCGTCGTCTTGCGGGGAAGCATCATCATCACCATTGCGCGGAGCCGAAGAAGATGATGGGTCCAGAGGTGGAGAAACGCGTGCTCGGACGCTGAGGAGGTCGCCGTCGTATGCCGGGTCGTCGGCGAGGCGTCTGGCTCTGCAGAAGGCCAGGACGGCTTGACGGAAGGGGGCCACGTCGACCTTGGTGGGGATCGAGATGGAGATGTCTTTCTGCCACTCGGGCGCGTGGATCAGGTAGCGCACGGGGAAGGGCACGTCGGCGGCGTGGTCGGCTTCGTATTGCTTGAAGACGACGTCCCGCCAGCCTTGGTTGAGATTTCGGCTGGTCATGTTGGAGCTTGGGATGGGAGAGAGCTGAGCCGTGAGGAGTTAGGACTCCAGTCAGAACCGGGAGTAGTTGAATAATTCTTTGTCTTTATCTCCTTTGTATTTCGTTTCTGCCCAGCCTCTCCCTCGTGGGGTGTAGTCCTCTTCTCGGTCGAGATCCTTTCTGATAAACGCGTAGTTCTAAATATGGATGGCGGTAAGGGGTTAATGAAATGGAATCAATGACGAAAACGTCGTGATGGTTGTCAGATTTCACTGGAAACGTGGAAGCGGGGCTCAGAGCACGCAAGGTTCATTCCGCCTGGTTGGTTTAATTGGCGATCGAGAGCCTCTCGGGAGAGGAGGCGCAGCCTGTGAACCGGGAGCGGCGGTTAGAAAATATACTTCAGCTGTATGAAGATATCTAATGGTTCTACTAACTGTATGTACTCTCACAGCAACAAGTCCTGATTCTTGGCATTAATGGGGCAGTGCATTGTTTCTCAATTCTCATTGTTCATCATCCCGATAATTATGCCGGCTCGCATTGTACCACATTACTTGCTGATATCTGTTAGAGTCACAATCATGAACAAATCAGTAAGCAGGTCAAATAATATTCAATTTCGCATGTCAGCAGAGTCCAGAAATGATCCCACCGAACCATCTAAAGATTAAAACTTCAAGGAGAGTTCATTACCGAGTCCAGCCCCTTGAAAACCGTCACCCACGTCGATAACAAAGGGAAAAAGAAAACATTACTCCAAATCCACCACCACTTCATATCCCCATCCCTCATCCACACCAGCCTTCATAGGTCCCCAGCATCATCTAGCACAGCACCCCACCCTCAACCAATCCCTCTCCCAGGGCACATCCCTCGTCAAGCAGCCCTTCCGCCCCTCATCCCCCCCCACCCACGCGCAACACCCCACATTCACATGCGCACCACACCGTATACAATCCACCCTCCACTTCCCATTCCTCCCCTCACACCCACAACACACCCACCCCCAACTCACCCCCACCCACCCCTCCTCAAAATCACACTCCCCCTCCAACACCACCCCTCTCCCACTCCCCCCCCGACTCCCCACCCCCAGCGGGCCCCCCGCCGCCAGCTGCCGCCGGTCCTGCAACTTGGACATGTTTATGGGCAGGCTGTACTCGGTCCTGTGGCGTAGCTTCTCGCGCTGGGCGGGCCGGAGCGGGATGGTGATGGGCGGGGTGGGGCTGGCGGGGCAGGGGGGGTTGAGGGGGGGGGAGGAGGGGGAGGGTTGGTTTTTTGGGGGGGGTGGGTGGGGGGAGAGGTGGAAGAGGTGGAAAGGGGGGTGGTGTTGCTGTTGGTGTTGGTGTTGGGGGGAGGGTTGGGGGGGGTAGGGGGGTGGTGGTGGTGGTGGTGATGGTGTTTTTGGGGGTGGGGGTGGGATGGTGATGGGTTTGGGTTTGGGTTCAGCTTTAGCTTTGTGGGAGGGAATGCGGAGGGGAAGGGGGTAGAGGTCGTTGGTGTTGTTGTTGATGTTGAGGTTAGGTTGGGGGCTGGTGTAGGTGCTTGCTTGTTGTTTTTCTTGGTGTTGTTGGCGGTGGTGGACTGGCAGGCGGGCGGGGAGGCTGCCGTACAATTCGAGGTTGGTCGCGATGGTCTTGCTGATGGTGTTCAAGATGCCGTCTAGAGGAGAAGGGGGCAATAAAGCATTGGTACTACTCACCAATCCTCTGGGAGGGCGATCTGGTCCAGCCAGCGGAAGATGAACCGGCGCTGCTCCGGAAACAGCGGCGAAGTCTCGGCTGGCCCTGCGTGGGCAGGGAGAGGCGGAAGAGGCCCTGTGGGCGGGGGCCCGGGACAAGGAGGAAGGGAGGGGCGGTTGCTTGGGGCCGCGCCGGTGGTCAGCGGCAACGCTTTGCTCAAGCTCGGAAATTAGCTCGGTCAGAGACTTGACGGTTGAGCGCCGGGTGGCCATAGCCTGGTTGTCGCGTTTGAAATCCTCGGCCACTTGTTGAGCGACAGGCATATAATCGCCGCCACTGCCATTGTCGCTTTTGTCATCGCCGGAGTCGGTGACCCAGCTACCACCACCACTGTCGAAAGTTGTAACGGAGGTCGAGGAACGAGAACGTGTCAAAGCGAGACTGAGGAGTGATTTGGGCTTTTCAAGTTCCACACCGGAGCGCCTTGCGGAGAATGGCGAAGGGATAATCGGCTGTTTGTCATATGTCAAGGGGCTGATGACTTTGGCGTCTTTGGCGTCTCCGCCGTCGCTGAAGTTCTCGTCGTCGAACACCGCCGGATAGGCGGCAGTTAGCTTGGGAGGCACGGGTGTCAGCGGTGGACGTTTCCGAAGGCGAAGGGCCATGATGTTTTCGCCGTTGTTCGAGTCTCTCCAGGACGGGGGAATGACGAAGTGAATCGTAGTAGGCATCGTGGGGATCGATTGGGAAGGTGTCGTCCGTACACCGTAGAGTAAATAGTCGAGCAGGCTAGTCAATGTGCGATTCGATCGAGACTGAGACGTCCTCAAGCCTGGTTATGGTTTATGTGACGACGTTTGAGAAATCGAGGAGGGGACCGTGGCACCGACCAAGGTGTGTGCTGTGTGTTATTATGGTTTCAGACATCAACAGCAAAACATGAACAGATTGCTTGTGTGATGCCACCCCCCACGGAACAGTGACTCGTGCAATGGAACAATGTCATTGTTAGGAGAAGCTGAGGCGAATCCCTTGTTTCTCGATGAACAGTTTTGACAAGCTCGAAACCGGCAAGCATCCGATGAATAAACACTGGAACTAGAATTCCGGAATTTCAATTCTATGACTAGTACAAACTCCATGCTCTAGAAATAACAAGCTGGCATATCGGCGGTGTGGAGGTGGGCGATAGAGAGGCGAGACTCAACACGACAGAGTAAATGCAAAAGGGCCTTCCAAATTAGATACCTACTTAGTTGCGTACATTGCGTACATAGGCACTCTATGGATTTAGTGGTAGTAGGTAGTCGCTAAAGTCGCGCGAAGTGTGGGGAAAGCAACCTGGAAGTAACTTGGTAGTGTGGCAACATAGGTACCTACTTGTGTAGACGATTCAGTCACGGTTACCTACCCAATCTCCAGATCAGACGGAGTGACTTGTAAGAGTCACCGGTAAAATAGTTTCTCGACACTCCAGGCTAGCCGCCTATGGTTGATGCGAACCTCGAACTGCTGTCCATGCTTGACAAAGATCTGGATTCGAGTGTGTTGTGGTTACAACATCCAACGGGTGGTTTAATGAGGCGTCGCAGTTGTCAAGATAGAACCTTGCAGAGTTTCTCGCATGATTCCTTCAATGGACAAGTGCTGTGTAGGCCGACTAGGCAGACTAGTTCTAATCCGGTTTGCGCCGGAGCTCGGTGGTAAGAGAAGCCAGGGGCTGAGTAGGTATAGGAAGAATGTTGCTTTGATCGCCGACGTAGGTCGTAATCACCATCTAGGTCCCGCGGGCATCCATTGGACTTTACTACCTACCTAGGCTTAATCTAGAAGGTAGCGGGTAGGTGCGGGATTTCGAAGTCGTGGCAGCACATTGGGGAGGGGGTCGCCATTGGGTCTAGGACGGGATTCCAAAACCCAGATTGTTGACTTTCCGTTTGTGAGAGGCACAATACGGGATCGATTGAACTCGACAGGATCGAATGCCTGAATGGAGTAAGAAGCTCGAGAGCGCAGATATCTAGGACCATCGAGAATAAGAATCTGGGATATGTCGGGGCATCGTTGCCCTCAGAATCGAAGTGCAATTCGCCCAGGTTGTTAGTCAATGTCTTCTCCTATTAACGCGATAGCGGAAACGACCCGATGCCACCCGTCGGTTTAGAGAGCAAGGGCCGGCCTTCTGTTTATGTCTCGGTTTCTTCCCGCTCCGGCGTGGACGAGCCGAAACTTGTTAGACTTTCCCCATCCCGACCGTCGCATCAAAATCTTCGTGGTTTGACACCCAATCATAAGTCCCATGTTTTTGACAGGGCTGTGACATGGTTTGCCATGCGGCTGTTTAGACCACGGATGCGGCGGTGTCGTAGCAGTCTTGCCTCATTACATGAAGCCCTCGTGCTGAGTTAGAGTGATAATATTTGGGAAGTTAAATGTCTGGCCACATCAGTAAACTCTACAAACCATTCTCAGAAAGTTGAGGATGTACTTCGTACCAGTATCCTGTGGAGAAGCAAATTATTGTGGGACCAGGGTCCTTTACCCTTATCAGGCAACGCGCCCTGGCGCCACAATGAATCTTTTGTCCCGAAGATAACCACCCCTCGTTGAGTCATATCGACCCCGCCTCCGCAGTGGGGAGCTTGCAAACCTTTAGGAGCAACAACACCTCTGACAGTCACCAACTTGGTTTACTTCCGACTTACCCATTTCACTTCCGACCAACGATCAACATGGCTGCCAAGCGCGTTTGTCTGTGAGTCGAATGGAGCCACAATTGCTTTCTGAGTGCTCATAGGCTGACTTGACGATTCCCGTGAACCAGGGCATACTCTGGCGGTGGGTTTTCCTACATGAACGGCCCGTGTTGCATGAGCATGACCGCAGTATACTAATGGAAATTCTAGGTTTGGATACTTCTGTTATCCTGGCCTGGCTCATTGAGCAGGGCTATACCGTTGTTGTACGAATAACCCCGTCGATGATTTTCTGCGCCACAAGCTGACTGAGAACAGGCGTTCCTCGCAGATGTGGTATGTACAAACTCTTCCTCGACATTTGCTCCTCAACGTGAGGACAAGAGTCACCGAGAAGCATAAACTATCTCTCGCATCCTGACCCGATCCCTGCTCACGGTGACGGGGTGGAGACAAGAGATGCCTCGTTGTTCTCAGGACTAGTTTGCTGCTCATATCGGCTTCATTCGCTTATACCCATGCACTAGGGGCAAAATGAGGATTACGACGCAGTCAAAGCGAAGGCTGAGAAGATCGGTGCCGAGCGCATGATCATCCAGGATCTCCAGCAGGAGCTTGTGGAAGAGCTGGTCTGGCCAGCTGTGCAATGTTCGTTTGGCCGCCCCCGTGCGAAGTGCACAACGCCTGCCCACGGCTATTCTGACATGCCATGTTATAGGCAACGCGCTCTACGAAGATGCCTACCTCTTGGGCACGTCGTTGGCCAGGCCTGTCATCGCGAGGGCCATGATGAAAGTGGCTAAGCAGTATAACTGTGAATTCTTGAGCCACGGATGTAAGCAATCGACGTTGTCGCTCAGAGCCTGCTCACTGTCGTATCATACTGACTGCCGTTTTTCTTATCTCCTCAGGTACCGGCAAGGGCGTAAGTTCTTTCCTGCTCCACTTGTATCATGTTCCGGATACTAACTTGCGTAGAATGAGTATGTTTAGCTGCCCTGAATATCTATGTCACACACTCATCCTCTTTAGCCAGGTGCGATTCGAGCTGGCCTGGAAGGCTCTCGACCAAAAGACGAAGACGATCATCCCGTGGCGCCTGCCGGAGTTCTACGAGCGATTCGCGTCCGTGCCCCTGCTAACCCCCCTCTCTCGGAGATGCTAACCCAAACAGTGGACGTCAAGCCCTCTTGGACTTTGCTGAAGCAAAGGGCGTTCCTGTGACTTCGACTAAGCAGAAGCCGTTTTCCATGGATGCCAACCTTATCCAGTAAGCAAAGCCCTCCGCCTCATCCCATCGAGACTTCTAAGCATACCCGGCGTTTTTTGTGTGTCTACGTAGAATCGTCGCTGACCATTCATTCTGAAAACAGTTGCTCATACGAGGCGGGTATGCTCGAGCAGCCCGAGCTCGAGGCGCCGGCCGACATGTGGACCATGACCGTGGGTAAGTTTGTCCAGCCCCCAAACAATGTCATGGCGTGGGAGCTAATTTCAAAAGATCCCATGAAGGCCCCTGATGAGCCAACCAGGTTCACTGTCCACTTTGAGAAGGGCATCCCAATCAAGCTCGAGGTCGGTGACAAGACCATCACCGGCTCGCTGGAGATCTTCAAGGCTGCCAACGAGATTGGCCGGGCGAATGGAGTTGGCCGCGTCGACATCGTCGAATCAAGGTTCATTGGTCTCAAGAGCCGTGGCTGCTACGACACCCCCGGCTTGACCATCCTGCGCACCGCTCACAGAGATCTTGAGGGCCTTTGCATGGACTCCAAGGTCCGCGCCATCCGTGACCAGATGGTCACCTCGAACTGGACGGCCTGCCTCTACAATGGCATGTACTTCAGCCCAGAACGCGAGTTCCTCCACAACTCCATCGTCTTCAGCCAGAGGCACATCGAGGGCAAGGTCAACTTGGTGGCCTACAAGGGCAGCGCATTCGTCGTCGGACGTTCCAGCGAGACTTCCAACCTCTACTCCGAGACTGAGTCGTCCATGGACACCCTCGAGGGCTTCTCCCCAGTTGTAAGTAACCTTCTGAAAACGGGATTTCAAACGACCCGAAACTAACAACGCGATAAAGGACACGAGCGGCTTCATTGCTATCCAGGCTATCCGTCTGGAGAAGTACGGTGCCCGCAAGATCAGGGACGGCGAGCCTCTTGCCCCTGTCTAGATATAGACAACGCGGATGGCAGTGCTGACCCATTCACATTGCCGATGTGACCACGGGCATTATAGGCTTGTTGACACCGGAAAAGGAGAAGCCATCAAGAAACTGGGTTCTTGTACGAGAAAAAGGAACAGATAGAAAAAATGACTACCAGGTTTCGGGTGGATAAAATATCAAAGCATGATATAGATTCAAGAAGAGGAGGAACAACTAGACCTTCAACCTTGTAGATTTATTTCCACCCGGTTGGGACGTTGATAGCTCGGGCTGCTAAAGCGGAGATCTAGGTAGTGAACATGCGAAAAGTGACTCGGAAACTCTAGCAAGTTACGTTGATTTCTATCTCGAAACCAGGCCATAACTTTGCAGCTACCTCCTCAACACTTGATCATGACGTCAGCTAATCGATGACGCCTAATCAATGACATCAATGCCGCTTTAAATGACGGATTAATATACTCTAGATCAGACGAAGAGTCATTGGGAAACTAGCATAAATAGAAGGACCTTGGGCACTCGACAGTGCCTACCTTAGCTACCACCTTGATCAAACTCGCAACTAAATCAACACTATCGTGCCAGCACACGACGGCTCAGAAATACACTCGCCATGACTAAACTATCAAGCATGCTGGACGACCCGTCATCGACGAGTTCTCGGATGCTTTGAACGCCCTCTCCCCCGACGACCGACACCACGCCGCCGTACGTCTCGAGGCTCTTGTCGCCGCCGCCAGGCCAGAAATAAGCCATGCTCTCGAGAACCTAAAGAAACAGATCGACATCTGTTCCGTGATCATCTCGTTCCTCGGCACCGTCCGTACCGATAACACCCGTGTTGTCGATAACGCCCGTACCGATAACGCCCGTACCGATAACGCCCGTACCGATAACGCCCGTACCGATAACAACCGTGTCGGGAATATCCCTATCGTTCTTGTCGAAAACGTCACTGTCGATAATGCTTTGTTTAGGGATGCCGACTTTTTTACAAGCGATGCCGACGCTCGGTTGCCTGGAGAAGATGCCGACTTTTCTATCGGCCATGTCGACGCTCCGTGGCCTAGGGAAGATGCATTCTCTAAGAAACCAAGCCCGGGCATCGGTTCCGAAGGTTATTCTCGAAGGGATGCCAACGCTCCGTCGCCGAGAAAAGACCCAGACGATTTTAACTACGAGATCCACGTTTTGATGCCTAAAGTCTTCTATTGAACGTTCCGTCGCCTAGAGAAGATGTAGGTTGTCTCAAGTTGATGTCAACGCTCGGTTACCTAGACGAGATGAGGACTCTTTTAAGAGAGAAACTGTTTGTTCCCATTCTCGCTGCTCTCGGCATTAGCACGTCGCGCTAACCGAGTTGTAGTAACCAAAACATCGCCGCCTATGATGCCTAGTCGGGTTACGATGCGCCGCCGACTTTGGCGGTTATCTGATGTCTTCGCCATTGATGGCGATTTGGGTCGACTCAATGTATTTGATTTGCCATATTCCCTACACACCTAATAGATGGAACACTATTACAAGGCTGCCTTCTCCGTCGTCCCTGTATCGTTGTCTGCCTTTTCCCCTTGTCCCACTGAACTCCGGCCTTCATCGTGGTCGGTAGGTGGCAGCGTGGCCTTGTCCTCAGGCCGGGGCTCGGCAACAGGATCAGCGACCCTTGTTACTGAGCCTTCCGCGGGCGCCTTAGCATCCTCTGCCGGGCTAGCGTCTGGGGTTTTATGAACCTGCTGATTGTCACCTGTCTCCGTGCCGTGCCCAGCCTCCTTGTCGTCGATATGAAGCACCTCGTCCACCTCTTCCGCCAGTTTGCTAACCTCGTCTTGCAGCGCAGCGACCCTCTTACTAGCCCCTTGCAATTGTCTCTCCGCCTCCTCATCGCCGACCAACTCCCTCCAGGATTTCTCAAGCTCATCCTTCCACCCAAGCTCCTCGGCGAGCTTCCTTACGCCAGCATCGCAGTCTCCCAGCACCATGACATCATCCGCCCGCGTGCCAAATGACCCGACCTGCTCCAGGTTGAACAAGACTCTGGGGGTCTCTTCCTCGGCCATATTCGGCAGCCCCGCAAAGGGATGCACTTGCAGGCTGGTGCCCATGACCAAAATCAAATCAGCCTCCTTCGTCATGCCGCTGGACTCAAAGAACGCCCTGGGCAGCGCCTCCCCAAAGAAGACAATATCCGGTTTCACCAGCCCACCACACACCTCCCCCTCTCCGTCCTCCCGTCCACCCTCACCCTCGCCCTCACCCACCCCTACTCCCCCATGCCCTCCCACCCCCACCCCATCCTCCCCCCCCTTCACCCTCACCCTCCCACACCTGGGCACCTCCCCCCTCGCCACAAACGCCCTCATCACCTCGCCATCAAACTCCCCCTTACAATCCACACACCGCTGCGACGCAAAGCTCCCATGCGCCTCCACAATCTTCTCGGCAGGCACCCCCGCCGCGCGCTCCAAGCAATCAATGTTCTGCGTGAACAGCATGTGCAGCAGGCCGCGGCGCGCGAGCAGCGCCAGGAAGGCGTGCGAGACGGTCGGGCGGTAGCGCGCGCCCGGGTAGAGTTCGCGCGCGAGCACGTAGAAGGGCTGCGGGTTCTGGCGGAAGAAGGATAGGTCGAAGACGGCTTCGGGTTCGGGGAGGTTGAGTGCCGAGAGGTTGGCGTAGAGGCCGGTGGTGGGGGAGCGGAAGTCGGGGACTGGAGGGGGAGGGGGCGGTTAGTTGGGGGGTGGAAGGGTGGGTGGGGAGTTGGGGGGTGGAAGGGTGGGTGGGGAGTTGGGGGGAGTGGTGGTGTGTGGTGAGGGAGGGTGTGGAAGTGAGTGAAGTCTGCTTTTATGGACAAGGTAATGAAAAAATAAAACAGAAATGTTCTTTTCTGTCTTTTTTTAAAAGGGAAGCGGAAAGGTGTGGGGTGCTTACTGCCTGCTGCGGTGGAGATGCCGGCGCCGGTCATGACGACGATGCGGCGAGCCTTGCCGGACTTGATGAAGTCGGCGACGGCGGTGAGGCTGCGCTCCGGCAGGGTGAGAGGCGGGGTGTCATCGTCGATGATCGACTGTTCTTGGCCCATCTTGCGCCTGTTCCGTTTTCCTTTTCCTTTGCCTTTTCCTTTCTTCGATTTCGATTGTGCTTGCTTTCCTTGGACGCGGAAGTCGTCGAACTCGTCAAAGCCGTCGAGGTCGTCCCACTGCTTGCCCTTATGTGGGCGCGGCCCTCCTCCACGGCTGCGGCCTATCTTGGCGGTGATGCGGCTGTGCCGATGATAATGAGGGGCACAGTTTGGCACAGTTTCGGTACCGCTCAATGAATTGCGAATGAAGGGTGAAGGAGCGATCGCAGGAAGGGTTGGATCGCCGGATCACCCTATGAACGAGTGAAATTGATATGGTCGCTGCTTATGAAGGATGAGGGCTGCGTGAGTGAGATAGCATTTATTAAACCCCAAATCAAAGGAAGGCACACAGCACCCGGTGTGACCAACCCGGCTTGCTGACGGTTTTCGTTGCAGAAATTGCAGGGGAGGCAATAATGTGGGGTATGGCTAAGAGTGTTACGGGTTAGGGTTTACACTCGACTTCGATCTCATGGCAATGTTAGATGCGGTGCCAAAACTGGTACAGCTCGAATAACTACCTCGGGAGGGTATAGCCCCTCATTAGGTATTATCAGGTAGTCTCTTGACCAGCACCGTCTGACCAAAAAAAGCCAGATTCGAAAGACGAGCACGATATCAATAAAAGGGAAGAAGGAAAGAAACGAAGAGGAGAGACCGAAAGATATGAAGAATGGAGGAAAATGAAAGAGGGAATGGAGAAAAGGAAAAGAGGTGAAGAAGACAGAGTAAATCAAGTCAAAGAAAAGAAACCTAGTAAAATAAAAAGGAGGCGTTAGGCTTCTAAATGGCTTTTTTACGTTCCGCTATTCTAGGGTTTTATCCCATGTCGGCATTGTATTGCTATGGGTGGACAAAACTCAACTATTCGAGTCCTACTTCTGGTCCTGCTTCTGTTCTTCGCCTTGTAGCCGGTACATCGCTGTTGTCAGCGGCTAAACGCTTTTTCCGCACTCTCTCCTTTTCTCGTTGCCTTTCCCGCTTCTTCTCTGCTTCAACCGCCTCCCGCAGAACCGCACGGTCAAAGTCAATCACCATGACGCGGCCCGACTCCTCATTCCAAACCATATTTTCCGGCCTAATGTCGCCATGGTCAATACCGTAAGGGGCGATCTCGGTCAGCGTCCGCTCCTGCTCCTCGAGCAATATTTTAGTCCGGGCTTCGACTTCAATGTCGGCGCTCTCGTCGCCTTTCCTTTTCCTAGCGGCAGCCTGCTGTTGTATGTCTCGGTTCACATGCCACAGGGAGGAGCCGCAGTACGAGAGCAGCATCATGTGGGCAAAGTGTGCGCCAAACATGTTGCGGTACTCATCCTGCAGGTCGATGATACCCAGGTATATCGGGACCAACGCCCCTTGGCAGGGCTCTAGGCATTCGTATGACAGAGATTCTAGGTCGAGGCGCGGGCGGTGTTGACGCTGTACACCTTTAGCCACGAGGCAGTATCCGTAGGCCCTCAGGGCGACCTTGAACATGGCGCCTGTTGCGCCAAACATGCCGTACCGCTCGAGGCTGTGACAGTCCTCGTCCATGGTCTGGGCGAGTTGTTCCACCAGCTTAGAGCAGAATTCGGCCGCCGAAATTGGGTGCTTATTCGTCGTCTGGTTCGCATACTCGTCTTGGTTCATTTGTCGGTGAAGCGAGTGGTTAGGACAACGTGGATCCAGAGCCCCTCCACGCTTCAGGCCAAGGAGGCATGCTTGGGAACAGTACGGCAGCGTTGGTGTCAACACCGTGTCGACGGGAAAAGTCCAAGATGGCGCCGGTTGTGTCTCTGATGTCGGCGGACTGGCGTCACACGCCGCCATATCGTCGTAGGGATGGGGCCACCTACACAGAACGTCCTTGGCTTGCTTCTTCCAACTTTGTTTCATATACTTGCCCCCCAGCGACAAATGCACGGCCGTTAGGATCAATGCAACAGCCGTGTGTTTGAGACCGGCACGGTCTGTCGACGTTACGTCCGTCTTTGGCTGCTCAAGATGGTAGTAGACCGTGGTGGGCTGGCCCGGCTCAAGATACAGGAAAATGAGCGCCAAACCCGTGCTGACGTAGCTGTACTGCAGGCCATAGTCAACCATGTGGTCAAACGCCTGCGTTAAAATCTTGGCGATGTCGATCTCGTTCGGCGGGAGTTCCTTGGAGACGTGTTTTCCATTAACGCTCCGGATACTATCTTCCATCAGGGTTTCCGCGCGTCGAGGAGATCGCAGGACATTACGCAACGCGTCGTTGTCGACCTTATGCGGAGCCTTGTACTCGATGAAAAATAGCGGGACCATTGAATCGTCGTCGTTGTGCCGGAAACACCAGAAGCCTGGGTGTGGTTTCGTTAATTCCGGCGACACCTGCTTTTCGGGACCCCGTTCCGCACCGAGGGCCGCTTCGCGACCAGCCGTGAATGACTGGATTCGCAATGCCAGTTCCTGCTCTTCCTCGTCCGAATCTGTGAAAACAACGCCGTATGGCTTGCTGAGGAACGAGATATCGCGCACTGCAGGCAGAATCTGACAATAAATAGGTGGTGGTGCACCATCATCTCCTGCCTCCCCCGGCTCAAGGAGCCGATCTACAACATCGTCGACGCAGCCCTCGAGAGCGAGAGATGAGAATCGTTTCAGATCTTTTTCGCCTGCTAGCTTTCGGCCACGCCTCACACGGCGGCCTTGCATTTCTAGATCCATGAAGGGAGGCAGCAGTCTCTGTTGGCCCAACATCCGTTCGTGCTTTGCGAAAATATCCTCGTGGAGTTGGTCGAACTCTTTCCATGGCCGGAGGTATCGCGGATAGCGTTTCCCTGTCACATTGGCGACTGCGCCTGTTGAGGCGAGTAACGGGTTTGACTGCACTTGCATTTTCATGTATATAAGGTTGTGGCATAACTTGAGGAATTCGAACCACGTCGTCGGTTGTATCTGTGCTTTCGCATTGTCGAATTTGCGTTCGGCTTCTTCTCGCGCGCTTTCAGCTTCTTCGAGCGCGCGTGCGGCTTCTTGGAGGAATTCGTCGCGCTGGCGATTCGCCTCGATGAGGCGGCGCTCTAATTCGGCAAGCCTTTCCTCCATGATCGAAAATCCGAACGATAGAAGAAATGATGCCAGAAGTCGGAGGAAAAAAACCACGAGGCGGGGTGCGAGGGGCGGTGTGTTGTTTGTTGCCTAGTGGTTTCTTCAGGTTGGTTGGGGGAAAAGTGCGCTGACCAAGGGAAAAAAAACATTTGAAAAGGGAACAAGAAATCAAGAAAAGAGACAGAAGTAAAGGAAAATAAGAAAATAGAAAGAGGTAAAGAAAACTGGAAAAAAAAAAGAAAAAAAAAAGAGGAAAAAAAGAAAAGAAAGAGAAGGAGGTAAAAAAGGAAACCCAGCAAAAGCTTAACGTATTTGCATAACGAGTGGGCCACTTTTCCCGGACCTCAACCACCTCGTGTAAGTCAATTCAGCCACAACAGCTCAAATCAATTGAAACTACTCGGAGTCACTGTCTTCAGACATCTCGCAAAGTACTTGACAAGTCCGCGCATTGTGGCCGGGCTTCTTGCAGTTGCTGCAGAGCCGAATGCGTGGCCCACCCACTGTTATACAACCACTACTCCCGGACGTTTCCTTGCAGTCCTTATCACCAAGTCCCCGGTCAGCCATCAAACCCTTTGCCTCTTGTAAACTAAGTGATCCTCCTTCCTGCAGACGCGTTTTCTTTGTCCGACGGCGCTTGCTTAGTCGCTCATTTGCTGTACGAAGTTCCTGGGCCTCAGCTCGGAGTAACACCATTTCATGTGCCAATTTTGAGATGCTCTTGGCCTGCAAGTCGATGATGTCGAAAATGTGAGTCGGAGAGCTACCTTGATGGTTCTCGATCTTCCGCTTGAGAGTGATGGAGCTCTTGGTCGCGTCGTACGCATTGGATGGGGTCTTCAGGGCCCAACTCGAGGCTGTTCCGGGACGCGAGTTTGGAGGAGATGGGGTAAGTGGCTTAGGGTCGAGGCAAGAAACTACCAATTCAGGGTCAAAAGGAACAAGGCCAGTTGCTCTAAAGCCCGCTCGTATGTTGTTCGCTGTGATGGAAGCGTGAAATGCCTCGACAAATGCGTCGAAGAAGTCCTCCTTCGTAATGTGGGTGATCTGCATCCGCATCATCTGCTCAATCCGCTTGCCGTACGAGGCCTTGAGCCGACTAAAACACCCAACATCAAGAGGCTGGAGAGAGTGGGAAGAATGGGGAGGCATGCAAAGTGTAATAATGTTGTTGGCCTTGCAGAAAACTTCGAAGTCGATCGAGTGGTGGCTTTCGTGGCCGTCGAGGATGAGCAGCCGATGCACCCCTCTCGTACGGCGCTTGGTAGCCTGGTCGAAATGTTTTAGCCAATCGAGGCCAATCTCATTTGTTGTCCAGCCATTTTCGCTTGTGTGGACTCTCCATTCGGGCTCGAACCGGCTGTCCTGGTACCAGGGGAGGAGGTGGTTTTTCCCCTTGACGACAAAGTACGGCGGCACGACCCAGCCATCCGCACACACAGCTTGGATCACCGTAACCCACTCTCGATTGCCAGGCTGCTTTGTGCGAGGCCGCCCACGTCGCTCGGAGCTCGTCACGACCTTTGCACTCGAAAGCATGCCCATCTGGAACCCAGTCTCGTCGAAGTTGTAGATGTCCCCCTCTTGGATCGCGTATTTGTCGATTACGTTGCGTACGAGCCGAAACCACGCATTTACTACATCGAGATCTTCGCATTGGGCCCTCTGATAATCGATTTGACGTCGGAAACGCGTCGTAACCTTGGAATGTCGCTTTACGAAACCGTTTGCCCATCGGGGTCCGACGGGCGACGCGCCGCGTGCGGCCCGAAGGCGATCGGCCATTTCTCGAAGGTCGGAGAGCTGGGGCTGAAATCCTCGCGCATCAAGGTCGAGTACCCTCTCAAGAAGGACTTGTTCTTCCAAGTTGGTCAATTTTCGAAGGTTGGCTGGTATTTCGGGTCGTGGTTGCTTTCCAGCGCGTCGATGTTGAAGCGAGCTTCGCGGAATCTCGTAGATCGTAGCAGCCTTCCGTACGGAAAGTTTAGCGTCTTTCTTAAGAGCTTCAAGCGCAAGGATCATACGACTCTCTTTTGGAAGAGGTTGCATTTTGTATTGTGAAGGAAATTCGTCATGAAGTTGGGAGGTTGCAAGAGGAAGAAAAGTGGCCCACTCGTTATGTTGGCCCACTCGTTATGTTGGCCCACTCGTTATGCAAATACGTTAACTAAATGGAAGGAAACCAAATAAATAACATGTAAAATTTGCGTTTTCGAATGATTTTCTTTTCGTTCCTATAGTCGAAGGTATCGTTGGCATTTGGGCTTCAGCTTTTTTTGCCGACAATACAATCGCTTGAGGTGATGAGAAGAATGTCAAGCATTTGGTGAAGTCCGTGCTGGTGACACTGGCTGTTAGAGGACTAAGCCACCTAAGGGATTGCGATTTTCGTTGTCACCATTCAGAGCCAGATGGACACCTCAATAATATCCATGAGCCGGAAGATATTAGGTTACGGTAACGAGCCCTCCATATTCGGTTCACAAACTTGAACGGTCCATTTTGTCGAAGCTGTTCCTCCTGTAAGCTGTTTCCATAGTAACCGTTTTCGAGGGTAGAAGCGGTTGGCTGTGAGCTGAAGGGAAGGAGCGGGCTGCAAATCGAGCGGGTTGGAGGCTCCAGTGTGACGAACCTACTCCAGGATCCTCTCCTGTTAGGGTTCAGCTTCGGTGAAGGTAGTCTTTCTAGGATGCTTAGGTTCGGTGCAGCCAAAGGGTGCACAACAATAGACTTGTCTCAACAGTAGGCTTGCGAGCTTGTAGCGAACTGTAGTTGTGATTGCTAACTGGAGAACTCCCAGAGCTCTCCAGGACGAGTGACTATATACTATCTAGGTCCTAGGTATCTCCGTACCTCTTTCTTGGGGAACGTGAGGAACGGTGGCCGTTCCTCTCGTTCCTTTATAGGAACCTTGGGAACGGTAGCCGTTCCCCCCGTTCCTCTCCTGATTGGTCTGGGACCCATTCTTAATGATTGGCTGGGGGGCGCTCTCCGCGCACCCCCCCATCGGGACCCTGCATGCGGCCATAACCGTGACATCCAGGCCGGCAACGAACCGTTAGCCTCCCGCTCACTGGAGGCACCAAATCTAGCGGTAACGATAGGGCATTCCCATTTACAACGGCTATATATACATCCATCTAAACCCATATTGACTCCCAGACACAAAGGAAACGCTCCCACCAACACCACATCAACCGCACGCCACCACACCCAACACACCGTCATACACACCAAAGCCGACAACAAAACCCAACCCCCCTTCCTCCCAACACCCCCCCAGCCAAACCCACCACACACCAGACAAGCGCCTACACCCCCCTATCACCTCCACCTCAACCAAACCAACGCACGCTCGTATTCGTCGTATCCGTCGTCATAGTATCCCTCCCATAGTACGCCGGCCTCGGCGGATCCAGGGCGCGCCCGCCGCCACTGGGCATGGTGGCGGAGGGGGGCATGGCCGGGGTGGGGGGGATCTCGGGCCCGTTGGGCTGGGTCGGCGTGCGCACGCCGTCGAGCCAGCGCATGACGGGCTTTTGGGCGGTGGGGGTTGGGGAGGGGGGGACGAGCGCGGGTGCGGGGATGGGAGGGGTGGGGCCGGGGGCGGGAAGCGGGGTGGGGGGGCCGGCGAGGGAGATGTAGGCTTTTTCGTCCATGAAGATGGGGCCGGTTTGTTGTTGTTGCTGGGGTGGTTTGTAGGGGGCGTATGCGCCCTGCATGTCGTTCTCGCCGTTGTTGGTTGCGTACGCGGCTTTCATGAGGTCGTCCATGATCTGCGTGTTGGTCTTGGCTGCGTTCTGGCCGCCCACCCTCCCTGGAAGAGGTCCGGTGACGGAGCCGGGGTGGGCTCCGTCTTCATCGTCGCCTAGGCGAAGGCGGGTCTGTGGGAAGAAGGGCAGGCCGCGGTCCCGGCGGCGTTGACGCCAGAGGAGGGCGGCGCCGGCGAGGAGTCCGACGAAGGCTGCGCGATGTTAGCTGTGAGGTAGGGTGAGTGATGCGGCTAGGGGAAACGTACCCAGCACTCCGAGCACGATTCCGGCTACGGCACCCGAATTGAGTTTGTTTGGCGCGCTGTCGATACCGAGTCCTTCCTGCTCGTTGGGTATGCTGTTTGGCGGCTCAACCTGGGCTTCTTCGGACTGTGTGGCCCCAGTCACCGGGACGGTAGGCGCGACCGAGCTGGTTGCGGACGTCAATGGTATTTGCGACGAAGTGAAAGTTGACGAAGTGGTAGTCAACGATGTTATCAAGTCGTCCAGGCTCGAGCTACTGCTTCCCGATGGAGCGATGATCGGAACTAGTTGCGGTGGGGCCCCTGTAGTAGAGTCTGGAGCGTTCGTCGAGTCCCTCTTGGGTGTCACTGTGGAGAAACTGTGGCGCACCGAAGTGCTAGTGATGTCGGCGGGCGGTGGTGGCGGCTTGATGGTCGATATCTCTGCGGCAGAGGTGATTGCGGGAGGCGGCGGGGCTACTCCGGCCGGTGGAGGCGTCGTGGTGGCCGGAGGAGCTGTGGACTCCTCGACGGAATCGCCGCTCTCGGACTCATCGCCATCGGACTCGATCCCATCCGACTCAGAGAGAGAGTCGGATTCAACCTCATCTTCAGGACCATTCTCTACCTCACCGGCCCCTTGGCCGGGCTCACCGACCCCAAGCGTCACACCAGCGGCCACTTCCGCCCTTGGCAGGGATTTGATCCATCTTCCTGTCCGGACCCGCGCGTTCGCGGAGGCAGAGACAGAAGGGCGCGCTTTCAAGGAGGCAGCAAGGGAAGGGCGGGCCTTCGCGCCACCAATGACGGGGCTCAGTGTTTGAGTCGGCCGAGGGTTGGCCCCGTCATCAGATGAATTGAGTGAATCGAGTGAGTCGAGAGAGTCGAGCGAGTCAAGCGAGTCGAGGGAGCTGACAGAGTTGCCGTCCGAGTTACTGTCCGAGACATCGCCATCATCCGAGGTGTCGTCCTGCTGTTGACGTCGAGCAAACTGGCCGGCTTGTCTCTCTCGACGCCTCATCTCCAGCCACGCATGGTTGCGGCGGCGCACCGTCGGACCTGTTGCCCTCATGATGTTATGCGGTTGTCGATTCCCGGACCCCAAGGACTACAAACTGGAGAGAAAAGAAAGGCTGAAAAAAGTCGGTTCCTGTCCGATGGAGAAAAGTATGTACGCAAACCAGAACCGAATAACGAACCAACAGCTGAGAAGCACCAAAAACGCCGAAATTGCAGACCAGCTGCCCTGTCCAAAAGAAGGGAAGTGAAGAAACAAGAGAGACAAGACAGTGATCTTCACCCAAAGGGAGTGGCGCCAAGGAAGGGTAATAAGTCACTTGCTCTCGGAGGTCGGCGGCTCCTCGGGGCAGGGCTTGACGCCTCAGTCCCAGTCAGCAGCACCAGCCATCGTCCCCGTCGCCCCCTCCGACTCCTCGTTAGAACTTGCACGACTTGCAGTAACGTCGTACAGGGGCACTCCGTGTTGAAGAGACCCGGCTGTATCGGCGCGCGAGGCATGCGAGCCAATCCTCTCGCTTTGCAGCACTTTGGTTCCGGGACCTGCCCCAGACGAGGGCGTGTCAGCCAAGAACCAGCTGAGACGCCTGCACGCTGCCAAGACAGGGCGGATCGAGTGTGAGGGAACCAGTCATGGTGCTTTTGGCTGCAGATGGGGAATCGATATCTTAATTTTGCAAGTGCAGGGTGCAGATCAGACTGCGATCGGCTCTCGGGGAAGGAGCAGGGGGGAGAAACCGAAAATGCAACAGCTGTGTGGGGCTGCCATTGGGGAGGGGATTTTTGATAGGCTCAGTCACAGTGTTTCTGCACCCGCCGCTGAGGGGGCTCCGCAATCGACAACAGCGGCTTTTGGGCACGCGACCAGTTGCCCAAAATGAGTTTGACGAAACCGAAATTCATGCAAAACAGTCCCGACATCCGCTGGCGGTTTGATGTTCTCGACCGTGCTGCTCTTCTGAGCATTCCCATCGTCAAAGTTGAGACAAAAAAAAATCCACAAATATCGATATCTCCAATAAGTGATCACAACAACTGCAGAAATGGCCAAGAAATCATGTCATCGAAGCGAGGACTTGCCATCAGCCTTGAAGGTCAGCCAGGCAAGTTGAACCGACGCCAAGATTGTCACCAAAAACGAGGCCAATGCAATTTGCAAGTTGAGCCGAACCAGACCCTTCTTCGCTTTTTTCCCCTGGGCCC
Organism: Chaetomium tenue; assembly: GCF_020726465.1. Classification (NCBI taxonomy): domain Eukaryota; kingdom Fungi; phylum Ascomycota; class Sordariomycetes; order Sordariales; family Chaetomiaceae; genus Chaetomium; species Chaetomium tenue. The sequence continues at coordinate 2,689,544 of NW_027117333.1, read as the reverse complement.
ACTTCTTTACCCCAACCTGGAACCTCATCCATCGTCGCAACCACATTGGGCAAGAGACTCACGAAACATCAAACAAACAAAACTCCGGTCTGGAGGCAGCCTGGAAGCCTACCATGTGGCCCTAGGTTGCATAGTTACCCCATCGGGATTCATTCTCGGCACCGATTAGCCGCATCTTCAACGCCATTTTTTGGTGGCAAAGAAACTGAAAACTCGTGCACAGCTTGGCACCTTTCGAGCCCAACCCCCTTGAAGAGGAACGGTACGAATCGAGCGAATGCATCAAACCCTTTCCCGTCCTTACTGTGGGGGCTCGATTTACCGGGAGTTCATCCCAGAATCCCCCGATGCTATTTGATCTCTGAGATCGTCAGAGAATCCCGTTAACAACCAGGAAGTTCAGATGATGCCCGTACCCAAGAAAATGGACCACATTGGCAGTAGATCAAATCCATCAGTCAAGCTCAATCAAGCCCATAGGCGAAGCTAGATTCTTCCAGCCAAGACGTCGTGGTCGCCCACACCACGGTATCAAACCTGCCGAGACCGTCCAGTGGCCTCGGCTGGTCTCATGCGGGACAGGGATGGCTTGTCGGCTGTGGCAGTTCCAGGCTAAACTTGCCATTTGAGCCTCCTTCGGCCACTCCCCATGGAGACCACAATCCCGCCAGCCGCTTGCAGTTTACACTCGTCCTCCCCTGTGTTGTTTATTTCGTTCTCCCAAGGCTGTAAGCACGTAACCCCTTTTTAGAAACCACACCAATCACACCCAACCCTCCAACGACTCCGGCCTTGGCCTTTGAGTCCTGAGAGCGACCCAAGGTGGCGGGCATACATCAAGGGGTAAAAGTTAGGCGCGAAACCCGCAACGAGACACAGAAGCCTTGGCGAGGCGCTACCGTCCGCCCTCAACCTTGTGGCTTAGGAGTTCCAGGTTCCCAGCGCCGGTAACGCTCGCTTCGCCACCACAAGCGACCGCGCCGAGAATGTCTTCATGGGCAATCTCTCTCGTAACCGTCTTGACATGCCTGTGGCTCCTGCATCTTGGCAATGTTTCGACAGAAAATGTCTTCTGGTCGAGGTTGACGGCCGTGAGTATAAGTGTAGACGATGTTGTCCGTGATCTGCGTTGATGTGGCACCCATCTTCTTCCATCATCCTTTCTCATTCTTCTGAACCCTGGCGGCTTCCTTTCTTTCATTCCCTGTTGATATTCATACTGCTTCGGGTCACTTTCATTTCGGTACATAGTTACAAGTTCGTGTCTTGTACATACATCTTTCTTTCATACGCAACTCGCCCAAGTCGACCACTACCAACAAGCAATATGAAGCTTTCAAGCAGCCTCCTTCTCGCCGCTCAGGTGCTCTCCATCCTCGCCCTCCCAACGCCCAACGGGGCCGGGCAGGTTGCCAGGGCCAGCCAAACAACAACAGCGGCGGCCGCCGCCTCGAAGACTGCCACTCCTGGGGCGGGCGCCGGAGGTGGGGCCGGGGCCGGAGAGGGTGCCGGTGCCGGTGCCGGTGAAGGCGAGGGAGAGGGCGAGGAGAACGAGATTGAGCAGGCGGGACAATTTGGGCAGGTCATTGAGCTGGGAGGCGGCGACATCAAAACTGATACCACCTTCCCCCCCGGTGTAAGTTCATAACAACCCAAGATCTCGGCGTGATAAGTCACGGTACTAACTTCCGTGGCAGACCAATGGCGTCTTCGAAGTCGAGTTCCAGAACCAGCAGGGGCGTCAGCTCAGAGTCACCGAGAACAAGAACCCGGCACCACCCCCGGCTGGCTTTGTCGCGCTCGAGCCCGTGTCGTACATCGTTGAGCTGGGCGGTGGCGCGGCTGCCGCGCAAGGCCTGACCCTGCAAAAGATTGACTACATCCTCAATGCCGGCAGTAAGTTGCAACATGCCTTACTCTCTTCACACCCCTACCACCCCACCATACCTGAGTTCAACCCCCACCTCCCCCATCGCCCCAACCCAACCACCCCCTTCCCTCCTTTCAACCCATCCATACCCCCCACCTCACCTCCCCCCAACGCCCAACCCCGAAATAAAAAAAGGAAAGCACCCCAAACTAACCCCACCACAGACACCCTCGACATCTCCACCGGCCAAGTCGGCCGCTTCTGCGCCGAGGCCAATTCCTTCGTCTTCGGCGAGGGCGAGCTCGAGTTCGAGGTCGAGGAGAACGAGCTGACGCTGTCGGTGTCCAACATGGTCGGCGAGTGGGCCATCTTCGTGCCGCAGGCTGCTGCTGGCGGTGGTGGCGCCGGTGCTGGGGAGGGTGCTGGTGCTGGTGCTGGGGAGGGTGCCAATGCTGGCGAGGGGGCCGGTGCTGGTGCTGGTGCTGGTGCTGGTGCGGGTGCTGGAGCGGGTGCTGGTGCTGACCCGTGTGGTCCTGGCACGGCCTGCCGCGCCCTGCTGGATGCGCTGCAGCAGTTGATTCAGGGTGGTGGAGCTGCTGCTCCGGCTCCGGCTCCGGCTCCTGCTCCGGCCGCGAAGGCGTAGGCGGTGGATGTTGGCGGGGGTCTCCCCGTTGCTGACACGGTCCCGGTTGGCTTTTCTTGGGTTGGTTTTTCTGTTCGGGTTGGGGTTTTGGGAGGGTTTCGTGGGTTGGCCGGGCTGTAAAAAGAGGTGCATGTTTGTACATACGGGTGTTCTCAGCAGGCAGTGCCTGCTAGGCGTTTGGTTCTTTTCGCCATTTTGGTTGGGATGGGCCAGCCGTGCTGGTCAAGTCATTGAATGACATGTTTCCGATCAAAGTCGCGTGTGTTTACTCCGCTGTCGAGGAAACCTACCGAAGTGTCTTACCTAGTAGTTCTCGGGCCCAAGGCTAGCCTCGAAAATATGTAACGTGATGCCTCACTGAAAAATAACGGCAAGACGAAAAGGGGAAGAGGAAGCCAATGATAAAGAACCACCCCCATGATGAGAATGGCACACCTGAAGTAAAAGTATTGATCAGTTAGGGACCTTTGCAGTTTAATGCCGAGGTGGCTGCCTCCGAATAAACTACCGTCATGTCATAAGCCTGACCAAGAGTGGAAATTCTCGTCTTTGTGTCGTAGAGAGCTGTGTGTAAACAGTGTGGCGAGTGAGACAAACGGGGCTTTATCTGGATTTAGAGTTGTTGTGTCAGGTAGGGAAAGGAAAAAAAAAAGATAATCCAGTTGACAAATGTAGCAAGAACAAAAGACGGATGATGATGACGCTCAAGGCAAAAACAAAAAAGTGAAAATAGGATCGGGGCCACCCGGGGATTGAACCCGGGACCTCTCGCAAACGTTGCCGTAGGGTGAGCCCTAAGCGAGAATCATACCACTAGACCAGCGGCCCTTAATTGATCTGTTGCTGCGTCAACAACTGTTTGGTTATATCAAGGAGCAGAATACACGCACAAACAACGCCGAGACTCCCTTGGACGTCATTAGGTACTTAGCCTAGGGATCCATCCCTCTAATAATTAGGGCTGGGTTGATAATGATAGGTAACTTAACCTTAGCGTCTATTATACAGCTAATAGCATTTAGCAGCGGATATTAGGTTAGTTATATCTACTTGTCACCTATAAAGAGTACAAATTCATGGTATCGAGGAGTTCATGTAATGCTTCGGGGGTTACGAGTGCTATGTAAAATATTAAATCAACCTGTTCTTCTCAATTCCATCTATGATGTTTTCCAATGAATGACCTGCTGAGGCTAATAATGTGTTAATCTACTTTGCATGTCGTTAAACCGGACAGGACTAGTCAGCTATTGATAACGATATATTTGGTCGCTGCCTCCAGCTTTGGCTTTGTAAATATTATTATTCATACTCCGCTATGCCCTAGGGCGTGCCGGACCCTCTGCTATTTAGTGTACAGGAAAACCGTGCCCTCCCGGGCCGGGTGAAAAACCCCTACCAACAATCAAGGAACGATGCGTTCTGGTGAGTCTACGTATACAAAGAGAGGAGGCCTCCTGGCCTCCGAACGGGGGCGCTTCAGGCCGCCGTTTCCAGCTCGAGCCTCCTGGCCAAGCTGTACATCGGCAGCCTCCCCGAGTCCATCAGCCAGTCGAGGATCCTCCTCGCAAGCCGTACAGTCGTGGGATTGATACCGTGTAGAACTGAGTAAAAGTCCCGTCGTGTCCGAATTCCAGTTCTCTCCCATCTTCGAGTCAACGGTGGGGCCAAACACCACACTACCAGGTGTTCGGTAGTCTCTCGTCCCTCGCCACACTCGCAGGCAGGCGTCAGAACCTCCGGGACTTCCCGTGTAAACAAGTAGTCCCGTAAGCCTATTGCTCCCGTCCGGATTTGAATGAGCAGTGAGCTTTTCGCCTTGCTGAGACCGTCATGCCTCCTTAGGGTTTCGTTCCGGAATAGCGTCTCCCGCTGATGGTCAAAGTCGTCCGCCGGCCTGGTGATTGCTCTGCCGTCCCGTTCCTTTAACCACCTCGCTCTCCAGGCCTCTTCTACTGCCTTGTTGGCTTTGTAAATAAGGCCAACCTAACAGTCATCAAAGAGAGGGGCCTTGTTCCAGAACAGTTTTATTTCCAGTAACTGAAGGCGGTATTTACATACTCAAGGGAACCACTGTTCACCCGAGCGCTCGCGGTTGAGTGTTATTCCATGATTATGTTTCCAATCTCTTGTGCTTTGATCATGCTGATGTCGCTCCACGACCTGCCCGTGACGCGCTGGATCTACCTATGTACCAGTAAATAAATACATCTCGGAACCTTCCCGCCCAACTATGACCTTCACCTCCAGAACCATACCCCCCACGCCTCCTCGCCCCCTACCAACAAGTCCAGCGATCGACAAAATACATCCAGCGATCGGGCCGGGTGGTATTTCTCTTCATGATGCCTCGCAACAAAAAGAACCCGAGCTACAACCCTAAGGAAAGGGCTGTGGCGCGCAGGCCAGGTCCCGCTCCTCCTGAGCCTCCTCAGCGAGATGACCCCCCCAACCTAGATCAGCCCCGACGACCCAGCTACAACCCTAGGCAAAGATTTTTAGCGCCCAAGCCAGGTTCCGCTCCTCCCAAGTCTCCTCAAATCCATGAGTCGGATGACCCGCCCAGGCCGGGTCTGTTCCAACCCCGTAAGTAGAAAATAAGCTCGCTCGAACCGCAAGATCCCGAACATAACGCTGACCACTCTATATAGTTGCGATTCTGGGGCGTAACGTCGAAGACCAAAATTTTGACGAGATTGCCCAGGCCATGGTCGTCAAGCTTCAGGGGAAGTATAAAATGACCTTGCCAATGATTCGGTCTCTTTATCTGTGGCAGATTCACCACAACACCAAACCGAGCCCCGCCTCGGCCGAGTTGGATCGGAAGCTGTTCGTTACCATTGTTGACATTGTGGAACGGCGTCTTATCGAGAAGTCGACTGCCAAAAAGAAGCTTACGACCGGAAGCGAAGATTGCTGGGTTTGATGGTGGAATAGTCCACAAGCAGCCGGGAAGTGAGACTGCCTACTTTAGTACATGTAGTTCTTTTTTGGACACGGCAACATCGATGGTGGTGTTCACCAAACTACGAGGGTAAAATGGGGGTTGCTCATGCTTTTGGTGGCCCTGCTTTCTTTGGTAACGCATGACCATCAGTCATTTTTGGGATGGATTGTAATAGCTACCAACAGTACCTAGGTACCTACCTACCTACTATTCAAAGTTTCCGCAAACATCCAGCCCCATCAACTACCGGTATGTATGCCCGTGTCTCATGCCGGCCTGGCGCTGATAAAACAATGAAGAAAATCCGAGCTACGGCGACAGTTCTCTATATTTGACATGGCCTAATAGGCGTGAAAGGAACTGCTTCAACTGCCCTAACTATACTCTGTGTCACGATGGCCAATACTTACCATCTCGTTGTCCAGGCCTCCGAAACACCGCGTCACACAACCACTCATGATCTCGATTGTTTCCAGCACCCAGGTCTTTGCAAAGCCAGCAGCTAGACATCAACCACGGCACTCCTGAAAGCCCGACCATTCGACGAGTAACAACAGACAGACTCGTCGCCGTCGAAACGGACAGAGAAACATCGCTCCAACCAGCTTCAAGCCTCCATCAACTAAAACCACAGCAAGTGACGCAGTCGGTGCAAGCCAAAGTGTTGCAGCTACCAAAACAATTTCCTCCGCAGATCTTGTTGTTCTGTGAATGACGGTGAAGCTTAGTATGGCACAACACAAGGGAAAGAACATGAGCAAACTGGAAGGACGAATAAACTTGGGACTAACGCAGTCACAACCGCATTGCCGCTTGCTCAAATCGACAGCCGGCGCCTCATTCATCTGGCCAGGGATGGCCGTGGCCGCCACCGTAGCACCGGCAAGTAAAGCGGCGGCAAATACTAGACGCATGTCTTGTTGATCTTCTTGACCGAGTACCGGCAGTGGCTTTGTAGGTGAGATGTGGGGGAATTTGAAGATCTAAGGCGCAGGGAGGGGGTATATACAAGGGATTGGGACGTGAGAAGAACCCTGTACATGATGTCACAACCGAAAGTAAAACCGATTGCTGACGGGACTGGACCCCTCAACCCCCGCACTGCGCATGCACGAGTCACAACTCATAAGGCCTACACAGAAGCGCAAAGGCCGAGTCCATTATTGGAAGTGGTCAAGATGCAGAAGCTGGCCAAAGGAACAGCTCATGATCTTCTAACTAATAGCGTCCCGGGGGTTGTGGTTACCAAGGTTGCATGGCAGACTGCGTACCTACCTATGCTTCGCTGTAGATCAATTCCGCTTCGAGAGTCTACTTGCCCTGATTCAGACATGTTGAAGGCCACAATACAACCTATGTAAGCTTCCCAAATGTCAAGCTGTTGAGTCGTTAGAACAGCGCGCTGCACGGCCCCTTTGCCCGCAACTATCGATTTCTCCCCTGTTGCCATCCTAGCGTTCCAACACAAGCCCTCTGCAGACAAGGGCCACGGTCATGAGACGGGACCGACAGTCGTAACGGCCGGGACCGGAGGAGCAGATCGTGTGAAAGACAGCTACCCTGAGCTGGCAAACTCATTCTCGTGACGAAAATCACCCATGCTGGATCTTCGCTAGCGGTGAAGTTACGGGAGAAAAGGAGGGGGCGGAGCGAGATTGAGGTCACGAAGGACCCAGGACCCTAGGGAGTCCGACATCGCGAGCAAGTTGACGCTCAAGAGTCAAAACTCGGCTATATAAGACCATAACATGACCTCCTCCTGTGTCACAGAATGACCCAAGAGGCGGCCCGGGGCGGTCGCAGCCGAAGGCGCAGGACGCCGGCAGCCAATCGCTTAAGAACCAATGGGAACAGTTATCACCGGGTTTCAGTGATAACGGACGATTATCACCAGTTGTCAGTGACAACTGAAGATTGTCACCGAGAGGGCGGTGATAGTAGATAGTATATAGTCACTCATTCTGGAGGGCTCTGGGAGTTCTCCAGTTAGCAATCATAACTACAGTTCGCTACAAGCTCGCAAGCCTACTGTTGAGACAAGTCTGTTGTTGTGCACCCTTTGGCTGCACCGAACCTAAGCATCCTTTGCAGAGATTACCTTCACCGAAGCTGAACCCTAACAGGATAGGATCCTGGAGTAGGTTCGTCACATCCTGTCGAAAGTTGAAAGTATCAACATCCTCCATTCCAATTCTGCAGCCTCATCCTCATCCTACCTAAACCGAACTCAATTTGAACCTCGCTCACCATGAAGTTCGCCACGTCAACCCTCGCCCTCGCCCTCGCAACCCTGGCAGCTGCCGTTCCCGCCCCGGCCGCTGAACCAGACGCTGCCTCCATGGCTAGCGGCCTCGAGGCCAGACAAAGCGTGAACTGGTATGGAGTCCGAGACGTGTCCCAGATCGCACTGGATCGCCTGAATGGCGGCTTGGCCGACGCCATCAACAACCTCGGCAACGAAGTGGCCCCCGCCGGGGGTGGTCTTGCACAAGCGATGAATGACGTGTACACCGTCTTCTCCCAGATGAACAACCTTCTCAACACTATCCATAACGGTGCCGTTTCAATCGTTGGTCCATGAGCAGTCAGCTGTCTGAGGTACGAACCGTGGACTAGTGCTGAGGTGGAGGTGCGCCCAGCGTGGCGGACTTGCTGACAAGACCGGGACTAGGCATGTTCTCTTGGGGGGGAAGGAAGGGCGGTTTCGGGAGCGGGGGTTGGGGAGAGGTTGGGGACGATCATTTCTGGAGGGCTCTAGGGAGGGGCTTTCTTCTTCCTTTTCCCCTATTTTCATTGCAGAACACAATGCGGACATAGGCTGGCCTTCTTTTGGCCCAATGCCTTCATTCTTGGTCACAATGGGAATACCAACCGGTGTGCTTGCAACAACGGACTGTGCTCCAACATCCGACTGATGGCTGGTGTCATGACTCGAGCAACGAGCGTTGCGTCACGGGGGCTCATAAATGCCGAGAACGACGTCACCATCATCAGAGATTGTGGATGATGCTGTCACAGAGATGCCTAGGTCAGTGCGTGAAAGTTATATATAAAGCGGATATCCGCTCGTGCCTCCATCTCCGTCTTTCTGACCTTTTGTCATCACCTATCTCGGGCTCCATCACACCAGCAGCGCAGCACTTGGACAAAATGCCCCAGCACGACGCCGCCGCCGCTGCCACCGCAAAGGACAGACACGCCAGGCTGACCCTCTGCCGCCACCCCCGGAGCAACCACACCGTGACGAAGTGCAGTTGCCCCCCGCACCACCAAAAGCTTCCCCCCTCGTCTACGACGGCGGCATCCGACCCCAACCCTGTCGCGGATGACAGTAAGTGCTTACCTTACCCACCGCAGACACCCCCCGCCCCCCACCCTCTCTCCCTTTCACAACCTTCAACCCCTACGCTCGTTAGGCTCTAACTCACGACCCAGATGAGCCGGACCAATGGGTGGATATTGTCCGTGCATACATAGCCATGCTCGAGGAAGGGGGCAAGACGCTGGCCATGATCCGTTCCATCGAGCTGTGGCGGTTGTACAACAGGTTCGACAAGCGCGGCGCCGCGCTCGAGCCCGCTCGCTCTATCCACCGCCTTATTCTCAAGCTTGTGGAGGAAAGGTTGATCTTCGAGCGGAGGCTGTCTTCTGGGCTGGATGATGATAATAGTTTTGGTTTTGCCGGCGACAGTTTAATGACTAATGACTAATACATGATACATTCTTCTGTCAACCAACTGCCACCTCATGGTTCAAGAATGATGATACACCCGGTGGATCCGCTTGAGCATCATCCAGCAGCAGTTATCATGTGATGATGTCGAGTCTTCATCACTCAATTACCACCACTGTTACAGCATATAGCAAAGGCACGTAACTGCAATCATACGTGCACTCACCCCCATAATCAGCAGCACCGTAAAACGAAATCAGATCATAACCATTGCACAATAAATCTAACGCCACAAAAGCCTCACCCGCTCTTCATACATGTAGACGTAATATTACACACGCACTTCCCCCCATATCCCCTAGTTCGTCGAACTCCTGCCGCCCTGATCCTTCCCTTGGCTCGACCCTGCCGTCGCGGGTGCCTGCTCGAGACCGGCCCCCTTGAAGGGCTCGGGCATGGGCGCTGTCTTGTCTGCGCGGGCGACGCGGGTGGACTGTGGGTGGTTGCGTGTTAGGCGGCTGGTACTTGGTACTGAGAGAAGGGAAGGTGACGGAGGGGATTCAGGGGAAGTTCATGTAATGGGGGGGGGGGGGGGGCATACCTCTTCCTTGCCGGCGCCGTGGATGATGTTGTGGCCGGGATCGATCGCGTTGTCGGATGATCCGTCTCCTTGGCGAGGCATGATGGGTGTTTGGTTATTGGAGTTGTGTGATTTGTGTTGGTGGTTTGCTTGGGTTTGTGCAACGGCGCTGGGTGCAACGATGATGTCGGCTTCGAATTGAGTACTGCTTCGATGAAGTGTGTTTCGAGAATGTTTACCACGAAGAAAGAGAGTGGTGGTTATAAGCCTTCATGTCTTCACTGACGTCATCCGGTTCCTGTTGTCAAACGTCATGATGGGTTCCATTGAGAGGAAGCCGATGGAGACGAATGGGGTCGCATCCGCTTATCACTCCTCAAACCGGGTATGACCGGCATGGATGCATGGCATCACCAACTCGTTCTCTGGCAAACCTTGGTCAACTTTGACGATTTTGACTACGTTAATATCCTGGTCTCCGGAAGCTGCTGTTAGAAGAGAGAAGTGGATAGCAACAATCGGCTATAAACGGAGAAAACAAGGCATATTAGTTGGATGTAATAAGATGACAACTAGGTACCTACCTTATCGACCAGGGACATAACTTTTCAAACAAGGTACGATCATACGGTTCACAAGTTTCTGCATTGTCTGTATCTGAACCTATCTCTCGTGACCACGTCCTGCTTCCCGTCTGAGCCACCCAGATTGAAAGCTCTACTCCTTGTACGGAGGCTGATCCCCCCTTACCAGGGGAATTCGATAGGTAAGGAATTTGGGAAGGGCCTTTATCGATACCCCGCCACAGCCTACTTTTCCATCCTCCCAGAAAAAGGTGTCCAAGAGAGTGCCGAGAATAACGGCGTCCTGGACGAGGTCGATATTCTTCTCCAACATCACACGAGTCTCCTGGGACATGCCAGCAAACAGCTCCTCCCAAAAGGCCCGTTCAGCAACCTCGAACTCGTCCGGCACCCAGAACTCGCCGCCCGTATATTCGCCAGCCAGAGTGTGGATGCGGCCCAGACCCACGGCAAAGGGTTTCGGCGTTGACAACTCCCAGTCGATCAAGCCCGTCACTTCACAGGATTCATCAATAAGGACGTTGACGCCGTTGAGGTCGTAGTGCGAGACCCAAAGCGGCAGCTTGCTGATCTCGTCCAGCTTGTCAAGGAACCCCTGTAGCAAAGGCCGGTATGTCGCGACCTCGTCCAGTGGGCTCGCCAATACAGCCTCAAGATGCGGCCGTACTTTTGCCGCTACAGCCTCGCCGCCGTTGTTGGCAAGGCAGCCCTTGGAGAGCACGCGCCCGAGCGACTTGTTGACGGCTATGCGGCCTTCAGCACCCTTGCCGGCGACGCCGTGAACCCACATTTTTCCTGGCAAACGCTCGAGGGAGTAAGCCCAGACGCCCTCATTCTCCAGCTCTTCGTCTTTGAGGGCCACAGCATCGGGGACGACTTGGCCCAGGGCGCCTTTGGCTACCTTGAAGGCATTGAGATCCAGTTGCTCGATTCGGAATTGAATAACCACGTCGCATCCGTCGGCTAGTGTAACGAAGAAGGTCCGGCTGAACATGCCCTGCATGGGCGGCCTGTCGACACGCTTGGAGGCACTTCCAAGATGCTCTAACACCAGCTTCTTGATACGCTTAACTTGTTTCGTTGGCGTATTGAGCAACTTGGGAAGGTCATTGTCCGAGGTAACGGGCGGCATGATGTATAATGAAGACCGGAGATTGACGTGCAGCGCAGCTGTGGTTCCCTGGTACGCAGGTTGAAGTTGTAGTTGAGAGAAGGACGAGGTTTTGGGAGCAGTCTTTCCTGCTCCCGACAAGTTGTTTGCGGGCGTCCCCCGAAACAACAGATCTGCCAATCGGATCAATCCCCCCAATAGCTTTCACGTCGCGCCAACAGGCCGTTGCGGTCAGTCTGCCTGTTGGTACCTACATCCAGGCTGCATCAGACCCACTACATTAAGTGGATGTTCGTGATCACACTACTCTACCCTGGCCGGGAAGGGACATGTAAACTACCTAATTCAAGGGAGTAACATCTCCACTGTTTGGAAGCTCAGATCCAGGCGTGTCGTGTCACTGACGACACTGAGCCTATACCTGGAACGAAAGTAGATGGACATCAAATACAACTGGCAGTCTTGCAAATATAAACTTCAAAGAAAAACCTGGACTACTTTCACCTACGAGACAACGACATAGAACTAGGATTGGCCTAAATTTGTAGATAGATTGAAGCTTACATGATCTACACCCCAAGGTACCTAGGTTATCAACCCCATAGTTGGTCCGCCCCTATCTTACTGCTTAAACTGCCACCAGTTAAACCGAAACAGCTCTCCGCCACCTCCAGTAAACCGGAAGAACAAATCCTGCGTGCCCGTAGCGCCGCTGACGTTGCAGCTCACGCTGGCCCAGTTCTGCCAGCCACCCGTGCCAGACACGTTGCAAGTCCCAACAACCGTGCCACTCGCACTCCCCAACCGCAACTCAATCTTCCCCCCCGAGGACCCGGACGAGACCCGCGCAGTAAACGTCTTAGCCCCACCCCCAAACGCAACGCCCTTCACCTTGATATAATCCCCATTATTAATCGACAGCACATCCATCCCCCCCTCACTACACGCCTCCGTCTGCACCCCGGACGACCACGCCATCGTCTCCGCCTCCTGGCGCACATACGGATCCAACGTCCCCACCTGCGGTGCGCCCTCCTTACTCATATTAATCACCGGAATCGACCCATTCGTCCCGTACGCAAACTTCTCCACACACACCGACCGGTCATACCCACCACCCCCAGGCAACGCCCCATTGTGGTAGAACAGGTACGACCCCCCGCGGAAGTCGACCACGCCCGGGTGGTTGGTGAAGCTGCTGCCCTGCGCGGGCATCATCACGCCGCCGTACGTCCACGGCCCCGTGGCCGACGGCCCCGTCGACCACCCCAGGTGCTCCGAGCAGCAGCTCGCCGCGAACACCATGTAGTACTTGCCGCTGCGCTTGTACAGCCAGGGGCCTTCTTCGAAGGTGGTGGGCCGTTGGGCGTTGCCGGAGCGGCCGCCGAAGCCGGCGGCGGTGAGCGTGACGGTGTTGATGTTGCCTGTGTAGGAGACCATGTCGGGGTTGAGTTTGACGTACCAGAGGCCGGGGTTGCCCCAGTAGAGGTAGGCCTGGCCGTCGTCGTCGATCCAGACGGTGGGGTCGATGCCGTTGTTCATGACGAGGGGTTTGCCGATGGCGTCTTTGAAGGGGCCGGTGGGGCTGTCGCCTACGGCTACGCCGATGGCCATGCTGCCGGAGGTGTGGCGCATGGGGACGTACCAGTAGAATTTGCCGTTGCGCGGGATGGTCTGGCCGGCCCAGGCTTGGGCGGTGGCCCAGCTGAAGGTTTTGAGGCTGAGGGGCGAGCCGTGGTCCTGCCAGTTGACCATGTCGGAGGAGGAGTACACGCGCCAGTCGTTCATCTGGAAGGTCTGCGCGTTGGGCTCGTCGTGGCCCGTGTAGAGGTAGATGCGGTCATCGTACACGAGAGGGGCCGGGTCGGTGGTGTATAGGGTTTGGATGATGGGGTTGTCGGCCGTTGCCCGCGTCACCAGGGTGGCCAGCGCGGCCGTGAGGGAGAGCGCTGAGGTCTTCATTTGGTTGGCAGTTTGGTGAAGAGCACAGCGGAGGTCAGTAGCAGGTGGCTGTAGATCACTGCGCTATCCACTGGATTCGATGTTGCTGTTTGGGAGCCAAGCCATGGTCTTGTATATACTTTTACCACGGACCTTCTCAATCTGGAAAGGGGTAAAAGGATATGCATACAGTCTATGGCTCGCCTATCGAACCCCAATGCAACCTCCGCATCAACACCGGAACCTGGAGATTTCCAGCAATCATCACCGCTTTGGGTAAACCGGACCCGGCTTCCCGGGATGCTCACGGGAATAGTTGATATCCGCTCCAGTGACAAACCGAGAAGCTGTGCTAGCTACGTGACAGTCGATCCGTATTTGTATTCCCATGGTTCAACGCGATCCGCCTTGTTACCGGTGGTATAAGCGCCCCAAGGGAAAATCTGACACCACCGGACAATCCCTTCACTTGCTACTTTAACCCTTCCTATCCGTCCGATCGCTTCAACATCTACCTCTACTTGCAATATTTCGCCACCAAACGCGACCATTTGCGGAAGTTGAATATCCCTTTGCATTTCCATGGTACCTAACCTCCTGCCAGCCACTCTATCGTTCCACTCAAGCTTTTCGAGTCCCACATAGCAGTCTGTGGCACGTGGCTGGGTGATAACATTAAACACCTGAAATCATCCATTATCCGCTCCACTGAGAGAGCAACAGACCATCTGCCGGGTGTTTGCGGTGATAGAGAAGAGGATCACCACTTCTACTCTCGGCTACATGTAGACCGCGGGTGTTTGTCGAGGTTTCTCGTCTTTTAACCTCCGCTAGCAGCGACGCACTCATCCTGATATTTTGAAGCAGACTTTGGCTAAGAATCAGTCAAGATGCGGTTGTCACTGCTACCGTGGCTCGCCGTGGCCAGCATCGGCAGTTCCCCTGCTGCTGCCCTTGACTTCTACGTCTCGCCGGTAGGGTCAGACAACAACGCCGGAACTAGTCCCAATGCACCTTTTGGAAGCATTGCCCACGCTCAAGAGGCTGTCCGCAGCCAAATCTCGGCGTCCATGAAGGAAAACGTCACGGTCCACCTCGCGCCTGGCTTGTACCCAATCTCCAAGACGCTGTCCTTCACAGCCCAAGACTCGGGCCGAAACGGATTTACCGTCTTTTGGACGGGCCCCGGTGCCGTCATATCAGGCGGGATCCGGGTCACTGGCTGGAAGCAGGGTTCCAATGGCGTGTGGTCCGCGAGCATACCAGCTGGGACCAAGTCCCGAAATCTCTACGTCAACGGGCAGGCGGCTAACTTTGCCCGCCGCAAACTGGCAAACCGCAAGGACTTCCAGTTCACCTCGAGCGGTATGAGCTGGAGCAACTCGCAGTACGACTGGCTCATGAATACGGCCGGAATCGCGGGGGCTGAAGTCCGCTTCATCAACTCCTTCACGGATCGGTGGGCGCCGATCCAGTCAGCGGGCAACCGTCAGTTGGTGATGCGGCAGTCCTCGTGGTTTAACAACATGTGGGGATACGACACGGTTGCCAAACCCAACGCCGACTTTGGTGTGTGGGTGCAGAACGCTCTGGCTCTCATGACCGACGGGGGCCAGTTCTACGTTGACTCGGCCGCTGGCAAGGTGTACTACAAGCCACTAGCCGGCGAGAACATGGATACAGCGAGCACGTATCTGGGCGTGCTCGAATGCATCGTGTCCGTGGGCGGCACCTACGACAACCCTGCCCACGACCTGACGTTCCAGGATATCAGCTTTGCTCACAGCACCTGGATGAAACCCGCCACGATGGGCTACGTGGACCAGCAAACCGGCGGCTACATCGGAGAAAACAAGACGTACACACCTTCCAACTTTGAGTCAACCCGACCCCATTGGCTCCAGATGCCCGGGGCCATCCAAGTAAGCGCGGCACACAACATCCTCTTCTCAGGGGGCAACTACACTCAACTCGGAGGGGGCGGCGTTGGCATCGGAAACGACGCCAATGCTCACACATCCGGAACCGGCCTCGGTGCCAGCTACGTCACCGTAGCAGACGGTTACTTCACGCAGGTCATGGGCAACAGCGTCACGGCGGGCGGCATCCAGGCCGACGCGCACCACCCCAGCGACGCGCGCATGACCAACAGCCACATCACCATCTCGGGCAACGTCTTCCGCAACACCTCCTCCCTCTTCACCTCCACGGTGCCCATCTTCCTCAGCTACGCCCAGCACTCCACCATCTCCCACAACGAACTCCACACCACCCCCTACTCCGGCATCTGCCACGGCTACGGCTGGGGCTCCAACGACGCCGGCGGCAGCCAAGAATACGTCAACCGCGGCCTGTACGCCTTCCAACCCAAGTACACCACGCCCACCACCTCCCACAGCAACCTCATCACCAGCAACCTGATCCACGCCTACGGCCACAGCCACACGGACCTCGGCGCCATCTACACGCTCTCCCGCTCCCCCAACACTTTAATCACCGCCAACCACGCCTTCGCCGGCGACCGCTCCGCCTACGGCCTCTACACGGACGAGGGCTCCGCCTCCTACGCCTTCACCGACAATCTGCTGCTGAACAGCGGCACCTGGCTCGCGCAGAACGGCATCAATGCCAACCCGGC
Source organism: Chaetomium tenue (assembly GCF_020726465.1). Taxonomy (NCBI): domain Eukaryota; kingdom Fungi; phylum Ascomycota; class Sordariomycetes; order Sordariales; family Chaetomiaceae; genus Chaetomium; species Chaetomium tenue. Next base: position 2,673,557 of record NW_027117333.1, on the reverse strand, counting down.
GGTGGCGAATCTCACGTTTCGGGGGAACTATGGGCGCTCGGGGCCGAGTGATAGGGCGGGGAATTATTTGGTGGAGAGGGTGGAGCAGGCGTCGGTGGCGGTGCAGCGCGCGGCGTGGAGGGCGGGGGTGGCGCCGGCGGGGAGGAAGGGGAGGGCGGTGACGGAGTCGGGGGGGCCGGATGGGTGGGTGGGGGTTAGTGGGAGGGGGGGCGTGGTGACGGTGACGGTGCGGAATTTTGATGATGGGGTGTTGAAGGGGGTGGGGTTTGCTGTGTCGGGGGCGGATGGGGTGAGCTTTGCGGCGCAGGGGACGGTGCCGGGGGAGGTGCCGGGGGATAGGGAGGTGGTGGTGGGCTGGAAGGCGTCGAGGGGTGGGAAGGTGGTGGTGAGTGTGAGGGTGAGGTATACGAATTTGAGGACGGGGGTTGCGGCGGAGAGGTCGGTTACTGCGAGCGTTGATTTGTGATGGATGGGGGTTCAAACGTACCTAATTCTGTATGGACGTCGTCGATTGGTTTGAGAAGTTGTTTAAAAGAGATATAAAGTGAGGTTAAGAATTCCACAATACAGATGGGTACGTTTTGTTGGTATGGATTACAGAGGCTGCAATGAGGCAAGTAGAGACAAGCTTTCGTTAAGGCAAGGATGTTGAGAGAAGGGTCGGCGTGTTTGGGGAGAAGGCCCCCAGCCGCTGTGAGGTGCAAACGCCTGGACGTCTTGGCGCGCGCGCGCGCGTGGCACACCGCTTCTAAATTTTGCGGGCGGGTGCTGTCACGAATTGAGACCAACTGAGGGGCGCGGGTCGCCCCGTAGCCAATCGCTTAGGTAACCAACCAGGAATAGGCTCTGTCAGGCTCTCTCAGAGCCTGAGGGAGCCCGGAAGGAGAACACCAATCAGGTTATAGAACGGCTTGCTCTATTGACATCACAGGGAGCCCGGCTCCCTGGCGCTCTGAGGGAGCCTCAGAGAGCCACAAGATGTAGTTAGTATATAGTTACTCGGCCTAGAGAGCTCTGGGAGTTCTCCAGTTAGCAATCACAACTACAGTTCGCTACAAGCTCGCAAGCCTACTGTTGAGACAAGTCTATTGTTGTGCACCCTTTGGCTGCACCGAACCTAAGCATCCTCGAGAGATTACCTTCAACGAAGCTGAACCCTAACAGGATAGGATCCTGGACAGGTTCGTCACACAACGCCTGCGTCCCCTTCGCAAGCTGGTCGACAGCAGTGAGAATTTGCGTCGGCGAGCTTCCCTGGTGACGGGCAATCCGACTTTTGATGTACTCGGATTGCGAGACAGCCTCTGTTGGGTTCCGTGGCGTCTGGGAGGACCAAGGATCGGCAGCGGCGGAGGGGGGACCAGTTGGTGTTGGCATCCGTAACTTGACATCCAGCTTGGATATCACTGAATCGGGGTCAAAAGGTACTAGACCTGCACCTCTGAAACCCCCTTTGTTGTTGCTCTCGGTCATGGCGGAAAAGTGGGCGGCTTTGAAGGCGAGGAAGAACTCGACCTTGGTGATGTGGTTGATATGCGCTCTGACGAAGTGCTCGATTCGCCGACCGTACGCCGTTTTCAGGACACTAAAACACCCAACATCGAGTGGCTGGGTTATATGGGATGAGTGAGCCGGCAGGCTGATGGTGACAATGTTGTTCTGCTTGCAAAAGGCTTCGAATTTGGCCGACAGGTGACTCTCATGCCCATCAAGCACAATCAACCGATACACACCCTTCGTACGAGACTTTGTGTGCTTATCAAAGTGTTTGATCCATTCTAGGCCGGTCTCGTTGTCGGTCCACCCATTGGAAGTTGGTTCGATAGCCCAGTCGAGCGGAAGGTTGCTCTCTGTGTACCAGTTTGCGAGGTGGTACATGCCTTGCACGATCAGAAACGGCGGGAGGCACCACCCTTCGCCATTGATGCACTCAATCGCCGTTGCCCATTCCCTATTGCCAGGCTGAACTGCCTTGCCCCTTCCACGTCGATCAGCGCGTGTCACTACCATAGACGCGCAGATAACGCCCATCATAAAGCCGGTCTCGTCGAAGTTGTAGAGGTCGCAGTCGTGGATGCCGTACTTCGCTCTTATGTTGTGCACAAGCTTGAACCACGCGCCAATAAGCTCTGGATCTTCGCAGAGGGCTCTCTGGAAGTCGTATGCGCGATTGAAACGCGTCTTGAGTTCTGGTTGTCGCTTGACGAACTTTTCGGCCCAGTGCTTACCGACACGTCCGCCGTCGCGTTGCGCGAGTAGCAAATTGGCCATATCTTCAACACCAGCGTATTGGGGCGGAAATCCTCGCGCATCTAGGTCCAATATATATCGAACAACTGCCTCCTCTTCAATGGCTGTCAATCGATGAGCTGCAGGTGGCGACTCGGACTTTGGCGTTCGTCCGTTCATTCTGTGGCGGAGCGTAGCTTCGGGCACGTTGTAGATTGCTGCAGCTTTCCGGCGACTAAGTTTCTGGTCTCGTCGAATAGCTTCAATTGCCAGGATAACCTGGCTTTCTTTACAGCGAGTTGCCATTGCTGGTCGCGGAGGAATGCTGTGTATGTCATGAATGACCATAAGGGCGGCCAGGGAGGCTGCAGTCGGAGGCGCGGGACGCGCCGACAACCAATCGCTTAAGGAGCCAATCATGGCAGTGTCACGATTATCACTGGTGATGAAGGTGATAATCACCAAGGTCACTGGTGATCGGGGTGATAACCCGGACGTTATCACCAATATCACCAGTGACAGGAGTGATAACAGTATGTATATGGTCACTCGTTCTGGAGAGCTCTGGGAGTTCTCCAGTTAGCAATCACAACTACAGTTCGCTACAAGCGCGCAAGCCTACTGTTGAGACAAGTCTATTGTTGTGCACCTTTTGGCTGCACCGAACCTAAGCATCCTCGAGAGATTACCTTCAACAAAGCTGAACCCTAACAGGATAGGATCCTGAAGTAGGTTCGTCACAATACCGTTTTTGCGGCGTTTTTTTTAGCTCTCCGCTAGATAATCATGCCCTACCCTCCTTAGTTTATCTTTTGGGGTAGGAGGGGTCAACAAAAGGGAGTCTCGGGATCCAAAAACGGGTGCCTCTTTTCCTCTGTTAGTGCTGTCCATTTCAAGGAAACGGTGAAACTGGTTGTGCCGCACAAACCGTTCAGGCTAGGTTAAGGTACCTAGGTAATTAATGCAGCGGGGTCGCTTTTACCAAGCTCCCCTCCCCGGCTCCCATGATCCCGCTTCCACATCAAGCAGCATCCCTCCCTCCATTTGAACAAAATGACAAGCACAACACCAACAACAAGCCCGCCGCCACCCACCTTCGGGCGGATCCCCCAGCACCTCTTTCACGACCACAGCCCCCCGCTGCCCAAAGACACGGGCGCAACCGGCCGCCTGAAGTCGCTGGACGAGCACAACGGCTTCCCCTGCGGCCGTGGCCACGGCTCGTGGGGCTACACCATCCTGCGCACCGCGTACGGCCCCGATTCGGACACGCAGTTCGCCGTCGCGCTCGAGCGTCTCAAGGGCCAGGTCTACTGGTGGGGCAACCATCCCGGCCGCTACTCGGCGTTTGGCGCGCTGTGCGAGCAGGACCGCGTCGATAACGACGAGCCCAACCGGGAGCTGTTTCGCCGCTTCCATGTCGACGTGATTGAGGATCGGGAGGGGCTGGCGCATCTCGATGGCGGCGCTGATGAGGCCAGGTTTAAGGCCCTCGGCGAGTACTTTCGTCGGTGGGTCGCGGGCGTGGAGACGGGTTTCAACGCCGAGGAGAATCCGCGTTTCTGTGTCTGTCTGGTGTTGGATTCCGAGAGTATCGCGTCGTTGGCGGCGCTGGCCGAGGAGCTGCCGCCGCTACGGTGCGCGGTCGACCTCGAGGAGAAGCGGCGGTTCCTTGGTACTGGCGTGGGGGCTTGGGTGTGGCTGCTGGAGGCGGACTATATAGCTGATCCCGACCCGGGCGAGGATTACGAGTTGGACGAGGATGATGGGTACCGCGGGTGGATGAGGATGGATGTATCCAGTATTGAGTTTTCGTGGTTCAGACGATTGCAGCGGGGTATAATCAGCAACAGGAGGTGTTTTATACGCGAGCAGAGGGAGCAGGGCTCGGGTATATATTGGTTCGCCGAGCACTGACCATGCTCTTCTCGTCGATCACGAGGTAGCTGATGCCATTGAACCGCCGCTGTAGGACGTTGAGGACCGAAGGGGTCTCTGCGAGTGGACGGTAGTTGCCGTCAACAGGTAGGCGTAACAGCGAATAGAGTGTTTGTCCTCCGATCTGGTTGCTGGCGACGCTAGTCGGGGCTGCCCTGACGACGGGGGAAGGCCGGCCACTACGAGCCGTGTCTGCTACAGGCCTGTCTTGCGGCTCTCTATCGTCCCACCTCAACTTCCATAGTTTCCAAATGACTGGATAGCCTTTTTCGCCTCTTGCCTGTCTAGGCACAGGTGCACAAAAACACCTGCGGCGCTGTCGACGGCCCAGCTCGATTCAAAACCCAACCTGTTGGAACTGTAGCGGCACGGCTAAGTTAAAAAGGTGCCAATCTCATTGTCAATATATATAACATCCCCATTACATCCGAGGCTCCCTCAGCTCGAACGGTCAGAACTACTTTTGCGCAGGTTGCCTTCATCGTCTTCCTTCTGTCATTGACCAAGCTTTTCAGGGGTTTTGGGTTGCACGGCAGGGACCCGCTGAAGCCAGCCCTGTCGCGGCGGGCTGGGCGGGAACGGGCCCCACCGATCCTTGCTTGGCCAGGCACTCCAGGGCGACCGGCGATTTCCAGATTTAATCGACGTCAACCAACTCCCCCACCTGGCAACCGTTTGAACACGACTCGTAAACACCACGCACCACACCAATTCCGGTCAAGGATAGCCTACGTCGGGATGCGTAACCGGTATATCACACTCCTGGTAGTTATGCCCATCATCCTCGCGACGCTCTACCAAAGCAGGACCGCCCTCCTCCGCACGTGGACATCATCACCCTTCGCATCGCGACTCGCCTGGACCACCTCAACCCGCAACAAGATGTCCACCTTCCAGCACCCCGACTACCACATCCCCATCACCCTCCCAGCCGGCCTCTCCCAATCCCAGCTTTTAGCGTTTCCTCCCTTCAACGTAAGTTCCCCTTTCTGTATTCTGTACTGTTGAGCCATGCTCCGCCCCCAACACCCCTCAACGCAAACCTTCCTTATAAACCCACACTCTATGCCCCTTCCATCACATACGACCATACCTGCCAGAAAACACGGGATCCCGTCCGCTCTCCCCTAGTTAAACTCGCAAGGGCCGGATCAGTAGTTGGGTCGGTGACGACCAGCGAATCCCCGGTGTTGTATGTTTTTGTTGTTTTTTGTTATTTTTCTCCTGAGCATCTACTTTTTTACAGAGTGTCTTCCCTTCACCCCTACAACCAACACACCCCTTCCCACGCACCCCCTCACTCGCATCCCCCTCACACGCACCCCCCAGCCACCCGCCCACTTAACTAACCCCCCCCCCCCCCCCCTTCCAGTCCTGGCTCACCACCCTGCAAACCTCCCTCGCCACCCAGCGCACCACCCCCACCCACCCCTTCCACGCCGACCCCTACACCCTGCACGCCATCACCGTCCAGGCCTTCGACCGCTTCGGCCCCGCCCGCCTCGGCTTCGTCAAGCTCACCTCGGCCGTCACCAACGCCGCGGGCGAGGCCCTCCCCGGCGCGGTGATCCTGCGCGGGCCGTCGGTGGCGATGTTGGTTATGCTGTTGCCAGATGATGATGGGGTTGCTGGTTCTTCTGGGGGTGGGGGTGGGGGTGGGGATGGGAAGTTGGGGGATGAGGAGGAGGAGGAGAGGTATGTGCTGCTGACGGTGCAGCCGCGGGTGGCGGCGGGGAGTTTGGAGTTTGTGGAGCTGCCGGCGGGGATGGTGGATGATGGGGGGAGTTTTGCGGGGCAGGCGGCGCGGGAGATGGAGGAGGAGTTGGGGTTGGTGATTGGGGAGGGGGAGTTGGTTGCGTTGAGTGAGTTGGTGGGGGAGGTTGGGGGTGCGGTTGGGGATGGGGATGGGGAGGGTGGTGTTGTTGGGGGCGGGGGGTTGAGTGGGTTGCCTAGGGCCGTGTATCCTAGTGCGGGCGGGTGTGATGAGTACATTCCCATTTATATGCATGAGCGGCGTGTGCCGAGGGCGCAGTTGGGGGAGTGGACAGGCAAGCTGACGGGGTTGCGGGAGGAGGGCGAGAAGATTACACTGAAGCTGGTGAGGATGAGGGATCTGTGGAAGGAGGGGGCTAGGGATGCGAAATGTCTCGCTGCCGTGGCGCTGTGGGAGGGGTTGAGAAGGGAGGGAAAGGTTTAGGGTAGGATATGGTATGGGTATGGGTATGTATGCTCTATTCCCAGTCTATTTTTCTAACCCAACGCGCGCATCAACTCATCGCCAAGGGAATTCCTTCCAACCGCCGCTAAAGCTTAAACTTCTTGGCTATCTCGATGCCCTCGGCAAGGTTGGCTATCCGCGCGTCGATGGCGTAGCCTTGCGCTTCAAGCTTGATGCACTCCTCCCACAAGTCGACTAGCTTCACGAGGAACACCTCGATGAACTCGTTTTCTTCGAGCTCGGGCTTCAGATCCTGGTTTGCGGGGAGGCTCATATCGACCGTGACGTGAACCATGCGGAGGTTGGTGTTGCAGAAGCCGGGGTCTGTAGGCGTTAGAAGAGGGGTGGGATGGCGCCGAGGGTAACTCACCATTGAACATCACGGGCGATGTCTCGAGGGCCTCGGCAACGTAGCCCGTCTCCTCCTTGAGCTCCCGAATGGCTGCCTGCTCCGCCGTTTCGCCCTCGTCGATTAGTCCGGCGGGCAGTTCGATGACGATCTTATCCAGCGGCGGGCGGTATTGCTTCTGGAGAACAATCTCGGGGCCTACGGGACATGGTTGGTTTCTGGAAGTGGGCGCAGGCGCAGGGAATTCGAGGCGTGCATACCTGTCTCCTTCTCTAGGATGGCTACGATGCCTACACCATCGATATCACTGCCCTTTGGCCGGGTGGTCCGCTCAGCCGACTCCCATGTTCGTGTTACGCCGTTGGGGTCCTTGTATGTCTTTCTGGTGGCTGTCAGGTCCGGTTCTTGCTTTGGGTTGTCCTCGGGGAGATGAGCCACTACGACTGCGCTTACTTTACGAGTTTCGTCCACACCGCCTCGCTCGCGGGCTGCATTCCATATAAAGGTTGGTTATCCTCATGCCGATGTTATGGAATACTTGGGGTTTGGCTTAGGCATAGCTTACAAGGGGCCCGGTGGATATGACTTTAGCTTCTCCAGACATGGTGGGTGTATAGGGTGGGCAGTAGTCCGGTCGGGGATATGGTGGATGGGTGGTGGGTGTAAGTCACTCTTGTAACATTTTTATCAAGACCCGGAAAGCGGTCCCGTGTCTCGCCTCAGTGGACACGGCAGGGGCAGGGGCGGGACCCGCAGACCCGGCCTGAGCCGGCCACACGGTTCCCGTACCTGGAGCGGGTGGGCCCGGGCGGTCATCCAGTAAAACCATCCGATCCATGCGCCAGCTCACTCGCAGCCGTCTTTATCGATGAGCTGGCGGCCATGCTGTTCATACTCATGGCGTTCTCAACAAAAATTCCGGCTTTGGGGTTCGTGATCCCATCCTGCCGGCCACCCTGCCGGCCAACAACTATTGGCCCTCGGTCATCAGCCCACGCCGATGATGTACGAAACCAGTTGCCCTCGATGATAGGATTTTGGATGCCTTCCGGGGAATCGCGAAAGGGGGTTCCGGGGGTAGCAGCAATCGGGAATTCTCCCGTCATCATCACTTGATGGCCCGCGCTTGCAGGTGGGATGCCTTGAAAACCATCTCTGGAACAAAGGCATCACAACAAAAGTGTTGTAGCAAAGGCATTGCGTTACATTTTGGAATGGAGGGGTTACTGCGACGCGCGTATACCATACGCATTTAAGGACAAGGACGTGTCTTTTGACGTGACCAACCACAAACCAGGAGGAGGGGAGTACAGGTAGGGCTGGCGCAACCGTGTCACGGAAAAGCTTGTCGGGGTCGCATCCAGATTCGTGGGAAGAATCTTGAAACAGCACGAGGTGCGGAATTCCGACCTGCCTTTCTCGGTCGCTGATGTCTTCATTTGGGCTGACACCATCCTTAGCGGCGCATTATTATTACCAAGCGCTCCCGGTCATTACGCGGACTTGGAATCCTACTTTTCAATTCATGATTTTCACATTCCTCCCCGTCATTTAATGCGTCCTTGACCCTAGATTCGTTTCTGTTCGCTCCTTGTCTTGTTTGCATTTGCTGTGTGTTCGTTGCTTCACATTACCTGCCTGAGATCCATCCATTAGGCACCTGGAGGAAGTTAGGTAATTTGGGAATGCCCTGATAATCCGAGCCCACCTCGACGACCAAAACCCGGACCCGGCCCCGCCATGACGAACAGGCTCCGCGCCCCCTTCGTCGACCGCATCGACACGGACACTGATCGGACGCCACTCTTAGCCGGGACACCCACCCCGACAGCCTCAAGCTCAACCCGCTCTCTATCCCCCGGGTACACCACCATCCACTCCACCACCCAAACCATCACCAACGACGACGACGACGATGACGACGCCACCGACCACCCCTCCCCCTCCAACCACCTCCGCGCCCTCCTCCGGCCCCGCGTGATCATCCTCTCCATCGCCGTAGTCTTCCTCGTCGAACTGGCCATCGGCATGTCCACCCCGTCCGCCAGCGCCATCATGGAGAGCATCATCTGCCGCCAGAAACACCCGGAGCTCTTCCCTCCGCAGGGCGACAACTCCACCGGCGATGTGCCCGCCCCGCCCATCATCCCCATCCAACCCCTCCAACCCCTCCAACCCATCACCCCCCTCACCCCCCTCACCCGCTACACCCTCCCCACCACACCCACACCCGAGACTGGAAGAAAACCCAGCAAAACGCGACGCATCGCCGGCGGCCTCATCCTCGTCGACGACCCGGCCTGCAAGGGCGCCGACGTGCAGGGCTACCTGGCCATGCTGCGCGGGTGGGCCAACACCTTTGAGTCGTTTCCGGGGCTCATTGGGGCGGTGCCGTATGGGATTCTGTCGGATCGGTGGGGGAGGAGGCCGGTGTTGGGATTGGGGGTGGTGGGGTGTGTTGTGTCGGTGGGGTTTAATTATGGTGTTTGTGAGTTTTTTTTTGCTTTTGGTTGCTTTTGGTTTTTGGGAGGGTGTTTGTTGGGGTTGTTGGTTGGTTTGGGGGGGTTGTGGATTGGTTTGCTGACTGGGAGGGTAGTTTACTTCTCGGACGTGGTGCCGTTGTGGGTGACGTGGTTTTCGGCCGCCTTTCAGCTGTGAGTTTGTCTCCTTTTATGAGCGGGATGAGCAGCTGGCTAACAGAACCCAGAATCGGTGGTGGCGCCGCCATCATTGTAGCCATGCTGTACACCATGGTCGCCGACGTTGTCCCAGCGCATGAGCGCACCACCGTCTTCTTCCAGCTCAACGCTATATCACTCGGCTCTCAGATGATTGCTAGCCCCCTCGGCGGCGCCATGCTGATCTGGGACGCGTGGGCCCCTTTGCTCGTCGCACTCGCCATCTGGGTCGTCACCAACCTGATGGTGCTGGCCTTCCCGGAGACGGTCCGTGTCCACGACCGGAAGATGCCGCAAGGGGAAGACCACGGCGACCATGACGACCTTCCTCGAATGACCAAGCTGTGGCGGAAAGCGAGAGAGGGCGTGGCTGAGGTGTGGGATTTCGTGCTCGGCAACAAGAGCGTGTCTTTTCTCATGTTGTCGCTCGTGTTTACCTTCCTGGGCCGCTACGTCGGAGATCTCCTGCTGCAGTACTCGACCGACCGTTACGGCTGGAGCTGGAGCCTCGCCTCCATGGTTCTGACGATCCGCAACGCTGGAAGCCTGGTGACGCTTCTGGTGCTGCTGCCCGCTGCGAGCTGGTTTTGTGTTCGACGGCTGGGCATGGAGGACATGGCCAAGGACCTTCGGCTGGCGCGATGGTCAGGCCTCATTTTGGTTTTGGCCTGTTTGATCATCGCTGCCGCTGCCAACGGCGCCATCTACTCGGTCGGGCTGGTCTGGTTCGCCCTGGGTTCGGGCATGGCCGCCATGATCCGGTCGCTACTCAACGCACTGGTCGAGGAGCACCATGTTGGCACTGTCAATTCCCTCATTAGCTTTATGGAAATGGTTGGCATGACCATCGCCGGCCCGTTGCTAGCAAAAAGTCTCAGTGTTGGACTGGGTCTAGGAGGGGCCTGGGTCGGCCTTCCATTTTTCGCTGCCGGGTGGTTGTTTGTCATCGGGACGACGATATTATACATTTTCAGGCTACCAAATGAGCGGCGCTCACCGGTTGAGCCTCCGTGTTGAAGTCCGGATGCTTGCCAGCCGGGGGCTTGGCAAATATGGCAACGTCTACGGTCATCAAAAAGGGGGGACTGGATCTCGCTTTTATCAAGCGAAAGGGGGTGGGTTTTGGGCTGGGATTTTAGAGACTCTTATTCCATACGGGTTTCCTTTGGTTTTGGGTTGGGTCCGGAAGCTGATAGATCCCATGTCCGGTACATATTGAACAGGTGGCGTTTGGACTCTGTATAAAACAAAAATAAATAACTAGAAGAGATTGTGTAATACATGGATGGTAGTATGAGGGTATCTGTTGACTCTAGCTCTGATAAATATCCTGGCTTTGGTACATGCATCCACCTCCTGAGCGCGAGGGCCAGCGAGTTAGGTTCGGCATGAGAAGACGGCCGGGCCACTGACATGGAAACATCCGCATGAACTTTGCAGGTCACCCAAACAGAATTCCCAAGGCCACCTTAGCAGACAAAGTCATCCAAGGATGTGCTTGGTCCGATGTACGATGCATGACAAATGTGCTTCTTTTTCCGTGAACCAACTTGCGGGAAGACGCCCCACGCGGCAGCGCACCATCGCACGCGACATTCCTCGGCGCAAACTATCGATTTCCTCCATCATACCAGCCGCCGGAAAGCCCCATGTGGAATCTCGCTTGCTCAAGATGAGGCCGCGGTGGAAAAGGCACGTGTGTGCAACGTGCCCACCGGGTTTTAGCTTTCCTCCACGGGACGATCGACAGTGATCATTGCGATGGACCCGTTGTCTTGCTTTGATCTGCCCCGCTTAGACAAGATGAGGGGTGATTTAAGCAGTGACTTGAAGATGAGACGCGCTTCACGCGTCAGCAAGCGCCGAGGCACCCTCCAAAAATTAAATCCTGGGGAGAACAGGCCCGACGTCATTGATGGGGAGCGGGAACTTGGGCGGCACAGCGGGTACGTACCGATTGATGCCCCTGAACGGCAGCCGGCTGAACGGCCCATCCATGTGCTAGCAACCGCTACTCTTTCCTCTTTTGGGTTGACTGCAAGCCGCCTTCATTATCACCTAGAAATAATCTTGTGGCGCTTCGGTTCTGACCCTTTCTCGGATTTCGAATTTCGGAACTCCATTTTTGACGGCAGAAGGCGTGCACCGCTGGCCGAACAACTAAAACAAAAAGGAAAGCTGTTTCATGGGTTGGGGAAAGACCGACAGGGCAGTTGCAGCCCTGGATGCCCTTGTCACCCGCAATGGCACTAGCGGGCAAGAGCGCGAATCATCTCCACAAGCGCGTGGTTCCAAATTCAGGGTTCGCCCGAAAAGGATACGAATTGCTCTTGCCATTTTGTCTCTTCAGGGTTTCTCCCCTCTCTGCCACAGGGCTCTTTTCTCCTTGTCTCTTTGCGCGGCGTGGAGTGTCATCGTTGCAACCCCCCGCTTGACCTTCGTCCGTTCTTACCTACTGTCGACATACACCCACACTGCCACTCGTTCCAGTGTAAATTCCTCTGTCGATCGTTTTGTTCTTTTCCATTCTTCTTTCCCTTCCAATTGTCGAATATTCGAAAACCTCACCGCCAAAATTCGATATCAAAGCGCGTGCTTAAGGCTAAAGAAACCCCACATCGGACGAACCCCTTTTTTAAACTCGGCACCAAGGACCGAGTACCTCCGATTCAGCTCTTGTCAACAACGCCCCCTGGTTGTCTCGGGGTCGGCGGAAGCTTTGGACTTCGAGAAAGTCTGAGATGGCCTGCTTCCCTTGCTTTTGTTGAGAAGTTTTGTTGTACACCACCCAAAGCTCCCGTTCTTCTTGTGGACTGGGTTGGTGGCCAAAATTCTAGTAATGTCGGTACCCCATACCCCATATCCTAGCGTCCCTAACCATGCGCTGACTGTGGTGTAGTTAATGTATTAGTTAGTTCAAACAACAGTCACTCGTTACAATGGTGTCGTTCTTTGGGCTCAATCTTGGGAGCAAAAAGAAGTGAGTGGTAGTCCGGCCATCTTGCTAAAGGGACGCCCCTGCGAACCGCTGATGCCACAGGAAGCCCGACGAGAAACCCATCCAAGAGAAGCAGCCCCAACAATGGAAGCGCGTAGATCAGAACGCCCTGGGAGAGGGCCAGTTCTTCGGGCAAAACACCAACCAACAAGGTGTTGTCAACGGGAGCATTCGATCCGTTTCCCGGAGTGGCACTCCTCAACCGATGCGCAGCGCCAGCAATCCATACCGGGACACGCATAATATGGCCGTTGCCAGCATGGCCGATTTGACTACCTCCGGCCCTGTGCGTTCGGGTAGCCAGGCGAGCGTCGTCCTCAAGCCCCACGCCTCCGAAGCGAATATGCGAACTCGATTTGGCACGACCAACGGGTCTGCTGCGAGCCTCGCTGGCCCAGCGCCCGGCTTTGGAGCCCGATTTGGAGCGAACAATGGGTCTTCGACAAGTCTGGCGGCTCCGGCACCCGGGTTTGGTGCACGATTTGGTGCAAACAATGGGTCTTCGGCGAGCCTTGCCGGTCCCGGGCCCGGGGTCGGATCGCGGCCGGGAACTGCAAACGGCAGGGTGAAGCCGTGGGTCAACCCCTTGGATGTCCATTTCGCAAGGGACATTCCCTCCGGCCCGTCCACGCCCAAGTCCCCGATGGTCGATTCCATACACCTGCCTCCAACTCCTACCACGGACAACGCGGAAACGGGGTCGGTGTTTGGCGAAGAGGTCGACGACATGGTGGACGCTGTCATGGCCTCGGTCAAAAAGCGGGAGCTGGAGGAGAAGAATGCTAAGAGGAGGGAGAAGGAATTGGAAAAGGAAAGGGAGACGGCCCGGCTCGACATGGAGAGGTTAGAGAGACAGAAGTCGACCGAGAGCACTCTAACTGCGAGAGGTCCCTCCGCTCCACATTCACCGTTGGAGCCACAGCAAAAGCCTTTTGAGGAGCTGGTATTGCGAGGCCCTGTGTTTAGAGGCGACACGGACATGAGGCCTGGGAGCCGCAACGGACCAGCACAGGCCCCCTCGTGGCACCAAGGGCCGCCTCCGACGGGTCCTCCGACACAGTGCCTTCCCCAGCCCCCTGGCCAGGGACCACCACGCCAGGGACCGCTCGGCCCTGCTGGTGAATGTCGCAACGCGCGGCCCTCCCGCCCGGCTGCCAATGGGCCCGGGCCAGGACCCGGGCCTGGGCCTCGACTGAATGGTCCTGGTCCCCAACATTTCCGCCCTAAAGGCCCCTCTCCTGGCCCTCCGGCGCAAGGTGCCCACTCTCGCCCCCCGGGTCCTCCTCCTCAGGACACTCCGGAAAAAGTCTTTCGTCCTTACCGGCCACCCCCCCTACAGGGCTCGGGTCCCCTAGCGAATATGGCAGGCGGTTTCCGGTCACCAAGTCCTCCTCATGGCGCTTCCGGTGCCAATGGCTTTCGTTCGCAAGGTCCTGCGCTCCGGAGTGCCGCTGTTCGAAATCCGCCTCCCATTGAGCACCATGCTACCACCGTGTTTAATTCGGAGCCGGAAGCACCTGGGAGCAGGCGAGGCACGCCAGGCCCGGAAAGGCCGGGGCTGGTGCCACTGATATCTTCCTTGACCTCTCCCTCCACCGTGACCTCGCCCTCTGGCTCAATCCGGAGACTCTCCGTCGACGACGAATCGGGAGAGCAGTTTGTGCGCCCCCTGATTCAGAATGTCATCGCAAAACGCGATACTCTGACTTCCAAGACACCTCGACAGCACAGTCTCTCGATGAGGATTGAAGAACTGGAAAAGACACTCCTAAGCGCGCAGCATGCACACCCAGTGCCGAAACTACCAGGGTCGATAGACAATAGAACCAGTACGAGCAGCAGCGTCTACAGCGACGGGATTAAGGACGACCATGACGACGATGATGACGATGGTCCAATCCTCTCCATCCACCCAGCGCCACTCCGCATCATGTCACCTCCGGTTCCCGCCAATGCCCCTGGTCCTCCCCCTTCCACTGCCATGTCACCTCCGGCTCCCATTCCTGCAGCTATCAGCCGGCCTCAAAGCCCCATGCGGGGTCCGCCGAGGCGGGGACCACTGCCACGCCGTCCCGGGCTGGAAGAGTATGGCGTGCCTAGCAAAGTAGTTAATAGCCGTGGCGGGACGCCCACCCCCGCCTCGAGGAGTGGTAGCACCGACAATTATAGCTCGCACAGCTCTCCACCCTCGCGCACGAACACGCCCCAACTTCGGCATCCTAACATTAGGCGCGACCTAAGCCAGCCCAGTCCGGCGCCAACAGTCGACACACTCGAGCGACCGCGTCCGAACCCTGTCGTTGATACGGGTTTCAAGTTCGACTTCGGCCCCGCCCCAGGAGTTATCGGGCCGCCCACCCCGGACTCGACCACATGGTCGCTATCGTCACCGGGTGGAGAAGTGAGTTCCTCGCTGCCTCCCCCGACTTCAGATCCATCCCAGGCACAGGCGAAGAGTGAGGCATCAGCCAAGTTTACCCGCTCCAACGTCCCGGCGCCACTCAACTTGAAGTTCAACTTCTCCCCCGACGCGCCGTCGCGTGATCCGACCTTGGGTAGCCCGGGCGGATTATGGACGCCACCTATTCGGTCGTCGCCCGCGGCCGGAGCAACGATGGACGGACGGCCATCTACATCTGGTGGCCCTGGTGGACCAACCAGTGGTGGCGGCCTGGCCGCCTCCCCAAGCTTCCTTTCCAAGTTTCCCCCCGACTTATCCGGGTACGGAGACGATGACCCGGCGGCCTTCATGGGGATCGGCATGGCGCGGGGCCCGAGTATTAGAGACGTCAGGAGGCCCAAGACGTCAGGAGGGAAGAAACCGAAGGCGGGAACGACGGATTCTTACGGGACTGGGTTCATCTGAAGCACTCATTACCACTGCAATCATTTTCCTTGCGTTACATAGATCATTTGTCTGATACCATCTTTCCTTTCTATACCCCATCTACCAAGATTTTCCACCGTTACCTTCATAAGCATATCAGGATAGAGTTTACACTGGATAACACAAATGGTCAATTCATTGCATTATATGCTATCGCTCCAAACAGATGACCTGCCTCCGAAAAGGGGTATAACGCCCAAAAAACACAACAACCATCACCACCCCATTTTACAGTCCCAACCTATCCCCCCCAACCCCAACCCATACCACCTCTCACCCCAAACTCACCCCAAAAACCCACGCACCTGCCCCCCCACCCCCTCCACATCCAACAAGAAGGTGTCGTGCCCAAACAGGCTCTGCACCTCGCTCAGCTCGTGGTGCTCCACCCGCGCGTTGCCCGCCGCCCGCAGCGCCGACGCTACCTCGCGCTGCTGCCACGCCGGGAACAGGATGTCGCTGGCCACGCCTAGCACTAGGACCGGGTGCGAGCGCAGGACGCGCAGGCCGGCGATGAGGTCTGCGGGGGGGGTTGGTGTGCCTAGGTTCATGTCGGGGGTGGTGGGGTTGGGGGTGGTGGGGTTGGGGGTGGTGGGGTTGGGGGTGGTGGGGTCGGGTTGTTGGGGTTGTTCTTCGTAGGGCTTGTCCGGGAGGGTGAGGCTGCAGGTTCCGCTGCTGGAGGGGTCGTTGGGGGATGAGGAGGGGGGGAGGAGGGCGCGCTCGGCGCGGCGTGCCGCTGTGGCGAGCTGGTTGGCGCGGCCCAGGTCGAAGAGGTCCATCGCTTTGCTGACGTAGAGGAGGCTGTTGGGGTCGTAGGTCAGGCAGAACTTCTCGCCGGCGTGGTCGAGGTAGGTTTCCACTAGGAAGTCGGGGCATAGCGCTGGTGGTTTGGAACCGTCCGCCCGCCGCCGCCCGAACCGCTGCTCCCATTCTGGCCCGGACCGGTACGTGATGGTGGCGATCTCCCGCGCCAACTTCATCCCCACGTGGGGGGGGACGCGCCCGTAGTAGAAGCCCCGGTTCCAGTTGGGGTCGTTGAGGATCGCCCGCCGCTGCACGTACCGCATCGCGATGCTGTAGGGGTGGCTGCGCGCGCAGGCCGAGATGCTCACGATGCGCCCGACGCGGGCGGGGAACTCGACGCCCGCCGCGAGCGACTGCATGCCGCCCATGCTAGAGCCCACGCTCGCGTGGAGGGTCTCGACGCCCAGGTGGTCGAGCAGCCGGAACTGCGCGCGCACCATGTCCTGGATGGTGAGGATCGGGAAGCGCGTTGCGTACCGCTGCCCGTCGAGCGGGTCGATGCTGGACGGGCCCGTCGACCCGTAGCACCCGCCGATGACGTTGGTGCAGATGACGAAGTACTTGTTGGTGTCGAGCGCCAGGCCGGGGCCGATGAACTTCTCCCACCACCCGGGCTGCGGGTTCTCGGGCGTCGAGTGCGCGTGCGACGAGGCTGACAGTCCCGTGTGCAGCAGGATCACGTTGCTCCGCGCCGCGTTCATCTGGCCCCACGTCTCGTAGGCGATGTCGAACTCGTGCAGCTGGCCACCGTGGTCGAGGAGGAGGGGGTCCTGGCAGCGGTAGGTCTGGGTCGCGCCGACGGTGTAGGACGGCTCCGGGCCGCTCTTGTCGGAGCGGGTCGAGGCTTGCTGCTCGAGCGTGGCCGAGCGGGTTTCGAGGGCGTCGAGGCAGGGGAACTTGATCGCGGGGTTCGAGGGTGCGCCGCTACGGCGGGCGGCCTGGCCGTGGAGGTATCGTGCCGCATTGGTGCAGGCGGGCTTCACGGCGTGGAGGTGGACGGGCCGCCGGGGCACGGCGGCAGTGGTGAAGACGGTTTTCGCATGTCGCAGGGTCGATGTCACTCGCTGCGACTTCATGCTGTGTGTGGGTGCTCTCTTTGGCAACAAAAAGTGCCGGTGGGTGGAGGAAGGATTCGGCTCGGCACTGATATGGTTGGTAACCTATAATCCAAGAGCTGCACATCAATTGTCGTTGTGGAGGGAGGGATATATTATGGGCGCCGGAACCCTTGCTGGGGCCGTTACCGGCGCCGTGGGTGTATTTCCAATTCACTGCTCGGTTTCGTCCGAGTCTCCCGTTTTGGGGTATTTCGCCATTTCACGTGCATTCTTGGCAGAAATGCTAAGGTAAGCAAGAGCGGGAGCCCCGCTTCCCCCCCTGTATCGTACCGTTTCAGCTCTTGGCGGATTGTGGGGTGATGTCATGCCCCACGCGTTCAACTCCCACGATGTCTTACAAGGCAAGAGCTATCAACGACGCTTCGCATTGCTGCCTGACCAGTTGCTTTTGGAGAACTAGTGCCCTACCTCTCACTTCTATATACGCCTTATTTCTAAAATTCCCCCAGCTGCCAACAATTTCATGAGCATCGATATAAAGCTTACGGCTACGCTTGGCGCATCGCTTCTCGCCTATTACCTGTATCCAATCTGGAAATCAGGGAGAATGTCCACAACAGGCTCTAATGCAGCTGCCACTAGCGGTGCTGGGGGAGGTCGATATGACCCTAGCATCGTTGACGTTATCGTCGCTAAGGCCATGTTGACCAAGGCTCTCACTCTACCCCCTGAAATCATCGACAAGATTGTTGACCTTGCCGAGTACTGGCCACACACTACAACCGAACTCAATGGCACTACCGTGATTGCACGGGGGAATAACGCCATGCTTGGGAGTAGCCGCACTGGGGCTGAAGATGTGTTCCTAGTATGTTTACCCCGTGCCCCGTTGCTGCCTTTGTCCTCTAACTTTGCAACGTGCTGACTGACGGTTTCCTGGCCTAGCTTCGCTCCGTTCCCCTTGGGTTACATAACTGGAAGCGCGTCTCTCACAGTACCGATGATTCGGCGATCGAAAGAACACTGCTGAAGCCGCAGCCGCCTGGGGAAGAGTACTCGGCCGATGACTTCCAGCAGCTTATCGCATCTCCCATATCGTTACTCGCACAGCCATGTCGTCGCATCGTCTTCACCATTCGTAGCCGTGACCAAGGCTGGGGCGGCTCCCGAGACGACCACGGTACATACCGCGGCTCGTGGTCATGGTTCGAAGCTGGGTTGGAACGCTGGTGCAAAACGAGCCCCGCCCAAACAAGCTCACCAGAGCAACCAGACCAAAGGGAACAACGGCTTCAAGAACCATCCCTCAAGCTGGACGACTTGTGCACCGTGATTCCAGAGGTGGCGTGGGAAGGAGAGGTTCAGAACGCGTACATATTCAAGCACCAGCTTCACCCGTCCGATGAACTCAAAGTCCAGTGCAATCTCACAGCAGAGAAGGAAGCCCTGGAGCACCGCGTGGTCTGGAGTTACACGGACGACGTCGACCCAGAGCGTGATGTTGAAGCCGCCACTAAACTTGAACGAGAGGGCCGAGGAAAGGCTACGGGTACCGGAAACTTTGTCCGCGGCCTCAAGTTGGGTGATGTGGTGACGCTCTGGTCCAAGGCGAGGTTTCCTTCTTGGGCCAACTTCGTCGAGTCGGCCAAGATCGATGTGTATTATGCTATTTGAGCATGTGCTTAGCACTGGCGTTCGGGTGGGCGCATGGTAGTTTTTCCTACAATCTAAGACCTAGATTCGTCAACATTCCTCGGGGAATTGCGTTGTCTCGGTGAGACATGCATATATGTATCAGCTAATTTAGGTACGACGGGAGTGTGGCCAGACATGGTGAAGTCGAAGATCAATGTCCGAGCACATGCCAATTGGCAGACAAGTCTCACTTTCCTTACTCCAGCCTCTCTAATTTCGTATCCTGACCGCTACTCTACCCATCACCCCTTCTCCCTAGTCGATCGAACTCTTTGTATCGGCAAGGTCATGCCCGTCTCGCTGCCAACCCCACAAGCCCCTTCAATTTGAGAAAGTGAGTGTGTGAGACAAGTGTCTGAGAGAGGGTGTAAGAGAGCTCCTCCTCGGTCCGACCCACGTAACAAAAGCCGAGTTGGGCAGTTAGGATTCCGAGGTCATGTAAGATTTGGGGTCTAGGCCGATCTGGAACGCGTAGCAAGTGCTGAAGGGGGTGGGCATGACGGGTCATGAAAGCGGTGGCGCCCGAGACAAGGCATATTTCTTTGTTCTGCTCATGCACTAACTAACTACCATGCGGCCTCGACGGGAGGAGAGACAGGGGGAATTCATGCTGTCTCATTCCTCGGAGGTCCGATTGACGATCCGTCAACTGCATCTTGTCGGTCCAGTTCGTTATGGATACCATAGCTACCATGCACAAGAAGCCATATTGGACAACCACTTCCGTTAGATTAACATCTCGCCAAGATCTGACCGCAGGTGACGGTCTGCGGGTGAGGCTCCAAAACAAAAGCTTGTTTTTCGACGGCCCAGGGACGAGCCAATGAGGCCGAAAGAGTTGATTGCTTCAGTGGTATTCGTTCCGTCATCCAACATACATTTATTCTGGACTCGATACTTAACGTACTTTATGAGTCGGGATACGATTCACTCCATCAGGAACCACATACTAAGAATTTTCCATTTTCATTCCTTGTCTGTATTCTGCAACGTGGGGGCTATGGGTATGGGGTATGGGGAAGGGTATGGTATGGCATGGTAATGGACAAGTCTCTCTCTTTCCCTCTTCTTATCATCCTCTCCTTGCCATGTTTTGTTCCGCTGCGCGCTCCGTTTCGTGTCTCTCGATACAGCAAAAACCAGACCAGAACCAGACGACCAGACAGTGAAGAACCAGAACCATGGTATCCCGTTCTATAAAGCCCATGATGCACACAAAAAACATATGAGACACTGAAAGGGGGCAAACAGGGGTAAACATAAAAACCCGGGCCCTCTCTTCTCCCGCAGTAGACCGACAACACAGACGCAGCCGAATACAGGTTGGTAGGCCAACCGACCACCAACACCTCTTCCACCATGATTCTGCTGCCCAAACACCCCCTCGACCATGAACCTGAGCCGCGCCGAGTTGAATCACCCCCGCTTTGCGATGCCCGGAAACGCCATGCCATCTCTGTCCGTACCACCATCAACCCAACCCGTCCATTTCTCATCGCTGATAATCCTAACAATGCTTCGCTTCGTCCCACCTCAGCGTGAACACGTCCGCTTGTCGAGCTCGGCCGGTCGACAGAGATCGTGACGCTCCATGGTTCCCGAAATTCCCATGACTCCCGCGAGAGCACCCGTCGTGCCAGGTATGGTGGACACGAAAGTGGCCCACTCGCCCATAGTAAAATCGCACCAACTCCTCCCCGAATTCCGGACAGGCTAAACTCCACAACGCCAGCCCTAGATGCGCGCCCATACAGTAGCGGGCTCAAATCAGATGACGAGATCCTGAAGAATCAAGGCAGCTGTCCAATAACACAAGAGCCCTCAAGGCACACAGAGAGGGAGACCTCGCAAACTGGTGGATCAGAGACTGGGGCCATGGACACTGAAGTATCCAAGAAAGTCCACCCAGCCGACCAGCCAACCTGAAAACCCGCCCCTCAGCCGGGGTTGGCCTGACCCATCCCTGAGGAGGCCGGCATGCGCGAGCTGGCGAGCTGACTAGTAGCTCAGGTACGACACCGCAATACCACCCTTGAAGAGCGGGTTGCTCAGCCACCCTTGCGGTCGGCGTCGTTCTTGGGCGGCGGCTCGCTGTGGGAGAAGCCGTTGGCATTCCCGCTACCGTTGCTGTTGGCCGCGGCGTTTTTGAGGTCCGCGACACCCTTCTTGCGCGATTTGGACTTTTGCCAGCCGCTGAAGGACTCGGTCTGGCTCTTCGCGGCGCGGACGTGTCCGTTTTCTCTCGCAAGCCCGTTGATCCTGTGGTCATGGGCGGGCGACCGAGCCGTGGTGTCTTGCTGATGTTGCTGCTGGCGGGCCGACGAGCCGTTCGGTGACCTGTTGTTATGGTTTGAGGACTTGTGCGAGGACTTGGAATATTCCTTCATCGAGGGCAGTCCTGGCACCTGAGCGATGGGCGACGGTTCGAACCGCCGCGCCACTGTCGGTGACGGCGTGCGATGCTCATACACAGGGGAGAGGTGCGGCAACTCCTGGTGGACTGCAAAGTCTCCCATAGCTAGGTCTAATGGCGCCAGCTGCTGTCGAGTGTGGATCCGTGAAAAGCCCGCCAGGTTATTGGGGTCCCCGGCGACCGCTGAATAAGGCAGGTGAACGCCGGACCCCATGGCGAGCCGTTGCTGGAATGATGCGTCCATCATATTCGGCATAGTGGAAGGGGAGCGGTTCGTTGAGGAGCCGTTCACAATGACCGGCCGCTGCGACACTGGGGTTGCGACGGGCTCGGTGCTGCTGGGCGAGGGGGTGGTATGCGGCTCCGGCCACGTGCTGCTGGGACTCACACCTTGGATGTGCAAGGCGTTGTCATGATGGCCGATGCCATTCGTAGCCAACGGTTCAGGAGCTGCCGCGGGGTGGGCAGGCCCAACAGCTGAGGCTGGCTTAGGCGCTGTTCCATTGACCACCAGGGGCTTCGATGGCAGCTTCCCGTTGGTTTGGTGAAAGGGGGTCGAGAGCAGCGGTGCGGAACTCACTCCAACCGACATATTCCTGGCATGCCCCATGGGCGAAGGCGACCGCGATGTCCGTTTCATCCTCCGATCAAGGACAGACTGGGGCAGTTGATCAGTCGACAACCTGCGGCGCCCTCCTCCTCCCTGATTGCTCTGGCTAGGCTCGCCCGACGTCTTGCCGTTGCTGGGCGTGCCGTTGCTGAGAAATCCGTTTGCATGTCGGTTCTGGCTCGAGTGGTCATTCACATAATACCCAACGTAACGCGGGTCGTCGTCCTGGGGCGGCGAGTCGGAGAGAACCTTTGCAGACGTATCGTCGAACCCCAAATCACCCGCCTCGTCTGGGACGAAGCCGTTCACGTGCACGCCGTTCACTTGGCGTGACTGCGATGAGGAAACCCCGTTATAGGTTTGGCTAGGCATCGAGTATGCGGCCATGGACTGCGACGCAGCCATTGGCGTCCTCGAAGCTGGCTGGGATTGCGACCTAAGGGTACCACTGCCAGGGGAGGTGGTCGCGTCCGTTGCCGCCGCGTTACGATGGAGACTCCGGCGGAATTCAGATTGCCCGTTGGTTGTTGCAGCCACTGTTGCCGGCGAGGAAGGGTAAGTCGTGAATGCCTGGTGAAAATACGGGGAGGGCTGGATCGGGAATCCGAAGCCGTACATAAGTTCGGGTCGGATGGGGGCTGTTAATGGTGGGTTGTCGAAGGAGTTGGTACGAGACCGATCCGTCGCCGAGCTATTCTGGATTCGTTGAGCATGGGCGAGTACCTGTTGTTGGTTGAGCTGGGTGTACAGCTGGAACCGCATCGACTCGTGCGCGGCTAGAGCATTGAGCGATGTGGTCAAGAGCTCCTGGGGCACGGCCAGGTGGGGGCTCTGGGCTTGGTACCACAAGAGATCCTGCGTAGTCAAGGTAGGAGGGAGTGTTCCTTGGGCGAAAGTTTGGTTGTTCTCGTAACCAACGCCGGACGACCCCCTTCGATTCGAGTTGTTATTCCGGAATTGCCGGCTGCTGCGGAACCCGCCGCGGCTGCGGCCGCCACCGCCGTGCTGCTGCGAAGCACTCCTCACCAGGATCGGCCTTGGCGCCGGCGCCGGCTTTTGCCATATCCTCTCCTCCTCTTTGGGGTAGACGTACTCCTCGCAGCACTGTTCGAACTTGCCTTCCGCAATCAAATCGAACGCCCTCCGCAACTCCATGTGGAGGCCCCGAAATGACGTGTCGTCGGCCGTATTCCCCAGGTTGCGTATTGTGTTGAACGGTTCCTCGATACAAAGGGCGTTGTTCGAACCAATATGCCATTTCTTTTCCGTCTTGGTTAGCAATTTCCCCGTTCGTATTGACAAGGCATGCTTGTCGTAGTCAAACTCGTGGGCGTAGAACCGAAAGAACTGGAAGAGGAGGGTCGCTAGGCTGTCCTTGTTCTTCGCGCCGAAACCTCGGAGCTTTGAAATGTCGTCAGCAAACTCGCTGCGCTTGCCGTCCGCTTTGAGTAGCTTCAGGTTGTGCCGTTGGTGGAGCGCGGGCAGTACTGGGGGCTCGCGGAGCTGTAGAAACGCAATGATCATGCAAATCCAGGTGTAAGAACTCAGGGTCCCACCGAAAGCTACGTATGAGGTGTGAGAAGCGGTGCAATCACGGTAAAATGGGCCGGGGGTCACGAACCTGCATCATTGATGATCCTCCTCCGCGTCCAGTACTTGATGATAATGGCCAGGGGCCGCACACGGTCGTCAATGCTAACGTAGGTCCGCACCATGCGAGTGTTTTCCAGGGCTAATGTGTTGTTGACGTTCATGTCGCAAGCCAGGCTTAGCTCAGGGTCCCAAATCTTCACAATGGGCACCTTGGCAGACGAGACACAGACGACCTTTTCCATCCCATCTAGTTTCCATTAGGTTCTGGCCAAACGCGGAAGGGCGGGGAGGGGGTGCGCATACGTCGATGTAGGAGATCGGCGATCAAGCAGACGCTCTCCAATTCCCGCCAGGGGGTGGTAATACAGATGTCGACTGCGCTTTGTTAGCGTGGACTCTATCGAGGGTCCTTGGAAACACCACCTACCGTCAGAGTCATCGGAGCATAGAAGGTTTCCTGATGACCCAAACAAGTTCACTCGAATATCGTGGCCCGGCCACTCATCGTTGAAGAGCTTCTCGAGCTTGTCAACCAGCTTTCGCCGGTTCATCTCGATCGCATCTGTCGGTAATAACCTGCTGAACAACTCCTGGATGTGGCTTTCAAGTTTCGACTCCTCCTCGTCCGAGAGCTTGCTTTTCACCTTATCCGCGCTCAGAGTTTCAAGCCTGTCCGTCCCGATGCTGTAGGGCATTCGGCGTCGCGAGTGGGGGATCGCGGTCTCGAATCGGCATCCTCCAAGCCTAGGGGGGAGTGGTCGAAGCGAAGGGACACTGCCGTTTGTCTCGGAGTAGGCAGAGCGGGGGGAATGATTCTGCGTGGCGCCGGGCGAGTGCTCGCGCGATTCGAAGGAGAATTTTCGGGGATGTTGGTGAGGCGTTGATGGTACCGAGCTCGACTGCGCGGCCGCGAATGGCGCGCTTTGGGTAGCTGAGGGTGGGAGCCGGGCGGACACGTCGGTCGATTTCTTGGCCGCCATTTTGTTGGAAGGTTCCTTTCCCGATTTCATAAGCGCGCGTTCGGCGATCTCTGATGATTTCGCTGGTCTATTCCCATGACAGCTTTGGGCGGTCAATTTTGTGTGGGTGTTATCCTTGTTTGACACTTTAGAAGAGGACCGCGACCGCGTGGAGGGTTTTGTTTGCGGGGAGGAAACCACAGGAGGGAGTGGCGGCGTCTGCAAACCACCTCCACCGCCCCGGCCGGCCGAAACGAGCTTGTTGTACTGGAGGAGCTTGTCCTGGTAGAGTTGCTGCTGGGGGAAGAGGATGGGGAGGAGCTCCAGCTGGGAGCCGAAATAGCCCGTCGAGGAATCGGATGGCGACGTGGATTTTACCCTCGGTGTTGCGGAGGCAGAAGGAGTGCCCGACCAAGCGTGGGACTGGGAATGATGCTTGGGTTCAGCCGCTACAGGCTGGCCGTCCATGAAGCCGAGCGTGGTGCAGGACAGCCCCAAGATCCACTTGCTGCAGGTTTAACTCCGGCGAGTGGCGTTGCCTGGTGCTAGGGATGCGTTGCGATGGGGATGGACCCTGCGCTTGGAATGCCCTGGATGCGGGTGGTTCCCGCGGGTTTCTAGCAGTTCGGCAACCTCTCGATTTGTACTTCGACTTGGAGGAACACTTGGTGAGAACAGGTGCACACGCTCAAAACCGAGACAGCAGAAAGCGAATATGCCCAGACCCCTGAGTATCGGCCGAGCAACCGCGAGAATGTCCTGGCGATCTTTGACAGCAAAGCTGCTTGCACCCAGTGCCGATCACGGACAGTATGTAGTGTAAATTCAGCAGCGGATCCGATTCTGGATGTCTGAAATGATTGAATTTGTTGATCGGTGCTCCTCGTGAATCCCGTCAGTGCGGAGCGATAGTGGTATGGACCGATAAGCTTCGATGGTCGGACGAGATCGCCGGTCGAAATCGGTCGAACGGCGGTAGAGATGGCGATGGAGCCCCGTTTTTTGATGGTATGCCGGGACAACAAAACTAAGCTTGGGGCCAGAGCGAAAGGCAGTTCGGTCAAGAGAGGTCCGTTGGTCCAACAGTGCGATCAAGCACGGTCAATGCGGCAGAGCGATGCTGGCCTGGAAGGAGCCGCAAAGACAATGGACCAACTCGGAGCAACCGGAGAAAGCCGTGGGGCAGAATAAAATACACGGGAATCTCGAGTCCTGACAATATTTGAGCGAGTCGACCGGAAACGCGTGCAGGTGTGCAGGGTGTGCAGATGTGCAGGTGTCGCAGGTGTGGCAAGATGTATCGTCTCGTCTCGTCTCGTATCGAGTGGTTCGCCGGCGTGTCTGGGGGGTGAGGAGGGAGTCAACCTGCAAATCCGGGCAAAGGGGAACAAATTGATGCTGGCCAGCGTCGAGCTGGACGGTGGAGCAGCACAAGGGGAAAAGGCCGCTGACAAGGGAAGCAGATGTAAAAGTAAAAAAAGGGGGTGCGGGCGCGAGGGGACGTCACTTGAGATGGCGGTTGACCGTTTCCATTGAACGATGCGGCCCTAGGGTCATCGGTCGACACTGCGTTCAAAGCGGGAAACCTGAGTGCTATTGCTTTGCAAGCAGGTGCCACACAGCGACTGGTCCCGGGGCCAAGGCTAACAAAAAGGAGTCTCCAATATTAAGCCAAGGCCGACTCCACCACCACATTTCCGCTCCACAGTGATGACCCCCGGCCAGTCAGAGGGCGTGCCTCGAGCAGGAACCAGCCCCGCCATGCCCCCAGCGGAAACCAACACTGCAGGGCCTCGGGATCCGCGTGAGGGCGGTTCCCCAGAGGCACAGGGGGCAGTGAGGTCACAACGCTGCTGAAATCCACACAGAACAATCTCGAAAATGATCAATTTGAGCGTGTAGCATTCCTCAAGACCCTGAGCAAACCCGCATTGAAGCTTCCAACACCCAATCTCAATCAAGTACCTAATCAATTCTCTTGTCTTGTATGTACCTCGGCCATTCTTACCGTCGCTTTGTTCTCCTTCCTCATAGCCCCTCTTCCCCACGTGGTGAGCTCTTTTGGTCCTTTGGTCCTTTGAGGTCCCTAATGCCCGCTTTCCGGTTGACAGTCTTCGTGAGTCAAGAGAACAGATGCGCAATTTATTTTTGCCCTACTTCTTCGACAGGGCGGCAAGGCGGTTGGCTCTTGCCTTGGGCACTGGAAGAATTAAATTGATTGTGACCGAACCTGAGAACCCGAGGGCAGCTCCTTCCCGCATTATGTTTGTGGTTTGTTCTCGTTTGTTGACTGAACCCAGATCTGATTTACCAAAGAATGGAGGTTTCAGGTCCCAACCGAGCAGATCAACTGAAACTCTCTGGCATAGGCCAACCTACAGCCCCCCTCAGGTTTGCATCTCTCTCTTTCCCATCACAATCTCACCTCAGCTGCCGTCCGGTTGCACAACATGACGCCTGGAATCCGTCACAATTCGGCCCACTTAACAGCGTTTTATGGTTCAATTGAGTCTTTGTTTCACCCCCCCTCATTAGTGGTGACAGCCATCTCCCAAGACCCAACAACTTAACCACTCTTGTTGTCAGATCGATTGAGCCGCAGCGAAATGCGAGACCAGAAACCCGGCCATTCGGACCACCCCGGGGTTCCGGGGCAGTCATCGGCGAGAGGATCCACCCAAACCCGACGCATTGGCGGCGAGATCCTGGCAAGTCCGCAGAACTGGTCTGCCGTACCTGCTCATGACAAGCCCAATCCATTGAAGAAATCCTGGGGGCGGCTCGCTCGCAGCATCCGACTGAGGGCACGAGTGTTCCCAGCACGCTCATACGCAGTTGTCTGCTTCGCACCACGTGTTGCTTATGGCATTCCTTCGTCTCGGTCCCCGCCGTTACGAGGTGAGCTCGCACAGCCACCTGCATGACCATTTTCAAGTCTTTCATAACTACACCCTGGCTTTCATTCCCGTCGTAGATCTGAAGATCATTGAATCCGGAACGAGCCGGGAAACCGTGACTTCGCAAACAGCTCCTCCATACTTATTATCTACATACACCGTAATTCTCTCGAGAGCCCGGTTCATCGACAACGAAGTGGCCCACCGAGCCTGCAATCCATATCTGGAATCTTTCCCGTTCTGTCCGGTGCGCGTCATGCCCCTCGTCCCAGTGTCTCCACACCCCGCAATCGGCGGCGGCAGACCTTGGGATCGGGCGGCCCCAATTTGGGCATCTCAGCGTATCGCTCACTGATATTGCATCCGCTCGATTACTTTATCCTCGGTGCCACCAGTCTTGCTCAGACGTGGGTGGTGCGTCTCTGGGCGCGGCTAGCTTACCTGTGCGCGGGTCGACGCAACCCCAGGCCGATCAACCGAGATGGGAAGAAGGCCTCACCCTATATATCCGTCGGTGCAAAGTAACCCCCGTCTATTTCTGTCTCAGGAACCCGGGAGGCCCTGGACTCGATTCGTTCACGCACATCGTTCTAGACGGTTTTTCCGGTGCAGCGAAACCCAGGAACGAAACACGATGACTTACCAAGCTCATCCTTCCGAAATGGACGAAGGGCACTAATGCTGAGCCTGCCCATCGGTAAAGGCAGAGTCGCGGAGGCCGTCGTCCGCACGTTCTTTTGGGCCGGCTTAGCCTGCCATGGCTCCAGGCTCGTCGCAGGAGAATCCGAGGGCTTCTCTAGGACCTCTACTTCTCCGGTCGTTATCGAGTCGTTTTCGAGTCAAAGCCACACGCAGCTACAAACGCCTACGCTCCCGGCAGCGCAGACCACGGTAATAGGCTCCAAGGAGTTCCGATCTGTCCTCGAGCATCCACAGATGACCCAACCGTTGGCCAAGGCCAAACAAGGCTGAGAAGGTTGAAAACCCCCGCAGTACCCATCCAATCGGATCGAAAGTTCTGCACAGGGACGGCTCGCTCTCACACGTGGCAAGGTGGGGGGGAGTTGTCAGCCTTGTCAGGTCCAGGCCAGGCCGCGCCAGGGGCGAAGCGGCTGAGCCAGTGGCCTCATCGGGAGCAGCTGCAATTTTGCCCCCATGATTTCCTCATATTACTTTAACACTACAGGACTATCTCCTGAAATTCGGATACACAGTAATTCCCAGTTGCAACAATGTCCCCCAGCTCTTTTCTCCGAGAACATTTTTCCCGCCTGCCTCTTCGGCGTCCCCAACAATCGGTCGACGAAGCGCTAGCTGCGGGAGCTGTTGGCTCCACTAGCACTTGGGAAGTTTGGCTATCGCCATGTTAGCCCACCCCACACGCGAGTCACTAGGAAGGAGGGAGAAGACATACAGGCACTGCAGTTGTTGTCGGTAAAGTGGCCGTTGACATAACACGACCAATCGCGGGTCGACGCATAATGCCAGCCGCTGCGAAAAGGGGAAATATGGTCAGCCAGGAACCAAGATCCAGTCCGCGCGACAACACAACATACCAATTGGTGGCCCCGTTCAGGGTGACGCATTCCCCGCTCTTGTAGCACTTGTACCAGAGAAGGAAGCCGTTGTCCAGGGACTTGATCACCTTGTACCCGGTACCCGGGCCCGATCGGCAGTTCACGCCCGAGGGCGCGTTGACGATCCTGCAGACGCCGTTGGCGCGCGGGTTGAGAACGCCACCGGGGTTGCGGGATTGGAGGTCGTCCGCGCTGGCGATGGGGCTGGCGCTGAGGCCGATGGGGAGGAGGGAGGCAACGAAGAGGGGGAGGAGCTTCATGGTGGTTGTTGATGACGGTGGTGGGCTTGAGAAGTTGGGTTGCCTTGGAATGTCTGCATGTTCGTGGAAAGGGGATGGGAAAGCCCTTTTATGTGTGACTTTTTTGCTGTCGGTCAACCTCGGTCGACAAGCAGCGAAGGCGGTGGGACGTGGAGGGAGAGGTAAGACGGTGAGATTCTTTCCGGCGCGTTGTCACGATGTCGAAGTCAAAAATCGGTAGTCAAGGTAAGATGCGTTCCAAATGCCAAGCGCTTTCATGTGATCGCCGTGCCTCCCCCACACCACCTCAGCGAAGCCTTGGAGTTCGGAAAACTCCAAGGGAAAATGGCGAGGGTACTTTATCTGCCAACTCGGATCACGTACCTTCCCGTCGTTCTCTTCAAAAACAACGCAGGAACGATGGCAATTTTCAAGAACGGAAGCGACGTCCTTCGCCGGAAACAAGCCAATGGCAGTTCAATAGCGTGCATGCCAAGCGGTTCTTTTCATCCCCCAGCAACCAACACGACCTCCATCTCAAGCGAGCTGAGCTTGGGTACCAACCAAGCACCCCGCCCTTAACCGATGGGATTGTGTTGATACCTATTTTATCCTCTCTCTCTTCTTCCGGTGCAAATATCATCCATCCATCTTCACTCAACTCAAACTCTGCCAACTAGGTAATGAGGATACCCTGATCATCACCTCAATCGCCATGGCTAGATATAGCGACTCCGTCACGGCTATCTTCACCCCGGATCCGACATGCTTTGCATCGTCTAATCTATGGCTCCCGGAGGCGACTTATGGGTGCGGCACATACTACCCCCCATTCGAGCCTCGACCGACTCAGGCCGTCAAGCTTTCTGGGTGCGACTTCCCCCGATTGGGCCCTCCGCCCGCCGTCACCAAAGACGCGCTTCACAGCGCATGTTACCAGTATAACATATATTCGACTGGAAACACCGCATACAGTGATTGCCCGGTGGGCATGACGGGTGCTGCCACCGACACAAGAAAGTGGGTTGATGGCGTCACCATCGTTGAGACAACCTGCTGTCCGACGTGAGTACCTGGATAGAGAATGATGGAGCCCGGGGCTCCCCAGCCATATGCGCGGTGATAACTGACGGATACAGCGCCTATGACTTCAAGGCTCCCGACGGAAACCCCACTGCTTTCCCCTTTGTTGTCGGCGGCACCACCTATCCAGGAACTTTTGGGACCGCAGACCAATGCAAGGCCACATCCATCCGCGCCTTATCAGACCAGGTAGTAACTGTGACCCTTTCTGCCTCGCCACTCGCGACAACCGAGGTGGCGTGGGATTACGAGCAGGGCTTCATTGCGGCGGAACCAGCCCGGATTGCCCAGTACCTCTACCCGGACGAGGAGGCTGACACAACCTCGACCTGCTTCGGCTACCGCTGCCCGCAGTCAAGGCCCAGCCCATCGAGGACGCGCCTGGTTCCGACCACCCCCCCGACCTCCGCCCCGACCAAATCCTATATCCCACCTCCCTCGCACGTGGTCACCCAGTTCACCCCCGCGCCGTCCTGCATATCGGATTCCAATTTCTGGATCGTCTCGGCAAGCTGCTATCTCCCAGACGATATCTCCCTCGCAAGCCCTCCGTGGCTGCAGTGCACCTACACGGCCGCCGGCGACCCTGACCCGTCTAACACGGCCTGCTACCAGCCCGGCCCCTCCACCGTTGTCAGCGGCACGCCCGCCTTCTACTCAGCCTGCCCAGTGGGGTACACGACGGCATCGGAGACCACCATCCGGCCCTACGGCCTGCCGTCTTATGACGACGACAAGTCAACCACGTACGACGTCTACGCAACCAGCAAGGCGTGCTGCCCTTCTGCGTTTGGCGACGGCATTTCCTTCAGCCACACCGAGGTCGCCACTACGCAGACGAGGGGGCAAAATGTGTTCATCTACGTGGTGCCATGGTGCGTGGCGTCGAGCGTGTCGCAGCTCCGCGACCACACCGTCACCATGGGCCTGTACAGCGACGCCCGCGTATGGGACAAGAAGAAGCGCCAGGGGGCCGAGTACGGCACCACCACCGCCGTCTGGGACGTCAATCATGACCTCCTCTACGCCCATGCCCAGCGCGTCCAGTGGACCGTCTTCCACGGCACCTACACCTGCTACGAGAACTGCAATGACTATTTCACGTACTCGTACCACAATACCGACCCCAACTATACCCCGCCGCCGACCACCGCCCTGACCTCGACCGAGGGGCCGGAGGCCTCGACCGAGGGGCTGGAGACCTCGACCTCAATCGGGGCAGCTGCCGCCGTCGTCAGGGGGGACGGGCAGGCCGGCCGGCTGTCGGTTGTGATGGTTATTGTGACGGTTGTACAGGTCGTCGTCGGGGCGTTGGTGTGATAACGGGGGGTTATGGAGGGCTGATGGCCCAGGTTGGGCGGTTGGGCGGTGCTTTTCATGACTTGCTTTCTTACGATACATAATGATGACATCTAATGTGTATTTTGAAGTTATGATGGCTTTCTCGCTAAACACAATAACAAATATGCCCTTGCAACTGAGATCATTTGAGAAATGCTCGGTCATTAGAGATACACAGCAAACCAATCGGGCAGGGGACGCAGCGAACAACAACATCCCACGGCCCAACGTGAGCATTCTCGGAAAGACCGCATCCAATCGGATATCACGGAATATGCCCATCCCATCCCATCCCATCTCATCTCATCACCAACACATAACATGTTTGGACTCGAGACTCGAGGGCGTAAGATGAGGGAGGTTGTTGGTTGTTCCGACGGGTTGGTTCCAGCGGGCGGCTGGGCCGCATGGCATGGGATCCACACACGGGTTTTGACGAGGCGGCACGGCGGGCGGGCGGGCGCGGCGGCGGCGGAGGCGGATGGATGGATGGCTATGCCATGGGGTTGCGGGCGGCACGGGCCTGGGGCTGGGGCTGGAGGTCAGAGGGGTCGGGTAATGGGGATGTGAATGGAACGTAGGTAGGGGTGGATGTGGTGGTGTGGTGTGGTGTGGAGTGTGGAGGTAGGGGGGTGCGTCGGAGGGAGGCGGCTCATGGATGAGTCTGCCTGTGAGGTGAGCAACTAGCACGGCTGGGCGGATGGTAGTTAGTTGTTGGTTGGGGCTCTTGCTGCATATTTACTCAGCGCCGAGCAGCTTGTTGTTTGGGATATGCCGGGGTTTACCGGCGGGAGTGTGTTTTGAGTGCTGATAGGATCCGTCTCGCCTCGTGTTAGTGCCAACTGCCCGGAGCGGGGTCCGGCTTATCGGTGTTTTTTCAAGGGAGGCGTAGCATTTTCTCTATGCGGTAAGTGGTATCGTGTGGTAGGGTAGACCCAACAATGGTTTCGCCGGGTATGGTCGGCGGGCGGTTACACGACGGCCGGCTTGCGAGGTACTTGCTGTGCCACTCGTGGTATATGTTGCGGCTGCCTCAACTCAAGGCTGGGCGTTGGGGCAGTGGTGCCGAAGAGAGGTTGAGGCAACCGGTGAGAGCGCGTTTGGTGGCCTCAAACAGGCTGTCCTGTGATGGGTCCTCTGATGGGCCGTGCATCTGCGCGAAGGCAGCTTCGATGCGTGAGGAGTGTGAGGCTGGTTAATGTTCGGGCCCCATGATATCTGCTTTAACAGCGGTGTCATTTGTTTACTTTGAGGGTCTCATCGGTTACTCAACGTCGACACTGCAGAGCCAAACTGGGAGCCTTTTCTCTTCCAGCCGACGGGGCCGACTGTATGCGTGCCTGACCGCCCATTGTTTGGCGTCGCAGATTCGACCTTGATTAAGATCATATAGAGCCAGGGGTGGGGGGCAAAGCGACGACTACCACGGGTAAAGGGGGTCGCAAAATTACCTACCTCTTCAGATATCTTAGAGACTTTATTAGGGGGGCTTCAGGAGGAAGTTTGATTGACTTGTCAAAGTACGAGCGGGGTTTTCGAGACCTCCCGCCCTCCGGAAGCATGAGGCGGACTCCCGGGCGACGGAGTGGGGCCGGATGTAGATATGGGGCCGTCCTCGGACTCCGGAGCTCCGGATTTGGACTCCGGCGTTTGTTCCGATGAGATGCATGGGTTCCCTTCAAATAATCTACCATGAGATAAACGTACTCAGATGATGCCATTTCTCGTGACTTGGAGAAGGGGAGGATGGCATGCTCCCAGCCACAGCACTACCCCTTTGTTTCTTCACCCATCCTCAAGTCAACCCAACCAAAGTGCCTTCTTAAGGCACAACCGATCTTTTCCCTTCTACCTTTGTGCCCTGTGTTCTCACTTCTTGGTATCTCTAGCCAGGATCCTCCAGTGTTTGAAGTGATCCTTTCTTCCCATTTCTTTAGCCGTGTTTTGCCGCCTCCTCATGAGTCTTCCTCTAAGCTTGTCCACTCGGTGGCTTCTCATCTGAAACCTTCTTTCTCAGCTCCCATCTTCGTGCCCCTCGGCTTCATGCATCATGCCCTATCAGCGCCTTAAAATTATAGTGGATGCAGCTATTGTGGCTCATGCCGTGAAAGGGCGGTGAGTTTCTCTTGGAGGGGACATCCCAGTGCCATCACCAATGATACCATATGGCAACAACAAGATCGCCAGAAAGCCCACCACAGAGGAGGAAACAGCATAATGATTCACTGCTCCCAATCTCATTCGTGGGGAGCTGCGCCCGAAGATCAGATCGACCCCCTTTTCCTTCGGGCCATCCTCCCTGCTCTGGCAACCGGGTTCGCCGTCAACCAAGGGGCGGATAACGCGGCAGGCCAAGGCCTGGTGGTTTGAACTTAAGCCTTGATACGCGCGGCGGTATCCACCATCGCGAGCGATCTGAAGCACGAAGGGTCTACCCAAGCACCCAAGGTGGCTTGGACGTGCCCAAGTGGGCCGTCAGTGGAACCCAACGCCGTTGCCCGACTCGAGCTGCGGTAATGCCCAGCCGAGTGCGGGGTGCTTTCAGGCGCGTACGAGCAAACAAAGCTGCAAAGCCACAAAGGTTCTCCAGATGACCCCATTCGGAGCTGCCGGCCATGCGTATATAAGGGAGTCTGGCCAGATCTGCCATGCCGGCGTTGATCTTGGTCCATAACCTTCCTCTACTGTTACACCAACCACAACACCCTCCTTCACACCATCCACCATGACTCAATACGATAACAACAACTACTCCCAAGGCGGCCACCAAGGGGGAGGTTATCCCCAGGGCAACCCCCCGCCGTATAACCAAGGTCAGGGCTATAACCAAGGTCAGGGCTATAACCAAGGCCAGGGCCAAGGCCAAGGGGAGGCAGCTGCCTACTACGCCGGAGCTCCCCAGCACCAGCAGCAGCAAGGCTACGGCCAGCAGCAGCAGCATGGCTACGGCCAGCAACAGCAAGGCCACGGACAGCAGGGCTACGGCCAAAATCAGCAGCACCACCAGCGCGACTCCGACAACGGCCCTCAGGAAGATGGCCCGGCCGGTGAACGCGGCGTGCTGGGTGCCCTGGGCGGTGGCATCGCCGGCGCCGTGGGAGGCAACAAGATTGGCGGCAAGGCGACGGGCCACAGCAAGACGAGCAGTACGTGTTGCTTCCCTTTTCCTTTACCCCTTTCTCTAACCCAAGACATGCTCTCTGTTTGGACCTTCCGCTAACTCATGGTAGCCGTGATCGGTGCCTTGGCTGGTGCCTTTGCCGGACACAAGCTGCAGGACGGCGTGTCCGACTGGAAGGATAACCGGGACGAGGAGAAGGAAAAGAAGAAGAAGGAAGAGGAAGAAGAAAAGCGGAGGGAAGAGGAGAAGAAGCGCAGGGAGGAAGATGAGAAGAGGCGTAGAGAGGAGGAGAAGAAGAACGAGCACCACCGGCCTCAGCACCAAGAAAAGCGGAATCACTCCCCTCCCCGCCAGGAACACCACAACCAGTCTCGCGATCGCGGTGTCAGCTACGCCGGCAACTTCAGCACCTCCGCCCGCGACACCCGCCTCGACGCCCACGGCGAGTACATGCTGCACGCCTCGTGCAAGCGCCTGGATGGCTCCTACCAGAGCACCAGCATCAGCCTGAACAAGATCATCGAGAACGACCGGGGCAGCTTCCGGTGGTCTTCGGGCGGCCGGAGCAGCGGCGGCGGCGGATCATCGAGCTACACGGTTCAACCCGGCGACACCCTACGTAACATTGCCGCCAAGTACAACACCTCGTTCGAGGAGATCGCGCGCACCAACAACATCGCCAACCCCGACCTGATCCACCCCGGGACCAACCTCCAGATTCCCGGCTCCGGCGGCAACAACA
Source organism: Chaetomium tenue (assembly GCF_020726465.1). Classification (NCBI taxonomy): domain Eukaryota; kingdom Fungi; phylum Ascomycota; class Sordariomycetes; order Sordariales; family Chaetomiaceae; genus Chaetomium; species Chaetomium tenue. The sequence continues at coordinate 2,638,128 of NW_027117333.1, read as the reverse complement.
ACAGCGGCGGTGGCGGTAACTTCGGGGCGTCGGCACGGGATGTGCGCCTTGCCGATGGCGGTCGCAGGCTCGAGGGCGAGCTGCTCCGCGACGGAAAATGGGTCGGCAGTTCCATCATCCTCGACGAGAGGCTGTCGAACAACAACGGCACACTGCAGTATATCGAGTAGGGAACAGCGTGAACTGCATGCCGGTCCTGCCTGGCCACATTGCTGGCTGACTTTGCCATAGCAAGATCGTTACAATACAAGGCAGATAGATGGTTGGAGGACTATTAGTCCCCTATCTCACAATTTAATGTTTACAAACTCACTTTGCTCTTTACTACTCATCAGTGATCACAGCCCCTTGGCCGCTTGCTTAGAGTTTATGGCCTCATTTCGGGCGCCCTTTCACATTTGCCGAATAACAACAAAACTGTTATCTACCTCACTCTGACTCATTCCGGCATCCTACCATCTCCCAACCCGCCCATGGGCAGCCCTAGGCCTTGCCCGGTACTCACCCTTCTTCCCTCCTTCCGTTTTCCCTACCTCCCCTTCTTCTTCTTCTTCTTCCTCCATAACCCCCCTTTCTTCCTTCACTCCATTCCCCTGTTCTCCCCCACGCCCCCAGCGGGGACACAGTCATCAGAGGCCTCAGAGTGTCCGCGGAGCCAGTACTCGAGATACGCCCTCTTCTCGGACGCCAGGTCGGCAGCGGGGGTGTTGTAACCGTCCTCGCTGTGGCCCGCCTGGAAGTCATCAGACCGTTCCCGAAGAAACCGCTCATCTCGGGGACTCCGGTTAGCGAAGGTATTGATGGCGTTTTCCGAGTCCTGACTTCCGCCCCCACTCGCATCGTCCTGGCTGCTATCGTCATTACCGTCGCCGATATTGGCCACGACACTGTCCCCGCTACTACCGTCGCCATCACTGTCGCCATCACCGCCGCCACTCCCAGCAGTGAGACTCCCACCGTCACCACCAGCCCCACCAACCCTGATCCCCCCATCCCGTAGCCGACAACATACCGCCCCCTCAACACAACACCCCCCTTCCACATTTCCCCTCCCCTCCTCCCTCCCATCCCTTTCACCCCCCACCCCCACCCCCTCCTCACTCCGCTCCCCCCTTCCCAGCCCGCCACCCAGGCCCGCTATCATCATCCAGGTCCTCCTGGGGCAGTGCCTCGTTTCGTCCGACTCGGCCAGCGGTGGCGACGGGGCCATGCCTGCTGAGGACACGAGTATTTAAATTTGTTGTGGTCTCGGGGGTGTGGTAGAGTGGATCGGGTGGCGATGCTTAAACTGTTGGTGTATATGAACGGGACGGGTAGGTAAGTAGTTTCTGGTAGGCTGTGTTTGCCTGCCTGTGATAGCTGCTGCTGTTGAGAGTCTGGGGGGAGGGGTATTCAGGAAAGTAGAGGGAGGCCGTTATATGTTAGGATGCGTACATATGCCTGGGCCGGGGTGCCCTGGTCTCGGTTAGTAGTGAACAAAGGGTATTGCTAGCCATTGTGTGGTATTCTCACGGTCGCTGGCTGGGTGACCGCCGTCAGCTGGCCGAACGCGAGGTTCTTTAGCTCGCGGCGCGTGGTTAGTTACCAGCCGAGTAGCCCCTAGAGTCATGAGCCTGATTCGAAAGACCGTTGGCGAAGGCGGGTGTAGCAGGGGAAACTGGCGGTTGGTGGCCATAGAAACAAAGGATGGCAGACTCGTGAACCGAGACTGGCCATGTCATCCAGATTCGTTTTCTCTCCCCTTACCTAGGTAGGCTTGGTCTCACACAACGATATTGTCGTTAGCGCAGTCAGAAGCAAACAAGCCAGGCCGCCCAAACCAACGGCATGCACAGCCATCTACCACATATGATAGGGACGACGAGATTCGTATTAGGGGTTATAACCCGCTGTTGGGCGGGAGTAGTTAAGGTGCAGATATAGTGAAGTGTCAGGAAGAGGGGACCTTGTATGCCGTGTAGTGTCTCGGGGAAAGGAAATAAAACAAACGCCCCCCGAAGATGACCAAAACAAAGCCCCGTCCGTTGTCTCCGTTGTCTCCCCCCCCCTTTCAAGATGAAAACCCCCAACACCACCCCGATGATAGATAGAGCAAGGCCCGTTATTGTCGCATAAACACGCCAGTCACCAGCCGCTCCGTGAAAACTACAACCTGCTCCATTTCCATCCTCGCCAATGCCCCACCAACCATAACGTTGTGTCGCCGTCCTATTCCGTGATTGTTTCCTATATACTAACGAAGCCGAAATGAACGCAAAAATGTTGATTGTTTGGTTGCAGGTGTTGTTGTAGCGGTGCCCCCGATATAGAAATAGATCGAAAAACCAGAGAGCCGTTTTGTGCGCATCGTTCCACGCCGTTGTTGCATGTTAATAGCCGACGGAACTCAAGAAAATGACCGTCCATACCTCCCAGCCACAGTCGAAAAAAAGCCGAATTGCCCACCCAACCCGTCCCCGGGGTTAAACAATCTTCACATCCCGTAGAAAAAACAACGTAGACCTGATGCCAATGCGTATGCCGCGCGGGTCCGGGCAACATCGGCGTGTTCTTGTTTGCCATGTCGTAGTTCCGGGGTGAAACCCCATGCCGTGTACGCCCCCCCACCCAGTCGGTATCGAAGGAAGGCCAGACGCCGAAAGTTCGATGAATGCCAGTGTGCCAGAGACCAAAGACAACAGCGCTCCCATTTCGCCTCCCCAGATACCTCGCCTCTTTTGTGCGTAAGCAGCATGAATGACCCAACACACGCGCCTGCTGCCGCCGTTCCATTTCCGAAAATATGCCAACCTCCCACCCATCCCTGAATCAGAAAAACAAACACCGTTTCTCACATTTATCCACGCGCCACCCTGTTGATGTCCGTGCAGCCTTCCTCGATGTCCGCCGCCCTGATGAATATAACCTCGCAGGACTCCGTATCCGAAAACGCTACCATTTGTTACCGGCGTCGCTGATATACCCAAATGAAAAACCTAGCCCCATACGCTGGCCTGGACACCGCCAAGGCCAGGCTTGCTGCCCCATCCATTGGGACGGGCGCCCCAACCGGACAGGCTGGCGTTCGAGCCCTCCGAGGCCCCAGTCGGCGGGTTGGTGGGGCCGGCGTTGCTGGAAATACCGCCCTCGTCGTTGCCGGATGCGTTGTAGCCCTGGCTCAGGGGCGACGGCAGCGGCGTAGTGGACCGCTTGGTCAGAGCAGGGTTGATCGGGGCGCCGGAGACCGAGGGGCGCGTGCCGATGGGAGCAACCGAGCCCTGCGAGGGCTTGCTGCCCGGAGCGCCCTGCCGCGGCGGAGATCCTCCCGGCGACGAAACGCTGGTGCGGCTCGATTGCTGAGCTCCCGGGGCATCGTACATGCCCTTAGTTCCCGGGTTAGACTGGGGGCTGGAGTTGCTGTTGGCTCGGGCCTGCTCATTGTGCCCGACAGACTGCGGTCCCTGGCCGCTTTCCGCCGAGAGCTGAGCGCCAGCATCGATATGAGCGGGGGGTGCACGTCCATACTCATAGGCCAGCGGGGAATGACCACGAAGGCCAGCTGCCCCGCCCTGAGGACCAGGCAAGCCAGTCCGGGGAGCACCGGTTTCGTCGACATAGCCGGCGCCCTCGGGGTACTGTCCTTCTCCATATAGACCACTACGCTGATGGGGAAGGAGCTTGCGGCGATCTTCGTCGGGCAGGCTGCTGGGGCTTAGGGTGCGGTCCAGCTTGTTGCCGGTGTACGGCATGTCGGAGAGAACAGCTACGAAGAAAGCTCGAGTTAGCCTAGATCCTTGGACATTCATTGTCTCGTAACCCAGCCACCAGAAAATTCCCCAAAGCTGCTCCCCATCTTTACATCGTTCAGAGCACAGGACCATTTGGCGTCGAACCGCACTTGTGGTGCAACATAGTTGGGAATGGAAGGGTTGAGCTCTGGGGGCGCTGGAAACTGCTCTATGATTTTGTTTGCTCTGGTAGGAAGACTGATGCTATACAGTAGAAGACGGCCTACTTCGGTTGTATTGCTGCTCTTGGTGGTAGTTCCGCAGCTCTCGCTCCCGCTGAGCGGCCATTCTCCTCTTGGCCTGCATCATCTGTTCCGCCTCGTTCGAGCCGCGCGAGGATTGGTGGCGCTGGGAGGCGTAAAAGTTCTGTAGGTTGGAGCCCGTGTGCGAGCCGCGCGCATCGCCGAAGTCGGTCACGGATTGGGGACGGGAACCGGGGCCGGCGGGCGGACGTCCTTCTAGCGTGCAAAAGGTCAAGGGTCAGTGAGTCGGGCTCGACTGCAGCGGCCCGGTTCCAGGCACACCCACCAAAAACCTCGGGACGGTCCGGCGGGGCCGGGATGGGGTAGGGGAGGAACTCACGACGACCTCCAGCATTTCCAAACATCTTTCCGCTCTTGAGAAGGTTGTCGATGGCACGATCGACCTCTGGGAGCCCAATAGTCAGCATTGCATACCCCCCGCCGTCCCTTCCTACCCATGTCCTGCGCCCATCCGCAAACCAGTGTCGCGATAGGGAATTTCGGCTGCGGCGGCTGGGACGGGGCGTGATCAAAGAGCAGTGGACATTACATACCCTCAAGTTGGTGAGTGAAGGCGCCGGACTCTTCGCGGGGGATGGCCGAGTTGGCACCTATGGATGGAAGCGATATTAGCCACCGAGATCGCTGTGCGCGTGCGGCAAGCCAAAATAACTAACCCGAGCGGGCGGGCGGCGGAGTCTGGTGATCCCAGCCAGACTGGCCCGAGGAAGGCCACTGGGGCGAGGACTCGTAGTATGCCGACATGATGAGGGAGGGCCTCGAGGTGGGCAGACCGGAAAGCCGCAGCGATTATCGGCAGCGGCGCTGTAATGGGATTCGGCGTGGAGAATTCCGGCTCGAGAGCTGGCTCTGCAGCAGATTAAGTTAGCATGTGCGGAATGCAATGCATGAATGAGCGATAGGCAGTGCGCTGAGATGACGCGATAGCGACATGTATCAGGCACGATCGCTTGCTTGGTTCGTGGCCTAAAGTCTCGGAGCGTGGTGGAAAGGGGGCAAGGGAGCTAAGGCGCGAAAATGAGGTCGGCTAGCTGTGAGTGGCGCACCAGCAAATCAGGGAAAAAAATATTTCTTTCCCAAGGGCCAAGGGAATTTGGGGGTGCTCCTCAACGTGCGCGGTTCTTGGAGTCGCACTCACCGCAAGTCAACTCTGCTGTCGCTGAAAGAGATTCCAACCTGATCCTGATTGACAACGAAGGAGGGCCCCGAGGAAAAGAGAAAAGGGGGAGGGGGAGGAAATTCGGCACACAACTCAACGCGCAGGTGGTTTTTCTTGTCGCGAGCCAGGTGTGGAGGGTTGCTTCAGAAGGAAAGGACCGGGGAGATGAAGGTTCTTAGGCCCGGCGCAATGGACGGAGGCGTGGGTCGATCTGCCAACGTGGAGGTCGCTCTTGCAAAAAAAGGTGCGATCCCTTTTTCGATTCGTGGAAGGTCCACGGGAGCGGCAGCACAGGGCTCTCAAAGTAGCAACAAGTGGATGGAGCGCCGAGAAAACGGCAGCCCATTCTGTTGAGAAAGGGGAAGGAAGAGATGGCAGCTTTCAGCTTTGATTTCCCTCATTCATCCTATCCATTAAGGCACCTACAGGTAGGTAAGGTTCCTCACTGCCTACAAAGTACACCTTTCAATGCGCATTTACATGAGGATTTCGCAAAGCAACTCTTGCGCTCTTTCACGAATTACGAATCCAGTTGTACGGTGTGGATGTCCGCGGTACAACCCATGATGGTTCAAGGACCCGTCTTTTCCCAGGATCACCTCTTTCACGAACTTGGGTCGGCAGGGATGCCGGAAAATTACCAGTTCAAGAAAATCCCCTGTCTTGCGTATTAATAGCAGCAACGAGATACTCAAGTACTAACTACAAAGAAGTATAAAATACTATCATCAGTGGTGTTGAGAGACAACTAAAATATTCTAGGGGACTTGAGGCCAAGAATGCCAATTTGAAAAAAGTCGGGCTTTACCGTGACGTTACGGCAAAGCAACTGTCCGTTCTTGGCCATGGAATTCAGCCTGCAGTGATGGGGATCTGCGACCTCACGCCTCGGAATCAACCACAAATGGAGGTGACGAGGCAGCGGTGGCGCACAAGAAGCACATCAAGCATCCATCATCACCAAGAGGCGGCAATTGCATGATCATCTGTTCCATCTGATCGGGGGAACTTGAGACCTCGACCCAAGCGGGCCGGTGCGGACGAGGTGGGTACCCTGGAACACCTCTTTGACTGGGGGCCATTGGTTGAGTTGCCCACAGACGGAAGACGGCACTGGATAGGGGAAGCCGATGGCGGGAGGCCGCAGTGATTGGAAAGATCGATTAATGGAGGATCACGGGGGTTGATGCCTTTGTCGGCCGATAGCAACGCCTCATCAGACACTTTCGACCTTAGGATGAGCACGCTCGACGTTTCCGAGCGATGAAGTAGCTCTCAACATGGCATGGCGTTGACCAAGACACGACGAGCACGAGCTTCAGTGGGCCCCCCACTGTAACTCGCGACAATCCAGGTAGTTATTTCCGCTCACGGCGTTTCTCGGGCCGGCCAGGATGTTGGAGGCAAGGGGGATGGCAAGGGGGGGGTTTAGCGTCATCGTGCCCCCGGCGAGTTGATCGTCCAACACCAGCCCTCAGTCCCAATATCAAGCCGAATGTTTCTGGAAGCACTTTTCGGAAGGCAAATGCGTTCTGCCGGGAAACCAACTTGCAGGCTGCAGATGCGAATCTTCTCGGCTGAGAAACCCCAGCGGTTCAAGCGTGTGGGGTGGGAGGGGCAGCAGGGGATCTCGGGCGACACCAACCCGCCCACCGGCACAGTTCCCTCTGCAACTACTTGATGGTCAGCATCTCTGATTTGCAAGCTGCGAGTGCCGAAACGACAAGTTGTTTCTGACCATCTAAGACCTCCTGACTCGGGAGCACGTGGGTAAAGTATGAACCGGATATCTTTGCCGGGAACCCGTTCATTCATTCAGCCTTGTGTCTCTCCTTCTGCAGTTTCATCCATACTGTATCATCGGCAACCGACCCCGCGTGCTCTTTGAAACTGGGCTGGGACGATTCGGCGGGTTCAAGCTTCAACCCGGGAACCCTCTCGTGGGGCCGCTTGAACTTCTCCGGGACCATTAGCAATCAAGGGTTGTCGTCCGAAGTTCAAGATCGAGGCGTGACCTGCAGAGATGATCCGACGCCGCTAACTGGCTGGATATCCGGGCTTGTGGGAGAAGCTCTGTGGGTTACTGATATCGCCGACTTCACACGCCGCGAGAAGGGTTCTCATCGCCGCCGGGTAAAGTCGTTTCCTCTGCCTTTCCGGACTCATTCCACGCACGGTATACCGACTGCATTTTCATCTCATCTCAACTAGGTCTCCCGAGCTCAAAGCCGCGTGTCGGCTCCTACCGGACCATCCCCGCCTTCATTTTCGCCGAGGCGCCGCATGCGACATTGAAAGTTCCCGAAATCCCGCCCAACATCACGACCGGCCCCCTCAACAAGACCACACCACGTTGGCGCGCGACATGTGCGGCAAAAACATGGAGAATCAAGAGTTTGTAAAACATCAACACAAGTCTCGGTCAACCAATCCGGAGTCCCTCGACATCATCCCACCCTCTCTCATCATCTCCCCGAAAAGGGCCGAGTCCATTCCTGGCACCAGCGAAGCTTCACTTCGGTAAAAGCCCGAGACAACAGGCGCGTGCCGGGGACATGGCTCTCACCACTAAAACCACTGCTGCGTCCCCAAGCGAAAGCAGGCATTCATCCTCACCTACTTGCGGGGCAGATGTTCCTCATTTAGCCCACCCGTTCGATCCGCGTGTTTGATGCAAGCTCGAAGCAGGCCATCATTGCAGGAAAAGGCGGCGCTTCCTGCAGCAGTTCTCTCACGGCCTCTCTTGCCACCCAATCCCAGCTGCCGGCCATCGAATAGCATGGCCGAATCATTGCGCCCCTTTTCCCCATCACGCTGCACCTCAAGCATCATGTCACAAGCCCCACTTTGACGCGCGAACTTGTCTCCTCGCGTTTCGACTCAGCCCGGGTTCGATAGGGTTCACGGCCCCAGTGTCTCGATTCTCGAACGTAAGGCGGATCCAGGAGCTGTCACACAAAGAGCATCCAACCCAAAAACCTGGGACCGGCACTTCCACTAGTTAACTGTGGGAGGCTTTTCCCTGCTCGTGAGACATGCCCTAGTGTCTAGAGATATTAACTAGCAGAATCTCATCGGATGGAAAACTGCGAGAGACTGAGCCGACACTGCCCGTCGTTACTTGGTACTCTTCCAATCTTCAGTTTGGGCATAAGCTGGCGCCCTTTAACTTGAAATATGCTGTTGTATTAAGCTCCTCCGCTCGTCCCTCGGAAACATAGCTGGATTGTACGGATATGCTTCGGGGTACCAACTGAGCTTGTGACGGGCCGACCCGCTTGCTCCCGGGTTCCCGAATTTTGGCCAACAAGGAGGAATTGGGAGCCCGAGAAAGCGACAGACAACGGGCCATGTTCGACTGGCCGTGAGAGTTTGGGAACCAACCCTGATTCCCCGCAACCTAGAATTTCGCGTTGGTCAACTTAAGTTAAGTGGCTTCCGACCCCCACTTCTCATTTCCCTTCGTTTTCCCTCGTCTTTGCCCTTGTCCATAGGGCTGTTTCGCCCGCATTTAATGCGCGAGCCATTGTATCCCGGCTGCCCAGCGACATACCCCCGGGCCTTGAAGCATTATGGTTCGGCCAAGCCCTCACTATCTCCCAGTTGCCACCACCCTGCTTCAACAAGATGCGCTGAGTGGGCGGGTTGTTCTTGCGTAATGCATGTGGGAAGTGCGGGGGTTCGGTGTGCGCAGACCGGGGAAGATGACTGAACCATGAAGGCTAACCAACGCGGTGGTAACTGGCGCAAAGTGGCGTCTGTGCAACGCCCAGACAGCAGCATAGATCCCCCAGTGTTGGTCCTGTATTCGGCGGGCGGTGAGCTCCCACGTTGCTATCTGGATTATGCAAGTGAACTGCAACCTCAATTTCAACGTTTCCGGGACTATCACGGCATTGATGGTCAGGATCAACGTCCCCGGCATAGGTAGAAGAACCACGTGCAATCCCCGTGGTGACCGGCAGGGGGCCTCCGGGGGTGCCCCGCTAACACCCGCCCAAACCGGCCCCACAGCGACCCCCGTGCCGTTCCCTGCCAAGCAGCTTCGGCGGCTTCTCAACTTGGCTCCATCCCCGCAGCGCGCTATTGCAAACTTTTTTCTCAGCTGAACTCTCCCACGCGACTAGCACGCATTCAATGACTTGGGCTTGACTTCACTCACCTCATCACGGTCAGTCGCGCCTGCCCGAACTGAAGCCACACCAGGATTCACCTCCTCCCTCCCACTTTCAAGGACCCTTTCCCCGCGCGTCCTGCCTGATTCAACTCTCCAACCCTCAAACTAAAACGCCACAATCACCGCGCTCTGGTGAAGAACCCTGCCTTTTGCACTCAACCAACACCTTGCAGATGTTCAGTTCGAGATCGGCGCCCATCAACGTTACCACTTCCTCGGCGCACGACTTGATGTGCCGAGTCCGACAGCAGTAGCTGACCGGCAAGCGACTTTGAGTCTTTGCGCTTGCTTAGAGGAGACGTAAGAAAGACTTACACATACCGCATATCACACCTGTGTTGTGCTTCTGTGTAAACACCTATAAGCTTTTACCACTTGCATATTGCAACCTGCAGCCTTGCAGCTTCATTGCATATTGCATGTGATCGACACCCGGCCTGATCCAACCTTGATGTCTGGTGAAACCGGACTCCTGCAGACCATCCACGCCCGCATCTTCGCGGCACTCCATCTCACCCCGCCAACCGCCGCCGCCACCGCCCAGGGCTATCAGTCCGTCAACCCCAACGACGACGAGATGGCAGCCGAAACCCAGCCCACGGCCAGCGAGACCGTGTTCACCAAGTCGGCCGTCGACGACGCCGCCAACTACGGCACCGCCGACGACCGCGCCTCGTCGTCCTCCACCGACGGCGAAGCCGCCGCGGTCGCCGCGGGCCTCTCCCACCTCGAGTCGCGCGAAACGCGCTGGTACTCGTACCTCCTCACCAAAGACTTCTGGCTCATCATCGCCGTCGGGCAGATCCTCTCGCTCTGCATCACCGCCACCAACACCTTCACCAGCTTCCTCGTCAGCGTCAACACCAACATCCCCGCCTTCCAAACCCTCTTCAACTACGCCCTGCTGACCCTCATCTGGCTGCCCATCACGCTGCGCCAGCACGGCTGGCGCAAGCTGCTCTCCGTCGCGCTGCGCGACGGCTGGAAGTACTTCATCCTGTCCTTCCTCGACGTCGAGGGCAACTACTTCACCGTGCTGGCCTACAACTCCACCAACATCCTCTCGGCCCAGCTCATCAACTTCTGGTCCATCGTGTGTGTCGTCGTGCTGTCCTTCTTCCTGCTCAAGGTCCGCTATCGCCTGGTGCAGGTCGCGGGCATCTTGCTGTGCTGCGGCGGGATGGGCCTGCTGCTTGCGAGTGACCACCTGACGGGGAGCAACGGGGGGTCGGGGAAGGATATGCTCAAGGGGGATTTGTTTGCGCTGTTGGGTGCGACGCTGTACGGTGTCAGCAATGTCTTTGAGGAGTGGTTCGTCAGCAAGCGGCCTGTCTACGAGGTGCTGTCGTTTCTGGGTGTGTTTGGGGTGTGCATCAATGGCGTGCAGGCGGCTATCTTTGACCGCCACGCTTTTGAGGGCGCGACCTGGGACGGCCGCGTCGCGGGGTGGCTGGTGGGCTACACGCTGTGTCTGTGTCTGTTCTACAGCATGGTCCCGCTCGTCCTGCGCATGGGCAGCGCCGCGGTCTTTGATGTCAACCTGCTGACGGCCAACTTCTGGGGCGTCATCATCGGCACCCGCGTGTTTGGCTATGTCGTGCACTGGATGTACCCGATCGCGTTTGTGTTGATCATCTGTGGGCTGGTGGTCTACTTTTTGGCTGGCAGCATCCTGGGCGACTCCAAGAAGCCGTGGCTCGGGGATGACCAGAAGCACGGGATTGCGGGGATCGGCACGGCCAAGCTGAAGGCGTTGAATGAAGCGAGGAAGAAGGGGTTGGCTGGGGCGGGTACTGAGGGGGAGGCCGGGCAGGTCGGAGGGGCTTCGGGGGGGCAAGCCTAGGGATGGGGGTGGAGGGGTGAAGGGTGATGGGCGTAATGTGGAAGGAAATACGTTGGGACTCCTGGCGCCGTGGATAGCGCGCAAGCGTTGCATCATTTTGGATATTAATATGGTCGTCTCACTTGAGAGGAGCTACAGGGTTAGGGTCATTACCAACGTACAGATTACTGCCTTCCTCTCTCATCTCACTGTGTGCTGCCTGCTTGTGCTGTGCCTGTGCCTGTGCCTGTGCCTGTGCCTGTTTCGCTCAGCCTTTGACCCCGCCAACCAACTGGCATCAAGCTCAGGTAAGAACAAACAACCCAATCTCATTGAAGAGACCCAACTCAAACAACCGCCTCAAACTACTTTACGCACCTTAATTAAGCTCCTCAACACTTAACCGGATCAATTCCCCAACCCATTCTCATTGACGGAGAGTACGCCGTAAGAACTCATAACACACACCAAACAACCCGCAACCCAAAACCACACTCACCATGGCCCCTCCAACCCGCTACTTCGCCTTCGGCAGCAACCTCTGGCAGCACCAAATGGCCCTCCGCTGCCCCAACTCCCCCTTCATCGGCCTCGCCCGTCTGCACGGCTACGAATGGTTCATCAACGCCCGCGGCTACGCCAACATCGCCCCCATCATCCCCACCCCAACCACAGCCAACCCCCCCAACCAAAACGAGGGCGAAAAAGAAAAAGAAGAAGACCCCTGGGCCACCCAAGTCTGGGGTCTCGTCTACGCCCTCTCCCCCGCCGACGAAGCCCAGCTCGACCTCAACGAGGGCGTGCCCTACGCCTACCAGAAGGAGCACCTCACCATCGATTTCTGGCCCTCCACCACCTCCACCCCCACCAGCACCACCCCCACCCCAACCACTGCCTCAGTAGTAGACATCACCACCACCCCCCCCACCCAAACCTCAATGCTCGTCTACATCGACCGCTACCGCAACATGGGCGGGCACGAGCCGCGCGCGGAATATGTCAGCCGGATGAACCGGGGCATTGCGGATGCGTTGCGGGAGGGGGTGCCTAGGGGGTATGTGGAGCGGGTGTTGAGGCCGTATATTCCGGGGGAGGAGGAGGTGTTGGGGAGGGTGGTGGATGAGGGGCTGGAGAGGGCGGCGATGAGGAGGGCGAGGGGGTTGGATCGTGATGGGGAGGAGGGGGGAAAGGGGGTGGGGGGGGGAGGGGTCGGGGGTTGTGTCGAGGGCGGGGGAGGAGGAGGAGGAGTTGCCGGAGAGGGCGAGTCGGGTTTGTTATTTGGGGGAGGATGGGGTGTAGATGAGGATTGTGAAAAGGAGAGGGGCTGGTGTCGGTTAAGAGCACATGCCACATCTAAAGATCAAGACAGAAAAGTTGATAGACCAGAGTCGGGCGGGCAGAGTCTCAGCTGCAAGTAATACAACCACTTTCACCTCGCTGGCTTCGAAGCCATACAGCATCAGATGTGACTTTTGAAATTTGTTTGATTCGCAATGACTCAACCCTCTAAATTACCCCTTGGTGGGCGTGTCTAAGCAGTTTGGGTCAATTTGGAATGAACTCGCTCCCCTGAAAGGCGTTGACTGGTAGATAGACTTTGGACCCTTGGATCACAACGCACGCACCAGAGACCATAAATTTGGTGAAGATCATTCATTCACATGTATAGACATAATCCATCAGGTATCACCCATATCGCTATCCGCTAAAACAACGCGCCGACCATGCAGCCGCGATGAACCAAATAAAACAGTCCCGTTGTCAACCACAAGCCTGGCCTTCTCTTCGGCCTCTTTATGCCATGACACGCCGATTTACTCGAAACCCTCCCAGACGTCACCGCCGGGGCAGGTGTAGCTGGTGAGGCCGCCCTGGTAGATGTCGACCTATTCATCGTTAGCAAGGGGTCCCGCATTACAGAGAACCTAATCAACTTACCATGATGCCGGGGTCATCCTGAGGAGCGTAGGTGGGGATGCTGTAGAGCTTGTCGGACGGGGGCGCGGCGGTGCCGCTGCCCGAGACGACGACCTGGGCGCACTCGGCGTAGAACTGGGGGGTGTTGGCCTGGTGCAGGGCCAGCAGCTCGTGGCGGATCAGGTAGTTGCCGGGGGCGAGGTTCGAGGGGACCTTGCTGCTCCACTCGAGCGTCTTGAGGACGATGCCGGTGCCCCAGTCCTCCGAGTTGGGGTCGCTGCCGAACAGGCCCATCTGGTCGATCTTGAACCAGCCCTGGCCCTCGCCCGTGCACGAGGAGCCGAAGTCGCCGTCGCACTTGTACATCCAGACCATGACGGGGCCCTGCGCGTGCGTCCACTGCGACCACACGGCCGTGACGTTCTGGCCGGCCTCGACGGGGGCGCTGAGGTCCGCGCTGGTGCCGCCGTTGCACCGCATCTTGGCGTCGCTCACCTCCATGGTCGGGTTGTAGTCGGGCCATTGGAACTGGATGGTCTCGGGGCTGCTGTCCGGGGAAAAGCCGGTGAAGCCGGGGTAGGTGGTGCCACCGATGATGTAGCTGGTGACGGCGCCGTGGCCGGCAACGAGCGGCGCAAGCGCAACCGCGGCAAGGGCGTCGAACCGCATGTTGGAGAGTGTTGATCCTTGGGGGGAGTAGAGAGAAGGTTCAAGTGTCAAGAAGGGCCCTTTGGCTGGAGAGGATGTGAACGAGGCTGAGCGACGATGAACAAGAACGAAACCAGGACTGAGGAGCAGATCGACGACGGCTTTATAGTCGACTGGCCCCTGGATGCCAGCATCCCTCCCCCCCTGGAAAGGAAGGCGTTGGAAGAACCACTGGATATCTCGGCATCTCCTTGCATCCCGCTCGGGAGTGGAGGGTATCTAGGGTGTCGTGACGGGGGTCTTGCCGTGGGGATAATCTATCGCATGGGCAAAAAACCTGGTTTTCTTTATGACTGGGATGACGAGCATCCTTTCTCGATGCGTTGTGGATGGAGGTGACGGCGGCTTGCGGACCGAAGGGGGCTTGTCATTCGTGTTGGAGCATGCGAGCAATACAGAAAAGGAGAGCAGGGGAGGAGATGATCGACACCGCTCGGAGCATGAGGTTGTTCCTAAGTTAGTTCACCAGGCGGAGCAACGAACGGAAGACAGGGCCAGGGCTCCGAGTAATACCGATTCGGGCAAGAGACAAATGCCTCCCCACATGATGGTGTTGATGCCGCTTGAGGCTTGCCAAGGCTAGATGAGGCAGCACAAGAGTGTGGGGTCTGGGGAAGAAACTGAGATTGATCGATTGGGCAACGAGGCGACGTGCGGGAGCCTGACGGGACGGCGTCTCAAGTTGAGGGTGGAGGGCGACGGGGCTGCAATCACAGGCGCCAATGGCATAGCGTTGGATATTCAGGATAAAGGGCAAATAAATTGCAGACGGCCCAGGTCCACGGAATGGCTTGCATGGGGCCGTAGCATTTGCTGGGAGAAGAACCGAAGGAGAACCGAAGTGTCGTCATCTGCCTTGGCTACCATGACGGTGCCTCTTCCGTTTTGATCATTTGAAGTTGAAGAATAGAGCAGTGATTCCTTCTGAGAACCGCCTGCATGGAATTTCGGCTCCTCGCAGATGCCAAAAAGTTGGGTATTTTCAGGTCGTTGTGTGAAGTGCCGCTTGGGCACAGCATGGAGCGCTGGGCCGAAAGCCGGGGCTACTGGAAATCCCAACGCAGATCCATGGCCGATCTGTACCCGTTTGAAGATGACGGCTGCGAGTTGCAGCTGCGCAACGGCGACGGAAGGAGGTTGTTCGGGAGATGCTCAGTTAGGAATCTTGGCGGGGCAGGAGAGGCGAGCTTCAGGTCGCGAGTTTGGGTGCCCACTGGTGCCTCAGGGTGCCAGCCGTCTGCAGCCACCAAGCTTGGCAGGGCAGCAGAGTGCAGTGGGGGTCTTTTCGAGGTTCCGTTGTCACGTCGCGTCAGCCACTTTAACAACGTCATGCCTTGAACCCCCCAAGTTTGCCTGTAAGCCGTGCAGATTGGAATCATCTGATTTCGAGCGCGGCTTCCCAACCTGGCCCTTTTTTTGTTCGGTTGAAGGGCATATGCTGTCTAGCTATTTTCTTGACACGCCAAAACCCTGCTTATCGTGCAGTGCTGAAGAAACTGGTGGTTGCCCGAGTAGGTGGTCTTGACTACTGTTTGGGTCTCGGCCGAGGGTTTGGGATCCGATCCCCATTGTGGTACGATAGGATGATGGCCCTAAGGGTACGCGAGAGTAAATATCGCAGAAGCAGGTTTTAGGTGGTTGCCATCGAGTGCATGATGCCCTAGCGAGGGGGGCTCGCCCTCATTTCATGTATGTACAGAGAGAAAATGAGTAATGTGAATTCGGAATTCCAGGAGCGAAAGGGAGTCGCAGCTTGAGTCACTTTGTGTTCGTTTCACCACCATCATTTGTTTGCATCTCTGCAACCGCCAGGTCGCACAATTCCATGGCTTTGATCACTGATTCAGGGAATCGGGCGGACTGGCTGTTGGCTCTTGATCTCCATCGCACAATCCGTGATAGTGAGTGGCCGAGGAAGTTGCGAAGGACAGTGTCACTTCCATTTAGTCTCGCAATGGTGTCACAGGTAAGACAATGCTCCCGCCTTCAATGCTTCTGAAACGAGGAATCGAGAAAACGACTGGAATGTTGCCTCCTTACCCAGGCATCACCCAGTGTGCCAAAGGAGTTGTCTCTAATGGGGCGGAAGATGTTTGAGACTCGCTATTCACCCCATCTGCGACTGCCCGTTGTCACCTTCTTGCCTGCACACTTCTAGTGCGCTTTGGAGCACGGGTAGTTGCAAAGGCTGCAAACCTTTCGGCTGGCCGTGTGGCTGCAGAATTATCACGGGTTATTCTTACGTGCCGACCTTGAGAATTAGGGACTGGCAAATGTGAACACCTTCCGAGTAAGTTTCTTCCCGGCGTTCAGTGGCATTGTGTTTCTCGGACTCGGCTGTTCTTGATACTTACTATTCTCGTTATCGACCATTTGTTCGTATCGGAACAGTCACCAACTCGTGGCGTACTTTTTTCCGGCCTACCTAGGTGCTAACAAGACCACCAACTAGAAGCTGTTACGAAGCCCGCAACAGTCGGGAATTTCCAACGGCTTTGAGCGAGGCGCACCAAATACTCTATTTCACCTACTTACAAATCCCGCTCAACATGTCATCGTCGACTACCGACTCTCGAGAGCGGCCGATGTCGGAAAACTCGGCCTCCTCGCCCTCCAGAGCGACATTCAAGACCTTTGGCCAAGAGTACCAGTACGCCGAAACCTTGCAGAATCCTTTCCCCGAAGTCATATTCTCCGGGCCGGCAAATACAGCTCACAACGCAGCATCGACCTCGCCAGCCGCGGTCGGTGGCATCGACGGCACCAACGACAGCCCAGCCGATCAGGACGCTGGTTCTTCCCTCCGCTTTGGAACACCGGGTAGCAAGGAGCCAGCGATGCACGAGGATGTTTGGGTTGAGCCCGCCGAGGCGCCCTGGTACAAGACCATCTCGCGGGGAAGGTGGGCCGCCATCATCATCTGCACCGTGGGCATCACCGGCGTCGTGCTGGCGATCCTGGGCGCCATGAACAAGCTGTCAGGAGAAAGGTCCGACTCCAGCGACCCCAGCCCCGATTTCCCGACACCCATCGATATGTCCGCTGACCAAACCAGCTCCTCCAATACCCCGTCTCCCGCCGAGAGTACGTCGGCCACTCCCACCACGTTCGTGACCTCAACCACCTCAGGCATCACAAAACCAACAGTAAGCAACCACCCTCCCCACCACTCCCCAGATCCCCCAGCCTCCGTCCCCCCAACCATACACCCTCCATACCCCCCTAAACTAACACCCAACCCCCCCACCAACACAGAACACCCCCACCACCAAAATCGACTGCCACGACCCCTCCAGCTTCCTCACCCCGATCTCCTGGATCGGCACCACCGTCGGCGCCTACAAGACCGAGTTCGCCTCGACCGGCCACCAGGCCGCCTCGGGCTGCTGCAGCGCGTGCCAGGGCCGCGTCGAGGGCGGGTGCGCGGGCTGGCTGCACAACCCCAGCTCGCAGTTCACCCCCTGCACGCTGGTCGTGATCGACGTCGACCAGGCCGACAAGGGCGACGCTAAGAACTGCCCGCGCGGCCGCGCGGCTACGACGTTGTTTCTGGCGGGCGTGGCGGAGGATGGGGGGAATGGCACCGCGGGCATGGGGCCTTGCGCGTTGGAGGGGCATGTTGGCTGAGTTGGGTTGAGCTGGGGGTTACTGCCTATCTGCGATGCCTATGGTGGAGGGAAGGATGTAGTGTATTGTATTGTATGGCTCTCTTTTTTTTGTTGCTCCCCGATAGGGTGGGGGGCGGCTGTTCTTCTGGCGCTGCGGATGGCACGGCAGCAGGAAGGGGAAATCTCGGGACGGCGTTTGTTTGCTCTGGGCGGGATGACATAGCAAGAGATAGATACCACGGTGACGGATTCGGATTCGGGGCAGAGAAATTGACATCTTCGGCATATACCCATCATTCATGGATCGCGCTGCATTTCCGGTCAGTCGCCGTCGTGATTGCTTGGTCTGACTAGCTCAGGAACGGGACAAGGCAAGGCAAGGCGGAAGACAGAAAACGTACAAGTACATGGAATTCCCAACCTGTCTATTCGACCATTACCAACCTGCTTCAGCTAAACCCGGCCCATGACGTCTGTTGCAGGCACATAAGAGAGAAAATATGCGGCAGGGCAAGGCTCAATATCAAGGATCCCCTCGTCACTTCAGCTTTTTTGTCTGTTCCATTTCCATTTTCCACCCTAGGCTGAAATAACTCCCGCTGTCCTACACAGTACCCACGAAACCACCCACCCCTAATCCAATACACGCAGCAAACTCACCCACCCCCTCCCGCTTAGAGACGGAGCATCTTGGCGGCGTACTGCTCGATGAGCGCCTCGGTAGGGAAGCTCATCTCCTCCAGCTTCTGGGCGTACGGGGTGGGGACGTCGGCGCCGGTGACACGCTGGGCCGGGCCGTCAAGGTAGTCAAAGGCGTACTCCATGGTGAGGGCGAGGATCTCGGCGCCGACGCCGAAGGCGGGGAAGCCGGACTCGACGGCCATCAGGCGGTGCGTCTTCTTGACCGACTTGACGATGGACTCGATGTCGAGCGGCTTGATGCTGCGCAGGTTGATGACCTCGACCTCGACGCCGTACTTCTTCTTGAGGTTCTCGGCGGCCACGAGCGACTGCCCGACGCAGCGGGAGAGGGTCACCATGGTCAGGTCCTTGCCGGCGCGCTCGATCTTGGCCTTGCCGAAGGGCAGGACGAAGTCGTCCTTCTGCGCGGCCTCCGACATGGGGAAGGACTGGCCGTACAGAAGCTCGTTCTCGAGAACCACCACCGGGTTGGGGTCGCGGATGGCGGCCTTGAGCAGACCCTTGGCGTCCTCGGCCGACCAGGGGGAGACGACCTTGAGACCGGGGATGCTGCCGTACCAGGCCGAGTAATCTTGCGAGTGCTGGGCACCGACACCGGCGGCGAAGCCGTTGGGGCCACGGAAGGTGATGTTGCAGGGCTGGATACCGCCGGACATGTAGAGGGTCTTGGCGGCCGAGTTGACGACCTGGTCGATGGCCTGCATGGCGAAGTTGAAGGTCATGAATTCGCACTAATGCAAAATTGCGTCAGCGTCTTCTGTGTTTTGCAGTTCCATTTTTGGGCGCTTATCTCGCTGCACTTACTACAGGGTGCAGCCCGCTCAGCGCGGCGCCGACGGCCAGACCGGTAAAGCCACTCTCCGTGATGGGAGTGTCAATAACCCGCTTCTCGCCGAAACGGTCTAGTAGGCCCTTGGTGACCTTGTATGCGCCGTTGTACTGGGCAACCTCCTCGCCCATCACGAACACCTTCGAGTTGGCCTCAAGCTCCTCCGCGAGCGCCTCGTTCAGGGCCTCGCGGACTGTGTACTCCTTCACACCGGAGGCATCGGCATATGTCCGTTTTTGTAAGCTGGGCACAGCGGCGGCTCTGGTGAAGAAGGGAGTGGTCGCAGTAGGGCGAATGGCGGAAGCACGGGCTGTGGCAGCGAGCCGGGCCGCTGGCCGGAGGTAGCGCGACATGGTCGAGGTTTTGTGTTGGGGAAGAAGATAAGGAGGAAGGAAGGGCCGGAGTCTGGAAAGGAGAACTCCAGGCGGTATATTAAACTCAATTGCAATACCCGCTCGCGGTACGGAACGAGAGGGATCAACGAGACCGGCAAGAATGGAAGAAGTGGTGATGCAGGATGTGGGAGGCGCCCAGAGGGAATTTTTCTTGCATCGGGCAATTGAGAAGCTTGGGACCAGCATCCGGACTTTTGACGTTGAACCCCAACGAATCAACCCGCGCTAGTGCAAGATTGGCTTAGTGGGCTGGACCCTGTGCGATTGTCCGCGAGCTTGGTCCGCTAAACTTCAGGTTTGACAGCTGAGCACTCCACTGCGCCGATAACGGTGGAGATCTTAGCGCAGAAACAAGAGACGATTAACAGAGTCCAGACGCTTGATGAGATGGCTCATTCAGGGATATTTACTGCTAAATAGTCATTACACGCTGTGCAAAAGAAGGGTAGGTGTCGCTCGGGACTCCGTGTTGCGGTGGTTTGTGTGACGCTGACGCTTCGACCTGTTAAGCTACCATCACACAGTCGCAGGTTGAGTTGGCCAAAAAAAATATCTATTACGGTGTATATACATGAAGGCGGTGGGCAGGGTGTCGCCAGATCCCGTTGACGATATTCCCGGTCCCGGGGTATTAGTACTGAGTATACCATTCCAAAACCATCCCACTGCATTTACCCATCCACATTACAATGCAGTCCTTTAATCGTCCCATCGTAGCATATGCAGAGAGTCATCCCATAACGAGGCGCTTAGTTGGCGGGCTTGCGGCCAACCATGAGGTACATCGGGGTGAAGAGGTCCTTCTTGGCGCCGGCAACGAGGCCATCGGCGCCCTTGGCGAGCGAGTCGGCCGTCTTCTTGGTCCCCTTGGGAGCAAGGCCGATGGTCTCGAGGAGACCGGTGAACACGTGCACCGCCCGGCGGCCGGTGTGGGTCATGCGGAGCACGGTGAAGAGATCCCAGTACGACTGCATGTACTTGGTCTCGCCGGCAATACCCCAGTACCACGGGATGGAGTCACCGCGCTTGGTGAGATCCTCGTGGTGCATCAGCTCGAAGCCGGCGGCCTTCATGGCGGCGAGACCCTCAGAGATGGTCACCATGTTGGAGATGCCGTTACCCTCCTCAATCGCGAGGCGGATGTCACGGTGCTCCAGGTTGTTGTTGTCGTAGTTGTCCGTCATCAACCACTCGTAGACACCGAAGACGCCGCCGGGCTTCAGTACACGGTAGATTTCGCTGTAAACACCCTCCAGCTTGGGGGCGTGGACGGTGGCCTCGATGGCGTAGACGGCGTCGAATGACTCGTCAGCGAACGACATTTGCTGTTGAGGTTAGCGCGGGTTCTGTGGTTGTGTGTGATCGGCGTGCTCATACCATGAAGTCGCCCTTGACGTATTTGAGCTGGTTCGAGAGACCCTCCTGGGCCGCATACCGCGTGGCACGCTGGATCTGGTAGTCGTTGTTGTTGAGGCCCGTGATGTGCGCATCGGTGAACTTGGCAATCTCTCTTGCCGGCCCACCAATACCGCAGCCAACGTCGAGAACCTTCATGCCGGCCTGGATGCCGACCTTCATGGCAAGGTAGTGTTCGTGGCGCGCAATGGCCTGGTAGAAGGACTCGCCGATCGAGTACCGGCAAAAGTGGAAGCTCTGGCCCCAGCCATACTCGTACAGGTCGGTGGCAAGGTTGTAGTAGCTGCGCGGGGAGGAACGGTTAGTGTCATGCCTCGGCCAGGAGATGTGATGAATCGTCTGAACTTACTGCCTTGTGAGAGTAGCATACTCCTTCGTCCGCGCCTGGAGCGAGTCAGTATGTGCCACGGTTGGGCTGTTGGCGGTGAACCCACCTCTCTGTCGGCATCGGTCTCGGTCTCCGCCCTCTTGTTGTCAAAGTGCTTGAAGTACTCGTTGACAGCAAGCTCCTTGGCGCCCTTGTCCTTGGAAAGCATAGCAGCGAAACCACCAGCGGCCTCGGTCGACTTGCCGTGGAGGGCCTTCATGAAGGCAGCATCGCGCTGGTGGTCCTCCTTTTCGAGGGCGGCTTTGGCGAGAGGAGCCATTGTGAATTGGTGGGTATTAAAGCGGTGAGTTAAAAAGTCTTGATTGAAAATGAGGAAGGAGAATGGAAGGTGAGAAGGTAGGAAGGGAAATGGTATTCTGGTGTGTTTGTTGTCACGAAAGAAAAAAAGTTTCACGGGCCCCTATTAATTATAGGCGTTAGACGATGGCTCTGTCAAAGGGGCCAGGGTGCCCGATAGCCGACGCCAATCTAACGAATCTCGTGGCTCAATTGGAGGGACGTGAATTCTAAGGGGCGCTCCACACTGGCACATGCAAATCCAAGCCTGAATTCAGGAACTAGAGTGGCGGGCCAATAAACAACACGAAAGACCGCGACTTCAAAGATGCGAACGCGGGCTCGCATTCGGGTTTAACCATGAAACTATCGACCTTAAATACTTAAATAGCACCTTGCCCCCGAGAATTTGGAGTATTCAGGTTGCCAGTGGAACTCAAACCCGTTTTCGCGTTGGTGGCCTTGGGAAACATTGTTTGGAAACGCGAATTCGAAGGGGAAGGCGGTGTCGCGAAAAGAACTCGAACACGAATAAGAAACGCACGGACCACGTATTGACCACATGTCAGCCACATCTGCCAAGAAAGAGTGGCGGTAGATAAGGCTTATCAATCAACCAGCCACTGGAGCCTTCCAAACTCGCCTCATTCATCGCCAAAGTCGAGTCCAATCTTCGATTCGATCATCATCAACCACCCCACGCGCGCAACCATCACACCTCATTCCTGCGACAGGCGCCTTCCGATCACTACCACTATCCCGACGCCTTTCACGCGAAACCCCAACCCCCAAAAACCACGATGCCACCACAAATCAAACAAGACCTGAACCGATCCGGGTGGGAAACGACCGACTTCCCGTCCGTGTGCGAGAACTGCCTACCCGAAAACCCCTACGTCAAGATGCTCAAGGAGGACTACGGGGCCGAGTGCAAGCTGTGCACGCGGCCCTTCACCATCTTCAGCTGGTCCGGCGACGGGCGGGCGCAGGGCCGCAAGCGGCGCACCAACATCTGCCTGACCTGCGCGCGCCTCAAGAACGCCTGCCAGTGCTGCATCATGGACCTGCAGTTCGGCCTGCCCATCGTCATCCGCGACAAGGCCCTCGAGCTGATCGCCCCCGGCCCGCAGAGCGAGATCAACCGCGAGTATTTTGCGCAGAATAATGAGAAGGCCATTGAGGAGGGGAGGGCGGGTGTGGAGGAGTATGAGAAGGCGGATGAGAAGGCGAGGGAGCTGTTGCGGAGGCTGGCGCAGAGCAAGCCGTATTTTAGGAAGGGGAGGGAAGTGGATACGGAGGGGAATCTGGTTGGCGGGGGGAGCGCGACGGGAGGGAACCCGGCGGTCGGTGCGGGGCTGGGTGGCCCGGGGCCGATACGGACGAGGGACTCGAGAGCGGCGGCGAGGGCAGGCGCGAAGGCTGGTCCGCGAAAGGGGCCGCTCGGCGCGAATGCCCCGCCACCAGAACCGCGGGACTGGATGCCGCCCAACGACCGTAACATCATGTCGCTGTTCGTCACAGGGATCGAGGACGACCTACCCGAGTACAAGATCCGCGACTTCTTCAAGGTGTTCGGCAAAATCAAGTCGCTCGTGGTGTCACACATGACACATTGTGCGTTCGTCAATTATGAGACGCGCGACGGGGCGGAGAAGGCGGCGGCAGAGTGTAAGGGGCGAGCGGTTATTGCGGGTTGCCCGTTGCGCGTGCGGTGGAGCGTGCCGAAGGCGATTGGGACAATGGACAAGGAGGAGCGCACCGAGATGCTGCGCGATGGGCGGTCGGCTTTCCCGCAGGCGAACCGAAGAGGCCCCCAAAAGGCTATCGAGGGTGGGGCCGCGCAGGGCGGCAGCTCGACTACTGCTGAGGGGGACGACACCTCGGGGCTTGTCGTGGCTGCGCCGCCGGGGGCAGCCGATGTACAATACGCCAGCTTGTCTGGCAACTAGGCTTGGCTCCTGTTTTCTTTCGGCTTGCATGGCGTTTGGGTTGCTGGTTTGGGTTGGAACGGCAAAATTAATCTTTGGTGCATGACTGTTGGGCATGATGTATATTCTGTTGTTACATTGAGGGGTATCATAGACGGCTATACAATACGCGGCAGGGTGCCTGACCGACGGCTGCGTTTTTGCGGTTCCATACCGCTCCCCGTCTCGACAAAGCTATTGTTCCTATCTCTTTCGCTACCTCTCAGAGCAGCACTTGACACCGTCCATCTTGGTGTTATTGTTCCCCATTTTGATACTATCGTTGTCCCCCCGTTCGGTATGTTCATGAATGCGGAGTTCTGAGAGAAATCTGGTCAGCGGTAGGCTAAAATGGCATGGTGGTGGTGGTGGTGGCCTACTGTATGTGCCCCCCTCCTCTCGCTTCCCTTGTACGAGGTTGGCTTTGAGAAAGCTGGCAACTTCCTGGGCATGTTGGATCGCAGGTTGTATCGACGGGTCGGAGGGTGACAGAGACGCCTTATCGCGGAACCCCTGGCGGATTGATTGCTTCGCAGCGTCGAGCGTTCGCACATCGCCTGCCCGATTTCACATGTGTTAGCCGTGGATGCCGGGGGAAGTAAATGTCGGGTCGGTCTTCGGTACCTTCAAAGGCAATCCTCGCCGCACGCATAAGTTGCCTGTATGCTGTCAAAGCCGCCATTGTATGTGTGTTTGCTGAAAACCGTCTCCTTGGGTTCGTCTTTCTCGATTGTCTGTAGAATCGGAAAGGTCCTAGATGTGCCTGTCGCAAATGTTTAAGTTGCCGCCGCAGCGAGGCAAACTTAGGTGGGCCGGCAATCGGATTTGGCCTGATTGGGTGAGATAAAAAGATTCGGTGGGGCACCCCGGTCGGGCAGGATCAAAAAAATATTCCAAGCGACAGCCAAAACTGAGCTGCCCCTCCAACCTGCACCAATCTGCGATATTCAGACATTCCGCTCGTCACCACAACGAAATGGAAGCTACTGTCGTACCACTTCCGCTCCCCGCCCTTCCTGAGGGCTGGGAGTCCGAGAACAACTTCATTGCCAAGGGCAAGATTACCAGCTTCACACAGCGCACTCTGGAACCTGTTGGCCCGTATTTCCTCGCCCACGCCCGCCGTGCCCGCCACAAGCGCACTTTCTCCGAAGATGACCGGATACAGGCTCAGGAGCGCGCCAAGAAGGTCGAAGACAATGACGATGGCGAGATCAGCGAAGCTGAGGACCCCATGATGCTCCAGCGCGAGGCCAAGGACTGGAAGTCGCAGGACCACTACAAGGTTCTCGGCCTGTCCAAGTACCGCTACAAGGCCACCGAGGAGCAGATCAAGCGCGCTCACCGTAAGAAGGTGCTGAGGCATCACCCCGATAAGAAGGCCGCCGCCGGTCGTGCCGACGACGACAACTTCTTCAAGTGCATCCAGAAGGCCACCGAGGTGCTCCTCGACCCCATCAAGCGCCGTCAGTTCGATTCGGTTGACGAGGAGGCCGATGTCGAGCCGCCCACCAAGAAGCAGTTGGCTAAGGGCAACTACTACAAGTTGTGGAGCCAGGTCTTCAAGTCCGAGGCCCGCTTCAGCAAGGTGCACCCGGTGCCTACCTTTGGCGACGACAAGGCGACCAAGGAGGATGTTGAGAACTTCTACAACTTCTGGTACAACTTCGACAGCTGGCGTTCATTCGAATACCTGGATGAAGACGTTCCGGATGACAACGAGAACCGCGACCAGAAGCGCCACATGGAGCGCAAGAACACCAACGCTCGCAAGAAGAAGAAGGCCGAGGACAACGCTCGCCTCCGCAAGATGCTCGACGACTGCTCCGCCGGCGACGAGCGCATCAAGCGCTTCCGCCAGGAGGCCAGCGCCGCCAAGAACAAGAAGCGTTTCGAGCGTGAGGCCGCTGAGAAGAAGGCCGCCGAGGACGCCCGCCTCAAGAAGGAAGCCGAGGAGAAGGCCGCCAAGGAGGCGGAGGAGAAGGCCAAGACCGACCGCGAGGCGAACAAGAAGGCTAAGGAGGCGGCCAAGAACGCTGTCAAGAAGAACAAGCGTGTGCTGCGTGGCTCGGTGAAGGACGCCAACTACTTCGTCGAGGGCGACGCGTCTCCGGCGACCATCGACGCCGTCCTCGGCGACGTCGAGCTGATCCAGGCCAAGATCGACGCCGACGAGATCGCCGCTCTGGCTGGCAAGCTCAACGGCCTGAAGGTGGCCGACGAGATCAAGGGCGTGTGGAAGGGGGAGGTCGAGAGGCTTGTCGGTGCTGGCAAGCTCCAGGAGGGCGAGGCCAAGGCGCTCTCTGCTTGAAGGATGTGATGGGGTGGATTAAATAAACGACGTCATCTACGATTGCATGATGGAGGCTGATGAAGGCTAATAGAGGCGTTGGGAGAGTGTTCTGCTCCACCGGCTGGTGTCTGGTGCCAACCTCTATAAAAAGTGTTTCACTCAGTGTTACCTCAACATCCAATGTTCTGCCTGTGTCAAGCATACCTATCCTCATGTGCACGTATAACTACACGTCGATGTTAGCATGTGGTCATTTCTTCTTTGCACCAGCGCCACAGCTACTTGGGTGACAAAGAGCAGATAAGGTATCCATGCACCCACCAACGACTTCTGTTTATGCATGTTCCATCTCATTCAAGATCCCTGTGGGATGTGAGTACTCTTTTAAGATCGCTCAAAGCCGCCAGTGTCGAGTTCCCTCATGATATTATGAACGGCAAAGCCCTCCGCGTGGTCAAATGCCCTTAAGGCGGTAGGCGTCTGTGCTCCGCATCAACTGGTCCATTCTGGCCCTTTCGTGAGAACTAGCCTGTACTTTATCCTGCAAAGAATTGTACTGCAGTATTCTTCACCTCCCGTGAGAAACAACGAAGCAGAAGGAAAGGAACATCACGCAGTTGAAGTCCCTTGTCCTGTGACTTTCCAGCACTTATACCGAGCTTGGATTGCAACCAGCGTGGCCTTAGCGGTTGAGATTCCGTCAAGTATCACAAAATGTGTGACTTGATAGGTACACCACCATAAATATACCAATAAAAACCAAAGTTCAAGGTATCATTCCCTGGCATCAATGCATCAGAGCTAATCTCAGATATCTTCCTCTCGTTTCTGGCAAACTTGAATAACGACACACACACCAAGCCACCATGACCAACCTTAAGTTCCGCTTGGCCAACAAAGGGGACTTGGAGAAATTGATACAAATTAGCATCGGCCCTAGCAACGATAACCAAGGAATCCTCACTAGGTACCCGCTGGCAGACAACACTCAGCATCCCGACACCATCCCTGCGGCTTGGGAAGATGCTATCCTCGACTTTATTTACAGTGAAGGCGGGTGGTACACCTGCGTAGTGGCAGAAGTGGAGGAGACGCAAGAGATTGTTGGATACAGCGTCTGGGAATGGTACGAGTACGACGAGAAGTACAAGAGAATTGACGAGGCCTACAGGCCGACCAAGATCCAGGCAATTTGGGATTCGATGGGTACGTTTCATGCTATTAGGGATGCTTCCCCATGCGTGATTACCCTTGGTCATCGCTAACGTATGGTAATGTCAGGCGCCGAGGAACCAACACATCGGCCTCCGCGGTCGTACGGCCCTGAAGCATATCAAGACCCACTGCTGCAGGCTAGATGGCACGCTGAAGGGCCGGGAAGCAAGTACGATCTTCCCCACGAAGCCCTTCTTGTCACCTCGGGCTCGACAAGCGTTTCCCAGTTCTGGCAGATCGACTATGTAGCGGTAGATCCGCGCCCCGAGCATAGCGATGTGTGGGAGAAGCTGATCAGATGGGGGCTTGAGATGGCGGAGAAGGAGACGTTGTCGGTGGTTGTGGCCTGTCACCCGTTAGAAATGGGCCTCTACCACCACCTTGGGTTCAAATATAGGGGCTCCTTGATGACCGGTGTCTTTGGAGGGGCCGGGGGGCTCGAGCTGGAATGCTTCCAAAAGGATCCTAAGCCAGCGGAGCCGCAGACGGAGACGGCCGTGGAAAGCCAGACGGGTCCGAGTCAAGTCGGTTTAAATCAAGGACAGGAGGAAGATACAGCTCCCTAGTAGTAGCAGATGTAGTGTGGCCCACTCTGGCCACGCAACCTCCTGAATGATCTCATATGACATCCAGTACTTAACTACTCATGGACGTTGACATCCCTCGGAGGTGTGACATTGATCTACTCGTAACCCAACATCAAGCTTGACGTGTCCTCCTCGCAATATTCCACCTCAACCCCTGAACCACCCCTTCCCTTCCACCATCCTCCCCGTCAACCCCCACCACCCTCATCATCATTTACTCATAAACATAACAAAACGGCCCATCCACCACACTGACCAGCTCCTTAATCGGATACACCTTATCGGCCACCACCCCCAAAAACACCGGATCCTCCAAACTCTGCATCCTCCCCCCACCAAACATACTCGTCCCCCCCGCAATGACCTGCGTCCTCTTCGCCAAATCCTGACTCTGCCAAATCGTCCACGTTCGATCAATCATGCCATGGTGCACCCAAAACGCGGGATCATTCGGCGACGTATAGAAATCACCACCCGGATCACCCGCAATGGTAAAGTGCCCCGCGCCGTGCACGCCCATGCCGCCGCCGCCGATGCCGAACCCGCCCGTGCCCTGCATCACCGTCTGGAAGGTGCCGATGTCGGCGGACGAGGTGATCAGGCTGACGATGTCTTGCGTGCGCGCGTACTTGCTGGAGAGCTGGTTGGAGATGTCGCGGCGCAGGCAGCGCGGGTTGTCGCCGTAGCCGTCGGTGCGCGGGTTGCGCGGGGGGGCGGGGTCGACGGAGGGGGAGACGGGGCCGAGGTGCACGACCATGCTGGAGGGGGGTGTTAGAGTGGGATGGTGATAGACTATGTCGTGGATTAAGGGACTTACTCCTTGAAGGGTCCCTTCTGGACGCAGCCACCACCGTTGCCTGCCGGCACCATCCCCGACGCCTTGTGGTCGATCTTCTCGCCGTTGCCGCTCAGCGAGGTGTCGCTGCCGTCGAAGATGGGCGATGTCTCGGGGTCCTGGGCCCAGCGTCCCCAGTCCCAGTACTATGGGGTTGTTAATCGACGATACATGATGCCAACAGGGTTGGGGAGGCCCACAGGCTGGGTTCCGTTATACCCGCACTCGGTCTGGAGCACACGCTCAAACGCCCAGGTGTAGTAGCGGTGCCACGACAGGAAGTTACCCTGAGAAGAGTTAGCGTTATCACTAGCCGCAGGCCTCGGGGACGGGAGACACATACGGTGCCGTGGATGGACATGGTCTGGTTCATGTGGACGACGACAAAGTCATCGTACCGCGACTTGGCGCCGGGGAACTTGGTAGCGTCTAGCTTGGACGGCTTCTTCATGATGCACAGCATGGCGGCGATGTACGCCTTCCTGTCGTCGGCCGACAGGTCACCCCTAGTTCCGTTAGTCGAGGTTCCATCCAACTAATAAGAGCATGACTTACCATTCGCGGCGCACTTTGAGGTTTTCCTTAGTGCATGTCTTTGACTTGGCAAGCTGGGCATCGATGTTGGGTCTGCCCTTGTTCTGGAGATCCAACACTGCATCGCCCGACACGAGGCCGGCGAGCAGGAGCCAGGGGATGACGAGCATCCCGGCGAGTGAGAGACGAGCCATGGTGGCTACGCTAACAACAACAGGCTTGGTTGACGAGAGAGTTCCTCCTAGAAGAAAAAGCAGGCGGATGGTCCAGCATTATAACCTTCCTGGGCCCCCATGTTTGCCCGGCTCGAGCTTTTCCCCCCCCCGGGGGCTCCGCTTCTCGGAACGTTACTATCTTCCAGACGATCACCGCTTTGCCGCGCTACAAGCCCCTGCCCGGGATGCTCGATCGGCAGATAACATGGTGGCGCTAAAGATGCGCCTGATGCGCCTACAACTATACCATGTAAGGGTGTGAATTAAAGATGTAAACAAGGATGTCGTCGGCTACCCATGGCCCCATGGGTCATGGCATGCAGCAAGTCAAAAGCAGTGTAACTCTCGGAGCGCCCTCTTTCGGATCCCGGCAGATGCGAGCAGCCTCAAGAGCTTCCATGCTGTGCGATGGATGGCTCCTGGAAGCCCATGTAAGCGAGGCATCCACCCGGATGTCAGCCTGCTGCCGCGTCTTCAAATTAAACCCTGTGGGTTGGCTCGCTAGGGAACTGGAAGCGGGTGGCTGGCGTGGGCTCAAAAATAGTCCGAACAACGGCCGGCAGAAGAAGCGGTCCAGGTTCCGGGCAGCAAGAAAAAACTAAGTTGTATCGGTTGGTAGTTGGGTGCATGGGAGTATAACGGTGAAACAACCCCAGCCCGGGACCAGTCGGAGACTCCAGCTCTTGGTATCCAGTTCGCCGGGAGAGGGACGGTGGGCTCGGCTGCCGACTGGTCCGGGTTAATTCGTGCTTAATATATTTCGTCAGCGGGCAAATCTGGGGTAAAATACCCAAATTCCGTGGGGTTATGGCTATACCGCCTTGCAGCCACTGGGTGACTGGCCACTCTGGCCCACCAATATGATTTCCTGCTTTTGATTCAAACTTTGCATCGTTGGGCGCGTGGTCGGTTGCCGGCTACCCCATCCTGCGCAATAAGACGACTCTTGGGGGGCTCTACTTTGATCAAGGGGGGGGAATAAAGTCTGACTGATGACCTCTCCGGATGCATGAGAGCACTATGAACTCGGTTCTTGGAGGCCGAACCACGGCTCGCCCATGATGCCGCCACCTCGCTTCATGCAAACAACGTAGCACGTCCATCCAACACGTCGCTCCGAGCCCTTGGCAGAGGATCCTCGGCTATTTGCGCGACTTGTCGTCCCCTGGTTTTAGAAGGCGGTGCAGGTGTAAAATAATGAGGTTGAATAATATTCATCATCGTTCTAATGCTTGAAAACGGGCTCTATGACAGGGCTGGGAGCCTCTATTACACATTGGCGAGAATTGATAATTTGGGCGGGGGGGAGGATGGAAGGAAAAGGGGTTGGAGGGCTTCGCGAAGGTTCTTCCGATCGACATGTGCATTCTCAAAACGTCCAAAAGTACCCGGAAACCGCCGTGGGAGGGTGTTATGTAGATTAAACTCAAAGAAGAAGGACCCAAGAGCCGCTTCTAGAAAAAATTGCGTGATATCCAATATACCATCAGTGACCACCCTACTATCGCAAAGTGACAGTCCCTTCCAGGATGTGTTGTTGCTGAGCAGAAAGATCTTCGCTTTGCCCGCTTGGCGCCGCGGAGGAATTTACATTCCCTCTCTCATCCTGCCGCTCAGAATCTTGAGCGGAAGAGATCCGGTTCGGGTGATCTGCCGAACCTTGTCACGGGAAATCCGGACGATACCACCTGAACATCATGTCTGAAAGGGCTGACGCAACTGCCCGCTCTCGGCGAAAATATAAGAGAGAAAAGTATCGGGATGTGGTCGCTTTCCGCACGACAGGCAGCTTGGCAATACCACTTTCGAGGTCATCTGCGAAGTTGGGTTGCGGTTCAAACTTAGGAAGAACGTTGGGCACTGAGTCTAAACGCCGCTCCATGTTTATCCTTTCATCAGGCCATCTACAAAGAGGGAGCCGTTATGAGGATGTGGTACGAGACAGGGAGTGTTTACATTGGAAACACCAAGAGATTGTGAGGGTCATGGATCTCCTTGATTTGGACTGACAGGCGAGCTCAACATAAAACCAGTTACGGCTCATCGAAGCCAAGGTCAGGCTATCACCTCCTCTCTCCCCTTCTTCGACCCTGCCTTTTCCTCTCTATCTTGTGCATGTACCTTGGCTGGCTCCGTATTATGAAGGCATTGGTTTTCGCCCTTTATCTTCCTTTGTTTTACCCAAGCTGGCATCTCCATATGCTGTACCGGCGGGACAGTCAGCCAGTAGCTTAGACATTCTGATTATGTTCGTAGGTAGTTTTCTTTATCGTCTGAGAGTTGGGTGGCTGTAATTAAAACTCACACTTTTCAGTCCATCGCCTTATATAAATCTTGCCGTTCAATCCCTTTTCGCGCATCAAACTTTTTTCTCCTTTTTGCGCGTTACACTCCCCCCCAGGCGTCAAATCGACTGCCACCAAGATTTGATATCATTTGTACGCGCCACGCCTGAGTGTTGAGGGTAGTTGGAAACCTGGAGCCGCCGCGATGCCCCGGGTCTCGAAGAAGGGAAGGATACAAGTGTTATGGAACGGCCGGCGATACTTTCCACAATGTGCGCCGTTCAAACAACCTGATGCGGACCTTATCGCGAGACGAAAGTTGGGGAATCAAGAGCTCGGTGGGACTGCAAGCACCACCATGACTGAGGATGAGCTACGGAACTTTACCTTGATATACCCCCGTTTATATCAAGTTGCCAAACTATCGCAGGCCCGTATCCGTGCCTGGGCCCTCTACAATAAAGATGTTATCAAGCATTGGGATGTGGGTGACTTCTTTAAAACCAAGGCCGCTGATATACGCGACGGCACGGAACCAAGAAACGCTGGTTGTCCCCCAGAAGTGATGGACATGTGGAAGAATCGCAAGGACAATGTTGAAGAGCTCGACGAGTGTTTAAGTGCAATCCAAGCGGCGGCTTCCCGACTAGAGTCGCTGTCCGGCGGCTTGAAGAACGACGATTTGATCAGGAAGGAGATGTTTACTTTAGCACAAACACTGAAAACCAACTTGGAGCGGACATACCGAGTAAAGGATGTCATTTTACAGAATTTAACTAACAGGACTATCTCGAATAGCTGTGGAAAAAAGCGTGGACACAGCCTAGTGGAAGACACGGAGCGGAACGAGGATAGAGACCAACGAAACCTGCGGGCAAAGCACGCAGATAGCCTGGATAGCCCTGAAGACGACTGTGGCATCACTCCCGAGCACGGGACGTTGATGTCGGACTTCAAAGACGGTGCCAACGCCAAAGAGTGCCAGACCAACCCCCAGGGTGACAGCCCGGAGAATCCCTTGTTGGTCCCCTGTGACGAGCCCGTTGGAGACCTCGGCTCGTAGTTTGACATCGGGCTTCTGGATCCAGACCAGCTGTTCGAATGGGAGTCAAGCAAGTATTCTGACGAGCCATTCACCAACTTCATGCAGGACCCGCATGATTTTGAGAAGCTTTTGTGGTCCTTAGCCTCTGAGGAGCAACAGGCAGAAGCCGCGAACAGTCAGGCCAGAGGAAACAAGGGTAAAATCAAGATCCACGGCGGCGTTGAGGAGTGCACAAGCACGAGGCCGACGGTCCGGGGACCTGCGAGTTCACAGAAACAGCAGTTCTATCGATAGGGGAGGGCCTGGTAACGGAATTTCGGGTACGGAACTTAGGATACGTATATAAAAGAAGAATGATCGGATGATCCGAGGCGAACGATAATATGTTGTGTGATCCGCTGGTAATGTACAATCATGTACAAGGTATCAATCTGCGGGTCTTACAGGTGGTGGTGATGGGTTTTACTGTTGTCCTCCCCCCTGCGTCTATAACCAGCATCAGCCTACATCTTTGGTACTATCTAGGTATATGTAGTTGGCAGATCTCCAATTTACAGTGTACAGATCACTCCCCACCAAGCTCGATATATAAACAATCACTATAAATCTCACTTTCTCGAGTTACACCCAAGACCGGGATATTTCTCTTTCCTACCAACTAAGTTCCATATAATTAAAGCTGTAACAACTTTCCTCAAAAATACTCTATTTTCTGTTGATATTTGGATTTGGGTCAACGGGACTCATGTTGCTTAGGGTGGGATGGGTACCTAAGTACATGCTCGTGAGACTGGAGATTATCGAGGCAGATTAAAAGGAGGGGATCCCTTCTATTAGGTGTTACTTTACTACCATATTTCTATCTACAGACTTTCGTTCTTAATATAGATATTGTATCTTGCTATGAGCTATTTTGAAGACATTGGGCAACTTTGTGTGATGTGGATACGAGTGTCCCCTATTATGGTTGAGGGCGAGCATGTACATCAAGACATCGTCCAGGCCAGCAGATGAATTATAATTATATTAATGTTTATTGAACAGTTGTCGGTACCTTAGTCATTCGATTTCACAGATATGATTTGTTGTCTTTGTTTTCCAGGAGTCGCATAGCCCCCTATATTTAAACACATCACTTCCCAATTTACCGACTCTTGTATACCTTACCGTTTGAACACCACATCTTTTCCCCACACATTTACTATCACTTCTCGTTTGGTAGCCTTACTAGGCTGAGCCGCTTGTATGTCGAAAGGGCGGAGAAACAGGGCACAGCCTGAGGTGGTCTGGAATGGCCGGACATACCATCCAGGGTCGTGCCCATCGTGGCAGCTTGATTATAGACGTGTATTGAACTACAAGTTGAGGGGGCTAGATGAAAAAAGGCTTGTAAATGTCTCCCTCAGTGAGGGCGAGCTATGAAACCTTTCCTATGTATACCCTCGGTTATATCAAATCCCGCTCAAATCGCAGATGCGCCTCCGGGCTTGGATGCATGGAAATCGATACACTATCCGGGCCTGGGACTTGGGTGACTTTCTCAGAAGCAAGGAAACCGACATGCTCGAGGGCATAAGACCCAGAAAACCCGGTTGCCCTGTTGAAGCCGTGAAATTGTGGAAGGGAAGTCTCGACAATGGCGATACCGAGGATACCCAGGCGTCTGAGTCTTGCCCTGACGAAGCCCGACTGCCACCAACTGAATATGAGCGCTCTCCACAGGACCCTGAAACAAATGAAATTGGGAACAACCTGATCCAGAACGAGGACCGAGACCAAGAGCGCGTCGGAGAAGGGCACCCACAAGACAGAACCTCCGTCTCCAACGCTGACGCCAACGCCATCATCCATGACTCCCTTGGAATTCCCGACCAGTTGTTGGATACGGTGTCTCTAAACCCAAACGGTACGTGCAACGGAGAACCCCTCGCTGGCTCCCTTAACGAGCAAGGCCACGGCCGAGATGGGGAGTGCAACTGTGAGGTTTGGGCTTGTGATATCGACGAACCACAGGAGGTCCCTGTTGAACAACACAAGCCTGTTGAACAGCACAAGGATGAATGCATGTCCGTCGTTAACTGCCCTGACGAGGGGCCCCATAACCATGCCGAAGAGCGCAGCGATGAACTTCCCGCTGGCCATGCTAGCGAGCCACAAAAGGACCATGTCCAAGAGAGCATTGGTGAACCTTCTACTTACCCTGACGTTAGCTTGGAACTCCACGACAACGATAGCCTTCTCGATAATGAGGTCGAAGAGCAATAGAACGCCCATATCCAAGAGCACAACGACAAACTCCCCTCTGGCCATGATAGCGAGGAACAAAATGACTATATCCAAGAGCACAACGATGAATCCTCTTTTGGCCTTGATGTTGGAATGGAAGTCCACGACTACATGCAAGAATAGAACGATTGCTTCCTTTCTGACGAGGCTGGAGAGCAACAAAATGGCCATGTCCAAGAGTGGAACGATGTACAAATACTTGAGGAGCTTGACAAGTTTGACAAGTGGGTGGGCGCCGAGGAGGAGAATCGGGAGGTAGCTGAGCTCAATCTGGTACTAACTGAACCATTCACGTTTGATTTAGATCGTGAGCAAGATCTAACTTTGGATGATGAGGAAGATCTCTAAGTTAAATTTCAAAGAGTTTTGTTAGTAATTATAGAACATACCTGGTCATGTTGTTCTGCTGTTCATGTCTGTTGTCTTGTCCGAGTTCAATCTTGTCACTTTCATGTATTTTGCCTGGTGAATTACCCCTGAGTAGTCCTCGAACAATCACCGGAAAGTTAGATGTTCGTTCACTTTCATGTTCGATTCCGTTCACGGTATCAAAGTTCGATCACGGTAATCAAAGACCCACGGTTTATTTGTTTTGAATTTTCGATTAGTCGTCGACGGCGAGTGCAAATAATGTCGCCGGCCAAGAAAGATTATGACAATTATTTTGTGCGAATCAAATTACAAGTTTCCTTCCCTTTCTCTCCATCATATTCACCTCAACCCATCAAATATCGCCCATCACCAAGCTGATCAAAGATTGCCGAACGAGACTCGTCGAACCATGACACCACCCACCGCTATCTCCCGTCCCCCGAGAAAGGTGGCTGACGAGGTGATCTTCAACGACCGGAAATACCACCCTCAATATCCGCCATCGGAACAGTTCGATGTCTTGACTATCACCCAGGCCTTGTTCAAGATCGGGCGCAAGAAGGGTACAGGTACAGATACCAAGATCAATGAGGCCAGCCTGCGCAACTTTGCCGCGATCTATCCCCGTTTATACCAAGTCCCTCACAAATCGCAAGCCCGTTTCCGAGCCTGGCTGAGCGAGAATGAAGAAACCATCCGGGGCTGGGATGTGGGCGACTTCTTCAAAATCCCCGAAGATGACGCACGCGACGGCACGGAACCCAGGGAGCCCGGCTGCCCCGAGGAGGTGATGGAGGCTTGGAAGCGTGCCATCGGCGAAGACCAAGAGGCGGACCAGGCGTCTGTGAATCAAGAGCTACCAGCGAAGGGCAGCGGCAATGACACCGACAATAACCACGCCAGCAACAGCGGAAGTGGCGGCGGCAGTACGGAGATTGCTCCGTTCATTGGCCAGGGGTCCGACTTTGACCGTGTCGTGCCACCCCCCGCGACCGAATATGCACAAGGTTACGAACAAGGATACCAGGGCGCGATGGCCCTCCCAGCTCTCGAGGCGTCTTTGGGCATGATCAGGGAGGTGGCCTCCCGGCTAGAGCAGCTGTCCGACAGCTTCCACCTGGTGGACAGCGACGCGGTCAAGCAAGAGTTGCTGGCTCTCGCACAGACGATCACCACCAACGTGGATGGCGCGATGCAAGCAGGGGGCATCATCTCCCAGCCGATCGCCGGGGGTGCCGTCTCGGGGTGGGTTGGAAAGAAGCGGCGGCTCAGCTCACTCGCCGACGAGGGCGAAAACGAAATCGAAAACGAGGACGAGAGCCAACGGCGCATCAAAGCAAGGCGCCTGCAATTGGACCTTGCCAGCCTCGAAACCGAGCATGGCCTCGCCGGCGAGCACGGGTCATCCGGCGGCGACCCGAACGGCGGTCCCATCGCCGACGCGTCGCAGAACGACCAGAGCAGCCCAGCGAAGGACGTGCCGCCGCCCCGGGTCGACCCCATGGAACTTCCCATCGACCCACGGCTGTTCCTTGACCCCGACCAGCTGGGCAACGAGTAATCTCTCGTTAGCCATGGCGAAGAGCGACACCACGCAACGCCGAAGTGTGCACTGCCGGGGCTGGCCACCATGAGCTTTTCTCGTCTGGGTGTTCAAGAGGGAATTGGCAGTGGTCATGAGGAGCACGTGTGATTCATTCGTGGTGCCTGGTGGGGGAATTGCAGCATGCACACGACAAATAACAAGGCCGAAAAGAGGGGGATCTGGGGGACGGAAATGGGATGACAGCGCATCTCCATGAAGGACTCATGATCCGACGTACATGAGAGTAGGACACTGTCTAGCTGATCTGCCGTCTAGGAATATACGACCGATCCATGACTACCCGCTTACCATATTAATTACTTGCCGCTGATGTTTCCATGGAATCCACCTAGGTAGGCACCTATCCAATAATCCATACTTCACCCCAACCACAGATTACACAACCCCCCCCCCCCAAACCCCTTCCACCCCCTCAACCTCACTCAAACCCTACACATCCTCCCATCCCCCCCCACACTCCACCCCTCACTCCCCACCCCCCTCAACGCATAAAACAACCCGCCCGCATCCCACTTCCTCTTCACCGCACTCAACCTCTCCCAATTCCCCCCAAAAAAGTCCTCCTTCCACCCCGGCTGCCGAAAATCCGCCTCATTCACGTACGTCCCCCCACCCGGCGTAACCGCCTCCACCCTCGGCACCACCTCGCCCGTAATCCACTCCTGATCCCGCAACATGCGCGGCCACGCCTCCGGCGCCGAGTCCCACCGCGTGATGAGCTGCAGCTGCACGGCAGTGGTGCGCCAGGCGGGGAGCACGGCGTTGGGCGGGGTGTGGGGTGGGGCGCGGTAGGCGGCGGCGCTGCCGGCGAGGATGAGGCCCTGCGCGGTGAGGTTTTGGAGGGTGAGTTGGAGGGCGGTGTTGGTGGTGGGGGTTTGCAGGATGGTGCGCGGGATGAGGCGCGAGCCGAATTGGTAGGCGGATACGGCGAGGGCGCCGTTGGGGAGGGGCCCCATGTAGGTGTCGTAGTGGGTGAGGAAGGGGAGGGTGGTGTATTTGGCGGCGAAGGGGATGCCGAGGGTGGTGAGGGTGCTGAGGAAGGGGGCGAGCACCACGTCGCGGATGTGCTCGCCGGTGCTGTTGTAGATGGTGACCGGGTTGAGTTGGAGGAGTTGGTTGGTGGCGGTGTAGATGACGTGGGCGCCTTGGTCGGTCATGTTGGGGAGGAGCGCGTGCAGGGCGGTGAGGGCCTCGTCGAATTTGGCTTGGGTGGTGTACGCGGCGGAGAGTTGGAGGCTGGCGCCGCCGATAAGGGCTTGCGGGTGGGTCTTGACCGTCATGCTGACGACGACGGCGTAGGTGCCGGGTCCGCCGCCCGAGAGGGCCCAGTAGAGGTCGCTGTTTTCAGTGGGCGATGCGGTGACGAGGAGCCCGTTGGCCGTCACCACCTCGTAAGACAGCACCTGGTCGGCGCCCAGGCCGAAGCTGGAGCTGAGCGAGGAGTGTCCAGCGCCCATGGTGAAGCCGGCGAGGCCGACGGTGGGGCACTCGCCCGTCACGGCCACCACGCCGGCGGCATCGGCGGCCTGGGCGGCTTGGTAGCCCATGACACCGGCACCGATTTTCATGGCTGTGCCGGTGAAGTAGGTATCGGACCAGGGGACGAAGTCGATGCTGTTGAGATGGTGCGTCCAGATGGCCAGCCCACCAGCTCCTGTTGAGCGTCCAAAGTAACTAGAGAGTTTCGGTTAGCGGGTGAGGCAAGAAAGAGTAGAGAGAAGGAACCTGGCAGAATTCTACTTACTCATGGCCCGTGTTACGCACGACAAGGCGGACCTTGTTCGTCCTGGCAAAGTTCACGGCGGCCTGGATATCGGCGGCGCCGGAAACGTTGACGGCGTAGCTCACATAATTGCCCAACTCACAGGGAGTCGATGCCGACGTAAAGGGGTCACAGCTTTGGTTGGCAAAGTACGGCTGCATGACAGACGAGGATGTTTCCGAGCTAGGGGGTATGTTAGTCAACTGTTGTTCAATATTTTAAATAGAGCAATAGGGGTAACGAACTGTGTTCCTGGTACCATCCATTTCTGCTGCAAAAGCGTGCATGCCACGGGGTCATAGTTTGGTTCATGGCAGACGGAACCGATGGGCACCGTGGCAACTAGCCGGCCTCCGACGGTGCTGTTCAGTTTCCCCCATAGAGTAGTGTTTGGCCAGTTAGGGTCTCCCGGGAGAGAGAGGCACTGGCTTGACCCAACCTTGACAGCACAACCCGCGAGCGCGATGGCACGGGCGACCGACTTCATCTTGACGCCGGAGCTGGGAACGAGTGGACGGAGTGCTTGGTCCTCCAATCGAAGCGAGATGCCAGGCAAGGACAGCAAAAGAATGACCGACGGCAAGCGAGGACGGACGAAAACCAAGGAGATAGTCAATAGTTAGTTCGGCCTGGGAGTTGCCAAGGCCTTATAGCCTCCCCAACCGTTCCGAGTCTGTCGATTGTTCGTGCCTTCCACGGGCCTCGGCTGCCCCTTTCTTCTGGGTGTGGTGGGGACCAGACTTCTTCTAGCCGTTGCGTCCGAGAAGGGTTCCTCGATATCCCTGGTATAGAAGCCGGAGATGGTAGCAAACTAGGCTACTCGTCCGCTCACTCCAGCTCTGGGCAAAGCTGAATAGGACTGGTGCCAGCCCACAACCACGTGGCGCCGGCGTGCAAGATCCAGACACAGGACTCTCCCGGCGCTAACAGTTGGGCCAGAGCCGTTTTTGGATGGCTGGGGCAAAATGGTTCATGCTGTATCCACTCACACCTTCGGCCCTGAGTTTTGTTCGGCGCAAATGTGGAAAATGCCCCGAGAAGTGTCTTACACGAGTCACGTCTCGGCCGGGTCTTTTGTGGGGAGCAAAATCAAGATTAGCGACGATGCAACACCATCTCCGGGCGTCTGGCAACTCGTTGGGCATGGCTTGGTTCTGACCCCTGAGATCAGCGGACGCATCGACCCGCTCCCTGCACACCTATCACTTGCTTACGGCCGGGGTACCCCTGACGAGCGTCAAATATCGTTCTAGTGCAAATCTTCAACTGCCATGGACCGGCCGTGCGTGCCCTCCCTACCGACAATACCCGACTGCCGGTGGTTTACCGGCCTGTGACAGTCTGGGCATATGTATGTGGTCTGTTACAGTGTGAGGCCAACCCCGATGCGGGATGGCGAACGTCTCATCACACCCCTCGGCCCTCGTGGCTTCGTCTATGTGCTAGCGAAGCGGCCAAGCGGCCAAGGTCCAAGACTCTAGTGTCGCCCAGTATCACTCCACCGCGCGCAAGCAATAGACCAGGGACGAGATAGCGTTTTCGTACAAAGCCTAGGCCCAAACTCCACCACACCGGCGTGGTTTAGTTCCGCACAATGCAACCGAGGGGCATAGCAAGGGCTACCCCGGATCATGCCTGTCGGTAGTTTTGCCACGGGGCAATGCATCTCATAAGGCGGGGACCCGATCGTTCCTGTCAACCCTTTGCCCGGGATCGGTCCCACACCCAGCAGAGCTCTTCCTGTCGATAGAAGAAGGGCTTGTCTTGTCTTGCCGACCCCCCGTCCACCCCTCCTCTCCCTCCGCCAGTGCGCCTTGCTCGCCTGCGCACACAAACACGCCTTTAACTACAATATGCGAGCTATCTTTGGACTTGTTGGGCTCCTGGCGGCTGTGGTGCCGCTGGTGGCCGCGCAGGATGATACGGCTGCGGCGCTCCAAGCGCTCCCCAAGTGCGCGGTATGTTGAGCCTTTGGTTTTGGGGGATGGTTCTACGTCGTCATTGGGATGTGAAGGACAAGAACTGATACCCATATCTGCTCGATAGTCCGACTGCTTGGTTGAAGGCGTCCTGAAGTCAGATTGTGCAAAGGACCCAACACCGGCGTGTATCTGCACGAACGCATCTCTCCAGCGCGATATCACGATATGTGTGACGGCCAACTGCACCGTGAAGGAATCCCTTGGTATGTGAACTCAACCTGTCACATTGTGAAGTGGCTGACTCGGGGGTTTGCGAATAGTGGCCAAGAACGCTTCGAGTACGACATGTGGTGTGCCGGTGCGGGACCGGGCCGCCACCTACGATACAACCTCGATCGTGTTGGCCTCGATATCGTGCGGCATCGTGGCCCTGCGGATAGGCTTCAAGCTGTTGGTGACGCGCAGTATGGCGCCGGACGACTATGTGGTCTCGCTGCTGGTGGCCTTCGCCATTCCGAGCATCGTCATCATCCACATCGGCACGACACCCAACGGCGTGGGGCGCGACATCTGGACGCTGACCCCAGAGAACATCACCAGCTTCCTCTTCTACTTCTACATCATGGCCATGCTGTACTTTGCGCAGGTCATGCTGGTGAAGCTGTGCATGCTGCTGTTCTACCTGCGCATCTTCCCGAGCCCGACGGTGCGGCGGCTGCTCTGGGGCACCGTCATCTTCAACGTCGTGTTCGGCGTCATCTTCTTCTTCATCGCCATCTTCCAGTGCAATCCCATCAGCCACTTCTGGAACAACTGGGACGGCGAGCACGAAGGGAAATGCCTAAACTCCAACGCCATCGCCTGGGCCAACGCCGCCATCAGCATCGCCCTCGACTTCTGGATGCTGGCTATCCCACTCGCCCAGATCAAGTCGCTCAACCTCCACTGGAAGAAGAAGATTGGCGTAGCCCTCATGTTTGTCGTCGGCACCTTGTACGTCCCCCTTTTTTCCACCCCCCCACCTCCTTACCCCCCTTTTTTCAACCCCCTTCCAACCCCCCCCCCAAAACACCCAGTCCACTAAACCCCCCCTCCCCCCTCGCAGCGTAACAATCGTCTCCATAATTCGCCTCCACGCGCTCGTCACCTTCGCGCAATCCACCAACGCCACCTGGGACAACTTCCCCGTGTCCCTCTGGTCCACCGTCGAGATCAACGTCGGCATCATGTGCACGTGCATGCCCACGCTGCGCCTGCTCCTCGTGCGCCTCTTCCCCGCCCTCGGCGGCAGCACCAGCCGCGGTTATGGCGGCGGTGGTGCCGGCGGTGCGGGTGGGGGGTATTATAGTGGGGGTGGGAAGTCGGGTGCTGGGGGGACGGGTGGTGGTGGTACTGGTACTGGTGGTGGTGGGACGGGGGCGAGGGGGAGTCGGCTGGTGCAGTCGGGGAGGCATCGGCCGTTGGGGAATTTGACGAGCACGGCGGTGTCGCGGGATAGGGATGTGGATTTGGATGAGTTGGATTGTGGGGGGGGGGTGGATAGGGAGGGGGCGAACAGTGTGCCGCCGAGCTCGGCGAGTGCGGATTCGGTGGCGGCGGTGAAGGGGATGGGGATTGTGCGGCATCAGACGTTTGCGGTGCAGTATGATGATGATGATGAGGCGAGTTTGGTGGAGATGGGGGATCGGAAGCATGGGGGGAGGCTGGCGGGGTGAGAGCACTGGGGGTGGGTTTGGGAGGGGGGTTGAGTCAGGTTTGCGGATACCCTACCTATTGGGGATTGCTATGACTTGTGGGCTTATGGTAATGGTATTGTTTTCAGCGCAATTTAATTTTTGGTTTTGATATCATTTGGTGTGGAAATGGCAGGTTGATCGAAGTATTGTTGATACCCCTGAATTCAGATGCATCGTCCAACTCTTGTTTGTGGGCGTGTGGTTCCCGTCGCTGGCTGCCCTACCGCTCATCCCAGTCGGCGTTGCAATTCTGCATTGAATGATCGGCGTCCAAATCCCGCCGAGCTTACGCTAGTTGCATAAGTCGATCGTTCCGCAGATCCTCTTCGACATGATGCTCGTTGTGGGGCGCCTCGGCTCACTTCTCTCTCACAAGGATAGTCCCGAAAATCGCGAATTAATGAGGTATATACACTGCTAACTTCGTAATAGGATCCCTATACTACAGCTCCAATTTGCTAACAATTTCAAGGCTCCAAGGGCGAGGGGAAGGTGATGAAGAAAGTTGTTCATGGTAGTGATTCGGCTCAAGGCTTAGTTGTTGCCCCTGCCGTTGCCGTTGCCGTTGCCTCGGTTGCCACCTCCGCCCTGGTGGTGAGGCTCGCGAGTCTCAAGTCCCTCCAGGTCTCGACCGCCGTTCCGGCCGTTGCCGTTGCCGCGGTTTCCACCGTTGCCTCCCTGGTGGTGCGGCTCACGGGTCTCTAGCTCCTCAACATCGCGGGCGTTGTTCCTACCATTGCCGTTGCCGTTGCCCCGGTTTCCACCGTTGCCTCCCTGGTGATGCGGCTCGCGAGTCTCGAGCTCCTCAACATCCCGGGCGTTGTTCCTGCCGTTGCCGTTGCCATTGCCCCGGTTTCCCCCTCCACCTCCCTGATGGTGAGGCTCACGAGTCTCGAGCTCTTCAACATCCCGAGCGTTGTTCCTGCCATTGCCGTTGCCATTGCCGCCGTTGCCACGGCCACCTCCACCACCACCCTGGTGATGGGGCTCACGAGCCTCGACATCGCGGGCGTTGTTCCTGCCATTGCCGTTGTTGTTGCCATTACCACGGCCGCCTCCACCACCGCCCTGGTGGTGAGGTTCACGGGCCTCGACGTCACGGGCGTTGTTCCGGCCGTTGCCCTTGCCTCGGCCGCCGCCGCCACCACCCTGGTGATGGGGCTCACGGGTCTCGACATCACGGGCACCGTTCCTGCCGTTGCCTTTACCCCTGCCGCCACCACCGCCGCCTTGGTGGTGGGGAGCACGGGACTCGAGCTCGGGCTCGTCATCATCTTCATCATCATCATCATCATCATCGTTCAGGTCCCGGGCGCCGTTGCGGCCATTGCCCTTGCCTCTGCCTCCGCCGCCTCCTTGGTGGTGAGGCTATTAGTAAAGTCAGCACGAGCACCGAGATGGGTATTGACGTCAGCGACTCACAGAGCGAGCCTGGAGAGTAGGCAGACCATAAGCGGGAGCTGCCAAGGCCAAGGCGGGAATCTGTGGTTGATACCGGGTTAGTCCTGGACGGGAGATTTGCCTAACCCCGACGCTAAGGGAGGATCAACATACCACAAGGCGAGCCACCTCGTTGCCGGTCGGAGCAAAGGAGAGTG
Source organism: Chaetomium tenue (assembly GCF_020726465.1). NCBI lineage: Eukaryota > Fungi > Ascomycota > Sordariomycetes > Sordariales > Chaetomiaceae > Chaetomium > Chaetomium tenue. The sequence goes on along the minus strand of NW_027117333.1, from coordinate 2,594,443 downwards.
ACGAGACCGCCGACGCGGCGATCACGCCGGCGACGAGGAACTGGCCGAAAGTAGTGTGCATCTTGGATATGGGTTTAGTTTAATTTTCTTAACAAAATGGCTGACCGGCAGCTAAGGAGTGACGATAGTCAAATCGAGAAGTGAAGGTAGGAAAGAAAGCAAAAGCGGCGGAGACAACCTAGGGAAGTGAAGGTGGGCTGGTGAGTGGAGAGAGGGAAGAGAAGGTTCAAGCTAAGAGCAGCCGTTGATATTTGTATCCATCATCCATCATCCATGAATGCGACAGTGTACTAAATTCCTAGTATTTTTTCAAACCTTCAATCATCGAAAAAGGAAACTTGAGCCATCATGCCCATGGCCCATGTCGTCGTTGCATGATGCCCCTTGGCGATACGCCGATCAACAAGAGTCCTGGAACTGCGGGGACATGGGATGAAGTCGCATGAGTATCAGACTGATGGACGGCATGGGCCCTGGTGTTTTGGGTGTGAAGTCGACAAAAGGCGATGAGCCAAGAACAACCCTCGAAAGGGAGTGCGAAGGGTTGCATTGGTTCAGGGCTGCCGCCTGTCAAAACAGTCTCACGGTCCGAGCCAAGTGCCAAGGGGCTTTTTCGGCAGTGGGCTTGGCCAATGCTTAGCATGCTCGCCAAGACTTAAAACGCTGGTGCGGGCTGCCCCATGGTTGGCCTGGCACGGGTCCTTCCTGACACAGATCGCTTGACCATTTTCCCAACCCAATCGAGGAAGCTGCCGCCTGGTTTGGGGGTTTGGGGGACTGCAACCTGGAAAATCTCCCACAATTCGAGACTTCCTGGTTCCTTACTGTTCCTTGCTGTGTAGTACGCATCATACCTCGCCTGCCAAGACGAAACACGAAGTGCACCGTGCCACACCGCATTCAGCAATTGGGGTCAAGTTCCCCATCAACTCAGCCACTCATGTCCATTTTGTGACTTCCTCGACCGTTGATTTCGTCTCATGTCATATCCCCTCGGGCCTCGCGTGGATGAATGGGGCAGTGGGCTTCCCGTTACTCGACCCTTGAAGCGCCGAATTGAAACCCGACTGTGCCTCACATTATGATTCAGCACACGAGGTCGGGGAGGTCGGTTTGTGTCCCAGGCCACCCAGGGCCAGGGGCCTTCTTGTCCAGCCAACTAACTAGGTACCTTATGCTTGCCTGCTTCTCTGCGCAATCGACATGAAAATCCATGATTCCCATCCACTCCATGCGTCTCTCGCTTGATCTTCCTCTTCTCAGATCTCCCGCCTGACCCTGCCCCTAGATCCCCTGAGTGCTCGCCTCGTCCTGCCCTCTCACAGTCTTACCCCTGATACCTGGGGGGTTTGAGACATTCTAGACAGTTTCAAAGAACCTAGCAGCGCCACCCCAACGCCAACATCGAGGTTCCTGTTCTCACTCACCTCTTGGCTACCTTGGCTTAGTCCCGAGTTCCCCTTCTTGAATTTAAACCTTCCCTCTCGTATGGTTCATCAACTACATCCCCAAATTGTATCTTGACATCGTCAACCCACCATGGCGCCAAGAGACGACTACCAGGCCGTCCCTCTCGACGACGAGAAGCCATCCGAGGCTGGTTCCTGGGAAACAAGATCAAGCGCCGATGAGGCGTACAGGATACAAGAGGCACGAAAGACAGCCAACCACTGGCTATGGATCGGGCACATCGCGTTGCTCTCCATATCAACAACCCTCTTCACACTCGCCACCTGCATGAGATATGCGAAGCCCTCCAGTCTGGCTGTCACCACCCAATATTCCACCTACTGTAAGTGTTGCCCGCGAGGGCTCAAACCAAACTCCTGTCCACTAACCTCTCCCAACCCAGCCCCCGCCGCGCCCATCGTACAATACGACACACACAGGTACAACCTAACCCCCAACATGGACTGGTCGCCCTACGTGGGCAAAGGCCCCGAGGTCGACGAAGCATGGGAGCAAATCTCCCGAGGCAAGCCACCCCGTCCCATCCCCCACCCCACCCAACCAACCAACCCCCACTAACGCTTTCCACCCAGTCGGCGACATGTCCATCACCCTCGAAGAAGTCAACCGCCTAGGCCTTTCCCCAGACTCGCTCAAGATCACGGACCCCAAGACGGGGCAGGTCGGCTACCGCGCGGCGATCGAGGTCTTCCACCAGCTGCACTGCCTCAACCTGCTGCGGCAGTTCTCCTACAAGGAGTACTACGCGACGGATGGGGGCGATATTGACGCGCCGGTGGAGGATGTTAGGGGGCATGTCGGTATGTTTTTCCTCGTCTTTTTATTTCTTCTTTTCTTGGGTGGCTGTTGTGGTGGTGGAGAGGTCGAGGCTGACGTGTGTTGCTGTGACAGACCACTGCATCGAGACGTTGCGCATGAATTTGATGTGCCAGGCGGATATTGGCGTGTTTACTTTCAAGCTGTACCCGGAGCTGGGTGATGATGACCCGTGGCCGGACTTTTCGACGCTGCATACGTGCAGGAACTTTGAGGGGATCCGGGACTGGGCGCGCGGCAGGGCCGTCACCTGGGATGATAATGCGTAAGACCATCGAGGGGTGTGATGGTGTTGTATATATACATACTATGATTGAATGAATGTAAATAACTGGAAGCAAAGGAGAATGGCCCAGACTCGGCGATGCATTCCGAGATCTTTGTAATATTTGTGGTGTGGTATGCGCCAGCAAATGCTCCGTCTCCCAACGCCCCGTTAGACAAAAAAGAGAACATAGGGAACCGTGAACATCTCCCCTAGTGCCCGTCAACAGTGGACGGCTTTTCAGTGGCCTGGAGCTGTGAAGCCTGCTGCTGGTTCCAGTTTCTCCGCTCCACGGTTCCGCTCTTGGTATTAACATCAAGGTCATCGTCATGACCGCTATTAGTTGCGGCAAGCGTGTCCCCGCGGCTTCCAGCTGTCGAACCGCTCATCGTGAGGTGGTTCGTGCCGATAGGATTACGGCGAGCAGTGCCAATGGTGAGATTAGTGCTAGTAGTGACAGCGGTAGTCGGTATGTTGTTGTCGCGGCGGAATGATTTGAAAAGATGGCGCATCATGGGAATGGAGGCGGCCATTATTGTGAGAGAGGACTCGCTGAAGCCCCAAATAACTAAGGGAAGAGCGTTATCTGTTTGCGGGAGGGCAAGTCGTTAGGCATTGCCAAAAAGAGCATTGAAGGGGGGACTTACAGCTGAAGTCGCCGCTGTAGAAGACTGGGGGAATGGTGGTCATTTTGACCACAGAAGAGATCCCAGCACTGGAGGCGTTAATGAGCTATCGATTGAACAGGGAGGCAGGGCTACTCACAAGACACCCATGCTCATGGCAATGGCCGCACCAATCTTTTCCCTGTTGTACATATCGAACCTGAGCAAGAGCCTCCAAGGAAGGAGGGCGAGTGAGAAGTCACATAACGCCGAGCAAGCTGCCAGGGCCGCATGTGTTAGTTGGGGACAAGAGAGCCCTGGGTTCGGAAGAGGTCTTGGCTCACATCCGAAAAACATGCTGGTGTTGACCGTGACGGAAATCGGCCAGCATTCACCCGGGATCGTCGGGTTCCATGTCTTGGCCGGAGGGTTGCATGATGTCCAAAAGAACACTGCGCTAGCGTAGTGAGTGATATTGAGGAGGGCAAGGAGCCCGATGATGTACCATTTCATCCAACCATCGGTTAGTCGGAGTAGGGTGAGGCCGAAAGATGTTTTGCTGCAGGCCAATGCGATGACGGAGGTGAAACCGGAGATGTTACTATGGATACCGAGGCGGACGAGATTCTCTACCGGTATTTCACGAAAACGTAGACCGAACCCGAGAAGGCTGTTTGCTGTCGATGTTGAACAGCTGACAAGGAGCATGACCTTTTGGAACCCCAAATTAGATACAGGTCCAAGTCGGGTTTGGTTGTTGAGCGCCTCGGCACCCCAGGAAAACCATACCCAGGAGATAACGATCAAATGATCGTCCCACCAGATCTGCCTACGACGGCTGACTTTGCTATAGAGTCGAAGAGCGAGGAATACACCTGAGAGTATGGTCATGACCCATATCACAGAAATACCGATTCTCCCGTGTGGATTGGTCGCGAGGTCGATGTAAACAACCATCCTTGTCGGTTCGAGGGTGCTCGCCGGCGGGTCCGACAGAGCCGAGGGTTACCTGACCGGGGGGAGGGAGCTGTTGCATCGGCTGACATGGATGCTGCCATCGGTCATGGTTTTTCCGTGTTGTCGATTCTCATCAAGCACCGCAAGCCTCCCCTACTGTGAAGAACTCCAAGGTCGGAACTCAGCTGCGCGCTGTCGGCAAAGGGGGCGGTTGACGTCTGTTGGTTGTGAAGTCAACCGCGTCCGAGCGGGACCGGGATTGAGAATTGAGAATTGGGAACCGGGAATTGGCTAAATTTGGCGAAGCAGACGCGGCCCACCCGGATATTGAAGAGCGCTTGGGGCGCTGTGACGGGCGGGTCCCCTGACCGCCCTCATCATACTTCAGCCGTCGGCGCTTCTGGGTGGCGCCCTGGGTAAGGCGGACCCTATTTCTAGTCGCGTGCGTGCCAAGGGCGTGACGCGGGTTGTTTAATGTACGGAGGATTGAGAATCTACTTCGTAAGGACAAAATATAACTATGGGATTAACGGGTTTGAACTGTCAACTTTGGTGTTTTCTAAAAAAAATGAGAAGTCCGGCAAGAAATCGCGCATGGGCATGGCATGGTTGCTGCATCTGCATGGTGCTCACGGCCCATGACTACCTCTAGATGGCAAAGATCGGGAACAGGTTCTCAGAAACCGGGAATGGTGACGGAGGATCTGCAATATATCCACTCAGGCGTAAGGAGGGACAGCTCCATCGTCAGGGGCATAATCCTGATTGAATGATTCCACCGTATCCGGGTTGTCAACCTATCTAGACGGGGCTACCTAAAGCCATTGTATAGATAGACCCGCGCCCTCGGAATGGAACGTCGACCATATCTCCCACTTCTTCCACATCACCTCTTCCGCCCGTAAGCCAACAAAGCCCACAGGAGACTCCCCCATCGCCACGGCGGTCCAGCAACAAGCCCTTAGAAGGACAGAGTTGCGCCGCTGTTGGCGGTGCTGCTCTTGGCGTTGGCCGAGCCGACGACGCTGTAGGAGTAGGGGACCGAGAGGGAGCCGGCCGGGGCGTCGTTGGTCGAGCCGCCGAGGTCGACGTCCTTGACCGCGGCCTTGCCGTCGACGTCCGAGTCGATCGAGGTGATGGCCCGCTTGGCGTTGACAAAGGTGCTCGACTCGACCAGCACGATGGCGCCCATGCGCGTGTTGACGCCGGACGTGGTGATGGTGTCGAAGTAGTTGCTGGAGAGGTCGCACGAGTTAGCTACCTAGCTATCCAAGGCATTGGGCTCGTGCATGGGCATGGTACTTACTTGTAAATGTGGCCGGTGCCGAAGCGGATCGAGGGCGTGCGGCTGTTGATGTTGGTCCACTTGTTGTTGGCATACGTGACGCGGAGCTTGCCCGTGTCCTCGGCGGCGTTGCTGTCAGAGTGGCCGACGAGCGAAGCCTTCCACTATTTTGATTGTGATTGGGTCAGCCGCTTGGTACGAATTTGGACAAATTAGAGCACCTAGGCTTACGTGGTCATGGAAGTGGCTGTTCGAGACGGTGACGTAGTCGCCTGCGTGGGTGATGTCCAGGAGGCCGTCGTAGTAGTCCTTGTCGGCGCTGAGGTCGCCACTGATATCGAGGTGATCAAGCCAGATGTTGCTGGCCTTCTGGACAGCAACGCAATCGCCGCCCTTGACCTTGCTGAGCTTCAGGTTGCGAACGATGACGTTGTTGGCCTCCTTGATGGTGAGGCCGACACCGGTGATGGCTGTCATCGTAGCCTGTCAGTAAGTCTGGGACAAAGAATCGCAGTTCTCAGAGAAGCAGTCTTACAAGCACCAGATTTTCCGAGAAGACTCGTGTTCGCCCCAACTTTGATAGAGCCGGTGCCGCTGATGCTGCCGGAAACCAAGACGATCTTCTTGGCGTCACCCTTGACAGCAGCGGTGAGGTCAGAGAGGTTGGAAACGGTTGTGGTTGTGCCGCCCGCGCCGCCAGTTGTACTATTGGAGCTCGATTAGTGATATGAGGCAACGGGATAGTGGGGATGGAGAGAATTGAATCAAGACTCACCCTCCGTTAATGGAAGCATAGCCGATGTCACACTTGTCCTCGGGGCTGGCACGCTTGACGATCTGAGTAGGCGTGGCGGCAACGAAGCTCGCCAGCGTGGCGATGGTGGCGGTGAAGAGGAATTTCATCTTCGGTTATGTTTTTTTGAGGCGTCCTGAAAGGTCTTGCGCGAGTGACGAGTTCGGTGGTGGTGAGGGATCGAGCAGGATGTTGCGAGGGCAACTTGCCCGTTTATATCCATCATATTTGCACCGACTTTGGCCTACCTACATTACCTAGGTAGCTAGATGTCCAAGGTAGCGCTTGACGGTCGCGGACGAATGTCGAAGGAATTCTACACGAATCAGAATGCGCTCTCTTGGAAGTTGGAGCACAGGGCTTGTTCCTCCACAAAACTTAACACCAACCCATTGACCAGGTATGTTACCCTGGCCTCGGAAGAGTTGTTGGAAGCAACCTCATCTCCGGAGATCAGTGGTGGGACTTGCACGATTGGTGACATACCTCCCCTGTTCCAGCATCCATATGCATATTTGCGGAGACGCCCATTTCTACGTACTTGTGACCGGACATTTCCTCCAACTAGGGTAGGGAGCCCCGGGGGGTGGTTCGGCCGTAGACCTACCGGGCGTGGGGTTGCCTAGAAGCTTGGGTTACCGGAAGTGTAGATGCCGCCGCCCACTTGGGGCGATGCGGGACATGGGAATCTGAAATGAAACAACAACTTAATTCGACCTGAGGTGGCCCGAGCCCGGGGTGCCAACGACGATCATTCCCCCTGAATGATGACCACCGGCCCATACCTCATGGGGAAGCCTGGGTTTCAGGGCACGTGTCTGGGAACGCAACCGCCATATAATTCTCCACCAATGGTACTGAAGCGAGCGTTTTGAAGATTTGAGAAGTTGAGCTTCAAACTTGAAGGCCGGGAACGGGAACAGGAAGGAGAAAATCATCCATCTAAACCTCTATCCATTGCTCTACCATATCGGTATACCACTATCTACCTCTCTTTGTCAATCTAACTGGTATATAGCTACCAACAGGTAAAAAACGTTCTGGTTGCATTCTAATCAGGGTCCCGCCCTTCCAGACAGAAATCCAATAGGAGCTCAACAAATCCGGAGATGGCAAGGGGCAGTGGGCAGCTTGGAAAGGGATGAAGCTGGCGAGGGAGTATGAAGCGCACGGCGGTAGCTACCTACGAGGACGACCCTGGGTCTAAAAACGAGCCAAAGACGGGTGTGCCTGTGGCCAAGAGCGAGAGCAAGAAGGAAGCATAAGTGGCTGGCAGAGTGGCCTATTGAGCTGTGATTGTCATTATACGACCCCAATTACTCGGGATTGATAAGCCACCCGCGAGGTGACGCTTGTGGCGTGCCTTGATAATTCTGCCAACAACAGTGCCATCATCGATAAGAACAGGTGTTGAACCCCCCCGTGCCGACCTGTAACGAAAAGTATTCCTTGACGATGGGCCGTCTTACTTTTTAGCGCCCGCTAGGCCCCACGCACGTCAGATAGTAGGTGGACTGAAAGTGTTGGTAATTAGTACGAAGGGTTGGCTATGTGTTATACAGTCGAGACATACTCCTTGTGGCGGACACTGAAATATCATGTTAGCTGGGATATATCTAGGTTATTGCCGGCTGATACGCACAATTTGAGGGTCATTCACGCAACCTGTACCAATTGGGCAGTCAATACACCGCTGAACACATTGCGCGGTGGAAGCAGTCGCCCAAAGGCTTGCAACAAGGGCGAAAACGACAGTTCTCATAGTGGCTGGGTCGAGGATGCGCTGGAGTTTGGTGTGGTTGGAGTGTGTTGAAGTAGATACATAGGTAGTTAGAGTTGGGTACGCTGCTGGCCTTTATATAGAAGTATTCCGTGATTTTATCACGGCCCAAAGGGATAGTGCAGCGTGACGAATGGTCATAATGTCCGAGATATGTCTTACTCTAGCAAAAGAGCGGTCAATTATCCTATACTTGTTGTCAGAACTATACTGTATACATAAGGTAGGTAATCTGTATATTGCTTGCTGTGACGCCGATCAGTCATGAACCATCTGATCAAACATCTATGAAGTCAACTCGGTCACCGCGATTTCCCCGCCACTTCTCCGACAACTCAACTTCTTAACGCTCCGAAAGGGCGTGCCGGGAGAGCCGGGAGCGGGTGGGGCGCCGTCCGTCTCGGAAGACGCAGACGAGGCTGCAGATCGTCCCGGCCTGGTTACACTAGAGGTTTCTTACCTATCTGGTGATTGGCCTCTTGTGAACCGCCCATAGCAAGAGGCTTGTCTTAGATACCTAGGTAGGTACCTAGGTAGCCAACAGCAAGGTCAATCACACGGTAGAGCGGCCATCACAGCTGCCATTGTCGGCTGAATGACACAGCCAAGAGCACATTTGTTGACCAACTCCGCATTAATGCACCCCCTTCGATACCTAATCACTTCATCGGGCGTGGAGAGCTGACCCAGACAAATTCCATCCGGCGGTCTCGGTGCGCCACAGCTCCTTTTTCTGCTCCTTGTTTCTTTTTCGGGCCGACGACCTTGACGGCGAAAGGGGTTTCGGCCTGGCTGTGATCGGGCTCCGCACTGGCCCTCTTGCGCATATTGTTGTTGAATGTTGCGACTGTGCGTGCCTTGATGGGTGGGCGGCCGGTGATATTCTCGTTACAAATAAAGGTAAACTCGCATTGACGGTTGACCACAATATCATTTCGTCCAAGTACAATGCTCAGCCGTGAGAGTTACGCGGCCAGTTCCATGGCGGACGGACTAGATGTGGCATTCAAGGATAGCTGTCGGTGCGGCTTTAGATTTCCCCGTCACTTCATCAAACAACGACTGGCTAAAAAGGGCATCCAACTCGCCATCACCGATCCCACTTCTTGTTCTCGAGGCTCGTAAAATGGCCCATGAGGCTCCAGGGGCACAGACGGAGGATAAGAAGAACCCCCCATGCCGTCTCCCACAATTGCCTATCTTGGTGGTGGTTGACCGCGTGAGTTGTTCGACAAGAGCTTGCTCAAGATCAACACCATCCAGGACCTCGCCCAGGCCATCGCCGCGGCTCGCCTCGTGTACCAACGCTTCAGAGCTCAACGGCGGGCCATCCATTTCCGAGCCCTATAAAGCCAGCTATTACGTCCGGTACTCAATTGACGCCAGACGCAGCTGCTCCTTCAGCGTGGCAATTTCTTGCATCGCCTCATTGAGACGCTGCGCTAACTCATCTGCACGCTGAGTGGCCTCCTCTTCACGCTGGGCTAACTCCATGTCATCTGCACGCTGACGCTCTGACTCTGCTTCTTCGAATATGGTGAAATCGTTCTCCACATCATCATAGCCATCACCAGGGTATGTCCCTTGATGAATGCTCCGGGCCTTGAGGAAGATGCTTCGAAGTCGTTTATAGGTCAGGGTGACCTGGGGATCCCTGTTAAGTTGTTAGCTTTGTTTTCAGAGAGAGAGAGGGGGGGGGGGGGGTTGAGGACGGGGAACAAACCGGGAGACTCCGCTAGCACGCTCGGCGGTCGAAGGGCGACAAAAATTGACTGGGAGGCCAGCGGGACCAAGGAAGTCCGAGATATAGAGGCCAAGTTGGCCGTCAGGTTGCGTCGCGCAGTCCTCATCGTAAACGGTATCGAAGTACTGGACCCACGTGCCTGTGGTAGCGCCATCTACTACGCGCAGGGCGACCTGAGCGCTTCTGCCACTTGGATATTGCCCGTTTAGGGCGACGGCTGCTTCGATTTTGCCTCCAGTAAGCTCGACGTATTGGACAAGCTTTCTCTCTACATGGTGTTGAGACTCGCCCTACGAGATCTCAACAACCAGGCAAGGTAGTGGGTTCATGGCGAACCCAAATGCGAAGTCGGCTTGTTTGAGGATCGTGCCCTCCACTGCAATGCGAGATGTCCCAAGATTGCGGATATGCTTGATGATCCGTTGACGAAGGGCGGCATCTTGAATGGTTACGGTGTATCGAGCAAGGCTGGATAGGAAGTATTGCTGAGCGCGATATAGGAACTCGGAATGGAGGCTGGTTTCAGGCCTAATGTCGATATAAGCGATGCCAGACTGGTAGTCGTATTCGAATCGGCGGATTTTCAATTCGTCAAGATCAACTAGCTTTTCGTCCAAACGCTCGCCCAGGTCCCACGCGGGGTCAGCCGGGTAGGGCAAGCTGATGACGGATTCGGTTCCGCGGCGGCGGGCGTCAACGATGTAGGCGACAATCTGGTCGAAGGTGTAGCCGTCCATTGAAACGATGTCAGCGACATTCAGCGAATCCATGGCCGCACCCATCGTCGCCTGGGAGAAATCGCGGGCTGCCATAATTGAAGGGATGGATTTGTTGTAGCTGGAATCGACCGATTGAATTGATTGTGATGGAGGAGATGTAATTTTGACCATCCATGGAAGTGAAATATTTTTGTGGCATCGGGGACATCGCTTGCGCACACAAAGACTCGGCTGTGCGGGCACACCACATTGATTAGTTAGGTACCTAGGTAGCTCCCACACAGTAAGAATTTGGCCATTTTGTAACACATAGTAACAAACTATCTCCATACAGGGTCGATTCCCGAGGAAGGCCACCGGTATGAAGCTTTGCAAGGGCGCCCACCAACAGTGCTGTCTCCCCAATGCGCGCGCTCCGATTTCATACACGACGGCGGGAATAACCACAGCAGAATGGCCATACGGTGACTGAAACTGTGTTAGAACGAGAGTATCGCCACCCAGGTTTGAGCGACAACAAGCACCGTCGGACCACTCGCCTCCCCCCCCTACCTCCCACCCAATGAATGGGAACCGGCACATAGGTACATTATGTACATATGATGGCCCGAGCCCGAGGTGCCAACGATGAACATTCCCCCTGAATGATGACCACCGCCCCATAATTACCCCATGGAGAAGCCTGGGGTTCAGGGCACGTTTCTGGGAACGCAACCGCCATATAATTCTCCACCAATGGCACTGAAGCGAGCCTGTTGAATACTTGAGAAGTTGAGCTTCAAACTCTCATTCATGTAACTTCAAGCAAGCTTCCAACCTCTTCTTCCGCGCCTCTACCCTGGATGCGTTCGAATAATTGGTGCATTGGACCGTGTCCGCATCAAATATATTGCTCCTACAAGTGTTCAGGAGGAGCGCCGTGATTCCGCGGCCTTTTTTCGGAAATAAATCTGCAAATAGCATGTGAGAATTAGCAAGACGGCACTCTGGGCCCGAGTTGTGAATCTTCATCATCCCCACACATGGGATAGCTTTGGCACAGATGAAAACCTCCAATACTCGCTCTCCTGCTCTTGGAAAAAGCTCTTGTTGCCTTCTTATTTTCTCCTCGTTGCAACCCCTAAAACTCTACCCTTTGACACCAACCGTGAACATGACCGTTGCTCTCGTGAGGCTCCTCACGGTGGTCACTGCCGCGGCAGTTGTGCTTGGTCACGCCGTTATGCAGGTTCCTACACCTCGTCGTGTGAGTGCCACCCGTGATGTTGTGTGGTATACAACTCTCGCCCGCCTAGGCCGGTCAGTATAGGTATCTACGGCTGACACTCGCTCGATCCACAGGCCGGTTCAACCTATACAGAACGCTGTGGCGACACGTACGCTGAGTTTATGGAGACAGGTGAGCACGTCTGTTACCAGTTGCTGCTCGATGTGTTTAAGCAGGATCCCACGTTCGGGCGCAAATAGCTGACAGAGACTACAGATAAAGCTGGTCCCATCGAAAACGGAGTCAAAAAGGCCGGCTCAGAGATAGGCTGCAATCCTTACCTCTGCCGTGGCTATCAGTATGAGGACAATGCCGCCACAGAATACACACCGGGCCAAGTCATCGACTTCCACATTGATCTAATTGCTGGACATCGCCCTGGCTATGCGGTAAGTAGCAACATTGACTCCGACGTAACGGGTGAACATTACTGACCTTGACCACCGTACAAGAACGTATCCATAGTTGATCTCGAAGCGAACAAGATCATCAGCAGTCCGTTGCGGTCCTGGGATACTTGGCCAAACGCAACGGCAACGACGCCTCGGTCAGACAGTAAGTTCTGCACCCAGTTTGGCTATCCCCTTTGAGATACAAGCTGAAACCATTAGTCGACTTCAACGTAACTATTCCCACCACGCTTGGTGCGGCTTGCAGCGCAGGCGGCAAGTGCGCCATCCAGTGGTACTGGTATGCCATCAACAACGTGCAGACGTATGAGAGCTGTGTCGACTTCTACGTCGTGCCCTAAGATAGTCGATCAGGCCTTCTTGGGGAATGTTGCTAGGGTATCAGGAGTGGTTGTGAGGTACTCTGTAAAACTTTTCGATCTAGCGGCTGCTCCCACCCCTCGGTCTGGACAGACCCCAAACAACAAGACGTTACCCCTTTCCTCAATAATCCACTAAGCTGTGACTCTCATCAGAGCTTGGCAGTCCCACGGACGGGTGGCTGACCATTAACGGGAAGCTTTTCGAGTTCTATCCCTGACTCTTCGGGTTGACCATCTTAGTGTCGTCCGTCCTTGAGATCAGGGACGAGAACCAAGAGCCAAAACTAAACACGTAGGACTTGAGGGGAGCATATCTTTCAGATGAGGATCAGATCCGATGCCCCGAGCACACAGAACCCCCCTCCTTCGACCCGGCGTGTAGGATTGTGGGGGATCAGCCTGTTTATGTGAGATCACCTCAGCACCACATCATTCGACGGAGCTAACGGAAATCCCCAGTTTAGGGCACCCAGAAAATCGATGCTCCGGGTTAGGCCATCCCTCCCTTCGCCCCCGCCACCCTAGCCATGCGCAGTACCACCTCGCCGACTGGTACCGAAACTGCAACTACCGACGAAAGATAGCTTACCAACACGGTAGGCCTGGCTCGGACCAAGCGGTTTGACGACCACACAGCCTCTTGCATCAAAGTTGAAAGGACCCATACCGGTTGTTGATCGATTGCCTGCCATAGCACGTTCTGAGGATGCTGTATGTCCTGGCTGTTTCATTGAGAGCAATAACAAGAAGGGAAGGAGGTTGATGGCTTGCAACCGGCGTTAGGAAGGAGGAATAGGTGTTGGGGAGCTTCAATTCCGAGCGTGGAGGCATTACAGGGATGGAAATCATGGGGGACGCACCGCCACGCACGCCATCGCCTCCTCATCTCATTCCATTAACGACCTCCCTGATCTGTCTGAGATCATTCCCAGACGGATCAGGAAATGCCCCGGGCATAACAGCTTATGGGGGCCGGCACGGCGGCATAACCATTCGGCGCCCGAACGGGTCCGGGGATGGTCCCCCGTTCATCGGAGCGGACGCCGGGCCACAGCCACGGGCACCACAACCTGTCAAAATGCCAAAGGGCCGAATTCAGAGTTCCAGAAGTTGAGACGAACATCGAGGGGGCCAATAGTGCGGCGCTGGGCTGACCCACTCTCCAGCGGCTATATTAATTTATCAGGGCGGTAGGTGACGGTCCGTGAAGCACGGCTTGGGAGCTCGCTAGCCTAACCCAAGATAGTGCTTTGCGGGTGGTTTCATCGTCATTGACAAGGGTTATTACACGCGGGGGATCGCTCACCCCGCAAAGTCTAACTTTACAGCTCTTGTGCTGAGGGTTGTTGGCGATGCGGGCAGTTTATAACTGTCTATCTTGCCTGGTTTTGGACCGCAGGGTGGGCCGCCGTACACACTGCCTTCCCCGGGCCGTCGGGGACGTGGCTGTTTCTAATCCGAAGAAGTCGGCGAGTGTGGGAGCAGATGCTGCATGGGCGTTGCTGAATTGCGTTCCTGGTGCGGTTTTGATTAAATCGATCGCCGCAAACCACTACCCAATATCCCACCCGTCTTCCCCAAGCCGGATTTCGGAACATAGCGTCGCAATTATACCATCTAGTGTCTCGTCTGGTGTTACGAGAAGGCCGGAAGGCTACGGACGGTGAGGTATATAAAGAACACCATCCAGTGCCAAACTCCGGGATAGCTCCTTTGTGTCTGTCATCGAACTCGCTAAGCCATCTGGGTCATCCTCTCTTACCAGCTTATTTGATCACTCTGACCTGTGTTCAACATGAAATCCTCCATTATTCAAACCGTCGTGGCGGCCGCCTCTGTGGCCTCGGCTCACACTATCATGCAAGCTGTGAACGGCTTGGAGATGGGCAAGGGAATTTACATGCCGGACAACGACAACACTGTATGATCTCCCCCCCTCCCCCCCGCTACATTTGCGCGGACGTTGACTCAGTATTGCTTTTAGCCGATTCAAGACGTGTCGACCGACTCAATTGCCTGCAGTGGTTCGCCAGTGAAGAAATGGAGGAGCTCCTCAGATGTTATCGAGGTGAAGGCCGGATCGCAGGTGACGGGACTGTGGCTTCACGAACTGGGCAGTATGTGTTTCGCCCTTAGCATCCAAACAGATGTCGGAACGGGAATGCTGACCTTATCGGCACAGGCACCGGACCGGATGAGTACACGGACAACAAGGTCATCGCCTCGAGTCACCATGTACGAAGTTTCACGCCCGTATCGGAAACACTAGGAACTAATATTTCGTCTCTCTAGGGACCCGTCATGGCCTATCTCAAGAAAGTCGACGATGCCACCAACAACCCCGGCGCTGGCCCTGGTGACGGCTGGTTCAAGATCAGCGAGGTGGGCTACGAAAACCGTGTGTCACCTCCACCCGTCCCTCCCACACCACGTCTTGCTAACGAAGCTGCTTCCTGTCAGAGGTGTGGGGTGTCGACAAGTTGGTACGTCTGCATTATTTCCCTGTTAAAGGTCCGTCTTCTAATACTTTGACAGATTGCCAACGAGGGCATCCAAACGATTACCATTCCCGAGTGCATCGAAGACGGCGACTACCTCCTGCGCTTTGAGCTCATCGCCCTCCACTCCGCCTCTGCGCCCATGGGTGCCCAGTTCTACGTAAATAACCCCCAAGCTCGCTCATCCTTGAGCGGCAAAAGACACCCAGCTAACATGGTTTGCATAGCTCTCATGCGCCCAGATCCGGGTCTCCGGCGGGACTGCCAGCAAGACGCCCGAGACCGTCTCCTTCCCCGGAGCCTACTCCGTACGCCTTCTCTCCCCCGACAGCATGAGGCGATTGGTCAAGCTAACAAGACGTAGAACTCCGACCCGGGTATCCTGGTCCAGATTTGGAAGAACGACCTGCCGTTCCCTGACAGCTACACTGTTCCCGGTAGGTGGATGTTGGTATACTGGTGAAAAAAAGAGGAGCCCGCTAACACAACAACAGGTCCCGCGGTTTTCACGTGCTAGAGCTCGAGAATGGCTTACTGTGCGTTAGCCAGTCCATTCAGAGCCAACGAGTAGGATTGAGGTGGGAGATGATCGACTTCTACTTGAGCCATATCGGATGATCTCATTGTCGGTTTGGACCTTGCCTGGGTTCCAGCACTGAGGAATATGATACCTTAACTCTTGAAGCCAATACAAAGAGAGCTACGCCTGGAGGTGTGACCTCAACAAATTACTTTCAACAATCTCCTAGTACTGTGTATGCGTCGTGGCCGAAGCACACCCTTTCCCCAATCCTATTCCCACTACCTTTCCCAACGGATGACCTTCGAGATAGACGAAACAACAACTATCCAAGAGATAAACTAAAAACAAAAATCCAAAAAGAGGTCTGGTAACCCAGGCAAGGTGAGCCACATCAGCAACCGCAGTCCCCGAGGCGTTCAAGCCCACAGCCTCCCGACCACGCCGATGCTACGACAACTGTAGCATGCGGTGAAGATCGAAATCACTTGATGCTTCGAAGTAGCTGGTCCACGTTGTATTGATGTTGTGGCTGTGGCGGTGATATTGGCTTGCAGCGAATAACAGCCCTTGGTGCATGGCGTATGCAGGGGTGTAAGCAGCGTACTCGGCGCTGCGCGAAATCGCGTATTGAGGAAATATAAGCAGCGTATTCATAGAGATTGCCTGACCAAAGAATTGGAATAGAGTCATTATTTACTCAACGATGTGGAAATTGGGGAGTATAAAGCAGTTGATACCGCCGTTCTGGAGGCAATATCACAACCACCAAGCCTCCACACATCTAGATCTTAACATAAAGGCAGCTCTTTCCACTTTTACCCGATTATTCATCCATTTAACACTGCGGTTCTCAAACCAGTTCGATTCTCAAAATGTTCTCCAAAGCTACCGCCGCCTTCGCCGCTCTGGCCCTGCCCTTCGTAGCGACGGCACTTAGTATCCCTGCCCAACTGCAGCTCGCCGACACGTACGTGTAGCTAGACAAACACCTAGTCCCGTTCCACTACTAACACTGTGTAATATCTAGTGCCGTCGACAGATATCAGATCCTCACCAAGAACGAGGACTTCGTTTTCGATTTCAACACGGCCCCTTTTCCCATGGCCAACCGCAAGACCTTTCCCGCCCTCGTCGGAACCGACATTGCTCTCGCCATCACAGCAATCGAAGGTAAGCACCCCACCTAGTCCCAGAAAGAACCACTCCCAATACCCGTCCTCAAGCGGACGAGTCCCCTCCATCCCCAAACCACCCATCACCAGCCATCACCAACCAACCAAGCAAGTCAACTAACCACCCTCCCACCCCAAACACAGGCTGCAGCATGGCCTCCCTGCACATCCACCCGCGCTCCGCCGAGATCTTCGTCGTGCTCTCCGGGCGCGTGATCACGCAGATGATCCCGGAGGGCGGCGCGACCGACGCCGGCGACGCCAGCAAGCCGCGGCTGGTCCGCACGGAGCTGACGGCCAACCAGACCACCATCTTCCCGCAGGGGTCGTTCCACGCGCAGATGAACCCGGAGTGCACGCCGGCGCTGGCGGTGGCGGCCTTCGCGTCGGATGATCCGGGCGCGGCGCTGGTGCTGCCGCAGGCGTTTCAGCAGGAGGATGAGTTTGTGGTGAATTCGTTTGTGGGGGCGATCTCGGCGGAGGATTTGGCGAGGTTTCGGAAGGCGGTGCCGCAGGGGCCCTTTTTTGATGTTGAGGCGTGTCGGAAGAGGTGTGGTTTGTGAGGGGGGCCGATGGCTCATGGGGTGGTGGGTGTGTTGGTGTTGTTGGTGGGTGGTTGTGGATGGGAGGGGTTGTTGTTTCTTTTCTTGAAGTAGCTCGGTCTGATACGGCGAGTGAATTTCTTTTTGTTTTAGACGAGATTTTGATAGAGATTTTGGTAGAGTATAACGGACGGAATGGATATCTAAAATCAAGCCCGGAGATCTTAGGCGTCGGTTTCTCGTTCCAAACAGAAGTGGATGACCCAGCGGGCTAAGACACAGCATATACACATTCATGATATTGAAAGTGGTGGTTAGCAAACCGGATTGGACGCTACTGGCTTGAGGTTCCCTCGGTAGCTCTTTGGATAGACAGTGATGACATAACGTAAAGAGCATCGCCCATATTCTGTCGCACTACTGTATTCTTCATATCTTAGCAGCTATCTTGGACTCTTTTTCGATATGGCCGCGTCAGTGTCAGAGCCGACCGTTATCCGCGAGATTATGATATACTTGACGTCCAGAACCCGTGTTGCTCGGCAGGGTCCCGTTCCTTCGAGCATAGAAGGAAATAGGTATCTCATATCTATAGATAGTAGATTGGCCGTGGGCCGTGTTATCGCTGGTCGGGTTAATGATGGCGATGCATACCTAAAGAGGCTACAGGGAGGGGCAAGAACATCACCCCCAAACTGCAAATCCATCTGCACATCGAGGAAAGGTTTGCCTTTACCTACCTAGGTGTGCATTTAACTAGATATTACTTACAGAGCCTGCGAAGTCTGGTCTGGTACAGCCCCGCGCTGGCTGGCTAGAAGGGAGATCTTGTTTGGTTTTCTTTCATGTGTGAAGTCACTGGTACTCCACTATCGTGGTATAAATGATTTTCGCTTCTTGAAGACGGTGCTCATTCCAGGCATTCTTTGATTGTGAGCTGGCGCCTGGGTGCCTGGCCATCAACTCGAATGCTGGCTGCTGACGTGCTCAACCACGATGATAATAAAGAATGGAAATGCACTTAGTTGAGGTTGTACAAATACATTGTTGGCTGCACTGAAAGGCGGCTCGATTTTTGGCTCCACCCGTCACATCATGGCCAAATTGTTTGAGACCGAATCTGCTGCAATCACGTTGCTCCATCAACTGGCTCTCGGGAACCCCCAGCACAAGGCAGCTGGGTTTCAGGGTCGGGAAGTGACGGGATTGGCTGCGTTCCCACGTCCCTGCCAACTTCGAACCGCAACAGGTCCCAACATTCCGTGTCGCATCAGACAGATGGCACGGCTGCCGACTTGTCAGCTTGATCTCGGATTCATCGCTGCTCCAAGAGGCGCTTGCTGGGTTCCCGTACCAAAAATATATTAACATATCTAGACTCGCTTACTCTGGCGCGCGCTCTCGATTTCTGCTTTCGAAATTATTGTTTGCATGTCATCACTGCTTTCCTACCTGCGACCACCCTGATCTAGGTACCCAGTTGATCCCTGATCTAAGCGCCTGCAGCAACACTGCGGAACCAACCTGGAATTTTGCACGGCGCAGGTTTTCCATGCGCAACGCCCGTCTATGACGTCCCCCAGCAGAGAGTCGACCAAGAGAAGAAAACATACCACGTCGTTCACGAACAGTGCCGCCAACCTCCTCTACCTAAGGTAAGCCCATTGGCAAAAGTTGCAACCGAGTGCTGCCCCTCCACCCCTCATCCTCAGCCACCCCGGGTCAGCCAAGTTAGCGGCCCCAGCATCCAGCCCAGGCCTGCTCCCCGCGACCTCGTCGCATCGACAATCATACAGACTCGCAACCGACGCAATTCGATCAATCCGCAAGTCGCGACAGAAGATCCACGATCGCCGGCTTTCTGAGCGCCAGAGAGCTCCCCTTCTGGATCCTGCACTTCCACAATACCCGACCTGAGTTTGGGAATGGGTAAGACGCCCTGTGAGGGTTGCGCCCCTGTGTCTTGAGACATCCGTCGACGAACAACTCCTCTCGCATCGCTGTTGGATCGGGGCTGGCCAGCGGCGCGAGGCCAGTCCGGGTGGAAGCGCAAGCATCGCGCCGCAACCTGGCCACCGAGCTCTCCCGCTCCTCTGGCGTCGAATCAAGTCCAGTGGCATATTAACTTGCCATGACCCGGCTTCCTGGGCAGCAAAAACGCTAACTGAGCTGTGTGTGTTCTCGGGACAGGCCCCTGACTTTTTTCCTTCGTCGAGACGCCCCGCCATCCGGCCTTGCCTTTCCCCACCGACCCCATCGACATCGCAATCGACAGGACGGCCACGCGCGCCCAAGCTCCGTCACCCGACCCTGTTTTGTGAACTGAGCTGTCGATTTCTCCTTCGCGCACAATGAACGGATCGCAACACGCGAACGACACGTTGGCGCAAAAGTCGCCGCAAGGCGCATCGACTCCGGCTGCGTCTGCCAACGGAAACTCGGCCATAAATAAAAAGAGGAAGAAGGACGGCTTGAAGCCTATCATCACCACAGAAGGTCCTGGGTACGTGCATTGCGCTTTCTGCCCTGCTGCGGCAAGGATCAATCGATGCCTTGTTTTTCCCTGCCCGGTTTCTAGAAGGCCCATTGCCTGCTTCGAGTCCCGCGTGTCTGGGTTCACCGGATCAGGTTCCCGTTCCTTCGACCTGGCAAACACATTGCGCAGCGCGTGCCGTCCCTCAGCGAGGTGGCGGGGTGCGACAGGCGGGCCATGGGACCCACGAATCCGCGAACCCATGGAGGGGAAAAAGCCCACTACCTCCGTACCCATGCGCTCACGCTGCGACATCACACAGCGCAGGCGCATGGGTATGGAGAATCCCCCAGCTCCAAAAGGCAAAGGGGGGGGGAAACGAGCCTGCAGATATTTTGGGCTTGTGTCTTGTGTGGCTCAAGGCTCGAGTGAGCCTGGGCGCTTTTCACCTTACACCATTAACCCCCCGAATCCTCCCCTCTCCTTACCGCTTCCCGACTCCTCCCGCAACCAGGGGGCCAAGATACATCGAACCTGTCGCTGCGACGTACCAAGCTGGCCAAACAAACCAAACCAAACCACCACCAAACTCCCCGTTTGTTTATTGACCCCCACTGCGATTGTGCAGCCAACATCCCGAGATGAAAACGATGTTGAAGTCAAGGTCTCCGCTTTTGCATGTTTTGAACCCCGAGTCGTGCATCCCACCGCTGCACTTGCTTGTGGTTTCGGGCCGCCGAAAGTTCGGCACCGTGCGCAAAGGCGCAGCCCGACCCAAACCCCGCCACTCGCTTGCCCCCATGACACGAGTCGTCCGGACATCGGGTGTCTGCCTCCTCGAGATTTTGGACTGCTGCAATGTCCAGGTTAGACAAACTGCTTACACATCGATTCCGATAGGGCCGCCCATCTCGCATCAGCCATGACACATTCACCGACCTCGCCGTCCTCACCAGAGGATGCCGCGGAGAATACCGCAGATGAGGAGGATTCTGAGGATTACTGCAAGGGAGGTTACCACCCGGTAACCATCGGGGAGAAGTTCAAGGACGGGAAGTACACAGTCGTGCGGAAGCTGGGTTGGGGCCACTTCTCGACGGTCTGGCTGTCAAGAGACAACGTATCGGGGAAACATGTCGCCCTCAAGGTCGTACGGTCGGCCGCCCACTACACCGAAACCGCCATAGACGAGATCAAGCTCCTCAACAAAATCGTCCAAGCCAACCCGAATCACCCTGGCCGGAAGCACGTCGTCAGTCTGTTGGATTCATTTGAGCACAAGGGCCCGAATGGCACCCACGTCTGCATGGTGTTCGAGGTGCTTGGGGAAAACCTGTTGGGACTGATCAAGAAGTGGAATCACAGAGGCATCCCGATGGCGCTCGTCAAACAAATCACAAAACAGGTGCTTCTGGGGTTGGATTATCTGCACCGGGAGTGCGGCATCATTCACACCGACTTGAAGCCCGAAAATGTGCTTATTGAGATTGGCGACGTCGAGCAGATTGTGAAGCGGGTGGTAAAGAGCGAAACCAACGACAAGGAGAATAATAGGAACGGCCGCCGGAGGCGGAGGACGCTCATCACAGGCAGCCAGCCGCTGCCTTCACCTTTAAACGCGAGCTTCAACGCCAACTCGCTATTCCCGTCTCCTGGCTCACACAGCCTGGGGCAGATGCTGCACGATGGTACGTTGATCTTTTTGTTGTCATTGTTTGTCTTTACTAACCAACCGGATTTGTAGCAGGTAACAAGTCGAAAGAGCCGTCGCCGAAACCGGATACGGGCAGCCCGGAGGAGAACCAGAAGCAGAGGGAAAAGACGGCCGACATCCTGACCAGAGAAGTCTCGGGGATCTCGCTGGACAAGGCTACTACACCGTCGAACACAGGGGAGAAGCGCAAGGCCGACGACATGCAGGCGTGCGATATCATCAGCGTCAAGATTGCCGACCTCGGTAACGCTTGCTGGGTCAACCACCACTTCACCAATGACATCCAAACACGCCAATACCGTTCCCCCGAGGTCATCCTCGGTGCCAAGTGGGGGGCGAGCACAGACGTATGGAGCATGGCAGCCATGGTACGCCCCCTTTCCCCCCCCCTCAGCCCGTTCACTCTACCCCCCTCCCATATCCCATCCCCATTGTACTAACAAACCCCTCTCCCCCCCTTCACAGGTCTTCGAGCTCATCACGGGCGACTACCTGTTCGACCCGCAGTCGGGCACCAAGTACGGCAAGGACGACGACCACATCGCGCAGATCATCGAGCTGATGGGGCCCTTCCCCAAGTCGCTGTGCCTGTCGGGCAAGTGGTCGCAGGAGATCTTCAACCGCAAGGGCGAGCTGCGCAACATCCACCGCCTGCGCCACTGGGCCCTGCCCGACGTCCTGCGCGAAAAGTACCACTTCAAGGACGACGAGCCCCGCCGCATCGCCGACTTCTTGACCCCCATGCTCGAGCTCATGCCCGAGAAGCGCGCCAATGCCGGGGGCATGGCGGGTCATGCCTGGCTGGAGGAGACCCCCGGGATGAAGGGCGTCAAGATTGATAAGGTGGAGGTTGGTAGTCGTGGGGAGGGTATAGAAGGCTGGGCGAGCGAGGTGCGGAAGCGTTGAGGGGGTGGCGTTGTTTGGAAGGGGGGGTTATGCGGGCTGGGTTGGGCTGGGTTGGGAGTTCTACCTGTCTGCGCTGCCGGCATGCCATGCTGTTCTTGGCTTGTCTGATTCTGGGTCTGGTCTGGTTTTTGGACTGGTCTGGTCTGGTCCAGCAGTTGGTTAGCGGGCTGAAGGGGACCGTCATTGTAACGAACGAACGGCCTGGCCGGGGGGCTTTCCCCTGTCCGGGTTACGTTTCGCTACCAATGCTCGTACCTTCTTGACCTCGGACCACGACCTGAGGGGGCGGCGATGCTGGCGGGGCGGATAGACGGAACGGGGGAATGGACGGACGAGGGCGAGCCTGGGTTTGTTGGTTTTTTTCCCTTCAACAACAACAACAACAGCAAAGTGTCTCTGCGTGCTGAGGGTATAAGCCTGCCTGTGCGCACAGTCAGTCTATGCAACGAATCTTCCATGTCTGTCTGTTCATTTTATAACAAGACTTGTTTGTTTATTTGCCTTGTCTTTTTTTTTTTCCCGTCTTGCGTCGCCGTTGCTGTTTTTATTCCATCGTTTAAACAACTGGATGCCTTTTTTTCTTGGTTGGGGTCTCTCTCTTCCTTCCTTTTGCAACGCCTAAAAAGATTCGTTCCGTGGTTCATATTACCTATTACCTAGATGATGTCTACATGATGACGACCGGTCCCTCTTGTATCTTAGCTAGCGGTGGACTCGTTGCAGCCACTGAGGTCCCTTCCCCCCTCATCACGACCGCTGTGTTGTGGGAGTTCTTTCCTTTTGGCTTCGGGGTCATGAAATATAAGGATAGATTATTTTGTTTTGGGATTTGTTGATAATGTTATTGTTATTGTGCGACTCGATCGTGTCGCCATCTCTCTCATTTGTGGTGTTGCATTGTCCCACCATTCTGTGTCGCCGTGTCGCCGTGGCACGGCATACTCGCATTGTTATTCGTGTGTATGTATGTACAAATTGCTGAGGGGTGCGTCTTGCTTACCAAAAGGGGGCGGTGACGAGAGGACCTTGTCATGTCGCCTACGTCTCTTATAATGCCTCACGGGCGCGATTGCTCATTCACTCGGCGGGCCTAGCTAGGGGCGCAGCGATCGAGGGTTGCAGAGCCTCCTTTGGGAGGACAACGTGACGTGTTCTAATTACTACAGCAGCTCCAAGACTCCTCCATATCCCATACATCGCGCCGCGTTTCCTCCCATAGCGACAGACACGCTAGCCATAGAAAATCAAGCCAAAGCCCGAGTCCAATTTGGGTAAAAGGGGGCGGTTCAGATCCCGCATTTGCTCCCCTCCGCCGTTTCCTATTGCAACCTCCCAGTACCATCCAACTAGTATCAGCTCTTCCGCTCACCCAACTAGCGCCGGCCACCCTTCCCCTTCTGCGTCATCTTACGGAACGCTTCCAGACCAGCGGCACCGACGGGACGGAACTCGGCCGGGCCCCGGGAAGCGTCGAACGTGCTGCGCGGAGCGATGGTGTAGCTGGCGGGGAGACCAGCCGGCTGGGCACGATTCGTGTTCTTGATCTCGGGTGCGAGCATGCGCTCGCGTTCCAGCTCGAAGCGCGTCTTTCCGCCTGCCGGTCGCTGGGTCAGTGTCATCTGCGAACCGGACGCGGCGGCTCCTTGGCGCTGGGCAAGTTTCGCGGCACTGTTGTTCGGTTAACAGGCGAACTAAAATGGCTACGAGGAAAACATACGCAAAATCGAAGTCGCGAGTCTCGATCTGTCGTTTCTTGTAGTCGTCTGTCCGCTTCAAGACCGGCCGACTCCATTCGCCGACCAGCCGTTCTGCTATCCGCTTGATGCTGGCCTCGGGACGCTTGCTGCGCGTGTAAAAGTAGACCACCTTGCCAATGCCACTGCTCAGGAGCACCTCGTTATTGATAGGCAGCCCCGCGAGAGCATTGAATATGTCACGTTGGATGTTGTATGCCGGCAAACTGCCGTCGTTAAGCGGCTCCAAAAAGTATTTGACGGATTGCAACAAGTTGGTTTCGGGGTCGAGAACGGAATCTTGTACGGCAGTTCGGTTGAGCAGGGCTGTAACTTGGGGAAGGAGCTTCAGCTTGTGTGTAGCAGCCATGCCCTTCTCGCGCGCTTCGTTATCCGCCACGCAAGCCTTTTCCATCGCCACTTTCAGGTGCGCAATCTGGTCGTCCACCGCATCTTCCAGATCCTAATTTTGTTAGCCAAGATTGATATCGTAGAGCGCGATTTTGGCGCCACATACAATTTCGTCCTTCTTGCGCCTCCGCTTCGAGGGGTTCTTCAAAGCGTTGTCCATCGCTCGGTGCAATGCCCGGCGGCGGCGTTCCTCGGGTGTGAGGTTTTCTTCGTTCTCTTCTTCTTCTTCCGGCGCTTCCTTTGTTGCCGCCCGTCGCTCGCCCGTAGCGCGTGCTTTCCGTGGCCGGCGCTCGCCCATTTCTGCGTCGCCAACTTCGTCGTCTGTCGCTCGCGACCTCTTTTTTGGCCTGCGTCCCTCTTTCGGTTTCTTCGATGCCTCGCCATCTGTCCGCTTCCGTTTCGCGGCTTTCAAGGTCATTGCGACATTCTCGTCAATCTCGACGGGCCTCTCTTCGAGGGCGGGATCGTAGTCCTCAAACTGGTCTTCGTCGATTTCGGAGAGGAGATCGGAATCCTTATCGGAAGCATTACCGTCATCACCATCGTGAATATCTGCGGAGTCATCACGGCGCTCAGCCGGCTCGGCTGATCCAGCCCGCGAGCCAGCTGGGGAGTTGGCTCCGGACATGGTTGTTTGATGTCGCGACTTGTTGTAGCTAATTGATCCCGTGGCGATAAAAGGGGCAGTTGATAAACGAGAGTAGCCGGGGAAAAAAACCGAGCCCGACTGTGGCCACTAGGAGCAAGTGGTGACTTTTTTTTTCGATGGTCGCGTTTGAACTTGGTAGGTGAAAGTTCCTTTCGAAGTTGAAAGTCGAGAACGCCTTGCTGCTGCCTTTCTTTGAGAACTCCCAGGATGCTGCTGCACACGGCGAATGGTCTGTGCATCGAATCCTCAGCCGCAGATTCTCCGGCGCAAGCCTAACGAACAAAAAAGCGGACAAGGTTGCAAGGATTATTTGGCTGTTCGCGCCACGGGTACCTTGGCGGAAGGGGTCCCACAATAGAGGTAAGTCTGTTAGGGTGGTAACATTCTGTTTGCGCAGGAAGACTTACCTAAGTAAGCCCCTTCAACGCAACGGGGAGATAGCCAAAACAGTAAGAGTGAGCTTCAACATAAAGTCAATTAGGCTACGATGGAAAGAACTATAACTTTAATCACATAAGAAAGTCGTGAAGGAAGTTGCAATATGAAGCGCAGGTAGAAACTGGCAGGTATGGTATAGGTGGGCCGGCTCTGTTAGTATTAGGTGGCTCTGGATGTGTGGGAATTTTCTGTTGTGTGGAAAACTCTCTATTGTGTGGAAAACTCTCTCCGTTGTGCGGAAAGTTCTCTGTTGTGCAGAAAACTCTCTGTTGTGCGGAAAACAGTTTTATTAGAATGTTCGTCCAAAATATTATGCTATAAGACTGTTGCTACCAGGAACAGGCTGTTCCAGCCGCCATCAGCCTGTTTGGCCGCCGCCAACAGTGAGACCCCCCTTCCGCCAAGGTAAAGTGGGGCCCTTCATTCTAGAAATTTGCCGCCGTGTTTACTTTGAGGGTGGTTGCCACCAACGACGCAGCTTGTCGCGCCTTCCACTGCTGCGCTTCGAAAAAAAGGGAGAAAACACGGTGGAACCCCGCGCCATCGAAACCCAGCTGCACCTCATCGGGTTCTCTTGACCAACGACAGATAACCAGCTCAGCTACTTTGCCCAACTCCGCCATGGATCGCCGAACGTACGAAGGCCCGATGGACTGGGAATACCAGTCGCAACCCCCCGTAGACCATTCGAGTCCATTTGCGAAATTCTCCCGAGGACCCTCAACATGTAAGTGTGTCACGCACATCCCCAGCACTTCTCCAGAGCGAGAGGTTACACCTTGGTGCATCTCCTTCTGGCCACCGCAATTCGACTCTCAGGATTCGATCTTGCAAGCTGGCCACATGGATACTAACGGACTCTCGTACATAGCAACGTTCAGCTCGCCGACGAAGCAGCGGTCATCAAACCCCAATCCCTTCGCATTAGCGGGCACCCCGAAGGGCTCACCTCTCAAACCGCAAGACCAACCACGCCCGCCACATGCATCCTTCTTCAACCCCCAACTGCCGCGCAAGCCATCAGCGCCGGCATTTCGGAATCCCGCTTTCACTACTCCGCAGAAACGGGTCGAAGAGCTAGCGTACCCCGAATATTCCGGTGCCGAATCCAGCCCCGCCCTCACCGACACTTCCGAAATGCCAGCGGATACCCCAGAATTTGAACGAGAGGACGACGTCGGGAAGCTGACCCTCACTCCGTCCGCCGGAAGGACACTGTTCAGCAAGACGTTGCTACGGAACCATGCGTCAGGTCGCGGGGAGATTACCCGGTCAAGCCGAGATAAAATTAGGAAGAGAAAGCGCCTACACGGCGACCGTGACGTCGGCAGCGGCCGGTCCCGCCTACCACACGATTCCGACGATTCCGATAGTGACTGGGAGGATGCGCTAGACCATGGCGCTAAACGGAGCAAGGACGGCAAGAAACCGAACCGGGGCTGGGTTAACAACTTCCTCTCCGCGGTTAGCGACCACCCGAGCGCACCGGCGATCCTATCCAAATGGCTCCAATTAGGTGTCAACGTCATCCTACTCAGCCTCGTTCTCTTTGGCATGTTCGCCATTTTCTCCCAGGTCCGGTCTGACCTCTCTCAGGCGGGCGAAAAAGCCCGGGTGGCCATCGTCAACGAGATGTCGGTGTGCACGGAGAACTACAGAAAGAACGGCTGTGCACCAAGATCAAGCAGGGCGCCTGCTCTCGACGGGCCCTGTAACGAGTGGGAGGCATGCATGAACCAGGATCCCTCGGCAATTATGCATGTCCAAATCTCGGCCAAGAATATTGCCGAGATCATGAATGAGTTTGTTGGCGTTCTGACTTTCAAGACTTGGGGTTTCATTCTCTCTCTTTTCCTAGTCGCCGTCGTCGCTAGCAATGTCGGCTTTGGGTTTCTCCGCGAATCTACGCTCACTTACGCGCCGAAGCCCGCAGAACCCCTGCATTCACCACCGGTGGTCCCCCCCATGCTGGGGTCAGCAGTCGCGCACAACCCCCAGCAGGCCTACATATGGGCTCCCCTCAGCCAGACGCCGCGGCATGTCCGGAAGAACTTCTTCGCCAACGATGCTACGGACTCGGAGGCATCGCCAGACATGAGGATGATCATGCCGCCTCAGACTCCGTCGGGAAGGAGGAGTCCGAGCAAGGGAGATAGGGGCCGGAGCCCCACGAAGGGCACTCGGGTACGGAGCCCGAGTAAGGGGTACTAGAGAGGTTGCAGGAGGGTGGTGGGTGATTGGGTCCTTGGGGTGCTTGGCTTTGTCGCCACCACTGTGTACTACGTTGTAAAACCGCATTTGGATTTCTTTTGTACGGGCCGGTTTGGGTCGGGAACATGACCACAGGGTGTTTTGGTTTGCAATCATGGCGATGGCCTGCGGTACTGCGGAAGCCTGGTAGATTTCGGATTAGGTCTTTTTCGTTTGTCCTTATTTACTCTGGCAGTTTCACCCTTGAGGTGGTTATTCGGTATCTCTTTTAATGTCTCTCATTCAATGGCGAACATCAGTTCAATTACGCCCCTCATCCGCGGCTCGACGCGGCCCTAACGGGATTGGCCAAAGTCCTACAACACCAATGTCTGATCCGAGGGCCCTTCCCTTATCTTCAAATTCCTGGTCGCTATGGTGTTCTGGAACGTTAGGGAACGCTGGGGGCCACAAGGGAGATGGACACAGCTGGGCCTTGGCACTCGTCCAATTCGCGCGGGCCAGGAGAAACAGTGGGGGATGGGAAGCTGAGGCGACAGCCTGACTCGACATCAGCAATTTTCAGCTGCCATGTCTATTTCATGTTGTTTGAGGGACAAGATAGTTAGTTAGAGGGAGTTGCCGATCTGACACGGTGGGATGGGCGACACTGAATAGGGAGGGAGTACGAAATGCATGCAAGAACGCCAAAGCACCGGGGTTTGTCTCCTGCCATAATGTATTATTTCGTACAACTCGATGACCGTTGGAAAAACCCTAAGTCGAAAGTGTCCGCTGTGTCAAGTCTTCGGGACCTCAAAACATTGAGGTCCTCGCAGAATGATATTCTCGAGTTCCCAGCTCCTCGACAGCAAATACAATACGCAGTACTTCGTACAGACAGAGAGTAAAAAAAACTTGGTAATTTCGTTCTGCCTTGGTTCTTCTCATATGCGCTTCAAGGGTATGGTTGCGGCCAGATTGGTGTTGCGAGTCGGAAGCAGCTTAGTGGCAGGGAATCGTTAGCTTCAAGTTCCTTGATGAGCCAGGCAACCTAGCCTTCTTCGTGCCAAGCTCATCGCCTGCCATGGAAGCTTCAACGCCTCTCAACGAAGTGGTTGGGCTTGCTTGAAGTTCTGGTCACGTTGAAGGAGACTAACGAAAAACAAAGCAGGTTGATGGCGCCGGGTTTTCCCTAAAATATCCGCGGCTAGGCGAGGATTTGGGTCGAATTTGGAAATTACCCCAGTTACAATTAACACATGGGGTTTGCCACAATCGGATGCTTAAAGTATGGCCCTAGCTCCAGTGCAGAACCGGGGCCGGCGCGCTTGAGCGGCTTGGGTGACACGGAAGCGGGGCGATAGAGTGTTTAAGCTGCAATGCAAATAAATTCGGACGAAGTATTCCTATCTTAACTTCCAAACCTGAATGATGTATTTTGCTTCCCTAGTTCGTTTCAGACCCGACTTAAGAAGACCCGCCGCCGCGCAAGGCAAGCTTTTATTAGCAAAGTCGGTATTGCCGTAGTCAACCCTTGATCGCGCCATGCTCCCGTCGTTCCAGTGAATTGGTTGTATCTGACAGCGTTGTGCATACGTCTTCCAGTTGCTAGGTTCGACGCCCACAGCTTCCTTCTCTGTCGCCCTCTTGTTTCCCCTTCTCGATTTTCTCGATTTTCGCCCGTCGTTTTGACCGCACTTCTCGATACGCCGCTAACTCCCCCTCTTGCCCTAGGCCAGACCCGAACCACACGTTCTGACCCCCCGGCGCGTGGCCCTTCTCGCTGTTCTTGACCATGCTAGTGGCCGTTGATCGACAGACCTATCGCGCCCGTTGTTCGGATGCCACCTGAGGCAGGGACGCACCAGGTGGACATAAAATATGGATCCCATGGAAGAGGACGGCCCGGGAGGAAACACACCACCGCCTGGCTCCACGTCGAGCGGGAACAATACAGCACTTTCCCCGGGCGCGTCAGTCGCTCCGACAGGATCAACCACGGTGCCGAATGCATCGAAGAGAAAGAGAGGTCTCGGCGTCGTGACAGCGAACGCCTGTAACGAGTGCCGCAAGAAACGCGCAAAGGTTGGTAAGCTAACTAAATTTCCGAACCCCCCCGCCATCCCCGGGCCAGCAGAAAAGATTTGAGACTCACAATTACTATCGCGCGTAGTGCGACGGACGTACACCTTGCGGCAGATGCCAGGGCCAGAAGGACGTTAAATGCGTCTATGAGATTCCCGTACGCCAATCGAAAGAGAACTTGCGGCACGAGATCGAGCAGCTCCGGCGCCAGCAGCGTAATAATGAGCAAGTTATTGCTGGCCTTGTCCGCCCAGACCTCTGGGAGGAGGTCCTCGCCCGGCTGCGCAGCGGCCAGAGCGTCGAATCGATATCGGACTGGCTTGGAGGGGCCATGCCTTCTGGGGGTGGCGCCCTACCTTCGATCAGTCGGCTGCTGAACCAAGGGAGCGCCGCTCCGCCCGGACGATCCGGCTACAGCCCTGCCGCGCCGAGCAGCTACGGACCGCTCCTGCCCGGCCCGAGCGGACTTAGCCCAATTCTCGGCCAGCAGCAACAGCAGCAACACCAACAGCAACACCAACCGCAACAACAACAGCAGCAGCAGCACGGCATCCGGTCCGACACGGATCATCATCAAAGTCCTTGGGGGGGCCACTTCTCCAGTCAGAGCAATCCGACACCGACTGGCTCTCATCCGGACACAGCGAACTGGAACCCGGAGGTTGTCAGAACCGCCCAGTCGCGAGTCGGGTCATGGGTCGAGAGTCAAGGAGACGATTCGCAGTCACAAAGAGGGCGCGGTTACGGGCATATCTTGCTCCCGGACGTCCCTGAAATGCAGGTTCCTCCGGGGACATGGACAACAATAACTAGTGATCCAGGGTTGGTGCAACATCTGCTGGCTCTCTATTTCTGCTGGGAGTATCCAACCTTCGCCTCGCTCAGCAAAGAGCATTTCCTCAAGGATTTCATGGAAGGCAGACCGCGGTTTTGCTCCTCCATCCTAGTCAATGCGTTGCTTGCTTTGGGGTGCCGGTTCTCGAGCCAACCGAACACACGATCTAATCCAGACGACCCGCACACGTCGGGGGACCACTTCTTCAAGGAGTGTCAGCGGTTGTATTACCAGGAACAAAATCATCACAAACTCACTACCATTCAGGCTCTAGGAATAATGTCGATAAGAGAGGCGAGCTGCGGTAGGGACTCGGAGAGCTGGTATTACGCCGGTCAGAGCATCCGGTTGGCCATCGAGATGGGTCTGCATCGACTACAGGACGATGGCAAGGACGATGATGAAAGCGCAGTCCAAGCGGCTACTTTTTGGGGGGCTTTCGCCCTAGACCAGTAAGTAACGTCAGAATTCCGGGTTCCGTGCTTCAAGGCTCTAACTGGTGGCTAGCGCATGGTCATTGGCAACCGGCTCGCTTCCCCAGTGCTCGTGTTTCCCTCGCCTCCCACCGAAGCCTGCGATAATAGATGACATCGAGGCATCGGTGTGGATTCCGTATACGGATGACGGTAAACACGCCCCTTTCCAGATGCCCCTCCTACCGGAACTGAGCGGGTCACCAGGCGCGCCACTCCAACGGTCCTGTGAGCAGCCGTCCAATGTACGCTCTGTGTATAAATGTTTCTGCGAACTCAGCGAACTTGTTCACCAGTCATTATACATCCTTCATTCGCCTGGACGGCCGCTCACAAGTCGAGATCTGCTTACGATTTACACGCAATACCTCAACTGGTACGACAAGATACCGGAAGTGCTACGGCTAGGCCACAACTTCACCCCGGCCGTCCTGTTTGCGCAGTACGTTTCCCAACGCCGCTAACCCTGTGCGGTGGAGGGCACCGTTGTCTCATCAAAGGTTGACCCGGAAGCTAACAGTGCGCGTAGTATGTACTATCACTTTGCTATACTCCTCCTATTTCGTCCCCTGATCAAACTCCGGATTATCGGATCCAGCATATCTCCGCGTGATGTCTGCTCACAGGCCGCCGATGCCATCACCGGTCTCTTGCGCTCGTATGCGCAGCTTTACACCCTGAGACGGACCCCATCGTTTGTCCCATATTTCGTACTCACATCATCGATCATGCATCTCGCCATAGCCGCGGCAGGTGCTAGCTCCCGGTCAGCCAAAAGCGGGGAGGCGGCGCAGAGCGGCCAGGGCACTCGAGGAGCAGCCGCGCTGAATCCCCACGTTATCGACGCCCTCAGTCGGGGCATCGCGGATCTCACCGAGATGGCGCCCTGTCATCATTTTGCAGAACAAGCACTCAACATCTTAACATTCTTAGCCAAAAAGTGGAACATCGACGTCGAGATCAAGACCACGATCGGCGACGAACCCCGCGAGGTGACATTAGCGGAAATAGACAAGTCCACGCGGCCAGTGACGACCAGCCTCAATTTGTTTGCCCCCAACTTCCTGGAGTCGGATTTCAACTCTACGTGGGGCAGTGGCACGACATCGGGGTTGGGCGTAGACTCGAGACCCGGCAGCAGGCCCACCCACGCCGCAGACCTGGCCGACGCGCTGGAGAACCCGTTGTTTTGGCCGTTCCCGATGCAGGGCCGTCCCATGCTGCCCACGGGGAAGGAGCTGAAGGAGGCTGGGTTCGAGTTGTTCTAACGACTTCGGACGGGCGAACGGCCATGGGCCAGGTAAACTGAAAAACGACATTCTCGTACGGTTTGGCTTCCTCGCGGGTGCCGAGCCCAGGGGCTGAGAGGATCAGTGAACGGAGGAAATATCAGGGGGGGGGGGGGCGGGTAGAGATGGCGAAATTGAGGGCTAGGGATTGGAAGTATCCATGGCAAGACATAGGCCTCCTTTGAAGAAGAGGACATTCATCAAATCAAGGCAACAATTGCAGTTCAGAAGAATTGCCGTCATTCTTGCGCACCATACACAGCATGCATGCGGACAGCGTCTGACTTGAGGGGACCGACCACCCCTCACTGTTTCCCCTCGATTCGATGACCATTAGGAAAATGACAAAACCATTTTTTGCTCGCCGCTCCTTTCCCGGGAGTAATACCAAATTCGTGATGGTCATCACCGTGGTTTCGGAGGGGGTCAGACTCGGGTAGTTTGAGCCTTTCGAGGAATCTGCTGACAGCTCGACTGCGCTCACAGGGGTGTTCCTCGGCAAAGCTTACCCTCCAACAAGTTTCTTGCACAGCAGCAAGCAAACAATCCCAATCCGTCCAGAACCCCGAGCCTCGAAATGGAGCTTGCCGTTGCAGGTTTGCGGAGCAAGATCCGTGATGGGTGTGTTCCCGCCTTACACGTACTTGCATGGAGAAAAAGGATTGCCTGATTCCCGGTCCTTAATCGAACGGTTTTAATCAGAGGGGACAGGCTCGAGACAAGAAACCAGGGAAAACCGATCGGGACCGAAGGCTGATCCTTGACCCCACACCTTGCGAGATCCGATCTTCTTTCAAACAACCCATTCCATGCCATCCTTGCTTTTCGCTGGCAAGAATGGAGGAGGGAGAACGGAGAACGGATGAACCAACAAGAGACGGGACGAGGGACCATCCCTGTCCTGATTTCAGCAGTTGGCGCAGTTGGCACCAGAAGAAGCAGCCAGCGCCGCAGCCCGCGAGCCATTTTCTTGTTAAAATTGAAATCCCCTCAGCCGCCGCTGCAGCAGCGCAGCGCAGCAGGCAGCGCGAGCAAACAAAACAACAACAGCAGCACCAGCACCAGCACCAGCCTCAACAAGCAACCCCCCCCCCCAAATCTCCCCTGGAGCGGCGCCTTGACGCGTGCTGATTGGGCGCCACGCTGCAAGGCGTGGGTGTTTCGAAACGCACTCGCCCAGCGGGGTTCCCAGGCAGTGTTTCAGGTGGGACAGGGGTGGAAATCGGTGCTGTGCCCAATCAGGCGGTGGGGTTCGGGGGTTGGGGGGGCCTTGGGCTTGGGGGGGGGGGGGGGGGTAAGGGCAGGGCAGGGCGAGCCGGGGACGGGGGGACGGGGAGAGAGAGAGGGAGAGAACGAGGGTGGTGGTTCGTGCGGGAGGGGAGGGTCGCAGACGATCTGCCGCACCCTGTCCTGGTCTGGTTTGGTTTGGTTTGGTTTGGTTTTGGTTTGGCTTGGTTGCTTGCTGCTGCCCGTCACTCACCCTGTGGCTCGTGGCGGGTATGGTGGGTTTGTGGTGGGTGGAGGCGCCTATCCATCGAGGTTGTCGAGGGTCGAGGATGGATGGTGGTTTCAAGGCAGGTTTTGTTGATGATCTCTCGGCGATTGTTGCTGCTGCTGCCAGGGGACGAAAATGGATGATGTGACGGGGATCAAAGAGAACAGGATTTCTTGCGTCGCTCGCACTCGTTAGCCGGTCCCCCTTCCTTTCCCTCACAATCAGTCAGCACTCCCCGGTTCCTCGGTGCCTCGCCCCCGACCCGCGCCGCCGCGCGCGCTCCATCCCCTGGAGGCCTTCCCCCCCCCTCCCCCCTTGTCCCATTTTTAAAGGGAGGGTTGCAGCCATCCTCGGGGCGCGTCGTATTATATTCCTGGCTTGTCTCCCACATGCGCGTGGCCTCGCTCGCCGCACCTGAACCTAGCATCTTTTTGTTTCCTTCTCCATTTTGACTCCTCGTGTTTTTGCAGTTGCACACGATGGAGAGCTAACTACGTCGGATTTTGCCGGGAGCAATCTATCTACCTACTCACCAACGACTTTCTTTTTTTTTGTCTCCCTTTTTCTTTAACCAGTGCTGCTCTATGCTGGGCTGAGCTGAGCTGAGCCTCGGGCCGCTCATTCTTTCACAATGGATCCTTTCCGCGATCCGCCCGCCGACAGCCTGGCCGCGGCCCGTCTTCATGTCCAGGCCTTGACCGACTGTGGATTGTCACGAGAAGCGCTGTTGCGCGCATTGTTGGAGAACTATGGTGATGATGGTAAGAAAACACGGTTTCATTTGCTGAGGAATTGGGGAGCAATTGAGTGATTGACAAGGTTCTAGGCAACGCTGCGATGGCAGGGATGGACACAAGCAGTCCGCAGCTGGCTGCGCAACAGGGACAGCAAGTTGTCCAGGAGAAACGCAGTCACCAAACTTTCCACAA
Organism: Chaetomium tenue; assembly: GCF_020726465.1. Classification (NCBI taxonomy): domain Eukaryota; kingdom Fungi; phylum Ascomycota; class Sordariomycetes; order Sordariales; family Chaetomiaceae; genus Chaetomium; species Chaetomium tenue. The sequence goes on along the minus strand of NW_027117333.1, from coordinate 2,559,612 downwards.
CACGCGACTTTCCGTGTCGACGACGAGTTCCAAGTCATCAGGGAGGGCGAGCGTCCTGTCCACGGCGACCTCGATGAGCTCGGTGTCATCCCAGGGAGGACTTGGGGGCGGCGTCCAGGAACTTTCGGCCACGCCGCTGTCCGCGCCGCCTGCGCCGCCCGTCAAAAGCAACAACCGGGGCAGCTCCAAACCGCAGGGCGCTTACTGGTGCACCTTCTGCGACGTCGCTTTTCAGCGCAAGTTTGACTGGAAGCGGCACGAGGATGAGTTTCACGAACGCTACAAGCGCTACCCCTGTCCCAACTGCAACCGCATCTTTTGGGGCGCGAATACCTTCAACCAACACCACAAAAACGCCCATGGGTGTACAACCTGCCCACATGCCGAGCGTGTGGTGAAGTACACGCAGAAGAAGACGGCATGGTATGTCCTCTCAAGTTTATCCCTCCCCTTTTTTTTTTCCTTTGCTCCATTTTCGCTATTTCCACTCTTTCCACTCTTTGTGCTCGCAGTCCGAGGGTCGTGCAGCCTACGCCGCGCATGGTGCGACCTCCGTAGACAAACCAGGCAAGCTGACCGTCCCCCAGGGCATGCGGCTTTTGCGGCGGGTTCCTTGCCAGTCGTGACCGCTACTTCGACCATATTGCCCGGCACTACGAGGATGGCTGCAACAAGTCACACTGGAACCACTCGCTCGTCATCTACGGCCTATTGCATCAGCCGACTATCAGCCAAGCTTGGAAAGACCTGGACTCGGAACTCTATGGCCATTTACCACGCAACCAGCAACCCATGCTAGAATGGGACGCCAAATCAACAGGCCACGCTCAGGGGTTCCTCGAGGGCGAAAGCCCAGGGAAGCTCCAAGATCTCCTCGAATTCTTCAGTGAGAGCCGCGACGACCCGAAATTCCTCGCCCGCCTCGCCCACGACTCGGCCACCATCCGGCTCCGAACCGAGGTCCAGCCGACCGTCGCACCTGTACCACCCCCTACCTCGTCAAGCTCGCGGCCCATCTCGGAGCCGCCGAAGCACAAAGCCGTAATGAAGTCATCCCCCTTAACGAAACACATGTCCACTCCCCAGCCGCCACCACCGCCACCACCCACAGCATACGACGACGAGCCGTTCCCGAAAAAGCAACGCAACATTGCGCCTCTTCCCTCGATGTTTCCTAAAAATAACCCCTTCTTTAGCCCACAACCACCACCCCCGACACAACATCAACAACCAGAACAACAACAACCCCTCCCACAACAACAACAACAACCACCTCAGGGGGTAATATCCCCCTACGGCCAGCCGATGATGAGCCCTGCCGGGACAGGCGGGTACTACGACCTGGCCGTGACGCACGTACACCCGCACATGCAATTGCTGTCCCAAATGACGCCGCAGCAGCAGCACCAGATCCAGCAGCAGCTCCAGCACCAGCAGCACCAACAACGTCTACACCAGCAGCAACAACAACAACAGCAGCAGCAGCAGCAACAGCCGCAGCAATCCCACCTGATGTCGCCGCCGATGAATGTCTATGATGACTGGAGCAGTTTGGCCGGGACCGTGGTGGATGAGTCGGTGTTTGCGAATGCTATGGCGATGGGCTGGCAGCAGCAGCAGCAGCAGCATCCGCAACAGCATCAGGCGGATATGGGGAGGGGACATCCCGGGACGGGGTGATTTGCCCCATATCAATTTCTTAGAGTCTGGGGAAAGATTAGGTGGGAGAGGAGGGAGCAGCAAATACTGCTTCCCTTGGGAGGGGATTTCTGGCCGGGGCGGTTCCGAGGGAAGAGGGGCAGGCAGGGTTTAGTCTAGCCGGTGTCTGGCTAGTGGTTAATGCCACCCTGACCCGGGCCGCCTGTCAGGAGTAAGGGTTACGTTCTTTTTACCGCAGTTTATGTGGTAATGTGTATATATATGTAAATGGTTGTAAAGAGGCGGGTCTGGGGCTCGGATGAGCACGGTATCATCCGGTGGGTGGGTTGGGCAGGGTGCACGAATACCATATCTTTTTGTCGCTTTCACCGGTAGTATCCAGGTTTAGATGGCACTTATAGCTAGTTACGCACCTGCGTTGCAAAGCAGGATCTTGGATGTTAAATCGAATTCTGGCCACCATTGTGGGGGGTTACGCGTGCAGTTCGGGATGAACCAGGCCATGAGCAACAAAATGCTAGCAACCATCACTCAAACAGCGAGCGTGGACCGCATCCCGCCACCACCCGTTCCATGATGGGCGTTTCCGCGGCGAGCAGAGAATTTGTCATCGAGGCGGCGGCGATGGGTTTCCCAATGAGGGCATGAACTAGGGCCAACCAGATGTTGGAAGATTCGAAGACGTCACCACGCAAGCCGATCAGCGTTTCTCCCGATCCGTCAGTCCGCTTTGCCTAATCTCGCAATTTAACCCCCAAGGCTCCCATCATAAAAACGACCAGAAAGCCTGCAGGGGCAGGCCGGCGGTGACAGTGGAACCTGAAACGAAACGGGGAACCTCAGGACGGGGCAGCACCCCTGAGTCTGAACCCTTGGGGGGGCCGATCGGCATGGCATGAGTGGATGAACCAAAACTCGGGGATGATAGGGCTGTGCCGATCCACACCCGGCTGAGCTTGGCCTGAATAAAGTCTTGGGCTTGGCTTCGAGCCCGGCCCGATACCTCAGGCATGATGCGTCTTGCCGGGTGCGGCTTGAGGAAGAGGAATGTTACCCTCGCGGTGTTGGGCTTGGCTCACCTGATACTTGGACAGCTGCTTGGTGCTGAGGCTCGGGCAGTGTGCTCGACGGTAATGGGCACACAGCTTGAGAGCTATGGTTGGAGGAAAGCTTCATTGTAGGAATAGTCTGGTACGAATAGGGACTCAGCTTGTTGGGGGCGAGCATGAAGCATGAGACTTGATGGTATATATAAGTAGCAACTTTCATCAGTAACACGTAGCAAGCCATAAGTTCCATCAATCATTCGACGTTTCTCCCATACTCCTAAGACCTAAAACCTTACCACCGGGCCCAACCAACTCTCTGGGACTCGTCTCTGAACCAGACATCGACTGAGCGGGCATTTCGTTGAGCATTGTAAAAACCGCAAAAGTGCGAGTAGTCAGTCAGATTGCCATCTATCAAAACCCCTTCCTAACCGTGTCCTATCAGATTACCGATTCTAGTCACCATGAACACAGCTAGTGCGCAGTCAAAAACCTCAGGTGTGCCGCCATATGCACCATCCACCATCAGCAGCGGATCAGCTCAGAGGCAGGCGTCATCCGGTCACTACTCTTTGAACCGTTGGATGAGGGAGGGCAAAGATGAACAGCCATGGAATCAGACCACCTTGTCTGGGGCTCGACCACTTTCAGGGACGCCTCACCAGGAAATGAATTCTGGAGCCAAAACATCCTAAAGAAGCCGGCTCATCTATTATGATAGGACAGGACTATTCAAACTCCAACCTCCACACATCCCCTAACCCGGAGTCTCCGCCAGACCGCCATACACAATAACAGCCTGCTCACCATCCTCGCCCGTCACCGCATCTGCCCCAACCCAACCCCTCGCAACAGAAACTAGAAACCAGCCCATCCCCCCTCACCACACAAAACCCCACACATCTCCCAACATTTTCTCAGCCCTCCCATGACCCAACACACTCGGATTCCGTTCCCCAAACAACACCACCAACCACCCCCCCCCTCCCCCTCCGTTCCCTGCTGCGCGGGGTAACCGCTGTGCAGGTAGAAGCTAGAGGGTGCTGCGGCTCTTGGGGGGTCAGGGCGTGGGAAAACTGGTGGCTGTCGGCTGGTGGCTGGTGACTGCAGTTGCAGTTGGGGGGTGGGGGGGGGGGGGGGGCGACTCCCAGTGGGAGGGTTGGTTAGGGTTGGTGAGGGGTTGGTGAAGGTGGGGGTGCAGCGCTAGAGAGTGCCGGGCGATGCTTCTCTGATGGGGGACGCGGAGGGCGGCCGCGGTTGAGGAGGAGGTGGAGGGTTTGCGGAGCGTGGTGGTGGCGGCGCTAATGCGGGGGGTGGAGGACGGGGGCTGGAGAGAGTGGTGGTGGGTTCTAAGGGGGAGGGGCTGTCTCGTGTTTGTTTGTTTCTTTGCTGTGGTGGTAATTTGTGGTATCTGACCATGGAACGTGGTATGGCAGTTATGGATGATAATAAATGGCTCATTGATAATAGGAGAAGTGCGATGTCCCCAGGACATTCAGGACAAACCCGTCCGAGAGATCTCGCCGTGATTTTACCTTCAGAGGGGCAGACCTCCTCACCCATACTGTGAGACAGCTCCCTATATGTAAGCTTCCGAGGTGATTCGATCGACCACCCTCTGCCTTTCCATCTGGCGTCCCTTGTTGCTGCCCAGTATTCTTGTGAGTGAGTCCAGATGGACCAGATGTCCTCTGCGGATATAGACGAAGAGAGTATATGTGGCCCATGCCGAAGTGACGGCCCCAACGGAGATGAGTGAGGGCCACTTGAACTGATTGGGGTGGGAAAAGACGATAGTCGTGGCGAAAGACAGGAGTTCAAAAGCGTTTTGCCATGCCGCTTCCACTGATGAAAATGCACCGCGGTTCTCGGCCTCGACCTCCTGCGCGGATCGTTAGTTTTGTGGAAGACACTACCCGCCGAGAGCTTGGTATCGACTCTTACCTCTTGAACGATGATTTGTACGCAAAGGTCAAACCCCCTTAGTCCTAGACGGCTGAGTATGGTGCCGCTCACGAGAGCGCTCGCCGAGACGACAGGGTCATCGTCGAAGATCCAAAACACTGTGATCCCGGCGACTAGCGTCGTAACTTGCCAGCCGCTGAGCCAAAGGCCAGCTCTCACGGGCCCAACTCGCCCCATGAGCCAAGGCGCCACCCACGTCGCCAATACCTCAAAGAATACACTCAGCGTTCTCGTGATACCGACTTGGTTGGAAGTATAGCCAGCCGAAAGCAGATAGGTCACCATCTGGCCTGCAAAGCTCAAGACCGTGAGGTAAAGAAGAGCACCCGCGATAGAAGCGAGAAAGGCGGGGTGACGGAAGTAGAAGTTGAAATCCCTAGCGGACTTGCTGAAGACGCCACGGGCGCGCCTCCATCTCTGTGCGAGCTGGCTTCGGCTCTCGCGCATCCGCGCTGGTTCGGCTTCTGTTGGTTCTCGTCGCGGTGCTACCTTGGCCTCCTGTAGTCTCGGGACCTCGTAGTAGGCCCGGGCAATAGCAAAGTACTCGAGGACGACGGACGTGACGTTCATGGCCAGGTTGACAGTGATAGCCACTTTGGTTGAGATGCCGTCAAGCAACGCAATGAAAAGGGGGCCAAAGAGATTGCAGAGCAAATCAATGCGCCGCATTTGTGCGTTCATGGTCATCAACGCAGCATGGTCTTGGTCTGCCACCACAACGACCTATCGATTCGATGAGCTAAAGGTCCAAGACGCTTGTATGGTCATTGGCCGACTCACCCAATCCTTCTCAACAGAGACTAGGTTCAGAATGGAGCACAGCTTCTCGATGCAGGCGAGGAAGGACAAAAGCACAAGCATGCCCGTTCTTCCGCCACGTCCGAGAGGCAGCCCGATGACGAGCATGTAAAAGATGGCGCAGGATGCCGCCACGGCAAGGCGCTGGAAGGCTCGAGGGAGATTAGCAACCTCTTATGAAAAGGGCCCTGAGAAGAGAGCGTTTACTAATGGACACCCGGACCACCTGAAGCCGGTTGCCCGTGTCGACATAGTGCCCGATGGCAGGGGCAAACAGAATGGCCGACATTCCGCGTGTCAGAGCGTACACGGACATGGGCAACAAGGTCCCAGGATAAACTGTTGCCAGGTACAGCACGGCGCCGAACTCAAACACGCGGGAATTCCATGTTGATAAGAAGTGCGACGTGTAGAGCCGGCGAGCAATCCGAGTTGATGCTTGGTCTCGAGATCCGATCGCATTATGGACTAGAGCGGTGCGCTCATCGATAGCCGGCTCTTCGTCTGGGGGGCGACTAAATGCCATGGTGAGAAATTGTTATGTATGTCAAGGGTGACAGATGGACGTTCAAATGTCGTTCAGCTGTGTGTAATGGTCTTGGCATGGGCCCCATTGGCAAAAAGGGGCCTAATTAGTTCCGGCGCTCTCATACTCAGTTCGCTGGGCTGGGATACCTCGTCTCTTCCCTTTTCGATATCCCCAAGCCGATACCAAAGACGGCATATCGGTCACTAGATCCTCGAAATACTCATATTCAGGATGCCGAAAACAAAATGTGCGTGCGGCGGCTCAAGATATGCGAGAGAATAAATTGTCCGCCCTATTTGGACTATTCCCTGTTAACCTCACAAAAGACTCAACCCCAAACCCAAGTGATATCCTGTCGTCCCGTCGGGCACGCCCCATCAATCATGATACATCACTCATACCATAACAAAAACAACCCCAGCACCTGGCTCCGCAAGTGCCTATCCCACCCCCCCCCTCGAAAAAAAAAACACACAAACATAACCCCCACAACCCCCCCCCCCCCATCACCACAGCCCCCTATGTGGCCACCACACAAACAACACGCAACACCTACCCCTCCTCAACCCCCACACCCCGCACAGAAGCCTCCTCCCCCCCGGCCTGCCCCCCAGACCGCTCCCCATTCCCCTCCCCATCCCCATCCCCATACCCAGTCACACCCACAGGCGAGTTGAGCAGCCAGCGGATGAGCAGGAGGGCGTCGGGGGGCGGCACGCCCGGGGCGCCGCCCAGCTCGAGCTGGCGCGACTGGCGCAAGATGATGGTGTTGGTTTGGGGGTCCATGTGCGCCTGGGTGATGCGTGCGTGGGTTTCGAGTTGGAAGGTGATGATGAGGATCTGGGGGGTGGTTAGTTTAGTTGGTTGGATGGATGAGGGCGAAGGAAGGGGGGAGGGAGGGTCTTACAGGTTTGGTGTGGTGGTTGGTGAATTGCTTGAAACGGGTCTGCGCCCACAGGCAGGCGACGGCGGCCTTGAGCTCGCTCTCGAGCGCCTTGCCTTCTGGGGCCACAGTCGGGTTGAGCATTGTGATTCCGAGATGGGGTGTGTCGGCGGCGGTGGGCACCATGTAGTATCCCGTCAAGTACATCTCCACGCTGTTAGAGCAGTCGCCCATCGGCGACGAAAAGCTCATGTCTTCTTGGTCGACCTTCTTGTAGATGTTGCTTGACATATGTGTTAGATGCGAAGGTTGGGGGAGCAGCGGCAAAGAAGCTGAGAGCAACGTACATGGGATGTATTTGATCCTCGTACTCCATACCCAAGCCACGAAAAACAGAATCGAACCATCCTAGCCTCATCTCAGCGTAGGTGTAGCCGGCGTTCGGAACCCACTCATCATCGCGGAGGTGCTCCGGTTTATCCTTCCTCGGGCGCCAATTGGGCCCCCACCTCTTAAGCCTTTCCTCTAGGCCGCTGATCTCGCCGTGATAGGGAACAAAAAAAGGCGGCTCAGAATCAAAGGGTGACAGGTTATCAACGTCGAGATCTGCCCCCCTCACAACACCAAGACGATGGAGCGCAGCGTCGTCTAGCGTGCCAGGCGCGTGGAATCCCAAATGCTGCCACAGGGCCATCAACTGGCGGTACTGCGTCCGCTCGAGACTTCGGCGGTTAATCTGTTCCATGGTGGCAAGAAAGGGGTGTATGTAGTGTTCGACGCAAAAGTGGTGAGCTGTTGAAGGTAGCGTGACAAAGGTCTCGTGTCTTGACCGAGGGCGGGTGGGCGGACAACAACTTGTTTTTGTTTATCACACAGTGCATGCAGCTCTCAACTGTCAGCTGTTGTCATGCACATCATATCTGATTGGCTCAACCCCGGCGTTCTGCTTTGGGCCCCCGAGGGAAAAAGATGGTCCGCTGGCTGCTTCACATACTCACGTTGCGGAGGTAATTCACTGCGGATCAGGCGTCAGTTGTGATACTCCAGAACCTCATCAACCCAACGCCACAGCCGCCCATCCGCCACAAATTGCGGGTTCATCTTGGCTGCGAATGCCACCTTGCGCGCCAATGCTAGTCTCTGGGCGCCAACTGCGTCGAAATACTCCTTCTCCCGCCGACTGATCTCACTTTGAGGCTCGTCATCGGCCGCTAGCTCGCTGGCTAGTGCGAGTGCATCGTGGCTCGTGGCTCGTCTCGCCAACGTGGTTGATAAACTATTGGTGTCGTCTCCGTCAACTCCAGAAGTTGCAGGTCCCCCGGCAAGCGTGTAGAGTGCCTCAAGATGGTCATAATCCTGTAAAGCATCCAGGTTGACTACGCGCATGAATCGTGAGACCATCTGGCTGGCCTTCCAGTCGTTGGGCTCGATCTTGCCACCACTGATTGTCATATTTTCCGCTTCAATGCCGGCGCGGAAGGCATGTACCAAGGACAAATCCAACAGCAAGTCCCTGGGATGTGGCAGGCCTGGGGTAGCGAATAGCTGGACTGGAGGAACTGTCGAGGAGAACGCCCAGTCGATGACACACGTGATGTTCAAGTCATCGTCAACGAACAGGTTCTAGACGCTGAGGTCGTGGTGGTAAAGGGGGAAGCCGGGGGCCGACTGGTTAACGGGACGGACCATGCGGGGGATGATAGAGTCCCGGAGGAGGTCGCTCGCGAGGCAATACTGCAATCGGTTGGTGCTCGACTCCACCACTCCTCCAAGGGCGACAAGGTCGTTCCAGCGATCCGTGGCGGCGTAGTACTTGGCGAAGTTGGGGTATTCTTGTGGGACAGGGACAGGTGCACGTAGAACATGGTGGCCCAATGGAAGCTGCTCAGCATGGAGACACAGGGCTATGGCGAGAGAAGAATAATAATCTGCTTCGCTGTGGAAAGGACCGCGCGGGATGCCCTCAATCGCTGCCCGGTCTTCGAGAACGTGCCCGGGGGAGAGACACTCGCTAATGTAATATCCCTGGCCGCCTTCGAAGAGCGATCCGATTGTCGGAAAGCGTAGATCAAATAATTGGCGCGTGTAGCAGCCAAGTTGACGCATAACTTTCTGCTTCATCTCGCCTGTCATCACTCGGGCTGTGGTAGAACTGTTCGACCGGGAGCATTCATGGGTATGCGTTGGCCACTCGTACTTCGCAAGCGGATGACCAGTCGCTTTGCTCATCAAGATGTATGGAATCCCGATGTCGTTTTCGTAGGTGGGACTTGCGATCATCAGCGAAAGAATTGAACGAGCAGAAGACGTTGAAAACCTACCTGTAATGAAACACCTCTGGTACAGGGATGGCAGTGTGTTCTCGGATGTATTTCAGAGTAGCGACCTCGCTCGCTAGGAGACGCCCCGTGATATCTTTGGTCGCGGCGGAGGATGCCCGAGAGCAGGGAGCCCGAAACACCCATTCGACGCCATCATCGAACTCGAGGAAGATCGCCCAGTTTAGGGCCCCTGATCTGGGAAATTGAGAGTCGTCGCAAGTACACGGACGGCCTCGGAGACGTTCCGCTAACCGGAGGAGGTGGCTGAGACCAAAGTTGGCGTGGAAGAAGATGTCTCTTTTCCGGCGTGCCATTGGCAATTGGCACCTCGCCGGGCACATCAGACACGGAAAGAAGGCCACTTCTCAAATTCTAGGTGATTGAAATGACTTGCGAGCCGCGGGTAGCAATGCAAGCAAGGTATTATCAGCACTGTAATTTTTTTGTCTTTTGAGATGATTATAAAGACGTTGCTGAAATGGAGACGGGGGGTAATTGGAAACGATGCGTGCATGGTGCGGCACCTCATAGACGCCAAGGCCACACAGCATCATCCTCAGCACTCCGGCGGCACCCAATGTCACCAAGCACAAAATGGACGAAGATGTGTATCCGAAAAGAGAAAAGAGAAAAGGAAAGAGAGAAAAGAGATAGGGCTTTCAGGATCATCCCATACCGGCTCCCACACCCGGCCTAACAAACAGGCTTGATAATCCGACGCCTGGTCTTGTTGCCGTAGTGTTCCTTCTCGGCCTCGAAATACTCCATCTGTTGCTGTATCTTCCTCTCCAAGAAGGCCTGGCGCTCCTCTGAACCCTCCATGAATTCCTTGATGCGCGGGACAACTTCTTTCTCGTGTTGCTGATCGCGCTGTTCCTCGGTCAGGCCGCGAACCCTGGGCACCAGTTTCCTAAAGATCAGGTCCCAGTACACGATGGCGGTATGGCACCTTTGCACTGGGTATCAGCCGTGGCAATGAAATTCGAGAGGTTTGGGAAGGAAGAAAAGCGTTGAGCACATACCACTGCTCCAGAGGTGCCCATTCACTCGACAAGTGCGGCAAGAGGCCCAATGTTTTCTCGACTTCCTGAATGGCAGCACGCAGGTATCCGACCTGCTTGTTGTACTTCTCCTGAATGAGCAGCACAAAGTCCAGCTGTGATGCATTGAGCCAGATCGGGGGTACCATAAACTGCACCGGAACGACTCGGCTCCATTCCCAATCTACAATACCAACAAGGTTGTAGTCCTTGTCAAACAGAAGATTGCTTATCACATTCTCCATATCGCCATGTACTAGTACAGGTTAGCCAATGTAGCTGAAGCGGGCAAGAAGTTGTTCAACATACTCAGAGTAAACGGCCCTTGGTCGGCCGACTGGTCCAGCCACTCATCCAGAACGAAGCGCTTGAAATGGTGAGCGGCATATAGAACAGATGCCGGCTCGTCCTCATCCATACCCTGGTCTAGCTCTTTCTCAAGCTTGTTCTGGGCTAACCCTAGCAAGCCATCAACAAATTCGCGAGCTGTAGACAGGGTTTTCCGAGGCGGGAAGATGTTTCCGGGTTGCAAGCCGTCGAGTTCTTGTAGGGCGATATCTATCGCGAGCGGTCGGTTACAGACGGTGATCTCTTGAGGGTTGCAAGTCAAAGCTGACACATCACGCGAACGCAAGCCCAAGGCTCCAATCCGGGGAAACTCGAGTTGGCGCAACTGGACGTAAACGTCGGCCAGCTGTCGATGGAGGTGTTTTGCGGCAGCGGTTTGAGGTCCGGCAAAGATTAGGGAGCCCCATGTTTCGCCAATAGATTTGAATCCAAGGTCCTTGAGGCTGTGGCCGTCGACGTAGTCCATGATGATAAAGGGCAGCCCGTTCGGCGCTGTGTCTGAGAATGAATAGGCGTGCACTCTGGGTATGGGAATGGTGGTTTTGGCCGACAAGTAGCTATTTTATATTCAGCCCAAGATCTTTTAGGCAAAAGGAGCAATCGAGAAAGGAACACCAAGCAGGGCGTTGGGGAAGGAGGGGATGAAATCATAAACCCTTACCGCATGGTGGCCACTTCGATTTCAGTCTTTTCGTCCAACAGGATCTTGGGGAGGCTGATGGGTATTGGAATCCGGACGACCCAGTGTGACGAACCTACTCCAGGATCCTATCCTGTTAGGGTTCAGCTTCGTTGAAGGTAATCTCTCGAGGATGCTTAGGTTCGGTGCAGCCAAAGGGTGCACAACAATAGACTTGTCTCAACAGTAGGCTTGCGAGCTTGTAGCGAACTGTAGTTGTGATTGCTAACTGGAGAACTCCCAGAGCCCTCCAGAATGAGTGACTATATACTATCTACTATCACCCGTGTCACTGGTGATACTGGTGATAACGCCTAGGTTATCACCTCGATCACTAGTGACCCTGGTGATTATCACCTTCTTCACCCGTGATAATCGTGACGCTACTATGATTGGTTCCTTAAGCGATTGGCTGTCGGTGCGTCCCGCACCTCCGACTGCAGCCTCCCTGGCCGCCCTTATGGTCATTCATGACACCCAGCGTTGCCAAGGCGACTTGAACTCGACGAAGAAGCAGACATTAAAAGCGCCATTCTGGCGTGGCTGGAAGATAGTGCACGGGTCGCCGTCCCGGAAAGAAGAGGCGAGGCGACAGATATCGCTATCGCTGAGAGCGGCGACCCATCGATCCCGCTCCGCCTCAATCTCGTCCGTCTTCATTTGGCTCCTCATATTGAATGCAATTTTCAAAAGAATATTCGATCAAGATGATTGGGATCGGTGCAGGGCATTACAGTGCTGTACGTGTCTGCGTTGCAGCCTTTGATCTGTGTGGTTAGACGGTAGTGGTCGAAAGAGCGAGAGTTCGGCCAGCTGCAATGCCTTGGGGAAGGAGGTAACCACAGCCTTGAATTTCTCGGGCTGTGTCTGGATGTTGGTTGTTGGCTGTTAGCGCGCAAGCCGCGACAAAAATAGAAAAGCCCGCTGCGTGCTACAGGCACAAACTGGAATACTCCCAGCTGTCTCATTGCTACCAGACCACCACGTTGCCGACTCGCCCCAACAAGGTTCAGAGGCATCTCTTTCCTGTAACACGACAACAGTCATATTGAATACGACTAAACCCTGACTAGGTAGGTATAGGAATGTGCGTGTTTTATTTAATTTTTATTTTAACATTTTGTATCGTTTCTTTCCTTTTGCTTGATTTTCATTTTTCTTCTTCTTTCTCTTCTTACACCCCTTTTTACTTTTATTCCAATTTGCTCAGTTTTCCTTACTGTCTTTTTTTTTTTTTTTTTCCCCTTCATTTGTTGTATAGTTACCCTCGGTTTCTTTTCCATTTTATTTCTTTTCTTATTCCTTTTCTCAGGACGGTTTCTAAGTGTTGGGTGCACGGGGAGGAGGGGGCGGGGTACCCGTAATAATCTATTTCTTCTCCCCTCTATTGCTAGGTTCCTTTCCCTCACAGTTTCACTTACCATCCCATCCCCCATTCTGACCAACTTTCGTCGATAAACGCCAACCCATTACTCTGGCGGACCCACTCCACGCCACCGTCAGTTGTCCTGAGAGGATATAATGAACTTTCCAGAATCTGGCCCCATCTTCAATGGCCAGGAACGGGCTCAGGCCGTTGACAAGTTCCGCCGCATCATCACATACTTCGAAAACACCGAGCAGCCAGCTTCTTCTCAATACGGTCGCGGGTACAGTCGGCCAGCCCTCGTTCGGCATACGTTCGAATATGCGCGCTCGCCAGAGTCGCAGGACAAATTTCTCAAAGCTTTTTTCCAATCCCTCGCCCTCGGAATGCTCGACGACAACGCGGACGGCATAGATCTTCGTAACGACGATGAGATTGCCAGTCTTCGTGAGCTGTTATTCTCTTTTGCCGACCACCTCATTTACCATTTCTTTCTTCCATGTATGTCATGCTATCACATGTTTACAGCCCCTTCGGCCCCCTTCGCCCCCCTCTGTTAACGACCAGTTTTTGAAGTTCGAGCCTCCGCCGGAAGGACCCCTCAGCCAACACCCACCTACCATCTTGCAGTCCAGCAAGTCCAAACACAGGAGGAGCAGCAGCGGATGCAAGAGTTGGTGGGGACTCCTGAGCGTCTAGGGGCCTTACGGGGCCTTTGTCTTACTCGCGACCGTCACCGTTGCGTTATCACGCGTGCCTTTGACCAGGAAGAACTACTGACAGAGCGGTTACGCCAACCTCCTGCGAGAGACGACGATGGAAATGTGCTCAATCCCCAGGACGACTACAGCCATCTCGAGGTAGCACATCTTATCCCATTTGGTCTGACGAAGTCGGAGGGGGGTGACAAATTGGTTTGTAGCCTTTTTCTGTTTCTACTTAATTCACGCTGACATTTAAAAAGAGCGAGCCCAAGAAGGCTACCATGGCCATTCTTAATATGTTTGACGTTGGTATAATCCATCTTATCGAGGGCAAGGATATTGACGGGCCTCGCAACGCAATTACTCTTTCCCTCGAGATGCGCAGGCTTTTCGGGAAGTTCGACATTTTCTTCGAGCGTGTAGCAGGTGCTGCTGCAAATACCTATCAAATTCAGGCATTCCATCCTTTTTTGACGGCCCAGCTCCAATTTCCCGTTTACAGAACACTGTTCTCACACCCATATATAGACCCCCCGTTGGCACGACTTCTCGAACTTCATTCTGCCATTGGCCACATCCTTCACCTTTCAGACGCTGGCGACTATCTCAATGTGATTCTGAGGGACATGGAGGATGGGGCAATGGTACGGGAGGACGGGTCAACGCAACTCGGCGCTTTAGTCAACGTCGCTCTGCAGATACACACGTAACGGAATGTGATGGCGGATGCGCTCGAGAACCAGGATCCTCAAACGGAAAGGGGGCTGAACTGGAAAGGAAAATAAGAAGTTAAGAAAAGAAGAAAAAATAAAAGTAAGTTCAGTGAGAACCATATGGAGGGTCGGGGGGGGGGGGGGGGGGGGGGGTTGGTAGACTAGGGTCGTTGTTTGTCAACTTAGATACAGCGCCAACGTTTACCATTCTTCTCATTCCCTCACCAGCCAACTTTCATTCCCACGTAATAGGAGCCGTTTGGTTCGGTCATGACTAAATGCAGGGTTATGCGGTCAATGGAGAGAGAGAAACCCAGACCCGCAGCCACACGTCCCAAGTATTGGTCCGTGTCTTTCAGCCGCACCCAACCCACGAAAAGACCACACCCCCTCCCACAACACCAACTTTCAGCCATGGCCGAACCCTCCCTTCACACTCCCCCAGACCCAACCGGAGGCGAAATCCGGTTACTATTGCTGCTCCCAGCACCCCGCGACGCACCAATCCGCTGCCGCCTCGAAACAGTCCCCTTGTCATCCGCCCCCAAGTATGACATCCTCACCCACATCTGGGGCGCCAACAAGTCCGAAGCCATCACCCTCAACGATGCGCCATTCCCCGTGAGCGAGCCCATATCAGCAGCGTTACGCCGTCTCCGACCCCCATCCGGCCCTCCAAGAAGCGTCTGGATCGACGCGGTCTGTGGGGACCAGCAGGACCGGTGCGGGACAGAGCAGCAGTGGCGGTGGCGTGTTCTGCCGCGCATCTACGCCGAGGCGCGCCAGTTATGCGTCTGGATGGGCGAGTCGACGGCGGCGAAGGGCGCTGGGATTTCTGGGTTTCCTTGCCCCGACTGGGATGCGCGGACGCCGCCGCGCCTGTCTTTTGTTCAGGAAGCGGTTCTGGCTAGGCGGGTTGTTTTTGTGTGTGGGCAGAATGAGTTGACGTGGGAGGCGATGGGAGACTCACTGAGAGGAGATGTTGGGGAGGGAGTCCGTCCCGAGGCCGTGGACTTTCTCAGGCTTTACCACTCCATCAAGGTACTCCGTCAGAAGTGGCGTGACAGCAAACGGGACTTGAGCCCTTATGGGCTGCTGTACGAGTTCCGGTGGCTAGAGTGTGAGGACCCCGGAGACAGGATCTACGGCCTCCTCAACCTGGCACCTCGCATCCTCGAAGCGGGCGTGGTGCCCGACTACAGCACCCCCACCTCCGCGGCACACACATACGCAAATTTCGCCCGCAAAATGATCCAACACAGCGGGACGCTCGACATCCTCAACTACGTGCGTAAACAGCGCAGCCATCTTACCCCCACCCCCACCGAGGAAGCCACCACAAACAACAACCACAACAACCCCCTCCCCTCCTGGGCCCCAAACTGGACCACCCACAGCGCAGCCGACCCAACCCCCCTCCTCGACCGTCTCGACAACAACAACAACGCCTCTGCCTCCCACCCCCACCCCCGCTACCGCGCAGCCAAGCTCCTCCCCGCGCAGCCCCAACCGCACCCCGACCCCCACACCACCCTCGTCCTGCACGGCATCCGCTTCGACACGGTCGCCGCGCTCGGCACCCCCTGGCACCCGGAGCGCGACCAGCCACCACCCGCCTCCCGTGCGGAGATCGCCGCGCTGGAGCAGTGGGAGGCGTTGGCTTTGGCGGCGCCGGTGGCGTGCCCTTATGGTGGTGATAGGGGTGGGGATGGGGATGGAGATGGGGGCGGGGGTGGTGATGGGGGTGGTGGTGGGCGGCGCGCGGCGCTCTGGCGGACGTATATTGGGGACTTTGCTGGCGCGCGCAGCGCCCCCGTTGAGCATGCGGCCGTGGTTGAGGGCTGGTACGGCCCGGCGACCGTGGTGTCCGCGCCAGGGCCCGCTTCCGAGCGGCAGCAGCAGCAGCGGGCGCCGCTACGGGGCGCGTTCCGGGATCTGAGGGACTATGTTGCGGTGCGGTTTAAACGTGCCGGGGGGGTGGGGGTCGGGCCCGGGGCCGGGTGTGTGGTGGAGTACGCGCGGCGGGTTCGGGCGGTTTGTGGGCATCGCCGGTTGTTGGTGTCGAAGCGGGGGTATGTGGGGCTGGCTCCGTGGTATGCTGAGGTGGGGGATGTTGTTGCGGTGCTGCATGGCGGGCGTACGCCGTTTTTGCTGCGGCCGGGCGCGGTGCCCGGTGTCTACTCGCTGGTGGGCGAGTGTTTCGTGTATGGCATCATGAACGGGGAGGCGCTCTCGTGGGAGAATGCTGCGGCTGCGGCACGGGATTTTCGGATTGTGTAGAGCCAGAGTCGTCTCTTGTCCGAATCTCGGGAGCTGGCCTTGGTCTTGTTGGGGTGCATTTTACTGCTTGTGAAGCCGCTGTAATACAGATGGTGGTGTGGTTGCCTCTGAGGGCTGCCTTACAATTACCAACCGAGGTCTGGCCATTAAATTATGCGGTTAGTGTTTTCCTATCATCCCGGATGCATTGTCCGGAGAGCAAGAGGCGGATGGAAACCTTGTTTGATCAGGCGATGTTGGAAAGGACAGATGAACTCCCGTGTGGATTTACCCACCATACTTAGGCCGCCATGAGCGAATCCCTTATTAGTCCGGTGCATACGACGAGACCGTGACAGGAAGTTGAACTTCGGATAAAAGTGTGGATATGGACCCTTCTTGCATCGAACTCAATCCTTGGAAGTTTGGTGGGAGTTGCGCGAGCTAAGAAGCTTGGCGCCCGGTTCATCCAATCGAGGAAACCACATGCAGCCCAAGGCGGGGTGCTGAGTGCTGAAGGCGGGGGAGTTTGGGGGTCTCGGGGGAGAAACAGGCGTCTGGTTGGCCAATGCCCCGCTGCCATCTTGGGGTGTGACCAGCTGAGGTCTTGCTGCTGTGAAAGATAACCAAACAACCGCCCTCGGGTTTTTTTTTCTGCCCCTCTCTCTGCTCCCCGGAGGGAGCTGAGGAACTCTGCATTCTCATCTTCACCCGGTGATTTGAAGTTTGGTGGTCGGTTTCT
Source organism: Chaetomium tenue (assembly GCF_020726465.1). NCBI lineage: Eukaryota > Fungi > Ascomycota > Sordariomycetes > Sordariales > Chaetomiaceae > Chaetomium > Chaetomium tenue. The sequence continues at coordinate 2,542,557 of NW_027117333.1, read as the reverse complement.
GTGCTGGTCGGCCGAGTTGGGGCCACGCAACCGACATTGTCGAGACCTGGGACTGGAGCGCCTGAACGCGACAAATCCAGAAGCAAAACCACCTAAAACATCTACCTAATCTTGACGCGAGGGGCACACGAACACCACCACGACCTCGCACAACACGCGAAGGGACCAAACTAGGACAGGCAGAAACACGCCAGCCCACGCAAGCTCGCAGAATGGTAGCATAAATATCCTCGATAGGCATATCTACCTAGGGCTCTACACCCGGCCACCCGAGCTCCGCGCATCACAGCTTGCAGGTCTCATCCACCCATCCGAACTTCGACCCCGGAGCCAGCCCGGAGCAGGACTCCACCGAGCCTAGGCACAGGCACAAACGCCCGCTCGCCAACCACAACGACAATATCGAGTTCAGACTACCCGCAGTTTTTGCTGGGATCAAGGGGCCACGGTCCTGAACCCGACACCATGCCGTTGCTCGTGGTATTGGGAAGGTTTACTGCCTTCGCCGTGAGTTGATGCGCCTTGGGCAATCCCAGTTGCCCTGACTGTTGCTAACCACCGCCATGAACCACAGGATGTGTTCCTCTCGGGCCTCGTAAGTTTGCCAGTCCCCCAAATACATTCTTACCGGCCCTTCCCGATTTCCTACTGACTGGATCGATTAGGTTATCCCCATAATTCCGACCATCCTCCAACACCAAGCTCATGTCCCCCAGCAACAAGGTACGCAGAATGAAAGTTGGGCGAGTGATTAATTTGCTGACGGTTTTCTCCGCCTTAGTCCAGATATGGACCTCGGTTCTTGTCGCCGCTTACGGTGGTGCCTTTGCTGTGGTGTCTCGTGAGTTCCGCACTCGGTCAACGACCCTGGCAGGTCGAGTACCCAGCTAACCCTCTCCTCAAAGCTTTGATGCCCTTCCTCACGCGGCAGGGGCCAAAGGGTTACGCTGTGTTGTTTGCCGGTCTGGCCTGTGCCGCAGCTGCCTTTGCGCTCTTGCAGTTCTCCTCCGACCTCTCGTTGTTGATCTTGGCGCGTGCTCTCCAGGGTTTTGCGGCAGCTGCCTTCACAGGGGCATCGTCTGGGCTGCTTGCGACTGCAGCAATCACCGAGATAAGGTGGCTCTCGCCTGCCTTCCTCCAGAGCACCGCCATGGCGACAGCCCCCCTCATCGCCGGGTACTTGCACGACCATTACAGCCCTGATGCCCTGTTTTACTTCGCCTACGCCATCATTGCATTCGATATGCTGTTGGTGCTGATGGTTGCCAGTGTTACTCTAATAAATGGGACTGGCTCTACGGACGAGACAACCGGGCTTCTCGGGTCGGAAATACAACAAGGTGGCAGCTACGGTACGATAGCTTCGGGATCTGGGACTCACAGCAGGAGGTCGTCTCGGTCAATCTCGCCCACATCGATACCTGCAGAACTGAGCCAGCCTAACCCTTCCGCAACGCTCACTGATGCGGCCGTTTGGAACCGTCTCTCGGTTGCGCTCGGCGGATATCTGGTCGTTGGACTTATCGCCTCAGCACTACAGAGCGTCCTTCCTCTCTTTGCCCAGCGCCACTTCGACTGGTCGGTGCTCGAAAGTGGATACATGTTTGTTCCTCTCTCGGCCCCTGCTGCCGTTGCCGGGCTGCTCTCGGGCACTCTGGCGAAGCACGTGCCCAAGTCAACCCGGTTTCTCGCCACCTCCGGCTTTTTGGCTCTTCTCCCTGCCTTCCTTTACTTGGGCCAACTCAAAGATAATACCCAACTTGTACGACACGCGTTTCTCCTGACGCTGAGCGGCATCTCTCTTGCCACTGGCCTTTGCGGAGACCCTTTGTCGAAGGAAATCGCAAGTGTTTTGGGTTCTTCCACGCCTGACTCCTCGAGCGCCACAGCTCAAGCGACTGTCCTTCTCAGCATTACAAACGCTTGGGGCAGCCTTGCCGGGCCACTCTTTGCTGGCGCCGTTAGCTACCTCTGGGGCTGGCAGACCATGACCAAGTCCCTGGCCGTACTTGCTGCCGCAACGGGCGTCACATCCCTGCTGTTTCTCCAGGGCTGGATTGGCAACCCCTTCCCTGACACCCGGGCTCGCCGCCCAGGACCGGCCTCCGACGAGGAGTCGGCGCCGTTCTTGACGAACGACCGTTCCAACGGCGGTCCCCACGAACACACGGAGGGCTACGCCAACAAGGAGGACCGTTACGCACGGAGACAAGGCTCCGACGACGTATCGCCGCACACCCGCAGCGACGGCGACCGCAAGCCGCGCTCGCACCGCCGCCACTTCAGCGTCGACAACTTCTCCGTCGCCACCACCGCCGGCCCGGGCAGCATCGACTCCGCCACCTCCTCCGTCCGCTTCCAAGCCTCTCTCGAAACCCCAATCCAGCAGCAGCCGCAACCGCACCAACAACCACTCATCACCAGCAACAGCTCCCGCCGACCATCAACCACCTCAACCACCACCGCCGCCCCCGAACGACGCTACGTCATGCGCGAAGCGCCCCACGCACCCGCAACCGACCCGCTGCTCGCCGCCGGCAGCCTGTACGTGATCGACGAGGAGCGGGACATTGCAGCAGGCGGCGGCAGCGGCAGCGGCGGTGGTGATGGTGGAGGTGGGGGTGGGGGTGGGGGCGTTGAGAGAATAAGGCAGAAACGCCGCGTCGTGGTCTTCCCCGAGGGCGCGGCGCCGCCGGGCTTGTTGGAGAGGCATCGCCATCATACGGTCGCTATTAATGCTGTGGATGGGACGGCGAAGATGGTGGGGGGTGGGGCTGGGGAGGGGGCTGGGGAGGGGCATGCGGTGCATGTTACGGAGGATGTTGAGGGTGAGGGTGGTGATGGGGGTGGGGGTGGTGGGGAGGGATTTGAGGAGGCGACGTCGAGGCGGTATGTGGTGGTTGTTGTGGAGGGTGAGGATTATGAGGCGGAGTGAGGGAGGGAGGGAGGGGGTCGGGGCGGTGCTGGGGGGATGGAGGGGGTGCTAAGGGATGTTGTTAATACGATAGCGATGTGGTGATGTGTATAATGACCGTGGATGATGCAGACAGATACCCTGGCGGTGAGATGGCAGGACAGTTTGGAATTGACATCGCGTTTTCTTTTAACAGAATCAGAGTGTCGGTTGGAGGGTGGCTGTTGGGTACGCTGTTATTTGGCTCTGGTAGCTGTGTCTGGGCGCTTCATGATGGATATCGGACGGCCATAGAACATGAAGGTAGGCCACTTCACCCCCATGTTGACTTCGCACTCCTCAACAACGGGTGGAATTGGTGTAGTTGACAGACAAGTGTTGTGATGATGGTGTTATCAAATCGGGAATTGAGCCTGATGCCAATGTAGGTAGGTAGCAATAAGAGTTGGTGACGGTACAGATTAGGTACTCGGTCGGGTTATGCTCCGGCCCGCATTCCTTCCCTAATCCCACAAATCTACCTACCTTAGGTACCTACATATACTCCTCTACACATCTCATCTTTTGCGTTCTACACACAACTCGCAAAAACATCGCGTTTCGCACCATACCGCCGTCACAATGCGTCGCTCGTACCAAAAAAGCCCGAGGACAACCTCCAAAACTCCAGTTCGTAAATTCGCAATGCAACTTCTTGGCGATAACGTGAACCCCGTCGAGTCCCGTAACTCCCTCTGGCCTCTTGATTAAAATGGAAAGACGAAATCCGCCACAAACACTGTGGCGCCCTTGACATCGGCCGAGACGGTAAGCCCAAGAAGGTCCACCGGTGCAAGGCCTGCCTTGCCGTCAAGGCCCGACATAGTAAATTCCGCTTCGGGTCTGACAATATCAAGCTCGGGAGGGAGGAGAAGATGGGGTTAAAGTTTGGTGACGTCCAGCAGCAGTCATAGCCCGGTCATACAGCATATACTTTAATAGCCACGCAAGCCAAGTCGTCGACAACGGGGCCCAGACGATGGCGAAGACGACGCGTTGCTGTTTCATGCTCAGCCCGCGTCGTGAAAGGAGCGGCAACGGCGCGACGGGGCGAGGGAGCGAGCGGCCGGGCGTGACCCCGCGGCTGGCTGGGAGCGCTGGCTTTATAGCGGTGTGGAGAGGGAGGAATGGATCATGATGGTCTCGGCGAGTCGGTGATTTAAAGAAAGCAAATAGGCTGGGGAAAGGTAGAGGGAAAACGGGGCACGGTGTCACATGGTGTATAGGCTGCTCCTGGCCTTTGCCAGGCAAGCATGTCCTTTTGCTCAGTGTGGCACAGGGGTAACTCGGCTTATAGATGGAGAGCACCCTCGGACTGGAGAGCCAGGTTTCTAGCGCGCAAGGCCGACGGCGACGGGTAACGGGTAACACCAAAACGGAAACGGCATCGCCACCTGCCATGTTCATCGTCCACGCACCATTCAACTATTGGAGCTGGCGCCACTCGAGTCGAGCGGGGAAGGCTATGTCAGCGGGGCGTTTCTGCACGGCCGCGGTGGTCGCCGAGGGGAGGTAAAAGGCCAGGGGTGGAACCGAACGGATTTCACAATGGCTCTGGCATTCCGCCGTGGCCTTCCGCCCTTCTTACCTCAATTCACCGCTCTCTCTCCCACCGCTCCTTCTCACGCCGCTCTCTGGGTGGTCATCCGTTAGATGGATGTTGTGGTAGCAGCCGGGTTTGGCTGGTGGTGATTTCGGAGTTATCGCCGAACCCGCGGCGGCGGGACTGGGATGAGAGCTCTGAGGGGGATGGTACCGGAGTTGTGTGTGGATGGTGATAGTAATGGGAGCCACGGCGGTATGAAGGACCTTGTTCTTCCTGATCCGAGATCCTGCGTGGAGGGGTGAAAAACCGGGAAATAACGGGTAAGAGTGGAAGGAATAAGGTACAATCACCGCTGGCCGAACGATTTGGATTACAGTCGCCAAACAAGTCTTGACTCTAAAAAACGGATGATATGTTTGTTGTGTTGTGGTTGTCGGATAGGGGTTGGATAACCTCAGCAAGTACCAACGGCTGCCATTTAGCGTAGCATATATATCATATATACGCAATGGACAGACTCCAAGCCCGATATGGTTCTCTACCTTTAACAGAAGAAGGAGCTCATCGCGGCCCAGTCCTTACCATGCAAATTCAACGCCTTTACACCGAATATTTACGTACCTAGATACGTTGTTGATCTGGGCCTGTTTTATGGACGCTGAATGACGTGTGTGACGTCAGGGTACACCTCGCCCCTGAACCCCTGAGTAGGTACTTCAACCGCCCTCTACCCATTTTCCTTCACTACTCCATTGTAAAATCCAAATCACTCGCACCCATCATTAACTAAGGTACCTTTCAAATCAACTCAAAATGTCCGACTCAAGTAACCCTTTCAACACCAAAACCAACAAGAACCTCAACACCACGCAGAACGACGGCAACATTCAGTCGACTGTCACGGGCGCGGCCAAGGGAGCCACATCCATCTTGGGAAACACGGTCGGGGGGTTGACGAACACGGCCGGTGGCATCGTCGGCGCCGCGACCCGCGGGCTCGGCGAGACGGTCAACAGCGCCACCGGCCAGACCGGCAAGCCCGTGGGTGATGCCGTGAGCAACATCGGGTCCGGCGTGGAGAGCGGCGCACGGGAGGCAGCTAAGGGAGTGAAGAGAGCGGGCGAGTGGAAAGGGGCTTCTGAGTAGGTTGCAGTGTTGGGAAAGGTTTAGTTAAAAGTCTATGGTTCTTCTTCGAGTGAATGAACACACTCTCGTACTTCCATACTTGCCACTACATATGTATCGCTTGTCTATCATGCGCCTGATCGTATCCAAAACGCCAGGCCCTTACAGCGCACCCACCTCCAACCACCCAAATCCCTTTCACTCCCCCAAATCACCACCCAAACTTCTCCACCGCCACCCGCACCTCCCTCCCCTTCCTAATCTCCTCAGCACACACATTCCTCACCGCTCGGTTCAACCCATCCGGCCCCGACACCACCACACCCACCTCCTCCCCAGCAACCGCCGCCTCGCCAATCCACCCGCCCACCAGGCCCGCCACATCCGGCCGTCCAGCCTCCGCCGTTGGCTCCGGGATCACCAGCTCCAGCCCGCGCTCCACCAACTCTGCCAGCTGCTCGCTCGGCACCCACTCCCGATGCTCGCGCGAATGCGTCACCCACAACAGACACACCCTCCTCCTTTTCCTCCCACCCCCACCCCATCGCTTAACAATCTCCCCCCCACCCCCACCACCATCACCACCTCCATCACCCTCAAAAAGCAACCCCCAAACCAACCCCCACACCACCGCAATCCCACTCCCCCCCGCCACCAGCACCGCACACCCCGACCCCCGCAGCATGCCCAGCGCGTGGGGCGAGCCATACGGTCCGTCCAGCCGCACCGCCACGCGGGACGGGCAACTGCTGTGCTGACTGTGCTGACTGTGCTGGGCGTGCTGGGCGTGGTGGAGGAGGTCGCGGGTGAAGCCCGTGTGGGCGCGGATGAGGAGCGTTAGCCAGGCGTGGGGTGGTTGGGGTGGTTGAGGTTGGGGAGCGGCGGAGGCGATGGTGAAGGGGTGGGCTTGGAGGGTGTGTGGCCAGGCGGTGTTGGTGGGGAGGTGGGGGATAGTGAGGAAGACGTGGTCGGTGGGGCGCCAGCCGTGGAGGATGGATTGTTGGCTTCCCCACGGTGCCCACCACCACCATGATTGGGGTGAGGACTGGGGGATGGCCCAGTTGGTGGAGAGGGTCAGGGTGTCGTTGTCGAGGATGTGCAGGTCCGCGGTGAGGGTGGTGCTTTTGAGCGTCAGCCGCCATACGAGGCGGTCGACGAGGAAGATGAGCAGGGCGGTTGCGACGTAGGGCTGGCTTGTTTCGTAGTGGAACCAGAGGAAGGCGAGCGCGGCGATTTGGAGGACGACGTGTGAGGCGAGGAACAACTCGTACCACCGCTGCCGGAAGGAGGCGAGCGAGGTGAAGTAGAGGAGTTCGTACGAGACTAGCGCGCCGATGCCGCACAGGATGATGGGGTGCGTGAAATAGGTGTAGGCGGAGCGCGAGGCGATCAGCCACTCGCGCGCGAGCAGGAACTGCCAGAGGATCATGCTGACAAAGTGCATGGCGGCTTCGAGGCAGAGCAGCTCGCCCACGCGCCGGTGGAAAATGTTGAGGGCTTCGTAGGAGTAGCCCGTAAGACGGCGGAGGGGTTGGTTCTTGGCGCTGAGGAGGTAAAGCAGCGGCAGATTGACGGCGAAGACGCAGCCAGTGCGGTCAGCGAAGATGAAGAAGAAGTCCCAGCGCATCGGGAGGCGGTAGAAGTGGAAGAAGACGTTCAGGCCTAGCCAGGCCAAGATGAACAGGGACGTCCCGTTGCACGGGAGGGTCCTGTTAATGACGGGGACGGGGCGCGGTTGATACGCAAGCCAGGATTTGATTGCTCTGCCGATTTGGTTTCCTTTTTGTGGTCTTGATCCTCTGTCACGCGCCAACAGAGGAACCCGTTCGATATCGATATCTTTGGCATCCGTAGGTGGCGTTGCTGTCCCGGCCACTGTGCTGCTTGACGACGACGCAGTCGAAGGAGAAGCCGTGCCGTCAGCTCTGTCAGCCCCTGGACGTTGCCTCAACAATTGCCATTTCCGATTGTCGCTCCTGGTCTCGTGCCAGTGCCACGCCGTAAACACGAGGATGACGATGGCAATAGCGATGTTATAGCAGTTGACAATGTACCGGGCCTCGAAGAGGGATTCTAACAGTTGCCGGATGTATTCCACCTTTTCCGGGTCATTCATCCAATCCAAGTCGTCGTCGTCCACGCTCACCGCTTTCGGCCCCGTCGGACAGAGGGCTCGCAGAAACACAGGCAACGTGCTCCGCAGGGCGCCTTGCATCCGCAGGCAAAGTTGGGTGCCCTCCATCGCCGAATGAGGGTTGTTGTGACGCTAGGTGGGCGGCGGCGACGGAAATGGGGACCAAGCGAAATGAGGAGAAGTTGTGGGCGCGTGGGCGCCTAGCGAACGGCGGTGATGGTTGGACCAAGATCTAATCAGATCCTTTGATAAGTGGAACAGGCCGAGAAGCCGAGACGACGAGGACCACTCATCTTGGCATGTTGGTCATGGGGCGAGACCCACCGCTTGGGCTCGTGGGGGCCAGGGGCCGGGTTAGCCGGCGTTGTTGGGTCAGGACTCAGGGGACTCAAGGGTTAACACAAGTTGAACGGTTGAACTGTTATGTGGTTGAAAACGTGCAAAGGCCCGGAACCCCTTCATGACCCGACTATTGTGATGGCTCTTTCTATTCAATTACAAATCTATAACGATATCCTTGGCACTTAGCCAGCCCAACTCCAAGCCATGCAAATGCAACCCCTGGTTTGGACACTCCAAGTCTCGAAGCACCCGAGACAACTTCTTGTCTGTATGTACACGTCCGATCCCAACCCACCGCCAGCAGTGAGGGATATCCGAGATCACCCCCATGCTTTACCAACCGCCGGCAGTATACCCGCCCTGCCAACTCCCCATCTGGCCCTGGCTCACCAGCCCACTACTCCCATCATACATGCCCGGCTGCGTCACCTGAATCTGAACCCCGCCCTGATACACCCCCAGCATATTGCTGCCGTCATACCCATACCCAGCAACACCCAACTGCTGCTGCCCCTGAGCAGCATAATACTCCCCATTCCCATACCCCTCCTGCTGCATCCTCGGATCCACCAAACTCGCATCAAACCCCCCAGCCTGCTGGCACGAACCCAACCCCTGATACTGATACTCCTGCTGCTGCTGCTGGCACTGCTGCTGCTGCTGAACCCACCCCGTCGACAACCCCCCAACAAACCCCCGATCCAAATCCAACTCCATATCCATATCCAAATCCAAATCCAGCTCCTCCCCCCCAATCACCATCCCCTGCGCCCCCCGATACAACATCTCATCAATCTCCGCCGCCGCCAACGCCATCCAATCCCCCTGCACCCCACCACCACCACCCCCCAACACCTCCGGCTCGGGCGTCGACAGCGCCGTCGTCGACGGCGTCGCCACCACGCCCAGATACGGACTAGAACTCAACGACGGCGTAGCCGGCGCCGGTGAGCGGGAAAGACCGGGAGTGCGGGATTTGGCGTGGCGGACGGAGGACGAGCCCCGCGAGGTTGGGGTGGAGGTTGGGAGGCCGTCTTGCTTGCGGCGCAGGATGCTGTAGCGGTTCTTGGCGGCGAGGGAGGTGCGCGCGGGGAAGTGCTGGTGCACGATGTCGCTCCAGTTGCGGCCGGTTTGGGAGACGAGGTGGAGGAGGAGGGCGTCCTGGTGGAGGGGCACGGTTAGGTTTTGGGTTTGTTTGTTGGTTGGTTGGGGGGGTTGGTAGGGTTCAATGGGGGTGAGAGGGTGGGGGCGTTGAGTGTAGTGACATACCTCTTCAGGGGTCCACGGGCTCTTGTCGATGCGCGGGTCGAGGCAGTCGTACCACCGCTTCCAGCATTGGTCGCCGTTGCGGGTGCCGACGGCCTCGGCGATCTTGCTCCAGCGCGCGCCGTAGAGCTCGACGGCTTCACGCAGCCTCTCGTCTTCCTCCCGCATCCATGTGCCCTTGCGTATCGTGTTGGCGATGCTGTAGTGCCAGCGCTTCCGGCAGTCTTTGTTGTTGCGTCCTGGGAGGTGGCACGCGACCTTGTGCCAGCTGATGGGGCCGTCTTTCTGTGTTTCTGTGGCGTGTTAGTTGTGGGCGGGGATAAGTTGGTTCATCGACGGCGACTTGCCCCTTGCTACGGCTTCCGAGAGGAGTCTGTCCTCGTCCGGGGTCCACACCTGTCGAGGCTTTTGACCCGCGACAGGGGAATCGGGCGGCGATGATATGAGTGTTCTCGATGATGCCATCACGTGTATTTGTGTGCTACTGTGAGTTGGGAGTGATGATGAGTGTGGAGTTGAAGTAGTATTGTAGATGTTGCCTCCGAGATTGTAAACAACACCAAGAACCGAGGCGGCGATGCAAGGGATTATATAAGACGTTCAAGAACAGCAGTATTAGTGTCTCCTTCTACATATCACCCATGGTCATGGTCATGGCTTGGCTGTTGTTTTGTGCATAGCCGGATCTCGGGGACCCGGTTACTGAAACATCACGGTGGTGTGGACCATCGCCGACTTCTCGCTTGGGGAGTTTGGCCGTGGAGCATCAGCCCTACGAAGTCTGCCGCACCGGCCTGGCGCCATGTCAGAACGTAACGTGACGGCCATTCGGGATGTTCATGCAAGCCATGCCCCCCGTTCCACTGTGCTGGACTCGCCGGCAGCATTAGCGACGGGATCGCTCGTGGTGATTGGGTTGAGAGCCCCGTCCGGCGTCATTGCTGAGATGAGTTGAGGCGGAGCAGAGCAGCCGCCATGCATCGATTGGGCCACCTCTTGTCTCGACCGCCATTTCAGCTCTCGGCATGCACACGGATCGGGAAGGCATGCTGACTGCCCAGGTCGACCCATTGGGTCACTGAGGGGTTACTGAGGCGCTGCAGCCTCTGCAAATTCCAAGAAACTCTATTCGTAAAGGAGGGGGTGGCCCAGGGTTCCGGTGGCGTTCGGGGATCCAACGGCGACATGCTTCCCCGGGTTTCAAACGGCGGTCGGGTGAAAATGCAGAAACATCGGGGGAGAGCGGCACGGCGACGCCGGTGGTGGATGGCCGCTGTTGGGGGTGCAACCAGGCCCGCCAACCATCTGGGAAGCGAGTTGGGAAGCCATGCATGCATGTTCGCATCTTCTGCCCTAATGTCGGTGGAAGAAACATCGTATCATAAATTACTCTAAAACTTCAGGATAATAAGCGGGGAATGTTGTGGGCTGTCAGTGGCTGCCAGTGTAACTCTGGATATCTCGAGGGCGGCATGTGTGCTGACTGTTGCCGTTGTTGTTGTTCGGGCTCCAGTGGAAAAGAAATTGGAAAAATTTGCAAATTCCTCTGTAACCTCGAGACCCAACCTGGAAGGCCAAGATGCGGTGAAGCTTGCCGAGAAAGGCGGGCCCGAACAATGGTGGCAGTTATTGCGAGTGGTACCGTGGTGGTGGGCTGGTGGCCGTGCAGTCCGTGCAGTGAAACGGTGAAACACCATAGCAGCACCCGCGCGCGTGCATGCACCGACGGGAGGTGGTTTGGGTGTATTGGGGTGAAAATGTTCTAGACCTTCTCCCCATCTCGGGTAACGCGATAATCCGAAAGACAGCCAAACAGCAGTTCCGGACTCATCTCCGGGTCCCCCAACCTGCAATCGCCAATCGTTAGGTCGCTGGGCTGTGGGCATGCTGCTGCATGAGGCAGCCGGCAGGAAGGCCCGTTCGTGGGAGGAAATTGGAAGCGGCAGGCAGGTTCGCAGCGGATAAAGGCCACTGACCTCGTGAGGTAAGTCCCACCTGCGGATTCGGTGCCAATCAACGATTCAACCCTCTCTGCACATGCACCTTGGCCTAGCTGCAGCCATGAGCTTATTTGTTCCTTCCGTGACCGACACCCAACTGGGATTCTCCGATTCTGCACCGTCAATTTCATCATATGTTTTTCCTATCAGACCCTCGCCAGTTCGGCGACCTGCGATCGCTTCCCCCGGCTCGGCAAAGTCCACAACTCGGATCTCGTCGCCCTATGCCAAATGCGGTTACCCGGGACTGGAACCACGCGGAATGAGTTGCCCGATTTGTGTCTTTCAAGCAAGTGTCGTTGGCCCGCGAGGACCTTCGGAGGCCTGCCGGCGGGCCCTAGCCATGAAACGTGTCATGGATAGGTATTCGGAATGCATTGCACGCATCGAATAGCTTCCATTGACTAGAAGGAATAGTTAACAGGGCTTAGAAGGTAAATGACTGCACCTTGTCTTGAACACTTACTCGAGATTGGACAACAACGGGGACTGGCAACGTTTGTGCAGTATGCGCTTGATGTAAAAGGCCATACTCTGGTAAAAAGTGGTATAGACTCAAAGACTAATAGTATTATGATATATTGGTAGCATAGGTAACTAACAGAAGCTCCACGCACCATCTTTACAGGATATTCATACCCTAATGATACGGCCAAGCAGACTCTTCTGATGGAGTTGCAGATATATGGTAAATCTTTGAAGATTTACACCTAGAAGCCGACACAACCCTTATAAACTAACGAATGAATAGTAGTGACAACAGAGTGATGAAGTGTTGAGTTTGTGATACGGTTGCATTCTTGTAGATCATTGGTACATGACTTGTGAGTTTGACGTCACCATCTCATCTTGAGCGGGTATAACCAGAAGTGGATTCTCAGGGTTCCTCGCCATTGCTCTCTTTTGTTTCCGTCAATGAATGAATTCCGAGTGTCAAGAGGAAATAAAAGAAGATAAACCAAGTGTCGTCCAACAAATAACTTCCAGTTCCATCATGGCATCAGCAATTGTGGTTGGCGCGACTGGTAAGCAACCACCAACAACTTTCCCTCACGCGATTACGTGCCATACTGAGGAACGTTGTAACAGGCATTCTTGGCCGGGAGATTGTCAAGGAACTGTCACGTAACCCCGAAGAATGGAAGACGATCTACGCCCTCTCCCGCAGCAAGAAGGATGAGTACCCCTCGCATGTCGTGCACAAGCACATCGACCTCCTGAGCTCGGCAGACCAGATGGCCAAGGACCTGCAAGGGGTCGAAGCCGAGTACATATTCTTCACTGCTTACCTCCAGAAAGACACCGAGCAGGAGAACTGGGAAGTCAACGGTATGGACACCCCCCTCCCTGGCCTCGCCCATCCCCGATCAACTCCTATCCCACCATACTAACACCACCCCCCAACCCAGGCGACATGCTCTCCAACTTCCTCACCTCCCTCAACCACACCAAAACCCAACGCATCCTCCTCGTAACCGGCGCCAAACAATACGGCGTGCACCTGGGCCCCCCGAAGAACCCCCTCCTCGAATCCGACCCCTGGCTCCCCATCCCCCCTTACCCCCCCAACTTCTACTACCGCCAACAAACCCTCCTCCACACCTTCTGCGCCGCCCGCCCCCCCATCTACTGGACCGTCACCTACCCCAACGACGTAATCGGGTTCGCCACAGGCAATTTCATGAACCTCGCCACGGGCATCGCCCTCTACGCCGCCGTCACCCGCGAACTCACCACCACCACAAATAAAGAAAAGTTAGAACTCCCCTTCCCCGGCTCCCCCACCTTCTACACCCGCTTCGACACCTTCACCTCCGCCCCCCTGCACGCCCGCTTCTGCGCCTGGGCCGTGCGCGACCCGCGCGCCGCCGACCAGGCCTTCAACGTGGTCAACGGGGATGCGCAGAGCTGGGTGGACTTGTGGCCGCGGGTGGCGCGACGGTTTGGCATGGTGGTGAGGGCGGATCAGTTTAGCAAGGACAAAACTGGGGGTGGTGGTGGTGGTGGGGGGTGGGAGTGGGAGGAGGGGTGCGCCGGTCGGAGGGAGTTGGGGGGTGCGCCGCCGGTGGGGGTGGTGGCGGAGGAGGTTGGGTTGGTGGGTGCTGGGGTGGTGGAGGAGGGGGGGGTGTTGGAGCAGCGGGTGAGTTTGGTGAAGTGGAGTGGGAAGGGGGAGGTGAGGGTGGCGTGGGAGAGGTTGGCGGAGCGGGAGGGGTTGCAGAGGGATGTGTTTGGGAAGGCGACGTGGGCGTTTGTGGACTTCGTGCTGGGGCGGAACTATGATGTCGTGCAGAGTATGAGCAAGGCGAGGGCGGCGGGGTGGACGGGGTGAGTTTCCAGGTTTCTCCTGCTGTTTCCTGTGCCGGGCTGTCGGTAGCGGATTGTTGGTGTGATTGGGTGCTAACGAGATTCTCAGGTACCAGGACACGTGGGAGGCCTTTTCGGATGTGTTTGACGAGCTGGAGGAGGCCAAGGTGGTGCCCAAAATACGCTGAGCTTATGGGTTGTGGTTGCTGGAGGCGGGCTGGCTGGGCGGTACAATCTCACCTCAGTTCCTAGTTTCATTCAGGGGTAAAAGCTTTCGTGCCTGATAACTCAGATCTTTTCTCTATCTTTAAAATATCTCGCCCCAGGCCGCGGCCGGTGTTCGGCTGTCTCCGGACACCCACAAGAAGCCCGCTTACCTGATTTTCAGCCAGCCCCGATGGCTAAATTTCCTTCGTCTTACCTCCAGCTGCCCCACGACAACACTAGCCGACGTTAAAGGGCCGATAGGAAGCAATGTAGAAGGAGGCATCGGTAAATTGGTAGTTCCTGGCATGGTGTCAGATGTTGAAGCGGCGTCTGGTGTGGAAGAATGACCGTCAAGACGTGCTTTTGCCGTGCGGTCGTGTGCCGACGATGCGATTCCTGCTTCATAAACGGCAAGGACAGGTGAAGGAAGTGAGGACATAACTCATTATATATTAGCAAATATTGCAGGTCATACGTGGGGTATCTCCCATCTCTATCCGTAAACATAACTAGCCACCGCGAAGATTATTGCACAATGGCAAAACACCAATCGCTCGCTGCCCTGTGAGACTTCTTCAGATCCGTCTTCATGTAGCAGCGGTGCTTTCCGCCCCGGTCTCCCTCTAAATAGCCCCATGCGCACGCTGTGCATTGGTTGAAGGAGGCACAGCTGTTCATGCAGTCGGCCATGCTGTCCGTCCAGGCGTGTGCGAGGTCGGTGGCGCCGTTGCCGCTGTAGTCGATGCCACACACCCGGCGGAAGCTGATGGTCGAGCCAGGCACGTTATAAACCGTGTTGTTAAGGGCTGGGCAATCCGAGTTGTAGGTCGGTCGTGGGGCGGCGGCCGACCCGGTTGTAGCGTCTGCGGCGCCTCCGGTGCCGCCAGGGGTGGTGGTTGGCGGGTCTGTTGGTGCCGGGCTGTTGCTGGGCCCTGAGACCGGTATTGAACTATGGCCAGGTTAGAACTTGATCTACGAAAACATGCTTGGATTTACACACCTCGAGGCTTGTTCTGCGGCGTCTGCGTGGGCCCCATTCTCCTTCGGTAACCCCACGCCTAAGCCGACCCCAAGACCAACCGCAATGGCGATGATGACCAGGACGACGGCGGCAATGATCGCCCACAGGACCTTTCTCCTTTTTGTCGGGGGCGGATTGTTGCCGTCGTTCTGGCTCCAGTTGGTCTCGAGGGGGTTGAGAGGACCGATGCTATAATCGCCATTACTGCGTATTGTTCCCCCACCAACTGTCGAGCCCTCGCCTATCGTCGCCGGTCCTCCTCCACGGCCCAGTCGCTTCCCCGGCCCCTCGTAGTCGGGCGGAGGAGGTGTCCCCTCCCGGTAGAATGTGTACCCCGCAAGATTGGCATCGCTCTCTCTGTCGCTATCGTTGTGTTTTTTATTGTCCCAATACACGGCCGGCGGTGCGGCAACGGATGCGGCGGCGTGGGGTTGTTCGCGCTTCGGGGTCGGTTGATAAATCGTGTAGCTTGCTTGTGGTTCTCCCTCGGCGAAGCGCACTCGGTGCTGGTTATGGTCGTTGTCGTTGCTGTCGTGGCTGCCCGGAGGTGGCTGGGATGGGGATCCCTGGTGTGTCGATGGATCCATGATTCAGTTCAGAGCCCGGGGTCCATCTCGCAGGGCCGATCCTCGATGCCCCGCTCCGTTCCGTGGCCGGGTCTGGTCAATTGGGTTGTTTTCTCGTCGCCGTACGAAGTACGTCAATCGAGATCGCGCCGAGACCCAGCGGAAGTTGCTGGCGAGGACGACAAGCCGGGGAAGAGTGGGAGGAGTCGCGGAGCCAACATGGCAAGAACCTGGAGCATGTAACCTTGGGACGTCAGCCCTGAGGAGTGCGCCGCCAAGGCCACCGCGGGCTTTCCAGAACAGACGTCAGATCCTTGTCGCCGCAATTTCGCGAAATTTGCATCGCGAGAGCCACGCTTTGACCTTGCTGGTTTGGTGCCATCGTGGGGGTTTTCGTGTCCCGATCGGGAAAACCGGCAGGGCGTTGATGGCGGCTTCGGCGTGGCAACGCAGGTACCCCGTTACCTTGCGTCAATCCATCACTGCGGCTCAGGCTGCTATTTGTGCTTGTGCTTCGCCGCGTGAATAAAAAAAGCGCGTCGTACGGCCTTTTGTTTCTTACGGTTTGGGGGCTCGGATCTGGCCCGCTCGGTCCCAACTTCCAAGGTTCTGTTTGGTGCCTGTTGCCAGGGGTGCACTTTCCTAACACAGGAAAGCGTCAAGGCTTGATTCGCCGCCATTGAACAGCAGCACCACGAATCGCCCATTTCGGTTGACCAGGGAAGCACGCTCTGCTAACGGAAATAAGAGAGAGCAGCCAGATAAAAGACATATAGCTCGGATTATATTACAAGGGGGAAGGGCACGTTCAAGCTTGTACTGTGTATGTACATAAGGTACCTACCCTCAGATGCCTTGAAGTCATGCTTTCTTCAGAAGGTAGGTACTGATATAATAATGCAAGTCATGTCTCCAACTTGCAACTATCTAAATATACCTATGAATCTATTCACGCCAATAATAGTAATTATTGAGTACTACTCACTTTGCAGCCTTCGCCTTCGCCTCCTCCCTCTCGCTGAACCGATCTCCAAAAAGATCAAAGTGCGGCCGCATCACGATAGTATACTTTACAAACTCCTCCATGCAGTCCACAAGCCTGTTCCTGTTTGAGCTGGGCTTGAGGCGGCTGCCTCCGTCCACCGGATCGTCGGCGTCGGTAAAGTGCGTCCAAGCCTGCGGGATAGAGCTCTGATTCGGGATGGTGAACATCCTCATCCAGCGGCCCAGGATACGTAGCGCGTTCACTGCGTTAAAAGACTGTGATCCACCGTTCACTTGCGCGATAGCCAGCGTCCTTCCTTGCGTCGGTCGGACGCTGCCGGTGGAGAGTGGGATCCAGTCGATCTGGTTCTTGAAAACACCGGTCTATTGCGGTTACTCTGTCAGTTTCCAACCAGACAGACACGAGGTTGTCCGGGCGTTGTGGGAGGACATACAAGAGCGCCGTGCTGCTCTGGGCTCACCCAGATATGACCGTCGCTCCACTTGCTGAGCTCCCGGAGCTCCTGGACTTTCGGGTGGTCATGCTGCTGGTCGTCTTTAACCGGGAGGCCTGACGGATCGTAAACCCGCACGTCGCAACCGAGGCGGAAGAGAATGCGGGACGCTTCGTAGGCAAGGAGTTTTGAGTATGATCTGAGGGTCGACGTTCACGTTGGCTTCTGTATGTAGGTGGCCAGACATTACCGGGGCTGGGGAGACGAACCGGCTTCTGAGGCTCCCATAAAGCACCAGAACTCTTAGTCTGTCCTTCCCCTGAGAGATAATCTGAGTTTCCACCATCTCGGCTGCCGTGGCTAGTTCGAGCTTCGCAACCCAGTCCGAGCTAGATATCTCGTCGTTCAGGAGGAACGGACGGTACCGTTGGCGCACCGCGGAATCGTCATCGCAAGCTTGTATTGGAAACGACCGAAAGTGGTACAAGGGGTCGGCTACGGGCAGTGTGCGCTCCCTGATTGCGTCCAAGTTGTTGAGATCGCCCATGGTTGGTTGAGCGTAGAGATAGGAGTGTTGCTGGTGGAAGAATCTGCGCACGGGAGATGGAACCGGGACGGTCTTGCTGCTGAATATGAAGAGAAACCGTGGGGGGACACAGAGGGCGGGCGAGGGCCGTAGCATTCTGGTCTTTGGCTCAGTCACATTGGATTGGTCATTGGTGCGGCGGATTGAGCCCTCAAGAATAAAACGGCCAACTTGCACATTAATTAAGTCTTGAACTTGCTGTCCTGGAACCCTGGTTGCCGAATTTGGCAGGCCATTTTCGCATTTTCGGGTGCTCTGGGTCCCACCCCAAAACCGAATGCATGTCACTGCCCTCTGTTGATTGGTCAAGGTTCGCAAGATCTCGTGGGGCAAGCTTTTTGAGAATTGGAAGTTCGCTTGACATCTTAGCATCCACCCGCATAGCCATCACGCACATTGCAACAACTACAACTCGGTTAAAACAAAAACAATTATAATTGGGCTTTAGAGGAAGGCCTGGCTACATTCTACCGACCAGTCGCTTTTTCTCTCCAGGATAATGTGAAAGTCCATACGGGAAAGAAGACAAAAAAATGGTTGGAAACGAACAGCATTTGGGTCCGGGACAACCCCCTCTACAACCCGGATTTGAAACCTATTGCACACGTTTGGAAGAAAATGAAGGCAATCCTATACAATGACTTTTCAAGCCTATGTTTCTTTGTAACAACGAAGAAAATAGAGCAAAGGTGACTGATACCCTGAGGGTGGCGTAGGAGAGGGTGCCGCAGGAGGTACGACTGGAAACTCTGCACGTCTATTGTGATCTGGCAATACTATTTACAATATTAACCATTCCGGCCATCTGGGAATCATTGGAGATCTCACACTCCTCTAGATAGTGTGGAAATTGGAAGGTACACCTATGTTAGATCTTGCGCGCCCCTCAAGTCGATTACGACTAATCTCTCCACACCAGAGCTGGCCCTCACCATCTAGCACAGAACACAAGGCATCTTCTAACCGAGCATCTCCAAGTCGAACGACATGAACCATTCTACGAGCATAGGTATCCAAGCCGTCGGACAGCGCAGCTCCTCCCCGTTTATTAAAGCCGAACCGCACCGGCACGGTAACGTCGTCCGTCTCACCTGGTGCTTCACCGACCAACCTAGAGGCTTCTGCAATTACTTGAACGATGTGTATAGTCGCCGCCGCTACAGGCGCCCCGCGGAGCTCGGCCCACACGATACGCTCTGCCTCAAGGTGCTATACCTAAACCTTGAAACCCTGGGGGGGCTCGGGCTGGTGTTGGGCCATGCGCTCACCTAGGAGCCGGTCGTGCAATGTTTGCGGATCCGGCCGGTGAATGAGTAGAAGGAGAGGCAGGAGAAGATAGAGAGGATGTATAATCTACATGATATAACGTGGCGATTGGATCTAGTTGGTGAGTTGGCATGCTTTTGTCTTGTGTTCTTGGGATTTTTCTTCTGCCTGAAGTGGTGGTTTTGAGACGAGGGCTAACGTGGAGATTCCGGTGATAGGGAATGGCGGTGTCGGTGACGCGGCCGATTTCACGAACGTCGTGACGGATTCGAAAGCCTCGGTGGAAACCAACATCGACACGGTACAAAGACTTATCCCCGATCCTCCGGTCTTCAACAAGGCTCTCCTGAATCTGTAGTTGCTGGTATCATACTAGGTCCGTTTGCTGCGCCTGCTTTCGATCATCAGTGGGACCTTCGATTCCTTCTAGTAAGGCCGGAATGTTACGTTGAGTTTAGGGTTACGCGTAGGTTCGTGATGAAGGGTGACTGGACGCTTTGCGCAGAACATTACCATCGACTGTAGGTATCTTTTTGATTATGTCACATGTGATATCTACTAGAATACCTCGGAACCATGTCTCTTTCTGGCGTCAATCGCCGCCTTTACATGATTTAGCAGATCTCACTACCAGGTCTATGTTGAAAGCTACATGTACCTACCTATCTTCGTAATTACCAAACAGTTCAACTTCAACCCTCCATCTGTAGGTGGCCTTATTCATCGTGATTTCCAATTAGCGTCATGCTTTCATGTTGGGAGCACGAAAAAAGTGGCAAATACCACCTACATCTACCCGGTCGGGAAGGATTACCCTCCCGAGCAGCTGCAAGGCTCTCAAAATGGATACGAGATGTAGCTCTGGACCGCTTGCTACCCGGACTTTCCATGGCGGGCGGGACTGATGATTGGCAGTGAATTTTAAGCTTCCGGCTCAATAGCACTAGGACGGAGTTAACATGGGTAGAAGGTACCTCGCCATGGCCCTCCCACTGGCAGCGGCAAAGTTCCGGCTCCTACATGAGCGACTGCAACCCTTTAAAAAATACGAGATGCTACGTCATCTACGGGGTAGATCAGCGGTGATATTGCGACCCTCTATCTCTAGCGTCGTGGAGCCCTCATTAAACACTTATAAGAGGGAACGCCGAGCCTTGACTTCGTCTTTTCGACTCTAGTCTTCAGTCACTCCCCTAGAACTAACAGTCCATACATTACCTAATACCCCTTTTCATCATGAAACTCACATTATCCACCACTCTAGCCTTCGCGGCCCTTGGGAGTGCTCAATTCGACGTTGAATCGAAGCCGTTCAACCTCGTCCTCTCCTCGGACGACGCCAAAGTCGACGGCCAAACCCTCTCAGCCTGCCACACCGGCGCCGCCATCGAGCAACTCTGCCTCTCCGGGGGCGGCTCCGTCTCCAGCCCCAATCCCCTCGCGCCCGCGACGTTCCGCTTCAACTCCTCCGCCAACACCGTGTCCCCCGGCCCGGCCCCCGGCGCCCCAGGCGTCCTTAGCTACCAACTGCCTGCGACCCCGCCGATCCCGTCGGCTCTCCATTTCTTCTACGACCCCATCACCAATTTCGCGCTCCCGCTGCTCCAGCCGGGGTATAGCGGCCAGACGCTTTCGTTCGACGCCGAGGAGCGCCTGGGCGTGCAGGGCTACGTGAACTACAAGACGAGCCCGCCGACCTCGGGGCAGACCTCGACGTACTACCGGTGGTTTGCATGCTTCACCTACTTCTCGGGGTACCAGTATCAGAGTTTGGTGTGGGCGCTGGGAGATGGTGCCGAGCCGGAGACGCCGGACTGCGCGGCGGTGAATGTGACCAGGGTGTTCATCTGAACTGGGGGTGAAGATGGAACATTTCATGTTGGTGGATCATGCGCATTTGAGCTTGGAGGGGTATCAGCTGTGGGCGGCTGGGTTGTTCCCTTGCCGTTAAGGCGGTTTTAACGTCGGTAGATAACTGACTACACCTGGAGCAACAAGCTGAGAGACATTCCACGGTGTAAACAACGGTTTTCCCTTGGCAATTAATAGGCGGGCAGGGCAAACCAAAACGTTGTGTTAAAATCCGCGTCTCACCCATTATAATTCATGTCTACCGCATCCCCCGACCCCTTGGATCGTTTGGATCGAAAAGCGTTCCTCGCGATCCTTTCCTCGGATCGTCTTGTTCCCAAGACGATCCACTCTTGATTGGATGTTTCTAGGATTGTGATTTTCCCATCACGATTCGTTCCTCGTTAGTTAGTGTTTTATCCCAAATCAGTGGCTTGGGATGCTCGCAGACGCGGCGCTGCTTCTTCTGTGGCGGTCATGCTCGCGACAGGTCGCCGGTCAGACTGCTTTCTCCAGTATCTGCACTACGTGGAGTGTTATAGATAGAGTTTGGCCTTTCGTTTGATATCATCAAGCCGGCGAAGACACTCGGTTCTCTCCAGATCCGTGAGGCCAGAGGTGCTGAGTTCAAGTCCTGAAACCCGAGTCCTTGATGCAGCGGCGGGGGGTTCTTACAGAAGATTGCGATGGTTACCTTACGGAAGTAGCGAGGATAAGAGCATAAAGGCGTGAGCGGTAAGAAAAACTTTTAAAAAAATGATATGGCACGAGTGTAATGCAAAGCCTCAAGCTGGTGGACTTGTTGGTCGACGGACGGATATTGGCGCTTCGCCTCTCGTACTTGATAACATGAACTATTCCCATTTCCCTCCGGAGATAGATCCGCCGCGATATACCCAAGGAGAACAAGTGAATCTCTCTACCAAGTATCACGCGGTCCTCGGAGAAGTGTACCTACGTTGCTCGTGCACCTTCTGGTGACGTAGTGATCGACGTTCCAGGGACCCCTCTGAGAGGATCTTCTTCAGCTCGCCAAGAGCTCGAGCCAGCTGAACATATTGCAGCCCGCATCAAACCCCGCGTGATCACCCAATGGTTGACCGGCTGGTCTGGCCTTCAACCACATCCGTAAAGCTACTGCCGATAAGACGCACGGCCTAGCTCGGATGTGGTTACCATCGGGGAGATTCAAACAAACGAAGCATTTTGTATGAAGATCATGTCTCGAAAGCCCGTGCCAACACACCTGCTCCGTCTCCTCTCCAGCGCCAATCTGGTCGCTATGAGCCCGGAAGAGAAGCAGGTATGGCATCACTTGCGGGCTAGGATACGTGTGTGATGGCAGCTTCTGAGCCGACTCAACCGGGGGCCGAACAAGGACAAAGTGGTGGCATGAGTCGTGTATAAATAAGCACCTGCTTCCAAAGTATGTGCTCATTACCTTACACAAACTCTCCCAAACACTCTTCATAAAAAGCCCACTTGATACATTAGCCAGAAACCTCAGAGATCCTCGACCCAACAACATGACTGCCGTCGTCGCACCAAGAGCCGCACCGCTTTCCCCCGAGCGCCTCGAGCCCCTCAACCTTCCCAATCCAGCCCCGACTGCAGGCCTCCAACCCCAACTCCTGCTCCCCGGCGAGGCCGGCTACGCCGCTCGCCAGGAGTCCTACTGGTCCCTGAGCAGCGGGCAAGTCCAGCCGGCCGCCATCTTCCGGCCCAGCTCCGCCCAAGACGTTTCTGCCGCCGTGCAGGCGCTGGTGCAGGCCAAGCAGCCCTTCGCTGTGCGTTCCGGCGGCCACGGCTTTGCGTTCTCGAACAACATCGACGGCGGCGTGACCATTGACCTTGGTCAGCTGAGCACTGTCGTGTATGATATCGCCTCCGAGACGGTCACCTTTGGAGCGGGTTGCTTGTGGCAGGATGTCTATGATGAGCTGCACAAGTATGGCCGTGCCGTGAGCGGTGCGCGCGAAGGCGATGTCGGTGTCGGGGGACTGCTGCTCGGCGGCGGTGTTACCTTCTTCACGAGTCGGCATGGCTTTGCGTGTGATAACGTGCTGGCGTATGAGGTGGTGCTCGCCGACGGCCGTACCGTCAACGTCGATCGGGAGAGCCATCCGGACCTGTTTCGGTGTCTCAAGGGGGGTTCCAACAACTTTGGCGTTGTGACCAAGTTTACCATGGTGACCATCCCCTGCGCAAAGGTCTGGGGCGGCATGGCTGTGATGCCGAGACAGGCGATTCCCGCCGCCATCGAATCGGTGGTGTCGTTCGCCGACAATGTGGTCAACGATGCGGACAGCGACCTCACGGCGATCATCACGCACACCCCCGAGTTCAAGGATGTTGTGGTGTCGAGCCTATTCGTCAATGTCGCCGGCGTTGAGAAGCCAGCTGCCTATGATCAGTGGCTCGCACAGCCTCAGATTCGGAACACGGCCAAGATGACGTCCCTCCCCGCCTTGGTGCGTGAGGCCAAGGTCCCGGGCATGATGCGGTAAGTTTGGCGTGCTAAGATTGTTCCATGGTCCCCCGCTAACCGTGACCTAGCGAAATCTGGTTCACCCTGACCCTCAAAAACGACGCGCGCATCCTAACATATGCCTCGGCCCTGCACGACCAGCTGGTGGCCGACCTCACCGCCTTCATCCCCGGACAGGAGTTTATCACAAAGTGCATCTTCCAGCACTTGCCCACCGTCGCCATCCAGAACAGCGTGGCAGCGGGCAGGAACGTCATGGGCGTCGAGCGGCAACAACACAACGGCATCCTGTTCCACGCCATATCCATGGTTATGACCAACGAGCAGGAGGCTTTTGCTTACGAGAAGGTCAAGACGTGGGTGGATTCAGTGGAAGAGTTTTCGCGCGGGATTGAGGGAGGCTTGCTGGAGTGGCGCTACCTCAACTACGCCAACAAGACACAGGACCCAATGGCGACGTATGGAGAGGAGAATATCAGGTTGATGCAGGGCGTTGCGGCCAAGTATGACCCCGAGGAGGTCTTCCAGCGATTGTGCCCTGGAGGATTCAAGGTTTTGGCCATTGGGGCTCAGAGGAAGTAAATACCTGGTATCTTATGGCCGTGCCGGGTAGGTAGGTAGCTTTTGGATTCGCTAGTTTTATTGAGCCCGTTCAGAAATGAGTCAAATGACATTGTACTTCCATCAACAGATACCTACATATATACCTAACATGTGATTTTCTCAAGGTTAGTAAATCGCCACATGATCAACTGCCGCTCTCCACCAATATGACAAGGGCAACTGCGTTTCAACGATACGTTAACCCCATGCCCTGTCAACATTCCCTCGAGGGCAAGGGTCCTCAGAGGCTCAGTCCCAGAGGAGGGTTAGGGGTCGGTTACCCCTGAATGTGACGGACGATCTTAGGTATTTCAGTAGGGGTAGGGGAAAAGAGATGAGGAGGCGGAGGACCAAGCGAAGGGGATATAGGAGAAAGAATATCGATAGTATCATTAAGATACCTCGGTACCTAGAGACGTTGGAGAGGACTGAGAGGAGCGGCTCTATTTAAATATCGGAAGGACGCCGTTTCCGTATGTAGCAACAGTACATTAAAGCATTAACGAAGCAAAGAGATCAACTCGAGCTCGAATTTATGTGGGGAAAATAAAAATAAAAAAGAAATGAGAATAAAAATGCGGAAAATGTTTACTGCATGAACATTGGATTGCTCCCAAGACCTCTGAAGCAGTTGAAAGTTTGAGCCCAAAAAGGCAATGCATGTCACTGCCCCCTGGTGATTGGCCATAATTAGCGAGATCTAGTGGGGCAACTTTTTTGAGCACATCCACGATTGCCTTCCAAAAGTTCCATCACATAACTGGACCTAGAGTCTTCTCTCCAGGAACAGGAAGCTGATGTTACGATTGACCGGATATATATATCGGTCACATCCCATCTCCCTCCATACATTCTTCTCATTTCTCCCGACATTCGGCCACCTAAATCACCACAAGTGCATTGCCGACACACACGTGACACCAGACATTGACAACAATCATCCAAGAATGGCGAATCAACCCATCGACGGCCCGGCCGTGCTGCCGGCAAACACAGCAACAGACTCACCAGCTTCTCGATCGTCCGGCGACGTAGAGAAACAAGGCATACAGGAGGCCGCAAGCCCCACAAAGAAAGTCTCTGCCTTCAAATCCCTGGGTTGGCTCGACCGCTTTCTGGCGGTGTGGATCCTGCTCGCCATGGTCCTCGGAGTCTTGCTGGGCAATTTCGTGCCTGAAGTTGGTCCGGCGTTGCAGAAGGGCAAGTTTGCCGACGTGTCCATCCCGATCGGTATGTCTTATGTCTCCCGCCCTCTTGGGCTGGCTTCTCCCTAACAGGTGGCTGTTGTAGCGGTCGGGCTGCTGGTGATGATGTACCCGATTCTCTGTAAAGTGCAGTATGAGGTATTGCACCAAATCTTCTCGCACAGAGGCATCTGGAAGCAAATCGGCTTCAGCGTGTTTGTCAATTGGATTGTGGCGCCCCTTCTCATGGTATGTACACCCGCCACACTCACAATTATGTCCTCAACTTTCCTAGGTAACTAACACCGTCCCAGCTTGGGCTTGCTTGGGCATTCCTGCCCGACAAGGGTGAGCTCCGCGTTGGCTTGATCCTCGTTGGCCTAGGAAGATGTATTGCCATGGTATGTGCCCACCTTTATCCGTTGCCCTTTCTCAAGTTAGAGTAACCGTTCTAACAGATTGCGACTAGGTTTTGATCTGGACAAGCCTGGCGGGCGGCGACACGGAATACTGCGCCATCCTGGTCGCTGTCAACTCGATCCTCCAGATGGTGCTTTTTGCGCCCCTTGCCCTCCTTTACATCCGCGTCATCAGCCGCGAGTCCGGCACTCTTGACGTGTCGTACTCGGTCGTCGCCACCAGCGTGGGCGTCTTCCTCGGCATCCCCTTCGGCGCGGCCCTCGTTACCCGTTTCGCCGTGCGAGCGATTGCTGGCCACGAATGGTTCATGAACGTCTTCATGAAGTACTTGGCGCCCTGGTCGCTGATCGGCCTTCTGTATACCATCATCGTCCTCTTCGCCTCGCAGGGTCGCCAGGTCGTGCACCAAATCGTCTCTGTCGTCCGCGTCGCCGCTCCTTTGGTTGTCTACTTTGTCGTGGTCTTTTTTGTCACGCTTTGGGCATCACGAAGGGCGGGCTTCGGATACAAGCTCAGTGCGACACAGAGCTTCACAGCCGCCAGCAACAATTTCGAGCTGGCCATTGCCGTCGCAGTCGCCACATACGGGCCGCAAAGTGACCAGGCTTTGGCGGCCACGGTCGGACCGTTGATTGAAGTGCCGCTGTTGATCTTTTTGGTATATGTTGTTAAGTGGATTGGGAACAAGTGGAGGTGGTCGGATTGAGAGATTAGCACGGGTTGGTGTTTTGTTTCTATTTCTTGTCGTGTAATTTTGGGAAGCAATTATTGAAACACTGATGCCAAGATACCTAAATAATACCCGGCATTTTTGCTATTGTTCACCCCTTTCTGCTCTATCGAGCAGTTGAAAAACCAGGGTATTTTTGACATAACATTCCTCAGGCCCAGAGCATCCCAGGGCTTCCCTCGCAAGCTCGCTGCTTCCATGCCTATACATGTTGGCCATGATGTGGGCAGCAGCGGTACACGACATTTCTAGGTGTGAATTGGTTGTCGTGTTGGGCGTATTTGGACTGGGTGATGGCGAGGCTGGGTTGTCCTGTGGGGAAAGCTTTACTGCAGGACTCTGAACGGCCCGCCCTTCGTCGAGAGTACACTGCGTGGTAGGCCCGCAACATGTTTGCCGGGCACTGGTATCCGCAGCAACGGCAAGCGTGTTTAGCCCGGAAGCCGGTTCAACATCGGGCACGCTGCGGTCAGATGACGACAAGCCTGAGTCCGACCCGACTGGCAGCCGGGGTGACGCGTCTGTTTGCGGTGTCGAGGCTGCAGTTGGCAAGCCCACTGACGCGCGGTCCTCAAATTGCGCTAGGTAGTGCCTGATCTCCTCGTCCGTAACCCCACGGGAGGCAAGGAGGGACCTTAATCGCGAATTTTCAAGCGCAACTTTGCGAGCTGCTTGGCGCATGTCCAGCGTGGCTTGAACCCCTTGGCGCTCATACTCGCGAACTTTGGCTTTTAGCTCGTCGACGAATTCGCGGTGGCGTGCTCTAGACCGCCTCTGATTGTTCCGTATCCTTGCTGCGGCGGAAGAGGGATCTGGGGAAGGATCTTGCTGCTTCTGAAGATCGCAAATCGTATGCAGTTAGCGAATGTAACATGGACATTAGTGCATGGACCGTAGAAAAAATGATGGGAATCTCACTTTTTCTCTGGGTGTCATTGGTGCAGAAAGAAACGCGATAAGAGCGGTTGGGCTGTGAACAATGCAAAACGCAAGGTAAGGTATCCTCTTTCCTCCCAGTCCTGACCGGAGTTCAATTCTCAGCCGGCAAACCTGAGTCGCCCCTTCCGCCGAACCACGGGGGTCGACGGCGCTTGCCGCGGGCCCCACACCGGGCACATCAATGACCAATCATGGAATCATGGAATGCTCGTAACCTAATCCCTTTTCGGACTCGGTGGCTAGCAACTTGAAGCCTCAAGTCGATCATGGGCTTTTTAACTTGGGAAAGCTACCTCAGCAGTGAGTCGAAGGCAAAAGAAGGTGCCGGCATGGTCAATCAACGATATAAACATTTTACGGCTTCGCTGTTATCAAACAGGTAAACGTAGGATCACAGTAATTGGTTCCCAAATCCCTTGCTACCTTGCAGTACCAATTCACGATTGCTGTGGTTGGATTAGCCACGTGATAAGCTACCGAGTTACAAAAAAGGGCGGAGCCAAGGTGGAGAGACATCGACCAGACCTCGAATATAGCAACGGAATGAAAGCTATTGAAAAGCCTAAAAATACTGTCACGGGCACAGCCCGTTCCATATACGGGTTAGGGTTGTAGTTAGTCAGGGTCAGGGTTGCAGGGCAGGACCCCTGGTAGTGGGGTCCTGCTAGTGTGGTCTGTGCGCGGCCCACACAGACAGGGTTTTCCCTGGGCGCGCCGCGCCTCCTACATTCGGTTGCTCGTGCAACCACACAATATACCAGAGATCCCCTACCACGGCGATTCCACCCGTGATAAATACTCTCTTTATCCCATTTACTTTTTCTCCTCGTCACTTATTTTTACTTTTTTTTTTGCTCGTTGTTTTTGCCATGTTTAGAACTTCTTAATTTCTTTCTTTTTCTTGAGTCTAGCTTTTTTTGGCCAGCAGGTGTTGGTTGTCGACCGCGGGGGAGCGCGATCGCCAAGAGTCCTGACTCCTCAACCATCAGCCACGGGACAACAATCGTTTCAGAGGGCTGCCTTATTTCGCGATGGAGGAAGAAATTGCGAGATTGCGGCGGGCTCTGGAAGAAGAACAACGCCGCCGCGAAGATGCTGAAAGCCGTGCAACGGAGGAGCAAGCCCGACGCGAAGAGGAGCAACGTCGACGCGAAGAAGCCGAGAGCCGTGCATTGGAGGAACAAGGCCGACGCGAAGAAGCAGAAGAAGTCGCGCAGCCACTGCAACTAGAGCCTTATCTCGAGGCTTGTCACACTCTTAACCTTGCGATTAAGGTAGTTACCGACCCTTCCTTGACAACACAGGGCGAACCCACCAATCCTGTCGGTCGACTGTACCCCCGCCGAATCCTCCCGTGGGATGACTTTCCCGCAAGGCAGGAGGAAATCTGGAATCGACTATCTGTTGAGCCGTCCCTCGGCTCCCAACAACATCCGTTTCCATCCCAACACCAGTTGGATTACGTGCAGTCTGTCATCCAACCCATCAGTAGCGAACACGGCCTCCGGTATTACGAGCGCGACACCGTGGAGAATGCGGTGCAAAAGCTAGTTGATGCGGTATACGAAAGCCCGGTTCTCCGGGCCAGCGTTGGCCTGCGTGGAACCATCACGTTTGAGAGCCACACAAATCTTGGCACTCCCGCCGATAGCAATCTCTCTGGACCTTCGGAACCCGCACCCTTCTCCGGGGATAGTGTAGGGGAGGCTGCGCTCGCACCGCGCGGACCGGCCCACAAACGCCGCCGTATCGTGAAAGGAAAGGGCAACCTGGCGGACCAGTTCTGCATTTACAGATTATCGGATGGCGTCAGGATCCCCGCGGCAGCAATCGAATACAAGCCGCCACACAAACTGAGCCAGGATGAAGTGGTGACCGGCCTAGTATCCGAAATCCAACCGGACCGAGACGTGATCAACCAGAACAGCAAGGACAAGGCATTCCCATCGAAGGTTCTTGCTACTGCCGTCGTCACCCAACTCTTCTCTTACATGGTTGGGAAGTGCATTCAGTACGGCTACGTTTGTACAGGGGAGGCCTTCGTCTCTTTACATATCGCCGATGACCCGGCCACCGTGTACTACTACGTGTGTGTGCCAAATCAAGACGTTCTCGACGACGACGAGAACAGGCTTCACCGTACAGCTGTCGCACAAGTCTTCGCCTTCATCCTCCAAGCTCTCCGTGCGCACCCTCCTCCATTGTCTTGGTCCGACGCTGCCGCGGGGCTTGATACCTGGGCCGTAGAGTACGATGATGAGTGGAGAAAAATCCCCGACACGGTCCGCAGGGATAAAACTCGCCATACCCCATACAAAGCACAGCGTTGGCAGGGCTTCACACGCTCACCGATCCGGACCCGCGCGCACTGCTCCCCGATCGACACCAGAGTCCGTGATAGAGACGATGACGACGAACAAGATGTTCCCCCTTCTCCTAGTGTGGATCGCCTTACTCGTTCGGGACAGAGGGCTGCGGCTTCTGGCCCTGGTTCCGGCAACAGTCGCCGCCCAGGTGAGAGAGGAGAAGGGGGACACAGCGGGGCGATGCAGCGAGGAATACAAGACCAGCCGTACTGCACGCATCAATGCCTACTCGGGATAGTATCTGGGGCACCAATAGACCAGTCCTGCCCCAACGCCAGGAGCCACGGATCGAAACACATTAACCATGTGGATTTCCTGCGTTCCCTTCGAACTCAGCTGGCCGAAGACCGCGGGCCTGATGCAGATTCTACCCCATTGTACGTGTTTGGGGCCATCGGGTCACTCTTCAAGCTTCGACTCTCGGCTCATGGATATACCCTTGTTGCAAAAGGCGTAGAGGCCGGACACTTCGGGCGTCTCTCGCATGAAAAGGATGTTTACGACCAAGCGCGCCAGATACAGGGAAAACACGTCCCCGTGTGTCTTGGCTTGATATATCTGGATCTGCCATACTACCTTGATGGCTGCGAATTTGACTACTTCCTGCTGCTTAGCTGGGCCGGGCGCCCGCTGTCCAAATGCATCGACGGGGTTAACAAATCACTCGCCATAAATTTGGCAAGCAGGGCCTATTCCGAACTTCATCGGCTGCAAGTTCTCCACCGCGATGCGGAGCTTCGCAACATGTTATACGACGCAGCCAGCGGGACTCTTATGGTTATCGACTTTGAACGGGCAGAGCTGCGCCATCGCCAGCCTCTCGGCTTGGTGAGCCCGAACGGCCAAGGCCGGAAGAGGAAGCGCGGTTTGATAGTGTGGAAGCAAGGGAAAGACGACTTCACGAAGGAACTGCAGTCCGTCGTCGAGTGCGTTTCGAAGTGGTTTGGTGATGCTCTGCCAACTGGCTTGGGGACATCAGGGGGGAGTCGGGACCAGCATGTTGGGAAACTGCTTGGCCATGTGGTCTAGTTCATTTTTTTTGATTTAATATTTTGGCTATAAATTTTCCATATCCGCCCAATAGGGTCCAGGGCTGGTCACTCTGGGGCAAAAAGCCACCCCCTGGCGTGCTCGCGCTGCGAGTACCGGCCCCGGCGCTCGTTAACCTGAGCGAGCTGACGAACGTCGAACTGGACGAGGCTGTAGCCCCGACATGTACGCCCCGGCCTACCGACCTTGATGCGCGTCGCGGAAGGAAAGCCTCGACCACAAAATGAGGCCACTCGTGCTCCTCCTATCAACGCGCAAACTTTTCAACGCCGTATTGCGTCAATTGACCGGGAGAAGTGCGTAGCGGGGGCCGCTACTGGCCAGGGGGAGACGATACCTAAGTACCTTAATCATTGGCACTTTCACAATTCTAGTAGGGAGAAAGAAGTGCGTATCTGCATTGTTCCTTACTGTGGCTGTTACGGATATGCGCATTCCAAAATCACGTGTAAATTGCAATCCTCAGCTTAGCCTCCCAAGTACGCACACCTGTTGTGGGATACGCGGGCACCCCTGGAGGCTAGACCCCAAAACTGCAACATACGCGCTGACATGCGTATCCTCCAAAACCTACCTGAGCTTTCCCTATCCCCGAAACTCATAGTTCGGTGTAAGCTTCTCCACCTAAATGAGTGCAAGCACCGCCCATTGGGCGATACCCAAGTTTGGACAAGACGATAGTTCACTGTTCGGTAGGCAAGCTGCCGAGATGACACCGGCGGAACCGCTCTCAGCACCGGCGGTGAGGTTGCCGTCAACCGCGAGGTGCGCGGACGATCATCATACAAGCATTGATGGCGGCTGGGAATCACAAGTGTCAACTTGTAAATTGTGTATAAATAAAGCAATCCCTCGCACCCATGGTTTGGTCTCTTCTCCAACATCGACAACATTTGTATCCTTCGTCCCTCCATCAATCTCCTCCGCCACGGGCATTCACCATGAGATTTTCAACAATCATCCCGCTTCTCACTCCAATCACCTTGGTACTTGGTGGAGGATTTATTCGGTCTTGCAACAAGGTACGTATTGCTCCCCTGTTTCAAATTCTTTCTTCTTTTTTGTAACGTCAGCGGTGTTTAATTATTTACTTTAGCTTGAAATTTCCAACACCCACTACCTCTATGCCCATTGCCGCCAGAATGACGGCGGAGAGCGTCTGACGAATGAAGATTTGAATCTCTGCATTGCAAATGATAACGGGCAACTTGTCGCTCGGGAAGGGTATGACAGGCCTCCTCTACCCTCTCGCAGAATTTATACCGTTCCAGACAGGAACTAACAAGTGCACAGTGGCGGCTATGGTGGTAGCTGCAGTCATTGCTATATCACGGGGTCATCAATGAAGTGCGACTGTCAATCCGCGTCTGGCAAAAAGACCACTTCCATTGATTTGGGTAAGTTCAAGGATATACTCTACTCCTCAAAACAGCTGCTAACGTGATAAAGATCCCTTCATTGGCAATGACGATGGTTACATGTGGTGTTTTGGCCATCGATGTAGGGCACATCTCATCCCGACCGCATTATTGTGAATTCGCAGAGCCTGAAGCTGATATGTTGCAAATAGCTGCACAAGTGGGCTGCTGCGATGGGGCTTCCATTTGCTGCAATACCGACACTTGCGTCAGAAGCTTGGAGTACTGCCTTCAGTCCGTTCCTCAGAATGAGCCCGGAGCCACGGCTGGTCACATTGCCGGTACGAACTTTCCCTATCCTTAAATGTATTCAGTGCTTTACGTTTGCTAATGTCTGTCATCTGTAGCCTGTTATACTCTCTGCTGAATTGCCCATGCAGTCAGGGCAGGGAGTTTGCAGTGCAGGGACATGGAGCTGGCCACGCAGGGCCAAGTGAGGAGCGCGCAACGAGGAAGGTGGTGATGGTTGGCAGTTCAGGGGCAACGAGTGGCAAGTTGGTGGCAGGTCATTAGGGGTTGAGTGATGGACACCTAGATGTCAGGAACCAGACACAGAATACACAATACTACAAGCCCCAATACACTGTCTTCGTGTGCCCAGATCGGCAGTGTGTATTGACCTCTTGCATCATGTAGGTATTCTCGATGACAATTGGTAGGAGGTAGTGGACGGCGGAAGACAAAGGATGTCGCTGTTACCCAAGGCGGAAAATATGTTGGAAAGTCATGGCACCGGAAACGGTCATGACACCCGGAAACGGACAGGTACCGGAAACGGATTCATGGCATCTGGCACCACAAAGATCCGGATAACCACGGGTTAACTTAAGGAGACAAAGGAGAGATTTAGGATAAAGCCACCTGCTCTCAAGAGCTCTGAGAGGAGAAAAAGATAGAACCAGAGATCAATTAATCACTTCTGAATGGCTTATGAGCACCTCAAATTATTGTTGTAAGCTCTCATCATATGTGCAATAACTTTGAAATCGTGGCTGTTGGTCTTCCAACAAAATATCGCAGCAATAAAATACCTAGGTATCTCCATCCTCGGAGAGATTGGGGTACACCAAGGCGATGCAACGGAACTTCGCGTCAGTCCAATTGCTCTGGTATGTACATCATTTGGCGACGAGGAACCGCACATCTGGTGCCAGCATCAAATCTGAATGACGACAACTGACGTGGCCGCTATAGCCTTTCCGTTGTGGTCGGCTTGCCAGGACTTTATGGCGGTCAGCGCTGCGGCGACCAGTTTTCAGCTGGAATCTACCTGTGGTTTGAACTATCACCGATGGGGAAGGATGGGTTGCACACATGTGCATGTACCAAACTACCTAGGTAAGTATAGGTACTAAAAATACCTGCACTGCGTCGTGAGCCCAGCCAATATGACCCGGCCAAGCGACGGGAGAATGAGGAGCACCGGCCGCTCGGGTGTCAGACTCGGCAACGGTACCCATCCCCCATTTGGAGGTGCGTTAATTATGGACGTTTGTGGTCTGGGTGAAGACTGAGTTCGTGTCCTGTTCATGCTGGTTTGACATTTTCAGTCTGTCGCGCCGCTTTCAACTTAATACTTACCTAGGTACCTTACCAGATATGCATTTCTCGCTAGTGTCCGCCATTGGTTTTTTTTTGTTCGGTGCGACCCTCACCGTCACGGCCCGTCCGGATAATGCTGCGGCGATTCTCCAGGATTTACAGAGGAGGGTTGAAGCCAAGCTACACGAGACAAACAAGACAGCTCCTGGCTCCCCGCCCGGACATGGAGGCCAAACATGTACGCTCGCCAACGCTGCTGTCCGCAAAGACTGGTACATCTGCCCCCTTTATCCTTTTCATTCAGCGTCATCTACCGTCTCGGGACGGACGTCTTGTTAGGGCGGTCCCGTTGTTTGCTGTCAGGTCCGGCAGGCCAAACGCAGATATCCCACAGAGTGCCTGCCAGTGCTGTTGTTGCCCATGGCACGCTGACATTAGCTCTGTTCCCATCGAACTAGGGAGCATATGCCCAGAAACCAGAAAAAGGACTACATTAGCGCAGTAAAATGCTTGTGGAAGTTGCCGTCGGTCGATCCGGACTTCTCGGCAGCGCAGAACCACTTCGATGACTTCGTCGCCGTGCACATGAACCAGACCAACTTCATCCACGGCACGGCCAACTTCCTTACGTGGCACCGCTACCTGATCTGGCTTTGGGAGCAGAAGCTGCGCAACTACTGTGGCTATACTGGCTATCTACCAGTAGGTTCCATCTCAGCCATTTGCTTGGGATGCGCATCAAAACCACAACGTCGCTAATCCCCATCATAGTACTGGAATTGGTTCAAATACCAGGACGACCTGTCCAAGTCGCCAGTATTTGACGGTAGTGACACCAGCCTAGGCGGCGATGGCGAGTACTTTGCGCACAACGGCAGTGTCGTCGGCGCTGGACGGGTCTGGCTGCCGTCAGGAGAGGGTGGCGGATGCGTGAAGTCGGGTCCTTTTGTCGGGTACGTTCCTCTGTTCTAACCCTCCCTACGCCCCCAGTCTCCAACTTCAAACAACGGCAATCTAAACCTGCAATCCCCATCGGCAGCTACACCATCAACATCGGCCCCGTCCAGCCCGCCATGCAAGGCTACACCCCCGTCTTCACCGACGTCAAGCATCTCAACCCGCGCTGCCAGCGCCGCGACCTCACCACCGCGGCATCCACATCCACCTTCACCGCCGCCAACCTGCTCAACCTCACCATGGGCCCCGCATCCGCCACCGTCGGGCACTTCCAAGACGAACTACAAGGCCCCTACGGCACGCTCCGCATCCACGGCGCCGGCCACTACGCCATGGGCGGCGACGGCTCCGACGTCTTCACGTCGCTCAATGACCCGGCCTTTTACCTGCACCACGCCATGGTCGATCGCCTGTACTGGATCTGGCAGCTTCTGCATCCGGATGAGGCCCGCAAGGTTAATGGGACTGTGACCTTCCGTAATAACCCGCCGAGCCGCGAGGGGACGGTTGATGATCTGCTTGATGTGGGAAAGCTGGGGCCGGCGGTTCCGATTAGGGATGTTTTGGATACCCTTGGGGGCTCGCCGTTGTGCTACATCTATGTTTAGATGGGTGGGTTGCTGCTGTTGTTGAGAGAGGGGAGGAGACGTTGGGCGGTTAAACCTTGTGCTTGGGCATGATGTGATCAAGTTGGGAGCTTGGAAGATATTGGACTGTTCGCGGGAAAGACATTCTCGCCTGGTGCGACCAATATGAAACGTGTTGGTGTTCTGAATTTCGATTGCGAAATTGAAATACCAGTAGCTATTGAAGAACGCAAACTGGCAATCGACTTCAAACCGTCATCTATCCGGACATGGCTGTAATCCGATTGACCCTAACGGCCTTGCCCAACCAGATTTACATCGGAGTTATGTGGTCGACAAAAGCAAACAAGATGTGCGTTTGAACACGGCATCCAGTCCCTGGGACGACAGCGCACCGGAACCCCGGCAGCAACCACTCTGCAGCAGTGGACAGGTCAAATTCTGGCGGGCTGCGGTCTTTGATGATGGAGTAGGCTTCGCGGCAGAGAATCGTGGACTCGCCAGGGCTTGGGGGTGGCAAGAGGGCGCAGTCGTCGTTCGAATCCTCGAAGCCAGATAGGGGCACGTTGCTTGCTGGCAGTTCAGAGAGAAGTTGCGGGTTGGGGGTTGGCGGTTCTTGAGTGACAAAGGGGCTTGGCTCCGGGGTCGTCGGCCTTGTTTCCGGATAGGTGGGTGTGGGCGGAGTAAGGGTGGCATCGGAATCCATGAGTGTCTGTCCCGCTATCTCGCCGTTCACTGTCTCATCAAAGGGCTCAAGCTCGGGGTAGGTTTCTGGCTCAAGCAACGGCGGCTGTTGGGTGGTTTGTGTCGATGGTGTTGAGCTTGGGCTAGGACCATGCTGTAGCTGGTGAACTTCGGCAGTCAGGGTCTCAATCCGCTTCAGTGCGTCATCGAGTCTATTTTGGCTAGCGGAGAGCAACTCTTCAAGCTCGGCAATCCGGCCTTTCACTCTCGCTCGGTGTCGCCGCTGGTTTTCACGTTGGCGAGCGGCGTCGTGACCCGGAGGTTTGGATGAGAATTTGTGAATTCGGTAGATTCCGGTGTCCATGTTATCAGGTTGGGCGGGGGTAAATGGATAAACGCGGGTTTGGTGTGGCTTGGATGTGTGTTGGACGGATTCACCGTTTTGAAGCGCCAGCTTGAACTGAGTTGTTGATGCGATGCCTGCCATGCATGTATGAATCTGGAACTTTGAAAGGGATAAGTTTCGATGACATACCGAATTTATTCCGCTTTCAGTTAGTTCGAGGGGTTGATTCCATTACATAATATCCCAATAAGGCAAGTACCCGACGACATGCGTGGGAGTTTAAGCCCTTAACCGAGAAACGACTGGCTTATACGGGTTACAACTGCGGACCCTCACAGACTACTCGTAACTGTGGTACACGAGTTTGCCACAGGGCTTATCTGAACCGAAACTGAGTATATATGACCCCTC
Organism: Chaetomium tenue; assembly: GCF_020726465.1. NCBI lineage: Eukaryota > Fungi > Ascomycota > Sordariomycetes > Sordariales > Chaetomiaceae > Chaetomium > Chaetomium tenue. Next base: position 2,506,226 of record NW_027117333.1, on the reverse strand, counting down.
CGAGTACAGTCATCTGGCTGCGTCTTAGGTTCCCTCCCCCTCCCACTAATCAGAAATCCAGCACTAGGTACCTAGGCATCACTTTTCTACCATACGCCAACTACTTCCTCGACCTACAAAACACGCCCTTGAATATGGACTCATCCAAGATCTACGACCAAGTTCGCGAGCATTACAGCTCAGCATCACGCACCACCAGCGTCAAGTATGGCGAGGCCGTGGCCAAGTCCTTTGGTTACAGCGCCGACGAGCTTGCCAACATCCCCGAGGATGCCAACCTCGGCCTGAGCTGCGGCAATCCTTTGGCCATTGCCAGTTTGAAAGAGGCCAGTCAGCCTTTGTAACCGGGTGTAATGTACCTACCTATCTTCCTAACCCCCAACCAGGGCGAAACAGTTATCGACCTCGGCAGCGGCGCGGGCTTCGACGTTTTCCTGGCCGCAGGCAAAGTTGGTCCTTCAGGCCGCGCCATCGGCGTCGACATGAACGAAGTACGACATCATCCTCCCTACCTCCCCTCTTACTCTCCTCCTCCCACCCCGATCCATCAAATTAACAGCCCTTAACCCAGGACATGCTCACCCGCGCCCACCGCATCCAATCCACCCAACCCACGCCCACCCCGCACATCACCTTCCTCCACGCCAACATCACCTCCGTCCCGCTCCCCGCCGCAACCGCCGACTGCATCATCTCCAACTGTGTGATCAACCTGGTGCCGCCCGCCGACAAGCCCGCCGTGTTCCGCGAGATGTACCGCCTGCTGAAGCCGGGTGGCCGCGTTGCTGTTTCAGATATCTTGGCGAAGCGGCCCCTGCCGGAGAGGTTGGTGAGGGATGTGGCGATGTATGTGGGTTGTGTTGCCGGGGCGAGTGAGGTGCGGGAGTATGAGGGGTGGTTGGAGGGGGTGGGGTTTGGTGGTGAGTTTTTCTTTTTCTTTTTATATTCCCCCCTTTCTTTTTTGTTGTGTTGAGTCGGTGGTGGTGGGAAGGGAGTGGCTGACTACGCGTGGTAGAGGTCATGATTGTTGATACCGGGGCCGATCTCAATGTTTACTTGGAGACGGGGGAGGATGGGGAGAGGAAGGGGAGTTGTTGTACCCCGGGTACGGGGACCGGCCGTGATGGCGCCGGCACTGTGCCTGCTGCTAGTACTGGCAGTGGAGGTGCTGTTCCGGCCGGTGCGGTACCCGAGAAGACCGACCTGAATGAATATGTTGGTAAGTAAGGCGGTGTTTGAACAAGTTGAGTGCGAGTCTAGTCGAGGGTCCTGGTTAACTCTTGATTTCTATAGGCTCCTATAAGATTTTCGCGGTCAAGAACTGACCAGGCGAACGGAGACGAGGGGTTATTGGGGGATAAGCAGGTTGTGCTTTCTTGAGCTATCGACCGCCCTGCTCACAAAACGTACACATATGCTACGTCCTTGTTCTCTCCCCGGTCGATCAGCAATCATGGAAGTATCCAGTCTAGCCAGGGTGAATGGACCTTCGCGAACCCCTTTCCTAAAGGCTCGTAGGTCGCATATCGTGGTCGACTCCTGGGGGTCATGGATCACGACATGGTATCTTAGTAGCATAGCTTGAAGGCGCCGTGATATCCCAAAAACCGTCATCCATTGGTGAGATGCACCGGCATGAATTCACTCTCCGGCCTGGTGCTTTAGCCTCCCCGTTCTAAGCCATGAACCCGCCTTCTCGCATTGGAGATGCGTGGACTCCTCGGAAATGCCGATGGACACGGCACATCGCGTGCGCGTCGAATCGTGGAAAGCGCGGCTAAGAAAGGTAATCCAAACCTGGCTTTGAGAGTAGGTATTTGTCACAAACGGTTTCTTACGGCGCAAAAGTTTAGTGAGCAAGGGAGCCGAGCCTGTTGGCCCAGCAGGTCTTGTCGGCGAGTGTGACTTGGGGTTATGCGTCAGGTTGCATGCATGGTGATCACCACGAGCGCGAATGAAGAATGCACAAATGTCAATGAATCAAAGCTGCAGGGTGACGAAAGATGCTATATGCTGATGCTGAGGGGGGTTTTGGGTATGATGATGCCCGATGTTAACGCCACCAAAGATGTAGTTCAGGCCCAACGTGCAGGTGGCGTCAGGCGACAATTTGTTTAGGTTGGCGGTAGGTAGACCGGTAAACGGGCAAGCGCGGTAGGTTGGCACGAATTGGAACTGAAAGCGTCTTTCTTGACGGCCAGGAGTGATATGGGCCAGGATATGCCTGACGGAACATTTGGAGTTGCGGCCCAATGCCTCGACTGCACAATGGCCCAGGACTGCCTTTTCTTTTCCTGCTTCGTGCCGCATGGGCGCATATTCACTCTGTATTTGACAGGATACATATCCATGGTGCCGATGCCATTTATTTAAAGACACATGGTAGGTCTCTCAACGTGTTACAAGAAGCACTTCCAAGAACCACCTTGGAAATCTCATCCGATATAACCTCCGCACATTCCCAAGCCGCAGCGCCTACGTACCTAGGTACTTAACCTTAACTCGGTGTGTCAATAACTCCTATCGAAAACTTCGGGTGTGTTATTCCTTCCCGTGCATCTTCCCCTTTTCAAGTTGTTAATAACCATGGCAAAGCGCAAACTGGTCCGCCATGGCGAACTATCAAGTCCATGTTGCCAACAATAGCGGCAAGGACATTTATGTCCTTGCTTCGCCCAACCTCCACTGGGCCATCGTCGACATCGCTGTCGACGCCGCTTTGATAGCTGTCGGGGTCGGCGAACTCGGGGTCGCCATGCGTGGGATCAAGGCCGGGGGCTGGATCAAGTCGATCTCAGAGCTCGCCTTGTGCCTCAAGAACTGGGCAGCGCTTGCTTCGGCCACCAGCGTTGTGGGGTCGAGAAAGGCGGCGGAGATTGCGGACATCACGCGGGCTGCCCGCCAAGCCAACGAGGAGATCAACAGCGCCTCCATCAGGATCCCCAACGGCAGCTTCCACCGCGTCGTCCACAAGGACTGGATCGATCGGTACACGCAGCTCAGCGGCTACGCCGGTATGGTGGGTGGTCGCACTGTCCAGCTCCTCGTTAAGAACGAGGACGGATCGCAGGCCGCCCTGTTCTGCACCGGCCCTGACGACTCATGGATCGCTACCAACCGTGGCTCCATTGTGCCTGCAGCGTACGGCCGGATTTGGGTCGAGCGGTCTGGAGATTGGACTGTCGACTGGCCGAAGGCATCGGTATCGAGTTCGCCCGTGTATGTGGACGACGGAGAACCGTCGAGCTATAACGACAGCGAGGGCAATGACAGCGATAACGATGACGATGACGGTGGTGACGGTGACAGCGATGACTACAGTGACAACAATGACGGAGAAACGTCGGGAGACGACGACGATGATGACAACGGTGGTTATTACAATCAATGGCGGTGATTACGACGACAGCGGACGTTGATAACCAACAACAGTTTGCTTCGGATTGAATGCATGTGTTCATGGCCCGCTGAGAGAATCCCTTAGTAGGATACTCGACAGCACTACAGATAGGTAGAGGAGGGTGTTGGAAAGAACGCGATGTTCGCCTCTCCTTAACTTGTTAGGGGGGGCGATATTATGTTGTTGCAAGACCGTTGGGAATCCCAAGGGGGAATTGATACGAGTTTCACTCCGACTGCCTTTTTCCTGATACCTAGATATAGGCTGCAGAACACCATGGTCAAATTATTGCGTTCAGCCCCCCGGTTCAAAGGGAGGAATCGTCTTTTGCCTGCAGTGGAACTGCGTTCCAGGGAATTTAGCTTCCATGGAGAGCTGGTCGTAAGTACCAACACCCGTAAGCCATCTCTTATCTTGCCTCTCCTGTGGTTGGTCTTCTATGCGACACGCGGGGTGAACCCAGATCTCTACCCAGATCAAATAGGTACATACATGATATTCATCGCTCCGCATTCCCGTCCGTGCCGTGTTGGCGGACCATTCTTTTAGCAATGAAAAGCAACGTGGTTGCTGATACATAGCAAAGGCCCAGTCAGATATAGTGTCCATTGCATTGCTAGGAGTTCCGTAGGATCTGATGAGGATGTCGCAAATGGTCACGAGACTGTGAGAGACACTGCGAAAAAGTCACCAGACCCTTTCTACGTTATCCACACAACCCTTGTTGAATCTCTGGGAATGCTCGCAGGTGATGATCATTATCGCTACAAAACAGGGAACCGCTTCCCGTTAAGCTGGTAACATGGGAAGGGTAAGGTATCTCTACCATGAAAGACTTGATTCAGTTCGTCGAGAGGCATATCTCACAAACTTGGTAAAATAGATCGATGCAGCTTTTCTACAGAAACGTTAGAGTTGGGCATGGCGCGTGGTTTAAGTAACTGTCACGAGGAGTTAACAAAGGAGAGACTCCCTTTGATGGCACTGGGGATACCCAATAGTTAAACCAAGCATAAAAGCGTGCTTCGTCGTCCTCCATTGAAGCCAAGCCAGATTTCCCACCGAAGAGTATCAAATTTGAACTATCCCCAACCTGTTACTTCAACTCTTACACGATCCCAGAACCTCACCAGCCACCAGAACGACGAATAAAATTTGAAAAGAAGACGAGAAACAAGGAACAAGGATGGACGCCTCTGACAGGAAATCAAGGCACAAATCTAGCTCGAGAAGCAGAACTGCCAGGGATAAAAGCAACAGCAGTGGCAAGGAATCTAACAAATATGAGAACAAATACGATGGAAACAAGCAGGACAAGGGCGAATCCACTCAGAGGAATAAGAGCAAGCAAAAGAAGAAGGCTAAGGGCACCAAACTCCTGGAATATAAATGCTGGTGCAGGGAGTGCGATTGCCCCGAGACCGTCAATTGGGAGCACTGCTCTTGTAACGAATGCGGGGATGGGGAGCACCAAGGAAAGATGTATGAGACGCCCTTGCCCAGAGAGTACATGTAATCAGATACCGCAGTTGAGGGTATTATGAGCGGAAGGACAATGGGTAAACAATAACGCGCTATCAACAAGGCGGCTTGGTTTCCGTGGATACATTTAGGTTGCCAGTGACAGGATCAAGGCAATGCTAGGTACTTTAACTATTCCCCGCCAATACAATTATGCTATCTAGCAACCCTTTCAGCGTTTCAGGCTGAGGTAGGCGGTATGGGATATTGGTGACATTGAGATGGACATGCCACCCGATATAAGCAGTAGCCTGCTTCAGTCAAGGTATCCAAACGGCATGGGTACTTGGCGTAAAATGTGCTGGAAGTGGTTTTTAGATTTGACGTTGCTTGTTACACAATTCCCACCACATAAGCAAACCCCTTTTGAGTTCTACGAGCCAAGCCAAGCTTAATCACGAGACCTCATTCACAGCTACCGGCCTGTCATACCCACTGGGGAGTTTGCAGATGGGTAACACAGCAATCAGCCAAGTGGTCAAACTTGGGTTCAGGGGAGCCATGTGGCTTGTGTGTAGAGGACAACAAGGTAGGCAGCTTATTGTACCCCCACGGTTTCAACAAGTATAAAGTTTCCCATTGCCCCTGGTAATCTTGATAAGAATGAAGCCTCCAACTTGCAATTAAGGCGTACAATCCCCCAGTATCACAGCCGAGACTAACCACCCCATGCCGAGTGTGGAAAGCTGTTGACAGCTCGCCCCTTCCCCCAATATCACCCGGCTTAAAGCAAAAAGAGAAGCTCCGATCTGCAGCTCGTGGCTCTCCGCTCTGCACTGTTAAATCACAACCTCAACAACCAAATCCACAGAAACTAAGCCTTCGCCGCCAACATGACCAATTCCAAATCAAAGGACAAGAAATCCGACTCCAAGCACAAGGACAAGGGCAAGAGCACCGACTCAAGCAACAGCAGGCACAGGGACAAGGACAGGGGCGGGGGGAAGGACAGAGACCGGGACAGGGACCGGGACAAGAAAGGCGCCTCGTCTAAGGGAAGAGACAGCGAACCGGGCCGCTATACGTGTCTGTGCATCTGCAACTGCCTTGAGAAGACGTCCGTTGCGCACGACATATGCAGCAACTGTCGGAGCGGGATACATAGGCCGTAAGTGCTTTCCTGCTTTTTTCTTTGGGTTCCGGGGATGTGTCGGGTTGAAGATGTCGGGGCTGACAACGTACTCTAGACGGCATTAGTGCAGCGTAGGAGGATTCACCTACGTTGCTAAGATTTCACGGCATCTTCAATTCTGGCAACTGCCTACCGGTAGACGGTGGCCATGATTTGGAAAGCGGGACTTTAATAATGGGTAGTCTTTGCAAAGCATTTGTCTTTTCACCGCGAGGGATTATGGCGTGTGCTTAGTACCTAGATATCGGAATATCAAGCGTTGAGTTGTAAATCTGCTTACCAGATATGTTGAGTGTCTCCTGTGGACTGGAGTGGGTGAACATAAGGAGCTTACCTGACCGAATCATACCTTACTGAATCAACATATCTGTATGACATGGATGGAATAGAGCACTTGTCTACCTACCCAATATTTACAGGCCAAGCGATTCAGAGAACCCCAACCTGCCCTTGTTGCCAATAGAGACATCATCACCGCAGAACCATGGGGCAGGCCGCCAACGGACTTCACATTCCCGGCGGCCTCGCCAGCATCGCCTAGCCCAACCTCGAAGTACGGCAGCCCCTACCCCGGATTGATACCTAGTACCGAGCCGCCCAGTTCAAGTCGAACCCTTGGCCCTTGAGGGCTCTTCCACTGGCAGCTCAAAGGTGTTAGACGCGTGGGGGCAAGCCCCGTGCCTGCCGAATAGCCAGCGCATTCCTTAAATGGAGTTCATAATGAGTCAACGAACCAAGAAAGTTCGACAACGTCCCGCTGCGTGGCTTATAATCTGGTGTCGTAGCTGGGTGGGTGGCCATCACCTGTGCCCTAGAGGTAAAGAGTAGGTCGCACGCACAAGGGTAGCCAAGGCCAGGTAGCCACCTCTCTAAAGAACGTGGCAACCACGTTGAGACCAGCAATTCCAGCTCAGCGCAGGGGCGAGCTTCAAGAGTGTGGCTGAACCATGGACGGATGAAGCCACGATAGACATGCTATTCATGTTTTAGCCCGTTTACAATACATGACCGTGCTTGAGAACATGTAATCAAGATCGGGAAAAGGGTATCTATCGTAGGTTTTGTCCATCTTGCAGTAGACGGCAAGCGGGCCTTCGGTTTCTGAGCCATGGTCGACAACCTTCTCCCACTCTTCTAGGCTGGCCCCGACGTATATTGCTGGCGGTACTACCATAGCCTGGTTATATATGTCAAGTTCCATGTGGATGCCGAACAAGAGCGTGCTCTCGTCAACTAGAGAGAAACCAGCTGGACTCTCGACAGCCTCGACACCGAGTTTGGCGCAGAATTCCTTGTCAGTCTCTGTAAACCGGGGTTCTTGGACCACGCAATGGATATCCAGGCCATTTTGAGACTCTGCATGGTGATCAGCAATTGGAGATTCTGTCTCTACGTCGAATGGGCCCCTACTCAAACGATCAACAAGACAACGGAAGGCGGCCGTCTGCATGTGGGCTGTCCGTCTTGCGATGGAGCTACCATTGCTTGGCTCATACGGACCCGGCCCGAGACAAACAGCCCTGGTGATGGTCGGGCAGCCTGGTTTGCTCAAGATGGAGTCGAGAAGTTGGCGTATTTGATCCCACCACTCTGTTGTCTGTGAGTCTTGGGTCACTGACTCGTGGTAGCTCCAGAGGTCGTTGACAGAAAGGTCCGGCTTGGGGTTTGGCCGGCTGCCGTCGAATAATGAGTCCGCCACATTGTTGGTGGGAGCTGGTATGTTGCGTAACCGGCCACCTTTTCGCTTCACCTGATTCCACTCGCCGCCGTCCCCGTCCTGCCCCGCCATGACTGCAAAACCCTAAACCGGGGCTGTTGGATTTTGAAGGGAGGGCGCGTGGTGGGAGCTCCTGGAGCTGCTAGAACAGCAATTTGTAAATGTGACTCGTGTAAATATGTTGCTTTGGTGCCCTGGGGTGTCGCTGACGCGCGATCATTGGTGATATCAAGGGCGAGATGTCATGCTGGGATTCTTGTGACAAAGTCAACAGACCCCTGGCCCCTGCGCTGGCTTTGAAGTTTGGCGGGGCAATCGGCCGATCAGCGACCGAGGGCCAGAAAACAACGTGACAGCCCACCGCCTGCCGTTTTCATGAGAGCAGAATGGCAAGTCCACATGCGGCCCAAGCTTCAACCGCCCCCCCTGTCCTCTCTTCCTCCTTCCAGAAGTTCGCTCGTCGATTCTCAACACCCCATTGTCTCCCAGATCGTCGCGTTCGTCCCTTCTTTGGCACATTGGAGAGGAGGAGGTGGCGTTGGGCCTTCTATTTGAATATGCCGACTAAAATGCAGCAGCAGGTCAGCTTACCGGTTAATTGACAGTATGTGTTGCACAAGGCCAACAACTGCAGCAACTGAATTTGAAGGAACACCTGTTCAGCATCGCGCACCGGCATTCCATGCAGGGAGTTGCTCCTTCGACTTTGGAGCCTCCTCCGTCCCTTGCACATGAAAGCGCTGCGGCGCGTCTGAAAGAGGCAGACTCAACTCCTGCTTTGGAAGATGCGCGAGGTCAATAGATCGTTGCGCCAAGTCGCCCCTCTGAGCCCCCAAACTGCCCGAGAGGGGATGCGGCACATCATTGGCTTCCGGGTTGGGTGTCTCGGCGCTTAACCGTGCGACAAGGTTGGAGGGAACCGCAACCGGGTGGAGAGACTTCTCCAGAATCCGATGTGACCACCAAGCTGCGAACCGAGAACCAACCTCCATGTGTAACGACCAACCCTTGGTAACTCGCGCTTTCTTGCGCTTTCGAGTGAGCTCTTCCCCGCCATGTTCAACGGCGACATCAGCCCACCCATCTCGAGGCCATGCTGCGTTCAGCCCTCAGATTGTCCTCGGGCGAGGCAACAATGCGGACCCGGCCGCTAGCGTTGAGAAAAAGACAGCCCCGGCTCAACGCTTCGCAAGCGGCCAGAAGCCGGTGCGGCCGCCGATTGGAAGGCTGTTGGTGATTGCTTCACGGCGGAGAGGGCCCTTGGCGACCACTGGCGAGGTGATTGACCTGTAATCGCCCCAGCACAGCGACTCGCTCGCAGCCAAGCGGCCAAGTGCAGCCGCCCATTGGCCGCGGTGGCCTTCGGGTGACAGGGGGCGGGAGCGTCGGCATGCACAGCTTGCAACTCTGCAGCTGCTTTGCCTCCTCTGAGTGGCCGAGCTGAAGTCAAGCATGCTGTCGCCAAAGAACCGTCGAGATTGGGTGGGTGGATGGGTGGTTCCTCGTCGTTCGGCATGCCAAAGGAGCCGTTTGGCCCATGGTACCTTGCCGGAGCTGTGCGCGGGGGGGTACTTGATATGCAGGATTGATTCGAGGTCACAATTCCCGGGCGGCTGGAGGGAGAGGGGAATGGCACTAGGTGCTTGATGCCACCATCAGATATTACCCTCCCGCTGCCCAGCGACCCGTTCTTTGCTTCCCCTGCTTTTATTCTCTCGAATTGTTCGCCAAGAAGAAGACCGTCGTTGACATCGAGTCGGAATTCCGTTGAGCGTTATTGTGCTTGACGCCTCTGTCGTACGCAACTATCCCGCCACTTACAAAGTCACACGCGGCAGCCACAAAGATCGTCATCGAAGAGCGGTGATACGGGGTTTACATCCAGCCCGCCGCCGAGGAGTAAAAGAGGGTGGTGTAGCTATTCAAGAGGAGGAACTATCGGGGAGCGATCGGAGGGTGTTGGGTTATTACGACGTTTGCGCGCCGCCCACCGCAGTTTCTCCGTTACACACACAAACTCCCTCGCCATGCTCACATCAACATTCGTCGCCGTCGCCGGCGCGGCGCTCGCATCCGCACACACAATCATCACATATCCCGGATGGAGAGGCAACAACCTGATCACAAATGAGACCTTCCCCTATGGCATGCAATGGATGTACCCATGTAAGCTTTCCCGCCCCCCCCGGCGCAGCATAACCCACTCCCTAACCCCCCCTTCCCCAGGCGGCGGCATGCCCACAACAACAAACCGGACCTTCTGGCCGACCACCGGCGGCGGGATCGCCTTCCAACCGGGCTGGTTCTCGGGCCACGCGACGGCCTTCATCTACGTCAACCTGGGCCTGGGCAACGAGGGCCCCGAGCTGGCGCCCAAGCTCGCCGGCCCGCCCAACATGAGCCACCCGATGATCACCCCCTTCCAGATCCTCGGCCCCACCAAGGGCCCCTACCCGGGCACCGTCTGCCTGCCCCAGCTCGCCATCCCCCAGGGCATCTCCCCCAAGGCCGGCGACAACGGCACCCTCCAGCTCGTCGAGCTCGCCCTGCACGGCGCCGCCCTCTACTCCGTACGTCCCCCCCCCCCCCAAACCCCTTCACCCACCCCCCCACCGCACCAAACCCCCACTAACCTGTACACCAAAAAAACAGTGCGTCGACATAACCTTCGCCGAGCCCGGCGACCCGCGCATCCCGCTCATGAACGAGACCAACTGCTTCAACAGCACCGACATCGGCGCCGCCGACATCTACACCCTGACCATGCGCGAGTCGGGCGCGAACCTCGCCGCCACCGCGGGGAATGCCGCGTCCGATAGGCTCGTGCAGAGGCTGGCGTATTGGGCGTATGTGCCGTTGGCGTTGGGGGGGGTTTGGGCTCTTCTCTAGGGGGTAGTTGAGGGGGATGTAGACTTTGCTTTGAGGGGGTAGTTGAGGGGGGGTAGTTTGGGGCTGTGGATGTGGCTGTGGCCTTGCTGGGCTGCGGATTGTATATTTTGGCAGGCTTCTGGCTGTCTGGGATGGCGTTTTACGGGAACTTTGTCTTGGGAGGGGTTTGGGTATATCCGGTTGAGGTCTTCTTCTTTTTACTTATGTTCTTTCGTCCTTAGTTGAGGAGGTATTGAGGGATCTGCCTCTTTTTTTGCGGGCGGGCTGAGTCCGTTGCCGTAGCTGTGGGATAGATATTTGTCGCCAAAATTCTATGATGACTGGTTCGAACAAACTACGCTTCCGTTCTTGTCACAAGCACATCACCCACTCTGTCTATTCGCCGCCGGTCGTTCTTGTTTTGGAAACCAACATAACCCCTGATCTTGCCTTCCTTGGCCATATCATTATCCCCGAATCCAAAACCGGAGCCGAGCTTATGACTGGTGTCACCAGCCGCCGGGTCGAGGAATAGGGGCGTTTCAACCACGTCGGAACCTGCGTTCGTCACAGTGGTAGGCGGTACTCAACTGAACCACCTTCGGGTCTCGGATTTATCATCGCGATTTAGTAGCATTGTCACTCAGGTTTTGGACTGGTGCACCTCGGATTTCTTTGCCGCGCGTATTCGCTGGTTTGGATCATGGTAGCCGTGGTCTGGCGGCCGTGTTCCCGTGGCATGGGGTTGATGATAACTGGTCCACGAAGAGAGGCTGCACATTAAACTGTTCTTCGAAGTGTGATGTCTAGTGGGGCTAAGGTGCTGTGATTCCCTACGTAAGCAAAGATATCATTTCCCTTGATGCAGCCGAGCCAGGACAGAGGCAGGCAGGGATGATCATAGATCGTGTCTTCATCTTGACGGTCTCTGTAGAAGGCTAGGAGGGACCAAGCACGGAGCCAAGGCCTCACTCATCTCATACACGCACCGCGCATTACACACTTCTACCCTCACCACAGAACCACCATGCCCTACTTCTTCAGATACGCCGAGCACTCCTGCGCAACCGCCCTGATCCTCGCATCGTCCGATTTCTTCGCTGCCGCCGCCGCCAGCTCGCGAAGCCCCAGCACCTCGGTCACCTCCCGCGCATCCCCGCCAGCAGCCGCCAACATCCCCAGCGTCATGAGCGCGCGGAATAGCACCTCCGGGTCGGTCTGGCGTTGGATAACCGCCTCCGCGATCGGGTAGAGCTGCATCAGAACCTCCCCGTCAAGCGAGTCCTTCTCGTTGAAAGCGAGGCAGGCGTAGTTGAACGTTGCCGAGCTTAGAGCGATCTGGAGATTGTTGTTGGCCGCGCCGATGGGGTCGGCCTGGTCATCCGCCACACCCGCGACGCGCGCCAAGAGGGTAAGGATGGCGGTGGCTTCTGAAGTGGCGAGGGCGCGACCTTCAGGGGTGGCGAAGAGGTTGGTGATTGCGCGGACGGCCATCATGACGTTGTTGACGTTGAGCTTGGAGGCGTCGGCCGTTTTAATGAACTCGGTCAAGGGGCTGCCATCGGATGTGATTGGGTCTTGGCTGTCCAGGGCGCCGCGGAGGATGATGTCGATGACGCTTCCGTATTTGCTGTCGTTCAGTGATGCCGAACCCGGCCACGCAACGAAACAACGGAGGACATCGAGAGCCGGGAGTCGGTCGCCGTAAGGCCATTGCGTGGCGAGCGTGTAGATGTTCCGCTGGGATTCGAGGAGTGCTGGGGGGCTTGTCTTTTGGATCGTCGTCCCCATTGCCGCTTGAAGAACCGTCTCGAGACGTTTGACACCGTCGGGGTTCAACGCAATGTGCTTGTTCCCCGCCAAGACATGCTTCTCGTTTAGGCTCTTGAGTTTCTTTGCTACCGGCTCCCATTTGGCCTGAGTGAGAGCGAGGTACTCCGTGTGCGGGAGGTACTTTTTCGACTGTTCTGTTTGCTCCGGCTGATACCGTGATTCTGTCCCGAATGGGTCGGCAGAGGGGGCCTCAGCGCTCTGGCCAATGGTTGCCCCCTTGGTGTTGCTGACGATGAACTGGGCCACTTGATCAATGTAAGATATGGGAAGTTCGTTGTCTCCTAGAAATTTGGTTGCCGCCTCGTATGGGTTGTCGGTGAGGTTATACGGCAGCTTCAGTGGGGGCTTGCCTTCCTCGATGTCGACATCAAAGACGTAATCGTATTCCTTGCCGTTATATTCGACCTTCCGCCCGCTGCTTCCCGTTGAGTCCACCACCATTCCGACGTGAACCCACCGTTGTTCGCCTGCCGAGCGTTAGCACATAAAACCTTGCTGAGACCGAAGCGGGTGTTGGCTCACCCAACGACCACTGATAGGCCCCGATGTTTCCGTCGTCCTCGAGAACCGTGGTCACTTGGCCATCCTTCTTGCCTGCATTGTTGAGGAGCCAGGACTTCGGGTTCAGCTGTTCCTTGTTGATCGAAGGACCAAGCTGCTGCTGGGGGATGGCGGATGCCCGGACTGATTCCTCAAACTGGGATAGAGCTTCGGCCGGTGCCGTGCGATCCGCGTTGCGGGTGAAAACGCGGACCATGTTATCGCTGGCACCGGAAACTATGTCTCCATTCTCGGGGCAGACGGCAACCGACCATACCGAAATGGCGGGGTGCGTTATTGTTTGGATACACTCGGAACCCCTCCAGATGCGGACGGTCCGGTCCTCCCCGGCACTGACGATTTCGCTTGTGGGAAGGCAAGCGAGAGAGTATATGAAGCTGTCGTGGCCCTGCAAAGCCCCGACCTGGGTACCGTTCATTTTCCAGAGCTGGATGATGCCATCGTTTCCGGCGCTTGCAAACTCGGCCCCACTCGGATGTCCCTTGATACCGCCGGGGAGCTTACATATGGCGCGGACGACGGAGTTGGTGGTAAGCATGCGTCGTGGTTCAACCTCGCCGTTGGGGTTGGCCTGGCGAATGTCGAAAATGCGAATGTGGGTGTCTGCGCTGCCCGTAATCACTGTGTGCTCGTCGTAGGCCAGGGCGGCCCAGACGCTCTTGACCTCGCCCTGGTGCACGAGCTGGGCCGAGATCTGCCACTTCTGCGTGTCCCAAACGAGCCCCTTTCCGTCCCAGCCACCGGATACCACGTAGCTTCCGCGGGGAGACACATCTAGGGTGCAGACGTTATGGCCGTGGCCAATGAGGAGACGATCGGCGTTGTCGGTTGTAGTCAGGTTCGGTCGCTTCGCTTCGATGATAGCTTCTTGACCGGCTGAGAGGACCAGACCGTCAGGCCAGTCGGAGGAGGCGCGGAGAAATGTGAGAGAATTTATATAGCCATGTCCTTGACTCGTTATGGTGTCGTCAAATGTGGTGGGCTTGTCGGTGGTCTTGTGCCATCGACGGACGGTTTGGTCGCGGGAAGTCGAGAACACGGTATTCGCGGCTGGGAAGCAAACGGCTCGGACCTGAAGGCGGTTGCATTAGTTTGGGCGCCATGTTCATACCAGGGCCAGAGACATACATCCGCCTCATGACCCTTCAGCTGGGCCGAGAGCTTGAAGTCCGGCATCGCGAATTGCCAAGACAGACGATGTGCGTTGGTCGAGGTGCGAGGGCGGGGTAGTGTGTGCACTTAGAAGTTACCGCAATAACTGGTGGCAGTGAAAGGGAGTGATTAGAAGGTGATAAAGTGCCCTGACCAATGTAATAGTTGAAGCCAAAACGATCGAGTTAACGAGCCAAAGTTGGGTGTCAATTTGTCAGGGACAGCGAGTGCAATGGAATTAATTGGAATGCTTGCCAGGCCTTTGGAGATGACGATAGCATGCTGGGCTGGGTTGCGGAACAGCTACCTGAAAGTGGGGCAGCCAGGCGGGGTCCTCCATGTTGGAGGCCACAAGGCAAAGGAGCGTGCCAGCTTTGCCATCTCGTTGTCTACAAGCAAGTCCCTTATTATAACTGCTCTCTGTAGGTATAAAGCGAAAAGAAGAGAACCGTGGATAGGTAGCAGACTATCCAATGTAGAATAGGTACACACAGGGTATCACGAACGCCGCAACCATGACATTGAACGTCGTGGCCACCGGGTGTAGAACATCCATGACACCATCTGACCTTAGTGTATATCGAGCCTTGAAGATCCAGGGACCTCGATTTCGTAGCCCCGGGTTGGATTCAGCACATCCATCCACCAATGTCCTACTTGTAAGGCAGGAAGTTCAGCTGTCAGCGCATCCAACCAAACGGCGGGGAACCGGACCCGCCCCAACTTTGGCAAGCTCGCCCCTGACATGTGGGAACACCCCGCACTGGGTCGAGAGCGCCGCTGGCCGCTGCTGTCGTGCATCAACTCCTTCCATTTCCTGCTGCAAATTCTGCCCACCAGCGGCACCAGGCGTGACGAGCACTTCGGCCTCTTCCCTCGCCTTCTTCTTTTACGACACGACCACTTTACGACCCGTTACGAATTTCCGTTTCATTTGGTTTTCTTTTGTCCCCCAGGTTTTCGGGTTCTTCCACCGACTCTAAGAGTAGAAACGACTGTCGCCGGTCTTGTTGTCACAACCGCGAAGACGGTTGCAAACGTCCTGCATTGGAAGCATCGACACGATACGATCGCCGAGTCGCTATCTTACACACCATTCCCGTTCCACGATTCCAAAACATTCCTCGAATTTCAGCATGGGAGACGCTACCGCCCCTCGCCAATACGTGCCCCTGACCTGCCACGGCCACTCGCGACCAGTACCTCATTTGAGTTTCTCGCCTCTCGAGAAGGAAGATGCCTACTACATGATCTCGGCTTGTAAAGGTTTGCGAGACATTTGTCTTTGGCACCGTTTCTTCTGCTGACTGAGTTGCCACGCAGATGGCAACCCCATGCTCCGCGATGGCCAAACGGGCGATTGGATTGGCACTTTCCTCGGCCACAAGGGAGCTGTGTGGCAGGCGAGGCTGAGCCCCGATGCTACAACCGCTGCAACCGCATCTGCCGACTTCACCGCGAAGATTTGGGATACCCACACCGGCGAGCTGTTGTACATTCTCCAGCACGATCACATTGTCCGGGCTATTGCCTATCCGTTTGACCAATCCGGAATGATTGCAACGGGTGGGTTCGAAAAGAAGCTTCGCATCTTCGACCTGCACGACCAAAAGCCGCCCGGCGAGTCGGCCTCCGGCAGCCCTGACGTCGTCACCCCCGCCACCATCGAAACGTCGCGGGCGTTTGAGATTGGCGAGGGCGTGCACAAGGAGGCCATCAAATTCATCGTCTGGGCACAGGACCCTCGCGTCATCATCACCGCTGCGGGCGATACTCTTCGTTGGTTCGATCTGCCGACCCGCCGCTGCATTCGCGAAGTGAAGCTCGAAGGCGAGATCAAGTCGTGCGAGCTGGTTTCTTTGGCGCAGGCCCATAGCGCGCCCACGGATATTGGCGGTGGGCTTCCCGTTCTGGCTGTTGCTGCCGGAAATACGGCCTACTTTTGGGGCGGCTCGAGGGTTGAGGATGAGTTGAAGCACATTAAGCTTTCTCACGGCATCGCAAGCGTCGCTCTGGATTTGAAAGGCAGGAAGTTTGTGGTGGGGGAGGAACCAGGCACTTGGGCGCGCGTGTACAGCTGGGATGATACCAAGGAGCTGGACGTGCACAAGGGCCACCACGGTCCCATCTGGTCCATCGCGTTCTCACCGGACGGAAATCTGTACGCGACTGGGTCGGAGGATGGTACCATCAAGATGTGGAAAAACTGCGAAGGGTTTTACGGGCTCTGGCGAGGGGGCGTGCCGGGTAACGGCACAGACTAGGAGATGGACGAACGCCCTTTCGACAACCCGCCTGACGATAACGTCACAGATATACCTTGCAGTAACACCTCATCCAGGGAACACAGCCACGCCTCTCGAGCTGAAGCTGGCCGTTTCAGTTCCGAGGCCACCACGGTGTCCCCAGCGGGAGAGGATTCTGGACCTCGGAACAACTCTTCGCCCAAAAAGATCGACAAAACCATGTCACCATCGCCCCTTAATCGTGCCTCCGATTCGACTTGTTCTGACCCCCTCTCCGGTTACCAGGACGCCGACAAACCGCCCCGGTCGACCTGCGCCTGTCCATCGTGTCCCCAACACGGCGGCCGGGCAAAGTCAGGAGAGAATAAAATGGAGGAGTTCATACGTCGATCAGCGCGCCATATGATCCATGCAGTACGGCCTCTAGATTGAAGAGGGTGTAGCCATCGGGCTGGGTTTCAGTTGTTGTTGGTGGTTATTTATTTGCCTTCTGGGACGGGCTGCTTATTTCATGTTAGACGGTCACTCGTCGAACTGCATATTTTGCACTTCTAGTAATATGGCTGTTTTAAGATGGATTCTTAGATCTGCCTGAGGATTAGGCTCCGGTGTCCTGCCATGGGGGACTGGGCTGGTTGATATGTTCTGTAGGAGGTGTCGCGGAATTTCCGGTTATCCAGCCCCTGTAGAGAAGGCACCAAGTATAATTGAGTAACAGTTTTCTCATCAGCACGAAGCCCTTCACTCCAAGCCGGAAGGTCAACGGCAGAGAATGATCATGGATAAGTATGGTGTGGGCATGGCATCTGGCATGTTCCTCAAAAAGACCTGGCAGGGGTATGGGCATTTCCAAACAAAATCCATGACATCGACTGGTGGGGCCGCGGGGCACTGTTCCACGCGTGCAGGGTTAATTCTTGGCGCGTCTCCAGCTTCCGCAATTGAAGCTTATTACATAACCTGGAACCATTGCACGCGCATCCTCTTCTCGAATCCAACAATTGTTACATATTACTTGAAACTGCGCGATAGCTTGCCGTCCAATCCATTCGATATCACTATTCTACACCTGTTTTCTTGGACCCAACTTCGATATGGATGACGAATACGCGAGTTCCGAGAATGAGCAAGATGAGCTCATGGAAGATGCCGAGGACCTCGAAGCTGAGAACGACGCCGAGGAGGAGAACGAGGACGAAGAGGAAGACCAAGACGAACAAGACGAACCTGAACCGGGACAAGACGCCGAACCGGAAGCTGAAGCTGAAGCTGAAGCCGAGACCGAGTCGTTCTCTACTTCCCAGACACACGCCCCCGAGGGCCAACCAACTAGTCAAGTCGCGGCCGCGAACGCAACCGCTGCGCCCATAAGCCCGACAATCCAGAATCGATGGCGCCCGGTTCTCCGGCAAGAATACATTGACGCCCCGCTCTATGACATCGTTCCCACCATGGCGGCGCCCCAGGCGACCAGTGTTAATGCCATGGCGATCACCCCCGACCTCCGGTACTGGATCACGGGCGGCTCCGACGGCTACATCCGCAAATACGACGGCATGGGCACAATCAACGGGAAACAGCAACTCACTGTCGCCCAGCGGCATCCGTTCGTCGACAGCGTCGTCAAGGCGGGCATACTCATGAGCTACTGGGAGAACGAGGAGCCGTCGCCGCCCAATGCCCGCGCCGAGGATAGGGTTCTGTCGCCCGTGTACAGTCTCGCCGTGCACAGCGGGGCACTGTGGCTCTTGAGCGGGCTGGAGAGCGGCGGGATCAACCTGCAAAGCGTACGCCACGATGAGGGGAAGAGAATACACTGCCTGCGGGATGGCGGCCACACCAACGCCGTCAGCGTGCTCCAGCTGGCCTCTGACGAGAAGAGCGTGCTGAGCGGGAGCTGGGACAAGACGGTGCTGGACTGGGATTTGAACACCGGCAACGTCATAAGGCGGTTTGAGAGCAGCGGAGGACAAATCTCGGCCATCGAGTTGCGTCCGCTGAGTGGGGCGCCTATCCCAGCCGAGGCGAGTGAGGTTGAGATCAAAAGCGACACCTTTTTTACGGAGACAAAGCCCAGAGTTAATGGCTTCTTCCAGAATGGCGTCACGGACGAGGCGGGCGGTGCGGAACACGCTGCTCGAAGTGGGGCAGGCGCAGCCGGCGATGGTACAGGGTCGCCCGAACACGAGTCCCTTTTTGGTAGTCCCGCCGGATCTCTGTTTGGTGATAACGACACTATGGGTGGCGGTGGAGGCGGGGGCGCTTTTGGTGACGACGACGATGAATTCTCTCGTGCTATGGACATGGGACTTCACGACGACCCCAACCACCACGGGCTGGACCACTCAGGTGACTTCACCATGGGCGACACCGACATGGCCGGGGGCGGCTCTTTAGACATGGGCACGCCCACAGCAACGGCAACGGAAACGGTGCCCCCAATACAGGACGGCCCAGCCACAACACAGAGCGACTCCAACCTCTCCCGCAGTGAGACAATGACTGCCGACACGGCCCACGAAATATCAGTCGACTTCACCCAGCCATCCACCACCACCGAAGCCACCACTCAACAACAACTCCCACCCGCCACCGCCGCCACCTCCGCTCCCACCTCCCAACAACCCCCCCACCCAACCGAAACCCCTCGCCCCACATCCTCCCACACCACCACCACAGGCGGCGGCGGCGGCAGCGGCCCCTCCCTAGTCTTCACCTCCGCCGCCCCCCCACCCCACACAGACCCAACCCAATCCTCCACCAGCACCTTCCTCTCCGCCGCCATCGACGGCACCATCCGCCTCTGGGACCGTCGGGTCCCCGACCCCATCGCGCGCATCAACAACCGGCGCGGCGTGCCCCCCTGGTGCATGGGCGCGTGCTGGTCCCCCGACGGCAACTGGATCTACGCGGGGCGGCGCAACGGCACGGTCGAAGAATACTCGATCCACAACGCGACCAGCACCTGGCTGCCGGAACGGTCCCTCAAATTCCCCGCCGGCTCCGGCGCCGTCAGCTGCGTGCGGCCGATGGCCAACGGCCGCCACCTGGTGTGCGCGTCGCACGACATCCTGCGCCTGTACGACCTGCGCGACACGTCCGCCTTCAAGCACAGCAAGGTGCCTTTTATTATTATTCCGGGCCCGCCCCGCGCGGGGGTCATTTCCCAGCTGTACGTGGATCCGACGTCGCGGGTCATGATCTCGACGGCGGGGACCCGCGGGTGGGATGGCACGTCGACGGAGGTGCTGATTGGGTATGAGATTGGCGTGTCCAAATAGGATTGGCGTGCCTGAATAGGGGTAGGGCTGGCCTGCTTGTGCTCGGAAAGGGATTGGGGTGGGTGGCCTGGGGTGATGTCGGAGCTGAGTTCAGGTTTTGCGGTAGGGGTAAAGCGGGTTGACAGTTTGGGCTCTGCTGCATGTGGTGTGGTGTGGTCAGCGATGGTTATTCGTATAGGATAAGCGGTACGACGTGGTTGGCTTGGGAATACCCACATGGGATGGCGTTTTGGTTATTATTATATTCGAGGGCACTGGGGATCCAGCTTGTTGTTTACTTCCTTCACCAAAATTCCGGACAGGTCAGGTTCGACGTAGCATCATCACCCAATCAAGGAGTTTGGCACTGCACTGGTGACAAAACAACGCTGATTCAGCTACGCTAACATATGAACGCTACATGCATGTTGCTCCGCTTCCCTACTCCTGACGCCTGGCCGCCTAGAAAAAGCAAGCCATCGTGATGTTAGGAGGTGGGGGGGATACAGGCCCGGTCCTCCGCCAAAGAACTCCTGCTAAGACCAACAGGCAACCAACCCAAAGCAGTACAAAACCAAACATAAACGTGCGGCTAAGCGAGCACATACAACCAGACAGGGAAAACAACCAATACGGTAGACACCAGAGGCCATGGCCCTAAGCATCCATCGACAACGAACGCTAATCATGAGCAAGACTAGCGGCGAGCAACGTCAAAGATCAAAGGTCAATTAACCACTCCTCTTCCTCGCTCTCTTCCTTCCCCTCGGCCTTCGCCCCACCATGCTGCACCTCGTTCGATGGAGCCTGGGCAGGAATGTGGACTGGAGTCGTTGGCAACAACCTCGACGGCGTGGTCTCGTTAGACACGGAGCTGTCCGCCGTAGAAATTGCCAAGGAGGGCACGAGAGGAGCAACTTGGGCGAGGGGATGCGGCGCCATTTGGAAGCCAAGTAGGTCGGCACCAGTTTCGTTTGCCTCATGCTGGGGAGATGTGTTCACGGCGGGGACATCTGTCGGGAGATCGACCTCAGCGGGGGTCGGCCAAACCGCCGCCTGCTGCACCTGGGGTTGTTGGATTGTGGTCGGTTGAGCAGTGGACGATGTTGGGACCTTCTTGGAACGGTTCTTCCGGCCGCTTTTGCCTCCGCGGCGGCTAGATTGACCACTGGGAGGCTGGTTGCCGCGTGTGCCGGTATTGTTAGGGTGTTCCGAAACAGGGAGAGCAGCGGGTTGGGCTTGATGAGGTTCGTCCCTCAGGGTCAAGTTGGTAATGCCGCCCTGAACACTAGATGACAGGGCGCTGCTGGAACCACTGACCACTTTGTTGTAGGCCAGTTTAACCTTCTGGATGGTTTTACTGCCGCCTCCAATGCGCTGGCCTTTTGCCAGGGAAGTAGGCTGGTAAACCTCATGAATGACCGACCCCGTGGCTTGTTGTTTTTCGGTGGCGGGATGTTCCTGGAGCAACTTCTGGTCATGCTTCTCGATATTCTGGACGTACGACTCCCACTTCGCCACGGTTTGGGGTGATCGGGGAACATCTTGCGCGGCCTGTGTCTGTTTATGGTTGCGACCGTCTTTTGAAGGGTTAACTTTCCCTGGCGCACGTGGCGTCGGGGCTGGCTTGTTCAAGGAGGCCTTTAACATCTCCGTCTCCCCGGCACCCATGAGCATCATCTTATCCCCCAACGTCATGGGCTTTTTGTCGTCCTGCGCCTGCTTGGCCTCCGCCTCCCTGGCCTCCTTGAAGGCCTTGCAGTCACAGAAACATTTATTGCCACACGACTCGTGGCATCCATGGCCGCAATCGAGCTTCTTGCTGCATGGCTGGCTGCAAGGGAGGAAAGTGTGGGGCAAACTACACCGCGATGTTAGCAAACGTCGCCGAATAACGAGGCATTCCACTTACGGATGGCACTTGAGAGTGCACGGGTGACCACATTCTCTAGTCCCCCCGCAGGGCAAGTCACAGCCGCCAGCGTTATCGCCCCAGTCCTCAACCTCCTTTATCCAAATCTTTCTGTGGTGGACCTGGCATGTAAGGGGAAGACCATTCCCTTCATCGAGACGCCCCTGTTCGGAAAACCCAGAGCAGATCTTGAACCAGAGGTCGTGTGACACCTGATGCGCTCTGAGGATATTTTTGACATTGCCAAACACATAAAAGCCCCGACGAGCACGGCTGATGGCAACGACTGCGCGGCGCTCGTCCTCCAAAAAGCCCACGGAGTAAGCGCGGTTGACTTCCGGGCTACGAACGAGCGATAGAAGAACGATGTCGTTCTCCTCGCCTTGGTACGAGTCCACGGTGCACACGTTGAAAGTCCGGCCCATGAGTGAAGGGTGCCGTTTCAGCTTCCTCAGCAGTACTTGCCGCTGGCCCTTGTAGAATGTGAGAACCGTGATCGTCTCCGCGCGGTTACCGTTGGCCACGAGGTATGCAAAGAAGTTGGTGACCATCTCGGCCTCTTGCTCATTGAACTTGCTGAAGCCTGAGTTCATATCCTCGGGCCACATGTGATCGAAGAGCCAAGAGTTCCGCCCTCCCATTCCGAGAATGTCAGGACGGTTGTTAATCGATTCTACGGAGGGATGGTCGTAGAGCTCTGGGTAGAAGGGCTTCAAGATCTTGCGAAGTTCCGGTTTCATGCGGCGTTGCTGTTTGAGCATGACGAAGGGCATGTTCAGGTTGACCATCCTTTGGAATAGCGACACGTTGAGGTTATAGGGGGGGTCGCCCAGGCGCTGAATATCACACTTGGGCGCGAGTTGCTTGTGGTCTCCCACCAGGATGAGCTGTTGGATGGAAGGATACAGAGCGGACACGATGTTGGCCTCGCGGGTTTCGGCTGCCTCCTCAATGAGAAGCGACTGGGCATTCAAGGCTGCGAGGCAGCCGCGGTACTTGGTCAAGCCTGTGGTCGTGCAACCGACAATGTCGATCTTCTGCTTGTCGACAACCTGGGTGTTTCCGAGAAATTTGAACGCCTTGCGCTTCTTGCAAAGCTCGATGTTCTCGGCAAGCAATGCAGCGAACTTTGGGGCCATGGCATCCAGCAACTTGCCCTGAAAATATTGATAAACAGCGCCGCGCAAGTCACGGTCGATGGCAAACATATCCTGGGTTTGAAGGGCACGAGAGACGGCGCGCTTCCAAGATGTCAGGTTTGCTGGGTCCTTGCCTGACCAGACGTGCTTCAATGGGATAACTTGCCCCCGGAAGCGAAACGCGTCTTCTTCGTCATCGGCGATGTTCTCGATATCCTCATCATCCTCAATCTCGAACTCAGGGAGATTTTGGCGGGCCTCTGCTTCAGTGAGCTCGTGCTGTGTGGGATGGCGGTCCTCTCGAATTTTGGCAGGAATGAGGCTTTCCCCCAACCAAAGCGCAAAGGGACCATGGACGTCCATGGCCTCGTGAGTTTCCATGGACTCATCGCAAAGGGAGTCGTGTTGATCCTGCGAGATGATGCCGAAGTCGAGCAAAGTCTTTGGCTCCAGGAGCCGGTCGCTGAAAAGCTGATGGACGAGCTCCTGAATTTTCATGGTGTTTACTCGGCGCTCGTAGTCGACGTGGCCGCACTTCCTGTCCGCCGTAATCTCCCCCTTGGCGCACTTCATGCGTAGCTCAAACAGGGTACGAGGCTTAATGAGATCATTCTGGGTTCTCCCCCCCAGTCGAAGAACCTGGGCGTCCGAATTGATGCAATGCATGAGGATCTGGTCCAGGGCATGGTTCGTCTGGGCGGCCACTATGATCGGGGGGCCGCGGCGCTTGCGTCGGTTGGCGATCAAGACCTTCAGTGCTTCGACGGAGGTGAATGTTTTGCCGGTGCCCGGTGGGCCCTGCACAATGGCTAGTTCTTTGGAGATGATCCGATGGAGGCCAAGGAGCTGGGACTCATCGAGGTTGGTGAGATCCTTCAGGTCTGGCAGCGCACTCCCGAGGATGTCCTGGTTCCTGAGGTTTGCGACTGCCTCGGCGTCTT
This sequence comes from Chaetomium tenue, assembly GCF_020726465.1. Taxonomy (NCBI): domain Eukaryota; kingdom Fungi; phylum Ascomycota; class Sordariomycetes; order Sordariales; family Chaetomiaceae; genus Chaetomium; species Chaetomium tenue. Next base: position 2,482,544 of record NW_027117333.1, on the reverse strand, counting down.
CCAGGGTTTTCCTACTGGCAAGAGAAGAGAGATCGGCAACCCGATATTCCTCAAGAAATTCGGGATGGCTGTCTTCGGTATGGGCGCCGGTTAAGTACATGTCCAAGGGAGAGCTGTGAGGGGATGTATGTAAGTAGTTGTTCGTTGTGGGCTGTGGTTGAGAGACTCACTCAGTTCTCGCAGCATGTTGCAAGCCGATCAACGAATGGCGCGCCGACTCAAAGTAGCCATGCAACGACTCGATCATGACCATCTCGAGGTTCGGGTCGAGAACGGCGTCTTTCGGGTCAGCCCAGATGAGGTCCACGAGCGGGGGATCCTGGTCGAGGCCGTCGTGATACGGGCGCTGAGCAATGGTTGCAACCTTGCAAATCTTCTTGAAGTTGTCACTCTTGGGAGAGAGTGCCACGATCTTCCCGGGCTGGAGCCGTTTCGATTGTTTCCACTGGATGCGAAACTTGGACCGCTCGGTTGAGAAGGAGACCCGGGTAAGAGGGCCGATGGTTGACATGACATATTCCCTGACCCGCACCTACCGGCAGGTTAGCAGGTTTGGTCAGAAGAAGACTCAATAGAAACTTACCTGAGTGTAGATGTTGGTGAAGTCGTCGTCCATGGCGGAGTCCCGGCGGCGATTGTCTGCGAAGCTTCTCACAGAGTAGCGCAGTCCTTCGACGGCCTCGCAGCGGAGGATCTCATATTGGGCAGCGAGATATTCATCTTTGGATGCCCAAGGAACATCGACTGGGCTTTCGGGAAGCGCGTCGATGTCGGACTGCTCGGCCAAGATCTCAGCGGCAGTGGGGAGCTCAGGCTTGGATAGCCAACCCTGGCCATTGGGACTGAAGAAGACATGGCTGTGGACAATGTTTATGGCGGACTGTTATGGGCGTAAGGCAATGGGTCAGTAAATGTCCAGGGCACATGCTGGTTGCGATGACCGATCGAGAGAACTGACCTGAGTTTCTGCGTCGGTGCCAATTATATCCATGCTCGCTACGACTACTGGATACTCAAAGAAACTGAAGGTGACGTTTCAGGTGAGATTCCAAGTGAGATTCCAAGTGATGATGATCAGATTGAGAGGGAATGTGACATAATTGACGAAGCAAACGCGACGAAGAAGGAAAGCAAACGCGACGAAGAAGGAAACCCGACGAAAAGTGAACAAAATCCAGGTTTTGTGTGGGACGAATGGGTGCAGCAGGTTGGAATTGGAAATGCCAAAGGTGAACCAATGTTTTGTTTTCCCAGGTACCTTATCAGGTGAGCTGGGTGCTTCTCAATTTTGGAGGGGTAATCGTTTAGGGCTTGCTTGAGATGGAAGTCGAGCAGGAGAGAGCTGGCAGTGTTCAAGCTGGGAGTTTGGACACACTCGCCAGGGCAGAGAGGAAGGAACGAAGGACAGCAGCACTGGGGCTTTCACGCTTCCAAGAACTGGATCACACTGGCTGTGCGGGTAACGGCAGTGCCTGCCTATCCAGGACTCCTGGTAAATTCCATTGAATTCCATCATGCCCAATTTTCCGCAGTTGTGATTGCCCAGGTGCAGATACCCGCTTTGACAGACTGTGACTCTTGGGTGATTTGTTGATTTGGTTCCCTGGCAGTCTGGCTGCATGTGCGAGATGGCAATGATGCCTTTGACCATTGCTTCACGATCGCCATTCGAACCCCCCACAAAGACAATGGCGACGTGGTTACCTACCTACCTAACCATGCTAACACACAGGGCTTCTCGCTGGAGGTTTCCACCCTTGTCCTCACCGATGTTGGTCGTTGAATCGATCATGTGAGTGCATGTAGGTGTCATCACTGTGAATTGCGAATTGCCGGGTACATGCAGAACCACCGAGAGAGGGAGGGGTCCAAGTCGTCACTGACAATCTTGGTGATTGAAGTCGTCCCTAGCTCTGGCAGACTCCCCATGCTCACCACACTCAGTTTACACACCATGCCCCCCCTTCCCCCCCACCAATCAGCAGTACCTCCTTTACCAAACAGTAACGGAAGAGGAGCCATTGCTCGCGTAGCCCTCAGTAGCCACGATCTGGTCTTTGAACGCCCCAAACTTCAGGCCGCGCTCTTTCCAAGCAGCGAAGTGGTCGGCGACGGTGACGCTGCCGCTAGAGCGCTTGTTGCGGCGGGCGGCATAGTACTGGATGATGCTGGGTCCTTCAAACGGCAGGCCGTAGCGGATGGTCCTGCCGAGGCTGTATTCACTCCCGTCCGCCGTGTACGGCTCGAACCGCTGCTGGGCGTACGCGGATGGGTCAAAGGTGCCGAACGACTCGATGATGTAGTACTCGACCAGCGGGTCGGTGGTCCAGCCGTAGACGGCCAGGTACCCGTTCCCCGATGTCTCAAAGGTGGCGTTGAAGTTGATGGTCCGTGATGGGGAGCCGGGGTTCCTGTTCTGTGTCAGTCGGGCGTCTCAGGGCTCGCTAAGTTGTGTGGCGCGTGTAATGTGTTTCACTCACCAGCCTTTGCCGCCGACAAAGTTGCTGCAATTCTGCCATTTGACATCGTAGCTGCCATCGTCCCCGTTCTGGTAGTTGACGGTGCCGCCGCCATCGGTCCAGAAGTAGTAATAGTAGCCGCCATGCTGGCCCGATGAGCTGGGGGTCCCGTCACGAGCTAGGAGGCCCTCCGCGGCATTCTTCCCGCGTGCGTGAGCCGTGGCTGGCTCGGTCGGGTTGAAGGGAAACGCGAGGGCGCTGGTGGCACCAAGGAGGAGGGCTTTCAAGGTGACCATGGCTGGGACCGACGATTTCAGGGTTACTAACGGGTGCTAGCTGAAGATGGCGTAGCGTCAGGGTCTTAGAGTAGTAACCTGGCAGTCAAACTTGTATCCATACGAAGTACTTGTACGCAAACACGGGGAACGTTAGATTATAAATGGCGCCCCAGGGCCCATCCCGTCATTCCCCTAGTCAATCCATCCATCTGGCGCCTGTCACTGGCGGCCATTGCTGCCCGCATGTGTTGCTGCTGGGCTTGTGAGCACCAGAGCCCCCGCAGTATACTGTCTTGGCTCACACAGATCCGGGGTAGATGGGGGCTTCATTATTGTGCTCTGATTTGCCCTGAATCCGCCCCCCAGGGGCCGGGAGAGGTTGATGGCGAATACAGAGACAAACCAGAAAATGCGTCAACTCCCACATGGCTAGCTCCGAGATTCCTTTTTTGAGAATGCGGGGGGTGGTATCGATCCGGAGCGAACGATCCTCTGTCCGGATGAGGCAATATTTTGGTCCCGTCCCCCACAAGGGTTTCGTGGTTCTCTCGGGAACTTCGGTGAAGACAACCCTCCAAGGCCTTGGCGTTTCAAAGTTCTTGTGGTAACGTTGCCCAATGGTATCTAAAAGGCCGAAATGCCTTGAGCTTGCCGAGCCTTCTCATAACATATCCGGGTACGAAGTCCTAACTCCTGAGCGGCCAAGTGAGTTACGAAAGGCGCAACGACCGGCCCCCCGGGGTTATATTAGGCTATAAGGGGGGAAGTCACCCTCTTGGGGAGCGAGTCCTAGGGGCTGTGGGTGGTGACTGTCCCGGCTCATTTTAGCCTGTCTGCTTGTTGTAACCCCAACAATTGGTGAGACCGCACGAGCGGGTATTGCTGCCGGCAGTGACATGGCCCTGATGGGGCGGCATGTTCAAGCCAAGGGAAACTGTGAAAAATATGGCAATTGGCATCTACCGCTCCAATAAAGATACCCATGACGGTAGTTGATGCGTATATCTCGGAGAATTAGAGGAGCCGGTTCTAATTTGGTCCTCTTTTCCGAGTCGTTGATTGTATACCCGGCTACCAGGTTACAGTTCTTAGCATGTTACCCTAGCAAGAATCCGATATATCCAAGTCTAGTGCAACACGGTCATCGGGTGAACGACCCGGAGCGGAATGTGCGGGCCACAATAAGATCTCAGTTTGTTCACTGTCTCCGCTGAAGGAGTAAGGTATGTACTTAGGTAAGTACCTCATATAACAATCTTAGTCTATTACTGGGCCAACACCAAACTTGGGCTTCCATGGTGCTTGTTTCTTATCCAGGTTGTCTCCCCACTACTTCTCGAGTTCTCTTTTATCTCTTCCCACCCTCTTTACTCTCCCAACAGGAATCTAAAGCCTTGGAAGAGCAGCTGTGGTAAAGTTCAAGTTCGGTGTTTAAGAAACCCCACAAAAGTTATACCGGATCTTCCTCTCCTTCGTCTTATCCCCCACCCCCGATCGTTGGTCTATCAATTCCCGATAGTGCTGCTTTATCTCCTCAGAGCTGATCGGCCACCAGTCCCCCAGCTCCTTTCTCACCATGTCAAGCACCTCGACCGGCAGCGTCCCCTCCCCTGCCTTGCCCTCCATCAGCGCCTTGCCAATCTCCTTCCCAGCAAGGCGGCGCTCAGCCAACAACAGCTTGACTTCCGCCGGCATACCCGCCATGGCCTTCTTCTTGTCTCCCGGCGCGGTCCCGAATGTGCTATCGTCCCACCAGTTGTGCTGCGGCGGCGGTACGTTGGCCGTGCTGATGATGCGCGTCATGGGGTCGACCAGCCACAAGGTGATACACCGGCGGTGGCCCGGCTTGGTGGGGTCGGCGAGGCGGAAGCCCGAGACACGGTGCTGCAGGGTGTTAGGGAAGGCAAGCAGGCGGCCGTGCGGAGTCAGGACGCTGCCGTAGCTCTGCAGGTTGGACCCCTCCCTGCGGCCGGACCCTAGTCGAGTGCCGTAGATGCTCTCCACCCAGCACTCGTCCCACTCTAGCCCGGCCTCGCGGAGTCGTCTGGTGCTCTGGTAGGGGTTCCTGGAACAGCCGAATTCGAGGTGGCTGTCGGTGATGTTCTCCGAGTCGAGATAGTAGAGCGCCGTGGCAACAATGCGCTCATTCATTTGCCCTCCAACGTGCCACTTGCCAGGAGAGAACTCGGGGTTCTCGGGGGTGAGCTCGATGGAAGTCATCTTGACGATGATCTGGAGGCCGGTGTGCCTGAACCTTGTGCGCAGTTTGCTGTAGGTGTCGACAGCATAGTTGGCTTTTCTCGCGGAAAAGGCTGGCGGTCGAACCTGAACCGGCCTGCGGATTTCATACCAACGCTTCTCCAACTCGATGGGATCTCCATTATCCAGATAGTCGTAACTTGGCTCCCCGGCCGATTTGCTTTCACCCGTTGAGTCTGGTAGCTTCCCCCCCGGGTTTTCAGCAGCTTCCCTCTCGAGCATTGCCGGTACTGATTCTGGGTCCCACCTCGGATTGTCAAGCCTGAATACCTATTGTGGTTAGATCTCGGAGTAGAACCAACGACGGAGCAGGGGCAAATTTATATACGCACTCGCAAGGTCTGGGGACGCCGTAGTCAGGCGTCGGAAAACGAGGTGCGTGGCGACCAGGCTGGAGGTGTTCACATCCTCCATAAGCCCCAAACCGCCGTTGAAGGCACTGGTCCCACATGGGGAGCGCTGCATCTATGAGCTTCTCAATGGCGCTGTAGGTGTCGTGGTATTTTTTCGGGTGAAGATTGTTGATGTAGCTGGTGAATCGCACGCCACCGGCGCCGTGAATACGACGTTCGCGGGGAGCCATTGGTACATGGTGGACAAATAAGTACGCCTGCTGTCAAGCGACATGCGGAGTTTCCCAAATCGTGGGTAGCCTTCCCCATTGTACATCCACGGTACCCATTCCATGGACGGGTCCATATCGTCGCTCAATTCTGGCAGCCTCGGGATCACCGTTCCTTTGCCAGCAAATTTGTCAACAGCATCCTCAACGCCCACGACCTCTGGACGAAGGACGAGCGAACGACCGTACACGAGTGAGTACATGGATGGGTGAACGAGGTTCTGCACCGTCTTGCCGGTATTGGGGTGCCAGTCTGGGTTGGGTCCTTGGTCGGCCTTCAGCCTGGCAAAGGACCGGCGTAGGGCAGACTGCAGCTCCTGGGACACAAGGTCATCCGACTTTGCAATGCTAAGGCTCGCATCCAGAGTGACCGTGATTCCGGTGCGCTTGAAGTGCTCGGCCTTGTGTCGCAGCTCCAGGATACACTACCGCAACAAGTACAGAGCAAAAGTCAGAACCAACTTAAGACTGGAGTCACTGGGGCCGGCTATAAAGGATATCACTTACATAATCGAGGCACTCGTTGTCCAATATGGGCGTCGGCATGCGTACCGGTACCTCATCGTCATCGTCATCGACTTGTCCACGAACGTTAATGCATTCCCACAGGTCCTCGTCCGGCCATGCAAGAGCTTCGGCTTTCCACTTTGTGGCAATCTCGTCGTCAAAGACCTTGATGTGCCAGTTTGGCTTGTCGGCCAGGCGGTCCATGTCCAACAGCATAGCCACCTCGCGCACAGGCATCATCGACGAGTTTCCAATCTTTCTGTGATAGATTGGCATAGGATGGAATATATCACGATCCGTGCCCATCCATCGTAAGTCCAAACCCCAGCCGGGGTATCTAGCCATTGTGGTAATGGCTGTGGTGGCTGCGGTAGTTGCTATCGTTGAAGTGGATTGCAGTGTCCAGCGATGGGGTGTAGCGATGAGGGCGAAGTGTTGGGTTTGATCCATGGGATAGAAATTGAAGGGTGCGTGGGAACAACGCAGATTTATATAAATAGTAAGTCATCACCCGATCTTAAATACCAAAGCTTTTAACTTGATCATCAGTTCATCATGATGTCAACAGTGTTTTAATATGATGTCAGAATATTGAAGTCGAGTCACGCTACCCGATGCTAGCTTCAATTCACCAAAATGATGACGCTGTAGTTCAGATGCGAGCTATGTTTGGATCTGACTCGGGACGTCTCCTATTCTCTGTCCGGCTCCAGGACGCCTCGGTGAGATTGCAGACACACTGAGTCGCGATTCACTTTGTGTGCGAGCCCGTGCGACTATTGTAAGGAGAAACTATCACATAATTAAGGGCATCATTGTTTTAATATTTAGGTTGTTTATCTGGGTAAAACGCCAATATCTTGTTGTAGAAAGAAAAGGCTTTTCTGGGGTACTATTGAAGCCTTCCAGTTCTTTTCCCGAGTCATCCGGCAGTATACTTCAATCCACTTCCCCTTCGCATTCGTTGCATATACCATGCACGTATACGATGATGTGCCAGAGGACGCCAAAGCCCAGGTCTGCTCCTGGGACTCAATAAAATCATAAACCCATCTACCCCTACCACACATAGGCATACAAAAGGAGGCCTTCCCGCGGTTCTGCCTTCGACTTGGACGACGTCACCCTATTACCCGAAACCCCACCCAACTCAGCCCACCGCTCTAAACCTGCCCACTTCCCCGCTCCCCCGCCCATCTAGCACCCGCCAACAGGGTCCGGGCCCCCAAGAAGCGCCGCTAGCAAGGACGTCGCCCCAGTATGTATGTACGGCTACCGTCAGCGCCATTGTCAAATTGTCAAGCTGCATGCCTTTCCCCGTTCTCTTCATCGCAGCCCCCCCCTACTAGCCCGCGCCGAATCACAACACCGAACACACCCTTCCGCGTCGTCTCTTACCGGCCCGGCGTCGGCGGGGCCTTCCCACGTCTGCCGCCAGGCCGTGGGAGGTCACCCTCCATAGGCTTTACCCACCCCGCGGGGGGGGGGGGGGGGCACGGTCTACACCGTCGTGGTCGCGGCCGCCCTCGTCGTCATCGGTGGCAACTAGGGTGGGGGTGCCGGGAGCGTCTGTTTCGCGAAGGCGCAGGGTCCCGGGCCGGGGGTCAGCGAGCACCGCTCCGCGGGCGGGAAGGTTTCGTCCTTCTTGCCGTCTTTGGGCGATATGAGCCGAGCTCCCTATCGTATCGCTCTGTCGCGTCCCCCGTCGCGGCTCGACTTGAGGTTAACGTAGGGGGTGTCTTCGCTGTGATGAAGATTGTTCTCCCGTGGCGGCGACCGCCGCGATGACATCCACGTCGGCTAGGTTCGCCGCCGGCCTGTTGACAAGGGTCTCGAGATCAGGTTGAATGGCCTGAATGGCTTGCGGGAAGAGGCAGGAGAAGAGGGAAGTCGTGTGGAATGGGGAGTAAGTATACACGCCTCGTGCTTCTTGACCCCAATTCCCAATTTTGACTAGAGCGGCCGGGCCCGATTCCTTCTCACGGCGGGCTGAGCTCCTGGTAGTGTTCGTCAACCAACAACTGGCACAGTAAGCCCTGTTGTCACCTCAGCTCGGGCCCTGAACCAGCATTGGCCAGTACAGCACACAGGGAGATCCGCAAGCGGAAGATCACATGAGGGTGCTTCGCCGGCTGGGAGCACTACCTTAAAAGCTAAGAGATGCCGAGCTGTGTACAGTATGTTTGGAGAACAAAAATGAAAGCATCGACCACTACGGAGTAGGCGGTGATGGGTTGGTCAAGATCAGGGTTGCTTGACGGCGAAGTGTCCGTACTGCCGGATAGAATGGATATTTTCGGGCTTCTCTCACGTCATTTAAAGGTCAGCATTTAACGAAGGAATGGACACTGAACCATATCTTAACTGTATTCAGTCTCTTCCTCGATGGAGCGGCTGGGCCCGCAACCGCCGTCTGGGCGTGACCAAAAGAGCATTAGTCAACCTGGCACGCCCATCGCATTTGATTGATGAGGCACGGAAGTGGCTAAATCATGTGGTATTCTTGACTTGAGGCTATTAAATCTGGTTGATGGGAACGCAATGAAATCAAAACGTGCAATGACGCTCAAAACCTCAATCTTCCTTCTTCTGGCCGTAGACGACGTGACTAAAAGTGTGTAAGCGCGTAAACACGTTAACCCAACCCGGCCCCTCCACAAAATATACTCACAAGTCAAACTGGGCGTGCAATTTCGAATCCTTCAGTTCGTTCCGCACCGCGGCAAGCAGCACAAACACCTCTTCCTTCTTCCACCCCAGCACGTCGCAGAATATTCGTAGCGAGAAGGCCTCGAGCCCCGTCATGATTTGCGAGATGTTGTACAAGCCAACCTGCTTCAGATGCGGGTCCTTTGGCCAGGAGCCGATGGGTAAACGGAACCTTTCGTGCTTCACGTTAGTAAACCCAGCGTCCCGCACCCACCCTTCGAGCTTAGGGCCGGGACACGCCTCCCGGCCCATTTTGCGGGTGGCCTCCAAAAACGTGTTGATCCATGTCAGGGTGTTTGATCCTTCCTTGAGAGAACCGTCTTCCGAGTAGTATTGCAAGTCGAAGTCCTCGAACTCGGCCCAGCCGCCAGGGTTGAGGTTTCTGTCGTCTTGTGAGCAGCTGATTCACCCGCGCATCTATGAGGGATCCGGCTTTTGCGGGATGGATTCGACGCACTCATGGACCCTCCCAACAAGCTTAGGCCAATCGAGGATGGAACCGGTCATGTACCGGCAAAAGATGAAGTCAAAAGGCATCTCATAAACCCAGGGGCATTCAATGTCGTCAATCTCGAATTTGACGTTGGGTGGTACCCATGGTGGCTGTATAGCACTCAGATCGTTCCCTAGAATCTGCGCCGCTGGTTAGCATCGTGGTACCGGGCGGCTCACCCAACCTGTTTGGTTATCTTGCCTGAGCGATGTTGGGGTACTCGTCGCCCATCGCCATGCTCCCTGTAGCCATCGCCGGGTCAGCATTACCCCCGGAAAAGCCGCGACCTGGAGTTGGAGCCTGTACATATTCCCGTGCCGGTGCCGATGTCAAGCACGCGCTGTAGCTTCTCCGGGTCGATGGGAGCAAGGAACAACTTGTCGCCGATCGCCTTGGTCATGAGGGCATGAGACAAATCGAGCCGGTCTTGCTCGAGGTCGTCATTTGGCATGTAGTAGGCTATAAAATGTTAGCCGAGTTTTAGGGTTACACAAAGTCGTCGTAAAAGTCGAAGTGACTACGTACCCCCAGCTCTGAAGGCATGGTAACGACGACCGTTCTCGACCGGGTAGTTGAGGATGCTGGATGTAATGGAAGCCGTGAAGGCCGAGCTAGCGCTCTCGTCAGTATCATCAACATGAAATCATGGCCATAAAATGACTTACAGGTCGTCGCCGAGAAGCGAGTCGTTATCGCCCTGTGAAGGCCCGAAATTGACCAGGTCAGTGCCCGTGTCTGTTTTCCCACGGCTCTCTCGCGGGCTTAGGGGAACGCGAAACCTACACCCTGGTCAATTTCGATGTGTGCTTCTGGTGACTGACACATGTTTGCGAGATTAGAATCAAGCCCGGGATACGGATGACAGATGTCGGTGTAGCAACCGCGTCTCAGGGAGGAACGTGGCTTCGTTTCCCAGAAGAGCGAGACTCGGGCAACAAATATGAACAGGGTCCAAGGTTCGGTTCGGTGAATCGAAGAAACGTGTGGCGTCGAACGGCAACAGCGAAGCGGGGGTGGCCGGCACCTTAAATTCAGGTCATTCGCCGAATCGCCCGATTGTGGTAGGCCAGCTCGCAGGCCAGGGCCAGTTTTCTCGACACATTACTGCCCGGGGACTGGATGGAAGAAGAGGTGTGACTTGGCTGCGACAGCGGCATGGGCGCCCGGTAGGAAAGCCAGGTTTGTGGTTGGTTCTCTTTTCAAGGTGGGTTCAGGAGCGAAAAAGTCCCTCTGCAACATCGTCCATCCCTCCCGCACGTTGGCAGGTTGGGACCCGAAGCAACGCGGAAGACAAGGGCTGCATCCGTTGCAGGCAGTTGTCCCAAGCTAGCGGATTGACTAAACCTGTTCTGCGACGGCATGATTACCAGTTCCAAAATGAAGTGCCGGGGTCGGTTTGGGAAAAACGCGGCGTCGGAATTTCGTGGGCTCATCTGAGTCAAGAACTGCAACCCGCCTGCCGAAGCGAGAATTCGGAATTCGGAAATGTCGTGCCCTGCGGCTCTCAATGTGGCTGGCAGGCTGCATTATGGACCGTATGTGTGCAGCAACCATACTGTGAGCCGAACGAGAGGGGTGGGTGGCCGAGCCCCCGGGCCTTGGGTGAAAAGCGCATCCCGAGCCACCCGTTGGCCGTTGACCCGGCAGGCACGGCCCGCAGAGCGGCAGTGGAACCCCGCTGTGGTATTCTGTGGGGAAGTGCCAATCATCTGCGGCGTAGGCCCCCGTGCCGCTCGTTTGATTCAGTACCTGCGAGTCAAGAACGTGGGTTTGAGAGAACATCCAGAACAGCAGAATAAAGTGCTGTGTAGGAGGGTAGGGATGGGGAGTGGAATCCGGGGTCGGAAACGCCAAGCTCTTTGTAACACCAGGGTGGTGTACTTCAAGGCTTCGTCCTCCTCTCTTTTTGATCCAAAGATAAGGTACCGACTTAAGGTACCTTAGGTAGATAAGGACCTCATTCCGTAGCGCCGCCTGTTTTCTTTTTTTTTGTTTATTTGTTTTTATCTCAAAAATTGGGCTGGGATTATGGAAGAATGGCCTGGCGAGCAGCCACCTTGGGGGGAGTCGGGGAGTCGGGGGCTCTTCGTCGAACCACACTTCGTGACTTCGGTTGGCACCGGCTTCTATCAAGCGCGTCGCTCACAGCCTCTTGGCCGCTATCAAAACTTACCTTTGCCGCGTCCAACTGCACGACATGGCTAGGTTCTTTTCACTCTTCAATTCTGTCAAGCATGGTCCGCCACGTGGAAGGCACCCAACTTTCCGCTTGCAGGGCACAAACATTATCCATTCTCGAACCACCGCCGGCGCAGTACCACGGCTTCCTAGGGGTCCTAGGGCATAATTCATGCTCGTGAGAAATTGAGGAGAAACAGAAAGGACAACTGCAATATTTGTTCTGCCGTCCGATTATTTGCCGTGTTACCATTACAATGCCGATCAAAGCTGAAACTGCTGAAACGGGTTCTGAAGTATTTAGTCAGATACTCTCCCATGATGGTTGTTTTAATCCCCCTCCGGGGTGGTGAATTTGGTCCAAGGCGCAAGTTGCCGTTCACAGGACTCATGTTTTTGAGTGGCGGCGACTGTGGACGCATGATGAGGACGGGGTCTTTGCAGGTCCTGGCAAACACACTGGCTTTGAACATTAGCCGATATGAACACTCAACATACCTCTTGAAATCATGGGCGAGCATTGTAACCGGATATCTTGAGGCCATGGAGTACTGGTTTCGCTGAGCGTGCGGTAACCAAAGGCCGCTGCTCTTGAAAGGCGTGCGAAGATGTGGTGTCATTCTGCCCATCACTTGGTGTAATTCATGAGCGGCCAATTGGAGGAACGCAAGATGGAAAAGCTGACTAGGCGGAGGCGGGTGATGTGGTGGAAACGCAAGATTGAGAAGCTGACTCGGCATAGGTGGGTGATGTGGTGCGGTGCAGGTATCGAATTCTCATCGGACATCTTCTCTGCTTGGGGCCGGACATTGGTGCCCTCAATTTTGTCAGCATCCATGCGAGGACGCAAAAGGCCAGAAGGCTGAGTGAGACGGGCGCAATCGAACTTGGCGGGCGACGTGGCGGCTCCGACTGGGTGGAGTGAGGTGTGACCGGCCCGGGTCCGAGAAGCACCACAAGCTGCAGACTGCAGAAGCCAATGCCGCGAGTGGGCCGCTGGCGGCGCAGCTGCCTGGAGTGCGAGGCTCTGGCTCGAATCTGGGTAGGGAGTTCTCCGTATTGGATTGCAAAAGGTGATCTGGGCGCGATGAGGTGATGCAAGGGAATTTGTTGAAGCTCTGTTGATCGCTGCTTCGATTCCCCCCCCGCGGTCGGTTTGACAGGCCCCCGCCATTGAGACCTCCGACTCAGCCCATTGCCCCCGCAAATCTTGCCCCAGCACTGGCAGTGGCCGAATGACTGATTAGCAATTCTCTCCTCCTGATCTGCCTTGCCGGCCGAGCGCGGGCCTGCCTGGAGAACCTGGCCGGGAGAGGCCAACGCCACCGATACCGATGTGGAGTGAGGACGGCCGACAAGACTGCAGGTGGCCGGGAGCCCCGGGCAATTCCCCTTCTGCGCAGTGGTAGCGCGAGGCAGCCGCTGCATGGAAGGATTACTCTGACTCCAGCGAGCCAAACAGCGATCGTACAGCGGAGCCAATGAGGCCTGTGAGTCACTAGCCGAGTTGTGGAGATTGGCCTTTCAGCTTGCCCCAGGCCGCAAAGATGCTTGTCCTGGCACTGCCTGGCTCACTGGCTCCCTTGCCTGACCTCTCCGGGGAGCACACCAGGCTTGGAATTTGGCGGGCTGCAACTTTCCCCATAAAAGCTTGGTTCCCAGCCTTCCAAAGCCCTTCCTGAGAAAAGCCAGCCTTCTCACGCTCACACGATTCGTTCGGTCCCCCTTCCCAGCGCAACTTTTGCAAAGAAGTTCGGTCGTTCCGACAATGCCTCGTTGCTGGCCCTTGAGCTCCCGCTCCAAGAAGGAAGCGGGGGGCTCCACTGAAAAGTCGGGGAAGCTGCCAGACGGCGGGTCCAGTGCCTCCACCCTTGCGACCGACGCCAAGGGAAAGAGCGACACCACCGAAAAGAAAGACGACAAAAAGTCAAAAGACAACAAGACAGAAGAGAAGTCAGAAGACAAGAAGGAGGGCGATGATGAGGTCAAGGACGGCGAGGAGAAAGATAAGCCCAAGATCATCGTCGGGTCAGTGGGCGAGGCCAAGAACATTTACAAGGGCTCATCGGATGACGATGGGAACTGGACCTGGGTCGACAAGTATCCCGATGATGTCGAGGAGGCTGCCGAGAACGAGGAGACGGCCAAGTTTGCCGTCGTTGTTCGAAACCAAAAGAGCAACGACAGCCGGAAGAAACTCGAGGCTCACAGCATTATCGTGCAGAGCCCGCAGATCAGGACAGCCTTGGCCGAGATCTTCGCCGACTACCCCGGTGTTGCTTGCGAATTGACACGCCTCGAATTCGAGGCCCCTTTCAAGCCTTTCGTGCACCGATGGTACGTCACCTCCCTTCCCCCGCCAGGACCCCACCGGACACTTGCAACGGAAACTAACATGGCAACAGGACCGAGTTCCAGAAGTACCTCGAGAAGCCGGACCTGGATGAGAAGACCAAGGAGCACATGAAGGTTTTGGTTGACATCCTGAACTACGAGATCGGCGACGACGTCAAGACCTTCCAGGACTACGTCAAGAACGGCGTCGTGTGCTTCAAGGACCTGTGGATGATCTTCCAGCCGGGTAACGTCGTCGTCTCGGCACACCAGGGCCCGCTCAGCGCCTTCGAGATGGTCGAGACGGAGTACATGCAGAACAACTGCGGCAAGTTCCTACAGGTCCGCTGCGACTGCGTCGACTACGGCGGCAAGGAGTTCGGCCGGTACCAAGAGGCAATCAACATCCCCGAGTTCATCGGCACTAAGAAGATTACGGGCCTCAAGGTGTACCCCTTGCATTTCCATGACGACAGGGAAACGGTTACCGCCAAACTTATTAAACGCGGCGCCACATTCGAAACGCTTGCGGGCCACCACTACAAGCAGTACGCCGGCAAGGCCATCACATGGGACCGCGAGGGCAATGAAGTGGAATGCCAGATCACGGGCCGCATCATCGTCGACATTGACAGCTTCAACCGCTTCAGCCCCTGGCGTGTGCGCTACCTCACCGACTTCAACGCCAACGACCTTGACAAATTCACCAAGCACAAAGAGACGATCGGTGTCTCGGACGACAAGTTCATCCTGCCGCCCTATTACCAGATGCTCGCCCGCTGCAGGACACGCGGCTACTCGCTGAAGTTCAAGAAGTGGCTCGACTTCTTCGTGGAGCAAATCACCGAGGTTGTCTGGAACAGCACAGCGTTCGACAAGCTGGTGTTGCCCCCGGACCAGAAGGAGCTCATCCTCTCATTCTCCGAGTCGCAAATTGCTGGAAGCAACTTCGACGACATCATCCAGGGCAAGGGCAAGGGTATTATCTGCCTCCTGTCCGGTCCGCCCGGCGTGGGGAAAACGCTGACGGCCGAGGCCGTGGCCGAGAACCTCAAGGTGCCGCTTCACATGCTGAGCTCGGGTGATCTCGGCTCGGACCCGTGGGAGGTGGAGCGGGAACTCAACTCCATCTTGGAGCTCGTGGCCCGCTGGAATGCCATCCTGCTGCTAGACGAGTGCGACGTGTTCCTGGAGGCGCGTAGCACGCACGAGCTGGAGCGCAACAAGATCGTGTCCATCTTCCTGCGCACGCTCGAGTACTACGAGGGCATCATGTTCATGACCACCAACCGGGTCGAAGACATCGACGCCGCGTTCCAGTCACGTATCCACGTCAGCATCGAGTACCCCGACCTGACCTCCGCCTCTCGCCGCGCCATCTGGGGCAACTTCCTCCGGGGGTCGACCATCAAGAGCTCGCTCACCGACAAGGACATCCACGAGCTGGCCGAGCTCAAACTCAACGGCCGGCAGATCAAGAACGTGCTCAAGACGGCGCAACTGCTCGCGGCTCGGAAGAAGAGCGAGACGCTGGACCGGAAGTTTATCGAGACGATTCTGATCATCGAGAAGAAGCGGCCGGGGGCGCCGCAGCAGATGATGCATTACCTCTAAGCGGTCGGGTCACGGGACGGTGTTTGGTCGGTTGGATCACGAATCATGACGGAACGGTACACCCGGGCGGGTGTTGTAAATCTTGGGAACATAGTGTGTTTGTACATATACCATTTATCCTGCGGCCTTGGAAATGGGCCTGTATTTTTTTGTTCATTTACCCAAATATTCATTCTTCATCACCAGTTCGTTCTAACTCGTTCTCTTGCTCCTTTGCTCAGCACCCATCCATAGAATCCAGCCCACAACCCCCACTACAAATCACCACCCCCTCCCACGATATCCTTCGGCGGCAGCGTAACCTCATCCTTCCCCGCATCCTCAATCTCCTTCAAAAACTTCTCCCCGGCCTCCTTATCCCCCTTAAACAGCGTATCCGCCACCATGCGCCGCGGCGTCTCCCCCAACCACTGAAACAGCGAGAAATCCCGAAACTCATCCGCCCGGAACACCTCCAGCATCTCGATATCCTCATCCCCCACATTCTCCACAAAATGGCCCATATTCCGCGGCACGATACCCACATCCCCCGGCTGGTAGTCGAACGTGCGCGCGGTGCCCTCGGCGCCAAACACGGTCACGCGCGCCCGCCCGCGCAGGAAGAAGGACCACTCGTCCGCGTTGGGGTGCCAGTGCATCTCGCGCAGCGCGCCGGGCTGGATGATGACGTGCGCGGCCGCGACCGTCTTGGACACGGCAAAGTTGCTCGTGTCGGTGATGCGCACCTGGCCCCCCGTCGTGTTCTTGGGCTCCTGCGCCAGCATGCGGTGCGTGAACTGCTGCGTGGAGGGTTTGACGTACTTGCCCTTGGGGAACTCGTCGTCGATGGAGCCGGGTTGCGTGCCCTGGAAGATGTACCGCTCGGATTGGGGGATGTGCTCGAACACTTCCGGGGGCAGGTGGAAGTTCTTGGAGATGACGGATCGTGGTGTGTGCGCCAGCCAGTCGGTCAGCAGGAAGGTGGATTCCTCCGAGAAGGACCCCGAGTCGAAGATGAGCAGGAACTCGGTGCCGTTGGCGCTGAGCCCTTGGAGTGAGTGCGGGACGCCCGAGGGGAAGTACCACAGGTCGCCTTTGGAGAGGTCGTCGACGAAGGTGCCCCCTTCGTAATCCAGCGCCGTCACCCGCACGCTGCCGTCCAGCACGTACGCCCACTCGGCCTCCTTGTGCCAGTGCAGCTCGCGGATCACGCCTTCGCCGAGGCGCATGTTGACGGCTGCGAGTTCGACGCTGCTGGGGAGCTCGCGGACCGTGGTTTGTCGGGTCCAGCCGCCTTCCTGAATGGGGGTTTAGTTACGGGGGTTGGAAAGAGGGTGAGCAGGAGAGAGAGGGGGGAGGGGGCAAACCTCGATTCTAATGTGGGAGTCGGCAAAGCTCCATCTCAGGTTCGGCATGTCGCCGCGGTCTGTGGAGGGCGGCCGCACGAGGTCCGGGTTCTGGCGCGAACGCTCCCGGTTCCACGGCCCCAGGACCGATGCGCCCTCTCCATTGCGCCAGGGCAAGGGGTCGAGTCCCTCGCCGATAGAGTCTACGGACTTATCGTAGGGGTCTCGGTAGTCGGGGGTATAAGGGTTGGGGGCCGGCGTGGCCTTCCGGTACTTGGCTGGCAGAGGCTTGCCGTCCAGCAGCCGCTGGCGGGGGCTGTCCTGGATGGGAACCGCGGCGGCGAGGTCGCTGAGGCCCACCGCCAGGAGGAGGGAGCTGCTTGAAAGACGCATTGTGTCTTAGTCAGGGTAGAGGTATGATGAAGGCCCAGGGAGTTGTGTGAAGATGGGAGAAGAGGAGTGAACTGGGTGGTTGAGTGTTGAGATCAAGGCCACCTATTAGTACCTAAGGTACCTTAGATATACGATGATGTCGTTGACTGTAACGCCATCACCCGCCCCACGGCTCTCGGCCCCTCACGGACCCTACTGACTTTACCTTACACAAACTGACGCAGTCTCTAGATTCTACGGTTCACTGGTTTTAGGTACATCCCGTGAATTGTCCG
The DNA here is from genome assembly GCF_020726465.1 of Chaetomium tenue. NCBI lineage: Eukaryota > Fungi > Ascomycota > Sordariomycetes > Sordariales > Chaetomiaceae > Chaetomium > Chaetomium tenue. The sequence goes on along the minus strand of NW_027117333.1, from coordinate 2,465,098 downwards.
GCGTGCTGGCATCGGGGACAGTCCCGACCGATATCCGAACCCCCGATACTCATGCCTGGCCTCAAATATGCTATGTTTATCTAGGAGGACAGAAATAAGTGCTGAGTGAGCATGCCCCATGGGGCTATGATAGGAAGGTAGGACGACCGAAGACGTACCCCCGGCATGACATCATCCTCCAGCTCTCGGATTGGGTAAGTCTCGCGGGACTCGGCCGTTCCACCGCCCAGCCGTTGCCCAGCGATGCCCAGCCGATCCCTGCGGGTTTCGGCACCGATAGCCGCTCGCGCCGAGGCTAAAGAATTTGAACTTGGACATCTCGAAACGGAAACACACGCTCACTTGCTATTGGTATGTATCGGTCACACAAGCCACACCAAGACATAATATCTAAGACATCATCAGCATCATGACAAGGAACGGACCTCTCAGCGAACACACGCCCCTGCTATCACCTTCGGTCCCCAAACCTCGGCAGCTCCGGGCACGATGGCATCAGCATTTGGCAGCAAAAGTCTCACGGAGCTGGGCTGACTGCATCCTGATCCTGTGTTATCTCATCACGGGGCTGCTTGATAGCGCGTCGATCTCGGTCTGGGGTTCTTTCGTGTCGATGCAAACCGGTCAGTGATCCCCTGAAGGACCTCAACTCCATACTCAGCCCCGCCATCACCCCTTATCACCGTGCATCACCCCCAAGACAACACAAACAACTCACTCGTGTCATCAAAACACCTCCCCCTAACGCATCTCCCCCTCTGCAGGCAACACCGTCTACCTGGGTCTCGGCCTCGCCGCACCCTCCGCCTCCACACGGTGGATCAAATCCGCCGTGTCCATCTCGGCCTTCTGCGTCGGCTCCTTCCTCTTCAGCCGCTTCCACCGGCGCTTCACGCCCACGCGGCGATGGGTGCTCGCCGTGTCCTTCACCGCGCAGGCCTGCCTGACCACCGTCGCCGCGGGGCTGGTGACGTCGGCCGGCCCGCCCCCGGACCCGGAGAACCTCGGCTGGCCGGTGCTGGTGCCCATCGCGCTGGTGGCCTTCCAGAGCTGCGGCCAGGCGGTGGTCAGCCGCGCGCTCGACTACAATGCGCTTACGAGTGTGGTGTTGACGAGTGTGTATTGTGATTTGTTCTCGGATGCGCGGTTGTTTAAGCTGGGGAATGTGCAGCGGAACCGTAGGAGTGCGGCGCCGTTGTTTTTGCTGGTGGGTGCGTTTCTTGGGGGTCACTTTGCTGATAGCTCGTGGGGCGTTGCGGGTGCGTTGTGGGCTGCGTCGATCCTCAAGTTTGCGTTGGTAGTGGTGTGGCTGGTCTGGCCGGCTGAGAACTTGCGTGTGGAGGAGAGCTGAGGCTGAGAGTGAGGCGAGTTAAGGGGGGGCGGGCTATTGTTGTTGGCAACGTGGTTGGTTGATAGGATCCGGGGTAAGCCGATCACATTACCTTCAACAACCTCTCAACGGCTCAACGGGCACCCACCTCTTTGAGCCCAGCGCCGCGACTCCTCTTGCGACCTCCACTCAACAAAGCCGTGTTCCGAAAAGCCAAGCCAAACATCCTGGTCCCTCCCCTCCTTAGCTCTCCCAGGGGTTCAACCACGACATGACCCTGCCTGTCCCCCATGATCAAATAGAACTGCCGAAACTCAAGACAAATACAATGCTTTAGACTCCCTGAAGCGGCTCTATGAAAAACGGCCAACGGATAATAGGGGTATCACAACCAGGTTCGCGGAAGAATTATTCCAAACCCCTGATTGGGGCGCTTCATGAACCTTGGCTTGGAGACCAATAAGCCTTGACTTTATGCACCCCGCTCTGGCAAGGTAACATTCGCATGTGGCAGCACTTGCCAGACCTAGACCAAGCCCAGGCTCTTTTTTTGGCTCGGCTCCGTCCTGCCCTAGAGCTTTTCCCCGATGCAGCACGGCGGACTAGTCAACATAGCTCCATTTGGAAGTGGTGTTGGTAGCCAAGAACTACGAGATCAGCCTCGGATAAGTTGAACGGATGATCAACGGTAGTTCACCGTGTTTATGACTTCCTCGGTGAATGCTGTTTGTTCCTAAAGTTTATAAAAGGGGCTGGACTTCCTGTCTTTCTTCCGGGCTCCACGTGAATATCATCCGCACCGTAACAAGCCAACATGATCTCCGTCCCTACCCTTGCTCTAGCCCTTCTGGCCGCCGCCCAGGCCGTCGAGTCCGCCTCGGCTGGCTGTGGCAAGAACCCCCCGACGTCGGGCACCAAGTCCATCAGCGTCAACGGCAAGCAGCGCCAATACATTCTCCAGCTCCCCAACAACTACAACTCCAACAAGGCCCACCGTGTTGTCTTTGGATACCACTGGCGTGATGGGTCCATGAACGACGTGGCCAACGGCGGCTTCTACGGCCTGCGCTCGCTGTCCGGTGACGGCACCATCTTCGTCGCCCCCAACGGCTTGAACGCCGGCTGGGCCAACAACGGCGGCGAGGACATCACCTTCACCGACCAGCTCGTGGCCATGCTCAAGAACGACCTCTGCGTCAACGAGGGCGAGTTCTTTGCCACAGGCTGGAGCTACGGCGGATCCATGAGCCACAGCGTGGCCTGCTCCCGGCCGGGTACGTCCCCCATCCCCCACACACAATAACCCCCAACCAACCCCCACTAACCACATCCCACAGACGTCTTCAAGGCCGTCTCCGTCATCGCCGGCGCCCAGCTCTCCGGCTGCTCCGGCGGCGGCACGCCCGTGCCCTACCTCGGCATCCACGGCGCGGCCGACAACGTGCTGCCCATCTCCATGGGCCAGCAGCTGCGCGACAAGTGGCTGCAGACCAACGGCTGCACCTCCAAGAACGCGCCCAACCCAGGCGCCGGCCAACAGAGCCACATCAAGACGACCTACAGCTGCTCCAAGGCGCCCGTGACCTGGATCGGCCACGGCGGCGGCCACGTGCCCGACCCGACCGGCACCAACGGCGTCAAGTTCGCCCCCGGCGAGACCTGGGACTTCTTCAACGCCGCCGTCGGCACCGGCGGCGGCACCAACCCGGGTACCCCGACCACCACCAACCCGGGCACCCAGCCTACCAACAACCCCGGCACCAACTGCTCGGCCAAGTGGGGACAGTGCGGTGGTGAGGGCTGGGCCGGCGCGACGTGCTGCGAGAGTGGCAGCACCTGCCGCGCGTCGAACCAGTGGTACTCGCAGTGCATCTAAGGGAGGGAAGCTGGGGATGAGAAAGTGAGGCTTGGGGGTTGGTTTGAGGTTTCGTGTGCATAGTTATTTTCGCGGGGTATGATGGGATGATCATACCCTTGAGTACATAGCCCGTTTGAGCCTCAACTATTATCGGCGCTGATACAACATCTTGGCCAATGGTTGTTGCTTTACCTGGGTGCATGCGGTCGTCCATTTCCTTTCTTGGGTTACGTCTGCTCCCACTTGTAGTCAGCACGGTTCCGCCGCTCCGTCGTTGACATTAGCCTAAGATCAGGCCGTTCAAATCTGGACATGCAACTAAACGCCCGGTGTCCAAGGAAGATATGACGAGCCCCAGCTCGAGTCTATGCGATATGTTGTAGCTAAGCCCCCAGCTACTTCTTCATAAGTAAATGTACAAACGAAGCCCCTTCCCTCCCTTCGCTCTCCAGCCTATCAGTTTGATCCCCGCCCAAACTTCAGCCCTGCCCCATCAACCACTTAGTAGTTCGAGCAGCAAATGGTGTCGCCCTTGCGAGTGCTCGAGTGGTAGTAAAAGTCCAGGCTGAGCTGGTTCCAGCAGGCCGTGCGCAGCGAGTTCTTGGGCCATGTCTTGGGGCCGCCGGGAATGTTGATGGTAAAGGTGGTCTTGCCCCTCTTGGTGGACTTGTCGTAGTTGAGGATGCCGGTATCCTGGAGCGCATCGTCGACGATGTCCCGGCAGAGGCTGCAGGCTCCGATCTTAACGGCCATTGCGGTGGTGGAAAAAGTCGTTTGGTAAGTTGGGGAGGATAGTGGAAGGGTTGTGTACGGATGCGTACGGGAAGTGTGCTGGTTTCTTGGGTGGGTGTTATGACGGTTGTGATGATGAGAAGAAAAGGAAAAGGGTTATGAGAGTCTAATATATCACAAATAGAACCGTCAAGTAGGATATGTGTGGGCATGAACTTCGTATACGCTTATAAACAATGGGTCGCAGTGCTTGCCTGTTGTTTGGCCTACAAGTTCACGGCCGTGTTCATGTGGAGAGTGAAACAACCTTTCACCACCAAGAGTATTAATGGGGTAACGGCACCGGGCAGGTAGTCATGATATCAGCCCGTGCCGCTTCCTGATATCTATACACATCGGTCAACGCTTTTGGAACATTCTATCGTGGCTTTTCTAGCTCAGCTGGCCTCGGGTGGTGCAGGAATTCCGTGAAATCTTTAGCAGAGCGTTTGGAGCTGCAGTTGTTACTCGTGGCATTATCATGCACTTGGGGGGCAAGGCTAATAATCACGATTATGGTTCATGTCCCAAATTCCCTACCCTGAAGTTGGGTGACTACTTACACATCTCGCATATGTTCGGATTCTGCTTGGTGTATGCCGGCCCGGTTGGCCCACTACCTCCCCCAGGCTCCCGCGTTGACTGTCGAGTGGCCCGCCAGGCGAGGTTGTGTTGCGCCATAATCTTGAAACAGGAATCTCACTCCAAACTTTATGAGAACCTAATTGAAGCCCCATCAGAACCCCACTGACCGTTAGGTGACATTCTCGGGAAACAAGGGGCGGCCCGTAGGCTTTGCTCTTCTAACCGCAGCCATGTTCCTGGCGTTAGAAACATTGAAACTATTTACTTCCATTTGGGCGGACAGTCGGGGGATGAAGTTCGCCCCGGAAAAGAGCGAACTGATCCATTTCAACAAGGGACGACGGCAGTGGACAAACCAGCTGGAACTCACTAACCCAGGGGGAGGCACCAGCCCCGTCAGACCGAAGGAGTCTGCCAGGTTCCTGAGAGTCTGGCTGGACCGGAAGCTCAACTGGAAAGCCCACCTTGCGGCGGTGGAGAAGAAGCTGAGGACCCAGAGCTATGCCCTGTCGAGGCTAGCGGCATCGACGTGGGGACTGGGTCTAGCCAAAGCGCGAGAAGTGTACACAAAGTGCATCCGGTCAGCGCTGGCCTATGGCGCATCGTCGTTCCACATTCCCACGGATGTGGGAGGCGAACCGGTGAAGAAAGGCATCACCAAGGCCCTCGGGAAGGCCCAGAACAAGAGCCTGAGGATTGTGGCGGGAGCCTTTAAGTCTACCCCCATCCGTAACCTCGAGACAGAGACGTGGGTACCACCGTTGGACTTATACCTAAACAAACGGCTTGCAGATTTCGAAAACCGACTCCAACAACCCGATCTGGACGACGGCCAAGGCGGCAAAAAGACGGCGGGGAGCGTTATCCTTACCGCCTGCCGCAAGATACAGCAGAGGCTCAGCTCGAGGAGGGGCAACAGGGGCCGACCGCGAACCTTGAGACCTCAAGAGCCCACGGCGGTAGAGAGAGCCGCGGGCACGATTATGCGCTGGACGGGGGGAACCATAGACACGGACAAGGCAGTAGAAGAGGCCTGGAGAGCGAGGTGGTCAAAGGAACGGGACGGCAGAGCAATCACCAGGCCGGCGGACGACTTTGACCATTAGCGGGAGACGCTATTCCGGAACGAAACCCTAAGGAGGCATGACGGTCTTAGCAAGGCGAAAAGCTCACTGCTCATTCAAATCCGGACGGGAGCAATAGGCTTACGGGACTACTTGTTTACACGGGAAGTCCCGGAGGTTCTGACGCCTGCCTGCGAGTGTGGCGAGGGACGAGAGACTGCCGAACACCTGGTAGTGTGGTGTTTGGCCCCACCGTTGACTCGAAGATGGGAGAGAACTGGAATTCGGACACGACGGGACTTTTACTCAGTTCTACACGGTATCAATCCCACGACTGCACGGCTGGCGAGGAGGATCCTCGACTGGCTGATGGACTCGGGGAGGCTGCCGATGTACAGCTTGGCCAGGAGGCTCGAGCTGGAAACGGCGGCCTGAAGCGCCCCCGTTCGGAGGCCAGGAGGCCTCCTCTCTTTGTATACGTAGACTCACCAGAACGCATCGTTCCTTGATTGTTGGTAGGGGTTTTTCACCCGGCCCGGGAGGGCACGGTTTTCCTGTACACTAAATAGCAGAGGGTCCGGCACGCCCTAGGGCATAGCGGAGTATGAATAATAATAATATTTACTTCCATTCCCAGGCCCATTGCTATCGATGTTCTGTTCCAGAGTCACTATTTTGAGCTTCTGGTGGAGTCGAAGCCCACATACGCCAGAGTGTTACAGTCTCGGCGTGCGGCGTAGCTAAGAGGTAACGTTGACTGCTTGAAATCTCGGCGGGTTTTGCATCTCATTTTGGTAGGTAAAGAGGAAACGTTCAACACGGGTGCCAGCCACGGAGCAAGATTGGTGAACTCGTAACTCAAACAAGAGGTCCCTAAGGGAACATGCTGTCAGCTTGCAACCCCACGAAACCTGGGAAACTTAAAGTTCGAGAAGTGGGCAAGGTAGTTAATATCTTTTTCCCCACAACCTGTGCCGCATACGGGTTTGGAAGTTCCCGAAATCTGGAACGAGGTCTGCTGCCTGGGAAGTTGGCTTGTTACCCTTTTAATTGCTACCATGGTGAAACCTGGACTCATATTTCGACACACTACGCCATACGACAGTAGTATCCATAAAGACAAGAAGGCCTCGGAAGACGCTAGTCTCGTAGATATAATATATCGTTCCCACTCACCCAACTGTGGCCAAGCCTATCCCCTTCTAAGTACGAGACACGGCATCCTTTTATACCTAGGTACATGGTTGGTGTGTTTCTTGGCCCAAAGTAAGATGAGCAAGCCGATGAGGGCTAAGCACTTATTATACTTTTAGCGATGAATATACCGCTCCGGGGTGGAACAAAGAGTGGCCCTACCGTGTAGGTGAAGGAATCAATGTGTTTTCAGTCGTGACCAGGCTGCACTTAACCCCCATTATGTTAATCCACAACCGCCTCAAAAAGTCGTCTGCAACTCAGGATAATCCCCCGCATCGGCTTGTAGATCCGCAAAGATGCGGTCCGAGTCCTCTTTACCCAGCCCTTCCATCCTCTTCACGTCCTCCTCTTCCAACTCCTCCATCTCCTCGGCGGGTTCCATCTTGCCCTCCTTTTCGTCCTCTTCCTGCAGCGCTAGCGCCTTTTCGGTCCCAGACGGCTCACCCACCAGCAGGAACTGCGCGTTCTCGTAGTCCAGATGCTTTGGCTGAGTCGGAACCCATCGAAGCGACCGAAACTCCTCGAGCAGTCTACCAAGTCGTTAGCAAACAAGTAGTCCACAGCCACCCCGTTTCCCCCCCAAATAAAAAGAAAAAAAACTCACTCCTTCGGAAACTCCGCCCCCCCGGGGACCCCCGCCCTCCCCGCCCCCCTTGGCTCAAACTCCGGATTCCTCGTACTCACCACCCACCCCCCCCTCGCCCTCAACCCCAACCCCCTCTGCACCTCCCCCAGCTCCCTCGGCAGCGTCAACACATACACCAAATGACTCGCCTTACCCGTACTAGTCAGCGCATACACGCCCTCGGCGAGGGGCTTCGCTTGCGGCGCGTGCCGCGTCCCCGCCGTCTTGGTCTCGTAGGTGGACTCGGCGAGGATTTTCTCGCGGAGTTGGGTGAGGGAGGTGTGCGGGGATTCGACGAAGCCGAGCCAGCGGTCGTGGCCGGTGAGGGGGAGGGTCTTTTTGGGGATGGCGCAGAGGCGGATGCGCGGGTTGGTATCGTTGGGGGTGGGGAGGTTTTTGGCGTCGTGTGGGATGGGGCGGAGGGCGATGTGGGTGCGGGCGATGTCGTTGATGGAGGTGGGGGTTTCGATGTTGACGCGCGGGCGGATGAAGAAGTAGATGATGCCTTTTTCGAGGATGCTGGCCGGGGTGGAGTCGGAGTCGGAGTTGGAGTGGTCGGTTTGGGTGGGTTGTGAGGTTGATGACTTCTCCTCTTTCAGGGGCTTGGTGTCCTCGCCGTCGTTTCGTTGCTTCTGTCGGTGCTTCTTGTCGGCCTGAGCTTTGCCCCTGTGGTCAATAGGTTAGCCAGTGGGGGTAATGAAGGGGAGGGTAAGTGCGGCGTTGTATCGTACTCCTCGGTTAACGTCTCTTGTCCCTTGTCTTGCTCCCTTTCATCATCTTCTTCGTTCTTGATCCGCTTAGGGCTAGGGGGCGCTGCAGTTTCCTCCGTCTTGTGCTTTGAGCCCGGCTGGGCTTCTTCACCAGGAGCTATGCCTGTCGACTGCTCTTGTTTCTTGGTCGCGGATCTTGTTGTGGTTGTCATGTTGATTGCATGAATGGTAGATGTGGTACAGTGATTCAGTTACTTGCTAGTTGAAGGCTTTTTATGCAAAAAGAAATGTATTGATATTGTGATCACAGAATACCGAAATATCAAATCCTCTAATATGCGGTGCTGCCCAGCTGCCGTGATGTCATAGACGACCAAGAATGTCGCCTCAATATTCCAACCCATCACAGCACTGATCTGGATTCAATGACGTTCAATGCTGTCTCGGAATGCCGCAAGCTGATTTGTCTACCATCCGAGGACGCAGTCCTGTCCAACTGAAACAAGCACCCACTTCACTAATGCACCTACCCGTCTTCGATGCATCCTTTGCATTCTCGATTCGGAAACTTGTCTCGAGGGGACGGTTGTGCTTCTTGCTAACCCGGAGCAGCCATGAGAGGTGTACCGGAGATGGTCTTGGAGTTCAACTGTTCGAGTCTTCTACAACCGTCCTGAGATGGCCGGCATTCGGAGATATTCGGCAAAGGAAATGATATGGTAGTAGTTTAACACTCCGCAAAGACTAGGAGTGATCCTAACTAACTGCTATCGACTTCAGCTTTCTAATTGCCTGGCTGGTTCCTGCCCATCCCCCCTTTCCCATCCCTGAAAATGCGACCCGCTGCGCTATCGTATGCAAGTACACACATATTATATACACACTAGTTATCGATGTTCTCGTCTGATCTTGTCTTCAAATCCCAGAAAATGCGTTTCCCGAACGTTCAAGGCCGTCATAAGATTCCGAAATTCTCTTCCACGACGGTCACCCAACGTCTCCGAAGACCGTCCTTCTCCCGCACCCCCTTGCAGCAACAAGTTGAGAGCGGCAGCAAAGCGGCGGTCGGAACGTACGACAGCGCTCTCAGCAACGGTTCCGCAGATTGCGAGCCATCCCATGATGAGAGCCGTGTCAACCGAGCCATCCATCATACGGAATTCCATGGTGCGAGGGTTTCGTCTCGCCCGTTCATCTTCCTCTCCGAAAGCGCTGAAGTTGAAACCCAGTCGCCGGTACTTCTTTTCCGGGCCAGACAGCAGCCGGCCGAGCTCCAGGTGAGAAGTTGTCTTCGATATCTCTGCAAATGCAGCGACCTCTTTGGTTGGCGTTGCCGGTCGTCTTTGGATGACATCGTTGATTTGCCGGTCCGAGATGGCCTTGAGCGCTGCATCCCCTGGAACACCATCCCTAAGCTGACTCGCCAGCCGGCTGCGCTGTCGCATGGCGAATCCCCAGGTAAACGTATTGTTAAAGTTGGGCGAGCCCGGATCCCTGATGCTCCGTAGCGTCGGTTCCGCCACCCACAAGAACGAACCCAGCCTCTGCAGCGTCGACAGGGACCAGGCGCGGCCATCCATGCGCCCGAGATGGATATGCACCTCGCAAGAGCAGTTGGCGGCCAGTCGGTGGCTGGAGTTTAGCGCATCCAGAACCCTCTGCATCCGGACGCACGTCTGCTCATCCTTGAACCGCATCTTGGGCGAGCATATCTCGACCGAGACCCAGATATAACCCTTGAGGGCTTTCTCCTCGTCCATGGGCTCCGCCGAGTTTGCTTTTTTGACAACCCAACCCGAACCCCAACACTCCTTCTCTTCGATGCCTGCGGTGAGGAGGGAATGCATGGTGATGGCCTCCTCGCCGGCGTCCCTGATTGTCTGCGCCACGCAGTCGTGGGCCTGCTCCAGGCATTGGCGTTCATCGTCCTGGCATCGCGCTTCGACCAGTCGTCGCTTGTCGCCGGGCCGCGGGTCCTCTACCCCCGGCGCGAGCAGCGGGAATAACAGCTTCCACTCCAGCGCCACCGAGATGTCCTCTGCGCGGTCGACCTGGGCGGTCGTTTGGCGGTGGTCCCTTTCGGGCGGGACATCATCAGCGATGTGCGCGCCCGGGTGGGCGGGATTGGCGGGAGCAGCAGCGGGAGCGGTGGGAGCAGCAGCGGTGTTGGTGGTCTGAGCTGTCTGACTTGTCTGACTTGTCTCAGTGCTACCACCGCTGCTCTGTCGATCATCGTCGAGAATGAAAGGCGCCATCCTCCAGGCCAGAGTCCCCTTCACGGTCGCGCGGATGAAGAGCGGAAAAGCCCATAACTTTGCCAGACCCAGTCCGAGGAGGAAGAGAATTACCGGAGGGCGGCGCCTCGAGACCCTGTCGGTCGATGGTATCATTCGTGGTCCTGGTCCAGGTCCAGGTCCCGGTGTTCGTCGAGCTCGTCGAACCCCGCAAGGAATTATTATCAATCCCTCGGAGCGGCCGACCCCATGGTCATCCGCCGCAGCACATGGCAGAAGGAACAAGCCGGTCGGTTCGGGGACTCGATAGGCGGCCAAGACCCCCATTCTCTCCAGGGCACTGGGATCTGGGGGACGTGGGTGCCACGGGTGCAGGTGCCGCCTGCTGCAAAGAAGAAGGTCGAGGTGGTGGTCGTCCCAGGGGTGGCAGCCGTGACAGGCCGAGTCCCTGCAATCATCACTGCAACCACTGCAATCACGCTGACAAGAGCGTTGCGGTTGGCCAGTTCCGTGGCCCTCGGTGCCCCAGAAGCCCACAAAGCCCCATTCTTCAGACTGCTTCGGGCAGCAAAATCTGCAAGCGGACCACCATTGCATGGATACGTGCATGGCCCCATGCATGGTTGGCACATCACCAGACAGAAGAGCTCGAGACTCGACATCTGGTTCACTGCCTGCAAGATGCCGCCAACTGATTGTCAAATGCGGCATGGTCATGCCTTCTCCCCTGTTCATCCCCTCCCCGCGCTTTCCCATCAGGAAGTCCAGACCACCAGGGCAGCAGCAAACAGAACCGTGTTCGGCTTTCCAGGGACCCCTCCTTTGTTTGATGGAGCTATTGGTTGCTCACCGCAGGTTCGGGCCCTGCAGCAGCCACTCCCGCTAGTTAGTGAAATCCCCCCCCTTGGGCCTTCTTGGGGGTCTTGGGCCCTTTGCGCGCGGGTTAAGCACCCTTGAACCCCTGGCTGGCCGAGCACGAACGGGCTTATCTCCGCCGGGAAAGCGACCTAACCCCCTTCAAGAGTCAGGGGTGCCTCGCAACCGCCACATGACCCGCCCGTCAGCACCGAATCCATGGGCGACAGAGGGCGGTCAGGCCGCTGGAGGGACGGGATTCACTGTGGCCTCTTCGGCCAACCCGAGCGCTGGCTTTCCCGCCCGCCGCGCCCGTCCCCTGGTCCGCCACTGGCCGCCCTCGCCGCCCCCACACTCGCTTCTGGGTTTCTGCCGCGTGCTCGGGAAAACAACTCCGGGAAAAACTGCTCTTTTTCCTCATTCAGGCATTGAGGGCTTCTGGGGGCTTTTCGATGGCGAATTGAGGAAGAAAAGATTCGATGGCGAGATCGCAAACCACCACGAGCCTGATCATCGGGAATCATGGGCTGAGGGGCCAAACCCGAGCCGAAAACAGCATGTTTGCCAGTTGGGAGATGGTAAGCAATTAACTGGCTGTTCGCGATTGGAAGCTTCTGCCCCAGCCGTGTCGCACGTATGACGGGCGATCCAGGCAGGCAACGTGAGAATTGGCCGATGCACGTCCGTGATGGTTGCTCAGAGTTGAGCCAACAGTTGGTTCAGGACTCGGCTAAGAAAGTGAACCATGGAAAGGGAGAGAATATCAGGTGAGTAGGGAGGCAAAAGCAAAAGAGCAATCAGCGGGCCGATTGCAGTGTGATGTCTGAGGGTCCATCTCCTGAGCCAGAGCAGCGTTGGCATGTGAAGACGGACGGGAAGAAAAGAGCACGGTTTTTGCAACCAAAAAGAAGGAACAAGAAAAAAAAAGGAAAAAAAAGTCAAGGACAGGAAAGGCAACGAAAATGAAGGCAACCAAGACAACGCCCGACAACAGACTGGAGCCATGCACCATCACTGAAGACTCAACCAAAAAAAAAGGCAACGACACGGGCTCGACTTCACGATTAAACCCAGGCTCAACTTCCTAGCCCCAGACAGACACACAACATGGCTGCAAGCAACAACGACAGCAACGACAACATCAACACAAACGCAATACCATTCATTACAAAATATCCCGGCCGTCGCAACGCCGGTCGTTCAGCAAAATCCCTCAAGAACGCTACCTATATATACCATTCCGTGTCCCGTCAACCACATTTGTGCCGAACAGAACCCCGTCTCTTCGACAGCCATATCCCCCGCCCGCAGAAATATACACCCACCAAGATGACAATAACACAGGACAGGCCACCCCCGACCATGCGTAAAGTGCGTAAATACATGATGCAAGAACAGCAACAACAACAACAACGACCTCGAAAAAGATGGGAACCCGACTCCAAAAACCTCGCAAAAAATAAAACTTTCCATCCCTCTCACCACCCCCAACATCACCACCCCCGCCTACTCAGGCACCCTCTTCCCCCCACAATCCGGAATCTCCACGCCCTCCTTCAACTTCCGATCGACCGTCATCAGCCCCCAATGGTCCTCCCACTCCTTCCCCTCGGTATTAAACCTGATCTTCCACGGCTCATCAAACGCCTCAAACCAGAAATACTCGGTGCCATCCCGCAGCGCGCGACACACCCAGTCCTCCATGAAAGTATTCATCTCCTTGATGCCCGCAACCGCCTTATCCGGACAGTCCGTCTCCCACTCGTTTCCACACGCCGTGCCGCCCTGCGACGGCCAGCCCGTCTCGGCGATGATGTTCATGTCGTCCTGCTTCTTGAGGAAGGTGCTGGTCTTGTTGCCCCAGAAGTACATGGTCCAGTCGGCGCCCTCGGAGGCCTTGGTGCCGGCGAAGAAGGGGTGGATGTTGGCCATGATGGCGTCGCTCTGGCCGGCGAGGGCTGACGTCCACTTGTCGCCGAGGTCGCTGGTAGCGACCGGCAGGCTCATGCCGCGGGACGTCAGGTTGTGCCGCACCTCCTCGAGCAGGCTGCCTAGGGAGGTGATGGTCATTTGTTCGCGGAAGAGGATTTCGTTCGCGACGATGACGCCCTTGAAGTAGCTGTCGCCGTACTGGTCGAGGATGTCCCACATCTGGTTGAGCTGCCGCGCGTTGGTGGTGTCGTTGCCGTCCTGCCACACGCCGAGCCAGATCTTGACCTTGTCTTGGAGCTGGAGCTGGTTGACGGCGTGGATCAGCATTTGTGTTTGGTTGCAGTCGGTGCCGTAGAGCCGGACCACGTTAGTCATCTGGGAGAGTACGGCCAGGTCGCGCGTGATGTTGTTCTGCGACGGCGGGTCGTGGATGCATTCGGGGTATTGCGTGTTGAGCGGGGTGTAGTCCATGCCGGGAAAGACCTTGCGGAGGTCGGGGTTGTTCATGAGGGCTTGGATCTCGGAGGAATCGATGCCGAGGTCGCCGTTCGCTTTCGTGTCGCCGTCGGCAGTGGCGGTACTGTCTCCCCCGGCTGCTGCGCCAGCGCCCTCGCTGCCGCCGTGTTTCTTCAGAACGACGCCGAACACGATGCCGAGCACGATGGCGGCGATGATGACGATGGCGAGGGCGATCAGGATGATGAATTTCCACTTCTTGCCGCGCTTAGCGGCTGGGGAGACGGCCGCCGCCTGCCACTCCTTCGAACCGCCAGCACCCGCGGGGGCAGCGTTGTATATCCCCCCTCCGCCTGACGCGCCCGAAATGGAATCACCACTGGCGCCGTTGTTGACGGGCGCGTACTCGTTGCCGAGGCTCCCGCCGCTCCCGTTTCGACTGACCAACCCCCCTAGGACGCCGCCGGTGACCGCGCCGCCCGCGGCAGCGGCCCCCTTGTGACTGGATCCGAGACTGAGCATGCTAGTCCGCTGTCCCCTCCGTGCGTATCCGAGTCCGTCGTCGCCGTCGTCTATGATGTCGTGTGGGTTGACAACGCCAAGGCTCGGGTCTTGGTGCCGCGACAGGTTTTGGTACGGGTCGTCCGTGTAGATTTCCCCTAACCTCGACGGCGTCCGCTGTCCTGGTGTCGCGTATCCTGTGCCGGCGGGCCCTGCGTTCAACCCTTGTAAACTCGAACGTGAGTTTCTGTCTCCCGGGTAGTAGTCTCCCCTTGGCGGCACGCCCCTCTCGCCGTAACCTTGTCCGTGTCCTTGCTGCTGGTATGGTTGCTGGCTATGGATGGCGTTGAGCCCACTCTCTCTTGCGTTCTGTTCAGCGACTGTCAGGGCGATTCCGGCCATGCCTCCCGCAGCAGCGTTGCTAAAGTTGTCTGCGCCCGGAGTGATGGTGCTCTGGGGAGAAGGCCGCTGTGTTGACGGCGGATACGAGGTCCCTTGTCCTCCTTGACCCCAGGAACGTCTGTCTGATCCGCGCTGTGGGGATCCCCGGTGTGGAGACCCCGAGTCACCGTAAACGTTCGGTATTGCGCCGGGGGCGGCGTATGGTCCGGTCGCTCGTCCGCCGTTTCCGGGTTCTTGGCTGTATCGCCTCTGGGCTCGGAGTCTGTCGATCGACGGATCGCGGCGACCTCTGGACTGGTATTGGGATGATGGCGGGGGATAGTATGAGTCTTGGTAGGGTTGTTGATGTTGGCGGTGACGAGGGGGAGATGGCTCTACGGCGCCAAGCGGTTGGCGTTCGGCCATCTCGTCTTCTGAATAGTATCGTGGCTGCGCCATCGTTCACTGGTCTGAGACAGGCGCAGCACACAATTCGAGGATCACAACCTTCGGTCCTTTGGCCCCACCAGAGTGTCGCAGACTGTTTCGACTGGCTGGGACCGGCTTGGGAAATCGTAATCACCCCTCGTGCTCGTTCCGGGCGCACAGAAAGCGAATCGAAATTGGTCGGGCTCAATTGAGGGAAGCGTGAGTGGAACGAGGAATGGCGTGGCTTGGTCGCTTTCGTGTCGAGAACGGCCGGAAGTGGTGTGCTCAGGCGGGCGTCGCAACGCCTTCTGCACTCACTCGTATTTGGGGCCCTGCGCCCCCTGCTATTTCCTTGTTTGGACCCCTCGCGAGGTTGGGGCTGTCGCAGGATCGAAAAATCCCCCACTCCATCGGCGGAGCACGGCGCTGTGTTCGAGAATGTCGGTCGTACAAGAGAATGCAAAGTTCATGTACATGAGACGCAAACGGGCGCACGCAGCTGCCTTGGGAAAAATGTACACAGAAACTGGGATGGAAGAAACGGTTTCGGGTGTCGCAGCAACAGGAGAGCGACGCCAGCAACGCAATGAGTGGCTCCGCCAAGCACCCGACAGCGGGCTGCAGACCAGATTTGGACTTGGATCAAGCCTGAAGCTGCAACGGCTCTCGGTGCTGGCTGGGGCTGGTTGGGGGCAGAAAGTCAGCAGCCTGGCAACCCTCCGGCTGAAGTGGGATGAAATGGCTGGAAATGGAAACAAGCGGGGGCTGGCCCCTGAGATCTGGACGAGGATTGGCTACAGGTCGCTGTTGGCTGGGCAGCGTCAGCCGCAACCATCTGCCCCGCCAAAAAAAGATCAAGCATCTGAGAGCACAAAATTTGAACCATTGAACCACACGAAGAGAGCAGCCACCTTCGAACCTCATTTCCACACTGCATGCGACAGCCGAAGGCTGTTGGTCTGTCGCATTGGAGCCCAAATTTGTAGTTTCAATATTGACATCCAAACATTTGATCCGTCTGTCTCGGATCGTTTCTTTGCCGTGGTTGAGATATTTTGTTTGTTCCGTTCGCGCGGAAGGAACGGAGTGAGGCTCAGAGCCTTGCCCCACACATACGTCATGCCATGTCGTGAAAGCAGTTTCGAGTTCCTCGCTGCACCTGGACAACCCCAAATTTGGTGAGGAGGGATAGTAAACTTCGAACGAAATCACACAGGAAAAACCCAAGGGGCCTTTCATTTTCTAGATTTACCCTCAACACCCAAGCCTCGACTTTGGTTCTCATCCGATTACCAAGAAACAACGGATGGCGGGTTGTCCCAGCACATGGCTGCGATTTGAGACAAGAGAAGCAAGACACTAAAAACCGGCCCATCCAGGCTCTGTCCACGAGAACCAGCACCAAACGCCATCCAAGCCTCTCAAAACTGACTACACCATATCTAATTATCTCAAATCAGCGCCGTAGCCAATGACTGCGATATACGTAAAGCATTGGCCAAGTTCGGCATTCCCTGAGAACAAGACGACGCACTGAAAATATTATAGGTACATACCCAGGTATTTTACCAATGGCAAAAGTGCCCTGGTTTTGTTCTCTGACTGCACATCAATCTTGATCACACTGTTAATGTGCGGTACCATGGTGAAGCCAGCATTTGACATTCCCAGTCTTAGTGGTAAGAAGTGTCAGAGCCCAACGGCATCACATTTCATCTTCACTTTCGGGTGAGTGTGCGCTATTGAGGCAAGTGAGATAGATGTTGTTTAGTTTGCTAAATCCAAGATCATCACAAGTTATTAGACGACGCTGCGAATAAAACTTGATTCTCGATGGTTTCTAGCCTCGGCTGTGGGATTCTCGCATTGACACAGAGTGAGCAATTGTCTCGGAGTGTCTCAAGACAGATAACTAGTCCACCAGACCAGCTGTTACGGAGCCCAAGCTCGGCCGACAAGCTGAGAATGAGGCCGATCCCGAGTTTTAGACCGAGACCCACAACGTCTTGTCGGCGGACTCCCACCGGCCGAGCGCCGTCCGGCGACAAAACAGTACCCAGCCAATCGCCTTGACCCAGATCATTTGTCATTTCCGATTCGGGCAGCTGCACATCCTGTGTGTGAGTCGACATTCAAGCATTTAGCCCATGGCTGTGTGACATATAGCAAAAACAATGCGTCAGCCGCGAATCGAACGCGGGGCCCATCGATGGCAACGATGGATTTTACCACTAAACCACTGACGCTTTGACGAGAAAAGAGTTCGAATTCAGCCTCTATCACGGCGGGAAGAGTGGGAGGTGTAACGACTCTCCCCAGTTACCAGGCGCTCGAATAGTTCTGGTAAGTCCAAAGCACTAAGTACGATACTCTCATCTATTCGTGTTGGTTTGTTAGTCACTACAGGCTTCTCATTAAACCGTAGGCAGCTATAAAAAGTTTCCCTCATACTTGTCCTGCAAAATGTTAAATGGATCCTTCACATAGCCCCTTTTCCCTACCCACCTTCTCAGAACAGGATCCCAGGCAGAAGCCAAGGTCTATTATATGCTCGAACTCGTCATGTACAAACTCAGCGCCGCGTGACGGAATTCTAGCAGCACACCGTAATCGCCACACCTCCGGTCGGCCCAGCAGGGCGAGCAGGCGGCCGTATTCGATAGCAAAGCAGTCTTCTGCGCGGTCATCCCAATGAGATCCCCGTTTGCGGAGATTGTCGACCAGATTGGTGTTTGTTGCATATGGATAGAGAATGTATAGCAGACCTCAAAACGGAAACCGGCTCCCGTTGGGAGACCTGTCGGAATGGTATGCTCTTATACCCTACTACCACCACCTCAACAGAATGACAATGTCGGCGGCCTTGACCTGGGATTTCCGAACCAGATCGAGGGCGAAATACAGGGTGGCCTTCACCTGGACCAAGCAGAGCTTCGACTTTGTGTTCTGGTCAACATAGAACTTCGAGTCCGGGCAATGTAGGAAAAGGGAAATGAGCTTAGTGAAAAGGTGTAGATGACGTGAACAAATGCCATCCCATACAAATGGCAACAGCTTGAACTGGGCTTCGTGCTCGACAAGATTATTCGCACCGGTGACACATACTCACGTCAAAGCTCACATAGCAACGCCAAGCAGGGTGTGATCTGCGACGGCCCTTCTCTGAAGAAGCAGGCGTTACGGCTCGTGGAATCAACGTTCTCAGTGCAATACATGGCATCAACTACGATTACCAGGTCATGGAGCGAGTGGTTTCAACAACAAACAATTTAAATGTGTCGAGCGCGACGGTTGGTCAGCAAAATTGTCCAAGGAAGTCCGAGGCTGGCCACCTTCTTTTCCTCTTCTCCTTTCTTTTTCACTTTTTCTCTCTTACTCTTCATCTTTCTACTCAACCTTTTCCCCTCGAACCCTCTGACTGTGAGAGTCTCGCAGGCAAGTTGATCGTCTAACCCAATGATCCGGTCGACAACTTTTACGGCGCCAATGTCGTGATTCCCATCATCCATGACAAGTTCCGTGCGATCTCGGAACACCCCTGCGTCGATCGACTCTATTCAATCGCCCGAGTTAGCTGGCGGGTTATAAAGTCCCAACTGATTCAGCGGTACTGTCTTCCAGCGGGACGAAGATGGCGAGCGCAAGATTCCCGAGTCGGGAGAACCCGCTCAGGTCAGGATTGGCTTCGAGGATGATTCGGTTACCCGCTTGTAGGACACCTGCCGGATCGAAAATCCCATATCATTCTTGAACCTCACCGTCAACTCTCCCGAGAAGCTCGCTGCATACAAAGTCACGGCCCATATTGCCGACGCCCACAAAGGTATCATGTCCCCTCGCAGTGTTCCGCCAGAAGCAATAGTGTTACTGTCGATTGTTCTAGAAGTGACAGTTCCGACAGCGGAATCATTGATTGTGCTAATAGTGATCATCCGACAGCTGAGCCGGTGAATGGTGGCTTCATCCTCACCGCTGACGATGCCGTCCGCGCTAATTTCCTGCTGAGCGCATCCGAGGCTGTGGGTTGTTCGGGCGGGAACGATAGCAACGGCAATGATAATAATTGTCAACTGCCAGAGGTTAAGGGGACTGCCATGGAGGGTGAAGAGAAGTGAGAAACGAAGTATCGACGTATCTAGACTACCTCGATGAAGACCCAAGCTTCCGGCCACAGCCTAATATGCAGTCCAGGATTGCAATGTTTCGTGGGGCCTTACTTCCACCGTTGCGGTCCCGGCGAGGAATATTGAGCATTGGGATGGCGTTGGTCCCTTAGACCTGGGCGGGACGCATTGGATTGCGAAATCAGCAGTGATGCCCTAGATGTGGAGACAGAAAAACAGCGCATGAGAGGTTGCTAACTTGGTATCCGTCTAGGAACCTCTTTAAGGAGGAGAGAGTACGGAAGCGACAATGCTTGTGGACAACGACTTGAAGAACATCGGATGCATAGCACACAACAAGTCAACAACTGGCAGTAGAGAGGGAGGGAGCTGAGATTATATCTCGGGGTTCCCCCCGAGTTCAATTTGATGGCATATTGGTGCGCTTGGTGGATGTTTCCCTTGCCGATGTCAAGCATGGTGCCCCAGCTAGAGCTAACTTGTCTTAACCTTAGCTGCAGTGATCCGGGTGGAGGTGTTTCAGCTGTCTCCAAAAAAGGAAAAACGCTTTTACCGCTGGTTGGAAGGGCTTGGCTACGTGGTTAGCTACGTCCGAAAGGGTTAGAAAAAGAAGACGTAGTGGTGTGGTGATCCCTGGTCTAATGTTGCTTCTTGTCATCACAAAGGGGCAACCCCGCGGAACTTTTGTGATAGAAAGCTTACACGCCGGGTCTTTTTGTAGGCGCGCTGACGAGCGTATTCAATGAGCCGAGCGTATCATCGACTAACCGGGTAAGCGAGTATAGGACATCCACGGATCTTCCCACCCTCCCATGCAGCAGCCCAATAGGATAAGCCCCCGTTTCAGCGCTAGGTTGATCACAGCGCTAAGTAGCAGGCGGGGCTGATGTGTTGTTCGGATCATAAGTTTATATATATGCACCGCTCCCTTTCTGCAGCGTTTGGCGTCGTACCGTGACGCCTCGCCTCCTGTGGATTCGCACCGCATCTCGTCGGCCACCTTGTTTTCCCCAACAACTCTCCCTTTCAATTTGAACTCCGACCGGCCATGCGCGTTGTGATTGTGGGTTCGGGGCTGAGCGGCTTGGTCATGGGCCATTGCTTGCTCAAGGCTGGCATTGACGATTTTGTCATCCTGGAACGTCGAACAGACCCTGTGGAACGGAGCGGCTCGGTCATCGGTTTCTTTCCGCAGACGTTCAGAATTATGGATCAGATCGACCTGCTTGATGAAATCCAAGGACTGTCGAAACCCTTGCACCATTGGATTCACCTTGATCCACGCGGTCGAACCATCTTCGACGGCGAGTTCTTCGATCGTATACAAACCAAGTAAGTCTTCCAGCAGATGCATGTCAACATCAGGACTAACCATTGGATGGTAAGCCACGGGCATCCCTCCCTGGTCTTGATGCGCCATGAGGTGATGAAAATCCTCTACTCCAAGTTACCGGACAGAGAGCGCTACGTTCTGCCGAACAAGAAAGTTGCTACCGTAAAGCAAGACGATTCCTCGGTTACCGTCACCTGCGCGGACGGGTCGGTATACGAAGGCGACATCCTAGTTGGCTGCGATGGGGTGCATAGTGCGGTCAGGCGTTTGACCTTCGAACCGATAAAAGGGAAACCAGAGCCGCCTCTTGGTTCCGAGTACCGCGGTCTGTTCGGGTCGAGTCCTCTACCCGAGGGCCTTCCACCGTGCAACATTACCGAGACCCACGACAGCGGCATTGTCTTTATGCTTCTGTGTTCACATGATACAGCATTCTTCCTCGTTACCGAGCTCAAAGACAAGGACGCGCCAGCCAGCCAGAAATACACCGAGGAGGACATCCATGCGTTCGTTGAGAAGTACAAAGACCACTCGGTCGCTTCCGGGGCAAAAGTCACCTTTGGGGACATCTGGCGGACCCGAAATCTGTCGCCCGGGCCGAACATGTACGACTACAACGAGGGTGTTGCGGAGCAGTGGTATAACGGGAGAGTGGTGACTGTCGGAGACTCGGCACATAAGGTAAATTCTCCTGACAGCATCATCGAAGCCTCAGGTAGCTAACTGACGTTCCTTAAGATGACACCGAATCTTGGGCAAGGAGGCAACAACGCGATTCAATCCGTGGCATCTTTTGTCAACCATCTCTACGCACTTGCTCAGGAGAAGGCCAGTCCGACGGTCACGGACTTCGAAAAAGCCTTTGCCGGTTTCCAGAAGGAACGCAAGGAACCGGTGACATTCATCTCCAAGTTGACGGGGAATTACACTCGATGGGGTTCCTGGCGGACTTGGTTCGGCTGGTTGATACAGTCCTGGATCTGGCCGCTGATCGGTGACCGGTTTGTCGTAGACAAGATGTTGTCTCCGCTTGTCACCCTGTCGATCACGCTTGACTTCGTGAAGGAGAAAAACCTCCCTCCTAGCAAGGTACCCTGGACGCGGTGATGTATCTTGTTTGGGAGTTGTGGAGAGTGCAAGGTGGGGATGCACACCACCGCCACCGACATTCTAACGGCCACAACTCTGTCAAAACAAATGCAATTCGTTAGATAAATACAGGAGAATGAAGCTATGAAAAAGGGTATCAAAATTTGGTATTAAACCCACGTGCCCGTGCCAGGGCCTCTAAATTGCTAGGCATTGAATCGGTAAGGACGTGAATCAACCCCTGCGGTACCCTCTCCCACGCTACATGTACGTTCAGGATCTCCATATTGATGTCTCTGTTTTCCCTTCCTGTTTTCTTTTTTATTTACAACTTCCTATTACGGACCGGGGCCAAGAAGTTTAGATGAAGTACCCGTTCATCCAAATCGGGATCTTTACTGGTGCTACACTTGTCTCACGGGACTGACTGTTCTTGTTGACCGAGAAGAGGCTGCGTGCCTACATCGCGGTAGGATGCAACTTTTCCCGGTAGATTTGTCTCACGCAACAGGTTTGTGGGCTGCCGCTTGCTGGTGACTTTCTTCCCGCAAGAGACACAAGCTGGACTAATACAACATTGAAGTCGCACCAGCCATGTGCTGTGACCGTTGTCCTACATACATCCATGTCACCACGCTTCCCCACGTCCGTTGGGCCCACCACAACCCATCTTTGTGAATAAGGTATGTTGGCCGTCTGGTTGTTTTCTGTGGCCAAGGTCGCGTTTGCTGCAGTATTCCCTGTTCCCATAAGCCCCAATAAGGAAGCTTGGCCTTTCAGAACAACCCCAGCATGCCCAGCTGCCCAGTACCCCTCACCAAATTCACTCCGCTCGCATGTGCAGTCAGCTGCACTTCGGCCGATCTCAGACACGAAAAGTGGCACCCTCGTGATCACAAAACCACCAAACCCGCCTCCGCGCCCGCAGCAGCATCCATCCGCTCGGGTTGTGTTTCCCAACAGTGAATCGCCCAACCGCACTTGGAAGGTCAGAAGCAGGTCTGCTCTGTTCACTCAGCACTGTCATCGCTGCATAGTTCGGACGAACAACCCTGAACAAGAGAGGCCCATCGGTGACGTGCGGAGACCTATCCTCGAGTCCTCACTATAAAGTCTACGCTCTCCTTGCCCATCATGGCTTCAACATCTTTTCACGTCTTTGACCATCTCGCAACTTTCCTTCCGCCAGGAATATCCATAAACATCACCTCTCCTACCGATCTTTGGTTTCGTTTTGCCCATCAGCTTTCCACTATGAATTTCCTTGAATTCTTCCTCTTGTTATTCGGCCTGTTTTCAGCACACGGCCAAGCAGCAACACCGTACGAGCTTCGACCGCCTCCGTTAGACACCCCCTGGACAGAGAAGGTCGGAACCCAGCCTTGGCCGCAATACCCTCGCCCCCAGCTTCGCCGCGATGTTTGGCAGTCACTCAACGGGATCTGGACCTACCAGCCCGCCCAAGGAGCGGACGCTGTCGCCAACCCGCCGGCTTTGCCTCTTGAGAAGGAGACCCTGATCCCCTCTTGCATCGAGAGCGGTATCTCCGGCATCATGGACATGAGCTTCACCGTCACCCACATGTGGTTTGGTACCAACTTCACTGTTCCGCCACGCTGGGCTGAGGATGGCCGCCGGGTCTTGCTGAACTTTGAGGCCGTCGACTACGAGGCTACGGTTTACGTCAACGGCGCCAAGGTCGGTTTCAACCGCGGTGGCTACTTCCGCTTCACGCTTGATGTCACAGAACATATCACCCCGGGCAAGGTCAACGAGTTGTATGTATTCGCCAGCGGTGAACTATGGATGTGAAGTAAGCTTACCAGGGTCCAGGCACGTCTTTGTCTTTGACCCAACGGACGACCAATCCATCCCCCAGGGCAAGCAGACCAAACGGTTATCGCACATCTTTTATGTGCCTTGCACGGGCATTTGGCAGACAGTGTGGCTTGAGAGTGTGCCCAAGAACTTCATCTCGACCGTGGATCTGTCAGCCGACATGAACGGCGAAGGTAAGTCCGGTCTCCAACATGTGAGATGAGTCCAGATCTAACTTCATGGCAGTTACTGCTACCGTCCATAGCTGGACAAAGGATGCGACTCCCGTCGAGATCTCCGTGGCAGGCCCACACGGCGATGTGGTGGCAACTCACCAACACGTCTCGGACAAGACCTTTACCTTCCAGGTCGACTCGCCGGAGCTGTGGTCTCCCGACTCCCCGACCCTCTACAACGTGACCATCACGATGGGGAAGGACGAGGTTCAGAGCTACACTGGCTTCCGCACGTTTTCCGCTGGCAAGATTGACGGCGTGCAGCGCCCCCTCCTCAACGACGAGTTTGTCTTTATGTTTGGTCCCCTTGACCAGGGGTATTGGCCAGATGGCATCTACACCCCCCCGTCGCTGGAAGCCATGGTCTATGATCTGGAGGTCATCAAGGACCTCGGCATGAACATGGGTAGGTCGTAACGCGCCTTCTTACCTTGTGGACAAAGCTAACGTCGTGCAGTCAGAAAACACATCAAGATCGAGCCAGACCTCTTCTACGAAGCTTGCGATCGTCTCGGTCTTCTCGTGATCCAAGATATGCCCTCGATGCGGGTGCACACCAACGCCAGGCCCACGGACGCGGAACAGGCTGAGTTCCAACGCCAGCTCGAGATCATGGTCAACGAGCACAAGAGCTACCCGAGCATCATCACCTGGGTCATCTACAACGAGGGGTGGGGTCAGATCACCGACTATCACCCGGAGTTCGCCCTGACCGAGCGCGTCCGCGAGCTGGACCCGACCAGGCTGATCGATGCTGTCACCGGCTGGCACGACCACGGCGCAGGGGACTACTCGGTAGGTTACCCGCCCCGTATTACATGCAAGCAACAGTGACTAACTAGGTACCTAACCACTAGGACAACCACAAATACGCCGAGCCCCAATGCGGCACCCCCTTCTTCTCACGGCCCTCCTCCCCCTACGACCCCAACCGCATCGGTTTCCAAGGCGAATTCGGCGGCATCGGCATCCGCCCCGCCGACGAGAAGTACGTCCACCCCCCCTTTCCCCCTCCCCCTTAAGCTCCCTCCCCCCTCCCCAACCATACTAACCCCCCCCTCAACCCCAGCCTCTGGCCCATCCCCGCGGCCGTCAACGCCATCAACGACACGTACGAAATCCACTCCGGTGCCGAGTCCTTCCACTACCGGGCGCACGTACTGCTCACGCAGCTGCGCGAGCAGGTCGAGCGGTACGCGTGCAGCGGCGCCGTGTACACGCAGACGACCGACGTCGAGGGGGAAGTCAACGGCCTGCTGACCATGGATCGGCGGGTGTTGAAGGTGGATCGGGAGCGGTGGAGGGCGGATATTGAGGGGTTGTACGAGGCGGCGGGGGAGAGGGGTTAGATTCGATGTCTGAGGTGGTGGTGACTGGACTGTGTGGATGGGTATGGGTGTTGAGGGCCAGTTGTGTTGTTGGCTTGTTTATGGCCTGGCCTGTCTGTGAGTGTGTGTGTTTTGGGGAGGGGGGTTGTGATTGGTTGTTTTGGTTGAGTGCCTGGTGGTTGGTTCACTGGGTTGGTTGGTTAGGTGCACTTCTTTTGCTATTGGTCTGTCTGACTGGTGTGGTATCTAGTTGGGTAAGGCAGGCAGTCTTAGCCGTCACTTCGGTAGCTGTAGAGATCTGCAGTAGGCTTGGTAATACACGATCCCCCCAGAATGCTGAACTGATAGTTGCGCTGTTCTGCTCTGCTTGTTTGCTGCTATTCATGCCGGTCAGTTGACGTCTTGAAAAGGCGTGACCAACCGCCAAGGAGGACTTGTCTCTGGCCCTTCCCGAGATAGGAAGGTGTTTTCCCCCATAATCCTCATCACCCTGCAGTATCTTCTGCATTCCTCTTTGGTGGGCTCCCTTGCGCACCTCGACGTCATCGCGTCAGACTTCATGCGAGATAGCTGGACCATGGTCAGCTGTTGTGCGTCAGTTGCACGACACGGGTTGCCGTCGTGCGGTCCCTTTCTTGACTTCCCCGGGGTTGCATCGCGGGGAAGCTCGTCGGGAGGGCACATGTCTCCCGGCAATGCCTGGGCAGTGGAACGGCGTACATCAACGTGGCGGTGTGGTGGGACGTGGTTTTATAGGGGAAGGTTTTGATATGTGAGTTGGTTAAGTTCTTTGACGCGCATCCCGCGGCGGGGTTTCCATCGCGACGAAGAGCGGGGAATATCATGGATGTTTGTGGTGTTGCATTCCCGACTTGATCACTCAAGCTTCAAAGCTGTGAACTAACAGGGACAGACAAAAGCTCGGCGCTTGAAGTCTTGCAAGAGTAACCGGAAAGGTTATACTCATCCCTGTATTGGGCCAAGAGGATTTGATCTTCCGACTACATGTACCCATCTAATTGCTGAGTGCCCGGGCTTTGAGAGAAACTGGTGGCTGGCCAACACGCCACAGCTCAAACGACTGCACTCGATTGTACTTATATTGTTTCCGATCAAGGCCCACTTGAACTGTCGTTTACTCGACATCGACGGACCTCCATCGGCCGAAGGTGGAGTACACAGCTACCTAGGCTCAACGAAAACAAAAGCTCTTTATCCGCTCGACGGCCCACAACAACGCAACCCACCTCTACTCCTCTGTGGCGCAATTGGCTAGCGCGTCTGACTGTTAATCAGGAGGTTGGAAGTTCGAGCCTTCCCGGAGGAGACGGTGCAAGAGTTACTATTTTGCTTTGTTTTTGATCTTTTTTTGCGGTTGGTCCTCAGGGGCAGAGGGGCCATCTCATCCCGTTCTAGTTAGGTATGTGCTATATTGAGAATGATTGACAGATTGACGTACAACAGAATTGAGAGGTTGCGGGAGCTTGCTAGGCGGATTGAGAGGGCAAAATACGAAGACGGAGGTCGAAGCACGTTCAAGAGGTTGGCCGGTCGACTAGGGAGAAGCAGGACAAAGGCCCTGAGAAACCAAAACCCCCGCCAGCCATTCCGGTGCAAGTGAATAGAATATCTGAGGCCCTGGAGGCCATTTTACTGGGACCAGAAGTGGTTCCCTGCACTCTGATCAAGTCAAAGTTGTTTGGGCCTTCACCTTGTCGATTCAAGATTGGATGCTGGGCCTGCCCCTTTTCTCGCCGGAGACTGCAGAGCGCCCATAATCAAACACATGACGCATAGCAGTATAGACAGAACATTGTAAATGGTTCATTTATTTGCAACGAGATAGTTTTGTCTCCTGTGTTGTCGACTAGATAGTTATACGGAATCCGATTCTTAGAGTCGTCACTGTGGCGGCTTTCGATGCGGTGTAAGATTTGAGAGCAGTGGTTGGTTATCTGAACTGAAGAAGCGATAAAGGATGAATAGATAGTGGGAAACATGTACATAATACATACATGTACATGTATCTATCCACTGACTCGTGTACTTGGGTTTAAGGAATCAACTGCCGACTGAATGCGACGTTTCCAGAGATTAGACTCGATAAGTGTGGACTCATGGCCCACGATGACAACATCAAATTTTGAAACGTGGAGTAAGTCGGCCGTCAGTTCCGGTTTGGCTTTGGTTTGAGAACCCACACATTGATGATGTTGACTCGCCGTTTGCCCTACCGGTCTGCGTTCATATCCTGCCACGGTCTCGTGACTCCCCCGTGCTCCCAGCCGTGATTATCCAAACTTATTTGCAATATTTTCAGGTCAGTGCCCGCCTTATCGGCTCACTGGCTGCAACTCCCCTTTCCCATAAGCGGGTCATTCGAGTCAGTATTCCATGGAACCCCGAGAGATGATCCCGAAACTCACCGAGGGTTTCGACAACCACTCAACGGCACTTCCTTAAATACCCCCCGCACCCACCACGCAATAAAGAAAAATGCACTTCAGGTCCAAGCCAGGCTTTGCGATAGTTCCTAGGCCTTCGCAATCCCCACCTAGTCTGACGTCACGGTAGAGGTCAGATGGAGTCGCCTCAGCTGCCCCTGGGGCGCTCGGGCCTTGAAGAGATCCATCATGATTTGATCCCCATCTCCCCAGGTGGTGTTTGTGACGGGTATCTGTGACCGAGGCGTTTCAGCGAGCAAAATCGAAAGAATCTTGAGGGGATCGGCCCCAGAGTGCAAGCCGGCGGCGATGTTGGCGTCAGAGCCGCCTTCCGTGCCACGGCCAAAACGAGTCAGGCGTCGTTTAAGTTCACTGCCTAAGCCTGACCGGACAATCCAACCCAGTGTGGTTCAGCGCATCTTCTTCATGTTATCAACTCCATGCTCGGGTAATGGGATGTCAGGGGACCTCCCACCCTTGGGGTCCTTCGAACTGAGCAAATATCGAGGCATTGTTCTTGACGACTGGAAATAGGCTTCTCCGTGCTATTATCCTTGACTGAACACGCGAAGGACAGACATTTATGGCACCCCTGGAAACCTTGTTCCTGACGATGGTGGAGATATTAATGGGAGGTGGCTTCCGGGGGGAGTTGACAACCTGTGCTTGGTTCCGATGTTTGCTTCGCTAAGACATAGTTTAGGAGCACTTGATAATAAGACTAGGTAGGCAGGTCGTTTTCTGATGCTTTGATTACATCGGTAATGTCTGGTTAGGGGGGTGCTCGATCAAGGGATGGACGCAAGCGTATGTAGTATGAGAGTCTTAGTATAACAGCTAAATACACAAGAAAAGAAAGACAGCCTCACTGGTTTGTTTTCCTAACAAGATAGAAGTAACAACAATTTCAATTCCACCGTCCACCCATCCCGAGATGCGACTAGAAAATCCCGAAGGCGGGATCATCCTCATCATCCAACTGACTACAACCTGGGGTATCATCCGCGATCGATACCTCAGGAGGAACCCGGTCCTCGATACAGAGGTTTGTAAACGCCTCTGTTAATACATCCTGCGAAACATCGATGTTGAGGCGCCGCATGCCCAGCATGACTGCCTCGAAGGAGACTCGGAACTGGACTTTGGAACTGTGCTGTTCCGTATCTACCCCGGACATCGGATCCGTTGGGATAACCTCATCGCGGTCTTCCTTCAGGTTATCAGCCGGGATTATAACCTTAGAAAGGAGCCACGTAACGACGCTGAGGTTACCCCAGTCGAGGGCATCGATGGCTAGGAACTTGTCAATATCTCCCAATGTACCCCCTGGCGCATCTCCTGTTGTAATAACTGCTGGAGGTTCGAGCGGTTATCTAAGTGGTGCTCCTGCTTCATATTTTGTTTCAGACGGACAACAATCTTGACATCAGCTGCCCGTTAGCTTGTCCGTCCCAAGATATGCTGTCTGTCTTAAGGTTTGGTGTCCGTCCCGAGACATGCTGACCATCTTAAGATTCAGTGTTCGTCCTAAGATGTGTTCATCCTAAGATCGTGGCCGAATCGTTTGATGATCCTTCTACAATAATAATGCGTACATGTACCGCGCAACAGAAAGAAACGTCCTAAAGCAATGCAGCAGGTTCGGGGTACTTCGTGTAGACGTGTCGGTACCTAGTCATATACGCTTCCAAGTTCGACAACCCATTGACGCCCTCGGCGCCAGGCTACACCCACCCTGGCTAACTGGCATAGTCCTATTTACCATACTAGCATTGTGGTGGACGTTAGAATAAGGTGGGGTATGCGTGGTATCATTACCAGGACGGTCTGTCCTTCTGATTATTAGGTAGATGGGTGGTTCATGTCTGCATCATCGGCAAACCTCTATCCATATCCAAAACACCAAGGAAATCCAAACCGGAAATAAACATTACGTTCCCGCCGTATTGTTGACCGCTGTTGCAAAGTCACCCCCCCGGGGAGTTGCCGAACTCTGACAAGCCCTCTCCAGCTCCTTCAGCCACGCCCCTTTGCACAGAGCCACATGTGTGCCCTTGAGGTGTTGGCGAAAGTTATCCACGCGATAAAACTTCTTCTTGCGGTCGCACACACCAAAACGATGCACTGTTTCGACATGCTTCACTAGTTCCTCGTGGTCCGGCACGCCGTCTTTATGCTTGATCTCGCCGTTGCATAGGACACAGATGTTGCTGGTCTCGCCCCCGTAGTTCTGGGTGCGGTAAGCCAGCAGCGGGTCTTTGAGCGCCTCGCACGACCAAGAGTCGGCCTTGAGGTGGAGCGCGTTGAGGTGGCGGTCGGCTTCGGTGGGCGATTTGAAGCGCTTCTTGCATTGCGGGCAGGGGTGCGGCTTCTCGGCTTCGTGGTTGCTGTACACAAAGGAGTCAGTGGGGCTGCAGTCATGCCCAAGAATGCGGGGGGACTTACGTGAGCTCTTCGCTAGTGTGGAAATGTCGCGGCGCTCGCGGGCAGCAGCTGCACACAAAGGTGGGCTCGGAGCCCAGGCCCGAGCCAACGGCCGGCCCGTCGTGCCGGACACCACTCTCCGCCATTGCCTGATCGAGTGAGTGTGAGGAGTGGTTGTGGTTGGCCGAGAACAGCGCTGTCGGGTTGATGGTCGCGAGGTCTAGGCGCATGTCCCCGTTCAGGTCGGCCACGCTGCCCGAGAAGGAGACGCCGGTAAAGATGGACGATTCGTACAGGCTGGTCATGTCCGTCGACATGGTCCGCGCCAAGCTGTCCGAGCTCATGTTGGAGAACTTGGTCGAGGCCTGTGCCGAGTAGGAACTGCCCCACGAGCTTCTCTTGCTTTGGCCGAAGGGAGCACGGGGGTAAGGCGAGCCCTCCTCGAAGGCACTGGGAGTTGGGGAGACGGGTGATCCCACCTTGCCCCGGGCTGAGGACGGCGAGGCTAATGTCAAGGGAGACCCCGACTCGCCCAGACCCGATACGTCAAGCGTCGAATCAGAGAAGTCGAGGGAGCCAATCTGGAGCAGCCGCCGAAGAAACTGGTAAGGCGTTCTGATACCGGCCTCAGGCCATTTGTCCACCTCACAAGCAATGCGGGCAGAGGAATGATGGAGCTCAGGGATCGAGGTCTCTGGAATGACGGAATTATCTGTCAAGGCGTATTGCAACCTTCCGTCAAATAGAGGGTCGTACTTTGCTGATGCGGCCGTAAACAGCACGGCTGGTAGATGCAGGTATTGGGTAGTCGTAAGGTCTTCGGCGGGGACGTCGTCTGACGATCCGAAACGAAGCTGCTTCTCAATGGTGATCAATGCGTGCCGCACATAGCTTTGGATGTAGAGGCTGTAGAAGGTCGACAACCACCATCTTCGATCTCTCATATTTTCCTTGTTGAAAATGACCGACGATAATTCGTCGACGTAAGCTGCAACTCGAGACCGGAGGTTCTGAATGCACTCCACTTGGCATTGACCGCCACCGCAGTCCTCGTGCCCCCTGGGCGAGAGCAAGTTCGCTGAATGTAACCGCAGTGCCTCCAGGCAATGTCTCAGACACACGAGGGAAAGGATCACCAGCGATGTCTGGGAAGCTGTTAGTAATCTAAACCCTTGATTGAAGAACGCCTCCATACCTTGCCAACCTCGGCCTCGAAGAGGCAGGCTGTTTCCAGCATATTCATGAAGCTTTCCCAGGATTTAATCTCAAGTGCAGGTAGCAAGGGCTGGTTCTCGGCAAGTTCCCAAGCGATGATGGGAATTAGTTCGGTGTACGTCACAGAGCTGCCTCCAATTGAATAGCTCATTTGCAGGGAGCCCCGGTCACGGTACCGTCCAGCCTCGATGAAGGAAGTAAACGATGCTTGGAAAGCTGGGTCCGTGATGGACAGTTTGTAGCCAGCGCCTTCCAGAACAGCCTTCATGTCGGCCAATCTTTGACTCTCGGCCGAGAGGAGACATCGTTCGGCGACGTCCACAGAACGGCACCGTCGCGTCAGGGCAGACGCGCCAGAGGGTTGGAGCAGCTTTGGTTCAGGACAAAGCAGTTGAGGCGGTGCCGAGTCGCGAAGAGGCCCGCGCCGACAACCGATCAGCGGCCAGAGAGGTGCGTCTTCGCCGAGATGGGGCATCGGTACACTTTGTAGACAACACCGGCAGGGGCTCCCCGGATCACACTGGAGTACATGTCAGCTTGCGGTTCATTGTGAGTGCCGGATCCTAAATGAGAAAACCCACCCGGCGACGAAGAACCCTACACCTCCAGCAGGCGCCGCCAACCGCTTCGAGAGCCCGCATGCCACGACGGCCATCCTCAGAAAGGGGCCCTCGCCTGCCACCTTTGGACATAGAGGTCTTGAGGGTTGAAACGTGTTTGCTAATCGAATCGCTGATGCGCTCGCTGCGGCTTGGCCGGCGCACAAGTGGTTGGTCGTCATTCCCCGATTCGACCGGTTCTGTGGACTCGGAATCGGGCTCCTGGCTGAAGTGGGCGGCAAGATCGAATGTTTGATGCTCAAGTACAACTGGCAAGCCCGGCAAGCAAAGGGCGGAGTCCAGTTCGGTGGAGGAGCGGGAAAATGAAGAAGACAGACGACGCGGAGAGGGCCGGGGTTTAGAAGGGGCCTGGGCCGGCTCGAGGCGCGACATCAAGACTTCGCGGCTCCTCACATCGTGGTTATAGCCCAAGCCCAGTTCCATGGCCAGGGTGTGCAACACGACAGCCTTGGAGGAGTCGCAGTTCTTGAACCTGATCTCATCTCCAGCCCATCCCTTGGACAAAAGCGACAATTGGCGGCGCAACCGCTGGCGGGCCAAACCGTTCGGAGAGCCATCCTCCAATGACTTCGCATCATCGGAACCAGCATCAGAGCGCGACGCTGAGAAGACAGTGCGGGTGGGAGACGGCGCAGGCGGCGGTTGCGGTATGTCGATGGGATAAGATGCCGACATGGGCTGACCAAGCTGGGCTTCGTAGCTTGACGTGGCTGGTAAAACGCCTTCGTCTTCGGCAAAGAGAAAGTCCGCGGGCATACTAGTCATCGGGGGCCCATAGTCGATGCTCATATCCGATTCATGGTGATTGATGGCAGGATCCAAATCGCCTGCCCAAAGAGCGACCTCGAGGTCGAAGTCAAGATCCATCGGGTCTCCGAGATATTGAGTGGTGGCCATATCGTCGCCTGGAATGCCCGAGCCCCCAAGGTAAGAAACTGGATTGAACTGGTCCGTGACATGGGCGGGATAATGGTTCGCAGATGCAACATCTTCATCAATCCCCGTGGAGGGTGCACGGTGCAGGTTTGCATCTGAAGGCGAGTCAGCGTGGGTGCCCGTGCGGTTTCAAGGACAGCAATGGCCGGGATAAAGGGATATAACAAATAGAATAAAACAAAACAAAATGCAAGGAAATAAAATAAAGATGACGAGTAATGTTAAAAGCGCGTGCTCATGCGCGCAGTTTGTCAGCGTCCTTACCCATTTCACGATGCAGGGCCCGGGGCGGGCCGTTCTGCGCTGCTCTCGGTATCGCAGAGGCACCGGTAACGGCCAGACGCGGGAGTGGGGTAGGCCAGCAGGGCAGCGCGGGCAGCGCGTCCAAAGCGCCCGACCGGAGTCCACTGCCACGAGGGAGAAGGAGCGGGCCGGCGGGTCAGGGCAGTCGGGCAGTGGAAGGAACGACTTCGGGAGTGCCTGAAACCATCAAACAGCTCCCAGATTCTCTCTTCCTCATTCTCCGGTGGTGGCAACGAAAATCGGGCGAAATGCAGACTCCACGAGAGGGGTCGAGAAAAGGACAAACCTCTCACGGTTTTCTTGTTCAGGCAGAAACCCGGCTGCTGCCCTGCCCTGGCTGGCTTTCTGCAAGTGGCAGACCTCCCGTCAAGCGAGGCCGCCGCCAATCCAATGACTCCGCCTCGGGGAGGTGGGGAAAGGGAAAACTGCCCTGCGAGCCTGCCCAGCCGTGCCAGCCCGCGAAAAGGCCATGGATGGCTCGATGGATGCCAACCATTTCAGGCTTAGCTAAGCCGAGCCATTGCATTGCGAGCACGCACACCCGACCTGGCACCTGGCACCTGCAACCCGGGCCGTGGGTGAACACGAAGAGCGAGCGAGTGATTGAGCAACAGCCTAACTCTCATCAATGGACCAAGCGCCTCGGACTTCATCCAGCAGCTCCCTGCCAGCCTGCATCGAATACCTGAGCAACTGCAAAAGTCTGTAATCAAGGTTGCATCAGCTTGCTTGCAGAATGGATGCCGAGAGCCAGGACCGCCAGCCTGGACGCCTGGCAGGGGTCCTCGGGAGGATGCGCCGCCGCCGCACCTTGCTTTTGCAGAATGGACTCGCCAGAGGTGACTTGAAGGCGGGAGCGGCCGGCAACATGCAGTCAGCCTCGGCCGAATGCTGACCGTCCAAGGCTGGCCATCAGCTCTCTGATTTGACGAACAGGAGAGTGGCTCGTGTCCCATTTTAGTAATTGACGTCAAGACTATCAACTGGTTGACCAGGGTTACCGAACATAGTGTAGAACTCAGAGTTGTGGACACTCTCACTTGAGCCTAACGAGAGCGCAAAGTTGAAACTATCCAATTATTGATACCATCCATCTATGTTTAACCACCTATTTATTTCAACACTCAGGATACCTTAGACTTCATTCCCCAAAACGCCCAGCATCCTGCGGACGTCCATAACGTCAGCAACTACTTTACCTACCTACATATAAGGTAAGTCTAGATGTGTTTCTCTACCTATATGTAGGTACTCATCCAGCAATGACTACTAGCTACCTTATTCACATCTTTATATAGTTAGTTATTAGTTCCAAATGCTAATCTAACTTCTGCCTATTTCCAAGGCAAACCTACGAGGAGAAAAAATGTTGGGAATAGGGTAATTACCTAGATAAGTAGCATCCATTACCGCACGGAGATATAAGGGGATTAGCTATATCAATATAGGTAGAGGAAGAATGAAGCAAGACTTGCACTTTGCTTTTTTTTATTGATAATTACCGAGGTACTCTCCACGAGAAATCGAGAAAGATTGTATGAAATAATTTAGGAAAAAGAAAGTGTAGCTACATCTGGAGATCAGCAGGTTGTAAGCATGCCTGTACCAATCAGGCCACCAACCGTCTATCCCTGCCGACACATCTACACACGAGATAACCTGGCCATGTTTCACTGCTAGATGGGCTTTCTTCCTTTTACGCAAGGGCGGTATGCATTGTCGGTAAGGTCAGCGACGAATCACTGGAAAGAGCCGGAATATGCCCCAGACTTGCGTGCAAGGAATCGAACCCTGAGCCTCCTTGGGCGCAGTGGAACAGTTATCTCGGGTGCAGATGTGTTTGCAAAGCTAAACCGCTGAGCTAACTACCTTCTGCCCTCCAATTTGTTGAAATGGGACGGCGCGAAGAGGGTCTATAATTCTCCAGCGCCAGGCGACCTTGTCCCTTGGAATTACTTAGGTACCTAGGTACCTTGGTTGTTCACAATAGTACCCTCCATCCCATCATCCCTTAAAAGCACGCGTTCAGCGCTGGTGTGTCGCTTCTGTTTATCGCGTTACGGTAGAGATCATTTCAACGCGTCGCTTTCCGTGCCTTCGCTACTAAAATCTTGACCAACCCGGACCCAACTAGGAACAGAAAAACAATCGAACTTGCTTTCCACGAAGCGTCCCCAAAAGAATTTCGAGGTTTCACAACATCTCTCCCTTTCTCTGTCTTTTACTATCAGTCACTTTTGCCATCGGGCATTCTTTCCCCGCCGCCGCATCACTCATTTAGAATCGGACTACCTATTTTCACCTGAGGGTCGCTGTCCGTCAGGTCACCACTCCCTTTTTCCTGACCTACGTCGACTTTACTCGTCCGCTATATTTTCTCATTTCCTTCCCTCCTCCTTCTACGCTCAATTCTTCAGTCGCCGGAATCATGGGAGCCAAAAGCCGCGCCGACCGCTTGAGTCAAAGGGGCCACAAGGCCGGCAAGCACCATGCGCGACACGAGAAGCGCGGCCTTGGTAACGGCAGTGTGCCAACCAACTTGAGATCCATTTTACGATCTTTGATGCCGAAGGCCGGCATGTTATACCCTTTCACAAAAACCTTGATGAGCCGCAGCCGCAGCGACAACGGCATCCTGACGGCGATTAAGGCGGGCACTGGTGTACCACAAATCACCACCAGGTTGCTCGACGAAACATTCTCCCGTGTCTTCCAAGAAGCCACAGACTTACTACAAGGCGCCAAAGGCCGAGTCAGCCAATTCG
Source organism: Chaetomium tenue (assembly GCF_020726465.1). Lineage (NCBI taxonomy): Eukaryota > Fungi > Ascomycota > Sordariomycetes > Sordariales > Chaetomiaceae > Chaetomium > Chaetomium tenue. The sequence continues at coordinate 2,429,535 of NW_027117333.1, read as the reverse complement.
AGGACGACCCCATCATGCTAATATCCTCCATCCGCCGCCTACCAGCACTCCAAGATATCTGGATGCGGCGTCACCTCAAATTCCTCGTGGGCATTTTCTTGCTGCTGCGCGCCGCCCGCCAGAACTGGCACAAGAAACCGACGTATCCGGAGGACTTGTCAAAGCACGGCAAAATGGCCCTGGCGATTGACAAATTCTTGGCTGTGGATACCCTCGACTGGGGCAGCATCAGCTTCATCGAGTGGCTGTTGCGGGAGATCATGATACCAGCCGAAAAAGATGAGGCCAATAATGGCATTGTTCCCACGGATCCCGCCTTCGAAACGAACGCCGACCAAGGTGCAAGGGTCCAACTTCAAGCTTCCCTTGAGGGAGTGATGTTGGGCATGCGGCGCCTGAACATCGATGTTGCCCAAGATGTGCTGGTAAAGGCATTTTCAGCGCTCTGTATCGAAGACAGGGGTCCTGGTGTGTTGCCGACGGATGCCACGCCGGGTTTCAGTCAGCTGGACGACGAGGATGATCCCGCCTTCGGGATCTTCTGACATATTGGAAGGGTTCATCGGTTGAGATGGGAGTTGTATCATTATATATTTTTAGCAAACCAGCCAAGTTGTAGTATTGGAAGGTACCCAGTTGAGAGAAGAACCTCACATATATGGCCATTGCCGGCACTCAACACGATATTGTACACAATACGCCAGCAAAACAACAAGGGATAACCCCAGCAAGTACATCAATGTCGCCAAAGCGTAATATATACTGCCAAAAAGCTAAAAAATATATGCACAGAAACTCGGCCGCGATGGAGGCACCTCCACCCATCCCGGCCCGGCCAAGGTACCTAGGCCCAAGTGCATGTGGCCCAAGAGACCCCTCCTTCCCACCATCATCACATCCACGCGCGTTTACACGCGCACCCCCACCGGACAAGACACTACCGGACTACCCATCCCTCGAATCTGAGGCGCGGATGGCGTTTACACGCACTGGCTGTAGTACTCGTTGGTGGCCTTGCAGGTCGAGCCCGAAGCGCAGGTCTTGCAGCCGGAGAAGCCCGAGCCGCCGCACTGGCCCCTGTACATTGGTGAAGAACGACGTCAGCATGCTTTGTTTTGTTTGACTTCCCATCATGCCCGGGGAAGGGGGTTAGGGCGAGGGAGGGGGGTGTTGGTTGGGGTGGGGTTGGGTGGACCGTGGGGGGGGGGTGAGGGTTGGTGCTAGCTAGGGGTAGGGCTGTTGTTCAAAACGTACCACTTCTCGACCGTGCAGCCCGAGGGGGTCGAGGTCTGGGCAGGCGGGCGCACCGTGCTGGTGGCGAGGGTGGTGGTGGGAGAGCCACCGTTGCCCGGGTTGGAACCGCCGCCGTTGTTGCCGCCGCAGGTGAAGACGGAGGGGCCGGGGACGGTGTAGCTGTTGAAGTTGGAGTAGATCTGTTTTGGGGGGGAGGTGTTAGACAACGGTTGCTGCTATTTTGGGCCCAAGTCAAGGCAGGAGGGGAGGCTCACGTTGGCGGTGTAGCCAGGGTCGGTGTCCTTGAAGGCGCCCGGGATGGACACGGTCGCCGGGCTGGCGCTGCCACCGCCGGAGACGGTAACCTGGGCGCAGCCGATGTAGAACTGGGGAATTCCACCGGGCCACGGGTTGTGGATGCCGAGCTGCTGGATACGGATCAGGTAGTCACCGTCAGGGATGCAGCTGGGGATCTGAGCAGTGTAGGTGGCTGCGAGGGGGTGAGGTCAGCTTAGGAGAGGGATAGGGGGCCCACCAGATCAAGACTTACTGCCCAAGTCCCACGTAGCGGAACCTCCAGAAAAGCTGGGTCCAATGTCCTTGATCTTGAACCAGCCACCAGACCCGTCGTACGAGCTGGCAGCGCCGGGGGCCTTGGACATGTAGAACGAGACCGGACCCTGGTGATAGACGGCTGGGGGTTAGGGTTAGGGCCAGCGTTAGCACAGCACACAACAACAACAACAACAACAACAACAACAACCACCACCACCACCACCACGACAACAAACGCATCCGTAAACCGGGCTGAGTGACTTACCGACGTCTGCCGTAAAGGTGATGCTTTCACCTGCCTTGACCGCGACGGTGGCAGTCCCGGAACCGCTCGCGCCAACGTTACACCGCAGGTCGTTCGACGAAAGATCGGTCACAGGCGAATTGTAGTTCGAGTTCTTGCGCACATACTGGAACACATCGTGCTTCCCAGACGCCGTGCTCAACTGCTGAAAGATGTAATGCCCGGAAACCTCGCTAACCGCCAGCGAGAGGGCGGCAGCACCGAGAAATCCCTTCATGATGGTGGTGTTGTGGTGGCGGAAGTCGGAGTCGGAGATAAGGATGGGCAGCTGAGTTGCGGCTGGCTAGAGAAATGAGCAAAGCCATGAGAGGAAGGAGATCCCCTTCATATATGATCTGGCTTGCCCAAAAGACACACGGAGTACCCGTGAGCCCGGATTCAACTGCTGGGTTGCACTCGCGCGAACCGCGTTCAGATGCGCCACTGAGGAAGGTAGAGGTCCGGCGGCCGGCGGGGCATTGCAACGGCAACCGTGCTATTGTCGGCACCGCATCGCCAACGGGCCGGCTGCCGGGGTCATTCAATGCCCCTTGTGCATCCTGGGCGTTGGAAAACAACGGACACCTCTTGTCCGGATACTCGAAACGGCGAGGGACTTGTCCTCTCAGCCAATCAGAGTTCATCCCATGCTGTGCTATTTAGCCGGCGTGTTCGATGCACCCCACAACCCGGTTGTCTCAATGAAACAATGCCATCACACCCTAACCCAATTGTAGATGGTCAGGGGTTGCCTTATGCGGATCGATGTCCCGGCGATGTGCCTCCAGCAAACCAAGTGGGCACTTTGTTCCGTTTCTAAGCCAAGACGTCGGACTCGTTGAGAATCCTCTCGGATAGCTACCGAAGGGTTGCGGCTTGAGGCATGCCCAGAAAGAGACGACCCGGGTTTCTGAGAGGCCTGATATTAAAAACGTGGGCAGCTTGCCAACGGACGTCAGTGGCGTTGGTTTGAGCAATTAATATGCACGATCCAGCTTCGATAGGTTGGGGGGTGTGCGTGGCCTCATCGAACCCGCACGCGTGACAGACTTGTACATATACCGTGACATGGCCCGACACCACCCATCCGTGAACACTATGCTTTCGGTTGCCTCGGTGCCCGCTCGCTTATGAAGACGGAAATAAGGACCACGGGGATGGGACATCTGTGTAAACGGAAAGGGTGAGAAAGGAAACACAGAAAAGAAAAGCAGGAAGAAGGAGGGAAGGATTGGGAGTGAGAGAAAGAAACTCCCAGCGTCTAGGTGGAGAAGTAAGATAACGGAAAGTACTAGCACAAAGGCAAAGCAAATGGAGATTGCTTACATGCATTTCATTGCCGTCGATGAAACGTGAAAGCGGTGAAGGAGGCGATGGTAAAGTCCCAGCCAACCCCAAGTCTCTCAACATGCCGTCGCCTGGGTAAGCAAGGGAGCTTATCAGGTTAGACAGGGTATCTCCCTCCATCACAAACTCTGAGAATACCACGGAATGTCATTCTAATAGTGCAACTCCGCTAGATTAGACGCGGTAAACTGAACTTCAACGGCGCTGAGGCCATGTCCCGCCGTTTTTTCGGCCTGGCCAGGCTCTTCCCGTGCCCCTTCTCGACTTCTTACCTACCTACCTTAGGTACCTGAATCTGAGCCTTGAACTCAACTCCCACTCAAGCATCACTAACCCACCGGCCGCATCACTCAAGCCCAAGCCACTTGAATTCCAGAAACCCATACCATCATCGGGGCAAGAGATTGCCGACCTTCCAATCCTCGCCGGCCTTAATCTCGAACCCATACCCCACAGCCCCAGACACGCCCAGCGCAGTCTCGGGATACCTACGACGTGCCATCACCCCCCCCCAGGTCAGCCGGCCACACCCCACTCCATAAACCTATGTGCCCACCAGCCCGAGCAACCTCGCACTGCCCCGTCACATCAAACAGCGCGTCGTGGTGGTAGCAGCGGCGGCGGCGGCAACGGCAGCAGCAGCTGAAGCAGCCCTGGCGCGTGACAAGCAGCAAGCAAAAGAGGACGGGCAGTAAAGTCGGGGCCGCGGGCAGGGCGGCGGGGTGGGCGCGGAAGGGGCTGCGCGAGGGCGGACCTGGCCCGGAGACGGTCGAGGAGGGCGGAGTTCTTCTCCCTGTTTACTGGCCCATGCCGCGCTGCTGCTGCAGGAGCATGCCTATCTAGGGCAGTCAGTGGCTTCGTGGAGGAGGTGGCGAAAATGTCCTGGCGATGGGCGCCCTTGGGCAGGGTTGTCTGGTGTTTAGGTAGGGTCCCAAGCGCGCGCCTTACATGCACTGTAGGTTCACGTCGTGTGAGAATAGTTGCATTTACAAAGACGGCGCCGGGGTTGAGTTTATGGTCGATTGGCGAGCATATTGTGTAGTAGCCGGGAATGAATCGTGGGTTGCATCGAGGCAATACAATGGAAACCGCGCAGGTTTTAGGTACCTTATATCGGGTTGGTTTGATACCCTTCAGCAACAGCGCCTCTACAAACCGAGCGATGGATATGAATATGCTTGAAGGTAGGTAAGAAAAGACAGCGTTTGGAAAAAGAAAACAACCCCCCTCTTCCTTTTCTTTTTCTTTTCCTTTCTTTGCTTTTCTTTTCTTTTTTTCCTTTCTTTTCCTTTTCCTTTTCTTTTCTTTCCTTGTCTTTTCTTTTCTCTCTTTTTTCCTTTTTTTCTTTCTTTGACATCAACTTAGTATTTACTTAGAGAACCTCCACCACGATTCTACGATACAATAGCCCGTTTCCGAGTATGGAAGTTAGACTTTTACGCTGTCCTTAGCATGCGAACGAGTACTTTAAAAATCGTTGGCAGACACCTTTTTCAACTAGATGGGCTATAATGAAGCCTACATTGACGCCCTCGTGGTACGCAGGCTGATCCTCCCTCAATATGAACGGATAAAACGCCTCGATGCTTCCTCCTCGAGATCTAAGGGCCTAAGACATGTCGAGTCCGGTGTAGTCGAAAATCCGAGCGAAGTGGTCCTCACTATGTGGGATGAGTAATCCTTCCAGGTGCGCCTCCATATTGAGCTTCTTGCAGGGAGTGTTGCGCGGTCAACGCCGGGGAACTTTGCGTCAATGACCCTGTAATTGATCCTAACCTTTCTCTGAATCAGAGGTTTGATCATCGCCAGAGGGCCCGTCAGGACAAATGGTATATCTTTTGGTGCCCTGGCTACGTGGACGAGGCCATTGTCCCCAACCACGATCTTGACGGGGGCAGCACCATTCGCGGGTTCGAGTGAGTCGGTCTCGCCTTCGTCGTTGGAGTCGGCAGAAGGAATTGGGTTGTAATCTTCATCGAAGATCACGGCGTCGTCATCAAACGCCTCTTCGTCAAAGCCCTCTTCGTCAGGTACCGGCTCGCTCTCACCACGTTTACCGTTACCAGTAATGACACCAGGCTCTTCCTCTTCTTCATCCAACATTCCCTTGGGGCGCTGGGTTGGACGGGAGGACCTCCGCGGGGTATTCTGTGTCTTTGGCGGCGATGGGGGGCTTGTGGGCGCCAAAACGGCCTTGATTTAACGGCGAGATCGCTCGAGGAGGGGGGGTCGCGGGCGCCAAAACCGCATTGGTATAGCCACGGGTCCGCTCAGCTGTGGGAGGGGTTGTCGGCGACGGGGCGGCCCTACTCTCGCCACTGAACCGTGTGGCTCCACGAGCGTTGGCTCCCGTAGGTGGCGCGGTCGAGGAGGTGAGGCTGTACTGGTTGGTGATGGATCTGTTGGCGGGGGCGGGGGCGGCTCTCTTGGGACGACCTGGCGCTAACACAGGCATTAACAACACAGAGCTATCAATACGAAAAGGTGTTGGTCCAGACCTGGGCTAATCTCCACTTCAGTTACCGTTTCCTGAATTCGGCGACGTTTTGCCACGGCAAGAGGGGCAAGCATCTCGTCCAAATTGGGTAGGTTGAACTGCTCGGTGGTGGCCCGGCTGGCGGCGGCAGCTGCGGCTCCCTTGGGGCGAGGGGCTTGGTCATGGTTAGGGGTTTACAGGAAGCGGTGGAAACGGTCACGGCGTCCTTACCTTGGGGAGTCATCTTGGCGAGGGGGACAGAAAGGGGAGTTTCAGGAGAGTGCGGCCACAAATAACGAAGTCCGCTTCTGCGGATGCGGCGTTGGTGTGAAAACACCTAGAGAGAGCCGACAAGGACAGCCAGGCACAAATGCAAGACAGACGGGGTACAAAACTTGGTCGTGATGATGTCGTTCGCAATGGTAGACATCTACGGGAAGACAGAGACCTGACCGCAGCGGAGATCACGGAATTCCGCCCCAGGGCCCCACTTGATATCTCGGGCCATCCCGTGAATTCGAAAGGCACAACTCAGAAAATCTTTCTGCGCTTCGAGGGCAGGAGTGACGGGACTTCCAGGCGGGTTGGCGGTGGTTGTCCTGTGCTCCTTCCTCAGCATCGGGTCTCGGCGCCTCCTGCCCGGCCTTGACGCGAGACCGACTCCATGCCTGAAAAAGATGTTTCCACCTTGCAAAGATGGCCCGTCATGTTTGGCCCAAGTTGTTCACTCCCAACCTGGTGGAACTCAGGAGGTCCAGGCTTGGACCGAGAACGATAGTGGACGTCGTTGTCGTGACTTGTCCTGTAAAAACGCACTGGTATTCCCAATTCTGCAGGCTGCGGCCTTGTGTATTAATGACTGTCTTGCAGACCTCAAACCGGGCCCTTGGGGAAGGCGCGGGTTCGGTAGCGCCAAAACTTTGGTCGGTCACGCAACGCAGAGACGGTACCCGGTGTGCCGCCCAAGACGAGATGGTTGTGGAAGGTGCGCTTCGTTCTGCCAAGGAGCATACCTAGGTAATTTTGAATGATCCGAGTCTGCAGTGCACCTCGGCGGCATCCATATGTCCAGCCGTCGGGCACCATTTGGCCCGTTGATGTCTATCTTATGGGTGTTAATGTTTGCGGCAGAAGCGGGCCACAGGTTGCGGCATCGACCCATGGTACGCCTGCAAGGGCGCGTCGATCATGAAGGCCGGCTAAGCTTGTTGCTGGTCGGGTGGATGGGGCGGGACCATGAAGGGTATACTGAAGGCTTGGGGGGTTTGCTTGACGTCGACTGCGAGGTTTGTATTGGGAGACTGTATATAATATCGGCATCTAGCGTCATACGGTTGTTGGTCTTGCGCCAGAGATGTAGATATGATCAGCCAACAACCCCGCCCAACATTGTCTCTCCTTCTACTCACAACTTAATACCCTCTCCATGGAACGCTGCCCTCTGTTCCTCAACATTTCCACGATTTACATCTTCCAACAGATCTCGACGAGCTCTGGCAAGCACGATGTGTTCCACTATGTCCACAAGAACTGGCGTCTCCCTGTAGAGGACGAAACAACCATAATGGCCCAAGGTTCGTCGCGCTCAAAGTGTTTGAACACCTTTAAAACCGTTCACATATAAACTAGGTTTTGTTCCTTTTATTTCGGCGAGGGGTTGAACACTGCCCCCCCGTCATCGCCCAGGACAAGAAAAATATGTGATTGCTCGAGTTTCCACCATCTGGGTTTAAAAGCCCATACGCCCGCACAAATTCAGTTATCCTATGAGGGTAAATGCTCTCGCAGAAGACCCCCAACCTTGTATCCTAGAGTCAACGCTAGACCACGTATATAGGAGCAATTATGGCCAGCAACCAGCCCACCTTGAACCCTTACATGTACAGACACGAGTCAGAGGAGTTTGCAGATTCGGTAGCGAGGGCACTGAATGCTTCCAACATTCCATGCGTCCTCTGGGGCCAATATCTTCTCTCGCTTTGGGGGGTACCGACTTCCACTCCCGTAAGTTCCACTCAGTACCCCGGCTTTTGTGTGGATCGCTAACATCCACAGACGCTCGACTTTATCATCCCAGACGCGAGCTTGGCAGCTGCGACGGAGGTGATGACGACTAGTACGCAGTTCACGCGACCGCTTCACGCGTGTCCGGACACTGGAACATGCCACTGGATCCCCCCTACTAATCGCAAACCACCCCCGTCGTTCCACCTCCATATCCAAGATTCGGCAGATACCCCCGTGGTGCGCTTGTTCTTACAGTCCGAAACCCTCTGGATCCTGCCGCCTTTCAACGCCTCCCTCGCGAACCCCAGGGAGCACCCGCTCCCACCGTCCCTAGTTCTGGCGTGTGACACGACAGTAGTGCCACGACCCCGGGCGGGTGAAGGGGGTGGCGCCTTCCTCTCGGATGAGACTGTTGTTCTCGTCCTCAAGCCAGAGATTATGGTAGAAGCTTATATGCGCATCCTGGTACGGGACATAGACACGCCGCGTTGCAGCTACGAAAACTTGAACTACATGTTGCAATACGTCGAGGGACGCCACTTCATAAATCATAAGCTGCTTTCTGCCCCACTTAGCGACGTCTACGAGGATTTGAGGGATGATACCATGCCCATGCCGGATCTTATGGACAAGCTAGAAGATGTTGGCGTTGGACTGCCGCCGGTGTGCTACGAAGGTAGGTAGTACTTGTACATGTAGGTAGGTACCTCGCCTTTTGAGGGCTGCAACTTTCTAGACGTGGAAAAGTCCCACCACCAAGACAGCAAAATGAGGACGAGCACAGTACATGTAACCGAGCCTCTTATCGCAGCAGTCTCCTTTCTGGCCTTGTTTCTTTGAAATAGGCCGCAAATTATCGCTTATATTTTATGCAAATGTTCCTCCTCCCACTTGTTCGATCCCTTCTTCCCATAATTAATTTATTGCCGGACAGAAAATCCATCCCGCCTATTCTGGCACCCCGATCCTCGCCCACATCCATTTCTGCTCGCCCCCCCTATTGCACTTCAACATGGCTTCGTCTCTTCAACAAACCGCACTTGAGGTTATCCTCCAGCAAATCCCCCGCTGGGCTACAGTCAACATTGACGTCATTGGTGGTCTCGCCCGGCTGCATCACAACCCTGCTGGCCGAAGCACTGGGGTAAGTGGAGTCTGAATCACACAGTTAGCTGATGGATTGAAGCTTACATGGCATGCAGGATGTGAACTTCATCGTCGAATGCCGAGAGGACGAGACATTCGACGTATCGACTTTGATCCGACAAGACCTTGAGTCTTTTGACAGCACGGCCTTTTACCAAGGAGGCGATGGATTCCGCCACAGGCAGCCGGCATCCCATGATGGTCAACAGACATCCCACCGTGTCCCCTTTTTTGGCAGAGCATGCGTACGTCCATTCCGCACAAAGTCCAGTCGTTCCCTTTTGCCCAATTCCCGGTCTCTCCCTTTCCCTGAGGCCTGAACACTTCAAGTTGCTTTCGGGACGGCAACAGTGCGCTAACCTCTTCAACTTCCCTGCAGTTTCCCTACATCCCGCCCTCGCTGCAGCAGGTGCAACGCATTCGCCCTGGCGTCGTCCCTTACATCCAACTCTCAGATCTCGTCGTCTTCAAGATGCACTGCTGCGGCCTGCGATCGGAAACGCAGAGCAAGTTCGATGTTTTGGACGCCCACGAGATGCTTTCCGCGGTGGGCCAACCGCTCATCCTCACCCCAGAGCAGCAGGATGCCGTGATGGGTAGACTTGTCGACATGACGACGCACGGCCCGCGCCACGTCACAGCTCAGTGGTGGCGCCAGCAACTGAGCCTGCCTCCCAATTTCAACTAGGAGACTGAAGAGAAGGACCGCGGGGGCGCCGATGGAGGGGGCGAGGAGGAGCAAGACAAGTGAGGGGAGGGTGGCGGGGAGGGTGCACATCATTCCACATCTATCTTTGTCGTCCCTCATCTGTCTTCGTCTGCCTTGTTCTCTCCGGTGTTCTCTCGTCAACCCTGCGGCCAGAGGCGATAACTTGGCGGGCCATCATAGAGGCTGAGTTTCTCATTGGATACGGTTTTGACAGACATATCATCTGATGATGCAGCTTAATACACCATTCCCCACCATCAACGCTCCCCGTGCAACAATGACTGTGACTTTGTACATGTACCCCGCGCAGCACCCATAGAAACACTACACCGCAGCTCTCCACCCCTGGGCGCTAACCGCTAAGAGTGTACTGGGACTGCCCACCCGCATTGCCCCAGCCCTCCGTAGCCAAGACCTGATAGTCATGCGAGCCCAAGTTCAGGCCTGCCTTGGACCAGGCGGCGAAGTGGTTGGCCATGGTGACGGTGCCACTGCCGGGCCGCTTGTCGACGCGGTTTGAGATGTACTGCCAGAAGGTGGCCGTGCCTGTGATGGACGGCTGGTTGACCTGCTGGTGCTTCCAGATCTCGTACGTGCCGCCGTCGCTCTGGAACGTGCCCAGCTTCTGGCCCTGCGCCGATCCGGCTCCGTTGGAAGTCCATTCTTGCACGTAATACTCCACGAGAGGATTGCGAGTCCAGCCGTAGACGGAGACGAGCACCGTGCCCGAGTTCTGCGTCGTGCTGCCGGTGAAGGTGATGTTCCTAAGGGCATCAAGGTCGTGTAAGTCGTAACCCCAACCCTAAGAAAAGCTCAGGGGTAACGGTGACTTACCTCGCCGTGCCGGTCCTCCAGCCCTTCCCGACGACGAAGTCGCCCGCGCCAGAAAAGTTGACAGAGTAGCCGTTGTTAGTGGGTTGGAAGTTGACGTTGCCACCGGTCTTGTAGTTCTGGTTGTAGTCCAGCTGGCGGCGGGCGAGGTTGAGAGGTCCAACCTCGTAGTCAGGGGCATCCGGCCCATATGTTGCAGCCGCTGGAGCAGCGACGGCGCCGGAAATGGCCGCAACGAGGACGGTGAGGCAGGAGAAGGCAACCATGATTGCAATGCAGGATGAGTTAACAAGCTAGAGTGCTAGAGGATTTGGGTCTTTACCACAGGACCGAGGACGACGCGCTTGATTTATAGTGGTGAAAGGGGTGTGAGCTTCTGGCTTTTCCGTCGGGACTAGCCCCTGGGTGCGGAGGACGCATCCGTCTGTAATTCATCTGGAAGAATGCCAAAGGCTTGTTTCCGTGCCATCTCCGTGATGAAAACCCTCCGGGAACCCCAGGTAAATGGTGTGATAATGACCGTAGCACACCGAACTCCCATCCGGAACCCTTTCGGGAGTAAGGATAGATCGGTCTCCGGGTAGTAGGAGGAACGTGCGCGCCGCGCATGAGAAGGTTCTTGGGGCCTCATCCTTGTCCATGTGACGGAGTGGGCGCTTGAGTGTCGCGATGCTTGGCGGGTGTTTTGCGCCGCCTTTATCCAGAATATAGAGGCCGCGTAAAACAAGCCTTTGGTGGGACGGCACGAAATGAAGTTTGCGGGGCCATGCCGGTAATTTGGTTGCACCAGGCAGGAGCGGTATCCCTATAACTTCCGTTCACATCGTTTCAGTCTCTCCCCTTGTGTTGGTTAAATGCGGATAATTACTGTTGGACGCTTCCCCGCCTTGGTATGCGTCTCCCCAGCTTCTTCACCTGGGGGAACCAGGTTTCAGTTGGACAGCCAAGAAAGCTTGTCTGGACCCAGCCCAGTGGAAGAAGGGTAGAGATACAGGCAAGGTTCTCTGGGCTCGGCGCTGGCCCGTAACACCCACTTAGTAGCCAGGTTTCACTTTCCGAGCCCATGCATGTCTTATAGAATGGGCAAGGAGGGCATGATCCAAAAATGCCAATCTTCTAATTCGGCACAGTATAACGCCCTTACAGAGCTATGGCAACCTTATGGGATTAGGAACTGGAACCCTGGTGACCAGTTGCTTTGCGAGGCCTAATAACACCGCAAAAGCACCAATCGGCGGAATTATCATATTCGTAAGAGAATTATTCCCTCCGGCTAAAATATACAGTACAACCAGGTTTTCGCATCCAGGACGATCGGGGGCGGAGCTCCTCGCCCGTTGTATCCGGGCCAAATCAGGGGGCGAAGCAGCCCCCTGAGCCCCCCTGAACCAACGCCCTCTGGCCACCAAAAAAAGGCAAGATGTAAAGTTATACATTGATCAGAGGAAAAGTAAAGATGACAGCACGAGAAAAAACAGAACGTAAAAGGGGAAAAATGTAAAAAGGAAATTGCATAATCAGGTAATTATAGTTAAAAGTATGACCGCGCTTAATCGCGGTTCTTAACCAATGCACGAAAACGATTGGCGTATCAAATAGCTTGATTAAACGGCGAGTCACCTCACCCAAAACTCAGAGCCTCATATTCCCTAGCGTGTAGTCCAGAGGCTGGTGGCCGAAAGGGCGAGGAAAGTCGACTGCCATCCTGTTAACGTTCTGGTTCGGCGCCTGCCCTTGCATTAAGAGACCCGGGTCCTGCTCCTGCACCGCGTAACCCATACGCCGAGGGACAGCATGCCTCTGCTCCCTCCTCATCTGATCCCTAAAGGCGATTAGCTTCGTAAAACTGATGCCATTCACCGTGTCCGCCCGAGGCGGGCCGTTCCGGAAACTAGGGTCTTGCCGGAAAGGCTTACCGCGGTTGCCGGCCATGCTATCGATCAGCCTCGCCGTGTCGGAGGGATTGCGAGGCTCGTAGGCCTGGGACCGGGAGACGCCGCTACGCCTGTGGTCGTCGAGAACTTGGCCAAGCACCGCGGCGATGCGGCTGGAAATGTTGGCCGATGCGGTCTGGTGCTTGGGGGTTCGTCTCTTCAGCTGCCGCATGAGACGGCGAAGGTCAGCGGGTTTGACTTGCCAGAGGAGAGGGTTCCGGGTGGAGTTAGCCATACCATTTCGCTCGAATGCGCGCTGGAGCCGTGGGAAGCCGGAGGTCTGGGCCTTGGGTTTGTGGGGCTCGATGGGTGAATCCAGGCGCAAAGACGAGAGTGCATCGACAAGAGTGTTGGAAGCGCGGGGCTTGGAATGCTGTAGCACCTTCCTGTTCCTCTGGTAACAAACTTTCCTTCGGCCGTTTCTCATGATGTTGACGTGATTTCTTGGAGACGGTTTATCGGAAGGAGAAGGGTGTGGGTCACAACGGCGGTATTGCGGGAAGGAATAGAGTTGGGTTGTATGGCAAAGAAGTTGTATATATACCTAGGTAAGTTTTGCAAACAGCGTGTCACGACGGACTCGTCGTAGAAATCTCATCTTGTGAACAGATCAGCTGTCTTCCCTCATCCTCGTGGTTCGAATCTCATTCCTCCTGTGTGTGATCTGGCCGTGTCACACGACCTCTCCGGGTCTTAAACAGCCGCCATAAATTGGAAGAGTTGTCGTGTTGGCGCGGGAAACGGCCGTTGCGGCTTGCTCGCAACAAACCGGACCAATTGCAACAAAAAAGCATCATATGCCAATCCTCAGCACCAACTGACGACTGTCCATATTCGACCTAATGTTGCCCAAAGTACTTTGCTAAATCAGTTCACGTGAAAGGAGGATTGTCTAAGAATGTAGTTTAATGCCTACACTGCCTGCTAGGCACTATCTCTTCATATTCACAAGCAATGAGGTTGTTCTCCCATTATCGCCTTAACTTTTCCTTTATCCTTAGAATTCCTTTCCTCTTGTTCTGCTCTCCGTGTCACATCTGTCATCGCCGCCGATAGGCGCGTAAAATTGGCACCGACAATGAGTAAAACGTGTCGACAAAACCTTAGGTAGGTAGGTATGTACCTAGGTAGGTAGGCATGGTGGGTAGTATTGTCCACAGTTTGGTCAATCAGCAAGAGACTACAACACGACTTCGCCCACACATTGCTTCACCCAAGCCTCGACTACGTAAGCAGTCGACTACGTACTACACGTTGATGACTCCTCGACATCACGATTTCTGCACCTGAGTCCGGGGCTGGCAAGGCTCATGGGCGATCGACTCCCCGGCCACAAGCGTATCATCCCCCCGGAAGCCGATCCTTCTCAAAGACTGTGAAATGTCATTAGCGAGTTCAAACCCAACTTAAGCGTCAGATAGTTGCAGTGAATTTATGAAACGTAGCCTCCTTCATCTTAGCAAACGTCCCAGGGAATTAGTAATACATCTTAAAGGCCGAGAAGCAGCCATATCTGGTAAACTACTGCCGGCCGATGTCGGCTATGCTGATGGCATTACTAAAGGTGAGGGCGGTTAAGAACTCAGCGGATCGAGCAAACAGCTGAAGGACAACAAGTGCCTATGCCGCTCGGCGTAGGCGAGATACGCTGTCAATCCTCCGCTCATCGCGTTTCTGTTGGGCTTATGGAATCCGGCCCAAGACAAGTAGGTCGTCGAGCCGAACCACTACTGTGTAAATAGGCCTTGAATGCACGTTGTTAGCAACCGCTTCTGCATACCCTTAGTGCGCGCGAGGCTGAGCCACGAGCTGCCCGGGCTCGGCATCTCAATGTTGAGCGCGGCTTCGATTTGGGCCAGCTCGGCCTACACTAACCTGGTCTGTTGGCTCTAGCCGTGCTAGCTCTCGCCGTGGTTTTGCACAAGGAGTTGCAGGGCCTCAGGGTTGTGGCCCTTAGATACCCGCCGGTGGGGAGATTCGGGCACTGAGGACATAAAGACAGTCTGGATTGTGGGGGGGGGGGATGGGCCAACCCCAGTCGATTGGGATGTTTTTCGTCATGGATGGATACTTGTACGGACATCTGCCCGCCAAAATGGGAACCCCGAAGGGAGAGGTCAAGGCGATCGGTTGCCGGCGTACGACACAGATGCTGAGGGAAGTGGACTGTGGTACACCCTGGTGGATCTTGGGCATGTCTTTGGATAACCCAGCTCTCTGATCAACTCTGGGCCAGAAGTCAGACAGTAAAGAACTCCAAAGCCGAGAAGATGACGGCGGGGGCCGCAACGTATATGCCGGCTAGATGCCTTCTTTCCTATGTTGTCACCTGGCATGGAGTGGGGTTAGAAGGGACTAGCCGTTAACTGTAAACTCTTGGATCAGTGGCTCGGATACCAAAATAGAATAATCTACGACTCTAGACCGCCGCCGCCTAACGCGTCGTTGACGACGCGTATGAAAAGGGGTAAGAGGGAGCCCTGGGGATTCTTGGATTCTGGGACTCTTGGCTGTCAGTACGGGCATGCTTTACTCTTGGGCACATCGTTTTACAGTCGATCTACGTTGGGGAGACCTTTTATGGCGTCAGGTGCCTCGGCGTCGACGTCAACAGGTCCGCCTGGACCCAACGGCGGCTGGGGCCAATCTCAAGCCGACCGAAAGGGTCCGCGCCTCTGAATTCGCGCCCCAAGGGCTAGTTCGTCATATGCGAGCTCTGCAGCGACGAAGGCCGGCCCGACCCTAACCGTAGCCTCTAGAGCGACGGCTTCACCGCCAACCCGGCCGACCCGTGGTACGCCGGCCACAAGATCATCCCCAAGAAGGCCTCGACGTTTAGTACATGTACACAGACGGCCAATTCTTTTGTCCAGTATTCCCAGTCGACCGCATCGACCAGGCCATCCTGACCGTACCCTCGGGGTCAACATCGTCAAGACGGCGGGCCCGCAACCCTGTGACGCAGCAGTGCCGGCACCATTGCCAAATAGTTGTTTGACTACCCGGAAGGTTGCAATTCGAAAATGGTCCTCCGCAGTCACCCGTGCTCCAACGGCACCCACGGCCACTTAGAGTCAGCGACACAGGTGGCCTGGGCTAGCGTTATCTTTGACTCGGCGGTGGGCGAGGTTTGTGGTGTCCTCTTGTGTGCGGCACCCCTTTCTTGTGCGTTCGACGACGGGCGACGAGAGGCGATTGTTCCACGCCATCACTAACTCCAAGGCCAGTTTCAAGGACTCTTACAATCATTATTAAAGGATGGAAGGTACATTTTCCAAGACCCTAGAATCAGGCGACAGACAAGGGCGTAACGGAGGAGCAGGCTATAGCTCTTATAGACGGCCATTTGGTGCTATATGATTCTAACGTGCTGGATTATGATACATGGTTGCTCCTATATATAGGTAACCAAAGCCCTAGGTACCAAACATTGAAGTCAATTAATCGCACATACATATATCGCCTTTATAGCGCTCAATTCCCTGAAACGGGTAGGATACTATTGAAGAGATTGTAACTTATAATTTGGTTCAAATTGCAGAGTCGCAAATAACCAGGGTATCTAGGATCAAAATAAAGCAGCTTGCCAATGGCGTGAGTGCTTAAGGTAGCCCGAGGCGGAACTTTTACAGGATTTTGAATTAGTAACATGGGAAAGAACCAGTGTCCCTTCTGGGCTTAAAGTGACCGCCGAGTTTGAACTGACGACTTCTACCTCCATTTACAAAGGAGGCGGGTTTGCCTTCTCGGCGGAGGGCTAAATGTCCGGGAGACAGGCGTGAATAATGAGGTCGACTCCCGCAGCCTGGAAAGAGGCGCGGATGGCCTCCAGTTCCAATATAGGGGGGGGGATGCCCCCCAAGTCCTCATCTTCCCGAGCCCCGTCTTCCGAGACCTCGCTTTCCGAAACTTCACCTTCTGCGATGCCATTTTCCGGTGCTTTATAATCCGACGCCACGCTCCTCAACACTTCATCTTCATCTTCTAAACCTCCATCTTGCAATGTTTTATCATCAACGAGTCCACCTTGTGAACCTTCCTCTTCGCCAGCGCAGTTATCGGCATCGGAACTATCGTCATCGGAACTATCGTCGTCAGAACGACCGCCATCGGAGCTCCCGTCATCGGAGCTATTCGCATCTGAGCTATCCTCATCAATAAAGTCAACGTCGTTGGCGTCATAGACGTTGATCTCGATGGTGCGCAAATTTTCGTACCGCCCAGCCTTAACGGCACTTAATAACCCCCACAAGGCAGACCCGAGTAGGTAGTTGTACCCACGAAGCTTAAGCTCGCGAATTGAAGAAGGGAGGGTTGAGGTAAGTAGATCTGAACCTTCGCTAGGCGTGAGCCATTCGTCGTCGGCGAAGAAGGATGCCTCGGCGCATAAACTTTCCAACACGCTCATCTCCCGCAGGAGAACTAGGCCGGAAAAAGCAAAATGGAAGAGCCTTGATTTTTCGGGCGTCGTGTAGCTCAGGGTTTTGAGTGTGTCCTTCCAGGGCATTAGTTCCCGGATAAGGTCATAGAATTTGAGGCCAGGCTCCCCACTATACCCCCGAAATTCATCGCCTCCTTCCATGTCTTCCCAGCGCCCTGTTCGTCGGATTCTGAACTTACGAAGTCTTGGCCCAACCGCGGCCATGAACCGACGCAGTGAATCGTAGGATAGAGAGGAATTAACAAAGCTTATCTCGGTCAGATTTTCGAGGTGCGGAGGATTGATTTCAGCGGAACCGCAATCATAGAAGTAAACGCCTTCGAGGTTAGGCGCCGCCGCCATGATGGGAAAAGCTGAGGCGAGCGAGGCGTTATAACCTACTTCACAGACGCTGAATGCCAGCCTCTTTACGGAGGTTGGGAACATAGACTGGCCGGATAACTTGAAGATGGCGCGAAGGATCGCCTTGAAGGACGTCACGCAACACACCTTTAAGCACGTCCGGGTGTTGGTGGTTCCAGGGGCATTCCCCGTAGCAACCGCTGGGATACGCGACGTCGACCTCCCGAGTTCGCGGATCTATCGGCCTTAGCGGTTTGTCGACGAGGTGCCAAAGCATTGACTTCTTCTGTATGGACGGGCAGTAATACAAATAGTCTCTTGCTACGGCGCGGAGGGTCCTGTTAACTCGAGATAAGCTGAGGAGCACCAAGTAGCCGCTGCGAAAGGCCGGATCTGGCAGCGGCTCGGGATCGGCGAGATGGTCTTGTCTAGTGTGCCATGATGGCCAGGGGTCTCCATTTCGAAGGCAATGACCACAGAAGTAGCTGCATATCTCCCGTAGGAGTTCCGTGGGTAACGACTGGAGCCTTGTTCTAGGAACTCTGGATTCGGGCATGGCGATGGACTTGTTGAGAACGCTGACGCTGTTGTTTCGTGTCGTTCAGCGTAGGAACTGGTCGGGGATTCGTGCAGGCGAGTACGTAGTTTATGTAGGCCAAATTATAATGACCGATAAGTGCTGGTGCTATTCTGGTAAGGGTGATAGGATAAGTGGGTGATTTACTGAATATAATCCTTGATCCAAAGTGAACACGAGGGCTGTTTTGTGGTATGTGGTCGATACGTGCCGTGCTTTGAGTGAAATATCCCGCAACTACCTCATAGGCAGGCACTCACTGGGACTCTAAGTGCCTAGACAGATATCGAATTGTTGCTTTACAAATCACCAATCGGAGTCGTCATTACCACAATGTCGTAACACAGCAAGGTTGTAGGCAGACATGCCAGATTGGGTGTGGTATGGTATACCCGATGGTTCACAGTCATAAATATACCCTAATTATCTATCAATGCCGTATGCTCACCGGTCCAGTGTTTCGTAATATAATTGGTAACCCCTATTTCTGTAGTACCGTGCCACTTCGCGTTGAAAAGGTTAACCACCAAAGACTTGAATACTGCATTATGGTGGAAAGGGAAATAGATACAATCATGGGAAAGGAGGGCAAGGGCGAAAAGAGGGAAAACAATCAATTGGACCACCCAGCTGGCTAACTAAGGTACAGTAATAGGGAAAGTCGCCGCGCCTCGGCGCAAGGATACCGCTGTAGATGTCCTGAGCTGGAAACGACCCGATGTGGGTATGGCATGTTCACCGGGTAAGGTTTGACAGGTACCTACCTTAGGT
Source organism: Chaetomium tenue (assembly GCF_020726465.1). Taxonomy (NCBI): domain Eukaryota; kingdom Fungi; phylum Ascomycota; class Sordariomycetes; order Sordariales; family Chaetomiaceae; genus Chaetomium; species Chaetomium tenue. Next base: position 2,410,883 of record NW_027117333.1, on the reverse strand, counting down.
GAGGTACCTTACCTAGGTAGATACCTTATCTTGTGTTGTTCAATATATACCGATGTCCAAACAGTACACCTAGTAAGCGATGCTGCCCAGCTACGCTTCCCATCGTAGTACCAGTTTTATAACTCAAGAATCCACCAACTACATTAGAAACTCAAGAACAAAGTCTACCCCCAACGCTTCGAATGAAGCGGCGATGCCCTGTAGTTCTGATTGACTTAGGCCATCCGCATCAGGAGCATTCTCATCATCGGAAGTCTCTTCATCATCGGAAGTGTCTTCATCAGTAGTGTCTTGATCAAAACTATCCTCGTCGGAAGAATAGTATGATTTGGGAAGCGGTAGATAACTTTGATACGAGCGACGCTTCCAGGCCCGAATATCGATCGTACGCAAACGACTGTAGTGACCGGCGCGAAACGCATTCAATAAACCTTGCATGGCAGGGGCCAGTATGCTACCTTCCCCGCGAAGCCGAAGCTTGCTAATGGGGTACGGGAGCATCGAGGAGAAGGTATCTAAAACCACCTGGGGTGTAAGGCGTGGGTCGGGACCATGGACAATTTGGGTGCACAGTGATTCCAATGTCTCAAAGCCCCGCAGAAGATTGAGGCCAGGGGGGTCAAAGATCTCGTGCTGGCAATTCGCCTTGTAGGATAGTTCCTTTAGCGTCCCTTTCCAGCGTGCCAGTAGCCGGAGAAGCTCTGTGGAGCTGACGTGATAATTCCGCGATGCTGGTACGAATCTGAACTTGCGAAGCCTTGGCCCAACCACGCCTAGGAGTTTGGCCAGGGAGTAGGTGGTCGTGCCCGTGTGGTGTAAACTCAGCTCGGTAAGATTCTCCATTGGCGGTAGCTGAAACCCGAGACGTACATCACCGCAAAAGGAGAAATGGATTGCTTCTAGGTTGGGCGCTGCGGCTATGATGGGGATGGCGTTCTCAATCAATGCATCCTCCTCGGGATACAGCTGGCCGATGAAAGCGAGTCTCCTCAGTGATATGAAGGACGCATCACATAATGCCAAGACACTGTGAATGATTTTCCCGAAGGTACGTTCATCAGAATAATTCCACCACGGGGCGGGTAGCAGTCCAAACTGTGCACTTTCTAAGTTCGGGGCAAGCCGCAGGAGTGTTGCGATAAAGATTGCCTGTTGGACAACCCAGGGCCGGTCAATACTCATACAGCCCGATGGGTTGGGGCCGCGTATTGCTCTTTCGATGCGGAGACGCATTGTGTTGGGTGGTGTAGTCAGTTGTACGAGCTCGCGCAGCTCACGGACCATATTGGATGTATCTGAACTAAAGCGCGCCAGCACCGTCCTAGGTCCGGGCATGACCTGGACTTCACGGATTTGCAACGCTTTGTCGGGATCGCTTAACAGGATTTTGATCAGGGACCAAAGCGAGAAATCTCTGACAGCCGGGCAATGATATAAATATTCTTGGGCTGCCAAGCGTAGAGCTCTGTTAACACGGCTGACTTTGGCCAGGTCCGTAGACAATTTCCGCGAGCCCAAGTCTACTTCGCTCGGGTTGCCCCCCTGGTCTCGTCGGTCGTTGAAGGGCCATGGATCTCCTTGTCGTAAACAGTGAGGACAAAAGTAGCTGCAGATATCCCGTAGGAGTTCAGTAGGTAGCGAGTTAAAGCCTCGTGGGGATGCTGTTAGCTCTGTGCTGCTCGGTTCCGACATGTTGACGGATGGATTAGTTGGCCCCGTCGAAGCTATGGTTTGGTTTCCTGGGCAGTAGAGCTTAGCACAAGGAGCTGCCGATCCCTGGGTGTTGTTTATATAATGTAGGCATCATTGGCATCAATGTTGCCCGTATTCTTATGCTCAGTAGGTAGGTAGTGTTTGGTTGAAAGAGGCTCTTGACCATACATGATTGTTGAACAACATTTTCGGTTAGAAATGAGCACAACTACTAGGGCTATATTAGGTGCTGTAATACCGAGCTAGATATCTACTTCTCGGATTGGGAGCATAACAATGAACCCTGTTCATCGTCGCATTTTGTAGGGAACGGCCAGAGAGAGAGATTAAGTGCACCACTCGAATCTGACCAAGCGATAGTATATACCTGGTTAATATAGAGGAGGCGGACGCAAGTAACGGCACAATTGATGCCGTTGGGGTACTTGGGATGATGATAACCATGTATCTCACATGCCCAATTCACTTTCTTCTTTGCAAGTTTCGCAACTCGGCTTGTGCGTGTTTCCAAAATTAACCGCAAACTCTACCAGCTACATCTCGACAGCAAAAGGTCAAGTCTTAGCACTGGCTTCACACATCGTCCACATAGGTATATCTCGACGCATCTCTCCTCAAAACTACCAGGATGGGCCCAGGTCGCAATAACTGGCCCAGGCGCAAACCCTGAACCTAGCCGTCAAAAAGCTGGAGGTAGAGTCTTTCCTCCCTTCAGCATTCGCCCTAAGCTTTCATAATCCTACGACTTATCACCACCAGCACCCAGCCCTCCACAATGCACCTGCACTTGCCGTCATAGCCTACCCAACCCCCTACAACCCCGCACAAAACCCTTCTATAGGCTCGAAGCATCGCTCCCGGGGCCCATCGTGCCAGAAGCGCCGGCGCAGCCCACTCTCGTGTGTAGGTAGCTCGCGCCCCATGCTGCGGTGGCCACTCCTCCCAACATCGGCGCTCACCTCCTCGGCCCCGGGCCACGTTTTGCCGGCTTCGGTATCGCGCGTCCTGGGCGCGGGCCTGGGGCGTTGTTTGATCTGGGCTAGGTGGCCTGGCGAGTTTAGCGTGGTTGGTGAGGTGGGTTGGTCCCGTGTGCGGTGCTGGCGGTTGTTTGGATTTGATGGGTGGGGTTGGGTGGTTCGATGGGGCTATGCCGGTCGGTTAAGTGAGTTTGATGGGTGTTAGCTTCGGGGGTGTTTGCGGCAGGGGGAATTTGCTAGGAAGAAACGTGGAAGGAAAGGCAGAAATATATATTAGTAACTAGAAGGCAAATGGACCGGGGAATATAAGGAGGGGCGTGGCAATATTCGCCGTTTTCATCTTGAGCGAGCACAAGTCGAGGTACGTAGCACCTGAGTAGGGGATTCATCTTCTTCAAAGAGCATAAACTTTGGGCACGCAAATAGTAGTTGAGATTATTACGGCGTCACATACTATCGCCATTGGAACACTCCGCCCATCTCCTATCGCCGCTCCCGGACCGCCCGAAGAAGATCCTCAAACGCCCGGGTATCCCCCAATTCCGTCTCCTTTGCCCGATTGAGAGGGTTTTGGAGCGAGTATCTTCCGCGTTGCGCAACCTCCTCCACCGGGCAGATGGCGGGATCGTTATTGCCAAAGTTCATTTCACCAGTGTATTCCCCCGTGGAGATCCACGGGCTCGGACAAAGTCCCGCATCAAAGACGATATATCGAGACGCTGACATATCCGCGCCCATCTCCTCTCGACGGTCGAAGGTGTTGTGCCAGCGGTGATGCACACAGCCGAACTCCCGGAGGTTGGGCAGGCCCTCGCGAATGCCGTCGTACACCGCCTCCCACGTGCCCGAGAAGCCGAAGACTTTGGAGCCGTAAAAGCCGAACGAGCCCTCGGGGTACTCATGCCAGTCGTGGGTCGGTACACCCCACTCGTTGAATTGTTCGTTCAAGACGCGCAGGTAGGAAACGACAAAGCACCTGTCGAGCCGCAAAGTCCGGAGGGACTTTTGGGCCAGGACCCAGTCGAACTGATCGTGGTGTCCGACGACGAACTCGCCCAGGGTCAAGGTCCTGAGGTTGGGGAACACGAGAACCTTGCCGTCAAAGTAGGCGGGGATGACACCCCAGCACTCCCTGAAGGTCAAGGTCAAGGACGTGAGCTGATGGGCCAGAGGAGGCAGGAGTTCATTTTGAAGGTAAGGCTCGAACGTCTGGCGCTCGATGCGGTCGAGGTCATGGTCGGGCCCGTGTTCGTTGTATTCGTGGGCAACGAACAGGTGTAGCTCGTTGAGGTCTTTCATGACATCTTTATAAAGGTCGGATGAGGTGAAATCCGAGATTGTGACGTTTTGTAGGTTCTTGAGAGTCAGAGATCGAATCGTGCTGGTCCTATTCGCGTTGGCGCGTCGTTTCTGTATGGCTCCAAAAACGGTCTTGAGCGTCTGCAGCCGGTGAGAAATCGACTCGATTTTCTCATCGTCTTCCCACCACTGTGATTCTCTGGCACCTAGGCAGTCTTCGGGGAACCAGATCTGCACCGACTTGAGGTTCGGTAGCTGAGCAATGCTGGTGACGGCGACGTCAAACGGACTGTCCTCCTCAATGTCCTCCGTCACCCAGTCCTCCGCATCGCTTACCGGGTCCTCGTCCATGTCCAGCGCATCGGGGTGGCTCTGAATGACAACGTCCTGGACAACCGGTTGGATTGTCTCGCTGTTGACGGCGTGGGTCCACGGTATGTCTTGCCGGGACCGCACTTCCTGGTCTGGCGCATAATTCAAGACCAAGGTCCGGAACAGGTGTCTTGTTGCGAATTCGTGCCACTGGCGGCAGACAAGACGGGCGTTGCGGAGGTGGCCGTAGTGGATGAAGGATTCGGGATCATCGTCGTATTCGTACTCAAAAAGCTGGCCGAGGACGAGATTCAAGATCTCCGGTGGGATGTCTCTAATACTCATTGCGGGAGTGTTTTTATTGAGATTTGAGAACTTAGGGATGAAAGGGTGTGTGGTTGGGTGAGCTCATGAGTTTATGTGACTTATGAGTTTGTGTGGTGTGGCGGAAAAGAAAAAATCAATCCGACACACTTTTGGTGTTCTTTTATCATCGCACCAGCCCCTTTCCCCTTCCCCCTATTTCTCGGGGCAGAAGATTGCAACGATAGGCAGCAGAGGCTGAGGTGGGGGCTGCCTGGGAGCGCTCGGACCAAGTCTCCGGCACACACGAACCCAACTTAGGCAGCCACGGGCCAAAGCTCAGTGATAGTGCGTTCACTGTTCCCGGCTGGAGCGAATGGTGTTTGTCCGAGACCTGAGGAGTCGAGACTTGGCTGCGTTGTATTGTGGATGGTTGGCAAATTGTTGATTTGATCCCAGTCAGATGTCGTGGGATCTGAACGTTTGTACGTGTGTACCATCGCGGAATGGGAAACACGCCGAAATCCAAATGGCAACGAGGAGGAAAAAGTTAAGGAAAGAGAAGTAAATAAAGTCAAACAAGGAACTAAAAGAAAGAAACCGGGCGACATAAAAACTACGAAGAGACTGGTTGGTAGCCCCCTGTCCTAGGCACGTGACTTCGTGACCAGGTTCGCGCTGAGGCGGAATCACAACGCGCATCCCCAACAACCAGATCAGCACAACCGTTCTTGTTTCGCCCCGCCCCCCGTCTGTGCAGGCCAACGCAACCTCCCCACGACCGACCACGCCAGTCAGCGAAATAACCGCCTCGATCAATCATCCATCCATCCATCCGACCAACCGAGGATACGGCCGTATTTGCTTTTGTTTTCTTTTCTTCCGCACTTGCAATCATCACAGGTCAGTCGCGCTTTCCGTACTCGATTGTGAGTCTGTGACTTGACATTTTGCGCGCGCGGAAGAGTCAGTAGCTAATTGACCATCCGGCAGGCAGGCGGCGGCGACCACTTGTCTCTCCAGTCGTCCATGTTCATGAGCCGCCGCCGCTGGCCAGCAGCCCGCACTCACCGGTATGCCCCAGCAAGGCAGCATTGCGAAGCGACTGGTGCCAGGGCCATGTCTTGGCGAGGCAAACGAGCTAGAGGTAAAGCGCAGGCGGCTTCCACAAGGAGGCCGTCCCCTCCCGACTCCAGAAGGAACGGCTTCCAGTGTGCCAGGTGGAGACGACCGACAAGCGAGGGAGGACCCCCGCAAACAGCAGATTCTCAACTGGATCTGCACTGGACAACACAGGATCCAAGACGACTACGTCAAGCCGCCCCCTGGTAGCGAGCAAAGCGTGCAATTTAATCAGGATGACAACGATTGTGATGCCGACTCCACAGACCAGGAAACATCGTCGACCATCAGTTCAGCGCCCCTCCTGGACCGACTGGTTGGCGCCGACGACGATCTGCTAATACCAACGCCAGCGGCTATCGACCGTGTCTTTCGCGACGGTCGGGCGACGTGGACGCGCTTCCTCAATCTCGCCCGCTCGCTTCCTCCGCTCCGCTTCCCCCCGGGATTTGGAGATCCCTCCATTATGCTCAAGGATGTTCCCGCCCTCCCGGCCGAGTTGCCGAGGAAAGGCTGCCTCGTTGGAAGGCCCCTGTGGCGTATCCCAGACCCTGAGAAGTCAGTTATGGCGTGTGACGAAACGCTGGACATGCAGTATTCGCACGGGCCTCGCAAATTCCTCTACTGTTCGTATCCCAAACCAGTCGAGTGCTGTCTTTATTCAACCCCCCATCTTTCTGGTCATGAGCTCTCGTATACGCAACGAGGACTGCCGGTTCTAGTCATGTGCTGGTCCTACATATTTTCTGTTCGCCTTCTGGAATTGCAAGGCAGGAGGGCCCTCTACTCTCCACATTCCTTACTGCCTGTCTCGGCCAAAGCTTTCAAAACTACACCTAGCACGGCGGCCTTACATCTGGGTACATCTGCGTCCCGCCGACTAGTCAGGTGGCTCTGCGCCATCCTCGCACCCCAGCCAGGTTGGTCTGCGGATACCGGAGACTTCCCGCCGTGGGCTGCCTTTTGTTCTGGTGACACTGCATTCGCGATTGTCACCGTCAACGGGCCCACAGACTTGACCGCAAGCGAGCCGCCACCATGCTCGGCAGAGGCTACTGAGCTGTTGATTGAGTTCTGTGAAATATACGGCTTCCTAAGGCCCCCACAGTCCACCAAAACATGCTCCGAGCTACCACCCGCTTCGGCAGCATTTTTTGCCACCCTCTCTCTCCCATTTTATCGTCAGGATGCCCTTCAGCCCCGATTCCCCGTCCCCTCGCTGAGCCGACGTGAAAATGGTACCCCCGTCATTGAAAATCCCCGCTCCGCCGATGGTATCGGCGTCGCCACAAGCGCTATGGCCGAATCGACTCGGATTCGACAGTATACCACAGACCTTCGATATTACATGACCCTGAGTATGGATACAAGATCCCTCGGCTCCGTTGTGTGGAGTATCTTCTGGCAACCTGACATTGAAGCCAACCTTGTTAGCCCTTGGTTATCTTCTATCAAGCACGTCCTCAATCCACTTCTAGCCTCTCGCGACCTTGCGAAGCTCATCAACGTCTTTGCGTTCCGCCGACCTCGCGTTGCATCCTGGTGGCTGGGGATATTTCTCCTCGGCGATTTCACCATTCTGGACCGGATTTCTCGGTACCTGGATACACTCGAGGAACGCTGGGGCTATGCCTCTGTGTCACATCCTGATATTGCTGTCGCCGCCTGGACTGGGTCGCCGCAGTCCTTTTTAGACGATGAAGCCCTACGGCCATATACCGACCCCGAAGAACCTATATCACGGTCCGACCTTCTCCAACATCGCCACAACTTTTTCCTACAGGACGAGATGTCCGTACCGTTATCGTGGCGCCCGTTTGGACACGTCGCTAAGGAATTTGTGGAGCCAGATATTTGGCCCTGGCTGGACCGCGGCCACGTAAGAGAGTATGTTCACTGGGTGTGGTGGGTCAAAAGGGGGAAGCATCTGCTCCGCGACGTCCAACTCGGCTTTCGACAGGATACTGGCAGGTTTGTTGCGAACGTCCCGGACCACCTCGAAACCGTTCGTGGCCGTGGGCGGATATCCAGCACCGAGGTCATCAAGCTGGAACCCTCAATGGAATCCACACTTCGCATGCTGGGCGATTTTATCATGGAAGTAAACGGCGACCGTGACAGGTGTCTTTTAGCGATACCAGGGGCTACGGACCATCCATGGCTGAAGGACTGGAGGGGGCGTGAGTGACTTCCGCCGTGCAACGGAGGCTGCCGCTGCCAAGGCCGACTTGGGAAAAGCGGCCAGCGAGGTTGGAGACAACCCGGTCTTCTGGCTCGTTCATGGTGAGCGGATCTTCAGAGCCCAGAGAGTCAAATCAGGTGTGGCGAACTTGCGCTTGCCCCGCCCCGGTACTTGTAGTGGCGGGATTGGAGTCCAGAGTCGTGAGCGGGTCGGCGGATGCGTCCGAGAGCTGCGGTATATGCCATTGGTAGGCTACGGTCGAGGAGGATGCTGCATGGGCAGGGGTGGGAGCCGAATCGGTCGCCACACCGTGGCCATGTACAGTTCCATCTTCCATATAAGAAGCTGGGATGTAAGACGCCGCTGTGTAAGGTTCGGTGCTGTGAGACGCAGTAGGGTAGGGAGTGTAGGGCGCCGTTGTGTAAGTCGCAGTGGGCGAGACAGGCACTGCGTATGGCGGCGCGGTTGAGGTATACGCCGGGCTGAAGTAGCCCGCGGCCAAGGACGCGCTCGCGTAATCTGCAGCATGAGCGACCCCGTCATATGCAGGTGCCGATACTGTCGCTGCCGGCGTCGGAAAGGAAGTGGTGTGGTATGCCGTGGTGTCGTATGTCGTGGTGTTCGAGTATGCCGTGGTGTCGTACTCAGTGGTATCGGCCGCATCGTTTTCAGGCGAACGCGGCCGAAAACCCGGATGTTCAGGTTTATATTCGTGAGATGCAAGAGGCCTTGCAGCCCTAGCCTTGTCTGGGTAATATTGCTCTCCACAAGAACAAGGCACCCAGCAAATTCTCCAGCCAACTGCCGTGTCGACGGGCTGACCGCCAGACACCGAGCCATGGAATCCGACTTGGCAGATGTCGAAGGTCTTCTTGCATTTTTGGCACTTGGAATCCCGTTTTTTAGCGTGTTTTCCCATCGGATGGCCACATCTATTGCAAGAGCCCTTGCGTCCCGACTCGGTGGACATTGCGTTTTGAGGGGTACCTGGAGCGTAGCACCAAACGTCAGCAGCCAACAGGGGAGGAGGATATGGGAAAGGGTGTTAGAGGCAACGCACTGTGACAGGGCAAGAGGCCGTCAGCGAGACGGAGATTCAAATGCTTTGTAGTCTTCGATATTGCGCGCAAAAGGATGGGAAAAGGGGTTGGCGCTTTGCTACGAAGCTCGCCGACCGGGCTGGGTAAATACAAACTGTGGCACGCTGGAGCTCCCTGCTCCTACACCGCCCGTCATGCTGGTAACGCCAGCCGAGCCCTGTTGATGCCCGATATATCTTGCGCTTCTGCTGGTGCGCTGGCGAGTGCCCAAAACGGAGTCCTTTTGCCCGGCATTGCGGGAGCAGTGTCCAAGATGAGTTTCACGTGGCATGGGCTGCAGTTCGCTGCCTGGGCCAACCCCCTTTTTGAGGTCGAGGTGTGTTGGGTTTGTCCAGTGGTTGGCTGGGAGCTACCAACATTGACAAGGCTCGGAGCCAACTCCCGTTAACAGCAAGCTCGTCCGACCAACACGGCAAATAAATTCCCTAAGGCCCCCAATCAAGAATACCCCGGCAGCCCGGCTCGGCTGTGAGCCCTCGACACAGACTGGACAAGGCCGTCGAGTCGAGCCATGAGATTGTTACTTCACACTCCATACACCACCGTCTTTTATCTGCAATTTGAGACGATCGCCTCAGTCGCTATTTGTACCCGCTCCACCGCGGTCCCTATTTCGTCCCAGTTCTGAATCAGGTTACCAAGAAGGCAGACGCGGTTCTCACCAATGTCCTCTCCTATTCCCGGGGTAACAGGCGGAGGGCCATTTGTATGTCTCACTTTTCCATCCCCTCAAAGTTAACCCTTTTTCCTGAATCCCCCTCCATAGCCCGACAACCTCACGGTACCCCTTGGTGCCCCGGCATTTGCAAGCGACTAAAGTATCTTGCATATCCTGTAGAAGCTACTATGTGGTAAGATCTAGAAGCTCGTCCGATCCGGATCCAAAGTCTGTGTAGCTCCCGTGACTGTCATCGTACCTAATCCACCCAGCCGACACGATCCCAATCCCCGAGTCCTCATTTCGGTTCTCAGGCGCTGGAATCTCGGCACCCGCTTCCTTGGGACCTCAGGACTGCCTCGGCACAGCCAATGTCACTCTATATCAAGTCAACATCCTTGCTCCATTAAGCTTTCTATCTTCTTTCGGCCGCCTGTTGTTGTGTTTTCCCTTGAAGGAGTCTCACCGTTTCAGCACCTTTCCCGAGGGTCTCATCTGCCTTCCTGTCTAATATAGGGATCTTTCGAGCGTTACTACCAATTTAGCGCCGATGCTGTTTTCGAACCGCCGGTCCTCGCTTACCCCCACATTGGGCTACATGCATTCACGCTAGTGAGGCACCTGTGCGGCGCTGTTGTAGTCATGTTTGGTCCGACTATCGTTCTGGCATCAGCTGCCAAGTTTGATACCTGTACGTAAAAGGTGCTACTTCCACGCTGCCTGCCTTTATTTCTGTTAATTTGGCTCCCAAATAGTGTTTATTTGATCCAACGAATTGCCTCATACGTGGAGTGTTGACCGCAGCAATACCCAACATGAACGCTATGGCAACTCAATCTGGGGCGCCGAACAAACTTCCTACGGATGGCGACGGCAGCCCGCTATCATGGTTCCAGCAGCGACTCTGGGTCCACCAGGAACGAAACCCGGGCGACACCAGCTATAACCTCCCATTCGTGCTGCTCCTCCGGGGCAACCTCAACGTCTCCGCGCTCGAGCAGAGCCTGAGCGCCATCGCCGCCCGCCATGAGAGCCTACGGACCTACTACGGCCTGGCTGGGGATGGTGAGCCGTTGCAGTTCGTGGCGCCCCCGGGGCACGTGCCTTTACCGGCTGTGTCTGTCGACCGGCTCCAGTTGCTGGAGGCCCTGGACCGGTTCCTTGAACACCGCTTCGACTTGCGCCGGGGGCCCATCTTCATCGCCCGCCTGCTGCGGTTGTCCAGCGCCCAGCATCTTTTGCTCTTCAACGTGCACCATATCGCGGCGGATGCGTGGTCTCTTAAGGCCATCTTGCGCAAGGAGCTGCACAGCGCGTACGGAGCATTCTGCCAGGGGCAGAAACCCGTGTTGCCCTTGTTGACGGTCCAGTACCGAGACTATGCGCGACAGCAGCGGGCCTCGGATATGTCCGCCGATCTCGACTACTGGAGCAAAACCCTCAAGGACTACGAAGACAGTCTGGAACTACCGACGACGTATCCACGGCAGCGCAAGTCCGGCACCACGAGCGAGACCTTCGTGTACGAATACCCGCGCGAGTTTTCCCGGGAGCTCGAGCGCCTGTCGCGCGAAAACGGCTGCACCATGTTCATGTGCCTGCTCGCGGGACTGGCTGTCACCATCAGCCGCTACGCCGACAGGGACGACCTCTGCATCGGAACCACGACGGCCAACCGGCCGGATGTTGCGCTCGAGCCGCTGATCGGTTTCTTTGTCAACATCCTACCACTGCGGTTGCGCGTCGACGAACGGAGCACCGTCAAAGAGTTGCTGGACGCTGTGCGCTCCCGGGTGCTGGACGCCTTCGAGCATCCGGTACCATTCGAACGAATCCTCCAAGCTACCGACGTGGCGCAACGCGGCAGCGGGAATCCGCTGGTCCCCATTATCATGAGACATCAAAACTTTCCAGAGGCGTCGCTCGGCGCTGCCCTACCGGATAAGGTGACCTTCCATGCCTACCCAGAGCCGGACGAGGCCGATGAGGGGGTGCTCGAGGTGCTGGATCGGGAGCGTACCGCGGCCCGGTGTGAGATCGAGCTCTCGTATTCCGGAGGCGCGGCGGGGCTTTCGGTCGAGGTTGTGTTTGCTGCCGACTTGTATAACAGCGCGGCCGTCGAGCGCCTGATCCGCCATCATCACATCGTCTTGGAGGGCATGCTGCACGACGCTACCAAATATGTGTTTGAGTTGCCGCTGCTACGCGACTGTGATGTCGACAAGTTATTGGAGCGGAGTGACCGCGCCCTGATGGCTGAGGTCCCGACGGCGTCGTTTGTGGAGAGGTTTGACGAGCAGGTACAGCGGGTGCCGGACGCAGTGGCGTGTCGAGACTCTCAGGGGGGGTGGAGCTACATTGACATCGCCCGGCGGACACATAGCGTCGCACACGCTCTTTCAGCCCATGGCATAAAGCCCGGGGATCTTGTCGCGGTGTGCCTTCCGCGAGGCGGCGAGCTGCTCGCGACGCTACTCGGCATCTGGCGCACGGGAGCCGCCTACGTGCCGCTTGACCCGGCATATCCCACGGCCTACACGCGGCAGATCATTGAGCATGCGGCTCCGAGAACCGTTATTTCTGATGCGAAAAGTCAGGCCTTGCTTGATGTCGGTGACTCGCGGTGCTTACGGCTGGAACAGATGACGGTGACAAATGCGTATCAAGGGCAGCCCATACAACTAAACACCCTCGCGTACGTCATGTACACGTCAGGGTCTACCGGCACGCCCAAGGGCGTCCGTGTACCTCACCGCCAGCTCAACAACTGGTTGTTCTCTTTGGAGACGAACTTACCGTTCCAGCCCGACGAAGTCGTAGCCCAGAAGACGACATCGGTCTTCGCGGCCGGAGTCAAGGAGATGTTCGCGGGGCTTCTCAACGGTATCCCGCAAGTAACCATCGACGACGAAACCCTCCGCGACATGGTAGCCTTCGTCGACACCTTAGCCAAGCACCACATCACCCGTCTCAACATCCTCCCATCCCACCTCGCAACCCTCATGGACCACCTCAACTCAACCAACAAACACCTCCCCGCCCTCCAAATCTGCACCACCGCCGGCGAGCCCCTCCCCAAAGCCACCGTGCTCACCTTCCGCAGCACCTTCCCCACCGCCCGCCTCCTCAACAACTACGGCTGCACCGAAACCAACGACCTCACCTACTACGACACCGCCACCCTCCCCCCCCACCACGACTTCGTCCCCCTCGGCCACCCCATCACCAACACCAAGCTCTACATCCTCGACCACCTCCACCGCCTCACCCCCCCCGGCGTCCCGGGCACCCTGCACATCTCCTCCGCCAGCCTCCCCGACGGCTACCACAACCACAACCCACCCCCCCAAACACCAACCCCCCCCACCCCTTCCGCCTTCCCCCCCACCGCCATCGCCAACGACCCCTTCCCCCGCAACCCCTTCAGCCCCTCGCTCAGCGCGCGCCTCTTCAACACGGGCGATGTGGTGCGCTACCTGCCCGACGGCAGCATCGACTTCATGGGGCGGCGCGATTTCCGCGTCAAGGTGCGCGGGTTCCGTATCGATGTGCGCCAGGTGGAGCGGGTGATGGGGGAGTGTGAGGGGGTGGGGGCGCGGGCGGTGGTCGCGAGGGGGGAGGGCTGTTTGGTGGGGTATTATACGGCTGCTGTTGGGACTGGGACGGTTGATGCTACGGCTACGGTGGGGGAAAAGGGGCGGGGAGGGGTGCAGGGAACGGAGCTGCGGGCTTTTTTGCAGGGGAGGCTGCCCGAGTACATGGTGCCGGACACGTTTGTGCTGCTGGCGGAGATGCCGCTGCTGCCGAACGGGAAGCTGGACCGGCGGGGGTTGTTGGAAGCGGAGGGGGTGCTGCAGGAGAGTGGGGGTTATTATGAGGCGCCGGAGAGCGAGATGGAGAGGACGCTGGCGAAGATCTGGGGGGTAGTGGTGAACATGCCGGTGGCGCGGATTGGGCGGCAGACGCACTTCTTTGAGATTGGGGGGCATTCGTTGTCGGCTATGCGCGTGCTGGCGCGGATTAAGGATGTGTTTCGGGTTGAGTTGGGGTTGTCGGAGTTGTTTGCGGCGCCCCGGTTGGAGGCTCTCGCCGCGGTGATTCTTGCTAGGGTCGGGAGCCGGATGTCGTCTTGGGAGGTGCCAGCCGCGACGGGGGCTCCCAGACCAGCCCGCGGGTTCGGGCTGCTCCACGACAAGGTGGTGCTGGTCACGGGCGGCAGCCGCGGTATCGGGCTTTCTACCGCGTTATTACTCGCCGAGCAAGGGGCCAAGGTGGCCATCAACTACCGGGACAGCAAGGCACAGGCGTTGGGGGTCAAGGACATGATCGAGGCCGACGGCGGGACGGCCGAGGTCTTCGGGGCGGACGTGACGCGCGCTGAGGAGGTCGCCGCTATGGTAAAGGCCGTGTACAGCCGGTTCGGGCACATCGATGTGCTCGTGGTCAACGCACACATCCACTTCCGGCACAGGTCCTTCCTAGAATACGAATGGGCGGACCTGGAACAAAAAGTCTCGGACGAGCTCAAAGCCGTCTTCCACCCGTGCCGGGCCGTGGCGCCAGACATGGTGCGGCGCGGGGGCGGCAGCATCATCGCGCTGTCGAGCACGCTGTCGAAGCGCAGCAACGCGGGCTTCCTCGCGCAGAGCACGGCCAAGGCAGCCGTCGACGCCTTTGTGCGCTCGCTCGCGGCCGAGCTGGGCCCGCATGGCGTCCGCGCCAACACCGTCGCCCCGGGCGTCACCCTTACCGACGCCGCGCTGCCCATGGCGCCCCACGTCAAGGAGTCCGTCGCGGCCATCTGCCCCCTGCGCCGGAATGGCCTGCCCGAGGACATGGCCGGCGCGGTACTGTTTCTGGCGAGTGACATGTCCCGGTTCATGACAGGGGTTTATTTGGCTGTCGACGGAGGATTCACTACGCTGTAGTCAAAGTGTCGCGGGAGATGTCTCGCTTATCGAAGACCGTGGGGGTCAAGTTCACGTTTCCATCGCTACCTGCAGAGATTCTGTGCCACAAGGAGTCAGTAACAGGAGCTAGAAAAAGAAGTTTGGAGGTCGGTTCCACCGTCGATTTCAGGAGTATTAAGGAGGCACCATATGACTGCTTTGCCGCCAAGAAGCGTTCGTTATCTTTCAGGGGTTTTAGAGGAACTTTGCCGCGGTTTAGGCTGCGGTTGTTTATTCCCGGGCCCAAGGTCCTGTAGTTGGGTAACATCATTGGGGAAGCTAGTCGAATAGCGTTCTTGACCAAACCTATGGGATGATAACCTAGTTAGCCGTTTTCCGAGGATTCGGATTGTGGCACAGAGTTAAACTTGGTGGAGGTGAAGATGTAATATTACCCCATGGTGGCCCAGCAATTGGACTCTCGGGACCGACGCGGCGTCAGGATTTCTGGTGTTCCCAGTATCAAGGCAACCCAGTGGTTTGGTGGCAACCAAACACGTTGCTCATGCATGCCGGAGGTGACAGGCGCTATGTGCCTCGAGGTGTACACAGTATGTACGCCTGGTGTGTCTGGGTCGAATGGGATTGGAGGGGTTAGTTCCAGGGTTGTAGCCGTCAAGGTCGTCCCCTGTTATGTCAAACTCTCCCAAGCTTCCCTCTCTCATGCGCTGAGCCATTGTCGCATTTCCTTCAATGCCACCGTCTGTTCATACTTTCGTCCTCGACCAAAACTCGATGTCGACGGCCAGTTTACCCACCCCCGAAGCCAACTTGAACTCTCGGGCAAGTCGAGTGAAAAGATACCCGAATGCACCTATTTAAATTCAAAACTCGAAACCGTCTCTTCGTTGGTGCTACCTTTTGGGCAGCGGCCAGCGGCACATGCGGGTTGTGCCGCTGAGAGCCGTCATCGACTCGTCAACGTCAAACACGTCCTGGTCCAGTCGCTTATCGACCGCTTATCAAAGCATTACATGGTGCCCTCAGAGGGTTAACTCAGGATCTCGCCATGGTGGGACTCTGGGAGATGGGATGGCGACCATGCTGCTCCTGACTCTTGCGTGTCCACCTCGACGTCGACGAACGTCCGGCGGTCTAGGGAAAATAACGTGATGAGGCGGGTCGCAAAGTGAGACAACCCACCATGTGAGCAGCGCTTAGGGCTCGGCACCTGCCTGATCCTGTGCCAAGGGGCGAGCGATGCGACCGGGCCCCTGCAACCCAAGGCGAAGCGAAAGCGGACGCGAATCGTCGTGCCTCTCGGGCGTGCCTCTTCGCGCATCGGAGTATGGGGATGCCGGGGCGCCGGGGTGACGGGCGCTCCGCGGCTAGTGCATGCGCTGCGGCAATGCATGGGGCTACTGTAGGTCGTGTAGACACCGCAAGTCGTGATGGGCTGATGGGGCCGGAACCTGCAGCAGCCCGCTCGCCGTCAAGGGGATCATTTGGAATTGTGTGGGCTCCAGTCCCCTGCGTGTCTCCATGCCCACTGGCTGTGCCCACTTCCCCAGGCATGAGCACGGCCAGAAAGCAGAAACCTCCTGCAGGGCAAGCCTCACGGAGATGCCCGAAGCAATGCTACGTGTGCAGCACAGAGTACGAACTGAGTAACTTTGTCCCTGCTCAATATCTGCAGATGCGCGATATCCTGACGGTTGGTTCTAAGCCCCTTCATCTCTTGCGTAAGGCGAGCAAGTTGCAACCCCCCAATCAAAGGGGCCGACCGGACGGCTGTTCAAGATTGGCCCCATTTGATTTCTCGTGTCCAGCCCAACATCGACATTGAATGACTGGGAAAGCCGACGCGAGGCCGTGCAACTGCAGGGTTCGGAGGGTTATCTCGGAAACTGGAATTCGAGGTTTTGAACATCACCTGGCCGCCGATCGACATGGCACCATCCATCCATCGTGCCCCCACAACGGGCTTTAATGTCTCGGCATTCATTCGAGTCCCACTTGTGCTCGCCTTGGTGTTCCACTCGACCCCCCGGGTCACTGGCGTCAAACTCGCAGCCACGCAGCCCAACAAACTTCCCGAGACTGCGGGCGGGGTAAAGCGGCCCGCCGTCAGCTTTGTGTGTACACGAAATACTTGTACAGATGTAGGAGTTTTTTTTTTTTTTTTGGCAGGGTTTTCTCCTATTTCAAGACCGAATTCGGAGATAAAAGATCTCGGGTATACCGGTTCCCGTGAGATCCATGATCCACTGCGGCCATTTTGCCCACTTTGACAACGCGATTTTGCTCAATATTGAGAGTGTGATGTTACTTTCAGCAGGTGCTCCTCCTCCGTCGATAGTTAGCTTGTGGCGCGAGCTAATGAGATGGAAGAGGCAGTGGATGTTAATTATTCGTCTTTGTCAAAGAGTTTGGCACAGATGGGTTGAAAATGACTCGCGCGTGAAACCAGCGCACGTGCAGGCGCAGTGACGTTTTCTTCCAGGGGGTCCTTGGGAACTGGGGAAACAGATGCAGGCTGCAAGGCCAGATGAGCCAGACTGCCGATGGCTCGCCGATCATAAAATTGATGTCTTAGCCGCAGAAAAGAAGGCGAAATTCAAAGCCCCGAGGGCGCCCACCTCGGCGACTCCTGCCCACGAGATATTAAACCATCTGAAGCGGGACGAGATCAAGCCAAACGCAAAGGCTTAAAACTTCACTCGCTCGCGACTTGGTTGTCATCATGGAAGCGGCGCCCTCGGGGAAATTTGCAATACACTCGACCGGCTCGGGACCGGAACTGTTCGGGGAAAGGAGTGCTCCAAAAGTCTTGACCTTGCGATTGGTTGATGCCGGGCAGTTCCGGCAGCCTGGTCCTGCTTTCTTTTTTTTTAAGTTCTTTCCTTGAGGCACAGCACACATAGCGCGTATCCAACCCGGGGGCCCCTGCGACCGTTCCCCCACCTGCCCGTCAGGGCTAAGGGCTCACACCTTACTCAGTCCAAGATCTATTGTTTCCCCACCTTCCAGGTTCTGCTGCTCCTTTCGCATGCAGGAACGACAGGCCAGGCAACCATTCAGCAACCCCACCGCCACCTGGCGGATAAACATTCATGACCAGCAGAAATCGGTTTCCTCTTTCCACTTCATCCCAACCTGGAACCTCTCTCTGCGGCGAAGGCGTCAAACCCCAAACCACCCCCATCTTGGCGCGTCTTGCACCCCCAAACTCCACCGCCCGGATCGGGGGTCGACCGCCGCGCACAGTTGCTCATTATCATGCCTTGCGATACAATGTTGTAAATACGTATGCACACCCTAGTTACCTCAGGTCCCCGATGTGTATTCGTAAACCAAGGCGGTTCGAGGCTGGCCTGTTTGCCAAGATAAAGGGGCAGATCGGTGATCGATCGGGTTTGGTGCGCACTGGGCACCGTTGCGGGCGACGCTCCGGTCCAGCACGCGAGAGAGTGATTGGCCGTGACAAAACAGAAAGCGAGGGCAGCTTGCGAGCTGCCCGCATGGGGATCTGCCAACTCGGGCGCACAGGCTGGTGTAGTGGCACAGGGGCAGGGCTGGTTGCCAAGGACATTCTGCAACTCTCACCCAAGTCCCCACGAGGGCGGGATCTCCATCCGCGACCTCCCTCGACCGCTAGTCACTTGGTAGGCACAGACGTAACCCCAGTTTCATCTCGGCCTAACGGGGACCTTCTCGGGCAGCAAAGACTTGGAAGACGGAAGGCGGCAAAAGAGTGAGAGTTTGCGCCTCGCGGTAAACAAGGCCCAGCGGTGACGAGTTTCAGAAGCCACAGCGGCACAGAAAGGTTGTTTTTAACGGTCAAACAGGTCGTCGAGGCGAGAAGGAATCGATACTACTCGCGACTTCAGATGCAGTTTAGATATTCGTAGATGTACCAAGATGATCATCGACCACTACCCTCCATCGTTACCCAACATCAGCACATCGGCGGCACATCTCTGATCCTACCTTTCCCTCGACCACCGAGCGTTCTGTTTTAACTACAGACACCCACAAGGGTGCCCCAGACCCTGGCTCTAGTAGGTTGCGTCCAGGGCCTGGCTAGTGGAGTGGACACACCAGACCTGGCCCCTCTCCTGCACGGCAAATCCCGGTAGTAGAGGATGAAGAAGGTACAAAACCGTTAGCCCAGGACGGCAGATCAAGAACCACTTCCAAGCTTTAACTCGACGTGCCGACTGTAACATCCAATTCGAACCGCAGCCCCCATCCACAAAGGGTAGCCTGGAGACGCCATCACAGCCTTCACGATGGACATCATGGACTCGCCGCCGCGCGCACAATGTCTCGACCCCGTGCTGCCTCCCATGCCTCGCAGGCAATCGTGCGACCGTTGCCACGAACAAAAGGTCCGCTGCGTTACAGAAGGGACGAATGGGGCCATGGCTCTTGGGGGCATTGCGGAAGAGGGGGATTCGAACCCGGACGGACACGTTGTCGCAGCGGTTCCCTGTGGGCGGTGTCGTAAGGCGGGGACGGTTTGCGTCTACAGTCGTATGTTCCTCCGACGGATACAAGGGGCTCGTGACAAGCTAACAGCAGCTGAAGCCCAGCTTCGATCCGGTCGTCCACGACGCCGACGAGATGCCAACGTCCCTCCGCCTCGCAAGCGCACGAGAAGGGCCTCGAGGTGTTCGTCCTCGTCCTCTTCATCACACGCATCTTTTCAACCATCGCCACCTTCATCATCCCATACGTTCAACCATCCATTAGGCAACGTTGGCCTCGGCACTTTAGACCACTCCCAAGAATCCACCCACGAGCCTGTCCCGCCCCGGAGGGTGTCCTCTCCCGCGGCGACTTCACCGACCTGCGAACAATTCACTCATCACCACAACCTGGGCCTAGACACCCCACCGCCCACAGAGGACTGGCAAACACCGTCCTATCGCTGCGACAGCACCCAACCCCTGACAAACATGTGCCCATCGACTTCTTTTCCGGCGGTACCGGATATCGCATACGCGCCCCTTTTCCAAGACCCCGCTGCTAACCTAGTTCCGGCGGCCGAGGACATCGTTGGTGGCTATTCATGGGGCTTCCCTGCATCCTCGGACTATTTCCTCGAAGATCTAGCGCAGATCAACCTCCGCATCCACCTTGCGGGGCGCGCCCTGCCCTCCCCAGCGGGGTCACCGCCGCCATGGTCGTGGCCCGCAGCCAACGACGCTTTCGACGCCGCCTGCTCGCTGATCGACGCCGTCGACCAGTTCGCCGCCCGGCGGCAAGTCCCAACGTTCCCAGAGCCCTCATCAAACCCACAAGCAAACAGCGGTACCATCGATGCTGCGCTGGATTCATCGGCGTGTCTTATGGTGCACGCATCCCACCAAGCCCTACTGGGCGTGTTCGAGCACCTGTCAACCGCGCTACTACTCCACCTCGCCGAGCAACAACAACAACATCAAACCCCACCGCGCACCCCACCAGACGCGGCATTCCTCCCTCCCGGCAACACCCAAGCTCTGATCATGACCAACCTAATCAGCCACCTCCTCAACCAACTCGACCGCGCCTTCCTATCACTCTCTAGCTCAACCCCCTCACACCCCCACCCACACCCACACCCCCAACATCAACACCACCACCACCAAACCCCACACCCACACCCACACCCGGGCCACAAACCAAACATCCTCCGCTCCATGGCTATCCCCACCGGGCTACCGCCCCCCGGAACAGAAAACAACAACAACAACAACAACAACACCTGGCAAATAATGGGAAGCGGCGCTCCCGCCGACACACTCTTCAACGAGATGGCACTGAGGCAGAGGAAGGTTAGGGGGCAGGTTAAGGCTGTGGAGCGGTTGTTGGGGCGGACGGGCAGGGATGGGGTAGCGTAGTTTTGGGGTTGGGTTTGGGGGTTTGGGTTTGGTGGTGGTGTTAAGCTGGAACTTGGTTTTCGCTGATGGGTTGGGACTTGTGATGGGTGCGGTTTATTGGGTTGGGGCTGGGTCCATTGGGTTGGGGTGGCATGCAATAGTATTAATTGTAATCATATGGGTGGTCGGGAGGGCGGGTACAGCTTTTTATTGATGCTTGGATATTTTTATGTTTGGTGGGTGTTGTATTGTATTGTTGTTGCTGGTGGAATGTGGCGGGCGCGCATGTCATGTCCGCTATTTGTGTTTAAAAATGCTGAGACAGGGATCGATCGGAAACACCATTTGGTTGGGGAACGGAACAGTGATGAAGCTTCAAACACTTGAAGAAAAAAAGTTTGGTTACTTCTTATACAGTCTGCGTTTGTTGAAACCCCCTGTGCCCTCATTCCCCAGTGCCCGCTGGATAGGTATGGTATGTAACCATCAGGTGGCCCCAGCACGATCGTTCAATTAGTTTGTGATATAGGAATCACAGGTGGGTCCGGAGGTGTGCTGGTTTATCCTGCCGGGAATCGAACCCGGAAGCTGTTGGGAGCAGCGACGACAGTTTCTATGAGTTGGACTCGAACCAACTCGCCCAAGTTGTTGAATTACTAGATCGTATGAAGGAATTAAGACCCCGGAACAGGTATTGGGGGGCTTCACGTGCTCAGGTGGCACACTCGCTTTGATCCGATGTCTATGGTATATGTACACAGTGTCCTGTCCCAGTAGGCACACAACAAGGAAGACTAACGACGGGGCGGCTGCGGTTTTACACCTTGGTCAGGGATGAAGTATGCGGTCACCGTGGCCAAGGCCATGTGAATATGTCTTATGGATAAGTGGCCTCGCAGTTACAGATTATCCGGGATGATGATCCTCCAGGAAATAATGTTGCCGATATGATGAACCTCAGATCTCAAACCAGGTCCTCCCCCTGACCAAAAATATTATTATTAATAGACTATCCGCCTTAACTTAGGGAATCGTTCGCTTATTAAAAGTACAATAATATGTATACAGCTTTACCCAAAGCCGGACAATTCCCATCAACCCATTCCCCAGTCCAGTTTGCCCTTGGTCTTCACGACTCTGTGACGAACCTGTCCAGGATCCTATCCTGTTAGGGTTCAGCTTCGTTGAAGGTAATCTCTCGAGGATGCTTAGGTTCGGTGCAGCCAAAGGGTGCACAACAATAGACTTGTCTCAACAGTAGGCTTGTGAGCTTGTAGCGAACTGTAGTTGTGATTGCTAACTGGAGAACTCCCAGAGCTCTCCAGAACGAGTGGCTATATACCATCTGGTCTACAGGTACCTTCGTACTTGTGCCTACTGGATCGTCTTATCCCCTAGGCGATCCGTACTGGATCGCCTTATCCAATTCACGATCCACTGGATCGTGAATTCCCTTCCACGATCCGTTTCTTATTGGCTGATGCCCCATCTTTAATCATTGGCTCGGGCCGCTCCCAGCGCGGTCCCGCTTGGCCGCTGCATGCGGCCGTGTTCGTGACAGACTCTCCAGTTAAGCGACATCAATCCAAAACCATATCCGTGTCCAAGTCGTCAAAGGAATGCCCTTCTCCTTTGTCGTCGTCCAAGTTGTGCCGAGCGAATGCCTCGACTAGGGAGGGGACATCAACCTCAATGCTAAGTAGTCGCATACTTTCGACCACCTGATCGTAAGTCAACTGGAAGGCATCATCGACGTTTGTAATGACCCCTTCCATCTCCTCTCCAGCCGGGATAGCACTCGCCGGGTCGACAGAGGCGCCGCCGTCCAAATATCCCTCGTTGCCCCTGCTGATGTCCACATCCCTAGTAGCTCCCCGGCCCCTTTCGTCCTCGTCGTCAACGTCCATCGCATCCGCCATCATGATTGCCTTCTTGGTGTGAAGGCCGGGGCCGCCGCGGATCATCCATTCCAAGAAAGGGGCATCCCTACCCCACGACAAAGCGTCGGCCGCGTTGAAGGCGTCGATCGCCTTTGCCAGGAGTGAATGCTGCGAAATATCAAGTGGATATTGCGGGGCACGATGCCAGTTCATGCGAGCGGCGCGCAGATTCATGAACAGGCTTGTCAAGAGGCTTTTCGAGATGTGCTGGGCCCAGGGCTGGACGGAGGGGTGCTGTCGCAGGGAATTGAAGAGCATGTCGGAGTCGAAAGCGGCCTGTGGTTGCCAACCGAGATTTTCCCACCGCCAGAAGTGTTGCTGCTGCACTTCGGTCGCGGCTTTAAACATCTGAGCGAAGCGTTCATTGACCAGAGCCTTCGACAGGTGGTGGAAAGCCCTTCGCATCGCCACCCCGACCGCCCGGTCGCGTCGCTCACGCATTAGGAGGTAACGATCGCGAAAATAGACCATGCCCGCCTTGGGCATCAAAAGCCGGATCCGAACCTTGTGCTTTTTCCTCCGCCCGGAGCTTGGGGCACGCGGAGGGTCGGTCTTGGAGAGTTCAACCCACGAAGGGGTGACGACGGTGGCGGCGGCCTGGCGATCTTGTCGTTTTCGCGCCCGCCCAGCACCTTGATCTCTGTTGGTAAGTCGGCCATTACCACGTGCAGCCCCCATATCCAGAAGTGAGTTTGACAGAAAATGTGTCGAGGTGGGGGACTGATCGCTTTGAGGAGCCGGCTAAGGCTGGGGCGTAGTCGGGAACGAATGGGTGCCCTGGTGCGAGGTACAGATTTGGATGCAGAAAAGAAGATGCTCAGGTGTGGTCGCAATGGGAATGCGGGTGCGACTTCTAAGATGCTGGAATAGAACAACGGTTAATGGGTCTAGGCGGGAACAAACAATGGAAAGAAAGGGTTTGCTGTTCGTAGATTGTGGGTATGAATTCAATCTTGGTTCTGCTGGAACAACCATCCACATCACATCAGATCGAATGAATCATAATGCTGATTAGCATATCTCCAGCCTGTTCATTCCACATGCTTTAAAAAGGTTCTCTGGTGCCTAACTCATGATTCTGCCTTGACTGGCTTTAGGTTCCTTCCTCAACGTGACTGGCGACTTTTTGCATTTGTTCGAAACGATAGGTCCTTGGTAGGGAGGCAAGTTGCCTGATCTTTGTTCACCGGTCAAGGTACCATATCAGATAACTTCATCATGGCCACTGACCGTGACACCGGACCGACAGGCAATAAGTTCCACAAGTCTCATAAGGATGATGAGTTGCGCAGGCACTTGACAAGGCGCCAACAGTCACATATCGAATTAGTCATTAACGGCCATCCCGGCGGCCCTCGTCTCCGTGACATCCTCCCCGAAGTTGGGATGATATGGCCTTTCAGAACTTTCATGGTGGGGAATTCTGACGAAAGAGTCGTCACTGCCCTCAGGAAGATCACTCCTCACTTGTCGAAGGAGAGAGTGGAGAACTTCTTCTCCCACATGTTTCTGGAGGCGGCCAAGGTGATAGCAAGGCCAACTCACCCCCCTAACGGCAACATCGACTTCATGGTATTTATCAAAGTACTCCAGAGAAATAAATATGTCCAGCGCTGGGCCAAAAGCCTCAGCCTGTACGCCTTTGAAAGGCTGTTCCTTGTCCTCCACGCAGCGCGTATAAACTGGTTACGCAGCCCTGAACTGCCCGTGGATCTCCACTATCGACCGTGCAAACTCGCCCTGGCTATCGACACGTTCATTAAGGTCGATACACTTGCCTGGAGCCATCCGTATATTCGGGGCCATTTTAAGCGACTGCGCGAACGCGGAGCCCAGATCCGCTCATACGAGGGTAGGTATCCACAGGACGTGGTGATGGGAGAGTGCGCGGCGGCCCGGGCCGGCCAACCACCAGTGCCTACGGGCCGGGTCAGCAAAGACAACGACGTTGACATGATGGCCGATGGTATCCAAGATCTCGCCATACAACAATCGTATGAACGGGGAACCGGGGGCTGGGGGGATTGGCCGGTTGTGATGGATTACCGAGGTAAGAAACGAAAGTCACCTAGTTGTTAGTTCTACATCAATAACTCATCCTTGTAAAGCTAATGATGCGGTAATCTGTTTCTGTATAGCCCATCTGTGTGATCTCTGCTTCTACTTATAAAAGATGTGCCTCAGTTGATGGATTTGTGTTTCTACCGTTCAAAAACCGTGAGACGTTCACCACCTACATAGGCTATTTGTTATCTTTAGTTGAGGCACCCATCCTCAAGTGCTAGATATAGATCCCTGGATATTACTGGCTTGTAATCGTGCTCGATGTGGAAAGGAGCTTATAACTGATACTTACCCGCCTAGTCAAACAAGACCTCCAACAGTCGTCTTTTGGCTTCCTCCTGATCCCATTCCACAATAACTCTGTCTTTGGACTGCCTCATTTTTCTCTCCACAAACGGCTCTAGCGCTGCCATCTCCCCCTTCGTCAATAAATCCACTCTTGTCTTCCATAAATCCTCTTTCAAGACATCGCCCGCCCGCTGACCAAAGAATCTCTCATCCAAAAACCTCCAAAACACCATGTCAAACGCCCAGCTCTTCCTCGCCCCATAGCTCAGCCAGAACCGACCCGTCTCCCAGCTCTCCCGCATATACCTCGACAACGGAACCGGCAATGGCCCCGGCCCATCCACCCCGCCACCCGGCACCCTCTCCTCCGCCCGCTCCATCGCCGCAAACCACGTCCCAAGCCGGCCCTCATACACCCGCACCCAGTCATCCACACCACCCGACCACGTCTCGGCCAGCTCAAGCAGCAGCCACCACGGCGGGTCCAGCGCGAACTGGGTCGGCGCTGCGTAGGCAAACTCCCAGTCAATCACCGCCACCAACTCGTCCGCCTCGCTTAGCAGCATATTCCCCGCCCGGAAATCATCCCCCCCACATCCGAAACGCCCCATCCCCCGCCGGCGCCGGAGCAAGCTTCTCCCTGCCGCTCCCCCCATCAGCGGCGATGCGCAAGGCTTGCGCCGACCAGTCATCCTCCGCAAACCCGAAACACGACAGCCGGCCCTGGCGCGCCAGCCGGCGGAATAAAAGGCGCGCGACGAGCTTGTTGCGGCAGTCGTCGGCGGAGGTGATAGCATCGTTTTGTTGGAATACCAGCTGCGCCAGATGCATCTCGGCTAGCGCGGTGTACCACGCGTCCGCGGTAGGGTAGGTTGTGTCTGGAAGCGGGAGGGCGGCGTGGGGGATGTTGGCGAGCCGGATCATGTCCGTCATGTTGTGGGTGAGCGGGCGGCCGATGATCCTGTAGGAGGTGTCCCCAGACTCGTCCTCGAATTCGACTAGGCCGCCGATTCGCGGGAAGGTGAGGCGGGAGAGCTGGAGAAGACACTCGGCGGCCTTGCTCCACAGATGCTCGAGCGTGGTTTCGTCGATTTCGGGGTTGAGGACGTGGCCCACGCTCGGGTCGTCGTTGGGGGTTGTTAGTCGAGCTGACATGCTCCCGCAGGTTTCGACGCGCTCGAGTGTCACAAATGGTCCGAGAGTGGGGTCATTTCCGGAGGAGAAGTGACGGGGTATGGGGATCTGAGTGTTTTCTGCAATGTACTTTGCTGTCGCGGCCTCCTGGATTGTTTTTTCGACCGGGAACTGGATGAGGTTCAAAGGGGAAGTCGGACCATGACATCGGGCCTTTGCAAGACACCCTCGAGATGAACTCTGTAAAGTATGTTGAAGCCGCCGACGACCAAAGGCGATACAAGCGTTGCTGGTGCGCCAAACTGCTCTTTGGCAAGGCGCTCAACCTCGCGGCAAGTGGTTTTGAGACGCATCCGTTTCAATGACTTGTCCGAGTCTTCATCGTTCTTGTCCCAGACAAGGTTGTCGAGCTCCTCTTGCCCGTCATACATTGTTTTCTTCCGGTGCTATGTGTTGTGTTAGCAGAATTAATGCTGTGCAAGGTCGTGGTGTATACATTACCTTTCCAAAGGGCCCGTTGCACTTGATACGATTGAATTCCGGAGGTTGACAACGCAAGGGATTCACTCGGACCAGACATACACAACGGGATGGTTTTGGTGCTCTTGGCCAAGAGCCAACCACAAACAGCGAACAGTGCGGCAGTGTGGCTCGTTTGTGGGATTCCAATTCGCTAACACTCAGGGCCGTATCATTTTGCTGTCGAAAAATTTCGTACCACTCTCCTTTTGGATACCCCTGAAACCAATCGGGAGCGGCAAGTGTTTTGTTACACAGAGGATTAAGGGGTTGTAAATTACACAGTATGTACTTTGGCTCTCAGGGTGTTGTTGGCCGGGTAACAACAGGACGACTCCATATTTGCCCCTGACAGCATCCCTGGCCAAAACGAGCAGAAGTTGAAGGGGGGGGGGGGCCAAAAAAAGAAGAAGAAGAGGTAAAGAAATTTCGAGCAAAGTGAATTGAATAAAAGAAACCGAGTCAAATCAAAAGTTAACTTTGGAATTCTGAATGGTTTTCTTCTCGTCCCTCCCGTCCAAGATTTCGGCGGCACTTAAACTCGGAGTTCAGTTTCTTGTGGCCAGAGAGTGCGTAGGGAACTCGTACGGAGGATCGGAACCCACTCGCACTCGTGAACTCGTATACCTACTTATACCCACGGCCCTGGTGTCTACAAAACAGTTAGCTAAGAGAGGTACCTAGGCAGCTAGGTAAGCAGAGCCATCGTATCCGAAGACGGAGCCCAAGACAGTAGACGAACAAAGCCATCAAACTCAGGGCCAGAAACAACCAGAGGCTAGTAAGTCGATGGTCGAAGGCTGTCAACACTAGTGTAAGAGGTCGTCGGCCGGGTTGGGGGGGCAGATGGCGGTTTGATGAATTAGTAGGTAGTGGCTAGATGGATGCACTGGTGGCTTCGCCTTCACACTTCCTGGAGCTCACGACATACGCTGTAGCCGTGCCACAGTAACCGGTCTTTTCAAAGTTCAATTCCTAACCTCTCTTCCAACATGCATTCCACCTAACAGATACGCAACAAGCAACCGATCAAACCCCTTTCCCTCTACGCGCCCTTGGTCACCCCCGCCGCAACCGCCGCCACCGCCGTCACCGCCGCCAACCCACCCCTAGACTTGATCCTAGTCTGGTTCTTGGACGCCCTCATCGCCTCCTCATACAGCTGCTCGTAGGGCACCTGGGCGCGCGTGGGCATGACAATCTTGCCGCCCTCGGCGGCCTTGACCCTCGCCTCCGCCTCCGCGACCACCTCCCTACGCGTCCTCAGCGCAGCCTCATAATTCCTGGCCGTCGCCGCGTCTTTCTTGGCCTTGGCGTCGGCCAACTGCTCCTTCAACTGGTTCATGATCTTGGCGTTCCGCTGCAGCAGGATCTTGTCCTTGAACGCGGCGACGTCGACCGTGGCGGGCACGGTCTTGTGCTTGATGCTGGCGCGCGGGATCTTCTCCTCGGCCTTGGCCGACGTGGCCATCAGGCTGCCGAGCAGGAAGGTCTCGATGACGCTGGCAAGCTGGTCCGGGTTGATGCCGCCCAGGTTCTCCGGGTTGAGCTCGCCCGGCTTGTCGGCCGCCTTGCCGAAGACGCGGTGCGGGTGGCCCGAGATCGCGGGCCGGTTGTAGTCGGGCAGGTGGCCCTCGTGGCCGAGGATGCCCATGGCGCGCATGAAGTCGTCGCCGACGGCGCCGACGGCCGCGCAGCCGTCGTAGGCGATGACCTTGATCTTGGGCGCGGCGTCGGCGAAGGAGAGGTCCGTCCCTTGGAGCTCCTTAAACTCCTTCGACGTTTTGGCGTACCCGAGCCGCGTGTTCAGGTACCAGTCGGTGTTGAGGAAGTCCATGAAGGGCCAGTTGAAGGGGTCCCTGCGGAAAGGTTGGGTTAGTACGCGCGAGTCTTGGAAATATGACGCTGACGGAGGACAGGGGCTGCATACCAGTAGAACTTGAATTCCTGACGCATCCACAGCCACTCGAGGTGGGCGCCGATCGGGCCGTACTTGAAGAGCTGCTTCATGAAGGTCCCTGGGAGGCGGGCGGCTTTGGCGGCCTCACGGGACCAGGCGTCGGAAGGAAGCTTGTGGGCCGCGATGTGGTTGGTGTAGTTAGCCGCCTGCGAAGGATGGAACTTGTTGTTCGCCATGTCTTTCACCGGCGCCAAGGAAACCTTCACCTGAGGCGGGCTGTTGCCGCGAGCAGCCACCTTGCCCTTCTGCCGGGGATCTCCCGACTGCGTCGCCTGCTGCACGTTGACTTCGTAGCCTCCCTGGGAGACAAACTTGCTGAAGTTATTGGCCTTGAAGTCCGCGGTCTTGTCCTGCTTGTCAAAGAACTCCCCGATGTCTTGGAGAGTTGAGAGCATGAGAGCGGTGACGTTGGGCTTGGTCCTGAGAACCTGCGGGATAAGTACGGCTCCGGTAACAAAGGGCTCCTCGTTCCATGGCGCCTTGTCGAAGGTGGTGTTCTTAAGGCCGTAAAAGAGGTCGGCGCCGTGGCTGTTTGCGTCTTCGACACCGCTGGTGCCCACCGCGACGGGAATATGCCCCAGATTAACGAGGTGAAGGACGGTCCGCAGAAATCTGGCGCGCTTCGCGGCCGGCTGGTGGTTGGCAACAAAACCGACGAGCTCGATGACACCCATACGATGCATTTCGGCGAGGAAGATGACGGCCAAGAGGTCGTCATAGTCCTGCTCAACATCCGTGAAAACAAAGACGCGGGGTTTGTCCTCTGGCTTGCGGGTCTCGAGCATCTTGACGAGCTTCAGGTAGGTCTGGCGGTGCGTGCGGTGCGCCTCAACATCCTCCTTGAAAGGAATGAACGGGCGTTTCGGTGTGCCATTGCCACTGGCTTTGGAGGTGGTTGTTGCGTTTGTTGCGTTTGTTGCGTTGGCCCGTACCGGCAGCTTCCGGGCCCCGGTCGACTGTCCGCCGCCTTGGGCCGCTGAGGCGTTGCGGGTATTCGTGGCGGTAGAGGAGTTGGCAGGAGTGGAAACTGGTCTAGCAGCCGACTGCCTTGATGCACGCTGTTGGTTAGAAGCGGCAGAGGTATTGGTCTGGCGAGTAGTCTTGTTGGCCTGTCCCGTGCCGGTCCCAGAGGAAGACATGGTGGAATTGCTGAGGTTGGAAAGTTTGGATGGAAGCTGGCTGATACGAGTTGGTGTCCGGCACCGATATACAAACGCAGCAGAAAGGCTGTTAGAAGATGGAGAAGATGAGGTGAGAATGAGTTGGTTTGTCTGGCAATGGGAGTCAAAGCAATCGTATTAAATGCTACGATGCCCGGAGCACTGGTTAGGGTGGTCTCAACTGGCAGACCTTACGGCCAGGAAACTGCCTCATGATGATCCAGGCAATGGCCTCATGATGATTCAGGCAACTCCTCATGGTGATCCAGGCAGTGGCGAGGCACTCAACGGAAGAGAAACAGGCCAACAACAAGGACTAGCGAGGTCGAAGGAGGCCCTCATGGGACTTGTGAAACCGTTGGAGGAACGGGGAGACGGTAGCGATGGTATGATTTGTAGGACCGGTATGGCCATTCTGATCCGTGGGGCCATCCAGGCCGACGTGGCCAAGGAACATATGCATCCTAAGCAAGTGATCAAGGGGTGTAACGCGGAAGTACTACTAGGCAAGGCAGGAAATCGTGGGATACGCCCTTGGATGTGGGAAAATAGTGGTTCGCGTGTGAAGCATGCCTGGGGTTCGAATAGTGGCTGCATGAGACGAAACTCTGGCCGATGACGAACCGGCCCGGCCTTTGGTGGCTGGTTTAGGGACAACGGGTCGCTTGCTTTGGCCAAAGAGCAGGCATACCCTTACTTTGGCGTCAGGGACTAAGCGAAGTCATGATTTATGAAACTGGTGGGGACAGCTAGAAGCACACAAGAACTTGAAAGTTAGCTGGGCGTCCAATTTGTTCCAGAAGTTCCAAATGTGGAACTACACAAAGCCGGAAGGGAGCGGCACAGCAACCTGGAGAGCGCCATCTTTTGCCTGATGCAGCCGTGGCGCATACCATGACATGTACCCCTATTAGGTGCCTGCACATGGTTTTGCCAGACCAGTTTCGTTTCAAAACTTAAAGGTTGGCAAATCAAAATCGGAGGGCGGCGCAGCGTATTTCGACGGCATCCATGATTTCGCGGACTGGCAGATTTTCCTTTCCAGTGCATGTAGGCAGAGCTTGTTTGGGTGCTGACACACTTGAATTCCATTGCGAAATCATGAAATGCTGACAGGGCACCTAATCACGCCAAGATCAACAGCCACGAAGGAGCGGCGACGCTGCCTTCGCCTGTCTTTGCGATTATTCAGATCGCGTTTCCATCGGACCCGCTGGTACGCGAGAAACGCTGTGGGGGCCAACAACCACACGCTGGTACATACAACGCACTTCCAGTCCTTTGAAACTAAGACATTTTTGGCGGCCGCGGTTAACCAGCTCTCATAGAAATATACAAGGCCTTACCCGAATGGCACTGCCTGCACCCAACACATGGCTAGGATGGCATGATGAAGTGAACTTGAGCAAACCGGCTGCCGGTCTTCTTTACCCCGGAATGGCTACTCATGGCCAAATGGGACTGTCCTACCGTGGCGTGGCGTGGTATGGCGCATGATAATTGATCTGACACGGCCCAACCAGGCCAGAAGCAGCCGCGGGTCAAACCGTCAAACCAAACGTACAGCCAAAGTACCAACCAACGGCATGGCAAGGGACTGGACAAAAGGGCGAGGCCAGCTTGAACTAAGAATAGCACATGCATGCTATTAAATATTCCCCATGCCAACCCGAGGAATCTCTCGCCATTATATTTCAAGATCAACTCACAACTCAAGAAACCGATTATCCGGACTCGAGGCTGGGGCTCCTGGCACGGGGAGAAAGTTGCACTCAACACCAGACCCCCCATTGCATGGTGGGCACTTGTGGCATTCTGCCATGCGCCAAGACGGCGCTTCCGCAAGCCAAGAAAGCCACCTCGGCCCCGAGATGCTTTGCGCGGGAGACGCGTGCTGCCCGGGCCATGGGTTCGGGCCGCATGGGAGTTAATTAAGTGGCTTGCTTGGCCGCCTCCAACTGCATGTATCATATGTATGGCACATCTGCCAAAAAATGTGCAGTTCCCTGGTTGTGTCCAATCAACCGCTGGATAATCATCCTTTTATAGGCCACCGCCGTCCCGGTGCAGCACATCCGCGGCCGGCCCGACCTCGCGGTTGAGGACGTAACGTTCGGCATGCCATGTAGAATAACTTCGAAATTTTTGCCCTTCCGCACCAACCAGAGTGTTGGTTGTGATGGCGGAATTGCTGAACAAGATCTTGTTGGCGGCCACGGCGCGGCCACCCAGCGTTTTGAACCGCCGCATTCACAGGTTGTGTTGGCCGGTCAAGATCGATACATGTATGGAACGACGGCAAGTGCCTCAGGGCTCAACCGGTCGCTTGACGTCCTTCAGGAAGGCGCGTCCCCGCCAGCAATACCTCTTTGGGCGACACCTACGCACACTGTTGCAGGGGAATCCACATAGTCCAAACCCGGCGTTGGGCTCTGTGACGTCAAAGCGAATACGCGCCTCCCCGGCGATGCCGCGCATAATATCGCGTGAACGGATGACGTTGGTATGTGCCGCTTTGAAGGTCCCCTCGACGCGGGCCTCGAATCTCACACAGGAACCGTCAACCGCGCGGCACAGGACGTTTTGTGCGATGGTTTGCCTTTTTCCGTCAGCCATGTTTCAGCTTTTTCAGAGTGAAGTGAGCGTTCATCATGTGACTGAGCCGAGCTTGTGTGATGTGGCTGAGGGGCGGGGCACAGGGCGGTGCGGCCTCACTCCGAGGCGGTGGTCCGAAGACCGATTCCCGAGTTCGCGAACCCGGGAAATCCGACGTGCGGCACTTTTATGTCCGTGTGGCTCTCGCGGTCATGTTCGGTTGAGTAATCACTGGATTCGTGGACGTTCAAACCGAGGCAAAGTCCTGGTCAAAAAGTTATGAACGTGGCTTCTGCTAGGTAGTCATGATGACATGGTGTTTATGTCCGAATTCTGAAATGCAATGGAGTTCGGACATGTTGTGGATCGACTGTCAGCGCTCCGGACGACTACAGGGTGGATGGAGCACTACTCCGTAGCGAACAGGTAGTACGGATCCCTGAATCTTGTAACCCCGGATTTTCATCTGAGCTGGGTTCTACTTGTAAAAGGGCCCCATCGGCTTGAACCTGAAAAGGCAAGATCTCCGAGAAGGGAAACCAATCGCAGGACTGAGGTTACCCAGCTCGATATCGCCTTATCAAATTGCTTAGCGGAAAAAACAAATGATAGAACCGTCGCGGATTAGTTCAGGAGGCACTTAGATGGCGCGAGGAAGTTGTCTCGGCAAGCAAAGGCAATGAAAAATGAATGGCAGGAACCGAGAAGGGAAGGGGAGAGCGAGCTGCAAATCAGGGCTGAGCGCTGTGTGGCCCACCGATAAGCGCTGAGGATTTTCTTATCGCCCGCATCGGATCCGCTTCACCATACCTTTTAAAGGCTGCCTGACGGTCATTAAAATCCTGTCCCTAGGCACCTATTGCCTACTTAGGTGACTTCTTACCTACGTGCTCGATTCATCAACAATTTTGGGGCTATGGTCGATCCAAGCTCTCCACTGCATGTACCCACCAAATAATGGGTCAAGTTAACTCCCATGCCCCTCAGATGCCTTACCCAACAGTAACCCAAAGGCCCAGGCCCCCATATACTGGCAGGCGAAGCCACCGTTTGACATTTAGGTACCCTTGGCGCCAACTGGCTGGCTAAGGTCAGCGCCATAGGACGCCTCATAAGCAGCCTGTTTGCGGGAATATCACGGAGAGTGCTGCCTTCAGCTCCTGAGCAGTGAGCGCGGTCACTGGTGAGGTGCAGGTCATGGATGGATTCGAGACTCAAACACGTTGAGGGGCAACACTCGTCTCGCCGTCTCGGTCTCGACAAAGACGATGCACCTCTATTCCTTAGCCCCGCTAGCAATCCTACGTACACCCACGACACCAGCACGTGGTATGTCCAGTCCACACTCATCAACCGCATGGCCAAGCCCGGCAGTCATACCCAGGTACCCGTGCAGGTAGCCGGCCCCTACCGAAACTGCTCCACCCCCAACTCCCCCTTCATCGCCATGCCCAACAACCCGCCCTCCACAATCTCCCTCTCCCTCTCCACCAAATCATCCACACTCCACTGCGCCGCCACGGCACGCCCACTCAAAAACCTCGCCTTCTCACTCGCCAGCCACACCGCCACGCCGCCCACCAGCTCGGGGGTATCCTGATTAAACCGGCGGAACGACTCGTGCGTCATGTCGGTGTCGACGAGGCCCGGGTGCAGCGACACGGCGGTGACGTGCGGGTAGCCCGCGGCGATGTGCGCGATCAGTTGCTGGCTGGCCAGCTTGCTGGTCGAGTAGCCGGCCATGAAGGGGAGGACGACCCAGGAGGCGGCGGTGGTGAGGTTGATGATGGTGGCCGGGGTGGTGGGGGTGGGCAGGGAGGTGATGAGGGATTGGGCGAGCAGGAAGGTGCCTTTGGTGTTGACTTCCTGTTGGGGGGTGGTTAGTGAGATCTTTGATGGGTAGCCCCGGCCGAAGGGGGATGGGGGTTGGGTGTAAGGGAAGCGGGGGTGCCACGCACAAAGTTGGACCACCACTCGTCGACGTCCTGCTCGTGGAAGACTCCGTTGCTGTTGCTGACGCCGGCGTTGTTGACGAGGATGTCGGCGTGGCCAAAGTTGGTCTTGACCGTGGCGAACAGGTTGGCCACAGACGAGGCGTCGGCGATGTTGGTCGCGACTGAGAGGAGTTGGACATTGGGGTTGATAGCCTTGATATCGGCCTCGACTGTGGCGAGCTTCTCGGCGTTGGTAGCTACGAGCACGATGGCTTTGGCACCAGCTTTGGCGAATGCCGGGGCGATTCCCTATCGATGAAACCATCAGTCAACCATCCATGGTGCCCAATCTATTGACTCAGGATAGAAGTACCTTGGCTCCGATGCCGCGGCTGGCACCCGTGATGATAACAACCTTGCCGGCTAGCGAAAGTTCCGGCTCTGTGGGGTCAATGGAAGGGTAGACATCTTGGTAGACGTTCTTGGTGAACTGGAGGCTGTTTGTTGTGCGTGTGTTAGTGCCGTTGCGGGTTGTGATTGGCGAGGGTTAGGGTCGTACCTTGTCACGAAGTGGTCTTTCGGGAGGTTCTCCATTGTGAGGGTGTGGAGTTTAGGACTTGATATTGAAGTGCGAAGCGTGGACGGTGTGATGCGGGTTGTTGTGCAGTCCATCTAACATCACAAGTCGAGGGAATCAGAGCTCCTTTTGTAC
This sequence comes from Chaetomium tenue, assembly GCF_020726465.1. Taxonomy (NCBI): domain Eukaryota; kingdom Fungi; phylum Ascomycota; class Sordariomycetes; order Sordariales; family Chaetomiaceae; genus Chaetomium; species Chaetomium tenue. Next base: position 2,376,155 of record NW_027117333.1, on the reverse strand, counting down.
GCATGAGAGAACAGGCTTCTATCTGACAAATTCGCTTTTTTTGATTCCGAGGGTCAAGATCGATCATTGATATGGCTTGTAAGCAAGATATGCATCTCGATCAAAGTTACCGGATTAGGAAAAAGGTGGTCCAGGTGGGGACATGGTTGGCTTCGATTTGAATGCCGCCGTTGATTGGCGAGCAAGAACGAAAGTGGACCGAACTCCTTGGGTGGAGCTGTAAACTCCAAGGCTGCAACTCGCCGAGTGGCCTTACCTGGCTCATGAAACAGACTCCAGATCGACTCGAATTGAACTCCCTTTCTCGTGCAATCGCCGTCGACTTCCGGATTTCGGCAGAACCTCACCGCCAAAACGACTCGGCTTGCTCTGATATGGATTCATGACAAATTCCCTTTGACTAATATGCCCGCTGTGTCGAACCGCGATACTGCATGTGCACAGCAGCACATGTTGTAGCATACTCCACTTTACACATTCCACTCAAGGGTCAACCCCCGATGGGCATTGGGCTCTAGATCTCGACTGCCACCAAACCCAGAAACTCATCGTTAAACCCAAGGCGATTGAAGTGCCGAATATCCATGGGTCGACTCCCATTGAGCGGGTACTGCCAGACCTGCCGAAAGAGACGAGTCAAGTGTGGTAAGTGCATGCACCAAGTACCAGTAGGCGGTCAACCGGGATAGATTGCCAGCGTCCACACTGCCCCGGTCATTAGTCACAAACGTTTTCTCATTAAGCAATAATAACGGATGTACCTGCAGACAAGGGTCGCCCCAGCTGCGGCCGTTGCATTTCTTCCGGCCACACCTGCGGCGGCTACGAGCTCCCCTTGCGCATGAAGGCGCTTGGCGTCCATGCAGGACACGACGGGACACGGCGACTGGTGAAGATACCAACGTCACAACCTTCTACCAGCCGAACGCGCTTACCACTGGTACTAGCGCCGTCTCCCAAGCTCGAATTACCCCTCCACCATGACCATCAGCATACCTCCTCGCCGTACTTTTTTGCGAAATACAGCTGGGCCCCGTTGTGGCGGCCGCTGATGCTGTCTGTCACCACGAGCGAGTTCCCCGAGGTCAATAGAGTTTGTTTCCGTGCCATAACTTATGCATACACGGGTATTAGCCGCGGGGACAGCGCCCTGACGGCCAGGGGGCGCGCCCTGTATGGCCAAGTTTTGCGCGAAGTTCAGTCTTTGCTGCTTGAGACTTCCAAACGGCGACTTGCTGAGCTTTGTTCCACGATGATACTTATGGATATGTATGAGGTAACTTTCGGCCCGGTCTCGTTTGCACCTGAATCTCACGTTGCTAAACTGTCCTCATAGTATGCCATGCACAGAATGGCGGGATCCGCGCCTCCCCATCACGTCGGTATCGCCAATATTCTACGGCACTGCGGCCCCGAAATATTTCGGGGTGAAAGGCTCCTCGTCTTGTACCGATCTTGCCGGGTTTTGCTTGTAAGTCGAGTGGCTTGGGGCGCGTTATGCACGGGGCTGCAACTGACCCGGTGTAAGATATGTCAAACTATTTGGCAGCAAAGGCGCTGCTTTCTAGAGGACGAGCCTTGGAAAACAATTCCATGGCAGCAAGTACCAAAGACCTTTGAGGATCGTCTGATGGACATCCTCGTCGATCTCCCCGGTCTAGCCGAAGCTGTGGCCGACCCACGCAAACGAGCTGCTTCCCTCGACAAGATCCAGGTATTGTCCGTGGCGCTGCAGGTTTGGCGTTGGGACTGGCACAACGTCCACTCGGGTTCCGTACGCATGGTACGGCACACCGACAATCCCTCGGAGTCTGGCAATCCGGACAAGATTCCTTTCATGGTCAACCCACAAAAGGTGCCTTTCTTGGTCAGCCTGATACGGCAAGCCCACTTGGAATTTGACTCGCCGCGGTTAGCTCTCGACATCCTATACTACAACGCTGTCCTGCTTTACCTGATGCAGCTCGAGGCCATTGCCCGCGGCCAGCCACCACAGCAACGCGAACACCTGTCGCTCGAAGATGAGAGGTACGTGCGTCTTCAAGGCGCAGCAATAATGGCTCATGACGCCAACCCGCTTCTTCTCCCGGGGAAGGCCAAGTTCCGCTGCCAGGTCGCGGCCGAGGCCTTTATGACCCTCTCTTGTACCACGCGGCTGTTGGGCACCACCACGACGGGGGAGACGGTGGTGACCCCGATGGTCATTGGCATTATCTACTGGGTGCTGCGGGAGCAGCTGCAACTGGGCGAGGACGGCTTGGCGTCGCTGCTTTCGAAACACGCATTCTTTCACGATGCGGAGAGGGTGTTTGAGGGGTTTCACGTCACCGCCCGTTGACATTCTTCATGCTTCGAACCCAGCCTCTAGTCCGAAAATACAAAACAGGGACAGTAGAGAATTTAGGCAACAAGGCAGTAGAAAAAAAAAAAAGAAAAAAAAAGAAAAAAAAAGAAAAGAAAAAAGAAAGAAAAAAGAAAGAAAAAAGAAAGAAAGAAGGAAAAGAAAGAAAGAAAAAAGAGAAAGAAAAAAAAGAAAGAAAAAAAAGAAGGGGAGGGGAAGAAGAAGAAAAAATTGATTGAAAAGAAGAAAGCGATTAAAGAGAATTCAATGTTTTGTTTCTACTGGCAGTCGAGATTTAGGAGTACATGACTCGGGAACTAAAGGTCAAAGTAAATTCGTACCCTGGCAAGCCTGGTCGGTGCTGGAAAATCATCACATGATCAACCCCTGGCTTCCGGTTTGGATACATGCTGATTAATTGGTCAATTTTCTGGAGTTTGTCGAATTTCCCTTTCGTGTCCCCGATCAACGCGAACCATTCTCACCAGCCGATTTCGCCATGATCACGAACGATGCTGCCAGCACTTCATCGCTTGGTGCGCTGGCAATGGACATGGGTAACCACCTATCTGCCCAGGATATGGCCGCCTTCACGCGACCAGATCGCGCCAAAGGAAAACATCCCGGGGGCTGATTTTACCAAGGTCGGCACCGTCGAACCCGTCGAACCCGTCGAATCCGTCGAGTCCGTTGGCCATCCTTCGCATGAATTCCCTATCATGACAGAGGATCAATACAAGCGCCTTAGGAAGAATTTCATCGAATCATTAGATTCTACTGCAATTTGCGACCTGGCTTCCAAACACAACGATGAGGGCAAGGCATGCCGCGTCGTGACGAAGACCAGTGGTAGCTTCAATGTCTGCTTCTTCGTTGAATTCGACGGGGAAGGCCCCAAATGGGTCGTGAGAGTTCCAATAGAGCCGGCCTTTGAGGATGCGTGGGCCAAGCTACAAAGCGAAGTAGCAACCATCCAGTCAGTGCTAGACTTTCCCATTCCTCAGTCGTTACCTACCTAGGTACCTGCTGCTAACATAATCCCAGATATCTCAAGCAAGAAACACGGGTCCCTGTACCTTGCATCTATGCCTACGGGCGTGATGCGACTTTGACAAAGTCAGGTACAGGGACGCAGATGTTCATCATCTCAGAGTTTGTGCAAGGCCACCCACTGAATAAAAGTGTCCTGAAATCAACGGATGATGAACATAAGGAGACGTTTTACTCCCAGCTAATAGATGTTTTGGCTGAGTTGAGGAAGCTCGAGTTTCCTGCCATGGGGTCTTTGATGCCAAATAGCGGCGGTGGTCGTCGCCCACAGGTGGGACCCGTCATCTCTATGTCCGCCACAACGCTTCGGCAACCGCATAACAAAACAATGGTAGTTGGCCCGGTGCGGAGCTCCCTTCGAGGACCATTTACCTCCGCCTTGGAATACATGAAATACCAGCTGAGCCTTGTCTCAGCCTTCCTTTTGCTCCCTGTTTCTGACCATACCATCGACGACATAAAAGAGGAGATATTCGCATTTTGCAGCATGGAACAGGCATCTCAAGGACTCTTCACTTCACGCCTAGTCGAGGAACCCTGTGTTTTGCAGCATCTAGACTTGCGAAGTGCCAACATTATTGTTGATGAAGAATTCAACATCAAGGGTATCATCGACTGGGAATTCTCCGGCACCATTCCTCGCCAACTTTTTGCCCCGCCGTCCTGGGTCACTGGGCACGATCTCGACGAGATGCACGAGGAGATGGACGCTGATTTTCGTGCCGTTTTGGATAAGAAGCGCAGAGTCCATGCTCGCTACCAGCAACTATGGGAGGAGTGATACGCAGAGCGAACGATGGCTGCAACCAACAAAGCATTCTACGTTGCCCATGTTCTACGTCGCCCAACAGACGTGGCTGACATATTCTGCGCCTTTGCTGCTCGGGAGCAGCCGGACACACCTCTCGATGAGCTGATATCCGACTTCTTCGACTGCAACCAACCACTTGCACTGGAAGCACACCGTCGAGCAGAGCAGTGCGAAAGGTACACGCAGTATCTAAAAGATAATGGGTTGCACGAGACGGAACTCGACCGGTTGTTGGCGAAATCAGAAGCCCTGAAGGCAAACATGGCGTTGACTACCTAAGTCTGAATCCGTGCTTGTCAAGGGATCAGTTATTTCCCTCCGCCACTGAATCAACATTTTGAGTTCCCAACGCCTCTTGTAGCTCCACTATCTTCCTCATCATCTGTGCCATGCTAACCTCGATCTCGTCTCGCCTGCGCTCGTACTCCTCCTTTTCTTCCTTCACGGTCTTCGCTTTTTGCTTCTTTATCCTACTTCGAGCGCTCGAGGCGCTTCCCGACATCTGATCCAGATTTGCATCATCAATTGCCTGTAGGAACTCCAACACGCTGTCCAATTCCTTCTGTTTCTCTCCTCTCTCAAAGATGGCTTCGCTAAGTCTTTTCTGAAGCTCCTCGCTTGTTTGGTCCATTTGAAAGTTGGGTGAAAAGCACAGGAGTCCCCGGGAAGCAGGTGGGATCAACCGACAATGAATCTTTCGTCTAACATCCGTTAGTTTTGCCTGGCATCGAGGACTAGGTGCTTACAACCTACGAAAGTTAGGGTCTTGAGTATATATCAAATCGTATTTATGTACCCGTCGTTGGTACCTCCTCGGTTTTGCGGGTATGTTTGGAAAGCGGGGGAGTGAAAAGGACCATCGGGCATCACTCCTCGCTTGCCCAATCAGTCGTTAGATAGTCACATTTTGTCCCGTGATGCTCGTCAGCCTGCTTCGTCATTTCCGGTTCCAGAATGCAGACACCGGGAAACTTGTGTCAGGAAGAGACAAATAAGTGATACTAGTTATCTCGTGCGGGAAGTGAAATCATCTAAATACCTGCCTACCCGTAGGTAGTGATATTTCCCGAAGGTGCCTGGTATTACACCGCAATAGGACGCCCAGCTCTTCATCTTTACAAGAATCATACATTATAACATCTAATTAATTGGTCCATTCTAAAACACATTATTACCACACCAGAAAGTGACCCTCCCAAACCAAAATCTTAAACCTCAAACCCACCACTCCTCACCCTCACCCCCACCCCCCCCTTCACCCCCTGCGCCCTCCTCCTCGCCTGCTCCGCCTCCACACTCTTCCAAAACAACTTCGTATCCCTCACCAACCTCACCCGCTCAATCTCCTCCTCCATATGCCTGACCGCGCGAACCCGCAGCTCGTTCAGCCGCCGATAGTTCCGCGCCCGCCGGCCCCCACCACCACCCACACCGCCACCCGCACCCCCACCTCCCCCGAGACTCAGCCCCAAAGCGCTGACGACGGCCTGCCACAGCAGCGCCAGGCGGGTCACCAGCCACTTGGTGGGCACGTTGATGCAGTAGAGGAGGAGGGCGAGGGAGAATTTGTCAAAGGCGAGCAGCAGCGAGAAGAAGATCACGACGAGGGAGATGCCGAAGACGTAGTAGAGTTCCTCGGCGAGCGTGCCCAGGCCGATGCGGTAGTCTTGGATGTTCATGCCGAAGATGCTGGTTATGAAGGAGAGGGGGAGCTGTGGGGGGAGGGTTAGTGGGGTGTTTGGATGTGGGTTGTTGGGAGTGGGGGGGGAGGGAGGGGAGGGAGGGGGTGCTTACGAAGATGATGCTGAGGACGGAAAACAGCATGATGGATTTGCCCTGGTTGGACTGCTCGACGCTGTTGGCCACGGCTTCCCACGCCGAGACTATCCCGGCGTAGCGGCTTTTGGTGTCGAGGAGCTCCTGTAGTCGCTTGTGGCAGTACTCGGCCGCCGTGTGGAGGTTGTCGATCTTCTTGTACTGGTCGGATAGGAACAGCTCGGACTCGTCGGCGCACTCGAGCGTCCAGTTCGCGGCGGACTTCTTGTCATCGAACGGGTCCTCGCCTTCGTCGAGGGCCTCCCGCATGCGTCTGACGTCTCGAAGGGCTGGTGTGTGTGGGAGCGTGATGTTCACGCCTAGCCCGTATTTGGGTACTAGCCTGCGGGCTACGTGGATGTGGTACTGTTCGAGAACCTCGCGTTGGATAGACTTGATCTGGCGGATGATGCCGAGGTCGCTGAGAATGTTGTCGGCTTGCTTCATGAGGCCGGCCTCGGGGTTGATGTTCATGAGGGCCTTGTGCGCCTCTGCGATCTGGGCCTTGTCTGGGGACCCGTACGCCGTCCAGATATCTTGGGCGAGAACGGCTAGTTCTTGCCGGGCGGCAAGCTCTCGTGTTGTCTTTTCTCATGTCAGCAGTCGTCATAGCAAGCCATCGTTTGTACTTACCACAAAGTTGATGGAGTCAGTGAAAATGTAGTTCATGAGTGGTTGCCGATCTTCAAAGGAAGTGTTTTCGTAGAAAGTCCGACAGCACACATCGAAGACGTTAAGGACGAGGTCGTATGGATTACCAATCTCTCGCTCTCCTTTTCTCAACTGATCTCGGACACGGGTGTGTATTCCAGAAGGATCACTTGCAAAGTACGAACCCCAGCGTTGAGGAAAACTGGTGATGATCGTGTCTGGAAAGTTAGCCCCTGAATACCTATTCATCACGGGTGGGAGGGTTCAGGGTAATCGCTTACTCTCGTCCAATACAAACACCCACAGCTGGTCTACCATTAAAAGTCGCGACACCGTGGACCACTCCGCAGTGCAGTCTGGACACTGACACCACTTACTGCACCCTTGGCGCGTCGTATCCCTGATCTTGGCCGTTGCCCGGTAGACAATCTGGTTTTGGTCAAGTTTCCTTGTGTCGCGCAAGAAGTTGGCGTACTCGTTGAACGACTGGTGGAGGGTCCGTCGTGGATGCAGAGGCGGGTTCGCGTACAGGTAATCGCCGATGAGCTGGTCATCTTCGTACGATGTCATGAGCTTGGCGATGCGGGCCGCGCCGAATAAGATGCGTCCGATGACGCCGCGACGGGTGCTCGCGCGCATTGCCATGGGCCGAAAGTGATTCATGGAGGCAGCAATGGTCTCCTGAGCCACGGCAGACAATGACGTTTCGTTGATGTGGTGGCCTCGAAGCTCATTGTGAAAGTTGTCCTCGACCCTATCATGTACTTTCAAGGCTGAGGCATTCTCCAAGGTGGCGGTTCGGGTAGCTTGCTCAATCGCTCTGGATTGACCTTCCCAGCCTTGAGCTGTTTCCCAATGGAGATAGGGTGACTAACAAAGGGGGTTGGCGGACGTAGATGTGGAAGGGGTGCGGGTAAGACTCACGAATAGACACATGGCATTCGTGTTTCCGGGCCCTCCTTTGACGACTTCGCATCCGGGGTCCATTTGCCGAGTGTGAGGGGCGTTGTGCCGGTCAAGCCCATCGCGGGAGTGGCCGCGCCAACCGACGCGACGGAGGATCTCATGGGTCTTGGGGTTGTTTTTGGCTTTCTCGAAGAGATCCCCCCTATCTGGTCTCACCTCGTTGTAATGGCGAGCGATGGCCTCCTGGTATTTGTATCGTGAATCAGCATCGGCCGCCGGAAAAGAGAGAAAGTAAAATGAAGGAAAAGCACGGGGGCATACCTCAACCCACGATGCATTGTTCGCAGGGATGTGGAACCATCGAAGCATCCCTTCCTCGCACTGCTCTGTGAGAACGCTCCTATCGCCATCCCTGGCGAGAAGATCGGCCAAGGGGGTGGTTTGATCGGGAAAGCTTCCCTGTAACTTGGGGTGAGAGTGAGGTTTTCCATCCTTAAAATAAACTGCTCCAGCCTGCAGCCCCTTGTAGGTGTGCTCTTTACCGCCCTCCCCTGAATGATGGGACCTTGCTAATACCGCCGCGATGTTGGGTGCCGATTCCGTCGAGAGCGTCTTGCCGCCGACTTGGATAGTGGGGATGTTGATCTGGCTGCTCCGGCTGCCAATATGGAGACGGGACAGGGTTTGGGCCAGGGTCCCCTCGGCTCTCCGGGGTTGGGGCTTGGACCGGAGGTCAGCCAGGTGATCGGCCAGGCGGGCAGTCCAGAACTCGCCTTCAGGACGGGAATCGATGTGGGATCGAACGCTTTGGACCCGCGAAAGCCAGTGTGTAACTTGACCGCGCACGTCTTGATTTGCGTTTTGGAGATGGTTCTCTCGCTCCTCGAACCTGAGGCAACGGGTGAAGTGCAACACATCATCGTGCGGAACCGGGAGGCATTCCGATGGCCTGGGCTTTTGCCGGCCCGACGGCTGCTGCTCCAAGCCCATGGAAGAGATATGGACGCAGAGTCCGGTGTGATTCTGCAACGTTTCCCTCCCACTAGTTGCTCGAACTTGCTGGCCTTAAAGCTCAGAGTTTCTCAATGGTCAGTTAATTTGCGAAATGGCCAAAAAGCGTATACGATCATCCCAAGACCTCCATTAACGCGGATCTGGTGATTGATGGTACCAAACCCGTTCCATCTTATGGGTCCAACATTTTCACCACGCGGAGTGCTCCACCCAACCAACTACCTGTCTCGGCGCTTGTGCCGTGAATGAGGAAGTTGGAACAATGGAAACATGCACCATCCTTGGGGGCCATATACTCCCTCGTGGCGGTTCAGGACCGGGCCCAGCGGGGTGCCACTGCATCGCCTCAGCTTTTGCGGCCGACAGACGGCCGCCTTCGCCTTAATTTATGTTCCAGAGTTATGGAAGGTCGAGGCTTTGATAAAATCTGGCTGTATCTGGCTTTCCATTGGCGTGGAAACGATGCTGCGCCAAACCATGCCGCTCGACTGCATGCTTGGCGGGTTCCCGGGAATGCTCGGCGTTGTTGCAGGTATTTTGGGATAAACGTGGCGCCAGATCCTCACTGCGTAACCAGCCCGCGGGTTTTACGAACGCCTTATCCGTAATGGAAGGCGGTGAGTCCAGGTAATACAATAGACTTGGCACGATCCTGATGGCTTGATGTAAGATCCTCCTTCAAAACCTTAAATCCACGCTCCACATATCAATATAATATCATCTTTACGCGCCATGTCATTGACTTTCATTCCTGTTGTGCTTTACTTTCGGAGATGGGAACGCTTCCGGCCATAAATCCGGGAGGGGGAGGGAACAACGTTGCAAGACTGGTCCGTTGCTGACAGATTCACCATCAAATTTGGCCCCCAACAGCTCGCTGTTGTCCCCGGGCGCCCTTGCAGCCGGGCTCGAACCAACAGCAACATCCGCCACCAATCAATGCCACCCTAAGTGCTTAATCCATCGTCACCATCATGCAAGTTAGGGAGGTAGGTTCCTGAGATTCGTCGATATGGTGTCTAGCGAGGCTGGCGGGGGCATCTGTGGCCCCGCGGCCTCCGCGCTACCCCTTGCCTGGTACCGGCACCAGGCTAGGGTAGGTAGTCTGGTTTATCAATATTTGAGGCCCTGAGGCCCCAGAGCCGGTTTGGCGGACCCAATGTCACCTCCCATATTCCTAGTTGCGGTCCGACTACTGCCGTTCTGAGCTCGAGTATTTCCATGTTCTTTACTTTTCATGAGTCTCGGCAACGCAAACGCTTGCCGACTGCTATCCATAACCAGCGGCCCGAGACCTTGCAATTGCAGGCTGCACACAATGGAACGCCGAGGGGTAAGCCACTCGGCTCCTTACGGCCATGCGTGCATGAGCTGCTTCAAAGCCAAGTGCCGATGCGTTCCGCGCCAAAGCGGAGACGGATGCGAGAGGTACGTGGTGTAGGCCCACTGGGGGTCTCATGGGCGCCGCAAGAAGCTCACGGATTGGAACTTAGATGCCTCCGTCTCAAAAAACCATGCACTCCTTCCAACTCCACCCGACGCCGCGTTCATCCCGACCAAAAGCCAAACTCGGACGGCCGGCTTACTCCCTTTGAAGATCTGGTGTCGCTGTTCCAGTCGCGCCACAACTACAAGGCCAACGCGGCAGCCCAGCAGCAGCAGTGGGCTCCATCCGGCTTCCCCTCCATGGAGGGGATCGCCAGGCTAGAAGCTCTCTTGGATCCCTTTCTTGAACTACCTACCAACACCACAAACCCCAGTACCCCTGAGCCTCCGGACGCCTCGACGGCGGCCTGCCTCGAAACCTTCCGCTTCCATATGCTACCCCATTTTCCCTTGATCCACTTCCCTGCTGAGACGACGATCCAACAGTTGCAACACCAACGACCATTCCTATTCCGGGCCATCACCTGTGTGGCTTCGTCCACGGCCCGTGAAAAACGAGTACGTGCCACCGAGTTGAAGCACCTCTTATCTGAGATGGTCTTTGGTGGAAACACGGAGAACAACACGCAACGAAATCCGCTGGGACAGACAATGGACCTGTTGCTCGGCCTGTTAGTCTACGTTGCCTGGGGCTGGGACCATCAGCTCAGTGGGCGCCTGATGACGGTTGCCATGTCACTGGTTGACGAGGTACTCCCAAACAAGCCTACGGCTTCAGACATACACACACTCGGACTGTTGAGGTTGGAAATGGGCCCCACAAGCAGATGCATGCAGGGCGAACCTTTCTTGGAACGCGAACGCGCCGTCTTGGCTTGTTTTGTGCTTAGCTCCGCCATCTCGACCTACTCCGGGCAGGTCGACGGCTTGCGCTGGACACCCCAGATGAAACAATGTCTAGTCGCCATTAGTTCGAATAGGAACGAGCGAAACGACGCGGTCCTGGCTTTGCAGGTCCGGCTTCAGGTGTTGACATCACAGGCCTTGCAGCTACGCAGTCGGAACCATCACACAAAGTACCAGGCGGCTGCCGAGGCCCTGCTATCACAACTGCAGGATCTCTACCCAACAGTCCTACAACACCAGGGTAAACCTCCACAAAACTCCCTCACCTTACCAGCCAACACTGACCACCACCTCCACACAACAGGTTCCCTCCCGGCTCACTTCCACCACGCCGAACTCACCATCCTCGAAACCCTCTACGCAAACCCCCTCCAATCCATCCCTAGCACGACCAGCCCCCCAGGCTCTACAATAACCACACGCTCCCCCCCAACAACAACAATACCACCAACCTACTACTACCCTCCCCCACCCCCTCCCACCACCACCACCACCAACCCCCCAGCCTCCACAATACCCATCCCGTCACCCCCAACAACAACACCAACACCAACAACCTACTACCCCCCCGCACCCCCCCAACACCCCCAGCCCTGCAAAATTCTCCTCGCCATCCACAGCACCACCACCACGCTGCTCACCCTCCCCGACCCCTCCTTCGCCGGCATCGCTCTGCCGCAATGGGCGCAGCTGACCGCCTGCCTGAGCGCGCTGTACCGGCTGGAGGGCGACGCGCGCTGGGACGCGGCGTCGGTGCGGCATGTGGCGGATCTGCCGGTGGTGGTGGGGGCGGTGGTGGAGCGGTTGGAGGGGGTGGTGCTGCAAGGGGGTGGTGGTGGGCTTTGTGTGGGGGAGGGAGAGGGAGGGGTGGGGGGGTTGGTGGTGGGGTTGAGGGAGTTGAGGGGGAGGGTTTTGAGGGGGAGGGGGGTTGTTGAGAGAGAGGCTGGTGGGGATGGGGAGGGGGGTTGTTGGGGGGGAGGGGTGGTGATGCAGAAGGGGGAGGAGGGGGAAAGGGGGTGGTGGTTGGATCGGTTTTGGACGACGGAAGTTGATTAGGGGTGGAGACTTACCGGAAGGAGGGAGCAAAAGGGGTGGTGTTAAATGTACAACAACAAAGCGTTTCGATAATAGATTCCCGTTAGAAGCACGGCCATGTAAATCTCTCTCCCATCGCCCTTACCACGCACATCTGTCTCTCTACTTCCCGGACGCGTTCCCATCATTACCGGCGGACGGCTCCGGGAGGACTCCGGCATCGTGGAGCCAACCCTGTTTCGGGCGTCTCAACAACAAGAGCTCTCTGTATCTGCTCCTACTCATCCGACGGCCCCGCTACTACCTATTTTGAGATACTCTTCCGCTTTAACTGTTACTGCACCCAAACGCAACGTTTGCCCTTTCATAACAGGGATCTATATCGGCTTACGGTAAGCGACCTAAGTTGGAGAAACGGACGTACATCTTTGATCCTTCGGGTTTTTCCCTGACAGGAACCTACAAGTCGGGACGACGTGGCAAGCGGGCACGGGTAAAAGAGGAGATGTCGTGAATCGTCGAATTTGATTGTTGGCAAAGTATTAACACGTGTGCAACCCGATTATCGTCTCCATCCACGCCGCCTATCCTGTTGTTTGGTTCTTCATTTTTCTTCTAAACACAAAATCCGGGAACCTACTTGGAAGACCAGGTCAGCTCAGCCCCAGACCATTGACCTTTTGCATCCCATTTAGCCCGGTACTCCAGCGACTTCCCCTCGGCCCCAAGAACTGTAGCCACCTCGGACATTTTCTCCACGCCGCTCAGTTTGGCCGACCCCACAATAGTCTTGAGCAGATTTGCCGTCGAGACCTGGCTGCGGTAGTCGGGGACGAAAGTCTGCCTGCACCAATACAACACTAGGACTGAGACGATGAGCTGTCCGCCCAAAATCCCCGCGAGCACATCAATGGCCCGGTCCCATTTCACGCCCAGCTTGGTGTTGATGATGACTACCGCTGAGGAGGCATTAGACAGCTGCATCGTGGGCAGCTCGCCGTCGGCACCGACCACGGCCAGGATAGGGAGGCGTGCAGCGAGGTGTGCTACGTCCAAGGGGCTGTACACGTCGTCGTCGGAGAAGCCCGGATCATCCAAAATAGTGGTCAACCCGCTGTCGGTGGTGTACAGTCGAAAGCTGGTGCTGCGATCCTTGTCAAAGAAATCCGAATCCGCTTGAAACACCCCCAGCATGAGAAGTATGTTGGACACGTAGGTCGCGTTCTCCGTGGAGAGACCGTAGAACGAAGCGCGCGTGGCGGGGTCGGGGCCGCTCAGGCAGCTTGAACACTCAATGTATGTCAGGTTGTACCGCCCTGGCTGTTCTGACAACTCTTCTTCGTCTCCGAGAACTTGTTGCTCTGTGTTAGCGACCGTGTAAACGAGAAAAAGGCTGATCGATATCTGGGTTGTCCTCGCCATACTTACACGCGGTGGTGAGACACGTCGAAGGCGAGTTTGACATACGAGTGAAATCTATATTAGCTGCCCACGTAAATTCCTCACTGTCTGTTTCATCCCTGTCCTTTGCAAAAATGTGGTCTAAGATGACACCTATGTCGAGATGTCCCGGTGGAAGGTCATCTAGATGGGTTGAAGACAACGGCGTTTGGTTAGCGGAAGCTCTGGAACAGAATCATTCCGTGCCTAACTTTAAAAAGATGATGCCATACCGACGTCTCCTATCAATCTTTCGCGCGGGCTTTCGCCTTGTTCCTGGGTTATCTCATAGACGTCCACACCCTCAACCCGCTTTTGGGTGCACGTTGATGAGCTTCGTAGGAAAACGGTCTCCGATGGCGACGATATATTGCCACGGAACTCGCGAAAAGGGTACGAGTATTCAACATGAGTCTCGTTAAAGACCCGGGTCAAACCTTCTATCTGCTCGATACCCCTCAGGGATGAAGGGTCGCTTTCGTTGAAGCTGATGGGACTCATCAGTAACGCGCGCATTGCGTAATCGTTCATACGTGCTGCATAGTAACGGTTAACTGGATATGTCAAATACTCGGATATCCACAAGAATGGAACTCTAACTCATGGCATGAAGTGTACTCGAAGGACTCACAATGCGTGCTCCCGTATTCGCGGTAATCGGAAGCATCCCCCCCGAGATCGTTCACCGGGAGGCTAAACCAGCCCTGGGAGCCCCAGTCCGTCGCCATAGCGGGATATTCGATGGTGACATCCTCGTTTGTGTCGTATGTTAAACCAAGTGTAGCAATGCTTAACCGGCCGATGACATTCAGCAACAGGTACAGTGCCGTGATCAACGTTGTGAAGGTCCATCGTCTGTCTTTGGTATGACGCCAGATGAGGCGGCACGAACCGGTGGGCTCTGCCATGGCGAGGACAAGGTCAACCTTTCGCACCCCGTGTTAGCTATCCCGCATCCTACAAAGTCAATGAACGAAGAATGATTAATCTTACATCCTGCGGCGAAACAGTACCCCTCGCCAGTAAGGGCCAGCGAAGCATCCCACCCAACAGCCCCAGCAGAGAGCCTAAGGACAAGCTGACGAGCGACGACAGCAGAATGGACAAGGTGTTAAAACCCCGCCTTTCCCATTTGTCGAGTACTCCCATTCTCTCGAAAACAAAGAGGATAACGGCGAGGACAATGCAGAGCACAAGGGAGGCACCGCAACGCCATGCCACATGCTTCCAGGGGAGGTGACGCCATGCTCCTGTGGGTCGATGAGGATTCGTTCCCTCGGTGCTATCAACACTTGGAGCCATGCTATGTGACTGGTGGTGGTCGGGCGGATGGGGGGGCGGCAACTGGAATCGCTAATTGGTACTATCAAAAGGAAAAGCAACACGGCTCCCACTTGGTTGTGCCTAGGGCCTGGAGCTCGAGGATGTGTTTTGTAGTGCCATGGTTTTATCCTTTGTCTTCCTGGATGAGTGATGTTACATGAGTTGTCAGGTTATGAACCAGTTCCCTTGCGCGGAGGCCGAAGTCCTGCATAATATTGGCTTGAGCTGAAAGGGAAACATACTGTTAGGCCGTGTTGAAAGGGGACATGCATGATATTGGGCTGAGCTGACAGGGAGGGAGGCATGGGAAATCACTGGGCAAAAGACGTAGCTGAACTTACCAAATAGGCACACAATCATTGGGTACGAATGCAGAATCGACTGCCGGCATTCCCAACCCTTCACACATGGGAAAAGGCCCGCTGTACTTGGCGTGGCCGGCCGCCTGGAGCGCCGCAAAAAACACTGAAGATTAGCAGTGGTGTGTTACGCAACAGTGGCCAGTTCGGAGAGTTTATCTAGTGGCCCTGCCGCGTGCCTTTCCCGTCTTTCTTACCATCTTCTGACAGGGGTCGTGTCCAATTTCATGACTCTCATTCTGCTATGGAGGTGCCCGCGCCAATAGGAATTGCCGAGCGCTTTGAATGCAAGCAATAAGGTTCTGGCCTCGAGTCTTTGATCACCCCCTTGCTGTGCGGGTTCCAAGCCGGCCTACTTTAAGCACACATACCTCGTGTTGGAAAGTCATGGCACCGGAAACGGTCATGACACCCGGAAACGGACAGGTACCGGAAACGGATTCATGGCATCTGGCACCACAAAGATCCGGATAACCACGGGTTAACTTAAGGAGACAAAGGAGAGATTTAGGATAAAGCCACCTGCTCTCAAGAGCTCTGAGAGGAGAAAAAGATAGAACTAGAGATCAATTAATCACTTCTGAATGGCTTATGAGCACCTCAAATTATTGTTGTAAGCTCTCATCATATGTGCAATAACTTTGAAATCGTGGCTGTTGGTCTTCCAACACCTCGGTCGGTTCTGTCCTAGGCTATAGCCAAGAATATCTTCGTGCAGCAAGGCTTTACTTCTGAACCAACCACGCACTTAACGCCCGACCATGCTTTCTCGCCCATCAACCATGGTACCGAAAAATGTGAGGATGCACGGAGTATTCATGATGTCCAACGGCTGAACTTCCAAGTATACGGGCCACAGAGCGCCAATGGAGACAGCTGAAGAAACCTTGAGGTATTAAAGAGGTGAAGGCGTTACGAAACATCAATAATATAACCACCTGAAGTGCAGGACTGCCAGGCCATGAACTAGGGACACCGACATGCGAGACTCCGGCCGTACCTGAGGGCATCTTTCAAGGTCCTCCTTGTAGCGGATGGAGTCGCCCCACTGTGTCATGGATCCTATCTTCGTAATGATTCGAGGCAAGAACATCATGTGGGTTGGCCGTGTGCGGCCACAAGGGGTTAGTAAATGCGGTAAAGTAGCTCAAAACCCCTTCTTAACGAACAACTTTCTCCGCTATTCGCATGTTTAGCTCTCCTGTTCAAATCATTTCAAGCCAGTGAAACGGCGATGAAGAGGTAGAGATGCAGTATCTGAATAGGAGTTGAGGTTGTGTTACAGGTACCATTTATCATACGCTAGCTACTCAGTCCAAAGAAACAACTATCTTCTGTGCGGAGACACCTTGCATCTGCAAATCCATCGCGTCCTGGATCTTCTCTAGACCATTCCCAACAACACGGGCGTCGGGCGCGGCGACAAACTGCCCTTCTTCCAGCGCCTGCGGCAAGTAATCCTTCCAGATACGAGCAATGTGCCCATCCGGTTCGGCCGCATCCCTGGTATCAATGAACCTAACCTGCACCCCCGGGATGGCGCTCGTCGGCGGGTTCGCGGCCGCAATGAACTTGTGCGTGGTGTCGGCATGACGCTCGATCACCGCCGCGGACAATTCGATCGAGCCATCCCCAATGGCCAACGCGCCCGCCAGGGAGCGGCCCTTTAAGACACCAACAATCTTGCCAACCAGCGCCTCAGCATCCTCATGATAGTCGAAGACATGCTTCGCGCCCAGCTTCTTGACATAGTCAAAGTTCTTGGGCGACGCCGTCGAGATGACTTCATATCCCGCCGCCGCAGCCAACTGCACACCATTGCTGCCCACACTGGTCGCACCACCCGTGACAATCACCGCCCGCGGCTTCCCCCCATCCACCCTGCGCGCCGGCACAGTCGGCATATCCAGCCCCAAAAACTCCCCATGGAACAAGCCATACCCTGAGGTTGCCAGCGCCAGCGGGATGACACAAGCCTGCTCAAAGCTCAAGCCCTTCGGCAGCGGCGCCGCCAGATGCTCACGCAGGACAGTATACAACTGAAACGCGCCCTCCGCCGGGTTATTCACAGACTCCGCAATCGACATAGCAACGCCGACGACGCGGTCGCCGACGCGGAAGCGCGGGGCCGGGCCCGGGCCGACCTCGACGACGGTGCCGGCCGTGTCGCCGCCCTGGATGAAGGGGTATTGGATGTGGGTCAGCAGCACGTCGCCCAGCTGCTGCTTGACCCAGTCGACCGGGTTGATGGCCACGGCGGCGTTGCGGATCACGATTTCGCCTGGCCCTGGGGGGGTGTAGGGGGCGGGACCGATGGTGAGGGGTCGGGCTTTGGCGGCGGAGAGCCAGGCGGCTTGGTTTTGGGGAGGCATGGTTTTGTGTGTTTGGGGTGGGGGGTTGTTGGGAGGGGTTGGTTGGTGTTAAGGGGTTGGTGTTTTGGTGTTGTGTGAGGCGTGTAAGTGGGCGGTGAAGTGCTTGTGTGAGGCGAAGAATTTGTTGTGAGCTATGATGGAAGTGACAATGGCCATGGCATATGTGACTTTTATGTGCAGACTGAGGATATCGATCTCCCCCCGGCGGGGTTGTTTGAATGCGTCGAGAAGTTGTGCCGTCGGGACCGGAATCCGCTCGCCGTACCCAGCCTCGAAGCAGCCGAGACGGATTTGGACCCCGGCCCTTTGTCCGGGTTGTACCGTTCCCGCCTTAGGAGATAACATAACTCCGCAACCATCAGTCGTCCCGAGAGATACTACAGAACAACCGCGGAAGGTTTTGGCAGTAGAAATGCCGAGACTCGGATCTGTCGGCCGCTTTCCTCCACGCATTATCCCCAGTCCCGGACATATTCTAGTCCGGTAAGGCCACGGAGTCCTGACCCTCTTAATAGCGGGTTTCTGTTCAAATTATAACGTGGTAGTGAATTCGATAATTGGGCTGGAAACGACGACCTCATTAAAACAGGTCTCATATCTACTGCTGGTGCCACCGAGGCAAAAATGCGCTTGACTTTGTCAGCGGCTACACTCGCCAGTCCCGTTCACAACCTCCCCTCCGACTAGTCGAAAAGTCGATTTTCATTTTGTTTTTGGTCTCGTCATCCTACTTTATCCCCTCTGGCGTTACATCACCACTACCTAACTAAAATGCGTGTCCGAATAGGTATCGTGTTGTTTCCCCCCCCCCCCCGCCCCGCGCCCAATCCTTTCCCACTTTTTTTTCGTTTTCTTCCATGCATGTTTTTCCTCTTTTTTTTTGATTTTCTCGGCAATGTTCACCGCCATCGCAACACCTGTTGGGCCCACAACTACAATACCCACTGCACCTCACCCTACTCGTCCAGGTAAGATCCAGAACCATCCGGCTCAGTCCAATACACCATCCACGACAGCTCTATACCTCTCAAGCAGGGCATCCCCCTCACGATTTACTTGAGCTGCCCAAGCCTCCCACGCACGATGTACCTCAGCTGCCCAAGCCTCCGCCTCAACTCTATAATCCTCCGCCTGGGCTTGCAATTCCAAAGCGTGCCTGTGGGCCCTGTCCATTGCGGCCGTGCCCATTGCGGCCTCCACCCCAGCACACGACCCCTCGCTGTGGATGCGGAGGTAGGACAGAAGGGACACGGCGATGATCACAACCGCGACAGCAGCCGTGACGAGTATAAGAGCCGTGAGTAAAGCCGTCAGGATGGTGGCGATAACTTTGGTTGCGGTGCTAGGTCTGAGTTGTTCTCTCACATGGTGATCGTCGGGATCGGGGTTGGCGTCGCCATCATCAGCGTCGGGGAGAAGCGGCAAGTTGACAATGTTGGTGTGATCTCGGTCTTGGGTGTCACCCGCTTCAATGTGTTGTCTCCCGCTTGCCACGTCCTGCTCTGGGTTGCGACGGTTGTTGAAGTCTGTCATGATTGCCGTCCTGTTGAGTAGCAAAGAGATAGCGAAGTAGGTACTCGAGGTTTGAGTTTCGGTGAGAGTCTTTGGTCCGTGCATGTGCTTTGGCTGGGAGAGGAGTGAAACGCACGATGACCAGGTTGTCTTAAAATGAATCGGGGTACCCTAGGGTCCTAAGCTGGAATATATATTAGCTGCAAATACTGCTATGTGTTCACATTGGCTCCACCTTGTTCAGTCGTGGAACAGACTACACCAACAAGTGAACAACCAACCACTTTCTTATTCAACATGCGACTTCAACGTAACTCTGGGCTTCCGTGGGAACCTGACTCTAAATAGCCTTCGTAGTGGGCATAGTAATATGTCATGTCAGGGAGGCGAAACAAGTGTGTAGCTCAATTGTTCCCAAATTCCAGGGACCGTCCCGAGATACTGGCTGTCAGTCACAAACACAGTAAGACTAATTCTTTCCCCGTTGTAAATTAGTGTTCCCCGTGTATTTTCATTGCGAGTAGTTACCTACCTAAGCACCCTCTGGCTAAAACAATAGATACACACCAGGCCGACTATCTGGGGATGAGTCCCCTTGCAAGTCCGTTTACACATGCACCAAAGTTTGGCAAGCCGACCACAAGGCACCGAACAAGATACACAAATGATGTTATCAAAGTAGCGAGGGTAGTAGGGGGTTCTATTGCACTGTCTTTTACTAAGTCCTAATTTGGCTGAGTTGTAATGCATTGAGTTGGTGGCATATGGGTACCTATCTATTCTTTTGTTCAGGGGATGCTAGGTAGAACGGGGCCATGGGGACTATTGTAATTATGAGTCCGCTGATTTCATGCGTTATGCTATGATCCCTACCTCAGCTAGCAGATCCTCAAGTCAATCTTTGCGCTAGCCAGGCAGTAGAAATGTGTGTTCCCAACCCAACGACTCCAAGCCGAGCCAACGCTATTCGTACACGTACACTCTCCAGCAATCATCACCACCCACCAACCACCTGCTCCCTCTCCCACAACGCTTTCACCTCCCCACAAAAGGCATCCACGCTCCTCATCTCGCGCCGATCCACCAACGCCACCTCCAGCCACAACCTAGCCTTATCCGCCAGCATCTCCCACTCCTCCTGGCGGTCCGCCATCACGCCCTCCAAAAACGCCAACACCAGCGCCGTCGCGAACACATCCGACGCCCCACCCAGCCCGTCTGCAGCCGCCTTCTTCGCCAGCACCACTCCCTTCCCACCCTCCTCGTTATCCAGCCCCAGCATCGGCAGCACCAGCACCAGCTCGTCCCACCGCCACGCGCCGTCAAACGCCTGCAACCCCACCAGCGAGCTCAGCACATCATCCCCCCGCACCGCGGGCTTGCGCTTCTCCGCTCCATAACCGTCATCGCCACCATCATCCATCAACACGCACCCCCACTTATTCCCGACCTCCGGCTCCGGCACCGACGGGCCGTCGTCAAACAGCCCAAACCCTTCGGCGTCGTCGGAGTCGTTCTCGGGGTAATGGCTCGCAGCCGACGCCTGCATCTGCATGGCCTGGGTGGCGCCAGACACCGGCACGGCCGGGCCGTCGTCCATGAGCCCGAAGCCCATGTCGTCGTCGGAGTCGTCCTCGACGGAATGGGTGCTGGGGGAGAGAACAGGGCTGCAAGACATCAACATGGCCCCGCCGCGGCGGGGGGCGGGTGGTGGTGGTGGGGGGGGTGCGGCGCTGTAGGTGGCCGTCTTCCTCGAGGGGAGGGATCGGTTCCTGGTGAAGGATGACAGGGTGGAGGAGTAGGGTGTTCCGAAGCCACGGCCAGAGACGCGGGAGCCCTCTGGGCGGCTCTCCGGGGTTGGGGGTCGCGCGGGTAGGTCGTCTGGGTTCTGGCCGTCTTCGACCGCGACAAAGCTGCACCATTTCCCCCCGACTTGGTAGGTGACGCCCAGCCGGACCGCCTCGCGCTCGACCATGTCGCTGAAGCGGCCAGGGTATTGGTCCTTGAGGAGGGCTCCGGCGCCGTCCTTGGCGTGGTAGATCCAGCCACGGCCCTCCTCCAGCTCCTTGACTGCCTTGCGGGCGGCGAGCTGATGGATGGTCTCGGATTTTTCTGCTAGCACTGTGACGGGAATCTCCAGCTCGACCGGTCCGTGAGAGGATGTGCCGCGGAGGATAACCGATTTGGGTTGCTTCTGAGCGGTTTCCGGAGAGAGGAGGAGGTACACGGTGGTACGGTTGAAGGGGAAAAGCGCGGGGATGAGAAATGGTGCTTGTAGAAACTTGGGCTCCGAGACGGGCGGAACATGCGAGTACTTGCCGCCAGCAGAGGCGTTGAGGGAAGAGTCAAGCATCTCGACATCTGGGTCGGCTGCCTCGTCGAAAAGGGAGGTGGGCTTCTTGGGGGCCTCCTCCTTCTCGACTTCCCGTACGTCAATGGTCATTCCGTCCATGACTTTCTCGACAATCTCAAAGTCCTCGTCGGTGGCATTGTTGGGCACGTCGTTGGCATACTTGACCTCCAGGGTGTAGTCGTTGACGTGCGGCATCAAAGAGGCCTTCAGCATGCGGACGACCTTAGTGTTCATCTTCTCGTTGTCACCAACGGACTGAGAAAAGCCGTTGCTAGCCGCGGCGACGCCTTCGACGAGGGCGTGGCTAACGTCACTCCCGATCCCCAGGGTAAATACACGGATTTTACCCTTGCTCTCGGCGACCTTTTTGTTCAGCAGTTCAAAAAGTTCCCTTTGGTCCCAGATCTCGCCGTCAGTGAGCAGGAAGACCTCCAAGTCCATATCGGCGTATCGTCTGCTGATGACATCTTCCATCGGACGGTAGATATCGGTGCCGCCGAAATTAGCGGAGAAACCGTCGACATAGCGCGAGGCCTTCTCGAGCGAGGATTGATCGTAGGTTTGAGACTTGTTGCCGAAAAGGAACTCGTGGCTCGAACCAAAGGAGCAGATATTGAACTTGACCCCCACGGGCAGCGACTTGAGGAAGAGATGCAAGGCGGTTTTGAGGTGTTTCATATTGGATCCCTCCATGGAACCGGACCGGTCGCAGAGGAAGACAATCTCCGGCTTTGCCGAGGGGAGGTTGAACTTCGGGACCAAGGTAGCCATCAGGGCCCGGTGGTTGTCAAGTGTGGGATGTTGCTCAAGAACGGCGATCGGGTTACCCGTATTGGTGGCGACCACCTGGAGGATGAAATCGTTGCCCAGTTCCGTGGTTGACAGGGCAAGGGTGGCCGACGCCTTTTGGAGAGACATGTCGGCACCACTGGCGGCCCCCGCGGAGGTGTTGCCCAGTGTCACAGAGATGGGGTGCGAGGGAGACTGGACATTCTTGACGTTGGACCCGTCGGGCATCTCCACATCAACGACGATGCTGATTCCGCCCTTTGTGTCGACAGGACTCGACAGCAGCTCGCCAGGGTAGTTGCCGTACCGGGGTGCGATCCCCGTTGGGATAGTGAAACGGATTCCATCTACCTCGGCATCTTGCTTCAACTCGCCAAGGTACGAAATTTCGACTTTGAGAGTTGCGTTTGCGGGGACATTGCCGACGGTAGTGGTGAATACATCGCTTGCTGCGGGTAGCTGTTCCAAAAGGCCAGCAGTCTCGCCGCGGTCGATGGCGGCTTGGTACGTCTTCCTCGCCTCGGCGCGCTCCTTGACGACGCCACGGATGACCCGCTCGCCGTTGATGGTGCAAACGAACCCGACAACAGAGACGCCATCATAGAGGGGGAAAGTGTATCTGAGTTCAGGGATGACCTCGGACCGGGGATTGACAAAGGTCTGGGTCAGAGTAGTCCGGCTCGTCGACGACACAATCTTGGTGTTGGCTGAGAGTGACAACTGGGGAAGGTATTTGCGTTCGGGTCGGCGTTGGCCAGGAACGAGATAGTAGAGGCCACAAATGTGGGTGTTGTAAGCCATCCTGGGCGATTTTACTCTTGTTCGATAAAAGTTTTGGTGGATGATATGGTAGCAATGATGCGAAGGTTGATGATTTTAAAATTGGCGAGATGATAATGTACTCGAGGTTGACAGGTATTAAATAGATGGATCGATGCCGGCGATTCACCGTAGGCGGGCAGTTGCAGAGCCACCAAGCAAGCACAAAGCGGGGTGTGACTTGAAACTTGAAGTTGAAAGTGGAAGGATTGTTTGTGTGAATCTGGAAAGGGCAAGAACAGGTGGGATGGACAATTATACTGTGTTGGCGATCGGTGATTTGAATGCTGCCTGGATTAACAGTCGGCATGTTGGCATTCTTTATACCTAAGGTACCACAACTCCTCCAACCTTCTGTCGGTAATGATGCGATGAGCCCAGCAACCCCCAGCTTCAAGCCATTGAAGATAGTGGCGCTGTTTCTCGAGCGAATGAAACCACGGCAATCCGATATGGCCCCACATTTTATAGCCACATTTCAACCAACAGGATAAAATGCACAGTTGAGCAAAAGCCAACGACTCAAGTGAGCCGGTGGTGACTCAACCGGTCTGCCAGTATCCGTATCAATTGATTGATTGCAGCCAGGCAGCCAACCCCGCACCAATTCTGTTATCCACCAAGCAAAGCTCAATCGCAGTGAAGTGAATGCTTCGTGAGTTTTTGTAGGGTTATTCCACCTTCACACTCTGGCCAAAAAACGCCGAACTCGAAGGGGGAAGAAGAAAAAGACAAAGAAACAGAGAAAAAAGAAAAAGGGAGTAAAATAAAAAGTTAGGTAACTGGGGGATTCCGAATGGCTTTCTTTTCGTTCCTCTAGTCGAAGGTTTCGACGGCAGCTACGCTTGGGGTTCGGCCTTTTTTGGCCATTCAGCAATCACTGCAACAGAAATGACATACGTCAAGAGATGTGTGGAGAGATGGCGGACATCAAGCAGCTGTTACGGCGGGAAATGCGTAACATGCATCAGGAGATGCATGGAGGGATACGCCAGGAGATGTCGAAGCTCCAGGAGTTACTGCAACAAAAGATGCGCGAAATGCGCAAGGAGATGACCGATGTGGCGAGTGCGCTACAATCTCAAAGAGAGTGTCCTTGAAACCGTCTACCCTTGAGCACCGATTGAGCTTTGCTTGGTGGATAACAGAATTGGTGCGGGGTTGGCTGCCTGCCTAGCTGAGCCCCCTTTTCTTGTTCCTTGTTTCTTGACATCATCAAATTTACCCTTCCGGCCACAAGGTGACCCCTGAACTCCTTCCTCCCTGGAAACCAACTATCAATTATTATTCTCAAAACACCCTAAGCATCAGAACGTTGTTGATGAATCGCCTTCGACACAATAATCCCGCCGGGCTGGTCTTGTAACTCCAACAGGGCCTCTTCTGCACTCGGGCTGCGCACCGCCTCGACCCGGTTCACAATCTTAGCCGACGACGACGCGCTGTGGTTGGGGAACGAGAGGTGCCATTTGTTGTTGTTGCTGTGGCTGTTACTGGTAGCAGTTCCCTGGTTGCTCCGGAAACTGGCCGACGACTTGTTGCCGCTGCGCAGCGAGAACTTGCTCGCAAAGTCTTGCAGTGCATCGAGCGAGATGCCGGTGAAGAGGGGACGGAGCGTGGGCAGGCAGGCACTGACGACGGCGACCGCGGCCTCAATTACCGTCCAGTAGAGCGTCGGCGCGATGTTTACTGTTGCCGGTGGGTCTGGTTAGCATGAGGCCATCTTGCCGCGTGGGGGTGTTACTGATACATACCGGTGATGTCCATCGCGTTGGCGTAGCTGTCTGAGGACAGGAAGAAGAAGTATATTCTTGCGATGCTGATGCCGACGACACTGAATTGCGCCAACACCCTCCAATCAGCCTCTGCTCCTCGAAAAAGGGGTTTCCAGAGTACCTGAACAGGGGGAACTCACAAGGCGCCCAACAAAAAGATAGCGCTGACGGCAACCTTTTGTCGCCGGGGCATGTGCAAGCGCCAGACAAACGGGATGGGGACGGCCAAAATGGCCGTGTCCATAACCATGTTGCTAATAGCCGTGGCCCAAAACATGGGGAGGTAGTTGTAGCATACGGCCTGATGGTCGGGGGTCCCAAACAGTGTCTTCCATACCATTGGAATGGGCATGCACTCGAAGAGTGTCGCGAAGAAGAAGGCAACCCCCCAAGCTGCCACAGCTCCGAGCAAGACCGAGCTTATGAGGGAAAATGTTTTGCCTTTAAAGATGCGACGGTAGAAGACGACAATCGAGAGCTTCGTGAAGACGAGCGACAAGATCGATAGCAGTTGCGTTGCGAATTCGGTCTACCGCAGGGACCGAGTTAGCCGTACTCTTTTGGCGCGTTCTTCCATCAATGGCATACCTGCAAGAAAATGGTCAAAGTGTCGTCGAACACGATATTGCCAGCATCGTCCATGTGTATATGACCCCCTAAATTCCCCAAAGCAACAGCTTCGGTGGGTAGGTGTGGGTTAGTTAAGGGGTATCTTAAGATTCAGTGACGAACACCAGGGTACATGACGACATACCGACAATGTTATTGATGCTTAGTGCCACGCTAAAAAGCTACAAATCGGACGGCGTTAATACCCAGTGTATTTTGCATCACTTTCGCCGTTGACTTACTAAACCGGGGAGGATCAGGTAGTCGTCAGCAGAAAGGCCACTGTGCCTGACGGCGCGGGCCCAGAACCTGAGAACGACAGCAATGATAGGTAGCGCTATAAACACAGCACACACAATGGCGATATTGGTGCTGAGAGACAACGCCATGACGACAGGTATGCCTGTTGGTAAGAAAGATCAGCGCCCGACACTGTGCAGTGGTGGGGAAGGAGGAGTTGTCATTGAAGCCAATAAACTTTTGAACGGGAAAAGAGACAAGAAGAAAGCTTTGGATCGTGCTTCGGCGGCCCCGGGCGAGCCGACATTCGATACATGTATGGGTATGGGTGACGGTCCCCGTTCTCAGCGTGCCGCGTGTTGAATAACTCCGAGTTCATATTGGCTGCAAGCTTCCTGCAGTCGGAAGGCAAAGTTAAACAGTGGTGGGGGCTCATTGGGGGCTGGAAACAGAGCTGCCGGACACGGCGGCCACCGGTTGAGTTCCCCGCCCGGGTGCGCTGCAGTTGAGGGGCACGAATACCGAACAAGGCAGGCAGGCCATAGGCCGGTCGACCTGCTCTGTCAATCCTGTTGGTTGGTGCTGCAAGCTGAGATAAGGTGACATTCACTTTTGTGTTTGCTTCCATCTGCCTGAGACACGGTGCGCGCAACCCAACCTGGACGCACCCAGTCATCATCATCTCACCACCTTCTCAAACTTTTGATGCCCGCGCTCTAACTTTCTCCAATTCCTCACACACGACGCTGACAACCTTCGCATCGGCATTTACACACCACCCAGCCGTACATTCTGTTCCCATCATGGCCTCCCCAGAACCACACATCATCGAGTTGGCGAAGAGAATTGCCGCAAACACAGAGAAGCTGCAAAGCTACCTCACCTCCCATCATCTCCCCACGCCGTCCTTTGACGTCGACGGACCCAAGGACACCTTGGTACCGAAAACGGAGACTGAAACCGAGGCAGCCCGGGTGGCTATTGTCGATGACACCGAGGAGCTGCGTCGTTTGGTTCTCGGGCCCCGAGAGTATTTGATGAGCTACACAGTTAGTTCCATGACCCCCTCAATGCCTGTGATAGCCCCTGTCTCACTGGTGAAACACAGCACAACGAGCTTCTCAGCCAACAAGCCATCGCCCGCTTCCGCCTCGCACACGCCTTTGCCCCTGGTGCCGAGGCTTCGTTTGCCGACATAGCAGCGGCTACCGGGCTACCAGAGATCAACGTTCGCCAAATCATCCGCCATGCCATCATCAAGGACATCTTCGTAGAACCCCGCCCCGGCGTCGTTGCCCATAATGCCGTGTCTCGCCTCCTGGCAGAGGATCCGGTCATCCACGACTGGGTTGGCGCCAGCAACGACGACCTATGGCAGGGCGCCGCCCAGACGTGCAACGCCCTGGAGAAGTATCCGGGCTCACAGGAGCCTAATGAGACGGTATGTTGTCTTGAGTGGAAACAACGCATTGATGCGTTGGGTTCTGATCAAGTTTGTAATGTCGTAGGGCTTCGCCTTGGCGAACAACACCAACGCTACCACCTACCAAGTGTTCTCCCAGTTTCCGGGGCGTGCCCGCAGGTTCGGTAACGCCATGCGGTCGTTCACTGAGGGCACCGGTTTTGAACTAAGCCACGTGGTCAACAACTTCCCCTGGGGAGATGTCGGGAATGGAACCGTCGTTGACGTAGGTTTGGATGTTATCTTTGGATTTGCGTCTCACGGTTCGAACTAACAGGCATACTACACAGGTCGGTGGCTCCCAAGGATTTGCATGCTTTGCCATCGCCCGCAAATTCCCCGCCCTCTTCTTTATCGTCCAAGATCTCGAGCCTGTCATCCAGGTGGCCGAGAAGGGGGTCCCTTCCGACCTGGAAGACCGCGTACGATTCATAACACACGACTTTCTTCTCGAGGACCAACCTGTCAAGGGGGCCGATGTCTACTTCTTCCGCTGGATCCTGCACAACTGGTCCGACAAGTACTGCGTCAAGATTCTGCGTGGTCTAATCCCCGCACTCAAGCCAGGTGCCAAGATTGTTTTGAACGACAACGTGCTGCCTCAGCCGGGAGTCCTCTCTCGGTGGCAGGAAAATCGCCTACGGTATGTTGTGCTATTTTCGGTGCTTTATGCGCAGCATTTACGGGTGCAGTTCCAAAGCGCGCCAAGCTAACAACACACTCACAGATCAATGGACCTTTGCATGACAGAGCTCCAGAACTCCCATGAGCGAGAGCTGGATGATTGGGCCAAGGTGTTTGAGCTCGCAGACCCCCGTTTCGAATTCAAGGGGGGGCAGCAACCTGCCGGTTCGAACCTGTGGCTTATGGTGGCGGAGTGGAAAGGTTGAAAGCCGGGCCGATAACCGGTCGATCTCTTTACACTACAGATCATGGCTTCATCGGGAAAATCATGTATGTACAGTACTTCGACTTTGCTCTCCGTACGGCACAGACAAAATATGATTCGACACTGCGGTGCTGCAACCCCCTATTCATCACCGACTATGTAACTCTGGCGTAAAATGATCAATGAATCTGCGAATCTCAAAGTCCCTGGTTAATCCTACGACGCAGAGTTGCGCCACCAAACAGCAAAACACCCGGCCCTTCCCGTACCTACCCCATGGGGGAGGTGGGGGCACAAAATGCGCCTGGCTGTGCCTCTTCTCACTAAGCGCCGGCCGTTGTACGACCTCGGCCGAGACATTCAAGATATTCTTGACAAATCACAGGACATTATCGGGCCTCATCACATTGGCGGTGTTATTTCCCTATCATACTGCAACCGCTGATCATTGTCAGCCCCCAAATGCCCTCCAAATGCCGTTGGAGGTGGGATCATGCAGCGCGGTCCGCAGCCCAACCGGTCCATCACCCTCCATTCCGTTCCCGTCCCAAAACTCGTCGGTTTGGCGGCCCTATCGGGTTCCATCCATTTGCAGAAGTCGGCTTTGAACGCCGGGTTACGCAATCCCACGCGAACCGCCGAGGCTAACACCGCCTGGCAGGCTGGCACACACAGTGCATGCACTTGTGTAGACGCGCCGATGTGATTCCGCGCGTACAACCCCGTTGCTTGCTGAAGGCACCAGTGACTCCATTCTTGCACGTGAAATATGTCCCGCGATGGTACGAGGTAGGATACGGCTGTTGCTTCGCCACTGTTCGAGAGGAAGAGCCAGCCATACCCCCCGGGATAGGGACTGTCCTTGTATCGAAATCCCGTCAACCCAGCCTGCTTTTGTTGTAACACCTCTTTACGACTAGAAGGAGTATCTTGCACGCTATTCGAATCCCTCAGCCAAGGTCGACCATGTCCAACAAGATCACATATAAACCCGTTCATCCTCGGGAGACTACTGAAGATGACGAGCATGACGATTCACCCCTTCTAGCTGCGGGCCAAGAAAAGCAGGGGCCACGAAACAGCCAATATTCAACAACTTGTTTGCTGGTCACGCTTGTGGTCGTAGCTGCCGCCGCCACCCTAGTGTCTGGGACGGCGGGTTTCGTCTGGGGACGGCACGTCGAGAAGAGCCGTGCCGAATCGGACTGGTTTTGTATGTTTACACATTGCAATAGAAAACTACAACGACATCAGCATCCGAAGCAATGTACTGATATACTCGGTCTTTCCAGCACCTCCCGGCCGGATTGATCATACTTTCAAATACCGGTGGCAGTTTTCGGCGAGACCTAGCAACAATGAATCGCAGATTTGGTGGAATAAGGTGTTCCCAAGTAAGCTCTTACGGCACTCTCGTTGCCTGGCTTAGTTACTTATACACGGCCACTCCTATAGAGGGTAGGGGATTCATTCAACACCCCGAGATTTCCCCCGTACCTCACGGCCTAGCTGTATTTCATCAACTTCACTGCCTTGTAAGACGGCACCGTAAATCTCTTGAGCTGGAGTATCTCAACCTGCTGACCTCAATCCCAAACCAGGACGCCATCCGCCACGGGTACTATTCGGCCGTGGATGGAACTGAGCCGATCCATTTTGCGAAGCCCGGCCATATCCGCCATTGCATCGACTACCTCCGGCAATCCATCATGTGTAATGCTGATACCAATCTTGAGCCCATCGACTCCGACCTTAATGGTGTTACCGGATGGGGCTTTCCGAGAAAGTGTCGGGATATCGTGCGGCTCATAGGCTGGGCCCAGAAGTGGAGGACACATAACCAAACGGGGCATCATTGAATGCGTAGTGAGAATTGTACAGGTAGATTATGCATGGCATGTAGCTTGGGAAAACGAAAAGTAACAATGCTTCAGCGTCCATTACCATTCCAGTTAGTCCTTTCAGGCTCATTACCGCCCCCCTGAACCACCGCCAGCATGCTCTGGAGCAAGCAAATGAGGATCAAACAAGTCCACACGACGTGACCTTGCCCATGTCTGGATGCTGTCCCACTTAACACACCGATGCAGAGCCCCCTCCTTTGTCGTCGGTTCAATGGCATGCCCCTGTGCATCGTGCAGCCACTTGAACGACGTCACCGTGGTATCGCCGTGGCACATGGAAGCCTGGCGGAGAAATTCGAGGCAATGCTCTAAAGCAGAGAACTCGGGAGTTAGTTATCTTAGCCAGACGGTTGAGCGTTGTGGCAGTTGTGGAATGGTTGGCTCACCTGCGTGTGTCATGCGTTCGTTGAATTCGAGTTCGGTCTGGTTTGGATAATAGTACTCCCGGTAGAACCACTTCCGCAGTCGTTTCTAAAACGTAGGTGAAGTTGTCAGTTATCCGAGGCATATCTCGAACACAGCAGTGGAACGCGATTTTACCACGCAGTGGAGCTCGTGATAGACTCCTAGAACTGCCAACGACCCCGATCCATCCCTCATTTTCAGGGATGTCTCATTGAGTTTGTCCATCTCATCGTGGTACAATTTGATGTTGGTACCTGCATGGATGTTAGAGCTACCAAGGTCCCTTTTATTCGGCCAGACGGTTAGTACTCGCCATCCATGAGACTCTTCCACGCAGTTTCGGATTCTGCTCGTGGGTAACCAGCATAGACGCTTCCCTCTGCCAGCCCGTCGACCGGCCTCGTTTCGTACTGGATAACTTGTTCAACCGGGGCTAAAGCGCCGTGTAAGCCTCATAGTCGTAGTAACTTGAAAGTAACGCTTGATGTTGGACATCATACAGTATAATGATAAATCCTGTAGCAACGGGGCTCCGCATCCCCGTTTTCGGACTGTGAATACAACGAACACAACAGTATATAGAAGAATCAGCACCGCGTGGAACGAAAGGTATCTGAGACGCCGCCATGGCTGCCCCTGCCTAGAGGGCAAAAGGAGAGACTCCTTTTCCAAATTAGACGCGTCGTCCGTTCCGGGGATAAAAGGGGCCGACTCTTCCCCTGGGCTTTCAGAACTGCGACGCTCGTTGGGTAAAGCCATTGCTCCGTGCCTTGTGGAAAGTCAAGTCAACAGGTTGTCTTCCGTCAAGGAGGCAGGTACTTTCGGTATGTGTTCTAACATCTAAATTTTCAAGGTCTGTTAATGATGAGTGAACACACCTCAATCAATATGACCCTATCAGTACTACCTCAGGGCCAGCCCACGGCCAGTGATCGAGTGAGCTGACTACGCCGCCTGCGCCGCATTTTATGTCACCTTCTTTTCTTTCCAGTCCATGTACCTCCGTCTATTCACACTGTGTATCACGCGGCGGTTGCGGACACAGGGCGAATCCTTCTTCCCAAGTCCTACATGCCGTGCTACTTGCCTTCACATCCACGGCCAACCAACACGCCGAACGGCTCCGCCTCGAGACCAATCCCGCACCGGCCGGCCGAGACACACTTCTCAAACACCATTGGCCTGCGAGTGGCACAAAACATTAAACATGATTCGTGGTGCCGGCCAATCGATGGCTTGCAACTGCCGTGATCTCCGCGCCCTGTCGGACGTTTTGTGATGTCAGGTGCATGAGGCTGGTAGTCCTGTATGTATGATGTTGGCACGCCAGGCTCAGCAAGTGAGCAAGGCAACCATGACCACCGAGTCCCATTTCGAGTCACCCGAGTCCAAGTTCGAGTCACCCACTGCCGCTTACTCCGTACGAACCAGTACCCGTCCGCCCCGGCTCCAAGTACCGAGACCATTGGGGGGGACCGTGGCGGGCTGAGGGAGATTTATACGGGGACATGTTCCCTTGACATCACCGTTTCCGATCCCGGAATGTCTCTCTCTCTTTTGCAGAAGTCGCCTCACTGTTCTCCAGAAACAAGCCCAATCCAAACCGACCCTCACACCAACCACAACCCAAACCCAGACCTCCAACAAACAACAAACCACCACCATGCGCCCCATCACCACCCTCCTCCTCACCCTCCTCACCCCGACCGCCCTCGCCCTCGTGGTGCCCTCCCCCAAGAACGCTGCCCAGCGTGAGTCCTACCCCCCATCCCACGACCCCTAACGAAGTCATGTTTATCTCCTCCACACTAACACCCTCCCCACCACACCAGTACGCAGCCCCACCGCCACCCTAAGCGACCACCGCCGCAGCCCGTCGGTGGAAGGAGCGGGCAAGTCGGGCGGCGACGACGATGACGCGATTGCATATGCTTGGTATGACGAGGATGAGAAGGCCGCTTGAGTTGGCTACCCTACCGCAGCGGGGTTCTATAGGGGGTGGCATGCCTTGTTGGGCCTGGAAACGCTTGCCCCAATTGTCTTGCATGTTTTTTCAACATGCCGTGCCACAGCAACATGCCATGCCACACCCGCCCCACCTTTTCCAAAAGAATTGGCAACCCCCTGTAACTTTTCTGAAGCCCTGGATCAATTATAGGTACCAACCATCAACTTGAATATCGAATTTCAGAACGAAGAGAAATGGGTACAATCACGGAATCGAACAGAGGTACGCGCTAAGAGGGAAAAAGTGATCAATTGAACTACTGACTTGACTAAACTACATTTAAATGATGCGGTGCTCCTTCTTCCTAAGAGGATATATAGTTTTCTCGAGTTGGAAGCTACGATGTTCCATTTGGTGGGGAGGGTGGCATGGCATGTTGGCATGGCACGGCATGTTGTTGTAGCAAGGCATGTTGGCCCCGGTAAGCCATGCCACCAAATTGATTTTCCCACTACGGTAGGTGGGGGAGGCAGCTGGACTGATGGCTGGGGTCTTTGGGTAAGGTAGTTGGGTGTGGTGGTGATAACCAGGTCGGGCTTTGGGTGGATGCCTGTCTGTTGGGTTGGTACTTGGGTAGCGTCGTGTCGTGTTGAGTTGATAAAGGATCTTAGGATGGTGCCGCGGTCCGGGTGGATTGTAGTATCAAGGAATGGTTGTGGGAGGACCGGAGGGCAGGGTTTACATTGTATCAGTCGCTATTTACTTGTTGCCGCTTCCTTTCCGGGCTTGATGGTGTGGCAGGCGGTGTAGTGCGACAGGAGTTGAGGACTGGACCGTGCCGCCGTTGCAGTCGCAAGGACCCTCTCTATAACGGACCGTGAGCAAAAGTTAAACCCCCTTGCTGCTTTGGATGTGGATTCTCATCATCCGACCATATACGCGTATTCGTATAATTTTGCCGCAAAAAGGTCCGTCTAAGTGCCTTGCTCCCCTTGGCCAAAAAAGGCCGAAGTTGAAACGGGAGCAAGAAATCAAGAAAAGAGAAACAAGCAAAAGAAAACCAAAAAGAAACTCGGAAAAAGAAACCTGGAGAAAAAGAAGGGATGGAAAAAACCGAGTTTAATAAACTAAGAAACAGGAAGCCAGTGAAATGAAAACTAGACTTCAGGCTTTCGAATAGCTTTCTTTTCGTTCTTCTAGTCTAAGGTTTCGGTGGCACCTCCACTTGGAGTTCGGCCTTTTTTGGCCAGAGAGTGCCTTGTAACTTGATCGTGAACCTGACTCTCTCGCACCGTCTACAACAAGAGGGCATCAATCTCCTTTTCTCGACCTACTTTCCACGGCCCTGGCTAAAAAATATCGCGGTATCAGACGTGGAATCAAACCTGGCTGTGCCTGTGATACAAGAGGGGGAAGCCGCGAACCCCCTTCTCATGTCTGTACCTTGTATGTACGGGCGGTACCGGTCCAAGTGCCCTCGGCGGGGTGTTGGGTGGCGTCGGCACGGTGGCCATGACCCATCCGCTACCACCAACGTGGAATATGCTGTAATTGGAACTGGCCATGAGATGGCAGATAACGGGTAGTGTGGAAAGACGAAAACAGAGATGGCTGAATAAAGTGTTCTACCAGCACGCTAAGCTGTACAGCAACCCCATCCCGCTTCGTTGACTCTCGTGTCCTTGCCATGGGTATCCTCATCTAATCAACAACATGCCACCATATACCAAACTCCCAAACTGGTAACGGAACCTCCCTTCCGCGTAGATTAGCTTTCTTAGCAACCACTAATACAATTCGCGCTGCACATGTCACAGTAATTACCCATTCACCCAACATTATTATCAAGGCTTGCGTATCCTCACCAACGCCAAGAAATAGTCCTCCAGGGGCAGTAGGTTCAGCAGGAGGTCGTTGAAGTTCCAGGCAAGCAAGCAGGCAATGGCGCCAGCGACCGCGTCCAGGATGTAATGGTTTGCCGTTGCAACGATGGCGGTTAAGATGACAGCAGGGTAGATCATGCCGACGCCAACGATGGCCAGACGCCTCCAGCCGAACCGGCCCCGCCTCCTCAAGGGCACGGCGGCGATGGTGAGGCCAACGAGGAAGGAGTAGCCGAAGTGAAGAGAAGGCATGGCGGCTGAGCCGGAAAGTGAGTAAGCGTACTGACATGGGGCACAAAATTAGCCGTCGAGGACTTACCATATTGGTTGCAGAACCGGTTGGTCGTCCAAACGCTGCTGTCGCCGTCGGCGCCGTGGACAGTATCCACAAACCCAAAGCTCTTGGCCTCTTTCGCGTACTCGCCCATGTAGGTCGGATCGCTCAGCAGCCGCGGCGGCATGCATGGCCAGAGGGTGAAGACGATGAAGGCGAGCAAGTTGCACATGGCCATGGTCCTTCGCCTCCGCTCAAAGATGGCCGGCCCGAAAGGCGGCGCAAGGTCCCTCCAATTCTCAAGCACCGATTTCCCGCCGTGTTCTTCCTGCAATTTGTGTCGTGGCCTAGCGGTTGTGATGTGGTAGAGCACGATCAGGTAGAGGATTGTGCCGGGAATGTGTATAAACGAGTACGTCTTGTTTGTCCACCGCATGAGGGTGGGTCGCTCGAGAAACCATTGCTGTACAGCGGGCTCGACGAAGATGCCCAGGGCCTGTTCGAGGCGGACAACCTGGAGCCCATGCTCGCGGGCGGTGTCGACGGTGTCTTCTTGGAGTGTTACGGCAGTGAAGGCTCGTCCGAGTTGATATACCTAGCAGTGTGTGAGCAGCGAGTTCGCCCGAGGCACTGGGGCGAAGGGGGAGGGGAGGAGGAATCGTGGGACTACACACCCAGTAGATAAGAGCCCAGTACCAGACCTCAGCGAGGAACGGAAATCGTTGAAGCACCCTACTAAGAAAGCGGTCCTTGAAGATATCGGTGTTGGGTGTCATCACTTCCTTTTCCCAACCCATAAAGCGCAACCTCCGTTTCTGCCACTTCGAAGTTGCCTTATTGTCGGTGGATACATCCTCTGCCAGTGTGCTAGTCGAGCTGTTGCTGGACAAAGTGAGTGACGAGGGCAGCAAGGTGCGCTCGTCTTCCTTGCCTCTACCAGCCTCGACATCCTCATCCTCCGAATCGGCGCTGTATTTGAGGTGCTGCCACGGTTCGGGTCGGCTCGTGGAGAGTGGTGATCGGGCCAGGACCGCGCGGCTTCTGTTGCGGTTGACGATGGTGCCAAAGGTCAACAAGCTGACCACGATCAGAGGTTCCAACACGGCACCGAGCGCCATCTTTGCGAGTGAAACAAAGGCGCAGGTGGTTGGTCTTGCCTTAGACAGCTGTCGGGGTTAAGATGGGATGGGCTGGAAGGAACAGGCGACAAGACTAATATGAGAAAGAGAGAGGAGAAGCAAAGACGAGGTCCGCCCGGACTCGCGGACCCGACGTCAGTTGAACACATCGGGAAACATCAGACGGCCGAGACTGCCAAGCTCAGACTTACGGTTGGCAGGCAGTTGCGATTCCCGTTCGCCCAACGGTAACCAAGATGGAAGGCGCGTTTCTGCCCATGATAGGGCTTGCCGCCCGCCCCTTCCTGGCCCCATCATCAGTCCCTCGGCGATTCCACCAATCCATGTTCTTCGCCTTCCCAGTCCCCCCAAGCTGTTCTCCACCCAGTCGATGCGTACTGTATAGGAGACAAAGAACCTTGCAGTCAACAAAGCTCTCTCGCGCTCTCCATTGCCCCCCCACACAGTACAGAAAGCGGGAAGAGCACGTGAGGCAAGAGGCTGTGAGGGCGTCTTGCTTACTGTGTAGGGAGGACGTTGGAGGTCCCCTCCCTCGGCAGCCCGAGAATGATACCCATTTTCTGACAGCCAAGATATCCCAAGGCTCGGCCGGATAAGTCGGAAGGGAAACGCAAGCGTGGTGGTGGGGTCCATGATCTCCAACAGGCCCGGCGCAAGCTTGGTGCCTCCACCGTTGTCGGAGACTGTCCAACCTCCGGGTGTGCGGGTGCACCCAAGCCATGCGCCAACGCGCATCATCGCCCGATCGTTCATCTAGGAGGTTGCATGCGTCCAAAGGACCGTTTCCAGCTCCTCTCAGATGTCTGTATAAGGGGTTGGGTCCTGTTCATCTTCAAACAACGTAGCTGTACGAAATACGACGTAAACCGACGGACTCGTCGTCAACCATGCCAAGCGTCCTGCATTGAATCGGGAATCACTTTTCTAGACCTCCGAGACAAACCGTGGTCCACAAGTTGGGCTTGACGAACGCGGCGTGCCGGTAGTCCGACGGCCCGATGCGGACTTCTTTTGGAAACCGATTGCGAGATGCTGCGTGCATGAGGTAATGCTCGATGATGGAGCACAATTGACATTACGTCATTGGTCCGATGTCGAGGTCCGCAAACCGTGTCAGAACTTTATCTTTTGTTCGCTGCGGATGGCACGCGACGACCTCGACGGGGACTTCCCGCGTATGGTTTGTGGGTTGGAATTCCCAAGCCTTGGGACATAAGAGCAATCATGTTTCGACAATGTGGTTGCAAGGTCTGGGCATTAAAGCGAATGGCCCCCAAATTGCAGGAGTTACACGAACTTTCCCATCCTCTCCGCCTGCATGAAGGAACGGAATCAACAGTGACAAAGAGTGCCGATTTCCGATTGCCATTCCCTTTTGCTGGGCCAATGATCCCAGCCAGGGTTCCAGGAGCGGAGCCCGCCAAGTGGGGTCGCACGGGAGGTCTGGCCGCTCCCCACTGAGTGCTTTTCTTTTTTTCGCATCGTCTCGTGGGAAATTTCCTTTTTTGGACACATCCTGTTCCACAGCAAACTCCATATTATCCCATCTCGACCAACCATTAAGATCAAAAGCACTGGAATATGAACAACCATGTGCCAATGCGAAGTTTCAGGGGTAACTGGAAGCACGACAAGTGTAATACGCACGCAAAACCTGGGCAAACGTGCCCATTGCCACATTACCAGTGGGCTTGAGCCCTCATCAAAACATTCCCACTTAGGTACCAGGTTTGGTTGTCAGAACTTGCCTAGGTGCCTTACCTAACGTAACCATTATGTACATGTAGCCTAACATTCTATCAATACTCAACCACAAGCCTACAACATAGCAGTGTGATTGTTTATGAACAGTGCTGTTGTTCAACCATGAGTCAAGAAATGACCTCCTTTATACCAACAAACGAAGCTGTGGTTGATTCGCATGTTGACAACGACCGCGGGGGTCCGTCCGAGGCTTGAACAGCAGTAAGATACATCATGCTACTGCATCATGCCACCGCATCAAACCACCGCTGCTGCCTCGGGCCGTTAGGGCGACCGCTTTGAACAACATCAGTTAAAGGGTTTCTTGAAACCCTCGTTGTCCTCTATGTTCGCCTCAAGGCTACATATACGTCGGCATGGCATCCTGGACACTGGCTCCTCTGCCTCAGAAACAGCAAGTCGACTGGTGACCGCCCTAAAATCTCTCCATGCACTTCAGCAGCAGATACAACATCACCAGTCATCA
The DNA here is from genome assembly GCF_020726465.1 of Chaetomium tenue. NCBI lineage: Eukaryota > Fungi > Ascomycota > Sordariomycetes > Sordariales > Chaetomiaceae > Chaetomium > Chaetomium tenue. The sequence goes on along the minus strand of NW_027117333.1, from coordinate 2,338,515 downwards.
GACCAATCCTTTCCTACCCACGATGGGACCCCTCTCCGCTCCACGCTCATGACACTTCCGGCTGAGCTTGTCATGTCTATTATGGATCACCTCGACAACTGGTACGACATCCATAACCTAATTCGAGCGTACCAAGGCCTCGAAAACTCGAATACGACTAGACGGTTTCAAAAGCTCATGTTCCGCGCCGATGCACGCAAACTGGAAGAGCGCGTCGATTTCGACTATGGAGACTATCCCCTGGTACATTCGGTACCGCCGATAACCGCGGGCTGCTGGGCGATCCTCATGGGTGACGTGGAGGTAGCTCTATCTGCTCTGGAGGAATACCGAGTCCAGGGCAGCGAGCGCCGGCTTTGCGGCACTAGGTTCTGCAGCGAGGACCACCTTCACGACGCGAGGTGCCCGAAACCCATCGTGGTCAACCTTTCCCCACCTCACAAACCTCAAAAGAACATGGTAAAAATCCGGGATCCCACACCTTTGATGTTGGCTGTCCTGAGCGGGAACATCGACATGGTCAAAACGATAGTCGAAAGGTACCGGAGAGTTGAACTAGATGGGCAGTCTTGGACGCTTAATAGCTATTTCAAGGGATTGACGGATGTGCTGCACTTGTCCAAACGAGGCACCAACGGCATACCTTTCGTCAGCTCTCTGGATCTGGCCGCCTGGCTAGGCCGCAAGGATATGGTCAAGGTCTTGGCAGACAATGGCGCCCAGGTTGGTGGTTGGCGGCGGCCAGAAACAGGCCCAGTTGCCTCTCTCTGCGACTGGGGGTTGGACTTGCACATCGACGACGAGCAGCTTTTGGGGCGGGTGGCTGTACTGGAATTCCTACTTGACAAAGAGTACAACTTCGACTCGGAAAAGGTCCTGGATTTCGACTGCCCCCCCCCGGCGCGGAGAGTTCACCAAGGTCCCAGGCGGCGACCACGCACCTTATCCATTCACGCCCCTTTGGCATACAATCTGGGCCATGAAACCGCAATACCTCGGCCTTGCCCAATTGCTGATTCGCCGTGGGGCCAGATGCGCACCCTGGGCGGATCCACGCAAGGGAATCTTCCGGAGGAAGACCATTTACAACCCGAGCTGTAGAGGAACTTGCCGGTTATCACCTCTGGAATACATTCTTCACGGCACTAGGGACGAGCAAAAATGGATGATAAGAAAAGAAGAAGTATGGATGACGTGGAGGAACCATGCGGCACGGAACCCATTACCGCCGACGGTGTCATTCATGGGGAAGAATTGGACGATAACGGCGATGAGATGGCTGATAACCTCCGCCAGCCTGACCAAGAAAAACTCCAGATGGAGGCAGCCCTCTTCAACACGATGATGGAGGAAGGAGACGACCAACCGGCCAACCCTAAGCAACTTCGATGGGTGCTGGAGACAGTTCTTGAAGGGTACTCCCTCAGGGCTTCGAACCGCCATCCGCGCGTGATCCTCCATTTTGTCAAGATGCTGAATTATCTGATAAAAAGAGGTGCAACATTCGAGAAACTCCACAAGAAGTCTGTCAAAATCATTGCAACATTAAGGCAAAGATGCCAGAACCTAGGTGCTAGAAAGGCACGGGTGATCACCATGAGACGGCCAAGAACTCTTAGGAGGTACTGGTGGTTAATATCACAACAAACGAGTGCAACTAGGTGACCCCGAAGAAGCTCTTTTCTCCCAATTCACATCTCTTTTGCCCAGTTTCCGTTTTCTTTTTTTGACTTTCTGTATTTCATCTCTTCTTTTGCTTTGGTTGTTCTAATCTCGTTGGGGTTCGCCTTTTTTGGTCAGAAGGTGCCCACCCGATCACGGCTTGAGTCCTCAGAGGCAATAATTGATATGTGTTTTCCTATAATAACCACGAAGGGCGCACCCACTGCCGACAACTGCCGGCACAATGTCACGAATAAGGAACACGGGGAGAAGCGGGGAAGTGCATGACGCAACCCGAGCCAATCGTTAAGGCAACCAACCAAGGTGACCACTGAGGAAGCACTTGATCAGTAACAATCAAGGTGATCGGTAAAGATCAAGGTGACCGTCGACGATCAAGGTGATCGCGAGCGGTCACCTCTGAATAACAACGATCAGGTCAGCCAGGCATGGAAGTACCTAGGGACCAAGATAGTATATAGTCACTCACTCTGGAGAGCTCTGGGAGTTCTCCAGTTAGCAATCACAACTACAGTTCGCTACAAGCTCGCAAGCCTACTGTTGAGACAAGACTATTGTTGTGCACCTTTTGGCTGCACCGAACCTAAGCATCCTCGAGAGATTACCTTCAACGAAGCTGAACCCTAACAGGATAGGATCCTGAAGTAGGTTCGTCACACACAACCATACTCCTCATGCCGTGGGTAACGTTTCCTGCCCCTGCTTTTCGATAGGGTTGTCGATATGCATGTTGAATTCCTTCTCCTCTTCAATGAGAAAGGCGGAAGCTATGAACCAAATATTAGCCTAGCACCAAGGGTACATATTGACAAGCGGTGACCTACCGATAGTCGCCACAGCTACGAAACACCCAGCGGTTATCCACACATGGCGGAAAGCAACCACATAAGTGTCGAGAAGAGCCGTGCTGCCAATATCAACGATCTCAGGAGTAGACCCAGGGACCCCCCGAAGGACAGTCTCATTACGCCCAACAAGCGCAGCAACAAACCGTGATAGCTCTTCCACCGGCAGCCCCTCAGGAACAACCACATCTCCCACATTCCCATCCAACCGCGCCATCGCCGCATTATACACCGCATTATACACAGCCAACCCCACCGTCCCCCCCAGCGACCTCACCGAAATAAACAACCCACTCGCAATGCTAATCAGCTCCGGCGGCGTCGACAGCTGCGCCACCGTGATCAACGTCGTCAGCATCACCCCAAACGCGACCCCCATCAGCACCGCATACCCCCACACCGCGCGCCCACTCCCCTCCCCGCGCTCACACGTCGCCATGCCCACAAAAAACGCCAACAACAACACAAACGACGCCACCGTGATCCACCGCACCCGGCGCGTCCGCGTCGCGTTCCACCCGGCCACAAACCCAAACACCGCCGTGAACACAAACTTGAGACTGTACTGCGCCGCGGCCACCATGGCATCACTCTCGTACAGCGTGCGGATCTGTAGCGAGAAGTAGCTGTTGATGGCGAAGAAGGCCAGCCCCTCGAAGAAGATGGCCAGCGCGGCGAGCGCAAAGTTGCGGTTGCGCGCGAATAGGCCGTGGTGGAATAGTCCGTCGGTCTTGGCGTAGGTTTCGTAGAGGATGAGGAGGATGGAGAGGGTGATGCCGATGGCGAAGGTGGCGCTCACGCGCGGGTCGGTCCATTCGTAGGGGTTTTTGGAGTAGGATAGGCCGATGGAGAAGAGGACGATGCCGCTGGTGAAGAGGGCGTAGCCGATCCAGTCGAGCTTGGCGAGCTTCTCGTGCTGGGTGAGAGCTAGTTGGGTTGGGAGCGGGGGTGGGTTGTAGACGAGGGCGCAGACGACGGCGGAGAGCAGGTAGGAGGTCATGACCATGTAGAAGTAGTAGCGGAAACCGTTGGAGTTGGGGTCGGAGGAGCGGTTGAGGGCGGCGCCCACGAAGAGCCCGGTCAGGCTGCCGAGGGTGCTGAACATGACGGGACAGGCTTGGCCCCAGCCCCGCCACCGTCGGGGGAGGACCTCGGACGCGACGACGTGCAGGAGCGGTTGTGTGCCGAAGGCGGTCCCGACGAGGCAGAAGCCCGCGATGGCCATGTTGAGGGAGTTGGCGCGGGCTATGACGACGGAGCCGACGGCGCCGGTGAGGGTCAGGGTGACGAGGAACCATTTTCGGCCCCAGTAATCGGCGGCCTGGGATACGATGGGGCCGAGGACGACGGTGAAGATGGCGATGGAGCCGGCGAACCAGACGACTTTGCTTGTGTCGTTGAAGTGGGCGCCGATGGTTTGTCCTTGCTTTGTTTGGTAAGTTTTACCCCTGATGGTGCCGGACTTGCCGCTGGCGGAGAAACTGGACCGAACTTACCACACCAGCTCCGACAAGGCTCACCAGCTGGGCAAAGTAGATTAGGCAAACTGCTGCCACTGCTAAGAATGTTCTTGCGTGGAGTTGGGGCGCTGGTTCATTGGATCCATCATCGCTACTCCCTGACGACCGGAGGAGGAGGGAATTGTCAAGTTCTGCCGCCCTCTTGTGTTCACGGGAGGCCTTTTCCTCTGGACCGGGCATGGCTCGCGGTGTCTGTGTCTATTGCGATGAAGGTGTTAAAAAGAGAGGCACGGAGCAGCATGATCGAAGAACCACATAAATGCAACGCAAAATCGAGGGGGAGTTAAGGAAGTCGCTATTTCGTGGCACAGAAACACGCGTCAGAGTTCAACCGGATTGGGCATCTAATGTGAATCAAATGGCCACCAGAACGGCACGATCTGCAGACGAGGCCAGCTGGATTGGCACCCGGGCGGTGTGCAACAGAACCATGTACCACATGGCGTATCGGGATATGGATAAACAACTGTCCATCCTCAAACCAATCGAGTTCACTGAGAGCCCAGATGTTTGTCTGGTGTGAAACCACAAGAAAGTTGTTGAGCTCTCGCGATCCCATCACAAAAAATGATCTAGTATGTTGCCACACCGTCACTTCACCAACCCATCACCCTCTGGCCAAAAGAAAAGGCCGAAATTGAAACGGGAGCAAGACATTAGGGGGGGACGGGGAGGTAAAAGGAATCAAGAGAAGAGAAAAAGGTCAAAAGGACTGAGAAAGGAGGAAGAAGTAGAAAAATGTAAGCAAGAAAAGAGATAAAAAGAACGGCGTAAAATAATTAAATAAAAGAAACCGAGTCACATAAAAAGCAGACTTTTTTTTCGGGCCCCCGAATATTCCCTGTTTTCTCGTCGAAGGTTTTGGCCGCACCTACATTTACATGAGAGTTCGAATTGTTTTAGCTAGAGAGTACTCATTAAATAATCTGCGCCCGACCCCCAAACTTGTTGACATTCCATTTGACAATTTCACAGTGAGACAAGGCTGGAGTCTGATGGTCTGCTGGAGGCACTTCGATATAAACAACCTTGAACGGCATTGGGTTACAGCCATCTCTAACCCACGTGGTAGCACACAATCCAAGGTGATGTTGTTTTCTATCTCCGTTTCATGAGACATTGTAGTAACACCTCAAATCTTGGGGTTTCCTTCATCCTTCGCCCCTGGGGACTTATTTACGAAGTCGATGATGAATAAATCTAGGCATTCAACGCCAGGACCATGCGATATACCTGACTTACCTAGGTGTACAATAAGCACAGCAAGGGGCTGAATGGATGCAAGGAAAAGGAAAATACGCATATATTGCCAATATCCACCACAGAAGTAAAAGATAAACAGTCCCCCTCTCGGCTCTTGTTTAGCAAGTGCCGTGCCCTTGAGGCCACTCTAAATAACATTATCGGAACCTTCCATTGCTCCTGTGATGCCCCTATGCCAAACTCTCCGCTCAAGAGACGTATGAGAACGCTTCAACCTGTCCGTGGCACGTTGGGGAGCCGTCTTCAACAAGCCGGATCGCGTGGGGCGTTATGAGTAGCTCACGCGGGGGACCGTGCTTGTCGATCTGGCCGAGGGACTAGCGGTAGCTCGGTGGCAGGTACTCGCCGTCCCGAAGTATACATGCCCTGCAGAGGAGGGCCAGTATCAGACTCCACTACCAGGGAAGGTTCATTCGAAACCGGTAGCCGCTCGATGATGTCCCGACCTATGATTATGCCGGTTTCTGAAAGTCCGGGCGGGGGGTTATCGAAAACCAGAAGACTGAGGAAAACGACATGTTCTGCGAATGCAACCCAGGATGTTGTCATGCCTGTGGCGGCGATTACACCAAACGGCGTGATTTTGGTAGCATGCTGCGTAGGAACGGGGTTGATTTGACAACCAGCGCTTTCAGCCAAGTCGGCGGAGACAAAACACCCTGTCCAATCTCGGCTGAAGAGAGCTGGTATGATAATCCTGTTCCCCGTCGTAGGTGACAGCAATTCGGCCTGCATCACCTGCTCATTACTCAAACCGAACATGGAATTCCTGTGTCCTTCCCTGTCCCTGTCCGTGTGCCCGCCGCTGAACCGGCCCTTGCGCCCACCCAGACTCATGCTCATGAACTCCGGTCCTGCCAACCCATTGACATCGCCGTACACCACGTCTTTTCCGGTGACCGGCACGTGACTTTCGAACGTTTCTGGGATGGCCTTTATCACCGTCGGTTGAGTCGAGTTCCCTTCTTTCGTACTGTTCGTCCACTCGTGGTACAGGCCGTTTTGGGGGGGTTCCGAGTTTGCGGAGTAGGCACACTCGCGCTCAAATCTAACACAATTCCTACAGCTAGGGAGCGCGCCATCACACTTGATCTTTCTCATCCGGCAGAAAGAACAGCCCACATTGCGGGTACGCGGTCGCAACTTCTCCTCTGGGGCCGAGAAGGCTGCGAAGGCTGCCGCAAATACTTTGGCTGCTGGGACCAAGAGCACCAATCCGGTGGTTGTGCTACCTGCAATGACATGGCCAAAGAGTTTCCCGGTAACAGGATTCTTGATCCAGCTTCCGGAATCTCCCTGGGAGAGGGGCTTGTTCAACTTGGCGACATAGACTTCTTGGAATACTTTCGAACCGGGTAGACGGATGAAGGAGGGTGCCGCTGAAAGCATACCATCGACAACGCCGTCTGGGGTGTATATCTTGACTTCAGTGTCGCTTGGTACGACTTCGATGTGATTCTGATAGGACTCGAGGGGAATAACCTTGCCAGGGAATTGCGAGCCCCCGGCTTCGTTCACGGCCGTGTCAATCCTTATAAATGCAGAATCCAGTAGGGTTGACCTCCAAATGACGTCCCCAATCCTCGCTGAGTAGCTTCGGTTTGTAGCTGTTTCAAACGATTGGCCTCCTGAGGCTGTGAGTGTCTCAGACGGCGATGGCAAATCAGGAGAATGGGCCCGGGTATCTTGGTCCTCGAGGCTTCCAGACGACGACACCGAGGATTCCCGGTCATCATATCCCAAAGAACTACCAGAAAACATTCTGCAGTCGCTAGTGGCGGGAGACGCACTCCCATGACTCGTAATGTCGGCGAGCTCGTCATCGTCCTCTTCGTCATCATCGCTCAGGCCGAGGACCTGGCCATCGACCTCGTTGGCATCGAAAACACGGGAGGGATTCCTGATGCTCTCCTTCCCTGGTCGTGTCGTTGGAAGGAAATGGTCCACCGAGTGCAGCATATAAACCCCTCGGCAACTGACCACGCCTCCCCCAACAGCCCGGCGGGCGTTTGTGGTCCATCCGTCCTGAATTCTCACTTCCAACCGTTGTTCTTCCCATAATCCCGTGTTCGTTCCGAACACCTCGATGAACTCCTTGGGTACAAGAAATGAACCACTTGGCGGCCGGTCGACGGTGGTTTGGGAGCTTGCCGGCTCGGTCTGATCATCGGAAAGTAGGAATTGAAGGTTCTCAAATTCAGCCTTCAATTCCATCTCACCCAAGCCAAAGTCGGGGTAGTCATCCATGACCCCGCTGTTCTTGATCATACGAAATGCGTCTGTTCGGGTTTGCTTATCGTCCGAAACAAACATGACGATGGGCTTCGTTCGATTAGGTGATTTGCCCATCATGAAAAGCGAGAGGTCCACGAAGTGGACTGAGCTCTGTAGCTTGTCGTTGTGGTCGTTTAGATAGGAGACGATGGCTTTGCTGATTTTCTCGACAAAAATGTCCCTGGCTTCGCCGATAGCTTCGTACACCTGGACACGACCAGTCCTCGCGCCCAGGTTTAGTGTGCCGCGTGTTCGCCCTGTCGAGTTGGCGGCGAATGGCCGAGGTTTGTGTTTGCGTTGTATGAAGTTCATGGTGTTATTCCCATTGCCCCTATTGCCCTTAAAAGCATGTTGTTATACCAAGGTTCGTGCGGGGCTAGGTGATGTAAGGAAATCCGCCAGAACGGAATAGAAAGGAAATGCGAGAGAACAAGTGATTCGCCTCGATCCTTGCGCCAGTTTTGTCCCTCGCCCGGTTCAATGCCCCTCATCGACTCGGGGTCGGAATCTGATAGGTGAAAGTAAATGCAGCCCTCCTCCAGCCCCCTTCGGCAAGTTAAGTACCTGAGTTAGACAAGAACATTCGATATGACCCCCGTCAAAAGTTCATTATCACATATATTGACAGTTATCAGCGCTACTTCACAGCAGAAAGAAGAGACATTTTAAGGGTATTCGAGAAGACGTGCTGTTGGTGTGCTTCCTTCATTACACGACGGTAGCTGGCTCACATTGCTATGTTGGCTTATGGGTATACATCATGTCTGCCGTTACCCGCTAACGATGTTTAATAAGGCGGACGAGGCTCAAGGTACTCCGCCACGTTTGGGCGCGGTTGGGCAAACTGGTGTGACTGGATGCCAAGAAGCCAGCTCAGGCTGAGCCCCCGCATGTGTACCTAGCCTAGATTCCTCGCTCGGGCCAAAAAAAGCCGAACTCAAAACGGGAGGAAGAAATTAAGAAAAGAGAAACATGGAAGTAAAAGGAAAACGAGGAAATAAAAGAGGGAAAGGAAACTGAGCAAAATCAACTAAAGGAAGACAATCGAGTAACATAAAAAAATAGACTTTGGTCTTCCGAATGGCTTTCTTTTCTTTCCTCTAGTGAAGGGTTTCGTCAGCGCCTACACTTGGAGTTCGGCCTTTTTTGTCCATGAGGGGGCTTTGGTCCCAACCCCCTGCATGCTGCATGTACATGTCGTGGCCGGGTTGATGGCCTCCCACAGCTCTTCCAACTTCTGACTGTCACGATTACCGACCTTTCCCCTTGTTTGTCTCTGTATTCTTGATAAACCCCGTGAACTTCAATATGGATACTTCTCTGCAAAAGTACCCGATCTCCCAGGATCTCCGGGTTTGGCTCTTACGGAAGCTATGGGAACAATGTGCCCCAACCGCCGAGGCTCTGAACCTCGATATGTCACCCTACCTTGACTACTACTCAATACGGTGCCAACGCTTCTCACGGGACGGCGGCATTCACATCTGTGTAAAATCCCACGAAACAATTATCGATATCATCACGCAAGTACTGTCGGATGCAACAAGACACAATGTTTGCTCGATTCTGGGGATGAGGCTGGGTGACGGCAATATGGAACGCGCGAATAGTACCATCGATCTGTGTGGGAGTCTAATTCTAATGGCCGAGATCGGTGTACACAAATTCGGCTACTCGGAATCCAACCCCCTAACATGGTCAGGCCAGCAGACGCTTCGGCAAGCCGTCGAGCAGCATTTTCAGCCGGAAAAGGAACTGCAACCTGACAACCCCAGGCTTGGGACACTATTTACGGCCCGCAACCTTGTCTGTGTTGGCGGCATGAAGATCTGCTGGACTACCAATATTGTTGATCACCTTCGTCTCTCGGATGACGACCAGACGGTGTTTATCTTCCACCACGCTATGTTTTTACGATACCAGCGAGGGTAAGGTGCCTCACGTGTCCTTGTTTGTTATTGGCAACACCCCTAACGAACCCAGTCTCGCAACTTCCCCATTTCCCGACGGATTTACTGACGAGACGCTGCGCACCCTCGCCCTTCTCTTCCCACAAAACGACCGGAAGTCCCACCGCTGGGTTCGCGGTCAGCTCGCAGGGCATACTCTAGATCCGAGCATTCTTCGGTGTGGCAGTCTACGGGCCCAAAACAGGCGCTTCGAGCATTTCTCTTTTTGGCACGACCGGCTCATCATCCTGAAGCAAGCCTTTGACGAATCCAGCCCCCGGGGGCTTAGGCAGTGGTGGGAGGACCGCCGAAACTCGGTGCAGTGGTACACCTTTTGGGTCGCCATCTTGGTATTCATCATGACCTTATTTTTTGGTCTTGTTCAAAGTGTTGAGGGAGCTTTACAGGTGTATCTGAGCTTTCAGGCTCTGAAGGAGGACGCACGGGCAACATGACGAGTTCAGGATAATGTTATATTATTGGGGTTGGCACCAAGCCTGACGGTAACATTACTTGATAATTAATAGTTGCCAGTTATCGCCTGTCTCCGTGCTTAAACCTGCCTATCTTCCTCACCCGGTCATTATCCCATAACACATAAGCCCGACCTCGCAGCCAGGCCTTTGGCTCGGGTAGAAACGATTCAGGTACCCCCCATCCTTCGTTCTCAGTGCGCCAGGCTTCATACGGGCCCAAGTCCGTGTCTTCGTCATTAGGCGGGCCATATCGATGTAGCTCAACCAGGCCACACCCTTCGTCCCACTCCTGTGTGCAGTAGGGGTCTTCGTCATAAGCGGAATGTAGACTGTCAGGCAGCCCTACATTATCCTCGTCAATGCGGGACGCCTCAAGGACAGCATCCAGTACATTCTGCTTGTCCTCGCAAGACGGGGCGTTGGTGAGCTTGCTGACGAATTCGACACCTTGAGCCACCTACGATTTCAATGTCAGCAGTCCCATCGCAGATCAGGGTGTTGAACACTCGGGGGGCTCACCCAGCAAGGCTTCCAGATCTCATGGACGTCATCGTCGTCCTCGGCGGGGTATAAATTGCAATTGCTCAATACTACATACCAACATTAGATTACGTGCCTGGAGGTGTGCTCGTCATTTTGGAGAAAGGCTTGCAAACCTTGATCAATCTTCCCTGCCAGGTAACGGTCGATACAACAGAGCTGCTCGTTCTCCCAAGCGGGTTGCCTCCAGATAAACCAATGGTTTACCTGGTCAGCAAATGCACCCCCCCCGAAAGAGCGTATAAAACAGCTCGACACGATAGAAAGCACGGCAAAAACGAAAGACCTCAGCCGATGAGAGGGGCAGAGTGGTCCGTCCAGCCCCGTCCTTGAGAGCGATACGTTCTAGTGCGAGGGCGGCAAAGTCGGTTGCTGAGGCCAGTATAACACTGTGGGTATCACCCATCCGTCGTGACAGGCTGGTCGATGGATGTGGCGTGTGGGCGGCGGCGAGGCGACGTGGCCGGCAGTAGAGGTCATCGAGCAAGGCGAAAACCGAGCTGCCGACGAGGGGGCGAGGGAGTTGCGATGCCTGTGTGAGGGCGACGTGTGACGAACCTACTCCAGGATCCTATCCTGTTAGGGTTCAGCTTTGGTGAAGGTAATCTCTGCAAAGGATGCTTAGGTTCGGTGCAGCCAAAGGGTGCACAACAATAGACTTGTCTCAACAGTAGGCTTGCGAGCTTGTAGTGAACTGTAGTTGTGATTGCTAACTGGAGAACTCCCAGAGCTCTCCAGAACGAGTGACTATATACTAGCTATCTAAGGGTGCTCAGAGTGCTCAGGGCCTCAGCTCTGAGCATCCTGAGCACAAGGTGCTCAGGGTGCTCACAGTTCCCTTAACGAGCAGAATGAGCACCTGCTCATTCCCTTGGCACGGCCCTTTATGAGCAACGGGACTGTTCCTTCATTGGCTGTGCGTTCGTACGCAATGATTGGACCGGGGTACTGCCAGCGTACCCCGCCGGCCGGCTGCATGCGGCCATAACCGTGACACGACGGCATACGGAAGGAGGGTTTTAGGGATGGTTGGGTGGCTGTGTATAGTTGTGAGTCTCATCCAATCATCCATGTGGCCGCCATGGAGGAATTGCCGACAGGGAGGGGTGAGAGCAAGGAGGAAACAGCGCTGAGCCAACTTGGTGAGGCCCAAGGCACGATGTGCCTTGTAGGGAAATTTGGTGGCCAAAGGCATTGTAAAAATGCCCTGAATTAGAGGCCCACGGTGTCGAGGAATGTGGCAGGAAGTCGGAAGAGTCAGAATGATGGATGTTGGGGCAGAATGATGGATGTTGGGGCGGGAGTTAACATGAGGAAGAAGACCAAGACACGCGATACATGTTCACATGCCTGACAACTAGAAGTCATATATAACACCCCACAGAGTCCACCTCCCTAACAGGTTACTCTCTGAGTCGTGAGGTCATTTGAGAATGGGGTTGTAGATGACGCTAGCAAAGACCTAACCCAGGCTCCACCAGCTCTGCTCACAGAAAAGAATTAGTGAGTTATAATTAGGCGGCGGTCGTCTGGGTTAGGTAAAGCTATCTCGTCTTCTTCATTTCGTTATTTATCTCTTTATTTACCTGCTTTTCCATCTCGTTACTTAGGTATTTGTTTATTTATCACCTGAAGTCGATAAACTGGAAACCCAGAGCGGTTCGTAGCACACGAGGTCCAGCAGCATGCGCCCAAGCATTACATTTACATGATCCAGCCGACAGTATCCTAAGACGACTAAATTCTCTGGGCAGCTGCTCTACCAACGGCTGCTCTGAACCTCCAGCTTGCTGTCTGTTATCCCCTCGCGAGGGAGTGGTTAAAATAGGGCCCTTTCTCAAACTGAAGGGTCTCTTGGCAATATCAGGGGCATTAACATAGGGCTGCTCTCGTTAACCGACCTAGGCTGTGGACAACATCGTATGTCCCATTGACGGTTCCTTTCGGGTTCAACTCCCTCCCCAGTACCTGATATGGGCGGATGCAAGGTGGCCGTGTGCTGGCTCGCGCTGGACCGGTAAAAGAACGAGTTGGATGAGCCAAGCCAGCGGGGTGAGTGGGAGTGAGCCAAGTGATGTGGCGGGCGGAGCAAGGGAGAGTCCCATTGCCCCACTAATGTCTTCCTTGTCAACGCACACAACATTCCACAACGCAACCATCTCGAGATATCAGTCGGAATTTGATCTTTCTGTGGTGTGCAGGCGATACACTCACTTCTACGGACAACTAGTTGCTCGTGGATTCCCAACAACCACCTAACCGTCGCATGCTGGCCTCCATGAGCCGTTGACTTACCGTTGGTTGACGGCTCCTTAGTCTAAACTGCTGAATATCATAAGCTAATATCACCCCGCTCGTTTTGTGTGACTGGTTTACTTAAATAAGCCGCTGAAACGCCATTGAGTCGTTCATGTAAATCAACCGCTTGTTGCGATTGAGCCGCTAGTTTTGCTGAGTCGTTTAAATGTTGACTGAGCCGTTATCGCAACGGCTTGTGAACTGTGAGCCGTTTGTTGTTGTGAGCCGCTCCGACGTTTAGCCGCTTATTCAATGTGTGCGGTTCGCGGTGTTGCCGACCCGGTTCGCTCGCATCGCGCCCCTCCACACCCGCCGGATCCACTCTGACCCACTCAAATACACGCTTATGCAGGGCTCAACTGGTCAATTCTGCTGGCACGCCAGGACATGCGACGCGCGCGACACGTCGCATATCCCGGGGAGCCAGCACACTCAAATGAGGTACTATTTTACATGCCCTGTCGTTCCTCGCGATCCATCCGTCCATTGCGCATCAAGTGAACTGCACGCGCCAGTTAACCCAGAGTAGCTCGGTATCCGCCTCCAGCTCAGTGTTCCCGATGCCTGTAAGCAGGCGGCGACCCGGACCAGTCGTGAAAGGTACCATATAAAGGCGATCGCGGCGTAGAGCAGGCAGGCCGATAAGTCGGTGTCGACAGTCCTCGAGCGAAGCCGCCATGGCAATGTTGGCACCAGACGCGGCCATCTTCAAGATCGGAAGTCCGGTCAGGGGCTCGGTGCTGCCGGTGTCGGCGAGTGGCGTGATGACTAAGAACACGAAGAACTGGCCAGAACCTGACAGGAATATTTGTTAGCGCTCTGGGCGTGGTTGGTCCGTTGTCTCGTCAAGCGCAGTTTGCTGATCGACAGAGTGGTGGCGGGACGCTTGTCGGATACCCCGCTCCACACGGGATGATGACGAGTCGATCAGAAGGTTCTGACTCACCATGCACTGCTTCGTGCGTCATGATATGCTCAAGTCTGCCGACGTTGCCGTCGCGGTACTTCACGAATTGGCCCCGCTGATAGACCAAGCGCTGGACACCTTTGGGTTTGGTGCTGATGGGTCCGTCTCCAAACGAAACCTTCTTCCACCACCTGATATGCCAGTTTGTCGTCACAATAATGTTCTTGTCATAGTCCACCCGGTATGCATCGCGAAGCATCCAAAGGAAGGTTGGCACCAATGCGCCCTCACGAACGGGAAAGCCCATATCCTGGTATACACGAGCCTTCACCAAGACCAATACACTTGCATTGGGATGCAGGTCGTCACCAACAATGATGTCCCAAATCGAAGAATCGTCGTCATCGTCCTGGAGACCTTCGCGCGGTAGCAATGATGAGAACAGAGAAGGGGCTGCCGATGCCAGATTCTTGATGTCGGTGGTGATATCGGGGTCGTCATAGCGAAAGCCGTCGAGTAGTGTCAGTCGAACCGTCTGCAGCATATTCTCGTACGCAAGGCAGTCCTTCTCGGGGTTACGATGGTTCATCGTGAGCACGATATTCTTCCAGAGCCTGTTCACGTATCAGCCCTGTCGCGACGAGAGTATGGGAGGTACTCCTTCCCATGGTACTTCTCCTTGGCGTGCGGGGGGTGGGTGTCGGAGACTCGAGCAAGGGTCGGTAACCCCGCATATAAAAGGACCGGAAAGGAGGTACTTCATCGACTGTGACCCACTATCAGACTTTTCAGGGGGCACTATCACTTACTTGTGTTTCAACTCGCCAGGGAGAACCATCATCAACGACACCAAGCCATATCGACGGAACACGTCGACATAGTGCAGGCCAACATGTACGTTGGGACGCTGCGCCCACTGTCGATATTTGCTGGCCTTCTGGGCGACGGTAAGCTGGCCGATGTTGATATCATCGTCGACAGCTTCCTCGTCCTCTTCGATGACCGGCTCGATAGTGTTGCCAGCTGCGGGACGAGGCGCGGAGGGGGCAACGGATCCGGCGCGGGATGATGCAAGTGAGCCATGACGCCGGGCAGCGGCAGCAGCGGCAGCAGCGGCAGCGCCAGTAGCAAGGTTAGTAGAGCGCGACGCAGCCTCGCATATCAATTGGAACATACGGCGGCTAATTCGGATCGTGTCCATGATAGTCGCAGGGTCGCGGTCGTTCGCATCGAGTTCAGGTGCTGATAGGATCTCGTTGGTCTTGACGATTGCCGCTAGCACCAGTGTCAGTACCTCGACAGCGCTCTTGTGCTCGACCTTGGATGCTATAGCCACATCAGTGTCGGTGGCTTGCCCGCGGGTGAGCTCGGTTTGCGAGAAAACACCCCGTACTGCCTGAACGAAAGGGCGCTTCAGATCTGCCTCCGTCAACCACAATAGCGAGATGATGGTCATCAGAACCGACCATCGCGCATGCTCCTGCAGACTGTAGTTGAGTACGTTATATGGGGACTGGATTCGGGCCCAACCAGGGGGGAAAGGCATCTGGCGGAGGATCTTCGAGTATGCGACGACGGCATCAGGCTTCAACGCAGCATCAATCAGGATCTGGTGAGTCATCTTCGTGATACCGTTGAACTCGGAATGTGCTGCGTCGCCGGGACGACCGCTGATGAGATCTAGTGCTGGCGCAACCTGTTGAACTGCAGGACGGTCAAGCGATATACCGTGCTTCGTCGAAAACGCCTGCTTGCGGTACTTCTGAGGCAGGTCGTCCATTGCACGACGTAGTCGGAGCATCTCGACATGGGCCCGTGTCTGGTCGAGTATGTTGAAGTCCAGTTTATCGCGCTTCTCGACAGGGATCCTACAGTTACGGCAGCCCAGGTTAGCCGCCACACTGAGACAACCCGAGTTATCCTGTTGCTGCGGCATATCGCCAGTGAAGGCGATGATCGGGGCACACAACAGGGTCTCCACACCATTGATGACAACGGTGATGCCCTGGTCGAGGGCCTTGAGTGGGGCGAGGGCCTTCATCACATCGTCGAAGTTGGCGCCATGCGGACCTAGGGTAACCGGCAGGACGTTGATCTGCCGTGTATGCTCGCTTCTCGGCATCGCTGCAATCTGCAGATAACAACCCATAATCGACTTCGTCATCGTGCGGTACAAGCCGAAGCCGTCATTGAAGTCCAAGCATGGGAGGGACCGAACTTGACCCTGTTCAGGGCCAATAGCGAACTTGTTGATGAGCACCTCTCGACCGAACTGTATAACCTCAAGCGCGCCGGGGACAGGTGGGACCAAGCAAGGTGGCATAAAAGCACACTGTTCCTTCATGAAGATGCGGCGGATGAGTGGCATGCCGATGCGCTCGCGTGGATCGTCGTCGAACTCCACCTGGCTACCAAATGCATAATCGAAACCGATATCGGTGCGACGACCGCGAATCTTGGCCGATGGAACGAGCTCCATCGGGCTATAGCTCAATACCCATTCGTTGTCTGTAACGTTGTCGCGTGCTGGGTTGGTCTTGATCTCGATCGCCTGGTTCGCAACGATATTCTTGATAACATGGCCACGGAGTACCCGCGCGATAACGAGTACAACGTCACCCTGCTGAGCCTGGTCGACGTTGTTGTTTGATGCGGCTATCAAACCGAGGTCTCGAGTGCTGTCGCGACGGTCGCGGTATACTGCCATAACTTGGCCGACGTGAGGCTTTGACGTGTCATCTGCACTGTGACAGTGCCTGCAGTCGCGGAATGTGCACTCGAAGTCGACGATGTCGCCGGGGAAGATCGGGTCCTTTGGGCTGGCTGGAAGCGGCGGATACCAGACAAAGACGCCGCTAGTGGTACGCACTGAACCAGCCCACTGCATGGAATGCCAGGCTTCGATAGGGCTATCGACGAGGTCGGCTAGACCATAGTGCATGCCCTTGGCCAGTTGCGAACCTTCGATACGGCTGAGGAAATCTACAGGGTTTAGGAAGAAGAGGTCGTGTGTAGGGTTCTCACCCGTCGTCATGGCGGTCACCTGGCGTGACGAGGAGAGCTTCTTGGGGTTGAGTGGCAGGTCCTTGACGGTTCTCATATCGATGTGCGGCAACGATTCGCGGACGTGACGCTTGAGCGTATCGAGACTGTCGGGTAGCCGGTTAACTTTGTCGGCGTCACGACCGAGCAATTTGAAGAGCTCTAGCTGTGTGGCATACTGCTTTCGTGACACGCCATTCACGATGCAGTAGAGGCCCCAGCCAAGGGCGAAGTCAGACAGTCCATGGATCTTGCGGGGTTGCTTGATCGACTCCGACGCCGCGAAAGGATCCGTCATATCCTCGCCATACTGGTGATACGCCTGCCAAGGCGTAGCAACGGCGATCTCGTCGGCAACATCCTCGGCATCTGTGGCATCGGCCTCGTCGTCCTGATCCTCGACGGTATCAGCAATGTATTGGTACTCGGCCAATGCCCGTAACTCCGACTGCAGTGGCGCATCGTCGGCAACCTGGTATTCGCCAGTGTCGGGGTCGGGGTCGGGATAAACGACGTGGTCTTCTTCGATTGCAGCATCGACTAGCGCATGGGCAAGTTCGTTCTCGTCAAAGTCCTGGGAAAAGTGTGTCAGTAAGTTCTGGGTCATCAGGGCGAAAGGTACTGAGTAAACTTACGGTTACAGCCTGCGGTTCCCAATCGTCGCCGAAGTCGCTACCTTGGTCGAAATCTCCGGAACCGGAGGGAATATCGGCGAACACAGCATCGTCGTCTACCTCTACCGGGTCTGCGTGACGCGGTCGCTGGGATGGGGTATCGTTACCGGGTTGGTTGGGCGATTCAGACCTCTCTCGCTGTCGCTTGTCGACCCGCCTCTGTAAACGGCGCCGAATGATCGCCAGTTTGGTTCGGTATTGGAGTGCGCGGGGCATCGTGACTGTCGCCAAGCTCGGCACGGCGATGTGAGATGCGATCCGTCTCTCGATGGGCAGGTTTTGATACCCGTTGGTGTCCACGCAGTGACTACGACCACGACTGGAGGGATGTTGAAGTGGGCGAGACCGCAAGAGAGTGGGAGAGGAAATTGTTCGGTATAGTGGGGTTGAGTGGGATATCGCTGGCTGTGCCGGAAAACTTGCAGTAAGGAGTCTGGATGGAAGGAGCCCATCACCACAAAGAGCATTGACAATGCAAGGGTCCAACGCTAACGCCAATACAGCAACTTTCCCCGCAAGTTTTGTTACTATGCGACATCGCGAGTCCCCCGGCTCACGAGCATGGAGCGACCCCTGAACCCGCCCCTGAACAGCTTCTGACTCGGGTCAAGGACAGCTCACACGGTTATTTACGGGCAGTCAGCTGTCACAAATGCTTTGCCTTGAATGTATCATAGATGTATGTCAAAGATCGTTAAAAATTGGTATCAAGCTAAAAGAATAAACCCCCCTACCCCTACCCCAACAGCAAAAACAACTCAGAGGTCAACCGCTGGCGGCTCCTCCAGGATCTCAAAACGCTCTAGGAATGTATTAGCCGGTACTTAGATACTATTAAAAAGTAAGACTTACCCAAGTTGGCCTGTGTCTTGGCCGCCTTCTTCTTGTGTTTCTTTTGGCGGCGTTGCCGCTCAAAGACCTCCTTGAAGTGGGCCTTTGTCAAGTCCTTATATTCTATAACCAGTTAGCTACCTTACTAATTGAATAGCAGATGGACACTACTTACGCCGCTTCTTGGTCATATCATCATAGAACTCAAGGAGTTCTTGACGACGGGCAAGGGCGAGATCCTCATCCTTCGCTTTAACACGAAGGTACACCGCCACCTCCACCGCCAGACCCTGGAACATTGCTATATCAGGTTAGTCTCCATCAGGTAATACTACTAAATAGCTACTTACTACGCATATAGTACTGGCCAAGAACATGGGAGCCGTCGTAATCGACGCGGCCAACCATATACGTCCATACCTAAATACAAAATTAGTAGTGAAACTAATAACTTAGTAGTTTTACTTACCTTGGTCCAGTTCTCTGATGACCAGGCCGCATGGGCCAGGGGCGTCAGGACCTGGCGGGAGACATCGACTCTGGTGTCGAGCAGGAGAGTATACTCAGGCTGCTGAGCATGCTTTTTAAGTAGTGTCTAGCCCCACGTTAGTAACTATCTACCTCAATACTACATACTAACTTAACTAGATGAGTAAACACTTACCTCCATGTTGTGAATGACCCGAAACTTGCAGTTCTTCTGGTCGTCCAAGAAATGTTGGCGGGCATTCGCCCACTCCAGCCCATGGGGGTCCACAGACTCCCCATATATAGACTTGATATACTATTAATTCACAGTTAGCAGCTACATCACAACTAACAAACAGTAACTGAAATCTACATCGAGACAGCAAGACATACTTCCTCATCCTTCTCGGGCCGGCGGGTGTGGTATAAAAAGATTTGCCAGAGGCTGACGCTCGTGAGCTTACGCCCACGAGCGTCATCCTCGGCAACCTCGGCGGCGGCAGCCTCGTCATCGTCATCACCATCGTCGTCGGCGTTGGATAAGCGGGGAGGGGCAGGGCGCTTGCGTACCCGTCGGACATCCATCGAGCTCTTCGACGCTAAGATCCTCTCGCGCTCGGTCTACCCCAAAGTGTCAGTATATTCCTGTGGTGAAATGGGTTGGTAACAGCAGCAGGGGAGCATACGCGGGCGTCGGCCAAGGGTTCGGGCTGGCCTGGCTGCTGTGAGGGCTATATTGTCAGCTCATACCGAGACACACGCTGAATATGATGGGACAATGTGTACGGTGTTTGGGATAATCTGCTATTAGCATGGTTAGTACAGCTGATGCTGCCAACGTGACAAACGGTTCAAATAAGGGGCACATACCGTTTCATTACGCAGGGTAGGGTCGAGGAGCGACGGGCCCAAACCGTCGGCACCATCACCAAAGAAGTTGGCCATATTGTACTATCTACTATGTCAGTTACTGTCGTTCTTCCTTGGAGGCCCTGCAAACCGCTAACTACAGGAACAGACTCGAGAGTGACACTTACCAGAACGCCGAGGGCAAGGGAGCTCGAATGTAGCAAGAAGACTTAACGGCATGTTAGTTTCTATATGACACCGCACTAGAGTGGCGCACATACAAGAGAGAAGCCAGGCGGGGGGGCGCAATTCGAGAATAAATCAACTAACTCATATTACAGGTCAGCACTCAGGGACTCAGCCAATTCAGGGGTTCAAAGGTTCTCTGCCAGCCAGCCGTAACTCAGGCTGCACTGCATGCAGCCAGGCACTTGCATATCCCGCAAACAGTGTATCTGATCCGGCGTGGTTCTGGGTTATGACTCGGGATGCATCGCCGGATACCATTATGGTACCGAGGAGCATATTCAGGGGCTGCATGTCAGCCTATCGGACTGCCAGTGCCCGGCGTGCGACTAGCACCCCATCGACGCAACGCTGCGACGGCTAAAAGGGGTAAATGGATGGTATCAGGGGCAACCGCCGTCAACCGCCACGACTTCGCAGTCTACAACGGCATTAGCGACTCGGAGAGGGGGGCATCACTTACCACACAACAGTCAATTCGACGCACCGAAAGTAAGAAGGAGTTGCCGCCACGCCGATCCCCGTCATGGATAGACGCCAAGGCCGTCCCCCACCGGCTTACCTTATCGCAACCGCTTATAGCAAGAGCGGCTCACGACTCAAACCGATCACTGTCGGCTCAGAGCTCGGAGCCGCTCATGGAGACAAGCGGCTCATGGCTCATAAGTCGGTAACTGCTGGCTCAATTGTCACAAGCCACTTGTCAAAAAACGCGGCTCACACCCATATACAGCTTGATACCAATGAGCTGGACATTGATGGTTAGTTTACAATAAGTGGTACGATAATGGCTTAACGCAGAGAGCGGCTGTGTCTTTGGGAAACGTTTTATATACGAGCGGTTGGTTGACGGCTCGTCTACTAAGCTGTTCAAATATAGAAACGTTTGCAACTATAAGTAGCTTAAATGAACTAAGCTGACTTTCAACGGCTCACTCTGAGCGAGCGATTACTTTACGGCTCGCAAGCACCCTACATACTCCCCTAAGCATGGACCCACCCCAGATGCGCGAGGAATGGACGGCGTGGCATGCTCGTCTGGGAAACCTGTGTCGCTCCCTCCGCGACACGGACTTTCACGAATGGGGTTTTGTCATCTGCCGCGGCGTGTACGGCGACGACGATGCGTGGATCTCGTTTGTCCAGTGCTTCCGAGACAACGTGCACCTGGACTTGGCACGCGGCATCCGACGACACGGCAGCGTGGAGCGCGGGGCAATGCTCGAACAGTATGCGCAATGGACCGTCATCGAGGACAGCGCGACGCTGGACGGGGCATCGAGGGACGACATCCGACAACGCTTTCTGACCTGGCGAGAGGGCCGCATCGTCAGGCGGCCAGTCGCAGCCAACCCCTTCCCGATACCCGGCGACGCCGAGCCCATCACTGTCCTGCCGCGCTTCACCTACTGCCTCTATGTCGACTACGACTGCCTCGCCACGCTCGGTCCTCATCTTGCGGGGAAGCCCAGCGATATCTCCCAGCCACATCTGCCTCCTCCCCTGCTCGTCGTTATTTTGATAGACGGCGATTACGTGACCCAGCAAGACGCCCAGGGGCCTTTCCCGCCCATCGACGGCTCCACCGTTCGATATGTAGGTTGGGAGTATTTCGACACGCGACACATCTGTGCCCTTTACAATGATCTACACATTTCTACCCTCGACGTTGACGACTACCACAGACCCCCGGCGATATCGCCGGGGGGGTCTCGATCGATGCCAGTTGTGTAGATGGTGGTATTCAGCACCTGTTACCGTCTCATCGGGCACACGATATAGCGCCCCCAGATACGAACAATCTCTGTTACAATTGACTACCTCAACCTAAGCTAGTCTCCTGGTAGAAATTGAATACACCGTGCATGCTTGGGGCAGCCTTCTGTCTCTCGTGTTTGGTGTCTATCTCAGCTTAATTGTCATGAATGACCATAAGGGCGGCCAGGGAGGCTGCAGTCGGAGGTGCGGGACGCACCGACAGCCAATCGCTTAAGGAACCAATCATAGTAGCGTCACGATTATCACGGGTGAAGAAGGTGATAATCACCAGGGTCACTAGTGATCGGACGACTTTCCAGGTCTGATACAATGGTTACGATTGTTACGGCGGCACGCCCTACTTGAGAAGGAGATTGACATAATTTTGTCCCCTATCCTAACCGAGATCTAAAACGACTTCTTTTATTTTGCGACATCCGGTGGAAGATTTTGTCTTTTCCAGATGCCTGGTGCGGCGCGCGGTGGTTCAAACGTCATCGACGTCATGAGAGGCGATTCCGGAACTCCAGGAGCGGGACAACGCCGCCCCCAGCGAAAGAAGGTGAAGACGAGAAGGGCGATAGAGTCAAAGCTACAAGAAGATATGGACTGGGAAGAGGAATGCAACATTGAGAAAATGCCGAGAAATCACAAGAATCGCACCATCCGGGTTGCAGCAGCCGATGAGGCGAGGGACGAGACCCGAGAATCAGAACAAACCGTGGATCATGACTTTAACAACAAATTGAACATCATGAAAGCTGAAATTCAGACGGAATTCAAAAAACTTAAGGACCATATGGCAGAGGAGATCGCCAAAATGACGGCCCAGCTGACTCAAGAGCTGGCACAGGCGCGAGAGGAGCTCACTCAAGCCCGCAGTGAGCTCGAGCACACCAAGATACAGCTACACACCATGACTAGAGCTCAGGAGACCCCATCGTGTCGACCGACGTATGCAGACATCGCCCGACGGACCCCTCTGGTCAGCATTCCCACCCCGCCGACCTCCACCGGTCGGCCGGCGACACCGGAACCAGCGTTCTGCACAGTGGACATGTCAAGGGTTCCGGAGGATCATGCCAGTGAAGCTACACCAGTAGCGCTTCGCAAGCTCATTGAGCATGAGATGCGTGCGCCTGGCGACCAACCCAGCTGGCGCTGTGTTGCCGTCACAAGAGATAGAGGAAGCACCAATTGTCTTAGGGTCATCAGTAGGAACGAAGGGGAATTGAAGAAGATCAAAGACATCGTCGAAGCAAAGAAAACGCCGGGTGCGAGAGTCCTTCGAGATCAGCTGTACCCGATCAAAGTCGACAATGTCAACCGTATGGCTGTCCTCGACCGTGAGAGCAAGGTCCTTCCTGGGACCGCGGAAGTCCTGGGCCAGGAAAACGACGTGCAGATTGCCAAGATAGCTTGGCTGAGTCGAAAGGACACTGCAAAAGCGTATGGATCCATGGTAGTGTATGTCACGAAACTCGGCGACGCCAAGAGACTCCTCAATGAAGGCTTCTTCTACGCCGGAGGAGAATCAGGGTATACGGGGGTGTTCGAACGTCGGATGCGGCCGGACCAGTGCTACAACTGCCAGCAGATCGGCCACAAAGCGTTCCAGTGCAGAAACCGTCAAGTGTGCGCCAAGTGCGGCAAGGACGGTCACCACCATCGCAGCTGCAGCGAAGTGGTTGCCAAATGCATCCTATGCGGCGGCCCACATGAATCATTTAGCAGAAGTTGCCAGAGGCTCTACCCATCTCGTCATGAGTAGAACACTCCGCCTAATCCAGCTTAATGTGAGAAAGCAAGGTGTGGTGCACGAAAGCTTGATGAACGACAAGGACATTCAGAACGCAACAGTCTTGGCCATCCAGGAGCCTCAAGCACATAGGATTCATGGCCGACTCTTCACAACCCCCATGGGACATCACAAGTGGATCAAGATGGTTCCCTCGACTTGGAGGGAAGGCAGATGGGCAGTTCGAAGCATGCTTTGGGTGAACAAGGACGTGGAGGCGGAACAGGTACCGATAGGGTCACCGGACATGACAGCAGCAATCTTAAGGCTCCCCGGTCGGCGAGTCTTGGTAGCATCGGTCTACATACCAAACCAGGACCCTCAAGCTCTACGGGAGACGTGCGACAATTTATGCAACACAATCATGGATGCAAGACGAGACGCGGGCACGACGGTAGACGTGGTAATTGCCGGAGACTTCAACCGGCACGACCAGCTGTGGGGAGGAGACGATGTATCTGTGGAAATACAAGGAGAGGCAGATCGTATCATCGACCTGATGAACGAGTTCGCCCTTCGCAGTCTGCTTCGACGGGGCACAAAGACATGGCATGTCGGGGATTACAACGCGACCATCGACCTGGTCCTGGCGTCTGCCGAGCTGGCGGAAACAACAGTCAAGTGTGCGATCCACAGGACGGAACACGGATCGGATCACCGTGCGATTGAGACGGTCTTTGACACCTTGGTCCCAGTACCAAAGGAACGGGACCGGCTTCTGCTCAAGAATGCACCTTGGAAGGAAATCAAAACCGGGATTGCGAGGGCACTAGACGCCACCCCTTCGGGAGGCACTGTACAGCAGCAGACAGACCGACTAATGTCGGCGGTCTTGGAGACGGTCCAAACCCTGACACCGAAAGCGAAACCATCGCCATACGCCAAGCGGTGGTGGACAACCGACCTTACACAACTGCGTCGCATTTACACATACTGGAGGAACCGTGCTCGGACCGAACGACGAGCCGGGCGACCCTTGGTGGACTTGGAGGAAATGGCGAAAGCGGCTGCGAAACAGTACCACGACGCTATCCGGCAACAGAAGAAGAAACACTGGGACGACTTTCTTGAAGACAATAGCAATATCTGGAAGGCTGCCAAATACCTAAAGTCTAGCGACGACATAGCGTTCGGGAAGGTGCCACAGCTCGTCAGAGCAGACGGAACAGCCACGGCCGACCACAGAGAACAGGAAGAAGAACTCCTAACCACCTTCTTTCCTCCCCTTCCAGAGAGGATTGAAGATGAAGGTGCTAGACCGCAGCGAGCTCCCGTAGCAATGCCGCCGATCACCATGGAAGAGGTAGAGCGACAACTATTCGCAGCCAAATCTTGGAAAGCACCTGGGGAGGACGGCTTACCGGCGATAGTCTGGAAGCAGACTTGGCCAGTGGTCAAGCACCGTGTTCTCGCACTATTTCGAGCATCTCTGGAGCATAGCACACTGCCCAGTCAATGGCGACACGCCAAGATCATACCGCTTAAGAAGCCCGGCAAGGACGACTACAGTGTTGCCAAAGCCTGGAGACCGATCTCACTTCTAGCAACGCTCGGCAAGCTGCTGGAGTCGGTCGTCGCCGAAAGGATCTCACATGCGGTTGAGACATATGGGCTCCTCCCGACCAACCACTTCGGAGCGCGCAAGCAACGATCGGCGGAGCAAGCGCTCATACTCCTCCAGGAACAGATTTACACCGCCTGGAGAGGTCGAAAGGTAGCAAGTCTGATCAGCTTTGACGTGAAAGGGGCCTACAATGGGGTCTGCAAGGAAAGACTTCTTCAGCGGATGAAGGCACGAGGCATCCCAGACGAGCTGCTTCAATGGACAAACGCCTTCTGCTCGGAGCGCACAGCCACAATTCAAGTCAATGGATATACATCCGAGGTTCAAAGCCTACCTCAGGCTGGTCTACCTCAAGGCTCTCCCCTATCTCCGATCTTATTCCTCTTCTTCAACGCGGACCTGGTACAACGACGAATCGACAGCCGCGGTGGTGCGATAGCCTTCGTGGATGACTTTACAGCGTGGATCACGGGACCTACGGCGCAGAGCAACCGAGAAGGCATAGAAACCATCATCAGGGACGCCCTAGACTGGGAGACAAGGAGTGGTGCGACCTTCAATGTCCAGAAGACAGCAATCATACACTTCACTCGCAAAATCTATAAGACCGACGCACAACCATTCACGATCAAGGGGCAGATTGTCAAGCCTCAAGACCATGTCAAGGTCCTTGGCGTGCTCATGGACACAAAACTAAAGTACAAAGAACACATTTGGAGGGCTGCGTCCAAAGGCTTGGAAGCAGCGATGGAACTGAAACGCCTCCGAGGTCTATCCCCATCAACGGCGCGGCAGCTGTTTACATGCACAGTTGCCCCCGTGGTAGACTACGCCTCCAATGTGTGGATGCACGCATGCAAGAATAAACTCGCAGGACCCATCAACAGGATCCAGAGAATGGCGGCGCAAGCGATCGTGGGGACCTTCCTCACAGTGGCAACGAGCGTAGCGGAAGCAGAAGCTCACATTGCCAGCGCACAAGATCGGTTCTGGAGACGGGCCATCAAACTATGGACCGATATTCACACCCTGCCATACACCAACCCATTACGCAGAAACACGTCTCAAATGCGAAAGTTCAGGAAAAGCCACCGCTCGCCACTCTACCAGGTGGCAGACGCACTCAAAGACATCGCAATGGACGAGCTGGAAACCATTAACCCGTTCACATTGACACCTTGGGAGAACCGTGTACAAACTGTCACCAACGAGCCGACGACAACACGCCGGAATGCCGACTACGATATTATATGCATCGCCGTAAGCAGCTCGGCGCGAAACGCCCTGGTGGGAGTTGGCGGAGCTGCGACGCTGCCGGCATCTGTATACGGCACCCCAAAACTTGGGACCTTCTCCTCTACGCTTGGCTCGAGGTCGGAACAAAATCCATACTCTGGGGAACTTGCGGCCATCGAACGAGCGTTAGGCACACTGCCAACGGTTAGATCTAGCCGCATCGAGCTCTCAACACGCAACAAAGCGGCTGTTCTCGCGATCCGACACGCTCGACGACAGTCTGGGCAACGGCACATCTGCCATATATACCAATCAATCAGAGAACTACGCAGGAACGGAAACACAGTATCAATACGATGGTTCCCTGCGAGAGAAGAAAACAAGCTTTGGGAAATCGCCAAGGGGAACGCCAAACATGCCACTCGACAGGGCGCCGCTCCAGAAGTACAAATGCCCAGGATGCGGTCGACAACCCTCAACGTAGCACGGTCCAAGAGAGGCAGCAGCAATCACCTGCCAGACAAAGTCGGAGCTCATTCCAAGCGAGTCGACGCAGCACTACCAGGGAAACACACCCAACTGCTGTACGATCATCTATCTCACAAGGAGGCTGCCAAACTTGCCCAGCTCAGAACAGGCATGGCAAGGCTCAACGGTTACCTCCACCGAATCGGAGCAGCACCGTCAGACCAGTGCGCATGTGGACAAGCAAAAGAGACAGTGGACCACTTCCTATTCCGATGCACAAAATGGACAGCGTACCGAAGAAAGATGCTCGAATGTACAGACACTCAGAGAAGCAATATTTCCTTCTATCTAGGAGGGAAATCGCCGTCGGACAAGAACGACTGGACTCCTGACATGGCAGCCGTTCGCGCAACCATACGGTTCGCAATGGCGACGGGCCGACTCGACACGAACGAACCACAGGCCGACTAAATCACCTAACCCACCACACCCGACAACACCGACCCCCTCACCTCGTGACACAAATAGCAGGCACCGCTTCAGCCGCCGAAGATAGGACGTTGAACACTTGGAGAATCGCCTTCAAGCCAGCCTACTAACAGCCCTACTAAACCCACGAGAATCCGCAGAGAAATGGTAACTGTCGAAATATGAACTAGAATGAACTTTACGGGCTTCAAAGAGATTAGGACATATCTTGGGAAATGTATCGTCAGATTGTAATAGTTGCCCTTTCGGTTGACCCGCCGGGCGTTAATAAACTACCTACCTACCTACCACTAGTGATCGAGGTGATAACCTAGGCGTTATCACCAGTATCACCAGTGACACGGGTGATAGTAGATAGTATATAGTCACTCATTCTGGAGGGCTCTGGGAGTTCTCCAGTTAGCAATCACAACTACAGTTCGCTACAAGCTCGCAAGCCTACTGTTGAGACAAGACTATTGTTGTGCACCTTTTGGCTGCACCGAACCTAAGCATCCTCGAGAGATTACCTTCAACGAAGCTGAACCCTAACAGGATAGGATCCTGGAGTAGGTTCGTCACATTAATCGTGCCATTTAGGGGGCTAATTGCAAACGTTCCTCCCTTCCTTGCGGCAAGCTGACTCCCCACCCTACCTCGGTACCGACTCCGCCGGACCGCGAGCTTCGTAAGGATTTCTGTGCCCTGACGAAGGGCTTCGGTTCTAGGGCGGTAGACCACGGTAGAGGGCAGGCCGTTCGGTAACCGCACGTGTATCACAACTACTTCAGAAGAACGAACCTTCTTGGAACAAAGATTCCGCACGGACCACTGGGATAAAGTGTTTTTAGTTCACTCAGATGGGTTTGGGGTTACTACCTAGGTAGATAATTCCGTTAAGAACCAAAAAAGTATAGGACATTTTGCGCTCGTTTTGAAGTTCTAGTTGTTGGAAAAGAGAGATGGTTGGGAGTGAACGGGTGAGACACGACCGCTTTGCGCTAAGTGGAACCATGTGTGAAGCCTTTCCTTAACTCTGATTTTATAAAGGGGAAAATAGGTTCAGGGTAAAAGGAGAGGGGACAGCCAGATAACCAGAATCACATTAGAGGGCAGAACGAAACTCTTATAGGTTAGGTATAACTAGTTATGATTATTATTATTATTATTATTAGCCGCCCACCCACCTTAAAAAAAAAGAGTTCTTTTCTTTTTTTAGTAGCCACCCCCCACTCCCGACTCCCCCCCTCCGGCGCCGCCAGCCCGCATCACTCCAAGGCTGTGGCCGGGGCGGGGGGCGATACAGAGGCCGGGGACGGGGTCGAGTCGAGGGTCCGGGTCCAGGCGGGGGTCGTCCGGGTCCAGGCGGGGGTCGTCGGGGTCGAGGCGGGGGACGGGGCCGAAGGAGCGACGGGGGCGATCGAGGCGGGGGACGGGGCCAAAGGAGCGACGAGGGCGGCCGAGGCGGGGGGCGAGACCGAAGGAACGACGAGGGCGGCCGAGACGGGGGGCGAGACCGGAGACGAAGGAGCCACGGGGGCGGCCTAGGCGGGCCGCAGGACCGGAGCCGACGAGGAGGCCGAGGCAGGAGCCGAAGGACAAGGCCCCGGTGCCCAGCGCGACGCCGACAAGCCGCGGTACCGCTTCGGGGCGGCGGGAGACGACGGCGCCGGGGCAGAGCCGGGGACCGAAGAGGGGGCGGGCGCAGGGGCCAAAGCCGAAAAAGAGGGGGAAGGGCCGGAGGAAGGGGAGGGGGCTACGGAAGGGGAGGGGGCCGGTACCCACCGAGATCCCGACAAGCCGCGGTACCGCTTGGGGGCGGCGGGAGACGACGGCGCCGGGGCAGAGCCGGGGACCGAAGAGGGGGCGGGCGCAGGGGCCAAAGCCGAAAAAGAGGGGGAAGGGCCGGAGGAAGGGGAGGGGGCTACGGAAGGGGAGGGGGCCGGTACCCACCGAGATCCCGACAAGCCGCGGTACCGCTTGGGTGCGGCGGGAGACGACGGTCCTGGGGCAGAGACCGAGCCCGAGACCGAGGGGGAGGGGCCCGGGGAAGAGACCGAAGCCGAAGGAGAGGGGCCCAGGGAAGAGACCAGAGCCGAAGGGGGGGGCCAGGGCAAGAGGCCGGAGTCGACGGGGGGGGGGGGGGGGGGGGGCAAGAGACCGGAGTCGAAGGGGGGGCCGGTGCCCACCGAGAGGCCGACAAGCCGCGGTACCGCTTAGGTGCGGTGGCGGAAGATGGCCCCGGGGTGGGGGAGGCATTGGCGGTGTTGTCGACCGCGGAAGAGGAAGGAGAACGAGAAGGAGAAGTGGACATCTTTAATTTTTAAAGATGAAATCAGAAAATATATCTGAGGATGGGGGGAAAAAAAAGCAGAAACCAGACGGGGGAAAGGACGAGAATATATAGGCCGCAACCTCGCGTTCGGACCTCCTGAGTGACTCACAAATCTAGCTCGCCACCGCACGGGTTATCGCCTATGTGTGAGATAGATAAGGGGACTTTCGTCAAAGCGCAAGCAAGGAACCGGGAGTGCTCAGATACCGGTGTTGCCTACATGTAGCGGGCACGCACCCCTTCTCATCGTTTGGGCCTCCTGAGTGGCTCGCAAGTCTAGCTTGCCACCGCACGGGTCTTATCGCCTATGTGTGAGATAGATAACGGGTGCCTTCGCTCAGAGGCCAAAATCGTACCTAGTGTTGCCTAGAGGTGCGTGCGCGCCCCTTCCCATCGTTCTGTTGTAGGTGTCCTGACCTTGGGACACTGGATTCCACAGGTACCCTAACATATATCACCTACATAGCCCGAGCATCTCATTGGGTTGCCATGTCCTTCGAACTTGATAAACGTACTGAAAAAGTGAGAGATTGATAAGATGAAGAAATGAAAAAGAAATAGTAAGAGCCGGATAGACTACCGGATGCCCAAAGTTTGCCCAATATATATAGGTACTTCATGAATGTGCACCCCCGAGCTTCTAGCACCTCTACCATTGATATGAAAAGTCAACAAAACCATCCACATCTCTAGAAGATGTTACAACCACACCTATTTTTTTCAATCATGGAATTCACTATGATTGATATTGAGTTCTCCTTGAACTGTAGCGTTTTCCTATTTGAACTGTAATGGTCCGTGCGCCACACTGCAAAACGTCGGCTAATTAATTCTGCCGCTTGATGCCTGCCACACATGTGACGAACCTGTCCTGGACCCTGTCCTGTTAGGGTTCAGCTTCGGTCGAAGGTAATCTCTCAAGGGTGCTTAGGTTCGGTGCAGCCAGAGGGTGCACAACAAGACTTGTCTCAACAGTAGGCTCTCGAGCTTATAGCGAACTGTAGTTGTGATTGCTAACTGGAGAACTCCCAGAGCTCTCCAGAATGAGTGACTATATACCTATCTGGTTCCTGCCTCCGCGATCATAGGAACGATGGGAGCATTGGGAACGACGAGGA
Source organism: Chaetomium tenue (assembly GCF_020726465.1). NCBI lineage: Eukaryota > Fungi > Ascomycota > Sordariomycetes > Sordariales > Chaetomiaceae > Chaetomium > Chaetomium tenue. The sequence continues at coordinate 2,307,905 of NW_027117333.1, read as the reverse complement.
ACGATGCCTCGTTCCTGTCGTTCCAATCGTTCCAAATGTTCCTTCTATGATTAGCTGAAACCTTCTTCCTAATGATTGGCTCGGGGGCGCTTCCCGCGCGGCCCCCGCGCGGCCCTGCATGTGGCCATAATCGTGACAACACACCCCCACAGCCTAAGGCAAGAGGTAAATGGTGCAGCGAGAAAGAAGGAAGGGTAGGGGGCTTGAACGAGTCAAAGGCAAAACGATTTGATCCGGATGTAGTTAGCATGCTAAGGCCCTATAGGCCCAGTGCCTCCGGGAGGGTTACGATTCCACAACGGCGCAGTGAGAACACCCCTCATTTAAGCATTTAGAATGGATTATTCAAGTGCTGATTCTTCGATTTCAGGTTTTCTTATCAATTATATGTCATTGGGTAGTCTGCAGGACATGGAAGAGTTACCGGCTTCACTCCAACCAGAGGCTGTCTTGACAGGGTCTCCTTATGGTGCACCCGCACCACCAAGCATCCCGCCAGGCCACCGTCTCCTCACTGGCCCGGCTTACGCCTCCTGCAACGAGCTCTTGCTTGATCTGAACTTTTAGGGGAAGTCCTATGGTCTGGGATTTGTGAAGAGGCGAGCTTCGAACTACATCAACGGACAAGCCACGCGTTTTGATCTCTACTGCGACCGGGGACAAGCCAGACCTTCTATCGCAACCGTCCGCAAGACCACGACTTCCAAGACAGGGTGCCACTGGCGAGGCGTTGCTAAAGCCTTGAAGGAGAACGACCGGCAGTGGACTTTCGAGATCGCCAACCAGTACCATAATCACGACACCAGCGGAGAGAATCCGGCAGAGCTGACCACTCACGCCGTCCATCGGGGACTGTCAGACGCGATGAAGAAGGACGTGGAAGCCCTGTCTCTGAATCCCGCCCAACGTCCTAGAGATATCGTCTTATTCCTTCAAAAGCGCTACCATCACACTGTCTTCACGACCAAGGATGTAACCAATTACCGGGAACGGCTGCAACGGGGCAAACTCGACGGACACAACCCAACTCAAGCCCTGATCAAGATTCTCGAGGAGCATGATATCGATCATGTCGTTCGGTATTCCCTGGAGGACGTTGATAAGGTGATAGGTCTATTCTGGACTTATCTATGGTGCCTGGAGATGTGGAAACGGTTCTCAACAGTCCTTCATTTGGACAACACCTACAAAACTAACCGCTTCAAGATGCCGTTATTCCAGGTGACAGGCGTCACGAACCTATCTACCAACTTCAACGTAGCCTTCGGCCTGGTGGATAATGAGAGAGAAGACGGCTTCACTTGGTTGACGCATCAGCTTCAGGCATTGCGTCTACAGCACGACGTCCCCATCCCAGAAGTCATCATCACCGATTGTGAGAAGGCTCTAAAGAACGCCCTCACAGCAGTCTTTCCCCATGTTCAGCAACAGATCTGTCTGTTTCATGTCAACCGCAACGTTGTCCTCAACTTCAAGCGCAAGTGGAAAGAGCTAGCCAACCCCAACACGGCAAACACGCGGGATGAAGCCACGGCGGACCCGATGCTTCTCGACGAAGAAGATCAGCTAACTTTGTCTCTCCTCAACGCTCCTGCCCGGGTTGACGAGACAGGTGAAGCTATTCCCGGCACCGAATCAGGCATAAGACTCCCGAGCCCTGAGGAGTTGCCCCATACCAAGGCCGGCCTATATGTCTTGTGGAAGTTCATGGTCTATACAATCAGTGAAGAAGACTTTGAAAAGGCGTGGACCCAGTTAAAAGAGTCGTTCTCTGATCAGCAGAGCATCGTTGCCTACCTTGAAGAGCGGTATATGCCGTACAAGAAGGAGTGGGCCGGGCCCTGGGTGTCCCGGTACCGCAACTTCGGCCAGCGTACCACGTCGCCCACGGAGTCTTCTCATCGGGAGCTGAAGGGATATCTCATTAGTGGTCTCTCCTCTCTCTTCAAAGTCCATGAAGTCATTAAGGAGATGCTTCAAGCCAAGAAAGTCACTTTCACGGAGAAGATCGCAGCCCAGAAGAACCGCCAGCGTTATGAATATACCGGGAGAAGTTTTGAGTGGCTGGGGGCCACAACTCGGGAGGTCTGCTACAAGGCGATCAACAAGGTGAACGAACAAAATAAACGGGTGGTTGCCGCTGGATTAGGCCGGTCGCCACCACTCCCTCCTTGTTCAGGGCGCTTTACGCAGCAGTGGGGGCTTCCCTGCACCCACAAGCTACAGGAGAAACTCAACGCGGAAGGAGTTCTCACGAAGGCCGATTTCGCCCCTTTTTGGTGGTTGGAGAGATCCCTGGAGGCAGAGTACCCCTTTCTCCGCCTCAAAGAGCCAGACGTAATCACGGCCGTAAAGGGACGGCCTCGCGGGACGGGGCCATTCGCAACGCCCTCCTCTTCGATGCCGGTAGCCGCAGGAAGACCGGTTTCTTCCTCCGGGTTGGATCCCCGGCCAACGAAGCCGTCGGTTCGGCGCCGGGCCTCCGAATGGGAATCGGAGGACCTAGCCGAGGTAGAAGGACCTCCGGCGTCCAAGCGAGGCCGGAATAACAAATCCAAAAGCTCGGCAGTGAAGGCCGTCCCGGCAACCGCCCCAATTTCACGGCAGGAGGTGCGGCAACAGGAAGTCACGCAAGACAGCGTAGAGGACTGCATTCACGTGGCAGTCTGGGGGTCAGACTAACCTCGGCCCGGAAGCAACGGTCTTTATTCTCCTTTTCTCGCAGCAGAATTGAGAGTTTTGCGTATTTTCTTGAATCAAGAACTTCTTGGTATTCGTGCGTTCTGCTGGATGAAAATGGTGGCTGTTGGAGCGAAGTTCCATGATTTGTGTCCTAAAGTAGGGCGGCGAATCATGCAGCCCACCGCCTTCCCGTTTTGGCTGGCGCACGGACCATTACAGTTCAAATAGGAAAACGCTACAGTTCAAGGAGGAGAAAACTCTTGATATTTTTCAATAAAAAACCAATGATCTGGTCGGCGAAGGCGATAATAGCGACGAAAGTAACAGTGGCGACAAAAGTGATGCGCGCGAAGAAATCAGTGATGGTGACGATGGCAATAAAAAAATCAAAATTAAAGTTAATATATTTTCCTCTGCTTGATTTCTTCTGGAATTCAATTCAAGGTTAAAATTAATAAGAGTGACAATAGCAACGAAAGCAATAAAAAAATCAATGTTAAATTATTATCTTTTCCACTGAATTTATTTCAGCATTTTATCCAATTTTAAAAGCGATGAAAGGAATGATAACGACGAAAGCAATAACAAAAATGAATGTTTAAAAAAAAAGTTTATTCCAAAATTTAATCCAACTTCAAAAGCGATGAAAACAACAGTGACGGCGACAATGATGGCGAACTGGAACCTAGTGTTTGCCTGAAAACGCAGCATCAATTTTCAAATTATTCAATTGGGCAAAGTGCTTTGATTAGGTACCTGAGTGCACGTGTGGGTGGCGGCTTCAATGTCGGTGAGGTAAGTGACCACGGGCTGGGACCAGACTTCGGCTACATGTATGGGCTGAAGGAATGGCTACAGGGTGAAATCCTTCACCTCCACCAGGGTTACAGACCAAATAGACCAGGGGAGCGGACAAGAAATGCTAGAAGAGTGACCATCTGGGTGCGGGCACCCGTGCACCCAACCTCGCCACTCGCCAGGTGCCGTCATCCGATGGAAGATGCTAGAATAGCAGTTAACTTGGCTTGTCTATCCCCTTGCCAAGCCCCTGTTCTGTTTGCTTTGCAACCCGGATTGGGGTGTTGAGCCCCGGGGTGGTTTGGAACACGGCCCCCGACCCGTTTGGAGACCTGGGTTGGTCGGCGGAGGTCAATCTGACTGGGTCAAACTTGATGCGCTAGAGAAGGGTAAGTTGTCAGAGACCGAGGTTATTGAACCTTGCACTGCTAGAGCACTGCCCTTACAATAAAAATATACTGTTGTACTATTATTGTATGGTAGAAAGTGAATTGGGGGACCGCAATGAGAACATGAGGTTGCTCAATGTGCCTTGATGCCATTAGGTAACTACCTTAGTTAGGTACCTACCTCTGATACCGTTTCATCCTCCGCCCCCACGGCCTCGATTATGGTCGGGCGCTCTCTAGCGAAAAGCCACCAGACCTCACTTAAGGATAAGATGGAGTCAAACAGACCAAGAAAAAGGAAATGAATAGAAGAAGTTGGTGAGGAAACAGAGAATGATATCGGGTAAATCCCTGCAGTTCCTTCTTGCCGCCGATCGTTTTCGTTTTCATTGAAGCTTGGTTGGCATTTACCAGAACCATGTTGCTACCTCAAAATGTCTACACTTGAGACGTGGCGTCTTTGGCCCTAGGGTGCCGGGCTGGTAGACCTCCTTGACCGCCAATCTGTTAAACTCGCGGCCGAAACCGAGGGGAGCCCCTTGGGCGTCCAAGGCCCTAGTAAAGAAGGGTCTTACTTGACCCCCTCAGAAAAGCTTGGTTATATTCTAGTAGAGATGAATCTCCACGGTTGTCAAAAACCGGCCACCAGTAAACCGAAAGAGATCTTGTGTGCAGGTCCTGGTTTGGGTCAGTTCCGTCTTGACGCCGTAGGCCATTGCCCGGTCCAACAATGTGTGCTCTGATTTGAGGTCTTCCACTTGGACACCTTTCTCGTTGCCACAGATGGCCGTAAAACCTCTCCTATAACCTCTCCTACACAAAACAATCTCTTCACCGGCCCGAGTGACCCCAAGCTTCTCGCCTTGGTGTTACGCGCAGAGCTCCTTCGCTTCCTTCATTCTTCCCTCACCCTCACCCTCCAACCAACACGATGAAGAAAGTCCTCCCTATCCTCCCAGCCGCGCTCTGGGCACTCCAACAACATACAGCCAGCGCCGCAAAAGAAGTCTTCGCCCACGTTATCGTACGCCCAACCCCCCCCTCTTTCCATCCCACCCCCCATACACTAACCCCCTCCCCCCCCCTCCACCCTCACAGGTCGGCAACCTCCCCGCCTTCACGCTCTCCGACTGGGAATTCGACATCCGCCTCGCGCAGGCCTCCAAAATCGACGGCTTCGCGCTCAACATCGCGGCGCAGGACCCCTCCAACGCCGCCTCCCTCGCCCTCGCTTTCCAAGCCGCCGCCGCCCTGAACTTCTCGCTGTTTTTCTCGCTCGACTATCTCGCGCAGGGCGCGTGGCCAGCCGATAGGGTGGTGGAGTTGTTGAGGGAGTATACGGGGGAGAAGGCCTATTTTAAGGTGGTTGAGGATGGTGGTGGTGGTGGGGGTGGGGGTGGTAGGCCGTTGGTGTCGACTTTTGAGGGGCCTGGGAGCGCGGGGGATTGGAAGGGGATTAAGGATGCGGTGGATGTGGTGTTTGTGCCGGACTGGTCGTCCGTGGCGGCCGGGGAGGCGGTGGAGTTGGGGGGTGGCGTGGCCGATGGGTTGTTTAGCTTTGATGCGTGGCCGGAAGGTGCGGAGAATATAACGACGGATGCGGACAAGGTGTTTCAGGAGGCGCTGGGGAAGGGGAAAAAGAAGTACATGATGCCGGTGGCGCCCTGGTTCTTCACGAACTTGCCGGGGTTTGGCGGGAAGAATTGGTTGTGGCGTGGAGATGGGTTGTGGGATCGCCGCTGGCAGCAGGTTGCGGAGGTGCAGCCGGACTGGGTTGAGATTTTAACGTGGAATGACTTCGGGGAGTCGCATTACATTGGGCCTGTTCACGAAAATGAGCTGGGTTTGTTTCAGAGCGCGGGCGCGCCGGTCAACTATGCTCGCGGGATGAGCCATGATGGGTGGAGACGGTTCTTGCCCTTCTACATCGATGTCTACAAGACCGGCCGCGTGCCAGACAGCGTTGGGGAGGAGAGTGTCATGGCTTACTACCGTACGGCGCCGGCGCTAGCGTGTCCGGGAGGTGGGACGACAGGGAACAATCCGGATGGTGGGGAGGTCGCGATGAAGCCGGAAGAGCTGGTCGAGGACAGTGTGTTCTATGCGGCGTTGTTAGACACGGATCAAGGGGTGACGGTTTCGGTATCGATTGGGGGGAAGGTGTCGACGGGTAAGCTAAATGAGGTCCCGGCTGCTGGGGGTGGCACACCGGGGGTTTATACCGGGGCGGTCCCGTTTGACAAGAATACGGGGGATATGGTTGTCACGCTCTCAAGGGATGGGAAGGTTATTGCTACGGCTGAGGGAGGGAAAGGGATCTCGACGCAATGCGAAAATAACGTCCAGAACTGGAATGCCATTGCGGTGTAGTAAAGGCTCAGGGGGCTGTCGCTTTATTTCGTTGTCTTCCTTGATTTTCTTTTCATTTTCCCTTCCCTTTCAGACAAATAGGAAGAGAAATAGGAAGAGAAATGGGAAGAGAAATGGGGAGAGAAATGGGGAGAGAAATGGGGAGAGAAAGGGGAAGAGAAAGGGAAAGTGCAAAAGAGTCTTCCTTCCTTTTCTTTTCCTTTTCTTTTAATTTACTTCTTCTGGCTGCTTGATGATTATAGCCGGCACTGGTTGGCTTTCTAGCTTGCCTGTGTTCATGATAATAACTCTTTGGTGTTGACGACAAACATGGGTCAGGGATTTGATCGGCGGTCCGTCAAACTGTCACAGATTCAAGGAAGTATGCATAGAAGGTGCAGTCGTAACGGCCTTTATGCACGCTTCATCCTTCCGAGTCTAAAGTTGGTTTCCTTTGCTTTTATACGTCATAAATCCCGGGCGCCGGGCCGGAAGTGGATCAGGATCGGCATCCCCGTCCGACCCGGAATGCAACCCCGCACCGCTCGAAGAGACGTGAGAGAAGGTGATATTCCGGTCGAGCAAAAAGGGAAAAGGACTTGTTGGGTATCATCAAAAATCCCAAGGCCGATGAACTAGCCTCCATATTCTCTAGAGACAATTGACTCGGATTATACATGCTCCCACCTTTTAAGAAGACGGGTTACCGTTGGGATTTGAGACCTTTGTACTCCCCCCGAGACGGCTGACGGCTGCCGTCACAATTGGCTCCCGGATTCCTTGGATGACGTGGAGATCATCCCTGTCTGGTCGTTAACAACCCGAACAGCGTCCGGAGCACTTGCTCCTGTGACCCAGGCGGTATACAGGCTTCAGGGAAAACATCATCTTGGAAAATATAGTATAAAAGCAGGATGAGAACCCGAGACAGTTTGCCCCGGTATTTCCACCTTGCTCGCCCAGGACCCTACTGATCCCCCCCGTGTTGTTTGTTAACTCCTACAAAATGAACACGGCAACGAGAACCCTGCGTTTGGCAACGCGGCAGCGCTTCAGCACTCGCGCTGCCCAAACAACCACCAAGATAACCCCACTCACCAGACTTGCATCCGTGAGGGCCATGCACACCCCGCGCAAAGAACAACAAGTGTGGCCCACCGACACCACCAGCCCCGAGCCACGCTCACACCCCAACAAAGACAACAAACCCGCGATAGACGAGAACGTGGGCAAGAAAGGATTCGCCGACTTCAATGTAGCAGGCAAGGTGTTCGTCGTGACCGGCGGAGCTCAGGGACTAGGTCTCACCATGGCCGAGGCACTCGTCGAAGCAGGTGGGAAGGGTAAGCAATGCAACAACCCTCCCTTTCACCACGTGCAGAGCGACAGATACCTTACCCAGCACACTAACACCACCCCCCAGTCTACGCGCTCGACCGCTCCCCCGAGCCCGACGAGCAATGGGCCGAAGCCATCGCGCGCGTCGTCCCATCCGCCGGCGGCTCGCTGCACTACCGGCAGCAAAACGTAGCGGACACCTCACACCTAGACTCGCTGATCGCCTCCATCGCCGACGAGAACGGGCGGCTGGACGGCGCGGTAGCGGCCGCAGGCGTGCAGCAGGTCACCCAGGCGCTGGACTACACGCCCGAGGACGTGGCGCGCATGCTAGACATCAACTACACGGGCGTGTTCATGACGGCGCAGTCCGTGGCGCGGCAGATGTTTCGCTATAAGACGCGGGGGAGTATCTGTCTGATTGCGAGTATGTCCGGGATGGTGGCGAATAAGGGGCTGTTGTCGCCGGTGTATAACTCGAGTAAGGCGGCGGTGATCCAGTTGGCGAGGAATTTGGCGATGGAGTGGAGTCCGGTGAGGGAGGATGGGACGGGGGGGATTAGGGTCAATTGTATTAGCCCGGGGCATATTTTGACGCCGATGGTGTTGAAGAATTTTGAGGAGGTGCCCGGGTTGAGGGAGACGTGGGAGGGGGAGAATATGATGGGGAGGCTGGCGGAGACGACTGAATTCAAGGGGGCCGTGTTGTTCTTGTTGAGTGGCGCGAGCAGTTTTATGACCGGGGGTAATTTGGTGATTGACGGGGGACACACTGCGTGGTGATGGGAGTCTGGGCGGGGGAAAGGGGGTGGTGTTTTACTTTTCTTTTTGTCTTGTTTTCTTTTTCCCCGAGTCAGCGAGCGTTTCCATAATGAATTAGTGTGACCTATGACCGTTCACGATTGTTACAAGTATGTATTTCTATTTCCAATTCTGCGTTTTGACAAGAAGGCATCGATTTGGCTGGGGAAGATTATAATGGAAAGATTTTGGTAATCAGAATGTCACTTACCTACTTAGTACATGTCCGAGGACTCCAAGCCTGGGAAGAGCCTACGCGTTCGACCACCCCTTGGCCGCGTTCAACCATTGCCATGCTCGAGAAAGTCGAAACTACCTCCTGCAGATCCCCAACAATCCTTGTCATCCTCGCCTGCTCCAACTGGTTCTCTATGTCCGCCATCCAGACCGTGTCGTCGCACTCACACCCAGCGCCGTGGAGCAAACCGTGCCAATGTTTAGCTTTGGCCTCAAAGAGCCCAGGAATCATTTCTGTGCTGCAGATCTTAGCCCCGGCTGTTTTTAGAGTCTTGTTGACATATGATTTGACCTCCTGCCAGTTCAGAGCTGCCAAAACGGCCGTCGTATCCGCCTGTGGCTTCCACACACGCTGGAACAGGTGCGGATACACTCCCAATACTTGAAAAAAATCAGATTCCCCGTCGTTCCAACGCATCAATGGGTCTCCGTCGACTGCCCTCGCCTCGTCGTGAGGGAAGGGGAAAGTCATTTGCGGGGAGGAGTCGGCACTACGGGTCCAAATGTATTCCTTGTCGCCCCAAGGCTCCGGCTCCGTACACGACAGGTCTTCCTTGAGCGGGTCAAAGTCACCTGCATTCGGCCTGTGGTGTGTCACGGGCGAGCCCTCGGCCCAGTACCCGTCCACTGTCACCAAGATCCACGGGCCATGAATTACTCGTTGGACTTCAACGTCCGCCATGTCCACGATGGTCGGGTTCAAGGCTTTCTCTATCTTTTCAGCCGTGACAACTAGGGCGTCCTCCTTTTGGGTCCGCTGGGCCTTCCCGCGCTCTTCAGATATAAACCCTATGTACTTCCCCGACTTTGTCTCGTCCTCGACACCGCCTTTTCCGAACCTGTCCTCCAAGCTCTGCGCAAATTCAATGAGAGGCTTCAGGTTTGGGGGTTCGACCTTGTCGTCGGCATTCCTCCATAGAACCACCACCTTATATATCTCTTTACACAGCTGACTCAACGCCTTAAAGCCTGAATGGTTGCGCCCTTGTTGTTCGCGGTGATTGAGAACTATGGTGTGAATGTTGTCATAAAACTGGCGCAGGTCAGCAACTGTGGCGGGTGTCCTGGTGGCGAGAGCGAAAACAGGGGCTTCCTCGTCAGCAAAACGGGCGTGACCGAAATCGCCCAAGTAAAAGTCAGGCAGCATGGTATCCTCGGGCCAGTGAATCCAGATGTTGCCCATGTGAGCATCGCCGTGATAGACCGGCTGGTCGCCGCCCGTGTACAGCCGTTGAAACGTGCTGAGAACTTGGCGGATCATTCTGGCAATTATGGATGTAGGTATCCATGGGCGATTGGAATCAGGTGCCTGCCATCGCGTCTTGATGCTCTCCCCGTTGCAAAGCTTCCAATATGAGACGGAGTGGTACATGGAAGCACCCCCTGGGTCTTTGTGCTTAGATTTAATGTATTCATGGCCGTAACAATCGACAATGTAGGGTTGGATGCCTACCTCTGGAGGCTTGAAGGTCTTGTTGATCTTCTTGAGAATCCGGATCTCGTTCGGCTTCTTCAACGGCGGTAGCTTCTCTTCGTCTGCACCGGAATTGCTAAAGTGCCGCAAACGCCGGTCAGTTACCTTGCGTATCAAGTTCATCCCGGTCCCGGTATCCTTGATCAGCTGAGCCACACACTCCCCCCCGCGTCCAATGTTACGGATGAAGAGAAACCGACGGCGGCCGGCCTCGAACATGTACATATACCCAGTCCCAGTCTCGCCGTCTACCTTGTCACCTTTAGCAGGTTCTGTCATGGTGTTGTCCATGGACGACGGTGGGTCCGGGGACTGTGGGGCGACTATGCGGATGTTGTCTTCGGAGTTTGTTCTTCTGCCACCACGGGGCAAAGGGCAGGGTTGTGATCTGTCCGGTTCGGGCGTTCGGGCCAATGCCGCGTGTTAATTACGATTTAAATGCACATGCTGAATCGTGGAACTACCTAGGGACTGGATCTTTGTTCATCTTAATGGTAGGGCCTTATTGCAAGATAGAACACTAGGCAGCCCTGTGATCAAACAAAGTCAAAGGAGAGCTCTCGTAACCTTCTGATATGTTCCTCCGAGGGTCAGGGGAACAAAGAGAGCGAGATCGATGATGAAAATTTGAACCATCATGTCTAGCATTCAAAGAATACGGACCCGAGGCCGATTATTGTCTATAGAGAACGGTTAAGGAACAGTGGGTCAATATGTTCAACAACACCGAGCCCAGCTGATGCGGCCAGGATCGTATCTCAGTATTCCAACGACAGCTGCACGCCTCGCCAAGCTTACAACATGGTGCCTGGTCTGTGACCAGTCTTATCCGCAGGTTCAGGCCGTAAACCGCATGTCTTGCATGTCTTTGAAGGTATCTATTTCCCTGTATGAGGAGGCCGGCGTGCTAAGTTGTTGTCCCAGACAACCTTAGCACAACAGCGGCCAAAAGCATGTACAACTGAAGAATTCTACTTTTCTTTCCATCCCGCCGACCTACGACCCTCCCCAAATGCGGAAAGTAGGTATCGCACAGAAATGTCTTAGCCCGCTGGGACGCACAAGGCGTCTTCGTCGAAGATGCCGCACTTCAGCCCGGCGCAGCAGTCTGTGTCCACTCGGCAGGAGGTCAGGATCGAGTGACAAGCCTTTTACTGTGTTAGACGGGATTTCCACCGGAGCCATTGACGATTTGGTGTGAAATCACTTACCGCCTTCCCGGAGAAATCCACCACCGCAAACGGTGCCTGGGCCTGGCGTCTCGGGAGGGCCATGCTAGCGACCAGGCCGAGCAGGAAGAATAGAACGACGTGAATTGAGGACTTCATGATACCGAGCTCAAAATGAACGAGGACCTGCCCGATTCGAAAACAATGCACGTCTTCTCCAGCCTGGGAGGAGAGAAAGAAAGAGAGGGTGAGCCGAAAAGCATAAAAGAGGCAAAGTCACGGCGTGGACCAGCACCGACGGCACTCCAGCGCTTTAATGATGTGGCCTCTGAGCTTGCGTTGCCTGCCTGCCCCTCTGAAACGGAGTGCCGGGGGGACGTGGTTCGCCGCAAAAACGTCAGCGGTGGACCGCAATGGGGAAGTTCGTCTGAAGGATGCTGAAATCTGAAACAGCGTGGAGCTGTGGGGATGCACTAACGCGAGACTGGGTGATTCGCCGGCAAATCATGTTAGTGCGCTTGCGAATGGACAAACGAACGCATTGAGGGGGAGCGTTTCAGGTTAAATAGCACGCCCACAAAAGCACACCCGTTCTTTTGTTGGTGTTACCCAGGAGCCCGGTTCGAGCCCGGTTCGAGAGGCGCGGGAGGGATCGGCTGGATCATCCGATCAGCGCTTTTCTGAGATCCAATCGCCAACATGTTGTTGGATGTCATTGTCAGCAGAGGAATTGCCGATGTTGGCTGGACTTGATTTGCTCAGCCCAGCGCCAACTGCTGCTTATTCCGCTCAGCTGCTGTGGGAATGTGGTGGGATGGCGGTGTGACAAGGAAGCCAAAGACCGAGTTCAGAAAAAGACAAAGAATAAGCTTCGGGGGCCGCCGAACGGGCCCGGACCTCGGCCATTGTTAATCATGACATCGACTGCATTTCCGACGAGCGTTGAAAGTTGTGATTCACTCTTGTTGGTATCTCCATCATGCCATTCGTAGCTCTGTGTAACCAGTATCCGGTGACCAGTCATGGTAAGCTAATGGCGATGTCGCCGGGCAAGGCGACCTTTTATACTGCATATTATTACCACCGTCCATGTCTTCGTACATACATCCCCAACCTCCCTCTATTTCTAATAACTAAAGATCAAAAGGTATCACATGCTCGAAAATGGCAAAACAAAAGAAACCACGAACTCATCACCACCCTCAGCGCCTTGCCATCAGATGATCAGACAGCCTCCTGCTGCCCCGCCTTCCCACCCAGCACATGATGATACCCATTCTCCTCCCAGAACGGCTCCCCACGACGGTCCTTCTCACACATAGCGACAACACCAAACGGATCAACAACGGTCATAACCAAATTCCGCTTATCCGCCCAACCCGGCCCATCCAGCTCCGTCTCACCATCCTGCGCGAGATACCGCTTGTAGCTCTGCGGCAGGTAGCGGCGCGGGTGGCGGGCGTTCCACATCAGCACGTTGACCAGCATGGGCGCGGCCTCAAACACCCAGAAGAACCACTCGTAGCGGATCACCGGGCTGAGGCTCCGCCAGGCTTCGTCCCCCCCGTCCCCGCCCCCGGCGCCGATCACCACCATGGGCGCGGCAAAGTGCTCGACGGCGCGGTAGATGGTGCGCGCGAGGATCAGCAGCATGCTGCCGTACAGCGAGTACAGCACGGCGCGGACGCGGGGGTGGGCGACGCCGGCGCGGGCGCACCGCGCGTGGAAGAGCCCTGCGAGGGTGTAGAAGAGGGCGATGACGGCGAGTTGGAGGGCGAGGGAGGCGCGGAGCAGGTTGTGGCCGAGCTCGTAGCGCTTGCCGCCTGGTGTGCGGCTCGTGGCGAGGTAGGCGACGCCGAGCGCGTTGAGGATCTCGACGACGGCGGAGAGGGAGCCGAGCGTGGTCAGGACGCGGCCCGGGTGGATGGGCGAGAAGTACGGGACGTAGTAGAGCGTGCGGCCGAGGATGTGGTAGTTGGCGAGTTCGAGGATGGGGCTGGTGGGGGTTAGTATTGAAGTGTGTTGGAGGGTAGGGATGAGATGTAAGTAGGGAATGGAAGAGACCAAACATACGGGGACATGTAGATGAGGAGGGTGCTGGCAAGGTACACATTGACGTTGCCGATATTAAAAGCGCCGACTTCGCGGAGAGCAAAGCCGGCGGTGAAGAGTACGCAACAGAAGGGGAGGTAGGCTGTCACTTTGAAAGCTTTATAGTGGCTGTTTTGAAAGGTCAGATATGTCATCGAAGATTCTGGAGGTTGTCCCTTTGCCCTCCACACTTACGCGCACTGCCAGAGGTGAAATATCGCTGAAACGCCGAAGAGAACGGCGAAGGGAATAGGGGCAATATTAGTCGGACCATAGAACCAGATGCTCCCGTCAACTGGGGCTGTTGTTAGAAACATGGTAGACCACTGGGCATTGCAAGCCTAGGTACAGGTAGGTAGCTGTTGGATGGAGACTGACCTGGTTCGCCATCCGCCATGTTGCTGTCGCCTGACACGATCACAGGGAGACAACAGTCGCGGTCTGAAAGGAAGGGTATCAGGAAATATCGATAGGATTTGTCGAAAAACGAAGGCTGACGTCGGGTTAGATAGAAATCCAATTGTTGATACAAATGGAATCTGGCTCGAAGCCAAGACTGAAGCCAAGGGAACCGTCATCATGCTGGATGAAGCTTATATATCAGAAATTCCCAATCCAGTGATGATCTCATTGCAATCTGCCTTGCAAGGTCGTCAATCTTCCAACATGTCTCCTAATCCGGCAACACCGCCGGCCCATGGATGCTAGTGTTTCTCCTGTCCCGGCACCGAACAGTTGAAGACGCCCAGCATTGCCAACCTGCCGGCAGCGGCAGCGCCTGCGTGGGTGCGTGGCAGTGGATGGAAACGGGGATTCCGATCAGTGCTGATCGCTAACGCTGTCCTCTCAGTGGGCCAAAACCGAATGGTGCCCATAAATTAGAGCTGCAACATGGATCCTTTTCATTCTGAGTCATCCACAATTGAAGTCAACTGGCAGGGTTGACCTGCATGGCTACTTCCTAATCGGGACAATGAGGTGGCCAAGAGATTTTTGACTTTGCGGGAAGGATCCGCCGACCACAGCCACAGCACAGGGCTGGATTCAGTGGATTGATTTCACACCACCCACCCTTGACGCACCTTCCCAGGAGCCCGTGTCAGGCGAACGGCTCAACTTGGGATCCATTCTTATGAAGGCGGGCCGCCATCATGGTTTTAGTTCGGAAACTCGGTTACGTTAGCTACACACTGAGTACAGAATAGGAAAATACTCGGCAGCAATGTCTGAACACGGCCAACGCAGTGAACACACCACACCCGATCCGTCAACCCCCAACCCGATCGTCCCAATCATAACCGCCATCGAACGCCCCGAACGCACTGAACGACCCGAACGCCCGCAGTGCTGGGAATGTCGTCGCCGTCGTTTGGTTTGTGACGGCGTCCAACCCGTCTGCACGAAATGCCGTGCCGCCGCCATCGTGTGCCCCGGGTATGCAGACAAGAAACCGCTGACTTGGCTCGCACCGGGCCAGGTCATGTCACGCACCCGCAGGAAGAAGAACCCAAGTACCAAAGTCCCAAACAGTAAAGCGCCGCCCCCACGCAAGGCTTGCCACAGTGCCAAACGGAGACTCGAAAAGAAGGGTCCGGCTGTGGCTAGTGACTCTAGCGAGGACTCTCGGAGCGATACTCAGGAGGAAATGGTTGAGTTTCCACTTCCCGTTGAGATCCGGCCCGAGGTCTGCGATATCTTTGAAGCCATGCTCTACTGTACGTTCGGTCCACTCCCCGCCCCCTCCCCAATTTATTGAGCTCGACGCTTATTAGTTACCTTTTCCGCGCTAGACAATGGCCACATCTACCCGCAGCTCGAAGAGTCTCAGCTTGCTCCGAGTGGCTTCTTGTTCCCGATTGTGCTGGTGCAGGATATCCCCCCGTCCATCGTCCACACTCTGGTGTCTGTGGTTGTTGGCCACCGGATCACCCAGATGGTCGACGATCCCACCACCAGCCAGGTTGTTAAACCCATGTGGACACGCCTCTACCGTCACCGTGACATTGCGGTGCGCGAGATCACCAAACTAGTCGCCAACGAAGCGACCCGGAAGAATATTACCACACTCGTTGCTGTCTACTCCCTCCTCTTCGCCATGGTAGGTCACCGGACATCAATCATCCGTCTGATAGCTGTTCCTCTCTGATATTCCGTAGCTTCAGCAATCTTCTACCCCGGGCTGGCGGACCCACGTGGATGCATACATGAGTCTACTCCACCTCCGGGGGTCATTCGAGGATGTGATTCGTGACATTCCCTACATTGAACTTAGCATGATGGCGTTATTTATGTACGTACCCCCCCATCCATCCCCAAACTCCCCGAACCCCCAACTCACCCACACCTCACCAAACAGCGTCAGCGTCTTCGCCAACACCACCAGCCCCAACAACAACCAACTCCAAATCACCAGCACCGACGGAACCCTCCGCCTCGCCTCCACCTACTACACGGAAACCTACTACCCCTCCATCAACTGCCCCACCCCCCTCTTCACCTCCATCATCCTCATCAACGACCTGCGCACCCACCTGCCCTCCCCCGAAACCACCCGCGCCGCCCACCTCCTGCTCGCCCGCATCGAGACCTTCTCCCCCACCGCCTTCAGCGCCGACAAAGACGCCTTCGAAGACGAGTGGCAGCTCCTAGGCGCCATCTACCGCGCCACCACCGCCCTGTACGCCATCCTGTCCTTACAATCCTCCGGCGCGCTGCCGCGCTCGTCCGCCGAGCTGGGCCTGGCGCGCGCCCGCCACGCCCGCCAGCTGTTTGGCTTGCTGGAGCGCGCGGTGGAGGTGCCGCGCGTGCGGAAAAGGACGACGTGGGCGCTGATCGTGGCGGGGGTGGAGGCGGCCAGGGCGGGGGCGGGCGTGCAGAGGTGGATTGGGGAGCGGTTGGATGATATGAGTCGGGATCATGGGGTGGCGGGGCCGAGGGTGGCGCGGGCGACGTTGGAGAGGTTTTGGGCGAAGGGCGGCGGGTCGTGGGATGAGTGTTTTCCGGAGCCGTGCTGTTTTTTGATGTAGGGTGGGTTGGCGGTGGGTGGGGGGTATAGATGGTGGCGTAAGGGATACATGGGCGGTTTGGTTGGGGTGGAAGGGTAGATACTTGATGCGTTGGAGTTTGGATCCTGGCGATGAATCTCCGCTCGGTCGGGCTTGGATATGCTGGTATGAACATATATGTCTTTGATACCACAGCGGGTCTGTAAAGCAAATCTTTTCTCAGCTATTACATATACACTCAATTCAATACGACAATACCACGCGCCCACCCACGTTCAACCATCAGCGGCCAACACAACGTGACACCACCCGGCCAGGTCTAGCTAACAGTGCCCTAGCCACCGCTCCCACAGCCTTTACAACACCGTGCACGCTGACATCGCGGACCCCGCTGGCGGATACTGTTTCCCGCTTTTGTCGACCTTCGGCTCACATGTGCACCATTCCTCCTGGGGGACGCTGTCCATCACCTTGGGTACGTGCTGGCCGCAGCCAAACCATGTGGCCTTTTCTAGCAGGGGGTAGTATCAAGCGTTAGCAGGGGAAACAGAATCTCCTTAATACGATTAGGAATCAACACGGCGTCATTGAAGTGGAAATAGACGTCATGCTGGCACAGGTTGTTGATTATATGTGGTAGGATGACAGGATGGGAGGAATGAGCGGGACGTACTGCAGGTGCCGCAGCTTGCTTTGTGGCACATTCTTGCTTCGTGAATGCTTATGTCGTTAACACGGGGTTTGGATTGGTCTAGGTTGGCAGGTTGGGTTGGGGTCAAGTTAGTTGTTGCCTGATACCCAGGGAAAAAAGAACCGTACATGAAGATGGGGCGTCGGTGCCTCGGGGAATTGACCTGATCTGGAAAGGAGCGGTGTCGTCGGGGCTTCAGTTGGGTTGGGTTTGGGGTTCGGAGTTTAGGGGTTTGATTGGCTGTTGTGGCGGAAAGTGACGCAACTTGACAGGTTGGTGGCTTGAAGGCTTGAATCCTTCGACAGCTACTTATCATGGGCTTGGGAAACTTGGCATCGTGATTTTGGGTTTGGGGAGAATGTCTATATTTTAGATAAGGTAGGCAAGTACGGAACTTGTGTTCTGGCCGCCACATACCAGCATCTCGGGTATCTCGATAATGCGCCGCGCTTGGTTACTACATGTACCTACGTACCTTACTCACTACTAGTCACTAGCTCTATACATATAGGTAAGTGATGCACTATCTCAACCTCAGGCCATCTCGAACTGAAAAGTGCCATGCTAAACGTGCAGTGGATAGATCAGAAACGCTACCGCATGAGCGAAGAAGGACTGTCTTGGAGACACCTTGACCCCCGTAGTAAGCCAGCTCTTGGACAACATCCGGGGATTAGGACCATTGTTCCCTTGAAACCTTGAAAACCAACAATTTTCCGCCTACAAAACGTACACGGCCATCATACTCCTCATCGGTCCCTCCCTCCAAGGAGAACATTTAGGATGGATAAGAGAGATCGGTGTTATTCGGATTGTGATGGTGATATTCGGCTCGACAGTTTCACCGCAGGGACAAGGATCATGAATCATGCTTGGCTTGGCTCTGTCTTGGTAGCGCTCGAAGTACCGCCGGGCTCCCACATCAGCTGCAAACCATCAACACCGCCGAGCTCCCCGGTGCCGCACCCAATATCGTGACGGTTACCACCCACCAGTGCTGGCATCAGCACAAGCGCAACTTGAAGAATCCCTCTCTTGGGTCTCTCTCCGCCCACCATACAACGTGCAATGCCAATGGCAATGGCAAACACCAACCCCCAACCCAGCCCCCCCGCTCCCACCGTGACCCGAGCCGGCGCAACCCTCCTCACGCTCCCCACCGAAATCCTCATCACCATCAGCCAAAACCTCTGCCTGCACTGCCGTTCCCCACGCATCGGCGAGCTCCCCGACGACGAAACCACCACGGGCGTGCACGAACAAACCTCCCTCGCCCACCTCAGCACAACCTGCACCCGGCTGCGCGCCGTCGCCCAGCCCATCCTCTTCCACTTCTTCCACCCGCTCGCCGACGGACACTCCACCACGCGCCTCCGCCTCGCCCACCTGATCCGCACCCTCCACCACCGCCCCGACCTCGCCGCGTGCGTCAAAAGCCTCGTCCTCTGGACCCCCAACAACAACGAGAACGACGACGACGACACCACCACCACCACCACCGCCTTCGTGCGCGCCGCCGCCGAGCGCCTCGACCCCTGGTGGGTCGACCGCATGCACGACGGCCTGGAGGAGCTGCAGGAGCTGGCAATGGCGCTGACGTCGG
Organism: Chaetomium tenue; assembly: GCF_020726465.1. NCBI lineage: Eukaryota > Fungi > Ascomycota > Sordariomycetes > Sordariales > Chaetomiaceae > Chaetomium > Chaetomium tenue. The sequence continues at coordinate 2,289,278 of NW_027117333.1, read as the reverse complement.
GGACGGTGGGGTACGTGTTGCTGCAGCGGTGGTTTGGGGGCGCGGGGGGGTTGGCGACGACGGATTGGTTGGGGTGGGCGCAGCCGATGGAGGGACTACGGCATCTCGTCCTGGTGGGCTGGCGGTATCGGTGGCCGAGGCAGTGGGAGCATACCTTCCATATCAAGGAGGCGAGGGCGTTGTTGAGGGCGAGTGCGGAGGGGTTGGAGAGTCTGGTGGCGGTGGATTGTGGTGGGGATGGGGTGGGCCCGCCGCTCGTGGCCGGTGGGCAGGATCCGTTGAAGGCGGTGCCGTGGGATGTGGAGTTGCCGCGGCTGAGGAGGTTGTCGATTAGTGGTGAGAATGTAGGGGTGGAGGAGGTGGAGGCCATCGTGAGGCATAGTGAAGTGTTTGAGGACTTGGAGCTGTTTCACTCCCAGTATTATCACGGCCGGGAGTGGGAGCGGGATGTGCTTGATTTGGAAAGGCACTTGGGGACGGCGAAGAAAACGCTGAAAAGGTTGTGTTATTCGGCTTTTCCGATCAAGGCACCGCTGAGGGAGACCGATGTGTGCGATGAGGAATATGAACAGGGTGATTCGGATGATGACGAGGACTACTTTGACCCGACTTGGCATGGGCTCGAGGGGTTTGAGGTTGGGTTTTCATTGAAGGATTTCTCCGTTCTTGAGACACTTGAGCTGGAGCAGCTAGTGTTGTACGGGCCTGTATTTGAGGAGCCTGATAACGTGGAGAACGACCGCAGCGGCGAGCTGGTGACGACCGACGACTTCCTGGAAAAGTTCCCGCCGTCATTGGTGCGTCTTCGCATTGGATGTATTTTCTACTGGCCGATCGTGTTCAGGGATATGCTGGCGATGGCGGACGAGTGCGCCCGGTTTCCGAAGCTGCGGTCTGTTACGCTCGAAGTCCGCAGAATACCACCGAGGGAGGAGTTTTATTATTTGGTCGAGGCATTCCAGAGGGTGGGAATTGCAATATCGATCTGTTCTGTGGTTAGAGACCCCTTCTCGAGGGGCTTGCTTCCAACACGGCCCGGGTTTCCAGTCCGACTTCCCGAGCCGGTGTGTTATACTTCTGAGCATTTGTTAGGGAGGATGTCAATACGGTGAGCCGAAACTGTGTTAATTTGGCCGGACTTGTGTGAACAAACGGAGGAGATGGCGTCAGAAGAGGTATACATTCAACATAAGAGAAGGAGGAGTCATGGGCATTAGAAATGGACGTCGTTACAGAGGCATTTGTTTATATCGATCGGAGTGGGTATCCAGGATGCATATCAAAAGGTTGAGGTCTCGATATGACAACATTATCCACAGTCCAAACCTAACCCCTGAGATCAGACTCATCCCTCCAACCTCTACCAGCCTACGTACGCCCCCCTCCCCCCAGTATTACCGATTTCCCTCGACCCCCCATTCCCAACCCCCCATTCACTCACTCACTCACTCACTCACTCACTCACTCACTCACTCACTCACTCACTCACTCACTCACTCACTCACCCACTCACTCACTCACCCACTCACTCACTGCCCCCCCTCCCACCCCCTCCGCACCAACACCTCCCCCCCCTCCAGCACACTCCCCCCCACCCTCGGCTGCACCACCACCCCCATCTCCACCAACTCCTGCGCCAGCCGCACCAACAACCCATCACACCCGCGCGCCGCCAGCACACTAACTGCCACGGGCAACCGCTCCTCCTGCCCCGTCACATCGCTCATCACCCCGACCTCCCCGAGCGGAAACACCAGGTCGGGCACGCCGGCAAAGGACGCGATGCGCGAGGCGTAGAACCCGAAGGGGATTCCGGGGGGGCCGGCGTATAGGTTGCGCGGGAGGGAGAGGCCGGTGGCGGCGGGGTAGAGGAGGAGGGGGGTGGTGTGGCAGGTGGCGGTGGTGGTGGTGGTGGTGGTGTTGTTGGAGGAGAGGATGTGGGTTGTGAACCAGGTGGTGAAGAGGGTTTGGGCGGCGAGGGCGGTGGTTAGGGCGGAGGCGGGGAGTGAGTCGCCGTAGGCCCAGCGGATGAGGGGGGTCGGGTTGATGAAGGGGCGGCGGTTGGAATGCGCCGCTGCGGGGGGGGTGGTTGGTGGTTAGTGGGGTTCACTGTTTTTGGCATGGGAAGGTGAGGAACTTACCGGCGTAGTCGCGGTAGAAGGGGTCGCGGAGGAGGGCGGTTTGCTCCTTGGTGATGATGGTGGCGTAGGTGGTGTTGAAGAAGTCGCTGAGGGTTGCGTTGCCTGCTTCGGCAGGTCGGGTAGCGGCCCATTTGACCTCTGGGTCTAGAGGGCTAGCAGCGCCTCCTACAAACTTGGCCAGTGCCTCGGCAAAGTCTTCGAAGAGCTTGATAGATGGGTCGGACGCAGGTGGGAACTCCAAGGTGTAGATTTGCTGGGGGTACTCGGCCTTCTCGTTGCCAAAGGAGGTGTAGTTGTTGCCGTAGATAGCCGCGCTGGCCGCATCCCAGAGATACGGATCACGCAGTATGAAGCCCGGTGTGTCCAACGTTGGTGCCAAGGGCATGACGTGGTCGAGCGAGACCAGGCCGTGAGATGGACGGTTGCCGAATAACCCTTGGATACCAGCCGGCCCGCGGATGCTGCCACCAGTATCGCTGCCTATAGCAATGTCGAGCCACTCGTACGAAGAAATAGAAGCACCCGCCCCAGAAGAGGAAGAGCCTGCGTCCTCATAACCATCGCCGCGCGGGTTGAAGGGAGCATGGTAGTCGACCCAGTCGGCCGTCGCAAACTCGCCGTTGGCAAACTGGGAAGTCTTTTGAAGGCCGACGATCTGCGCACCCGCATCAATGAGCCGTTGGATAGCCGGTCCGGTGACATTGCTTGGTGGGTAGAGGCTGTACCAGGCCCTGTTTCCGTTGGACCTTTTCACACCGGTAAGGCTGTAGATGTCTTTGACACCGAGGCGCACTCCGGCGAGTGGCTTGTCGGCTGTTTTGGTGAAATACAATCGGGACGGGACGCCGACAGAGAGAGTAGATGAGCCTGGTATTTTGGCCGACATAGGCTGGAACTTGCCATCGGGTGTTGGAATCAGGGGCTCGGTAAAAGCACCTGCAAAATCCTCATAAAGGCGGTAGACTGGATACAGAGACCCGGTAGCGGCTTCGAGGAAATAGGGCCCGGACGGGATCTTGGAGTCCTTGAAGGCAATAACGGTGGACGAGAGCCCTGGTAGAATCTGTCTCTCGGTTACTGCCAGACCCTCAGGCTCATTTCTGCCACTAGACTCCGCCAGGAAGATGGCCTCGGAAAACGCTGCTTGGTAAACGTCGTCGATAACGGTCCAGTTTGCGAACAGCTTTGTTAGATCAGAGTGGGCCACGCGGTCTTGGACGACAGTCACTGGTAGGAAGCCGAGCACCCGTGGGACCTTCAACAGCGAGTCTCTGCGGACGTCAATTTTGCCCGATGAGAAGGGCGAAACGAAATAGTAGACATCGTTCAGTGTCACGGAGAAACCGGTAGATGCGAGCTGAGCTGAGGTGGTTGTAATGGTGGCGAGGAGAAACAAAATGGAGTGGCCTAGCGACCAAACTGACGCTGGTCTGGGTGATCTGGCCATGGCGACTTAGAAGTGAGAGGACGGCGCCATCCAAGATTGGGTTCACGACACAAAACTGCAAGGCATGGGCACCTTTGTACATATTTACTTTCCTGTGGTAGTTCAAGGATCCCAATCCCGGGTAGTGGGCTCAACAAAACCCTCACCTCAGTCCCTCTCCTGCCTTTCTTGTCACTAGGACGCCGTTGCCATCTGGTTACCCCTGAATAAAATCTCACGCCGCTGACGGCGATCATCAGGCATGCACGCGAGGCCCACGTTGTCCGGTAACATTGGGCGGCCAAAACGCCGGATTGTGTTCTCGTCACATCTCAGTTTAGCATTATTGGGCTCAGGGAGCTCGGAAGAACCAAGTGTGAGTCAAATTCGGCCCCGAGCATCCTAGGGCGAAGGATTCTGAGCAACACAATGCCGTCTTTGGTGTGGGAGGGTTATTTCCGCTTCTGCATGCAGGGGTCCTTTGTACTAAACATGTCTGCACTAACAGAATACTGTGGTGTCCACGGCTTTAGCCGTTAGTGATGCACCCAAGTGAACATTCAGTTGACTCCAATCCACCATCTCTGGCGTCCAAACCGGCGGTGAGATTGGCTTCCTGCCGAACTGTGGAGGCACCCTCTGGCCAAAAAAGCCGAACTCGAAAGGGGAGCAAGAAATCAAGAAAAGACAGAGAAGGACGAGAAACCTAGAAAAAAGAAGGGAGTGAGAGGAGCCGAGAAACCAGAAGGAAGTAAAAGGACCTAGGAAATGAGAAAGAAGTAAAGAAACCAAAAATAGAAGAGGTAAAAAAACCTGAGCAAAATAAATTAAAGAAAGAAGCCGATTTAAATAAAAAAATAAAAAATAGACTTGGGGTTTCCGAATGTCTTTCTTTTCGTTCCTCCAGTCGAAGGTTTTGGCGGCACTTACACTTGGAGTTCGGCTTTTTTTTTGGCCAGAGAGTGTGAGGCGAAAAAGGGATACGCGAGGTGGAATGAAGGATAAGCTAGAAATAGTTCATAGATCTAATTATACTTATTTACCTGCCTATATTGAGGACTTTTGAAAACCTCCTTCCTTGTTCGGTTCAGGGGGTCATATCAATATCCTGAGATTGGTCTCCAACACGTTTACCACACTTCTCTTGATGATACTGTGTAAGGCGCCGGTAGAGCTTGATTACTAGTTATTGTAAATCCATCAAGACCCACCGGGCTGGAAATTATCGATGTGACCCTATCGCCGACTACGCTGGCACCAGGTTCACCCCCTCGGGACCCTTCCCCACTGGACCACTCGGGCGGCACGGAAGTCTCGGAGCACGCAAAGGCAAATTCCCCGCATCTTCCCACAAACTTTCAGCCGGAGCCCTGAGCCATCTAGCGGGCTTTGTATGACATCGGAGTGATATGAGGCCGGACGCGGCACTGGGTCTATCTCAAAAACTGATATGGAAATGCCGGATCGTATGAGTGCGAGGCCGGATTTTGCGGTCGCCGTTGTGCTCGCTGTCCTTGTCGTCGCGTACTTGATTCGCCTCAACCAATTGCTCCTCCACACGCCGGAAGGAATCAAGAAATTGGCACCGACAAGATGGACAAAAGAGTTGCTGCGCGACACATATCGGAGGCTTGAAAGGGACCCTGTAGAGACACCCCGTTATGCCAACCGCATCCCTCCAAAGCTCGAGAGACGGTACATCGTCACCGGAGGGTCAGGTGAGTCGGCCTTGTCCGTCATTGAACACGACTTTGATGTCGACTCTGCCAAGTCCATCACTTCTCACATGCCACAGGCCTCGTGGGAGGTTACATTGTCCTCCAGCTCCTCGAGCGAGGCCAGCCACCGGAAAACATCCGCATTGTCGATTTCAGGGCGCCCAACCGGGCCGACATGCTCCACGGCCCGGCGACTCACATCGACTTTGTCCAGACCGACGTCTCGTCAGCCGATGCAACCGATCGGGCGTTCAACAAAGAGTGGCATCCGTCCGTGGCACACCTGCCCCTGACCGTCTTCCACACGGCCGCCGTGATCGTGCCGTCGGACCGGTCTAAGCTCGTCTCAGGCTTCTGCGAGGCCGTCAATGTTCGGGGCACGCAGAACGTTGTGGACGCTGCTCGGAGGGCGGGTGCCGACGTGCTGGTGTCGACCACATCGGCGAGTATCAGCATCCGCCCCTTGGAGCTTTGGGTACCACCATGGAAACTGTACTCGAGGGCAGTACCGCGCCATTACTGGCAGGTACTAGACGAGAAAGACTTCTTTGAGCCACTGCGCAGGCATGGCGAGTTCTATGCAAACTATCCCGCGTCCAAAGCGGCAGCGGAGCGGATCGTTTGTGCGGCCAACTCTAAGGGGTTGAGGACCGGGTGCATCCGGCCGGCAAACGGGGTGTACGGGAACCCGACAGACAACACTGTTGGTGGAGCACTGGCCAAGGCGGTGTTGCCCACGTAAACAACCCCCTCTTTACGCCGCCAAACGGTAAAGTAGTGTACTGACCATATCGACAGATGGACCTCCCACATCGTGCAGAGTTTCGTGCACGGCGCCAACGTGGCCATCGCACACCTAGACTTTGAGGCCGTCCTCGCCAGTCCCGGGTCGGCTTCCTCGCCACAAGCCGGACGCCCCTTTGTGATCACAGACCCCAACCCGCCCATCCGCTACCAGGACTTGTACTTCCTCGTACAAACCCTAGCAGTAACCCGGTTCCGGACCGTGGCCCTCCAACCGGTCATCATGGTCCTGCTGTCGTACCCGATCGAGTGGTACTCCCTCGCGCTGGCCCAGTTCCCTTTCCTGCGAAAGGTGTTGCCTGAGCTCACGGGTGAAGTGAAGCACCTCCAGCCCGGCATCTTCAGCATTTGCACGCACCTGGTGGCATCAAACGAGGTAGCTAGCCGGCCTGTGAGCGATGGCGGGCTTGGATACACGGGCGTGCTGACGACGCTGGAGGGTATGACGCAGGAGGTGGTGGAGTGGAATCGAGATCACCAGGGCGGTGTTGTAGGGGAGAGGAAGGTGTATCAAACCAGCGTGTCGCTTGCTGACGAGATTGCCAAAGCAGCGGCGAAGATTGAGTCGGTAGTGGCGAGCTGATGCCGGCCTGGGTCAAACCAAGAGTTTCCATAATTCGAGTAATTATCAGGGTATCAAATATCAAAAGAGAACTAAACATCCCACCTCTCCCCATCTCACCCACAGCAAACCGTGGGCTCCTCCACTCCCGCCGCGGTATTCCCCCCCTTCACCGCACCATTCTCAACCCCCCCAATAACCACGGTCCTCGTCATCCAGTCGCACAGAAACTTCCCCAGCAACGCCCCAATCAAGATACAAATAATAATGTACCCATTATAGTACATCGCCAACAACATAACAATATACGCCAACCCAAACGTCGCCGCATGGATCAACGCCCTCACAAACTGCTGCAGCGGCGACGCCCGAAACGTCACCGTCCGCGGCGCCTGCGCCTCCTCACCACCCCCCGCCGCAGCAGGACACACAGCACCACCACCCGCACCGGCCGAACCCCCCGCGGCATCGGCAGCAGTAGAGGGCAAGTTCGCAATAAGAGCGACGCGCGCGGCGAAATCGCGCTGGATGTGCTCGTCGTACTCCTTGCCCAGGCGCCGCAGCCCCTCGAGCACGACCACCATCAGGATTACTCCCAAGCAGGTGGCGGCGAAGGCGCCGTGGCTGGCGATCTGCCAGGAGGAGGTCAGGAAGCAGGCGTCGATGGTGTACCAGTTCCAGAGCATCTGATGGATGTGGGTTAGTGGGGTGTGGTTGGGGGGGGGGGGTTGTGGGAATAAGCCGGGAGTGTTTAGCGGGCATTCAATTGGCACGTACGGAAATCTTGCAGGCCGGACCGGCGCTGCCGTCGCCGCCGTGGCCGCCGTGGTCCATGGTGGGTGTGTGTTGGTTGCTGGTTCTCGGCGCGGCTTGGGGTGGTATTCTCGGGGCCAGGCGCGCCGGCTTGGTGTGGGGTGGTTTTGCGGTGGGAGAGGGCTGCTCTTCCGAAGGAGCGGATGGCACGGCAGGAGGGTAATATGGGGATGCCGGTAGGTGACGGAGGTGCAGATTGGGCTGCAGAAGCGTTGGACGAGGGAGGCCGGCAGCTGATTTGGAGGTGGTGTTTTGGGGGGATTTGGGAAAAGAGGGGGTGTCGGATGACCAGGTCGAATTCACTGCTTCGTACCAGGTTAGATGGATGCACTGCACGGAGATTGGAGATTGCAGATGACGGCGATGGTGATGCAGACAATCTCGAGAGGACCGGATCCGGGGAAATCGATCAGTTGAGTCGGCGCTGCTGCCTTTTAAAAACTGTCATCCCGCGTCGAGTCCGTGGCACGGCGCACCCTCCTGGTTTTGTTTCACTAATTGTTGGCTCAGTGTGGCGTAACTTGCGCAACCAACCCCCGGTATTGTCTTGCTGGGCGAGCAAGTTACCCAAGTTAGAGCAGAAATGCGCCAGAAGATGGGGGTCTGAGGGGTCGTCTCTTCCGCATGTGTTCTCAAGCAGAACGCCAAGATGGCGCAACTTGAACTCAAGTACCCGTGTGGCCAGGGGGCAGGCAGTAGCAGGCCCCGAGGATCAGCACACAGGCGGCCATTGGACAGCTAACGGGAAGGTGGTCCGGGTCCAGCCCTTCGGGTTCCACCCTGCTGATGCAAGAAACGTGCTCAAAGATGCTCAATAAAACCGGGGAAAGGATGCTAAGGTTCGTTTAACGACGAGGGCGAAACATCAAGGTGGAAAAAGGTGGGAAAACGAGAAACACCAAGGAATCAGATGGGGGGCAAAGCTGGATTTGAGAAGGTTTAGCATGTGGAATGAAGCTCCGTAATTGGCTCTTTCTTTCGCGATTAATATGCTCAGGGACAATTCCACTACCGCCAAACGCTCGGCATATTTCGTAGCCTGCAGTTCGGAATGTAGGTCCCGAGTTTTCGGGAAGGGCAACCGAGCGCGTGGCATGAGCCTCATGGAGATAAGAGCAGGTTGTCCCTGTTTGCCACATGCCTGCCACAGCCTAAGCCCCGAGACATCTAACCGTTGCTCTCCCGAGTGGTCCCACCATCTGTCGTCTTGGTGTTGAGATTTTCGCACACCTTGTACAGTACATGTGCACCTTGATGAGCCGCCTGAACGCTCATCACTTCTGACAAGTCCTACCTTGGACCTGGGGATATCATTCCCCATCTCCCAACCAAGCCAAGACTTCCAAAAACAAAAGTCAACAAACAACACCAACCGCAACCATGGCGCTCACGCCGCGGCACATCCAGAACATGTCGGAGGCGGCCGCCCTCGAGCCGCACTGGGGCTACGCGGACCGCGCCGTGCCCTGCACCAACGACCCCGGCTCCTGCGCCTACCTCGATGTCGTCTACGGCGCCCACGACCGCGGCATGATCTACACGGGCATCTTCTGGCTCACCATCGGCGGCATCCTCCTCGTCTGGGCCATCAGCCGCCGCCTCTTCCCCGCCCGCGAACCCCACGACGACCTCCTCGCCCAGCTCTCCGCCGCCCAAAAAGAGAAACAAAAACAACCCACCACCACCACCACCACCGACCCCGAATCCCAACCCCCCCTCACCACCACCCCCTCCTCCAAACCCCCCACCTCCACCCTCACCCGCCTCCACCACGCCCTCACCTCCACCACCCGGCACCACCTCCTCCCCACAACCCCCCTCCACTTCCTCTTCGGCCACACCACCCGCCTCCAACTGCTCATCCTCGCCCTCCTCACCGCCTACCTCACGCTCTTCACCTTCCTGGGCATGGCCTACGCGACCTGGATCACGCCCATCAAGAACCAGCCCGCCCACATCGTCAACACGCGCACCACCCTCGGCCCCTGGGCCGACCGCGTCGGCGTGCTGGCCTACGCGCTCACGCCTTTGTCGGTTTTGCTGGCGTCGCGGGAGTCGGTGCTGAGTCTGTTGACGGGCGTGCCGTATACGGGGTTTATGTTCTTGCATCGGTGGACGGGGTATGTGATTTTGGTGCAGAGTTTGTTGCATACGCTGGGGTGGGTGTTGGTGGAGGCGTGGCTGTATCAGCCGCAGCCGAGGGTGTGGGAGGAGTGGGTGGCGCAGGAGTATGCGATTTGGGGGGTGGTGGCGTTGGTGTTGTTGGTGGTGTTGTGGGTGTTGTCGTGGGGGGTGGTGGTGAGAAGGGTAACGGGGTATGAGTTTTTTCGGAAGGCGCATTATGTGCTGGCGATGGTGTATATTGGGGCGTTGATCGGGCATTGGCAGCAGTTGCAGTGCTTTTTGGTGCCGGGGTTGGTGCTGTGGGGGTTGGATCGCGGGGCGCGGTTGGTGAGGATGGGGATGTTGCATTATGGGTATTGGTCGGAGGAGGGGGGGTGGGGGTTTAGGGCGGTGGAGGGGAAGGCGAGGTTGTGGAGGGATGGGGAGCTGGGGGATGTGGTGAGGTTGGATTTTGATCATGTGCAGAAGCCGTGGAGTGTTGGGCAGCACTTCTTTTTGTGCTTCACCGAGGGCAGTATTTTCCAGAGCCACCCGTTCACCCCGCTGTCGCTGCCGATGGCGGATGCCGCCGGGAAGGTGAAGCACTCGTACATCTTCCGGGCCAAGGGGGGCGAGACGAAGAAGATCGCCGACGTGCTGGTGAAGAAGGCGGCCGCGGGGACGGCACTCACCACGTCGGTTATCATGCAGGGGCCGTACGGCGAAAACATTGCCGAGGGCTTGACGCAGGACGTCAACGTGCTCTGCGTCGCCGGCGGCACGGGCATTACCTACGTCCTCCCCGTCCTGCTGCGTTTGGTCCGGGAGAGGCCGGCGCCGGGGCGGAAGTTGGAGCTGGTATGGGCCGTCAAGAAGAGGCAGGACCTGGAATGGGTCGAGCCCGAGATGGAGGAGCTGCGCAGGCTGGGTGCTGCTCACGGTCTGCGGATCCGGACCTTCGTCACGTCGGAGTCGCTCACTGTGACGTCCAAGGAGGTCAGAGTGACAGACGACAAGGGGCGGACCGAGTCGGACGACGATATTGAGTCGGTCCAGGGTACGCCATCGACGCGGAGTGGAAACGACCACAGGCCCGATGTTGCCGCCGCGGTGAGCGACTTCGTTGCCGGCGTGGCCCACGGTCAGACACGGGTATTTGGCAGCGGGCCGGTGGGCATGGTCGTGGAGATGAGGGCGGCCGTCGCCAAGTGCAACTCGGGCGGCAAGGTCTGGAAGGGAGAGGAGCGGTTTGACGTGCGTCTCGTTTGCGATGATCGGTTAGAATGGTAGATACCCCTTATTTATGAAGTTATGTCCCGTTTACACAAGTTCCAAACATGCTGGAGATGCCGCTCATACTTGATATGTATGTAATTATCCCCGCCACACATACCCCAGCCCATCAAAGATCCCCCTCATCGGATGCATCTGCTACTCAGTTAGTACCCACTCACGCACGACAGCATTTCCCTCCCCTACAATTCTCTTCCTTCCACTCCTTCAACCACGCCTTCACAAACGCAACCTCCTGGTCCTGCGCATCCGCCACCGGCTTCGGCGGCAAGCCCGGCCTCGTCTCATTCGGAAACAAGCCATTCTCATCCCAGTGGTGCACACCATCCTCGATCAGGATAAACGGCTCGCTGACGGTGCTCTCGCGCTCGGGCAGGCCGATGCGGTGCGGCGAGGCGTAGCGCCACGGATCACACTCGCCGTCGACGTGCGCCAGGCGCGGGTAGCTGATGTGCACGCCGCCGTGCTGGTTGATGCGCTCGATCTGGGGTGGGGTCGTGATGTTGAAGGCTTCGCGGCAGATGATGGAGGTGAAGGGGAGGTCGATGAGGCGAGAGATGAGTGGGAGCTGGTCCGCGGGCACGCCGGAGCCCGTCTGGAAATAGCCCCATCTGTAAGCTGGTTAGAAGGGGGTCGGGATGGTCGGGGTATTGAAGGGCTAAACTTACTCGAAACAGTACTGGTACGCCCACAGCCGCCAGTCCTGCTTGAGGTCGTCCTGCTGGTAGTGGGTCGAGTTGTAACTCGTAAAGCACGCGTCCTGGGAAGGTTTGCCCGACTGGACGCAGTTCTGGATCGCCGTGACGTTGACATAGCCGATGTAGTTGAGGAGCTGGTTGGTGAGAGTGTCTACCTCGTCGCCATAGCCACCCACTTTGATGAGCTCCCGGGCCTCGGACTCGAGACTGGTCAGCTCCGGGTAGAGGTTTGCCGTGGCGGTCAAGTTGTTGCAGTAGTAACCGTACCCGGTGTCGTTCAGTGCGGGGTCCCAGTTAAGGCCCTGCAGGCCGGAGATGCCGTACGAGATGGTGAAGGCGAAATCGTCGTCACGGGTGACGTTGCCCAGCCCAAAGGCGGTCTTTAGGCGCTGCACGTACTCTGTATCGGTCTTCTTGAGGAGGATGTTGTCGACCACGTTTGTCAACTTCTGCGTGGCAAGAATGCAGTCATGGGGCGAGTAAATGCGCGCCGCCTCGTAGTACTGCCAGTAGTCGTAGATGGCCTCGGGAACGCCGGACGACGAGATGGCACCCCAGTAGACATCCGGGTACAGTTTCCGCAGGAAGGCGACAAATGCACCGGCATACGAACCCCCGTAGGCGATGTACGGGTTCTTGGCCGAGGTCAAGTCCAGATGCTCCAGCCCCTCGAACACGACGCGCTCGGCAAAGTAGGCCATGTCGGCCAGCGCTTGGTCCGTCGTCAGGAAGCGGAGGTTCTCGGTGCTGAAGTCGGGGGTGGGGAAACTCTCCCCGTAGTAGCGATGCTCCAAGATGACACCGAGTCCATGGGTGGCCTGAGCCAACTTGGCGACGATGCCCTTTTGAAGGAAGGGAAGCCGGCCTGCGCCGCTGGTTTCGCCGCCCTGCAGAACGATGACGGGGCCACCCTTCTTGTAGTGGCTGGCGTCGAACCAGTATCGTAGGGGAAAGGTCTCGTTCGAGTGCGGCTCATAAAGGGTGTCATTGTGGAAGTGGTCGACCGGCACCTTCAGGGTGCGCGCCGGGTACAGGTCCTGGAGATCTTTCTTCACAAGAACAGATGCTTCTTCGGCGCGACGGTCCAACTGTGCGAGGTCAGGAACGTCATACTCGAGCCCATTAGAATCGAATACCCTACCTTGTTCATAGAGGTCCGTATACCACCATCGATCCCGGCCACGACTTGCGCGAGGCACGCGGCGCCGACCGCAATTGCGCGAAGCACTCCCATTTTAATGACGGCCCCGGGCGATAACGATGCCAGCTGGGAATGAAGAAAAAGGAGCACTCACCTCAGTACCCTTACAACGCGCGATGCGGGCCCTTTTGAGCTTGCTGATGTACCAATTCCAATCTCCAATACCACTTCCCGGGTTTCCGCCGCCAATTGATGTGTGATGGATCTAGGTTGCGCGACCCTCGGAGATGTATCGTCCAGCAAAAGGGGAAGGTAATGCGAGCGGGGGAGGTTGGACTTTACAACTTCCTATTCCAGCCTCCTTTAGGCGGTGCGATCAGCGTCTCTCTCGGGGCCTTGCATTGTGTGATTGGCGAGTGAACCGGGGTTGTTTAGGTGCCGAAGCGCCAAGTGGGCAAAGGCCTTGTGGGCCCGGGACGAAAGATGGGAGAGAAGACATATCACGCCTGGCCGTCATTGTACCTCTTTCTACAACCTTCCAATGTGACATATCCGAGTGGACGTCAATATAACCCCCCAGTGAACTACACGGCTGGAGGAAGCTAGGAAGGATTTTGAAGACCTAGTGATGGCCAAGAATGAAACAATTCTTGTCCCATCAGAGATAAATAGAAGTGAGTTTCAACTTGCGAGTCTCAGCAGCGACAGAGTCATGCATGGAAAAATACGTTGGTGTCAGTTTTGGGGATGCCTGTTTCCTATACCTTGGAAGGGTGGATGGTCCATCTTCAATAATCCCCTCAGTTCCTGACCTTTACTTTCTCTACTCCCCCTCACCCCCTGAATGTCTAATGTTTCTTTCCCACCTCCTCCCAATTTCATTTCTCAGCCCTTGGCTCCGCTCTGTATCTCAAGGCCACCGCCGATATAAGTCTCTAGTAGCTTGCACAATGGTAAAGAACCATCGGCTGCACTCGGCAGCCTGTATGATCCCCATCGACAACGCTTTCCAGTTCAACTTCTTGAGAACAGGAACCCGGTTAAAAGACAAGTCTGGGCTGGCGCCGCACGTTAAAAGCACCGCACCGAGCACAACCATCACAGTTCTCATATTGATAGCTGGGCTGGCGTTGTCGGTGAACCAGACTTTGGTACTGGTCTGGCCGTCAGTTTTGGAAACTTGGATGGGCGAGACGGTGACTAGCCTGGAAGCATATCCAAGACCGACCCTAGTGAGGGAGCTTAATGGGATATCGGCCGGCTGGATGTGTCTCGTCATTGTCGCTCCTGTCGATTTTATGATTCGGTTGCTGGTGCTGGCCCTGTAGATGTGGAATGCCGAACCCCGTCGTGGCGGAACTGCAGTGGGAAATGATGCGAGGACTCGTGAATTGCAGTGTCCCTTTTTTAGCCGGATGATGTAACGTATCCAGTAATTATTGAAAGTAAAAGTTGGCTGTTGTAGAGCATCGAGTGCTCGAACAAAACGGGAGACGATGTTTGATGAAGTGAAGTCTGCCATTTCAGAATCGCTGAGACCTATTTAAGGTGCCGAGTACGAAGTACAAGAGCGGAGCAACGTTTCGCCGCCCTCGCTTTTCACGAATGAGTGTCATCAACACGCCAGCGATGCCACATGGCCAAGGTTGCCTGATGAACATTTGAGTTGGTCGTGATCGAAGATGCAAAAGGACACTATACAGAGGAAATACCTCCTGATTTGCTACTTTCGCCCGTGGCGGATTAAGAAATAAATGTTCTTAAAAGATATGTGCTTTGCCTGTTTTCATTAGGTACCTTACCTACCTAGGTACCTATATTTCCTTCTCCTCATTTCCACATTCCCTCTCTTCTTTTTTGGTATTCTCTTCGTATACAAGGGTATGCCTGCAGCCAACGTGTAACCAACAGGTCCAAGTGCGTTCACAAACCAGACTTATGAATCATGCCTCGACTGTTATGACCTAAAGCCCGCGTTCCCACCGCCGCATCTCCCGAGTCAGTCACCATCCTCCCTCACAGACCCGCCTCCCTCCCAACCTTCGACTCCGACTCCCCCGACGACCTGCCGCCCTCATCCAACCCTCCCACAGCCGCCTCAGTCCCTGAATCGTGCCCCGTCGGGGTTCCCTCGCTGAGAACCGTTCCATCAACGTCAACAATTCTCGGGTACCGAACCACAAACGGCTTGATCACGCCGGTGGCTTCCAGCCTTGCCAGGTTTGCCCAGGCAGCCTCGAGCTGTTCCCTGGTGGGCCCATGGCCGCCTTTGGGACGCGTCTCGCCACTTTCGTCGCTGGGGTGGCTCGCCGCGGCTGTTGGGGGGGTTGGTGTCTGGGGGTTGGGGTTTTCGTTGCCTACAGGATGGTTTAGAGAGCCTGATATCCTGTGGAGGTGGGTGGGCTGGAAGCAGGGTGTCACCAGGCTTACCGGATTTGTTTTCGGGGTTAGAAGATGACATGGTGGGTGGTTGTGTGCAGGTGTGTGCGAGCTACCTGATGATCAGTCGAAACCTGGGTGATGTGTGATTTAGACGAGTCCTGGATAACCGAAGAGAAGAAGGAGATTGGGGAATCACATTTCAGGGCGACGAACCTTACAAGGAGGGGCGGCGGCCTCAGTGCTGGATTTGCGGACTTGAGCGAATCAGATAGTGTTCCCAACAATAATCGCCAACGTACGGACGGGATTAGGCACCCAAGGGACTTTTCTGCACTTGAGTGGTTGGAGGCTTCAGTGCTGCCTTGGCACACAGTTTCGCCCTGTGATGGATGGAAAATGTCCCCCTTGCCATCTTCCTCTGCAAGTGGGTCAATCCCCTGTTTCTGTGCTTGAACTGAGTCTCTTGTGATGCAAATATGTTGTTTGTGAACGGGCACAGCACGAACACCCGGGATTGAAGAACTGAGCAGCCTGAAAAGGGGAAGGGGTAATGTTGACAAGGGGAGTAAAAAAAAAGGGTAAAAAGTACCTCCTGAATGGGATGGACAACAGCGGTAACCGAAAGTTTGAACGCTCTAAGAGCTCAATATTATAGCGGTAGATTCTATCCAGAATAATCACACACAAAAGATGGGAACCCAACTATCCACCGTAGAGACTTAAGCCTCGCACTTGACGTCCGCCGCAAACTCGTGGCTCGCCAGGCTGCTGCCGTCGGTCGGCAGCTCGTTCAGCTCGGCGCACTTGGCCACCAGCTCGATGGTGGCGCATGCCTCCAGGGTGGCCGGGTCCGGCTCGCCGTAAACGAACTGCAGGGTGGTGAAGACTTGTTGGTAGTAAGGAATAACCGCGTCGCAGGCAACATAGGTGCCCTCACCAAGGCCGTTGACGAGGGTACCCTGCGTGCCGACAAAGTTGGGAGTGCCGTAGCCGACGCTGATCTCAAGGATGCGATGGGCCTCGTCCGCAGGCTGCACCGTCAAGCTGAAGGGGATCGAGGCGGGGCTGCCGCCGTCGGTGACGATGCTGCTGGTGCCGCTGTCCGCCGTGCCGTTCTGGTAGAAGAGCCGGGCGCTCGTGCTCGAGAGGACCGCCGCGTTTTGCCCCGCGCCCGTGTGCGCCGTGGAGACGAAAAGGCCCTCGACCGCCTGCGCGAGCTCGCTGTTGCCGCCGGTGACGCGCGCGTAGAGGTTGAAGCCCTTGGACGTCGAGCCTGTCCTCGCTTGGCTGGGGAGAGCGGAAGCCGCCGCCGCGAGGGTAAGAGCTGGGATGGTGAAGCGCATGATGGCGGATTTAGGGTTCGAGTGTTTGGTTTTTAAGGCTTGTTTTGTTGAATGATGGTTTGATGTGTTTGAGTGAAAAAGGGCGAGTGTGTTAAAGATCGGGGACAAGATGGACTTTTAACCTCCACATTGCCGATCCGCTCCTTTCTGGATTTAACGTCAACACTGGTGGGTTCCCGTTTCCGGGTTTCCATTTCCCGCCGCACCTACAGCAGAGAAGGCCAGTTTGGCGTGGCTGGGGAGAACCCGGGTAAGTCGATGTTGCATCGGTTCGTATTGTAGGTCCCTTACCATGCATTAGCACCCTCTGCTCCGGCTCTCTGGTCGCAAGGGGCGAACCTCGATCTCGTATCGTTGGAAGCATGATCGCCATTTATTTGGGTTCTTACTAAGGCTTCGCCGCATATGGCAAGAATGTCAAAAGAGTAAATCAACCAATGGCACCTTGCACGCCGACGTGCATCTTTCTACGTCCACTCCATGTTACCTCGGACCTGCATCAAACTATGCGAGGAGGCTGAGGTCCTGTATAACGTAGTATCAACAGAATACGAAACCGATATTGAGATACCGGTGGCCGGGTAGACGTGATGATGTGCCAGACGGGATCCAATGTCGCCTCAGTTCTGCCGATGAGAAACGATGCATCCTTCGAATCCCAAGGAATAAAGGAGGGATGGAAGGTCAGAAGTGAGCTTGGAGCCCATGCAACGTTCATAACTGTTGCTCTCGCGTCGTGTTGCTGATAGGACTCGGGGTCATTGCTTCAAGTTCAATACCATCCACTTCGCCCCATTGCTTCATTAACTATAAACGCATACGTGCACTGTTGGTTCTCTGTCCACGTCAACTCGGAGGTCCAGTCACCAATCGACCAGTGAGGGGCTTAAAACAACTTGATAGGAATGACACCGAATAAGTTGAGCGACCACATATGCAGCGGCTGACGATTAGGTCTCCTTTATATGTACTTGGTATATCGTCCGCCGTCCCTCTGTCTCCCTGCGAACAGTACCGATTCCTGGAGCGTCTGGCATAATCAGCCAATGATACTTGTTTGCACGCCCATCGCACAACCCATGCAGTCGACAGCTTGATCTGAACCGCGTTTATTGGTGGCCGTCGTGTTCCGTTGTCGCCGTCGAAGCTAACACCAATTCACTTGGAAACCCAAACCTCAGACTTTTCAGATTAAAAAAGGATGTTCCCAGACCCTACCCCGAGGCATCCTCGTTGTCTCCGGGACTCGATTTCCACTTGTTATTCCGGTTCCGTCTCCATCCCCCGACGTTTCAGTTCACGCCTAATTATCGGCACTTGACATGGGATCAGCCTGGCGCCATCACACCGCTAAAGACGACGTCGTGCACGGATTCGTACCAAACCCCAGCGAATAGCATTAACGAAAGCGAGCAATAACATTAGCGAAAGCGAGCGGTCCTTTTGCAGGCTCCCTCTGGCCAAAAAAAAGCCGGACTCGAAAGGGGAGAAAAGATTTAAGAAAAAAGACAGAAGTAAAGAAACTAAGAAAAAGCAAAAGAGATAAAAAGGAAACTGGGCAAAATGAATCAAGCAAAGTAAAAAGTCAAGTTTGGGTTTCCGAATAGGTTTCTTTCGTTCGTCTAGTCCAAGGTTTCGTCGGCATCTAGGAACGCATACTTGGAGTTCGGCTTTTTTGGTCCATGCGTGGCCTGGTAAACGCCACGGTGGTACTTACTGTGTAAGCGTGCCAAAACCGCAGTCCGAGGTTTGGGGTTTGGGGATGAGTGATTCATTCGTGCTCATTGGGCGACAAACATTCACCGTCTTACAGTGAAGATCGTGTCAGGGACGGCATGTGAGGGGCGATTAGGCACCCATTCTAGGAAAAACGGTGCGGTCCTGAACATGTGAGGGGTAATAGATGAATATAAAGGAAAGAGAACCAGACGCAGAGGGCGTTTAGACATGCCAACCCATCCACCACTCGTGCAATAACAATAACCTGAACCGACCCCACAACACCATGTGTGGAATAAGCGTGAGCATTGCGTTGGACCGGCGCCAGCGCCAACCATGCACGCCGGAAACCCGCGCAGAACTCGAGACCAAGCTCAGCAATAGCCTTGACCTGATCGCACACCGTGGCCCCGACGCGAAGGGCATCTGGATCAACGAGGATGCCTCCGTTGGTACAAACTAAACCCCCATCTCACCCCCCGGCCAACACATTACCAACTAACAACCCTCTTTCCTAGGCCTCGGACACAACCGCCTCTCCATCAACGACCTCTCCCCCGCCGGCAACCAACCCCGTGCGCAACGCCCCATATATCCCACTACCCACCCTCCCCGCTCACCAACCCCCCCAGCCCTCCTACTACTTGACCCCTCTCAAACAACCCCCTAACACTGCACCACCCCCTAGACCACTCCCCCTGCAACAACATCCACGCCGTCATCAACGGCGAGATCTACGACCCCTGCAACACCCTCCGCACCACGCTCTCCACCCACCACGGTTACACCTTCCACTCCCACACCGACACGGAACTCGTCCTGGCGCTCTACCTCGCCCACGGCTCCCCCACCTTCCTCACGCACCTACGCGGCGAATTCTCCCTCGTGCTGTACGACGCGCGCGGCCCGGGGCCGGGAAAAGTCATCCTGGCGCGCGACCGCTTCGGCATCAAGCCGCTGTTTTGGACGGTGTGGGGGGAGAGATTACTGGTGGCGGCGGAAGCGAAGGCGTTTTTGGGGTTGGGGTGGCGGCCGAGGTGGGATGGGGAGGCGATTGTGAGGGGGGCGTGGCAAGTGGGGGAGAGGACGCTGTTTGAGGGGGTCAGGAAGGTGGTACCGGGGGGGTGGGTGGAGATTGGGGAGGCGGGGGAGATGGTGAGGGGGACGTATTGGGATTTGGGATATCCGGATAAGGTGAGTGCAGGTGTTTGTTCTTTTGTGTGGTGTGGGTTGGTTTTGGGGGGGCGGTGGTGGTGGTGATCGCTGACGTGTGGGTGATGTAGCGGGTGCCGGAGATGAGGTCGGTCGAGGAGATGGTGCTGGGCGTGAGGGAGCGGTTGACTGAGGCGGTTCGGCTGCGGCTGAGGGCAGATGTGCCGATTGGGATCTACTTGTCGGGAGGGATCGATTCGTCGCTCCTGGCGGGTATCGTAACGCATCTCGTGCGGGACGAGGGAATCAAGATGGGCAACCAGGACGCCACCAGCCGCATTGCCTGCTTCAGCATCGAGTTTCCAGACTCTCAGGCCCACAACGAGTCGGGTATGTAACCTCGAGCTCCCCTGCTAGAACCTGCCAACGCTGACTGACGAGAATAGATATCGCCGAGAGAACGGCCAACTGGCTGGGGGTGCAGATCCTTAAGCAGCGCATGGACGAGGCGGCGCTGGCCGAGAACTTTGCCGACGCGGCCTACCACAGCGAGCACCACAACATGGACCTCAACTCAGTAGGCAAGTTCTGCCTCTCCAAACTCCCGCGCGAGCACGGCTTCAAGGTCGTTCTCACGGGCGAGGGCTCCGACGAGCACTTCGCCGGCTACTCCTTCTTCATCCCCGACATGCTGCGCGAGCCCGACCTAGCCATGCCCGAGTCGATTCTGGCCAGCAACCCCGAGCTGCGCACCGATCTGCTGCACAGGACGGAGCAGACCATCGAGGCGGGGGTGCGCCACGCGCAGTCGGGCACAGCCCAGCATGTGGGCGACTCCGAGGCATCTCACGAACTCAACGGCGTTAAAATCCTGAACTGGACCCAAGCGTGGCAATCACCGCTCAACGTCATCTCGCCGCACTTCCGCGAACGATGGGCCAACGCCGATGGCCAGCTAGCAAAAGCCAAAGAGATACCAGCCTCGGCCAAGGAAAAGATCAGGACGGCATGGCACCCGCTGCACTCAGCACAATACCTCTGGACCAAGACGCTGCTAGCTAACAACCTGCTAACCTGCCTCGGGGACCGCACCGAGATGGCGCACAGCATCGAGGCGCGGCCGCCATTCCTGGACCACGCGCTGTCCGAGTATGTCAACGGGCTCCCGCCGAGCGTCAAGCTGGCGTACACACCCCAGGCGGAGGCGGGGGCCAAGAAGTCGGGCACGCCCTGGGACGCCCGCGGGGCCATCGCCAGCTCGTTCACGGAGAAGTGGATCCTGCGCGAGGCGGGCAAGCCGTACATCACGCAGGAGCTGTACGAGCGGAGGAAGCACCCGTACTTGGCTCCGAGCAAGTGGCCCCGGGATGGGCCGATGCATAAGAAAATGCGGGAGATCTGTACGCAGGAGGCGGTGGAGAAGCTCGGGTTCGTGGACTGGGAGGTTGTGAAGAAGGCGTTGGACACTGGGTTCGGTGATGACGCGGACAACATGGCATTTAGAGTTCTGGTTGTTGTCGGGGGTTGGGTGTCGATCGGGGAGAGGTTTGGTGTCCAACGGGCGGAGCTAGATGTTTGAAGGAGAGTACGGGGGGTATCCTGGAAAGAGACCTCATTATACTCGAAATATGTCAAAACGAGTGTCTATATGAACCGAGTAAAAGACGATCAGGTACTACCAGACCATGCCATGGCTCCGCGTCCCCGCGCTGGGATCACCCCTCTTCTTCCGTCGCCGGACCGAGTTCCCACGGAACAGGTCCTTCAGGCCCATGATGCCCATGCCAAACAACGACGCAACGAGAATGACCGCAATACTCAAATTGACAATGACCGGGAACCACAAAGATGCATCCATAAAACTGTTCCACGCCCCGGTAATTGTAAAGTCTTCTCCCTTGACCTCCATGACAGCCAGGCTGACCTGCATCGAGTTGAGCACGACCGAGCAGACGGCGAAGACGGTGATGATGGGGGCCAGGGTGTGTTCGAGAAACGAGCCCCATTGGGGGTAGATGTGGAAGTAGGCCAGGCTGAACTTGAACAGCATAGCGGCGCGGTTGATGCGCGTGAGGCGGAGCTCGCCGTAGTGGTAGCGGCGGTTGACGTGGGCGTCACCGACCCGGGCGAACGGCTCGATGAACTCGCACCACTCCTCGTACGTTGGCAACTCGCCGTTCCCCTTGACTGGGATCAGGTGCAGGTTGCAGGCTTCGTGGAAATCAATCTCGTATTGAATCAGCATGTAATAGCTGCGGATAAAGCCGAGGCAGGCGCCGTAGAGTTCCTTATTGGCATTTTCGAGGAAGACCCAGAAGGCTTGCGAGTAGAAGTAAGCCGGAATGGGCTTGATGAAAATGAGCTCGTAGTACCAGACTAAGTGCAGACCAGGGTTTTCCGACACCTTGACCTCGCGCGCGTGTGACTTTTGGTGGTGTAATGGCATGATGTGGGTGTACGAGGGCGTCTGCACGAAGATGTACCGCATCCACGGTAATAGCTCATCCAACCCCTTGGTACTGTGGCATTTCTCGAGATACTCGAGAAGGGGGTCCTTGTTGGCATCAACATTGTGCCCGTGTGTCTTGTCTAGCCGTATGCGGGGCTGCCCGGGCAGGTATTGTTTCCTCCCCGACTTTGCTTTTAGGATCTTTCTTGTTTGCTTTTCCGAGAGTTCAATCGACGCGTACTCGAGGTCGTCATTGAACTCCAACGCTAAGCGGTCGAACGGCGTGAATGTATCGTACGACTTGTTAACACCGGGAGTCGACGGGTCGGACTGCGTAGTCGCCGACTCGTTCACCACGGAAGTGGGCGGCTCGGGCGCCATGGCTACTGCTGCTGGCGGTTGCGTGGTTGCGCGGTTGCGCGGTTGCGTTGCCGGGTTTCGATGTCGACCGAGTGGAGGGCGGGGAGCTGCTGCTGCGGTGTCGGATCAAGGCCGTGAGTCCTGCGAGCTGCTTTTACGGTGATCCTCTGCTCGCCGCGGGTTGAGGGGGATTCTCAAGAAGCCCGGCTTGGGGCGAGCCCATCATTTTGAATCAGCTGGACGCCGTTGGCAGCACAAGACGGCGGCACGGGAACCCGCGAGGCTTGGGCGGCCCCATGTCGAGGCCTACCTTGGCGCCAATCCACGACGACAGCGGGCCACTCCCGGGGCGCGATCACACCCTCCGGCGACGCGCCGCAGCCCCCACCCACTCGAGACGACTGGGCGGCTGACAGTCCTCCACCACATTTGTGCTGCGTATAGCTGAAAACGACGTCCCGAGTCTGAATTTCGACGGCCCGAGGAAACACAAGACCCTTTACACAAAGTCAGAACAGAACAGGCAAACAGCGCGCGGTCCCGAGAGAGACGGCAACTCACATTTGGCCCCCCCTCAGTCAAAACCAACAGCAAAGCCCGACGAGGCAGTGCGCAGCGGGGAACCAGAACACGGCGGCAAATGCAACGGCACACCAACAACCTTTCGGCGCTCAGCCCCACCTGCGGTGCAAGCTCACACCAAACGACAGGGGTTTTAACATCGTAAATAGTAAGACAAGACAACGGGTATCGCGCGATGAGGTAAACTAAACCGGCCCTCTTATGCGTATGCACAGCCATACGTGGCAAATCCAGAACAGAAAGCCAAAACAGATATCCAACCAGACTTAGGCTTCAGTCATCACCAGTCAGGTCAATAACCTCGAATGGACGATTCTTGGCGCCTCGGAAAGAGTCCGCTGGCGGCCCAACCTCCATCTTAATCCTAACAGAGTTTGTTTTCACCCTAGAATGACTCGGCGGCGTAGGGACCGCGTTGAGGCGGGCCGAGGAGATCGGGCCGAAGACGCGCGGAGATGGCGAGGAAGGCTGCATTGAGGCTGCAGCGGCCCGGGGGGCTGAAACGGTGACCGACGGTCTCGGTCCCCTTGCTGCGGTACCAGACGTCGCACGGCTGCCCAGCAAGCTTCTCGGTGAGCCTTGCAAGGCTGTGGGTTGTGCCGAGGATGGGGTCCTGGGAGGCGGGGCCTTTGGGGTAGAATGCGGCCGAGAGTTGGATGCCGAGACCAGGGTTGGGTGCATCCGCTCTTGCGCGCCTTCGGCCCCGGACCAGTAGGACTTGAGCTCCTTGAGACGCATCGAGTTCCACGCCCTTGACACAGCCTGCACATCGGTGTCGGTGGCCGCCGAGGGGTAAGTCCGCGATGGAGTGGCTGGAGTTAAGAGTCCGTCTCGGTCGTGGTTGGCCTTCTTGGGGTTGTGTGGAGTGCGTGCAACAGTTCTTGCGTATGGAGCGGGTGCTGCTTGACTAGTCGAGTAAGGCGAGGGAATGGGGCTGTTGCTAGAATGATGGCGCCCTTGTGGATTTGGTCGACGAATGCTTCCTAACCGATGTGCTGAGCCGGACGAAGCTGCTGGGACCATCGAAGCAGGAGGCTGGTATGGCTTGGGCGGACCCCCCAGCTTAGGTAAATGGTCTAAACTCTCGATGGGAACTGGGGGAGGCCCTTGAGACGACTGAGTAGATTGGAAGCCCCAAATTCGGGCGTATTCGACACCGAGAATTTGACGCAGGGCCGGGCCGTCCAACTTTCGTATGTTAATACTAGCTCTTTCTTGGTTTTCGGCCCAGCTCCTCCGGCTCGGGGCATCGATGTTCTGCAGCTTCCTGACGACAAGCGAACCGTCCTCGATTGCGAATAAACATCCATTGTTCTTGTAAGCGTGGGGAATCAGATACGTATTGAGATGGTGCACCTTCGACCGTGAAACCGGGGGGAAGCAAGCCGCGGGGACGCTGCTTTTGAGAAAACGATAGAACAAGTGACAGAGATCGCAGCAACAGTCGATCTCCTTGCTCTTGGGAGTCCATGTAGACGGCAGCGGGCCGACACAGCGAGCAAAGTATGTTTCGAGCAATGCGGCGAAGAGATGACGATACCGAGGCGTGGACAGTGGAGCAACTTTTTCCTCGAGGACCTTGATAAGGCGACCAAGAAACGGAATCCAAAAACAGGCAAACTCTTGCCGTAGGATCAGTCCAACATTTGCGACGACCTTGGATGCGAAACATGCTACGAGACCATCCTCTCCATCGGCCAGTAGCTTGGAGATGACGCTGGCGAGTTGGTCGGCGTCGACAGCTCCGGCATATCCCGGTTTGTAGGTGAATCGGTCAGAAGATACACAGCCGCGACATTGAAGTACGTGTGAACCCCTCCGGAAGAGCTTGGATACATCGAGATTGCTGATGAGAAGCCGTGCTACACGGTTAAAAAGTGGTCCGAGGGCTGACGGGATGGGTGCTTGGGTCGAGGTCCCGTTTACGGCGCGGAGACGGAGGCCATCTAAGACGCCAAGTAAAAACGACGAGTTCGAGGGGTTATTCTCGACGATCCGGAGCAGTCTGCATGTATTAGTTCGTGCTCGAGACATGAATGAGATAGGATAGCCAACGCTTACTTGGGCACTTCCCTTCCTTCGGAGTCTTCCGTGGCGCATAACATATCGACTACAAAACGGCCAATGTAAGAGCAAGACCCCTTGGTGTCAAACGCTTCCGGGAAACTGCCAATTAATCGCCGTGATATTTCTTTCGGCTCGTTTTCTGATGTAGCAGAATGGGGCGAGGAGTGTCTTTTCTCGACTTTCAGCAAGGGCCCCGACCCCGAAGCCACCTGGTCAGTGGACCATGTGAAGATGCTCAGAGGGCGTCCTCCAAGGTGACGTGCGATTTCCTCGAGGAAGTCCCAATCTTTGAGGTTCACTACCTCTACAAGAAGGTCGTGGAGGATAGGTCTCGACAACACAAAGAGGCCCTTAGCCTCATCCAGCTGCCATATCCTGGCACAGAGCTCCTTGAAAACCGGTAGAAGGCGGTCACGGTTACTTGACTCCGCTATTCGAGCTCTGAAGTAGTTTGCAAAGCTGTCGAGAAGTGCATCCCGAGAGAAGCACAGAGCGGACGTCGAAGGAATGGATGTGTACTGCATCAGGAAATCCACCACACTGTCTCGTGGAGCCAGCATCACGGCCTGGAAAGTCGAGATCAGTATCCGCCCGTGTCCGTGAAATTCGAGCCGAAAAAACACTCACTACTTCAGAACCAGGGAGTTGGACTCCCAACGAAGGCACTCTCGCCTGCAGCAAGTTGTCGTCGACCGGGATGTCGGAAATCAGCTCGTGGCCGTGCCGGTCGACCAAGCTGCGGACGAGGTAGTCCGGTGTCGGCCCACCATCCTCTCTGTCGAGTAGGGCAAGGAAGATCTCAAGATGGACTTCGCCAGCCATCCGGTCAAGCGTTTCCATAACCACGACGTCCCGTCCAAGGAAAGGCTCCGGCGGAAATTGGTTCTCGTCGTATGTGTGGTCGAGTCTGTAGTAGAGGTGGCTCGTGCGTCGTGATGTTTTGTCTTGCCCGACCCATTCTCTCAGCACATCCCGCAGGCCATGTGCGCCGTCCTCTTCTACCGGGGCCGGGTCGGCAGTCGAGCTGCGGAGGCAATCCAGCTCGAGGAGAAAGTCGGCCTTGAAATCATCAAGTGCATCTTTTTGCAGCTGCTCTATGAAGCTCCGCGAGCGGTGATATTGAGATCTCTGGGATTCTTGGGATTCATCGTTGTCTTCCTCTTCGTCCTCGTCTTCGTCCTCGTCCTCATATTCGTCTTCGCCTTCGTCCTCGTCTTCGTCTTCCTCCTCGTCAGAGCCGTATTCGATACCAAAATCTTCGGGGAGCCCGTCGTGTTCCCTGTTCAAGTCTAAGGCGTCCGACTCGCTGTCGCTGCTCAAAACAATGACTTCAGAAAACCGCCCTCTCTTGGGTGTGGGTGCGCCATTATCCAAGTTCGTTGTCGCATAGGTCCGTTTCATCGGGCGTGGCATTTTGTGGCTTCCTTTTGTGGCATTTGGGGCGTGTCACGAGTGAGACGCGCCGGTGGACGCGCCTGCAGCTCTGCCGCTGTCTTGCATTGAGCTGCAGCTGCCCCACCTCTCAAAGCGGGCCAGCCCCGCGACCCACACCCACCGAGCCCCCCTTGCCCACCATGCTCCAGTGGGGTTGCAGCAAATCCAAGCCGTTCTCTCAACTCCCCAACGACACAAGTCCTCCACGCGCCTTGAATCCTACCTGAGTTTCGATGATAGCCGGGGCGGGGACATTACGAACCGACCCCAATTTACTAGCCGGCTTTGGGCCTCCTCCCTGGGAGAAGAACAGAGGTCGTAAATGTGGTCTAGTCTTAGCCTTCTAACAACCGAAACGCTGTATTACTGTGGTGACATCGAGACGCTTTTGTCCCAGCAAGCCTGAGCATATCACTCTACCCTAGGCGGAGACGGCAAATCGCATCACATAACGTCCAAGGTGAACTTCAAAAATATCAAAGTAAGTACTAGAAAGATGAAAGTACCTATTCTATATAAGTAGTATATTAGAGTTTCGGTTGGTATTGCCGTTGCCCTTGTCTTTGTCCATGCCATTGTCATAACTATTACCATCACCGTTACCCTTTCCATCTCCATTGCCATTGCCATTGCTGTTGCCATTGCAGCTACCGTAAATCAGTGCTATCTTGGATCCGTAAGGCTCTTGCCCGAATTGAATGTATTAACGCTACTGCCGAGTTTGGCAAGTCTCAAGAGGACAATAAACACCTAATAGTAGCGGCTTGGCCTGGCAGAACCAAACCCCATCGCCGTTCGTTCTCCCATCAATCAAAAACTAGGACTATAACGATATCGTTTTAGAGAATCGCCACACCACGTTCCAGGGCCATCTCGCGGTCGCCTCGCCATTCGTTCTCCCATTCATTAGAAACTAGGACGATAACCATGTTGTTCTGGAGCGTCACCACGGCTCGGGCCCGCGTGGCCTCTCTTTTGCCAAAACCCTGACCCCATCGCGCACCACCCGCCGCCAAAAAGGGACCGGACAGAAGCCATCACCATCTGTTCTGGCGCTCCGGGAAGCCGGCGCCCTCGACGAGAAGCTTCAGTACCAGCCAGGGCATGAGATATACACCCAGTACCATGACTACAAAGCTGTACACAAGGTAGCTAAGGCTACTAATAAAAATATAATGAAATGAGAACGCTACGAAGCAAGATCGGATAAAGGAGGACTATAAAGTCCTAGTTGCACGAGCAGCTGAAGTAGCGGAGAAGGAGATGGCGTATGCCCCCTACACATAACCCCCCATTATGCTACGAAGTAAGCTAATCGTTGGGCTTGATATATAGGTACCTAGGTACGCCGAGGAGCGCCAGAGATTCAACGAGCGCTGGAAGGATATCCTTAAAGCAAAGGGCAATCACGAAACCCATGTTGAAGCGGCGGACAATGCGAGAAAAAGGCCGGGTGCCAAGAGGTTCGAAGAATGACGGCAAAACATGGTGTGGGAGAGGGTACCGCAGGGCCTTATCGACAGGTTTATTGATTCGATGTCCCGTCGGCTGGCTGCACGTAGGGCGAAAAGCATAGGGTTAGTGTAGCAGATATTGAAGCCCTGCCAAATGCCTATATTTCCCAGCACTCCATTTTCCAATTCCAGTGGTGTGTTTGAGCTGTGGTTGTTACAATGTGGGTTGTGGTTATGCAGCCCAAGATGGAAGTGCGGACGTACTTGTTGACTATGGCTTAACTTGATTCCATCCTCCCCTCTGGCCCGATTCTGTCCTCCCCTTCATCATCTGATTCTGCAAACCGGACGCGAGCCCTCTTCTTCACCGGGACGCCACCACCATCCGCAGTCAGCGTGTCCACACCCAACACCGCACCCTCACCCGGCGATCTCCTCTTTCTCTCCCCCTCCGGCACCACCACTCCATTCCTCTTCCCCTCCACCCCACCACCCACCGCAATCAAATCCTGATCCGGATGCTCCAACCCACCCCCCGCCGTCACCCCCCCAAAAATCCTCAACGGCCTCTCCAACCTCGCCATCTCCCCCTCCCCAGCACCACCACCACCCCCCTCCGCCATCTCCACCCCCATCCCCAAAATCCTCACATTCAAAATCCACTCATAAATCGGCCTATCATCCAGAATCGACCGACACCGCCACACCTCGGCCGCGGACATCTCCGCGCGGCGACGCACGACCACCTCCTCGACGCTGCCGCGCAGCACTAGGGTCTCGACGGCGACGGGCCGCCGCTGGCTGATGCGCCGCGCCCGCCCGATCGCCTGCGCCTCGACCTGCGGGTTGAGCACCGGGCTGAGGAAGTAGATGCGCGAGGCGGATTGCATGTCGAGACCGAAGGCCGCTTGGGTGATGTCCATGAGGAGGACGCTGGTTTGGAAGGGGGGGGGGTTAGTGTGGGGTGCTTTTTTGGGGGGACGAGGGAAGGGGAGGGGTGGTTACCGGAACTTGGGGTTGTGGTTGAAGGTTGTGGCGTATTGGGCCCTTCTTGCTGGGGTGAGACCTTTGGCGTAGATCAGGTGCTGGACTTGGAGCTGTTGTTGATGGGTTAGCAGAGTGAGGCAGGGCGAAGAAGGAGTAATGCAAAACACCCACTATCTCGAGAACACCAGCAATGTAGTATGCCACATTATCGTTTTCATAAAAGACGATGATCTGTGCCGATTCTTGGTACTTCACAACCTGGTCGATCAGGTAGGAAAGCTTCGCGGAGGCTGTCGAAATGAGCTGGGTCTGGGCAAGTTGCGCGGCGACGCCCGACCCATGGTCTTCCAGACCGGAAGTGACCTGTGTTTCTTCCGTCTTTGGCAGCCCCTTGGTGAAAACAGAAGAGCGCCGTTTGTTCGAAGAATTGCTATCTTGACCTAGCGGCGTGTTCCCAGCAAGCGTCTTCGGTGGCCTTCCCTCGGTTTCTGGGACCTGCTCCTCAATCCCCTTCAATCGTTCTTCCCAGCCACGTGCGGCAAACCGTCCAGTCTCGAACATGATCTGTAGTGATGCTGGAGCATCAATCAAGGGGTGGAGGAACTTCTGGAGTTCCGATATCATACGCGAGTCTGTGCATACCGGATCTCCCTCGCGTAGATCGAGGGACCACTCCCGACCTGCGTTCCAGGGAAAGTTTTGGACGTACAGTGGGACTTCGCGGAATAAATTGGCACATAGCTTGATGTTGTTCTTCTCAGCCAGCCGTCCAAACTTGATGGCATCGCGCAACAGCGCCTCGTCCTCGGCGCTAATTTGAACCTCGCCCTCTTCCAGAAAGGTTTCGGCAGTAGCTATGGCTTTTTGGATTTGGTCAGGCGAAAAGAACGAACCACCAAAGAAGCTCGCCTGCCTGAGATTGTACACGAGCTCAAGTAGTGACTTTCGCTGCCGCGGGTGAAAGAAGTAATCCTGGTCTGTTCGTTGTGACTGGACAGCGTTGAAGATGATCATCATGGAAAATAGGTTGAGCACCAGTCGATCTTGGAAGCACCCGTCGAGGTACACGAGCTTCTCGTCAACGGTCGGGAGTAAAGTACCGAGATCCGGCAGCCGATGTCTAATTATCAATGACTCCAAGGTTGCCTTGAGACAGTCGGGGCGGCCGGTGCCTCGAGGGTGGGCTGAGTGTGGCTGCATGACATAAATGGCCCAGTCTGCTGGTGGATCTCTTGCCTCGGTGAAGGTTTTTGCCCAGGGCTGCATGCGCACATACAACATAGCGATCGAGCCGATGCGTTTTAGATCATCCTTTTCGAGGCTCAGGGAAGTCTCGGCCCGCCGTCGGCCGTCGGAATGCGGGCTAGGCGTGTCGTTTACTCCGAACAGTCCCTTGGATGGCGTTCCAGTCACGATCCACCTAGCTGAAATTTGCAGCTGGTCGATTATCAGATGCAAATTGCTCTTCCTCCCTAGTGTCGAGTTGCCCAGTCTGTGGCCCTCGTCAACGATACACCGTTTGAAGTGGATCGATGCTAGAGGGCTCGTGAGGACTTTGCGTTCATTATATTCGACGTCGACATCATCTAATAATTTTTCAAATGGGGTCGACGAAAATAGAATAATGTCATATTCGACAAGCTTTTCGACTGGCGGTAGGACCTGCTTCTTGTCGACAGTCAGGACTTCTAAACCGGACGTGTGTTTGGCGATTTCTTCCTTCCACTGCTGTACCAGGTTTGGGGGCACAATCACAAGAGAAGTGTGACTGAGATACACCTTTTGGGGAGTCGTCCCTGCCACTGCGTATCGCCCTCCTCTGTAAAGAGACCGGGGTGGCCGGGGGAGATTATAGAACGCAGGGTTTCGTCGAATTGCGTCGACACAGAGAGGGTAGTCGATGCCGTCTGGCTCGAGAGCGCCAAATACCGTTCTCCAGGGGACGGAATGGCGCGTGATGCAAGAGGCGGCTATATCAGCGAGGCTCCCAACCTTGGGGCGGACAACAGGCTCGGCGGTCCGCAAATGGTCGGGTGTGGCGGAAGGGATATGTCTGGTCGCTAGAATGAGGGCGAGACAGATGAGGGTTTTCCCCGCGCCCATTTCTTCGGCAAGAATACCGCCACAAGGCCCGTCGTAGTATCTAGGCTCGAGCAGACCACTTCCGATAACCGGGTCGTAGTACCAAGGTTTCCCCAGCTGATCGACGACCTTCATCAGACGCGGGTCCAGCACCTTCCGGCTCTGAGACTCCCTCTGAAGCATTAAGGCTGCAGACCGGCGTTGATACGCATAGAGAGTGGTTGACAGGCCAGGCATCTTGCTGTTTATCAGCGTGTAGGCGGCATCGCGGGCGTCATAGTCGGGAATAGCGTCTAGGTCCGGTTGAGGAGACGGTATGCTGTTGAACATCTGCAACAAAGATTGCTTCTCACCGTTTTGCGAGTCGGCTGTGCTCTGGGAACTTCCAAACAGTAATGGGCTTTGAGACGGTTCACCCTTCGATTGTCCCTGCCAGGTACTCCCCGAAAAGTCCAGCTGTGCTAGGAGGCTCAATCTCGCCTTCAACCGAGACGGACTCCGACGAGGTATGGTGCGGTTTCCAACATCGTCTGGAAGAAGGTAGACACGGATAATGACGTGCTCATTTGAAGTAAGACTCATATGAATCCAGCGGTTGCGCAGCAGGTCGGCGAAGGATGAAAGACACCCAGAGGATATGAGCTGATGTTGGATCTCTTGTTCCAGAAACCGGAAGGATAGGTTTTGGTCGACCTGGCCAACCTGGCGAGCTTGGCCGCTTCGACCTTCGATTCCATCCTCCACTGATCTTCTAAAAGGGCCAAAGTGATGCCATTGTCCTGGCTCAATGAACGACAGAGTCCCCACGGGAAGTCGCGAGTCGGACTTGTCCAGAACCAGGCACCCCGCCGCAATGTGGGACCCTAGCTCCATTGGCGGTCTTAGTTTCGGGGATGGAAAAGCTGAAGTGGAAGGACTTGCCGCCTCCCACGCCGAAGCATTGTTGGGTCAGATGAAAATTGCACTGTGGACTGTTGCCTGGTGTGTCAGAGCAGGTACGATGAAGCCAATACCAAGCGATAACATTGGAGCTGCGCGGTACAAGTGGGTCTGGGGTGCATGAGGAGTCCATCTTTGATTGGTGGCGTTTGTGGGGGTGGCAAAGGATTGGCTGCTGAAGATGGGAGGAAGGAACCTCAGTTTCCCATCGTCCCCGTTGTGCAGCTCCGTGGCTCGTAGGAAGCCTGTTTTGGAAATCTTATGTTGCAGTAGGTTGTCATGAAGTCTTTCGAGTATTAAAAACTACCTATGTTGTAACCCGCAGCTCATCAATGTCTTAGTTTCTATGTCGAAGGCGCAGAAACCTCTCGAGGAACGTACATACAATTTCACGAAGTACCTTCAGGGACTTACCATCTCCGGCTTCTCATCGTTCGCCCTCGTGAGCTTCGATGTCCACCTTCGTTCTGAAACATTGATTATCTTCCCCTGTCATTTCCTTAATTTGACTGCCTAAAGAGAATGGTGACATTTGAATTGGTAGGGTGAACTCGTTCCCATGATGACTGGGTGTGTAGGAGGTACCTCCGGTGGATGGGTCCAGCACGTGAGGCCCAATTTCCCTTAGTCCCCGGGGCCGGTCCATGCCAAACAAAACATCATTTTCAGCCCGCCAGTGGGGTTACGCGAGGAACTTGAACTTGAACGAAACACAAATCAACACCTATCGCTGCCACAAGTCAAGGCCCGATACAAGTCCAAGACCCAAATTAGCGAAATTGAATCGACCTGAATTCAGCACCGACAACCCACTGCACCGCTCCTCCGCATTGAGACCCAGGAACGCGGGAATCTTGCACGCCTCCTGCCCGTACCCGGCGCGACACGGTCCGTCATGTCATTGCCTGGGCCCCGGCTCACCGGCACACACGGACAATGATGAGCTTGCGGGGCCCGTTTCTTCTTCGGCATGCTCCGTTAGTTTCTGGATGGCGTGGGGCCTAGACTTGTTCAGCCGGAGCAAAATGGCGGTCGTCTCCGTGACGAAGTTCGAACATGGGCCTCGGCCGGCGTCGCGAAACGGTGTAATGGCAGCCGTCCGGCAGGCAACATGGCAACATGAAGTGGCAAGCAGTGGAGCCTCCTTCTTCATCTTCTTTTGGCTTCTTACGGTGCCTATCTAGCCCATCTAGCGAACGTCTTCGAGATACATGGGCGGGCAAGCAACAACTGGCTGGTCCGGAATGGGTTGCCGACCCTCGAAACGGACGGCCCCACGCACTGGACTCGCACTCGCGCGTGCCAAGCCCGCCCCCAGGGCCCGGAACGACACAACGGGGACTGCGACACAACACAGCGCGGGGTCCGTGATGTCGACTGCGCCTTTCCCGATTCGGACAGGAGTGCTTGTCTCAATGATCGACCTTCTCTCTCAGGCGCTGAGGGTCAATGCTCCCCCGACTTGGCTATGCGGCTTGCCATTTCTGCGACCGCTACCGTCTTGTCAAGCGGGGTGGGAAACGGAATCTGTCATGAACCTCCCTTTTCGAAGGCCGTTGTCGGGGACCCCTTGCGCATTGAGGGCTATGACAAAAAAGCATGGCTTTTCTGTTCTCTATTCAGGCACCTCCTATCTGTGGACGGGCCCTGCTTCGCCTCATCTCGATCCCTAGGGGAACCAGAAGATTGTCAACAATGGGTTTAATGACAATGGCCGGCCGAAACCCCTCACAGCCCGTGTACTGTGTAGGGAAGGAACCCAATTCCGTGTACTTCAAACGGTACACAGTACGGGCTGCGGCCAGGCGGCTACCAACCAGATCGGTTACCGTCACCGGAAACAAAGCATGCGTGTCCGCCTGTGCAGATGGCCTGGTACCCATCCGATTCATCCAGATCGACCTCAGGCCCCCTGCCCAATGGTACATCCCGGACAGAGGAACAAGCGCCCTTCGCTAATCTCTTTGCACCAGCTTCGGACGCTCTCCGGGCCACGTCCGTGCTCGAGCTTGGGGTCCCAGACAGGACCTTGCTTGTTTTCCTGCGGCTAGTCCCATTTCCAGCCCATGATACCCGCGCCCCCGGTCCAGCGCCGAGTCGCGGATCAACCTCACACTTCAAATCAGGCCGATGGCCGTTTATGCTTGCCATCCCGTGCGGCAGCGAAGCGGATAGCCGGGCTGTGCTGCTGGTCAATCATCATCAAGGCGTTTGCTGGCTTTCTTGAACGTTGCAACCGGCCTGTTAACTGTCATTCCCCGACCCCGGCCGCCCATCCTTGGTTTGCCCGCTCTGTCCGGAAATCGGCCGCTAGTGCGTGTGGATAGGTCTGTCCTCCGAGTCGTCGACCTCAGGGGGTGGGTAGCCAGGCCTTGACTTGTGCCAGAAGAGGAAACCAGCGTGAAACCAGAGCACACAATTTGCTTGAGCCCTGTTGGCCGCCACGGGAGCAAACAACGCCGGCTTCCTAGCTCCAAGGGCGTTGCGGACATATCCCAGTCCTATTCGCGGCGGGATAATTCCTGGTCTCTCCGGGCGGGATCGCCATTATCACGCAAATCCCTTACCAGGTGTTGAGCCCGGAGCGACTCACTACCCTGCACGACACCCACCAGTCATTGCCGTTTCGAGATGACGTGCAGATGTTTTTCATGCACCCCATGGGAAACGGGCCTGCGAACTATCAGTCCACCCAAGGACGCCGTTGGTTTCCACTACGTACGCTCACGGTGTGCGTCCAGCGCCCGGCTTATACACCCCCTATCCGGAAGCGGCGACCAGCAGTCGGCCAAGATCCTGTGGCCAGGTCCACAGCCTTAACACATCCCCTATGGCTGCGGTTCTGTCATCATGAGGGGGATGGAGGGAGGGAGGGAGGAGCAGGGCGTGAGGGGAACGTGGGCATCGGCTCTAGGCTATAGTCTACCGCCGCTATACTTCCCCTCCTGCTCATACCCTTGGCTTTCCGCAAGACGAGTTGGCTGCTGCCGCAGCCGCCGGGCTACCGTGGGGGGTCGGATAGCGCTGCCAACTCATCATGGTGCCATCACTGATGGGGTCCGATCCATCCTGTTGGTCCATCCGTCCCTTCTCGGGTCGGCCCCGTTGGCCGAGGGGCGGAGCGGAAGCCCTTCACACCCTCCCTCGCCCTTCCTGCATGCCTTCGTAACCGCTTCCTCATCCCATGGCGGCTTTGAACCACGCCACCACGAGTTCTGGTTATCGGCGCATGGGCTGATAACTCACAATTTTCTCGGCGATGGCACAGAGTGGTCAATGATTGCGCCGTGTTGGCGGTTTCTGACTGGACTGCCGCCGGGCTGCTGACCTCAGAGGAGGCCAGACACAATCTATGGCGATATTGGACATGGCCAACCAACCAGCCTTGCCGACGAGGTCGAGGTCTGTGGTCAGACGTCATGTCGCCTCGCGGAATTGGGTCTCCGAGAGCGCGAGGTGAGCAAAACTGGTCACCACCTCGCCCCCACCAACCACCTCCCCCCAGTGGATGGGGGAAACCTGATCATGGGGCACTCAAGTGACTGCATTTGGACCCCCCCAGCCCGGATTGCGGGCTTAAAACATGCAATAAGGGGCCCAGCCGTGAGGACTCGGACCTCCTCGACAGAGAGACGTGCATGGCGGGTGTGGTGGACCTTCGTTGCCACACCCAGTACACTCAGTACTAGGGTTCTCTTGCCTCATGGACAGACAGCCCACACACACCTTCTTCCAGTGAAGCACCGATCTTTGCCCCCCTCAGCACGAGAAGCATGCTCGCTCAGCTCTCACCCCCTCGGCACTCAGTGACCAAACCAGGATGTCGTCGAATCAGGGGCTTCTGTTCTAACCACGAGTAACCGCCTTCACCATGAGAACGGCCCGAACCACCCTCACCCATCACACCCTACCTACCTGCCGTGCCCTGCTCCTGTCAACGCGTGGCAACAACCAACAAAAACAGACAGACGACAGCCAGCCAACGGAAGTATGTCGGGATCCCGCAAGGTAGTGTGGTGTGGTGGTTGACATTGTCCCCCCGTCACGTCACGCTTCGGCGGCATTCCATGCAGCCTTGGGCCCCCCTAGCGCCCTAATGCACGTCGACGCGTCTGGAAGCATGCCGACTTTGACAGAGGAGGCAGGTACCCGAGACAACTGGCGAGAGCCATGAGTAGTGATGCTACCGCCCACCCCATCCACCAACCCCATCCTGTGAGTGTGAGCGTGAGATGACACGGCCATGTCGTAATTAACGGCTATCAACGGGGTTCAGTCAGATAGTCAGACACACACAGCATGCGGTAGGCGAATGGAGTGAGGTGAGGATGATGATGATGACTTGTTTCTTCTTCTCCTATGGCCGATGCTATTCCCAGCCTACCGAGCCGAGCACTGCTCTGATCCCACCAATGGACACAACACAATCTTCTCCTTATGTGCCTGCCTCCGTACACGTAGTGGCGACTCACCCCTGCCCACTACTCGAGGCCGGTGTCGGGGGTATCAAGCAAGACCTTGAGCCGTCTGAGCCGTCCCTCCACCCTTCCGTCTCCTTCATCGGGCTTCATCCCGCATCCTGCCGTCTGTCCCGAGACTGCACAGACACCCCGACATACGTACATACATACATACATGCAAGTCATGCCATTCAACGTATCATTCCGGCCCGTTCCGGCTGGGTAAGAAGAAGAAACAAGACAAGAAAAGAGGGGAGAAAGATAGGTGTTCGGCCGTGTGTTCCGTGGTATCATCCGCGTCGCTGCGCTGTGCTGGTAAAGACTGATTGTGTGGGGGTGCTCTGATGTGGCTCGTGGGTGGTTGGTTGGTTGAGTGGTGGTGGTGGTGGTGCCGGTCCAGGAAAACGCCGTCTGATGATAAGTGTCGTTGGTGGGGAAAATATGGAACAAAGAAAAAATGCGAAGATGAAAAATAGGCCGTTACTTTTTTCGCTTCGTGACTTCATTACAATGGTGTAAGTTCTTTCTGGGTATCGATCCATGGCGGTGAAGATGGTTGTTATAAGAGGAGTGGCGTGTGGGTTGATGGAGACCGGGAGCGGGTGGTGTGTGCCGTGGTAATGATGGTTTGCCGTGTCTTGTCCGTCAGGTTTGGACCAGTTCGATCCAGCCGATTCCAGTTCGGCAAGGGAGTTGGTTGGTGGTTGTCTCGACCTCTCCGTCTGCACCATCCCATCCATGGCTTTACCGTCCAACCATGTTCCCCCCCTGAGTAGGATGAAGTTGTAAGGGGAGAGAGTCAAGTCTGTTGGTCGTACAGCAGGTCGGCAGCCCAACTCCTTGGTTCCACTCCACACGCACGCAAAAGAGCCATTCGGCCGACTGCTTCAGCCGCCGTGGCATATCGGGCACTCTCCCGGGAGCATGATGTAGCGCTCGTGCGGGCCATTGGGACAAGAGCGCTTGCGGCTGCCGTCGACCGATGTGCGGAAGAAGTGGGCCCCGGGGTCGACACACGAGGTGTAGATGTAGTAGTTCTTGGTGAAGTCACACATGGCGAGTGACTGAAGGATAGTCAAGTATCCAATGTGAAGTAGATGGGATAGTGAGTAGTATTGGTTGTAGAGCGGACTGGACATGTGTATTAGCTTCTGAGGACCGAAGATGGTGATGGTGAGTCCAGAAGGGGGAACCTACAGGTGGATAAATATAAATGAAGACGGTAGAGCAGGGCCGGCTGGGCGGTTGGCAAGGCGGGACCCTCCTGGGATGCAACGGCGGGATGTCGGGGGAGGCCGATGAGATGATGTTGATGATGGGATGGTTGATGCTGCCGAGGGGCAAGGAAGGACCCGGAAGCCGGCGCTGACTTATATAAACAACAGGACCAGGCGGAAGGGGTATATCAGAGGATGGGGCCACTGGATATGGGTCCACCCAGATGGAGACAACCGGAGTAAAAGCAAGACGACGAGGCGTGGATCAAGAAGGGACTAAAGGATCCTCAATGCACAATTAGACCCCTGTGGTGAACATCGGGTCTGTTTGTTGTGTCGGCCGGGCCGCCGGAAACCAGAAACGGCACGGGCAGGTCAATATCAGAGCTGTCAGATGGCCCGAGCTGTGATAGGGCGCCAACGACGAGCTGGTCGCAATGTAGAGAGGGGGCCACGGACAAAGGCCTGTGGTCAACAAGCCTGTGGTTGCGGGGCGAAGGGTATCTTTGTCATTTAGGCGCTTGAACAAGGCCCATCAGCGACCGTCATCTTTGGGAAGGTGAGTGACGTGTCTGTCGACGGTGACCAGGGGAGGACGAAGTCGCGATACAAGAAACAGGGCCCAAAAGGGTAAGAAACGTCAACGGAGAAGACGAGGGGGGTGGGTTCAGAAAGTAGAGGGCGGTTATTAGAGCAAATATAGCATACGCCTTGGCTGGGCTTGTCATAAAAAAGAAGGAAACGAGAGACGCGCAGTATCTGAGAGCTACAAATGTAGTCATGATGGGGAGGAGCCACGGGCACATCATTCCGGCCAAGGACAAGTAGAGTGCCAAAGAGACCGTGGTCGATACCGAGCCAGGGCATGCCGCACTGGCCTTGATCCTGGATCGTCGGATGAATGGGGTGGGGCGCAAGGAAAAGCACTTTCTCGGCTGTGAGCTTGGACGCCAGACGGTGTGTGCGAATACTCTCTCTCTTTTTTTTTTTTTTTTTTTCACCCACGCAACCCGGGCCAAGCAAAAAGCCAGGGAGAAGAAATGTGGTGGGCCGCCGAAGAGTTGTGCGGCATGGCGTACCGACAGTACAGCCCGTCTCGTCGGTGCGGATGATTACTGCAGAACGGCTCGTGTCGAGCTGGTGCGGAAGCCCATGTTCAAGCGCTGCCGATTTGTGTTTGACAACCGTTATCACAGTCGTTAAAGCGTGCCAGGCACCTTGACGGGTCGAGCTTCTGCCACACCCCATCCGACCTCCCTCGCAGCATGCACCCCTCGCCGAACAACGTGTGCATGCTGCGAGGTAAATCTGCCCCTCGCCTCATCGGTGCAACCTTGCATTGGCGAGTCCAACGGTTCCCCCCCCCCCCCCGCCTGGACCCTCGTGCGAGTGCTGGAACCCCTGGAGCAAGGGGGAACCCAGAGGTGGGGTGGTGGGGTGGTGGGGTGACATGCCAGGGAAGCAAGGTGCTCGCAAGCCACAGAGGTTGAGGTGAGGGCTAGGGCAGCGCCGAAGGAAAGTCCCATTGTTAGATGGTAATCCCGTCATGCCCGCACCGGTCTGTAGTCCTGTGCCTTGCTGCCCAAGAACATTGAGGGAGCCCCGGTGAGCTTGTTGCAAAAGGGCATGCTTCTCGCAACGGGGAGCAGGCAACAAGAGTCAGGGGGGCAGCAAGGAGCTTGGGCTTCCGATTGACGAATGATGGGTGGTGTCAAACAACACCCTGGACCACACCTTGGTTTGCGCACTGACGCTGATGAAATCCGTCGCAGAGGGGAGTGGGAAACATGAAAAATCTCAGCCCCGTAATCGTGCCGCCGCAAGCGAAGGTCCGGTACTTGGTGGCATTGCTCGCATTAAGGTGGTCCTCTCTCGGGTCTTGCCTCCTCCCAGTGATTGTTAGTTTCCGGTGTTGGTGTGATAATAGCTCCCGGCTGTTATAGGGTCGGAGAGCCAGCTGACAGCTTTCTTGTGGGGATGCTGATCCTCGACCGCCGTTTTAATGGCGTGCTGTACGAACGACTTCCAAGGATGACCGAGTCGACCCTCATCTCAAGGCTCAGATTGCTCGATATTCGCAGCCAGAGGTGTCAGCATGCCCGTAAGCACCTTAAACTCTCGAGCGGAAACCTGGCGGTCGATGAGACGGAACTGCTGGAAACCCGACACGTTGAACGCTCCGGCGCGCAGCATCTGGAGGAAACCCCACCCCGGACCCAAAGCTGAGATTGATCGGGCGAGCGCTCTTGGTCTACTTTCTTCTTGCCCGGTCGAGATTTGGAATGCTAGAAACTCGAATTAGATCTCCCAATCCGAGCACTCAGCTCCGATATTGGCAGCCAAGGTTTGACGCGAGGTCCAAGCACAGGCGAACTGGCGCGATGCATTCATGCAGCCGCGCCACAACTTCTCAGGAAGCAAGATCCGAATCTGGGATGCCCTTGATGAAACCATTGGCCAGTGGGTGGCTCGAGAGCTCGGCTGCCCTTGCCAGGGAGGACATGTACATCTGTACATACATACGAAACGACCCCCCGGCACCACAACTGGACTGGAGCGCTTCCGGTCGTCGCAGCGAGCGATCAACTCAGGCTAATCAATCCCACGATTGCGTGCATCGTGTTCGCGGCCGTCGTGAGGCTCTCCCGTCCGGAAGCCTAATCGCGCACGGGCTCTTGGTCAGGGCTCGCTCCGGGACGTGCGCAGGCGCCTCGAGATGGATGAAGTCCAGCAAACGGCAAGAAGACGATAACGGTTGGTTTGGTCGTGCTGTGTTGCTAATTCGGAGCAAGGGCTGGTTCCAAACTTCGGGATGAACGTCCTTGGCCTCTCGTGAAAAGCAACGACCAAGGACTGTGAACATGTCACAGGAGGTTCGCCATTCGCGGAAATGCCCAGTATGGGGCCCGGACTTCCCAAAAGGGCGATGCGATCGGCAGGTCAAGGTGAAAAAGAGGATTCCCACGCGGCGAATCCTCCATAACCCTTTCCGACCGATGTCGAAACACGGGTGGGGTCCCTGCTGCTCATACCGGGCTTCAACTCAACTTGCGGAGGTAGGCCCGGTGCTCAGGACTTTTTGTCAGCATGATAGTCAATCTAACCGCACCCTCGCCCGTACCCCCCGCCCCTCGTTGATATCCTAGATGGGGGCGATGGATTCCGTCCAGGGTTTCGCGCACAGAGGATTGGGAATGCCGGCGCTGCCTGTCAATACCGCGCAGGCTATTGAACCGATATTGGTTGGAAGGGCGTCAATATACTTGGTATGTATTTCCCCCGAGTACTCAACTTCGCAGATGTGCTATTTTGAGCCATTCGTCTCCATCCCCCTCATTTTTGCCGATGACAGAGCGGTGACCGAGCAGGAGCTGTCAGATGACCCCCACGGCACGGAGTCGGTCGGGGAGGGCCAGGAAGGGACTCAGAAATAACTAGGTAGTTAATGGATGCGCCGACATGATGATTTGGTTGGGAGTCGAGTGGGCGTCCAGATAGGTGCCGCCATGCCGATCGGCCTCCTGCACGATGCAGCCCTGACGTGCTGCAGAACAGAGCCGCGATGCACCAGCCCGTGCGTGTTCGTCATGTCCGCGGCCGAGTGCAACATTCGCTAGCATCTGCTTGAAACCTGAAGACTCGCCATTGGACGTTGGCTGCCGTGCCGGGCTTGGGTCGTCACGGCGCCCCGGTCCATGGCCCGCAACCCCCGGTCCCGTATGCCGGCGTGGGCTTGACAGGCTCAAGACAGGCAATGAATGGCAGCGCAAGTTGGATAGCTTCCGGGGCCGGGGTCCCTAACGCCGGTCCTGGAAGAGCAAGGTCGGCCTAACGCTAGGTCAAGATACAACGTCGCAGCGCATACAAGTACCTACATACTTGACGGATGCAGCATCGAGCCAGTTGAAGTCCCCAACATGCGACGTTGATCGTCGCGGTTGCGTGCTTGCTGCGCGACTTGTGTGGAGTCGTTGCAACGGGAGGGCGTGGGGAAAAACAAGATGAAGCTGCAAATGGAAGCGACACTCACGTTTTGGGAGAAGATTCGGCCCCATTAGGGTCCTGCGGGGCCCCCACAGGCCCCTTCCAGGACGGAAGCACCGAGACAGGTTCGAGTCTGCAGGAGCAGGAGCAGGAGCAGGAGTTGGAACTCGGACTGGGACTGGGGCTGGAGTAGGAGTGAGAATAGGTACCTATCTAGGAGCAGGAGCAGGAGAAAATGAAACAGCGTGGCCCTAGGACAAAACTCGGATTGCGGAAGTGGCACCAGTATCAGGATGGAAGGGAAGGAACGGCCCGTCCTGCACACAATGAAGCAGGAAACTGCCTCCGCATAAACCATACAAAACAACCCCGCGCTTCTTGGCCGAGCAGTGAATCGGTTTCAATTTCATCGGGTTCCCACCTCGATGCGAAAAAGGCGCTTCGCCGCCACGACTTGGGCGTTTTAGACCAACAAGGATCTCCACCTAAACAAACGGTTTCTCTCCTCCCACCTCACCTCCTCTCGTCTCCAGCTCGTTACCTCGTACGGATGCCATGTGATGAAGCCTCTATCCATGTCACCGCTATTCTCAAATGATTCCATCGGTCCACTCATACGAATTACCCAAATTCTCACGCGGTTTTAAGCTAGGCGTCGTTCAGAAACACCGAGTCATCCGTTTCCTCCAGGATCATATGTACCCCCACCCACCGACTCCACATGTCAATGGGTTCGGATCATGCAAACAACGGCGGCCACCTCTTCGCATGTTACAATGGGCCTCGTCCACTCCGCGATCCCATCCATCATCAATCAGCCAGGACTATCGTTGCCTCGATAGTCGACCGGGGCTTTGGGCTGCGTTTCTTCCACTAATCGAACCACATGTTGCAGCCACGCCGTTTCTTGGCTGCCGGCGCAGAACATGCAAGTACATGACGGTATGTACCGGCCCAGAGTACAAAATGATCGGGCAATGATCCCTGAAGCATGGTCTGATGTCTGTGCCCGCCGGCGGTATCCCCGAGGGTTTCCGGGCCACGTTATTTCGGCACTCGGCCAATTCAAATCAGTTCGATCACCGGAAGCATAACCGAAAACTGAAAGTCTGTCAATGTTGACATGCTTTGGGTCTCATCGCTTCGGCGCAACCAACACAAACCGGGCTTTGAGTCTCAAACTTCCAAATCCAGACGTCTAGCGTCCCGGCCATCACGTTCCGCCGTGATGCCCTGACCCCGAAACAGAACTCGATGGTAGCTGTGAAAGCTAGAACTTGCTTGGTATCCGACCGTTGTTCCCACGCAAGGGTCAGGCCTCCAATCACACGTTGCGGGGGCTGCCTTCGTCCCATCGGCGATCCGGCAGCGGGCCCCTGTCCTAAACCCTTGCGCGGCCGAGAGACATCGCCAAGAGACAAGCTTCTTGCGAACCGTCATCACAGTTTCATCCAGTCAAATGAACTCGAACTGTCATCTCTCGACGTGATAGCCCACCCAGTCCCGCCGCTAGCCCGGGGCTCAACGGGCTTGAATGACGGATTGGGGAAGCGGAGGATGACGGCGATGCCTAGGCGCAAAAGTCAATTGTTGCCCCCCACCCAGACCAACGACATGAGCCAAGGGTGCGATCTTCCGCTACTGTTTCGTCTCAGGGGTGAGACCTCTCCACCATCGTGGTCTCGTGATCCTTGATAATGCTGCTGACGGAGCAATCAATCATGCCCGAGCAAAATTCAGTGCGCAATCTGAGTGCGAGGAGTACGTGCATGTTGGTTGGGGCCGACAGACCTTGCTAGCCTTATTTGCATACGCTCCGGTTTTCTGGGTAACTCATGGGATGCAGAGGGTGAGGGGATATGGTATCTGAGCGACCGACTTATACTCTTAGGTCAGCGAGGGCCTCGCTATGAGCTATGCAGGGCCGTCAGTGTGAGCCAGTTGTTATTTGGGCAATAACCTCGGATCATCCCTGAAGGCCACATGTCATCGAGCGTTTGTAACGGGCTTCTCATCAGTTATTGGGCCATGTGAAGGTTCTTCTTGTCCACCGTGATTGCATATGGCCAACCCTTTCCCATAGAAATCTTGAAAAAATAGTAAAGCTTTGGGGCTCAATTCACATGTCTGGACTTGTCACAACCACCCGAGGTTCAAGATAGCAGGAAGGCATCTGAGAACGTGCAAGCCTTGAAGCTTGACTCAAAGCTTAGCTCGGAGAATCATGCTATGGGTGTGTTCATTCCCCATCCGTGGAGTACATGTCTCCTTTCCAATCCACGATACCTTGTGACCTCTACACCCATTTCAACACAGGTACTCATCTTTGGCGAAAAATAAAGTATGATGGTCAACCCCAGGCGCACCTTCTATGCCTCGCGTATAAACTGCGAATGGTTGCCCCTTGGTGGATTCAACAGCTAAACCAATAGTCCGCCTCTCCGTACTTATATGTACATTGTCTCTTGTGGGAAGATAGAGGGCATCACCCTTCTCTAGGACGCTGAATAATGGGAACAACTTACGTATAGCCACCTTTTTCGACAGCCTGATACGCATTTGAATAGTCCTACCATCTTTTGCGAGCCCTACGGCTCAAATTCATGAATTTCTTCAGCGACACGTGAGTCAATATCTTCTGGTCATGGGTTAGGTGTGGTCATTACGCATAGTCATGATATCAGACTAGATGCCAGGTGACTAACATTTGGAAAAGAAATTACTAATTGCGTGATAGCCATAGTCGTCAGCATAGTAGAGCGTTAGACCTTCAGTTACAAAATACGGCACTGTATCAGCTCCCACACCATGGACCGTTGATCACATCTACTAACATGCCAATTCGAGCTGCAGTACTAATGTGGAGGTACTGTGTCTCTGTCGTTTCTGGGCAGCGTTGCCCCAGTACCGTGAGATCCATTGGGCATGATGGAACAGGGCTAAAGTTGACGTCTAGTTTGGAGTAACTATGGCGGCGAGCAAGGAAAGCATGGCGAGTGAAACCGAATCTGGGTGGCACTTAAATAATATTGTTGGATACCAATCAGGAGACTGCAGGCCCTTTGCCAAATAGGATTACCTATACTTGCCGGCGGTTGCTTCGGTTCATAGCGGCCCCT
The DNA here is from genome assembly GCF_020726465.1 of Chaetomium tenue. Taxonomy (NCBI): domain Eukaryota; kingdom Fungi; phylum Ascomycota; class Sordariomycetes; order Sordariales; family Chaetomiaceae; genus Chaetomium; species Chaetomium tenue. The sequence continues at coordinate 2,244,849 of NW_027117333.1, read as the reverse complement.
TGAAAGATATAGTCCCATACAGTCTGGTGAAATGGGTCAAATTTGTTCTGGGTGTGGAGAAACAGGAAGGAAACAGGAAGATAGAGTTATCCCGATCATGGTATTTGACATTGTACCTGGGCGAATGCACGTAGTTTGTTCCCCTTACTACTACGAGCTGCTGTTTTAGCACAGGCTAATAGTACTGATACGTCTCAAAGGCGTGGCTTGACTCCTTAACTCTAGTATGAAGGGCTTCCGGGGCCCCTTCTATCAAGTTATCCCGAGGTAGATGGGTGTTATACTTACTTTGACAGTTGCAAGGGAGTGATACTGTTTCAACCCTCCCCGTATTTCCCCGGGTGTTTTGCATCTTATCTTAAAGTCACTCCATCCTTTTTGCGTCGTTTACATTTTCTACACAAGAAGCAGCCGCAGTCTCAGAGTGCAGGCGCCCTGAGTACCCCCTTACGTTCTGGAATTCCTGATTGTGACGAACCTACTTCAGGATCCTATCCTGTTAGGGTTCAGCTTCGTTGAAGGTAGTCTCTCGAGGATGCTTAGGTTCGGTGCAGCCAAAGGGTGCACAACAATAGACTTGTCTCAACAGTAGGCTTGCGAGCTTGTAGCGAACTGTAGTTGTGATTGCTAACTGGAGAACTCCCAGAGCTCTCCAGAACGAGTGACTATATACTATCTAGTATCACTATCCCGCTGGTGATAATCCCTCCTTGTCATCGACAACTGGTGATAGTCACCCAGTGTCACCGACAGTCAGTGATAATCCTCCGTTATCACTGACAGCCCGTGATAACCATTTCCATTGATTCTTAAGCGATTGGCTGTTAGCGTCCTGCGCGTTCGGCTGCGACCGCCCCGGGCCGCTCCCTGGGTCATTCCGTGACACTGATACTCTCTTCTTTCGAACGCAATGGGGGAGGGCCCACGTGGTGATTCCCGATATATGGTAAGCAGCAAATCGGTTCCAAAACCGCAAATGAATGGGTTATGTTGTTCCTTGTAATGACATTCTTGCACGGCATCTAGGGGGTATCGAGCCGATGACGATGAGAAAACGTCGAGGAGCATGATCACTGAAATCATCGGTCGGTCGCCCTTTAGCTAAGATAGGTAGACCGAGCTTGGAAGACAAGTAAATATTTAGGAAAATACAATAACTCGGCAGGCAAGGAAAAGCAATCAGGTGAAAGAAAATGTGAATCTAGGTTTCCTAAATTTCTAATAGCTTGCCTTCGTTCCTTCTTTAGTCAACATCTACGATTAGAACGTGCCTTTTCTTCTAGTCTTCTTCTTTCTTCTTTCTTTTTACACATCGGTAGGCAGTGATATAAGTGATAAAGCCATTTTCTAGTGAAGGGTGGTTGGTCGAAAGGGGGCTCATCTCGAAGCATTCGATAGGATAATCGAGTTGTAACGGGGGTTATCGAACTTTCTTTTCCATAATTACTACGTCATATCTAGGTGTACTTGTAACTGCCGTGCCCGCTACTTGGTAGTATACAGCATGTTGTACCACAGCTTCATTGTACGGCCAGGGATAGTTTTGGAACGACATAGCTCCCATCCGATGATTCCTCGCTCGGAGTGTTGAGTTGAAGAGGGAAGGGTTGGTTAGTTTGCCAATGAACTAGGCAGGAACCTGACGGTCTCGGTAGGCTTATTTTCCTGGGACTGATGCTCTCGCATGAAGAAACGCTGGAGAGTGTACACCCGGCAGCCTTCCCTTCCCCTGTCCTCTGTCGATGCTCTGCTAGTAAGCGAAGATCGTACCTACCGGTGATAAAGCTAGCCTTAGACCATGTGAGAGACACGGAGGTGGGTTCAATGCAGTATTCAGAGCCTGCCGTGTCATAAAGTGTAAATCAAATATATCGATTAGGACCGGACCTGTCCTTGTTCGGGCTTCGAAAGCACTGAGAGTATAACTTGCTGGCTTTCAGTTTGCTACCTAGCCCGCGTCTTGAACCTCTTGAGTAGCAACCAGGCTCTAAGAGTCTCTCCGACTATTGTTGGGGACGTACCTGTATGAACTGCACCACATGCCATCAGCAACTTAGTACTATACTTACCGGGTGGCAGGTATGTACCTACCTACCTGGTAGGTACCTAAGCAGCAAGGCGAGACACTAACAGCACGGGCAAGACAACCATCAGAAGACTACTTGTACCCACGGTAGCAACTACCTCCGACAGGAACTCATCCCTCATTATAGAGTGTGACCAGGAAGGAACTGGAAATGTTCAAGCTAGTAAGGTATTCCCAGCAATGTCGGCCCTAAGTTTGGCATCCAAGTGCGGGAATAAAACATCAAAACGCAAGTGACGTTCCGTCTGTGTTGTGCGCAGGAGCAATACCGAGCGTGCATTAGCGCTCCCACCTGACATGGTTGAAAGTGTTGGATACGAGACGCCGAGAAACGGGCTGTTCGTTTGGAGAGCAAGCGCCTCGGGCAAGGGGCACTGGGCCGGAAAGGGTGAGACACAGGCACAACGTGCCTTCTTGAAATTTTCAGCTCTGCGGGCATCGTGCCCCGCCATTTGGACACCCGCGCAGCACCTCTCAGGCAGTTTCTCGCGTGGCTTCCGGGCCCGATTGGAGGGCGTTGTTCGACTTTGGACGCGAGAGACACCAAACGGCATCACACTTGTTGATCGCCGCGCCCTCGGTGGAGCACCTGGACAACACAGCTGTCGCCGGATCAATCGCCAGCCAAACATGCTGTCTCGCTTTTCCGGCCCGACAATGCAGGTCTGCAGGACGGACGGGATGGCGTGGCAAGGCGAATGTATGTTTTCCCCAGGATGATGGCCATCGGGGAGGCGGGTCTTGTCATAAGCTTGCCATTGCCCACCTCCCGCATCCCTTTCATGCGTGTTCTCCCTCTCGGGTTTTGCGATCGAGATTGTGTTGAATGGCTGCAGCATCTTTGAGAGCGGGGTGACCACCTGCATTCAGTACCAATCGGGCTTCAGCTTCGAGGTTCCATGCCGTCGCGCATGACAATTAAACGTTGTATTCCAATCAGCAGGTTCGACGCTGACGGCGCAATTGACCATCGACATAGCCGCGGGCGTGTAACCGACTCAAATACTCCCTTTCCCGCAGCATCGCCTTCCTGATTTCGAAAGGTGGTTGGCGAAGACGAGAATTGGCCGAGCTGGGTTAGGATCCAAGAAGACAAAGCCCGAGAGAGGCGAGCATCTCAGTGGGGTTAAGCTGTTGGCCCAGCTTGCCCAGGTCTCAAAAAGTCGCAAAAGCAGGCTTGGCCCGCCTGATGGATCTGTTTGCAACTTTTGCTCATCCGCATCCACCTCAACGACAACTCGAATTCGACCGAAACTTGATATCGAAGCGGGGCACGACGAAACCACTGCACCCAGGCACTGATCGGAGGATGATGGACGGATGAGATTCCGCCCGGCTTGACAACAACCCTGCGGCCGACCGCACTGTGGCGCGTCCCCCGGAATCCGTTGGGGGAAGACTTCAAGTTACCACGGGCGACATGGCGACCACGACAGGCAGTTCCCCGCCGCCGCAAAAACCATCCTCCTGGCCTTGGAGCGGCCGGAAAAGACGGAATAGTGAGAGCTCACTGACGTCGTTACGAGATTTCGTGACGGGGAGGAGGAACTCGCTTTCGGCGACCGATGTGACGCAACCCAACGTTCTTCGGAAGAAGGCACCGGAGCCATCGGTTCCCCAAGGACGCCCAGGCCCTCTTCCAGAAGCCAAGAAGAAGGCTGATGAGAAGGCCGCAGTGGTTACTCCCGCTGTCGCTGGTCCTTCGAATGGCCCTCAAGAGAAAGAAAACAAGAAATCGCGGTCGCGGTAAGTTTCTTTTTCCATCGCCATCTTCCACGCCCAATCGTCTTGTCGATGGTTTCCCATTTCCCCCACATTGGCTCAAGTTCACCCGTCGTCGTATCGCCATTTGTCGAGTTGGAAATGGCTGATGGGTGGGTGGAACGTTGGCGACCTTTCCCGCTGGGAACCAAGCCCCGCCCCCTGTCAGTCCCCTGTGTTCAGGGATCTCATTGCTGCATTTGGCTCTGGAAATTCTCCATGTGGGAGCCCCTTTTCCCCATGACAGGCCCCAAGATCAACAAGCAGATCGGGCCTGCTGGCAACGCCATGCTTGTTAACCAGCCAGTTTGCTGGGAGCGATGAGCGCGAAGAAGGGGGTCTTCAAGGAAGACAACCGTTTTTTAGGCCAAGACCCATCAGCCCTCACCCAAGACAGACAAGCCGGGGGCGAGGGCTTCATTTCCACCTTTCTTTTCGTGGCGCCATCTCCGTTCCACTCCCAGCAGTCCATCCAAAGCGGTTAGTTAGGTAGGAGGCACGTTGGGCCAACCGAACCTCCAAGCAAGCGCTCAGGCGCCACGGTGCATCGCGTTCCTGCATTGTGCGTGTAATATTTCCCCTTTGAGACGCAGAACATGCAGAAAACGGCTTGACTCGACACTAGAAAGCCTCCCAAGGCTGCAGGCTGCACCCCCGACAGCCGAGTCAAACGCCGGGTCTGGCAGAGAAGAGCAACCAGCGCGATCTTCTGGCGACGTTCATTAAGTGTCTGCCGCCGCGACTTGCGGCTGAGATCTGCATGTCATTTTAAAAAGCCCGACTTGGCCCACCACCCCGTCGCCCCATCACTAAGAGAGCTTGGCTGTCTCCTTTTTCTTTTTATTGTTGAAGAAAGACAAAGAGGAGGAATCACGCTCGTTAATACTAACCTGGAGGGTGGAATATCCGTCTTTGCACAGTCCTCCACCAGCCTTCTTCAACAAGGTCAAACACCGGCATACCTTCTCCGCCTCGGCAGTCCTTCGGTGGTACACTATTAATAACGACGATGACGAGCTGCTAAAACCGCCCCCAGCCCGTCCTCGAAATCCTTCATCTGCCGGCCGGTCCCCAGGTCTCAAACCGACGGCTGCGCCTCCCACTCTCCGCCCACCACGGTCCCGCTTCGACGGCCCACTGGCCGCCATGTACCCCACGGAGAAACAGGAATTTGTGCTCCGGTCGCCGCGGGCGAGCGGAACTCGGATGAGTTCCCAGCCGGGGCCCAGCAGCAGCAGCGGCGGATCCGAGATGGGGCACGCGCCGATGATCCACATGCCGACGGCCCACCCGGGAGACGGCCCGCTACCCGGGGGCCCCGGCGGCGGCGGATACAACACACCGCGGCGGCTGTCCAACGGCAGCACCAGCTCGGTCGCCAGCAGCGCCGTTTCCGGGCGCGATAGCTTCGACGGCCGCGTCCGCGCCGCGTCCATGGCCAGCAGCCAGACTAGCTTCGACGACTTCGTCCCCCGGGGCTCGTTATCCGGCGGGCCCGTGACGTGGCAGACGCAGAACGGCGGGCCCGGCGCCGGCCAGAACTACCCCTGGCAGCGGCCGGCCCCCATCAAGCAGCGGCGCAAGGCCCAGCCGGGGGAGCTCTTTGCCGCGCTGCCGGGCGAGGTGCTGGAGCTGATCCTGGCGGCCCTGCGTAGGCTGCACCTGGAGCCCGGCAGCACCAGCTGTGCGACGTGCTGGATGCGGGATTGCTGCTCGGTGGCCGTCAGCGCCCGCAAGTTTGTCAAGTACGCCCGCGAGGCGCTGTACCAGCATGTGCAGCTGGTTGGGCATGAGGGGCCGGCGATGAAGAAGCGGACGAAGACGACGTATGGCTCGAGGTTGGTGTTGTTGCGGCGGACGCTGAGGGCCAATGCGCATATTGCCGTCATTGTGCGGTCGTTGAAGCCGCCAGCAAGGCCATTTTCGGTTGGGGCCGTCGCGTATAATGATTTGGTTGCGTCGGTGGTGATGGCGTGTCCAAACCTGGAGCGGTTGGTGGGTTATTATCCGACATATGACCACTCCTTTCAGAGGCTATTCCAGGCGCTGTCGACCCGGACGAGGTTGAAGGATATGAATTGGATCCTGGAACCCTCGGTGCAGCAACGGCAGCAGAGGACGCGGTCGCCTGCGCACAACGATCGGTGGGGTCCGGGGGAGCTACAGCCGCAGGAGTCGCAGCTGTTTATGGCGTTTCATGCAAATTGGAGGCAACTAATCACGCTTGTTGTTCACTGCCAGCCAGGGGCAGCATTGAGCCCGGCCAACCTGCTGGAATGTACGATTCGGTCACTGCCCTCGTTGCAAAACTTATACCTCTCGCACCTACCACAAGCCACATTCAACGACACCCACCTCCTCGCCCTCCCTGCCCTCAAAACGCTATCTCTGAGCTACTGCACTGGTGTCACAACAGCAGGCCTCTCCTCGCTCGCAACACGCCGAACTAGCGCCTCGATCCAAACCCTCACCCTCCTCCACATGAACGTCGAGTTGCTCCCGGCCATTGCCCGCATCTTCTCGTACCTCACCGCCCTCCAAACCTTCACCATGGTCCAGACCTACGCCCCCGAAATGCCTCCCGACGAATTCATCATGCTCTTCCCCTACCTCGCCTCGCAATCGCTCCGTAAACTCCACTGGGACATCCCGTACCTCTCGGACACGAGCACGCCCGCCGACGTGATCCTCGCGCGCAGCATCTCGGCGTCCGGCTTCCCCTCCCTCCGCTCGCTCTGCACCCCCAACGACCCCGACGGCCTCTTCCAGGCCCTCTGCATGCCGCGCGAGCGCGTCGATCACCCGGCCGACCGCTACAACACCCAATTCAACGGCACCCCGACCAACGGAACTACCCACCCCTGGAACAGCCACACGCGCAACAACTCCAGCTTCAGCTCGACCCGCACCGGCGGCAGCACCACCGGTCCCAACCCCCCTTTCGCCTCAACCAACAAACCCAACCGCCCCAACAGCGGCCGCGGCACACCCAACAACAACGGCCGCGGGACTCCCAACAATGGCCGGGGCACGCCCTCCTCCCCGCTCTTCCCACCCCCCCACCTACCAGACGCGCTCCTCCCCCGCGCCAACAGCAACCTCCTGCGCGCCCGCCTCGCCGCCCAAGCGCGTCTCGAAGCGGCGCGGCGCACGCCGCGGTTTGCGGTGCGTGTGACGGATGAGAGGGGCGCGCTGGTGGAGACGGTGGCGGTGGGTGCGTTTTTGGGGTGTGTGGGGTCGAGGGTAAGGTATGTGCTGGAGGCGGGGAGTGAGGGTGGTTGGACGGGGGCGACGGATGAGGGGGGCGGGGTGGTGGGGGTGGAGGATTTGATTTGCGGGGATGGGGGGGAGATGGTGGGTTTGGGGTTGGGGGAGGGGGATGGTAGTGGTGGGAAGGAGGGGAAGAAATCGAGGAGGAAAGGGGGTGGTGGTGGTGGTGGGGGGGATGGGGAGAGTGATGTGGAGGGGGTGGGGATGGGGGGGAGGGAGAAGGCGAGGAGGGAGGGGTGTATTGGCAGGTGGAATACTTTTGCTGGGGTGGTGGTGGATAAGAAGGATAAGGAGCGTTGGGGGCATCAGGAGAGGGGGAGGTGGAGGGGGTTGGTGCTGACGTAGAGAGGGGAGGGGAGGGTATGATGTTATGACCTGGGGGAACTATATATATAGTGGCTGACGGTGTATTGTAATATTGTAATTATTTGGATAAGTACCATATTAATGACGACGGCATGAATCTGGAGGTTATCACTCGGTCATCTACAGAACTCGGCTCAGTTTCCTGAATTCGAGATTGAGGGTTAGGGTCGAGTAGGTGATTCTCGGCCGCCGGCTTTATCGGGAAATTCACGGTGGGGACGGACCGAAATCGACGTCATTTTCTTTGCTTGCTCTTCAACTTTCTATTTTCTTTCTGCAACGCCATTGACTGCCCCGTCTGAACTTTATAGCCACGTGGTGACCATTCTTACTGGCGACGAGCAACGCTGAAGTTCCAGAACGATCCAAGTGCTGCTATTTACAACACCCCGGCCTGCTGGCTGCACAAAATGAGACCGTCACTCTTCTCCGGCTCCGGCGGCCGCACTGCCACTTACCTATGCGCCGCCTGTCGTCGAGAGGCGAGAGCCATGCTATCAACCAGGAGCGTAGCAGCACCGATAGCTGCGCAACGAACCCTTCAAAATGCAGCGATACCACCTGCGCAGAGGGCAGCCACCCGGCGCTGGCCCGTCCCGACACAACAAGCCCGCTACACTTCGACCTCCGCCTCTCCAAAACCCGCAGAAACCCCCTCCTCACCCCCCAACCCGTCCACCATCCCAACCTACTACGCCCTCTTCCCCGAAACCCTCCCCGACGGCCCGCCCCCCACCGGCAAATTCCCCATCGACCTCCGCGCCTTGCGAAACGAATTCCTCCGCCTGCAAGCCGCCTCCCACCCCGACTTTCACCACTCCGCCTCCCAAACCTCCCCCACCCCGCCAACCCAAGGCAACACTAACAACAACACCAAATCCGCCGCGCGCCTCCACGCCGAAGCCACCTCCGCACAAATCAACGCCGCCTACAAAACCCTCTCCTCCCCGCTCCTGCGCGCGCAATACCTCCTCCGCGAGCAGCACGGGGTCGATCTCGAGGGGGACGAGGCCGGGTCGCAGGCGGCGCCGGACGCGGAGCTGCTGATGACGGTGCTGGAGGCGCGCGAGGTGATTGAGGAGGCGGAGACCGAGGCTGATTTGGAGGAGGTGCGCGTGGCGAATGAGGTGAGGATTGAGGAGTGTGAGGCCAGGCTGGGGGAGGCGTTGGAGGGGGGGGATGTGCAGGCGGCGAAGGAGGAGGCGGTGAGGTTGAGGTATTGGGTTAATATTAGGGAGGGGGTCAGGGGGTGGGAGAGGGGGAAGCCGGTTGTGCTGCAGCATTGAGTATTGGGCTCTAGCAGGGTGGGAGGGTTGTAGGGAGGGGGGCTGTTGGGAGGGGAGATGGTGTGGTAGAGTTGGGAGCGGTAGCGGAGGTTTGGTTGGGTTGGTGTTCGGATCTGCGGGGAAGGAGGAGAGATCGATGGATTGAACGTTGTGTTTCGCTGCTATGGGCTGTTATCCTAGTTGGCTGGCAATGTGTTAGTGTATCGGAGAGGAAATACCCAACTCGAACAATGTATTATTCAGCCGTGCGTCACCTGGGCAGTCCATGTCGTTGACCCCCAGGCGAAACGAAGGAGATATATTGCTGTGGCCCCGTCGGAAAGACAGAGCATGGGAGAAATGGAAGATGGAAGGGAGATCGAGCATGGTGCCAGGATGATGTCCGCTTATGTGGCTCGCTCACGACATCGTACGATTTTTGCGTTGGCGCATATGGGCCCCGCAGGATTCTCACAACCACAGGCTCAGTGTCAGTTCTGAGCTTTTGGTAAATCTCAGTTCATACTACGTATATGTTCCAACTCGACTGTTTAGAGATTGTAGGGCCAGCCTCTTGGATCATAAATTCCCTACCGTTCGTAGATACCGGTAGTCAAATACCCGACGGCCACAGCGGCTCGGTTCCAAACCAGTAATACAAAGCACCAACATACATCCCACATTAAGTTTTAAAAGGGTATATATTTCCAGGAACGGGTAGGTAACCCGGGCATCTATCGAAAGCCCGGATGGTGGGGGTAGATAAACAACAACAAAAAGTAGTCGAGAAAAAGGCAGGCAGCGTGGTCGAAAAATAGCAAAAGCTCACCGACCAGCCCCCCTCTCAATTCGGTAGTTAGGCGCGATTGTAGTCAGCAGGCCTGGGGAGAGGGAGGGTGGTCCGGTTACGAAATCCCTAATTAAGGATTTGCTCCGAAACCCCGGGGGCTCGAACCTACAACCTTCTTAGTATGGAAGAGGCGAACTACTACCCGGGGTTTAGAGGACCACCGCTGGTAACCACTGAGCCACCCGTTGGGTGGGCGGTGGTCCTCGTTGTAAATCAGGTATACGGACCTAATATATATAGCGCCAACTACCTCACGATGTATGAGAGGGTTGATGAGCATGTACTTAGGTTTCAAAGCCCAGAGAGCTTTAAAAGAATGAACCTAGTAGTAGACGACTTCCACCCCGAAACAATCATGTACCTTACGGAAGATCACCACCAATATAATAAATGAATACATTGTGACATCCCAACCAGGCGCTTGCCCACCAGTCTAAAGCCAACTTCAACCCCAAGCCTATGAACCTAGGGCCCCTCCCATCATCATCCCATACATGTATACCCCTTCCCCCCCTTTCCCCAACCTGTCGGCAGTACTCGATCAGCGATATTTACTTCCACCACCCCCCTTCCACCCCAGTCCAACTCCCGCATTACAGATTACTCCTTAAAAGCCCGCCCACACAATGCAGCAATAGCAGCCGTAGAATTGGCCGTCCCATTCCTCCCATCCAACCCCAGAAAAGTCCCATTTCCACCCCCCCACCCCCCTGGCACAGCCATCTGCACCGGCACCACGCCCCCAAACGGCCCCGTCTCGTTCGCGTTCGCAATCTTGACCAGACACACCCCCGTCATGCTGGCCACCACCCCCGTACACGTCAAATTCTCAGGCACGGCAAACACAAACTCAAACCCCTGATTGACCCGCTCCGGCGCACCCCTCCGCCACAGCCTCATCGCCCGCCCCAGCTCCGTCCCCAACACAGTATCCACCAGGCGCGCCCACGGCGACGACCGCCTCCGCGACACCTTCGACGGCAGCAGCGCCGGCTTGCGCGACGAGACAAACTCGCCCGCTTCCGCCGCCGTCTCCCCCTCCTGATCATCCCCCCCCCCACCACCCGGAATCTGCCTCACCACCTCCAACCGCACCCCCTCCGAGAACCTACCCGTCGCCGACGGATCCAGCACGGCGTGGATGGGTCCCGCGCCGGCGGTGGTGACGACGAAGAAGGTGCCGGACAGGTTGCCGCCGGGGGTGAGTTGCGGGAGGAGGGTGCCCGACAGGCGCATGGCGTGCACGATCATGGCGATGGTGTTGGGGCCCGAGGCGGCGGTGCGGCCGAGGCCGTCGCTGAGGAGGGCGGGGGAGGGGAAGATGGTGGTGTCGGATTCGGAGGCGGTGGCGTCGTTGTTGGGGTTGTCGTTGGTGGGGGGGATGCTGGTTGGGTAGGCGGGGGGTTGGTGGGGTTGGGAGGGGGAGGGGGCCGGGAAGCGGACGCGGAGGTTGGGCGCCGCGGCGGGGATGATGCCGCCGAGGATGCCGAGGGCGGTGCCGTTGCCGCCGGCGTCGCCGGTTACGACGGTGACTTTGCCGTGGGCGGAAACGAGGGTTACGAGGGTGAGGGCGAGGATGAGGATGTTGCACAACATATTGGCGGATGAAATTAGGGAAATAAAGACTGGTAAAGACTGCACGAAAAGGACTGACGGGCTAGCGTCAAGGAAGAAAAGGGGGAAGGAAACGAATAAATCGTTTTCCTGTGAAATAGACAACTGAAGGAAATGCGAGTTGGTGTTGGAGAGCGAGCTTGCAATGGCGGTGGAAGCTAGATCCCATTCATACAAGTAGGAACCCATCATACACCGCGAGATCACGCCATCGCCGTTCACGATATGCCTCCAACACGGTATATTTCCCTCAAGGATGTGTAGTTGAGACTGTGCTCTTCGCAGGAGTCCAAACACTAGCGGCGTCGCGGTCAGCTCTCGAGAGACGCGCTGGCGACCTCGACGATGAGCTGTAAGTTTAGCCCGTGGTGTTGGCCAAGGCTACCGACAGGCCGGGACCAATTGGACCAGAGCAGAAGGGGTCACAGGCGAGGCGGTGTCTCTCAACGGCAGCAGAGTGGTCCCTGGCGCGCCGGCCTTTTTGGCGGCCCCCTAGCCCTTGAAGAGGGTCGCCCTGAGCTACAAAGAGTGCAAATGAGAAGCGTTCTGGAACAGGATGCTGCAGAACCCGGGAACATGGGCAAGCGAATGGGCCATTGGTAAGAGAGGACTGATAAACAGACCACTGGCTCCTATTCAAGTTCAGCAAGAGCATTAAGCACATCACGCCAGGGAAACTTAGGCTTGTTGTGAAGCAGACCGAGGAGCCAGGAAACGATCAAAAGTTGCAAGGTGGGTAGCCCAACAAAACCAGTCGGCACCAAAATATCGACACTGAAGCAGAGGGAACCCCTGGTTGTTGTTTTGGCGAAGTTCCCAACTGGTCAGAACCAACAAGCAGGAAGCGCTCATGCACGCGCTTAGGGTACTGCATGCGGAAGCCGACGAGTGGATGCCACGTGTATTATGTGGTCAGGGTCAATTACAAGTCCACTTGCTTTTTCTCATTTCGAGAGCACTGAGGACAGTGTGAAGGCTGTAAGCGCCGCAACGATACTACCTATGTTGATGTAAGGAACTTGGAGAGGTCCATTCTCTTTCTGGGTACAAGGTACGAGACCGGGAGTGGATGGAAGCTTCACGGTCTTGGCGAGCTAGGCTCCCCCACAACCCCGCCATACCCCACCGACCGGTGCAGCCTCCAACACAGCGAACCCCATCTCCAACTCAGCCTTACACAGCTGCCGTAGGCCTACCAGACCGACCGTTTTCTGCTTCTTGTCACCCGCTTCTCACAACCCATTCTGGAGCAACACGAAAGCTTAGCTTCTGAATCCAGGCGGTGACACGTCCCTGGCCGCCACAAGATCGCGATGGCGTCGCCTCAGGTAGCGGCAGCGCTGGAGGAGGCTGGCAAGTCCCAGGACGTTGCAGGGTACCTCAACATCCTTGAAGACACCAAGTCAACTCCCAACCCAGACAGCTTGGCCGCCGACTTAACAGCCTTCATCGACGCCGTCCTCACCGGCAACCTTGGCCTCGTCAACACGCGCACCCTCGTGACCGACTTCATCGCCGCCCTCCGCGCCCTCGACAACCACGACCTCTGGCTCCAAGTCGGCCAACATGCCATCCGCACCATCCCCACCACGGCCCTCTCCTCCTCCCTCCTCGAACAGTCCGCCGCCCTCCGCGAGCTCGTAGCCACAGCACACGAAGCCAACGAAGACTTCCTCGACGCCGCCAAGATGCTCTCCGACATCCCCCTCGACAGCTCCCAACGCCGCGTCGGCGACGCCGAAAAGGCCGCCATCTGGGTGCGGATCGTGCGCAACTACCTCGAGGTGGACGACAGCACGACGGCGGAGCGGTACCTGAACAAGCTCAAGAACGTGATGCACGACGTGGCCGACGCCGAGCTGAACCTGCACTTCCGGCTGTCGGCCGCGCGCATCCAGGACTCCAACCGCCAGTTCCTCCAGGCCGCCAAGAGCTACCACGACATCAGCTTCTCCCCCGCCATCGCCGAGGACGAGCGCCTGCACACCCTGGCCATGGCCATCAAGTGCGCCATCCTGGCCCCCGCGGGTCCCCTGCGCGGCCGCGCGCTTGCTCAGTTGTATAAGGATGACCGGTCGGCGGGGCTGGAGGAGCATGGGATTCTGGAGAAGATGTTCTTTGATCGGCTGTTGAGTACTGCCGAGGTGGATAAGTTTGCCCAGGGCCTCGCCCCGCACCAGCTGGCCAAGACGTCGGACGGGTCGACGGTGCTGGCCAAGGCGGTGGTGGAGCACAATCTGTTGAGCGCGAGCAGGCTGTACAGCAATATTGGGTTTGACGAGCTGGGGTTGTTGCTCGGGCTGGACGGGCAGAAGGCGGAGGATACTACGGCCAGGATGGTTGAGCAGGGGCGGCTGGTCGGTTCGATCGACCAGATCGATAGGATTATATGGTTCGAGGGCGGCGACGCGTCGGGGGAGAAGGGAAGCGGCCGGGCAGAGATAGCGGTGGGCAAGGAGAAGCGGCGGTGGGACGCGAACGTGCAGGCCCTGGCCGAGGATGTTGAGCGGTTGACGGATGCGCTGCAGGCCGAATTCCCAGAGTTCGTGGCCGCTCAAATCGCGGCATGAATGAATGTATTGCCCGTCAGGGGACAGTAAAGTTATCTAAGCGGGAGTGGATAGATCCCGCCATTCCGCTGTTAACCACTGTGGGCCTAACAGCTGGATAAATAGACATAATCACGACTAACGAATAAATCCATCAACTCCTAGTAACCCTGAATCCTGTCCGTGCCCATGTTCCCCTCTTACGCGGTATCTTGCGAGCCCCAAAACTCCCGAACGCCAGCCAGCCCGACCCAGCACCAGCCCTCTATCCCAACCATGAATCTTTGCATCTGATCCAACTAGTCCAGATCCGCATGGCGCACCACCACATACCCCTGGTTGATCGACTTAGGGTCCCCAACCTCCTCCTCAAACTTCTTGTCGTCGTCCTTAAAGAGACGCCTCCGCTTCTGCGGCCGCTGCGGGCTGTTGACTTTCTCCCTGGCCAGCAGGCTGACCAAGCAGATGCCGATCTTATTCCCAATCATGTCGTAGCCGTCGGGGGTAAAGTGGATATGGTCGTCCCAGTACTTCTTGCGGTCGGACTCGGGCATGGAAAAGTAGGGGATGACGGCGTGAAGGTCGTAGACATAGCTGTTAGAACGAGTTTGGTTAGTGCCGATTGTCAGGAGGAGGAGGAGGAGGGAAGGATACAGACTCACAAATTTTCGTGTTGATAACTCTTGATAAGTTTATTCAGCAGGTTGCGCTTGGCGTCGACCCGTTGCCTTACTGTCGGTGTCATGATCCCCGCCTCGGGGACGGTAAGAGCCAGGACCTTGCAGCCGTGAGAGAGCGGGACCTTCCAGACTTCCTGGAGCGATTCGAAAATCTTGTTCGCAGGAAAGCCCATGCCGATGTCACTGTTGTGGTTGGGTTAGTGTCGTTTCCGTGCCCGTGTGACGAGGGACGGAGCTTACTTTGTCCCTCCCAATATAATAGCCCAATCGTATGGTTTCTCATCACCTTCCTTGTTGTTTTCCTTCTTCTTCGGCGGGGCGACTGGAACACCGCAGCATTAGCAAATCCGAACCACATGGAATCCCGACCTCAGCCTAGCCCAGGAGGATCACCCACATTGCGCCTTGATCCGCGTCTGAAAGCCGTGTTCGACCGTCGCCCCGGATACCCCATCCTCGACCGTGACTACGCTAAGGTCGGGGTACGCCATCGATACCATGGTTTCCAGCATTTCATTGTACGGGTGGTGGACCGCGCCCCAGGCAGAGTAGCCGGCCGTGAGCGAGTCGCCGAAGCAGAGGATTCGGAGCCGCGGAGGGGACGTCATCGTAGCGAGCAACGAGCGCGCATGCGCCGAAGTGTCGTGGAGCGGGGGTTGTCGACGAGCAGAGGGACGTTATACTGATCGATGGAGGAGTGGCACAGGCGAACGGCGCCCCGGGAGAGAAATGGGATTCAATGAGCAAAAGAGTTGTCTACCTAACATAAAGTGTTCGTGTTTGAAAGAGTCACGGGTGAGATGGTCTGTCTTGACGTGCACGGGGCTGAGGCAGCTGGCTGGTGGGGGTGGGGCGTCAGCCCAGTGCGGCCCTGCTTGCCTGCCCCATTCACCGCTGCTGTGGGGTTTCCAGGCGGGCCTGGGTCCGCCCGCCTGGGAAAGGGAAGCAAACCACCTTGCCACCCAAGTGGACGTGCGGGACGTGATTTGAGACCAGGAGAAAGAGATGGCGAGACGGGTGTCCGTTTTCTGAACAAAACAGAGGGTTATTTACATCTGAAATAATAAATCACTAGTGTTGGACCAGCGCCTTCGGAGCCCAGACCTGTTGCGCCACGAGAGATAGCTTGAAGAGTTGCGTGGATGCTAGGATGTTCAGGGAGTTCAGCTTGAGCTTCTGGTGAGATTCCGGGTGTTAGCTGCCCTCGAAGGCCAGCCTGGCTACACTCAGAACAGTCCTGAAAAATAAAACAGAGTTGAGGCATCTTAAAACCCACAAGACTTCGAGCTGGCTATCGCACGGATTATCTGCGAGCCAAATCCAGGTGCCTGTGTTGCCAAGGCTCGGTCGGATGAGCGTGCAGCGAACTGCCGTGCTCGGCGGCCGATTTTCCCTCCAATCCGCCGAAGCGGAACGGCTATCGTTCCCTGGCCCCGGCCGAGACCACCGCTGCAAAGCGCAGACCAAGCCTAAAAGAAGGAGTTTCAGGGGAGCTTCGCCCAATCATCAAGCCCCCAATGGAACTGATGACAGTGGGCAATTGACGATACCGGCGCCGACTCCGCAGTGTGGTCCGGAGCGACAATATAATGCCTTGGACACCCCCGAGCCCACAATTCGCCTTGCACTTTGCTATTGCTTGTGCAGATAGGTAGAATTGGATGCCGACTGTCAGGTTTGTGATTTGTGAAGATGGCAAAGGTCTTTAGCGCAGAGGAAGGCAAGCCCCCGCAAACCCAGCACCAACACCAGCAGATTGCACACACCGACACAAACTTACTAACACCCCTTCTTCCGCTTGTTCAGTCGCGAAACACACTTCCCCAGAAAGCTGCTGGGTGGTCCTCCACGGCAATGTCTACGACGTGACCGACTTCCTCCCCGAGCACCCCGGCGGATCCCGCATCATCCTGCAGCTCGCCGGCCGCGATGCCACCGCCGAGTACGACCCGATCCACCCGCCGGGCACGCTCGAGGAGAACCTCAAACCCGAAGCCAAACTCGGCGTAGTAGACGCGGACAGCCTCAAGCAACTCCAACGCCAGGCCGCGCAGGGCCGACCCCAAGACGACGAACCCAAAACCCCTCCCCCACCGCTCGACACCCTCCTCAACCTCGACGAAATCGAAGCCGCCGCGACCTCCCAAATCTCCAAAAAATGCTGGGCCTACTACTTCTCCGCCTCGGACGACCTGCACACCAAAACCCTCAACAACCTCGCCTACCGCGCCATCCTGCTGCGCCCCCGCATCTTCATCGACGTCACCCACGCCAACACTAGCACCACCCTCCTCGGGCACCGCGTCTCCACCCCCCTCTACGTCTCCCCCGCCGCCATGGCCCGCCTGGCGCACCCCGACGGCGAAGCCGGCATCGCGCGCGGCGTCGCCCGCTTCGGCGCGCTGCAGCTGGTGTCGCACAACGCGTCCATGACGCCCGAGCAGATCGTCGCCGACGCGGCCCCGGGGCAGCTCTTTGGCTGGCAGCTGTATGTGCAGACGAACCGCGCCAAGAGCGAGGCCATGCTGGCGCGCATCGCGCGCATGCCGGAGCGCTACAAGTGTGTGGTGCTGACGCTGGATGCGCCCGTGCCGAGTAAGCGCGAGGATGATGAGCGCGCGGCGTTGGAGGTGCGGGGGGTGGTGGAGGCGGCGAGGTCACCGGCGGTGGTGGGGGAGGGGGGGAAGCCGGCTGTGGATGCGGGGGTGGGGAAGAAGTTGTTTTTTGGGACGGCGGCCGATTTGACGTGGGAGACTACGCTGCCGTGGCTGGTGAAGCATACGGCGCTGCCGATTGTGCTGAAGGGGATTCAGACGCATGAGGATGCGTTCCTGGCGGCGCGGTACGCGCGGAAGCATCCCGGGACGGTGAAAGCTATCATCCTGTCGAACCACGGCGGCCGCTCGTTGGATACCTCGCCGCCGGCGGTGCACACGTTGTTGGAGATTAGGAAGTACTGCCCCGAGGTGTTTGATACGATAGAGGTTTGGGTGGATGGAGGTGTTAGGCGCGGGACGGATATCGTCAAGGCGCTGTGCTTGGGCGCAAAGGCGGTGGGTGTTGGGCGAGCGGCGCTTTGGGGGCTGGGCGCCGGCGGTTGGAAGGGCGTTGACCGGACGTTTGAGAGTGAGTTGCCTTTCTTCTACTGTTGACTTGATTTCTTTACGATTTGATTGCTGACATTCGTTGGTCTAGTTCTACAAGGTGAGATCGAGACATGTATGAAGATGATGGGTGCCAAGGACTTGTCGGAGCTCGGGCCTCGCTTTGTGAGTCTTGATCCCATCTTCGCTAACCCTTCGTCCGAAGCTGACTCCTCAACCCTAGATTAACACCCGTGCGGTAGAGCGAGATATTTTCGACGGCGACGCTGGCTTGGACCGGTCAGGGCTCTGGACGTCCTCCCGCGCCAAGCTCTGATCATATCTGACTGTGCCTGCCAAGATTGCGGGGAAGGGCGATCTTGGTCTTTCGACATCTTTTTTCAAGCCTCGGCGTCAGCGTCTTTGACATGTGGACGGGGTGGGCCGGTCTTTGCGGGGAAGCTGGGGCCCCAGCCGATCTCGGTTTCGTTCCAAGATGGAGATTCTTGGTCGTTTCTTGGATATGTACATGCATACCGTCGTTGCAGGGAGCGGGGAATCTCGAAGAGTTGTTTTGGGCAGGAAATGCTGCAGTTATATTGTGGGTTGGTGCCACCGTCTTGTGCCGATGGTTATAGATGGGGTTGCCACAGACATGTGATGTGCCCCCCAAGACTCTAGCTAATGGCAGTTATACACTTCCATTATATGATACGAATTGAATTGCATGTAAGAACAACAGCCTCGCCAGTTCTTTACACAGGAGGGCTGGTTTCGGGATTCGACCCTTTAAGTTCTGACAACGGGGCCAATGACCATCTGGAAGGCGCAGCACGCCGATCTAGAGTGTAACAGTGTGAGGTGTGAGACCTTGCATATGCAGCTATGTGGCGAGGCGTTCTTAGTTGTTCTGGACGGCCTCGGTCAGCGTGTGAGTGTCAGTCAGTGCCGTCCGACTGAACGAGACAATCTTGCCCCGTCTGATGCCTCGAGATGACCCGGCCTCGGTGTAATGTTACTCATATTGATGAATACCAAACACTAAGAGATACGAATACGTCGAGGGTCGGCACTGTTTGAGTGCAACGGTTGCAGTATTACCGAGTACTCACCCTTGAAACGGGGTGTTGACTGTTCGAGGCGACATTTCGATGCTCAGGTTGATCGTGGGTCTCCGCTGGAGGTGCCCCTTTCCCAAGAAAACCCCCGTGAAGAGCGTTCGCTTCGTTGCGGAACGCTCTCGAAACAATCAGCCTTTGGCCGCCGATTGGTTCCTCGGCTTTAATTTGGAGTCGTCGCCGTGGCCAGTCACGACGGTTCAGTGGATGCGCCGTTGTTGTGTGGTGAAGGGGACAACGGCTGAAACCAGCAAAGGGCTGCCTCTGCGTTTGTGGCTTTCATCAGCCCCCCACAATCGGCCATTCAGCAACAGGAAGACGATTTGCGCGATGATCTGGCGATTTCGAGGTTGACTGTGCCTCGTTATTCCTGGGTCCCCTTGCTGTCCTGACTCGGTTGACACGGTTGCCGCATGAAACCCCAGATCCAACTCGGCTCAAATTTCCGAAAGGCTCCATCTGCCCTCAACAGCTCCCTCCGCGCCGAATCACATCATGTCATGAGCTTTTTTTTTGGAGGTTTGAGTGGAGTAGAGTGTTAATCTGTTGGTTGGCGAACTTTTCCAACCGAAAGATCTGGTCGATAAATGGCGGGCCATTTCCGCTATTACGACGGTCAATATTGTTTCGAGGCGTCCGAACTCTGGTTGACAGGAACGGCCCGTTTTCCATGTTGGGTCGGTGTTGGTCGCGTCGGCTTTTGCACATGCAAAAAAAATGTTTCCTCGGGGTCGGGTCCCATCTGACGAAATAGCTGAATGTTGACTGGGTGAGCCTCATCTTGGCCTGCAGTCGGCACCCCCTCAGTACGAAGTACCGCAACTCAAGTCTCCAATAATGCCAATCCTCTAACGTCTTGTTGGGCGCTGCAAGACCACAAATTTTCATGTGCTCCATTTCCATCCTCAAAGATGCCGAGGAGCTGGCCTAAGCCGACAAGGGTGGGAGCGGCATCCCTGGAGCACCCCCCGGCACAAGAGGGGCATCACTGCAGCACGACATGATTTCCTTCGCGCGTTCTTCTTCGGGAAGTCACGCCCGGCATACCGGCAGCACAGCGACGGTTGCACAGAACGTTTTTCTGGGTTTCAATTTCCATTCCACGAGTCTGACGGTTTGCTAATTGCAAGCATCATTGTTAGGCCATCACGCAACGCCGACAGGGCGTAAACAAGACGAGGTAGGCAGTTAGCGGCTACCGCAGACGCCGTGGCGCCGCCTGTGCAACGCCTAATCCGATCACGACTTGCAGATCGAGGCGCCACAGACAAAGCATCGACAGACCGAAAACCGGTTTAAGCATGTTCGAGTCGTGTTCCCATGGCCCAAGGCGGGAACTTCTGACGCCAGCAAGCGGGCATGCAACTAGTCTACATCCGGCATTGCGCACGATGGTCAGCATGTGCTCTGGAGGGTTCCCCGCGTCGTCGACAGACATCATCCCCACATCCTCAGCGCCAATGTCAAAGACGAGGATTATTCTCTCGGCGTCTGGGGCGTTGTGGGAGTGTCAATCCCATGCGGAGTTTTCCCCGCAATATCGCTTGGGCCAGGCCCATCCCCATGAAGCCAAGAGTGTTCCCCGAGGCCGCCAAGTTTTCTCTGAGTTGATGGCTTGTGATCGTTCCCAGTTCACAGCGACTAAGTACAGTCACGACAGGTTTCTTGCCATTCAACGACAGAGGGATAGACAACAGCTCGGGGACTGTAACGTTGGGCATGCTACGTTATGGAACTGCTGCAAGTGAACTCGACAATTTCCGGCCCTTTTTGGAGCATATCCCCGTGTAGGGTTAGGGTTTTACGCCTGCTGTTCCCGGCCCCCTGACGGAGATGCAGTTCGGACGACCTGCTCGATAGGGGTAAGCGGCCGGCGATGTGTGGCCCGCATTGGGAGCCAATAGCTGGGGTAAGTGGGTTTCCGCCCTCGTGCGCGACTGCTCGTTTGTTCGACATTTCGGTGGTGGCAACAAGGTTGCTCCTTTCTTTCATCTCTCACGCGGAACCGATGATCGAGGCCCCCATGCATCCATCGCCCAGCCTGCCGGCCTTCCCACCTTCCATGGAACCCCTGTTGGCCGCTAGTTGGGGGTTCCCAGGGAGGGAGACATTGGACCCTGCTTCCTCCCAAATTCCCGACCACTAGTTCGTCCCAAGAATTTCCATCTCTTATAAGTGCGCGACCCTGTCCCGTTGCCCGCGCCCACCCTTTGCTTCTATCTCATGCCGATCCTCTCCCTCGCCCGTCCCTTCGACGACACTTAACTTATTCGGTCCTTACTCTTCGGGTGAGAGAACCGGTATCACAACACCACTACCCAGCCTTCATCCGAGCAACGCCACGATGAGCGACGTCGATAAGTCCGGCGTTGCCCAGGCGGAGAACGTCTCGGGCAACCCCCGGAGGCGCGGCTGCTTGGGTCACTGCGCCAAGTTTTGGTGGGCGTATTTGATCGTTGTCATCATTATTGTTGTCGTGGTTGTGCCTGTGGTGTAAGTGACAAATCCCGTGTCATTGCCGTACCAGCCATGCGCCGTATACTAACCACGCCGTTAGCCTCTTGGTCGGCGTTCCCAAGATCGCCCAGCAGAAGCTTGATGATGCCGAACTAGTCCTCAACAGCCTCGTCGTGACCAACACGCAGGGCAAGAACCTTACCATGACGCTCAGCAGCACCATCAAGACCGATGGTTCCGTCCACGCCGACATCGACGCCTTTGAGGGCATCATGTACCTCGAGGACCACGAGCCCCACACTCCATTCGCCAAGATCAAGTTCCCCCCGACCACTGCCGACGCTCTCCAGACGGTCAACGTCACCCAGTTCCTCCCTATCGACGACGTCAAGGCCTTGACCATCTTCAACACTTGGCTGCTTGCCAACCAGACGCTGCGTGTGACTGTCCTGGGCGACACCAACGTTCGTGTCAAGGGCATCTCGCGATCTTATCCCGTCACCTTTAAGAAGACGGTTTCTACTCCCGGTACGCAACTTTTATCCGTAGGCTTTTTTTTTTTTTTTTGGCAGTTAGGCCATGTACTGATATAATGCTGCCCCCAGGTCTTCGCTTGCTGGAGGGCACCGTTGTCAACCCGACCTGGATTGGCCTGGAGCCGGATGAGAGGGGCAACAACATGAGGGCCACCACCATCATCCCCAACCGCTCCGTTGTCTCTTTCGAACTGGTAAGCCTTTCAAACAAAAGCCTAACGCCCCCCCTAGCCAGCCACTAACAAGACCCAGGGCAACACCACGTTCCACAACTACCTCCTGGGCGAGGAGGTCGGCACCGTCTTCATCGACAACCTCACTCTCCGCCCCGGCATGAACGAGTACGCGATGCGCGCGACGGTCAAGAACGAGGCCGTCATCAACGCGCTCGGCCAGAAGCCGTACTGCGAGCAGAAGGGCGTCCTGCCGTTCCAGATCCGCGGAAAGACGGTCATTAATCATGGCCAGCCGCTGCCCTACTTCGCCGACGCCCTCGCCGCCCACAACCAGACCATCGACATCCCTATTGGGGAGGCCGTGAACAAGTCCCTGGGCGTCGTCGTGCCCTGCGGCGGCTTCGGCGGTGGTGGTGACAAGAGGTCGAGCCTTCTGTTCTAAGAGTCTGAGGGGCTGTTTGTTATTCGCGTCTTAATATTTGGGTTTTCTGCGTGCGCCGTCGGCGGGGATATATTATTCTACTATGATGATGATGGGAGATACCATGAGCTAAGGGTCTATGTTATGGGAAGCATATGGCGCGAGTTTCTGCGTCCCGGCTGCCTGGGGCAGTGGGTGACGAGATGTTCGGGCTGCCAGAGACGGATAGGCAAGCATGTAGTTAGTATTATGCACACGCAGGACACGGCAGAGCGCCGGTTCCCAGCGAGGCAATACCATGCTGGAGATCTCATGAATGCCGTCCCGCTGTCTGTGCGCGAGTCTTGAAGTGCCGGCTTGGCGAGGTTGTGAAACGCCAAGCTGAGATGCGGCGGGTGCTTATGGCGTGAAACAGGTTCGGGATGGCGGTCCGAGAAGTGATAGAGTGGCTTGAATGAAGCAGTTGATCCTTGGATAGTAAACATGTACATCGTGAACTGGAGAGTCGTGTGTAAATATGACTGTTTCAACTGATCCTTCTGTAGTCGGGTATCACACAAATGTACCGGAGTTTGTATCATACATAGCTTCTCCTCCCTACATGCCCCTCACTTCCTCTCGCAAATCTTCACCTCCCCATAACACGCATCACGTATCCCACCTCCCCTTCTTCCTCCCTGACGCTCCCCCAACCCCGGGCGTCCCAGACCTACTCCCCCCAGCCGAGCCGGCCCCACCGCCAACCGAAGCAGCAGCAGCAACAAACTCAACCGCCTCCCCCCGCCCGCGCTCCCTCGCCTTTGTCTCCCGCTCCTGCGCCTTCCTCAACGGACCACGATACGCCCACGCCGGAAAACACGTCGGATCCCACACCCCCGCGCTAAGCACCGTCGCGTACTGGTCCACCCCCCTTCCAACTCCTCCCTCCCCCTCAGCACCACCACCACCGCCCCCCATCTCAACATCCCCATCCCCCCCACCATCCTCACCCCCAAACTCCGTCCCCACCCCCACAAACCCCAACAACCGCTCCACCACCGCCGGATTCGCCATCCCCGCCGACTGCGCGAGCCTCTCATTGAAGTGAACACCGCGCGTGCGCTTGAGGCGCAGGAAGGTGTCGAACTTGGCTGTGAGCGCGTCGAGGCCGGGGGGCGGCGAGCCCGGGGGTGAGGGCGGGATGTCCATGTTGGGGATGGCGGGGAGGGTTAGGTTGTGGAGGAGGGTGCGGGTGCGGGTGTAAGGGGAGGGGGGGCGTTGGGAGGGGTTGGAGGGGTCGGGTTGGGGGGAGGGGGCGGAGAGGAAGGCGAGGTCGATTTCTTCTTCTTGTTGTTCTTCGGGGTTTTGTTCGTTGGCGTTTGTTGTTGTCGGGGGTGGAGGGCGAGAGGGACCGAGGGTTGGGCCTAGTGCTGGGCCGGGGGCTGGACCTGGGGCTGGGGCTAGGGCTGGGGCTGCAGCTTGTGGTGGAGGGTGTGTTGGTGTGGATGAGCTGGTGGTGGTAGGTTTTGGTTCTGCGAGGCGGTTAGCGAGATTGATACGGGTGATGATGGCGCAATGGCTGCATACTGGGTGCAGTTTGGGTACTTGGAGTTGGCGGCTTGGTTTCTGTTTTCGGAGGCTACAGGATGAGATGTTAGCATGCTAGAAACATGAGGTAGCAGTGGTGTTGATGAGTATGAATGAACTTCTTACCACATCAACCGGCGATTGGACCTCCTCATCCTCATCGCTACTGTCGTACTGAACGAGACCCGTCATGTTTACAGGTTTTAGAATATTACTAGAAACAAACGTGCTCCAGTTTATTTCATGGTAATTGATGAAAAAGCCGGCTTGTTTTCTTTTGAGTTGATCAAGAAGGGTATCACGTGGGGAGCTTGGCGTTGAGCCCGATTGATGTGTGCAGCCTGGCTAGTCCCATGCCTCAGGCAGCGGGACCAGGCTTGGCACTCAGCCGTCAGCCAGGCGGGAAGGCAGCACTGGGACGCGAAGCTACAGGAGCTCCAGCCTCACCCCAACTGCACTGCAAGCTTCCCTCCAACCCACCCAACCCAACCATCACCAAGAATAAAACGACGAGTTCGCACGCCTAATCGAGACTTCTGATTGCGATTAGTTGCGTCAACCTCTGAATTTGCATCGCCCGTTCAATTTATCA
This sequence comes from Chaetomium tenue, assembly GCF_020726465.1. Taxonomy (NCBI): domain Eukaryota; kingdom Fungi; phylum Ascomycota; class Sordariomycetes; order Sordariales; family Chaetomiaceae; genus Chaetomium; species Chaetomium tenue. Next base: position 2,220,459 of record NW_027117333.1, on the reverse strand, counting down.
GCCACCCCGCAACCATGGACCACCGCCCGCAAGCTTGGGGTCGTGTACGTTCCCCCCATCATTGCCCCCCGCTTGCGACCACTACAGCCATGCTAACCCAGCACAGCCCAGAGACGATGTCTACGGTGCCTACGATGCTTCCTACCTCCACACCGACGGCCCCAAGACGGCGACACAGTCGCCCATTGTTACCGGCACCTCAGTCATCGCCATCAAGTTCAAGGACGGCGTCGTCATAGCGGCCGATAACCTGGGTACGTCCCCCCTCCTCCCTCTCCAAGCCACCCACCCCCAACCCACCACTAAACAAACCACCCCAAAACTAACACCCACCCCAAACAGCCTCCTACGGCTCCCTAGCCCGCTTCACCGACGTCAAGCGGCTCCGCACCTTCCTCTCCACCTCGGTCGTCGGCTTCGGCGGCGACGTCTCCGACATGCAGTTCCTCGACCGGCACCTCAACGAGCTCGCCATCGACGAAGCCTACGAGCACGACATCGTCAGCACGGGGGCCGAAGCCGACCAGCCGACCGGCTCCGCCGCCGGCCAGCTCAACGCGGCCAACCTGCACAAGTACCTGGCCAAGCTGATGTACCGGCGGCGCAGCGACTTCGACCCGCTGTGGAACCAGGTGCTGGTGGCCGGGTTCGACGCGCAGGCGAAGCCCTTCCTGGCGTCGGTGGACCTGCGCGGGACGACCTTCACGTCGCCCTCGCTGGCGACCGGGTTCGGGGCCATGCTGGCGCAGCCCATCATGCGGCGGTTCGCGGCGACCGAGGAGGACGCCGCGCGGCTGACACGGGATGAGGCTGTTAATGTGGTGAAGGAGTGCATGAAGGTGCTCTTTTATCGTGATGCCCGCTCGTTGGACCGCTATAGCATTGCGGTGGTTACCAAGGAGGGGGTGGAGCTGAGCGAGGATGAGCAGCTGGAGAAGCAGAGCTGGGCGTTTGCGGAGCGGATTCGTGGGTACGGCACACAGGTTGTGTAGAGGTAGATCGGGTGGACGGGCTAGGCAGAGGGTAGCATGAAATTCACGAGGCTAGATCTGCTTTGACCTTTTGTGGCAGCGCTTGCATGTCTGGTTGGGAAAACGTGAGTGCCAGGTGTCATGGCTAGGCTCCAGTGACCAAACCCAACCAAAATCTCTGCAACACCAAAATCACGATAGATCCTTTGTGGCAGTCCATAACAAGTATATTGCTGCGTTAAATGGCTCGTCCGCCATAATGGCTCCTCGCTATCGCTACCGCTACTTTTGCACACTAGGCCAACCGATGCTGTTTTGCCAGACCCAAGCCTTCGCGGCGCCATGCGCGGATCCATGGCTGCCCCCCAATCCCTTACGTCGACTCCTAGCCAGCGGATGGACGGTAAGATAGGCGATATTACTAGTACATAACAAGGGGCCTTACTGTCCAAAATGGACGGCCGGCAGGGCTCTCCGTATCTCTGAACCGCTCCGCAGCTCTCCCAACAGCACCCATCAGCCGCTTCACTCCACAGTCACCGACTTGGCGAGGTTGCGGGGGAAGTCGACGTTGAGGCCCTCCATGACAGCGAGCCAGTAGGCGATGAGCTGCAGGGGGATGACGTTCAGGATGCCCTGCAGGACGTCGACCGTCTTGGGGATCTCGATCTTCTCAGCCTGGCTGGCCGTGAACTCGTCGTCATCCGGGTTGCAAATCACAATAGGCTTTCCACCACGGGCAACAACTGGAGAGCACAATGGTTAGCAGGTATTATCTTTAAGCTTGGGGACGCGCGTGGACAAACCTTGTTGGTAGGCATTCAGACTCTTCTTGAAGATATCGTCGCGGGTCAGGATCATGATGATGGGCAGGTTCTCGTCCACCAGGGCGAGGACACCGTGCTTGAGCTCACCGCTCATGACAGCCTCGCAGTGCAGGTAGCTGATTTCCTTGATCTTGAGGGCACCCTCCAGCGCTGTGCTGAACTGGCTACCGCGACCAAGGAGCAACAAGCTCTTCTGGTTCTGGAACGTCTTGGCGCACAGCTGCTTGATCTTCTGATCCTGCTGCAAGATCGACTTGATCTGGTCGCTGATCTTGCTAAGACCCTCCATGATCTCCTCGCGCCGCTTCGTCTTGGAAGCCCGGTCCTCGCTAAGCGACAGGGCGAACATGACCATGGCGATGAACTGGGAAGTGTACGCCTTGGTCGAGGCAACACCGATTTCGGGGCCGGCGTTGACGTGGACACCACAGTGGGTAAGCAGGGAGATGCTGGAACCGACCACGTTCACTATACCGACGGTCAGGGCTCCGCGCTCCAGGCAGTACCTCAGCGCCATGAGAGAGTCAGCTGTCTCGCCGGACTGGGACACGAACACGCAGGTGTCATCCCTGAAGACGGGCGCCTGGCGATCGAGGAAGTCGGACGCGAGTTCGACAGCGATCGGGATCTCGGCGAGCTCCTCAAAGACACCACGGACAGCCATGCAGCTGTGGTACGAGGTACCGCAGGCGATGAAGATGATGCGACGGCACCGGCGGATCGTGCTGATGTAGTTGCGCAGGCCACCGAGCGTCACCGTCTTGTTGCCGATGTCGAGACGGCCACGCATGGTGTTGATGACGGACTCGGGCTGCTCGAAAATCTCCTTCTGCATGAAGTGGTCGAACTTGCCCTTCATGATCTCCTGCAGCTCGAGCTCGAGCGTCTGGATGGTACGGACATTGCTGCTTCCGTCGGCCTTCTTGAGACGGTGAATGTTGAGCGAGCCCTCGTGGATGTGCGCAATGTCGTCGTCCTCCAGGTACATGACCTTCTTGGTGTGCTCGACGATGGCCGAGGGGTCCGAGGACAGGAAGAACTCGGTGGGCATCGGGAGACCGTCGTCCGTCATGAACGCGCGCGACTGCGAGCGGTGCAGGAGCGACTTGTCGGCAGCACCCAGAAGGCCGGGCGACAGAAGGCCGCCGGAGCCCGCCGACTTCTTCAGCGCGACATTCTGGGCCGCTGTCTCGGCGGGCAGCGGGTTGCTCTCATCGGCGTACTCGACATCGACAAAGTCGACCTTCATGCGCTTCTGCGTCTTGACACCGATGACCAGCGGGGAACCCTTGCGGGCGGCGATCACCTCGTGGGGGTAGTGCACGCTCTTGATCAGCAGACCGTAAGCGCCCTCAAGCTCGCTGATGACAGCCTTGGCCAGATCCGTGAATCCTATGCTCGGGTGCTGGTCGTAGATGTACTTGGTGAGCTTGGCGATGCACTCGGTGTCGGTTTCTGTCTCGAACCGGAAGCCCTTGCTCTCGAGCAGTGTCTTCAGCTCCTTGTAGTTGGTAATGATACCATTGTGGACGATGGAGAACTCCCAGTTGGGATCGGACCTGGCAGCCAACGTGTTAGCGGGTATTCGAACCAATGCTACCCCATCGACCCGGCTTGGTCCAGCTCACGTACCTGTGGGGGTGGCAGTTAATGCGCGACGGCGGGCCGTGAGTAGCCCACCGTGTGTGGGCAATACCGCAGTGTGAATCGAAGACCTTGGTGAGGTCGAGGTCGCTCTCGTCGGTGAGCTGCTTCAGCTTGGCAACCTTGCCCACCTCCTTGAAGGCAAACACCTCCTTCTTCTTGTCGCCATCGATGGCGAAGCCGGCAGAGTCGTAGCCGCGGTACTCGAGACGGGAGAGACCTAAATTAAATCGAAAGGGTGTACGTCAGCCGCCTGGATCCTGAAGCGAGTTTTTGAACTGCGTCCCTGTTTTGCGCAGATGAAAATGGCGGGGCAGAGATCGGTTCCTGCAGCGCCAGGGGTGTAGTGTAGTGCCTCAGCGGTAGTGTTAACGTACCGTTGATGAGTGTGTCGACAATGAACTTGCGATCCTTTTCCACCAGGTAGTTGATGTAACCGAAAATGCCACTACATGAGACAGCCTCGTTAGTAAACTTGGGAGCTTCCCTCGACTTTCCCGCTCGCTCGATCTCTTTTCCCCCGGTTGTTGGGGCAGCAACTAGAAACAAGGCGGGGTTGGGTTTGGGGTCTCACGTACCACATCTTGACGAACCAACCAACGACTGACGGGAAGAAACAGAAAACGATTGCAAGTGTGGGCGCGGGATGCCGGGGGTATCACGGAACACTGGTGTAGCAAGGCCCAACGATCTGGAAAACGACGCGGTTCTGAATAACAGTTGCGAAGAGCGGATGGATGGGCAAGAATCAGTTGCTGCGGTCGTCGGGGAGCTTGACTTTATGGACGATTCTGGCGGGGGAGGAATGCTGCAGGCGCAGGCGCATTGTGGAGCCCACTGGCGGCCAGATGAGACAGGGGTCAAGCCCAAGGAACAAAAGTCGCCATTGCCCTGACAGGGGGCTTCCAACCCAAAGACAAGCACACAAGCACCACCTTCTCTTCGGAGAGGGGAGCAAACCCGATGGCTGTTTTCCCAAGCTCGTGTTTCGTTTTTCTTCTGCTTTCTTCCAGGTTATGATCAGCGCAAAGAACCCGCATATCGATGCACCACGCAATATTCACTTAATTGTCTTCTCTTTGGTTCAACGACAAACCTGACAAGAGGACCACCGCCGCAGGGGACCCACGACTTTGTTTGTGTTGGCCATGTTTTGGGTGCAGACCCCTCCTTCTCTCATCCTCCAAGCTTTGCCAAAGTTGAAAACAACATCGCGACCCAGCCATCCGGTCGTTTGTTTACGCATGCTGCGCAGTCTTCAAGACATGCATAGGATCATCGCGCCGCCCGTGTCTCACACACCACCTTGGCCAAATGGCCCTCATTCCATTACGCCGGCTGCGTCCTAGACAATGCCAGACCTGGAAAGCCAGAAAGTTGTTCATCTGGAATTCCGCCTTATCAACGCATGGCGTCGCGAGCCATACTTAGCTAGGTAGCTCAGGCAGTTGCTTGTAAGGTATCTATGCTCCTATGCAACCACTTTCTTGTCCCCAACAACTCGATCTGGGGGAGCTCCGCCTTTGCAGCCAGTCATGGCGGATTCCACGCTTCCCATTGGCAGCAATCCGGCACTTCTTGCTGCCCCCCAACGACAGTGCATCGCGGAGGCGGGCGATCAACGTGTCTGGATTCTGGCCATTGTGGGAGGGGGGCTTGCCCGCTTGTCCTTCCCGCGCCAAGCTGCCTGTCGTGTATCTCAAATCGTCCTCACCGCCATCCGGCCATCTCGCGTCGCTGATGAGCGATGCCCTTCGCTGATGAATCCGGAAGATGCTCGCAACCATTGACCAGACCGGGCTTGGCAGGCGGAGCCAGGGTCTCTGGGCAACGGTAGTGGGGAGCTTCGTATCGAGGTGGACCAGAACAGAACGCGCCCTTCGGTCTACTGTGTAGGTGTTCACCGATAAGGTAATCAAGTTCGAACAAATGTTGCTTGGGTTTTCCGGTTTTCTGGCTGCATCGCCCCGTTGTCCCACCGGCAACCTTCTCTTGCCGGGACTACGAGCAAGGATCTCGATAGATCTGAGCCTGCCCCTGACTTACACCGCACAGCTAGAACAGTCCAGCCCACTCGCCCATGATGACGTTTTCGCTTAGCTAGTGTAGTTTAGTCGGCGGGCGCACCACAGCTGTGTGATCCCGTAACAGGGCCGGATATTCCAGACTACGGGCGACGGGCGGGCTGAACCGCACCGCCGAAGCGGCTGTTGAACGGAGATCCCTCTTCGCTTTTCCGATGTTGTTCCTGATTTTCTGGGTCCCCAGCGCGCCACGAGCCACGCCAGGCTTGGGCACCGAGTTGTTAGAGCCCACTTTTTGCGGCTGTGAAGCAACCAAAAGGAAAAGGGGGCCCAGCCGCCTTCCCTTGGCGCCTATTCTTAGCAACCCGCGCGGCGCCCCACGAAGGCCAATTGCCGAGGACGACGTTGAACACGAGCACAGAGATTTGAGAAGTTGAACATTGCCAAGTTTGATGTTGGAACGGAACTATCAGACGGTTTCGACATCGCCATCCAATAGCTCGACAATTAATAGATTATCAGCATATCACAATCACAACTTGCCGCAATCCTGTCAGCAACAACGCCCCTTTGACAGCTCGAAGTGATTCTGCATGTAGCTGGAAAAGGTATCAATGCTCGAGAGTGCGAGTTCTCGGATTGACATGTGCGGGGGAGCCTCACGAAGCGCTCACTAAGAACCTTATATGGGCGTCCTCCCGGCCGAACCGGCGGGACGCTGCCGCATAGCCTCACAATATTCCTACAACGCGAGGGACGAAATAGAGTTATGGCATGGGGGCAATGGTAGGCTGAGCACCTGTGAAATTCCGCCGAGGCACAGACCACATCCGGCCACCAAGACTCATTTCGCTCGGAGGTCCATCGGATCGGATACTGTTACAATATTACACGCTGATCAGATGTATCCATGGTGTGGGTTCTTCCACATGTGGCGCCGCCCATGCATGTAGGATTGCCCACGATCCTCGGCGTTCGTTCGTCTCTTGCGCCGGCACGCCCCTTACAGCTTCTGATATTCCAGTTTCCCCTCCAGCTTCTTCGCCTCGACCAGCTTGCGCACCGCCTTGTTGAAGTCGTCCTGGTTGATGGCATCTCTGTCATCCTTGATGGCGAATAGGCCGCTAAAAAAGAAGGGTCAGCAAAAGGGGAGGTTTGTTATGCCCAAGGATTCCCACTTACGCCTCAGTTACCACGTTCCGCAAATCCGCACCGTTTAGCCCGTCGCTCATCTTGACGACGCTCTCAAAGTCGATTTCGCCGTCCTTAGACACACCGGAGGCATGAATCTTGAGAATCTCCAACCTGCCGACCTCGTTGGGCAGGGGGATCTCGATTTTACGGTCGAGACGACCAGCGCGAAGCAGCGCCGGGTCGAGCGTGTCGGGCCGGTTGGTCGCCATGATGATCTTGGTCTTGCCCAGGTAATCGAAGCCGTCCAGTTGGTTGAGCAGCTCCATGAGCGTGCGCTGGATCTCGCGATCCGCGCTTGTGCCCTCGCTGAACCGCCGCCCGCCGATGGCGTCGATCTCGTCCATGAAGATGATGCACGGCTCGTGCTCTTTTGCGTAGCCGAACATTTCGCGGATCAGGCGCGCGGACTCGCCGATGTACTTGTCGACGATGGCCGAGGAGACGACTGGCAGGGGTCATGTTAGTCACTTTTTCTTGGTTATGGGTTGGTGGGGGAGGGGTAAACGCACCCTTCAAGAAGTTGGTTTCGAGACTGCTCGCCACCGCCCTCGCGAGCAACGTCTTGCCAGTGCCGGGGGGTCCGTAGAGGAGCACGCCCTTGGGCGGCTTGATGCCAACCCGCAGGAACAGCTCCGGGTTCTTGAGCGGTAGTTCGATCACCTCCCTCAGCTCGCGGATTTGGTCGTTAAGCCCACCGATACCCGCAAAGCTGACCTGTCCCGGGTCCTCCAAAGACATGTTGTAGACAAGGGGATCGACCTCGCGAGGGAGCATGCGCATGATGGTGAGTGTCGTCATGTCGAGCGCCACCCGTGTCCCCTGCTTCATCTTTGCCCTGTCCACCTTAGACCGGCACCCGACAACATAACGTGGCCCAGAGGAGGCCTTGACGATGACTGTAATGTGGGGGTAAACGTTAGTACTTGCGCCAACGACAGCGGTGGTTCTCGACGGCCCGGGACAACGTACATCGCTCCTCGTCCAGCTGCTTCAGCACTTCGCCAATAATTTGACCAACACTTTGTAACGCCTTGATGTTGTCTTCTGTCTGGTCAAACTCATTTTGCAGGCCCTTGATATCCAGCCGGAGGTTCTTGAGCTTGGTCTCCCACTCCCGCGACTCGATCAACTTCTTCTTGAACGAGGCGAGGGCTTGCTCGCGCTCCGGGTCTGACGCCATGGTTGGGGGCTGTGGTCCGTCGTGGATTTCGGCGTTGATGCGATCGGGTGCGACGTGATGCTGGTATCTTGCGGGGATATGGAATCGGTGTACGTCGGCGGGGCTTGTGGTGGATGAAGTCGGTCGTGGGAAGTGTTCGTCGTGGTGGTTGGTTGGGTTGCGGCTGGCCCCGGTTGCGCTGCAAGGCGATTTGGAGCTTACCCAAGCTTCTGTTGCCTTGCCAGAGTGGGTCTGTTTGCACCCCCTTGGCGCGGGCTGCTCGTGCCTCGATTTTGGGGCCGATGATTGCTCGAAGTGGGCCCCTGATGTTGCGCTGCAGGCAAGCCTGGATCGAAACTTCCCTCCAAGAACAACTTGGAAAGGTCTTCAAACCTTCATCAATAAATTCAGCATTTTGTATTTTATTTTTTAGTGGAGCGTAAGGCAATCGCAACCTAGAATGACATCAAATGAACAGTAGAACCGGGGTTCTCAAACGAACTTCGACTCTGATTGCTCAACCACACTCGAGACTAACACATCCCCGTTCCCAGCCCTGGAAGTAACTACAAGAACGCATAGCCGCGGTTTTTGAGATCTTTCAAAATCTCCCTACACCAACTCAGTTCTTCCCTGCTCCGACTCCCCCCTGCTTCGAAGGCCTCGTACGCTGTATGGAGGGGCATTGGCACGGATTGTGGACCAAACAACTTCATCCGGTCCTGCATCAAATACTCGACGCTTTGGCAAATCATGACTGACAGTCGCTTAGCTTCCTCGAAGTATGCCGTCTCGGTAATTTGGTTGGAATCGGGGCGAGAGCTGGAGGTTCGAAGCTGGTCAATGTTCCTCAGACAAATTACCTTGAACGCCCAAAAGTGCGTTAAGGCATTCGCCACGGTGATGTTCTGGAACCATATGCTCGATCTTTCAGCATCCTCTGATGGCTGAATCCAGGACATAGTGGAAGATTCCGGCGTCGAAGAGCAGAAATCATCCGCCCAGGCGTCCAATCGGTCTAGAGCAGCCTCAAAGGCCGATAATGTTGCCTCAGCAGCACCGTCGCCCTCAGCATCCATTCGTTCAAGGATTGATGGTATGGCGGCTGCCTCGCTCATCAGCGACTGTACCGGAGAAGGGGGCGTTTCTCGAAACGGTATGGATTTCCAATCCTCTTTTGCAAGGAATGACGACTTCCTTGAGGAGAACGCCAGCACCATCTACTTGATAGTCAGCCAGATTTCACGCGAGATTCCCCGCTCCAAGAGCCGAGATCTTACCAACACTGGCCTTGCCCCTACAAATAGCCTGTGGGGAACTCCAGATGCATAGAACCCGGGCCGGGATAGCTGCATCAGGTCGGCGAGACCCTGGAGATGGGCAGCCCAACTCCCCAGAGAGGTGGCGTGAAAGAACTCCGCTAGGAGCAAGCACATTACGGCCGCCGCAATCGCAACCGGGAAATCGCTGTACGGGGACCGGAGCGCATGATTGACCGAAATGAGGGCATGGTTGTATGCTTCAAGGCCCTCCGATATTGTGAAACTCCGCTTTCGGCCTCTGCTCAAGATGGATATTGCAAAAGCCCTTATGGCTGAGGCCAGAGCCTTGTCCATCCCGCTGTCAATAATGTCTGGGAGTATTTCTACCCATGATCCGCAGATCCTGGGAGATGGTTCGACGCTGTTCTCGGATGGGAAGGTATCGGCCTCGGGCACGTAGTTGTCAATGATGGTCAGGACCAAGTCACTCAGTGAGGGCGTCGCCGGAAGAGGCACTGGCGTCACTACCTGGACGGATGGGACTTCCTTCCGCTGCGTATGAAGCCTGCCTCTACCGCGTCGCGATACTGCACCTCGAACCCCGACTTTGGGGTCATTAAGAGGGGCGTGGGAGACAAAAACCCAGCCGGCCGGATACCCAGGGCACTTCAGGTCACGAAAGAGGCACTGCGAACATGCCGGGCTTTTCCCGTCACACTGTTCGGGTTAGCCGAGTTGACCAGCTGAGAAGACATGGAAGCTCAGGAGATAGAGTGATGGACTTGCACTGATTTTCCCAGTCCTGCACGCTTGGCACGTTGTCCTCTGCTTTATTTTCATGACTGAACGGTGGCATGAGCCCCGGCTTCTACACCCATCTGCTGTTCTGGTAAGCTTTCGGTAGGTTTCTAGCAGCACTTGGCGGCTTTTGTTTCCGCAACGGGAGCAAGACGATGTTCTATATGCAGAGTCAAGACTCTGGTCCCCGCCCCTGTGCGACGACCCAGATGGTTATGCTAACCTGATTCGGATACAAAACCCGCCAAGCATTCTCACAGGGGCAACTTACACCCCTCTGAACCGGGATCAACCGTCGCCACGACCTTAACATGATCCGGCTGCTCTCGGAGCTTCGATATGTTCAGCTTTCTGACGTGATCGTGATATGGCTTACAAAGAGGAATGGAAACCCGTGTACGTGTGATAGGTATATAGGCCATTAAACTTCCCTTTCAATCTCGTCCTCCGTTCTCAAACAGTCTCAACTGGGCATCCCTTTTATACCTGCCTACATTGCCTGTCATACTCTCCGCCAACCCAATTTGCCGTCACCATGGCTTCCAACGTCAAGTTCAACGCGCCCCTGACCGTCACTCACATCGGAACAGCCACAGCCATCATCCACGTTGACGGCATCAACCTCTTGACAGACCCCGTCTTCTCGCCCGCCGGTACCGAGTGGGACGTTGGCGTCGCGGTGCTCAAGATCTCCGATACCCCCGCGAAGGGGTTGGCCAGCCTCCCGCACATCGATGCCGTTTTACTCAGCCACGAGGATCACCCAGACAACCTCGACGAGCCCGGACGCGCGACGCTTGACGGAAGGCACGTGTTCACTACCCCTGACGGCGCGAAGAAGCTGGCACCGAGGCCCGGTGTGAGGGCTATCCAGCCTTGGTAAGTACTTATCTTCGCCTATTCCTCCGGCCGACGGGCAGTGGCAGCAACTGACATCCCCGCAGGGAAACGCTCCCTCTCGACATCGGCGGCAAGCGCTTCGAGGTGACCGGCACACCCTGCGAGCACCTCCCCGGCGGCGAGGTCACGGGCTTCATCATCTCGGCCCCGTCTTTCGGCACCACCGACGGCAAACCCAACGCCATCTACTTCTCGGGCGACACCATCTATCTGCCCGAGCTGGCCAAGATGAAGGAGCGCTTCCGTAAGCCCGCTCCACAGTCTACTTCTCACCTCACGGAGAGCCACAGCTGTGCCGACATGCTAACCAGCCAACCCCAGATATTTCGGCCGCCCTTCTCAACATTGGTAAGGCCACGGTTGAGCTGCCCACCGGCCCGCTGACGATTACTATGGATGGTGCGGATGCGGCGAAGCTGTTCAAGGAGCTGGAGGCCGACGTGCTCGTGCCGATGCACTTTGAGTCGTGGGGGCATTTTGCCGAGAAGCGGGAAGAGCTCGCGGCGTCGCTGGAGAAGGAGGGGGTGATGGACAAGGTGCTGTGGCTGGAGCCTGGGGTGAAGACGGCTCTTGCTTGAGGCTGCGAGGGTGAGGTCTTGCGTAGGGGGGGGTGCCGTGGTTTTAAGGGTGGTTTGAGGGCTAAGATATGACGATGAGTATCAGATCATCCTGGAAGTCTCACCTCAAGACTCGTTCAAAAGTAATTGACCGCTGTAAAGTGCTTGTCTTGGGATAGGAGAAATGCGATTGTGGTATCTACCAGCTGTCTATCAATCTCACTCAATAAGCCCGCTTCTAATAATGGTACAATGCAGATCTCCAACCATCAACTCCATTCCATTCAGTTCCCCCCTGCTCATACCCAAACCAAGCCGTCAGACAACCATCTCACATCACAAAATCACCTTCCCGTCTCTCATTCTCCATTCACAATCACTTCCACATTCTTCGGCGGCCCGTCTCCTCCAACACCCGACACCACCTTCTCCCCCAACTCCTCCGCCCCCGCCACCACCCCCGTAAAAGGGCACACCCCCGGCGCCACACCATCCCCTTGCTTCCCCATCCCACCACCAGGACAAGCCGAACCACCCCCAGCCTGCTCCTCCCCCACCCCCACACTCCCATCACCACCCCCCACACTCCCATCACCACCCCCCTCCTCCTCCTCCCTCACAAGCACCCTCTTCCCCCTCAGATACCCCTCCCTCTCCAACAACGCCGCATAATCCACCCCATCCGTAAACTCCTCCCCATCCACCACATACCACTTGGCAAACAGGTCGTTCTGGATCCAGATGACTTTCCCGAGGGCCTTGACGACCGCGATCTTGCGGGCCAGCGCCAGCCGCGGGTGCGACAGGATGGCCTCGCTGAGGATGTCCTGGATCACGGCGAGTGCTGCGCTGATGTGGATGTATTCGATGTGCAGGGGGTGGGCGCGGCCGAGGCCGGTGTGCATCATGCTGGGGGGGAGGGTTAGTGGTTGTTTTGGGGGAGGGGGAGGTAGGGTGGCTTACCCGACTTTGTCGAGGTATTCCCAGAATTTCATTTGGGACGGGTCGGAGCAGAGTTTCTTGAGGTAGGCCCGGAGAAAGGACTTGCGGTGCAGAATCTGCGGGCTCATCTCGTCTGGATTCGAGTCCATGGGTCCCTCGAAGGCGGTGCTCCGCGTCTGGAAGGCCCCAGCCGTGATGTCATACTGAAGGAGCTTGCGGTAGACGATGTTGACTACGGCGGGGATTAGGGCCTGGATGTACTTTGCGCCTGATCGGAGAGCTTCAATGTCGCCTGTGAGAGGTGTTAATGGGGAGAGGAAGAGGGGGGGTGGTTCGGGGATGGGAGGGGGGCTTACTGGTACCAAAGTCAAGAAAGGAATGAAGATAGTGAATGCGGGCCTCAAGGTTGGTGTATAGCGCCTTGCGGTCAATATGCTGCATCGGCAGGGTCCTTGGTACCGACATTGTGGGTGATGTGTGATGTTTATGTCTTCAGGGGTAGAAGAAGTGGAGCCTGGGGAGAGCCACGGGGGAATGAATGAAACGCCCTGAGGTAGTCTCGAACTTTAATTATGAGAAAATATAAGAGATAGAAATACATGCCTTCTTAAAGAACATTTGAATACACAGTTCTTCCAAATTTGAAGCCTTGGTGGTGTGACTATGACACATTGGCCAGGTGGTCTGATCCGGGGCAATATCGAACGATGTCAAGTTCCATTTTTGACATTTTGATTGGCAAGATCCGGACAGGTCAACCGGATCGGGAAACCAAACAACATACGACTCTGAGAGAATTTCGCTCTGTTTTGGGCCGGATTTTCCCGTTAGTAACCCGAAACCACAAGATGCGGTGCTATTGTGAGTCAAATGACTCGATTTTACACGTTCCGCCTTGTGTCTCCCCCAATGGCTACCCTACTCGAACTAGCGAACATGAATCACCTAGCTATATACGTACCTAGTAAGAGCAGTGATCACATCGGTAGCAAGGGGGGGGACTTGTGCAGGTGTATATCTACCTTAGCTGCTCGCCCCCCGGCCTAACACGAGTTTGTTTGATTACATAGTATGCCGCTACTGCCGAGAATAAGATTAGAAAAGGTGTAGCGATTAGGTACCTCTCTAGTTACCGGTAGCGGTAGGATGTGCAGTTCTGCGGTCATAACTTGAGGTTGATCGGTATATGGCCTCCACCGCATGTCTGGCTCGGGAAATTGAAGTTGGTGTTTAACTGCTAAAAGGAGGCTCGACAACCACCATCTGCAGTAGCATTGGCAGGCTGTTAGCTCTTGCCTCAGAGTGAATCTGAATGCACATGCATTTAGAACTGACCGTGCACCTGCAGTTGCCAGGAGTTTGCCGGAGGCTGGAGTGCCGTTTCTACTCGTAACCTCCACCTTTAGCAGAAACCATCTTGCATGTTCCCTTTCCATCCACCACAGGGTATCGAAGCCTGTTTTGAATAGCACCTCAGCACAAACATCATCCCCTACCTATCCCCATGCCCGGAACCAAGAACCTCCACGCAGTGCCCTCTCCACACCCCCCCATCATGTCACGCCCAACCCCCCGCGCCCTCCCGGACAAACTCATCCTCGTCACCAACGGCACGCACCCCCTCCAACTCCAAATCATCAAACAGCTCCTCCAAGCCGGCAGCCGCGTGCGCACCACCGTGCCCTCCTCCTCCCCCTCCGAATGGCTCGACAAGCTCTTTGCGCGCTTCGTGCACACCAACGCCTTCCAGCGCGTCAAGACCAGCCCCCGCTTCCCCAACCACCCTTCCACCTACCAGCTCGCCGTCCGCGGCGTCCACGCCATCGTGCACGATGCCACGCCCCCGGAGTTCAGCACCAAAACGCCCATCGCGGAGGCATGGGCCCACACCGAGCGCGGCGTGCTGGCTTTGCTGGAGGCGGCGGCGCGCGAGCCGTCGGTTGAGGCGCTCACGTACACGAGCGCGCTGATGGGGGAGGCGGCGGCGGCAGCGGTGCCGTCCGTGGGCGGGGAGGAGGAGGAGGTGGTGGGCGGGGCGGAGGCTGTGCGCAACTCGTGCTTGGTGAAGGGGGAGGAGACGCTGTGGGGGTGGGTGCGCGACAAGAAGCCGCGCTTCAAGGTCAATGTGGTCAGTCCGGCGAATGTGATCGGGTACCACTTTGCGCCGCTGTATACGCAGGATTGGATGAATTGGGTGTGGACGATGTATTGGAATGGGGGGCGGGCGCCGTTGGAGATTCAGGGGGCTGGCGTGACGCAGGCTCGTATGTTGATTCCTCTGAGGGGGCTCCCTCTCCCCCCCTCTGGCCCCCACGGCTCGGCGGGTTTTGTTTGAATGAATGCTAATAATGGATTCCTAGATTGGTACGTCGATGTGGAGGACGTGGCCCTGCTGCACATCGCATCGATCTTCGACGAGAGGATCCGCGGCGAGCGTCTCCAGGCATGGGGTTGGTACCGGGACCGGAACGACGTCATCGACATCATGCGGGACCACACGATTCTCGAAGGCAGGAGGATGTTGGGCGCGGAGTTTGACTTCCAGAAGGCCTGGGAGGAGGCGGCCAAACGCTACCCCATCATCGATGATGACGGGACCCCATGTGAGCAGATCTACCCCAGCAGCGCCAGGGCGTTGGCAATCTTTGCCGACGGTAGGTGGAAGGGATACGGACGCTGGAAGGAATTCGAGCGGACAATCCGCCAGAGTCTGGCTTTTTTCGACGTTAATTGGCAGTGGCCGGAGCAGGTCGAAACGGGCGGAGGGCTTCGGGTCAACGGCATCCCAACCCGCCGTCTTCTGAATTAATGGAACCCAGGTTGATGGGGGTCACCACGCCATGGTCTGCGTTGATGGTTGAGTCAGGTGATCATTGTCGCGTGGGTGTGAACTGCGGAATGGGATGTGTGGTGAGGTAGAAAGACAGGAGCAAGCAGATACGACCAGCCTTCTTTGGGCCGTATCCGATAGGGGTGGCAGACATCAGGTCATCGCTTGTGTGTCCAAAAAGAGACGGATGTTGTTCTCGTGACCACCTCGGCGAGGGTTGCCCTGTTGAAGAATTTGAAATTGTTAGCGGATGCGTGCTAGTTTAGCAGTTGTAGGCGCTATTAAAACTAGAAGCGTGGGGAGATTCTTTCTTCTTCAGAGTTTGCCAACAATGCCCATGTCTTGGTACTAATAAGTATCCATTTCATACTACTCATCCCTTTACACAATATGTCGCTCATTGCCATGCCGCCCACGCTTTTTGCCCACTCCTACCGCTTGGCGGACTTCCCCCAGATAAGAGCACTGCCGACTTGCCAGGGCCCTTTTGAGAGGGATGCAGTCTCGTGACACCCCGCTGACTGTGCCGAGATCTTTTTTCCAGCTGTTCGGGTTCAACAGACACCGTGCGAGACTGTGGAGTTGGGGGGAGGCAGTGAGTCCAGGCTCCCGAGATCCGTCTCGTCTTGTCCAATGACGTCGTGGGAGTTGTAAGAATATCTGAGATGCAGCCAATAGGATGACGGCGATAACATGTCTCTCCCAGTGGCAAGGGGGAATGCAGGACCCATGCCCACCAGATTCCCCCTTATCTCGGGATGTTCCAAGGTGGCTTGGTGAAGGAGCGGTCGGGCACAGCACAGCACCCATTCACCGCAAGAAAGACCTGCCTTGCCTGCCTTGCCTGCCTTCCAGGCGCATGCGTGGTGGCGGCCTTTTCTTGTCCGGGCGGCATGGGCGTCTGTCTGTCTGGCGTGTTCGTCCCAACATGGAACGGGAAAGATAAGCCCAGATCGTTTATCATGCCTGCTGCGGGAGGAGCGCACATGCCAACGTCAGTGTTATCGCATGCATCTTTAAAGACCCACGATTCCCGCTTCCGGTGCCGTTGCGAGTTTGGAATGTTCATGTTGTATTCGTACACCTCGTCGCCTTTGACTCATTGACTCGCCTATTTCCCTAAGTTCATTCTTGGGGTTACCACTCGCCCTACCTTCGTTTGTTATTATCATTTTGGAGAGTTGAATCGGAACCATGGTACGGCACCCGGCCAGACCCAACTGCGTCGCTCGATCTTTATCCAAATGGTGGTGACGTGCAACTGACGGAGCTCCAACAGGCAACCTCCCCGCCTCTCGTCTCCCAAGCTGGGACTGTGAGAAAATACTCTACCAAGCCTTGGAGAGAGTAATTGTTGACTCATACCCTCAGCTTCAAAAGTATTTCTCGCTCGACCAGAAGGGTACTATTATTGCCGAGTACATATGGTAAGCTTGGTCCCTCGATATTAGGCGCGAGAAAAAGACGCAGCGCATCTGGAAAGGACACCACCAAAAGCTAACATCACTCCTAGGATCGACGCAGAGGGCGGCACCCGGTCCAAATCGAGGGTACGCGACGTCATGCCATCCCATGCCATCCCCATCCCCCAAACCCACCACCCACCACACCAACCCACCTCCAACCCCCAAACCCAACTAACACCCCCCCACCAGACCCTCCCCGAAAAAGCCACCCCTTACAAACCCGACGAGCTCCCTATCTGGAACTTCGACGGCTCCTCCACGGGCCAAGCGCCCGGCGACAACTCGGACGTGTACCTGCGGCCGGTGGCCGTGTACCCGGACCCGCTGCGGCTGGGCGCCAACATCCTGGTGCTGGCCGAGTGCTGGGACGCCGACGGCACCCCCAACAAGTACAACCACCGCCACGAGACGGCCAAGCTCATGGCCGCGCATGCGGCGCACGAGCCGTGGTTTGGTTTGGAGCAGGAGTATACCCTGTTGGATATGAATGGGTGGCCGTTTGGTTGGTGCGTATTTATCTTTCTGCTTTTTGGTGGTGATGATGGGGTTGGGAGTGGCGGTGACTAACGGAGTGCGTGGTGGATGGTTAGGCCCCAGAATGGGTTCCCGGCACCTCAGGGCCCGTACTACTGCGGCGTTGGCGCGGGCAAGGTCGTCCAGCGTGATATCGTCGAGGCGCATTACCGCGCGTGTCTGTATGCTGGGATCAAGGTCTCGGGGACCAATGCTGAGGTTGGTTGCCTAGGAAAGCTGTTGATTGGGATCCTTGCTAACTTTGCCTAGGTGATGCGTATGTTGATCTGAGCCGTCAGTTTCCCCGACCTTGGAAAATACTGACATCCTTTAGCCGCCCAGTGGGAGTTCCAGGTTGGCCCATGTGTTGGCATCGAGAGTAAGCCACAGTCCCTTCCTTGTCCACTCCCTCTCAACGACACCCCCTAACCTTCCCAGTGGGCGACCAACTCTGGCTCGCCCGCTTCCTGCTGCACCGCATCGCCGAGGACTTCGGCGTCAAGGTCTCGCTGCACCCGAAGCCGATCCCGGGCGACTGGAACGGCGCGGGCCTGCACAGCAACTTCTCGACCAGGGAGATGCGCGAGGAGGGCGGCATGAAGCACATCGAGGCGGCCATCGCCAAGCTGGGCACGCGCCACACGGAGCACATCGCCGTCTACGGCGCCGACAACGAGAAGCGCCTCACCGGCCGCCACGAGACGGGCTCCATCGACCAGTTCACCTACGGCGTCGCCAACCGCGGCGCCTCCATCCGCATCCCCCGCGAGTGCGCCGCGAAGGGCTGCGGCTACTTTGAGGACCGCCGCCCGGCGTCCAACGCCTGCCCGTATCAGATCACGGGGATTATCATGGAAACGTGAGTGCCTCCCTGTTTATTAATGGTCGTGGGGTATGGGCTTGACTGACTGTGGATAGGATCTTTGGGCCCGTTTGAGAGTAATAAGTAGATGGGTATGGAGTTATTTTGGGATTGGGATTGCTTTGGCCGTGGACGGCTATTGGGTTCAGGGAAGGGGAGTGTTTGTGTTTGGTGTTGGTATTGTTGGTACTATGGAGCGGTTGGGAAGGGGAGGGATGTTGGCTGAGGAGCGGAAGGTAGAGCTATTCGTTGGTATCAATGCCAGGAATCATTTGTGTGCCCCGAAGCGGCCTAGGCGGTGCACGGCGTAAATGCGGCCTTGTATCATGTCTTGGGTGGTTCTTTCGCCGGAGCCAAACTTGCTGTGGGATAGAACTAATAGGCATGGACTACTCATAACACTTGGTGGATCTGTGTAAGACCACATACCATTAAGCACCCTCCTGTATATCCTCCTTTAGGCGGCTAACCTATTTACCTGGTCTCAGCAAGGCGAAAAGCTCACTGCTCATTCAAATCCGGACGGGAGCAATAGGCTTACGGGACTACTTGTTTACACGGGAAGTCCCGGAGGTTCTGACGCCTGCCTGCGAGTGTGGCGAGGGACGAGAGACTGCCGAACACCTGGTAGTGTGGTGTTTGGCCCCACCGTTGACTCGAAGATGGGAGAGAACTGGAATTCGGACACGACGGGACTTTTACTCAGTTCTACACGGTATCAATCCCACGACTGCACGGCTTGCGAGGAGGATCCTCGACTGGCTGATGGACTCGGGGAGGCTGCCGATGTACAGCTTGGCCAGGAGGCTCGAGCTGGGAACGGCGGCCTAAAGCGCCCCCGTTCGGAGGCCAGGAGGCCTCCTCTCTTTGTATACGTAGACTCACCAGAACGCATCGTTCCTTGATTGTTGGTAGGGGTTTTTCACCCGGCCCGGGAGGGCACGGTTTTCCTGTACACTAAATAGCAGAGGGTCCGGCACGCCCTAGGGCATAGCGGAGTATGAATAATATATATATTTACCTGTTCTGTTCCTGCTGCCGGCGGGCGTGGTTCCTTGGCTTACCACGATATATCTACGTCTTCCAGAGCACACACCTCCAGTTCAGCGGTTTTATGCCAACACACACCGTTATTAGGGTGGTGTTGCCGAGGCAAGGCTATCTTTCTTCCCAGCCCGAGGTATCACAAAGACGATACACCATCAGCCCCCTCCTCCCGCGTGGTATACACCCCCATCGAAACATCATGATACCCCAACTTACCCACCCTCAACGCCAGCTCACTCCCCCACCACTCCCCCCTCCCCACCCTCTCCACAACCTTCTCAAACGTATACTCCGGCCGCCACCCTAACTCCCTTACCGCCCTCCCCGAATCATACACCCGATCCACCCTCCCCAAAAAACTCCACCCCCTCCCCTCAAACACCGCCCCCACCCCCGGCACCGCCCGCCTCAACACCCCCTCCGCATCCCCCCCATTCAACCCCCTCAACACCTCCTCCCCGCTCCCAAACGGCGTCGGCGCGCTGACAATATACCTTCCCCACGCCACCCCCCCAGCCCGCCCCGCCGCTGCATCGGCGCCCTTCTGCATCGCACACACACACGCCGAGACTACGTCCGCGATGTCCACCCGCCGGTACGCCAGCTCCAGCACCTTGAGGTTGTCGGCGCCGCCGGTGACGGCCGTGCGGCGGGTGGAATCGTCGTCGTCTTCGGGGAAGAAGCGGCTGGTGCGGAGGATGATGACGGGGAGAGAGGTTTGGAGGTGGAGAAGGTGGCAGAGGTCTTCGGCGGCGGTTTTGCTGGTGCCGTAGATGTTTTTGGGGGTGGGGGTGGGGGTCGTTTCGGTGATCCAGCTGGCGGGGGAGCCTGGGGAGGGGGTTAGGGCGGTGCCGAAGGTGGAGGTGGTGGAGATGAAGATGAAGGATTTGACGGTGCGTGCTGAGGGGGAGGAGGGGGGTTGGGTTGTTTGGGGGCTGGTGGTGGTGGTGGTGGCGGCTTCGAGGAGGGCGAGGGTGCCGGCGATGTTGGTCTGGATGAAGTCGTTTTTGGTGTGGGAGTCGACGTGTGGTTTGTGCAGGGTGGCGGCGTGGATGACGTGGGCGGGCTGGTGGGTGGTGAAGACGGAGGCGAGGAAGGCGGTGTCGGTGATGGACCCGACGTGCGTGGTCGTTGGGCCGGCCTTGATGTCGATGCCGATCGGGGTGTAGCCGAGCTCGGGCAATGCGAGCATTAGGGCTGTGCCGAGGTGGCCGGCCGAGCCGGTGACGAGGACGGTTGGGTTGGACATGGTGGTGAGTTGAGTGGAAAAGGAACTTGGAATGTTGTCAAGGGTTGGATTGGTGTGGTGGATGAGGGCCTCGTTTTATATGCAAGTTGTGAGTCACGCCGACAAGAAACATACATGTAGTGCGTGTGGGGATCTTGGGGTAAACATCACAACCGCCGGTGGATAGGAGATTTTGATTCTTGGCCTTCCTTTCCGGGTTTCTGATACATAACAAAGGCTACTCAAATCTCCCATCAAACAATACCCTCGTCATAGCCCGGACATAATGAGACGCATAACAAGCGCCAGTAACAATTGTCGTTACAACAGGGGCGATTACTGTTTATTTCGCCAAAGGGTCACCCCCGTGCGTAGCTCCTCGCCATACAAGTCTGGGAGCCCATTCGACCACCCGGTAAGGCCCAGCTAAGATGCTTCTCAGACCTCATCCTGCGCAATCATGACCCTGGCAATCGCTCGGCCTTCTTCGCGGTCGTCCTCGTCGTAGATGCTTAGCCCATATGCGGCGAGGAACTTGAATTCACCGTCCCAATGGCGCTTGAGCCATTCCTTTTCTTTGGCTGTGTAGGCCGGCGATGGCATCGTTGCGAATATCTGATCCTTGGCTTTTTTGTATTAATGGGAAGGCGGTGCAGGGTCACACTGGGAGTCTGAGACTGAATTAGTAGGTGTACCCGAGCGCCTATGAATGCCCGGGCCTTCGAATACCCTGCTGATTATCGCAACTGACTTCTGCACCGTTAATGGTTGTGGCGAAGGAGGTAGTGGTTGGGCCGTTGTGACTGGCTGACTCTTGTCACTTGTGTAGGTATGGTACCGAATTGTGGTGGTTTGTAAGGAGAAGAGGGAGAGCCGGCAGCAGCAGCGCGGAGGATGGTGGGGGTCATTACACGATAATCGGAAGGAAAAGGTTGCCTTGCACGTGGTATCAGTGTCTACATGTATGAACAGCGCAAAATGTATGGATAATTGTATATCTCAGGTGCTAGGTAAGGATGATGATGGCTTCGGCTATACAAGTGGTTAGAACTAGGCGCAAAGTTTAATATAGACCAAAGTTAACTCACTAACTATATCCCCAAATTTTCTAGAGTACTACATGTGTACCAATATACGGCAGAGATTCGTTAGTTGCTTGGAACTGAAATTATAGGGTATTAGGCGGCATTGCAATTATTCGGTGTCTTCGGACCTTAGCTAACCGAATTGGAATTGACATCCAAGGCCGATCTGAGGGACCCTTGGCACTGTCCAAGAATCGGAATCTACGTCATCCCGGAGCAACAGGTCCGGACAACCCGGGCTACAAAAGGCAACATCTGCGATCGAGATCCCCAAAGTCCGCCCCCACATACATACATACAAGATACCGAGTACATACATACCTCTGCCAGGGTCGGAGGGATGGGCCGACGGAGCCAGATACAGACTGCCTGCGACCGCTGTCGCCAGAAGCGAGCAAAAGTAAGGATCAGCACTTTTCTAACTCTTAAAAATTATCGAAAATTAATGGGTCAATCAATTCATTGCATCCAATTCAAAACTTAATCCCCGCTCCCCGCTCACAAAACCTCCATCTCTCATCTTGCACCACGGCCCGCGTGCACCCACTCTTTTCCACTTTTTAGCACACTAACATGTACTGAGACGGAATTTGACATAGTGCGACGGTAACCTACCATGCCAGAGATGCAACGATGCCGGCGACGAATGCAAGTACAACTACGTACGGCAGGAGTCCAAGGGGCAGTTACGTGCTGAGAGGGTGCAGCTGAGGCAGAACAACGCCGACAGCGATGCCCTCCTCCGAGCCATTGCATCCATCCCGGATCCCCATGTCTGCAAAGCCGTGATGCAGGGCCTGTTAGACGGCAGCATCTCGCGCCACGATATCCTCAAGAACGCCCAGTTTTATTCACCAAAGCCCGACAGCGGGATCACTCCCCTACAACCTGAACTAACAGACCCGCGCTCAACCTCCACCTCTTGCTTCGAACAGCTCTTATCTTGGCAGTCGTGCCTCCCCCACCTCCAGGATGATGATAATGGCCGACCAGAGACACAGGGAGCCAGTCGTGCCACTTCAGTTCAGCCGACAAGCCTCTTGCTCCCACACTTACCTCTCGACGCATATACCACGCAGTCGCACATTGACCCTTGGACCAAGACCGGCTGGACCAACGCACACATCCGCCACTTGATCGACGCCCTCCGCACCTGGGACCACCTCCCGTTTTGCCTCTTCTCCGAGGACCTCTTTCTGCAGGACTACACCAGCGGGTCAACCCGGTTCTGTTCGTCCGCCCTGGTGCACGCCATCCTAGCGCTGTCGATTCGCCTGATCAACGAGGGTAACGACGATGGCGTAGCCTATCTGTCGGGATGGCCGAGGAGCCGGTCCTTGCTCGACACGGCCAGGAAGCTCCTCCGTGACACCAAGCCGCCTAGCACCCTTCCGGACGTGCAGGCCCTCGGCATGCTATCACTGTATTATCTTCGGTGTGGCCGCGAGACCGAGGCTCAGGAGTATGCTGATGCGTTCACTGCGGGCATGAACGGGCTCCTCCAGAGCCCACCCCCATCCATACAGGTAGAGGAGAAAAGCCACGCCCAATCAATCACCATGTCCTACTGCGGCGCCGTGTCGCTCAAACGGTACAGGACATCTGAAATGAAGATTAACCATCCTCGCCCACGGTAGCTAACCATGGCGCATAGCATGCTTTCGTTGATTACGGGGCAAATATTCAATAACCCCATCCCGGCCGCCCAAGAGGACCTATTTTCCTTGAGTCCACTCCCCATCATTGACGGGAAGAGACCAGCCAGTAGTGCCAGCAGTAGCCAGAAATCCAGTGAGTATTCCCAAAAGAAGTCACTGGACCAAAATCCCGGGGCAAGGAGCACTAAGGCTGGGGGCAGTCAGTCACTCATCCCGGACTTGGAATAACCAAGCCCATGCAGCGCACCTATTTCAGCTCACCGAGTGGGTGTATCAAGCCATCGTCTCTGCGCAGTCCGATATCCATGCTGCCGGCGGCGAGGCCGGAGACTGGTACATGCGCTGTCTCAACTGGTACACCGATCTCTGCCCCCTCCTATCCCACGACGACGGCCGGACACCATTCGTACTGTTCATCCAGTGAGACCCTCTTCTCTTTCAACCCACACCTCCCCCTATCAATCAAAGCTCACCCCACCCCAAAGCATGTACTACCACTTCTCCCTCCTGTGCGCCTTCCGCCCCTTCCTCGGCCACACCCTCGACAACACCGGCATCCAGCCCCTCGAGGTGTGCACCCAGGCCGCCAAGTCCATCCTCTCCCTCGCCCAGTCCTATGACGACCTGTTTACCCTGCGTCGCGTGTCGGGGTTTATGCCGTATTTTGTTACGGCGGCGGCGCTGTTTAGTCTTTCGGTGGAGGGTGGTGGTGTGGTAGATGGTGATGGGGGGGTTGGTAGTGTTGAATATCGCGTGGGGGTTGATGGTGTGGAGGAGGATGGGGACGGGGTGAAGGAGGTGGATGTGGAGATGGGGGAGGTGGGTGAGATGGACGGGGTCGGGGTGGAAGACGAGGGGAGGTTACTCGTGCCTGGGAGTTCGACGACGACGACGACGACGCCTTCGACTGGTACGGGGGAGGGGGGTGTGAGCGCGTCGGTTTCTCCGTCCGCTACGAGCTCCATCTCGCAGGCCTATGTGACAGTGTCGGCTGTTGCGCATGCGCGGTTGTTGTTGGCGAAGATGGCGATTACGCATCCTGCTGCGGCGGTGGCGGGGAGGTTGCTTGAGGGAAGGATTGAGCTGGGGCATGGAACGATGTAACGACCGTAGTCCTTGCCGAGACAAAGGTTGGGTGATTTGCGGGCATGGTTGAATATGGGATAGAACAAGGCGTTATAGACATATGGAGGAGCGGTTCTCTAAGAATGCGAACTAATAGACTGCATCACACAGACAGATGAATGCGAGATGAGCCTATTCTAGACTGCTGCTAGAATTGTAAACCTTGCATAGATGATATCCGGGGAAGCGGCAGCGGATAGGGTTATGGCAAAGAACTACTCCGAGAAAACGAGTTCGGCAACGGCTTCAAACTTGTAATATTTATCATCGAGACCCGCAACGATGGTAGATATACCCCCCGTACCTCGCGATGTTATATTCCCAGAAACCCACCAAACGAGGATGACATTGCCTTCCCATTACAGATTCCGTACTCAATGCTTCTCCTCAGACCCGGTTTCCCGGCCGTATCCACTGACAAATCCTTTCCCATTTCCCCGGTTTCATTTCCTTCAATCGGGTATCTTAAGTAAAGTTAGCTCGCCTCAAGTTTACCCAGTTGGCAATCTGGGCTATATGCGCAAGCGTAGTGGCCAGAGGTTAGGCCTTTGCACCTTCACTTACGATGTTGGCAAAGCCGCCCGCCAGGTACTCTCTTATACGGGCAAAGCCACATGATCGTGCATATATCTAGATTTTGGATTGGTCAGACATCTGTCCCCGAAGCCTAGACGCCAGAGAGAGACTTACGGGCACTGCATGCCTCCGCATCGCCCCATGCAACTGGTTTACGGCATTGCCACGTTTCCCCAGTTGCGGTGCAAGTATCTATTCTCATATCAGCATTCCGGTACAATGGTTCATGGGGACACACTTTCATTTCCTTGCTTAAGCACTTACCGTTCTGGCAGCAGCTACTCATCCAAGTTCGAGGCTCGTTGCACTCATGCATGACACAGACCATTTTATGATCATTCTTATTGTCAAGAGGCTCCCTAAGAGGCATAAGAATAACGGCTTGAGGATAATTATGACAGATGTTGTCAGACGCAATAGCCACAATGAACGGGGTTGAGTGAGAGGCGGCTGAGGAGACCATTGTCTTTGCCAGGCGAGCCGGCGTGCTTGGGGGGCTTGGGTACCTACATATGTAGTAGATATACCCCTGTTGCCAAGTGAAGCGACAAGCACCCTGCGCCAATTGTTGAGGCACGCCTCGATTCAACTCTCGCCAGACACAGCCGCACAGCCGGGCGCTTCATCGTCTGCCGGTTTGATTTCTCACCACCGTTGGCCCCAACTCCCTACCTATCTATTCATGGCGCCCACCAACAAAAAAAACCATTCTTTAAGAAACAGCCCTATCACAACGGCGGCCGGGTGGTAATCTGGAAATAACACCGCAAACCTGAACTGATTTGCAAGCATCAATCAGTATGGGAGGCGACGACGATAGGAGCAGCTCTCCGTCTGAGATTGCGCGTCAGCAGGGCAATTCAACCTGAAGTGTCCCCCCTCTGGCCGGAATCCAGAGTAACCCTGTAACAGCCCAGAGCAGAGTGCCGAGCTTTCTCGAGAACCTGGAATATCTACGGTTACCTCGGCGTTCAGAAGGCGAGAGAGCATCTGACATCCGGGTGGACTGTCTGTAGCGACGTTTGGTATCGCCAAGCTTCAACTTTGCTTTCTACTTAGATATATTACCAGAATTTCCCTTCAAAATAACATGCATGGTGAAAGAAGGTGGCCAAGATAAACTAGGTAGCCATGGCTCTTTCAGCTCTCTCCAGCTCCACATTATCGATGCAACACTACCAAGGACACTCAGGAGGTCGGCCCGGGCCGCAAACTTACCCCGCAAAAGTAATCCTCAATTCCGGTTCCCCCACAAAAGTCAGCCCTACAAGTCTTGGGCTCCCGCTCCCATTGGGCAAGACGGGGGTTGAGACGGACGGGGTGCCATTTCAGCTGTCTCAACCTTAAGGAAAAGAGACGAGACGGGAGAAGTCAAAAAAAAAAAAGGAGGAGAAGAAGAAAAGGGAAGGAGGGTGGATTTCTCTTCATATTGCAACTCGGCCAAGTTGGTGGGTCAAGGCCTCAAGATGGGGATCATGAAAGTCTTGGGCAGACTGGACACAAACGAGCGGGTTGTGGAATACCCATGACATCCGATCTACCCAGCCTAATGTAGGGAGCCGGGGTGGGAGAGCGAAGGGCCAGAGATAAATGACGTCCAAAACCCAACTTACATGCACGCATTAGCAATGCCCGAGCTGTCGTCGTCTGCGTTCAAGAATACCCAGTCTTGCCAGCCTTCCCAGTTACCAATTGCTTAGCGAGATTGGTGCCAAACATAACTGGTTCCCGGGGCCTCAATGATGGCGGTCTGGATGCGGCGATATTCAACAACGACGGACTGCTGCGTAGCATCCAATTCTGAAATGCGTGCTGAAATGCTTGCCACTTCCGGTAATGATCGCCACTTCCATGCTTCCATACTTCCAAGGCTTCCAAGGCTTCTTGGAGAGCCGCAAAAAGCGGCTGAACCAAGCGGACACACGGATTTTTTATACTGACAAAGATCATCGTGTGTCCACTCGATCGGGAGCTGAGCAATGCGCCAATCGATGACAATGGCGGCCAACCTCCAACCAATTGAAGACAAATAACAAATGCAGGTCGTTAACAGATGGGGGGCGGCGCTGCAGGTGCTGCAGCCCTGAACTGCCTGCACCTCGAACTCGGCTTGGCACCTCGCCTGCCCTGCTTTGATGACGTAGCCATCTATCTCTCACTTGCTAAATTCCAAGCCTTCGACACGATGGCGACCGCCCGTGCCTTCCGAATTGCGTGCCTCGTCCGTGGTTGCTTCCTTCCGTACCGCTCAACTCTCACCGCATCTCGGCGGCCACTTAGTCTAATTTCGGAACCCTAATCCGGCCACCAAACGCACTTTCCTGGCACTTTCCTGGCACTTTCTTTGCACTTTCCTAAGCATTCGCACTTTTGTTACCTACCTAGAGTGGCAGCGCCTAGGCTCCAAGAGGCAAAAGACTGGGCACCTTGAAGATTGTTCCAGTTCCGTCTGGGTACTACCATCCATTCCACCTTCACACCACCCCGCCCAACTACCACCGTGACCCAAGTTGTCGGTGCCCTTGATCGCTGGCCTAGATTCTTTGCGCGTTATATCCCGCAACACCATCCACGGCCAGGGCATCTCAGGCGATGGTGGGTTTTCAGGAAATGGTTTTATGAATAACTATTCTACTTAATTTGTTATGTTTTGGCCGAATAGGGAGCTTGATACCGAGCAAACGGGATACCCCGTAACATCTCTCCCTCCCATCTTCCCACGCCCCCGCGTAACGGGAAGAAGGCCCAGAAGTCTTTCGATCGAACAGCCTTATGAGCTCCCCGCCAAGAGCTTGAAAGCCGTATCGACAGCTACCAGGCGGCCGTCCAAGAAGATGGACGACATTCCCGTGACTCCGAGTACTCAGCCCTCCGAATCCTACAATGACTTATCCACTGTCAGTCCCTCGGGGGGGAGCAATCCAGGAGGGAGCAGGAAGGAACGCGGCGCAATAGCAGCCCAGGTCAGTCAAGTTTTAACGGGACCAGCTACCTCCATGTAGGCAGCTGTTCTCCCTTTTCCGCCAGGGTCTAACCCCCTCTCCCTTTCCAGGCTTGCGATACCTGTCGGAGCCGTAAACAGAAATGTGACGAACAACGCCCAAAGTGCAGCACCTGCCAAAAGTTCCGCCTCGAATGTAACTACCGAGAACCCCAACCAACCAAGTATGCTCCGAGACAAATTTCAGATGGAACGTTATGCCTGGGCTACCGACTAACAACACCAAAGGAAAGACAAGACGATGCTGGAGATTCTCGATCGAATCAAGAGTCTGGAATTCAAGCTTGACAACCTGAGCCAGCGCTCTGCCATGACGCCTTCATTATCGGGGTTCACAATGCCAACCTCGCTGCCGTCACCGCTACCAACCACACTGGGGCCTCTAGGCCAACCCACGGATCCCCCGTTTCAACTCCCCAATATCTCGAACACCACGCCTGGGGGAGATCATCAATATCAATACGTCTCCTCCGTTCATCAGATGCTCAAATGGCCGGCGATACAGCAGCTTTTTGTGTCGATACAGCCAAAACTTCCGAATATCGACTTGTCAGTCTTGGAGAGAGAGGGTCCAGCAAGCATGGTCGCTATTCGCCGGTCCTCCATCGGCAATCTACCGACGGACCCCTTTACGCAACCCAGCCGAGTCTCTACCATCAGCATGCACAGATCGATCCCGGGCCAGGTTCCTATCACCATTTCCGGCTTGGACTGGGACACCATGAACAGATTAACGAAGGCTTATTTTGACAGCTTCAATCTGCTCTGCCCTGTCCTCAACCGACAGCCCTTCGTGACTCAAACGTTACCAGCACTCTTCAGTGTAGGACTCAACGATAGCATGTCATCGACCATCGCACTTCTCGTTTTCGCTCTGGGGGAAGTTGCGATTGCCGGTTACGAAGGTTCACCGATTCATGTGTACAATGGCCGTGCCAGCGGTATAAAGGGAGGCACCAAAGAGAGGCCCCCGGGGTTACATCTATTTAACGAAGCCCGGCGACAGATGGGTTTCCATCTTACTTCATGCAGTCTCGAGAACGTCCAAATATTTGAACTTGCTAGGTAGGCCAATTGCTACTCCGTGTTACACGTGTCACTAACTCTATGTAGCATCTACTATGGGTCGTGCTTCTACCCACTGGTTTGTCCTCCCTTTTTGTCGGGTTGGGAGCGCGTCTCAAGTTTTGCTAACCGGTATTAGGACTTCTGGAGAATGACCACTTCTGCCTCGATGGCTTGTCAAGCCCTCATCACAAGGTAGCTACGTTCCGAAGCAATCCTCCGCCAAAGCTAACATTTCTCAGCCGTCCGGATGTCTTGTCCTCCGCAAAGGCGGACCTAACACGCCGGTCTTTTTGGCACTGCTCGGTCATGGAAACGTATGGCCTCGCCCACCCAAGATCACCCTTATACCCTGCTGACGCCTTGACCTAGTGGTTTAAACCTTGAACTCGGCTTTCCGCTTACCGGGCTGGAGAGGATGGAGTCCATCGTTGGGCTGCCTGACTTTAGTGGGCCATACATAGAGGACGACCACCTGAGCAACCAGCAGTCACACTTCCAGGAGCATTTTGCCTCTCAGATTGTCCTACGCCGGCTTCTGGTTGACTTTCACCATGCCTTGAATGTGAATCAAAGCGAGTCCTCCCTTTCCCGCCACAAGTTTTGCTATAAACGGTTCCCTAACCATACACCTTCTAGGCCACGCAGAACCGTCAACACTCGGCCAAATGCCATCCGGCCCCTTCAGCCCCGCGCCACCAACCCACCCCAGCGTCAACGAAACCACGATCCGCCCGCTCGCGACCCAACTCGAAAAATGGCGTGGCATGCTCCCCGTACACCTCCGCTGGCACGACGACGCCCCCGGCGTCTTCCCCAACGTCCCCGTCGACCTCTACACCCCCACCACAGGCAACTCCCTCTTCACCCCCGCCACAACTCCCATCTCCCCGTCCATACCCACCACCAGCGGTAGCACCACTAGCGGCAGCACTACCAGTAACCCCCAACAACACCAACTCCATCAACCCCCCACCTCCGCCGCATCCACCGCGCCCCGCGCCCCCCCCGCCCCCCTCATGTTCACCCCCGACCTCGACGCCCCCGCCGCCCGCTACCCCTACGTCCTCGACGTGCAGGTCGCCCTCCTCCGCTCCCGCTACTACTACACCAAGTACCTGATCCACCGGCCCTTCGTCTACAAGGCCTTACACCACCCCACCGCCCTCTCGCACACCGACGCCGTCGGCGTCGCTACCTGCCTCAAGGCCGCCCTCAAATGGCCCGTCGCCATGTCGCCGACCTGCCGCAACAAGCGGCTGGTGCCGTGCTCGTTTTTCTTTACGCAGAATTTCTTTGGGATACTGGTGTTGTTGCATTTGAGTACCACGGTGCCGGCGCTGAGTCAGATTCGGGGGAGTCTGTGTGGGGGGGAAAGGTTTGAGGCGGATGTGAGGGAGACGGTGGGGCTGTATTTGGATTGGTTGAGGGATTTTAAGGGCGTGGATCGCGCGACGGTGTGGCATTGGGAGGTGGTGAGGGCGCTTTATGGGGTGGCGGAGTAGTGAGGGAAGGGGAGGGAGTGAGGGAGGGAGGGAGTGAGGGAGGGAGGGAGGGGTTGGTTAATTTGTGAATGAGTGAGTTATTGGTTTGTGGGAGGTCAGAGAGTGAGTTATCAACTTTATGGAGGAGAGGCGGAGTTTGAAAGACGGTGGAGGTATAGAGGAACACAGAATCATTATCCAATAAGTACTTTAAATTGTTGTATAGATCGAGCTGCCATCTTCTTCGTACCTAGCACCTTAATCATCTATCCCGTGTACAGATCAAAAGCTCCAACTACGTATGTGCCTATCAACCCCCCTTTCCACATTCCTATAGTTTATAAGAAGACAGTCAAGGCAAAAAGACAAGACAAGGGCGTCAGTACAATGTAGAGCAACGCCACAGGTGGCTTCAGAGATGTGATATCTTATTTATTATTACTATCCGAACTAAGCACTGGCTTCACGTCCAGCAGTGACCAAACTGGCAAGGCAATAACAAGCACCGTCAAAAGTCTGAAAAGTCTTCTATGGGCTATATATATATATAATTATAAGGCTATCGCCATCCCAGTTCTAAATTATCTAGCAGAGATCCACCCCAAGGTTACAAAACACATATGCTTTTTAAGTTCACCACTATCCCAAACGCCCAATGCTTGATGCTCGTGACTCTGACCAAAAACACAAAATATCCAGAAACTAGCCAACTTCCACCACATCAACTCGACGCCGACGCGGCCGACGAGGATTTCTCACTCGACCGCGACTCGATCACGGGAGACTTTCCTTTGTCTTTGGCATCGCCAGATACGAGCCTTTCGTCGGTCGTCTTCTTGAAGTAATCGTTCACCTGGTCGGTCCACTCCTCGTCCTCGACCTCCTCGGGCCCGACGGCCTCGCCACCGGCCTCCCTCTCACGACGCAGACGCTCCTTGCCAGCCCACTCGTCCCGCATGTCCTCAATTCTCTGCTTGATGTCAAGCTCGGGGTTGTAGTTCTTGCCGACACCCTTCATGCGCTCCCAGAGCGAGAGGTGCTTGGGGTGAATGGCGATGCCGTGGTAGTCGGCGTCGCGACCGGAGCGGATATACGCCCAGCGTCGTTCTTGTTCCTTGAGATCGAGACCGGTGGTGTCCGGGAGGAAGAGCCAGGTCAGGAGCATGCCGGCGAGGCCGAACCAGGGGACGACGTAGAACTTGGTCTGGGTGTCGATGTAATTGTAGAGCACCGAGGCGAGCAGAGCACCAGCCTTGCCGATGCAGGCGCTGAAACCGTGGGCCGAGGCGCGGATGGGCGTGGGGAACACCTCGCCTGCAACGAGGAAGGTGACGCTGTTGGGGCCAAACTGGTTGAAGAAGCTGGATAAGAAGTACATGGCCTGGAATGCCTTGATGCCGGCCGGCGAGGTGTAGTATTCGTAGTTGAAGGCGGGGATGACGAACATGATGAAGCACATCAGGAAGCCGACCTGCTGCATCATTTTGCGGCCGTAGAACTTGTTGTCAATAAGGATCGAGGCGAGGTAGTAGCCAACAAGCGAAACGATGACGTTGTACAGGTTCCAAATCCAGCCGGTCATGACGGAATGCGGGTTGTTGCTGATGACGGCGATAAACTGGGCCTGGAAGAGCTTGTTGCCGTAAAAGAAGACGTCGTTGCAGAACCAGGTGCCGGCTGTGGCGAGCAGGCGTCCTCCGAAGAAGTTGCACGCCAGACGCAACGAGTCCACGTCGTAGCCCGTGACGTTGCTCTTCTTCTTCGCCGCCGCGAGCTCACGGCTGGCATGGGGCATTTTGTAAGACCGGTAGTATACGAGCCAGAGCGTTCCCACGGCAGGGATGGCAAATGACAATCGCCATATCCACTGCACAGTCGTGGTGCCGTACGGCGGGTTCCCATCGCCGTGATGGAAGATCAAGAGCAGGATGATCAGCATGGCTTGGTTGATGAGCTGGCCCCAACCTTGCATCAGGAAAGCCATGGTGACCTTGCGGCCACGGTGGAGGCGATCCTCGCGGGTCGAAAGCTTGCCAGCTGAGACGGCGTTTTCCATGGAAGATGTCGCGGTGATGGGATATTCACCACCGACGCCAAAACCTAGGACATGTTAGCACAAGGACGATTGCGGGTTTCGCAGGGACCAACATACCGTAAAAGAACAAGGACCAGGCGTAGCAGATGACCCAACCGTTCAGGTTCAGGCCCCAGCTCGCCGTGATCATGAGCAAGCCAACGAACATGATGGCGGCGTCCTGGATGAGGCCCCAGCGGCGGCCAATCCAGTCTCCAATGACACCGACGGCCATCTGGCCGACCATGATGCCGATAACTTCGAGATAAGTGACGGAGGCAATCCAATTGGAGCTGCACTCGGTGGGGTTCTTCCCCCAGCACGTAGGCCAGGTAGAGCGGAAGAGCGGCTCGAGGTTGCCAATGCTGAAGAGCACGTAACCCTCGAGGCCGAGGCCGGCGCCGGGGAGAACAGCGTTGCGGAAATACCAGGTCACGGGACTGAGGGGATCAGCCTTGAGCATGCTGCCAATCTCGGCCAGCTCCCGCTTGGTCTCCTCATTTTGAACCTTGTTGACGAAAGCGATCCGTTTCCCAAGAGGCAGGTCGGCCCAGTAGACACCGTCGGGCGTATAGCAATCATCTGGATGGGTCAAATGCGCGAAGATGGAGCGCTCCTGATGTGTGGCGCTGTCGGCCGGGTAGTGGTCGTGTTCATTGCCTGTTGCAGGGCCATGAGGAACGGGAATCTCGCCGACGCTGGGATCGTGACGGTCGTGATGCTGAATGAGGTCCGCCATCTCCGCGACTACTAAAGAATTGAACGTCGGAAGAGGGCGCGTGTGTGTAAAAGGTGTTTCCTCCGTGATCGCGAAGGGGGAGCAGATGCGAGGAAAGTTCGTGGTGAGGAAAGTGAGCGAAGGACCAAAGTGGTGGAGAGGAGTGTGAAGAAGGAATGGGGAAGAGAAGGGAAGGAAAGGGCAGATGGGCTCTACCTATAAACCCAGCCGGGAGGAGGACCGAGCTGAAACTGATTTGGGAAGAACAGGCTGGCGAGCCTAGAGACTTGAGATGGAACCTTCTCAAGTCATGGTGGGGGAGGGGCAGGTGGGTGCGCGGGCATCCGTGCCTGGTACCTCCAAGGCACACTGGGGCGACCAGTGACACGCAAATTTGCGACCAATGACGGTAGACCGAGCGCAGAAATCGTTTCTGGATGGCGAATATCGCGGGCATTTTCCAGTCCACCAACTCCACAACTTGCCTGATCAGGCAAGGGCCCAATGCCCGTTTCTTAGGCTTGCGGGCATGCCTGCATGCAATTCGGTCTGGTTCGATACCCATCCGTCTTTGGCACTCCCGAGGTAACTCTGAGGTTTAGAGGTACAGTAACTACCGCCATGCAACCCCCATTCGGAAGGAGGTCGCGTGTCCCTCCCGCACCCATCTACCCGCATTTTCGGCTTGAAAGGGAAATCCACGTAAACAATTGCTCAGCCATGGTTGCGCACCATCTCGAAACACTTACCGGCTCTCAAGCCATCCTCGAGGTCCTGACCGAAGAATGTTTCACCCCCGTGCAACCAACCCCACGCGTCCTGGCAACTCGAGGTCTAAATGGGTCTGGTAAGTCACTTTGTACATACATACACGGCACATTGCACTTTGCCGTCTTGCCGGCTGTGAGACTCGTCGGAAACTATCACTGGGTAGAAAGTGGAACCCCGAGTTCTCCGCAACCCCACGCCTCACCGCCTGCCTCCCCGCTTCGCCAATTCGAGGTCACTTCGGACACAGACAGGAGCAGCAGCCCACGGTCCGTCCCGATGTTCGACGTCAACGCCATCATCGATATCCCAAGATGCCAAGTCGTTCCCCAGATCTCCAAGCAAAAACAAGCAATTGAACAAATGCTTGATTCCGCCAGCCAAGCGTACCAAGCTCTCTTGGCCTTCGACCTCCCAAGTCGACGACAAACAACAGCCAAGCAAGCCGCCCACGTTGCGTGGATCGGTGATGTGAAGGGACGTGGCAGAATCGGCCCCAGGCCTAGACCCCTGCATTCGCAGAAAGCGACTAGTCCAAACAGGAATAACGCAGATCTCGGTTCCTGGCCCGCATCAGACCAACCAGGACCTGGGACCCACCCACGTGGTGCCTTGATAGGGTCTGGGGAGAGCTTAAAACTTGTCGCACCGAGCCAAGCTTGGCAGCAAAAACTGCTGCTCACACGCTGACCCCCACCCCGCAGTTTCCGAGCCCAGCTGTCTCATGTCACTGAAAATCGACAATTTTTTTGTGGTGGAAACACCAAAAATAACAAGCAGGGTTGACGGTGACGGGCCTCAGTTAACCCAATGTCTTAGAATTGTCTGAATCTCACCTTTTCTCGACTGATTGTTACCCCCGGACCACCAAATCCATACCATCTCGAACCGACGACAACCCCAAATCCTGCAACAAGAGGCTCGTTGTGTGGCGAGGCTTGGCTTGCTTGGCTTGCTTGGCGCGGCACCTCCGACTTATCTCATTGGACGGACCCATCCAGGGTCTCGACGACGTCGAACAGAGGTCGCGTGCCCTCCTTCCTGATCCAAGGAACTCAACGACCGACGGGGTCCTTCAGCTCGCGTCTCCGAGTCGTCCGAGGTCGGCATATTGAGGGATTACCAGAGGCAGATAGCCCATTACGCAGTTTGTGTTCATCCCGTCCGTGTGGCACAGATAGATCGGTTACCCATGTGCTACCGGGATTCGGGTACGTAAAAAGAAGGCCCGCTCCCGCGGGGTAAGACATGCCGAGTCCAGACCAACCACCCGTTCAAGCTTCGCTTCCAAAATACTTCGTAGAAGACGAAGTTCAGGGGATAGACAAGCCGGGATTATTGTGCAAAGACGAAACTGTGATTATTTTAAGAAATGAGACATTTCAAGCAACAACCATGTCAACTGCCAATGAGAAGCTAAAACAACCCACAAACAGGAACCAACAGAGTAACAGAGTTGACAAGGGTGGATGGAATGTGTCCAGTTTGCGGGGTATATTCCATGCTACCTTCTCCCACTCCCACTCCCACTTCCCTTCATACGGACTGGGGAGTTTGGGGGGAGGGGACAACGACACCGGCCACCAGATACCATCACCGGGGTTGATGAGGGTTTACATACCTGCGGGATAATCAGGGGTGCTCTTGTGTGGCGGATCTCCGCGGCTCAGAGCAAGCCACCAGCCCACAGGCTTGCCGTGTTCCAAGGACGATGTTGACACTACTTCTTACCTGAGGTCAGAGCGATGAACTGGCCATGCTATTCACAATCACATCAACGGCACAACCCAATCCAATCTGATATGTATATTCCACAGTCTGCCCTCAGAGTAAAGTACCGGTAATGCCTCAGCAGCTAGCCTCAGATCCCATCCATCTGGTACCGCGCCGTCGCCTGAACCAGTCCGATCCAAAATCTGGCTGTGTAGTAACTACTAACCGACTCCGACTTCCTCTTTGGTGGTTCAGCCGACTGTTTTGTTTTCCTGTCCATTCCATCCAGGGAGAGCCCCTCTCCCTTTTCCTTGCCTCCTATCATAAGTACCTCAGTACCTCGCCCCATGGAATGGGTCAGGCCCACCACGTCCTCCTGCCCAGGCCGAAACGTGCCAAGTAGATGTACAGAAGAAACCGCACCCCGTACATAGCCAGACAAGTTCAGTCGCAATCCGTAGTGATGAACAACGAATCGGGAAAAAAAGGAAACAGCCAAAAACAAAAAAAGGCGACGCAAAACAGCAGAGTGGCGTGGTGGTGTGTGTGTTAGGGCCTCGCCCATCCGTGGCGCCCCCTTCCCCCAATAACCACCACCCACCACGACCCCACCCGCAAGACATAGCAGAGCAAAGCACAACGGCAACGCAACGCAGCCGAAACGCAAAGCACCCAAGCAACCAAGCCGAGCCAGCAACGCGCTCCTCACTTCTTCCGAGGCGACAACCAAACAAATCCACGTTTGACGCCCTTGCTTGATAATGTCATGCCATGCCATGCCATGCCTTGCGCCTTGCCATGTCTGCCCCGTCCAAAAGAAAAACCCTGAGATTCGCCCCTAGCTCCCATAAACACCCAAACACCAGCCAGCCTTCGCTGTCTCAACAAAGGAAAAATGATAATAAACGGAACAGCGCAGTGCCAGTGGGTTCTTCTGGTGATGCAATCTCGTGCCGGCCTGTCCCGCTCCTCTCTACCCCATTCCCCCACCCCAACCACTTGCCCCTGCCCCTGCCCCTGCCCTCCGGGAACGCCGCGCTATTTGAGAGAGGATGGACACAGCAAAGACAAACACGACAAAAAGTAAAGCGAGGAAAAAAACAAAAGAAAAAAGGGAGGTTAGTCATGTTGAAGCATGGCAGGCCGGATTCGTAGACCTAGCCGCCTGCTACCCAGGTTCAGGTCCTAGGTGGGTGTAGTTTAAATTCCGCCTGGCAACGGCGACATGGAGTCGTCGCGATCCGCGGTTGTGACCGGCGGGCGTCGCGGGGTAGGATCCTCGTCCTCGAACAAGCCCCGGCGATCCAGAGCCGAGACTGGGCGCGGCGTCTCCTCAACATCAATGTCGGATCCGCTGCCAAATTCCGCTGCCGCTCCTCCCCCAAGACCGGGCGGGGTGCACATGGCCGGGTGTGCTGGCGTGAAGGGGTTGCTATACGTCGGCGGGTCCAAGCTGGGGGGAAGAGCATCAAGCTGTGGGAATTCCAGCCGCTGCATCTCCTGGTTTGGCGTAGCCACCTGCGTGCTTGGCTCCACGATACCCGCGCTTTCCGGCCCAGTGACCATGCTGTCATGGCTGTTGGCGCGCATCATCTCGATGCCGAGCTTGGATGATGGCAGCCCCGATTTGCTGCGGTACTGCTGGCCCGAGGGTGAACCGGGGTTGCTACCGTTCGCGCTGCCACTGCCACTTCCGCTCCCGCTGCCGCTGCCGCTGCTCGTCTGGCCAAGCTCGTCGTCTTCGTCATCGGCTGAGTCAACGCTGCCCTCGTACCGGCGCTTCTCGATCGACTCGCGCTTCGCCTTGAGTTTTTCAAGTGAGCGTTGTGGTGCGGGGCCTTTGGTGCGCGCTGGCGTGTGCTCAATTTCCGCGGGCGCGGACTGCGGCGTCGTGTGGCGGGGCTGGATAGGAGACGATGGCGGGTGATTGGAACCCACATGAATTTCATCCGGTCCCGATATGCCGAGTCCCCCGTCGTCCCAGTCGCCCGTGGCCTTCCTGCTGATGAGGACCGGGATATCGTCGGTTGCCACCGACTCCGAATCTCCAAAGAGACTGGAGCCGATGGAGTCCTCGCGGAAGCTGCCGCTCGATCGAATCAGGTAGCCCGACGAGGCTGATGTTGGACTGTCCTCGAGCCGCAGACTCTCTTGACGCAAGCCTGAAGGGACTGGGTGTGGCAGCGCCAGGGACAGCGAGCTAGTTTGACCGGGTACCGGAGCCTTCCAATGGCAAAGCGTACTTAGCACTTCGGTTAACTTTGACGAGCTGATAGGCTTCTCGACGAGCGAGTCAAAGTACTGAGGCGCAGGCAGCTCTTTCAAATAAGACGTGATGGCAACCATGGGCGTGTGTGTGTTGGCATGCTTCGTGTCGCGGATCATGCGGGCAACGTCAGATCCCGAGAGCTGCGGGAGCCGAAACTCAAGGAACATGATGTCAAACTTGATATCGCTCATGGCGTACCGGATAGCCTCGCTGCCCGTAGCAGCTGAGATGGTCCGGCATCGCAACTTCTCGAGTAGCTTCTCCATCACCATTCGAGATACGGGATGGTCGTCACAGATGAGGACGTCTAGGGGGCGAAACAGGGGACCATCGCCAGCCGCGATGTACGACATGCGCCTCGAGCTTTGGCGCCGCCGTTGGACTCTGAGGAGTGCGTTCGCCTTATCGCCCTCGTTGTCCGAAGACGACGGCGACATGTCAAATACCTGACTTCTGCGGTTCCTATGGTGGGCTGCCAAAATATCTGTAGTCACAGGGCTGCCCTCCTGGGAACCAACAGTGAGTGAGCGAGAGCGCCCGCCAGACGAACTACTGCTGTGTCGCGGGGTAGACATCACATGGTTTGGGACCGACTTCTGAGGCGAGACCGGCAATTGGGCTGGTGCGCCTCCCCGGCCTTTACTTGGCGATGCGGTGGCGGCAATGGTGGTGGCTGCTTTCTGTAAAGTAGGCGGGGCGCGGGGTACCTCGAAGAAATTCCCAGGCTGCAATGAGTTCCCAGAAGGCTGGGACAAGCTTGAAGAATTACTCGATGCTTTCCGTCGGCCTTCAGTTCCCGGGCCAGCGACAAACGATACCAACAAAGGCGAGGACGGTTGCGAGACGCGGTTGGGGGAGGAGTGGGCCTGGCTGACACCAGACGGTGACTGTGGCCTGTGGGACGCTTTGGCGTTCGAGAGCGTCCTCTGAACCGGATTCGTAATAACCGGGCTGCCTTCGAGGGCCGGTCCCGGAGATGTGAGGCTCCCCAGACCACCAGGGCTGATTGGCTTGCTCTGGGCCGCCATGGCCTCTGCTCGCAGCTTCTGGATCACATCCTTGTTTGCCTTCTCGAGTACGGGCAAATTCTTGAACGAAAAGTTGCCAAAGTCATCAGCCGCCGTCGGTTCACTCAACCGCCTACTCTTCAAGTCTCGGACATGAGGCGGAATGTGGAGTGGCATGAGGCCACGTTTCATCGAGTTAACTTGAGCTCTGACACGAGAAAGGGCGTCATGTGGGCGATCGTGATAGTCGGCGGCAGGCGCAGTAGCAGGCGGCGAGTGCTGGTCTTCGATCTCCTCGGTAAAGGCTTGCAAGGTCGCGCCGCGGGCATCAAAATACTCGGTATCTTCGGGATTCTCAGGCTGCGGGACAAACTGGGCCTCGTCTTGCAAGAGCGAATCCCAGTTCACTTCCGCAAACCAGGGGTGATTGCGAATCTCCTCACCTCCACTCTGGAACTTCTCATCACGGTTGGACCCGAGCCGCTGTTGCGGATCCATGCAGAGCAGCTTGTTGATGAGGTCCTTGGCTTCCGGTGAAACTTCATCCTCGCTTTCATCCGGCCAGTGGATTCTACGAGCCAGAATGTTTTCAAAGACCATGTCCGCCTCGTCGGCGTTGAACGGAGGGATACCGTAAAGGAACTCGTACATAATACAGCCGACGGACCACCAATCGCTTGTCTCATCTTGCGGTTCACCCCTGATCGTCTCGGGAGCCAGGTAATCGGGCGTGCCCACGAATCGACGGTTGGTATCTTCGGGGTCGAACAGCGCCCAGTTTGGGGGTGGCATGGCTGGCTGTGGGGGCGTTCCCTTGTTGGACTCTGTGCTGTTATGCGTGGTCGAGTGGGACAGCGAAGCAAGGGAGGCAAGATCCGGTGAGCCAGAAACCTCAGCCTCGCTACCCTCGGCAGGGGACAGAATAACTTGCGAGTTGTTCACCTGAGGGTCATTCAACGACAAGTTCCCGAGCATCTGCGGCAAGCTCTCGCTGCCTCCGCTATCGCTGCGGTGAGACGAGACGCGGCGCGGTTCATGTGAGAATGTCCCTAGGTTGAAATACGATGGCTGGAGCAGGCCCGTGGTGGGATCGCTCGGGGTCATTTGCGGGGTGGAAGCTGGAGACTGGCTCCGGCCGTGGAGGTCTAACGACGTGGATCGAGACGACGCCATCGAGGTAGATCGAGCAAACGGACCCTGCTTTAGGAGGTCAGGCGCAGCATCAGTGCCGCAATTCAAAGCCCGCTTCTGCCGTCCGATTAATCCCATGCGCGAGAGACCGAAGTCAGTGAGCTTCAAGTGGCCCTTTTGGTCGATTAGCAGGTTGTCGGGTTTGAGGTCGCGGTGAACAATGCCCCGGTTGTGCAGATGCTCGACGCCTAGCACGACTTCTCCGAGGTACTTTTTGGCCCAGTCCTCGGAAAGGCCGCCCAAGATCTTGATCAACGAGGCGCAATCACCTCCGTTGAGGTACTCCATGACCAAGTAGAGATAGTCCTTGCTCGAAAAAGTCCAGTATAGCTTTGCAACAAAGTCGCTCTCTCCTTGCCACATCATGATGGCGCGCTCGGCCTTGACGTTGGTGACCTGGTTCTTGGCAACCATGTCGGCTTTCTTCAGCACCTTGATGGCAAAGTACTCGCCCGTGGACTTCTTCTTTGACAGGTAGACACTGCCAAACGCACCTTTGCTGATGGGCTTGATAATCTCAAAGTCTTTGATCGAGGGAGGGACCGCTTTAGCTTGCGGACCACCCACAACGGCGCTGAGCCGGGGGGAAGGCGGGGGCTTCACTGCCACCTCACCCGGAACCGAAGAAACTGCAGCCGAGGATTGCCTCCGATGATGGTGGTAGGTGTGCGAGATGCTGGGCGATGTGAATTCGCTGCTCGGCAGCATCGGCGACGCTTCGGGAGACATCAGGGCGTCCGAAGGGAACGGCAAGTTTCGGGGCTTGTGAATCCGGAGAGGTGACGAGGGGGGCTGGGCACCCCTCGAGGGTGACTCTTGTCTCCGCGGAGACACGGCGCCTGGGAGAATGAGACTTCTGCGGTGGTGTTGTCGGGAACTCGCCTGTCGGCGAAGGTCGCCAAACTCGGACATAGGAGAATCCGTCCGCTGAGGTGCCCTTGAGGCGACAGAGGATGACCTGAGGCTGCCGTCGCTATCCCCAGCATCACTCTCAAATATCATGGATTCCCGACGGGACTGAGTAGCGCCTGTCAGGTTCGTGTGAGGGCCAAGATTGGATCGGGGCGTCGGACACTCCTTGGGGCTACTCGATCTCGGCGAATTCAACGCCGACAACCGGCGCCTGTCGGGGTCGTCGCTGATATCGGCGTTCTGGAGTGCCAATGCCAGAGTAGAAGGTGCATCGAAAGACCCGGCGAAGATACCTTCCTCAATGGCAGGCGTAGTATCGGCGTCCCCATCCTCCTCGTCGGCAGAGTCGCTGAGACGGCCAGCGGCAATCTTGGCAGCCTTGCGTATGGCGGCGTCTATGCAGTCCTGGACCATGTAGGCAAACTCGATCCGGATACGCTCCGAGTACTCGAGAATCCTGCGGTGACGGAAGATGGCCTCGACCTTTTCTTTGGCGAACTTCTCCGTGTCAGCACACAGCAGCGCCAGTCCTTGTTCCTGGTCCAGCGTATTCGTGCCTGGCGTTTCCCATTGCATCACTTGTGTAATCCGGCTTTCTGACTGCGGGGATTGCGTGCGGAACTCGCCAGGAGCCTGCGACGACTCCTTGATGGCGGGGGTGCTGATTTCGATGGCGGTGTCGCAGAGATCCAGCAGCAATTCGACAATCCTGGCCTGAGGTCTGCGAATGGCAAAAGACCGAGCCCGCGCATGCCCGAAGCCAGAGGAGCGCTCGCGTGACCGACCGGGGGCGGTACCAGGTACGGGGGACGAGTTCCCCGATGAGTTGGAGGAGTTCGGGGGTCCAATCGCTAAACTCTTGTACTCGGCGACGGGCAGCTTGGTCTGGTCCCCCACCAACGAGCGGCTGTGTCTTGCCTCGAGAGCGTCGAGCACCTTGACGATCGCATGGCGGTGCTCGGTGAGACCTTCTTGGGCCATCTGGACATCCATTTCAGCACGATGTTCTTGCAAGCACAGATCAGTGTGCTTCTCAAACCACCATGGCGAAATCTGACGTTCGCATATCCGGCAGAGGACAGGCAGGGGTGGGGGAAGCGACTCAGGGTCGTCCACGCCCGACTCGGCGAGTTGAGTAAGGTAACTTGCAAGCACCTCGGCGCCGGATCCCAGCGAATCAACAATAACGTTTGGCAGGTCGATCTTGATCTCCCGCGGTGCGGCCCACTGTCGGATCATCCACATAGTCTAGAGCCTAGTATCAGTACTGATATGAAGACAAAGCTTCGGCAAAACAAACTCACATGACTCTCCCCGCCCGACGGCCCGGTGTAGACCATGATGCCTTGGGCCTCCAGGTCGATGACAACGGGCTCGGCGGTCTCCCCGGGTTCCTTGAGCATGTCCAAGGGAATAAGCTTAGACAGGGGTCCCAGCCTGACTGCAAAACGAATGAACTGGCTCCGCCTGTCATCTTGGGTCATGCTCTCGACAACTTCGGAGAAGATATTGGAATTATCGCTGACAATGAGGTCGGCAATGGGGGTGCCCAGGACCGAGTCCGGCTGGGTTCCGATCACGTCGACCCAAGAGGGGCTGACCCAGCGGATTGTCCCATCAATATTGAGATCCAAGATGACGTTCAGGGTCTGCTCAGCGGCGTCGCGGAGCTCCTGCCTCTCCTCCCGGATGTTCTCGCTGAGCGACCGCTCCATTGGAGCGGCCCTCAGAGAGGCCACAGCCGGGGGAGCAAGCATGCTTGGCGTGGCAGAAGTTGCCTCCTCCATTGTGATGATGTAGTGACTGTTCCAGAAACCAATTCTTGCCGAGATAGCATCTGTAACGGAACCAGATCTATCAAGCCCTAATCACGGCTCTCTTGGCGCGGCGGGTGCGCGGGGTTGGTGGAGGGGTTGTCGTCCTCTTGCGGCGAGGAAGGACAGTCGGTGGTCTGGAGGTCCAAGGGGAACCAGCCAGCAGGTTTCTGGCCAAGCTGCCAGAAGCTATAGCACAGCACAGGCCCGAGACATAATGCGGTGCGGTTGACGTGGGAAGCCCCGCTGTAGTCCGAAGAGGAGGTCGTGATTTCGCGATCGAAGATGCCGTCCGGTTACAAGACGTGCGTCAATGGCAACGGAGAATCTCGCAGACACCGTGGAGAGGGTTGTTCGTTTGTTCGTTGTCTCGTTGTCAAGGACTCGGTGCCTAATGGTGGTGGACTTGGTGCGGGTTTTGGCGCCGTGATCAGAGCAACGCGAGTCGGTGGCACGGCTGCGGCTTGTCTGGCCACGGCAATTCCGAAATGGCGCTGGGAGGACAAGCACTAAAAGGCGTCACCAGCATCAGAACGAGGATATCCCTCAGGATGGGTGGTGTTGTCGACGTCGACTTCGACTTCGTCGGGTGGCTTTTGTTGATTCAGAGGCCAAAGTTAAAGTGGGGTTTCTTTGTTCGGCTCCGAGCTTCCTCGCAGGGAAGGAAGGGAGAAAGTGGGTGAGGTGATGCCCAACCAAGACTTCTAGCAAGCAAGGCAAGCAAGGCAAGAAGCAACAAAACAGCCAGTGGCTGGTACCTAGGAGGGGAAAAAAAAGAAGTAAAAATTAATAGGTGTTCCCAGGTTGTTGTTTTGTTTTGCAAAGTAAATTTGGGAAGGAACACTCGGAGGTTGTAGTTGCAACTGAACTCGGCCGCATTTCCGTCCAAACATCCACAGGGAGCAAGGGAAACGAGAGCCGACACGGAACTACCCTCCTACCCAACGTGAATTCAAGAACGAGTGCACAGAGCCGAGAATCACACTGTGACCCTCTCTCGCTTTCTTTTCGAATCGTGCTCGTGGCTGCTCGGCGCGCGGCGTGGGGTGCCGTTGGAAGCGGGGAACAAATGGCTCTACCAATCAGAAATGCCAAAGTTATGGGCATGAGGATGTGCCTGGTAGTGCTACCCAGAACGTGCTGACGGGAGCAACGGAACCAAGGTCGCGAGACTTTGGGCGAGCCGGGCCCACTCTATTTTCTTCCAGGCTCGAGCCAGGTTTGCTTTTTCCCGCTGCGTCGCGCGGCCAGAGAAAGCCAAGCAGTGGATTGGAAAGCAAAGCAAAGTCAACAGAAACACTCACTCTTGGCCCGTGCCTCAGGATGGATTCCCGTCCCGACCAGTCACCATTCCGGAAGATTCGGGGACCACCTGACGAGGTATCATCGAAATGGGACGACATAACCCTGCAGCGGGCCTGCACAGTGGCTCGAGAGTGGTGTGAAATGAGTTGCGCGGTTGCTAAGTAGGTTGTTACTCTCTTGACGCCCTAATGATCACGATCAGGTTCGAACGATCAGGTACGAATAACTACCATTTCTATCTTTCAGTCATAACTACATCATCCATTGGGGGTGTCTGTTCACTCGGTTAGTTCTTCTGGCTTATTTTCTCTTTCCGCTTTCCGCCCCGTTCTCGGCTCGTTATGATTCGGGCAACGGGTTGATCGTCAATTCAGCATGACCTGGATGATCTCCCTCCCCTCATCTTCAACGGCAGCGCCCAGAAACAAGCTGCTGGCCTGTCAAGCCCTGGAACCGTTCTCTGGTGGCATTCTGCTCCTGCATGACCCCGGGTCGCACGAGATGCCCGATGACACAGCCGACTTGCACTTGCAGGGCGCCACGGTCTAGGCCGTCTTCAGTCGATTGGCCTCCTTCGACACCGTTTCTCCAAGCCACTGATAGCCGTGTGGCCCCAAGACGGCTGATGTT
The DNA here is from genome assembly GCF_020726465.1 of Chaetomium tenue. Classification (NCBI taxonomy): domain Eukaryota; kingdom Fungi; phylum Ascomycota; class Sordariomycetes; order Sordariales; family Chaetomiaceae; genus Chaetomium; species Chaetomium tenue. The sequence goes on along the minus strand of NW_027117333.1, from coordinate 2,175,840 downwards.
CTCCAAACAGCTGCAGGCGACGAAGGACCCCTCCATCGTTGCCCAAGCAGCCCATTTACCCTCTATCTTCTCATTTCCCCACGCCAACCCTCCCTATACTGACTCGCATCGAATTTAAAGTCCACGAAAGTGACCTCATTCTCCAGGATCAACGATCGATCATGTCCTAGTGGTTGCGGCCCTAGAGGCGATGGACAACGCAAGCCTGCGAGCCTAGAACCTCCTCGGACGCACAACGGGCACCGGCGGACAGTTCATCCCTGCCGTCCCCTCACGCGCTCACTCGTCCACAATCCTCTACCGGGATGCCGAACTCCATGTCGAACTTCGAATCCGGCGCCCACCCTGCAGCTCGGGGTTATGTAAACCAGGTTGTTCTCACCAACACCTGGGAGCTACCGTCGGTTACGAAGTATACGGGACCAAATAACCAGAGCTCTGGGCACGCCCACCAAGACCACGCCAAGTGAGGAGGGGGGACATCGGAGGCCATCGCCCTCCACAGCACTTCATGTGTATTCCCGGGCTCACAAGCTGCATGCCCTGGGTAGGATTACATGCGCACTACTGCAAGTCCGTGGCCCTCGGGGTACAGGTGGTTCTGCACGGTAAGCTCCTCAGTTTTGACTAGCTTGGGGCTACTCTTCGGCTCATTACCCCCGGAGTTTGCCACCAGTGAGACGCGGGGACGAGATTCGCCTCGGGCCACACGCGACGCACCACCGCTCGCAGACATGACGAGGTATTCCAACGGCTTCGTCCAGGTTCTCGATTTCATCAGAGTTCTCAGCCCAGCGCTACCACAAACCACCATGCCACAATGCACAGCGGTCCCATGCCCCGCCTGCCCCGATACACCGGTTCACAAGGGTGCGGCCATCCAACCGTCCACGGGGTCGCCAAGCAGCGTCTCTATTCCCGTTAATCCCACCGACCTGTAGCTAAGGTAACCATGGGCAGGAGCCTAATATCTTGGACAAAAAGAGTGTCATAACTAAACGTAACAACTCCAAGCCTGGTTCATTGCGGCATGTTTCACGACAACATATGTGAGACGTGCCACATACACATATCACTCCTACTACGCGGTTTACGGAAGCATTTGAAGAAAGGTTACAACATCAACATCAACAAACCCTATGGAGCAATGAGGCGTGATTCCAAGTCATCTTGACTCCTTGCTTGAGATACTGACAAATGTACACTTTCCGAGTGGCAAACGATCGCCTCTCACCGCAGAGGAACTGTTGAGATTACTTTGTACATACGTGTATTTTAAGGAATGTAACTACACTAGCACAAGCATTTAACTTCGAGGTCGCCACATCGAAACCAAACTTTGGCCTGTCACACGACTGGTTGAGCTCTCTGATGAAATACTAGCTGAAGGCAGCTCCGCCCTGCCTGCATATCGCCGGCCAGTAGCGCGTCTCTCCCCGCCATTGCCGGGACGCCATTGCCGGACGGGATCGGCCAAGGGTCACCGTTCCGATTCGATAACCCTTTGTGTGGGCCAGCGTTTCACCGCAACGAGTTCTGGGACCATTCACCACGTGATAAGCAACCAGGTCGCCCGTGAGAATGAGCCGATCTCGATCGCCTGTGTTGCTTTCCTGCATCGACCCATGTAACTGTGACTCTGGAGCGCCGCCTCCTCTTTTGCTCGTGAGCCTGTTCAGGTTGCGAGACGGCTCTTCGAGATGGCATGTTCACTCCAATTCGTATACTACGGCCCTCTTCATCAACTCAAGTGAGCCGTTGTCCACGTCCTCTGGTTCGTTAACAAGACTCACAATGTTGCGAGGTGTCCGATGTTTCACACCCTTCTTGCATTTATCCAAGCCTTCTTTCTGCTCGACTTAGGCGACTCCAAAACCACGCCACCAATGGAGTCGATGGGGTTCGTTGAAACGGGTCAAGCAGAAAAAGAAGCCCTCATCCATGCTGTGTCACTCGACCATGGCGGAGGGACTCGATGACGGTGAGGGGGATCATGCTTTCTTCGTCCCTGTGCATACGCCCGCCAGCTCAGCTCGAGGCATTGACAAATAGAAAAGGCGTTACGCAATGTCCGGGTTGTGAGTGGGTGGACCATGCTGGGCGATAAGTTTGTTCCCGATAGGCTAGCAGTTTCAAAGCGACTCCTCGATCAAACGGCTGATCATCCTCTCTTGTGCTTCCATATGGGCCGATCGGCACGCTGCTGTGATCTTCACTCAAGTGCACTGTGTAATTATGATGGGGCAGAGTGGGAAACCTGGACAGAGGAGGTCCTATGGTCCTTCAATAACACAAAAGCTCACCTTCACAGGGTTTGAAAGCCTCACAGATGACGTTTGCTGTGGAAATTCCCACACACAGGCAAGGGCAGCACTTTAGGTGAGGAGATACCCACACACACACAAGGTTGTCTGCTTCCCCAAACTTACCCCGACTTTGTCTTCCTTCAGTTGCCCTCCGCTTGCAATCCACTCGGTCAATGTGTTTGATGACCGGTGAATAACTCGGCCAAGAAGCTCCGGTACAACACCCAGATTGTCGTTGTAACCTGTGGTTGACGCCCGGCCAGACTTCTCTCCGAAGAGCATTTCCTGCCCATACGGGGACACCCGTGACCTTTCCAAGGATTGTTGCCCGATCGCCAACGGCGTCACTCCAATCCACTTTACTACAAGAGCCCAGAGTTACCGCCTCTAAAGTACGTCATCGGTTCTTACCAGAGCTAGGCGAGCGAGGAGGCCGTTGTTAGCAAACAGCACGCTGTGCCCCCCTTCCTCGTTCTCTTCCCCCCTACCCACGTCAAACCTTGCTCCGCATTCACGGCAATCAAGCCTCCCCTGTTCAGCCAAACGCCCGAGTTCGTAGACTCAATGGCGGCGTGAATTCATAACTGCCGGAGAGTTATGACTAATTGAATGGTTCTCTTAAACCAATGCTGAAGTCAAAGATATCTTGACGAATAGTTGCGGTCAAACATGGCGTCGGGGTAGTCTCAATATCACACTATCAAGGGCCAATCGGAACCGTCGCTCCCAGTTCTTGATGGGCCAACATCTCTCGAAGATTAAATAAAGGAAGAAGAAACAGTGTCAAGAACGCCTCGTTCTCCAAACCAATGGGTGTTCACTTTACGTATCTGTTGACTGCAATGACTCGAAGTTTGCCTTGACGCCTAATACCAAGTTCCTCTAAAGGCCTCAACAAGAAATAGGGGTGTTAAAGCGGCTGCTAAATCCGTAGGGGAGGAATCAGACTGTCCGAACAGAAAGATGGATGGGTGGTCGTCAACTTAAGAGCCGAGGCCCACTCCACGACCCGATCCGGCCTGTCCCGGACTTGCAACGGCGGAGAGCGGCCGAAAGTGGAGTCCCGGGCCGGCGCCTTAGCCGCCGATGTGGACACAGCAATCCCCGGACCCGATAATCACAGTGGCGTGTAGCATATTAAACACATTGGAGACCAGGGATGACACAATTTGCAAACTGGGGCCTATCACCTATACCTGTGCTTGCTTGAGATTTTGTCTTCGGCTGCACCTGTACCCTGATGCCGACGAAAGTCCAAAGTCTATTCATGGTTTTTATTTTACTCAGCCTCTTCCCGATTCCTTTACCTCTTTCATCTTTCTTAACTTTTTGCTTCCCTTTCGAGTTCGGCCTTTTTTCTTTTCTTTTCTTTTCTTTTTTTGGCCAGAGGGTGGTAGGCTTGCTCGGACGGCGTGCGAGAACTCGGCGTAATAGAACCGGGGGCGCATGGGACGAACAGACGAGGATCATGGTTCACCCACACCGATCACCCGTCTTCGTGGAGGGGCATCTACACCGAAAGGCAATCAGGATTCTGCCCATGGAAGTTTGTTCTCCGGTACACATGAGGGCAAAAAGACCCATCCAGTGGATAGCAACGAAAGCCAAAAGGCGTCGTCAGGTTGTGTAAGTTACATATACAACCATTAGGCCTCACACACTCGCTCCAAAACCCCAACAATCCCAATCTTACACAAACCCCCCTAACCTAGACACGGAAGGCAACCCTCCCCTCCCCACCCTACCTAAGCCGAATCCACCCCTCCCCCGACCAGCCCCAGACACCGCATCCGCGACGACGCTACCCGGCAGCCCCCTCTCCCACCCCAGCCACCACCACCGGTTTGCCGCCACCATCACCATCATCAGCACCCTTGACAGCTTCATCCTCATACCGCGTGGCACCCACGGGCGAGTTGAGGAGCCAGCGCAGCAGCAGGATGGCGTCGGGCGGTGGTTCCTTGCCGCGTAGGTCGAGCTGGCGGGATTGCCGGATGATGATCTTGTTGGTTTGGGCGTCGAGGTGGGCTTGGGTGAGGCGGGCGTGGGTTTCCCACTCGAAGGTGCAGATAAGGGCCTGGGGAGAGGAGGGGGTTAGTTAGGACGATGGCTGTGGAAGGCGTGGTTGTTGTTGTTGGGGGGGGGGGGGGGGGTGTGGAGGGTGGAGGGGGAAGGACAGAAGAGAGACGTTGTGCGTTGTGAAAAGGTGGCTTACCGGCTTGGTGTGATGATCGGTGAAGCGCCCCGGGCGGATTTGCTCTCGCAGCAAAGTAACGGCGGCGTCGACCTCGCTCCAGAGCATTTTGCCCTCCGGCGCCACGTTCGAGTCGAGCATTATGATTCCCATGTGAGGCTTGTCGGCCGCGGTAGGAACCCGGTAGTAGTTGGGCACGTACATAGTATCGCTGTATTCACCGCCGATTGGAGCGGCAGGGAAGCCATATCTTCTTGGTCTGCATCCGTTTAGTTGTTGCTTGTCTGCCGTATTAGTAAATGGCGAGCTTGGGGATGGTAACGGAGAGAAAACAACGTACATGGGATGCATTTCACCGTCGTAGTCGTATTGTAAGCGGGCCAACACGCCATCAAACCAATGCGCCCTCATCGTTGCGTATATGTAGCCCGCGTTTTCCACCCATTCGGGATCAAGGTGTTTCTGGTCGTCGAGAGTCTCGCGCCACAGTTTTCGGGCCTGGTCGGCCTCTTCCTCCAGGCCGCTGTCCTCATCGTAGCAGGGGGGGAAAAACAGCGGCTCAAAGTCGCATGGGTATCGGCTGTCGACATCGAGGTTCGTCGATCTCACAACACCAAGCGCCTCGAGGTCGGCATCATCCAAAATGGAAGGACTTCGTTCATGGATATACTCGGTCAAGGCGCACAGCATGTCATATTGTGTGCGCTCGAGATCACGTCGGCGATTTTGCTCCATGTTAAAAATGGGGAGAGGCCTGGTTAATTGTGCACTTTACTGTTGGGGGTCTTCAGGGGTTTGTTTTGTTGTTGTGTTAGTATTCAAGCCTAGGTATGTTGTTGTGGCAGCACGAGTTAGGTAGTTAACCCGAAAGTTATGATCCTAACCAAATCTGGTTCAGAAATCCGGGGAATGCCGGCACACGCCGCCCTGATTTTAGGATTTCAGGGCAGTGTCGCTCAATATTTGGGGGGAGGGGGTTGCTCTCATGGTTCATTGCGCACATCGACGATGCGCCTCCTGAGTAAGCACGAGCGAAACCGAGTGGCGCAGATAGGTGCCGAGTAGCCGGCAGCGGCGAGGGCAAAATACCTGATTATAGGTCACATCCAGCCATTTAGACACAATCATAGAATAAAGTTGGTCGCATGTTTACGGTTAGGTGTTGAGGTTCGCTGGCTTGGTTTAGTGTTCGGAAAGTTTAGTTGACTTGCCCCCTAAAGCGATGGAAGGAACCACCGGGAACTGGCATCGTAGGTTGCCCCAAGATTGCGCGGTCCACAAATAGTTGCATCGGCTCCATCGAGTGGCTCAGCCCCTGCATGACTTTACTACAAGTACTTAGCGGATGCTTACACCCTCAGCTCTTTGACGTGGAAATTTGCCTAGTTTTCTACCTTCTCCTCGTCTTGTCAGAATTGATCGGATACGCAAGGCTTGACGCGCAGCGCCCTGCGAAGTCGCTCGGTTTTTCGACACGTCCGGGGCTCCGGACACTATCAATTCAGGTGGTCCGGTTCCACAATAGCCCTGCCACTAACAACTCCCTTCTATTGTGTACACTGCATTCGACAAGTTAACCACCTGACTCATCTCTACTCAATCAATCGATAACTCAAATCTTGGGCCCTCCCCGGCGGTTGCAGCAATATCCAGGAGGATCTTCACACACGGCTCTGTCCGCAACTGTTTCATAACTTCCCAACCGTCACTCACCTTTATGCTCGAGCCACACCCTGTCCCGCGCCAAGCCCGTCACTCCCTCATGAGCATGAATTGACACCTCGAGTCCCCGAGTCCTCGCTGTAACCACCCCATCCGTTTACCTTTGTCCGTCCTCAACACCACTACCGCAATTTGCATCAAAAGACATCCCAGGGGAGATCATTACCTCAGGTATGTTCGGAGTAAGTCTGTACGACGCCCGCGCGCATCCCTTTCGATCAAAGCTCTTAAAAAGGCAGATCGACCCCGCTTGTCTATTGCCCCTACCTACCTATCTATGTCTTGCCATGATCGACGCAATTGGCTTGCTACTCATTCCCAGAATCACCCCCGAGTCTTGAGATACACGCTGTCAGGATGGCTGCTAACTTCGGGCCCGTAGCCACTGCGGCTTACCCTTCACCAACCAGCTTTTCATCCCCTACGCATAGGAGGCCGTCTGTTCCGTCGCTCTACGACTGGCCAGCCATGACATCCCTCTCCCCAAGCCAACCCTCTCAGAGGGGGTTTGGTGGCGGGCCCACCGGTCAGGATAAAACTCCCTTGTCGACGCTGAACCTGGATTTCCTCAAGTCTGTGAATGAGAAGAGGACGACAAGGGATGGACAGCCACAAAAGCGACGAGGTCCCAAGCCAGACAGCAAACCGGCCCTGACAAGGCGGCAAGAACTCAATCGGCAAGCTCAGAGGTGAACATGACCCGGCTAGCAAGGGGATCCAATTGCGGGCTTTTAGCTAATCCGCGGCAGAACCCACCGAGAGCGTAAAGAGCTCTACATCAAAGCCCTCGAGGACGAGGTGTTGCGGTTGAAGGAGATCTTCAGCCATATTTCGCAAGACAAGGCGCGCCTCGCGGACGAAAACCGGCAGCTCAAAGCGCTGCTAGCCCAGAATGGTATTGGTGGATCACTGCCTGGTGGCAGCGTACTGGACGACTCGGCTAGCAACCCGAGCGCGAGCATGGGGGCCAGTTACGCCCCGGCATCCAGCAACACGAGCGCCTTCACGCCGCCGCCTTTGTCAGCAGGCAGTGGCGGCCGGGGCGGGGGGATATCACCAAACAGCGCCACCTACCCCCACGGCCACAGCCACCACCAACACCAACTCTCCGGACAAGGGAGTAGCCTGGGTGTCGCGGCGGGCACTGGGGGCCAGCCGAACCAGCTTCCGAACATAGACTACGAGCAGGCCGGTGTCGACTTTGTGTTGACGTAAGTAGTAGAACGGATCTCTCACTAAGGACCATGAGTCCTAAAAAACCTTGAGAAACCAAGAAAGTTAACCCATTCCCCCACCACAGCCTCGAAAACCCCTGCATGAACCACCTCCCCTGGATGCTCGAGCGGGCCGTCACAACCGGCATCCGCGAGCCCTGCGGCCACGCGCTGATGGCATCCTGCCCACCAGAGCCCTTCTCCGAGCTCTCCCCCGACATCCCCTTCGGCCAGCAGCCCCAAGCCCAAAACGGCGGCGGCGGCGGCGGCGGCGGGCACATCCACAACCACGCCCCCGCCGAACACCCAAACCCCGGCCCCGGCACCGGCGCGGCCCCGGCCGCGGCCGGCGGCACGTGGACGCTCAACAAGGGCGACCTGACGACGCTGCTGGACCTCAGCAAGCGGCTGAACCTGGACGGCGAGATCACCCCCGTCATGGCCTGGGGCATGGTGCTCGCGCATCCGCGGCTGGGGGAGCTGCGTACGGAGGACTTTGCGCGCCTGGCGGAGGATTTGGGGGGCAAGGTGCGCTGCTATGGGTTTGGGGCGGTGATGGAGGAGTTTGAGGTCCGCGATGCGTTGGAGAATGTGTTTTCGATGAGGCCGGATTTTGGGATGGGTGGGTACTAGTTACCTAGGTAGGTGTTGAGTTGGGTTGGGTTGGGGGGTTTTGGTTTGTTTTTTTGCTCTATTCTTTTTGGTTTGTTTTTGGATATGGATGGATGGGCTGGGAGGTGGGCTTGTTTATATTTCTATGTTATCTAGGTTGCTCATCTTATATCTAGTATTATAAGTGGTCTGAACAGACTCACATCAGTTCATGTCATTACCAGAAGGGCCAGCGGTGCCACTATCCGCACTGTGCCTACCACCACTACCAAATCTGAGCCTGGGAGGGATGCCCCACACCACACAACCCCACCAAAGAGAATTTCGACCTCGAAAATAAAAGGAACCTGGGAAGCTTTGCCCCGTCCCGCAACACCAGACGCCGTATCAACACCCTTGTCGATCCCGCGGCAAGAGGCATACATTTTAAACCACCGCCCTCCCACATCATACGTCTCACTCCAATTTTTTAGCGGCAGACAATACCGACCATGGCGGAATACACGGCGGGCACGTCGCCCCTCGTCGACCTGATCAATTCGCTGCCCGATTCCGACGGCACCTGGGGGCCCCCCATCACCACCGAGACCACCCTCAATGGCGTCCCCTACGCCCCCTTCTCCAAGAGCGACAAGCTCGGTCGCATGGCCGACTGGACTGACGCCAAGGATGGCAGGGACGGCCGTGGCAGACAACAATACAACAGGAATTACCGTGGTGCGTTATCGCCCTGTGTCGCAAGGAGGGGTCATGTCTTTTTTTTTTTTTTTTTTGGTGTGATGGCGGACTGACGATTTTGTTGTGCATGCAGACCAGCAAGTCTACGGCGCAGGCTCTGCGTCTCTCTTTGCGCCTCCCGTAGCGGAGGACGAAGCCTCCTTCTCCGTCGTCTCCAATGTCCGCGATACAGGCAAGACCCGCTTCGGGCGGGGCGCCATCTTCACCCGCGGCCGGGGGCAGCGCGGCCGTGGTGGCCAGGACACCAGGGGCGGTGGTCGCCAGCAGTTCCAGCGCGGCGGGCGCGGCGGCCAGCAATACGGCGGCGGCGGCTACAACGACCGTGGCGGCGGGCGGGGTGGTGGTGCGCGCGGGCGTCGCTTTGGCTGGAAGGACTACGACAAGCCGCAGCGCAACCGTGACGCCTCGGTCAACATCAGGCCCGACTGGAAGCTCCTTGAGGAAATCGACTACAACCGCCTCAGCAAGCTTAACTTGGACACCGACGAGGGTGAGGATGTGGACAGCTACGGTTTCCTATACTACTACGACCGGTCGTACGACAAGCCGCCCGTCAAGAGCGCCGAGCGCAAGCTGGCTGTTATGGACCGCGCCGTGTACAACGTGACGACCTCGTCGGATCCCATCATCCAGGAGCTCGCCGAGAAGGACGAGGCCACCATCTTCGCCACTGATAGCATCCTGTCGATGCTCATGTGCGCCCCGCGATCCATGTACCCCTGGGACATCATCATCGTCCGGCAGGGCAACAAGGTGTTCCTCGACAAGCGCGACAACGCCGCGCTCGACATGGTCACCGTTAACGAGAACGCGGCCGACGCGCCACTTGAGGCGTCCGAGGGCTCCAAGGATGTCATCAACCAGCCCGGCGCGCTTGCGGAGGAGGCCACCTACATCAACCACAACTTCGTCAACCAGGTTGTGCTCGAGAGCTCGAACCAAAAGGTCGAGATGGCGAACGAGAACCCCTTCTACAGCGCCTCCGAGGAGACGGAGCCGCCCGCTTCCAAGGCCTACAAGTACCGCCGGTTCGACCTTTCTACCAGCGAGGAGACCCCCACATACTTGGTTGTCCGCACGGAGTTGGACGCCGTCCAGAAGAACCCTACCAGCGGCGAGGACCAGTTCGTCACGGTCCATGCGCTGAACGAGTTCGACAGCAAGGCCCAGGGCAGCGGAGGCGCGCTCGACTGGCGCACCAAGCTGGTGTCGCAGCGCGGCGCCGTCGTTGCCACCGAGATGAAGAACAACAGCTGCAAGCTGGCGCGCTGGACCGTGCAGAGTATCCTAGCCAAGGCCGATGTCATGAAGCTTGGGTGAGTCCATCCCTCGTCTGCAGACTAACACCCATGAAATAATAGCCCGCTAACAAGAGCTCAGCTTCGTCTCCCGTGTGACACCCAAGGCGAACGACAAGCACGTCATCCTCGGCTGCGTCGGCTGGAAGCCCAAGGACTTCGCGAACCAGATGAACCTGCAGCTGTCCAACGGTTGGGGTATCGTGCGCACTATTGCTGACATGTGCCTGCAGCGCGAGGAGGGTAAGTACGTCCTCGTCAAGGACCCCAACAAGAACATCCTGCGCCTGTACGAGGTCCCGGCCGACGGCCTGGATGATGACGACGAGGGGCCGGAGCCCGAGGCGGTGGCCGAGGAGGAGGACTAAACATCGGATTGTGTGGGTGTTTGTTGACGGGATCTATTTGGCTGGGTGGAAACAAAAGCGAATTAGACTACGAGTCGGTCGGGTTAGTTAGCCTGTATATTTTGACCGCCATCAGCGGAAATTCAATCAAATGGACCTTGAATCAATACTGCCAAGTTCAAGATACCGTGTGTACCATTATCATGGTGTCGTTATTGTTGATGGTGTCATTAACTGCCCACCGAACCCCTTTCTTTAATGATGGCAATTGTGTGCACGTGACAGCGCGAAGCCCAGTGGCGTCTCACCCCCCACCTTTTCCGTCGAGAACCGCGTTTTCCAATTCCACTTCCAAGCCCTCAAACCACTTTTTTGCCTGTCGCCGCAACAACCATCTCGACCACCATCCTCGCCTATACCCCAACCCGAGATAAGTCCGGCGAAATACTCTGTAGGAGTCGAAACAATGGCGCCATCGGCGAAATCAAAACTCTCCCAAACCCGATTAAAAACCCCACAAAAACCTGCCGTAAGAAGCACAGGGCCGTTGTCGTTACCCTCTGCGACAAAGGGGGCGAAACCGAAGACGAAATCGAAGCCGAATCAGAGTATTCTGAGCTTCTTTAAGAAGGCGCCCGCGCCGGATGAAGAGTTGTTTATTGGGGGAGGGGACAATGGGGTAGTAATTAAGGGGGTGGAGGACGAGGGGCAGGTGAACGAGGTAAAAGAGGAGGGGGATGACGATCTATATGAGGCGAGCCCCTCTCGTGCGGATTGCGGAGAGGAAGGCACGGATGAGGAGGACGTAAGATATAATGAGGTTAAGGGGGCGGTTAAGAGGCGGCGGTTGAGTCCTGCACCCGAGCCTGGCTCCGCTTCAGAGGAGAAGGAGAGTGTGTTTCGTACGGGTTCACCAGAAAACGTCAAGCAAACGGTCTCAGCAACGAACTCGAAAGCAGGCCCAACAGCCGCGCCGAAAAGGAAGGCGGGCAATCCGTTCCTGGACGAGTCGTCTGACGAAGAGGACGACGACGGGGACGACAAGGAGAACGAGCCGGTGTCATCGGCAATACCAAGGGTGAGATCGCTGCAGCCTGCATTTGATGATTCCAATGGTGGAGACCGAGGCACTGGACCGGCGAAGCTTACCAATGGGACGACCATTTCCAGGAAGCCGCCGCTTTTGAGGCAGCAGACGTCGGGCGCGGATCTGGGAGGTGACGATAACCAGGCCGGCGCCGCGCAAGATGGCATTCCAGAAGACAGCGGCGATGCCGACCTATTCGAGGACGAGGATTTTACCGGCGAAGAACTCAGGGCGATGCGATACATGGAAGAGCAGGCACGGCTAGAGGCGGAAGAGGGTGGTGAAGAATACGAAGGGAACGACTTTGTTGACGACGAAACGATGACGGAGTGTTGCCCGGTCTGTAATGGTAGCCTCACGGGTGCGACGCCAGACCAAGCGACTGCGCATGTCAATTCCTGTCTGGATGGAAACCCTACCCCTTTACCAAAACCGCCCGGTGATGTTATCGAAACTGAGGGTGCGGCTGTGAGTAAGCGGTTCGCTAAAGCTGCTATCGCGAGACCGGGACAGGCGAATCCTATCAGTCTCGGAGCTGAAGCTAAGGAAAGGCCGTCAAACTCGGCATTTACGAAGCTGATGTCCGGTCACGCAGAGGATGCTGCTTGGTCGACGGCTGCCGCGGCGGAAACTGCTGCTAGGGGAATGCCCGCGTACAAGCGGACCTGCCCATTTTACAAGATCATGCCCGGTTTTTCTATCTGCGTGGATGCTTTTCGTTATGGCGCCGTGGAAGGCTGCGAAGCATATTTCCTGAGCCACTTCCACAGCGATCATTACATAGGCTTAACCGCCAACTGGACGCATGGTCCGATCTACTGCAGCAAGGTTACGGGCTCTTTGGTCAAGTCGCAGCTGAAGACGGCAGCTAAATATGTGGTTGAGTTAGAGTTTGAGAAGACAGTGCCGGTCCCGGACACTAACGGAGTCATGGTCACCATGATCCCGGCGAACCACTGCCCTGGAAGCTCGCTCTTTCTATTCGAGAAGACAACTGGCGGAAGAACGCAGCGGGTCCTTCATTGCGGCGATTTCCGGGCATGCCCTGCCCATGTCGAACACCCAAAGCTGCGGCCCGAAACAGTTGATGCCATATCCGGCCGGACAAAACAACAGAAGATAGACGTGTGCTATCTTGATACCACTTACCTCAACCCTCGCTACTCCTTCCCTCCGCAAAACGACGTGATAACTGCCTGTGCCGAGCTCTGCTCCCTCCTCAACAAAAGCCTTCTCGCCAACGACAACGGGCAGTGGGAAACCCTTTTACGCCGGCAACGCGGCGGCGCCTCTGCCAACAACAAAGATGTCAGCAAGTTCTTCACTACCACTTCCTCCACATCGACCAAGCCCTCCTCTCCCCCACCCGACAACGCCTTCACGGCCCTCAACGGCCGCCGCCGCAACTCCAACCGCCTCCTCGTGGTCTGCGGCACCTACAGCATTGGCAAAGAACGCATTTGCGTCGCCATCGCCCAGGCCCTGCAAACCAAAATCTACGCCACCCCCGCCAAAATCCGCATGTGCAAGCAGCTCGACGACCCAGAACTCGCCTCACTGCTCACCTCTAACCCCACCGAAGCCCAAGTCCACATGCAAATGCTCATGGAACTCCGCGCCGAGACCCTCTCTGAGTATCTCTCCGCCTACAAAGCACGCGGCGAATTCAGCCACATCATCGGCTTCCGCCCCTCCGGCTGGAACTACCGCCCCCCCTCCACCACCACCACCACCTCCTCCTCCTCCTCCTCCGCCCCCATAACCGCCAACCTCCCCCCCACCTCCCTCCCCACCCTCCACCTCCTGCACCACCCATCCTGGCGCCCGCGGTTCGCAGTCCGCGACCTGGTCCCGCAGCGCGGGGCCACCGCCGAGGCGTTGTGCTTCGGCGCGCCCTACAGCGAGCACAGCAGCTTCCGCGAGCTGGCGCTGTTTGTGCTGGCGCTGCGCATCGAGCGCGTCGTGCCGACGGTCGGGGTGGGGAGTGAAGGGGGGAGGAGGCGGATGAGGGGGTGGGTTGAGAGGTGGGTGGGGGAGAGGAGGAGGGGGGGGGTGGTGCGGGTTTTGAGGGAGGGGGAGGGAAAAGGGGGTGTGGATGGGAAGGGGGTGGCGTTGTGGGAGGGGAAGGATGGAAGGGGTGGGGGGGTTTATTGGTAGTTGAGGGGGGTTGGGGACGGTGTGGTGTATAAGGGGGCCCTATTCATGGTGTAGGCTGGTGCTGTTGGGAATACCAGTTATCTTATCTGGGTATATTGTATAACAAATATGTAAATAAATCCCCTTTTTCCCCATCCCATAGTATCCGCGGAGACTTAACAACCCACTCACCCAAAATCGACTTGGCCAAACAACCAAACTGCGAGAACAAACATGGGATACCAAAACAAACCCTCCACTCAAACAAAAAGAAAACCCAACCCACCACCCCTCTCAAAAAAGCAGCGCCAAACAAAAAAAAAGCAACGCATCTCCCTCCACCACCATTCACCAACTGGGAACTGTGAGGCTCGAACTCACGACCTCAGGATAGCCCCGGTCTAAAGACGGGATCATAACTCAATATGAGACCTGCGCTCTTCCAACTGAGCCAAGCTCCCCTTGTGGAATGTGTGTGTTGTGCGTGGTGTTTGGGTTTAGGGTGCTTTTGTAGTGCTTGGCGGGGGGAGGTTTCCACTGGGGGGTCCATCAGGTAAGGTATGTTGGGGTTGAGGGAATTTTGGGCGGTGGGGTCTGGGTGGTGTGTCTTATTACTGTGCACTTGTGTTGCTTGTTTGGGTTTGTGTGTGGAGAGTTTGCTGATGGGGTCTCGGCGTGTTGGTGTGAAGGGTTCATGGGGGTGACGGACCGGGTGGTGGATGATTATGGGAGAAAATGGTTGGAATCTGAGAGCACAGCAATCTAGGGGGGGTTTTAAGGAGGAGTATAGTGAATGTTGAATGGGACGTTTGCATTCTCCTCGCCGCCCTTGAAAAGATAATATCAGGACGCGGTTTGAGAAAGTTCCAGCCAACTTTGATGTTCGAGGGTATTTCCTATCTGGGCACCAACGGCGCTCCCCATTGTCCATTCCTCCCATGAGAAAAGATGACTTGTTCTCATATCACCAGCCAAAAGCCCCCCTTTCTTTTGGCATTAAATGTGGTCCAGTACTCATTTCTTGCCGGTGCTCTGAAGTATTACCCATTCCTGGCAGGGTCCAGAGCATTCCTCTCTCGGCTCTGTTTGGCGCTCCAGCAAGCAAAGCTCCTCCCGGTGTCCACGCGCATGGCATAACCAACGCCCCTTCTCCTATCTCTCGCTCATTTCCCCTTTCCAGCCTGGTTTGCCGCCTCTGCACGTTGTTAGCCTACAGGGACAGAACCAACGGGACGTCTCGATGGCGCCCGCGGGCTCAGTGAAAAACGTACCTCTCCTCGTAGCGTCCTCTAGTAGCGGCACGTCCACCGCATTCGCAGGGAGATGCACGTAACGGACTACCGAGCCGCGGATGAAAACATTCTTAACAGCGCTCTGTGACATCACCCACCCGTCAGCATCGATCCCACCCGTAAACCCTCTTCCTCCCACCATCCCCACTATCATCATCATCACCACCACCGCCGCCGCCGCCGCCCTCTATCCCCCAGCAGCACAAACTCACCATGTGAGGGTACTTGATCTCCTCAAGAACCTGGATGTTGTCGAGCTTGATGTTGAGGTACTGGTCGACGCTCTTGAGGACACCACGGATCTGGATGTCATTTTTGAGCTCGACCGTGACCTCGTGGTCGATGAGGGTTTTGAAGAAGCTGCGGTGTGGTGAGTATACATATCCCAAAATCTTATTTCTCACACACTGTGAACGCCTTCCCTCGTCGATGCTGCCTGCTCATTGCCCGAGTTCCCAGCCTAGTCCGTAGCTCGCAGAAGGAATATAGTGGGATATCCCGAAACGAAATTTGTACATAGCTGCTTCGGTAGGGAATGAGATGAACTCACCTGAAGAATAACATTTTGAGTGTTGCGCCGCCTTCTGCAAATGCGTGATAAGGCAGTGCAGTGTTGATGTGCAATTCAGTGGATGCAGTTGCCGAGCCTGACCTGGTTGTTGGTGGAAGGACCCACTTTGGTTTTGCTGACCGTTGTGGTGGGAATGAATCTCGGTGCCTTGATTCTAAGGCATGATGGGCCGGGTTCACTTTCTCAGGGTTGGGGTTGACTAACAAGGACAGGCAGACAAATTGTGTTCGCGCAGTCCGCCAAAAAATAAAACCTCCGACCGGGCCCGCCGCCCCGTCCCGAGATCGCGCCGGCCTCATCAAATCGGCAAGCCAACCGCCGGCGCGTCATCTAGCGGCCCGCACGCAGCAGTCCTAGTCTGGTTCGATCCGATCCCACCTGTCAGAACACCCATCGCCCATCTGAATTCACTCCAATCGGACGAAAGCCAAGCGAGGGTGGTCTGGTATGCAACCACTCAAAGCGCAAGAAGAATATATCCAGATTCAATTTTTCATGTATCCGGCGACGGACTGACCATACAGAGTCTAACACCCACGACGCTCCCCGGCCGCTGTACCCGGGATTTTTTTAAACGGGACCGTTGACCTCAGCGATTCCCCACCCGGCATTCGATCCCCAGGCTACATCTTGGGCGCAGTGCTTTAAGTTCGGTTCGCTCTCAACCTCTGGACATAAGAAGCCGGACTTGGAGGGAAAACAAGAAATCAAGAAACAAGACAGAAGCCAAGAACTGAACAAAAGATGTCAAATGATAAGAGACTAAAATAAAAATACAATCACGGTTCTGGGACGCTTTTGTTTCGCTCCTATAATCGAAATTTTCGTCTGCATCTACACTGAGTTCGGCCTCCTATGTCCACTAAGTGGCTCTGTTCTTTATTATCATCTGACACCACTAGACCCTTTCCTTCCCTGTCACTGTCTGACTCCCCGTTGACCAGTGACAATCCCATATCACCACCTTATGGAAGGGAAGAAAAGTAATCGACACGAATGCCGATACGCGCAAGACGAACTGCAGCAGTTTGTTTCCAGTACTGCCACGTCCCGCCCTGAGCCTTGTTGTTCTTTTTTTCGTTCTTGTTGGGTTGATGTTGTCTTTTTTCTTCTTTCCTCTCCTGTTTTCGTTGTCCCATCGCGGGTTCCATTCTGCCAGTTGACGACCAGACCACACGCCCAGCTAAAAGCACAAGAGGCTATCCTCGCCGGCGAAAAAGAAACAAATAAAATAATAAACAATAGCATCGAAGGGAAGAAAAGTAAAAACGCATCCACAATCAGGGGGTATGTTGGGGGGTATCCGTCGTAACCGCGTGATGCGCTGTCTTCCTTCCCAAAACCGCTGCAAAGGAGTGCTCCTGCCCCCGCCCAACCGCCGTCCCATCCCAGGAACCCCCAACCCAGAAAACCCAGCCTGCCAAATGGGGACCGCCATGCTATGCTCTGTGTCGCTGATATGCTGTGAGGCCAAGTGTATCGTTGGTATCCGGGAGAGGGAAAATACGAAATGCCCGAGCCGCTTCGCCAACCAGAACAGAAACCAAAACACGATCACAAACCGAAAACGTGAAAACGAGTGGTCGCTCCCGAGAGCTGCCCTGTTGATGCACAGAAAAAGCCATACTAAAGTGTCGCCCAGTCTGAAAAAGAAACAGAAGGAAACACTCGAAACACGCCATCTCTCGCTCGGCCCAAAGACTCCTCGCCAAACTCATTCCTCTTTGCGCGCGCGCGATTCCAGTTTAGATGAATAAAGAGTAAGGGGGGTTGCTTGTCGTAACTTCATGACATGTCTTGGGACATTTAAAAAACGGGTATAGACCTCAACCGCATCTCTCTTTCTTCATCCTCCCCCTTCCGTCATCATTCGTCTTCGTCTTCGTCGTCTTCGGGGGTCGATCTCGCCCGCTTGGTCTTCTTGGACGGCCCGTTCGCGCCGCCTTCCGACTTGCGCTTCGTCCCGCCCGCCGCAGTCTTGGTGCTCGCCGGCTGCTCCTCCGTCTTCTCGCCGGGTCCGCCACCCGTCTTGTCCCTCTCCATTTGAGCAACCTCCTCGGCTGTCAAGAAGCGCCCACCGGGGCCGCGAGGCCGGCGCATAGCATGGTTATGCCTCGATTCGTGCAGGTACGGCTTGCGACCTTTGCTAGTCAACCGAAGCGCCTCCTCCAGTCTCTGCCGAGCCACTCGTCGCTTGAGGATTCGGTGGAATTGCTTTGCGTTCACGTAAAGGGGCGACTCCTCAACGGCTCCAGACGCCATCTCGGGGGACTGAGGCGGGGGCATTTGCTGCGCGGCTGACATGGGAGGGGGAACAGCCGTGCGGGGGCCGCCGTGGTTCAGCATCGTGGGGGCGTTCGGGACGCCGGGGCTGGCGACCTGGCTGAGCCTCCGCTGTTGGGGAATGTTGGCCATCTGCTGAGGCGACCGCGGCCCTGCCCTGGCGTCCTTCTTCGCGCCGACACCCGACATCCTAGGCGACTGCTGCAGGCTGGGATCCGAAGGCATGTACGGATACGAAGAGCCGGCGGCGGCGGCGGTGGCCGCCATGGCAGCAGCTTGCATCCCTTGCAGGCCATAGTGCATATTTTGTTGGGCCACCCCATACCCTGGTTGGTACATGCCGTGTTGCTGTGTTGGCGAGGGCTGGTGTTGCTGCGAAGGGAGTATCGGTGATGTTTGCGACAGATGTTGCGTGGACGGCGAAGTAATGCTGTTGCCGCCTGCAGAGGTAGGATACCCTGTCTGGATGTGCGGCTGTGAGTGTGCGCTTTGCGGTTGTTGCTGGTATTGCGCGTATTCCATCATCCTCGGAGAGATGCCGACGAAAACGTCGAATTAGATCCGGGACAATCGCCCTGCTGTGGATATGATAGGGGGTATGGGTCGACTATTGCGGAGCCGACTGCAGGTAGATCTGATAAGGATTCGACAATGGAGACGCGACACTGAGAGTACCACTCCAGTTGATCCAGAGGCTTCGCGACGGCTGGTAAAGCTTAAAGGCCCTGATCTATCGGGAGGATCAAGGCACACTGACAAGCTCAAGTCACTTTGTACCTGTGGATTGGGCTGGATGTGTGCACCCAATCTATTGGAGTGATGCGTTGGCACTCGATGGGATGGTAGCGGGGCTGCGCAATTGGTCGCACCGCAGCATATGCAGGCTGATGTCGTTGCGAGGCGAAACTTGGGTGGCTCAATCCAAGGCCTCTCGGGAGATGGCGTGGACAAACGCAGCCACGTGAGAGAAGATGGGAGCGTACGAAGACACCTTGACTCTGTCGTGGACGACGAGCCTGAAAATCCCCGAGTCGTGCCGACGTCGGGTTGCGGGACGGGAAGACGCACAAACGGTTGCGCAGGCGCAATGTTTGCCAGTAAGATAGGATGCAATGGGTAATAGCTGTGAGCTCGGCGGTTGGTCTAACTTTCCATTTCCCAAATCTACGAACCATACGTGTTAGCACAGGGTTGTCAAGTAAGGTATATGAGCGAAGGAGCTCGGATGGGCAGACGGGGAAAGGCCCTGAGTGGTGGAGCGCCCTCTGTTTTGGCGCCTTGGGCCATGGCCGGTTTGATGCGCTGGCATGCATGACGGGATATGCACGAGGCAGGCCCACCATGTCAACCAGCTCATCGCCCCATGCCTAGTTGGGGCAGCATCACCAAGAGAGGGATGACAGAAGACCAGAGGCAGCCTGAGGCTAGACAACAACAACAACAGACGTTGTTGGATGCGCTGGAACTGCGCATCTCGACTTCGTCGTGCCAGGCGGCAGCGGAGTCGTTGGTCCCAAAGGGCTGTCGTTTGGCGCTGCGGGGTCCCCAGCGCATGCGGCCTCTTGCCGCCGTTTCTAAAACTGCGGCGAGAATGCAATGCAGGCCGAGAACAGAAGGAAAGGGTGTAATGGGTTGCACCAAAGCGTGCGAGAGTGGGGAAGTCCAAGACGTCGGACGGTGTGGGGGAGCTGTGTCTGGGGAACTGGATGTTCCCGGATGGGAGGTGAGGGGTTCGAGGCTGGTGTGAGACAGGTGCAGGAGTAAGCAAGAAGAAAAAGCAAAGAAGCAACGCACCGTCTCGAGATCTATCCGTCGTTTGGGGGTTCTGGCGTGTTGAGTGTGCCGTCCAAGTCAACTCTACCAAACAAAACTACTTCGCGAACGCTAATGGCTGTTTGTGTTAGTTAGTTATGTACACCCACATCAAAAATATAGGCGGAAAGAAAGCGACGAAACCCCAACGATCGAGTATCGCCGGGTACAGAGAGAATAAAAGACCTCGCACAACCGCGCCTGGAGATTGGTCTAGCGAAAGGATGCAGCCGCGGGAGGACCAACGCGTCGCTGGCGGGTAGGCTATGCAAGGACAAGAACCCAGAAAAGGTGCAGAAAGGTGCTGTGACATAAGGTCCAGGAGGGTACTTACACAACAGTCGACGGACCGCTGTTGGACGGGGGCCACGGCGCGTTAATACTTGCAATTGCGACTGGGAATCAGCAACAACGCCGATGATTGAACGCCGGCGAGATGGTGTTGATTGCGGTCCGCAGGCAGAAACTATCACGGGACTGGGACAGGGCCAATGGTGAGGCCGATGTCGATGAGGAGGGCGGTGATAGGTCTCTTGTTTAATGGTGTTTTCTTCCCCTTGGGACGAGTGTTGATTTGCTGCCCCTTTGCGCTCGGCTGTTGACTGGCTGAAAATGAAGCTAAAGTTGTTTCGGCCGTCTTGGAGTGGATACCTAAAGGGGATCTTGCCGAACGAATTGGCGCCTGTGGCGAAGTGTGAGTGGGCTTAGTTTCTTGTCTTAAAAGGCTGGCTCTGATGTCCCGCGATCGACCGCCTCACCAACCTCGCAAAGCAGGCCCGGGGCCAGGGCCGGGCTGCGCATTGCATCATGTTCAAGGGCGTCGGGATGCAAGGCCACCGCGAACCCCCAGGCACAGCACGATTATGTTGGGGTTCGACCGCGGGACAAGCCGGGAGGCTGCGGGTTTGCAAACACGAACATACCTGTCACCTGCCTGCGCCTCCAATGCTGGCGAATGCGCCAAGGATGTCTCTGCAGACCGGGCTGTTTGAACCCTTGACTTCGGGCGACAGTTAGAATCGTCGCTGGTCCGGGCTCGAAACTCGAAACCGTTGCCTGGGTTCGGCGCGCGGATCAAGTGAGCAAGCGAAAACGTGCAAGCGATTCGAATGACGTCGCGCGACACTCTTTGGGTGGTTTGGCGGTCCTAATTGGACTGCAATTGCTGCTGCTTGCTGTTGTAATTGGAGGCGGCCGTTGATTTGATGAAAATTTTGGGGGTATTAGGACGGCGTTGCCCTCGTCGGCAGCGCGTCAGTGGAGAGGCGAATAAGTGCTTGATTGGTTGTGAACGAAAGGAGGAGAGACGAGGGAAGGCCGAATGATGATTTGAGGGCGCGACCTGACTGCTTTAACAGGCGGATTTGGTTGGGTGAATCAGCTAGTATGTGGGGCCGTCCCAAGAGGATTTTGCTTCCAAGTTGCAGGTGGCTGGCGGGGTTGATGAGGGGAGGGGTAAGGGTCCGAGGAGTTTTCGGGGGTGTCGCTGCAGGAAAGTGCCCGCTGCGAGGATGTACCCGGAGCGGGAGAGCGGTCAACTTTGGCAGGTGCAAGTGCAACGCGTGCCTCCCTCACAACCCCACGCGTCTGACGCCTGACGCCTCTGACGCCTGACGATTGACAGCTGTCAACCAAAAGCCTCCATCCCAACCCAAAAGTCACTCAAAGATAAGAGCATCTGAAGTGTCAATGTTAGTTGGCATTGACGGCGACTGGCGCTAGTGTAGTTCAAATACACTCGCTGTCAACATTCGACAGCAATGCCGCTGTCCTATGTACATACAATACATCCATTTGTTGATGACGTGACCAAGATGCCCGTCGGGCTGACAAGCGAGACAGGATCGGGCACCGGGATGAAGAGGAGACCGGGATGGATGCAGAGCAATCCCGCGGAACGGAACCCACCACGATTCAACTGCAGTCCTTCCCCAACAACCAAACTCGGGTCATCGGTAAGCAACCTCAGGCAACACAACGAACTGCACATACCTCCGCTCAAATCTACTCGCATAACATCCTTAATACATACGTCGAGACACACCCGTCTCCAATTACGAAGTCGCGGCAGTTCCTCCGGCCTACACTACAATCGCAACCCTACCACGGCGAGTTGGAAGGGCATAGCTAGAGCCTCGCCGGCTCCGCCGTGTCTAGGACATGCAACATGTCGGCTTCACCGACGATCGGCAGAGCAGTCTCTCGCTCGAACTCGCCTCACCACAGCCGCTGACGACTCCTCGTTCCGGCTGTTGTGTAGCTGTTCGGACCAGGCCTAAATTTAGCCCAAGCAGCCTCCTACGGACTGCGGAAGCAGAGAAGGCGTTCTGACTCTTTTGCAAATCTGGCAGTTCGAAACCAACCCACCTTGGTTGTACTTCAAGAGTTACTTCGTACCCGCATTCGTCACTTTCACCGGCACTTGTGGCCCACCGAATTAGTGTCGAGGCCTTTGACGCGGTCCGTAATGGGAAGGGCCTGGTTTGCCTCCGGCCCTGAAAGGCATCAAACGGCGCCCAAGGTTAGGCCAATTTGAGAATACCGACTCGCCACGCACAGTAACGAGTTATTCGACCGGCAAACAGCCGGATGGGTGGTCCTCGAGTTTGGTCGCAGCCGGGTGCCGGACCAGGGGACCGGGCAAGCAGGGAGCAGTGCCAAGTTGAGGTGCGGGCCAGCGCATTGAGGTTGCAGGAAAACGCTCAGGCTCCTCCCTCCCAGGCCAAAAGTCGGTGTGGGCCCCGACCCGACCCAGCCATCCGTCTCGATCACCCATCGCGGCCTCATGGGCCCAATGAGCTCGCAGAGCGGTCAACCAAAATCAGGCTTCCAGAACAAGCAGGGGAGGACGTCTTGCAGTCCTGCAGTTCAAAGACAACCTCGAACCCAATTCCGATGTTTCTTCCCCAGCCCAACACGTTCCAATTCACCCTCAATACCGCCACGATGATGGAGGGACAAAGCAAAGTGGACACCCCTACACTGGCGCCGAAGTTCGGCAATGGTTCCCCATTGCTGGAAGGGCTGACCCGAGCGAAACGATGAGTGGACGAAGAACGAAGGAACGTGCTCGATTTTCTCGGTAGACTCATAAATTAAACGGGACATAGGCCGAGGTGTCTATCGCAAACACGAGGGGGCCGGGACACACGAAAGGGGATGCACGGTGCCCCCTCTCTTCCCCTCTGCATGAATTCCCGATCCCGATCAGGTGACGACAGAATGTGTCATCCAAGCAGACGCAGGATGAGTTGTCAGATCTGTCTGCCGACCTCCCCGGCAAGTTTTGAGGATGAACCCTACGCCACTTCCATGCAGCCCGGAGAACAGTGCGTGGCGGGAACAAGCGGCGGTGCATCCCAGCATCGTTAAGCCGATGAATGAGTGGATGGGAAGGCTCCAAAACTCTCATGTTTCCGGCTCTATGAATGGATCAAAATGCAGCGACAAATGGTTGCTTTCGGCTTTGCTGCAAAGTCACTGGCTCTTTTTTTTGGGCGAATCGCTGGTCTTACACTTAAACCCTAACCCGCGTTATCTCATCTGATCAACTCGCCGTGCTCCCACCATCGCCCAAAGTTCCTGTGGTTTTTGAGCGCAACCGCGCGTCGCGAATCCTGGTCATTGCAATGTCGCAATCACCACCATCGCCTCACCACCTTCATCTCCCCAGGCGCGCAACTCGGCACACCAAGTGCCGCCGCAGCATTCGAAGGGCAGCCTAAGATTGCTTTCAATGCCGTTCCGCTGACACCGATCATCGCACCTCATCTCGCTCGTTTCCTTCTGGCCCCAGCAAACCGCCCAAAGCAAGCATGCCACCACCCTCGGTAGCTGCTTTGGTGTACGAATACAGACATAGGTGACTTTGATGATGTCAATCGCGTACCGAAGTGGCCCCGCGCAAGAGCGGGATCGACCGGCGCAAGGACAAGGAAAGAAAGAAAAGGCAAATGCAGTCGCAAAGCGCGGGACCGACGGTAGGAGCGTCGGTCTTGTCTTGCTGGGGCACCCGGGGGAACAAGTGACCCTTTCGAGAGAGCCTCGCCAATGGGCATCACCGTCACGCCCTGTCACAAGCTCTGCTCCACCGGCGCGGACTTGCGGCGCGAGGCTCTTCCCGTCGGCACTAACCTCCACTTATTGGCCGAAGACGCCTGTGCTTTTACCCCGGATTCTGCGGCCGCGCAAGGGAAGCTGGGAAAGCTCTGTTTCAACCTCTAGCGTCCGTCACCTCCCCCGGAGGGGGGGGAACCTACCCTATCGGCACCCGCAGAGTTCGTTACCTGCCTGCCGGCGACCGGGAGGTCGGCGCACCTGATCTCTGTCACCGGAGTGATTCCCGCCTCGCTAGCCGTCGATCTCTCTCTCACCCTCTCTCTCTCTGTGTGCAGCTGCCAGTGCCAGTCCTCCTCCAAACCATCTTGGATGCTTGGCTCTCACTCTCCATTGTTCAACTGAACCCCCGTTCGTCCCATGAGTGTTTACCCTCGCCTTGCCGATTTGGGCAAGTAGCTCCCCCCTGTCCCTGCTTCCTCGTGAAATCTTGGTCCTCCGAACGAATGAGATCGTGAACATGGCGTTCTGCTCTGCCATTCGACGCCGAGATTGTCGCATATGTCTGCCCCCTCCACCCCTGCCACTTTTCGTCTAACGCACGTGTTTCTTCTTCTCCGTGTCTGCATTTGCTTGGCGTTGAGTTCATGTCTCGGTGGTTTGCCGAATGGGTCGGCGCTTGTCATGACTGAAATGGCTAGCTGGTTTCGTGGACGTTGCTCTGTTACCGCACTGGGCGGGTTGCTCCGCTGACGAGTATGAGCTGAGGACTTTTACCTTGCCTGGTTGGGAAGCTGCGTCGTCTGCTGACGGGGAATATCAGGCGAAGGCCTTCCCGAGCCAGCCGCGCTGGACTGGGCTGGCTTGATTGGGAATGCGGCCATGGAAGAAGATCGGTCCTAGATGGGGCTGTAAACGCCGTTTGGCGTACTCGGCCTGGTTGTCATGGACGCGGCCACTAGTGTGCCGTTGTCTCGGCACTTCGGTTGGATATCCGCCCCAGGACGGGTTGATCACTGAGGTGATAGCTAATTAGCAAAATGTTCCCCAGGGAGGCTTGATGAAACGGCATGACTATTGACGCGGTCTTTCGGAGTGACCTTGGTTCAGGTCACAGTTTATTTCTAATACGGGGCGTGATGGAACCCCTTCGAGGGGGTGCTGGGAGTAAACAAAAACCCCTTGGTTCTGGCATAGACATACCTGAACAATTATGCTCAGTCTCGATCATAATTATTAAGCAAGGGCACTGTGAGTGATAGTTGTACATTTCACGGAAAGGGGCTAGTGTTCTGTGGCCGTCAACTACTTGGTGATACCACAAGTGTGCGGCAGATGCCACGATCTCGGACATCTCCCGGCTGCTTAGTCTTACTGAGAGGATGAGCTGCAAAACAGGAACAATGTAATATCAATGAGTAACCGCGTAGGGTTTGCCTCTCCGTAACTTCCCAAACGCCATTGATATCCCGTCTCGTTGTGCCTCGAAGCCTCTTTGCGGACAGGGAAGGGTGTTGCAATAGCGAGGGCAGCCGAGCGAAGGATCGACTGAGCGGTATGAGGCTGGGCTTCGGTGGATCAATGCCGAAAGGTACCGGAAACTACAGAAAGGAAATCAGGGATCATTACCTTCTAGGTGACACTGGTGGCGTGTTTAACGTCACGAGGGCGAAGTCGTTAAAACAATTCCTGGGCTATTCCTGCCTTCGCCGTCAAGAAAGCATTGTATCAAGTACGGGAGATAACCCTTTTTCAGAAATCATCTCCGCAAAAAAACAATCTTGGCTTTTGGAACTTCGTGATCGTTGGCCAGAGGGTGCTTTCTCCTGACTTGATTGTGATGGGCTTCAGCCCCTAATACGACGGCCCGCCTGGGGCGACGCTAGACAGCCTTCAAAAGCAATGGGTAGAAATGGGAGGCTTGTTGTTTTCAGTAAGCAAGCTTCGTCTTCATGGCTCCGTCTTGTTGGTCGGTGCCGTGGGATTCGACTAGTCAGCGCTAGACCTCGTCAGCGACGCGATCAATGAGTTTGTCCGGCCGAGGGCATCGATATCCCTAATTCCGGAAACACCAAATAACGGTGGGCTTAGTAGCATTATTCTGAAACCTCAATGTCACGGTTCCTTTGGTTTGGTTCAAGTTTGGAGGTGTGGCAGCCTCGTGGAGAAGTTCCAGTTTGCAACATGGCCGGGGCTTTTCTGGTGGTCACCACGACATTGCGCCGAAAGTTCCATGTCATTCGGGCGTGATGGTTAAGGCACGTTTCAAGTCAAAAGACACGCGTTTTGGGAATGTGATGAACAGGCGAATGCCATATTTAGGTAAGGCCAGCAGAGGAGAAGGGGACGCTTATGTCAAGTGTCAGGATCCCAAGAAGGGAGTCGACTTGCACCAGCGCGAGAGAATCTGGTTCAAGGCTCTGGTGACGAAGAAAAAATAGTAGGGGCTCAGATATCGTACTCAAAAGTTAGGTAGGAGTTTCCATTGTTAAATGGCTAGATACCAGTGTCTGTTTCCCCAGAATTAGGCACACATGCTAATTGATACGATACTGTCCTACTGGATTGTTTCGACAACTCGCTGGATCAACGACTGAAGGCAGTGATGGCGTGGTCTACTTGAGAGCCTAAATTCCCAAGTTAATCGGTTTGTTGAATCACCAAAACTACCATTGAAAGTGTTTTCGGACTGGCCAGGACAGCGGCTCGCTCCTTCCTAAACCACTAACCCACGACAAATCTTCAAGGGCAAGATGATACGACCTAAAAAATGTTACCCAGCTCCTTCCATATCTTAATTCTTTGACAGAACACAGTCTGAAACTATCACAATTCACCTGGGAATCTCTTGTTTCCACGATAGGGTCTTGTGCCATCATCTCCTGGAATGTCAGGATGCACCAAGGCGAAAGGGCTAAGGAAAGCAGGTAAAGTAGACACCTTTTTGTATTGGATTCTCGACACCCACGCGAAATTTGAGCCGAGCTAACAACTGGCTATGCAGATACTGTATTCCTCCTAACTACAAACTGGTAACGCCGTGCGGTATTATGTTGCGTCTGTGGCCGCTTGCTTGCATCGTTGGCTTTCGATCGACCCCAGCACCCCAACCGTCTCCATAACCAGGTAGCCGGAACATCTTGACTCAGAGACCACGTCAAGCCCTCTAGCCTGCCATCAAAATGTCAAGCCACATTTCAGTGTCGGACACCTGGGCTTGCCTTTGGGGGCCTTTGGCGGTTCGGTTCCGCCAACTTCCCGGTGGAAAACGAAGACAGAGAGACGCAGTGAACCCCAGGTTGCTCAAGAGATACAGTGAAGAAGGAGACGGCGAAGGACTTCGGCACTTTGCGGGCTAGGTGGGTCAAAGTTCCAGAATCGCCATCAAATGGGTCTCGGATGTTCCTCCGATCCTAGGCTTCCTTCCTTGCTCTTTGGTTGTTACGGTTACTGACCCACCGATAGTCACCGAAGGAGGAAGGAAAAACTGCAGGGTCAATCCGCTGATTCCATGGCCACTGCAGGTTTCCCAGTAGGGGGCACTGTGCCTCCCAGTCACGCCTGTCCCGACCGTATTCACGAAATCCGCGATGACATGGGCTGGCACGGCATCAACACGAACCATAGAGGCCAAAGCGAGCCCATGTAGTCCTGAGGCACACGTCTACCTGCTTTAGTAGGGGCGGACGCAGGACGGATTTGGCTTCGTTCCGGCTGCTTTATTGGGATAGGTGTGTATCCTGCAGCAAAGGATCCATGAGCGGCTCGAATAGCGTTTACTGACGGCAGACAGTTGGTTAGCAGGGGATCCGTGTGCGTTAGCCGCAGAGAAAGCAATGCCACCTCTCATTTGACCTTGAGACGCCGGGCGGCAACCGAAGGATCAATGGTCTCGCCCTCGTGGCTGGGTCCTTTGGGAACCAGAACCGCAGATGGAGTCGTTGGCTTAGGGGCCGAGGGGAGCCTCACATCCTGCCGACGAGTAAAGCGAAGTTGACGAACCCTGACACACGAAGCATGGATTCCCGCTTGTAATTCCTCTTGACCGGCGGTTTGCAGTCGAACCGAGATATGTTGGGCAGTGAACCTCTGGATTTGGCATCCCTCAGCGGCCGGCGATGGCGGATGGACTGTGGAAGCGGCAAACGACGCATGTTGCAGGGCAGTTCAGACATGGGGCCCAGTCAAGAGGCCACGGCAAAGAAAGCATCCGCCCACAAGTACAATGAACGTGTCAGCGATAACGAGTGGGGAGCTGCACGAAGGCCCAGCTACCAAGTAACCCACGCGGCTACCCACGTTGTTTGCGTGGTAGACGGTACCGCCCTGGTTTCTATAGCGGCTACTACACCATCTGCCAGACCAATAGTCCGCAGACCCGCAACCTTGCCGCCGAAAAGTTCCATCCTCAGATACCAGCCTTCGGCATGCCGCACAGCTGCCCAAGCTACGATCCGCACACCGCCCTCTGGACTCGACATGAACACGCGAAGGATCGGTCTATCGGCAGCCACGATCCCTCGGCGAGATGAGCTCTTGATACTGGAAACCAACCAGTGAAGACAAGCGAGAAACGGTCCTCGTGGGCGATGCGGCGAGGTGGCACGTTGAGTCGGCGTGGCCAAAACCACGGCAGGGCCGCAGAGTAGGCCGGCCCTCTCGATCCGATAAACGGAAGTAGTGTTACCGGAGGAACAGGCGCGCGCTCTGTCAATGTTATATTCCCAGGATCATGAAGGTTTGGACGGTTACCGGCGGTGAACCAATGGTTGACTTGGTCGAGGGCGGCAAGATACGTACCGAGCCCGACGGTGTGGGAGGTGTCAGCCAACCGACGCCCCCAAAGCTAAACTAGCTCTTGCAAGCGCGTCAACAGCCGCGGGGAGGGTGTTGGTCGCGGTTCGGATGAGGTCTTGGAAGATGCGGCCTGGAATAAGCGCGCCTGGGAATCGAGGATTCGCGAAACGGACAGCCACTAACTTCCTTTGTGCAAGGGAACTGATGGGGCCCTTGGCTTTGGGTAGCTACAGATGCAACTTGGTGGCGCGCGCTCCGTCGAAGCATCCGGAAGGGCGGCTCGAGAACGATCTAGCCAGTGGTCATGGTTCGGCGTGGAAGCCATGCAAAGGGTTACCCGCCCGACGGCAGATGAGCTGCAGAAAGGAAAGGCGGTTAGAGCTTTCCATGAGCGAAGGGTGCATATATGCGCCAAACACCCACCACGATATTAAGAGAAAGGTTTCCAGCTTGCTCGAGTCAAACTTCAGCACCAGAACTCATCTCCTCCTCCGCTCATACCGACGCTTTCTTTGCTTTCTCTCATCCCACAGGCTGGTTCCGTGGACTCACTTGCACCTTAATCTCAGAAGAACGCCGGACGTACCCGCCTTATTCTTCCCTCTCTCAGACCTATCGGATAGCTTCCCCCCACATTCACATCAAGTTCCTCTTTTCCCCTTTCACCTTTGCTGTTTCTATTCTCGACTGCGATATCACATCTCGTCAACACCGAGAATCGAGACAGTTCGACATCGAAACACTGTCAGCTGTCGTTGTGGTACCTGGTGAGCGGCAAGACCTGTCCAATCAAACGATGCGATGCTAATAATATCACCTTAGCGCCCATCCTTGCTGAGAGTCCCGCGCCTACCACCAATCAGGCACAAGAACCCTGTCCCAGCGGTTGAGAGACCGACGCCATCACGATCCGCGCAGCCTTGGTGGCTCGTGGCAAGCACCAGCATCAAGCATCCTCCACAGTCTGTAGTTACTGGGCCCGGCGCCATCTTTTCTGATCCGCAAATCGGACCATACCATTTTCCTTTTTGAAGGTTTGCACTTGTGCCCGGGCTCCCTCTTCCTCCTCGCAGCCCAGCAAATTAGCCCGTGAAGCGCCCACTGACGGTTTTGGTCCCAGTTCAGCAGTTCAGATTTAAGAGGGTAAATCCCCGACTCGGACATCACGACCTGTCAGTCTGCCTCGGCGCCTCGTCATATCGAACCCTGTTAAGCGCTCAGTTGAACAGGCAGTACTCCGTAAGTGCATACTGTTTTTATTATCTCATCTCCCGCTTCTATCCCCGGTCAAGGACCCGTTCCGCCCACTTCTTCTTGACGAGCGCTTTTCCCAAGAGGAACGTCGGAGGAACAAGTCGAACAGCACGGGCATCAAGACGGGGCAAGCCAGCTGCAACCCGAGTCACATCTCAAGCACACTTTCACACTTTCACCCTTTCATCCTTTCACTGCCGCCGGAGAGACCCCTGTCGAGTGGTCGCTGCTCGCTTGTCAAGCCTGCCCCACTGCGGCCGCTCTCTTGATTTGCCGCTGCTTTAACGCCGCCCCCCTCCAGCGACAAGAGGTGTGCTGTTTCCTGAACCCCTGCCCGCAATTCGATTGCTTTCTTCGGCCTGTCTTCTGTTTTTGACCTTGTCCTCGTTCTCGTGGCGTGTCGAGCGTCAAACCGGCCACTCAGCGCAAACATACTTTTTTATTTTTGTTTTTTATAGGCACGACTGGCTAACATTCCGTCCCTCTTTCGTCTAGCTGATCCTCACTCACTTGTCTTCTGGCCCCACTTGGTCTTGACGCGGGCCGATTCAGCAAACCAACGACACCGACTGCTTGTTGTTGAGCTATCCCAAGCCACACAGCAGACCCCGGTGTGCCAACCCGGTGTTCTGGGATTCAGAGATACAGGGATACTTCGCGCCAGGAACCCCCCGGCCGAAACTAGCCCACGCGGGGAATCAGCGCTCGATCCTTCTGTCTGGAGCCTGGACGCTCCTCCGTTGCCCACCCCATCCCTTCATATAATCATTGGTTACCCACCCTCCCGCACCTTGCGTCTTCCTCTCCCGCCTAACTGCCGGCTCTTCTCTCACCCTTCCCCGAGGTGAGTAGACTGTCAGTTCGACAAACGCACACACCGACCCTTCTCTCCAACCACCATACAACCCGCCAACATGTCGGCGAGACCTACCCTGAGGGTGTCGACACCCCTCACCGCAAACTTCCCCCACATGCCGCCGTCTGCCTCGGAGCTCCGGTCTGCCGTGTCGCTACCGTCGGCCGTCTCTGTCAACACACCCTTGTCCGCCATCTCACGGACATCGGCCTTTCGGGATCCCATCCCTTCCTCTGGACTGCCCTCCGCCGGGCTTCCTTCTGCCGGGCCCTTCAGCGCGACCATCAAGCTGGAGCACGATCTCCTCAAGACCCCCATTACGCCTCCTGTTGCCTACTTGGACTTCCTCAAGGGCATGTCGTTAATCTCGCCGTGTCTCGCTTCGCCACCGCAAACAGGGAAGGCGGTGTTGAACCGAACAAGCACAGTGAGCACCACCAGCAGCACGAGCAGCGCGCGCAGCAACGACAGCAGCGCGAGCAGCTCTTCCACCGAGACGGAGGACTCCGAGAAGGAGAAGGGGGACCAGATCGAGAGCGCGCCGTCAACAGCCCGGTCCGAACTGAGCTGCGAGTGCGACGAGACCGAGAAGGAGAAGGAGAAAACCAAGGGCTCCAAGCCTGCGCCAATAGATACAACAAAGAAACCCACCCCACCCCGCGGTGGCCCCAGCTGCCCCATGTCCGCGCCACCTGCCGGGCCAACCGTATTCCCTAGCATGAAGCTGCCCGCCTCCCCCGCCGTCACCACAGCTGGGCTCTACTCCCCAAGGTCACCACTCAGCGCCGCATCCATCAGGTCACCCTTCGATTGGGAAGCCGCGCTCAAGTCGAGGCGATTCGCTGAGACGCCCGGCGGCTCAAAGCGCCCCGCCGAGCCCGAGACACCCGGTCTCCGGGAGGCCACCGCCGGCACGCCCTCAACACCAGGGCACAAGTCGAGGTCCAGCGTACGGCATATCCGCGAGGTGGTCACGCGCACTGTGACCTACACCCCCAGGATGGCGCCCGCGCCCAAGGGCAAGAGGAGAAAGATCGACACCGACACGGCCGTCAAGTCATGAGGGAAAGGGGGTTCCGAGATATGGAAATGGGGATACGGGACTGCGTACATATAATACCTACTACCTGCGGTACTGGCGACCGCGACATAACAACATAACCACAACCACACCAGCTGGTCAAATCATTTTTCTTTGTTCAACAAACGATGCACCGCCATCACACCACCACATCATCATCATCACATACCCACGGGGTTCACAACAGAGGAAGGACATGGGAGTTTCTTTTTACGGCACGGGGAGTACAGGGATGGGCGAAAAGAGGGTTTTAGCCCACGCTGCTTGGCGCCGAACGCATGGATGGATGGATGGGTGGATTTACATGGGGGCGAAGGGCGAAGGGCGGCGTTGCGGGACGGCGTCTTAACTGTTTTGGTGAGGAAGGCAGGAAGGAAGGAAAGGGTTTCAATACCACGGCAGGGCACGAGCATTGCGGGCTTGTTTGAAGTGGAGGTTTTTGGGACTTGGGGGGGATTTGGGCCCCAGGCAGGGAGGGGGTGCAGTGAGCTACCTAGTTGCATTGTGTATGTACATCGGTTACATGTGAATAGCGAGCGATTTGCCTACCTGCCCATACTGTAGTCCGTGGGAATTGAATACCTTCGACGTACAGTGCAAGACACCTTGTTTTCCCTTGTGACGGTTGCGTCGTTTGCTTTCCTACATCCACAGCCTATCCCGCTTGTTTGTTTATTTGTGTTTATGTGCTCTACTCTCTGTACGCGATCATCCCTCCAAGCGGGCCAGTTATCTTGTGCGTTTGTTTTTGTCTGTTGTTCATCATGAGGGGGCGGTCGCATGAGCGGCGGCCTGTCGATGCATGCGGGAGCTTCCCTGTCCTGGCCAGTTGCGTTGGTTGATGGGCGGTGACAGGGTTGGGGGTTACTTTGACAGGCAGCTACAAAAAAGTATTGTGATTATTTTACTCTGGTGTCGTCAAACCGCTGATACTGACTGTTTTGTTTGCTTCCTAACCGATCAGATGATCTTGCTGTTGGATCGAATATCAATCTGGCCCCCAACCGCTGCCACAGTATGCGAGGCGAGCTAGGTGTGTAAGTGCCAACCGTTATTAAAGAACATTCTCTCATGCATGGTTCGCCTCCAATGGCCAAAGTGAATGATGCATCCGTTCAATATCCATCTGAAAGCTCTCAAACACACCGAGTCACAAATACACCGACTTGCCTCTCCTTTTCTCCTTGCGTGGTCTCTCACCAGCCAGCCTCAACAGCGCTGCGCAGACATTGAACGAACCCCGTTCTCGCTGCGTTAAAGCGGCAACAGAACCATCCCATCCCCCCCAAACCCGCGCCATGCCCAAACCAGCCAAGCGCAATCCCGCCCGCATGGTCAAGCTCAAGCCGGCCCCACTGGGGGCGCTTTCACTGGTCGGCCCGTCGCCCTGCCAGTGACTGTTAAGCGCCCACACCACCCCGGGAGGGGTGCTGGGGCTCCACTCGGGCCCCCCGGTCGCCGAATCGCGCATGTCGTTTCCAGGACAAGAGCTGTTGTTGTGTGTGTCGTCACTTGCAGTTGCAGGAAGGGGTGTGCCGGGTGCGGGCCTGGGGGAGGTGATTGGCTGCGTGGATGGTGCTGTTAAGCGCCCGTTTTTGTGGAGGGGAGAATGTGGAAAAATGAGGGTGAGCATCGCATCGCATCGCATGGGGAAAGGGATAAATGAGTATCGTTAATTTGCCCATGTGAGCGAAGGGTGGTTAGGTGTCGGTTTTGTGACAGAGCAATTGTTGAGAATTAGAGGGTATGGCAAGTCTGTTGATGAGACGGAAACACTTTGCTAAGGTCTTTCAAGCGCTGAGTGAGCGACTCGCCGGCCGCGAAGGAGACGCATGCTTCTTTCTCTTCCCGCTGAAGGGATTGGCGACGGGAGGCCTGGTCCGTCACGTTTCCTGCTTGGTGTCCGTCGGCAAGTGCATCTGCATCTGCCTGCTGTATTGTGGCGTCTCGCCCGAGAGGCAAGGTACACCCGAGCGCATCTCTGGCTTCGTGCAGCGGAGGAGGTCAGTGTGTGTGACTACGTGCATAGCAGAGACGGCAATGTTTCATTCGTCACATTTCGTGCAAGACGATGCCAAACCAGCGCACCTGATTGGTGCTAAGCCAATATGTCGGGCGTGCAGAAGGCGATCGTACTGTGTAAATAAGTTCGAAGTCTGGCTGTAAGATTGGCGAGAAACTGAAGGGGTCAGGTATTTTGCCCCTCGACGGCCTCCCAGAGACGTGTCGAACGATTTACCCCTCAGGCCTAGGGTCTGAGTGTGAGAAGGGATCTCGAAACTGCATACTACCTGAAACGTCAACCAGGGGGGGCTGTTCTTAGCCCCCTTCACTGGTGACATTGGGGGTGGAACGCAGATGTCCACGTTTCGAAGGCTTCCCGAACATTTGGAAACGCGTGCAGCCGGGTCGGCTCTATATTTGGAGCTGTTTCATTTCCTTCCGCCTCCCCACGTGCGAGTCGTTGGTTAGAAAGCCCTGGTTAGGTTCATCGCTTCCATTATGAGCCGTTGGGGGGCCAAGGATGCCTCGCTGTCCTTGAGGCCGTCACGGAGAGAGCAGGCTTTGGTCACACGCGGCCTAAGGTTCGGAGATGAGGTTGCTATTTTCAGCGCTTTCGTTGGGGCGAAGAATCAACCATTCGCCCGGCGACACCGAAAGGCGGTTGGTGCCTCGATCAGCTTGCTCGCACATCTCGAGCTCTTACATTGCAGAGGGCAACACGAACTCCAGCCCCGGTGAGGACATTGATCCACAGACGTTGGGTATCGCTGAGCCGGTCGTTGGCGCTCTTGACTTCGGCAAACATCACCTCCCCCTTTCGGTAACCGCCCTCGCCGTCGTCTCCGCCCGTCCGCCACAGGATGAGGTCCGGTACGCCGCCTCCCCGAGCCCTGTACTCTTGCGCCATGACCTTGCACACGGCAGCAAGCGCCCCTCCGTCGAAGCAGGCCACCAGGTCGGCCAAATCCTCAATCTCAAAGTCCCAATTTAACCCCACGACACAGGTGCGGCGCTCATGTTCTCGCTCATGAACTTCCCGTAGTATCCGCTCGGCCTCTCCGTTGCCGATCTGGACAAGCCTATGGTTGATCTGACTTGCCCGGGCTGGGTAGAAGGCGTCTGTGTGGAGGTCGAGTGGGCAGGTCTGGAAAGGCGTCTGAAAGACGTTTGGTATGTAAACGAAAAGGACGTCATAGAACAGATAGGCGAATAGCGTCCGTAGAATGCCCCCCTCGCTGTGATAACCCTTCCACCCCTGACTGCGATAATATGACAGACACATATCCTCAACACTGACATGGAGGGGTTGGCCGTCCTCGCCCGGGTCGCCTAGTTCGTCGAGCCATACCGTCTTGGTGCTCGGTCCGCGGCCGGCCTTCCCTTTGACATCTGGCTCGTCTCGGACCACCTGTACACCTTCCATGGTATGCACTTCTGGTTCACGCAGCTTGACGTGCCCGAAATCGTGTTGGAGACGGCGAGGAACTCGTAGCCTCTTTTCGAGTTTGAGGAGACGTTTCTGTAGGTCATAGTGGTAAATCAGATGGCAATCACGGTCCTCGAGAGCGGCTTCGCATGTAGTAACCGCGATTCGCTGCCAGTGTTTCTTCTGGACCTCGAGGTCAGTCGACACAGGGTCAGGGCCTGCCTCCCACATATACCGTTCTTCCAGCAGTGCCCTGCGCTGATACCAGGAGCCACGGCGTGCGGGATGGAATAGGCACTGATGGAGAAGCTCAGTAAGCAGCTTATGCTCCTCCAGGTAGTTGTGTAGACGGCCGAGAACATGGGCCGCCTTGTGCGCGATGCGTGTAAAAGCATGGCCTGCGTTGAACCGGCGAAGATAACTACCTTCACCAAACTCGTACAGGTGGGATTCTTTGTCGTTCTCTTCCTTGATCAACTCCCTCCAACGCGGCGCAATCGTTTCGAAGACAGCAAGAACCTCCCGAAAGCCCTCTTCTCCAGGCGGGCCGTTGAACTCGAGGACACTATCGACTTCGAACTCTTTTCTCATGGAGAGTTCAAATTCTAGAAGATGCTGCCGGGACGGAAATATGTTGGCTGATCGACACACAATGTAGTCGGGGTAGTTTCGTCGGGCCATCTTGGCCAGGATGATGGTCGTGAGCGATTTCTCAGTCCACTCGGTTGAGCGATAAAAGACGAGGTGAACACGCTCAAACAACTTAAAAACAGGCTCCGATAACCTGACCAAAGGCCCGGTAATGGCAAGAATCTTGTTGAGGAAGTGAGTGTTCCGATTCGAGTCTTGGTTTTCCAGGCTGTTACCGGAGGCTGTTGACTCCTTCGAGCTTGAGCGGCGGAGGCCTACCGCCATCAGACCTGACTGCTGGGCGCTCGTGCGGCAGAAAGCCTTGGTGAGGTCAGACTTGTTTTTGCCCTGAACTTTGGCCTCCTTGGCCAGCGCTTTGAGTTCTTCTAGGCTCAATAGCGTGACGGCCTCCTCAATCGTTTTGATACACGAGTGGGATTTATCGGCAAAAGAGAACGCGCCATCCGCTTTCCAACCATCGGAATCGCCGGTGTTTTCGTTAAGTCCAGGATTGGTATCATTCAGAAGCGGCCGAGACTCGAGCAGACTAGCAACAGCCATTGGCATATCCGAGATGTCATTGTGATAACCCAGACGCTCGACACGATGCCAGCAGGCGGTCTTGCGCAAAAAGAGACGTACGTA
Source organism: Chaetomium tenue (assembly GCF_020726465.1). Taxonomy (NCBI): domain Eukaryota; kingdom Fungi; phylum Ascomycota; class Sordariomycetes; order Sordariales; family Chaetomiaceae; genus Chaetomium; species Chaetomium tenue. The sequence continues at coordinate 2,139,479 of NW_027117333.1, read as the reverse complement.
CCTGACCTGTCAGATAGCGGGCCACGACGAACGGCGGGAATGCTCACAGATACTGAGCCTCGTAGCTCAAGCCTCGCCACTGCTCAAACACACATCTCTCCTCGACATCAAATAGATGTGACTCGTCTTCGAGAACCGTATCTAGGGCAAGATTGAACGCGTCGACATAGATAGAGCTCTTCCCTCGAACCCACTGTCGGGCGTCTGCTCTAGCAGAAGCATTCTCTGTCTCATCCTGCGAAGCCTGGGATGCCCGCAAAGTCTCATACTCCTCAATGGCCTCCTTGTCGGTGGCGACAGCGGGAAGTGAGTTTTCAAAGGCTGTTTGGTGCTCAGACCCAAGCGAATCGCCCTCGTCAGCCCCGGAGGCTGGCGGGCTATCGCCAAAGGGATGTCCCCCGGAGGTCAAAAAGTCTTCCTCCTCCCAATTCGAAATGGCTGGAGACGAGTCCCCATCTTCATCATCGCTGCCCACCTGAACTTCAACGAGCCGGGCCTTTTTTCTCGGCGGCTCACATGATCTTTGCTCTGATTTGGGGAGAAGAGATCTAGTTGTAGGTTGTACTGGGGCTTTGTTGGGTTTGGACCTTTGAATGAAACGATCCATTTCCGTGATAGAAGTACACAAATGTGTGAGGGACCATGATGAGGTAACGGTGGAAGGAACGAGAAGTTGGGAATTGGGTTTCACCTCTAGGCAGAAAAGCAGTCAGAAAGAAGCGCGACGGGGGCACCTTCTTCCTTTGGACGCGACATCCCGTGACTTCGTGTCCTGCAGTGGTGGGACGTTGTGGGGCATTTTAAACTCGAAGCTTCAATGCCCCAGTCGCATCACGGATTTGCGCCGAGCACACACAAGGTTCAGGATAGTTACTTCCAATCACCATTCTACACCACAAACATGTCCGAACAAACAGCTCCACAACAGATCCCGGGCACGGAAACCCCAAATTCCCACCCGGAAACAGTCAATGGCATCTCCGCTCCCGATGCGACCGACATTTCCATGACCGATGCCCCTTCCCCGGCAGTAGTACGTCCTTCCCTTTGGCTTGATTCGCACGCAGAATCACACACACAAAGCGACAACCACAACCCAAAAGCTCCTTTCTTTCCATCTTTGTGCCTCACGAAACTAACCCCAAGCACCCCCACAGCCCCAACCGCAACACAACGACACGACCACATCCACAACTGCACCCGCGCCAGCATCCTCAACAGCGCGCATCCCAACCCCCGTCCCCACACCCGGCCAGCCCCCCCAACAGCAGCAACAGAACCAGAACCAGAACCAACCCAGCTCACGCGCCGCCTCGCAGCACCCAGCCGACACAACTACAACTACAACAACAACCACAACAGCGACAGGGTTCGCGATGCCGACAGAAGCGGCGGCGCACGGCGCGCCGGTGCGGCAGTACCTCAATAGCAAGGTTACGGGAGTGCTGCTGGAGGGGATGAAGATCGTGGCGAGGGAGCAGTGAGTTTTTATTTTTTTTATTCATTATTTTATTTGTGTCTTCTCTACGAGCGGGCTTCTTCCTGGAAGGTTGCGCAGAATGGGATGCTGACAATTGGGTTGTTGTGACAGGCCGAAGGATCCGCTACGGATGTTGGGGGAGTTTCTGCTGCAGAAGAGCAAGGAGTTGGAGGGGAAGGAGGGGAGTTCGTAGGAAGAACCTCCCCAGCTGGGCGATGGGGTGAAGCGCGAGTCGTCTGAGGACAAGCCGTCGGGGTCGGAGCAGTGATTTGCAGAAAAAGGCTGGCAGTGATGGGGCAAGGAATTCATGTGGGCGTGGGACGTTGCTGGGCCTGAGATACCACTTCACGGAACATTATATCGCAGTTGAGAGGAGCAATGCATTGCATTTATTTCCTCGCTCGTCACTCGTCATCCCATGCTTTTCGTGCCCAGGAGAGAGCACTATCCTGCGTCCATTGCGGTACTCTAGAATGCAAGTTTCCTTTCCATTCCCCAACTCCAATGACCCGGACCAAACCTGCGGACGGCTACACAGCGGCGGGCCAAAAGCTGCAAAGAACCAGATCCTCCCCACGCTTCCGCCACGCGGCGAACCCCGTCTCGACACGACATACCCATTGCGGCGTTTCGCTTAGGCGACCATGGTGCTGGCGGTCGACGACTCGTACTTCCAGGTAGGGGGAAGGACACCGACGGTCTTGTAGTAACGAGCCAGACGGTGGATACGGGACTCGATCAGAATGAGGCGGAACTTAGAGTCGCGGTCCTTGCGGTTGCGCTCAAGGTGCTTGCGGACGGAAACAGCCTGAATCGGTTAGCAATCGCTCTGTGCTGCGGCCTGGGGGCACGCCACACCGTCCCCAAGAACGGAACGGCGCTCAAGGTTCATACCTTCTTGATGAGCATGTAAAGGTCCTCCGGGATATCGGGAGCAAGACCTGTACACACGATCACTCTGTCAGCCTGATGACCAAACAGAGGCATAGTCCATCTCTTGTCCATATTCCTATCTTTTTCCCCACGTCTGCGCGTGCCATCCAGCTCGGTCGTCCATGCGGGGTTCGCCGCCTAGGCTCGTACGCGCGCGGGGCATCGTCGCATGTGGTGTGTTTGATACCATCTCTTTCTTTCCCAATATTCAAAGGAGCTGGATCAATCCGTACCGTTGCTCTTCAGGATCCGGAGGATCTTGTTACCTATCGCAGCAAAGTTAGCACCACTATTCCCACTTCTACATTCCCTTCCCCAAGAAAGGTATCCCAAACATACCGGTCACGATCTTGACCTGGGCAATGCCGTGGGAGTCACGGAGGACGACACCGATCTGCGAGGGGGTCGCGCCCTTCTTGGCGAGCTTGCAGATCTGGTCGACGACCTGCTCGGGGGTGGTCTTGAGCCACGCCGGCGCGGTGCGCGAGTAGGGGATGGCCGAGGACGAAATGCCCTTTCCGTTGCTGTGAAGACGACCCATGGTGACGGTGGTTGGTGTTCTGAGGTATCGGAAACGGCGGCGGTCGGGTTGTCGAGTTGGTCGCTGGCTGGCCGAGAGAATCAGATGCGAGCGAAATTTCCTTCGTGAAGTTCGTGATTCTGTGGGCGGAGAAATTGACTAGGGCCGGCGCTGTGATTGGCTGCAGGAGGTGAGTTCTTCACGTGATGACACCCGTGACCCGATTTTGCGCCAAGATTTACTCTGAGGTGGGCCCAGCTGCGAAGTTAAAGTGGGAAATTTTCTGCAAGCAAACTTCTCCTGCCTTCCCACCTTGAAAAACAACAACAAAACCGGGCATCGCCTGTCGGGCTTCGGCCCGCGCTCGGTGAGGTTTGAACTTTTTTGTTTACATCACCAGCCGCCAATATGCGGTAACAAGACGTCATCTTGGCAATCCCAGCAGGTAAGCGACCGACTTCTCTACTCTCCCTTCAAGCCATTTTCCCTGATGATATAACACTTTACTTTTTTTCTGGTACCTCTTATGTTAGGGTCCTTCGGGACCCGATGAATGAATCGGACTTCTGATTTCATTGGCATCATACCCTTCATTTTCGAAGCATTATCTTGCCATGGGCAGAGCTAACCTGCTCATAGTTTCAGCTTGGATGGCTTGTCATTTGACAATCGGTAGGTTTCTGTGCCGTTAGATAGCAAACTCCAATGAATACAAACAGCGTTGATTCACCCAATTCCCAGAGCAATCAGTGTGCAATACTTCGACCAGGGTGACCTCAACAAAGCTTCTCACAGAACCGACGTCCTCGTCATTGATAATTGTACACGTTACTTAAATGCCACCCATGTCGAAAGAATACAACAGTCCCCGAACTCGGGCTCAAGAGAACATTTGCATTTTTGTCATGCTCAGCGCTTCCCATTCCAGTCAACCCGTATCAATAGGCGCCTAGCCATCGAGATCTCTTCTATAGCCCACTTCCTTCCACAAATTACCAAGCATTCACATCAAAATTTTCCTGTGCTGGTGTCAGTTGTGACAATCATCAGGTAAAGAGCTCGATCTGAATCATACCTCAGGGAAATATGTCGTCACGACAGTACGATCGGCAAACTTCCTGCCGGCCAGTGCCTGTAACGCCTTTGTGGCGGTTTCTGGCGTTTCGAACTTGATAAAGATCTTGCCGACGCCTGCCGACTGCCTGCTCCCGCCGGCCGGTCTAGGGATCTTGATAGACAGAATCTTGCCGAACTTTTCGCACTCCTCCTGGACATCGTCACGGATTTCTGTGCAATTGTCAGCAAAGTGTCCAACGGCTAGTCAAGTATGGGTTCTCAAATACCTTCGTAGTCGTCGTTATCCATCAGCTCGTCTGGGGTCACCATGTTCAGCAGCTGGAGCACTCTGCCCGCTCCCGCGTCGGCCGATGTTGTGCCAGCAAGCATGGACATGGCGTTGACACCCATCTCGCCGGAGACCTGGGTGATGCCGATGCTGGCCTTCTGGACCTTGAGTGCGCGCTCCCCGAGCATCATGTTATGCAGGCCTTGGATGGCGACGCTGGTGACGCCTGGGTCGGCATACTCGAGAAATGCAATACCCTAAAATTGTTAGCCGGCGCGCTACACATTTTGGTGCAAGGGAAGCGTACCCGTGACTCTTCCGTGCCGTTGTCCTTGACCAAGACGAACGACTTTAGTTTGCCAAAACTAACAAGCAACTCCATAACCTGGTCTTCAGTCAAATACAGCGGGAGGTTGGTTACGCTGATCTTGTTCGGACTGTCGACAACCACGCTCGAGGGCCTGTCCGAATCTGGGTCGTAGTTGGGGTCCTCGACAACGGCAGGCACGATGTAGTCCTTCGGCCTGCGGATATGCAGTCCTTGAGGTGCTGCACCATTGCCGTTCGCCGCGTGCGCATCGTCCGCCTCCATCGATATGCCGTCCAATGCCAGCGCGACCGTCGCATCCGTGTTGTTCCTAAACTCGACCATGGCGAACGCGCGGTCGGCCGCGATTTGTGCCTGCAAGCAAGGGTCTGCGGTCTCGATGACGTTCAAGCCGTTCAGCTGGAGGTTGAAGAAGTTGGTGAGGCTCTCATCGGTGGCCGACGCGGGCAGATTCGAGATGATTAGGCGTTTGCTCTGGCGGGAGTTCGAGGGTTTCAGCGCCGCGCTGTTGACGGCGCCGCCGGGTTGGTTCATGAACGCTTGGAGCTTGGTTGGATCCATCGCCTGTTGGCGCGGCGCGCCGGGAAGGGGGAACATGCCGGAGAGCTTCGCTTGCTCAGCTGTAACATTGTCATACCCGGGTGGCTTGATATCCCACTGTGTCAGGCGCCGCCTCCGCTCAAGAATAGGGACCACATCGGTAAGATCGGGAGTCGGTTCGCGCTGCTTGGGGGGAGGCGACACACTGCGCCGCCGTTCCCGTTCCCTATCGAAATCGCGATCACGCCTAGGCCCCGGCCCGCGACGGTCATCCATCAAGTCCCGCTCCGGGCGACGCTCCCGCCGGTCGTCGTCGTCCCTCCGGCTCCTAGCACCCCGATCACGGTCCCATTCCCTCTCGCCCCGATCACCTCCGCGGGGACGATCCCGCCCGGAGTAGCGATCCTCACGCTCGCGGTCGCGGTGGGTTCGGCTCGAGGAGTAGGCATCTACATCGCCGTCTTCGCGACGTGATCGGCCGCCGCTGCGATAGTCGGGGGAACGAGAGCGTCTGCGACCGCTGCCTCTTTCTCGCGTGTCGCCTCGGTCGCGTCTATCGTCGCGATCTCTCCGCGAAGGCTAACCCATAGCCATGTCAGTTCCAGCGGTGCCACAGATGATGATGCAGGCATATGCACTTACCGGATAGTCGCGAGACGAGCCGTGTCGACCGCCGTCTATGTCGCGTCGGTTAGCATTAAATTGAGCATAATAGAAGGGGCCAGGCCTACCTCTGGAGCCGTAACTATCCGCATTCATTGTAATTGCTGCGGTTGGCTAATCAATTTTGATGCGATACTTGAAGTCGCAGATATGTACGAGGGAGAGCTCGCAGGAACGTGATCTGAGGGCGTTCAAGTTGATCGCGAGGCTGGAACTTTTTTGGGGCGACAATGCGGGCTTGGCCACGCCAATCCACTTTGGGCTAAGGCAGCGGAGTTCTCCAGCTCTGCTTTCTCTCAGCTCGGCTCCTTGCAGCGAACTTACAAAGCAACTTGAACCTTCAAACATCACCTCGGAATCTTCAAAGGCTTGGCTCTCTCCCTCAACTGTGGTATTTATCGACATCCCGTACTACTACGGGTATTTATTCGCAATTGTAATTTAATAATATTTTTTTTATTTAATTTTGAGTCCGGCGACCTTCCCTAAGTTCCCTACCTTCTAAGTATCCCTCAACATCCCATCCAATGGGAGCCCAGGCGGCGGATTGGCGAAAGCTGCCCCTGAGTCTAACTGAGCTTTGTATTGACACCACGCTCCGCTGCGGACGTAGGTTTTGTTTTCTTTTCTTTTTGATTTAGACCATTACAGTTTGAGAGCTATCCATTAACATAAGCTGTAGAATCGTTTCGGTGGCGGAAAATAAACGAAGAATGGTGAGAATAGATGCGACAACACCCCAATGTTATATTTATCTCCTCCTGACACAGACTAGGCACTGTGTACTTGGCGGTCGCCTCATCTCGCTGAAGCAAGACTCATCGCATCTGCATTATCGAGCGTCATGGCCCAAGACAACCAGTAACCTTCTGACGCCTCCGGCCTCCGTGCCTCCGGGGTCTCCATCACCCACAGCAGGCAGTGATAGCGACAGCAAAGAGGACGATACAGCATCACTCTTGCACAGCTACTTCGCTCTTTCGCTTTCAGTTGCTTCACTCTACAAGCAATGGGCTGCTTCTGATGCCAACTTTGCCCGCCGTGCGCCCGCCTTCACTGGGATTCGCATCCTTAACCAGCCAGCCTGGGAGGCATTGGTCGCCTTCATCTGCAGTAGCAACAACAACATCTCGCGCATCAGCCAGATGGTTCAAAAGCTCTGCATCCATTACGGCCCGTACGTCGCGACCATTGAAGGCGAACCATTCCACGACTTCCCAGGCCCGGAGGCCTTGTCTGGAGACCAAGTCGAAGCTCACCTCCGCCAGCTCGGTTTCGGCTATCGTGCGAGGTACATTGCCGAAACAGCGCGCATGGTATCCTCAGAAAAGCCCGCAGGATGGCTTCGCCAGCTCCGGAACCCTGCCTGTCCGGCTGTTGGTGAGGCCATCACTACCACCACGACCGCCACCATCAAGCTCGAACCCAATGACACGCCAAAAGATGTCATCAAATCGGAACGAGTTTCGAACACCAGCCCCACACCAACACCACCAACAGAAACAGCGAACCAACAAGAACAACCAACCTACCGCGCCGCGCACGAAGCCCTCCTCACCCTCCCCGGCGTCGGCCCCAAGGTATCCGACTGCGTGTGCCTGATGGGGCTGGGGTGGTGGGAGGCGGTGCCGGTGGACACGCACGTGTGGCAGATTGCGCAGCGCGACTACGGCTTTGGCAAGGGTGCTAAGGGGAGCAAGACCTTCACCAAGACCATGCACGATGCCGTGGGCGACCACTTCCGCGGCATCTGGGGCGCCCACGCCGGCTGGGCTCAGAGCGTGCTGTTTACGGCGAATTTGAAGGCGTTTAAGGGGCAGGCGGGGGGAGGGGGGGGTGGTGGTGGTGCTGTTGTTCCTGGGGGGGAGGAGGGGAAGCGGGGGGTGGTTGGGCCGGTGGTTGGGCCGGTGGTTGCGGGGGTGTTGGATTTGGTCGCTGGTGGTGATGCTGTGGCAGTGGTCAAGGTGGAGAAGGCGGAGGTGCGGGAGGAGGCCGCTGCGCTGGTGAGCGCGGTCGGTCGGACGGGCAGGAAGAGGAAAGTCGGTAGTGCGGTGGGACAAGAGTCTGACGACGACAATCCGACCCAAGGCTCGGGGTTAAATATCACGGTCTCAACGCGGAGGAGAAGCAAGAGACTAAAATCCGCTAGCGGCTAAGCTAATACGGCCCGACGTTTAGACGGATGAGAACCCACTGTATAAACTGACGTAACGACTCTCTTGGCTGATCTCCCGTGCTCTCCAGAGACAGGTATAGGGAGGCGGACGGGCCCGGGTTCGATTTGGCTCTCCCTCATCTTCCCCCTATCATCCTCTCCATCTATCTACGACCTATTTCACATTAGCAGCCCTCCCTCTCATATTTCCCCTATCATGCATCTCAGGGCCCATCTTCTAGGACTGAGCGTCGACACACTCAAACCTCTAGTAGCGACTCAAAGCACCACACGTGATACTACATCAGTTGAGGACGGGAACTCGTCCTGCAGGTACACGGCACGGGAGGCCGGATGGCCCTGAGAGTGGGGCTAGGTCGGCTGCGGATTGTCTTTAATATAGTGTATTCTCAGCTGTCCGACGAGCTACCGGGTTTAGGGTCGGTTCTTAGATGGGCTACCGGCTCGAACCAACGATACGGGCGGCAATGGGCGACCTCTCCCGACAGTACAGAACCCAGCAGGGGCATAAACACAGGGCCTCCACCGCCCGTAAGTGGAGGCCCTGTGTTTTTATGCCCCTGCTAGGTTCTGTGCTGTTTGTGTCGTTGAGTGGTGGAGTAGTGCCGCGAAACCATCACCTATTACAAAACACAGTAGTTGCTTCCCCCCAACCCCTTAGACCCCATCGCCATCCGGCATCGTCGCGTTTTGGCGTGGGTTCTGACTTTGCGAGGATGGCGGGTGATGGGTCGAGTTAGGGCGTAGTACCAACAGTGTAATTGGGAAGGCGGCGCCAAACTAGTATGGCAGAGAATCTTAGGGAGGCGAACCTAGATACCTAGGTAGGAAAAAAAGACGCCATCTTTTGACAGGAGGCCTGCCTGTGAGCTGTTTCAGTGCCTGCATCCCTTGTACGCGAAGCAATCATACTCGCCGCTCCCATCTCGTAAGCAACCCCACCCTCCACTCCATGAACACGCGCTCCGCCGGCGGCAACAGCACGTTGCTGTCGTCCAAATGCCGGATAACCTCGCCCACCGCCTGTGCTGGCAGGTTTATTTCCAGGGAATCACAGGTGACGGCCTCCAGCATCTTGTCTGCCTCCCCGCGGGGCAACGGCCGGTAGAGGAGTTTGATAGCTGGTGTGCGTTGCGGGGCACCACTTGAGGAATACGCAATGCCGCTATTGAGCACCCAAATGTGGATTGCTTTCTCTGAATTGGCCTCCATGTGGCTTTCTTGGGCGGTTCCGTTTAGGGGGGTTATCACAGACTTCGAGGACCCGGATCGGGATATGGTGGAAATGAGTGTGGCTGCAAGACACTCTGGGATGGTTGGTGCGGCGTCCCAGGCCGACTTGCAGGATATTTGCCACTTGAGCAGGGTGACTGCGGAAGTTCGAAAATTGAAAAAGCCCAGTTGCGTACGGCAGGAAGAGCAGAAGACGTTCAGGTTGGGGGCATGGTTTGTTGTATCATCAACCAACAAGAGGCTTTGTCTATCCGCCGCACTCTGATCAAAAGTAGACAGAGAGAACTATAAACGGGAAACGGTCAGCCACTGACTGACTTGGGGTTGCTAAGGCGTGTCGTGTAAGACATGTCCCTCCAATAATCCCAGAGCAGTCTCCACTTAAGAATGATCTGGCGAAGTGCGGAGGGTAGGCTGTCTGCCGGAGGCAGCGACCCATCCCCTGAGGGAGGTTCGCCCGCCCGGTAGCCTGCGTGAACAGGAAAATTCGCCATGACTTTGATCTAGGGCATTTGTATCGGTATCCACTCCATTGAGGCTTTGTAGGCCGGTTTGGCTACCTTCTTGATGCCCAAAACGAAGACTCCTCTGAGCAGTTCATAATAAGAAAAAGAAAAGGCACGGTACATCGAGTACCCGATAACGCCAAACTTACCGTCACATTCTGACAATCCCTTTCCTCGAAGAGAAGCGTCGTCAAGTCCACAAAACCAACACCCTCCTGGGCAGAGATGGCTGAGGAAGCGCCGTAGCCCCTCGCAGCGAGGCTCTCTTCGCCGGCCTTTCCATCTTCCTCGCTCGGATTGTGATGGTGGTGATGATCAGGCTTGTGGCAATGCCAGAATTCCATCATCTCGGCCCAGTTCTCGCTGGGGAGGTCTTTCCAAACCTTAACGGACCCAGAATTGACAACCTCGGTGGCGCACTGCCTGCAAGCCACTCCAGATTCAGGATCTAGGTCTGTCGCCGACCAAACCATTTCGTCCAGCTGATGTGATGGGTGTGGGTACGAGGTATCGAGAAGGAGTCGCCAGGAGAGAGATGTGCTGCCCTTTTGGTCCTGCACTGGGAGCAAGGTGCTGCCGAGAGCTGTCTTTGCTGGGAGCGTTAGAAGATGGATGCTATTGCAATGTCTAAGCTCAATGGTTCTGCAATCAGCCAGGACAGCGACACGAGTCGAAGCGTCACATGGCGAAGAGAGCCATGCAGCTAGGGAAATCTGACGGATGTTGGCGAGCAGCTCGGCATAAAGAGCACAGTCGTTGTGTGACATTTTCGAGGGTTTTGTGTTGTCACTTTCTTTTTAACGCGGCAGTTTATTTTCTCTCGACTGCCAAGCTGCTGCCTTGTAAAATAAAAAGTTCAATCAAGTCCAATTTTTGAGTCATTCGGTGTCAACTCCAGTTTGAGCAGGAGCAAAGGGTTGTGACTGCATTGCAAGTTGAGGTTGCCCAGGCCTTAATGGCTTACCTAATACCATTCATGGATCTTCGCTGCGCCAAGCCGTTTAGCGTGGCAGCCTCGCCAAACTGGCCGCCGAAATTTCAACACACGGCAACGGCGAGTGCTCCATCGCGACGCACGACCCTTTCAGCCTCCGAGCTTCGAACATCCGCAATTCCATTCTGTTTCCCTCCCAACCCCTTTCGATCTAGCCATCATCCATCACGAGCCGCCATCAGCGACAACATATCCGATTGCGACCCCCATCTCGCAACACATTCCGCATATATCGATATCCTAATCGCATCGGCAACCCGCCGCCCGACACAGCATAAATAATAATCTCCAACGAATGGGATGAGCGCAGCGCCGAGCGGCCAGCAGCACCATGTCGGACGCGGACTTTGAACAGATCCGGAAGCTCCAGGCTGAGCGCAATGCCGTTGCCGCCGCGAAGAAAGGTTCTCGGACCTTTGACCCCGCCAACCAGCGAGCTGACACCTCGACAAAGGCCAAGCTGAGCGAAGCCTGGGACACAGATCTCTACGAACGCGAGAATGGCGCCGACAAGTTTGCCGGCTACCACAGCTCTCTACCAGGCGCCGATGGCGATGCCGACGAGGAGATGACCGATGCCGACAGCTCGCGTCGCCTGGTCGGCCAGTATACGGCTACCCGCTCCCAGATCGACGAGTTTGCGCGTGGCAATGGCGTCGAGGAAGATGACGTCCTTGCTGGCCGCGGCGAGCGCAGCAACCGCATCACCGACCGGGAGACCGACTATCAGAAACGCCGTTTTGACCGCGGCTTGACCCCAACACGCGCCGATCCCTTTGCCGCCAACCGCCAGGGCGGCTCGGCCGAGGAAGGCGAGACCTACCGCGCTATCATGGAGCGCCGTGATATTGAGCGGGAGGAGGACCGTGTTCGTCGCGCTATTGAACAAAAGATGAAGGATGGGCCGGTAGCAGAGCACCAGCCAACACTCAAGGACTCGGCGGACAAGGAGAACGAGGGCGCAGTATCCGCCGACGCCGCGGCTGGCCGCAAACGCAAGAAGAGGTGGGATGTTGCCTCGGCCGAGACAGCTGTGGAGGCTACTCCCGCACCAGCCGAGCCTAAGAAGAGATCGCGTTGGGACCAAACGCCTTCCGTTCCAGCCATCGGGGCCGAATCAGGGGCCGAGTCAAAAAAGCGGTCCAGGTGGGACCAAGCTCCGTCTGCCACACCCATTGGTAACGTTGGCCTGGCTACCCCGATGCACCCTTCCCAGGGAGTCGTGTTGCCCACTGCTTTCGGCACAGATGCGTCGAGTCGATACATGCCCCTCAGTGATGAAGAGCTCGACGCGATGCTCCCCGGCCCCGAGGAGGGCTACAAGGTCCTTGAGCCCCCGCCGGGCTATGCGCCAGTACGGGCTCCCGCGCACAAGCTGGTATCGGCTCCGACGCCGGCAACGGGGTTCATGATGCAGGATCCAAGCAGTGGGCGCGTCACAGGTCAGCAGATGCCCAAGGAGATCCCCGGCGTGGGCGATCTGCAGTTCTTCAAGCCTGAAGACATGACCTACTTTGGGAAGCTGACGGATGGGTCAAACGAGGACGATCTCAGTGTCGATGAGCTTAAGGAGAGGAAGATCATGCGTCTTTTGTTGAAGGTCAAGAATGGTACTCCTCCAATGAGGAAGACTGCGCTCAGACAACTCACAGATAACGCACGCAACTTTGGCGCCGGGCCACTATTCAACCAGATCCTTCCGCTGCTCATGGAGAAGACGCTTGAGGACCAGGAGCGTCATCTGCTCGTCAAGGTCATCGACCGCATCCTCTACAAGCTGGACGACATGGTCCGGCCGTTTGTGCACAAGATCCTAGTCGTCATCGAGCCGCTGCTCATTGACCAGGACTACTATGCTCGGGTTGAGGGTCGTGAAATTATCTCTAACCTCGCCAAAGCTGCGGGCCTCGCGACCATGATTAGCGTCATGCGCCCGGATATCGACCACGTAGACGAATACGTGAGGAACACCACCGCCCGGGCATTCGCCGTCGTCGCCTCTGCCCTCGGCATCCCCGCCCTCCTTCCCTTCCTCAGGGCCGTCTGCCGCAGCAAAAAGTCGTGGCAGGCACGTCATACCGGCGTCAAGATCGTGCAGCAAATACCCATTCTGATGGGCTGCGCAGTATTGCCCCACCTAAAGCAGCTCGTCGACTGCATCGGCCCTAACTTGAACGACGAGCAAACCAAGGTGCGGACGGTGACCAGTTTGGCCATCGCTGCTCTGGCCGAGGCGTCGAACCCGTACGGCATTGAGAGTTTCGACGACATCCTCAACCCCCTATGGACCGGCGCCCGCAAGCAGCGAGGCAAGGGCCTGGCGGGTTTCCTAAAGGCGGTTGGCTACATCATTCCCTTGATGGATGAGGATTACGCAAACTACTACACGAGCCAAATCATGGAGATTCTCCTCCGCGAGTTCGCATCGCCCGACGAAGAGATGAAGAAAGTCGTCTTGAAGGTCGTCTCGCAATGCGCCGCCACCGATGGAGTCACGGCCGGTTACCTAAAGGAGCACGTCCTTGACGAGTTCTTCAAGAGCTTCTGGGTGCGGCGCATGGCTCTCGACAAGCGCAACTACAGGCAAGTGGTCGAGACCACAGTTGATATCGGCCAAAAGGTTGGTGTCAGCGAGATCCTTGAGAGGATTGTAGCCAACCTAAAGGATGAGAGCGAAGCATACCGCAAGATGACGGTCGAGACGGTAGAGAAAGTAGTGGCCTCTCTCGGCGCGGCTGATATCGGTGAGCGCTTGGAGGAGCGGCTCATCGACGGTATCCTACATGCGTTCCAGGAACAGAGCGTCGAGGACATCGTCATGCTTAATGGCTTCGGCTCGGTGGTCAACGCCCTCGGCACGCGCTGCAAGCCATACCTCCCTCAAATCGTCAGCACAGTGCTTTGGCGTCTTAACAACAAGTCAGCCACGGTCCGCCAACAAGCAGCTGACCTCGTCTCGCGCATTGCTATGGTCATGAAGCAATGTGGCGAAGACGCCCTCATGGGCAAACTCGGTATAGTCCTCTACGAATATCTCGGCGAAGAATACCCTGAGGTGCTCGGCTCCATCCTCGGCGCCCTCCGCTCCATCGTCACCGTCGTCGGCATTAGCCAGATGCAACCACCCATCAAAGACCTCCTCCCCCGCCTCACCCCTATTCTCCGCAACCGCCACGAAAAGGTCCAGGAGAACACTATTGACCTGGTTGGGCGCATCGCCGATCGCGGCCCGGAGAGCGTCAACGCCCGCGAGTGGATGCGTATCTGCTTCGAGCTGCTCGACATGCTGAAGGCGCACAAGAAGGGCATCCGCCGCGCCGCCAACAACACCTTCGGCTTCATCGCCAAGGCCATTGGCCCCCAAGATGTGCTCGCCACCCTGCTCAACAACCTGCGCGTGCAGGAGCGGCAGTCCCGCGTCAACACGGCCGTCGCCATCGGCATCGTGGCCGAGACGTGCGCGCCCTTCACCGTCCTGCCGGCCCTGATGAACGAGTACCGCGTGCCGGAGCTGAACGTGCAAAACGGCGTGCTCAAGTCGCTCTCCTTCCTCTTCGAGTACATCGGCGAGATGGCCAAGGACTACGTCTACGCCGTGACCCCTCTGCTCGAGGACGCCCTCATCGACCGCGACCAGGTCCATCGCCAGACGGCCGCCAGCGTCGTCAAGCACATCGCCCTCGGCGTCGTCGGCCTCGGCTGCGAGGACGCCATGGTCCACCTGCTTAACCTGCTGTACCCCAACCTGTTCGAGACCAGCCCCCACGTCATCGACCGCATCGTCGAGGCCATCGAGGCCGTCCGCATGGCTGTCGGCCCCGGGCTGGTGCTGAATTATGTCTGGGCGGGGCTGTTCCACCCCGCGAGGAAGGTCCGCACGCCGTATTGGAGGCTGTACAATGATGCCTATGTGTGGGGTGCCGATGCTATGGTGCCGTATTATCCGAACCTGGTCGAGGAGGGTATTGATCGTGGGGAGTTGGCCGTGGTTCTTTAATTTTGGTAAAGCGTGTGGCTTTTGGGGGGTTGGTTTTGGTAGGGTAGGGCAGGCAGGCAGGCAAGCAAGCAGACAGCAATATGAGATGGTTTTCTTTTTCATTGGAGCGTGGCCTGTTCATCATCCGGTGTGTGAGTTAGTGTATCTGGAATTGGATAGGCGACTACTCGTTGTGCTTGGGTGGTGTGCAATATGTATTTTCGAGTTGTATGATGTATTGCATAGTCTAGGAGTCTTAATGTTTTGATTTACGTTATCTAGCCATGTACAGTTGCTGTCTTGTCTCTCGCATGTTGGTGTTCGTTGTAGTTGGGCGTGGTGTTGGTAGGTAAGGGAACGCAAGTTGGAGTCAACATCAGCTACTCGACCTAACCTGATACCGGTCGAACTAATATGCAACATGCATAGGAATGGGAATGAGTATTCTGCTGATGTACTACCCTCGACTAAGTCCCCTTACCTGTCGGTTCTCTGGTTGTCGTTTCCTGACTTGCGTGTGATGAGGGACGGATACACCACCATCGCCATAATCACGTTAGAGGTTAGACACTCAAAGATAAGGCAACAATAAAACAGCAATATACCCTGGGTAACTTTGTTTCTATCTTCTAGTATTACGAGGCTCGTAGGATATGTTGCGTCGATATGTATAGCTCTATTCCTAGCTGAACACTTGACCACCCGAAGCCAAAGTACATACCCCCGAACCACGAGTACCCATGATCCTCTACCGGTCACTATCTGTCGTTCGCGCAGGGCAGTGTCAGACAAACACTGTTCGGAAACACCGATACCAGAGCCGCGTAAACAAGCTAACAATAGCCACCGCCTCAAGTTACACGACCACACCGTCAGTGCTGTGCCTCGTTGAGCCACGTTCGGAGAATAATCGCAACACATCCACTGTACTACACCGGATAGTTTTTCGAGGCTCGCACAGCATCAAGGACACGTTGCCGGCCTACGTAGCTTTTGTCACACCGCGGAGTCGATCCGGGCCTCCTCCCATACCTTGCCGAAGGGTTCTGAACCCTCAGGGATGAGCTGTGAAGCCTTCAACCGGACAAGGCCAGCGAGGGATGGGACTTTGGAACACCCTTCCCGTCAAGGACCGAAAGACAGATTGCAGTCAACGCTGTCCGCTGTCCCCTGTAGGGGAATTTTCCTTTCCCGCATGCGATCGAGATCCAACCCAACTTGGGCTTGCTCGGTACTCGCAGTCCCGGTGACAGACAGCGCTCAACTTGGACCCCTTGACCGCTAAACGATACCCGAACCTTGCGCAAGGTGACACCAAACGCTTCTCGCCTCGAATCATCATGCAGAAGAAACACGACACATCCGCTATATCCCCCCGCCGTGTCTCTAACCACCATTGCATCCTAACAGTACGACAGTAGTCGGACCACAGCCAACCAGAGATTGACCCAGTACCGCCTGTGTAAGAAGGAACCGTCACACAATGACTTCAGCCCGAGCTGACGAAAGAAAGGCGGCATGGTATGTATGTGTAGCATCTTCCCATCATGAAGTTGACGCCGACACGGTCAACAATTTCCACTAGAGCCATACCCCTGAAGGCGGCAGGAGCCCAGCTGCGACCTTCGTTCCCTATCCTCACCTTCGACCTTCCACGACCCCCAACGGGCCCAAAAGGTGAAACAGAACAATACTACAGACTGCACGCCATATTGAACCGGCATATCCCCGGACTAACCGGGGGCAGGATAAACGCTGTCCGGCCCGTGCTGGCTGTATTTGCCCCTTCCAGGCCCCGTCCCGAAGCACAGCCCTCGGCGTGGTCCCGGATGGGACGCTAACTAATTCCCTAACTCCCTCCCTCTCCCGACCGCAACCCCTTTTCGACCACCCCGGGAGGAGTGACAGCGAGAGTGACAGTGGCACATGGGTGACCGACCACGTGTAGGGATGGGATGCGGTTGGTCCTCTCTCTGTCTCTCACTCAAACACACAAAAGATCCCGCCGGCTTCGGACACGCCGCCCTGTCACCCCAACCGGACCCCCTCGCCTGTCTCGTCCCTTTTGAGAAGGGGGAACCTCGCCCAGGATCGGATCACCGCACCGGATCGGTTCAAATCTCGAAATCCCCCCCCATCTCACTGCGTTGCGTGCCCACACTCCAATCCAACACAGTACGTACAAGCACACAGGGCCCTAAGGTACGTAAGGTAGTATACATTCGGCTCCTACGTACTTGTACGGCGCAAGAACCCCAACCAACGAAGCGGAAAAAAGAACCCCGGGTATCCACGCCCGGCAGATTGATGCCCCGGCAGGCCCATTCCCCCATCTCCCTTTTCCTCAATCTCGCTCCCAAGCACCCAGACGAGACAGGCAAGCCAGGACAGGACAGAGCATCCCGAACCGGAAAAAACCCCCACACACCACCATCCTCCATTCCCCATCTCACTACCCACCACAACCCGTAGCGCACACCCCCCCCCCCTGGCCGGGCTCCTCCCCCGCCACAGGGAGGAAAAAAAAAAACAGGCGGTGTATGGCACGGAGTATTCAACCTACATACACTAGTTAGCTAGCGGAATGGAGCGCGTGTTGCCAAACGGTGCATGCACACACACACACACACACACACACACACACACACGCACACACACACCACATACGCACACGCACATAAACGCTTGTCTGGTTCTGGTTACGGCACAGGCACAGGCACCACCACACCACACCACACCACACCTGCTGAACACCTCTCACCCGCACACCCACCCACTCATACACACAGTAGGACCCGCCCTACCGACCCCAGAAGGTAAGGCAAGGGGGGTCAGGCAGCCATCGAATCAGAGGTGCAGCAAGGCGAGAAAGGGGTTTTGCTCTCTTTTTCTGCGCTCTGTGGCCTCTTTTCAAACTGCCACTAGGGTAGCGGAGTGTGAGTATGTACTTCGAAGGGATACTTGTAAGAATTCGTGCTTGAGTGTATATGTGTGTACGAAGTACCCAGTAGTTACCAACGAAACACACACTTCGCACAGCAGGATTAGGAAGGTGAACCCCCTCCCTTACCCTCCACTCACTCCATCATGACATGTTCGGTCTCGTGGCCCAAGATGGATAGGGATCTCGGTGAAGGTCCCGGATGATACACTACTTTGCGAGGTGTGGGATGGAAGATGGAGCAGTTTGGTGGGGAACGCAAGCGCCGCAACAGAACGATCTGGGCAAGGGCCGGAAAACCCTTGACATGGTTAAATACCGAACAGGGTCGGTTTTGAGCGGAGCCCTTGCGTACACATGGATGTGTCTAGAGCGAAAGGGTAACTTTTTCCCTATGTACCGAACACGGTAAGTAGAACGTGAGTTGGGTTGGTTGTGTCTTGGGGAACCAAAATTTGAGCCGAGTCAAGGGACCTCCCAAGCCAAAATCCAGGGTCCTCCATAGGGAGACCGGCCACAGGATGGCGTTTCCAGGGCCGCGCCAGCCCCAAAAGATGGCATTTGAGAATTGCCGTCACGGACGGCGTCGGGGTATCCAGTCAAAGCAGCTTATGCCCGACCCGAACACGGCCGGGGCGGGCCCGGAGCCAGGGACGGCGCAGCAAAGCCCTGCGAGCCAAGGAAAGAAAAATCATAAAAAATCACCCAGTCCACCTAGCACCCACCCAAAATCATATTCCACGCCCAAACAACCCACCATTATTCTCATTCCTCACCCCCATGGCCCGTGGATGGCCCTTCGGTTCGGCTGCTGGAAGGAAGGCACCCCAGAAAACCACAAATTGAACCTCAAATTCCCGCCCGCCCCTGTCCTTGTATCCCGCACCAGTTCGCAAATTGGACCATGCTCACTCGCAGAGACCCCTAGTCCGATGAGATCATGGCTTGTTTCAGATTCTGCATTCCCGGGTGCTGCGCCTCGCTGGACTCGGTTCATGTGTGGGGCCCAAAGTAACGGTGCTGATGGATGGAACCCTCTTTGTGTGTCGCACGCATGACCAGTCACACTCTTTCCTTCGGGGTTCCCGTTCGTTCGTATGTGGAAAATGCCCAAAAGCCCGTCTGATATTTGGCAAATTTTGCCCACATTCCAACATGGCTAAATCCCAGGGAAAGCAGCGCGTGGTAACCCGTCGATGCAACTACGGCTGGCGGTCTTTCCTCGGTCCTTTTTACTGGAGTTGTGAATCGAGCCTGAGGAAACAGATAGGTAAGTTAGTTAGCTATCGCGAGGCTCAAGTGGACGCCGCGAAAGGAGATGTGGTGGATGGGCTGTCCAGGGGTAGGTAACTAACCAAGCCAACCACGGCAGACGCCTCACGGGCAAGCCATGTCCGCCCTACAGATATGGGTTGTCAGGATAGCCCTTCTGCGAGAACCGCCCCTACTAGTGGGTTGATTTGGCCGTGATGCAATCAATACAGCCCGTGCTCTCTCGTACGGTTAATAGTTGTGTCCCCGGTTGGCTTAACGTTCTTGAACAGTCAACCGCCTTGGCGGGTTGGGGGTGACCAGACATGGGAAGCGAGCCCCAGACCACCACATGACGTCATCCACCCAGGCGCTAGTGGGAGTGTATCTCGACGACGCGCTAACTACATCACGAACTGGTGAAAACAAAATCATAACCAAGGTGCTTGCTTGAAGGGGAACCGGTCCTCGCCGCTTTCGATCGCGGGAGTCCACCTTGAACGATGCCTTACGTGCACAACGCCATTACAGTAGACGTGACGTCGTAGACAGCACCGGATGTCCTCTCGGGGACCTGATGTCGCCTCGGTCGGTTCATATGATGTTGCCCGAGGCGGCGCATCGAGATCTCTGCGGCTCGCTTTGGTTGGGCGGGAGCCGGCTGCGGGGTTCTGAGGTCGGCGAACTCTCATCGGGCTGCAACTGGACCAGCACGACCCGGAATGCCCTAATTTCTCGAGGATGGGGCGGGCGATAGCGATTGGACGTTTGCATGAAGGATGGGGGTGAATCTGAAGAACTTAACACTCGTCGACCAACGGCATGGCAACTTTGACGAGAGTACAATCCCAAGCCGCCCCTTTTCGTTGGACCCGGTCTGTCCCGTCTCGATGTCGAGCTGAGGAAGCTGTCAGTCGGAGGTCGGTTGCCCTCCCCGCTGAATGGCGTGGCTTCCGCTGCATCGAGCTGTTGCCGAGGCGAGATTCAAATCTTGCCTTGCCCTAGGAGTCTTCCCCGCGAAAGCCCCAGAACCCCTCCAGTTGTGGACATGCAAAAAAGACCCTGACGATCCTTCATCGCAAAGCTCCCGTTTTTGCGGCTGTTGATTGGGCCATGGGATTTGTGGAGCATCGTCGCCATCTCGACTGCAGGACATCCACCCTCCAAGATCTCGCCTGGAATGAGGGATTAGTAGAATACCACCAAAGCCGCGGTACTCCCCGGTGTTTGTCGTATCCCTCTTATTAAACTCGGCCGAGTGGGATTTTGAGGCCTAATTGGCGCCCTTGCCGTCGTTTCTTGTCCATCGACGTCATCGGGCGGCATCCCATATGTTTTGCTGGGGTGCACTGTGACGTATGAAAACAACCTCAAAAGTTGGTCACGCCGGCATGGCCTTGGCTGTCAAGGCTGTCCAGCAACTCACCACACTCCGCTTCTCCTTCCCTTCACATCACCCTCCGCCGTATGGCTCCACCTCGAGCCGCGCAAGACAGAACCACGCTGTCCACACTTGATGCGGTGAGATGGATCCAGTCAACCTGTCGCCATGTTGCGGGCTTCGGGCTCAACATCGAAATGGCCCTGTCTGCCGAATGGAGCCTTCGCTACGTAGGCCAGCCATGTCGGAGTGCCTCGTAGGTCGGTTGGTTGGTTCCTCAAAGGGCAAGTTTGGCCGTGTCGCGGCGCTGTGTTTGCATCCAAGTGCGTCACCGGCGTCGAATAGGGATGCCTCATGTGGCTGGCTCCATCACAGCGCACTCCTTGCCCTCCGTTCTTCATATTCCTTGGCCGGAGCCGGGTTTTGGATGACATGGACCCATCTCGAGAGGATCCCACTCCCTTGCTGGATCGGGACCTGCTGGCCCAATATCGTGCAATATCCGTGATATCTCATCGAGGTCGCCACCGAGGCAGCCATGTGGATCTTGCGACCGGCTAAAGATGAGGTTGGTTGAAACGAGCGGTGGCCATGTTGGTGACTTCGTGCAGCGCGGCTCCGTGTCGTTCACATGTGAGACCCCCACTGTCGTCAACGGCATCCGCCGGCTCCGCGTCGCCCCCCGGGCCTTAGAGTACTGGAGCCGAGATTCTATAGTACTTGTAGATCAGCATGTTCCAGAAGAGCGTTGGCGGCTTTGCCGCCCCCGCTAGTGCTTGTTCATCGGGCATTGCCCCTACGGGTAATGATCTGAGCTGTGGCAGCAGCTTCACCTTGTGCCAGATGCACTGATTTGCGCACATGAAACAGCGGGCAGCCAAGGTCCTGGGAAAGGTACATGCCTCTCTCGTCGAAGAGCCGCCTCGAGTTTTTCCCACAACCATGTATCCAAAGCCTGTTTGGCCAGTGTACAAGTTCGTTGTCGCCCCGTCATCAACTCCGCCACCGTTTCTTCTCCATCTGCGTGGTTGGATGGAACTGTCTTGATACTCGGAGAGGGGGAGTCAACGATTCCTGTCGGGTAAGCCGCGGCCAGGAAGTCAGCAAGGGGATTGAAGATCCTCTTCCCCTTCCGGTCATCTTGCCTCCCGCGACACCTTCCGAAGGGCCCCCACCCACTTGGCTCGCCTGGGTCCCCTTCACAGGGCGTTCCAGCCGGGTGAAGCCCCTTTGGCGGGGCGGGAAGGCCGGGGCGTGACTGAGCCGAGCGAACGAGTCGTCGCCAAATGTTGCTGCCTCGTTTTGCACCCGCAGGATGCATGCCATACCCTCACTCAAACCCTTGTCTTTTTCGCCCGCAGAGGTTAGGGCGTCAGTGAGTGTACAAGGAGAGCTTTCTCAGCGTGGGAAGCGAAGTCGGAGAATGTGTCTTGCTGGCGAGAATGCTTGTCGACTGCTGTGTGTGTAGTGCGTGGTCGAGCATGTCATTTCGTCGGGCGTCTCCACTAGGCAACCCTTCCTCAGCCGGGGACTGCAGAACCGAGCTGGCGGTTGGATGTAAGTGCCGCGGCTACATACAACAGTTGACGCCCCTTGTCCCCGTGATATCGCAACCTGGGGCTCCAGGTGGTTAGTGTCACTCCGGCAAGGAGGGTGTGCACACACACACGCGCGAGAAGAGGCAGTTGGCGCCGATCTACGCACGATGAAGGAACAGACGAAGGCGGCTCCGGCGGGGAAGTGGCCATTTGAATGCAGCCATTGTTGTTCTCCCGGACCTCAAGTCGCACTTGATGCAGACCCATGCTTGCATGCTTGCATACTTTGCGCGGGAGTGTCCCCCATGCGGGGTGCTGCAGTCATGGCTCGGTTTGGCGTACCCGTGCATTGTCTGGTCGGATGCTCGAGGGTGCGATTGGGAAGGTAATTGTCTTGAAACACTACTAGATGAGGTGTGGATATGGCATGGTACTCGGGCCAACCTGGAGGCGTCATGTGTGCGACGAGAGTTAGTGATTGACCGGTACTGTCATGTGGGTTTTGTGATGGTTGGGGGGAAGATGGAAATTGGGAAAGGCCAAAGTGTCATCCCGAAGCATTGCGGAAAGCAGAAGTGGCGTGGTTTTGGGTTGTCATCGGACGTGTTCGTAGTTTCCTCGAATTGTTGTATGCCAGAAGCGGAAAGAACGATTAGTGGTTGAGGGTTTGGAATTTTGGATAGCCAGTCTTGCCAGTTGTGCCAGTATAGCCATTAGCAGATTTGAACCGAGTGATGTTTTTTTTTTTTTTTAATCGCATGGTTTTTTGGTTGATGTCACCGCCGACGAAAAAGGGAATGCATGAGTCAAGAGTGTACTAAATGTACATGTGATTAGGTGGCCTAGGCCTACTTAGATAGGTACGCTGGGTACGCTAGGTTAAGTATAATAGATAAGTATATCTAGTTGTGTACACTCGTACATTTCCCAACTCCTCATCATCCGCCAGACCCGATCGTCCCGGAGCAACAATTCGTATGCGTTGCAAGTTTGCCGTAGGAAGTGTCCCATTTCACACCTCCCTCTCCCCCTTGTCCCCCCGCCTCCCTTTCCCCCTTTCCCAAACCAGAAACTCCCCCAGAAGCCGTTTTGGTGGCCGACACAAAACAAAGTAATGTAAACATGCAGCGAGAGTACAGAATGTGAGGGCGTGCCCTGCCAATCCAAGCCAAGGAAATATTTGTTGCCCGTCTGCGGACAACAACCCAGGAAGTATGATCCCCAAACGCCGATCCATGAGGGTATCCACCCCAAGGCATCTCCACCCCTATCGCCCGCTGTTGGGAGATGCCTCTCCGCCCGATCATGAGACCTCAAGAGAAGATATGATTAAAAGGCGATATTATCAAGTGACGTTTCAAGGAAAGAATGGTCCCCCACGGCCCGACGGCAGAGCCAGTGGTGTCGTGGGTGTCGGTTTGCGCACGCAGCGATCGAATCGGAATTAAAAGGGTTGTATGTGAAGTCTATCGAGGATGTGGTGCAAAAAGGTGAAAGCGGTCCGTGCTGCGAGGCTGTTCTGGACTGTGGCAAAGGTGGTGGGTGCCACTACGGCGACTCGTGTGTGTCTGAACCCGTGTCGGAAGGGGTCTCGCCACCTCTCTTGTGAACCTTCTTGTGACGACGGAGGTTTGATACTACCGAAAACCGGCGGCCACAGCCCTCAACTTCGCAACCAAATGCTGGGAAGAGTTAGTATCATGCGCAAAAAAGCCTTGCCACAAACAGGATCAGAGTGCTTACGTTTTTCTCCCGTGTGGCTGTACATGTGGGTTTGCAGGGAACTGGGCCTCGTGAAGCGCTTGTCACAGACCTTGCACTTGTGCTTCTTTTGCGCGCTGGACGACACCCTGGAGCTGAATGACCCCATCATGGACTGAGGCGCGGGCGGTTGGCTGGACATGAGCCCTTGGGGCCTAGGTAGTGTCCGCCCCGACAACGATTCGATGTCGGACCCCGCCGCAGAATAGTCGCTGACTGACCCGTCAACGGAGCCTCCGTAGTAGCCACTGAACCCGGCCGACGATATGCTCGAGGTTGATGAATGCGTCGAGGGGAAGCCGTACGAGTCCGCCGAGCCGCGCGCCCGGTTGCGCACGTCGTAGATGTTTCGAGGCGTGTCCTGGCTCATCGAGAGCATCCCGTGGCTGGCCTCCAGCGCATCCTGGAAGGTCCTCCGGTCATCTTGTTGTAGGGGTCTGTCATCACGGTCAGATCATGTGCAATCCCGGGGGTCCTGCGCCTGCCACGATGTGGTTTGGGCTACTGACTGTTGCGAGTATCTCCTTGCGCTGTCTTCCTGGCCGATAGCAAAGGTCCCCCTCATCTGTGCTGGTGCGTAGCCGAGTTGCTCGTACGGAGATGCCGACGCCGGCGGGTACGACGCGGTCACCGGCGACGCTGAGCTCGTGTATGCTGACGCGTCATAGGCAGCGGACGATGTCGGCTGCTGTAGGCGGTTCAGGCTGAAAGCATCTTGAGGCATGGACAACATCTCGTGCTGGCGGTAGACGCCCGAGATGGGGGCGCTGGTGGCCGAGCCGGCCGTAACCGGGAGGGAACCGTAAGGCGCCATCGAGGTGCTGCTTCCTGTGGTGGCGGAGTGTTGGGGGTGCTGTGGGTGTTGCGAGTTGGGTGGTTGTCTGGGAAGGCTGCTGAGGTTGAGGTGAGGCAGGCCAGCGCTTTCTTGGTTGCCGGCGTAGAGGGGATGTTGTTGGTTCCCACCTTGGGGTGCCGGTCCCGTCGGCGAGGACGAGGACCAAGGGTCGGAGAAATGGGGCTGGCTAGAGTATGAAGGCATGTGGTGGAAGTTGCTCAAGGGACCGAAGCGGCGCCGACTGTGGTCATCGGTCATGGTCATGGTCATGGTGAGATTCCGTAGTGTGGTCGACAAGTTGTCTCTCTTCCGGCCCAACTTGGAAGTGAGATCACCCAGAGTAGCGATGCTGATCAAAGTGTGGCAGCCGAGAATCGAGAAGGACGGATCAGCGTCCTTATGTGTCTTTGAGGGTGCGACAGAATTGAGACGGGGATGGCATGCGCGGGCATGGGACAGTCTGCGCTAGGGCCCAATATGGTTCACCAACCAAGCCAGCGTCGTCTGAAGCTTATTGCCCACTTTGGCCTGCGGGACTGTGGGTGGGGATGGATGTGGTTTCAAGGCAACCTCTGACGAGTGTCCGGCAGAGCGATCGACGGTTGAAATATCCCTTCCCAAGGGGGGTGCTGCCAGGGCGGGCCTGCCAATTGGGATGAGTGGGACTGGTCTTGAACGGCGCGGAGCAGGGCTTACAACCGGCTGGGAAGGTGTGAACGCAGCGGGTGGCACGCCTCCTCTCAAGGATCAGCGAAGCCCGATGGGATGTGGGACTGGCTCAAGATCCGGTGATGCTTGATGCCGGGAAGCTTAGACCAAAGCCGTGGGGTCTGGTACCTGGGAGAGCTGGAGAGGCGTTGGTGAGAGAGATCAAACCACACCGGACTAGCCCGACTGGGGGGAGCAGGGCTTGGGGCTCAGGCCGAAACAGGGCTTGTCCAGGACGATCCGGGGGAATTGACGGTCAAATTTGGGGCGCGTGTAAGTGCGGGATGTGCGAGTTAACTAGCGAAGAAGCTGTGGCGGCCAGCGAGAATAACTAATGACTGTGTGAAAGCGGTATACCGTTGGTTTGAAAAGAGTACTGCTAAAGTCTGGTAGTGATCGATTCTTCTGCTACTTTCTCGCGAGCCTTTTCGGGTGAAGGAGAGGTGCCAGGATGGAAAAAGGAGAACCGAAGAGACCACTGGCAAGCTTTAACGAGGGGGCCACCGCACTCACCCCGTCAGGGAAACTCAAGAAACAATGAAGTCAGCGGTAAGTGGCCACCCAGACTCGAGCCAGGCAAGAGCCGGTGTGTGTGTGGGTGCCTGCACAACGCAAGCCGCCTCGCCCACCAGCGAGCGTTGAGCAAGACCCTGGACGTAGGAAAAGCTGGGGGGGGGGGGGGGGGGGGGGTCCCGCCGCCGCGACCGGGGAGGGGTGTATGTGGTGGAACTCACGCAGGGTCTCCTTGCCGGAGGGCAGTGGCTCCAATCCAACGCAGTCCGGCGGGCCCGGGAGATATTACACTGTGTACTCGAGAGTTGACAAAAAGATTCGCTCAGGTAAGGATGTTTATGGCTGCTTTGCTTTGTAACTATCCATGCTATTGTCTGGTTGATAGAGAGTATCTGGTACTGTACACTTAGGGGAACGGTGAAAGGAAAAAGGGGGGAAACGAGCAAAATCAATGCATCCATGCTGGAGTAAACATCCATGGAAGCGGCCTGGAGGCAGGCGCTGGTCGTCACCAACTGTGCTTCCGAAGTATTTGCATTTTGTTGTATGTACTTCATACGTGCCAACCGAATGCATTCAGCTCAGTGCCGGGCTGGTGTTGTCGTGTCATGCAGGGTCTCGACATGGCTTGCTCAGGTCGCAATTTCTCGGTCGAATTCGGCGGGCGCCGTAGTGTCAGGGGTTTTCCTACACAGTAGATACATGTTAATACCGTGAAGCACCGGGACTACCCATTGCGTAACGGAGGCGGCTGAAGGAGACCTGCTGAGCAAGAGCAGGTTTTGCATCCGTGACTTTGCTTTGTTGCGTCGGGTCGGGTAAGCAAGAACGGGGGTCGTCGTTTCTGCGAGGCACGGGAAAGTAGCGGGGATCGAATTCTGTCGGAATTGCATACCTGGCATTGAGCTGGGCCAGAATTGGCAGGAGCCAAGAGTATAACAGGCAAATCATCTTGGTGTAGCCGGGGCATTGCTCTGCCGACAGTGTCTAACCCTAAAAGGAAAGGTGTAGGTACAAAAGGCAAGAACCCCTCGCCCCAGGGAGGCACTACCCCTGCTAAATGTCTTGAAAACTGGGACACTGTTTCCATGGACAGTTTTGACAGGAACTGGGGAGTCAAGAACTGGGGTAGTGAAATGGACTCTCGTTATTCGTGTGATGGATGAAACTCTTTAGAGTACCGAATTATTTTATTCATCACGGCAAGCTCTCGTCACATTTCTCAACTCGGGTTCGAGTAAAGGCTGGAGAGAAAAAAGCGCAATGTTCAAGGCCGGAAGGAACGCACTTGGGAAGTTATGGTGGGCCACTTTTCAGGCCCTTCCCATTGGGTACACTAAGCCGAGCGGGGCTGCCTTCGGTACTCGATATTTGAAGTTTCTTCTTGGTAGGTAGGAGGGACGTGACGTCTTCTTGTCCAACCCTAGCCAAGGCCCGGCCTGGTTTTGTGATAGTGGTTCCCTCCCCTCGACCAAATATGACGCAACTCAAATATTCATCAACAAACACGGGTCCAGCATATCAACTAACCCTGGGTTTGTTTCCGCCGTCACTCGGCTGTCGAACGGCAAGCTCCGGGCGAAGGGGTCCATGATGAACAACTTCGTCAGGCTTAGCTAGTTAGCCTGCGCGGAACGGACTCCGTTACGCATGTCTTTGAGGTTCGCCAAGCCCCGTCCACGACGGGCTTTCACCGCTGCTCAAATTACAGAAATCTACAAAGTACGAATATTTCGTACCAAGTAACGTGTAAGTTCCTAATCACGCACCGCGTGTGTCAGACTGTGGGTAACAAAAACTGGTATTCCGCGATTCCACAGGTAAACCCCTCTCGAGTGCGGAATGCAGACTGAGTTGCTTGGCTTCACTCGCTCGCAGAAGCAGCAGCGCGAAATCGCGATGTCACTTCGAACCCCGCCGAATCCTGCTGTGCTCCGCTCTTAACTGTGCTTTGCAGTCATTCTCTTGACGAATTTCCTTTTTTTCTTCGCAAGTTCACGGGCCAGACTTTGAACGAGCGAAGACATCGAAATTAACTCGCAGACGATCCCAACTTTGATAGTTGGACGTTGTCATGCATTTGACATCGTTTTTGCTTCCGAGTTAACTAACTCTCACGTTGCTGCCCGGCATCGGGAGACGGTTTACACAGCAGTCACGGAGCGCTGCGCGACCGGCGACCACGGCGCCCCCGGGATTATGCAGCGAGAAGAAACGCATTCCGCCTTCAATCCCACCAAAAGCAAGGGTACGGCAGCCTGGCCTGCAGCACCCCTTGCAAGCCAACGGCATCCAAATGACCAATGACGGCAGACTGAGCGGGCCGTGTCCCTTTGAGATCCCGCCAATCCCGCAAAGTCACGTTGAGAAAGGAATCCGAGGTGAAGAGGAAGTTGGACATCTCCCACGGCCATACCATCCATGATGATTTCGGATGACGACAAAGCATGGCCTTCGTCGTGGGCCATCGATACCACGTTCCCCATTCTCCCGGACGCTACCGTGCGCGGGTTGGTGCGGTTCAATAGTTGTGTGATTCAAGTCTTGCAAAGCTTGTGAGGCGCAATCCCCTGTTGTTGTGTTGGCCGTTCGGCTTTGCTGCTCCTCTCCCTCTTCCCTTCCTCGATTTCCGACAACTCAGATGCCGATGCTGACCTCGGTACCGAAGTGTCGAACCTTCAAGCAAACAACTTTCTCGTCGTCGGGTTGAGAATGATACTGATGATTAGAGTTGAAATGTCCCGTTCATCCCGCAAAAACGATCGCTGGAGCTAAACCCGAACAAGAGGTACGAAACATAACTCTGACAGGGGGACCCTTGCAGGTCGGCGATGTCGTCGACTGTCAGGAGCCCGACATTGTTGGTCGACATCCTGGAAAACCAACTACCAGAGTCCAGTGACACAAAGAAGCAGCATGCAATTTTACGGCCATTTCCACCGACTTCGCGACCAGGCCGGATTCCGCAGGTGGACGAAGCTGTCTCGGAACTTGCCTTTTCACGAAGTGGTTGTCAGGAGAAGAGCTCTGGCCTGACCGGACGAACCACGCCTCAAGCACCTTGGACGGCGAGGCCACGAGTTAACCAATATGGACGAACCACGAATTATTCGTACCGTACATGACCACTGCTTACCTCGATTGACGAAAGATTGTCAGGCACCCGGCGCGGATCAGGAACCGTTTCTCGATCGCCGTCCGGACTCAGTGATGACGAGCGTGGATTCTAGATCCCGGTCCCATCTTTCTCACGTGCCATGGCCTGGTTTTCCGAATCTCGGGGTCCTGCGGCTTCGGCTGGTTATCGAGATCTTGGAAACTGCTTGCGGCAGAGCAGGCTCATCTCAACAAGCCCGGGGAGGGAAATTATCAGGACCATAGGTGGGGCTCGAACCACGACATTTCACTGCTGGAAGAATGCACGGTTCATGATCGACACACAAGGGTGCGTTACAGAACTGACAGGGTCCCTGAAAAGGGGAGAAGCGGGAGTGACTTACCCACACTCTGGCTGAATGCGCTAAGCGGACAGTGTATCTCAGGTAAGTGAACAACAGAATCGGCCCCAAGCAACGAAGCAACATTGCTTTTTCCCATGGACTCGGTGGGTTTCTTTGGGTTGAATGCCCTCAGCAGCGCTCTGATCGCTCTCGGATTCAAAGTTACCATTGTCATTTCTAGTGCCGTGTCACGCCGAGTTATTGTGCGTTGTTGCCTCATTTTCCCCTATTCTCCCCTCGTTCTTTTCGTTCTCTGTTTTTGTCATCTACCAGGAGCGCAGGTATCTCATCTTGCAGGGACAGTTCTCGATAGACAACGACATAGTTCATTTACACACCACTCGAAGTCCAACGGTCACGCCCAGCCCGCCAACTTTGTGGCTGCTGGGCCAGTAAAATTTGAGCGAGGAAGAGCCGTGAGGCGTTCTGACCGGAATGCAATCACAGCCAAAATGGATACAATTGCATCATGGGGTATGGCAGGCCCTTTTTTCTTCCAATGTTTTTTTCAGCCTCCTCAGCTACAAGGTGAAGTTTGAGTTCCTCCTAGTTATTCACATGTCTGTGATCCAGTTTATTCTTCGGGAGGGACGAGCGCGACAACCGCGATCATGCTGGACATTCCGTTGGTCCTTTAGCTGAGAACCGATGGTGGCTTCGGCACCAAATCGCCATCCGGCGATGGCGCAAGAGGATCAACGACCGTTGGATGACAACGAGAGCAAGGGCAGCCGGCAACCATCTCTGTACTTTGTACCAAGTACATAAACATGGAGTTCCGAAAAAGGCAACCTTCATATCATTTTCTCACTGATACGAGGAGCTCATATAGCCGGGTTACATTGCAATCATCTCGTTCTGCAAACCCGCCAGCTTGGATTGCAATTCCAACGCTGCCATGGTGGGTACGTCCCCAAAGCCAAGCTGCGGCTCCGGGAATTACACCCCCGGCAGCCGCACACGCTAGCTCAGGTCCAGGGCAGCGAAGGGCCACGGGATGGCGCTGGGCTCCGCGAACCCCAGGGAGATCAACGCTTGGCTCTGTTCAGCGGGCTTAAGCCTTTCCAGCCCGTCGAGGCGTCCTAACTAACGCCATGCTGCATCCAGCCGCTACGAATTCGGCCCTTCAACTGAAAAATGCTGCCCGTAGTCAGGATCACGGTGGCCGCCCAATGAGGCCCCGCATGGCTGCTCACTTTGGGAATCTTGCAGGACGGCCCAGCCAGAGAAGCTTGGCTCCCTCATCAACCAGCGGAGGGAGCGATGTGACAGCAGCCCAATCTGAGAACCCGCCATCCAGAGAGTCAGAGAGACTGTCAGGCAATCAAGACAAAGCAATGCCGGCCCCTTTTTCGTGCTGGCCGTCAGGGTGCCCTCCAGCTCGGGATGCCACAACCGGACGGCAGGCCATCGATGACCCCTGAACCGACGAGCACAGCATCCAGCCTTCTCGATTCGGATGCTCACCTTTCCTCTTTCGAACAGCCAAGACCCGGCACTGGAAGCAACCCCGGGAGAGCATCCTCGCATCATGATCGACGCGCCGCGCATCTGTCAAGATCTGTCGTGCAGCGAGATGGCTTCGCTTGTGCCCTGCTGCTCTGTTCTGTGCCGTACCTCCACCTCCACTTCGATCTCGCGCGCTTTCACCCCGTTTCAGTCACTAGCGAGTTAACAACACCATAATATCGTATCTCGATTAACGCCAGCGATGTCGCTGGTTTCCATTCACCCCATGCGCAGTCGCCCCACACCCCTTTTCCGCTGCAGGAAAAAGAATGCAAGCGGGTTCAGCTCTGTGGCTCTGGGCAAGGAACCGGGTGGGTTCGAGGGGGCGACAGACCGACTCTCTACACAGTACCACAGCAGTATGCACAAGGTAACTACATACAGACTGACCTGAGCCACTGCGTCGATCACAAACGGTGCCTGGTGCTCAGACATGGCTGGCCCGTTCGATAAGCCAAAGCCGGGCCGAGTCGAGAGACACAAGCATTCTCTGCCACCAAGCGGCGATGCGGGCGCCTGCAAAGGAGCTGATCTCTCCCAAGGTTTCCCGCGTCGCTTCCATCGATACGGGTCCCTTGCCAAGCCCCTGCGTTTGCTTAATCGCGCCAACAGCGCTTGGTTCATTGCGCATTTTTGACTATGCACATCTGGCTAGTCATCTCTTCGTTTTGGACTGGACACCCCCCTCTCTGGTCAAGGTTTTCGCCAAAAGAAAAACAAACCTCCAAAGGATCGAACAACGACGAGTCATGTCTCCATTGCGCTAACAAGCTTGGATATACGAATACCGCCCGCTCTCCTCCCCCATGAATCAATCTATCCTCGCCTTTTGCCGTATATTGCCCTGCCGTCGAGTTTGTGTCAACCGTGGAACCGGGAGTTTGGCATATCACCTCGACGTCTGTGTGTTTCATGCTAGGTGGTGTGGGGGCGGGTCCTATGCCGAGGACAGAGCTCCAGCAACTGATGGCCGATGTTACCATCCCCATCCCCATCCCCATCTCCACCGGCAGATTGTAAATTAACTACCTTTTTCTTCACGCTTTTCAGCGGTCGTGGTGGTGAATGGCGCACTCGCAATTCTCGACCCTCATCCGCCGCGGAAGCTTGCATCTCTGAACTAGCAGGGACCCCAGCATCATCCCGCACGCCCACGCTATCAACCAACTTCACTTCACGTTTTCTCCCGGTGACGAACATGGGCCGGCCACTTGGCAAGCGGCAAATTACCGGAATCCCAGAGCCTCCTCCTACAAAGTAATGTAATAAATGTATCATATAACTACTGTCGGCAGGGGTTTCACCAACGGAAGGTCCCGTAACTCACCTCCACCCGGTCATGCACGACGCCGGTCGATAACCTTTCCGCGCACGCACAGGAGTTTGTGTATTATGCATCCGTTTTCTCCGGCCGGGTTCAGCCAGCATGTGCGGATTATGCAGCCGGAGCTACACAAACGGACACAGTAACTATACGAATACCCACACACAAGGTGCGAGGTGCAAAGAGAGAGTATCGATAACTCCTAGTTCATGTTAACCAGCACAAGCAGCTTGTCCCGACAAATTTTGCTGACGTTTGCGACTTTAGGATAGTGATCGACGCCCCGCTAGCTAGGGTTATGGTGCGCTACGCAGGGGAGAGCGATCCGCAGACCGGAGACATCCACATCACCCAGGGGGGAGCGCCACGGGGCCGGGATGGCTCCCGCGACTGACTGCCTTGCCTGCGAGATCTGGGCCACAGGCATCGCATTCCTTTCCCTTCGCCCTTGCTGCGAAGCGGACCAGTGCCGAGCCCTCCCCCTCTGCCCTACGAGATCCCCCGAGACACATCGTGGGGCGACCTCTCCAGTCGTCGAGGCCCACTGGTCACGCTGTCTCATTCACCCCCCCCCTTCGCCTTGCACCAACCGCCCTGGCCGGCGAGGCTGCTGTCCTGCCCGGCATGACGAGAAAGGAAGGTCCTTAAGTGCACCCTCGACCCCCCGGGCCAACCATGGAGCCCTTCACTTCACAACCCAACCCCATCACGCTCTGCTTGGGGGGTGTCCCATCAGAGCGGGGGACTAGCGGTGAGTGGGACAAACCGGGCGTTGACTCTCTCTCTCACTTGCACGCTCTTTCTTTCACCGGGACGTGCGGATACGTAGTACGAGGTGCGAGGGTTGCGCCGAAGAAGCAGCAGCAACGGCGGCAGCGGCATCCAGCAGCAAGCAAGCAGACAAGCAAGCCACGCCCAACCCGCGCGGCCGCCGTACGATTGTGAGACACTTACGACTGGCCCAGGCCCACCGTACCGGGATATGGGCGGGTGCTTGATACCGCCTACCTCCTCATAGCTAGTCGGCGGCCGAGTCGGGTCAAGAGTTGCACCCAAGTACCGGCGCTGTTGTAACCTCCCCCGGACTGCGGGCGGGCGCGCGCTGCTCTCCCTCGCTCACACTCTCACCCCCCCCTCTTCCCGCTGACGAACCGAACCCTGCGGGCCATCACCGTGGCACCGTCACACACACACACCATGGTACACAGTACGGTCCACATCTTCCACTCTCCCGCTCCGCATCTCATCTCATGCGTCTGGATATGCACGCCCTCTCAGACAAAGCACGCTCCGTCGTCGCCGTCACCACCACCACCAAACACAGACCAGGGTGGGGGAAAACCCGCCACCACCCCCAAGCCCGACGGGATGGGGTGGTGACAGTGACAGGGACAGGACAAGCAAGAGAGAGCAGAGCGACTGAGCAACATACGTGGGAGGCAGGCTGTGGAGCCTGGGCGGCGCAAGCGCAAAGCACGTTCTCAGTTGTTCAATGGGGGTTTTGCTGCGCGGCCCCCCCGCTGGGGATATCCCTCCTCCTCATCCACCTTCCATGTGTGCGTCCGGCCGGCCGGGGTGCGGTTGATTCCCAATGTCTTGTTGATGCGAAGGCGGAGGGGCGATCGGGGAATTCCCAGTCCCACTTGCGGCGTGGCGTGCCATGGCCGTGGGAAATAGGCCGGCGGGTGATGGGCGGATGGGTGAGATGGCTTGGATGGGCAGTCTCGTCTCGCCGCCCCGACCCTACCATCAACTGACGATCGTCGATGGGATCCTCAGCGCTACGCCATCTTGCAGGATGGGCAGCAGTGCCAAGTTGATCACGGTTTCTGCTAGCCACAAAGCTAAACCGGCTCCTTCCGTACGGATAGGGTGGGTGGATGGGTGGATGGGCGGATGATGGATGGGGTAACCGAGCCTGGCTGAGAAAGCAGCTGTGCTCATTCCAATCGAAGAGGGGATCCATCCTTTTTTTTTCTGCAAGAGAGTGGGAGAGACAACCGTCAGCTACCGGCAGTGTGACGACCGCGCAGCAGTCACGCACACGCACACCATACAATCCCTCTTGCGGTCCGCAGGAGGAAGGATCGGGTCGGACGGTAAACCCGCCGTCCTTCCATCATCATCATCACACCCGCCCGCGCTCGTACCGGGCCCAATT
Source organism: Chaetomium tenue (assembly GCF_020726465.1). Taxonomy (NCBI): domain Eukaryota; kingdom Fungi; phylum Ascomycota; class Sordariomycetes; order Sordariales; family Chaetomiaceae; genus Chaetomium; species Chaetomium tenue. The sequence goes on along the minus strand of NW_027117333.1, from coordinate 2,105,363 downwards.
CCCGCCGCCAGGCAAGGAAAACAGGCCCTGCACAGTTTAGTTACCAACCACCCTTGCTTGTGCGGCGGGCAGAGCCAATCTCGACAACGGTGCGGAAAGGAAGTCATCGGCTCCCCGCTTTTGCAAGATATCTGACAGGAACACCCTGCGCTGGGCCCGGGGGGTGTGTGTGTGTGTGCTCACAGTGTCGGCGCCGTAACCAACCATGTACGTATGTACATAGTTACATACATACATACAGACACCCACACAACGAGCCCGCAACCGATCAGCAGAAAGGGGCAGCAGAAAAAGTGGTGGTGGTGTATCCGGGGCAGTGGTTCACGGGACGCGATCAACGCCAAGCTGTCTCTCGGCGGGTTCGACACAAGACACACACACACATACAACACAAACACACGCACAGCACGCGCATACGGCCTACAGCACACACACACACACACGGACGCACGCGCGCAATGGCGGGGACCGGGTCCCTTCCCGGTCTCACGCCCTTCCTTCCTTCCCCCCCAACTGCCGCGCAAAAAATGCGCCGTGCCTGCGGATGCTGCTGATGATACGATGATTATGGGATGATGACGATGATGATGATCCTGCACAAGCATCGATCGAGATACTGGGCAGCAGGCAGGAGAAAGACGGCAGACCTTGCCTCCGCTCACTCTCCACAGCCCCTTCTTTTTTCTTTCTTTCTGTGTGTTTTACCTTTGGAGCCATCGCCGTCTCCGATTGCTGCACCGCCCTGCCGCCGTGACGTGGATGTGGTTCGAACTATCTGAACTAACTAACCGGGTCACCGAGGCACCGGCCCATTGGACTGGAACGGAGGCGTGGAAGTTTCTGTCCCTCTCGGCGTCTCTTGTGTGTATGCGTGTGTGTAGTGTATACTGTGCCGTGCCCCCCTTGGGGCTGACGTAGGTATGGAGAAGTCGTACGTGCTCCTCCTCTTGCTCGGTCACTTCCCAGTTTCGAGTCCTTCCTGTCCCTGAATTCCCACTTCCCAACCACCGTGATGGGGTTCATTGGCTGGGTTGCTGCTCTAGTGTAGCTGCTCCGTGGACGCCAAGGGCGGGTTGCTGCGCTGGATTGTCTTTGCTGGCTTTGTTTGTTTGGTTTGCTCGGCTTCCGTGTCGTGGGGGGAGGGGTCGCCCGGTCGGAGTTGGGCGAAACGGGAGTGGCCGGCCGGCGGGTGGGTGGCTCTCCGGCGTGCCAGTTGTTGGATATGGGGGTTGGGCGGGCGTGCGTGCGTGGAGGATGGGGCGATGTTCATTCCAGTGCTGCTTCTGCTTGTGGATTTTGGCATCGCCGAAGACGTAATCCGCCGTGGATGTGACATGTTCCGGTTTCTGGGCTGACTCGTGATGCTATGCGGACGCCGAAGCAAGCTCCTCCGGGGCCGGGCGAATGGGCTCTGGACTCGGGCCTATGGGCCCATCGGGCGGTGATTTCTTGTTCTGGCTTTTCACATGTTGAGACGACCCATCTCGACGACAAACAAACGTTGAACTAGCATGGAGTTGGGGTGTTGGAAAGCGCTCAAAGGGGGGGGTCAGACTACCAGAACTGCCTCGGGTGGTGGAGTGACTCTGTTGCTTGGATTATCGCGCTGAGGAGGGATGCCGGGGGCTGAGCGCGGTCCTTGCTAGGCTGATCGTGCGAGAGTGAAATGAAAGGGGCAAGGGAAGGACATCACAGAACTTGGCTTTACTGCTCCAGGCATCTAGCCTGTTCAGCATGCAGGGCTTCGGTAGTTTATCCAGATGAGGGTCCCCGAACGGGCGATGGATTCCCCATCAGGTCATTCCCTCGATGTCCACAACACCTCAACGACTGCCTCACCGTCGTTGCGTTGGTTCCATCAGTAATTTCGGGCTCTACGGGTGAGGTTCGGTGGCCGGTGGCAACGGAGCATAGCCTCACTGCCCCTGAGATCAAACGAGTCACGACGCCTCCACCGGCAGCGGGGTTGGGTCGACTTCAGTATCGACAACCGTCACGTCACATGCGAGTGTCTTGATACAGAAGGTGAGTACGGGTGATGGGATATCCTGACCGTTGAGGGTCCGCTGCTTCACTTGTCAGACACAACGCCGCCGGCCCAGCGCTCCCCCGAGAGTCTTGCCCGATCTCACTCCAGTTAGTTACACCAACGGCACAAGGGGCCATGTTGGGAAGATCCATGTTTCTTTCCGCGGAGGTGGTCAAGTCCGCTTGTGGCCCCGATCGTGCTGATGCTTGCCGATGAAGCTTGTCGATGCTTGTTGAAGCTTGCTCGCGGCAAGATCTCATGACACATTGCGCTAGCCTGCGAGTCATTGCCATTGGGGTAACCATGCTCTCCTGAGATAAGAACTTGTAATTGTCAACACTTCACAACCCCCGTGTCATAGACTAAATGTTATCGTCCTCATGTGTCCATTCTCTCGTGAAGCGAGGTCATAATCCCAGTCCAACACATCGTAGAACTGAGGAGAGGGCCTGCAAATACCATCCCATTTGCAGACCTACGGACTAGCGTTAAACGTTCCTTGACGTGTCAGAGGTCACAATCACCCAGCTTGTTTTCGAGAAGCACATACTGGACTTCCTACGCCACAATCAACACAAGTGAGGTCAGATGCACCACGAGCGAGGAATATCTTGCTTTCTTCCTTGTCCTCGTAACATATTCATGTAAGCATCGTTATTGTGTCGATTACCCTTTGGCTAATTGTTCAATATCAACTAACTCCTAAGATGCTTCCAGCCTTCAACCATACACTGGTCTGGAAACGTGGCCAGGCCTGACTAGAAGTTAATGGAAAGTAGTCATCGAAAACCCAGAAGATTACCCACGGTTGTAGAGCAGTGGTGTTGAGACAGCGAGATAGGCCCTACCTCGCACGCCAGTTGATAGCGTAGATGAGAAGAATTAACGCGTCAATGTCCATGCCGAGTGTATTAATGTGTCCAGCCATAACAAGTGGACTGGAGCAAGAGCCCACCTAAACAACCACAGTGAAGGGAAGCCTTAACAACCTAAAATGGTCATTCTCTCGGTCTGTCACCCCGGCCAAACATTGCCGAGGCGATTCTCAACAGCACTGGGAAGAAACCACGCCACGGCCACGGTATATGTTTCCCTTGAAGCATACACCATCCCTTCTGATATGGCCCACCTAACGGAGTTTCCAAGCATGGCAAGACACGGTGCTAATCCCACTAACAACGGGAACGAGACATAATAATGCGATTGCAGAAGTAGTTATTGCCACTAATTCGACTAGAAAAACCTCTTCCACGCCACCCCCATAGCCACCCTCCTTCTCAAGGATAACCCCAGCTAGAGCTGCAAGCAGCTACCGCCACCTCAACCCCCAACAGCTGAGCAAGACACAGAACAAAAGGCAACGCATCAAGCAGCAACAGCACAGAGGGGGCAACCAATGCAGCACGAGATAGCACGACACAGCGTGTTAAAATATCTACACATTAATAAGATGACATCCTCACAAAAAATGACCGCTCAACCCCCTCCATCCTCTAGCGAAGAAGGGGGGAGGTAGGTAAGAAAAGAAAAGAAACAAGCAACAGGGCGGCGACAAGGCAGAAGATAACAGAACCCAGATGCGGGATGCGGGCGTGCCAAAACACACAACACCACATCGCCGTTCTCTGATATCCCATCCCATCCCATCCCGTCCCATCCACCCGTCATACACACCGCCCGCCCCATCTAGCCCGCCCACCCAAGCGACAGCCACAACAACGCTACTCCTTGAGTGCACTCTCTCCCCGCCCCTCTCTCTTCACCAACCGCCCGCTGTATGGTATGCCAAACGCCAAACATGCAGCAAGCAGAACCTAGCAAACAATAAACAATAGAAAAGAAAGAAAAAACGAAAAAAAAAAACCGAAGCAGTGGTATAAGACCATTTTAACCGCCCACCCAAGCAAGCAAAACCCAGCCAGGTAAAAACGCCAGCCCTATAATCCCCATCCCGCCCAAAAACGCAAACGCAAACGCAACTCCCATCCCACCCCAATCCCATAGAATGCGACCACCACCACAACTAAACCTGCGGCGCGCCCCTCCTCCCCAACCCACCCAGCAGCTCATGCGGCGGAATCCTGGCAATGCCACCCCCACGATCAAACATGGACGTCGGCGCGGGCACGTACCCCTCGCGGCGCTTGCGCAGGCGGTCGAGCAGCAGGCCGCCGGCGACGATGAGCAGCATGAGGCCGAGGGCGATGGCGAGGCCGATGAGGACGACGAAGCCGAGGGGCATGTGGCCGCCGCCCTTTTCGAAGTAGCTGTTGCGCTCCGAGAAGACGCGCGCGATGCTGCCGCCGGTGGACGGGGAGGATGCCGAGGAGGTGAGCGCGAAGGGGGTGAAGTCGTCGCCGCCGTTGTAGAGGACGGCCGAGGCTGGGCCGAAGTTGGTGAGGTGGATGGTGCCGGTGAGGAGGAGGGCTTCGTCTTGGTTGAGGAGGGTGGAGGAGTCGTGGGAGGAGGTCAGCGAGAAGACCTGCAGGCCGCGGATGTGGGTGCCGGGCTGGAGGGCCGATTGCCCGGCCTGTTGCCAGGTGGAGCCGTCGGATTTCATGAGGTAGGGGGAGCCGTCTTTGGCGGAGATTCCTGCGGCCCAGATCTGGCCGCCGTCGCTCGTGCCGGCGGTGAGGACGGTCACTGGGCCTGGGAGCTGGTCGGCGCCGGGGTAGGCGTCCCAGTCCTGGGTGTTGGCGTCGTAGCGGGCGAGGAAGATGGTGGTGGTGTCGTTGATGGTGAGGTTGCCGCCGGCCAGCAGGATGTTGTCGGTAGCCCACATCAGAGAGCTGACGTCGCCATCGAGATTCCGCCCGGCTTGGTTCCATTGCGAGGCCGAGGTGCTGAAAAAGCACACACCGGGGCACCCGAGAGAACCGGCCGACGTGAAGGAGCCTCCGACGTAGACATCCTTTGTGGTCGAGCGCACAACCATGGAGGAGACAGTGCCGTTGCCGCCAGACAGCGAAGGAGGCTGGGTGTTGAACGACTTGCTGGCAAGGTTGTAGGTGATTAGGCCGCTGACGGCATCGTTGTTCACGGTTCCGGCTACGTTGCCTCCAGCGAAGAGAATGTCGCCTTCCACAACCATAGCCATAAAGGTCGAGTTGGGTGAGATCTGGCCTCCGAGGCCGGTAACTCGGTCGTCATCGGAACCGTCGAGGATAAGGAGGTTGTTGATAGTTGAACCGTCCGTGGCCTTTGCCGTGAAGTGGCCGCCCAGAATGGTGAGATTCCTCCCATTGTTGGTGTCAAAAGCCGCAGTAACCACGCCATTGACATCGCCGCCAGCTGAGGTGCCGTCGCGCTTGGTCAGGCCACCCGAGGAAGAACCAGTCGAAGGCCGAATGTTCACGGGAAGCCGTCCCAGAGTTTTGTCGCCGAGGGTCGCTGCGCCGTTAGCTCCCAGGCTAGAGGATGAAAGTGACCCAGCGTAGAGCGACGGGCCAGTCGAGTTGAGGATCGAGGCAGATAGGACACCAGTCACCGACTCGACCGGCAAGTCCAGGTTCTGTAACCAGTTCCCCTGCGAAGGCACCCAAACACCAAACCCATCCACCTTGACGGCCGGGTTGTCACCAAACGCAAGCAGTCGGTCGAAGTCCCCATTCACGCTGACTACAACTTCGGGAGTCGAGCTGGTGATGTTCATAGTCATCCCAACCACGCGCACAACCCTGCCACTGACACCAGCGCCGAGGGGCCTCCAGCTCCTATCTGAAGTGTCGTAAACGGCAACGTTGTTTAGGTCCTTGGTCGAGTTGTCCGGGGTGCTGGAGAAAGCGCCGCCCACATACAGGTTGGTCCCGTTGAGGAACATCGACTTGACCTCGCCGTTGAGCCCATCATCAAGAGACCGGACGTTCGCATTGTCGCCCTCCGTTGCGATAATGTTGCGCATGTTGCCGGATGTAAAGTTTCCTGCGATATAAGTGGCCTCGCCCGACGTGGCCAGGGCGTTGACGGCGGAGCCGGTGGAAAAGTTGGCTCCCAGGCGGTTGAAGGCGGATTTCATGAAGTCGCTGGGGTTAACAGTCGACTCGGCCGGATATTCGTAAAGCCCGTTCAAGCCGCCTGTGCTGTTAATCAGGGTGAAGCCGATACGCTGGGCGACAAATGTCATCTGGGCCAGGGACTGGTCTGCCAGGGGAGTCATGGTTACCCGGGGGCGGAACCCGTCTGAACTGGCGTCGATGAAGCCAAAATAGATTTGGTCGTACTTGTCGAAGTTATTAGTTTGATAAAGATTGACGTCAATGGGTGTGCTCCTGGTGGCATCCGCTGTCATCTGCCCGGTGAGCCTGACCTGGCCTCGCGTGGTGCAAGTGTTGTCCTGGAGACAGCCAGGCGTATACAGGTTGACCGAGTAGTGGCCGGACTCCCTGATATCGGGGCTAAAAACCACCGACGCCGAGGTGTTGGTGATCGGAGCAGTGAGCTGGGCGGATAGGTATTCCGCGGTGCTCGAAAAGGAGGGTGTGACAGTCCACGGGCCGGTCGAGGTAGCTGTTGACGGGAACTCTAGACCAGCGCACGATGGTTCGTTGAATTCGCTGACGGCGTACGACAAGATGTCGTCCGCGAACAGTTCAATCCCATTCAGGCCCCCGCCGCTGCCATAGAAAGCCGAGATGTCGATGCGGAACTCGTTCATGCCGATAACGTTGACGAAGTGGAAGTCCTGAAATTTGATGGTCTTGTCGTCACTTAGCGGGCACTCGCTCGTGCAGCTCGCGTTCTGGCGCGTGACCGGATCGATATAGGTGAAGTTCATAATGCCGTTGATGGGCATGGCCGTGAATCGCCAGGTCTTGGTCCCCCTTCCGTCCTGGTGTGTGTTGTATAGGCGCAGCTTGGTCGGTTGAAAGCCGTGCCTGAATTTCGCATCCCAAAAGCCCGGGGCGTTATCCTGCAGCAACCACGTACTTCCGGCTCCGTCCTCGCCGCTTGTCTGGCAGACGACGTTTTTGGGGTCGCTAAACCCTGGTGTCGTGCTTGAGGATCCACTCGTAATGCTCGCCGTCGAGAGGTTGATGATCTGGCCGTCGGGCGTGCTCGGCGTGCTCGCATTCCCCAACCCTGTGAAACTGCCACCGAAAAGGATGTTCCCGTTGGGCGCCTTCGCGATCGACGTTACAGGGCCATTAAATCCAGCAAATGGCAGGTTGACCCAGTCTCGACCTCCCTCCCACGCCAGCGCATTGGTCGAGTTGGCACCAACGAAGCTCCCTCCCAGATAGACCGTGTTCTTGTCCTGATCACAGAGCAGGGCGTTAACCTGGCCGGACAAACCCGGGAGCGGCGTTACGACAGCAGTATTCGGGTCGAATAAGGCGATCGCAGTCGATTGCATCGCTTTCGAATCGGAGCCGGGGTCCCTGATGCTGGTAAAGTTTCCACCTAATACAACAACGGTTCCATTCTCGGTGTTGAATGTGCACATGGTGCGGATTGTCGCGTCGGTATTGACGATGGGCGCAAAGAGGCCATTCGGCATGCGCGCGAGGAGCTGCTCGCTGCCATTGTTCCTGGGCGGTCGCTGGTTCTGTTCCTCGAACTGGTACAAGGATATGCCTGAAAAGTCTCCTGCTAGAACTACCCGGCCGAGCTGGGAGAGGTCGAGGTTCGGGGCGGGAACGGGCGTGAACGAGATGGCGGCCGCCGGCGATGCCGCGAAGCTAGATAATGAGAGGATGAGTGGGATTGATGAAATAAAATCGCTGCGAGCGGCATGACGCCGCCCAAAAGATAACCGCATCGCGTCTCGGTCTAGATCTGGGAACAGTCACCAGGCTTGGACCGACGAGCAATCGGGTTGCTCAATTGAATGTGGTCGGTTCCAAGCTGTCAACACCGCGATTCCATAGCAACTCGAGCTCGGGATACCGTCGGGAATGGTGTTTTAGTGTGGCAGGGGATTTCGTGTGCGGTAAATGAAGCTCGTCGCACGAACCACGAGCTTTGCTCCACGAAACTGCTCGGCCGAAACGCGAGGTAATTTTTTTGGCGAACACAGTCGGTCGGCTGTAACGATTGAACGAATGTGGGGGAAGACCGAGTCTGGTTTCGGGAGTTTTTGATGTCGCGGTCGGCGGCGGCGAGAAACAACGAGCGTCGAAAGGGTCGAGAGGGTCGAATTTCGACTCGTTTGGATCGTGAGTTGGGCCTCTGGCGGCCTGTTTTCGCGGCCAGGAGTCGCACTCGTGTACAAACCTGCTAACTAATGGCAACGGAGATTGAGCGGAGTCGACTCGACCTGGAAACCCTGTTGGCAGGTCGCTGATTGGTTAGCCGAGCTTGGCTCTACCATAACGGGCTAGTCAAAAGTTCCAGAAACATGGGATAGAAGCGTGAGCGCAGCAAAACGGTCGGTTCGTACCTGGCAACTGAGACACGCAACGTTAAATGCCCAAATGCCCAAATGCCCTGCCACTCGCTGTCAGCAACGAACATGCCGTCGCAACATTCTCATCAAGAAACCGGCGGCGGGCACGGCGGGTTCGACGCAATCATAAATGGGGCCAAAACCAGGGCAGGCCGGGACGGCTCGATATTGGTATTGCTTGTGCAGCATCCAATAATGACAGGGTCCCGGTCGGTCCACTGCGGCCTTCTCACCATTGGGGGCTGCCAATGCCAATACAGGAAACAGGAAAACCAGAAATCAGATGGAGTGGTGCACGTACCTCGCGTTCCCAACACCTGTTTGATAGGGGAGCACCGCAAAATGTTTCGAGTGGATGCAAGCCTGCACTTCGGTTTCGTCCAGACCAGACTCGGCGTCTGATATTTTGGATCGATGGGCTGCAGATATGGATCTCGGCGGGGAAATCGGTTGCTGTGGTCGACCAGAATCACAAACCCTCAAATTGCGAATCAAGATCCACCCCAACCGCTCTTGAATCTCTCGAATGCAGCTCGCCGTGGCGTACAATCTAAGACAGCACGTTGTGCGATGCGAAACTTGGTTTGCAGTTGCCAGAGGCGAATGAGCGTACTGATTGAAACGAGTGCCGTGGTGGTTCGGAAAATGAGTGTCTCGCGGAAACGGGTACCAGCAGGTAACGCGAGCGGCTGAGTTGCTATCGATGCAATTCCAGGTTCTGGGCGTCCGCGTCAGAGGCACTGTCGTGATGGTCTGGGGAGGGGGATCAGGGGCACACACTGTTTCGTGATCGAGGAGTACTGGACGACTTCGTAAACGCACAAGAAAAAAAAGAGTGTGAGGGACGGGAGCTCAGAGCCAGCTTCAAAATCCCGGGTGCAGTTTGCAAGGGTCAAAAGAGTGTCACCAAATCGACAGAATTGGTTTGAAAAGGAGTGTGGTAGGCCTCGTCCGCCTGTCGCTGTCCTGGAAAGCTTCAAAAAGAGAAAACGACAAAACGATCAGAGCTTCGTTGGAAACAAAGCGCGCGAGAGGGGAACAGCTGTTCTGGCGCACCGCTTGTTGCATTCAGGGGCCGCTCATGGCGCAGTTCGGGATGGGATGCCATTGGGTGCCATGCATCTCGGCAGGGGACTTCCAGCCCCTTGCATATGGTTGACAACGTGGTTGTCTCCGCTGAGGTTACACTGGCGGTTGTCTGGGACACTGAACTTCAACACCAAAACCTTGAGCCCGTGATGGTCAGACGAGGAACAAAACTAAATGGGAGAGGCGAGGGAGAGCGAAGATGTATGGGTAGGAGAATGTGGAAATAAATGAGAAAAATAAAAAATATACTGGTAAAATATACTGGCACAAATACCCATATGTAGCAAGTGTATAAAGCTGGTACTTCACAACACTAAAAGGCTTATACCCATTCCTACCCTTCACATTCTCCTCACCAACTAAGCCTACAGTCGCAGACTCGCCCTAAGGAGAGGATCTGAGATACTCAGAGGGAGCGGGGCAGATGTTTCTGCATTTCCAGCCGCAAGTGAGCCCCCCACCGTGACTGGATCTCCAGAGATCACACACTAACTGCTGGAGACCAACCCTGATACCGGGTGCTGAGCATGCCCGCGCACGTCATATCAAACATGATGCCCAGATATCCAAGTATGCCCGGCAGCCGGATCGTCCGTACCATGGAATCCGGCCCTATATGCAGGGGTCGCTCTTAAGATGCAGTAAAAGTGCATGAACCGACGGGACCCGGCGCATGTTGTTTCCTGGGCCGGGATGCTCTTTGGCTCCCACAAGACGCTTCCGCCTACACCATATGCTCAACATCAAGGTCACAAAAGCCAGCGTGATGTCATGGTCCAATCGTCCAGTTCCAGGCTCATTCTCATGGGTATCATCCAAAAAGTCACAACCATCCGAACAATCCATTCACGCCTTCCCCCCCACAGCCGCAGCCCCCTTCTGCCCCTCCAAAGCCTTCATCCGCTTCTTATACTCCATCGGACTCTCCAACTCCTTCTTCTTCCCCGCCCCCGCCCCCTTCCCCTTAGCACTCCCACCCCACAACCCAACCCCCCTCCTCTTCGCCTCCGCCTCCGCCTCCCTATACCTCGCCTCCACCTCCGCGCCCCCAAACTCCGCCCCCGTCTTTCCCTCGTAGGTCACCGCCAGGCCGCGGCGGAGCATCTCAAGGCCGACGTCGCGGCGCGGGACGAAGAAGGGCGGCCGCCGCACGTAGGCCGTCGCCACCACCCGCTCGTACTGGTCGCGCCGGTGCAGGTGCGCCCGCACCCGCCGCCCGAGCAGGTAGCTCTCGAGGAAGGATAGTGCTTCGGCCGCGAAGGGCTGCGCGGGGCGCCCGAAGTGCGCGCCTTCGGGTGCGTCGACGCCGGCGATGCGGATGGAGATCTGGTTGGAGGGGGTGGGGGTTAGTGGGTGAGGGGTGAGGGGTAAGAGGTAAAGAGGTTTGTCGTTGTGGGTGGGCGAGACTTACTGTTTGGCCTTTTAGTTGTTTCTTGTCCGTGGGCACACGCCGCAGCCAGCCCCAGCCGGCTAGGCGTCCGCCCGGTGTGTGGAAGAGGTGGAAGCCATCGCCGTCTCCAACGCTCGTGACCTTGCCGAAGAGGCTGCGGTTGCGGAAGAAGCTGTGCGTGATATGGCTGCTAGCGGGGAGGCGGCGCAAGTAGGATTGGTAGAAAGTCCGGGCCCCTAGCGCAATGGCTACGGCGGCTACGGGGACGATCCAGTTTTGTGGGAAGCTGAGATGGTGTCGGATGGCGTCGGCCCAAGAGTCGCCATTCTTTCTTTTGAGTGACCACGCGGGCTCTCGGTCGTTTCCTGTCATCTGAAGCTCGGTATAGTTGTTCGGCCGGGATTTGAAGGACCGTCGTCTTTCAAAACACTCGTCGAAAAGGGTTATGGCATGGTAGAGTGGTTGAACCGCGGGGTGGGCGGTCAGGGCCGTCGGTTGCAGCCGGCAATCGTGTGGATCTGAGAGACGGCGGGGGGTTGGGGTTTGGGCGCCACCCCTCCATTGATGCACTAAACTCAGGCTCTCCAAAACCCCGCTTTCTACATACCAGTTCCATACCATCTCACTTACCTACCAGCATGTCATTCGTCTGAGAACCACCATAAAAGGACATCCAAGTTTTATTCGCTTCAATCATAATATTGGATGGTTCCCTCCAGCCATTAACAATTCCACAAATCTCCCGTTTCCGGGTGACCGGGAAGATGATCGACTTGCCTGTGACAAACATCGTTCTTCCCTTCCCACAACATCACTAGGTGTACGCAAACATTTCTAACAGTAACAGACAGTTAATGATTGATTGATTGAAGCGACTCGTCTAGACTAGCCCTTTTATACAGTTACTGCATTGGACTCTCTCCTTTCCCGCTCAGCAATGATCGAGGGCAACTTCAGGGGCCAGTGTTTGGGATCTTCTTCTACGGCCCGGTACGCCTTGTCGGATGCATCGGCCATTTTCTCTAGCACCGAATCAATATCACCGTCTTCCTCCTTGGCACCCGTCTCAGATTCCTGCAACACCGAGTCGATGCTGGGCATCTCTTTCTTGCCTTTAATCCGCTCGAGCCCCTCTCTAATCGCCTTGATCTTGGCCTTGGCAGTGTCAAGCTGGGAACTGTCTCCCTTCTGCCGCTTGTCGCACTTGCGACACTTGGATTGGATGCGTACTACGTGATAGGGGTGCGACCATTGTCTGTCGCAGCCGATAGGAGCCCGGCCGCTGTCGAATGCCTCCTCGACCTCGCAAGGCTTTGTGATGCCTTGCCAGGCGTAGTGGTTGCAGCCAAAGATGAGGCGCCCGTGGTGACACATGGTGGTAGAGAAGAGGGTAAGGGGCCAAATGTCACGACGAGCTGTTACCTGTTGTTGCTCCCCGGAACCGATGAAGGCTGATGAATCCCGCGTTATATACCAAGGCCCTCATAGTCGTTCAACGACAAACGATATAAGTTTCGTTGTCTACAACACATATTGTTCTGTGTGTAGTAGCGAATAACACAAGCCTGTCCTTTGTCAATTGTGATGCCAGCCCTTATTTGTTTGTGGCTGGTTGTCTTTGTCTCGGGGCTCTAGGAACATAGCCTATGTTGACAGTAACCCTCACTGCAGAGAAAAAGATATGAAACCCAATATGTAGGACGCGGAGATAACAGTATTAGGGAGTGTGTTTTGTTATCTAGGTTAAACAAACAGGGAATCAGGTTGTTGTGGTTCCAAGCCAACTGGAACCAGCGTCTGCCACCACCTGGCTAAGCTTGCGAAGTACCTAGGTACATAAGTAATAAAGGAGTAAACGCCCCATTATATCCTCTCCATCACACCGCTCTGGAGAACCTCCTCAAAGTCTCTTCCCCAAACCAACTGGTCACCTTCCGCAGCCTCTTGCACATGCGGCACCTCAAACCCTATCCTCGCCAGTATCTTCAACAGCTTAGTTTCCCCGTCATCCGCCATGACCACTCCCAAGTCTGCTGCCACCAAACACGCCAAATCCGTCGCCGAATCCCCAAAATACACCACCTTTTCCCCCTCCAAACCACTCTTCACCGACTCCATCGCCCGCAGCTTATCCCCCGCCGTGACGAGCGGCTCCTTGCCCAGCTCCGGCGACCCCTCAATCATGCCACCCGGAAACCCAATCCCATTCGCAACCACCCTCCGAATGCCTCCGTTCCCACTCGCAGCCTCCACAACCCCCTTAATAAACGCCCCCGACCAGTTGACACTGACCACCGCCACATCCCACCCCTTCCCACCATCACCACGACCATCACCACCCCCAAACTTCCCCAAAAACTCCCCAAACCCCTTCCTCACCCTCACCCCCCCCTCACTTTCACCACCCTGACACCCCAACCGCACCGCCCTCCCCCCCACCCCCTCCAAGTTCCCCTCCCCCAACCCCCTAAAGAACCCAGCCTCCCCCACCCGCCTCACCGACGCCTGCTCCACGGGCGCCACACTCTCCAGAAAGGCCAGCTCCTCCGGCAGCGTGGTCCGGTCCTCGGCAAGCGGTCGGTAGGACGCGCGGTGGGCGGCGTGGGCGGCGAGGTAGTCGTGCACGATGGTGGTCCAGAGGGTGGTGAGGGCGGGTTTGTTTGTTGGGGGGGCGGTGGTGGTGGTTTCTGGGGTGGGGTTTGTGGTGGTGGGGTCCGTGGTGGTGGTGGGTTTGGGGGTGGTGGGTGGAGAGGGAGGGTTTTGCTGATGGGGAGGGGATGATGAGGGGGATGGGGAAAGAGATGAGGGGAGGGCTTCGATGGCGAGGGCGATGAGGGAGGCGAGGGAGTCGTCTTGGGTTATGGTGCCGTCGAAGTCGAGGAGGAGAAGACGGGGTGGGGTCATGGTGGGCGGTTTGTTTGTTTGTTGTGGTGATGTTTTTGTGGTTGTTCGATTTTATGTTGGGTTGGTGATAAAGATATGATAGGTATGGAAATAGAGGTGATGCTCTTGCTGATGGAGACCAAGGAAATCCGGCTATTGTACGGTTGTTTGGTAGGTTATTTGTAAGGTTTGGTGCCGCTGGTTCAGACCCCACAATTCCTTGGTCACTGGCAAGACAAGCAACTGGGTGGTGAGACAGACAACTGGCGGTGACTTTGGTGCTGGCAGTTGAACGCCGATCAGATGCAGAAACAGCAACTGGTCACAAGCTACACACCACACGCTGTTCCTGCCTTATTTTGTTGAAGGGTATCATCCTTGGCCCTGAGACCTGCTGTAAACCATAAACCAAGCAAACCCCGAAAACGCCGCGCCGATCCCACCCGGACCCAAGCCCCGAGACATTACAAGACATCCTCCATTTTGATGTCCTCTTCATCCTCGTCCTCAGACGGGGCATCAGCCTTTGGCACTGCCGCGTCATCCGCCGGTTTGGGTAGCGAGGCTAGGATGCCCTGGTACTCGGGTTTGAGCGACCAATGGTTGGCGAAGGTGCCAGACCGGTGTAGGACGGCCACCTTCTCGAGGGTTTCGCGCAGATAAGCCTCGGGCTGCGGGATCTTCCCGCGAAAGGCCTTGATGGACCAGTATTTGTGCTCCGAGAAACACCTAGCAATTGCATCCAAGAGCTGGTTCTCGGGCCAGCGCGTCGCCTTATTCTCCATCTTCTTCGCCTTGGTCGGCTTCTCTTTGGTTTTCTACGCCACGTGTCAGTAAGGCAACCGAGTAGGAGAGAACCAAGGCCACATACAAGGAAGTCGTCCCATTCGTGGGGGTTGGTGGTATCCCCAGAAGGTGGGATGCCGTAGAGCATCGTAACCTTCTTATGTGGCCTTTGGGAGCGCGCTGCCCGGATGGACAAGAACCTGTCGGCCTCGGCGTTTCGTACCGGGGTACAGACGACCTCATGCCTGATTCTTCCCGCAATCTTGGTTTTCTCTGCACCTTCGTTAGTAGGGTTGCGTTGGCTCGGTGAGGGCATAGAGGTACCGACTTGGAATAGGCCTCCGGGAATAGGGTGCGCCCTTTCTGCCTCGATCGGCAGCCTGTTCTGCTTGCCTTTGTTGTTTCCGTAGGAGGTGTGCAGGAATGCCCTGGGCAAGCGCAGCGGCCCTTTCCTTGTTCTTGGCAGCGTAGCTTGGGAGATCCTGCTCGGTGAAAACGAAGGTGTTGTGGACATCGTGGTTCGAAACGTCCATGTCGTACTCCTTGGGCACCTCTCGATGGGCTTCGATTTCCGGTTTGAGGCGCATTTGCAGTCTCTAAAGAAAGGGTTAGTCGTGGTGAAACGGGCAATTCCAATTCCAAGGCATGCTGACTTCTTTGCCGGTCTCGTCCGTGAATTGGCGGATTGTCCCAATCTCGATCTCGTCATCATCGTCCAGCTTCGACCAGGCTTCCCAAACATAGCCGGGTAGGCGTGTAAGGTACATGAGATCGTATGACTTTGCGTCGGACAGCTTGTCGAAGAATTCCAGGTCGGGGGTTTCGTCAACGTCGTCCATGAAAGGCGAGCCCGCATCAGGGTCGGGCTTGATCTTTGGTTCGGCCATCGTCAGATTCTCGAGTATATTAACGGCAACTAAGAGGTTCGATAGAATCGGCGGTTATCGTCGTTGTTGTTTGCAAGGAGCGCGAAGAATCTGGTGCAAGAATAAAGCCAAGCTAGAATCCGGAAGACAGCCTAGAGGTAGTTGCCTTCTCAAAGGCCCCCAGCTTGTGAGATCACTGAGCACCGCCCCGGAGCGCATTGACTTCTGATTGGCCACGCGGCTTTCGCACCTGCTCGAACCGCAGCCGGCACTTGGCACGTGCATTTCGAACGCCACTTCTTTTGTTTAAAACCCCCCGCCAGCACACCACTCGTCGCACCTTTCCAAGAAACATCGCACAAGTTGCAAACGCCATCGTCGCATTCCACCATAGTTGGGATTTTGACAATCTAGATATTTACATATATCACCATGACGTCGATAGAGGATCGAGAAGTGATGGAGAGGATCGGCCGTTTGGCTGGTCAGATCAATCGACACAAGAATCAACAAGCGGGTGTCGCTCCCGTTCGCCATGCTCGAACGCATCATCGTATGTCGACCGGTCGACCGATTAATTACGCCGGGACTGACGCGTTTCAAGACGCTGGATATTCCACTGGATGGCGCCGCGGCGGGTTCCCACATCGCGGCGGCCACTCCAGCGCACGGATGCCCGTGTACCGCAATCGGAGCCTTGTTTTGAATAATGGAACCCAACAGAACCTGGCCGGCGACGCGGAATCGGGCACTACCTCGGATGCATCCACCTCGTCGTGGGTGACTAAGAACGATCGCCACCTGCAGCTGATCAATACAAACGTCTACGCCAAGGACACGCAAGCGCGAACCGCTGCCATCGAGCAGACCCGTCGCCAGAAGCTTGTCCTCAGAGACCGGCAAGAGCGTGCTAGGCTGACAAACCATATCAACCGGATGGTAAATAGCGGAGGATTTGCGGGGGCTAACCAGCAGGTCGCCGGCAAGTACGAGATCACCGTCCAGGGCGTTCGGTTCCAGGTCGTCAGCAACGGCAGCAAACTCGTCAAGGTTTCCGGTGCGTCGCAACCGTGCACGGCAACTCCTCAGGATGCTCACATTGGCGCAGGCGATAACAACTCGGCAAAGGCGACACCAAAAATGGCACTCGTGGGGGGAGTCAAGTTCTACCGAAGCAAGAACGGCAATCTGTATCGCCACGGCATTGTGAAGGCGCAGCGGTATGTCTCCTGGGACCTCGGGGCCGGGCAACTGACCCCAGGATTTTCTGGCAGGCAATCTGGCGCTGTCAAAAAGGTCAACGTGCCTTGCAAACAGTTTTCGATGACGGGTAACATTATTTTCCTCGACCGATGTCCCGAACAACACCACTCCCCCGGCCGGGCTTCGGTAAGTCACCTAAGAATGAGAATCGCTAACCGAGACACAGGTTCTTGCACCCACGGGCCCCGCTGCCGCTACGTTCACGACCCGCATAAGGTCGCAATCTGCAAGGACTTTTTGCAGCACGGCGAATGCCCCAACGGCGACAACTGTGACCTCTCGCATGACCTCGTTCCCGAGCGCACACCAGCCTGCCTGCATTTTGCCCGGGATAGTTGCACCAAGGCTGACTGCAAGTATACCCACGTAAAAGTGTCACCAGCTGCTCCAGTGTGCAGGGATTTCGGCTTCTACGGCTATTGCCAAAAGGGCGCTGGCTGCCCGGATCGCCACGTCTTCGAGTGCCCCGATTTCAGCAACACGGGTGTTTGTAAGATCAAGGGGTGTAAGCTGCCGCATCGGGAGAGGGCAAGCGTCCTCCGGAAAGGAGCGGGTGGACGGGATCTGTCCAGCGCAGGAGACGGGGATGAGGAGATGGAAGACCTTTCCAGCGATGACGACGGCGAGTCGATCGACGACGACGATGTCGACTCGGATGAGGTGGACGAGTTCATCGGCCACGACGAAGACGGGGGCCTTGATTTTGCGGACCAAAAGGACTTCATCGAGCTATGATGTTGTTTCCTTGCCTGCGCTGCCCTTGATATACCCATCCGCTCCATGACTTGGCGCATATCATTACTATGATACCCATTGGCGTTCGGCGTTCTCCCTGAGAAAAGAAAGAAAACAAAGCACAAAGTTGAGGTGGTGGCAGAAAGAACGGTCCATACTGGCCGCATGGTGTGTCGAGCAGTTCTGTGAATAATTATAGGCAATCACTTTTACATAGACTCCCCCATAGAAGGGGTCAATACATGACATTTCATGAAGTTAGATCTTCCCCAATGTACTGGTAGGTCGGAGATGTTGTCTCCACTAGCTCGAACGGATGTGCTTTGCCGTCCTCGCCGGCCTGCGGGCGAATCGGCAGTTGCGGGGGAACTAACATGGCCAAGATCTGGGGAAGCTCCTCACACTAGACTCCACAGTCACGATTCAGAAGGGGCGATGCCAGCTCATCGGAGGATGCCCTCCTCGTCGGGGCTCGACAGCTGCTCGCCCGAGGAGAAAGGGATTGGCTCGGGGGGCAGTTAGCGCTCACCCTCGGGGGGCGGGCCACCTTAACCAACCCAACCCTGTGTGTCAGCTCTTACGAACTAAGACAGTAGACGGGGCCTGGTGACCCCACGCTGTTGTCCCACCCGGCATCTAGGTTGACGGCGAGTCGGCGGTTATTGTGTCGGGTATTTGACCCGGTACGGGAGTACGGTCTGGAACCGTGGGTGAGATATGAAAGGTATAAATAGATGATATAAGACGGGGGCATGATATATATGTACTTTAGCCCCCAGTCCTAACGTGGTCTGACCGAAAGCTTGGGAGCTTCCCTGACCTTATTTACTTGGCCGATGAGAGATAAACTATCATCTGATTCATGAATTGACGAGATAGTACGGCACAACAAAACACAGCACATTAAACTGATACGACGCAATGGGCGAACTGCCAACCGGACACGGCTACGACGAGAACTTGGGCAAGCACTTCACCATCAAGGATGCCCCCATCGAGAATTTAAGGCCACTTAGGGTAGTCGTCGTCGGAGCCGGCTTTTCCGGTATCCTAGCTGCTATCAGAATCCCCGAGCGGCTGAGGAACGTTGAGTTGGTAGTTTACGAAAAGAACGAAGGCGTTGGAGGAGTTTGGTACGAGCCCCCTTTTTGTACAGGCAGACTGCCACTAACGACCACAGGTGGCTGAACAAATATCCCGGTAAGGGCTGTACCTGCAATTCCACTGCCTGGATGGATGCTGACATTTGCTTCAAGGAGTTGCCTGCGATATCCCATGTAAGTGGTCAACTCAGGGGTTGACGTCTCAGAGAGCTAACTAACCCCCGAAGCCCACTCGTACCAGTACTCCTTCGCCCCAAACCCAAACTGGAGTAATCTATATGCCCCTGGGGCCGAGATCCAGCAGTATCTCCAAAATGTGGCCGAGAGATTTGGCGCCATGAGGTTCATTAAGACACGCCACCAGGTTGAACATTGCGAGTGGGATGAGACGGAGAAGAAATGGTGAGTTCAGCCTTCTACGCTCATAGCTACTAGACTGACGAGGGTCAGGAGAATCAAAGTTACCAACACTGCCACCGGAGACACTTTTGAAGACGTAGCGAATGTCCTGATAACCGCTCGAGGGCAGCTCAGCAATATTTCATGGCCGGACATTCCTGGGCTCGACAAGTTCCAGGGCAAGGTCATGCACTCAGGGGACTGGGATACAAGGTAGGCTCTCTTCTACTATCAATGATACACTCAACTGACAACATGCCAGCTATGACTTCCGCAACAAGCGGATCGGAATCATCGGCAATGGCTCAAGCGCCATCCAGATCATCCCCAAGCTGCAAAAGGTGGAGGGCGCCCAGCTAACCTGCTTTATGCGGTCACCGACTTGGATTTCGTCCGCTTTTGGGGACTCTGGCATGACCGAGCTAGGCCTGGACCCTTCCAACACAGCATGTAGGTCACCCACTCCCTTATCCCCTCCCACAGCCTTCCATAACTGACTCCCCCAGTCTCCCCCGAGCAGCGCCACAAGCTCTCCACCGACCCCGAAGCCCTCTTCAAGCTGCGCAAGGTCTTCGAGACGGGCGGCAACCTCATCCACGACAGCACCATCCGTGGCACGGCCATGCAGCAGGAATGCCAGGCCGCCTTCCACCAAGCCATGCACGCCAAACTGCACACCCGCCCAGACCTCCTCTCCCTGCTGATCCCTTCCTTCTCACCGGGCTGCCGGCGCCTAACACCGGGGAAGGGATTTCTCGAAGCGCTGCTCGAGCCCAACGTCACCGTAGTCAGCGACGCCATCACCGAAATCACACCCTCCGGCATCACCACCACCACGCCTCCCACCCCCACCCCCACAACTACCTCCCCAACCACTCCCCCAACCACCCAAACCCACCCCCTCACCACCCTAATCCTCGCCACAGGCTACACCGTCTCCTCCGCCCCGCCCTTCCCCATCCTTGGCCGGTCCTCCCTCCCCCTCTCCACGCGCTGGCACACCCATCCCCACAACTACCTCTCCCTCGCCGTAGACCACTTCCCCAACCTGTTCATGCTCTTCGGCCCTAACAGCGCGATCGGCACGGGCAGCCTGACGCGCATGCTGGAGGCCACGACCGAGTACGCGGTGGCGTGCGTGCGCAAGCTGCAGCGGGAGGACTATGCCAGTATGGAGGTGCGGGGGGAGAGGGTAAGGGATTTTGGGGTGTATGTGGATGCGTATTTTGAGAGGACGGTGTATACGGAGGAGTGTCGGAGTTGGTATCGGAGGGGGGGGAGGGTGGTGGGGCTGTGGCCGGGTTCGACGCTGCATGCGTTGGAGGCGTTGAGGGCGCCGAGGTGGGAGGATTGGGTTTATGAGAGTGTGGATGATGGGGGGGAGAAGGGGGGAGGGAATGGGTTGCGGTGGTTGGGGGATGGGAGTAGTGAGACGCAGGTTGGGGGGGATGCGTCGTGGTATATTAATCCGGGGGAGGTGCAGGTGCCGGTGGAGGGGAGGCCGGAGGAGAATGAGCGGTATAAGGCGAGGCCGTGGTGTTATTAGATGTTTCGTGGGTAAAGGGGTATCCGACTTGGAGATGTTGGTGATCGGTAGTCGGAGAAGTGATGTGGGTTCAAGTGTTGGTTTTTGATAGGAGCAAGATAACAAGCGGATTGAGGACAAGTAGCAAGTAGTCATGAGTATTCTTGTTGTATTGGCGCAGGCTATCATCATTCGTCGTTCGTCTATACATGCTGGAGGCTGTTTAGCTCCCCGCCTTGAAGGTCCTTCCGCTTGCTGTCTTGCGCTCCTTTTCTTCGCTGTCTGGCCTGGCTCTGCGGAGAACTGAAATATGGTTAGCCTCGAGGAGTGGTCGAGGGAGATAACTGGCTCACCCTGGAGGAAGTCTGCCGTCCGACGTCTCATACGGGAGTGGATGTATGCCTAGAAAAGTTAGCCGCGCCCACGCACCGCTCAAGATTTTACATACCTTGGAAGCCTTGATGTGGTAGTGGAAGTAATCGCGGAAGGTTTGGATGTGAGAGATGACATCGGGCATCCGCTGGGGCGTGAGGTGGCGGGGGAAGAGAACTTGTCACTTGTTAGAAGCGAGCTCACATATATCCGATGCAGGTACATACCGAATGTTACGTAGCCAATCTCGCCAGTGCCGGTGTTCTTCACACCAGGCACGCCCTGCAGCTCTAGCGGTGGGTCGTTGCGGAACAGCACCTGGGGCGCGTTCTGGATGGCGCGACGGCGGGCGTCAACAAATTCCTGGATAAAGACCTTGCCAAACACGCGGTCGGTCTCTTCTCTAAAGATGGTGCTGAAGATGACGGTAACACGGTCGTGGCTGGCCTTGACGTAGATAGCCTCCTCCTCACGGTAGTGGATCGCCTTGACCTCGCGGCCCTCGCGCACGCCCTGGGGTGCCTCCTCGGTGGTGAATTTGGCGGCTTCCTGCTTCAGATGGTAGTGTTCCTGGTAAGCCTGCTCGAACGGGGCGGCCATGGCGTTGCGTTTAAGCAGGGAGATGCTCTTGATCAGCTCGTCTCGTGCCTCTGCCACCACTGTCAGCGCGTGCGAGCCGTATCGCGGTGATGGTACCAACCCTGCTCAGCCGGCAGATTCTCCAGGTCGATCAATATGGAAAAGTCGAAGCCCGGCTCTGGAGGGACAACGTAGGACCCGTACTCGCGGTTGAGGACTTCCTCGGCGCCATAGCGCAACAAGTCTTGGAAGCAGCGGATCTGAATGGAGACCAGGATCTTGGTCTTTGACTCGGGAGTCGAGATGTGGAAGGTGACGCCATCGAAGTCGGAGACGGTCTGGTCGATGGATACGGGCGGTGCTCTGGTCGTCGGGCGCAAGGAGGAGAGGGTCAGCGTCTTCCTTCAGCGCATGCTAGAGAAGACCAGAACTCACCCGGAGAAGCGCTCGGTGAACACCGACTGAATCAGCACATTCTGGTAGTCGAGCAGCAGCATCTTGAACAGTCGTTTAGTTCAATGGCGTGCTCGTGGGATGCCGTCTGGTAGAGAATCGAGTGGTAGTTGTCGGCGCAGCTGTGGTGGAGCCGCTACCATCAACAAGTGAGTGGGAGCTGACGTTGTGGCGGGAAGGTAGGCTGCCAGAGCCCCTGGTCCCCTGAAGCTGCAACTTGCCCCGCATTCAGGTGTGAGCCACAGAACGTTGGGGCAGTTGGGGCAGTTTGTGGCTCGTGCGTCGACCTCCTTGATCCCCTGTTCCCAAGCGGGCCGTTCTACCTTATCTTATCGCTGCCAAAAAAAGTTGAAGGTGTGAACATCCCACCGAGTTCGCGACGCCGAGACGCATTGAGAGCGACTGACACGGGTTTGAAGTCGGATTGGGAGTTGACATTGCCAGATCGCCAACATGGTCAAATCCTACCTGTAAGTTGTCAAACATATCCCCGATATAACCCCATATTACCCAACACCCATACTCATTCTCATTCTCCCAACTTCTCTAGCAAATTCGAGCCCTCGAAATCGTTCGGCGTCGTCGCATCAACCAGCTCGAATCTCGTTTGGTCATCCAGGGGCAAGGCGGGCACTGGTGCTGGCCAAGCCATAGTCGCCGCCAATGAGGAGGTTCTTGTGTGGGACATCAAGAAGGGCGAGCTGCTGAGCCGCTGGCGAGATGAGAACTGCAGGGCTAAGGTGACGGCCATCGCCCAGAGCAGGATCGACCCGGATGTTTTCGCCGTAGGCTACGAAGATGGCAGCATTCGCATCTGGGACAGCAAGATCGCCACCTCGGTCGTGAGCTTCAACGGGCACAAGTCGGCCATCACCATCCTCGCCTTCGACAAGACGGGCGTGCGCCTCGCCAGTGGCGCCAAGGACACCGATGTTATCGTCTGGGATCTGGTTGCTGAGGTTGGGCAATACAAGCTGCGCGGACACAAAGACCAGGTTACGGGGCTGCATTTCGTCGAACCGGACCCGGTATTGCAGGGCGAGGGCGAGGAAGAGCAGGCCTTGATGGCAGTGGACACCGAGTCGGCTGAGGGGTTCCTCCTCACGACGGGAAAGGATGCGCTCATCAAACTCTGGGATCTCACCTCACGCCATTGTATCGAGACACACGTTGCGCAAACAAATGGCGAGTGCTGGGCGTTGGGGGTGACCCCTGACTTCAACGGATGCGTGACGGCAGGCAACGACGGCGAGATGACGGTATGGGCACTGGACGTGGCCGCTCTGGCGTCGTCAGCGCAAAAAGTTGACCTTTCACAATCCATCAACTTTCTCCGAGACAGGGGAACATTGCACCGGAACAGCAAAGAGAGGGCAGTTGAAGTCATCTTCCACCCGCGGCGCGACTATTTCGCCGTCCACGGGGTTGAGAAATCGGTCGAGATTTGGAGGATACGGAACGAAGCCGAGATCAAGAAAAGCTTAGCAAGGAAAAAGAAGAGGAGGAGAGAGAAGCTGGCCAAAGACAAGAAAGCGGACGGGGATCAGGAGATGGACGATGCCGACGATAAGGCCGACGACATTGCCGAGGCTGATATTTCTGACGTGGTGGTGCAGCATGTCATTGTCAGGACAACGGGTAAGGTCAGGTCAGTCGACTGGGCCGCCAGCCAAGGGAAAAAGGATTTGCAGCTACTTGTTGGGTCGACAAATAACCTGCTCGAGCTCTACACGATCGTCGGGAGAGACAAGCTCAAGTCAAAGGGCGATGCCCCGGATTACAACAAGGCCTTGAGCGTTGAACTCCCAGGGCACCGCACAGATATCCGCTCGCTATCCATCAGCTCTGACGACAAGATGCTGGCTTCCGCCGCAAACGGATCCCTAAAGATTTGGAATATCAAGACCCAAGCCTGCATCCGGACGTTTGAGTGCGGTTACGCGCTTTGCTGCGCCTTCCTCCCGGGAGACAAGGTGGTGGTCGTGGGCACTAAGGAGGGAGAGCTCCAACTATACGATGTTGCCTCGGCAACCTTGTTGGAGACGGTCGACGCGCACGAGGGTCATGCCATCTGGTCGCTACAGGTCCATCCAGATGGCAAGTCGGTGGTGTCTGGCGGTGCTGACAAGACGGCCAAGTTCTGGGACTTCAAGATCGTCCAGGAGCAAGTACTGGGTACGACTAGGACAACGCCAAAGTTGAAGCTCGTGCAATCGAGGATACTCAAGGTGGCCGACGACATTCTCAGCTTGAGGTTCTCGCCCGACGCAAAACTCATAGCCGTCGCCCTTCTTGACAGCACCGTCAAGGTCTTTTTCGTCGACACCCTTAAGCTCTACCTTAACCTTTATGGCCACAAGCTTCCCGTGCTCAGCATGGACATATCGTACGATAGCAAGCTCATCGTGACTAGCTCCGCTGACAAGAACATCCGTATTTGGGGTCTCGACTTTGGTGATTGCCACAAAGCCCTTTTCGGCCACCAAGACAGTATCCTGCAGGTCGCCTTCATCCCGCACAACTCGGACGGCAACGGCCGCCACTTCTTCAGCGCCAGCAAGGACCGCACCATCAAGTACTGGGACGCCGACAAGTTCGAGCAGATCCAGCGCATTGACGGCCACCACGGTGAGATCTGGGCCCTCGCCGTCAGCCACTCCGGAAACACCCTCATCTCCGCTAGTCACGACAAGAGCATCCGCGTGTGGGAAGAAACCGACGAGCAGATCTTCCTCGAAGAAGAACGCGAGAAAGAGCTCGAAGAGCTCTACGAGTCCACCCTCACCACCTCCCTAGAACAAGACCCTGACGAGCAGGACCAAGACCGCGAAGTAGCCGCCGCCTCCAAACAAACCGTCGAGACGCTCATGGCGGGCGAGCGTATCGCCGAGGCGCTGGAGCTGGGCATGGCCGACCTCATCACCCTGCGCGAGTGGCGCGACGCACGGCAAACCAACCCGGGCATCGCCCCCCCGCAGCGCAACGCCATCTTCATCGCGCTGGGCAACATCACCGCCGAAACCTACGTGCTCAACACCCTGCAACGGATCAAAGCCTCGGCACTGCACGATGCGCTGCTGGTGCTCCCCTTCGCGGCCGTCCCCGCGCTCTTCACCTTCCTCGACCTCTTCGCGGCGCGCGAGATGAACGTGCCCCTGACCTGCCGCATCCTCTTCTTCATGCTCAAGACCCACCACCGCCAGGTCGTCGCCAGCCGCACCATGCGCGCCATGCTCGAGGCCATCCGCGCCCACCTGCGCCGCGCTCTGCGCCGCCAGAAGGACGAGATGGGCTATAATATCGCTGCGCTGCGCGTCGTGGGCATGCAGATGCGGGAGCAGAGTGTGAAGGAGTATGTGGATGAGAATTGGGAGGCGGGCAAGGAGGAGGGTGGGGGGAGGAAGAGGGGGTTTGTGGATGTTTCGTAGCTTTGTAGTTGAGGGGAGGGGGGGGTTGTAGGATGTGGAGTGGGTTTGGATGCTCGTTGTTGATAACTTTTCTGTTGGTGTTTAGGGGACGGGGGCTAGAAATTGTGAATTGAATCAATCTGAACCGTTTCTGTTATTCCGATCTCATAGGAAATTAGAAGGGTTATTACAGTCTAGTCGGGTTGTTAACGAGCCCCTGAATAGTTGCTGGGTTGACCTTTGTATGTCTTCAATTTTTTTGCTAGTTTCTATATGTATTTTGGACATTCTTTTTGATTATATTTTAGATTTAGCAAGCGTAGATAAACCTCTAACATGCCATATTATTGGCGTACCGAGGCCGAAGTAAACAACGCCTATTTTGATATTTGGTGATCTCATGGTGTATCTCTTATCTCTTACGAACGCCACTTACCCTGAAACAAACGACACTACTCAATCACAGCTTTCTAAGCATTAGCCACCGCCAACCTATACTTCCCTCGGCCCTCCTAAGGCACGGCGGACAAAGTCAGTCAGTCAGTCAGTCAGTCCCCTTGGGCAGCCATCACAAGTCACGGCACCACAGCAATTGTCAACGCCCCCGACCCAAGGAGCGGATCGCTCTCACCGTCATCGTCGATGCCGCCGCCAGCGCACCCCCATCACTGTCTTCTCCTGCGTCGCTGCCGGGCGCATCGGAATCAACAACAACACCAACACCCGCAGGTAGATCGTTAGGTGGCGCGAAGGAGCCGCCACAGTCGTCTTCAGGCGCCGATGCGTCGTCTGTACGCTCACCCTCCGGTGGCTCCTGGCGATGGCGGTGCTACTGCTGTCGTTCCCGTGTTGTTGCCGGCGCGGCAGGCGCGCTTTCTTCGGGCGCGTTGACCGGGTGGGAAGGGGGAGGGGGCTTTCTTTCTTTTTCCTGTCCGCATTCCTCCCGTCCGCGTTGCGGGCGGTGGTTGGCTCGGCGTCGCCGATGCGGAGGGTTTGGTTTGGGCCGAGTGTGAGCCATGTGGCGCGGGCGGAGGTTGCCCCTGGGTGATATGTGTTTTGAGGGAGGGCCGGGGTTACCTTGGGGTGGTTGTGGTCCTGGGTGTATTGCTGGGGCGAGCACCCCGAGGTCACGGCGGTCCTCTTGTTGTTATTTTGGTTGTTGTTGCGGTGGTGGCGGCAGTGGTGTGGTGAGTGGCCTGGCAGTTCGTGTGGAGGGCGTGCTCCGCGAGGTCCCGGGGGCTGGTCCGGATTCGGGGGTAGCTGCGGGCCATGTGGCATCACCGTACGGAGAGGGATGGAATCCCGGTGGCCCGTGTGGGGCATGTGGCCGGGAAGAGGTGTTGTGTCGGGGTAAACCTTTCCTCAAACGTACGTTGCATCCGGGAGTGGAGGCGGTGGTTGTGAGCCAGGAACCGGGGGACGACTAGGAAACAAGGAGACAAAACTCATTGGCCGCTCATCCGAGGTCTGGTCAGGGTGTACCAGAGGCAGTATGGGCCCGGAGTGAATGAAATGTTGGCCGGGCATCGGACCCGGCGGCGGCCCAACGTAAATAACACCATAGTGTGGTGGGTTGGACATAGGGGGTAGCACTGGACATTGTGGGGAGGGGTAGGCGCAGCTTGTAGTTGAGCGGGCCCCCGTGCAGCCACCCGTGGCGCCGGTCGTGCCACGTTCGCCGACGGCCGTTGGGCGGCGAGGGTGGCCGGGCGCTGCTCGGGCCCGGTCGGTGCCGGTAACTGGAGAGGCGCCCGTTTCGGGCGGTTCGACGGCGGTTCCTTCGAGCAGCTTGTTTTGGGCATCCCACCATCCCTGGATTGTCGGGGTAGGATATTCCAGAACTTGGATGCTTCGGAGTATGTTGCAACAGGCGCGGTACTAGATATGGCCGCTATGATCCTCCTGGGTCGTAAACAGCTAGGTTGGAGGTTAACTCTCCCTCATGTGGCTGGTTGATGCGGCGACGGAGTATATTGCGGGCACGAATATCTAGAACTCGGTGGTTTAAAAGATACCATGTTAGCACCTCGGTTCCGCGTCCAACTTTGCCTTTTTGTCCCTAGACCTTCGGAGTCAGCCGTGGTTTAGTCGGCGTTAGAGTGGCCATCGTACCCGGTGATTTTGTCAGGTAGTCGGCTTTTGAACGCGGTGCCTGGTGAGAAGGCGAAGAATTTGAGTGGGTGTCCAAATTGCATGTGACGAAAATTATCATCATGAGGGTTAGGTCTCGCTGCATCGAACTTATACCGTGGAGTATTGCCCAGTATCGTCGGAACTCCTAGTGACTACCTACCTACCTAGGTAGTGTATATAGTGTCAAAGTCAAGTGACATGTGCAGATAATGACCTGAGGGGTCTCAATGAAGGGGGGAAGGCAAAGTGGAAGAAAGATGGCGGCAGCCACCAGATCAGATGCAAAGGGCAAAAAGATCATGGAAATGGCCAAAAGTTGAATGCCCAGTAACAGGATTGAACTGTTGACCTTCGCATACCTTATACGGGTTTCCCGGTATTAGTACGACGCTCTAACCAGCTGAGCTAACCGGGCTTTCGTGATTGTGCCGAGTGAATATTGTAATTTTGGAGTGGCGGGCAGAAACTAACCAAGCAGCCCAATGCTCCTGCCGAGTATCCGATCATGGTCGCAATTGCCATTTTCGATTTCAATGATTCCTTCACAGGGTGTCCTTTTTTCTTCCGATCAAAAGACGATGGCAATCATCATCAAAGTCTGTCGATAGGTAATTTCCACGCTTAACGGATACCCCAGCAGGATTTACGGACAATGGAGGAACGCCCAACCCCGCCAACAAGGCACTGCCCCGCTCCGGACCGAACCCAGTTGAGCGACACATGCAATCTCGAGGCGCGTCGCCGGCGAGCTGACCATCTGAGCCCCGAAATGGCGTCGCTCGAAACAAACACGCTGAAACCTCATATATAGCCACTCTCTCGTTTCTTTTTTGAATATAAATTTGCATGGATATTATCAGTATTTTGTCGACGCTTTAACACGGCCAACTAGGCACCGACACCATGGGCCTCCGAGACAAGTTCAGGAAGAAGCACGAGGAGGACGAGGCCAGCGCCAACCCCACGGACGCTGCCAATCCCGCGAGCCCCGAATTTACCTTCATTCGCACCGACACCCACAACGCCGAAATTATCTACCCCCCGAGTGCCGGACCCCAACGAGAACCGGGCCAGTTTCTATCCGCCGAACCCAAGTCCGATCCCTCCAAGCAGCGCCGTAGCCTCGATGTCTTCCGCGGCAGCCGCAGCCGGAGCGGCTCCACGGCGAGCAACCAAGGCTCTCGACGCTTGTCACAACGACTGCACCTGAGTCGCAGCCCGTCCAGCTCTGAGAACGTGCCACAGGACCTGCCCGAGATTGTCATGCCCGAGGGTGGTGCTGACGACAAGGATGGCACCGAGTCGCAATGGGAGAAGCGCGCCACCATTCTGGCCCGCGAGAACGAGAAGCACCGCAGCCGCCCCGGGACACCCGTACATGGCTCTGCTGCACCCGTCATTCCACAACTGCACTTGGGTGATGGGCCGAGCGGCGACTCCTCCAGCTCGCAGAGCAAGGCAGTCTCGTCCAAGGAGCTCGACGAGGATATTCAAGAGGCCATCAGGCTGCATGAGACTGGGGAGCTCGAGCAGTCCACGGCGCTGTTTGGGCGGTTGGCGGATCCTAAGGGGGCCAACAACCCCCTGAGCCAGGTCCTGTACGGCCTTGCGCTGAGGTATGTCCACTCGTTCTTTGAGTTCGTCCTGGCACATGGGCGTCATGCACCCCCGCCGCGGGTGGTTTGGGGGGTCTTTTCACACGAAGAGGGAGGCACCTTATGGGCATCTCGTTGGTCACACGATCATACCATTGTCCAATAACGATACCCGTCACAAACTAACGAACGGGGTCCAGGCACGGATGGGGTTGCAGCCAGGACTCGGCCAAAGCTGTGACCTTCCTCTCCGCGGCCGCGTCCAATGCCGCCGACGTCGAGCAACTCGCTCTCCAGGCGGGATTGAAGAAGGGCGGCGCCGCCAAGGGGGAACTCGTTTTGGCCATCTTCGAATTGGCCAATTGTTTCCGCCACGGGTGGGGGATCCCCAAGGATCCAATTGCTGCGAAGCAGGTGGGTTTCCTTTCGTTGGTGAAGGAGGGACGGCTATGCACCGTCAAGGGGGTTGCGGAGCTCATCACTGACCAAGACTCGCAGTATTACGAGACGGCAGCGAACTTGGGAGACACTGGTGTGCCACCCGGCCATGCTCGCCCCTCGCGCTCAAAGCTGACCACCATGCACTATAGACGCTATGAACGAGGTAGCCTGGTGTTATTTTGAAGGGTTTGGCACCAAGAAAGACAAGGTCAGTCTGCCCTCATTACCCACTCAAACCTCACGCTCGAAAAAGACCCGGCAAGAGCCTCCCCGGTCTCCACCGGCGGAAGACCACCCGTTGTCGTTGAGTGCTCGTTCCCGGACCAGCCGTTCGGCGCTGCTATATCCGGAAGTTGGGCACCAACCGGGCTCTTTCCTCGCAACGAATCATAGCTCTGAAACCCGACTTTTGGGGTCGTCACAGCTCGGCTGGTTGGCTGACACGGAACAACAAACAGTTCGCAGCGGCCAAGTACTACCGTCTGGCTGAGAAGAATGGGAACAAAATTCTGGGGAATTCTTGGTAAGCCACTTCCGTGCTCTGTTTTTCTTTTCCTTCAGGGAACACAAACCCTGTGGTGGGCCAGTGTCGGACAACAGCGGCAGCCGCGCATCATGTCTCTATCTGCCCTGTGAGATGACTTACCGTCTGCGGCCGGCTTGCCCACATCCCCCACTGTCTTGCCTCGCATGAGGACGCAAGACCGCGAGAGG
Source organism: Chaetomium tenue (assembly GCF_020726465.1). NCBI lineage: Eukaryota > Fungi > Ascomycota > Sordariomycetes > Sordariales > Chaetomiaceae > Chaetomium > Chaetomium tenue. The sequence continues at coordinate 2,075,216 of NW_027117333.1, read as the reverse complement.
CGATAGGCCGAGCGGCCACGTTTTCTCGCTCGCCCTGTTTTTCCCTTTCTGCTCTGGTTGGGACTTGCTCTTTCGACCCCTCCCCTTTGCCGTCCATTCAGACGGGCTAAACAGGAGGTGGGGTGCGGCCCGCCGCTGCGGCCGGGTTTTGGCCGCTTTGGGCTGGCCTCTCTCTTCGACCGTCCAGTCCGGGCTCGGGTTTTGATCCGAGCTCTCCCCTCGCCGTCCCGATTGGGTTCTTTGGCGGGGGGTGGTCGCCGTTTACGGCAATCGTGGTGTTGACCGTTGGTGTTTCGCCCCCAAGGGTCTTTTGTTGTGTCTCATCCCGCCTCCTTCATTTTTGTGGATGTCTTCGGACTGGAAGCTGATCATGACGGTTCTCCGCCGCCGGTGATAGGATATGGAAAGACAAATACGATCCGGGGTATAGCAAGAAGTAGGACGATCTGCTTACCATTGTTCTCCTGGTCAATCACATGCCATGGCCCGGTGGATTGCGGTGGGGGTTTCGGTGTGGCCGGTTGGATGATGACGACGTCGCCACTGACGACTTTCTTGGATACCCGGGGATGGCGGGAATGTTTTGTCTGGTTACTTGATGGCGAAATCACGATGGTTTGTTTTGGAGTTGAGGCTATTGGATAAGGGACATTGTTTACCGCGCCGTTGTGTTTATGATTACGAGGAGCGCTCTCGCAAGACAAACAAAGTCGGCGAGCGGGGAGTGGCTACTGGATCGTCTTTTTCGCCGCCGCCATGCCTCTGCCGTCCAGACACCCAAACTCCCGGGGCCTTGGTGTCGCCTATCCCATCCCGTGAGTGGCGCCAAGGGCCGTGGTACGACTCCCGTGGCGTCTTGCTCCCGACCGGCCCGGCGCCGGACGGTACTTGGCTGCCCCGTACCGTAGGCCAGCCAGCCAGACAGCTTCGCATGCCTCTGTGCCCGAATCTTAGACCCCTCGCATCGTTTTTTCCCATTCCCACGCCCCGAATCTCATCGCCAACGTCGCATCGGGTATCCTTCCCTGGCCTGCCGGCCTGACTGGGGGGTTGATGTTTTTGTTATTGTTTTGATATTCATCTTTTTTACTCTCCTCGGGCACCATCGCCACTGTGGCCCTCGATGGCCGGTCACATCTCACTTTTAAGCGTTCAGCGTCGTATTTCTGCACTTTTGTGTTTATTGTTTGTGTTTATCCTACCTCTACCTGCCTTAGCGGCGGACCCAGATTCGTTGGAGGTTGTGTCTCTTTGCCCGATGCGGGATGGGCTCCCGGATCTTTCTCTTCCCCCTGGCTCGGGGGTTCGGCGACGGGGGGGGGAGGTTGGTGATGGTTGGTATGGGGTTGCTTACCATGCCATGTGGGATTTCGCGATGCCCTTTTTGTGCTCCGCTTGTTGACGTTGTTGTTTTGATGCTGGGTGGTGTTGTCGTCAGTGTTGTCGTTGTTATTGTCTCAGATCTTTTTATTTTGGGGCCGCCGCCGCCGCTCCTTGGTTGGCACGTCCCGAAGATAAGGGACCAGCTGGCCCTTGGCTCTCTGTACTGGGCTTTTTCCTAACTGCCGCGGAGCACCCGCGGTTTATTGGGGGGTCTTGGTGATGTCGGCATGTCAGGGGAGTGGCCCCTGGAGGAGGGCGTGGAGGAGTTGTCATTGGGCCACGATGGGGGGGGATGGTGGAGGAGAGCTCGGAAACGGTTCGCTTTGAGGTATGTTTTGATGATGGTGCATTGCATTTGCATTGCAGGACGTTGCAGGCTAGGGGTCCGGTCGTTGAAGAAGTATACTTGTGTTGAGTGAATGTATCTTTGTGGTTTGGAAAGGGGCTCCGTTTTGGACCCTGGGAGCTGATGAGAAAACGGAGGACTACGGCGTTGTCACTCCCCTGGCTTCCTGCGAGGAGCTGCCCTAATGTGGCCTACTATGTAAGAATGCCTTGGGAATCCATTCTTCCCGCTTTGCGGCCGCTTCGGAGAGTTACGGGCCCTTGATTTCGGCAAGAAGCTGTGGGTTGGGTAACTGGAGCCCGTTGGGCACTTCTTGCTGGAACCCGACGACGGTAAGCTAGGTGAACACCGGGCACACCGCAGATATCTGGCTTACACGCTAATCACGCGATAGCCGTATATCGTTGTTGATTGGTGTCTCCAATTAGTGCTCTCGTGACTGACGCCATTGTCATTGGATTGGTGTGGTTCCTTAGTTACCCCTGAGTCGATTCAGCGAGAGGAGGGATTACGACAGAACCAATTCAAAAGCCTAACTGGTCAACTGGCTTACGAGTGTTCGAAAGAGTTTCTTCTGAACAGTAATTGGAACTCTGAATTGCCGTGTTCTGTTGGTTATGTGAGACACAATTGAAGCTTCTCTTTGGTCAGTTTGTTACAGCCTAGGGATTTGTTACTTGTGGACTTTATTGACAACAACCATATGATTTCATAGAAAGATTAAACCAGTGATATTCCCTCGCATTGTACTGCACATATCTCAATTCTTTCAAAATGACTGGACAATCCATTCTCTTGCGATTCAAGGCGATCATATCTTGATCTCCCCGCCGATCAGGTTGCACTACATGGCATCCCACAGCTGCAGCTGCATACTGCTCTGTCTTTTTTTAATGACTTTTATTCGTAAGGCCGCTTCGAAGGGCCGGCTAAAGTTGCAGTCTCTCTCGCGAGGTTCCTTGGCTGGGAATTGTGTCATTCATTGGCGACTACCAAATCACGAAGTCACCAAACCACTATAGATGAGAAAAAGACAACTCATCCAAATCCAAGTATGGAAGATTCAGCTCGACACAGCACAGCGCTAACGACAAACCCCTGGCTATCACGAGCACCCGGTGAGGTTCAACACATCCAAACCTGCATCAAAACCGCCCATCCCTCCGCCCCCTTGAACCCCCCTAAACCCCCTTCAGCCTCCCCTAGCTCCCTTCTCCAACAACCCCAACCCAACATGCACTTCTCGATGCCCAATCGCCCTACATGATGCACGCTCTAGCCCGGGAATGCAGTACCCTGCCGACCTTATCCGCGCCGCCTCACCCACGCCCGGGTAAATTGGCGAGTTCAGTCCCGTGTTCTGTTTGTTACCTGCCGTGTCACCATGCCCCGGATTCTGGTGTCTGGGATCGCCTGCGGTGTGGTGTGTGTCGTTATGTTTAATACCTGTTATGGTGTCGTCAACGCTGTTATTAGAAGTCACGGCAGCAATCAGGGAATGGAAAGTAGGGAGTGAATGGCGAGTCATAGCTGACTGAGGGTGTCGTGCCGAAGTTCGGATCCAAGATCTCGGGTTTGTCGAGTTTCAGGCTACACATATCCGAGCCCATTAGATGTGAAAGCGAGACAGAGGGTGTGGTAGGCAGTGGTGGTGGTGGTGGTGGTGGTGGTGGTGACGGTCCTGCTCCCGTGAGCGCTGAGTTGGCATGCAGGACATGTGCCAGATGGGGTAGGTATGATGTGCTCAATGGCGGAGGGACTGCATTTCTCCAAGAAGAAGGCTAACCTCAACACTCTCGCGCAAATGCGCACTTTTCCCACCACCACTGGCATCCATCCCCCGTATCTCCCTACCAAATGTGCAAGTCCTATACCATATCAGATGCCTTTGTCCATGACAATATACCGTAACAAACCCAACCAGGTCAGAAGAACGAGGCTGGTGTACGTACATACATGTAGCTACAGCCCGGTCACCCGCACCACGGAACCGGCACGACCATCCATCCCCCACCAAATCGTATTATCCTCCCCCGCCCTCTTCCAATGACACAACTGCCGTACCTCCCCCCAAGACGGCAGGGCTGCTCACCCAATCTGGCGGGCCAACTCACCATCAGCCTCCCCTCCATTCCAGAGCCGGTCGGGGTTGGGTAGTCATGCACCGCCCTAGCACTCTCTCACATCCTCGCACACACTCACACACACTCACGCATACTTTACATTCCTTTGGTGGTCGTATTGCGGGGAGGGGGAGACATGGGGGCTGAAGGCGAGGGATACGGTGCGGTGCGGTGGGATAGATATGTCACCTTGCGGGTGAGCGGCCTGTCTCACTTCCCAGTCCGTCCAAGTGCTTACCCTGCACGAACGGACTTACATACTCATTGTTGATGGCTGCTCCCGACGTGCAGCGGCCGCTGTTGCTGGTGCTGTGGTGGGGAGGGAGGGAGGGAGCCTGGGAGAGGGGGGGGGGGGGGGGGGGGGGGTTGATGCCTGGCCGCCCAGCAGCACAAGGTATCAATCGAAATCACATCAGTTATCGTCGTCACAGACATACCGGGTACAGCATGCATGCGCCAGTCACAAGTTCCATTCGGTTTCACGGGTTCATGCGAGGGCGAGGTAAGAGGTTCTCCCACTAAAAAAGTTTCCAAATTTTTTCACCACACCTGGTTCTGTGCTGCCTAGCTACAAAGATCTTTCGACGGGAAAGAATAGAAAATGAAAAACAAAAAGTCCGTCTGTAATGAGTGTCGTGAGCAGGATAAGAGGCTGTTCCAAGCCCCCCTGCTTGGGTTTCGAGTTCCCCTTCCACCTAGCCCCGTATGGGGGTTGTGGTGTTGTTGGTTGGTTGTTGAAAATTGCCATCCGTTGCTCAGCCGAATGTGTGGCTGGCGATGGTCTGGTTTGAAATGGTCGGAGTTCCCTCCCGGTGTGGGTTGGCCGTCTGTGAGATCGCGCCTCTGTTGGCGATGTCGCAGCTCATCCATCCTTACCCGCGAGATATCCTCCCAAAAGGAGGGCTGGTTGTCCGTTTGATGGCGGCAGCCCCCCCCCTGAATCGAAGAGTTTTGTTGAATGAGTGTGATGGTGTTGAAGTTCCACAAAGGAAAGGGGATGTCGTCAGACTTGTGGGTGTGTCGCAACTGGTCTACCAAGCTGGGCTCTTCCTCCCCGCGAGGTGTCGCAGACTGCATGACGATGTTGTAAAATCCCTTTCCAAGCCCCAGTGTCCAGGCTGATGAGGTGTGGCCGGCGTCTGTCTATGTGTCGGCAGAGATTTCTCCGCTCCCGAGCGAGACGAGACTTTGACCAGGCCTCTCAGCGCAGTACAGAGGAGAGGAGAAAGTGGCGATGCGAAGGTTGTGTGGTCCGTCGCCGTCGCCAGTCCAAAATCGTTCTTCCAAAACAAAACAGCGCAAAAATCCGATAACCGCCAAATTTCGCCGTCGCTCGCTCCCAATCCGCCGACCTCCGCAGCCAAAGCTTTGCCCAGAACCCTATCCCATTTCCCATGCCCAGCGCCAAACGAGTAGGAGAGAGAAAAACCGGAAATAATCACAAGAGATTAAGAGTTGAGGAAATGCGCCGCCAGATAAAAAGCACCAAGATCAAAACAAAAAGCCAATGCTCGCTTGCTAAATTTCGAAAAACCTAAGTAGGAAAAGACGAGGGAAAAAGACAATCAAACTGAGATGAAAAGTGGCGGACGACTCCTGCGTGGTGGTACAGGTGCCGTAAGAAGCAACAAACTTCCGGTGCGTGAGCTGCCGATGTCTGTGTGATGATGATGATGGTCGCGGGAGCGGATCAAGTGTACGTTGTCCAAGAAGGAAAATCGAAAACAGTCGCTGAGGAAAAAATAAGGACAAAAACCGGAAAGAATCGCTCGAAGTGCTGTTGCATGCCTCCTCCTGTTCATGCTGTTTCGTGTCGTCGGGGGTTTCATGCTCGCGCTCATTGATCATGGATCATAGATCATGGTCGTAGTAAGTGTATGGTCTGGTCATAAAAGTCGTTAAGTTCGTCAAAAGGCATTTAGGCCCGGTCCTCGGCAGAGCCGGCGGCGGCGTTGTTACTCTCCGCAACCATCCTGGCAAAGGTCCGAACGACGTCGCCCGGGATCTGGTCCCAGAGCAGCGACCGAGTGTAGACCTCGGCAGCAGACGACTGCTTGGTCGAGCTGCGCATGGTGGCCAGCGCCTCAGCAAGATTGCGTCTCCCTTGGCTCGTCGACCTTTCGGCCGGCGTGGCAGCCTGGAGGAAATCTTGCGAGGTGAGGTCATTATATTGCGCGGCCGACAAGGAGAAGATCTGCTCGTTGGTCTGTTGCTCGGTGGGCTGCGTCAGGGCATCCGCCATCTCGCCCAGCACCGACGGGGCGACGTTGTCGACCATCGGCGCGGCCATGGACAGGGACGGCTGCGACGCCTGGGCCCAGGTGGTGCCCGAGGGCTGCGGAGCCAGGGCTTGGAGACCGGAGGCGACCTGCGACACGCCGGCATCCTTGAGCACGTTCTCGAGTAGGGTCGCGGAAGCGGCCCGGACATCCTCGGACACGCGCGGGATGCTGGGGGTCGAGGATCGGCTCGAGAGAACAAAAGCGCCGACAAGGAACAGCATGAAGAGGAGACCGCCTTGCTGGGCGGGCTTCTCGGAGTCGGACGTCGACAGGGACACCTCGGACTTCTTGGCTGCTTGCACAATCTGCATCTCCTGCTTGACCTCGGGAGTGCCCTGCTCCATGGGAAAGTCGCCAAACATTGGCATGTTATCCCAGGAGCAGTCCATGGTGATGCCATCCATCTCGGCAAAAGCGCCGGGGAAACCCGGTGCGGTAGTGGCGGCACGGCCCATGGAGTGCACTTCGTTGGTCAGCACGGAGATCTTCTTGCGCAGCTCGCCCGTCTCGATAGTGTGCCTGCTGATCATGTCCTCCTGCTTCTGCTCGAGCTCGTTGATGTACGACTCGTAGTTCTGCTTGTCCATGGACAGCTTCTGCATCTCTCTCTCCATCTTGGCGATGGTGTCTTCCAAGCCCCCGATGAGCTCGGTGAAGTGCTTCTTCTCATCCTCAAGCCGCTCAGTGTGCTGCTTCTTGCGCTGTCTCGAGTCGAGGCTGGTCATGGTTAGCGCGGGTTCCCCCCTAGTTTTAAATCATGCGAGATGAGTGTGGACTTACGCTGCCTGCCTGTTGCGAAGGAGACGCTTCTGTTGCTTAAGCTCCTTGATCTCCTGCTCGTCGGTGGATTGGGAGATCAGGTGGTCGATGTTGCTGAGGTTGCGCTCGGCGGGGATGTCGAAGCGAGCGTTCTTCTTGCGGATGCCGTCACCCCTGCGGAGGTCGTTGTGAGACCGGATCAGGGGGCTGGCGGGGCGGGTCCTCTTCATGGCCTGGGCCTTGAGATCCTGAGCCATCCAAGCATCCTTCTGGGGAGAAGTCGGGATCGACTGGGGAGCGGCATGCCCGAGCTGCTGGAACATGGCGACGGGGTTGGCAGGAGCGGCGAAGGGGGTGGGAGTCTGCATGTTGGCGGGCCTGTGGAACATGGCAAGGTTGCTCTGGTCATACTCCACCGGAAGGCCGTCAAAGGGCTGCAGCTGGGGAGTCGCGGAGCCGGAGCTGGTCATGGGCCAGGTAGTGTGGCTTTGGTAAGCCGCTTGCTGGCTCTGGTCCATCCGCAGGAAGGGGTTGTTGCTCTGCTGGTCGAAGAAGGGGTTGTTCGAGGGCACCGACTGCATCTCGACTGACTGCCAGTCCTCCGTCTTTGGTGAGAAGATGGATGGGGTGACGCCAAACGAATCCCTCCTGCTCTCCACCATCGGCGGCGACATCTCCAAGCCCGAGTCGAGCCCGCTGTGGTCAAGGATGTTATCGTCGAGTATGCTCGCGTCCTCCTCCTCAAAGAACTTCTGAGCGTGTGTGGTGTCGACAGTCAAAGGGGTCCTGTAATAGGACGGCATTTGAAATGAACCCATGATGGTTATATGTGTGTGTGTGTGTGAGGGGTGAAAAAGGCTGATTTCCCGTTAGAGGGGCGGGAAAATGTGCGGGCAGATCCTGTTATGTGTGTTAGTGGTTGCGAGGTGAACGAAGCGGTGAGGGCTTTTATTTTGGGAATGACCGGGGGGGTAAGGGTAAGATGCAGGGGATGTGAGAGCCGGGAGCTGTGGGAGCTGGAGGGGGGGCAAAAGCCGCCACACAAGCTGAGTGCATGCATACCCTTCAGATCTGAGTCCTGGGTGTAGGATCTTCCTGAATGTGTTGATGGCGGTGAAATCTAGCACTCACTGAGTGTAGAGCCGTCGATGACATGAAGGATAAAAAGTGGGTTGAGAGTTTGGTGGGGGAAGTAGGGCGGGTGCGGGAGGGAGGGGAGAGCGGGAGGCAGGGGCAGGGTTTTTAACAGTAGAGCAAAGGGAGATGTCACCTACACTCTGTGGTGGTGGTGGAAGTCGCACAAAGCTGTCGTCTTCTGGAAGGAGAGGGGTATTCAGACCAGAACCCGGAATTGGTGGGGGGGACTGGTGGTGGTGGGTGGTGAGACCGGAGGTGAGAGAAGAGGGGTTGGCTTGGGTGAGCTTCAACGATAAACCGTGAAGCACCTCGTGTGTTGAAAAGAGGGAAGAACTCTTGTTCGGCCAAGCAGTCTCAATGCTGCTTCTGTCAATGACTGTCTGATTGTGGATGGATGGGGGGCAGACGGGATGATGGTCCTCTTTCTATGTTTTGTACTCTGACCTTGGTCAGGCCGACTCTGCAAGACCCTCGCGAAGCAGGGAGCGACATCCGAGGGTCGCCCAATCGCAAGGAGGGGGGATCTTGGGACTGCGGCCAGTGGTACATGGAGTGGATGTTGCGGAGGACCTGGTCTGGGCGGAACCTTGTGGATCGCCAGACTCTTTCGGAGCGGGAGGGGTGGAGTTTCGCGCTTGGCATGGGGGGTGTAACCAAGGGACATCCGATCTGAGAGACCAGGGGTGAGGGATGGTGGTCTCAGAGTTATTCGTACTTTTTCTGGGCATCCGAGCAGAGCAAAACAGAGAGCCGTCGGACAAGCACAACAACAAGCAAGAGCTGGGGCGTCCCTAAACGAAGAGGGATACGGTAGTGGACCCCCAGCAAAAGGCGAGGCGCATGCTGGGATTGGATCTGAGATCCAAACTGCCGTGAGAAAGCGTTCCCGCAACGGAACACAACGTCTTGCGCGGCCTGCTCACGGCCTCCGTTTCGAAGAGAGACCTCCCGTGACTGAGCCGGTACGTGAACGGTAGCACCAACGACAGCCGGCCCAGGCTCGAGAGATGGCGATCGGGCCACAGTGATTTCCAATAGGAACCATCATGGTGTTGCCGCGGGCTGTCACGCTGGTCGACTTGCTCAGAGCGAGAGGTCTTGGACGCGCAAAGACGGTAGCATCCGAGATCGAATCAGTGATCGTCCGCCGGGCCTGTGAATGTTTAGCTGCCGTTGCGGAGTGGCCCAACCAACCGTGCCAACCGTGCCAACCCAGGTGGGATGGAGAGACGGGGGGGCGTAGCCGAAGTACCGAATAGCGGCGGGCAAGGCCCAGAGAGGCTTGAGTCCGCGTTTGGGGGAGGAACAAGATCGCTGGGTACCGGGCAGGGGTGGGTGCGACGAACGGCGAGCACAGGACGAGGGCTGCTGAATGTTGCTGCTCTCATGATTGGGCTGACAGAAGGAGTGGTTGTGAATGACCGCCCCGCGGCAGGTTGGGCAGAAATGGACCTTGGGGGGCATCGCTACCCAAAGGCACGCCCCGGGCCAGTCGCCTGCCGCGGGACTCGCAGCTCTCGCAGCTGCTCCCACACCCAAAGGGGCGAGCTTGCTAGGGTTCGTTCGAGCCTCGTGAGCAGCGAGCAGCAGCGGACTCGACCCCCGTGAGGAGGATCCCCGTTTCGGTTTCCGGGCGAACCATCAAGGAAGCCATGGATGTCAACCTAGATTCAGCCACTATCCGACACAACGAGGATCCCATTGCGCAGCAACTGCGGTGAGTGGGGTGATATTGTTGTGATGAGCCGATTTGAGAGACCCCGAGGCGCTGAAAGGGATCACAATTGAGTTTGGCTCGTTTTGTTTTAGTAAATACGACTCCTGATTCTGTGGGGGGAGCATGACCCCTCGATGGCGTGGTGGTGGTGTTGAGGGCTGAAAGCCGAGGTCCGCGGGGCAGAAAAACGCCATCATTAGTTTTGGGTCGGCTAAGTGGTGCGCTGCCCGCTGTGATGATGCGATGCTAGACAATTGATCCATCCGTACCTCTCATACTGCGAACGGGTTCTCGTCATCACCGTAAACCGTGCAAAAAAGGCCACTGAACCACTGACTGACCAGTTCGATCACATCACCAGCAGCGGCTTCAACGGCAGCTGCAACGGCAACAACGGCATCAACGGCAAACCTGGAACTGCTGCAATATCCGTTTGTCAGCGACTCACCACCAGGTTCTGTTTCGAGATTGGACTATCGGGCGGAACGGAAGACCCGCGGGTCCTTGCGGCAAAGCCGTGCTTCCATCCGCGTTCCAATCATTCTCAGCGTTGCGTTGTGAGGAAGTGGATGTGACGGTGAAGTGGGAACGGGGAATTCGTCCCCACCTGAGACCGCCGGTAACGTTTTGGCAGCTCCTTCCCTGGCAAGCCTGGGCAAACAGGCAGCTTTGCAAAACGGCAACTAATTAAAGTCACGTGATAATGCTACACCACAGAACTGCATGCTGCTTCAGTGCTTCCCAACCCACGTTCGAGAAGTTCCATGTCATCTGACTGGGCAAAGTGAGGCGGTCCTTCCTTCCCCTTCCCCAGAATCCCAGTTCCAACACCTCAACCACGCCGCAACACAGCGTCAAACATTTTTTGCAGGTTCCTATGGCTCCTGCCTGAAACCACAGCCTCTGTCTCTCACTCTCCCTCTCACTGTCTCGTGCATCCATCCATCCATGCTATGCCATTCATGGATTGTTTTGAATCCATCGCGGCTTTCCTATTTTCGACCACTGCGCTTCCATCCCGTTTGAGCCAAAAATCTGACAGGAAACAGAAAACGGTTCGCGCCCACGCACCAATGCAAAAAATGCGGTGGCTGGGTGCAGCGCGTTGATGGTTCAGCAACTCCACTTCTGTCCCTCAACTCGAGCTCTCTTTCGTTTGTCGGCACGCCCACTGGACGGAGAACGGAGCGCTTGCAGCTGCTCAACACGCCGCCTGGCCACTCGCGGCGCCTGCCCAGACCCGGTGTGCGCATGGCCGCATATTCGAGGCCCGCGCCATGTCGACCCAAACAAAGCCCCGCGTCCCTTCGTCCATACCCAATACCCAACAACAAGAGTCGGTGTGTTTCTGGTTCTCCGGGCACGCGAAAGGAACGCGTCCTGTCCGGATCGCGAGCCGGTCCCAAACATCACTACCACTTCAGTAGTCGCCAGGGGCACTGCAAGCCCCACTCCCGGTTTCGCCTGCCTGTCGATGGTCAGCTGTTTACGACTTCCTCTGGACGGCGAGCCTCACGCCCAATGGTGCCGGCGACAATTCACCTTACTTTACTGGAGATGTGACCCTGAAAGCACGACCTCGCTCCCGATCAGCTTGGCCAGGGCACTCTTGGGGAATCCCCGGGCCAGCTACTCCCGCCCTAGCCGCCATGGACATCCCACCTGCTAGGCCTGAAGAAGAGGCGTGATCCGAAACGTTACTCACTCCATGACCGGCATCCCGGATGAGTTCCTCATTTTGCCGGTGGAGATGTTCCTTGCCTCAAAGTGGCCTGCTTTCGTGCTCTGATCCAGAACGAGCAGCGCTACACAGAGAAAAGTGCCAAACTAGGCTGACTGCGAAACCGTCTGCGAAACCCGTTCCAGCGACCCGGGAGTGCGACCTCCCGCCAATCACTGCCCCGAGACAGCCCATCCGCCATGACACAGCTAACCGTCTCGATGTTCCTGAGCTCCCCGAATCAGAGTGACTCACCCACGCGTGAAAGCCGCGGTTCCGGCGCTCTGGGAAACTGTCTTTGCCGAGAATCTTAAACGACTGCATGTGCATCGATCGACCTGTGTCCTGTCTGCGGATGCAATATTTGTTGGTTCCAGTCTCGAGCTTCAAAACCGCCTCTGGTCCCTCTTCCACTCCCGGCCCGTCAGACATCGTCTGCATGCATGCAATACCGGAGACTTGACGCCCCAGCGATCAAGGCCCAACTTTGTGGCCCAGGATCTGGTCGGATTCGATCTCGAGGGGCGCAACTAGGGTCGAACCAAGTGTTAGTTTCCTGCCCAACGGCACGGTTCTGCCAATACCGTTCCGTCTTTGAGACTCCTTCAGCATGCCCACATGCTCGCTGCAGGATGGCGAGTGCAAACCTGGTGCCTTTGTCAGGGGCCCCGCTGGGAAATATTCCTATTTGTTACCTATTTCTGGGGCAAAGACGTCGTGTCAGGCGGTCCCACAAACCTCCCGAGGTCCGCTCATTTTTGCAACACGACTGACTCATACTCACGGTCGTGATTTCAATACCATTCGGGAGTCTTCAGGAGCAACTGCTCTCCCGGTGTTTCTCCATCTGGGTTTGAGCATGCCCACTTTCTTGAGAGCCCATTGATTGTTTCACAGGATACCATAATGCTAGGAACTCTTCCGGCAAGTCCGACTTCCTAGTCCAACTTCCTACAGGTCCATCCAACCAGTTGAGGCACTCTTCCTTGACACTGACGTCGCAACACCATGCGTATGAGCTCCTGAGAGCGGTGAGGATCATTATCACCTTATCTTCCAAGTTCCACCAGTCCCCGTCGCGAAATCGCGACTACACGGGATGCTCACGAAGGAAACGGCGAGTTGATCATACCAAGCCAGACCATCGGGAAATTATCTCAGGCGGTGAACCGCAAAACAGAAGTCCATGACGCGGTCTCCCCGACGATTTTTGCTCGGCTGGGCCAGAACAGGCTCACGAGACTGGGTTTGGCTCCTCGATCCGGAAGTATGGGTCGTTGGTCTCGCGATTCCTGCAGCCTGCAGGAAAAACATGCAGCTCGAACGAGGTTATGGGGCCGCGCGCGAGACCATATCCGCACTGCTTGGCGGCAAGCTGCAGCTATTCAACGTGCAACATGCAGTGCAGTGCAGCGCAGTGGAGCGCAGCCCGAGAGGCGTCTTGCAGACCCCGTCGCCGCTGACGCGGTGAAAGCAGCCGTCTTGCCTTTCTGACTTCCAAGATCCAGATCCGGCTGGCCGTCATGCGATTGTCCGTCGTTTGTTTGTTTGGAGTGAGCAAGACGCCTGGCCAGCCATGGTGTCGTTAGTCTGGAGAAGGCGCAGTCGCCTGCGGGACACACCAACAACAACATTATCCGGGCTGTGGCGATACGATGCGATATACTTAGATTTTTTCTCCATTTTTCGTCCAGTCACCGCCCGTTTGGATCAATATCCTCTCCGTTTTGGCCCAGGTAACCACCTTTTTGGCAATTCGGAAATCTGGAAACCCCAACCCATGCTGCTTTGATATCGCGCGCCGTGGATCGGGGAGTAGCGGTGAAGAAGTTTCGGAACCGCAGCACCGACCCGGGCGCCCGGCGGCGTTTTACACCCCTGGGGCCAAGCAATCCCGAGGATCGGTTTGAGCCCATGTGGATCTTGCTTCTGACTTTTTTGACTTTTTTTTCCTCTTTTCCCTTCCCTTCCTTTCCCGATCCCTTGCTTGCCCTTGTCCCTTGCCTCGGCCGGGGTGGGTTTGGATTTGAGTTTTGCACACCCTACCCAGACCGGATCGGCAAACCGCACTAGGCGACACTATGACCGAATCTGTACCGGCGGGATCGGACTGTCGACCTCATCCGGGGGGTTTCGGGGACGTGGGTGGGCAAAGCGGCTGGAACGGATGAGTCAGATCGTCGGTCTTGGATCGTGGGGTATGATGTCCCCGTCGACGTAACCAGTGAGACAAACTGAGCGCGGGACCCCCTCCTTTCCGACCGACCTACCACGGGAGCTCCGGACGACGCGGGCTAGATACGGGGGGCGGTGGCGACTTCGGACGGAAAGGCGCGGCGGCACGGAAGTAGGCGGACGCGGGTTAGTCGCCGAGCAGGCAGACAGGCGGGCAGGCACGCGTGCAGACGGATTTCCTCACCGCCCTACGCAATTTTTCCAATTTCTGCGCGGTCCGGCTTGCTGAGCTGAACTGAACCAACCTGCACTCCTGAGATGATGCGGGGGAGGAGCCTGCCGCGGTCCGGCCGGGCCAAGAAGGCCGATACGGGCACCGGAGACCGAACGGGACGTGCACTAGACGGAGGCGGGGTGGGGTCGGAGTGGGGGCTGCGGCAGGTAGGTTGGACCCCGATGGGAAGTCGGTGAATAGAGGGCGGTGGGTTTCCGGTTTCCCCCTTTTGTCTCCCCTCGCTCCCTCGCTCCCTCGTGGGCTGTGGGCGAGCTAGCGGTGGGGGCGGGGGGTGTCTCTGTGAGACACTGCCGGTCATTGCATTTGCCTATCGTCGTATGTACATGCCCTGCTGCTTGCTATCCAAGACCTACTTTCGGACGCAGTGGGCGTACCATTCTCGGCTTTTCCCATTTTTTCTACTTTGCTCGGCCAAGGCGGCTAGATGTGGTGAGAAACACCCATGACAAGCAAAGGGAGCCATAGAAGAATAGCAATGACAGTAAACCAACCTCCCTGCGCCTCTTCCATACCGCCCGTCCGTTGCAAAAGGAACCGTCAGTCTGTAAGCTACAGGCAGAGCTGCGCCTTATTACAAAGCTGTGGCGCTGTGCCCTCCGCTCGCGTGGAAGGTTCCCGGGGTCCCATCCCCCATCCCACCGATCAATCAATCGTGCAGCGTTTCATGGGCCTATTTACCATGTCCTTCAACCTTGCCCTTGTCAGTCATTGCTCTATGTACCTTGCCTGCCTTGCGGCTCTGGGTGAAACGCCCCCCGAGGTGGGGATCCTTGTTAGTTAATTATTCTTGATTGTTTTTCTTGACCGCTAGTTGGGCGTCGACGAGTTGGAGAGGAGAGATGTGAGATCGGAGATGGGATGGGGTTGGTGCCCGATGGTCCTTTCATCTCGGGTCTTGTCTGCCTGTTTTGTTTGTCTGTGCCTGTGCCTAGATGTGTGTGGAGGGAGGAGGTACATGGTTGTGTGTGTGTACATGGCTGGATGTACCTGTCTGGCTGTGTGTACCTGGCTGTGTGTATGTGTAGGGTGCGGGGGAGGGGTGCTCGTTCCGCGGAAAGGGGGCCTACTCTCTTTCTCTTTCCGGTGTTATGGGTGAGCGGGATGATTGTCGGGACGCGTAGGTCAAGTGAGGCGGGGTGAGGGTTTGTGAGCGAGTGAGGCTGAGGGTGTGGGTGGGTAGGGTGGGAGAGCAGATGTGAATGGCCCAAGACTCCGTGAAAGATTCTCATCTCGGGGATGGTTTGGGGAATCAGAGAGAACTGATAGGTGGAGGAAGGGGCAGCACGGGGATCACGGGGACCACGGGGGGATCTTGCGGGATGGGTGATGGCGCAGCGATTTGGAGTTCACGCTGATTTGGAGTTGGGGGAGTGGTTCTTGCGAGAAACGGTGCTGATTATGCTGATCGATGAGCCACCGCGCGTACTGATCGGGGATGTCTATTGCACCTAAAGGGGGGTGGCCGGATGGCGATGGTGGTGATGAGGCTTGCTTGGGGACGAGCGCGGGCTGGTTTCCCTGCCGCCCTCCAAAAAGAAGACGCATGCAACAATTGGTTATGATTGTGACTGTTGGTAAACACACAAATCCTCACAGACGTTGTGAGGCTCTGCTCGATTGGCGGAGTAAGCAACGCCATGCACATGCAAGCAGGATCCTGGCGCTTCGAGGTGCATCCGAGCCAGGCTCAGCGCATCCGGCTGAGACCTGGGGATGAAGTCAACGGCAAGGAACGTAAAAGTGAAGTAGAGACGGAACACCAAGGCGCAAGGCCGTAGCACAATGTATTATTTGGTTGCGCGGCCTAAACTAAGGGGAGCAGCATCGTGGAATGACATATCACTTTGATGGTCACGGAGGCCGACCGGTATATAATAGGGGTAACCTCAACCCTAGATCTGTGGGCGCTGTCGTGAAACCACCCGGCGTAATGGCGAGGTGGGCTGCTCGTCCCGGTCAGGAGTCGTGCTGCGGCTCCGGGGTGCACAAAAGAGGGGTTGGAGAGCACCTCGTGCCACCGTCCCACGAATCTGCCTCCCATAAAAAGTGAGGCGTGAGCGATCACCCGGCAGAGGTCCGGAAGCTCATCCATGTCACCGGGTGCTTCACCCGAGGGGCACGCTACCCCTCACTTGTAGCAGCCATGAGTAACTCCAGAGCTTGCCGTGCTTAGGGGCCGCGCTATCCATGTTCCAATGCCGCAATAAGCAGCGTGTACCGTCGGAAGGAGCCGTCCGGTTGGTGTCGACGGGCCGGAACACTGTCCTCAACGCTCCGCCCTCAAACGGACATGCAGTGTATACCTGCCTGCATGACCGGTTTTCGAGACATGGTTGTGCGACGACAGCACGTGCCAGACGGTGTATCTTTCGAGGGTTGCACGACGTTACGAGGTGTCGGGGAGAAAAATAGGAGGCCGTATGGCTTCCGATCGGGAGAGACCAGGTAGAGGAGATGGAGAAAACCTTATGCCGAGCCAAAGTCCCACAAGCTGGCGAGCAAGCTGTCCGTCTCCCCTGAAGCCCCATCAGCTTTGTTGAATATTCTCTTGGGAATCATGTATTCGACGACTGGTGGCTTCTTGACTTCCTTGCTTATTTCGGCCTCGAGGAGCTACGTTGCCGCCTGTTAGCTTGCTTCATCCGTTTCCCAACTGCGGAGCACTTACACTGCCATAAGAGTGGTCCAAGAAGTCCTCGAGGCTATACGCCTGCTTGGTGAACTGTTCAGATATGATTTTGGCGATCGTGGCGACGTTGGGGTGATAGTGAGACTGCAGCTGCACAATCTCCCACAGACAACTGTCGATGGCATGCGTTTCCATCGGGTCTCTCTCGTCTGGCAAGAAAGGGTCATCCAGACCTTCGGTCTCCAACAGATCCTTCTCTTCCTTGCTACGAGGCACACGGTGCATCATAAAGGTGGTGAGAGGGTGCTTCTTGAAGAGGTTATAGAACCATGGCACGATGACCACGATAGCACTCGGCGGCGCATTGAGTGCCAGACGGGCCAACCGTTTGATGAAGCTAGCCACCATCACTGCGGGCAAATGGGAGGACCCAAGGAAGGTGTCAAGCAAGCGCAAAAAGCGTGAGCGGTGCTTGGAGTGGAGGATATCGGCGTCGAGTAATGAGTAGAGCTTGGTGAAGAACTCTGGGTAATCAAGATTGCGCTCCTGTATCAGATAGAATACTCCTGATAGAGCGAGAAGTGAGATGGAGCCACCCGAGTTGTAGCAGTCGGTCAGGAAATCCATGAGGAGCTCGGGCTGGGTGAACCAGGGGGCGATGGACGTGGCCATGGCCTCCAGGACCTTCTTCCTTTGCTCCTTGCTCAGGCCAAGATGCATGAGTGCCAACCATGCCTCTTGGGCCTGTTTCTTGTGCTGCGACAAAGAGCGCAATGGGTGCTTCTTCTTCTGGGGCGGCTCGATGTAGAACTCCTCCAGATCGTCGTTCGATTCGGGTACGTCCTCCATGCTGATTAGCATCTCGAACACCGTGTTCCGGATGTCTTCGTCCACGGCGTTCTCTCTCTCTGTCAGGTAGGTCCTATTCATTGTCAGCATATTGTTGAGGCCGGATGACAAGGGCAAGATGACTTACTTGATGGCCTCGAAGGTGTAGAAACGGATATCGTGGTACTCATCGACGAACTTCTCCGAAAATTCTTCCAGTAGCTGCTCAACAGGGGATTCGAGAAGGCCAGCGACGATATCCGAGAAGAAATACCGGGGGAACACTGCTTCCGCCCGGTCGCCGAGGTGTTGGGCTTCCGCTTTGAGAAGGGCCATGGCCAGCATCAGGGCGTTCGACGCCAGTTTCTTGCTCCGGAACATGGCCAAGAGAGCTCCCCTGTAGTCGGCCAAGCGGTCCCTGAGCCAGCCTGTTACGGTAGCATCCTTTTCCGACACATCCTTCCTCTTAACCAAGTTGCCCGCGGCCAAAAGCCGTATGAAGATGCGACACAGCGCCTCCGAGGCGGCCAAGGAAGCTTTTGAGTCTTGGTCGGCTTTCTGCGCAAGTTCGATAAGAGTCGCGATGTTGTTGTAGTGCTTCTTTGACTCTTGGATTTCGGTTTCGAGCCTCTCGATGGTGGCCTGAAGGTTGTCGCTGTCGTCGCCGCCCGCAGATTTCCTCCTCTTCTTGGTCAAATCCCCGTTCTCCTGGCGCTTCCGCTTGCCCGCAGTTTTGGCTGCGGTATCCCCCACAGCGGCCGGCATGTTTGATCAAATCGAAAGGTATTACCGCTCGCGATTGTGCTGGGTGGTCCTTCGATCTTCAGTTTTCGGTTTCTGGGCTTCGTCCTGCAACTCGGGTCCAGCAAAAATTAAGTGGGGCAGATCTAATTCGAAAATTGATAGATGCCAAGCATGGAGTTCTTGAGAAGTAATCGATAAGTTAGCTGGTTATCCAGGTCAGCCGCTGTGCCACGTGACATATCCACGGCAAAGAGCCGGGTCAAGGCATTCCGTTAAAACCTCAATTCGCACTTGGCAGCAGCAGCAAGCTCCGACAACGACGTCAAGCCGTCCCGCAATCGATATCCCACCCTTTTCACAATGGCGTCCCGCTTGGCGAGAAGTGCTGTCGGTGAGTACATGACCGGACTGTGTGCGCCCAATTGAGTTGTGCCGACGGAAAGCTGACTGCTATGCTATGAAGGGGCCGCCCGCCTGCGACCGACCGTGGCTCCGCGCGCCCTCCCTGCCGTCTCGTCCCTCGTCACGGCCCGCCACAGCTCGAATGTGCCGACGACCGACCCCAAGACCAAGGCCCAGTCGATCCTCGACGCCATGCCCGGCAACAGCCTGCTTTCCAAGACGGCCATCCTGTCGTCGGCCGCCGGTGCCTCCATCTACGCCCTCAGCAACGAGTACTACGTCATGAACGAGGAGACCGTCGTCGCCGTCTGCCTGCTCAGCGTCTGGACTGCCCTCATCAAGTTCGGTGGCCCCATGTACCGCGAGTGGGCTGAGGGACAGAACGAGAAGATCAAGAACATCCTCAACGCCGCCCGTGCCGACCACACCCAGGCCGTCAAGACGCGCATCGAGGACGTCAAGCAGATGTCGGGCGTCATTGACGTGACCAAGACCCTGTTCCAGGTGTCCAAGGTGGGCCACCTATTTTTTGCTGGGATCCGGTTTTCCGACCCTTGCCGCTGACAGTGTTGCTAGGAAACCGCCAAGTTGGAGGCCGAGGCCTACGAGCTCGAGCAGCGCACGGCGCTGGCTGCCGAGGCCAAGAACGTGCTGGACTCGTGGGTGCGCTACGAGAGCCAGGTCAAGCAGCGCCAGCAGAAGGAGCTCGCCCAGAGCATCATTGCCAAGGTGCAGAAGGAGTTGGAGAACCCCAAGGTGCTGCAGCAGATTCTGCAGCAGAGCGTGGCGGATGTCGAGAGTAGGTTTCCTGAGCTATGCGCGGAGGGGCAGTATGGCTAACGCGATGCAGGGATCGTTTCTTCCAAGGCTCAATAGACGGTTACTCGGATAGAGCTGAGATGCGAGATTCCCTTTGTACCAGTGTCCATACACACCTCTGTGCCAATATAACCCCTTAGTCTCGCTTTGACTTGGCTGCGTTCTAGCTTCCTGGTGGTCGATTTGGTCAGTTGGTCTACTTTGTTCAGCAATGCCATGGCCATAGTCCTGGTCAGGGGCCAGGCAAGGTATCGAATTACATATGAGGAGAGTAGGAGCATGGGAAGTCTACATGAATTGTATGCGGGGGTCTAGGCTGCTGCTGCATGGGGAGGCTTTGCTGCAGGTTCAAAAGGGAAGCAAGATCAATAATTGCCAAGCAACCCGTTCTCGGCCAACCCCTCCTCATGCACAATCACCGAGACCCATGTGGCGTCCGAATTTGGGGTCGTGATATCAAATGGAGGCCTCCGTCTCCCACTTTGCGGCGATAACCATATCAAGCCCATTGAAATCAAAACAGGTTTGTTTTTGTCCGCGTTGGTGAGTTGCAAAGAACACTTGTAGGACGGGTATTTTTTGGGCCATGGGGTGTGAGGGTGCTTAGGCAAAGAGGGAATTACTGTATACTTGGTACGGTATTGCCAATTCAAACTCTAAAGCTGCATCTCGAAATCAAGGAAGGCGTTGTTCTTTGAGACCGGGAGGAGTGGGGCACAGCGAACTCCTTTTAGCTTCCGTCCCTTGCTCCCGTCTCAAGTGCCTGAGTTATCTCATGTGTCGCAGGGATCTTTAACTTCAATCACAGCCAGCCTATCCCAGTTGCACTTTGACCCCGAAACACAATATGATATCATGAGGCTCATTGACCATCCCAAGGAGTAAAGGAGGGAATTTATTTGTAAAGGGGAAGATTGACATTCCCATCATCAACTTTAAAATTGCAGTATCACAACAGGGCCTCAATTGAGCCATTCAAGCACAAAGACAAGACTCGCCTCGCATCGCATCGCGCGCACACACACCACCTTTACAAACGCAACAGGAGACATTAAGGAATAACAAAAACACCCTTTTAGCCAGCCACGGAGGAAAGGACATGGGTGACGGACCGGCCAACCAAGGGCCTGTTTCCGTCCCCAGCAGCAGTAATAACACCAATCCTCCTACTTCTGGACCAGCAACCACACCCGCACCAGCTACGGGCTCCAGCCGCGGTGGTGTAACATCCAACACGCCGACAACCTCCACCGGCTTCCGCCACCAAGCCATCCGCATCCAAGAGCCCTCCGAACGGCGTCCCCTCCTCCCACAGCGCGCCGCCTTCTCGCACAACCTCGACGGCGACGTCTTCTCTTGCGAGAGCTACGGCACCACCCCCGGCGGCCACAACAACAACAACAACAGCGACAACAACGCCCACGATGGCGGAAGCCCAGGCAACTCGGCGCACGTGCGCAGCCTGCCCGTGTACACGACGATCCACCGGATCCGGCGCGACATCATCTCGGTGGTGGAGGACTACCTCTCGCTGGAGCAGCTGCGCGACGTGCGGCTCAACGTGTCGGTGATCCGCCCCCTGGTCGACAAGCTGTACGAGCAGGACGACATCTCCATCGTCTACGCCCTGCTCGTCAACCGCGCCCAGTTCCTCAGCGAGCAGGCCCACCTCAGCAACCGCCAGAACGTCAACTTCACCCGCGCCATGCTGTGCGAGCTCATCGCCACCCGCATCCTGCGCCGCTTCAACGAGGATAATGAGGGGCCTCGTAATCTGCTGGTGCTGGCGCATATTCTGATTGCCGGGTTTGAGCCGTTTCAGAATGCGCCCGAGTCGGTCCGGGCTGAGGCTGGCGCGTCGAGTGCCCGTCATAGGACGCTGCCTGCCCTGGAGGTGGCTATTCTGAGTGAGAGTCGTGTGTTCTTGGCGAGTACCAGTTGTCAGAAGATGTGAGTTTGTCTTTCTCTCCCGCTGGCGGTGGAATTGAGGCAAGGTATGGTGCTAATGTGGAGGGATGTGACAGTGTCGATGCCATCTACGAAGGGAGGGTGATTTACACCCCCTCGACTTACATGGACATCATCCCCGACCGGTACAAGCAGCGGCCCATCTCGCTATACAACCCCCGAGAGGCGCCGCTGCTCAACCACTACCGCCTGGTGGTGCCCCGGACGCGGAACCTCCTCGAGATGATGCACTTTGTGGTGCTGCTAGCCCTATACCTCGCCTTCATGAGCGAGAGGGACGGCACGCGCATCACCACCCTCGAGATGTGCTTTACGTTTTACGCTTTTGGGTGGGTGCTGGACCAGTTTGCCACGCTCCTGGGCCATGGATGGTAAGTCTGCTGAACGACGAGTGACGATCGTGATGGCTAAAAGACAATGCAGGGATGTGTACGCCCAAAACCTCTGGTCCTTCCTCGACGTCACCTTTGCCGTCATTTACTGGATCTACCTTGTCATCCGCGTCTACGGCTGGGGGGCTGGGAAGCCGGAAGCCGGGCAGCAGGCTCTCGACGTGCTGGCTATGGGTGCCCCGGTGCTGATTCCCCGCCTGGCGTTTAATCTGCTCTCGGACAACCTGGTGTTCCTGTCGCTTAGGTCTATGATGTCCGATTTTGCGCTGCTGTCGGCTCTGGCCATCTGGTGCTTCCTCGGTTTTCTACTCTCGCTAGTTTGGCTGGGGAATGGCCATTTCGGCGCTGGGTAGGTATTCCTCCAATTGAGTGAGGTGCTCGTTTGCTAAGATACAACAGGACCATCAGCAAGTGGATGATTTACATCTGGTTTGGGCTGGACGGGTCGGGTATCCAGCGTTCAGTGAGTCCAATATGATTTACACCTTCGACTTCCCACCAACTAACAAACACGCGCAGACCGACTTCCACCAAATCCTCGGCCCCGCCCTCATGGTGACCTTTGCCTTCCTCGGCAACACGCTCTTCCTCACCATCCTCGTCTCCATGCTCTCCACCACCTTCGGGCACATCGTCAACAACGCGCCCGCCGAGATCCAGTTCCGCCGCGCCGTCATGACACTCGAGGGCGTCAAAGGCGACGCCATCTTCGCCTACCCGCCCCCCTTCAACATCCTCGCCATCCTCCTCCTCGTGCCCCTCAAATTCTGCGTCTCCCCGCGCTGGTTCCACAAAATCCACGTCCTCTCCGTCCGCCTCATCAACCTGCCCATCCTGCTGCTCATCGCCCTCACCGAGCGCCGCTCCCTCCCCCTCCCCCTCAGCACCTCCCTCCTGCCCGCCCTCTCCCCGGCCCCCTCCCTCGCCCGCAGCACCACCACCTCCCTCTACCACCCGCCCCTCAAGATCCGCCGCCGCTTCTGGGACCGCTGGCGCATCACCGCCCACGGCGACATCGCCACTGTCTTTGACGTGCCCCTGCCGGATGCTGTTCTGGCGGAGATTGCGGCGGACGATGATATGACGCGCCATCTTATTCGGCGGCAGTTTGCGTGGGGGACTGGGGGTGGTGGTGGTGGTGCTGGTGGGGGAGGGGGGCGGCATCCGGGTGCGCCGGGGTCGCAGACGCAGCCGTCGCCGCAGCCGTCGCCGGGGGTGGTGTTTAAACCCGGGTTGGGGCAGGGGCAGGGACAGGGCAAGGGGACGGCGCCGCGGCCGCCGGGACCGGGGCCGCGGCTGGGGCCACTGCAGGGTGGTCCTCCGAGGATGGTGGGGCGCAGGGACAGTATTGCGCCGTTTCCGGGGCTGAGGGCGGAGTTGCACGGCGTGTTGAGCGAAAGTGATGAAGTTAGTGATATCACCTCGAGGCTGGAGGCGTTGGAGGAGGGGATGGAGAGGATTGAGGGGCTGTTGGAGAGGTTGGTGGAGGGGATGGTTGCGTCGAGTGGGAGTGGGGGTGGGGGTGGGAGTGGGAGTGTGAGTGATGATGTGGCGGTGGAGGAGGGGTCGGACGGGGAGGTGGTGGATGGGGGTGTCCCGGATGGGGGAGGGGGTGTCGGTGTGACGGGGGTGGGGGTGGGTGGGATTGGGCGGAGGAGGTCGTTGTCTTTGGCGGAGTTGAATCGGGAGGCTGATGAGGAGTGAGTGGGAGTGGGTGAGTGAGTTATGGGGTTTGCATTGCGAGGTGTTTTGAAGCAGCAGCGTGGCATGTGTTTTTGAATCTGGTGATATGAAGAACAAAGAATTGTCGTTTTTACCTTCAGGTGGTTTAAGGGTGATCGCAGTGCTGACTTCAGATCATGGTAGTGTGGGTGGGCACTTGACTACCTGTCCCCAACCAGCACCAGCTAGAGATAAGTGTTCCTCTAACTTTGGCACCTGTCACACCTCCAAACCTCGCGCCTTCCTGCAAAAACAACTTGACGATACTCTACCCATTTCCATCAAGACCAAAATCAGCTCAAACCTCTCAGAACACATCGCCAGGCCACACCAATGCCAGGGAACAACCAACCCAAAAAGGAGAGGACTCAAAATGTGCCTCGTCACCCACTACCGCGACTTCCACTGCGGCCACCGCTGGGCCATCGTCACCACACCCTGCTACCCCGGAATGGGCTTTGACACCTGCCCACAGTTTGTCGATGGTAAGGCCCGGCCGCTGCCGCCGAGGCTGGTTGCGCAGGGGGAGCCGTGTCCTAAGTGGTACGTTTCTCTTTTATTACTACTACTTGCATCTTTTATTAGGACATGGTTTGTTTATGAAGGTTGGGTGGAAATGGTGCTGATGGGGAAATAGTGACCTTGGGAAAGGTTATGATCGGAATCTAGTCCGGATGGTTACCAAGGTTCGGTATGGGTTTCGCTGGGGGTTGGGGCCGGACGCGGCGGATCCGGGGTGTGATGTTGCGTGTTGTATTATGTGAGGGGGTTGGAAAGGGAGGGTTGGAAGAGGCATGGGGGAGGGAGGGAGAGGAAGGTTGGAGGGTGGGGACGGTGACCGGTCGTTGAGCAGATGGGTTGGAGAAAAATATATCATTATTATTGCGTCTAGGAGGTTAAGTTCCAATATGTGCTTTGTGTTGATTCTTAGATGAAGTGTATAATAAGGGGCGACCATGCAAGTTCATCTGCTGATGGATAGGAGCCTTCACTGACTTGCATCACGATCTCACTTACCCCCAAAAGGGAAACCGAATTAAACCTCCATGGTTTTATTTTTAGCAGAACTGTGAAATTGCAGGTTGAAGTAGAATAGGAGACTTCATCCTCTATCATCCACTGCTTATCACGTGCCCCACCACTTGATTTTCTCCCTCTAGCCTGCAAGTAATCCCTCACTCAACCCCCTCCTCCATCAACCAAATCCGTCAAAAGTGAAGCCATCACCACTCAACTCAACCCCACCAACACCCGAGCAGCGCAGACAATCTGCCAATCAATAACAAACCTCAAAAGAAAACAGCAAAATGCTCCCCACCCCCTCAACCTCCCACGTCCCCTACGCCCGAGTTTACGAGCCAGCCGAAGACTCCTTCCTCCTCCTCGACACACTCTCCGCCCCCTCCGAAACCGCCTTTCTCGCCACCCGCTTCCCCATCACCACCACTCCAAACCCCCTCTCCCCCACCCCAACCCCCACAACCACCACCCCGTCCCTTTCTCCGAGTCCCACCCCCCTCATCCTCGAAATCGGCCCCGGCTCTGGCGTCGTTCTCGCCTTCCTGACCGCCCACGCCCACACCCTCTTCTCGCGCCGCGACGTGCTCACCCTCGGCATCGACGTCAACCGCTTTGCGTGTGCGGCGACCCGTGAGACTGTGCGCCGTGCTGTGAGGGATGATGCGCTACCTCTGGAGGTGGGAGCAGAAGCAGCGTCGGGGGCGGGGGTGGTAGAGGGGGGTGGGGATGGGGTTGGGGATGGGATTGAGAGGGGGGTTGGGAAGGGTGTTGGGGCTGGGCTAGGGACTGGAGCGGGCTACCACCTGGGCACGGCGCAGGGGGATTTGGTTGGGGCGGTGCGGGCGGGCAGCGTGGACGTGCTGGTGTTCAACCCGCCGTATGTGCCGACGCCGGAGCTGCCGTCTATGTACCAGCAGGGAGGCGAAGGAGAAGGAGGGGGGCAGGCGACGACGACGACAACAACAGCGGCGGCGTACGAGGAGGATTCGCGGCTGCTAGCGCTGTCGTACGCTGGCGGCAGGGATGGCATGGAGATTACGGACCGGCTGATTGAGGCGTTACCTGAGGTGTTGTCGAGCCGGGGGGTTGCGTATCTGCTGCTGTGCGCGCAGAATAAGCCGGAGGAGGTCAAGGGGCGGATTCGGGGGCTGGAGGGTGGGTTGTGGCAGGCGGAGACTGTTGGGACGAGCGGGAAGCAGGCGGGGTGGGAGAAGCTGCAGATTGTGAGGATATGGCGGGAGTAAAAGTAAGAGTTCAGTCACATGGAGGTGTGGTGGTGTTTGATGGGTATTATTTGCTGCTCCTCCTCTTGTGGAGTAAGACAGCCCACAGCTTGCTACATACACGTGCGCGAGATGCCAGACCAAGCAAGAACCCCGTGGCATTTTTCAGTCCGTCCTAGAACGCCATACAATGGAGAGCCGCCCCTAAACCCGCGGCGGCCAGCAAGACAGACAGCCCCGTCTCAACCGAACTGGATCGGCGCTGTCCGGCCAACCTCCCCACCCTTCCGAGCCAGGCCTACGGCAGGACCCATCCCCGTTGGGAGTGTAGATAAATTCGTCGTCCACTCGGTTCTTCCTCGACTCTGCCCTGCCATCCACATGCCGGCCCGGTGCCTAGTCATCTAGATCGAAAGAGAGGCGCACCCATACGACCATCAGGCGCCACCACAACCCCCAACTTTCCCCTTCCAGCCTCAAGCTCAGCATTGTCGACCAGACCAACCAGCCTTATTTAGAAACCCCTCCCACGGCCTCTCCCCCTCCCCCTCCCCATCCCGCGTCCACCACCACGCCCACCGCGCCCACCACGCCCGGTTCCGCGATCAGCCTCCTTGCGGGCCTTGTTCTTGGGCTTGGGGGCGTCGTCAATCAACAAGGTGTCGAGGGGCAGCGAGTCGGGCAGGATGAAGTAGCGGATGGTGCTGCCGCGGACGTTGAGGGTCTCGAGGTGGATGGGCTCCTGGCCGCGCGGGGTCATCTTGACGTTGCGCAGGGCCGTGTTCATCTGGGGCGACACGGACGCGATGGTGCCGTGCACGATGGTGCCGTTCTTGAGCTCGATCGTGACCGTCTCGTTGGCGCATTTCATGAGGAATCTGCGTGGGGGGGGCACGGGAGTGGTTAGTTCGGGGTCTTTGGGTCGTTGGGTGGGTGGTGGATTGAATGTGTGAGGCCAGGATTGGGAGAATGGGATTGAATCCGCTGTTTGGCTTTCTTTGCTTTGGGAGTTCGTCGGGTCCGCTGAGGCGCGTGCCGTGTCTTGGGTGCTGTGCAAAAGATAACATGGTGTAGAATGGCGGCTTACCTGACTAGCTTCATGTTGATGGATTTCTGGGGAGACAGCTAAACTGCTCCAAATGGCAATCCGTAGTTGTGATGTTTTGGGGGGATCGGACTTGTCGATGTTTATTCGAAGTCGTCGGTATCGTACCTAGTTGGAACAGAGTCGCAGTCCAGGCTGGGGCTCCATCGAGAGTTGAATGCCAAGCCTGAAATTTCAGATCACGTGCACCCACTCATGTTATTACCTATGTCAGTGGTTCAATGCTGGGTGAAGACGCCATGACTCCCTGAGCCCCGCCATGCATTCAAGATTTTGGACCAGCTCTTATCACAGGCCGGTATGGCTGCAAGTCAAGACAGGAACCCGACGGCTTCTCACTAGAATTTGGTAAGGGATTCACGGTGTGGGTTGAACCACCACATCAAAATCTGCTGCTGGGTGATTGTATTTCAGCTCTGGAGCTTTCTTTATAGCCCCAGCTTGCTGTGACTATTTACCTCTCTAGAACAGGACAGAACCCAGCCAAATCTGCCCATGTCCCATGGCCTCCTATCCTCGACAGCCAACACAAGACTCTTACCAACCACATCCAAACACTTTATTTATTTATTTATCCTTCTCGTTCTCAGAGACCTTCTCCCACTCGTCCTCGGTGCTGACACCACTCCTCTGCCCCTGGCTCGCACTCGGCAGCTCCTCCGCGACCCTGAGCTTCAGCTCCCCGCGCGCCTCAGCCGGTTCCACCTCGGTGCTGACCGCCGCGGCCTTCGCAGCCACCGGCGCTATCGTTGGGACCTTACGCAGGCTGGCCGTCGACGTCGCGGCCTCCACCTCGGTTTCGCTGTCGTCCGACGACGGCGCCCGCGGTGGTGGCGGGCGGGCCGCGAGAGCACGCCGCTTCTTCTCCTCCTCTTCCTGCTGATGCGCCTTCAGCTCGCGCGCGAACCAGTTGATGGCCGCCCAGAGGCCACCGCACAGGACAGAGAGGATGAGAAAGTGGATGCTGTGGGTCGCGTAGAGCAGGCTGGCGAGCACCGCTTGCAGGGCCGCAAATGTGACGTTTGTCGCTACGAGCAGCGTGGGCGTCGGGCCCGGCGTGAAAATGGATTGCCACAGGCCTTCTACAAAGGATGCCATAGCTTCGGAATGTTCGGTGGGGAAGTTTGGTTGTTTGCGCAAGCGTGGTTTTAGGCTTGATGTTGGTATGTGGTAAGGTAGGTAGAGGAGGGAATAATGGCTAGTTCGTATTGCGGCGTTGCTGCGACTGTTGCGACTGCGCGTTAAGTTTGAGAACCGTATGCGATATAAAATGAAGCGTTCGACTTTGGCTGCAGGTGACGGGATCAAGTCAGCGTGGGATCACGGGGCGGCAACGCGGCCATTTTAAACAGCCGATCAAGAAGCAGGCAACCTGAAAACCTGGCAGTGACATGCATGTCACATTTGCAATAAATTTGTGGAGGGCCACCGCGAAGACTCACCCCTAGCTTCAGGCAACGTGGTTTTCTGTTTGCGCCCAAACAACAGCGTGTCAACTATCCAAGTAGCGACGGATGGGGGGGATGCGGTTGGGCAGAGATGACGACGCGACAAGGCCAACAGCGAAACGGGATCTCAGCCGTGCCAAGCCTCAGGGTCCTGTTTGAGTGGGGAGCAACAGTGATGACAGGGGATGAAGGAGATACCTGAACCAGTTGCACAGAAACAACCCACAGGATTCTCTCAGTCTCTTAAATAGAACAGAGGAGAGGACCGCGATGCTGAACAAGGATTATCTAAAATACGGTTAAATGGTCTCTAGGCGCTATATGCGCGCAGGGACTTCGGCCTCCCTCTTTTCGTCATTTGCTACCCGGCAGGAGGACCGATGCAACGGCGGGGAGCAGCGGACGTCTGTGAAATGGCGGGGTTGTTTGTCGACGAAACAAATGCGCGTGGGTGACGGGAGGTCGGAACCAAAGCTCGGCGAGGCCTTGCCTTGCTCCATCAAATGGCGACGGTGAGTGAGACGATATCCCGGTCAAAGATGCCCAGCATCATATTGCCGGTGCTCTCTGAAACCAAAACCTGGAGATCAATCATCATCTTGGGGAGAACGGATGGGAGAGCCGGAATGGGAACGATTTGGTGTGGGAAGAAAAGAACGTGGGGTTGGGGTGGTCAAAGGCGGGGGGCCCGCATCTAAAAGTCGACCACCCCAGATGCAGGCGGTCCTTCCTGTTTAGGAAAGAACAACTACCTAAGGTCAGTTAAGATGGGATATGTTTGGGCAGCAGCTCTTGGGCGGTTGTCGTGTGACGATGCTCCACTCGCGGCAGAATTTGGTATTGATCTCGTGGTTGCGATCATATCCCCAGACATTGGTGGAGCACCCGGCTTTGGAGTACCTTACTGAAGTTGAATAAGTGAGCGGATGAGACCAACATGCACACTTCACCTGGCACTTATTCAACTATTTGTCTTGTATTTTGTGTCTTGTTTGCAGCTGAGTACCTACTTACCCCTCCCCCACCCCCAGAGGCTCGAGGGTGGCAACAGCGGTTCCCAAGATGGAAGTCGCAGTCTCGTCATGGCATCGCCAAAATAAGTAAATGGCCGAATCGCCGCTGCTCAAGTTGCTTCAGTAATAGGTTTCCCCAAGGTATTCTGGCCAATCCTTTGGGAGCGCAGATGAGAGCCCGCTCTCGGCATGTTTTAAGGTGGCTTCCTCGAGTTCTCCCATTCACACTCCTAAGTTCACACGCCATCCGTATCAGAATATTACGACCGACTACTAGCACTCGATGATGCGCAAGTGCTACCTTTTATAGCTACTCTTTTAAGCTTTACATTTAGCAAGACCTCCGGTTCTGCTGGATTCCCCCGTGCCACTTTGTATGAGCGAGAGGCCGTCCCCATGATGGATCCGCCGACTAGTACCACAGATTCAAGCCAGGAGGAGGCAAGACTGGAAGTTGCCCAGCAATTATGGGCCAAGTCTCACCGCAAACGTTCTCCAACTCTCTTGGATCTCCCGATCGACATCCTGCAGCTGATTATCAAGGCATGTGGAATACTCTACTTTGGCACTCTACAAGCACTAACTGATGCCGCTCGCCTTAGCGCACAAGACTGCGTGACTTGACGGTCCTTGTTCGGACAAACACAACCTTCTACAGCCTTGCCACTCCGCACATCTACGCGCACTTTGATATTGCATGGCCTGAAAACCTGGCCGCCACGAGCGGACACAATGGCATCCGAAATCTCATATCGGGCTTGTCGACAGTCTGCATTGAGAGCACCTTCGCTCGCGAGCTGGGGGAGAACGACCACCAGAACACTCCCCGATCGGTCCAGCTCTCAACCCGCAATCACGGGCAGTACACTAAAACGTTCGGCATAGGAAATAGCCCGTTGATTCAGGTCGCAGAATACATTGTGTATAAAACCGGCGGCATCATACTTGGGACTCTGGTCGCCAATGCCATCGGTAGAATGAACAACCTCGAGACCTTCTCCTGGGATATGCCCACGGGCGTACATCCACGCGTCTTCGAGGCTCTGGGCTCGCTAGCTCACCAACCCGGGAGAACGTGCAAGCTAAGTCACGTAAGGGTCCGTTGGCACGATAGTTCCAGCCACATGAAAAATATTAGCTGGGCGACCTTTGCCAATATACACAGCATGGCGTTGGTTCCAGAAGGAACCCGAGCTACACCCATTGGCCTTATGCTCCCTCCTGGCCAAAACCACCCGCCTCCCCGGGCACCGGTTCCATACTCCGAATACCATTACGGGTATCCCACATTCAGTGTGCTTCCGCCTCTCGAAAGTTTGGCTGTTTTGGACATCGATGAAATTGGCTATCTGGACGAAATGGCGGTGCTCATTGGGCGTTCCAAGGACACACTGCAGGAACTTTATGTTGGAATTTCGAGCAGAGCCCTCAGTTTGGCCTTTGTCTATCCCTAGGACGGTCCCGACCTTGAACAAATCGATCATCGGGCGCGGTGGCCGGGTGAAAGCACTGTTGGGGCGAGGCGACTAGGGGGCGTCCTCGGGATGTTGGTAGGAAAGATCTACGATATCCCGAAGCGGAAAATCCAGGCCCAGCCAGCCGTTGATGCTCCGGGTTTCCAGCATGGGGAGGCGACTCCTTCCTTGCCCATTCTTTCCAAGGGCCTAAAGTCTGGTAGTCCCGAATACAGCTGCAGGGAACGTTTGAAAGGGAAGCTGAAGCTGCAAAAGCTGGTGCTGGAGCGAGTTCCCTTGTCTTTTCACGTCTGCATATATGCCTTCGATTGGTCGGTGTTGACCAACCTCACTCTACTCCGCTGCGGCAAGCTCGAAAGGCTGTGGAAAATGTTGCGCAAGCACTTCCGTCCGACTCAGATGCGTACACCCTCCAGCGTCTCATCGAAAGAAAACCCATCTGTCAACGTCAAGCGAGGGTACCACCTCGCCCTCAAGGTCATTCACACCGATGCCACGTCCTTACCCTTAATTGATTTTATCAAAGAGACCCTCGCGCCAAACTCGCTCGAGGGCTTGTTTCTACTGCATCGACCGAGTCCTATAGGCTCTCCGTTATCCATGAATGCTATCTTCAAGGGAGCCGTCAAACAACACCATAAGAGCCTGCGCAAGGTGCTTCTTAAGGACTATGGCTTGGGCTGGACCCTGCCTACCAAAATGGCATTATACCTCACCAGTGGCCGCATGAAAAATCTGGTCGAACTGGCTGTCGGAATGAACTTCAAGGATTGGGTAAGTCTCGCCGCATGTCCCCCCCCCCCCCCCCCCCCTCTTAACCTTCACCCTACCACTCCCCCGTGGTGTAAGCGCAAGCAATGAAAGTCAAACTAACGGTAGCGGCAAACCAAAGCACACCTTCCTCCGCCGCCTCCCCAATATGCCGCAGCTGCGTTTTCTCAACATCCTAAAGATGTTGTCACATCCAACAATCAGGATTACCGAGCTATCCGAGCGGGACTTTGCCAACCAGATCCTGAACGTCGTCTCGCTCCGTCCGGAGGTCGGACTGCGTTATTTCGGCATGGATCTGAGCTGTTTCGAGATTTTGGAGGCGCCTGCTACGCCATTGGCCGGTCGCGGTGCGGGTTCAAGAGCGATTGAATCGTCCCCGGCTTCGAGTCTTGATGATTCGGACGAAGAAGAGTCGTCTGACGATGAGTTTGGGGACGCCGGGGACGGCCTGCATCCGTTGTTTGTGAATGCTGCTAGTTCGGGGGAGGATGGGGACGATGAAGATGTGGAGATGGATGTTGATGATGAGGGCGATGATGAGGATGGTGATGAGGATGACGGGTTTGTTGAGCCGGGAAGCGAAAGCGTCAAGTTCGAGTTGAGGAAGGTTGACTTTTGGGCTATTGAGGCCGATATCATGAATGTGAGGATTGGGCAGCTGTGAGGTGTTCACCTTCTTTCTGGGCTGGGCCTTGAAGAGCGCTGTGGGTTCATGATGGGATGGGATGGGCTTTGTGGGAGGGATGCACCATGAGTTTTAATACCCAGATAGCGAATGAGCGACTGAATTACCTACATATCCGTACTGGCCACCTAGATCTCATCTGATCTGTGAAAGGGGCAGGGGAACAAGACAAAGCGTTGCTGGAGCAAGGGGTCATGATGTGATAAAGTTGTTTTTGATGTGATTTTGGTTTATTCGAGTATTGACAGCTTCAAAAAAAAATCCCAAGTTAGACTGATCGATGTATACCAAACTTCATGGAGCAATGTGCACGCCGTCATGTTGGAGTGTTGATAGTGGGGTTAGGGTTATACTCTGACACCACTGCCAAGAAATATTTGAACCCCTGTCAACACAGCTGAACTTGCAATCTGCAGCCACTTTCAGCTCCCCTCCTGGTTGCCTGGAACATTGAATCCATTGGCTGCCATCAACAACAGACGGCTCGACCACCACAACAACCACCCTCCGAATCGACTCCATTGAGACACGCGCAACCAACATCTCGACCCGCCCACCTTCCAATGTGACGTGAACCAATGCAACACCTCGACCAAACCCAAAAACACCCGCAATGGCGCCGCCCGCAAAGCGACGCAAGCGCGCCATCGTCGACGACCCCGATTCCGACGACGACCAAAACAAAAACACCCTAAAGCGCTTCCTCTTTTCCTCCCCAGACAAGGCCCGATCCCCCAACAAACAAAACCCCAATTCCACGACCACAACCGCCGATAACACCACCACTACCACCAACAACACCAACACCTTCCCTCCCCCCTCCCCGAGCCCGCTCCGCAAGCGCGCCACCCGCACCACCCTCGCACCACCGCCACCATCCCCATCGAAGACACGGCTCGCGACGACCCGCAGCCCGAGCGCCAGCCCGCTCAAAAGTCGCACACGGGCCGGCGCGCAGCGGAAGCGGAACGCCGCCGCCGCCGCCGCAGCAGCGACTGCTGGTGGGGAGGATGGTGAGGAGGATGATGGTGGTGGTGGTGGCACGCCCAAGAAAAAGAAGAAGGAGGAGGGTCGGTCGGCGGATCTGTTGACGCTGTTTTCGCAGCAGGTGAGGCGGAGTCAGGGATTGGGGCTGGGGCAGGGGCAGAGTCAGGGTTCGGTTAATGGGGGTGGTGGGGGTGGGTCGAATGGGAGTGGGAATAGCTTTCATCTGAGCAGTGGGAGGTTGGATGATATTGTTAGTGATCCGATTTCGGAGGGGAATGGGGTTGTGGAGGAGGACGATGATGACGTGCCGTTGATGGTGTCGGCGGCGTCGGCGGCTGCGTCGAGTCTGGTTGGGAGGGCTAGGGCGGCGCAAAAGAGGTTTGGGGCGCCTGCGTCTGGGGCTGGAAATGGGAATATGAACGGGAATGGGAACGGGGTCGGGAACGGGGTCGGGAACGGGGTCGGGAATGGAATTGGCAACGGCAATGGTATCACGGCATCACAACGCAGTTCGCAGGGCACCGGGGGGCAACGGTTCCTCCGCCCGTCCAAGTCCAGCACACCGAAAACGCCGAGCAACGACGACGATGCACGCCCTTGGTCGGAACGGTTCGCGCCGGTTAACCTCGACGAGCTGGCGGTACACAAGCGAAAAGTCCAGGATGTCAGAAAGTGGCTGGACGAGGTGTTCGCCGGGCGTATGAGGCAGCGGCTGCTGGTATTGAAGGGCGCTGCTGGATCGGGGAAGACGACGACGCTACGGTTGTTGGCGAGGGATATGCGGTGTGAGGTACTGGAGTGGAGGAATCCGGCGAATTCGTTTGGGGTTGCTGGACATGGATACCAGTCGGCCGCAGCGCAATTCGAAGAGTTTCTGGGAAGAGGAGGGAAGTTTGGGCAGCTTGATGTTGAGTCCGATGAAGCGACGCCGCCTCCGATGCTACCACCTCCCTCTGCGAGCGCGAATGGGAATGGAATGCCTAAAGGGGCGGAGAGGAGGCTGATACTGGTGGAGGAGTTTCCGAACACATTTATGCGCTCGTCAAGCGGGCTCACGGGGTTCAGAAACGCCATCTTGCAGTTCCTAGCGGCCAACACACCTTCACTAGGCGGGTTTGCGTTCGGCTCCAGTTCGGAGGCTATTACGCCGATCGTGATGGTCATCTCGGAGACGCTCCTCACGACGACATCGGCCTCGGCAGACAGTTTTACTGCCCATCGGCTACTTGGTCCAGAGATCTTGAAACACCCGGGAACTGGTGTTATTGAGTTCAACCCGGTTGCAGCGACCTTCCTGACAAAGGCCTTGGAGTTGGTGGTGCAGAAGGAAGCTCGCAAATCGGGGAGGCGACGCACACCGGGGCCTCTTGTCCTCCAACGCCTAGGGGAGATAGGCGACATTCGAAACGCCATATCGTCTCTCGAATTTTTCTGCGTCAAAGGGGATGACGAAGCGGACTGGGGTTCCAAAGTCGCCTTCACCAAACCAAAACGCGGGGCCAAGGGCGTTCCGGCTTTAACCCAAGGCGAGCAGGATACCCTGGAACTGGTCTCGCAACGGGAGGCAACACTCGGGATATTTCACGCTGTAGGCAAAGTGGTTTACAACAAGAGAGGAAGCGAATTCCCACCAGGCTCCGCCGAAGCCGTAACCGAAACGTTACCGGACTACATGTCGCACCTCGCCCGACCTAAACGCTCCGAAGTGGCGGTTGACACGTTAATCGACGAGATGGGTACCGACACGCACACTTTCATCTCAGCGCTTCACGAGAACTACGCCCTCTCGTGCGAGCAGAACAGCCCACTCGACCCCAACTCGTCGCTTGACTACATCAATGGCTGCCTTGACTACCTATCGGAGAGCGATCTGCTCTACCCATCGTGGGACGTCTTCTTTGGCGGCAAAGGCTTTGGAGGTGGATATATGGGCAAGGATTCAGGTAGCCACATCCTGAGGCAGGACGAGATGGCGTTCCAGGTCGCCGTTCGCGGGCTGCTGTTCTCGCTGCCGTCGCCCGTGAAGCGACAATCACACCCTACTGGGCGAGGCGGGGACGCATACAAAATGTTTTACCCGACGTATCTAAAACTATGGCGGAGCAAGGAAGAACTCGAGGGTATGGCCGATTTGTGGGCTACCAAGATGCTCAAGGGCGAGGACGGTGGGCCGTCGTCGACCCAAGCGCCAGGGTTCGTTAAGGACGGATCCTCTGCCTTCCGCAAGGGCGCGGTAACCAACGGGTTCCCTGGCAGCCAGGCGCTGGCTTCTCCGAGTCGTCAGGCGAGCAAGGCCAACGGACAAGCCCCTTCCACAGCCGCCCCGCCGCTGCTCTCATTGGGGAGCGCGGCGCGCCAGGAACTGCTCCTCGAGCGGATGCCGTACATGGCGCACATCGCCCGGCGCAAGCGGTGCTCTTTCGGGACAATGAAGATTAGGGATCTCGAAAAGATTGTCTCCTTTCAGGGCATCGGCCCGCTCGGCGCGGGCGAGGAGGAAGGTGATGATGCCGCCGACGACGAGAACGGCAATGGGTTGGGTGCGGCCGAGTCCTGGGCTACAGATAAGCCCACTGATGAGAGCTCGCCACGGAAGAAGCGAGGCCTGGGCGCGATTCTGAGCGGCAAGACGGCAAGGGGCAAACCTGAGTTGGAGGAGGAACCGAGCCTGCCGATGCAGAGCCTGGTGATCAGTGATGATGATATTGAGGATGATTAGAGGAAGACTCCTCATAGATGGCTTAGCTTAGACAGCTCTCGCTCTGGAAAATGGCGTAGGCGTGGACATGGCGTCGTGTTTTGTGGGTTGGGCTGGGCGTGCGGAATGGTAATTTTATGCAATGATATCAAAACTTGGCTCTACAATCCGCTCCTGATGCATTGGCTCCCAAGTTCAAGATTTTGTTGATCAACGAAGACGACAAGTTGTGTGCACAGGTTCATTCTGGTATTTTTATGGATGGGCACCCTGACGGCTGGCATGGCTATCCTCGGCTGTTGGGCGACGGCCGATAACGATAAGCGGGGCCCAGGCCGATAAGGAGGAGCCTTTATAAGGTCGGGTTTGGGTGCGGACCATTGGAGTAGGCCCGCTCAGACCGAACTCATTTCCTGCCTTTTACCGGATGTGACCGTGAGTTGGCCTAAAATACTCCATTCCCCAATCTTTGGAAACACACCTCTCTGGGTATCCCAGATTCGATTCTTCTTTTTGTCTTTTTTTTTTATTTACATTTTCTTTCCATACTCGCTATCCTAGTGCTTAATAAGTCATTCATAGTAGCCCAATTGTATTATTTCCAACTTCAATCAATGGAAATATGTTCCCGAGCCCCAAATAAATCTCCAAATGAGAAAGGTCACCCATTCTGTGATGCTGTGCGGGGTTTGACGGGGAAGCGAGGCACGCGACCGCGCCGCGGCCGCTTCAAGCCAGATCCATGCAACCTCGGCTCGGAATGCTCCAAGCACAACTCTGCCACCTTGCCTCGGCCTCAGATCGGGAAGCATAAACTGTACGCTTGTTGCTCGGTTGAGAGTTGTTTTGAGCGCTATGATTTGGCGCCAGGACGGCGGGTTTCATTGGTTGCAGTGAGTGGAACAGGCCTAAGCAAGTAGCGGTGGCGGGGATCCTGGGGCCTGGACACCCCATTTCGACCCGAGCTAGGCCCGGGGAAGCTGTTGTTGCTGGTGCTGCGGCTATTGGTGCGAGGTTGGCCGACAGCACATCACCACATCAACATCGTGGAGGATTCCTTGTTTCATCACCAAGAAACACAGGATTCGACTCGATATTCAATCCATATCCAGTCAACACCATGGCTGGACGCGTGCGCCAACCCATTGACATTGGGGCGCTCGAGAGATGGATTTCCAAGAATGTTCCCCAGATTGAGGTGCCCTTGGATGTCAAGCAGGTAGGTCCATTAACAACACCATAAACCACATCGCACTCCTCACTCCTTGCCCCTCGCCCCTCACTATCAATTGCATCTCAACTAACACCACAGCCCCAGTTCGGCTTTGGCCAATCCAACCCAACCTACCAATTGACCGCCGCCGACAGCCGCCGCTATGTGCTCCGCAAGAAGCCGCCGGGACGCCTACTGTCCAAGACGGCACACAAGGTCGAGCGCGAGTATCGCATTATCCACGCCCTCGAGAGGACCGACGTACCCGTGCCCAAGGCCTACTGCCTGTGTGAGGACACCTCCGTCCTCGGCACGCCCTTCTATATCATGGAATTCCTCGACGGCCGCATCTTCGAGGACCCCGTGATCCCCAGCGTCCTGCCCGACCACCGCCGCGCCATCTGGGCCGACGCCGTTCGCACCCTGGCCAAGCTGCACCGCATTGATCCGCGCTCCATCGGCCTCGAGAACTTCGGCAAGCCCACGGGCTTCTACAACCGCCAGATCGCCACCTGGCGCTCGGTGTGCGACGCCCAGGCCGCCGTCCGCGACGTCGAGACCCGCGAGACGGTCGGCCCGCTCCCCCACTTCGCTGAGCTCATGGCCTTCTTCTCAGACGAGCGCCAGCAGCCCGCCGACCGCGGCACCCTCATCCACGGCGACTTCAAGATCGACAACCTCGTCTTCCACAAGACAGAGCCCCGCGTGATCGGCATTCTCGAGTACGTTCTCGTTCTTCTGCAGCTTGCATTCCCTGTCCCCACCCCCACCCCCTCACAGCCTGAACCCGCCAACTAGGCCCCCCAAAACTAACACCCCTCCAGCTGGGAAATGTCCACAATAGGCCACCCCCTCTCCGACATCTCCAACCTCCTCACCCCCTACTTCACCGCGCGCCTCGACCCACGCCGCTCCGTGAACGTCCACCCCGGCTTCCTCCCGCGCGCCACGCGCGGCCTGCCCGCCCCCGACGAGATCACGACCCTCTACTTCAGCGTCGCCGCCGCCCCCTCCCCCAGCAACCCCCCACCCACCACCTCCCTCGAACTCACCCTCCACCACCACAACCACTCCCACTCCACCCACCTCAACCACCACCACTCCCACCACCACTCCAACCACCGCCACAGCCACAGCACCGAAAACCCCGACAAGCGCCGCGAGCTGCAGTGGGCGCAGGCCTTCAACATCTTCCGCCTGGCCGCCATCTGCCAGGGGATTGCGGCGCGGCAGGCCGGGCGGCAGGCGAGCAGCGAGCAGGCGCGGCGGTATGGCGACGCGCGCGCGCCGCTGGCCGAGTTTGCGTGGGAGTTGGTGCAGAGTGCGAGGGGGGAGGGGCGGCATGTAGGGTCTGGGGGTGGTGGGCGTAGGGGTGGGGAGGATGGTAAGGAGGATGAGGGGGAGAGTGAGGGTGAGGGGGGTGAGGATGATGATGGGGGCAATGGCGGTGGCGGTGGCGGTGGTGGTGGTAGTGGTGGGCAGGGGCATGGAGGGGGTGGAGGAGGTGGTGGAAGTGGGAGTGGGGGAGGAGAAGGGGCGAAGGGGAGGCAGTCGAAGTTGTGATTGTCGTGATCATGGTCTCTATTTGTCTATGTTTATACGTTTGTTCATATGGCTTTTGGTTTTCGTGTTTCCCATCGTGTGTGTGTTTGTGGTGTGGTGGTGAAGAGAAAAGGACGGCAAGCATGAGATGTGTGGCAAAGAGCATAACAGAGCAGAACAGAGCATATATACTAGATCTGGCCCATGAAACATGTTGAAGCATGACCTGCGAGGACATGATGTCAGGTTTGATCCAGACGCGAACCATTACCCACCTTCTGGATTTTGTTAATACTTTTATAACCATTCATAAATAAACCTTGAATCATTCTCATTTGTTTACACACTCAAATGCTCCCCTGAACTCCATAGTTAGCCAAATTTGTTTCTGCTGATTAGTAACTGCATCACATCACGGCACACACACACACACACACGGCAACGTGACTCGCTATGTATTTCCCGCTCATCATAAACTACCTAACTAGATAGAAAGGTACGGCGCGGTGCCCCTTCGCTGCGAAACTCAAAGCAGAAATCAAGAGCTAGATAGATCCATGTATGCTGAGCGGTGTGTTGTTCCCTGTCCGTCCCTTGCGTGCCCCATCCGCCCGTCCACCTTATCCACCTACCCCTATCTGAACCATGACGATCCATCGAAGCGAAGCCCAGTAGGGTGGTTCAATGAACGGGAAGGGACGCGC
This sequence comes from Chaetomium tenue, assembly GCF_020726465.1. Lineage (NCBI taxonomy): Eukaryota > Fungi > Ascomycota > Sordariomycetes > Sordariales > Chaetomiaceae > Chaetomium > Chaetomium tenue. Next base: position 2,035,888 of record NW_027117333.1, on the reverse strand, counting down.
GCTGCCACCCATCATCTCGAAACAACCCAAAACAGCCATCAGTCCAGGCCGACCGCTACTGTGCTTTTCTCCTTGTTACTTTTCTCCCGTACTGTTGCGCCTCCCCAGGCCGCCATGCGTAGAACGGCAGCTAGGTTCCGAGAGCGAGCAAAGAACGAGAGGCGAATCGAAAAAAAAGAAGAAAAAAAACTCCACCACCACACACCCATCCAGGCTCCGAGAGCCCGGCGCTCCATTGCCTCCCTGTTTGCCCAATCTGAACCGAATCGAACCGTCCCAGCCCGTAAAAACGCCCATGTCAAAACGCCGACTCCGCGTCGTAGCCCATCCGTGCCATTCTTGGGTAACCGCCGAATCCACCATCCACCGAACCCCAAGCGTAAAAGGGGAAAAAAAGCGCCCCTCCAACCAGGAAAAAACAGACGCTCTATAGTGAGATGCGGTACCATGCATTCATGTCGTGAACGGAGAGGCATGAAAAGGGAAAACTAGGACAAAAGAGATAGGAAAAGATGAAGAAAGTGGCCGAAGGGCAAGGGCCAGGCTGTTGCCCCATGGCCGAACGAAAAGAGTGGTGTGTATTATTATTAAGGGAGAGAGTTTTCCGGACCAGGAATCTCTGTATCCCCGTCCTCGGAAGGATCCGTGGTGTTGTTATTGCGGCCGGGCTGTCGTATGAAATTTGCGCCATCCCACGCCACCCAGTTCCCGCTTTGGGTTCGGCGGGAGAATCTCGCGTGTGGTGGTGGCGGCCTACTCGAGGTCGGTGCTGGATTTGGGATTTGCGAGGCACTCGGGGTCCTCCCCATAGACGAGGACTGTGACGTGGAGGGACGGTTCTACTCCTGTACCACGTTGCTGTTCCCCCATCTCATCCCTGGGTTTTGCGGTGTCAGGAGACCCCCGCCCGAAATTTGTAGGCCCGAGTATCCTCTCAACAGATTGTCGGGACTCTCCTCATTCCAAAAATGTTCGTGCTCTTGCATCCATCGTCTCACTCGGCTGCTCACCTCAGGCCTGGGCGACGCCGCCCTTGGCGTCGCGGCAAGCGTCTGTCGTAAGTTCCGGATGCTCTGCTACTGCATCTGGCTCTCTGCACCGCTAGTAGTGGTGGGAGCCCCGCTGCTGTTGCCGGCCGCGTTTTCAAAGCTCGGCGTGCTGAGCGGGGGGAGTTGATGAGAGAACGGGGGTTGCGGGACGTTACCAAAGGCCAGGTTAGGATAATAGGCCTGGTTATTCGCCGAAAGCATTTGCAAATGCGCTGCGGAGGGCGTCGGGTTATTGGGGGAGCTCGGCGTCAAACTCGGCATGGGCGATTCGGGCTGAGGAACGGCGTGGGACGGATGCCCGGAATCGACGGGGTTGTAGAACATGGGCGGGCCGCTCGGCATCGATGACTGTCTCTCCATGTACCGTGTCAGCAGCTGCCGATCCGATTCTGCTCGCAAACCGAGCCCGGGTGGATTGTGAGGGGCCATTACACGTTCACGACTCGAGACCTGATATCCGGACGGCGTCGCTCTAAGCGGCCCGCCCATAAACATGCCGGCCGGGTGGGAGGGGTGAAAGCTGCTATGACGAACACGCGTTCTCCTCCGGCCCTCGGCCTCGGAAGGGGGGGACCTCCGTTGCGAGGGGCGAGGCGTGATATTGTCCTGGCTTCCCTCCTGCCGGGCCCGGATACGAGCCCTAGTGATGTCCATGGCAGCGTCTATAGCAGCTGCGTCCTGGTGCTCGTGCTGTGCCAACATGCGGAAAATTGATTCGTCACTACGGTATGTTAGCTGAGCCTATCCAAGTACTGAAGGTCGGGGGAGGGGGGTTATGGAATCACCCACGTTGCGGGAGGGGCGTTTCCTTGGGGGATATGGTTTCGCATGCGGATCATGTTATGGAACGCCCGGGCGCCGGGGATAGGCGGGGGCTCCGAAGGCACCTTGTCACGACAGTAGGGACAGCTGTCGGCCTCTTCGAACCATTTTTTAATGCAATGGTCGCCAAAAACATGCTGGCACCTCGGCAAGCGCAGAGGAGCTTCGATAACGCCCTCCGGGCTGGTCTGACCGAAGTCGTTGTAGCAGATGACGCATGCTGCGGAGACGGGTTAGCACCAAGAGGGACGCTCGGATAAATAGGGCAAGGGTGGCTTACTTCGCTCCGTCGCGGGGAGGGTTTCCAAGGTCACGCTCTGCAACGAGGAGAGGGCCTTTCTGGATGCCACGCGTTTGTTAGACAACTGTCCCCGCAGGAGTTGGGTGGCGCGGATGTGGTCTTCGGCCACGAGAGCGCGAAAGTGGGCGGGGTTGCCGCCGAACTCGTCAATGTAGCGCAACATCTGCTCCTCCTCGTCCGCCGACGACCCCGGTTCCTCGTCGCTATCGTGGTCTGTCAGTCGCAGACGTCGTGCAATAGCCTGGCGGCGGCGGGAGGTGATAGTCGCCAAACTAGGATTCGGCGGTATGACTGACTGGCCACGACTAGGCGCAGCGTTGGGAGTGGTAATTCTGTAACCGTTGCCGCGATTGTTATAGTCCACGTTTGGATACTCGGACGGAAGAGGGAGCTGGACATTTGGGGTAGCGGCAGCGGGGGCGGCCGCAGCCGGGGCGTCAGCCGAAGTGGTGACGTTAGGCGGGCTCGGTTCTCGAGAGCTTGACGCGGCCTGGGTATTTGACTGCGAACTGGATGAAGGTTGGTTCGAGTTCGAGTTCGAGTTCGGATTCAAAGCCGGCAATGTGAAGCCCCGCCTGTCCGGAGGAGGCGCACCTGGATCGGAACTCATGGCAACGGGCGTGGGGTGTGAGTCGAGGGCTTGACTATGCTGGCTTGGCTGGTGGTTCTCATCCGCGTGGTCCTGTCTGTTCGGCTGGTCGTTGGAGAGTTGCGGAGGGGCGGGGAGGGATACTGAGGAGCGCTGGTAGGTTGCAGGGCGATGAAATGCCGAGTAGCCGAGGGGTGTGTAGGGTCCGTAATAGGGAGAGAATTGCTGGTTTGGGTTTGAGAGAGGTTGCACAACACCAGACCCGCTCCCGGAACCGCCAAAATGCGAATCGGTGGCTGGTGGCCTAGACTGCGGGAATTGGGCGGTCTGGGTGTCGAATTGGTTCACAAAAAAGGTATGCTGAGCCAGCAACCGATTCCGAGTCAGCCACCGATCCTGCTGGTTGTTCTGATTTTGTAACCACGCAGCGTTGGCGGCGTGCACCGGGTCGTAGTGGGAGGAGTGATGTGAGAGATGCGAGTGGGATTGTGAGTGTGAGTGTGAGGGTGCATAGGGTTGCGGGTAGGGGAGGGTAGGTGGTTGAATAGGTGGAAGTTGCTGCTGCGGCTGAGATTGCGATTGTGTTTGTGGTTGAGATGAAGGAGGCTGAGACTGAGGCTGCGTTTGAGGGCCCGGATGGGTTTGCTGCTGCTGCTGCTGTTGTTGTTGGTGCTGGTGCTGTTGGTGCTGGTGCTCTTGCCCGTGGCTTCCACCCACTGGTGACGAGTGAAATGCTCGGTTCTGAGGGCCCGCATCAGAGGAGGGGTGCCCTGTGTGTGACAGCTGGGACAAGTGCGGCAGTTGGTGCGCCATAGGGTGGAATCCCGGGGCAAAGTGCGGAGGAGGAAGGCCTGGCCCGTGGTGTTGTTGCTGATTGCAGAAATACGGGTACCCCTGATGCTGCGGCAGCCCGTGGAAACTTGAGCCTTGGGTCGAGCCTGCCGTATCGGGCTGGTGCATTAGATAGTCCATCTGGTCGAGGGCAGCCATGGTGCCTGCCTTGCCTGTATGACTGACGTGGGTCTGGAATTTCAGGTTTGTTCTCCGAGTGAATCCGATCTCTTTCTTCCACTTGTTGGGCCCAGTGATCGAAGAATACGAACGCCTTCAGAAATCACTAGCAATCCACTGTGAATACAGCGATCAACGCCCAGCAAGCACCCAATAATCCCGCCAAACCGATGTTCGGCTCCTGGCACAAGTAATTCACCTTGGCTCTCTGCAGAAACCTGAGTGGCGGTGAGTTGTTGCCGTCCTCAACTCCTCTCCTCTCTTTCAGCAGCAGTCCCCAAAGGCGTGAAGGTTGGCCAGAGCTGCGGCCTCTCTGTGCGTGTTGTTGCTGCTGCTGCTTCTGCTTCCACCTCCTCTTGTTACCCCCAATCGTATTTGCTCGTGGTCTTTCTGTCCTCTTCCTATGACTTCGAATGGACAAGGCGAATTGTCCCGATCAAACAAGTCGACGTCCGGGTCGGTCCTTTCCCAGCCTGGTGGTTTCTTTGTGGGAGGCTACTTTCTTTTCATAGCCTAGACGCAACGGCGGAGGTTGGCTCGACAAATCCTGGAATGGGTGGCCGGTCGAGTACAGAGTCTGAGAGTGAAAGCGCTCGTATTGCTGAGAGGTGAGGTTTGACGTTGGGGGGTCAGGGTGGCAACCGTTGCATCCGCTCGCCCAGCCGAGGGGTTGTTAGTTCCCCGATCTGCCGCCAGAGAGCTGAAGCAGCCTGTGCCACCGGCTCAAATAACACCTAGGAATAAGACCAAACGACCAAGATCGTTTGCGTCCTCATTCAACCCGGCCCTTTCTCGCGGCTCTTGCAGCCGGCTTCACTCGGCACTCTTGTGTTTCAGCGTGGGTTTCGATCAGTCGACGTGGGGACGGTGGTAACTAATGACGACCGGAGCGATAAGATACGGCCAGTCGTGGGAGGCGGGGCGTGCTGCAGGGGATGTTGCTTGGCGAGGACAACGATGTGGTGTTTGGAGAGAGCAGAGTGTCAGGGAGCGGAAAGGAGGGGAAGGGAGGAGCAGAGACGGCGGGCTGGGGATGGCGTCGGTTTTGTATCATCGAGCAACCGGAAAAGCATGGGGGTGAGGGGGGGGGCCAGGGCGGAGCAAAGCAAGGCGCCTCACAATCAGGCCCTGTTCACGGTCAGGTCAACTGAGTCGCAACAAGTCACCAAGGTTCCCCCCAGGGAAAAGGCCAGCTCACTTCGGGCCACAGACAACCCAAAGAGTGCAGCCACTAATGTGAATTACTCGGAGCGCTCCATAAATACAGCTAGAGGGATCCTCGCAGGTCTCGCATCGCTTGCTGGGGGGGTACTTTGTTGGGCCGTGGGCTGCGGCGTCTGTGGGGAATGCAACGAACGAGCCAGTTGCAGGAGTGCGGCTTGTGGGATGTGTGAGAGCTCAAAGACGGCGTCACTAACCGGGATATGTAACCTGGCGCTCTCTCTGTCCCAAGTCATGTATCTTACGAAAACCGGCTTAGGCCAAGACGAAAGCGGCCAGAGGAGGAGAAGGCAACGGAATGCAATAACTAACTAACCAACCCTGTACCGTCTCGGCGTCCGTGTGTACTGTGTAAGGTCCACGCAGGTAACAAAGCACTCAACACCGAACCCCCTGCTAGACGCCCCTCGAGATGCTGGCAGCTACTCCCGTCTCAGCCGACATCCCCGACGCCAACGTGATGTGATTGATGGTGGGGGGAAGAGGCGGGGGGGAAGAGGGCCCAGGCCTGGGCAGATATGGTATTTACCGTATTTGCGCAAAACCCCAACCATCATTCATTACCCGATTGCTCACTCCGCTTTCTCCGTCCGCCTTCAGCCATGAATCATCATGCCCAAGCGACATGAGCTGGGTCTCCCTGCGTTGTGGACCACAGACCACAATCAAACCAAAAGAGGCAGGGAGATGTTGGGGCCGCTCAGATTAAGTGCCGTTGCCCGACGCCTTTGGGCGTTTGCACCCACGCACATTCACACTTTTCTGACCAGTCCTGCTTCGCTGCTTCGTACATCAGGTTGCTTGGGCTTCGCTTCACAGCGACTTACATGGTTGCAGCCCGGAACGTGCCACTTGCCAACCTGCAAATCTTGGTCAAGGGCTGCATCCTGTCGGATTGGACGCTCGCCGTGCGTTGGCCGGGAGGGGAAATCCCCAGAGGCGCCGGGATGCAACGGGTATTTTTGCGCCTTTGTGTGTCTGAGAAGCAACCGGACGAGAATGGGCCCTGCTGGTACTTACATACAAGTATGTACAAGCCATACAGACCTTGATGCTGTGAGGTGGCGCCCCAAGGACGGCGGTTCCGTGGCTGCGACGTCTGGAATGGAAGGCCAAGCGCCGTATATAGGCTAGGAGTAAGGAATGCCTGCTTCCGACGCCCGCGGGCTCCCCTGTGTCTGCGGCGCATCAACCCAAAACCCGCCAGCCATCATGCTGTGTTTTGCTGGAGCCGGTATTTCATAATCTGTCATGCGCCTGTGTCGGCTTGGAACAGCGTGGGACACAGGCGGCGAATGTGGGCTGCTGACGGAAAGACAAGTAATAATTTGGGCTGGCGCCACGCACCGGCAGGCCGTCGGACTTTGAGCCGTTTTGCGTGCGTCTTCCGGGTGTTCCGTCTGTTTGTTCGCCTGAGGTTGTGGATTCTTGAACGAGGCAGGTAAAATAAAAAGTAAGACAATTATTACACCCACCGAAATCCCTTGTCTGCTTGTGTATTGTAAAGACCCGCGACCGGCAAATGCGCCTTCCTCGTACGTGCTGTTTGCTCTCAGGCTCCCGCGCGCCCTTGCCCAGCAGTCCACTCCTCGGAAAGAGGGCCTGAGGCAACTTCAAGTTGAGCCACTGCCTTGCCTGCCCCATTAGGCCCCGTCCCGATCCCTTTGGTTATCATGACTCAAACTAATTTTTCCGAGGAAAAACGCTTTCAGAACCTGGAAGGAACTCTCCCGAAATGGAGTATTCAATTCATTCCCGACCACCCCTCTGATCGAGTGCAAAGCCCCAACTCGGAAAAGAGATAACTGCGTATATCTTCGCCTCCTCTTCCGGCCTTTCCGTTCCCTCTTCCCCTGGGGCCATCAGCAAAGCTCGGCAAGCAGATTACACCGATTTGTCTTCGTGGACGAACGAATACGCCGATGCCTGCGGGGCGTTGTTGTCCTCTTATTCGATGGATCAACGTTTCCAACGCAACCCGGCGTGACCAAGACTAACTAATCATTCATCCGCCTCGCCGAGGTCGGGTGATTTTATTCCTTCTAGGTTGTCAGTGTCTCCCTGATATCTCCCTGATAATTTCAAGGCTCGAAGCAACCTTATCACGGTCTGATCGACTCTCACCGAGGCTCTGGATGTTCGCATCTCCCCCTCTGACGCTGCCCTATTCCAGCCGTGGCTTTGGCTTACACAAGACAGGACATGGAGGGTCCTTGTTCAAGCCCACGCTCTTATTGGCTCACGCACTGTCAGGAGAGACTCTGATTCGCTCAAAAGCACTCAGTATCCTGGCGCTGATCACCCCTTCCCCCAAACGGCGATGCGCTCAGCTCAAAACGGTTTCGATAATGACGACGACAACTTTCTGCAAAGTACATTTGAGGCTCTGCTCGAACGAAGCGGAAATGGATGCAAAGGGCACCCGCCAGAGTAAAGCCAAAATTGGGTGGGAGGATCAGAGTCCCAAACCGTAACCACGGATGCCCGAGCCGTCGATGGAGCGCTGTGCTGCGCTGATTTGTTTGATGCTCACCCGACGTTACCCCTCTCTCTGCGTTTAACGGGCCTAGAACAACCGGACCAGGGAAACTTCTCGGTGGGCCAAACCCTCCGGGCGAACAGGCATTATTTGGGCCATGGTGCCATTGGCAAGCCAAATGACCAGAGCGCAACGTCGTTATGTCGTGAACATGACTGTTCACAATAAAAAGGGAAGCTACATACTGTCCTCCACCTTGCTCGCTAATTTAGCTCGGCCGGCTGCCCGACGCCGCGTTTGAACCAACACTGCCACCAAAGCCCATTTCAGACAGATCGCCTTGCTGGAGCCAAGTGTTGAAAAGTTTTAGCTGGCCCGCCATCAGCCGGCCTGCTCGCTGCTCAACCCCTCGCCAGCCACGAATCCACTCTCACCACTCAAGCCTGGGCGAGCACAGCAGGTTGGATGGCACACTCTGACCGGGCGTAATTACGCACGCCGATGATGGGCCACGCTGGCTGACTCGCCAACTTCGGGGCCCAACGCAAGGTCATGAATGCCGAGCGCCAAACGAAAAACCCATGCTGTCCTATTTGGTCCTTGAACGGTTACCGACGTCGCACTACCGCTTGCCACCCATCACGGACCTGCAAATAGTCTCGGGAAAAGTTATATATCGCACCGTAGCGTCCCTTGTGCCCCAGCAAACCCACGGCCAGGCCCTGCCCTCCTCGCGCACCTCGTTGTCTTCGCCACTGCCCGTCGCCCGCTCACCGCACCCCGCAGCAAGTCGCGCATCTCCGCCAACGAAAACGGGCCGCCAGCCGCGGGGCCCGGGATCTCGCTCCTGTTTTAGTCTTGGTTTGCATAAAACGATGTGTCCAGCAAAAAGAGAGAGAAAAAGAAGAAGAAAAAACCGATGCCAGGGATCCAGCACTCGAGATGGCAGGGTGGCAGGGTGGTTGCAGCCTGGCCGTTTCTTCCGGCCTCCATCATTCAGTGGGCGCCAACTTGACGAAATTGGCCCGCAAGAAACGACATGCCCGACGCAAGTGCCCCATGTCGCGTCACAAAACGGATCACAGTTTGCTGTCGGGGCCCTTTTGCGCGCCTCATTCCAAGTGCCCAAAAATGGCACTGCCGTCGAATAATAATAGACCAGCATGTTTTGTTGGGTTTCAGGTGCTGTACCTAACCTCCTAACCTAGGTGTACCTTGCTGACACGGACCAACGAATCCGGTCGACTTGCCGTCTTCGGCCCATTCGGCGGTAATAAGTGGGGTCCATCGGTGACCCACCGCCCCCGAACGGAGCCGGGTCCGGAAGTGTAGGTGGCAGGCGAAAGAGCATCAAATCATCTCCCGATTGAGAACCTGACGCCGTCGATCTGCACGTTGGCCGGAAGCCCGAAGAATGCAGGTAACGTTAACTACGAAGTACCGGCAATATGTTCTGGCCTTGTGGGTAGAATTGCTGGTGTTGCTTCTCCCGGACCATTTCGCCTAATCAGGGAATCCAATGATAGTCCTCGCCCTGAAAACCTATTGAGTGTAATTGCTTGCATCGCCTTTCGGCTCATTCTGCGGTTTCTGGAATTGCCATCTCCGCGACGGCCAGACACAGGTTTGCCTCGGTCATCTGTCCATGATCGAGGGCCTGGGTGTGCCCGATTGCTCAATTCCATCTACGGTAAACCAACCCAGTTTACACCGATTATTTCCTCCGTAATTTGCAAACGAGTAACCGTGTGCTATCATTAGGTCACTGGCCGATGTGAATTCCATAAGTTCTGTTATTATCAATATCGGGACATTAATCAGAACAGACATCTGAGGAGCAAGTCGCAATCTAGACAGCCGCTTCACAATGTGCCGCTGTCAGGGGACTCAACGTCTGTTCTTCTGAATTAGAAATAGTGTTTATTAATAAACATCCATGAAACCACCCCCTTTTCCATCCTCAGATATCAACACAACCACGTTCTCCTCGACCATCACCTCATCTTGCTAGTGGGGTGAAATCAACCCGACATCGTCCGTGCCACCCATTCATCAGCCCTACCGCAAAACCAACCCACGAACAAGCACAGACAACGTCTCTACCCGGCCTAGGCCTGTCCGACTCGCGTGTTCCAGCCTAGCCTAATATTGACTTGAACCCAAAACAACTAGGCCTCGGTCGTCAAGCCTGCCGGCAAGTACACAGTATTACCCGGGCCTTTCGTTCACCAAGGTAACAAACGGGAACTACACCGGGTCATGAGGTCCGTCGCTATGACGGTCAGATACAACAGTGTTCCCCTTCCTTGGTCATTTTCCCCGCCGTCTTCGTCCCTTCCCCCCTCTCTTCCACATGTGAATCGTAACAATGACGGGATTACGTCATGTCATGACGGAGAGCTCTCGATGTCAATCGAGGTCAGCAGGTATTCTCCGAGTCGTACCGTCGTCTAGGCGCAGAGCGAAGACGTCAACAGAAGGACCGTGATCGCGGGGAAGAAGGGGGAATGACTCGACGAAATCACCGAAAACCGGAAATTCGAAAATCGAAGCCGATCAAACTCTGATGGACACGGTGGAACTTATCTTCATATCGGCTACTTCGTTGAGAGACAGAGTATGAAAGATCTTCCCCAGGAAAAGGAAGTACCAAACTGGAACTGCTCCGTCGTAAACCTAGTAGTATTTTACCAGATTGTCTACGTGCGTTGTGAAAGCCCCCCGACGGACCGTCGATGGAGATGAGGTTATCTGACGGCTCTCCTGATCAACTATGCAAGAGACAGAGATACCCGCCGGGAAAAAAGTCCACGAAAAATCCGCGCACAACAGACGTGGCCAGGGATGAAGAAAGTGCCGTTGAAGAGGAAAGTGCCAGGGCTTATCTACGTAGCTGAAAGCTTACTACAGCAAGTCAGGCTCCGAGATGAAGTAAGGACTTGTTGATGGTTCTCAGAGCTCAGTGGGAAAGGGCTGGAAGACCAGGATGCAAGTTTACCTAGATATGTGTGTGTAAATACGGGGGCTGTTGACACTCCCAGCTCTCGAGCATCTCGAACCAAGTATCACAAGATCCATATCTGAAACGCACGGATTCCTATTGCTGCCTTGGCCTCCGGTCTCATTTCACTGCTCCTAGCACTACTGACCACCGCGGATACTGCATCTCATCTCAACAACTACCACTCCGCACCCTCTACCATCCCCACCACAACCACCCTCCCCCTACCCCCCCGCGCCATCCACCTCCCCAGCAAGAGAAGGGGAAAGAGCAAGAAGACCAGACTCACTTCCTAACAAGCCTGTACTTCCCGCCCACGACCTCCATCTCCCCCCCCGCAACCTTCTCCCCCAAGAAGTCCTGCAGCTCCTCGTTGCTCCAGGGGAACCCGTCGGCGATCAGCACTTTCATCATCATGGCCATCTGGGCCAGGGGCATGCTGGTGCTGGCGTTGGTCAGCATGCCCTGGATGTAGCGCCAGTACATGTCGCGGCGCTCGCGCTCCTTGGCCGACATGCCCTGGTTGGCCGCCGCAGCCGCCGCCGTCGCTGTGGTGGATTCTTCGTCCATGGGCTGCTCGGCTGCGGCATCTGATGCGGCAGCGCCGGTGGCGGGTTCACTGAGCGTCTCCGCGACGACGTAGGTGTTGCTGTTTGCGGCGCCCGCCACGCGGCGGAGGACGCCCTTGCCAGCCCAGAACTGCAGCGCGGCCGTGATGAGATCCTCGTCCATCTGCAGCTGCTCATACAGCTCCTCAACCGACTTCTGCACCGCGCCGCCAGCACCATCACCACCCTCCTGAAAAGCGTACACGACGGTCGCCTCGACAGGGCTGCAATCTACCGTAACCGTGCGATCGTCCAGCTCAATCTCGACCCTCGCCTGGCCCAGCTGGTTAAGCCAGGTCAGCTTCCGTCGCGACTTGAGTCCTTCATACCCGGCCTCATATCGCTCCTGCTGCTGGATCACGACCGCAGGGAGCAGGAAATGCTCCCTCTCTAAGCCAGGCCAAAAGAGCCTGCTCAGGATGCTCGCGTGATATTCGATACCGTCCCTGACCCCCAATTCCACTTCCCCAACGCTCTCCATTTCCCTTAGACTCTCTCTGCCCACTCTATCCCTCCGCTTCGAGATCCCAGCATCAACCCTCCTCGAATCCACCACATCCCGAATCATCACGTCACAGCCCTGCAAGCTGGCCTCGCCGAACCGCCGCTTCAGCAACTCTAGCACCCTCAGCTCCTGTTCGAACCGCTGCTGCGTCGGGCTGCCATTCGACGACGCCGGCGGCAGTAGCAGCCGCTCGGCGAGCACGGCAGAGAACTCCTTGATGAAGGCATCCTCGCTGCCTAGCGCTGAGATGAGTGTGCCGATAACGTCCTCGCTGCGCCTCGGGCGCTTGTAGTGCGCGCCGGCATCGATGGGATCGGGCAGCCAGGACGGGTCGGCCCAGTCGAGGTCTGCGTCGTCTGAAGAAGGGGCGGCAGCGGCGCCACGGCGGGTCTGTGCCTGGGAAGGGTCGTTGGTGAGGAGGAGGGCGAGCTCGACTAGCTTTTTGGGGAGGGGCTCCGTGGACTTTCTGGGGAGTGGTGGGCGAGCGGGTGTTGTCGGCACTGCTGTGTGGGACGGGGTAGTGTTGTCTCCGAAACCACGGCGGGCTGTTTTGGGCTGGGGAGTTCTGGCCGAGGAGGACCCTGGCGTAGCGAGAACGTCATAATAGTCGACGTGGTCTCTTGTACGTTTCTTGGCCTGACTAGCTTCGTCGCGTTGTTGCCTCCATACCTCCTTGACCTTTCTCGCCGCGCGCATCTCGTCGGGGCTGGCCAGGAGCCCCGCAACAACGACGCGGACAGCATCCTCCCGCTGACACAGATACAACCGCAGGCCAGGCTCAACCCGACTGAGGAGCACTTTGCTGGGGTCGAGAGCATGTAGTGTGCGGATAATGGAGATGTACGTCTGCAAGATCTCAAGCGTGCTACACCCTGGGTGCAGTAGGCGGGTTTGTAACGCACGCGAGAAGCTGTTGGTAAGCTGCTTCCGGCGAGCGGCGGTGGTGATAGTGGCGCGTAAGTCATCGAGCGCCGGGCGGGACGCCGGCCATGCCAGGACGATGTCAAATAATTCCTGAATACGCAAGGCGGCGAGACGGCCGAGGGCGAGGGACTGATACATCTTGAGGTCGGCTAGCGACACCGGTAGTGGCCCTTGAGGGTTACTGGAGACGCAGGCCAACACCTCGAAGCTCAGCCGCGCAAAATGGTTCTCCACCCAGTCGTTCAGCGACATGATACACGGCGATACCGTTGACAACGGCGCTCCTCGTGAAACCGAGTCCATCGTGGCCGAGAATGAGCGTGTGTCCGGTGCCGACCACACACCGGCATAAGCCCCGCTGACAAAACTGGACATCATGGTGTCCATGACCTCTGCAAACAAGACCTGGAACCGCTCGCCAGCCAGGCCTACGTTCTGCAGCTGCTGAACCAGCTCGATTAACCGCTCTCTCGCGGCCTGTACTTTCAAGTCATCAGGCCCCGGTGGCGCGAGTCGGGTTGCCCACCCTCCTCCAACTTCACTGGGAGAAGGGATACCGAGAATAGTCCCCGCAAGGCGTACCAAGACGGCTTTTACGGAACGTATCAGCCCCGCCGACACGGAGCCGCCCACAAGAGCGTGCAAGTCCCGCCGGAAGCGGGCATTCAACATCTCAGCGTCCTTGGCCGCCGCTGGAGCAGCATCAGCGAGACGCGCAAACCCTGATAGTAACTGATGGAGGCCATGAAAGTAGAGCCGTAGCGCGGCCTCAAGCGTCCGGATACTGCTCATAACAATCACCATATGTCTCTCGTAGTAATCCCCCTTCCACTTCCCCCCCGCCGCCCTCCAGCGACGGCCCTGGTTATCCACATTCCCAGTTCCCGCTTCATTATCATCATCACCCCCTGACTCGTCATCACCACCACCACCATCGTCATCAACACACCCGGCCAAAAGGGGGATCACGTGCTGAGCAAAGTGGGCGCGCACCTGACGAACATGCCAAGCCAGGACATCGCCGGTGCGGGTAGCACCGGGCAGCAGTGAGCGGGCGTTGGCGAGGGCAGCAAAAGCCTCGTAGAAGTCACCGTCAGGGGCAGGGCCTGAGACTGGGCCTGACGGGGCGGCAGTAGCGTCTCGACCGCGGCCCCGTCTCTTGCTACTGGGCCATGACTGCTGCTGCTGCGGCTCTGCGGCAAGGATGGAAGTGGTGGTGGTAGCACCAAACGTATCGTCAGCGGTGGCGGACGAGGGGAGGGCGATGTGGGCGGTTACGACGTGCCAGGCGCGATCATAGGCTGCCTGGTCGTCTGTTTCTGCCGCGGGGGGGAACAGTGGCTGTGCGGGTGTTGTCTGGAGGGGCAGCTCAGGGGTACTTCGCCGGAGGGAGTGGTGGTCTGCTGGGGGGTGCCCATGGCTCTGTGACGGGTAGTTTTGTTGTTGGCCGAGGAAGGGCGCTGCGGATACGCCAGACGGCTGTTCGGGCCCTGGGAAAAGGGCACTCGGAGCTGACTGAGGCGTGGGTTGGGTAACATCCGTCTGGAAGACGGACTGGAACACCCTCCGTTGGCGGTCCCGCCATTGGGATGCCACAGCGGCCGGCATGTTGTGCTACCCCTTGACACTCTCCACCAAACCGCTAAACCTCAAGAGTGGTTTCTCTGAGCCGCGCTGGGCGCGTGCTGAGGAAAGCAAGGCTGCCGAGCGTCGTGATGGTTACCAACCGCCCAACTAGAACAACTCGATCAATACCGAGTTACTACCAATGGCAACCTGGAAACAGCCACTTCCCCAACCGGAACTTCTACAGGCCAAAAGATCAGGTCAGGCAGATCTAGCAGACCGGCCAGTAGCTGTCCGGCTCACGGGCACTGAGTGATCTGGGTCGCGCAGACAGGCCGCGACCCGGCAAATCTTGCTTGCAAGCTGCAAGCCGCAAGCACCAGCGTCAAGGGCGGGCGGCTGGAGCGGCGGCCCAGATGGCGACCTTGCTTCCACCCCCGATGACGGGCCTCCGAATGCGGCTTCCAGGTAGCCACTCTACTTCTCAGTACGGAGAGCGCACGTGGTGGTGTGGTGGCGTGCCGGTCGCTTAGGCTCGCTTGTCTGTGTCGTTTTGTTTGTTTGGTCGGCTGTGGCACGGCCCTGGTTCGCCTTAGTCGTGCCGAATAGGACCCCTCCCCCTCCCTAGTACCTGGGAGTCTCGAAGCTTGACTGGAAGGAGTAGCAGGGGTCTGCGTGACGCCAGCGGCGGGAGGATCGCGTTCGGCAAAGGAAAAAAAAGACTGGGGGACCAGGGGAAACTGGCGATTTGTCTGTTAGTTAGAGTGCTGGGGGGGCACGCGCATCTCCCAGATCCTCTAATGTGACGTGGCCGTCCACCGTTTCTGTTTGTTGGAAGCGAAGATAGTGGATTGAGAGCGTCGGGTGCCCGCAATAATTTCGTGGCTTCGGAATGGATGTCTCAATGTGGGAAGGGGTTCTTCGGTGGCACCTTCTGTAGGTCAAGGCGGCGTGCTTCGATGGTCGATGGAAGCTGCGGCCAGGTGACATCCATCCCACTGGGATGCGCCTTCCGTTGCAATGGGTATGTGGTTAGGCGCCCGCAGGATCGAAGATGCACGTGGAAGCGGCCAATAAGAGCGGCCAGCCCTCCAACTCGAACCTTTCAAGTTAGCTGTGGGAGGGTTGTGTGTGGATGGCACCCTGCATTCGATGCATTCGATTCGCGCTTGTTGAGAGTGAAATGATGGTGGTTGTAAAGTGCCAAGAACCGTGAATCAAACAGACGCATCCACCTAGCCGCGGTAACGCGCGCTAGCGGCGCGTGGAAATGAGCGTAAATCCTTCCGCCGCTTGTGCATTTATGCAGGATATTTACACTAGGGACTGTTTAATCGCATAGTCAGATAACCATATTATTCACTTATTCGACCCGAATAGTGAATTCATGAAGGTATTCCCGGCCCCCAACGACACGGCCACCACATGGCTCGACTTGGAACTTTGCAACGCCGCCTGATGAGCCCCACAATCAAGAACGGGTTAACTATTGCGTCCACAGAACACAGTCTTCCAAGGTTCTCTCCATACAAAATAGAGTATTCACCTATTCGTACTTCGTACTCTGCAGTCCTCCCCTCGAGTTCGTTCAGCAAGCGATTGGTTCTTATTCCCGGATTCATTCCCGCTAAAGTTCCAGAGCACTCTGAGCACCCCCGGTCCCGGCAGGCGGCAAGCCCCGGACATCCCCGGCTCCCGGAGACATTTCAGCGGACGTCGAGATTCCAGCCTTACCAGATGCAGTAAACCGGTCGTTGTTGTGAACCCTTGCCTCCGAATCATCGATCGCCATGCCGCTAAAACGGCCGATCTTCGGTGTTTAGCAAAAGCCGACAGGCTCACTGGTTAGTTCATACCTGGGCGGCCATAGTTGCGAGTTAGCACGGCGGCATTCCCGCCCTGAGCCAGCCTGATTCAAAGCACCCGAATGCGACAACTTGTGTATTAGCAAGTGTAATTAGCAAGCGGGAAACTCCAGAAACTGGCACCCCGGAGCAGCCGTGCATTCCACCCACAACGTCTGACCCCCCAACACCCCAACCTTGGCGGGCCATTATGACCATGGATAAGTGGTTGATATCGTCCGTGTCACCCCAGTCTTGTTAGCTTTACCAAGAACATAGTGTCTTGCTAACGGCGGGTTTTACCAGAGCACGCATGGAAGGGCCTGCCGCGCCCACCATTGGCATTAACAAAGTGTATTGGGTTGCCTTGTCTGTTTCAGTCGGAATTGCCTAGATTTGTGTTTCGGGCACATAGCATTTCCCGACGACCCGATAACCGTCAACCCTGGCTTGTGGTTTGACTCCTCCCTTTCCCTGTTTGTTAACGTACATAGTTAATAGCATAAGGCACAGCGAAGGGAACCCACGGTGGTGGTGTTGCGGCACAGCTCGGCATGAGCGAGAGTAACCAACCCCATGGAAGTGTAGCATGGGCATTTTTCCCAGTACGCCGCCGTCAAGTTAGCCGTGATGTCTCACCAATCGTTGCTCAGCCGGTCTCTCTCTGTAAATTGAGGCTTGATGTCCGCTTGCGGCACGGACCTTCCAGAAGACTCGCTTCCTTCCCGCTCGTCAAGAGCCCTTGTTTCGAGTGGCCGCTCTGCCGTGTCATGTTTCAAGAGGGTAGCCCCCCACTTTGGCCGCCTTCGACCATGGCATGCACGGCATGGTATGGCATGGCCGCCGCCTCACCCCGCGTTGTCGCAGTGGAGGAGCGCGTGAATCGAGGCTGTGCATCTGATGAGTGTCCCGCTGGTGCTGTTGCGGTGAGGTTTCGTCGTCGTCCCGTTTCGGATAGAGACGGCGTGTGGCTGCGCAGACCGGACCGGGGACATTTGTTGCTGCCTGCTGCCATTGCTGCCGACCTTCCCCACGCGTCCCGGCCGCTATTCCGTGTCGGTTCGGCTATGCCAGGGATGTTTGAACCGTGCATGGCGTCCTCTTGTGCCGCCCGACGTGGCCCGTCCGGTGGAGTCTTCCGGCTCCGAAACGGAAGCTCCGCCGGTAGCGTCCGGCCTGGGCATCATACCGTGCAAGTTATCGAGATGCTCATTTTGCAACACCACAACGCTGCGATGACGCCCTCTACTGTCAGAAACACAATAAACAGTCAACAAACGCTCAAGGGGAGACATGAACAAATCGTACCAATTTTGCAGCTCAAACTCAACCCGAGCTTCTGTTGCCATCACTCCGCGCTATTCTTCGCAAAAGCATCGTCCGACGTTTGCCAAGCTGTGGGGCCGGCGCGGCGCTCACGTTCCCCCGTCGCCAACCCCAAATGTGAACACACGGGCTTGAATTTCGGGCACTTGGCTGGGGAGGTTTTGGAACCGTGCAGAACCTCGTTCCCGTTCCCAATCAGAAGCTCATTTTTGGTCGGCGATCAATGAACCCCGCCCTGGTTCATTTTGCAGCTGGGCCGTGCACCAGAAGAATCGACCCCTTGCATGGGTGCATCGATCCGAGTCCGTGGGAGTTGTGATTCGATTGACTAACTAACCAACCCGGAGAGGGGTGGTTCCAGCCGCGTGTCAATGAGCCAACCGCAAGGCCCGCCCTAGAAAAACGGCTGAACAGTCTCACCGGTACCCTTTTATCGAGGCGGGGGACGGGATTCGGCGTTGGCGAGAGACATTGGTGCCCGACATGAATCAACTCACGCTGATGCGGAGATTACACGGTGGCTACGCAAGCAGCAATCCAAGTCGAGCTCTGCCGTCGTGATTGTCATGCGAGGACGCCGGACGAGTAGCATCGGTAAACCCTAAAAGTTAATTACTGGGGCAAGCCGTTGCGGCCCGGCGGGATCCCCTCCGGGCGATCTCCGAGCCTCCCCGGAGACAAACAACCTGACGAAGCTGGGGACTGCTTGTGACGTTTGCAACTCGACAGGAAAGCTGTTGATGGCGTGATTCGCTGATCTAATCATCCTCAGCAGTGCTCGAGCGTTGCAGTCGGCCGAAGACTTACAACAACCCCGGCTCCGTGTTTTGAACGTGAATTCACCGACGCGGCACCGGCCCAGCAACTCGGGTTCGGCTACTGGTTCCCGTTTGGCTCTCAGGGGGTTGACATTGTCACCCTACACCCAAACTGTGCGATGACACCCAAAATGTCCAGTGGAGTGGCTGGTTTTCTGTAGCGAGGAGACAATAATGTGGGTCGATATCTCCAGGCCAAGGGTCCATGCCAAGACTTTGCTATTTCCAGCGAGGCTGTGTCGCCCGCACGGCCAACGTTGCGACAGCTGGAAGCCGTGAAATGAAGCGCATGGTTTGAAACTTAATTTTCCGACGATTGGGAGGCGGATTTCAGTCAACAGCATTCTCTCCATCGTCATTGGTGAATGCGACCTACCCCAACCGTGCGGCTCCTCTATGAGCCTCACTTGGTAAGGCGTTGTCAACAATCGTGTTGTCAAAGATTAACCGCATTCGACCATGACAGGGCCCCGGCTATGCTGTCCTCGCGGCCCCGGATCGCCACGGACATCAAGGTGTATCCTTCCACATGACTTGGTTGCACTCTGCCACCTCGCTCGAAATAGTCGGTGAGGAGGGGGGGGGGGGTGGTGGTTTCCAGAGCGTGTGATGGCGTGGGGCGGGAGTGACGTCGTCAAGCCCGGCATGGAAGTTCCTGGCTGCTAACGAGGGCGAATGCCCGGTTTGGGCTTGACAACCTGAATATCACGCACGCCGCAGTGAGATGGGCGGTGCCATGCTGTCCAGATCGGGCCATTGCGACTTTCCGGTTGCCGGCAGGCTGTGTGGTGATGTTCACTCCATAGCCGGGGAGCACACTCAACGAGAGCTAACCAGTTTGTAATTTCGGGGGCCGAGTTTCCGACAGGGCCATCCCACATCCGTGAAGGGAACTTTGCGTAGGATTCGAATTGTATCTCGTGATAGCAGGGCGGCTTGTATCAAGGAGCCCCTTGCGACGGTTCACACGGAGGACAAGTGAGTGTAGGCCGTGTGGGCTGGGGAATCTCGACCAAGCCAACAAGAGGCGCGCTGAGTTCACCACAAACGGGAGAGGACTGTGTGTGGTTGTTGTTGATGCGTGTAATTTGTGAAGGCCGTCCTCGTTGGC
This sequence comes from Chaetomium tenue, assembly GCF_020726465.1. Classification (NCBI taxonomy): domain Eukaryota; kingdom Fungi; phylum Ascomycota; class Sordariomycetes; order Sordariales; family Chaetomiaceae; genus Chaetomium; species Chaetomium tenue. Next base: position 2,016,713 of record NW_027117333.1, on the reverse strand, counting down.
CGAAGCTGCGCCATAAGCGCCAGGCTTCTAGACGCAAGCTCCGTATAGGCCCAGATACTCCAATGGTCGCCCGAGGAGCAAGGCTTCACCCACCTGAAGCTCAGACACTTTGCAGACGCAATGCATCTGCGGTGTATGTGGGAGTGGTGTGAATGGCCAGCCATCGATGAGTGCAGCGCCGTGTTGGGCCGTCGACCAGTGGACATCCTTCGATGCTCAGGCCCAGATGGCTGTGGGCAGAGGTCAGCGATTGGGCGGGTTTGCTTCTATTTCCAAGGCCCGTTAGTAGCCACTTGGCCTGTTTGCCGGTAGGATTGACCCGTTTTCCTGAGATTGGCTATCTGCAGCCGTATGGAAGGATCTCCATGGCGAGGGCCAAGACAGTCGGCGGTCGGTCCCCAAGGGTGTGCCATGAAATCGGGGTTGGGGAACTCGTGATGTTTTTCGTTGAGTCCAGATGATACTCGATGTGGTTGATCTGAGAGCTTACTTTCTTCCTTCTAGTAGTATTTTGCCACAATTATCAGAGCGGGAAGGAGGGATGGCGTTCGGGAAATCGAGATCCGTGTGGGGTTTAGGCGTGAGAGGGAACGGAAAGGGACTCAAACTTGCTCCTTCCGCATTCGAATCCCTCAGATCGTGCTTGGAAGGAGCAAAGCTTAGTTGACTAGGGGTAGATCCATCGTTGCAGGCGACCTCGGGGAATTCGGAAGGGCAGGCTGTGGGGTTCAACCTGGAAGTTTAGTTTGATAATCTGTCGATGTTTGGATACTGTACACTGGACTGGGACCGAGCAAAAGAGAGCCGCGAGGTGAGTCAAATAGGTATCTCGCCTTTGAGGCATCAATAGATAATATACTAGCAGTAGCAAGACTTTATCCCAGCCTGTTCCCCGATGCCCAGTCGTGACGCTATGGTATAAGCGAAAAAAATAAAACGAATGGCAATTTTCGCCCAACATGTGCCTGGTATTTCCCATTCCTTCCATGATGTAAAAACCCAATGTGATCCACCTCCCCAAGTCTAGGAACAGAGCCCCAAGCAAAATAAATACAACTTCCCCAAAAATGAAAGGCAGCCTTGCGGCATTTAAAAAAGGGTTCCATGCTGAAATTTGTACATTGTCCGGCAAGAGGAAGAAAGGAGAAAAAAATGTCGTCGGAGTGGATCGTCGTAGTCGGAGGCGAAGTCGCCTCGAGTCGAAGGAAGAGAGATGTTGAATAGTAGTCGTAGCGTAGAGTTCCACCACCCACCACCGTTTAGCTGGAGCCCTTCTTTTTGCACTTGTCGTGGAGAAGGTGCCCGTTCCTGGCCGTCGTCCGTGTGAATTCAGCTCCGCAGTTCGGACATGTCGCCTTCGCCGCCTGTCCCGACTTTTCCCGTTGGTGCCGGAGGAGGTTGCTAAAGGTCGAGAACTGTCGCCCGTTGCAGCCGTGCTCCCAGCACTGCGGCTTTGGCCGGCTGTGCACCACTCGGACTTGCCCGCTCGTGTCCTGGGGACCTGGCGGGATAATGGGTGGAACTGGGTACATCCCGAGGCTTGGGTCTTGCACGAGTGGCCTACTGCGTCGAGGTTAGCGCTTTGAAATTCCCTGAACCGCGAAGGGGTGGAAACATACCCATAGTGGGACGGCAGGCTTGGGCCCGTCGATGGCGGGTACGAGTAATCGGGCATATAAGATTGCGGAGGGTACGAGTTTGTGAACATGGCCGCCTGGTTCTGGTCCTGGAGCGGTGGCGAGAAAGGGGGCAGGTAATGCGGTGCTGATGGTTCGGCGAGTAGGGAGATTTGCGAGGGTGCGGTCGTGTACACGGGCATGCTCGACGCGCCAGTCGTCATGTCGGATAGGGTTACGGGCGGCGAGTAGACTGAAGAACCGCTGTCCGTCCTCCTGCCGCGGACCTGCATCTTGGAGTTGTGCCTTGCTTGGTCTCGTTGCCGTTTTAGTTCCCTTTGCTCCGCGGTGAGGTTCGTCCGAGGGGGGCTTGATGTGACGGATCGTGATCCACTTGGCGGGGTGAGGCTGGCGTCTGAACCGTAAGGGCCGAGATCATGGGGGGGCATGAGCCCGTTGTTAGATTCCATCACTGTCACTAGTAAGCACGGAGCCTGTCCTAAGGGGTGCGGAAGCGCGGCGGCATACCTGGCCAGGTAAATGATGATCGTGCGCCCATGGTAAATGTCGGGTCGTACGAAACGGCAACGGTACTGTTCTAGAGGTTAGCAGGTGTCGAGAGAAGGGTGGTTGCCCGTAGCCCGAGGACCGAGCGTGAGGTTCGTACCTCATAGCTTCTGTCTCGATAGAGGGCAGCGGAGGCGATGATGCTGATGCCCCGATCTGGTCGTGCGCAGGTTGTAACCTGAGGATCGGTGCGCCTTGGGATTGTGACTGCTCCGATTCGAACCACTCGGCGTCCGAGGCCACCGCTTCGGATGACAGAGGCGGAAAGGGTGTTTGGTGTTGAGTGAGGGGAGTGGACAGGTAGCCCGGCGAGTGGGACAGGCTCGGACTTAAGTATGCGGGTGAGGCTAACCCCCGGGAGGACGAAGGTCTGCTGGTGGTATAAGACCCGGTCTCGAATGATGTCGACTCGGCAAGATGTAGGTTCTGTAATAACCCTTCGGTGGTTGATACTCCACTACCGGCTCTCGATCTGGGTGTGTGTGAGTAAGTGTCGTCGAAGCCTTGGCTTGAGTATGTCGGGTCCATCTTCTTCCTCGAAGGGGGTGGTGTGTGTGTGTGTGATGATGGACTGGGAAGACTTGAACGAACAGGTACATACGCTGACTGTCTAAGTTATGTCGGTGATGTCGTTGACGAAGGCGCGCGACGGCTTATATGAAGTGAAGAAAGGTAGGCGATGGGCCGTGTTGAGGCGGCGACCAGGTAGCAAGATTTCCTCGACGCCGTAGATCTATCTTTGGGGTAGCTTGAATGTCAAATGCACCTCAGCCTCAAAGGTCGTGGAGAAGGGCCCGGACGAGCTAAGCTTATAAGTTCAGAGAGGCAGGGCAGTACATCCCCACATCATGGTGGTGCCGTGGGCGCATGGGGAGGGGGGCCTGGTCAGGGCAAGAGCACCGTTAGCTGGGGGTGATTTAGAGTGTGTATGGCCGGCAAGGAACATGCATGTAAGTGGACAACAAGAGGAGCAGGCCCGCGACAGGGATTGTACCGACCAGGGTCTTGGACTGGGCATTGTAACGGGGGGGGAGGGGGGTGTCCATGGCCACCCACAAGGGGGAGTCCCACGCCCCCTCCCGACCCATTCGCCAACAGGACACCCACCCCCATGGATGGTTTGGGCCGGGTCAACGGCCTTACCGGGGACAATTAACAATGTTAGGTTGGCCATGGAGAAACAGCGTTACTCCGCAGACGGCAGCTTGTTGTTTCTTGGATATCGATCGAGGTATGTGGAAAGCCGTCGCGCAACAGAAGCAACGGTGCATAGGTATGTACCACTGTGTAGAAACCCGCTGCGTACCCACCAGGGGTGTCTCCCTTTCGACTCTCGGGATGTCACTTTTCTCGTGAAGCAGGACCGTGTTGGCTGATTGGATGCTGTCCTGAGCAGCAGCAGGAGGAGGAACATGAGCGAGGCCGGCGGAGCGGCGGGGGCGAAACGACCGTGGCTGCTCTTAGGCTACAGCATTTCTCACGCTCGCCTGTGGACTTGTGGACAGCTGCGCCGCTCGCTGTGCTTGGGAACTGGTGAAGTCAAATGTGCCGTGGCCGAACAGGGACCCGGAACAGGCGTGTGGGCAGAAGCGGTAAGGAGCCTTTGGGTGCCACTTCAACCTACCCATGCCCCCCTGTGTCCCACGCACGCCACGCAGAGCGCGGCTCACGCTTCCGAAGGTTTGCCGCAAGCCATGATGGGCGTTTCCAGATAGACGCGCAGTATTGACCTGTCAGCAGGAGTAGCCGACTTATCGCGGCTGTTTGTTGCTCCTGCGCGGCTGGCGTTTGTTCACCACGTTGCTTTCTTGCTGGTTCCCAAGATCCATGACACCCTCTCCCAACTGCGCGGAAACCTGCAGGACTTCTTCGAACAGGGGGTAAACCGACAAGTGCGAACCTTTGGGGGCAACCGCATAACGGGGCAGGATCAGACGATAGCGGGGTCACTCAACAAGTTAGGGGGGGGAGGGTGGTCGAAAGAACCCTCGGAAACTTTCAGGTTTTGGTGAACACATGAAGTGACTTTATGATAGTTGTACTGTGTAAGTGCAAAATCGTTGATGATGTTGACGTCGTAAACTCTTCTACATGTGCGAAATCCCATTGAGGCGTGAATAAAAACTAGAATTGGTGACTTTTCACCCAAAGCGGGCAAGAGCATGGGCGCCACTGCGGGAACGGAACCTGGAAGGCAAACAATCGAGGTGACCGGTTGTGGAGAGATGAAGCCGCCAGATTGACGCGGTCGAAGGATGCTGAACCCTGTTGTCGGGTCGGGGTACTCTTGCCCGCTTAACCCCATTGCTTCATTCAGCTGTTATGTCGTTATCTTATCGGAAACCCCCCCGCAAATCAATACCTCAGGAAAAAGAAGAAGAAGAAGCACGGGCCAGCGCGGCAAGCCAAGCTCGGCAAAGCTTCCATCTTGTTGGGCGGTTGGGCGAGGTGCCGGACCTAACAAATGAGGCCCGCAAGCCTCTCTTTGCCGGGTGGTGGGCAGGTAGGCGCAGCTAGGCCACCACTTTTCGCAAGGCTTTTATTTCCGGGGGGGGTTTTGGCGCGCTACGATGATTGATGAGACGCCCAAGCGACGCTGCCAACCCGAATCCTAGCACGACGCCCGGACACGAACAGCACGAAAAGTAGCCCGAGTGACGGCACCTTGCGTTACCTCGACGGCCAAATTGAGTTTAGTGCCAAGAAATAACCCCTTGCGACGCTGGGCCCTTGGTGTTGTGTCGCGTCGTCGTCAGCGTTTTCTTTGCTTGTTCTGGAAGCCCCGAGGAGTCTGTCAGGGTCCGGCACAGCGTGCCAAAATCTGCCCCCGCGCGGCACCTGACTTTTTGGCACCACCATCACTGGACTCTCGTCGGAAATTGGCCCCTTGAATGAGAGCGTGCGACATCGCGTTCCGTTCCATGTTAATCGAACCAATGTATAGCCATGCCGGAGAAGAAGCTTCGAAACAACCCACGGCACACGATGGGACAGATGTATGTAGTGTACGTAACTGTGTAGAAACCCAGGAAGTCGAGGCGACGGAGCTCGGTCCGGGGCCCCCTGGCTGGTCGCAGATCTCCACGGTCGTTTCCACCAGTGCAGACAAGGCAAAAACAAACGCTTCTCCTGCCTAACTTGGAAGTATTTGAGATTCTGATGGAGTTATTGCATTATTCAGTGCTGAGTCCACAAGGGCTCCCCAAAAAAAAGATCCCCTCCCTACCAATGACAGGACGAGTTCCGTCTGACATGCTCCCGTAGCGCCGGCGCTTGTCATCGCCGTTTATTGCTCCTCCCGGGACCGGGTTAACTAACTCGACGTGTGTGCATCATGGGGGGCCACCTCGGGCACGTGGGTACCGCAGCCCTTGTGGACGGGGGAGAGCGCCATCTGTGTTCCGTTGAAAGCGAACCGAATGCTGTGGGGTCGAATTGGACTCATGCTAACAAGATGAGCAAAGGGAAGGTAAAACGGTTATCTGAAGGGGAAAAAATGAGAGCATTTCCATAATCAACTCTGGCGGGACTGCAAGGTGCGAGTGCAGTGTGGGCGATTCAAAGCCGTGCCGGTTTCCGTGCCGGCCCCCCTCCTTGTTGTTGAGAGCCTGTTTAAGCAGATAATTCAAGGTGCGCTAACTACATAATTATCTATATTGGTATACTAGTATACCAGAGTGATGTTTCAACCCCAATGCGACGCTGCCAAATCATTCCAGCAGGCGAGTCAGGGCTCGCTGGGCAGCAATGTCAGTCCGATGCAGAGAGGAACTGATTGGGTAATACGCGCACGGGTGGTTTCTTATCATTTACACACAAAAGTCGCCATCCCGGTATGTGCATTCTTTGCGAGAAGCGTCCCCAATGGTTCGCGTCGGCGGGAATACGCAGTGGGCCAAGGCCAAGCACAAGGACCCCGCCGTTCATCGGCGGACAGCAAGCCACTGACCATCGCCATGGGACCCCGACGTTGCACCACGGCCCCCCAACCGTGCTCCCGGATACAAGACATCCGCGCTAGCGTTTTCAAACGAAGTTCGCAGCCTTACCAGGGCAGGGACGAAAGCCACAGCTTCAAAGGGTGGGGGAGGAGTCTTTTTCTTTCGCTCTCGGCTACAACCAAGGCCCATCCATCAGCAAAACCTCTCATCAGAATATGCCGGCACCGCTCGGAGAGATCTTACCACCGGCCGGGTAAAATACAATACCGGGTTTTGGGGCACAAAACCGGGCGTCCATAAAATTTGGGTTGAAAGGGTGTGGCTTGAACCATGGTCTTGGATAACTAACGTTAGGGCCGGCCCAGTCGAGAGCCTCAGCCCACCTGAGGACAGGGCTGGTGCCAGGGCGCCACGTCCCTTTGGGTTTAGCGCCCATTTTATTCTGCTGCCTGATGGCAATCTCGCTGAACCGCTGCACCATCACCCCATATCGGAAGCCGATCTTAGAAATCGGACTCTCTAGCGGCATGGGATTGCTCGTGAGAACCCAAAACTTGGGATCATGGCGGCACGGCGTTGTGGAAATTTGTCTCAGAATTTGACCCTACGCCGCCGATTCGATGGCTGTGCTAGATGATGAAGACGGCCAATGTCGAAACACTCGACGCCCGGAGCTCCCGTCGATGCTCACTCTTCAGGAGAGAATGGGAGACAGGACAAGCCGCCACTCATCCCCGCATCGGATCCCAACCTCTTTCTCGTCTCTCCCCCTCAGGGCCACTTCTCACCCACCCTCTCGCCTCCCGCATGGCACATGCAGAAATTAGAGACGGCGCACTGGTGTCTCATGCCAGATGGTGGCTGCATCGCGGCGGCTAACTAGCCCAATGACAGTCACGCCGATCCGGATTTGAATCCCTTTGCAGCTGGATCACGCACCACCTCGACGCCAAACGCGCATATTGACGCATGGCGCTAGTCTTTGACAACACTGACAGTCGAATCAAGCGCGCGTATCAGGGCAGCTAGGCGACGCTCCCAAGACCAACGAACAACCCAGCATCATGAAATTGCATATCGGTGAGATGACTGCGTGACTGCCCCGGCTGAAGCGGTGTACCTTGCGAACACACACACACACACATACACACACACAGACACACGCACACACCGAGACACCCCATGTACCCATCAACGCCGACGCTTTGAGCCACGCACAGTTCACGCAACGAACTCAACTCGTCTGGGAAGGTGCAAGAACGGCAAGCAGGGGTCGTGGCTTCCGAAAATCCCGCCGCCAAGGTAAGCGTGCTGTGGGGGCCAATCGTAGACTGCCCAGAATGGGCATGGCGTGGGACTGAAATTCTTCCGATTGGATCCGATCACGGCCGCGATTGCCTGGCCTGGGAAACGGCGGGTCTCTTCGCGGAGATCGAATTTGGGGCTTCCCCGGTGCCGAACTGATCTCGGGCCCGGACGCCACACACCAGCCTGATTCTCGGCCGCGAGTTGGCCCCCGCGCACAGAGAGAAACCACCGAACCAACAAGGCAGAACAGAACAGCTGAATCTTTAAATGGACTCGGCGGGGCTATCAAAATTCCTAGTTCCATGTCTGTTTCTTTTTTTTTCTACATTTCACATGTCTCAGTTGGTAATCCGACAAGCGCAGTCCGCTTCTGCGCTGGCGCTTTTTTCGCGTGTATCGAATTACTTTTTCAGCTCGCCAGCAACTCTTGGGCAATCGATGTTATGAATGTATCCGGTTTGTCATGTGGCCTAGAGAAAGGGTCAAAGGCCGCTCGGAAGACTCAACCCGCAGCCGATCCCTCCCCTCGCCCTCCGACGTGGTAACTCGAGGGTAGTCGCTGACGTCGACACAGTCCTGTGCAGTTATTCTTCTAACAAGCAGGCACTCACTAGCTCTCTCGTCAGATTACACGCTAATGATGGCCTGTTCCCCCTTCGGTCCGATGATGCAGAATAATCGTGGTAGAACTGTCTGTTGTTCTTCTCCGCACTGTCGACGCCGCACAGTTGCATGTAGGGTGCATCAACTGACAAACACAAGCCCACTTTCGAGAATCAAGAACTCCCCAGTTACCCAGTCTCGAACCAGTCGAGCATGACGTTTCCCCCTCCTCGGCTCACTCCTCCCACGCGGCCACTCGTATCAGGGACAGGCAAGGCGGAACCCGGGCACCCGCCGGCTAACTACACTAATTGTTATTCGCTCACTGCCGCCATGGCTGCGCCTGTTAGCTTCACCGACTCTCCGCGCTGGCCACGAAAGTCCTTGTCCAAGTTACATCCATCTGCAGAGTGCTTGCATACAACAGTAGTGGGAGCGGGGCCAACACCCCGCACCGACTGCGACGGTAACGCAGCAGCTTCTCTTGGAAGATCCGTGGCACAACGGCTACAGCATGACGGCATGTTTCGTTTCGCCTCGCCAATGGGAAAGAGCCTAAGGCAGAATATCACCTTGAGCCATCCTGTTGCCGTTACACGATCTCCGTCTTCCCTCCAAGGCGGGTTACAGCCCACCACGCCGCCCCTCGATCGGTAAGGCGAACGCAATTTCTTGCACTGTCGCGACTTTTCAGCTCCTGCGAGAGGCTTCCTCCCGTATGCGCTGCAAGCACCTGGGGTATCCAGCGAGAACCGTGCAGCCATCCAGTTTGATATCTACATATAATTGGGCTTCTCTGGCTTGTTCGTCCTCTGATCTGCCCTGCCGACGTCAGAAGCTTATTCACACGAATCCTACATACAGCCTTGTAGGGCAGGAGGACAGCACCGCAGCATGCGACGTTGCAATGGCATGCCATCTTTCTCTTTCTCTCGCTTTCACGAACCCGCCAGCATTCGAGAGTCTGCCACTCACAGCCCAAGTCTCTGAGAACCACCAACAGTTTTTGCCCAAGTTCCACCATTCGTGCATTTTCGGGCTCTCGTCGGAGCTCCAGGACCAATCCAGCTGCTGTATGACCGACAATCTCGATGCTGCAACAAGCAGTTGGTTCGTTAATTGTTCCCAACCGACAGATTCTGGCTCATGCAGCTTGGCTTGGCAGCCACATGCGTTCATTTTCGTACAACATCCACTCATGTCTCTCCTTCATGTTCTTGGGAGGTTGGGACGGGACGGAACAAATGCCAAGGCCGTCTCCGATCGAGACACATCCAGCAGATGACAGACCCCTACTGCGGGACATAGGCAAGCGTGGCGCAACCAACATGTCAAACAGAGTTTCCGAAGCTCTTTCGGCGGCGTCCGTCGCCGGGGGGACATGGAACAAGCCGCGCCCCTAACTTGCCGCAGCCCAGATGGAAAGCCGCAGATTTGAAACTTCGTTCACAAGTGAATCAGAGATGGAACCCCCCCCCCCAGGAACCCCCTCTACCCCCACATTACCGACAATTTACAATGCGGTACCTTGTAACCGTCTTGTCCTCGGTTTTTGACTGCATCACGGTCGTCAAATCCGAGGTCGCCGGCTGCGGCGTGGCCTTCCCCGGCCCGGAGGGCCCGGGATCGCAACTTACACCCTATTCCAAACCGCCATGCACCAAAAATCACCTTGTATTGTGTATGCACTGCAAAAACCGTGGAGGTAAGAGTGATCTCCCCGGGTGCAAGCCACATGTACCTACCCAAGTCACGTTGGTCAGCACTCCACTGTCTTTTTCGTCCTGTGTCATGTTACATCCCTCTCCCACATCCGTACAACACAACCTGGCCTCCCGGACCGTGGATCTAGAGGATGAAATCGAGAAGCAAGCCACTCTCCTAGTATTTTGCCTCAGCCGCCGGCAATGCAAGGCCGGGAGATCGGATGCGGAAAGAAATCCGGGGCTCAGCCTTATGGCACAGAAAAAGGGGCCGGTTTGGGTTTCCCCGGCGGTGCCCCGCCCCCGCTGACTGTGCTCTCGTCAGCCGTGCTCGTGTTGAATTTTGAACAAATTAGGACGTCGCAAGTAACAGCTTGATCGTCTCTGACATGGCGGTGGCCCAAAGAACATGCCCTATCCCTTTCGAGGGACACATAGATTGGGCTGGGGTGGGGCTGGATACTGACGATCGGTTGCAAACACACCACACCTTGGCTCCTCTCTCTAAACTCCGGATCCTGTCGGCGGACTCTGTGGACCGAGGTGTAGCCGTTGTTCACGGTGAGCCGGCCCCCGAAGCCACCCTCGAAGACCATTCATTGCATCACAGGTCACACAGCCCTTGCCCGATGATGACGCGCCGTGCTTCCTCACCACCAACCCGCCAGGACACCCCTATCATAATGTATTTGCCTCGCCTTCTCGGCTTTCGAGTTAGCCTCTCGGCAGCTGTTCTCAGATTCCGTGAGATTCGCGCCCATTCTCAGTTATTCGTTACGTGTGTCTAATATATCTCTTTTCATCTCAGCTCAGCGCAAAGCTCGACCTTGTGTCCACGGATATTCCGCCCAAACTATACGCTAGCAGCGGCCCATGTTGCCCCTTTTAGTCGAGTAGTCAGACTGGCCTTGACTTGCCGCTTTGCGAGATAACCACCCACATACTGCATCTGCGTTGCAAGAATATCATCGACTCAGAGCCAGGCGTAACTGGTTCCCCTTTTCAGAATGCTCTCCACGCCGCGCTCCTACTCGCTTTAGCGCAACAAAGGCCGTGGCCACGACCACGAAGTCTTGTTCTGGTTCGGTACCAAACTTGCGGGAGAACCGTGTGCATTCCGGATCCTTCAGCGGTGCATGGGCCTGTTTATCCCGGATCGCGCCAAGGAGGCTCATGACGACTTGGATGTAAAGACGTGGCGAGAACAATGCAGGAGCCTCTCTTGCAGCAGGGACGTACAGACGGAGGGGGCATTCGGGGATTAATTACGTCGGGGTCATGGATTTGCGTCGGGGAGGTCGGGGAGCTCGATAGTGTGGACTGGGTTATGGCCGGTGTTACAGTGGGAGTTAGGCACGGTAACCATGGCTTCGCAATACCTCCTAAATCATCAAACTAGGCTCAAGATAGAGGTTGACGCGGCCCTCACTCCCCACAAGCCAGACCATCTCGAACCGCTAAGGGATAACTAGGGGGGTAGAAGGGAAGGGGGGGGATCCCAGCTCCGGAAAATCAACAACCCTCCTCCCCACACTTCTTCCCTTCCCTCTGCCAGGACGCCGCGGGCCCGACGGAAACCGGGAGCTTTGCCGTTCGTGGCTGTGCGCGCGCGTGTGTGTGTGATCAAAAACAGGTGGCGGTTGTGGACTGTCTCGAAGAATTTACTTGTTCCTCCCCCCTCCGTGCCCCCTGCATACCATGTTCCAAAATCCTTCCCTTTGCTCGAAGGATTCGGGTACCCCCGACCCTCTGCAGCCTCCTTCCACCCCACGGATACAGCGCGCCGATTGGATTTCCCCTGCGTGCGTGGGTAATTGCATGTCAAAAACTTTAATTTAGATATTTCGGCTTTGGGTGGTGATTCAGGAGAGACCGGGGAATCTTCTACCTTCTACCTTCTGCCTGGTGCAGAATCCAGATACGGGGCTCTGAGTGAAGCGAAGGACCTTTCTAGGGTAGGTCTTGGAGCTTGAAGATCCTTCTGAGCGTTTGTTCTCGTGAAACGCTGGGGGCGCTCCGCCATCCGATGTCTTGTCGACATGTCTCCTCCACTAACTATGGCGGCCACCAAGCCGGCATGACGGCAATCTCGATCGATGCCGGCTTCCTATTTTCGGAGTCATTAACAGCGCCCGCTCGACGCATACCTTGAGGAGAGAGGAAGCTGGGCATCAATCACCTTGGGATGGACTTGGCGAGGAAAGGGTCTGGCTTGTTCGTGGTGAATCCTCCTCCACGGCGGTGGCGGCTTCTTTTCCGTTCCGCCATTTCCGCCTTTTCACTCCCTCCAAGCACAGATATGCCAGACTATCTCCACCACGGGCAAGGGAAGGATGAGGATGCGGTGCGGCAGAGGATGGGTCTTCCCGGCGAGCGTGCCCCGTCACATCTCTGTTTCCTTTTACAGATTCGCGAGATATCCCAACAGAAACGTGGCGGCGTCGAATCCCATCCGTACAGCGCCGTGCTCTAGTCCGGGCCAGATCAGTTTCAAGTCGGGCTTTGGCTGGTGCGGACGGACTTATCAATTTCCCGAAGCCAAGAGCCGACCGCTTCTATCCAAGACCCGCTCCTGAATCCTGAGCCCTGATGAAAGGGCGTGTGTACACAGCGAGTTTGAGATCGCCGTCTCTATCGGATGGCTTACTGCCTAGTGCGCAAGGGAGCCCCAAACAACGAGGTCCGTCCAAGCCACGATACCGTGCCTTATGTCAAAACACCACATCGGACGGTCAACGCTCCGCCACAAACCAAGGAGGAACCGTCTCTCAAACAAGAACCCACGATCTAGTCCATAGCTTCGGCTTCCATCTGCCACTTTAGGAGTGATACCCGCCAACTCAACCCAAACCACCATCCTCTACAGCTGATGATGGTATCACGAACCTAGGCTGCTAGCAGGCGCAGGCCGTGGTCTTGTCTCGCAATCTAGCCCGCAGGAGTGCCAAACCAGAAACACCCACCCGCGCAGCCCCTATCCTGCCATCCTCGGCTGGGCCAAGAACTCCTCCCGTGTTAGTTGCATAATAGTCCTAGCCCTAGGTAGTCCTAGAACAAACAACACACCACGCGAGGGTGTAATGAAACATGGGATCCTAGGTGATAGGAAGTGTGAAAAGCCACAAGGGGGGGTGCGGGTTGAGGATTGGTACGGGGGGAACTTCGCGCCTGGGAGGGGCTGTGTTGTGTTGTGGTACAGGTTGCCTGGAGTACCTATCCCGCGGCCATCACCGGTTTGTTGATGGAGGAATGTTTGCAAGAGGGAGGGCCATGCTTCATTGCCCGCTTAGACCGGTTGTTGGCCCGCCTGGGTGTTATCATCTGCTTCTTGGCTGAGATGTGATTCGACTCGCCGGCGTGAAGGATGCCGTCGATGGCCGCGGTGGCGAGAAGCATGACGCTCAGAGGATTGCTTGCGGTTGGCTTTGCAGCGTTGACACGGCAGTTGCGGTGTGGAGATTGGCCGTGAGGTATGGATTATGCTGGGCCTAGATTGGTTGATGTTTGGCCATTTTGGTATGGGGTTCTTGTCAAGGAGGTGTATCTGTCCATGCGAGGGAAGTGCGCTGGGCGGGAGGCCGGTAGCCCCTTTTCCAGACGGGCAAGAGGGCTAGCGCCTGAGTCCACGGGGCTGTAGCGTTTCCACATGCGAGGATCTGGCTTCCTAGCTTGTTTGTTTCTAGAGCAATTTTGGTCTTTGTAGTTCAAGCTAATGCATATTGTTTTTTGAAGCCCACTGGACACTCTTCCTGGGACAAGTGCAACGCCCTTTGAGGGGCTACGACGAGAAAACCTCCTTCCTCTCAAGAGAACCCTTACAGTTCTAGCCCCCGCCCCTAAGGTGTACGTCCTATTGCCAGTACCACGACGACAGAAAGTAAAGACGCAAGCTAACAGAACTAAGGCAGGCCCCCCTAACATCAGCCACCTACCTCGAACCCTCCTACGCGCCGTTCGCCGGATCGAGCACGAGCCTCTGAATCAGCTCGCAGCGCTCCCGAAACTTGTCCGGCAGCTCCGTCGCCTCGAACGAGTCCGTGATGTTGTAGAGGTGCTGATCGGCACCATACACCGGCCACTCCATGTCCTCGCCGCGAACAAGCGCCAGCAGCTTCGCCTGGAACGCGAGCGCCAGCTCCGGGTATTCGACCGGCGTCTGCTCCTGGTCGACATGGAAATAATCTGCCCCCGTCGAACGAACACTCCATGGTTAGCGCGGACACCCAAACATCTCGCAAACACGGCCATGCCAGCCCGACGAATAAAAGATAAACTCACACAACAAATCCATCCCATGCACCGCCGGCGGCGTCGACATGACATACCTTCTCACCCTCCCCTCCAACGCCCCCGCCAACGCAAACCCATTACACGCAAACACCACATCCGTGGTCCAATCCCACGCCAACTCCCTCTCCATCCCCGGCGTATAATACAACCTTAACAACTCCCCCACCGCCTCCTCCCCCACCCCGGGCAGCGTCCTCCTCACCAACCCCGCAAACGCCCCCGGCATGCCCTCATCCGACGACGTCTCCCGCCCCTCCCCGGCCATCGACCCCACCACCAGCCGCTTCAGCGATTTGTGCACGCGCCCCCCCTGTAGCAGCAGCGCTAGCGGGATATCGGGGATGCGGTCGCCGTCGGGGGCCAGGCCGAAGCCGATTATGGGGCCGAGCGTGCCGCCACCGCCTTCGCTGGGTTGTTGGTTGATCATGGCGTCGTTGAGGTGGAGGAGGGCGGGGGAGGGGAGGGAGCGGAGGCAGGTGAGGGTGGTGCAGTTGGCGGTGGTGAGGGTGAGGTTGAAGAGTTGGTGCTGGCGGGTGGTGACGTTGCGGCGTTGGGGGGCGGCGGGGGAGGAGAGGAAGGCTTGTTGGAAGGGGAGGGGGTGGTTGGTGTTGAGGACGCTGAGGTAGTAGAGGATGCCAGCGCCGGCGCTTTGGCCGATGGCGGTGATGCGGTTGCGGGCGCCGCCGAATTTGTGGATGTACTTGGCTGTCCATTCGGCGGCGGCCAGGCAGTCCAGCATGCCGACGTTGCCGTCGAGGTCCTCGCCGGCAGCCCAGGTGAAGCCGGAGACTCCCATTCTGTGGGTGGGTTGGTTAGTGTCTTGTTTGGGATTGCGATGGTGCTGCTGAGTGTGAGGACAGACCTGTAGTTGTTGGCCACGGCAATGAACTTGCCCCCGTTTTGCTTGTGAGCTAGGTCAAACAGACCCATGGGGTAGAAGAAAATCTCCTTGTTGCCAAACGCGTACGAGCTGCCGTGGAAGTTGTGCAAGACGGGCACGTCGTCTCCCGGTTTCACGCCCTCGGGCACGTAGACATCTAGGAACAGACAGTCTTCACTACCCCAGGTCGTGCCGTTGAGGCCCGGGAACGGGATGAACCATGGCGCCGACGAGATGCAGGACAGGTCGGGCGATGCCTTGCCGTCCTGGACTCCATCTACGTGGGGAAGGTTCGTGTCCGGGGCGCGAAACCGCAGGTTGCCGGTCGGGGGGTTGGCGAAGCGGATGTTTTTGTAGACGGCGACGCGCTGGCCCGAGGCCGTGGTGTTGATGTACGTCGGTACATGCTTTGCATAGCCAAGGTCGATCAAGCCATCGTCGCTATGTGACGACCTGGCCGTGGTTGGGTTACAGAGCGCGCTCCCAGCGAGCGCTGAGACTAAGGTACAGATGTAGGAGAGCAGCATAATGGATTGCCTCTCACGGAGCTCAAGACCTTGCCTCCATACTTCCGTGGTGGTCGCAATGCTGCAGCTATCAGGGAACCTTTTATAACACTTCTAGAAACACCATATCGGGTAAACGATCATCGCCATTGCCATTCCATACACCACGTCATAGAATACCCTCGCATCGTGATCGGCGGCGCGGCTGAGTCTCCGATGCTTATACGAGGGATACGGCAAGGCCTGGTAGACACTATTCGCAGGCGAGTAGACAAGGCTCTGGGTTTTGACCAAGCAGATGAGCGAGGCTCAGCCACAGACGTCAAGGGCTACACACGCGTCAACTTCGTCACTTCTAATTCATTGCTCATCGAGACGCGTACAGCGTATGCCTGTATACGTGAACCTTGAAATGGCTTCCTCTGCGAGATACGTTATCCACCCCTGTTTTTGACCCCTTCGATTCCGTGTTATGCAGTTTCTGAATCCCGTACCGCACGGGACGGTCAGGGATATTATAGTTACCGTGAATATACATGCCATAGAAAGCCGTCGAGCGCAACAAGCGAACGGGACATGGCCCGATCCAATCTGCCGTGTTATCCCCGCCAGCTTCACACCAACCTACCTACCCAAACCCTCAATGCACCCACCCCTCGAAGCCGTCCACAAACTTGACCGCCGCAGCAAGGTAGCGGTTATGCACATCCCCCCACGTCCTCGCAGCCTCCCTCATCGCCCGCACGGCTGTCCTAGGTTAGCAAAGATGAACATACAACTCCAATCCCACCACTACAACTCCCCGACCCAGATGTATCAAACCCAAAAAAGACAAACTCACCCTTAACAAAATGCGCATCCGTCCTCCACTCCGAATCCAACGCCCGATTCTCCACATACTTCCACCCCCTCCCCTTCAGATCCCCCGGGTCCACATAGTCGGGATCAACAACCGGCCTTAGCACGGCGATGTACACGGCCAGGGCGAGCAGCCACCACTGGCGGACGAGCGGGGCGTGCCACTTGGCGGGCAGCAGCGGCAGCAGGATGCGCACGGCGTGGCTGGTGGTCAGCACGTGCACGACGAAGAAGTTGTACGCGTGCGTGCCCGGCCGCACGGTCGCTACGAGCAGGGCCACGGCGGCTTCTTGGGAGGAGCGGAAGAGGGTGGTGAGGTGGTCGGTGGTGGTGGATTTCGTGGAGGGGGGGGAGATGTCCCAGGCGTTCCAGTACTCGAGGATGAGGGATTCGTGGTGCTGGAAGAGGGGCGCGATGTTGGCGTAGCCTGGTGTCTTGAAGAGGCCGTCGAAGCGGGTGTCGGAGGCGAGCTTGTTGATTAGTTCGAGGGGGGAGGTGGAAGAGAAGGGCGCGGGGCGGGTGTAAGAGGGGTCGTCGGAGTATTTGTGTAGGAAGTTGTACTGCGTTGCGGCGAGGCCGAGGGCTTCCATGGCTATTTCGCGGCTGTCGAACTCGTAGGCGTAGCCGAGGTGGATGAGGGGGTGGCCGACTGTGAGGGGTGTTAGTGGGATGGGTTTGTGAAAAAGATAAAGGGTGAGAGTGGGTGGTGTGAGTGTGCTACATACGGCCACCGATGAGACAGTTGACCAGAGGCTCGTCGCCCTTGAACATGTACTCCTTAATCACACCCTTCCAGTCGTAGGCGTGGTTCATGGCCAAGGCATCCTCGAAGAAATCCACAAAGGCTCGCTGGTATCGCTTGTCACCCAAGTAATCCCGCCAGTCATCCTCGGCCATCTGAGAAGGCGAGTCCTTCCATGGTTCGAGAGTCTTGGACTCCTCATCGTAGATGTGGTAGAGCTGGCGTGACTCGGCACCGAGATGGTAGGCCGAGCATAGGATATGGGGCAAGTGGTTGTCAAACTGGAGATTGTGGTAGAGGATGGAGTGGTTGACATGGTTTGCCTTTAGTAGATGCTTGAGGGTGCGTGGTGTTTTGTCCGGATTCGCCTCAACACTGTGCACTTCGACGGGTGGGAGGTTGACCGTCTGTGGTTCATCGCCAGTCGACACCAGTCGGTTGACCAACGGCACATATGACAGGAGGGAGGCCATGTTTATTCTTTACTATTCACCCTGTTGGCATGGTGGAGAGCTCATGAAGTGATACGGTGTTTCGATGAGCGGGGATATTCTAGGGTGTTTGGCTGTTTGGTTGATGAATGAGTGACCTCACTTCACGATTCATTTGTTGGGGAGTTGCTTCAGGGCTTCAGAAGGGTTGAGTGATGTCAGGGCCCAACCGGACCCACAACCTAGCAGCTCCCCTGCCAGTAGGTGGGCATCTCCCGTTAACGGCGCTATCTTATCGGACCCTGACCCTGCTGTAATGCCCCGCCCCCGCCAATTATCCCAAGCTTCCATTCGAGGTTGGGAGCTTCGATTCGGAATCAAGTTCAACTTCGTCTCATCTCTAGTTTCAGGCACACATAGCCTCTACTCCCACATAGGAACAGTTCACCACCACAGTAGTAACCATGGCCCCCAAAGCGATCATCGCCCCGTCAATCCTGTCGGCAGACTTTGCCAACCTAGGTGCCGATTGTTCCAGGACGATCGAGCAGGGCGCCGACTGGCTCCATGTCGACATCATGTACGTCAACGGATGGGAGGGAAATGGGCCTCACTCACAAAAGTGTTGTACTGACTCGGTGCTTAGGGACGGCCACTTCGTCCCTAACCTCACCTTCGGCCCGCCCGTCGTCGCCAAGATCCGCTCCCACGTCGACAAGCCGACCGAGAACCACGGCAAGGGCACCTTCGACTGCCACATGATGATCGCCGAGGTAGCCACCCCTCCCTATCCCACTGCCCACCCACACAGCAAGACACACCCTATCTAACACCACGTCTGCCCACACCCCGCCATAGCCCAAGAAATGGGTCAAGGAGTTCAAGGCCGCCGGCTGCGACCTGTACTGCTTCCACTACGAGGCCGCCGTGAACTCGACCGCCGCCGAGAGCCCCGAGGCCCACTCCGAGCACAAGACGTCGCCGCGCGAGCTGATCCGCTACATCCACCAGCAGGGCATGCTGGCCGGCATCGCCATCAAGCCCGCCACCAAGGCCGACGTGCTCTACGAAGTGCTGGATAGCCCCGACGAGGCCGAGAGGCCGGATGTAAGATCCTATCTCCCGGGTTTCTGGTCAAATACTGATGGTTGGTGGTGGTTGTGTCACAGATGGTTCTAGTGATGACGGTCGAGCCGGGGTTCGGCGGGCAAAAATTTATGGCCTCGGAGCTGCCCAAGGTGGAGGCGCTGCGGGCGCGGTACCCGGATTTGAACATCGAGGTGGACGGCGGGTTGGGGCCCGGCACCATCGACCAGGCAGCCGATGCCGGAGCGAACGTCATTGTTGCGGGGAGCGCCGTATTTGGGGCCAAGGACCCCGCCGGCGTCATTGCTCTACTGCGGGAGGCCGTCGACAAGAGGGCCGGGAAGTTATAAATAAGGGGGGTGGGAAATATATATTGGATGTTGATTGGAGCGAGATTTGGTTGTTGAAGGGGAGATACCTAGTGGAGCGGTGCGAGTATATACAGACGCGAAGTCAAGCATACTCATACAGATCATGGTCATGCTTTAAATGTCGTGTTTGAGGGCCGAGAATCAACGGGCAGAAAACTTGCTGCTCGTCGTCTACAGGTTGGGATTCGGGAAACTGTTTATAGAATCCCGACAAGCTAGCAATACATCCCGTGTTCGGATAGACTGCCCCTTGATAACAACTGTAAACCATGGCGGTAGATCCCATCGCACCCATATCAGATCATCTAAAGTCGGGGCGGCGTCCGCTTGCAACCTGACTTACACCGCCTCGATGGTGTATGTACATCGAATGCCAATGCTGCCATGTATTTGTTGCCCAGTTTCTATCACGCCCAAGCCCTCTACAATTTCATGCTAGGACTGCAGCACCGTCAGTTCAATCACACAAGCACTCCGACACACTCTCACAACTCACCTCTTCTCATCCAGCACCTTCTCCAGCAGCCCAATCAACCGCTTCACCTCGTCCACTGCACTGTTGTCAGCACCCCTTCCTCAGACACATCCATGGGAGAGAGAGCGCAGACTTACCTGTATTATAATGCACCATACTCACCCTCACCACCCCCTCCTCCCCAAGCCCCAACACCTCACTCACCAACCGATGCGAGTAAAAGCTCCCCCACCGAAACCCAACCGTCCCATCACACTCCGCCTCCACCCTCTCCACCAACGCCCTCGACCCCCACCCACGCACAGTAAAGCTCACCGTCGGCACACGCACCTCCTTCCCACTACTACTAGCACCCTCCCCATACACCGTCACATCCTCCCTCCCCCCCAACCACCCCAACAACACCCCCTGCAGCGCCCTTTCCTGCGCCACCACCCCTGCCCAACGCCCCCCCTCCCCCCCCTCTCTTAGATACGCCACCACCGCTGGCAGCGCATGCACCAACTCATACCCCGCGGCCGCCAACCCCAACTTATCCTCCAGCGAGCTATGGCTCTTAAAAAAGTGCCCCAACGAGCGCAGCGCGGCCAGCCCGCGCGGACTGGCGTACAGCAGGGCCAGGTGCGGACCGTAGACCTTGTACCAGGAGAAGGTGTAGAAGTCTACTCCGAGGGCGCGGACGTTTATGGGGCGGTGGGGCGCGTAGGCGACGGCGTCGACGCAGACGAGGGCCTGGGGGCTGTGGGCGCGCACGGTGGCGGTGATGGCGGCGATGTCGTGGATGGTGCCGAGGATGTTGCTGGCGTGGGTGCAGGTGACGAGGCGGGTTTTGGGGGTGAGGAGGGCGGGGAGGGAGGAGGGGAGGAGGATGGGGTTGGTGGGGGTGGTGCTGGTGGTGTTGGGGTGCCACCATTTGAGGGTGAGGTTTTGGCGGGCGGCGAGGAGCACCCAGGGGGCGATGTTGGCTTCGTGGTCGAGGATGGAGACGATGATTTCGTCGCCTTCTTGGAAGTTTAGGGCGTAGGAGACGTTGTAGAGGAGTTGCGTGGTGGACGGGCCGAGCGCTGGGGGTTGTGAGACGACACTTCGTGAGATACTCATATTCAAGGGTAATACACACCCACTTCCTCTGGTGAGGCGCCAATGAACTCTGCGGCGGCAGCATAGCCCTCCGCATAGCGCTTTGTGGCCACTTGGGATGTGGCATAGCTGGCCCCAAGCTGGACGTTGGTGTTTAAGAGGTAGTCTCGGATGCTAAGGCACGCATCAACTCGGTCCCCTTTTAGATAGTGAGAGCACTTTCTACATACCGTTCAGCCACCGTCCCCAACGTCAGGGAGCCGCCGGCATTGTCAAAGTACACATTCCCTCCAGCCAATGCGGGGAAATTCCCCCTCACTTCGTCCATGTCCAGAGCGGCGGCCATTGTGCAGTTATTGGGGCGTCTAGTAGGGTGTACCGCGAAGTACGATGGAGAGAAAAGAGGAATGAGAGAATGGAAGAGGGTGAAGTGGTGCAGAGGGGATCTTCACGACCTCCTCAAATTTTGAGATGGTAACATAAGAAAGACAGGAACAAACGTGACAGTCGCCCCTGGCATATATGTAAACCGGTTGCCGGGGCGGGGCACGGCCCACCCGGTACCTCTACGAGCGGCCCGGTCCGGGCTACGGTGGGTAAGGTGGCCGGTCATGTCGAAAGAAAGGCGCACGGAGGCGGAACTTGACAAAGTTGTCGCTTCCGGCAGCAACTTACCTGTGGGCTGGGGTTCTCTAACCTCATCGGCGGGTTTAACCCTAAATGATTTGAACGACCTGCCTTCCTAGGGAGCGGGGCCGAGTTCCGGTATATGCGAGGCTTGCAACTTGCCTCGTCTGCCCGGCGGTTCCATGGAGCCGCTCGTCGTTCTCCTTTTTTTAGTCTTTGCGCGTGATGTTTCACTGATATCCAGACCGCCGTCAATGCTTAACGAGATCAGGGCCAACAGGAGCCAGGAACCGCCCAGCTGGAGTCCCGGAAACTTGGTCTCAGTTCGCAGGTAGCGCCCAGGTCGCGCGATGGAGGGCATATATGCATGAATGATAAGCCCACAGCGCCGCAAAACGCAGGAGTTGCATTTCAGCGCCTATTGCCGCTCGCTCAACAGTGGAACACCACTGAGGGAAACGGCGGGATAGGCGCTTCAAACGTCATGCAGCAATGGCCATGGCGCTTCGTTTAAGGCGCCATCTGGGTCGCCATCCGGACAGCGAATCGAGATCAGTCATGCAATCGGTTGCTGAGAGTGTGTGGGCAGTTGCGAAAGGGTAGGACAGGGGTCAACACAATGGTGGGGAAACGTGGGGAGAAAAAGATTTGGGCCCACAACGGTTTTCTGCCGTGGGCCACCGCAGTATATTCATCTCGTATCAGCCCACCTATTTCTCGAAGGCGCCTTCCTTCCTCTGCTTCTTGAGTCCGTAACGATCTTCGCATTTTTTTGCGAAGAACTCAATTCAACCCTCACCATGAAGAGAAAGGCTTCTGGTCCCGCCGACGCCAAAAAGGCAGCCAAAAAGCGATCCAAGAACAGTAATTGCGCCCGCTCCTCGTCCATCGTCCTGGCGCATGCTTACCCACGATAGCTCTCAGCGACGAAGATGCCAAAGCTCGATTCCGGAAGGGTCTCTTCGACAAGGGCGTCCTCGACAAGCACACCTCGCAGTATGCCTCGTCGAGCCCCTATAAGCACGGCGTGATCACCGGCCTGGTCGACGATAACCTTTTGCGCAACGTCCGGTCCGAGATCAAGACCAACGTCCACTTCACCCCCAAGGAAACCGACATTTACAAGATCCACCAAAGCGGCGATCTCGCGAATCTGGACGGCCTTGATAACGAAGCGCTGGCGAAACTGCCCTCGCTCCTTGCGCTGCGCGACGCGCTCTATTCGCAAACCTTCCGCGACTATGTCTCTCACATCACTAACTGCGGGCCCCTGAGTGGGCGCAAGACCGACATGGCCATCAACGTATATACCCCCGGTTGCTACCTATTGTGCCACGACGATGTCATCGGTTCTCGCAAAGTCAGCTACATCTTGTACCTGACCGACCCGGACACACCTTGGCAGCCCGAATGGGGTGGCGCATTGCGGCTGTTTCCTGTGGTGGATCGCAAGGGGAAGGATGGCGAGGTGGCCAAGACACCTTTGCCCGACGTCGCCAAAGTCATTCCGCCAGCATGGAACCAGCTATCTTTCTTCGCGGTACAGCCGGGCGAGTCATTCCACGATGTCGAAGAAGTGTACCACGCCGCGTCCAACGAGGAGCTGGACAAGAATGGCGGGCGGATTCGCATGGCTATTAGCGGCTGGTTCCACATTCCCCAATCTGGGGAGGATGGGTATGTCGAGGGAGCCGAGGAAAAGGCTGCGCAAAAGAGTGGCCTGATGCAACTACAAGGCAACCCTGATCAACACGACCAACCCCAGGCGAAGCCGGTTGAGGTCGAGGATGAGGATGACGAAGACAGCGACGACTTCCCACTGGACGCGGCGGATCTCGAATTCCTGCTCAAATATATTGCCCCGACGTACCTAGCGCCCGACACGGTCGAGCGCATCGCGGACCACTTCGAGGAGGAGTTTAGCATCACGTTACCAGATATACTGCATCCCAAGTTTGCTGAAAAGCTGCGCCAGTACGTTGAATCACAAGAGGCAAAGACGACACCAGGGGACAGCAAGGAGATCGAGAAGGGCGCATGGAAGGTTGCCCGCCCGCCACACAAGCACCGCTATCTTTACCTTCAGCCCGGTCAGAAGAAACTGGAGGATTCGCCGTTGAAAGAGCTGCTTGAAGTTCTGCTGCCGTCTAAGCAATTCCGCCTCTGGCTGCAAATGGCAACGCGCTCTCACATAGAAAGCCACGATCTCCTGGCCCGGCGGTTCCGGCGCGGCAAAGACTACACACTCGCGACTGGGCACGACGGCAAGCCGAGGCTGGAAGTGAATATTGGGCTAACCCCTACGGACGGCTGGGGCGACATCGAAGATGACGATGCGAGCTCGGAAGCCTCGTCCGAACCTGAGGAGAGCCACGGCAGCAAGAACGGAAAGAAGACTGCTGTGAACGGCAAGAGCAACGCCGACGATAAGGCCAAGGGGAAAGGAAAGGGGAAGGCAGTCGACCAGGACGTGGATATGGACGACGATAAAGAAGAAGAGGTTGGCGGTCACGAGGTGTATATGGCTGGCGACGACGACGACAACGAAGATGCTGCCATCTACAAGAGCAGCGCTGACGACGACAACATCCTCTTTTTCCAGGCGGCGGCGTGGAATAAGATGTCCATCGTGCTCCGCGACAGCGGGACTCTGCGCTTTGTTAAATATGTTAGCGCCAGCGCAAAGGGCGACCGGTGGGACGTCAGCGGCATGTTCGAGATCGAGGAGCAAGATGAGGACCCGAGCGAGGGTGGGGTTGGTGTGCTGGACGAGTCCGAGGAGGAGTTCAATGGGTTTTCGAGCAGCGAGGAGAGCGAGTCGGACTAGGTTCTGCTGGGACATGAGTACCTACCTAACCAACTTGTCCTCGATCATGGGCTGCCCCATATTTTGCTCAGCGCATGGGCACCATGAGAATTGATATTCTGTCGCAATAGGATTGAGGCTTTGAATCGACCGGGCTCTCAACAACCGGTCTTGCCGGTTTAGTCCCACGCTGTGCCGCCTCGCGCAAGTACTGTGTAGACTTTTGCGTCACTTTCAGGTCGCGAGGTCGCTCACCTGCGGGCCCGTACCCCATCCTCGGTAACACAGCCTCCGGTTCACCTGCCCTCCGGCGATCACACAGATTGAGTGGGCTGGTGGGAAGTGGGCTCGCAAAACTCGATCTTGATCGGCGTGGCGAATGCCCCGATCGACTTTGAGATTCAACTTACCGATATGGACGCCAAGGTGAATCAATCTAGTGTATGTACATGTGAGAGGCACGCTCGAAACAAGAAAAAGTCAGAAGTTCGTGTAAAAGAAACTAGAAAAACAAGAGAGAAAATAAGAGACGGAGGAAAAGAACTTGAAAGAAAGCGAGTTAAAAAGAAATGTAAATTGAGGGAAAAGAGATTCTTTAAGCTTCTGGATAAGTTTTATTTCGTCTTACAACTCGAGCATCTACACATGCGGGTGAGAGGACAAAGTCGGGTGCCGTTGCATCGGAACGTGGCGCTGCTTGCATCTTGGGGCGGGCTGAGGGGCGAGCCATCCATCGGACGCCTTCGCTGTTAGCTCGGCTTCATGGTGGTCACGAGGCGCGGTAACGGGCACAATGGCAGCTCAATGGCTTTTTCTTTTTCTCTTTTCGAGGTCGAGAGTCGATTGCTGAGTACCTAGCTCATCGCGCCGTGTATAAATAATCTTTACTTGTACGCAGTTATCAGAACTAGTGGGGTCAATGATGCCATAAGGGACGGGAGTTCATCGCATCTCGCCAGTTCCTGGACCGCCCGACCCCAGGACCCAGATTAGGTACCGGGGCCCAAGAAGTGAGCCCGCTGGGCACCGCCTGCAGTTGCTGTCAACGGACCTGAACTTTGGACCAACCAGAGCCGTTCGGTGCCACTTTCCCGCTGTGGGTTGCTGACAAGCCCAAGGAGCCGGCGCATTTGAATTGACAGACATTCCTGCATGCTTTGTGAATGCCGAGTTCGCTTTTCACTCTTCTCACTTATATTCTTCTTGTCTCGGTGTTTCGAGCCATTGATATTGCCCCTTTCCAACCCTCTAACAATCCATTGATACCTTGAGACTTCACCATCCACTTCCTACCTCGATCGATCAGTCCACCTACCTACCCAATCTCATAATCCGAACTATACATACACACACAACAATGCCAATCCGCAACCCGTTCGCTCGCCGACCCGGCCCCGCCACCGCTCACGATGAGAGCTCCCGGCCGGGCTCTGCCGCGGGGCCTACCACGACCGACGCCGCGCACCCCGGGTTTGAAAGGGTGGACACGGTTGGGTCCAAGGCGTCGTCGGCGTTCAGCATTCGCAGCAGCAGACCAAGCCAGGACACAGGCGAATATAAAATGAGTGGTATGTTCACCACCACCCTAGCCGGGCCCCGCGGGAAACATCCCAGCCGCGGCACTCGGACCCCCTGTCCGCTAGACAAGCCACCCTCCGGCTCTTGCCGGGTTCGAGTATCGAGGACTAACAATGGGTTTCACAACTAGTGGTCGACGACAGTGGCGTTTACCTACCAGTAAGTTTGCGCTCCCTCAGAACCCCGGCGCATTATCATCCCCCCAGAACTGACCAACCCCCCCAGCCATCCCCAATCGAACGAGAAGAAGCCTCCTGGCCGCGGCGCTACCTCGCGCGCACCTCGACCGACAACAAAAGCGGCAGCCTCCCCGTCGGCACGGGCAACAGCGAGATCGAGCACTTTTCCATCTCGCGCGAGTCGTTCGACTCATACCGGCGGTCATTTGTAAACACCCCCCCTTCCCCCTTCCCCCTTCCACCCTCCCAACCCCCCCTTTAAACCACCCACCAAACACTAACCCCCCCACCCCTCACAACAGGACATCAGCGCCAAGAGCCCCGTCGTCATCACCGCCACCGCCGCCGACGGCCGCCAATCCCTCGACTCCAGCCTCCGGCCCCCCTTCTCACCGCGCCACTACCACCCGCGTTCCTCCCTCAGTGCTGACCACTACCATCACCGCTGGGAGCCGCCCACGCCTGAGGAGAGCGAGACGGGGGCGGGGTTTGAGGATGTGGGGTTGGGTGAGGGCGAGGGGGAGGGTGATGTGTCGAGGTCGGGGTTGGGGCATGTGCATGCGCAGCAGGTGAAGAAGAGGGGGTTCTTTGCGAAGTTTGGGTCGGATAATGCTGGGCCCGGGGTCGTGGAGGAGAGTGGGAATGGGAGTGGGGCTGGCACGGCCATGTCACGGTTCCTGCCGACGCTGGGCGGGCGGAAGAGGGCGCAGAGTGGTGGGCAGGGGGCCGAGTTGGGGGTGATGCCGGTTGAGAGGGTGGGGGGGCCGCAGGTGCAGGCGCAGGGGGTGGAGGTATGAGGGGTGGGTTCTTTGTTGGGTTGGAGGGTGGTGGGTTTTTAAAGGGTTGGGATGGTCATCTCAGTGGAAGAGGGATGCAATCATATAAGAGGCGGGCGGGCGTGGAGGAGGCATACCTGGTGATGGTTCTCTGGGAAGGCACTTGCATACATGCCTAGACGAATAGCTCTTTTCGGTGAGATGGGAAGAGCGGGTAATGGGCGTCTTGGTGGATGGGGTGGTCCTGGAAAGGACTTGGTAATGCATGTTTATGACTAATGATAGGAAGCAATAATGATACAGTTACGGGAATTTGGTGGTTGTGCGGCGGGAGGGTGTTATGAAAGGCTCAGTTTTGGTGACGTCTCGAGACCATGCAGGGATGAAATTTTATTCCTTGTCTGCCCCCAATCGGGAAGACTATCAGGAGCGTGCTTTCCTGAATCGGTATCTTGAATCAACAACGGTGTTGGTGGCTCACTTACACGGTATCATGCCTTCCATTTTGGGAAATATGACTGATGCCTAAACGGTCCCGCCCTCGGTCCCGAAAAAGCCCGGACCGTGACTCTGGTCAGAACAATCATCAATAATGAAAGGATTGTGGGGATACATGCAGACCTTGGCCTTGGAACAGGCCGTCTCCTTTTGATGACAACTGCAGTGTTGATAGATGGATCATCATCTAGGCAAATCGATTCGAGCGCTATCTATGCTAACACTGTGTTCGAGGCATCGCTGACTTCCGAGTTGCTCCAACCATTCACGCTTCGGATCCAATAGGCCACCGCTCGGATTCGGTAATTCAGTTGTTGAGCTCCTTGTGAAGCGCTTCGAACCCTTGGAGTAGATCATCTCTCAGATCTTCCCAACTCTCAACGCCAATACTGACACGCACCAACCTCCTGTCAACCGTCGTGTCGCTCATGGCCCGCCACTCAACCAAACTCTCAATCCCGCCGAGGCTGGTCGCGTGGTGGAACAAGAAGAGCTTGCTCGGCAGCCGCTTAGCGAGTTCCTCCGACTGCAGCCACAGCGAGAAGACGGGCCCATGGCCGTTGGGCATCTGTTTGCTCAGCCAAGAATCCGGGTCCGAGGCCTCGGGCTGCTGAGACGAGTGCTGCAACTTGTACACGAGATCTGCCACCACGTTCCCGCCGGCCTTCTTCTGTGACGCCAGCCAGTCGACCAGGTTCCGCGTCGTCTCGCTCTGCCTCTTCACCCGCAACTCCAGCGTCCGCAGGCTCCGCGTCCCAAGCCAGCCCTCAAAGCTGCCCATGACGCCGCCGAGGTGGAGCCGCTCCTCTCGGATCTCTGTCAACCAGCCCGGCTTTCCGTCTTTGCCGCCCGCCCGGTCGGGGTGGATGGCCAGCACCCCGCTG
Source organism: Chaetomium tenue (assembly GCF_020726465.1). Classification (NCBI taxonomy): domain Eukaryota; kingdom Fungi; phylum Ascomycota; class Sordariomycetes; order Sordariales; family Chaetomiaceae; genus Chaetomium; species Chaetomium tenue. Next base: position 1,988,908 of record NW_027117333.1, on the reverse strand, counting down.
AGCATGTCGCTGTGGCCGCCAAAATACTTGGTCCCGCTGTGCATGACGATGTCGACTCCGTACTTGAACGGGTCCTGCAGCGGCGGTGGCGCGAAGGTTGCGTCGACAGTCAGGTAGCAGCCCAGCTCGTCCGCCTTCTTGCGGTAGTAGGCCAAGTCCCGCGCCTCGCCTGTCGGGTTCAGGGGCGTCTCGACGTGGATAATGTCCCCCTTTTGCAGCTTGGCCAGGTCGTCTTCACTCTCGAGTTCGAGCTGCTCGAGCCCGTTGAGCTTGTTCATGAGCTTCAAGATGCCGTGACAGCCGTGGTAACCCCCGCCGATGGCGACGCGCTTCGGGTTGAGGAAGACGACCATGGCGTGGAAGGCGGCTAGCCCGGAGGCGTACGACACGGCCGGTCCACCCAAAATCGAGCTCAGGATTGCCTCATACCGAGTGGTATTGGGCGACTTTTCTCGGGAGTAGATGTAAAAGTCGTCCCACTTCTCAGGCTATGCGCTGTAAGTCCCATGTCGTGAAGTCGATGGGTTTCAGATTCACTTACCTCGACATCCGACCAAGCCACTAACTCGTCAGGGTTTCTCGGATACCGGAAAGTTGTCGAGACGTGCATCGGCGGCGCCACTGCCGTATGAGTGTTGGTGTAGTCATCAGCATGAACTGAGCGAGAGGCCAGCGACAACTGCCTGCCGAAGGCCGCAGCGAGTTGGTTCGGGCCGGCACCCGCCGCCTTCTTCTCGGTATTCCCGTTGGAGACCATGGTTTCTGCGACTATGCTCACCGAGGCCAGGAGATATATCTCTTAACACAGTCACTTAAAACTTTCTCTAACACAGTAACAAGAAATAAGAAAGGGACCATCTACCATCAAACATCTCATTCGGTTTATGTAACCCGGGTCGATATCGGCGCGGGGTGGCTCCATCGCATGTTCAATTCGTCATTCACAGGGCGTCCCCACTACTGCGGTCGAGATGGGAGAGGGGAGAGGGGAATGGCGTGCGCTCTCGGCCTTCCTCGGCTTCTTTGTTGCAGGCTCTCCTTGTCTCCATTGGGCCCATCCTAAGCCATCTGAACTAGGCTGCCGTGTTATGCAAGGGGCAAGCCGGACCTGCAACGCGCTCTGTACGACTGAGTCGAAAGAATGGAAGTTGTCTCTGCCTGGTGTGTGGCTTGCCACGAGGGAAACTGCCGATCCCCATGTTTTACAATCCGTGTCGCCCGATTTGGCCCAGCTGCGTTCGTGAGTGGTCCATCCCGCCTTCAGGGGTTGTCTGTCGCAGGAGAGCAAACGGCCTCGGGTTAAGAATAACTCGGGCTTCCCGGCACCAAGCCAAGTTAAGCTTTCTACAATGATTCCCACCATTCAGTCCTCGAATCTGTGACGCATGAGGAAGGTTAATTGAGGTGGGCGGCTTTGAGGGTGGTTTCATGACATGGGGGCCAAAGGCATCAACCAAACTCTCCTTTATAGTCGAGACTCCTTGATTGCCGCACCTGCATGGGCTTGATATTTACGGACGTTGTTTCTGAACGAAGCCGTATTCCTTGCATCAGATCAGCGGGAAGGCTTGGGCGAGAACACGTGGGAGATGCAGCCCGAGTCGGAGGCGCCTCGCCCAACAAACACACCCATGATGCAAGCCCGAAACCGACGGGACCGATATAATGTGGTCCTCCGTCAGCCGCAACCTACGACTTGAAGTTTTCGCCTCAGACAGCCCTGCTGGCTCAGCTAGAATGCACCATCTGTCTCACTTCCAATGTGCCGAGTCAAGGTCAAGGAGGGGAGAGTCCAGAAGGCGAGTCTTGTCCCCGCGGCGGCACCGCCCCGGCGGCGCGGCAGGCCGGCCATCGACTGGACCCGGTCCCGCAAGCGGCGCCTACTCAGACTGTACCTCTGCACCCCCGAAGCGGGGCTGTCCTTGAAGAAGATACTCGGGCTCCTGTCCGAGGGGCCGTTCCAGCCCAAGTAAGACATCACGGCCCCCCTTTCACACCCAGGCCCTTGAGTCCTTGAGTGTCATTACCATACTAACGCCCCCCCACAGACCACGCCACACCCAATGCCTCCTCAACGACATGCTCTCCAAATCCTACCGCCAAAAGCGGCCCAAAAACCGAACCACCATGAGCGAGCGCCTCGCCTTCCTCCGGTCTGCCCGGTGCGGCCAACTCCAGACCGACCTGCCGCCGCAGGGGGACACGGTTAAGGAGTGCGCCATCCTCTTACAAGCCCGCCCCGGCCGCGGGGGGCGCGAGGCCGATGCCGATACAGATGCTGACGCCGCACGGGCAAGGGCCACCAGCGGCGAGCCGGACGACTCGCCCTGCTCGCCGTTCGATCAGAGGCCGAACCGCCGGTCGCCACTAGATGCCGGGAACCTGCCGCCGCGCGAATCGCTGGACAGCGGAGTCGAGGGGTTCTCGCCGGCGATCTTCCGAAATCCGTGGTCGACCACCTGTGAGGACGGTCACAGCCACGGTCGCTACGAGAAGGTTGAGTTCCTCCGCGAGCGGTGCCCGAGCCGGTCGTCGTCGTTCCTGGCGGACGTGGCGAGCTTGTTGGGGGGGTTGTCGATCCGGTCAAGTCTATCGCGGTCGTCAAGCGGGTCATCGCGGCGGAGTGCGCGGTCTGTTTCGGTTTCGGAGAGGGTTGGGGATGAGGTGCCCTCACTAGATTTGGCGATGATGCAGGGGGGCTGGGAGGATCGGCCTTCCTCGGGGGTGTCGACCGCGGAGAGTCTGGCGTGGTCGGGGGATGTGACCGCGGCTGGGTTGGATGAAGTGGCATTCGCACCATCGGCGTGGACAAGCCAAGCGAGTGACCACCCATACAATCTGGCCAGCAGCCCCCATACATTGGAAAACCAAGAGCTGGTCAGATTCTGCTGCGGTAGGACATCCTGGTGCATCCACTAGCGCATTAACGGCGTGTTGATGCACGGCAGTCCCGCCGAGACATTCGCCTGCACCGCGACCGAGGTAAACAGTCGCGACGGGCTCGGCAACACCGCACTCCACGTCGCGGCGCGATGGGGGGCTCCCGGACCGGTCCTCTCCCGCATCCTGACCCTATCCTCCCACCTCGCCACCACCAACCACCGCGGCGAGACCTTCCTGCACGTCCTCGACCCCACGCCCCTCACCCCCCTCGAACTCGCCCACCTCACCAAACGCCTCACGCGCAGCGCATTCAACTTCACGCAGCTCGACGAAACGGGGCAGAGCTTCGCGAGCCGGCTGCTGTCGCGCCCCTCCTTCTCGCTCGACGCCCTCGAGGCCGTCTTCGGCGATCTCCCGGAGCCGGCCCGGCTAGCGCTCCTCCGCGCCGGGCCCCATCAGCTCCTCAGCGCCGTTCGCGCGCGCCTCGCTGTTGATCCGGCGCAGACGGCGGAGTTGGTGGAGGAATATTGTGTCTATTTTACGGCGCGCTATGGCACGCCTGCGGGCTCGTTTAGCGCGGGCTTCGCTCCGCCGTGAGTTGCTTTTCGCTTGTTTCTTTCTTGGTCATACTTCATGCGCTGTTCCCGGTTTCTGTGACTCGGAAAGGTTGACGTTGAAAAGCCCGGTTTTGTAAGGCCATGAAGGAGTTGGTGGGTGTGGGGAAGGGGGGTAGACGGTTGGTAGCGTGGGGGCTTTTGCTGGCTGTTGAATGAAGCGATATATTGAATGATGAATGGAAATAGACGGTGGTTAGCTTGTGCATGTATAATGGGGGTAACGGCATGGTAAAGTGGTAATGGGTAATGATGGGTCAAAAGGCAGGGTGATAGGCCATCTTCTTTGTATCTAGACGGGCTTTTCGATAAGAGGCAGAAGTTCCAGCATATAACTATGCTATGTCTGTTTTGTTTCGCTAGTCGCTGTCCCTGTATCGGACTTGGCGTGACCCGGTTGCCGTTTGTCCTGCGATGACTGCCTCCTTATGTCCCTCATGACCCGATTCATACGCGGCTCCTCTCACAGGCCTCGCGTATGCACATACCAACCGCGGCGCGCTCAGTATGGCGCTTCCCCTGGGCGATGGGTATCGAGCTTCTTAGCCCAGCATCGAAGGGCTTCGGTGAATGACTATTTCTTCTTTACCTCCTCGGGCTGGCTGGCCTGCGTCAACGCGCAGTCACGCTCGACCTGCCTGTGGCGTTGTATCAAGCGGGAGATACGGCGTGTCGCCAAATCAACGTTCAGAGGCCCCAGCCTCCATGTCGTAATAATGCATCCTTTCCTCAGACCCCCTCCACTTCACCCCGTAACCTCCTTCAACAGCTCTGTCAGCGTCACAGCCTGAAACCCACGCCTCTTCATCTCCGGCAACACCGTCCTCAGCATCGGTTCCGTCCACGACCTCCTATCATGGCAAATAATAATCCCCCCCGGATGCAACATGCTCAACACATGCCTCGCATTCACCCCCGCCCACCCAATCTGCGCATCATGCGGATAAATACTCCCCAACACCACCCGATACCCCAACCGCCTCGCCACCCCCCTAATCCGCTCACTAAAAAACCCCGACCCCGGCCGATAATACCTCCCCCTCCCCACCGGCGGCGGCACCTTCCCCTCCGCCACATACGCGTCCTCAATCATCGCCTGCACCCTCCCAAGCTGATCCTCCAACTCGGCCGTCCCCAACCGCGCAGCGGGCTCGTCGCGCATGCCATGGTTGGCGAGCTCGTGGCCGGCGCGAAGAACCTCTCTCAGGACGGCCTCGCGCCCCGCGACCTGCGAGCCGATGACGAAGAAGGTGGCGCGGGCGCCGGCGCCGGCCAGCGCGGCTAGGATGTCGCGCGTGTGGTCGGAGGGGGCGTCGTCGATGGTCAGGGCGACCAGGGGTTTGGTGGGTGGCAGCCAGAGGCGGAAGAGCACGTCGGTCCAGCGGTGGGAGAGGTGCCGGATGAGGGGGGAGGGCGGTTTGTAGATGAGGTAGAGGGGGAGGAGGAGTAGGAGGAGGAGGAGGAGGAGGGGGAGGAGGAGGGTGGTGGCCATGCGGTGGCGGCGGAGGCGGCGGCGGGTGGGGAGGCGGAGGCAGAGGCGGAGGGAGGGGAACATTAGGTGGTGGTGGTGGTGGCGGTGGTGGGTGAGGATGGCATTGATGGCATCTGTTTATTCGTATTGGGGGAGTTGAATTGGAGGCGTCGAGGATGGGAGGAACATGTTCCCGTCGCGTCGGAGTTGGGCAGTGGGAAATGAGAGGTCCGATAAGATAACGGATGACTACCCCTGTTAATGGGCAGTCAGGCTCGCACCGTGCATGATCAGTGCTCTGGCGCCTGCAAGAGACGGGACGGTATGTCCCTGGGCCGTGTGGGGCGCGACTTACACGGGGCCAAATCGGTCGGCATGTCAACACCACTCATCCCGTCCCATCATCCGATCACCATCATACCTAGTCATGTTCCCAGTCAGCCTGAATTCCGTCTGAGAGCCGTGGAGCTGGAATATGCTAGTTCAATCCCGGTGTATAAGAGCTGTAAAATCCCTCATGGCAAACCATCTATCTATCTAGATATAGGCTTTTGAAATATTGTACTGCTGCTACTACAACTACAAGGTCTCGACAAAACATACGAATACAAAGTTAATGACCGCTCAATTGCAAACGAGCTCAAGGTATCCAAAGGCCAACACCAAACGCCAGCAAAATGCCAAACCAATCCACCGCCTTAACCAACGCAATGCAAAACTTCAAAGTGCCCCCCCCCCCCCCCGGCTCATCCCATTCAAATGAAGTCCTCGAGGTCATCCTTCTCCAGAGTCCCAACAAACGCGTGCCTCAAAAAGTGCAACCACGTCTTGTTCTGTCTCTTCTTCTTCCCCTTCTTGCCCTTCCCTTTCTTCTTTTTCTTCTTCTCCGTCTCCACCTCCCCGTCATCAGAGTCATCATCATCATCATCACAAACCTCCTCATCCTCACCACCCGCAGCAGCAGGAACCAGCCCCTTCCCCCCGGCCGGCCCACCCATCCTCACCGCCAACCCCACCATACTATTCACAGTAAGATCCCCCAGCCGATAAATAGCGTCCTCAAAAGTCGAATACTCCACCTCAAACGCAAACTCCCTCGGCGGCGCAGGCCGCGGCGCCACCACGGGCTTCTTCCCGCCGTGCTTGCCCTTGCGCCAGCGCAGCAGCCAGCCGTCCCACTCCAGCAGGTCCAGGTCCAGGTTTTGCCAGCTCCACCAGCTGCTGCTGCTGCTCCCGTCTCCGTTGTTGTCGGCGGTGGTGTGGGTGGCGGTGGTCAGGTTGAGGTTGTTGATGTGCGTGAGGTTGGCGAAGTACTGCGTGTATCCCGTCAGGGTGAGGGGCTGGGCCGAGTAGGCGGGCCCTGGTGAGGTGGATTTGGAGGGGGGGGGCGGGATGTGCAGGTTGGGGTCTTTGTCTTTGGAGGGGGACTTTTTGGGTTTGCCGTGTTTCTTCTTTTTGTTTTTCTTGTCCTTCCTTTTGGTGGTGGCGACGGTGGGGTCGCCGGTATCAAGGTCGGAGTCAGGGTCGAAGTCGGGGTTGGAGTCGGTGGGGAGTTGGCGGAGTTCGAGGTGTTTTTGGGTCGTGCTTTCGGTATCCTGGACACCACCTTGGGCTGCGTCTCTCCAGAGAGGCGTGTCTTCGAGACCGGTGATGTTGTATTCGAACACACGGAGAGTGGGAAAATAGGTCGGCACGACACTGGGGCTGACCAGAGACAAGTGGTACCGTTCGCCCCACGGGTCCTTGCGATTCTTGCCCTTCTTGCGTTTGCCCTCCTTGTTGACCTCCTTACCGGATGCCGGAGGGTCGAGCTTAGCCCAGTCGGAACGCAACTCCATCAGGTAGTCCGACGCAGACTGCGTCGTCAACTCATCGTCCATCGCCTCGCGGGTCCCAAACTCAGACGACCCGTCCAGCGCAGCAATGTTGATCTCATTCTTGTCGTGGATTAGAAAATGGTCGATGTTCATGTGCCCGTACAGCCCGACCACCACCACGTCCCGGAATTGGTGCATCCAGAGCGAGTACTTTTGCCAGCATGTCTCGTCCCACAGCATCTTGCTGTCAGTTCTGGCCGGCGGAACGTGCCCCATCAGGATAGCCTTCATGCCGCGGTCTCGCATGAACTGCAGCTGCACCCTGAGCCATTCCATCTGCTTGTATCCCGGCTCTGAGGGGCTCGCGCAGCCGTCGACGCCGGCATTGCGGTCGAAAAAGTAGAGCGTATTCAGACTAAATACGGCCAGTTTGTTGGGGATCACCTCGACGTTGAACCACCCTCCGAATTCAAAGCTGTGACGCTGCTCCTCGGGGATGAAATGGCGCCAGATTTGCGAGTAGTGCTGGAACCACTTGTTGGGCCCCGGCAGAAGGATATTATGCGGGAGGATGTCGTTGTTCCCAAAGTTTGGCACAACCGGGATGGTCATGCCCTTGTCGCCCTTGTCGGCAAGCATGTCGACGAATTTGTCGGCGATCCACCTGTTGGTGCCGAGGACCTGGTCGGCATTGCGGGGCAGGTCCTCGTCGCGATCATGGCGCGCGCTGTCGCCGGTCCAGACGATAAAGTCGATATTATCTTTGAGATTCGCGTCGATCCAGTCAAAGGTCGCGTTCACGAGGGAGAAGGGGCTGTCGCAGTCGGATGTTTCGGCGCCATAGGGACCTGCAGGGCCTCTGCCCCTGTGGCACCCGTCATCTTCATCGGTAGACGAGTGCACTTTGTAGTACTCATCCGGATGGATGTCTATCACGGGGGATCGTCAGTAACCTGATTCCCAATGTACCGCCAAGTTCCCGACAGTTCGGGCGATGAGGGGTACTCACCCGTGATATGCAGGAACCTGCCGTGTAGCTTTCGCGGGGCAGAGCGCGCTGGAAGAGTTTGGTCCGCCACAGGCCCTGACGGCCCGGCTATGACGCCATGGCACAGTAGTACCACAGCCAAAACGCGTCCAAGAGGCATCACGCAGCTGCCAGGCCAGAAAGAAATTGCAAAAATAAGAGGGAAAATCGATGTCGTTTCGCGCTAGTCGCGCCTTTACATGGTCATTATGGAGTAAAAAAACAGCGGGTGAGAAACTGGGCACGGGTTTGGCGTCCTACTGTGTTGCAAGTCGGTTGAGGCGGAAAGTTTTATTCGTCGAGGTTCCAGAATTGGGCTGTGGCCAAGGTCGGACCAAGAAGGATGACGGCGTACCCGCAAGACTCGGGCCAAGCACAGGAGTCACTGGGAGTCCACCGAGTCGAGTCGGGCGTCTTGGGGCGTCGATCACAGCGATGTCGTTGGGGATGCGATGACACGAGCTCTGAAAGGGAGAACACGCAAAGGGGCGTTCCTTCCAAACGCCCACGGGCAGCTATTCCCATCTTGTATCTATTCGCATGCGGGCAAGACAATGAGAACCTTGCTGTCCCCCCGCGGGGGTATGACTTGACGGCCACACGACTGCGATTTCCCGACACCGAATCGCTTTGCTGATCACCCACCCGCATTTGTGTTCCATATTCGCTGCTTAACTGCGCGCCTCGCTGCGAGGCTGAAAACAGCCAAGGGACCAATATCCTTCGAGCATCATTCCCACGTGTTGGCCACCGCGCAGCCGTCAGGGTGCTTCGGCAGCCATGGCTGAGACATGTGGGCAGCCCTTTGGGTGGGAGCTGACATGACCAAACTGGTCATCTGCCTGTCTGTGTCGACTTTTGTGCGGCAACTCTATCTCGTCGCGGGGTTGGTCAAATGCGACGGGGAAGGCAACCAGTCGTGTGGCCATACTTGATGATCGCTCATTGCAGGAGAGTCAGAGACGGGGTCACCTCGGTGGGCCTTGATTTGGGCTTCAGGGTCTTCAGGGTCGTCGGCCTCGGACGAAACCTCAGCGCCATTTTGTGTCAGTCTCCAAACTTGTTTGGCCGCGGGCGAGGAGGCCTCGGGGTTGGCAAGCTGGTGATCAGAACGACCATTCTGTGAGTTTGAGGTGACCCACTCACTGCCGCTGATCACCAGATGCGACTTCGATGCTCTGCCACCCCACATCCAACCAATGCCGAACTCCAAGTATGCATCGCGACTACATAAATCTTCGACTATATTGAACGGGAAGATACTATTCAGAAACCAAAAGAATCTGTGTTTATTCTATCTGTTTTATCTCACCAGATTCATTCCATTTAGTTTTCTTTGCTTAGTTTTCTTAACTTCTTTCTCTTTTTTGTTGTTTTGTTTTTGCTTCTATTTCAAGTTTGGCTTTTTTTGGCCCGAGGTTTCATGTCCCCTGCGAGCCCCGCCAGTCGCAACACACGGTGTGTATTTGCATTGTCCAGACAATTACCGCACTGTGTCTGGACCCCTAAACTCGGAAATTTTTACGGGCTGCTGCAATTTTTCTTTTCTCCTCATTCGAAATACATCATTCGCAACCAGCGCCGCGTCTAAGGACTTCTTCTCCCCGTGTCCCGTGATTGCTCATAGCTAGTTGCTAGATTATCTAGCCGTACGTTTGAGGGAATTCCGAGCGCATCGCTGTGACGCTTTCCTATGGTTTAAATCGGCTACATTTCCGCGCCTGTCACCGGGTTGTGCCATGTCGGGTTGCAAACCCCTGGGAAACCCTTTTAGGGATGCCCAACCCAAACCCGATGCAGATCATCCTGCAGCACAACTCCCTTGATTCATGTTGGAGGGCTTTGCGATTGCTGCAGCCGCTTCGCCTGCTTACGACTTGTGATCGGGGCATCGTGTCGTGTGCCCGACGCCCCGAAGCAAGAAACCGCCGATGCAATATCCTGAAATAGTATAGCTGCGAGATGTGCAACCCAGATCAGCGCGGATCTGATCTCGGCGCCCCGGGTTCCTCGTCCAGTCATCTCATCAGCCGAGGAGCACCGGTATGACGTATACTTGGTCTCATCAGGTATATGTAGGTATCGCTAGTCGTGTCTCAGTTGGGCCCCGCCTCCCTTGCTTCACAGGATCAGAATCAGACCTTGAAATATCATGCAGGTGACGCCTGTTCCTCCTTGGATTAAGAGACATGACTTGCCGATGTGCGATCGTGCTTGGATTTGGATCAAGTCATGGGCTTCAACACTTGACTCGTCACAAAATCATGCAGCACGCAGTCGCACATTATGCAACACCTGTCACACAGCTTGCTCTGAGCGAGGTGTGGAAATCCGTAGAAACCCGCCTTCAACCGCTCTTTGGAGACGGGCCAGCGATGTATCTCATGATGTTCGAGGCGGCTTACTTGTAGATGGCCAAAATATTGGCTAATGATGTCTAATTGTCCACTCCTCAAATTTCAGGTGGCCGGCGAGGCACCCATCGTCAAATGCTTAGTTGATTCTATTTGAGAAGACGTTGGTATACAACTAGAGCCAAGTACTAGCACAAAAACGGTATAACTGCGTGCCCCTTGGGAACAAGCGTCGACCTGTCATTGGGTCTAGAACCGCCCGGGGGATGCACTGCTTGCACGTTATTAGTAAACACAGCACTGGAAAGGGGATGATAACTGGAGGCGCAACGTCTATATTCTATCATCGGGATCGTATATATGAAGCAAAGTACGAGAACCAAAACTCAACTAAACAGCCACAGACTTCTCGTGGATCCTCGACTATGCCTTCATGAACTATCCCTTCAATCAGCCATCCCATCATCAACCATTCGCCATTAACCATCCCTCCCTTACCCACCCTCACTCACTCACTCGCTCATACCCAACACCACCACTACCAACCTCTCAGCCTCCCAAACCCCCACACCACAAACAGCCTACAACCTTCAGCCCACAACCCCAAACCTTAAACCTAGAACCAAATACCCACCTACCCATCCACCAAAATATCTAAAACTGCCCCCCAACTCCAACCAACGCCCCCTCCGTCCACTCCCCACCACTCCCACCACCCCCACTCTCCACACTCCCACACACACTCCCCCCACCACCGCCACCACCACCGCCGGCACCCCCCTCATCCGATGACCACCGCCTACACGCCGACCCCTTCCGACCCAGCACCGAGTCGGGCACCGGCATAGACACCGGCAAACAGATGAGAGAGGGTGTGCTGCTTGACCGGCGGCGGACAGCAGCGGCTGCTGCCGCTAGGCCTAGGTGGTGGTGGTGATAATGGTGCTGGTGGAAGTTGTTGTTGTTGTTGTTGTTGTTGCTGAAGGGGGAGGGGGAGATGCGCCAGGGGAAGATGGCCGCGGCTGAGGGTGAGGCTGCTGAGGACGAGATAGGGGCGGGGTTGGGGTTGGTTGGTTTTGCGGATGCGGATGCGGGTGTGGTGGATAGGGAGATGGAGGAGGATGATGGGGTGGAGGTTTGGGTTGGGTTGTTGGGGGCGGACTTTGGGGTGGGGATGGGGATCGGTTTGGCGTGCGGTGCCGGCGCGGTTGTCGAGTGGTTGTGTGGCTCTAACAGGAGGGACAGGGCTTGTTTGGCGGTCGTTTTGTTGATGCTGGTTGCTGGGAGGATGTTAGAGATTAGGTATCCTGCTTTATTAAGTTAGGTAGGTTATGGAGGGGTGTTCGATGACAGAAATAAAGAAAAAATAGGATAAATATTAAGCGCCGCGGAACAGAGACAGTAACGGCATGGGCATGGTAGAACCAGCGGAAACCGGCTTAGAGAAAAGAACGAGTATTAGTATAGACATACCTAGTCTGCTGGCCTGGCGGCGACGAGCCATAAAAACAAGAGCTGCGCAGACAAGGAGGGTGGTTATGCCCAGCGTCAGCAAGTTGGGTTGAACGAGGTAAGGGGCAGAAAAAGACATGATTGCGGTATTCGTTGAACTGAGTTATCCTACACATCAAGCTATGGCCGCCTTCATGGAAACTAGGCGAACCAACTTGTCTTATATCCTTCTCCCTCCCTCCCAACGTCTATCCAAAGTGTAAAAGGTCACCAAGGGAAGTTCGGAGGTTCCGTAGCCTAAAGACCAGGGGTGGGGAGGGTTCCAAATGGTTTGGGCTCGGGATGTCAGGCCCTTTCCCCGGTACCACTTGGCACGGACGCCTTCACCATCATCAGGGCGCCACACCCTCGATATGATAGTGGCTCTCCGGATGGAGGAGGGTGGTGGAAGCCACATGAGGTCTGGGCCTTGCTAGACCACACAACATGAGAAATCCAAATAATAAATCTCAGCCGCAGAGCCTCCGAGTTCACTAACGAGGGGCTCGGCCACCACGAGCTCCGACGAAGAGAGCAAGGCGAACCAGCTGATTGAAGCTGAGGAGCAGGGCGAACCGCTCTAAACCCAAAGTGGACGGGCTGTGCGGACGCCTTGCTCTGTCAGAAGAGGACGCGTGGGACACCAGAGCGGTCAGGTCATTGGCGTGTTTTGCAAGCCATGAGGGGTGGCTGGGACGACCGGGGTCCCTCTCTCCTGCAGCTGGCCAACCACTGAGAATCAAGACGCCGAGAGCCTGCTGATAACGACCGGGCTGTCTGGCCGTGAAGGAGGGTGGTCGCTCGCTCTAATTCGACGACAGATCGTTTGTCCAGAGGGGCCGTGCGTGGTTTCTTGTGTGAGGTGTGATTCTGTGAGAGCGCCTTCCCAAGTCGGAGCATCGGAGCACATCGGCGCCCTCATTGCCGTTTGTTCGGTGCAACCGAAGGGAGCTCGCTCAAGACCATGGATTTCGCCTTGACTCGTTAGTTCTCACTCGCCAGCCGCTGGTTTGGGAGACGGGGCCATGAGTTACACCAGCTGCAAGCTTCCCGTCACATTAATTGCCCAGTCCGACAATCCCGGAGACGGTCGGAGGAGGGGTAGCTAGCTCTGTGAGCCGCCGTCTTCCCTCTGGCCAGCGTGGAATCGTCAAGCTGCCGTCGCCGCCGTTGTCGTTGCTTATTGAGCTTGAAAAGCCCATGGGTGAGTTCTGTATGTAGACGACCCAGCTCCTTTTGGCCCAAGCATGAGAGACCAGCGCCGACTAGGTAGGTACTTCGTACTTCGCCGAGCATCGCGGGCATGGCCCATGTGAGCCGATGTTGAAGCATGCAAACTTTCACCCTGCGAACGGCTGTGGTGGACATCTCTGGGCCGATATGGAAGCTGTGTTACATGTGTACGTACTCGCTCGCGCACTCAACGCGCGGGCCACTCCGAGCTGCAAGAGCTGCAAACGCCAGGCTGATGACATGGGGCGGGGGACCAAGAAGCCCCCCAATGATGTTTCCCGCCCGATGTCACGCCGTTGAAAAGGCGTGGAGAAGGTCAACCAGGGCCCGAAACCGAGGAACGATGCGTTGAGCCAGGTCGTTGCGAAAGCGGGCCCGACTCTGGGCTTGGACCAGGAAAGTCGAAAACTCTGGTGGTTAGGGATCCCCGTTCTGTGTCGACAAAGGAATAGCGGAAAGAAATTTCGCTCGTCGAAGCGGAATACTGTCCCTTCATCTCGTCAGTCAGTCCCCGCAGCAATATGTTCGCGACGACGAATCAGCTGAGGGGCTGGTCGGAACATCAATGGGACAGACGATGCGTCAGGGTGGGATCGCCTGTCGGTAGAGCGAGCGTCTGGTTCTCTGGTTTGGGCCTGCAGACTGCATCCCAGCCCGCAGTTCATCGAGTACAGCTGGTTTGCATTCTCCCGGCGCGATGACGGCAGCTTCTGCTTCGGCTGGTCCGAGTCGCTTTATCCATTCGACTCGCGTGCTGCTGCGTAGTTATTTGGTAGTTATGCAATGTGCGTGTTTGCGACACTAACTCCGCGGTGAGAAGTGCCACGACGGGTTTCATCAAAAAAGACGAGAAAAAAAACAGAACTGAACGTCTTTGGGCAGGTTCGCAAGCTGGATCAACCTCAACCTCAACCTCAACCTCAACCTCAACGGCTGGCGATGTGAGGAATCAACCTGGAAGCAAGTGGGGGCCGCCCTGTTTGCAGCTGGCTGACCAGTCGCGCCCTTGGCTCTCCATCAGTCACAGCGCCAGGCCGACTCACGTTGCACCTTCCAACGGTCTTCTCGACCCTGGCTGATTAGCACCAGTAGGCTAAGCCTTTCCGGGTAAAGCGCCATGTTCTGCCTCACTCGAACTGTGGGGCTGATGGAGCGTCCAGTCAATTGCCCGGCCGCCCGAAGAAGGGTCCCCTCGGTCCGTCCCCATGCGGAGTGTGCGGGTCGATTCGCGCGGTTTTTTACAGGTGCGATGGTGCAGTGGGAGCCTGAGAGCGACAGAACACAAACCTGGAAGGGGCTTTGAGGTAATGCGAAGAAGCGGGGTTGCAAGTGCCAGGCGGAGGGAAGGGACACCTCAGCAGTCTCAGACAGTGCTCAGCTGGGGAGAAAAGAGGAAAGAATGGAGAAGAGGGAAGGCATGATGTGGAACAGGCGGTGGCCGAATGGAGCTTGAAGGCTTGGCTTTCTGGTCCCCGGCTTGAGCCCGGCTGGGGCTGGACGCCGCGGGTGGGAAGGTAGGGTCTCGCTTTGGTAATCTGCCGCCGCCTCGCCCATTCTCCAGGTCCAAGTTCGCAGCTGTCCAGGTCTTTTCGGCCTGCCGCGGCCCACTCTTCCCCAATTGACCCTCTGATGGTCGAAATAATTCCCCAAAAAGTGAGGAGCTCAGTTCACGGTCCCAAAAAATCGACGCAAAGACTCTCTCGTCGTTGCCCGCTCGCACTCCCGTCGCATCTCACGGGTTCATGCCCACCTGCATCGGACAGCTCCAACGCCAGCTCCAGATCCCCGGGCCGTCTGAGCTAGCTCCCTCAGCACACACGCCCCAATTCGCCCCGCGCAGCCGCGCACTATGGGATTGTGATGCATTTCGGCGCTGTTGGACCCCCACCACTGCTATCTGTACTGAGTTCCCGACTACCATGTTGTGCCTGCTGGCTCGAGGACCTCCTTGTCGTTGATGCGCGAAGAACAAACCCTTCGAAGCCTGGTTGGTGGGCGAGTAAGCCGCCACGTCCGCGTCCACCGCGAGTTACCCAAAGCTAGCACAGCCAGCTTACCCGGCACTGGCGTTCAGAGCTCGCTTTTCTAGGTCTAGATCGAGGTTGAGGTCGAGACCAACGCCGCCGATCTGCTGCTGTTGCTGCTGCTGCTTCTGCTGCCGTCGCCGTGCCGTGCCGTGCCACGCCGTCCCCTGCCCGCCCGTGGACACCCGCGTCCGTCCGCAGTTGCGCCTGCACCGTACGTGCGCCAACACCCTTGATATCCCCACCGCTCCGCCTTCCCGACAGCGCGGACGACATCCGCCATGGCCACCGAAAACCTTGCGCCGCCGGCCTTGTCGCTACCTCCCATATCGGCCCCATCTGTTCGACCGGACCGCGATTCATTAACGGCGCCGTCTCCAGCCGTGACCACACCTCTCGGCCCCGGTGCCCCGCCGGCCGCGCCCATTCCTCCGCACCAACAGTACGATCCGGCGCTAGATCCCGCCATCAAGCAATTGCTAGACCAGCAGGCCGAGATCCAGGCAAGGCTGGCCGCCCTGCTCCCCCAGAAGTATGGCCCCAACGTCAAGCTCGAGCTTGAGATGCTACACCACAAGCTTCGTGTGTTGCGCGCATACGCTGAGGACAACCGTGAGTCGAACATTGCCTTCCTTACCCTATAGCTGTCTCCTAATCCTATCATTCATTTTCACCAACCCCCCCTTCCACCTGATCTAACCTCTTTGTCTGCAGAATTATCTGGCAACATCACTCCCCTGTCTGAGATAGAGGAGGCAAGGGCATTGCAGTACCAGTGCGAGTGTATCGAGATGGCTTGCCTTGACCAAGGTAAGTCCCAATATCCATCGCCCATTATTGCTGCTTCGCCCCGTCTCATGCTCTGGCTTATTAGGTATCGACCTTCAGGACCCTCGGTTCCTCGATGCACTGAAGTATCATTATCACCGAGACCAGGCCCCAGAGGGATATGCTGCTTGGCTGGACAGGAATTTCGCTCAGTACGACCCCGTCGCCCGGGCGTTGCGGTTGAAAGACAGCATGCCCCTAGGCTTCCGCAATAGTCACTCGTTCAAGTGCTGGGACGACCGGTGTATGCACTACATTTATGGTTACCCCCATCGGGACGACCGGGACCAACATTCCAAGGAACATGTCGTTCCCCGGAAAAGAGATTCTGGTCTCTCGGTCGGAGGTACACCGCCCTTGTCGTTCACCGAGCATCCGGGCCGAAACCACGGGGCCGATTACAGTAAACAAACGAGTTCGCCGCTGTATCTCCCCCGCCCAAACGCAAACTTCCAGCTCGCCCCTTTGGCAACGGGCAGTCAAGGCAGGGATCACCGGGAATCGCTAAGGAGCTACTCCTTTGTCCCCGAGTATCCTGCCGGCCCTCGTGGCTCTGTTGACTCTGAGGTCGACCCGCTGTTGCCGCCCTTGAAGCGCAGCCGCGTGGGGCAGGCTCGGCTGGAGTCCATTGAGGAGCTTCGCCTCCTTCGCGACAACGGACCATGTTTGCGCTGTAGGGTCCTCCAGAAACCAGTGAGTGGGGATTCCAGATTTGCCCAGTATTTTCTGGCTAACTCCTCCAAGTGTGATTCCAATGACCCCTGTAGATTCTGCCCCGATCCAACGACTTCCCCGGGCAACGACTTCTGGAAATCCCTTGACTGCCTCCGAGGGCCGCTCACCGCCTTTGCCGATATCATGTTGCCGGCTTCGATGGGTCCCAGACACGCCCAGACTCCCATGACTTCCCCGCTGGCTGTTCGCCGCAACATGAACGAATTCTTGGATAGGTCCTTCGTCGTACCGCCGGAGATCGCAAGAATGGTCAAAACCCATCTGGATTTCGACGATGGGTTCTGGTGGACCGAGGACCTTGCTCACCTACCGCCATCCAACCCGACCCGAGCTGCCTTCCACAAGGATCCTATCGACAGGCCGCCGCCGGTTCTCAACGTGCTTGCAGCCAGTTGGAATATGAACCAGACCATGTATAGCTTCTGGCAGCTTCTGAAATTAACAGGTGTGCTATCCGAGACCCGAGACGCCGAACTCGCCAAGTACCCGGTGCTGTACCGCGCCAAACTGCTTCTCCGCGAAACGCTCTTTTACGACCTCCAGCAACCCGATCCGGCCATCCATGCCGAACCAAACAGCTCAGCTTCCCATGTCGTATTCGACGACGCCGATTCCTATGGGCGCTTCTATGTGCTCTACAACTGCATGGTCCAGTTTTTGCAATCCCTCGACAGTCAGATGGCCCAACCTAACCCGCACGACCCGAAACACTGGCTGGCTAGCTTTTTCGCCCTTTGCATCTTCAGTCTAGTGAAGACCATCCTAGTCGATAGAGCCGCGCACCTCCGTTTCAACCCCCCTTCCATGCATGCCGTCCACAAGGCGCTCGTCAGCGCCTTTGCCTGGTCCACGCCGATGCTTCTGGATGGCCAGGATATGGAGATGGGGCACGGTGATCGCGAGTTGCTCCTTTCAGTTGGCATGTTCTTGGGGAGAAACGCTTGGGCTGAGCGCGGCATCCCCTCATCGAAGGATTTCCTCATGTTTCTTGGGAGCGGGGAAATTGAGGGCGCATACTACAACGGATTTATTAAGCAGCGGTCGCCAGCGAGACAGGGATCTCTTGTCCTCCCACCGATCACCAAACCGAGCGAGGAGCCCATCAGGAAACCCCTCCCTGACATGCGCCCACTTGTCACTAGCTGGGCCCCTGCCGTCCATGGCCAGCTAGACCGGGAGGTATACGTTTTCAAAGGAGAACCGGACCGCATGCTCGCTTCGCCGCAAACAATGGATCCGGGAAGGCGGCACACCGTTTCTGAGAGCCCGACCTTCATGAGGCAGCCCGGCGGTGTGCTAACATCACCAGTGGCCACGCCTAGAATGCGAGCTTCTTACCAACGACCGCCACTTAGGAGAGTTTATTGCACAAAGTGCAACGAGTACCCAGAGGGGTTTCGCGGCGAGCATGAGCTGAGGAGGCACAACGATGCGAAGCACGCCGCCCTGGTAAAGAGGTGGGTGTGCACACAACCGCCGGATCCCCCAGGGTCGCCTCACCCCTTGATACCACTGGCAAAGTGCAAAGCCTGTGTCACCCAGAAACGCTATGGTGCCTATTACAATGCCGCCGCACACCTCAGGCGTGCCCACTTCAACCCCAACCGTGGCGGCAAGGCGAGTGGTGACTGGCCACCCATGTCGATCCTGAAGGACTGGATGCGTGAGGTGCGGCAGTCGATCGACGTGCAAGATCAAGACGATGGGTCCAGCGGGGACGACGAAGCACAGGATTACAAAACCGTCCACGACTTCATCTCCCCGCCGCACCGGCGCTCACCCGTCTTGGAAGCTCCGCGTCTTGCCCCAGCGCCACCGGTACCTCAACAGGCACATGGTCCGCCACTATTAGCACCTTCTCTTGACCGTCTCAACCCGGTTGGCCCCCCGCCCATCATCATCCAGAGTGCGCAGAGTGCATTCTTGGCACCCACGCCAACGCTGAAGAGCGACGATCCGCCGCATACATCGAGCTCCTCATCCTCGTCCATTCGCAGTCGCTGCCCGCATCCCGAGTGCGGTCGCGTCTTCAAAGACCTCGCGGCCCACATGCTGACGCACATGGAAGAGCGGCCGGAGAAATGCCCTATCGAGACTTGCGAGTACCACATTAAGGGATTTGCGCGCAAATACGACAAGAATCGGCATGCGCTGACGCACTACAAAGGCACGATGGTGTGTCCGTTCTGCCCGGGAGCCGGAACTGCCTATGAGAAAGCGTTTAACCGCGCCGACGTGTTCAAGCGGCACTTGACGGCGGTGCATAATGTCGAACAGACGCCACCCAACAGCAGAAAGATGATCCTGCCCGCAGGCCCTGGACGAGTCGGAGGGGTCGGCGCCAAGTGCAACATCTGCCAAAGCCAATTCGGGACCGCCCAGGAGTTCTACGAGCATCTCGATGACTGCGTGCTGAATGTTATCGTTCCATCGACGCCCAGGACGGCCGGCAGCGGGGGTGGCAGTGCCATCACGAGGAAGGATTCCGTGACGAGGACTCCAACGACGGCGAGCACCGAAAAAGGTAAAGAACTCGACATGGATATGGAAGCACCGCGTTCCCGAGAGCCCACACACCCGCGGGCCGACCATCGAGACACAAGCATGGAACACGCCAATGCTATTGACCGCGCGGCCAGTGGTGACGAGCACCGTATACGCAATAGGGCATCTTTTGTGGGGGATAAAGACCCCATGCAAGTCGACCAAGATCAGCAACAACCAGTGGAGCGGCGATTCGAACCGCAACCCCCATCCCAAACCCCGTCCCAAACTCCGCCTTTCTCTTTTCCCCAACCGCAAGCAGAACGAACACATAGCGAGCGTGTCTCCGAACCCGAACCGAAAAGCGAAATTCAGGTCGCAATACTAGCTGCCGCCCCTCCTGGCCAAGACGAGGAGGCGATGGAGATCGAAAGATCCAGTAGCGCCGGCGCCAGCACGAACCAGTCACAGCAATCGGACCAGCCGCCGCTAAGCCATGGAGCGATCGAAGCGAAACACCAGATGCTACGCCCGGAGGTGACGCTCGGGTCGCCGGCGCCGGACGCCATGGATACGGATTCGCAGTGACGCGACCTGGCCGGCGGAAGTCACGTCCATAGCCAGTTGGGTTGATTTTGATTCTCTTTATTTTCTTTCGTGGATTGTACATACTCTTTTTACCTTACGTTCGTTCAGCCCGCGCGTACATAGCATGCGCGCGTGTGCTGCCTTATTTTTATTTAGTTTAACTTTGCTCATTTTTTTCTTATACAATTTTGTTTTCGTTTGCGAGAGCATTATCCTAGTTGCTGGGCTTCATAGTATGGTCTGGTATGGACAGGGGAATGCATATCGCGGCGCTAGCACACTTGATGTGTGTGGCCGATGCGAGGAAAGCAAGCAAGCGACATGAAGAGCGAGCGTCTGTCTGGTTCGGAACCTTGGGAGGGCGGGCTTTTAAGCGTCTACTTTTGGAGCAAGCGAGCGGGCAGAAAGAAGCGAGCGAATGTTCACCTAGACTGATTTGACGGATTCACTTGTATTGCGCAATCACTTGCGCTTAGCGGGAGGAAAGAGGGAACTACTACCTGGGTAGGGTATGGGACAATCGTTGCAAAGGGGGGTAAGAGAAGGGGGGATTGGAAAGAATTGAAAGTTGACATGACTATACCCATCCCACACATGAACTTGGAAACGATATTATGTATCACATCGTAGGGGAAGAAGATTTGCACGTCACCAACATCACACTTGTAGAGATGTAGTTTCACAGAAAAGCAAGTAGATAAGACAGTAGGTAATGGGTATCAGCCTGTATTGCCTCCAGGTATCCAGATGGCCATGCCATGACAACGATTTATGTGGCAGCTACATATACACTTCACAAACAAAAGAAAAACACCAGTCCGAAAGGGTTGTTACTCGCGACAGAAGAAGAGAAAAAGAAGCCAACCGGCCGACACCCCCTATTATGCCCGCCCACGTACAAAACACACCACACCCACCCACACCCGCACCCGCACCCGTCAGTTAACTAACCCATCAAAGACTCCGTATCCAAAAAGATACGAATCGACCCGCTGCGATCCAGCCCCTCCACATCCGCCATCGGCGGCATAGCCGGCACGTCCGGCACGACCGGCCGAGCAGGCGCAACAACCGGTGACCTCGGCTTACGCGCATAACCACGCAGGGTGCGGAAGCAAGACCCGATCATGCGGCCCTCCTCGACGACGGCGTGCACATCAGCAATCATCTTGCCGGCCTCGTGCATGGCCTTGCCGGGGGTGACGGTGTCGGCGAGGCGCAGCTCGCCGGCGGCCTTCTCCGTCTCGGCGCGCAGCAGCCAGCGCTCCCAGCTCCAGCCGGCGGCCACGCCGGTCACGGCCGCGGCGTGCTCGGCCGAGCCCGTCACCATGGCCTCGAGCTGGTGCACGCGCACGGACGCGCCCGAGGTCGAGTCGCGGGTGGAGGTGGTGGTGGTGGCGGGGGCGGCGACGGGGCGCGGGGGCCGCTTGGGTCCGACAGGCAGGCATACCCAGGCGCGGCGGACCTCGTCGAAGCCCGCGGAGGCGAGGCGGCCGAGGAAGGAGCGCGTGGGGTTGGGGTCGTAGCCTAGTGTCTGCAGGGCGAAGCTGAACTCGACGGCCTTTGCGTTGCCGAGCGGCCCCGCGTTGACGATGTCGGCGTCGAGGAGGCCGAACTCGATGTAGCCGCCGGGCTTGAGCACGCGCATGCACTCGCGCAGGCAGGCGTCCCACTCGTCGGCGCCGTTCTCACCCGAGATCTTGAGGACGGCGTGCAGTTCCCGTGCCGAGATGAGATCGAACTGATCGTCGTCGAAGGGGAGCTTGGAGAGAGTGGTCACGGCGACTTGGCGGTGGTTGGGTGGGCCGCGGATGTTGCTGTTGCTCAGCTGGCGGATGGACTTGGTGGTGACCGTGTAGATCTTGGTGTTGGGGTACTGTAGCGCGGCATGCCACGCCCAATCGCAGGCACCCTGTCCGCCGAGATCGAGGATGCGAGCGCGGTCGCGGCTGAGGCCGTCAGGGGTAACGGCCATGTAGCTTTGACGGGCGAGGCACTTGCCCACGGGGGCGGAGATGAGGCGGCCGCCGTTGAGCAGTTTGGTGGCAGCGACCTGCCAAGTGGCGAGGTGCATCTGTGAGAGGGCCTCGGTTTCCTTGTCAGCGCGGAGCTTCTCCGGGTCGTCGTGGACGACATCGTCACCACGGACGACGTTGGTGCTCATGCGCTTCTTAGCCGACTGGGGAACCACCGAGAGCTGGAACTTCCCGAGGAGCTGGTTGCGGTGGGCATCCCTGAGGCAGACGCGCTGGGCTTGGAGGGCCTCGAAGCGCGGTTGGCGATGGATGAAGACATCCGAGGCGCAGGCCCTCACAGTGTAGTCGGTGAAGGCGCGGTAATAGGAGGACTCCTGGCGCACGAGCTTCGACGGCAGGTTGCAAGGGATGTCCTGCTTGACGACAACCTCGGAGAAACGGACGGCCTTCTTCTTGGGTTCGGTCTGCTCGATCTCGGGAGAGGCGACCACGGATGGCACTTCGAGCTTATCTTCCGGCTCGGATTCATGTTCAGAGTCCTCGGAAGCTTCGTTTTCCTCCGAGAAACCTACTACACCTTGGAGATAGGATCGCTGCGCAGCCAACCACATCTGAGTGCGGTTGATGTGTGAGATGGCGTTCTCCTCCTGTTTTGTGATGTACTCGGTGTCATACTCGGCAATAATTTCATTCACATCGACCGGGGACAAGGGCTCCTCGACTGCCGTCTCGGATGCCGGAGCTTCAGGTTGCTTCGGAGTGGGCGGGACTCGACGGGCGGTGATGGGCACCGGAGTTTCCTCCACCCGGATAGCAGTTGGGAGGTCTCCGGTGTACTCGTTTGCGGGAAACTCGATGACACGCTCGACAATAGCGGACGGCAGATCGTCGAGGTGAAGGGGGCGTGGTGGCGGCGGCGGGACCTTATCCGTAGTTCGGCCCCAAGGAATCTTGTAAAAGTTCTCAGCGGTTGTCGAAGTAGGCGGGTTGGCTTCCTCCGGTTGGCTGTTGTTCCACGTGCGGCGGCTGGCAGAGGAAAGATCTGAGAAAAACCCGCCAGGTGACGGGATATCAAGCCTTGTCAGGTCGGCTAACGAGTGTCGGTGGGACGGAGCCCTAGTTACACCAGCGCCGGTGACGAGCCGGGGAAGTCGCTGGCGGGACTGCGTCATCTCCTGCGGTACCTCGATGACCTGGGTTGGCTCGTCCTCATACTCGGAGTCGCTGCCGGAGAGGGCCTGGAGGGTCTCGAGAGCGCCTGGCTGGAGACGTACCCCTGACCACTCTTCGTCCTCGTTATCCCGGGCTCCAATTAGCGGGGTCGGAGGGGCGGACATCTGAGCCATCTCCTCCGAACCAATGCTCCCGTCGAGAGAGGGGGGTGCTGAGACGCGCGGGATATCTTGGGACTGGCGCAGTTCCATGAAGGTCTTGAGAGCGGGTGACATGACCACTGTGGATGGCGGGGTTGGCGGGATTGGTGACATCAGCTTCTTGGCTGCTGTGGCGGTCTCCTCCTCAGGAATCACCAGGGGGGCCAGCGACCTCCGCCTCTCCATCGAGGCCCGGGATGTCCTCCTGAGGCTCCGGGAGCTTCGTTGACGGCCGATACCGCTTGCTTGGAGACGTTGCTTTCGTGTGATTTCGTCATCGGAAACATCGTAAAGGTCGTCAAACTCGGTTACGTCGGTCATTATGCTGTCTCGGTTGTTGGTGTTGTTCCACTGAAGGGACGGGTTTGACGAGGAAGCCTGCGAGCTAGCGTCGTCGTTATCGAGCTCGGGCTCGGGCTCGGCGTCGCTCGACGCGCAGGATGAGCTTGTGGTGAAGACCGGGGCGGCGAGAAAGTGCTGTCCTCTGGGTGTGGGAAAGTGGTCGCTCATGGGTGAAAGCCACTGCTCGATCTTATCGATGGACCGCCTGTTTCTCCTCCGTTCGATGAACGAATCTCTTGTCTGTTCGGGCTCCTCCATTATAGGATTAAGTGTCCGAGCCGGCCTCTTCCGACCCAGCGGGGAGGGCGGCCGGAACGTGGTTCTTGGTAGCAATACCTGGTCGGACATGATTGTTTATTGTCGGAAAGGATCAATATAGTAAGAAATGGCGTCACACAGGCATGGAAATAGGTGCTGCAGTAAGATAGGAAGACGTCCTGCGCCCGAAAATGTAACGGTAATTAAGAAGGGGTGGGTAAGGGGAGGGACAGGACCGGCTTCGGTCAACGAAGCACTATTTTTGTAAGTGTGCAGAAGGCAGAAGAAGAGAATGTAGAGGGAGCCGATCCGGGTCTTGACAGGTGACTGGAACGGAATATAATATGGAGGAGAGGACGAAGAGTCAGAATCCAGCTGATATCCACCTGAGCGCCTAATGAGCGGCCAAACCCTGATTCCCGCCTAGATGCCGCCGCTCCTGGGGACAGGACGGGCAGCACATGGTGTGACTGGTATCCTACGAAGCGCAGATGGGACGCCAGACGAGGAATAGCGCTCAACGATTCGGATGGGTGCTTGCCTGGTGGCGGGTAGTCTGCAGCGATGGCCGCTCAGAGGGGGGGCACTAGGATGAGTTGGGCAGCACCATTACGGCGAGTCTGCGGCCGCTGGCGAATCAACGGTGACTCAAAGCTCGACGACATCTTGGCTGCGACTCGATAAAAGGTATGCGAAGGCATGGCGCGCGCCAATCGAGTTCCTGATGGAGGTAAAGAGGTGTGGCACTGTCGATGGTGATGGCCAATGAAAATGGCCGGTGTAACGCAGGAGGTTGAGTCGGCGCTTACACGGGCGGTTGCCGCCATCGATTGGACCCGGCTCGTCGTCGAGGAGGACGAACCACACACACTTCCCTATCAGTCCCCGGGATGCTGGATAGCAAACTTGCAAACAAGAAGCGACGATGTTCGGGTGGAGCAGGAACCAGGAAATGCACGAAATCCACAGTAGCTTCGATCCCGGGCCGGGAGAGGCTGGTGATGCAGCGTGGAGCGAACCAAGTCCCTGTCCCTGGCTGGGGAACACTCCTTTGAGTCGATCCTCGACTCGATCCGTTGCTGCAGCCGCGCCTCTAGCTGACCTGGGTTGCCATGCCATGGCATTCATCCATATCCGGATTGTCGATACCGTGCCACTTCCATTTCTGGTCGCCGAAGTGAATTAGTGTCCACGTTCACACCCACACGGTCGCAACAAGGACTGAGTCTGGAAAGGGAACAGCTCTCGTGCCCTCCGATCGCATCGCGGATCCTACGGGTTGCCCCATCCCGGGTAGATGGTTGACCTCACACCTGTCCTGGTTCAATCAATGTCGCATCAACGTGAGCTGTCGCTACTATCCGGCAGATCGTTTCGTTTGCTGACCGCAGCTTCATTTAGCAGCACCTTGCTGCTACATGCTAAGAAAAGAAGACTGATGCCACGTCAAGCGTGTCTCCATAGACAAAGTTAGAAGAAGCGCATTTCCAGTTGTCTTGGTCTCGACTGCATGATGGGACCGGGGTTGATTAAGGGGATGGAAGAAGCGGAAATTACGTTCCAGCAATAGTCCTCGTGATCTGTGTGACGGCGGCTGTCGTGGTCGCGGTGTGTCAAGATGGAGACGCGACTAGCACGGCGAAGAGCAAAGTGGTCGATACAGAGGACGAGTGGAAGCGCTCGGTTGCCGCTCTTGCAGCTTCGAAACGCTGAGAGAGATGGCGGGAGATGGACCCGCTTGACGACTTTGTCGATTGTTGATTGGTTGAATCCTTCTGAGAGCTCCGGGCTTTGCTTTGCCTGCCGCTGCCCTTGGTGCCCCGCCATCAAGCAAAGCAGTCCAGCCAGCAAGAGGAACCCCGCAATCAATTCCAAGGAGGGGCACCGCAGCATCTCGGCGCGACACGACGATAACTGACCCGCGACGAAGACAACAAAAGCAGCCGCCAGAAGCTGCCACCCTTGCATATTTCAAACTTTAGGAGGAGTAAGCTTGATATTTACCTAGGCATGGCTGAGCCCACGCCGGTCGGCCGCGAGATTATTTACTGTGGTGGTAAGTTGCTACCCCTCCATCCAAGCACTTTTCGGTTGCTCGTGTGACATCACCCCTCGAACCGCTGGGTCAACCCCCTGAGATTGGGTTCTATCCCTTCTTATAAGCTAGCCAGAAAGCTAACGTCCACCTCGCTAGTATGCACACTGCCACCGGAGGTATGAACACCTTGACTCGACACCCCCCGTCTCGAACCACGCTGCTCCCTGTTACCTACGGACCCCAACTCTAATACCAGACCCCAGTACTGCGAATACGGTGGCACCACCAAGAAGTGTCAAGAATGGCTAGAAAAAAAACACCCCGATCTCTATGCAAGGATATGGTCTCCTGGTGCGTCTCCCCCCCACCCCTTGTCACTCTCACCCTCACCCCCCCCCCCCCCCCCCCCCAAACCACACCACCACCCACTAACCCCCCTCCCCTTGCAACAGAAGCCCTCGAAGCAGCCACCGCCTCCCTCTCCCTGGCCGCGCAGGAGCGCGCAGCCAAGGACGCGGCCAAGAAGGCGGCCAAGGCAGAGGCCGCCGAGCAGAAGCACGCCGACAAGCTGGCCAAGAGCGTGGTGACCATCAAGCGCATCGAGCGCAACAAGCGCAAGTTCGTGACGTCGGTCACGGGGCTGGAGGCGTTCGGGTTGGAGCTGAAGAAGGTTCGTCTTTTCTTTTTCATCCCTGCCGTTGGTTTTTTGGTGTTTGGTGTGTTATGTTGGGGAGGAGTGGGGAGAGAGATTGTTAACGGGTTTGTGATGAGCAGGTGGCCAAGGACTTTGGCAAGAAATTTGCTACGGGCGCGTCCGTGACCAAGGTGCCGAGCGGCGGGGAAGAGATCGTGGTGCAGGGCGATGTGAGCGGGGAGATTGAGGAGTTCTTGTTGGAAAAGTACAAGGATATCCCCGAGGACAATATCGAGTTAGTGGAGGACAAGAAGAAGAAGGCGTCTGCTGGTTAGAAGAGTTAGACGGATGATAGCGGGCAGTTTGGAGCATTTCGCAGAATCTTTGGGGGTGGCCCATGGACATGTGAATCCATTGGGGTACAATAAACATACAGTCCTCCCGACTCCCCAGAATGATGGCGCTTAGTATCCTAACCGTGATCCCGCGCAAACTCCAGAAGTACATCCCGAATGCCGGTTCCCCGTCCATGCCCTCAACGCCACTATGAACACCAGAAGACAAACCTATGCTATACAATCCAGAGAAACAAGCAATAACAAACAGGACCCTCTTTTGAGTCCCCCCAGAAATCAAGCCCTCTTCCTCAACACCCTCGCCCCACTCGCCGAAGACGTCCCACCACTCCCTGCCGCCGCTGTGGCCTTCCCAGCAGGTACTTTCCTCGCCGCACCACCCCCATTCACACTCTTCTTAATCGACCCCATAACCGTCCGCCTCCCCGACGCAGCCTGCTGCGACTGTTGTTGCGAGGAGGGAGGGGGTTTCGGCTGGGCTCCCGGCGGCGCCGTCATGGGCCGCTTCCGGATTATTGTTGTCGAGGTGCTGTCCTCGCTGGTCTCGCTGGCGCCACTAGCCCTGCGAGCCGTCCGCGTGGCGGGCCTCGATGCGGACGAGGGGGGGTTGCCGGCTGTGGAGACCGTCGCGCCGCGTTTGCGCCGGGCGGCGGCGGCGGCGGCGGCTGCGGTGGATGCTGAGGCTGATGATGATGTTGTGCCGGTTCCGGTTAGTGTTTTGCGCGGGGATGATGATGCTGCCGTTGTGGGGGGACGTGTGGTTGACCGGGCTCCTTCAACCATCTTGTTGAGGATGTTGGTTGCTGCGACTGCTCTGCCTGGGGTCGGGGCCGGGCGCGCTATGCCTGACCTAGCTGGTGTTGCGACTGTTCGGGGCGCGACTCTGGAGTTTGAGGTGGTCGGCGACAGGACATGTGTGGGGTTGCGCGCGACTTCGGCTCCGGTGTGGGCGCGCATCTTCTTTTGGGGGGTTTGGACCTGGTTCTCCTTGTCTCCACCGGAGATTTCATGGCTGTTGGGATTGTCAGCATAACGAACCAAACCATTGAAAAGGCAGCCCAACATACCTTCGCCTTTTAACCGGATGCGCCGTCATCGCTCCTCTTGTCGGCGGCCGAGATGGCACATCTTTGGCGGGAACAGGAGGGCCACGGACACTTCCCGTGTTCGCAGCATGCCTTTGCTGCGGCTCTTTCGAGTACCTCTCTAGCAGTTCTCCCATTGTGAGCTTGCGCAGGGACAAGGGAATGCGATTGACGCGAATTTCTATCCGCGTACGGAGACTTTGCGCGTGTATGTTGTAGTTGGCCCGGAGCTTGCGCGCGCGCTCGGTGACTGTCGAAATTGTTAGCGTCGCGCTCCGCGTTTCCCTGCGATGGCCAAGTACATACTCTCAAGGTGGAGGTTGTCGATGAGTGCTTGCTTTTGTGCAAGTGTAATCCCGACTCGCTGCCTCTTGGCTGGGCTTTCATTTGGGTGGGAACTGCCCTCCTTTGTCGGGACTTTCTGGCTCGCCATATCGACCGCGAACTGATTGTCGCCAGTTATCTCTAACTGGTCTGACTTGCGCTTTCTGGTGCCGCCGAGAGGTTGCATGGTGTTGTGTATGTCGCGAAGACAATTATGACGGGGGGGGATTGGTCAAATGATTGTCTTCTTTCCAGAACTGGAATTTCCTTGTTGAGATCGATATGTCGGATTCGGGGGGTGGAAGTGCAAAGACAAGAATGAATTGTGGGAAAGGAGTTGCGCGCTGAGCGACGTGAGTGGTCCGCGTCTCCGAAAGTAAACAAACCGACAGAGGCTGGCGGGGCCACCAGTTTGAGCGAAGACAAGGGGGGTTGTTAATGTGGGTCCTTCCGGCCAGCCTTGGATCGCGGCACAGTGCGAGGCTGCTCGATCGGGTGTCAGGCTGTTAGCCAAGCTCTGGGCCTCCAGGCTGAACCGCCTTACGCAGCCAAGCTCAGTTGTTTGCTGTGCTACATCATCCAACCTCCAACGGCAACCACCAACACTCCCAACCTACGACGATCCCATCGCCCATTTAGCGAACGTAGCGAGGCAACGACTACGAGAAACATATTCAAAGCCGGTTATTTGTTCGCCGATAACAGTTCGCCAAGATGGTCCTCGAGGCGGTAATGATCGTGGTGGACAACAGCGAGAGCAGCAGGAACGGCGACTACCCAGCGACCCGATACGACGCACAGAGCGATGCTGTTAATATCATCTTTCAGAATGTTGTGCAGGGCAACCCAGAGTCTTCGGTCGGCTTGATGAGCATGGGTGGCAAGGGCCCGGAGGTGTTGGCGACGCTCACGACGGACCAGGGCAAGATCCTCGAGGGTTTGCATCAAACCAAGAAGAAGATTCGGGGCCACGCCCATGTCTCTACTGGTATCCAAATAGCTAGCGTAAGTTGATGCGTCACGAAATGCACGCTACGACTCGTTTGTAGGCTAACCTATGACCCCGCCAGCTCGCACTCAAACACCGGCAGAACAAGTCCCAACGGGCGCGCATCGTCGTTTTCGTCTGCTCCCCTATCGAAGAGGGAGAGCGTGAGCTAGTCACCCTCGCTAAGAAGATGAAGAAGTTCTCCATCAGCGTCGACTTTGTCCTGTTCGGCGATATGGACGAGGAGAACCAGGCGAAGTTGGAGGCGTTCAACCGCGAGATCAAGGGCACGACCGACTCGTCGCACCTTGTCGTCATTCCTCCCAGTTCTAAGCTACTCAGCGACCAGCTCATCTCGACCCCCATCATGCTCGGCGAGGCCGCTCCCAGTGGCGGCGGTGGTGCGAGCGCGGGTGCCGAAGCCGGCGGTGGTGCGAGCGAGGACTTCCCGTTCGGCGTCGACCCGACACAGGATCCCGAGTTGGCGCTGGCGCTGCGCATGAGTATGGAAGAGGAGAAGGCGCGGCAGGAGAAGAAGGCGCGCGAGGAGGGCGAGGCGGCCAACAAGGGCGGTTTAGAGAGCGTCAAGGAGGAAGGCGAGTCGGCGCCGCTGCTGGACAAGGATGGGCAGCCGGGCGGTAGCAAGAAAGACGACGATAAGATGGATACTTCTTAGAAGCAGCCGCAGGGTTGCTCGAGGGATGGAGTATACCCTATGGGATTAGGACTCCAGTCCCGTCCGATCTGTAGAAATAGACGTCGCTTGTGATCAACAACAGGCCCCCTCGCGGCCCTTTACTACCTCTAGTTCCCGGCACAAAAAGTATAATCGTAAAACGCCTAATAACTCCCATACTTTCCTCGCTCGTCCTTCCCTAGCCCCTCACCCCTTACTCCCTCCCCTCACCCAACCAGCGACCGTCGAATACAAATTCTACCTATTATTGATCTCCCGGATATGCGACCCCAGCTTGCGGTCAAACATGTCGCAGCGCACGGGCATCTCGAGCTGGTAGAAGGGGTTCTTCAGGACGTAGTCGGTGTACATCTCGTACACGCGCTGGATCGTCCTATCGACGTTGACTTGTGTCGTGTCTGTGAAGAGCAGGAACTTGATCCCCGTCATCGTCGTGAAGCACTGCATCCGGAAGTTCTCCGTCTCCAGCACTTCCAAGCCCGACGGCGGGTCCGGCCGCGTGAAGGGGGCGCCGCCGCCGGATGAGGTGGAGGTGCGGTTGTTGACTGCTTTGAGTGGGTTGAGCCGTGCTGTGATGGCGTGGACGCTGTGGGGGTTGGTGAGTATGTGGTTTGGGTTGAGAGAAAAGGGGTCGGTTGGGGGTTGCCTGTCTCATACCCGTGAAAGGTGCCTGCTAAAACCAGGTAGTCGTTGGTGCTGAGCGTATTCAGGCCACCTTCGTGAAAAGACCGGTTGTAGATCAGGCCACCTGCCTTGTTGATGATAATGAGAGCGAAGACAGTCCTAGCGGTATTTACTCTAATTAGATTAATGTCTCCCTCAAATAGGCATCGGGAAATACAAACATGGTGGCAGTTTCAGCTCATGGCCGGCAGGGAACTTAAGGGTAAAAACAGTTGGATGCCGTGGTTAAGCACCAGTTGATGAGATGAATTGGAAATTGGTCGTTTAAAATAACGGTGAGGTTTTGAAGTTTCAGCGTGATGGTTTGAGGCTATCTATTGATGGTGATGGTGGTGAACTGTGTCGCCACTACCTAACTGGTGCTGTCGTGCGTTGATGTGGGGATGTGAGCGATGGTTACTGGGTTAGGGTTGGTACAATAAGAGCATAGATTGAGACCATTAGGCATGACCGACCGTCAGACCGAGCTCTCTCGAAATAGGTATCCTGACGCGACCGGGAAGTTTGTCCTCTGAGCTTGGCCTTGGGCACGGCCTAGGGATCTGTCGCAAAGGTGTCGCCGCGTACTTTTATTTTATTTGCTGAACTGTCTTTTTTTTTTTTTTTTTTTTTTTTGTTATCATCCATAGCATTGAATCTGAGTAAGACAAATGAAACTTTCCAGTCCATTTGCGTGACTGTAATTAGCCTCGAACCCGCAGGTAAGGTATGTTGGTTCTGTTCGCCCTGGTTCGAGGCTGGGTCCCGAGCCAGGTAGTTACCTATTCGTTCCCACTGGTTGACGTTACGGACGTTGTCATCCTGTCCCCGTTCCTTGACAGCAGTAGGGCAGGGGATGGCAAGTATTCTCCGGCCGTGTAACACCCCGGAATGCAAAAGGCTATTTCTAGCGGGCCACATTCTCGGACAGAGGCAATTCTCAAGCTGGGTGCTCCCGCCGCAAGCAAGATCTGGGCATGCAGGTCCAACCAGGCTGTTCCACGGCAGTTGCAACAGAGTTTACCCCACCAGGAAAATCATCTGGCAGGTTGGTTGTGTCGACCAGCGTCAGGCGCGATCGATCCCGGCTCGGCAAATTTACAAAACCGCTGAAAACTGCCATCCCTCCCGCCCCATCCGCTATTCCCTGTCATCCGAGTGGCCCGGAAGCAGGGCTACTCACAATCTCAGCACCACTCCACCTTCACAAGCCGCTGTCCTGCCGTCCCATCTTCTGAAGGTGGACCGCGGGACCCTCTCCACCGGGGCGCCCTTTCATGTGGCCACATGGAAGCCTCGACGGAAGGTTCGAAATAAGCACGGATAAGGTAACGTAGCCCTGCGAGTTTGCGGCCGACGCGAAAAACGCTGCACGGGCGGTCCGTGAATATGAGCGCCCCATAAGGGAGTGATTGGCGCTGTTTTCTCCTGTCGCTCATTTATCGTGCTGTTGTGCTCGTGCGACCACAGCTTGAACTCCGGCCGAAACTTCGACTTTTGGCTTGGGGTCGCTAGCGGTGCATGCGTGAAGATACTGTCATTCTCTCTATATCTTCACCGTCCGACTAGACCAAGCGAGCATCTAAGACGGGGTAGATCTCTCTTCTTGCCCCGCCATTGCCTGACGATCTGCTCGCCGCACCCACAGCACCGACCACCTGGCCGTCTTTTTGGATTTCGATTGCCCCGAGAACCGAGTTTCGCCCTGTCCCGTACCTGTGGCAAGACGACTGGGTACCGCTCCTTTGCCCGTCCCGCACCCAGCAGTAACTCCGTTCCTGGCCCTTTTTTTTTATGTGCCTGTAGCAACTTAGAAGCGAAGGCCCCCGCGCCACAACCCCCCTGGCCATGACATCGCGCCGGCGCCCGGCGCTGCACAAACAGACGCCGCCCAACAGCAAAGACCGCGGCGACAAGGCATATGCCATGCCCGCACCGTCACCCCGCGTTATTAATGCGGCACCCTCTCTCGAAAAGGCCGAGATGTACGGCATCGACGACAACCGGCCCGTCTTTAGCCGTGCCATGGCCTTGGCCGGCCGCATGTTCATCGAAACCATCCCGCAATGGCTGGCCGTCGGGGCCATGCTGTCGCTGATCTTTGGCGGCTGTTGCTCCAACGTTTTTGCCCTCGAGTCCATCATCAAGGTCGAACCGGCGAGCGGTATGTTTTGTTGCCTTTGTTATATTACCGCAAGAGCGCGCAGCGCATGCATGTGCCCGGGCGCGGCTTCGGGAGCGGCCCGGGAACGACGGCAAAAGGGAGCATCGGCGAGCTAACAAACTGGCCAACAGGGACTCTATTGACATTCGTTCAATTCCTCTTTGTTGCCGCCATCGGTCTTCCGTCGCAATTCGATTCGAGGCGCCCGCCCTTCTTCCTCAAGCCGAATAAGGTCCCAATCCGCAGGTGGCTCGTCAATATCGTTCTATTCTTCAGCATCAACGTGCTCAACAATCATGCGTTCAGCTACGATATCTCGGTTCCGGTGCATATCATCTTGCGGTCAGGAGGCAGCATCACGACCATGATTGCGGGGAGCCTGTATGGCAAGAGATACTCGCGGATCCAGGTGACAGCAGTCCTCCTACTCACCGTAGGCGTCATCACCGCAGCCTGGTCCGATGCGCAAACCAAGGTATTTTTGAAATTCCCACCCTACGGTAAAGACAATCAACGAGACTAACAGCATGGGTTAGGGGGCGTCGTCAGACAAATCCGTTGGCAGCACAAGCTTCAGTACCGGCCTCATCATCCTTTTCGTCGCACAGGTCCTGTCGGCCATCATGGGCCTGTACACGGAAGAGACGTACCGGATATACGGCCCGCAGTGGAAGGAGAACCTGTTTTACTCCCACCTCCTGTCGCTACCTCTCTTTTTGCCCTTCCTGCCGTCCCTCACCAAGCAGTTCATGAAGCTCGCCAATAGCGCCCCGCTCGCGCTTCCCGTACCACCTCTCGAAGACTACCCGAACCTGTC
Source organism: Chaetomium tenue (assembly GCF_020726465.1). Classification (NCBI taxonomy): domain Eukaryota; kingdom Fungi; phylum Ascomycota; class Sordariomycetes; order Sordariales; family Chaetomiaceae; genus Chaetomium; species Chaetomium tenue. Next base: position 1,955,644 of record NW_027117333.1, on the reverse strand, counting down.
GCCGAACATCCAGCAAGGCTTGGAGAGGATCCAGATCCCGAACCAGCTGTTTTATCTCGTCCTCAACGTGCTGACTCAGTATGCCTGCATCCGGGGCGTGAATCTGCTGGCTGCCGCGTCGTCGGCCCTGACGGTGACCATTGTGCTCAACATCCGCAAGCTCGTGAGCCTGCTGTTGAGCATATGGCTGTTCGGGAATCGGCTCGCCTCTGGGACGTTGGTTGGGGCGTGCATCGTCTTCTTTGCGGGTGGTTTGTATTCCCTGGACGGGAAACGGAAACCACCCCTCAGAGTGCGAGCGGCGGCCAAGTCATGATTAGTTAGACCTGGTTTCAAGCTACCTACCCGTTTCTTGTATATAGATAGGTATTGGTGGAGAGTAATGCGAGAAGCCTAAACAGAGGACCATCGTCCCGTGAAAGGTCCACCAGCATTTGCCAGGGTCCAAATATTTCTGCTGTGTTTATGAGATGGAACCTTCAACCAGGGACCCAAGCCAATAAATCCCTTCGGTACCTTTGAGACAGGAGAAATTCTTCAACCCGGTTAGGGTCGGACGGGAGGCTTCTGGCCGCTGGAACGAATCGCATTCTAGCGGCCTTGGCAGCAATTCAGCGGCCGCCTCCGAACGTCATGGGCCCCAGCCGGTGCGTTTCAGGCGGTAGGTGCCGACGGTGCCGCTCAATAAGGTTGCATTGGATCCTTCCGTTTTGGTAAGCCCAACCCTGAAGACTTCTTCGCTTTGGGTAAGGTTTCTTCTTGTTTAAGCAGTGACTCTTACACCAAAAGTTACAACTTGGACCTGGAGTATTCCGCACAAAGCAACCCCGCGGTCAACAGAGAAAGGTTTATTTTAAGGATCAAGTGATACAGCATCACGGGTCCAACCAACGATTCGCTAATTTAGAAAGCTTAGTTGCTTTTTCTTTTTGTTTTTCCGAGGGCCGCCTCGTGACCGACCATGACTGGTGAGTCCTTTGAGTCGACTACGGAAAGCGATTTCAATGCTTGTCCCTCCCCCGCCCAATCAACCACCAAACACAACTCCCAAACTCCCACACTCCCAACGCCAAACACGCACCAGGACACAACATCGTCTCGCTTACCACAGCATCTTTGTTGTGGAACTGATTGTTGATCATTGTAACCAGACCACCCGTACTTGCATGACCCCTCGTCAAACTCGACATCGCCCAAAATCACAGCTACTCAGATGCCTGACCTCGATTCGGACAATGAGGAGTACGAGATGCGTGATCAGGGTGACACGGACTCTGAGGGTGAGCTAGATGGGCATGGCTCTCACCAAGGGACCCAAGGTCACATTGAGGCCTGCTCGAGTTTGGATGACGACCAGGGGCGAAATCAGTCCGATATGGAGGAGGGCATGCTACCCCGAGACATGCCTCATAAGACTGCCTTTTACGACATGGTAGCAGAACGCAAGATGACACAGACCGATGCAAAGTTGTTCTACCAACGGAGTCAAGCAGAAAGCCGTACTCAACTCAATCAGCTTGCTCAGATGTCGCCCCAGAGCAGCCCGCTCCTCTCTGCAGGCGGGCTAGCCGCTTCGTATCCTGATCTGGCATCAATTGGGCACAATTTTAGCAACCTGAAGCTTTCCGACTTGGACTCGGCTGCCGTCCCTGAACCCCTGTTCGACCAACCTTTGAGGAGGGAACCCAGCTACATCGGTACAGGCAATCTTCCCGGCCGCACCAGCTACGCCCCGTCGACCCACGCAGGGGCGACTTCAGGGGCCCAGCTAGACCCGGCCCTCCAGCAGCAGATGCTCTTGGGCGGGGGCATTCCTGGGCTCGGCAACAGCAGCTACTTGGACGCCGACCCTCAGATCAACGCTGAGCTAAGCACCATCTTCAAAGACGTCCAGAAAGTTATCGACATCCGAAACAAGTACATCCGGCTCTCCCTCCAGGGACCCAACGACAATCCAAAGGATGATCCGACCTGGAATATCTACCCTCCTCCACCCGAGCCTTCATGGACTGAGGCCCGGGAAAAGGCGGCCCGGGGCGCTAACAGCGCAAACACCAGCATGCAAAACAGCTTGGTGCTGAATCCCGACAAGCATGCTCAAGGAAGTGAGACTCCGCGCAAGTCAAACGCAAAGAAGCGGAAGCCGGGTCAGGACATCGGCGAAGACTTTGATCTAAATGAGGTGCCGCCTCCGCCGGGCCCCAGCGATATGACTTTCAAAATGGACGACATGGGAGTGTATCAAGTCTATGAGAGTCAGGATTCGGAGGAGGCGGGCACGCCGATTGTTAACGTGCCCACCATCAAGGAATACTACCTCGACCTTGAAGCCATCTTGAATATCTCTTCGGATGGCCCTAGCAAAAGCTTTGCATTCCGGCGACTACAGTACCTGGAGGGCAAGTTCAACTTGTACATTCTTCTCAATGAATATCAAGAGACGGCCGACAGCAAGAAGGTACCGCACCGTGACTTTTACAACGTCAGGAAGGTCGACACCCACGTTCACCACTCGGCTTGCATGAACCAGAAGCACTTGCTGCGCTTCATCAAGAGCAAGATGAAGAAGTTCCCGGACGAGATTGTCTTGTTTCGAGACGGCAAGCACCTGACATTGGCCGAGGTCTTTGACAGCATCAATCTTACGGCATACGATCTCAGCATTGACACACTGGATATGCACGCCCACAAGGACTCTTTCCACCGGTTTGACAAGTTCAATCTCAAATACAACCCGATCGGCGAGTCGCGGCTGCGGACCATCTTCCTCAAGACAGACAATTTCATTAAGGGTCGGTATCTGGCTGAGATCACGAAGGAGGTCATTGCCGACCTCGAGTCGAGCAAGTATCAGATGGTTGAGTGGCGCATCTCCATTTACGGAAAGTCACTCGACGAGTGGGACAAGTTGGCCAAATGGGTCGTCGACAACAAGCTCTTCTCGCACAATGTCCGCTGGCTGATTCAGATCCCGCGCTTGTACGATGTCTACAAGGGAAGCGGCTTGATGAACTCTTATGAACAGATCCTCAAGAACATATTCCAGCCGCTATTCGAAGTCACCAAGGATCCGAGCACGAACCCTAAGCTTCACATCTTCCTGCAGCGGGTGATTGGTATCGACAGCGTCGACGACGAGAGCAAGGTGGAGCGCAGACTGTTCAAGAAGTTCCCGGTGCCGAAGGTGTGGGATTCCAAGCAAAACCCGCCATACACGTACTGGATATACTATCTTTTTGCCAACCTGGCCTCGTTGAACCACTTCCGCAAGCACCGGGGCTTCAACACGTTTGTGCTCCGCCCGCACTGCGGCGAAGCCGGCGACAGTGAGCACTTGGCGGTGGCAGCGCTCTGCTGCCACAGCATCAGTCACGGGCTGCTACTCCGCAAAGTGCCCCTGCTGCAGTACGTCTTTTACCTCGAGCAGATCGGTATCGCCATGTCGCCGCTCAGTAACAACGCGCTATTCCTGGCGTACGAGCGGAACCCGTTCTTCCAGTACTTCAAGCGCGGGCTGAACGTTTCACTGTCGACGGATGACCCGCTGCAATTTGCCTTTACCAAGGAACCGTTGATCGAGGAGTACGCAGTTGCCGCGCAGATCTACAAACTGAGCTCGGTTGATATGTGCGAGTTGGCCAAGAACTCGGTCAAGCAGAGCGGCTATGAGTTTTCTGTGAAGCAGCAGTGGTTAGGCCCGGATTTCCACCTACCCGGGAGGAGGGGAAACACTCAGGTCAAGACCAACGTGCCGGATCGCAGAGAGGAGTTCCGGTACCACACGCTCCTAGAAGAGCGGAGGCTGTAAGTCATCCTTCATCCTTCCCAGTCACGATAACAACTGACGTGTATAAACCGTTTAGTGTTGAGAGGTATAACTCCCTTCCCACCGCGGCTGCCCCATCCGTCGCCGACCTAACGGCCACCACCACCCTCCCTCCCCGCTCGCCGGCCCTCTCAACCCACACCAACGTCACCATCCCCGATTTAAGACAACTGCAGCAGCAATACGAGCAAGCCAATCTGCCCACGCTGAAAGGAAAGGCGCCCGATATTCAAACTGGCAACAGCCCGATCCCCGCCACGGCCCTACCCAGCTCGATCAGCCAAGCTCAAGTGTCGGCGGGCGCCAGTCCCGTGACGCCGTCGACGCCTGTGGCATCTTCTGAAGGCGCTGACCCTGCGGTGCACCTGTCGGGGCACGAGCCGCGGTATTTCCCGGGGATGGTATCGCGCACCCAGGGGAGGGGGAGCATGAGGCGAGAGTCGGGCCATGAGAGTGACCCGCAGGCGCAGCAGCAGCCACAGCAGCCTAGGTGAAGAGTGACGGATGATAAAATGCAGATTGTAGTGGAAGAAGGGGGCTGAGGAAGGAAAATAAAAGGGGAAAGAGCACATCCCAATATGGCACCGCATTTCTCAAATGTTACCTCCCTTGTAGTGATCCAGTTAGTTGCCTACTTCAGAATATGTCCTCCGGCTGAAAACATACAAACATAGATATGATCTGGGTAGATGAATAGATATAGTTACTCGTAGACCTCGACAACGACTGATGATCGCAACGCAACATGGTCGTTTCATTATTTTGTCGTGTTTCCTAACTGGTAGGTAATACATACGACATATCGCAGTAGTTACATGGTCACAAACTCCACAAAAACATGGAATCCGTTTCACAAACGGCAGCACATCTTAACTGGGGCCGGCAAGAATACCTATTCAGTCATATTCCCTGCATAACTTTGTCCTGCGATTGATATTCACCGACCACGTGCTGTTATGCACCCCCCCTTCTGCAACCAGCTCATCATGCTTCAGCCAGCGTGCCTGAGACAAGCGGGAGTTGGCCCGACTGGTCCGTTTCCACCCCGGTAAACCGGTAAGCCGGTAAATCGATAGTGAACTACTGAAGACCCACCCATCAGCCGGCCGCCCTTCTCCACGACCCAAGACCTAGACCCAACCTTTGCCCGTTGATCTTCTTCTACTCCTTTTGCGATTTGGACAGAAAGTCGATTCAGGTTTGGAAGTCGCTCAATTCCGAGTGAGCCGGGAAGGCGAACTACTTCTACATTTCTTCATATTTATTTACTGATTACAGGACCAATAACTACAGCCGGGGTGCCCCTGTTTGGAATCGCCGCCGTTACTGGCGCACCGTCCAAACTCAGCAGTTACGTACTGTACCTTACCAACCTGGAAGGAGAGGTTAGTCCCGCGCTGGGTCCGGCCCAACCTCCACTCCAATCCGTCCCAAACTTGCCCGCTGCAAGTTCCAAGTCTGCATCCCACCCTCGGCGCCACCCCGCGACGACACCCGGTTCGGCCTCATACCCGCAACCCCCCGTCCTCCCGTCCCGTTCCGTAACGCCTCCTCCATCGACCGTGATTCCGATGCCGTCTGCTGCCGCTCTCCAGAGACAATAGTCCCGACCCCCAGACCCCCGACCCTCCGACGATCCGACAAGCCGTCTTACCTCCTGTGAACAACACAATGGGCTTCGTCGGCGTCTACAAGGCCGTCTACGACTACGCCCCCCAAGGCGAGGGCGAGCTGCAGATTACCGAGGGGGACCTGCTCTACGTTCTGGAAAAGAGCACCGACGATGACTGGTGGAAGGCCAAGAAGAAGGCGACCGGCGAAGATGAGGACGAGCCGGTCGGGCTGATCCCAAATAATTACGTCGAGGAGGTATGCGCGGTCTACAATCGCTCGCCCACATACTGGGGAATCGTGCTGACATGGCTGGTTTTGCCTGTGCTTTAGGTCCAACCCCAGGCGAAAGCCCGCGCCCTGTACGAATACACAAGGCAGACTGACGAAGAGCTGTCGTTCCCTGAGGATGCGCAGCTTGAGGTCTTTGATACGACAGACCCGGATTGGATTCTGGTCGGACATGAAGGGGATTATGGCTTCGTTCCCGCCAACTACATCGAGCTAGGGGATGCCACGGCCAAGGAGGAGCAGGAGGTTGAAGCGCCCGCGCCCGCGCCGCCTCCTCTCCCCGCGCGTACCCCTAGCAGCGACGTACAGAGCCCGCCTCTTCCTGCTAGGAACCCGGCTCCTCCCCCCGAGCCGAGCCCGCCGGACACGCCCGCTGCCCCTAACCCGGCGACTATGATTGCTGGCATGATGGCTGCCCGCGCGAGCTCGTCTGCGCAACCACCCCCTGCGCCGCTCGATCTTCCGCCCCGAAATCAGTATGCCTCCGAGGAATCCGATGCCGAGGTCAAGTCCCCACCGCTCCCGGCGCGGCCACGCGGCGACTCGCATGTGTCGATTGAGCCTCCCCGCCCCTCCCCACCGGTAGAACAGCGCAGTCGGAACGATTATAGCAATCGCAACGAGTACAGCAGTCGCAATGAGCACAACAGTCGCCATGACCGCCGCAGCCGCGTCGACTACGACGAGCCGCAAACCCCCAAAACGGAACCTCTCACCCCCGGTGACTTCCACATGTACAACATCAACGAGATGATGTCCATCATGGGCAAGAAGAAGAAGATGCCGACCACCCTGGGCATCAACCTACGGACGGGCATCATCATGATCGCTCCTGAGTACGCCCAGGACGGACCCTCGCTCGAGTGGACCGCCGATCGCATGACACACTACTCGCGCGAAGGAAAGCACGTCTTCATGGAGCTGGTCAAACCGAGCAAGAGCATCGACTTCCACGCGGGCGCAAAGGACACCGCCGAAGAGATCGTTTCCATGCTCGGCGAACTGGCCGGCGCCGTGCGCGCCGAGGGCCTGCGGGAGGTAATCATGGCTGCCACGGGCCCAAGGGCGATACAGCAGAAGAAGGGCGTCATCATGTACGACTTCATGGCGCAGGGCGACGACGAGGTGACCGTCGGCATTGGCGATGAGGTCATCATCTTGGACGACACTAAGAGTGACGAGTGGTGGATGGTGCGCCGCGTCAAGAACCAGCGGGAGGGTGTCGTCCCGAGCAGCTACATCGAGGTCACCGGGATCATCGAATCCCCCGTTCCGACCGCCTCCTCGGGCGTCGGCGCGGGTAAATCGACCATTGAGCAGAACCGCCTAGACGAGGCACGCATGACCAAGGAGGCCATCAAGGCTGGTCAGCGGGAGGACCAGAAGGAGAGGGAAAGATCGAGATCAGAGGTAGGCCCTGGATTGCCCCTGCCCGACCGGAGTAGTAGTCTGTCGGCCAGACTGGGTAACACCGAGTCGCAACAGCGAAGCAAACGCGAGAACGGCCGCGCCGAGGCCTCGGGCTCGTCCAGATCCAACGGAAAGTCAAGTGAGTCTTGCCCAGTTTTCTATTCTCCGTTCTGGTAAAGGGCGGCCTGCTAATCCCCCCAGAACCCGATCCCTCCAAGGTCCGCTCGTGGACAGACCGCTCCAAGTCGTTCACCGTCGAGGCCCAGTTCCTAGGCATGAAGGACGGCAAGCTCAACCTCCACAAGCTCAACGGCGTCCGCATTGCCGTGCCCGTCGCCAAGATGTCCCTCGAGGACTTGGAATATGTCGAGCGCGTCACCGGTATCTCCCTCGACGAAGATAAGCCGTTGTCCGACCTCAAGAGGCGGGCGACAACGAGCGAGAGCTCGCGCAAGCCCCCGGCCGCCAAGGTCGGTGCTTCCGTGGAGCCCAAGAAGTCGGACTACGACTGGTTCCAGTTCTTCCTAAATTGCGAGGTGCAGCCGGGGTTGTGTGAGCGGTACGCCCAGGCTTTTGACAGGGAGTCTATGGATGAGAGTGTCCTGCCCGATGTGGACGCTTCCGTGTTGCGGAACCTCGGGTTCCGCGAGGGTGATATCATCAAGGTGATGCGGTATTTGGATACCAAGTATTATCGCAAAAAGGGAGAAGAAGAGGCCAGCGGCGGACTGTTTTCCGGCCCGGGCGGCGCGCTACGGAACAACACCCGAAAAGGACGGCCGGCTCCTCCGGTCGAGACCAACAACACCGTTGATCCGAACGCCTTCTCTTCGCAGAAGGACTCGTCTCCGGCTGAGGCTAAGGCCGCGTCCCCGCCGACGGCGGCAGCCGCCCCGGCGGCTTCAAAGCCTGCTGGAGGGTTCGATGACGATGCGTGGGATGTGAAACCGTCCAAGACCCCGGAACCGGCTCCTCAGCAGGCGCCTGCAGCCCCAGCGCCCGCTCCTGCGCCAGCTCCGGCTCCTGCTCCGGCACCAAGCACGGCCAAGCTCACCGGGTCGATGCAGGAGTTGTCACTGCTGACCCAGCCGTTGACACCAGAAAAGGCCCAGCCGCCAGCCCCTCCACCGGCTTTGAACTTGGCCCCCGCTACAGCGCCCGCCCCGGCTCCGGCCCAGATTGCCCAGCCTACCGGCGCTACTCCCGGTTTCTTCAGCGGGATGCAACCGCCCGCCGTCAACGGCCAGCAATCCCAATACGCCCAGCAGTTGCCACAAAACATTGCCCGCCAACGACCCATGGCGCCGCAGTACGCTCAAGGCCAAGGCGGCCTAATGCCGCCCCCTCCGCCCTCGCGGCCCCTCTCCGCACCGCAGTCCGCCCAACCCAGCGCCTTCGCCCCGCCGCCGCTCCAACCCCAGATGACGGGCTACGCCCAGGTCGCCCCTCCGGGCCAGAGCCTGAACGACCTCTCCCAGGCCCGCCTCCAGCAACAGTACACCGCGATGCAACAGCAACAGCAGCCGATGATGCCCATGATGACCGGCATGCAACCGCAGCAGCAACCGCAGCAGTTCCAGGGCCCGTTCATGCCCCAGCCTACAGGCATGGGGCCCATGCAGGTCCAGCCCACGGGGTTCATGGGCGGCTTCCAGCCGCAGCAGCAGCAGCCGCAGATGACGGGGCTGCCGCAGCCGCTTGAGCCGCAGCGCACGGCTATGGGCATGGGCCAGATGGGCATGGGCGGTGGCATGCAGCAGATGCAGCCGCAGGCGGCTGGGTTTGGGAATATGGGTGGCGGTGGTGTTGGTGGTGGGATGCAGCCGCCCGTGCAGCCCCTCGTGCCCCAGCAGACGGGCCCCGCGCCGCCGGTTAGGTTCGGTGTCACGGAGGGGGCTAAGAAGTTGGCTCCGCAGGCGACGGGGAGGAGGGCGAATTTGGCTGCTGCTAGTGAGTCTTTCTTTTATTCTTCGTCTTTCCTGTATTTCTTGTACCTTGGGGATGCAAAAGGATTGCTGGCTAACCACGATGTGTTTCAGCGCCGGATAACCCGTTCGGGTTCTGATCAAGTACTACTCTTACGCCGACGGAGGTTGGGCAAACACCTTCTTAGGGGTTGCTCATCCTTCACCTGAGCAGCTAGTCAGGTGGTAAGGGTTCGCCACCATTCGAGAAAGAGAGTCCTTGTCGCCTGCACCCAGAAAGAACTTCGAGTATTGGGAGTGGCCCACACCATCGGGGTCGAGGACTCTGCAAGAACAGAAAAAACGCAGAGGGCTTGATTCGGGCCCCTGCCTTTTCGGGCCTGCCCCGTTCGTCTGGGCTAGTCGAGAGGTTCTGGGTGGATTTGAAAAGGTAGGGCGGCAGTGGAAGGATATCGGCTTCGTTGGGGAAGGCCAAGGGAGAGGGGGTGGAGGGGAAGAGAGGGGAGGAGAGAAGAATAGAAGAGACTGGAGTGGGGGGAGAGTAAGAGGAGAGAAAGACGGGGGATGGGAGGATATTGTCTGCTTGGGTTCTGCGCAGCATGTCAGTCGGCCTTGAGCGTTCCGCTGCGCTTGTTTTCTTGGTTTTGCCTTGTTTTCTGTCACTCACGCCTACACCCACACACCACACTACACACCGCCTTTGCTTTGTCGACCTACCTAAACCTACCTACCGACCTAAACAACTTCCCCTTTTCTGTACCTACGTATTCCAACCCCTAACTATTACCAATTACCTAGTCATATTACACGTTACTATTCTGGAGACTTGGATTGTCTGTTCGCTTCTAATATGACCTGAAGAGCCGGAGTGCTTGGGCTTCTTTCCATGACCGGGTTTCTAGCCCAGTCTTGACCCCGACGCACTCCCGATCTGGGCCGCTGGTTGGCGCTAGCGAGACTCACGAGTCATAATGAGGTTGAATCAATTACGTATGTGGCAAACGATCGCGGCCGCCCCGGCGGTTGCGACGGGAAGCGGGAATTTTGGGAGGATTTCTTACCCCCCCGAGGATTTGGCCGGCCTCGAAACGGGATATTGTCTTTTGAGGGCTTGCTAGGTAGTTTTCGGCTTTGTCAACACCGCCGAGACGAGAGTGGGAGCGACGTCGTTCTTTGTGTGGCATTGGACCATCGTCACAGTTGGTTGGCACTGTGATAGATAATAGGGTTTAATAGATTGACATCTAAATTCCAATGACAACTCCAAGTGAGACCACACAGGTAGCAGAGAGCGAAGAAATGAGCCTGAACAACATCCCATCCCATGCGACCTGACCCGACCGAACCTATATCGCCGTGCCATGCCAAGCCGTCTGGTCGTAATACACACCGAGCCATTACCCTCTATTCCATCCGTACACCTTATATCACAAGCTACATCTCCAGCCTCACTCTCTCTCTCGCTCTCGGTCTCTCTACGTACCCACCTCTCACTGAATGGTCCCCTCCCTCAACTCCTCCGTATCAGGCACCACATCCTCAATAATCGACGGCGCCCTACGCTGCCTCGCCACAAGGCGGTCCTTCTCATCCAAACCAGTCGCCTTGGACCGCGACGCCGCCTCCACCGGCACAGCCTCGCGCTTCCCGGCGGCGGCGGCGGCGCCCGGCTTAGGGGGCTCGAAGCGCTTCCTAACCGCAGCGACCATCTTGACGAACCAGAACCAGTTGAGCGAGTTGAGGGTGAGGTTGCTGACCAGGTAGACGGCGGTCAGGGCGACGGGGATGGGGCCCGCGTCGCGCGCAAAGTACATGGGGTTGGCGTTCGGGTCGGCGGCCGTGGCCGGGTCGGCGAAGGCCTGCGCGAGGTACTCGGGCGAGGGCACCTGCGTTAGGGACTTCCACATGTCGGCGTATACGAGGGCGGACTGGTACGTGCCCCACACCAGGCGGCAGGAGAAGAAGGTCACGAGCAGGGCGATGCCGTTGTAGAGCTGGGGCTTGGAGCCGGTCATGTTGAGCTTGTCGAAGAACCAGTGGATGTTGAGGAAGGGGGTGGAGAGCTCGTAGAGGATGAAGACGGGGGAGTAGAAGTTGATGTAGGGGCGCTGGAGCACGGGCGGGTTAGTTTGATGGGTGGTTGGGTGGGGGGATGAAGGGTAACGTACGAAGCCGAGGGTGTATACCGCCAGGGCGCTGACGGCGTGGGCGAGCAGCCCAAGGCCAAAGATGTCCAGGTTCAGGATGGTGATGCCCAGATCCCAGATGAAGTAGCCGGTGGCCAGCCCCTGGATCAAGCCGCATCCCCCCGTGTACCCCCAGATGCGCTGCTCGAAGTCCATGGCCTGGCGCTCCTTGTCAACGAACATGACCCACAGGGCCAGCACGTTGATCAGAAGGCTCTGGAAGAGCGAGACGACGTGTGTGTCCCAGTTGGCCTTCTTGGCTCGGTCATGGCGCGGGTAGTGTTGCGGGAAGAAGCGGGTCGAGAGTACGGGCGAGACGACGACCTGGATGAAAGTGTAGAGCAGGGCGGCGCCGACGACCTCGTGGATGTGGAACGGTAGCGTCTGCATGCCGAGGCGCTCGGCCAGAGGCTCGATGGCCCGGCTCAGGGCCGGGATCGATGGGAAGGGGTCACGCATGTTGGATTTGGCGATGATGTTTCTGGTTCTGGTCGCCGGTTTGGTGGAACACAGGAAACGGAAATCGGGGATCGGGAATTAGGAATTAGTTGGGTGCCCTCTTTGGTTTAAACAACGACAAACGCCCGAGCGCCAAGCGGGTACGGTCACCAGTCCCCAAGCCTGGGAGGTCTGAGAAGCCAGGCACGCGGCTGCAGCAGGTGAGATGTCGAAGGGGTGGAAGTCACTGCGCCATGTGCGGCCTCGTCATTCGTGGGCTGGGCTGGGCTGCTCGAATCGGAGCTCCAGGCTGCAGGCCAGGCGGAGTGGGCACTGGCGGGAGCTGGGGCCTCAAAGGCAACACCCGTTTTTGCGTTTTTGTTGGGATCTGGAAGATCTTGGCATCTGCCAAGGCTACCTGTCAGCTGAGCCAACCACTGAGAGTCCACGAGGCAGGGGGCGGATGCGGGGTTAGTCGGGGTCGCAGGACTCGCAGCACCGAACGCCGCCTTCCGCGAAGCATCGATCATCCATTGACATGCATGAACGCACAAAGTGTCACATGCAATTCTGAAAGTCTTCCATACCAAAATGATGCAGTCATCACCCCGAGCCCCAACAACACTCGACCATGGCCCCACCCATCAAGTACACTATCTACTGTATGGGCTGATACCCATCGTTGATGTTGGTGACGTATGTATCATCCGACCAATACAGCTGCCCGAGGCGAACACGTTTGACGGAATAACTATCGATGGGCCCTTTCTGTCCTTGTCAAAGGGAGTAGTCATCTAAGAACTGAACCGGACAACATTGTTTAGACTAAGTGTAACCAACTTTCATTTGATCGCTGTACCCTTTAAAACACGCCTTGGTTGAAGTCCATCATGGGAGAAACATATTATACTCGTCCGTCCTGGTGATTCAGTCAAGCTTGGCTGCAGGCGGCGGATCCGGCACGAGAAAGGGCAGCCCGTCAAATACTGGAGTCTCATCGCCGCCCTTCGCTCTCTTATGCCTTCCCTTCCCCTCCTCCCGTTGGGCCTCTACCACTCCTCCACTCTCGCCCCCTTTCTTTTCTACCCTCCTTCCAAAGTCCTTCTCTTTCCCCTTTGCGCCCCCCGGCCTTTCATCCTGCCGGTCTACCTCCCCGGCATCCCCCACTAACGTCCTCTCACTATAAGGCCGCCCGCGTTCATCAACCCAACCCTCCTTCTCCCGAGTCATCTCCTGCTCCAAAATCAACTCCCGTCTCCGAGCCCTCGCCTCCTGCAGAAGCCTTTCCTCCAACGGAGTCAACTTCTCCCACCTTTCCTCCTCCCGCCTTTTCTCCTCCCGTCTTTTCTCCTCCCGTCTATTCTCCTCCCGCCTGAACTCCTCCTGCAAAGGCTCCACCCGTTGCATCAACTCCTCTATCCGAGCCCTGTCCCCCTCCTCAACCCTCCCCGCCTCCTGCACCCCTTCCTCATGCACCATCTCCGATATCTCCCCACTTTTACCCTCCCCCATACCCAACCCCGACTCCGCCCCCCCATCCACCACTTCTATTAGATCTCCGTCTCCCGCCGCCGGCGCCGGCGGCACGCCCCCCCAGGCAAACACCGCAGTTCCGACCGGCGGCTCCCAGTCCCATGTCGAGCCCCAGGTCGAGCCCCATACGCTCGCGTTCGCCACCGTTCCCCAGCCTGTCACGGCGGTTGACTGTTGTCCAGCTGTTGTGGATGCGCCCGGGTCTGGATCAGGGATCGGCTGCGGTTGCGGTTGCGGTTGCGTTTCTGTTTCCGGGGCTGGGGCTGGGTCCGGGACCGGAATCGGGACTTCCTCTGGGGTCTCGTTGTTGGCATCTTGTGCCGGCTGTTTGCTGCTGGCCCCGCTGTCTTTGCTGTAGAAGGGGCCCCATAACATGTCATCGTCGGCGGTGGCGGGCCTCGGCCTTATCTTCTTCGCCTTTGACCGAGCTGGCCGGCTTTTTTGCTTCTTGGAGGCGGCGTTGGCTGTCCAGAAATCGGCCGATGGGTCCTCGGGCTCTGCTGGTTGCGTGGTTGCAGGAGTTGTTGGCCCTGCTGGCGCCGTTGCTGGCTCGGTTGATGTTATTGTTAGTGGAAGCGGCGCTTCAGGCTCTGCTGTTGGTTCCGTTGCTGGTTCCGCCGCCAGTTCTGCCGCGGGTTTCGGTTCCGACTCTGCTGCCGCTACTGGTAGCGTTGACGCGCCGCCTTGCACGGCCCTTATCACCGTTGCAGTCGCCGTCTGAGTTTTCTCTTCCTTGGAGATAGGAGGTTGTGTATCGTTGACAACGGTGTTCGCAAGCTCTGGGCCCGGTTTCGGTTCCGACGCCGCCGCCGGCGGTGGTGGCGGTGGTGATGCGAGCGGATCTATTTCGCCATACTCTCTTTCTTCTTGACGGTCGGCTTCATCTTCCGTTTTGACTTCGGCGGCATAAGGAGATTTCCGTCGCTCATTGAATCTGACCTGCCTCTCCTTTTTGGATTTGTACCATTGCCGTCCGACGCCGGAGTCGCTTGACGAGCCCATCGTGATTGGAGCTGTCTTTATATTGGACTCTGGTTTGTTTCCACTGGGCCGGGGACGTCGCATTCGATGCGGCGCGATGGTCTCAGAGTCACTATCCTTTCCTGCAACGGAGACATGAGAACCATCCTTTCCTACAACGGAGACATTAGATCTGCGTTGGTGTTTGTCGCTCAACACCACTGTCGTTCCGCTGCCGCCTGGACGGTTGCTAGGAAAGTAAAGCTTTGTCACCCCGTCCTCCACGGTGATGTGCACTCCCTCTTCCGGGCCGTCAGGCTCACCACTGCTATACCCGCCATCCCTACTATTAAGCTCTGTCGATATACTCTCTTCTTCTTGGCGGTCTCTGAATTCACTCTTCCTTTGCCTCCCGTTGCCTTTACGGAGGCTAGTCTTTTGTGTCGTTTTGACCCCATTCCGTTCGCGTTTGGCGTCATTTGAGCCGTCCTCGACTACCGCTCGGCCCCGTGCTCCCTCGTGCGTCTCTTTCTCTCCCCGCCAACGCTCCAATCTAACGCCGCCCAGCTTCTTGTCGTCGCCCAACCGTTTGTCCATCCGCTCTTCCGCCTCAAACTTTAACCAGTCCTTCTCCCTAGACCTGTCTCCTTCCCTTGACCTGTCTCTTTCCCTCTCCTTTAATGTCTGTACAAATCCAGACTTTCTACGCTTGTTGATTTCCCGACGGCCAGCCTCCAAACCCAAGCCGGGCGACGGCACGGAAATCCTCCGATTCCTCCCCGTGATGTCCGAGTCCCAGTCCGAGTCCGACTCCAAGTCCGACTCCGAGCTCTCCTCGAGACGCTTTGGCACACTCGGGCCGTATTGTTTGGCATCCTCATACCACGTCTTCGGCCAGCCCTTCACTTCCAGGGCCGGCGTTACGCCCTGCGCCAATGGGTTTGGTTGTTGGTCGTTGTAGTAGTTCCAGGGGTCCCAGGGCGGTGGTGCATGGGGTGGGGCGGGAGCAGGAGGAGGCGGGTGCGAGTTGGGCCAGTTCGCAGGGTCAACCATCCAGCCCGCCGGCCCGTTCGGTGGTATGCTTTGGGGGTCTGTTGCTGGGTTCGCTATTGTGCGAGTAAAACGGTCCCGTAGCGCCTGGTCGGGCAGTTTCCGGTCCTTATTGATCTCGCCGGCACTCGTTGAGTCGAGATCGGCCAAAGACAACGGGCCCATGGATTCTGAAACCAAGATACCGAGCTCTACTCGAGCGAAGTCTGCAATATACGGGGGTAGTTTTGAGCCGTCCAGGCTGAAACCCTGAGTTAAAAATGGCGACGGCTCCGTGGCACCAGTAGCAATCGAACTATCATCGCCATGTGCCGTCGTGAGTAGCACCCGGACCATACTCCAAGCCCAGGTCAAGGATGCGTTCTCGCACTGCTCGAAGTAGAGTGCATTTCCTGGTCCGCCGGGCTTCTCGAGGTCTCTGAGAAGGGTTGCTTCCTCTGCTAGGTCGGTGGCAATCAGGTATCTGGACAAACATGTTGAGAGGTAGCCCTCCTTGTCTCCTTGGGTTTCTAGTTGCAGTTGTGCAAGCGCAGTCATCCATTGTTTCGGATCCTGAGACTGAAGGATAAGTAGTTTCAAGGCCTCAGCTTGTAGGTTGTAATCGCCAAGCTGTTCCGCCGCTCTGACAGCGACCTCGACAACACGTCGTTGTGCGGGTGTGGATCGTGAGAAAAACATATCCCAGTCAGGTTTCCTAGTGTGCCGGCTTGGGACGTATATTGGTAAATTGATACCGCCGCCCTGGTTGAGCTTCAACCCGTTGAAGTGCTCCATGCGTACTCCATCCGGCCGTTCGGGGGGATCCCCCAATTCGACCACGGACTTGGCCAGCAACCACTGAACGAACGGTCTGGTCTTCATGAGCTCCGGGTCATTTCGTTCCACAGATTCTGCGATGGTCCTAGCATGATGAAGCAAAAGTGTGTTACGGGTCTTCATGCTGTTGCCATGGTCCTTGAGGATCAGCGAAGTGAATAAGTCGAGGAGGCCCATTGAAGACGCTTCATCATAAAAGGGACGGGCCCAGTCTTGGATAATAGAGTCCAGTGCGCGGGGAAAATAAGCCGTTTCGAAAAACTGCACCAGCGTTTCTTGCCAGCCAAAGGTTGAGACTGACGCAAAGAAAAGATCCTTAAAATCCCAAACGCAACTTTCACCGACAAGGTCGTGGTAGAGCTTTCGCCAGTTAAACAGTCGGCTTGCGTAAATTATGGCCGGCCCAACGACGGTCTCGTGGGTGCAGGTTTTCAGGTAATCCAGGACGCGGAGGCACAAAACAATCAGTTGGATCTGGAAGGCAACGTATTAGTTGTGGCCGAGGAATCGCAATTTTAACTGACAACGTACTTCTGTAGACCCAACCGTTGATTCTGTGGCGAGAGCTTTCAGGGTACGACGTACAAGCCTCCATGCAGAAGTCAGGTAGTCGTCGATAGGTCGCTGTGAGAGAAGGTCGAGGAGCGCATGATTGGCGACCAGCTTGCCACGGTTGCGGTCATCGGGGGTTTCCTCTGCCGGGCTTGGGGGAAACTCTGGGAGGAAGTCGAGATCCTGGAAGCCTTTGAAGTCCCCGGACGTCTGGAGCATCTCTGCATACTGAACTCGGATATAGGGCATGGTATTGACGTGCCCCAGTGCTGACAAAAACTGTTCCTTTGCTTCTTTGATCAGGCCGAGCCTTCTCAGACGACAGAACTCTTCCAGATCATCATCCCAGTCCTCTTCGGCATCCAGCGCAAGGCTAATCGACATGTCCTTGTTTGCCCGAGATGGATCATGAACAAGATCGACTCGCGTGGTAGCAGCACCGGGGATCTCCCTTTTCCCGAAAAGCTCTCCTGGAGGGTCCTTGTCGGGCTCCCCAGCCGCCACCGGTCTGGCGTGCGGGAAATACGTCGACCGAGGAGGCTCAGGGTCCGCCTTGACACCGTGATCGCCCCCCGCGGCGACGACAGGGTCGGCGGCAGTGGCGGCTGGGCCTTCGAGCCTTTTAGAACTCAAGTCGTACGGCTGCCCTATATTAGGGGCCCATGGCCTTCGCCCTGGGACGAGTGATTTCCCGGTTTGTTGTTCGCTGGCGTCGATTTGCTCCCAGAAGACTCCATGAGGTTCGTATCCCGGTACCAGCCAAGGGGGATACTGATTAGAATAGGGATTAAAGAGTGTGGGTTGGCTAAAATCGGCGCCATCTTCATCCAATCTTCGTCTCCTCTGCCGTGAAGTCTCTCGCCTGACGATACTAGTCGAGTCACCCTCTTCATCGTTTCGATAGTCGGAACCAGTGTAGCTACTCATCATGAAGCGATTCCCTAATTAATTTTGGCCCATGCCAGAGACAAGGTGGGCGGCCACGAGCTTCTGGCTTAAGAGAAACCTGAGAGGAGTATGTGAGGATGGGCTCGTCAAGACCGCGAGGGGCGCAGTCCCCATCGATGGCCTCGCTCATCGTGAGAGCCTTGCCAAGGGTTTTGTTCGAGTCGGGTTTCGTGCAGGTTCACCGGCGAATCAAAGCTGCAGGATGAGCCAATCGTGCATTCTTGCGGCCCCGAGGAACCAAGTTAGACACAGCTAATGGGGGCAGTGTCGGCGGCCTTAAATGCAGCTGACGGACGGGGGGTTCGCGCGCAGCCCCGCCCCCGCTTGCTCAAATAATATTTACTCTAAACTGCCGCACTCTGGGGCCAGGTCCTTGGACGCCTGAGCTGACCTAGGCATTGTGCGCCCAAATCCAGAGTCGGTTGCCGGAGGCCACCTTCGACAATGGATGGACAGAGCACTCGACCTGCTCTGCTATCCAAAGTGCGTAGTAAATATGGGCGGCGTGATTATAAACGATTCGACAATATAGCCTCGACGCATATGCGCGCAGGTCGGGGGAGCATTGGCAAGGTTGAGATCGACTGTCGCTTCATGTTTACCAAATCCCATTGGGGCGTCATCGGAGAGTCGAAAAACCCGGGCGGAATCATCTACCTGGACCTCGATTTCAGCCAGCCAGCGGACTGCAAATTGGAGTCGGCGACCATCACAGTGACCCTGACGGAAGACGACGGCGAAGAAGCTCGGATCCAGCACCGCTCTGCTTGTCCGGTCAAGTTTACCGACCACTATGGCCCCAAGTGCGTCCGGGGCCCAGAATCCTTCGTGCAGACCAAGAGGATACAGAATCGCACCCCCGAGGTGCAGTTGTTTGGCTATGGCGCGGGTGGTCTTGGTATCAACAAGGAGAAGATCGTTCAAACGCGGGGACGGTGGGATTTCTCTGGGTATATCTCATCCACCAAGGAGAGCATATGGTATAACCGCTTGCGATGGGAGCTCAAGGAGAATTCGCTGGAGTGGCAGCCGACACACAGCAACCTCTTCCACACGGCATTCGCCTTGGAGCATAACGCGACGAGGTTCTACATGACGGTCCACGTCAGCGGCAAACTCGCCAAATTTTCGGACAAGATCAAAAACAAGTTGAAGTTTGGGGAGAAAGGAAGCAAGGACCAGGAAATTGTGACCAAGATCGAGTGGGCGGAAGGGTACTCGTGCCCCCTGCGGTTGGATGAGGTTGCCCGCGATTTGCATGAGGCGATGGGGTACGCAAACATGACCAAGGTCCCGGTCGAGATTCCCGACGCGTTGGCTGCGAGTTATCACCCCGCCATCACGAACCCGGTCACGCCAACTTTGACAGTCCAACCACCGCCGGATAACCCACAGGTGCCGCAGATACACCCGCTCACAAGGCCGTGCCTGGAACCCCGGCCCTCGGGAAGCACAGGAGGAGAGGCATCCATGATGGGGAATCCCGTGCAGCACCTCCCCGCGTTGACACTGGAGGAACTGAGCATGGCCGCGGCTGGCTTCGCATATCACCCTTCTCACCCGCCCCGCCCTCCGCCTCTCTCAACGTCGGTACCCCCAACCGCTGAACACGAAGCAATCTCCGAGTCCTCAAGCTCGGTAACGCTAGTGAACTCGGAGGTGCCCACGCAGGTGGGAGAAGGCGAGAGTGAACCTGCCTCTGACACTGGCCAGAAGGGCCGGAAACAAAACACGGGTAAGAGCAAGTCGAAGGGCGGAGGGGGCATGGTATGGCTGGGCGTCACCGCCATGCTGTTGTATTGGCTTGGAAAAGTCGGCGTGCTGCTGTCTGGGCTGGCTAGTGTTGTAGCTGTCCCATCGACACCGACACTCGAGGCACCGAAAGGGAAGAAACGAAACAAAAACAAGGCCAAAATGATCGGGGTTGATGGCGGGTCGGAGTCTAGCCGGACCAAGACTTCAGCTATGAAGTTAGGTTATCTTGTTCGCGGGCGACCCCGGGGGCGTCGGGGACAGCGTCCATATCTAAACGTCGATGTTGGGAGGCGGAAGAGACAGCAATGGGAAGACATCGAGTCCAATAGCAGTAACTGATAGCAAAATTGATGAAGAGATCAATTGTACTTTGAGTCGGAAAGTGAAACATATTCGAGTCCATGTTTGGCTGAAGGTCGAAGGTTGGAGCAATGGAAGAAACCACGAGGTTTTCAACAGCGAAGCTTTGTGGGGTCGCCGGGGAGTAATTTCAGTGGAATGGAAGCCCAGGCTGCTGATATGGACATGATGAGCATAGAATACCTCTATTGGGTAAATTTTATCAATGCTCGCCTCCTTCGAATTTTGAACGGCTGCTCCAAGAGGAAAGAGCGGCCTTTCTGCGTAACTGGTGGTAACTTCTGGCCAGGCGTACCAAAATCGATAATGTGAACATGCTGTGAGCTTGGTGCGCTGTAAAGTCAAGCCAATCTGTTATACCCGATTAGCCAATCTTTCGCAAAATCAAGGGAATGCAACGAATGTGTGATGTGATAAAATTGTTATATTTATCCCGAGCCTCCTGCTGAAGATTGTTCTTAAACTGAGAAATGCCCTCCACTTAGATCGAGTATATGGTAAGGTAACGTATGTACACGTATGTATGTATGTAATTACATAACCCTCATTCGTCTCAGAGCCAAGACCGACGTTTCAAGCTGGCCATCTCATCACTCAGTTAACTCACTGGCACCAAACAACGCCCGAAATGGCCGACAGTCTTTATGAACTGCTTTCGCCGCCAGGGCCATCATCGTCCCGGGCTCCGGCAGACCCAAGCTCGCTAGAGTATCTCACAACATTGGCATCACAACCGCTTTCCTCACTCGCGTCATCGGAACCGCAAGCACTCTCGCAATCATCACACGGGCTGTTGCTGTCATTGCAGGCCCTCTCTAAGAAATCACACAAGCAGATCATTGAGTCTGCATCACATCATGCAACACTTCGCACCACATTACCCGCACTCGCAACGAGCACTGCCGAGCTACGCAATGCAATTCCCAGGCTTGATAGCGAAGCAGTGCGCTTCTCGACGACCTACAACAAGAGCAGCGACAATGAGGTGCTAGCACGTCGCAAAAAGGCACTTCTCCTCTCACGCAATGTCGAGCGCTTGGTCGATGTGCTCGAGTTGCCGACCCTGTTATCCTCCTCCATCACGACAGCGCCGGTCAACTACTCATCCGCCCTGGACCTGAACGGGCACATCCGGCGCCTGCACTCCATCTACCTGAACTCACCCCTCATCGAGTCAATATCCACCCAAGCCGACGAAGCTATGCGCACCATGGCCGCCAACCTCATCCTCTCCCTCAAAGCGCCGGGCCTCAAGCTAGCCGCCTCACTACGAACCATCAGCTGGCTACGCCGAGTCCTCCCCGACCTCGAAGCCGCCTCCTCCCCCTCCTCCTCCTCACCCACCACCACCTCCACCACCACCACCATCACCCAACCCTCCGCCCACGCCAAAGGGCGCGAATCCCAAGAGCGCGTTCTCGGCGCGCTCTTCCTGGTCTGCCGCCTCGCGACGCTCATGGCGATGCTCGAGGCGCTGGAGCCGCTGCGCGAGCTGGCCGACCAGGAGCAGGCGCGCCAGCGGGCCCTCGGCAGCGGCAACGCCTGGTCGGGCGGCCAGCAGACGGAGCGCTACCTCAAGCGCTACCTCGAGATCTTCCGCGAGCAGAGCTTTGCTATTGTTTCTATGTTTCGGAGTATTTTTCCCGCGACCGCGGCGGTGACGAGTGATGGGCCGGCTACGAGTGGTGGTGGTGTTGGTGCTGCTGCTACGCAGCAGGGTAGTGATACTGACCCGCTAGAACCGATGCCTTCGGCCCTGGCGACGTTTCCGCTCTACTTGGTGGACATGCTGCTGGAGACGCTGCGGGTGTATTTACCTACCGTGAGGGACCAGGCGGCTAGGGACAGTCTGCTTACGCAGGTGCTGTACTGTGCGGGGAGTCTGGGGCGGTTGGGCGGTGATTTTGGGCTGTTCCTTGCTACGCTGGATGTCGGGCCCGAGGCGGAGGATGAGTGGGTTGAGGTTGTGAAGCGGCACCGGGCTTTGGCTGGGCGGCTGGAGTCGATTGTAGGGGATCAGAGGAGGGGGAGTTGATAGCGGCATTGTTTGATTAGCGGGTTGGTTACATGATAATGGTATATACACAGTTCTTGGCTTCAATGAGATGGTGTTTCTAAGTTTACACAATAACTAATTCAAACGATCACGAGCACAATGACTCAAGTCTCAACAGGGCAATATCGGGATGGTTCGTCTGTATTCCTGCCCGACCCCGCCCCTGGTTGGCTATTTGGGTCCCCGGCGCCGGTCTGCTCGGGTTAAGCCGGCAGATCCGGATCCGCCAAGAGCAGAATTGACATGCCGTCATAGGCCAATGCATGCCTGCCCACTGCTGTAGCTCCTCACCTTTGCTGCCCCAACTTTTTGACTCAAACACTAAGGTACCTTACAGTAAGAACGACTCTTTCCCCCCAGCCTGACTCAATATGGGCAGCCCCCTTCGTGAGCTGTGTTGAGAATGGCCGGTCCGTATCTCAGACACACCAATCCAACCTTTGAACGAGAAATCTCCTCCGGTCGACACCCCACCAAAGCTGCCTGAAACCACCATACGCCAACGAACACTTCGAGACACCCCTCGACAAAGAGACCCAACGCCGCAATGTCCGATGGCTCTCGCACGGCGCTTTCGAAGTCGAGTACGGCCACCTCATCTTCACTTCCCCGCCTCATATTCACACAACCGGCCCCAGACCCCGCTAACACTCCTCCCTCCCAACACAGCCTTCCACTTCGCAGCCGGTCTCGGCTCCGGTGTGCTCTCGGCCGTCCTCCTCCAGCCGATCGACCTCCTCAAGACGCGAGTACAACAGTCGGGGGCGCACTCGCTCTCCGCCGCCATAGCCGACATCCGGGCGGCCCCGCGCCTGCTCCCGGCGCTCTGGCGCGGCGCCGTACCCTCGGCCCTACGCACAGGCTTCGGCTCCGCCATCTACTTCACCTCGCTGAACGCCATCCGCCAGAGCGCCGCGCGCATCTCCCCACTACCCTCCAGCGGCAGCAGCATAACAACCTCCTCCTCCACCTCCTCCTCCCTCCCTAAACTCTCCAACACCTCCAACCTCCTCGCAGGCGCCGCCGCCCGCTCCCTCGCCGGGCTCATCCTCATGCCCCTGACCGTGCTCAAAGTCCGCTACGAAAGCACACTCTACAACTACACCTCCCTGGCCTCCGCCGCGCGCGACATCGCCTCCCGAGAAGGCGCACGGGGCTTCTTCGCCGGGTACGGCGCCACCGCCGTGCGCGACGCGCCCTACGCGGGACTCTACGTGCTCTTCTACGAACAAGGCAAAAAACGCCTCAGCCAACTCTTCCCCACCACCAGCACCACCCAGCACAACCCCATGAACCTCCAACACGCCGCGGGCATCAACTTCGCCTCCGGCGTGCTCGCCGGCATAATCTGCAGCGTGGTCTCCAACCCCTTCGACGCGGTCAAGACGCGCATCCAGCTGCAGCCGGGGCGGTACCGCAACATGGTGTCCGGGGCGCGGCGGATGGTCGGGGAGGAAGGGGCGCGGGCGCTGTGGGACGGGCTGGCGCTGCGCATGAGCCGCAAGGCGGTCAGCTCGGCGCTGGCGTGGACGGTGTATGAGGAGTTGATTAGGAGGGCGGAGGCCGGGTGGAGGGCGGGGGGGGCGAGGGAGAGGTTGTGATTGGGGTTGGAGCTGTGGATGGGGTGGGTATTTGGATAGGGAGTTGTGGGAAGGGATAGGGATGAGATGGGATGGTGGGCGGGTGGGCGTTGGCTGTTTGCATAAGTGGGCATGACGGCGGCGTTATGGGCTCGGTTGGATGATGTGGGATTGGTTTTGGGTTTAGAGTGTACTATATTGTACTATACGACACCCTGTTCCACTATGGCACCATCTCCCAACTCCGGCTCATTCTAGAGGACGGATTGTATCATTCGACGGAAACATGAGCCGGAAAAAGGAACAGAAACAAAACAAGCCTGGCAAGGCTGGGAACACTCTTCTTTCAAAGACGGCCAGATGGCGCGAGAACGGAGGTGGGAATAGACGGCCAAACAAAACCAAAGATAGATACGAAAATCATCTCGACTCGCGCAAACGTAAACCACAAATCATAGCTCATCTTATCGTTCCTCATGCGTAGCGTTGTCTGCTCTCCCCGGGCCCCGCCCCACCTCAGGCTTCCTCGCCCGCCTTTTTCCACCGTGCGTGTAACCAAAAGAGAGAAAAGAAAGAAGAAAAGAAACAGAAATGATATAGCTAACAGCTCCCCTTTAGAAAGCTCGCCAGAGAAGAAGGGTATCCATCACAAAACGACACCGACAAACGCAGCGCGGCGCGGAGACACAAAACCCCGCTTAGCGCGGCCGGCCGCCGGCCAGGTACATGAGCAAGCCGGGCGACTTGCTGCGGTGGCGTGACTTGGACTTTGCGCGAACAAACTCGTAGCCGGTCGACGAGTGGTGGCGGTGGTGGTGGTGATGCCGGTCCTCAACCTCGAGCATGACCTTTCCGTCGCCGCGCCGCCGCCGCGTGTGCTCCCACAGCACCGTCTGCTCCCACTCGGGCACCCAGCGCTTGATGATGACGTATCCCGGTTCCTGTCGACGGGGATGTAGGTTAGCGGTGGGGGTTCTTCTCAGGGTATCACGGGCCAACCCAGGCTGGGTGATGAAACTTACCGGGTCCATGTCAAAGTCGATCTTGTGGTGGAGGAGGGTCTCGATGTCGAGGTACCGGAGCGACATGCGAGTGTACGTCGGGCGGGCGATCTGCTTTTCCTCCTCCTCCTTCTTCTCCTTATCCTCCCGCTTGATCTTCTCGTTCTTCATGACGGCCTCGATCTCCTTCTCGTCAAGTCCCGAGTTGATCAGACGCTCCTGGATGATGCGCTGCAGCTCCTTGTCGCGTGCCTCCTTCTCCTCCTTCTCTTTCTGGAGGCGCTCCAGCTCCTTGGCTTTATACACGGCAATGGCCTCTTCGGCCGCCTTCTCCTTGCGCCTAGCCTCCTCGGCGGCCTTCTTCTCCTCTTCGAGCTTCTTGAGCTCAATTTCACGCCGGATCCGCTCTTCTTTCTCCTTGCGCTCCCGCTCCGCATGGATGCGCTCCAGCTCGGCGAGCGCCGCCTTGGCCTTGGTCTCCTCCTTGATCGCCTTATCGCGCTTGGCCGCTTCTTCGTCGCGTATCCGGCGCTCTAGCTCAGCCTTTTGCTTCTGGTACTCGGTCTCAGCCTCGGCCTGCTTTGCGCGCCTGGCCTCCTCCTGATCGCGCTTGTACCGCGCCAGCTCGTCGCTGTCCTTGACGAACTTGGCTTGCTCCTCGCGGGCGTGCTCGGCCTTCAGGTCCTCCTCCTGGCGCCGGATGCGGGCGATCTCGCGCTTGAGGTGCTCCAGTTCGTACTCGTCGCGGTAGCGGTCATGGCGGAGCTCGTCTTCCTCCCTCCGTTGCCGCATCTCCAGATCGGCGCGCGACTGCGCGAGCTCGGCCTGCTCTCTGGAGTACCGCTCCATCTGGCGCTGCTCGTCCCTCTTTTGGGCCTCGAGCCGGAGGAGGGCGAGCTGCTCATTTGCGCTCTGCAGCTTCCACTGATTCCTGGCGTCCTCGATGTTGCTGTGGGTGCTGGACGACCGGCTGCGGACATGGCTGTGTGACCGGTGGTGCCTGTGGCGCCGCCGATGACGCCGGGAGGAGCCACGGGATGAGTCGTCTGAGGAAGAATCCGAACTCCGGTCTCGCTCGGCCCGGCGACGATCAACAAATGGCTGGTTGATGATCACCTGGGGGGGAGCTGTGGGCGGCTGGGGCGGCGGCACGGGCATCGGCCCAGTACGGACCGGTGGGGATCTGCGCTCTCTCGATCGGGAGCGGGTATGAACAATGGTCATACGCTCGTCCGGTCGGCGAGAGCCGGGCGCGTGATAGTAGCCTGTAGGCCGGTGGTCCCGTACATCTCGAGTCACGGTTTGGATAAAGTGCGGGGCTGGGCCGCGGTGAGGTGGGGGCGGGCCGGGAGGAGGGCCCCGGCGGAAGGGTGACGGATCGCGGTGGTGGTGGTGATCGCGCCGTATTCTGATCTCGGTCGAGTGACTCGAATCGTCGCTATAGCTCGACATGTTGGAGACGACGAGGCTAGGCCACGCTCAGCTTATCTTTGTAAACGTATCCGCTTGGGGGGCCTGGATGAGATGCGACGCTCCTCCCAAAGTTAGACGAGAGCCGGGCGGAGAATCTCGAGTCGCTCAACGCGATTTCCCCAACTTGTTTGTGTGAGAAGGAGGAGATTTCAGAAGCAGAATTGAGAACAGAGGGAAGATGTCTTCGGTGGCAGAGGGGTCAGGAGGATTGTCAGCCCCCAGCCGAGCGGGGGTGTGACCCACCACTTATTCGGTGCTGCAGCGGTCAGGGAAGCAGGGAAGACTCGAGCACGATGCCCACCCCCGGCTACTGAGGCATGAGGGCTGCATGAGCCGCGGACACACAACAAATCAGGAGGGGGGGAAGAGCTCCCTCGAGCCCGTACAGTGCGGGACATGGGGGGGAGCGCCATGTCCCTTGCTGGGCGAAAGGTATTGGGAACCAACGCATGATGGCAGCCTGGCGGTCGTGTGCCACACGGAACCAGCCCGAGACGAGTACTGTCCCTTTTCTGGAGAGGGTGGGAGCACGCATTTCTCCCACGGTGGCCGTTGTTGGTTGGCCCATGACCGCACCCGACCAGGGTGGGCGGAAGGAGGGGGACTACAGATTCTCCCGGGGCCTGGGGTGGAGGAAGGTGCAGGTCAGCGGCAGAGTTGCCAACGCGGCCAGTGCCGGTCAGCGGCTGAGCAAAAGAGTGGAGGCTAGTGAGATTGCAGAGAGCAGTTGCCAAAGTTGCGCAACCCCCCAGCAGCACGAATTCCGCTCTCCATTTGCCACTTCCCTGCCGTGGACCGACTTCCGAAAAGTCCTAGTTAACCCGGCTCAGCTTTGTGCAAGGAAACCGCGCCATTGTGTCCCTCGGGAAGGGGAAGGATAACAAACCACCATTGTTCCACTCTCAGACTCTGTCTTCTCTCTGGCGCCTACATTCCGGGCCGAGTGGGGCGGGGGAAGCGCTGCTGTCTTCCGTCTCCTCTGCGAACGCATTGTCCATGTTCGTGAGGGAATCGCCATCCAGAATCGGGAGGGCGCATAGGGCTAGGTGAGGGGCTGCGAGGGGCGTCTTGGCATCTGCAATGGAGATAGCGAGCAGGGTTGGCGCGGGCCTTGGATGGTTGGGGGTTGGTATGCTGATCGGCTGGGGCTCCATTGGGCAGCCACGACAAGCGGCGGGATGTCCGCGAGGCTGCGTTCCCGTCATAGCCCGTAATACTCACCAATCCCATCTGAACAAATGCAGTGCGTCATACATGCGCTCAGCTAGCTTGTGTCATGTTATTTGGGGATCCTGACTGCGACCACTCGGGAACGATAAAGCGTGCCTGTCGTTGGAGTCACTGGCCAAAGCCAGCTGATGAACCGACTGCAGGAGGAAACGGCGCTTGTCTGAAACTTATCTTGGCAGCGAGATGCGTCCAGACCCCGCAGCGTCACAGTTTCTGCCCCTCCTGCCCTCGCCATTAAGTGGGTCCATGGGTGAGACCTACTGCCCTGTGTAGCACAGTGTGGTTACAGTTTGGTGTTGAAAGCTCAAAATTGGCGGTTCAGGCTTAGGAATGTGATGTTCAGTCTCCTGCAACCCAAACCACCCATTTTAATTCCTATGGCGAGATAAGGGAG
Organism: Chaetomium tenue; assembly: GCF_020726465.1. Classification (NCBI taxonomy): domain Eukaryota; kingdom Fungi; phylum Ascomycota; class Sordariomycetes; order Sordariales; family Chaetomiaceae; genus Chaetomium; species Chaetomium tenue. The sequence goes on along the minus strand of NW_027117333.1, from coordinate 1,928,249 downwards.
ACCAAGATGGAGTTATTTACCGCCCCATCCCGCGGTACCCGAGCGGGCTACAACCTCTAAAGGGATTACAGAGTCTGCATCCCAACCTATTCACCCCTCCGGCACGCGCCGGGCCACGCCATGCCTTCGCTTTGGAGCCCTGTAACCCCAACCCGTCACCCAAGCCGCCCATTATGTAAACCCATGCCGAGCTCGACCCAGAACATCCATCACTGCTGCCCGGCGCCCCTCAGCATCTTTTCGATATGATCCTGGCTGTTCTTGGCCGTCGTCTCCAAGTAATGCAGCCGCTTGCCCAGTGAGTCCACCTCGGTCTCGATCCCCTTAATCAGCGAGCCCAACTTGTCCTGCAAAGTCGGGACGGGTATAGCGACGAACCTAGATGATCAAGCCCAAGGAATGGTCAACCCGCCGGACTCACACAACGCGGGGAGTGGGGGCGAAACGTACATCTTCCCAACACCCTCATAGACGGCTGTATCGGACGGCAGGGCTGCGATCTCGCTGCGCGTCAACTGGGCTAGGCGCATCTCGCGCTGTTTGCTCGCGGTCTGGGTGCGCACCAGGCTGATCTGCTGCTGGGCAGCCGCAGCCTGCGACTCGATCTCCCTCACCAGCTGTTGCGTCGGTCAGCATCAAATGTGACATGTGCTACCATTCATCCACGAGCCGCGATGAGGGGTTGATGCCCGACTTCCAGAGTTCCACTCACCTTCTGCAAAGCCTCGTTGGATATCGACATGTTAACGGATGGCCACTTGAAATGAGGCTGAGCTCAAACTCGGATTCGGTGGGTAGTGACGCAGAAAGCGGGAGTTGTCACTTGTGATGTGTGTGGTGCGGATCTGGCGATGCTGTGTTCGCCGCCTTAACGGAGCGGTTGTTGTCTGCTCGAAATTTAGATGGGCCTGGACGTTACGGTGCGAAATATCCTAATGCGCACTGTCAGAACACCAAGTACTCAACGCTGATTTAAAACACTACCCGCCCAACACTTCAAGAGCAACTAACCAGAATATGAATATAGTAAATTCTAGATTATATCAACCTGAACTGACTGACTAGGTGGCAGGGCTTAACTCCAAAGCGCGATATTGGCCCAAAGTTCGCATTAACCAACATCAAACTCAACCCGATACCTACCCAATGATCCAAGTCTATTCTCTACGGGATTTTACTCATCTAAAACACTGACACAGCGTATGGTATCACCACTTTGATGCCCGACTGTATCCAAACCGGGCTGTGGCTGTCTCAGCAGCAGGCAACAAAACCGGGTTACTGGGTCTTGCGCTGGCCGTTGCCATTCACAAAGGCGCCGGGCCTGGGCACGACCTGTGGGACAGACCGCAAAGGCACCCAGTCCAACATGAACTCCGTTTCGCTGCCGTCCAGACACCGGTTCAGCCATACCCTCCAGATGATCATGTGATAGGCTACATCAAGAGTCAGCATCTCGCGCCCAAGTCAGTGTTTTCAGGTCTCACATACCGCCTGCTTCCACGTCAGCGTCATTCTTGAGTCATAGGTACCGTACTGTCAAGGGGGAAACAGGGAAACTTACCTAAACCGGTCAGGATATGCCACCATCCATGGCCCTCCAGTACCACCGACCACGGAAGCAGTATTTGCTTCTTGGTGGCGGTCAGGTGGTGGCAGAAGATATTATCCATGTTCCAGAGAAAGAAACCGGCCAAGAACATGAAGATGCCTTGCCAGCAGGTCGTGCGTTAGTGGTACTTTAACGAAACACCAGGGCTACCGGAAGGGGGTGGTACAAACCAGTCAGCGCCAGCGTGTACATGCCGCGCATGTAGCGCCCGCACTCGGCCGGTTTTCGTTGGCTCAGCTTCGGCCGCAGGTGTTTTTCCATGACGTAGAAGCCACGGAAGATGGTGGACGCAGTGAGGAGGCCGTAGGCAACCTGGTGGAAGACCGGGTCTTTGGCGACGAGATAGTAGACCTAAACAAGGGTGTATCAGCACAGCCGGAACCTAAAAGAATACAAGTAGCAGGTAATCCAAACCGTGATAAAAACGGCCAGCCCAACCAGTCCTGCCGCGATCAGGACCTGCACCTTCGCCGGCCGCCTGTACGAGAACGTGGCAAAGCCCATGATGCACACCGTGTATATCATGGGCAGCTCATCGGCGAGCTGCATCTCATCTGCAAGATAAGAAAAAGTGTGTCAGACAACGGGGGTCTGTTTCACGGAGGTTGGAGAAACGAGACACAAAAGCACAAGTACAACAACGGCAATGGCAATAACAAGAGCAACGACAACCTAAGGACAAACTATGTAGCTGGCACGGCAGGGGGGAGAACGCACATTTCAAGGTGGTGTGGAAGGCCATGGACCCCAGGCCGACTACGATGTAACCGAGGAAGACCAGAGCAAAAACCTTTGAGTGAGCGTAGGCGAGCACATTCCGCAGGCCCTTGATCCCGAGCCACATGAAGACCAGGTTGGTGAGCGTGTTGACGACCTCGGCGCAGTAGAAGCTAATGTTATAGTCCTGGAGGCGGTGTGAGCTGGGGTGTCCTTGTTGTTGTTTTGTGGCTGTCTTTTTACACTACGCAGCGTGCATGCAAGCAACTGTGGGTGTCAAAAACCGTACCTCTTCGCACCAATTCAGGGTGGATGTCTGCTCCCCCCAGAAGCCATCACGGGCTTCCCTGTAGGGCAGCTGGAGCGCGGATGCCAGTGACATGCTTGGCGGTCTGGTCCGGGCGGCCTATGGGATGCAGCCCGTGCCGTGTGTAGCCAAGAAAGGGACGGCAGAGGGTTTACGAGACGGGACTGTTTCGTGTTTAGGTCCGATGCAGGGAGAAATAAGTGTCGGGAGGGATATACGCCGGTCCGGGTGGCAGTGATGTGTGCGGTCCTTTTATCGCAAAAGACACGGGAGCTTCGGATGCAGTGGTGGCGTATATAAAATAGCGCTGAAATGATGAAAACTGTGTTGCAAGAATTGACTCGATAAAAGCTGTCGAATGATGCGCACGTCGGATACCCGAAATATTTGCCTATAAAAAGCCTTTGTCTGCTCAAGCGCGTCATAAACTGATTACCTACTCTGCCAGGTCCAAAAACTTATGCCTTCTAATGCACCTCATTTGATAAATGCATGCAAGTGGGTTGCTTAGGTATGTACTAAAGCATAAAGCCGGCCGGACCGCCCGGACGACCCGGACGACCCGGCAGGATGGAAACGACTGCTGTGGCGGCAAAGAAAAAGCGCCTTTACCTGGTTTCGATTTCTTGAAAACATTTATTTTATAAATTTAACCCAAACAACGACATATTGTGTCCGCCTTTCCTTTATTTCCAAAGAAAATGAGAAGTAGAAGTTGAGAATAACCCAGCGACGAATCTATGAGATACCTACCTAGGTAAGTAGGAGATTAAAAAGAGAAAAATATCAAGAGGAAGAAAGATCGAAGAAATCAAGCAAAACTTCCACCTTTGAATTCCTGTTGCAAGTCGGATAGTACAAAAAGCCGCGTTGTCCCGGGGCCAAGTTGGTCGCCGAGCTTCTCCAGACGCCAACAGATGCGATCATGTTAAAAAGGGCCTAGCTCGCGTGATAGAGCTGTGTGAGGCTAATTAACTATATCCGTGGAGAAGTCCGCGGTTCGTAATCATAACTGTCCCCGACAATAGGCACTCCCTCCAGAGCTTCTTGCTCCCTCTGAATTTGCCATAACGAGATGGGTCGAATGACTGGGTGTGAAAGCCTCAACATGTGAATTGCATCACCGTGAGACTTGACGACCGCTCCATCCAGCTGTTCCTGAACCAAATCAAGTTTCCGGCCGGCATACTGATGCATGACAGCTTCCCAAGCCTGGATTGCGCATCGTTCCAGTGCCAATCTCCATGTGGCTCTCCAAACAATCCTAGCTTGCTCTTGACGGCAAAGCGCCTGATACTGGAAGAGCGCCGCCACCCCCCGCCTCCCATTCCAGATCTCCATTGTTTCCAGTCGTGGCATTTTCATGGCCGCTGCCGCCGCTGCCTGAAGCACGGCTTCAATTTTGGCCGGGTCCTCGTCGGGCAAAAGTGATTTTGAAGTAAGAACAAGCGAGGTTAGGTTTGGCCACGCCCAAGCAGGTTCGATTTCGAAGAAACGCCCAGCATCCACGATGAAGGATGCTGCGAGATGCTCAAGCTTGAGGCTGGCGAGTGCGGCCATCCGGCTAACAGCCGGGGCTGGGTTGCGAAAACTGACGCATCCCCTCAACTCAACCCCAGACTGGTATAACTGCATGTAAGCTGGGTATTGCTGATTGAAGTTCTCGAAAACCGTAAGCCTCTTGATGTGGCTGTTGAAACGTTGGAGAGAGTCGAAAAAATATTCGAAGTCTAGGTAACGGAAACAAATTGTTAGCAATAAAGTACGTATTATCTAGACCGGGCAAAACAACCCGGGCAGGTAGTACGCAGTAAAACTAACACTTATCCGTAGGGATCTGCATCCTGTCCCATTCCCTCCAGGGCTCGTAGTGGACTTCCTGAAGCCTGGGGAAACGAGCAAACAAACGAGCAAGCGCCGGCGGTTTCCATCTCCGCCGGCTCTGTTGCCGGAAAAGCAAGCCAGTTACCACCGGGACTGACGGAAGCTGCTCCCACCATTGGGACTCCTGCTCTGCGCTATCGAATGGTTCCACCTCCATAACTTCAAAAAATACCTTCTCAATTGCCTCTACAGGCGGAGCCAGGCGTCGAACACCAGCATACCAGCCATGTTGAATATCATGATAGGCTTCTCTTAGTGTTATGGGCTCCATACCACCACCGGTTGGTATTTCTGCTGAGGGTGTATCGGGCATAAATGTCAGATATTTGAACCAATGGTCCGAGTCGCTAAGCGAGTAAATACTGATATCGAGTATCAAATCGCCCCTGGGCTCCCATGTACTGAGAATCGACAACAGTTTCTGGAACGACGCGGTGATAGGACAGTGATCTGTATCGCTGATAGCGAGGGCCTTGTCAATTTCATCGTCTGTGAGCGCTTGGCGGCAAGGCGCGCACGTGGTGCAGTCGTAGTCGTCGAGTTCCAAGCAAAACCAGATATAGCGAACGAGGACCCGGTTGCGATGAACCATGGAACTGAAATCGCCGATGCGCGATGTGGTCAGTTTGATTCGGGCGAAGTTGTGGCGCTCGAGATCAATTTGCCATTCTCTCGACACCGTGGCAAGGTGACTTAATTTGCAGCCGTCCTGCATTAGGGCTTTTAGGATGAGAAGACGGATTTCTCTCGGCAATCCACCCCAATTCCCAAGTGATATTGAAGGCATGGTGTGATAGACAGGTTTTGGTGATAATTTTGGTAATGAAGGGACGTGAGAATGGGGAGCTGTGAAGATCTGGGGTGGGAAGTTGAGGGCGAGGAGGGTGAGGAAAAAAGCCGGACCATCCCGTATATTATAGACTTGTCTGATGTCATTATTGTTCGAACGGCCTGCCTAGCTCCCTGGTCGTGACGACATTTTGAACTGGAAGACACTAATTGTCGCACTAACAACCGTTCAATGTCTTCAATGACGAAGGCATCGGACGGAACCCCGGAGCTTCGCCTTTGGATAGTAGCCCCTCGCCTTTCAATCTAGTACTACTTGAAAAATAATCAGCAACCTCATTATACCAGCAATATCAGTAATAACAACAGTAACAGCACACTCATCAAGAACAGTGGTAACATTAATAGGAATAGCAACACTAGCAAATGCGCTGGGCTTGTCCATACGTACAAACCCCCCCCTTCGGCATATCGAGAAGGCCATCTAACGAGCGATCCATCACCAGTGAGCCGTAACTGTGGGCGTCAGCCAATTAGGGGAGCTTTTTCTAAAGTTATCAAGATACCTTAAATATCTCATGCTGTTTCTTTCCGTTTTCCTTTTCCTTTCCCTTTTTCCTATTCCCTTTCCATTCCCATTTTCTTTTCCCTGCCCCTTCCCCTTTCCCTTTCCATTTTTTTCTGGTTTACCTTTATTTCTTGTGTCGTTCCGTCATGACACAGATGCTACGACACTAGGGCTCCTCGTCTAACAGCCGTAAATGGGGTGCACACGTTGTGAAAGACGGAGGAGGGGCTGGAAAGCCGCCCCACCGGGTCATCTAGGTTCAGAGACACCACAGCCTCCTTAGGTATAGCCCGAACCTCAACCCCATTGAACGTGTTTAGAAAACCATCAAGGGCACTCGGTGGAGGAACACCCAGGGCCTCTGGATTCTGGAAAAAACAACGATATGGATGGTGGACAAGGTTGCGTGGGCAGCTTGGTCGATTCAATGCGCAGGCATTCGGACGACGTTGTGGGCTCGTTGTATTTGACTTTCCAATTGCCCTCTCTTGACCTCGGTGGTGAACTCCTGCTTATGGTGGGGGCCACGATGCTGCTCGAATAATTGCGCCAAGCTCCGAAATATCGGCCCCACATTGAGCGTGGCCGTTCGGCTGTGCACCCGCCAAACGGTTGCCTGTCGCGAAGCATACGAGGCTTGGCTTTGAATTGTCGACGCCAAGAGCTTGACATTGGGATAATTTCCAACTCAAGTCAGCAACAACCCCTCGGACCTGTACCCTCTTAACTCTGACGACGCAATCTCTCTTTAACATAACGAAATAACGCCTGTAACGATACGAAGAAACGGAACGAAGTCAACGAGCGAACCGAACCGTCTGCCACGCAATAGCCACGCACGATCTCGAGCCGCTCAGATGGATCAGATGTAACCCGATCGATCATTTTCCCAAACTTCCACTTGATGGTCACAACATCCCGATCGCCTGCCATACGCAAAGCTTTGTCGTTGAACAATGTCGGCTCGATGGGGCTCCTTTCTTTCCCAGGCCGTCGCCGGAGTCGAGGCCCGCCTTGACAACATTCTCGCCGAGGACGAGAACGGCGCAGCGCAACAGGAGACAAAACCGGCGACTCCCGTGTCGCCAGCTAAGCAGAGTCCCGGTATGTTATCTCGGGAACCAGAATGCTGAATGTCGTGTTTCTGACGGCCCGGCTTGCTTGTAGGTCCTTCGAGAGCTGCTTCCTCCACCCGCACGAATGATCGCCTCCAGGAGAGACTCGCGAGGGCCATGGCCGCCAAAGCAGCGGCTCGAAACTCAATATCCTCCCAGGGGAGTCCGCGCCAGAGCCTCGATGTACCGGCCCGCAACTCGACCGACAGCGTGGACCGCTCGAGCCCGACTTTGAACGAGTTTGCCAAGGAGACCCCCTCCCCGCGCGGTTCGCAAGATATTCCAAGGAACTCTCTAGACGCTGGTTCACCCAAAAAAGCGGAGAGGGATGATTCGGTCGATGGCGGATCAAGGGCTCGGGAGTCGGGGGATGAGGCCAATGGCGCAAGGAATTCGGCAGACATACAACCTTCGATAACATCGAGCCCAACCACTATTCCCATCATCGTACCCCCAGATCCGGAACCGCAAGATGGTGCGAAGACAGGCTCCGACGACGCCGGCGACGACGCCGGCGACGAGGAGCAAAGGGAAAATGGAGACAAGGCCGACGACGCACAACTACAGCATCAACAGGAGATCCACGAATATGTCGAGCGGATAGATGCCCTGGAAGCCAAGCTTCAGTTTCTTGCGAAGGAAGCTACAGACGTGGCAAGGAAGGCAGTCTTGGCCGCACCCGCGGGGAGTGCTGAAAAGAAGCTGGCCGAAAAGGATCAGCAGATTGTACAGCTGATGGAAGAAGGCAAGAATTTGGCGAGCACCGACCACAAGCACCGCGCACTTGTGAAGAAGCTGCGGATGGACGCGGCCAAGAACGAGAAGGAGCTGGAGACCGCCAGGATAGCCAGGGCCAAATCCGACAAGGAAATCGAGGACCTGCGAAGCCGAGTACGTCGCACCCAGGAGCTGGAGAAGGCGCACGAGGATCTGCAGAGGCGACTTGACCAGACACAAAAGGAGGTTAGCACACTGCGACCAGAAATCCGCTCCAAGGACAGCACCATCGCCGAGCTTCGTTCCCGGCTTCAAAAAGCCAACGAGCAGGCGGACGCTATGACTATCAAGGCGAACGAACAAGCCCGGGAACAGGACAAGCGGCGGATAGCAGACCTGGAGGAGGAAGTCGCCGCGCTTAAAGTTGAGAAAACCCTCGTCGCCGACCGCGGCAAGGCGCAAGCTACCGAGTTGCGCGAGAAGGCCGAGAGGGCTAGTGAGCGGGCGCGGGTGTTGGAACTCGAACTCAAGGCCGAGATGCAGGTGATGGAGGGCAAGCTCGAGGCCATGCGCACGCGGGCCGAAGAGGCGTCGTCAGGTGTCGCCGGGGACTCGCAAGCCAAGTTGCTTCGGCAGGTCGAGACGCTACAGACACAGTACTCGATCGCGAGCGAGAACTGGCAGGGCATTGAGACAACGCTGCTGGCGCGGATTACGGGACTGGAGAAAGAACGGGACGAGGCGCTGCAAAGGGAGTCGGATATGCGGAGGAAAGCGAGGGAAGCAGTGAGTAAAGTTGCTCTTTATAGCCGTTGACAGAAGTGCTAACTCCCTGCAGGCTGTTCGCGCAAGGCGCCAGGAAGAGGAACTGGACGAGGCTAAGACCAAGATTCCCACCATCCAGGAAGACGTCAAGTCCTACCAAAGCCAGCTCGACTCACTCAAGAAACGGGCCGAAGAAGCCGAGTCGGCACTCGCCAACACGAGAGCCGAGTTCGAAAAGCAAAAACAAGCTTGGGAAGCCGAAAAGGAAGAACGCCAGCTGCGCGACGTCCCGGAACGCCCTCGGTCCTGGCTCGAGGGCCTCCCGGGCGGCTCGTTCCTCAAGCCGGACAGCCGACCGGCCTCACCACAGCTGACCAACCCCCAGCGGACCTTCAGCACCGACTTCCTCGGTATCACGACGCTCGCCAGCAAGGGCCGCAAGACCCCCGGCACCAGCGATGCCGGCGGCGGCGGTGGCGCCCTCGCCGAGCCGCGCATGCCCTTCTCCCGCCGCCCCTCGGCCCAACACCCGCCCAGCCGGCCCACCATCAACTCCAACCCGAGCGGCGGCGGCAGCAACGGCGTCTTCAGCCCACTCGGCGTCTTCAGCCCCACCTCGGAAGCCCCCGCCCCCTCCCTCTCCGCCCCCCACCAACACCAACACCCACTTGACATGATGGAAGTACAGCGCGGCGAGGACGCCTTCGAGGGCGGCGCGTCCACCAGCCGCGCCAGCCGCGGCCGCCACCTCCACGGCCACGGACACAACGGCGAGCGGTCGGCGTCGCCGCAGCAGGTGCTGCAGGACATGGTCTCGGTGTCCACCGTCGCCGCGGGCCCGTCGGTGCAGCTGGTGGAGCGCATGAGCGCGGCGATCCGGCGGCTGGAGAGCGAGAAGGTGGCGGGGCGCGAGGAGCTGGCGCGCATCTCGCGGCAGCGGGACGATGCACGCGCTGAGTTGGTGGCGCTGATGCGCGAGGCGGAGGGGGGCCGGGCGGCGGGGAAGAGGGTGGAGGTGTTGGAGGGGGAGGTGGCGGTGATGAAGGAGCGGTATGAGACGACGTTGGAGTTGTTGGGGGAGAAGAGCGAGTTGGTGGAGGAGTTGAGGGCGGATGTGGAGGATGTGAAGGCTATGTATCGGGATTTGGTGGAGAGGACTATTAAATGAAAGCGCTGGCTTGAGATTCGGCTTTTGGTTTTTTGGCGGAGCGTTCATGGATGGATCACGACTTTTTGCATGGGGAATGAATGTAGCGGGACTAGGAGATACCATCAAGCAGGAGCCGGTTGTGCTATTCCCTGTTCCTCTCTATCCTGGTTAGCTGCCTGCCATCCGTGAACTGGACCAGAATCGAGCCCGAACTGCGCATTGCGCTGCCGAAATGTCACCCGTCAAAAGCCCCCTTCACTCCTATCCCCCTCGGCTTTCAACAGTATCTCTTACAACTCAATCCCCTCCTCCTCGGCCTTCCGTAAGATGTATTCCCGGATCTGGTTTCACATTAGTACCAACGACCATCCCCAAATGCTCGCCCTGTTTTGAGAGGGAGGGGAGAAGAGAGTAACGTACGTCCTTCGCCGGTGCCAACTCCAACGGCGTAAACCCATCCACATCCTTTTTACCGGCCTCAGCACCCGCCTTCAACAACGCGAGGGCAGCATCCCCTATCACATCTCTCGTCAGCACTGTCCCCTTTCCAACACAACACACATCACCCAACTCAAACACAAGCAAGGAAGGAAAGAAGTCTGTTCAGAAGTCCAAACATACCATGGCCCTCGGCAATCGCATGGTGCAGGGCGGTCTGGCCGGCCGAGTCGGTGGCGTTGATGGGGCTGCGGTGCTTGATCAGGAGGTTGAGCATGGGCACCGAGCCGACGGCGGCGGCGCGGTGGAGCGGGTACTGGCCGCGCTTGTCGCGCACGCGCGTCGAGGCCGCCTGCGCGCCGCCGCCCTCGAGCAGCTTGCGGGCGAGGTCGAGGTTGGTTTTGGAGGCGATGAAGTGGAGCGATGTCTGTTGGGGGCGGGGGGAGCGGTTGGAGTTAGTGGTGAGGGGAGGTTGGAAGGGGGGGAATGGGTTGGAAGGGAAGTGGGTGCTGGATCTGGTGGTTGGGTTTGGGGAGGGGGGGTGTGTGTACTTGGCCGTTGTTATCTGGGAATTATTATTAGTGAATGAACGAGGATGGAAAAGTCGATGTCTTACTTGTCTGGTTGACATCTGCACCCCGGGCGAGAAGAATGTCAGCCACCTTGTCGGCGTCCTTAACACTGGCGGCGATCATGAGGGGTGTCCAGCCGCTGTCATCCTGTTATTAATCAGCCACGATCCTGTGAATCTGCTACTGCCTTTGACTGAAAAAGCTACCTCGGCATCTGGATCAAACCCCTTTTGGCCGATCAACAAGCTGACAATCTCTGGGTGGTTGTATGATACTGCCCAGTGAATCGGGAGCCTGCCATCATCGTCTTTGAGCTGCGCAAGCTTCGGGTTGGCCTGGGTGACTGGGTCAGTGGCTAGAAATTCGAGCGGGTGAGGCCCCAAGAAGATGGACGGGGACACACTTGGAGGAGCGACTCAACGGCCGCAACTAAATAAAGTTAATAAATATGTTACAAATAATACATTTTGGCATTCACGGGTCATCAGAAATACTCACTCCTTCCTTCCCGGGCTGCCGCATGGATGGCGTACTTTGACTCGGTCGTGTCTTCCATTTTTGGTTCTTGATGTAGAACGTGAAAGTGATGGGTGAAAAGAAGGCTGGGAGAGAGAAGAAAAGAAGGCGATAAAAGCACAATTTTGAATGTTCCGGAAGTGCCCTTTGAATAGTGCAGCTTGGATGAAAGTGATCCGAGCGTGTAAGTGATGCCTTCCACCCTCACTGAAGCATGCTGGGATCTGATCGCCCAACAGGGTTTCTTCATACCCCGGCACTGTGCGGGTCTGGGTCTGGAAGCTTACTGTGGGTGTGTGGCTTGAGCTTCAGCCACACATTGAAATTTATTTGGGGCGTTCAAGAAGTTCGTTCCAAAGATGCGCTGCAGCAAGTGGAGCCAGACGCCATCATCAACCATCGAACGCGACGAACAAATGAGCCAGCAAAGTTGTTACTGAAATTAAGAAGCAACTCCCACATCATCACAGCGAAAACCCGAAAACCCGAGAGATATACTCGCAACCACCACCGCCATGGCAGCAGAAGTAGCCGCCAATGGCGCCGATGTCTCAAGGCTCGAGGCCCTAATCCGCGACAACGCTCGCAAGACCAAGTCCATCTACGCCAACACAAGCTCAGATCCATCTGCCCGTAAGCGCATAAAGCTGGATCCCGGCCTGGAATCCGAAGACCCCGACATCACGAAATCATCCCTCTCCCTCCGCCTCCACGCCGAATACAGCGATGTCCAAACCCTCCCCGAATACGTCGCCAAAAAGCTGCCCACCGCCGGCCCGCGCAAGAGAAAGACCAAAGCTGCCGAGGAGCCACCGTCCAAGTCAGAAGAGCACGCGCAAAAGTTGATAGAGGGAATACCAGCAAGCAAGACGGCCGGCGGACCAGGGGGCGTCGGTTCCAGCGCTCTGGTCCTCTCCCGCAACAAACCCACCGGCGCCGGCACCGGCGCAAAGACCCAACAACGTAACGAACCACAGAACATGTCTCTCAGCAGGCGGCCCGATAGCATGTTGACGCAGCCGCGACCGGACTGGCACGCGCCATGGAAACTGCAGCGCGTCATCAGCGGCCATCTGGGCTGGGTCCGGGCGCTGGCGGTGGAACCGAACAACCAGTGGTTTGCGTCAGGTGCTGGGGACCGTACGATCAAGATTTGGGATTTGGCGTCGGGCCGGTTGCGGCTGACGCTGACGGGGCATATTTCAACGGTGCGCGGGTTGGCCGTGTCGCCGAGGCACCCTTATTTGTTTTCGTGCGGTGAGGATAAGATGGTGAAGTGCTGGGACTTGGAGACGAACAAGGTGGTGAGTAAACTCCCATTGCAACTATTCGGGTTATTGGACGTTTGATATACTAACCGCGACCCAACCCACAGATCCGCCACTACCACGGCCACCTCTCAGGCGTGTACGCCCTCAAACTCCACCCCACCATCGACGTGCTCGTGACGGGCGGGCGCGACGGCGCGGCGCGCGTGTGGGACATGCGCACGCGCAGCAACGTGCACGTGCTGTCGGGCCACACGGGCACGGTGGCGGACCTCGTCTGCCAGGAGGCCGACCCGCAGGTCATCACGGGCAGCCTGGACTCGACGGTGCGCATGTGGGACCTGGCGGCGGGCAAGACGATGGGGGTCCTGACCCACCACAAGAAGGGCGTGCGCGCGCTGGCCACCCACCCGTCCGAGTTCACCTTCGCCAGTGGCAGCACGGGAACCATCAAGCAGTGGAAGTGCCCCGAGGGCGCCTTCATGCAGAACTTTGAGGGCCACAACGCCATTATCAACACCATGTCGGTCAACGACCACAACGTCTTTTTCTCGGGCGGCGATAACGGGTCCATGAGCTTCTGGGATTGGAAGTCCGGCCACCGGTTCCAGGCGCTGGATACCACGGCGCAGCCTGGTTCGCTGGATGCCGAGTCCGGGCTGATGAGCTCCATTTTTGATAATTCTGGTTCGAGGTTGATATGCGGCGAGGCGGATAAGACGAGTGAGTTTTCCGCCAATACATGTGCGGTTTGTGTGGATTGGAAGCTAACAATCGATAGTCAAAATCTGGAAAGAGGATGCGACTGCCACGCCACAATCACATCCCCTCGAGTGGAAGCCGACATTATCGAGAAGGAAGTTTTAAGCGGAAGAAAGGGGTTAGGCAGTAATGTTGAATGCTTGTACACATATATATCTATTGCCGCATCTGCACGGGCAAAGGGAAAGCAAAGGGAGAGCGATACAATAGATAGAATGAACCTGATGTTTTCTATCCTGGCCTGATGTTCCCTATCCTGGTCTAACGGTATATAATATGGGTATCTTTCTCTACTACAACTACAACATCACCCCAAGCCCTTTGATCTCCGGGTCATCCCGAAACGCCAGCCTGACCTCTTCGTCACCAACCGCAAGACGCATCTTACTCGGTCGCTCAGCCTTGTGCGCCTCCAAGTTGATGATGCCCGCCCCCGTGAGGTCCACCGCAGCAGCGCTGAGCCCAGCGGGCCGCACCAGCTGGGAGCTGTTTTTAGCGCGGATCGGCCCGGTCATCATCAGCCCCGAGTTTGCCCCGCCGGCGTTAGCGCTGGTAATCTCGGCCGCCTTCCGGTCCAACAACATCAGCGGCCGGCTCTCCCCGGCCAGCTTGAGCGTGCGCTGCATCTCCTCGAGCACGTCCCCGAAGGTGCTCTCGGCCAGGCCCGTGCGCTGCGTGCGCATCAGCAGCGCCGCCAGCAGCAGCCGCGACGCGAAGGGCAGCGAGCGCAGGTACTGCTGCAGCGGGTTGCTGGTGGCCTCGCTGATAGCGCGGCGGACCGTCTCGATGGTGACGCGCCCGGCAGCGGCCGCGGCTCTTTTCTTCTTGGCGGGCGTCTCCTCGGCCTTGGCCTTGCGGCCCGCCTTCTTGCTCGGCGTGTCTGGCGCCCCGGTATCGCCATCGCCGCTCTCCTCTCTCGCTTTCGCATCCGCCTCGGCCAGCTCAACCGCCCGCCGGCAGATGTCCAACGCCCGCCGGGCGTCGCCGCTCACGGCCGCCACCTTGCGTGCCGCAAACTGCACCGCGTCCCCGTCCACGATGTCCCCTGGCACGCCCTCCAGGCGGCTCTGCACGATGCGCATCAGCTGCTCGTGGTTGTACCCTGGAAAGGTGATGCGGGTCAGCCCCAGGCGCGAGCTGATCTTGTTGCTGAGGGTGCGCTCGGGCAGGTCCATGGTGTTGGCGACGGCCAGGACGATCAGGCGGCTGTGGCGCAGGCCGGGCCAGTTGAAGAAGTTGTACATGACGCCCTGGTTCTTGGTGACCAGCTGGTCGAGCTCGTCCATCAGCACCACGCACGGCACGCGCCGCGGCGACGGGTGGCTGAACTCGCGCTCCAGCAGGTCCAGCGCTTGCGCCGGGCTGACCCGCTGGCCCTTGAGTGCCTCCCAGAGGAGGGAGTATGATTGGTGCGGGTCGGTGATCTTCATGCCGTTGATCTCTACGAAGATGAAGTCGTCGAGCTCGTCTGCCCGCACCGCCGCGTCCAAGTGGCTGACTACCTCGCGCACTGTTGCCGTTTTCCCCGTGCCTGGCGTCCCCGAGATGTAGATGCAGGTGCCGGAGCCGTCGGTGATGGCCGCTTCGAGATGCGAATAAACGAGACTGAACTCCGCTTCGCGGCAGGGGAGGCTGGTCGGGACCGACGCGACGTGGAGTTGGGTGCGGGCCAGCTGGTAGGGGGAAGCGTGGATGTGGTGCGGGGAGAGGACGCGGGTTGCGAGGGGGGTAAACTCAAGGTGCTTTTTGACGAGGATGCGTCGGTGTGAAGAGGGAGTCGCGGGTTTGCTGCCGGGTTTGCGCTTGCTGCTGGGCGTGACAGCGTCGCGGGTCCGGGCTCTCTTTGGGGTGCGCGGCGTCCCCGGGGCATAGTCACCCTCCTCGCCGTCCGCTGCATCGTGCTTGTAATCCTTGTCGGTCGGTTCCTCCTTCGTTTGTCTTCGCTTCCGGGTGGCTTTGGTGTTCTTCAAGACCATGTCCTGCAGCGTCTCCATATCTTCCCGCCCACGATAAATATCCTCCCATACGAACTCGTCTGTATAGGTGCCCGTCCGTGTGTTGCATCCCCTGCGGCAGATAAATACTTTGCCAAACTCGCTCGACTTGCGCGGGACCTTGCCAGTCGGGTACTTGGCCATGAATGCGGCTTCGGAGAGGATATGGGCTTTGCCGTTGAGAGTGGCCAGCGAGTTGACATCGAAGGCAGGGGTAATGTACAGCTCATTCTATAGATGCAGCGTCAGCCTGTTAGCCAAAAGACCAATGCTTGCGGTCGGAGGGACGGCTACGCACCTCAAGAAAGTCGGTCCTCTTCTTTTTGGGGTTGCGGATCTCCTGGGCGGACGAAAACCACATGAAGTATGCTGCCTTCTCGCCCTCCTCGTCGGTCTGGAATTCGCATATTATGCCGACCCAGGCTTCGTTAGAGCCTTCAGCTTTCAGCAGCACCGTATCCCCCAGATAGCACTCAAAACTGCCCATGCGGGCGCCAATGATCTGGGGTTCGTGTACTGCGGTCCGTTTCCGTTTTCTACCGGTCTCTTCGGCGGGTTCGTCATCCACCACTTCCTCGTAAATCCATTCCCAGGGGAGGTCATCGGTCCCCAACTCGTCGTCGGAATCTTCCCTAGCTACTCCTGGCAGAGGACGTTTCGAGCGTGAGCGCCCAGTAAGGCTGGCCATTTTGGTTTGTAAAACGAGAGTGTAAGAGGACTATGTTATTTAGTTGGCAGAAATCCGGATAACATTACGTCTTGTTCCAGTGCGCAGAGTGATGGATGGCATCCGAGTTGCTGTTGCGCGACGACGCGTCTCGCCCAATTTGTCGCGTCAAAGTCAATTAAGATCCCTGCTTCCGCTGTCCCTCGCCGCCCGGCAACCACAAAACTGGAGCCACAGTGCTTGTGAATGCCAAGACCTAAAACATCAAGGGGATTTTAATGGTCACAACACTGAATCTGTGCTTGATTTTACACGGGAACTATCTCATCAGTTATTTCTGAAGAAGCCATACGTTCTATTGTTTGGTAAGATGTCGCGGCAATTTACTGCAGACTTCCTGAAGTAGCATCTCTGTACCCTAACCCTCGATCAAAGTAAACACAGGAAAAGGGGGTAGGGAATTTGAGAGCAGCAGTGTGGTTATTACAGTGGCATTTAACTCATAAATACATCAAGTTTCAACCCATGCTTGAGCATCAATTAGTCAAAGGTACATGAAAGAGGCCAAAGGAGACAGAAGCAAAATAATTCCAATGGAGAGCTCAGGAACCAACGAGGATAGATTTGTGAAAAGGGCCAACCGCTGACCATCTTGGATCCTGTCCGTCCAAATTAACAAGATTTGTGCTCTTCCTGTGGCTGCAAATACAAAAATATTCATCTCTCTACTCAGTGGTGAGGTGTCAGGTTAAAAATCTGAGAGCCTGGCTCCAGGCGAAATAACGCCTAAACAAATCCAAGAAGGTTAGCTCATGCCCTTCATCATCTTGGAAAAGAAGTTGGGAAGCCATGGCAAGACTTTGCTCTAGTTTCTCCCTGAACATATCCATGAGCAACCGGTCCAAATTGTGATTTACCTTTGACCTTACTTACCCTTGTGATATATCCCTTTTCTCTCTGATGCTACTTGTAGGCAGTGTCTAAGCCAACTTGAGCTCCATACACTGGCTAGATTATTTGCGGGATCACTACAATGATGCTCAATGTTTATCACTTTCACAGTTGTCCCCTCCGGCCTACAACTTGTGTTAGCACGAATATCACTTCTTGGTTTGTATAACATTGGGCTTTGTCATCTCCAGGAGAAGAGATAGTTCAGGCAGGAGACAGTGCCGCCACTCACAGATTCCATTTCATGCACGGCTCCGTGTTTGCACCTTCCACCTTGATCTCCATCTGAACCATCACCATCTCCGGCCCGATCATTCTTCCCTTCCGAGATCCCGCAGTGATAAATAATTCCTTCCAGTTCAAATTCTGATTTCCTTTCTCTCAAACCAACAACCGACCAGCCCGACCGACCAGCAAGCCTCGTAAGTACTCCCTCATCGCCGCCGTGAAGGCAACGGCATTGATCTCCATCATCACTAACGATACGATAGAAACTTTAAAAATATCAAGATGCCCAGTGCCTGGCCGAGCAAGGAGTTTCGCGGCGGGTCGCAGCCCGCCAGAGGAGCAGCGACCGCGGGGCCCTCATCGGGCCAGAACCCGACCGCGTTTGGGTATGTCTCTCTTAATTTCGCGTTTATTCTTCACTCCGGCTTCCGACCTTCACTGTTTTCTTTCAAAACTTTTTATGTCATTCTGACCCCAGCATGTTTATTTCCTGTTTCTGTCTTGTTTTTTGATCTTGTCGGTCTGCTGGGGTAGAGTGGCAGATGCGGTTTCCTTGACCAGCCAGTTACCCGGACGTGGCTGCCTTCTTAAGCATTTTCTCATGTTTGCTACATGCTTGGCCTCTGGAAGCTGGACTCGCCTTCTTTCTTTTAGAAGCCCTTCGCTTCTCCGTAAGCCATGGGTTTTGTTGATGGCCTTTCTTTTCTGGTGTCAGATTTATTTCCACTCTCAGAATACTTCTGGCTCTTGGCTCCCTCAATTTCTTTGGAGGTTTTTTGACTAACCCACGTCAGCAGCACCATGACCGGGACCCGGGGTGCCCCCGACAACACCACCACCACCACCACCACTCCCACCGCTGTCGCCCCTCCCACCACCCGGGCCAATGCCGCCAGCCGCCGCCCGACCATGGCCGCCGTTCCCGCCTCCGGTTTCCGCCCCACCGCCGCCATCTTCTGTCCTGCTGCCTCCCTCCGTCCTGCAGCCTCCCTCAGTTCCGCCGCCGCTCCTGCTCCTGCCGCCGCTCCTCCTCCTGCCGCCGCTCCTCCTCCCGCCGCCTCCCCGCTAACCAAGTAAGTTTTCTCCTATTCACAGAGAAGTTCACTTGAGTTTGGGTTTTTCATGTTGTGTTTCATTGTTCCCTCCCACAACCTCAGTCACATCGCCCCTTTGTTTTTGTTTACTTCCTTCCCTGTTTGGGTCCTTTCTCAGGGGAATTGCGGGTCTGCTCGGCATGGGAGGTTCCCTCCTTCCTCCAGCACCGCCGAGCCCAAAACTTATCGAGGAAGGCACATTACACATACTTCCTGTCATGGACCCGCGTGGTCCTTGCTCGCCTTGTTTTTTCTTTTGCAGAAGCCCTAGCCTAGCTGATGCAGCGGGGCCGTTCCGAAAATTCTTCTATTTAAGGCCTCCTTCCTCGCCCTTTTCCTCGATTGGATTTCTTCTTTTCCTCAACTTTCCAAGGACCAGTTCCTTGGTTTGTTTCGAGACCCAGCTTCTCGAACAGGTCTACCTGCTTTATTCTCGATTGGATGGTTGACTTTTCTTTTCTTTCTTTTCTTCAGCATTTCGCAGAGCGGCGCAACTTCTCTCGCCTCCTCGGGGTAAGCTTTTCTTTTTCTGTTGGCTCGCCTTGCCTTGTTTCCTGCCCATTGCTCAACGCTCATCACCCACCACCCATCGCCTATTTTCATCGCTCATCATTCATCGCCCCTCCCTCATCGAACATTCCCCTCACTAACCCTCTTTATAGCGATCGTCCAATTCCGGTGTCGGCGCCCGGTTCCCTCGCCCCCCCGCGACGGGGAAATCGATCGTCGCACCAGAATCGGGCCCTCGACCCGAGAACGATAATGGAGCAAGCCGCGCGGAGGAAGATCTTCACCTCGGGGGCCGACCAGGTCAACAAGAGACCGGCGGCGAAGCTCAACGTCACTGTAAGTCATGTTGATCCTGCTAATCTCACAATTGAAATGACTGACCAACATTCGCAGGTTGTGGTGGCATGGCCCGCGCCAGGGCGCGGTTTCAAGGATGTCCACAACTCGGACACCGACGTCATGGCGATGGTCTCTCGCATTGCGAGAGATCATGAGGCTATGATTGAGGTTGAGGAAGTCGACGGTGCCGTCACCGTCATTGTCCAAGCGATTAACCGAGCGAAAGCTCGGGAGATCATCGCTCTCCTCCGGGTCCAGCTCCTCCACCGGTCGGCCGAGGAGTTGTGGCGTGCCCGGCTACTGGTCAACCCTCCGAACCATGGAGGTGATCTCCGGGCCATCCTTCTAATAAAGGAGGGTACCATTGGTCGGTACATCGCCGCCGCGAAGACGAACAACCCCGAAGGCATCGACGCGGCCGCCTTCGCGACAAAGATGGCCAAGTACAAGGGCGACCTGGCTACGACCCTGGACAAAACGACCCAGATGCTGCGTCATGACCCCAACGGCATGCGCATGAAAGTACAATTTGGTACTCTCCTCCTTCACCAGTGGAAGAAGGACAAAGTGGAGTACGACTTTGCCGAGTTGGGAGCTTTGCTTCGCAGCGCCGGGACGAGGGGCACCTCGAAGATGCTCAACACGTAAGTTCGCATCCTTTGACCATCCAACACCAATTGACTGACGTATCATCAGAGTCAGCGAAGCCGCTGCCGAGGCGCTCATTGGCCGGCTTTCCACGTCCAACATGGAGCTGCCCGAGTTTGTGAGGAGTTACCTCGAGGGTCCTGATGGCGGGGATGTTGAGCCGAAGGCGTCTCACTCCATTATCCTGGAAACCAAGAACCTCAGCGTCGAGACGGCCATCGAACTGGTGGCAGGTCAGCAAGACAGGACTCGGAACGCCAAACAAGGAAAGCGGTATACCTTTGGCTCATTGACGACTCACCAACTCGAGAAGCAGCACCGGGCGACGGAGGTTATCACCGTGTGCCCAGAGAGGTAAGCCGAGCCACCCCTCGCCACCCCAATGCCGACACTTACTAACATTGAGTTCAGTATTCATGATTGGGGATTTGATATCCAGAAGAGCGCCGCAGAGCAGGTTGCCCCGCCGGCCGCACCCTTCAGCACCAAGACCCTAGGAGATAACGTCGTGTTCAAGGAAGGATCGTTGGGTAGAGGCTTTCCCAACCTCCATATCAAAGATCACTTTCTTGTCAACAACCACATCGGTCATGTATACGGCAAGACGACCTTGCAGTACACCCTCGGCTGGAAATATACGCTGGACATCAACTTGTTTCACGAGTGGCAGTCCGGGAAGCCTGGCCAGAATGCGGGGCCCATGGTAACGACGGCAAACGTGGTACTTTTCGCCGATGCCTGGGACCAAGACATGCGTGCTGGCGTGTCTCTTCCCCGTCCGTGGGACGACACCTTCGCCGAGCAGTTCCTGAAGCACGAGCTCGATGACGAGGCTCCTGGCGGCATGGCGACGGATCACATGGATCACCTACTCGCATGGGTTGGCTGGATCCGTAAAGCGCTCGACAGCGCTTAAAAGCGCCGGTGATGCCGGTGTGTTGGTAAGGGCGGCGAGGGTGGGATGTACTTGTATTCTTTCTTTGTCTTCTGTCTCCCTTCTTATCACGACTACTTTTGCTTGAGGACGGAGTTCAACCCGATGTTTTTGCCATGGACAGATGGGCATCTGAGGTCGCGAATGGGCGGATGATGGCGGACCGGATTTGTTGGGATGTTATGTATTACCAGAGGTGCCTGTTGGCCCGCATGATAAGAAAACACTTAAAACCCATACTCAGTGCATAATATGGTGACACGAAGCAGGATGGCATTGCATTCGGGCTTCACTCGGCCAGACGGCGATCATTACTCGATATTTGAATCGCGGTTTACTCGAACTAGGCCTATTTACCATATGGCCGATGGTGTCATGAGGATGCCTGTCCGGCCGCACCTGGCCCTCCTTGTGCCAAAACCTTTTGCCGCAGGACTATGTAAAGTTGGTGTCAGTACGTCGTAGCGGTGCGTTGTAATAATGGTGGCGGGGCTGAGGGTAGGTGACGAGAGGGGGAAGGATATAAATGAAGTTGTTGATGGCGGTTCTGGATGTGGTAGGGGAGGGAGGGGGGCGGAGGGGATGACAGGAGGAAATGAGGGAGGGGAAGCAAACCTTCTTCGACAACGCGCAGGTTGTTGGTCTTGGCCTGCACGATGCCCTCTAGGCCTTGGATGTTGCCGGCTAGTTCCTTGACTTTGGCGTCGTAGAACTCGGAGGCGGATTCTGTGGTCTGTTGGGGGGTTAGCGTTGGCTGTGGAGGGTGTGCGTGTGGTGGAGGGTGTGACGGAGGGTGTGCGTGGGTTGCTTGTTGGCTGGTTGACTGGTTGGGGGCCTGGTGCGGTATGGGCGGGGGCTTTGGGATGGGTTGTTGGATGGGCTAGAGGGAGAGAGGGGCAAGGGGACGATGGGGAGGGTTGACGTGAATGGGGATGGTTGAACGGTACCTTTTCCACGTAGAAGCCTGTCCCCACGTCGACGAGCACCCGGTCGGGATCGGCGAGCCGGCCCTTGACGTAGAGGGAGTTGGTGAGCGGGACAAGGATGGACTTCTCTTCTGATGATGTGGGTTGGTTGGTTAGTATGACGGCTTGACCAGCGGTTAAGGTCCGTCATAAAACACACGGGGAGCACGCACTGTCAAATGATGATGACCCGGACTTGACTACCCGCAGGCACTCCTTGAACTTGGCTTGGGCAGCGGCAAGCTGGCCATACGAGCTCGAGAGATGCTCAACTTCGCCATCGAGCTGCTTCTTGACGGCGCTCAGCTGTTGGGCACTGAGGGTGCCGAGATCGACTGGGGCGTGTTAGTGTTCTGGTCGATAAGATGTTGAGATGGCTCAAGAGCGGCAGTGTGCTTCATGGGTGGCATGGTGGGGTAGCTTTTGGCCAAGGCGAACAAGTGTTTTGGTGTCTTCAGGCAGGGGTTTGGGGGTGGAAATGGAATGAAAATGTTGGGCGGAACTAACCTGCCTCTCCTTGTTGTTGACCTCCGCGGCTGGCCATTTTGACAACTCCAGATCTGGGTAGTTTAGGACTGAAGGTGTTGTGTGGTAGGACTCTGATCCAGCTCAAGCAGCTTAAACGAACCCAAATCCTTCAAGGAACAATGCGCTGAGTGGTGCCCCGCTAACGACCACAGCTGAGAAGGTGGGTGGGGTGTTTGCAGCGACTGCGGGGTTTGCAGGGGGCAATTTGCGCTGTCCTATGACTTCACATTCAGCGGGGATGTGCAGGAAACGGGAAGTGGGTGAGTATGCACTTAAGCATGCATGTATAAACAGACAAAGCGAAAGCCACCACACTAAAATGGATAGAATGAGTTTTGAGCAGGGTGGCTAAACGTTCCAATTTTTTCATTAATGTCTAGATTTTCTCCTCATTTTTCTTGAGTACATGAGAAGAACGAAGAGAGTTTTGCGATCAAGTTCGAGTTCGTTTTAGAGATTATCTCACCCGATAATTAAACAGCTGACTGACACCCCACCAACCTTCTCCAAACAGCTCGCACTCAAAAAGCGATATCACGGCTAACACCAGCCTTAAAGTCCTATACATGGTCTCGACGAATATTTATTCCTTGACGCCCAGCACCCCACTCAAAATCTCAACCCACCCACGGTCATCACCCCTCAGCAAAATAACAACCCGACCAAACCTACCCCACCACAACCACCACCACCACAACACCCACCCCCAAACCAAAACCAAAGCTATCACCACCCACCATGCCCCCCCAACTCCCCCCCACCCTCCGCATCCACCACAACCCCGACCCCACCGCCCCCAACCGCCGCTCCCTCCACACCACCACCGCCTTCCCCACCCCGGGCACCACCATAGCCACCTTCACCACCCCCCTCCTCGCCCTCCCCGACGGCCCCAGCATGCGCACCACCTGCAACTACTGCCTGCGCACCACCACCACCGAGCTCACCACCACCCCCTCTACCAACCCCGGAAGCCAGTCACCAACCCTAACCTTAAAAGCCTGCACCGCCTGCCAGACAGCCGTGTACTGCGGCGCGGCCTGCCAGCGCGCGCACTGGAAGGCTGGGCATAAGGGGGAGTGTGGGATGCTGGCAAGGGTGCGGGACGTGCAGGGGGGGGATCGGGACCGCGCGCTGCCGACGCCGGTGAGGGCGGTGGCGCAGGTTTTGTTGTTGATGGTGGGGTTGGGGAAGGGGGAGGGGGGTGGGAGTGGGGGGAAGGGGGTTGCGGAGAGGGTGAGGGAGGCTTTCTTTGGGGAGGGGGAGGGGGTGTTGGAGGGGAATGTGGAGGGGTTTAGGGCGGATGGGGAGCTGTGGAGGGATTTTGAGTTGCAGGCGAAGGGGGCGGTGGTGTATGCTGGGCTGGGGGAGGGGTGGTTGGGGCGGGCGAGGGAGGTTTTGTGCAAGGTGGGTTTGGATGGTTCATTTGTTGAGGGTTGGGGATTGGGGGTGGTGATGAGCAGGCTGCTAACAGGCGCAGATACAAACAAACGCGTTCAACCGGCTGGATGCGGACACGGGGATGACGGGGATCTTCTTGGATGCGGGTTTGGCCATGGTCAATCACTCGTGTGTCCCGAACGCGTTCATTGGGTTTGACAAGCGGACGGCAGTCTTGAGGACGGAGAGGCCGATCCAAGAAGGAGAGGAAATCACCATTTCGTATATCGGTATGTTGCACAAAAGCTTTGCGCTAGCCATGGCTTGCTGACCCTTCCAGACAACACGCTCCCCAAGTCCGCTCGGCACGAGGCGCTCAGGCTGTACCACTTCAAGTGCGACTGCCCGCGCTGCAAGGACGATCTAGATGTCTACGAAGTGTGCCGCACATCCCCACACCTTCGCCTCAACTCGTTCAGTCTCCAGCCAGACCTGACAAAACTGCGGAACCCATCCATCGACAAGGCGAAGGTGTCGAAAGAGGAGATTGAGGCCATCTATAAAAAATGGAAGGCTTTGGGCGAGCCTGAAGGGAATGATGAAGATGACCACTTGAAGTTGGCCCAGGCTCGGTGGGAGGTATGCCAGCCGCTGGTCGAGGCTAAGATGTGGGCCGTGGAGCCGTTGCCGACGACAATCTCACAGTTGGCGATGCGCTGGCAAACCAGTTACAAGATGGTCGTCTATGCGTTGCCGTTGCTCTGTTTCGTCAGTACCGAATGCGACCCCATCAAACTGGTGGCGCCCTTCATGCCGTGGCGGATCAAGGGCGTCATGGCCATCGTGATGCTGCTAGCTGTGACGGGTGAGTTCACCGCAAGCGGGGAACTTGCGACCAGGTGCACGCACGAGGGCCTCGTGGGCACCCTGGCCATGGCGGATCAGGTCAGTATGTGCGAAGCCTTGCTGCGCTTGGCCGTTCACCACGGATCCATCGGCGCGTCGGAAGACTGGGGGGTACTTAAAGAAGCAAAGGCCATGTTGGCGGATCTCGAGAGCTTACAAGGACGTGAGCAGGAGTCGAGGCTCCTTCAAGCATGGGCAAAAGACCCCGAGGACCCAGAAGGGGCTGCCTTTTTTGAGAGCCAGGTGCTTGGACCCATCAAAACGCTCTCGTCCTTTGCCGTCGAGGGACTGGAAGCAATGTTGGGTGGGAAGAGCCTGGTCAAGAGGTAGAGACGAGGCGGGTTGCATGTGCTACCGCTTTTTGAGACGACTTGAGATGCCGTTTGTCGCACCCGTTGCTCGGCTGTGTGACACCTGTGTCTCTCGCTTCGCCTAGTCCAGTATGCTGGCGGTGCCATCGGTTTTCGGCAAAACCCCTTGATCGTTGGCACTCGGTGAAGCAGTCGGCCAATTGGGCGTGGCGTACCGACGACTTGGAGCATGTGAGTAACCGACCGAGGATGCTGGTCTTTTGGGGGCAGGTCCTAGACTCGGGGATATACCACGTTTTCGCGTGGCGGAATAGACACCGGAGTATTTCGGAATCCTTGAATCAATAACACGAGTGGATCGGCTGTCTTCAGTCACCTGTCTGTCCGTCTCTGACCGTTCGACCCTGCCCTTCAGTATTTCGACTTCCATCTGCAGCGTCTCAATCTGGCTGGCTCGGCTGCTGATTTTGGCGATGGTGCCCGTAAGGGCCTCAAGCTCCCGGAACGGAAATGCTGTTTCTGGTCGTGCGGCTTCCCGTGCACGGGTGTCGTCAACTTGCCGCCTCATATGTGCCATCTCCGCACGAAGGCTTGCCATGTCCTCGGCATGGCCCCTGATTGTACCCCTCAAATTTTCCAACTCTTGTTCTTGTTGACCGAGGTTCCACTTCAGTTCGCCGATTTCTTTATCGAACTGAGCAGTGGATGTGGCAACCTGTTTCCCGACTTCACCGACCGAAGTAGTCACTCGAGCGAGCCGATCTTCGAGGGCGAGAAGGGTTGTGGAATTCTCTTGTACTGTTCGTGCCTTGCTGATATCGACCAGAACAGTCCCCAACTCTTGCCGGATCGACTCAATAGCACGTTGAAGATTGGGTACAGTGCCTCTCAATTTCGCAACCTCGCCTTGCATGCGGTTTGCCCGCTTGTCCAGGGCCGTGACTATCCTGAAGCCATTGCTGTCAATTCTCTTGATGTCTTCTCTTTGGTTATGGAGATCAAGCTGCAGTTGCTGTAACTCGGTGATACCGGGAAAAGCCGAAGTAAATCCTCCTCGGGGTGACTCTGGGGCTTTTGACTTGTTCACCTTTGTAGGCGCGTTGACGGCTAGAATCCGCTGGATAGCAAACTCGATCTCTTGACCGTCACTGTTGAGCAGCTCTACGGAGGCTAGTCGGAGTAGGATCTGGTGTCTAGCGTATATGAGTCAATACCAATCCAATCAGCCACCTTGTATATCGTACCGATCCAACACATGGTTTACGGGTGTTTGAACGCATCTGAGACCGAGAAGAGCAGTGCAGCCGCTGCAGACCATGTCTTGCAGATGACTGGACCAGGAGGTCAGACAGAACCAAACACGATCAATACAGCAAACAAGAGGGCTGACCATTCGGCTACCAATGTGCCCTGCTCTCCAATCCGGACGGTGCCCTGATACTGCACGGCAAGGTCGTCTTCTGGCTCCATGACCGGGCTGAAATAGCTCTTACCAATCTGCGTCCAGAGATTGGCGAATCGACCGATTGCAGCATCACATTTTTTACATTCGCAAAAGACAGTTTCCATGTCGGGTGTGTGAAAAGGTGGCGTGTAAGCGTTACAGGATCATGCGGTGGACGGTGGTGGTTGGAAGCTAGGTAGGTTTCGTGTTGAATGTTGGGGTGTAACCTGGGAACTTTGCGTCTGATATTTGGTCGCGAAGACGCTTCAATTCTTCGCGATTGCCAGCACAAGTTTTGTCTTCACCTGTACCTAAGGCAGATTACCTACCTGAGGCACCTACTTGCCCTTGACGTGGTTTATCCGATCTAAACGTTGACTGGGAAGGAGCTCTGGTTGTGCCATCAAGGTTCTTGTCCCAAAGTAGTTTAGTGCGGGCCTGGGGAAGTCGACTTGGCAGGCTGCAGTTTCGACATTGGTCCAATGGCATGCAAAACTTCTTTTCCATCGACACCCGCAATCAGCTTTGCGGTGCATCCATTGAGTCTTTCAACACACGGCGGATCTGCACACGAGTGCTATATCTGCTGTGTTTTTATCATGGGGAAGAACAAGAAAAATAAGTCGAGTCGCGGCGTTGCTGCCGCCATGGCCACGATGGCGACGACCAGCAGCGCTGACAAGGCTGTCGTCGATGTTGTCGATTCCGCCCAGGTTGCTGCTGGGGATGCCACGGCTGATCCGACTGCCCCTCCTCGATCGAGCACCTCTACCGAGTCCTCAGGAACCCTCAAAAGGCGTAGCCCTCACGATGCCGACGACGACGACGGATGGCAGACAATTGAGCGCGGCCGGCCTGTGAAAAAGAACAAGAAAATCCCCGGCGTCGATTCGAAACGGTATCCCGGTATCGACTTTTCGCAGCAAGCAAGGCTACAGTCCAAAATCAATGTCTCATCTCTCCGCGACCTTGTGATGTACATCTTCGCCGACGGACCGGCCCCCCAGTGGGTTTCGGTCAAGCACCGGCCAGAGTTTAGAAAGATTGTCACCATTATGGTCCCTGGTCTCGAGGAGGCCATGTTCAAGGAGAACGTTGACTTCACCACATACAGCGATCTTTCGCCAGATCAAGCGATCGATAGGGTTTCTACATCTCCAGATGATTATTACCCCCGTGCACTCAAGAAGGATGCCCTACCCGAACCGCTGCAGCCGTTCGCTGATATGTTCCCGCATATTTGGCCAGTGAGAGCACCGGGTGATGATAAGTACGCCAAGCTGCACTCCCCAATACAGTCGATGCTGTCAGTACCATTGAAGGAGAAGAAGGGCGGCCTGAAGCCCGTCTCCGACCCCCACGGATGGAAAGACGTGAGGACGAGGATCACAGAATTTCTGGCGGCGCCCGAAGACTTGATGGAACATGGCTTCCCAAAACATCCGGCTATGCTCCGGGGCCCGCAAAGGGAGTCTTTCAAGGACCCTGAAGGCTGGGTCCATACCAGAGTCAACGAGCTCTCCGACGGTGATGTTCCTGAAGCTGAAGTCGAGCAAGGCAGCATCACCGCGGGCCGCCAAGTCTTGGCTCTTGACTGCGAGATGTGCATGACAGGCGAGAGCGAGTACTCCCTCACGAGGATAAGCTTGGTATCCTGGGATGGCGAGGTGGTCCTTGACGAGCTTGTCAAGCCCGAAAAGCCCATCACTAACTACGTGACTCAGTTCTCGGGCATCACAAAAGAGATGATCGACCCCGTAACAACTACCCTGAAAGACATACAGACCCGGCTGCTTGATATCTTGCATCCGCGCACGATTCTCGTAGGCCACTCCCTCGACTCGGATTTGAAAGCGATGCAACTCGCCCATCCTTTCATTGTCGACACCTCCATTTTATTCCCCCATCCGCGCGGCCCGCCGCTCAAGTCTTCTCTCAAATTTCTAGCTCTAAAGTACCTCAACCGCGAGGTCCAAAAAGGGGACGGGACCATCCATGGGCACGACAGCATCGAGGACGCCAAAACCTGCCTCGACCTAGTCAAGAAGAAGTGCGAAAAGGGCAAGGCCTGGGCGGCGGGCGAAGTCCAAGGCGAGAACATCTTCAAGCGGCTCGCCCGCGCTGGCACCTCCTACCGCGCCACCGCCGGGCCCGGGGCCACGGGTGGTCTCCCAGTGGGCAAGAGCAGCGCAGCCGTGGATTGGGGCGATGCCACTAGGAGCGCCTGCACCGCCGCCACGGTGACCATCTCGTGCAAGTCCGACGCCGAAGTCGAAGCGGGCATCATCCGCGCCGTCCAGGGCGACCCCGACGGCCTCGAAGTCCCCGGCGGCGGCGTCGACTTCGTATGGGCACGCATGCGCGAGCTCGAGGCCCTGCAGGGGTGGTGGAACCGCAACAAGCCCACCGCCACCGACCCCTCCGTCCCAGGCGCCGAGGACACCGAAACCGAAACCACCAGCGCTGACGCACCCACCCCAACCGCCGCCACAACAACCGACACCACCACGACCACCGACACCACAGCATCCGCCTCCCCCCTCGAAACGCACCTCACCGCGCTCAGCCAGCGCCTCCAACGCATCCACTCGGCCCTGCCCCCCTGCACCGCACTCATCGTCTTCAGCGGCACAGGCGACCCGCGCGAGGTGGGCCGGCTGCAGGCGGTGCAGGCACAGTTCCGGCGCGAGTACAACGCGCCCGGCTCCAACTGGGACCGGCTCAGCGTGCAGTGGACGGATAAGGAGGACCAGGCGCTGCGGCGGGCGGTGAAGGCGGCGAGGGCGGGGGTTGGGTTTATTGGTGTTAAATAAATGGGGGTTTGCTTTAGAGGGTGTGGCGTGTGTAGGATCAGTTACCATGTGGGTTAGTGTGGAGGAGGTCTCTACTGTTGTGCTGATGCTGAGGGGATACTGCGTTGAGTTATCAGGGTTGGCGGGTAGCCTGCGTTCGTACTGATGATGGTGCTGGCTTATCCGAGCCCGGATTTATTCTAGCTAGAGCCGGTGGTGCTTTGCGATGATATCGTAGCATTTTTGGCAGGGAGAGGACACGCATCTCGGTTTGATACCTACCTACTTGGCATGGCTGATACCCGGTTGGGGTTTTCAGAGGCAATATACACCACGAAGAGAGCAAACAACCCGTTCCACCATGATCACCATGTCCAACGCTTTGTTATATCGCTGGTACCGCTGATTGCTACGTTCTATCAACCCTTATTTGGCCCCAAACGTATTGTACAGGCCCGTTACCCGCCTCACCGCCGACCGCGAGTAATCTTCCGGCCTTGATATCCATCCGTCCTACCCGGTTCCACTGTATTCTTGACCCAGACATTATTGAGCATTTAACTGTCTCCCGCGCTCTGTATATACGCGCCCGGTATAACCGAACCTTTCCGCCCATCAGCCAGAACCGTGGAAACGAAGGTGAGCGAACTTCAGCAGGCGTTCAGAAGACGACCCTCTGTTCCCACACCCTCCCCTCCCCATTCAAATACCAACCCCTCCTCATGGCGCGGCCGTTTGCGGGATCCGCGCAGGGGTCAGTGGCCAGGCCAGGGTCAGCGGCCCCGTCAAAAATCAAACTCCCCCCTGAACACGGCCGGGTCGACGCCCACCACGACCTTCTCCGCCAGATCCCGCCGCCCCATCTGGGTGAACACCCTGCGCAGCGTGTCGTAGAGGGTGGTGCTGCGGTTCTGGGTGGTCATGGCCTCGATGCGGGCGTCGGCGCCGGGGCCATCCCCGCCGAGCAACTCGCGGACCTTCTCGCGGCCGCTGGTCTCAACCGATTTGTGCATGTCCAGCGATGCGAGCAGGTGGCCGGCGGCCTCGGCGTGACAGCCTATGTTAATGCAGGACACGCCGAGGTTGTAGCGGGCGCGCACAAAGTTGGGGTGGATGGCGAGCGCCTTCTCATAAGCGGCGATGGCCTCCTCGGAGCGGCCCGAGTTAGCGAGCGTGGCGCCGAGGCGGTTCCACAGTAGGTGCACCTGTTCCTGCTGGTTAGAGGTGCCGAGCTCGGAGCTGTGCAGTGCCGCCTGGAAGCAGTCGACCGCCTTGTCGTATTGTTCGGCGCCGTAGAAGAGCACGCCCAACCCGACCTGTACGTCCGGGTCCATGTGGTCGCCGTCCGGTGCCAGGCGCGCCGCCGCTAGGAAGAGCTGCGTGATGCGCTGTTGGAGCTGGGCGCGGTCGGTGAAACCCATTTCTGCGGCGGAGGAAAGGTCGGTAGGGGCGATGATGGCGGGGTATTTGACCGAGAGCCAGCGCTCGAGCGTGCGGTAGGCGGTGCTGTCGTAGCCTTCGTTGGTATAGGACACGGCGAGCGCCATGAGGGCGGGGAGGTTGTTGGGGTCGAGCTTGAGAGCCTGTTCGAGCGCGCGGATGGCGGCCTCTTCCTTTTCGTTTTGGGCCTGCGAGCTACCGAGGTAAACCCACGCTTCGACGTGGTTCGGGTCTTTTTTCACCGCTGCCTCGAAGGCGAGGGCGGCGAGGGAGAGGTTGCCGCCTTCGTTCATGATGCGCACACCCTCGTCAAAGGGGCTGGGTTGACCTTGGAAGAGGTTCTCCTCCTCGAAGAGATAGTCCTGGATGATGGGGTCGGCGCCCATGCGGTTGCTGAGCCCCCAGTCGTTGAGATTATCGTTGCCAAAATAGGAGCTATCGAACTTGGCGAAGTCTTCCTCAACGTCGTCGAGATCCTTCATCGCCTCCTGCTCGGCCTGAATGCCACGCCATATCGACTCGAGGTCGCCGTAGCCTGTCTCAGAGTGCAACAGCTTCTCGTCCATCTTGTCCAACTCAGGCTCCATGGCCAGAGCTTCGTCCTTCTCCTCACGCAGTTGCTGGTCGTGCAGCTCCATCCGCTGAAATTGTTCCTCCCATTTGGTCTCATCCAACTCTACCACCTTGCCCTTGCCCTTGCCTTCGACCTCTTGTTGTTGCGGTTGCTGGTGCGCCATCTGCATCTGCTGGCCGTACATGGGCTGGAACATGGGACGAGACATCATGTTGTTGTAGCTCATGCCACCCATCATCATCGGCCGCTGCGGCTGCGCCATCATGCCGCTGCTGGCTCCGGCCATTGGGCTGGCATGGGCGGCGGCCGATGAGGCGCTCATTTGTTGGAACTTGGCAAACTCGTCGGGGCTGAAATGTGTTCCCGGCGGCACGTTGAACGCGGCTTCCATGGCGGCCTGGGTGTCGGTAGGAGCCCAGCCCGCGGACATGGGCGAGCCGGATTGGGCCCGGAGGTGAACGCCACGTCCCTGGTCGATATGCACCTGGCCCATAGGGCCATGTTGTTCGAGGGGCATCTCGGGGAGGCCCGCTGACTGGTGAAGGAAGCCGTTCATCATCTGTACAAAGGTCGAAGTTAGCACGGGTGGGCGGGCCACTTTGTTCCCCGCTTGTTCTGTTTCCGACGCACCTCATCCTGGGGAGCATTGTGAGCCGCGCTCCTGAAGCCACTGGCAGCAGCATTTGGTCCTCGGCCAACGAGCCGATCATGCTGCAAGCTCTTGTCGTCCTGGACGTGCTTTGTGAACTGGCTAAGCGGGTTTCCCGCTGTTGAGCACTCGGCGCCCGCAAGAAAAGACATGGCTGGTGTGTAACGCGAGAATAGGATGCGAGGATGCAAGTTAGGAAGTCAGGAAGATGAAAGATGGAAGATGGAAGGTCGAAAATGGAAACAAAACACAACAACCTCGGCGATGGAGGGGTCAATCAATGACGGAGAAGAGGGGCTGACAAATGCAGGAGGGTTAAAACTTGTAGCAAAGAGAAAGAGATCTTCGCAGGATATGGAACGCCTAAAATACAGGCGATAAACAGAATGTCAGGCAGAAATAAGGCACCGGTCCATTGCTTTATTGTTTTTGTAGGGGGCGGATGGGGTTGGTTACTCTAGTCCGGTGCGGTGAGTTGGATGAATGGGGTCGAGGTCGGGCCGCCGATGGAAGTTTTGGGCCGCTTCTGTTCCAGGTCCAGGGACCCTGGGGGGCATTATGCCGAGGCAGCAGCCCCTCCCCCAATTCCCGGGTCTGGGGCCGGCAGCAATGCCCGAGCCGCCAATGCCGCCCCACTCCGAACATGTGCTTCAAAAAAGGACAAGAAGTCAAGAAAAGAGGAGGGAAGGAAACCAAGAAAAAAGGAAGGAGTAAAGGATATCAAGAAAAGAAAAAGAGTTTTTTAATAATAATAAAAAGAAGAAAAAAAGAACAAAGAAAAGAGAGGAAACAAAGAAACCGAGTAAAGGAGTACATACACTTGGGGCTTCCGAATAGCTTTCTTTTTCGTCCCTTTAGTCGAAGGCTTGATACCCCCTGTGAAAGCCGGCCATTTCAATTCCCATTGGATGTTCACCAATCAATGAGCAAGCGGTATGTAAAGGAGATTTTCAGTTCTTGTTGTACACAGCCATACTGCCAAAATAAGGAGACACATTCCCAAACATCATGAGTTTATAGATTACAGTTGCCATCGACCAACGCCCGAGTAATGTGGCTTCGCCCAAATTCCCGACAACCAGGTCCCCATGGCCAGCATCGTATCACACAATCGTGCTTTAGTACCCGTCAAATCCCTCGGAGTCCCTGCCGCCCTGGTCGTTCCTCTCGCTCCTGTTGTACCTGTCGCCCCTGTCGCCCCTATCGCTCCTGCTGTTCCACTCGCCCCTGTCGCGGCGAGGGCCCCGGCCCTCAGCCCCGTCCTGGCCTCTCCTGTACCCTTGGGCAAAGTCAATCCGCAGAAGTCTGTCATTCAGCTTAGCACCCTCGAGCCTGTGCTTGGCGTCGACGGCCGCCTCGACCGAGGGGAAATCGGCGTGCGCGAAACCGCGCGGCCAGCCCGTGGTGCGATCAACGGCAACCCGCACATCCTTGACGTTGCCCATGCCCTGGAAGATCCGGTTCAGCTCGGCGTCGGTAGTCTCGTAGGGAATGTTGCCGATGAAGAGCTGGGCAGTTGGCTCGCTGGGTGAGTTCCGGTGCTTGTTCCGGCCCTCCCGTTGCTCGGTACGGGGAATGCAAGTGACGCGGCGGCCGTGCCAGAATGAGCCGTTGACAGCCTCACAAGCCGCCTGGAGTTCCTCGGCCGTGTCGAAGGACACGAACCCGAACCTGGATGAAACACCTCGAGGTTAGCCGCCAGCTGTTCGGGAGCGGTGCTACAAGGCGGCGTTTGAGTGATTGCAACTTACCCTTTGCTCATACCGCGAGGGTCACGCGCGACGAAAGCACCCGAAACGTTACCATACTTCTCGAAGGCCTTGACGAGGTGCTCCTCGGTCAACTCGAACACAAGGTTGCGGATGAAGGCAGAATGTTGCTCTGTCCCGAGTCATTGTTAGCGGTCATTGCATACAGGAAATGGCGGTGCTTCGCGACTTACGATCCTGGGTCCCAGGAACCCGTCCAGTGCGCGGGGGGGTAAACGCCTCGGGAGCAGACTCCTGGCTCGCCTCTTGGACATTGGCCTGGGACTGTCCGACAAACTCCTAAGCGCAAGGTTAGCAGTCTGAGTCGCTTGGGTATGATATGTCTGGGTTGACAATCTTACCTCAGGGTCCTGTTGACCCTCAGCGGCAGCCTCCTGCTCGGACCGGCGCTGTGCGTCCTCCAGATCCTTGTCTTCAGAAGCCTTGCGGATCGTCTGCGAAAAGAACCGGAGCGCCTGGGGCGCAGCAAGTTTCGAGGAATTGCATTCTGAGCTGACCCGAGCAGCAAAGGGAGTGATGCGTGTCGTGGCCGAGACGGACCTCGAAGCCGAAACGGCAGACCTCAGAGCAGCGCGGCGGAGAGAATACCTAAATCCTAAATCAATTCGGGTCCGCATGATACAATGAAGAGAGAATTCTGCACGTACATCTTGATAAATTCCTGATTAGAACGGCGGGAATGGATTTGCCGGAGGAAATCCAAGTTGAAGAATTACAACGTTGGAAGAAGAGGCTGCTGCAGGATGGGTTTTTGTCGGTCGTGTGTTCGCGGTTTGCGAGAAATTTCCTGCCAAGATCTCTCACTGGCGCGCTGTGTTATCTTATCTGCCCGGTTCACTCCACCTTTTACAGCGGACCCTGCCCTGATAATACTTTGAAGCCAGCCCCCGCCCCCACCAAGCCTTCCGGGCCCGGAGGAACCCAAACGGAGCCAGCTCACATGTCCCACCTCCTCCGAAAAAAAACTCAACAAATCCTGAAGGGCGTGTGGCTCAGTTGGTAGAGCGTTCGCTTAGCATGCCTTTCAAGTATGCGAAAGGTCCTGGGTTCGATTCCCAGCTCGTCCAATTCTCTCAGCGCCAATGGTCTAGTGGTTAGGATTCAACCCTTCCAAGGTTGAGGGGGGGGTTCGATTCCCTCTTGGCGCAGAGTTGGCTCTCAGAAATTGACAGCTTCTTTTTCTCCTTCTCATCTTCTTTAATTTTTTTTTTGGTTTCAACTACGTCCACGTTAGCTTCGAACTATCGGGATAACAAAGCCAAGGAACCCAACTTATACCTAAACATATGATGTTTAACGTACTCCACCCCCAAGTCGCGCACACCCCCAAGTCGCGCACAACCCCAAGTCGCGCACTTTTGACCGTGCTACGACCTCCCAACCCCAACTTGGAATAACTTAATAGCAAAAAATGACATCGCAATCCAAAGAGAGTAGAATCAATCTTGCTATTCAGGCAATACAACGAGATAAGACTTTCAGTCGGCGACGCGCTGCCCAAAACTACAATGTACCCGAAGCGACCTTGCGCGACAGGATGAACGGGAAGACGCCGAAGCCCGAATCACGACCTGCAGCTCACCGATTGACAGCAATTGAAGAGGAGGCGGTTGTTCGGTATATATTGGACCTAGATACGCGAGGATTTGCACCCCGACGTGCTGGTGTTGAAGATATGGCTAATTTGCTGCTCGCGCAACGCGACGGGGGACGGGTCGGCAAGCACTGGGCCGAGAAATTCGTCAAGCAACAACCAGAACTCAAGACGCGTTTCAATCGTGTATACGACTTTCAGAGAGCCCTCTGCGAAGACCCAGAACTTATTGGCGCGTGGTTTAAGCTTGTACACAACATGAGGGCGAAGTACGGCATCCACGACTGTGACTTCTACAACTTCGACGAGACCGGCTTCATGATGGGCGTCATCTGCGCAGCTATGGTAGTGACGCGCGCCGATCGACGTGGAAGAGGCAAGGCAGTTTAGCCTGGCAATCGGGAATGGGCGACGGCGATTGAGTGCATCAACGGCGAAGGGTGGTGCCTCCCACCGTTTCTCATTGTTCAAGGCACTTACCACCTCGCCAACTGGTATACCGAGGGCGAGCTCCCACTCGACTGGGCTATCAAGCCAACTTCCAATGGGTGGACCGACAATGAGACCGGCCTAGAATGGATCAAACATTTCGATAAGCACACAAAGTCTCGTACGAAGGGGGTGTATCGGATGATTGTGCTTGATGGGCATGAGAGTCACCTGTCGGCCGAATTCGAAGCCTTTTGCAAGCAGAACAACATTGTCACCATCAGCCTGCCGGCTCACTCATCCCATATAACCCAGCCACTCGATGTTGGGTGTTACAGTGCCCTAAAAACGGCGTACGGTCGGCAAATCGAGCACTTCGTCAGAGCGCATATCAACCACATCACCAAGGTCGAGTTCTTCCTCGCCTTCAAAGCCGCCCACTTTGCCGCCATGACCGAGAGCAACAACAAAGGGGGGTTCAGAGGTGCAGGTCTAGTACCTTCTGACCCCGAGTCAGTGATATCCAAGCTGGATGTCAAGTTACGGATGCCAACACCAACTGGTCCCCCCTCCGCCGCTGCCGATCCTTGGTTCTCCCAGACGCCACGGAACCCAACAGAGACTGTCTCACAATGCGAGTACATCAAAGATCGGATTGCCCGTCACCAGGGAAGCTCGCCAACATCAATTCTCACTGCTGTCGACCAGCTTGCGAAAGGGACGCAGGCATTGGCGCACTCGGTGGCCCTAATGACGACTGAGATAGGCACCTTACAGAAGGCAAATGAGGCACTGAGCAAGCGCCGAAGGGCCAAAAAGACACATGTGCGTCTTGGAGGATCACTTACTGTAGGAGATGCACATGATATATTAGCCCAGAGAGAGGTGCAGGAACAGGTAGAGCGTGAAACGCGGGAAAATGGTGGTCGGCGGGCTCGAACAGGGACGGCTCCACGGCGTTGTGGTAAGTGCGGAAAGCCCGGGCACAATGCGCGCACGTGTCAGGGAGACGGAGAAACATCTGATGTACATGATTTAAAATAGTTTCAGTGTATTGCGGTTGTTGTGGTGGTGTAATTGATGTTTCCTATCGGTTCACGGTCAAAAGTGCGCGACTTGGGGGTGTGCGCGACTTGGGGGTGGAGTACGTTACATGACTCAGGTTGCTATACTAGAACGAACACCCTAGGTTGATCGATCATTTGGGACCCAGGAATCTTCCCCGTCATACCAAGTCACCGTATTCGGAAAATGTCGACGATAACAGGTGGCCGAGGCACGGTGAGCGACCCATTCAGTTGTTTTCTGCCCCTGGATCCTGGAAACAACATCTCGGGTGCCCTATTCCTCGGCATTTCATGTTGTCCTACCGAGTAGTCTCCTAATAATCAGGGTGAAGCCAATGAGTCTTTTCACATCTAAGCTCGCAAAGTCACCCGGAGACCTCGCTTATTTACATCCTCTCGGCCGTCTATCTGTATTATTCCTCGTCCGGCGAGGGGTTAGCCAATCTAATCGAGTTGTCCACTTTATGGGGTTGTAATCAGACACCAAAATTCGAGGAGCGAAAGTCCCTCGATTTTAACTCGATCCCTCATACATACCTCGGCAGAGCACACACCGATCATGTTTGCTTTGCTCCCGAGACATGAGCAAAGCCGGGACCCTCAACCCGTGGCCGTCCCACGCTGTCTCGCGCGCACGCGGCCGTACCCACCTCCCCTACGCCGGGCTGCTACACAGCACCACCTCAAACCACAGAGGGCGTTGCTCTATCACCCCCGGCCACTCCTCAGCCCGCAAGACCAGGAGACAACCAGGCGGCCGTGTAACCGCCTACTCACAGGGGCAGCATCCCACCACCCGCCACCGAGTCCGCAACCAAAACACCCCCCCACCCATCCCGAGCAACCGACCCGAGCCCGCCGTACCGGCTCGGCACCCCGTCCGACGAGGCAAGAATCCCCGTCCCCCGGCCGGCCGGCCGGCTTGACAACCTTCCCGAACCCCCCCGTGCACCGTAGACCTTTCCTCCCGTCTTACGCCCGAGAATATTTCGCCGCCGTGACCCGTGCCCTGTGCCCTCGTGCCCCCGTGTTCCTGGGGCAAAGAAAGAGATGGGGCCAAACGCGAAACCCCCACTTTGGGTTCAAGATGCGTGTTTGTGTGGGTGTGGGCGGAGTAGGAGGGAGGGAGGCGAAAAAAAAAAAAGGGGGGGGGAAGGGGGAGAAGGAAGGAAAATGGGTGGGTTGTGACAAGATTAGGCGGTGCTACTGCTACCTTAGATCGCACGGGTGGCGGGGAACGGACGAACGCACCGCTCGAGGACAGAGCCACCATTGATGGACGGACGGCGCTCCTCGACCACGGGCCCGTGTCACGAGCAGCGGGGTCTGGTTTCTGCGGCGGCAAACAAATCAAGACATGATGGCAACGTCACACGGCTTGGAGTTGCCTCGCCCGTGTACAGTCCCTGGGTGTCGTGCTCTGGTGTTTGTGCTTCGTGCGCTTCCGCGTGTCTTGGATGGGTGAGTGAGACGGGAGATGTCATGTGCGTTCGCGGAGTGGGCAATCGAGATCGACGCCACCTTGTCCCGGCGGGTTGGGCCAGCGTGCCATTGTGTGTTCTGGTGGGTGTGGTGGGTGAGTGTGGGTGGGTTTTCCCCGTCAGTGTCCTCTGCAAAGGGTCAGGTGGCTCGGCCCCCCGGTGGGAAGCAAAAGCATCGATCGATCAGCCACCAACTAACGAACTTGGAGAAGAGTGCTAGAGGAAAAAGAAAGAAAATGGGAACGAGGGACAGCGCAGTCTCAGTTCGGCGCCCAGGTTGGTCAGGAGAAGTGATATATACACTGAGGCTGACTCGGTGAGAAGCGGAGGGTGTGGAGAATGCTTCTTAAGCTGCTGTGTGAGTTGATAGAGAGCTTGATGGCGTCTTCAAAACGAATACAGAACAAACATCGTCGTCAATACGCGGGACAAAAGCAACTGTTGCGACCCCTGACGCCCGACGAGAATCGGGGAGGGTCTTGGGTCCTGCGTGGAAGCGCACGGTGCCCCCTATCACTAGCGCATGCAGCGTGCGCATGGCTCGTCCCGAATCGGTGTTCCCAAATGCAAGTAATGTGATACTGCATCTCGTCCGACGACGGCGGAAAGAATATCAGACGAAGGTTGCGACCGATCACCTGCTGTGCACCAGATCACAGCAGGTGGAACGGGCTTCTGTGGACAAGACGCAAAAGAGATTGCTAGTGAGACTCTCGCACGGTCAAGACTCGGGGGGTGCATGGGGTAACTAGCCTACTAACGCTAGTTAGCGGTGGGTGGCTGGTCGTCCGGCGCGGGCAACCTTTCCCGGAGCACCGGCGCAAATGACCGACGCTGTTCGGCCGAAACGCCTTGGCCTCCCGCCCGGAGAGAGCACTGGTGAGACGAGAAAGGTCACGTCTGGGCCGGCGACGAACCGGTGGAGAAAGTCTGTCGAAAGCGCCGGTGTCGTGGCCAGCAACACCGGGGAGACGGGTTGAGCATGCACAGTATGCTCCCCGTGCAGCATCGAGCTTGCTCAGCCCCATAACGGCGGAGAGCATGGGCTTTAGGCCCACGAGTCGGCCCCGGCTCCCGGTGAGACTCCGGGGAAGATCCGCGGTGCAGCCGATGCAGGCAAGGCGGAATACATGCGATAGTCCCTTGAGCACGAGAAGCCCCCACGAGAAGGGGCCTCCGGGGACGCAGATAGCCGGCCGAGTTAGCGATTGGTTGCGGCCACGATCTCCGCCGGGAACTCTGTGATAGAATCGCACGGGTATGCTGTTTAACGTTAACTCGTGCAGGAACAAGGGGGGCAAAGCGAGGCTGCCTCCCTTGCGTCTCGGCCGGCGGGGGCGAAGAGTTCAGGGAGGATAGCGGCGATGACTGCTATGGACTATTCTCGATGGCCTGCTTGCTTCTCTGGAGGTTGAATGAGAGCCTACTCCCAGCCCAGATCTTGCAGCGGCGTTTCCCGCAATCACAAGGGGGGCTTTTTGTGACAAGCGGGAGTCGTGCTGCAGGTGTTGTTGGTAAGGACGGCGCTAACAAATGCCGTGTTGCCGTTGTGAACAGACAGCTCTTACTTTGTAACTACCTACGTAGTTATTATTAGCGTTACCGACCCAGGAGGCCCCGAGGTTGTCATGAAGGTGCTTTTTATGGCTCTCTAACAAGCTGAACTGGGCTGAGGTGGAGAGTCGCCATACTCGAGCACACCTGCGCCACAATGCCTACCTTGCAGAGACAATCAGCAGCACGCCATCCCGAAGCCGACCGAGTTGACGGACAGAGCGCTGAGACAACGACCGTGTGCGAGCTCGAGCCTCTCTGGGGCGCTTGGGCGCACAACCGCCGCACCGGTTTCTTGCTACATCTTTATTTATCTTTTCGGGTTCAGAGGCGAGTTCGGAATGCTCGTGTTCATGTGGTACTTCCGATTAGGTAAGTTTTCAATGTTAGCTCGGGGGGCGGCCCCAGCTTCCAGCCTTCCACTAGCTGGCGGTTGTTGGTTACAGGCCTCAGCAGCGGCTGAACCAAACCTGCCAGGGAGGGGCGAGGTATGCGCATGCTGTGACGAGCCGCTGCAATTAACCGACCCGGGAGTTGCGTTGAGACTGTGCAGCGCCGGAGACCCGCGAGCAGACGGTTACAATTCCGCCTTGGGTTCGTTTCGGGTTCGTGAAATGTGCCGGATCTGTAAGGTAAACACAAGTATGATGGGAATAGTTAGTCTGCACTACCTATCCAGATTGTTTCCTTGCCGAGCTTGTTAACTTACGCAGTACGAAGTAGTAGGTAGCGTTTAACTATCCTCAACTCGCTCCACTCCATCCCTCCCCACGCCTTCTTTTCTCAGCTCTCCGAGTCCACTCAAATCCGAGAAACCCACAATCAACACAAGAAACGTGCGAGACAGGGGGGTGGGGCGATCTGCCATGCTCCCCTGGAACTTGGCCCGGCCAGGCAAGCCAGGGTTGTCGAGATTTGGCCGAAATTTGGGCATTGGCATGGCACATCGACGACACGTGCCGCGCCAATCGTCTCTCGGCAGGAAAAATGTGGAATGTGAGCGTGTTTTGTGGGCATGTGTGGGGTCGAGATCTGTTGTCACTCGGCGCTAGTGCGAATTTTGCATCCCCGGATCGCCAGCAACCCTTCCCATGCGGCGAGGGAACATCGGCAAAATGTACCGGGTACCTTGCGTCGCTTCAAGAGCGCCCGGAATCGACGGGCGAAGGATTTCGCTCTAAGGCGGGACCTCGGACCTTCCCGATCCCTTCTCGGTCACGAAAACCACCACCGACTTTCGGGGGAATATCTGAGGAAAGCCGCCGCCTGTCAAATTCACTTCAACAACGTTAACGTTACGTGCGTCCTGTGCCGCTCCAGCAGATAACAACGGCCGTCTCGTGCGGCATTTGCCGAGCGGCCCAGAGTGAATGAATGCCATGATGACAGGCGGGCAACATCCTCATCTCTCCTATCCTGGCCTCCCAACTGGCCGGGCCTCAACGGATTGGTCGCCGGTAGTCGCAAGATCTGACAATGCAAAATGTAGGTTCCGTCTGACATTGAGAAGGTCACAGCTTGCAGGCGATGCTATCTCTAAATAAAGATGGTGCTCTTGCTGCCAGCCTGTGTCCGCGTCAGCCGATCTGAATGCCGGCCCGACCCCGAACCAAAAAGGCGACCCTGCAAGGGCCAAAGAGTCATCGAAAATGCTAACGGGGAAAGATGCCTGGTTTATCCCATTGGCTTTTCGGCGTCGCGGAAAGGTTAATTTTGAGCCGGAAGTCATCTCGTGGTACTCGAAGGGGGGAAGCGGCGCAAATCTGAGCCGCCATCAAGCCCGGTTCGCAGATAACAAAGCCAACGATTCAGAAGCTGACTGACGCCTGTAATTCGGAATGGGTCTGCTAGAATTCAATTTTGACGT
Organism: Chaetomium tenue; assembly: GCF_020726465.1. Taxonomy (NCBI): domain Eukaryota; kingdom Fungi; phylum Ascomycota; class Sordariomycetes; order Sordariales; family Chaetomiaceae; genus Chaetomium; species Chaetomium tenue. The sequence continues at coordinate 1,886,954 of NW_027117333.1, read as the reverse complement.
CCGTTAAACGATTACACAAAAATCACTGCAGAGAGGTGTACCCGCTGTCGGCCATGTACTACCCCGCATCATGATCACAGTTCTACGTTGTTCTTCTACAGCCATGCTCCGCGGACCATCCATATCTTGCTCACGGTTTCGCAAGATCGCGAAAGGAAAAAAGAAGACTGCCCCTGCGAACTGCGTTCAACATTTTTCGCAGCGTGTCGGCCGACGTCGCATTCCGTTTTTTTATTACACGTGTAGCAGGGCACATGCCGGAATCCACATTCTTTTGTATCACAGGATCGGTGTCGCGTTGATGCCATCGCCTCGGATCAGCACAGTCTCCTGCGTTGGATATACGCACTGTATCCCACAGTCACTTCCTCCCTCGAAAAGCTTGAGCTCGCTCCGCACCCTCTGACTAAAAAGCCGAACTCGAAAGCAAAGAAGGCAAGTGGAAAGGAGAAAGAGACAACGGAAACCAACCAAAAAAAAAAGAAAACGAATGAAGAAATTGAAGAAAAGAGAAGAAAAAAATTAGTAGAGTGAATACCTACAAGTTCTTTGGGCTTCCGAAAGACTTTTGTTTTGTCGAAGGTTTGATCGATATTCAGTACCTAAGTTGGGAGTTCAGCTTTCTCTGCTCATGGTTGCTCGGTCACCCCATCCATCGTCGTCTGTTTTGCCTTGCTACCTCGGGTCTTATCCCGCAACACTTGACGCCCACCAGGGAGTGAGGGAGGCCGGGTGAGCCGTGTCACCTGAAGTCGGGATCGCTGACCTCCAGTCATCTCCTTGCACGAGGAAATCGTGGCAATCTCTCGCAGAACTGGGTACACAGTATACTGGGAACTACCTGGTACTATGTAAGGCGCACGGGTCGACTCGCGACAGGCGATAACTGACTACCTAGCACTGGACATAAAACAGCCGAACTCAAAAAGGGATGGTTGAGCCCTAGGTAAGCCCGGGCAGCCCAGGCACCTAAGCCAGGCCACCACCTGGCATCTTGTTGCTGCAACCCCCACACACTGCACGACAACAGCGGCATTCCTGCAACAGGCCGAAAAAGTGCAACCACTACGTGCATGTATGTAAGTATCTATACCGGTGGGAACCCGTCGGGCTCGGGGCCCTCGGAGAGCTTGAGCGCGCCGGCTCGACGGAACTTGGAGTGTCTGATGGTGTTGTCGTCCGGAGCTGCAAACCCGCCGGGAGGTGGAACGCGAGCCCACGACGGGTCGCAACCTACACCTCCTGTGTAAGGTCATCCCAGGTCCCTGCGCGCCTTGGTGGCCGCCTTGGCTCTGTGACTTGAGCTCCTGCCGTTTTCGGCTGGGCGGTTAGGGCCTAATGCGGTCGTGGACAATGGGTACCTCTTCAGACCGTGTGGGTTCCATGGCACGCCGCACACTCGATCCAATGGGGCCGCACGCTGGAATGCAGCATCTGTGCTGTGCGACGTACCGGGAACCCAGCGCACGGAAGACACCATGTGGCTGAAGAGGGCCCATCTTTTGAGGTAGGCTCGGTGGGCCCATCAATTCCACCCCATGCCAGCCAATGCCGCACACCCCTTTGGGCCCCTCGCGCCCCACCCACGCGCGCACCCGCCCCAGCTTTCCACTCTGCACCAGATGCTGGCTGCTTTGAAAAACGTGCTGGCCCGTCCACGCTTCGAGGCATTGCCGCTTGTCGCCATCCGCCCCAGTCCCGACCACGCTTTTCGAGATTGCATCTGCCCCCCAACCAACCCGCACCCTACCTTACCTCCAGACATGGTGATGCGAACTTGACCTCATCCCCGACTCCGCAAGTCACCCGACATCCGTCCGAACCCTCTCTTCCATCAACTCTCTATTTTTAAGTTCTTAGGTGCCCATCTAGCGCCGGCATTTCATCCAGCTTCATTCCCGACGGGACTGCGGCCCCGACAGCCCATTGGTCTTTCGCGGGGCTTGCCGTTCAAAACTCAACTCTACCATCGGCTCGAAAGAAACACCCTGCCTACCTACGTCTTCTTCCGCTTCCGTCCTTTTGTTCTTCTCCTTCGGTCTCGAATCGCGAACGACCGCGTTATCGGAACTTGTTGAGACCCGGCATCCACGACGGGTTCGTTGGGCAGTTTCCACCCCTAATATCACCTCTTAGATGCGACCATGGACCAGCAACGGCCCCTTTCCCAGAAATTCCCAGCTGGGCTCGCTGGCGTCCTGAACTCGCCCGAGGAGCACCGCGACTCGGCGTATTTCTCCAGTACTGACGCATCGAGCAAACGTGCGATCTCCCCGAATCTCTTGATGGCGTCTCGTGAACCAATTGGCTTACTCAAAAATGTTGCAGACACCTCAGCTGCGTCAGGTATGGGCGTGCTGAGCCCCCCACATTCAGGCTTCCAGCCGTCCCCCGTTGATAAAACGCCGTCTCCGACCACGACGTCGCACCACCTGTCACAATCGCTTATATCGCCGACCGCCAGCAATGGCAACATGAGCGTGGCGTCTATGGTCTCGCCGACGTCACCAGCGAGCGCAGACCCTCGTCGCTTCGACCGGACGCAGTCGCTCGACTCGGGACCAAACAGCGCCGGCTTCGCGATTGATGTTCCGGAGGCTTTGTCGAGGAGGGAGAGCGTAGACAGCAGGATCAACCAGGGCTTCAACGACATGAGGCTAGGTAATTCGCCCTATGCCAGCCACAACCCGTCCACAACTTCTATCCACACAACCTTGCAGCAGCAAAGAAACCTGCGGGCCGGTCTCGACACCTTGCCCGTCCACCGTATCTCGAACGGGTACCAACCGAATAACCAGCGCACCCCGGAAGGCCACCCGAAGACCATGAGAATCGCGCCGGCCATTACAGGACCCGCCACAGGCCACATCGCCCGCGCCGCCGAGCCAACCAAGGGTCAAGCCTGGGCGTTTCCGGAAGAAGATAGCCAGAGGGTGCCGCCGGCCACCAACGGTACCAATGGGTCGCTAGCCGGTTCGAGGAGGAGCAGCCTCGCCGAGTCATTCGCCAGCAGCCAATATACCACCGAGTCTAGGCTCCCTCCTGGCCAAAGACGGCTAGAAGAGACCGTCAACCCTTACCAAAGGTTGTCGAACGCATCGGGCGAATACTCGACGGTGCACCATCACAGCCTCCAGCACAAGCAGCTGGATGATCTGCGAAATGAGGAGGCGGCCGCCCATGCCGGGGCTCAGCCTTACAGCCGAACACCGGAACTCCGTGTGAGCCACAAGCTAGCCGAAAGGAAGCGGCGAACAGAGATGAAGGAGCTTTTTGACCAGTTGAGAGACCTGATGCCCCAGGAGAGGGGCTCAAAGGCTTCCAAGTGGGAAATTTTGACCAAAGGTCAGTTAACCCCCTAGGACATTCCATGTGTTTCACCGAGACTGACAATATGCAAGCGATCGCGGAGCATCAACGCCAAAGCGACTTGATTCGGCAGCTCCAAAGCATTAACGCGACGCAGCAGACCGAGATCGACCTGCTGCGGCGGGATCTGGAACGGATGCACGGGGCGCCGCAGTCGCGGCCGGTGGCAGATCCATACGCCCAAGACCAGTACGGTCGGCCACGCCCGCCAGAGCTGCCGCCGCTCCGGTCACTGCAGTCACCCACGGGGCCACCCCAAGGACCCGAATCGATGACGGGGGTACAGTATGAACCGCCGAGGGTCAACGGCTACCGGCCTGCCGAGCCCACCAGGTTTTAGGTGACCATCTCTGGAGAACACGAGGCATGTATTGCCGCAACCGTCGCCGCACCGAGATCCTGGCTCTTAAAGCGTCCAACATATGACAGGCGCAATAGCCTCGCCCCGGGATGGCAGAGGATGCGAGCGTTGCTCTGGCTTCGAATTCGATGGTATATACCTCGCAACCCTCCGCCCGGTGTTTACCCCCGCAAACGAACCCCCAGAATCGGCAACTCACTCCTATCCCAAACGCGAGTTATCACGTCGCAACGTATATCTTGGCCGAAAAGATCGGCACCAGCTCGATACCGACTTCAACACTGTTATCTGCCCATACACACACGGGCTTCTCGAACTTTACTCAACCCAGGTTTAAAATACAAAGGGCTTTTGACACGGCGTTGTCGCCCACGTCTCCTACAACTACGATCTCATTTGTTTCATCGCCGCCGAATCACTGGCAGTGGCATCCTGTCCTGGTCTACCTGACCCTTTTTTCTATCCAGTTTTATCTGGTCTGTGTGCGCGTCTCGATTGATACCAGAGAGCCCCTAAAAGCGACTTACTCTTATTTCTCTTCTTCGACTTGTTCTTCTAGGGTTGGAGCGTGTTTACCTCCGAGTTTGCTTCTGGTGCCCCTATCCTCTTGGGAAGGGTGCATTTTTTTGCTTTCGTTTTCTTTTTTTTCAGTGCGCGGGGAAGGATGGGGATATCCAGATGCAAGGGAGGTTCATTTGTTTTGGACGTGGTCAGCCGGCCACACTTGCTTGACGGTTTTCGGCCGGCCGCCTCTGGGACACAACGGACATTGGGCACGAACACACATAGGGAGTTGAGTGATGGGAAAAAAGGAATGGAAATGGAACGGGGCGGGGAATATAGCCTTGTGGTGGGTGGGGATACCATTTTCGTCTATTATTCTTACCCTTTCTATCTGTCTGGATGATTGGATATCTTTACTTACACCTTCATTCACCGCCAGCTGGCTCATTTTCATTTTATTTTATTTTTCTGCCAGTAACCTTTTATATCCCCTTTCGTGTCGGTTCTTAGGACCGTTTTGTCTACATTCTAGATGGGGGGGGCGTGGCTTTGGAGCCACCTGGAGGAACGGGATTGGGATGGGCTTCAAGGAAGGAACCTGGGTGGGGATATTCACGGCCTGGACTGCCGTGTGGTGGTTAGGTGTGCCTGACCTCGAGCGGGTTTGTAGAGATATAGCATAATACCCTACGCACCTCGCTCGCTTTGACACATTCTGAAATGCGGGAGTGTGAGGAAGATGGCAGGGTGTAATCCCCATGAAACCCCCATACAGGGCATCGTTTTAATTCGGTGCAGAAAGACTTTAGTCAGTAATGCCCACTGCCGCTGGAGATGCCTGAGTTTACTCGGCCCTTTTATGGACATCGACCTCCTTATTGTGGACGGCGCTTCCTCAACACTTTCGGCAAAGGACAGCTTCATGTCCAGGTTCAAGTTTGTGGATTTTCAAGTTCGTTTGGATCTGTTTGTTACAGTCTCCGTGCACATTGAGGTGCCATAAGTCCCATAACTTCTCTCCGGTGAATCTACCGGTACCTCGGGGTATGCTCAAGCCATAATATGAGGATGTCAGCAACCCACTCGGGACTTCTTGTTTGGACGGAATGATTATAGCAGTAAAGTACAACTAACTAGATGCTCGACAAGATCCAACTGGTCTATGGGTATTAACCACCAGCCCCCTGAATCCCAAAGAAACAGAACACACTAGATTAATGCTTAGGGTTGACCCAGACCATAATCTCATGATACCCCTTCGCGATCGACGCCCATATCCCCGAGATGATAACCCCGAGCTGCCGCGGAACGAACTTTGCAACATACCATAACGCCTCGAAAAGGCACACGATGAGCTTCCCCGTGAGTCCAAAGATTCCGATGATGATGCCGGCCACGACAATCCCAAGTGACGAAACGACCTTCCACATCGCACGCGGCAAACCACGGAAGATGGCCTGGGCAACATCGCAGACCCCATTCCACACATCCTTGAGCTTGATGTTCCTGAAGAAGTCGAGCACGGCGGCGACGGCCGTGTGCAGTACCGCCACGACACGCAAGAAGATGTCTCCAACCGCTTTGCCAACCCGCTTCAGGCTCTCCCACAGCCACACGCAAAGCTTCTTCATGGCCGCCGGGATCTTGGTCATGACCTCCCACAACCGCTTCAACAATTTCTTGACCACCCCGGGAGTCGCCTTGACGGTCCGCCACATATCCCTCGGCACCTTCTTCGCGCTCTCCCAGGCCGCCTTGCCCGCCTTCTTCGCCTTACCCGGGAATTCCACCGCCTGCCTCTTACACCACCCGCCAAACTTGTGCTTATTCTCCCAGCAATACTTGCACCCCTTACCTAGGGGCTTAACCACCACATGCTTCGGCGCATCCCACACAAAGAACTTGGGCACATACCACACCAGCACCAGTCCAAACACACCCACCTTCACCACCGCCCTCCTCGCCCTAGCCACCGCCCCAGCATGATGCACCCTCCACCTCCGCCACGCACCGCCCCTCCGCACCGGCAAATACTCCACCACCTCCCTATGCCCGCCATCCGCCGCCAACCGCAACGCAATCTGCCCATCCGGCGCCACCAGCCCATCATCCGCCCCAAACTCCCCCACCAACAACCTCACCAACGCCAAATCCCCCCTCCCCGCCGCCACCATCACCGGCGTCCGCATCACCGGCGTCCGCCGCTTCACAACCCCCCTAACACCCCTCCCCCCAACCACCTCCTCTCCCGACCACCCATCCACCCGCGCCCCCAACCCCACCAACACACACACCACCCCCCCACTCCCCGCCCCCACGGCCGCAACCAGGGGGGTGCGTCCGCGCGCGTCAGGGACGTCGGGGGATACGATGCCCTCGCGCACGAAACGCGCGACGAGGGAGGGGTCGCGGTGGTGGGTGATGGCGTGGAAGAAGGCGGCGATGAGGCGGGTTTGGAGGGCGTGTTTTTCGGTGGGGGTGGGGTGGCTGGTGGTGGTAGTGGTAGGGGGGGGTGGTGGGATGGGGCCGGGGGTGTCGTGGAAGGGGGAGGGGTGGCGGGGTTGTTGGCGTTGGTGTGGTGGGGGGTGGGGGTGGGTGGTTAGGGGGAGGTGGAGGGTGCGGGTGAGGGTGCGGTGGTGGGTTGTGAGGAGGGTGAAGAGGGCGGTGGTGGGGGTTGTTGTTGTTTCTTCGGTTGGGGTGTAGAGCGGGAGGGGGGCGACGTCGTCTGGGTCGGAGGGGTTGGCGTGGTGGTGGGTTGGGGGGTGGACGAAGTTGTTGAGGGCGTTGAGGAGGAGGACGTCCCAGGGGGTTGGCGAGGGGACGTATTCTTGAGGAGAGTAAATCACGTCGGTGCCGGTCTCGGTGGAGGAGGGTGGTCCGTCGTTGGAGAGGTTGGCGTCGGTTGCCGCCGGGGGAGCCGGGGGAGGTGGTTGGGCTGTGGTAGCCTTTGGGGTTGGTGCCTCCATTATTTGTGTAGTAAAATTTTGTTGAGGCTGGTTTTGGTGTTGTAGGGGATTATGTTGCGAAAACGCAAAGTAATGAAAAAGAAAGGCGAAATAAATCGAGGTTGTTCAAGGAGCCTGAACTTCTGAAGGATGTGAATTCGTGGGATCTGGATCGTATGGTGGCCAAGGTGACCTACAACTTATTAAGGTTCTCCGTTTACGATGATATGAATATGACTTCAGGAGAATGAGATATGGCGACTTGACGGTTTATCATTCATCGGTCGAGCCAGTATCGTGCCATCGTCTCAGCCGCACTTTCCCAACTTAGCGGCATGGCATTCAACCAAGCCGCCCAGGCCGCGGTTCTTTGGGCGCCAAATGGGCCAGTGGGCCAATGGAAACGCCGTGAACACCCAGGTTTGGTTAAGCGTTCAAAAAACGACGGTTTGTGAGCCTCGTAGAAAGCCGGCTTGTGGCTCAGCCCCCCTCATCAAGCCTGGCTCTGCCACCACCATCCAGATTTCATTTTATTTCGTTTCATTCTGACCGAGAAATGCCTACCGAGTTCCGCATCTTGCTCCGTTCCCATGTGATTGAGAAGGGATAGGTAACTGACTGTCAACTTTTGTTTCTCCCGCTGAACCAATCAATCTTTCCCACACTCTCGAGTTGTCAAAAATCAGAATTGAGAATGGCCTCAAACTTTTCAACACCGCGACGAAAAATACTTGGTAATGACAGAGTGCTTGCCTTTCCACAACCGCACCGAGATGGAAGTTATCTTCATAACTTCTCAAAACTTCCTTCGCCTCTCCGCAAACACTTCCCGCATCAGATTCTCAAAAACGGCTTCCTTGACCACAGCACCGAACCTAAACAACGACCACAGTTAGCGACGAACAGCGCGAGAGTTCAAAAGGGCACAATGTAACCCGCCCATCCCCCATCACCAAAATAAGAAGCCGAAGAAGGAAAACCCGCCCCCCCTAAAAAGAAAACACCAAACACCCCCCAAAACTCACCCATGACATTTAACCACCCCCCCCAACCGCGCCATCAACACCCTGACCCCCTCCCCCCCCAACCTCTCAAACCCCGGCAGCGCACGCACCCGCTGCCACGCCCTGACCGGGGTGACCTCATCCGGCGCCACATCCAGCCCCGCCGACAGGGTGAGCAGGCGGTCGAGGATGGACGCCGGGGTCCTGGCGCAGGCGTCGTGGAGGGTTTTGGGGGAGGGTGGTGAGGGTGGGCAGAGTGGCGGTGGTGGTGGTGATGGCCAGAGGGGGGAGGGGGGTGGTGGGTGGGTTGTTGATGGTAATGGTGAGGTGGGTTGGGTGGGGGAGGAGATGGCGAGGAGTTGCGAGGAGACGGTGAGGGCGTGGCCGCAGGGCTGGTCGGGGTTCGTGGGGTCGCCGTGGAGGTGCGGGAGGCAGGGCGCTTCGAGGCTGTTTGGCGGGGGGTGGGTTAGTATGGGGTGGTGGTGGTGGTGAGGTTGGTTGGGGATGGGGTGGACTTGCGCTAGCACGAACTCCATCCCCATGGTCGTCGCCGCATCGACATCGTCGTGTCGGGGTTTATGATGACTGGGGACACAACTGGGGGCACAGCTGGGCACTGCAGGAACGGCAGCGACTTGGCGGTCGCTCGGACTGGGGGTAGCGTAGCCGAGAGAGATGCCGCCGCCGTTGGTGGGACGGGGCTCCTGCCATAACTCCGGCCAGAAAGAGGCTCTATCATCAGCCGGCAGCGCCTGAGGCACGCCGAGTTGGGCACCCTGGGGTTGCTCCGCGATAAAGTGGTTGGCAGCCAAAGGCGTGCTTGGCCATGTCGGTCTTCCCTCGCTCGCCGAGTCGGACGGTACGTGGAGGTCGACGTTTACCCCGCGATCGGCCAGGAGGTTCTCGAGTGTCTGAATGGTGCCATTGAGATGCTGAGTCTCGCGCAGCAGATCCGTCTCGACGGTTCGCAGACGGCTGATTTCATTCTCGAGGGATTTGGTGTACAGGTCCTTGCGGAGACGGTAGGTCCTGGTTCAACGATGAGCGGGCGGGAAGCGGTCAAGTTATGAGATTTCCAGGACTGATAAGCCATGCTAAATAAGGTAGGTTGCACGTACTGCTGTGCTCGCCTCACTTGGGCTCGTCGTTTACCAATCCGGTCCTCCTTGGGCTCTGCGGTTCCCGGGATATTGATCAGTACATTGGTCTTAGTGGGGCTCCATGGGATCACTTGTGACGTGCTCGCTCGAATTGGGAGTTTGATAACGCACCTCCTGACGGACGGAAAAAGCGGAATACGTCCATGGCTTTCGTTGAGTATGCCTCTCCAGGGGGTTACAACCGAGAAGACTTGGACGGGGAAGTTGAATTCCAAACCGTCAAATCACCAAAACTTCTAAAGCCTCTGAAGATTCCAAAGATTCTTCAAAAAGTAACGGACAACGATACGGTTGACGTCTCGAGTTTGACACGTCTCTGCCACGTCTGACGGAGTCTCAGCACACCGGGCCTCGAGAACAAAAGGTGGAGAGGGTAGTACCAAGCACAGGGTTGTTGGACCGTCCGGGGTATTGCAGGGTATTTCTGTTCACGTCAACAGAATTACTCTTTTCGGCCTACCGCGGACCAGCGAGTCCAACGGGAACTGCATGTAACCAAGAAACCGGGTCAGTGTGTGGGCCCCTGAATCCTAAAGCTCGTCCGAAAGAGGAAATTCTGATTAAGTGAGCATGGAAACAAGCTCAGGCAACCATTCGCTTGGCAGGGCGCAGCTTGAGACACCCCTGGTTGATTTAGAGTTCATCTGAACAAGGGGTGATGTTTCCCAAGACGGCGCATCGAGAGGAACATGGCCATGGCTATGTCATTTCCCAGTAAGTAGATCCGTAATCAAACAAGCCAAAATCAGAACTATCAATCATGGTCCATGCCTGCCCGGAGGATCGCAAGCAGTGTCATCTTCGTAACATAGTAAGACTGCGACAGTCTCCACGCTCAGGATCTGTGATCTGTCATGGACGTTGGTCAACAAAGGTATAAGAGACGCCGTCTCTCTTCTGGATGAACCTCAAACCCATCTCATCTCTACCATCTCATCTCCATCCTCACTTCTCCCGACCTCACAAAACTACCTAACCAGACTACTTCCATTGTTTCACAACTCAAAGTCTCAACTTTTCAAGATGCCTTTCATCTCGCGTTCGTGGCTTCCCTTGGCCGCACTGCTGTCATTGACCCCCGGGGCTATCAGCGCTGTCTCGCCAAGGGGTCATCCAGCCGGGCCAGCTCCTGTCGGAAAGGCTATCTACATTCTCACCAACGATGAAAGCAACGCGGTTGTCGCCCTGCCCATCGGCCCCGACGGCAAGCTCTCCGCAGGCACCGTGACCGCCACGGACGGAGCCGGGTCCATCGCGCTGAACGCCGACAACCAGCCCGCCACCCCCGACGCCCTGGTCGGCCAGTCCTCCCTGACCATCGCCGGAAACGTAAGCCAAAGCCCACTCTCCTCGCCTCCTCGCAGCGCAAAATAAACTAACACCAACCCCAGTCCATCTTCGCCGTCAACGCGGGCTCCAACACGCTCAGCATGCTAACCATCTCCCGCTCGGACCCCACCAAGCTCACCGCCGTAGGCAAGCCCGTGGCCATCCCCGCCGAGTTCCCCAACACGGTCGGCGCCTCAGCCAAGCACGGGCTCGCCTGCGTCGGCGCCTCCGGCGCAACGGCCGGCATCGCATGCAGCGCCTTCTCCCCGTCCCGCGGCCTCGGTCCCATGGACGCCCTGCGCCCCTACGATCTCGGCCAAACCACACCCCCCGTGGGCCCCACCAACACCGTCTCCCACGTCTTCTTCTCCGAGGACGAGAGCGCCCTGTTCGTCACCGTCAAGGGCGACCCCCCGACCAACAAGACCGGCTTCTTCTCCAGCTTCCCCGTCACCACGACCGGGGGCGGCGGTAACGGCGGCTGCGGACAGCAGAAGCCGCCCAAGAAGGGCAGCAAGCAAGCGTCGGTGTCCATGACGGAGCAGCGCAGCACGCCGGCGGACACGCTGGTGCTGTTCGGGTCGCAGCCGGTTCCCGGCACGCACGACGTGTTTGCGACGGACGCCGGGTTCGGCGCGGCGGTGCTGCGCGTGGACCCGCAGAGCGGCGAGGCCGCGACGGTGGCGGTGGGCGCGGTCGAGGGCCAGGCCGCGACGTGCTGGGTGGCGCTCTCGCCCAAGACGGGTACCGCGTTTGTGACGGACTTTGGCGTGAACCGGTTGGTGGAGATGAGCGTGGCGGATGCGAAGGTGGTGTCGATCCTGGATTTGTCGGCCAATGGGGATATGGGTTTGACGGATATCCGGGCTGCGGGTAACTTTGTCTATGCGCTCGCTCCGGGCAATGGGACGACCCAGTCGGCTATCACCGTTGTTGATGTCTCGGGGGGCCCTGGCTCGGCGGTCATGGTGCAGCACTTTAGCCTGGATGGGTTTGCTGACCACAGGGCTGTGGGTATGACCGTTCTGGTTTGAGGTGCTGGGTCGTTTTATCGGGTTTAGCTGGCTGAATAGGGCCGCTGGTGGTTGGGTTAGACGGTGGTTGTGAGGGTGTCGGTGCCGAGGAGGATAGAATGGTCCTCGCGTGTAACGTTTAGTTCGCTGTGGTGTATAATTTCTTCATTTGAAAAGCTATTTGGTGACTCTAGCTAGGTAAATACCTAAGCATCCATCGCTTCCACTCGTTCGAAGTCACTGTGTATCTAGTTGGACCCTACTAGACCCCTGGACCTCTCCTCCTCCCCTTGTAAGGTTGCGGGGAAGTTCCACTCGCGCTCGCCATGAGGATAAGGGGGCAGGGGGGCTCGAGGGGGGATTTGATTGCACGTTCTGGGCCCTGTTTTGTGCCCGCCACAATCATGCACTGCTGTGGTTCGTTGCCTGGTACTCCTGGTCACAACGCTCTCCGTCGTCATATCCATAAAATCCAGGATGGTCGCAACGGATCAACCCTTTCAGATGACGTTCTTTGTCCATCGACGGTGCGGGGTGGTGGTGTGGCACGATCCGCCAGTGGTATCCCAGCAATCTCGAGCTTCTCCAACTTAAGGGGTCAGTATGACGACAGTGACGCAAATGATCAAAGGGGCCGCCACCGGTATTAATAGGGGGCCAGGGAGCTGTGTAGGGAGGGATTACCTCCTGTTCTCGCCCACCAAAGTCATTACTTAACATACACCAGAATTTGCTAGCCACATTAACATTAGTCAAGACTTCATCAATTATCATGGAGCAAGGACAGCGCACTGGGACTCATAAGGCTCCCAAGCCACACCATCCGCACCACGTAGTGCCCAAACATGAGTCGGGCTACACCGACGAGGTGGCAGAGGAGTGCCACGACCTGATCGACAAGGCCGAGGAGGACGCCCATGTAAGCTCTGACTCGCTGAGCCTCTCGGGATAGCTACTACTCTAATACTCCTACTTCGACTGCAAATGCTGACCGCTACAGCTCCATGACCCCGACTCCATGTACTCAATTACGGACAAGCCTGAGCATGTGCACAGGGCGAAGGGTAAGGGCGGCCTCGAGGGCAGTGGTAGCACCGTCAAAGGTGCAGGTCAGAAGATACAGGAGACGAGCAAGAACGTTACCGAGTCCATCGGTGAGACCATGGGCGAGGTGAAGCAGAAGATGGGAATGGGAAAGTGAAGGGGCTTGGGTCCCCGGCCCGGTACATATCCCTGGTAGTGAGTGATGCATTGTAAAACAGAATGAACTTGGTGTTTCTTTTTCAACATCCTTTCAGATGTTTTCACCTTGTGCGGCTCGTCTCGATGTTGGTAGTCCATATCGTCGGCTAGTGATCATGGATCGATCTCGCATGACGAACAGGAAACTGACCTTAAGACCACCGTTAGGAACGACAACCCGTTGACGGCTCCTTCACTTCCGGCGCCCAATCCGGTTACCATGTTGGACCCCCCCATGCCTTTCAGGTTTCCATCGCGGCCAATGAAACGGATTGTGCCCTCCAAACAGTATCGCTAAATACAGGAGCAGTTAATGGCCGAGGTTCTATAATAAAGGAAATGCCTGCCGTGCAAGGATCACTTACGGGTAGTATGGGACGCAGAAAGCTGAAGCGTATAGCTGACGAAGAATAATGGCTGGTCTAGGGCATCAAGGCAAACGCTTGTTGCTAACACTTTCCCAGTATTACAGGACTGTACGATGTGACCTTGGTTGGGCAAGAGTATTAGAGTCATCATCTCGACTACTCGCATACGATTTCTTGTTCCAAACAAAATGTTGTTAGGCGAAAGGAAAACCTGTACTACCTACCTAACTACTGTAGACAATAGGGTAGGCTCTTGGTATTTATTCGTAAGCAATCTATGTTCCGTTCGTGTTTTCACTTCTCCTTTCTCACAACCGCATCATCTCGCTTTAGACTCACATTTCAGAGACAGAAATACAACGATGATGGCGCCAATGCGACCTCTCCCATCGGCAACATCTAACGACCCCTGTGTCGTTTTCTTGCCCGGGCCACCCTCCTCGGACTGGCCACGAAAGGACTGTAAGTGCGCTTCCGGCCTCTTCTAACGATCATGTACTTACTTACCCCGTCACGTTTTAGACACAATACTCTTTAGCACCATCTTCTTCGGAATTTTTGGAGCTCCGATATACCAGTGTTTGTGTTAGGGACTCAAACGCTGCCGCCGGATCCTCCAAGTATGCTACCGAACCCTCTCCGGAACCGGAACCCTCCGCGTCGACTCAATACTCTTCGACATGTTGCGCTAGCGTTGGCGACATCAGCCAGGCGTCGCGATCGAACATCGAACTGGGCCACATTGCGATAGTACCAGCACCCGTCGCCGAAGCCGGAGACCCGCCGTGCTTGCCGCCAGCGTCCGCGGTCTCTCCTATTGGTTCTCTCGAACTGGGGGATTCCCCTCCAGCACCTAGCTGAGGAGCCTCCAGCTTTCGGAGTTGAGCGTCTCGAGCCGCGTGTTCGCCTCGATAGAGACCATGTCGATATCCGGGTTCAGCCACACGTTATACCGGTCGGGTTCGGCGGTGCCCGCGGGGCTGATCTCGGAGAGGATGCGCTGGTACAGCCGCAGCCCGCGTGCTTTTAGCCTCCCATGTGATCTAGTTAGTAGTTGAGTAGTAGCTGACCTCCCCAGAATTTCTGCGAGCCGCATAGGGTGGGAGGTTGTGGGACCTCTGCAGCGGCTCGCGCCTTGACGTGGCGCAGAGGCTTTTCACTCAGCGAGCCATCGACTTCAGACAAGGTCGGACCGTCGAAGGTTTATTGATCAGAGGGTTTGAATGGCGGCGGAGGCTCGACAGGTACGGTCTGCCCAGAAACTTCAACATTACATTAGTTAGCATTCCAATCTCATAGCTCAGCTCCAGGGCCTATGCGGCGGTACATAAAACTTCATAGAGGTTATACGCTTGTAGAGATTGGTCTTGTATTGAAGTTAATCCGGCTGTGGTTGGCAATGCATGCATACACTCGAAGGGCCTGGATAGGTGCTGGTTTATTGCAAAAATAAAACTCGAAAGAAATAATCTGGAATAAATATAAAAAGCTCACCACCAAGCCCCATTCGCCGGTCGAATGGAGGTTGGTGGTTACGAAAACTCTTTTTTTTGTAGAGTTTTGCGCCGCGAGGGGGAGTCGAACCGGTCCTCTTTCGATTGGTGTCCAACCGGACCTCCTCACAATGCCGCTGAGCTAAACCGTTGTTTAACTTCAATTGTGAGGAGGCGGTGACAGTGTGCGTGCGGGAACTTGTATATATAGCACTGGCGGGAGGTGGCAGGAGGGTGGGGGAAAGGCTGTGCAATAGGTTGGGATGGAAATGGGAGCAGGAAGGCACACAGCGGTGAACATGGCGGCCAACATGCAGGTGGTCTGGATCTATTAAGACGAGCACGTAGCTATCTAGATTATGGTTAGGTGATGAACTTTAAGGAGCATCGGGCTGGTTCGGGGGCATGCAATTTACGATATTATTTTTGCACTCGTGAGGCCGCTTTGATAGATGTGACGAGTCTGTAACCCTCTGACTGGAGAAGGCCGCGCGTATTAGCGCGTCGGTACCACGGCCGTAGGGCGGTGCGTGTAGTTGGCCTACGTGTGTCTACAGTCACGAAGGTACCTACCTACTTAACCGACGTATCGCCCGATCCATGCCATCCCAGTTACGCAACAACAGTTGCGACGCGAATCCTGCAATAACGCCCTCCCACCAGGGCGCGAGGCTGTATATATATATAAGATCTTGGGTAAGAGTAACCATCTCGACTCTACCTCGTCAGTTAACGCATCGTTAGTTTCCGGAATGAAATATTACCAAGAGTAAAAGAACAAGTTACAACTACCTAAAGAGAGAACATGGGGTAGGCACCCGGTACTTATTCTAGGAGACAGTCTTCCGTTAATGTTTTCCCGTTTCCTTTCTCGCATCCTACCACTTCCCAACTCGCCTACCCTGCACCGACCGCATACCGGCACATCCTCGTTCGATGTTAAGACGTGTGACATATATTTTCGGGAGTGACATCGGATTCCGTTTGTGGGACGGTATACAAAACCCCACTTAGGCTAACCTACTACTTCAGAGAGACGCTGGGACGCTTGGAATTAACTACCTTAGGTTCGGGTACAACAGCTTGACGTGTCACCGTGTCAGTGCGGAGGGTGGCGAGGGAGGGGCGGTGGAGCGGGCGTGTAGATGCATGCGAGGGATTGAATCAGAGAAATCTGCCACATTTTGGGAGCGTTTATCAGCAGGTTACCTTCACATGAATCAGAGACAGACGAGTGACATCTAGCCCCCACTGGCTACGATTGGGACAAACTTTTGGCCAGGATATGGAGTACTTGATAAACGCCTAGTTTATGTCGTCAAGGATGAGCCTTTAGATATTAGATGGCGGTTAGAAATCAGAGGAATGTGTGTAATGTGGCGAAAGAGAGTCGAGTCTCGCTTGGATACAGTCATGGCCGGCGGTCGAGCCTTTTTCTAGCAGCGTAAGTAAGCAAAAGCAAACATCGTTATTGTTGAGGCAACATGATTTGGAAACATCCCACAACTATGGACAGCGATCCAGGGTAACTGGTTCCGAGGAAGGTTAGAAGGAAGAGGGTGGTGAGGGATTCTGTAGGAGGATGGATAGAGCTAATGAGGGACTCGATGACGGAGGGATGGTACAATTAGCTATGATAACTCAGTGGGGTATCTAGTGCCAGAGCGAGTCGTATACCCTATGACGATGACGAATGCCGACATGTGGGACAATCGAGCGTCATATATCACATGGTGCACGAGTAAGGCACATATAATATCAGACCAATCCCGCTAAAATAGCGCAATTTCCGCGGCGCCCTCCACTCGCTTCTCGACGATTTCCGTGGATGACGGTTACTATGCCACTCTTACGGGTTACCAAGATTATTGTTTCCCGCAGTGCAAACCCTGTCAATGGACAGACACCGAAGCCCGCGTATAGGAGGAAGAAGAAAAAGAGCAAACCTGAGCTCGCGGACACGGAAGAGAAAGACGCGCAGCCTGAGAAATGTCGATGGTGCCGCTTTCGGGGCATGTTCTTTCCCTGGAGGAAACCGTGTGACAGGATCTGCGTTCCACCGACCGAATATCAACCGGACCGCTTTGCCGGGTACTCGGTCGACCGACGTGAGTGGGAGGTCGTACAGGGCAACTTTTCGGGCCCGTTGAACCAGTATTACGCCCCCGATGACCCAGACAAGCCCGAGGTCTACATGTACATGGTTCCCGGAGAGACCCAGGGGCTGGCGCCCGTACCTCAGTATCAACATCGATACGACGACAGCAACGCCCCCCCCCTTACGAATGGGCGCGGCTTTCCACCCTCCCCACGCCGGTGATTATCGACGATTCTTGGTCGTCACTCTTCGCAGCGCAGCGGGAGAAAGCGCGCCTCTTGGAAACGCAATCGTACACCTCGTCTAGGATTACCGAGATCGACCGAAAGGTGAAAGCCATCATGGACGCGAAGCAGGAACGGGATCCTGACCTCCAGATGCGGTTCACCATGGCGCAGATGGGGGGAGCTTTGCACGCCGCCGGACTGTCTGCCATCCCCTATATCGACGGGCAAGGGATATCGGCCACCCATACCGACGGGCAGGTGCAAATAAGTCGGCGAACCGAGCCGGCAGAGGACGAATGGCTATGCGATCTCGATAAAGTGTTTGTTTTAAGAGAAAGGCTATCTCCGTTGTCTCTCCTCTCGCCGCCTCCTACGATTTAGGTGGTGTGAAACACTACCTTACTTTTGTCATTTTACTTGAGTTGATTCGATCAGTCAAGAGCCACTAGCACTGCTCTTCGATGTCAGAATACCTAACACGATATTTGAATGGTGAACCAATCGAGGGCATCATGCTGACTGCGTGGCGGATCGTGAGAAGATAGCTAGGGAAAAGGTTGAAACTCGAGTACGTCAATACAAGCATACCTAGCCATATTGCATTACCTACCTAGGTCTCCGTTCCCCTAACCCCCAGTGCTGAATTTTGCGGCTTGAATGTAACTTCGTCGTGGCTTTCTAGTCACGAGGTAACGTTAGCCGTTATCGCAGGGCCTAAAAGGTAGAAACGGGAGACGGTTGATGTCTGGTAATTCCGGAAGCATTGCTCATCCATGTCCCCCCTTGGCTTGAACACAGAGTGACGTGACCGCACCTGGTCCATCCAGTATCATTAAGGCCGTCCCTTCAGGTCGGGTCCGGCACACTCCCGAGCCGTGGCTTGCATCCCCAAGACCATGTACTGTGCACCGCCCTATAAGCCGGATGTCACCGTCAATGTTACCGCCGCCCAACGCCACAGGCGCGCATCCCGACGGGCGGGTAATGCTCGACACATGATCCGCACACTCGTGGCGGTGCTTTGCGATCAGTCACTTTTCCTCGGATTCGCAAAGCAGGAAGGATGAGAATATCGTTGGTCGCCACCACCTGCAGGCTCCAAATTGATCCCTCCCCTCAGCATCCACACCGAGGAGGAAGCTAGATATAATTTAGAATTCGGAGGGCGTTCCCGGGAGCAACCCCAACTCGTCAGCCACGTTGAATTCCGTGATCTCTAATCTCTGCATCGGGCAGGGCGGCGCCTCAGGCTTCAGCCCGGAACACGGCACCGAAGTCGGCGAAATGTGACCCGAGGCCGAGAGTGCGAATGGATGCTGGTGTTGGTCTGGGGAAGAGAGCTCAAAGCAAGCAAGGGTGCCAAGAGACCGTTACAAGCTAGCGAGGGGAGCGAGGCGGCCCAGGCTAAATGGACGCCTTTTGCTTGTCAACTTCCGGGCTTTTAGCCTGTCTGCAGCTTCCAAATTTGGCAGCATCGACACGCAGCCAACGAGATAAGAGCACCATCCGCGCTTCCCACGATGCCCACGTTCCCGCTCCGGGGGTGCATCGTAGAGTGTCTCCGGCCCGGCGGATTCGATTTCGCCAGGGGTTTGACGGCGAGATGCGCAGACCCAGCCCAGCTCGTGGCCCAGCTCGTCGGTGCCTCGATCGAAGCTGAAGCTGGAATGGGAAATGTCACAGTGCGTGTTGCCCCGGCGACGGAAAAGATCTGACAGGTTGCCGAACAGAAGCAGCTCAGCAGAGAGGTGTTGGGCGACCCCCCTGGCTCGCCGCGCCCTCGACGCTCCGCACCGCCGGATGGACTGCCCTTTCTTCCGGAAGCGAATCCCGCAAAGGATTAGGGCACCCTGACGGATAAGCCAGAGAGCCCAGGGGGGGAAAGGGGGTATTCGTTGCTCGTCGGGGCGGCCTTCTCCAACAGTCCGGGGCGGCCATTGCCAAATAGATGCACTAGATGCACTGCGCGTAAACCACCTGTTTGGGAAGAAATATGGCAGCGCGGGAAACACTTGGTGGGAAATTGAAGAGTGATCGCTGCTTTATTGGAAAGTGCTCACCTGGCCCTGCGAAACGGCCCTGCTTGGTAAGGCAGCTGGGTTTGCGCCTCGGTCCAACAGGCGGCGGGCGCCTTCCCGGCTATTTTCCTAAATTCTGTGCGGGCAAAGAGACACGGCAGTCGAACCCAGCAATCACAATTCACAACCCCCCCATGTTGGCCTGCGCGAGTTTTTTTCCCTCTCCGCACACCAGAACGCCGGGGCCTCGCGGGGAGAACACGGCCCTTTATTGCGAAGCCGCCCCTTCATCTGCCCGTTGTCTAAACCTGAAGCAGCCTGATAATCCTGTTTTGGGTGTTTTTGGGGGATGCCAACCCACCTGCCACCGCACCTGCCACCTTGCCACCTGCCACTCCAACGGACCCCATTCCCCCCCCCCTTCCTCGAGGGTAGCATTGCGCACCGAATACGGCCAGTCGTGCCTGCCATGCCCTGCCCCTGTGAGGAGCAAAGAAAAGCAGGAAGAGGCAGCCCGCCACGCTCTGCCCAGCACTCCCAAGGAACGGGAACCACCGCCAAGTTCGAGATTGAGCGGTTGAGCTGCTGGTGGACAGGTGGAGGTGGGCCGTACCTGCCAGGAGCATCCCAAAATCCCACTCGCCCAGAGAAGAGTGAAGTGGACCGTCTCATCTGCATCTCTCTTTTTTCTCGACTTGCTCGCCCGCTTTATCTCCATTTGGCATCCCATCCCCATCCCCATTCCTTCCTTCGTCCGTTCTTCCCGCTTCTCCTCCAGCATCCACCCCCTTGGCCACCCCTCTGCAGTCAGCACCCCCCTGGCGCAGTCTCGCTCGCTTCGCAACACTCACATCTCACCCTTCCCGAGCGACCACCTACCTCCCGGTTTCGACATGCCAAGGCCGACCCAAGTCCAATGAATTGATTAGATGGCAATCTAGATGAATTGACGTCAATTCCGCCGCGCTGCTGAGCAAGCCGCCCCCCGACCACACGCCCAGGTGCACCACGCCTGGCCGCACGCCCAGCCAACCCCGGACTGTTCCCCCCTCCCCACACTCTCACCTGGTTTTGCCCGCCGTCAAGAACGGCCGGGTGCAACACAACTGCCGCACCGCACTCATCCCATCGTACGTGCGTGCGTGCCGCGGCGGCGGGAACGAGCCGTGAGGAATCGTGGAGAAAAAGAACCCGCTCTCTTCTTCATCTCACTGGCGCCGTCTAGACGAGAGTGTAGCCGCTGGCGTAGCGGGCTGTGTGTGCGACTCGGCCTCCCGGTCCCCGTCTTTCTCTCCCCCCCCCCCCCCCACCGCCCTCTCGCTCCGCGCCGTGCTCTCCCCAACCCCTAAAAAGGCCCAAGACATCTCTCTGTATTTCCTGTCTGGGCCTCCCCCGCTAGCCTGGTCCGGTTCCACGATGCAGTGGATGCACCCCGCGAGCCACCCAGCCACGCTGCGCCAGTCTCTATGTCGACCTTTCCTCAACATCGAGCGATGCACGATGCGGGGACATTCACAGCGGCCATCCACACCGGACACAACCATGGCTCGCACGCCGTTCACCAGCAAGCCCCCATGAGCGGCCACTATGTGCCATGCCCGTGAGTTAAGCCGTCGTCGAGCATCCCGGTCGGCGCCCGACCGAAAAACTTTCTCCCGCAGACGCCCGTGGCTGATGTACATGGACCAGGTACGAGGACAAGGTCACCAAAGATGGTACCACGGCGCGCATGGTTCTCTTGTTTCTTCGCGAGCTCCTGGACCAGCTGTCCGTCGGGGAACAGACCCAGCAAAGCTATGGCTGTCCCATGACCCGCTGCCACAGGACCTTCGTGGCGCCGCTTCAGGTCATCCAGCACCTCCTATCTTGCCCCGAGCTCCCTAGCGGCGAGTTCGATTGCGACAAGTGCAGCACCAGCCATAGCTTCCCGACGAACGAGAAGGACTGGGCGCAGTGGATGGGGTGGAGGCCGCAGCAACCTTTGCCTATCCAGCGGAAACGGAGTCTTGGTTCTAAGATGAGAGATTTTGCTCTCCGGAAGAAGGACCCATCCCGCAAACAGAATGCCGTTTTTGATCCGCACTTCAAGGGCGGTTTAGCGATGGACACGCGGCCGGGCACTGCGACCTCCGACGCCCCCAGCTCTACGTACACGACTAGGGCTTTCCATCAACACCTCGTCTTTCCGGGACAACCTACCCAAGGGGGAGCGCCGAGCTTCTCAACTATCGAGAAACCCGTGCTGGCTTCAAATCTTCCGGAGGTCGACGGCAGCATGTTCTGGCCGGGGTTCAATGCGGGTGCTTCCGACCTGCCGTCCACAGTATCGTCGATTGCCCTTTCCTCAACCATGGATGAGAGTCCGTCCGAACGCCTCTCACAAAACACCTCGCAGAGCACACTCTTCAACCCCAGCTTGGGTCCTTACCAATCCGCTGTCGGGACGTCACAAGATCACGACAACATCTCGGCCTCACAACAATACATGTTCCCTCCACAAATGCCTTTCAACGCTGGCCTGACGTCCCTCCCGGGCCACGTACCACCATCTTCGGCAATGAGCATAGACGAGCCGCTCTCCTTGCCCCAGAGCCCGATATCGCCTGCGGACTTGCGTTCGGCAACATCGAGTAACAATAGTTGGTGGCGCCCAAAGGTAGAGGTCGAAACCCCACAGCCAAACCCGCCATCCGCCGGGCCAGGCTCTTGCTTCCCTCTTCAACCGAACATGCTGGGCGACATGGGACGGGGCGTCAGTAGCGGATTGTCAAGTCCGACGTCTCCTAATACGGCCGCGTCTCCTTACTACCAAGTACAGTCGGCCTCGACCCACGCCATGTCTCGGGCGCTAAGCCAAGAGTCCATGCAGAGCAGCATGACGACGGTGTTTGGGACTCCCATTGCGGAAGGAAGCGGGCATGGCGCCCTAACACCACGCGCGGAGAATCATCAACACGCCCACGCCCAACAACACGAGCAACAGCACGACCAACAACACACCCACCAACACAATCATCAGCACAACCACCCGCACAATCACCAGCACACCCACCAGCACGGCCAACACTCGGCCGCCGCTCAAGGCAAACCAGGCCCCGAGTCATCCGTCGAAGACCTCGTCTGCGACGAGTGCCAGTGGAAGCCTAGAGGTGTCAGGGAAAACCTGAAGGGGTACCTCCGCAAGCACAAAAACACACATAGGGGCGTGCGACTGGCGTGTGACGTACCGGGCTGTGTCAAGACGTTCAGTCGACTGGACAACCTCAAAAAGCACAAGAAGGATAAGCATGGCATCGAAGACACGGGTGGCTCGGTTCCTGCTAAGAGGGTAGCGGGCGACATCTCGGAGACCATCGAGGAGGAGGCGGAGTCGAAGCGTCCAACCACGGTCGACTCGGAGATCAGGGCCGTGACCGAGGACTACTCGATGCTCTGGCCAGCATTGCACTTTTAAATGCGACCACGAATGAGGGGTTTGCACCTTTAACGTCGTTTTATGAAGAATGACGACACCACGCGCCTATCGGCGCACCGTTTCTTTCGTTTCTTGGCTTATTCATCTGTGTTATATATAACTACGACCAAGGGGGTTGAGTCAGTCTGGGGAGAGCGGGGCTGGACGGACGAGCAGGCCGCTGCAAAACGCATCTTCTTTGTTTTTATGTCCTTTGGATCTCCATCTCAGATACCCACGAGCAGGGTAGGGTCCAAACCCTCGCGATGTTTATTGCTTAGCATTGATTTGGCATTTGAACGCGTTGTTTAATCTATCGTTCATTCCAAGTATATCACCAATAGCCTCCGTTCTCGAAGGGGTTGGCACAAAAGTTGTTCTTGTAGTGGTCTTGAATATGCAACAACTCATCCAATGGTATTGATGCTGCCGGGATATACTGGTGGCAACCTAGTGAGTGAGGAGGATACCATCCGCCACCTACAAAGAGTGAAATGTCTTTAGTCCCGAAACTCAAATGGGATCTGGAATTTTCACTACCGACCGAACCCCCACGGTAGAACCTCAACCAAGCCCTGAATGCGAAACCTAGCTATTGCTTATGCGTTGAAGCTATAAATTGTAACTTACCGATCCCTTAACTACATATAATCACATAAGCTTTATTGTCCACGTCAGTGGTAGGTCTCAGCTGTGACTGGGGTCAATTGATTGAACTGGAGACGGCTGATTGAACGAGGTGCGACTGGGTGCATTTGATTGCACTAAATGCAATTAGTTGAACGGCATGTCACTGGGTGCCTCTGATTGCTGGCTCCTGGATGTGGCTGATTGAACGAGCTGCGATTGGGCGCATGCAGCTGCATTGGCTTGGTGTGAGCGGACAACTTTTCGGTTGCCAAACTTTCCATGCCTTTCGCACAACTGCAATTGATGACTCAGCAGACACGGGCCAGCTCCGTAACGACTACAACAGTACTGGCGATGGAGGCCGGAAGGTGTTGCCCATTCTACTTCATAAGTTCATTCACACCCCATAAAGTCCCGGTTCGGGAGCACCACTGGTGGTATACTGCAGCCAGGCTACAGGAGAGGGCAGTAGGACTCTCCTTTGTCTGCTCACGTCTCTGGACATGTCCAAGGGGGGATAGCACAGACATGTTGATGTCTTGATGATGTTGTCAAGACTCAAGGCAGTATTGACTCTCTGAGAAACAGGCGCAATTTCAGGGGCAATCGCCTCGTTTGTCAGAGAAAGAAAAAGAAGGAAAATAAAGATGTGTTAAATTATGTCCCCAACAATGATAGGATCAGGTAACTACCTTACCCAGCATTCCAGTCAAATACTATCCCCAACATACGCCAAATTCTGAATACTCGCCAAACCATACTGCGCAAAATCATTCGTACTCAACCAAGCCGCCTCCTCCACCGGATGCACCACCACACTCCCGCCCACCCCCACCGCCACAAACTCCTGCGTATCCTTGAGCCCGTCCCCGCGGTTGAAGTCGGCCCACGCGCGCGCCGCGACGGTCGCGTTGTGGCCCTGCGCCGCCGCGTAGTACGCCGACAGCCGCGAGTGCGCCTGCCGCAGGCTGACGCCGCTGAAGCTCGCGCCGTACCGCGCCCGCTGCTCGTCTGCCGGAGCTAGGTAGTAGTAGGCGTAGTCGAGCCAGGCCTCGCGGAAGCCCTTCGGCGCGCCGTCGTCCCCCCAGTATTCGAGCAGCTCCGAGACGACCTCGGGCATGCCGAAGACGGCGTTGAGGTGCGAGATGGCCACCACGCCGCGGTTGTCCGGGTCGGTCGGGGGTGGTTGGAGCGTGCCGTTCTGCTCGATCAGGTACGAGGCCGACCCCGTGACGAAGCCGTTCTTGAGCCGCGCGATGCCCGCGGCCGTGTTGGTGAGCTTCTGCCGGGCCTCCTCCCAGCGCGGGCCGCGCCGCTCCCACTCGAGCAGCCAGCCCGCCGCCAGCGCGGCCCAGTCGGTGCCCAGGCCGAAGGTGACGGGCGCCCCCGGGGAGGGCTTCCAGCCGTCGGTGCGCACCTTGCGGACCGGGTCGAGAATGCCGTACGTCTTGTCCGCGTCCAGCGTGTGCGCGAGCAGCTCGCCCGTGCGCTCGTCGCCGCCCGAGAGGTAGAAGAAGTACTTGCGGTATTGGGGTTGCGAGATGCGCGCCTGCTTGGCGCTGTCGGCCCAGTGCGTCACGCCGTGCCGCGTGCCCAGCCCCTTCCAGTCGCCGAGGTGGTACGCGTCGACCTCGCCCGCGTGGCGCGTCATGGCCTCGGCGAGCCGGTAGACGTCGGCGCGGCCCGTGCGCAGGAAGTACTGCCAGAGGAACAGGTCCGGCGACAGCTCCGAGTTGTCCCAGGCGTACCCGCCGATGTCGTAGCGCCACTGGCGCCGATCGGGGTCGTACGTGTGCATCACGTCGCCGTGGTCGAGGAAGCCGTACCAGCGGCGGGCCTCGACCTCTTTCAGGTAGTGCTTCACGAGGAAGTCGAGGTTGCTCTCGATCTTGGCCTTGGCGGGGGTCGACGTGTCGGGGAGGCCCCAGTACGATCCCAGCGCTTTAGTCTCCTTGATGTATTCGGGCGCGGCAACTAGCACGGGGGGCTCCTGGGCGTTGGCGTTCAACTCAGCCAACGTGTCGCTGGAGGGGGTGCTCTCGAAGGCATACAGGAATACCTCGTTGGTTCGGGCAATGCCGTAGGGCGTGTCGAAGTTTTCCTCGTAGTCTTCGTATGTGATCTCAAGGGCGTCTAGCTGCTTTTCGTAGGTATCCTGGCCCAGACCGTCGTGATAACCCCGAAGGTCAAGCGGAGCGGCGGCTGGGCTGTACAGCCAGAGGGTGATCTGGCCCTCATCGGATCCGGCATTGGCAATGTCGAGACCCGTGGGATAGCGCTTCCAGAAATCCCGCAGAGCGACAGCTAGGCCGCCCCGAGTGGCACCACCCAGGTAGGCCAATCCACCGGATCGGGTGCCGCCCGGGATGTTGACCCAGCTCTGGCCTGGTTTGGTCCTCTTCTTGAGGGTGAAACCATCGGGGGAGAGCTGGCTGAGGCTGTAGTCGTTCCACACGGGAATCCAGTGCAGACGAGCCGTGACTCGCGTGTCCCAGGTCGACTCGTCGGGAAGCGCCTTGCCCTGCACCTGGGCGGTCCTGACAGCCTCGCCTGGGTCGCGACGGAGACCAGTGATGCCTTTGACGGCCTCGTTCAGAAAGCCGCCGTCGGTGCCAGCCAGGCGGATGTGACGGTTGTACAGCTCCTCTCCCTCAAGGGGGACCTGGAAGCGGATACCCAGGCCCGAGATGAAGTCCTTGTCATGCTGGCCGTCAAAGGTGATGCTGTGCACTAGTCGAATGGCCTCGGAACCGGCGTAGAGGTAGAAGCGCACGACGAAGGGCAGCCAGTCCTCGTGATCGGAGCCCTCTGTGGTCGTGTGCTTGCCGCGGACTGTGACGAGGGCACGAACCGAGTTGCCCTCGCTGACTGTCACCTCCTCGATGTTGCTCTCGAAGTTGAAACGGTCAATGGCCTTGTCGGTGCGGTCATCGGCCGTGTCTGGTATGTTGTTCTGGCTGTGGAGCACCAACCTGCCGTCTTTTCCGACGGTCTTGCCCCCGGCGGTCTTGATGGAGCCGACAATGTAGCGGCCCTCCTTGGGGAATGAGACGGTGAGTTTGCCGGTGTTGACTGTTACCTCACTCTCGCCATCCTCCACCGACAGACTGATCGTCTGGCGCTTGCCCTTGGGCTTGCCTTTAACAATGGGCGTGGCCTTAATGGTGTATCCGTCGGTCACGCCATCCGTCTTTGGGATTGCATGCGCTGACCACTTGATGGAGCCGTCGCGCCAGTAGCCCGTCACCCACGACTCAAGAGGTGTCTGTCCGTCTGCGACGCCAAACTCGACCTCGTCGGGCTGATATTTCCCTTGTGGCCAGGGCAAGCCAAAGGTTGTACCGAGATTCTGGGCTGGAGAGTCGCCAACCCAGCCGACCTTGACACTGCTGGCCGTGTTGTTGGACCGGGCGGCAGCAGTAAGACCCCCGAGGATGCCCATAAAGGCAAGGAGACGAGTGGCTCGCGCCATGCTAAGGCGCGGAACTGACAAGATTTGGACTTCGGAATTTCCCTATTTTCTCCAGGTGGCTTGCCCTCAATTTGAGGGGGGGGATATCAGCGATTCATAACATGGCCTGGCAATCGTCTCGGGGGAACGATGATGCGAGTCCGTCGTCCGTTAAGGCGTGCCGTGCTGAGCCATGACCAGCAGGGTAACATCAGCGGGTTTTGACCCCTGGCATAACTATGATCTTGATTACCGCTAGAATGCTGCTCGGTTAAAGAAGCAGCGAGCGCCATGGGCAGGCACAGGAGCGCTATGTCAAGGGATGCTCGTATGGTGGACCCGCCCCACAACGGGATACCACCCTGCTCCTACTCATGAAGAGGGGTTGACGGAAATATAAATGCCTGGAGTCGACTTCGGGTGGTAAAGGCGAGGCCGGTAAATGAATGCGGGGGGCTGTTTGTCACCTCCAGTGAGTGTTGGATTAGGCTCGTTAACCCCGCTGTCACCTCATCGGGTAGCGTGGCCCACTAACGTTCGCATTGAGCCCTGAACTGTGTACCTAGGTAGGGAGACAGTTTTGGCATCAGCTAGGTGCAATTTCTCTCGAGACCAGCGCCTGACAGCCCAGATCAAACCTCGCCATCCTTCTTCGCTTCCGCAGTTTGCTGAACCTCCCTGGAGACAGGAAGTGGCTCTCGAGTGTCCTCTGATTCCTCCGTGAACCATTCATCTGCAAGCAGTTCTTCCGCGGTCGGCCGGTCGCGGGGATCCAGTTTCATGATCTTCAGAAGGAATTTCTTGTCCGCCAGGGGAATCTCCCGTGTGGTTACCCTGGCGAATGGCTTCGCCGGGGGCTCTTGATGGTTGATGAAGTTGATGATCGTAATGGTGTCCGGGTCATTGAAACTCTCGTAGGACTGTGGATATGGGCCAAAGAACCGATACATCCATTTCAAAACAGTGAGCTCGTAGTCTTCGTCCTCGGGCGGAACTCTATCAATTTGGGGGTTGAATAAATGGTAGCCACCACCGAACAGAAGACTGAGTATCTGGGGCGCAAAGCATCTAAGTCAGCAAGGTCGTTACCAAGTGGGGATGTATCTTACAGCGTTGCCAAAGGACCAAATATCCGTGGCGGTGCCCCAGGGTAGTTGGAACATGGCTTCTGGACTGCGAGTGAAAGCGGCGCCAATAATGTGTCCCTCCTTCGCAAATTTGGACTCTTGGGACACCACGCCTCCACAATCACCGAGTTGCATGTCGGAGAAGCGCTGAGCGCGTTGCCACTCGATCCGAGCCGTCACGGCCAGGTGAAGTTAACTCGTCTTTAGATGTTAAATTGGACAGCATATTTGTCAACTATGGGGAGCAAGAAAGAGGAGGGGGGGCAACCTGTATGAACCATGCCATCCTTGTGGAGGACACGAAGGGCTTCGAGAACACATTTGGCTACATGTTTGATCTCGGGACGCGACAACCTTTTCTTATCCGATTCCGTTAGGATGTCGTTATCTAAGTATCTGAGGACAATGGAGGGTGGGTCGCTCGGCTCTTGGATCTCGTCAATCAAGGGACGAAGGAACGGGGTCTTGGACTGGTAGCGCTTGAGGATGGCGGCTTCGTTTTGCAGCCGCCAGTGTCCCCGGATGCTCTTGACGATGCATTTGTCATCGCGCTGGTTCCTGTCCCCAACTCAGTGATTTAGTAAATGATATTTATCGCCGCAAGGGAATGCGACAGGAACTTACCTGGCAAGGTATACAGCGGCTTCGTCAGCGGCCTTGTGCAGCTCCTTGATGATGGTGTAGGAAGAAAGACGTCCCGTCAAAGATGCATTGGCGCTCAGCAACCGGGCCATCGGTGATTGGTATATACTCTTCTAAAATACTTGCTAGAGACTCGAGGCCCTAATATTACAGACACTGCCGCCAGTGGAAACCTAAGAATGTCTGTGGTTGAATACCGGTCGTGTACTTCGTGGTATCAAATATTGGGGGGGATGGGTCTTGGCGCCAAGGGGGAGAGACCCGTCGGAACACCTTTGAACCCGCAGCGAGTCTTGGCGCCAAGAGGGGAGCGCGTTGGGAGAACCCGTGACTTGAACAGGCACACAGTCACACTTTTGAACACATCCAGCGCGTCTGCCTTTTTTCTCTCTTCTTTTCCCAACCCTCTTCGCAGAATAATTAACAGGATGCAGGACAGAAGCCAATCTTTAACGATGGAACCCGCCGCGACTCTTACCACCGAACCAAAGGCGGACACCTTCCACCTGTTCCCTTGCCTTCCTTTCGAGCTCCGCGCCAGGATCTGGGAGCTGACAGTTGAACCACGCACTGTCACGGTCGACGTCGTCTACGAGAACGCCATCGCCAACACCGCCGCGCCTGACGACACACTCCCCGAGGACGGCAAAAAAACCAACTATGTCCCGCACGTAGTCTCATACACGCCAGTGCCGGCCGCACTCCAAGCGTGCCGGGAAGCACGCGGCCTGCGGCTGTACCAGCGGGCCCTCTCTGAGATCAGCCCCGTGGGCACCGCAGAACGCGACAGGTATTTTGTGTGGCTGAACCCAAACATCGACATGGTCTCCATCGAGCCGGACACGCGGCTTGAGACGCTCAAGCCGGTGGCACCACTCATTCGGCGGCTCACCATCACGCGTGAGTGCACAGACTCCGTGTTCTATTATTTTGAATCTTCGACCTTGGCTGCTTTTGTGAACGTGCGGGAGATTCGTGTCATTTGTAGGGACGGACGGGGCGCGTGGTTCAGGACGTCCCATGGACACTTTTGGCCATGCGAGAATGTGTCGTTTGTCGACCCGGATAATAAGCACCTGGTGATCAAGTTGCATCCGGGGAAAGCTTAAGCCTTATCCGATATAATTAAGTTACAATACTTACCATGATATAAATTTACAATAATTGTATATTATTAAATACATGTGATTTCCTCTGAGGAGTGACGAGTGGTTCCATAATTAATAACTTGAAGTTACATGTACCCACCAAGGGCTGAGCAGAATCACGAATGCGGCGATAACCCCGGACTTCTGAAGTCAATATCGCCGGGTCGAGCTACGGAAGCCGATAGGTACAACTCGGACAAAGTCGAATTTGCCCGTGCGTTTTCATCAGCCCACGCCCACGTAAATTTTGATAAAGCAGGTTGCACGCCTTGTTAAGTCGATAGTCTTTGTCAGCGTGCATTTAGCCAGCCATTCGCAATAAGAAGGTCGAACTCTTCTTCCCCACAATATCAATATTTTGCACCGCCACAACTTTCCTTCTGCCTCACCAACCCCTACAGTAAGTTATCCCTAACCTTCAAAACCACCTCAATCAACAATTCCGAACGACCTCCGTACTTCGGTACCGCTCGCTACCAATGCGATGGACGGCCACGTTGGCGCCGCCCCGACTCCGGCCAAGAACGACAACGTTCCCGATAATGCCCCCATTGCGACAACTGACGTTGGTACGGACCTTCCCATCGTCACCGGTTCGCCTCTTGTCGATCCTGCCATCGTTTACAACCCCAGAAACGCTAGTCGTCGTCGCCCTCGCTCGTTCTCGGCCGAGTTCGCAGCTCTCAAGGCCAAATACCCGAACGAGTTCAAAGCCCACGTTCCGGGCACTGTTGCGACGACCCGCGACGAACTCAAGGAGACATACCCTAGAGACTCCGGTACAGACTCTGTCCCCGGACTGGTTTGCAGCACCGACAATACACACCCCCATCGTCGTACCAGCCTGCTGTCTTCGCAGCCTCCAACTCTGACACCGACTAAGAGGAAGGACGTTACGCCGGAACACTACTACATTGAGACGGATTACGAGGGCAGACTTCCTCCTTCGTATAAGGGCAAGAAAAATGGCGTTCTGGCGCCCGTTATGCGTCCTCTTCCTGCTGTAGAGACAGCTGTGACGAACGGTAACGACAACGACGACGAGGACGAGAATGAGAGCGAGTACGAGTACGCGAACGAGTTCCCTTGGCAGGTCTGTAACACGGTACTCCCGGTGCATAGCGTGGACCAGCGTGAGCCTTCGCCTAACCAGACCCTGTCCTATACCGCCTGGACTGTCAACCGTCTTGCGCGTCAGTCAGGCAAGGAGGGCCTTCTGTGGACGATATTGAACAAGGGTGGCGCGGTACGTTGCATCCCTCATTCTCCCTTTTACTTGCTGTACTAATAATATACAGACTTACCTTCTGGCCCGAGTGATCAAGCTCAAGAGCCGTCGTAACGGCGCGCAGGTCGTTTTCAGCGCTCTCAAATTCGAGCGTCATCAGCAGCGTACTGGTATGTAACTTGCGTTTTCCCTTTCCTTTTACAATGCTCATTACTAACATATTGTAGCCATTGCAGCCCACGTCAAGCTGCCGCAGTTGAATACGGATCCATGCACTGGCTGTGCTAGTTCTACTAGTACGGGCCCGTTCTCGACCTGCATCCAGACTGGCGAGTTCATTGGTGGCTGTACGAATTGTCAGTACCATTCAAAGTCTAACTGCAGCCTTCGTACCGATGCCCGGCCTGTGGATAACACCCCTGTCCGTACTGCACCTCCTCGCGGCGCTAACAAGCGTCGTAACAACGCTCCTGTGAAGGCTCGCCCTGCACCTGCCTATCGTAAACAGGATGCTACTAACGACGACGATGGGGACGAGAACCGTACTTGCGTCGTTCCATTCAAGTACTTGCCCACTGCGGAGATCGAGCAGCTTGTTAAAGAGGCGAATATGGAGCTTGCGCTTCGTCATATCGCTGCTTCGGAGGGCCGTTAGATTGCAGTTGCGATGACGGCATGACGACGGTATGCATTGCATTGGGAAGGGGTTGGCAGGCTCGGAACAGTTGGCGTTACGGGGATATACCCTTTAGATTATCGTAAGTCCTTACGAAACGACTTCGTAATAGCAGTAATTAGTTCGTTTTGTTTTATAATAGACTGCATTGCCTTTGTACTCTCGAGAAACTTGATTGCAATGTAACTAGTTATGCTAAGTCATTATTATTCGTACACCGCTATGCCCTCGGGCTCGCCGGTCCAACTATCTAGCTAGGTGTATAGGAAAACCATCCTGGTTTCCCAGTCGGACTAAAAGCTTGTATAGATGTTACCTTGGACCGTCACTTCAGAGTTCGTCGTACTACGGTTGATGGGAGCCTACCCAGCTCGCTGCATTCCGACATCCTGACCGTCCGCCTCCACGGTGACTGCGGCCCTTGGGGTCGTAACCCCTGGGCCCCCAGCACCGGCTCCTCGGTCTCCGGTCAGATTTGTATCAACCTTCCTCGCAAAGGTCAGCTTTCCTTGCCTTGAACTCCTTGCAGCCTCCTCGTGGGCTGTGAAAAAACCGGGGAGTCGACCCGGGGTCTCTTCCCTCTTTCTGCTTCTTGGAAGCCATCATCGGCTTCCTCCAGGGTGGGCGCACCCTGGGATGTGATGGTCCGCATCTTCGGTAGTAGTCTCTCTTGCTGCTGTTGTGTTTGTTGCTGCAGAACAAGCTCAAAGGTCCGAGGCCGGAAATGGTACGCCTCCTTTGCTGCATCCCGGGCTTTAACTGCTTCTAGGCACCACCGTACCCAGGCCGGGTGCTTCCCTGAGCAGCACGGACAGAAGTATGGAATTTCGTTGCCATGGGTTGGGCATTGGGCCTCCCCCGCCCTCTCTCCCCCTCCATGGGCCGCTGTATTGCATCGCGGGCACACCGTGGACTTCTTGCAGAACCGTTGGGTATGTCCCCGACCCCAGCACTTGTAGCACTAGGTAACCTGCAGTGCAGGCCAATACGGCTCGCAGTTGAGCATCTGGGCTTGCCAAAGTACCCCCGCTTCGCAGGCTTATGTATGCTAAATCTCTTATATAGTTAAACGTAAAGTGACTAGTTAAAGTGAAAATGTTAAGGGACGTATAGTGAGACGTCAAGGAAGATGTTCTGCACGATAGCTACGAAGATTCGGTGTCGACAAAGTGACGATATCTAGTGAAAGTCTCCTGCATCCAATGAGACCGATCCTCAGAGATTAAGTCTCTCTCTCAGTCAGGGTCCAGGACCCTGCATATTTCCAACAGTGCTCCACTACACTAGTTCCTTTCCAACTCTTGTTCTCTATTCGCCGTGACAACAACATTGGCTGGAATAACCACCTTCCATCCATTAATTACCATGTACGTTCCACCACAATGCCGACACCCCGTACATTATGGGAACCCCATCGCGATTGGATTACACAAATGTACCAGTCCAACGAGTCACTTCGGACAATCGTTAGGACACTGCTCGAAGACCATGGCGTCAGTGTTACGCAACGTACAATCACGCGCATCCTTCGCGCTTGGGACGTTCCAGCGCACCAACAACGCGTCGAGTGCAATCCATGGCTTGAGGGGAGGATTCGATCTTTGTACTTTGCGCATGCTTTGACAGACAACGAGATCAGGCAAGCATTGATGACAGATGACCACTTTGCGGTATTTCTTTCCTTTCGTTGCCTCCTTCGTTACTCTCTTTAGTTACTGTTAATCATGTAGTTACTAATTTCTTCGTTCCATCTAGATTACCGTTCGTAAAGTCGCAAAGATTCGACGGAGCTTACAACTTTATCGCCGCCTCAACCCTGACCGTCTTGCTGCTGCAATCGCTGAGATACGAGAGTTCTTCGAACAAGAGCGGGTTACAGCTAATGTAGTACGACACATGGGATACCGGATGCTTTGGGTGCATATGCGACAGAAGTTCTACAACATTCCACGGGACCCTCTCCGTATCGTCTACGCTGAGTTCCATGCTGAGGCAATTGCGTACCGCCTCTCTCGCGTTGCCCGAAAACGATCAGGTTGGACGGTACCTGGACCGAATTACATCTGGTCTGTTGACGGGTACTGCAAGCTGGAGCACTACGGGTTCGAAATCTACGCTGCGATCGATGCGTACTCTCGATACATTACCTGGTTTTACGTCGGGGCGTCTGCTCGGACCGCCCGGAATGTCTTCGCACAGTTCGTTATGGTCATTGCTAAGTACGGGTATATGCCCCTTGCACTACGGGCTGACCATGGAGTTGAAACGACTTTGATGGCTGGTGCGCAATATTTCCTGTCCCATCACGCACATCGTCTTCGTCAGCGTCGAAACCGCCGGGATATTACCCGTCATCAGCCTATCCAGTCTATCGACCCTGCGATCCTTGAGATAAGTCACCCTGCGCCAGCGCCAGCGCCAGTATCATCGCCATCGCCATCCATGTCCTACATGCCGCCGTCTGTAACAGACGATGACGAATCAGAAGACGATGCTGTACATGGGCCAGTTGCGTCTGACGATTCCGGGGCTGGGCTTGCTGACCCAGTGGAGGAAGAAGGTTCTGAAGACGATCTTGAGTTTGAGGACTGCTTCATCTATGGTTCTGGAACGAAGAACGTAAAGATTGAACGCTGGTGGGGCGAGCTGTGTCAAGGACGATCGATGTTCTGGCGAGTAAGTACCCCCTTTGTTCGGGAGTTGCAGTTACTCACCTTTTATAATAGCGATACTTTGCTCGCTTGCAGGGTGAGGGGCAGTTCTCAAAGGAAAAGCTCTGTGATCGTATTGCGCTTTTGTACATGTTCATGCCTCGGATCCGGGAGGAGTTCGTCGAGTTTGTTATGCTTTGGAACGCTCACCGGATTCGTGCGCAACCAAATCGGCGGCATGTAGTTCCAGGCAAGCCATACTGCCTGTACAACTTTCCCGATACGCCAAACTACTGTGTGCCAGTTCCACAAGAGCAGCTACAGCAACTACAGGCAGTTGTTGGAGATGATATTGAGGCAATAGACGATTACTTGCCCCGTCAAACGATGGAGATCTGCGACCGTATCGTTGCAGCTTGGGGTGGGATACCGCCTTTTGTGCTGGATGAGCAACCGTGGCTTGTTGAGTATATACGGTTAAAGACTGCATTGGAAGTGTACGACCGGAGCGGGGTTACACCACGGCTGTCGTTAATACAGCATGCTCATGGCGGTGTTGAGCACGTTCGCCGTTTTTTCAGGGAGCAAGAGGTTGATCTGTCAGAGGTTGAAAAGCTTGAGAGAAGAGATTCTGATTGACATCTAATATAATTACAGTAAAGGAAGAACGAAATACAAATGTACTCTTCTTAGAGTTGACCTGTGGACGCTCGCTTGCGCTTCATCGTTCTTGTCTCAGTTTGGAACGGAACTTCACTAGTTATCACCCTGATAGTACTCTCGTCGTCGTTATCAACAGACCTATCTTCAAGCTCGTACTCCTCCAATTCCTCCTTCGTCAAGCTCTCTGATTCCTCCTTCGTAAAGCCTGCAAGACCAGTGACGTCAGGCCGGTACAATGTGCTGAAGTCAGGTTTTACATCAACCCCTTCGTACCTGACACCCGGCTCCCGCTTAACACCCAGCTCCCGCTTGACACCCAGCTCCCGCTTGACACCCAGCTCCCGCTTGACACCCAGCTCCCGCTTGACACCCAGCTCCCGCTTGACACCCAGCTCCCGCTTGACACCACCGCCATCTTGCATTACAGCCTCTGTCTTCGGCCTGACAACCTTCTTCTCTTGCTTGACAACGGCCTTTGTAGGGTTGTCTTGGTCTGTGTCTTCGTCGTCCTTAGAGGGTACTGCCCTGCCACGACGCCGGGTTGAGATGTCGTCTCCGCCTTGGTATGCGCGGAAAAAGACCAGGGAAAACGCATCCTTGTCCTTCGCTGTGCGTGGAAAAACGAAATCGACGATTTGTTGTGTTGTGTACGGCCCGGACGGGAGGTTTGCAAGCTGTGTAACAAATGGCGACGTGCCGCTTGCGTTGACCGAGTGTACAAGCGTCCATTCCTTCGATAGGAGATCGGGTGCCTGGGTACAACGGTGAAGAACGTCCTTCGTGAATGCCAAAAGAGTGTCAAAAGCTTGGTCTGTTGCAATAGGTACTGGCTGGAAACGGTTCAACGCCGTGATCGTTGTATAGCGTCGAAGCTCTAGATCGTCTGCGATGATTGACGTGTACTGGCCGATGTACAGGTTTACCGAGAGTGAAACGGTCAATGAAGGCATTTCCTCGGCTACTCGTTTCGTTTTCTTGATGTTACAAAGAGTTCGAAGTCCGACTTCAGTCGCCTCCATGAAAGAGATCGGCGACTTTCCTCGTCCTGGAGAACGGGCACCTGGAGTTGTCATGCCTGATCGTTGTACACCTGCGAATGGCCTTTTACTACGCCGTTCTGGCGACGTAGTTAAGTCAATGACTTGGTGTAGCTGTGGTCGGGCAGGTGGATGGCGAATAGTCGCGGCAAGACGAAGCTCGTAGTCACATAACGGGCAAGCTTTCCGATGGGGGTGCTGTGCCTTGTACTTGGTGTGGTTGACAGCGCAGTTTAGCGTATCTCCTGCAGCAGTAGCAGGTAATGGAACGGGGTGATCCATGTTGTACAACGCTGCGATGTCGATGCGACGGTCGTACTCTCTTTGTCAGGCGATTACTTGTTTCGTTACATTGCAGAGTACGGGATGGGATTTTTTTGGGGCAGTGGGATCAATGCGCTTCGAAATCAATGCGGTTGTGGCTGGGATAAGTGGCTGGGCGAATACATGGGCTGTTAAGGTAGGTGGGTTTATTGCATGTAAGTTTATTCAGTTATAGTAACTGAGCCGCTTACGGTCGGTGTGGGCCTATATAGTCAGAATTCGAGAATTCGAGCTTTGTCCGAGTTGTACCTATCGGCTTCCGTATCGAGCCCCTGGGGAATGGACTTGGTCGGGCTAGCTCGGCAGAGCTGAACCACTAGTTGGCCAAGCCCATTCCACTTTGGGCGGCTCGACAGGCAAACCTATTTCCTCAGCTCTCCAACGGGCGGCTTCTGGTGCTGGGTTTGGACCGTTGGGCTTTTGTGTGGCCCCATTTTCTCCACGACCACGTGGCCTAGCATCGTGGGGCGCCGGACGATGTGCTCCTTGTCACGGGCAGTAGAACTGCAGTCCAAGGTCCAGACCCGGGCGAGCCGGGGTGATCGGGCTGGCTGACAAAGTTTGCGGTCTATCGAATTCCCCAATTTCCCTTTAACGCCATCAACCAAAATCGTCAAGAGTCCAGAGCCCAGAGTCTGGATTTCGGAGTCCATATGCGGTTTAGACTTGGAGTCGCGATGGTGGGCGCAGGTTGTGATAAGAGGGAAGGCGCGCCCAGCAGCCGCCGAGATTTTCGAGAGAGTGACTGCCTCAGAGAAACAGTGTACAGTGGTGATTTACATTCCATCCGAAGGTTCAACAATCGGCACCTCTCCATTTCTCTCTCATGGCCTCACGCAGCTCCACAATCGGCCTCCGTGCCGCCCTCTCGCTCATTGCCTTGGCCACCACCGCGCAGGCTCTTCCGCACAAGCGCGACCCTGCCCCTTACACCCGAGAGGGATGCTTCGTCGATAATTTCCAGGGCCACAGGCTGCTCGACAGCGCGGGGTATGCCGACGATGCCATGACGGTCGAGAGCTGCGCGACCTTCTGCTCCAAATACCAATACTTCGGCCTCGAGTACGGCCGGGAGTGTTATTGCGCCGACTCCCACTCGGGCCTAGCCGTCGACGACAGCGATTGCTCCTTCTCCTGCTCCGGCAACAGCGCCGAGAAGTGCGGTGCCGGTGACCGCCTCGATGTCTACACCAACAACCTTTACCTGGCCCGCAAACCTGCCACTCTCGACACCCCCTACCTAGGCTGCTTCGTCGACCAGGGCGCCCGCGTCCTCCCC
Organism: Chaetomium tenue; assembly: GCF_020726465.1. Taxonomy (NCBI): domain Eukaryota; kingdom Fungi; phylum Ascomycota; class Sordariomycetes; order Sordariales; family Chaetomiaceae; genus Chaetomium; species Chaetomium tenue. The sequence goes on along the minus strand of NW_027117333.1, from coordinate 1,849,513 downwards.
AACAACCTCCTCGGCGCCGACGACATGACAGCGCAAAAATGCGCCGCCCACTGCGCCAACTACAGCTACTTCGGCGTCGAGTACGGCCGCGAGTGCTGGTGCGGCAACAGCCCGCCCCGACCCCCCACCACTGCCGTCGCTGAATCCGAGTGCTCCTCGCCCTGCGCAGGCGACGACGCCCAAGCCTGCGGCGCCGCCGGCCGCATCAACGTGTGGGGCGCGCCGCTCCCCTCCCCGGACACGGTCGGCGACAGCTTCGAGTACGTCGGCTGCTTCACCGACGACAACGACAACCGCTCGCTGCGCGGCCGCGCGCACTTCGACCCGGCCATGACGCTGGAGAAGTGCGCCGGCCTGTGCGCCGCCTACGCCTACTTCGGCGTCGAGTTCGGGTCGCAGTGCTACTGCGGCGCCGACCCCGAGCCCACCGCCGTGGAGGTGCCCCAAGCCGAGTGCGCCATGCGCTGCGGCGGCGCGTATGACAGCGTGTGCGGCGACGCCGGCCGCCTCAACGTCTTCACCAGCAGGGATTGTCGCGACGACCCGGTCAACATGCCCGTGGTTGCTGGCTTTGTCTACAAGTCGTGCTGGGTGGACGATGTGGCCGCCCGCGTGCTGACGGGCAAGGAAGTCCGCGCCGACGACATGACGGTCGAGGTCTGCGCCGGCGCGTGCCAGGGGTTCCGGTATTTTGGGGTTGAGTACGGCCGCGAGTGCTACTGTGGGGATGAGCTGGCCGGCGCGCCCGCGTCGGAGGACCAGTGTAGTGAGGTGTGCATGGGTGACGCCATCCAGTGGTGTGGTGCCGCGGGCCGTCTCAACGTCTACGAAGTGGCGAGTACCACGACGACCCCGCCTGCTGTTACTGATGCCCCCGAGGTGCCTACCTCTACGGTAACGCTCCCTGCTGAGGTCACTACCATTTAATATGATGAGTTAGGATGGGGCCCCAAGGGGGGGGAGGGGGTTCGGCGTAAGGTGGAGTTGGAGTTTTGAGGTGATATGCGTTGAAGGGGTTGTCACAGGGAGCTTGATTTGTTGATAGTATTGTACATTTGGTGCCCGACTCGGCCGGCGTTCAAGTTTGTGTCCCGGGGGATCAATATTTGCGGCGTAGTCGGCGGTTCGTTTTCTAACGCCTATATCAAGTTCAATGTTAATCACAAATGCCCCATATACATTCTTCGCTCGATCACACACAAGACACTTATGAGAGATGACATACTCCACGCTTGAATGGCGAGTTGACATCGCGCCTTCTCATGGCACTAGCGGCGGGCCACAGACGAAGGTTTAGCGAATGTCATGGGGAACGAGGAGCCCGACCGATAAACCGCAGTCAGTTCCACTCCATATATAGCTTTAAAGATTAATAAATACAGAGGGCTCGTTGGATGTGGCTAGATAAACAAGGATGGGGATCGGGTGGCAGTAAGTTGGGACGAAAAGAAACATGGAAAAAGTATTGAAAATAATAAAATGGAAACGCCCTAGCCAGCGAAAAAGAGGAGTGTGGTCATTTCACCAGCCCCGGCGCCGTGTCTTGCTGCCGAGGGGGGAATCGACGGCTCACACTCTTACCACTGCACCAGTTCTGGTCTGCTGTGGGATCTGTCGAAAACAAGTCACCACATTGGACTTATATCCCCTCCTCGGTCGGCCGAACCTCCGCGATAGTACCTGTGACAGTTTACGGTGTAATGTTGACACGCGTTACAACGTGGTTTTTGCACACTACTCCTACATCCTCCATCATATTACAAACACATCTAATAATACTCTTGGGACCGCCGCCCCGACGACTCCCGATCCCAGTCCGGCATCTTCACCAAACGCCCCCTCTTCGTCGCCACCACCCACCTCGGCACCATCTTCTGGAGAGACAGCATACACTCCCACACCCCAACCGTCGGCTGCCCCAGCGCCGCCGCCGAGCGCTGCGCCCCAGGAAACGCGCTCCCCGCGCCAAACAGCCCCAGCACTTTGTCTCTGCTCGCCCCATTCGGATAAAACGACCCCGCCGACGCGTTAAACACCAAATTCTTCGGCTTGCCTATCGGGCCCCCCAGCACGCCCAACCCAGGCCTGACCTCAGGCAACCGGGTCCGCCGGAACCCCGCGTCCTGCACCACATAGTCGACGCCCTCCAAATCCTTCTTAATCGCCTCCCCCTCCCGCACCTCCCTCTCCATCTCGCGAATCCCCTTCTCCATAGGCGGTATCACAAACCGGGTGACAAACTCCCCAGCACCCGACTCCGCCAACCGATCCCCCGCCAACACCGTCTGCGCAAACCGCGCCGCCTCGCCCTGCAACCCAACAAACTCACCCCCCACTCCTCCCCCAACCCCATCCCCACCATTCCCACCGCGCGTAAACCACCTCACCTTCACCAACGGCCGCACCCCCCCCCTCACCAACCCCACCAAATTCCGCAGCACCAGCACCGCCGCATGGCCCTCCCCCACCACCGCGATCGTCCGCGGCTCATCAGCCGGCAGCAGCCGCGCCAGACGGGTCGGCGAGAGGCAGGTGTCGAGGGTGAGGCGGGAGATTGGCAGGGGCAGGTCGGTGGTGCGCGGGCGCGTGCCGACGCAGTAGACGAGTAAGGGGGCGGTGTGTTGTTGGTGTTGGGAGTAAGGGGAGGGGGGGTGGAAGGGGGTGGGGGGGAGGCTGCCGATGTCGTGGTTGGGGGTGAGGGTTGTTTGCCAGTGGCGGGTCTGTAGTAGGGGGGGAGGGGGGTGTGGGTTAGTGGGTGGGTGAGTGAGTGGGTGGGTGAGTGAGTGGATGGGTGAGTGAGTGGGTGGGTGAGTGAGAGAGTGAGGGGGGGGAGTGTGGGGGTTGGTGTGAGTGTGGGGGTTGGTGTTGGTTAAAAAGGGGGCGTGGAGAGACTCACCTTGGGGTTGCGCACTGAGTGCGTGACGGTGCCTAGCACGGGCTGGACGCGCGGGTGCTGGATCAAACCGTCCGAGATGAGCGTGAGCATGTCGGCTGCGTGTTTGAGCGGGCAGGTCAGCTCGGGATCGAGGTCCCGCAGTGCGTCGAGGGCGTTGGGTTTCGGGGCTGCGTCGCAGATGTCCCGGAATGTAGTGAGTGCTTGAGCATATTGTAGAAAGTCACCCGCCGGGGAGTAACTAAGAAGGTTGTTAGTGACCAAACTGAGTCAGCAAGATGGATACACTTGACTCAAACACACCTCGGTATCTCACGGTAGAGCTGACCAATGCTACCGCCGTCGAATGACCGGTCGATCCACACTATCCTGCCGCGCGGTATGGCTTCGAGGAGGTTGCCGACGACGGCAATGCCGGCAGCTCCACCACCGACGACGATGGCATCGGCGTTGGCATTGCGTGATGCATCTGTTGCACCGTGGTTCCGTCGGACGAGCCAAACGGGGAAAGGAGAGTAAAGGCTGTTTAGTAAGCTTGGTGAGATGGGTGAGTTGGGTCTAAGACTGCCACCTCGGAGGTGGCTGCAGCATCGTCTTATAAGCGGTCGCATTTCGGGTTATGAGTTTGGGGGAGTCAGAAGGGGAAAGGCGCAAGGTTTTGTCAATTAACTTCGGCTTAACCCACTTGTTGAGCCCTCCTATTGGCTGCTAGGAACCGTTGGAATTTTGCCCCACATCTGGTGAGTTCTCGAGAGTCTTGAGCTTGAGCTCATTCTCTAGTTGAGGGAATCGTAATTTGAATCCTGCTATCGACCATTCCATCACTGATCTACTAAATAATACCGTATATGGATGTGCGTAGAGGTCTGATAGATTCTCGCTGGTTTATCAGTTACCAAGCATTTTACTTGGTTGCCCATCGGTTTTCAATATGGCAATGTATCAACCTTTCCGTTCACTCGTTCCGTTGTGACGAACCTACTTTAGGATCCTATCCTGTTAGGGTTCAGCTTCGTTGAAGGTAATCTCTCGAGGATGCTTAGGTTCGGTGCAGCCAAAGGGTGCACAACAATAGACTTGTCTCAACAGTAGGCTTGTGAGCTTGTAGCGAACTGTAGTTGTGATTGCTAACTGGAGAACTCCCAGAGCTTCCCAGGACGAGTGACTATATACTCGTCTACTTCCATGGTGCTCAGTGTGCTCAGTCTCCCCAGATACTGATCACACTGATCACTTAGACCAGTTCGCGCTTCCTGATTGGTGACCCGATTGTGGTGCTCAGTGTGCTCAGTCTTCTTAGCGGCTGAGCTCACTGATCACCCTTCCGTCCTCCGGATTGGTCCGCTGAATGACTGGCTCGGGGCATCCCGCGCCCCCGAGGTTCCACCTGTTGGCATATTCGTGACATTCGTCCTGTTAAGCGTTTTATATCTCCTGTCTTCTCTTTGCTTGCTTAAGGTACCTTACCTTTCCCTGATTTTGATTTACCTCTTTTTTTCTTTGCCGCTCGATTTCCCCCCCTTCCTCCCATCACAGCCCCTTCTTATGATCATAATTTATCCTCACGATCAACACATGCCAAGCCTTTAGGATAACCAACAGATGTGTCTGCGCAAAAGAACGCCCCATGTCATGGAATCGCTCGAGTTGTGGGTGGGTCGCTGCATATCCTACCACCTGCGGCGAGAAACACCGGGGGCGAGGGGTAAAAATTGGGCACACTGATTGGTGCTTAGGTGCTCTCCAGCGGCAGTTGATCAGGATCTTCATATCACCTTCAAAAGACATCAATATCTTTTTGTTTCATAATCGATCCACGCCCGCCATGGTCTCCAGTACATTCACAACCAGCACCCTCAGCCAAACCCAACCCGAGGAACAGGGTTCTGGCGACAGACCAAACCATACTAAGCCGAGTGACATCACCCAAGAGCCCCAAGAAGACAAAAACAGCAGCAGCACCGGCAACGAAACCGAAACAACCCCCCAAACCCTCACCAAACCCCAACCCACCCCCACAACCCCCGCCTCCACCACCCTCATCCTCACCGTCTACATCTTCCGCGGCGAGCCCACCGACACCTACAACCACCGGCACGCCCTCCTCTACCTCACCTCCCCCACCCTGCCCCACTACCACGAGACCATCCACACCCAGCGCGACGAGGCCACCGACCTGTGGGTGGTGGACCGGCTGCACGAGCGCGTGGCGTGGTTCGAGGCGCGCGCCTACGTCGGCCACGTCAGCGCGGGGGCGCTGCAGGTGCCGGTAGGGTGCGAGATGGAGCCGGTGGAGGCGATCGCGGGTGTGCCGGCGGGGGCGCGCCCGCCGGATTGGAATTGTCAGAATTTTTTGTATGAGGGCTTTCAGGTGCTGGTGGATCGCGGGTGGCGGACGCAGGAGTGGTGGGATGAGGTGGTGGGTGAGATGATGGATCGGTTGTTGGATGCGACGGTTGTTTGAAAAGGGGGTTGGGGGGGGTGGGGGGGGTGGGCGGTCTGATGGTTATGGGTGTTATCGTGTTGGGGGTTTATTTGGGGAGGGTTGGGCTGCTCGCTATTGGGGGATTCCGAAGATCAACTGAAGTTGCTTGAGCGTCTGGCCTGGGATGGATTCCATGGTGGTGCGGTCCTAGCCGCTGCTGATCATTCTGGACATCGGGCCGACAGTGTGTTTGTCTTGATGAAACGGGGCTTCGTTGGGGTTACGACGATGCGCGCCCGTGCCCCAATGATACATACCTACTGGAGATCGGTGTCTCCGTGGCGCGCGACGTGGTTATTGCCGCAGTGATGGATGATATTCCCTCCGGAGTGCAGTGTTTAGTAGAAGTGAACGATTTAATCCCCTTTTCGTATTGAAAACGCACCCTGGCTCGGCGGGAATGGAAACATTTGGAAAGTAGCCCAAACATATCGACACATCGAGAACGGTGTCTGTGTTGATCTTTGTCCTGGACAAGCATCCTCCAAGAGCTAGTACTGCCGACAATACAAAACCTCGTTCAGAAACACTAATTACACATGATGAAAGCCCTCAACTAAGTGCCCGTTGATCTTTCGCTACACGTGCTTTCACTTCCTCAAGCACCTGGCGAAGAGGCTCATCCAGGTTTTGGTGAAACGGGCGGTTGAGAAACTCCTCAGATGGCGGCCGGAATCTGGGGGACCCATCCACCTGTCGACCAACCATCTGGCAGCAGGGAAAAAGGGATCGTCCTCCACCACCCAGCTCTGTGGAATCCATTAGCTGTACTCGCTCCCGTAGGCAAACTCTGAGCCAAACCAATAGCGTTTGATGATCGAGGGGGGCAACCCTTTCCCGTGGCCTGTTTTGGCGATCCTCTGACGGCCGGCCTCACAGAGGTGGAGCACGTATGCGAGGTTGAAGTCAATGATGGTGACGCGCGGCGGCACGTTAGAACGCCCCGAGCGAGAGATGATCACATTCCGAGGCTCCACGTCGCCGTGTATCACGCCTCCGTACCACTGGATGTCGGACTCGGCCTCGGCAATGCGTGCCATAATGTCGAGACGCTCCCGTTCCGGCGGCAAACGGCTGTAATCGAGGCTGGGGGATTGCGCCGGTCCCGTGTCAGGGTCCGGGTTGCTCCGGGTTGCTCCCTTAGCATGCAAGATCATGTCTAGCATGCACTCGCCAGGAACGTCCTCCATCAGGACCATGCGCACCCACCGGCGCCGGCCATGGGTGCCGGTTGGGAGAGGGAAGGTCCAGGAACCGAAATATCGCGGGACGATGGAGCCTTGAAATCGCGCGGGGATGCTTTCGTATGCAGCCGCCTCTCGGCTGTAATGCATGTCGGCCAAGTACATGCAGTCGCAACCACTCTCGCCGGGCTCGGCCAACGCGTATTGGAACCCATCGTAGATCTTGGCAATGTATATGGTTGATCTCTCCGAGTTGAGGGAACAGCGGACAACAACCGGGCCGCCGCCCTCATCTTTCGGCTTGTGGCTGACCGTTTCGAGGATGGTCAACACCTGCGATGGCTGTGCCCCGGCGTCGGCCGTTGGAGTTGGATCGAGGGGAGGGTGTGAGATGACGAAGCCCATGTGGTCCACATGGTCCCCAAATTCATCCTGTACCAGGCCGCAAACTGGATCCCTCACGGGGTGCGTGGTTTCGTAACGTGGACCGAATGGCGGAGGCGGTGCGTGGGCCTTGATCACGAAGGTGCTGCCTGGCTCGTAGGGAAAGGGGGGTACGACGGTTGCCGCTCTCGTAGCCATTTTCAAACGTACCCCTTGTTTCTCGAAGTTCGTGGTAGGGGGGTGTGTTGGTCGCGGACGCAACTTAATCGAGGGAAAAGGGGGTGATGCGTGGGCTAGTGTCGAATCGATTAAGTTTTGGTTGGATGTCGACCGCTGACACAATGTCACAAACTCGGCAACCGAAACCTTTCGGACTTCATGTAAATAGGCCAAATGGTTCGTTCCAACGAGCGGCCCTGGGGGACACGTAGCGGTGTTCGTTCGTCTTGTACGGTGAAGTTGTACATGTACCATGCATGTACAAGTCCTTGTTTTCCTTCACGTGTTGAAAGCTTGAAGCCCTGGCAGACTTGCTTGGCAACAGGGCTGCCCCGCCAACCACCCGCTTGAAGCTCATTCAGTATATATGCAGTTGCTAGGTTGCTAAGAAACGAGACATGTGCAGGGATCCTAGAGCAAACGGCAACCTCAATACCATCGACTATTGCCTTGCTACAAGCAAAAGGCAACACTCACAGAGGAAAAGTACGCCTAACAACGCAGTAAACGGTGGCCGTGCGGCAACCTCGAGATCAGTGATGTGGAGGCGTCGAGCTTACCCAGGGCAAATATTTGAAAGAGAAAGTAGGTACTCACTTAGCCAGGTACTGGCGGCCAGTTTTATTTCGTGGCGGCCCGTTCTAAGATTCGCCTGACTGAAGGCAATTAAGTAATTCTACCTGATTGTCCCATCAGGCCTGGACATCATACATGACACTCCTGAGATTACCAACCACGCAGCTGCCTTCGCGTTCTTGGGTCTGCGGGACCCTGTTCCATTCTCTCCACATCCCTATACCTGACAGCCCAAGATCGAGAGATGGCACCGAATGGATTCACTGCACGACTCGAAACGAAGAATAGCTCATTATTTGTAATCCTCACGCGGTGGCGAGAGCACAACAACCCCATCTACAGGTATGTACCAACGAGGCCATTATCAATTACCAACCCCCCCTGTCTCCTCCGAACTATCCACCAAGCAGCCATACCAGACTAAAGTTCTAAACTAACCTACAAACACCGCAACCACCAACCCCACCAACCCCACGCCCACCGACACACCAACCCGTCCCCCACCAGCCGTCACCACAGCCGACGTCGCCGTCGTAGTCGCCGAAGCCGTTGGTGCTGCACCGCCGTCACCACCAGGCGGCGTCGTTGGTTCGGGCACGCCGTCAGGACAGTGCCAGTGATCGCCGTGCGGTTCACATTCACCACCGTCACCTCCATCACCTCCATCTCCTCCACCACCACCGCCCGGGGCATCTGTGGGCGAAGCGCCGGGGGGAGTGGTGGGTTCGGCGACGCCGGGAGGGCAGTGCCAATGATCGCCGTGAGGCTCACATTCGCCGCTGCCGCCCGGGGCATCGGTGGGGGAGGTGCCCGGGGGGGTGGTGGGTTCGGGGACACCATCGGGACAGTGCCAATGGTCGCCGTGCGGTTCGCACTCGTTGTTGCCGTTGCCGTTGCCGTTGCCGTTGCCGTTGCCGTTGCCGTTGCCGTTGCCGTTGCCGTTGCCGTTGCCGTTGCCGTTGCCGTTGCCGTTGCCGTTGCCGTTGCCGTTGCCGTTGCCGTTGCCGTTGCCGTTGCCGTTGCCGTTGCCGTTGCCGTTGCCGTTGCCGTTGCCGTTGCCGTTGCCGTTGCCGTTGCCGTTGCCGTTGCCGTTGCCGTTGCCGTTGCCGTTGCCGTTGCCGTTGCCGTTGCCGTTGCCGTTGCCGTCGCCGTCGCCGGGCTTGCTTGTTGTTGAGGGGGTGGGAGGAGGCGGGGTGCTGGGCTCGGGGACACCCGGCGGGCAGTGCCAGTGGTCACCGTGGGGCTCACATTCGCCGTCGGTAGGCGGGTTTGTTGTGGGCGTCGCTGAGGGGCTAGATGGTGGAGTAGTGGGCTCCGGAACGCCGGAAGGGCAATGCCAATGGTCGCCGTGAGGTTCACACTCACCAGTCGGGGGCGGTGAGGTGGTGGGTGTGTTGGCCGGAGGAGGGGTGGTAGGCTCAGGAACACCAGGGGGGCAGTGCCAATGATCGCCGTGAGGCTCGCACTCCCCGGCTGGCGACGATGAGGTTGTTGAGGCGGTTGTCGTCTCAGCCGGCGGAGGCGTGGTAGGCTCGGGAACCCCCTGAGGACAGTGCCAGTGGTCTCCATGGGGTTCGCATTCTCCCGCCGATGACTGTGTGCTTGACGGGTACGGCTCGCAGTGCCCTTGCAACATCTGTCAGCTTCTCTCGCGGTAACCCTCGTTAGGAACTCGGCTACGTACAGTGGTCGCCGTGCGGACTGCACAGAGAACCGGTTGGGGATGGGGGCAGAGTCGGCGTTGAGGACGACATGGGACACGTGGTGGTGGTGACGACTGAAGTGATGATGCTATAGCCCGCACTCTTGAGTGCTTCTGAGTCGTAATAACCGTAACCCGTGTACAGCTTCCCGGGGGAAACCTGGACGACCGAGGTGAAGAACGGGACCTTGGTTCCGGAGAAGGGGACGCCCGAAGTCGAGTAAAGGCTATTCATAGACGACACGAAAGAACCGAAGTCGGTAATGGCGGTTGGGATGCCATAGACCGTCGTGGTCGTCGGGCTGTTAAGTGGCCATGTGTTAGGGATGCCCAAGCAGACTTCAGTGCTCAATACTGGTCACTTACAAACAACTAGGCTGCACAGAGGGTGTAATACCCTGGGGCAAGCCCACGGCACGCCATGCCTGGAGCAGGACAAAAAGGAACGAGGGGTACACTACGGGCGCCATCTCTGCAGGATGGGTTCGGTCGTCTAAGTGATTCGATCAAGAAGCTGCGTGGACCTGCATCCGTGGGAGCACTGCAGGAGAAGGCGAGACCGTGGTTAAATGTGGGCAGACATGCGCACAAGGTCATCGGCCCTACCCCCGCGTGGCTCTCAACCCCTGGTTCTCGTGGCAAGCACCATGACACATGGTAGTGGTGATGTTGGAACTATTGATTTCCGGCATGCAGACACAGAGGTCCTCATCAACGCCACGGTGAGCCTTTCGGTCAAAGGGCTGCCCTCCCGCTGCCGTGCCAGACCAAAAACAAGAGCTGAAGGGCCATCAGGGTGCTCAACCTCCTTGGCGCGCGGGGCAAATTTTCTTTCGCGAGCGTGGCGTAGCATTCTAACAACAACTGGCAAGTGGTGAACGGGAGATGACTGACATACTAGGTAGGCCTTTATTCTCAACATGGCTTATGGACCGGTTTAGCGTGGGGGGGAAATCCCTCAAGCTTTCCTTGTCACCCCTTGGCAACAGAGACTTTTACACTCTCCATCGCGGGGGTTGAACTTTAGCGTGACCAGTTGGTTTAAAGTCATCAAGGTTCTCACCTTGGCATGATAGACAAGAGGGAACTTGGAGTTGGACCTGGACTTGGCATAAGCTTTTACTGTGACATTGCAGTGGCTCCGAGTCCTGCTTCAAGCTTCAGTCACGAAGCTTGAGAAGTCAGAACCAGAAGAACAGCGCCGGTAACGGGGCATAATGGTAGTTTGATTCGAGTATAAATAGGGGGAAGTCTCACGGGAAGAGCCGTGTCTTTATCCTCCAGTTCACAAGTTCAAGTTCTAGCAACAACACATCGATTCAACCCCTGCTCCAAAGTTCCAACATCTACACCATCCAGCCAACATGGTCTCATTCACCTTCCTCGTCACGGCCACGCTCGCCACTCTGACTGCCGCCTCCCCTGCCGCCAGAGCACTCAAGCCGCGCCAGAGCGACTGCCAGGGTGTTCGCGACGCCATTGCTGCCAACAACTGGCCCTGCAACGAAGTGGCTGCTCCCTCGTGCGAGTTCTGCTGTGAATCATGGCTGAACCTCGAGGGCGCTTTTGGCAACCCGCCCTGCCACGAGGACCACGGGGACTTTACGTGCCCTGCCGGCAGCGAGGGCTATCACTGCGCTGCCGACTCGAAGTGATGCTGACGATGGTAAGGATACCTTTATGAAGAAAACATGTGAGTTTTGGGAATGTCGCGGGAACCCCTGAAGTGAACATTTGGGTTGACAATCTCCAGTTCGGGCTCACTTTAGCCCCCTACTTTGAATGCCTCAAGAATAGTTAGGCTCCGGTGGAAACTAGTTCAACACAAGGCCACGGGATCTACATGTTTGGGAGACATTGGGGAATATCATCACCGAGTTTTGCAAATACATACTCAAAGCGCACAACTCAGCCCACAAGTTCCGCGTGATACCACATGCACTTTGTCTCGCTGTTCAAACCATCTCCGCATGCCTTCATGATACAGTACCGAATGTCAAATTTACCCCCAAGCAGCCACCGTTGTACACCCACTCATTGCGTTGCTGGACATATTATCAAACCAAGAAACTAGCAGGCCACCCAATCTCCCCACATCTACACCCTCCTCGCAACCCAAAACACCGCCTCATACGCATTCCTCGTCAACGCCCTCTCATCAAACCCATACACCGCCTCCACACCATAAACCCATTTCCCCGGCACCAGCCCCCCCGCAGCCTTACACTTCGCCCAACCCTCCCCCTTCCCACCCGCACCCTCCACAGGCACAGGCACCTCCACCAACTCAAACCCCACCGCCTCCGCCACCGCCACCACCTCATCCAACGCCAGCTGCACAAACGGCGCGGAACCATACAGCAGCGGCCCAAAATTCACCCACACCCCGCCCGGCCGCAGCACGCGCGCGATCGTCTCGAGGTAGGCCGCCAAATTGCGCGCCGTGTCGATGAAGAAGTGCGTGACGAGCGCGTCGTAGTGCCCGTCGTAGGTGGGGGATGGGAAGGCGGTGGTGAAGTCGCCTTCGATGAGCAGGGGGAGTGGTGAGTTGTGGTTGTTGTGGGGGGGGATGTGGACGTCGGGGATGGGGATGCCGCGGAGCATGGAGGCGGTGCTGCGGTGGTGGGACCAGGCGTCGATGAAGGGGTGGAGGGTGGTGGTGTTGGGGGCGGTGGTGGTGCCGGACTCGGAGGGGTGGGTGAGGAAGCGGTAGGCGAGGTTTTGGTAGGCGGACCATTCGTTGTTGGTTACGAGGAAGCCTAGGAGAGGGAGGGTGTTAGGATGAGGGGGGTGGGTTGGAGTCTGGTTTCTTACCTGGTAGTTGTGCTACTTCATGACCTAACCGTCCTAGGCCTGCGCCAGGCAGGAGGACCTTTACTTCTTGCTCGCCAGCGTCAGGAAACTGGTCCTTGAGGGCCTGCAGAATACACGGAAAGGCGGCATCTCGTTCGTGGGCGCCAGACGCTGCCCAGTCCCGGACGAAGTGCTTCAGGGCCTGCGACACGCTGACTCTCTCTGCGGGCCGACCAGCTTTTTTCATAGCCTTGACGTGCTTGTCTAGCTCTTGTTGGCTTACGCCGTAAAAGTCCATGGCGTTGTGCACGATATCGTCGCAGAGCTTCTGGTTCTTTTTGAGCAGCTCGGCAACGTCAGCAAACTTTTGGCTGTACTTCATCGTTCGCTCGAGGAGCTTTTGTTGAGTTAGCAAACTTCTTCTCAAACCTTGGGCCGAAAAAGGAGCAAACACACCGATTTCTGCTTCCTTGGGACGCGGCTGTACAAGCCTTTCAACCGGTTGAGTTCCGCTTGCTGGGTATCAGCGTAGGCGGAGAATCCCCGGAGTGCCTCAAGGAGGCGATGGCGCGCATGGTGTTCATTCCAGGTGCCGTGGCTTTTGCTTAGCCTCTGGAGCAGCTTCTCCTTTTCCTCGATGTGGCGTTGTATGTCTGGTTGTCTCGGTAGACGTTCATTCTTTGCGAGAACAACCTCGACTTCGTGGACTTCATAAACGAGATATTGCGGCTGGTTGTCGTCAACAATGGCCGTCGCACTTTTACGTCCAAAACACTCACATATGTAGCGTCAACCCCAACTAGCCCCGAATGGGATTGCGAATCTGTTTCATCACACAGAACACGACTGGCCGAGAGCCAGCAGAGAGCAACAAGGGTCGAAGCTGATAATCTCATGGTCAAGACTCCAGCTTAGGGAATGGTCACCGGTCACCGGACGGTTCAAAGAGTTGAAACTCTGCTACTGAGCGTTGTAAATGGTAATCTACGAAAGCTGAAAAGATGAGAGGCTGGAGTTCCCATGTCGGCGTGGGGGTTGAGAACCTTGATGACCGCCAACCCACCCAACAACCGAATATTGGGAGCAATGCATGTCTTGGCTCCGCCAGGATCGGACTCCCTGACACCTTGCTAGGATCCTGATTTGAATCAACTCTCGCCATCCCGGAATTCGAGTTCGGAGGTCTTCTTGAGTCTCAGTTTGAGACTTCTGAAAAGTGAGGCTAAAACAAGAGGCCCAAGAGACTGAGAGCCAGGGGTGAGGTGACCAATCGCAACCCCTGAACCCCTGAATAGAGGGCGACCACTTACACGCCGCCACACAATGTCGGGCGTCAATTGCCTTGTGGGACCAGAAAATTTGCCACGGAATATGTGTTGTTCCAATACGAAGCCTACAAGTTGAGGTAGAGTCATCATCCAGGTACGCATATGCCGGGGCGCAGGGCGGGGTCCTGGTATTTGTACCTGCAGCAAGGCATCACGCGACAACAACCATATTGATTTCATAACCTCCTCTATAACCGTTTCGAAACTCCCTTGCCCTTAGATTCTGAGTTTCAAACAGAACCCACTTGTTTCAACATCCTGTACGCCTACACCATGGGAAACGGTGTATCACGCGCAGCCTCGCCAGGCCCTAAGGGCTCAATGAAGGCGAATACATTAGCTCCCACGCCAGAGCCAACTCCGGATAAGGAGTCTTACCCAAGGACCTCGACATTGGAGATGACTCCACCGACAACATACCAGCCTCTCATGCCACCGCCCTCTGGGGACTCGAAACAACAGGATATCTCAAGCGGAATAACCCACATCAAACCAGCCACACCACCAGCATCCCCTGATCCACGAAGCCCAACATTATCCCCAACCCTTCTCGGCACGCCAACACCGAACACCTCGTTCTCAACACCATTCTCCTCATTCTCATTCAGCCACCCAAAACACAGCCGCCCCAGCATCCCCTGCTCCCGCTGCCACCGCCGCATCTCCCACCCGCAACCAAGCTCTCAACGCTCCAAGCCCCAAGCCCCCTCCCCACCCGCACAATGCGGCCACGCCCTCTGCCACCGCTGCCTGCGCACCGCCCTCGTCACCTCCCTCTCAACAGACCCCTTCACACCGGCAGGCTGTCCAGTCCGGATATCCCCCGCGCAACCCAACATCTCCAACCCGAATCCGACTTCAAACCCAAACCCGACCCAAAGCCCAACCCCAACCCCACCCCCAAACTCCGCAGCAACAACAACATGCAAAGCCCCCCTCCCCCTACCCACCCTCGGCGCCATCGCCACGCCCGCCGAGTTCCTCGCCTACCGCAACAAGCTGCGCGAGATGCGCACGCCGCCCGACCGCCGCCTGTACTGTCACGACCGGGAGGGGTGTGGCATGTTTCTGGGCGTGCAGAGTATCGTGGAAGGAGGGGTGATGGAAGGGGTTGTTGAGGGTGTACAGGAAGAGGCTGAGGGGGCGTCGCAAGGGTCGTCACAGGGGATGTCACAAGGGGTGGTGGGGGAGAGGGTTGGGAGGGTTCGGGTGGCGGCGGTGGTGTGTCCGCTTTGTGGGGGCAGGACGTGTAGTGGGTGTGGGGGGAGGGCGCATCGGTTTGGGGGTGGAGGGACGGGTAAGTTTCTTTTTCCTTTTCCTCTGTTTTATTCCTTTCTTTCGATGATGTATGTGTATGATGGGTGCATAGACTAATCAGAGCAGGGAGTCCAAAAGATAAGCTAGGGAGGAAGCGCAGGAGGGCAGGGGGGTTGAGGGCAGACAAGAGGAAAAAGGGGAGGCAAGTGGACAGAGCAGGGCCTTGTTGTCCAGCTGCGATATGAGACAAGGTGCTGGACTACCTAAGTTAATACCGCATGTGATACCTCTTATATAGAAGAATGTGTGAAATGATTGTTGCATTCAACCTGCCCCCTAACTCCCAACTCCGGGTACCTTAGTCTTATGTCGCTGTGGTCCGACATCGATTGCTAATGGTTCTTTTAGAGCCCGCCGGGGGACTCGGAACTGCCAGTGTTGCCATCAATACTCGTCCGCCTTCACCGTCACCATCACCGAGAACATCCCTCCCCCACTGTTCTTTTGCCTGATGCAATTTTTAGCGACAACCACCGTCTGAATGACTTGATTAGGTATTTATTGATTAATTACAGTCTCTCCACGGCCGGGAGTAATCACAAAAATATTGAGCGGAAAAACACGACCTACTTTACACAACTCCCTCAAATGTACAATCGCCCCAAGACGCAAGTAGCCATTCTGCAACAGGCACCGCAGCAGATATGGCCAACTATTCCCAGACTTCCTTGTATTCTGGCAGGCTCCATCCCTCAACACTCTCGCGGATATTGATCATGTCGGCAATGTTGAGCTTGAAGAAGGACGCAAACCCCGCCATCAAGTTCAAAATACCGATGCTGAATGCCGACCCAGTCATGGTCCACTGGGATTCCGCTCTCTCGGGGATACCCTCCTGTATCTTTTCCATGAATGGCCGGAACTTGTCCTCGTAGTTCTTGAGCGCTGCGGCGAGCCCATCCGCTTCGTTGGGCAAAGCGCCGCTCACGTACTTGCCGATCTCGCCCGCCAGAATATACGCTCCCACCATGGCCGAAGTCGTGCCCATCCCCGACATGGCCGTCGGACAGTACGCGGCGTCTCCGAGCAGGGTAATGTGGCCGGACGACCAGGACGGCAGCTTCACGAGGCCGAGGCGCTCGCAGTAGAAGTCATCGGCCGCCCACATCGCCTTGATAAAATCATCCGTCATCCACCCCGCCCCCTTGAAGATGCCTTCGAGGACCTCCTTCTCCCCCTTCATATCACCCCGCGGCACCTTGTCGATCCCTTCCGGCCCCGACTTGCACGAAAACAAAACCTGGATCTCGTCCAGGCTGTGCCGCCGGGTCATGATGCCGCGGTGCTTGGCAGTCAGGTAGGAAGTAGCCAAGAACTCCTCCCCCTCCTTCATCGGCAGCCGCATGGTGAAGTACGCAATAACCAACCCCGGTATCCGCTGCATCGGGTCCGGCGCGCCAGGCCCGAGCATCACCTTCCGCGTGCGTGACCACTGCCCATCCGCCCCAACCACCAAATCAAACCTCTCCGTCCTACCATCCTCAAACCGCACATCCACCTTCCCCCCCTCCACCTGCTCCAACCCCTCCACCGACGTACCATACACATACTCCGGCTTCTTCTCCCCCACCCCCTGCGCCGCATCATACAACAACCGACACATATCCCCGCGCATCATCTCATACTCGGACGTCAAGCTCTGCTTTTTCCCACTGCCCGGCTTATTCGCGGGGAAATACGCGCGGCGCCGGCCCGACTTGTCCACCATCTGCATGCCCTGCTCGGGCGCCGCCTTGGCGCGGAACCCGGCCTCGAGGCCCATGCGCCGGAGCACGTCGATGCCGCACCCGCGCAGGTCGAGCTGCAGGCCGGTGGCGCGCAGGGAGGGGAAGCGCTCGACGACGGTGATGTCGTGGCCTTGTTTGGCCAGCCAGAAGGCGAGGGCGTTGCCGGCGATGCCGCCGCCGCTGATGAGGACGCGGAGGGTGGTGGTTGGGGGGGGCATGGTGTGGTGGTGGTGGTGGTGAGGGATGGTGTTGGTGGTGTTGGTGGTCGGGTGTTAGTGGTGTTGGTATGTTTGTTGTGTCAACTTGTGTGTCGGTTTCTGGGGTTGAGCCGTTGGCTTCAGCCTTCCAGCACCTTGGTAGGTAACTTCGGAGGGAGGTAGGGACTAATTAGGGAGAGTAATTGGGGAGAGTAACTGAGAAGGTCCAGAGACTATGTTTAGGCCGGAGTTATCGGAAGTACGACTCTGCCTTCAACTTCCAGGAGAAAAGGGAGCCTATAAGATGGAGTACGAGAGAGAGGGGGGTACGGAGTGGTCACACCAATATACGGAGATTCCGGTTTTAGGTAAGTGAGACATCAGGCCGGTTGTACGCCGTGGTAGTCATGCAAACGCGTCCCAATAACACCAGTTACATCACTGCTCACTAGATCGCCGATTTTACCGATCGACGGTCCGACCACTTCCTATTCCAGAAGTTCCGGTGGCGCTCCTTGAGCCCATGTCTCGGCCGAGACAGGGATGAGACGGACATAAGGACGGGAAATTCATTGTTCTCGGGTATCACAACAACCAACCTCGCATGAAGAGGGGGGGAATTCAACCAAAAATGCCGAACTACCAAAAACAAATCGAGCCCGATCCGACAATCCTCGGAAACTAGATCGGTGAATTGAGTCATTGACCGACGAGACCCTGACCCTGATCCATCACCCATTGTCCATCGTCCACGTATTACACGGGACATCAACCCACTTGGACCACCTCTTCTACGTTGCTTCGATGGAACCTAGCCATGGACCTACAGGGGCCACGCGGCCCTCAGGCCCTACGGCTGTCCGACGTCGACGAAGGCCGGCCCTCTCTTGTCAAGAGTGTCGTCGTCGCAAGATCAGATGCGACCACAACAACCCTTGCGCAAATTGCATCCGTCATAAAACCAAGTGTTCCTACAGTCCTTTCACCTACTATGAGCCAGGCCCAACTGCAAGCGTCCGCTCGGGCGAGAGCTCCGGAACCCGAAGTACTCGGCCGACGAGTGCGAGCCCACCACCGGCAGCAGTCCGCCTTGCTCCTCCGACACCACTGTCAGGGGCACAGAGTCTAGGTCAGACAGCCAACATTACACCAGTGGCCCAGGATGCTTCTTTTCTCGTTCCAGTCCAGTCTAACCCCCAAGACGCGGAGCTGCCATTGTCAAATCAAGGAGGCGAGCAGCGCTCGAATCAAAAGGAGCCTAGCTTCAATGATGTCTTGAACCGCATAGAAAAGCTCGAGTCATCCCTGACCGCCCGGAAGCCAACATGGACCGAGAACCCTCCTGCCCTCAATGGGCTAGGCGCGCCTAACACAGAGCGTCGCCAACAGACACAGGAATGGCAGTCCGTTCTCAACAAGCCGCGGGACTGGGGACGCTCTCGCTGGGTTGGCGATACCACCGAGTTCGCTGTCGTCATGGGCTGCTACTCGGAGATCGTGGGAAAGGCTAGCAACAATCCCGCCTTCCAGACTCCTGAAGCCTCGGCGCTGATTACCCAGGCTGGCGATGCCCTTCGGGGGTGCAAGAACCGGGCCAAGAGTATCAAGATCGCCCGGCCGACTAGAGGTCTGCCGCCTCCTTATGCTTGCCTGGTGCCACCTTCGCTCGAGGTATCAACCCAGATGGCCGAGCTCTATTTTGCATCCTTTGAATCCACGTACGCACCTGACCAGACCCGAGCTACCCTACTTAGCCATGGTAGGCGAGATATTGACCTCGCAGTTTAGACATCGAATCCTCCACATTCCCACCTTTTGGGCCGAGTTCCATGAATATTGGGACAATCCGGACAGCGTCACCGAAGACGCTCGCCACAGAATCCTCCTCGTCATTGGCCTAGGATCCAGCGTCTACGACCACGGCGACATAGCCGTCGCCCATCGTAACACCGAGTTGGTCCACCAGTGGATTTACGCTGCTGAGACGTGGATATCCGGGCCGTTGGAGAAAGACCGGCTCGACGTCAAGGTGCTGCAGATCCACTGTCTGGCCGTGTTGGCCCGTCAGATCTTCTCTCTCGGCGGAGACACGGTATGGGTGTCAATGGGCTCGCTCCTCCATGGAGCCATGCAAATCGGCCTCCACCGCGACCCCAAGCACCTCCCAACCATGTCACTGCTGCAGGCTGAGCTCCGCCGGCGTCTGTGGGCAACCATCCTAGATCTTATTGTCCAGTCCTCCTTGGACGCGTGGATGCCGCCGCGCCTCTCGCTCGAGGAGTTCGACACGGAGCTCCCGTCCAATGTGAATGACGAGGAGATGGACGAGACAACCACCACGCTCCCGCTGCACCCGAAGGAGAAATTCACCTCGACCTCCCTTCAGATCGCTCTCCTCGCCTCACTCCCCACGCGCCTCGGGATCGTACAGTTCCTCAACAACCTGAACTCGGACCGGTCCTACCACCGCGCGCTGGCCCTGACGGCAGAGCTAACCTCGGCCATCAGCGCCAACAGCACGCTCTTCGCCCCCAACAGCAGCAGCAGCAACGAACCCGGCAGCAACGTGTTCCACCGCAACCTCATCGATTTCCTCACGCGGCGCTTTCTCATCCCGCTGCACTTTCCGTTCAGCCACCAAGCGCGCGTAAACCCGCTGTTCCACTACTCGCTCAAGGTCAGCCTCGACACGGCCCTGGCGCTGGTCTCGCACCAGCAGGAGGAGGACAACGACCGGTTCCAAAATCTGCTGTGTATTGCGGGGGGCATGTTCCGGGACGGGATCCGGTACGCGACGTCGGCGATTAGTTTGGAGTTGCTTGCGCGTGAGTGTTTTCCTCCCTTCTACCCCAGTCATACGACTTCACTTGCATGGGGCCCCATCCTGATCCTCATATCATCTCTCACTTCCCTCGCCCACACCACACCATGCCACCCCAACGCAACCCATCCCCAATCCCCACCCAAATCCCACCCTCCTTCCCACGTCCACAACACCCCCAAGTAATCCACCATCTAACCCCCCCCCCTTTTTTCCAACACAGACGTCGAAACCCAACTCCGCGACGGCTCCCTCCCCCTCACCTCGCACACCCGCACCACCCTCACCACCGTAATCAGCACCATCGCCTCCCTCGCCGAATCGCGCATCCGCCGCGGCGAGACCAACGTCAAGGTGCACATGTTCCTGCGCATGGTGCTGGCGCAGGTCGGCGCCGTGGAAGAAGCCACGCGCCAGGACGGCGCGGCGGCTGGGGCGCGCGACGTGGCGGTGGCGGTGGCGGTGGCGCGCGCGGCGAGGGATAGTTTGCGGTTTTCGGAGGCGCTGTTGGGGTCGCCTTCGCTGGGGGGGGTGGACTCGGGTGAGGGGGTGGGGGGTGGTGAGGGTGGGATGGGGGATGGGGGGAGGGGGAAGGGGGGGTTGGTGGTGGAGGAGTCGCCGGGGGATGAGGGGGGGTTTGGAGGGCTGGGGATGGAGGGGATGCAGGGGTTTGATTTTGATGGGTTTGGGGAGGAGTTTGCGTGGGAGAGTTTCTTTCCGGACGGGCGGTTTAGCTGAAGGGACTGCGGGTGCCATTGATGGATGGTATGTGTATGTGTATGTGTATTTACTAATACCCCGCGGGGCGCCACTCGTAGTACTCTTCAATAAGGCTGATCGCGTCTGGCTCTGTCTCCCACTGTATCGACACAAGGTCCTTCACCCCCAACTCTACCAACCGACGCTCGTCCCACATGACGAAGCCCCAATCCTTGAGCGAGCTGGGTGTGTATTCCCCGTATAGGTTGGCGTAGATTCCGCCCCATAAGAGCACCCACGCCAAAGGGGGCCCATCCGGAGGCACGATGTCACCCCTGAATTCCATCGGGTCCCTCCTTTGTTGGGCCTCGTCCCGGGCATTGACCGCCGTCGACTCGTCACGTCGGCCGTTTTGTGTCACATTCCAAAAAACCTTCCTCAGAGGGGCGTCAACTTCATGGTGACCCGTGATACAGCGCCCAACTTTGTCGACGAGAGTTTCGTGGTCCTTGACTGCCAAAAGCCTGGCTAGCACCTCGAGGCCGCGAGAGGTGGTACCATCCATGTAATCTGCCACCGTCCGTGTCAGAATACCTGTTTATACTCCCTTCTTGCGGAACAATACAAAGACGCTTCACTTACCGTCCCATAAACCATCGATATCAAAGGAGTCCAAAGGGTTAAGCACTCCATCCCCCTGCCAGTATTTAGGATTTTCGTCGCTGAGGTCCCATTTGACTTCGAGAAAGATATCTTTATACCTGTCGCGCATGAAGAGATTGATACAGGCGATGGCCTCGGCTTCCCATGGATCGAATAGGCATAAGAACATTTCGTTGATCTTTTCTTCTTGAAATCCACCATAGCGGTTGCACCGATTTCGCCCGAACAGGTGGCAGAAGGTCTCGTATCGGTAAAGAGCACGGAAAATACGTATTTCCTCGCTCCTGCTCAAGGTGGGCTGCGAGGCTGGCGCTGCTTCGGAGTCGGCTTTCTTATTCGCGGCTCCCTGGCTGTTAGGAGATGTTCCTCTCGTGCGCGCCAGGTTCGCGAGGGCCCACGCGGCATACCGGCGACAGAGTGGCCTGATCACAGATACGTGGAAGGCGGCCACCCACCGACAAGAGCCGGGGTTAAGAGAACTCAGGTCCGGAGGTGGAGAGGGCCCTTCTATCCACGTGCGGTAGCCTGCGAGGAAGTCGGTGATCTTCTCGTCGGTGCGGACAGGGCGCATCATGCGAACGCGGGATTTCAGACAAGCATAGGCGTCGACAAAACAGCCGTCCAGCTCACGGGCCAGGCATGCCCGGAGGAGTGTGTCGCGGTTGCTTCTGTACTGGGCGTGCATTGTCGGCGAGGCCCGGACGAGCGACCGCAGTGTCGGTAAGTCCGGGGTGTGCAGGAGGATGTTGTCTCTCAGTTCAGCAGGCAGGTTCTCAAACAATGAAAAAGGAGAATCGTAGGGGAGGTGCCGCCCTTTTTGCTGTCCGACCACGGCATTCCCCAAAGTGGAATCCTGGATGCTCAATTCCTGAATCGAGGGGCTAGCGGCAGCATCACCGCGATCAATTCCCGACGGCGGCATGTTGCTTGGCCAAGGGAAACACTCAACTTAACTACCAGGGCGATGCAAGTAATTCGACCCCAATTTCAATGTAGCTATGCAAAAATGAGACAGTGTTATGGAAACAAAGAGCCGTGCCCCAGGGAGAATGGCCTGTGGCGCAAGGAGAAGCAATGGTGATAATGATGGTTGAGGTGAGAACGGGAAAAGCCTTGGGGGAAGTGCTTGGCTCAGGGCTGTTGGTGCCTTCCAGCCAGGGCTGCATTGCCCACACACGGGGCACAGACCACCTTGGATACAGTACAGCCAGGAAGGTGCTTGCCTAGGTAGGTAGGTACTCGTGCAGGTATGGTATACCCACATGCCCTGGTTGAACATCAAGAAGACAAGAACCTAACCAACTTCGTACTGTGCACCTTAGGTACCCGTCTGCAGCGTGACATGCGTCCATATATGCGACATTGAAGAGAGTGATACAACGCATTGATGCCCATGCTAACCCTACGTCGCCGACGCATCGATGATGATCGTCGTGATCGATCAGACAAGGCGATTCCGGGACTCCGTCTATCAAGGGATCGAAAACACAAAGGCTGGGCGGTGACCGTGCCGTTGTCAATACAAGACAGCTTTGCGAGCCCGCTTTGATTGTCTTGGCCCGCTGGGGGACGTAGAGCCACATGAAATGATGTAACCCTCATCCAGCAGGTAAGAAAGCGTCTCCGACAAACCTGATGTCGTGAAGAGAACCTTGCAAATTCTGCTTTGATGTGTGGAAGCGGGACCTGATACGCGTGCAAAGCACTGAACAAGGTCCACCAATGCTTCGGCAGTGGAGTGCTCGAACTCATCTTCTACAACATTGAGGCCGTGGATGACGAATAGCATCAGTGGCAGACGCACAGCCTCCACCAAATTCTCAAAAACACTGAGCGCTTCTTTCCAGGTGCGTAGCGTTCCGTCAAGTGCAGAGAACCTTGCGGCGTCGAAAGCAGCAGCGGTCTTGGGATCACCGACGGGCAGAAGGTTGACGAGCTGCCGAATCAAGGCGTAAATCAGGGCCGAGAGCTCGATCGACTCGCGCGTCCTTGCCGCCGGCGGCTCATTGGCAGACAGTTCGCAGAAGTACGAAACTACGGGGACCCCGGCTGCTTGGGCAAGCGACATGTATCCCGACGTCCACTGCCGAAGGGGATCTGCGCCTTGGAAATAATACTGGCCATGAGCATAAAGAAGTCGTGAGTCCATTGCGGCCGTGAAGGCTTCTAGTCCATCCACGAACGAGGCATCCGCAAGCCAAGGACTTGTTAACGTGTCCAGGTGGGGATGGACATGCTCCCAGGTGAAGTAGTCCTCGAGATGACGGGACTCAAAGCTGATGTCGATGTCCGATGCCGGATCCGGTTCCGTACAGTCATCGAGGGCATGAAGGCCTTTACACTGCCTTGCTGAACCTTCCGGCTTAGAACCTTTACACTCGGTTAGTTTTGAATATTCATAAGTATTTGGCAAGGACACCGTAGCGATGCTGAGGCCGAGCTTACCATCATTGACAAGCTCAGGCGATAGCTGGGCTGCTCTCTCAACACTTGCGGAAGCTTGCTGTTCCAGAAGGTTGCATATTCCGCCGCCAGACATCCCCTTTCGTATAGTTTCGTGATAAGCGTCCATGAATCCGAGTATGCATTCCTTCACTTCCTCTTTGGTCTTTTCCATCTGGCAGCGAACGACATTTCGAATCAGCTCGGCGTTTGCGGCATCGCGAAGCCTCGATAGCCTTTCGTCTTCCGTGTGCTTGAGCAGATAGCCGCTGATCTCCTCCACGCGAAGCTTGGTAACTCTAACGTCGGCTGAGACGTGAAGCTGGATCTGTCGCGAAAGCAAGTTTGAGACCTGCTTGGCCTGTACTAACTCTTCATCGAACAAAGGCTGGGCATGCTCGTTGAAGCTCTTCAAAAATCTTGTCCGGCTGCGGTCGGTGTACCATGTCATTACTTTGATAAGATACGAAAAGATATGCGTATAGAGGCGCATGGTGAGCTGTTGAAGGGCCGGTGTCTCGTATACATGACTCAGGTCATTGAGGCTCACGGCGTCGTTGATCTCGACCATCCCCCTGACGAAGGATTCCGAGATGTTGATATAGTTTGCAGCGGCCTGTGTGTGTTTCCCACGTTAGCTGCCGGATGCTTTGACGCTATCTTTCGGGTGGGAGTCCATGCCTTGATGATCATCGAAACCGAGCCGTAAACAAGAGAGACGTACTCGCTCTCCGAGGGAAGCATCTTGAGGACCGTAGCGTGGTTGTTCAAGCCGTTGCACATCTTACGAAGCAACACCTTAACCCGTCCGGCGCGAGAGTCTTTGGTCTTCACCTCCCAGAGAGATTGAGCCTCAGCAACAGCTGCCGTTACGTCGTCCCAGCAGGTTACCAGCTGGTTACTCTTGTTCCCGAGAACTAAATCTCTGAATTTGTTCATCGACTCTAGGAGCTTCCTCTTTGCTTTGTCGAAGATCCTGGCATCGTCGGATCTAAAGAATAGCAGGGCGTTGGTTCGCTTTCCAAGCATGAGTCTAGTGCCCGGGACAGCTCACCTTGTCGCGTTGAACTTCTCTTCGATGCGTTCGATGTCCCTCCGCCTCTCTACCACTCGCCTGTCCCTTTCTGCCAGGAAGTCTGAACGAAGTTGTTCATACTCTGCTGTGTCTGTATCGGTGCGTTCTCGCGCCTCCACTTCCCAGGAGAAGCGCTGGACCAGAGCACCCGGCTCCGGGTCGATGAAGCCAGCAGCCATTATGCGGACACTGCCATTATTGTCATGTTCCGCGTAATAGCAAAGAGCAGTTGAAGCGTAAAAGCTGTTGGTAAGGCTCGAGATGGATCCGGGAACAGGAAGGATACCTTGGAACGACGCCCAGCTGCAGCCAGTCCAGACACAGCCAGGTCGGTGGTGGCACTGCTGCATACCTACATGCAGGATCCCGTCTAGCATCAGTAGCATCCAATGGGCAATGGACACAACTCCATTAAACTGCAGCAGCATCCAATTAGAATTGAACGCTGCCTCATGAGCGCACACACTATATCCAGCCGCATATTCCGAGCGATTCTTAGTCCAATCGTGAGCGACGGCGGCGTGGGCAGCTTGTGCTCACTTGATGCTCCTCAATCAGCAAGCAACCAGCGCTAATCCCAGTTCTCTGCTCGTTGTTCCAGCACGTAGTACAAGTCAGCCGCCGCACCCTGAACTGAGCAGCCAGCCTGGTCAAGCTCTATAGGTACCTACGGTTCTCAACCTCCGAGTCTCCGGCGGTCTTCCAGTCTTCCAATGGCACCGAGGTAAAGTTGCGACTTCGACATCACCGTCGTCGCCGACTTCAGAGCACCAACTAAAATCAACGACTATTAGCACCCAACGATGCCAGGGTTAGAGGGAGGCGCATCCGCGACGGTGGCCGTTTTGGCTGTTGATGAAGGCCTCGGCGGCGTGAACCTTGGCCTTGTTAGCGCAGAAGCCCAGACACTCCCTGGAAAGCATCATAACATCGAGACAACGTCTACGGAACTCGCACATAGCTCACCTGAGCCCTCCATCATCTCGAAGCTTGCCACGCTGCCCGAGCCGGAGTTGGTGCGCTACAGAATAGAGTACGCCGGCCGGGAGTCTGGTTCCGTGTTCGTTGACGGCAGACGCGCGCCGCTTGATGCGTCGAAGGAGCACCCGATTTTCGAGTACGTCGACGTCCGGCTGTCCAGCAAGGACACGGTAGACGCGAGCACAAAAGAAGAAGACATCTCCAAGACCGACAATGGCAAAGGACATGCGTACATCAACATCCTCTCACCTGCCGTCGCCGAGGCTTTGCGGTGTGTCGTCGACTATTTTCCAGATCTTGACTTCTCCGAGAACATCATCAAGATCCCCGAACCTTACTCGGTATTCGTATTTTTCGAAAAGGAGCTGACGGAATACCGGGAACGGGGTGGCAAAGCTTGCCCAAGTCGAGTCGTCCACCTGCCCTAATCGATGGGCAGCCAAACACATCGCCATCGTCCAGGACTTTGTTAGAGAGGCGACCCAAAAAGCGGTGGATGCCGAGAGAGCCCGCCATGCTAGGGGCTACGCCACGTTCGACATGCTGTGGCTTCTGTACAAGCCAGGGGCGGACGTCTACTACGACCCTTACGATTACGGCGAGCACGAGCCTTATGTTGTCTCGACCGTACAGTTCGAGCTTGTCAACGGCGCCACAGACTCCTACGAACTCTGGTTGTGGAAGATGGATGCCGACTCTACCTGGGTTGGTCCCCTGGAAGTTGACAGGGAGATACAACGTTTTGCCGGAGAGAAGCGGATCCCGGAGCTTAAAGCATTCCCGTGCGAGTACTTGCGGTTTGCTGATGACATCGATGAGGAAGAGGTCGCTGCCGTCAAACAGTACTTCGTAAATCGAGGAAAGAAGTGGTACGACCTACGACGGGGGGTCCGATGCTGTCACTTTGACGGCTTCACAAGCTCTTTCCCAAGGCGCGATGTAAGCATCGCTGGCAATCTGACCGGAGACCAAGACATCGTCGCTGACAGCCAGTTCCACAGTACAACAGTCTAGCTATGCTGGATCCGA
Source organism: Chaetomium tenue (assembly GCF_020726465.1). NCBI lineage: Eukaryota > Fungi > Ascomycota > Sordariomycetes > Sordariales > Chaetomiaceae > Chaetomium > Chaetomium tenue. Next base: position 1,822,998 of record NW_027117333.1, on the reverse strand, counting down.
TCCAGTTCACTAAGACGCAAAACGGGGAACGGAGAGAACTCAGTCAAGGCCTGAAGCAACCCTCAGGTCCACAGCAGATCTGCACTTGCGCAGCCTGCGATGAGACAATCTACCGGCACGCAGTGGCGCCCAAGTTCTCGGGTTATACCAAGGTCAATCCCCGCACCGTAGATTGTCTGACAGATCATCAGTATTTTCTGTGCGATTCGATGGTTGAGGCGTTTCTGTTCAAGGTTAGAACGTGGCGTAGGTTTGGCCGTTCCGAAGACGCGATGCCGCGATACCGAGGGGCCGGGTACTAACCAACTTCATCTCGCAGAGTACTTACACGTTGACGGGTTTCGGGAACCAACTTTTGACAGCGGACTCTTTGAGCGGCTGGTCCTCAAGAACACCACAAAGGAGTTCATCAAAAACCTTACCCAGATATACATCAGGCATAGGAGCGAAGGAGCCCCGCACGAAAAGAAGGGATTCAGGAAGGTCACTCAAGTCCATAAACCCCCACAAAGAAAGAAAACCGACGCAACATGGTCTGCGGACTTCATCGAGGGAAAAGGCGAGGGTCTGACAATCTTGCTTCATGGACGCCCCGGCGTGGGTAAGACCTACACTGCAGGTACGGCGAATCCTCCCAAACGCCACCGGGCATCACTGACCCGCGTAACCCGCGTAGAATGCATTGCCGACTTCACCGAACGTCCCTTACTCTCATTGACGTGCTCAGACATCGGAGTCAAGCCCGAGAATATTGAAGCCAACCTGCTCAGCTGGTTCAAGGCGGCAGAGAACTGGGGCGCGATCATGCTCATCGATGAAGCCGACATCTATATGGAGCAGAGACAGGTACAAGACATAGAGCGGAACCACCTCGTGGCTGGCTTTCTCCGTGCCTTGGAGTACTACAAAGGCATTCTCTTCCTTACCACAAACCGGGTCGGCACCTTTGACGAGGCATTTATGTCTCGTATCCATGTCCAGATCCACTACCCCGAGTTTGAGGATGAAGACCGGGATCGCCTTTGGGATACCTTCTTCCACAAGCTTGAGGAGGACAGAGAGGCGACGATGCGGATTACGCAGGCAGCCAAGGATTACGTGCAGTCGCAGGAGCTACGGGCCTTGAGGTGGAACGGTAGAGAAATCAGAAACGGTGAGCCTACCTCACATCCTTGCGATCAATCCTGACTGACACGTGCATTTAGCGTTCCAAGTTGCTGTGGCCCTGGCCGAGGCCAAGAACCAGAAGGACAAGGAGGGTCGCGTGGTGATTCAGTCGGACCATATCAAGGCATCGGTGCATATGTCGAGAGAATTCGGGGAGTACCTCGCGAAGGTTCACAAGGGAGACCTTAGCAAGAGGGCGTCGCTGCTGGGCAACAGGTACGATGCTTTTGGCAAGGAGGCATCCGGTACGACCAAGTATTAGGCCGGTCGCAGTTGGATTTCTATTTCAGTACGCCGTTTAATCGTGATTTTAACGTTTATTTCCTATGTCGGACTAAGTAGGTGGCCAGCCAAAGCGAGAACAACAGCGACCGGCGATGCCCATATTGCCGGTCTCGGGAAATATGGGCTTCATGAGGTTTATCACAGGCTATCGAGAAGTCTCCTGTCCAACCAACCAAACAGGCTCCAGGTCAATGCCCGTCCTTCGCCCGAGCTTCCAGGTCCCTTGACAGCCCGAATTTCTCTCAAATCCACGGTCCACCCCCGGACACTCTGAGCATCATTCCGGCCTCTAGCTCATCAACTCGCCTTCCCCTCACCAGCACCCGAGCTCTGCCTCCCTGTCCCCATCGACTACACCGCACCAGCACCGGCCGGAGTTGGTGTGGGCGCGCAGACAAACGAGAACGATGTCCACGGCCTCGACATAGTGGTGTCCGGGTAAGGCGTATAATGCACTCCAAGCGGGCAGTGGCCGACCAGGATGCTGGACGCGAGCCGGGTACAGCCCTGGCAGTCGACGCTCACCCGGCTCGTGGTTGTGCCGTCCCAGACCGTGGTCTGGACCCGGCATGTCCTGGTGTAATAGACCTGGAGCGACGCCAGGCACTCCCCCGCGCCGTTCTGGGTGACATAGAGGGATGGGTGGCCGTACGGGCTCGGGAGAGTGACGGCCGGTGTGATCCAGTGGGGAGTCGCTGGTGTTGGGTCATCCCCGTCTCCTTGTGCCCTTGCCCCGTTACGGAGGATCAGGAGTAGCGTAGCCGATGTGAGAGCGGAAAAGGACGGCATGTTGGCCAAGACCGTGTTCTAGTTGTTGTTGGTCGCAGTGAAGGTCCCTGTTACGCAAGTTGCGCTTGTGTGTAAGTAATTTGTATCAAGAGCCGAGCAGAAGGCTATCTATTGAACAATGGCGTGAGCTAAATCCCGCGGCTAAAGGGAAGAAGAGCTGTGAGTGGGAAAACGATCCCAAATATATCAGAAGACAAGGTAGGAATGTGAATGATTAAGGCAACGATCACTGGCTCGGATGTGGCCGGCTATATTGCAATCAAGACGGACATCAAGGAGAACTTTTGTTCATTGGGCTACGGATAGAAGCGAACCGGCTGCCAGATTTGGTGATGTTAGAAGTCGTATCCATAAGACGGAAGGATTTCCCTTGCATGACTGTACATGTAGAGTTTGGACTGCTCCAAGTCGGACTTGAGCGTCTACTCGACACGCCAAGATCATACCGCTCAAAAGGCCTGGCAAGGAGAACTCTACAGTTACCAAAGTACCTGGTATGGAGACTAGTCTCGCTTCTAGCAACGCTCGGCAAAGTGCTAGAATCGGTGGTCACAGAAAGGATGTCGCATGCGGTCGAGGCGAGGCGTACGGGCTCCTTCCAACCAAATCACTTGGGGGCCCGTAAACGACGGTCGGCGGAACAAGCGCTCGTACTCCTCCAAGAACAGATCTACACTGCCTGGCGAGGTCGAAAGATAGTCAGCCTGATCAGTCTTGATGTCAAAGGGGCCTACAACGGAGTCTGCAAGGAAAGACTTTTTCAGCGGATGAGGGCACGAGGTATCCCAGACGGACTGCCCCGATGGATAGAAGCCTTCTGCTCGGGGCGTGCAGCAACGAATCAAGGTAACGGGCGGTTCTCGGAACGTCAAAGCTTACCCCCGGCTAGTTACCGCAGGACTCTCCCCTGTCCCCGGTTCTGTTTCTCTTCTTCAACGCGAACCTAGTGCAACGACGAATTGACAGCCATGGAGGCGCGATAGCCTTCATTAACGACTTTAACGCGTGGATCACGGGACCCACGGCACGAGGCAACAGGGAAGGCATCGAGGCCATCATCAGGGAAGCCGTAGATTGGGGAAAAAAAGGAGCGGTACGAGATTCAGCATAAAGAAGAAGGCAGTCATGCCCTTCACCCTCAAAACATATAAGACTGACGCCCAGCCATCCGTTATCAAGGGACAGACTGTCGAACCCCAGGATCGAGGCAAGATTCTTGGAGTGGGTATGGACGCAAAGCTGAAGTATAAACAATATATTTGGGATGCTACGTCCAAGGGCTTGGAGTCAGCAATGGAACTACGGAGACTCCGAAGCCTGTCCCCATCAACATCCCGGCAGCTGTTCACATAGGTATACAGTCGCCCCGGTGGCAGACTACGCCTCTAGTGTCTAAATACACGTATACAAGGCCAAACTCGTGGGACCTATCAACAGGGCCCGGAGAAGCGGTTCAAGCAGTCGTGGGGACCTTCCTCACAGTGGTAACAAGTGTAGTGGAAGCGGAGGCTTACATCACTAGCGTACAAGACCGGTTCTGGAGACGGGCCATTAAGCTATGGACCGACATCCATACCCTACTAGATACTAATCCACTGCGTAAAAGCATACCTCGCATGTGAAATTTCAGAAAACAACACCGCTCACTACCTACTTCACCAGGTGGCAGACGCACTGAAAAGGGGTATCGATGGAGGGGCTGGAGACTGGTATCTACCCGTTCACGCTACCGCCGTGGGAGGAACGTATACTAACTATTACAGACGACTTGACAGAGGTATAGTGAGATGCTAACCATGATGTACGTATCGCCGTAAGTAGCTCGGCGTAGAAAGGTGTAGTGGGAGTAGGCGGAGCTATTACGCTGCCGGCGTCTATGTAGAGTAACTCAAAGCCCGGGACCTTTTCCTGCATACTCCCAGCTTCCAGGTGTTTTACCATCAACGAACAATGTGACGACCATCACGGCCTCAAATGTGTCAGGCAAATACTGGCGACCATTTGAGTGCACTCTCCGTGCCCCATGAGTTAGTGAGAGTGAGTCCATGACTGCCGCCGCTAACAAAACTACCTAGGTACCTTAGCCAACTATCCACCAGCCATATTCCTCATCACCCATTTTCCCATCTTCCCAGATCGCAACTACCTACGCCGGTCGAGCTAGCTCGTTTCTTCACATTCACAATACTTGCACACATCGCTCTCTCCCAAATCCCATCTCATCATGTCTCGTCCCACCTCCTCCGACTCCAACATGTCCTTCAAGTCGGCCAATTTGCATAACTCAGCCGGTGCGTTGCGAATCAACGTAGGGGTCGAATATTGTCAGGTTTGGATGTGCTCGAGGACTGTGAGGTAGAAACCATTAGGTAGTCGATCTACCTACCTAAGCTTCCATATTTCAGGTTTCATTACTATGTCTCGTCTTGGATACCGTGTTTATCTCCCCCTCATCATGCTCCCATCCATTTTCTCTCACCCAATATCATCATCGCCTCACGCACATATTCAGACAGTAAGGCTGGGTCACCCCATTGGACAGGGAGCTATGTTGACCGTGTCATGGCGGTGGTTTTGTCGGGCCGGACGCCTTCTCGATGCCTCCCGGGGGCGCAGCCAAACTCCCTCTAACCAAAACATATTGACAGCGCCTACAGAGTACATAATAACACTAACCCTTTACAATTTAGGTAACTCACGCACTAGGTACCCTATATTATTTACGAAAAGAAAAGTGGATTGCAAAATCGATCCTCTTCTCAATTTTGAGATACGTACTTGGTGCTTTTTCCGGATGCTTGGTGCGACGTGCGGCGCTTTAGATGTGTTATGAGAGACGACCATCTAGGTAAGTTGAGTGGTGCACGAGGCTTGGGTTTTATGTCTGGTCAAGTATCACCAGGGGCCAGCGCCGCCTCCTCTGCCCGCCTGGCCATCTCCCACCTCTTCGTGTAATGTGACCGCATGGCCATTTGCCAATTCTTCGCCCTCACATGTAAACCACTGCGGCGCGATTGGAGCCACTCAAGCCGTTCCGAGTCTAGGACGGAGCCCCGATCCATCCAGCGGTCGGAAAGGTTTAAATCAAGGGATGCCCAGTCTTGAAAACCTTTAAAGCCTAGCTTAAAGTCTAGCTCCCATCTTTCTTTCTGCACATAATACCCTGGGGGGTCCCATGTTTCCTCCACATGCGTCCAGCGGCGGTGCAACGTTTCTTCAAAGTCCCAAAATTTACGCCGGTTGACTTCACAACGATCCACGTATTTTTGGGACACCACATGGGGGTGGTCAAACCAGTCAAGCTCCCCATCTATCACGCACAACAAGTCCTTGACGCTTGTATGAACATGAACATAAACATGCTTGGTCTTTGTCGGAATCATCACGGAGCCCTTGTACATACGGCTAACCTTATACGTGGCCATCGTACCATTGCTGGGGCTGCAATCTAGCTCGGCACACTCGGTATGGGATCCAATCCGCTTCTCGATCCGGGGACGTCCGCCAAGTCCCACACTGACACATCCCCCATGTTGTTGTCAGGGTCCTCCAGCATCGGATAAAAGAATTCCAGGGCGGACCGGATCGCCTCCTCCCGACCGTTCACGACCACAAGGAGCAGCTTCCGAATCGAAATCGGTAGTACAATACTGGGGTCGTCCGCGACAGCGAGCAAGGCGTTGAGCTGTGGCTCAGTGATTTCGTGAATAAGCTTCCGGACCTTATACTCCAGCAGCCCTACGGCCCCTAACCGCCAGAGGAAATTCAGCCCCTGCAGCGTCTGGACGTGGTCGTCGTTGCCGTGGGCATATATATATATAGCCTGCGGACTGGGTCTAGCCAAAGCGCGAGAAGTGTACACAAAGTGCATCCGGTCAGCGCTGGCCTATGGCGCATCGTCGTTCCACATTCCCACGGATGTGGGAGGCGAACCGGTGAAGAAAGGCATCACCAAGGCCCTCGGGAAGGCCCAGAACAAGAGCCTGAGGATTGTGGCGGGAGCCTTTAAGTCTACCCCCATCCGTAACCTCGAGACAGAGACGTGGGTACCACCGTTGGACTTATACCTAAACAAACGGCTTGCAGATTTCGAAAACCGACTCCAACAACCCGATCTGGACGACGGCCAAGGCGGCAAAAAGACGGCGGGGAGCGTTATCCTTACCGCCTGCCGCAAGATACAGCAGAGACTCAGCTCGAGGAGGGGCAACAGGGGCCGACCGCGAACCTTGAGACCTCAAGGGCCCACGGCGGTAGAGAGAGCCGCGGGCACGATCATGCGCTGGACGGGGGGAGCCATAGACACGGACAAGGCAGTAGAAGAGGCCTGGAGAGCGAGGTGGTTAAAGGAACGGGACGGCAGAGCAATCACCAGGCCGGCGGACGACTTTGACCATCAGCGGGAGACGCTATTCCGGAACGAAACCCTAAGGAGGCATGACGGTCTCAGCAAGGCGAAAAGCTCACTGCTCATTCAAATCCGGACGGGAGCAATAGGCCTACGGGACTACTTGTTTACACGGGAAGTCCCGGAGGTTCTGACGCCTGCCTGCGAGTGTGGCGAGGGACGAGAGACTGCCGAACACCTGGTAGTGTGGTGTTTGGCCCCACCGTTGACTCGAAGATGGGAGAGAACTAGAATTCGGACACGACGGGACTTTTACTCAGTTCTACACGGTATCAATCCCACGACTGCACGGCTTGCGAGGAGGATCCTCGACTGGCTGATGGACTCGGGGAGGCTGCCGATGTACAGCTTGGCCAGGAGGCTCGAGCTGGAAACGGCGGCCTGAAGCGCCCCCGTTCGGAAGCCAGGAGGCCTCCTCTCTTTGTATACGTAGACTCACCAGAACGCATCGTTCCTTGATTGTTGGTAGGGGTTTTTCACCCGGCCCGGGAGGGCACGGTTTTCCTGTACACTAAATAGCAGAGCGTCCGGCACGCCCTAGGGCATAGCGGAGTATGAATAATATATATATAGCCTGCTCCGGCCACTCGATCTCGTGCACCCATAACAGATGCGTTACATCATACTTTTCGGCCGCCGAGAGTATGCGCCACATAACCTCGCGACGGTTCCCAGCCCAGGCTGGGTACCTCGGTACCCTTGGCATCACCTTATGGTGCATCATGGCGAGCAAGGCAGCCATAGCCACCGGGTGGTCGTCGGGGAGCGCCACCACCCATTTTTCATCGTCGGTGGCGGCGGGCTTCTGTTTCCGCCACGGCCCGACTATTAGAGCCTCCAACACGTGTGAGGCACACCCCAGTGTCTCAGAAATGACTCTGAAACGGTACACCCCCTTTCGGTTTGCTGGCTCGCCGTCGTCGCCGCCGCCCACGTCTATCCAAAGATCGCCCTCGGAGTCGAAGACAGGAGGGTGGTCCAGGCCCTTCCCTGGTTTTAAGGGGTAAGGTGAGGAGTTGAGATCATCGGCATCATAAGCTTTGTAGAGGTCGGCGAATGTGGTCTCATCGTTGGGTGTGGAAGACATTGGAGGTAGGCCAGTGGTTACTGGCAGAATATTAGTAGGTATGAAGAGGAAGGGCAAAGGTTGAGGATGTAAAGTGCTGATCGGTGTGGTCTGTCGGGTATTTTCTGGGTCCGTAGGGAGTGTGCGGGAGTTTATATGCGAGGATTTGGATGACGGTGATTCCGGCTTTTTGCCTCGTTGGGCAGAACATCCAGGTTTTGGGGGCTAATTAAAAAAGATTCCGTGGTGTGATGAAGAACTTGGCATGTGGTTGTCCTTTGTTCATTTTGTTTTCAATCAATTTCTTTGGTTACAAACTTGAAAGTTGAAACAAGAGCTCAATACCGTAACCTTACCTACCTAGGTAGGTAGGTACCTAGGCAACTTATGCAGTATGGCCATAAACGAACTTACCCGATGAGCCCCAATGTGTCTTTAATGGTTGCAACTTAGTGGCCTTGACAAGGGGTAGCAAGAAACGCTGCTAACATAGCGCATCACGAGTGTCATGAAATCGGCCACGAGACGGGCCGAGCGGGGCGCAGCGGGGCTGCGCCAGCCAATCATTTACAACGACCCAGGAGGTAGATAATGGTAGACGGGCTATCATGGGCTACCAGGTAGATCATGGTAGACGGGCTACCTTAGACTATCAGCATGCAACATGCAAACTCAGATAGTATATAGTCATTCGTTCTGGAGAGCTCTGGGAGTTCTCCAGTTAGCAATCACAACTACAGTTCGCTACAAGCTCGCAAGCCTACTGTTGAGACAAGTCTATTGTTGTGCACCCTTTGGCTGCACCGAACCTAAGCATCCTTTGCAGAGATTACCTTCACCGAAGCTGAACCCTAACAGGATAGGATCCTGGAGTAGGTTCGTCACACGTTGCTAACTCCCTTTAACTCTGTTACAGTTCAGGATTGAAGGTCAAACGGCACTATGTCCAACCCGGCCAGACCCACGCCCGACTCCGACGACGAGGAGGTCGATAACAACGACCTCAAGCAAGAACTCGAGGGAGTCAAGGCCCTGATCGAGGGCATCTCCAAGCAACTTGACACTGCCGCCAACGCCGCCAAGGTTGAGACTGCATTCACCGACTTGGCAGCCAAGGTCAACCAGCTGAGAACCAAGGACGTGTCGCCCAGAAGGGGCCAGGACCATCTCAAGGTTGCCAAGCCGCCCAAGTTCGATGGCACCAAGAGAGACGAGCTCCAGGGGTTCCTGACGCAACTTCGGTCCTACTTCCGGTTCAACTCATTCAGCGAAGAGGCCGACAAAGTGCTCTTTGCAGCAACCTACCTAGAGGGTAGGGCCCTCGAGTGGTTTGAGCCCACTCAGCGGGACTATCTCGAGCGTATTGAGGACGAACGCAAGAAAGAGACCAACAAGATCTTCGAGGCGTTTGTCAACTTCGAAGACGCCATCACGCAAGTCTTTGGGATCTTCGACAAACGATCCCAGGCAGAGTCCAAACTCATCAAGCTTCGACAACAAAAGTCAGCAGCCGTCTACGCATCTGAATTCCGCCAACAGGCGTTCCGAGTCCAGTGGGGAGAAGACGCCCTGAAGAGACGCTTCTACGACGGGCTCAAGGACGATGTCAAGGACGAGCTGATCAAGGAAGAACGTGACACGCTGACGCTCGACACCTACATGGCACGCGCCATCGCCATCGACAACCGTCAGTATGAAAGACGACAGGAGCGCACCGGCAAGAAGGACGCAGCTTACCACAAGGCTAACGACAAGAAGAAACGCCAGTACAAGAGCACCTCCTCTGGCACCCACTCAGGACCCATGGACGTCGACGCGATCCAAGGAGCAGGAAGAAAGAACAGCGCCAAGGACAAATCAGGCATCACGTGCTATAGTTGCGGCAAGAAGGGCCACTTCAAGCGCGACTGCCGCAGCAAAAAAGGGCACGACGCCCAGGATTGGGACGACTACTGGTCCCGGCATCAATACCTCAGCAGAGGGAAACCGACCTCAGACCTAGAGACGGCAGGACTGAGAGGGGTGAACGGGAGGTTCCAACTTATGGAGGAGGATCACCCACGAATGGATCCCCACCGAAGGGACCACGCCCACCTACCATGGTTCCAGTGTGTAGCACACGAATGTCGCTATCACTTCCAGACCAAATTCCAGTCAAACCACTGGCCCGTCAGGCCACGAAACGAACGCGGCGAACCGGCGCCCACGACTTGGGTCTACGACCACGGGAGCGCCCCCGCAGCACTACTCTGGAAGGTAGACATGATCCCAGACGGCAGGCTCAGGTTCAGCCCTAAGAACGCCTGGCCGGAAGGATGCAACGACCCCCGCTGGACGAGTCACTGCGAACAAGCGGATTGCCTAGTACACGCAGACGCCAAATTGGAGGAGCACGCGCGATTACAGGCGCAACGCAATCAACCTCGACCCACGCGAACGCAGCGGCGCGAGAACAGACAGCCAATGGAGCCACAGATGATGCAATGGCTCCAGGAGCACCAAACGATCGACGCCGCAAGCCAAGGTGCGGATAGGGACGCCTTGATGTACCACGAGAGCTTGGGAAACGGCTCAGGGCCCTCCAAGGGGCCCGACGATCTCTAACTCCACAACAACGGAAACAGGCCGCGCAGTACAGGAAGAACTGGCGCAAACAAAAGCCTTACATCGATCTCCCAGCAGACGAATACGAAATAGCTGCTGTACGAAACACCAAGCCGGACAACAGGCTCTGGATCACAGCGCGATGGGGAAAATGCGAAGCCCTCGCGTTGGTAGATGGAGGAGCGCAGATGAATCTTATCTCGCCCACATTTGTGAATCAACTCAGAATCCCATGGAGGATCAAGAAGAAAGAATACATCGTCAAGGGACCATTCGACACACAATGGGCACGACGAGAAACAGAACCACTCAACATGGAGGTGGAAGGGAAAACCACCCGAGTGGTATTCGACATCGTGGACATGGGACCAGAGAAAGACATGATTCTCGGACGCCCATGGCACAAGGACTACGACCCAGACATCAGTTGGAAGGGAGATGGCCATCTGCGACCGCGAGAACCGCGGGAGCATCCAACCAACCTGATGGGAGAACGCGCAGAACAGGAGCCACGGACGAGCAGCGGGCCAGAACGAACCCCCTCTACGGGCCCACCGCGGGAAGCAGCAAGTGCAGAGAAACGCACTCTGGAATCCGGAAGAAGCGGCACACGACAACAGAAGCAGACACGGGAGGCACGAATCATCGCCGTCGTCTCAGTCGACGAGCACGGGAAGCTCAAACACGAAACATGGGTCAACCGGAAAGAAGCAGCAAGCATTGAGCTGCCAGCACAAGAAGTCAAAGTACTCGAAGCATCATTTATCGAGTCAGGAAGCAAGTTCGCGTACTATGAAGGCGCACCGAAAAATGCAACAACGGGGAAGATCCCAGATGACTACAAGGGGCACCCGGCATTCACAGCAAAGCATCTTACAGGGCTACCTGATCACGGACCTTGGGACCACGAGATCAAACTCAAGGAAGGAGCCCAGTTGAAGTTCTTCAAGGTGTACCACACCAACGAGAAGCAAGATGCAGAGTTGAGGAGTTATCTCGAAAAGAACCTCGAGATCGGACACATCAGACCATCGACATCTCCAGCAGGCTACCCAGTCCTCTTCGTTCCAAAAAAAGATGGGAAGCTCAGGATGTGTGTGGACTACCGACAGTTGAACAACGAGACGGTGAAGAACCGCTACCCATTGCCACTGATCGCGAGGCTTCGAGATCAGCTGTCAGGGGCACAATACTACACTCGCCTCGACCTTCCAACTGCCTACGCCCACATCCGCATCAAGGAAGGAGATGAGTGGAAGACGGCTTTCCGAACACCCTACGGGCACTACGAATACCTCGTCATGCCATTCGGATTAACCAACGCACCAGCGACATTTCAAGCCGCCATCGACCACGCAATTCGACATTGCCTCGATAAATTCGCAGTCTGTTATTTGGATGACATTCTCATCTACTCCAAGACACTCGAAGAACACAAGGAACACGTGCGGCAGGTGCTGGACGCACTGCACGAGCACAAGTTGTCAGTCAACAAGGACAAGAGCGAGTTTCATGTCAAGAAGACAGTGTTTCTGGGTTACGAGATCTCCCCAGGGTGGGTCAAGATCGAACCCGAGAAACTGGAAGCTGTCAGGGCGTGGCCGACACCAACGAACGCCACCGAGGTCAGAGGATTCATCGGATTCGCCAACTTTGTCAGAATGTTCATCAAAAACTTTGGCGACATCGCGAGACCCCTACACGAACTCACAAAAAAAGATGCCACATTCCAGTGGAAGCAGGAGCACGAGCAGGCTTTCCAACGAATCCGCGACGCGATAATCGCCGATCCAGTACTCATGCTGCCTGACCCCAGCACACCATTCGAAGTCGAAGCCGACGCCTCGGACTTCGCGATCGGAGGACAGCTTGGTCAGAGGGACAAGGACGGCAAGCTTCACCCAGTTGCGTTCTTCTCCAAGAAACTCGAAGGACCAAGGCTCAACTACCCGATCCACGACAAGGAGCTTCTCGCAATTATCGAAGCATTTCAGGAATGGAGGCCATATCTCAGCGGCACAACACACGAAGTTCAGGTGTACACGGACCACAAGAACCTACGATACTTCACCACCACGAAGGTGCTGAACGGACGACAAACTCGATGGGCAGAATTCCTGTCCGAATTCAACTTCACGATCCACTACAAGAAAGGCTCGGAAAACGCACGAGCGGACGCCTTGAGTAGGAGAGCAGATCACCACGACAACACATCTGAAGCCTCACCACCATTGCTACATCAGCAGACAGACGGATCGCTACGGCACGCTTCCCAACCGACTGAAGACTACGAGATCGCAGCGCTTCAGCAGCAGTCGGAAGATCCCGAAGTCAGGCCTCTGCAACCGTTTATAGAATGTTGTGCGGCCTTCAGAGAACAACGACTGGAACGAGATTTCCAAGGAATCATCGCGGACGACCAGCGCGAAGCATGGCAAGAAGAGCCAGAATCCAAGATCGCAGGATTGCGACTTGAAGGAACGAGACTCTGGTACCACGACAAGGCCTACGTCAGGCCCAGCGACCAGAAGGAGCTCATTCGAAAGATCCACGAGTCGAGACTCGGAGGACACATGGGAATCAGCAAAACAATCGCAAAAATCAAGCAGAACTATGACTTCCCAGGAATCAAGCAAGCGACAGAAGAAGTCCTGGCGGAATGTGACCTCTGCGGACGAAGCAAACCAGGACGACACAAGCCATACGGGTTATTGCAACCATTACCAGTCGCAGAAAGACCATGGAGCTCAGTGACGATGGACTTCATCACCAAGCTTCCGACATCCAGGGACTCAGCGACGGGAACGAAGTACGACAGCATCCTCACAGTGGTGGATAGACTCACCAAATGGAGCTACTTCCTTCCCTACAAGGAGTCATGGTCGGCAGAACAACTCGCAGACGTGATCTACCGCAACGTCACCTCGGTCCATGGATGGCCGGAGGAATGGATCACGGACAGAGACACGAAATTCGCATCAAAGTTTTGGCAAGCTCTGATGACGAAGCTGGGCACGAGAAGTAAGCTTTCGACAGCTTACCACCCACAGACAGACGGACAGACGGAGCGACTCAACCAGATCGTCGAACAATACCTAAGGGTGTACATCAATTTCCAACAGGACGACTGGGTCGAGCTGTTGCCGACAGCGCAACTCGCCTACAACACCACTGTCACAGAAACCACGAAGGTCACGCCATTCTTCGCGAATTACGGCTTCGAAGCAGATTTGCGACAAGGGCCCGATGTTTCGGTGCCCAGAGCGGCAGTCAAAGCCGACAGAATGAGCTCGCTGCATGCGATGCTCAAGGAAGAGCTCGAGTTCGTAAGGACACGAATGAAGAAGTTCTACGACAAGAACAGGCTCGAGGGACCTCGCCTAGAAGAGGGGGGCAAAGTTTACCTCATTTCTCGAAATCTTCGCACGAAGCGACCAAGCAGGAAGCTCGATTTTCGCAAAATCGGACCGTTCAAAATCGACAAAAAGATTTCGGAGAACAACTACGCACTCGCGTTACCCTCAACAATGCGACTACGGACCAACGTTTTCCACGTCTCACTTCTGGAACCAGCGCCCAAGAACGCGAGGCTCGACAAGGGTGTCGAAGCAGAAGACGAAGAGGAACTCTGGGATGTCGAAGAAATTCTGGATTCACGCACCACAAAGGGACGGATCGAGTACTTGGTCAAATGGCTAGGGTTCGGTCCCGAAGACAATTCATGGCAACCCGCTACAAACTTCAACTGCCCCGAGGAATTGAAGGACTTCCATCGGAGGAACCCAGACCGACCGAAGGAACCCCTTCCGGCAAATCGACCCCGGCGAGGGAAGGGCCGTCCAAGGAAAAACTAAGGAACGGTCAGCATAGGCAGGGAAAAGGAGACAAGAGGAACGACGTACTTCCGCGCCCAGGTGGGCGGGTCAGCATCGCCGGACGGGATCCCGATGGCCTCCCAGTCCAGTACCCCGAACCCGCCTGCCTGTTGCGCCAGACCTACCGCCTCTTGCAGAGGAGACATAGGGACAGGAGACGGGGGATCTTCCTCCGCCTCCAGGCGCTCCATTCCGCGACGGAACACCTCCGCGCCACGATCGCGCAACAACTTTTGTTGAGCACGCAAACGGGACAAGCGACTCAAAGACTCGGCAAGCGCCCGCTCCGCCGCCTCTATATCCTTCGCTACCTTCTCCTGCTCGGACAGATTCGATAGAACTACAGAAACGTTAGCACGAACACAACACACGATTGCACGGCACTCACGAGTATCGGCCACGTTGGGGCCACTACACTTCTTGCCCATACGCACGCAGTTCGAACACTTCCTCCCGTCCTCCATCATCACGCACCGCTTCCGAGGTTTCGCATCCCAGCAGCGTTGGCAAGGCATGGCCAATTCGTGACCCAAACGATTAATCTCTGATGCAAGAACGACGCGTTCGCGCTGAATGTCGCGACGAGCACTAATCAGACGATTAGCCATGACAAGAATGAAGGGGAGTTGGGAACTCACAATAGGAAGGAAAGGTTGGCGCGTATTGAGGAAATAAGCAGTCTCTTGGGACAAGAGACCTCGAGGAGGGGCATCGTGTCATGAAATCGGCCACGAGACGGGCCGAGCGGGGCGCAGCGGGGCTGCGCCAGCCAATCATTTACAACGACCCAGGAGGTAGATAATGGTAGACGGGCTATCATGGGCTACCAGGTAGATCATGGTAGACGGGCTACCTTAGACTATCAGCATGCAACATGCAAACTCAGATAGTATATAGTCATTCGTTCTGGAGAGCTCTGGGAGTTCTCCAGTTAGCAATCACAACTACAGTTCGCTACAAGCTCGCAAGCCTACTGTTGAGACAAGTCTATTGTTGTGCACCCTTTGGCTGCACCGAACCTAAGCATCCTTTGCAGAGATTACCTTCACCGAAGCTGAACCCTAACAGGATAGGATCCTGGAGTAGGTTCGTCACAACGAGCCTACATGTTACTGCCCAGTACATGTCGCTACCGCCCAAGGCACTTCGCCTTGAGCAAAGCCAACCGTACCCAGTTCCTAGGAAGAAGGGGGTACCGATTATAGTTTATAGCCTCCTGTCCCACGTTCCCTTCCTCCCCCGCAGCGCACTGTGTGATGATGCATGACTCACCGTCCTCCGGGTTCGCCGTCTCATCGTTCACGACAGTGAGCCTTGCTAAGGACCACCGCTTTAAGACAAGGGAGAAAGACAAACCTCACCTCCGTAGCCGTACTCGTGCCTTAAGGACTGGTTCGATATATCCGATCTTATGGCTCCTCATCCTCGCAGTGGTAGTATAGACAAAAACTTGTAGAGAGCAAGGAGATGGCAGGCGGTCTGTTTGATTGAAATTCTATCATTGGAGGAGGGACTCGGGTCCGGCACGTCGGTCGTGGCCCGGGAGTCAGACGGGTCAGACGGGCCATACGGTTTGCGTCAGGCCGGCGTGCCTTGCCCGTGACACCGGTAACAAAAATCATCCCATGATACCCAGTTAAGGTGCTGATGGGTGTGCCGTTGAATGTGTGGGATGATCGATTTGTTGGTCAGTTGGCCGCAGATTTTCAGGATTGTTACAGGATTCGAAACTGGGGGAGCCAGCGATTGAAGAAAGAAAACTGAAAATCAACCTATGAAAAAGGAGAAAATGTCCCGGGTGCCGCCCACACGCCAAATGCCTAGACGCGGCACAGCGAACTGGAGTTGAAGGAACGGCCCATGGGCCGTCGTCCAATCTCTCGTTTCTTTTCTTATCCTCTTTTTTGGAACTTTAGGATCCTCAACGTGTTCCATATTAAACCACGACCAGTGACCTGCGGCCCACAGTTCATTGAAGTCAGAACTGCCCGAAATGTAAAACAGTAAAATCCAATATAGGGGACCTTGGGGATAACTCGCAAAGTTGTTCACGTACCAGGTAGGTACCTAGGTACCTAGGTACATGGCACGGTACAATCCTCAACGCAACCACAAAACGATGTAACCACATCAT
Organism: Chaetomium tenue; assembly: GCF_020726465.1. NCBI lineage: Eukaryota > Fungi > Ascomycota > Sordariomycetes > Sordariales > Chaetomiaceae > Chaetomium > Chaetomium tenue. Next base: position 1,806,670 of record NW_027117333.1, on the reverse strand, counting down.
CAAAAGGCAAACGAAGGACAAAAGATGGAACGGGCAGGGTTATGCAGCATGGTTCAGGCTATTAATTCTATCAAAATTCCAATACCAGGCCCACAAAAAGGATGGCCCTGTGCCGATGGCCCGAGAAGGCGTCGTGGGGGCCAGGCGCCGGGGTCGTCGAGGTTCGCTAACTCAAGTTCCATCCCATCTTTTAACCTAAACTCCCGCCTCCAGCCTCGTAGGTGTTTGATGGAACTGCCTCGGTGGGGTAAAATCTTCGTCTTCGCCCCGTCCTGGCCTCGCCCACGCGCTCCTTCGCCATGGGTCACGGCCGTTCCCAGGCCATGATGCATCCATGCACTCCGTGACTCCATCCGTGTCACGAACACGGCCGCATGCAGCGGCCAAGCGGGACCGCGCTGGGAGCGGCCCGAGCCAATGATTAAAGATGGGGCATCAGCCAATAAGAAACGGATCGTGGAAGGGAATTCACGATCCAGTGGATCGTGAATTGGATAAGGCGATCCAGTACGGATCGCCTAGGGGATAAGACGATCCAGTAGGCACAAGTACGAAGGTACCTGTAGACCAGATGGTATATAGCCACTCGTTCTGGAGAGCTCTGGGAGTTCTCCAGTTAGCAATCACAACTACAGTTCGCTACAAGCTCACAAGCCTACTGTTGAGACAAGTCTATTGTTGTGCACCCTTTGGCTGCACCGAACCTAAGCATCCTCGAGAGATTACCTTCAACGAAGCTGAACCCTAACAGGATAGGATCCTGGACAGGTTCGTCACAATCCGCTGTCAACTTGTGACATGACAACAAGCCTGGTGGCTTCCTCGGTGACCTGCCAATGGCTCAAGGATTAAGTGTTGGCAGAATGGACGAGGAGTTGCCCCGCTGTATTGTGTTTCTTCAAAACCAATCCCCAGGTCGAGAAGACCCGGTCGCCGTAGCCTTCCGAGGGTCTGGCCGTCAATCCAAGACGATATAGCCCTCTTGCCTCAGCCCCAAAGGGTTGAACAAAGGCCCTGGCGGTTTGGGGTGGTTCGAAGCCGGCCCCACGACCAGTCCCGTCGAGAACTTTGTCTGCCCGGAGAAGGAGGCACGAGAAGGGCACAGAGCCCGGAGACTCATAATTACCTACCTATAAGATTGCGATGGAACGCCTTCGCAACATGACTTCAATCAATCACCACCTCACCTTATGTTCCCAGCTTCCTACTCATTCTCGCCGGTCGAGAAGCTCAATTATCAATTTGAACCAAGGTCATCTTATCCATACGTACCACCTAAGCACTCCCCTTCCCCCCTTTAAGACTAAGACAATTGCTACACCACTACACACGCCCGCTGGACGGACACCCCCCAGAGGAGAGAGCTCACGCTTCCTGATTAAAGTACTTCCTCTCGCCTGCTAGCCGCCATCGCCTCGTCTACCTGTACCCGTCTCCAAAACCAAGATGTCACGCTCCGAATCCCCCGCTCTTGGGCCTCAGTGGCAGGAAGTGGGTCGTGAAATCTACCAAATCGACCAGAACAAACATGCAACCTGGGTTAGAGTGCTTCATCTCACCGGCAGGCCGACTTGGCGAGAACTTCTTATTCATGGAAAGAATCTCTTCGACTGGCTTGCTACAAACCGTCCTGGCCATTACCAGACTGAGACCGGAAGCTGTTTAATTGCGACGCTTTGTTACCAAGATTCCGGGCGCAGCTGGAGATTGTTCCAGAGCACGATCCCCCGGGGCGAGTGGAAAAGGCACATGCGGAGCCAAGGGAGAAACGAGGCTCCGGAATGGTATGCAGCGGCATACTCACAGCCCCGTCAAGGGGAATTCAAGGAGCACCATCATTCGGAGGACAGCGTCGAATACATGTGCAACCGAGACGTCGGAACCCTCTGTTCCCGGTACGAGGATCCTCGTATGGTTGTGTATGGAAGAAAGGGGTCTGGCGGCAGTGTTGGGAAGTCCAACCCCTGCAATGATGGGAGGGGAAAAAACCCCAGTTGTGAGGTTGTCGCCGGGTTGCTGGGCATCAGGATCCTCGCCCAGGGGGTTACGGCCCTGGATCTCGACCAGAGAGACGCCAATGATACCCAGCCGCCACCGCAGCCCTCCTCCCTACACGAAACTACCTGGGATGGCCCGACGACCATGAGCGAATATTATGACAGCGAAATGTATGAAAACAGCTGGGGCGGCTCGAGCTCTACGCACCATGCTAGAGGCGCCGAGAGCAGCGGCCGCTCACGCGCCCCACGGCCGAATCCCAGCTCCGACAGCAGAGGACATCACAGCATCTTGGGGCTCGCGGGGAACATGCTGGGGCTCCGCGTGGGCGGCGGCGGCGGTGGCGGCGGCAGAAACAGAAGCAGAAGCAGAACACGCCATGCTAGCCCGGACAGGTCGCGGCCATCTCAGGAGCCGCGCCGCAGCTCCGCCCGAACCTGCCCGGCAGTCGGCCGCAGGCCGCCATTCCCGTAGAGATGGGGATCGAATGACGGACAGCCGCCCGCCCGCCGTCCGAACATCTGCGCCTCGGGAAACTACCCGAAGATCTCACGATCCTCCGAGTCGTGATTCCCGCGATGCCCGCGATGCCCGAGAGACCCGGGATACCCGAGCGTCGGGTATCCGAGGCGCATCTACGAGATATTAAAGGCGATGGGGAGTATTAGAAACACATTTTGAAGGTGATTGGGGAAGGTACATAAACAGAGACATGAAAGGGATGCTGGACATCCCTATGTCTATCCACCGGCCACGGGGTAATCAAGGAACACGCGGCTGGTGTGTCGGATATGAACTGGGCAATGCTCTCCTCAACCATTTCCTAGCAATCTGAACGCACATATAAAAGTTCACACTGGGTCCTTGGCGGGCTAGGTGCAGGTGGTGCCTGAGACACAATTGCGGGATGGGAAAGGATCAATGGGATGTTGATGCTTATGTGTCAGATAGGTATGGTCGGTGTCTTGTCCGGATACAAGTCGCCATTGATCATAGCATCGTCAATATCACCAGTCTCAAAAGCAGCACAACCTTTTGCGGCGTGGGTTGCAAAGGGTTAGGGTGAGAAACGTAATGTACCGATTGGAGGGAAAGGCCACGATGATGATGATGCGGACAAGAGGGGCGCTTTCACATGCAAATCCACTGCCTGCACAAGGACCCCTGCGTCATTCCCCGCGGGGGGCGTCACAACCCCCAGCATGCCCAGCCCGCCAATCCTTCTCCCTGTTACAGGGGTTTGAGCCGACAAGTGCCGTCTCCACGGCTTCCACAAGTCTTAGCCGAACCTCTCCCGTCTCGACGTCGCTCCAGTTCCTAACAACAATCCCGTATCCGATATCCCTTCCCCAGGTCTCTCGACGCTCTCCGATTCTTGACGCATACCCCGATGCGGTAGAATCCGCTGTCCGACCTCCGTTGCACGCAGTGCACCCACCGAGCCGAAGCGTCGCGCGCCCACTCACCCAATCCCGCCCGCGTCGCCGAATTGCCGAGGCACCATGTCGGCCGCCGCCCTGGAGAGCCTCAAGGTGCGATTTGGCCAGATGCTATCGAGAAACACATTCTGACCGCGCGCAAAACCCAGGCTGCCGCCGAGCGCATTGTCCTCGACCCGAAATACCACTCCCTGTTCGCCGTCGTCAAAGGCGCGCGTAATGGCGCCGTCTACGGCGCCAAAGTGCGGTTTCCGCATGCGCTCGTGTATGGAGGCCACCACACAATACCCTCATGTGCGACACAGAGGCTAACACGATAAAATCCAGGATGATGATGCTCTTCCGCTCCGGAACGTATGTCAGCCCCTACCCTGCCCTGCCAGCCCTCCTCTCCAAACCGCAAAACTGACCTCCCCCGTCTCGTCCAGCCTCCGCGAAAAAGCACGGCTCATCTTCCGCGCGACAAGCATGCACGCCTGCAACCTGGCCCGGTTCGCCACCATCTACAAACTCGCATGTCTGTTCCTCAAGCACTACGTCGCGACACCAGGCAAGGAAGGCAAGCGCACCCACAAATCCCCCCCAAAAACACCAAACCTAACCCCCCCCCCCTCCAGGCCCCTACGACAGCTTCTTCGCCGGCCTCCTCGGCGGCTACATGGTCTTCGGCGGCCGCTCCCCGCGCAGCAACAAAATCCCCAGCGTCAACCAGCAGATCGTCATCTACGTGTTCGCGCGCGTGGTGCTGGCGCTGGCGCGGCTGGCCGTGAAGCCGGGCGTCGGGCTGCCCGTGGTGTCGGAGCCCGAGACGAGCGCGGCCATCTCGGCGGCGGCCTGGCCGCTGTTTGCGAGCGCGTCGTGGGCGCTGGTCATGCATTTGTACAGGTGGCATCCGATGGAGTTGCAGGGGAGCTTGAGGAGTAGTATGACGTATATTTATGGCGATTCGGAGAGGTGGGAGGGGTTGAGGACGTTGTTGTGGCATAATGCGTGAGGGGTGGTTGTCTGGGGGAGTGCGTGGTTGGAAACATTTGCTGGCGTTGGGGGGACGGTTAGATCTCGTGCTTTTTTTTTTTTTTGTTTTTGTTTTTTTCTTCAGCGTATGGTTTTGCTGTTGCCCTGGATCGGCGAGTGGGTGTCTCGCGGGTGCATGTATATGTAAATACGTACATAAAGGCATGGGTCGGTTTGCACTAGACTGGCGAGGGCGGTTAGGTGGGCATGTTGAGCGTCGCAGTTGGAAAGGCCTAAAGTCGTCGGAACAGGGTTACTCAACACCAGTCGCGGCCATGGAGACGGTAGAACACAAACCACACTATTTTGGTGAACCGGGTCGTGTGTGAGTTGGCCCAGTGGGCGCACCGTGCCACTCGCGCAATATAAACAAAGTTCGGGCAGCCGATTTCCAACGAGGACCACCACCTGACTGGGTAGCTCAGCGGTTATTCGGTGGCCCTCGGCCCACGGGCCAGCTAGTTCACCATCCTCAAAATCCCGGCCGTAAGGGGAGGCTCTTGGTTCGAATCATGATGCTACCGTGGGTTTTTCTGGGAGGTATCGGGCCGCCGATAGAGTCCTCCACTTCAGAAATAATCACGCAGCCTGCATCGGCCCGACGGGGCATCACCGGGCTGCAACTGGGCACGGAGTAAACCCCCCGAGGGGTTTCGTAGCCGGCTACCTCCCTTCGGGGGGCTAGCCGGTGAGCTTTTGCTTTTTCGAGAGACTAAAATCAAATGACCTTTTGGAGTTCCCTCCTCTTGGCTGAACATCTGAGCGTTCTCGATGAAGTTGTTTATAGGTATGATTGAAATAATAACCGAGGTAGGTAGGTACCTACCTATTAGGTACTCTCCTTAGTTAACTTGTACTTTCTGGAGCTTATCTTGCTTTGTAGATACAATGTTACCTTCGTTGTCTTCTTTTCCTGAGATTTTCCTCTTCCATACTCGAAAGCTCAACGCAATGAAAGTCCACTTGGACAACGTGTGCCATGGCCCCCAAATTTCCTCAGCCTAGGTCTTGGTCGCCCGCGGCCCATGTCAGCCTGCATGATGTGTGTCTCCCAGACCCGCTACCCCTCACACTAGGCACACCAACTTAAATCAAGGGACAGTGGTTCAGCAACTACAACTCACCAGAGACGCGCCACCACACTCAAATTAACATGAACGCAAGGGAGCCAGTCACGGGACCACACCTCAGCCATGCCGCTCTGCCAACGCTGCGCTCCTCTTACCATCAACGAGCTAGTCGATAATGACGTCCTCTTCCACGCCGACATGGGCGCCCTGAAGGCAAGCGCGGAGCGAGGCTGCGAATTTTGCTTACTGTGCTGGGACGCTGTGCACACCACGCAAGAACCCCGGGTGACCAAGCTTATTCGTGGTGAATCGGCCTGGCTGGAGGGGGAGTCGTGGACTCCGACCGTCTGGCTCCGCGGCGTCAACTTTTCTGACCGCGGCGACGCCGGCGCGAAGGTCGAGGTCACCTGCGGAAAGCTCCGCGACGGAGGACAAGGAGTCGGGGAGCCCGAGCCGGGGTCGGACTACAATCCACTACCATCGGTACGAGGGACTATCGAGATCTACGAGTATGATCTGTGCCACACATCACACATGTACCTGGTGCTTCACTTGAAAAACTGACGTTCCTGTTGGAAGACTTCCAGGAAAGCCTTCCATGTTTCGACTCCGCGGGCGCCGCAGCACTGCCGATTGCAACCCGGAGCTGTACATCCCCTTGATTCGAGACTGGCTGTCCTCCTGCTGCGAGAAGCACCCAATTTGCGGTGGCAACACCCCCCTTGATATGCCCACAAGGGTCATCGATGTGGGCAGCCCTGGCGCCCCGACTACACATGTGCGTCTAGTGGCCACGAACGGGCTGCGTGAGCGCTACATAGCACTATCGTACTGCTGGGGGGCAGACACCTCCGGTATTCTCATTCTGAACGCCAGCACCCACGCGGCCCTGACCCAGGGCGTACCGGAAACGCAACTGGCCAAGACGCACCGGGAGGTGGTGTCTCTGGCTCGTGCGCTCGGCATCCGCTATGTATGGGTGGACGCGCTGTGCATCATCCAGGGCGACGCCCAGGACTGGGAACGGGAGTCCAAGGCCATGGCGGAGGCGTACGGCAACGCGGCCCTGACCGTCATCGCGGCGCGGTCCGCGGCGTCAAAGGACGGCTTCATCACCAACGATTCTCTCCGCGCGCAGCGCCGGCCGAGCCCCTGCGTGCTGCCGGTGGATGGCTCGGTCGATGCCGGTGTGTTGGCTGTCGGGCCCCTCCGCTCCGATTCCTACGGGCCCGTGGCCGGGCGGGGATGGTGTTTCCAGGAGAAGATGCTTTCCCGGCGTGCTGTGGTGTTTGCAGAGGAGCAACTTGGCTTTTATTGCGCGGTGAAGGGAGTGTGGGAGAACGGCGTGGCTAAACCAAATCTCTGGCGTCCAAGGTTCCTCCAGCGGCCGGTGTCGTCGACGGCTACCACCAGTAACAGCGGAACCCCAAAACGGCCTGCCTACATGACTGCCCAGGACGAGATGCTCCAGGGTTGGTATGGACTCCTAACCCAATTCACCGCATGCCAATTGTCCAACCCGCACGACGTCTTCGCGGCCATCATCGCCGTCGCGCAGCAGGCCTCCCGCGTTCTCAACTCGCGATATCTCGCCGGGATATGGGAATGCGATATCGTGCGCGGCTTGCTCTGGAGACCGGCCCACCATTTCCGAACCGAACTTGCCATGAGACAACCGACAACACGTCCCAAGCCGTCCAAGTTCACCACGGGAACGGGCCCCGTCATCCGCGCACCCTCGTGGTCGTGGGCCGCGGTAGAAGGGCCTATATCCTTGCCTTTGGGGACCCTCGGGTTCACCCCGGGCTCAGTAGCAAGGCAGCGCGACCCGGCGTATCCCAAGATCCGCCCAAAGCATTCGAATCCCGTGCGGTGGTCGGTCGATGATAAGGGTGGGATTGACGCCCTGCATATTCCGGCATGTGAGCTGCAGCTGGTAGGCCATGTAGCCAAGGTCCGGGTGCTTACAGAGCCGGTACTCGGCTATATTGACGCGAGAATGGGCCAAAGATATATCAGGCGGGCGGGGGCCGTGGCAAACGGGGTACTGCTTGCTGAGCCAATCCCGAGTGGTGGTACGGTAGGGGGTGAACCCTGGGATCAGGTTGTCGGCCTGGCATTCTTCGATGTTAAAGCGGAGAGAAATGGGGTTGAGTACGCCTGGTGTCTCCCAGTTGTGCCGGACTTGGGACTTCTGTTAGAGAGGAAACCAGATGGCAAGTTTAGCCGTCTAGGTTTTGTTTACGTTCAGAAGTTAAACTGGTTTCGAGAGCAGGGGGAAGGGGAGATCTGTTTATGTTAGACTATCTATACATGTAGACAAGTAGGAAGTGCTGATTCCTTGGACAATCAAGATGGTAGAAGCCCTGTAGGAGCTGTCTCAGTTTATGAGACTCCTTATAGCCTTCACTGCGGAACCTGATTGGCCGGTTTGATGGATCGGTACCTGTATCCCCTCGAGGTCTAGCATCTACTCCATGGTCCTTATCATTAACAACCTGAATTAATCCGACTTAGGTTTACAGCTCTATCACTAACTAGCTCGCCGAGTTCGTATTCTTTAATGTACTTATGATTGAAACAACGATTACCCGTTCTCTTCATTCCTCCCTAGCGACGGAGGCGATGATTAGGTAGGTACCTATTTCCAGTCATGTTCAAGTCCGAACACACACTTGGTCTTCGATTTGACTCACAGAGTAACATCATTGCAGGCAACCTTTTATGACTCTATCCTGCCTGTATTATCATTTTCGTTCCATGGTTCTTGTAACTCTTTTAGGAATCGTGCATGCTGTTCCCGAGAATTAGTCCCTTGGCTGCCTGCAGTGTGGTCGGGTCACTCGGGTGTGCCTGGAGGGTGCCTGTCTGGGGCTGGCTGTTTCTATCCGCAACAGACAACAAAGTCCTCAAAACAAACCCCTTACCCCAAAATGGCGTGGCACCCGATGACAAGTGGTCGCGCATCGTCATGGTGCCCTCCGAGACCCTCCAAGTGTTCGAGCCCACAAACCTGCGAACCACGCCCCGCGCTGTGTTGTCACTGGCGTGTAAAGCTGCCCAACGATTCAACGAATGGCAATTTGGGCAACCGTCATTGTTCGAACCACTGTTCGAGCGCAGCGTTGAGCCACAGAGTCGCGTCATACCTGTTTCTCTTTAGTGTCTATCTGCGGCCACATTTACAGGCCCGAATTCATTATCCCGGCGATGAAGACATCTTCGACTTCCCGGCCCGCGCAGCTTCTCCCTTGCTCGACCCGACTCTGCTCTACTCCCCATAAATCCCAGGATGAGACAGCGCATCTCTCGCCTCATGTTGCAAACCCCCATCATTCGCCCTATACCAATTAACACGGTCTTCCCCGAACCCACACGAACCACAACCGGCATCTCACCATAAGACCATCCCCTTATTCCTACTCGCACACCTAAACACACGCCACCACGACCACCACGGCCACCACCATGGAACCCACCACCCACTGCACCATCTGCACGACCCCCCTCTCCCCCACCCGCCCCCACCCGACCTTCCCCTGCTCCCACACGCACTGCCTCCCCTGCCTCCGCCGCAACTTCACCCTCAGCACCGGCACCACCACCACCCCCACCGCAGGAACCTTCCGCCCCGTGCAATGCTGCCCCGGCGCGCGCCTGCCCCTCCGCGAGCTGCGCGCCCACCTGCACCTGCAGTCCGCCGAGACGGCCGCCTACCGCGCGCGCCTGGCCGAGCATGATGCGGCCGAGAAGCTGTATTGTGCGGTGGCGGGGTGTGGGCGGTTCATTCCGGTGGTGTTAAGGGATGGGCGGAGTGGAAGGTGTAGGGGGTGTCATGGAAGGACTTGTGTGCGGTGTGGGGGGAGGGCGCATGTGGGCATGGGGGTTTGTGATGGAGTGATGGGGAGGGTTCCTGTTGGGGGGGTGGCTGGGGGGAAGAGGGCGGCGCTGGAGGAGGAGGCGGAGATGGGGTTTCGGAGGGTGGTGAGGGAGATGGGTTGGTACGTATTTGTTGCTTTCTCTTTGATGTGTGAGCAGGGGGTTGGTTGTTGTGCGAGATGCTGACATAACTGGGGGATAGGAAGCGCTGTCCGGCGTGCAAGCGGTGGGTGGAAAAGACGGAGGGGTGTAACCATATCCTGTGAGTCACCTTCCTCGGGTATGCTGAGTGTTGTGGTGATATAACTAACAAAAACAGCTGCTTCTGCGGGTGTCATTTCTGTTACCGCTGCGGACGAGCGCCTTATGGATACCACGGCGATGATTGCGCCATGTGATTAGGGGCCGCGGGCTTGATCTAGGACCAGGTCTGGGATGGCAACCTCCTTTCTTCATCTCACATCATTTCTTTTGTTGCTCCATCTTGGACAGGCGGCGTTGGGCAGGTTATATAGGTACCTGGTGCTGTGTCTCCTCGAAACCAGTCGACAGCGGTACTCATCTTCAGGCGTTAGGGAACGGGGTCTGTACGACCAACTTTCATTTGTCAACAGAGCAGCGAGGCGTTTGCCGGAATGGGGCTCTTTTATCTGGGCGGGAGATTGTATGCAAGTGACGAGGATGGCCATCTTCTACCTTGTCATTTGATGAAGGGGTTTGTGCCTAGTCAATTTCAGCCATTCGGGGTGAGGTAACGCCATTTAGGAAGTAGTTGCAGTTATTGTGTTATCTGCCCTACTGGTCCTCCGATTTTTCTCTTTCGTTCCTGATTGTAAGTGAATCGCAGTCCCAGATCATCCACCGCAGCTCCGTCTCGGCTCCTGATTGGAGCGGGTTACACAGTCGTGGGCGAGACGGCAACAAACATACCAATATGCTCTCGCTTTTTGAACCTTTCGGTCCTGGAAAGCACTTTGAAGGAGCCGCAAGGTTGTGTATACCGTATTAAACGAGTCACGGAAGGCATCAACGTAGTTCCAAATGGGATTCCCCCCAATGGCCCTGGATGACTCTTGGATCGGCGATGATATGAGGTAAGGTATCTATCTATAATGTTTGTATGCCCAAAGCCCAGAGGCCTCTATGCCTGGCGGTCCCAACCCTAAGTCAGCGCCGAAGGCAAGGTCCGTATGGGTTATGAGAAAGCAAGGTTAGGAATATTTAAGCTGGTGACGGAAATATCGATGAGAGGCAAGGGTGAATGCTCACAAATCGATCCATCTCGTCATCGCCCGCATAGAAACCCGCCAGCATCAAGTTTAGGATCTCTACCATGGTTGAGTAGTTGTAGTGTTTGGAATGGGAGCTGCGCGGGCCGCCTACCGCGCAGACCGAATACCAACCGGGCAAGATGCTCACTACCCCTGAGGTAGTCCAGAAAAGACGTCGCCTCTATTGACGTCCCGACCTGGCTAATTATGAACTTCACACTTACATATCCCCAAGGTTAACAGATGGTACTCCTGGGAGATGATAGACAACAGTTGGGGTGGGACGAAATACGCACTTTGACGAGGGGATCCGTTAAACGCGGCCGGGCTGAGAAAACCGGGGTTCGCGCGCCTAAAACCCCCATTCGCCAAGCTATGCGGACCTAGATACACGGACGCGGTCACAGGGAACACCATCAGCGGTGAAGCGGGTGTGGCTGCAGGCATACTCTGCTCTGCGGCGAACCCGTGAGGCTGGCCATGTACCCCCACAAGAGTCCCTTCCGAAAGTGGGTGAAGCTCAACGTGAAGAAGAGGGCATAAAATGTTGAGATCGGGGAGTTTCCAAGCCGAGTGTCCTTCCCATTGCGTGTTGGTCACTAACTATCAGCCGAATCTCTTGTTCCTGCCCCTCCCGGCTTCTACACATGAAACGCACGACACATCACGATGGCAACCGAGTAAACCCGCGCACAGATGTAGAAGAGCTCCCAAAAACAATACATTTATAGAAGATCACGTCAACCATCTCCAACACCAGACGCCATTCCCATGCCAGCTTCTGTAGTTTTGCAGAACCACCCAGATATACTCAGCATCAAGCCCAGTCGTTATACCAAAAGAACGGCGTTCAAGCAGCCGTCGTTCTAAAAAATGGCGCGCGTCAGCAGATGACCAGGTGAAAAAAAGCGCCAGATCTTACCTCGGGGTTGTTTGTGATCTGCGCGTAACGGCCCCAAGCAACCTTGCCCGAAGCTGTGACGATACCAAGATCCGAAACGTTGACCTCGATGCTGCGCCTTAGTCAGTAAATGCTCATCCAGAGCTGGGGATAGAGAAGCATACATGGTTCCCTTGGTCAACACCCCAAGTTGCGTATCTTGATCTCTGGTTAGTACACAAACAGGGGAAGTGGGCGGGTTCAGGGACCATACAACTAAAGCAAAAGGTTAGCCAACAAATCCGTCGTCGAGGCTGTCACTCTACAACTTACAGAGGGTTGCTCGGGTTCTTCTTGACACCAAGGATAGGGAGCTGGACTGTAACATTGAGAGTCGGGTGTGTGACGTTGGCCTTCTTGTAACGCAGACCCATGGGCCGAATGAAGCCTACATACTGTCAGCTCTACTTCCACCGGCCTTGTTTGGTGGTCACAACTCACGTTCGTATTTGACCGGCCGTCTGGTAAAGTCGGGCCCGACAAACGTAGGCTGTGACATTGGTCAGCATCAACTCTGCCGTCTTTTTGTTGCTCGATCAAGCCAACCTTTGTGACCACACGCTTCCACCCTGTTGCAGAAATCGTCAGCATAAGCACCGGCAAACCAACCCCCCGAAAAGCAACATACCCTTCTTTTGGACCTTCTGACCCGTCTTGACACTATACCACCGTCAGCCAAACCTCCTCCCCCATCACACACCAAACCCCACCAGCACGTACACCTTGAACAGCTCCTCCTCGCTGATACCCCTGACCTTGGGGATGGGCACCGAGAAGCGCGCCGCCTTCTCGGCGCGCTTGTTCTTGATCTGCGAGCTCAGGGCCTTGGCGGTGGTCGGGTTGGCGCGGTCGAGCAGGTAGGCGGGGATGGCCTCGGTGGGCTCCTTCTCGGCGGGGGCGCCCTTGACGTTGCGCTCCTCGTGCTGCTTGATGGCCTTGCGCATCTGGATCTTCTGCGCGTGCCGCTGCTTGGCGTACAGCTTGGCCCGCAGGCCGCGCAGGTTCTGCGCATTCTCGCTCTGCTTGTGGCCCTCGCGCGCCGCCTTCTTGCGCGTCCGCTCCTCGTGGTCCAGCCGCTTGCCGTGGAGCTTGCGGTGTCTCTCTGTGGGTTGGGTAGCCCTGGTTAGTCTCTGGAGAAGGTTCTTGCTCGGTCGGGTTGCGCGAGGTGAGAGGGGCGGTATAGCTCGACGCTGCTAGCTTAGGAAGGGGAGCATACCGATATACTCGTTCTGGGGCTGTAGTGGTTGTAAAACATGCGGTTAGCGAGGCTTGTTCTTGTTCAAGACCATTTAACAAGGATGGGTTGCTGACCATGTTGGCTGCTGGTGCCCTCGGAAGGGACTGGGAGCTTTAAAGATAGACCACGATTGAACTTGGAGACCCCGATTCGCTGGGAATACCAAAGGACCTTTGAGAATGGGGGGGTCTTAATTCAGCCACGCGATCTCAGCGACGTTGGCCGATAAAAAAATCGACGGGCTTATCGGATTGCAAGTGGCAGGTTCACGGTGGGGCAAATGCAGGCCGTCCACATCACCCATTGGCCACCCAGCTCCATCTCACCAAAAACCAAACCTCTACGAAGCACGTTCGCACCCTCTGGCCAAGAAAAAGCCGAACTCGAAAGGGGAGTAAGAAATCAAGAAAAGAGAAGGAGAGTAGAGTAAACCGAACAAAAAACAAACAATCAAATCAAGGACGTCGAATTAGATGTAGTCCACATGGCTTTCTTTCCGTTCCTGGTCGAATGTTTCTCAGCAGCTGCACAGCACACTGAAGCTTGGCTTTTTTGCATGGGGCGATTCGCTTGTGGTGACCACCGGCGGGCAGTCAGACGGCAAGTGGGGAGACGGGAGGTACCGAAGCAAGGCACGAGCAGGCCCGGCCGTGTATCGTGTAAGCCGGACCTCCGGCCCGGAGCGGAAAGCTGGAGTCGGTGGTCAGCGGGAGTGGGTTGGAGCTCGCGCGAAAATCAAGTAGAAATCACCAAGAAACCGGAGCATTGCCAAAGGAGACTCGGGACCGACCATGGCTAATGGACCTAGGTTACGGGATGCGATTTACACAATAAATAAATACATTTAAATACAATCGCTTGCTAGATATGGTCTGCACCGCCCCACTCCCCGCCCATGGACTCCTTATGCTGATGCAGAATGTCGATGCTTGTCCCTCTAGTGATATTAACGCCAGGGCCTCCAGTAGTCGCCAGAAAACACCATCACCCAGTAGAAGATAAAATGCACCTGAACACTTTGTTCCTTGCGCCGCCCATTCCATACCTAGGTATCTTGCCAGTCAGTTCCAGATCCGGGTATCGCCGTCGACACGGTTAGCGACCAGCCTTGGACTTGGTGGCCTCGAGAAATCTACGCCTCCGTTCCTCCTTTTCTCGCTTCAACCGCTTCTCCAGAGCCTCCTGCTCGAGATCCTCGCGCCGGGCTTGGCGGTCAGCCAGCTGCTCCTCGTCCTCAATATCCGATATGCCGGCCTCCATGTCAGACTCCTCTTCGTATGAGTCGTACCGATACTGGCGGCCAGTGTCATAGCCAGGCGCCTCGTCCTCGTCCTCGTCATCGACGATGAAGTCGTCCATCTCCTCCTCTTCCTCGCGACTCCTCCGCGAAGATGAGACAGGGCCACCGTATCGAGGTCGATCACGAGGCCGTCCTTCAGAGCTAGGGCGACTTGTTGCGCCGGATTTAGAGACAGTCGACGAGCCGGGCCGCGGTCGTGCGGTACCGGTGTATCCCGTTGTCGCCAGCGCCGCCTTCTTGACTTTCTTCTCCTCAGCTGGTGCCGCCTTCTTGGTATTTGCCGACCCGGATGGGAGACTACCCCGCGCACCAGGAAGCTTTGTAACGTCTCGAAAAGACGCGCTTGTAGGGCCGGTCCGAGCAGTCGTCGGTCTTCTCGTGCCTGTCTTTGACTTCCTTGCGTCTTCCACCTTCAATTCCTTACGTTCTTTCATTGTCATGTTCCGTTCCACTGTCTTGTGCTGAATCTTTCCCAGAGACTCCCTGTGCTCTGAGTTGGCCTTTGCACGCGCCATGATCTCGGCATAGGACCGCTTTTTTGGTGGACCAGAATCCGTAGGGCTCGGCCGGTTGGGCGCCGGTCGAGACGGCAACGGTTTGCTGCCATTTGAAGGCCTTGTCCCGGCGCTTCCAGCTCGAACTTGAGGTACACTCGGCTTGTCGGTCAAGGACCTCTTTTCCAAGGCAGGCCGTGCCTTCGAAATTGGCTGGTCGCTAGAACCGCCAAGTGGTCGATCCGCAAGGCGAGGAGATGGTCTTGGCGAGTTGCCGCTCGGCCTCGAGGACTTCTCCGATAGCGAATCAACGCGAGCCACTTTGGTGCCTGTCGGCCGAATATCATCCTCCGCCTTGCGCTTTGGCAACCCCGTGCTCGGACGGGATGCCGGGGTCGAAGGCGCTGACGGCTTCTCGCCGGTGATGGATGCGATCAAGTCGAGAATCTAGTGAGGCATCGGTCAGCATCGGTCACACGACAACGCAAAATACATCTGAGCTTACCGGCATCGTGACGGATGCGCCGTGGTGACGGGACCTAATTACCACGATGTGCGTAGACCCTCCCCAGCCTCACACGAAGTATTTCCGCCAAGGCATCGAGAACCAGCAAAATCAGCTTGCAAGCTTGTCACAAGTGTTATCAGTGTCTCCACTGGATTTTCCGGGACTGCTGTTAATCGTGTCGCTGTGGAAAAAATCCAGGAAAATTCCGCTGCGATTTCGAGGGGGGGGGGGGAGGTGCTAGGGCGGCTTTTGTTGGCAGTGAACAAAGAAGTTTGCGTGCTCGACGGCGCCCTCAGCCTTCAAATGTTGGCCAGCAGCCGCCTTTTAACTCGGAGGGGGCGCCAAAAGACCCACATAAATCAAGCCAGGCCGGGCCATGCGGGTCCAGGCGATGTCAACTCGGAGCCAGGTGCGACCGGTTCCGGGATTTGGCCAGATTGTGAACAGATGGATTGGACCCGAACAAGAGCAGCGTTCATTACGTCAGCCGCTCTTGTTCCTGCCCTGCTGCCCTATCGATGGGTCATGTGAGATGTGGGCCCGAAAATTGCGGGGCTCACAACTACAGAATTGGAAAATAAATCGGCCCCAAGAACTTTCTCAGCAACCCGATATCACGACTAGAATTAAGAAGAGTCTTTCTCCGCCCAACTTGCGGTTAAAATTGATTGGCATCTCTTGTTCTCCAAACACCTCACAAGTGAGTCTTACGTTTTTACAGCCGGCGCAACCGCACGAATTGAGGGCAAGCGCGCCGAGACTGCGGGCCAATACTGACCGGGAACAGAACCGTCAAAATGAAGCACCTCGCCGCTTACCTTCTTCTCGGCCTCGGCGGCAACGCCTCCCCCTCGGCCGCCGATGTCAAGGCCGTCCTCGAGTCCGTCGGCATTGAGGCTGACGACGAGCGTCTCGAGAAGCTCCTGTCCGAGCTCGAGGGCAAGGACATCAACGAGGTACGCAAAACTCCCCGCTATCGAATGCAAAATGGACCAAATTTGTTAACACAACGTGATGCAGCTGATTGCTGAGGGCTCTTCCAAGCTCGCCTCCGTCCCGTCGGGCGGTGGTGGTGGCGGTGCTGCCGCTGGTGGTGCCGCTGCCGGCGGTGCCGCTGAGGAGGCTCCCAAGGAGGAGGCCAAGGAAGAGGGTACGTACATCTACATGCGCCACGATCTTAAAGCTGTACTAACTTTCCCACAGAGAAGGAGGAGTCCGATGACGACATGGGCTTCGGTCTCTTCGACTAAGCAACTCGCCACAATCGCAATCAAATCGATCATGTGGTTATTTCCGAGGCAGGCCGGCCACACTTGCGCATACCTGCGGCATTCCTGGAATCACCAAGGAGTGTGTCGTGATGTTGGACTTGTGGAATATCCAAGCCCTTGCTACCGCCAACGCGGGCTATCATCAGTATAGACTGGAGCAATACAGTGCGGCGGTCTCTTCGGATCTATTGGGTTCTCTTGATGCGTGATTCTGTAAACTTGGGCCCACGGAGTGCGAGATGCGCCACCATGTTGCATGTGCGCCAGTGTTCCCCATGCCTCCCGCTGCAGCGGCGCTTTCGGGTGGCGGGCTACGGGTGATCGGTGATCGGTGACGGATGGTTAAAAAATGCTGACGTCTTCCGCTACTGCACAAGATGCCAGGGGCGCTTTTCCCCGCTAGAATGACTCGTGCAGCAGCCAAATCCTCCGCAAATATGAATGCTGCAGCTAGTGCATGAAGTGATACATTGCCTCAGGCCAACTTGCCAAGTCTTGTCTGCATGAATGCAACGCGGCCAACGCGCTTTTTCTTTGATTAATGATTAAAGCGTCCAATTGGGCCGTTGCCCGGTCAACGCGTCGGATGCCGCTCTTTCGACATGCAACGGTGGCCCACACGAACAATTGGAGCAAATTCGACAATGGCGGGTCCCCCGGCTGTTTATCTTGCAAAGCTCCCCTCCCCCGAACACCATCCATGCAAGCGCATGCAGAAGCTTCGACAGTTGGCACTTGCAATTCGATTTACTCCAATTCCTTCTTGCTTCAATTTTGCATTTGCGCCAACTGTTCGTTTGCTTCCGCTGCTTCAGCAATCTCGCTTGTGCTTTAACCGCGCTGAGGAAGGAGCTTCCGACGCGTGGATAGCACCGCGCCTCGATTTGAGATCCAACGCCCCAATTGAACCTCAACATGTCGCCAACGCCTGCGGAAAGAGGTGCCCGATATGCGCCGGTGGGCAGGAGGACGTCCACGAGATTGGCCCAGCGCAGCCAGCCCTCGCAATACCGGAATCTCGATGACAGCTCTGACGATGAAGTGCTCAGTCCTATGAAGCTGAGCGCCATCACCAAAGCATTACTCGGCGGCGGTCACGTTTCCGATGCATCATCGACCAATGCGCCTGCACCTGCTGCGCGGCGCTCCTCAATTCCAACTCCGTCCCGAACAACCAACGGGGACCAGGGATACCTGCGGAAGAGAACTCAGGAACCCGACAACGCACCTACCTCAAAACCACCAACATCGGCCAGCCGACCCCAGTCGCGGAATGCTTCGAGAAGGAGCTCTATCCCCGCGCTTGGTCAGACAGCATCCAGGGACCAGGGGTCTCCGGTGCAAGGCGCCCGTGCGACTCGCCAGTCACGGAGGGAGAGCAACCTTTCTCCTAAACAGCCACCTCCGGTCGGCAGTCGAGATAACAGCCCCGCCCCCAGGAAGCGGGTTGTGCGCCTTAATGCTCCCCCTTCGGCCAACGATGCAAATGGAAGTCGCCGAAATAGTCTGCGGAACTCGTTTTCATCGTCCACCCGAGGGAAAAGACCGGATAGCGCCGAGGGCCACAGAACAAAGACCGCTTCTTCCCCTGTTGTACAGCAAGACCGCTCGGCCAAGACCCCGGTGCTGCCGGTGAGGACGGTCAGGATCGCTGTCGGGTCCTCAGGGCAGAAACCAGCGTCTGGGAGCTCGTCTGATACTCGTCCCAAGTACTCCACACAATTTGCTGACGTCGAGGGTCGAAACGCTGCTGGAGCCCCGGCCGCGTCCTCCGCCGCCGTGGCCCCGCAGGCTTCGTTGAGGGTGAAGCGAGTTGGGAAAACCCCGGGGAGCTTCCTATCCGGCCCCGCACGCCGCGGTCGCCGCAGGCAGAGTGAAGAAGATGGAGATGGTCAGTTTGACGCGGATGGGTTTGGCTTGGGTCAGGACATCGGAAGTCAACAGGCCGAATCGAGACAACAGGAAGAGGCTCCAATTCCCGCTGCCTCCGACTATGCTGATCTTGCCGCCTCGGGGAGCCCCGTCAGCGCCAGAGATTCCGCCAGAGACTCTGCTCGGGCCGCTCTTCGCAGGCATAAATCTACGTTCATCACACCGGTCAGCCAGAGAAAGTCAGAACATCAGCACATGCCGCTCGCCTACCGGATCCCAACATCACCAGCTCAAGAGCCTATCAACCATGACAAAGAAAACGAAGCTCCAGTTGAAGTAGTGCCTGTTGTCCCCAGCTCCCTCCGGGTATCCAACCCCCCTCCCTCGGCCTCAAGCCACAGGGGTTCGAACGCAATCGCGCCCACCAACCCGGGAGCCGTCGAATCCCACCAAAAAGCCTTTGTCGCCCCAAACAACCACATCCTCACCGCGAGGTCACATAACGTCGCTCAGAGACCTGCACCGCCCCCGCCGCCGAAGATGTCGGTTGTCGAAACAGCCACTGCTGCAGCCGGCGCCTCCACTGCTGTCCAGTCTAACAAGAAGAGACAATTTTTACTTCGTGTCAACGGCAAGACTTACACGAGAATAGACTCCCTCGGTCGAGGCGGGTCCGGTAAGGTCTACCGTGTCTCGGCCGAAAACGGGAAGCTTCTTGCCCTGAAGCGGGTATCGCTCGAAAACCTAGACGACAGAACCATCAAAGGATACCACGGCGAGATCGACCTATTGCAACGGCTAACCGGAGTCAACCGCGTTGCTCAACTCATTGACCATGAATTCAATGCCGAAAAGAAAATGCTTAGCCTGGTGAGTCAATTTTTGGAGTTACATTTCGCAAATGCGTTCGCTAACCCGAGCCTAGGTGTTGGAAGCTGGTGAACTCGACTTTAACACCTTCCTGCGGAGCCGGCTGTCGGAGGACTGTCGATTGGACCCGGTTTTCGTACGGTACTGGTGGAAGGAGATGGTCGAATGCGTCCAGGCCGTCCACGAGAAGGATATCATTCACACCGACTTGAAGCCCGCCAACTTCGTCCTCGCCCAAGGCCGGCTAAAAGTCATTGACTTTGGCATCGCTAATGCCATCCAAACTGACATGACGGTCAATGTGCACCGCGACGCACAGATCGGCACGCCAAACTACATGTCCCCCGAGTCACTGATGGATTCCAAGGAGTACGCCCTCACCTCAGCCTACAAGGGCCAATTCAACGCCCCATCGTCCCAGCGGCCGAAACACTTCAAGCTCGGCAAAGCCAGCGACATCTGGAGCTTGGGCTGCATCCTGTATCAGATGGTCTACGGGCAGTGCCCGTTTGCGAAAATCGTCAACATGATGGCCCGAGTGAACGCGATCAAGGACTGGGCTCATCCGATTGAGTTCCCCGAGCACACGGAGCACGGCGTGCGCGTGCCGCCGAGCCTCGTCCGCACCTTGAAAAGGTGTCTCAGCCGCGACCAGACACAGCGGCCGTCCTGCGAAGAGCTGCTTTCTCCAACGGATCCGTTCCTGTACCCTATGGAGCTATCCAACGACATCTTTACTGCTGCCGACCACGGCAAGGTCATCCCTATCACGCCTGAGCTTCTGCGGGATGTAGTCTGGGATGTTGCGCAACGCGTCCGCCGCGGCGATGCGGTCGACAACGAAGTCTTGCAGCTGTGGCCAACGGCGTACTGGGCTAGTTGCAAAAAGTCGTTGGCCATGCGCAATGGGTTGAGCGGCGTTACGCCTGGTGCCGGAGACCAACCATGACCACTGGAGAAGCACAAACACATGTGTGAATAGCTGTTGGAAGATCGGAGTTGTCGGTTTAGGGAAAGACGGAGAAGATGTCATGATTTGAAGACCCCACATTGTCGCATTCTTATACCCGGGGCTGGAAGGACGTTGTTTTTGTTCTTGTCTAGAGATTTGGGAGCTTGTAAGCTTGGAGTTTTTTTGGAGGAGTTTGGGTTGCAAGACTGGGGTTCCGTTTTGGATACTGAGAAGCCTCGGTGTTGATGGGGCCACTGCCGGAAGGCATTGTTATTGTTTAATGATCGGAGCCTGTGCGGTTGGACCTTGTGCTTTTCTTAGAAAGAGAACTAATTTTTCCCGTTACTGTTGCCATCGCTAGCCTCGTTGTTAACGTTGGGTCTACATGCGTGACGCCTCCCATTCTAGGTACAGATTACCCATTGAATTGCGAGTTATGATGAAGATGGAAAGGTATCATTGCAGTTTCTCCAAGCGACCGTTCCACTTACCCAATACACCTTTGTTAAGCGTTTCAAGACCCCCTTCCTCCTTTGTGAAGCAGAAATCAAATCTCTCGTTCAACACTGAACCATAAACTAGCTCGGGTGGAAGGGAGTTGAGATGTCAAGTGCCTAGCTCTCAGTAAGCTTTAGACAACACTTTGCAGTCACGATGAAGTCATGCAGCCAAAATGCCGAAGGGTTGTGTGCAATGGCATCGAATATGATACATGTCTACAACAGCTCCTCCTCATCTTACAACATCAGCAACAGCCTACGATAGGCTGTGTTTTCCAGTAGACCACCCCGCCGTCTCTTCCATCCCCAAGCCAATCCCGCAACTCTCCTTCCTCTCTCCCTCCCCCACTCAACTCAACTCTCCTCCGCCACCACCTCCGTCCTAATCTTCAACTCACTAATCCGCAACGTCGTAAACCGGTGCTTGCTCGTAACCGTCTTCGACCGCCGGCACCGCCGCTTCTTCTTGACCATGGTGCGCATCGGCTCCGCCTCCGTCCCCGTCACCACCGCCCGGCACTCGAACAGCCGCTCGTCCACGTAGGGCGCGCCCCGTAGCGTGAAGTCCCGGCTGCCCACCGCCGTCGCCCGGTTCAGCCGCAGCACCATCCCCGGCGAGACGCCCGGCATCTTGAAGGGCAGCCGCACGCTGTCGCCGGGGGTCACCAGGTAGGGGCGTCCGTGGATGTGTACCGTGATGTAGTGGCCCGGTTGGGCGGCGAGCGCGGGGAGCAGGGCGCGGACGGAGGCGCTGAGGGGGGTGGGCGTTGTGGGTGCGGGTGAGAGGGGTGGTGTGCGCCGCGGGCGGGAGGGGGGTTGGTGGTTTTGTTGGTGTGAGGATGGGGCGGCGGTGGGTGGTGCGGGGGCGCTGGTGACGAGCGTGGGGTCGAGTTGTTGTGTGCTGGGCTCGACGTGCTGGGTGGTCTGGTTGAAGAAGCGTGCTGTTGCGGCGACGGCGGGCGCTGTGGTTGCTTTCGTTGTCGGGCGGGCCGCGGGGAGGAGTCGCGAGACGGGAGCACGCAGCTCCAGCACGGAGCGCAGCAATGCCCTGCTCATGGCTGGTTTGGTGGGTTGTCTGTGATCGATTGGATCGGTGGCGGGAGGGGTTTCGGCCGTCGCGTTGCGGTGTCGGCTCCGCGATGGGCTGGTCGTCGTGGTATTCGATGTGGAAAATTCGGTGGACTGACCACCTGAGGTTGGCTGCCGGGGCCGGCAAAATTAGGTGGGGCGGATGGCAGGGGCTCACCGAGGTGAGCGGTGGGGTTGCCGTTTTGGCCGTATCTTCCCATTTGGGCGGGTCACCCCTTTTTCAGTAAACAACTTAGGAGAGCAATGCAGGTGTCTTGAGTAGGTAACTCAAGGCACTCCTTTCAAAATCGCACAATCCAGTGGGCCCTGGCGTATCACTGAAGTACCTTATTTAATAATACATTCCCCTCCAATTTTCGGTGACTCCCAGGCTTCGTTTCCCACAACAACTCGAATCCACGATGTTAATGTTGACCTATTTTAACAGGGCCGCTTCATGGCGTCCCTGGACCACATTTACAAGATAAATTTGTCAGTACACTAAAAGGCATAAGTGCGCCAGATAACAAACAACCTTATTAGCAACCCCTTGACATCAAATTACATAGGGGTCGTAAATGCCAGTACCGTTGACTAAGCTCTTCTCTCTTTGTTCAAAGTCACAATCTCACAATTCAAAAGACACTCACTCCAAACTCGTTTTACCAATCTTATCTTTGTTTAACTATCCAAAAAAACCACTAAAACTTACTGACCATATTATCCAAAAACTCACATGGGCGGCAACTCGAAGCAACAATCTCTCGCCCCACAAACAAACCACTCACTCACTCCCGAGTCACCCCTCACCCCCTCACTCCCTCATTCATTCACACTCACACCAACGATCCCCTCTCCACCCTTATCGCATCCGCCGACACCCACTCCATCGTCTCCGCACTACCCCCCGCACCCCCCTCCCCCCCCATCATCAGCTTCATGTTCTTCAGCCACCCCTTCGTCCGGGCCTGCACCACCGGCATCAACTCTGCCCTCGCCCGGCTGCTGCTGCGTGCCAGCGATGGGAAGAGCGGTGGCGAGGGTAAGGGGTTGGGTTTTTTGACGAGGCGTTTGGGGGGGGTTGGGGTGTTGGTGTTGGTGTTGGTGTTGGGGGTGGGGTTGAAGGTGAAGTTGGGGTTGGGGTTGGGTTGGGGTCTTTGTTTGGAGCGGCTTCTGTTGATGGGCCGGGTTTGTTGTGGGTGGGTCTGTGTCGGGGCGGAGGATTGGGGTGGGTTGGCGGTGGTTATTGCCAGTGGCTTTCTTCTTTGGGGGGCCGTGGTTGGTGGTGCTGTGGTTGCTTTTGCTGGGAGTCGGGGTCCCAGGGCGAGGGGCGGTGGGACGAGGTTGGGGTGCCGTGGTTTCCATGTGGTGTCTTTGGGTGGTACCGGCGGTGGTGGTTCGTAAGCGGATGCGGCCCGGGGCCGCTGGGTTGGCGGCTGTTGGGATCTTTGGCGTGTTGTTGTTGTTGTTGTTGTTGATGTTGATGATGATGATCGTCTGGTCCGTGTTGGGCTGACGACGGGGCTTGCGCAATACGACTCCGGGATGCTGGCCGTGCGGCTTATCATCATGGGAGTCCCGCGCGGAACTGTCCTGGTGGGAGGGAGCTGGGCTTGGGGCCTTACCTGGGGCTGCTGTCGGGAGGCCTGGATTCGTGTCCGGGGGTCGTCGAGCGCCTCTGTTTGCCCGGGGCTGAAGTGGCGGCCGTTGCTGCGAGATATCGAGTTGTCGGCCCTACTCATGGTTGGCTGGAAGGGCATTCTTGTCTGGGCTGTTTGAGACCAGTTGTTAGCTTCAGGAACAGGATTGGGACTGGGGGGGCTTGGGGGACGGTAATTTGGGTGTATTCGCCGCTCGCCGAGACGCGGAGGGGCCGGTAGCACCTCTGGCTGTGCTGGAGATGGCCGCTTGGCCGCCCGCTGGCTGGGAACTCTTGTGTAGATGCCCATCTCGGCATGCGCCGTTCCCGTGGGTGACGGGGTCTGTGGAAGTGGTGCAAGCGATTGTATCGGCTTACCTCTCTCTCTCCGTGCCCTCTCGACCCTCTGCTGTCGCGATTCCTCCTCTTGTTCTCTCGACTTACCTCTCTCCCTCTCCTGTCTGGCTCTCTCCACCCTCTCTGCCCTCTCCATCCTCTCTGCCCTCTCTATCCTCTCTGCCCTCTCCATCCTCTGCAGCCGCAACGCCTCCTCCTCCGCCCTCTTATTCTGCTCGTACTCACGTGCGCTCGCCAGCGCCCTCTCCTCCAGCTCCTTCTGCCGTTGCCACAACTCCTTTTCTCTCATTTTTTGCATGTTCAGTTGCCTCTTGGCGCATGTTACTGAGCAGACGGTCGCGATGTCTTGGTTGACGTTCATCAGGTTCCTACAGTCCATACTCCTTCTCCGGAAGATTTGGCAGCAGAACACAGGGGACGCTTCTGCCTGAATTTCGTAGTAACTTTGGCATCGCCTCATCTTGCCTTTGTGGGCGTGCCCACATCGATAGTGACAGATATCTAGATGACACATCGTGTCGATTTCGCGTTGGTGACGGTTTTGGTAGCTGTGTAGCAGATTTTGCTTCTAATAGATCCATGTGACGTATGGGAGGAAGTAGGATCGGACAAAAGGGGCTCCAGATCTTATATACCTCCTTCATTGTTCTTTGTTCAAGAAACACTGTTCCAGAGTTGGCTATACAATGGCATCATCCCTTAACTACGCTGTCAACCTTCATTGCCTTTGTTCTTCAGCCATGGGACCAAGCAGGTTCCTTGTTCAACTGCCAATCACGCCCGAAATTCCCACGTTCTTGAAAATATACCGTGTCTCATGTGGATTGGAGCATCTGTTCAAGAATGACGAAGCGAAGATAGGCATTTGAATCACAGAGTTATCGGTCCTAGTTGAAGGCACCTACCTAGGTATCTTTCGAGGTAAGTCTCCATAGCTTTTAAATTAGATCAGGCTCATGAAATATGTAATAGAATTTAGGTTTTTAGTTAGTAGCTCACAGCTTTCATTGTGTAAAACCCCACAGTCTGTATAGTCACAGATGGAGTTTACGGAAGAGCAGGCAGAAGGCCGAGGGACTGTAACCATACTCTACATAATCACGACATGTTCACTGGAAATATGGGGAGATGGCCCGGGGCCTTGCGAGTTATGTCATGTTAGGTACAATGTTGTATGATAGAAGTACATGATAGAATACCGGGTCTTTGGTAAGATCCCAAACAGGCCTGAGGGAAGGTGCTGCCAAAAAAGAACGCGTGGCTCTCGTGATGAAGAGCGAGATTATTTGGCGGGGTCCTTGGGAGACGGGTCCTGGGTCACGGCCTAAGCGAACAACTCCTTCCAGGACTCCTGCGGAATGGGCGGCCGTTCTTCCAGAGCTTCGTCCTGCGTAAGAAGCCAGTGATTGATGAGCCAGAACTCTGGTGTGTTCTTCAAAGGATTACCCGTGCGAGTTACTATGTCGTTTTCTGGGGCATCTGCTAACGCCTTGAGATGCTGCTCAGGAAGACGCTCCAGTTTCTCCCCAAACGTCCTGCGCACCAGGTACTTCAGGGGCTCTAGCGTGGCGGTGGGAGACCAGTCGGGCGCTTGCGACTTCTCACCCGAATCCCACCTGACCATGTCGGAGGCCACGCTAAGGATTTCGTCCGCAAGGCCGGCGTCGTAGACGATCTTGACCATGTCAAAGAGAAAAATATACACGCCCATGGTGCCGGCCCGGAGCAGCACCTCATCATTGCATGGGTCATGGGGAATTAAGGAGCCGTCGTCTGCCGTCAAGTGTGTTCGGTCCGGCAAGCCGAAGACTGTAGTGACTAGGTGAAGGAAGGCCAGATCCAGAGGGCTCAGTGCGGCGATGAGGTTCTGGCGAGCCCTGTGAATAACTCGGTTGAGGCCGTCTTCGCCGAAGTCCGGGTAGGGCGGTGTCGGGTCAAGCGCAAACTCGTGTCGAATGGTTGCCTCGCAGTCCTTTATGCGGTCCATAAGCTGCAGAGTCTCCTCGAAGTGGCCGAGGAAACGGAGCAGCGACCCTGGGATGACATTCTGAGACAAGCGGGCCGTGATGATGGGGACAAGGAGCCTTAGAAGGATGGTCGGGGGTTCGGATTCTAACCTCGTCCTAAATATAGTCGTGAGCATGGGGCAAAAGAACCTCTCGAATGAGGTCGCCTTTTCGTGGTTTAATATCTTGCTATACATAACCGTTCGAAGCTCAACTTCACCCACAACCTCGAAGTTTGTCGGGCCGAGAACAGTGGGTTTCACGTGCAGGGACGAAATGACGGGCCTATCGAGCGGCTGGAACTGTGGTACTAAAATCAGGCGGCTGATCCTAGTCTTTGCAATGGATTGCTCGTATGACTTGATGAGCTTCCTGTTCGACTGCGATGTGTTCATCAGAGCCCGGATGTCGCAAAGTTGGAGTTCCTCCGTTATGAGGAGGACGGTCTCTGGGGTGAGAATGGACATTGTGGATATCGGGTAGGGATGAGAGCTGCTTGCTGTTGGTAAGAAACTTGACGAACGGGGCTGCTTGATGCTCTTGATAAGAAGGAGAAGAATATTGAAATCTGGATGGAGGAAGTGCATGTACATCGGTATATATCTATTAGCTCAACCCCTAGTTGCGATCCAGCCATGTTTGTTCTAACATTTCCCACATAAAGCTGTTCCACCGCACATACCCAATGTTCCACACGTGGTCTGCCAACAAAGAACAGCCGGCGTTTGCACAACAGGAGGAAATGACTGGCTTATCACTGGCCGGGTAGGCACGGCTGGGGCTGGAAATGATTGTCTTGGGACCGACAAGCAATTGGCAGCCTGATCAAAGCGATAAGGCACTGGTTTATGGGCCTCAAATTGTTCCTTGCTACTGACCGGGTAAGTCGTTAGGGCTGGGAATTGATTGTCTAACACCGACCGAGCAACTAGCAACTTGAGCAAAGCGACGATACATCGAAAAGATTGAAGTCCACGGTTCTATACACTTCTCGGCTTCAACCACGGGGCCTTTTATTTACCCTTACTCTCTATTATCCGACACCAAGCCGTAACATTGGCATATGGCAATGACTGGATCCCCCCTCCCCCCTGCCTAACATCCAAGATCAAGGTCGCATGAGACGCTGGTGGTTGACCCATCGTGTATGGCAAGTTTGCCCAAACAAGCCGAATATCGTCCTTCGGGGGGGGGGTATGCATATTATCCCGGGCCATGTCATGATGCCCGGCCCGCCCGACGCTTCTATTCATTCCTGTAGTGAGGTAAGCCGAGGATGACCCAGCACAGTGGTGGCATCTTGTTGCAACCGCCGTAATCTGTGGAGATATCTGCTAGCCTACCCACCGACCCTAGCCATGCACTGTCCGCAAGATCCCGTCGGTAGCCTATCTCAGGGGAAGAGCGCTGGTTTTGAGTGGTCCTGAGCCGTCTCGTTCATGGCCAATTCTCGAGACATACTTGCTTCTTGGGCGTTGCAATTCTTTCTCTCCTGGGCGAAAGACTTCGGGCTCAGGCTCGTGGGCACCAACCCCGTGCCACGCCTACCTAACAATCCCCCACGCAAGCACGAAGCCTCGGTACGAAGCCTGCGCCACGGCTTCCTGGGGACAATGCCGGCGCAATCTTGATAGAGGACATCGGAGCCAAGCTAGCGCCATCGAACCTAGGTGGCCTTTTGAGCACTCTGTACGAAGCGCAGCGACACGTTGATCTTGGATTGCCCGAGCGAGGCGATCTTGTCGGCCAGTGTTCTTTCCCTGTCCATGTCGGAGATGTCATCGCCACCGCCAATGCTCTGCCCGTAAATCATGATATTCGGCACCGTCCGCCGGCCCGTCATCTCTCCCAGCTTGGCCTGGATTTTCGCCCCCAGTGGATGTTGGTCTAGCTCAACCACGAACGGCGTGGGCTCGATGATGTACTTGTCGAGGAGAACACCCTTGGCCATCTTGGAATAGGGGCAGTATGATTTGGAAAAGATGATGACTGGGGGGAGTGCAAGTCAGCAACCATACTTATTCGGCACATGATTGGGGCAGCAAGAAGGAACATACTTGGAGACTGCTTCAAGATGGTGTTGAGCACACCTTCCACTTCATGGTCCTCTTCAGATTCCTCGGGTTGGGTTTTGTCCTTCCCTTCCGGCGCAGGCTTTTCCTGGCCACTTGCCGAGCTCCCTACACCGACGACTTGTGCAGGCGACTCGGGTTTGTTGGGTCCCTTGGCCTTTGCGTTTTCTTTCGCTTCTTGCTCGGCTTTCCGCAGACGGTCGGCCATCTGCTTGGCCTGGATACGGTCCTCCTCGTCGACAATCCCATCCCCGTTGACATCGTGGTCGGCAATGACCTTTTGGCCGGCAGAATTGCCAGTTCCGCCACCGTCGCCACCGGCTCCGTGGTGGTTGTCCATGGCGTTTACGGTCTTGGAGTAGAAGTCGTGCAGCGACTGCTCGCTAGATTGGCGGTTGTGAAAGAAGATCAGCGTGACAATAGCGGCCAGCACCAGGTAGGTGATGACACGAAAACGCCTTTGCGATCTCATGAT
This sequence comes from Chaetomium tenue, assembly GCF_020726465.1. NCBI lineage: Eukaryota > Fungi > Ascomycota > Sordariomycetes > Sordariales > Chaetomiaceae > Chaetomium > Chaetomium tenue. Next base: position 1,778,438 of record NW_027117333.1, on the reverse strand, counting down.
GGGTGGTGGTCGTGGTGGTGGTGTTGAAGGCGCGGGTTTGTTGAAGATGATGCGCTTGTTCGAGCTTGTCGAACTTAGACGGGTTATGTTACCGTTACAGTTCAAATCTGTCAGTATCAGTCTGGGGTCAAACTGGGCCGTGTTGGGGTCGACATTGCAGTGCGCGCAACATCGAAAGGCGTCGAGGGGAAGGTGCTTCTCTCGGTATTCTTTTGACTGGGGTGTATGTTGTTGCCGCGCCGCTGCATCCCAAAGCGGAGAAGCTCCCGCATGTAATCTTGAGAGGAACGAGAAGGCACCGTGCGAATGCTCACCATAGACACCTCAATGCAGGGTAAATGGGTTATTTGGCTGGCATAATTACAAGTTCAAGTCAACGTCAACCAACTCACCAAACTGGCCATAACCATTTGAGTAGTTTTATGCATAAATACATATGATTTTGCGCATAGAGACATGGGAGTTCTACCGAAAACACCTTGTTAAAACCCATCGCGAGACAGTAACACTCTCAATATCACACTGTATGTACCGGTACTGTGGGGTCCACATGCTTGAATAAGTGCAGCTTACTGTAATAACACGCGCCGCCTCCTGTTATTCCTGAAGGTTGCGGTGCTTGCACAGTCGTTCGCCGTTTCCACCCTGACTCAAGAACCCTGCCCTAGGCCGATGGCTTGACTATCGCAAGCTATCAGATTAACAACACCAGATATGTGATGCGCTGCTAGGTCCTGCGACTTCACCCTCGATCGGGTAACAAAAGGTTAAAACGCTACCATTGCCCGCACTGTCGCGGTTGTTCAACCATTCGGGTATGTACGAAGTAGATCACCACCAGAAAAACATATTAATAAGTTAGCTTCTCTGTTCCAAGTTAAACCAACGGCATTTGTTCCACAAAAGGATCGCCGTGTGTTCCCAATCATTTCGCGACTGACATCATGAGACTGAGGTTGTCGCAGGCTTAATAATGGGTTCAGCTTACAAACTTGAGAGGAAGCGGGTTGCCCCACCGAGGGGTTCACTGTTGCACCCGCAAGCGAACCCCAAGATTTATAATATGGTCGCCAATGAAAGCCAGGACTTACACTGACGCGGGAAAGGTGATAGGTATAAGTAGGTAGGTACTTGCGGCCTCTAATATACTAGACAATGTGAACAAACACTTCTCATCATCACCTGGTGGCCCTTACAACTTGAGTTCACTGCCCGCATCACTTACATAATACCACTTATACACCACCACCAACCTTATTCACTTACACACCGCACCACCACAGCCATCACCACCAAAATGACGACCGCCCCCCCCCCCCTCCATCCCCACAACCCACGCCGCCATCGCCATCACCGCCCCCGGCGCCCCCCTCCAGCTCACCACCCTGCCCACCCTCCCCCCCTCCCCCACCGAAGCCCTCATCCACGTCACCCACACCTCCTCCACCCCGCTCGACATGCACCGCGCCACGGGCGGCCTGTACCTCAACAACACCAGCCCCGCCAACCCCTTCATCATGGGCAGCACCTTCGGCGGCACCGTCGTCGCTCTCGGCTCTACCTCTACCTCCACCTCTACCCCGTCCCAGAACCACAACCTCGCCGTCGGCGACCGCGTCGTCGGCTTCGTGCAGGACGGCGCGCCCCGCGAGGCCGGCTTCCAGGAGTACGCCACCGTGCCCGTGTGGAAGGTCAGTCGCGTGCCGGAGGGGATGGGCCTGGAGGCGGCGGTGACGGTGCCGGCGAATTTGATCACGGCCGTGTATACGGTGGCGGTGGAGTTGGGGTTGGAGCTGCCGTGGCCGGTGGAAAAAGGGGTGAAGAGGAAGGATGGGGAGGCGGTGGTGTTGGTGTGGGGGGCGGCGAGTAGTGTGGGGATGTATGTGTTGCAGGTGTTGAGGCATTGGGGGTATCGGAATGTGTTGGCTGTTGCGGCGGGGAAGCATCATGAGGTTTTGAGGGGGATGGGGGCGAGGGAGTGTTTTGATTATCGGGAGGGGGATGTGGCGAGGGAGATTGCGCAGTATCTGGACCTCCAGGGGCCTGCTGGGGAGGGTAGGCCGAGGGTGCCGTATATTGTGGACTGCATCGGTTCGCGGGAGGGGACGCTGCGGCCGTTGACCAAGATCGCGGAGAGCGGGAGCAGGGTGGCTGTCATGCTACCTGTGATCAACGTCCACGCGGGCGAGAACCAGGAGCCAGAGCTTGAGATGGATGTGAGCAAGGCGTTGCCTGGGCAATGGAAGGACGGTGTTGACCTGAAGGGTGTCAGGGCACTTCTTTATCATGAGGTATGTTGAGCGAGTGAATCCTAGTGCCTACGGACGGCTAGCTAACTCGGGAACCGGACAGAACGAGTTCTTCAAGAACCATCTGCAGCCAGAGATCATCCCCGCCTTGTTGGAACAAGGAGTGGTTCAGCCAAACAAGCAGCGGGTTGTGGAAGGGAAGACGTTGCTCGAACGTGCGCAGAAAGCGCTCGATTTGCTAAAAGGCCAAGCTGTCTCAGGAGAGAAGCTTGTGTGGAGGGTGGCAGATGGAGAGATCTAATTGGGGGATGAAGTCTATGAGTTATGAATATCACTATAGGTCGGTGTGGTGCGGCTGGCTACATGTTGTTGGAAAAGGAAGTCTCATTAGTTAATGTCTAAAACAGTTTCCTGAACTATTTTATGACAAGAGCTTCGCCGACGTTGAAGTTAGTTCGGCGTATGTCAACCTTGTTGCTTTACAACTGCATAGGGGAGGTACTCAAGATATTCAGACGTCAGAACACAGGACGTGGATGGCTGCCAAACCTGAGGTTAGGGTCAGAGCAAGCCTGGAATCTGGTAACCGATCTGATGTTACCTCCGGAAGAAGATGAGCCGAGTACCCCGTGTGATTGGTGGTAGATTCGGTTTCTTGAAACGCGCCATTCTCCTTCAGCCAGCTTGATATCCTACCCTTGTAATACCCGTATAAATGGTCCGTTCTCGGCATTTCTCCAGATCGCTTTAGATAGGTGCGGAAACATGTACGGCCAAGACCCACCATCCGACAGCTTGTTCGCGGAGAACGGTCCCCATTGGGAACCATATCGTAGTAGTCAAGGTAGCGTTGTTTCACCACAGCCATGTAAATAGCTCTTGTGAGATTCCTTCAACCCGGATCTCGGTTCCATCCTTGGTGAGCCTCGAACGTGTTGCTCGATTCGGTACACTTGCCACAGACAACATGATGCTCACGCGCTTCGTGGCCGCACTCCTTGGCCTCTCCGTTGCGGACGCCGCCCTCACCTACAAAGGTGTGGACTGGTCCTCGGTGGTGGTCGAGGAACGGGCTGGTGTCTCGTACAAGAACGTCAACGGCAACGCTCAGCCGCTAGAGAAGATCTTCGCAGACAACGGCGTCAACACGGTGCGCCAGCGAGTCTGGGTCAACCCCGGGGACGGCAACTACAATCTTGCCTACAATATCGCACTTGCGAAGAGGGCAAAGGCTGCTGGCCTGGGTGTGTACATCGACTTCCACTACAGCGACACCTGGGCGGATCCTGCCCATCAGACCACCCCTTCGGGATGGCCGACCGACATTGACAACCTCTCCTGGAAGCTGTACAACTACACCCTGGATGCCGCGAACCAATTCCAGGCTGCTGGCGTGCAGCCGAGCATCATGTCCATCGGAAATGAAATCACGCCTGGCCTGCTGTGGCCCACGGGCAAAACCAACAACTGGAGCAACATCGCTCGGCTACTGCACTCGGCGGCCTGGGGTATCAAGGATTCGACACTCAACCCCAAGCCGAAGATCATGGTTCATCTTGACAACGGATGGTGAGTGGTGCCTTGGCTACCCGGAAATGGCCCTGATTCGAGATGCTGATGAGAGAAACAGGAACTGGGAAACCCAGAAGTGGTGGTACACAAATGTCCTGCAACAGGGGACATTCGTGTCGTCCGACTTCGACATGATGGGCGTCTCGTTCTACCCGTTCTACTCGGCCTCGGCGAGCCTAAGCGCGCTGAAGACGAGCTTGACCAACATGGCCCAGACGTGGAACAAGGATGTTGCCGTAGTCGAAACCAACTGGCCAACATCCTGCCCCAACCCCAAGTACAGCTTCCCCTCCGACGTCAAGAACATCCCCTTCTCGGCAGCGGGACAGTCGACGTACGTCACTAACGTGGCCAATGTGGTGTCTTCGGTGAGCCGCGGGGTTGGGTTGTTCTACTGGGAACCCGCGTGGATTCACAATGCGAACCTGGGCTCGTCGTGTGCCGACAACACCATGTTCTCGCCATCCGGGCAGGCCTTGTCGAGTCTGTCCGTTTTCAAGCAGATTTAGGCGGGCAGTGGTCTGAGCAAAGAGCCAAGCGTAGAACGTTCAATTATGCATAATAACTAGAAAAAGAATACAATGCGTTCTTCTGCTGAATTTTATCATGTGGTCGTGGAATTAGAGGCCCCTCCAAATGCATGTTGAAAACACTGGCGGGTTTGAGTGAGAGCAGCAACCAGGCAGTTCCCAAACTTGCCAAGGTCGTCCCTCTCTCTCCCTAATTAACCAGCCACATCAAGCCACAACGCACAGCCACTCGCACCAATCACAGCACAACCGACCCCCGAGGGCACAGAACCCTACGAATTTTTGTGAGTGGAGTCCCAAGCCGCCAGCGACCCAACCATCCACGAGCCTAGGAAACCGCCCGCAGTCAAATCCACCCCATCATCGCGACAACTAGAATTTCGCTCTTCGATACCAGGACTATCGAGCAGCGAAATCCGTGATCACCGACAAACCGCAATCATGGCTGACGAATACGTACGTCCTCCCTCCCCCGCCTTTCCCGATACTTCGATGCATAATCCGCCACGGCCCTTCCAAACTCGCCAGACTCCTCAACATTGAAAGGACGTTCAGCTAACGGCGCGAACAACAGAATGCCGAGGCTGCGGCCGAGATGAAGAGGAAGAGAACCTTCCGCAAGTTTTCGTACCGTGGTGTCGACCTCGAGGCGTAGGTACCACCCTTCCCGCTTTTCAACAGCACACACTTTTGGCGCGATTGGGGCGTGGCTTCGAAACGTGCATGGGGCGGGATATGGAGGGGAAGGGAATTGTTGGAAATCAGGAACGGTGAATTGCGGAATGGGACACAAATCGCTGACCCGGTTGTCTGCACAGTCTCCTCGACCTCGGCTCCGATGAGCTGCGCGATATCGTCCACGCGCGTGCCCGGAGAAAGATCAACCGCGGCCTCAAGCGCCGCCCCATGGGCCTGATCAAGAAGCTCCGCAAGGCCAAGCAGGAGGCCAAGCCCAACGAGAAGCCCGACCTCGTCAAGACGCACCTCCGTGACATGATTGTCGTCCCGGAGATGATCGGCAGCGTCGTCGGCATCTACTCCGGCAAGGAGTTCAACCAGGTGGAGATCAAGCCTGAGATGGTTGGCCACTACCTCGCCGAATTCTCGATCTCATAGTACGTCCCCTCTGCCCCTGCCTGTAGAGGTGATTGCAAATGACTGACCCCCTTGCAGCAAGCCCGTCAAGCACGGTCGTCCAGGTATCGGTGCCACGCACTCTTCTCGTTTCATTCCTCTGAAGTAAGGGCGCTGGGATATGGGAGGTTCTTGCATTCAGTCAATCATGGATTCGGCGAAACGGGACACGGTTCTGCTCACGGGCATTGTTTGAGGTGGCAATGTCGATGCTCTATCTTGGAGGGATCACGAGATAGTACACAGAGCAATTCGAGTGCTGCATTCGGTCCTACGGCGATGTCACAAAATTACGGGATGATGTTGCGCGGGAACAAGAGCTCGACATCGGAATGCTGCTGTGACCGGTGCGGTCTGATATACCCTTGTCCTTAGCGTCTTTAGCAGGGCCCGAGACCAGTGCGCCCCTTGTCCGGGCTCATACGTGGCAAAGAAGTTGGAGTGATCAACAAGCCGGCCTAATTGATTGACGGAGTGATTTGAGAATACCAGAAGCCGCCTCACAGCATGTTACAGATCGATCCCAGCCCGCCGTCTCGGCAGGTGTCGCACTCGCAGACGAAGCCCTTCTCCCGCTTGCCGTAATCCCACGTCAGCTGCTCCCCTTCACGGATATCCCGGCGCGCTTGCACGCAGATATGGCGCGGCTTGACAAAGTGCGCCAGCCCCGACGGGCCGATGCGCCAAGAGCAGTTCGGTCCGGGCTCGTTCTTATTCTTGTCCCTGGCCAGGGAAGAAGAAGCACAAAGAGAGCTCGAGGACGCCGGACCGGGGGTGCAGCAGTGGTTGATCAGCGATCCGAGGAGGTAGACGCAGGCCTGTCTGGTCGAAGCGGCGCCAGCCATCCCGTTCCCAACTCCATCCTCTCCTTTCCCGGCCGCAGTAGATCCCGACCCCCCGCCCGGCGGGACCTGAAAGGCGTAGTGCTTGAAGAAATCTAGACACGCCTCGCGGGCGTCCACCTCGGACACACTCCCACCCATTCTCAACCTGGCGGTATACGCCTCATACTCGCGCTGCGTAACCTCCGCCCCCGCAAACTGCGGCCTCCCTCCCTCACCACCACCACCACCATCCACAACAAGATTCATCCCCATCCCCTCCCCCCCCTCACCACCACTCCCACCACCCCCATCCCCACCCACAACACCCAAAACCCCCCTCGCCACCTCCCACCCCACCACCCCCACCCCAAACCTCCCCGCCAACCCCGGAAACGCCACCGCCATCACCTCGCGATGCTCCGCCAGCGCCGCGCGGCACGCCGCCAGCTGGGAGGCGACGAGCGCGCGGTCGGCAGCAAACGTCTCGTTGAACAGCGCCGTCAGCAGCGGCGCCTCGTGGAAGACCAGCTCGTCGCGGGACAGGTCGCGCGCTGCGAAGAGCCCGTAGCCGACGGTGGGGCTGATGAGGCGGATGCGGATTGCGGGGAGGGCGCGCGGGGGTGGGCGGAGGAGATGGCGTGGTGCCTGAGGCGGGGGGGGTTAGTTTGGGGGTTTGGGGTTGGGGAGCTGTTTGGTTGGGTGGGTGAGGTTTTGGCGGGAGGGAGGGGGGAATGGTTATGCATATGTTGTTGGTTGGGAATGTTGTGTTTGGGAGGTTGGAACGTGGGGCAACGCAACCGGGATTGTGAGGTCATAAGGCACCAATTAGACCAATTGGGTCGAGTGCTGGATTGGGAAACAAGACGATTATGAATTACATGCCTTTGCTTGCTTGGAGGCGTCGAATACTTCAGTTTGGGCAGCTTCCCCCGGCGGGCTCGCCATGCTGGTGTCAACTGCGCTTTCGAGTGTTGGGTCGCAGTCGCGTGGTTGAAGCTCGCATGGGCGCGGAATTCACGATGGACGTGGTAATTATTATCATACGCAAAAGGCGGCCTCTGAATGCAACATGTATTGCCGGCAAATGAAGGAAGGGACACAGGGCTGCAGGACACTGAAATGACGAGGTTTCAGGAAGGAGGGTTGGGTTGTGGAACTGTGGTTGCCTCGTGTCTAAGGTAAGGTACGGGTACGGTATGTACAGGTAAGGCAGGCACGTGTACCACAACGTGTGGGTATTTTGGGACACAAGAAAAGCCTAATTGTCGTATTTCGCTACTCGGAGGCCGCCGACGCAGCCGCCGCCGCCGCCAGCTTCTTTGCCTTGCGCGCCTCGTCTTCGTGGTGCTGCTTCTGGTAGTGGGCAACCACCTTGTTGATGTTCGGGTAGTGTCCGGCCGGGACATTAAAGGGCGAGCCGTGTGTGAATACCCTGTCACGTGGTCAGCATCGTTACACGAATTACAGTTCCCATTGACCCCGGTCGTGATTGCTTCTTGTTGAGGCCCCGGCTGCGGAAATGCCCGGGAATCTTCAAGAAACAAGCTGTGTGAGCAACATGCCCTCGGCGGAGGCGAGTAGTCCGTAGAGACGGCCCGGAAAGGATTGACGCAAGAGTGTCTCCCCCAGCCAAGCCGGACCCGACGAAACCAACCCAGCACTCAACCGACCCCCAATCAAAAGCATGTCCTCAACTAGGCACGCCCCAGCTATCCTGCTCCTCCAAATTCTAGGTATGTAGGAATCGTCACGTACTCAGGGTAGGACAGCTCGTGGTACGCGCTCCGGTCAGCCGTGTAGAGGAGGTGCTTGTCGCGAGCCGCCTGCTGGAGGGCCGCCGACATCAGGTGGTTCTTCGTTTCCCACTCTGTGCCGTAGTTCGAGACCTTCTGAACCCACTTGTGCAGGGCCGAGAGCTCGCCGTTCTCGCCAGGGCGCGAGACCTGGTAAACGAAGATGGTGCCGACGAACGTGCCCATGGCGATGAAGAATCCAGGCTATTCCGCCGTTAGCTCCTAGTTTCTTATCCGCGCCCGTCCAGACGGAGCTCCAATGGCAGCTTCCAAGCTTTGCTAGCAACGTACTCCGAGTGATTCCTCAACAGTGTGGGGGGCGGCGTGGCCATGGCTCGAGGCGTACGACCTGGTGTTCTGGGCGGCGATGGGCCGGGCTGTCCGAGCCTGCCTGGCAAGCTGTGCTGCCCTTTGCCTAAGTGCCGACATGGTTGCGATTTGCGGTCGTCGCCGGGGTGCTCGTGGTCAATCGATAGTGGGGGGATGACGGTTGTCGAGGCCGACGGGTTGCCTCTCCTTGCGGTCTTATCGGTTGGCGCTCTCGGAAATTTGGAAATAACAGCCGGCGCTCGAGGACTGAGGTCGGCAATTCGTCGTTGCGTCGCTTCCCGAGAAACGAAGCCGCAAATGGGTGTGCTGGTGAGCGACTAATTGCCAATAAGCTTGTTCGTGATGCTGTTGCGGAGCTTGGCACAGGCAGGGCCATGGAGGTTTAGCACGTGACTTGAAGCTTGGCCAACAAGCGCGGTAGTGCGCTTACCAGCCAATCAACAACTGCCCCGTAAATTACAGATCGAGTTTCGCGCCTCCTTGTTCTTAATCGAATCAGGACTTGAGGAAGGAGGCAAAGTCGGCTTCAACAAGTCAATCTGGCCTTTCTTTCAACTTCTGTACCTGAGTCATTGTGGGGATCAGGGAATGAACTTGAAGGCAAAAGGCCATGGTGTTTTATTAAATGCCTGAAGATTTAAAATATTTAACGCTCCTTTGAAGGAATTCGTTTTACCTTTTTAACACAATTCCACTTACAGGGTCACATCGAAAGCCATTCATTCACCTTCACGAGTGGCTTCATCTTCATCCTAGTACAACACACAACTGACAGGACGGCCAAGTTTCGGTTAAAGATGCTACCCATCAACCTCGTTGCACTCATAGGCCTCATGGCCTGGGGGACATCGGCCTCATCAGCCGCCGAGTCCGCTCCCTCACCGTCAGCGGATGTCGAACTCATCTGCCACACCGACAATCCAACAGAGTGTTACCCAAAGATATTCCAGGCAACCGACGAGTTTCAAATAGTCCGTCCGGACCAGGACCTTCCAATAGGCCTCCACGTCCGGCTCAACGTCTACACGGGTCTCAAGGAAGCCAAGATCAACGTCCCCGACGAGCACGACCCGTCATTGGAAGGCCTACCCGTGGACTCGTCCGTGGTGATTGTCGAGCGGGATGAAGCCGAGGAGCAGCTCAAACCCCCGCCCAACGCACCCGCCTACGAGCCGGTGGGGACCATCAAGAAGCCCAAATCCGCCGACGCGGCCGAGGGCAGCGCGTTCTACAAGTCCCTGACCATCCTCAAGAAGGGCCTGGACGTGGACGCGGCGCTGGAGATGCTCGAGGACATCTCACACGACATCTACTACGGGCTCAAGATCGCTGAGGACTACGAGACGGTGCACGAGCTCTTCTGCCTGTCCACCGCCCCCCTCTCATCCCCCTCCACGGACGACGACGACAAAACCGCCACCACCCTCCGCCGAGCCCGCCTCGCCGCGCTCACCCTCTCCTCCACGCTCCAAAACAACCCCACCGCCCTCGCCTCCATCGAGACGCACTGGCCCAAGCTCGCCCCCTCCCTCTGCGGCAGCAGCAGCGGCCGCACCACCCCCCTCTCAACCAGCATCTTCACCCTCCTCCCCACCTCATCCTCACCCCTCACCAAAGCCCGCATCTCCCTCCTCAAAGGCCTGCTCAAATCCCCGCTCTTCCGCACCGCCTTCCTCTCCAACACCACCAACAACAACGGCGCCTCCCACATCCTCCGCATCCTCACCACCCCCACCAACCCCACCACCAATCAAAGAACCGACGAAGAGGAGTGGGCCCAAACCCAACGCCGCGCCGCCCTCCTCCTCCTCGACACCTTTCTCGACAGCGACATGGGCGCGGCGGTGGGGGAGTGGCCGTCGGCGGGGCGGGCGCAGCTCAAGGACGGGGAGTGCGCGACGCTGTTTGGTGCGGATGGTGACCGGAAGGGTGAGGGGCGTGAGGAGGAGTGCGTGGACTGGTTGGTGAAGGGGTTGAGTGAGCGGTATAGGAAGGATAAGGGGCATTGGAGTCATGAGTTGTGGAGGGGGATTAAGGGGCGGGATCGCAGTGGGGGGAAGGTGGGGGAGAAGGTGGATTTGTGAGATAGAATGTGTACTTGAGTTGTGTGTATGTTTTTGGCAGAAGAAATGTCGTATACCCTGTGCAGGATAGGATAGACAAACAAATACGCGTGGTTTTACGGTTTCATGTATTAAGTTCCTTTCATTTCTGCTCAAGCTCTCGGTATTTTGCTAAGGTAGTGTACATCTGAGCTTTTCGCTCGTATCGTAAAATCGCGGGCTGTGTTGAGTGGACTGGCTGAAAACCTACAGCTTAGAAGTTGTCTCAGACCCTCGCACCTCCAACGACTCGTACCAAAAGGCGGTCTAAACTTCCAGACACCAACTGCCAACAGCACGGTCTGGCAAACTGCTTCATGCACGACATACGAGGTCCCCGAAATGTGACAGCGCGCTTCACCGCCCTGCTGGGGAAAGCAAAAAGCATGCAAAACAGTTGCGGTTTGAGGACCTGCTAGCATCAGCCACCGGGCGATCCCCTCCGCCGCGTCACACTTGTGTCACAACACTTGTGGCTGCAAATGCCCCGATAACGCGTACAACGCGGCACGGGAGGAGCCCGAAATTAAAAACCAACGAATCAATGCAGTTCCTATACGCTGCCCGACTGCCTCGCCCAATTTGCCCATCTAAAGCGCAACTGCAGGGGGCGGGTATCGTCCAGCTCCGGTGAGGAAGGCTCTAACCACCCAGACTCCGAAGCCCTGAAAACCCACACCGACCGTTTTAGACTTCCGAATATAAGAAATAAAGCAGAAATTAAGCCCGTAAACCCGTAAAGTTGAGATGATTGTACAACCACAGCGCCCAAGCCGCCCTCGACACTGTCGAGACAACTCCATGAACCAGACATAATGGCAGTAAGACAAGATCGCAGCGCGTTGATGACGTGACGGATTGGGTTGCTCCCAGCTGGGGAGACACCGTAGAAATCGTACTACTTCCTTAGCAGGTGTTTGCGAGCCAGGCCTCGGCGGCCGTGTTTCCGGCGGTTTGACCCATGGGAGCAACGGTTGCCGCGACCACAAGGCTGGGGGGGAGAATCCTATTCGCTCGGCCTGACACCTGTGTTCCCGAAACCGCTCATATTCCAACCGGGGTACTTGGTCGTGTTGCCGTTGTTGTCCGAGGAGGGCGGCGGCGGAATCGGAGGCAGGCCATTGCTAGATCCCCCGTTCGTGGCAGGCACCTCAGCGTTAGCCGCCGTATCCTCCTCGGACTGCTCGTTCGAGGCCTCGGCGCCTAGCTTATTGGGAAGGATACCCGCGTCCTGAAGGCGCTTGAGGGTCTCGACAATAGCGAGATCTTCCTGGTGCTTATCATTGAGGGTGATGCGCTGCTGCAAGGTGATACGGCCACCGTTCATCTCGCGTTCCCTCAGGGCGGCTTCGCGGACGGCGGGATCATGGACGAAGCGGCACTTGCCCCGCTTACCACAGGTACCACCTGTAGAGTAATACTTGCAATGCTTAGTCGGATCCGCCTTCCTGGGCGGCGGGGGGACGTTGCTGGGCTCCTGACGAGTCGACATGACTTCAGGCTTCTCGTCGTCCGACCTAGCATCGCTCGAGGGAGAGCTCAGGTCGATATCTCTCATGTCGTCGCCTTCATCCTGCTGCTCGCGCTTTCGCTTGATGCTCGACTCGACCTTCTCGAGCTGCTTCCGCAACTTCTCAGCCCTCTGCTCCAGCGCATTTCCCTTTCCTTGATGGGAATCGCCGTTCTGGGCCTTGGCGGCGTTCTTCCTGGCTTCGATTCTGCTCTTGGTAGGAAATTTGGCCCGGCGCTCGGCAATCCATGCAGCAATATCAGACGAGGATTTGGGGCTATACAGCGTTAGTATCGGCTAAAATGGCATCATGGAGGATAGTAAGCATACTTGGGAGCGTCAGCGCCGTACATCTCGTTCAGGCGCTCCTCCTCATTTTCGTCATCTTCATCCGACTCGTCACCGGGCGTCAGGCCGAGCGTGTTAGTCTTACGCTTCTTCTTCTTGCCGGCCGACGCAGCGTCAGGCTTCTGATGCTGGGTGGGAGGCGTCTGAGCCGCCAGTCCTTTGTTCTGGTTGTGGTTGCGGCCGCGGTTCTTGTCACCTCCAAACTGAGGGCGAGATTTGTTGTGGTGGAAACCGCCGCGGCCGTGATGGCGCGAACCACCAGAATGGCCATCAAACGGCGGGGTGGGCGCATAGGGAGCCGGGGGCGGGTAGCTTTGGTAGGGGGCAGGATACGGCGCCGGAGGAGCAGGAGGGCCACCATAAGGGTATGGAGTGCTCACTGGAGCGGGTGCTGTCTGGGGCTGGCCGCCATCAAAGCCCATGCGAATTGGAGGGCCCATCATCTGCCCCTTTGGACCCCCGCGATCATTGTAGCCGCCACGGCCGCCACGCCCACCGCCGCCGCCATATGCACCGTGGGCCGGAGGTTGCTGTGGATGAGCTCCCCACTGCTGAGCCGGGGGACCACTGTGCGGGCCCGGAGCCGGATAAGCCTGGCCATAGGGAGGCTGAGGGGCCGGTTGGTACGGGGGCTGGCCGCTGTAGGCTGGTTGTTGCTGGTATATTTGAGGGGCATAGTTCGGGTGGTAGTTCTGTGGGGGCAAAGGGGCGTGCGGTGGGTTTTGTGGGGGATGTTGCTGCCCGTGCTCAGGGTGCCATGCCTGTTGCTGAGGCTGGGGGTAGCCGGGTTGGGCAGGGGGGCCGGCGTAAGGTGCAGGGCTCGGGGTTCCGTAGGCGGGCGGCTGTTGGCCATAGCCATAGCCTGGGTGCGGTTGATGTGGTTGATGCGGTTGGTGCGGCTGGTGTGCTTGGTGTGGTTGATGGTAACCACCGCGATCAGGGCCGCCGCGACCTCTGCCGCTGTGACCACCTCGAGGAGGGCCGTACGAGGAATAACCGCCGGGGCCATCGCTCGGGGGTGCGGGCGGAGGAGCCGGAGGAGGGGGTCCGTAATTGTAGGACATGGTTCAGTAGTCGAGATTGTCCAGCAGTGAGGAACCCAAAACTTGGAGGTCAGAACAAGAACAGGGCGAACTTCCCAAGGACGACCCGGGTACCACCACAAGGCCCAGCAGCCGATGGACGCGTCTTCACTTGAATCCGAAAACCTTCAACGGCCGTGAGAGAGGAATGGAAAGGGGATTGTTCCAAAGATGAACAGTGCGGGCCGCCGGAGTTGACATGCGGTTTTGTCGGGATGGGGTGGTTCGAGGTTGAAACTGGGAGGGAAAATGGAGATGGCTCGGTGTGGATTTGAATGAGGAAGGACGGTTGGCGACTCGAAACTGTCAGGAAGTGTATTCGCACGGTGGTACTGCCAAGGCGGTGTGGTCGAAAGTGGGTCATATCGGCAGAATTCCAGGTCAGGATGAGGCAAGGGTCCTGGAACTCTCATGCAAGTTACCTAACCTTGACTGTGGGGGTCAAACGGGGTGGCGATTTATTTCTATGACGGTTTATTTCATGAGCCTATCTACGACAACGACCAAGCTACAAAATCCGAGTTTGCGCTAACATATCCGGTACTCAGCGTGACTCTCTACACGTTCTGACTTGACAATTTCGTAATCAAGGCTCCCAAGTGAAGCCTGTGCTAAAACTCTCCGTGATACCAATCACTTCCACTTTCTTGGTTGAATTGTCCCACTTCCTTGCATGGTATAACGGGAATCTAGAAATCCAACTGGAATGTTCATTTTAGTCAGTATATCTTTCTGTTCACTCAGTTCAATTGTCATCGGTTTGTTTGCTCGCGCACTAACATGATGAATATTGGGATAGACCAAAATCGCCGACCTGGTGCAGATTGCGCCTGATGACTTCAGGAAGCAAAGTCATATCGCAATCGAAGACAATATCAACTCCAAATATGCCAACAAGGCAAGTTCGAGCTTTCCACCTTTCCCCTTTCGGCATGTCTCTCCTAGCTAACCAATTCCTCGTAGGTAGTGCAAAAGATCGGACTCTGCATCTGCCTCTGGGACATCCTATGGACATCAGAAGGTCTCATCGGACATGGCGACGGGTTAGTCAATGTCAACGGTACGAATCGCCCTAAATTTTCGACTGGATGTTTCCTATGCTGATGTTGCGTAGTTGAGTTCCGCGTCGTGGTGTTTAGGCCCTACAAGGGAGAGGTCATTGCAGCACGGATTATGGACCAGTCACCAGAGGGGATACACCGTTGGTCTATCCTATATCCTATTTGGTTCTCATGTTGTCGCTTGTACTAACTACCTTTGCAGTCGGCACAGATTTCTTCGACGACATCTTCATTCCCTGGACCGAGCTACCCGAAGGCTCAGAATTGTATGAACCCATCCCAACCCTTGGTCACCCGATCCTCGCTAACACGACCCCCTAGCGAGCCATCTGATAACCTCTGGATCTGGAAGGAGGATGATCAAGCCATGTACTTTGATGACAACGAAATGGTCCGGTTCCGGGTCATCTCGGAAGAGTGGCATGACCAGGCCCCCTCGAAGCCGGTCGAGGCAGTGGAAGTGCCTGAAGGGTCCGAGGCCGTTGTTGCGCCGCCGATCCACACGAAACCGCCATACACAATCACGGGATCCATGAGTGGCCCGGGGCTCGGCTGCTGCCTGTGGTGGGAGTAATGACTGGTAGGCTGACGGAACGCAACATATTTCGCATCTTACAGGGCGATCTATGTGGTTTGATATATTACACCTTGATACCCGCGAGAAGACGCTGCTCGACACCGTCCAAGACGGAGTGGTGCTCGATGACGGCGAGGTTCTCCGCCTCGGCGAGAAACTGCTTGTTGGGGTCGACGCCGGGGCCGAACATCTGGCCTGCCCCCTGCGGGCCCATCTGGTTCATCTGCTGCGCCATCTGGCTGGCGGCTAAAGGGGCGGATTAGCAGGGCTCTCGGATAGACAGAGTAGGATAGCATACCATTCTCGCTGCCGAGCAGGAAATTGAACACAGACTGCAACCCAAAGATACAGAGGAAGTACCAGCTGATGCTTGACATCCACCTCGGGTCCATGTCCCTAGTTGCCACACCAGCTTGGAGCATGCTCTTGAACTTGATTGTGAGCGGGAAGGGCAATTTCACTGTTCTTGTCAGCCACTCCATCCAATCCCAAGCAAAAGCATCCGGGCTACCCACTGATCACATAGCCGCTGAAAAAGGCATTGATCCAGCTCATGATCAACGTGTTGGGGATGATCATGGCCATCTGGTTCTTCATCATGCCCATCATGCCCTCCATAGCGCTAGGGTCGCTCATCGGGTTCGGGGGCGGCTGGCCCCGGCCGTCGGGGTTCTTGAGATATGCGCCCGACTCGTAGGCCGTGATCAGGGCGTCGCGTCGGGTGGTAAGCGAGGGCTTCGAGAGGACGTGGTAGTTGCCGCGCACATTGATACCGTGGAGCAATGACCGCTGCTCACGCGTCGTCTTCTGGTCTTGCTTCTTCGGGGCCGAGGCCATCAGGACGGTCGCATAGTGGCGGAGGACACCGGTCAGAATCTAGCGCCGGGTGTGTAAGTTACTGCGCATTGCGTGCCGAAGGTGCGTCAGGTGTGCGAAGGGATGGGGGACGTGTGTACCATGACAATGGTGATGGGAAAGAGAATCCAGTAGCTATTGTCGGTCCAGTATCAGCAATTGAACGCCCCATATCACCAAGGAGTCAGAACTGACAATAACTGGGGATCCCTATGGATCGTCTGCACCGGGACCTGCGCCATCGTGTCGTTGCCAACTGCTTTGCGCTGGTTGAACTGCTTCTCCTCAAGTAACCTGGAGCTTGGTGTTTTGTCTGCTCCAGAAGCATGCGAGTTGTTGTCGCCCGGACCCGCTGGAACCTCGAGCCAAGCCCCCTCTGGCCAAAAAAGGCGGAACTCAAAAGGGGAGCGAGATATCAAGAAAAGAGAAAAAGAGGGAGGTAAACCAAGAAATAAAAAAGAGGGCAAGGAGTTAGTTAGAGCAAAAGTGATCAAATAGAAGAAGCATAGTCAAATAAAAAGTAGGTTTTAGGCCTCCGGACGGCTTTCCTTGCGTTTCTGTAATCCAAGATTTCGGCAGCACCTACACTTGGAGTTCGGCTTTTTTTGGCCAGAGGGTGCCAAGCACAGGGGCTGATAGGTCGGGACCCCTGTCGGCCAGTGTAACCTGAACGAGACGTGCAGATTAGGCCAATCGGAGGGAAAGCTGAAGCTCGTCCAACTGCGCAGGTGGCCTTTCCGCAAGTGAAGCTCTAAGAGTCCATGCCCACCGGCACCTTCGACTTCACACAACTCGACCACCCACAATAAGTCGACAGGTAGCCAGAACCACTTCTGGGTTCCGCATATCCACCAGCAACAATGGCAACCTCCCAAGAAAAGATCACAGTCTACAATGTAGCAGGTAAGCCACCCATCTCCGACATCCCACATCCCATCCATTCATCCACCTACCTCCCTCCCTCCTCTACATCTACCCCAACTGCTCCCTCTCCCCAGCTCCTCTTCCCTTTCCACACCAAATACACACACCTACCCCCTCTATCAACACCCACCAACCCCCCCACTAACCAACCCTCCCCCCCCCAAACCAGACCTCAAAAACACCACCGACGACGCCCTCCCCAACTACCTCAACAGCCTGGGCTTCACGCAATCCCACCACCTCACGGACGTGCGCCTGGCCCTCGGCTTCTCGGCCTTCACCCTGGCCGCCGCCTGTTTCGGCTGGGACTACCACTTCGGCTTCGAGTCGACCAAGCACCTCACCGCCGTCGCCGTCGCCGTGTACACCCTCCTCAACGGCGCGCTGACGCTGTGGATCGCGCGCGCGGAGCGCGGCACCGTGTACGTGGGCCGGAGCAAGACCACGGGCGAGACGCTGCGGATCGCGACGCGCGTGGAGAAGAATGTGCCTGTGTATAGGGTCAGTGTGGAGGTGACGGGGAAGGATGGGCGGAGGGAGGAGCTGGAGTTTGCGCGCGCGTTTGGGGAGTGGTTTGATGCGGCGGGGCATTTTGTGGCCGCGCCGTTTCAGGTCGTGTTGGCGGGGAGTGTGCCGCTGATTGGGAGGGCGGATCCGAAGAGGGCGGCGATGGCGGCGGCCGTGGGGAAGGGGGGGGAGGGTGGTGGTGGTGGTGGTGGTGATGCTGCGGCGGCGTATACGCCTGAGATGTTGGATGCGCTCGCCAAGGCGAATGTTAGTGTGGTTGGGTCTGCTGCGGAGGAGGCGACTGGGTCGGAGGCGGCGGCGGGGAAGACGGGGGGGAAGAGGAGAAAGGCGTGAGGTGGGATGGACGGGAGAAGTGTTTGCGGTGGGAGTTGTGGAGGATGGCGCTGGTTGCGGATGTATGGGTTGGTTAATAAAATGGACTTGATCGGAATTAAAATACAGGTTACATTTACCATGGCCAGTTCTACGGGACCACTCGGCTCAAGTGGAGAAATTCTAGAGTCCCATGCTAGATGTTATGGTTTCTAGCGCCAGCAGATACGGTTCTAGATGTCTCTTTATCTCTGTAGACCCAACCAGACTTGCAAGTTCTCTTCCACCCTACTCAGTACTCCAACCCATCTACAACCCAACCTTCGCCCAGCTCCCCCTCGTAGCCCTCGCAACCTCCCTCACCCTCCTCACCGAATCCCCACACGCCACCGCCAAAATCCGCTGCGTCGGCGGCGCATAAGCCCTAACATGGCGCTCCTCAAACCGGCCCGGAATCCCCCCCAGAACCTGCAGCGCGAGGCGGCGACACAGCGTGCGCACGGCACCCTGCTGAGCAGCGCACTCCTGATAAACGCCCGTTGCGCCGCCGATGACAGCCCTCAGGTGCCCCGTTAGGGCGTCGGGCTCGCTCGCCAGCACCTCGACCAGCACCTCGAGCGCGGCCACGGTCTGCGCCCAGGCGGTCTCGTCCGAGAGCCCCGCGCGCTGGGTGAGCGCGGTGACGAGCAGCCGGATCAGCGGCGCCAGGTCGTCTTGGTAGACGGTGAAGGGGCCGTTGGCGACGATGGACAGCACGGCTACGCGGTAGCGGGTTGCTGTGAGGGGGTCGTTGTTGGGGGAGCCGGGCTGGGCGGGTTGAAGGAGGGGTTTGGCGAGGTGGGCGTAGGTCCATTGTTTGTGGAAGCGCCGGATGATGGCGTGGTTTTCGGGGGTGAGGAGGGGGTTCTGCTTGACGATGAGGCCGAGGGAGGCGGCGAGGATTTCGCCGTTGGGGGTGGGGGTGGAGGCTGCCTGGTGGAGAACCGGGATGAGGGTGAGGACGTGCGGGTCCTGGCGGGCCGCGGCACCGGCGATGACGCTTAGGGCGGTTGTGCTGTGGGCACGGAAGGCAGCAGGGTCGGCCGGGGAGGGAGCGGCGGTTTCCTTCTTCAACCAGTCGCCCCAGAAGTCGAGCACCCGCTTCAGCACTTCCAACTCCTGTACGGGGGTGGAAGCTTCGGGTTTGAACTTGTTGGCAAGTATCGCGCCGATGGCTGCCCGGATGTCGCTTTCACGGGATGTGTTGAAGGTGGGCGTGCCACTTGTGAACCGTTCTGCGAATCCGCCCGGGTTGTACTGGGAGTATTCATTAGTTCGGCCCGCTAGTTGTGAAGGGATACGACATACTAATCCTGCCATTGCCCCTGGCCGCAGTCCCTGGAGAATACCCAGCGTTAATAGGGCCCCTAGAAGGTCGGATCGTGTCTCGAGGAGCGGCCCTGTTGTGCCGCGGAAAAAATTGAAAGCTTGGTAGGCTAGGTTGCAGGACACTTGCAGCTTCTCGTCCAGACTGCTCACCACGAGTGCGGCCATCTGGGAGAGCTGGACAAGTGCCGTCTCGTCCCATGGCCCACGCACTCCAGCGGATGCGGAACGGTATAGAAACCTCACAACGAAGAGGCCGAGCTTCAGAAATTGGCGATACACTTCAGAGCCATTCTCCTTTAACGGGGTCAGTCCCGCGTTCGGCGCAGCAATGTCGCGCTGTATTTGCAACAACCAGTCTTCAGGTAGTTCCTTGAACTCATCCACCCAATCTTTGTTATCGGGTGAATTTGAAGTGAGAGCGCTCTTTCCGTATTTTGCTTCACAGGCATCCCGGAACCAGATGACCGAGGCATGGAGCGAGGAAATGACATGGGAATTCGCAGACGCGCCGTCATCTGCCCGAATAGATTCGGAGTTGGGCGAAAGCGGGAAAATTTCCAAAAGGCTCGCCGTCAGTGTGATGAAATGTTGAAGCGGAGAGAACTGCGTTTGGGTATCAGTTGTGATGCTTGACGGGACTTCGGAACACCCAATGAAGGTGAAACGAGACAAGAGATCCTTTAGGGCATCAAGCGAATACTGCGAGGGTTTAGCCCAGTCGCGCGACTTGATACCTGCCTTGATCCTGCTCGCGAGCTCTCGGTACCCCTCGGCATAGTTCATGACGACCGTGCGTAGACCCAAAACCGCTTCGTCTTCCACGGCGGTGTCGTCCTCCGAGGTGTCATTCGGACTTAGAGTCAACCCTTTCGTAATAGTGGAGGTCAGGAGTGAGCAGATCTCGGAGCAGACCGATCCAGAGCACAAGAGAGTAGGGGTCCCGTCGGGTTGTAGAACCTGTTGGCTGACGAGCAAGGCAAGGCCCTGTATAACCTGCTTGAGCACATCCTTCTCCTCGGAAACAGGCTCCTTGATTTTGTCGGTCCATACGGGGAGGTAAACATCGTGGAATAACGTGTCCAGGTGAGTACGGGACTCGGCCTTCAAACTTTCCTCATCCTCAGAATGTGCCTGCTGCCTGTCCCTAAACAGCTCCATCCGAGTCTTGAGAAGGGAGTTTAGAAGCAAGAGAAGGTCCCGTGTGTGGGAGGGTGATTTGGGCTGACGGAGATTTTGCCGGATGGTGTCAATGAAGCTGGCGTTGTAGAGCACGTATGCCCTGATATTGGCGCTTATGACTGTCATTAAGAGCAACCCGGCCTGTTTCGTGTAGGTAGGATTTGCGAGGTCGTCCCGGCAGTCCCTCGAAACGAGATCGACGTAGCTCTTGAGCAGCGACACATCGAGCTTGTAGGTTTTCGTACCGTCGAGCTTTCGAGCGATGGTCCGGAGCACGTCTAGAGTTGCATCTATGGTTTCCTTCACCTCGCCATTCCGGACCTCGTACTTGAGCGAGTTCCAGATCTTTTCGACATGTGGGACGACGGTTGCCTGTGGATTTTTGTACTGCTCAATGCACGCTTGGATAGTCTTCAATATGTCCAACTAGTCGAAGTTAGCGCCAAAACCAAACGCGCCGCCAAACAGAAGTTCGGTCAACTAACCTTGACAGCCACAGTAACGGCATCTCCTTGATCCAGCTTCTGAATGAGGAACGGAAAGGCGTGGTCCGCGACGCGCTGGTGGGCCGAGAAACACCCTCTTACAACCTCCTTGAGATCTTCTGCGGTGATGCCTATCGGTGTAGCTGAGCTCCGTAGGGAAATGGGGAAGTAAGCAGAGAAGACCTTGAAGAGTTCCTTGGTTACCTCAGCCGAAGGGTCGTAATCCTTGATGAGTAGAGCGAGGATCTTAAACCAGACCATGAGATTCCGTGGGTCTCTCTCATTCTGGCACACCTGGAGAAGGTCGACAACGAAGCCGCAGGAGGACCCGTATTTGTGCTTTAACTCGCTGCTGACGGCCGGGTCTTGGATCAAGCTGAGGAAGAGCTCATAGATTTCTAGCCTGGTGACGGCAATCTGTAACCGGAAGTCTTCCTTTATTTTGCAGACATCCTCCAGGATCTTGATGCCCATGCTGGGCTTGAAGTTCTTCATCGCGTACAACTGCCTCAAGGCCTTGGCGGATGCTGTGATGCCCGCTTTGTGATCGTAGGAGAACATGGCGCCGAAGAAGCCAATGAGGCGGAGTACTGCAGCGATGTGAGTGAGGTTGTATTTAACAAGAGGGAGGGGTGTCAAACCTTGGTCAGATCTTAACACGCTCTTATAAAGTACCTCTAATGTCCCTGCAAGGAAGCCGAGAGCTAAGTCCCGAGAGCAGTTGTTAGTTTCTGGCTAGCCCCTGAACAAAAGAGACTGAATTCACCCTTGGCCCTGGCAATGATATCACCGCTCCCCCCTTCATCCTCATCCTCCATCTTATCATCATCGGCATTTGCTGGGGTCATCCATTGCTGCACCGAAGCGGCCCAGTTTCCTACCACCGTACTGCTTGCACGAGAGCTCTCGATTTCTAGAACGGCAAATCAGCAAGAGGTACACAAATATGTTGGAGGGTAAATGGGATCTCCCTCACTCACCCTTTGCTGCTTTCTTTGTAATTTCCAGTTGTGCCGGCTCATCATCCGAGAGCACATACTCCAATGCCCACTGCTTGAACTGGGCCATGGTCAAGACTCAAATGCGCCCAAGGACAATTCGAACATCAATGATATTGATGAAAGGGTCTCAAAGTATCTAGTTTTCCAAGAGTTTCTTGTGAAAAATGACGCCACTTTGCACAGTCTGTTCAAGCGCCGTGGCCTAATGGTGCAAATGGTGGCTTGTGTTTCCAGCCACAAACCAAGTTTGATGTTTGATGTTGCTTCCTTAAGTAAAGATTTGTAAGAGGATGCACCACAAATAATCGATACCGGGTTTGAGCTGTTTAGGATATCGGTCAAGGTCCTGTAGCTTGGTCCAGCTTAGCATAGTTCACCTAGCCCTTCGGTCTCTGGGTGGCTTCCGCTTGCCACGGCCGTTATCGCCCTGGTGCCCCGCGCTGCCTCGCGGCAGTAAATCTGAGAAAGGCTGAAAAGGTGAGGCGGTGAATCTTGGTCCCGATGCTTCCTGGCACGATGTTTAACGCTAAACTATAACCGGTAAGAGGGGCAATGGTGTGGGCCTCTATCCCGTCCTGAAATTTTTGCTGGAGACCAAGGCGTGACAGGGGTCGGCAGTTAGAGGGTGTGAGTAAGGACCGATCGGAGACGAAGTCGAAACTCTCGGGTGAGGTGCTTCACAATTTCAATTTTACGTATCTGTTTAGCAAAACCAAAATATCTCCTTGTTATCATCTTTTGTATATCATTGAGCTAATTGTTAGGTCCTCCCTGCTATCTTGTCAGTGGATATCGCGGGGTAAGCTGTTTCTCGCTGCTTCCCTCTCTGGGTCTACAAGCACTATCTGCGTTGTTGAGTCACCCACACTT
The DNA here is from genome assembly GCF_020726465.1 of Chaetomium tenue. NCBI lineage: Eukaryota > Fungi > Ascomycota > Sordariomycetes > Sordariales > Chaetomiaceae > Chaetomium > Chaetomium tenue. Next base: position 1,755,804 of record NW_027117333.1, on the reverse strand, counting down.
GACCTTCAATTTCCATGTTGACTTACAAAGCTTCAATTGCTTTCATCTCACCAATTTTGTGCACCCACGTGCCTCAACATCAATTCTGTCCGCTCAAGAACAAGATGGCAAACTTACAGGGAATATTACCCCGCCAGGAGCACTTGCTAATGCCATTATGACTACCAGGCATCCGGTGCCCGAGTTGATTCACCAACAAACAACTACCCAAATATCCAAAAACACTCAGCGACACAAAGCCGTACCATGGCTTCAGAAGAGGTTCCCAAGACATGCAGGGTCATCCTCGCCGACACAATAGCCAAGAAGCTGTTGGCTGAGGTCAAGGAAACTCTGGCTAGCTTCCAGGGCACTGCTACCAGCAAGCCCACCTTGGCGGCATTCCTAGCCAACGACGACCCTTCCGCCCAGCAGTACGCCGACTGGTCAAAGAAGACATGTGAGGAACAGTGAGCAAAGTTCTCCATGCCAAATGCCAAAGATCTACTAGAGTCTAACGTGATCTAGCGGATTTAACTTCGACCTCCGCAAGGTCGATAAGGAAGCCCTTGAAGAGGCCGTGGTGTCCGCTAATCACGAAGATGCTGTCGACGGTATGCTGGTATACTACCCCATCTGGCGTAGCAACCAGCAGCAAGACCGCTACATTCAGGAGACGGTCGCCCTGTCCAAGGACGTCGAGGGCTTGTGCCACACCCACCTCTTCAACATGTACCACAACACGCGCTTCCTCGACCCGCCCACCAACCAGAAGAAGTCGATCCTGCCGTGCACCCCGTTGGCCATCGTGAAGACCCTCGAGCACCTGCAGATCTACAACCCGATCCTGGCCTACGGCAACCGCCTCTTCGGCAAGACCATCACCGTCATCAACCGCAGCGAGGTCAACGGCCGCCCCCTGGCCGCCCTGCTGGCCAACGACGGCGCCACCGTCTACAGCGTCGACATCACCGGCGTGCAGGTGTTCACCCGCGGCAGCGGCATCCGCGCGCCGCGCCATCAGGTCCACGACAAGGAGGGATGGAGCCTCGAGAACGTGCTGCCCCTGAGCGACGTCGTTATTTCCGGCGTGCCCAGCGAGGCCTTCAAGGTGCCCACCGAGCTGATCCGGGACGGCGCCGTGTGCATCAACTTCTCGAGCTACCGCAACTTTGACGGTCCGGCCGTCAAGGAGAAGGCGAGCATCTACGTGCCGAGCACCGGCAAGGTGACCATTGCCGTCCTGCTGCGGAATCTTATGGTATGTTCAAGGAGATATGTTGTATCTTCTTGGTGTGCTAATCAGTTTAATAGCGCTTGGTCGCCAACCGACACGAAGCTGGGGCCCCGGCTGACGTCCCCGAGTAAACCGGGGGCGAGCACTTTAGGGATAGTTGATTGCTTGATCTGCGTTGCATCTTGATTCCATGCTTTTTTATATGCATGGCAACCTAGAGGACTAAAATAGGGCAGAGGAGGCTAGTAAACAGACACCCAAAATTACAGAGGAACAAGAACAACCATGTGTGAAGATAGAGTCTATTTTGCTGTCGCGTAGAATACGGATACACAGATACCTGGTCCCAAGCGCCACTACCTAAGCAAATGTGTCTGAAATAATATATATAGTGAAGAGAACCCAGGGTATCGAGCCACCTCTCCTAAACCGAGAAGAAGCAAAGTAAAAGAAGCGCCGCAACGGGCTCGCCGGAACCATGTCCCGATTCCAGGTTAACCGCTCGCGCAAGAAACCCCCCCAAAAAGCATCTCCTGCTCCCGCATCAGCCCCTGAGCTGAACTCCTCCCCATATCCAACCCAGGCAGCATAAAAAACTGTCCTTAAGCCCAACACTCCGTTCCCCTCCAGTCTTTCCCCCTCCTAAAAAACAACGACTAATCATTACCAATTACCTCCTCATATCATCATCGTCACAACAACAACACCCCTCGCAATGCCATACCAGAGCCCCCCCACCCCTTTCAGCTCCAAAACCAACCCACCACAAGTAACGCCACAGCCAGGGTAACAAAAATAAAAACCAGACAAAAAAAGGTAAGAAGAAAAAAAAAACCCCAGGCAAAGCAAAACCTCACCCCAAATTCTCCTCCCCCAACCCCAACCCCTCCAACGCCCTCCTCGCCGCATCCAGCCGCCGCCGATACATGCGGCTCTCGGCGCTGGCCCGCCCATTCTCCGTCAGCCCCAGCACGCAGCGCCCCAGGTTCGCCACGATGCGCTCGACCAGGTACTTGTCCTCGCGCAGCAGCGCCTCGAGCGGGTGCGGCGCCCCATTACCACCACCACCATTGCTGTGGATGCCGTTGACGATGCCGTTGATGCCGTTTGTGGCGGCGTCGCCGTCCATCGCCACGTGGCGGTCTGAGGTTGGTGATTGTGGGGGCTGCGCGTGCTGGCCCATCTCGAGCATCAGCCGGCTGGCGAGGGTGTTGAGGTCGGCTTCGCCGCCGCCGCCGGAGACGTCGGGGGAGAGGGAGCGGTTGGGCGGGGTGAGCACGCCGGCGCTGCTGGCCTTGCGCACCACGGGTGGTGGTGGGCCGTTTTTGGAGGATGGTCGGGACGGGGGTTTGTTGACGAGCGGGAAGCTGCGGTTCGTGCCGACCGAGTCGAATGAGGAGGTGGAGGGGCGGTGGAGGGAGGGATGCATGCCGGTGGTTGACATGGGCCGGTGGATGACGGACGCGCGGCGTTCGGTTTTGGGTTGGGCTGGGGAGCCCGCGGAGGAGGACTCCTCGGCGATGGGTGAGATGGAGCCGTCGCTGTCGCGGGTTGCGGGGCCCGAGGTCGGGGGGTGGAGGGCGCCCGGGTTGAAGGAGAGGCGTTTGGCTGTGGCGCTGCTGCCGGAGCGGTACCGGTGGCTCTGAGAGGAGGCGGCGCGGGAGAGGGATTCGAACGGGTTGTGGCCTTCGTCTGGGCTGACGGGGGATTTGAGGGACCGGGCTTCTTGGGCTGTGGCGAACGTGTCGATGGTGGAGATCGAGTTGCTGCTGTTCCGTCTGCCGATGATGGGCGGGTGCTCGTCGCTGCTCGTCGCCGTTGGCCCCCGGGTCGTCTCTACAGAATCGTCCGAGGTGAAACTCTCCCTGCTGGCCCGCCTTGCCATACTCATAGTGCCCATGGCGCTATGTAAGAAAAAGTGCTCGTAGTCGAATGCGTCCTCGCGGTCTTCGTGCGAGATTTGGTGCTGCACCGTATCGTGGTAGAGGGACTCCCCGCTCTCGCTCATAACGTCGGCGTCGGCGGCATCGTGGAAGGCCTCGTCCGTATCGCCATTCTCCGTATGCATGTCGGAAACATCGTCTTCAGCATCGCCTTCAACATCGTCGAGTCCGGCAATCGGTGTAAGAGAACGTGGTTCGAGGTCGACCGGGTTCTCAATGTGAACCCCCTCTTCTGCGTCGGCATAATCCGTCTCTTCCCCATCAACATGCCCATTGTCCAGTTGTTGATCCACCTCCTTAATATCGCCATTCACGCTCAACCCTTCGTCGTTCCATGGGGTTTGGTCGGGGAAGTCGTTGGCGACAATCTCTGATGCCCTGTTTGAGGGAGGTTCCGCATACCAGTGGTCGATTTGCGAATGCGTGAAAGGACTGGGCGTCCGGAGGCTCTGCAGACTTTGCCTCTTCATGTTATCAACCCTAGCTTGTTCCCGCAAGTTTGAAATTTTGCCCTTCAGGTCTCTCATCTGGTCCTTGATGTCGCGCATTTGGACGGCGGAAGATGACCTCTGGGGGTTCCTTGCCCCGCTGTCGCTGTGGAAAGACCCAAACGTGGGGCTGCCAAACGTAGGGCTCAGGAATGCCTCCAACCTCGCATTATGGCTTGCGCTGTCGGCTTCTCCAAGCCGCGCGACCTCGTCCTCAGTGAGCGGCTTGAGCCCGACTTCCCTCACAGAGTTAGCTTTGTGAATAGTACGATGGGGTTCGCCATCCACGCCCCCACGGATATGATCGGCGCTTTTTGACGCCGTCAGCGGCTGCCGGTAACCCCCGGCGGCTCCAAGAGCGCTTTGCGATCGAGGTACGTTCACCCGGTACGGCAATCCATTCCGCATGAGGAGTTCGCTCGACATGCGATTGTGCCCGGTGGTGTGATCGGGTGTTGAAGGATCGGGCTCCATGCCGTTCGCCGCATCTTGTTCCACCCTGTTTTCCACGTCCTGCTCCATCCTGTGTTCAATGTGGTACGTTGCCGTTGCCGCTCGCTGGAAAGGCGGGGAAGGCGTCGAACCGTTGGAGCCATACGGGGAGTGTAACGAGCTCCGTGCGCGAGTCAGGTTGCCTTCCATGGTCTAATCGCCGTCAGTAAACTAAATAGACTCGGATTGACCATCCAAACCTACCGTCAGCCGTCTCTTTGCGTTGGCCAGGATCTCCTCCGCCCGCCGGCTCAGCGAGGTCGTCGAATACGTAGACAAGCGATCGAGATTCTCCGCCTTCGAAACTCCTAGTCTTGCCGGCTCAACGGCCGCTGTGCCCTCCACATACGACGAGGCCATGCTCTCTTCGTCGTCCCCTTGAAATACACTGTCCCCCACACTGACGGAATCGTCGAAGTCAGCGAAAGCGGCCGCGTGGTCTCCGTTTGTGATTGTGCTGGTGCTATCCATGCTCGAGTGGCGTTCATGCTTGGCGTTCAAGTTCTGCTTCGACTTCTTCTTGATCGTACCCGCCGCGTGGATAGTCGGGGAGGACTGGAGCGCTGGCTCGCCTCCGCTTCCGCCTCCGTGCTTAGGAGACGCGGTCCGCCGTAGGCCAAGTTTCGCCCGCGCTGGTGAGGGTTTCCCCACCGTGCTCTCGACTTCGGTAACCTCCCCAATATCTGACAACATAGTTCCGTTTCCGTAGATGATGGGTGTTGTGGGTGTGACGGGGCCTGAGGGGCCGTACGGGTGCGGGCCTGCCAGACCCGTTGCGACGAACATGTGGTGCATATCGGGCGGGGAGGTGGTGTTGTGTGTGTTCTTCCACATCATGAGCGAGGCGCGCTCGGCGCTCCCAAGATCCGGGTCGGGGGAGTCGCTGCGGTCGTAATCTGGCAAGATCATATCGGGGTTCGTCAGGGTCGGTGAAGCAGGGAGCGGGCCCGTCTGCTGGTGCCCATTGTGGTAGTGGGCATTGGCGGTTTCCATGGTTGTCATAACGAGTGTACTTGCGAGTGGGCTTCGTGTGTTTGGTCTATTGGCGGGAGCGGGAGGGGGGGCAGGAAGCGGAGGGACGCCGGGCCCGATCGCCCAAGGTGGCGCCTATTCCTGCGAGAGAGCGAGTGGGCGGGTGCTTCTGCTGGCTGGCAAAATAGAAACGCTCGTTCCCGACGACGAGGTGTAATGCGCCTGCGGTGCAACGAAAGACCCGAATGGGAGGAAGCGAGGGCGCGCCGTCTGGGCTGCAATTAACCGTGGGGTCGGAACCCAAGTCGAATTCCCAAGTCCAAGCGGGTAAAAATCACAATACGAATCGAGTTTTGTCTGTGAGTGGTTGCGTTGCGTTGCGTCTCGAAGCAACCTGGTGCATGGAACCTGGTGAGTGACAAAGTTCGGTCGTCGGTTGGTTGATCGCAACTGGGTTGGGTGAGTGTTGCACTGAGCGAGAGACAGCAGAAGGAAAACAAATGAACGAGTGGACGAATTACGATGGTGAGATTGCCAGCAGAGAAAATTAGACTCGGCACATGCATGCAGTATGAATTACAGATTACAGTCGGCACGGCAGGATCGCGTCAAACGCGATGCAGAAAATATTGGAAATTGCCGGGCCTTGCACCAAACGGGCACCCAAGAGAGCTGGGGTTGGCGCACCCAACGGTGGAAGGTGGGGTTCTCGACGGGGCGAGACGACCCACGACTTTGTGCAAGTGATTTCCCTCAACGCAGATCGATCGGGCCCCTGATGTGGCTCGGAACCGCCGCCGGGGTCGCCGTTTTTCGGAGCCATTACTTCGTATGTATGGACGAATAGCGTATAGCAGGTTAGATAGATGCATACATGGTAGTGGCTATCCCTCCAGATTGTTGAGTTTCCCCAAATGGCCCGAGCTTGCATGAGACAATCGGGACAAACGGATTGCTTAACTAGTGTAATGTTTCCACCAAGCAGCAAACAAGCCATTGTTTTTGGTCTGATGTTTGAGACGAACGTTGCTAAGTGGGTTCGGGCAGCCCGGTTCGGCGGGGACCCCGGTCTCTTGTGCCCTTGTCCAGCGGTAACGAGGTGAGCAAGTGTGGGTCGGTCAATTTGGCGCTGGTGATAAAATAGTCGAGGAAGTATATCTGTAAATGTGCAGTGTCAAAAGATGAGAATAAGCTTTTCTTGATTCAAGGAGACAGGCCACTGGGGATTTTATAATCTTCAAAGTGTTTGCCCCGCCGGGGTCATTGCCTACCCGACATTTTCACTCTCACAATGCGAATGCGCCGAACCGCTCCTGGTGATGATCCAATGCGACCGTGACGTGCTGGGATCCGAATAACACCGCTCCGATTTCTCGGTTCCCGGTCGGGATTCTATCAGCTTCTGAGGTTACATGATAAGCCAATCGGGCTCCTCCCAAACCACGTCTCCACGTGTCCTTGGACCACGGGGAAGTGTCAGAGTCAAACCACACCGCCGGCAACAAGACAAGAGGGGGTGATCGCAAGTTTGGTCTTCGATTATGTTGGTGAAGGCACGCTGCTATCTCGCGATCCCATGGCCCAGTCCACCCCTTCCCACCCTACCGACCCAGGATCCCAAGATCCGGGCTCCCAACACCAACCAACACTAACTACTTGGTACCCCGAGGCCTCCGTCGCTTCCTGCCAAGCCAAAAAGATCTGATTCGACGTCTAATAATTCAGGAAAAGAAAAGATGTTGAAGTTCTTTTGTTTTCCCCAAAACGCCGTGTCTTGTGCCCTTGTATGCCGTTCCCCATGGGGTATCGCAATGTCATAAACTTGGCGCCTTCTTGGCTCATGCAATGTCTTTGTTGAAAGACGCCGACCTCCTGTGAACCGTTCCCCCCATCGCGCTGTGACCTGACGAAAATTTTTGGTCTTCGCTGAAAAAAAGAACTCCGAGGCGTACATCGCCCGACACCACGCCGCAAGCGTTTTACCCTGCAACCCAGAAAGACCCAAACCGAACATGAAAATGACAGGGATATAAGTCTATCCGCCCACCCAGGTTTGTTGAGAACCGTACGCCAGTAATGCTTATCCATTCATATGCCATGATTAAAAAGATGAAGAAAGGGAAATCGTCCGGGGACGAGCGGGATCGTATCAGCAGAGAGAAGTTGAATCTTCTGCGACATTGTCTCCCACTTAGAACTTGAGGGCCTTGGGCTGCTCCCAGGTGAAGCTCTGGTTGGTGCCGAAGTGGCCGTTCTTGGCCGTCTGGAGGTAGATGGGCTTGGCCAGATCGAGCTCCTTGACGATGACACCGGGGCGCAGGTCGAAGTTGTCGCGGATGATCTTGACGAGCTCGTCCGAGGTCTTCTCCGAGGTGCCGTAGGTGTCGACGTAGATGGAGAGGGGCTCAGCAACGCCGATGGCGTACGAGAGCTGGACGAGGGCGCGGCGAGCGAGGCCGGCGGCGACGAGGGACTTGGCGATCCAGCGGCCGACGTAGGCAGCCGAGCGGTCGACCTTGGAGAAGTCCTTGCCGGAGAAGGCACCACCACCGTGAGCGCCCCAGCCACCGTAGGTGTCGACGATGATCTTGCGGCCGGTCAGACCGGCATCACCCTGGGGGCCACCGATGATGAAGAGGCCGGAGGGTTGGATCTGCTCGCTATTAGTACACGCCATTCAAGCCCGATCTCAATCGTTACTTACGTGGTAGATGGTGCGGTCATCCAGGTACTTAGCCGGGATGGTGGTCTTGATGATCTTCTCGAGGATCTCCTTGCGCAGCTTCTCAGTGGTAATGTCCTCGGAGTGCTGGGCAGAAACGACGACGGTGTCCACACGGATGGGCACGACAGCACCGTTGTCGTGCTTGTACTCGATGGTGACTTGGGTCTTGGTGTCGGGGCGCAGCCAAGGCAGGGTGCCGTCGCGGCGCGCAGCCGACATGGCAGCGTTGAGCTTGTGGGCGAAGAGGAGAGTCAGGGGGAAGAGCTCAGGGGTCTCGTCGGTGGCATAGCCGAACATGATGCCCTGGTCACCGGCACCGAGGTTCTCGAGGCGGTCCTCGAGATGCAGACCCTGCGCAATGTCCGGGGACTGCTCCTCGATGGCAACGAGCAGGTTGAGCGTCTTGTAATCGAAGCCCTTGGAGGAGTCATCGTAGCCGATGCCCTTGACGGCATCACGGACAACCCTCTGGTAGTCGAGCTTGGCCTTGGTGGAGATCTCACCGAAGACCATGATCATGCCGGTCTTGGTGGCCGTCTCGCAGGCAACCTTGGAAAGGGGGTCCTCGGCCAAGCACGCATCGAGGATGGCATCTGAGACCTGATCGGCGATCTTGTCGGGGTGGCCCTCACCGACAGACTCGGACTGCCAAGGGCGGTCAGCACCAATCCTGTGCAAACCTAACAACAACGTGACTCACAGTGAAGAGGAAGGTCCCCTCGTTGTAGTGCTTCCCGGACCCATTGGTCCCGTTGGTGCCGTTGGTAACCATTGTGATTTATGAGATTGGGGAGGGCTCTAAGGGAAGCGGGTTAGCGATGGTCGGTAAAAAATATGCCGGTGGCGTAGCTCGAGTTGGAAAAAGAGCGACGGATCCGCGAGGGCCCCTCAAAGAAAGGGAACAGCGCTAGATCCCGGTGGGATACTAGGGACACCTCATCCGAACACCTCATTCGAATTCAGGGCATTGTCTGTTGAGCCATCCTCCAAGACCAACAACTCCTCGGCGAATCGCGGGATATTGATGGCATCGGATGGAAGGCAAAAGAGCGGGGAAGAGAAAGGGTGCCCGATCCGGGTTCCGACCTCCGAAGCAAGAAGGCATCTGGGGGACATGATTCACTAACCTTTTGCAAAAAAAGACACAGAAACAAAAAAAACCAAACAGGCCAAGTAAAGCGGAACGGGGGGAAGACGGTGTGTGTTTGGGCTTGGAAGAAGATGGGGAAGCAGAGGAGTCCTGGGGGGGGAGAGGTGTATTTGAGGAATTTTGGCAAGGCCCCTAGACACAAGTGGCCGAGCTTCGGCCATTTTTCACCGCAAAGGCGCAAAGGCGGCACAGCGGGGTACTTGGAACACCAAAGAACCCCGCCAGAGGTACAAAATAATACGGCGGTACATTTAGGTCACTTTCTGGGCTTGCGGCGGTGAAACAACAAAACAGCGGCGTACTGCGAGATCTTGATTGTGGAACCGAAAGCAGTGTCGGTTGCAATGGTTCTCCGGATGGCTGTGTCCATAAGGAGTTAATTCCGAGCGAGATCGGGCCGGTGTTTCTGAGGCTGCTTTGGCCTGCCACTATTGGGTCTCAGTTGGCGATCAGTTTCTATTTTCTGTAGGAGAAACCTTTTCTCAGTTGCCGTGCTGGTATTGCGTCCCTGGTCCCAAGTACTTCGGGGTTTGTCCCTTTTCGTCAGATTGCGCCATTGCTGCCCCTCACCGCAGCCAGCCATCGAGGTCCCCACTGAGGGGGCAGAATCGTGGAAACACGGAAAGCGCACAACACGGCACTCACCACAACTGCTGCTAGCAAACGGGAAAGAGTTAGGGTGGGTCAAAAACTGATGGCTTCTGTACCTCTTGGAGCCAACCTGAAGCCGCAACCAATTCACGTTGCAGGAGAAGGAAATTGAGCAACCTTGGCACCTGGAACATCTCGGGGGTTACTACGTCTGCAGCACAGAGATGAGGTTTGGCGCCGCCTTCCGTCGGCCAACGTGGTTGCGCGGCTAATGTGCATGCAAAGTATCCGTAACTTCCGCGTGTTTAACGCTGTTCTTTCAGCCATGCGTCGCTCATCCCGTGAGACTCAAAAGGAACAACTCCTAACAATTGTCAATTGGGTGTCGACCTAGGGCTGATTGCAGAATTGGTCCTCTTGACGCTGGTTCGGCTAGGGAACCCGGGGCTAGCCTCGCGAGACCGCCGCAGAGGAAACTCCGGTCCGAAGAGTTTTGTGAACCGCCATGATGACTAGCCCCTGATAACGAGGGATTGGGCCAGTCTGAGTTTAACTACACCTCTCATAGTGGCTGACATAGCGCTACTACACTAGCACAATATTTAGATTCTCTCTCCCGCTTTTCTTACCCGATGGGAGTCACCGAGCCTGACCATCCGATATGATTTCCCACGGTCTTTCTCACATGAAGCAACAGGTCAGAATAGCTAGGCCGATCACAAGAGCTAGATCATCTGCGTGGCGTCTGCTTTTGACCACCCCTGCATCCCGCGTGACCAAAGCAAACCGTCGTATAGATTAGCGACACCAAGCGATAATATTCTAACGGATGCCAAGGTATCTACACAACGAGTCGTGTTTTGATCTATGTTTAGGCCGTGGTTTTATTTATCCCACTGAGTGGGCATGGCTGAGTCTCGGGTATCAATTTCCTTCCAAGTCGACGTCTAGTTTAGCATCACACATAATCACTGAGAACAAAGTTAGAAAGTCAGGTACGAACGGCTCGTAGAACGCAGGAAGCAATCATCCAATTTCCCTCCACCGAGACTACCTAGTCGACCCAGACCTTCTCCCTCCCGACAATTCCCCCTTTCCCGTGCCCATCCCGCATTTTCCTCCTCTTATTTGCCAGGGGTATCAACAAAGGTTCGTCATCATGACCAACCCACCGACCATAACCTTCCCATCCCAGACCGAGACCAAGACTATCTATCTACCTAAACTAATGAACTAGCTAAAAAGCTGTGATTAAGGGGGTTTTGTTTCCAAAAGGAGTGGAGAGAAGCGAAACTGAACAGGTTGGTGAAGGAGTGCAAGAACTGGAAAGACAAGTGATGAAGACAAGCAAAATAAAAAGGGAAATCGCAACATGAGAAAAGGGTGAAGGAGAACGGGGATGGGAAGGAAAAAAAGATATACGAGAAATAAACATGAATCAATCTGTTTGTCAAAATGGAATGGAATTATACTCCCCCAACTGCAACACCGAAGCAGAAGGAGGAATGAGGAATGAAGCACGGGGAAGGAAACGAAACGAGACAGGCAGAAAAAAAAGAAGAAACGTTCATCCCGCCACACCCATCCGGTAATACCGGCCCAGTCTATCTTGATATAACATGAAAAAGTGACATCCCCGAGTGGAAGCCCCGAATCATCATCCTCGTCCGAAAAAGGGAGCAGAAGATGGTTGGTATCCGGTCATAACGGCATTATAGTTTTTTTTTGCGCCTTTTTCCGCCCTCCGTTCGATTTGATGTTGATCTTTAAAAAAGCCAAGTAGGGGTGAAGTGAAGAGACCAGTCTTGTGTGATACGAAGCGAAAGGTTGGATCAAATCATGTTCGGGAACCCGTCCACGCCGGGGATGGGCCCGACGGGGCTCATGATGGATGAGCGCGGCGGCGGCACTGTGGCCACTTGGGTGTGCAGCTGCGGCGGCATGGCGCGGTTCCGGGGCATGGGCGGAGGCTGGAGCTGAATGTGCGGCTGCTGCTGCAGTTGCTGCGACGGCAGAGAAGGCGGTGGCTGGAGTTGGCTCTGGTGCCCTTGGGATGGCGGCCGCTGCTGGACTGGCTGCTGTTGTTGCTGCTGCTGAGGCGGAGGTTGCAGAGACATCGGGGATGGCGCCTGAGCCTTGCCCGGTGTCGGCGTTCCCGCGGCGGAGGCGGCGGGCGCCATCTGCGGTGTGGCCGGCTCGACCCGCGGCTTGGCCATGGTCGACGCAGCCAGCGCGCGCGTGTTGCTGCTCTCCCTCCTCCGCTTGGGCGCATCCTTGATTTTGGGGTGCGTGTGACACTTGAAGACAGTCAATGAGTGAGGGTTTCGTTAAGTCGTATTGAGGGTCCATCTTACCTTATAGGCGTGCCTGAACCACGTCGTTCCCTTCTTCTTGCTGCTGACCAGCGCAATCCACTCGTTGCAACTTCCACAAAGGCCTTCCCACACATCAGGATTTCCATCCATCCGCCTCGTCTCCTGCGGCTCCTGGAAGGGGTTGCCCGTGGCGGCGCTAATACCGTGGGTGAAGCTTTTGTCGTACCAAAAAGCCGAGTTCTTGAGCACCAGCCACCGGCCCGGCTTGCAGATGCCACACCAGCCTTCCCGCTTGTTGCCGTGTCCTCGCACCCACCGAGGCGTGTACAGGTCACCTTCAAATCGGAGCTCCTGCTCATGGGGGATGAGGTCCTGGTCGGTCGGGTTCATGTCCTCAGGCGGCGGGGGGATCTGTTCTTCGTGCAGCGAGGCGTACAAATCAGGCGGGTCCGAGAGGTCAGCGTAATGGCTGTGGAGCGAGTGCGGGTCGGCGTTGCTCTGAAGCATCCGGAAAAGGCCATGCGAAAGAAGCGGAGGAGGGTTCTCAAATTGATGGTGGTGCGTTTCAGGATGGAAGGTATGGGACGGCAGCTGAGTCGGTAGGAGCATGCTGTTGCGTTGAAAGGCCGGCGCGTTGCTGTAAAGATACGGATGCTGCTGTGCAGCCTGGAGGTTTCCAAAGCTCAAGGGGAGCTGACCTTGGGCAACCGTAGGCGAAGAATGGCGCGACGACAGACGGGCGTGCATATTGAACGCATCATGCGGGTGGTGGTACACAAAGGGGGATGGTCGCCGGTTGGATGCGGTTCCGTAAGACCCAGTAGACCATCTCTTGTTCCTCGCGCTCTCGACCGAATAGGGCGCAGCGCGCACTCCCGGCCGCGGCGACGGCGACGCCCTTCCTCTGCTCTGAGTCCGTACCAATTCCGACCGGCTTTGCGGTGTCATTCTCGGCGAAGCGACGGGGGACAGCTGGGTCGACGAGATCATGGACGTCCGGTTGGATGGCGGCGGGTAGTCGGAAGTGAGCGAGGGCGCATCCGAGAGCGCCGTCGAGAAATCGTCGTAGGAAGCCATTTCCGACAGGCCGCCAGTCGTCGAAACGGTGAAGGACGAGCCGGACATTCTGCGCGGGTTCATTCCCTCGAACGCCATCGGGTCGTTGTCCATAGGGGGGCCCGAGGACCTCAGGTCGAGGATCGGAATCGCCTCGTCGGTCGTGTACGCCTGTCCTATCATGTCGGAGTCAAAACCCGGAATCCCCAGGTTACCGTCACATGGTTTCTGCGCCCACGCATCTGGCGGAAGGGTTAGCCCCTCGATGGCCCCATGCCCGTCGAGGTACTCACTGCTGTCCATGGTGGTGGCGGGGTAAAAGTCTTGATGAACCGAGATGGGCCTGGAGGACATGGCGTCGCTTGAGGGATGCTGCATCTGCATTGCTGTCGAGTCCCACGCCGGCAAGCCCCCGAACCCTTCCCCGACGCAGAACGAAAAGCCCTCGTGGATTGTAGCGGGCCGTGGCCTCATGCTCTGAGAAGCCGGCGCCCCCCATACGGTATGCGAGGCTACCATTGAGTCCGTCCTGGGCGGTAGCGTGGTATTCCCGTTCATGCCGAGGACGGGAGCTGGATGGAGCGGCGCGGTCTCTCCGCCGTACTTGCTGCCGGGCTCGTTGAAGGTGAAGGAAGGTATCTGTGTTTCGTGTTGTCTATAGTAGACATGTAAGTGTTGTGCCCCTCAAAGGGAAGAGCGACAAGCAATGAGTGAAGGCGTACCGATGGCCCTGGGCCGAGTCCATGACTATGCAACTGTAGGTAAAAGAGTGTGCTGGTAATCTATCGATCGGAAGTTGAGTCGCCTGGGGGGGGGTTAGCATGAATACCCGGGGCGAAGGCGAACCATGGTGCTCGAGGGGCCCGCTAGGGGGATCCACCGCACCAGCGTGTCGTGTGTCACGACTCCAGTACCAGGGCGCTGTCGTAACTTACTAGGATCTTATAATACGCGCGATGGTCGGGTCCTGGACATCAGACCAGGTCCGGTTAACTGTAGCAGAGAAGTGTTGTGCGTTGTTTGAGGACTGGAATAGGTGCGATGACGGATCGGTGATCAAAGAGTGGCGAGATGGTGTGAATGAATGGAGGGGCCACTGGATGGACCGAAGAGTTGGGCGTGCCGATGAACAGGTATTGGGGGGAGAGCAAAAGACAAGGAATGCCAACCGAGGTCTCGGAGTGGTGGGAAAAGGAACGTGATGGGCTGAATGAGAGAAAGGCTCCTCGTCAAGCAGCAGTCCACAGCTGGTGTCCGTCCGGGGTACGCGGAAGAGAACCGGCTCTTGGTATATTATAGACCAGAGGCTGATATTTCAGGGGCTGCAGAATTTGTTAAAGGAGCGACTATGGGACAACCAGTGTGAACTTTCGTGGGTGGGACGAGGCAAAAGGAACAAAAGAGGCCCGGTTGACGGGGCGGCGTAGGACCCTGGGGTATAAGAGAGAAACTACCGCGGCGGACCGGGAGTCCAGGCTCGGGGACCGGGGGGAGGGGGGGGGGGGACGCAGTTACACTACGGCTCAACAGGGTCGGGCTCAGAACACCGGTAGGAGCTAAGCCGGATTTTCCTGCTACAAACCTGACTGACGTCTGTGAGATCGAGGACGGGTGGGTGTGCGAGAATCTTCTTGGCCCGGCTTCCAGGGGACGGGTTGCAGGGATGATGGACGACAGAGTCGGGATGGGCTGGCAAGGGCGAGCAGGGGAGACAGGGTCACATTCGCCCGCAGATGACGGGGTAGCTGGAGACATGAGAAGACTAGGCTTAAAATATTCCGCGCTGTCCGATCGAGGGGCCTGGGCAAAACATCGAACGGCAGGGCTGTTCGCAGATGCCCAAGATCTCGACCCAATCCACAGCAGATCCGAAGGGCAGACCTGATGAGCAGCCAAGGAGCCAGCCAAAGCGCAAGCTTGCTAGGTGTCGGACTGAATAGGCCCAGGGATGACGAGACGGAGAGGGTACCAAGAACTTTGGCGGGGCCAAAATAGAACAAACGAAGAAGCAGAGAAGCGATGTCGTTTGTTCAGAAACCGGTACCTGACTGCGGCACAACCCCAATCCACTCGGACGAGACGAAGGGGTGAATGAGAGGGAGCTAAACCCGGCCGGGAGCGGGGCCTGTCGAGGCTGAGGCTGGGCAGGGCGGCCCTGGGGGAAGACAGCGGGGGAGGAGGTGGCTTGTCTCACGTCGTGTGTCCCGAGAGGGCGAGGTGGCAACGTGGGAGGACTTCTCGGAGAGATGGTGGGGGCAGAAAATAGAAAGAGTTCTATGTAAGAAACGGGCGATGAGGTGCGCATCAGCCCAAAAACACAGACCTTGGTGTTCACACACAAACCTTCCGCTGGCCGGGGCGTGAGGTCTCGCGGCTTGTGCGGCTTGTTTGACACGGCCAAGACGATCGAGCAGTCAACCTGGCACGCCAGAGCGGCGATTCCTGCATCGCAAATCTAGCCTCGGTTTTTTCCAATGAGTTGCAGTCGCCGCAAAGGGTAGCAACGGAAACGACGTTTTTAGTCAAGGCCGGCCCTGGCTCGGCACCGAAGATCACGGTTGAGCATGTTTGGCGCCAGCATCGGGCACTGTTTTGTCATGGCCGATCCGGATCTCATTCAGGGACACTCCTGTTTTCGCCTTGCCCCAGATCCCCACATGATGTGCGGCTTCTGGTTGTGAATCCAGACCCGGCCGGGTCTGAAGATCTGGGCAGACGGGGGGTAAGTCTTGGGGGCTGTAGGATGAGGTGCCGTCGAGCCGTCAGACTTGCGTCCCTCCCTCTCGACACCCATCGACCACGAACAGCCAAGCTTGCGAATTTGGATGATACAATGAGGGTGCGGCGTGATGCTGCAGCCTGTCAGTCCTAACTAACCTTCGTCCGGTGCCATGGACCGAGGAGCACCAGCTTCAGTGGCTGTGAATGGGCGGGCTGGCGGGCTGACGGGTCGGGGCGGGCAGCAAATAGCGAGGATGGCCAGCAAACGGCCGTGCGCAAGACATCCCAAGACAGCGGATTGGTGAAGAGCGGAATGCGAAGATGGTTCGATCTGGGATAGTGGGAATGGACAGTTGGCAGTTTGGGAATTTCCAGTGTGTGAAATTTCCAAATTAACCCCACACAGCTGCTACAGCGGAACAGCGGAATATGTGGCTGCCTGGACCCGATGAATCGGATTCCGCAAGGGGCTTTTGAAATCATGACTGGCCTCTTCCGAGAAAAACGTAATGGTGGTAGCGGTGGTGGTGGTGGTGGGTTGTCTGGTGGGATCAATGGACCGTGGTGTGGTGTCCGGAACGCGGTCGAAAAAGAGCGAGCGATGTCGTTGGAGAAAGACGCGAGTCACGGCAGGGGTTGCAGACGTTTGAGGTCCACGTTGCAACGAGCTCCGGGCGCGTCGTGATTCGCCACCAAAGGGGAATCTGCTGCAAGGATGGTTCCACAGACCCGAAGTCCGCGGCATGTGGGGTCTCTTGGGTCTGCGGGAAAGCACGACAGGGCGGGCCAGAGCTAGCTTCATCAGCGGGGTGAACAGGGGTCCTCCGTCTCAGATTTGTCGCAGAGGCGGGACCAATGCTACCTCCACAATTGCACTTCGTCTCGCCATCATCCAAAGTCAGCATGGGAGCAAGGCCCCTCGTCTCTCCATTTCGTCCTTTTGAGATTCAGATCACAATTCTCCGAGGGGATGGGTTACGTTCTGCTGACAGGCTGCTGCGCTCCCGAGCTGGCTCCTTCCGCCATAAGCTCCGGCCAAAATCAAGGCCGAGGATAAGAAAAGAAAATGGAATACTGAATCCCTCAATGATAAGAACCCAGTTACGTATGTACGAAATACAAATAAAAAAAAAAAAAAAAAAAAACTCTCCTCAGATCCATCTCAAATCATCATCGGATGGTTTCCTTGTCCCGGTGGCGCGCGTATGCGACGTGTTGTCGGTCCAACAACGAAGTGGAAATTGAGGAGGATGATGGGGATGTTTGGTAACTTTGGTTACGTTGCTTGCGGGAGCGGAACCTCCACAACCCCTTCATCGTCAGCATCCCCAGTCGCTCGATGTTTGGACGTCGTATCGAAGTGACATGGAGCATTTGGCGCGCATCTCGAAACCACTCATCCGCTCCTGGTTCGTTTCCTCTTTGTCCTTTTCCGTTTTACTCTAATGAGTTTCTCGTTTCTTCAAACTACACAGCCTGCGCTAAACTACCTGCAGTGTTCCTTGATCTCAAGATGGAAAGATTCGATCGATTTTCAGTGTGCAGGTTTCTTCGAAACGATCCGACCTTGCCACTCGCTCCACTGCTTGGTTGTTCGTTTTCTTCCCAGCCACGAATTCCGATTGCTCAACCTGCTGACTCCTCCACATCGACCGGAGTATCCCTCTTATATGATCCCTTCTTAAGGCTTGGATGTCATGGGTGAACCTGGCTTGATAGCCCTAGCGGTAAATGCCATCGGCCTATAGGGCTGGTCGGCGAGCAACGCCTTCGTAAGCTAACCGTTTGGACAAGCTCCGACCTGGCCGCAAGCGGGCACCAGTCCATCAGGCACCACGGGAACTGTGCTTCTTTGGCCCGTCTTGGTTACAAGTCCCGTACCTGCATCACCCACCAGGAAACACTGTGCCTCGTGTACTTTCTTCCATACGCGATTCGTATCCATTGACCGTGCGAGCTTGTCAATTTCGGATCCCCCATCGCTGCCTTGCTGTCCCCGTGCTCGGACAGTCTGTTCCCCTTCCACGCAGCTTCGATGACATATTCCGTGCAGGGCCCAGGCCAAACTGACCAGCCCCCTTGCTCCCTTGCTACCCCCCAGTGTTCGGCGAGCCCGGCAGCCTAGCCTAGCACTCGGCGGCCCTGCTCGCGTATCGGAGGTGACAACTGTAACCGAACGCCCGCCGGAGATCAGACATGTTTTCATAGTTTTGCATGACAACGCCCGCCGCTTTGGGAAATTATCGTGCCTTTTAGCCGTCCTTTCCACGGCCTATACGTCGGCTCTTATGGAGATCCCGAACCTCTGATGGCGCCAATCCTCTTCCAACAGGAAGAGGCCGCCTGATCGAGCACCTCCCTGGACGGAGCCCTGTCTGCCGGCGTGCTGGACCTTGTCCGCCTGTCGAATCTGCGGGGCCCGCTGTGGGATGTGGGATGTGGCTTGCGGCTTGCGTGCTTGCGTGGATGCCGCGAAGGCCGGGCCTCGATGGTTGGTTACCAGTTACCTATCACGATTCTCAAGTAGGGATGTACCTGGCGGCGGAGGAAGATCCGAGGCGGGGGAGGAAGGAGAGATAACCGCTCGACAACCTCAGAGGGGTAGAGAGGGGAGAGGGGCAAGAAAAAAGCACGAGATATTCTTGAATTCTGGCCAGTTGGCGTTGGCGGCGATTGTGGCTGGCTGCTTGCTGTTTTCTGCACTTCTTGGGCTGCGTCTCTTGCTTTACTGTTTGATGTTGAGCAGCTGAACCCCACAACCCGTCCGCCGCGAGTCCATCCGTTCCGTGGCTTCTGACTCACACCCAAGACGCGAAGCGCGTCCTCGGCCACTGGCTGGATCGTGGAAGTCGAGCCGAGATGCCGAGCTGGGCGTCTGGTGGGGGATGCCTTATCACTGCTCCTTACGTACTTGCCCTACGTAGATCGAGTGGTTGACTTACACAGCCTTGACAGCCAAGTCTAGCCCAGGCCGATCCCCCTCCCATCAGGGGACCTGACTCGGGCTTCTGCAGCAAACACAAGTCCGGCGCTGGGAATCCCCCGTTCTGTTAACCGAGTTGCAAACCTAACCCCTCACGACCCCTCGACGAGGGAATTGATGACAGAAGGATTTGTCTGAGGTAGAGCGGGCACAAATTCAACCAACCGAGACATGGGGCAGCTGTGCCTTCCGCCTTCCAGAGACGGGACGAGAGGCGCTCGTTCCGCTTGCTGGCGCAGGGGCACGGTCACGTAAGAACCCAGAAGTGCGGACGAGCAACGCCGTGCTGGGCCGCAGAAGGGCTGCCCGTGAGAGGGGGGATGTGGCGAAGCTAGCTGAAGATCCTCCCGCCTGGGCGTTAATGCTTGGATGTTAGGTGGCGACGAGTCCGATAGAGTGGGAGAGCCTGGTCAACGCCGGGATCTTGGGACTGCATGCAGCCCTGCTGAGTCCACGGACCATGCACCCGGGTGACCTTGACCATCGGTGGACGCTGTTATTGCTGTGGAAATAATTCTGGAAACTAACGTCGTTTAGTCATGGATATGAAGTGTTGGCTATGAGAAGTGACTACTTCGTACTCTATGATTAATAGAGCTTCAATAGCTTCTAGATACCCCGTTCCCAAGACCACGAGCTCTTTCCACCTTCCACATCTTTCCATAACGCCCGCGGCAGACCCAATGCATAAAATAACAGGGAATCCGGGAGAAAGAGACGCCCGAGAAATGGCAAGACACAGTGAATCTTGTCATCACCTTCTTGGCTAAGGGGTGAAATTAGTTTCCTCGATGACTCTACCAAACAATCCATCACCCAAACTCCCCCAACCCCGTTTGCTACCCCTCATACCCGTGCCGAGCATTCGGCCTCAAAGTGAATGCCATGACGAGGTGAGATAACAGGCGAGGCCATCCGCGTCTCCAACTTCCTCACCATACTCTCTCAACGGTGCTCCCCTCCACCAGTTCCCCTCCACTAGTCCTCCTCCACCCGTGCTCCTCCCACCTACCTACTTATTCCCCTCCCCGTTAATCCTCCTCCACACCTCGCTCTCTGCAGCCGACAGCTTCTCCCCCGCCGCCTTCGCAAACTTCATCGCCGACCCCCAAACCCCCTCCTCATCCTCCTCCCCACCCCCACCAGACTGGTGGTGGTACGCCGGCGGCGCATACCCGGACGCAGCGGACACATTCTGCTGATACCCCGCCGGGCCTGACCCAAAACCCCCACCACCACCACCGGGATATCCCGCCCCCGTAGCCGCCGCTGCCCCAAATCCGGCACTGCTCGTCCCGCGCTGGTTATACCCCGGCTGGGGCGACGGGATGCCCATCTGCGGCGGCGGCGGGTAGGTCCTGCCGAGACCGCTCCCGCTGGAGGGTGGCACCGGTGCTGCTGTCGGGGCCGGCGGTTGCTGCTGTTGCTGGGCGAGTGGTGCGGCGCCTGCGCGGGGTGGGGGTGGGAGTGAGGAGAAGGCCGTGTTTGGTGTCGGGAGCCCGGTGGCTTCGGGGAGGCGGGGGATCGCGCCTGGTTGTGGCGGGGGAGGGTATTGTTGTGGGGGGAGGGTTCGCGTTGGGGTTGGGTTGGGGGAGGGCTGGTAGGGGGAGGTGGTGGTGGTTGTCGGGGGGTGGTTGTTGTTGGGTTCTGCTGCCGGGGCGGCGGTTTGCGGGGTTACGCCGGAGGCTTTGGCGGCGTTGATGGGGGATTTGGTGTACACTTGGATTGGAGCCATCGTGAAGGTGTTTGAATGATCGGAATTGATCGCGCTGAGCAGCGATAATGGTGGCGTTGGCAAAGAGTTGATAGGGTTGAGTTACCAACGTGCGCTCAGGTGGTAGGGAATGAAGTTGAATGAGGAAATTCTGGCTCTTTTTGCTGATTCTAGGTACAATTTTGTACCGATGACTGTTCTTCTTTCAAATCAATCACCGAAGGTGTCAGGTGTTGGGTGTTCGTTCGCTGACTACCTGCCGCTCAAGCTAGCATGTGGTGTAAGTGGCGACGTCATTGGCAGGTGATCTCAAAGTGTTGCCAGCTGTAATATCCTTCCTACATTCCACTCAATCCCTCTCTCCTTCAACAAATGCTTAGCAAAACCCTATAGCTGACCGTACCGGAAGCTGGTAAAGGGGCGCTTCTGGCAACACCAGTTATCAGATCTTCATCTACTAACATTATTTATATCATGTCCTTTGACAGAATGCCACGAATGGGCGCTGCTTCATTGATGTGAGCTTGCCAATGATGCCAAGAACGCTAACTATGAAATGGGCTTAGTGGCTTGGCTCCCTGCCTGCCGCCGCTGACAGGGGGATTGTGAACGTTGCGGGACGATCTCGAGGGTTGGAGAGTTGAGCTGATGCGCATCAACAAATCCGGTGCAGGGCCAGTGACTGGCGGCACACGGTAAATCAACCTTCTTTCAAAGGCTCCCCACAAACCAGAATCCGATTCCACACACGGCTTCGCCAAATATACACCAATTGCCTTACCATCTCCCTGAGAAATCAAACCGAGTTCCATCAACACCACGAACATTGAACCTCAAAACCCGACCCCGACTTTTCCCACAGTTCTATATCTCGATATCTCGACGACCTCCATCCACCGCAGCCGCGCACTTACGCCAAGCACATCCATCTTTATCTGGTGTAGCTGCCACAGGCACGTTCAAAGATGGTGGGCAAAGTCAGCGACCGCGTCCTCCTTCGGGAAGGTTTGTGTTTCCTCGACATCGCCCAAAGATGGCCATTTGCTACAAGGAGTCATTGCTAACTGGTGTTTGTTAGGGCTTGAGCGGACCGACAATGGCATGAAGCAAACCAGCTGGCCCGATGTGATCCCGATTAACCAAAAAAACTACTACACGTAAGGGCGCGTCGTTTCCATGGGGCTGGCTCGGAGGGGCTAATAAAGGTCACTAGGGATTATATGAAGCGCGATGACCAGTTCCTCTCCTTCCGACTGCAAAATGAGGCGAATAGGGACCGACTAGTTCAGACCGCAAAAGACCGAGACCGCGCCATGAACACCGCTAATGCCAACGGCGAAGTGCCTCTTCCCGTCGACGACCTTCAGGGGGAGGAAGGGCCAGCCCCTTCCGCGACCTACATGGACCCTTCCAAAATCATCGTAATACACCCAGGGAGTCAGAACCTGCGCATCGGGTTTGCCAGCGACGCCCTCCCAAAGACGGTCCCCATGACCCTCGCTACCAAGTACCCCCAGACCGAATCCGAGATACACGAGGCCCTACCACGGCGCCAGTTCGAGGCCAGGACAGTGGATCAACAATATGGGGAGGAATGGTCCAAGAAATACCAAAAGATGTCCAATGACCTCAAAGTCGACATGCGCGCCAACAAGCGCAAGGTGCTTCCGAACTCGAAAGACTTGGTAGTCAACTTCAACCGCCGGACTGAGCCCGAGGTCATCTCCCAACACAACGACCCTCTGCAGATTGAGTGGACGGATATTGAAGCTCCCCGGGAAACCGAATCGACCTCCTCTGTCTTCATTGGGCAACAGGCCCTGCGCGTCCCGGACGACTCGGATCCCAAGTTTAGACTATGGTGGCCGATTCAGCATGGTTGGCTGAACGAGGACGACTACCCGTCAAGGGCGCAACTGTTCAACGACCTCGAGACTTTACTCGACCGTACCTTTCGGTGGGAGCTGGGTCTCAAGCGGAAGGCCGATTGGAAGCAGTACAGCTGCGTCATCATCATCCCGGACCTCTACGACAAGCGCTACGTCGAGCTGCTGTTGCACCTTTGCATCGAGCTTTTCGAATTCAGCCGTGTCTCCTTCATCCAGGAGAGCATGGGCGCGACGTTCGGGGCGGGATACACACAAGCTTGCGTGGTAGACGTCGGTGCGCAAAAGACGTCCATCGCCTGCGTGGAGGACGGTCTCTGCATCGAGGACTCGAGGATCAACCTTAAGTTTGGTGGGTTCGACGTCACTGAGACCTTCATTAAGATGATGCTCTACGACAGCTTCCCCTACCAGGAGATCAACCTTCGTCGACGCTACGATTTCTTGTTGGCCGAAGAACTCAAGATCAAGTACTGCACACTCTCGCAGGCCAACATCTCGGTCCAGAACTTCGATTTCCACCTACGCGCCCCAAACCAACCGACACGCAAATACCACTTCAAGTTCTACGACGAAGTGATCCTCTCACCTATGGGCTTTTATGACCCGTCAACATTTGACAACTCCACCAAGCTTCGTGGTCGACGGAAATTAATCGACCGCTCTTACAACGCCTACGACGTGGAAGTTCCTGACGACCCGGCCTCGGCCGCCCAGCTCGCGATTCTCGCCCTTATCCAACCCTCGGTGACTTCAACCACAACAACAGCAACAGCGTCTGCCAGCTTTGCCGGTGCGCCAGACATGGCGACTCCCAGCAAAGAGCGCACTCAACCTTTTAACTTCCTCTCCCAGAACGGCAACGCCACCGGCACACCAGGCACCTCCAAAGCCCCGTCTCCAGCCCCCGACGGCGCCAGCACTCCCGTGCCGGCTCCCTACGTCTTCGGCTCCTCCCGCGACCTCAACGGCAGCCCGGCGCCGAGCGCGCGCAACGGCGGCACACCCGCCCCGCCGAATGGCACCTCGGTCCTACCGGGAACCTCCTTCGACGGCCCGGCGCAACCACAGGTGCAGCAGCGGTCGGCCAAGTCGCTGGCGATCGAGCGCGACTCGGTGCTCCCGCTGGCGCCGCTCGACATCGCCATCATGACGTCGATTCAGAACGCGGCCAAGGGCGACGACAAGAAGGTCAAGGAGCTGCTGGGCAGCATCATGGTGGTGGGCGGCGGCGCCAAGATCCCGCACTTTGCGCCCTTCCTCGAGGAGAAGCTCAAGCTGCGCCGCCCCGACCTCGCCGACCGCATCCTGGTCAGCCGCAGCGCCCGCGAGATGGACGAGCAGGTCGTCGTGTGGAAGGGCGCGAGCGTGTTTGCGAAGCTGTCGACGAACGACTCGTGGATCTCCGGGTTTGAGTATAAGATGCTTGGGGGCAGGGTCGTGTATCATAAGGTGCTTTGGCAGTACTAGGTGTGTTTGTCTGTGGGTAAGGGCTTGGGAGTTTGGGGTTTGTGGCGTTGGTGTGAGGTACCTGCTTACCTGCTGGGTATTGGGGAGCTTGAATGTAAAACGGGTTCGTTCTTCTATTTGGGGCCCCCCCTTTGATTGTGTGTTTTTTTTTTTCTTTTCTTTTTCTTTTTTGGTCCATAGATCACACTTGGGGTTGGTATTGGGAACACCCGGACGAGGCAGGACTCCACCCTCCTGTTTAGAGAAAATAATTGAATTTTTCTCTACTTGCTTGACATCTGGCGTCTCTCCTGTTCCTTAACCTGCTCGTTGTTGCCCGTACATTCATATGGAGTAATGAATAGAAACAGACAAGAAAATAAGAACGAAAACACTAGGTGGTCCCCCGTTGCACCGCGGCACCTGTCCGGTTTTAAACCTCCTACATACAGTACTTCTCATCACGTGGTTCTACGTCCATAATTTTTCAGAGTCTCGTTTGCTGGCTCTTCATCATCTCCTGCGTAACAGCGGTACGACCGGCCCTTAAGCAACCGGTAACGACAACACGGCAGCCCGGCGGGGCGGGGCGGGGCACTCCGGGCAAGCCCACTAAAAGACGGGGGAAGCTCCGAGGCTCCGCCTGGCTAGAGGGGTACTCCTGTTTCACCAATCAGTTGGATGGTGGGGTCCTCTGAAGGTCCCGTCTTCAGCTGTTAAAGCTGCGGTTTTGGAGGCCTGACTTGCCCGACTTGGATTTGTGCAACACGCGACTGATCCCACTTGATTTGAACGTGCTGTAACCAGAATCACAAACAGGAAAATAAACCGACGTCACTTGCGGCCCGAGCCGACATCGATAACTCTCTCTCTCCTCGGCTTGTTACTGACCGCTTAGGAGCCAACCCACCCACCTTACACGATACGATTAGGTTCCAGAACTAGGTCTGAACACCATGGCAGGGTCAGCGACCGCCGGTCTCCATCCGCTCCCGGACGGTAGTCACCAAGCCGGCGGTGGGGTGTCGGGGAAGGTGCACACGGTTAGAACTCTCAACGGCCCTGTCCTCGCCCACCTACAGAAAGTCTACGCATCCCACGCCGGTTCCGACAAGGTTTGGAGTCCTGAGAAGGCGGCCGCCTTCCTAAAGGACACCCAGCGCGACACCGATGCCGAGCGCGCCCTTGAATTGAGCACTGGGAAACCTTGGGACCTGAATGCCTTCCTCCGGTACATGACCTCGTCTATCACCCATGCCGTCTCACCGCCCCATGAGGAGGATCTTTCGTGGCCACTGTCTAGCTACTTCATCAGCTCGAGCCACAACACATATCTCACGGGCAACCAGCTGTCGAGCGACTCCAGCGCCGACGCCTATAAGAATGTGCTTCTACGTGGCTGCCGGTGCATTGAGGTCGATGTGTGGGATGGCGACGACTCTGACAACGAGGACGGCACTAGCAGCAGCAGCAGCAGCGATGACGGCGAAGCTGGGTCGTCCATACGGAAGCGAGGTCTCAGCAAGATGACGAGCAAGCTGCCAAAGTCTCTCACGAGCCGGCTGGAGAAGACAAGCCTGGGTAAGAAGCTCGGCAGGGTGGCGGCCATCAAAAGACTCTCCCGCTCATGGTCAAAAAAAGCAGGCAACACGACGACAACAGCACCGACCGCTACGACTGAAGTGCCCGTCACGACGAAGGACGCCCCGAACGCGAGCCCCCCCGCGAGCCCGCTGAGGAAGGTCACCAGCGAGCCGAGGGTCCTGCACGGGTACACGCTAACCAAGGAAGTGTCCTTCCGCGAGGTGTGCGTCGCCATCAGGGACTACGCCTTCGCCGTGACCGACACGCCGCTGATCGCCAGCCTCGAAGTCCACTGTAGCGCGGAACAGCAGGAGACCATGGTCGCAATCATGCTCGAGACGTGGGGCCCATTCCTCTTGCCCGAACCCAAGGAGGATGCCGCCCACCTGCCCTCCCCGGCTGAGCTGCGCGGCAAGATCCTCGTCAAAGTGAAGTATGCCCCGCCCGAGGGCGGCAGCCCGCTCGAGGGCGGCAGCCCGCTTGGGCCTGATGCCGAGGACGGGCTGTCGGGCGATGCGGCCGCGGCCAAGAGCAAGAAGCCGTCCAAGATCATCCAGGCGCTCAGCAAGCTAGGCATCTACACGCGCGGCGTGTCGTTCAAGAGCCTGGAGCAAGCCGAGGCGACCATGCCGACGCACATCTTCTCGCTGTCGGAGAAGGGCGTGGTGGAGGTGCACCAGAAGAGCGCGTACGAGCTGTTCGAGCACAACCGGCGCTACCTGATGCGCACGTACCCGTCGGGCCTGCGCATCCGCTCGTCCAACCTGGACCCGGCCGTCTTCTGGCGCAAGGGCATCCAGATCGTGGCGCTCAACTGGCAGAATTGGGACGAGGGCATGATGCTGAACGAGGGCATGTTTGCCGGCACCAACGGATACGTCCTCAAGCCGGAGGGTAAACCCGCCCCCACCATCTTTCTCTCCTCTTCTCGCATCAAGCATGGTGGTAGTAACTGACTGACGTGTGACAGGCTATCGCATGACCAAACACCTCCCCGTCCCCGCCACAACCACAACCACCACCACCACCCCTACACCCACCACTAACCCCCAAGCCATCGCCGTCCGACACTACACCATGGACCTCACAATCGAGATCCTCGCCGCGCAATCCCTGCCCCTCCCCCCCGGCGACGACAACCCGTCCTCCTTCCGCCCCTACATCAAAGCCGAAGTACACGTCGAAGAGCCCGGCGAGCGGCACGGCGCGGGCCCCTCCGCCGACGCGGCCGTGCCCGCCGAGGGGCGCGAGAAGGAGGGCGAGTACAAGGCCAAGACCAAGTCGCTGAAGGGGTGCGATCCGGACTTTGGGGGCCAGGTGCTGCGCTTTGAGGGGGTCCCCGGGGTGGTGCCGGAGTTGGCGTTTGTGAGGTTTTTGGTGAGGGATGATGAGGTGGGGAGGGATTCGTTGGCGGCGTGGGCGTGTGTGAGGGTGGATCGGTTGAGGGAGGGGTTGCGGTTTGTGCATTTGGTGGATGCGGAGGGGGTGGAGACGGAGGGGGCGGTGTTGGTGAGGGTGGGTGTGAAGTTGGTGTGAGGGGGGCTGGTTGGGTTGTGCTTGAGTGTTTGTGTTTACTCAGGTTGGGTGGTGGTGGTGGTGTATTAGAGGTTGGTGCATAGCGACGGCATAGCGAGCGAGCAACGGGAGCATGGCGGTCGGGTTGTTTGAGATCAAATATGGTATCAGTCTTGTTGTAAGGTGTTGTATGAGAGAGTTATGGCTGAAATATGGCTTAGAATATTTAGATGAGAATTCTATCTCTCGAGACATCGTTTTCTTCGCATTTTTATCTCATGATGGAAGATGAATTCGGAACGAAGCTGGGCTTGGCCCGAGACTGCCGGGATCATTGCCTGCCGCCTGGCCGTGCCGACAAGAGCTGTGGCTGGTGAAATGACCCACTTAAATTCATTGCCGTCTCAAGGTGTTGCTTTGCGCCGCGACATCAACAATCCCCAACTTCCCATATTCCTCTTCACCCTATATATCGATTCTCCCGGGATACAATGAGCAAGCCAGGCTTCTCCTTCGGTCTCAAAAAGGCGGGCGCCGCCAAACCGGCGCCCGCGCTCCGAAAACCAGCACCCTTCGGCGGAGGCGATGACGACGGCTCCGGAGACGAGTCTGCGCCAACCAACGTAGCAAAAGTCTCAGAACTCAGCATATTCGACACACCACAACCCACAGCCTCCAACAACGCCCCCGACCGAAGGAAACCCAAAACCAAAAAGCCCCCCAAACCAACAACCGCCCTGCCACCCCCCGAAACCGACCAATTCACCGACCTCTCCAGCGCGCTCACCTCGCGCAAGCACGCCGCCTCCGCCGCAGCCGCCGACCCCTCCATCTACGACTACGACCTGGCCTACGACTCCTTCAAGGCCGCCAAAGCCGCCGCCACCGCGGACCCCGACACCACCTCTTCCACAGAGCCCAAAAAACCGCGCTACTTCAGCGCGCTGCTCAGCGCCGCCGACCTACGCGAGCGCGACCGGCAGGTGGCCGAGGAGCGGCGGCTGCAGCGGGAGCGGGCGGCGGAGGGGGACGAGTTTGCGGACAAGGAGAAGTTTGTCACGGAGGCGTACCGCCGCCAGCAGGAGGAGAATCGGCGGCTGCAGGAGGAGGAGGAGCGGCGGGAGGAGGCGGAGAGGAGTCGGAATAAAGGGAGGGGGATGGCGGATTTTTATAAGGGGATGTTGGAACGGGGGGAGAGGGAGCATGCGGTGCTGGTGAAGGCGGCGGAGGAGGGGGTGAGGAGGGCGGGGGTTGGGGGTGGGGAGGGAGGGGAGAAAGGTGAAGGGGGGGAGGGAGAAGAGGAAAAGAGCGCGGCGGAACGGGCAAAGGAGATTAATGCTAAGGGGGGGAATGTGTTGGTTAATGAGGACGGCGAGGTCGTGGATAAGAGGCAGCTGCTCAAGGGCGGGCTGAATGTCGCGGCCAAGAAGAAGGTCGAGGTGCAGAAGGAGAGGGAGAGGCAGGCGCAGGCGGCTGCGAAGGCGGGACCCGCGGCGCAGAGTAAAGGGGTGTATGCCTCGGGCGGCAAGCAGGCCATGCGCGAGCGCCAGACGAGGATGCTGGAGGCGCAGCTCGAGGAGACGCTCAAGCGGTCGAGGCAGGAGGAGGAGGAGGAGGCGGCCAAGGTGCAGCTCGCGAGCAAGAGCAGGAAGACGGAGGCCGACATCTCGAGCGCCAAGGAGAGGTATCTGGCGAGAAAGAGGGCGGCGGAGGAGGCGAAGAAGAACGGAGCAGAGGGGCCATAAAACGGAGGCCCTATTACCTTGTGTGTTTCTAAATGATACCCGGGACCGTCTATTATACCAATGGTATGCTGCCAGCCGGCCCTAACCCAATATCTTCGTGGATACCTGCCATACCGGTATATACGTACAAACCCCTGCCCTGCCCTGCCCTGCCATCTATCCCCTATCATACAACTCCAACCTCTAGGATCGTCAAAGCCGTAGTAATGCCGTACAACGCCGAGCCGCCTTAGGAAAGGTTCTGGTTGCCAATCTCCTGCTGTATCCTCCGAATGTATGTCGCATTGACCTCGTTCCACGCCGCCATGTACTTCTCCATGCACGATGTCAGGCACGTCTTCTCGCCGCTTGAGAGGGAGCTGCCAGGCTTGGGGACGCAGCGTTCGAAGCACTTCTCGTTGATGTTCTAGAAAATGTGTTAGCATCCAGTGCCAATGACCATGGAAAGCCGGGAGAAGCCGGTCGAGTGTGGGGGGTGGTTTTGGGGGGTATGTACCTCAATCAACGTCCGCGCGTTCGCCGTGTTGGTCGCCTGCAGCGCCTGCTTAATGATGGCCTTCTTAACCGAGTCGGAGTCCATCGTTGTGGTTTGGTGGGGAGAGCGTGGCTGGATGTTCGAGATAAAGTTGCGGCTTGTGGTTCGAGGATGGAAAAGTTCCCAAGCTGTGGCGCATGCGTCTTGCAGATGAGGCTGGTGCGAAACTCGAAAAACGTGGAGAGGTGGGGCTCCATCCGCGCTGGACAGGGGTAGCTCAGCCAATGCTGGGACCATGGCTCGGCGCCAGCTGCACTGGCCGGCTGAAAAGGCCAGCTAAGGTAATCCGTTCTGTCAGGGCCTCGAGATGCTGCATTGCAGCCCTTCGAACCACCCACCACAAGCTCCTGTCGGCTGAGCGTTCCGAACGGTCACACTATCCTACGCACTCCTTCGGATATTTTTTTTCGTTTTTCTTCTTGTCCCTGTTTGCAACCTTGGCTGCGGCCTTTCGAAACACATCACACGAACCATTTCCTTCCCCTTTTCTCTTTCTTTTCGAAAACCGGCCAAGAATCGATCCCCCCTTCGATACCCGGCGCAATGTTGAAATCGACGCTCTCGGCCTTGTGGCTGGCCACTCTTGCCTGGGGCGCGGGCAAAACGGAGGAGAATAATGTCAAGAGCATAGGGGTGCGCTGCTACGTGCTGTGGTTTACCTAGTCATGGGCAATGTTGCTGACAGTTTTGTTGTCTAGCTACGGACACACAGTCTGGCCCAGGTACGCATCATGCGCTGCACTTCTACCACGTCGAATTGAACTGACCTTTATACCCAGCCGTATCTGGACTCTGACATGCAAAGTCGGTGGTACGACTTTGGTGGCGACACCATCATCCGCACCGACCAGTAATTACCCCTTTTTTGTGACGCGACCCCAAGTTGCCCGGCGACGTCTAATGCTTATTGATCGCAGGTACATCCGCCTGACCTCCGATCACCCATCACAGACCGGATGGCTCTTCTCCAGGGTCCCATTGACGGCGACGAACTGGGAGATTGAGGTGGAATTCAAGATCCACGGCAAGAACCAGTTGTATGGCGACGGCTTCGCCATGTGGCTGACGAAGGAGCGTGGGAAGGTCGGCCCCGTGTTCGGAAGTGCCGACCGTTTTGAGGGATTGGGCATCTTCTTCGACACGTATAAGAACAACAGGCCCGGTGTCGTTTTCCCGTACGTCATGGCTATGGTCGGCGACGGACAGAAATCGTACGACAAGGACACGGACGGCAAGGATACCGAGTTTGCCGGCTGCTCTGCTAGGGGCATCCGACACGCCAACGTCCCGACTAAGCTCCGCCTGACTTACTTCCAGGACAAGCATCTCAAGCTGGAGCTGCAGTATAAGTCCGAGGGCGAGTGGACGCTCTGCTTTGAGACGGACAAGCCGCCCTCGATCCCGCAGGTTGCCTACCTGGGCTTCAGCGCCGAGACGGGCGAACTGAGCGACCACCACGACATCATCTCGATCGAAGCCAAGAACCTGTACCAGTCTCAATCTACGAGCGGGAAAGGCACCCCCGGTAGCAGCAAGGGCAAGAAGGCGATCCCGAAGCAGGGCGGCAGCTGGACCTGGTTCTTGATGAAGACCATCTTCTTCTTCATGGTTGTTGGTGGTGGCTATGTCGGATATACTGCCTGGAGGACGAACCAGAAGCGGAGCCACCGTTTCTAAGACCGGCACGTTTAGGTGAGGAGTGGCGCTTGAAGGGTGGAATTTTGACGAGTATACACGGCCAGAAAACAAAACAAAAGATACCATATCCATCCGCCTTCTAGCTGGTAAGGGGCGATGCGGTTTCGTTCCTTGCAGCGTCAAGCCAGTTTGGGGGCGAATTCACTTACTCATGTATCAGTAACGTCTCTTGGGTCTCGGGCGGAGTTTAGCATCTCTACAGCGGCTTCCTTTATGTTTCTGCTGATTGAAAGCCCCCTTTTCTGCGAATCACGAGTCAATACGGGTCCTATGACACTTTGATGGTTTGACCCTTGCAGGGCTCGCACTCTATGCCCCAGCCTTGCCAGCGATCGAGGGGCGCTGAAAAGAGTCCCCCGCTGTGCCCGTCGCGCGAAGCGGTCCGGGCTGAACCGATCGTCGGGCTATGACGATGTGAACCGGGCAACACGTCAAGATCGATCAGGGGCTAACCCCTGCTCCGAGTCCCTCATTACCCCACATCGAACCCCTCCTCGATGAATCGACTCCAAGGCCACACCTGGCCAAACCTTCGAAGCCGAAACATCAGTAAATGCCTAGAACATTAGGGATTATGTTTGCATTGACAACTGGCACATGCGCAGCTGACCACCCCCGTATGCAGGCCATGCAGACTATGCAGGATGGACTAGATTAAGAATAGCTGGCAAAAAAATGTTAAGACAAAGCAGCAAAAGCGACTCCAGTCGCAGCAGCACACCAGGTCCCGGCAGTGCGTGCCAAGCTAGCGGGAACAATGGGCCGGCGTCCGCTCCACAGGGGTCCCCGCCGCCAGCTCCAAGCTCTGTTTGGTTGCTGAACTTGCTGCCCACCTGTGCGCTGTGTGGGCGCTGAGCTCCCAGGTCCTCCTTCAACTCGAAGCGGGCAGCGCCTCTCAGACGCAAACCTCAGCAATTCCTCAGCAGCGAGTCCCATCCGCCGTCTCTGACCGGGCACCCGTCATTCTCATCCATCCATTATCCAATCTTACCTAAGTTTCTAGTACTACCTGCACCACTTTCATCGAGAGCCTGCTGCATCGTGCCCGACTGCGTTCCTCATCCACATTCCCCGCCGCTCCAGGTTCCCTCGGTAAAAAACGAATTGGGCTGCAAGCAGAGAGACGGGAGAAGGCGCAAGACTTTCTAACCCCAGACCTCCAGATCGGAGACTGCGGTTTGTGGGTTACGGATTGCGGATTGCGGACTCCTAATATCCATCCCTTAAATACCTCGGGGACGTCTTTCTTCTCTTTCATGACCTCCTTGCAGCGACCTCTCGACCTGACGAAATCCATTGGCCCGTTTTCTCTCTTTGTGCTGCCGCTGTAAGCAATTCTCCCTCCACCAGCCGCTCGCGGAGTTGCGTGGTGCAGCCCCGTTCGCCAGTACCCGGCGGTGGACATCGTTGTCTATCTCCTCCCCTGCCGTTCGTTGCGGCATCCTACCGGCAACCTACCGTCACCGGCCTTAACCTGACCGCCGTAACGCCCCGTGATATCATCGACTTCCCGTAGGCCCCCCCCCTACCGCCCGACGCCCTTCCCTCAAGACGACACCAGGAAACAGCCGCCGTTCCCTCCTTCCCAAACTTCCCACGTCCAGCGCACCATACAGCCCCAAATCCCTCGGTCGAGCACCATCGGCTCATTGGCCCGCGGTTTAATTACTGTGCAGCTCTTCGTCGCAACGGCTTCGTCAGTCTTCCCTTCTTGGACGCGCGCTTGTCCAATTAGAAGGACTGATACCACTCGGGTCAACCATCTCGTCGAAGCGCGTTGATGCACGCTCTCGGCTTCCTGAGGAGGAAACGGACCAGGGACGGCAATCCGGGCCATTCGTCGTCAAGCAATCCGACGAGCCCCGTAACACCGACAGGAAGCAGCTTCGACCAATCCTCCGTGCCTCGCGGCTCTCGCTCGAGCGCGGCGTCGCAGTCTACACACCGCCCCTCGGTGACTGCTACTCTTCAGAACAAGCCGGCCGAACCGGCGGCTGAGCAGCAGCAGCAGCAGCAACCTCAGCAGCAACAAGCACAAGCACACCAGCAACCAATGAATACCCTCTCGCCGCAACCACCCTACGCGGTGGCGCAACACACCCCCTCTCCCGGTACCGATCCGCAGAACGTGCCGCGCATCTCGAATTTGATCAATCCCACTCAGGTTGATGGAGCTTCTGGCTATCCACAGCACCAAGGAGGGCAATATGCGCAGTACTCGAACAATGGCGGAACGGCCGCAAACCAGCCCCAAATACAACACCAGCAACAGCAACAGCAACAGCAACAGCAACAGCAACAGCAGCAGCAACAGCAACAGCAACAGCAACAACCCCAACTCCAGCAGCCGCACCAGGCACAGCAGCCGCAGCAGCAGCAGGCACAGCAACCGCAGCATCAGCAGGCACAAGCAGCAGTATCAGCGCAGAGCGAGGTGCGGGTCACCAAGGGAAAATACTCGTTGGCGGACTTTGAGTTGCTGAGGACGCTGGGTACCGGCAGTTTCGGCAGGGTACACTTGGTGCAATCGCGGCACAACCACCGGTTTTATGCCATCAAGGTGCTCAAAAAGGCTCAAGTGGTTAAGATGAAGCAGATCGAGCACACCAACGATGAACGCAAAATGCTGGGCGAGGTGAAGCACCCGTTCCTTATCACGTTGTGGGGCACCTTTCAGGATTCCAAGAACTTGTACATGGTGATGGACTTCGTCGAGGGCGGCGAGCTCTTTTCGCTGTTGAGGAGGTCAGGGGTAAGTTAGTTGGGGACGGCCCCGGGGGTGGGCAAATGCACGGGCTAACGGTTATGGCAGCGCTTCCCGAATCCCGTGGCCAAGTTCTACGCTGCCGAAGTCACGCTGGCTCTTGAGTACCTGCACTCACGCAACATAATCTACCGCGACCTGAAACCGGAAAACCTGCTGCTTGACCGGCACGGCCACCTCAAGATCACCGACTTTGGTTTCGCCAAGCGAGTGCCAGACAAGACATGGACGCTCTGCGGCACGCCGGACTATCTCGCACCTGAGGTTGTTTCTAATAAGGGCTATAACAAATCGGTGGACTGGTACGTTGTGTCGAGCCACACATTCACTCACCCTTCCAAGGAGGAAAAAGAGAGAGAGAAAAAAAAAGGGCAAAAAAACAAAACTAACACACACGGCGCGCACAGGTGGTCCCTCGGCATCCTGATCTACGAGATGCTCTGCGGGTACACGCCCTTCTGGGACAGCGGGTCGCCGATGAAGATCTACGAAAACATATTGCGTGGCAAGGTCAAGTACCCGGCGTACGTCAACCCGGACGCGCAGAACCTGCTCGAGCGCCTCATCACGGCCGACCTCACCAAGCGCCTCGGCAACCTGTATGGCGGGTCGCAGGACGTCAAGAACCACCCATGGTTCGCCGAGGTGACGTGGGACCGCCTGGCCCGCAAGGACATCGACGCGCCCTACTCCCCCCCCGTGCGCGCCGGCGCTGGCGATGCGAGTCAGTTCGATCGGTACCCGGAGGAGACGGAGGGTTATGGCCAGGTGGGAGGTCATGATGAGTGAGTTGGCCCGTTCTTTTCTTGTCTTTTCTCTTCTTTTCTTGTCTTTTCTCTTTTGTTTGGGGACGCGAGACTAACCAAGTCACAGATACGGGCACATGTTCCAGGATTTTTGAGGTCGGATCGAAGAGACACTTGCTTGAATCCTGTGCCTGAAACGAAACAAAAAGGGGGTTGGGAACCTGGAGAGAGGAACGCCCCGAAGAGAGAGAGCAAGAGAGTGCGGTCCCTGGAAACAGAATCATCCCAATATCACTTCGCCCTGAAGCATTCTTCTGTACGTACGACGCAAACGCTACCGAGGAGCATGGTTTACTGGCGCTGTACCGGTTGGTTATTGGGGTAGGAGGACATGATGGATAGGATAGGGTAGGACAGGGGTGGGAAGGCAGTGTGGCAAGGTCTGGGTTTGGCACTCTGGGTAGGTACCTTACCTACGGATGTGCTACGAAAGGTGGTTTGAAACTCTGTCCTGGGTCATCTTCCTGCTTGGGTTTGGTCTTGTGGTTTCTCTGAATTTGCATGACTGGCGTTTTTATCCAATTCTTTCTTCTCTCCCCTGTGAATCGCTCCGGCCCGACCTCCCTTTCTCCACTTCAACCATCGAAGGCTGGCCAAGCGGGCGGGAGCTAGGAGACGAGCTAACCTTATTTCAGCTTGGCCGGGGGAAGGGTTCGGTCAGTGCTGGGATGGGTGTTTGGACATGCTTTGGCTTGTGGGAACTTGGGAAAGGGTATCCATCTCGAGTATGTATATATTTTGATCTGAGATTGACCAAAATGAGACCGAGCGTTGCTTTCGAAAAAGTAAAACGTTGAACTGAATGCTCTGCCAGTGTTTGATGTATACAGGCGGTGACCGCTGAAGAAAGAGCGAGGGTGCGCCCAGCCACCACTACCTAATTGGCCCTGTTGGTGGTGAGATTCCCACTCTTTCTGGTGGGCTCGGCGGTGCGAATTGGAGTTGCATGAGGGGGTTGTGTACCGCACGCGGTTTAGTACAGTGCTTATAAAGTACACACGGTACAAATGCAATCGTGTCTTGCGTGACTTCTTAATGAAAGTGGAAAAGTCCGCACGGTATGCAGAACCCGGCGGTACTTGCCGTAACTGGTGTGAACGGATCTTCGGGGGTCGCATCGATAGAGGCCGCCCGGGGGAGACGGTGGCTGGTCGGCTGCAAGAATTGCATATGGACGGGAACAGCGATTGATCTCCATGTTGGCGGAGTTGTGAGAATTGAGTTGGAGGTTTGATCTTTTTACTTTCTACTGTATGCTTTGAGACGAGCCATTGACGCGGAGGCACAAGCTGAGAAAAGAGAAACAAACGTCAGAAAAGAGAATAATTTAACCTACCGAGGTGACACGGTGAGCGGTGATACGGTGAGTAACCTCCAATCTCGTTGTCGTCGATCCAATTGTATGCTTACACATTTTGATTTAGGTAATTAAAGCGGTGCTGGACAATATTCCTCCATCTCCGTCTGGTGCAAGTCCATCTCGAGAGATCAAGAAAGGAGGGAGTTGACCTGAGAGCATCCATTCCTGGTAACACAGACTGTTCAATAATTAGAACTCTACCAAGGCGAGGCCAGAGGGGCTCTTTTACTATTCCACGTGTCAGGGTATAGGGATAGGGATAGGGGGAAGAGGGAGAGCCATGGACGACTATATGTTCCGGTCGTATGTGACCGACTTCAAGTGCGTTCAGGAAGAGACCAGCTATCTCGAGATCTTCAATTACTCGGTGAGCTAGTTACCTTTGTTAGACGTCGTTGGAGCTGTTACTAACAAACTTGCGTTCTAGGATCCCTCATTCAACACCTCCGAGGAGCACCGCTTCCGCTTCGATGAGCTTCCTGATGAGTTTGGCAACTTCTTGCACCGAAGGGTCAGTCCCGAATCCTCAGTTCCACCGTACACCCGGTCTAACAGTATCTAGGGAGCGTTTGCCCCTCCCAAGCTACGCCCTGGCGTCGAACTGGTTGGCGGCGTGCGGTTGATGTGAGTCGCTATGAGATAGGAACCACCAGAGACAAGTAGCTAACACACGCGCACTCCAGCCTCCAACAAAAAGCACAGCACCCCGAGACCTTCACGCCTAGCTATCTATCCCTATCGCACCAGGCATACGAGGAGATGGTGCGGACCTTGCATCTCCCGTTCCGCGCCATCGAGGGCACCAGTGCCGTCGGCCCCTTCTTCTGGGCTGCCTTTGACCAAGACGACGAAGACCCGCATCTACGTATGGTCCCCTTTCGTTTGTTGACACCCACATCCCTACTAACATCAGCAGAAATCATCTTCCGCAAGTCCGACGTCCGCAAGAAGGGCAAGACGCGCGGGTGGGAGCTGATGCTGTCGCACTCGTTCCGCACGCACATCACGTCGGGGTTCGCCAAGGGGACGTCGTCGTCCGACATGGTGGAGAGCATCAAGCACCTGCGGGCGTGCGCGGCCCAGATCCTGCACCCGCTGCTGCTGCCGACCATCATCCTCAGCCACGACCTGTCCATGAAGAACGACCAGAAGCAGCGCAACGCCCGCCAGTGGCTGCGCGACCTCGAGACCGCCGTCAGCATGCGCTCCGAAGTGCTCGAGGAGGAGAACAAGTACATCCGCGGCGCCATGATCGACCTCGACCAGATCAACATGGACCTCGTCGAGTGCCACTCGCAGGTGCTGTGGAAGCGGCCCCAGGCCTATCAGGAGATCATCCGGGGGATCTGCCAGGCGATGGACCGCTTCTGGGAGAAGGCGAGGGACGACGAGGCGTACGGGGGT
Source organism: Chaetomium tenue (assembly GCF_020726465.1). Taxonomy (NCBI): domain Eukaryota; kingdom Fungi; phylum Ascomycota; class Sordariomycetes; order Sordariales; family Chaetomiaceae; genus Chaetomium; species Chaetomium tenue. The sequence goes on along the minus strand of NW_027117333.1, from coordinate 1,718,692 downwards.
AAGGGAGGGGAGGTGGATAGGCTGCACCGGAGCATGCTGGCGCGGCTGGACTTTTACCAGGCCAAGCTGAAGGGGATCGAGAACTACGCACACATTACGCTGGAGCGATTGACGATCCAGCGGGCGGCAGTGAGTATCTTTCTGTTTTTTTTCCCCTTTTTTCTAATCACCCCTCCTGCTTGCACCACAGCCATCCATGCCTAACAACCACTAACCCACCCCCCAGCTCTACAACATCATCGCGCAAAAAGAATCCAAACTCGGCCTCACCATGGCCGGCGAGCAACGGCGCCTCGCCCACGCCTCCAAGCGCGACAGCACCTCCATGAAGATCCTCTCCCTCCTCGGCGCCATCTTCCTCCCCGCCACCTACCTGGCCTCCATCTTCGGCATGACCTTTTTCAACTTTGTCCCCGACGGCGGCAACGACCCCCCACCCCCGAGCACCACCTCCACCACCTCCACAACAGCAGCAGCCGCAACCCCCCCACCATGGAACCCCGTCTCCCCCCTGCTATGGATCTATTTCGCCATCACCATCCCCGTGACGCTCGTCATAGTGGTGTGCTGGCGGTGGTGGGACCGGCGGCGCGAGGCGCAGTATGCGAAGGAGGACCGGGATGTGGAGGAGGGGATTGAGAAGATGGAGGCGCAGATCATGGCGACGATGAGGAAGCGGACGATGAGTAAGATGAGGACGTGGGAGGTGGGGAAGGTTTGATGGCTTCTTTCTGTTTGTTTTTGGGGTTGGGAGGGCTGGTTGTTTGGCTGGGGGGGGAGATGGTAGGGATTGGAAAGAAGGGGGTGGGTGCATGGAGATTGGGAAGCTGGGAGGGAGAGACGGGAGATGGAAGAAGGAAAGAAGGAGAGGATGGAAAACAGGTTGGCTCAGCACTTTTATTTGGATGGGGCGTTTACTTCTGCTCCGCTTTGCACGGCAACGCAGCGACCGAGCAGCTTGCGCCGCCGACGATGGGATGACGATATGGTTACGAGTTACGACTGACGATGATAGAGGGCGCTGTATTGTATCCGGCGTACAATTGTATACAAGCTCTTAAACATATACCTGGTGTCATATTAAGTCACTTCTCTTGGAAACGGTGAAATTGGCCAGAGATTGGAGTCGATTATGTTCATATTTTCATCAGCAAAACAGCGACCAAGATGCTGAGCCAAGTTTCCAAGCCTTGCGCCAGATGCTCCCAACCATCTAATGCGCTAGGTATCTATGACTTCTACTTTATAATACAACCCCTGATATCATACACCATACACATCACATCATACACTAAATCAGCGCTTGCCCCATAAACATGCTCTCCTTCACTTCTGAAACGATATCCCTCCGATCGTCCTTGCCCACCAGCACAACTCCCCTGCCACGCCTGCCCATCCGCCCCGCCCTGCCCAGCCGATGAATGAAATCGATCGTGGTGTGCGGCACGTCATACAGCACCACATGCCTGACCGCCAGCGTATCAATACCCCGCGACGCCAAATCCGTGGCTACGATAACCTTGGTGTTCGGCAGGTGCCTCTTGCTGACGCCGCCCGCCTTGGCCAGAGCGGCTTGCTTGTTCGCCTCGACCTCGGCCTTGGACAGGCGCATGGGCTCGGTGGTGGTGAAGCTGTTCAGCATCTCGCTCTGGCGGTGCTCGGGGGTGTCACGGTGCAGGGCGATGGCGTCGATGCCCTTGGACACCAAATACTCGGCCACCTCCTGGGTAGTCTCGCGCTCGTTGACAAAGACCATGATGCGCTTGACGTCGATCTCGTCCTTGTCGGCGCTCTCGTGCAGGGAGGCGTCCTTGCCGATGGTCCAGATGGCGTCGGCACAGGCGAGCAGCTTGTTGTTGCGGTAGGGGTCCTTGGACACGTCGATGACGCCGAGCTGGACGCGGCGCGGGATCGCGTGCAGGTTGGGGGTCGCGATGCGCACAATGTTGGGGAAGTGCGCAGCCAGGTAGTTGTCGAGGCGACGCGGGATCGTGGCGGAGCAGAGGATGAGCTGCTTGAGCGAGGGCATGGCGCGCTCTACGATCTTAGAGGTCTCTGGGGCGAAGGAGCGGTCAAAGAGCGAGTCAGCCTCGTCGATGACGAGGTGGTGCACACGCGAGAGGATATTAGGGTCACTATGCGCCATGTCGGCGAGAAGATGCGGGGTGGCAACGACCATGTCGATGCCGCCGTGACTATACATGTTGCGCTGGATCTTGCTCGGCATGTGGTTGGACGAGAGGGAGCGGACTTTGATCTTGGCCACGTGGGAGATCTTTTTCGAGGCGGCGAGCACCTGGTCGACGAGCTCAGATGTCGGGACCAGCACGATGGCGCGGGGGCGGGCATGGTTCGGGTGCGGCTCGAACTTGTCGATCCATTCCGACACCGGGGTCCCGCCGCGGCGCTCCTTCTCGGCCTCCAGCCGCACGTTGTATGCCTTCGCATCCACGTCGTCGGCCTCGGCCACCTTGAGAGCGTTGATGATAGGCAGCAAGTACGCCAGCGTCTTGCCGGACCCGGTCTCGGCAGCCAGGAGGAACTCTTCTCTTTTCGGCTCCGGCGCCGCCCTGCGGTGGTTCGTCTCCCTCTGCTGCCCCATACGCTGTCCGAGCAGGGCCGGGATGGCGAGCCTCTGGACCGGTGTCGGTTTCACGTCCACCATGCCCTTCAGGACTTCGTTGTAGACACCTTCTTTCACGGCCGGCAGTAGCTTGAACTGATCGAAGGATTCGATGTCGGAGATGCGGGCCTTGACATTGACACGTTCGCGGTAGGGGACGCTGGTGAGGGCACGCTGCATCTTGAGAGCCTTGAAGCGGTTATCGTCCCTGTCACGCGACGCACCCGGGCGTCTCTCTCTAGTGTCCCTTGTGTCCCTATCGCGTGTGCCTCTGTCTCGTTCCTGTGTAGACCCTGGGGGTCGTCGTCGGCGGTCGCGGTCGACATTGGCGACGGTCTGGTTGGCGCCTGCCCAGGGGCCGTCGGGCCTATCGCGGGGCCTCCTGGGAGAATCTGTTCGAGGCCCACGAGCGACGCGGTCGGACAGCACCATGCGGGATGGGCGGTCTCTAGTGGCGTCCCTGCGCACTGCAAAGCTGCGCTGGCTGATCCATGGCTGCGCCGACTCCAGGAGCGCAGTCCTGGGCTGTGCTGCCGAGCGACATAACAAGCATACAGAGCCGCGAGCTGCCCTCCACATGGTCGCGGATAGGGTCTCGAAATGTTGGGAATGGTGGCTACTGAGAGATCAAGCGGGACGAAAATTAATCTGGGCATCGACTATTCTGCCACCTTCTACCGCTCTCTTTTAGTGGGACATGTAGAGGTTTTGGCGGAAGCAACCTAACAGATTCGGAAGGCGGTGAGAGTGGGATGGGTGGATGCTTGCGGTCTCTTATTGACGAGATGTTTCCACCAAGAGCGGGCATGCAAGTCAGAGATACAGAATTACAGATAGATAATGGGCAACCATTCGCTAACCAACGCATCGGACTAATCGATCGTATTCGATAAGATACACAACCAAACAACCAAGACAACCACAAAATATCCTCCGAGCCCACCAAGACCAAACCGGATGGCTGGGAGGCTGATTCCAGGTTGTTGAAGATCTGCAACCGACGCAAGAAATACTAAAAACCCCACAGCTGCAGCGAATTAATCCATGCTTGCAGGTGATGCCGAGGCGAACTAGAGGTCACGCTGTGCACCTCAACGCTACCTACCCGCATGCATTATGACGATGATGTCTTTCGGCTCATGCCGAGTCTCGAGGTGCGAGTAAGTAAAGCAGCCGTGGGGTAATGAGGCAGCCCATGGATGAGACAAATTTACTACTGTGCAGTAACTATACTCGATTCAAGATATCGCCCTGCTTCTCTTTCATGCACTTGCGCATCCTGATCGACCCGATCACCCCCCAGCCTTTCAATCGCTCCATCAACTCCATCAACTCCACCCATTTTCCATCTCTCCGTCGCGAGGTGATCCCTGCATCCGCAAGCGCGTCGGAGAGGACCCCGCGGTGTGTTTCGCGAAAGATTGCGCATAGCTTCGGGACTCTTTCCCAACTACTTGAACTTTCCTTACTGTGTAGATATTTTCCTTTTTTCCATTTCCAAGAAATATCCCCGATCGCACTCTATCTGGTCAGCCTCATCACAAATGGGTTCTCGAAACCCGACGAACTGGGACCAGTATGAACGTGGGGGCGTCTCTCGGACCGGCAGTGTCTCCTCGTTCGGCAACCGGAGTGTCCAATATGAAAGCGACTCTCTCCTAGGCCGCAGCACCGGCTCCAACCAAGACGATGGCGAGTGGACGCAACATCTCAGGCGTAGAAGGTAAACTTTGAACCCTCTCCTCCTTGAAATCATCAAATATAACTAACACTGCACCCCTACGCCCAGGTCCTCCGTAACCAACCGCCTCACGGCCCTCACCGACATCGGTGGCGTCAACAGCATCCGCTCCTTCACCCGCAGCTGGCAACGCGCCGCGGGCTTCTCCGAAGTCATCCCTCAGCGCCCCTCCTTCGTCTTCGCCCCAGACCAAGCCCCCATCGCACCCTCACCAGACGATGCCGCCAGCGGCGATTTGTCACCCTACTCCCAACAACAGCGCGACATCGAGACCGGCGCCGGCGGCTCGCCATCCCTCATCCGCCAACACCTCGAAGCCGCCCTCCGCGCGGGCGAGCAGCACCCCCCGCGCCACGACAGCCCGGAACCAGGCGCCAGCCACGGCTCCCTCCTCCACCGCTCCTCCAGCCGCGACTCGCGCGAGGGGAAACCCCTCGACGGCAGCGACAGCGACCTCCTCCCGCCCATCTTCCGCATCGGCAGCCACACGACGACCGCCTCCGCCGGCGGCACCTCCATCTTCGCCATCCCGCCCCACCTGGCCACCCCGCCGCTCGTCGGCAGCTACCGGTCGCTAGTGTCCGGCCTGGACTATGGCACCGTCCGCTCCGATGTGAGTGGTGGTGGGGGAGGTGGTGATATGGCGCACGCGGCTGCCCTGTGGCGCCAGCAGCAGGAGGCCGGGGGAAATGTGCCTGACGGGGAGCTCCCGCCTATATTGGTGAAGGAGGTGGAGCAGGATGGGAAGTTCGTGCTGGCGGTGGAGGGGCAGTCGACGCTGCCTCAGACGGTGTTTAACTCGACTAAGTATGTTTGTTGGCTCAGCCTTTTGGATGGTTTAGGGGTTGGTTGCTGACTGGTGAACATAGTGTTTTGATTGGGGTTGGTCTGCTGAGCTTGCCCATGGGGATCAAGTACGCCGGCTGGCTCTGCGGCATGATCGCTCTGTTCCTGTGTGCCGCCGTGACGGGGTGGACGGCCAAGCTCCTGGCCAAGTGCATGGACCTGGACCCGAGCCTCATCACCTTCTCCGATGTTGCCTACATCTCGTTTGGGCGCAACGCCCGCATAGCCACGAGTGTGCTGTTCACGCTGGAGCTGCTCGCGGCGTGCGTGGCGTTGATCGTGCTCTTTGCGGACTCGCTGGATATCTTGTTTCCCGGGTTCCTGTCGGTGACGGGCTGGAAGATCTTCTGCTCCCTCATCTTGATGCCCCTAAACTTCCTGCCGTTGCGGCTACTAAGCTTCACCAGTGTTATCGGCATTTTTTCGTGTTTCAGTAGTGAGTATCAACAAACCATAACCGCAGTCGTCAGTGGGATGCTAATGCTGTCGTCCAGTCGTGCTCATCCTAGTCCTCGACGGATTAATAAAACCTACCTCTCCCGGTTCCCTCATCGACCCGGCCGAAACCTACATGTTTCCTGCGAACTGGCTGACATTGCCGCTGTCGTTCGGTCTGCTCATGTCCCCTTGGTAAGTTCAGCCACCCTACCTTTCACAGCAGATGGACTAACTCTGCCCAGGGGCGGCCACGGCGTATTCCCCAACGTAAGTCAACCGCCATCGCCAACACCACCTATCACCAGTTTACTCACCACCTCCAGATCTACCGCGACATGCGCCACCCACACAAATACAACCAAGCCCTCAAGATCTCCTTCTCCTTTACCGTACGTCCCCCCCCCTCCTCACCCACCCCCTCCCCCCTTGATCCAGCTAACCAAAAAAAACAGTACCTCCTCGACGCCACGACCGCCATCGCCGGCCTGCTCATGTTCGGCGACGACGTGCGCGACGCCATCACCTCCAATATCCTGCGCGAGGCCAGCTACCCGCGCGCCCTGGCCGGCCTCATGTGCCTGTGCATCGCCATCATCCCGCTGACTAAGATCCCGCTCAACGCCCGCCCCATCGTCGCGACGGTCGAGGTTTTGTTGGGGCTGCATCAGCAGGCGGTGGCGGGGCCGCCGGAGGGGTTTGAGGCGGACGGTGGTGGTGGTGGGTTTGTGCATGGGTTGGTGGGGAGGGGGATGGGGTTTCGGGGCGTCATGAAGGTGGTTATTAGGGTGGGGGTGGTGGTGGTGTTTTTGGGCATTTCGATCGCCTTTCCGGCGTTTGATAGTATCATGGCGTTTATGGGCAGTGCGCTGTGTTTTACGATTTGTGTCACGTAAGTTCTCTCCCTGCTCTGCCCCCCCGCCATCTGTCCTCTCCTTTCCTACCCTCCCCCTTACATTTACACCGGGTTTCTCCTCCGTTCCCTCTCGCAAGGCGTGGAGGGGAAGGGGACGAAATATCACAACAAACGGGGTATGGCATTGTCGAGACCACCAACTTTGCTAACCCACCCAGGCTCCCCCTCGCCTTCTACCTCAAGCTCTTCGGCCCCGAAATCTCGACCCGCGAGAAAGCCCTCGCCTTCTCCGTCATGGTCCTCTCCTTCATCCTGTCCGTCATTGGCACCGTCTGGGCCTTCCTGCCCAAGAGCTTGATTGGCGCCGAGCCTGCGGCGCCGGAGCTGCGGTAGCGGTATCCCGAGTTGTCAGCCGTCCCTGCCCTACCTACCTACCTGTGGAGATGGAACGCGTGGCGTGGCGTGTCTTGGGCGAGGAAGGCCGGCCCGGCCGAGGCGCGCGGTTGCGCATGCATCCTGAGACCCGGTGCGATGCTGGGGATGCAGGACGTTATCCGATGACCAGCAGGCCGTTGGGGCTTGGCTTGGGCCGTTGCTGGGGGTTGGGTTGGGTGCGGTGGTGACGAATTACTTGCCGTGATAATCATGAGGCTGGATGGATAGGGGGGTGGTGTCATGTTCATGATGTGGTGTTTCTGGGGGCCACATCTTCTGCTTGGGTTCATCATGTTCATGCTTAGGCTTTTATTCATGCGTGCATACATACCAATAGCATTCGGCGACGGAGTCGTTGACGGGTTTCTAGATTTCACTTCCTGTCACAGCATAACCAATTGACTTCATTCCAAACAAGAAATGCAGACGCATTGATCATGTCTTGGGTCATGAAGTTGCAAAAACCGACACAACAACAACACTAACACCAACACCAACCCACAAGGTTCCCAACATCCATCAATTGATGATACCCCAATCCCCCCTCCACAGCCAATCCCAACCGAACAAATAGTCCACATCCTCTCCTGACGCCCACACGACCGGACTCCTGCATGCAACTGCTACACCATCGGAACCCCATGCATGACCTTGTGGGGGGTGGGCAGGTGGGGAGGTGTTTGTTTACACTGCAAACGCATGTCATGTCATGTGTCGCGCTGGGATAGGAGGAAAGCCCCAACACAACCCCCAAACCGGGCCGAACGCCCCCCCGCGCCTAGGTATCATGTTCACTCGCCCCTATCGAGCCTACTACATGATCGAGAACGGGGGTAGCGGACAGGGCCTCGTCGGGTCGATGCGGGTCCGTTGGTGTTTGATGTCTGATGTCTGTTGTCGTTCGTTCCTTGCTGTTGTTACGGGTAGGCAAGGTCACTATGCATGTTGTCCTGTAGGCGTGACCTGGCCACGAACCGGTGCTGCATGGAGCCTGTCTGGGCAGGCACTCACAAATGTCTAGGCGTTCTGGTGCAGGGCTGGGTGAGGTGCTGAGGCAACGGATCAGGGAATTGAATCCTAGCTGGCTGCTTGAGGTTTGTTTCATTCCATCCGGGTCTAGCTAGCTAGGTAGTTTCTGGAAAGTCTAGTCGGGCGAAAGAGACGAAACATAACATCGCGAATCTTCGATTTTCTGAAACTGGTTACAACGCGTCTTGAGACGAAAACAGAGTGTTTGAAATACTGGAGCGGGAAATTCAGACCAGGTTATGCAGTGTCAATTCACATTTCATCAATCATGCAAACAAGTGGAACTAAATGCTCGAGTGGGTAACCTCTGGTATTCTAGATTTGATCTCCTCGAGACAGTATCTAATACACAGAAAGCGAGTTGAAGGCCGAAACCAGCCCAACCAGACCACTCATCCAAACTATCCCCCTTCCTCCACTCATCCCAACTTCCGTCGATCGATCTGTGTAAGAGTAGAAAAACAACTTCCACCAAAAATGATGATGACCCTGTTTCACAACGCTGCTGGTGCTGTCTGTCTGTCCGTTTTCCTGCCCAAGTAGAAAGTAGAGAAGCAAGAAAAACAATAGTCCAACCACCCCAAATGTCCAGTTTTGCCATTTGTGAGCCCTAATCGCGCCAAAAACCCATGCCACCGGCCCCATATGTTTGTGTCGTTTCGTTCTAAACCATGCTATGCTATAAAAAAAGGAAAAGAAAAAGTTGAGTGAGAGACAATCAAAGTATGTAAGATGATATGTGTCAAAGGTGATCGGCTTCACCGGCCGACCCGATGAGAACAGAACAATTGAGCGCCTTACCGCACAGCCCGCGGTAAAATGCCCACACAGCAAGCAAAAGAAACAAGACTAGACAGACAGCAGCAGGGTCAACACTCTTACACCAAGAGAAGAAGAAAAAAAGAATAGATCGATGTATCAACCGACGGAGGTGGGATGATGATGATGTTGGGAGGGGTAAGGATGAATGATGGCGGTTGCGGTGGTGGGCTCAACCACAAGTGGAAAACCGGCACTCGCGCGGACCGCGCTCCCTTCAGGAGCGGGTCGCTTGCCAGTTGACCAACCCCCCGAGATAGCCAAAACCGGAGCGCTTCTCCTTACGCCAGTCGAAGTTCCAATTCCAATCTCGATCGCGACCCTTAGTTCGCGGGCATTCCTTGGTCCTGTCGCGACCGTTGCTCCACCTTCCCTGGTGGTTATCTTGTGCGTGGTTGTTGTGTTGTTGAGGAGAGTGGTTCCCAGAGACAGAAGAAAATGGTTGAAGAAGGCGATGGTTAATTTCGATATCGTGCCGCTTAATCGGGGAGCTGGCCGAGAGGACGGCCCCAGCTGGCCGACTTGCGCGGATAGAGACGTTGACAACCTTGCGAGGCGGGCTGCTGCCGTGCGCTCGTCGGCGCTCGCCGAGGGCTGCCCACTTGTCCAAGCCACTCTGTTGTGACGATGGTGAGTTCCGTGGAAGCTGAGGTTCCTCCTTGGCCGGAGGCGCCTCGTAGAGGAACAGGCCGTCCATGTCAGGATCCTCGTCGAAGGCTCCATCAATGGATGGAATCATGGCCTCGTCACTGGCAAGAGTGGCCGACTTGGTCGCGGGCGACAGGCCTTGTCGGGGCGTGTCATCGTTCTCGGCGGCCATGGAAGGGGTGGCAGTGCTATCGTGGCTCCAGGTCCTCGAGTTCATCTCCTTGAGGGTATGCATTTGCTTGGTCTGCTCCTCCTCCTCCTCCTCGAACTCTTCGTCCCACAGATCACTCCAGCTCTTGGACACCCCTTCACTGCGCCCGAAGACCAGCGACATGGCGGACTGGTTGCGAGTCTTGGACATGGTAATCGGAAGAGACCCAGCCACCGGGGCCAACCTCGCAGCAGCCTTCGCGGGCAGGACCGGACGGAAGTCGGCTGGCACGGCGAAAGACTGCATCGACAAGCCCAGGTTCGAGTCCATGTACGACGACATGGACGGCGTCTGGGCGGAGCCCGACATCCAGTCCGCCGTGGTGCTTGACTTGGAGAATAGGTCTTCCTCGTAGCTCTCGTCGTCGGGGATGGCACTGAGTTGCCTGATGGGCTTCGGAGGGGTCGCATGGAGGGCCTTGGCCCACGGGAAGGCACCAGTGTCGACCTGCGGACTCTGGATGGAAGGCGTGCGGAGGGGCTCGCGGTTGGAGCTGGCAACCACGTGGCGGTCGCTCGAGCAGAAGTCGTCGAGAGCCTCGTCCAGGGTGGTGAAGCTGACGACGCGAAGCAGGGCATCGCGGGCTCCGGCCAGGGAGCGCTTGCGGGGGTCCATGTTCATGCACTGCACGATGACCTCGTAGGTGTCCTGCGACATAGCCGGGAAGACGTCGAACAGGGACTGCCTATCACGCGAGAAGTCGAGAAACAGGGGGTCCGCCTCGGTCGGCGTCGTGAAGGGATTCTTGGAGAACAAAATGTTAAGCAGGCAGATGCCGATAGCCCAGATGTCGGCCTGAGCGGGCGAGTACCCAGCACCAGCTGAGTCATACTGCTCGGGCGACATGTACCGGTCGCTGCCAACGGCCGACTCGTAGCTCCACTTGTCCGAGGTCGCGAGTCCGAAGTCGCCCAGCTTCATGGACCCCGACTGGGTCAAGAAGATGTTCTCGGGCTTGATGTCGCGGTGGTAGATGCCGTGCGAGTGCATGTACGCAACCGCGTTAACAAGCTCCAGCATGAAGCGCCTCACATGTTCCGTCTCCAAGGGACCATGGCCGCTGCGGATCGCCTCGTACAGATCGCCGCGAGGGCAGAACTCGAGCACCAGGTAGATGTGCGCATCTGTCTCAAACGACTCAATGAGGTTGACAATGTTCGGATGCAACCTTAGCTGGCCGTGCAACACGAGCTCTTCGGATTGGTCGTCGATGGCGAACTCGGGGTAGTCATCAGATGACGCTGACCTCTTAGTCAGGCATTTGATGGCGACCGTCTCACCTGTGAAGGTGTCCTTGGCCATAAAGACCATGCCGAAGGAGCCGTGGTTGAGAGGAGAGATGGTCTGGTACCGACCGCCGAGCAGGACGCCATTCTGGAAGTCGTCGCGAAGGCATTCCATTGTGAAGGAATTAAAAGACTAATCGTAGGTGTACGACGTCGAGATTGGTGGTACAATTTTCGAAGAAGCTTTTACCTAATCCCCAAGGCCGTCTATGCCGGTCGAGTAAAGCCTTGTCAAGACAAAGGTTTCCAAACTGTACAACAGAGAAAGACGCGGGTTGCAACGCTAAATCGAGTGCTGAGCGGTCCAAAGAAGGCGACAAGTTGAAAGAGACGAAGATGTACAAGATCGCAAACTCGCAGCGAATCAAACAAAAAAACAAAGTAGCTCCGAGTCGTTCACTTTCCGAGGCTCATGGGAGGGTATTTTGGGTGCTCCGACAGATAACAAAGGAAGGCGGCCGAGAATAGTGTCGTGAGGAAGGTTGGACTGGTCGTCCGAGAAAAACAAAAGGAATGGTCGTTATAACATCGATACAAATGGAGAGTGAATGGTGAGTTGTTGTGGTGGTGGTGGTGGTGGTGGTGGTGGTGGTGGTGGTGGTGGAAGTGGTGACTCAAGCCGAGTACTGAAGGAGGTTCCCCAGGTGACCAGAGCTATGTTGTTGCGGCGTCGGGCGAGGTGATGGGAGAGGGAGATGAATCAAAGACCGAAGTCGATGATGGGTCGAAACCGTTGTCGAAGCTGGCCGGCGGGAGACAGGCACAGCTTATCGTCAAGAACAGGACGGAGTCGAGGAGAGTGGGGGGAGAGGCGGGCGATGGCGAGTGAGACCAGGTGGCAGACAGCAAACCAGGAAGGAGTTGCGGCTATTGGAACACCTGGCGGATCGTCGATGAAAACATGCGGGGGAGTGGGAGAGTTGAGGGAACAGGTGGACGAAGAGATGACTCTTCGACCCCCTTGTTCAACTGGCGAAGCGTGTGATTCACACAGCTAGCTGGTGGAGACGGAACTGATCGGGACCTGACGATTGTTCGGTAACTGAGCAACGAGTGGAAGAGCCGAGTCCGGGGCTAATCAGCGGCGCTCAGGATGCCACGAAGGCGGCGCAGGCTTGGAGTGAAGGGTTGCTGATGTGGAGGCTCGCGAGGGACTCGGAAGCGGACTCAATTCGATTCGATGCTCAGGGGCTCCAAAGGGGACGTCGTAGATGGTTGAGCTGGTCGTCCCTTGTCTTGACTGCAGAACTGCGTGCGGATGCGGACCGAGACAGGCAGACAGTGATTATGGCAGCGTGGCAAGTGGCGTAGCAGCTCAGAGCCAGTTGATTCTGCAGCGCAGTGCTAGTCGCGGATTCGGGGTTTGTTCGAAGAACTTGATTTGGAGGATGAATAGATTGTTTGAATTAAGAACGGCCGTTGATGGGTTGGCAGCGACAGCGACAGCGACAGCAAAGGCGTGCAGAAGTAGACGACTCGATAGAGGGCAATGGGGGGCGGCAGGATGGTGGGTGGTGTTGAAAACGGGAGGCGGTGGGAAGGTGGAAGAAATGGATAGGTGGTCAAGGGGAAGCAGGCTGATACAGGACTGGGGGGGATGCGCTGGTAGAAGATACGGGCTGCGAGTGGAAGCGACCAGAAACGCTGGGACAACAGTGGCCGGGCCTTGTCATCAGCGTCCACGGGGTGGGCTTGCAGGCAGGCTGGCTCGGCTGGGCCCAGGCTGGCTGGCTGGGTGCCGCCATGGATCAAAGGGAATGTCCTTGGCTGAGCAAGCGGCCCCATGGTGCCTGCCACGGAGGCGAGACATGGGGTGGGTGTGGCCAATCGCATGTTGATCGGCCGTGTAAGAATAGGTGGATAAACACTGGGCTGTTGGGTGGCGAATGGCGCGGAATGGCCCGTAACGAGTTCCTTACCAACGTGCCCTGATTTCAGACGGCACTGTCGTGTGAGTGGGGCGCATTGCACAGCGCAAGGAGAAATGACGAATGGGCTCCGTTCAGGACTTGCACAGTTGGCACACCGCTTTACCCTGCATTGGAAAAGTGCGAAATGGGGCTAGCCTAGTCTGGCCTAGCCCTTATCCCTTTTCTAATTAGTGTGGTTCCTCTTCGAACATCAAGGAACCGGAATATGACTTTAGGATGCCTCTTTTGGACACAGTCGCCGACGAAGTTGCCGAGTGCAAGTTCACGAATCCACCAGAATCGAGGTACTTCGTACCTTGCGTAAACAAGTATACAAGTGGAGCCTTAAGATATCCAGCCCAACCAGCCTCAGGCACACTGCCCAGTTTAGCAGTTTAGCAGCCACACCGCCTATCTCTCGAACCTTAGTACCTAGCCAGCCTGCCAACCACAGTACGCGAACTTTGCAAGTTGGGTACCGCTGCATCTGGCAGAAAGGAATTGTCCACTGGGAGTTGGCGTTGGCCAGGCGGTGCTGCGGGTTCGTCGCGTCCTGGTTTTGGTGAGGCCACGTTCGCGGTCGCCTGATGAGCCCTGGACCCACTCACCACGCTGCCTGCCGAGCCAGGTGTGTGTGCTGCATTCCCCAGAGTGTCACTCATGTCACTGTGCCAGGAGAAGGGAACCACGGGGACCCATCTGCCAATTTTCCGACAGCTCCACGATGGGGGATTCGCAATGTCCCAGGCAAGCCAGGTGATGAGCTGGATGAGTCGGGCGCATCGCCATGGTGGATTCTGCTTCCGGTGATGACCACACTGTCGCGTGAGATTGCGCGTCCGGCCAAGAGCTTCAATGGGAGGCGACGATGGTCTCGAAGTGTCCGAGAGTCCGTTCCCAGGATGAACTCTGTACAAGTAAAGCCTGGACGCCTGAGGCATTCCATCGATGTCGCCATTTCTGGGCTTTGGTCATCCTCCTTCGAGCCCTTTCTGTTTCACTTGGAGCCGGACGGTAACCGAAAACCCTCATTGGCTCGTGTGACATGCACCCCTTTCTGGCTGCATCCGGCCTTCGTCATTCGCGTCCATCCTTTGCGGCGCAAGCTCGCGTTCAATTGCTTCGGGGCGCCGCTAAAATAGCAGCAGTTACAGTCACTGTCGCTCGCGCGATGTTTAATCATTTGATTTGGGCACAGTGGTTAACTACTGTGTATTCGTCTGTGCAATGCAATCCCGGTAATTCCCGCTCGTCCAAAGTCATTCTATCGCAATCCGACGGCATGAGTCTTCCAGATTGTTATCATCCGTCCCTTGTTTTACACTGTCCAGATTACTGTGTACGAGTCGGTACCACACAGTGGTTGATCGAGAACGCTAACGTTATCGGCGGCGCACCATGTCCTCCATTGGCAAGTCGATCTTGAAAGATGCCATAAACGGATGACACTAAAACTCACTAACTCGCTCCTCCATTCGGGTGACTGCTTGTAGGACAACGTGGGAGCGTCTGATCGGCCCTTGGAGTGAGATAACGTCCGGGCCTGATTGACAAGACCTGATGGGCCTGATACGCCGATTAACTCACGACCCCGACAGCGATCCGATGTCTCCGACTCTCCGGTGAGCCCGTGATCTCCTCGGCCTTCGACCGGTGGCCCAACTGCCGAGGAATGTTGACAAGCCACAACCGAATGGGCCCCGTTTTGTTACCGTCTGGAGACACGAGAATCGGGTGACGGTGATGCCACTGTCTCGTGTGTGACGTCGTGTGACCCAAGCGCCCCCCGTCCATTATCGGCTCTCGACAGGCGACAGGAGAGTTGGCCTCAGGCCAGATTGACCTGCAATGGGCAGGGCGCCGAGCATGTTTCGGCTGGGCTGTTGAAACCACCCACTGTGGGAAGCGTTGAGTGCAACCCACACGACGACGGTCAATTGACCAATCTATGCGAATTGAAACGAATGCCGGGCATGGGTAATTGGTCCTCTGGAATCCGGAAATGGGGCTATGATGCAGGACGGTCACCTTGGGGACGGTATCCAACTGATCTTCGGGTGGTCAAGCGCTAGTTTGATTGGGGTGCAGCTGTTAGAGTGTCGCGCCAGACCGTACGCGTCGGCGGCCATCCAATGCCCATCCCACCATCTCTTGCAAGCATTAGTTACCACACAAAGATGCCAGTTTCCTGGCGCTAACTGAAAAAGGACCGGGTGGTTGATTTGCAGAGGGGCTGGCTTGAGGCTGGTTGCCGTCGCTTCAATAATTGCGCTTTGATCTTTTCGAGCGCCAATGACTTGCAATAGCGCTGAACCCAAGGCCAGTCGTCTTCTCTCAGGCGGCTGTGTCTTGCATAGTTTCAACCAACTCCAACAACTCCCACAGTGTGAGCATTTTGGACGGAATGAATGAGTTGGGACGAACATTCTCACACCGTTCCAGAAACACCAACCGTCAGGGTCCTAGGGACTGGCCCGTGCGACGCGAGGGTTGGTTGCTGCAGATCCCCTTTACGGCGCATGATGGATGCTCGATCGATGGCGGGGTCCTATGTTTGGCGTTGATGGCTACGCTGCCCCTCATGTTTTTGAATCCAAGACATGGCGAGCAAGTGCCTACCTTGGTAATCCCCCAAGCGGATTACCGGAGAAACAGAGTGGTTCGCAAGAATTGAGATTCGCTGATGGAAGAATGCGCCGATGCTTTGCCAGAGCCGGGCTGCTGTTTTCTAGCCCAATCACGGCGTCCTCCCTCGCATGAACATTCCTGCAGCTGTCGCCATGTCTCTCGCTCGACATGTCGGTGAGACAGACATACGGCAAGTTTAATCGAATGGGCTGTCGCTCGTTTGGCGCCCCGTCGTAGAATTCCTCGACTCGTCGTTGCCGCATGAACCAAGCATCATTTTGCCGCTGCAAGGGGATGATAGCTCGACGCTCCCCAGCCGTGATCTTACCGCTCGGGAAGCTCCTTGCAAGACCTAAAAAGAAAGTGACAGGTCCTTGGGATTCGGCCGACGCGGGCTACACCTTGTGTTTCGTCTGTGCGCGCCAACAATTCATCGGAGAAGTCGCCTCGAGACGGGCGACGGCTCGCTCCTTTTCTCGACATAACCTCATAACTGAGGTACACAGTATTAACGGGACGATGCAGCACACATTCATGCCGCCCCAAATTTTAGCGTCATCATTCTTGCGCCTCTCCACAAATATCGAGACGCAGGATGCAGGCTTCATGTATGTTAGCTGCAGGTCTGGAGTGGTGGTGGTGCGGATGGAAATTTGATGTCCGTGAATTAGTATAGCAACCGAGCAGCCTCTCAGGAGACGACGTGACGACGACGTGACGACTTCTTGACCGCCTTTCTCTAGACCAACGTTTGCGAGCTCAGCACCGCAAGCCCGAACCCCAACCCCGGAAGCTAGAGCTGCAGGACCACGAACCCGCAGGGCCACGAACTAATGTTAGTCTCGGCGCATCCCTCAATGTGACTTACGCCTGTGAATCTAAGCGTGATGATGCATGCGACGAATTGAGTCGATGAGTGAAAAAAAAAAAAAAAAAAACATCGGCGAAAAATTCCAGCCGCATCCCGACCGACCACGATCCACTCACAGAGCAACATCGCCAACGTGCCTTTCTCACTTCGAGACCGACTTCTTCACCGCCTAATTCATCACGCATCAACATCAGCGATTCGGCGTTTCGCTGGCTTCCCTTCCGGTCACTTCGGTCTGTTGGCCCGCTTGTCCGCACCGACCGATCCGTCGACCGCCGGGCCAAGCTCTTACTCTGACCCCGGCCCCCGTCTCGTCCCCCCCTGTCTGAGGAACATGGCTGCCGCAAACAAACCCCGCGTGGTGCTCCTCGACATTGGTATGGTGCCCGCCCTCGTCTCCTGCTTCGTCCCCGTCGAGGAGAGCTAAGGAGAGGATGAGCTAACGGGGGCTCCTTTTCCTTGCAGAGGGCACCGTCTGCCCCATCTCATTCGTCAAGGATGTTCTTGTAAGTGACAACGCGGCTTTCTCTTTTCGTCACCATTCTGTTCCCCCGTCCTCCCCCGTCCCACGGCATGGTCTCTCGGCACTGTGGCGGTGGTCTCGCCCTCTCTGCTCATCACATCAGACCCCGACCAGTCACGGCCGGGTCTGCCCCTCCCACTCTCCATGCTCCCCTGCTCGATCACTGGCCGTTGCTTTTCCTACCGTCTTGGTGTGCCACAGCAGCCTCAATACCAAGAACAGGAAGGGAAGGGAGGGTGGCATTGCTTTGCGTTACATAGTACTCTCTTGGAGTACACACGTTGCCCCCCATCTTCAACAAACACAGCAACCACGGCAACCAGCCATTTGCCCCTCTGGACATAACTTTACCAACACATACACACACACATAGCATGCACACATACACAAACACATACACAAATACACACACACACATACATACATACACACACAATACCATTCACTGCACTATCCCCCACCTCCTATCCCCATCCATCCACCTCACCTCCCCCCCAATAGGTACGTACCACTAACCCCCCTCCCCCCTCTCCCCAAAAACACAGTTCCCCTACGCCCTCTCCGCCCTACCCAGCACACTGGCCCAAGAATGGGACAGCCCCGCCTTCTCGCGCTACCGCGCCGCCTTCCCCGCGAAGCACGCCAGCACGCCCGCCGCGCTCGCCGCGCACGTGCGCGACCTGATGTCCCGCGACGTCAAGATCGCCTACCTCAAGGCCCTGCAGGGCTACCTGTGGGAGGCCGGCTACGCGTTGGGGGCGCTGCGGGCGCCGCTGTTTGGGGATGTGGCGCCTAAGGTGAGGGAGTGGACTTCTGCTGCGGCTGCTAGTGATGGAGAAGGAGGAGGAGGAGGGGCGCGGGTGATGATCTACTCGTCCGGCTCGGTGCCCGCGCAGAAGCTGCTGTTCCGCCACACCAACGGCGAGCCGGCCGACCTAACGGGCGCCATCACGGATTACTTTGATACCGTCAACGCTGGGCCCAAGACGGAGCCCGCGAGCTACGAGCGCATCGCGGCCAAGTATCCCGAGGTGCCTGCCGGGGAGTGGCTGTTCTTGAGTGATAATGTGCGCGAGGTGGAGGCGGCGAGGGAGGCCGGCATGCGCGCTTGCGTGGTGCAGCGGCCGGGCAACGCCGAGTTGCCGGAGGACGTGAGGGGCAGGTTGGAGGTGGTGGAGAGTTTTGAGGAGCTCTAACTCGTTAGTTAGTTTGATGAGACTGCGTCGAGAGAGACAGGTAGTGAGATGATGTTGCTTGGCGCTTGCTCGTGTGTGTGTGTGTGTCTGCGTGGTTGATGTCATGGATTCTCAACACCGATTCTGTTGCTTTGTCGTTCGGCATTTGGGGGTCCACTGAATTGGAACCGACGTCGAAGCGAGACCGTTCCCGTTCCCGCCGTTGCTTCCCAATGGGATAAATTCCTAGCTCCAAGAATCAATTGATGTCGAGTTTGACCGTTCCATTACCCGAGTACGACCCCTGAATTCCAACCCCAAGTCCCAACAAAACATCACGGTCTCCGATAGGCCATGGACGCTCACGCGACTCCTTCTCGCGGGAAACTTGACGATCGTGCTGTCCGGACTCTAGTCTGATTTCCCCAGAGCTGCCGTTCGATCCGCCAAGCCCGCATTAGCTTCGTTACCCCTCAAAACCTGGGGAAGTGCGGCTGGGCGCCAGCGCGCATCGTGGCTGGCATTGCACCCCCCCGCCCCCCTAAACTTGTCGTCATATGATCAACATTGCCTAATCCAGCCGCCATCATGGGGTCAAGTCTGCAATCCGCCGCCCAACGACGGCAAATCGGAGATTGTTCCCAGCCCGCCATTCCTGCTCTTTGCTCGGGCTTCACTCAGGGGGTGGCAACGAAAATATTGCGAATGAACGGCCCCCTCGTTAGTTAGTTGGGCTGCGCGGGAGATCGTCAAAAGCAACCTGGCAACATTGGCAACTCCACGGGACCGTGCCCCGTGATACCAGTAGCTCGGTGGCGGGAGCGGGGTTTAGTGCACCTTTATTGTTTATTCCTTGTGCATGGTTGATGTATCCCTGGTCCACGAGGAATTCATCGTGGATTAAACAAGAGTTCAAAGCGTGGTGGTGTTCCACGTCCAGCTTGAATAACCACCCTATTGTCGGTCTTACCTGCACAAGCCGTAGCTAGCGGCCTCGGGCGTCTCCGAAGGGAGTGGCACAGACCCAACCCCAACGACAGAAGATACATCCCGGTTGCTGTCGTGGGCGTCCGTGGTTCGGCTCCTTGGCCAAAAGCCCCTGATGGGTATCCCGTAGTGGACTAAAGGTCCTTTCGTCTGGCTTCTTGCGTGGGGGCACAAAAGGAGCTAAGCTCATGCATAACCAAATACTGGCGGCATCGGAGTGTTATCATGAGCCAACTTTAGTTGCAACTGGAGCGAAAATGGTGGCCACTGGAGGGCTTCAGCTTCGACTGGCTTGCCCGGCCGAGGACGGCTGGATGTCAGCACATCGGCAAACGGGTCTCATAAACATGATCGGCCAGAAGTGCTGATGTGGCATTGCCCGCCGCTGGCTACAGGGTCCTTGATCGTCACTTGAGTGGGATTGCGGGGGCTGCCAGATCGGGGATGCCGTCGCTTTCGGGGCACCAGTCCGGGCAACGACCAAGCTCGAGAAATTCCCAAGTCGGCGGGGTCCTCGCAGACCGCGCAGTCTCACACGGAAAGCCCGGACGGTCTGGCTCCATGGTCCATGGCGGAAGGATCAATTCAAGACAACAGCGAAGTTGTTCCGGGTCGGCCCTGACCGGACCTCTTTCTTGGAGAAGGTACTCTCGGTTCCTTTGCAGGCCAAATCCCTTCTCCAGAGATAATAGACCAGCCGTTGGGTCGATTTGGATTCCACCTTAACATACCCAACTGATTTCATAATTGCGACCAGTCTTTCCTCGTCCAAGTACCGAGAATTCGTCACGCACGGCGCTGGCAGGACCAAGAATAAACTCGAGAAACTCGCTTGTAGATGGGGCGACTCGAGATATCGTTCTGGAGCCCGGAGGAACTGTGTGGTACGGCGGAGCATCTCCCCTCGGTCTTTCGGCTCTGGGACATAGTTAAGAACCAGCGAGAGAGAAATGATGTCGAACTGCTCAGACTCATCTCGTGGCAAGGGTCGTTCCATGAAGTCCTGTTGCAGAATCCCATCTCCTTGGCTGTTCAAGTCGATCCTTTCGATGTAAAAGTGGCCACTTTTAGAGCAAGCGTTCTGGGTGCTAAGTGCCCCGACCTCTAGCATCCTCAGGCGTCGATCCGAATTCGTCCCGTGAGTTGAGAGACATGGCTCCAGCCATTTCATAAGAACTCGGGAACTGTCGCCTCCTCGGTCATGCCGTTGGCCTTGCAGACTGGCTTCCTGATAACCTTCAATACCTCCCAGCGCCTTGATTTCGGTCTCGATAGCTGCCTCCTCGGCCGCGTTGCCCTTGACAATAGCTTGCCGCTTTCTTTTCTGCAAAAGATGATGTTTGTTGATGAGGGCCTTGGTCGCACTCCTTGAAATCGACTTGGATCGCTGCAGTACCGGCGGCCGGCCAGCCGCTAGACGTTTTGCCGGCCCTTTCTTCTTCGGGGCCATGGGTTCGAAATTTGCGTTTTGAAGAAGACAGGCGAGAAATGAGATTCTGTATTTTGATAGGAAGTCATCACCAGCATCGCACACTTTCTGTTATCTTATCGGCCGGGGCTAGGCTAACGCAACGCTGGTAAGCCACTCGGAGAGCGAGCACGAGCCACACGTGCCACAGCAAGCCACCAGACATCTTGGCGCTCCGCACACACAATTTCTCAGCTCTTTTTCCAATATTCCGGTATTTTTCCTCATCCACGACCGACTCGACAATTTCGCCCAGTGCCGACACAATCCCCAGCAATGGCTCCCAAGGACGCGAAGAAAGGTACATGAACACCCAGATGGTTATCAACACGCGCAGAATCGGCCGTCGCTCAATGCGCACCTTCGCCGTCGTCGCTCCGGCGGCGGGGTGATGCACCAAAGCAGCAGCAGACTTTGCGAGTTTGAACAAGACGGGCCACTCCCTTGTTCAGGCGAATGCTTTACTGACGACGCTTCCTCGGATAGGCGGTGCCTCCAAGGCCGGTAAGGGCGCTCAGGCCAAGAAGGCCGCCCAGGCTGCCCTCAAGGGTGTAAGTGGTTTTTTGACGAAACAGGACCTGTGTGAATGCGCGCTGACGGCTTCCAGGTGCACGCCCACAAGAGGACCAAGGTCCGTCTGTCGACGACCTTCCACCGCCCCAAGACCCTCGTCCTCTCGCGCGCCCCCAAGTACCCGCGCAAGTCGGTCCCTCACGAGCCCCGCCTCGATGAGCACAAGATCATCGTCCACCCGCTCAACACCGAGGGTGCCCTGAAGAAGATCGAGGAGCAGAACACCCTCGTCTTCATCGTCGACGTCAAGGCCAACAAGGCTCAGATCAAGCAGGCCCTTAAGAAGCTCTACGACATCGACACCGTCAAGATCAACACCCTGATCCGGTAGGTCGCTATGATATTATGGGGATATTTGAAAATAGTTACTGATAGACACATAGCCCTGACGGCTCCAAGAAGGCCTTTGCCCGCCTTACCGCCGATGTTGATGCTCTCGACATTGCTGCCACCAAGCTCGGCCTCGTCTAAACGGATTGTTTTTGGCTGGGAGCTGGGAAATAAAAAAAGGTCGGCACATCGAAGGGACATGGATTGCATTTCGATCGGCGTCAGATACCTGGGCTTGGGCACATGACTTGGCAATGAAAAAATTGACATCACCTTCGTGCCGTACTGTTGCAGTTTCTGAATTGTTGGGTTGTCTCGACCATCTGGCGTGTTGATACGTGCTCGTATGATTTGGTGAAGTTTTGCTGAAAGGTCGACTATGTGGACTGCGTTGATGAATTGTTTCCAAGCATTCGTTTGTATCGAGATCCCATCCGTCTATTCCCATATCTATATCGTCACAGGTAATAGTGTACAATGTATAGTAGAGCCCCGTCATCTCAGCGCTTAGCAACGACTGCCATGCGGTCTACCCTTTCGCCATCAGACAAACAAAATCTTGCCTCCATGTCCACCGGAACCCCCTCATACCAATCCGGTGCACTCTCTTCATCAATATGACCCCTCCGCAAAACCTGGCTAAGTACCAAGTCACCGAGGTAATACGCTCCACCCCAAACATGGTCGTACACATCCACCACACCCACCACCACCTCAACAATAACCCCCTAAGCCCCCGCATCACTGATCCTGATCACTGCTGCTGGCGCATGCTCGCCAGGTGCTTCATCGTCGCGAGGTTGGCGTCCATGAACCGGTCGACGCAGTTGGCCAGGCAGCCCTGCTCGCTCTTGTCGAGGGCGCCCGACCGGAAGGTGCCCGAGGTCACGCACTTCTTCCAGCAGATGCCGGTGAGTTCGTGCGTTTCTGTGTGGGGGTTGTTGGTTGGGAGGTTAGCTGCTTGTTTCTATTTCTGGTTTTTTGGGTTCTTCGATGTTTTTTTCTTTCCTTTGGGGGTGGGTAGGGGTGGGATGAGGGTAGCAATTGTGTTTCCTAGGCTTGGCTAGCCTTGGAGAGGGGGGGTCGGGGCGTGATAGAGGTTGTAAGTCGTATGGGCGTTCGCAAGGGAACTGAGGATAGCTAGGTATGCGGAAACGTACGGGACTGGATGCGGGAGCGGTGCTCCTCGTTGGCAAAGAACTGGCGCAGCTCGGTCTTGTCCTTGTCATTGAGCTTCTCAATGTCGGTCTGGTCAATGGTAAAATCGGTGGAAGACATATTGGGCAGTCGGTCGGCTGACGGTCGTGAATGCTAACGGTTGGGTGGTGAACAGAGAGATGGTGTCGTCCGTTTGGACTTTTTGGCGGAGCCGCGGGCAAGGCTCTGCCATGGTGTGTGGCCAATCAAATGCTACCCAGGTGGGCTTGAGAGCTCTTGGTGAGGGTCAGCTTGGGAACCAGAACCTGGGAACTAGAAACAGGGCGTTGGGTATTCTACCCATCAATTCCTGATGAACGGTCATGAAAATGGAACGGCTGGCTTAATCTAATGTATTAATGTAAAACACAAATTTGATGATACTACATATTTGCGTCTAAACAAAGCAGCTAAGGACATTACCTCCCGTGTACTCTAGGGACAAGATGCTATCCATAACCACACTCGCTCGCCGTCATTCCAATCATCCAAGCACGTGTATGACTTGTTATCTCCGACTCTCCAAAGTAAACCGCGGCATCATTTACAACAACCGCCGGAACTTGTAGGCCAGATATGCACACACAAGACAGAATGTGATCAGAGACCCCAGAACACCAAAGAAAGGCGCCAGCGAGTCGGCATCTTGCCAAGGAACCATGACGTTCATCCCGAAGAGCCCAGTGACCACATTCAGCGGGACGATAATGGATGCTAGCAAAGTGATCTTGCTTAGTACCCTGTTGGTGTTGGTGCCCTGTGTAATGCCGTCGATGGAGATCTGGGCGAGGTAGTTGCTATGCGCGCGGGACATCATCTTTTCGAAGTGCCCCAAGTTGTTCATCATGGTAACGACGTGATCCTGGATGTCACCAAGATACAGGCCAATGTCCATACGCGGCGTGACCTTGTAGTTTTCGTTGCAGCGTTTGGTGAACCCCCTCAGGACGTCAGCCTTTCCGCCTAGCAGCCGCATCAAAGCCATGGTGTTCTTGCGCGCAGTGCCAATCTTGCGCAAGAACTGGGCCATGTCGTCGGTACGGGCAATGAATACTTCATCCTCGATCTGGTCGGTGTCGGCCTCTAGCCTGCTGATGACGGGCGCGAAGGAATCGACAATATCGTCGCTATATGCTGTGATTAGCACGAGTGGTTGTCAAGCCAGCACCAAGTATACTCACATCAAGGCATAGCAGATCCAATCACTGCTCAGTGCAACATAATCCTTCAACATGGCGATTCTCTTTCTAACGTGAGAGGCGTGCGGGTTGCTGGAGTAGCTGAAGCTCAGCGTACCCTCGCGGAAAACAACCACGTAGATGTTGAAGGGGACAAACTCGTTCTCCCCTGTCTCTTCGTCTGGTTCGATGCCGAACGACCGGAAACAGGCAAAGTAGTACGAGGGGAAGAGCTCAATCTTCTCGCGAGACTCCTGAGTCGTAATATCCTCAACCGTCAAGGGATGAACGCCAAAGGCCCTGCAGATTGCACGAACTTCCTCTTCCGACGGCTTGTTTATGTTGAGCCACCAGACGCCATCCGTCTCGCCTCTGGGGAAGGTGAAGAGCCCACGGATGTTCTCGCCCGGCAAGATCAGACCCTCGAGGTCGGCAGCATGGATGGTCGATTCCCAGGCGGAGGAGAAGAAGCTCACCCGGCTATGGTCGATCGGGGCCGGCGGCTGCGCAACCTTGGCCGACTCCTCTGAATCCGATCTTTCAGCCTTTTCAGTGCGGCTTTCGCTACCAAAGGGGGTGCCCAAGAAGTCGCCGTCGGCAGTTAAAGTAGGGGGAGCCGCGGCCGTTTCAGTACTCTCGGGCCGCAAATCGGGGAACACCCGGGCGACCTCAGGGCGACGGGCAGCTTGGCGGGCCTCATTCTCCGACTGGATAAAGTTCTCGAGGTAGTCAAAGTCGATATAGAGATGATCGCCCCTCTGTTCGTCCTGCAAGGGAAAGCACACGTCTTCTTCGGCGGACTTGTTCGTAGCCAGGCTCGCGGTATCGGCAGCTGTCGCTACCGTCTGCTGTCTGCTGCGGTAACTATTGCGGCTGGCAACCGACGTAGTGCGCTGCAGCTCAAGCTCATCGGGCTTGCGGTCCGGCCTCGGCTCAGAGAACGAGAGCCCACGCTCCCGCCGACGGGCCTCGGCAAAAGCCTTGACTGAGTTTGGCGGTGAAGATGATCGCTCAGAAACCGAATCGATAGTCGGGCGACGCGTTCGTCGCAGGGTCGGTGACTGGTCACCGGCCTCCTCGTCAACAACGGCTTCCTCAAAGTCACGGACCCTCGGCTCCCCAGATGTGCCCCCCGGTGCCATTACACGTGCTCCATATAAAGAGTCGAAGGTGCCCCGGCGAGGACGGTCCGTTGGGCGATGGGCCGAAGTCGTTTGGTTCCGGTGGTCGTCAAGTTCCGGGACGGGGGTCGAGTACCCCGAGCTGTTGGCAACTTCCTCCTGGTCGGACATGGTTGCAATATCTGGTAAAGTGTAATCGTCCAGAACGACTTTCACTGTCTTCCTTTCCCGCTCCAGTAGACACAAATCAATCACAGCCCTTAGAGCGCGCCTTCAATGGACTTAGCCGGCGCGCATATTGGAGTGAGTGATACTCTGTCTAGTTCACCAGCGGAAGGCGGCGAACGGCCAGGAGCCGTCCGCGACGACGGACGTCTGGTTGCGACAACGTGCGCGATTACGGTGGCTGCTTATTCACTCCGCTGTAGGCCAGCTCGGGGCCTAGGAGTGAACGTCGGGAGATCTGGTTGCGGATGATGCCCGCCAACTTGGTGGCTTGGGATGGCGCGTGGTAGTAAGCTGCGGCTGCGCGACGTTTAGCTGGAAAATGGCGTCGTCGCAAGACTGATATCGAATGTGATAATCTCTGGTTGAGTGGGATTGAGTTAGAATTTGAATTGAGATGGGTTGGTTGGTGGGTGAAGTGAGGAGTGAGGTTTTTCCTTGGAACAGTGCAAGAAAAACCTTCTTTGGGCCTTCAGCGGGCCCAGGCTCAAGCTGCCTGGTAGGTACAGTACCTCTTTGCCCGTGACTAGCCCGTGACTAATCCTGTCCCAGGCCCCATCTTAACCTCTGCATATCTTGGTAGGTACATAGGGAAAGAATACACATTGAGCAGGAGGCTTCATAGTTAGATTAAATTTGAGAAACAATTCCTTCAAAGAAGGTATCCTCATCTGTCTCTCTCTCTCTCTCTCGAAGGATCATATTGTGCATGACAGAGATGCAGCTCGGCACTGAGGTCACCGCAGGAGGTCCAGGTACCGAACGTGGGTTTTTCGCCTCAATCGCAGGGGTTGGGGCTGTTGGCGGCCGAGTGCGGGGCACTAGGACCAATCCGCTTCTTGGCATCCGACCCCTGCTCGGCCATCAACGGACGGGAGACGCTCAGCTCTGAAGCCACGTTGGAATCTGAGGTCCGGAACGACGACCACAACATCATTCCTGCAACTCTAACCCATTACCTTGCCACAACACAGGTTTGGGCTGGGCTATATCACGATGGCTGAGCAATTGTTGGAACAAGCCCGGGATCTTTTCGAGGGGCAAATTGTTTGTTTCTTCCTCTAACCAGGCGCAATGCGGATGCCGTCGCTAACAAAAACCAAAGGACTTTGAGGGCCAGAAATTAGTCGAGCTCCTCGTCAATGCGGCCTTGACGCTCGTCGGAGTAAGTTGCTATCCTTGCTACCTGTCAGATAACTACGCACAAGCTAACTTGTCATCCGTTTCCAGGCGATCGCCTTCCTCGTCGGCTACTTCCTTCAAGATATCAAGCTCGCTGTTTACATAGGCCTGATTGGCACCGCCGCAGTCTTCGCCCTCGTCGTCCCGCCCTGGCCCTTCTTCAACCGAAACCCCGTAAAATGGCTACCAGTTGGGGGAGTCACACCGCCAGCGAACCTGGTGATCGATGATAAGATGTTTAGATGAGAGGGGCACAAACAAATCGCACGGGAAGCAAAAACAAATGCGGAAAATTGTGTTGCATAATGTCATAACGAGCCTGGTGCCATAATTCTCGGTTGGCTCGGTTGTCCCTCATAGGCGCCTCTATCGATGAGTCCAGTTACGCCGTGTCGCAAAGAAGTTTATGTCAAAACGCTCCCATGGAGCGTCTTGTCACCATGGCCATTTTGGTCCGGCGCATATTCCCAGTAAACCCATGGCCCATGCATGCGCTTGACCCCCAAAGGTTTCTGCCGCCTATCTACCATACTTCTGGAATTCCCAGTCTCTGTTGTCGAGTGGGCAGACTTGACGCGCCTTCAACCATCTCGAAATGCAGTGAAAATGGAACGCGTGCTGCAAATGTTGTTAGCAAGCAGGTCATCAAAATAGAGGGAGGCAGTGTGATCGCACATTGCAAATACCCCAAGCCACAGTACACTCCTCACTAGTGGCCGATGCCTGATTCGCTTGACATTCGATGCCTGCATCGTTGGAGGGTCAGCCGTCGACCTAAACACTGAATCTTGTATGGCAAGGTAAGCTGGGGGAGACTCACAAAGATCCATGATGTGGTTCCTGCAGATGGCGCAGTTGTCGACAACAATATCCCAAGCCCAAAGGGCCACCGCATTCCACTGGAGCGTCGTCAGCGCGGGACCAGGTGGCTTGGACTAGAGTTCAGTGTACCTTCTTCACCTCGAATCGCTTCTTTCCTTCCTTGCCCTCGCCATCGACGCCGGCCTTCTTCTTGGTAACGGCTGTTGACGCGGGCGCTGAGGTGGGTGCATCAGGCATCTCGACATCGGCCATATTGACGGTTGTCGGGAAAGGTGAAATGTGAAAGCTTGGGCGTGTCGATGCTAATTGCCGGTTCACGAAATGAGATGGCGGTTATATCGAGGAAGCTCCAAGGTCGTTGCGCTACCTAGGTGGGTGGTAGGTATCCAGACGTCAAGGTTCTTTGGAGTCGCACTGGGCAGCGTTCGTTAGCCTAGACTTGGGAGCTGATGATATCGCATACAAACCTCCCACGGCTTGCCCTTGAAAATTCAGGGCTGATAAAATAAATAGCGAGTGCTAAGTTCTGAAGATCGCGGCTTTGCGAGCTGCTGTCTTGTTGGTGGATTGCAGACGGTCTGAACGAGCAAGCAGCAGGTGCAGGATGACGGAGGGGTGTGTTGTTTGGGCCCCGCCATCTCGCTTCCGTGAGGCACATAAGGGTTAGGGTATAAAGAGACATGCTCATGGCATGGAGACCCGACCTCGACAGTGCAGATACAAGGTCTACCACGGTGAATCACACTTGTGGTTTACTGTACGCTAAGAAATATTCTTGAATCTTGAGTCCCTGGTCCTCTATTTCTATAAGCCATATGTTATATTTTTACAGAACGATCAACTGCTATAACGAATCGAAGACCTTGTCCTGCCTAAATCAACAGTGGCCTGATTCACAATAAATTCCACAGTCTAGTCAGTCCAGGCAAGAATCAACAAGACCAGGCAACGAACGACTCTGAGTCACATCGTCACTTGACTACAAACCTGAAGACAACATTTATCGCCTGATTTATATATATTCTGCTGGCGGGCACAAACACACGATATATTGCCACAATGACCGTAATGACGATATTCACAAAAAGCCCCATCTCCTGCTCGCCGCTGACATGGAAAGACCATGCTGAATTTGCCGAGAGCCAAAAAGGGGGTCTATCTGAGACAGGGTTGGTGAAAGAACCTCCGCTTTCAGCTTTCCTTGGTATGCACAACCACCCAGCCCCGAACTACCTAACCCCAGGCCTCCATCGCAACTCGCCTAGCCCCGAGACACCCAGGCAGGAAAGCCCGGTCCTCCTCACTTTTGCTATCTCGAAACTAAGGCAAAACCAAACATGCTCCGAGAAAACACAGCTAAAAGAAGTACTTGTTATAACACTACAATAATACTCGGTAATTCCCACATCCCAGCGCTGTGCCTCGTTACACTAGTCCTTTTCTTTCTTATCCCCTTGGCCTTTCCCTTGGCCTTTCCTCGTCCCCCCTCCAATCATTGACCCGTTGCCCCGCCTAGCGCAAACAAACAGACCATCGATAGGAGGAGTCAATCTCGTCACACCCTCCGTTGGGCCTCCCTCTTTCCCGACTCGAAACCTCGACCAACCCACCTTTTTCCTGGTCACGCAGAAACCTCGTTAGGCCGACGCCGGCTTCACACAAAAATGGAACCTCAACCACCATCGTTGCCACCTCACAAAGGCACTCCGGCTCGGCGACGCCCGAAGCGACCCGTCAACTCGCCCGCGCGCAAGACTTATGCTTCCGAGAACGACATGCCGAGTGAGGCTCTCTTTCCGATCGAGCTTGCAGGACCCTTCACCCCCCAAAAGTCGGCGTCCAACAGTCCAGCTCCCTCGTCGCAGCCCCATGCGGGCAAATCGAAGGCTCGGAACGGAAACAAAGGGCGAGCGAAGCAGGTGTCGTCGCCGGGGCCTGCAAAGCAAGGTCGAACAACACCTCCACAGACAACCTCAATCAAGCCGATTACCACGGCCGCTTTTGCCGGCGCAACATTCCATGCGTCCCCCGCGCCCGACTCCCTTCCCATCCCCAGCTTCCTGTCCAGGGCCCTAGACTCGCCTTCGGTGCAGGAAACCGACCACGCCAGCCGTGAGCCTTCGCCCCCTGTGACCGATTCTGAGGCCGCTCCCACGCCGCAGCATCGTCTCCTACCCACAAACACGTCCCGGCACGAGTCCCCCCTCGATATTTTCTTCCGTGCCGACAGGGCCGAAAAGGAGCGGGCGCGCCGGGCAAGCTCCGCCAATATCCTCGGATCGCAGCCGGTCCCCTTCTCTCCTCCCTCCCAAATCCGTTCCCCGACAGAGCCGAAGACACTTCCCGGGGCTATGTTCGGCGCCAATAACCGCCGCCCTTTCCCACAACGCAATCCCTCATCTGGTATCCCCACCAGCGAGCTCGATGGTGTGCCGAGCACGGTGATTGGGCCGGCGCTCTCCAAGCCTTTCCAGGAACGGATCCGAGAGGCCCGATCCAACAAGAAGCAGCCCGAGCCAGCACATAATCCGTTGCCATCGCCGCAGGACCAAGCGGCGATGGATATGAGCGAGAGGTTGAAGAGGTTCCTGGCGATTCCCTCAAACCCAAGCGAAGGGCCTTCTGCTCTGGGACATTCGGCGCCCCAGACGGCGCCCTGGCCGACGCCCTCCAACCATCCCTCGCATCCATTCTTGTCGGGTACCCAACCCCCACGGTCCGCCGACTTTCTGCCCCCTTTCTCAGCAGGGAACCAGCAATCGAAGTTCAGTGGGACGTCTCCGTTCGCCCCCGAGAATATTCCAAACATCTCGCCGCCGGCGTCGTCGAAAGGTACGCCTCCGGCCGCGAACAGTCCGACTAATGGCCGGTCAGCCGACCTTCTGCACATGGAGGACAGCCTGCGGCGCATGCTAAAGATGAATCCTGGGCCGGCCCCGGAAACGCCGCCGCGGCCTAATTATCGGAGTTCCTGACATGGATGGTGTTGGATGTTTGGGGCCATCTCCCCCCTCTGACGGCGGGGAGTAAACAAAAAGCTATATTTGCGACAGCTTTCTTGGCAACTTCACCATCCGGGATTTCTTTTTATCGAATCTGGAATCATGTTTTACCACTCTCTGCGTTTTTTTCTCTCTTCTTATTTGTCACTCGTTTCGGTTTCTCTTTTTTTTTGGCGTTGGGAGGAGTTGTCCTGGCGGCTGGATGGGACTGAGTATGGTTCTAACGCATCTGGGAGCGACGGTGTCACGGCGGTCGGTCGGTTGGACGGAGCTTTGTGTGTTGTGTTTTCTGGCACAGGGCATGGGCGCGTTTTGCTGGGCTCTCGCTTGCATCGTTCAGGGGCGGTAGACCTGGTACCTTCGTTTTCTTTTTATCCTCCGTCATACCTGCATCATTTTTCCTGGATCTGGGGGGGTTGCCGGCAGGATCTTTGTCACCCACATCGCGGGCGCCGGATATTGGGTGGAGGAGGAAATCGGGTGCGATCCCGGTTTGCGATAGACGGTTGGGGCGAGATATCGGCCGGCGGAGCAACACACCACGGACATCTGGAGAGACAAGGAGGGGTCGCATCTTTTTCGGTACTTTCCGCCGCGCTGGCGAGCCATATCTCTTGGGTCTACGCCATTTTATCCTCCCCACATTATTCTGGTTTGGGGCGGGCATGGACTCATATGACTAATGCGTTGAGGATACTGGTATTTTTTCATCGGATACCCCCTTTGCCGCTGGACGCTGGAGCTTTCTGGGTTCCGGAGGTTTCGGGAGTTCGGCCTATGACGGAATGGCCAGCACGGGTTGGCCTTGGTTTCTCCCTCGGGGGAGTATATGGCATCTAGCGGGCGGATGGGTTTTAGGCCGGGATCTGGCCGGGGGAGTTGGAGAGTCAGGAGTGACGCATATGTGGTGTTCCGCTCCGGCTTCAACGCTCTTCTCGTTGGTCGCCTTGCTTCTCGCTGTGGTGGGGGCTCCCGGCTGCAGCGTTGGGATAAGGTGTCAAGGAGAATGGGTGGGACGCAGTCTTTGGAGGCAAGGCGGACGGACGACTAGCGGATCTCGGTCCGCACCAAACGCACCACATGACAAACACCACACGTCACGCGACGGGATAATATAACAAGAAAAAGCAAAAAAAGATTTTGGGAAGCATGTATCGTGGATTCGGCCATCGACAAGTTTTACAGCGGACATACCTAGGGTAGTTTTAGTTACATGCCGAAAGACACATATTATCTCCCACTTCGCTGCTTGTTTGAATGAGTGATGTTTCCCGAGTTTGATATGAGCTTACAGCTGCTTGATTTGACGAATCAGTGGTGCATAACCCCGTCACCAAACAACGGCATCTTTACACTTTACAAACCAAACCACATCCACAGCACCCTCGACACACGCAAACAAAACCCTCACTGTGTCCTTTTCTTCCATTGCTCTTATTTGTAAAATCGCACAGGTGTATTATCACGTGATTTCCAACTCTCACCGCCGGCACCTTTGAGCTCTCAACACCTTCCCTCTTTTATGCCTAAACATTGCTCGTAAAGCCAGGATACTAAGGGTTTGGATGTGGTTAGACCATAACTTGCACATCCCTCTACCCTTTGGTATTTTACAGCGCCATTTGCACCTTCGAGCTTCATCGACTGCGGGCTGCAATTTCCTACCCAGCCTTTTTTTATTTACTTCGTTTCGCCGGCCGACGGTTGCCTGGCAGTGGCACCAACATCGCCGTCATCAAAACAACAACATCCAGAATCAACACTATCAATCCCCGTTTACGATGGCCGACCCCCGGGTGAATGAGGCCGACGAGGACATGGGAAACGACGAAGAATTGAGACAAGCGATCGCGCTCTCGCTCGGATGTGATCCGCAAGAATGGCGCCGGAAGAACGTTCGCCAAGTGATTGATCTTACCGAAGATAGTGATAGTTCCGGCCAGGGCGGCAGCGGCGGAGACCCCAAGGATAATGAGGATGATGATCTCGTCATTGTCGACAGCGGTAATGCTAGCAAGGCCAAACCCGTATCTCGGCAGGAGGCGGCGGCGGCGGCGACATCCGCAGCAGGGGAACAAACGGCTCCCTCAACATCGTTCTTTTCTGCCTTGGGAATGGACAGGAAGAAGATGGAGGAGGAACGGCTTGCACGGCTGCACAAGCGCAAGGTTTCCCAGGTTGATGTGGGCGACGGGGACGACGTTCAGCTACCCAACAGGCCGGCGCAACGGCAGAAGATAGCTGGAGAGGGCCCACCATCGTCTGGCGAGAAGAAGTCCACAGTACCCAAAGTCGTCCCCTCAAGTGCAACATCATCGTCGGCCCCAGTGGATACCAATTCAGCGGCGCCCGAAGCTGCAGCCTCGGCCTCTTCTTCTCGGCCGCCCTTGGTCCTCCCTTTCCCTCACGGGGTCGTCAAAAAGACGTGGGCATATCAGCAACCCCGGCAAGGCGACGACATCAAGATCGAAGAGGTCCTCCAGAAGAACGACCTCAAGCTCGCTGTGGTTAGCTCGTTCCAGTGGGACGAACACTGGATGCTATCCAAAATCGATATCACGCGGACCAAGCTCATGCTGATCGCGTTTGCTGCCAGCGATGCGCAGGTGAGCGGAGCCGTCAGTTCGTCCAGTTGGGGAGTTTTGCTGACAAGGCGGTGACAGAAAGCAGAGATGCGTGCCAACGTGCCGGGCAACAAAATTCAATTCTGCTTCCCGCCCATGCACGGTATCGGGGCGATGCACTCCAAGCTGATGCTGCTCAAGTATGAGGGGTACATGCGGATTGTGGTGCCGACGGGGAACTTCATGTCGTATGATTGGGGAGAGACTGGAACGATGGAGAACGTAAGTTGTCCCTGCTGCTGACGGTGTTGAGGTTGGAAAGTTGAGTGCTAACGGTTCGTAGATGGTGTTCATCATCGACCTTCCAAAGTTTGAGACTGCGGAACAGAAGGAAGCGCAGAAGCCCGATCCATTTTCTACGGAACTCTTCTATTTCCTCCGAGCCCAAGGGCTCGACCAGAAGCTCGTTTCCAGCTTACGGAACTACGACTTCACCGAAGCCCGTCGGTATAAGTTCGTACATACAATGTGAGTTGCCACGTGCTTACTTTTCAGCCTTTGCAGCCACCTAATACTAACCCACCTTATCAGCCCGGGATCTCATACAGACAAGGATGCGTGGAGCCGAACAGGTGCACGGCCTCACTCCTAGTTTTCTTTCTTGGGAACACAGTTGACATTCTTGTGTTCATTAGGTTACTGCGGTCTTGGCCAAGCGGTCAGCGGCCTTATCCGCGTTACTAGAGACCCCATCGACATCGACTATGTCGTAAGTTTGTCTGGGCCGGCTAAACTTGCGTATCTTGGAATGGCGACGCAGATATGCTGACCAAGTGCGCAGTGCGCGTCTCTCGGAGCCATCAACTACGATTTTCTTTCGGCCATGTACTATGCCTGCCTCGGTGAACCCCTACTGGAGTACCAAGCGCGTACGGGGAGCAAAGGCCAGCGCGAACCGTTCAATGACCGGGCAAAATTCCTCGTCAAGGAACATATGCGGGTCTTCTTCCCTTCGCGGGAGACCGTCCTCCAGAGCAAAGGAGGGAAGGAGGTTTGTTTGCCCTGCCACTAACCCGGCCCCAAATTGACGATGTGCCCGCCTAACAACAAACAGGGCGCTGGAACCATCTGCTTCAAGCCCATGTGGTGGCAAGCCCCAAACTTTCCTCAACAAATCCTCCGAGACTGCAAGTCGGTCAGGCCAGGCGTGCTCATGCACAGCAAGGTCATCTACATCCGCCCTAACGACCCCAGCATCAGGTGGAACCAATGTTTGGCCTATGTCGGCAGTGCCAATCTTTCCGAGAGCGCTTGGTACGTTCTTCCCCAATACCCCACCATCGACTACAGGCCTTCCTACCCGCCCTCGAGCCCAGCTAACCACCGGCCACGACGCATTACAGGGGCAAACTTGTCCGTGACCGCGACACTAAACTGCCCAAGCTCACCTGCCGCAACTGGTACGTCTCCCCCTACCTTACCGTCCCCACACCCCAACCCGATGGGATACGCCATGTACCCAGCCCAAGACAACCCCCCCCCACCCCCAATACCAGTAGACATAGATGGATAGATACTAACCCCCCCACCCCAGGGAATGCGGCGTCCTCATCCACATCAGCGACCCCCCTTCCCACTCCAGCGAGGCCGAACTCATCGCCCGCCACGCCGCCCCCGGCGACGTCACCTACACGGACCGGCTTGCCGCGCCGCATGCGGCTCGGGGCCCGGGCGGCCAGGGTCTCGGCGACTTTGAGGGCGCTCTGCCGGTGCCGATGGAGTGGCCGGGGAGGGTTATCTGCCAGGAGGCGGCGGACACGGATGCGGGCTGGCCGTGGTTGTTTCAGGTGGGGTGAGGCGGTGGGTGGGGAGGTGGGTGAGTGAGTGGGTGATGAGGGGGAGTGACGGAGGGAGAGAGGGATATGTGACGTAGATTGGCTTCCTGTCTCTGGGGGAACGGTGGCGATGGTGGGGTTGTTGATGATGATGTTGGGTTGTTGATAGATATGTGTCTGGATTATGGGATGGTCTATGTCGGTTTGTGCGGGGTGGTGTTGGAGACAGAGTGTTTGCGTTACTGGGATATGCTGTTTTTAGTCCTCATGAGAAAATTAATGTGTTCTTCGATTTGAAGGTGAGGGTGGCAAGTTGATGTTGACTTGCCCCTTTCTGGCTTTCTGGGTTGGCGGGGCACCGGGGCTTGTGCTGCGAACGCTGGTTGTCTTGGCACACTCGTGCTGGCTCACCATCGTCTGAATTTCAGGGGGAGACAGTGAGGAAACTATAGTCAAACTAACTACTTATTCAATCCTATACCAACCGCGCTCTGTAAATACACTTCGCATAGATACCTACAAAAATAAGTCAGGTAGAACCTAAATCTATCATGATCCGGTTGATAATATATGATGTGTGTCTTCATAACCTCCAGAGAGAAGCTAAGAAGCTAAATCAGAAACTCTGGAAAAGATACAACTACTGATTTGGCTCTTAGTATTTTCACTCGGGGGAAGTTAACGAAGATCCCGTATTTCCAAACAAGAGAAAAGAAAACGGCAGGTATGGTCGTACATGATAGTTGTCAGGCGAAAGGGGGCTTATATTTGTATTTGGGGAGATGTATTTTCCTTCTATTTCTTTTAAGTTAATCTAGCAGGCATCAATGTTTCCACCCACTATCCGCACCATCGTAATAATGGATTTAGAGTCTACAACTGTGTATTTATCAGAACAAGTCTGTGCGCGCACTTCAGTGTCGGCCACTGTCGAGTTCCTTTGCTTGTGTTTGTTTATCGTCTGATACAAAAATGAGCTTATGTAACTTTAACCTTAGATTAGATAAGGTGGATCGCGTGCCGCTGCGCGTGGAATTACTTCCACGGCAGCCATCGCGATCTACCTTTGAAAGGACCATCTCTCTTCTACTACGTTTTTCCGCATATTGCATTCAGATACCGACGTTCTGTATCATCGTCCCAACTTCATTTTCGCCCCCTTGTTTACGCTACCCTATTTCCGCTCGCCGCGAGGATTTGCTCCCGATGGGCCTTCTGAAGGCGTGCGGAGCACCGTTAGCTGAAGTGCTCGCCCTTCTGGCGACAAGGTGTCTG
The DNA here is from genome assembly GCF_020726465.1 of Chaetomium tenue. Taxonomy (NCBI): domain Eukaryota; kingdom Fungi; phylum Ascomycota; class Sordariomycetes; order Sordariales; family Chaetomiaceae; genus Chaetomium; species Chaetomium tenue. The sequence goes on along the minus strand of NW_027117333.1, from coordinate 1,682,897 downwards.
GAGCTAGGATGGTTCCCGAACCGTTTCAAGAGGGCGAAGACTGTAGTACTACCGAAACCAGGAAAGGCTCCGCCGGTGTATCAGACCCCGGGGGGATACAGGCCCATTGCTCTGCTGCCAACCCTAGGGAAGGTAATAGAGTCAGTGGTCGCCAGGAAGGTCACTCAAACTGCAGAAGTCAACGGCCTCTTACCAGATGAACAAATGGGGAGCAGAGCACACCGCTCCACAGAGCTGGCTGTCCGGCTAGTAGTAGCCCAGGTCCAGGAGGCGTGGAGACAGAAGGGTGCGGCGTCCCTATTGCAACTGGACATCTCAGGAGCCTTTGACACGGTCAACCACACCCGACTGCTAGCAACTTTGCGAGAAATGGGCTACCCGAGGTGGCTGGTCCTCTGGACGAGAGACTGGTTGACTGGTCGAGAGGCCACCCTTCTTTTCGACGGCAAGACGGCGGCACCGACGGCAATTCGGGCAGGGGTTCCCCAAGGCTCACCCCTTTCCCCTGTTCTCTTCATCCTCTATATTTCCTCATTATACAAGCAGCTAAAAGACGAGCACCCTCACTTGGCTATAACGGGGTTTGCGGATGACACCAACCTCCTGGTGTTTGGTCGAAACCCCGAGGCCAATGTCCGGCAACTGGAGGCGGCGTGGGAAACATGCATGCGATGGGCGGACAGTCGGGGGATGAAGTTCGCCCCGGAAAAGAGCGAACTGATCCATTTCAACAAGGGACGACGGCAGTGGACAAACCAGCTGGAACTCACTAACCCAGGGGGAGGCACCAGCCCCGTCAGACCGAAGGAGTCTGCCAGGTTCCTGGGAGTCTGGCTGGACCGGAAGCTCAACTGGAAAGCCCACCTTGCGGCGGTGGAGAAGAAGCTGAGGACCCAGAGCTATGCCCTGTCGAGGCTAGCGGCATCGACGTGGGGACTGGGTCTAGCCAAAGCGCGAGAAGTGTACACAAAGTGCATCCGGTCAGCGCTGGCCTATGGCGCATCGTCGTTCCACATTCCCACGGATGTGGGAGGCGAACCGGTGAAGAAAGGCATCACCAAGGCCCTCGGGAAGGCCCAGAACAAGAGCCTGAGGATTGTGGCGGGAGCCTTTAAGTCTACCCCCATCCGTAACCTCGAGACAGAGACGTGGGTACCACCGTTGGACTTATACCTAAACAAACGGCTTGCAGATTTCGAAAACCGACTCCAACAACCCGATCTGGACGACGGCCAAGGCGGCAAAAAGACGGCGGGGAGCGTTATCCTTACCGCCTGCCGCAAGATACAGCAGAGACTCAGCTCGAGGAGGGGCAACAGGGGCCGACCGCGAACCTTGAGACCTCAAGGGCCCACGGCGGTAGAGAGAGCCGCGGGCACGATCATGCGCTGGACGGGGGGAACCATAGACACGGACAAGGCAGTAGAAGAGGCCTGGAGAGCGAGGTGGTTAAAGGAACGGGACGGCAGAGCAATCACCAGGCCGGCGGACGACTTTGACCATCAGCGGGAGACGCTATTCCGGAACGAAACCCTAAGGAGGCATGACGGTCTCAGTAAGGCGAAAAGCTCACTGCTCATTCAAATCCGGACGGGAGCAATAGGCTTACGGGACTACTTGTTTACACGGGAAGTCCCGGAGGTTCTGACGCCTGCCTGCGAATGTGGCGAGGGACGAGAGACTGCCGAACACCTGGTAGTGTGGTGTTTGGCCCCACCGTTGACTCGAAGATGGGAGAGAACTGGAATTCGGACACGACGGACTTTTACTCAGTTCTACACGGTATCAATCCCACGACTGTACGGCTTGCGAGGAGGATCCTCGACTGGCTGATGGACTCGGGGAGGCTGCCGATGTACAGCTTGGCCAGGAGGCTCGAGCTGGAAACGGCGGCCTGAAGCGCCCCCGTTCGGAGGCCAGGAGGCCTCCTCTCTTTGTATACGTAGACTCACCAGAACGCATCGTTCCTTGATTGTTGGTAGGGGTTTTTCACCCGGCCCGGGAGGGCACGGTTTTCCTGTACACTAAATAGCAGAGGGTCCGGCACGCCCTAGGGCATAGCGGAGTATGAATAATAATAATAATATTTCCGCTCGCCGTTTAAGTATCTCTCTCTCTTCCTTTCGCCCAACCTCATTCACTTCCACCCAATCTTTCACCTCCACCCATCTTCCTCTCTACCCAACCTCGTTTCCCACCCAACTTCGTTGACGTCCCCTCCCATCCTGCCTCATGGCGATGTCAAGGTAGGCTAAGCTGATCCCACCTCTTCGACCTTTGCTCCTTCCCTTTGACCTTTGCTCCTTCCCTTTGACCTTTGCTCCTTCCCTTCGACCTTTGCTCCTCCCCTTCGACCTGCGCTTCTCCTCTTCGACTTGCTAACGCATTTCCACAGATGAAAATAACTTTTCCCTTGGTCGGACACGACCAACCTTCACCGGGTTTGTAGCTACTACAATTGTAAGTCCCCTCCATTCACCCTCTACCCGCCGCGTGGTGTAAGCTTCTAATACGAGCAATGCTACAGGATGCTGCATACCTCGTGGAGGCGGCCGTAGTAGCCCGATCCCTCCCACGGCTCGACACCCGCACAGCAGCCGCACTGCACGTACAAAGCGGTGCGGTCGGACGGCCGAAACCTGGGAAACGGTATCAACGTCTACCGGGAAATAGCCACGGACACAACTCCAGCAACCGAAGTCATGACCGAGGCGGATCTCGTAAGTAATCATTTTCCCACGCGCATACCCAACACTAAAGGCTAACTCTTAGCGTAGGCGGCAGAAAAGGCGCAGAGGGCGGACCACGAGCCCTATCTGGGTGCGCTAGTCGGTCTAGCAGGAAGCAAGAAGGGCGGGCTGATCAAGAAGGGCATCAAGTTCTTGATCTGTGGCCGGGAATGGAATTTGGCGGCCTATTACACCGAGGCCGACGCCAAGTCCGGCAACCTTCTTCGCCCACGGTCCCATCTCGGCCGCTCCCTTATACCCTGGGGACTCAGCGCCGAGTTTTGGGCCCAGCCACGAAAAGCGGCACGCAAGGTCGTGATGGTCGACGACGGCGGCGAAGGTCCCGCCGCAGACCCCTCCGCGTGGCACAGGGCCCAACGGGTCTTTGCCGAGGCGTACCCCCATTCCGCCGTCGCCGCCTCGACACACGGTGCGCTCGTAGCCAACTCGGCTCCGGCGCCTGCCACCGTCCCCGGCCCTGCCCCTGCCGCCAGCTCTGGGCCCACCCCCGGTGCCCCAGCCCCCCCCATCGCTGCGCCCACCCTCGGAGCACCGGTCTCCCTCGCAGCCTTGCCTGCCCGCGGTGCTCCGATCACCCCCACCGCCGCCGCCGCCGCCGCCGCCGCCGCCGCCGCCGTTGCACCCCCAGTCTTCCCCGCCGCCTCGCAAGCAGCCCAGCAGCTGCCACTGGCCCCTGCTGGTGCTGGTGCTTTCAACTTCGCGCCCGAGCTGGACTTCGTGGAGGACTTCGCGGCGGCCGAGGCTCAGCTGCGCGCGGACATACTTGCTGGTGGGGGGGTCATTGCCAATTCGCCGCCGGGGAGCCCGCCTTTGCCGTTGTGGGATGGTTAGTTGGGGAAAGGTTCGGTTTTGATAGATAATAATTTTAATCCTCTTTTTCCGATTCTTCTTGTTAATTGATGTCCCTTGCTTGATCTCTGTTGATCTCTTTGGCTCGACTTTGGTTTCTCAACGCAGTTTTGGAACTTCTCGAGTGTCTTCTAGAGAGAGAGGGGTGTCTTCCGTTGTTGAGTTTTAAAGCCTGCCTAATCTGATTTGTTCGTGTTTATTTTATTCTATTATTGTCGTCCAGAAACCCTCAGCCCTACGGAGTACCAAGACTTGTCCCCCTGCAATGTTTCAACGGTTCGGCAGTTTTACCTCGTGGAGCGACAGGGGCTTGAGGGAGAAAAAGTGGTACCCCACCACTCCATCCCTGCTGCTGATTTTCTTTGGCTCAACGTCAAGCCTTTCTTTCCAGCGCCCTGGGATGCGCTTGTTGCTTTCGCTGTTTCAAGCTCACGTGCACCACCTCACATCCCAGCCCTCCCCAACGCCAATTCTCCGCTTGAACTTGGACAGCGATAACCCGTTTTAAATTAGCAGGGGAAACAGAATGCAATAGCACGGCAGTGTTGTATTCCTTCAATTGCCCGAGTCGCCCATCTCCCGGTTCTGCGCTGCATCCTCGGCAGCAGCCGCGCGGGACAGACTCAACAACACGGCACTCACCTGCTACTTTATTTGAGTACTTGGGGAGCTGAGCTGAGTGGGAAATTGGGGTGCTGCCCCCCACCCTTTGAGAAGTCTCCCTTGTCGCCGGTGGTTGTTCGAAGTTCGAGCAGTCAATCAATCAATCAATCGGCTCGACTCGTCAGACTACAACGTACAGAACGGGGCCGTCCGGTGCAGCTGGGGAGACTCGAGGGTTGTTAGTTGAGGTTGAGGGCTGCGGATCAAGGATCGCCTGATTAGTGTGTGCGTGTGTGCGTGCAACGACCATGTTGTGTTCCACGATGTCGGCTTCTGCCGCATTGAAGCGTGGGGTTGCTTCGGTTGGCTTTGGGAAGACGGGCTCGCAAGGTGGGATGACCAGGGGAGGGTGTGGAGGTCTTAATGCTGGGGGTACGAGGTATCTGGCCAGCGGGAGGCAGTGGCAGCAGGCTGGGAATGTTCTGTATAGCCCGGTATCGTCAGGACATTTTGGGAAGGAAGGTGGTCTGGGACCCGCCATGGGAGTCTGCCTTCACGCCCAGGTGAGGTGGTTCGTTGTGTCGAGCAGGTGGAGGCGCGATAGCCAGAAAGCCACAGGAAGCGAGAAGCCTGAAACAGGAATGGCAGGGGGAAGCAGGTATGGAATCTACATCTTCCCTTCCGTGTGCTGGCTGCTAGGTCATGGCGTGGCCGATCTTAGAATACTCTGCCCCTTTCCTATCTCATACCATCCATCACATCTACCACCACCAATGTCCCATCCATCCCGTTTCCCATTGCTAACGTCCAACAGTCCTACTCCCGCGCCACCCAAGCAGGGTCCTGCCTCTGCCCTCCGCAAGATTCTGCCCAAAACAAACCTACGCCACGAGAATATCTACACCATCCCCAATATCCTGACCGCCTCCCGCCTCATCGCTGCGCCCTTTATCGGGTACTGCATCCTACACGACTACCATGCCACCGCTCTGGGCCTGTTTGCATACGCCGGCATCACCGACGCGCTCGACGGCTGGATCGCCCGCCGCTGGAACCTCGGGACGGTCGTGGGCACCGTGATCGACCCCATGGCCGACAAGACGCTCATGACGGTGCTCACTGTGGCCCTGGCCGTGAAGGGGGCGCTGCCAGGTACAGTTGTGCTTTTTTTTCTGAACCCCTTCTTTTCCTCTATTCTCCTTCCTATTTACTCCCCCACATACTCCTGGCCATTGCTCACCAAGCCACCCAGTCTGGCTCGCCGTCATCATCCTCGGCCGGGACGTCGCCCTAGCCATCTCGGCCATCTACTACCGCTGGATCTCGCTGCCACCCCCCAAAACCTTTGCGCGGTACTGGGACTTCTCCCTGCCCTCGGCCGAGGTGCACCCGACCCAGATTAGCAAGTACAACACGGTGCTGCAGCTGGGGCTGGTGGGCCTGACGACACTCGCGCCCGTGATCCCGGCGGTGGATATGAGCAGCATGTTGGGCATTATGCAGTGAGTATCCGCCCCCCCCCCTCTGTTGGTTTGTTGTAGTGTGCCGGCCGGTCTTGATTGTTAACTAATTCTCACCAAAGCTATGTCGTGGCCACGACTACTGTCTGGAGCGGTGCCAGCTACATCTACAGCAAGGACGCGGTCAAGATCTTGACGCCGCAGCAGGCGGAGGAGAAGAAAGCGGAGCAGGAGAAACAGGACTCCAGGTGAAGCACCAGGGCCAGCGCTCTCCATGCTCCAGTGGCCCCTCCCCAGCTTGGGGCAACCTTCCATTGGCGGCCTGTTCAAGTGGCAGCCGTACTGATAGGTTTTCCCCTCGAGCTGCGTGTTTTGGATCCTATGGTCCCCAAATGTAAATTTACATCAACAGCGCGGCGTGGCGCGGCGTGGCGGATAGCATTTTGTTGTAACTCGTTTCCTCATTACCCACCTATGTAACCAGCAACCCCAAAGTATCTAATTTACTCCCGAACACCAATCCTTCAACCGTCCCATACGTGTTTGGTCGTCATCTACTAGTTATACAAATCTAGGTGATACACTCCCCTTTAACCAAATTCAACATACAATGCCCAGATAAACACAAGAATCACAACCCCTCCGCCCGACTCTTCGCATCCAACGCTTCCAGATCCTCCACCCCCGCCACATCCAACCCCTCCACCATCCCCACCCCCCTCTCCCTCCCCTTATCCCCCCTCCTCACCGCCGCCAACAATTTCACCAACCCCGCCGGCGTCACCCCCTCAATCCGCCTCGCCTGCGCCAGCGTCTCCGGCCGCACCCTCGACAGCACGTCCCGCTCGACAATCGACAGGCCCTGCACGGTCTCGTAATCCAGATCCCCCGGCAGGCCCAGGGCCTCGTCGCGGTGCAGGCGCGCGGCCTCGGCGGCCTGGGCGCGCACGTACGGCTCGTAGACGACGTCGACGGCGACGCGGGCGCGGACGCGGGGTGGGTATTGTTGTTGATGCTCCTCGGTCAGCCCCGGCAGGCGCGCGTGGATGATGTGCTCGGCGGTGATCCCCCGCAGGCGGATGACCTCGTGCCCGTCGCGCTTGCGGTCGGTTTTGGCGCTGCTGACGCCGGGGATGCTGGTTAGGGCGGGGGAGATGGGGATGCCTGCTTGGTGCCACTCGGCTGGGGTGAGGTTCATGTTGCGCAGGAGGTTCTTGAAGTCGGCGGCGAGCTGGACGTCGTTGCGGAAGTGCGCCCAGCGCGCGTCCGAGACCACGCCCCATTCTCGGCCGTAGGGCGTCAGGCGGGTGTCGGCGTTGTCGGAGCGTGTGCTGAGGCGGAACTCGGACCGCGATGTGAACATGCGGTAGGGTTCTGACACGCCCTTGGTGATCAGGTCGTCGATCATGATGCCGATGTAGGCGTCGGAGCGGGAGAGCGTGACGGGTGGAAGGCCCTGCGCGGCGCGCCCCGCGTTGATCCCCGCTACGATCCCCTGACCCGCGGCTTCTTCGTAGCCCGTCGTGCCGTTGATCTGGCCGGCTAGGAAGAGGCCCCGGATGGCCTTGGTCTCGAGCGACCGCTTGAGGCTGCGCGGGTCGACGTAGTCGTACTCGACGCCGTAGCCCGGCTGCAGCATGACCGAGTCCTCGAGGCCGCGGATGGTGCGCAGGAGCTGTTTCTGCGCCTCGGCGGGGACCGTCATGCTCAGCCCGTTGGGGTAGATGACATCGCTGTCAAAGCCTTCGGGCTCGAGCCAAACGATGTGCCGTGGGCGTTCGCCGAAGCGGATGACTTTGGATTCGAGGGAGGGGCAGTACCGCGGGCCCTTGACCGTTTCGCGGATGTGGATCGTCTTGTCGAGGTTCGCTCGCACGACATCGTGGGTGGCCTCGTTGGTGTAGGTAAGGTGGCAGAGGAGCTGATCGTTACCAACGGCAACTGTATCGTTAAGGTAGCTGAAGGGCATGGGTGGGTCGTCGCCGGGCTGTTCGTCGAGTATGCCCCAATTAATGCTGTTCTTAGCGATCCGCGGCGGCGTGCCCGTCTTGAGCCGGCCAAGCTGGAATCCCGCATCCCGCAACGACTTGCTCAGGCCAAAGGTGGCCTGCTCGCCCATCCGCCCGGACGGATATACGTCCATGCCGATATGGATTTCACCGCCGAGGAAGGTCCCTGTCGTAATGATGACCTGGGTCGTCGGCAGTACCTCGCCCGACTCGAGACGCACGCCCGTGATCTTGCCCTTTGCGCCGTCGGCGTCGGCGTCGCCGTGGTTGTCGGCAACGACGATATCGGAAACCCTGCCTAAGACGATGGACAGGTTCGGGTAAGTCTCGAGTTCTTCGCGCATGTGCTTCTGGTACAGGACCCGGTCGATCTGAGCGCGGGGCCCCCAGACGGCCGCTCCCTTCGTTTTGTTCAAAATCTTGAACTGCACCCCCGCCTTATCAATGATGCGCCCCGCCAGCCCATCCAGAGCATCAATCTCGCGAATAATGGTGCCCTTGCCAATGCCTCCGAAACTCGGATTGCACGAACAGACGCCGAGGTTGTCGATCTCGGGGGTGATGAGGGCGGTGCGGGCGCCCGCGCGGGCCGCTGCGGCGCATGCTTCGGAGCCGGCATGGCCACCGCCAATAACAATGACATCGAACGGCCTAGAATAGACAAGTTCAGGTCAGCAGTGGCGCAAGCAGTGTGGGCTCGTATGTGTGCTGTGTGTAAACCTACCTCGCGTCGGAACTAACGGTCGCAAAGGTTCGCCTTTTGATGATGGCTATGTTACGGCAAACGGGCTTCCGAAGTGGCCTGCCCAGACCCCTGGGAAGCCATAGCCTCAACATGACGTCCAGAGTTGACCCAGCTGGGATGTGGTGATATTGGTGGGATGGTGTCGCCGAGAACAGAAAATCAATCGACCGATAAGCGATAAGGGGCCAGATTGCGGTGCCGGGTGTCTTGGCGTTAATGAGCTTGAGTTTGGCGATGCGCAGCACACTCAATCAACTAGGCCATGAAACCAACGATATGTTCCGAGAAGTGCTCGATAGAAGCCATGTAAAAATAAATAGATAGATAAAAAATAAATCAAGTGAGCACCCAGTATTCAATGAGACACACAAGCAAAGCCATTGGTATAGTACTTGAGATAGTAAAAATACAGCATGTCCCCGACACCGAAAACCCCAATCATAACCCGCATCTAGTTTGATACAGCTCTAGAGAGGAGAGAACGCATCGTTACAATTTGTGTCGACGTCATTAACGACTCAACCGTAAATGCGACGCTTCCACTCGTCATTTACTCCGGCCGGCCGAGGCCGCGGCCATGGCCGTGGCTCTCGACCTCGCCCTCAACCTCGCCAGCCGCGCGGTTGGGGTCGTAGGGACGGCGCAAAACCTCGAGATTGCCTAGAATAATCAGCATGCTTGCCATTTTCATTCACGTCACGGTGCAACATACGCTGTACGATATTCAGCGATTGGCGGGCCTTGCCCTCGCCGTCTACATAGCTGCTCATGCTCGCATCACCTTCAACCATGACCATCGTCCTGTTCTCCTTGTTAGTGAACCCGTACCGTAAAGCATGCGGACCTGCAGATAAAACAAAAAGACCTACCCCTTAGGCAGCCCCTGGTAAAAGTCCCGGCGCGGGCCCTCGCCGACAAAGCAGCTCACGTTGAACCAGCTAGTGGTGCGTTTGTCGCCATAGCCCGAGTTGCTGGCGACAGAGTAGCGCAGGTAGTCGCGGCCGGAGCTCGAGGCGCGCAGCTCGGGGGTGTCGGCCAGGTTGCCGACGACGGTGATGCGGGCGATGGGGCGCGAGGCCGTCGAGCTGAAGGTGCGCGAGGCGGCCGAGGGCCGGGCAACGGCGCGGGATGCGGTGCGGAGGAAGGCCGACATTTTGACTGATCTTGTTTTTCTTTTTTCTTCGATAGTTCAAAAAGTGCAGGGATGGAATGGACCCGTTTGTCGGGGGTCTGGGGGTGTTGTTCGGATTTCGATGTGGCTGGCTGTGTGGGTTTCGGGGACGGGGTCAAAATGTCGAATTGCGATGCGCCAGCTCCAGTCGCGTTTGATTGCTTGACACGCGAACCACTAAATTCATCTCGTGGCTGGTGCTAGAGCTTCTGCCACTCGGGGTGGGTCCCGCCACATATCAATATCTTATCTTATCAATTCCTTATCTTATCAACCATAACCTGACGCCTTAAATTGCTCGGCCAACCCTCGAGTTTGAGAGTTCTCAAACAGGTCTCAGGTCTCAGGTCTCAGATTGTGGCTGACTTCATCCCGTCTCCGAACCCACAACTTTTCCCAATTCGTATTAACGTCTTGGTTAACGTAACGGCTTAACGGAACTACCCTTCCGTAGAAGCGTTGAGGTTCTTTTTCGGAATGTACATACACAGTAACCTAACCTTCCGCCATCCGTTTTTCTGCCCTGCAAAAAACATGCCGGGATGTCAATCGATTCACAGCCGCGACGCGGCCAGTTCGACCAGTTTACCGCCGGATATCGTGTTGGAACTCTTCGATTGACCAATGGCTCAATGAGTTGTTGCTGCGGTTGGTGATGGGTCATGGCACACCGACTCTCCCAGCATGAACTGCTGCAGCGGAAACACAGAACCCCGGGACTGCAGAAGCGCAGAAGCGCAGAAGCGCGCACACGCGCGGAAAGGTTGGTTGTGTCTGAGACACCAACAGTTAGGTACAACCAACGTACAGAATTACTTTGTCACAGACGAAACGACGAGGTGGAAATACCAGATGTCATGTATCATACCAAAACGGCAGCAGTGTGATAGCAGGGCTGTGGGATATGGAAAAGCCTCAACTCACGGGACCGACCGAACCAAATTGCACTCAGTCTCGGACACGATTCATCACTTCTCGGCGTCGAACTCGTCAAATATCAATCTTTGGTGACGGGCTCGAACCCCTGAAGTCGGGGCTGTTCGCGGTCAGGAGCGGCTGGTATTCTTTGTTGACCTGCGCGGCTTCAAACCTCTGCCGCCGCCGAGCATTGCCTATTTTGGGGTTGAATAGAGCTTCAATAAGCCTATTCAGCGCTTGTCACCAGAAAACTTCCCGCAACACCATATCACAGTGGGGTATCGGGGTCGTCTGTCTCAATGTGTCAATGAACAGCTTGTCGTCAATAAGCCAATAGAGCAATAGAGCAATAGCTATGGAGGAGCTCACCCTGCCGCCCCCTGGCGCATCGCTCGCTGCTGTGTTTCTTTATGTTGCCCATCTCTCGCCGCCGTTAGAATCTCTGCTTCTCTTTTGCGTGCCTCTTTTCTTCTTCAGAACCAGCTTCGACTCTATCTTGGGTCCTCCTTCGTAAAATCAGCGAAACCAGTCTGTCCCTGAAGTTCAAGAACAGGGAAACAGACATCTTTTCTAGCCCCTTCTTCTCTTCTCCGCGCTGTCAGGCTCCTCTAGCCTCGATTTACACTTCGCCACCATGGCCTCGACAAACACCACACTGCCTCCCGACAGGTTTGCCCAGTTCGGCTTCACAACAACCCCTGACGAACGTATTGGGCCCGGTGCCCCCTACACGTCTCCATCCCTCCAAGTCAACCTCTTCTTCAGGGTCTTCCTCGGTCTCGTCTCCCTCTTTGTCACATGGGTACCCGCTCGCCTTCTCTGGCGGAATGGGGAGTTTGCCGGCGCTGTCATCTGCATCATGCTCCTGGTCCTCAACCTTATAACCGTCATCAACGCCTTGATATGGCGCGATGACAACGTCCAGACGTGGTGGGCGGGCCAGGGGTGGTGTGACATTATGACTTACACCTACTTCGCTATGCATACAGCCTTCAACATCTGCATGTTCGAGATTATGCGCGGCCTAGCCTCCAAAATCTCCCTCAGCCGCGCCGACAAGCCGACGCGCAGCGAGAGGCGCCGACAGCGAATCGTCTCGGCACTGGTCATCTTCACCGTCCCCGTCATCCAGGTCATCCTCACCTACTTTACCACCTTTGGCCGATACAACGTCTCCACTCTGATCGGATGCAGTGCCGTCTACTACCCCAACTGGCTCTACCTGGTCTTCTACATCCTCCCCACCCCGGTCTTCGCCGTCGGCGCAGCTTACATGGCAGGTAAGTCATCACAACACAGCCCCTCTGAGATTAATATCCACTCACCCGTGTCCCAGCTCTCACCTTCTACCGCTATCGAAAGATCGACAAGGTCACCAGGGAAGTCGCCCGGTCCAAGGACGGCGTTGCCGCGGCGAGGCAGGATCGGGTTAGGAAGAAGCTCTACTTCATGACGCTGGTCTGCATCATCGTGGTGCTGCCGCTTATCATGGTCCTGCTGTTCTTGAACATCATCGAAGGTGCCCCCTGGGACCTACCTTACGACTTCGACACCCTCCACTTCGGCCCGGACCCTTTTAACGTCTACTTTATCTCCTTCACCACCTCGGATATGATGAGCTTTTCTGCCATGAACATCGTCTACATTGGCGAGATTGCCGGCATTGCCGTCTTCATCCCCTTTGGCACCACCCCCGAGGCCCTGAACATGTACCGCGGACTGCTTCTAGCCGCTGGGCTAGGTTACGTCTTCCCTAAACTGAAGGAAGAGTATGTGCCCCGCGCGAAACGCGGTGGTTCCTCGTTCAGCTGGGGCTCGCTAGCTGGCCCCTTGCGTGGTATGAGCCTACTCGGGACTAGGTATGTTTTCTACATCTCCATGCAACGGGCTTCTCAAACTAATTCGCACCTCAGCTCATCGTCCACCCACAAGGACTCACTCCTTCCCACCGCCGAGCAGATTTCAATAACTAGCCGCGTCGACAGGGCACGCTCGTCCTCTCTGAACCAAAACCAACACGAGGATCTCACCATGAGCGGCGGCATCGACTCCCTTTCGTACCCCGAAAAGACTGTGTCGTCTTCCACCGCCAACCACAACCCCTGGCCCGACCTTTCCGTTAGCGAGATCGACGCCGCGACAGCCCAGATCGAAGCCGGCCCTCTTCCTCCTGCTCAAAACCCCTACAACATCCTGCCCACCCCGTTCAACAAACCACTCCCAAAGTTCCCCTCCCTCCACATCCCTACCACGCAAACACATAAAACGGAACAACAACAACACCAACCATCAACCTTCCTAACTCTCCTCCCAACCCCTTCCCCAAAGACCTCCCTCCGTGGAAACCAATTCCAATCCCAGCCGCACAGCGCACCACCACCGACAACATCACCCTTACCATCAGCAACACCAACCCCCAAATCAACCAACCCATACCGCAACCACCAAACCACCCCCTGGGCAACAACAACACCCCCAACCACAACCCCTTCTCCCAACATCACCACCACCCCACACAGCATCACCACCACCCCCCACGCCGGCATAACCCCCCACCCGCACATCGGCGTCGCCACCCGCGTCTGGGCCACCAACAACCCCAACAACCCCAACACCACCACCGACGCCGACACCCCCGAGACCAACGCCTACTGGAAGGCCCGTTTGCGCGAGCGCGCATGCACTACTACTATCTCCACGGAGGGGGTGGTGCGGGTGGAGACGAGTATTGCACGGCGGTCGGTGGAGGTGGATTTGGAGAGGGCTGCTGCTGCTGCTGCTGGGCTTGGTGAGAAGGAGATGGGGATGGGGAGGCGGGTCTCGAATGCTGCGAGCTAGGCGCTTGGGGTTGAGAGGGCTTTGGGGGGGGTGGAGGGTTGGTGGGTGAGAGGGGGAATGAATGGAGGGCGAGATTGAATAACGGGAGTGGGTGGATGGTTTCAAGTGGTACACTTGCTGGATGCTGGTATTTTTGGTTTGGTTGCAGTTCTATTCAACAGTTCTTCTTGGAGGTGACAGTTTTTGGGAGGGGATGCCAGGTTTGTGGGGGGTATTGGGGGGAGAGGGATGTGTAATGTAGGAAAGGCAAGTGCCACATATTTATTCCTTTTCTTTACTTTTGTCAATATCCAGGTCCCTGAAGATTGGACTGAGCCAAAGGCTCCCGGGATGGTTGGGGGATATACCCAGAATGCAAGACAAACTTAACAATGCCGCTTTACATACACTCACTCTCCTCCCGTTGCCGGTGTTCAACCCATATCAAGGATCATTAAACACACATATTTACCTCACATATGGATAATTGCTATCGACGGGCCACTTTTACTTGTTTACGACGGAGATGTGCGTAAGGCCAAGACAACCTCAACGGCAAGCAATTGCAAAACGCCAGAATATATTGAGTATCCAACGAAACAAGTATAACAGCCCACCCCATCCGCGATTTGCAGACGGGAGACGGGCAGCTCACTGCAGCGTATATAGGAGGAATATGGGTATAACCGCACCCTGTATGCGTTCCATGCTCTCATCCCTTCTGAACAATCTCCCACCACCCACCTCTGTCATAGGAACACCACCACCCCCATTCTATCCCGGACAGCAAGAGAGAACAATGCGAAAACAATGCAGTCGGTATCATATCTTCTGGTCTCATCTTATCAACTCTCATGCAGGGGCATCAATCAACAACAAAAGGGAGGGGAAAAAAAAGGAAAACAAAGGAAATAAGAAAAGAAACCAGACGCCACCAATGATGATGCAGCCATATCCATACCAAAACCCGGCCAACCAAAAAAATAGACCGAAGAGACGCTTATCCCTTGAAAGACGAGATGAAAAATGAGAAGAAGAAAGAAAAGATCAAAGGGAAGCAACCCCCTCCCCCGCCTCCCCCGTCCTTTCCACCATACCCCGCGCTGTGTCGTACTTGACCATACCTCCTGATGCAGGTTTCGCTTCCCTCTCTCTCTCTCTCAGTGACCACCCTCCCCTACCCACGACGATGGAATACCCTCATCCCCCATTCAAGCAACGTCTCCTTCCTCATCACAATCTGACCCAAACTCCACCATCCCCCACTACCCACTATCCCAAAATGCCTCCCAACGCAACAACCCCCTCCCCACAAGCACACAGTCTCCCTCTCACCATGGAAACACACCCCACCCCCAACCACCACAACCGCCTACTCCATCTGACACCACGGGTGCGCCAAGACCTGATCGATATTATACCGCTGCTCGACATTGCGATCAAGCATCTTGCGAATGAGATCAATGCTCTCGTCACTGATGGTGTAGGGGATGCGCAGGTCGCGGTCCATGATCTCGTCGATGCTGTAGAAGGGGTTCTCCTTGTAGATGATGGTGTACAGCAGGATGCCGAGGGCCCAGACGTCCTGCTCCTTGCCGCCGTAGGGCCGGCCCGCGAGGACTTCGGGGGCTGCGTAATCTGTTGCGGGGTGCATGTTAGTGCTTGTTGGTTGTGTGGTACCCGGGGAGTGGGGGCGGAGGGGGGCTTACCGATGGTGCCTACGAAGACGTCAAAGGGGCCGCTCTTGATGTACGCGGCGCTCCCAAAATCGATTAGTTTGATGCGGCCCTCGCCGTCCAGAATGACGTTCTCGTCCTTGATGTCGCGGTGCACCACCTGTGCCTTGGTGTGGAGGTGGTGGATGGCGCGGGCGACCTGGACGAAGATGCTGCGGCTCTCCTGCTCATCCATGTTCGTGCGCAGCTCGATGTAGTCGAACAGGTCCATGCCGGGGAGGCCGTGGGGCGCCATCTCAATGTAATAGTTGACCTCGTCCTCGAAGAAGTCGTCCATCTCCACGATGTTGGGGTGCTTCAGCTCTCCCCGTCGAAGGTAGTCGAGCACGTGAATCTCAAGCGGGACAGTTCCCAGTCTACGGTCGCGTGTCCACGTGTCGACAAGGATGCGTCGCTTGGTGACGTACTTGAGTACGCACTTCTTGCCGGTGTTGCGGTATCTAGCCAGTTTGACCTGCCCATATGCGCCCTGACCCATCTCTTCGAGAATGGTGAAGTCATCGATCGACTTCTTTTGTGCTGGCTCTGCCGACTTGGACGAGCTGGCTTGCTCCTCCTGGGATTCGGAAGCCCGCTGCGAACCGGTCAACTTGGCCGCGGCAGTCATGGCGGCCTCCTTCAACTGCCGTGCCAACGACGGAGATTTTGCCTCCTCTTTCTGTGAGTCGTCCGAATCAGATTGCATCTCAAGTGGCGTGTGGGCCGGTGTCTGGCCGGGCGATGGTTGGTGCAGCGGGGTTGCGGTACCAGAAACCAAGGGTGATGACACTCCCATGTTTGTCCGGGAGGCATGGAGGTGCCGTGAGTAAGTAATCCAGAGAGCGTACACCATTTCTGTTTGGGCCAGGACAAACTTGTCGCTCGCTTCACCCGTTGGTGACTCATCATCATTGTTCTCCAGCAAAGCCTCGTTGTTCGTCGCAACTTGCTTTTCACTCTTTACGACCCGCATTTGGATGTCGATTCGGAGTTGAGACCCATCCCGGTGGCGAGCCGGAAGACTATCAGGGCGAAGGAACCCCGCAGCAGCATCTGGTTGTCCCTCCTCGAGTGCCAAAAACGCCGATGCCTTTCGGAACGAATGCTCGGGAATGATAATACCATCGACGAGATGGACGCCGTCTCGCTCGGTGAGGACGCGCAGTATCTTGTCAAAATTCGGCACGAGTTGGTTGATCGAGATCCCGTCCGGCTTCTCGTAACCAAAGAGCGCGCCGCAGAACACAGAGTTGGAGCTCTTGATTGTGAGTTCGTGCGGGCAGACCACGACAATGCCGGCAATGTGCGGGAAGCTCGACACGCGCAGTTGGGTAGTCCCCTTGACTTGTTCCACCGTCGCCGGGATGTTGACCCGGTCGCAGTTACGACATGTGTAATACTTCCTCCTCGCGATCTCGCGGTAGTCGATCTCGCCGAAGCGGGGGTCGATGTCTTGCCTAGGGACTCGGGGTATCAACAACCCAATATCTTGGCCTGGTTGTAAGCTCTCGTTTCCCCAGATGGTACCCAGAGCGCCGGAGAGCTTGAGGACTGTGCCGTCCTCACCGACGTCGATGTATGAGACATCCTCGTGGATCTCTTCCAACACCCAGATCAACCCCACCCGCTTCTCAATGACCCAAAAGCTAGCAGAGCCGGTCGCACCATTGCGTTTCTAAACAGAATGTTAGTTAGTCTGAGTTGCATCACTGAATTGGTTCTTACTCACTTGAATCGGGACAACGTCACCGCAGAGCAATACACCCCTGGATTTGTTGCTTTGGCGGTGAGCTTGCCCCGGTTTGGGGGGCTTCGGATCACCACTGTGAATGGTGGCTGGTCGTCTCGCAGCCTTGGGTGTCTGCGATCTCGAATTTGGTTTGCTGAGAAGCTTCGCCGTGATCCCACCGGCGCGTGCGCCAAAGAGACTGGACGTTTGTACGGCGGGCACCGGCTGAGCGATCTCGCTCTCGGAACCATCTCCGATATCCTCGTGGTTGTCCTTCTGCAACTTCCCAACCAGCCATGCCCTCCTCTCTTCTTGGACTACCTCCAATATGCCCATTTTTCTAACCTCGGCGGCAGTGACGCCGAACAACAAGCAAGCAAGGTCGTTGGCTGAAAGGATGGTCCATGGCGGTTTCGATTCGGTCGTAAAGATTGCCTGGGCGGCAGGTACCCACCTTGTCGGGTGACTGTGCACGGTAGGGCCTGCGCCGGCTGGCGGGTGTACCGCAGGACCAAAGGGCTGTGATGGCCGGTGCTGTGGTTGCGATTGCGGCTCAGTGGCGTGGAACGGCTGCGCCATGACGTCCATGAGCTTCTGTTGCACCGATACTTGCACGGTGTCTGTGTCGGTCATGGTACGCTTTAGAATGCTAGGGCGTCTCGACGGTGGTGGTGATGTCTTGGCCGTGGTACCACTCGCGCCGCTCTCATTCGTTGGCGTCCTCGATGAGCTCTCCGACCCCGTATTCTCGCCGGACGGGGGGTGCGGCGGCGAGTCAGGAGCTGCAACCGAGGCGTCATGTCGAGAAACCGCCACCTCGCTAATCATGGGCGGGGGTGCCGCGGCGGTCGGAGACGTGAGGGGGGTCTTATCGATGGGTTCGGGGCTCGAGGTCCTCGGAGCGAAGCCTCTGTCGAATACGTTTGCATTTGATGTCGTTGCTGGCCCGGTTAATGGCCCGGTAAGAATACTGGGGTCTCCGTTGGGAAGATTCCCGGCGCCGACCAGATGTGCCTTTGCCAAAAGATCCAGCATATTTTGGGTTTCCACGTCCCCCGTCACCCGTGCTTGAGCGCTCGCTATCCCGGCGTTTGACGAGGCTGACCATGCCATCCTGTCTCTCATAAATTCCATGGATCGCTTCAGGACGTTCTGACGGTTGTGTATCAAGTCTTCGGATTGGTGTGCGAACGAGAACGAATGGAGTGATTCGGACGGAAAACGTGAGAGGTCTTCAGTAAAGGTGGGAGAGGTCGGGTAGGGCGACAGTGGGGCCGAATGGTCTAGAAACATGCTGGCCGATGTTGACCGGGACAAGTCGCTAAGTGACGGGTTCCTACTCGATAATGACGGCATAGTGGGTGTCCTCATAGCATTAGGTTGTTGGCGGATTCGTCTGAGCCCGGACATGCCCAAGCCGTGGTCATGGTCGGTGATGAGAGAGCTCCTACGCCACACGACTTCGGTCAGTAACCAGCCATGAATTAGTGCGGGACTGAACCTTATTTTGACCGAGTCAAAGCAACAGCCCCCGTCCCGCAAACGACCGGCACCCTTCTTGCTTTTCCGGAGCTGTACCTTGACATGGCGTCGTACTCGGCCGCCGAAGCGCCGGCATCGAACGAGAAGCGGATGCGAGCCTTTTCAGAGTTGTCGCCTACGGTCCCAAGATTTCCGGTGCTCCTGTTTTTGGGTATTTGCAGAGCCGGTGAGAGCCTCTGGCGGTCGCGGGCCTCGGCGCCGTGACGCGTGGTGGTGTCTTCGCCTGTCACGAGCGCAGCGCACGCCTCGGTGTCAGCACAGGCCCAGCGTACTTGGACTCGGGGCAACTTTTGCTTTCTGCCCGCTGGGCGGTGCTGAGCAGGCGGCGGCGCAAGGCTTCTGACTCACCATTGTCTGAGTTTCCGCCGCATATACCGAGCATAATTGAGGTGAGCAATGTACGTGCAGATCTATAGGAGAAAAAACAAAGGCAACGATTGGCAATTTCCTCGCAGCGAGGGGAGGAAATCCGTAGCCAGATGGCGACCGAGTTATCGATGGAGAAATCGGTTGGTGGGGTTCAGGCTGCGTCGCCTTGTGAGGACGGGACCAAGCCACGGCGCAACGCCGGATTTAAAGGGGCCGTGTCAGGCCGTCCTTGGTCTCAACTCGGCCTGTGTGTGGCCTTTGTACCTACGAAGTACCTTGGGTACCTCGAACCGCCACTCTGATGGGTAACAAAAAAAAAGTAGCAGCGCTGGTAGGCTGGCTTGGCTTGGGGACAGCAAAAATGAAGCAAGGCCGTTCATCCGATCGAGAATGGAGAAGAAAATGGTATCGATCAACACTTGCCTCTTGGAATGCAGTGTCGCGGAATATCAGCGGCAGGAACGGCTCGCAAATTCTAAAAAATTAGAATTCCTCACAGGGCTAGCTAGCGAACCACGGACCCCCGCAGACGGCGATGCACAGCATCCGGCACGCGGGCATGAAGATGTGGACTTGTCTTTTTATTTTCTCTCCCTTGGTTGCAGCGAAGGAGACGCTGTGCCGCCACTGTTAAAGACCCCCGCAGACCACTCAAGAAACCTCATGCAGCACGTGTAATTCTGTCGATTTCGAGGCAAACCCAAGCCAAGAAGATGCGGGCTGGGCTGCCCGGATTAATGTGTGATATCCTCCATCCAGGTGCCAACCGAGGGTATCGGATTCGTTGCGGGTTGGTCCAGATATCCATCCAGTCCACCAGCCAGTCCCCCATCCTTATCCTTGGAGTGACGGAGGAGTGACTTTGGTCGCATGGGGTAGCACTGTGTCTGTACAGTGTCGGCTCTTGAGGCCTGAGACAAATGCCGGGACGTCATCGTTACCACCCACTCAAGAATGACACCGGGAAATGCGCATTCTGACACCAGTTTCGATTTTCCATGCTGGGAGCCTCAGAATAAGCGAGGGCTGGGCTTCTCCCCTGGTTGTCAGCGGACGATGGTTCCGGCCGCCAGCACGGGGACGACAGGCACAAGCACAGTTCAAATATGGAGATGCGCACGGTTACCCTGCAGATTCCCTTGTTCTTCAGGAACACCTCGAATCCAAGTTCGAAGGATGGTACCTTGCCTTACCTTAATCAAAGCTATTGTACTTTTTGGCGATTTTATTTCTAATGAACTCGGCCCCCTTCATGTATCATCACTTGGTACAGTTTGACTTCTATCTCAACAACAAGTACACTTGGACTACTCACACCGCTGGCTGGATTTGAGGTCATGTCATTTGGCTGCCAGCAACGGCGGCCCACAACCCACGCTCATCCCGAAACAGAGTACATACGAGGTCATCGTACATCATGTTCCGCATCTTGGTCGACGATCGTTGCCCTAGTTCGGAATTTGATTTTAAGATGTCTTGGTAATTCAGAGACATGTCAGGCTTTCAGCTCTTTGCAATGCGTTCTAACAAGCCCAGTCTATACTACATCTGGTTCCTTCGCCGTGAGGCAAAAACAATGTGAGAAAAAAAATGAAGTTGCGGGGTTTGATGACCTGCACCCCACGCCCACGCCTGCCTTTTCTGCCTCTTTTCAGATTATGTGTGGTAATTGTCACCAGGTCACCCAAGCTTCATTGCCTTCATTGCCAGGCGACACCAAAATTGGCGGTTGCTGTGACACAGTCAGCTGCTTCGCATCCACATGCCCGAAAACTTCAACACCCTCGATGTCCATGTGTATGTATATGCGTACTTGCTAAGACAGGGACACAGGCAGGCCGAGGAGACAGCCTGTACGAAGTGCATCATCAACAACTTGGTTTTTTTAGTGACATTTGATTCATCCTAACCAACCCGGAACATGCCCTCAAGTGTGTTGGTTCACGTGAGCCATGTTAGCCGTTACTTTGGTTCCGAGAAGCCGGGATTCCCAACCAGGTTGAACACTCCCCGACCTCTGGGTCAGGCCAAGATAGGTAGGTAGTTGAGCCCAGCATTCATGAACTATTGGGCTCTTTTGACAACCCAATCCCGAGTACCAACAATGACGCCCTGGCAACCCTGTCAGGGTGCTCACTCAGCCAGCTGCGGGAAGCGCTTGTATGTACGTGCATAGGAGGGGAGTCGCCTCGTCATATGAACCAAGGTGAGAGATTATTCAAAAGTTTAGATATTCGGTCTTGACCTAGCAGAGCAGTACGAGCTAGAGTGGTTGTCGTCCTATGGAGGTGTACCGGGGTTTAGGGCGATGCTTGGAGAGTACCTACCTACCTAGGTACCAATTTCCTGAAACTCGAGTTTGCATCCTAACGATACCCCGACCAGACCATGAGCTGGTAGCTCTCATACGTGTCTGGCAGTGTGTGATAACGGCCTCCCTGGACCCGCCTCCGGATAGCCTCCGCCTCGGCGTGCAACTTTTCTGCCTCTTCAAAGTCTCCCCGTTGCCTGTGTGCGTCAGCGAGAAGCCTTAGTGCTCGGGCGACGTCACCATGGTCGCCTTTTCCGTTCGCGTTGGTCTCGCTGATAACCCTGGCCGCCTCCAGCTCGAGTCTTGCTCCGTCCTCCTAGTTAGCGTGAACACGGGAGAGGCGCGGTTGGTGTAACAGAGGGTACAGACATTGCCTGGTCCGCCTTTCCACTCGCCATCGCAATGAGGCCAAGCTTCATTCTGGTGGCCGACACGATGGCGTGCGTTGCATTCTCCCGAGTCTGGATCTCCAGGCACTGCTGCAATAAGGCCTTTGCCTCCTCGTACTTGCCTTCCTGGAGGCGGAGGTCACCGAGAAGATAACAGTACCTAAATCATGCACGACGTTAGTGACGGAGCCACAGATGATGCTGCCCCTTAATACACTCCGCAGATATCCTAGCCCTTTTTGACACCTGGACCGACACCAGAACTGTGTCGGTAAAAGCATGTGTCGCTCACCTTCCCACGAAGTGCGTTCCTCTCCCGTACGTTTCCTCTGAGTAGTGCCTCCCAATCTCATAGAGCCGTTCCGCCTCAGCATAATCCCCAAGCACTGCATAGGCCTTTCCCATATTGAGATATCTAACGTGCAGGACCTTGTGTCCATCCGGGTGTTCTCGTCCAGAAGTCGGGCCATGTCAAAGTACTTGGCCGCTTCGCGCATCATCTGAGGTTCTTGTGACTCGACGAGTAGCATGAAGCCATAGTTGTTGTAAGCATCGGAAAGATCCATGTCGTCCGGGGGGAGGAGGCGCTCCCGAATGCGGAGAGCCTCTTCGATAAGTGGCCCGGCCTTTTCCGCGTGCCCCTTTTCCGACTCCACGAGCGAGGCCGTATTCAGAATATGGGCCCACGTGAGGCTGTTCTTCTCCTCACAGACCATGTCCGCCGTGACGAACAGATCTTGGAATTCTAGCCAAGATCCGCGCTCCATGAGAAACCGGCCGTAGCTCTTAATGGGCCCCAGAAAGGTGTCGTAGTCCCCCGGGGACACTGGCGCCCACCGATGCTTGCGGTAGCATGAGCCATTCACAACACATAACAGCAGACTTGACGGAGACGATACCTGGTAATATGAGCTACCGATTGTGCCATGTTCTCGTAGTGTAAGAGAACTCCACAGATTCTAAAGCCCCGTCAGGGGACAAAGAACATCGTGCTCGGCTGCCCTGTTTCCCGCCCAACAGCGCTGAGGGAGACCCCAAAGCTGCTGAGATGCTGCAGAGTTCCAGCCCTGTTGGCCTCCTGAAGCTGTGGTAGAATAGCCCTACAGAACATATCGAGTAAGAGAGTGTTTGGCCAGCCTGGGACAGCGGGCTGAGTGTGTATTTATTATATCATACGCTTAGGACGATACGGTGTATCAAGAGTCAGGTACCTAAGTACTGTTACGAGGTGCGCACTCGCATCTCCCCCAATTCTTAAAAGCCAAAACCCCATCTGGCGCCGCCTCCGACTGAGGCGCCTCCAACATCTGCGACTTTCGGACCAGCAATTTTGCACCTCTCGAGGCTCATGCTTTCCTTAAGGCTGATCTTCCAATCCATTGTCTGTCTGGTCGGCTTTTCGGTTCTCTTGATGCCGGCAAATGGAATCCTGCGACAACTGGCTTCCTCCGTCTTCTCTCGCAAGCGCCCATCGCCCCCAGCCATGGACCTCGATCTGCTGACGGCGACCGTCGACGACATCCAGCGACTTCTGTCCACCAGCTCGGGCCTTACCAGCAGGCAGCTCGTCTTTTTGTCTCTCGCACAGATTCAGCGCCACGATGAGTACCTGCGGGCTGTAATTAGCACCTCGCCTGAAAACAAGCTTCTGCATCGCGCCCAACTGCTCGACGACGAGAGGAAAGCCGGTGTGGTCCGTGGGCCCCTGCATGGTATTCCTGTCTTGCTGAAGGACAACATTGCCACCAAGCCTGCCACGGGCCTGGATACCACCGCGGGCAGTTTTGCCCTGATCGATTCAAAACCGCGTGAGAATGCCGTGCTCGTCGACAAGGTGAGCAGAGCCTCCCTCGCCTGTACATTCTCTGCCTGTGCTAGACACCTGAGCCATACGCTGGCTGAGTATGGCACTGCACCAGATGGCGCCCAGTCGCAAGTTTGGGAACTGACATCTGCTCCATAGCTTCTCGACGCTGGTGCCATTTTGCTCGGGAAAGCAAGTCTCTCAGTGAGTGTTGCTGCGCCTTTTCCGCCGTTTCCTCCTCTTCTGATACCGCCGATTTAGGAGCTGTCCTGGTGGAAGGGATCGCGCTTGATCTGTGGTTGGAATGCCGTCCACGGCTAAGCACAGTCTCCCTACGTGCGCGGGGGCATTCTCCTAGATGATACATTTGCTGGACATAGCGTGAGTCGACAGTTCCCCCAAACCCGCCGCCGCGAGCCTGACTGACGTTTTCCATTTAGAACCCGGGAGGTTCTTCCTCCGGTCCTGCTATTGGCGTCGCCGCCGGCTACGCCCCGTTTTCCATCGGAACAGAAACCTTTGGGTCCCTCATGCTACCCGCTGGGCGTGCAGCCCTGTTTTCCTTGAAGCCCTCGAGGGGCATCGTGTCCACAGTGGGAATAGTTCCGATTTCCCGATTCTCCGACGCGCCAGGTCCCATGACAAAGACCCCAAAGAATCTGGCCCTCGTCATGGACGTGCTGGTCGATAAATCCAAGACTCAGGTTCCTGAGGGAGGCTACATTTCCAGGGTCACGGGCTCTTGGAAGGGGCTCCGCATCGGCACGCTGGACCCAGAAGTCTGGAACTTTGGCACGCATTCCAGAAAGATACTTGACCCATCCATGGAACAGCAGCTGGTATGGACCCCTCTTTTCCTAGTCATCTTCTCGTAGCATCTGACCCTGCCAGCGATCTGACGCCCGCCTTATAGAACGACCAAGTCCGCGCGGCGTACACCGAGATCGAAAAGCATGTTGACGTCTTCCGCAACAATATCCCGATGCCCTTATCGTCGACATTGGATCTCGACGGGGAGCCTTGCCTCATGCAAATTTTTGGTTTGAGGATCACAATCGGAATCTTCTCAACCCACACTAACACATTGTCCAGAAAAGGACTTTCAAGGCGAGTTCGAGGCATACCTAAAGCTCTGCGACACACCAAAAGTCAAGACCCTCGGAGAATTGATCCAATTCAACAGAGACCACGCTGACAAGGAACTCCCGCCCGG
This sequence comes from Chaetomium tenue, assembly GCF_020726465.1. Lineage (NCBI taxonomy): Eukaryota > Fungi > Ascomycota > Sordariomycetes > Sordariales > Chaetomiaceae > Chaetomium > Chaetomium tenue. The sequence continues at coordinate 1,658,503 of NW_027117333.1, read as the reverse complement.
TACGCTGCAATGGCCCGGTTTCTCGTCCCTCCGTCCTGAGCAGAACCCGGCGACTGATTCAGAACAGGAAACTCTAACCAAGAGGTCCTAGAGACGTGCTACAACACCAACATAACCGAACAGCAGTATCATAGATGCATTGCACACGTCGAGGAGTATGGTCGCGAGCTGGGTCTGGACGCGATCATGGAGAAGTACAACCTCAACATCATCATCGGGCCCCTCGAGTGCGACCTGGGAAACTTTGCAGCGAGCGCTGGTACGGCGTCCCCCTTGGCAATCCGTGAGCCATGGGCGCCCAAAAAGCTGACGCGTGGACTCCGGGCAGGCTATCCCATTGCGTCCATGCCGCTTGGCTATCTGGACTACAACGGCAGACCGCACGGCCTCGGAGCAGTAGCTCGTGCCCATGAGGACGGTCTTCTCATTCAGCTGCAGAGCGCTTTTGAAAAGACATTCCCCCGGCGTCGCCCTCCGATGAAATTGTGAGGGCACCAGGCAAGTCCCAGATTATCGTTGTGGGCCGTGATATCAATTATGGAGGGAGCTGGCCACGTGTATCGATTCGCCCGCCCCCACAGCCCTTTGTCCTCGCTCCTTGCTTGTAGTCCTTCATCACTTTCTGGTTTGATCGTCCTTGCAAAATGGAATTGGCTACGCTGGGCCGGCGATGCCGAACATCTTCGTGCTTGGCCTAGTTAGATGGCAACGGGGAGCCTTTACGCCCACCTTGGCTAGGGTGCGATCGATATCTGGTGCCTGAGTGCCAACTCTCCTGGATCTCGCAGGGAGAACGTGGCCTACGGGGTGCTCTAAGTCATCGACCATGCACTCACCTGGATATGAGACGTTAGTACACACTTCCTGTGTCTACTTGTCAGCATGGCTTTTCAAATGCGGCATTAAGCCGTAAGATGAAGCGTGGCCAATGAGCATGATGGCTGGGGTCGTGAACCTAATGCATGCGAGGGAACGAGTGGCGTGAGACCATTTCCAGACACAGCCGACGACCTTGAACTCGCTTCACCGGCGCCCCTGTATATATATATACTCTCGGGCTCCGCAAGCCCGATGTTAGGTCACTCCCGACAGACCGTAGGAACCCGCCCCTGCGGTGAGGTCGGTTTGCGGGCCGGCCTTCCCACCTGAAACGGGCGGCAATCACGGCGAGCCAAACTTGCCAGACGCCAGAGACACACGACGCGCCGTTCTCACTGCTGCCAGTTCACATGTGTGGGGGGCCAGGGCACGAGGGGCTCCGTGGATCAGGACATCACCCAACATCCCCGTGCTATCCCTGGTCGCGTGACCAAACTTTTCAGGGCCGCAACAAAGACGAGCTGGTCAGATGGGGCGGATGCTTGCAGCTTGTCGTGTCAGAAGACTTCAAACATAGTTAGAACCCACACTGATGGATCATGAGCAGAGGATTGCTGTCTACTCAAGCGGGCAGGTTATTGGGTTAGGGGAAACTCAGCCATCCACTGAACTGAAACCTTGATAGCTTGGTATAGTTATACATACCACCGTTGATACTGATGAGCACAGCAAAGGCACAAGGTTCCCAGTCTTGGTACAGGAAGGGGAAAAAAGGGTCAAAGGCGGGAGCAAGTCTGCAGTGTGGTATTGCTGGGGTTCCCCACCCCTCTCTTTGGCAAGGTGGGGGAATTCGGGGTCTGCTGCCGGGGCTCAGGGCGGGGAAAACCACTAAATAAGCCAGATAAGATAAGGACCGCACGTTGACCAGGCCACCCCACCTTCCTACTCAGAATCTCCAAGTCTCCCACTGTCTTGCGGTTCCTATTAACAACGAACGAGAGCCAATCGACGGCCATCTTCCCAAGTCACGAACACTCCCAAACGGTGCCACGGAGGCGGTCAGATGGGGAATCCAGGGCCTGGCCCATCCCGGTTCCAGGTGTAGTATTATCGAAAACGGCTGGCAAGCAGACCACTGAGACTACTCACCACACTCGCCCACTGCCAGTGACTGCCCCTCTCTCCTGCAGGGTCTCCCGACTGTTTCTTTTTCCAGGGTCAATAAATGATGCCTCAAATGCACCCGACAGCCCCCAAGCAGTAGCCTCGTATCTGAATAGGATAGGGAAGGCTGATGTTAGGGGAAAAAGCAGTTGGGCACCGGCTTCACTTTTATAAGGGAAACCGTTCGCTGCCCCTCACCACGGAACCAGTTCCAGTTTCCCCAATCACTGATTCCCTCTAATTATCATTTCTCGGGATCCCTGTTTGGCTTGCCTCACATGCCCAGTTTCCCGAAATCGCCGAGTTCTCTCCGTCTGAAGACTGGCTGGCACCGCTGTCATCGTCGTCTCATCTTGGTGACTAGGTTCTCGTATCCTATCCATCCTTCCGTCAACTCCGTGAGCAGTCAACCGTCTTAAGCTGGGGATCTACTGTGGTAAAGGAAGCACTTTAGGTTGGAAGCGTGTGACTGTTCAGCTGGGCAGTCTAGGTTGGTTGGGTTGGCGGCAACAAACGGGCGACAAAACCCAGCTGCCCCGCCAACATCGACAACAGCATCGACGACGACATCTGACACCACACACTCGTCATTAGGCCGTATCTTTTCCCTCACTGACTCGCCATCCGATTTATTTTCTCACTCAGCTCCATGGTCCACTGCTAAATCAGGAAAAAGCCGGCATCTGCTGTTGTCCGGGGTAGGGAATGTCCCTCCTTGTTCGGGCGACTTCCCGGCGTCTCCTTGTCCGCGCCTCTCACCCGCTCAGCCGCTGTTTGAGCTGGACCCCACCATCGATATCATTCCAGATCCATTTGACGTCGCCACCTCCGCAAGCGCTCATCCCAAGCCGCAATTGGGCAGGTGAAGGAGAAATCTCCAACACACCCTTTTTCGTCGTGCCGCCGCCTGAACCTTTCCCTCCGTCAACCTCAACTTCCAGAACAGACGCTCGTATCTTGTCCTTCCTGCTCCTGACTGACGCCTTGCAATCCATCCCGCTCCCGGGGTAGTTACCGCCATGGCCGACTCTGATGTCATCCACGAGGCTCTGACGACGTCACCGAGCCCCGCCCTCTTGGACAATGCCCCAACTAACGATGGGGGCATTGAAAATGGGGCAGAACCGCGATCGAAGAGGAGAGGGCGGGATAGGCTGCTTCGTAGCCTTCAAGGCATGCAGTCCTCTTCCTCCCTAAACCGCCCCGGCCGTTCCAGATCCGCAAGCAGTCCTTACAGCAGGTCCGGCAACCTTTCTTGCATCAGCCTGGCCTCCACCGCCTCTCCGTTCGGCCAGCCGAGTGCGGGGTCCTACTTCTCCCAGTCGTCCGCCGCCGCGATCTCGAGCGCCCATACGTCGATTCCGGCCAGTCCGATCGCCGAGTCGCCTGCTCATGAGGGACTCGAGTCGGCGCTGGCCAATCGACCAGTGGGCTTCACTACGCCCGCCCCGGCCACGATCTCCCTGCCAGCAAAGATCAGGAAGAGGTTAAACGGATTCAGTCTTTGGGCGGACATGCCCCACGAGCTCAAGATTTATGTCCTCTCGTTCCTTGGGCCGAGAGACTTGGTGCGGATCTCGCGAATCTCCCGAGAGTTTCACAAGATGTGTTTTGACGGCCAGCTATGGACAAGCCTTGACGCCTCCGAGTTCTACAGGGAGATACCCGCGGGATCACTGGCTAATATCATTGTCTCAGCCGGGCCATTCGTGAAGGACCTTAACCTCAGGGGCTGTCTTCAGGTGGAACACTACCAGCGGGCTGAAGTGATGGTGAAAGCGTGCCGGAACCTGATGAATGCCACGCTGGAGGGATGCCGGAATTTCAAGCGTTCGACCCTCCACATGCTACTCAAATCCAATAACCGGCTCGCCCATCTGAACCTTACCGGCTTAGACGCGGTGAACAACGCCACCTGCAAGATCGTGGCCAACTCTTGCCCGCAGCTGGAAATATTCAACGTCTCTTGGTGTAAGAACATGGACGCCCGGGGCATCGCGTTCGTGGTCGAAGCCTGTCCCAAACTCAAAGATCTCCGGGCCGGTGAGATCAAAGGCTTCAACTCCATCCCGGTGGCCGAAACCATCTTCCGCACAAACACACTCGAGCGCCTTGTCCTCTCCGGTTGTGAGCACTTGACCGACACAGCTCTGGAAACCATGGTCTACGGCTCCGATCCAGAAATTAACCTTTTCAACAACCGCCCGCTGGTCCCGCCCCGGAAGCTCCGCCACCTCGACCTGACCCGCTGCACCGGTCTCACTGACCGCGGCCTCATGTCCCTAAGCCACTTCGTACCCTGTCTCGAAGGTCTCCAACTCTCGGGCATCAGCGCCCTCACTGACGCCGCCCTGGAGCACATATTAGCGACTACCCCGCGCTTAACGCACCTCGAGCTGGAGGACCTGACCCAGGTCTCTAACTCCTTGCTCTCCAAACACCTTGCGAAAGCCCCCTGCGCCTCGGGGCTCGAACATCTCAACGTCGGCTACTGCGAGAACCTGGGCGACGACGGCTTGCTCCCCGTCATGCGCGCTTGCACGCGCCTCCGCAGCGTCTACATGGACAACACCCGCGCCAGCGACCTGGTTCTAGCCGAGGCCGCGCTCATGGTACGCAACCGCTCTACCCGCCGGCCGCCACCAACGCCGGGTGTGTCCCCCTCACCGCCCATAGTCAGCCTGAGCCTGGCCATCTACGACTGCGCCAACATCACCTGGACCGGCGTCCGCGAGATCCTGCACCGTAACACCACACCTGCAGACGCCACCGACGCCGACAAACCCGCCGACAGCGAGGGGAGTGCCGATACGGAAGCAGAAGCAGAAGCAGAAGCAGAAACAAACGAACCAGCCGCCTCCCCCACCATCACACCCACCTCCACCTCCCACAACCACACCACCCACCCGCAACAACAACAACCAAACCCCCTCCCCCCCCTCCCCACCGAAATCATCGCCCTCAAATGCTTCCACGGCTGGCAAATGACCGTCGACGAGCACACCAAGCGCGTCCTGCGCGGCGACGGCCCCGCCGCCGCCCGCCTCGAGCGCAAGTGGGCCGACTACATGCAGGCGAGCGAGGAGATGGGGAATGCGGGCACGCGGAGGAGACGGCGGAGGGCAAGGGAGGCGCAGGCGCTGCATGATTTGGAGGGGGCGGTGGGGGGTGGTGGTGGTGGTGCGGTTGGTGGGGGGGTGGGCAGGAGGAGGGCGAGGACGACGGGGTGTGTGGTTATGTAGAGTGGATGGGGGTGTAGATGGGGATGTGATGGAGTAGGGGGGAGGGAGGAAGGGGGAGGGAGAAAGGGCTAGGGAGAAATAAGGAGGTTTCTTTGATTTGGTTTGGGTTGGTCTGGTTCGCATGATATGATTTACGCACGGATGGGTAAGAATGGGGTCAGACGGGGAGGGGAGTTCGGCTGGGTGTGGTCTTCTTGTTTACTTGCCATGGGTGGTTTTCTCCCACGGGCGTTGAATAGGGCATTCATTGGATCACGGTCTGTACAGTAGGAAACGGAATGTACAGGCTTCTTTTATTTGTTTATATGGTTGCTTGATGCGAGTCGAGATGAGGGATGGCTTGCGTCGGGCTTCTTACACTCGCCTCGCATCACGTAGGGTTCAACATCACATACGTATATCGCATTACACCACGTTACTGGTTCTAAGCCCGTCTGTGGACAATAAGTCTCCGGTGAATATGGGCAGTGAAATGGATCTGGTTCGGTTGAATGACGGCTTGGCTTGACTGTGCCAAACAACCCACAACTGCTGTATGCCGGAAGATGAACGAGCCCACATGTCTAAACACATAACCTATCTTAACGAGGGTCAGACGCCTGGTTCACCATCTTTACGGGATATGGATTGCTATGATGCCTTGTTGAAGGTCCATCCTGTTGCCTGGCTAGAGCCCGGATTGCATAAAGCACTCGTGTTCCCCTCACTCAGTTATCGGCCGCTAGGTAACGGTTCGTTTGCAATGCACAGTAGTGTCGGGCCTACTACCACTTGACCAGCCGGCCTGCGATCGACATTATGTTTACTGACTACTCGGTGCCGTCAGTTCCTACCCACCGCTAGTGTGGTCGCCTTGACGAGATCGTATGATATCAGCACAGCCAGCGTCAACAGTCTGGGACTGCTAAAGAGGCGACCTTCGTTTCAACCTTTCTAGTTAGTCCCGGGCCAAAAGCCTGATCTACAGGGACATATGGCATTGGCATATGAAAGGCGCTTTCCCACAAAACACATCGAAGTGTAGGGTGTTCCCTTGAGCTTGTAACAGTATCCTCTGAGATACCTAGCACAGGCCCTCACCAACGTTTCTAGATAAGTCGTACGTGGTTCAACAGGGAGGTGCATCATGGCACTGTCACATGACGGCCCGAGCACGCTCAGGTATCCCGCTTTTGCCAAATATTCGTGACAGGGCCGGCCGGGTATGGCGGCGGACAGACCAACCGACCGCCCAGACGACCAAGGCCAAAGAAGACCAGTCAACACAAGAGCAAGTAGGAAGCGCGGGGGCGGTTCCGGAAGCTGTGACCAAACCAAGACGAAGCCAACCAGTCGGAGGCCACGGCTAGGCTGTGGCTCTGGTGGTGCACGAAAGCTCGAGCGAGGATGGCGCACAGGGTCTCGCAATCAGGCGATTCTCTTAGCCCGGCACCCTCGCCCGAGCCGGCGAGGGCTGCCGTGTCGAGTTCCACAACATGTCTGTGTCTTGTTTGGATATGCCTACAGCTCAAAGGAGTAATATGCCACATAGCTTCCTCAACATAAACGGCGCCGGTGGTCGGGAGGGTCGAGTGAGGCGTCGAGCTCGTGACTCAAGGGACCGCTTCATTTCTCTTTCTGAAAAGATATGACCGGACTTGTGCCGAGGACTGGATATCGCTCTCGGACGATTGGCTTGGGGGTCTCCAAAGGGGAGATGTCGCAGGAAGGCCGCATGGAAAGGTAGGGTCCCCAGAGGTTTGCGGCGGGGAAGACGGGGGTCCATGTGCAGGATTGTGTACGGCCTCTTGATCGACTGCAGGAGGACCGCACATTGTCCCCCACAATGGGAGTCGAGGGTGGACCGTTAAGCTGCACCTGTTACTTGCCGAGCCAAAGAGAGGACAAACCGGGGTTTCTAAACTGTCTCCCACGAAGCAAAGGGACGAGGTGTGACTGAGCTACCAGTTGCCAAGTGTCATGGGCAAGAATTCCTGTCCATCTGTTGAGCCAATGATAGCCCGGTCCTACTTCAATTGGAGCCAAACCCCTCTAGAGGCTGCTGCAGTTTATGTGGGATGGGATCTCATCACAGCTGGAGCCGCCTGTCGAACGCTCCCATCTCGTGGTTCAAAAGTGGGTGATTAGGAGTATGAGTTGAGAAAGCATTCTCATGGTAACGATCCCGCGCAACTACACAGCATAACCATCAAAGTAGGTAGCCAAGAACTGCCTCAGCAAGTGGGTATCTCCCACAATGGCGGGATTAAAAGCCAAGATTAACTCGGGAGGACCCTTTGGGTTTTGTCGAAGGATGGAGGCGAAAGCGAAGGGGAGGGCGCGGGATGTGCATGTGGGGAGAAAAGTCAACAGGAAGCAGGCGGGGTCGGCAATTGGGCGAAAAAGAAAAGAAAAGAAAGCTGCTCCCGTGGTACGCCTTTGCGTCTCGAGTTTTGATTGATCAAGCGCGAGCTGCAACCCACACGATCGCGGGTGTGATCTGCTGCTTCTGTGCGTAGTTATAGTACCTAATTGTGAGGTCGGGGCAACGCAATTGCATGCGAACGGTTGCTAGGCGAGCCAGAGAACCCCAAGGAACCAAGCACAGATTGCCTGACGACCAGAGCTTAAGCGGGGCAACTTGGTGGAGTGGAGGTGGGGCAAACCCACTCTCCCACTGAACGGGCAAACTGCGACATGTTGCTGAAGCGATTTGTGGTGATTGTAGAAACGAAGCTCGATTTCATCATGCTTGCTAGTTTTCATGGGAAGGGAGTCGGACAGCGTAATCAAGATGTGGAGGCACGATCAGGCGAGATAAGCACCTCCCTACTTAGGTATTTATTTATCTATCCATATTCGTAACAAGAAAGGAAACCACAAGCTCCAAGCCAGGGAACCTCACCGAGGTTGCCGCATTGAATAGACCTTCTGTGTTTGCGTGTGTGGCCTGGTGTTGGTTTCCCCATTACCTGCAGGGCCGTTGTTGTCAGAACAAAAACTGATATACAGTATTTAAATCGCTTTTCACTTTCAACACGTGCCGAACTCATTTTAAGCTTTCGCCGCTTCTTTAGGTTCTTAGTAGGTCAAAGCAGGTATCGCCCGCCACCCGTCCACCCTCCAACGGCTTTGCCCTACCAAACCAAGTTGACCCCTCTTTTTTTTTTCTTTTTCACTTCCCGCCCTCTCTTTCCTTCCACCACAACCATTCCCCCGTATGGTGAACTTAACCTCCCCATCTCTCCCTCCCCAATTCCCCATCTTTTTTTCTCTTCTACACCCCACCTTCACACCCCTCAAGCTCCTCTCCTCAGCGCCCTTGCATCCGCTTCCACATCCCTCCGCCGCGCTGCGCTATCTCACATTCCATCTCTGGTCGGTCGCGCGCGTCCCCCGGAACCCCGCTTTATAGCTTGCAGGTTGTTACCAGCATTTGGACGCACCACACCAATTGGCCGCGCCCACCGCCTGCTGCAAAAGGTATGTGCCTTCTGCCCCGCCATCGGCCTCGGTGTCATGGCTCTCCGTTTCTCTTTCTGTATCTTGCACTGGCCTCTTTCTCCGCACAAATGAAATATTGAAGGCACGCGCAGAAAGATCGTTGGAGCCTGGGTGGCACTTGCTATTCTTTTACCAAGTCGCGACCTCATTTCTTTGTTCCGGCTCGGTGGCGCAACTCTTAAAAGCGTCACTCTTCATAACCGAACACCAAGCTAATTTTCCACAGCCCGAGCCACTACCATACCTTCTACCTTCAACACCTATCCCACACCACATCGATCCCGCAGACAACTCGTTTCGTTGCCTGCATCATATTGACCGGTCAAGCTTCTATTGCAACACTCGTCACACAACCATAATGTCGGCACCGCAAGACGCAATCCCGCCCAATGGGTCTGACCTTCCTGAGTCCCTCGACCAGCTCAATCTCAACGACAATGAGCCACGCCTCGGCCCGGACGGAGAACCGGCCCCAAAGACAGACGAAGAATATGCCCAGACACAGCTGACTCTGCGCGCGATTGTCTCGTCAAAGGAGGCCGGCGTCATCATTGGGAAGGGCGGAAAGAACGTCGCCGACTTGCGCGACGAAACCGGCGTGAAGGCTGGCGTTAGCAAAGTCGTTCAAGGTGTTTACGACCGGGTCTTGACCATCACCGGCGGTTGCGAAGCCATCTCGAGAGCCTACGCCGTTGTTGCCCGCGCCCTGCTCGAGGGTGCTCCCACGATGGGCATGGGCGGAGTCGTCCAGAGCAATGGCACACACCGTATGGCCCCAGTATTTCTAGTGATTTCTAAACACGCCGCTAACCGTTGACAGCGATTAAACTTCTCATCTCCCACAACCAGATGGGTACTATCATCGGTCGGCAAGGCCTGAAGATCAAGCACATCCAGGATGTGTCCGGCGTGCGCATGGTGGCACAAAAAGAGATGCTGCCGCAGTCAACCGAGCGGATAGTCGAGGTTCAGGGCACCCCCGAGGGCATCCAGCGCGCCACCTGGGAGATCTGCAAATGCCTGGTGGACGATTGGCAGCGGGGTGCCGGCACCGTCTTGTACAACCCTGTTGTCCGGACTCAAGGTGCGGGCGCCGCGCCAGGCGTTACCGGAACCACCAACTTCGTACAGGACAGAGCCCCGTACGGCGGCTCCCGTGTGACGCGGACAGGCAACGGCGCTGACTTTAGCAACGGCGGGCCCCGGCCTTATAACCGCCGTTCGGACTCTGACGCTGCCGCTCGTGGTCCGCCGACTCACGACGAGAATGGCGAGGAGATTCAAACGCAGAACATCAGCATCCCAGCCGACATGGTTGGCTGCATCATTGGCCGTGGCGGGTCCAAGATCAGCGAGATCCGCAAGACGTCAGGGGCCCGCATCTCCATTGCCAAGGTGAGTAAAAATAAACCCTAGCCTACTCCGGGTGTGTCTTGTTCTAACGAAGCTGTTCAGGCTCCTCATGACGAGACGGGCGAGCGGATGTTCACCATCATGGGCTCGGCCAAGGCCAACGAGAGGGCGTTGTTTCTCCTCTACGAGAACCTCGAGGCAGAGAAGATGCGTCGACAACAGCAGGCTGCCCAGACCTCCGAGTAGAGTGCGGACGAGGGCAGACGGAACTACAGGCTGTAAGAAAACCGGACATGTTGTAACTGATGGAGTTGCGCGAGTGGGATCTTAGCAACTGCCCAGCCACGCCCTCTAGGGTCTTTGGTTTGGGTCGGATTTGGCAACCCCTCGTCACGGGTCATTCACCAGATCTGGCTGCCGCAAGGCGTTATTATTCAATGGAGGGAACGATGCGACGACAATTCTCTTAACCTCAAAAAGTATTCCGCCAGATTCTTCTCTCTTCTTTTTCTTCTTGGACCGATTCCGTTGCTCATCCCACCCTCCTTACTCGGCAACGAGCGGCCGGGCACCTCAACTTTGCCTGTGCGATGAACCAGGCAAAAGGCGCTTTTAGGCCAGCCAGGACATGCGAACCCAGCATCGGGTGGAGGGTCAAAATCAGTACCCCCTACTGCGAGCGTCTTCGTCAAACCCGCGGCTACCATCTCACCGAAATCACTACCATAGTCCGCATCCGCTCTCTCCCTTGCTCAGTTCAAGGTATCCGCAAACCGTCTATTTTCACTCTCAACACTCATATTTCTCCGTCATGGGCGATTGGACTCCCCTAGCATTCTCGTACCAACCGTGGCCACCTCTTTATCCCGTCTCTAACTCAGCATCCAGAACTCCCAGTCTGGGTACAAGACTTGCGGTATGTTTGTGCAGCCGCATAGCTAAGCCCGTCGTTGCCTCGGGTCGGGGCACGACCTTTCATCGATCATCGACCTAACATCAGCAGATCTTAAGGAAGATGTCTAGGGAGGGCATTTAGGTGGAGGCCAGGCAGACTAATATATGAGTACTCCGAGAACCAGGAATTTCCCTTGATGTGCATCGTGGTGATTTACTGTATGCGTGACATGTCGTTTCTCGGGGTTTGAACTTTGAACAGCAATCCTTCCTGCGGTGGGAGCCGTAGTTAAAACGCATGATTTGAGAAGGCGATACTATTCGCTCTGGCACCTACGAAGCGTGCGAGCGCACAAGTGCGATGCGGTCGAGCTTACACGCCCTCGGCCTGGTAATAAGGTGATAGATAACGTACATGCATTTCCTATCTCGGCTGCGTCAGAACCGGCATGACACCCCACACCGGCGAAAAGCAGCCCTGGCGGCACGGAAGCCGCGAAGCGACCCGCTGAAACGGTCCGGCGGCTAGCGCGGTAGGGGGAGATGCAGAGAGATGGGGGAGGGGGGGGGATCGTGTGGGGAAACCTGGAAAGGCCAGCTCCGAAAAGCCAGGCTGGCCGAATGTGAGGGTCCATTTCCATGCACGCGACGGCTGAAACATTCATCCCACTTTGAATCGGCCACATAGCTGCTTCGAATCTCAAGACACTATCACCACCCTCCTTTGGTCTTGTTTTTGTCCCCCCCACCCATTGATGGCGAACCCTTGAGAAATAATTCCGCCGCTCCCTCATCCCGTATCTCCTTCACACGAAGTCGCGTTTGTTGAACCGTCAAGGTTCTTGCGCCCTTGGTCACATACACCCTTGCACTCAAACCCAAGCGCGATTCGCGATGGCTCGAACAAAACAGGCTACGCCTCTCCGGCGAGAACCGTCTTCCGAGTACTCTGGCAAACATGATCGTCTGCCACGAAGCAGAGAAGTCAGTGGAACCCATGAGATGGAGGGGAAACTCAGCGAAATGGCCAATGGCCGGGAGACGGCGCCTCGCGCCGAGGTCAAGACTCCCGTTGTCGCAAAGAAGGAGGCCGGCATCGTCACACTCATAATTGACGTCGCCGGTATCTACGCATCCTTGTGAGCCATTCTCCCTCTACCAACGCCGCCTTACAATCAATCCCGTTCCTAGCCGGCTAACAACTAGCCTACCCTCCCTCAGCTTAACATGGGCCTACCTCCAAGAAAAGCTCACCACCACCACCTACGGCCCGGCCTCCTCCCCAGAGCGCTTCAAGTTCCCCGTCTTCCTCCTCACCATACAGTCCCTCTTCGCCTCCCTCGGCGGCAAGCTCTTCTCGATCATGACCACCCCGCGTGGACAACCAACGCCGCCGCTGATCCCCAACCGCGAGATCCTCTTCCCACTCCTGCTCGTCGCCTTCACCAACGCGCTCGCCGCGCCCTTCGGCTACGCCGCGCTCGCCCATATCGACTACATCACGTACATCCTCGCCAAGAGCTGCAAGCTGCTGCCCGTCATGTTCCTGCACATCACCGTCTTCCGCAAGCGCTACCCGCTGTACAAGTACCTGGTCGTGGCGGCCGTGACGTGCGGCGTCGCCGTCTTCACGCTCCACTCCGGCAGCCGCAAGCACAAGGCCTCCAGCCACAGCGGCCAGACCGCCTGGGGCATGCTGCTGCTGGCCGTCAACCTGCTCTTCGACGGCCTGACCAACAGCACCCAGGACTACATCTTCCAGAACTGGCGCGGCTACACGGGGCCGCAGATGATGGCCGCCAACAACCTGCTCGGGTCGGCAATCACGGGCGGCTACCTGGTGCTCAGCCCCTGGCTGGTGCAGACCGGGCTGGGCGAGTGGTTCGGCATGGACGTGACGGGCGGCGGCGCGGGTGAGCTGCAGGCCGCGCTGAGCTTTTTGGCGCGTCACCCGGCTGTGTGGAGGGACGTGCTGGGCTTTGCGCTGTGTGGCTGCGTCGGGCAGGTGTTTATCTGTGAGTTGACCCCCCTTTCCCCCTTCACCCGTCCCTCCTCCCCTAGCAAACAAAACCAACCACTAACCCCACCACAGTCCACACCCTCTCGACCTTCTCGTCGGTCCTCCTCGTCACGGTCACAGTCACGCGCAAGATGTTCACCATGATCCTCAGCGTGGTGGCGTTCGGCCACCGCCTCTCCCACATGCAGTGGCTCGGCGTCGGCCTGGTGTTTGGCGGCATCGGCGTCGAGGCGCAGATCGCGCGCCGCGAGAAGCTGGCGAAGGAGGCGGCTAAGAAGGGTAAGAGTCAATAACCCAAGCCAATGTATTGTTGTGTTGGTTGGTTAAGGGGGTGGGGAGGTGGGGAGATAGAGATAGGATTGGGGGTGGTGGTGGTGTATATATGGTGGTTTTGGTTCTGGTACATATTTTTGGGGGGTGGAGGTCGATAGACTTGCATACACTAGCTACTACAATAGTCAACCAGGTTGGCTAAAATAGAATTGGCGAGCGGCCGAGTTGGGGTTGCAAAATAAGGTCCAGCCACATTCGCCAGGCCTCCTTCTATTCACAAGTGCAGATAGATGTATGTATATGTGCGTATATTCGCGGCGTACTCGCCTTGTCCTATCCTAATGCCTGCCTACCTAACCCCTCCCAAAAAAATAAGAATTACCAAATACACCTCCCCTCCATCCCCTTCGCGCCCCCCTCCCGCAAGACTCCGAAAATACCATCATCATTTCCTTCCCATGCAACTCCCCTTCCCACCGCATGTTTTCGTTCCCCTCCTCCTCTCACTTCCCCCATATCATACCCGTCCTCTCTGGTATTATACATTTCGTTTAGGCGACAGAGGAAAAACCAAAACGCGTTGTGGCTCGCTGTTGGTGGCGACAATCAAGAAACAAAAAAATGCGGGTAGATTTCAAACTCCCCCTCATGCGCCTCCGCGATGGCTGTTGCACTGCGGGAAACGATGGCCAACTCTCCGTGACAAAAGAAAGCATGCGCTGTGTGCTGGCGGTGTTTCGTGCGTTGAATGTGTGTGGATATATGTATGTTGCGTCGCAGGTCTCTATGTTGCGGCGCGCTTAAAGCATGTCGTCGATCGACCGTACAATCGGCGTCTCGCCCTTGGTCGGTGGGCTTCGGGGATCGGCGACCTGTACTGGCCTCGCAAACGGGAAGTAAGGGTCGCGCGGGAACATGGTTTCGCGGGGCGAGAACATGTTGTCGCCCGGCGTCGGCGGGCTCTCGACGAACTGCATCCCCGTCATTTCGGAAAAGGATTGATGAATTGGGTTGTTAGTCATCGTCTCTGCGCGCGGCGACATGAGAGCCTCGTCCTCCGGGAAGCTGGGCATGATTGCCACTGGGGTCGGAGGCGCCTGCTCGACGATCGGCTTCGGCGGTGGGCCCATGTTCAATGACGTGAACCCAAAGGTGCCGGGCTTCGATCCAAACCTGTGGGCTCCAAATCCAGGGGAAGGAGGCGGCTTCGAGAAAGGATCGGCCGGCGGAAAGCCAGGTGACATTGGCGGCCGTGATAGCTCGAGTGGCGCGAGTCCAGTAGGAGCCGGCGGTCTCGACATCGACGGGGGGCAAAGCTTCGGTGACGGTGGGGGCTTTCCCAATGTAAACTTCCCAAACCCAGGGGACGGCGGGGGCTTCGACAGCGTGAAGCCGCCGAACCCAGGCGAAGGCGGGGGTTGTTGCGATTGGCTGAAAGAGCCAGGCCCTAGTGTCAGCGGCGATTTCGATTGACTAAATGCGCCGAATCCTAGTGACGGTGGGGGTTTCGATTGACTAAAACCGCCGAATCCGGGGGATGGCGGCGGCTTGGACAACGTGAAAGTACTGAAGCCCGGGGAAGGCGGGGGCTTGGACAATGTAAACGATCCAAGTCCTGGTGACGGCGGCGGTCTCGAGACTAAAAAGGACGGAGGGGGGAATTCCGAGTCGGCTGGTTGGGGGGCAAGCATTGCATCGATGTTGAACCGGCCGAACTTTCCCGGGTCTGCCTCATCTTCCTTTTCTGACCACGAGAAGCTCGATGGAGCGGACGAAGGGCCCGGTGAGATCGGTTCTCCTCGGTTGGGGGTCGAGTTCCCTCGCGCCCGACTTTGCCCCATCTCTGTGTCTGTATCTCTCGGCGCCGGGTCATCGGCCGGTAAAGGGGCGGTAAGCGGTTCCTTAGTCGGCGCATCAATGTTGTCGACAGACATGGTCACTCTGTGAGCAGGGCTTCTCCCCGGCCGCGGCTTCAAACCAGTGCTCGGCGTCAGCCTCCGCTTTGCCATCTGTTTCTGAAAGTCCTGCAGGCAGTACATCAGCCTCATGTTCGGGCTGATCCACCGACTCTTTCCCTGGGCCGCGTAATACGCATCGTTGACGCTGAGTTCGGGATTCTGGAAGAGACCGTAGGCGATAATCAGACTCGCTGATCTGCTGGCGCCTTGCTGGCAGTGAACAAGCACTTTCTTCCCTTCCTTGGTGCGCTTGTCGATGGTTTCGCACAGGTTCAGGAGGTCAGGCGAGATATCAGTATTGTGGTCCCAAGGCATATGAATGTACTCGGGCTCCTTGAACGATTGCGCTTTCGGCGTCGTCGGGGTGCTGTCCTCTGGGAAATACTCATATGCCGTAGCGAAGCTGGCGGTCGTCGCCGCAGTCTCGGGAATCGGCGAGTCTTCGTCGGGTGTATCCTTGGCCCCCGCGTCGGCGGCAGACTTGAAGGGGCTGACAACTTCGCGAGCCACATTGATGACCACGTCGAAGCGAGCCGCCTCATCTGCGGTCGGCTCGAGATAGAGGTAAACATTGTCGCCGTAGATGGCAACCGGACCATCTGGGTAACCAGGGGACTTTTGGTCCTCGTTGTTCTCGACTTCGTGGTAGTCTTCGGTATCGAACGCGATGCGATTCGCAACCTGCGGGCGTATCGGCGATTCCTCTTCCCTGATCGTCGAGCTCATTGTAGGGCCCTCAACCGGTCGTGACGGGCGGAAGAAGGAAGAAAGGCCGGATTCATTCCGTTCCAGCACCGTCGGTATTGTCATCCCCCCAGGGGGGCCAAATGTCGCGGACCGGAGGCCGGAGAGCATCTGTGGGGTTGACGCCGAGTGCTTTAGGGCGCGGCGCTGCAGGATGGGAGCGACGGTGGGAGAACTCGGAACCTCGAGTGTTGTGTGGGTGATGAGATCTGAGGTGTTGGTCTTGAGGCTAAGTTGACTGGGCTTGCGTTTCATGGGAGCAATCATAGGCTTGATGAAAGAGGGGGAGGAGGGCTCTGATAACAACGACGACGAGGTCGTGGGTGGTTGGATGGACAGGCCCTTCATGTTCTTGAGCCGCCTGGGCCCAGGTGAAGTCATGGGCCGATCACGGTTTGGGTCAGAGACCGTGAGCCTGGCCATGCTGGACAGGCCTCCAAAGGGGGTTGGCGCGAAGCTCGGGAGGTGGGCGAGGTTGATCGGCGAATCGGGAGACGAAGACGGGGATGGATCCGAGAGATCAGATGAATCTGCGATTGAGAGTGTGGTCGTGGGGGAGGAATCGGCCGACTCGGTTGTTTGTGTGGATGTGCTGTCGTTGTGTCGGTGGATGGAATCTGACTGCAAGGCACCGGGCCTCATCCCCGGCTGTGGGTTCCCGGCCAGCTTTGCGCCTTCCATGACCATCTTGGGGTCGACAATCGTGACAGGGTTTGACTGGTCCAAATCTGTGATACCGCTGTCCACCTCATAGACTGACATTATCGAGGGTATTTGGTCCTCGAACAACCGTCGCGCCACGGCAGAAGGCATATTCAGTGGCTCGGAGAAGGCAACCGCTGTCGTGATTTCCTGGCTGAGCAGACACCTGGTCTGACCTCCTCGTACTTCAATCGGGCCACAGCCACGTCCTGTTCGTCACGGGCCGGCCACCGGGTCTCTTGGCCACCTCGCCGTCTGATAGTCACCAAGGGGTAATCAGATCGATTGGTCTAGACGCCCTGCAAAAGGTCGGGGAGATATGCTTACGTGAAGTAGAGGGTCCGTTGCGAAAAGACGCTGGGGACAAGGTCGGGCTAAGCGGGACAGCGCTGCTGAATCCTAGCTGTGCTCCGTCGATGTCTTCCACCAAAGTGAGAAAGAGAAACCCCCAAATATCCCGGGCCTTCTTCGATATGAATTCTTGCGTTGATCGGAAAACAGGGTTAGAAAAGAAACCCAGATACAAACGCGGTGACGCAGAGACGCGGTTGGGGAAACAACAATCTCTTGGGCGGGAATCTGAGACGGCTGTGCGCCGAGCGGAGGCTGGGGGAGCAAGATGGTCTCGGAGGACGATGCGCGGAGGGACTGCGGCGCAGCCGAGCGGGGGTTTCCACGTTGGATGAAAGGATCAACAAAAATAATGAACGAAGGGGTGAAGGGGCCGGTGACCAAGCGGCGTAGGCGTTAATACATGACCTAGTCGTCCGGTTTAGTCGGGGAGAGGTGACGAGGGGACGAGGTGGGACAGGAGGAGTTGAGGAGTTGATCGGGGCGGTTGTGGTGTGTTTGTGAACTTGAGAATTGGCGGGTCAAACAGCGGGGTCCCTTTGTCTCGACTCTCGACAACCGAGTCTGGTTCTCGGCCGATGCCACGTTCCCTTCCGGACTTGCGTATTGCGTTCCGGTCGAACCCTTTTCGATATATCGATTCGGGGGAAGGAAGAGGTGGGAGGAGGGAGAAGGAGGAATGTGGGAGGAGTGAAAATGAAGAAGAGAATTGGCTCGCCAGGAAGTACCAGGTTGCAAGGATCGGTGGGCGCGAATCGAAAGAACCACTGGACCTTCGGGGATGGGCGAGTGGCAGTGGCAGAGCAGAAACCCAGAGACGCAGAGAGGCAGAGGCGGGCAGAGCCAAAAAGAGGCAGAGGCAGGACCACAAGCGCTGAAGGGGTGCAGCTCTCCAGGCCCAAAAATGGGCGAAATTGGGGGACGGCAAGCCTGGGCGGGCAGAATAACATGCAGGCTCGGCCTGCAGAGTCCCACTTCAAACCCCCGGCTCGGTGCTCGACAAGCATGGGGTGCCTCGGGATGGGGAGCCACTGGCCTGCGACCAACTTGCCTCCGCCAGGCTTCGTGCAGGGGCGGGGGCAGAGATCGACCAATGACAACACATTCTCCGACACCCCACTCCCTGGTGCAGACTCTCGGCGGCTAACCCCTTTGTGAATTGCTTGCTTTCAAACAATCCATGCTAAAAATAGGCGTCATGACCCACGGAAGCAAAATTATACGGCAGTGCTGATTGGAGGGGCGCCTCGGCTCTATGTGCTTTTGGCCAATCAGCCACCACAGCTTCTGGGAGTCCCTGCTCCCCGCAACTCTTCGAAGTCTTGCTGGCTCCTTCCGATGAGGACAACCGGTGACTGTGACTCAAGGGAAGGCATTCAAGACATGTCGAAGACGATCTTTCACAGTGCATGCTGTTGCTGATGTTGTCTTTCTCTATTGTCCGGGTCGCTCAGCAACAAAACAAAATATTGAAAGCGATGCCCACCCATTCTCAAAAAAAAAACACAGATTGAACGTCGAGAACATTGGAAGCTTGCGCGCTTCTTAAATTTAGGTCACATTTTTGGTCTTGCAATTCCACTTCCCGCGTGAGGCTTTCGTCATTTGGCGCTTATGCCAGATCTCGCAGATCTGGGTTCATGGCTGCCCGTCGTCCAGCAACGACATCCATATGTAAGAGCCCCAAATTAGCGCTGGCGAGCCGCTGCGATGGGGGTTAAAATGGCCGGGATGTTGGGACCACGCCCATTAACTCGCAGCGACACGCCCGTTGGCCACCTCCATTCTATAACAACCTGCTTATGAGAAAGACTGCCCGCCATCCCATTCTTTCTCGGGAGCCTCCCGTGTCTGTCTTACAAAGTCCTTTCGGCGGTCAAGCCGTGCCACACGGCCCTATATACCCCGGTCTCAATCTCGGCGCGGAGAGAGGCATGATCCTGCAGAGGATTGTTGATGGAAACTCCGGCTCCATTCATGTCGTCACGGACAACCACCGAGTTCCAGATAGGCCCCTATCAGAAACGTGGTGCCCCTGTTTTTTAAACCTGATAATTAAAACTCAGGCACTAACTACTTACACTTCGTCGTACAAAGCACGAAGCCAGGTAATCCTTCTCAAACCGAGATTCTGTTTGGTTTCCGTGCCTTGGACGTCGATTTAACCCGCTTTTCGGCCGTCTTACCTCCGCTAATTCTTGAAATACCCGCGCAGGGTTTGTGATCCCAGGACTGCATGTTTCCCCCGACAACGTTGCTCTCTCACGCAATTGGACAGCAAAATCTGAAACGAGCCAGGTTCGTTTTGTGGGAACATGACACGTGCACTTGCACCACTGTGAAATCTCGCTTGTTTTGCTGGTGGGTCTCTCTCCTTCGGCTCCGGTTGCAAGCGAGTTCCATCCCGTCCCATCCATCACTTCGAACGAAAAGGAAACCCGAAGTGTGGGTGCCAAGCGCAGAGCCGCACATCGAAACTCCAGAGCCACTCGCCTCCGTCAGCGATGACATCAAAGTCTATCCGGGCGATTCTCTTTCCCGATCATTGACTCTGAACGACCTGTTCGCGAACAGCGAATGACGCCGGACACGCTTTGGGTCCGCCCGTCCTTGCAGTCCCAACTCCTATGGTCTAAACCATCGCGGAAGGGCCTCGTGCCCATCGGAAACTTTTCGGAGCATGCACTCTAAATAATAGCCTTTATGGAACTCCGTCACGAGAACGGGTTGTTCACTTGATACCGACAAGGTTTTGATCAGGCCGTGCGGAGGCTCTCCGCCCGCATGTTCAAGTAGCCAACCCGCTCTCATCTATTTGCGACCGAATCCTCGTGAGCGATCTTGAGCCAGCATCTGATGGCTAAAATCGACCATTTATTGGGCGGCTCCCTATCTTCTTACTTCCCAGCCAGTCCACTAGACATCTAACATGCTACTCCATCTCCGCTAACTAGCTGATCGCCGGCGACGTTCGAGATGAGGCCCCAGTTCAAGACTGAGCTATCCTAGCCCAAGACGGCGCCTTCCACAAAGCGGCGAGCACACTCGAAGCATCGCAAGCCTTGTGCAAGAGGGCCGAAGTTCCTCTAATCCCGAACCTGTTGGTCTTTTGATAGCTAGTTAATACTTCCGGGCATCATCTCATCATCGTGGTGTCCCCAGTTACTACAGGACCCCCAACCCGAGCTCAACTGACCAAACCCATCTCGGCAGCGCACTTCCCAATGATTCTGCAACTGTATTATCTTCGCCAGGCTCTTTTCGTGTACAAAAGCGAATGCGGGACCCAGCTATGGACATAACTCAACCGAAAGAAAGACCCCCGGAATGTCTCTTCGACAAGAAGGTGCTGATCCCGAGACACTCGCGACGATCAGTTCCAGCGAGGCGGACACGTCGGAGCTAGACGAGTTAGTATATGCGCGAAGAACCTTACCATCTCGGATAGCTGGCACCATTACGAAATAACTGTGCGCTATCGAAGCACGAAGATCACGGCCCCAGCCGTCGGCAGCTCCGCGACGGATCAAATGTCTTTCGCGGTTTGGCAGCGGATATTTGCACAAGCTCCTGCGTTCTGTTTGTGTTAACACCAGGGATATATCTACACTTCGCACGAATATATGTCAGCCAACTACGCCTTTTGCGGCTTGTGGTCAATGCCAACGCCTTCCAGATCCTCGACGTCTCGAAGCCTCGCTTGCGTTGCTTCTTTCTGTCCACAATGCATGTGCGCATCGAACTTTCCATGTTGGACTGACGGACATGATTCGCCAATGCCCTCTGGGACCCAGACCCCCAGGATCAGTGCAAGGCAAGGCCCTCAAACAGAGCCACAGAGCGCATCGGCCCTAGCACAAGAAAACGCGACACCCCGGTTCGCCAACTCCTTCATTCCCACCTCAGGCAGGGTTCGGCGGCAGGGCTTTGCACGTAGCGAAATAAAAGAGACAAAAATTCTCCACGGTCAATGTTACCATTCCGAGGGACCTTTTCCCTCCTCCCTCCTTTTTCCTTTTTTTTTTTCAACCGGCGTTTCAACTCGCTCGTCGACTCTCTCCTGCTTCCGGGGCTGGCACTGGCGATTGCGCCGCCTCCCTGCACCTCCTGCCCCGTGGAGGTGCGGAGGATTGCGGGGTGTGATGCGACATCAGGTGGTTTGCGACTGCATGTCCCTTTTCGGTCGGCATGCCGGTGATGAATTGCGCTTTAGCCTTACAAAGCCTGGCTGTGCCGAGGAGCCCGTCTCGCCGTTAGATCATGGCGGGCACAGGCTACACAGTAAGGAAGTAAATTTATGAGGCGTGGTGCTCTGCCTAAGCAACGAACGACGTCTTTGCTAAGTATTATTATTGTCGATGCCCAAAACGGGAAGAGGAAGATCGGACGCTTTCCAACCTTGGTTTAATTCGTGCTAGCGCGATGTTTTTTGCGTCTGGTAATTCATGCTAGTGCAGATATCGATACAAACTTTTACATAGGTACTTGTATTCGTACGTGACGGCGTTCTATCCGTTGCTCGGCCCCACCTTGAACACATAATGTTTCTTTTCTGCCCCCTTTCCGAGGGCCGCTTCCGTTTCCACGTCATTTTTATTTCCTTTGCATTGATTCCTCCACAATGGTGGCTAGTTAATTTACTGCTATATGCCTTTTTCAAAAGAAAAAAAAAAGAGAAAAAGATTCCGTGCTCATTCTCAGGCCAGAGTGTAGCGGGGATCCTATGAACTAAAGTGTAGGGGTTTTGGTCAACAGTGTCGAACCACAATGAGGCACAGTATCCCTACAGGTACCTATCTATACAAGCGCCTGTCATACCGAAAAGCTTTCCATGTTCCTTCA
Organism: Chaetomium tenue; assembly: GCF_020726465.1. NCBI lineage: Eukaryota > Fungi > Ascomycota > Sordariomycetes > Sordariales > Chaetomiaceae > Chaetomium > Chaetomium tenue. Next base: position 1,636,658 of record NW_027117333.1, on the reverse strand, counting down.
CCTTCCATGTATGGAGGGCGTTCGTCCCTTCCGTATTCTGCCTGACTTTTGACACCTGTGCTTGGACATTGATGAGTTGTACAAAATGTTACTAGAGTTACACTGCATTTCAGATTGTGCAGGTTGTGGGGCATCGTTTCTGTAATTTACAGTTGGCGCATGGCCACTGAGCATCGCCCACGCATTCAACAGTCATCCACGAGAGCACCACAACGGATTGCATGTTTCTCCCCGCCTTCACAATATCTCTCTATGTTTTCTCATACAAACAATCCAGACTTCAGCTACGCTTTATCAGCCAATTAATCACACCAGGATTGCTTTACTCGCACGATATTACGCTTGTTGCTTGTTGCCCGCTGCTCTAATACGACGCATTCATGCGTCTGCTGGACCTGTCAGACCGCTTCTAGTTCGTTGCTGCAGCTGCCCGCTCCCAACGCGCCCAACGAACGTCGACTTCCCTTGACGTCGACTGGCAAAATCCGGAGTCGTTGCTGATGCACTTTCTCGACAACAACTCGACAAATGCAAATTATCCCCCCAAGATTGGCCATTGAAGAAACATCTTCCCGAGACATAAACCCCGGCACTGGAATTTGAAACCAGGAACCGAACCGCGCATTTTGACACGCCCGGCACAGCATTGAGTGTGCGCGCCGGTTGGTGTGGAGCCTCGAAAAAGCACAGGGCACCTCAGACCCAAAAGCATGACATCGACCAGTCCCGCCGCCCGTTCCTGGGCCTTCTCCTTGGATCACTCCAGCACCAAACCTCAACCCCTGGAGGCGCACGACGGCAGAGGATCGCACAACACCACCAACACACGAAGCGACAACAACAATTTGCACGCGCATCGCCAAAATCACAATTCCTCCAAACTGCCAGCATTTCGTTTTGTCGATTTAAGGAAAGACCGCATTTCGCTACCGTCGCTCCAACAGCCCACCCCACTCGCGCCTGTCCTGTCGCAAACGGTCGCTGTTGATCCCCTAGATCCAACCCGGCGCATCCCTGAATTGTCGCATTACAGCCTCCACCACTCGAGCAGCACCCCAACTCTTCCGGATAAACCGGCCTCTTCCGAGTCAAAGCAAAGCGACGGTGCCGCGAGGACTCGTTCCTTCAAATTCCCTATTCACACGACCGAAACGACATCCAACAGCTCGTCCACTGGCTCAAAGCGCCCAGCGTCATTTCCGGAGCCACAGAGAACCACCACCGGCGACACGCCTGCGGCGCAATCGCAACCCACATTGACCGCGATCCCAGTAATCAAGCGTCGCTTGACGGAGAGCGCTGTCAAAGAAGCGGCGGCGCAGGGGCAACGGCTATTGCTGTTGGGCAAGACCATCGGGGCCACAAAGTCGGAGGACAAAAAGTCGCGCCCCCCAATATCATACAACCCGACCGCCACGGCCGACGCCGCCGCCACTTCAAGTGGGCGCGCCGTTATTCCCCCTATCAGGTCTTTCCGGTCTTCTAAATCACGCAAAAGCGTCGTGCTCGACATGCCCGGCCGGCGCACCTCGGAAGACTCCTACAACGAAGACGCGTTGGATCCCAACCAGCGCGACCGCGCATTACGAACCCTCGAAGGCCGACATAACGAAGACTTTTCGCACCCCACCCCCTCTGACTCCGGCGAGATGACTATGACTACCGATAACGATAATACCGCAGACATCTTTATGAAGATTGCGCGAGAGGACCCGGCGCCCCGGGCGCCAGAGAAACAAGCGGCTCCCGCAGAGCCGAGTGTTGTTGTAAGTTATTTGTGTAAACTGGTCATAACATCCGACCCGTCCACTAACAAGTTACAGTCTCGAGTTTCGAGGGCACATCGCCGGCCTTTCTCAACATCTACCCCTGCCTACGATGTACCTTCACCTCCCCGCTTGTCGCGTCGTCTTTCCGACCAACGCGATGGCTCACGATCTCACCAAGCAGCTGATAACCACCCGGTCCAGCCACTGACGCGAGAGTCGTCATATCGCACGCCCGGGAGAGAGAACCTACCTCCCATCACTACCAGTGCTGACAACTCGAGCCGCTCGCAACCCGGCCGGAGTTCTATGAGGCCATCCCCCGTTACTCCCAGGCAAATCTCGTTCAAAGACTCCTTGGGGGAGAGTAGCTCAGCATATCAACGCAGAAGGCAGTCGCTCACGGAAAACAACAACAGCAGCTCATCCCCGAGAGTGACCCAATACAGGAACGCAAACCTTGTAATGACTCAGGCTCGGACATACCACTCCTCACCATTGGTCCCCAAATCCGCAAACGTTCTGCCGGATGGGCCTCAACCGAATAGCTCGGAGACGAACCATGGCGTCGAGGGAACCGAGTCTTCCTCGTCGACGGCCGCGCCATCCACGGTTTGGGATGAGCTTGACGAGCTGAAGTCGAGAATCCATCGGTTGGAACGAACGGGCAAAATGCCGTCCACGTCTGGCGGAGGTATGTCTAGATCCTCTGATGAGCGCCCTCGAACTGCGACGACAAATGCCACAACCGTGTCCGCTTCCCCCAAGCGTGGTTCAGGACCTGGCTCATCATACGCAGAGGCGAACAGTGGCAGCACTCCGCTGGCGCCGCGCGAGACGCAACCCCTGCTCCTATCCGCCCTTAGCAAAACGAAGAATTTGGTCAAGCCAGACGTGTTCACTGCCATCGAATCAGCGACGACCGATGCCATGGCCCTGACATCACTGATCGGCTCCATTGGCCAACCAGGACCGATTTCGAGCAGCGCGAGTACGATTGGGGGATACAACGGCAGCGTCACGGATAGGCAGCTACGCAAAAAGGCCGATAGCATTTGCAGGAGTCTAACCGAACTGTGCCTCGCGCTGGCTGACCCGGCGGAGCGAAAGAAGGAACCCCAACCGGCAACGGCCGCTCTCGAACAAGGGGCGTTCATCAGCCCCACCGCCAACAACAGCCCTTCTCTGGATGTGGTTGCACCTCACAGGCGGCCTAGCGCCGTTGCGGAAACGGTGATCAAAGCAAGCACGAGCCCGAGAGCCCCGACATCCCTAGAACAAAAGAGGAAGACGATGTTGGCCAGCATCTCACTCCCTGCTTCCCGCTACACCACAGCCCCTACCACACCGTTGGAGTCTACAGCCGGGCGAAAATCGTCTCTCCTCCTGTCCCGGATCCGCCGAACAACAACCGACGAGCCCGAAGAGGCGCCCCAGACCGGAAGAAGGTCATCGTTGCTATTGAGGTCCAGGAGGAATGACTCTGAGGAGCCCGAGGAGAACCGCGAAGGGCGAAAAACATCTCTCCTGCTTCGCACCCGGAAAACTATGAGCGACGAGGAAGACGAGTCGCGCGCCCGCGGCCCCTCCAGGGCAGTCACCGAGATGAATAACTTCCGCATGAATCCTCGCGAGTCCACCATGAGTGTCCAGAATCACCAGTCTCCCTCCGAGGTCCCGGCCACCCCTTCCGCCTTGCCGCGTCGGAGGATGATCCCATCTGCCATCGCCACCCGGCTCGCTGCCGCAATCCCCTCGAGCTCGACACCAACCACCCCAGCACGCAAGTATCTCGAGCGAACCTCGTTCCCGGAACGTGGCACGCCTCAAGACCGCAGCGCTTACCAGGATCGAGGCTCGTACCTCGACCGCAGCACGCATCAGGAGCGTGCAATCAATAACCTCTCGGAGAGGCTCGCCGAAGAGAGAGGCCAGCAGCAGCGCCAGGCCTCGCTGGGCCAGAGCGGCATCTTGCTCAACAGGAGCGGTAGCCTCGGCCGCCGGACGCGCGAGACCGGCATCCCCAGTCTCCGCTCCTAAAGGAGACCCATCATAATAGAAGTCCGCAAAAAATAGTACACAAGGGCGGGGGAACGCAGATCGCGCCGCGACGACATATCACGAACTTGGCGTATGTTTTACGCTCACGACTTGTACCAATATTGATACATGCATGTTGCAGACGGGCGGCATGGCGTTTCTGTGTTTTTTTGGCATCATCGGACATGGGACGCTCGCATTTGACGACTTTGTTTTGCATGCAGCATTGCATCATCAGTATCGTTGCATTTTTATGCATTTTGCTTTATTTCCATCTTGGTTCAGTTGGAGGATTTTGGACAAGGGCGTTGGACGGCCGTCTCGGAATCGACCATGAGGATGGCGGCTTGGTTTCGACGACTGCCTACGCAGAAACGAAACGCTAATGGGCAAGATGGAGTGTTTTGATTATGTTTTGGAAGGAAGGGGGACAAAAAGGGAGGACGACGTTTTACGCCATTGTTATTTTTACAGGGCGTCGGTTGCGCTTTTTACTCGTTTTGGTCGTCTGGTTGTTTTTGCTTCTGCATCGGTGCGGAGGGTGGTTTCGGCGGTCTTGACTTAATTAACTAGGGGCGCTCGTGTTTATCTCTCTTCCAGGTCGGTTCTGTCTGGTGTTGGCGGCGGGCAGGATTTGGACGGTCGTCGATACCCTTGGGTTGGAACGGACGTGTGGGCACAAATACGGGTGAGCTGGCGGGCAGCCAACCGTGGGAGGGGTTGGGAGTTGAAGGGCTGTATCTAATTGTTGACTGATTGTACAATGATGACGAGTTTCCGTTTTTGATCACCTTGAGACCTTGAGTTCTATCTCTTTTTTGCTTGAATTGAAGTTGGGCTGCCCGGCATGAGTCACCGGAACAAGACCTGGCTTGGGTTCACAGAGACTTCCCAAGGGTTACAAAAGAGAACAAGTGGCCCAGCTATGCTCTGCTCAATTCATCCCATCTTGGGTCAAAGAATATATATCATCCACCTCCCCTGGCAGGCGATTCATGGCCTTTTCCCAGCGCGCCCTGGCCTCACGATTAAACCGAAGAATAGCCTCTCACAACGTCCTGTCTTAGGCTTTCAACCCCACATTGAATTTCAGGATCTACTTCCACGTAACAAGCAACTCCCAAAAAGTAAGCACCACTTCAGCTTGCTCTGCTCATCCACATCCTTTCCATTTATATACTCATGCAAAAACGCCTCTTAACACCACCCCGGCTTTTCTCAACAGCAACCGCACTCGCCACCCACACCCCCACCATATTCACATTCACCAAATTCTTATCCACAACCACAGCCCCAGCAGCAAAACACATCCCCAAATCTCAACTCACTCACCTCAAGCGCAAAGTCAAACTCAACCACAAACTTACAACTACCCCACCAGCAAAACCCGCAACAATGGATCCCACAGACAACGACGCCCTAACAGACCGCCTCGAAGACCTAGCCCTGTCGTCATCCCGAGCCATAGGCGGCGGGAGGCGTGGGGGTGGGAGGGGAAAGGGTGGCCGAGGTGGTAGGGGTGGTGGTGGTGGTGGTGGGAGTGGAGGGGGGAGGGCGCAGCGTGAGGTGGATTTGTCGAGGGCGCTGTCGAGGCTGTTGAGGCATCGGGCGGGGGAGGCGGGGGTCGAGTTGGATAGGGAGGGGTTTGCGGATTTGGGGAGGGTGGTGAGTACCTTTTTTTTTTTTTGGGTTGGGTTGGTTGGGTTGGTTGGGCAGGGGGTGGGTGTGTGATGGGTGATGAAGTGGTGGTGGTGTGATGATGTATTCAAGAATGGGGGTGCGGCTCTTCCCTACGGTATACGGTAACTAACAAACCTCTTCCAGCTTCAATGGGGCCCTATCCGCGTCCTCGCTCCCACCTTTTCCGAGATCCTCAACGCCGTCCACAACAACGACAAGCAGCGCTTCACCATGAAGCCCAACCCAGCCACCAACCCCGACCTCGACGAGTCCGCCACCGACCCGTCCGAGTGGCTCATCCGCGCCAACCAAGGCCACTCCATCAAGCTGGACAGCGAGCACCTCCTCAAGGCCCTCGCCCTGCCGGCCGACGACAAGAACGGCACCGCCGCCCTCCCCGAGGGCGCCGTCGCCATCCCGCCCGCCGTCATCCACGGCACCTACTTTGCCTTTTGGCCGTCCATCATCGCCAGCGGCGGGCTCAAGCCCATGGGGCGGAACCACGTGCACTTTAGCACCGGGGTGCCCGAGGACTCGGAGGCCGGGGTGATCAGCGGGATGCGCAGGGATGCGGAGGTGCTGATCTATGTCGATGTGGCAGCCAGTTTGAGGGATGGCGGGATCAAGTGGTGGATGAGTGACAACGGGGTGGTGCTGACCGAGGGCGATGCTAACGGGCTGGTGCCGCTGAAGTATTTTAAGGAGGTGATCGGGAGGAAACAGAATGTGGGGCTGCTCTGGAAGGATGGCGTGAAGGTGGCAGACTTGCCGGAGGGTCTTCAAGTGAGGGCGCCGCATGGAAAAGGGGGGAGTGGTGGTGGTGGTGGTAGGAGGGGAGGACGTGGCAGGGGCCGGGGGAGGTGAGCGTGTCAGACGTAAGAGAAGATGAGGATTTGGCCAGGTTATGGAATCGGTAACTCTGGGTTTCTCGAAATCGCAAGAGGCTATCTATAGCGTTTCCTAAATCACCGTTATCAACTCGCGATATGCCGTTGCCCATCCAATCGTAAGTGCATCGTCCCGTCAGCCCTTGACTTGTGGACCACTACGTCCAAGCTCGATCCCGAAACCCATCCAGCCATGTCCTAAATCGCAATCATATCCCCCAGCAATAAATCGCCACTCGCAACGAACGCACCGCGAGCCACAACCATGACCCCCAACCCCATACCCATCCCAGTCCTAACTCCCAACCCCAACTCCCACCCCCCTTCCTCCCCTCCCTCTCTCCCTCTCCCCCCTCTAACTAACTAGGTAGGTAACTCCCCCACCTGCGCCATCATCTCCTCGACCTCGGCCATCCTTCGCCCCTCCTCCGCCACCAACCACGCCAGCACCTCCTCCGCGACCTTCTCCCGCGCGTTGCGCCGCCCATACACGTTGCTCACCCGCCCCAGCCCCTCCGGCACCTTGATGGCGTCGGCGCCAAAGTCGGCGCGGCCGTCGAAGAATTGTGGGTTGGATGGTGTGATGGGGGGTGGGATTATGGTTGTGGTGGTGGAAGTGGTGGTGGAGGGGTCGAGGGTGGGGAGGAGGACGGCTGGGGTGATCTTGTACTGCGGGATGGCGAGGCCGAGGAGCTGGCAGAGGGTGGCGACGCGCTTGGTGGCGGGCGGGTCGTCGTCTTCGTCGTCGTCGTCGCTGTTGGCGGCTCGTTTCTTGGGGTGGTTGGGAGGGGCATCGGCGTGGTTGTTGTTGTTGTTGTTGTTGTTGTCTCCGCGGGGTTTCTTCGCGGCTGGGGTGGGCGTCGGCGTGCTGCTGGCGTGTCGGGACGTCTTGGGGGGCTTGGGGAACTCGACGCTCTTGCCGTCCGACGGCATGTAGCCGCCCTTCATGAGCCACTCGACGCAGCACTTGGCTGCGTACTGTTTGGCGTCTTTCTTGCGGCCGAAGCTGGGGGCGGCGGGCACGCCGTGCTCGTTGGGGGTGAAGCCCGCTTCGGAGTTGGGGAAGGACATTTGCTCGGTGTCGGCGGTCGGCTTGAAGATGCAGCGGTAGGTCCATCTCTCGTCTGGAGCCGGCTCGTCGATGAAGGCCGGGGTCCCACCGTGGGCTTGGGTGTATCCTGGTGGGGGGTTAGTGAGGGGTGTTAAGAGTGATAGGGGGTGGGTGTTTGAAGTACGATTCATTAGGCTGACCCAATCGCGGACGCCAATCTCGGGTTCAATAGAGCGTCTGAGGTCGGAGATGGCCCGCTGCTGGAGCGGCGTGAGTGGTTTCGGGTTTCGCTCCTGCTCCTCGATCCATTCTTTCAGGTCGCGATAGTCGACGGGTTCGTCCAGTATCGACGATGTGACCGCCGTATTATTGGCAGCCATGTTTTTGTTTGTGAGGATACCTGACTTTTGATTTCCTTGTTGGGTGGGAGTGGCGGAAGGTTGAGGGAGGTTGAGTTGAACTCGTTTGAGTTTCTTCGTTTATGGGAAAGTGTGAGTGAGGCCTACCACGGCGGCCTAGATCTGCTTTTTGGTTCACAGCTCACAGGTTCATCTGATTCGATTCGCAAACTTGAATGCGTGAATATACCTTGAATAAAAACAACCCCACACTTCCCCATTCTTGTCTTTCTTCATCTGAAGTTCTCGTCTGAACTATCACTATTCTTGCAAATCCAAGTCATTCCCCCCAACCCCACTCCATTTATCACCATCCTCTCCCACCACAACTTCGCCCACACCTCTCTTCTATTACATACCTAGGTACATAGCACGCGCCTAGTATTTTCATCGACCCAAAGCCTGTATGCGAGCCGATGATTTGAACCCTCTAACAGCCTCTATGAACCCCGGTTTGTTTCTTCCACCTGCAGAGTATTTTCACTTCCACCATGACGTCAACGGCATCTCCGTCGATATCGGCATCGGCCTCGTCTGTGTCCACTGTGCCACGATCAAACCAAGGCGATGATGTACCAATTATCCGGTTTACCAATGTGCAGGATCTCTTCGACGCGATCAATAGCAACACTGGAGATTGCCTGGTCGTTACACGTATTGTATTACCCTCTTGTCTCATGCTAGCAGTATACCAAATTTATACCAGATGTCTCGCCTACTCGTTTCGCCAAAATCGAGCGTGAGCGAGAGAAGAGGCGGCGCAGATTCCGTTTCCGCCGCTACGATAGCGATCGTGAGATTCTTCTCATCACGACCGCCACCGATCTACATGAAAGACTCCATCTCGAAATCCATCAAAAATACATCGTTCAACTTGTCAGAAGCGGCCGAGAAGAAAGTTGGGTATCCATGGGTGCCACTACACATCGAGCACGAGGCCATCGTGGAGTTTATGGGGAGGGTGACTCTACCGGCGGCCCAAAATCCCGAATGGCGATAAGACCCATCTGGCCAACACTGGTCGTCGAAGCAGGAGAATCTTATCCATTGGCCGAATTACGTGACCAAATGAGATGGTGGTTTTCTGCGTCGGATCACCAGGTCAAGATTATCCTTCTCGCCAAATTTGAACATACCCGCCGCGCCATTACCTTGGAGAAGTGGGAGGAAGAGCCTCACAGTACTCGCCCGGGAGCGATGACAACACGTGGTAGTTCCGCCCTCCAGCCGGTGCTCCGGCAAACTATTTCGATGACTGAGAACACCACGACTGACCCGGTATCATATAATGTTACTGGTGCATTGGTATTAGGGTTCAGCCTCTTGTTTCTTCGAAGTGCGGGCCCTGGAGAGGGTGACTTTATCTTGAGCGTTCAAGAACTAGAGAAATACGCAGAAAACTGTTGGAGGGTATCCTAGTGCTGGGTAGCAAATCAGGTTGACATCAACATGTACTTATATGCTTGTACAAACGGCACTCGTCGCTTGGCTTGCTCACGGGTCGACCCGAACTTCAATTCCGTGCTTCTAACTCAAACTCATCACACATAGCCTCGTGTGATACGTGAGAAATGGGCGGAAAAACCATGCGAATTCTCTCTTCTCGGTAATGGGTATCAGAATTCAGGCCAGTCGCTTGACAACACTAGTAAAGACTAGAGACCATCCACCTTGCTGGGCCCCGCTTGCTATGCTCACAAAAACCGCCGTTAATCCTCTTCGAAGAAACCACCATCATCGCTCTCCTCCTCGTTGTATTTCGGTTTCCTAGCCGGCCCCTTCTTCTGATTTGGCCCTGGTTTTGGCGTCTTCGCCCCGGGCTGTTGGGCTCCCTTTCTCCCCTTCGTTGCCGAGTGTTGTTTGCCTGCGACATCGTCCTGTACTGGTTGCTGGGTAGCCTCCGAACTCGAATCCGTCTGCGGACGCCTATTCTGCAGCCTCTCGAGCGCTGCCTGGCCGTCCTCCCTCGTCTTCTCAACAACAGTCCACATGGGCGGCCGCGGCGTGCGCAGATATAGCGCCGCCTTGTTTGCCTCCTCTTTTTCCCCCGCTGCGGCCGCGGCGTACAAGCTGATGTAGGGTTCCATGAATGGAAAGTATATCGCATAGTCGATGTCGACCTGCGCAACATGAAGGTCGGCTTTGAGCTGGGCAACTTCCTCGGGGTCCGTGGCTTCCGCAACCTTCTTTTCGAGCTGCTTGGCAAACCGCATTGCCTTTTTCCTTTCTGATGGCGGGGTTAGGAGCGGCAATGTGGGTAGTAGGGATGAAGATCGGGGACATACCAAAGAACCGAACCATGTGGTATTTGTGTATCATGTGGCTTCTATCCTTCTTCATCCGCGCATCTTCAATGCGCCGCTTGTGTGCCGCCAACTCTCGCTCAAGGTCGTTCTGTTTGTTTGCCGGAATCTTCAAGTTGTCCCGCGCCAGCAGTCTCTCGATCGCCCTAGCACGCTTCTTGATCGCATTGAGGCTGTCGAGGTCGACGGCCGCAGGCTTTGGTCTATGCGGGCGGTTGGTTCTTAGTCGTTTTCTCGCGGCGTTCTCAAAGCCGTGGCCCGAAGACTCGGTGTCTTGGTGCGGTCGTTTATTCCCCATTTTATTTTTTTCCCACTTAATGTTGCGCGTTGGAAAGAAAACTGTCGTTTGATGTTTGGGTGTTTCTTGAGCGATTCGAGACTTAGCGTTCAAGGGATCCAATCGATCCCACCAAGCCAGAAATTTTGGGCCCCTCCTGCATTGCCTGCCGGGAGCGCGAATGAGGGGTTAGGGTTAACCTACTAATTCGGGAAGCTCCCAAAGCTCTCTTGGATGTGGCAGGTCAACTGAGCATGCTTCATGAACTTAGACAACTAAATTAACCCTATGTTATTACATGGTGAAACCAGCAACATCAAACGCAAGTGAGCAATTGAGGACGGATTGAATCTAGAGAAACAGCACTCGTTTCTCTCTGCAATCCTCCAGCCTCAGAACAACCCCGTCTCATCTCCTCATCCATCGCATAATTCGCATCTCGCCAGTGACCATCAGCGATTCATCACTATCTAGTCTCGCCCGTCGCCGCAATGGATCGATCCGACTCGGGTTTGATCAAGTGGTCGCCCAGCGCAAACCGAGATTCATTTATACATATCAACTTGCAGCATCGTGTGGTGCAGCTTTATGAACCAACAGGCATAGCCCAGCGAGGACGATTCGAGCACAGGAAACTCACAAAACACGATGACTTCCCGCCTCTTACCACGTACGACTGGTCACCGACTGTGCCCGGCCTGGTCGCCGTGGGTACATCGACTGGCGTGGTTAATCTGTTGCGGATCGATGACAACTCCAATGCCTATCTGGAGCTCGGCCTGAAGATGTCGCGCACTTGCCAGGCCGTGGCTTTCAGTACAGCCGGGAAACTGGCCGTTGCACTCGATCGGGTCAGGAGCGATACCTGCCTACATATTTGGGACGTCAACCGCCTTTCAGCTATCGATGCTACTGTCTCTGGCTTCCCCGCGGACGTCAGGATTCCTTCGGACCCGGTAGAGAGACTGGAATTGAATGCCTCGGTGTCTAGTGTCAGGTTCTTTGAGGACAATCCGAACGTGCTAGTGGCAGCTGTCAAAGGCCAGGGCTTGCGAATCCATGATCTACGAGGTAAAACTGCTGTTGACGGCGACATCGAACCTCTTGACTGACCAACCATTGCATCAACTTAGACCAAGGACAGGGGCCAGTCGCCCAGTTCCAAACCAAATGCTGCAACAACCTGGCCATCGATTATGCTGACCAAAACTACTTTGCGTCTTCTGCCCTCGACATCCCCGGTGTCATGATCTGGGATCGCCGAGCCACTAGTCGCCATAACGCCAACCAGTCCTACACGAATGCCCTCGAGCAGGACGGCCTTCCGTGGGGCGGGGCTTTGTGGCTTGACCGCGCGGTGCAGAACGAAATAAATCCTTCCGATAGCGGGGACTCCTTCATACGTGCCCTCCGTTTTTGCCGTGACCAAGCGGGCTTGCTTGGCGTGCTCTCTCGGACTGGCCAGCTAAGGGTCTTGTCGACGAGACAGGAGTATTTCGAAGAGGATGTCAAGGTAGACGGCAGTCCCGAGCTTCTCGAGGTCAGACGGTCATACGAGCTGGACCCTCTCTACGCCGAAGCCAACCGCAAAAATGACAAGATCATCTCGTTCGACTGGATCACCCTGAGCTCGCCCGTTCTTCAGCCCCGGGCGTTGGTGCTTAGGGCAAATGGCGCACTTGACGTGCTGCAAAAGCCGTCCTTTACTTCAGAGCACCCCTTCCAGCTAATACCGTGGCAACCACCGCATCGGGGACAAGCTGGTATGTCATGGAGTTCCTCTGAAAATGGACAGTGTTAACGGCTCCGTAGATGGGACGGATTACCAGGAGCTGATGAACTTCGAGCCGCCGCACGCACTTGATATCTTTGGCCCCTTTTTGACCGAACAGGCCCTCTCCGACATACCGTTGTTTAGGCCCCAAAAAGCGAACGTCAAGTCTCTAGTAGAACAGAGCCTAACAAATGTACCGCCCGATGGACGTCTCGTTACGGAGGCATCTAAGAGCAGCCCCTCATTATTGTTTGACGACGCATCTCCAATCGCCGACAAGCTCAATGCTCTGAGGTTGGCTTCGAAGCAAGGGAAAGAACAGCAAGAGGAAGCGCTCTTATCTCAGTTGGAGCGGCACGAGAAACTCCTCACTGACACTAGGGATATGTCGGGTCTCTCGAGCAAAGAACGGTTTGCCATTGATCATACGATGCTTCTTCGCGCACAAGAAGGCTACCGTTTTGACTTTGTCAGGAATCAGAAGATTGTTGCCGATGACCCTTGGCTGATGGATGTTTGGGCCTGGACTGCTGGTGGGTACACCGACACTTCATCGTTGATTTTCAGGTGCTCACCACTGTGCAACAGGTGCCGAAGCGGCCGCCGCCGACGGCGGCATGATATCGCATCCTCTAGACCTTGGTTACATGGGCGTCCATAGCGTCTGGACCAATGACCTGGGTGGGTAGTTTCACCTTCCCCTAGTTCCGCATCTAACGTTAAACAGGGAGTAAGCCTCAGATGAGGCTGTCGGAAGACTCGTTACCCCCTGACGAGGCCGGGTGGGAGCGTTGCCTGAACGCGATAAACAAGAAACTTGGGGTACCCAAGTTTGACGGAACAGTAGAGACTAAACGTTTGCATCACAGAGAGATGTGTCTTGAGATATGCGGCCTCGGCCGCCCCTACGATGAAGAATTCAAGCAAGCAATGTCCATGTCGGGTCCCGCAAGAGAGTCGACGTGGTACACTATGGTCGCCGCCCATGCCGTCTTCAGAGGAGAGGTAAAGCGGGCTGTACAGGTGCTGAAGAAGGCCAGCTCCGAGAACCCGGAGCTGCTGTTCGTCTCGCTAGCACTCCAGCTGATCGACAAGAACGGCGACGACGTTAAAACAGCGCTGGACTTCGACGAAAGCGTGGCTTGCAAGACGGACCCCTACCTGCGCGCAATATCGGCCATCATCGCAACCGGAAACTGGGCCGAGATCGCCGATCAGAAATCCCTACCTCTACGCGACCGTTGCTTCGTTGCCGTCCGCTACTTCAGCGACGACGCTCTCACCGACTGGCTCGATCAAGAAGTGGCCGCCGCGATCGACAGCGGCGACATCAAGGGCATCATCCTCACAGGCCTGACCGACCCGCTCGTCGACATCCTCGCGCGCTACGTGCACAAGTTCAACGACACGCAGACGGCCGCCCTCCTCCTCTCCACCTGCGCGCCGCGCTTCATCGACGACATCCGCGCCACGGCCATGCGCAACGCCTACCGCCACTACCTCCAGCGCCACCGCGCCTTCTTCTTCCGCGCCAAGTTCGACGTCGAGTCCACCCTCCGCAGCAAGCACCACGGCCGCCCCACCGTGCCCCCGTCCGCCCGCCAGATCGGCCTGCGCTGCGTCTACTGCGACGCCGAGTTCCAAGCCGAAGCCCTCCCCCCGCCCCACACCGCCACCACCACCACCACCACCACCTCCACCTCCGCCCCCATCCCACCCCCCCTCCGAACCGGCAGCAGCGGCATGGGCATGGGCATGGGCATGAGCGGCTTCAAGCCCACCTCCACCGGCACCACCGCCTCCGCCGTCCCCACCCCGACCTCCACCCCGGCCCCGACCCCGCGCACCGAAGCCCGCGCCCACCAGCAGCAGGCAAATCCCTACACGGAGAAGATGGTGGCCAGCGGGATTAGTTGTCCGAGTTGCAAGCAGCACCTGCCGCGGTGTGTGGTGTGTTTGGAGGTGGTGGGTATGTCGCGGAGTGCTGTTAGTGCGGGTGGTAGTGGTAGTGTTGGTAGTGGTGTTGGGGGGGGTGGTGATGAGGCGCGGCGTCGCACTGCGCGGTTTCCGACGTTTTGTGTGGCGTGTGGCCATGTGCTGCATCTGGATCATGCGCGGGAGTGGTTTGCGCGGCATCGCGAGTGTCCGGTGCCGGAGTGTAGGTGTTTGTGTAATTCGAAGATTAATGAGGAGTTGGAGTATGCTTAGGGGTTGGGTTGGGTTGGGTTGGGTTGGGTGTAGGTGGATGAGGTGGGGTGTGTGTGGCGAGAAGGGTTCTGGTGTTGTTGGGGATGGTGCTGGTGCTTCAGTGTTTGATGGTTGGTTAGTTCTTTGGCATGGTGATGTCGTGATGAATGTATCACCCGTTGGATCTATTTGTCTACGCAGCAACGGCTCCCTTTCTGAGTCTGTCTTTTTTTTTCTGTCGAAGTAGCTAGGTAACTGCTGCATTGTTGGTTGAAGATGCCTCCTGGGAGTGCTAAATGGAATGCTGGAGTAGGCAAGCCGGACACGAGGGTTTTCTTATTAAATGCGTTCATAAGGCCTAGTTCCGAGTGCATATAGAGGCAAAATGCCAAATTACAGAGCAACTGGTGGGTTTCTTTCTTTCTGATCGCTCTGAATATATATACATCTTCAAAGGGGTTACTAAATGTCGCCCCAAGCCGAAAAGTCGCCGTGTTCCCTTGGAACCAACTTTACCTCGTTCTTGTGTACTTGGCCTAAGCCGCTGGTTATTATGTTTGGTTCTCCGCAATGCCAACGTTAAGCTTTCCTGTACGAATACCAAGGAAGCTATGACGACACAACAGGAGCTTGTTCCTGTCGCCGGCGCCAAGGCCCTCCCGCTCCTTTGGGTCTTGGGGATTTCTTGGGATTTTCTTGGGAGCCCGGAGTTCGAGTTCCATTTGTTCCTGGGCAACGGCAGCCGGAAACGGGCCAAGGGGCCAAGAAACCTGGGGGAAGCTCGGTGGTTCTTGGCCCAGACCTCGCGCCAAGATCAGGCCAAGAGCGGCCAAGAGCAGCCAAGAAGGGGCCAAGAGGGACCAAGAGACCGCCAAGATCGAGGTGAGGGCTGTCGTTGATAGTGACTTACCCAGACGAGATGAAGAAGCCGGGAGTCTCTCTCCGCGCCGTGCGTGCAAATCGGAAGATGATGATGACAACAGGAGGCAGCGACCTTGCGGCAAGGCAGATGCAACTTGCTTTCTAGGCAACGGGATCGAGATGCACAGTATGACTATTGTGGAAAACCCCCTGAATCCTCCCTCGTTTCGGTGTGCTGACACGGTAACCCCCTTTCCAAGATATTCACGTGTCAGCGTGCTTGGCAGGCATGTCGTTGTAATGGTGGGTCACAAGGAGGGGTTCGACGGTGGGGGTTCTCTCTGCTGCTGGATGCTCGGTATCACATCATGTCATGGATCCCGCGGATGATCTCGGCATCTTTCTTCATTAATAAGAGAACAATCGACCGTCCCAATTGCTGTCTGGCCGTACCATGAGTCGCGCCACCCGATGACCAGTGGTGGCAAACAGCAGGCGGCTGACGAGCCGGCTCATTGGCCATCCTGTGTGCTGCCGTGTAAATCATGTAGTTTGTAGCCTCGTAGCTTTTGATAAGCAAGGAATGTTCCAAAAGAAACAGGATGGGATAGACGGGTTCAACGTCCAACCACGTGTTGTTTGTCGGGCTTGACTCGCATCCCATCGCGCCACCCTCGAGCCGCCGAAGCTGGGCGGCAGTGACGGGCTGACAGTCTTGGCTCCCCGCCCGCCTGCTCAGCGGGATTGTTCAACCGGCGCTGAAATGAAGGTTCCAAGCGAAAAGGGGCTGTGTTAGACCCAAGCTGATGGTATTCGCTGAAGGGACAAACGGGAGTCGGGGAAGACGGGTCGCCAAGTGCTTGGCACGCGGAGGGTTGATCTCTTGGCCCGGCTGGCAAAGCTTGGCATCAGTTGCGAATTCGCGAGCCTCACACGGGTAAGCTTTGTCGCGTTTGGGAGACGAGTTGGCGGGTCGATTCTGTTTGCCTTCCGAGTCCACGTCAGTCAAATCAAACTAATCTGGGAGTGGCGCCTTCCTCGACCGGGACAGGTTCTTCCATTTGCTTCTCTGATGAATTTTCTTCCTTTTTTTGAAGAGGGGAATGGATGCCCGACAGGCCCCGACGCGACCCGTTGAGTGGAAACCGGCCAACAACAGAAAGAACCCAAACCCGCTCTTGGTGGGCCGAGGAATCTCTCGATTTGGTCAAGCAAGCACACAGTGGAGCGTGGATGAGGGTCCGCATGAGCAGCCTGGGCATTTCTGGGCGGGCTGGGCAAAGCGTGTGACCAAGAGGCAAGGGCGATGGAGGGCCAAGGAGCGCCGCCAAGACCTCTCCTACAAATACCAAGCCTTGGCTCTGACTTGGCGGCCACTTGGCATATCTTGGCAACCAAGTCGCTCTGTTAGGTCGAGGCGTCATACAGGCGGGAAGCTGCGTGTCTGCGCCCTCCCTTCCATCAATCAGTACCCCGGGCGGCCCGAGAACCCCTCCACCAGCCAATGAGATTTGCTTGGCATCCGAGGCCCAGGCTGCCAAGCACCTGCCAAGACATTCGCCAATGTTACTGCCATGAGAGAGAAGGCGTAATAAAGACAGAACGGCCCGCTGTCCTGCTGAACTGAAATGTTGATCCGATCTTCCCCTTTGCATCACCAGAATAACGAGCTAAAAACACCAGTTTACACACCAAAGTTGGGACGATTTTTCTGCACTTTGTTTTGTTCTGATCTTTCGACGTCCTTGGCATCTTTCTTGTTCAGCGCTGCACTGTCGACTCTCTTGGCCTTGGCGCCCTTGCTGCAAGCAGTCATTCAACTCTGGGCGTTCTTGGTAAAAAGTGGGCCACATAGGGTTTTTCTTAACCACCCCACGTGACTTTCGGAACGGAATAAATTCGCCACCATCACACCAACGCACGCACCAAGCACTTCGCCAAGAACTCACCGATCGGCGCGAATCATGTCGGCGATTTCACCACCCACTCAGGCTCCGGCCCAAGAGGGTAACAATGCCCCTCCGGCCCCCGCAGCTCCGGCTCCGGGAACCTCGAATCCCGCGTCGAACGATAACACCCCGGCGCCCTCGACCGGAGCGACCGCGAGCTCTTCGTCCAGCGCAGGCCCAGATGACAATCTGGTCTGCCACTGGGGCGCCTGCAAGGAGCCCTTTACCTCTGCCGAGGCCCTCTATGTAAGTCGCTAAATCGTGGAAAGAAAGGCATCGAAAAACCGTCGAGAAAAAACAACAAAATGCCAATTAAAATTCCAATTAAATTTACCGGGTCGCTGACACCTCTCTAGGAACACATTTGCGAGAAGCATGTTGGTCGCAAGAGCACCAACAACCTGAACTTGACTTGCCAGTGGAACCAATGCCGCACCACGACTGTCAAGCGCGACCACATCACTTCGCACATTCGGGTTCATGTGCCTCTCAAGCCGCATAAGTGCGATTTCTGTGGGAAGTCGTTCAAGCGTCCCCAGGATCTCAAGAAGCATGTCAAGACCCATGCCGACGATTCGGTTCTTGTCCCGGGCCGCAACCCCCAGGACCAGTCGGGGGCCATGAACCCCAGCTACCGTCCTCACCCGGGCACGAAGCGTATGTATTTCTTCTTGATTCGGCCTACCCTCTCGACATCCCGAGGCTAATCCTTTCTCCAGCTGCTTCCGGCTTCTATGATCACAACGGCCACATGCGCGGCAATAACCCGGCGCACTTTGCTCACCCCCACCAGAATGGCCAGGCTAGTTACTACGGCCAGCAGCCGCAGGCGCCCCAGCCGACGTACCACACCCCGATGTACTACCAGCACCCCATGGGCGGCTCCCGTGCTGACTACATCGGCCACCAGGCCGCCGGCTTTAACGAGGCCGCGCGGAAGCGTGACGCAGAGAGCTTGAACGAATTCTTTGGAAACATGAAGCGCGCGCAGATTGACCCGCGCTCGTATGCGCAGATTGGCCGCTCGCTGATGCCCGTTCACTCCTCCCTCGGCATGCCTGCCGGTGGTGGTCTGGCCACAGAGTACATGCCGCAGGCTCCCCATACCCTGGGTGGTGTTGGCGGCGCTTCGAACGGCCCGCTGGCGCAGCACTACTATCTGCCGCCCATGCCCAACCTCCGTACCAAGGAGGACCTTCAGCAGATCGACCACATGCTGGAACAGATGCAGTCGACCATCTACGACAACTCTGGCTCGCCCAACACGCACTACGCGCCCGTTGACATGCGCCACTCTCCCACATATGCGACTCGCCCGGCCGTCGAGGGGTACGCTGTCACGGCTGCTCAAGTCATGTCTCCGCTTAGCGCGCCGACCCACTCGGCTGGTGGCACACCTGCCGTTACCCCGCCGTCGAGCAACATGTCGTACACGTCTGGCCACTCGCCCACCGCTTCTTCCGTCGGCCTGTCCCCGTCCTCCCGCCACAGCTCGACTTCGGTCTCGTACCCGAGTCTCCCGAGCCGCCCGAACCTGCCGTATCCGTCGGCTGCCGGTCTGGGTTCGACCTTTGCCCACAACGAGCGCCGTCTCTCAGGCGGCATGCTCCAGAGCGCTGCTGGCGCCCGCCGCGACGGCGACCGCACCCCCACTGGCAAGGGCCCCGACGGCGCCGCCGTGAGCTCGCCTTCCGACGAGTCCGAGGCCGGCGAGAACGAGTCGTACGATGATTGGCTGCACAACGTGCGCGCGGTCGAGTTCCTCCGCGGCTACGTGCGCAATCGCCTTGAGCGCCGCGAGTACGAGGAGGGCTCCGATGACGGGCGCGTCGACAACAGCCGCATCGATCCTATGCTCGTCGACCGCAGCGTCGACCGCACCCGCGACCGCGTCAGCTATCCCTCGCTGCCCCCCATGCAGTAGTCTATGCAAGAAGCGCGCTTATGTCTTGACAAGGGATGTAGTTAGAGTTCGGGCCTCGTGCCTCAAGAATTCCACGCATTCCGCTTTGTTTTGTTTTCTGTTTCGCAAAATACCTCTTATCCTCCAGTCTGTCATGTAGCAGCTGGGGCCTTCCTCATTCGACTAGCTAGTAGTGTTCTGGGCTGGTGGGATGAGTAGGGTATAATGATTTCCGTTGCTTTTACAGCCCCCGTTATCAATGATCGGTTACTTTGGGGCGCATTCGCTTTTCTATGGCTTCCCGGCTCTTTCAGCCGTATGATTGTATGGATCTGGTTATGTACATTACCGGGCTTTGGGTGTTTCTAGTTTGCTCTTCACTCTGGAATTCAAAGTCTCAGCGAAGTTTGTGTGTTTTTGCGTGTTTTTGTTTCTCTGCGGGTGGTAAAAATTTGTCAAGTAGAAGTGAAACAATCTTGCGTGTTAAACAATGGTATCTGCCCGTGCCTAAACATGATAAACATGATATAACTGTCGTACCCTTCGCCATCATCATCATACCCACCGATGTCAACCCCTCCTAATCTATACAATTATCTTCCCACCCCCGTCAGCACCCTACGCATGCACTATAATTAACCCGACCATAACCCCCTCACAGAACCCTCCACATCGCCCCAGCCCTCGGCGCCCCCTCCTCCACGCCGCCCGACCCCCGATTCATCTCCCTCACCCACGCCATCTCATCCGCCACCGCCTCCCGCTCCATCTGCTCCATCACCTCCAGCTCGGCCAGCATCCCGGTCACCAGCGCGCGACACCCAGCCAACATCCGGCTGAGACTGGACGGCTCCTCCTCCCCTTCTCCTCCTTCTTCCCCGGCAGGCCGTGGCGGCGGCGGCGGCGCGTCGCCCAGCTCCAGCAGACTCCGCCGCCACTCGTCAAGCCGTCGCACAAGCGCGGCATGCTCCGCGCGCCAGGCCGCCGAGGGCGTCGGGATGAAGATGTCTATCCCTTCCCCTTCTTCGCCACCCTTGCTCTCACTCTCCCCATTCACCCCCTCCCCGCCCCGCCCCCTCCTCCTCCCTTCCAAAACCCTCTCCACCCCCCCAACCCACGCCTCAAACCCCCTCACCACCCTCTCATACCTCCCCGCCGGCTCCCCCATCCCCCACAACCCCGTAACCACCCCATCCAACACCACCACCTTCTCCTCCAACCCCATCCCCCCACCACCACCACCACTCCCACCACCACCCAGTCCCCCCCACCCCCTCAGCACCTCCGCAACCCTCCCCTCCGCCACCTCCCCCTCCACCTCCACCAACCCCTCCCCCCCCTCCCTCACCTCCTCAAACCTCACCCTCAACACCTCCCACGCACTGCGCTCCCATTCCGCGCGCGTGGCGGTGGCGTCGCGGTGCAGCAGGTGCAGCTGCAGCAGCTCGGCCTGCAGGCGGGCGGTCTCGGCGGAGAGGGCGATGTTGGCGGGCAGTTTGGAGGGGGAGGGCGGGGCGAGGATGGTGGAGGTGAGGGGTTTGGGGGCCGGGGGCTTGAGGGGGGTGTATTGTTGTTGGTGGGTGTTGAAGGCGGGTTTGGGGGCTGGGGCGGGGGTGGAGGGGGTTGAGGGGGTGGTGGTGACTGTGGTGGTGGTGGTTGTGCGGGTTGGCCGGGTTGTGGTGCTGGCTGAGCGGGTGGTGGTGCTGGCTGAACGGCTTGTGGTGCTGGTGGAGGGGGGAGGGGGGAGGGGTTTGGAGAGGTGGGATTTGGTGATGCTAGTGGCGTTTGGTTTTGAAGTGCTGGGGACGCGGGAGGAGTTGGGTTTGGGGGGTCCTGTTGGAAGTGAGAGTGGTCGCCGGGGAGCGGTGCCGGTGGTTGGCGAGGGTGGAGCGGCTGACCCCGGCGACCGTCGGGTGTGGCCTGACAAGGGCGGGCGGGCGCGGTCTGGCGCGGTGGTGGATGAGCTTGTAGTGGACGTCTGTGACGGCGGCCGGAGGGTTGTTTTGCTGGACAGGGTCGTCACGGAGGACTTGGCGCGGGCATGCCGGGATGCGGGCCCGGTGTCCGGCCCCCGGCCGGTGCTGGCACCCGAAGCAACCCGGCGAGCAGTGGGTACCCCGGAAGAGGTGGTAGGCCTTGTTGTTGGCAACCCCGGCGTAGATGCTCTGCTCGAAATGGACGCCTGGCGAATGGAAGCCGTACGGGTAGGACGGCCCGGGGGTGATGCTTCTGGGGCAGGGCTGCTGGTCTTCTCGCGCTGCTGCGAGGATGTCGAAGCGATACGAGCAAATACGCCAGACAATGGACGGCTACTCCTCGTGGAGCCAGCGCTGGTTGTGGCACTTCTCGTTATGCGGGTCGTTGCATTGACTGCTGCCCCCGATGGCTGTCCCTTAATCGGCAATCTGCTGGGCGAGACATTGCGCAGTTCACCGCTGCTGCTCGTGGTTTCTGGTCTGCTGCTGGGCTTGCGCAGTGAGCGCGCGCGCGACAATGCGCTGGTGGATGTCGTTGATGCCATTGATGCTGGGTTCAATGGCGTGACAATGATGGATTCAACAATGAATCGGCCAGATTTGTTTATTTTGGAAGTGGTCGAGTCGCTGGCTGCATTCAAGCGTTGCCGTTCCAGGGTTGATTTGCGGTAAGTCGCAGTCGGCAAAGCTGACACGCTAAAGCGAACCCCTGTAACGGGGCGTTCTTGGCTTTGGACGGCGCCTGGCAAGGCGGTAGGCGCGCTGGCACGCTACGCTGCCCTTGCAGCTGGCCACGCTGGCAAACAGTGGGTTGCACCAGAGCTGTCAAATCGCGATAGGTCCCGTCTCACAGGTCCGGAAATAAAACAATAAGAAATGGGGACTTGCACCAAACCTCAGGCTGTCCCAACACTTGATTCACTAAAGAGCGAACAATTGGTAAATAACATCCACAGAGACAGAACAGCGTTGTATTTTGGACGACTGCTCGACCGCAGGAAAACACCTACACCCGTAGGCACCTTAGTTACTGTCTATCCTCGTTGGACCGTTATATACCAAAGAAATGCAACCCTCCATACATATACACTATGTTTTCTCCCACTGGTATCTCTCAGACCATCGTGTTTCCTTGCCCATGTCACCTCGTTTATATATGAATATACTCATCATCAGCTCCAGGCTTCTCTAGCCGTCAAATGGACCACCCCAAGCAGATCTACCGCTCTTCAAACACCAACCCATGTAAAAGAACCAAATATACGTATATGTATGAAAGACGGTCCCAGAAGAAGAAAAAGAAGGAAACGCCAGAAAGCGCCCATAACCCCCCTCCCCCTCACTAGGTATCCAGCCGCCCGCTCCTCTACACCCCCACCTCCACCACTCCCACATCCTCCCTCTCCACCCTCCTCCCCCTCGTAACCTCTTTCACCACCGCCTCCAAATCCCCCTTCACCCGCCTCAACACCGCCACGCACCCCGAACACACATTCAACGCGCAGGCACTACAGATATAGCACTCGGCATTGCGATCCACGTATCCGCACGTCCGGCAGGCGACGGGGTTGACGCGCTGGCGGTTGGCCGTCAGGTAGCGGTGCTGCGTGATGCACGCGCGCTGGCGCGCCGTCGGCGGCCGTGCCTCGGGGACGCTGTCGGGTGGTAGTGGGGTGTACCACCCGCGGGGGAAGAGCGCTGCGCCGGGGTTGTTGGTCGTGTCCGGCTCGTTGGGGTCTGGTTCGCGAAGGGGGAGGTCGTCGGGGTTGGTGGTGGTGGCCTCGGCCGGGGCGGTGAGCGTCAGGCTGGGGTGGGAGGGCTGTTGGTGGAGGAGGGTGGGGTCTTCTTGGTGGTTCCGGGGATGGGAGTGTTTTACGGTCTCGACGGAGCCCGTTTCGGAGATGGTTCGTGGGATGGGATCGCGGTTGGGGTTCTGGGGATACCGGGCTTGTTGGGTTGCGGGCTGGGGGGGAACGGCTTGTGATGCCTCTTGACGTGGGGCAACGAGCAGGGCGCGCTCATCGTCGTCGGTCTTGGGTGGCGGCGTGGGAAACTGGGCTAGCCCTAGACCAGCGTTGCGGTCGGCCGGCGGGGAATACGGGATGTACTGCTTCTGGCTTGTCTGGCCCCGCTCAGACGGTGGAGAGTAGGCAGTATATTGAGGCTGGGTTGTGCCCTGGTTCCGGTCTGGCGACGGGGAAACGGGGAGAACCTGGGTCTGGCTTGGAGCCTGCTTTACATCAGGCCGCGGAGACGTTGGGAGACCCATTGGCGAGCGCACCGCTAGTCCCGTATTGACCGGTCCCGGTGCCAGAGATTGGCTGCTCTTGGCATGGCGCAGCTGCGCTTCCGTGGCCCCGATAGCTTTCCGGGCTATCGGCTTTGTCTCGCCGGGGAGCTCGGGAGATGACGCCGGCGACAGTGGCGAAACGACCGTGTCCGGCAGCGGGCTTTTGACATCGTTGGTGCCATACTCGGGCGTGGGCAGGCGAGCTGCCGAGACTGGGGAGACGGCTGCGGATGTCACAGGACTGAGCGCTGCCTGATATGGCTGCGCTTCCTGGGTCTTTGATTTCAGTTCCTCTCGGCTCCCTTGTCGCCTTCCATTACCCAGCTTCTCCTTGAGCCGCGACGCCTCTTGCCCCATACTTGCTTCTTGCGAGGCAGTTTCCCGACTTGGAGCGGGTCGGATATCCCGTCCAGGCAGACCCCCGTTGGCACCTCGTGGTGGAGCTCGCTGTGTCGTGGCGGGCTCCAGCGTTTCGGGGTTGTTCCGGGGAGGAAGTGGAAACGGTTGTGAAAACAGATCGCTCCCGCCCTGCTCGGTGTTTTGGGCTGACGCGGCAGTGGAACCGTGACTGGAGACGAGTTTGAGATCCGGAACGGCCAAGCTTTTATCAGCTTTGAGCGATCGCCGCCTCCAGAGTTGCTCTTGCTGCGGGGAGCCGTTCCCTAACGGCGATCCGGTATTGGTCGACGTCGATGGTTGGGCGATTTGGGTTTGGGAGCTGGTGGGCGTTCGGGGTCGCGGGCTGCTGCGCTGGGCATCTTTCAAAGGCGGCGGCGGCGGTAACTTTTTTTCATCTCCCTTGGGGATTTGATTGCCGTTGTTCTCTGGCTTTTGCACATTTTGATCCGACGGTAGCGATGGCAAGTCACGCGTCAGGGCCCCGAACTGTGCGCCACTCCTTTGCGTATCCAGGTTTGGTGACACAACCGAATATGCGCCTTTCGAGTTAAGCACTCCCTTGGGTGAGGTTGCTGATGACGACCGCGGCGAGTCAGCCGTGTGGTTGGAGTAGGCCGATAGGATACTCGAGATGGAACCCCCAGGTGAGGGCAGCGGATTCGGAGACGCCAACGCTGGGGCAGAGGTTGGAGCCAGTGTTGGTGTCACGGTAACAGGAGCTGCAACGGGCCGCCTTGGGATGCTCCGAGGTGGTGGGCCGGTGAACTTGGGGGGCAGGGACGGCAGCGGAGAGTTCAGTGGCTTGGCTATCGTGGCCATGGTGGTTTCTTTGCCTTGCTCAGCCTCGGTTCTCTTTGGCGGTACCGGCGGCAGCGGCGCGTTGGGCTGTGGAAGAGGTAGTGGCTTCTCGGGGGCTAGTGATGAAAAATCAAGTGTCGACTCGAACTCGAACGTTGGTAGAGCAGGAGGAGCCGGAAGAGCTTTCGAGAAACGAGACTGCCCGGATTTCGGGGGCTGCAGGGTCGAGGCCCCCATCATATCGACCGTTGATTCCGTTGCCCCGGCTTAATCAAGAACAAACGTTATAGCTGACCGCTTCTATGGCTGTGACCCGGCTGCGGACCCCGGGGTAGGGAGTGATCCTGTTCGATGTTTTCTGACGCGCGTCGCAAAGGCCCGCATTTGGTGTCGCACATGGATGGGGTCAACACACAACGTCTCTGACTTATAAAAACGCTGCCACCTGCAACGGCAGGGCATACGATCCGTCCTGTGATTGTGCTGCTTGGTCGTTTGCTAATTCCTAACACAATGGGCCGGCCAGAAGGAATCGTACGAGAGGCGTGGGCATAAAGGGGGCATAAACCAACTGTAGAAAAGAGACGCAACCGGGCAGGACGCCGACCAGATTTTCGGATCTTCTGCAGTGATGCAACAGGCAGCCCCCGACGGGCCCAAATTAGACGATCGTCTTGCCCCCCTGCCCCTGCCCCTGGTGGCCCCGGTCCATGGCCGGCTGAAACGGTGACTGGTGAGAGAGCCTGAGAGGTGAGGGAGCCGAGCCAAGGCCATATTTTTTAATGACAGGGGGTTACGGGATGTTCACTCCAAGCCGGTTCTCGTCTGGCTGCGCTGACTGGTCAGGATGTTGAAGAAGTGGGATGGACGCGGGCGGCTCGACGCGGTTTCTTGGTCTGAATTGGAGGTCGAGGAACGGGTTTCTTTCGCAATTCATGCCGTGGGGGCGAAATATCGTCTCCGTCATTAGTGCCAATAAGTTGACCTATATTGTTCGTTCATGTCCATTCACTCACCCACGGGTTGAAGAAGCAAATAGTTAGTTATACATGGATATAGCTTGGCCGTGTTCCGGGACAGCGGGAAGAGCGGATGTGACGAACTCGGCAAATCGATGCGCGGCGCCACAATTGATGAACTGCCTCGGTGCCCGGCCTTCCGGCGCCATCGCATGAGGATCTTCACCGGGGTCTTGCAACAGCTCACGGGTTGGCGATCTAGGTTTCTAGCCTCTTACTTCGTAGAACTGGGCCGAAAACAAAACATGTCACTATTTTATGTCGTCGCCTAATTGGTATACAGTCTCGAGTGAGATGAAGGCCGAGAGGCCCTTGCCCAGCCGAAGATCAGAATAAAGTTGACTCGGCACGGAAGATGGGAATTTCACTTTGCCCTTCGAGATTTCGAGGATTGAACAAATCGATCGGTCCAGAAATTTCAGCCCTCCAGACTAGTGCAATCGATAACGATCTTGGACCGTGCGATTTTCCGCAACATCAGTTCCTTCCAAGCTCTCGAAACCGAGTCCCGCTCGAACGCCAATGTCAAAATCATTTTTCAGTTCTTTGCAAGATCCACAGAAGGAGAACAGAAGATTGAATCGGACCCAAATGCAACCCAATGTTTCTGGGACCTGCATCAACCCGCAGCCTGGACCGCTTCCGAACGGCCCGCCTTCATTTCTCGTTTCCCACCCCAGTCTTGTCAGTGTTTCGAGAACACGACTCTGAGCACGAAGCTCCGTGAAGACGAATCGATGATATCCATGCGCTTGGGCGACACACACTCCATGACGCAAATGCTGCTGTGATCATGAGTCATGCCTGTTTGCTTTGTGGGCCAGGCGCACGATGGAAAGCGCCCATAGCGCGCACAAACTCGATCACTGCAGGTCGTACTTGGCGCCTTGGATATACGGACGACTTCACCCGCATTGTCACAAAGCACAGTAGCGCAAGGACACGATGAAGACTGTACGCAAACTGCTCGAGGGCCATCGGGGCCTCGATTATCGTCGCTGTGGCCCTCTCTCAGGACTACTATGTACTCCGTGTCGCCCGCTACGTGCACAAGACCAACTGTCACGAGGCATCAGCTGTTACCTCCGGGCTGGTCCCATGTGCTTGTGGAAGGTAAACGATGCTTTATTGCCTGATTTTGCAACGCAGAAGACGCCTTGATATGGGATGACGCTAGGGCTGTTGCCCGACCCACAGGCGAACCTCGAGGCCTCGACCGTTGGAATGGAGTTGGGGAAGGGACGGCCCGTTAGAAACATAAAA
The DNA here is from genome assembly GCF_020726465.1 of Chaetomium tenue. Lineage (NCBI taxonomy): Eukaryota > Fungi > Ascomycota > Sordariomycetes > Sordariales > Chaetomiaceae > Chaetomium > Chaetomium tenue. Next base: position 1,609,837 of record NW_027117333.1, on the reverse strand, counting down.
TAAACATGTATGCCTTTGGTGCTATCCTCTATTATTCATCTCAATAATACAAGCAGTCGACGATATGAGGCCTTTCGCTTTCCTCGCGAGGTTTAGCTGCGTATGGACGGCTCAGGGCCTTGTACAATCCGTCCAAGGCCGCCACCAGGATGCCGGGTCGGTTTCCGAGTCCAGCACTGATGATGTCTCCGGTGCGAGCCAGATTCCCGCTAGAAGTGGCCTACTACATCCGCGGCAAAATTTCGATGCCAGGGCCGCAGCAAAGGCAGCCATCGACGCTTTGAACAACAAGTTCTATTCCACTACGGAAGCCATCTGGTCGCCTGGCGATCCTTGGTGGCTGAGCGGCGTTGCCCTGACCAGCGTTATAGATTACATGCGGAAGACAGGTTCTAGGGATTACCTAGATCAGGTCGAGCATATGATCCAAGTGCAAAGAACTCAGTGGTCCAACACCGGTGGCGACTTTCGTGGCCCGTCAACTGACGATACGGGGTGGTGGGCGCTCGCCATGATCCGGATGTACGATCTGACAGGTAACGACACCTACCTCGACATCTCGGTCGAGGACGAGGCATATATGTACGACTGTTGGACCTTGTCCCCCTGCGGCGGCGGGATGTTTGTCGACATCGCGACCAAGACATACAAAAACGCCATTGCCAACGAGCTATACATTAAGCTCGCGGCGTCGTTACATAATCGCATTGCCAACGGCATAGATTACCTCGCCCGGGCGGAAACCGCTTGGTCATGGTTCCATGGATCGGGCATGATCAAAAACGACAGCTTGATTAACGACGGCCTGACCGCAAGCAGCGACGGCGTCTGCTACAACAACAATCTGCCTGTATGGACCTATAACCAAGGTGTCATCATCGGCGCCCTTGTTGGTCCGTTCTCCCTTTTATCCCCTCCTCCAACGAACCCCCATAACAACCAACCGGCCCGATCCTCTAATCTCTTGCCACGTACAGAACTCTACCAGGCCACCGCCTCGGAGGCCTACCTGACCAACGCCCGTACGATAGCCGATGCAGTCCTCTCGTCCCAGACCACCCCGCAGCTCACCCGGGACGGTATCCTGACCGAAGGGGCCTGCGAGCCCGACGAGGCGAACGGTTGCAACCACGACCAGCAGGTCTTCAAGGGCGTGTTTGCTTACAACCTGGACGAACTGAGCAACGCGATCCCGGATGGCAGTGGTATGTGCCTTTTCTCTGACACCCAACCCAACCCTCGCTGCATCCCACATTTCCGTCTCTCTCATCCCCCCCCCCGATAACGTATCGGAGCACCACGCTCTCCCCCTGAAGACTGAATACGACACTACCCTCCTTAACCCCCCAGCCCAGCCCAGCCCAGCCAAAACCACAAGAAGAAGAAAACCAAGACCCTAACGCAACTAACCCCCCCCACAGCCAACCCCTACCGCAACTATCTACAACAGAACGCACAGAGCGCCTACACACACGCAAGGGGTGAGGCAACTGACCTGTACGACGTCAGCTGGGTCGGGCCGTTCCGGAACTCGACCATCGGGAAGCAGGCGAGCGCGATCGGGCTGCTGGTTGCTGCTATATGAGTGTCTCCGGCGGTGTGAGCGGCTCGGGTGAGTTGGGGATGGTTTGAATCAAGGGGGTCGCGTGTTGTAGGTGGGCGGGATGCTGGAAGGGGAGAGGTTGTTATGGTTGAGGTGAGGTGGTCACTCATGAGGATGCTTTGTGGCGGGAGGAACCGTGGTGGAAAGGCCCAGACTGGATAATATATCGTGTAAAGATTATAGTTCTTCAGCACGTTCAACCGGTTCTCTTCCTCCTGAAAAAGACATAGTCACTTCCCCTGTTGGTGATCAACACTAGAGAAAATCTAGATAGACATCACAAAGAAAGACGGATGCCGACAAGCTTCTTTACGGAATCTAATGCTCAATTTGGGAGGTACTGTGGCCAACTCCCATCCACCCGTGGCAAATATCGAAGCAAATAACAGAACCGCGGGATATCAAATGTTAACGAAAGCTAGTCCGTCCCAATATTCGTTCTTTTCCTTGCAATGTCTGCAGACCTCTTATCCCTCATAAGTGTTTTCGTAACTCGGCTTAATATCTCCACAGCCCTCTATCCCCATACAACCGAGCCCCTTTACAGGCTGAAGGGCCTCCTAGGGTAGGTGACCCCCTCGACGGCGGCGTCATCCACGAACCAGCTGCACCGGTCGCCGCAGCCCTCGTTGACCAGAGCGCACGGCAGGCCGTTGCCCGCCTCAAAGATCTCCTTCATCACCTCCTTCTTGCCGCCACCCGTAGCAACAAACGCGACGCGAACAGCGTGGGTCACCACGGGCAGGGTGAGGGTGACACGGCGCGGGGGCGGCTTGGGGGAGTCCTCGATGGGGGCGACCCAGGCGCTGGTCTCGCGCAGCAGCTCGTGGCCGGGGAACAGCGAGCAGGTGTGGCCGTCGGGCCCGCAGCCGAGCAGCAGGAGGTCGAAGATGGGCAGGCGCACCGAGTCGCGGCTGGCGAAGCTGGCGACGAGCTCCTGCTCGTAGCGGTCCGCCAGCTCCTGCGCGTCGTCGAGCACGCTCGCGTCGATGGGGTGCACCTTGGGCTGGGGCGCGTCCGCCGGCAGCTTGTCGAGCAGCTCCGCCTTGAGCAGCGCGTAGTTGGAGTCGGCGTGGTCGAGCGGCACCGCGCGCTCGTCGGCGAAGAAGATCTCCCAGTTGCCCCAGTGCACTACGTCGGTTTCCGATGTGGGGGGTGCCAGGAGGGCCTGCGCGAGCGTCTTGGGCAGCGAGCCGCCGGACACGGCGACCTTGAAAGTGCCGTGGCGGGCGATGCCGTTTGCCTGGGATTGGATGATGTAGGCGCGGAGGACCGGGGCCAGATCGCCCACGGCGGGGAATGAATAGAGGTTGGCTTGGCCGCCCATTGTGACTGTTCGACTGTGCTCTTTTTAACTCGGCGTTTGGTTCGTTTGTCGTATCGACGTCAATGTCTCAGCTCGATTCAGATCGAGATGGTGTGTGGCTTCTCCCAATGGCCTGTTGCGCAAAGTGTTTGAGGGGATTTCGTCGAGATGCCTCTTGGTTGGTTGCTGAGTGAGGGTAAAATATTGGAGGGGTTGATGGAGGGGTGGGAGCTATCGGTGGTCAAGAAGGCCGAAAACAGTTATCGATAACGCTTGGAGGGGCACACCTTCACAAAAGTATAGCAGAGCAAACCCAGGAGCTCCTTACTTTCACCGCACTGGACAACGGAAAACGAATCGTCTAGATTTTCGCCGAAATTCCATAACCGTAACCCCAATACCACAAAGCCTTGGGGCCAGAGGAGGTCAAACGGGCCCAAGCTCAAGTCTACCACAAGAAAGAAATAGGTGGTAGCTCCAGACCGACAACGGCCCGAACACCTCCCCCACGCTCCTAGTTCCAGCTACTTTGATCCATGAATGCACGAGTTATTGTTCCTACTGTATATGTTTGAATTCTAGATCCGTTTCCGGGATATTATGGTGTTCTTCGGGTCATTTCCCTATCCGGGTTGTTTCATTCACATACCTTATCATTGCCCGCGAATTGTTGAATTCCCTGAGTTGCTCCCATGCGGTAAGCTTCCACAGACGCAGTACAGTGCCGAAACCAAGCATTAGTAGCGACTCCATGGCGGAATTCTATTTCTTTCTAGACTTGTCCTAGGCACTCCAGAGCTCCGCAGCGAGATGTTCTGCTCGGTTCGGGGCGTTGTTTCCGGCAACCAAAACCACGCCTGCCGAGCCTGCGCCGATGGTTCCATGAAATCTAGAAGCGGGTCATCGAAAGGACAGCTAGGAAGTTGTGGGGAAGCAGGTTGAGGGGGTTTGGGGTTCGAGAGGGGTTCACAAGTGGGGGTCAATGAGGGTCATGGAGCATTGGGTCCGGCGACATCTACGACATCTCGGGAGCATCCTCCGTTTCTGGTTTATGCCGTGTTCGGTTTGAAGAACCACAGAATTGTCTCCACGACCTGGCAACCTGGCAATCCCCCGCAGTTGAAAGATAAGCCACGGGTTCTTTCTTCCTGCACAGCATCCGGGTATTGTGCCCAGGACCCCAGGGTCTGCGGTACGTTGAACACGAGGTCAGATCGCCCTTCGAGATCTGCAAACGAAAGAGCCGTGGGATCCGATACCCGTCTTGGGGAAGACCCTTGGATCCTGCGGGATGGAAAGAGGTGGGTGGGGCTGGTAGCTATTACGTCATGGGCGTCGTTTTGGCAGCTGAGGTTTGCCAGAAAGCGAAAGAACTCTGCAGACGACATGCCGTCTCAAGCATTGCTGGTCTCGATTGGACGCTTGAAGTTGGTGGAATATCAATCATTTCTGGCGTCTTGAATCAACCACGATTCACACACTACTCGGTTGTTGATAGCGATGAAGTGTTCCTTCCTCTGGGAGTCTGACTACAGAATAAGTGAATAACTAAGCCCCAAAAATGCCAACCAATCAGTGTCAGCGTTTCACTTTGATGGATTTGCGTGGTGCGAGTTCGGCCGGCTCAAAAATGAACTCGGGAGTCCGGATTGTGTTGCCCTCAACCTAAAAACGACCCAAGAACCATATCACTACCTACGAATCAACCAGCCGCCCCCTTTCCTCAACCGGCCCGCAAACATGACAAAACCTAAATATCTCACCGGTGATAAGACGGCTATAGATGAATTTATCGACCTTTTCGATGTGCGTGGTTGACTCATCTCTCATGAACCCCTCACGGAAGGCTTACTCACCCCCTTTAGGTCTTTCTGCTGGACTGCGACGGTTTGACATATTAAGGCCCCATAATTTGACGGTATGTTGACCTTTGTTCAGGGGTAATATGGTCCGGTGACCATGTGTTCGAAGGCATCCCTGAGACGCTCGAGTATCTACGATCCAGAGGTTAGATTGGTCCAAGATTTCACTAGTCTCGAAAAGCCACCGTTGACCCCCCACCAGGCAAGAAGGTCGTTTTTGTGACAAACAACTCGACCAAGTCCCGGGAAGAATACCTCAAGAAGTTCACCGGTCTCGGCATCCCCTCCGACGTCGAAGAGATCTTCGGGTCAGCCTACTCCTCGGCCATCTACATCTCTCGCATCCTCCAGCTCCCCGCGCCCAAGAACAAGGTCTTCGTTCTCGGCGAAGCCGGTATCGAGCACGAGCTCCGGAGCGAGAACGTGCCCTTCATCGGCGGCACCGACCCGGCCTTCCGGCGGGACATCACACCAGAGGACTGGAAGGGCATCGCGGACGGGTCGCACCTGGACCCGGACGTCGGGGTGGTGCTGGCCGGGCTGGACCTGCACATCAACTACCTCAAGCTGTCACACGCGCTGCAGTACCTGCGGCGGGGCGCCGTGTTCCTGGCGACCAACACGGACTCGACCTTCCCCATGAACCACAACTTCTTCCCGGGGGCCGGGTCGATCAGCATGCCGCTGGCCTACATGACGGGCCAGCAGCCGCTGGCGCTGGGCAAGCCGAGCCAGGCCATGATGGACGCGGTCGAGGGCAAGTTCCGGCTGGACCGCGCGCGCACCTGCATGGTGGGCGACCGGCTCAACACCGACATCAAGTTTGGCGTCGAGGGCCGGCTGGGCGGCACGCTGGCGGTGCTGACGGGCGTGAGCAAGGTTGCCGACTGGGAGGCCGAGGACCCCGTGGCTGTGCCGGCATTCTACGCTGACAAACTGAGCGATCTGTGCGTCGGCGCCACCGCAACTCCGTAAACTCTCCTCATGCTTGCTTTGTCGGGGACGTTTTCAGGAGCGAAGCAGGACTTGGCCGCGTCCAGCTTATGTCGTGCTCGGTAGGGTTGCGGGGGTTGGGACCGGAGTTGGTTTGGGTTGGATCGTTTCGTGGGTGGGAGGGACGGCAGCCGCGGATCCTAGAGAGCCTAGTATACACTAGACACATCCATGAGCACAAAGTGACGAATAGATCTAGATTTGCCACGACTGCCCAGATGCGTGTAACGCATTTTCAGTGGGCCACCAGGCCATGCAGGAGGTGAACCCTGAATGGGTACCTGGTCGAGCTGGTGACACTAAGATCGGCGCTTCGTGGTGGCTTCGCTAAAACCGTTGCTTTTCCCCTCATTTTTTCTTCTTTCGATTGTTGTCCCTGACTTCCCCATCCTCCATCCTCACGCGGTGGCAAACGGGACAGCAGTGTCCCGAACCTCTGGCGAGAGGAACCATGAGGGACTTGGCATCCGATCCGCCGAACCCTGTCCCGTTCTCACGATCAAGGGGACCATCCAAGGGGCACGTGGAGAAAGGTAGGCATCCTTGGAAAGGGGTATGACGTCGTTCCCCTCCTAGGGGTGTGTGCCGCGTCCAATGGGCTGCTGAAGCTATCTGCAAGCCATCTTTTTGGAGCAGGACCCCGAGAATCTTCGAGCTCCCGAAATGCCGCTGATTCGGTGGGTGTGAACCCTGTGTTTAGCGCATGATACCTTGCACAAGGCCTGTCAGTGGAGCCAGGGTCCAAAGAGTCTTTGGGATTCGAGACCACCTGTCACACTGACAGGACTGTGACAGCAACGCAGAGCGAGGGATAGGTACCAGGGAGCCCGGACCACTGGTTCCAAAACACCCGCTTCTTTTGCGATCAAGGTGCAATTGCCGTCATAGGCCAGGGGTTGAGCATCTGGAAAATTGGGTAGACCACCCAGGCAAGCCAGGCAACCTAGTGTCCCTGGCCAACGAGCCACCATGACAATGGCGCAAGATGTGGCGAGTGGTGGCTCGGCGGTGCGTCTACCGGGGGCGCCAACAAGAGTGGAGGTCCACAAGCCGTAGAAATACAGGACCAGGGCGTGGAGCTCGCCCTGGACGGGCGCCAGTGCAGGAGACGTGCGTCAAGCACGATGACGGCACCCGGGAACGTCGTCTCACAGCCAACTTTTGCGGGCGTTATGTGCCCGCTTGTGGCTTAGCCTAACGCAAGAAGGGTGCAGCAACGGGGTGCGTCCACCGCCGGTGTGGTGTTGTCTGCCTCTCGTGCATTACATTACGGCATTGCCCCAGACGTTGCCGAATCCAGGGGATGCTGGGGTTCATCCAAACGTGCGAACTTTTTAAAGGTGGAGGGGGAGGCTGGACCACAATGTGCAAAAAAACAAGGTCTTACAGCCTCTGTGGCACCTGCACCCTAAATACCTGCCATAAACCTCTCCTTGCCCATTGCAAGTTCCTGCAATTGCCCTGTCTTGGCAGCCGCCGTTTTTTTAAAGTCCGTCACATTTCTGCGGGTGCTGCCGGGGTTCGTTAGGGCAGTGACTTGGCTGGGCCACCATCGTCATATCGCGGCTTCCTTTCCTGTCACCCTGTGGCCGACTTTGACCCAGGCTGCAGTTCCACTCCGCTCTTTCCTCGCATCTGCGGCTGGAAGAGGGAAAGAACTTCACTGTCGACCCCGGATCGCACCTAGGACCCCAAACTTGAGTCACAGGCGCAAGGTCTCTTTCCTCTTCACGTTTCTTCCATCCCCGGGCATACCTTCCCTCCCACCTCCATACCCTGTCCTCCGACCCCGAAGAAACAACCTAACCTTGCCGCACCCCACGATCGTTGTACGTCGGGTACGTGTGAGATACACACTGTTTCCAACGATACCCTTATCGTGTCTTTAACGGGTCACGGTCACACCACCATCCAAAAGTGGTTCCGTGGGGACCTGCAAGGCCTCTGGCCCTTGCCTGCCCTTCTCGGCCCAAAGCAGGCCGTTCTTGCTCCCTCGCACACCACTTGCATACTTGCACCCACAGCTCGGGCTTACAAACAACCACCTTACCATGGACGGCTCCTCGCCTTCGGTCTTCACGGACGACCAAGAGTCCCCCAGGGGCCCGCTATTGGAACGCCGCCAGCAGCTGACTGAAGCTCTGGCCGACTCCCCTTACGACCTGATCCTCTACCTACAGCGAGCAGTTGTCTACTCTCATCTCGCTTATCCGGACCTCGCGGTGGGCGATGCATATCGTGCCCTGCTCCTGGCTGACGAGGTCCGGGATGAGAGCTTTGAGTATCATGAGCTGGCCAAGGAGGCACTCCAGGGCTACCAGCTCATCCCCTGCCCCGAAGTCTTGAACCACGGGAGCCTGGTTGACGACCTTGACCGCTTGGTTGACGGTGACGGCGTCGAGGATGCAGGCGAGTTCAACTTACTGGCAAATCTTGCCTCAGTCCGCTGCTTCCAGATCATCTCGCTCAGCCTTCTACTCTGCGGCTGCCTGAAGAGCGCGCTCGAGTTCTGCGAAAGGGGGCTCAAGATGGTGCCCCACAACAGGGAGCTTGATGAAATCAAAGGGTACATCGAGCAGGTTGCTAGACGCAGGTTGCGGAAGGATCACGACGAGCCCATCGGAATCAGCAACCTGCCCGACCGCGGTGTCGTGCGCCGGGAGGTGTATCCTTGGAACACCCACGAGCCCGACCGCTTCGCCAAAGAATCTCTTTCGTTTCTTAACAATAACCTCTCCAAAATGGCTCCGAAGTGCGAAGTCAGGGTCTCGACTCTCCCAATGCTGGTCGACGACGAGAGCAACAGCAAGGGGTTCGAGGTTATTCCTTATTGCAACCAGCTAGGCCTGTTCGCAAAAGAAGATATCGGCCCCAAGGAGCCCGTTCTGGAAGAGTACTCCTTGCTTACCGCCAACAATCGACACAAGGAGTCCGCGTGCGACGCCTGCGGCACGGAGCTCCCGCCCCTTCAAAGTAACTCCAAGGCAGTGAGCTGTCCTGAGTGCTACGACACTATCTTCTGCGATGATTTCTGCTTCACCATGGCCCAGGAGCAATATCACCCTGCCGTTTGCGACAAGGACATTGACTCCATCGCCAAGGATCCCAAAGCCAGAGACATCGACGAGTCTCTCTACCTACTCTTATTGGCACGTCTCCTTGCCATGTCGACGCACCAGGAGGCCCACCCCCTGGAGATCAAGGAGATCAAGTATAGTATGTTGACCACCCTCCTAACTTGTTCCATGTAACGCCAGAGCTAATTCTGTTACAAGTCTGGGGGGATTTCGTGGCTGTGGCGCTGAACGACGTCGACGGCTCCATAACCGACCAGCCACCACCCGAGTGGACGCTACCCTTTTCTTTCAAATACAATGTCGAGATCCCATTGCACATGCTCGAGAAAATGGACATCGACATTTACGCGACCCTCGACAAGCACGACCTCTGGGTCTTCAATACGGCCTACGCCAAGTTTCGCGGCACCGCCTCGGCGAGAAAGAACCTGCGCGACGGCCGCCCCGATGTCGCCGCAGTCCATCCCTTTTGGTGCCTCGCAAACCACGATTGCAACCCCAACGTCACTTGGGAATGGGGCGGACGCATGGTCCTGTGGGCGCGCGAGAACCGGGTCGTGGGGAACCAGCCAGGCGGTATCAAAGCGGGCGAGGAGATCCTTAACCATTACTGCGACGTGAATTTACCAGTTCAGCAGCGGAGGGAGTGGGCCCAAGGGAGTTTGGGTGGCATGTGCGTGTGCCAGAGGTGCCGGGACGAGCTGGGTAAGCCGAAGACGAATGGTGCTACAGAAAACGGCCATGCATAGGCCTGTCAAGAGGCTGGATTATATACGAAGTGGATAAACGCGGATGCTGCAGTTGGGTCGATGCTGTCTCGTTGAATAAACGGCTTACCCAGGGTGGAAATAGTTGACATGTAAGGCAAAGTGGGAGAGGGAATCGCTGATTAGCGTGCAAGAACATAGGTGCCTAACAATAATCAAAGGCAAGGGATTTCTGTTAGCGATGGAACGCGACCGAGCTATTAATGGGCGGTTAAAGCGGTATCCTGTTGGTCTAGCTGCGTAGTCGGAGGAATGAAAGTACTGTGGCCATCTATAGTCAGTCCAGCTGAGGAAGATCATAGGGACATAACTAGTCAGGTTTCCTTTGGTCAATAATTATGAGCTCAGTTGATGGCGTTGGGCCGTTAAGTGTTTCTTTTGGTACAGAGATTCCGACACGAGCTTAAATTGCCACATGCTACCTCTCTACAGATATGGCCCTATTGGGTAAGATGCTTATGATATGATATGTACGGCAAGATAGGGCGAGGAAAGGGAGAGGTGTTGGTGGAAGGAAAATGGCGAGGGCGAAGGGGATTCTGGGCGGATGTGACTGAAATCAGACCTAAAAGGCCTCAATCTCGTATGTCGTAATGGAATGGTGCAGTTTGTGTCAATGTTCCCCTTGTACATGGACCTGTAGGTATATAGGAAAGTTATAATGTAGCATACTGGGAGTATCTCGTTCCATATGGGAAGAACAGCGCCGCCAGTTCCAAGTAATCGTCATGAAACGTCAGGGCGCCCTGAGCGGCGATCTAGTCCACGACAGCAACAGAGACTACCAAGTTGTGTAGACACCGGGTCCAGGCCAGGAAAAGTACGGTAAAAGGCTTACTGGACTAAACTCAGACGGCTACAGCTAATAAGTGCCGCGTTCAACGCTGAACAGGACTGGAAGCCGCTATGGCAATCAGGCGTTCACGACGGTCTACCTATATAGGCAGACCTAGGGATTCGCAGTACACGAAAGCATTCTATATCATAGGAAACAGCTGTGCAAATAATATTCAGCGCCGGGGTGAATGTAGTTAGCTAGGCTACCTCTTAACTTCTTTGGTAGGGCGGATCGGCGCCTTCATTAAAGGAGCAGCAAATCCCAATAAATATCTAAAACACCAACGGCAAAACGGCAACCTTAAAGACGTTGAAACAGTTGCAAACCCGACCTTGGAGAGCGGCCTTTACCAACTCGTTCTCTCGCTAGTTACCCGGCGCACTGATTCGCCCACTTTACAGCAACACATGCCGCTCCCGCGCAGTGAATGTACAGCCCGTGTTACACACATCTATAAACCCGAAGCTTCCAGTAGTGACAAAAGCATATAACTATCTAGCTAGCGAGATACACTACCCATCTGTGAAACACCACAGCGAAACCCAACTAGACCCGGGCAACTCACTAGGCCCAAGCTATATATACACTTCACCTCCACCCCCAAACCTCCACCCAACTCATCACTCCGGACCCAATTCCCCCACGATACACCCACTCCCAAACCCACACCCCAGTAGCTTCCGATACCGCAGCCCAAGATGGACCATCGTAACCAGCAGGGACTTGCGCTGACCTCCTCAGTCAAATTTGGCATACCGGATGTCAGGATGCTAGCCACGGACCCCAACCTCACCTCGGCCCGTGCCGGCCCGAGTGGGGACTACCGCAGTACCGGCGGCAAAGCTCGCGCCGAAATTTTATATCACGCATGCATCGCTAAGGTTGCCTTTATGGGGGTGCTGGTCGCACTGTGTGGTGGTGGGTGGGATGAGGGCTGTCGTGGGGGTGGACGGTTATCTCTGCTGGGGTGGATGGGACTGAGTTGGCTGTACATTAGAGCTCGGTGGTAGTAATGGTCTTGAATACAAGGCTTGATAAACGCTTGTGGTCATTATTTGAATGGGGGGGGTCAGTATAGTTCGGAGTCATTGTAGTTTTGTTCCACGTTCGAAGTGATCGCTCAGTCAGCATCTAGGTATTCAGGGGTTCAAAAGCCCAGCCCGCTGTTCTCCTCGATTTGAGAACACAAACTAGGAGCGTGGTGCCCTATGATGCTTTCATCGGCCGTAAAGTGTCGAGTTGCCTTCCTCAAGTCTTCTCGAGGCCGTATAATTTCTAAGGCGTGTAAACTCTATCGAGAGGCACACTGCCGCCTTGTACTTTGTTTAACTCGGCTCTCGGAGTGCGCTGAACGACAACCAAGCCGTAGAATGAAGGGGCATCGGTACATCCAAGGGTACGGCATTCACGAACAGGAGCTGTCATGCGCGGTTTACTGTTTTTGTTTATTATTGTGTAGGCTATCCTCCCACACCGACCCCCCATCCTATCCTTTGCCGGGCAAGGGCCTGGAGTAAGAAGTAGACGGATGCCGGCCCATGGGTCATGATGCTGACCCATGCTTCCTCCCGTGATCCAGGCTCAGACCTAGCTGAGGCAGAAATGGGATAAATCCCATAGGCAAACGTCAATCTGACGCCATCTGCCTACCAACCCCCCCTCAGACCACCCCATAGCTGACAACAGCACACGGCTCAGATTAACGGAACCCAGCCGTCATGATGCCTGGCTTGAGCGACACGAGCTAGAATGACAAAAAAATGGGGTATATGTTAAGTCGAACATGAGAGCACCAAAGTAACTCAAGTGAATACAAAAAGATAAATGGATGGCTCCCCCATTGCTGGAAAAGCCACCAGAACCGAGCTCGCAAGGAGAAAGCAATCCAAGTCTCGAATCCTGTTTTGGTTGTTTTTATTTCATTCCTCCCATTTGGCTGACCGAGTCAACCTTCATTCCCTCATGTATTACAAAAGTGGTATATAGAAGATGATGTTTTTTTTGCCGGCCATGAGTCGTTCAGCGCAATGGCGAATATAATGGGACGTCGGCTGAAAAGAGAGATGCCACGCTTGACAAAACGTGTAATGTGAGCGGTTCGGCTCACAGACCGATGCTTGTTGATCGAGGGCAGTGCTGAAAAGCCACGCTTTGGGGTTGAAAAGATTTGAGGAGTTGAAATGGTCGATTCGCCAATGTTAAACGCAGGCATGTAACCGAGAATGACGCCGTGACGCCTCGTGATCGGATAAGCAGACGCATTGCGGCTCGAGCCGAGGGGTATGTATGCGCCGATGAGAGGGCGCCGCCTCAACTGATGTTCCAATCCTATCCCACCCATGCCTGCACCCAAGCCAAACCAGGCCGGGCCGAAACCGTAAAACCAAGGGGATTTCCCGAGCCAGCCGGCTCCTTAAGAAAACCCAAATCCCTAGCCCAAATAGACCCACACCCGGCGACATTTGTTAGTTGCCGATGATGATAATAATTAAGAGAGAAGATGATGCCCCTTTTGTTGAAAACGCCGCCGCCATGTCATGCATAGAGTGTTGTTGTGTGTTTGTTGGTTGGTTGTGTGGTATTACATAGACCCTAGACGAAGAAGAGCCTCGACCGCCTCACGCTCCTGTGCGTCGGCGGCCACGACTCCCAGCGTCGATGACGGAAAGTTGAAGTTGCGGGGCGACGGGCTCAGCTGCGGTGGACGCGCCATGCCCGTGGAGACGGAGCGGATACCGCCGCCAAAAGTATGTACATTGTTGAAGGGAAATTGTTGTTGGTTGGACTGGGCCTGGTACGATGATGCGCGGAGCGCCGCGGCGCCGACGGCTGCCCAGTCCTCGTCGTCGGTCGCGTCTTCCGGGTCGTCGTTGTGCCTTCGCATCTCGTCGTCGTCAGGAGCCTCGGAGCATGACGCGGACCCGGAGCCGTCGAGCGACATCTTGTCTGCTTCGTGGTCCATCATGTCCATGTCCGTGTCTAGGAACCGGTCGTCGTGCGAGAAGGCCGCCGAGTAGCCGCCCTGGCTCGTACCGAGGTTTGCGCCAAGGCGTAGCCGGTCGGTACTCCACCCGGGGGTCTTGATGATGGGTATGCTGTTTGGGTGGGCGCCGGGCGACGCGTGGCGCGAAAGCGAGCTCCGGGCGGGCTGGCCTCGCCGCTTCGCGTCCCACCGGCCCCAACCCACCTTCATAAACTCAACATCGCCGCCCAGTCCGCCTCCCTCATTGCCAGTTCCCTTGCCCTCTAGAGCCCCCACGACCAGCCGGCGCGCCTTCGCCGGAGCGATCCCGGCAAAGCCTGGCACTGAAGTGGTGAGGTAGCCCATCAGGTGCCGGATCGGCAGCGGGCCGTGGCTCAGCAGAATCTCGGGCAGGTGGAACTTGGCTAACATGGCCGGGGTGATCGCGCCGGACGAGTCGTAGGGTGGCGACCCAAGTCCGGCAGCATGTCCCCCTCCGGCCTCCAACAGGTCTAAATCCGAATCGATTGAGTCGAGCCGCGCGCGCTGTAGTTGGGCCTTAAGCCCGTGCGGAGGCAGCGAGGGCGATATGGAATTCGGGGGTGTCGGGAGGTCGGTCGGATTGGTCGGGTTGTTTGTCACAGGGACACTCCGGGCCGCTACAGCAGTTAAGTTGTCTCGGCCGGAGGTCATCGCGATATCGCGGACAGCAGATGCCATAGTTGCCATGTTGACAGTTCTAAGAGTCGACTTGCTTCGAGACGTGTCTGCAATGCGGCGCAGCCGTGTGTCAGCACTTCTTCTTGAGACACACACGGTACGGCGCATCGAAGGGCGCGGGTTGGTACTGGTCGCGCGAGCCATGACTGTTCGTTGGCGATGTCGTTGTCGCCGTCGACGACCAGTGGTGGTCGCGAGGTAGGGACAAGATGGGACGGAGGGCTGTTCCAAGAACTGGACTGAGTCACACTCACAAATGTCTGAAGCAATGCGCAGCTTTGTATTCAACAGCTTTTGACCGAAGACGAGGCTTGTCGGGCAAAAGGGCGGTGGGCAAAATGGCAGAGCTGCTGCGGATGATCTTCTGTGACAAGAGATGACTCTCTCGATGGAAAGTCAAGTGTGAAAATAGTCGTGTTGTTGTTGCTTTGAAGAAGCAAGAGAAAAGAGCAAGGGCCAGGAATGGCAGGCCAGGGCAGTAATAAACCAAATCATGTGTGCCTGGGCGGCGCCGTGGGAAGGTTTGTGCTCAGGTCAGGGAATGTACATCCAATGACTACAAGGCAGGTACATCCGTACCTCGCAGCCTGTGTTGCTGATGGTTGCAGCCAATTCACAGTTGGCACTGGGCAGCCCAGACCACAAGCCCACTCATGCCTGCAGTTGCTTGGCCCAAAGGGGACAAGCCCACACTCTCCGCCTTTGTGACATGGGTGTGCGCACAGTGGAGCGAGAACGAAAACGGCCTGAGTTGGGTGAGTGGTGTGCGACAACGAGCCAACGGCAGCACAGTGTCACCGACACAGCGTATTAACTGGCTCCCAAAGGGGTGCGATGACTCGGAGACTAAGTCGGCTTCGCCGTCGAGATTCAGTTTCAGCTTCTTTCTTTCGCCCTGGCCCTTTGCGACCACTGGCTGCGGCGCTGCTTGCGAATCCGCCTAGCCTTTTGCAAATCAAAAAATTTCGCCCACAAACGTTAGGGTTTCAACGAAAAGCAAAGCATAAATATCGGTGAAGTTAGCTCGATTGTGCGAACCCCAGAATGACGCTTATCTGTGGAGTTTTCATTGACTTGATACGGGTACAGTGCGAGCCCCAGTTCTGGCCGCATCCCAGACGTCAAGGTCCCTAGATGTACCTTTCCGGCACGATGACGGAAGGGCGATCCTGCCACGGAAGGCGTGCGTTTCAAAGAGCCAGAGCCCGCCAGGTGCTTTGTGGGTATTTCTCGTCCCGTCCACTGATAATTCAGATTTCCGCCTTGTGTCTTTTCGTCCGTTCTTCGCTCACCAGCCAACCACCAACTGGAAGCCAGCCCCTTGTCATGTGCTTCGATAAGCCACCCAGGAGGGTTTGCAGCAGGAATTCCAGATCTCGATGGCATTGTTTTTCCAGAGAGAATTAAAGACCGTGCATCCTCTGTTCCACTTGAAGCCCCCCGTGGTGATGATTATCTAAATTGACTTCCCACACAATTGACAATGATCTCGTATCGATCTTGGGCTTGGTAGGTAATGGGAATCGCCGAATATTCCCGCACAGCGTCGCGTCCTGCTGACTCTTCAAGACGAATCAGGATATTGTCACAGTGCCTGGCGATTGAGTTATTGTGGGGGCTTGGTTTCGCCGGATTAGCTCATCGGTGCTCGAAAAGCACAAGATGAGGGAAATAAAAAAGAGAGAAGAGAAAAAGAGAAGGAAGCCAGTGGAAAGTCAAAGACGAGAAATGCAATCGATCAGAGTTTGTTGTCTCACATCCCCTGGCATTCGACACTTCATCAAGATGTACCAACGGGTACCGTAAACTATCGACAGGCACCGTGGGATTATCTGGCCACCAACAAAGGCGCTCACTCGATTGGACGGGCTGCATCGCCTTGGCTCCCACGCACACCCAGCTGACCCTCCGGCCTGTCCGATAATGGAACGGGTTTTCTCCCGCTGACAAGGCAGACAGGGGACATTCAACATCCGCATCATCCTTTCTTCGTGAGATTCAACAACTTTAGGGCTCAACCCCAAGGAACGGATTTGGTGAGGCCGGCTCGGGGCGGGCAATGCCTGAGTCGTGACCGCCGTTACTGTTGCCACCCCCAGACTCCATATCGCTGCCAGGGGCGCACAAGCTATCTGTGGAAGGGCTGTCCCATCATCCAGTCCGCTTTCCCCACGTTGTGAAGCTCTGCAACCCGGCCCACGCAGTACCGTACAATCCCGAACAACCTGGAACCCCAGATCGATCACCCCACTACTTAGCGGCTTCAGACGGGGGACGGGGGACGGGGAGGTAACAGATCCAGGGCCAGACTCGAATTCCAGCCCTGGCACCAGCGATCCGTCAACGTGTAAAGTGGATCAAAATGGAGAGGGCCGACCGCTGGTTTGAGGAATATGATGCATCTTCTGCCCCCCTGGATATCCACAATGGGACGGACGACATCCCTCCCATCGGAAACAACAAGTCGGGCCAGTCCCGGGCACGGAAGGCCCACGAAGTGCACCAAGTGCACCCAGCGCGGGGATGGTTGGCTCCGTGGGCCCCGCCCCAAAGAACAAGAACGGACCCGTTGTCGCCCGAGGGAGAGAGGGGTGTGGCACCGGGTCTGCGCTGACAGTCCCGAGGTCCTGTCCACTTGTACTCTTTGCATCACGGTCCCAATTGAGTGGTTAGAAATGCGCCAGCCTCGGTGATGACTGGCTGCTCTGTTTATTCTGCCGAACCGGAATTGGGTTTCACCAAACTATGCGGACTACCTAACTACTGCATCCGGTTCTCGGAAGAGAGCAAGCAAGATAGAGATATCTGTAGGTAGCCTACCTACCCCCCCGTCCCCCCCCCTCCCCCTCGCCCCGCCATGCGTTCGCAGGCCATGCGATCGATGCTTTGGCGGCCCTGGGAACTGCGCGTCCCCGTCCATCTATCTGCACCACCGCCAACCCACATGACATCCCGCCCTCCCACCACGCGAGATCGTCCGGCGTTAGTTAGTGTCCTCCAAGTTAAATTCCATTGCGTTCATTTCGGTAAGAATAGGCTAGGCGAGGTACCTTATCCGTGCTCGCCCCCCCCCCTCGGCCCCTCGGTTGGGGGTCATCCAGGAGAATGCCACATTCCCCGCATTCACAAAGCCGCACAACCGCACCTTTGCCCGATGGTGGGGGGGGTGCTGGGAGGGGACAGCGTCAACAACCGGGAATGACTCGTCATCCTCCATTCTGGAAGACATATTGCCTGCAGGCCTATTGGGCTGTGTTAGCCGAGAGAGAGAGGGAGGGAGGGAAGGAAGAAGAGAAAACATAGAATCCAGTAGAAGCGACCAAGCACAGAAAGCCAAAAAAGAAAAATAGGGCAACCACTCACTGCCTTCAGTATGTTGAGCTCGGCGCGCGACTGGTCATAGACCTGCCGATACTCGCCCAGGCTCTCGTGCAGGACGGCCTGCTTGGTGGTGCGCCCGTCGCAGATGGCCTTCATCTTGAGCTCCATCTCCTTGCGCAGGAACGGCTTGCCCAGGCTGGTCTCGAAGCGCATGCGGTCAAACCCCTCGATCAGCGCCACCCCCAGACTGGTCGGGATGAATTCCCGCACGCCTCCCCGGCCTGCACCCGCCGCCCCCCCACGTCCGCCACCCCGTGCGCCGCCCCCGCGACCGCCGCGGCCCCTGCCACGTCCGCGCCCGCCTCCCCTCGCCGCCGCGGGAGCGGCCTCTGGTTCGTCGCTGTCGCCGTTGCCACCACCGCCACCGCCGCGTTCCACGGTCCTGGCGTACTGGCGCTCCTGGATCTTCTCGATGTGCTCGGCCATAGTCGCATCGGTACCAATACCGTTGGCGTCCATGAGCGCGATGAGGTCGGCCTCGGTGAGATACCCGGGGGGACTGGTCTTGCCCTCGGTGAGCATGGCCTCGGTGGGCTCGAAGCGCTCGCCGACGGTGAAGCGCGGCAGCTGGGCGGTGCCGGTCCAGTTCTCGTAGGGGTAGACGTCGAGGTAGTTGCGCGCCAGCACGATCACGCCGTGCGCGTTGAAGGCCTCGTCCCCGTAGGCGACTTCCACGTCGGTCGCCATGCCGGTCGCGTCTTCGGAGCAGCAGGCGAGGAAGCGTCGGGTTACGAGCTCGTAGACGCGCCGTTCGCTGTCGTCGAGGGCGGCCGTGGCGGCGTAGGTGATCGGGTGGATGGGCGGGTGGGCTTTGTCGTCGTGCCGACCCTGCCGTGGTTGCTGGAAGCCGCCGTCGACGAGGTTCTGCGCGAAGACGCCCCAGCGGTTGTCTTGGGTTTGTTTGCGCACCAGGGCCCGGAGGTCCATCCCCTTGTCGAAGCGGTCGGTTTCCGTGCGCGGGTAGCTGATGAAGCCCTTGTTGTAGAGCTTTTCGGCCACTGTCATGGCTTGCTGACCCGTCATGCGCAGGAACCGGGTGGCCATCTTTTGCATCTCGACCGTTGTGAGTGGGAGCGGCTTCCATTTTTTGGTGGGTTTCTCCTGGACTTTGGTGACCTTGGCTGTCCTGGCCGCGAGGCATCGCTCGTAGAAGATGACGACCGACATGCGGTCAAACAGTCGGTGTCTGGACCAGTTAAAGTTGACCTTGATGTCGTCCCTCTCGTGCATCATTTTGATTCCCCAGAAGGTCTCGGGAACGAAGTTCTTGACCCGGAAATACCGATCCACGACGAAGCCGAGAGTGGGAAACTGACAGGACCCTAGAACAGTCAGGGTAGTGAACAGTTGATCTTCGTGCATGATTTGCCTTACCGTAGCTAAGTGTGAGCTTGGACAGAGGCCCTCCCAGGGGACGGAGGTTTAGTGTCAAGAACCGAGTGAAGGCATACCCTATCCTCAGGTCAAGCTCGATACGCGCCGACACGGCGTCCACTTGTTTGTCATCAAGTGCAGTGAGCCGTCGAGCAGCGGATAAAATGTGACTGCAAAACATGCTTAGCATGGCGGTGGTACGAGTCACGATGCGGGTGTCGACTTACGCTCTTTCGATATTGCTAAACCTTGCCCGCTTGATCTGGATATTGCTGTTCCCTTTCCTCGCGGCAGACCTGATCTCGCTTCCGATGTGTTCACCCTCTCGATCACAATCGGTCCAGATGACAAGCCCATCGGCGCGTCTCGCCTGATCTTCGATGTTCTTTGCGATAGACTTGTTGTCCTGCCTCGGGAGTCAGTATCTAAAGCAACATAATTTTCTTCGGGAATCGGGTGTATATTTACAGTTGGGATGACCGTCAGCACGGGTGCGTCGAAGAGTCGGTCGGGCGGCGGGTACTCCCATTGCTTGTAGTCGGGCGGAAATTCGACGGTTGTGAGATGGCCCTTCACGGCGGTCATGGTTACTGAGCAGTGTCCCCATGGTGGCCCAAAGTCATAGTCAAAGGTGAAGTTTTTGATGTAAGTATTGCGGGTGTTGTTCTGAGGCGGCGTCAGTAGGGCATTCCATCTCCTGCGGAAGAAACAAGGATCACTTCACTCCGAGGGAGGGCACTCACCGTTTGGTATTGACCACCGGAAAGATGGCCAGCGACTGCTTTCGAAATAGAAGGCTTCTCGGCGACACAAAGAATGCGCGTCATGGTCGGCGATGGTTTAGCGGTAGCTTTGGAGTGGTAACGAAAGTGTCGGATTAGCAGCCAAAGCTGGGGAAGTTGTGGTCGGGTGACCGTCTTATTTATGGTCTTTGTTATTTTCATTTTCCGACAAGCTTGCGAGTCGCGGTGAAAGCCCACCTTAACTTGGGTGAGCCAGAAGAGCATCTGGTGCTCTCCTTGCTGAGACTTAAATCATGGACTCGGTGGGTCGAACACCACTCGAGACCGTGAGGAAAGAACACGAAGAGTTCCAATGGCCTGCTGACCTGGAATCTACAATACGGGACTTATTCTCCTAAAGTAATCATGCTTCAACCGAGAAACTAGGAAGGCCGTATTTGCTCTTTGGGCTTTATTCTTGGCCAACATCGGCCACAAACGCGTGTTCTGGTCTTGCAGTCAGGTCGCGGTGAAGCCTTGAGGTTTGAATCCCAATACAGAAATACGAATACACGAAGGGATTTGCACGGAGTAATTACAGAAGATACAGAGACCCACAAGCTTGCAGGTATCAAAATTACATCAATTACACTTTTCCATTGATGGATTCTTGTGAGTTGCCCAACGAGCAGCATAGACTGGGGAGACCAAAGGAATGATTGCAATACTTCATTCAGAGACAACAAGATAAGTAAACTTTAAAAGCTTCGCCAAGCCCATCGGTAGACGATTGCGAACGCAACGGCCTGACAACCGAGTTTACACCCCGAAACTGGCTGCCGATGCCAAGGTTTACCCAACCGCCATCCGATCGTGGTAGCGATGCAATGACGTTCACACTTGTTGAACCCCCAAGGCCTTCGACATAAAGCATCACCAGAACCCACAACCGTCGCTCAACCTAGCTGCTTGTATCTCAGAATCATTATTAGCCTTACATTCGAGATGGCGCTCCCCACCATCCGCACTCTAGAAGATTGCGCCGACTTCTCCAAGGCGGTGGAGCCCTTCATTCCGCAGCTCTACGACCTCCCTGCGAGGCTGCTCGACGCCTTCTCGGGGCGAGAGAGCCTGTTACAGTTGTACACGGAGACGAACCCCCTAGTGTCCGGCTTTGCCATCTCTGTGTTCTTAGGTGCCGTATTCCTTGTCGCGGCCGAGATCAACCGCAACTACTCGCAAGTGGACCGGTTCTGGAGTCTCCTGCCGACGCTGTACATCGCGCACTTTGATGTGTGGGCACGTCTGGCCGGGCTACCTTCGCAGCGTATTGATGCGGTCTTGTTTTGCAGCGCCATATGGAGTGTGAGTTTGGCTGCGTAGATGACGGAGTGGGTTGGTTTGCTGACCCTGCGATTTTGGACCGTAGATTCGTCTCACCTTCAACTACTGGAGAAAGGGGGGTTACGGTATCGGCCATGAAGACTACCGATGGTGAGCAAGCAAGCATATTCAGACGAAAGCACGCACTGACACCATTCAGGGAGGTTATCCGGCAGCATGTCCCCAAAGCCGCGTTCCACGTCCTCAACTGGACCTTCATCTCGTTCATCCAGAGCATCCTGCTCTTCATGATCGCCGCGCCCGTGTACACCATCCTACTGGCATCAACCATCGAACCCGACGTCACCAGCGCCGATATCGCCGCAGTGGCAATCCAGCTGGGGCTAGTACTCACCGAGTACATCGCTGACGAACAACAATGGGGTAAGCCCAGTCCCCCCCCGTGGGGAAAAGACGGACCAGCCAACGCTAACCATTAACCCCTACCTACCTAGTCTACCAATCCGCCAAGAAGCAGTACAAAGCCGCCGGCAAAGTCACACGCGGCTTCACGCAGGCCGACCTCGACCGGGGCTTCATCACGACCGGGCTCTGGGGGTACAGCCGGCACCCCAACTTCGCGGCCGAGCAGACCATCTGGTTCGTGCTCTACCAGTGGAGCTGCTACGCGAGCAAGACGCTGTACAACTGGGCCGGCGCCGGCCCCGCTTTCCTCGTCCTGCTCTTCCAGGGCTCGACCTGGTTCACCGAGCTCATCACCGCCGGCAAGTACGCCGGGTACCGCGACTACCAGCAGGCCGTGGGCATGTTTGCTCCCTCGGCCGTTTCGGCCTACCGCTCGTCGCCCGCGGCCGTCAAGGTGCCCAAGGTCATTCGGACGAGCGAGCTGGAGAAGAAGCTGCGGGAGAAGGAGAAGAACCAGAAGCAGAAGTGAGGGGAGGGGAGGCGAGGCGGGGTGAGGAGGGACAGAGAATGGTGCAGAGCTAAAATAGTTTCCTCAACTAAGCGTTTGTTGTCGTCGGTGGTGGGGTTGGGTTGGTGGATTCGGGTTGGGGCGGGCGTCGCAGAATGTGGCCAACAGTGTTACGTACCCATGTTTGTCGTCGTTTCTTGTGTTGCGGGATGAGTTGTGGGGATGCTCGAAGGCGGCGCAGATTGTCAGCCAAGAAACGGGTGGCAGTCAGATCCTCGGGCAGATCCTCTCAGTGTGCATGGGAATCTCGGAATCTTATTATCGGGTCCACCTATCTAGGTAGGGGTTTGAATGACGTGAAATTTCGAGGGAAAGGGGAAGGATGGTGACGAATTACTTATAAGCTATGCTGTCATCTCATGTGACTTTTGCAGCGTCTGCATCATCCATCCGATTGTGCAGCAAAGTTTATGGCAGTGATGGCAACAGCATGCAAGCATTTCTCGTCATAAATCCAATGTGCTCAACCGGTGGGTGGGGGCCCACAACTGAGAGCTCAGTTTTGAGGCGGTTTGGCGGCAAATGAGAACGTCCCACAAACCCGGTCTGGACGTTCAGCTCCAGCCTCAACAAGGGGCCCCACGCGCTAACGACTTCGAGAATGCTCACCTGACCAACCCCCAAATTGCAAATAACGGACGTCTGTTTCAAAGCGTGGGGTTTGTGAATTGATGTGAAGAAGGCCGGCTGTGGATGAAACGGGGGTCTCGGACTCCAGGGCGCCTCTCAACTGCCCTCACGGCCCCTTTTCAGGCTCTTACAGCTGGCCAAAGGCTGTGGCCGACCGTCAAAAGGCACCGGACGGAACCCCAAACATCCAGGCACGACCCATCGCCCGGCCATTTCGGTGGACCGTAAACCCCATACCCATACCCACCTGCGGTAATGAAGTTGATCGCTGCGGGAGATGCGTCTTCTCCCCCCCTGGCGGGCCGGCTTCGGGAGAGCTCCCCGTGGCCTGGGCTGGGCCATGTGGTCTGTGTGAGAAATGAGGATAGAGGAGAGGGTCGGCATCAGAACTCAAACGTCTAGGTATATAGTTCGTAGCCACCCCCGGAGCGCTGACCTTGTTCCATCCCTTCTTCGGAAGTATCTCCACCTGTGTGCGTGCGTCCGCTGAATCATCCTGCTTCTTGGCAACTGTCGGGCCTGCTGGACAACGTTAACACAGTTGATGTCAACCTTCTCCACCACTAACGCACGGGGACATCTTGCTCAGAAAACCCGCCTGCACGTGAATTAGGCAACGGATAAGGCAACGAAGAGAAGAGTTTTAAGAAGAGCAGCAACTCCGTCCGACCCTCCAACCTTTCCAACCTTTCCAACCTTTGCACTCACATCCTACCTCACCGTGCTTTCGTCCTCATCGGCTCGCTTTCTTCGGAACACTCAGATTCGCCCTCTCTACCATCTCCAATTAGCACCTTCCCAAATCACCTGGGATAAAACCGCCCTAGGAAAGAGCATCACTGAGAGCTCAGTTCCAAAGCTTGAATCATTCCCACCCTCTTGATCCACACCGAACAGAACCTGAAAAGACCTCCCACAATGCGTTTCACCTGGCAATCCATTTCTTCCTTTTTCTCCGCGCCCGTCAGCCGCCCGTCATCCCCTAACGGCACGCCTTCGGTCCCCGGCGAGGGCTTCGTCGCGCTCGATGGGCAAAAGCACAAGCCCGCGCCACTGAAACCGACATTCGGCGCTGCAGTCGACTCGGCCCTCCCATCACCGGTCGAGTCATCCGCCCCCTCTGCAGCCAGCGACCGCGACTTCTCGGCACCCGAGTCGCCCTACAGCCACCACCAGGCGTCCCTGTCGAGAACCTCGACCGCGACAACTGCGTCTGTCTCGGACCACCAGCAGCAGCAGCTGTTACCGCCGCCCCACAATGACCAGTGGCCCCACACCGCCCCGTCTCCGGCTCCTTCCTCTTCATCTTCGCAGCAGAAGGAGCGCCCGCCGCCGGCGCAGCACTCGGAAGGGCACCCGCCCGATATCATGAGCCGCGAGTTCCCTAAGCCGGCCCGCGAGCCCACGGTGGAGGACATGTTTACCCGGCCGCCGGGGAAGCGCTCGCTCCAATACTGGGTTAAGAACTGCAAGATGCGGCAGGTGTCTGGCGACCGGCCGCTGAACGAGGCGGAGGCGGCGGAGCGAGCCCGCCATTTCGAGGAGACCAAGAGGGAGCTGCTGGCGGACAGGGAGAAGCTTGCTTCAGCTATGAAGAAGCGGTAATGCGGGAGGGCGAATTGGTTGGTGGCCTCGGTTTCCCTTGCTCGGTGGCCTTTTCGGCGGGGACCAGGCGAGATTGCGATTTAGCGAGCATCATTATGGAGTTGGTGGCTTCTTTGGTTTTCTTCCTCTTTTTCTTTTTCTCGATATATTTCTTTGGATCAAACTCTCTTCGGGTAATTCGGGGGAAAAGACAAAACTGCGGGCCGGCCATCTGCATAAGACTTTGTAATTAATTCTTTCGTCGAGTATGTGTAGGATAGAGCATAACTACCGACGAATCTTTATCACAGCGGCTTCGTTTTCTTTTCTTGTGCAAGTGTCTAGGACGAACGTGACGAGAGCGTGACGCCGTACACAACCGCGAGCGTCCCCAGGCTCAGCAACGATAAGATGCCGTGCATAATTGCGAAGCAACTGTTGAGCACGACCATCCCATCGGAATGCGGCGGGCTGTGTTGAGAGAGGTGGTTGATGAGAGACTCGTCGTCTTGGAGCGGGGACCGCTTGGGGTCCAAGCTGCTAAGCGACGGCGGGTGCAGCAACCCTTGTTGGGTTAGGTTGTTCCCTTGTTGGGTCTGTTAGTTGCTCTGGGATACTTATGCAAATTCCTCTTCTCATAATAAAACAAAAAAAAAGAGTAAAAAATAGATAGTAGAACGATACAATAGAGCACAGTCAGAATCAGATTCAATCTCGTATCCTCTTGGCCTTGATTTGTTGTATTCACATAAGAAAGACCAAGGTTTGACAACCGTGGATGTACTTACAGGGGCTATATTCGATGACGCGCTATCATGTGCCCACGCGAGGCAGCAGTCGCCCATCGCGAGGCCAGTCGTTTGTTCCACGGATGCTGCCTGGACCTTAAGGATGAACCCAGAATAAGTGCACTTTGGGGTTTCTGGCCCGCGCGCCTTTTCTGATCCCTTTTATTTCTGTTTTCCCTACTTACCATAACTTGGAAACCAACTTCAGCAAAAATGGCGGACAAGGAAGCAACAGTGTACATTGTCGACCTCGGCGAGTCGATGGCCGACTGCCATAACGGCCGCGACGAATCGGATCTTGATTTCGGTATGCGTTATGTCTGGGACAAGATCTCCACCACCGTCGCCGCCAGCCGCAAGACCTGGACGCTAGGAGTCGTGGGCCTCAACACTGAGGAAACCAACAATGCGCAGGATAGCGAAGGCCTCGAGGGCTACGAACACATCTCAGTTCTTCAGGACATCGGTCCTATGACCATGACTCAGCTGAGGGAGCTGCGCTCCTCAATACAAACTTCGCACACCTACGGCGGGGATGCGATATCGGGCATTGTGGTCGCCCTTTCCATGATCGAGCTGTTCACCAAGAAGCTAAAGTACAACCGGCGGATTATCCTAGTCACGAACGGAGAGTCGCCAATCGATGATGAGTCGTCCGAGGATGTAGCCAAACGGCTCAACGACTCCAACATCGAGTTGATTGTGATGTGAGTTTTCGTCCTACGAGCCAGGCGGAGTAGCAGCTGACGTTGTTAGTGGCGTTGATTTCGACGATGCGGACTACGGCTTCAAGGAAGAGGACAAGTCCAGGGGCAAGGTATGTCGACTTGCGGGTCATATCCTAGACCACTTACTCACTCTGCGTAGGCCAAGAATGAGGAGACCCTCCGCAAGCTGGTGGAGCAGTGCAACAATGGCTTGTTTGGAACCATGCAGCAGGCTGTTGAGGAGCTGGCCGTTCCCCGGATCAAGCCCGTGAGGCCCTTCAAGGCGTACGACGGCGCGCTTACACTCGGAGACCCCGAAAAATACAAGAGCGCCTTGAGCATTCACGTCGAGCGTTATTTCAAGACGAAGCGTGCGCCAGCGCCACCGGCAAGCACCGTGGTTGTCAACTCCGAGCCGGGCGGAGCATCCCAATCCGAGACCCTCAACGAAGATACTGAGATGGGCGATGCCGAGTTTTCCGGCGTCAAGCATATGCGCACCTACAGAGTCAACGATCCGGATGCCCCCGGTGGAAAGCGAGACGTGGAGTTCGAGGATCTTGCAAAAGGGTACCAGTACGGCCGGACCGTTGTGCCCTTTAGCGAATCCGATTTCTCCATCACCAAGCTAGAGACCAAGAAGTCATTTACCATTCTTGGGTTCATCCCCTTCAGCAGTGTAAGTCCATAAGGTTTGGGTCTTGGGGGATGCTTGCTAAGGCGACTACGCAGTACAATCCCTTCCTCAATCTTGGCGAAACGGGTATTATCGTCGCCCAAAAGCACAACGAGGAGGCAGAACTTGGGCTCTCTGCCTTCATTCACGCCCTTCACGAGCTCGAGTCATATGCCGTGGCGAGATACGTGCAAAAAGACGGCACACAGCCACAACTCGTCCTGCTCAAGCCGAACCCCGCTATCGAAGACGACTTCGAGTGCCTATACGACGTACCGCTGCCGTTCGCTGAGGACCTCCGCAGCTACCAGTTCCCTCCACTGGACAAGGTACTCACCGTCACCGGCAACATCATCAAGGAACACCGACTTCTACCATCAGAGGATTTGAAGCAGGCCATGAGTGATTTCGTCGATGCCATGGACCTTTCCGGTTTTAATGTGGACGAGGACGGGTATGTCGTAGTTTGGGTCTCCGTGCGCAGCCAACCCAGCTAACTCAGTCCAGGAAACCGACGGAGTACGCGCCAATTGACGAGACGTACAACCCGACCATCCACCGCATGAACCAGGCCATCCGTGCGCGCGCCGTTGACCCGGATGCGCCCATCAGGCCACCAGCTGAGATTCTGCTTCGTTTCTCCAACCCTCCCGAGAAACTCATTGAAAAGGCAAAGCCGGAGATCGAAGCACTGATTGACGCGGCCGAGATCAAGAAGGGTATGGGTGTCATTGCCTTGATTACAGCTCTTCGCATATCAGCTAACTCTCAAAACCAGTCCCAGCCAAGGCCCAAGGCCGAGGCAGCCGCAAGGAGCCCGTCAAGCCCCTCTCGGGCCTCGACATCGACTCGCTCCTCGGCGAAAGCAAGCGCACCACCATCTCGCTGGACAACGCGGTGCCCGAGTTCAAGCAGATCCTCGCGACGGCGGCGGACGACGCCACCATCGAGAGCGCGGCGAAGCAGATGGGCCAGATCGTCCGCAAGCTCATTCAGGACAGCTTCGCCGACCTGTTCTACGCCCGCGCCGCCGAGAACCTCCGCGTCATGCGCGAGGAGCTCATCAGCTTGGAGGTGCCGGGCCTGTACAACAAGTTCTTGACGGGGCTGAAGAAGAGCATCCTGAGTGGGGAGCTGGATGGTGATCGCAGGGAGATGTGGCTTAAGCATATTGTTGGGGGTCACCTGGGTCTCATTACCCAGGATGAGTCGGAGGTGTCGGAGGTCACGGATGAGGAGGCCAAGGCGGTAAGTCTACTTGTTTTTGTCTAAGTGGCTCTTGTGGTCGGTCTACTTGAAATGTCTTGCTAACTGTTGGCCAGTTTGCGACCTGATCTATTTGGGGATGGGCGCATAAATTTGTCCGCCTGTACGAGTAAAGTGATGGCGTTTTACTGTCGGAAAAAAAGTATCTGGCATCATGGTGTTGGGTAGGGAGGCCGGTGAGTGGGTTTTGAGGCCTACTATCGTCATATCCACATTGGGAAGAGCCTTATGTCCTTTGACCCTGGTGTTTGCACAGCCAGGCTTACTCTCATCTGCTAACTAACGTCACACCTGGTTATCTTTGTGCCCAGTTATGTGCCTGGTCGCGGCCCAATATCACATACCGCTATTTTAGAGGCACAGCCTGATCAAATGGCTGCTGGAAGGCGGGAGGGCTGAGATGCTGGGATCCACAATTGTGTTCGTTCATAAACCTGGGATGACTCCCGAAGAACAACTGTTTACAATATTCCTCTCCTTGGACACATTGTGTAACATCACATCACATCCACACACATAACACACTCACGTTGAAGAAAGACAATATCAGTGGCACAGAGGTACTTCAAATTTTAATTCACACCCATACATGAAATAGCTAGGTACTTAAAGAGGGTGCTTCTGTTTATCATTCCAGCCTGCATCACTCGCAAACAAATTGCTTTTTGTGATTGATCATTTGTATTAATCCGATAGCTCCTTCCTCAGCCCCTTTCCGTTTGCACTCTTGTTTGCTTCGACACTGCAGGTGCGGCTTACAATCACAACGCAACCTGGACTCGACATTTTCGAACTACTCTGAGAGCATCCTCGAGTCAAACCTGTATCAGCCACCAGGCTGGGAAGGATTTCAGTTAGTTCAAATCTTCATCTTGTTATTGCAGTGGTGTTAACCATGTACACAGTATCGATTATAAACGCCCTTCACACCCCCCGGTCACCTCTGGCCTTGACTGCCTTTCCACAAAACCTGTTCCGTGATTTGTGACTAGGCTCTCGAAGCTTTGGTCCAAGGTTGTGGCGGGTCCTTAACAAGGGCGCAGTTTTCACACTGCTTTTCTTCAACCCACGTTTATTTACTTGTTCTCCCTCTCTCCTCTGCCTACTTCTCTCACCAGTTGTTGGTGGTACTTAACCTGTCAACAACAAAGTCCGGACGATTTCTATCGTTCCGTCCGCTTCACTCGCATTGACTAGACGAGACGTTCACCAGCACTTTGTTTTCCGACGAAAATGGCAGACGAACAATTCATGCGTCGCCTGCAGGACATCTCTGGGGATGATTCCGACATGTGGGAGGGTTTCGACCCCTCTGCGTGGCGCTCTCAACAGTCCGAGGGTAATGACTCTGAAGAGTTTGAGTTGGAGCAAGACACTTCTACTCCCCGGGAGAATGAATACGATACCGACGACTCGGCCCAGATGATCTTCAACTTCCACAAGCTCAGCAAGGCCGAGCGGGCACGTGGCACCGTCAAGCTGAGCAAGGCGCGCCAGTATGCGTCTGAGGAGGTGGCGTTTCCTCACCAGCTTGCCGAGTTGGAGAAGGTCAAGTGGGAAGAGACGGGCCTTTCTATCGGCGACCTCTCGGAAAAGGGTCTGACTTTCGTGCCGTGGAGGCTGATTGATCACTACCCGGCCATGTTCGTCGGCAAGGCCAACGGCGCTCGTGTAAGTGTTTCATTTTGGCTTAACAGCCAACCGAGCTTGGGGATTCATGTGCTGACCATCTCGAGGCTGAGCCTCTCTTTACCCCCGAAGCTCTCCACGACAAGCTTGTCTGGGACCTGTAAGTCGACATCCTAAAGTCTTCGATCAAGGTTCCAATCTGACAGCGAATTAGCTACTATCTTCACTGCCCTGCGGACATGAAGATGAAGCCTGTTATTTTTGTACCCACCTACCAGTTCCAGCATCTCCTGAACGTGGTCAACGCCAAGCTGGAGACTCAGTTCACCATCCCTCGCGGCAGAAACGAAGAGAGATTCACCATGTCTTTTGGCGTCGGTAACAGCCCTCTGCCGCGCTTTTTGGGTCGCTCCCACAGCGCCGAGTCGTTCAAGACCCTCAACGAGGCGATTCCTGCGCCTCATCCCGATGACGACCTCTCCAAGGTAACCCAGCTCGGCATCGAGGAGTTTAGGGGCCTCCTGAAGCGAACTCGTGCCGATCGGAAGAAGGGCAAGAAGTCGGATAAGAATCGCCCGAAGCGCGTTAAGACGCATCAGGAATGGGGTCGGTCCGTCAAGCGAGTTCAGCGCTATCTCGGTCTCCGCGGTAGAGCAGCTGACGAGGCAGCTGTTAAACTCGATAACCTCGACTTCGCTCAGCCCATGGTCCGGGAGCCTGAGAACTCGGTCCTGTTTGTCGCCATCGACCTCGAGGCCTGGGAGCAGGATCACGGCCTCATCACCGAGGTCGGCGTCGCCATGCTAGACACGGCCCATCTCACGGGCATTGCACCCGGTGAGAACGGCAAAAACTGGTTGCAGCTCATTGAAGCTCGCCACATTCGCGTCAAGGAAAACATGTGGGCCACAAACTCACGCTACGTTCATGGGTGCGCCGACTGTTTCGACTTTGGGTATGCCCCCTCTTCCTACACAGCCTCCCAAGAATCACATAGCTAACCCCCGCGCAGCACAACTGAGTTCGTCGAGGAATCTCACATCCCCGAGCTCATCAAGGACGTCATCGACCGGGCGACCTTTGTCAACGGCGGCGGCCCCCGGCCCGTGGTACTCGTCTTCCACGAGTCGTCGTCTGACATCAAGTACCTCCGGTATTTGTCCTACTACGTCGAAGGCGCCCGCAACGTCATCGACGTCGCCGACACCCGCGAGATGCACCAGTTCCTGGTCCGAAGCAATGACTCGGCCAGCCTGGCTAGCGTGCTTAGTTATCTGGACATCTCGCCTCGCTTCCTGCATAACGCGGGCAACGATGCTGTGTACACCCTGCAGGCTATGGTGGGCCTGGCGGTCAAGAAGAGGGGTATGAGCATGGAGGCGCGGAAGGAAAAGATCGATGGGTGAGTGATGAATTATTTGGGGTGTTTGCTTTTAAGTGCCGTTGCTGATTTACACTTTTCTCTTGCAGTCATATCCCCTACGCCGACTTCGCCGAGAAGGACGGTTGGACTAGTGGCGAGGACACTGACGGCGGCGAGCCGGTCGGCCTGCCTGCCCTCCCGGCTGGCTGGGGTAGCAGCGAGGACACCAGCAACCAGGACTGGGGCAGCGAGGAAACCAGCGGCCAAGCCTGGTGAGGGAACTACCCAGGACTGGCCTAGCGAAGGCATAGCCTGGAACTGTTAGTTAGTTCACCCGGAAAATACTTCTAGATTTGATGGCGGCCCGTCTAGACTAGATATGGCTTACTCGTAGCAAAAGGGTATAAAATCTCTCCTTACACATGCCCAACGGGTTACCGTGTTGTCTTCACATGATCAGCATATGACCAAGATTGTGTGTGCATATAGTTATATTAGAGGAGAGTCATTCAGCCCACGCTCAATGTGTTGGCGGTTCGTAGATCCAGCCTTTCTTATTCTTGCCGCCCCAAACCCAGGCGTAAACAGCTTGTGATAATACATCCCTCCCCGTCAGACTCGTTCTGCTAAGGCCTGTCATGACACAACCAAAGCCAACCCATCCTAAAGCCAAGCCACCCCCCCTTGAACGCCAGTGCTATGATTGTGTGTTGTACATGTTGTATGTCGTGGTGTATTTTATGGCGTGAGATTCGGTATTCGGCGCGGTGGGCTGTTTTTCGTACGGCGGGCGGAGGCGAGCCTTCCACGGCGCCAGCTTCCTTCCCCTATCCCGGCCGTCTTCCTCCTCGATTCGAGTTGACGAGATCAGCCCCCACCGACAAGCAACCCCCCTTCCTCTCCACCATTCCCCAAAGCCTACCCCCGCAGGGGATAGATCAGGAGGAGCCCAAGAGTGACCCCATCATGAATTCTTCTCCAAAAACTCCTTCGCCTCATTCACCTTAGTCGCCAGGTACGGGCTGCCGCCACGATCGGGATGGTTGAGGAGCATCAGCGTGCGGTGCGCCTTGCGCACCTTGTCCTTGGAGATACCGCTCTCACTATTATTGCCACTTGTGTCAGCATGGGTAGACCACATGCAATTCCCCCCTCCAAAAAAAGGAAGAAAAGGAAAGAAAGGAAACGTACTTCAACGATAGAATCAGCGCCGCCTCGCGCTTGTTCATGCGCGGCTCGAACCCGCCCTTGTAAAACGCCTTGCCGAGGGCGCCCACGCCGCCGCGCGACCGCCGCCACGCTACTAGACCGGCTCTGCCCTGTTGTGGGGTGATTAGTTAGTTCCGTGCTCCTTTTTCTGGGCGGGGAGGAATATGGGTATGGAGGGGGGTAAGGGGGCGGGGGGGTCGTACGAGGAAGGCGGCGACTGCGACGCCTGCGCCGATGGCTACTGCGGAGGCCATTTTCGGTTGTTTTTTGATGTTGGGGTTGTGTTGGTAGTGATCGTGAGGTCGGTTGGCGTGATACGCTGTGTGAGCGGGCTCCGTGGTGGTCGTGGCTGGTGACGGCGATGATGCGCTTCGCTGTGGGAGAGAGTGGATTGCGATGGAACTTTTTCTGCCGAGTTCGATGGCGGGATTTGCCGCCGCCGCTTACCGGGGCCGGGACGGGGTGTAATATTACCGTATGGAATACCGTATCTGTATCTGTACTGTACTTGATTATGGGGCTTGGCTCTTGTTTTCCAACTCATCACCACCGCTCGGAGTTGCAAGATCTCGACATCAAATAACGAACTTGATCTAGTTTCCGCAATAGCATCATATTTCCCCATTACAACTCACAACCCCCATACCCCCTACCTCGGCGGCACATATGCCTTCTTGGGCGGCGCCAACCCAACCTCAACATCCCTCAGAATCTTCCTCTCCAATTCCTCCTCCTCCCTCCGTCGCACCTCTGCCTCTTCCTCCTCCCTCCCACCACCACCACCACCAAAACTCCAATTCCCCGCCCCGCCCCTCCCACTCAACCCCCCAATCCTAGCCTTAGCCGCCAAACTAGCCACGACCGCAGCGTTTGCCTTCGCGCGGTCAGCCTCCTCCTCCTGCTGCTGCTTCTGCGCCGCCGTGTCCGTTGAAGAGGCCAGCGCGCCGGTGACCTCGTCGGCGGCGGCGGAGGAGGAGGAGAAGGTGAAGTTCCCTGCGCCGCCGCGCCCGGCGCGCGTGTAGTTCGTGCCGGGGCCTAGGCTGGAGCTGCCGGTGGCGTGGGTTGGGGTGAGGGTGAGAGGGTTGGGGGGCTGGTCTTGGGCTTCGAGGTCCTACGTAGGGGTTTAGTATGGGAGAGGGGATGGGGGAAGGGGTGGACGGACGGTTGTTGTCGCCGCTTTCTTCTCCGCGTCTTGGACGTCTTGCTGGCTGTAGAAGTTGCCGGCTCCGCCGCGGCCTACACGGCGGAAGACGTCGGAGGACATGTTGGGTTGTCGTTGGTGGTGAGATTGATTTAGCTTTTGGCTTTTTTAGTAAAAGGATGGATTCAGAGCTAGGTGGTCGTTTAATTCAAGCAGACATTGATTCAATTGTCCTGACGCCGTCTCACATCCTTATCGCGCGAGACCCCCAAACGCTTATCAGCCAGGTGTTGCACCTGTGTAATGTAATTGCTTCATTCTTTACGGATCGTAGAAAGATAGATGTATGACAATTCTTGTTATGGCCTGTTTCATTTTATCGATATATCCAAGGATTGGTACGTTTACGGTTCGTTCGAATTCTTTCTTTTTTCCCCTCAAATCTTCAAACAGTCCTGGTTGCTTCATCGACATGTTCAATGAGACTCTTTCCCAAGGGTTGCAGCGAGATCCCTGGGCAAAACGCACGTGGCAGCATGCGCCCATCCGTGCCCTGCGGGTAGGCCGTCGATCCCGCCATCTGGCAGGCAGAGAAACGCAAAGGTTGCCCCTGCCGATGAGCAAGGGCGACTCTGGGGACCCGGAGAGCCTGGAGTGCAAATCCGGCAGTCTCGGAGACGGCACTTGATGGCGCGGCTTGAACCATCTGGGCGTGCCTGATCGTCAGCCGGGGCGTGACGCGCATCCTCGCTTGGTTGTGAACATTGTCCCTGCCTTGGAAATTCTTCTTTTTTGTCTCTCTTTTCGGGCCTGGCGCATTGCGAGTCTGCGACGCCATTGATTTGCCCCAGTCAGGTGGACAACCCGGCAACGTCATTTGCTTCCGAGCTTTCCACCTGCCTGCTCGACAGGCTGTGAGACTGTGTCAGCAAGCCATGGGAGCTGTGTCATGAGATTTCTAGTATATTCGTCCACTGCGTAGAGTCTATGGACGGAGTTTGCATGGAAGAGTGGCTCGGTGGGTAACTACAGTCCAGGGGTGAGGTGGTGTATGGGACAGCTCACAGTTCCTGTTCCCGGGAGGTTTGGGGGTGTTACATGTCTCACAGGGTCCCGCTGAACGGCTGCGGTGCTCCCCGAGCGTTTATGCAGCTGCTTCGTGGACAGCCAAGCTCTCTCTGGATTGAGTCCTGGAGTCCTGGGGTTGAGTCTTGCTTTGTTGAAGCAAAATGGCTTGCTCCAGACGTGGCCTAGAGCTCGTGTGGTACGATTACTTGTCAATACATCCTCGGGTTCGGCCCAAGGCCGGCCACGTCAAATGGCGCAAGCAGGCGTTATCAATTCGCGAGGAGGTAAGCCCTGGGGTTCATTGTTCCCTGAGGTTGATTGCTGGCTGATCGCTCATTGGCTTCCTCAGCACCTCCTCAAAACCCGACAACCTGATCGAGGCGGGACGGCAATAGGAGCCGGGACAGTTCGATCGAAGCCCGGGCCCGATGAGATAAGCATGCAGAAGTGTCCTTCCCCCTCCAGCGATCCGGTGATCTCGACGATTGGCCCTCGTGGGTTCCGCGGGACGGGAGCTGCTCGGGTGGATTCAAGGCGGGGTCCTTCAACAAGTCCAGCCTGTCAAAAGGCGAGCGATCGGGTGATGGGGGAGCATGCCCCAAAATGATTGGTGTGTTTCCATCTGCACTGAAATGTAACTCAAGTCAATTTCGACTTTGGGGTTCTTGAACATGAAGGACAGTCTTTCATAGAATAGCCACTGTTTAGGCAGTCTAGACGGTGAAAAGAGCGGTTACCCCTTCGCCTAGGTAGAGTGACCGTTTCAAAGCTCATGAGTGCTGGATCCCGTCGAGCAGGAAACTTTGGGCACAGTGCGGATGGGCTTGTGAACAGGTGATACTGCTGTCGGATCACTTGGCAGAATGTCAGCGAACTGCGCTTCGATGTTAAACAAAACAACTGGAATACTGGGTTTGTCATGCGTTCGAGAGCATTTGTAAAACGCACCGCACGAAACCCATGACCGTTCGCTGGCCGTTAACTCTTGGGCTTGCAGTCAATATTCAGCCCCGAGGGAATTTCTGAAGATCGGTTTAACATGGCTTTGAGCTTGTTCTCCATCGAGGCCCCATTGAGAAACTCCATCAAGAAACTCCATCGAGCGACTCCAGCCCCTCTTCCTGTTCAACAACCCCGGTCACGGGCTAGAAAATGGGGATCTAAATGGGGAAACACAACAGGCGGGGTAATGGCATGTAACTCTGAGCCGTGGTATAATGCTGTCTCGCTAAGAAGCACCTTGAGCGACGCACTGAGGCATCACCATAGATTCTTAATAAATCAATTGAAAATCTACCTTTTTTGATGTACGCACTGTATTGATGGGCCCTTCTTTTTCCTCGGCTTCAAATCGAGGCCAGATTGGCCATTCCAGGTTCCCAACCCTTTTTTTGTCATTTGATGGGGAATGGCAGCGACCATTGAGTCACTTGTGGAGACCAGGTGCTTCGCCTTGGTGACCAACGCTCGTGACCCGGCGCCTCCATGCTGCAATTCCAACAAAGGCAGTCGAGAGCGACGGGTCTAAACGGACTGTGTAGACTGAACCATTCGGTGGTCTTTTGGTTTTGTACTGTGTAAGAACCTCTTCTCCATTTTCCGCAACCGATTGATTTTTGGTCCCTTTCCGTACACGCATTTACACTGTCTTCGGTCCGCAGTTTCTTTCTCCTTTCGTCAACCCGTGGCTCGACTCATTGCCGTTGCTTCTAACTCTGGAAACAGCATGGTTTGCATAGTGCATGACACTGTCAAATAGACTAGCCTACAGAAGCGCTAAGCGGGTCGCTTCACCGAGCGAAGGTGTGAGAAGGCTACCCCTTGATAGGAAAATGACCACCAGCCTCGCCTGCATTGAAAGACATCGCCTTGGCTTGACTTCCAATCTTGCACGTCGCTTCCTTACGCTTGCCTGGCAAGCCTGGAGCTTCGTCGAGTCCTCTATGCTGGAGAGTACGAGGGTGGTAGACGCCACGCAGCTTTCGGACAAGTTGTCCAGTTAGACGCCATCCCAGACACACGATGCTGCATTCGGCAGGACTGGAGGTGTACATCTGAACAATCCGGCGCAGTTTGAACGCCGGGCAAGGCAGGTACCGCATCCAAGGGAGGGGCAGCAGGGGTACTTGCCAGGGGCAAATGCGCTTCGCCGAATACGTACCCCCTTGTAGCGCCAGCATTCCACCACCAAAGCTGGGAATCGCCCAGGATCGAGGGACATCACAGATGCTCCCATCTCTCCTGTTTTGTCTCCCTCCTTAACTGGTGCCATTATTGCCAACGAGTCCAACGAGTGAAGTTTGAGCAACCCAGTGACACTCATCTGTTCAATCCCTCTGAACTTTTTTTTTTTTTTTTCGGCTGACCCGATCTCCCCTGCCACGCGCCTCCCGCTGACAGGCAACCCATCCATCTCGACCCGCAATTCATTCCTCTTGTTGGGCCTTTCTTTCTTTTACACATCTTCCCAAACGAGAGGCACAGCCACTCGTCTTTCGAGCTGGATCTTTCCCGTGCCACTGCCGCATCCCAATTGCTGGCCAATTTTTTTTTGAATCTTGGTGTCCCGGGTTCGAGTGGTTGGCAGAGTCACCAGGGACCCATACCCTAGCCGGGCCCGAAATTATTATTGTTCCTCCCCGCGCTTCGACTTGCAGCTACCTTACCAGCTGTTCCCAACCGCAACACACCTCTAACAATCGTGGCCCACCAAGAACCTCGCACACACTCCAGCCCACCGCAACACGCCTTCTTTTTGCCGCTTTTGAATTGATTTTTGGGAAACCTCGCACCTTGGATTTGGATAGACAACGGATTGCGAGATCCATCCACACGTTGGATCTCTACTTGCTTACAGCGGGCGTGGTTTAACAATGGCGTCTTCCAAGGTATGGAGGTCCTGGTTCCATCTGTGACGCACTGACGAGCTGCGAGTTCGGCTTCCCGCCTCCGCAGACCAAAAAACAATACTGATGGCGTCTGGCATCTTTCTAGGAAATACAACAAACCACGCGGCCGCTCTCGCACCGCCCGTCGATCTCGTCGACCTCCGTGCCGGGTGGACTCACGCTTAGCCGACAATCACATTCCCGAAATAACTCGCATTCGCTCCTTGGAAGCGCCCTCAATGGCTCCCACCGCATCACACGCCGCAAGAGCATGACAAACACGGGCGCCAACGTCGCGGCGGTGGCCGCGGCTCTCCAAGAATCTGGAGATATGGCAATGCCGCTCCCAATCGCAGTCGGCTCCCGCCGAAACACCATGTCCAAGACCGGTGTCTCGCGGTCAGCCGTGGTGGGAAGCCTCCCGTCACCGCCGGCGAGTCTCCCGACCCATAGATTTGCGACGGGGCATGGATTAGCCAACGCGCAGGAGAGTGCAATCGACGACGATATGAACGAGATATCAGGGGACGAGGCGGAATCGGCCTTCCAGAAGGCTCGCACAAGGAGAGCGAGCGACGGCCAGCCTCTAGCGAAGGAAGGTGGCCGGAAGATCAACCGGCCGGATCTCCGCTGCGAGAAATGCGGAAAGGGATACAAGCATAGCAGCTGCTTGAACAAGCATTTGTTTGTGCACACTTTCCTTTCCTTACCCTCTCCCACCACATGGTACCCGAGCGTGGAACCGACAACCCCCATCCCTGGCCGATCATGGATCCCAAGCTGTGCGGTTTGAAGCAATTGTGTTGACTTGTTTGCCCGTTCAGGTGGGAGCACACTCCCGAATGGTCCTACACTTCCAAGCTCTTGATTTCCAAGCATCAGCAAGTCCAGCTTTTGGAGGCCGCCTCAGTCCTGGTGGCCATGAACAACACACCGACGGCTACCGCCGTACCCGCCTCCACCACCACACCCCCAGATTCTGCAAGGGACTTTATTAGCGATCGAGACTCTGCGTCCCCTGCCGCGAGCGGATACTCGGAACAGCCAGATCGCGGGTCCGCCGACACTACGCCGCCGCCACAGCTGGACCCCTTCCAGGCAGCGAACGCGTCCTACCGGAGTTTCGGCAAGAGGTATAGCAGCGGGAACGGCTTGTCCCGGTCGTACCAGACCGCGCCGTATGGCAGCTCGATGGCCGACAGCGTCCCGAGCGTGTCTGGCTTTGGGCATTTCCGGCAGCTCAGTCAGGACCAGAGGCCCACATCGTCGGGGAGGAACGCCACGGGCCAGGATGACCGCGAGCTTGCCGCTGCCGTGGAACTGCTTAGTTGCAGCTTCAACAGCAACGGTGGTGGCTCGCGAACAGTCCACCTCCCCGCCGATGCGCCGCCGGTGCCGCCGCTTCCGGCCCAGTACCTCGACCAGGGGATGTTGTCGGGCACGAGCTTCATCAACAGCTACCCTAGCAGGGCGCCGGAGAGCTTCACGCGCGGCGAGATGCGGAGGGTCGACGCCAAGATGGAGGTGGAGGAGAGCGGCGAGAGTATCATGGACGACGACGAGGAGGACCTGCGGTCTCGAGCTCGGAGCGACGAGGACGACGACGGGGTGTTCGGCCGGATGGAGGAATGAGCTCCCGGTGCGGCGAGCTTCGTTCTTTTCGAGAGAGCTATGTATGGGTTATTGGATGCGAAGGGTTTTTTTTTATGAAATGGATCAACCAGGTTACGGATACGACGGATTTCGGGTCTCTTTTGTATACCTATTTTGTAAAGCGTGTAAATGATGTCGCTCCGCCGACGGCCCTTGGCACCGAAGAGTGGAACGCGCTGGCTCCTTGCAGAGTTTGATGCCGGGAGCGCGCCGGCGCCACGAGGTTAAAGCGAGGGTCGTGTGCGAGCGTTGAGCGGGCGCCTGGTTAGTTACTGTCTGTGGTGTGTCGTGATGGGAGTCTCATGGAACACAACATGGACTTTGGGTCTTGTCCAATATTTTTTATTATCTTTCTCGCCAGAGCCGGGGCCAACGAACAAGAAATCGAAATAATAAATAAAAAGACCCATATTAGCAACAAAGTATTTGGTTGTGGGTGTGTCTCACGTATGTTGTTGATGAACCGAAATAGATGTTGCCTCGGGGTTGTGCAAGAGGTCCATGAGCAAACGGTGCGTCTGAAGTTTCGGCCAGGAACCGTGTATTGTGGTGGAGACTGACCGACATATCATTACCATGTGGGAATCGTAATTTTGAAGCTGAGCTAGTGGGGTGTAAATGAGATGACAAAAAAGGGAATCTCGTCTTGTGAAGTTGCTGCTGACGGGAAATGGGCAGTGTTGGTGTGTTTGGTTGGAAGAGTTGTTGGTTGGGCAAACGGTTCGTGGCTCTGAGCTCTCTGCTCTTGGAATCAGGTAAGGCACCAGATTTCTCAGGGCGGGTCAAAAGGTGGGCGGCGTCGGCGGCGGCGGAGTTCAACATTGGAGCGGGAGAGGGGCCCCGGTGGGTTGGTTGTCCAAGACGTCACAGGCTCCACACGGCCCCGGCATAATGCATCCCCCACGGGCCAAGGCTTTCGGAGCTCTCTTTCGGGCGCGTTTGCATCCCCGTCAGCCGCCATTCCTTCGACCATCCATTCGCGGCAAACAAACAAACCGACGGCCCAGGTCGCGCGCAACACATGGGAGTCAGATCCTTATCATAATCTTGGGATTTTCTTGCAACCCACGTCCAAAATACATATAATACCTACCTATTATTAGCTTCAGAATATCCTGGTGAGCCTGAATCTTACGATTGCCAGCGTCGCACCAGCATTGGCTTTCGGCTTTGCCAACCTCGAATCCGTCCATCAATTCCGCACCCCGAAACCATAACCCCCCACACATCCATCATCGCCGATGGCCCGAGTAAAAGAGGCGGCAGCTGAGGCTGCCCACGCCGTTGCCGAGGGGGTAGCAGCTGGCGCAGCAGCTGCAGACGCCGCAACGACCCCATCCACGCGCGCCGAGTCCCTTAGCGTTGGCAATGACGAAGCTGGGGCGTTATCACCGAGACGCGCCGCCCGACTACCCGGTCCCGCCCGGTTCGTCCTGGCCGTTGTGCTGAGCTTTGCGGTGTCGGAGCTGGGCCGCTCGTTCGTCAATCACTGGAGTAACAACGAAGTGGCCAGCATTGCGAGGGAGATCACCTCCCAGAAGGAGCTGGCTGTTTTGGCTGGGTGGAAACTGTACGTATCCTCCCTTTGCCCGCCCGCTTCCTATATCTTGTTTTCTTCCGCCCTACTCTCCACCTCAGCTGAGGGCTGAAGAGGATGACCCCCACCCGTTACTGCCGGGCCCAAACTAATCTTGGTTTCTGTGCGACAGGTTCGGACTCGCATTGGGCTGGTTCGGAGGCTACGATGGCTTCGACCTTGCAGCTCTCGCCTTACTCTCGCATGGCCCGACGGTAAGCTTCCCCACCCCAACAACATCCCACCCTGTAGGGCTGTAAGCATTCAGGCGAGCCCGGGAAGTTCTCCCGCACCTCCCACTCCCACATGGCACGGCGCGGCGCAGGGCGCAGTCCACTGACGTGCATGAACCCACCACCAGACCTTCCTCACCTCCGTCTTCTACGGGATCCGCGCCCCGACCGCCGGCGCTTACCTCGCTGTGGAAGTGGCCTCAGCGGCCCTGCCCTTTCTCCTCCTGCGCGGGCTTTCCGGCGCCCACTCAGCCGCGCGCGGCACCCCCAACCGGGACATCGTTGCCGACCGAAGCATCCAGGTGCTCACCTCGCTCCAGTCCGCATTCGCCTACAGCGTGGTGCTGTTCCTCGCCGGCCGCTACCTCCTCCCCACCACCCTAGTCCTCTACTTCCAGGGCATCCCCACCATCCAGCCCGCGGCGGAGGCCACCTTCCTCGGGCTCGGCGGCGACCCGACCAGCCCGCTTCTCAGCCTAGTCTGCGGACTCGCCGCGCGCAGCTTCATCTTCACCCCCCTCGTCACGACCCCGCAGGGGACGGCCGAGGACCAGAAGAACGCGGCGTTCGACCCCGTGCACGCCACGCTCGCGCAGACCCTGGCCTGGAACCTGTGGGGCTACACCTCGCGCACCAAGGTCTCGCTCGCCCGCACCGCCGTCGCCATACTGTTCACTGCCGTTGGTACATACCTGGGCACCGCGCTGGGCATCACGGGGGTTGAGCCCTATGGCGCGGTTGTTTATGCTGGGGTGTGGGTTGCGGCCGCCCTCATGACGGGGCTGTCGCTGCGCTATGTTGGGAGCATATGAGTATGAGTCTTTGCCGTTGTGTGTATGTGTTTTTTGCCTGGCCTCGCCTGGTTTGGCTTGGGTCTAGCCGGGTTTGTTTTGTTTGCGCGTCCGGGCGGGCAGGCAGGTAGGCAGGTAGGCAGGCGGGCACGAGGGCGGACAGGTGACTGCTTCTCATGGCCCTGCCTGATCTGCCTGCCCTGCATATCCTGCCTGACCTGTCCTAACTTGCTCGCCCTGGGCGGGTTTGTTTACGTACACTACATTACCTTGGAAACCGGAAGCATTGGAACCTGGGGGGGGGGGGGCAGCAGGGGTTAATAGGTCTTTTTGGTGACGTGCGCGTGTTAGGCTGCAGAGGTGTGGGATTGCGGGATATAGGACTCTCAAGGGGGGGACGTTATCCGGTGTACGGTTTTTGGCCTCCGGTATCCGGTATCCGGCTTGGAATTCCGGACTTCCAAGTGAACAGGCATCCATCCATCCATTCGTCCACCCCCGGACCCTTCGATCACTTTCTTTGTCTCTCTGTCTCTTACTCTCGCTTCCCCCGAAGACAGGTGGCTGGCTGGGTTTGTTTCAAACGGGTGTGCATTTTCTGGGGTAGCATGACATGCGTTTGCTGTGTATCCCGGGCCCGGGGGAGGGGAGAAGGGGGGGGGAGAGGTTCGTCTTGTCACTTGTGGAACCAACCCCGGCAGCGGTTGTCGTGTGAGCTGCATGCATCGGTTGCCGCATCGGGCGCCCGGTGTCGACGTGCATTGGATAAACTGCACTTCAATGCCCCGGGCAGTCATGGAGGATTTGCATTGGCGCGCGTTTGCGGCAACGATGACAGGTACGGTGTGTTACAGAAACAGAGAAACAGACAAAAACAGAAGAGCTCGGTGGGGAAACTGACTGAAAGCGTGCCCGTGCCAAGGCTCAGCTGAGGCCGGATTCGCCTTGTGGAGGGTAAGGTAAGGCTTTCCGGAGTCGGCACGGCCAAGGGCACAGAACGGACAGGGGGAGGGGGGGGGAAGGGGACTGGACTGGGCATGGTTTCCGATGAAGCAACCGTCGCGAACTTCACTCAACCCGGATACTTGGTATGATGTATTCTGTGCGACGTGATTGTTGTGTGACGGGTGGTCTGACAAAAACGGATACCACGTGCGCCGGGGGTGTCACTGTCGCTTCTTTTGCTCAGAGAACAAGTCGCTTTTTTCAGCCGTATCGCTCGACTGCGCCTTACCTGAAGCTTAAGTGGGCGAGCTCTCCTGTGGCTGGCGAATGGCAAGGCGAGAATTGGCGAAGACTGAGACGCTTCATTTCGTACCCGAGACCGGCGCCGCCGTTAACACAGACTTCAGACTAACTAACAAGAACCCCGTCCGGATTTGTGTGCCTGGCGGCCTCATGAGGAATTGAGGTTTGTGGGTTTATGGTCTTAATCCGAAAATGGGCTGAAAAAGAAAGCGGCTTGGAAATAAGCTATCGGCGGCTGCGGCTACCGAAGATCTGTTTTATTTGCGGCGTCGGTCATAACTCAAGACCCATTTGACTTTTTTTTGATAGAACCATCGCTGCGCCACATTCCCTTGCTCGTCCAGACCACCCAATCATATCCCAAACCCGGACTCCCTGTCCCAAGAGCCGCTTCCTGGTCTCCATAATTCTGCCCTGACAACCCGCGTCTAAGTCGGGTTACTGCTTGAATCGGAGCCGGGATCACCCTTCTTCCTGCCTCCCTCCCTTTCTCGGGACGGATTAGTATGGGGGAGACGGGGGGGTAGTCGGATGTTACCTGTCACTCCCCGGGGGAGGCTGTGGGGCGCGTGACGGCGCCCGACCGTTGCTCAACGTGGTGTTGCTCATGGAGCCAGGGCACGGGAGGGGGGTAAAGAGAGGGGGAAGTGGAGTGAAGCGAGAGGAAGACTCATACTTTCTCGGGATGGAGGCTCTCATGGAACACCTCGGTCAGTGCTCGCAGGCAGAAACCGGGGCCGGCCCGGTTCAGGTGGAGGTTTGGCTGCTCTTGCTAGCTGGCTAATCTAGGTTGCGGTCTGCAAGACCGTTGAGAGGTCAGGGCTTACTTACACCTTGTCCTTGTCTGCGTTACCTTACCTTACTTACACCTTGCCTGATACCAGGGCTGGCTCGGCGTATCGAAATATTACCGCTTTCTATATAGCTTCCCGAACAATGCCCTCACCAGCTGGTCATGTTTAGTCCTACATCCAATATTCCAACCTCTCCTAAGCCCTGCTCCTCCCTCTGACTCGACACCAGTCAGTGGCTGTTGCACGAAGCATGACTGCCACGCCGCGCGGGCACCATCTCGAACTCGGATCGAGCAGTCACCCAAAGCCGTTGCTGCCACTTTCTTACTCGTGGCAAAGAACATGAAAAGGGGCAGAACCCAACCTCCTTCTCCCCGGTTTGAGGCCACAGAAGAGGCATCCGCTTCAACATCCACCTCACCGGCAACCACATCCACCCCCACCCCAACAATCACCACCTGGACGGCTGCCTCTTCGCCAACAACAACTATATCAACCGCCGCCCCCTCCCCCTCCCCCTCCATGACCACAACCACCACGGGAGCTGAGGAAGACGCAATCACCACCGCCGCCACCATGTACGAGTACGAACACATCATGACCTTCGACGAGCCCATGATGATGGGCTCGTCCTCCACCGCCGTCGCCACCACCGGCGGCAGCAGCTCAGGCTCGGGCTCGGGATCCGTCAAGAAGAAGAAGTCGATCAAGTCGGACGACTCGCTGTCGCTGCGCGGGCCCATGGAGGTTGATGGGTCCGTCAAGTCGATGGCGTCCGTGTCTTTTT
The DNA here is from genome assembly GCF_020726465.1 of Chaetomium tenue. Taxonomy (NCBI): domain Eukaryota; kingdom Fungi; phylum Ascomycota; class Sordariomycetes; order Sordariales; family Chaetomiaceae; genus Chaetomium; species Chaetomium tenue. The sequence continues at coordinate 1,565,884 of NW_027117333.1, read as the reverse complement.
CTGGGGATTTCTCCGTGCGTGATCGCATCGAGGCGTACGAGAATCTGGAGGTGGATGGGAATCTGAGCTGTGGAGGGAAAGTGAAGAGTATGGGGAATGTGAAGATTAGGGGGGCTGTTGTTTGCATGTGAGTAATTCTTGTTTTCTTCTTGCTGATGTTGTTTTGGATCATCCGCTGACTGAACTTTGAATACAGGGACAAAGTCAAGATCTTTGGCAAACTCAAGATCAAGGGGACCCTCGAGGTGCATGGGGACTTGGAAGTCTGGGGCAAGCTGACGATTGATGGGTATCTGTAAGTTCACCACGTTCTTCTTGGCTTCCATCATCGAAATAACAGACATCTAACTGGTAACAGGAAGTGCAGGACTCTGACGGCATATGCCTCGCTCACCACCGTCGGCGACCAATCCTGGTACGAGGTGGAAGAGGGCGAGAAGGTTCATGGCGCCAAGCTGGTACAACGGTACTGAGTGAGGGCTGACCATGGTGTTTCTTTTTTGGATTTTTGTTTCCACTTTGGTTATGTTTCTTGTCTCTTCTGTCTGGTGATGATACACGGGTTTACTGGGTTGGCGTTGGACACCACTGGGTTCTGTTAGGATGAATGATTTCTGTTTAGGGGTTCCTGTTTAGGTTGGGGTCTGGGTTCGGTTCTGATTTGGGTGTGGGTTTGGGTTTGGTTTGGGTTCGGGTTTGGGTTCGGGTTTGATCTTCGGGTTTTTGGGTTTTTGGGTCTTTGGGTCTTTGGGTCTTTGGGCTTTTGGGTTTCTTTCTTTTCTCTTCGTCTTTTTTGCTTTCTGTTATTCTCTCTCTTTCTGGGTCAGACTGAAACTCTAGACTTTGCATTTACACACTTGGTATGGGGTTTTACGGCTTGGAGGGACATCACTACAGGATAGGCTCACAGCCGTCTTTTTCTTCATGGTATGGAATCGAGTTGGGAGACATCAGTTTGGATACGCATGCAGGCTTCCTTCTTTTGGTTCATTAGACACTTAGATTTGCATCAGATAGATATCCACCACTCAGCACGATTCTATCATACCTACCCATGACCAAAACCGATACAGGTGGTTACCTAAATTCTTGAATCAACCTTTCGAGTCCTCAGAATCTGCCGACAACTTGTCTTCATCAATAATCTGCCTAGGAAAGCCCTAATCTACCTATACGAGCTTGTTGCCTATTCACGAAGCCCCGCTGTGATTCAGACCGGTGTGTTGTTGATATTGTCAGAGTCTCACAGTCGGATGAACTTTGAGGTCGACAAGTCAATACTCGCTTTATGATGACCCGAAGATCGGCACTGACAGCCTAAATAAAACGGGCCCATCTTTCGAGCAAACATTGAAAGAGGGGCCTTTTTGGCGAGGGAGAGCTTAAACGGTGGGGTTCCAGAAGGCTGAGACTGGCCCTGCTTGAGCCCCGTTGAGGCCAAACACTCCGCCCAGTTGAATTGCTGCAAGGTCGCTGAAAACCCTGGAACTGGGGGCCATGCAGCAGCGAAATGCAGCAATGATCCAGACTCTGGCCTGCCGAACGCAATGCAGCTCCGCCCCACCCCCCCTGTTAAAAACGTGGGGGCTTGTTGCCCCACCTGCCTGCCAGTGCCAATTGCTTGGCGCGACCTGCAGCCTCGCAACCGCGTTCCACATTCACCACCAGGCTGTCCATCGCGAGAAACCCTCTTGCGAGCGACAGCAAAGGGACGCGGAAATCACACCTTCTAACCGAGTCGCATTCATGGAAACTATATTGATTGAATGACGATAATAGCGGCATTATCCCACGACACACAGCGGGATAATTCGTCATAAAGAATCACCATGGCTACAGAGGACGTTGTCCGTCGAGACGTCATGGACGAGGCCATCTCCCCCCGGCAGCCGGCGCCCTCCATCGAACGGGCTATGCAGCCGGGGAGCCGTCTCAGCAACCCCCTCAACCATCTCGATATGCGCGCCGACCCCGACGCGCAAGCCACCGTTTCCGACTTTCTCGACTTTACCGAATACCTTCCCGCTGACATCGCCCGTTCCTTAACCCTGATCGGCAACCTCAGCGAAACCTACGTCAACAGCTCGTCTAAGCTGAACGACCTGAGCACCACCTGGGGAAACCTGCCAAGCATCCCGTCTGGCGACAAAACCGGCGCCGTTCGTCTGCGCGAAGAGATCGCCGACGACCTCCAACACGCTCTAAACTCTCGTGTTTATTCGCTCGCCGAGGCTCAGCGCATGACCGAGAATGTCCTCCGTCACTATGCCCGCGCCAAAACTATACTCGGGAAACTGTCGACGATGAAGGACAACTATTCCGCCGCTGAAGAGCAGAAGAGCCCGGTCATGACCAAGTCGCCCCAGATGTCGCGGGCCTCCAAAATAACAACACAGAACGACGGGCAAAAGGTGCGCAGACCTCGGGTCCCGCGAATCACTGTTCCGGGAGAGGTGCTTGCCCCTTACGACTTGAACTATGACGCATATACAACGGGGTCGGATAGCAGCTCAGGGGAAGAGGAGGAAGAGACCGAGGGTGTGACCCCTGCTCCGCATGCGCGCATCAAGTTGGTCAAGGGCGCGTCAAAAACCCCTAAGCCCGGCAGACCACCTCGGCCTGCGGGCTCTGTCGCAACACCCGGCACACCAGGAGCTGTCTTGCTATCTACAAGCGCCGCGATGGCGCAGCTGGCGCCTCCCCCCGTCAACGCTGTTGTCGGCGGGCCGGACGCGCCTTGGGGCCAACTCACACCGTATGAGCTAGCCAGGCTTAGGAAACGCATGAAAAAGAATGCCGCGTGGACCCCTAGTGATACCATGGTGGCGCGCGAGCTCAACGGGCTGGGACGAGGCGTGGATGCGTTTCGAGCCGCGAAGCAGAAAGCCGAAGAGGAAGGGGAGGTTTTCGAAGGCAAGATGCCCACCCCCGATGTCGACCCCGACACGGGCCAGACGCGGATGCCAGCCGGAGCACTGACGCTGGAAGCCCTGGCGTCGGATGAAAAGAACTTGAGCAATCGCGGGATGAAGCTCAACGAGGCCAAGAAACTCAAGAGAGAAATGCTGGCCAAAATGGCTGCCGAGGAAGCCGAGGAGTCCGCTAGGAGGTTCGACGCGATTGCTAGGACCTTAATGTCCGATCCTAACCAAGCCAATGCTCAGGATCAATCCAAGGCAGCCACCAAAGCAAAGGCCCAGAGGAAGCGCAAGCGTGATTCGGCCCCCGAGGCCGAGATAGAGAAGCCGGAGACGGTTGAGGGACAGCCGCAACAGCCCCAGCGGCCTCAACTGAAGCGGACAAAGACAGAAACTCCGGTCCCCCCTCCACTCCTAACGCCAGGCGGCTCACAGCTACCCCATGAGACCCCGACGCAACCCCCCCAACGAACTTCGAATGCGGGCATGCTCCATTCCACCACGCCGATCCCTCTCCCAATCCACAGCCAGGACCAGTCCATCACAGCAAAGTCTGCGACGCCGGCGGTCTCGGCAACGTCTCCAGCCAGCAGCTACGCCGGCCCCACCAGCGCACCCACACTGGCACCCGTCAAACTTCCGACGGCCGAAACCCCGATTCCCCCTCCGGTGATCTCGCCTAAGAAGTCCATGACACCGATCCTCCCCCCAACCAGGGAAACCCGCAAGACTCAGGCAGCGCGTGCGCAGGAGCAGCAGCAGCAGCTCGATGCCCGCGTAGCCCAAGTCATAGGCGACATTTCCCGCTCCACAAGCCCAGCAGCCACCCCTAAACCCGATCTTGACGCTGCCTCGGCCGTCACGCCCACCCCGGCCACCAGCAGCACAGTCACGCGCCGGCCTGTGTCCCGCGGCAAGACCACTAGTCAAGAGCCGCAGTCCTCCCTCGCCGCAGACCGCCCCCGGCGCGCTAGCACCGCCCGGAACACGCCTGCCCCCGACCGGACCGACCCACAGCAACAGCAGCCACCACAAACACAACATCAAAGAACAACCCCAACCCCCGCCCCAACCCTCGCCCCAGGCACACTCCCAGGCCCGGGCTCATTCACAGGCGCATCGGCAGCAGCCGCCGCCGCCGCCGCAGCAGCAGCAGCATCAGCGGCAGGCGGCGCGCGCCCCGCAGCCAACAAGCGCACCAAGCGGCCCGCCCCAGGCATCATCAGCCGGACCAACAGCGGCGGTAAGAGCGCCGTGGGCATGCGCAAGGCGGCGCCCCGCAAGAAGAGCGCTTCGGCACGGGCGGCGGGCAAGTCCGCCTCTGCTTCTGCGTCGGCGGCGGCTGTGAGGGCGGCGAATGCTGCTGCGGGTGGGGGTGCCGGTGTGGGGGGTGATGGTGGTGTGGGGGGGGAGGGGGTGCAGGAGGTGGAGGTGGATGATGAGGGCAATGTCATCGATCCGCATGAGGAACGGTATTGCCTGTGTAACCGTGTTAGTTTTGGGACTATGATCCAGTGCGATAACGGTGATGTGAGTGTTTCTTCTCCTTTTTGCCTTTCTTTTCTTCTCCCTTCTTCTGGTTTCTGGGGGTTAGGGGTTCCCTTTGAATCGCTGTTGTGGTGGTTGATGGTTGCTAACTGGAAGCGAAAACGGCAGAACTGCAAACTCGAGTGGTTCCATCTCGAGTGTGTCGGGCTGGCGGACATCCCCGCGCGCACCACGAAATGGTATTGCCCGGACTGCAGGAAGCTGCTCAATATCGGCGAGAAGGGCGAGGTCAGTGCCCGGGGGGTGAGGGCCTGACTTGCTTTGGCGTCCGGGTTGGAGTTGGCGTCGGAGTCGGAGTCGGGATCACACTCTGGCACCTACCTACCTGATGGGGGGGAGGGTTTGGAGTGAGTGAGTTTGGGGCCCGTTTTGCTTTCGCTTCTTGATACTTTTTCTTTTCTTCTTTTTTTGTCTTGTTTTACTCGCGTTACCCGCCTTTGCTCCTTTCTATGGGCTTGATACAGCCCTCGGGGGATCTAAGGGAGTATTTGGGGACGGTTATAGTTGAGGGTGTTGAAAGGCGGTTTTAGGGTCTGCGCCCCGGTATTGGGTGCGACACTTTGTGCATACGCGCTATGCAGGGGCTATTCATTGCTTGAACCTAAAGAGGGCATTCAGGGTTGTGGTGTATTTTGTTGGCGTTGAATGTTGTATGTGGTATTTTGTATGGAGTTCTGGCGGATGGCCATGGGAAGTGGGTGATACAGGCGTCGTTTGCATTGCTTGTTCTCTCCTCCGGAGAAGGTTGAAGGCTACCTACCTGGCCACCCCAAGTTACCAAGCGTGATTCAAATTCTACTTAGTTATCTTCCGCTGTGTTTTCCATTGACATGTGGCAGTTTGTTGTGGAGCACTCGCTCATGGACGGCTATGGAGGTGCGGAGGTCAAGCTCAAGCAGCGGGCAGGCAGGGGAGCTGGGTTAGACAACGTAATGATTGCGTACGATCTAGGATGGCACATCACATCGAACCAATAGTATGACAAGAACGCATGGTACAACTAGGTTGTTGCATGTGTGTTCGCTCGACAGGAGCCGTGCAAGAAACAAAAACGCACGCACGAAGGGTCCTCTCAGAACCGAAACTGTGAAGAACCCCGATCTCCAACCATCCCGGCTTGTCTCAACTCAGTTTCCCACATCTGCTGCCCATGGCCATGGCGGGCAACAACACCACCCTACAGGCACTCGACGCCCTCACGAAACGAGACATGAGTTCGAATTCGAATCTTGCTTCGGGTTCGCAGGCCATACCCGGCGGCGAATCCGGCTACGAACCGTTGTACCCCAACAACATACCCACAGACTCGGCCATCAAGAGCTTCATCGCCAACTTCTTCGAGGTCTCGGATGACCCGGGTTGGAATGACGAGTGGGTCGGGTTCTTCGACGAGAACGCGACGGTTATTATTGGAAATGATGTAGCCAAGGGGAAAGAAGGTTAGTATTTTATTTTCTAACTACCTAGGTCTCCCCTTTAAGATGGTTACTGTAATAGTATCTAGTCTTGATATGGTTGGCTAATTTAATCTGGTATTCTTGCTAGAGATTCGCAAACTCAGAGAACGCATGTGGAAAGATGTCAAGGCACGAAAGCACCGGTTGGTGAAAGTATTCCCGGCCAGTTTCTCAAACGATCGGTCAGCTGTGGTGTTGATGAACCAGGCCGAGTATATGTTGTTTGGGGCGGTGGCGTACAGGATGAGAGATGATACAAAGGAGGATGCAGTGGCTGGGTGGGCTGGGCATGCGCAACTGGTGAGGGATGGAGTGACTGCGCCGTGGCGATTGGGGTTTTATCGTGTATATATCCAGAGGTGAGCGATAAAACAGTGTTGGGCGGCAAAAGGTATCTGATCGAAGAGTCCGTTTAGCCATCATCCAAGTTGTGCCCCAAGTGTAGATGCCGATGAAACCTCCGACTAGAAGCACGAAAAGAAACCGGAAGCCAGCTTCCTATTTTACTAAGTTTCTCTTATCTGGTTTCTTTGCTCGGTTTCCTTCCACTCTTTCTCTTTTCTTGCTTCCTCTACTTTCTTTTTTTCCTTAGTTCCTTGCCCCCCTCTCGAGTTCGGCTTTTTTTGGCCACAGGGTCGGGTGGTCTGTCATGTAGTCAGGTGGCCTTCATGTGACCTCCGGTTTGTTCTCTCGACTTAGAGGTGCAGTCTGGCGGCGGGGAATGACGTGTTGGCTCTAGGGGGCGCGGGGTGACGGGGAGTGACCCTGATGCAACTCTACCGACTCATCCGGCGAGATCATGCCTATCTCCAAAGGATCATCTTTCCGGAACCGAATCTCCGGGAGATAGACGTCTAGTGTCGACATTTAGCGGTGTTTCTACGTAGAGTGGTAGAGTTACAGCTCACACTGACCGAGGTCATTGGTGAGGAAGGTCAGGCCCCTCGCCGCGCCACGAAACCTTGATGGATGGCCTCGCGACAGGAATGACGTAAGTTGCCGTGGAAATGAGGCCTGGAAATCAACGGCCCCAGAGCCGAGACGGCGCTGTCCTGCGACTAGAATAGTCCGATGGCTTCCCATGACTCCCTAGCCGACACGTGTTGGCTTCTGGTATACACCTTGCGCGAGCCAACTGTTTATTGCGAGAAGTGTTCTCAACGAAACAACAACTTACTATCACCGCTCGACGAAAACAGCGACAATCAGCCCCGCTAGACCCTGATAGCTGATGCTTGTCTGGAGATCATGCACCCGCGCTATTCCGTTCACAGCTGAAAGACCCCCAACAGAGAGCGGGCTGCTGGTGCAGAAAGGCCCCACTAGCCCTGTGACCCCAGCTTGCCCAGGAACGAACCCCTCCCGGTCTTGCCTTCTTGGGCCCGCGTCCTGCAGCCAGCCCCGCCTCAACGCGACAACCTAGGCGGTTGCACCTGTCAATCCCCCCCCCCAGCGGCTTCGCTCCGAGTCACAGCAGCCAGCAGCCAGCAGCAACCTTACACCGGCCTGTTGACGCATCCATCACTATCCCGCCATTTCTCTTTGAAACAACAACTTTGCACTTACTATTGTCAATAACGAACCAAACAGACCAACTCTTCTTTTCTTTACACGTTCTGCATACTCGGCGTTTTTTGTTTCTTCTTGGTATTAGAAGAACCCCCCTTTTCCACTTAGGCAGTGCCTTTAGAATTACCGCTCCTTTGTCCCAAACGACATCGATTCCGCGCATATAGCCCGACAAACCGGGCTTCCCATCTCTGTTCTACAACCGACCGCAAACATATTATAGCCGCTTTATTTGCCGTCGAACACATAGACCTCATCCCGATACCGCTTCCTCGTTGACACCGCTTTCAGCCCAAAGCCGGACTGACGCTGCTCCTTTCTCTCGGGCAGGCCGCTGCTCGTCTTCCTCCCCTGGTTGCCATTCATGCCGGGTATGTTTGGCCCTTTCATCAGGCTTTCAACCTTCTCCAGCACCCCAGCAGCGCCCCGGGAGTCTTACTCTGCTTGAACAACATCTACAGTGACTTGAAAGCGGTCTCTATGTTTCGGGAACTGCCGGGCTGACCTGCTATCTTGCAATAGGCTCCAAGAAGGACCGGAAGAATGGCAAAGAAGGCGGTGGCGTGGTCGCAGCGGTGACAAAACATGGTGCTAAGTTCTCGTAGGTTCTCTCGTCCCCTTCATGGAGTACCCCCCCGCTAGCTTACCGCCTCGTCTTGGGATCTTGTCACTAACCCACGTCACAGCAACGGGACCACCACCCAGGATTCTTCTTCCAACCCTTCGCCTATTATCACTCCAGAGATGAATCCTTCAAGCCTGTCGTCGAACGATAACCACATTACCTCGCCGATGCTGGACGCTGTTTCATCGACCTCTTACGCAACAAGCAACTCGCCGCGCACAAGAGAATGGGCAAGAGGGCTTGGTGCAGGCATGGCTGGGTCTCCAGGAAACCTCATCAACCTGGCCGGGGAGTCGCCTCCCACGGCACCCTCCTCATATGAGGATACGCGCGGTATGCGGTCCGGCTGGTCCTCGCCGAGGCCGGCTGTTGGTTACCATCCAGCCTCGGCTTCTCCGCCAATTGCTGGCCGCCGGCCGCTTAGTTTCCACCTGGACAACCAATACTCCCCCCCAGACTCCCATCTCCATCTCGCCGCAGCGGCGGCGAGACGCAGCTCGATGCACTCGCACTACACCCAGGCTAGGGCTGTTTCGAATCCGCCGCTTCCGCATCAACCGCAGCCGCACTTTTACGGCGTGCCTGCTCTTGATCTTGATATGCAGCAACAGTCTGGCATGAATGCAGGCGAGAAGGGCTATTATTTTGGCTTTGATACTCTCTCACCGCATGATGCTGATCGCGCCCCTGGAAAGGACAGCGTGGTCCTAGCCGGGTATGAGGGAGGGCTCGAGGTATTCTCGGTTGGAAAACGGGGCCTCGAGACCGCTGCCAGTCTAAAAGGACTGCGCGGGGGCGTGTATCACGCCAAGGTTCTGCCGTGGACACCCGAGCACTCGGAGCTGTTCCCTCTGGTTGCGGTAGTCATCCATGGCCCGACCATCCCGGTGCCGCTGCCGGAAGTCAACGTCGAAGGGGACTACGATGCGGTTTCTGCCGACAGGTCCGAGGCTATGAGTAACGCTAGCCCGGATCCTGCAGCCAGGAATATTGGCAACCGGATTGCCCTTGGCTACGTCGAGTCGTACCAGACAACCGTCGAGGTGTTCTCGCTGAAAACTGGCCGCCAGGTGAGCGTTCTTCTTGAGGCGCCTAAGATACCCCTCAAGTCGCCCATCACAAGCCCGAGCTTCAAGGCTCCTTCACCGAGCGGCGCATTCCATGTGCATGCCGATGGCGGCAACGTCGTTGTATCGTCTGGCGTTACGGGCGAGTGCTGGATCTACCGCCAGGCACCAGCCGCCGACGAGCACTTGCCTCACTTCTACTGTCACGGTAAGGTTTGGACGACACTCCAGCAACCACTCAAGGGGGAGGCGGCTCCGGAGCCCGAGAGAGGCCGTTCTCCTGCTCCTCCACGCCCCCGGCCGCAAGTTGCGATCCTCAGCGTCAGCGGCAGATGGATTGCTTACTGCCCTGCCACACCGTCCTCTCAGATTGCTTTGAGAGCGTCCGTCCCTGTACCCGTCGTCGGCCGTGCTCCCGGCGTGGCGTCTGTGACGCCACCGCAGCTGCCGCCCGCCGCTGCCGAACTCGACCTTCCCCTTCCCGAGAGTGTCATGAACAAGATCATGAGGGATGCCACCCAGGAGCTGATTCAGGGTGCGAAATGGGTTGGCAAGCAGGGTTGGCAGGCTTGGAACAATTATTGGAACCCGCAGACGAATCAGTCACCACAGTCACCAACCCTCGCCCCCCAAGGCTGGGGAGGAGCAGGTAGTGTGCGGCCGGATCCCTCGCAGTTCCCACCGACTCATGGGACAGTTTCCCAGCCGATCGTGAAGGAGCCAGGCCTGGTCTCGATTCTAGATATTGAGAGTCTCAGCTCCTCGGCAAACCCGCATCCGGTTACCACATTTGCCATCCCTCATGGCTGCAGCTTTCTTTCGTTTTCGCCGTCTGGCCTTGCTCTGTTTAGTGCGAGCAGCAAAGGCGACGTCCAGAGCGTATGGGATTTGATGCGTATTCAGTACACAAAGTCCTCGCCTCTACAGGCTATCGGGTCGCCTTCTGGCGGCCCGCGGGTGCGCCAGATTGCCCAGTTCTCCCGTATGACTGTGGCACGCATTGTCGAGGTCGCCTGGGCACGTCCGAATGGCGAGCGTCTGGCGATGGTCACAGAGCGAGGCACCGTCCACTTATTGGATCTACCGTCAAGCGCCTTTACATGGCCTCCACCCCGCCGCCGGAGAACCCAAGAAGTTCAGGCTGCGGCCCCGGAAGCTCCAGCTACGGCAGCTTCGATTGCGTCAAATGCACTAAGCTCCGTTCGCGATGTCGCGCGCCCGCTCATCAATCGCCAGCGTAGGAGCAACTCCAACGCGCCGCCGGCCACAGGCTCAGCCATCGGTGAGTATGCCACGCATGGCGGGAAGGTCATCGCTGCCAGTATCAGCCATTCGCTGGGAAAGACTGGCAACGCAATCAGCCAGCTTCGCCACACGGGGGAGAACAGAGTCTCGCTTCCTCACTCGACCTCCCTACCCGAGCCGTCGTGCGTGCTCTGGGTTTCTAAGAAGACAAGCCACTCACTCTTCGTCCTGGGCGGCGGCCTCGTTCGGATGTTTTCGACTAAGAGAAGAATCACATCCTCGGGTGCCAACAGGCGTACGCAGCGTCTCTCGCGATACAAAGACTTCCGGGTCCCATTGTTGCCGGACGACGTCCTGTCCCCGCTAGTGAAGAACATGCTTGATCCTGATGAGTACCTGGATATTGAGCATCTGGATGCCGGTACCAACACCATGGTTCTCAACCAGCCCAGGTCACGGGCACGCGTCCATGACCCGAGCGCCGAGTCTTCCATTCCTCAAGCGGAAATAGAGTCTAGCGCGCCCTACCAGCCGTTCCACACTGACAAGCGGGTGGGGTTGTATGAGTTCGAGGTGCCTCAACAAGAGATGGCCCTCACTGCTCTCATGGCAGCAACTTCGCTAGACGAGACCGCATCAGAAGCCACCTCGCGCCGGAAGAAGGGAGCTCGGCCGTCCCAAACCCAAAGTGGCGCGTCGACTCCTGCGGGATCCTCTGATGCTTGGGCTTTCGGCCAGGCGATGGAGGCAACTAAGCTCGACCTCGGCATACCCCAACTTCCAGAAGACGATTCGTTCAACCCGCCACTTGATGCCTCGCGCGCACTCCCGGCGTCTGCCATGGAAAGGATCCTACAGCGGACCGGGGATGCCGACGCGCAGATTGTGGTCACGACGCGCCGGAGGCGGGGCCCGGCGCTCACGCCGGACGATGATGGGTTCTTTGAGGACGATTGCGAGGTGCTTGATTTTGCGGACCAGAGGGTCTAAGGGGTTGCCCCGGTTCCGTTCTGGGGCGTTTCACATGCATGTTTTATTTGCCCTGGTGCCCTTTTGCGTTCACTTGGTACGCGTTACGCACTGGACGCTCGAACCTACCAACTCAACACACGAGTGCGTTATGCTATGGACCCCATTCATTATGGAGAGACGATGATGAGTATTGGATTATCTGGGCACTTTCACTGCATTGGCATTGGGCAGGTATCGTACCCTGAGGGTAGTCGTTGGAGGTCGTTGAAGTCGTCTCACTCCACTCCGCTGTTTGGGTTTTGGCGCCTGGATTCTGCCAGGGTTGGGTCAGTTCGGATTGGGTTACCGGGATTCTTGCTGCTTGATTGCTGTTCTCGGGCGGGTTTGACCGTTGGCGAGTATGGTGCAGCGGCCGAGGCTGGTCTGGCTGATTTAATAGCGGATGTTGAATAGGGGAAGTAGATACCTTAGATACCTATCAAGTGTATGCATGTGCCTGGCTCGCGTCTGTGAGTAGTGATGGAGGATAGGAGATAATAATTCCAGGCACAGCTCAAAGCGGAGAACAATGTTAGCGTAATCTTGGTGTCCATCAACTGGACGACATCATGCAGTCCCTTTGATAGGAGAGCCGTTCGAGGGAGTTGGTGGTTTATGTTTTTATTCGTCGAGCGTTCTTACACCGGGTTCCCTCGTCGCCCATCGTCCTCCATCCCAACAACCCCTTAGTTATAGCTCCCACCGCCAGAATTAACACCAGATATCATGAACAGACACATGCGCGCCAGCCCACCCACAACCCCAGCCATCCATGAACAGAACCCTCTTAAAGTAGTACACCTTTTTTTTCTTCTTGTTGTTTCCCCCAACTTGCATAAATAGCCAGTCCCCTTAAATCCATCCCCTCCCCAAAAACCTCCCCCCTACCGAGCCCGACACGCCTCAAAACCCCAATCAATCAATCAAGCCTTCTTCTTGCCCGCCGCCCCCGACGCCCCACCAGCAGCAGCGGCCGCCGCCTTGGCCTTGGCCGCCTTCTTGCGGTTGCTGCGGATCATCACCACGCTGAGGAAGGAGCCTACCACCGCGCACCCGAGGAGGACGAGGATCACGGGGATGCGGATCGCCCACACGCGGGGGGGGAAGAAGTTCTGGAGGGGGTGGTCGGAGTCGACGAAGGGCTGTTTGTTTTTGAAGGGGGGGGGGTTAGTGGTTGGTTGGTTGGTGGTTGTGGAAAAGGGGGAGTTGGGGGTTGGGGGTTGGGAGGGAGGGATGGGTGGGTGGTGAAAGGGGGGTATAAGGTTGGGAGGGTGGTGCTTACCATCAACAGGGTCCAGATGGTGTAGTAGAGGAAGACAACCGACGAGGCCACGAGCATGGCGAGGCCGACGAGTTTGTCGAGCTGTGGTTTGGGTGGATTGGTTAGTTGCGCTGGTTCTATTTCATGCTTTGTGGTGGGATTGTTGGAAGTTGTGAGCTCACCATTGTTAAATGAGTGTTGGAAGGGTTGGATTGATGGTTCGGAGGTGTTGTTGCGAGCGCGATTTCAAGATGGGCGGGCAATGGTTGGTGGTGGATTACAGATTACCTACATGGCCTGAATGAAGCTCATCCAGGTCCCGCGACAACTGACTTGCGCCACGGTGACCTTCCGCCAAAAATGTAGTCAGGGGTTCGCGTTAGCGCGTTCAGCCGCTAGACCCCGGCAGGCAATACGCCGGTGGAGCCTAGCCGAAGCAAGCCTTGGTTGCACCAGCCTCCCGGTCAAATAACATTTTGTTAGCTCTGGCTTGCTTGCTTCTGTTGCGAAGACATCATCACAACCTGACCTCCGAACAACCTGGCCAATCGCCCTCTATTCAAAGTTCGGCATCTCGCATCTACCCCGGTCTCTAGACAGGGTGTGCTTTCTTCGCTCTCTTCAGGAAGGAGACTTTCTGTTTGACGGAGGAAGAAATGGCGACGGCGGAGGCAGAGGCGCCTGCGCGCCACCATTTGGATGACCCATCACCATCCCCCATTGACCGCCGTCCGTCTCCGAGCCCTCGCCGTGAGCGGTCTTTATCTCGAGGCTCCCGAGATTCCAGAGAGCCACGCGATATCTCCCCGCGCCCTCGAGATGCATCACGCGACCCCTCTCACGACAGGTCTCCCACGAGATCCCCCATATCTCCTCGACGACACTCGTCCCCCCCCCGCGATCCTTCTCCTTCCCGCTCTCGCGATCGGTCACCCGTTAGGTCCCCCCCAAGAAGACGTTCGCCACCTCCCGCGCGACGCGATGCCGACAGGTACCGACCCGTCAAGAAAGAGCGCACGCCGCCACCGGTCGCCCCGGTCAAGACGGAAGAGGAGAAGCTGGCCGATGCGCGGGCCGAATATCAGAAACTTTTGAACCTGCGCAGCCAAGGCGTTTACCTGCCGCCCCAGAAGCTACGCGCTCTCCAGGCGGCTATCACCGATAAAAGCACCAAGGAATACCAGCGCATGGCATGGGACGCCCTGAAGAAGTCCATCAACGGTCTCGTCAACAAGGTCAACACGGCCAATATCAAGTTCGTTGTGCCCGAGCTGTTCGGTGAGAACCTCATCCGCGGTCGGGGCCTGTTCTGCCAAAGCCTGCTGAAGGCGCAGCATGCCAGTTTGCCCTTCACCCCAATCTACGCCTGCCTGGCGGCCATCTGCAACACCAAGCTACCGCAAGTGGGCGAGCTGCTGATCAAGCGGTTGATCATGCGGTTCCGGAAGGCCTTCAAGCGGAACGATAAGGCCGTCTGCCTGTCCTCGACCATGTTCATTGCTCATCTGGTGAACAACCAGGTGGTACACGAGACGCTTGCCGCGCAGATCCTCCTTCTACTATTGAGGAAGCCTACCGACGACAGCGTCGAGATTGCTGTGGGGCTTATGCGCGAAGTCGGCCTATTTCTGGAGGAGATGTCGCCCAGGATCACCAACGTCGTGTTCGATCAGTTCAGGAACATCCTGCACGAAGCCGACATCGATCGCCGGACGCAGTACATGATCGAGGTTCTCTTCCAGGTGCGCAAGGACAAGTACAAGGACAATCCGGTGATCAAGGAGGAGCTGGACCTGGTTGAAGAGGAGGATCAGATCACGCATCGGGTCGGACTGGATGACGAGATCACGACCCAGGACAGCTTGAACGTCTTCAAGTTTGATCCTGATTGGGAGAACAACGAGGCGGAATACAAGAGACTGAAAGCGGAAATTTTAGGCGAGGGCAGCGACGATGAAGACGACGAGGACGAGTCGGAGAGCGAGTCGGAAGCAGAAGATGAGGAGCAAAAAGCGATCGAGATCAAGGACCAGAGCAACGCCGACCTCGTCAACCTCAGGCGAACCATTTATCTCACCATCCAGTCGAGCGCTGACCCCGAGGAAGCTGCACACAAGCTGATGAAGCTGCGACTCCCCCCCGGCCAGGAGCCCGAGCTGGTGTCCATGATCATCGAGTCGTGCGCCCAAGAGAAGGTATATCTGAAGTTCATGGGCCTGCTGGGAGAGCGATTTGCTCGACTGAACCGGATGTGGATGGAGCTCTTCGAGGAGGCGTTCATGAAATATTACTCGACAATCCATCGCTACGAGACGAATAAGTTACGCAACATTGCCCGGTTTTTCGGTCATCTTCTCGCGTCAGACTCTATCGGTTGGCACGTTTTCTCCGCCATCCACCTGAACCAGGACGAGACGACGGCAGCAAGCCGTATTTTCGTCAGGATTCTGTTCGAAGACCTTCAGGAGAACATGGGCACGGTCAAGCTCAAGGCGCGCATGAGCGAAGATGTGCTGCAGCCCAGCTTCCAGGGCATCTTCCCGCACGACACTCCGCGCAACATCCGCTTCGCTATCAACTACTTCACCTCGATCAAGATCGGCTACCTCACCGACGAGATGCGTACCTTCCTCGCCAACATGCCCAAGCCCGCCCTTCCAGCTGCGGCCGCGGCAGACGATTCGGATTCCGAATCCGTCTCAAGCTACTCCTCATACTCCTCCTACTCCTCTCGGTCCCGCTCGAGGACCCCGCGCAGGGCAATCGACCGCGACCGCGGCCGTTCCATCTCCCGCACTCCCCCCCGCAGAGGCCGCGACGACAGATCCTACACCCGCAGCCGCAGCCCCAGCCGCCGCAGTTACACGCGCTCCGTCTCAACCGGCGGCCGCTCACTCTCCCGTTCTCGCTCCCCGCGCCGGGCAGCCCGTGGGGGGGGACGTGGCGGCGACCGTCGCAGTATCAGCCGCACCCCGAGCCGGAGCCGCAGCCGGAGCCCCAGCCGGAGCCCGACACCAAACCGGGCACGCGGCGGCGGCGGGGGAGCCCGAGGCCGCGGGCGCAGCTACACCCGCTCCCCGACGCGCTCCCTTTCCCGCTCCCCGCTGCCTGTCCGGCGCGGCAGGCCGCCCACGCGCAGCCGGAGCATAAGCAGCGACAGGAGGCGGTCCTACTCCCGCTCGCTATCACGGTCGCGCTCGCCACCAGCTGCTGCTGCTGCAATTTCTGCCGGAGGAGGGGCTGCTGGCTCGGCGAAGCGGCGCAGGCCCGAGGAGGAGTACTCCCCCGGCCCGCCGCCGGCTAGGAAGGCCAGGCGGTACAGCCGCTCGCTGTCGCCTGTGGTGAAGCGGGACTCGAGGTCGAGGTCGAGGTCGAGGTCTCCGATCCCGTTGGGGCGGGGAAGGCCGTCTGCGGGTGGGGGTGGTGAGCGGGGACGGGATTCCTACTCGCGTTCTTTGTCGCGGTCACCGCCGCCGCCGCCGAGGGGAGGCGGTGGTGACGGTGCTGTGAGGGATGGGTATGGTGATGGTGGTGGTCGTGGTGGGGGATATAGGGATCGAAATGATGGGTATAGGGGCAGGCGGGATAGCAGGAGCAGATCGCGTTCGCCGGCGAGGAGCCCGGGAGGTGGTGGTCGTGGTCGTGGGGGTGATGGTGGGGGTAAGCGCAGGCGGGCTTATAGCAACTCGCGCTCGAGGTCGCCGCCGGCGCTTGCTAAGCGGGGGCGGGTTGATGGGTAGGAGTAATCTGAAGGGGGGTGTGGATGACTTGCTGGTGGGGGAGGTAAAGAGGAGATTGTAAATTGTGATACCATTGTTATCAAATCGATCGAGTTGGCTGCTGGGCTTTTTTCTTTCTCGGTTTGGGATTCATTGCAACGGGGCTATGAGTACTCGGCTACTAGCGAGGTATCTATTCATCGAGTTTCTTGCCGTCCTGACATCGAACCTGCGTTCATCCCTTGACACCGATCGCAAATGGCTACGAAGTACTTCGTACATACACACAGCGACACGCTTAGCAGGAACACCTCCAAACATGACTTTGGTCGTTGTTTTTCTGTTTCATTTGATTGGTATTAAAAGCCTGGGTAATAGCACTCCTGGTTCCTCGAGAACTCGTGGCTCCTCGGCACTCCCACGTATCATGTCTCTCAATTGACGTGTTGGAGGTCTCAGCGCGGCTGTTGAAAAAGGGGGGGAGTCGAAGCCCACCGCCCACTCGGCTTGCTTCCCCTCGCCGAACTAATTTCATGCAGCGGCCACGTCAACAACGCGAGGCTGGCTGAACGGGCGGGCAGCGGGTTAACTTGTAGATGGACTGCTGGCGGCCAAAAGCAGTAAATCGGCGAAAAGAGGCTTCCGTTCTGCTCTTCCATGAGCTTCTTGGTCCGGGTGTGACGCGAGGACGTTTGGACAAAGCAAGAAGAGTTCCTCCATTCTGTGGAGTACACTAGGCGTGTCGTTATTTTTGTGTGCGGTGGCAGTGATGCCATTTCAGCCTTTTCATCTTTCATCTGCCGTTGCTGGATCGCAACCAGACGGACATGGACGCCACCATTCCGGGAGCTTGCAGTGGCTTCGGGCTCTGTGCTTGAACTTCCAGAAGCCATTTCCGGTGTGTCCAATCCGGGGTGGACAGGCTTGGCATTAAGTGGGCCCCTGAGATTCACCTGAAACACAGTCGATGGAGGCTGTAACTTACGGGTATTACCCACCTGTAACTTCGTACTGTACAGCGTACCGTCACCAACAACTTGGCAGCCTTCCTCTCACTGACTACTTCGTGCTCAACGGAGTTCGAAGACAAAAACAGCGGTGTCGCCGAGAAACAACAGTCGTGTCACCCGGCAGGCCACGCTGACGACGACTCTTAAGCCGGCCTATCATCAACTTGCAGACCACTATCCGAGAACGGGTCCCCGGGAGCCGCCTTGTTTTAGTTAACGTCGGTGCGCATATTCTCTGGCAACACAGACACGGTGCTCCCTAACTACCTCATCAGCCCTGCTGGTAGCCGACGTCTGCACATGTATGGAAATACGGTTAAGGTAAAGTTAGAAGGGTGGTCGAGGGAGGTATGTGTATTCCATCTGCGGGAGCTTGACGCCGCTGTCCACTCAGCGACTGGAATGCCCTGTCCGCACCCGTTCCCTGTGCTGCATAGATGGCCAGCATGTCGCCATGGCCGAATCTCTCCCGTTTCCGTCGACATGCAGACGAGGAGAAAGGGGAAAACAGGCCTTGGTCTGTCGCACCGCTTTCCCACCGAGGCGGATCCCCGAGCGTCGGCAGCATCCCAGCTGGCCATCCAGCCTCTCCAGCCCGACGCCGGATACCGGACGAGGCGGCGGCGACGAAGACGACCTCGGTCATTGGAGCGATACCGGGAGAGTGGGCAGCGGCGGCAGCTTTGATACAACTGGTGCACAACACACAACATTCGTGGCCGGGTGGCTGGCTGACCTGACTTGCGCGACGAATCGGCACTTTTACCTGCAAGTTCGCGCCCGGTCCGCTTGGCATGGCATTGGTTGCCATTCAGTGTCAAAAAAAAAACATGTCAGAAGCTCCGAGACCTTTCTCCGACGATCTGCGAAAACGATGCTGGATCCATCCCGCGTTGCAATGCCGTGCTAGTGCCTGTGCCTGTGCCTGTTCCTGTGCGTGGACAATGAAAATCTAAGTCTGATATTGTTGATAGTTCGGGTGGTGAGACTGGTCGGGCCGTTGTTGAAACCCAGTGCTCAAGACATTGATATTCCCAGATGCTCGTGGTGTTTTTGATGGAGACGCCAGCCCACTGGGGAGGGTTACATCCGAAGTTGGTGCATATCGTTTCCCCTTTTAACCCCCCTCAGGGTCCTCCGCATTTTGGGAGACGTGCCGTTGCGGCCGCTAACTAACTAGCAGAGAGATTTCAAGCTTTGAGAAGTTGGGCGATGGTGCTGGGGCAAGTGCTTCAAGCCGGGATGTCCTTGAGCGGAGGTTGGCTGTCAGACACCAAAATCGATCTCACCTTGCGGCGAACCAACATGTGTAGTTGATGACACCGTCCGAGGTCCGTCCGGTCGTTGTGCCTCCGCCACACTTCCTCAGGTGTGCCCGCTTGTCCTTGAAAGCTCTTTGTGTAACAGCCGCGTACTTGCTGGAACCTCGTTCCACTCTAAACTCGACCCTTTTTTTCACCGTTGTTCGTCGAATTCGTCTGTCGGCAGACATCCCTGCTGAGCCCTGGAAGGGCAGCGATCGCAAGGGTGGCCGAATCTTGGCGCACTTCCCCCATGGGGCACACCCCAGGGTTAGATCAAGGCATTGCTTATTAAAACGGCTGGCCGCTCCCGTTAAAGCAGCAGTTTCGGGGGTCCTGTCGCCAACTTGCGAATGCTCAAATTTCTTGCTTAAGAAACGGGGTTCGGCACTGGCAACTCGTCGGTAATGCTTGGTGTTGCTTGCTTGAACTGCTGCGCGATTGCGATGGCCCGAAATTTGAGACCGGCGAAATGCTGCATTCATGGTTGAGCCCACTTCCTACCCCGGCCACTCAGCTTCTTTCGGGCAGCGACTGCTGGACTGATGCAGCACGCGCCGGAGGAGAGCGTTGCGGAAACGCTGCAGTCGTGCTTCGCTTGTTGTTGGGCGCCTGCCTTGTTTGTAGGCTCTCCTGTTCCGTGCAGCACTCCCTGCGACCTCGATGGGTCGTAGAGATGATCCATGAGGAAAAGGGGTGGGCGAGGAGGGTCCGTTGTTTCTTTTGATGACAATTTCAACGGCGCAGACAAGAACACTGCCACGATTGCTCGGAGATTCGAACAAGGTTGTCAGAATTCCAGAACCGTAGAAACCGGAGAGAAAAGAAAATGGCAAAAATGACCATTGTTACTGTGTATGTACACAGTAATAACACTAGAACCGGATGAGTTTCTTGGATGCGACACGAGATGGCAGGGGTCTCTTTGCAGGGAGGGGAGTCCGAGACTCCGGCTGTTGTGTGCTCTCTGACTTGGCCAGGAAACGCGATTCGTCGCCTGTGAGTTCGCGCGTTGGGTACCTGGCAGGCTCTGGTGGGGTTCCGTTCCAACAGGCGAAACCGAGACAAGGCAGGATTCCATTCGAGAACAGCAGAACTGTCAAAACACCACCGCCGGAAAGAGATGTGGGAGACTGCGTGGTGGGGGATTTGAAGATGCCTCAAGAGTCAAGGTGCGGCGATGATCCGAATTAAATCATTTAGCCTTGTCAGGCGTGGATCGTAAGACGCATGCAAGAGCCACCTCAATACGGTCGGCCAGCCAAAAACATCAAAACGAGTTGCTCCTTCCGCCCCCCTGACGCAGTGAGCTTCTGGCCGCAGGAGAGGCCCTGCTAGCGCGACTTGGGTTCATGCCTCGTTTCCATCTCATCCAAGCCAATCATGAAGGCCGTTTTCTGGCCTCTGTCAACACAATCCGGAACAAGAGTTCTTGAAAACGAGGAAGCACCCTGTGAAAACGATAGAACCTAACCGATGGAGAAGACGGGCTGAAACAGAGTAACTATGTAACTAATGAGAGACAGAGCCACCTGCAGCCGATCAGGAAATGCAAACGGATCGAAATCTTGGGGAGCATGAGATGATCAAAGCTGGGTTACCTTTGAGCCGAGGCGAAGAATGGAGGGCTTCAGGGGGGGCTACTGATGACGGAGGATGGAATGTGAGAAGAGCTTCGCCCCGACTCCTCCTAAAATGACACCATACCGAACTGGCCGTTTACCACCCCCTACGAAGACCTGGAAGGCATTGGGGGTCGTTAACTTCGTATGGACATCGTAATTACCGCCTGGCGAGATTGATGCGCCAGTGGGTCGGGTGGAGTTGCATGGGATGGATGTCTTGGAATTTTGGCCGCAGGCCGATGGACGGGAAGAGGCACCGATTCGTTCCAGGGGCTTACTGGCGTGCACCACCGTTGCCCAGCCTGTCGATGGTTTGCCTGCCTTTCCACTCGCTGGGACGGTCCTGGCCAAAACTTCCATCGAAACTGGCCCTTTCGTTCAGTTTCCTATCACCAATCCCCTCCTATCGTTCAAGTCTTTCTTTTTGTCTCGTCACTTCACCACGTGTCCCGGTATCCGATTCGAAAAATTATCCTTTTACAGGCCATACTGTTCAAGGTGGTACTGAGCCCCTTCGAAGCCTCATCCCCTCGAGCAGCGTCGAGCCGCCTGGTCCTTCTGTGCCTCACCTCATTTGTTCACCTACAACGCCTTTCGTTCGATTCTCTCCCCGCACCGATTTCCTACGTAGTTGGTGCTTCTGGGTTTTCTCTTGTCTCGACTATCACCCCGACTTCCATTCCACTCCGTTGCCTGTTCGCCGAGTGCGTTCTCGCCCTGCGTTCCCTTCCTGGCTCGCTCTCCTACTCACGCAAACCGGCCACTCTGGGCTGTTCTACCAACCGAGAAAAAAAAAAAGGTCGACTCGCTCGCTCCGCCTATTTCCATCACGGCACCAACGTCTGGATTCTCCCGATGTGCTTGCCATAACGACCAATTTTGCAGGTGTCAGTAGTGGACGCTACGTTCCTCCCTTCTTTGGTTTCGACAACCCGACAAAGTCTCAAGCCGACAGGCCGTCCGCGGTAACAGTGGACGACTGCTCTCTCGAGACGAACGACGGGCTGTTCCCTTTCTCCCGGCCGCAGGCGTCCTTCAATTCTACTGTCTCACCAACCGTCGAAGGTTTCCTATCACCGCGCCCTCCATTCTCTCCCTTCGAAGATCGGCAGGTACGTGATCCTGTTGCATCGGTCTTGCCACTGCCCCATTTTCTAGCTCGCAACAAGCAGCTCCGTGGCGTTGTTACCCCACGAGCATGGTCTGGTTGACTCAGCGGCGACGCAACCTGTGTGGACTGTCTTAACTAACATTGTGCTGAGCAGGAATCCTACCGATCCCGAATTACCTAATTTCCTCGTACCTCACTTTGAGGCATCTTCGCACACGTCTCACACCTCGGGGACTGGGAAAGACAAGGCTGCGTTAAAAAGTCGCCGTCATTAACCATGGCTGCCCTTGTACAAGGCTACCCCCAGCAGTCGGGAACGGTCACGGTGCTTCAGGCCCGGCCATCGTCGGCTTCGGGAATGCTGCAGTCCCTTCCGGTCCAATCGGCAACATCATACGTACCTGGAGGCTCTCACAGGAATAGTGTCCACGGTTTACCTTCCACAGTCACCGCGCCTGTGGTGTACCATGGCGGCTCAGGTGCCGGCCAACAATATGCCCTTAGGAGCATGCCTAGCCTTAATCCGGCGGCGCCTTGGCAGCAATCCAGGGCGCAACGAACATCCTCTTCACCCGCGGTTCCCACCATTCAGACTCTCGATTATTTACAGCCCGCTGTTGCCCGTTCTCGGTACACGGCGAGTGTCTCTATGACCAACCTCCCCAGCACCGCGAATCAGGGGCTGCAAACGATTGTTGGGGCTCGTGACGATTCTGGGCTACCGGTGCCCGGCACCAGGAGAACCGCAACGGCGCCCCGATCGTCTCAAACGACCAATGGGGTATCAACCCAACCATCGCTTGCACCAGCGGCTCCCATTCGGGCGGCCCCCGAGCGATACAGACGGTCGGCTTTGCGTTCGGATTCGGCAGGCGCGGCAACTGGTGCTCAATTGCGGCCGTCGCACTCAGCCATGCTGAATAGGCCGAATAGTTTCGTTGGTTCAGTATCTGCGGTTGATGATACAGGGTTTTCTCAAAGCCAGCCCCCTGGCGAAACCAAGAGGGTCCGCAGACGCAGCATGCCCGCGCTGGATTCTCCCGGTTTCCCCATCCGCCTAACCCCGCACGACCTGAAGCAGCCGGCAGAATCGAATCGCCCTAGGACTGCTGATTTGGATGGCAAGGCTGGCAAAACTGGGAATTCCCAAATCGCCGACAAAACCAGCAATGATGAGCAACCTGGGAGTAGCCGAAGCGCTGGGGCAAATGTGAACCCCTCTTCTGTAAGTCCCTAGATCCCGCATTTCTTTTCTCGCACACCCGCAACTCAGGCCGGATTGTCCAATCATACGTTATGCCCTGCCTTCTGCGGTTTAAGACTAACACGAGTTTCGCTTCCCCCCGTCCAGTCCGCCAACCGCAACGGCTCTGACCCCACTGGCAACCCCACCATGTCTACTTCCCTGGACCAGGCTGGTGCCAACCAAGATTCTTCACCCACCGTCAATGTCCCGCCGCGGAGTTCGTCGACCGATGCCTCGAACACCAAACGTGCCGCCAACAACTCATCGCCGCTTTCAAAACCCGTGACCATGGACACGGCGGGCGAGAGCGGCCAGCCTGCGGAGGCTACCGACTCGGCAGCCCAGGAAGTGGTGTCTACGCCTCATTTCGAGAGCCCCGCCGTCAGGCAATTGACAGCGATCAACGAGATGCGGGGCAAGCCTAAGAGCAAAACGTCACGACTTCGGCGGGCATTTTCATTTGGTAGCGCGGCCGAGTTTAGGAAGGCCGCGGGTGAGAGTGAGGAAAATGGCGCCGGTAAACTTCACAAAGACCGAAACCAGGACGACACCTACGATGAGGAGCAAGCGCGGATTGCCGAGCGACAAGAGGCGGCCGGAATTGGGAGCAACATCTATGCGGGTGGAAGATTTTTCCACGGATCAACAGACAACCTATCCATCTCATCCACGGCATCCTCGGCTTCGATTATGATTCGGAAGATGGGGCGTGGCATGAAGAAGAGCACCCGGTCGCTCGTCGGGCTTTTTCGACCTAAGTCAGTCGTTGGGGTGCCGGCGGCAGATGCGTTGCCGGAAACTAGCCACGCCGCCGTGTCGATGATCACAGCCGAAGCCGAACGGGAGCTGGTGAACGTAAACGCCGATCCCAAGGCACAAGGGGGCGGTACTGGGTTTCCCCGCCTGGAGCGGAATTCGATCGACGCGGCAAAGGTGCCGACGGTCGAGCCGGAACGGGTGGGGAGCTCGGGAACTGATAGCACAGGGGCGCGGAAAAGTATTGTCGGGGGCGAGAAGGAACGGGCCGAAGTCTTGGCTGCCGTTCGCAAGGGAATATTGAAGCGTAAGTACCGGCATCCCGAGTGATGTGGCTTGGGGCTCGACTGACTGTTTTGCTGTTTCAGACCGCACTGGCTCTTCAAGCCCATCTCCCCGGCCGTCGGAGACTAAGGGCTCTGCTTTTGATTTGCCCAGTGTCCCATCAGTCACGGATTCTCCCAACTCCAGCGCACCTAGCACCCCTAACGAGGACTCGCACGGTCACAGACGGACTGGAACCGTCACCATCGGAAATGAGGACTACTTTGTCTCGGCTCTCCGGCTCCGCCAGGACACCAAGAGCGCTCCCGGTACTCCCCAGAGCGCGAAGCGCAACGCGACCTTTAGCCCACGGATTGTTTTCTTCGAGACATGGCCGAGCCAAGAGTATGACCGTCGCGGCGAAATTGCTACGTGCAACCGCCTGACGCCGATGCTGGCGCAGCAGATCAAGGAGGAGCTGAATACTTTCAAGATGGTATGCATTCAGCTTCCGAAGCGATGTTGCCGACGAAGTCAGCTAACGTTTTGAACAGGAAATGGAGGTCCACGAGAACTCTAAAATTTACACGCACTTTTTCTGATCATACAGGCGAATGGTCCTGAAGCGCAACACCCCTCGCCTCGTCTACTCTTATTCCTTTTGATACAGGGGAACGGCGACATGTGCCGTGTATTTGAGCGGGTTTACATTTACCGCGGCGTTTCATGGTCAGCAGCATAGTACGGTGTCACGGCGTTTTTTTTCTCCTTCATGTTTCGATCTCGACGGCTTTTGCGGCTAGAATCATGCACAGCGCAGCACAGCGATTCATTTAATCACACGACACTCAGTCGGCCCTGTCTCTTTTTCCTATGGTTGTCGGCCCACGCCTTTCCGGTCGGAGCCTGCCGCGGCGTTGGCCACTGGGTTGAGTAGGGGGTGGTGGGGCGGGGTTATCTGGAGACCAAGAAGGATGAGTGGATGGCGATGGATGAAGGAGAGTGGGCAAAGTGTGGGGAACGAAATACGGCAGCGAGCAGGGCGACCGGCCGCAAAACGTCCCACGCCCTCTCCAGCGGCGCGGCAGTTTGATGGGATTTGTTTCACCAGACCGGCACCGAAAGGCGGAAAGGCGGAAAGGCGACGACATCGAGGGGGAACCACAGCGACTCCTGGGCGTGGCGGCCATACACACGACAAACATGTTGTCTTTTTTCCCTTTTTTTCTTTTTGTCTTATTTCTAAGCGACAAAAAGTTTCCTCTCACGATGCCAGTGTCGGAGCGGTTATCATCTATCTCATTTGGGAGGTCTAATCATGGTTCATTCTACTTTGTTCCTCTCTTCATTTGTTCTGTCAGTGCCCTCCTTTTTTCATTCGGTCGTCTTGTGGGTGTTACATAGTCATCGTCCGCTCCGTTATCGTCGTCGTCGTTGCTCCGTTGTTAATCGGTCTAGTTAGGTAGTGGAGTGAATATGGAAAGTACAAATGAACAAACTTAGCAAACATCCCCGGCAGCCCGGGAAGACACGTCCGCCCGGATACGAGATTAAGCCTTGGTTGAGAGTCCACGGGATCCATCCTCGCGTGGGGTGAGTGGTGGGGAGTTGCCAAGTTGGTAAATGGGTGTGTGGAGTGGGTGGAGGGTGTCTGTTAGTTATAGGGGTACGGTGTGAAGTGGGTTAGAAGGGACTGTGCTTGAGACAGGGGCTTTGCGGGGAATTGCATCATCCCGCCTTGTCGAGGGGTTTGGGCCAATTAGAATGAGAAAGTGGTGGGCATTCTCTCAGCCTTGCAAAGAAGGCGGAAGGTTTTTCGCGACTCTTTTTTATTTTATTCCCGAGTTTGGGGAAACACATTCATTCGTTCAACCTTGACATCGACAGTGAATTACTGCCGTTACCCGACGTTCAACTGAGACGAGACAGTGGCGCTCGGCTTGATATCGGGATTCCGCGCGTCCATCGCGCGGACGTGGTCGATCGGTCGACCAAGAAGAAGGCTCTTTTCCATGGCCTCCGATGCGACACCAGCAGCTGCAGTCGCGGCCGCGGCTGCGGTTGCGAATGTCGTGAAGAAACCAAAGTTGCATGGTCGCGCATTCTATGAGAGCCTCGGCTCACCCAAGTATATCGTTGCGCCAATGGTGGACCAATCCGAGTTTGTGAGTAGAATAGAGAGAAGGAACAAGGAAAGGCGGGGGCTAACTCTGTCGTCGTGCTCAGGCCTGGCGTATGCTTTCCCGATCCTTCCTCCCCGAGTCCGAGCAGTCAGGCTTGCTCGCATACTCGCCCATGTTCCACGCGCGGCTCTTCAGCGAGAGCCAAAAGTACCGAGACCAGCACTTCCAACCAACAAAACCCGACTCCGATAAACTCTACCTCGACGGCAACCCCGCCATCGACCGTCCCTTTTTCGTACAGTTTTGCGCCAATGACCCACAGGCGCTTCTCAACGCGGCGAAGATAGCCGCTCCGTACTGCGATGCGGTCGATATCAACCTAGGCTGCCCTCAAGGGATCGCCAAGAAGGGCCACTACGGCTCGTTCTTGCAGGAGGACCAGGACTTGATACACAGGCTGATCAAGATCCTTCACGAGAATCTCGACATACCCGTTACGGCCAAGATACGTATCCTCGAGACGAAGGAGGCGACGCTCAAGTATGCACAGAACGTCCTCAGCGCCGGCGCCAGCATCTTGACGGTACACGGACGTCTACGAGAGCAGAAGGGACACTTGACTGGCTTAGCCGACTGGCAAATGATCCGCTATCTGCGCGACAATCTCCCGCCAGAAACAGTGCTCTTCGCCAACGGGAACATTCTCCAATATGAAGACTTGGACAAGTGTCTCGCTGCCACCGGAGCGGACGGCATCATGAGCGCCGAAGGCAACCTCAGCAACCCGGGCATCTTTGCTGCCCCGCCGCCAGCAGGGCAGGAACCGCGCGGCTACTGGCGCGGGAAGGATGGCAAGGGCGGATGGCGCGTGGACGAAGTCTTCCGCCGCTACCTCGACATCATGCACAAGTACGTTTTGGGGGTCCCGCCACCAACTCGGCGACCCCTCTTCCTCCCCGGCGACGACACGGCATGGATGGACGAGGCCATCCCGCTGCCGGACCAAGACGGCCCCAAAAAACGGCGCGGCGACACCACCAAGGAGAACGCGTCGCTGATCGCGGCCAACTTTGTCGGCATGCAGCCGCACCTGTTCCACCTGCTGCGGCACTTGGTCTCGCGCCACCACGACGTGCGCGCCGCGCTCGCCCGCTCCCGCCTCGGCGAGGTGGCCCACCACGAGGCCCTCTGCCGCATGGTGGAGAAGAAGGTCGCCGAGGGCCTGCTCGAGTACGAGGCGTCCGGCGGCGCGAGCGCCGAGGCCGACATGCCGACCACGACGCCCGAGCAGGAGGCCGATCCGGAGAGCTCGGCCCGTGCGATACGCGAGTGCAAGCGGCCGTGGTGGGTGGTGCAGCCGATCATTCGGCCGCTGCCCAAGGAGGCGATGGCCAAGGGCGCGATACAGCTGAGCAAGAAGGAGCGGAAGCGGGTGGCGGCGGAGATGGAGGGGAAGGAGGAAAAGGAGGCGAAGAAGAGTAAGGAGGGGCTTGGAGCGAAGGAGGCCGCGGTGACGGGGTCGTTGGAGAAAACAACCAGCTATCCGTCTAGTGAGCTGGTCAGCGGTTGAGAGGCTTGAGGAATCTGCTTTCTAGTGGGTAATCTCGCCGCCGGAGCACAACTCAGTCTCGTGCATGGACAAGCCGACTCAGTGAGTATCCTGATTCGACGACGACGTCAACATGCCTCCTGGGACTCCGTCCCGGCAAGGCCTGGAAGGAACTACGACGCAGTTATACGGGGTGGTTATCCCGTGTGGCATCTTTGGCTAGCTTTACGGGGCAATACCCAACCGACCATGAAGTCAACAACAGCACAGACAAAAAATCAAGAAAGAAAAAAATCAAGATGCAGAGCCGTTCTTGACCGTCTGCTGTTCCCTATGCCAACCTCCCCGAAACGGACATATCTTTCGATCCAGGGGCACCTGGCAGATGTTGTCGTGGCGTGGATCTGCAACGCAGAAGAGGCATTGATATACGACTTCTTGATAAAGCAGCATTGGCAGTATCCTTCAGAACCCGTGGCTTGGCCTTGCTGACATTCCTTTACTAGAGAAGGGATAAGAACTATCAATGCCCTTTAAATAAAGGCCTTATTTGAGCTCACTATCACTTTCTATTTGACAGATATCTTATCTCGCCATTCTGGGTTTCATAACTTGCGCCGAAGAATCCCCCTTTCACCCACTTCTTGGGGGACGGGCAGAACTAAAGGAAGAAACCAGCGGTCTCAGGCCCTTGCAGTTCACGGCGTGGGTCTCGCCTATGCCGATGACTTGGTAAGCAGCGCCGCCGATCGTCTATTCGGGATAAATACCACTAGATGTACGGATATGATTGGATCGAATACACGTCCGAGACAGAGCAATGCCACGCAATGTCAGCAGGAAATGCATGTCAGGCTGTTTTGGCCTCCCCGACTTGTCGAAAAGTGTGGCTCATCTGGCTGCATTTTCTGCCGTCGAACAAAATCGCAGCGGAGCCAACAAGCGCGTGTGGTGCCCACAAGAATCCCTGCTGTGTCGTGCTGCTGTGCCGCCGTCCCGCCGCTTGGGAGGGGCCGATGATACCTCTTGAACCTCCAAGAGGACAGGGGGGAGTGGAGGACCCGGAGCCACAAGAGATGGGAATAGGCTGTGCCCGTCGATCGCCAGGGCTAAAGGGTACCCAGGCCGAACCAAGGATCATTAGCGATGGCTTGTTCTTCCCTCGTCGTCTCTCATTCCAACATTGGCAATTCGCAGTTGGGAAACCACCTGCGACCGGCAAACCGCACGCGACACAGGACCAACCGCTAGGTATCCTTTGCGGCAGGGAGCTCGCGCATTGACAACGACATGCAGCAGTCGGCGTGGGCCCACGGGCCCTCCGACCTGCCCGAGGCCGTGGACCGAGACGATATGTTGCCCGAGGTCGTCCACCCGGAACACTACCCACATTCCGCCTACGAGCAAGACAAGCATCTCGCGCCGGGGTATTCTCCGTATAGTTATCAGGGACCGGTGGTTCCTGCGCTGGTCAACGGAGGGTCGCCGCCGCGTCGGGGATGGACACGGCGCACATGGATCATACTGGCCGTGATCATCGGCTTGGTGGTCGTTGGCGTCGGCCTCGGCGTCGGTCTCGGCATTGGTCTCAGATCGAGTAGCGAGGACCCGGCACCCTCTGCTTCCCCCAGCGAAACCCCCGACGGCAATGGCTCCAATGGCGGATCGAGCGCCGCCGACAGCGCCGCCGCGGGTAACCTGTTTGAGGGGTCGTCGCTGGCCGCCACAAATTATACCGACACCAACGGCTTCATCCATCTCTACGTGTTCTTCCAGGCGGCGAACAAGGAGCTGCTCACGTCGCAATGGGACTCGCAGAACAAGACATGGTCGACCATGTCGATCTCCAAGATCCTATCAAGCACCGGGCTGACCCTGAACCTGATCCCCGCCTCGCCCATCGCCGCCTACACCTACACCAACCCCACCTTCCAGACGCGCGTCTACTTCCTCACCACGGGCAACTCCATCCGCGAGATCATCTCCTCCGAGGACCCCACCCTGGCGACCAACTGGCGGCAAGGGCAGCTGGGCAGCAACAAGCTGATCACGGCGGCCGAGGGCTCCAAGCTCGCCGCGCTGCGGCCGCACTGCGGGACGAGCCGCAACTGCCAGGTCAACTACCCGTGGATGGCGATCGCGTACCAGGGCGAGGGCGGCGTGATTGCCGTCTCGCGCGCCGACGACTGGGAGTCCATGGACCGGCCCTTCGGTCCGGCCGAGCCTGGTGCTGTTATCGGCTTGTCCAGCGTCATGCGCAGGAACAACAT
Organism: Chaetomium tenue; assembly: GCF_020726465.1. Classification (NCBI taxonomy): domain Eukaryota; kingdom Fungi; phylum Ascomycota; class Sordariomycetes; order Sordariales; family Chaetomiaceae; genus Chaetomium; species Chaetomium tenue. Next base: position 1,536,209 of record NW_027117333.1, on the reverse strand, counting down.
CACCGATGTGGAATGGAGCTTGTTCTATGACGAGGACGGCGACCTGCAGGAGTTTAACTCTGAAAAGCTGCTGGGGAGCTGGACCAGAGGTATGTAGCTACCACACCACACCCCCCAATCCTGTGTCTTTCACGCAGACACAAACCCCCTTCCCTTCCTCGTAGTAGTTCCTAACCCCATCACAGGCCCCTCCACCGGCTTCGCGCCCTCCCCCTCCGGCCCCAACATCGCGTCCTTCTCCTACGAGCTCGTCAACATGATGATCATCAGCGTGGACCCGGACGGCGACCTGGAGGTGCGCACGTGGGACACCAAGGCGTGGAGCGGGCTGGACCCGCCCAACCTGCTGGCGGCTGAGGGGGCGCCGGACGAGCCCAAGTTCGAGGCCGTCGCGGGCACGTCGCAGCGCCGCGTGTTCGGCGTGGTGAATGGCACGGTGCATCAGTGGGAGTTTTTTGCGCTGAGTCCCCGGCAGTGGGGGTATTTGGGGACGGTGCCGACCGAGATGAAGCCTTGAGTGAGTGGTGGGTGGTTGGTGGGAAAAGGGTTGTATGGTATGGGGGGTTGCATTGGTGCGGATTCTGTATGTGCCACGATACCCTGATTTTTTCATGTGTTTTATTGTATTTATTACTCTTCGTTGCATCATATCTACAAGACTGTAGAATAGGGGGGCTTTATGGATTTCTAGGGGCAAAGGGGAGGGGGTCGGGCATCAAAATACAGACACAGACACAACACAAACACAGAGCTTGTTTGTAAAGGGAGGGAGAAGTGAGACTTGAGTGACACGGCACACTTGCAAAGCACTTACCCAACTGTTATTGAATTGCAAGCCACAACAAGGACATGGGCGCTGAGCAATCGAGGGTATCCCCAAAGCCAAAACTCGATATTGAAACCAGCCAAGATATATAATTCCAAAAAAGACCACAAGCCTACGTAGGAATCAAGCAACCGCCCACCCCCGAGACGCCAGCCAGACCCGAGCTCTAAACCAACAACCCCGACGAAAACAGCGCCATAACCAGCACCACGGCCGTCGGCACCCACACAAGCCTCCCAGCCCCAGTCTCCCTAGTCCCTATAGCAGCATTGTTCCACAACATGACGGGCTTCCCTAGCTGCGGCGTCTCGTCAACACTGCACACGGCACCGCACCCCTTCTGGGTCTTACCAGCGCCATCATCATCCCTCTTGATTTTGCTGGCCCCGGTAGCCAGCGCGGGGTCGGTGTTGTTGTACATGATCTCCAGCCACTGGATCTGCAGGTAGGCGGCATCGAGCAGCGTCATGTTGCCGGTCCACTTGCCGCCGTCGCTCCAGACATTCAGGATGACGTTGCTCTCGTCGCGGGGCGCCTGGAACGCGATCTGGGCCGTCATCTCGTCGTTGACGTACCAGGTGGTCAGGCCGGGGGTCCAGTCCATGCGGTGCTCGGCCCAGGCGGTCCAGTCGAGCCCGCCGGGCATGGTGGCGTTGCGCGTGGCCTCGGTTATGACCTCGCCGTCGTCGGTGTAGGCGGGCTGGTTGGTGTAGTGCATGACGTTGCGCGGGTCGGCGGTGCGGATCTCGAGGTCCGCCTCCTGCACGTCGGCCAGCGTCTTGGCGCCGCGGTACGTGAACATGCCCGTGATGGCGCCCGCCGCGCCCACGGTGCGCGCCCGCATCCGCAGCGAGAGGTACTTGAAGCTTTTCGAGGTGGACTCGATCTCGGCGGCCGTCTGGAAGCCGCGCAGGCGCTGCGTGCGCAGGGTGAGGTAGGTCTGCGAGGACGGGTTGGGCTCCGTGTTCGCTTCGATGTAGACGTTGTTGGGCGAGTTGGACATGGTGACGGTGGAGTCGCCGCGCGCGTTGTTGCTGTTATTCCAGCTGCCGAGCCACCAGAAGCTAGTCCATTCTTCGCTCTTGAAGTAGTCGCTGGTCACGGGCGCGCTGGGGCTGGACTCTAGGTCCTGGACGACGGCCGGCACACCGGCATAGTCGGCGAGGCTGCGGAAATCGAAGAAGCGGTGGTGTGTGAAGTAGGTGCTTGTATCGTCGTTACTCCGGTAGCAGCCGCATTGTGAATCATCCGTTAAGGTAGGTTCTGCTATAGCCAAGGGGCCAAAAGCGGCGATGAACAACACCAGCGAGGACAGAGAGGCAGGCAGAGACGATATCTGTTTTATCAACTCCATCGTCACCTGCTGTGGGTTGAGTACCCAGAGAATATCCGCAGGGAGATGGATATACACGGGGGTTATCAAGTCCAGGGAGGTTATAAGTCCTCAGCTGTGGAACACGTGCCGAGCTGTCACTGACGCGGGACGGGAGATGACATGCGGGAAGAGCACATGGAAGTTGAGAGAGACGAAGGGGGTGGATCCCGCTCTGGGGTGGATGGAATCATATACACACGGAGAAAAATGTGAGCCAGAAGGATGGGATGGGCTTCATATCCGCCATGGTAACCATGCTTGGCCACTCAAAAAGCAAGCCTGGTTCAGGCAGCCTCTCTTGCATTGGACTGGCCTCGACCTTGACGCGAGGACTTTTCCAGAAAAGGCTGTAGGTATTCCGGAACGTGCCATTGCATGGATGGTTTGCGTTGTGGTCTTCAGCCAGTTGCTCGAGTGAATCTATTGGTCAATGCCTTGGGGGGCACACCGGCGATCCAGACTCAGCGATGGCAACGGCGCATCAGGGCTACAGCACCAGGCGGCCCGGACCTGGTTGCTCATCCCAGCGAATCGGTGTCAGTCCGCATGTGAGTACAGCATGCCATGGAAAACGACCGACGTGCCAGGATCAGCATTTTGCCATACAAGGTGTGCGTATTTTGCAGCAGGTTGGCGGGCAGCGATATATCCGGCTAAAGAGAGGCCGGGTGGACGGCCTAAAAATGGACGAGATAAAGAGCGAGCTCGGCCAGATATTGATGGAGGCTCTCGCCGATCCTACGATGGACCCCAAATCCAGGGTAGCACTTGCTGTAAGGATGCGACGTTGGCCACTTGCGCTATCGTAGTCGTCGCAGTCGTCTTGTTAGTCCCGGGGATGCAGGTCTGAAGATGAAACGGGCGAGTATAAGAAGCGGAGGCGGTCTTGTCGATGACTTCCTGTTTCTGCCCAGGATGGACAGTTGGGCATCTGCCATCGATTGCGTATGACGCGTAAATCCGCGGCAGACCGAAGATGCCGGATGTCAGGTTGAAGGGTTATTCCACCAGACCGGGAAACACACAATGCCACATTGTGACATTACATACAACCAACTCGGAGACTCGCCGAGACCGACCCGCTCGGGTTGCTGCAGATGACAGGCGGCTCAAAATGAAGAAGAGATCTCTGGAAATATACTAGCGGTGATGGTCTTTGATTTCACAGATAAGAAATGTGGCGGTCAATGCATGGCCAGCTTCCCGCTGATTAGAAAAAAGGGTTGGAGATAGGTAGGAAGCTGAGAACCCAATCAGGCAGGAAGGAAAGAGCAACGGTTTAAGCTTCGGGGATTTTGGCGATCGGGCAGAACGGCAGTGCCTGGCATTCGGCAGCGGCCCGACGAGCTGCTTCCTGCTCGAACCCACGCTCTAGGCTTGGCATGCAAAAACCCGATCGCTTGGCACACACGGCCCGATTATCACATAAACCCGGTTAACGTCGGAATTCCAGTTCCATCCCCCAAAACTGTCACTCCTTTGCATCTCGGCTACGTGCATTCCTTTCTCCAACTTCAAAACCATCTCCACCTAGGTCAACGAGGCGCGAAGGGAGGACAACACCAAGTTTGGACACTTTATGAACGATTCAGTTATCAATTCTTCTATCCATTGCTCACGGCACTCGGTGCTGTCGGCATGCGATCCTTGACAATCTGAATCTAAACTTCGACCTACCTTCTCCCCCCTCCAAACTCCGAGTGGGATAGCTTCACCATGTCATCCTCTGCTACAGCCGAATCTTCGGGTCTTCCACCCGAGGCACAAGCCGAGAAGCCACACCAGAGCCCTGCGCATGAGCCAGAGCAAGTGCCAGAAACAGCCGAAGCACAGGAGACGGAATCACCCATCGAAGCGCAAGGCTCCCCGTCCCCTTCAGATTCCCATTCCGAGGGCGAGTACTCCGGATCCGACGACGACGAGCAGCGCGACCCGAACCCTACCAACAAGGCAACACAGCCACCACTTCCGAACGAACCTCTCCCCGACAACGACAACACCGGGCCTCCACTCCCCAACGAACCTCTACCCTCCGATCCCACTGCGCCGCCCCTCCCTGCGGAGCCGATACCCGAGCCCGAAGACGACGGATGGGAGTTCCACTGGAACCCCAACGACCAATCCTACTGGTTCTACAGCCGCTTCACCGGCGCGTGGCAAAAGGAGAACCCACGAGTACCCGTCGCGGGCGCACCCACCGCGGGCCCCCCAACCACAACCCCAGCCGCCCCCGTCCCAGCACCGCCACCCACCGACGGCACCACAACCCTCAGCAACCCGACCTCGATCGCGGGTGGCTACAACCCCGCCATACACGGCGACTACGACGAGAACGCGTGGTACGCGCAAAACCTCCACGGCGGCGCCGACCCAACCGGCACCACCACCACCGCCAGCACAACCGGCGGCGCGGCGGGCGGCGACGAGTACGCCTCCGCGGGCTTCTTCAACCGCCACACGGGCCAGTGGCAGACGCCGGAGCAGGGGGCGGAGCGGCACTCGGACGAGGCCAAGAGCCGGCGGCAGATGCGCGCGTTTTTTGATGTCGACGCCGCCGCCAACATGCATGATGGTCGGAGTCTGAAGGCGGAGCGCTCGGGGATCAAGCCGAGTCGTTCGGAGCTGAAGGCGTTTAAGGAGAAGAGGAGGGCGAAGAAGGAGGAGAAGCGGAGGGCGTGGTTGAGGGATTGAGTTCTTCTTTTTTTCTCTTTTCTTTGGGGAAGGGGGCGGTTCTTTTAGGGGATAATGGCCTTTGGTTTCGTCGTTACTACTTACTGGCTGCGGATTTATACTGGTTTTCTTTGGTGGGGCCGGCACGGTGAGCTGAGGTTTATTCTACCATTCCCGCTAACCGACTGGATGAGGGTTTATCTACCTTGGGTAAGTTCGGAAGGAAGGGTGTGTGCGATACCTGTTTCTCCTCTTGTAGGCATTTTCACGGACACGGCTGGGCTGGGCGCAATGCGCAAACAGGCAATGGCAATGGCGACGGCAGTGGTATAGGCGTTTGAGAGTTTGGGGTGGTGATTTAAGATGGCAGACACGGACTAGGGCGTGGCCACGGAGCAAGTCGGTCTCAAGAAGAGGCGACGATATCGGTAGATGGGGAAGCATTTTTCGGGGCTGCGTCAGACTTGTGAACAATAAACACGAATAGCAAGATTTATTATACTCTATATACGCCCGATGCCCAAGTCTCGGGTCTGGCTACATCACTCGCTCATTCCTCGTCTTCCTCCTCATCGTCCAAAGTCATATCAATCTGGACGCTCCCCTCACTGTCACTCTCATCCCCGCTCTCCTCCCCATCGGTCGGTTTCGCCTTGGGCATAACAGCCACTTGCGCTGCCGCTGCCTTCCCCGTGTCAACCCGCTTCGGCGGCTTGCCCGCTTCGACCTCAAACAGCTCATTCTTGCGCTTCAGCGGCGACGCCGGCCGCACCGGCACCCCTTGTGTCTCCTGCGCGGTGCTAGTGACCACTGCAAAGGGGTTGGCACTCTCCGCCGGGGCCGAGCTCTGATCCACGTCCATAGCATCCGGTCCCCAGCCGCTGGTTACCTTTCCTGTCCCCTTCTCCGCATCAACTCCCTCTTCATCCTCTTTCACAACCTCCTCCCCCCCGTCCCTTCCCTCACCCATCTCCCCATCCATCTCCTCGCCCACCTCCCCATCCCCCTCACCACTCCACCCCCCAACCTCCACCTCCCCTTTCCCACCCCCACCCCCCCTCACCAAATTGCTCCTCACCACCTCCACCGCCTGCTCCCCCGGAAACCTCCTCACCAAAAACGGCAGCACGCTCGCATAATACCGCCCGCGGCTGTCGCGGAACGGGTGCAGGCAGCTGGCCAGCATGGCGTCGCGGCTGTGCGAGAGGATCGCCGTGCGGTCCAGCAGCCCGCGCAGGTCGGGCGCGAGGTTCCGTTGGGGGAGGTGCGAGAGGAAGAGCGGGAGGAGGGTGGTCGCGGCGGTGAGGTGCGGGCGGTGGGTGAGGGGGGAGGGGGAGAGGGTTGGGGTGGGGGTGGGGTTGGTGAGGTAGGCGTCGGCGTTGGTGAGGGTGGAGGTGGTGGAGTTGGGGTTGGGTTTTTGGGCGGGTTGGGTTGTGGTGGTCGTGGTGGTTGTGGGGGGGTTGGGGTCGAGGTGGCCGGTTGAGAGGAGGATGTCGCGGCAGGTGGATTGGATTAGTGGCGCGAGGGAGTCGACGGTGAGTTTGGGGAGGGTTGGGCCCGAGAGGAGGAGGAGTTGGTTGGTGAGCGTGTAGGCGGTCTCGCGCATGGTGGGGATGTGCCGGCTCGCGGTGGAAACGCGGACCATTTGGTCGAGGATGTCGGTGACGAGGGGGACGGCGTTCTCGTGCAGACGGCGGACGAGGGCGTGGTGCAGGCGGAGGACGGCGATGTGGATATCTGGCAGGGCACTCCACAGCTCGGCCTTCTCGTCTCTCCCGATGGCGGGGTTTGTTTCGATCGAATCCTCGGAGCCAGAGGGAGGCGCTACGAGTGTTACCCTCGCGGTCAGGTCAATAATCTCCCCAAGCGGGACTGTGACGGGGGCCTTGGTCGGGTTGTTGAAGTACTGGGCGAGGAACTCGAGCAGGCCAATGAGTCTCTCCGCGCCAGCCTGTACGCCACTCCAAGATGGCAAGTCCTCGTCTGAATCACCTCCTGAAGGCTCAGGGCCAGGGCGAACTGCCTGACTTCTATACCCGGTAGTTGACTCCCAAGACTCGACCACAGCACGGAAGATCTGGTCAACCGTACCGTGGGAGTCTAGGATTGTTGACCGAATAGCCTTCACCCACTCCTCGCTGCTGCCGTTTTTGGGCGCAGTGTACGACAAGAGAACAAACAATCGGCGGGAGCTCTCCCTTAAGCTCTGAGGCACAATAACATCGTCAGACGAAGTCGGGGCAATGTAAGCCCTGAGAGCAGCCTTCATTTGGGGGGCGGACGGCCGCAGGGTCGTCGGGTAGAGGACCACAAGCTTGGACAAAGAGCAGGCGACAGTGTCGATGAAGGATGTCGGCACCTTCGGAGGCCCACCCGAGGCAGGGGCCTTGATGAGTTGCAGGCAGGCCGTCACGTAGCTTGGGAGTGTCGGGGTGACCATCTCCCTCACCAGGGTCTGGTAGCCCTGGAGCAGCACGTAGATTTTGGTTAAGGTGACGATGCATAGCTCTTTTGAGGCCAGCGGGTCAGGTTTCTAGGAATTGTCAGTCTCTTTCGTTCCCAGACCCAGATTGGCGATTTCACAAACCTGCAGCACCCCAATCAAGCCCCTAAGCCAGGCGTCTGATGCCCGGAGGCTTTCCCATCCTCCCACGTCGATGACGGCCTTGATTAGACACACAGCAGCGAAGCGGCCTGCAGGATTCTTGCCGGTCAAGAGGGTTGTGATGTGCGTCTTGAGCTTGTGGACTAGCATTGGCGTCTCTGATGACTTGTCCTTAGCCTTATTTGCATCCTGGGCTGCAGACAATGGCCCGCCGCAGCGAAGCACATGGTTGACGAGCAAAGGACAGAGGCGCGGGAGGTCATCAACGGGCGTTGAAGCCAACCTACGGCAGAGAACCTTCAAATCGGGCGGCGCAGCCATGTCGAAGTGTGCTGGTCTGTCCGGTTTGGCGACCTTGGGAAGGACAAAAGTTGGATGTTGAAGAAATCGTCGGCTTATCGTTTGAAATTTAAGATTATCGATACAGAAGTTCAACAATAATTTTGAAATATTGACTTGGGAAGATGGACATTGATGAGAGATATGTACTTAGATGCCCCAAAACACTGAAGATTAGGTTGGAGATGTGCTCCAAAAGAGCCACAATCGCAACCGGCAATTCTTCTCACAACACCTTCACACATGAAATCGTCTTCCTCTTGAGATTTTTTGTGTTGTTGAAGCTCACCCCTGTAAGTATCGAGTACCAAGACTGGCCAATCCCAATCTGCTGTTGGCCGTTGCATGTGCCAAGTGGGGGCCGCGCAGGGGACTGCCCAATATCTCAATCAAGCCCCATAAGCTTTTTATCTGGCCCCGGTATTAGTGCCTGTCCATCATCGATCCGCCATAATCCCCTGACGAACACCCACCGCCTCGAGATCCCAAGCAACATTTGCTAAACGTACAACCACAATACTCGCAAGGACTTTTTCCGTCCGCATGCCTTGTGGAATCAAGTCATCGTAGTGCGAGTTGGCTTTCCAACAAGGCAACATGGTAATACCTCCTCCCGCCCGTTACTGTTTCGAGTCCCCCAAGTAAGGCCCGCCGCTGACGAAACCGACCCATCTACCTAGCCCGACGCAGTCAAGGCCGCGCATTATATCCAACAGCTCGACGATGCCCGTTGCGACGAGAATTGGGATGCCGTGCCCGAGTTGATCCGCAAAGTGCGGAAGCACGCCCCAGACCGGTCCTGTACGCCTCTCCCCGTCAACCCCCACCCTCCTCCCCAACTCCGAACTGACCTCCCCCTCCCCCCTGGCTAGGCCTCACCCTGACCGCCGAAATCGAACACGCCATCGCCAAAGCGAACCTCAAACCGACCCCCACCGCCCGAGCCACCTCCGCCGACAGCACCGCCCGCTCGTCCACGGGCTCGACCACCCCCGCCGGCCTCGAAGCAGCGAACCACCTTCCCTTCCTCCTCACCGCGATCGACGCCGAGTCCCACCGGCCCGAGGACCGCTTCCAAGCCCGCGTCTGCGCAGGGTGGCTACTCTGGGTACTCCGCGAGTACCCGGCCGCACTCGCCCGCCTGCCACGCACGCTCCTCGACACCGAACCCACTTCCGAAGAAGGCGGCGACGGCAACACCAACAACCCCACCAACAACGACAGCGGCCTCCCCAGCAGCCCCTCCGAATGGACCAAAGTGTGCGGCCTCAAGGCCGCCTATCTCCGAGCCAACTGCCTCGCGCGGGACGGGCAGCGCGAGGGGGCGCTGGACGCCTTCGAGGCGGCGCTGCCGGCACTAGCGGCCGTGTGGGCGGCGGGGCCCGGCGACGCGCGCCAGCAGACGCGCTACTGGGCCGAGCTCTTCCTGACCGAGTACTGCATGCTCGCCGCCCAGGCCCTGCGCGAGGGCGTGCGCTCGCTAAGCGGGCCGGACTCGTTGGGCTGTTTCCGTACGTGGGCAAGGTATTGGTCGGCTGTGGGGAAGGGTGGGCCTGTGCCGGGCGGGTATGGGTTTCGGGGGTCGGTGCCGCGGCGGAAGGTCTGGGGGGAGTATTATTTTGCGGTGTCGGAGGTTTTGCAGGGGGATTTGCCGTTTCCGACGGGGTATTCGGCTGTAGGGGGCGGTGGGGAGAATTCGGCGCGGGGCCGGCTAAGGGCGGAGCTGAAGCAGGTGGAGGCGGCGTATCAGGGGCTGTTGTATGGCGAGACGAAGTTCCCTAGGGCGGACGAGGAGCGGCAAGAGGTGGAGGAGTTTGTGCGGCGGATGATGCAGAATTGGGAGATCCTCAACGGGCGGGGGTGGAAGGAGCATGAGTTGGGTGCTGGCGGGAGGGAGGCGCTATGTCGGGGCACGCTGGAAAGTCTGTATGGCGCCGCGGCGAAGACGTACCACTCGACGGCGGTCTTGAGGCACCTGTTTACCGTCCATCTCGCCGTGGCCGAATTCGACCTGGCTTTCATGGCGTTCGACTCGTGGCTTGAGCTGGTCAAGAAGGGCAAAGCGCGGGTGGAAAAGACGGGCCACCGTGAGCCTGCCCTGGACAGCAACGCGATCGTGTTGGAGACTATCTCGACTGGCATCGTGGCTCTGTGCCGGTTCGGTAGCAGGGAGGCGGCGGAGAAGGCGCACAAGCTAGGAGAGGAGCTCGAGGACATGGTCGAGGAAGAGGAGCGCCGTGATTCGGACACGGCCGATCCAGATAACGAGGTTCCGCCGAATATCCTGGCCGTGGCGTGGCAGTCGGTTGGGTTGGCTCAGGCCGAGTGGGCGCGGATGACGTACGACCCCGAGTCTCGCTCCACGGTCCAGGAGAAGGCGATTCAGTGCCTGGGAAGGTCACTGTCGCCCCGCTTCGGTCAAGCCGTCGACGCCCGGGGCGTGTTTGCTCTGGGCGTGCTGTTCGCCGAGCAGCGCAAGCTGTCGGCGTCCATCGAGCTGGTCAAGACGGCGCTTCTTACTGAGAAGTCTCTCAGCACAAGCCAGGAGCTGCGTCTGGGGCCATATTGGCGGGAACGGTCGCTTATCCCTCTCTGGCACCTTCTGGCACTCATGCTCAGTGCCCGACAGGAGTATGTCATGGCTGCCAGGGCCTGCGAGGGCGCTATCGAGCAGTTCAAGGACCCGCACGTGTTGTTTGGGAGCAGACACTTGGACGGTGGCGTCCGGAGCGAGCACCTCAAAGAGGCCGGGATCAAGGACAAGTCGGGCGATGGCATCGTGGACGAGATGGACGACTACGAAAAGGAGAGCATTCTACAGATTAAGATGACGCAGCTTGCCATCCTGGAGGTGATTGAAGGCCCTGCTGTCGCCGTCAACGCCAGCACGGAGCTGCTCACTCTATTCCCACGGCTGTTTGGCGACCTGGAACAAAAGGTTGAACTCTCCAAAGCAGAGCCGCCCAAGACATCTGCCACACTACGCAGCTTCAGAGGCAGTGTCTTCGGCAGCAAGCACGAAAAGGCCCATCCGAGGCAAAGCGTCGTGAACAACGAGAAAGTAGCGACGATACAGCCCCGGCCGCAGACCACACAAACAACCCAAAGCGCCGCAACCACGGTCCAATCGTCTAGCGACGCGGCCGACCCGTACTCAAGCCGCAGGTCGACCAAGTCGGCCAAGTCGGACGACATCAAGCGAACCCGTAACAGCCTGCGCAAACGGGATCGCAGCGGCAGTCGGGCTCGCGCACTCAGCACGGGGGGTCCGCCAGTACCCCCGATCGACGGGGACAAATATTTTGCCGCCTTTGACGAGCGGGGCCTGCCCAACTACTTCCCCCCGAAGCAAACGGTGGAACCCCCCAGGGAAGCCTCTGGCAGGTCTTCATCCCGCTCGAGGACAGAAGTGGCAGCCGGGCAGGTGACTCCGGCGTTCTCGCCGCTACTGCCATTCGTCCAGTTCTCGCCCGACCATAACCGGCGGCGGAGGAAGGCGATCCTGGTGAAGGTGTGGTTGGTGATCGCGGGGTTCTATCGCCGGGCGGGACTGCTCGACGACGCAAGCAAGGCGGCTGCTGAGGCCCAGAGTGCTGCGCAGGGCCTCGAGGCGGACGTGGTGAACGAGGCCTCGGTGGCGTTGTCGGTGCGGCAGGTTGGCTGGGGGATGGAGAAGAGCGCCGAGGAGGTCCTCGCGGATGTCTGGGCTGAGGTAAGTTCTGCGATATGAATATGGCATCCAAAGGCCGACGCTAACTACGCACAGAAAGGAGAGCTCTCCCTTGCCCGCGAGCGGCCATATCAGGCGCGCGCCGACTTTGAGACGGCGCTTACGCACTTCCCCGACCACCCCGGCGCCATCGTCGGGCTCTCTAACATTCTCTTGGATATCTACACAGAAAAGCTGCTCCCGCCACCCGCGGTGCCGGGGCTGGACCTTGGCAAGCTGTCTCTCGGCGGCGACAGCATCTTCACCTCCACGCCCGACTCAAACACCCCCCTCGCAGCCCGCAGCAAAGAGACCCGGACAACCCCCGCGCTACCATCCGCGCCCCTCGGCCTAGGACCAACGTGGCCCCAACCCAAGCCGCAACCCGCCGAAGTCCTCGTCAACGGCCGCCCCATATCCCCACCCGCGGCAGCCCCCTCGCCATCATCATCACTCCTCGGCACGCCACTTCCACCGCCGCACAAGGCCACCTCGCTGCCGCTCAACGACCGGCTGGCGGCGCGCGACCGCGCCTACGGCCTGCTCTCGGCCCTGACCAAGCTGGGCAGCGGGTGGGGCTGCTCCGAGGCCTGGTTTGCGCTGGCGCGCGCGTACGAGGAGAGCGGCCAGCTGGATAAGGCGCGGAGTGCGCTGTGGTGGACGGTGGAGCTGGAGGATGGGCGTGGGGTGCGGGGGTGGGAGGTGGTGGGGGGTGGGTATGTGTTGTAGGTGTAGGAGGTCTGTTGAGGTGATACATATGGCTTGGTTGTGTGGGGATCGTGCTTGTGTTGGTTAGGGGAGATATAGTAATGATAGATTTGGGGGTGAGATGGGAATATAGACTTGTAATGAGCGGCTTGAGTTCGGAGTGTGGTGTGTTGTGTTGCTCAGGGGCATGCGGTCTCCTTGATTCGGCCAATAATGGCATATAAAAATGCCGGTTGATGCCCCACCTCTTAGTTGCACTTTGCACTCCCTTGGGTCTCAACTCACGACTCTCAACTTGACAACCCCAACTTTCATAACCAGACAACCTAAGCAAACGCAACCTACCCAACTTAACACTCGCTGCCACCAAACCAAATCTATCAAAACCACCCGCAAAGCCAACCACCCACCATGGCAGCAACAACAGCCACCACCGCCCTCCCCGAGCTCACCCTCATCGTCGCGGCCACGCAGCAAATGGGCATCGGCCGCAACGGCGCCCTCCCCTGGACCGGCCTGCGCCGGGAGATGGCCTACTTTGCGCGCGTCACCAAGCGCGTGCCCTCTACTACTGCTCCCCCCACCTCCACACCCACCCCCCCACCAACCGCACCCGTACCCACGCAAACACCAACACCAACCCAGGGCACAGGTCAACCACAACCACAAGTGCAAAACGCCGTCGTAATGGGCCGCCGCACGTGGGAGAGCATTCCGCCGCGCTTCCGCCCGCTGCCGGGGCGGCGCAACGTGGTGGTGTCGCGCTCGCTGCCCAGTTCGCCGCCGCCGGCGGAGGGGGTGCTGGTTGTTAGGGGGTTGGAGGAGGCTTTGCGGGCTGTTGGTGGTTCTTCTTTTCCTTCTAGGTTTGGCTCTTCTGTTGGTGGTGGTGGTGGTGCGGGGGGTGCGGCTGGGGGTGCTCCGGGGGGTGGTGATGGGGGTGTTAGGGTTGGGGGTGGTGCTGCGGGTGGTGAGGGTAGTGGTGAAGGAGTTGGGGCTGCTACTGGGGCTGCGTCGGGGAGGGTGTTTGTCATCGGCGGGGCGCAGATCTATCGCGCGGCACTGGAGATGCGGGAGGCGAGGCGGGTGTTGCTGACGCGGGTGCGCACGGCGTTTGAGTGTGATACCTTTTTCCCGCTGTGCTTGCCCGAGTCCGGGGTGGCGGAGAAGGGGTGGCGGCGGAGCGGGCAGGCGGAGATGGATGCGTGGTTGGGGGAGGAGGTGCCGAGGGGCGTGCAGGAGGAGGCGGGGACGGAGTATGAGTTTGAGATGTGGGAGAGGGTGGATTAATACGGCTGTTGGCCGGCTCGTTGGTTGGAGTGTATATTGTCATGTGTTACAAGTGGTGGTTTTCTCTTTTTTTACAGTGTTATACATGTGTGTACATGTCTTGTCACGACGAGGTAATTCCCACCTGCGCAAACGCCGTCCTCATCGACGCCGTCGGCACATCGACGACCGCAGACTGCGCCCTCAACTCTGGGATCACCTTGACCGCCGAGGCTATATCCTTGTCCTGTAGCTCCCCCAGCTCCCTCAACCCGGACCGCATCCAGGCGACCACGGCGGCCAGCGCCCGGGCATCCACATCCTCCCGCGCCTTGAACAGGTTCCGCCACACGGCCGAGGCGAGCACGGCGTCGCCCTTGACGATCCCCTCGTCGCAGGCCAGGATCAGGCCGCGCCACTGGACGAACAGGTCCTTCAGGTAGGCCTGGCGGATCATGCGCGAGGTCAGCTCGTGCACGTCCTCCATCTTGGCCTCGGCCTGGTAGAAGAAATGGTTGACCAGCTGCGACTGCCAGGCCTGCTGGGCGGCCGGCTCGAGGCAGCGGAAGCGGACGACGAGCAGGTACATGTGCAGCATGGTGACCTGGGCCCAGGTGCTGAAAGTCGGGAGGAGGTCGAGGTCTGCGGGGAAGCAAGTTGGTTAGTCTGCAAGTCTTGTGCCGGGGAGAAAGAGAGCCATACCGTTATGCCACGTCCCGGCTTTACTTGTGCCAATTTCCTCGCCATCCTCGGTGGTTTTTAGTGTTCCCGCCTTGCGGTCTGCGGCCTCAATGATGTAGTCGGCCTGGGCCGCGCAGGCCTTGTATAGCGCCTCAGTCGCCCCGTAGATGAAGTAGTTGCTATTCCCCGCCGACAAGCTTTCCCGGACGCGGTTGAACAGCATTTCCTTCAAGTTGAACTTCTGTTGGGGTAATGTCGTGTGGAAAGCTCGCCGTGTCGTTCGGCTGGGTGTGTTGGGTATTGTTGCGAACGGGAGGGTGGGGGCAGAGGAAGTCGTTGAGAGGGCACATCGTGATGATGCTGGTAATGGGGTGGCGTCGAGGAAGTTCTGGCGGGAGGGCACTGTTATCCTCTTGGGGAGCCGGCCGAGGCCCGCGCTGCAACCGCGGCAAGCCATTGTATCTGGAGTTGTAGGGAGGGGCGTACAAAGTTCGAAGCTTGTCGCGATTTGGATTCGGCCTTCGACCCAAAAAATGTTGGTTTGGTTGTTCGATAGGGGTTAGGGTTGCGCATGCCTCCGGTAGCATCACCACCACCACCACCCATCCTAACGGACGACGCAAATGAATATGTGAAGATGGTATTGGCTTACAAGTTTTCACTGTTCAATTGAGACTTGAAAGCATGTTGGCTTGGATATTCCGATTCCATCCTACCCCCATTTTGTGGTGGCCACCCATGGCATCCCATTCTCCATCCCTTGTTGTATACAATATACTTACACTAACCACTAACTTACATGAACGCATGTGCCGTGTCTAGTCCAGTTCAGAAAAAACGAGCGAGGCATTAGTGCCCCCAAAGCCAAAGCTGTTGGAAACTGCCACCTTGACCTCCTTCTGTTGCGCCTCGTGGGGCACAAAGTTGAACTGAGCGCCGACATCCGGCTTGGATAAGTTTAGGGTCGGGGGGACGATGTTCTAGTAGTTCTTAGTTAACACTTCCGCAAGGCCCAGGAATCCGGCTACACTCACCTCGGCTATGGCGAGGATTGAAAAGACGGCTTCGATGGCGCCGGCTGCGCCTAGCAAATGGCCGATGGCCCCCTTTGTGCTGCTCGTCGTGATCTTGCTCTCATCCTCAACGCCCTCCTCGCCCATCATCAGCGTCCGGATGGCCATCGCCTCAGCAGTATCGCCGACCAGCGTGCCGGTGGCATGGGCGTTGATGTAATCCACCTGCCCAGGTTTGACCCCGGCGTTTTTCAGCGCTTTCTTCATGGCCGACAGCGCCCCCGACCCATCTTCTCTCGGGGCCGTCATGTGGTATGCATCGCCGCTGCACCCATACCCCTTCAACTCTGCCAGAATCCTGGCACCTCTCCTCTTCGCATGCTCCAGCTCTTCGAGCACCACCACAGCGGCCCCCTCAGCCACCACAAACCCGGTGCGGTCTGCATCAAACGGCCGACAGCTTGCGGGCGGATCGTGGTTAAACGCGGTAGACAACGACCTCGAGCGCCCAAAGCCGGCAAACGTAAGCGGGTGAATGCACGACTCGGCGCCGCCGGCGACCATGACGTCCGCATCGCCAAAGGCAATAAACCGCGCCGCATCCCCAATCGAGTGGGCACCCGTGGTACACGCCGTAGTGGCGGCATGATTCGGCCCACGCAGGCCATAGCGCATGGCAATATGGCCCGCGGCGAGGTTGATCAAGATCTTGGGCACAAACAGCGGCGAGACCTTCTTGTAGCCCTAATCCACCCAGGTCGGGGGACGCACCAGCCCACCAGTCTCAGCAAAAAAGTCCCTACAACAACACACCTTCACATGTCTCACCCCCACAGAGGAAGAAAAGGAAGAGGCAAAGGAAAAGAAGAATAAAGAGGCCAGCCTACCCCTCGGTCAAAAGCGACACTAGTCGCATAAAAGTCGTCCAGGTTCCCGATGCCGCTGCCCAGACACACGCCCGTCATCTCGCGGTCGGCGTCGCAGTCGGGCCGCCAGCCGGCGTCGCGCAGGGCCATCTCGGCGGCGGCGGCGGCGTACTGCGCGAAGGTGGACATGCGGCGCTGGTCTGCGCCATCGAGCCAGTCCGCGGCGCGCCAGAGGCCGTCGTGGTCGTCGCCACCGCTACCCCATACCGCTTCCGCCTTAGAGAGGGTTGGAGTTGGGTCGGTAGGCACGGGCACGATGCCGGCGACGGTGCTGGTGAGGCTGCGCCACTGGGCCTGTTCGGCGGCGTCTCGGCCGCGGTCGGCGACGCTGACGATCCCGGACTCGGAGGCTAGTAGCCGCTGCCAGGTGCGCCGCACCCCCACGCCAAGGGGTGTGATGGCGCCGAGGCCGGTCACGACGACGCGCCGCATGCTGCTGGGGGCATTTCTTGGGGGGGTGGTGTTTGGTTGAAGTGGGGTGTGGCGTTGGGAGAAGTCGAGATAATCTGCCCTTGTTGTGTTGAGCCGAGAAACTGTGATAGCTAAATAGAAGAGAAACTGAAACTGGAAGGTGAAATCGATGATGGATCTCAAAATCACAAAGCTCCTTGCAGCTTTCCCTCGATCTTGGGCACTTAACTTTATTGAGCTTAGCGGCTGCGGGAGCTGCCCAACCGTGCCAACCCCTGTCCGAAACAGAGCTGGTAAAACAGAGCTGACCCCTGTGGGAGCTGATGGCTTGCTTTGTCCGGGGGGCCACTTGGCCGGAAACCGATCTGAATAAGACAACAACAAGCAAATATACGATGACAACTTAAGATACACCAAATAGTTATTTTTCTCGGCAAACTCCCGGATCATCTGAATTGACGGGCTCGGATTTACAATCCCGCCAATTCGGACTAAAAGAGGCATCTGGGATCAACCTTTGGTCTGTCTGGGTCTCACTTTCGGGAGGGGTTACCTTCAGTCCACACTTCAACTCACTTGAGATCATCTTGATTTCATTTTGTTGAGTCGTCGTCCACCAAGCATTAGGTAGTGAGTTTCTGGCGGGTTTGTGGCCAGGACGTCTTCAGTGTCTCCCCTCGAGTGCGGCAACCCAATTCAGCCCAGCGTCTAATCCAACATCGAAACAACATACGTCAAGCTCAAAATGCACCAAACCCGCATTATATGAGATTCCCAACTTCAATCTCATGTTGATACTCGGATAACCTTCCCATACCCGACCATGGCCCCCAAACCCTCAGGCTCAACATCCTCGGATGCGCCTCGTCGACCTCTCCCATCCTCATCAACCCCCCGAGACGAAAGCTCCAAGCCCTCGTCCACATCCCGAACCCCAGGACTGGAATCCCACAGCGCAGGGCCCTCCCGCCCCCAGCCCGGACCTCAACCCCCCGCCCCCGAATCCCCCCTCAGCCACCTCAAAGCCCGCCTCGCCCGCCTCCGCCCCGGCCAATCGGCCGACCACTCCGACCCCGACTCCGAAGACGAGCTTCTGCTCGACCCCAACCTCCCCGCCGACTACTCCCAACGCCACCAACCCCTCCCGCGCCACTCCCTCTCCACCACCGACCACCACCACCACGACGCCATCCCCCTCACCAAACTCCCCTCCATCGACACCGACATCGACTCCGACTCGGACCGCGCCCCCCTCGTAGCCGGCCACGACGCCACCTCCTCCGGTTCAGAGGAAGAGGATGATGATGAGGAGATCGAGGACTCGCCCTACCCGGAGGTGCGCGCCGCCGTCCACCCCTACGACGACCACTCGCTGCCGTGCAATACGGTGCGTGCTTGGGCCATTGGGCTGAGCTTGATCTTTCTGGGGGCGAGTATGAATACGCTGTTTTCGCTGAGGTCGCCGAATATTAGTTTGGGGGCGTTGATTGCGCAGGTTATTGCTTGGTGAGTTCTTTCGTCATTTTCTCTGGTTTTCTTTTTTTTCTTTTTTTTGGGTGGGGGGGGGGGGGGGGGGGGGGGGGGGGGTGGAGAGCGGTTTCGTCTGTGGTTTGTTGTGGTTTGTGCTTGGCTCTACTGGGAGCCATTATAGGGAGGTATTGTTAGGCTAACTTCTTGACTCCAGGCCTTTGGGAAGGGGATGGGCAAGGTTTGTTCCCGACAAGGAGGTAACCCTGCCAATGTTGTGGTTTGGAAAGGGGGTGAGAAGGGGGGTCGGGGTGAAGAAAGTACGACTAAAGCTGAACCCCGGGCCCTTCAACGTCAAGGAGCATGCCATAATCGTCGTCATGGCGAGCGTCTCCTTCTCCGTGGCGTACGCGACCGATATCATCCTCGCCCAGAAGGTGTTTTATAAGCAGGACTTCGGCCTTCTGTGGCAGCTGCTTCTGGTCGTGTCGACGCAGAGTTTGGGCTACGGCATTGCCGGCATGATGAGGCGGTTTTTGGGTGAGTTGGATCCTTGACTTACCACTCGCCCAGTAGAAGTACTAACGACATAGTGTATCCCGCCGCCATGATCTGGCCTGGCAATTTGGTGTCAGTGACCCTCATGAACGCCATGTATGAGAGCAGCGAGGACCGGGACCCGACTATCATTGGCGGATCAATGCCGCGGTACAGGTGGTTCGGCCTGATCACCGTCGGCGCCTTTGTCTACTACTTCATCCCGGGATTCCTAGCCCAATTCCTGAGCTCGTTCGCCTTCATGACTTGGATGGCGCCCAATAGCCCGGTTATCAATCAGCTCTTCGGTTCCAACACCGGTTTGTCACTGTTGCCGATTACTTTTGACTGGACCCAGATTTCGGGCTTTGTTGGCTCACCCTTGATCCCACCATGGTAAGCGCAAACCGAATTTAGCAAGTATGGGCCGAGGGGTTAACAAACACTACAGGCACGCCATTGCCAACACAATGGTCGGCGTGGTCTTCTTCTTCGTCCTCCTCGCGTCTGCTCTCCATTACAGTGGCACCTGGTACTCCCAGTACCTGCCCATGAGCGACTCCAACACGTATGACAACACGGGGAAGCAGTATGATGTGTCTCGTATTCTCTCCGCCGACTACACCCTAGATGTCGAGGCATACAACAACTACTCGCCCCTCTTTCTAAGGTAAGCCCCTATTTTGTCCCTCCAAGACCCCGCTGACAAACCAGCACGACATTCGCCATCTCTTACGGCCTTTCCTTTGCCGCCATCGCCTCTCTGGTCGTGTACACCTACTTGCACCACGGCAAGACCATCTGGCGCCAGTATAAGAGCAGCACAACGGAGAAGCCCGATATCCACATGAAGTTGATGAGGCGATACAAGGAAGCACCAACTTGGTGGTACATGTCGCTTTTCGCTGTGGTGGGCTACATCCTTCCAATCCTGTAATATCCCGTGGTCGCTCACACATGCGCTAGATGCTCCTCATAGGATTCGTGACCGTGCTCGCCTGGCCAACCAACATGACTTGGTGGGCCTTCTTGCTGGCCGTGTTCATCTCCTTCGTCTTCTCCCTCCCGATCGGCATCATCCAGGCGGTTACCAACAACCAGATTGGCCTGAACGTGCTCACGGAGTTCATTTATGGGTACATCCAGCCGGGCCGACCGCTGGCGCTCATGATGTAACCTTCTCTTCCTGTGGTACTCTAGAAGCGCTGATCTGACGCATTTAGCTTCAAAACTTTTGGTTACATCACCATGTCACAAGCCCTGACGTTTGTCTCGGACCTCAAGTTCGGGCACTACATGAAGATCCCGCCGCGCACCATGTTCATGGCTCAGGTCGTCGCCACCACCTTCTCCTGTTTTGTGCAGGTCGTCGTTCTCAACTACGCGCTCAAGAACATCCCCGGCGTGTGCGAGCCCACTCAGCCGGACCACTTTACGTGCCCGGGCGGCCGTGTTTTCTTTTCCGGTAATACTCCTTTTCATACACCCCTCCCCCGCCTCCCCCTGTTGTCCCTGGCCTAACTAAAACGTACCCGTGCCCAGCCTCGGTGATATGGGGCCTCATCGGCCCGGCCCGCATCTTCTCTCCGGGCCAGATCTACTCTTCCCTGTTCCTCTTCTTCATCCTCGGCGCCGTGACCCCCCTCGTAATCTACCTCCTGGCTAAGCGCCGGCCCAAGTCCTTCCTACGTTACCTCATGGCCCCCGTCATCTTTGGGGGCGCCGGTGCCATCCCGCCCGCCACCCCGCTCAACTACCTGTCCTGGGGCATCGTCGGTTTCGTGTTCCAGTTCCTCATCAAGAAGCGCCACTTTGCCTGGTGGAGCCGCCTCAACTTCCTGACCAGCTCGGGTCTGGATCTGGGCCTGGCTCTGAGCACCCTGGTGATCTTCTTTGCATTCACGCTTAGGGAGGTGGAGCCGCCGCAGTGGTGGGGAAATGAGGTGGTCAAGAGCACTATGGATTATAGGGGCGATGCGGTCCAGGTGGTGCTGGGGCCTGGGGAGACCTTTGGGCCGGCTTCATGGGCGTAGCAGGGATAGCTGGACGGGTATAAGAATAGGGACAGATATGAGAAGTCCGTAGCCGGGTTGGCGATGGTACGGTCAAGAGGTTCCCCTCTTACCACCGTACCAACAACCCGTTCGCCTATACCTACTACGAGTACCACACCAATCTCTGTAGAGGAGGGCAGCAATAACCCGATGCCGTCCACCAAAGCACCACACATCCGCACGTATGCACGCACTCACGCATAGGCCGACGTCTAAACCGTCCTTCTCGCCTACGCTGTGCTACACTACCACCGGCAACCGGGATGCAACCCACATCATCCAGGTCCTGAGCCGACGGCGCAATGATGTTGTGGGTGGGTGTTCATGCACACCACCACCTCTGCCGTCACATTCGTGTGACTCGATCCCATTTCCGAGACAGATCCCATCAAATCTTGACCACACCCATCTTCATGACCCCCTAAGAGTATGTCCCGCACACACACACACACATACCACACCGAGTTACAACACACACCACCACACCACACCGGCCCAACCATAGGGCGCGATCGCCGTCTCACCGAGCCCGGAAAGCAGTGAAACAGACACAAAAAAAAAAAAAAAGGAGGACGAACCCCGTCTCATCTCCGTGATTGGCCGTACCCAGTGAAACACACCTCCGAGGAGAGAGGAGAGAAAGAACAAGACCGGGGCTGTTGTCCATCCACACACATACACGTCGGGCAAAATACACACATAGGAGGTGGGCAAAAATGGGCGGGACAGGGATGTCATCAGCTGTTATCTCACCGAAAGTACCCCCCTCTCCGCCCCCCACCGACTGCCGCTCACCTCCCGAAGACGGACTCTTCTTCCTCTCCGGGGCACCGATCGCCTTGTATTCCACCCAACTAGTCGACCCTCCGAGCCCGGCCGGCCTCGCGTTATACAGATGTGCACGCGGTCAGGGCAAGTCAGTCAGTCAATCTCCTGCTTGGTACGAAGTAGTGATCATGGATACGCCGGGTTTGTATTGCTATCCCGGTAAAAAAAAAAATTAAAAAATTAAGACAACGCAGCGAAGTCAAAGCTCAAGTCCGTCAGTCGACTAGTTTTGTTAGTTAGTCAGGTCCGCCACATGACTTTTTCTTTTTTTCTTTCTGCCCCTCCCCCTTGCGTGCCTCCTGTCCCATGTGACCAACCCCGACTGCCAACCGGCCCAAGCCTAGCCCAGCCTAGCCTCACCCCAAACCCTCTGCAAGCGAGCGATCGCGCCGTTGCAGGCTCAGCTTGCGCCAAAGGCACAAACCTGCCGAATCGGGAAACCTGCTAAAAACCCATCACATTCCCGCGTGCTTTTGTCGATTGCCGAGCCCACGCCTCACACGCACACACTCACGCCATGCACACACCAACGCCCCTGCTCGGGTCGATGCTGACCGCCAGATTTCGTAGCCCAGTTTCACTCCTTTCTGGAACAAGTGGGGAAAGTGTTTGACGCCAAGCGGGGGGGGGGGTGCCCGGCCTATCAGATGCCCGTCCGGGGGACTCGGAGCCTGCCGGCGCCCTCGCTTACACCGGCTAAGCCGGAGGTTCGTCCGATCAAAAACGGATTCGACCCGGCTGACTGGGACCGGCTTCGCACACAGTCGCAGCCCACAGGGTCGGGAGGAAAAAGAATGAGCGGTATGCGCTGACTGATGGATTGGTCGTTTTTTTTTCTCCTCACTTATCTCCGGGTTCGGGGCGTCGTTTGGTGGCTTGCAGGGTTCCTGCCTTCGTCGATGCAGGCCGGATTTCGAGCCAATGAGTAGGCGAGTCATTGTCGGGTACATGAGCCTTTGCCGTCCCTCTTTTATGAGAAAAGATAAGGCCCTCCGAGTGTCGCCGCCCGTTGTGAGGAAGCTCTTCTTCATCCTCCGTATTTCGCCCAGGGAGTTCCCATCCCACCGTCCCGGGAAACTGGGCCCCTAGTTCAGCCCCCTCACGCAACGCCGCCAGAACAACCGGCATGAACTAGGGATCCACAAGACCGCCCTGCCGGATTCTTCCACTCTTCTAGAAAATGATCGGCCAGTAAGCGGCGCGCCACGACTGCAGATTACCCACGAGATGCTGCAGGCGGTCAGCGGGTGCTAACGTCGCGCTAACCAGGGGTTCTTACATCCATCCTTCCCTCTATTTCTCTGATGCATTGCCTGCCCGGATTCGTCGACTGGATCCTCGGACAGGGTTGCGACTCGCTGCTCATGGATTAAAGAAAACTCTGGATCGTACCATCAACTGTGCTCTTGGACTTCTTCGTGCCCCGGAGAATGCGCCGAGATACACTCATTCGCCGCCGAGACCAGGGTGTTGTTTGATGCCACGAGGCAAGGGCTGCCAGTCTGACTAACCGCATAAATCGTTTCTAGACGGCGGCTGTCCGTTGTTCGGGCGGAACCAACGGAGTTGTGCATGACTTTGTGTGTCCGGCTGGTGGCTTGCAACGCTTGAAGAAGTTAACAGAGAATGAGCGACGGTCGTCATTATAACAAATGACAAGGGGTCGTTGATGAATTGCTGGTTTTGTCGAATCCAAGCTGCACAGGGCTCGATCGGCTTTTCGGTATTCGTATCAGCGGACGTGTTTGGCTGCCCAGAGAACTCCCACGTCTTTTGTCCGGGATCACCCATCTTCGTTTGCGTTACCACCCCATGCGGTGTGACCCCTTTGTGACCTCCCTGTAACCACCCTTGTTGCCGACTCTTGTATGGAAGGACAAGTACAAGTATCGAGTACTTGACGCTGTCGCCGTTCCCACTCGGACTCCGATTTCTGTCTGCAACATCCGCTGCATCGCAATCCCTAAGAACGAACCCAAAGCCCCCAATTCCGTCCTCACTCCACCATCTCTCTCAACATGGGCCAGATGATACCCGACCTCACACCGGGAGTGTCTAGGGTGCTCCATACCAACGGCGTGCCGAAGAAGCCGCAGTATGACACCACCTTCACGGACAGGGTCATATCTGCCACTGGCCCGAATGCCAATGGGCGCTTGGTTGAAGTAATGCCCAGCTTGGTGCGCCACCTCCATGCGTTCGCACGTGAGGTCAACTTGACGGTTGCGGAGTGGATAGCTGCCGTCGACTTTGTAAGCCAATGTCCGCCACCCCTGCGACTCTGTAGCATGTAGGCTGACGTGATGTTCGATTGACGTAGATTAACGAATGCGGCAAGATGTCCGATGACCGGCGGAACGAAACCCAGCTGTTGTGCGATATCGTGGGACTGGAAAGTTTGGTTGACGAGATCACGTCCAAGATGCTGGCGACTTCCACCACCGAGACCCCATCCGCCATCCTCGGTCCATTCTACCGGCACGATGCACCTTTGCTGCCGAACGGGAGCTCGATTGTCCAGAACCTCACCCCTTCAGTTCCATGGTATGAGCAAGCAGTTGCTGACTCTGCCTTTGTTTCGGGCCGCGTCTTGACGAGCTCGGGCACGCCGATCAAGGGGGCGATCGTGGACGTATGGCATGCGGCGCCGAACGGGTTGTATGAGCAGCAAGACGAGTCGCAACCAGATATGAACTTTCGAGGTCGTTTCGAGACAGACGCGGCGGGTTGCTATGCCTTTTATGCACTGCGGCCGGTCCCATATCCGATCCCTGACGACGGGCCGGCGGGGAAACTGTTGGGCTTGCTGGACCGGCATCCTTATAGGCCGGGCCATATCCACTTTATGGTGTCTGCTCCCGAGTTCCGACCCTTGACGACGCAGTTGTATGACGACCGAGATGAATATATTACCAACGATGCCGTGTTTTCCGTCAAGGACGAGCTGGTTGTCAAATTCACACCGCGCAAGGGGGACCCTAATGCGCGGTGGTCACTCAAGTATGACTTTGTGCTTGGTCGGGAATGATTTTAGTTGCAGGGGGGGTATCAGGTGCATTTGCTGTATTGTTATTTTAGAGAAAATTGACCGTTATCACTTTGTTTCCCATCGACTGCACTCTGTGGGTTGTCTGCGTCGGGTACGGTCGCTGCCGTTTCGAAAGCCCACCCAGAGCCCATCAAATCTCTTGAAACTGTTGTTTGGGCCAAACAAAGGCCTCCGTTCCTGCCGCGAAATGGGTGCTCCTAAAAGCTAGGTTTATCTTCGGATGTGACCCTGTATATCAGCTAAGACCTGTATGGACGGAGAAGCTTATATTGTCCTTGCATGGGACTTTAAGGAGTCAAATACGTACCGTACGGTTCTGTTGGCGCACCAATGACTGGTGGCGGGAACTGCAAAGCAATATTGTTGATATTCGGGGCCACCGAGGAGACGGGTGGGAGGTGGTTGATAAAACTGTTCCATAAACCGTCAAATTCGAACTCGATGTTTCCGCTTCCGCTAAGTGGTTCCGAGCTCGCAATGGACGAGTGGGCCGAAACACTCGGCCGACCGCCGACAAGTGTGGCGGGGGGCATGAGCGGTGGGCTCATGCCGTTCACCCTAGCATCAAGTGCCACGCCGGGCGCCTGCGTGGACAATATGCCTAGCAATGGCATTTTTGGTATCGATGGCGGAGTCAACAATCCCGGATCCGATCCGTTGGCCGACTGAGAAGTGTTTCGCCTTTGCATGTTCGTGCTGATTGTAAGTCCCGGATGTGCGTGGCCGGAAGCCGGCCCATGGTGCGGGGCTTGGCTGTAGAGACAACTGAAGTCGTCCGATAGGTTCGGCGCCGCATAAGCGTGGTCCTTGGTCCATTTGTTGACCACTCGTGAAAACCTCGTGATGATATCAAGTACCCGCTGCGCCTGTGGGTCGATTTCGGCACAATATGCCATGATCTCTATGGCATCGTTCATAGTATCGTTGTATTCGTCGGTGTAATACAACGACGAGAACTGATTCATGAGAATGACCAGGCTTGCTGCGAAGATAAAGTATCTGGTGTGAAGTCAGCTTGGGCCCGACCAACAACCGCGGGTCATGCATCTTAGGCGGCGTAATACGATCGGGACTGACATGATAAAAGGGTTCCTGCGTGGGAGGTAGCCATCTTCCCATGCGCAGCGAGCTCGCTCAATTGTCCGGTAAGAAGCGACCACACAAGCCTCTGAAAACCTTGCCATCGATGACTCGCGAAGTTGAGGCGATTTCTTGATGCCCGACCGTTCCTCCACAAGCATCCAATTATGCATAACGAACAACTGCCGGGTAAGGAGTATGAGCGAATGTAACGATAGGAGGCTGACGTGAAGGGAAGCCACTCCATGTGCCGGGTTTGGGGGCCCTCCGCCAGACTGTCGCCTGTATGGTTGTGACCGGGAGGCTTGCTCCCAATTCTTGGACATATCGACTATTTCCTGAACCTTGGTGGTTGAGATCTTTCTTCGCGAGAAGACCTTGAGCGTTACGCCGATGACATGAGACGTTTCGACACAAGCATCCAGGCTGCTCGCATGAACGTGGTCAATCCCCGGCCCACCAATAGCGAGAGCATCAGCCGCATCGTTGCGCGGCAAGATATTGCACGAACAGTCATCCTCGGAGATGGCAGTCGGCCTTCCCAATGTAGCGGCTAAGAAGCGGTCGAGAATAAATAAGGTTTTCCACAGATTCCTCCTGGCTCTCATCTCGTTTGGCGTGAAGATGACGTCCCGCATCGTCTCCTCTCGATGCAGGCCGAGGGCGAACGCAGAACGGACAGCCATTCCTGGTTTGACTAGTAAATATCACGGCGATGGTAAAGGGCGGCTTAAGGGAACCTACCTAGGTATGCATAAGCCCTGTTCCTCTTGGAGACTATGAGCATGTAGATGGTCATCAACGACAATGATTGGATGGACCAGAAATCGGCATCCTCGAAGCCAGCCCCGGGGTCGCACATGGACCTGGCGCTCCGGAAGAAGAGCTCCGCCCTGTCTGGCTGTGCAGCGAGCTGTTTCTGCACAACCGCTTCCTCTCGACTACCCGGAGCTGGCGCAGCCAGCAATAGGCCAAGAGCCAGGACGAGGTAGAGGTTGCAGAGGAAGTCATTTCTCGCGGACGGAGGATCGTTGTAGCACTCCTCGACTGACCTAAGAAATGAAGCTCTGTCCAGGATTTCGATCAAACCGCAGGTCTAGCAACATCAGCAACCATTCTGTCTAACCATATGGGTAGACTAACGTTGGTGAAATACGACGCTATAAGGACGTCGGCAGTCTCCTTGTCCGGTAAGGGGCTAGGAAGCCGCACGTTGTCGGGGAAATCAATGATGCTCTCCAGTATGCGATGCCTCTTAGGATCATCGATGAAAGGTGAGCCCATATCCGACCCGGCTGTGTTCTCAACAACGATACGGATCAGCTGCAGTATGGAGAGCGTGGACGCGTCTCCGATGTAGACTGGATGGCAGGTTAGCAGGGGTCTTGGCAATGGCCCAACGAAACGGAGAGGACCTACGAAGACGTCCGGTTTGGTCCTGCAGCATCCGAGTCTCGGTGTAGATGTTGGTCTCCTCGGATAGCCCGTTCGCATTGTTACGGTTTGGCAACCTCTTGAAGTTGTGGAATGAACCTTGTCGAACATGATCCGGGGCGGGCATGGAGATCGGCAGCTGTGTTGTCATCCCCGACATGGACGAGTCCCCGGATTGCTGTTCGTTCTGCGTCTGCTCCCACGCTTGCATTGTGTCGTGGGTTTGAGGGGATGATTCCTCTGATGCCTCGAGCACAGAGGGTATGGAAGGCGGAGACGTGTCAAGGTGGCGCCGCTTAGTTGGTGACGCAGCAGTGTCCGCAGCATGGTCGGAAGCGTTATTTGGTGTGTAGCAGCACGTCAACTTCCTCCTGAGACAGGTTTGGCAGGGTTTCAAGCCATTGCACTAGTCGGGAATTGTCAGCGAGAAATGCAAGTCATGAGAACTCGGACAGAGTGAGACTGCGATGGTCACTCAAAGGGGGGAGGGGAAGACTCCAAAGACGGGAGGACTCGAGATAGAGATCTCGTCGAGGAGGGAGTCAGTCCGAGACGGAGGTGACCACCCAACGTGTTAGGGCCCAACGCCGATGCCATCCAAGGACCTGGACCATACGCTCGCGGACGATGCCTGTTCGGGGTCGGAGGGCCAGTAGATATCGCACACTTGTGCTACTAAATCGGGACTCCCGTCTCCCCTTGCTGCTTTGTGCTTCGTAGCAAGTGGGCGAGCACGGCGCCGCCGACTGGGCATGCCTGCTTTGCTGAGGCAAGCATTTCCCCTTGAGCATCAAGCAACATGGTTGTGGTGTATCCCCACGGAGGGAGAGGAAGGTAGATGAAGGGAAAGACCAAGGTTTGGCAGCGAAGAAGTGAGACATCTGCCAGGATGGGGGTACGGCTGGAGCCGAGCCAGCCACTGACAGGTCCTTGAGACGGGACAAGGTTGGGCTTCTTGGGGTTCGTCGTTGACACCGTGCTTTCCCATATCCGCACGGGGGAGAAGGTGAGGGGGGTAGGGAGGGGAGACGGGGAAAATAACCAAAACAAAAAAAAAAGGGTTCCCACCTTTTGCTTCCGGCGTTTGCACGAGTCGCAAGCCTGGGCAGTGCGCTGACGCTTGTCGTCGGGAACCTTGGGGCGCGTCATGGTGGAGAAGCGCAGGTGAAGTTGATGGTGTGGGATGCGTGGGGAGACGCGCGCTCAGGCGCCCCGCCATCGGATAGCAGACTCTCCCGCCTGCTGGGTCTTGATGGCGGCGTGAAGATGGCAGCCGCAAGTGCAACGGTGCGGGTAGCTGGAAAAGAGGATGGAAAGCCGGCGAGCGGGCTTAGCTAGTGCGATCGGAAGCAGCGGGCGCGCGGGGATCTGACGGAGCGGATGATGCACACGAGACACATCGGCAGCAGGGCCGGCAGTAAGAGAATCGGGCTGTCGGATGGAGGTAGGCACGCTATCTAAGGTAGGGAGCTATGTTGTCGGGGTCGGCAGGGGCCTTGCTGGGTCTGCGGGTTTGCTTTCTGGATCGGTCCAGTTTAGTGCCCGCAGCGGGAGAGCGCTTGGTGGCACGAACCGCTGTGCCGCAGGCTGATCCGGGGTTCTCTAGTACGGAGTGGGTAGTGGGTGGGAGATCTGGTCTCGCGGCGATGATGACAGCGTCATTGAACGAGAATATCGATATCGCCAGAGCCCTGCACCACGCGAGGGGAGATATACTAGAGCTGCGACCACAGAGGGGAGCAAAGAAGAGGGAAAAAACCGAACCGCAGGACCAGGTTTGGGGCGGGAACACGGCCTTAGACGCACACCACCAAGCTAGATGGTGCGAGACTGGCCTCTAATAGGAACCCCTGCCGTCTGTCTGCGGGTTGACGACTTTGGATAATCCTGGGCCGTGCGGTCGCTTGCTTTTGCGCCCAAACCTACCCAAGATCTGCTCGACGCATGCTAACCGGTGACTGGCATGCCTCAGGGAGGCGGCATCAAGCCCCGGTGCTGGTGGCACGTGAATCCAGGTATCTGGATAACGGGCTGCCAGCTCGTCGCAGACGCATGAAACAGGCATCAAGAGCAGGTGCGGGGAATTGAGGCCAAACGGGGGGCCGCTAGGAGGCGGGGAGGGGCGGCCATGACAACAACAACCCCAAACAACCTTGGAAGCCTCACACGGGATGGAGGACGGCGATAGGTAGGGCTCGGCCCAGCACACGAACGGGGTGCCGAGACTGGAGCCGTGATTGACAGCGTCATGAACTTCGGTCGCGTTCACATTGGGCCATCAGGCAGTGGGATGGCCTCGTGGCGCGCGTTTTGGTGTTACCGTGCTGTCAAACATCCAGAAGACCTAGCGCGGCGAGTCATCGAACCATCGAGCCATCGAGCCATCGGGCCATCGCGAGGCACCTAAGAAGGGCACGCCTCCTCCCGCGGGAATTCGGGCAGGTCCAGTCGAGGGGGTGGGAGCACGAAGGAGGCGAGGCCGGTTTCCATCTCATCAAGCAGATGCGAGCCCCACGCAGTAAGCCTGGGCATGGAGCGTTGTGTGACAACGAAGAGGGGCGCGCCGGGTCATCTAGAGTTGGGGCGTCAGTGCGACCTAGGCGGGCTGGCTGGTTGCCCGTTCGATGGAGACTCTTGGTTTTCGAGTCGTGGCCTGCGAGCGAATGCAAAGTTGTGGCAATGAAAATGAAAATATGGCACAATGGATTCGGAGGGAAATTACTCGAGTGCTTTGGCCGTTCAGGGAGTTGCCCAGATAGATGTACATACCCGACGCTCGTTCAGGTGCTGTATGTACATGCCTACCAAGTGGAAATGTCGGCTGGTGGCTGCTTTGGTCCTTTCCCCCGACCTACCTACCCGACACTAGCACCTTGAATCCATTTTGTTGTGGGCGCTGAAAATCAAAATGGTGCCCTATGCATATCGCCCAAGGGAAGGTGAGACTGGCACGACTGGGTTCTTTCACAGCGAGGAAGGAACGTTAGGCACCAACGGACCCATCGGATAATGCACCTAGCACCTTCATTCTTCAGCGGAGATGCGTTGCCCATCGTGCCCCACTAGCACCTCAGCGCTCAGGCTGCGGGTGGAGCCGAGAGCTACCCTGTCGACGGGAGCTTGGCTTCGCATCCGCGATCTGCTTAGAGGATCCGGGGAACCTTCCATCTTCAACTACAACCCGTAAGATGCGACCTGCAATCTGCGACATGAATGCTCCCCCACGACTGTAGGAACGAGGACGATTCCGATTCCGAAAACAACGCCTTGCTTTTTTTCGATGGTCTCGAATCTAGGCGACCCCCGCTAGGACATAATCGTCTCGGAGTAAAGACCGATTGAACGACCTCAAATTTGCCGATTCTGGTGGGCACTGCACTGGCCAAGCCTTCCTTGCCGTCGGTGGACCGTGGGCTACGACGCTCACCAACCAACAGCCCAACGCAACGCCGAATGTTCCCTAAGACGGGCGGAGATCGGGCGAGAAGTCCCAGGTTTTACTATGACCCGGATGATGATTATTGCAAGTGCGCAGCGCGCACCAACAACCGACAAGGTAGCCCGGTCGGGACCTAGGCTAGGTCCTCGGCTCCATGCACTCAGGGACCGTTCAACCACTCCCACCCCATCTCATCCCGATCTCTAGGTGATCTACGGATACCTGCAATGTCATCACCCATCATCACACACATTCCTGGTTGCCGCCATCCCAGGGCCTAGGGTGGTTGCCTCGGCTGTTGCTTGTCGATGGCGTTCGCGGGGCGCATCAAATCCGCCAGGATGCCTCCCCACGTTTCCCCCAGTTGGGCGGCTGCAGCCTCCCCCAGATTCAGGGATACCTGTCCTCGAATGGCTGCCGTTTGGTGCCACAGTAATTCTGTACTGTATGTACTACCGACACAGTACAGCAGAGCCAACCGACTTCAGATACAAGACGCAATAGCCCCACAGATTCCGCCTGTCACCAACGCCTTGCCTGCCTTGTCCGTGTCTGGGGTACAGGTCCAGCCCCCACCCTTCGCCATCCCAGCATCCCAGCCGTGCTACCCGTTTCCCCAATATTTCACGGTTAACAAGCTCAGCTCTCAGTTTCTCGAGCGGACAGTCTTATGTCTCAAACTGAATCGATGTCACAGCGTCGGATCTCGTCGGCCGCGTGATCACGCTTCGGGTCTCACGGCGACATTTCTGGCAGGTGGCGGGACTTCTGTAACCGGAGATTCTGCCAGGTCCCGACGAGGACGCCGGGCCGAGCCATACTCCCCATCGCTCCAAGGTGGTGGCGCGCGGCTTGGGAGCACGTGGTGCAGAGCTTGGGGATTCGCCAATGTCTCTCTCCAGCCCCCGGGATCCGTCGGGCCCTAGCAAACGACGTAAATGTCGGAAGGGACGTGGAGAACGCGGGCTTACGGAAATCACAACCCCAATCAAGACCTTCGCCTCCCTTAGATCCGCTCCGTCTTGCCCACTGGGTCCCGCAGACGCGTGGGGAAACAAGGGCCGGCCGTGGTTATGGATCCGGCGATGGTTCCTCATCTCTTGTCTCTTGTCCCGGTCAACATGTGCCGGATATCACCTCAGTTCATCAGCGGTCCCCATCGTCGGTTCGAGGTGCGGGTCTCACCAGGCCCCTAGATAATGTACAAAGTACACCCATGACCAACACGGTGTGATCATCAAAGGTCCTGAGCTCTCGTTCTCGGATGGAACCTACTTATATTGGCAGCTCGCCCGCACTTCATAAGGGGGTGGGCTTTCCCAGAACTCAGAGCATGCTCGCGATTTTGAACACAATGGAGGCAACAGCTACCATGGCACCAACACCGCCTTCCATGGCCTGGGGCTGGAACGGCGACGTTGACAAAACCCCTTTCTCCGGCAACGATGCCGCGCAGGTGTCTCACCATAATATTCTTCTCTCCGTCTTTCGATATTGGCAGCGTCTCATGGCGTTCAAAAACGACCGCGAGCCGGCCGCAAACGGCACTCGACCTCTTACACGGCATTCCATAGCCGCCGGGACGCAAGCGGCTCTCCAGAAATTGTGTACGACCTCCTTCGACGAGCTTCCAGGGGCCATCTTGGCGTTCACTGAAACCGTCGACGTTACCTCGACACCGGAGAAGGGAGATGAGGTGTACTTTCCAACCCCTCTCCGGGAGCAGGAGGCCACCGCGGCGATCAAGGCACTCGAGGCCTGTGCCGCGGCTGCCATTGCCAAAATTCGATATGGCACCGAAACCAACAAGATCCAGGTGGATCCCGACAAGGTCTCCGCCTTCTTGATGTCGGCCTATCTTACCACATTGGATGGCATCGATAAGCCAGACCCTCGTATCAAGGGCAGGATCCCAGGTGAGTACCCTTCTCAAAACCAACACCCCATAGGGGGGAGGGGGGGGGACAACAGGGCTGACCCCCGATCAGACACGGACTTAAACCGGGCTCAATCCGTCCTCTACCGCCGAATGTCGGCCAACCTATACAGCACCAAGAACCCCAACGAGTACTTCCACATTCATGGCTCCCTCGATGCCGATGTAACCCTCCAAATGCTCGGCCTGCCCAAGGAGAATCCAGAAATGACCGACTACCACACCATCATCGACTACATTGAGTCTGCAGTCAAGAAGCACACGGCTGCCGAGCTCGACGCCCTCAACGTCGCCCATCGGCAAGCCGGCATTCAGGCCCTCACATGGACCCAATTTCAAGCCACCCCGCACGGCAAAGCCATGTTGGACCTCCCGCCGCTTACCATCCGCCCCAATCCCTCCGACACCCACACCACCCCGCCCGCTCCCTTCCCCCCACCCCTTACCCCATCCTCGAGCCCCCAATACGCCCTAGCCGGCATCAAAGTCGTCGAGCTCTGCCGCATCATCGCCGGCCCAACAATCGGCCGGTCGCTCGCGGCCCACGGCGCCCAAGTCCTCAAAGTCACCTCCCCACACCTCCCAGACGTCCCATTCTTCCAACTCGACGTCAACACGGGCAAGCACACCATCCACCTGGACCTGCGCCGGTCCTGCCCGCGCGATCGCGCCGCCTTCGCCGATCTCCTCGCGGACGCGGACGTGCTCATCGACGGCTACCGTCCCGGCGCGCTGGCGCGCCTCGGGTATGGGCCCGACTTCCTCGGCGAGCTCGCACGCTCCCGCGGGAAAGGCTTCGTCTACGTAGCCGAGGACTGCTTCGGCGGCGCCGACCTCCCGGCCTCCGCCGGCGCCGAGTGGGCCACACGGCCCGGGTGGCAGCAGATCGCCGACTGCGTAACGGGCGTCGCCTGGGCGCAGGGCCGGTTCATGGGCCTCGACGAGCCCGTCGTCCCGCCCTTCCCCATGTCGGACTACGGCACGGGCGCGCTGGGCTCCGCCGCCGCCCTGGCGGGCCTCTACCGCCGGGCCACCGAGGGCGGCTCCTGGATCTGCCGCACCAGCCTCGTACAGTACGACGTCTTCCTCATGGGCCTCGGCCTGCTGCCGGAAGCGGAGCAGGACCGGCTGCGCCGCGCCCACGACAACGACGCCGGCTTCTTTGGCCTGCGCCATAGCGACTCGGTCGACGAGGTCGGCAAGCGCGCGCTGGCCAGCATGCGGAAGGTGGTGCCGCGGCTGTTTGCGGAGGGCGGACGCGAGGGCGCTGAAGGGCTGATGCAGGAGGCGTGGAGCGAGGCGTTTCGCGGCGTGGTGAGGTGGCCGAGGGAGGCCGTTGAGATCGAGGGCCTGCGGGTCGGGCATTTGCGGACCGCGAGGCCGAACGGGTGGGATAAGCAGGTTGGATGGGAGGGGTGGAGCGAGGAGATTGGCGAAGAGGTCGCTCGGGGTGCGGGGAAGGTGTAGCCGTGACGGCCACTACCTACCTCTGGGTACCTAGCGAGTTAGCTAGGTTTCCTTTTCCATTTTTATGTCGGGCATTTTGGTGGGGGAGGGCTGGAGCGTTTGCGTTCGCGTTTGCAACACGGGCAGGTCTGGTGAACCTACCTAGCGCCGAAAAGAGGCGGGCAGTCCGACCAAAGGGAGGTAGCTTTGATTTTGGTGAGCGCTGCATTAGTTTGGTATTTCCATTGGCAGGTCCCGTAGCACGCAGCCAGGATGATAATTACTCAAATTCATTATCTCGCACCATGCGAGCCCAAACAAACACACGCAGTGGACCCGTTTGGAGTAGAGAAAACCAAGAGATCTATGGCTGCTTGCTTGACTTGACTTGATTAACCTACACACACCACCACCCACCAACAACAAACACCGCCAGTCAGCGAATGCCGGGCCTTTCACAACACCAGCCTCGCCGGCTCGTTCTCCAACACAACCTTGACCCGCTCGAGGAACACCCGCGCTCTCCTCTCCTCTGCCTTGGGCACCTGCAGGCTGAAAAGGTTGGGCCCGGTCGACGACGGGCCGGGGAGCACGTTGGTGGTGGTCTTTTTGGCGGCCGGCTTGGGCTTCGCGGCGAGAATGTCGAGGATGTCGGCCTTCTTGGCGGGGGCGGCGCGCGGGGAGAGCGCAGACGCCGAGGCGAGGGTGCCGATCTGCGGGACGTACGAGCCCCGCGAGACCTTGCGGCCGCCCGACTTGTCCAGGCCCAGCACCTGGCTGAACAGCTCGTCGGCCGTCGGCTGGTAGTTGGCTGGCAGCGGGAGCTCGTCGTTGGCGACCTCGGTGGCACGCGCGATGAAGGTGGAGAGCGGGAGGAATACGCCCAGCGTCTTCTCTGTCTTCCTTTGGGCTTCGATGACGGCGGAGAGGGAGACGGGGAGTGTGACGACCGACTTGGCGGGGGCCGCGGGGGCTGGGGCGGCCTTCTTTGCGGGCTTCGCGGGGGCCTTGGCAACCTTGATGTTGCTCAGGTCGAGGTGCGATGCCTTGTCGAAGCGGGAGGAAACCTCGGCCGGGGTGTTTGCGTTGATCTTGCCCAAGAAGGCGAGGACATCACCCTTGAGAAGGCGGCCGTTGGGTCCGGTCGGGGTAATATCGCCGACGGCGGACTCGTCAAGGCCGTTCTCTTTAAGAAGGTGCTCCACCGATGGAAGCAGAGGATAGGTCCTCTTGGATGTCTTTTGTCCGGGCTTGGACGCCGCCTTTGGAGGTGCGGCCGACGGTGTGGATTTGGGCTCCGGAGTCGCCGGAGTTTGTGTCTTGGGCGCCTCGGCGGCCTTGGTTGCTTGTGGGTTCTCGTCGGCCGGGATTTCGAGTGTGCTAATGTCGTCACCCTCCTCGGCGATTACCGCTATCCGCGTGCCAACCTGCACACCCTTGCTCCCGTCGCCCTGCATGACCTTCATGAGGGTGCCGTCCTCTTGGGCTTCGACGTCCATTGTCGCCTTATCCGTCTCGATTTCGAGCAGAACGTCGCCGGCAGAGAACTTCTCGCCTTCCTTGATTTTCCATGCCGCAATGTTGCCTTCGGTCATTGTGGGCGACAGGGCGGGCATAGTGAAGTTCTGGGCGGCCAGGGCGGCGGGGGATGTCCGGTAGCCTGCGGCATAATAAGGTCAGCTTGGGTTTTTTCATAGTTTCCTCGCCATTGCCATCTCTCTTCCCTCCTCTTTCGCAGTGTTCACCACGTGTTCGCCGTGTTCGCTGTCTTCTTCCTTTCCTCTTTTTCTCTTTTTTTTTTCCCTCTCGCAACTAACCTCTGACCATAGCATCCTGCCGCACCTTTCTCGCCGCAAGCCGCGCCGACATGCGGCATGCCGCTGCAAAGGATGCCATGCTGGCGACTGTGAGTGGAACCCAATTGGGTTGAGTTGGGATGGTGGACCGATTTGCGTTTGATGGAAAGATGAATTGCGCTGTCAGTCTCGAACTTGGCGGGAAGGGGACCGACTTAGGCGGTGGTCCAAGCTCTCTTGGCTTCTCAACATTTGCAACTTGCAGGGGTTTTTTTTATTTTCGGAGCGACATCGTCAACCTCCTGGCGTTTAAACATACTGTGTGGATTGTCGATCAACTTTTTCGAGACTCGAACACCAAGCAGATTCTGAAGCTCTGTGACTTCTCTCAGAGGGCTGTAAATTCCAAAGAAAATGTTTATTGACTTCTCTATAACGTGAATACAGCGTTTATTTCACTCTTCAACAAGACTTTTCTACGATAGGTTGCAACTACCTTGTAAAAGCGAGCGTCGAAAGTTAGAAGTTGAAAATAAAAGTGGACCCCTGCTGGTGAGCTTACACAGTCTGCTTAGCACCTCCGAAGCACCCGTGCGGCTAGACCCGATCCCTCTCAACTGGGTGGGGGGCTCTCCGAACCCCGATAGCAAGAGCTGCCGCCAAGACGCAACCTCGCGTGAACATTGCCCGGCGCCGACAAAAATTCGGCCCCGCCAACGACCGGACCCTGCTCGACCTCTCCATAGGTAAACCAATTGGCCCGGTCAACTTCAAAGGTACGGATCCTAACAACTCCAACACTCATCCAAGCTCAAACTAACCACCAGACATCCAGATGGCGTCCTTCTCCAGGGGCTTCGGCCCTCGACTACTACTCGTCGTCCGGCTACAAGCCCCGGCCGAGTGCGCAGCGACACAGGCACGACAGCTTCTCCGTGCCCGCTTTTCCACCACCCGGCTCCTCCAGAAAGGCGGCCGATCACACCGGCTAGCCAACAAGCCCACCCCCAAACCAAACCCCGCGCCGGCTCCCAAGCCCAAAGCAGCCACTCCCAAACCCGCCCCCAAAGCCAAAACCACCCCCATCCTCGGCACCACCACCACCGCGATCCCCGCCGCCCGTCCCCTCGCCCCCAGCCACGGGTACGCCGAACAACTCGCGCTCAAGGGCCGCACGCTGCTGTACGAGTCGCCCTCGCACTTCTGGTTCCGAGCGGGCTGCTTCTCGTCCGCGACCTTCTGCGTCTCGTACGCCGTCTACCAGTACTGGACCGTGATCCTGCACCCGCCCGAGGGCCTGATGTGGTGGATCCCGCACGCCTTCGGCGTCATCCTGGTCTTCATGGCCGGCATGGGCGCCTACTTCGTCACGGGCGCGGGCCGCATCGTGCGCTCTATCGAGGCTGTCCCCGCTAGTGCGGTTGCGGCGGCTGCGGTGAAGCAGATTGCTGGTGCTGGTGCTGGTGGGAGGGGTAGTCCGGTGTATATCCAGGTGACTACCCGCCGCATGGGGCCCTTCATGCCGGCTAAGAAGCATCTGCTCCCGCCGGAGGAGGTGCTCTTGCCGTTCCGGATGTACAGCGTATTTGGTGGCGAGATGGGCGGGCAGAAGGCGGTGAGCTTGGCCGAGAGGGTGCGGTTGGAACGTGCCGCGCAAGAGGCTAGGATTGCGGAGCGCAAGTATACTATGGATCACCTTCTCACGGCGCCGTTCCGGGACGCGAGGAAGGCCTTTGGCGGCGCGTGGGAGGGGATCGTGCGGTCGTTTAACCGTGGCGGGTTCGTCAAGATCCAGCTGGGGAAGCAGGATTATAAGTTGGATGTTACAGGCGGCTGGGCGCTGGATAACGGGAGGGCTATGGATAGGCTGCTGCCGGTGAGGCCGAATGCGATGAGCGCGAGGTAAGGGATGTGTTTTGATACCGTGGGTAAGCTGGTGGGTAGGTGTATGATGGCGCCGTGCGAACCTGGCTGGGTGTGGTTTGGAAAATACATGTATACTATCCGTTGGAACGCCCTCACTCAGCCTTGACTTGGCCACCACTTTTCCGTCCACATCCATCCATCACTCCGTAGCTTCCGCTCATCTTCACATGCGACAGACCCTAGCGCTAAGAGACAACAAAAAATGAGCTTAGGGGTATTCCATGTTGTGAGTTGATGACCATCGAGATTCTCTGCTAAGAACGTAACACACTGTTCGCTTTGCTACCAAGCACTACATATACCCAAGACCTCCTAATAACATGGAGTCGCCCTATTATAGGTCTCTTGTCGAAATCTCCAGACAACACCGTACTAATTGATCATCGTAAGGCCGTCCAAGGAGGCGAGCACCTAGTTTCACTTTCTTGGAACGGTATTATCGTAATTATGGAAAGTGAAAGCAGGGAGTGGTACCTAACTATCGACTCAACGTTGGGATGAGGTAGCAAAGAGGGAAGAGGAGCAAAAAGGTTGATGGGAAGAACTTGGACAAAGCATTCGGGTCCTGGCAGTTGTTTTGCCCTGTTAATCAGTTAGGGGTGTGAAGTATGGCGGTACAACAAAGAACACTGTGCGCAGGTCCTATATATACAAGTTCTTTCCTGCCAGTTCCCATCGATGATCACCGCCCGATGGGAAGTGGCCCTAGCGACGGTGGCTTAATTGGCATTGGCGGTGGTCCTGCCGCCTCGGTTTCGAACCTGTGTAATAATTCCCTGGAGGTTGCAGGTTCGAGCCGGGGTGAAACAATGAGATTTAAGAGGGCATTGCGCTCTTAGATCTCCCCCGGAGAAATCCCCAACGGGGTTTCGTAGCCGGCCACCTCCCCGGATGGGGGGCTGGCCGGTGAGCTTTTGCTATTTTTGACGTTTTTATTTGTTTATTTATCTAGCTGTTGATCGCCGCGAACTCAGGTCTCTGTTGTTAGATATAACAACAATTAGGTATCGAAGATAATGAGCACTGTAAGGGGGCTAACTCTTTTCTAGCTTTGTCTTGCTTTGTAATTTAGAGAGAGCATCTACAAGTTCTGCCCACGCTGTAACCCCCTTTCCAAATCTTGGGACACTTGAGGTCAAGCTGCCTACTACTGTTATTGAGGCACTGTATCGAAAGCGTGGATTGGCTGTCATATTCTAAGCATGTCTGCCGTCTCTATTACTCTCGTTTACCAAACTGTGCCTTATACCCAACGACCGTCCCCCCTTTTTTTTATTGCCCACGTTACACTACTCACAAGATGAACATATACAAATGCCCGGTACAAGCACATGGCTGTGCTGTCTTCCTCATACCACTGAGCCAAGAACGCATGAATATAATCCCTCACGAGAACAACAATCATAGATAGTAAAGTTAACAAAGTGGCTAAATATAAGAATAAGTTAAGCCTCTTTCTATTCTCTTATACCCCCTGCTAGGTCTGGGGGAGCTGGTCAAAACTTGATAATAGCCCGGAATATCGGGAAGACCCGGACAGCGACCCCGATTAGCCGGCGCCCATCTTCTCCCTGACCCCCAACAGCGCTATCAAGCTAGACGAAGCTACCAACCAAGGCAGAGTAGGAAATGAAGTGAACCGCGCCCTGCTAGTATCTTGGCAACCCTGGTAGGAGTTGAGATCGCAAGCGACTTGTGGCGCCCTGAACACCAGCCGTGTAAGCCGCCTCCACGACGCCGAGCAAAGTGAGTTCCAAAACACCGGAACATTAGTAACATCTTACGTACCACAAAACCGAACCCCCGCTCAACCAAACCAACAAACCTAACCCAGCACACCCACAACCAAAACCAACATAGTGGCGCGCCATCCCGCCTGTACTTCACCAAAAGAAACCCCTCAAGGATCTCCCCAGCACGTGAAACCCTCCCCTCAGGGTGGTGGGGGACGGGATGGAGACAGAGATGGAGAACAGTCCCTCCTCCCCGACCCCCCGACCCCAGTGTAGGACGCTTACCCAGGCTCCCAGGCTCCCAGGCCGAACAGGACCCTGAATCCAAACTTCTCCTGACCTTCGAGATCTTCAACGGGTACGTGGCATGTGACCTGCCACAAAACCCGAGCAAGGGAAGACCTATGTTCGCCCCCCGGAACAGTTTGTCTCCCGTGTATCAGAATCCTGTCGATCTTCCCCAGACTTTTCCAACGATCCCCGGTCTCTCCATTCCCCGCTCCCCGCATCAGCGGACGTGCTTGGTGCACGGGAATAAAGAAGGACAAAAAAAAAGGGAACTCGGCTAATAAACGAACGGTCCTCGAGAGTAGAAAATTGGAAGCCGAAGTAATACCAATGGTAGTATAGGCCGGCAAGTCCCGAGTGCGAGAGCCAACTGCTCGCGCACGGGAAGCAAAAAAAAAAAAAAAAAAAAAAAAAAAGGCGATATGCAACCCCTCCGTCATGGCGCGCAACAAAAATCGGCACCCGGGGGCAGGGGGGTAGGGGGGTAGGGGGGTAGGAGGGGTTACAGTAACGGCATGGCCCCTCCATATGTCGTGCATCGGTTACACCACCGTGACCACACCACCTACCTACCACCAGCACTCACACCGCATACGGCGCCTGCGCGGCCACACCTGTCTATAATGAATGTACAACTATGCATGTATGTCGGTAGGTCGGTTGGCATGTACTCCACAGACAAGCGGTCAGCCGTCCTGTCTAGGTGGTGTCCGTGTGTGTCTCTGTTGTGCAGCCAGCAACGCCGGCAAGGCCGCGAATCATTACGCGCATGCCGCATTGGCGTGTCCGACTTCGGCAATCTGGCGCCGACCACACACACCACACATCCTAGGAATGCGCTTGGTTGGGTGGAAGGCGGGGTTGGTGAGAGAGGCGAAGGGTAAAAACCGGGATGGACTCGGCAGGCAAAGGGATGGAATGAGTTGTGGGAAGGGTGAGGCTGCGCGGGCAGGCAAGAGGTAAGGTGTTCTCGGTGGCGGTGGGGTTCGGGGACTAACTGCCACGCTGGTGAGCTCTCGCCTCGACAACTTCAAGGTCGTAAGGTGGGATAGCGAGGAGGGGGGGGGCAAAAAGATGGCTCAGGATGGCAATGACGATGGTGATGTGCCGCGCAGATCATGGCCGTCCCCTCTAGCCGCTCCGCTGTAGCATCTCCGTTCTGGCCTCCTGTTTGCTACCGCGTAGATGGTTGCCCCGCGAGGTCGCAGCAAAAGGACCCTGAAGAACCGACCCCTCCATGTCCATCCATACCATCCCGAACCCATCAGCCAACCGGTCCGAGGCAAGGGAAAAAAAAAGTCAAGAACAGCCCATGCAAGCCCGCGGCGCTGCTTGAGGCTAATGCAATGCATGTGCATTCAGATCATCCCAGACATTCCTACCTTTTTTCCTCCCTCGCTTCCTTGCTTTCACATATCCAACCGCAAGACATGCATTGCCTGCAGACAAGACCGGCCGGATAGAAGATGAGCGGTGAGGGACGGCTCGGAGAGGATGAGGGACTTTGGAGTTGACGTCTCACCGTTGAAGGGACTGTGGGGAGAGGCCCGTCGCGAGTCGTAGCGAAACGCGACGTCTGGCTTGGCTTCATTGCCCCGCATCAACCTTGCACCTTGTCGCTTTCCATGGTGTTTGTGTGAGTGGGAGAAAACCCTGCGTCCAG
Source organism: Chaetomium tenue (assembly GCF_020726465.1). NCBI lineage: Eukaryota > Fungi > Ascomycota > Sordariomycetes > Sordariales > Chaetomiaceae > Chaetomium > Chaetomium tenue. The sequence continues at coordinate 1,495,004 of NW_027117333.1, read as the reverse complement.
AGAGTGGGGGTACAGTCGACTGGGGGTTCCGGGGTGAAGGGCAACCCCGGCAAGGTCAGTCACCGAATGAGACGACCCGGGGGTGCCAAACTGGGCAGGCCGGACAGGGATGGCTGGTACTGCCGCCCTGGCACGAACTCGGAACAAATCAAGCGCCGCTGGCGCATCTTGTGACTCTTGCTTGAGACCCCACGCGAGAATGCCCCGGCTTGTGTGTTCCAAGTCTTTGTGTGCTTCGTCTCATGGGAAGTGTCATGTGCGGCGTCTTCCTCGAGGACGCCACGATGGCATTCCAATGCGATGTGGAACTCGGATTCAAGCGGGTCCGCTGCGCTTCAGATACGTCATCGGGACTTCCAGAGGTGAAAGCGTCTGTTTCGTCCTAAACCCCACAGCTTCTTCTCCGGGCTGTGGGGTGTTCGGCCGCAGGTGTGTTCGCACGGAGATCCCATTGGGCGCAACATCCCGAATGAAACGACAAATGCTTCGACTCGGCGCTGTTGATCTGCTTTCCAAAGTCGGAATCTTCGTCGGGACATCACGGACGGCCGCAGCTGTGGGTCGCGGGGAAGCAAGAGGTAAGTAAGACGCCTGGGCTTGGTCTCGCCGTTATCAAACGGGATTCGGCCGTCGATGCAGGTATTCGGAGATCTAGGCCCCGGATTGACAATGCCCCTAACTGCTGACGGAAGCGGCGGCGGCAGTGTCTCTCCTCGCGTCAACACAGGTCTTAGACAATCGTCTCGTCGCAAACCACATGTTGGCTTTCTAGCCTTTTCCGTCGGACTTCGACCCCGCTTCCCGCGGTTTTGCGGGGAGTGTCGCCTTGGATCTGCATTCGAGGTCTCGTTGGCGTTCCTGTGGTTGCTTGGAGGGGCACAACCCAATCATCTGCTCTCTGGACCGGCAAATGCGGAAGCGGCCAAGAATAGGAGTGGCAACTTGGAGCGGCATGTCCATTCCAGCCTCTGCGCTTGGAAAAGTCGACCGTCAACCCGAGGCGGTGAGGCTGCAGTATGCCGGTACCCCTCTAGAGAAGGTGAGTTGTGATGAATACACGGCGACCATCCTGACTCCATGACACATAAACGAGGCTGCAGATTGTGGAGTTGGAGGAGGTCGAAGTCATGAGATGTTGTTGAGTCGTGGACCCTCTTCTGGCATGATTCAATCGAGTCCATCTACTCGAATGTCTCCGGTGGGGTAGAGGGAAGACCCATACTGCCCACTCTGGCTATTATGCCGTTGTCTGTCAATAATGCGAATGAGGGTTGGGTGGGGGTTAAGAAAATCGGCGCCTGGTGGTGAAGACAGGAGGTGGTGCGGTGTGGTTGCAGGGTAGTGCCGGCCTCAAGGTCGAATGACAAGATGCTCACACACCCTTCCCAATCAGAAACCACCAACGTGAGTGCGGGCTGATACAAAATGACATAATTGCGTCCCGCTCGCGTGTCGGATGGGGTTCATCTCAACAGGGCGATGGTTGCTATCTTCGGCTTTCGGGAAGATGAGGATAACGAGCATGCATTCCGAGTCGATCAAGGAGCCGGAGCGAGTTGCGGCGGGGGCGGTGATCCTTCCATGTGGTGCCGCTTTCTTTGCTTGAAGCGGTTGATAAATGTGAAAAAGTCTTGTTCAACCCGGCAACGCGGAAGACGAAGAGGCGGAAACGGGTCGGAAGAACCTCTGCGCAACCGGTAACTAACTCGAGCAAGTATCGAGTGGCGTTTTACCCTTGGGCCGTTCTCTTTGTGATATGATACCTATTGTGCCTGTAATAAGACTTGTGGATGGAAGAGGATGGATTTCCCTTTGGGCTTGAAGATTGGCGGGGAGGCTAGGTCCCTGTCGGCTTGGCTTGCAGGGTTTCTGGCTTCCAACACGGGTTAACGGCACCTTCAGGGCACCTACCAGGGACCTCGGGGTTGCTGCGGCGGTCATGACCCCCATGTTTTCCAGCCGATCGAATGTCGACATGACATGGCAAAGTCGTGACTGGTTCCTGTCAAATCGCCTCTGATGATCTCAGGGACGGATGAGACAGACGATTGCGCTGCCTTGGTTGTGCAGATAGACGGGGCGGGCTGAAAGACGGGAGAAGAGCCCCTGCAACCAGGGCGACCTGATTGCCGCTAGTTGAGGTTGTGCGCATAATCTGATAATCACTGGTTTCCAGGGTCCACGGGTGTTGGCGAAAATCGACTCATGGTGGAGGTATGTAAACAAAGAAACCGAGGACCGGGGAAATGATGTGATACAGAATCATGCCCGTCAAATCGATTTAATATTTCCTTTTTTCTTTTTTTCTTTTTGAAGCCCATGAGTTTTTGAGAAAGGAAAGAGAAGCCATGCCCTGATGCCCCTGAAACGATCATCGGCGCCCAACCACAAACCTGCTGCTCCTTCCCTCATTGATAACGTTCGCGAGTGGCTGCACAGAATCTGGTGGTTGATTTGTTGATCTGCCGCGCAGCCAAGCTATCTCAGGACCCATCTCAGCTTGCCATCTCCATACAGTGCAATCACAGTACGGGTTTCCTCGAACTTCACAGAAACCTCATGGCGAAGCCGAGACTGGACGGTATTGCATCGTATCGAACAACTCGATGGACTTCCTGGCCGTCGAATAGTCTTTTCACGATCGTCAACAGCACACCGACACCACCACTTGGCCGAGTTTGAGACATGCAGCGCCTTACACGACAGGATTGAGCTCATGCATGGCCTCTGCTGCCAACGATTGGTTCGAGGCTGCAGCGAGGCGGCGGCTTGGGTTGCTCACGAGAGAGCCGACTGGCAGGAGTCCGCATTTCAGCGCCCGTGCTGCGTTCCTCCCTGCTGCCGCCAAAGTACAAATGTTTTATGACATGTACACATGTACGGCAGCATGTAATGCTTCCATCCTTCGGTGTCTTTGTTCCTTCGAGTCGACTCCTTGACCGAGTCATCCAGTTGTTGTCGAGGAAGGCCGCAGCCTTTCATGATGGACAATCCGACTGCGTATCAAAGAGACAGATATCATCGCCACTTGATGTGATGGATCTCCCGTAAAGGATTGTCCTAAAGGGTCACCTGGTTGATAAATGTGTAAGACCCTGATGACCCTGACCACGAAAGGGGCCCTGACAGTGCGAAAACCGGACTGGGGCTTCAATGGCCGGCGAGGCGCGGGTTGTGGGAAATTGCCCATCTGCCTAGCACTTGCCCAGGTTTCCAGGGTTCCCGCTGGTGACCCCGCCCAAGCATGGCGCCCATGCCGCTCCAGGCAAGTGGGCGCCGCCTAACCTTGCAGTCAGAGGAACCCTGCCGCCGCCGCCAATCTGGGCCCCCAACCCATATTTTACTTTGGTGCTGCCCGGCCCCCTCACCACCAAAGACCCTTCATTTTCTCTTTCCTTCCCTTTCGCGACGGACAGACGCTGTACTGAGGGCGCGTCGAGAGAGTGCAAGCGTGGGTATATTTTCTTCTCTCTATATCACACACTCCGCCCACGCCGTTGCCCAACTCGCTGTCCTCCCGTTGTCCTTCCTCCCCCCTCCCACTCGCCCTAGATCGCCAGGGTGCCGCACCGACACGTTTTGCGGCCACCTCGACCCCCAAAAAAAAGTCCCGAGAAAGCATACTTCCGACGTCGAATCCGAGGACCTTGTCTAGGTTTCCGACTGGCGCCCATATCTCCGGGCTTGCACCGTAAGTGTCTTGTGTTTCCTTTCTTGTGGCCTCGACAGCGTGCGATCGATCGACCTCGCCTATCTCCACCACGGCCTTCCAAGTGTGCGTGCCGCAACGTTGGCGCCTGTCCGACAACATGACACCAAGGAATTTATGATCGCTCCATCCGGTGACTTGCCCGCCAGTTCAGCGGGCCTTGGCCTCCAGCTTGCGCCCTCCTGTATGCAAGCGCGTGACCCCTTTGGTCCATTCCTTCCATCGATCCCGTTGCTAGGCCGGTCTCGGCAGCGCCGACAAAACTTGTCATAGTCTCATTTTGGTCTTTGAGCAACAAGAGAATACAAGAGAGGAATGCTGGGGATCTGCCATGGCGACACCTTTACAGTCCCAACCTCGGCCTTGAAACCGGCCTCCAGTCTCGAAACCATGGGGAACACTGCCGACCACGCGAATGACCATACAAGTGGCCCGGTCCGGCCTGCCTCCCCGAACCTCTATCCCGCGGAGGCCCCGTTCCACCCGCCAACATCTCGAACCCTTATAACCCTGTGCCGCACATTCGCCGTACCCGCGCCCGACCGATTTCGAACTCAGAGACCATTTTGACTTCGGCCAAGTCCCGCCCCACCCGGCAGCCACATAATCATCTCTAACCTTTTTGAGTCGTCATCGAGGCGCCATCCACCGGCCGCGGGGAGCCCCTTTTTGGTCGCTTTTCTGCCTTCTTCGCTGGCCGGCCTCTTTTGCCTTCTCACAGGCCACCGGGCGCCTTGTACAAAGTGACGAAATTACTTGACTGACGTATTACCCTTGCCAGACTGCTGTCCAACCATTGCCACGATCACGCTCGTCACCGCCTCCGGGACGCAACATTCGATATCAAGTCCGCCGAGAACCTTTCGGCCGAAGACGAGTGCCTTGAAAATCGCACATCTTCCTCCGCACCCCGGCTTGGAAGTTGTAGCCGTCCACTCCTTTGAATATCGTTCCCACATGCATTATTCTTGCCTCTAAGGAATCAAAAATGGACTCAGAAGACGGCGAATTTTTCGTCAAGGTACGTTGACTTGGTATATGGTGCAGCCCAGTTTTGATTAGCTGCATGCAGCTGCATACATGGGATGTTGGAACTGACAATCCTTGGTTGAAACAGCAACTCGCTAGCTTTGTGCGAACACACGAAAAGGCACTTGCCAACGCGCTTCAGTTTAGGAGGCAGAACACACCTCGCCATGGCGCCTCGCACAGTGTGTCGTCCATCTCGACAGGGGCCGTGCCACCATCCCCATCGGTACCCGAACGACCCGCAACGTCTGCCTCGACATCGAGCACGCTCGCTGCCGCCCTCTCGCTCGGGACGCTAAACTTCACATCCCACACCGTTAAGTCGGCGAAGTTGGCCCTGACACCACACCATCTATTTTATCTGCTCTCCCGCTTCGAAGACTTGGGGATCCCTGTCGGCCCGATGAAAGTACGCCTCGAGAACCTGCACGACAGCACCACCTCGGCCAACTACGTCTCTTTCCTCGGCCAATCGCAGCGTTCCAAGAGCCGCGGCTCCGATGTTGGTTCGATCCGCTCCGTCTCGAGCATTAGGAGTGTGGTGTCAGGCATGTCTGCGTTATGGTCCAGCTTCGGGCTGGGATCGAGCATATCCGCCGCCCGGACAGAAAAGCAAAAGGCCGCTCTTCAGGCCGACTTGAAATACCTGTACTCCGCCTTCACCAAAATCCCGTGCTTGAGGTTGGCGCCGGACTGGCGAGCCCGGCTTATCAAGGGCTACGAGGAGTTCCCGTTCGATTCGGCAGTGCCGCTGTATGTGTTCAAAAACGTGCAGGCGCTTGAGGTTAGCGATATCGACTTCCGACAGTTCTTCGGGTGGGACAGGCTTGCCGACCAGCTCAGATCCCTCACGCTCAAGCGTGCCAGTATCGACGACCCAGCGGACGTTCTGATTGACATCGTGTTGGACGACATGGACAAGAGACGTCGTCGGACTTCCAAAGGCCACGCATCACCCACACGGCCGTGGCCTGGGGCCTCGAGCCCTCGACGAAGCCCGACAGGGTCCAACAGTGATCTTCACAGGTCAGCGCCCATCCCGGGCTCCTCTCCTGAACCGCGGAGGTCGACGGTGGACCTGCAGGTTGGGTCGCTCAACAGCGAAGTCGGAGCCGACGGCTCCAGTGGACCGGATAGCCGGAGGCCATCCGTTGTCAGGATCGATGGCGATGAGCCGGGCTCACCTTCCAAGGACGAGACCCGAACCCGGAGCCATTCTCCACGGCGCCCGGGAAGTTCCAAGCACCAATCGACCAACGTGCGCGGTTCCTACAAGATTCGGCGGTCGGGGTCTGGCAGTTCTCATTCGAGCCTCTCTGACTCGTGGCATAACTCGCGTGGCAGCTCCTCAAACCTATTGGGCATGGGCATCCTCCCGGCTTCCAAGTGGCGCTTCCTCAAGCACCTGAGTTTGGCTGATAACTCGCTAACTGCGATCCCCGCAGGGAGTTTAAATCCCCTCGCCAATACTCTCAACTCGCTCGACCTTTCCTCCAACTTATTCACCCAGATTCCTGACAGTCTGGCAAGTCTTACCGCGCTCCGCGCTTTGAACTTGGCTCATTGCATGATCGACTCTCTGCACTCGCTTACGCGTAATCCGCTACCGGCAATCAGCGCTCTCAACCTCCGTGCGAACCGCTTGCACTCCCTTGCAGGGATCGAGAGGCTCTTACCGCTCGAGAGGCTAGATCTTCGAGACAACCGTCTGGCTGACCCCATGGAATTAGCCCGGTTGACCGGGATTCCGGAAATCCGCGAGATCTATGTCGAAGGCAACCCATTCACGCGCACCCATCGTGACTACCGTATCACCATCTTCAATCTGTTTCGCCAGACCCCCGGATACACGGATGACATCACGATCGATGGCACAGGGCCAACATACGCGGAAAAGCGGTACTTGGTCGAGCGAGCCGAAATCCCACCCGCCGTGCCTGTAGTCAAGCCCGAAACCCCGGAGATGCCCGCCGTCGACGTGAGCAGACCCACCATCATCTACGATGCTCCTCCGAAAGAGCCCGCGGTCCTGCGGAAAGACCGGCCTCTACCAAAGACAGTCTCAAGTGAAGTTAATACCAGCTCCACACGACGTCGCAGGGCGCCCAAGCGCCGTATAGTCGATCTCGCTACCAACGATAGCCCTATACCGTATGCGCGCCCCGTCGACTCCCATGTGCGCCCCGTTGACTCCTATGCGCGCACCGTCGACTCCCATGTGACTGTTGTCAACAACACAGTGGGGTCGGAGAATCACTACCGCACTTCGCAACCACCCGAGACCCACGACACGCCCCGGGCTACATTGGCTGAAAGCCCCGTCCCAAACATGGTGGAGGCATCCCGAGAAGTCCCCAGAATTGACACCAATGTTGTCCCTCAATTGCCTGCCATTTTTGGGTCCCCGGGAAACCACCTTGACTGGGATGTCGAAGGCGAAATTTACCGCCAAAAAATCGAGGATCTCCGCAACAAGGTCGGAAACGGCTACCTGAGCGTCCTCAGCGAGGAGACCTGGGACCCCGCACCCCACCCGGCAGACTATCATCAGGCCGCCGACTTCGGCGCCACTTCTCCCTCTCTTCACTCGGACCCCACGATGCCTCGGCCGAACTTGCAGGCCATCCCGAGCGGTGGAACCTTTGCTTAACAAGCGGGATTACCCCCTCGCTCTTTTTATCCATGATACCCTTTAGTTGTTTGCTTGGCTGGCTGGAATTGGGAATACATGACGACGAGCAACGAACGGACGGCTAATGAAACGGATTGCGTTGGATCGGAAATACCCATCTTCTCTTCCACTGCGCACTCTGTTTCTTTTGCAGGATTGCTCGACCGAGGTTTTATTTTTGTTTTTATTTCCGTCTTGGTTTTCTTGTTTCTCTTCTTGTCCCTTATTTTATTTTGCATTTCAAGATATCACGGCACAGCACAGCGCAGCGCTTTTGCACTTTTGCGCACTGGAGCATTTAGCATGCATGCATTATCATCGCATACCTGGCGTTTTAGGATGAGCGGGTTCTAGTTTGGTTGGAATGGAAGTGGAGGTTAAGACTGGGAGGAGGGATGATGGATGGCGTTTTGTTTGGTCTTGGCTTGGAAGCTTCGACTTGTGCGGTGGAAGCTTTGTTGTCGTTGTTTTGTCGTTGCTGGGATGGATGAGAGCCCTTCCTACGCCCCCTGGCGGTTAATACCCCCATCGTTCTCGATTGTCTGTCCTGAGAGTTATAGATTTGGATGGAGAGACCCTATTTGGTCGGTGGGTGGTTTCTTGTACAAAAAAGTTGTTTTGATCATTCGAAGTTGGAGGTTGTTGGCAGGCATACAAGAGAAGCAAAGAAAGACAGATGGTGGCGCAATGAGATTGGTGGTCTGAAAGAGATGAATCGATGAGAGTGGCTTGATCTCTTACGTGCGTGCGTGTTGTTTGTTATGGCTTGTGTCTTGCGTTTTGTGCGAGTTGGTGCGGGCAATGGTGTGGTGGTATGATGCTAGGTTCCAAGTGTTGAACCCATTGATTGGTGATGGTATTGTCAGGTCCCTTGCTCTCCCCTCCCTTTTTCCTAGTTCATATCTACACTGACTTGAGATGAATGAATCAATTGCGAACGTGTGTGCCATCAAATGCTTTGATAAGTCTATTCATTCCTAAACCCACTTGGCTAAGTGAAATGGCCCCTTCTAATTGCTGCTGTGACTAACGTTTGGTTGGGCAAGGTTGTTGTGTAAGTGTATTTTAATGTCGGCCCTCAGGGTTCTGACGGGCTTGGGATCTTAGGTTCGGCAGCACCAGGAAAAAGCAAGATATTTCGTGTTCGTTCGCTTGTTGGATTAAACCCGGCGGGCTGCTTGGGGATGGGGGAGAGGAGAGGGGAGGATGGAAATCTTATGGACTGCCCGTCTCCGAGGCAAGGGCCACACCCAAGAATCTGCGACGCTCCTCCGGAGTGCTGGCCGGTCAGTCGCATCGGAATGCGCTCAGCATCTGATTGGCCTGTCGCATAATTGAACTCTCATGGAATCTCGAAGGAAAGTGGGAACATTTGGGTTGTGCGCCAAGGCTCGCCAGCATAGCAACCACGTCATTTGGGTCACTCATGGGGTCGGTCGGCCACCAGATGAAACTCAGCCCTATGGGATGCCTGCCGGTGGCTCTGGTGTGAATTGGGTTAGGACATTTTCACATTTAGTTTCCATGCTGCAGGCTAAGAATAGATTTAAGTGTTGGAGTGTAAAACATCCAGACTCATCTCATCTGTAATAAAACTTCGTTGGTTTGTATCTTCCATGTATGTGTATATAGGTACTGTGTATTGCCAACCTCCATTAGGTTCTGCTATGGATTCAGAGGAGTGGACAGTAGGTGGGTTCTGGCCACAAGGTGTGTTTGTGGGGCACTGGGACCCTTGTGGGCTTGTGCTTTTTGTTGATGCAGTTCACACAGAAGCAGATGCCCCACTCAGATCGACTGTCGGCAGTCGGCAGGGAGCAGAATGCGACAAAACATAGAATTTGGATGCGGCGGCCAATTGCCAGTGTGTTTTGATCAAAACTTCCCACAAACGTAGAAATTTAAACCCACCTTTCTAAACAACAAAAACCATCAGGTTGCGACTCCCAACCCTCTCACAAATTCTCAACTGCACCAACTTTTGTGAGCTCTCACCCTGGTCAGACGCACGGACTGCATAAATGTGGTTGGCTTTACGTAAGCCTTTAAAGGAGGAGACGCCACTCCACCTGCTTGTTTGCGCGCTCTGATTGGCCTGAGTGGCATCACGCCTCGCGTTTTCCACAACGTCACATCTTCACAAGCTGAAGGCACCACCTTACATTCCGTATCACCAACCATCAGAACAAGGCCTTTCTTGGTCAGAAGACAAAAGGCCTGGTTATGAGTTGCCCATATACCCATTATCGATAGATCCTTGGGATTAATCACGACCTACCCTCTCAAAACCCCGCAACGGCAACACCCACTCGACCTCCCTCGACTACCCCTTTTCCCGCTCGAACCTCTCCTACAACATCATCTCGACACCTGACCCCCCGATAAGACATCCATCACACTAGTCGCCGGTCATGGCTCCGGCTCCGTCAACCCCGAGGCGCACTGCACGGGGCCGTCCCCGGGGCCGCCCCAAGGGACCTGGCTCCGCAAGCGCGTCTCGAGCCAAACGAAACGTTGGCGACGGTCCAGCCACTGAACGTCCACCAAAGAGACGCCGATATATCCCCGGTGGCCCTGGCGGTGGCGGACGCTTCGTTGATGAGGACGGGACCGAAATCCCCACCGAATCACTTGCGCCCTCCACAACCGTGTCGCGTCCCCGAGCGTCTGCCGCGACCCAGGCGCAACCTTCCCCAGCCGTCTTCCCACGGAGAGAACGAAGCACGAGAATCAGAACTGCTGTGAACCGCGACGAACGAGATGACATGCAGTACAGCTCCGCGGCAGCTGTGGCCGCGGCCGTCGTACAGAGCGAAGGATACAAACCACGCGAGGAACGCGGGTGGGAGGAGTTCCACCCCAATCTTGACATTGAAGCCACCTTTATTGTCCTCCAGGCAGACGAAGTGGACGGAATCATAAAATCCGTCCCACCCACCCCGGCTGCCCAGGCCTCTGCCATGAACGGCACAGGCACTCCCACCAAGGAGGCCAACCCGGGTTTGACAAACGAGGTGAACGGAACGCCAAGCGGGAAAGACAAGCAGTCTGTCGGTTTGACGCTGGCAGATACGCCCACCAGGCGCCGACTTGGCAGGCCCGCGCGGGAGTCGTTCTCGTTGTATGCCACCCGAACCCTTGACTTCGGCGCAGGCCCCAAGGTCCCCAAGGTCCTTCCCATCTCCGGCCAGACCTCCAAGGAGCGTCTCGATTTGAAGCAGCCCCAGTACCGCAAAACTAACCGGATTGCCTTATTCGAGAGCAAGACTTTCGGGCAGGCGAGATATGTCGATAAGTCGATGATGAATGTCGGATATCAAGAGAGCGACAACTTCATTCGACCGGACCGCAATTTGATCAAGGCGACGGATGCGAACATGGAAGAGGAGACAGACCAGTCCGGCGCGGCAAAGCCCGACGGCGATGCTGTCCAGCATTCGGCCGGCGCCGTGGGCCGTGTCGAGTATGACATGGACGAGCAAGACGACATGTGGCTTGAGAAGTTGAACGGCCAGCGCAAGTCCACCGAGCTTGACCCGATAACCCGCGAGATATTCGAGATCGCGATAACGAAAATTGAGAAGGAGTGGCATGCGCTCGAGAAAAGGATACCGAAGCCGAACCCCAAGCCGCCGCAGACCCACAGGCCCCGGTCGAGCTCGGCAGCGGCGGTCAACGGTGAGCCACAGGCAGGCGAGGAGCAAGATAGCAAATGCGCCATTTGCGATGATGGCGATTGCGAGAACACGAACGCGATCGTGTTCTGCGACGGTTGCGACCTTGCCGTCCACCAGGAGTGCTACGGCGTTCCTTTTATCCCCGAGGGGCAGTGGCTGTGTCGCAAATGCCAGCTTATTGGACGTGGCATTCCGGTAAGTGCTCGAAACATCTTTCGGACCCTAATGTCGATGTCAGTTGCGGGTGATGCTGACGAAAGATTGCAGACCTGCATTTTCTGCCCCAATACCGATGGCGCGTTCAAGCAAACGAACTCCTCAAAATGGGCGCATCTGTTGTGCGCCATGTGGATCCCCGAGGTCTCCCTTGGAAATCACACATTTATGGAGCCTGTCATGGAGGTCGAAAAAGTGCCTAAGACGCGGTGGAGGTTGACGTGCTACATCTGCAGCCAGCGGATGGGAGCCTGCATTCAGTGTTCTAACAAAAGCTGTTATCAGGCCTTCCATGTGACCTGTGCCCGCCGGTGCCGTCTCTTCCTTAAGATGAAGAATAGCCAGGGGGCGCTTGCGGTGCTTGATGGCACTCTCCCGCTGAAGGCCTTTTGCGATAAGCACTGCCCGCCAGATTACGCCGAGGAGAACGGCGTTGCCCAAGCGACCAAGGAAGCTAAGCGCTTCTACAAGCGCACCATGAAGGGCCGTCTCTGGGCCGATAGCCAGGCTTCGGCCTTGCAACTGGCCGCAACGCACCGCAACGCTATGACCGAACGACCGCCCGACGAATCCCAAATCACTGGCGCAAAGGTCTCGGCTGTGCTCGCAGATAAGAAGAAGGGCCAACCGCCCAAAAACATCTGGAAATTACCGTCCGGTGCGCCCATTATTCCACAGGCCGTTTTCGACCTAGTTGAAAGCGCACTTGCCAGGTTTCCCATCAGGAAACGCAAGGACTTTGTGAGCGAGGCCTGCAAATACTGGACGCTCAAGCGCGAGGCACGCCGCGGCGCTGCCCTGCTCAAGCGACTGCAGCTGCAAATGGAGACATTTTCCTCCATGGAACTGACACGCCGCAACTTCGCGGCTATGGGCCCCTCCGGCAAGGCGCGGCTTGACAGGAGAGTCGAGTTTTGCGGAAACCTCGTCGACGAGCTTGCCAAGCTCAAGGATTTGTGCCACTTGATTGAAGAACGAGAGAGACTAAAACTCGAAGCGGCCGAGCTCGAAATGGAGATGATCAATACCTGCTATTTTCCGATCTACAACCAACTGCACCCAATCCTCGAAAAGGCATTTTTGTGAGTCGTCTCTGGGAGTGCCGGTTATCTTGAACGTAGCTAACGTGTTTAGCCTGGACAAAAACGTTTTCAAGCAAGGCTTTCAGGAACTGCAAGAGAAGATGGACCGGCGCTACTATGTGACGACCTTGCCGTTTACCCAAGATCTCTGCCAGGCTATTAGTGCCGGTATCGAAAAAGCCCCTACCTTGTCAGCTCCAGATTCCGAGCCTGCCGAGGCCTCGCCATCTAAACATCACAACTATGCAGAGGTTAGCGCCCGGAGGCGCTTGGGGAAGCGGATTCTCAAATTGCTGCAGCCGTTCCTCGAGGCAGCCCTGAAGGCCGAGGCTGAGATCCTCGACCGGCCTTATGACGTGCTTCACAGGGAGCTCGAAGGCATGCTCGAGGCGAGCGTCCAGGTGCGGCGACTGCCAATTGCCAGCATCACGGTGTCCAGCGACGAAGACACGGCAGCCGGCCAAAGCCAGGATGTGGACATGGCCGACGCCCCGGTCGAGGGCCAGATCATAGTCGCCGACCACAGCGAAGGCGAGGCGGACGCTGAAGGCGAGCCCGATGATCTCATGAATGGCGCCGAACCAGAAGAGGATAATATTGAAGTGGGCGGCTACCACGAGCACGACGAACACGATGGGCCGATTTCGAAACCCAACGGTCTCCTCTCCGCCGCCCACTCCGTTGCCGGCGAGCCCCACAAAGAATCTACCCCCCACCTCACCAATGGTTTCACCACCAAACACTCCAACTCCCCGCCCTCCCTACCAGATGCCGGCTACTCCCACCAACATCCCGGAACAGCCACAACCAACCCCCAACCGCTCACACCACCGCGTTCCAACACCGGCTCCGCAGCCTCATTCATTGTCCAAACCCTACCCGCAGCAACCAAATCCGCCTCCGGCCCCAGCACCGCAGACGCTGACGGGGCCTCATCCCACAACCCAAACCACAGCCACTACACCACTGCCACCACCACCACCAGCAGCACCACCAACAATTTCCTCACCCAGGGCGGCATCCCCTGGTACCTCGACGGCTTCGAACTGCGCGGCACCAGCGCCGCCCAGGTGCAGTGGACGCCCGGGCGCGACGCCCTGCGCGGCCTGAGCGAGGAGCTGACTGACATGGATGAGGAGGCCCTAAGGGATCTGGAGTTTGATGTCGATGATGAGATGACGATTACGATCGCTGGTGATGGGGACGGGGGTGGGGACGGGGAGAAGGATGGCGTGCCCTCTCTGGGTGACAGTGACCGCGGTGGCTTGGGCTTGGGCCTTGACGGGGGGCGTGGGGGGTTGGTTAATGGTGCTGCTGCTGCTGCTGCTGCCGGTGGTGGTGGTGCTGCTGCGACTGCTGCGGGTGTGAGCGCGAGTGCGAATGCCAAGAAGGCGGTGGGGATGGCGGCCGTGGCGGCTGCGGCGAGCGGTAGTCCGAGGAAGAGGACTAGGAGTGAGGTGGCGGCTGCGGCTGTTGCGGGGGGGAGGTTGCTGCGGAAGGGGGTGAGGAGCTCGGCGAGGAAGAAGTGAGTGGGTGAACTTCTTGCTGGTGGGGGGAGGGTCGCGGTGTATGAGTATTGTGGCTGGGTTTCTTTCTACGTCACCCCTGGAATTCTGGTGGGGTGGGGGGCTTGTGCTTTACGTTGCTTTCCCCCCTTCTTTTCAGGGGGATACTGCTTAAGGCGGGAGCGGGTTTGTTGGTTTTTCTTTTACCACGACCGCCCGCGTTAACCTCGTCACCATTCGGTTGGCATGACTTTCCTTCACCTTTTTTCTGTTCACCTTCTCTATCATTGGGACTTGAGTCGGCACGTCCCGAACAACCCAAAGCCGGAAGGAGGGGTCAAGGAGGAATGAGCCAGCCTTAGCGGCATGGCCATGGGCTTTTCTTCGCTTTTTCTTTCCTTTTTTTTTTTTATCTTCCTCGACGTTACAGTTCCCTGCGCACTGATTTATCGATTCCCCTTTCCTTAACTTCTCGTGTCGAGCATTTCTTCTTTTACCGCTTCGACTTTGGCTTTTCTTCAAGACAGAGAGGCGGATCCAGCAATAGGGATGGGTGGATGGATGGATGGATGGATGGATGGATGGATGCGAAATGGGTCTATTATGGAGGGCCGGGCGGAGGAATACGTCTTCATTCTAGTTGTCGGGTTTATAACTACTGTACGGAGTCACATGGGGGCGTCGGGAGGCGAGGAATTATCACATCTATTGAGACAGGGAGTCACGGAGGAGCATACTGCTAGCCGGCTTAGGGTTGTGATTGATAGGGATTGGTAGCGCGAGTGTCAGATATATCTCTGTGGGAATACCTCATGAGCTAGTGCTAAACTAGCTAAAAGTTCTAGCCTCGAGTTTTACCTGATGGAACGCTTGACCCCCAATATCCTACAGGATAGGGTAGCAGTAATCCATCAACTGACCCTGCTGACCAAGACCTGCCTATGGTGAAACGGTGATGTACTTTAACGCCATGCACACCGCGAACGTCGGTGACGTGATGTACCCGTTGTTATATCAATATTATATAAGACGTGAGATGAGATGGCATATCTATAACACTCGTCTAAATCTGTGGTGAACAGAATTGCCCCAATAAGTGCGAAGCATAGTTGATTTCACTGCTTCTGCCTGGTAAAGGTGCCATACCTAGCCATGGCCGATTAGTGACCCAGTTGTCTGAGCCCCTGAACCACAACAACACACCATCCAGGAGCGGGCATGAACCCGCTCATTTGTAATACCCAAAAGAGGGTTATGTTTGGTAACGTCGGTCTCTCGGTAGGGCCAGCTGCCTACGCCACATAAACCAGCTATCACAGTTTTACGAGGGAGACAGTTAACGCTGTCTGACTCCACGAAATTTCGACGAAGAACCTACGCATTTACACCACAGCACCCAATCCATCCTCGTCGAGATTGCTAGAGGGAAAACACGATAATAACACAGTGAAGCAAACACTTCTCTTTATGTACACAACATATTCTAGACGTAATTCATCCAAGTTTCACTTCAGTTACCATTGCCGCCAGCCCCATCACATGAACATGTGTCCAACGGTAGTATTGCATTGCCGTGTTGTACATAGACCCGCAGCTTCAATATTAGTTGATTATGGGATGCTATCCCGTGAAGACGTCGGGTAAACTGTTGGTCTTTGCTAAGCCCAAGCCCTGTGATCAGCCGCCGTCGTGAAGGTTGGCTCGGAATGTGATTCGGGGTTTCCCGTACTGGGGCCGATTCCAGGCCAGCGTCCAACCAGCAAGAGTTGGGGAACGTTTGATGACAACATCGAGGAGGGGCAACTGTGTTGCCCCGCTTGGCAGCCTAGCTGCCCAGATAAGATAACCGCCAACCAAGACCCCGTGATCCTCGAGAAGTCAAGGCAGAGAAGTGAGTCGACAACGAGCAACACCTGTAGACTTGGTTCCCCAATCGCGCCAAGACCCTAGCATATTCGGGTACATCGAACAGTGCAGCATGCAGGCTGCGGTGGTCTCGATCGGTCGCTGAGTGAAACCTCGGTCAAGCCAGAACGGAGACTTGCGAGAGCCAAAGTGAAGTCGACTTTCCTCGGGCGGGGATTGGATCAAGGGATGGCACGCTGTCCGGCGAATCAGGGGCCATCCCACCGCGAGGTGAGCGGCAAGTTGCCCAAGGCCCTCCAACTTGACACTCCCACCACACCACCAAGGATCGGCCCCCCCTGGGGCGCAGCCCAGATCCGGCGCCAAGCAGGCGCGTGGGAGGGAGGAGGTTTGGCAAAGTCAGGCTCGGCATTCCCCGCCGGAATCGACATTGGATACATCATAAGTTCATCACCAACTCGTGTTTCGTCATAGTATCGGCATGAAGTGTGACTATCTCGGCATCTGCTCGATCAATACGTACCTAGCCAACCGCCTGCGGGTGAAAGTGGGCCAGACACGAGCTCTCTCGATCGGGCTGTGCCTCAGAGCCAGGGAAAAAGAGAGTCTCGCCCGTGCCCGGCCGAGGCTGACAGAAGCTGAATCAAATCTGTTCCTGGGCCGTGGTCAGAGCGCCATGAGAGCGGCGTGACGGGGCGTTGGGCAGCTGTGGTTGGCGATCGCAATCAGGGACGGAGACCCAAAGAAGGGCCCTGCCAGTTCTTCAAAGCAATTCGGATCTTGAATCGAGAACCCGATCTCTTAGTTATGGCGGGTTTGTCAAGACTGCAACTGCAACGTAAAGAAAGCGACGTTTTAAATGCGATTGCCAAGGACAGGGAGGGCGGCGAGGGGTTGAGCCCCACCTTGACAGGCCAATCCGCGCTAAAAGACTGGGTTTGGAGGGGAGCACTAACAGAATCTGGTGTTAATTGTGCTGGTGATTGATAACGGCGACGCGTTCCAGACCCCCGGCCCAGCGTGGGTTCGCATGCAATTTTTCGTGGAGAGCGGGCCTGTGCCAGCCAGTGAGTGGTGCCTTCCCGACACTGAGAACATAGCCCTGTGAAGCGCCCCTGCTCATTTACCTGGACCTCCCGGTTGTGCCGTGGTCTCCTCCAAAACCCGGACTGTCCAGCGACCGAACAGCAATTTTTCTGGCGTTCCATCCTGAACAGAGCGATTTCGTTCACCGGCGAAAACCAATACACACAAAGCGATCTAAGTCCTAACCCAGGCACAGTCCAAGTCGAGATTTCACCCTCGTGAAAAAATAAGAACACCCGCGAATTCCTGCCAACGGCGCGATTTGCATCCACCATTTCCTGCCTTGTCTTCCCGACCCCGACCGTGGCAGCAGACCCAACAAGACCAACAAACTCCCTCCCTTCATCGACGACCGGCCTTGTTGCCATCCTAGCGACGCGCGTCCAAAGAGCGATTCGAGCACGGCGCTTGCACTGCTGATACCTAGCAATAAGTGATCGCGACGAAATCAGTGCTTTTTTTGCAGACGAACCATCGACTGCCTGTCGCATCTTGCTGCACTTGCCTACAATCACCTACAAACCCCGGCGACGAGGATACCAAGCGCCATCCAACAACCATCAAACATAATTCGTACAGGAGATAACAAATCGCCACACTGCGAACCGCTGACGAAGACGAGAAGGGGCATTCTCCCCTTGATTCCCCAAGACAAACCACTCGTTATTGCGATCATTTGTGACCACCCGACCAAGGTAAGCCCATGCCTCACCTCGGATGCACCATGGCTTTGCGATTACGTCGCGAAATGGCAGCCCCCGACCCTCGCGTCCATGAGCACATCACCCAGACTATCGTTTTCGAGTATCGCGCTGACTTATTTACCCCTCCTTGCCTACAGTGCTAAGAGTGTATCATTCCTCAATTACTCTTCGCGCCTGTGTTTTCTTCCCGAGTTTTTTTCTTTCTCTCTCTTGGGTTGGCCTGGGGTTCCACTGGTCACCACCAACATTTTACTTTCGTGCACGCCATAATTTCGACTCGGAGAGTCGAGGGATCTTACAATGGCGGACCAACACGACGTCGATCTCGACTCTATAATTGACCGCCTCTTGGAGGTGCGGGGCAGCCGCCCAGGCAAACAGGTTCAGCTGCTCGAGGCCGAGATTCGTTATCTCTGTACCAAGGCCCGCGAGATCTTTATCTCTCAGCCCATCCTGCTCGAGCTCGAGGCTCCCATCAAGGTGAGACAAAATCGTCCTCCCCAACTGACCGACGCGCTCCTCGCGTGACCTCTTTCCCCCTTGATCTTCATAGCTGATATCCTCTCTCCCAGATTTGCGGCGATATCCATGGGCAATATTATGACTTGCTCCGCTTGTTCGAGTACGGCGGCTTCCCGCCAGAGGCCAACTATCTCTTCCTTGGCGACTACGTGGATCGTGGCAAGCAGTCGCTCGAGACCATCTGCCTGCTCCTAGCCTACAAGATCAAGTACCCCGAGAACTTCTTCATCCTGCGCGGCAACCACGAATGCGCTTCCATCAACCGAATCTACGGCTTCTACGACGAGTGCAAGCGTCGGTACAACATCAAGCTGTGGAAGACGTTTACCGACTGCTTTAACTGCTTGCCCATCGCCGCCATCATCGACGAGAAGATCTTCACGATGCACGGTGGCCTGAGCCCCGATCTGAACTCGATGGAGCAGATCCGCCGTGTGATGCGGCCGACCGATGTAGGTGGATCAGGCTTTGCTGAATAACCCCCTCCCGAGTCGCTAACATCCCATTCCCAGATCCCCGATTGCGGTCTCCTCTGCGATCTCCTGTGGTCTGACCCTGACAAGGACATCACTGGCTGGTCTGAGAACGACCGTGGTGTTTCCTTCACGTTCGGTCCGGATGTCGTCTCTCGTTTCCTCCAGAAACACGACATGGACCTCATCTGCCGTGCCCACCAGGTTGTCGAGGATGGCTACGAGTTCTTCTCCAAGCGGCAGCTCGTCACCCTGTTTAGCGCCCCTAATTACTGCGGCGAATTCGACAATGCCGGTGCCATGATGAGCGTAGACGAAAGCTTGCTCTGTTCCTTCCAGGTTCGTAGTCTTCGTCTCTGTCGGATTGTATCAAGTCGAACTAACAACCTTTGTCCAGATTCTCAAACCCGCAGAGAAGAAACAAAAGTACGTCCACGGCCTCGGGGGCAGTAGCCGGCCCACCACTCCCCGGAAGTCCAAGTAAATAAGGGTTTATGCGAACTTTTCTCTTCCTTTTAGGTTCGGGCGCGGCCGGTAAATTTGCCGTTTGCGACAACACAATCATGGCAAGCGGAACTGCCTTCATCTCGTCAACTCATCTACTGCCTCCATTTTTTGATCGTCAAGGGGCCACCACAGCCTCATCATCCTTTTTTCGGCCACTCCTCCCCGCCTCGCGCCGGACCTTGGCCACCTACATCGCCATCGTCGTCGCCGGGCGAAACAATGTCTGTCTAGTACTGTCACGAACGGAAAAGCTGTCGGGACAATGGGATCTTTTGGAAGGGAAACGAATAACGACTCTCCTCGTTTTGTCACACCTAACGAAGGCAACATCCGGGAATGTATAAGATAACGCGGTGGGGTGCTGCGGTAATGGCGAACGGGCGGTGGGTTTTTGGGGATGTAGAGCCACATCAGGGGGAACGGGTCATGTTTCTCCCCTGACGGCGCTGCTGCCTACTCCGTATCTTACATCTATACTAGGGTCGTTGTTCGCTTCCTTGGGCCAGGTTGTCTTCAGCTTCCACCCAGCCTGGCTTGGTTCGGCTGGGCTGGAGATGTGTCAGGGACTTTGTTGGGGCGGCCTGTACAATTCATCAGCAATCTTCTCGTCTGCGTGACTGTCTACTTACGCGCCGCTCTTGCGTCCTAGGTACGAGTGATTGTTGGTTGCCGCTATTTGTCTCTGAATAGCTCTTGCGCAGAGAGGCCAAGTCACTTAGCATCCATGCCGCCTCCGTCCCCAGCACTGATAAGTCGCATGACCTGTGTCCCATGGTCTAGACATACCAGGCACGGGCAACGCTGGCTCCGGAACACTGACGACGCGGATCGAAGCGGGGAAGCGGGGATGGAAGTACACTCTCTCTCTCTGTGTGTGTCTCTCTCTCTGGATGTGGCCACTCGAGAGTCGGGGGATCTGCCTTGCCTTGCTTGGCGAAACGGAGAGCCCCAATGTTTGGGTGGCGAGTGTTGGTTATCTATGCTGTTGGTAGTCACATGCCCAAGATGCCCACGGCTGTTTTACCTTCCAGCTGGTTCTGGATTGCTGTGGACGTGTCTGGTTGCTTCTCGCGCGTTGGGGGGCGGGATGGTGGTCTCCCCTTGAGGGGTCAGGGGGTGGCGAAGTGGGTGCTGAGAAGATGGTCTGAGCAGACGGTTGGCGGTGGTGGATGGTGCGGTGGCGAGTGATGTTGGTGGTGAGGGATATTGGAGTGAGGGATACGGGGGATGGATTTAGTTGTGTGGTTTAATGCAGATGTTGTGGACTGAGGGTATTATGCATGCACGGCTCTGGTGTCATGTTGCGGTGATCACCCCTTTTTCGTTGTTTTGCGTCCTTCGTTGTTTTGCGTCCTTCGTTGTTTTGCTTCTTGCCCGTGGATTTTCTCCTCTAGTGTTTCGTCCTTTGTTTTTACGCAGTAGGCTTAGCGGACGTTGGTCCCCTGATCTTCTTGCTTTTCCGTCTCCTCGGAGATGTTTCAAGTAGATCTCAGCTATCTTTGCCTCTTCTTGGCCTTGACATGTGAGAGACAGAAATGGCGCGTTCTGGCCCCTTCCGTAATGGGGTCTAGCATTGTTATCCTTGTACGGCTTCGTCGACGTTGCGTGTTATCGTTGCTAGCACAAGGGTTAACCTTAATCAGAGGGCCGAGGACTATGTTATGCATTGAGTTGTGGCCTGTGATAGCGACACGCCGGCGATCATCACCATTTCAATGGTGACGCCAATCATAGACGAGAGCTCCCAAGCTACACCCACGACCCTCATCCATCATCACGAACTTGCCAGCATCCCCTCCTCACTTCCAAGCCTCTCACTGACAGTCCTCGCACCCCGCACCCCCTTCAACACCACAAACCTTCCCCGTCTGCTCCTCACCCGCCTTACCCGCCCCCTCCTCCTCCTTCTTCACTTCCTTCTTCACCTCCTTCTTCGCCCCCCCCTCCCCACCCTCCCCCTGATCCTGCCCCTGCCCCTGCCCACTACGCCCATAATCTCGATCAACATGTCCCAGATCCCTCCCCGGCTGGATGACATCCCTCACCCGCCGCTTAAGCTCTTTGACCTCGGGGAACCCCCCGTCGATCTTGCGGTCCCACAGCACGGCCTTTGTCTGGCGGGTAGGCGTTGACGTTGGCGTTGCCGTAGCCGTAGACGTAGACGTAGTCGTAGCCGTAGCGGGCTGCTCAGCGGCAGCGGTAGCGATCTCGACGACAAAGACGCCGCCTGTGGCGGGCTGCAGGGCGACCTCGCCGAGGGAGACGGAGAAGGTGGAGAGGAGCTCTTGGGCGTACTGGGATGGTGGGTTGGTTGGTTAGAACTGGTTGTTTTGGGCGTTGGAGGGTGTGTAGGGGTGATGCCGTGACGGGCGCGGGGTGGGTGGGTATAGGTGGGGAGGAAGGGAGGAGGTGAGGGATAAGGGAGTAAGGGAGTGGGCTTTGTATGGGGAGAGGTGTGGATGATATGGAGGGGTTTAGCTGATCATCGGGGAAGGGAGCCGGAAACTTACATATGCCGCTCGAAGCATCCATTTACATTGGGTGCAGAACTGGATGGTGACTCGCGGGAGTCTTGGCTCGGAGGACTGTGGAGTGGTCTCGGCCATTGTTATCGAGAAAAGGAACGATCCGTGAGCTGGTGAGCTGATTTCCTGACTAAGGCCTCGCTGTTTGTTACGTGCGGTATTTGGATGACGCTGAACTGGGGTTGGAAGCAAAGAGAAATGGCGCTGATGACGGCAACAAATGAGCGAAAACTCGGGTGTGGTGTCATGTGGCAAACCAAGGAGAGGCCGGGAACCCACCCAAATCCGATCTTCTTATCTCTGCTCTACGTAGTTGATGTGTGCTGCTGGAAATGGAGACGGCCTGTATTGAGCCGTTTCACGGTCCTTTGTCTGTCCAAAAGAGGCAATAGAGAATCATAGAGGCACAGTGCTTAGTGGAAGTCCTGTGTCATTCGCCAATCCTCATCTCATCAATCCATTGGGAAACCTGGAACCTATATACATTGAAAAAAGGAAAATCGCAGGGCAAGGAGGAGCCAAGCCAAACCGAGCACGGGGTAAAAACAAGACAGATGACAAGAAATAATGAAGAAACTAAGGTATTACACGCTGAAGAGCTGCGTAGCCAGCCTGCGATCCGCTCAGAAGAGAAGGGGTATGAGTGGTAGCGTTATCGTAGGAGGCCGTGCCGTCGTCCCGTCCGTTCCTGGCCGCTCCTCCTTGCCCTAGCGAATCCGGGGATTTGTTTTCGTACCGGCAATGGGGGGTGGTGTTGGATGATCCGTGTTTCCTCCTTCGGTAATCCATTCCCCCCGCCCATCATTCGTGGCCCGGTGCCAAATTATTATTTTCGAGACGTTGCCGACAGATCGAACGACTCCTGCGCGGTGATACCGCGGGCACGCCCCAAGAGACACACAACCAACCCAGAATGGTGGTGCGAACCCGAAGCCAGGGGTCGGCTCTCCGCGTCGTAAGTCAGGACTTCAAAAGCCCTACATGACTATACAGCACCCGCCGCTCTGCTGTGGTGCGTAGGGGTCCTCTCCTTTCGGCACCGGGCCCCAAACATTAGGCACCATGTAGTCCCTGGTGCTATTGCAGTAGGCAATGATGCTGTCGTGTCCGAGTTAGCGGCCGTGACAAAAAAAAACGAAAAACAACAACAACAGGGCTCTGCAATGTCGTCTTACCTCTTGGAAGCCCCGCTCACCGGGATGCGTTCTCGGTCGAGGTCTTCGCGTAGTCGCGAGTTGAGCTCCGTCAGCCTGCGGAGCTTCAGATCGGCCATGCTCTGTTTGTTCTTCCTGATTTGCGATGGGTCGCCGCCATCGCGGGATGTGTACTGGGGCATAGTGTGGGAAGAAATTGTGGCGGTTGGGGGTGGTGTCGATGGGAAATCGTGGTTCGCAACCGAAGTCGCTGGGGTGTCCTCGGGGTTCGACTGCGGCGGAGGCGCACGCGGCGAAGTTCCTTCCTCAGAGACCCGGCGGAAAGGGTCGGTCGGTTGTTGCTGCAATCGGCTGGCGCCGCTGCTCTCGCCTGTGTGGGAATTGGTGGCCGATAATCGCGACCGGGGGGCCGTTAACTCGTGATGATCGTACTGCTGAGCCATGGTGATGTCAGTCAATGATCGCGCTGTCTTGTTGCTGCTTTTTTTCACAACCCAAACGTGCTCAACCCATCCTTCCTTTTCACACCGCCGATTCCTGATCTCTCTCCGTCCGCTCGGGTTGTTGGCCAATTGGCTCGACGTGATTGCTCTCGCTGTCGGTCGCAGGGCACGCAGGTTGCACGGTTTGCTCCATGGCGCAACCACGAGAACGGCACAATCCAGGCACCAGAAAATCAAAATCAAACACGCGAATGGACTTACCGAAAGACAAAGGAGTGGATGCTGGAGGCCGCGTGTGACGTCTGGCGACGGACTTCGAAGACGCTGCGATTGATGATTGATTGGTATGGAGGTGGATGTGAATACCAGAGGCTTCAACACTTGGATTGGGTGGACGGGATTGGCAGAGGCGCCCGGGAGCGAAGGGGAAAGCAGTTCAGGAGCGGGCGTTGCTGGTCTGTGCACCAAGACCCGCCTAAAGCCGGGCGAAAAGAAAATGAGCTGTCCCGAAATGGCTAGACTGGGCCCGCTAGAAACGTACGGCCGGTTACACTGCGCTGGGTCTTGTCTCAATCCCGATCTGGCTCCCTGCCCGCGGAACAAAAAAAGGCTGGGCAGGCGTTGGAATCTTCGACGCGCGATCCCAGACGAAAGAAGAGATGAGACTTAAAGGTCCGAGTCATCAAAATTTAGTGAAACCTTTTGGCCATCGCATCCGCCTTTCCGGCAATGAGAACTGCCTCAAGTAATCCTGCGTTGTATTTTATACCCCATTATTACCTCGATACAGGGATTATCTTGGCTGAGTCTCGAGTGCACGGTTGTCGGGAATCAGATCCTGAGCCTCTCACAGCGCGCCTGGGATTGGGGACTGCTGAAGAAATGGACGAAATATGTCGTAAAATCGTGTATAGTTACAAGGAGACGCATTTGGACTCCCTGTAGCGCGACAATAGAATATCCCCTCAATAGTCATTTGGTACATACTTTACACGGTAGTTGTTCAGCTATTGTCCTCGACCGAATCTTCTTGTCTTTCATCCGTGGCTAGTGCCCCACCATTCCACCACCCCAGGACAGCCCGCCCCACCCCGCTCAGCAAACCCCTTTCACATTGCATCGCGAACTCAAGGCCAATTGCGCCACTCCAACACTAAAACAATGTGAACGTTCGGTAATAGGCCCTGCGTTCTCAAGGCTCTAATAACTCTGTGATATCATCTGCAAAAATAACAATACAATGAATATTCATGATTGGTTGTCGTGCTGCGAGGGCCCTCATTCTCCAAATCACGTGATCTGTATTTTCCGCCCACACAATTTGCAAACCTGCACCTGCCTGGGGCCAGGGCTCGTCAACCCGTTCTCCACGAGGCGAAAAAATCTCTGGACAGCGCCAGCCAAGTCGCCAGCAACCCCTCACGCTGCGTTGCGCTGCTCTTTTTTAGGACAACCATTAAATCTCCTCGAGACCTGCCGCCGCGCAGAGGAGGTTGCCCATCATGGTAAGTCGTCCTCGGAATTGCACGATTGCATCTTGGGTTGGGCGGGGACCAACAGCGATGCGGATACAACCCCTCCCCGCCTTGGACCATCACCAACACCATCGCCGTCGGTTCGTCCGGCTTGAGTCGCTGAGCGCAACTAACCGTCTCACAGCCGCCGCCGCCGCATCAAAAACCCGAAAATGTCCTCAAGCGCGCCCACGAGCTCATCGGGGTCAACCAGGCCCCGGCCGCCCTGACTCTGCTGCACGAGCATATCACGTCAAAGCGTTCCCGCAATGTCCCCATCGCCTCGCTAGAGCCGGTTATGGTCCTGCTCGTCGAGCAGGCCGTTGAACAGAAGAAGGGGAAACTCGCAAAAGACGCCCTTTACCAATACAAGAATATCGCCCAGAATACCAATGTTGGGACAATAGAGGTATGTAGATGTGGATGCGCCGTCGGACATGTACGTTTACTAACTGGCGATGTAGCTCGTTTTGAAGAAGTTCATCGAGTTGGCGGCCGAGAAGGTCACGGCTGCCCAACAAAAGGCGGATGAGGTCCAATCGAGCATCGAGGCCACCACTGGGTCGTCCAGTGTCGAAGACCTCGAGGCCAGCGAGACCCCGGAATCCATCCTCCTGGCCACCGTTTCTGGCGAGCAGTCTAAGGACCGGACTGACCGCGCGATCGTTACCCCCTGGCTGAAGTTTTTGTGGGAGGCATACCGGACCGTCCTGGACATTCTGCGCAACAATGCTCGCCTGGAGCTCCTGTACCAGAGCACTGCGATGCAAGCGTTCGACTTCTGCCTCAAGTATGCCCGCAAGACCGAATTCCGCCGCCTTTGCGAGCTCCTCCGCAACCATGTTCAGACCGCTGCCAAGTACTCGGCTCAGATGCATGCTATCAACTTGAACGACCCGGACACCCTTCAGCGCCACCTCGAGACTCGCTTCCAACAGCTGAACGTGGCTGTGGAGTTGGAACTCTGGCAGGAGGCTTTCCGCAGCGTTGAGGATATCCATACCTTGCTCAGCCTCAGCAAGCGCCCGGCCAAGAACGTCATGATGGCCAACTACTATGAGAAGCTCACCCGCATTTTCCTCGTTGGTGAGAACTACCTGTTCCACGCTGCCGCTTGGTCGCGTTACTACAATCTTCTGCGGCAGTCCGCCGCCATGCTCGCCACTGGCCAGAGCAAGAAGTCCGACAGCCCGCCCGTTAGCGAAGCCGACTTGCAGAAGGCTGCCACTTTCGTGGTTCTCTCGGCCTTGTCTATCCCGGTCATCAGCACATCGCGTTCGCGCGGTGCCATGGTCGACTTCGACGAGGCGCGCAAGAACAAGAACTCGCGTCTTACCCACCTCCTCGGCCTGTCGCAAGCACCCACCCGCTCCTCGCTCTTCCGTGATGTCCTGTCCAAGGCCCTTCTCCGCCGTGCCAGCCCCCAGATCCGAGACCTGTACAACATCCTCGAGGTCGACTTCCATCCTCTCTCCATCTGCCAAAAGATTTCCCCTATCCTCGCCCAGGTCGGCGCTGACGAGGAGATGCAAAAGTACATCCTTCCCCTGCAGCAGGTCATTCTCACTCGCCTGTTCCAGCAGCTATCCCAGGTGTACGAGACGGTCGATCTTGAGTTCGTTCAGAGCCTCGCGCAATTCCCCGAGCCGTTCCAGGTTACCCGCGGCACTATTGAGAAGTTCATCATGAACGGAAATAAGAAGGGGGACCTTGCCATCCGCATGGACCATGCCACCGGTGTTCTGAGCTTCGACGTCGATGTCTTCTCCTCGGCCAAGGCCGTCCACGCTGGCTCGGCAGCGGGCTCAGCTGAGAACGAGTCCGGCTCCGTTCAGCGTCTCCAGAGCACCCCGTCGCAGATTGTCCGTTCGCAGCTCACTCGCCTGGCCGAGGTCCTCTACACAACGTGCCGGTACATCGATCCTTCATTCAACGAGGCTCGGATCAATGCCCGTGATGCAGTTCTCGCGCGTGCCAAGGCTGGGGCTGAGAAGGAGCACCTTGACATTTTGTCGAGGAAGGAGGTGATCCAGAAGCGCAAGGACAAGGCTTCGGAGATCCAGGCCCAGAAGGAGAAGGAGCTTGCTCGCAAGAAGTTGCTCCAGGAGCAGGCCCTGCAGCAAGCCGAGGCTCAGCGGTTGGCCGAGGAGCAGCGGATCCGGGAACAGAAGCGGATGGCCGCCGAACGCGAAGAGATCAAGAAGAAGGAAGTCGAGGGTATGCTCAAGGATATGAAGCTCGACGACGTCGAACTGGAGGATCTGGACAACCTCGACAGCAACAAGATCCGCATGATCAAGTTGCAGCAGCTTGAGCGGGAGAAGAACACCATCGCCGAGAAGCTACGCGTCACTGGCAAGCGCCTCGACCATCTGGAGCGTGCCTTCAGGAAGGAGGAAGCTAAGAAACTCCCCGAAGACTACGCCAAGCAGCGCGAAGGTGATATTGCGGCCTACGAGCTGATCAAGGTTCAGACGCTCAAGGAGGCGGAGTTGAAGCACAAGGAGGACGTGGAGTTGAAGCACCGTCTGACCCGTCTGATGCCGTTTTACGAGTCCTTCCGGGCTGACCTTCATGAGCGCCGTCGCGACATGTTTGAGAAGCGCCGCCGTGATGCCGAGCGCGAGCTTGAGAAGCAGGTCACCCTCCGGCGGAAGGAGTACCGCGAGCGCAAGCTGCGCGAGAAGCGGGAGCGCGAAGAAAAGGAGCGCGCTCTCCGGGAAGCCGAGGAGCGTGCCGAGAGGGAGAAGGAGGAGGAGAAGCAGCGACAGGAGGCTCGCAAGGAGGAGCTGGCCAGGCTCAGGGAGGAGCGCGAGAAGGAGCGCGAGCGGGCCAAGGAAGCACAGGCTCGCCAGCAACAGCGCGAGGAGGAGGCCATGGCCCGTCGCAGGGCCGAGAAGGCTGCCGCCGCGGCAGTACCTATCCGGGAGCGCGAGCCTATCGCCGCTACCGGCTCCGGACCCCGCCTGCCACTTGCTGGCACCAAGTCAACCTGGAGAGAGCGCGAGGCGGCCAAGGCTGCTGGCGGTGGCGCACCATCAGATTCTGCCCCACCCCCGGCACGGGCTGCCCCGCCTCCAATCGAGCGCACCGACTCCAGAGACAGGCCCGCTGGTGGTCCTCCCCGTCTGGCTCTCGCTGGCAACAAACCCAGCTGGCGTGAGCGGGAGGCCGCTAGAAACGCCACAGGGGGTGCCCCGCCCCCCGAACGTAGTGCCCCACCCCCCAGAGTCGCCTCTAGTCGTGGTGAGCCGATGGACCGGGCAGGCTCCGGCCGCGGCGGTGACCGGGATGCCAAGGACAACAACGGTCCGGCACCGGAGCCGCTCAAGGCCTCGGGCGGGCCTGGCAAGTATGTACCCAAGTTCCGCAGGGAGGGCTAAGCGCTGGGAGGTGAACGTAGGTAGATGGCGTGAGGGAAAGACGAAAATATGGATGGGAGGGACGGGGGGAGGGTACGAATCATGCCATTTCCTTTCCATTCGTTGACGAGACGGACGTATCACGCACGCACAACACACCGGAGTTTTTCTCTTTTCGGAGGGGGGGGCTTCTTCTTTCTCTCGCCCTACGTTATCACTGGGCATCTCTAGTCTGTGTAGAGTAGCATCACGGCTGTCACGTCTCGTTTGCGTCCCGAAGTTGAGCTCAGTCTTTTGACGGTGTTGTGGAAGTTCACGATAATTGGGAAGCATGCATGGGACTGGCTGGGAGGCTGGAGAGGGTGGGTGGGCTGTTGAGAATGGAAAAGTGGTTCTTTCTAATCTGTGCTGAATCTGACATGCGTGGATGGTTCCGTGAGCTGGCCTCCATCCCTACCTAACTTACTCCTGTTATGCCCGGTCTGAACTGAAGCCATGTCACCTGTGCGGGAAGCGATCGATCTAGACAGGCTTGGCCCGCAGGAGGTATGAGAAGCTGAAAAGCTGCGATGGGATGGGGGGGGGCTGCAGCGGAAGGAAGCAGTGCCGGCATGAAAATTATAAATAAATAAAAGCCTCAAGAGGAGGGAAGAGACACAACTGTGGAGAGGTAGAGGGGCATGTATGTATGTACACATTCGTCCTGAGAAGGAGAGCTGAGTCTAGAGCGAGACCATGCATGCAGCCTCCGGCATTACTATGCCGACTGTGACGGTGACGGTGATGCTGATACTGACGGTGACGGTGGCGGGGGAGCTAACCAAACCTAAACTTAGTAGTGCAGTAACTCGACCGGTGGGAGGTTTGCTTGTGAGGGAAGGGATCGGCGCTCCAGGGGGGAGGGGGGGATGTCGGCGGCAGCGTCCGAGCGGATCGCTCGGAGGTTTTTGTTAGTGTAGTTAGGTACGAAGGATCTAGGGCTCTCTGACAGGCCGCGGTGGGTTTGGATCTGGGTTGGGGGGGCCTCGGGCTGGGTTGGGTTGGGTTAGAGTTTCCGTGGGAGTCGAGGGTGGAGAGAGGTGATCGGGATCTGGGAGGTTTGCTCCGGCACTTGACTTGTACGAGATCTCTTTTTTTTATTTTCCACTTCCCTTCGGAATTCGGATATTCGAGGGCTCGGACGGTGGAGAGGTAGGTTGGGGGCTGGTCCTTGTTCTTTTCCGGCTGACTGTCTGTCCTGTTTGCATCGAGCCAAGGACGCCTTGTTTTTCTTCTTTTTTTGGTTGTTGGCTGTTGCTTGTTGCAGGGGTTCTACTCGAGCAAGGGAGGGACTCTTCTCTCTGTTTCTCGATGCAACCCTAGGCTTGTGTGTTTTTGTCTCTTGCCAAACGCGGCTCGCGGATGACAACATGCATTTCGACTCAACAGGATCTCACCTGAAATCAGCTGATCCTTGTTGGAATGTAAATGTAAATATTTGCTGCGCTCTATCGGAAGAAGAAAAGCTCGTATGCACGGTCATACGCCGCAAGGCTGCGGCTGGGGTGCAGCTGCATCTGTGAGGTGAAGTGTTCTTGGAACGATGGAACCTCGGGGTATCGGGTGACGGGTGCGGCTGTGGTTGGTGGTATGGAGGTAGCAGTTCAGGCTCGGTGCTGCGAGTCATGGAGCAAGCAGGTACAGGCAGGGGAAGGAAGGGGAAGGCTTGCGATAGGAGATCGGGAACTAAGATGAAGGAGGGGGTGGCTTGGGTGGAGGATGTCTTAGGGACAAGGATAGGTATCTGCACAGTCGGGATGGAAAGCTGCAAGATCGAAAAAAAATATTGAGGAGTGCGGATAAGAACGCGATGGCCTTGCCCAGCTGAGGAGCCTTCCATGTTCGTTGCGGGCTTCTTTCGGCGGGTAACATTCACTCAGCCCTAGCGTCAATAGTCTAGACTCGGTATATGCAATGCAGGTGCATCGGGGGCCCAAACACTTTTCTCGCGAGTCGTGAGAGTGGAAACATCAAGACAAGAGACTGGAGCCGTTTGCGCAACACAGTCGTAACGCCGTCTTGACCCGACGTTGTTTGTGATGAACTCATGGAGACGCGTCTTCCCAAGGCCCTGGTTTTGTTGCAGCTTCGAGTGTCACGGTCACACTGATATCTGGCAGCGTTGTGACCTAACGGGAAATTGGGCGCCTGCAGCCGGGAGAGCTACTGACTGGCTCGCTGCAGGGCAATATCACGGCGTCGTAGCGAAACGCAAGAAGCATGCCGTCCTACCTCACGGGAGACTGGGTCGACACGAGCGGGCGTAACGCAGCCTGCCGGATTTCTGACAGGCGAGTGAGGGCAATATTCATGCAAACGGCCTCAATATTGTCTGCGCGCGCCTCCTCATGGCCGCACTGGCTGGCGTTGCCTAAAAATAAGGGGCAAAAGCAAGCATCGGGATGTCGAAGGTGCCGCAAACCCGGACTCCCGGGACAAACATACCATACACAGCAGTAGTTAACTGCGAGGAGCCGACAACCCGAGTACACCGCATACACTAGATACCGTAGTCACCAAACCAAGCGAGTGCATCTACTTTCATTCTAGACGAGGGCTGGGTATCGAGAAATCCTACGTTCGGAAGGCAGTTGGTTTCGGTATTAGAAAAAGACGGGTCCAAGTAAGTCAGACTTCACTTCACGGTGTGATACATCGACAGCGAGCGGGAGGCACAGTCAGGATGGGTTGAGAGAGAGAAAGGAGACAAGTGACGGGCAGGTCAGGAAATCAGGGTCCAAGCTGGATAGGACCCACCAGATCCGGCTGGGCGAGGGCCAGACCCAGGCCCTCGCCAGCGCTAATACAGGTACGCAGCAATCCGCCAATGACAGGTCGGCCATGGTCGTTCTCGCTTCCTGTTTTGGTTTGTGGGCGGACCCTGCCGAGCCCTGCCCAGTTCTGATCGTTTTTCCCTTCTCCATCTCATCTCCACTTGGGCCCGATGCAACTGCACGCACCGAATCCCCCGACTCCCGAGCTGAACTTCAGGGCGATAGCATCCATGGCGAACAACAAACGGGCTGTGCTTTGTTTCACGACATGAGAACGCTAGCTTCAGAAGCGCTGTGGAGAGTCTGTGAGCTGTGATCGGCGCCACCGGAAGCTAGGGTCATCCCAGTCTAGACTCGCTCGTTTTTACTCAACTCATCGTGGACCTCGACGCCGACCTTCGACGACGGAATTCGCGGCACTTCAGCGCCCCAATTCTCTGCAGTCGTCCGTGCGAGAACTCACCTTGGCACACACGGGCGTCTACCAAAAACGGCTGTCGTGTGGACGCCGCCATGTTCCCGCATCACCAGACTGGCCTGGATCTGGGCCCACGCTTCTCTGCGTCGACGCAAATGAGTGCCCAGCCCCATCGGAGCATCCACTGGCCATGCCGAACCCTAGTCCAATATTCGTAGTCTAACTCTGTACGTACTGTGTGTATGGTTGCTTTCT
Source organism: Chaetomium tenue (assembly GCF_020726465.1). Lineage (NCBI taxonomy): Eukaryota > Fungi > Ascomycota > Sordariomycetes > Sordariales > Chaetomiaceae > Chaetomium > Chaetomium tenue. Next base: position 1,463,473 of record NW_027117333.1, on the reverse strand, counting down.
TTCTCGTTCTGCGATAATGGATGGACACATAAAGATATCGGGTTTCCCGGACTCTGAGAATTGCCTTCTCTCCTTTCCCCAGGGTTCTCCTCCGACACCACAAATCCTTCCACTGCACTGTAGCCCCGGCTCCAGCCAGACATTCGTTATCCCTCTCCCAACATGGCCGCCTTCAAGATGGCCGCCGCTATGGCGGCAGTGGCTCTGGTCGGACACGTCCAGGCCACCGAGGTTCCCCTGCCCCCCTGCCTTGACCCCTTTCAGCCTTTTGTCTACTCGGGCTGCTTCCAAGAGACGAGCAGCACGCAGCTCCTGCCCTACCGCAGCCTCGCCCCTCCCGATGACATGACCGTCGAGAAGTGTGTTGCCGAGTGCAAAGGCAACGGCTACCGCTATGCCGGCCTCGTCTACTACGGCGTGTGCTACTGTGGCCAGACGGTCAACGGTCCTCACGCCGAGGAGTCCCAGTGCAACCTCCCCTGCAAGGGCAACGAGACCCAGACCTGCGGTGGCAACGGCATCTTCTCCGTCTACTCGGACCCCACCTTCGAGCCCATCGAGGACGTGACCATCGAGGACTACGACAACCTCGGCTGCTGGACCGACGACTCCAGCATGGGCCGTGCCCTGACCTACCGCCAGGACCAGGTCGATGGCGCTACCTTGACCACCGAGAAGTGTCTGCAGGCCTGCCGTGACGGCGGCTTCCCCTTTGCCGGTACCGAGTTTGGTGGTAAGTGATGGCAGTTGTGAGCCTCGGCCTTGGACCTATTCTCTAACATGTGAGCAGGCGAATGCTACTGTGGTGTTGTGATTGGCAACGACACTTATGCGGCTCCCGCCGATGACTGCAACATGCCCTGCAACGGCAACTCTGGCCAGTCTTGCGGTGGCCGTGGCCGCCTGAACCTGTACGTCGCCGATGAGTTGCAGTCGCTCGAGCCCTGCGGTTACCAGCCGCCCGTCTCCAGCAGCAGCACGCTGCCGCCCGCCTCGTCAACCGCCCCTCCCGAGACCTCCACCGTCCCGCCGACTAGCACCACCCCGATCACCTCGACCACAACCACGAGCAGCTCCGCCTGCGTGAGCACCACCGTCGTGCCGCCCACCTGCGAGTACAAGTGCGGCAAGTGGTGCTCGTCGCCGCTGCCCGACTGGGACGATGTCAAGACGTGCAAGACTGCGTGGTCCCACTGCGCGATCCAGGTCGCCTCGTGCTTCAAGCAAGCTGGCTGGCCCGAGGTCCTCAACTGCTTCGACTTTGGCGAGTGGTGTGCCGACGTCAACAAGTACTGCGACAGCAAGCCGCGCGGCGGCTGCCGCAAGGGCGACTTCTGGGGCCAGAAGCCCCCCAAGGGCGGCTCCAACCCCCCCAAGACCGTCACCGTCACCACCACCTGCGCGGCCACCGCGACCGCGACCAAGCCGACCACCCCCTCCTCCACCGCCACCCGATGCCCCATCCCGACCCCCACCAACATCTGCATCCAGCCCAAGAGCATCCTCTTCGGCTACGGCCCGGGAAAGCCCGTCGGCGGCATCGAGATGCCCGTCGTGACCTGCAACGACCTGGCCGAGGACTGGCCCAACTACCCGTTCAAGCAGTACACGGACCTGGACAGCCGCAAGTGCCGCAAGTACCAGCGCAACAAGTGCCCGAGCGCGTGCGCCGACGCCTGCAAGGAGCAGTACGACGACTGCGTCGCCGTCTACGCCGAGGGTTGCAAGACCAGGCCCAACAAGCCCCGTGACGCCAACTACTTCGAGTTCCACAGCAGCGTCGAGAAGCGCACCTTTGGCTGGTTCGACAACTACGCCGGCGCCATCGTCAAGTGCAAGGCCCAGTACAGCGACTGCCTGAGCACCAACAGGGGTGTTACTGGTGCTGGGAAGTGCCCCAAGTTTGGGGGGTGGTAGATTCTTCTTCCGGGTGATGAGGAAGGAATTATGAGTGGGATGAGGCGATGGGGGATGAAAAGCGGAGGGATGGGAATGGATTGATGAAAACATGGCTTCTTCTTACGCTCCTTAGCATACCCGTAAATATTAATACTTAGTACCTGTACCACCTTCTCGTTCCCTATGCCGTACGACATTTCCAACATTCCATTTTGTTACCTAGGTAACATTTCCGAACTTCACCAAACCAACCAAACCCGCTTCTTCTAACATTTGCCTCGTGGGTGGGGACCAATATCAACGAGGACACTGCCTCATCCCGAAGCCCGATGGTTTCCCCGCGTAGTCCCGCGACGTCGTTGGCAAATTTGGTCACCGCTCGACCATTCCTCCAGCGACACCCCAAGGAGCCCCCGTCCCCTTCGCCCCGCGGATAGGGTAACCCTAAGGAGGGCGAAGGGGTGGTCATCTGTGCGAGGGGGGAGAGACATGGTCGATGCCCTAGTGGGATGAGGAGGGTTCTAGGGAAACGGAGGGGACGGCGGGTTCTAGGAAAAGAAGGGGACGGAGGGTTCTAGGAACTATGGGAGGCGGAGGGTTCTAGGAAGTAAGGGAAAAAAGGGAAACGGAGAAGGGTCCAGTAGAAGATGGGATACGGAAAGAGGGCGTCGGGGGTGGATTGGAAGAGGTCTCTGGGTAGAGCCCAGGAGACTCTCGGCAGACTCGCCACCTACTGCTCCGCGAGCCGAAGGAGGGTGAAGATGGAGAGGAGAACGGTGAATAAGACACAGTGCCTGGACCAGCAGCAACAGATCATCAAATGGAAGTTACGCTAAATCACAAAACCCGGAAACCCCGTGTTGACTTTGACAATTGTTTACTCAATTCTACCCCGAGCCCAGGTATTCAACACAGCCTTTAGGGGAGAACAAGCCCTGGGCCATGAAAAATAAAGGGAGGGAGGGTATTCCAGATATAACATTTTAACAAAAAAGAAATTACTGAGGGGAATGAATCTTCTTGGAATCAACAAAAGAATGGGCGACCCCGGAATCGAACCGGGGTTTCTTCGGTTTTGTATGTGGAACAAGCCACAACGAAACGTCCTGACCACTAGACTAGTCACCCTGTGTTGATGGATGATGAGATGGTGTGGAATTTGAGGTTTTTGTGTGGGCTCGGGAGCGGCAGTGAGTGGGTGTGTGAGTGGGTTGTATGCAGTTGAGCTCCGCTTGGCAGTGGATTGCCCCTTGGCCTACCTGCATGAGCCGGCGGCATTTGGGTGGCTAAGCAGATGTGGTGGTGGTCTGGAGCTGTGGTGGCATTACTGTCTAGAGGTGGATATTTCCATGGATACTATAGTACCATACTCTAGTATCATGGGATGTGACTTGTTGGTATACAGGATTCGGGCTGCGGCGGCCATGTGGTATTCCATTCATCCTATCACCACTCTGGTAATTATCTCCGTTTGCCAGAGCTACACTGCGCCCACCCATGCATGCTCGAGTTCGAGCTCGACCCCAATGCCCGGCAGGAAGCGGTGCGCAGGTGGACTCTGCAGGGCTCCGTCGGGAGGTCCGAACAAAATGGTATAGCCGCCTTCCACTGTGGAATCGCCCCAGTTTCCCGAAAACAACAAAGTAGCATACCCCAACGCCCGCGCTAATGCAATTATAGTTTTTTTTTAAACGTAACCTAATTCACTGGAGAAGCTCCTCGCAACTCCAGTCCTCGTAGCTAACATCAACAGGTTAGTGGTCGGCTTGAGAGATGGTGATCGAGAGCAGCACTTACAATCCATCCGGCAAGTACCGACGCACGATGAGGGGAATCTTTTTCTCCCTCAGCTCCTTGATTGCAATTTGCAATGGATCCGTCTCGCCCTCAAGGTCGACCAGTACGGGCGCGTTCATGCTGTGATTCCAATCAGCACACTGGCCCGTCCTTCCATCCCTCGCAACGCGTAACCCACCTGATCTGCAGCGCCCTGGTCCCCAGAATGCGCGCCTTCTCGTATTTGGTCATAAAGGGCGTGGTTGTACGTTGGTCGTTGGGGATCTTCTTGTCCTTGTGCGACTTGTCGTTGCCCTTGCCGTGATTAGCGGCCGCGTTGGGATCGCCCGACGCGACGACATGATCGGCGTCCTGGTTCTCGCCCTCAAGCTCCGGTGCACGCGCAGCATCGTCTTCCTCGGCCGGTTCCGGCTCGGGCTCGTAGTACTCATCGGGGTCCTCGTCGAAGGCGGGCTCGTCGTTGCTAGGCGAAGAAAGAGAGGTTAGAGGGACTGGAGATGAAGACGCAGCAGTCCGATGCGCTTACAGAGGCTCGCGATCGTCGTCACCACCGCCGTAGTCGGACATTTTGATAGATTTGTGAAGAAAATCGGATTGATGAGGGACGTGGATGTGTTGAGTCGGGTGCGAGTTACAATGTCGAGGGAAGGTGCTTTGTTGATGTTGATGATGAAAGAAGCGGCTGCGAATGGCAAAGAGCGGCCGATGGAGGGACAGTGAAAAATTTGAGTGGGGCACCTGTTCCTCGAGGCTGAAAGATCAAAACAGCCTTGCAGGTGGGAGTGCGTTTAGCTCAATTGCCTGCCGGAACTGCTTGGGCGCACCCACAAAAAAAGTTGGGGAATTTTGAAGCTTGGAAGTTGGAACTTTGAACTTGGAACTGCAATTGCAACTTCCACTGCTTCATGCACAATTCAAGCTCGGGCTGATGCTCCCCTCCGCTAGAGCCATGAAGCGGAAAGCAACAGCGGAGGGTGGAGGGCCATCCGGCCTATCCAAACGGCAACAGGTTCAATCACCACAGGGGACTGACATCGAGTTTCTCCCTCCCGCATCAGCCGATACCATCTTGACACCCGACGACAACGACCAAGACCAAGATTACAGCAATGACAATGACAACGGCAATGACAACGACAACACCACCACCGCCACCACCACATCCGACCCCCACCAACCCCTCACCCCAACAGCAACCTCCATCCCCAGCACCCCCTCCCGCCGCGCCCGCAAGTTCCCCTCCGACCTCAAAACCATCCCCTGCACCTACCCAGGCTGCCCCAAGACCTTCAACCGGCCCGCACGCCTAGCCGCCCACCTCCGCTCGCACACCAACGACCGGCCGCACCGGTGCGCCTACGAAGGGTGCGGCAAGACCTACATGGAGGAGAAGCACCTGGCCCAGCACATCAAGGGCTCGCACACCCACGAGAAGAAGTACGCCTGCGCCGAGCCCGATTGCGGCAAGTCCTTCGTCACCGCCACCCGCCTGCGCCGCCACGCCGCCGTCCACGAGGGCGCCGAGCGTTTTCGCTGTCGGGGTTATGAGGGCTGTAGTCTGAGCTTTCGCAAGCATCAGACGCTGCAGCGCCATGTGCGTGTGGCGCATCTGGGTGCGGCGGCGTTTGTGTGCACGGCGGCGGAGGACTGTGAGGCGGGGTTTGATACCGCCGGCGCGCTGCGGAGGCATGTGGAGAGGGAGCATGGGGAGCTCAGGTTTTGGTGCGAGGAGTGCGCTGCTGGTGGTGGTGATGGTGATGGGGAGGAGGGGGATGGCCGTAAGGTTGGGTTTAGGACGCTGTTGATGCTGCAGACGCATATGCGCAAGGAGCACGTCGATTGCGTGTTTTGTGACGTCAAGTGTGGGAGTCAGGCTGACCTCGAGAGGCATGTGGATATGTACCACTCGGGCACGACGGTGGAGGATAGGAAAACGGTCGAGTGCCCGTGGGATGGCTGCGGGAAGAAGTTTACGAGAGTGCCGAACCTGAACACCCACATCCGGTCGGCGCACGAGGGGTTTCGGTTTGTTTGCGGGCAGGTGGATACGTACCAGGTCGAGGACATTGCCGACTGGAACTGGCAGGAGGAGGGGTGCGGGCAGGCCTTCATCAGCAAGATGAAGATGGAGGAGCACGTACGCTACGTGCACCTGGGTAGGAAGCGGCCGCCCAAGCTGTACACGGTCAAGTCAGCGCTGCCGGGCGATGAGGATGAAATGTCTGCTGCCTTGCCGACGCGGACGATCCCCTGCTCTGCCGAAAGGTGTGAGAGCATGTTTATCCGGCATGCCGACCTGGACAAGCACCTGCAGAAGCATCACCCCAAACTACAAGAGGATGCCATCGACCCGCGCCTTCAGGAAGCGGCCGGGAACGATGAGCCGTTTTGGGTCGAGTCGGTCATCCCTGCTGTGGCCGAACCGAGTTTTGACGCGGAATGGACTGAGATGCGCAGACTGATCGACTTGGACGCGCTGGTGGACGCGAAAGAGTAGAATGAAAAGTGATGTTTTTGGGATGCATGGCTATGCAGGAGTACATATACCCTTTGCTGTTTTTATTGCTATGGTGTTTATGGGATGTCAAAATATCGGAGAGATGGAGGTCGATGAGTTGGAGGTTGAAAGCAACGCTGTTATGTTATGTTATGCTATAGAAGTGCGAGCGAAAACGCCAGATATCAATACAATATGGGACTTTCTCCGCCCAAACCTTTCCTTCTCAACAACAACCCCATCCTATCATAACCGCCATCCCACTCGCCATCTGAATAACAAAAATCAACCAATTCCATCTCACCATATCAACTAACAACCCCATAGAAACTTAACGCCCCTCACCGCGCGACCTAGTTCCAGGCCCAGACCAAGCCCACCGCCCGTCCCAACCACCACCACCACCACTCGCACCACTACCATTACCACCACCGCCACTAGCACCACCCCCCCCTCCCCCACTGCCGCCGCACAACCCACACCCAGTACAATACCCCAGCGTCCGCAGCATGTGTGCGTGCCGCGCCGCCGCCTCCTGCATTTCCTGCCTGATGGTGGCCGCGCGGAGCCGCGCTTCGCGGACCTGCGCTTGGTATTGTTGCTGGAGTCGGATTTGTTGGGCGTGGAGCTCGGCTGAGGCGGCTTCGGTTGCGGCTGCTGCTTCGGCGGAGGCGGCTGCAGCGGCGGCGGCGGAAGCTGGGCGGTGGGGATGGGGGTGATGTAGGTGTGGGTAGTGTGGGTGTGGGAGGGGGAGGGTGTGGGGGGCCGACAGGGGTACGGGGATGGTGGGATTGGGGAAGGGGTTGGGGTTGAAAGGGGGATGTTGCGGCGGCGGGAAGATGTGGATGTGGTTGGGGTTGTAGGGGGGAGGGGTTCGACGTGCTGGGGGGATGTTGTTGATGTGGCGGAAATCGAAGAAAGGGTCGGCGGGGCGGGCGATGCGGTGGTCGGAATTTCCCTGGCTGATGGGGTTGGTGCCGTGGCTGTAAAGGGAGGCTCCTCTGTGGGAGGGGAAGACAGGAGGCGAACTAAGGGGTTGGGGACCGAGAGGCGCCGCGATGGGTTCGTACCTCGATCGGCTGGTGAGAATGAGAAAATCCCTTGTATCGTCGTGGTCCGGCGTTATGTTGATGGCCGCCACCACGGCGGCGGGCAGGTGGCCGAGGTGTGCGTTGTCAGGAGGTGGGTAGTGTATGAATTCGTCAAAGTCGAAGTCATCATCCAAGTACCTGGGCTCGTTTTCCGCTTCGTTGTTTTCTGGTCTCGCCTGGCCACTGTTCCCCCCCTCTGCTTGACCACCCTCGGCCTCTTTGCCCTCTTCGCCCCTTCCGCCCTCACCATCCTTATCAGCTTGTTCTTGCGCATCAGCCCACGCCTCTTCCTCAGATGAGTCCGATTCCGAGTCACTGTCCGTCTCAAGGTCGGGGACGGGGTCGGGCCTGGGCTTGGTCTCAGGATAACGCCTTGACGCGGTGGTTCTGTCTTCGGTCCCTGTTGCCGCTTCGTGGAGATGCTCCCTTTGGGACGGCTGGCGGTAGCCGGGGCTGTTTCTCGCTCTGGCCGGCTGGCGGGAGGTGGCCGGTCGGGGGGTACCGGGGCCGATGGGCTATCAACAGGTTGTGGTCAGCATACTGGCTTTGTCATAAGATGGGATGGTTGAGGGTCCTTACTTTGCTCGGGTTAGAAGACATGATGAATTCGCAAAATATGTCTGATAGTGGATGTTGAGAACGAATGCCGACTGTTCGTTGTCTAAGAGCGTTGACATGACCCCTTTTTATACTTCTAACATGTCCCTTAGTCATGCAGATAGAAACGCAACTTTGTGCTCCCTTAAACACCAACAGACACGAGACAATAGTCACATCCGGAGGTGAAGTATCATTCCTTGAAGTAGGACCTACAGCACACATCAACGTCAGAAGAACACCTCCAGGGGTTATTATCGGAGTCATTTCGTCACCAGAGAGTCAACCTCTTAAGACAAACGGATTACTTCCCGCTAGCGTGCGCATGTGTGTACAATCCAGCCCAACTCTCATACATCTATTGTTACAGTTCCACCACCCATCCACCCACCCGGGCCAACGAACAACTGTTTGACTAGAAGGGAAGGATGACTCCTGCCCCCGGTGAACACAGAAACACATACCCCTTCATCCCCTGTATATACCGTCCAACCAATTCGGCGCGGCTCTTAGTTGGCTGTGTTATCCCATGCCGATATGGCGTACTCCTTGTTGTCCGTCCCTGCCCAAAATGCAATGTGTTTGGCATGCATGCGGATGAACTGGTGGTGGCTGGTGGGTGGTTCGGTAGAGGCGACTTTAGCGTTTGGCCTCAAACGTACCCTCGACATACACACCAATTATTAACCCCGCCAGACTCATCGTCCAACAAACGCAACACACAATCACAGCTTACTATCCCTCCCATCCGCCCCCAGCGCCCCACTCATCATATACATCTCCTCCTGCGGCTGCTGCTGCTCCCGCTGCTGCTGCTGATGTGGCACCCCCCCAACCGCACTCCCAAACAAAACCGCCTCCCTCCCGCCCTTCGTCCCCCACCACGCGGCCGCAATCGCCGCCCTCTCGACATCCATCTCCCCGCTGACCAACACGTCCCAGAAGCGCCTCCTCACGCCCTCCCTCAACCGCTCCCCAACCACCTCATTCACCGCGCCCGCCACCAGGCCCATCCACTCCTCAAAAATCCCCACCCCCAGAAAAGGCAGCGCATCCACCAGCGTCAGCACCAGCGCGCTCTGCTCCGACACCTCCTCCCCCTCTCCAACAGTACCTTCCTCCGCCAGCACCAACGGCACCGTCCCCGCCCCCCCCACCCTAAACCTCACCATCTCCAACAACACCTCCGCCAGCGCCGCCTGGTCCCACGAGACAGCAAACGGCGGGCTGAGGATCTGCACGAGGGTGCGGAAGGCGAGGCGGAACTGGCGGGGCGAGACATGGGCGGGGAAGGAGGCGAACAGGGTCTCGGCGTAGAAGGGCACGAGGCGGGCGGTGAGGGGCGCGTTGTGCGGGCAGGCGAGGCAGGCGAGCACGGCGCTGTGGGCGGCTTCGAAGAGCTGGATCATGCGCGGGGGGAGGGGGAGTGGGGTGGGGGTGGTGGTGGGGGTGTTGGTGTTGTTGCTGGGGGGTGGGTTGAGGTAGGCGGTGGCGGGTTGGATTATGAGGGCTTCGCAGTCTTGGGGGGAGAGGAGGGAGGGGAGGTGTTCGGCGGTGTTGAGGTAGAAGAGGTCGAGGGTGCGGTGGAGGGGGTGCGGCGGGATGTTGGATTGCGGGGGTAGGATGGAGTGGAGGAAGGCGGACGAGGCGGGGCCGTAGCGGGAGAGGGTGTCGAGTGAGGTGAGGTAGGTGAAGGCGTAGACTTGGAAGGCGTCGCTGCCGTTGCGGGACGAGATGAAGTAGAGGTTGCGGAGGGTATGGAGGGTTTTGGTGGCAACGGCTGGGGCGACGGCGTGGTGCTTGAGATGGCGGTCGAGGAGGCTGCGGGTGACGATGGACTGGAGGACGGCCACGACGGCGTACATGATCTTTTTGAGAAACTGCCAGAGGGTGGGCCAAGTGGTCTCGAGTGCCTCAGGGGTGAGGAAGATGCTCTCTTCTGAGATTTCGAGTTCCGAGAGTTTACCGGCCTGCCAGTGCTGCAGTAGCCTCGCGGTGAATGTCACCAAGTCGTCCTGCAACTGCAGCACCACGTCGGGATCGCGTGCGAACTGTACGGCATGGGCCAGCAACGTAGAGAGCGGTCCCAGGCCGGAGATGAGGGGTCGCTGTTCAAGCTGCTGGAGGTGCAGATATGAGGGCGAGTTCTCGGTCCACATGAACTTCTGCTCCGCCTGTCGTATGTCCTGATCGATAGATGCGAGGAACACGCCGTCTTGTAAGCCATCTCCGCCAAGCATCGCCCGTGTTGCGACGGGGACGAGCGCATCGCAGTTTAGGCCGGCGCGCGCCGAGTCGGAGAGCAGCGGAAAGGCGTAATTGAGGGCCAGAGCCACAGGGCCGGATGGAGCCGGTGGTTCGGGTTCCCTGCTTTGTACGGCAAGGTTCGTGGCTGTGACGACGGCTCGCTCGACTGTGTTGCGCATGCCGCTGCTGAGAGAATGTCGCTGGTTGCCCTCCATGCCCATCAACACGCCGCTGAAGACGAGCAGGTGTTGCCACCGCCCCGACTGGTCGTCGGCGCCTTTGAGAATCGCTGCCGTCCAGGCATTGCTACTCAGTTCACCGCCAGTGTGATGTGGTTGGTGCAGTTGTTGTTGTTGCTGCTGTTTCGGCTTCTTGATCTTCTCGAGCTCGTTGCGGCGCACGTGGATGGCGGCCGTGTTGAAGATGCTGATAATGCGAAAGCATGTGCGCATGCCATCTCGGCGACCCCATATTGCGGGGGCAATAAGGAGTTGTGATGTGAGCAAGGAGAGGTTCAGCGGGTTCGAGAGGTTCGTGAGGAGGAGGGCGGTCGACCCGAAGATCTGCTCGGTGCGGGCATCATCGTGCACGTCTTGGTAGAGCTGCAGCACCGTCGTGAGGAGGCGGTCAATCGACATGGTTGGTGGGCGGCAGTGTTGTTTGTAGTCGCGTTATGTCATTGAATTCGGGGCCGAATGTCGGCGTGTTTGTGTTTGTTGTCGTTCTCGGTTCTTGGGGGGGGAGCAGCTGAAGGGAACCACTGAGACTCGGCATATGGGGAGCCGAGGTAAGGTAGCTCTGGATGATGCACGGCAGGTAACCAGGTTCAGCCAAGAACTGTTCTTGGCTTTAACACATGCGTCTTGACGCGCCGGTCGCTTGGCATCTGCTGGGCCCCGAACATTGAATTATTACGCAGTACTCCGTAGGGGCAGTAAGGTGTATAGCAGTACATCAACAACAAGGCCGCCCGGGACCGCACCTATTGCAGCACCATGGAAATCCCTTCGTATGTGCTATCGCACCTCTTTACAATCAAGTTCCAATTACTGACCGATACTTGCAGCCGGGTCCGGCGCGACACGCCCGCCGAATACACGGTGCCCCCCTTCCCATCGCTCTTCTGGCCGCCGCAGGCCGCGACTGTTATCCTGTATGAGCTGGACGAGATGTGGAAGTTCACCCTCTTCTGGACCATTATCCTCTACGGCCTCTTCCATCTGGGCGCTGTCGGCGTGGCCGTGTTGATGCAGGGCGGCAAGCGCATGTCTAGCTGGAAGTACCTCTGGCTGGTGCCTCTGATCTACGCCTTTATTGCAGGCGCTGAGGCCCTAATCGCGGGGACTCTTGTAGGCTTGATGTTCGTGTCCTTTTTATCATTCGTCTCTACCAACCCGCTCCGAGCCCGTTCATGCTAACCTGCAATAGAGTCGGCGCTAGCTACCTCGTCGGGGGCTACTTGATGTCGACGTGGATCCCCTTTGTTTGGGGTTGGGTCAACGTGCTGGTGCTTATCGTGTCCTCCTTTAGGATCCAAGGTGGTCTGTAAGGGCAGCGCAGCCGTCGCATGACATCGGCAACATGCTGGACTTCTTTCATTCCCTGGGGAAATGGAGAAGCCGATCTCATGATGGGATTGGTTCATCCAAGCAGTCAATCGCCGAAGCAGGGGCCGTCTGACGGCAGACACAGATCGCGCGACTCCGGTATTCCCGCGTTATTACGGTTGCGTCAGGTTATTAACAGCACACACCCCTGCCCCGCCACGTGGGTCTTGGGTGCTGCATCCACTAAAAGTTGCGCGCGACTGGCCGCGCAGCAGCATTGCATTGAGCAAACAACAAACTCCCGAGTACTTGCTCAAGGAGGTCGCCGACGCCCCTGCAACCCGAAAGAACAAACCGGTTTGGCAATCTCAGCTACATTCCTCACAATACTTAGGCACAATTGTTACGGCGGATAATCGGCATGATATAGAAAAAGAGGCGGGCGAGTCTTTGTCGTGCTCGACTGCCGAAATAAGTCGGCAACAACTACAAAATCCCTATTGATGTCATCGATCCCGTCCCGTCCACACACTGTATCAGGGGCCGTTTCGACAATGAACGGCCCATCTCCTCGACGGCCCTGGTCGCCCGAAAGGTAAGCGCAAATACTCGTCTTGCAGTCGGAAACCCCCTTTTCAACATTCCTCATGGACCCTTCGCATCTCTCATCACCACACGGCCATCATGTCGAAAACCACTACATCAGCCATCGCGCGGGGGAGCATCGACGAACAGTCCCCGCCCTGGGTTACCCACTGCAACTCTACTACAACGACTTTCGAGCTTCACCGTCGTCGCCACGACTCCGTTTCTACCTCAACAAGTATCAGCCCGCCCAGCCGCGGTTCCCTCGACCTCGACCGCACCATGCCCACCACCAATACAGACACCGAAAACGAAGAAGAGCTCATCGACGCTGACAAAAAGAATCCCTTAAACAGCTCATCCCCGCCGTCCTACAGCGAGCCCGAAGACGAACAAGAAGAAACTGAAGCCGAAGCCGAAGCCGAAGACGACCCCATCGTCCCCTACCTCCCACACAAACACAAGTCCCTCGCCGGCATCGCGGCGCGGTCCTTCGCCCTCGGCATCACGCTCACCACGGGCCTGATTGGCACGCTGACCCTCCTCCTCGCGACGGCCTCACCGCTCTGGCGCCTCCCCTTCTTCCTCGGCGCGCTCTCCCTCTTCCACTTCCTCGAGTTCTGGACCACCGCCGCCTACAACACCCGCGCCGCCGAGATCGCCTCCTTCCTGCTCACCTCCAACTGGCCCGCCTACGCCATCGCCCACACCGTCGCCGCGCTAGAGTGCTTGCTCGTGCACGCGCTCTGGCCCGGCGCCAGCTGGACGCCGCTGGGTCCTCGACTCGGCACGGCCGTGGTGGCCGTGGGGTTGGTGCTGGTGGTCGTGGGCCAGGCGGTGCGCAGCGTGGCCATGATTCATGCGGGGAGGAGCTTTAACCACCTGGTGCAGAACCGGCGGCGCGAGGACCATGTTCTGGTGACAACCGGGGTGTATGGCGTGCTGAGGCATCCGAGTTATTTTGGGTTCTTCTGGTGGGCGCTCGGGACGCAGATGGTCATGGGGAATGTGTTCAGCTTTGTCGGGTATGCGGCGGTGCTGTGGCGCTTCTTTAGCAGGCGTATCCGGCACGAGGAGGCGTATCTGGTGGCCTTCTTTGGGGGGGAGTACGTGGATTATAGGAGGAGGGTCCGCACGAGGATCCCCTTCGTGCCGTAGGGGCGTTGTATTGGTAGAGGGAATGGGTATCAAAGCGGGGAGCGGTTGGGATGGGTATATGGGCGGTATAGATGGGATATGAAATATTCTGGGAGGATAGGTTGGGTTGTATTATATTAATAAATCAAGTCCCTCGTATACGCTCAGGGGGATGTCATTCGCTCTTCTTAGTCGCTAAACCACATCGACTTCCCTCTAAAATGACGCCGCCCTTCGCTTTCATACCAAACCCGCCCGCTAAAAAAGAAACCACTTTTTATTACACAGTGACCCGATCCCAGACCGACAGCAAAATCCATCACACCAACGAGACAGCCCATCAATGAAAACCACCCCTCACAAAAACGCATCAAACAACAACCGCCGGACAAGTCCCCGGCTGCACCAGCGGCATCTTGCTCACACTGCCATACTTAGCCTGCCACGCGTAAAAATACATCAGCGCCGCGAACGGCTGGCCAAAGATAGTGAAGGACACCCAAAAGATAGAATTCCCCAACAGGCGGCCGTGCGCCGTATTCCCGCGGCGGTCGCCCAGGCGCGCCGTCATGGCGATGAGCGGCAGCTGCAGGAACATGCCCAGGAAGGCCACGCCGATGATGTTGTGCGTCGGCACGCCGACTAGTAGCTCGTGCAGCACTGCGGAGAGTAAAAACACGGCGAGGCTGGCGGAGAGGTGGCTCCACCCGCGTGAGCGCATGGGCGAGTAGACGTGGCGCCGGAAGAATTGGTACACGGGCTTGTTCCAGGTGCGCCAGTAGGCGCCGAGGCTTTCGCTGTTCCCTGGTTTGGGGCGTGGGGGGTTAGATGTTGGGTGCTTGTGTGGGGGAGGGGAAGGGGGGAGGCGGAGAGAAGGGGGGGGAGACATACACCATGCTTCGTAGAACTCGCGGTCTCCAAACCGCATCACCTCGGCCAGGGCATTCAGAAAGCTCTGAAACAACGCAAAGAAGCCCGCCAACCAAATGACCAGCGAGATGGTCGACAGCTTCAACAGACGCTCGACAATGGACATGTAATCCAGCGTAGCGATCTTGTCGAGCGAGTTGCGCAGCACGGGGGTGGCGTACTGGGCGCTGGCGAACCAGATGAAGGCGCTCAGGCAGACGACCTCCCCGAGGCGCTTAGCCACGAAGACCCAGCGGATGCGCTGGGTGCGCGGGTACGCGGACTGGTACACCAGAGTGGGCGCCCACCAGAAGTAGGTCAGGTTGGAGAAGGTCACGTTGGCCGGGTAGGGGCACTGGGCGTAGATCTCGGGCAGGGCGTCGCGCTCGCCGCGGACTGGGTGTAAGTAGGCGTGCCGCAGGTCGCGGTTGGTGAGCGCGTACGACGCCGTCTTGAGCCACACGATGATGGCGTGCAGCTCCGAGAGCGTGCCGATCAGCGGGTGGTGGATGTAGTAGTAGACCACGTAGGAGGTGACGGCCAGGGCGGCCGTGACGTTGACGGCGTGGAGAATGCGGAGCATCCGCCAGCTCTGCAGGAACTGCCTGGACTCGTCCTCGGTCGGGCTGGTGCTGCCGTCTCGTTTCTTCGCCTTGGCCCGGGAGTTACGGGCATTGGCGGCAGCGACCAGCTCGATGAGATAGGCGAGCATGAGGTGCCATGGGATTAGGATGTAGAGGAGAAGCCCCAGGCGTACGTCGTTGGGGCGGAAGTCGTGGCATTTGATGCAGATCAGAACTCCATACTAACAGACGGTCAGCTGCGTTCCATCCATCTCGTCGGCCATCGTGCCGTCTTATCAGATGGGGAATGAGGGGAGAGTATGCTAACCTTTTGAATATTCTCGATGACTAGGCGGAGATTGGCAGCAACTAGTGGTCAATTGGTGTTAATAGAGGTAGCTCAACCTTATCACATCAGCGAGATCATCTTGCATAACATACCCAACACAATCACCATGAGATTCCTGAAACCGATGAAGCTGGGTGTCTCGGTGGCGTCATGGCTCAGACAGGATGGTTTCGACTCGGAGTGGACAGCCTCAACATGGCGATACTTGTTGCGGAACGCTTTGCGCAATTCGGAAATGTCCAATGAATCATCAGTCGCCCCATTCGCTGTCCCATTTGTAGAACCATTGGCGAGGATGTCAGACGGTGTGGTGGTTGTCGTCTCATGAGTCGTAGTTGTAGCGTGGGGGTCGTCACTGGGACCAACAGGGGCTCGGTTGGTGACGCCATTGACTTGGGAAGTCTCTAGACTTGTCGACGTTGCCATCGTTGTGCTCGTTTCTGCCTTCATCTGGCCTGACAGCACGAGTCAGGAATCACGAGAGAGATATTTCGAAGACGAGCGATTATTTTCTCATCCAATGTTTACGTTTTACATTTGAGAAGGAACAAACTGATGGTGGCGATAGATAAAAAGGCCCTAAAGACCGTTGGTGAAGGGAGATACGCCGGATGCAACACTGAGCCGCGGCGCCGAGGGGCACCCCACTCGGACCGGCCGAGATGAAAAAAGATTCGTCGCCATTTGCGGGACGATATTACTCTCACAAGTTCCAGTGTTAAGAACAGGTTGTAATGTATGGTGTGTAAAAAAATGGACATCATTTTTGCTACAAACGCTCTGGATGTTTCCGGGCACACCTCTCTCGAGAGCGAGGAATGCAGATCCCTAAAGTTTGGACGTCCTGGGCGCCACTGACAGGAGACTAATCTAGGCCTTGGCGAAGCACATGTCGGATTCGTGAGCGACAAGACAGGGATAGCTCATTCCATTTTTTTTTGTCTGGATATTGGATATCCGTTCGTAGATGCAAAGAAAAGGTGAAAAAAGGCTACAGAGATTGCAGGGATAAATGGCGAGCAATGATGCCAGGCAGGAAAAAAAGATTAATTTGCCCGAAAAGGGCCGTCAAACAATCAATCGCACAGCGAACAAAGAAGGTTCAGGAGAACACTGCATGGCCCGAGTCACGCACCCTTGCTCCTAGCACAACTTGGGTTTGTTATGCACGGACCACATCTGTCTGCTGAATGGGAGCTGGGCTTGGAAATTCATGTTTGACTGGCCAGACCAATCCCAACAAAGAGCGGGTTCGCGATCGAGGAAGCTGCTAACTACCGTAACAGCCAACAACCACACCACGTCCCATCTCATGCAGCGGACTATATCTCCGCAAAGATCCACTTAATAGCATCATCCACAGCATAGCAGTCATCATTAAAATCAGTCTGGGCGTGCTTGCGACAGGGATCCATGCAATAGAGTGAGAGCACCAACTACCCACTTCTGGTCTAGACTTGAAGTGTCAGTCGATCTGCTGCTTCATCATGGCCTACGAAGGACGGGATCATGGCGACAAGGGTTTTGGGTTTGGTGGTGGTGGCGGACACGATGGGCCACCGCCGAGGGCCCGGGGCAGGCGTGAGTTCACCATTTCCTTTGCTTGTTATCACTTATCGCTATGTTCTGCAAGTAACCGCAGAGTGGGCGTCATTTTTATTCAAGAAACATGTGTTTGAAGGCCAACTACCCCTCCCACCACTTGTCTTCATTACTTAGCAACCGGGGTTGGTTGACTCGTCCTCACGATCGAACCATCCCTCCCCCAAATCCACATCATCACCGCCGAGACCTACTGGTTCTGGCATTCCTTAGCCCAAAATGGGCAATACCTCTTCTCCAGGCTGGCTGCGCAGCTGTCGAGATAAAGGCAAGGAAAGACTGACGTTATCTTCGGAAGGCCCTGTCACCGACTATGGCGCTACTGTTGTCGACTGGATGCGGAATCGCCAACCGCGCTACAAAGGGTCATTTACTGGCGAGGTCGAGAGACCTAGTAACAGTTACATAGTAGATGTGAGTACCCTCATCTCTTAGCGAAGGCGTTGACTTACGCCAGATATAGATGCTGCCTCCTCATGCAAGGACAACAAGCCCGGCTGATTCGGTACCTACGCGCCACTTGCACTCCTCACTGAATAAGATTAAACATCCGATCAACGTGGTACGGTGGACACCGGAAGGCAGGAGGCTGTTGACGGCGTCCAGCAGCGGAGAGTTTACCCTCTGGAACGGCACCGGCTTCAACTTTGAGACCATCATGCAGGCGCACGACTCGGCCATCCGTGCACTGGCATATTCCCACAGCGACGACTGGCTAGTATCTGCAGACCACGACGGGATTATCAAGTACTGGCAGCCCAACTTCAACAACGTCGAGAGCATACGCGGCCACACAGATCCTGTTCGAGACCTAGCCTTCAGCCCCACCGATGTCAAGTTTGTCACAGCGTCCGATGACTCAACACTTAAAATATTTGACTTTGCCGCTGGAGCAGCTGAATCAACACTAACGGGCCATGGCTGGGACGCAAAGAGCTGCGACTGGCATCCCACAAAGGGACTGATCGTCTCGGGTTCCAAAGACCATCTGGTCAAGCTCTGGGATCCGCGGACGGGCCGGTGCCTGACCACCCTCCACGGTCATAAAAACACCATCACCAAGACCGTTTTCGAGAAAGTCCGCGGGCAATGCCTGGCCACATCAGCGCGAGACCAAACCGCCCGTGTGTTTGACCTCCGCATGATGCGCGACATCTGCCTCCTCCGCGGCCACGAGAAGGACATCTCGACCCTAACATGGCACCCAATCCACCCCAATTTACTCAGCACCGGCGGCTCCGAAGGCTCCCTCTTCCACTACCTCCTCGACGAGCCCAACACCCCCCCGGGCCACTCCCTCTCCATCGCCCCCTACGATACCGCCGACCCGGCTTCCACCCCAGCCCAGACCATCTACCCCGCCCACCGCGTCCCCCACGCCCACGACTTCGCCATCTGGTCGCTCGACTGGCACCCCCTGGGCCACATCCTCGCATCAGGCTCCAACGACCGCATCACCCGCTTCTGGGCGCGCGCCCGCCCCGGCGAGGCCGACAACTTCAACGACCGCTACCACATCGGCGAGGCGGCCGCCGAAGCCCAAGGCACCTGGGACCGCCGCGGGCACCGCCACATGCGCCAAGCCGAAGAAGAACAAGAACTCGAAGACGAAATGGACGGCCTCGTCGACCAAAAGATGCCCCTCCGCCAACAACCCCCCGGCCTCCCAGGGCTCGGCATCCCCGGCCTGCCCGGCCTCCCAGGCTTCGTCCCCCCTCCCCCACCCTCCCTCATCCCAGGCATGTCCGGGGGACCACCCCCACCCCCGACGCACGCCCCCTTCCCGTTGCCCCTGCCCGCGGGCGGCGCAGGCCACCCCCCGCCGCCGCCCCTGCCTATCC
Source organism: Chaetomium tenue (assembly GCF_020726465.1). Lineage (NCBI taxonomy): Eukaryota > Fungi > Ascomycota > Sordariomycetes > Sordariales > Chaetomiaceae > Chaetomium > Chaetomium tenue. The sequence continues at coordinate 1,444,812 of NW_027117333.1, read as the reverse complement.
CCGGCGTCGACCCCAAGAATCCGCCGGATTTTGCGGCCATCGCCGAGATGATGAAGAAACATGGCATTGTGCCGCCGCCCCCCGCCGCCGGGCATGCTGCCGCCGGGCTTGATTCCCCCACCCGGAATGATGCTCCCGCATGGGTTCCCGCCGCCGCCGCCGCATTTGGTTGCCGCTGCTGCCGCGGCTGGGGGTGGTTCTGGTGGTGGTGGTAGTGCTGGTGCTGGTGGTCCGCCTGGTATTGGTGGGGGTGGAGAGCAGTATGGGGACCAATATGACCAGGGACAGTATGGTGATCAGGGTGACGATGGGCCTGGCGGGAGGCGGCGGGCGCCGTTGCCGAGCCAGGAGGAGAGTTTGCGGATGGAGCAGAGTAAGGGGAAGTATACGAGGGTGAGATAGAATCGGGGGAGGGGTGGTTGTGGTGATGGTAGGGGGGGAAATGGTGGTAGGAGCGTCGAGAAATCCCTGGAAGAAGGGGACGAGGAGGATAGTGATGAGACTGTGGGTAGGAGGGAGGGGGACGCACCACCCCCTGACCAGAATAAAGCCAAGAGGGGAAAACGCAAAAAGAAGAACTGAGGGGAGAAGGAACGTATGAGACGGTGGAGGGAGATGCAACATCAGAGATAGGGCGGTAGTGACGAAGGTGTTGGCAGGGGGGAGCCCGTTTTTGTAGCCAACGGGGGAATTAACAGACGGGGAAGAGTACCGGCGGTTGAGTGAGATGGCTTTGGAGATGGTGTGCCCTGGGATGCAAGGGGGTCTGTTGTGTATCACTCGCGATATCCGCAAATCGGGGACAGTTTGGGATGGGGGGTTGGAAGTGGAAATCCAACTGAGAAGATCGTATTGTTATTGGTTGGTTAGGTATATATGAGATCGGTTTCCGAGCAATGGACTGGCACAGCGAAGTAGTGGAATAGGACTTATGTTGGTTGCTTGTTTTGCTATTATTGTACGACCCAGTATGGCACATATCACACTCTGCTACGTTGAAGCTCCCATGTATGGTATCCTTCCTTCCTAAACATGGACCCAACGGATGTTGGTAGATGTCGGTATTACATGCCCGGACCACACACACGCAGCCCGCCTACTTCTTCGCAAACGCCTTCTGCCGGTCCGCATACTCCTTCACCATCACAGAGCAGCTCGTCTCGGCACACAACCGCTTCCTCCTCGCCGCCGGTAGCTTGGTCGCAAACTCCAAGCCGCTCGCCCTCTCCACCGCCTCCAGCGGCACCTCAAAGTCGCTCAGCGGCTTCGCATTGGGGATCACGGCATTCGGCAGCACAAACGCCCCCAGCGCCACCTTCCCCCCCGGCGCGGCCTGCTCCTCGGCATAAATCACCTTGTAAAAATGCGTCGGCACCGCCACGTTCGGCGGGTTCCCAATCACCTCATACTTGACATACCACTTCCCATCCTCCACATCCCGCTTCGGCAGATACAACGGCCCCGTCACAACCCGCACGCTCGGATAGCGCTGGGTCAACCGCCGACAAAAATCCTCAAAGTGCGCCCAGTAGTCGCGGTTGAAGCCCTCACCAACCTGGGGACACATGTTGCTCAGATAAAACGTATCATTCATCGCCGCCTGCGACCACTTGCAGTCGGCGGCGGGCACCTGGTGGCCGCGGTCGTAGCCCGACCGCGCGTAGTCCTTGAGCTTGGCCTGGAACTTGTCCGGGATGGCCGGGTCCTCCAGGAAGGCGCTGTGCTTGCGGTCGCCGTCGCGGATGCTGAGCGAGGACGGCGTGATGTGCTCCGCCACCCAGTGGGGGTTGCGCGTGCGCCGGTCGTAGGAGGAGATCAGCGCTTGTCGGGTTGCGAGGTCGGCGGTGGGGCCCGGGAAGCCGTATTCGAAGAGGCCGGCGGGGTCGACGGGGGCGCTGGGGGTGCCGGGGACGCGGCCCTTGGGGGAGGGGGTGGTGGTGGGTGGAGGGGAGGCGAAGACTTGGGAGGGGGGGACTGGGACGGGGAGGGGGGCGGAGGGGGTTCGGGCGGTGGATGTTGGGGTTGGTTCGGGCTTGCGCATCGAGAACATGGCCGCCGTGGCCGCTGCACCGGCGCCGGCGCTGACGGCGGCAATGACGGCGATGGTGGCTTTCGACATGTTGGCGTGGTATCCAATCATGTATATATAAGTGTGTTTTTTTTGTGTCCGGCCGCCCGGCTGCGGTGAGGTGGTGGTTCGGCAAGTTGTCGGTGTCTCAGCCCACAGCTGGAAATTTGATGCAGGCCAAGACCAGCCACCTGCCCCCGGCAAACACTGCGCTCGGTGCACTTCGTCGTGGGTGGGGGCTTGCTCAGGCGAAGAGCTTCTGCGACCCCACGCGAAGCCACGGGTTTTAGAATACACAGGTTACATAACTCGGTAACAAGTCGAGATAAACATGCAGGTAGTTATTTTGTTAGGACAACATGGCAATCCGTCTGTTGTCGCGCCTGTTTTAACTTTCGGAACAGGTATGTTACATGGAAGTAAATAAATCCATCTCTAGGTGGTGTCTGATCAAGATGCAGTGCATTCCCACATTCCCATCGAAACCATCTGATGCTGGCCTCATGGTCGGCCCAGAGCCATGAGCGGGCTTGGCTGGCCATCAAGGTGCTCATTATCTGCTCTCTCGCGCAATGGCCGTGGCGCCATATGACGGTCACCGCCACTACCGCCTGTCCCGAGTACTGATTGTTGGATGCAGGATTGCCAATCACTGCCTTTTGACTCGAGGTGGGCTTGCAGGGCTGACTGCCTTGACCCCTGTCGCAGCGCGGGGGTTGCACTCGGTGGGCAACGCCACTCGAGGAGGCATGTCGAGATCTCTCCCTTTATGTGAATATGGGTGGTAAATCTGGGTAGATAAAAAAGCCCAGCTTCTGGCGGCCGGGTGGTCTTATGTCTAGGTTGTTTCGGGAAAGCCTGCGACCCTCCGTCGTGCAGGTCTAGAACTTAGCGGCCACCGGAAGGTGCAAGCCAGGGTTGGCCCGTTTTGGAGGCGGAACCCCGGGCACTGGGCAAAATGTGAAAGCCGTTAGTTAAGACAGCTAGGAAGCTACCTGCAGGCCATGCATGAAGGTGGCCATCGAGGTTCTCATCGGATTGCCTTAGTTAACAATTCCATCCTTTGTTGCCCCTCGAGCCATTCATTGATCTTATCCCTCCTTTGTAATTTCAGCCTCACCTCCATCCAACACAGATGACGACTGTGTGCTTCCTCAACCCCCCTTGACCATCAACCTCGGACTCCTTAGCCGCGAGCAGAAAATACTAATTATTACACCACTACCACTACCACTACCACTACCCCCTTCACACGCTAACTCTCGATATTTTCAAGCGCAAAAAGCGCGCATCCCAAGCAACAACACCATGGACTCCAACGCCATGGACAACGACACGCGAGGCTGGGTTATGTGCGCCTTTAGCGGCCTCGCGTGTATCTTTGGCGCATCCGTCATCTGCATCGACATTCCTATCCGCCTCATCCCGAGCAAGCGCCACTTCCGCATCCAAGAGAGCAATGCCTTTCTTGCCTCGTCGCTCAGCTTGAGCTTCGGCGTCATGGTAAGTAGCTAGGTGTTATATGCTGTCTGTTGTCAAGCGGAACACATTGCTGACTCCCTGCCACAGCTCTTCTCTGCCCTCTACAGCATGCTGCCGTCAGCTATGCGCTACCTCGCCAGGGACAACTGGGATGAACACAAGGCCGGCTTCTTGATGATGGGCTGCTTCATTGGCGGCTTCTTTGGGATACAGGTCATCTCGCGCGTCTTACACCGGTACATGCCCTCCCACGTCGTCGACTGCGACCATACCCATGAAAATTTTGAGGGCGAGGAGCACGCCCACCATGGCCACAGCCATTCTCTCCCCAAGCCATCTCCTCAACCGAGTGCTGTTTTTAGCCCACCGCATATGGTCGAGATGCACAGCAACATTACCGAGACCACGCCCCTGATCCCCACCGAAGCCCCGCGCAATGGCCATATCCATACCGAACTCGTAAACGGTGATGCCGCGCCAGCAGCCGAGGCCATCACTCACTTCCATGGCCCCCAACGGCGGGCATCCACGCAAATCCGACAACCCTCGATAAATGTCCGGAGCAGGGTCATGTCCTTTTTCACGGACACCAAGGCAAACTGCGACGAGGATGGGCCCTGTTTCGGCTACTCGGACCCCTGCGGCCAGGAGTGCTTCAAACACATCGGCACGCGCTCTGCCCTATCTAGGAATGGGACACTACTCACCGAGGACTGCGTTGAGGCGTGCGAAGCCCCACCCCTGACCCCCCGATACCGTGTCATCCGCGCCCCTTCTCACCCCCACGATGACGACAACCACCACCACCATCATCACGCGCACGCCCACAACCACTCTCATGGCAGCGACATAGAGTGCCCCGAAGACGTTGAGGCCCAGCACCACCACCACGTGCCCACCAACGGCTTCCTCTCCATCGGGCTGCAGACCGTCATCGCCATCGCGCTGCACAAATTCCCCGAAGGCTTCATCACCTACGCGACCAATCACGCGAATCCATCCCTCGGCTTCAGCGTTTTCATGGCCCTTTTCGTACACAACATCGCCGAGGGTTTCGCCATGGCCCTGCCGCTCTACATGGCCCTCGGCAGCCGCGTCAAGGCCATCTTCTGGTCCTCGCTGCTGGGCGGGTTTAGCCAGCCGCTCGGCGCCGCCGTCGCCGTGGCCTGGTTCAAGCTGGCCAAGCGGTCCAATTTCGAGATCAACAGCACCGCCTACGCCTGTCTTTTTGCGGCTACCGCCGGTATCATGGTCAGCGTGGCGCTGCAGTTGTTTGTCGAGAGTTTGAGCTTGAACCACAACAGGAACTTGAGCATTTTCTTTGCGTTTTTGGGTATGACGCTGTTGGGCATAAGTAATGCGCTCGTGTCTCATTAAGGGGGGCGGTTCGATTTAGAAGCATTGTTTCGGCGTTACATTGGGGTTCATGAAGTTCAAGTCTAGTTACGATCATACGTTAGGTTTGGTAGGAGGAGCTGGCTCTTTGAGTTTTGGCGTTTGGTTAAAGGTCCAACAACCACCTGGGGTGGGACTGGCGCAGACAGGACAAGGGATACACAATCAACTCACCTATGCACAACTTATTTTGTATATTACTAGACGATGTTGCCTGTGGCTCCCAACCTTGACAAAATCTCAGCGTTTTACCGCAAACCGTCTCCTTAAACGCCCCGGACAGGAGGAAGACATCCAACCCCCTTTCCCCTAAACACCTTGCCCGCCTGCCCCCATCACGACATCCTCCGTCCCACCACGCCCCACCCCATGCACTTCCCTCCCCCCCAAGAAAAAACACTGAATGATACTCCCCTCCACAACCCCGTATCGTATCCACACCCCAACCAATAAGCACAACCAAGCCTGATTAGCATAGTGGCTAATGCGTTGCACTTGTATCTATGGCCCCTCCCCCTCTCTCGGATGGGGCCGCGACAGACAGACATGCAAAGATCACAGGTTCGATTCCTGTATTAGGCATGAGGTGGTTTATATACTTTTGTTGTGTGTGGTACCCCCTTTTGTTGTAGGTAGGAGGAAATAGTTGTCTTTTTTTTTTTTGTTTTTGGGCTTTTACGAGGGGGGGTGGTGTTGGGGAGGGACATGTTCGTGGTTGGTGAAGGGCAGTAGTACTCGGGAAGATTGGGGGCAGGTAAGGAGAAGGAGGGTGCGAGTTGACTTTGCCTAGATGTCTATCCCCAATCAAGGACAGGGAAAGGTGGTTGCAGAGGTTAGAAGGGCATGGACACACAGTGCAATGCAATGCAAGCACAGCCAAGTAGGCAAGTATGTATGTATGTATGTTAAAAACAACCACAAAGAATATGTAATACGGAGTACTCAAACATGATCCATCACCCATCCCTCATCCCAGGTTTATCACCAGCCAGCCGTCCAGCCCGCGTCCCCGAGCCAGGCCCTCTTCTCTCCCACACCAGCCAAAACCCAGCGCCAAAGCAGGCCGACCCGCCAATCCCTCGGTCAACGATTAGTCTTGAGGCAGCCGAAGACAAGAAAATAGTGATCCTCTTTCGTCCGTCCATCCATCCATCGATCCATCCACTCATCCGAGGCCGTCTTATTCGCTTCTTTCCTGCTAGCCCCCTTCCCTCTCTCCGGGTACCATTTATGTGCCCATCTGGCCCAGGCAGATGGAGCAAGCAGTACGACAAAAAAAGAAGAAAAAAAAGACCCAAGCAATAAAAACGCAAACGCCATTTGCCTACCCATAAACCGCCTCCCTTAACCTAGCCTGGCCGCTTGCATATCCATCACACACCAAAAGAGAGCAAAGAACCATGAGCCCCGGATCTACCAGTCCGCCACACGCACCACATCCGCGCCGAGTCTTCATTCCATGGCTAGAACTAGATAGAATTATGGCGGATCAGCTAGCGACGACGACTGTGAGTTCACTCCTCATCGCTCTGCGCGCCGCTGCTCCCGCCATTAACCTGGCTGCTAGCGCCGTTGGATGCATGGGCGCTGGCGCTGGCGCTGACCGAATTAGAGACCAGCTTGATCCTGGTTGGCGGGCCGCTGGGCGTGGGTTGCGGTGTCCCATCTGTCGCGGCCGTTGAGGGCGCGGCCGAGCCGTCCTTAATCGCGGGGCCAGCAGGACCGGAAGCAGCAGACGGCTCCTCCAGAGCACGCAGGTCCGGGTTGTCGGTGAGCTCGTTCTCGAATCGGGCGCGGAAGAAGGCCTGTTGTACGCATTGGTGATTAGCATGGGTTAACGCGAAAGTAAAGGGGGGACAACGGGCATACCTCGATGAGATTAACATCTTGACATATCCCGCTACTCTCCTCGTTAAACGTCCGGCAATTGGCAACCATCAGGTCCATGTCTCTCCGCATGTCGGCCAAGCTGTTGTAGTCCTCCTTCTTGATCCTCTTCTGGATGTCGTTCATGCAGATGGGGTTGGTGATGATGAGGTAGTAATCACCCCAGTCACGCTTGGGCGGGAGCTTGACAAAGGGTCCAATGATGAGACGCTTTGGCGGGCCATCCTCGTCACCGTCGGGATTCTCCTGCGGCTCGTCGTCATCCACTTCGAAGTTCATCAGCCCGTCGAAGATGCGACGCAGGCTCTTCTGCAGCTTATCGCGCACGTCTGGCGCCAGGCGGCTGTCGGGGACGTTTGCGCTGATCGCCTTTGGACGCCCCTGTGGCCCGCGGCGCTTTTTGGTCGGGGGCTCCTCGTCGCCCTCGTCGACCTTGCGCTTCTCCTGGTTCTTGCTACCCGGCTTGCGGCCGCGCTTCTTGACCGGCGTTTCCACCTCCTCGGTGCTAGCGCGACTGGCAGCTGGCGAGTTCTCTAGTGACGCACCCGCCATGCCCTTGCGCTTAAGTTTGTTGACCTCGCGCTTCTGCTTACGGGCAGCCTTCCGCGCCGCGGCCGCCTCGGGTGAATCATCGTCGTCATCAACAGCCATGAGCCATTGCTCTTCCGTGAGCCCATCGTCGTACTTAACCTTGGTACGCTCGCGGGCTCCACGACCTAGGATGGTTTCCTCCTCCTCGACGACCGGATTGCCCTCGTTCAAGTAGATATCCGGTAGCTCGTCCTCAATCATAAGACGCGAAACGCCCTTGCAGCCAGGGCCAGTGCCGTAGATGGGATCACGCAACCTCTCTTCATCCAGCTTTTGGAACACGTTGACCTCGTCATCCGTTCGGGCGAGGATCAAGTTCAGTTCCTCGTCATCCATCTCCTCTTGCTCGCCTGACTCCGCCATATCGGCAGTCTCGAGGAGCGTCCGGAGCATGGCATCACGGTCTGTTTCCGAGGACTTGTTATCGAAACGACCGGCCTGAATGACCTTGCCATCCATGTCGAGCTTGTACCTGGCGCGCTCGAGGATCTTCTCTTCGACGGATGCCGAGCTGATAAGCCGGAGGATGCGCACTTCGTTCTTCTGGCCGATACGATGGGCACGATCTTGGGCCTGCAAATCCTGGTGAGGATTCCAGTCGGAGTCGTAGATAATGACAGTGTCGGCCGTCTGCAAGTTCAAACCCAGACCACCAGCACGGGTGGAAAGGAGGAACATGAAATACGGCGAGTCGGGCCGATTGAACTCGTAGAGAAGGTCGGATCGGTCCTCGGACTTTGTGGTACCGTCGAGCCGGAGGTATGTGATGCCACGGAACCGGAGGAAGTCTTCCATGATGTCCATGATAGCAGTCATCTGGAAGAACATCAACACACGATGGCCCGTCGCTTTGTATTTGGGGAGAATCCTGTCCAGAAGCTCAAACTTTCCAGCCGTTCTCCAAAGGAGATCGTTGCTGGTGTTGGTGGGGTTCATCTGGTTCTCGACCTCGTCGAACACAAACGGATGGTTGCAGAGCTTCCGCAGCTGCATGATCATGTTGCTCAAGCCGCGGGCGCCGGCCTTGCCCCCGCTGCCGTCACTAACGGCAATCTTTTGGTGAGTAACCATTTGCTTGTACAGGCGGGCCTGCAGGGCTGAGAACTTGCACTTGATGACCTTTTCTGTTTTGTCGGGAAGATCCTTCTCGACATCCTTCTTGAGACGACGCAGCAAGAACGGCCGCAGCACCTTATGCAAGCGACGGATGACGAGAATCTGCTCTTCTTCTGTGAGCTCCATCTTGTCTTGGCCACCCGTGTTTGCGAACGGGGTGTTGAACCACTCATCGAACGTCTTGACGGACTTGAAGATATTGGGTAGGACGAAGTTGAGCATGGCCCACAGTTCGGCAAGGTTGTTCTGCAGCGGGGTACCAGTGAGAATCAGGCGGAACCTGGTGCTGTAGTACTGCTGGATGGTGGCGCTCAGCTTCGAGTTTGCGTTCTTCATGCGGTGACCTTCGTCGATGATCATGTGGAACCATTTGATCTTGCTCAGCAGCGGACGGTCCTTGATGATGTACTCGTACGTCGTAAGCAAGACCTGGAACCTGCCCTGACGGATCTTCTCTTGCTGCAGTTTTCTGGCGTTCGGAGGACCCTTGTACACCACCTTGGTAACCGACGGCGCCCACTTGTCGAACTCCAGATTCCAGTTGGTTAGGGTACTGAGGGGAACGATGACCAGGTACGGGCCATGTTGATGCTTCCTCTCAATCAGGTATGTAATCAGACTGATGGTCTGAATCGTCTTGCCGAGACCCATCTCGTCTGCGAGAATACCGTTCAGGTTATTGTTGTACAGCGACAACATCCACTGCAAGCCCTTGATCTGGTATTCCTTGAGCGTACCGCCGACCAGGATATTGGCTTGTTCGGTGACGTCTTCCTTGATGCGGTGGGCAACAGCGTAGTAGTCAATCTTGCGGCTGCTTTCTGCATCTTCTTCCTCGGGCTCGCTCTCCTCGGGCAGCTCGCCGTCGTCGCCATAGCGTTCGGCGGCCTGGCGTTGCTGGGCACGGACGGAGGAGGCAAGCTGGTGCAAGAAGCCGTCGGTCTGCCGGAGCAAGTGAGTGATACGGGTATCCTTGGCCTGGTCGAGCAGTTTGAGGTATGCCTCTTCGTCGTTGGCTTTGAGCGCCTGCAGACGTTGCTTGGCCGTCCTCTCGATCCTCTTTTGCTCTTCTTTCTCGATGTTGAAATGATGAGAATACATGTGGCGACTGAGCCTCTGCGTTTTCCCGCGCTGCGCCTGCCCCGCGTTGAGCACCTCGTTGCGGTGATTGTAAACGGCTTGCAGGAAATCGACGTGCTTCTTGCGCTCGCGGTTCTCGCGGGCATCGCGTTGCTGCTTCTCGAGCTTTTCGGTGACGCGAGCTTCCCTGACGTTCTGCTTCTTCATGCGACGGTACGCGGCCCTATTCGTGGTCATAGCCAAGTTGTCGTAGTGCATCATCTGCTTTCCGACTCTGTCTCTCAAAGCGCGCTGTTTGGAGTACAGGGCCAGCTTCTTCATCTCAATGATGGCTTTCCGCTTCGCTGTGTCATCAGCCACAAGGTGATCTTGAGAAGCATCCCAGTGTGCCAGGTTGCCCGGAAGCGACTTCAGTTCCGAGTACCTCGCGCTCATACGGTTGAAGACGATCTTCTCCCGATCAGCCCTCAGCTGCTCAAAGTCAATACCCGTCGGGAAGATACCGGGGATAACCAGGCGATTCTTCCGGCGTCCGTGGTCCATGTACGAGATAGACTGGCGCACGAGCCCACCGTCGTATGGGGACTTTATTGTCTTGAACGACTTGGGCTGCGGAACCGATGCGGCTTCGCCGTGGGCATCTGCTCCGTTGGTGCCAGGCTTTACACCGTCCTGTTCTGATATGGCCGTGTTGTCGACTGCAGAAGGGGATTGTGGGGTTTGTTTTGCCGAGGACATGCGACGCCGTTGTCTGTGCTCAAAAATGGCCTTCTGCATCAGGGCCGGGACGCCGGCATTCTTACCGAGCATCCTGAAAGCCTTGATCTGTGTCCACAGCAAGTTGAGCTGGGCCGGAGAGAAATGGCTGGATTGATTTTGCGCCGGCGTGCCGGCCGTGTTAGCCGTCGGGGCGCCCGGGGTTGCTGGTAGAGCAGACGCCCCGAGTGAGGCTGTGGAAGGAGGCATTGTGGTCTGAATGGTGGTGGGCTGGGTGGTGCGAGCAGGCTGGGCTCCGTTGGCAACGCCATTAGTGTTAGCGTGCTGCTGCTGCTGCTGCTGCTGCTGCTGCTGTTGTTGTTGCTGCTGCTGTTGCTGCATCTGTTGCATCTGCATCTGCTGCTTTCGCAATTCGCTCTGACGTTGGAGGGCAGCAAGGATCGACTGGGTTTTAACGAACTCGGGATCGGTGCTGGGAATGCCTTGCTTTTTCATCTGTTGGAATCTCTACTAGGGTGTTAGAATGAAGGCTAGATGGGCCGAGGCAACATCAGATGGGAATCTAGGGCAAGATGTAGAACGGACCAGATAAATTTCCTGCGCCTGCTGCTGGGTCATGCCGGCCGGGATGGCCGAGCCCGGGTGCTGCACCGCAGGCGGCACCTGCACACTCGCCATGATGATGGCAGTGACCTTGGGTATGCCAACTGGGTATCAATTATTTTATTTGGAGACGGAATATGTGGGCATATCTGGAGGGCGCGAAGCGGTCGCAATCGAGGGGCTGTGGAACCCGGTAGGGATGGTCGACGCGGAGTACCGACGAACGAAGGGCGGAATGCTGGAGCCTGTCGCGTCGAAAAAACAATGGTGGCAATTAAGCGATTGCAGCGATGCAGGGGAGGATCGATGCAGGCGTTCGGGTGTGGACAGCAACCTGGGGTTGGGTGCAGATACAAACGGGGTTTGTCGCGTCGCTAGGTCGAGCGCAAGTTGGGGTCTTGGAGTGGTGTTCAGCCGCGCCTGGGATGGCGACGTGCTGTGTGGGGGGTTAACGTGAAGGAAAATAGCAGAGGGTGGATCGGCGAAGTGAAAAAAGTGAAAGACAGTCAAAGGCGGCTGGGGTTGTGTGGTTGCCCGATGGATTGTGGGGGGTTGGCGCGTTTTGTGGCCGGCGATATCGAGATGGCCTCGATGCGTCGCAGGCAGATTGGTGATTTTTTTGATGCGCGCGGTCCCTTTGATCGATGGAGGTTGAGGCAGAGCGAACCGACAAGATTGAATGGCGCGGCGATGCTGGTCCGGGCTGTGCTGCAAACTGCACGCGAAAATATGAGCCCGGATTACCTAATCATTTGCCCCTGCGTAAACCAGCCAATGGGACGCAGCTCGCCGCTGGGATTCTCTAACAATAGAATTGATCACCTTGAAAGTTATTGTTGTATGTTGAAGCGCGCTCAATGGCCTGCAAAAAGTTCTTCAAATGCTAATAACTATTCCAAGGGTAAAATTTACTTTCATGATTGTTGTTTTGTAAAGTTCTCCACTCAAAACCTCTTCTTCGCCTGCTCTCTCTACCCATGATAGCGCTTAGTAAACAAGCCAACGGGTACCTGCAGCACGATAAGCTCAGTCAGCGCCAATGGTCTAGTGGTTAGGATTCAACCCTTCCAAGGTTGAGGGGGGGGTTCGATTCCCTCTTGGCGCAAAGTTGAATAGCTTTGATATGTCTTTTTTTCTTTCTTTCCCCTTTTTTCCCTATCCCTGGGAAACCCCTTTGACGTGTTGATGTTTATGTTTGCTCACCTCTAACCAGTTATTGAACAAAACGGACATCATTTGCCGATCCCTTTGAGTTTGAAGGCTTGAATGCCTGGTATCAATTCCCCCACTCAAACAAAACAACGAGATAATGTTCTGGAACCAAAACGCTCTATTTCCCAACGCCACTTAAATGCCATCAACCCAACCGCCCATCTTCCCCCCTCTCACCTCTTCACCCTCTTAGCCTCCCTCCCCTCCCCACTACCATCCTCCCCGTCACTCAAATCCGCATACTGCGTAACCGGCTGCGTCTTGGCCCACGCGCCCGTAAACACGGGATCCTTCTTCGCCACCTCGGCATACTTGAGCAGGGCCTCGCGCGGGTCCTCGTGCAGCATGCGGCTGAGCGGGATGTTCTCCTCGATGTGCTTCTCGTCCGGCTGGCTGCGCATGAAGGGGGTGATCTGCTGCAGCTGCGGCCGGTAGGGGTCGCGCGACGTGCGGCCCGAGGCGGAAACGCCGCCGGTGGCGCGCTTGTGGTGGGCCCCCGACATGGCGCCGGGGGTGATGATGGCGTCGCCGGAGAGACCCAGCTGGCTCTGGTCCATGGTGAAGGACGGGTCGTCGTCGACGTGGCGCTTTTTGGGCGCGCGCGACATGACCTCGAGGGCGCCGCGCGTGGAGAGGGACGGGTGGTAGAGGACGTGGGTTTCGGCGTTGGCGGAGCCGGTGATGATCTGGTTGAGTTTGGCGTGCCAGTCGACGGTGATGAGGGGGATCCCCGGGGTGATGGGGGTGACGTGTTCGGGGCGGAGGTTGGCGGGGTTGAGGATGTGGAGGTGGCCGGAGGCGGAACCGGTGACGATGTAGCGGGAATCGGGGGAGTACTTGATGTTGGTCATCGGGTATCGGTCTGAAGTTGAAGGGTGGTCAATCTTGACGAGCGGCTGCTTGAACTTGCGCGTGTCCCAAAGCTTGATCAGCCCGTCGCCGCCGCGGGTTACCACCATCCGGCCGTCAGCGCTGATGTCGACACCCCCAGTCCAAGTACCGGGTTGGTGCGCATCCTTGATTTCCCCTGCGGGCCTAGTAAAAGGGCCATTGCCGTTGTACATGACCAGCGATCCGTCCAGAGCAGTGGCTACTAGGAGGGGGCTGGTCCCCTGCGCGGAAGCTCCCCATGCGACTGCTGTCATTCTAGTGCGCCCGGCTGTGCCTGGGGCCTTAGATTTGAACGCAATCACCTCCTTCTGGCTCCTCTTGTTGTTGATGTCCCATATCCTCAGCGTGCTATCTGACCCCGCGGTTATGCACAGGTTCTGGTCCGTGGGGTGCCATGTCCCCGTGGCAATTTCCCCCACATGCCCCTTGGTGTTCTTCATGTCCCGGAGGTACATGTCGCCCTTCACGAATTCCGTCACCACGGCGCCATCTCTCGACATGATCTTCGCTTGGGGGTGTGCAGTGACGCAAAGAAAAACGCTGCCCGAGTGGCGGCTGAATTCGACGTGCTGGATCGGGTGCGAATCTGAGGTTGCTGACTTCTTGGTTTCCCACGGATCGATGCTCTTGAAGGCTCGCAGTGTAGTGGGTGTCATAGCCGCAAAGTCGTGGAAGTTGACATTGCCGTCGAGGGAGCCGGTAATCATGCGCGACCCGGCAGGGTCCAGGGCAATGCTTGTGATGGCCCGCTCGTGTGTCTTGAGCACCATCTCGTGGGTCACCGGAAACTTCTCGGCCTCATCCTCATCGTCGGATTCCGAGTCGCCGTCCGAGTCGCTATCATCACTGTCGGGAGTAGCTTGTTTTCGTTTTTGCGGTGCTGGCTTCTCAATCTGTCTCCTCGTCTGCTCGATCTGCGCGGCGATATTCGCTTCTTTCGTTGTCTTGCCGAACGACTTGGGTACGAAAGCCTGCATGGGGTCATCGTGGGCGAGACTGGGCGTCTCAACCCAGTATTCGTCACTGTCGCTGTCGCTCATCTTTGGGGTTGTTTTGGGTGTTGGCGAGCGGCAAGAAGATGTGATGTGCAGTTTGGGGATGGATCAGCCTGTTTGAATACTTATCATCCCAAGTCGTTCTCGCCAAGCATGTCTTGGTCGCTCCACTTTCCCGCATCACAGCACAGGGGCCTTCGAGTACCTTGCTTGGCACCTCGGGAACCTTGCTGGCTGCACCAAACACACAGCCCAACGACACTTTCAATATTTTCGTCAATCGGTCAGAGTTTTGAACTGATCAATAATATGGCATTCTAGGTAGGTCGACAACTAACTTGACACAGGTACTAACTACATCACATCACCAACTTCCAACTTAAGCCGTCGCGCTCACGGTTTTTTGTTCCTCCTTTGCCTTCAATTCGGCCAATCTCTTCAGCTCCTCCTGCCTCATCTTCTCCTGCATTTGCAGCCGCGCTGGGATGACCGTCTCCCTCGGCCCCGTGGCCTTCCACCCACTCAACCTCTCCTTGCCCAGCGAGCGCAGGGTGAACTGCTCCACCAGGCTGTAGTTCCCATCCTCGCGGTCGAAGCAGTGCTCCTCCTTGAGCGACACGGCCGGGTTGATGATGATGCGCACCTTGCGCAGGGCGTTACTCGAGGGCGCGTGCAGCATGAGCGGGTGCATCAGGTAGACGTCGCCGACCTTGCCCGTGGCCTCGACGAAGTTGTCGCAGCTCTTGGCCACGTTGCAGAAGAAGCTCAGGTCCTTGTGCTGGCCCATCTGGAACCCTTCCTGCCCGCGCGGCACCATGCGCGGCGACACGCCTTCCGGGTGCTCGTACAGGTGCTTGGCGATCTTGGGGATCGCCTCTGGGCAGATCATGGTCGCGCCGCCGTTGGAGACGATGTCGGTGAATAGTGGTGTTACCAACAGCGCTTGCTCGCGGCTGTCGAGGTAGTGGACGAAGAAATCGCCGTCCTGTTTGGCAACGTTAGATTCCTCGATGGAGGTATCCAAGAAGAATTGGGTGCTGCAGGGGAATAAAGAAAGACGTCAGGGTTCACGTACTACATGCCACTCGGGCAGGTCCTGTGGCGGGACTGGCTTGCCGCCATGCTTCTCGTCACCCAGGTTGACAATTAGCGAGTCACGCCATTCCCTCGAAGCTGGGTCAACGCGGTCTTCGCCACCACAAAGCTCGCAGATGGCAGCCCAGGCGCGCGGTGCAAAGTCGGCGGGGTCAAACTTGTTGTGGCCGGGCATGTTGGTGCGCAGGCGCGTCCATGTGGACTGGTCGTTGGGGTCCATGCCCAGGCGGGTCCATACATTGGCGTTGACCTTGTCCGCTTGTTCCTGCGTGAAGGCATTGGAGATCCTGAGGTGGGGGTCAGATATGGGTCTGGGAGGGGGAGGGGTAAGGAGGGAGGGTGTGTGAATAACAAGGGGAAGGTAAGGGTGAAGGTAGAGTATCCTTAAAGGTGTGAAGAAAGGTTCGGTACCGAGACTAGGCTTACTTGACCCACCCGTGGGTGAGGAAGTGTTCCTTCTCTTCGGGTGTAAGAACGGATGTGGACGACATGATGATGATGATCTTGGTTTCTCGTTCGAGAAGAACTAACAACAATATTGAGGCTGGGGGAGGTGTTTTTGTTTCTCTGACTCTGACTCTGACTCTGACTCTGACTCTGGCTCTGGCTCTGGTTCTGACTTCTTCACTCTGGCCGCACCATCAAGGCCCCTTTTATAGACGTCCGACCCTCCGACTCAGGGTTCTAGTCGGGCTTCGGCCGGGCCTCAACCGGGCTTCAACGACGCCTCGTGATCGTCGTACATGTGTAATACACCCACCCACCGTATCTCCGAGGTGCGGGGGAAGAGGTGCGGTTTAACCAGCGGCAGCTCATTGGATATCGGATGCATTCTCCGGGGATAACGGCGCCTCTGGTTGCCTGATGGGTCATAGCGAGCCCCTCTGGACCCGCGAGCCCGGTTGGTAGGGCCGGAAGTCAGCCGGAAGGCGGCCGTGGGTAAATTGGTTTTTTGACCCCATGGAAGACCGAATCCGGGCGTGCCAGGATACTGGGTTTACCGCCGGTAATTCAAGGAACTTTGTGACTTTGTGAAACTCTGTGGAAGCGGGTGTAAAAGGGGTCCGAGAAGGAGCTTCGCGCCCGTTCTGGGGCTCATTTGAACATATACCAGGATTCACCAGAGTATGGAACACATACACAGACTATCCAGCACAACCGATGACCCATCTCACCAAATTCCCAAGACTCCGTTGTCCCTGTCGAGGTGCGCCGACAACGCGGAGCCGAGCGGGGGCGGGGCATGTGGAGTTGACCAGTCTCCACTCCACGCTTGAGACCCGCTCGAGACCCGCTCCAGGCCCGCATCCATTCTGCCTTCTCCCGAACCGCCGAGACCCACCCGTTTTTGCCATTCACGGGACCGTCTTCCCCGGGAAATATTTGAAGTTCGATTTAGTCTCATCAAAAACAACCCCGCGCCTCAAGATGTCGACGGAGCCATTACATGACGAGGACTACGTCTCGCATGAAGACTCCGACTTTGCGCCCGACAATGCTGCTACGGAGGAATCCTCTGTTTCAGACAACGACGAGCCGGCCGAAACCGA
Organism: Chaetomium tenue; assembly: GCF_020726465.1. Taxonomy (NCBI): domain Eukaryota; kingdom Fungi; phylum Ascomycota; class Sordariomycetes; order Sordariales; family Chaetomiaceae; genus Chaetomium; species Chaetomium tenue. Next base: position 1,428,130 of record NW_027117333.1, on the reverse strand, counting down.
GAAGCAGACCCAGTCGAAACGGAGACGCGAAGGTGCCATTAATGCCGCCGATGATGCGGGTTTCGAGAACTCCGGGGACGAGGCGGTAATCGAAAAGGGGAAAAGGCGACGGAAGAAGGCCAAACGGAAAGATGAAGGTGCGGGCGAAGATGAAGGAGGTGAGGGAGGGTTGATCAAGACGCGTAGCATGCGCGCGGTTGAGTATGCAACCCAACTCTGTAACGCAACACGCCACCTTGCTCACCTGACCCTCTTTTTGCAGGAAGGCCGAAAAGCGAACAGAGGCCGCAAGCGGCCCGGTTACAATCGACGTAGATGCGCTGTGGGCACAAATGACCGTCAAGTCGGGAGGCCGAAATCAGCAAGAACCAGCAACCACACAACCAAGAGGAGAACTTGCCGAGCTTTCATCACCACCAAAACCCAAACTAGCGATCGAGAAACCCGAAGAATCCGATCTCATTCGCATAAAACGAACCTACAACTTCGCCGGCAAAGTCCACACCGAAGAGAAGCTAGTGTCCCGTGATTCAGCCGAGGCCAAGTTGTATCTCGCCGAAAACGGCGGCGAGTCGACGTCTGCAGATGGCGATTCCCAGAAACGCATGCCACGAAAAGCTTTCCGGTCCGCGTTTGAGCCCATCGCAATCGAAGGCGTTTCCCGTCGATCGGACTTGAGCCTGGGCATGTCGGATCGTCTGCGAGCGCGTGAGGCCAAGGAGGCAGATGCCAAGAAATTGAACACAGTGGAAAAGAGCAGGATGGACTGGGCCGGGTTCGTGGATCGGGAGGGTATCAAGGACGAACTCGAGCTGGCGGGCAAATCGAAAGACTCCTTTGCCGCCCGACAGGACTTCTTGGCAAGGAGCGAGGCCCTCAGGGAGGACGAGGCCAGACGATTGCGGATGGCAGGAAAAACCTGACGTCTTGATGCCAGTAATTGTATACTGTGTAGGAGTAAAATAAGTGGTTGGGCATGGCGTTAAAGGACATAATACCCAGGAGATATACATATTGAAATGGTTATTGTTATTGTTACGACAATACCTCCCCACCTTGCCTTCACCCTCAAACTTCGGGACGAACTCAACGCAGCTCCTTACAGCTTCCCCTTCGTCTCGCCCGCCGGCAACAGCGTGACATCCGTGTACGGCAAACCTAAGAACTTGTACACGAAATGGAACCTATCACATGTCAGCACGCACCTAACACCAACCGCCCCCATTCTCTCTCCCCCCTGAAACAAACTCACCGATCACTCCCAAAAAACGGCTCCTCCCTCCCCTCCCTATCCCTTACCCACAACCACGGCGCCCCAAACGCGCCCTTCTCCAACGCTTCCTGCGTCGTCCTCTTCAACAACCCCTTCATCTCCTCCGTCTCCGCCGCCGCCAGCACCTCCTCCACCTCCCCCTCCGTAAACAACAACCCCCCATCCCCACCACCCACCCTCGACACACCCCTCACAGACAAACCCCTCAACGCCCCCCGCACCCCCTCCACCCCCGTCAAATCCCCATTCGGCGGCGCCCAAAACGCCTCAAACAAACCGTGTAACGCAGCAAGAAATGTGGCGCGCGGGTGGCGCCGCTTGATGTAGTGCAGGCAGCGCAGCGGGAGCACGGTCATGCCTGATTTCATGAGGTCCGCGGGGAAGGCGATGGCGGGGGGTGGGGTGTGGCGGGCGATGGCGCGGCGCGCGTCGTGGACGCCGTAGGTGGCTTTGGAGGGGAGGGTCCAGGGGGGGCGGTTGCCTTTTTTTGGGGGGGGGAGGGGGTTAGGTTGGGTTGGTGGAGGGGGAGGGGGTTAGGTTGGGTTGGTGGAGGGGGAGGGGGCGTACCGGAACCGACGTTGATGGCGCCTAGGAGGACGGGGTGGTATCTGTTGTTGGACTGTCAGTTTGTTGTTGATGATGGGTTAGGAAAGGAAAAACATAAAACAATAAGAAAAGGATCTCAAAAGCTCACCGCCTAACCTCCGCCTTTAATTGACGGAAGGGTAGATGGCTACGAAAACTCCTCTTGGGGAGTTTTACTTCGGTGGGATTCGAACCCGCACCCTTATGGGTGTGCCATTCAGTGAAACACAGGCCACTCTACGATTAGGAGCGCACTCCCCCCGCTTCGCCATATTAGAAGTACGTCTCTTTGCGGGGGGAAGTTGCTGTGGGGAACGAGGGCCGTGTATATTAAGGGCCAGTGGGCGCTCGGTGGAGGAAATAGAGAGGAGGGTTCGGATGGAAAATGGCGATGGGGGGTTGTGGATGGGGATAAGTTGGGCACTCGGTGCTTGGAGGCGGTGGGACGAGGAGAAAAGGGGTTGGGGGTGACGGACTCGACTTCTACATTGTGAGAGGCGAGGAGGTCCTTATTCTTTTGGAGCTCGAGAAATGCAAGATAGCTGTAGAGGGACGCTATGGCATGTTAGTCTCCTTATTCTTATTGATTCCGGATGCAAGAAGGTTCTCACCAAGGTCCAGATAACAGTCAATTTTGCCGCCCATTTTTATTCAGTTCGTGGGTTATTTGCAAAACAGAGACACAATGGTGTGCTTTCTAACAATTACCTTTGATGACTTATGAGGAAGGTGATCTAATAAGGTGTCCCATGCAGGGGCCCGGAAGAGGAGAACCTCGGCAGCCCCACATCGGGACGGCCCCGGCAGGGTGTACTCCGTCCGGCCTTACGAGCTCCGGCTGATCACTAATCCACACTGTCCAACCTCAATGCCGGAGTGACCCACCATTCGGGGATCAGGTAGCCGTATTTACTATGATATGAAGCCTCTGTCCGATACTAGTTGAATATCTCAATACACGACTTACACAGAACCTCTTTCCATCACCTACTCATCTCAACATGACGTCTCGCAGGGTAGCTCTCGTGGTCGGTGCTTCACGGGGCATCGGCCGGCAGATTGCCGTTGACCTAGCCAAGGACGGGTACGCTGGTAAGCATCATCTCGTGTCCTTCCCAAGTCCCAACCCCAACCCCCAGAACCACACTCTAACCCGCCACCAAGTCGTCGTCGCCGCAAAGTCCACCACCCCCGAAGCCGACCTGGCCAAGATCTCCCCCTTCCCACCAGACCCCAAGTCCCCCCTATCAACCATAACCACCGTCGTCCGCGAAATCACCCTCGCCGGCGGCGAGGCAACCGCCATCCCCGTCGACACAACCAACTACGACAGCATCCAGCAACTAGTTACCAAAACCATCGAGGTAGTCCCCCCCCCCCTTCCCCTCCTCTCCCTTCTCTTCCCTTTTCTACCAACCCCCCGCTGACACTAACACCCCCCCTCCCCCTCCCCAGACCTACAACCGCCTCGACATCCTAATCTACAACGCCGGCGCCATCTGGTGGGCACCCGTGGCCACCACCCCCATGAAGCGGTTCCAACTCATGCAGCGGGTCAACCCGGAGGGCCTGTACGGCGCCGTGCAGGCCGCGCTGCCCTATCTCAACCCCGCGGACGAAGGGGGACGGAAGGCTAGGGAGAGGGCTGGTGGCGGGGCACGGATTGTGGTGGTGTGTCCGCCGATTTATAGCCGGTTTTTTGGGGGCAAGACGGCGTATGCGATGGGGAAGGTGGGGATGAGTGTGTTGGTGAAGGGGTTGGCGATGGATTTTGAGAGGGAGGGGGTTGTGGGTGGTGTTGGGGAGGGGGGTGCTGAGGGGGGGGTGGGGATTGGGGGTTTGTGGCCGGCTGTGGTGAGTTCTCTGTTTCTCCGTCTCTTTGTTATTTGTTTGAGGGGAGGGAGGAGAGGGGGGGGGGGATAATTGTGTGAAAGGAGTGAAAGGGCGCGGGGGACAACAGGCTCTGTGTCGCCCAATACTCGATGCGAATATTTCGGCTAACATGCTACCGTCTAGGCTGTCGAGTCTGCGGCGACAGAACAGTTCACGCGCAAAGACCCGTCCTACGCCAAGGACTTGCGCAAGTCCACCATCTTCTCAGATGCGGTTCTCGCCATGATCAAAGCCCCAGCATCCGTAATGAACGGTCAGCTAGAGCTAGACGAGGATTTCCTGAGGAAACAAGCGGGTGTCACCGACTTCACTAAATATGCCGTTGTCCCGGGGGCTTCGCCAAGGAGGATCATGCCGGCTGAGCTGCCGGATTTGACGGTCAAGGAGCAAGACGATGAAGGAATGAGGACTGATAGTTCTAAGCTTTGATTATGAGGCCATTCTGGCCGCTGTATTGGTTGAGCAGGATATGTCTCTGCAACGAGTGTTGTGGACTCAAGCTGGCTACACGTGTTGTTTGACACCAAGCAAAAACGAGTCCAAACGCCCCTGGCCCCCGTGAAAAGTAGGTATCAAGCGGAGATGGTTTTAGTCCACCCCCTGAGTGTCGAATGTCACCCCTGTTTTTAGATTGCTCAAACTTGAATGCAATTGGCGGTACTGTGCACCGACATGCGTTCCTAGCTGTGATTTTTGTGATTATGGTTAATTACCATGGGCTCGGGAGGAACTGCAAAGTGTGGTGATGCTGTGTTCCGTCGAGCCATCTGTTCCTTGCTAGGAGCGGTTCCAACTTCGTCAACCCGGAGTGGTCGGGTTGTTAGGTCCTCGATCACCGGAAAATTGACCCGCTGAGGTTTCCAAGACATAGCGTTGTCTGCCTCCAGCCGCTTGAACATCTTCCGATCGCTTGTCGGGGTTTGTAGCCACCTGTGGTAGAAGGCCTGGCGTGCTGTTGGTCTTCTATCGCTGTCATAAGCCAGGCAGCTGCAGATAAAGCTCTGGCCAGCGTCAGAGATCAGGCCTTGAGGTCCTAGAACAGCAAAGATGGTGCCAAGGTACGTGTCGACGTCCTTTTGGCTCTTGAAAACCACCGAGTCGAGACCTGGAAGCTCCTCGTACCCTAGAACCAGCTGCAACGTCAGCATGCCCACCGCCCAAATGTCGACCGATAAACCGTAACCCTGTCCTGGAGTATCACATTCACTGTAGATAAATCGTTAGATGGGACTCTCCCGAAGGTCGAAATGCAACTTACGGTGGCCGATAGAACCGAGTTCCGACCTTGGATTTCAATCTTCTCGGACCTGCGAGGCCTGAATCTCCAAAGTCTGAGAGCATGATTCGATACGGGACCTGAGGTGTCACCCCGCACAGGATATTCTCCAGTTTTATATCTCGGTGTGCGACGCCTTTGCTGTGGATATAGGTGACACCTTGGAGAACCTGCCGGATAATGGACCGGGTCCCCCACTCGTTCAACTTGTTGTATCTCAGAAGCAGCGAGTATAGATCTCCTCCTGTGGCTAGTTCCGTGATTACGTATCTGTTGGAGAGTTAGCTCCTAGACACTCTGCCGTGGTGATGACGGGTGGTATACATCGTGTGCTCTGTCTCAAATGCTGCCTTGATGGGGAGGATATTTGGCTAAATGGTCAGAAGAATTGGCCAAAAGGATATCGTCATATTCATACGTGGTCCAGTGTGCTCAACAACGATGCCTCTTGGCGAATCCTTTCCACTGCCTTGGATGTTCGGGAGTATTTGCTGGTGTCGTGGACTTTACAAACGACGTGCTTCCCAGTTTCCACATCTACGGCGAGGAAAACAATGGCATGAGCACCATCACCAATAGTGCGATTAGTCACGACAAATCTGTCCTTGAACAGCTACGGGTCATGTCAGAGGGGTACGAAACTCGGGTAAAAAGGAAACGACCTCCTACCTCAACTTCCCGGCGCTGGAGTTGACTTAGGGCGTACGAAGGGCGTAAGTTGTGCGAATTCATGAGCAGTGTGTACTCGAATCTTAGGTGAGGGTGCCCTCCGATAGTAATCGTATCCCCGTCCTCGAGCAACCTCGACGGGGAAAGCGCCGCTCCCCTTCCGATCAGTTGGCCGTTCACAGAAGTTCCATTCGAGGATCCACGATCACGCACGAAGACAAGTGGGGGGTGGTCATATTGCTCATCAACGACGACGGAGAATATTTCCAGCTGGCACCTCGAGACCACAAGGTCTGCAAATGCGACATGATTTCTAGTCTCGTCTCGGCCAACGAGGATGGTCTTGTTTGGGAGAACTAGAAAGAAACCTGTAGTGGATGCGTCAGAATTCCACGACGGACTGAAACACACACATCTCTCAGGCGCAGGCCGAGCGACACAAGATGCGGCAAGGGGAGGTTAAAGGCAACCACTGAATCCCGCTCTTGGTGATGATTCTTACCTCCATTTGGAGGGTCACTGCTCCTATTCTCCCACGTAACTTTCCCAATAGCCGACGATGACATAGGAATACTATTTTGGGCTTAGGCGATCAAGTCGGGGAATACATGCACATTCAAGGTTGGTAAATGAAGTTGACCAGATTTGGAATTGACATTCTAGGTAAGGTTACCATCAACAGTATTTGCTTAAAACTTCCATTATTTCCAAATTAAAAATTCTCAGTTGAGCCTCAGGCAGTGAGAACAGCAGCCGAGGAAGGAGCGCAGCTTGCTTGCCCTGGAGTTGAAGCTCTGGTGGGATGCCCCACATCATCGTTCCCCTGAACGAACGTCATGGAAGGAGCTTGGGCCGAAAATGGCTTGGCAAGAGCTGCATCACCTGACTTACCCCACAGGGCTGCTTGCCCTTTGCCCTAGTTTGTTTAAGTCTACTTCCCCTCCCGAAAATCGATCTTGTTCTTTTTCTTAAACCATCACGCAAATTCTCATCAAGAAGTCATATGTAGGTACACCCTCAACAGCGACACTTCCAGCCTCATACTGACCCTGAATAGTCACGATGAGAGCGAAGTGGAGAAAAAAGCGCGTTCGTCGCCTCAAGCGCAAGAGAAGAAAGATGAGAGCGAGATCGTAAGTTTTGCCACCATGACGGCGAGTGTTGGTTGCATGGTCGCTGACAGCTCCCAAGCAAATAAACGCCCGGACCTACTCGACCTCAACCAGTCCCCGACATCAAGTTGGTCACCCAGCGGATTGAGCACTGCGACAACACCGACTGTCGCATCGAACGCTTCCCCACTGTTTGACGCCGTCCGTAACCAAGCGACCCAAGAAGCATCGGCAGCACGAGAGCTTTCAACTTCCTGCCTTCCCTTTACGGCAAGGCACTTTGGCAACTGGCTGGGATGTGCGGTACGGAACGGTTCGGTGGTATCATGAATTATGGTAATGATTGGTTGCCCGTCAATGAAGGTTGAGCTGGACAAAGGCGTTTACCGAGACTCGGGCAAGCTATGCCTCGATAGGATTGCAAATCCGGAATCATGATTTGCAGGAATTGACGACGCTTGGCTTCGAAATCAGCGAGCACCATGTGCTTCCTCATGACTCTCGTGACTTAATTTCTTGCTTGCTTTGACTGCCATGGACATGCAGGGGATGCGGAAGGTATTCAACTTGGATGTGACCTGGACCAGAGCTTTCCTCGGAGCTCGGAGCTAGACAACGCAACGCCATTGGCGAAATTGATTCATTTCTGCTAACCTACGAAGATGTCCGGCCATTGGGCTATGAAATCCAACCTGTCTCCTAATTTTTCTTGTTTCGTAGTCTCAAATGCGGAATTCGCACTTGTCGTGTGCGTTTTGGTTTGGAGCTTCGATAATGTAGGTAGTGGGGGTGTGGAGGGATGGGCCAAGGCGGTGAGGTAACAGCGGGTCCGGCCGCTGGCAGAAAAAAAAGTTACCGGGGCGTCGCCCTCGACTAACAATCACGACGGGCCGGCACCTTGCGATTTCGAGTCGCTATTTTCACAAACTCAACAAGCGAACACAATGCCAGGGTCAGCAATGAAGAAACGGCGGAGGCAGGAGGAGGATACGCAGGCGACAAAGAAGAAGGTCGATTTTCAAGAGGGGAAACAGGCCGTGGCACATTCATTTTCAGTTACCAAATTGCGAAAGCCGCAGGTGTCTCCTCCCGTAGTAGGTGAGGCTCTCCCAAATGACCCGACTTTCTCATGCAGAGAAAACACAAACGCTGACTCAAAATATAGCCCTCACACCCGGAATCTCTCTTCCCGACTCCTTTCCCTTCAATGTATACGAAAAAGACGAACAACCGGCTGTCAAGCGGCGGAAGGGCAGCAACCCACCGCCGCTTGCCGAGATGGCATTACACTCCTCGGCGCACAGGACGGTAGATTACACGGCTCGGGAGGAGAGGTGGAAGAGTGTGGATACGCTCCTAAACCACTTCCTTGCCGTCATTGACCCGCAGACTGGGGAGGTAGAAGTCATTCAAGCCAAAAAAATGGTGGTTAGGGGGACAGCCAGGTCGAAGCAAGCACCGGCGGAGGCGATGGAAGTATCCAGTGGCAAACCGGTACGACTTAGACTTGGTATTAACTCTGGCTGGACTCAAACACTGACGGTTTTGCAGACGCACTCGGAGATGAAGATGAACCTGGGCGAAACGTTCGGCACAAAGAAGGCGAAGAAGGCGATCCAAGCCGTCGCAGAAAATGCCGAGCTTGCTGCCAACTCACGCGGCAAGCTGGGCGAAGACGACCGCGCCCTCGTGTACACCATCCGAGAATCTAGCCAACATATGGCCACCCGCGAGGAGTTGCAAGCGGCTGTCGACTTGGCCAGGCCTGTGCCGCGGGGCAATTTCGATGCAGACGAGATCCAAGACGTCTATGTCCCGGCAGAAATCATTGGCGCCGAGGTACTCAATGCGATTCCGGTCATGGATTGGCAAGAACAAGTCAGGAACTCGGAACCGGTGCAGGTCCCTGCTCGCTTTGTTGCGCACCGTATCGTTCGTGTGGCTGGCAACGAGGATGACGTGCAGAGGCTGAAACTCCTGCGTTATCTCCTCTGGGTTATCACCCTTTGGACGACAACCAAACCAGGCCGGGAGCGTGGTACAAAGAGCATAGCAAGGAGAGACGACTTGCGGGAAGCCCTTGCGCCAGCCCCCGAGGTGGTGATCGAGAACATTCGTCGCAAGTTTTCGGACAATGGAGTAATGCGCAAGGCACACATTGACTTGCTTATGACGCACTGCTGCGTTTTTGCAAGCATTATCGACAATTTTGAGGTCAACACTCTGGATTTGAGGGAGGACCTGAAACTGGAGCAGAAGCAACTGAACCAGTACTTCTTGGAGGTCGGTGCTCGGGTGAAACAGTCAAAGATTGGTGACAAGGTCAACCACCTCGCCAAGCTGGCCCTACCACTGCAGTTTCCGAAGATGCGGCAACCAGCAAAACGGAGATGAGATGGTTTGAGTATTGCAGCGTTCATGGAACAATAGAGTGTACACCATAATCGAGGCTCGTTGACACCCTTGGTTGGAGTTGCCAATGAGCGAGCCTCATAGGTTCAAGGCTAGAAGGGGAATGGTGGGCCACCACTCACACCCAAAACCGGACTTAGCAGAATAACCAACGATATTTGACTTGCCGAGCTTCCTGCAACCTTGTGATTAGCTACCAAAGTCACGAAAGAGATAAAATCGTAACACATCATCAAACCATGCCAACTCCGTTTACAACTTCTTACATGCAATCTGAACCAGACCGGCCCAGTGAACCCATGGACTTTGCACACGACTCAAGTGAGCGGGGCCGGGAGGTTGCAAACCCCCCTCGGAGCCCCTCGTCTGCCCAACAACCAGCAGCTCGCGGCCAGCACAGCGAACCCTGCAGTCCCAACTGCCCACGCTTCGCACTTACCACGGCAGGCAAAAAGACCGGTCCGGCCGGGGCCGTAGGGCTGACCGGAAGCCGGTTGCGATTCCCAACCCCCCTGGTCAGCGGCACCTTGAGCCGCATCGACCACGTGGAAACTTGGCTCTCCACAGCCCGCCGCCGGTCAAATCGCACACCATGACGCCATTAATATTTCACAATTACCAGTTCGCGATGCGCTTGGAACGCGTTTTCGAGATGAGTATGCGACAACGAATTGCGAAAGCGCCGGTTCAACCTTTGGGTCACGGAAATTGCAAATATGACAATCAAAAGCGCCGCAGCTGAGTCTGCTCTATTAAAGGACTTGACTCACGTTTTGATGCATCATAAGTGTACAATCGCTGGTTTCCATTCGTGACGCGGTCGCTGTGGTCGAAGTTGTCGGTCATGAACCGCGATTTTTTGGAGGTGGTCATGAGGCGTTGCTGCCTGCAGGGGCGCTATGGCCCACTTTAACCCAGGGTTTCACGCTTGTGATTGGCCGCATCCCGAGAATTCGCAGCCAACCGGCCTGCGCGAAGCAGGAAGAACGCGCGAACCTCTCTCCCTCGCTCGCCTTTTGGTCGTGCTTCCGGCGCACTCCGTTTTCTCTTCCCTTAGCCCTGACCAAATCTGTATCATCTTTTCAACCGAGAGGAGAGGGCATAACCTTTTCTCCTTGCCACTTTTATATTGCCTGCGGCATTGTTTTTGTCTGGCCGACGACATTGCCGTTTCGCATCTTCTTTTTTAACGACTCCAACAGCGATCACCTCCCGTCCAGCGTGCCTTGGCAAATCATCACCAGCACACTGTTTCGACCAAGTTCGCCGTGTACACCTTCGCTAGCGACAGGATTCCCGCTGAAAACGGCATCAGTGCTGCCCATCGGATTGTTTGACGAAATCATCGAGACCGTGGTGTAGGTGCACCCTCTCTGTTGAAGCACCCCCCCTCCCCCTCGTATCATTCACGAAATGCTTCTCCTGCATTGCCCGAGGAGTTCTCATTAACGCGCTATCAAAAGCTCCATCTTGTATCTATGATACCGACATCGCAGTGTTTTTGAAGACATTACCTGTGTCGATACCGGTCCTGCCAATTTTGTGCTTGTAGCCGTTCAACCTTGTCATCCCGTCCACGGTTTTGTCACTCGACTGCTTCACCATGGTCTCGAAACGGAAACGCGATATCCTCGATGGATTCGACCCCAACAAGTCCGATTCCGAAGACGAGAACTTCGACCCTACCGAAGAGCGCCCGCGGCCCAGGAGTGCCAAGAAGTCACGCCCATCGAGGCCAAAAGGTCCGCGAAAGAAGTCCAACAAATACAGGGGATCTGACATCGACGATGACGATGATGAAGTCTCCGACAGTGGAAACGACGAATCTTTTGGTGAAGAGGATGAAGTGGAGGAGGAAGACGAGGATCTGCCCATGGGCGCGACGGGCAGAAGAATGAGAAAGGCAGCTGTTAAGCAGCAATCCTACAAAGAGAGTAGTGAGGATGAAGAGGATGTGATCAAAGACTCGGATGGGGGTGACGATGACCCCGAGGATTCAACACCAAAGAAGCCAGCTGCCCGCCCTTCCAGAATCGTGGTTCTGAAAACGAACCCGCGGGCGCAGCGATCATCAAAACGCGGGAAGGAAGAATCTGCACCGCCTCAACCACCCGCTCGCCGGACCAGAGCTCGTACTGAGGAAGTAGACGAAACGTTTATGGAATTGTCAAATTCTGGAAGGCACGCAAGACCAGCAGGCGCTTCGCGCAGCAGAAGCCCTGAAGCCATGGCTCGGACGATGCGCGCCAATCGAGGAGGAAAGGGCCTCAAGAAGCCGCCCGCTCCCATCGAAGAGGCGACACAAGAAACTGATCCCAAGGACGAGCCTGACCAAACTATGGATTCGCCGGATGAGCTTGCCCTTACTAAGCGCGAGGACGAGCCAGAGGATCGGGTCGAAGAAGAAAATGCCGACCAGGGTGGGGAGGAGCCCGAGGATGCCGCCATGGAGGACCAGCCAGAAGAACCCGCTCAAATCGAGGCGCCGGAAGTAGAGGAGGACGATGACGACGATGCGCCCGTTACTCGACGAACTCGGGCCTCGAGAGCGAATGTCGGTGCGCCAGCTGCGGCCGAAGAGACTAACACAGAGCCGGAAACAACGAGAGGCGGCCGCCGTCTTAGACAGAGGCCGGGGCTTCAAAGCAAGAGCTTACAGGAGCCAAGCAGCGATTTCGAGCCTGGCGAAGAATCTGGCGAAGGCGAAGGCTCTGGCTCGGAAGCGGCGAAGAGTGATGTTGGCGGTGATAACGAATCCACTCCGACACCTCGGGGGCGTGGTTCTCGTGCTCAAAGCCGCCGGAGCCGCCGCAATAGGCAGGATTCTGGCGACGAAGAAGTCGAGCTTGATAAAGACGAAATGGCAGAAGAGCTTGAAGAACTTAGGGAGAGTTCTAGGTCACGCCCACGTCGCGCTCGACGCCGATCCCCGTCAATTCAGTACGAGGAGCGGACTTCCAAAAAACGCCGCACAAAGCCGGTCGACTACAGCATCCCTGCGATTGACCCTGCCGCGCTCGAGGTTGAAGATGACGAGGAGCCGGTTGCGACGCCCGCAAGAAACCGCAGGGCTGGCAAAGGTGGTAGCAGCCTGGCCTGGGAACGAACCCTCAATACCACGTACGGCCCCTTCGGTGGCGGCGGTGGAGCTGGAGCGTTGTTCGGAGGCCCTTGGGGGACTGGGGCAACAGGCGGGGTGGACTCGGATAGTAGTGACGACGAAATGGTCCAGCGGTCTGGTGTTGGTGGCACCGTTGGCATGACACCCACAACAGCTGCGCCGCCTGTCGGCCTCTTCAGCACTGGCGGCCAGAGCCATAACGCCGATGGCGTTGGAGGCATTGGAGGCGCCACGCCGCAGGTCGGCAAGGTCAAAAACCAGAAGGCATTTGCTGATGCCGATCCTCTTGGAGTGGATTTGACCGTCGACTTCAGCAAGGTCGGTGGCTTGCAGAGCCACATCGATCAACTCAAGGAGATGGTTCAGCTCCCCCTCCTCTACCCAGAGCTGTTTCTCAAGTTCCACGTAACACCTCCTCGAGGTGTCCTGTTCCATGGCCCGCCCGGCACAGGTAAAACCCTCCTTGCTAGAGCCCTCGCCAATTCAGTTGGCTCTGGCGGCCGCAAAATTAGCTTCTACATGCGCAAGGGAGCGGATGCCCTCAGCAAGTGGGTTGGTGAGGCCGAAAAGCAACTACGGTTGCTGTTTGAGGAAGCGCGGAGGACGCAGCCCAGCATCATCTTCTTCGACGAGATCGACGGCCTCGCACCCGTGCGGTCAAGCAAGCAAGAGCAAATCCACGCCAGCATTGTCTCAACACTCCTGGCGTTGATGGACGGCATGGATGGTCGTGGTCAAGTTATTGTCATCGGCGCCACAAACCGTCCCGATAACATCGATCCTGCGCTTCGTCGACCTGGGCGCTTCGATAGGGAGTTCTACTTCCCTCTGCCTGACTTCGAGGCGCGCCGGTCTATCATCGATATCCACACCAAAGACTGGGGCATTTCGGATGACTTCAAGAACGGCCTCGCGGAGAATACTAAGGGCTACGGAGGTGCCGACCTCCGCGCACTTTCCACAGAAGCCGCTCTCAATGCCATCCAGAGAACATACCCGCAAATCTACGGCTCGAGAGAAAAGCTGATTGTGGACCCTGACAAGATCACAGTCCATGCGACCGACTTTATGATTTCGGTCAAAAAGATGGTTCCCTCCTCCGAGCGGTCAACCTCGTCGTCGGCCTCGCCGCTACCGCGTCTAGTAGAGCCACTCCTGAGAAATCAATACAGGGCCATTCTGAGGGTTTTGGATAACATCCTCCCGAGGCCCAAGAAGACCACTGCTCTCCAGGAAGCCATGTACGAGCCGTTTGAAGATGCGGACCATGGCTTCGGCAGGGAGGCGATGCACCAGGAGTTTGAGCGCTCGCGCATCTTTCGTCCCCGGCTTCTTATTTCCGGTGTGCCTGGGATGGGCCAAAATTATCTGGCGGCTGCTATCCTGCATCACCTGGAAGGGGTACATGTACAAACGATGGATCTCGCTACGCTGTTGGGTGATGGACGGGTAAGCCTTCCCTTCTGGTTTTCGTGATAATATCTGTGCTCACAATTTCATAGCCCATGGAACAGGTCATCGTTAGTCGGTTCACGGAAGTGAAGCGGCACAAGCCGAGCGTCATCTTCGTTCCGAGTGTCGATATCTGGTGGAGCAGCATCACCGACGCAGCCATCACAACATTCACCACCTTGCTACGGAGCATACCACCCTCCGATCCCGTTCTTCTTCTGGCAACGTCTGAATGCATGCCCGAACAGTTGGCGCCCGAGATTCTCAAGGAGCTATTCGGCTTTTCCAAGAAGAACCGGGCCGTTGTCGAGCGCCCGGAGCGGGTATGTCAAGAAACACCATGAACAATCGGGGCCAATGCTAATTAATATGCTTTAGGAAAACCGACTCGAGTTCTTTGACAGCATCATCGGCCATTTGAGGAAGTCCCCAACTGACTTTCCAGATCCTGCGAATCGCAAGAAGCGGGTTATCGAAGAACTCCCAATTGCGCCGCCGCCGCCGCCGAGAGTTCTGACCAAGGAAGAGATTAAAGCTCAGCGCAAGGCTGATTTGCACTCCCTCAACCTTTTGAAGATGCGTCTGCAACCGATCATGGACCAGATTCACCGCAAGTACCGGAAATTCAGGCAACCAGTGATTCCTTTCGCGCAGATAGCGTATCTATTCGACGAAGCCGACCCCAATTTCGTCCGTCCCGATATTGTCCAGACCGAAAACAGGCCGTACGAGATCGCGAAGGACAAGGAAGGCACTGAAGGTATTCGGGAGACGGCTACAGGGAAGTTCTTCTACAACCTAGAGAGCACCACCATCGAGGAGCGCCTGGCAAATGGCTACTACGCCAGACCCATCGACTTCTACAAGGACATCAACAGGTTGTACCTCGACGCCAAAAACGCGGGTGATCGAGACAGGACACTCAAGGCGAATGAGCTCCGCACCAATGTTGAGGTTGATGTGCATGACATTGGACAGACTCTTGCCAACCAAGGCATCAGGTTCGAGGAAATCTTCCAGAGGCAGCTGCAAAGGGTCAAGGAGGCGGAAGAGAAGGCCCGCAAGAGGAAGGCGCTGCAGCCCGTGGTTGATCTAATCCAGTCCGATATTCCAGGCGATGGGGACAGTGACTCGCAGGGCCCAGTGGGCATCGGGCTTCCTCTGACACAGGGCATGCGCACAACAACCGCGGCTAGATTCCAACCCATCATGAGCCCCGAGTCTAATGGACATTCGGACATGACTAGCTCGCACCGGTTGACGAACGGCACGTCGGGGTCTCGACCTGAAGGCGAGGACGTCCACATGAGCGGTCTGGATGACGACACACAACCCATGCCTGACATGGCTTCGCCTCTTCAGTGGCCTCACATCGGAGGTCGCCCGCCACTTGGAGACTCAACCAGGGCAACCGCAGGGACACAGTTCTCCCAACGTTCGGCGGTCACTTCGATCCCTCCAGGCGTATCTCCATCCGCCATCCTCAATGATGCGTCAACTACCAAAACATCAGAACTATCCACCAACCGCGGGTCCGGAAACTGGAGTACACAACGCGACGACACGCAGCGCACCAACGGTGGCACCGCGCACAACCTAGATGATTCGTCGCTGCTCCTCGATACTCAAGTGCACACCCAAGACCTGGGTCAGCACCAGAGCGGCCATTCGACTATTCTCAGCCAGTCAAGCTCAAGTGGCAGGGAATGGGCGCATTCCCAAGCAGCCGCCATGGCCCAGGGCATCCTCCAGCCCCGGGTGGGAATGGGCTCCATGGGCCCGCCCCCGGGTAGCGGTGCTGCGTCTATCCGAGTTTCAGATGACAATATCCCCTCATCCTCTCAACAACACCCGGTCCAAAAGCCCTCATCCAGCATGAGTAGCATTCTCAACGAAGACCGCCATAATAACCACGCTTCCCACAACGGCAGCGGCGGTAGCCACAGCACTGGGCCCGGCGCGCACACCCCCAACTCCGGGTCCGGGTCCGGCCCCAGCGCACACAGCGGCAGCAAGGGCGGCCCCGGCACGGCCCTCGCCTCCCTCACCCGGGGGCACAACTCCCTCCGGCAATCCGGCTCCAACGCCTCGTCGCAGCAGCCCGTTATCCACGACGGAAGCCTCTACGAGTTCCTCCAGACGCTAGCCGACCGCACGTCGGGGTGCAGCGTCGAGCAGCTGGAGCAGATCTACCGGGAGCTCATGGACGAGATCTGGAAGACGCGGCACGAATGGAACCGTATGACGGTTCTGAACACGCTGATTTCGGTCTTCAATGACACCATTGGCGATATCGAGCTGGTGCAGGGCGCGCTGGTCGATAGCCAGAAGCAGAAGGGTAAAGGCGGTGACGGGGACGCCGATGGCGAGGTGCTGGAGAGTGTGGAGGGCGGACCGGGGACGGCTGGGTTCGTTGGCAGCCAGAGCCAGAGCCAGAGTCAGGGGCAGGGCAATGTCACGGAGGAGCCGTGGGTTTATTTGGGGCGGGCGTGAGCGGTGGGGTGTGATTTCTGTTTGTGTGTGTGAAGGGGGTTGTTTGACTGAGAGCGCGCGAAGCAGGCGGGGGAGACATTGGCGCGTCACTTTATGGGTTGTTCGTTAGAGAGCGTCTGCTGGGATTCGTTTTCTCTTCCTACCTTGTCTTTTATGGGTGGGGTTTGGGTGGATGGTTGGTAGACTGCGTCTTTTTTCCCCGAGTCCTTAAGTTTCCTGGTAATAGCTCGAGTACGAGCTCGCCTGTTTGTTGGGCAGAGCCGTGGTTGCATATTATGCGTTCCTGGCTTGGGTTATATTAGCATTATTTATTGTGATTCCCATCTTCGTTGAATTTGATGGCCCAGAATGTGTACACCGACATTATCCACCTGAATTATGTTGGGCATGCTTCATGCTTTCTCTCCTGTCTCATTGCGCTTACTAGGAGTGATATTGATGGAAATTACCAAGTACTTAACGAGTGAATTGAAACTCCGAAGTTTACTTAGGAATCTTGCTATCCTTTTCACGCCTGAATATCGTCTCGCCCGAACTTAACAACAGGCGAGAATATTAAAGGCTATACCATAACTTGTCACTAATACCACAGAGAAAAGGCGGACAGGATCAGGAGATCATATCATATATCGCCGGGTTGATTAATTATATAAGCTACCTTAGAATGAAATTGAAAAAGGGGAAAAAGAAAGGAGACAGGACCTGGAAACAACAAACTTGGGACTGGCTCGCCACGTACAGGAAACCCTTCCTCGACATTAACACATTAAACATATTCCTCACCATCAGGGCATCAACATCTTTTGCAATATGAATAAAAATTTGCCAATCAAACTACATATCTAACTTTTCCTTCTCAAACTCCAAATACAACCAACTCCCAACAATCACAAAACAAAAAGCCAAGTCTATCTGCATGCCCCTTACGAATTGACCTCCGCAAACCAAGTCCTCAACAGCGCCGCCAGCGCCCCCGGCAAATCTTCCAAGTGATGCACAATCAGATAGTACGGGAACGGGAACGAGTCCAGATAGCGGTGAATGACGGGCACACCGTCCGGCCCGAACCTCGCCTCCTTCAGCTCCAACACGCTATGCCCCTTCTTATTCTCGCGCGCATCATCCATCACAATAAACACCACCATAATCCGCTGCTCCATAGCCTCCCTCAGCAGCGGCCGTAGCCGGGCATGGTCCCTGCTCTGGACCAGGCCGTCGGACAGGATCAGGGCGAGCTGCCAGAGGTCCTCGCCGCCGGCCGACGACGCCTGCATGGCGCGGGCCTCGGCGAAGTGGTCGATGGTCTTGCGCAGCAGGCCGACCATGTCGGTGCCGGCCTGGCCGAAGGTGAACTTCTGCAGCACGCGCGCGCCCGTGTCCTGCGAGGTGAAGGACGGGTCGGTCAGCGCGTGCGCCACGAACACGTCCGTGCCGAATCCCAGCACGCCGATCTGCCCGGCCTCGAGCACGGTGAGCGCGCGCGCGACCATAACGAGGGATTCGAGGGCGAGGTTGCCTGATGAGGAGCGGTTGTCGTCCGCCATGGAGGAGCTGTCGTCGACGCAGAGCAGGATTTGGTAGGCGCGTTTGGAGGGGATGGCGCGGCGCATCCAGATCTTGTCGCGCTTGTAGCTGGAGGCGATGTAGGGGATGATCTTCTTGATGTTGAGGCGCTTGCCGGTGCGGAATGAACCAGAAAGTTTGGTGGATTGGGTCGGGGCTAGGATGAGCCGGAGTTGAGAGGAGAGGGATTGTGAGAGCGCTTGGGTCTTGCTTTGGAAGTTCGACCACATGTCGAGCGCTTCGTTATAATCACGGAGGGCCGTCTCATCCTCCCCATCGATGTGCGTAGCCAGGAGTTGGGTGGATGTCTCGTCGATTTGTTCATCGTCGACATCCTCGGGAGCCTCAGCCCGAGGGATATCGTCCTTGTCGTCCGTCTCGTAGGCTCCCTTACGCGTTGCGACACCGGAACGGCCTTCCTCGCGGTCGTTCTTGGAGGCATCCTGCGGTTCGGCCCGCTCAACATCCTCCATATCCACATCTCCGCCCTCCTCCTCTTGTTCATCTTCCGGCATGATCTGGTTATTGCCTTCATCCATTTCGGTGTCGACCGCCATCGCATCGTCCATTGGGCGAGCCTCTTCGTTGGTAGCAGTCCCGAGAGCCTGGGTATCGGCTTCGGCAGTTTCGTCTTGGAGATGCTGAAATTCGGCCCGCGCCATGTCTTCAGCAGATTGCTCCGTCTTTTCTTGGTTCTCCGAAGCAGCCTGAATCTCCCGCTGGTTGCGGTACCACCGATCCAACGCATCACCAAGCTTCTTGAACGGCTGTGCGTCTTTCGAGTCGGCGTCTTCAGTTTCGTCAGACGGTCCTTGCTCTTGATCCATGCTCGAAAGTGCACCTTTGTTGCCGGGAGCCTTGTCCTCTTCGGCCGACTGCTTGCCGAGCGCACCTTGCTCCTTCTGACCGGATTTGTTCTCGACCTCGTCGTCCTGCATGTTGGCGTCCTCGGCTTGACCGCCTCCGTTCTTGACATCGCTAGGTGCGACATCGTCCTGGTTCGCGCCTGTTCCGTCGTCGGGCAGCGGGGGTTTCTTCTCGTCCTTCTCCTCGTCCTGGTCCTCATCTCCCTGTTCTTCCTCCTCCATCTCCATATCCATCTCGTCCTCTCTATCACCAGCTGCATCAGCCTCCTCTTCCTGTTCTGCTTCCTCCTCCTGAATATCCTCATCTTTTTGGTGCTCCTCCTCACCCTTCTCCTCATCCCCGTTCTGAGACATATCATCAGCCACATCAGCTTGCTTCTCCTCGGGCTTCTCCGCATCGGACAACCCATCCAAGTCATCCTCCTCCCCACTCTGCTCGTCTCCATCATCAATCTCAATGTCCATATCCTCCGGCAATGCCAGTGTCTCGTTCTCTTGGACGTTCTGATCTTGATGATTCAACTCCTCCTTCGCCATACCCTCCTCTTCCTGTCCCGCCTCCATCTCAGCATCTTCATCCCCTTGCTCCTCACCAACATCATCCGGCGGCGCATTCCCCTCCTCCTGCTCATCCCCCTTCGGCTGCTCCTTCTTCCCCTCAGCGGCCGCACTCTGGTCCTCATCCTTCTTCCCTTTCTCCTGATCCCCCATCTGATCCTTCTCCGCATCATCCTCGCCACTCCCATCCCACATCTTCTCGTCCACCGCCGTCGGGTCAAGGTCATCCACATCCCCCGCCTGCTCATCCATCTCATCCTCCTCCTCCTCCTCCCCGTCCTTATCCCCATCCTTCTTTTCCTCATCCTCATCCTCGCCCGCCACACTACCCACATCCCCCTCCAACTCATCATCCCCCATATCAACAGCATCCTTATTCTCCTCAATATCCCCCTGGGTTTTATTATTCGGGTCCTGTGCCAGATCCGACAGGTCCTCATCAGCTTTGATGTCCTTGCTGATGTCCTCGGCACCCTCGCCGTCGCCGAGCCCGGTGCCGCTCTCGACGTTGCTGGACTCGCCCGATTTCTCGTCGCTCTTTTCTTGCGGCGTGCAGAAGCCCTGCGAGGAGATCTGCACGAACGAGGCGGCGAGCTGGTGGCCCAGACGGCAGGTTGCGCGGTGAAGGGTGGAGAACTGCGCGAGGTTGTGCGTGCAGATGGTGGAGTATTGTGCGAGCACGGGGTGGATGAGTCGGAGGAGGGCGGAGGCGGCGGGGAATTGGTCGGCGGGGAGGGTCTTGAGTTGCTGAATGAGGGATTGCGCCTCCGAGTTGATCTTTGTCATGCGGAGGGCGTCAATGGACTTTTGGAGATTGTCGTTGTAGCTAAGGAGCCAACCGGCGTCTTCTGTGGTCTGCGGCAGAGACTGGGCGGCCTTCTGGAAGTTTTGCAGTGCGACGAGAATCTTGCTTGAGAGTGTCAAGGCTGCAACCGCAAAGTTGTTGATATCGTCGCCGGAAACGCCGTTGATAACCTCCGTTGCCTGGATGTTGGTCCATAGCTGGATTTGCTGCACGACAAAGGCTAGGTCAGGCCTTGCTTTGGCGATCTCTGTAAGGCCGATCCGAAGAGCATCCAACTCCTTCTCCACATCATCCTGGAGCTTGTCGTTACCGGCCGAGGTGAAGCCGCTAGGAAGGCGAGGGAGACTATCGTTCTCAGCATCCAACTTCGTAAATGCCTCAACCCAGCTCTCAAGTTTACCGCGGACCGCAGCATTTCCTGCGCCGCCAAGCTTGCCGTGGACATCCACCAGATGAACTCCAGCCTTGAGAATCTGTACGACCCAGCGAACAACCTGAGCATGATTCGCCAACCGAGCTTGCGGCCCGAAGGACGCCCCACCAGCGGAAAGAACCTTGACGCTCTCGACAGCCCCGTGAAGACCACGCTCTTCCCCGGCCACCCGAGCCAAGAACTGCCGCTGACGAAACATAACATGCAGCACACCCTCCAAATACCCAATACTCCTCTGCACCACCTCGCGGTTTAGGTCTTCGGAGTGTTCGTATGTGGCATGGCGGAACCGCGGAGCCAGGTCAAGCGTCTTGTGGTAGAAGTATTCGATGGCACTCAACGCGGCGTTGTCGATGTGAGGCACAACACCTGAGCCGACGAGGACAACGGCTGTTGAGCTTTGCTTCTCGAGGATGTTGGTACCGAGGTTGCGGCTGAAGCCCATTGCGCGAAGGGTCTTGAGGGTATCGCTGTAGAGGGTGACCTTGCGGGTTTTGAGGTGGCTGACGATGTTTTTGTTCTCGTCCGTCAGGGTGTCGGGGGTTTCCTTCTTGAGAGCAGCGATGGAAGAAGAAAGGTCGGTGATGTAGCTGTCCAATGTCTCGGTAGCATTGACGCCAGCTGTGGGTAGAGATCCATGCTTGGACATCGCCTTGAGGACAGCAGGTAGATTTGACATTCGAGCCCAGTGCGGGTGGTTTGCAATGTCTGGGACTGCCTGCTGGCAGAGGGTAATGGCGTCCTGGCCAACCCGAACTTCGAGAGGCCTCACTCCAATTTCCAAGACCGTATTGTCGTGAACCTCTTCAGGAAGCCCCTGATCCATCATGGCCTTGATCGGCTGTTCCAACACCGCACGGAACTTGCGCACAAGCTTGAAGAGTTTCTGATGAGACTTGCGCGCGCTATCTCGGAGCGATTCGATGTTCTTGTCCCGCCACTTCGATAACAACAGGACATCCTTCATGCTCCTGTCAAGAGGCGCCCTTCCGGCATTGATTGTCTCCTTAACCTTGCGTTCATATCGGCTGTAGTAGGTGATGAAGTTCTGCACGGCGTCGCAAACCAATCCCAGGGCAGGCTCATCCAGCACAAGTTGATCCAACTGGTTCTTGAGTTGCCTGAGCAGATTCAGACGGGCGCCATACTGGCCGAGGCTGGCACCAGCGAAGTACGACTCCAAGATGCTCAGCAGTTTGACAGTGTGGTCCTTGAGGTCCAGGCCTAGCTGGAGGATAGAGCACGGTTCAAGTATGACAGCACCGTAGGCGATGAACCACCACGACTTGGCGTCCTCGTAACTTTTCTTGACTTCGGTGTCGAGCAACCGTGACCAGCTCGACAGCTCGAGACGGCGCCAGTCGCAAATAGTATCTCGCAGCTTCTCGTACAATGCCGTCGCCTTGTGCACCTTGCTGGCCCAACCGCCTTCGTGCCACTCATAGACATGGGCATACAGCCGCTCGATGGCGGTGATGAGACTAGCGAGAGGGTCGTCGATCGCCATTTCCAAGACTTTGTCACACGCCATGACCACGTCGGCGAGGGTCTGATGGTGGCCAATCTCATCAACTCCTTGGAGTTCCAAGAAACGTTTCTTGATTGAGTTGACGAGACCGAGAATCTTGCGGACTTCGGAGAGATTGGCGTCCGTGTAGAAGTTGTAGTCGGTGGCGCCGGTGTTGGAGCTGAACGCCCGAACCTGCTCATCGAAGGCTAAAATGGCCGCAGGGAGAAGAGTGCTGTCCAGAGCAGGCTCGGCGACAGTGCTCTCTCGTTTCTCGCGGGCGATCCGGCGAGCAACTTGCATGCACAACCCATTGATGCTCTGCTGTGGTTCTTGTGTCGAGAGGAAAATCTTCTCGTGTGCCTCGGCCAACAGGACGGAGAGATCGCGGCCGCCGCGGAGCGGCTTCTTGACTTTGGGCACGCCCTCTTCATCGGGGGTATAATCGGGGAAGAGCTGGTCGAATTCTTCTTGGTCGTACTCCTCTTGGTCTTCCAGACTGCCCTTGAATCTGTACAGGCTGTTATTGGCCGCCTCGATCTTCCGGTCCGAATCGAGCTTCTTGGTCCATTCCTCGTGGAAAGAGTCCAGACACTCGTGCAGCGATTGGCGTAAGGAGACAGGAAGCTTGTCGAGGCCGTCCACCGCCACAAAAGTCTGCACAAACGAGAGGAACTCGAGGGTACGGGTCGGCAATTGTGTTGTCTCGGCCTGCCACACAGTACCACTGAGGAATGGCGTGACTGCAATAAGGGTCTCCGATTCACCACCAACAAGTTCCTTGCTGGAGCTGACCCCCTTCCCAAGAGACAGCCCCATCTTCACGCAACGAAGGAAGCTAACGAGCGGCATGGTCAAATCTTGATAGGCTCCAAACCTCGACGTCAAGCGAGCGATCAGCAGCGTCACGTTCTGTTCAACAAGCGCCAATTCCTGAGCAGCATCGCCCGATGATGCCAGATCGAGAGATCGTAGGTGGGTAACCGCAACATCATTGCCAACCAGCGCATTCAACACGTTGTTGAACTCACCCTGCAGGCTGCGGAGCTCGCCGCCGCCCGGTCGGTAGATCTGCTGAACTGATGGCGGCTCACCCAGCCCCTCGGCCTCTTCAACGAGAAGTTGAGAGCGCAGACTGGTCTTCTGCCCGGTAAAGGCAAGCTCGAACGACTCGAGGGCGGCGACCTGGGTTTGCAGGCTTTGGTAGAGCTCTTGGTGTTCCTCTGCCTCGACTTGCGCGCGGTGGTGCGGGTCGAAGATTTTGTCTGGTACGAAGAGCTCAACACAGCCAAGGGCGAAACGAATCCAGGCGATAGAGGTTGACGCAGAGCGCGGCTGGAACCCCTTGGCCGAGACCGCCAGGGCCAGCAAGGCCTTGGAGAAGCGCCGTTCGAAAACAGCGCTGAGGTGCTGAGGCAGGTTGCCACCAAGGGTCTCGGGGATTTTGGCTTTCTCAAGCCACGGCCCAAGCTCACCTCCGAGAACAGTATGAATATCACCCCGCGCCAAAAGACCCTCATAAATAGCCATCACACGCCCCCTACACGACTCATCATGCGCTGCCACAACCTCCTCCATCAACTTCAGCAGCAGACGCTCAACCTTGACCAGCGGATCCGTCGCCAGCGCCTCTGACGCGGCAACAAGAGCCCTCCCCATGATAGGCATCTCGACCTCCAGCGAGCGCAGCTCATCCAAGCTCGCCGACGACGCGGCATCGTACTTGAGCAGCAGGGATTTGGACAGGGCACCACCCCAGGGATGGGCCTCGCTGCTTTCTTGGACAAGAATGTAGTCCACCGCCTGGAACGCCGTCTCTTTCAGGCACTGCAGACGCATCAGACTTGGAGTGGGAATGCTTGCGAGAACATCCACGTCCGTCGAGCCGGGCTGGATGGTCACGTCCTGTGAGACTTGGTGCAGGACGAGTGCTTGCCTGAGACCTTCAAAACTGGACGCGAAGAATGGCTTGTGGGTGGTGGAGTGTTCTCCGATTCTGGACTCGAGGGCGGTGATTTCGGACTGGAGGTCTTTGACGAGGCCGGCAGCGTCTCCCTTGCCGGTACGGATGAGGGCGTATACTCGCGCCATGGAATCTTGAATGGCCCGCAGGGTGGATATATTGACGTCGACGCGCCAGCGGAGGGAATCGAACCTATCTGCCAGACGCTCCAGTTCCATGACTTGCTCTAACGTTTGGACATCTGGGATCGGGTCTGGCCGCAGCCGGTGCCAGAGGGCCTCCATGCCAAGGCCACTCGACAGCTTGAATCCTACGACAAAGTCGCGCTCAAGGAACCCAGAGAGCATCGAAAGAAGCTTGTGATCCCCGGTGTCTTGCAGAGTGGACAGGCTATGCTGCAGGAGGTTCGATCCCTGAGTCAAATGAGCTTGGAAACGCGCCTCCTCAAACGAGGACACAATCAACGACTCGAAAGTTCGCTTCCAAAACAGCATCAGCCGTCTGAAAACCGAACGGCGCTTCTTCCAGATACCAGGCTCATCTGACTTCTCGCACAGGAACGCCTTGGCCGTGCGAAGTACCGACGAAAGGAACCGGACGGCATTGACTGTTGAATCCCGGGAGAGCGAGGCGACCTTGTCTGCAACCCACGACCGCTGGAGACGGTTCATCGAGGACGGTTTGCTGACATTGACCTTTACAAGCTGCGCCTCCATCGCTTTCTCCGAGGTTTGGATGGCAAGATAAAGCTCGTAGCAGCTGGCGAGCCAGAAGGCAAGGCCTTTGTGGCCTTGCTCCAGGAGTGAAACCATGGGCGAGTTGACCAGTGGGTGGAGAGGCATCAGCATCTTGTCCGAAGACGCAGCGTAGATGTTCGCAAGCGATTGCCTCAAGGGGCCGGCATCTTCTGATTGAATGTAAGACAGCACTTGACTCAAGTGCTGGATGGCTGCTGGCGAGCGCACTAGTGATGGCGAGGAATCGGCCAATGCTTCGCGAGTGGCTTGAAGGTACGCATCAAGCTTGTTGGTATCTCCAAGAGATAGAACGTCGAAGGCCAAGGGGACAAGCTGTCCATCTTCTGTTTGTTGGTCCAAGATTCTAGTCGCGGTATGGAACCTCTGCAAGGCACCATCTACCGGAGCAATCTTCTTCACGGCGGCCGTTTCTGCGGGCAAATCACCAAGGTAGATTTCGATCGAACGGTTCCTCATAGCCCGTGAGAGCTCACCATACCGAGGATCAACCGTCAAAAAGATTCTGAAATCGGGGTGCGGCGTGATGATTCTCGGCTCCCCTCCTGGGCCGCTGTGCTCGTTAATGCTCAGGATGCCATTCGGGCGTTCAAGAAGCGAGTTGAGTCTGTCTAGGACAGACGCGCTGCATAAGTTAGCATTGTCCAGGACGAGCCAGGCGCCAGTTTCGACGGCGCGCACGATGACACCGTCTAGCCACTCGAACCGGGGGTTCTCTAGCGTCAGGGGCTTGTGTAGTGCCTCAGACGCTTCAGAGAGGAGCGCGGCGAGAGGCTCTGGAACGGAGACATCTGCTTGCAGTGCCTCGATAAATGGGAGGATGCCCTCATACTGATCCGCCTCTCCGGTTAAGGAGTTGAGAGCAGCCATGAGATCGACGACGGCATTGGGAACCGGGTTCGGAAGAGCCAGCAAGATTTGCTCTTGGAGTGCCTGCCGGACTTTGACAAGACAAGCTTGAACTTCCCGGTGAGGGTCCGCTTGCTCAAAGCCTCCAATGAGGTCCATGGCATCAACGTCGGCGTTAAGTGGGAACACAACAAGAGACTTCCCCGCAAGCGCAGCAACATGTGCTAGGAGTGTCGACTTGCCGCTGCCAGAGGGCCCAACAAGAATGCAAGGTAGGTCTTGCTCAATCGATATCATGAGTGACTCGATCTCCTTAAGTCTCGGTACGGTGTCAATGTCAGGGAAAGGGGTCGGTTGCGAAAGCGTGTTTCTCCTCAAAGTTGCAAGCCCAACCTGGCCAAAATAGGGGTTGACGTCGTGGTACAGACCGTGGTTCTCGGGCGCTCGTTCAAATATCTCGGCAAAAAGCTTGTTCACCTGCTCTCGATCTCGCTCAGTCCTAAAGCGTTGCCGAATGATCACATCCAGGTAGTCGTCAGGCTTTCGGCCTGCCAGGAGCGTGTTTTGTGAGGTTAACAAGTCGCCCCAACGCAGGGTATCTCTGAGATTGAACTCCCAAGGTGAGCCCAGAGCACCGAATGATCTTCTGCTGACAACTTCATCGTCAAGCCTGGACATAAACTCGATGAATCGTTGCTGGGTTTCGCCCCCGATTGTGTTGAACTTCTTGGCGGTGATATGAAGCAGGTCCTGCTTCGTAAAGACGTCGGAGTAAACAACGATGAAACGGTTGACAAAAGAACTAGGCAACCCCTTGCGGCCGCCGCCCTGGTGATGAGGGTTTTGAGCGGCGAAGAGCTTAAAATCCGGATGACGTTTGAAGACTTGGTCTAGTTCTGCAATGTAAACCTCTCCACGGTGGTCAAGACAAGCATTCAGACCTTCGAGGACCGTCTGCGAGGCAAGGTTCATTTCCTGTAAATCCAAGTCAGCCATCGGTTCATGAACAAACGGAATATTGCAGCAATACTTACATCGAGCAGCACCCACTCGCCCTTCTGCATCGCTTCCAAAAATGGCGCATTCTGCCACACGAAATTGCCCGCCTCTGCTCCCTCGACTGGCACGTCCGTACCAAACAGATCCATCAAGTCCGTCTGATCAGACAAGTTGATCCTCGTCAACGGCCGTCCGCAAGCCCTTGCGAGTGCCGTAACCAGTGTTGTCTTGCCTACGCCAGGGTTACCCTCCAGTAGAATGGGTTTGGTTCCCTGTAGCGCCCTGATGACACGCATGGCATTCATTTTGGTGGTAGGCACGCTAAACTCGTGGCCGGCGTCGATGGCGCCGCCCGCCATAGACCTGTCGACCGCAAAGTCGCCAATCGTAAGCAACTTCTCATCGATCGTGACCTGCGGCTCCTGGAAATAGGGTTGGACTAGGTCAGTGCCGCAGAGGACGCTGAGTTGGTCGAGGCACATCTGCCGTTGGGAAGCCATCTCTTTCGGGTCGACGGCCACAAGGGCGGAGGGGTTGGCGCCGATGGTGTCGATAAAGACCATCGCTGCACCATGGAGTAGGGCGAGCGCAGGGGAAGGGAATTGGGAAGTGTTCATGAACTCGACCCAGGCTAGGATGTCTCGGACTGAAAAGGCTGTTGCTGAGGAGGGACGGAAGGTCTTGCCGAACCATGAAGCAAACTCGACGATAATGCGGGAAATAGGCTTGGGTCCTTTTTTGTTCCCGCCACGCGGCTTGAATCTGCTATCGAGCTTGGAGAGTACGATGTCGTGGACATCGTCAACTTCGGAAAATGCCGGCACCCAAACCTCAGTGAAGCGGTTCCGCAGCGCTGGTGAGAGCTCCTTCTTGCCGAAGTCACCACCAGGGTTCATGGTGGCAAAGAACTGGAAACCCTCGGTGGCTTGGACGAAAGAGTCGGTGATGCCCTTTTCGGCAAGGAGGAGACTGCGATGGGGTTCGAGCACCGAGTTGAGACGCTCAAGGACCGAGTCATCCGCAAGCGAGATTTCATCGAGGAGGAAGTAGGTTCCCTCCTTCATGGCGTGAACAAGGCTACCATCACTCCACTCAAAGAGCGCCTTGCTCCTCGTCGTACCGGCATGGATTTTGGAACTCAAGGATTCGGGTAGCCCGTTCGAGCGTTCTGCAGGAGAAAGAGACCGATACCACTCCTGCAGATCATCTAACGAGCCCCCATCCTCCCTTCCTAGGATGCTCGCTGCCTCCTTGAGATCCCGGAAGAGCGAGTCCAGAATGGCCCCACGGTTTCTCACTGGCCTTTGTGAACCAATGAGATCTCCGGTCTCGGTGTTCTGGTGAGCGTTGACGATGTGCAATTCCTGCTTCTCGAACTCAGCAAGCAACTGGCAAACCGTGGTCTTGCCACAACCCGTCTCGCCCACCAACAGCACGGGCTCGTTGTTCTTGACAGCGCGCTTCACCAACACATACAGCCGCCGCATTGCCCGGGTCCAGATGACACCCTGGCTATTTCTCGCGCGGACATTGCTGAGCTCGGGGGCTGTGTCCAAGTCATAGAGGCGAGCGGGATCAATGGTGACCTTGAAGACCTCCTCGATAACCTTCTTGACTTCGTCACGTTCCTCATCCTTGCGAACACGTTCTGCGAGCAACATGAAACCATGCTCCGCAATCTCCTGCCGCGTCTCTGCCTCCCGCAGCGCCCAGCGGAACAGGTCTCGGAGCGTCGCAAAACTGTTCTTTTGCTCGAAGACACGGCTCTCTTGCCGAAGTCGGGTAAGCTGCTTGTAAACGGACACGATGCGGCGGCAGTCAGACGGTGCCGTGTTGCGGCTGCGCTTTTGCAAAATAGTCTCGAGCTCGCTCTCAGGGATGTCGTCGAAGTGAAGCTCAAGGAATCGGTTGCGGAACGCCCGAGAGAGAACTTTTCTGCCTCCATACAAGCCCGGGGGGTTTTGAGTAGCGAAGAGACAGAAGTTCTCTGCGGGTCGCACGATTTCTTGTGTCTCGGGAATCAGAAGCTCTCTGTTGTCGTCTAGAAGGCGGTTGAGGGCTTCTAAAACGTCGGTAGGCGCCAAGTTTAGCTCGTCCAGCACGATCCAGGATCCTTCCCTCATGGCTTGGACCAGCACACCCTCCTGAAACTTGAGCTTCCCTTCCGAGTCGGACACATATGTTCCGAGATATTCTTGAAGATCGGTATGCTCGTGGTTGTTGATCCGCACAAACTTGTTCCCAGTGTAGTTGGCCAGGTACTCGATCATGCTTGTCTTGCCGGCCGAGGTTGGCCCCTGAATCAGGATGGGGTATCTGCGAGTGGATGTGGCGCGGACCAGGTTTAGCAGGTTTCGCTCAACATACGGCGTAATGATGTAGTCCTCCCTCTCTATCAGCATCTCGTTTCCTTGGAGCAGCCAGTACTGGTGGTCCTTATTCGTGTTCTTGAAGGAAACGTAATTCTTTCCGTCCGTGGGCTTTTTGGGTGGTATGGTGAGGATGTTTGACCGCTTCAGGAGATGTTGGTGAATCAACGGCATAACCGTCCGCTCCGATTCCTCGCTGAGCAATGTTGTGAAGCACATGCAGAAACCCTCGTAAAGCGCCCGTTCCAGGCCGTAGAAAGGAGAGACGTCGTTGGCATACGTCAAGACACGAGTCAAAGTGCGCAGACTGAAATGCGGCACCTCGTTCGCCTGGTCCACCAACAGCCTGAGCTCTGCTCGCTTCTTGATTTCGAGGTAGAGATCAGCAACATCATCCGCCACTCGGTCGATATTACTATTGTTCCCCTTGAGGTAAGTCTTGATGATGGTAAGCAGGTCCTTCTTGTCACGGTCCGGGCTCCCGACGTAGATCTCTGTGAATCGTGACCTCAACCCGAGTGGAAGATCACGCTTGCCGACATCAGTGGCTGGGTTCATGGCTCCGAACACCCGGAAGTTGGGGTGTGCTTGTATCCTCTCAATCTCTCCCGTCTCGGAAAGAAGAAGGGAGGGAGTGGTCTGGAATAGCCCGGCGATGCTTTCAAGGGTGTCTGGAGAGGCTAGGTTGATCTCGTCGAGGAGAACCCAGTCGCCGTTCCTCGCAGCCTTGACGATCTTGCCCTCGACAAAGGCAAAGGCGAACCCAGCAGAGCCGCTTGCAATCTGTCTGTCGAACTGATCGAGGCTTTGGGAAAATAACGCCCAACGGGGCTTAAGATCGTGCAGACGTTGCAACTTGGTGGACTCGGTACGCCTGCGCTTCGCGGGTTGCCCATCTGTAGCCTCGGCGCGAGTTTGGCTAATTTCCAACTGGGCCAGGATCGCCTCGAACATCTTGGGAGCCTTCCGCCACTCCTTCGAGACTTCCTTCCACCGACCTTTGGCGAACCGCTTGGAGATGCGTTCAAGATATTCCCTATTCTTCTCGGCGGAAACACCAGTCCTCTCAAGAAGGTCCTCAAACTCCTCCTTCAGGGGCATTGCAAGGCTCTGCGAGCTGACAGGCTTGAACCCACCCAAAAGGTCGCCTGCTTCACTCTGTTGTGACAGGTTCACAGCGACCAGCTGCCGCCCGAGGGACTCTGCCAGTTGCTGAACCACTGTTGTCTTGCCGATACCCGTTTCACCAACCAGCAGCAGAGGCTCGCGGTGCTTGACGGCGACGGAAATCTGCTCAAGTAGCCTCTTGGCATGAACTGTGGTAGCAAACGGCCTTTTCGACTTGGTGACCCTGCTTGTCCGTCGCGGCTTGACGAAGGAGGCACGCCCAATGGTCAACCTGGACTCGCTGTCCTCCATATCCGGGATGTAGCTTGTCAAATAATGCTGGACTCGCTCAGAAGAGAGATGCATCTCCTTGGCGATCGCCGCCACCAGAATCTTGCGGGCAGACGGCTCATGCATGCTGCTAACGAAACAGTCCACGGCCTCGAGGAACATGCGATCTCTCGTCGTATCCGTGATGGGCTCGTCGCCAGTCTTACAGCCAGCCGCTCGTAGGATGTCGTCGAGTCTGCTGCACCATTTCAAAAGGTCTCTTGTGCCGATAGGGCGGTCCAGGGCAGTCCGGCCGAGGGACAGACGTGTCGACCCGCTGGTGCAGGCAAGGAGTTGGTCGAATACGGCCAGCACACCGGGCGTGTATTTGTGCAGCAGGGGGTACCTGCCAATGATGACCTCTTTTAAGTCGTCCCGGGGCAGCGCCTTGACATGTAGCAGATGCCACAGACGCAGACCGATCAAGTTTGGTAGATTTTCCCTGTCGTTCATGCCCAGCTGAGTCCGGACTGTGGCGAACATTCGGAACCCTGACGCTGCCTGAATCCTTTCCCCGCGGCCGGGAATCAGAAGCTCATCCCGTTCGATGAGTGGCAGTAATGTGCTCATTACTTCGGTCGGAGCGCGGTCAAGGTCCTCGATAAGCACCCATCTCCCCTCCCTTACCGCAGTCGTTAAGACGCCCGGGCGCCATTGGAAGGACCCGGGCTTTGAGTCTGTTGTGTACAAACCGAGAAGCATCTTTGCGTCGGTCTGTTCGTTGAGGTGCAGCGTTACCATCTCCTTTTGCTTGCCCAACTCCCTCGAGATCTCGTGCACTAGGGACGTTTTACCCGCCCCTGAAAGGCCATGTAGCAATACAGGGCCCGACTGCTGCAACATGCTGCTGAGGTTCTCAAGGTTCTCAATGGTGGTCGGCGTGAGGGCTAGGGTGCTAGGGGTGTTCACAGGGCCCAGAGGCCGAGGGAGGACTGTCCTGCCATACTTGACAACAAGTGGTGTTAGATTTTGCATTGAGACGCCGGACTGAACAGAGTCAGACTCGGAGACTCCGTCTGCCTGAAGACTACTGCGAAGACGCCGGGACTCTTGGTTTCTTGCGTCCTCGTACAGACTCAGAAACGCATAATCTGCCCTCCTCCCGTCCAAATCCGCAACGAGACTGGTGTCCTTGGGGATATGTCTGGCCAATAAAGCCTCCATCTTTTGATCTGAGGCATCATGAAGTTGGCAGAATAACCTGATGGCGAGGTATCTGACTGTGGGATCTTGGTGGGCATATAATGACTGAAGTTGGGAAGGTTTTGACAGGGGCGAGAATGTTCGTTTGTCAAAATTGTTGAGCCTCCATAAAGAGAGCAGGACGATAGGAAGGTCTGCATCTTGGAAAGATGCCAAGTCAAGGGAACCAAGTGCCTTCACTCCAACACCTCCTCCCACTTCTCGTTGAAGGTGAGAGATGAGAAAGACAGACAAGGAGGGCGAAAATGGCAAAATCCGGGCAAACGATGCAAGCACTCTCACATCGAGTTTCGGGTGAGATAAGACCCATCTGGCGCAAATATCTGGGAATACCGATTCGAAGTGGGCGAATATCCTGTCTGTGGCGGGGGAGACGAGGGCTGCGTTTGCGATAGCCTCTAATAATTGAGTTGAACTGCGATCTTGGATTAAGAGCAGTAGTTCGCGGGGCAAAAATTGTATTGCTGCCGCATCACCAAGTAGAGATTCCCTCTGCCGGCTCACGTCGATCGTGGCCATTCTTGGCGTCGAAAATGGTGTGTTTTTTGTCGATATGACTTCGTTTGAGTCGCGACTTGCAACTCGATAACCCTCTTTCCCATCTCAACTTTTTTTTCTTCATTCAGAAAAGTTAAGGTGGGGCATCTCTAACAGCTGCATGGGTGGGTTGCAGACGGGGACAGGGCCCCTGTCAAACCGAACACCCCACGTTGAGCGGGCTGGAATCTCTTGCTGCTCCAGCTGCCAGCCACCTGGCCGGCCGGGCTCACCAGCCGCGCCGGTAGACTTTTCGAACGACGGCCGAAAAAATCTCCGGGATTTCGACAACAGCAGCACCCCATCGCGAGGCCAATCCGCACCCCCGACGCCCCAACCGGCCGATAACCCACCGTTTCCCAGCGTCTCGTTCTCGACCCCCTCAGTTCCCCCGCCATGTCGCTCTCCTGCAGGTACGCAGCCCAATGCTGCGCCCGCCAGCTCCGCACGAGCAGCGCCGCTCCGATCCGCGCCTCGAGCTCCCTCCTCCAGCAGCAGCAGCGCATGTCGCGGAGGTACAACTCGACCGAGGCCGCCCCCGCCGCCACCAACCCAAAGATCTCGGCCATCGTCGACCAGATTAGCCAATTGACGCTGTTGGAGACGGCGGACCTCGTTTCGAGCTTGAAGGTGGGGAAGACCAACAACCACACGCAGCAGCGGCAGCGGCAGCAACAATAGCAGTGGTAGCCGTGACAGCATTAAAAAATCACCAAAGCCGTGCTAACATGACATTCTCCGATCCACAGACCCGCCTCAACATCCCCGACCTCCCCGTCGGCGGTTTCGCCGCAGCCCCCGCCGGCCCCGCAGCCGCACCAGTTGAGGAGGAGGAGGCGGCGCCCGCGGCGGCCGAGAAGACGCTCTTCACGGTGAAGCTGCAGTCGTTCGAGGCCGGGTCCAAGCCCAAGGTCATCAAGGAGGTCAAGAACTTGCTGGGTCTCAGCTTAGTAGACTCCAAGAAGTTCGTCGAGAGCGCGCCCAAGCTCATGAAGGAGTCCGTACCGAAGGACGAGGCCGAGAAGATCGTGGCGATGATGAAGGAGCTGGGCGCTGTGGTCACCATTGAGTAGAAGAGGACGAGGCATCAATATAGGAGAGGTGTGGTGTTGGGCCACAAGGGGGGGAAATGCCGCTGCCTAGCTAGTTGATGGTCAATGGTCTATGGACGGATAGAAAGGCGGACCAGGGCCAGGACCAAGGCGGGCCAGACCGGCATGTGACGATTACGATCAGCCTGCGGCTGTTCCGCTGCATGTACAAAAGAGCATGTAACAATATAACCATATACCAGCATCTCAAACTGTAGTGTATGATGATGGCGGTTCGGCTAATGTGCCCGCTATATTTTCAAACTAACTGCTCCGATACATCACTGGCCAAGGCATAGGGAATAACAGCATATTCCCTCGGCCCTCTTTACCTTGACAAACGCCAGTCCAAGATTTTACCATGCCAACCAACCCATAAACGCCATGCAATGCAGTATCTGACGCCCACGCCCACGCCCACCAAACGCCTCGTCAATGCGCACCATTAGCGCCCTCCTTACGATGCGAACACTTCCGCGCTTCGAACTCGGCCTCCCACTCCGCCCACTCCTCCGCGCCCATCCTATGGTCGTCCTCCCCAAGATCACTCGTCTCCTCCCAGAGCTTCTCCATCTCGGCGTCCTCGCCGGGCGGGACCGCCCAGATGTTTTCCCTCTGCCGCTTGTGCCGCTCCCGGTCCTCCTCGATCCGCTGCTCGGTCTGCTTCTTGTCCAGCTTCGGGGGGCCGTTGCCCTTCTTGTTGTAGGGCGGCAGCGTGCGTGACGGGGGCATGTCGCCGAGATTATCGGGGATGCCGTCTCCGTTGAGGGGAGGGGAGGACATGGCGATGTCTTGGGCGGAGGCGTCGCGCTCTTTGAGCACTTCTTCGATTTGGGTTACGGCTTGGACCTCGAGGAAGTTTTTGCTCTGGAGGGCGTGGAGGACCTGTAGAATCGGTTAGATTGCGGCTTGATAACGATGAGGGCAGAAGAAAGGGGGCTCGCCTTCCGAACCACTTTGACGTTGGCCGCTCCCGACCCATCATCTGGCGCTACCGCATCCACGACACGAATAATATCACGTTGTATCATGCGCACGTAGTCGTCGTAGCCGTCCTTATGGGCTATGTCGAGAAAGTGCTCAATGAAGTACATGATATTGGCTCGCGTATTCATATTATTCTAACGTTTCAGTCAGCTACAGCCACCATGTGATTCTTGAGGAACCAAGTTGAACCCACTCTTTCGAGCTGTTCCAGGATGCATGAGTGCAAGTCCTCGGCCATGTCTCGGTATTTAAGAGCATACTGTGCTGCCTTCTGAGCTGATGTGACTGATGCGTTGAGCTGGCGCAGCTGGTTGGTAAACCGCATGCGCACTTCAAACGGGTCTGCCATGGTGTAGTCCTTTCCTCGTTTAACTCTTGTCGTCGGGTGTTAAGCGTGTTTTGTATGAAAATGACGGCATTGGCTATGAAGTGGGATTGGTGCTTTCATGTGATTTGCGTGGTGTTTGGCATGTGGAAGCTCGCGTTAGGTAGGCGGATGTCGGAACGGCGCGCTCCTTGCAGCTCCCCACCATGTGCTTGCTGTTGTCAGAGACGAAGTTCTCTGGCTCTTGGCGTTGTTGATTGCAATGTCAGAGTTTCTGTCCCAGGAAGGTTGCTGCTCCCATTTGGCTTCAACTCGTTGTGATGAAGTTATGGAATTATTTCTAGAATTCTGTCCGAGAGAAAGAGAAATAATAAGCGAAATAACTGAAAAGAACAACTTGGAAGGAAAAAAAGAATACGCTTCGGAGGTCCAAAGATCGCGTTTCGTCACGTTCCTTTGATTCCGATCCATTTGGGAGCCATTTACACTAACCTGTTTAAGTAGGCGGTGAGTTCGCTCGAGCGAGCATTGCGGGGGAGGGGTTCTTTAGCCACCCCCAAAACTTTTTGGTCTGAAGTTGGAAAACTTTGGTTAAACGGAGGCAAAGTACCTACCATGTACTAGTAGGTAGTTTGAGGTTGTTTAAAATAGCTAAAAACCATACAATTCGTTCTATGCATATAGTCTTTCGGTTTAGCTCTCGATCTGTGACATAAGCTTCCTGCAGGTTCCTTCGCTTGAACCGTTACTTACCGAACTCGACCCGCTGCTGCTCGAAGGGAATCCTTGAAGGGGGTTCTTCCGACTTACAGATAACATCAATTCTCCCCCCCAACTCTCTTTTACTTCTCCGAACTCGGGCCCTTCCGATCCCAACCCAACACCACAAGACCACCACCAAACCACCACCACGAAGATCACAAAATGAGTGCATCTCAAGACGGCAGCTCCTCTGAGCTGACCGTGGCCGTCCTCGGCTGCGGTAAGTGCCACTATCTCGGCTTCACGTCGCAAAACTGACCCGCCCAGGAACCATGGGCATCGCCATCCTCTCCGGCATTCTCGCCTCGATCAGCGAAATGCAAGACGCCAACACCAAGCCCTCCGTCTCAGGCACTTCCACCCCGCTCTACGAAACCACCACCACCACCCGTCTCCCCTCGCGCTTCATCGCCTGCGTGCGCCGCCCCGAGTCCGTCAGGAAGCTCAAAGCGACCTTCGCCGCGCACCTCTCGGCCGTGACCATCACACAAAACGACAACGTCGCCTCGGCCCAGAAAGCCGACGTCGTCATCCTTGCCTGCAAACCCTACATGGTGCAGGAGGTCCTCTCCGAAGCCGGGCTCGCGGCGGCGCTCGACGGCAAGCTGCTGATCAGCATCCTCGCGGGCGTGACCGAGCCCCAAATCGAATCCACCCTCGCAGCCGCCAACGACCAAAAGCCCGTACAATGCCGCGTGGTGCGGGCGATGCCCAACACGGCGTCGCTGATCCGCGAGAGCATGACGGTGATCGGCATCTCCAACCCGCCGCTGGACCCGGACACGCTGGGCCTGGTGACGTGGATCTTCAAGCGCATCGGCGAGGTGGTCTACCTGCCGCCGTCGACCATGGACGTGTGCACGTCGCTGTGCGGCTCCGGCCCGGCCTTCTTCGCCCTCATGCTCGAGGCCGCCATCGACGGCGCCGTCGCCATGGGCCTGCCCCGCGCCGAGGCCCAGCGCATGGCCGCGCAAACTATGAAGGGTGCGGCGGGGCTGGTGCTGAATGGGGATCACCCAGCGCTGTTGAGGGATAAGGTCAGCACGCCGGGGGGGTGCACGATCGGGGGGTTGTTGGTGTTGGAGGAGGGGCGGGTGAGGGGGACGGTTGCGCGGGCGGTGAGGGAGGCCACGGTCGTGGCGAGCCAGCTTGGGCAGGGCGTGCAGGGGGTGAATGGGACGAGGTTTCCTGGGAGTCAGTTGCAGTAGCGGGGAGGGGTAAAGATATACAATCTTGATTTCTTTCGGGGTAATGGGACGCGATGTTCGGGATAGACGAGTGTTAAAAAGTGGTTTCATTTTTTGAGAAGTCATCGGCAAGTATCTTCCAAATGCCAACGTCCCTTCATCTTAAATAGAGATAAAGAGTGCCGCACCCAACGCCGTACTGTACACAACCCACAAAAAATACATGCAATGGCTACATGATATCCATTACCAGCCGGTCTTTCCAGCCAGGAAACGACGATATCCTGAGATTACTTTTGTGATCTCATCCGCATCCTTCATTCGTCCTCAACCCTCGCCTTCTTGCTGGCCGGCTCCTCGCCACCATCCACCGCCTTGCGCTTCCCGTTTGCCGACGATCCATTCGCAGTCGCCGCCGCCGCCGCCTCCTTGGGCTGCTCCTCCGCAAGACGCTGCTCCTGCTCATCTGCCCTGGCTAGGAGCCGTGCATAGTCGAACTCGACGCTCGACACCGTCTCCTCCAGCTTGGAGATGCGCTCGGGAATCTCGAGTTCGCCCAGCGCGTCCTTGTTGTGCCTGTATATCCTCTTCTTGAGCATCAGCCTCCACAGGCGGTACTCGTGCTTCTGCTCCTTGGTCGCATTGGGCGCCGACTTCTCCGGGGAGATCCCAGGCCGAACGGGCTCCGGGAGCTTGGACATGAGGTGCATCTCGAGAACCCGCGCGAACTGGCGGGGTGCCATTTTGGCCTTGATACGCACGGCCTCGCATGCCGCCTTATCGACGATGTTGTTCGGCGCCGCGCCGACTTTGGGGATGTCGATTGTGTTGATGCGGAGTTCCTGGTAGTCGGGTAGCTGGCGCAGGTACTGCAGGTCCGCGATGTCGCGCAAATCGTCAAAGGCCTCGTTTGGGTCTTCGACTGTAATTTCCGTCGTTTGCGGATGCTTGATGTACTCCCCAAAAATATGACTGTATAGTCTAGGACCTAGCCCCTTGCCTTGGAAGGGAGGGAGGACAATGAATTGAGAGATTCTGTTGCGACAGGGGAGTTCAGACAGGTCGAAGTCTTGAGCAAGGGTCGCTTTCTCTACATCGGCCTCTGAGGGGGACTGGGGGGGTGTAAGCGGCCGGAAGTGGAAGAAACGATATACTGTGGAGTAACCAGCAAAGACGTAAGGGTTGCTGTCGGCATCGCTCGAGGCTGCACCCTTCTGGTACAGAAAGAAAACCGTCCACCGGTCGGCATCGGGGTCGTCCAGATCAATCGCGCTCCCACCTTCGATGAATAGCGGAATGAGAATCTGGATACGGCTGATCAACTGTTTCACAGCGGGGTCGGTGAGGTTCCCCTTCCAGATCTCAAAAGTCTTGCCCTTCACGTCGAACGTCGTTGCAAGCTTTCCGGGAGGAGTCCAGTTTTTCCGGAGACCCTTGATCGTTGTCTCGAAATCCTTCTTCTTCTGGAATGCAACATCGGGAAGAAACTCGCGCAGAATACCGTGGACATCAGTCGCCTCAGTGTCTCCTACGGCGTCGAACTTTTTGCCGTACGTGATGGACAAGTTCGGTCGCATGTCGCTCGCATTGTAACGGAGGCTGATCTTGAGGTTCTGGTAGCCGAATATTTCCTCGCTGTCGCCAAAAATGGGGTAGGTAAATTTTGGGCGGAAGCTGTCGCCGATAGTCTTGACTCCCGTTGGAGAAGGGGATACGAGCGACAGGAGCAGCGCGTCGTTCGAGGACGTCGACCCTAGGGAAAGATTAGCTTTCAATAATAGAGATTTGGATAACCGGAAACCCCACAATCGCCGTCTGAGGCCATATTTGGCAATGTTGTTTATGTCGATTTCAATAAGCCTGGGAATAGTTCAGAAACGAAAGTCGCAAAACCACAATGGAAGTGAAGAAAGTTGCCCGTTCGCAAATCGCGACGCGCTCTGGGCACGTTTATGATGCGCGCTGGTTAATTGAGGGAGAGCTCGGACCACAGAGCCCCACATAGCCACCTTCCTCTCTTCTCTGCAACAGCAAGCTTCTACTGCCCGTTTTTTTCTTTCTCTGTCCTGACTTGTTGTTTCAGATGATAGAGGATATCCCACTTTTAGGCAGTAAATTTTATCAATTTCTGCGATCTCAAAAAGTAGAAATCCCCAAGCACCCGACTTCGTACCTCTTTGATTTTTTGCACAGTTCTCGAGTGCAGGAACGCCAGGGGTACCACGAGAGAGCAAGATGAAGCTAACCCAACATGGCCAAGTGTAACGGGAGCGACGGGCTGCGGGGCAAGCCATCTCGGTCGATCTGCCTCCAGGCTGAATCAGGGTCCAACCAAGCCGTTCAAGGAACTCGAGAAAAATCATCCCGTCACGCCGCCAGCTTTGTCGAACAACGCCAATGAGCTGACAAGAAGGATTTTGGAATTCCAGCTTTATAGCAGCGTATTAATCAATCGCTGCTCGACATGGCCGGCTTAATATTTCTTATCGCGACCTCCGTGAGTGGCCGCTGCGAGCTTTTGGAACATTGATCATGACAGGATGATGCGCTAACTGCTTGCCCCGATAGGTCGTCATGGCCGTGGCGTGAGTCTCTTCTGAATATTGGTGTCTTTATTATGGCGCAAGCTAACCCGTATGTGCGACAGCTCCTTCCTTGCCGGCGCACTCCCGTTGTCGTTCTCCCTTTCGCACTCACAGCTGCGGCTCATCGCCTCTCTCGGGGCGGGATTACTTGTTGGCAGCTGTTTGATTGTTATCCTACCGGAAGGAATTGAGGCTCTTGCGGCGGCCTCGCAACAACATCCGCACCAACCCCCACAGCCGAAGGGGCGAGCGCTAGGCGGGATATCCGGACGAGCCGAGGAGCACGCGAGCCAGGATCGCGAACTACCCGCTTTCAGCATTGGATTCGCTCTGGTCATTGGCTTTGCGCTCATGTTCCTCGTCGACCGACTGCCCCGCCATGCGACAGAGAGGTTTCAATCAGCGCCGACAAGTAGGCACGTCAGCCTGGAGGATCTAGCTGGGTCAAGCGTGTCGGGAGAGGAGGAATCAGAGGGCTTCTTGGGCTCTCTCGCGCCGTCGCCGAAGCAGAGCCGCAGTCTGGCCACTACGCTAGGCCTCGTCATACATGCGGCGGCGGATGGTATCGCGATGGGGGCTTCGGCCACGACGTCCAACCTGAGCGTCGGCCTCATTATCTTCTTCGCGATCCTAGTGCACAAAGCGCCAGCGGCGTTTGGGCTGACTTCGATTCTGCTAAAGCAAGGTCTCTCAAAACGGGCGGCGCGGGTGCACCTTATGGTGTTCAGTCTTGCCGCTCCTGCCGGAGCATTGGCAACATATTTTGTCGTTTCACTAGTCGGAGGCGACAGCATAGAGGGCGAGTCAGCGCAGTGGTGGACTGGCATGTTGCTCCTCTTCAGCGCCGGGACATTCTTGTAGGTTTCGTGTCTGCCCCCTTAACACCGCCGCGTGATGCGCTAACCCCGCCCTAGGTACGTCGCAATGCACGCGATGCAGGAAGAAAACAACTCGGCGGGCCATGACCACCATGCCAGCGGGAACGGGTATTCTGAAAGCGGCGGCTCTTCTCACAAGAGGCAAGCAAAACTTCAGCTGCGGGATACACTCGCGACAGTGGTGGGGTTTATGCTACCATTGCTGACGCGGTTCGGCCACCACCATCATTGACATGTAGTACGTTTGGTGTCTTGGGTCTGGCGTTTGGCTAGAATAGGTGTCGAGCGTGCCATGCTTCAGCATAAAAAGCGGCGTGGCTTAGAGCGGGCGTTTTGGAATCCAGCGTTTCACCCCCAACTGCAGTGGATTGGCTCACTTGGCCCGTCACGAGTGTGTCAAACAGTTCGGCTCAGGCTAACTCTTCGTTGCCCGTCGTCTGAACAACCCGCGTTGCGTTCAGACACAGACTGTAGCGAGTGCAGACACTCGCACCTTGGTTTTCGTAGGTGTGGTAACACCAGTTGTCCTGGCCTTGGGTGGTTTGATGACGCAACCCTTGAGTTATGGTCCCTTCCAATGCCACTTGCAGTCGAATGGCCAGGCTCCGGCGAAGCGAAAAACGCTCCAACTGAGGCTAAATGTTGCAACGGCCTGGGCAAGTGGGGGCGTTTCAGGCACAGTCCTGGCGGCGCTGCCGGTTGTTTCATGGAACTGATGGGCTGGACGAGATGCGTCTGACCTTGATTGCGTCCTCAGCAGCGGAATTCGTGGAGAAGACAACGCTTTCCAGTCTCATCTTGAATTATCAGGACGAGGCTGAGCAAACTTGGGAGACGGCGTTGTAAGTCGTGCAAACTGTCTCGAGATTGTAAATCGTGCGACAAAGAGTTCACGATCTAGGCCTTTCTAATCTGCCATTTTTGGTAGAGAAGGCATGCTGGCAGTGGCTGGTTTTCTTATTTTGGGGTGGTAACCGACAAACTGTCTTGTGGCAGCCGCAAACATTGACCGAGGGAAACAGAGAGCGTCCTCACTCAACCCTTGTTGCATCTCTCATCCTGTTCCGTTCCGTGTGCCTGCATCAGACGGACATGAGCGAGGCATGACAGACGAACACAGCAGCAATCTCGATGCAGGCTGATGCAATCTCTCGCGGTGCCGTGTGCCTCGGGTGGGTAGCGGCACAGCCCGACATAGCACGTTGGGCCCAGAAGTTGGGTAACCTTCCGAAGCGCCAGTCGTCGGCTCCAATCCCTGGGGCTGTCCTTGCTGGCCACTCCTCAAACCGTTCTCAAATACTAGCATTGAACAGGCCTTTTGCTAGTTTGCGTGCATGTCCCTGTACATGACTGTGTAAATAGGCAAGGCAAAAAGGCCCTGAACCCGGCAAGAACTCCGCCTGGCCCTGTCGATCTACTGGTACAGTTTGTAAAGACAAGGTTTCGGATTATTATAGCTTTTTTTTGGCGGACTTCGCCGCTTAGCAAAAATCTTAACTCGTGCAAACGCTGCAACGCGCTCAGCCGGCGGCGATGGCGGTCTTGCCATGGAGTGTCAGTTGCCGCAAAGTGGATGCTGACATGCAGGACTTGAAGGGTTCGAACGGCTGTCAGTGGAGAGGTTTCGAGGACGACAAGGGCCCTGCTGCCGTGCTCCGCTGCTGCCGGGCATTGTTGGACATTCGTGACGACCGAACAAGAAGGGCCGGGCTGCCCAATGTGCCAGCACAAAACAAACGTGGAATGACGGGATGAGGTTTTGATGCGAGCGAATGCCCTCAGAGAAGCGGTGGGCTTCCTGTCAAATGATGGAACCAACCCACCCGCAACCCATCGTGGCTCCATTTGATCAAGGGTTGAAAGGGTTGAGAGAGGGGGGGGTGTAAGAGGTGGCGGATGTGCAAGGGCCTCAGGTTGGGTGCGGCCCTGGCGGCGTCGATAAAGTGGGACCGTGCCATTTCCGTGTGGGGCAGTTCCATACAATGGCAGACCCCTGGGCCTGGCCGGTCAGCTTGCTCCTCATTCGGCGCATGGGAATTCAGGGAAGAAGCGCCCCTTCCCGCCTCGTATTTCTTCCCCTTCCTCAGCCCTCGCATCCGAACCTAAAGCAGTTGGCCTTCTCCACGACCTCCCTTGAACCCCGCGAACTTGACGATCTGGAAGGGCATTTTCATGGTGTAACACGCGCGTTTACACCAGACTTTGCCATCCCTTCCTATCGCGTGCGCTCAACCTACCCTCAGTTCCAGCGCCCCTTTTCCCTCTTTCCCTCTTTCCTCCCATCCCCCGTCGAGTTCGTTCATCACCTTCGTTTCGAGCGACTTGCGACTTTCGATCCCCGGGCTGTTGATCGTGATCTGCTCAGTTTGCCAGTGGACGACCCCCGCACGCGTGCAGCACATTTGTGACTTGCTTACCTGCAACCTGGATCCCGAACCGTCACGATTCGAGCCGAACATCCCGACGTCATATCCTCAAATCCCCCCCGTTCGACGATAGGTTACCTGCACTCCCCGCGCTTGGTGAACTCCGGCCCAGGTGCTCATATTTGATCAACGTGGCGTGACATAGTGGCTGCAGGTCGCGGTTCCGCCGTTTCCCTTTGCGCATATCGAGATGCCGCCCTACAACCGGCCGGTCAGCTTTTCCGAGCGAAGAGGTGCCGTCTTCAACGAGGAATTGTCGTTGAACACCCACAATGTGAAACTGTCGCAGCAACGGCCAAGGGGGCCACCGACACCGAGCATGAGTACGCCGGCAGCCGACTTCGAACAAGTTACTGGCTCGCCGCCACCCCCGCCGACGCCTGCAGCCTCTCCCGGGCCGTCACACTCGAGACTGAACTGGAGCAATGCGGGAGAGGATGAAGAGGCCTATCTTTCTGGGCTGCGAAAATATTTTGTGCAGTGCAATGGTGGTCAGAGGACCCGGCTGCTGGCAGACCTCTTGAACCTTTGCACCAGTGGGCAACTGAGCTTTGTTCACCAGTTTGTCAGCCCCCTGCTCAAGAAGGATCCTTTCACCACCCTTCCGGATGAGTTGTGTCTTCGAGTGCGTTTCCGACCTTTTAGATCTTGACCCTGGACCCCGCGACTGACGTTTTGTAGATCCTTTCCTTCATCGATGACCCGAAAGTCCTAGCCCGCGCGTCGCAAGTGTCGCGGAGATGGCGGGATTTGCTAAGTGATGACATGACATGGAA
This sequence comes from Chaetomium tenue, assembly GCF_020726465.1. NCBI lineage: Eukaryota > Fungi > Ascomycota > Sordariomycetes > Sordariales > Chaetomiaceae > Chaetomium > Chaetomium tenue. Next base: position 1,384,983 of record NW_027117333.1, on the reverse strand, counting down.
GAACCTGTGCGTGAAGCATGACTACCAGCGGAGGTTATCCGAGGTCCAACAGTCTTCTATGCAACTAGTTGCCACCGCAAGGCCCGAGGCCTATTCCTTTGGCCAACAAGACGAGGACTCGGCAAGCCAAGGATTCTCCGCACTCACCTCGACTTCTCTACCGGCAACCTTCAACATGGATTCGAATGCACGGCCCGTACTCAGGACCTACAAGTCCCACTTCAAGCAGAGGTACCTAGTTGATGCCGCTTGGCGTACCGGCGGCCGCAACGTGTCGCGCAACATAACACAAGACGGCGGCGTTGTTACGAGCCTGCACCTCACTTCCAAGTATATCATCGTGGCTCTCGATAATGCCAAAATCCACGTGTTTGATACTGAGGGGAACGCCCTCCGTACATTGCAGGGCCATGTCATGGGCGTCTGGGCTATGGTTCCTTGGGACGACATCCTGGTCAGCGGCGGGTGTGATCGTGATGTCCGTGTTTGGGATCTGGCTACTGGGTGAGTTGTGCTTCCATCCGATAGAGTCTAGCGTTGCTAACCATCCCATAGTGCATGCCTGCACACGCTGCGGGGCCACACCTCGACTGTTCGCTGCCTCAAGATGTCAGACGCCAACACCGCGATATCTGGGTCCAGGGACACGACTCTCAGGGTATGGGATATGAGGACCGGGGTGTGCAAGAACGTGCTTGTAGGCCACCAAGCGAGCGTCCGTTGTTTGGAGATCAAGGGCGACATCGTGGTTTCCGGAAGCTACGACGCAACGGCAAAGGTTTGGAGCATTTCGGAGGGCAGGTGTCTGCACACACTCCAGGGTCACTACAGCCACATCTATGCGATCGCTTTCGACGGGCAGCGGGTAGCAACTGGAAGCTTGGACACCAGCGTCAGGATATGGAACGCTCAGACTGGGTAAGTTATTCTGGCCCACTACATGCTTCTCCCAGCCGAACTAACTGATCGTTCTAGCGAGTGCCAAGCGATTCTCCAGGGGCATACATCGCTTGTGGGGCAACTGCAGATGCGCGGCGGCACCCTTGTCACTGGCGGCAGCGACGGATCTGTAAGGGTATGGTCCCTTGAGAGGTTCTGCGCCATCCACCGCCTTGCAGCCCATGACAACAGCGTCACAAGCCTGCAGTTTGACGACACCCGGGTAGTCAGCGGCGGGAGCGACGGGCGGGTCAAGGTTTGGGACCTCAAGACAGGCAACCTTGTCCGCGAGCTGGTCACCCAAGGCGAAGCAGTCTGGCGCGTTGCCTTTGAGGAGGAAAAGTGCGTGGCTATGGCCTTGAAGAACAGCAGGACTGTCATGGAGGTAAGCGGACAACAGCCACCTTTTACCTCATCCACAGCACGTACTAATTCAATCTCTAGGTGTGGTCCTTCTCCCCTCCGGAAGAGATGCTGCTGGACGAGCAATCCATGCTGCCTCCGAAGCGAAGGCTCGACGGGCCAGTACCAGACCGGCCGCTCAGTGCATTCTCCCTAGATTACCGAGCATCTACCTCCGCAAGCGGCATACAGGACGTGGATATGACGGATGCCGGGCCTTCAACAGCGCCCCTTCAACAAAGCGGCCCGACCTTCTTCCACGATGAATAAAGAGGCGTTATCACGGATATATTGCGGCGAGCACATTTTTCATTTTTTATTTACTCGCAGATACCCCCCTTCAAAGCGGCTCGCAAGCGCAAGACTTGTTCGTTTCCTTGTTGCACCGAAAGGCGACACACGGGGATACGGTACGAAGCGCAATGACACACAGAGAGAGAGATACGGGCATTGTTACGGCGTTCCAAATTACACACAATTAGCATGGCGGTTTCGGCAAAGATATCAGGGTTGCCATTAGGCAAACAAGCATTGGAAGGATGAATTTTCAACATTGGGCTCGAATTCGGATTTTACAAGGTCGCCGTCGTGTGGGGAGTACTCAAGCATTACATGCTGCTGATGTTGAGATCATGTGGGGGCTGGCCTCGTTGTGAGATGGCGCAGTCCTTGCGGAGTTTGAACTAGAGAGCTGTCAGTTTATGTGTGTATGGAGTGATTGTAATAGAGTGGCCTATTGTCCCAAGGTGTGCATGGTTGCGTTTCTTCCCATTGTTCAGACTAAAGTACCTACCTAGTTTAAGATGGAATGATGGACCAACTTCGGTCATCCCCACCAAGTAGGTCCGATTCTCGGGTCAAGTCCTGGGTATTCGCAGCGTCGTTAACTCTCAGCTTTGGCGATTCTGAAGCTTTTAAATATAGCAATGCAGCCAAGTTAATGTCACCGTAGCTTGATGCCTAAATTACCCAATTGTCTATTCTGAGTGATATTTGCGTTTATTGTGAATTCAAGGCCGCATAGACGCAACAGCACACCAAAGGTTCCTCTTATCTCTCGATCTGACAGTCCCACTTGGTGCGATCTTGGCCGGTCCTCTCCGAGCTGTCACAAATAGCGTGAAGGTCCGATGGGCCCGGACAGCCAGCCCCAACCCATGCTAACTCTCCCAAATCGGTTTAGCCCGGGTTCAACAAGCATCATTCCGTTGCCCCAACGCCAAAAACTGGGCCGCCCTTTTTCTCAAACTGCTTGCAGGGCCAGCTTTGCAGCGGAAGCAGAACTTTGCGATCTCGCATACCCACACCGGTTTTCTTCTTCTTCTTTCCCGTTCTATTTTTTTCTCTTCGCCCTCCACCTCCACCCTGTCACATCACACACAATGTTCTCGCGAGCCGTCCGGATATCGCGGGTAGCGCCCCTCCGCGCTGCTCCGCGCGCCCAAGCTGCCTCGATTGTCGCCCGGAGGACGGTCACAACGAATGCGGCTTCGGCGGAGGTCGATAAGAGCTCAATTCCTCAGGTGAGTGAATGGCGGGGCAGGCGGTTGTGGCCTTTTTGGGACCAATGCCATGGATATTTTTGGTTTGCGAGGTTTCCGGGGTTTGGTGGGCTGGGTTGGGCTTGGGCGAGGAATTGGCGCTTTTTACTAACGCTGGTGTTCCGAATAGGGCGAGGAGGAGCCTTTCCACATCAAGCTCAACGATGAGAGCTTCGAGACCTACGAGCTCGACCCGCCTCCCTACACGCTCGAGGTGACTAAGAAGCAGCTGAAGGACATGTACCGCGACATGGTGGTTGTCAGGTAGGCATTGATGGTCTGGAAACACCGCAGAACTTCGCCCGGCTGACGCTGGTGTTTGATAAGGCAAATGGAGATGGCCGCCGACAGGCTATACAAGGAGAAGAAGATCCGGGGTTTCTGCCATCTTTCCACCGGCCAGGAGGCTGTCGCCGTCGGTATCGAGCATGCGATCAACAAGGACGACGATGTTATCACCTCGTACCGGTGCCACGGCTTTGCCTACATGCGCGGCGGTACCGTCCGCTCCATCATTGGTGAGCTGCTTGGCCGTCGTGAGGGTATTGCGTACGGCAAGGGTGGCTCCATGCACATGTTCACCAAGGGCTTCTACGGCGGCAACGGTATCGTCGGTGCTCAGGTCCCGGTCGGTGCCGGTCTGGCTTTTGCCCAGAAGTACACCGACAGCAAGAAGGCGACCGTCATTCTCTACGGTACGGACTCTAGTACTATATCATTTGAGAGCTGTGTCGCTGACGATTCATAGGTGATGGTGCCAGCAACCAGGGTCAAGTCTTTGAGGCTTTCAACATGGCGAAGCTCTGGAAGCTCCCCGCCCTTTTCGGCTGCGAGAGTGAGTTCGCTTCTCGGTTCCTGTTGGGTGGCAATGGCTTACTGACGATTACATAGACAACAAGTACGGCATGGGCACGTCTGCGGCGCGCTCGTCGGCCCTGACGGACTACTACAAGCGTGGGCAGTACATCCCCGGTCTGAAGGTCAACGGCATGGACATCCTTGCCGTCAAGGCCGCCGTTCAGTACGGTAAGCAGTGGACTGAGGAGGGCAATGGCCCGCTGGTATTGGAGTACGTCACCTACCGGTACGGCGGCCACTCCATGTCCGACCCCGGCACCACCTACCGCACCCGTGAGGAGATTCAGCGCATGCGGTCGACCAACGACCCCATCGCTGGCCTTAAGCAGCACATTCTCGACTGGGGCGTTGCTCAGGAGGACGAGCTCAAGACCATTGACAAGGAGGCTCGCAGCCACGTCAACGAGGAGGTCGTCGCTGCTGAGGCTATGGCCCACCCTGAGGCCACCCCCAAGATCCTGTTCGAGGACATCTACGTCCGGGGTTCCGAGCCGCAGTTCATCCGAGGCCGTACACCGGATGAGGCCTTCTACTTTAACTAAAAGATCATCTGGAGCCGAGTCTTGTGTTGATGGATTAAACCAGGGAGGACGGATTTATGCCGGAACTGCGAGGTTCTAAGCGTTAGGGAGTTTTTTTTGTACATTATCCTAATCTGCTATAGAGCCTGGGACGGTCCTGAAATTGAGGTTCGGAAATGGGAAGCCTTGATATTTACAGACTTGTACACTTGCTACCTACCTAATTCCATTGGAGTTACGAATACCTTGTAAAGATACCTGTACCAAAAGGTCCTGAGCTTCTCTCGGCGATGTTACCCGCTTCCGTCTGTGGTCCAGGCGGTTCCATTGAGGCGCTAGCCTTACTAGCCTAACCAGCTCATGTGACCTGCTGGGCCACTTTACGCGACCCCTGCCAAATCTGGCTGCTGCCTTCGCCAAAAGTCGCGTCTAAGCGCGTCACGTCAATTGAGTTGCGCCGCCCAATTCATTGCAGCCAATGCCTGGATCACGATGCCAATTGCGCCTGCCACAATGCAGGGCTCTGCCTGATCGAGCCGCTTTGCACTGCCCTTCTTCTAGGTCTCTCCCCTACTCTTCTGTGAGGTTTCTATCTTCAACTCCACATATAAAAATCTCAAGAACAGGAAGGAGTTCGTCTTCCCCCCATCCATTGTTCGCAACCACCCTCTCGTCACGCCACGCAAACTTGGCCTCGCGATTCCCGGTTTTTCATCTCCCACCTCCCCGTCACGCAAGTGTCAGGAACTCCACGACCGGCTGTCGACTCTATCGCCCCTACCTCTGGAGCGGAACCCCGCCCGCAACCCTCAATCGCTACCGCACGCTGCCGCTGCCTTTAGAACTGAAACGCAGTATTACCGGTTGGGGAGGATACAGTGAAGCCACCATGGCGCCAAAACAGGCAACACTGGGGTACGTGAAGAGTGGACAAACCACGTTGGGGTGGGTAATTACGAAAAAAGACTGCTTTTTGGTAATCACCTGCCGGCGAGGGTTGCGTCATTCTTATTTTTTTCTTCGATGGGTTGTCGGGAGGAGATTGTGCTGACATGAGGTTGTAGCAAGTTCTTTGGCCAGGCAAATGGGGCCAAGAGGAAGCCGGCGCCGACCCAGCAGACGAAGTTGAGTTTCTCGACGAAGGCGAGCGATAATGCCAAGAAGGCTGTCAAGGAGGCCGCTGCGAAGGAAGAGGAGAAGGTAAAAGAGGAGGAGAAGGAGGAGGAGGATGAGGAGGAGGTTGAGAAGGTTGAGTCAGACAAAGGTACGCCGGTGTTAAGGGGTAGTGGGATAAGGCTGGGAGTTGGCTAACATGGCCGAAACCCACAGAGACGAGCAAAAAGAGAGAACGGCCTACGAAATCGGCTGCGGCTGTGAAGACCAAAAAGGATGCTGTTGAGGAGGAAGACGCCGAGGTAGTAGCCCCTGCCAGCAAGCGGCCGAGAAGGGGAAGAAAGGTCGTTGAGGACGATGAGGACGAAGCCATGGAGGATGCGCCAACACCAGAGCCCAAAAAGTCTAAAAAGGCTGCTTCCCCGAAGCCGAAATCACCGCGAAAGAAGGCCACCGAGACAACACCGGCCATGAAAACAAAGGCCGAGGAGGATACTCCAGAGTCGTCCTCCGAGGTTGAAGAAGAGGGATCTCAAAGCGAGGGAGAAAAGCCCGGAGTTGCGGCTAAGGCGCGCCAAAAGGTTCAAGCGAGCCTCAAGTCGGAGGCTAAGCATCCATATCCGGATTGGAAAAAGGGCGAGCCAGTGCCGTATGCTGCCCTCTGCACTACCTTTTCCCTAGTGGAGCTTACCACCAAGAGGCTCGAGATCATGGCGCACTGCTCCCTCTTCCTGCGCCAGGTTTTACGGCTTACACCAGATGACCTCCTACCGACCGTCTTACTCATGATTAACAAGCTCGCCCCTGATTACGCCGGTATCGAGCTCGGCATCGGCGAGTCACTGATTATGAAGGCGATAGGCGAGTCGACCGGACGCAGTTTGGCAGTCATCAAGCAGGATCAGAAGGAGATCGGCGACCTCGGCCTGGTTGCCGTTAAGTCAAGGTCAACGCAGCCCACCATGTTCAAGCCCAAGCCGCTCACGGTACAGGGTGTTCTCAAGGGACTTATGGGGATTGCCACGGTGACCGGCAATGGCGCGCAGGGCAAAAAGGTGGACGGTATTAAGAAACTCCTATCGGCGGCGGATTCGACTGGAAACCGCAAGGTAGACATCACCAAGGACAAGGGCGGCCCAAGCGAAGCCAAGTACATCGTTCGCTTCCTGGAAGGGAAGCTGAGGCTTGGGCTAGCCGAAAGGACAGTCATTGTCTCACTAGCGCAGGCCATGGTGGCGCACGAGGCGGCTCAGAAGGGCGGAGTGCCGAGTAGCGGTGATATTGAGAAGGGGGAGTCCATTCTCAAAACGGTGTACAGGTTTGTTGCTTGCTTCCCGAGTGTTGACCTCCATACTAACATTTTCCAGCGAACTGCCCAGCTACGATGTCATCATCCCCGCGATGGTGGAGCATGGCATCCAGAACCTTAGAGAGCACTGCAAGCTGAGGCCTGGTGTCCCCCTCAAGCCCATGTTGGCGAAGCCTACCAAGGCCATCACCGAAGTCCTTGACCGCTTCGAAAACCAGACCTTCACATGCGAGTACAAATATGACGGTGAGAGAGCTCAGATTCACTACGTCGCCAAAGACACGGACGAGGAGCTCAGCCAGTCGGCGATGAGCGCCACCAAGGAGGTCGGCAAAGGTGTGGCTGCCATCTTTTCGAGGAACTCAGAAGATCTGTCCAAGAAATACCCCGACGTTCTCGCCAAGCTTCCCACCTGGGTCAAGGAGGACACCAAGAGCTTTGTCCTGGATTGCGAGTCGGTCGCGTGGGATGTTGAGGAGAAGAAGGTCCTTCCCTTTCAGCAGCTCATGACGCGGAAGAAGAAGGATGTCAAGGTGGAAGATGTCAAGGTCAAGGTGTGCGTATTTGCCTTTGACCTGCTCTACCTGAACGGGGAGGCGGTCGTGAAGAAGTCCCTGAGGGAGCGCCGCGAGCTGCTCCACAAGTCTTTCCAGTCCGTTGAGGGCGAGTTTTCCTTTGCCACATCCATGGACGGCCAAGAACTTGATGATATCCAGACGTTCCTAGACGAATCAGTCAAGGCCTCCTGCGAGGGTTTGATGGTCAAGATGCTGGATGGCGAGGAGAGTGGGTACGAGCCGAGCAAGCGGAGTCGGAATTGGCTGAAGGTATGTCACAACGCGATCCATGAACAAGTGAGCCCCAACTAACACCGACCAGATCAAGAAGGATTACCTCTCCGGCATCGGCGACTCCCTGGATCTCGTCGTTCTGGGCGCCTACCACGGCAAGGGCAAACGCACCTCGGTCTACGGCGCGTTCCTTCTGGCTTGTTACAACCCGGCTACCGACACATACGAGACGGTGTGCAACATTGGCACCGGTTTCAGCGAGGCGGTGCTCGAGGAGCTACACGGCTCGCTCTTCCAGATCGTCATTGACCGTCCAAAGCCCTTCTACGCGCACAGCTCCGGCGGACAGCACCAGCCCGACGTCTGGTTCGAGCCGAAGTATGTCTGGGAAGTCAAGACAGCTGATCTGACGCTCAGCCCGCGGTACAAGGCGGGTATGAAGGAGGGTGTTGACCCGGGAGGTGAAAAGGGTATCAGTCTACGGTTCCCCAGGTTCATCAAGATTCGTGACGACAAAAAGCCGGATGAGGCGACCAGCAGCCGGCAGGTGGCTGAGATGTACCGGAAGCAGGAGAGCGTGGCCAAGAGCAAGGGGCCGGCGGTGGATGATGATTTTGAGTATTGAGGGAGTGAATTAGTACGTGTCTATCGGTCTGTTGACCTTTTGGTGTCATATATAGTATCAATGACCAGGACATGCAGACTTTGCTCTCCCAGTTACGACGTCCGTTCCTACAGTCCTTAGAATGTCCTTGTCCTTCAAAGCCCTCGACATGGGACCTCGACTGAACCTCGATGATGACAGTCCGGTCAGGCGTTTCCCAACACGCAACCAACTGAACACAAACAGGCCGGTTTGACGCTCGGTTTTCTCTCCAAAGCCCAGCCTCGTCCCCATGGCCCACCAGACAAGCAAGCCCCCCCCCCCAAGTCTGGTGTGATGTAAAGCCATGTGGTCATCTTCGCGGCTGAGCGTTGTCCAGGAGCCAGGCACCTCGTCAAGCCCTTGACTGCCCAATCTCTCTTCATATCGATGTCGTGAGGCGAATTGTGGTGTTTGGCTGCCATGGCCGCCCAACATGGCCGCTCACCTTGCCGAAAGGGGTGCTTCGCCCGGCCCCCCCTTGCGTTTAGCGAGTTTGTGTTGGTTGCCAACGGTCGACACAGCCATGTCTCAAGATGCACTTTTGTTGGTTCTCTGTTAACCCCGCACGACAGATCATTTACACACACAGCACATTCTGTTGCTGCTGTTGTTGCTGCCTTTGGGGCGGGGTATGGATGTCGACGTGGCAGGCATTTTGAGAAGGCTGACCTGATCTCCCGAGATTGCCTTGGGTTCCGTTGGGTTTTGTGAGGGGGGGTGAGCAATCGCCATTCATTCGCTGTCGGCCTCGGTGACCGGCTTCGCGGTGAAAGCCTGCTGTCGTGAACGAGTACTTCCACATGGGCTTTTCGTCTTATCGCCTTGATGGGTAGTGTCGGATCTGGCTCGCGGCCCACGGGTTGCCAGGTCCACGGGTTGCCGGGTCGCTATCATAACAGACTGACCAAGGAAGTAACTGTCTGGCGTGGTGTCAGTTCGGTAGGAAGTGTCTATAAAGAGCCCGTGGGCTTATGGAACGGGAGGTTGTCACAATCACCGCCTGTCGTTTTGTCTTCGCACCTCTTGGTTAAGCCTTCAGCTCTCAGGTTTCCAGCTTCTACCCAACTCCTCCGTCGGCTCCTGTGACGATGGTGAAACTCCTCGACGCTCTCACTACGCCGAATGTCGGAGTAGATTCCGCATTAATCCCCCCAGGCCAGAATACTGAGTCCAACACGAGAGTTACTGTCAGTGACTGGCAACCATGGGCTGACTTTAATTACGACACTCTCACTCGAATCTTTCAGAGAGAACTCAGCCAAGAATACCGCGGCGAGCGGGAACCGAGGCCCCTCTACAATGATTTGAGAATCCACAACGAGGAGAGTTTTGAGGACCTTCTACGGAGGTTCGTCACTCCCGTGGTCAACTACGCCTTGGAAGGGCAAGCCATATCCTGTCATTACGGTCGCGGGACCAGATGCCCGAACAGGGACTCGTACAAGCCCGACTGGTCGCTGGTGTCGGAGCATCACATCAACGGGGAGGGGGGTTACCGAAACCTACTCCCCGGCGACACCAAACTCGACGCTAAGTGGCAACCGGATATGATTGACACGAGGGATTACGGCGAATGGCAAAAGGTCGTTTCACAGGTCGCCACCTACATGGCCTGCTACTTTTCGAGGTACGGATTCATCATCACGGACACGGTCTTGGTCGTCCTCAGAATCACCCGCCAGGAAGTGGGACCCGGTCTAGCAGCCAGTCGCTCCCGCCGCCCACGGGGGCCTAATCCAGCTGCCAGCCATGCGAGACACCCGTCAGACGTATCCATGACCTCGGACGGCTCGACCTTCATCGACAACGACGCACTGAACTGGGACTATCACGACCCCGAATACGCCATCGTGCCGTGGGCCGCGCACGGCCGGGGACGCCTCACCATCAAGCTCGCGCTCTGGTGCCTGGCCAAGATGGCGTCGACGGGCGACAACACCATCGATTACTGCTACCCGGACCTGGACAGCTGGCGCATCGCGGCGGACTCGGCCGGGTACGTGCACAACACGTCCGGGGCGAGAAAGGCGCGGCTCTCCGAACGGGATCGGCACGCCGAACCCAACCACGGGGAAGAGCCGTCCGCGTGGGCTGGGGAGCAGCAAGGCGACGACGGGGGCCAACCATCGGCGGCGGCGGCGGCGTGGGAGGCGGGCGAGGCCGGGCTCAGGCTCGGGCTCGGGCTCGGGCTCGGGCCAGAGTACCACTCGAGCCTGGCCGGTCCCAGCACTGCCACCGGCTATGATGACGCGCACTTCAGCCAGGTGAGCAGTCCGCTCGCGGAGGGGGCGGTTGAATTTGAGGGTTATGCTGGTGGGCGTGCCGAGGACGTCGGCGGCGGCGATGGCGGTGATGGCCCCCGCGAGTATAACGCCGATGATTACGACGACGGCGACGGTGGCAATGATGAGGACGAGGATGATGATGACCAGACTGTGGTTGGGCCCACGGTCAAGCGCTTGGTCGTCACGATTCAGAAGAGCAGGCTGGGAAAAAAGTTGTACTTTGTGGACGCCAAAGGGAATGACCGGACCACGTCGAGAGAGAAGCGGCGCAAGGTTGAGGGTGGATACGAGTTGGGCGGGAGGAAGCACGTCTACTTCACCAAGAAATTTCCTTGATATGTCAGTTGGTGGTTACTTTGAGTGGTGGTTAGATACCTAAGTAGGTGGACGCCCCGTGGACAAAAAAAGCCGAACTCCAAATGTAGGCACCGACGAGACCTTTGACGAGAGGAACGAAAAGAAAACCGTTCGGGGGACCGTCTACTTTTTATTTTGCTCGATTTCCTTTATTTATTTTGCTCGGCTTCCTTTATTTCTTTGTGTTTTCTCGTTTTCTATTATCCTTCTTTCCCTTTTCTTGATTTCCTTCTCCCATTTCGAATTCGGCTTTTTTTGGCCAGAGCGAGGTGGGGCAGTTATAAGTTCGAATGAAACTCTTCCTGTGGCAACAGAATTATTTGTTCAAATTAACTAGGTAATTCACAAAGAATGACCGGTTGACATTGGGGCGAGCGAAGTCGACTATTCGTACTTTGAAACCTCGATACTTATTCGTAATGCAGCCTTCTCTGCACGGAACTTCTTCCATGGCCCCAAACCCCCAAAAGCCGAGGCAGATTAGAAACCTTGAGGCTAACTAACCAACTGTCAATAACTAACCGGTCTTCATCAAATAATTTGAGATTCCGGCACTTCTGGCAGGGGTCTGGTGGTCCAAACCAGGCAGGCGCCCGCTGCGCAGCAAACGGGCAAAACGAGAGAGTGCCTGAGACAAACAAGCCTGTTGGGAGCATTGTTAAGGAACATGTAACTAAATACACCCGTGCACCCACCACCTACCCAATTACACTTGTTTGCTCCCCTCGATTCCGCCTCCCATCTCGACCACACCAACCGTCAACCGTGGGCAAAAATGGCACGATTCCACGATGGCGGCGCAGAGATGCGCCGTCTCCACGAAGCGAGTATGCGAGCTCGGAAGCCATGGGTCGACGCGGCACAAACGCCATTCCGCGACGACGCGTTAATGGACGGGCCGCCAAGCTGTACCGCCGCCGACTTCGAGCTGCCCCGGCTCCGACGTTGCCCTCTGGATGCGGGCGACCTTGTCTGGGGTCCTCGCCTGGGTGAAGGGCTAGATGGATGTGTTTGGAAAGTCTGGTTCGGAGACGCAGGGCCGTTCGTCCTCAAGCTGGTAAGTCGGCCCCGGTTCGCAACTCCAAAGCCATCTCTTTACTTACGCGGATCTTCCTGCTGTCGCCAGTTTTGGGATAATGGGCCACCCGAGTTTGCCCACTACTACGCTGCGCAACGAGAATGCCAAGTTGCCGCCCTCCTCCAAATGATGGAGACGGCCGTGGAGCAGGCTGTGGCAGCCTCGCGCCCCATCTTGATCAACGCGAACCCAACAACCTGGGATGACGCGTTGGACAATCAAGCCGCCTTCTCCGACGAGGCCCGGATGACTCAGCAGTCGGCAACTCAACAGGAGCCGGAGCCCGGCTACCGGCACATAACGTCAACGCCGCGCATGAAGAGATGTTACGGCTGGCTGACCCTCGATAGCAGCGCGTTCAGCGAGTTGCCCTGGCAGCTGAGGCCGCCCGTCACCAAGGTTGGCAAGGTGGAACGCTTTATCCAGCCCGACAAAGAATACACGGCTATCGTGTACGAATATGTTGAGGAAGGCGAGAATGCTGTTGAGGCCGTGCAGGAGTCGATGGACTTTTTTTGGCTCGCCGGGTTCGGCTTTACTCTCTCCCCGCTGGAAAAGAACTGGAAGAGCGGCATGCTGGTGGACCTGTCGGATATTGTTCCTCCTCGCAGTTATGGCTGGAATCAACGATTATACGGCCAGGACTCAGCACTTCTACTTTTGGGGCGAGATCCAGAACCAGGGCAGCAAGGCTTCCTCACCTTCCGACGCCGTCCCCCTCGGAAAACCCAGCCTCCACACAGACCAACACGACCTGGCGCACGCGTAGGGCGTCCACGCCCAGTTCTTGCCGAAAGGAGGCACAGGTCACAAACACCAAGAAGGGGTGAAAGCACCGTAAGCAGCAATTGATTTGGGTAAGGGTGCTGGAAGATGGATGGAGGTGTGGGGGGGCAGGGTTAACACTCGTAATCTCAGTAGAAGAAAACAGAATCGTCTGATATATAACATCAACCCTCCGATATACCGTCACCGAGTCAATACTACAATGCTCCTATCCCCATCACTCTTCTGTTCTCGCCCCCTCAAAGTCACAATAACACAAAACCGCCAGACCCGCCGGCATCGAAACAAAACATCATGCCACCAAGCCCCTTCAAAAAGAAGCCAAGTCCACCCACCTCCGCCCAACCACCCCCTCCCGCATCTCCCTCCCCCTCGCCACCAACCTCTCCCTAAACCCTTCACACCACACCAACTCAACACCCCCATCCCCAACACCCGGCACCCCAACCGCACCCATCCCCATCCCCATCCCCCCGCCGCCCATCCCCATCTCCAACCCAAAACCCGCATTCATATGCCCCCCAAACCCAACCCCCACACCCACACCCACCCCAACACCACCCAACTCGCCAAAAAACCGCCCCACCACAAACAGCGCATGCCACAGCAGGTCGGGCTGCGCACACGATGATGATGATGATGATGGGTCTGCCAAGACGAACTCGAGCGCCCGGCACACGTCGGCTGCGGCGTCACGTACCCGCGGCAGCGAGTACCGCATGGGGTCGAGGGTTTGCAGGCGGGTTGGGAGGGGGAGGTCGGTGGGTTCGAGGAGGTTTTGCTGATGGGGGTGTGATTGGTGGTGGTGGTGGTGGGTGGGGGGACTTGGGTAGCCGGTTGTGGTTGTGGTGGTTGTGGAAGTGGTGGGGTTGGTGGTGGTGGTGCTGTGGTCGTAGGCTGTGACGGGGTCGATGACGGCGGCGAAATAGAGGCGCCAGATGGTTGGGTAGAAGAGCACCAGCGCGGTCCAGTAGTAGGATAGTGCTAGCGCGGTGTGGGCGTCGCGGAAGGTGAGGGGGTTGGGGAGGTGGTAAGGGTGGGGCGCTGTTGAGGGCTGGTTGGAAAGCCAGAATAGGGGTTGGCTGACTCCGGATGTTGGTGAGACTTGGAGGGTGGTGTACCATCTCCCGAGTTCTACTTCTAAGTCTAGGCAGTTGTTGAGCAAGTCTTGTGCCATCAAACGGCGGGTGATAGTGTGTTCTTGCGCTAGAACGCGGTCGGCACGCGCGAGGAGAGAAGGCAGCAAGGCGAGACTGTCGAAAAGTTGGTCAAGTGCGGACTTGGGATGGGCTTCGAACGGGGTTGAGAGCCATTGTGGTTCGGCGAGGAATGTTGGGGTGCGGTTGACGAGGGCGGTCATGATCTGTGTTTAGGGGGTGTCAGTAGGGTGGTAGATAAAAGGGGGGTAACCGCTGGAAAGTGGACGTACAGCGTTAGGCCGGTAGATCCGCACAAAAAAGTGGTGAGCGGGAAAGGCGCGGAAGTGCTCTGGCCCGAGTCGGCGGACGGTGTTGTTTTGTATTGACGGGTCTTTCCAAGGCGGCTGGTTGCTGAAGTACGAAGACGTGTTGTGCTGTTCTCGTCAGTCAGGGGTAAGCCACCACGCCACCGCCACCACTCCCATCACACACCTCGTAGAGAAACAAACAAGACCCGTCCATAGCCGCCCGCCCACCCCCTACCATCCCCTCCTCCGGCGTCCCAAGATGCACCAAGCACTGCGCCGCCAGTCGAAATTCCTCGTCGCCCATCCCCGGTTGAACATCCAGGGGCTCATAACCCGGCAAGGAGACATACATCCCCCCATCCTCATCACCTCGCCCCCTCACCACCCCATCCAAATCCGCCCTCAACCCCTCCACCCTCAACCTATACCTCCCCCCCTTCCCACGAACCACCGCCTCGACCGCATCATCCCACGCCGGCCTCGGCTCACCCTCCTGCACAGGCAGCACCATCCCCGGCCCCAACCTCAGCCCACCACCACCACCCAACCCCGGCCCCGGACTGGAACCCGCCCTACCCCCAGCCCCAGCCCCAGCCCCAGTCCCAGACCCAGCCCTAGACCCAACAACCACCCCCTCATCCCTCTCCACCCCCGCTCGCGACGCAGACACAGACCTCGCCACAGACCCAGGCGCAGGCGAAGCCTTCCTCGACGCGGGCGACCGCTTGGGCTTGACGATGCGGGGCGGGTGGGAGGAGCAGCGGCCCTGGTCCTCGAGGGTGCCGATGATGAAGACGGTCTCGCGCTCGTAGCCGGCGCAGGTGCGGCCGCCGTCCTGTGGAACACGGTCGGTGAGGTTAGCGGAGTGATTCTCTTTTTTTCTCCGGGGGAATGGTGGTGATGAGGGAGGAGGGAGGGGGGGGGGGGCTCTGTGGTGGTTTTCTCTGTTTACTTTCGGTGGGGGATTGGGAGTGGGAGGGATGGGTTTGGGGAGTTTGGGGGGGGTGTCTCAGCGGAAGCGCGCTCGGTTGGCTGGGGGAGGGGAGGGTGGTTTCGGAGGTGCCGGAAGGTGCGGGAAGTTTCCGTGGGCTCGGAAGGGGGCAATAGAAGGAGGCGGGCGTGGGCGTACCAAGCATTTTCGGCAGTAGGGCCGTTGGTTGTCGCACTGGAAGGGAGTAGCGGTGTGAGTTATGTTGGTCTGGGCCCGGTTGTTCGTGGCGCTGGCCGTTTGGGTTGTTGTGTATCGTGTTTTGACGTACCTTTACTCGACGAAGACGGCAGGCTAGAAGGAGAAAGTTAGTCTGCTAGTCCAAGGGGCAGAGGTGGTATGTTTTGCGGGGAGCACGACTTACTCTCGCAGCCTTTGTATTTGCCCGGAACGCCCACTTTGTGTCTCGATTAGTGATGTGGTTTCGCAAGTTATCTCCTGATATGGCAAGCCCGGTTGGCGGTCCACTGGCGGACAAGCTGGGCATCCAAGGACAAGGGGAAAGGTTTTCCAGAGACAAGAGAACGTCCTTACCCATGATGTATCAAGTTGAGAATCGAATAGAGGGTTTCGTGCTCGAGTGACTAGCGACGGTTGACGTGGGAGAGACTTGGGAAACAAGCGGCTCTTTGTATCCGAGCAGGAGCCGCTACAGGCCGGAAGACCATGCAATAGGGGTTGCAGTTAATCCTGGCCGGCGGTGATTCCGTTGAGTAGTGGTTGCTGACGATCCTAGCGGTCACCATATGAGTCGACCTTGGAATTAGACCAGGTCCGCCAAGCAAGTAAGAGATGACGGGTTACGCCCGGCAAGAAAATATATGATTAAAACACGCAGATGTCCCTCTGAACCGTGGAGATGTTACGAGATCCGGGAGCCAAGCGCATCCTATCTCCACATAGTCGACGAAGTCTTCCATGAAACCGTAGAACAATGCAGTATTACGTTGACAGCCCCTAGCTAGCTGGCTGAGGCCTCGCGCTTATACTACGGAGTGCGTCATGGTGCCCGCCGGAACAGGACCAGTGGTGACGCCTACCGACTTCCGAGCTACGGTTCTCCCATGCTGCCGGGGGTGAGTGCCGTTTTAGTATTTTGGGGACTTTGAGCAGGGCCCCGCCATGACTGCATGGAGAAAGCGCAGGAGATGGCTTTGGGGGGTGGAACACCCATCTTCAGGGCGGAGAGCTGAATGGGGAGTTCAAATGAGCTCCGGGGGAAGTCTGCCAAAACAAGGCTAGG
Organism: Chaetomium tenue; assembly: GCF_020726465.1. Lineage (NCBI taxonomy): Eukaryota > Fungi > Ascomycota > Sordariomycetes > Sordariales > Chaetomiaceae > Chaetomium > Chaetomium tenue. The sequence goes on along the minus strand of NW_027117333.1, from coordinate 1,368,679 downwards.
TAGGTAGCAGGGCGCGAAGAAAGCGTGCCTCGGCGCTCCTAGTGAGCCCTACCATAGGGCTGAGGGAGCGAGCTGGAGAACCAGGGGCTCCGCCTGCAGCTAGTTTTAGCCGGCTAGTCAAACAGGGGGGTAAGCTCGCTGCTGCGTTGAGCGTGCGGATTGGCTCGGGCACGATTGGGGCATGCGGCACAGAGGGGAGCGAGACCCTCATTTGTGTAATCTTCGCAACCCGTCCAATGGAACGCTTCAACTTAGCGGTGGGCAGTGAGAATCATGAACAGAGTGCACGAGACGCTGTTTGCTGAGTAACCCATGTTACGGACCGGACCGCAAGCGCAAGCCAGCCGCTTCCCGGAATTGCGGTCAGCCACGCGCCGTTGGTTTGTCTCGTTCAGTCAGTCGGGTAATGGACGGGAAAGAAAATCGAATGTTGTTGACCGGCCAGAGGGTCGGGAATAAACGGTATCGTTGACTATGTATGTACAATCATGGTGGGTATACACTTGGCGTGTTGCAAATCAGGGATCAGACACACGAGTAGATGGCAGGTCGTTGTTGTTGGTTAACCTTGCCTGTGGTATGACAGTTTCAGAGATACTTGTAGGGGTTAAGAATGCCGTTCTGCGATATTGTCAGCTATGAGTCAAAGCACGCAATAGATACGGAGGAGAAGAATAGGCGAGCTTACCGGATCAAACGTGGTTTTGATGTCCCTCATCAACCCAACCATAGTCGGGTTGCGGCTGTATCCGATGAACTTCTTCTTCATGACACCCAGACCATGCTCGGCGCTGATGCTGCCCTGGCGCTCAGCAATCCACTCATAGACAAAGGGCTCAAGTACTTTCTCGACCCTCTCGTCAAACCGTCTGGTTGAAACGTTGAGGTGCAAGTTCGCGTCTCCCATGTGCCCATACCCAACCACGGCACGGACAGGGAACTCCTCGGTGTCGCCGAGCAGGCCGGCGGCGTCGACCCGAGCGCGCGTGTCCTCGACCAGCTGGTACAACTCCTTCAAGGGGATGGAGACGTCGTACTTGTACGTGCCGCCCAGGTGGCTCAGCGCTTCCGTGATGCCCTCGCGCCAAGCCCACAGGGCCTTGATTTGCGTCTCATCCTGCGCGAGGGTTCCGTCCACAACAATCCCCTTCTCCATGACATCCTCGAGGAATGCCTGCAGCTTCTCGCTATCATGATCGGCGTTGGAGCCGCTCGTCTCAATCAGGCAGTAAAACGGATACTTGTCTTCCAGCGGCCGCTTGTTGTTGGTGACCTGGCGGACCAGCGCTTGGCTGCCCTCGTCCATGAGCTCGAAAGCTGATAGGATCTCAGACAACTGACCCTTGGCCGCGCGGAAGGCCTGCTGAACCTGGTCAAAAGACTCCAGGCCAAAGAAAGCCACGTTCTGTGCCGGTGAGCGCTGTGGGCACTGGATAGAGACCTTGGTGATGATGCCAATGGTACCCTCAGCACCGATGAACAGCTGCTTCAGATCGTAGCCCGTGTTGTTCTTGCGGAGCTTGCATAGATCATCAACAACAGTACCATCAGCGAGCACAGCCTCTATTCCTAGGACCGTGCCGTGGAGGCTCCCATACCGGAGTAGCCGCAGACCACCAGCATTGGTCGAGACATTGCCTCCAATCTGGCAGGAGCCTTTCGCGCCAAGGTCCAGGGGAAAGATATACCCCTTTTCGGCCAAGAACTGGTCGGCGACCTCGAGGATACACCCAGCCTCGGCCACCAGCGTGCCGCTGACGTCGTCAAATTCAAGAATCTGGCTCATACGGCTCATGTTGATGACGATCTCATCGAACACCGGCACCGAACCACCGACCAAGCCTGTGTTCCCGCCCTGTGGAACGACAGCCAGCATCTTGTCGTTGCAGTACTTGAGAATCTTGCTGACTTCCTCGGTCGAGGCGGGTTTGAGCACCAGCTTGCAGTGACCACGGTACTTGCGCATCCAGTCACTGTTGAAGGGCTCGATGTCATCGGCGGCGTCGGAGCTTGTCACGCCATCAATGACAGCCGATTCACTGCCAAGTAACTCTCGGAAGTAGGCCACATGCTCCTCGGTGAGCTGGGCAAAGCGGCTGTCCCTCTTGATGTCTGGGTATGACTCGCTCGTGAACTTGCTCTGAGCAGCAGCTGCAGGGGCGGTTCTTTGGAACCGCTGGGGTGAAGAGGTACTGAAGCAGCGAACGGGACGTGAGAGTGACTGCTGCAGGGAAGCTTGCCTGCCGAGATTTGTTGGGGTCTTCGGCAATCTCAACCTCCTCAGCACCGGAGCCATCTGTTGGCGGGCGGCCATGGTCACGGCCGGTTGCCAAAATAAAATAAAATAAAACAGTAAAGATTGAATATTATACAGATACACCGTCAGTCGAAGCCAATTGAGTAATGGCGTAAGAGTTACCGGCTAATTTTGGGAGGCTGGAGAAAAAAAAAAGTAAGAAGACAATGAGTTGTAAATGAGCTCACGGAAGCAGCGACACCGGCGACAAGCTCAATTTGTGTTACAGTGATATGGCAGCTGGTGATACCCAATCGTCACCTGTCATGAACTGCCCAATCAACGCGCTCAACCCTAACCCTTAATCTAGAGTGTTCAGCATTCTTTCTCTCTTGCCCCCAGCTGTCGTGTTCGTGGCCGCAACCTAGTATGTAGAAGGAAGAAAAAGAGCTGTAGAGGATGGAATATACCAGCGGATTTAAACTCCACTGCGAGAAGAAAAGCTAATAGGCAGAAACGGAAACAACAAGATGGCGGTGGTACTTTCCTTCCTCATTCCAGCTTCAACTTTGCTGTTAACGGCATATTCCTACAAACTGTTAAATTCTTACCGCCGAGGAAGAGTGTTAGAGTGTTACATAGTTTTCTGCAGGAGTAGACAAATAGACAAACCAAATTCGAGGACGGCGATGGTGTTGAAGTGCAGGAAGGGACACGGCTGAAGCAGTGGTATTAGATGATTGGTTAGAAGGATCAGGTGGGGTCAGCCCAGCTGGGGAGCGAGCTCCTTGGCAGCCTTGAGCCCGTCGTCACAGCTGTGGCAGCCTGCGCTGCACTGCATCTCCAAGCAACGACCACCAACCGCGATCACACCCAAAGCCACTGCATCTCGCCCTTCCGCACGCACAACGAAGCTCCCCTTTAAAATAATTGGACGTGCTATATCTACGATTGAAACCCATCCATCATGGCTTCGGGATACGACAGAGCTCTTTCAGGTGAGTTGCCTTGGGCGCTGTTCGCAGCTCCACAGCTATCCCACCATCGCTAACCCAGCTTGCCTTCAGTGTTTAGGTCCGTCGCCGTCGCTCCGAAAAACCGAACAACAAGCCGCTAACTTTCCCTAGTCCCGATGGACACGTCTTCCAAGTCGAGTATGCGGGCGAAGCTGTCAAGAGAGGTACGCTGTTGCCCTCCCCCACTAGCGCCATCACCCCGCCTCTGACAGCCATATAGGTACCTGCGCCGTCGGCGTCAAGGGCACGGATGTGGTAGTGCTGGGTTGTGAGAAGCGGTCAGCCATGAAGCTACAAGACACACGTATCACTCCCTCCAAGATCGGCCTCCTCGATACCCATGTGTGCCTCGCCTTCGCCGGCCTCAACGCGGACGCCCGCATCCTGGTCGACAAGGCGCGGCTAGAAGCCCAGTCGCACCGCCTCAACCTCGAAGACCCTGTCACGATTGAGTACATAACCAAATACGTCGCCGGCGTGCAGCAACGGTACACTCAGAGCGGTGGTGTCCGGCCTTTCGGCATTAGCACCCTCGTCGTCGGCTTCGACAAGGGGAGCGAGCAACCCCGACTCTACCAGACGGAACCCTCGGGCATCTACTCTGCATGGTAAGCTAGGGCATAACAGTTAGAGAGATTATTTTGCAGGACTAACGCCAGCCATAGGAAAGCCAACGCCATCGGCCGATCGAGCAAGACGGTCCGCGAGTTCCTGGAGCGCAACTACAAGGAGGACATGGACCGGGAGGCGACCGTGCGGCTCGCGATCAAGTCGCTGTTGGAGGTGGTACAGACAGGCGCCAAGAACATCGAGATCGCTATCATGGCACCCGGCAAGCCGGTCGAGATGCTGCCGGTCGAGGACATCGAGAACTACGTCAAGAACATTGAGCAGGAGAAGCAGGAGGAGGCGGCTAAGAAGAAGACGGGCAGGACCCCTGGGACGGGCGCCGCCGCCATCTTGACGCGGGGCACTCAGGGGGAGTCCAGTGAGCAGTAGTGTGTGGCGGTGTCAGAGGCTAGAACTTGGACTTGCACATGAGATAAACGGCAGGCACCAAAAAAGAAGAGCCGGAACCCTCGATTCTATAAGGCCATACCATGAACCCGACCACGGTGAAAATGACATGCTTTTAGTGTTGCCCGTGTCCAGGCTCTTATCTCTACTCTTTACGCCCAAGTCCCGGGTATCTCATTATGTACCAAAAATCCCACACGCTCAAAGCACAACGGCACAACGCCCAGCCCCCTCCCTCTTCCCGCTTCCCTCGTCCCTCAACATCTCCCCTCCTCCCCCACCCCACTACTCCCCAACCTTAACCCAACTTATCCGCCTCCCGATCCGGATCAAACACCGTCACGCGCTCCCCGTCCTTGCCCTTTTCGCGCTCGTCCTTGATCATGCGGCTGTCGACGCGCACGTCGGCGCCCTCGACGCTGATGGCCGCCTTGGGCGTGAGCGCGTCCAGCACGAAATGGTTGTCGCAGTGCGGGCAGTACTCGTCCGCCTCCTCAAACTCCTTGGCGTCCTTGCGGAAGCACTTGCGGCACTTCTTGCACGCGAAGATCATCTCGAAGCGCTGGAGCAGCGGGTGCGATTCTTGCTCGGCGTGGCATTCGGGGCAGTCGAACCATTTGCGGCCTGTTGTGTGTGTGAGTGGGAGGGGGGGTTAGGAGGGGGTGTTGTCTTGCTTGGGTTTGGGGTGTCTGAGGGGGGGAAGGGGAGAAGGAGGTGGACTCACAACATGGTGACCGGACCGAGACTTGGGCGTTGAGGATGTGTTTACTAATAGAAGGGGGAGGGGTTGTTAGCTTCGAAAGCGGACGAGGCAAGCCTCAAACTTGGCTTGGGAGAATAACATACCACATTGTGATAGTAGTGTTACTGTAGACTATAGCTGGTGTGCACCGTAGAAACAAAAACTCGAATCCTTGGTGTTGTCTTTGCTGCCATGCGAGTTGGAAGTCGGTGAATCTGAACCCCCGGGCCAGACTTGCCGGTCTGCACTTGTGGCGGGGTGCAGGCCAGAAAGTTAGTTAATGTGGGGCAATATTCGATGGAACCGGACCCATAATTAGTAAGTAATTCCAGAAGGCCTGGCAATTAATTGACTGAACTTCAAGGCACTTGCTTCAAGGCTACCACCACCAACGACTTCCGCTCCAACCTCGAGGCTCACCTTCATTGTTTCCGCCATCAACATTGACCTCGACCCCACCATTACTCACGCCCGGCCATCTTCGACCGCGCGCATACGAAGACGGCGGAATCCTTTACGATAGTGAAATATTTCTCGACTTGAGTTCAAATCCGATTGAAGACACAACACCGCGTGAGGATGCCGCCGAAGCGAAAGGCGGCGCCGGGGCAGGGAAATGCGACCAAAGCAGGAAGGGCGTCTGCCATGTCGACTCCGGGCCCGGCGACCCCGCGAAGTCTCGACAGCTCGATGATGTCCGATGGCGATGATGACTTCGATGAGGATGTGACGGAGGCCCAGAGGGAACGCGAGGCGTTGCTATCCAGGGAAGCTGATGATTTCGTCAACAAGTTTACCTTCAAGGGCAAGCGTCTCCAGGGCCAAGACGACGAACCGGCCGGCGGGGGTAGGCGAGCTGATGCGGCGACGCGGTTATTCAAGAAGCGGGACTTTTCGTATCTGCCGCTGAAACCCGACCACCAGAACCGTCCGCTGTGGATCGACCCAGATAGCTGCACCGTCGTTCTCGAACGGTTCAATCCGCTGGCCGAGCAGGCGACTGACTTCCTCATCACAATCGCGGAACCAAAGTCTCGGCCTACATTCCTACACGAGTATGCCCTGACACCACACAGCCTGTACGCCGCCGTGTCAGTGGGCTTGCGGCCGCGAGACATTATCAACACGCTAGAGCGTTTCTTGAAGACCTCGTTGCCCGATGTCGTCCGCAGGAAGATCGAAGACCACACCAAGAGCTTCGGCAAGGTGAAGTTAGTCCTCAAACACAACAAATACTTCGTAGAGAGCGTGGACGCCGAGGTGTTACAGACCCTTCTGAAGGACCAAGTGATCGGGTCACTCCGCGTCCACGGGTCCGGCGATATCACGACCAGCTATGCACCCACCATGGGTGGTCTCGTCATCCCGGGAACCCAAAATGCTGCTGGCGTCCACCAGGCCAATTTGAGGCAGGCCGAAAAGAAACCCGGCGAGGGAGGGGATGCCTCCAACGAGGCTGACCTCTTCACCGCCCTGAATGAAGAAGATGACGATGACGATAAAGAAGCCGTCCATGCATTTGAAATTTCGGATGCCGACGTTGAGACGGTCCAAAAACGCTGTCTCGACATAGGCTTCCCCATCCTGGAAGAATATGACTTCAGAAATGACGACGTAAACCCGAACCTCGAAATTGACTTGCGCCCCAACACCCAAATCCGTCCTTACCAGGAAAAGAGCCTGAGTAAGATGTTTGGTAACGGTCGCGCGAAAAGCGGCATCATCGTTCTGCCGTGCGGTGCGGGCAAGACGCTAGTCGGCATTACGGCCGCTTGTACAATCAAGAAGGGCGTCATCGTCCTCTGTACAAGTTCTATGTCTGTTGTGCAGTGGCGCCAGGAGTTCCTCAAGTGGTCCAATATCAACCCGGATGATGTTGCTATCTTCACCGCCGAGAGCAAGCAGAAGTTTTCGGGTAGCACGGGTATTATCGTCACCACATACTCGATGGTCACTAACAGCCGAGAACGTTCCCACGATTCGAAGAAGATGATGGACTTTCTGAGGGGCCGTGAATGGGGTCTGATGCTCCTGGACGAAGTCCACGTCGTTCCAGCCGAGATGTTCAGGAGGGTCATCTCGTCCATCAAATCGCACTCCAAACTAGGGCTCACGGCGACACTACTCCGAGAAGATGACAAAATTTCCCACCTAAACTTCCTTATCGGCCCCAAGCTCTACGAGGCTAACTGGATGGAACTGTCGCAACAAGGCCACATCGCCAAGGTACAATGCGCCGAGGTCTGGTGTCCTATGCCGACCGAGTTCTACGACGAGTACCTACGCGCCAACGCTCGCATGAGACGCACCCTCTACGCCATGAACCCACGAAAGTTCCAGGCCTGCCAGTACCTCATCAACTACCACGAGGCCCGCGGCGACAAGATTATCGTCTTCTCGGACGAGCTCTACTCGCTCAAGCAGTACGCCCTCAAACTCAAAAAGGTCTTCATCTATGGCGGCACATCCCAGAACGAGCGCATGCAAGTGCTCGAGAACTTCCAGCACAACCCCGAGGTCAATACACTCTTCCTCTCCAAGATCGGTGACACCTCTCTCGACCTCCCGGAAGCGACCTGCCTCATCCAGATCTCGTCGCACTTCGGCTCCCGTCGTCAGGAGGCCCAGCGTCTGGGGCGCATCCTCCGGGCCAAACGCCGTAACGACGAAGGATTCAACGCCTTCTTCTACTCCCTCGTCTCCAAAGACACCCAAGAAATGTACTACTCCTCCAAGCGCCAAGCCTTCCTCGTCGACCAAGGCTACGCCTTCAAAGTCATCACCCAACTCGCCAACATCGAAAAGACCCCCGACCTCGCCTTCGCCACCCCGCTCGAAAGCCGCGAACTCCTGCAGCGCACGCTCGTCGACAACGAGCGCGGCGGCGAGGACGACGTCGAGACCGACGACCTGTTCGGGAAGCCCGGCCGTGGTGCCGGGGGACGCGGTGGTGGAAGGAAGGCTGGCAACGGCGTCCGCCGCACCGCCGGCATGCTGAGCGAGCTCGCCGGCGGCCAGGATATGGCCTACATCGAGCAGAACAAGGCGGCGAATAAGGCGCTCAAGGGCAAGGGGAAGAAGGGTGCCGGTGGCGATGGGCAGAGCAAGTTCTTCAAGGGGCTTCAGAGGGAGAAGGAGAAGAGTCGCGCGAGGGGGTGAGAGGGAAGAAAGGGGTTTTGCTTTTAGCTACATTACACACCTACAGATTGGATGGTGCTCTACCAGGTACCCCTCTTGCCAGAAGACATGGCTGGCGGTTGTTTGTATAACAACATGAAATAGGGCTGGGTTTGGTTTTGGAGTTGACGAAACGGGCGTTTTATAGATTGGGCAGGAGCCACCAAATCATCGCCATGGCACAATAATTAAAAAAAGTGATTGGACACTAAATAAAGTATTCGTATACGAATTGATTACGAACCGTTTGTGAGCGAGTGGTAATACATACAAAAGTGCAAACGACCTCCCCCTATATTGCTGGTATCACGTCTATAGCCGTGTAGTGTCCATGCCCATGCTTGCCTGCCTGTCTAGGCTGATATTAATACTATCCAATCCACCTCCCAAAACGCCCGGGTCTTCCCGTGTCGGTAACGAGTGGTATGCATCCACCTCTATAACACCCGTATACTCTCTTTTCCAAAACCCCCATTACCCTAATGTAGTGCTTTTTTATCCATGAAGCAGATCTGTCCTCCCAGAAAGAAAAGAAAAACGCCTTAAAAGCCAGAATATGTATCCCTGAAAACCGCCGAACGGACGGGGCTGAGCCGGCTCAGTCCTCTTCCCCGGCCGAGGTCCGTGGCCGGTGTATGTATAAAGCCGGGTCGTGGCGGCGCGAGACGCCGGGCTCGGTGCGCCGCGAGGTGACGCGCGTGGCGTGGGACTCGAGCTCTTCGTCGTTGGGTTCGGCCGACCGTGTGCGGTGGATCTCGGTCATGACGGGGTCGACGGGGACGGCCGGGCCCGGGTGCAACAGCGAGGCGAGGATGTTACCGCGGTCTCCGTTCATGCTCTTGCGCCGGCCCAAACTGGAGCCCCGCGGCCCGCCGGTGGCGGCCGATGCGTGGGATTGGATCCTGGCCATCCGAGCGTCGGCATCAGCCGCTTCCCTGGCGTTAAGCGACTCGCTGGGGAGTAGGATGGCGCGGTCGAGCCCGTAGGGTAGGCCACGGTGGCGGCCACGGATCATCATGGAGATGATGACTAGCTTGCCGACGACAGAAAACTGCGAGCACAACGACGCGTTGACGCTGGGGTGGCCTAGTGACATACCGACCGTGCCGTAGGCGCTGACAACCTCGAAGAGAACAGAGAAGACGGAGAAGTCGTTGGCCATGAGCTTTTGCCCCTCTGAGATGTTGATGATGAAGAAACCGATGACGATGTACCACAAGTCGAAGGACAGCTGTCGGCGCACATGGGACCCGACGTAGGAGAAGTCGGACTGTCCGGGTTGCTCTTCGACGTCGTGCGAGCTATAGACACCCAACGACTTTTCCTCGTACACGTTCGTGCGACGAACGGAGATGGCGATGGGGAAGACAGAGATATACATCATGACCATGTATGAAAACTGGACAGCAGGGTGAAGGGCAGCAAGGTTGACGCAGGAGAAGCCGGCGGTTCTTGTGGCAACGGCTTCAAAAAGACCGTTGAGGACTTTAAGGCCGGCGGGCAAATCGACGACAGGTCCCTTTCCGAGCTGCACGAAGGAGTTAGGACCATGGCCAACCAACAACCACTCAGCGTGAACTTACATCGAGGACGATAAAAAACATGACGTCGAGGCCGTTCATAATTACGAGCAACCAGAAGAGCCACCAAGTGGCGCCGGAAGGAAAAAGTAATGTGAAGCAACGGCGAGGGTGGTCGAGTAGGAATCTCAGCTCTTCATAGAGCCCAGTTCCGCGGGGGGTGAGGTGCGACAAGACCCAGATGATGAACCGGAGCATGACGGGGAACCCGGTGTTGCCGATGACGACGAGGAAGCTCAACAACAACAGTGGCCATACAGCTGTGTTGAATGAGTTCATACTGTCCGGCGTCAAGGTGAAACCAAGATCCATGAAGGCCGAACTGGACGTGAAGAAAGCCCACCAGGTTCTACTCACACCAGCCTTGTCAACGACCTCTCCGTAGCTGTGCATGTTTAAGATCCAAGGGACCAATCCTATGACACCGATAGCCGAGTAGATCCAAAAGTAGCCCGTCAAGACCAAGGCTAGGGTTTTCAGTGATCTGTACTCGATGCCTCCGAGCTCCTCCCTCTGCTCCTCGGTTAGGTCCGGAAAGGCGGAGTTGCGGCCAATGGTAGGCTCCCAGCTGAGGTACGGTGTACCCTCGACTTTCTCCCTCGAAAAGGCGGTCCGCATTGACTGGAAAGATTGCCTGCGGCTTCTGGTCTTGGTGGCGGTGGCAGTGGCAGACGAAGCAGCCTCCGTGCTGTTATGCTTGCTATTTGTGCGGCTCAGAAACCGAGGCTTCCGCGGCCTCAGGAACGAGAAAGCGTGGGCAGCAGCTTTGGTATCCTCGACAAGCTCCTCCGAGTCGGATTGCTGCAGCTTATTCCGGTCGGGTTCCTCGATGGTGATGGCCTGCTGGCGGTTGTCGGCTGCGGTTATCGGTACAGACGCTCCTGCGGGCAAGTCGCCTGCATCGGGCTCCTCGTCGTCTCCGGCCTCGACACGCTTCGGCAGCATGCCTCGTTCGGCGTCCCTTGGGTTTGGGATACGAAGCACCTCGTCATCCCCCTTCCGTTGGCGTTCGAGAAAGGCGATGTGCTCGTGATCAGACCTCGCAGGCGGAAGTTTGAGGGTGTCCTCGCCCAAGCCATCACTCTTGGTAACGGTATGAGCAAACTTGATCTCGGGTTTTCGGGGCTCCGCAGTCTCATCGGGGCCACTTGACCCGGGCTGGTTCGGAGACTGCGACCTAGGAATCTCTCGTTGCTCGTTTGCCAGTGGCCGGTTGCCCTCGAGAAGGATGCCGTCGTTGGTGATCCGCGACCGAGCGCCGTTTAGCATGACGGTAATTTTGCGACCATTCACGCCTTTCTCGGCGTCGGCATTGTCAAGTGTCCCTTTTGACTTGGCCTTGGAGAGGGTGCCTCTCCTCAGGCGGGCTTCCCGTGCAATGTGCTGGAAGCGCTTCTCGAACCAGTACAGACGGAGAAAAACGACGAAGGAGTTGATGGTGATGGGGTTTGCCATCATCGGCCACAGGTACAGGACGACTTGCTGAAAGGTGTTCAGTAGGTTGAGGTCGACTGTGTTCAACCCCGCCTGGGTACTGGAGCAGCTCGCTAGGAGCAGGGCATCTATATAAGCGATATTGCTCCTGCCAGCACCAAAAACGATGACAGAACCGATAAGCGCAAGGCTGATGATGTAGAAATCTACACAGAAGTAAGTAGGCAGTTCCGTCTCGCACCTGAATAGTGTGTATCGGCAATACTCACAATGGGCTGAGATGAAGTTGAAATGCGGCTTCTTGGATATGAAAGCTGGTCGTAGAGCCTTGAGCTGGTCAACCAGCATATCCTTCGTATCCTTGATCATCTCCATGATGAATGATTATTTAACGGATAAGGAAAAAAGAAAATAGGCTGAGAGCAAAAAGAGAGTATGAGAAAGGCGTTTGAGATACAGCGAGTTGAGCGATAGGCAGGTGGTTATGACAAGCGGACCAGTCGCAGTTGCGATCAACCGTCGATACTCTCTGTAGAAGATGTGTGCAAACACCCTGCAAAGCAGGAGGAATTAATCGTGTTTGCGGCACGGCGCAGACATGACGGCGGAAGATGGCGTTATTTGTGCGCAGCTAATCGGGGGATGACGGAGGGATAAGAGACGAGAAAGTATGATGGGGAGAGTCGAAGCGTGATCGAGATAGTGCAAGCCCCGAGGAGATATTGACCGAAGGCAGCTGGCGGTCGGGGATGGTGTTACTCAATCAGATGGAAGAGCTGCGGTAATCGCAGATGGGGGGGCCGAGACGGTAACAAGCGTGATTTGGCGGTGATGATGCCGTGTAAAGGTGGGTGTGGTCGAAAAGCAGGTTGGGGAAAGAGCGGGTGAATTTGGGATGTGGAGGACTCGGATGTTCAATTCTCTCTCAGATTTGCTAGTTAGTTACCGGGCAGTTATTGTGACGGTTAGTAGAGGTGGGCGGTGCAAGGGTCAGCAGGCGTGCATGTGCAGGAGTGGCTCTTTGATCCATTCTTTTTCCTTGAAGGCCCCGCCACAGCAGCAGCAGCGTGAGGGAGGCAGGGAGGTGAGCAAGGAGTGGGGTCCGAATACTGGCAAGGGCTGTGCCAAGAAACTCGGCTCAGCAGCCCAGGTTGTTGACGAGAAACAAAAGCGGGACCCAACCGTATCACCCCTGCTCAAGGATTTCCTTCCAAAACATTCCCGGAGAGCTCGCACGTGGGAAACCCGAGCAATATTTGAGGCGAACCAGAAACGGCTGTGATGGCATGCCCATGTTCTTTGCCAAGCTGGGAACGGTCGGACCACTTCTCTGCTTTTCTGCGGTGGTGCGCGATTTCGCTCTGCATGCGGTCTGGCTGCAAGCATCCCCTTTGGCCCGACAAAAAGATGTGATTGTGCGGGCCTCCACCATCACCCCAAAGAAATCCCCACGAAAGAAGACGGACTGCAGCGCCACTAAATGTCTTGGCTACGGTGGCCCCGAAATGCTACGAGGGCCCTTCCAGACCCGGACTCATCAGGGATCGTCCCGGGTATCCGGAGGCACGTCGTCTTACCCGTGACACGACAGTCCTGCGTATTGCACCTTTATTCAATGAAACGCACTCATGCACAACAAAAAGACGGCACAACCATCCAACGTACCAAAATAGCGGCTCGAAACATGCCACCAACCACACCTCACCTGAGAAACAGGGGGGTCCTGCAGGATCCAGATCTTGACGCAACCCAACAAGCATGCCAAGGGGGAGGAAATGCCGATTCAACCAACCAGATGTGCCAAGTCGACGTTTAAAAAGTGGTCTCACCCACGACTCGGAGCCTCCCGAATCCATTTTCAAGAGATGACTTGAACCCAACGCTAAGCACCACATATGGGCCAATTAGCTTCTTGTTGCCTCGTGGTATGATGGATTTCCAGAAGCAGAGCTAAATCATAGGTACATCCACATACCCGCCCGCTGGGACCTCCGCAGACCTGCCACTACGTAACGCACAGCATTCATCCCACGAAAAAAACGGGATCCCATCCAATCCGAGCCACCGGCGCTGGGTCCGTCCAGCCGCGAGGGCACGGGTGAGACAAACCACGGGCACATGCAGCGAAATTGCAACGGACCCTTATTGTCTCGTTTTGTCTCTTTTGGGCTTTGGGGACCTGAGCGTGTGGGGTTCCCAGACAATGTCTCCAATGATAACGGCCCGGGGCGCCCCGGAACTTCTACTACCCCTTGGAGGCGAGCGGGTCGTGAGGCCTCACCGGGAAAGCCGCGGGGAGTCGGGTCATTAAATCCCCGCGACCTATGCTAGGTTTCAGAGTGTCGAGATGGGTTAGTCCAACACTGCTGGTTAAACCGAAAGAAGAGTGGTATGATGCGTCTAGGTACCTACCTACCTGACCCAACATTCGGTACTTGTCGTCTCCCCGGATTGAGGGGAAAGGTTCTATCGGTGGCCGGCATCAAGTCCAGTATACGTATTGCTGAAGAAGCAGGTGGTACATGCATGTACGTACATACATGCAACCGCCGGCCCGCGTCAAATGGGGGACACAGCGTTCCCGGCTGTCATACCCACCCTCTCCCTGGCCAGAGGGAGCCGGACTCCAAGTGTAGGGGCCACCGAAACCTCAGACTGGAGAAACGAAAAAGAGAGCTATTCGGAAGCCCAAAGTCTACTTTTATTAACTCGGTTTCTTTTATTTAATTTATTTTGCTTGGTTTTCTTTGCCTCTTCTTTTTCTTGGTTTTCTTTACTACTTTCTCTTGTCTTGATCCATTTTACTTCTTTCTCACACGTTTTGATTTCTTGCTCCCTTTCGGGTTCGGCTATTTTTGGCCAAAGGGAGCCACCCAACGCCATTTTGGTGTGATGCTGAGGATGTACATACCATGGGGGTGCTTGGGAATATTTGAGAGTTGGTATTGGAGGCTTGGAGTGTGACAGTCCCATGGCGGACTGTTATAATCATGGGTGTCACTTGGCCCATCTTTTTGGGGGATAATTCAAAACAGTACCTACATAGCTAATAATGCTTCCACAGTGATGCCTAACTTGATCATACGAGCTCGATATTGACGCCATAGCGGGCGTTATTTCCACCACTTCCGATATAGGCCGTTTTGACCGGCCAACTAAGCATATCATTACCTAGACGAGGCATCCCCCCACAGACGCTTGACCACGCCTTTCTGAAGCCCCAACCTTTTGAGGTTGAATGTGAGCGAGCATTAGTTAACGCCAAGTCCTTAACACACCCACCCGTGCCTAGACATGTCTCGGACGTATTCGAGAGGGGAACTGGGCGGGGAAGAGACCACATGGTACAGGCTATTTATGGCTTGGGTTGGAGAGCGCTTTTCCTACTGGATGGATCGCTTGCTCTGTAATCATTGGTTCAAGTGTTGATGGTGAACTTGTGCTTGTTTGTTTGGTTTACAAATACGGTCCAAAAGAGACCCAATGTTCCTAGATCATCAACACAAGTGGTAGTCGATCAGGAGGTGTCTTGGTAATTTTACTGGTTTTTAGATTTTTGGACCTCATGCTTGTACATCAGGTAGCCTCGCGGGGGTTTGTCTCTGCGTCTGTCCCGCTCACTGGGGCGGTGGTTTCGTTCCCATTTTGGGTAGATAGTTCTATACATGGTATACACATCTGTACCCGGCCGGGGGCCATATCCCGCAACACCGCCTTCACCTCCCCAACACCGCAAAACACCTACTTCTTCTTCGCAGCCGCACCCTTCCCTTTCGCCTTCGCCTTCGCCGCTTCGGCTGCAGGCTTGCCCGTAGAGAACACCTTCCGCGACCGCTTCCAAGCAAAGACCAAATCCTCGACACTCCCAAAGTCGTGCTTGGGCTTGCGCATGTAGGTGAGGCGGGCCCTGCGGGCGCGCTTGCGCTGCCTCTTGACGACCTCAATGCCCGCGACGTTCTTGTTGTAGATCTTGAACCACATCTCGACGCCGACCTTGGCCAGGTGGTTGCGCAGCAGGATGGCCGTGTCGATGCCGCGGCGGCGGATCGACAGGCACACGCCCGCAAACGGCTCGCCGCCGCGCCGGTGCGTCACCATCAGCACGTCGCCCACCTTGGCCGCCTCGCGCGTCTTGGCGAACAGCGCCGTCCGCGCCCCCGTCGGGTCCATCCGCTTGATCTGCGCCTCGTGCAGCGCCTGCAGCGCGTTGACCGGCGGCGGCGCCAGCGTGTTGGCGCCCGCTACCGTCGTGGAGGGGTACACGGCGAAGGCGGAGCGGAGTGTTTTGGTCTTGTGGTCGTTGAGGCGGACTGGAGGGGGAGGGGAAGTATTGTTAGATATGGGTGTGGATATGGGTGTAGATATGAGTGTAGATGTGGGAGAGGGGAGAGAAAAGGGGTGGGGAACGTACAGAAACCGTGCTCTGGTGGTGGTGTCCTCGTCGTCGTCGTCGTCTGGGATGCTTCAGAGGCCATGTGCCGGGTGAACATGGACTTTTGTTGCCTCGTCCGACGTAGGCTTGCCTTAAGGCAGCCCAAAGGCCGCCTTACCAATGGCGCAACGTTCATGACGGAGGAAGTGCGACTGCGGTGGTCGTCGAGCAGGGCAGCGGCCGACAATTCGATAATTGGACCTAGCGAGGTGCAAACGATGTTCGAGGGTCTTGGGATTCGACGAATGACCTGCTCCAATTGGCTGTGGAAGATGCGGGGCCCACTAAAAATTCAAGGTGCCGTGCTGCTGCCGACATCGATCGAATCCATCCCACTTGAATTAAATCCTCACATCACTACATCGAGCACCCTCCTCACCGAGCCATGTTCTTCTCAAAAACAGGGCAAAATGCCCTACAAGCAGCGAGTGGCAGGGCATGGCTTCCCATAAGTAGCGGCATTGCCGCCCAACACAGGTGCCTGTCTGCCTCTCCAGCACTCCGAGGTATGTCATTTGCTCCCCCCCCTCGTTTTCGAATGGCGAACTTATCTCGAAAGGGATCTAGAAATGCTAACCTGAAATACCTGCTGCTGTAGCCGCCCACATCCTCAGTTTCGGCGAGTCCTCCAATCCTAAGCTAGCCGAACTACTCGACCACTATCGGACAATGGTCATCCTGCCGACATACCTGGCCCCGGAACAGCGCAGGAAGATCTACAAGGAAAAGCTCAAGCACATTCTTCAAAATGATCCCATCACCATGGAAATCGACGGTGTGGTCCACAAGTTCCGCTATAGGAGCCGGGTGAGGGATCTCCCGAGCAGCCGCGACACATTGAAGGAGGCCTTCAAGCTCATAAGCACCCCGGCCGACTTGCACAACATCCCGCCGCTCCTCGCAGGCGTTGTCCGGGCGGGACACAAATTGGACCCATGGCAATATAGCATATTCCTCCGACGGGCCGCCGAGTTGAAACAGGTCCAGTTGATTATGGACTGCATCAGAGCGGTCGAACGGACGGGCTTCAAGCTCAACAATTCCAGGATCATCAACGAGCTACTCGTGTATCTCCAGCAACCAGCCATCATCAGCGGCTGGGACGAAGCCAAAACCAAAACCGCACTAAAGCAGGTCCGCCTCGTCCTCAACATTCTCGAGAGCGACGAGAGCCACCTGCCCAAGGGCAAGGACGTGGGCGCCTTCCCCTTCTACCGGGACCCGCAGGTCCTGGCCTCCCGGCTGCACATGGCGGCTGCCCGGGCCGTGTACCTCAAGGGCGACAAGGACGACGACGGCCAGGTGGCCAAGTACGCCCAGGAGCTGGTCACGCTGTGGCCCGAGGACAAGGGGCTGCTGGACCTCCAGCCGGACGAGTCGTACCAAAAGAACGGCCCCATGCGCTATATCCTCGACCGGAACTCGTTCCTGTTTTATGCCGCGCCCGTACTGAACGGCTTGGCGCTGGCGGCGAGAGTTGTGGATCCCGATTTGGCCAAGCAGTTGCAGAACCGGGCCGGCGCGGTGAAGGCCGAGGTCCAAACCGCGCTGGGTTCCCTGGAGCAGAGTGAAGGCAGAGGCATCACCCTCTACAACGCGATATTCAACCCGCAGGAGCAAGGGGAGCAGAAGGCGGAGGAAAAGGCGTAGGGCGGGGAAGCGGCATAAGTGACACGGGTTTGGGGCGTCTGGATGTCTGGGCTGAGGCTATGTACATTTGTAGATATTCTATGTATTTGTAAACAGAAGGCGGCCGGGCGCGGCGCTGGCTATGGCAGGACGATGTACTTTTGCAGATGCTCCGGGATGGCGGACAGCAGGTTCTTGGTCTCGAGCCACTTCCTCGAGAACAACCGATCAGCATACCGGTACGCGCCGTCCGCGAGCACCGTCACCACGGTATGCCCCTTGCCCAGCTTCTCAGCCACCTCCTTGGCGGCGACCACGTTCAGCGCTGAGCTAGCACCCAGGTACAGCCCCTCCTCATCCAGGCACCGGTACACCATCTCGATGCTCTTCTCATCACTGATGTGCAGCGACCCGTCCACCAGCTCCAGGTCCGGCGCCAGGTTGTCCGTGATGCGCCCCTGTCCGATCCCCTCGGTGATGCTCGACCCCGTCCGCTCGATCAGCTTGCCCCCCGAGCTAATATACGAATGCAACACACTCCCCGGCGGATCCGCCAAGAAACTCTTCACCCGCCCCCCAGACGCCTCCTTCAGGTACCGCGTGATCCCCGCCAGCGTGCCGGCGGTGCCGGTCGCGCAGGTGAAGGCGTCGACCTTGCCCGCGGTCTGGTGCCAGATCTCCGGGCCCGTGGTCTCGATGTGGGCGCGGCGGTTGGCGACGTTGTCGAACTGGTTGGTCCACACGGCGTTGTCGAGGCGCTCGGCGTGGCGGCGCGCCTGGTGGTTGTAGTTCTGCGGGTTGTCGAAGGCCACCGCGGGCACCGGGTACACCTCGGCCCCCAGCAGCCGCAGCAGGTCGATCTTGCCCTGCGACTGCGTGTCCGGCATGTAGATCACTAGCTTGTACCCCTTGCTGCGGCACACGTGCGCCAGCCCGATCCCCGTGTTGCCCGCCGTGCCCTCCACCACTGTGCCGCCTGGCTGTAGGAGCCCGCGTTCTTCGGCGTCTTTGACCACGTAGAGTGCGGCCCGGTCCTTGACGGAGCCGCCGGGGTTCATGAACTCGGCTTTGCCGAGCACTTCGCAGCCGGTTTGGTTGGAGAGGTGGTTGAGGCGGATGAGCGGGGTGTTGCCGATGGCTGGGGGGAGGGGGGTGTCTTGTTAGTTGTCTAACCAACGAAGAGTGGGCGTCAAAAGGGGGTTCATGAATCTGGTTACCTCCGGTCAAGCCCTTAGCTATCCCTTGCGCCTTGGACACCCCGATCAGGTACTGTGAGGGTTCGGCGACGGCGGCGGCGGCCAGGCGCTGTGCGCTTGTCGCGAAGCTGCGGGCGCCGTGGCGGAACATGGCGGGCAGGGGGTTTGCGGTGCTCGGAAAGCCTAAGGATTAACGTCTATGGGTGCTCTAAGGGGGAGGGAAGGTGGGAGATACAAAATCAAAGTCCTCGGCCGTGCCGGAAGAAGGTTGCGGCAACAATGGCCGATCCCGCCGTCGAGAAGAACAATTCGATGTAACTAACGGGATGGAACCGGGGAAGTGGGGTTCTTTAATGGCGCAATTGGCCGCTAACCCGGCCGAGGGGTTGCGCAGCAGGGGTTCTTTTTGGCTGGTCCATGGCTCTATCTAGCGCGCCGCCGGCAATCCTCAACCCCTGCCACGCGACCTGCTCTTCCGATTTAAAGTAGGAATTTCAATGTGAGCGTGTTTCAATCTTGGCACGAACGACATCATCACCCAGCACATCACAAGCAAGCAAAAGCAGAGTATGTTACTACAATATTATCAACTCGCAATTTGATCAAAATTCGAGCGATAATGGCTAGTGACGAAGACGAGAGGAAGTCCTCCTCCGCCGACGACCTATCCGACGCCGACAGCACAAACAGCAGCGATGCCGACAGCGATGCCGACAGCGATGCCGAGGAGCCACAGAAGGTGGAATGGCTCGTCACATCACGCGCGAAACGGGCGACGGCGGGGAATCGTATGAAGTCGATGCTCGCGAACGAGGAGCCTGCCGCCGAAGACTCCGATCTCGAACTGCTCTTTGCCGAAGACGAGGACGATGCCGGGTTCAGCGACGAGGCCCAGGATGACGCGTCCGACGTCCTGATGGATTCGTCCTCTGACGAGGAGGATAAGGAAGAAAATGCCGACGAAATGGAGGGAGAGAAAGAGCTAGAGCGCCAGGCCCGGGAGAAACGAACAGCCGAGCGCAAACGGAAAGCCCAGGAAGCCATACCCGCCAAGTTTAGGAAGAAGGTCCGCATCGAAAAGCCGGCTGCCCGTCCGCCACGACCTAAGAAAAAGTCGGAGAGGACAAGCTGGCTCCCGTCGCCGGCGGATCTACCGACGCGCGCCTCGGAGCGCCGAACGACCAAGATAAGCAAGCAGCAGCTGCACCAGAAAATGGTGTCAGATGAGATCAGGCGGAGGAAGCAGGTGGAGCGGATGGAGAAGAAGGCCAAGCAGCTCGAAGCGGAGAAGAAGCCCCCGATGACCCAGGCGGAACGTCTCGCTGAGGCTGCTATCATCGAGAAGCGGAACTCGAAGAGCCTTAATCGGTGGGAGGAGGCCGAGAAGCAGAGGGAGGAGGAGCGGTTGAGAAAGATCGCAGCCTTGCACAGCCGCAAACTCGACGGGCCCGTGGTTACGTTCTGGAGTGGTATCCAGGAGCTACAAGAGGGCCAGGACAAGCATGTTGGCAACTTGGTGTCGATGGAGGAGAAAGCGCCGCGGAAGAAGAGGGTTTCGGTAGCGGCAGCTCTCGCAGCGAAAGAAGCCGAGGCATCGAAGCCCACCACCCCCGTGGAGAAGCCGGAGCAGACGCTGGGGGAGGGGAACAAGGCGCCCGAGACGCCAGGCGTTAAAACAGAACAGCCCGACACACCAACTTTGCCGAGCGCACCACCTGACCCGCCCGAGCCGCTGTCTGCTAATCCCGCACAAGGGGCCCCGGCAACGGCGCCGCCGCCAACGTCAACGCCAGCTCCAGCCATAGAGCCGGAGTCAGCGCTCGCTCCGACGCCAACACCAACAACAGTTTCCGAACCAGCACCAGTTTCTACACCAGCGCCAGCACCAGCACCTGTTCCATCGCCAGCACCTGTTTCTGCACCAGGACCTGTTTCTGCACCAACACCGGCCCCTGCGGCAGCATCAGTTTCTGCATCGGCATCAGTTTCTGCATCGGCATCAGTTTCTGCATCAGCACCAACTTCAGTACCAGCACCTGTTTCTGCACCAGTGCCGGTTTCTGCGCCAACACCAGCTTCTCTAGCGCCAGCATCGGCCGTAGCACCAGCGTCGGCACCAATGGCCCCTCCTCCCATTCCACCGCCGCCCGAGAACAAGCCGAGCAGCTCGGGCGTCCTCGCGGCGCCCGTTCTTGCGCCTCCCGCGGGGCTCTCGCATTCTTTCGGCGGACAGATGCCCATGCTAGGCTTCCCTGCCGGAGCCAAACCTTTTCTTGCGGCTCCGAATACTACACATACCCCCTCACCCTTGTCTATGCCGCCATCCACACCAACTGCTACTGCCGCGCCGCAACAAACCGCCCCTCCAACAGCGTCAGCCCCAAAGCCCAAGATCACCATCCCGGCTCCTCCACCACCTTCCACCCCTATGACACCGCTGCAAACGCCACAAACAAAATCATGCCCGCCGTCCGCAAGACCCCCTGACACGCCACAAGAACCGCCCGCCTCCGCTTCTGACCCTATCCGTGAAGGGAAGGTGACGCGGAGCTGCATCATCCTGCAGAACTTTGACAACCTCGCGATTAAAGATAAGCAGGTGCAGACGCAGATTCTGTTCGGGAGGAAGATGAACAAACTAGGGAGTGAGTGTTTCTCTTGTTTCCAAGGCAGGGGGCATGGACACTGACATATTGCAGAACCCGCACCGCCACCGCTCTGCGTCATTACGAATCATCCTGCTAAGTACAGGGATCCGAAGACGGGCCTGCCGTACTACAACGACTACGCCTACCGCGAGATCCAGCGTGTGTACCGCGGCGATTACAAGTGGAGCCGCCTTGTTGGGGCTTGGGTTGGTAGGGGAGACTATGCGGCCCGTGGAGTGCCGGACTGGTTCTTGGACCCGTCCAAGGCGGTGAAACCTACTGAGCAGGCTTCGGCTTCCGCAGACGAGACCGTCGATACGAAGGCGGAGGAAGAGGACAAGGCGGGGGATGAGCCAAGGCTGGTTCCAGTTGATGAGGTCCAGGGCCCGGAAGCGGCGGCACCACCTGCCCCTCAAACTGCCAGCACGTAGTTGTATCCCGTACATGTGGGTGTTAGAGGTATGGAATAAATTGCCCCAGCTTGGGGTTGAACTGACGGATGAACTATGGTTAATCGTATGGTTGTACAACCGCACCCTTGGTATCATGATAAACAACCCAAACGCCTTCCCGTCCCACCGTTCTCGTCGGCTTCCTTTTAGCTTCGCCATCATTTTTAACAACATTGGGCCCAGTTCAAGACTCGTCCATCTTGTCTTGCTGCCCCCCATTTCCACCGAGCATACCAGCCACCCGCTCCAGGCTCTCCACCTCACCCCTTTCTAGATTCGGTCCACCGCCATCCCACTCCCCGTCCATCACCTCCCCATTTTTCCCGAGCTCCAGCCCACGCACGTTCTCCAGGTGCTTCTTGGTTGCCGTCTCGACATACTCCAGCCTCTCCCTCCGCCAGCTCTTCTTGCCCTTTCCACCCGCGTCCCCATCCTCCTCGTCCTCATCGCCCGCAGCCAAGCCCGCCATAACCCCCCTCAACGCCGTCGACAGTTCCCGCAGCGACTGCAACTGCGAGAGCGAAAACGCAGCCGTCGTCGTAAGCGGCGTCTCGGCATCGCCCTCGGTGAGGTCCCCCTTGTCGTGCAGGAACCCAAAAGGCGGTTTGTGCTCTGCGGGAAGAGGCTCCGGCTCGGGCTCCAGCTTGACCCCCGACCCGGGCAGCACCCCAACCAGCCGCCTCATCTCCCCCAGCAGCGCCGCATTCCGCGCCCGCTCCGCAACCAGCATGCAATTCAGCCTCTGACTCGCCTGAAGCCGCCTCCGCAGCCGATTCACGCCCTCCACACTCAACCGCGCATCCGCATCCCCATCCCCATCCCCATCCCCATCCCCATCCCCCCCTTCACCACCACCCTCACCCCCTCCAGACAACGTTGGCGCCGGCCCCTCCTCAAAAACCAACCCCTCATAATGCCCCAACCTCAACCACTCCATCTCCACCTTCCTCAAACACAAAATATTCCGCATGACATAAATCTCAAACCGATCAAAATCCTTATCAATACTCGCCCACAGCAGCGTCTCCAACTGGTGCGTGCCCGACTCCACCTCATCCCGGTGGCGGCGCGCCGCGGCGTCCTCCTCCGTCTCGCCGTCTAGCAACTGCATATCATCGCCGTTGCTGTTGCTGCCGTTGGGTCGGTTGGGGGGTGGTGGTGGTGGTCTGCGGGAGGAGGGTTTGGGGGGCCGGAAGCCGAGGGAGGCGGGGGGCGCGTTGAGAAGGCCTTGCTCGATGGAGTGCAGGGCGCGTTCGGCGAGGAAGTTGATGGAGTTGATTATTTCGTCGAGGAGGCTCTGTGAAGGGGGGAGGTTAGTTGGGGGGTTGGGGGTAGAGTATGTAAAGCGGGAGGGAGGAGAGCGTTTCGAAGGAGGAAGGGGGGGGCAAAGGGAAAGAAAGGGCCGGAAAAAAGGGGGAATGGGGGCTCGAGACAGACGTACGACGGGGGGATATCCGAAATGCTCCGTTAAGAGCTCCGTGTCGGATCTGGACGCCATGGTTGTCGTTGTGGTGCGTGTTGTTTTGGGAATGTTGCACCTTGCGGGTTGCGGCGACGCGGCAAAGTGGGATGCGACCAAGTCAATTGCAAGTCGCGTCCGACAGTCTCATGAAGGAACTTTAATAAGGGTTAGGGTTAGATCTCGAACTACCAGTGGCCCCTTTTGGATGCCGATGATGATACATAACTACTCAAGTAAGCCAATTTTTTCCCCATCATATGTTCACATGTAAAAATCTATCCGTGGTCCTGTCCTAAACGGCGTAGCTAAGCCCGCTAGCCCTCAACAACGCCTCCCCAGGCTGTCTCACCTCTCACCCAAAACCCACCAGCATATTGACTCTGAGCAGGTAGCCTGCCTTCCTTAGCTTGGCTCACATAACATTCTCACGATGGGCACAGCAGCTCATCCGAAGAACAAGCATAAAACAACGCAGTGAGATTGCCTTTCCTTGTCTACCTAACCACGATCGGGCAATAGCGCCAACCCATGCCCGGCCTCACCCAACCATATCCTATGAGATCCCTTTCCATGCTAACCCCCGCCATGCTCCCCATCTCAGACCAACCCCCGTCATGGCTGAGAAACCCGAGTCCTCCTTCTTCCTCTTCCTAGATTGTCTTCCTCAACCGTCACCCAATTACCTACCCAACTACACAACCGCCCACCACCACCCACCAGATCTGACGACGACCATCCGGGACAAGCGAAGCAGAAGTCAAAAAACAACAACAACAATAGCCCAAAAAAAACATGATACAAGCGAAAGATGTGCTATTACAAGGAGCGAAGTGGGTTAAAAAAACAGCGGCGGCAGGGATTATAAAAAAAGCAAAGGCGGCGCGCCAAATCCAAAATAAATAGTACTGACCCAAACAAAATTACAACAAAATACTCGAATCTGATCCCGGTTTTTTCGGTCCGCCGTTTCCCACACTGACGCTCGCCGAACGGCCCAACCCAAGCCTCCAAGCTCAGTTGGCAACCTCCTCCTCGACCCAGCCGTTCAGATTCCCCTGGATGGCCAGGCCATAGCCGTTGCCCATGCCGCCGAAACTAGCCTGGTACTGGTGGCCGCGGCGCTGCTCGCCGCCGTCGCCGCCGACGCTGCCGTGCAGGCTGTTGGGGCTGGTGCCGCCGTTCTCGAACGGGGCAAAGACCGGCAGGCTGACGGCGCGGTTGTGGGAGGCGCGCGAGTTGCCCGGTGCGAGCAGGCCGCCGATGGTGGGCGCGCCCGACGCGGACGGGTGGGTGATGTAGCCGTTGGAGATGCTGGCCGACTGCTGGTGGCCCGAGATGGGCCCTTGCGGCACCTCGAGGGCCAGGCCGGGCTCATTTGGCGATGACGAGGCGGTGCCAAAGAGAGCGGCCTGCTGTGCGGCAAGAACGTGGTGCTGCTGTTGCTGCTGCTGCTGCGCCTGCTGGGAAACGTGGTTCAGGTACATGGTCAGCGGGTTGCCGGCGTTGTTGAACAAGGCCGCAGACGAAGCACCGTTGGAGTTGGTGGGCGAGTTGCCGTTCGGGGTAGAACCGTTGCCTGGCGGGGAAGGGACCTGGTCGCCACGAGGCGACGGCTGCTGCTGTTGCTGCTGCATCTGCCTGGGCGGGTTACCGCAACGGTCCTTACCGAAGTTCACCTTGAACTTCCTGTACTCATCCTTACCCCTGACTGCCTCGATGGCCTTGATCGCGTTCGCAATGTTGGTAAAATTGACAAACGCACAGCTCTTCTCCCGTAGGGCGTTGACGAGCTCGATTTCACCGTACTCGGAGAAGTCCTGTCTCAGCCGCTCCTCAGTCCAGGTCTCATCGAGATTACCAATGTACACGTTACGCGAGGCACCACCGCTGACGGCAAGGGCGATCGCAGGCGGGAGAGCCCCGGAGTGCTTGCCCCAGCCAATCTTCAGGCGACGGTTGTGAATCATCAAGCCCTGGAGGTTGCTCAGCGCGTAGAACGACGCGGCAGCTGTGGGGTCGATGAAGGTCACGAAGCAGATGTGCTTGTCAGGGATGTACCGAATGTGGTGCAGGAGGCCGCCCCGGACCACGTTGCAAATCTCCTCGATGGTGGTCTCAGGGTGGATGTTGCCGAGGTAAATGGTCCGGTTGCCCAAATTGCCAATACCACCGGCCGTGGTAGCCACAGCAGCAGCCGCCACGGACTGTTGAGCCAGAGCGTTCGAGATGAGATCGCGGTCGGCGCCGGTCAGCATGTGGGCGTAGCCAGGGGCGATGCCAAGATACTGAGCGGCGTTCTGCTGTTGCGTCTTAGAAACGTAGGCACACCGGTCCTTGCCGTAGTAGACCCGGCGGGGGGCCTGCCACTTGGGCTCCTGGGGAAGCTGGGAAACAGCCTTGATGGCGTTGGCAATGGACAAGAAGTGCACAAACGCGATGTTCTTCTCGCGCACGATCTTCACCGTGTCAATGGCACCAAACTTGCCCAAGTCCTCCCGCAGCTCCTCGTCAGTGATGTCCTCGGGCAGGTTCCCCAGGTAGACATTGCGAGACGCGCCGGACTGCTGAACAGCAAGAGCGACCGAGGTCGGGACCTGTGAGGGCTTACCCCAGCCAATCTTGATATCCTGCCCCTTGATGCAGAGCTTTTTCAAGATGGCATCGGAGTGGAAATGCGTGGCGGAGCTGGCGTCCAGGAACGAGATAAAAGCACAGTTCTTATCCGGGAGGAGGCGGACCGACTCGATCTGACCGCTGCGCACATGGCCCAGTATCTCCTCTGCAGCGGTGTCAGGAGGGATGTTGCCAAGGTAGACGGTGCGGCTGGTGCCGGTGACCATGCCAGGGCCCATCGACACGGGCGAAGTCGGCTGCATGGGGACCTGCATCTGGCCTCCCACGTTGTTGAACGAGCCGGTCGGAGACTGGGGCGCGTAGAACTGGGGGGCGCCGTAGGCCGAAGGGGACACAATGGACTGATACATCTGGGGCGAGATGTTCTGCTGAACCGGGCTAGACGGGCCATTCTGCTGCTGCTGCTGGAGACTCTGCTGCTGGGCCTGCTGAAAAGTGTTCACGTTCTGGAAATGGGGGCTCGCGAAGGCCGCAGGGGTCCCGGGCTGGAACGGGCTACCTAGGAGCAACTGGGAGGGCAGAAGAGGAGTGAACTGCATGTCGAACGCAGTGCCAGGGGTGGTCAAGTCGGCGCCATTGGTAGGTGCCTGGTGATGATGTTGGATAGGTTGGGTGTTGATGGTGGGAATGTTCCCGCGGCGAGGGTGTCTATCGGCAAAACCGCTAATGTTGGAAGTAAAGGCGCCGTGAGAGAAGCCGGTGTCGCTGTTCGACGGCTTCGAGGCATGGCCGAAACGACCGCCGGGGGCACTCGGCCCGCCCTGATGACCCGACATATCCTGCATCCCGAGAAGATGCGGCGGGACCAGGCTGTCCCTAGCTTGGTGAGAAAGAACCGCCGTTTTGAAAGATTATACGTGCCCCGTCAAAGGCACGAGAAGGATATTGCGAGCTGGAATGCACAGACGGTAGACGAACAGTGCAAAAGTCGAGGGGCGTTCCGAGGACGCTAAATGTAGCCGAGGAGCAAAGCAAACACACACAGCTAGCACTTCTGCGGCGGCTGAATTCCAAAGAAAGAAAATGATTGACAAGCAATGCAATCTCTTTGAAAAGCAGGTCCCGTTTTCGAGCAAAGACGGACGGACGGGAGCAACGGCAAAGGTCGAGATTGGCTGGGGCGGTGAAGCCTCGACTAGCAATTCGGACAAAGAAGGATGTCGAGTATTAAAATGCTAATGGGCTATCGGGAAGTCGAGCGAGCGGTTCTCAAACGAGCGTCGAGAAGATGCAAGATTGGCGAATGGGCACGAGAGCCCTCGTCCGAACGAAGGGGGCCGGATGTCGGGCGGGTCGCGTCTCGTCGAACAGGCGAGCGTCGTAGTCCCCGGGTTGCGCCAACGAATTAATACCTATAAAAGAACGATAGATAGGAAGGGAAAAAAGGCAAGTCGGAGGGAGGTCCGAGTCGAAGGGACAAGGTAACAAGTCCAACGAGTGAGGATGCGGGAAGCAAGAGAAAAAGAGGGAAGGGGAAAAAAGGAGGTGAAAGATTGGAGCCCAGGCCAGGAGCCAGCCGAATTGGGGTGGATGGAGCTAAAAGTCGCTTTAATTGCAATGGGCAGGGAACCGTGGCCGTCTGACACGGTCCATCTCTGCGGGTACCTGACAGCCAGGTCGCTTTTTTGTTCCTTGCAGGGGCACCGCGCCCAGAGCCAGGTGGCCATGCGACCTCTCAGCGGGTACATGACTTAGCCCAAGCCAATTGAGCGCCATGCCGATGAGCAACCGCCGTGGTTTTTCATTATTGGTGAAGCAATATTCGTATATAATTTGTTTCTCTGTACGAAGTACCTCTAACCACTCCCCAGATTCATTCTTTGATGATTTGAGCTCTTTCCAGTCTATTTCTGAGTCCCAAATACCGGGCATGAAAGTTTTGACCTGAGACTCTCCATACCTAGCAGAAAAGAGTCGAGACCCCGATGGAGGTTTCTCCCGTTTCTCCTCAGGGGGTTAGTTTAAGTCGCGGCACTGCAGCGCCAGCCCAGATGGTGGGGCCGCAGAGCGGGAACCCTGCAGATACCTTACCGATCGCGGGCTTCTGCGACAAAAACACCCCCCGAATATCTTGCATCTTCCCGGTACGTCCATATTAAAAACTGTCAGGGACCAATGCGCCTGCATCT
Source organism: Chaetomium tenue (assembly GCF_020726465.1). NCBI lineage: Eukaryota > Fungi > Ascomycota > Sordariomycetes > Sordariales > Chaetomiaceae > Chaetomium > Chaetomium tenue. The sequence goes on along the minus strand of NW_027117333.1, from coordinate 1,340,895 downwards.
CGAAGATGCGGCAGACGGCGGGTTTAGGGGCACAGGGCGGTCGCTTCAGGAAGCACATTGATTGAGTTGGGGACCGTGTGCCGTCACGCACGTTCGCTCGCTCCAGGTCTGTCATACCGCTTTCCCAGGGGCCATTCTCGCGTAACTCTGTTTAACCGTGTCAATTTCCGATTGGTGTGGGTTGGGTTGCACATCACATCGTGTGCGACAGGTTGCGGTGAGAAACGGTGCGAAGTGCGGTTCCTGGAGACAATCTCGAGATCGAAATGCAACAATCGAATGCACTTGGTCTTGTCGAGGTAACTTTGACTAGCATTGCGTGTACCTATTGTGTACACGCATTCGTAGGCAGGTATTGAATATCGAGACGAATTAGAAACTGCTCTACTGTGTAGGCTGTTAGTTGACAAGTATCAAACCCCGACGCATCTCGCAACATGGTACACACCTACACACCTAAGCTGCCTTGCATTCCTCTGGCCACTGAGATTGTTGGCGATGCGCACAGTGTGCATACTATTAACCAACACTCATCCCTTCTCACACCTCACTCCATGTCTCTCCACCCAACAACCGCCCAGCCCGGCGGTGCCAGTTTGGAGCAGGGGCACGAGACGTCTCCAATGCGATGACTTCTCGAGGGGGTGGCGGGGGGAACGGACTGTGAAGACAGGTCAAGTCGTGATCGCACTGCTGCAATTTTGCGAATAATCATCGTGGTCTAATTTCTGTAGTTTCGGCAGAGATGACCAAGTTGACCGTATTGCGAAATTGGCCGGTTACACAACCCCTTTACTTTCCATTCCAAGCCTTTCCCTAACCCGAGAGCGAGGGTACGGCCACACATATTTCTAGCTCTGTCTGGTTCCCTTCGAGAATGATAACGCCGTATGCTCTCAGCCAACTTTTCAGGGGCAGATTTTGGGATTATCATTATCACCGCCATGGTCATATACTGTGACAAGCCCGGCACTTAGGGGGCACGGGACAGTTCCCATCTCATAAACGAAGCCTCTATGGCAAGCTCAAACAGCTCGAATATCCCCAGCCTTGACCAAATTGATGCCAGAAGTTACTCCCCTCAAGCCATTGTCGAGGATACCAGCAGGATGAGTGCGGAAAAGCCGGACATGCAGGCAACATCGCAAGAGACACGGAAGCGAGACGTGCTACAAAAGCTGAGGGGTCTCCTTCGCCTCATGCTAGTGACTAGTGTGGATGCAAGACCCTCGGCCTCGTCAGTTTTGGCATCAAAGGAGTCTCTAGCGCTGAAGAGGTTCGTAGGCAACCAGCGACAGATCTAAATTCAACAAGCATAAACTTCACCTAACAAAAGCCCATCTGAGTAAGTATCCTGAGTGCATTTGCCGAGATGGAGGCCCGCCATCGATAAATGCCTGAACGAGCGGCTCGCGCTTGCCTGTTTAGGACAGAACCGTTCCCAAATGACGATTGCCCTATAGGCAAAATAAGGCCATTCGGAAGCCTCCAGTCTACTTTTTTTACTTTACTCGATTTCTTTTGCTCAGTTTCCTTATTTTCCTGGTTTCTTTGCGTTTGTTAATTTTCTTGATTTTTTGCTCCCTTTTCGAGTCCGGTTTTCTTTTTTTCTTTTATTTTCTTTTTTTTTTAGCCCGAGGGAGCCAATGTAGCAACTGCTGGGTGCTTCCAACCGCCCCAACGACTAACACTCCTGTCCCTCTCCGTTCATCGTAATATCTTTTTCGAGAACAGACGAAGGCACCCGAAGATGTAAACAAACCGTTTCATCAGTGGGTACCTCATGCACATGTACACTCATGTACCGAAACCAAACAACAGCAGCACAGACAGACACAGGGGCGCACATCTCCCGAAGGATTCACAGATTCCCCAGGGCTCACACAGATCCTCGCTACACTAACTAACCCGTCAGAAAAAAAAGAACCCGGGAATCTGGCTCGGCCGCCCGGTGGATGGATTGTCAAGGATCACAAGCAGCCGCCGCCGCACACGCTACCGCCCACGCCGCAGAAGAAACAAGCGCAGGTTCCAGGGTTTACCAGCTGCAACCACGATCCTAGATCTCAGATCGTTAATAATAATGTCACGGTGCCACAATCCTTCCCCTTCCAACCCCCCAAACGCCGCACGTGTCAAAACAGGCCCCTGAACGTGTCAAAACAAAAACAATAAACACAAGGTGAGCTTTCTTCATCAAATCCTCATGGATGCAAAGCACGCCTGTCTGTCTATCAGGGGTAGTAGTAGTCCGGACCCCAACCTCCAAATCTAGGTAGGGATATCTATCAACGTATCTACCTAGCCCTAGCCCGACCGTCTGACACCGCCGAAAACCGGCCTCCCCCCCCCCCCCCCCCAAACTCCACCGCCCTCAAACCAGCCCCAACCCCCTCGCGGGCCTCAAGGCTTGCACCGCCCCATGAAGCGCGAGTACAAGCTGCATGTACGGACAGTGTGCTGGTTGGCCATCCAGGCCAGGAAGCGCTCCAGGCCGAGGCCGTACCCACCGTGCGGCGACGAGCCATACCTGGACAGACACGTCAGTCAGTCAGTCAGCCGTGCGGCGCAACTCGAGGAAAATAAGAACAAGAATAATAGCAGGCAGGGTTGGATGTTTCCGGATTCTCTCGGCCAGGAGGCGGTGAGCGAAAGGAAGGAAAGGTGAAACTCACTTCCTCTGGTCAGTGTACCAGTAGTAGGGCTCGTGCGGGATGCCGTTCTTCTTGTACGCCTCGATCAGCTCGTCGTAGTTATCCATTCTCATGGAACCACCGACGATCTCGCCAACACCGGGCACTGATTGCAAAGTTAGTGTCTTCCCATGTATGTACCATCTCTTGGGGTAGAAAAAAAAACAGTGTCAAAAAAAAGAAAAAGAAAAGAAGAAAGAAACATACTCAGCACATCGACCGACTCAGTCACCCTCAGATCCTGCGGGTCCTTCTTCATATAAAACGCCTTGATCTCGACGGGGAAGTGCGTGAGGAAGATGGGCCGGTTGATGATGTCGGTCATGCGGCGCTCGGCGGCCTCGGCGATGTCGTCGCCGAAGACGTGCGGGTTGCCGTCTTCGTTGGGGATGGGCGGGTCCTGCTTGTTGAGCCACTCGATGGCCTCCTCGTACTTCATGCGCATGTAGGGCCGCGTCGGCTTCTGGAAGCCCGGGTTGAGCGCCTTGACGTACCCGCGCATCGTCTCGTCCGCCAGCACCTTGTCGACCACGGTCGAGATCATCTCCTCGAGGTGGTCCAGCAGGTCGTTGAACTCGATAAAGTCGAGCTCGGCTTCCACGTGCGTGTACTAAAAGTCCCGTCAGCTTTCCTCCCCATCCCCTTTCTAAGTGCCCCCCGGTGCCTAGTGCCGGTCACGTACCTCGGACAAGTGACGCCTCGTCAAGCTCTTCTCCGCCCGGAACGACTTCTCAATGCAGTACACGTTACCCAACGACTGCATGACCGTCTCGAGATACAGCTGGCTCGACTGGGTGAGGTAGGCCTCTTCCCCGTAGTAGTCGTACTTGAACAGCGTGGAGCCACCCTCGACCTGGGTCTGGACCATGGCGGGCGGGGACACCTTGCGGAACTCCATCTCGCGGAAGCTGTCGATAAAGGCCAGCTCGACGAACTCGCGCAGCTTCAGCACGGACGAGGCGTTCTCGCCGCGCAGCACCAGGTGGCGGTTGTCGAGCATCTGCGCGTCCCACGGGTCCTGCTGCGCCGACACCTTGTTGGTGATGGCCTCGAGGTCGCTGGGGGCGGTGCCCAGCACGCGGTAGTAGTCGACGTGCAGCTCGCGGCCGTCGGGGGCCGTCACGCCCGCGGGCACGGCGCGCATCTCGCCGTGCAGCACCAGCGCCGTCTCCAGCGCGAACATGAGCGCGTCGTAGTTCTTGGTCAGGTCGCCCGCCGGCAGGATGCACGACAGGTAGCCGTAGCCGTCCTTGAGGGTGATGAAGGTCGTCGTCTTTTGTGCACGCAGCTCGTGGATCCGCCCGAACACCTGCACCCGCGCCCCCTTCTTGTCCTTGCCGTCCCCGAGCTCCACCGACTTGTTGTTGATCTTGATGCGCACCGCGGGGGGCAGCGAGGTGTCCTCCCGCAGCACGATCTTCTTGGCGTCCTCCAGGTTCTTGAGCCGCTGCTTGCGCTCCTCCTCCTCCTGCTTCGCCGACGCCTGCTCCTTGGCCAGCTTCTTCTTGTGCGCCTCCACCCGGCTAACCGCCTTCTTCATGGCGCTCTTGGCCGGCTCCTCCCATGCCGGTGGTGCCGCGGGCTCTGTGCTGGCCGCTCCCTCCTTTGCGGGGGCGGGTGCCGGCCGGGTGAGATAGGCGGGTGCCGGCTTGTTGATGTGCTGCAGCAGGGCATGGTAGAGGGACTGGTACGGCTTGGCCTCGGAACCGTCCGCCGAGTCATCGTCCTTGCCCGATATCGGGTCAATGTAGCATTTGGAGTCGGGCGCTGCGGCCTTGGTGCGGTCGGCGAGGTCCTGCGGCGCGGCCATCTTGTCGTTCGCACTGGTGCGCTTTCAATCGCAGGATTATTTTTTTGGTTCGTGCGTGGAGTTGTTGGTGGGCAAACGTGACAAGTCAAGGAGGGGGAGAATGGGTGGATGGTGGGGTTGAGGGGTCTGGGTCCGGGTGAGAAAAAGTTGGCGGGGCAATTGGGGGGTTTGGCTCCTCGGCCGGTGCCCGAAACACCACAATGACTCACTGTGCTTGTTTGAGAGTTGCAAGATAAGGGCCCTGCACCCCATGTCCCGGGACTACGGGTCTGTAGTTCCGCATGATCTGGGTTCAACATATGGAACACGCTACGGCGATCAACAAGTCGATGGCAAAGTTGTATCCGGACGATAAGCTTCCGTCATTGATATCTGCTGTCGTGTCGGTTTCGAGGACCCCGAATCTCGACTCGAGTTAATAGGATCTCAAAGTCAAGGATTTTGGTGTAAATTGACGATCCCCCTAATTGAGATGCATGTTGAAATCACAATTCCAAGTTCCCAAGGTCAATCCTAAGCCTAACTTTCTACCTAGGTGCAGCGACTGTAGGGATCGTTGATTATAGACCCTGGCAGACGTGTATGCATGGACATAAAAAAAGTATGACTCGAGTACATGGCCGTTTTTAGATGGTTCATCCTAGGCCTTGTTCCTCGTCTGAACTTATTCCTTATCTTGCTAATTACAAGACAACATCGAGACGCTAAACCACTCCTCCTAGAAGTTGCACGCTTCGGTTCGAGGGGAGTGGATAAGTCATGTAAGCAATCGGCGCCGTATCTGTATTCCTGTGGTTTGAATGCTATTTGTGTCATCCCTGGCAAAAGTTTCGTCTTAGTCCTATCACCGTAACCGCTACGTTGTAGTTCTCAATCAATATTAATCAATGCCTGCGTTGTATCAAACCACTAGAGCCGTGATATTTACTGAATCCTCAGGGCGTCCGTACCATTACCGGTTTGCATTCCGTGTTTCAATGCCTGCAATTCCCGGCCGGCTCTCTACGCCGGTGAACACATCTATTTTAGGCCGAGAGAGGTCTGCTACGGGGCTGGACTTCTCTGGAGATGTACTGTTAAATGTCCTGGATAAAGCAGATGTAGGTCAAATAGGAGGATCTTGATTCAATTGCACACCGATCGCCATACTGTCCTATCAAAATGGAAAGTTTCCTGCCTCGGTTTATGAACTTGCCCCCCATTGACAAGAGAGATAGAATCAAGAAGGAAGGAAAAAATACCCGCTACCAAGCCAGGGAGGGTCGGTACCAAGAAGCTGGGTGGCTGGGGTTGATGTCTCTCGAGAATAAAATTAACAATGATCAACTCCAGGCCACCCTTTTTGATAGTAAATAAACCCAGCCCCTATTTTCCAATTGGGCGTCGTTCGTGGCCCAAGGCGAATTAAGGCAGTTCCGGGAGGAAACAACCCTGGGTATTTGCCCGGGTTTTGCTCTCAAATCCCTCTTTTCCCCGGATAGGGGGTGTTCGGGGGTTACTGTCCAATTGTTGTGCGCCCGCTCAAGACAACTTTCAAGCCGCGGGGTGACGGCTGGTCGTATAGACCTGGGTATATAGCTGTCCAGATTCTTTGTTTCCTGATGGGCTGGCCCCCACGCCAGTTGAATCAAGTCTGACTGACCATCACGCCATACGCTCCAAGCCCGTATCAGAGAATCCGGCACTTGTGTTTGCTGGTCCTGTTGTTCTTCGGCGGCGGCGGTTCAAGCGCAGCAACAATAGCCTGGAAACCGTTAGTCAACCTCATCATTGTCTATCGCAGGTTGTGGCCCGCTTGGGGGCGTTGGATACCCACCTCATCAAACACATCCTTGAGCTTGAATTGCGTGAGGGCGCTGCACTCGACATATTTAACAGCGCCCAAGTCCCTCGCCATCCGTTCGCCATCCTCTTTCTTCACCGGCGCCATCTTCTGCTTATTCAGTTTCTGCACCACCTGGGTGTCGTCCCGCAAATCCACCTGGGTGCCGACGATTAGGCACGGCACGCCGGGACAGTGGTGGTGTACCTCGGGGAACCACTTCTCGCGGACGTTCTCGAACGACGCCGGTGACGTGACGCTGAAGCAAACGAGGAAGACGTCGGTCTGGGGGTATGAGAGAGGGCGCAGGCGGTCGTAATCTTCTTGTCCGGCCGTATCGAATAGCCCCAACGTGTACGGCTCGTCACCGATCCTAGAAGCATCTGTTAGCGGTGTGACGAGAGCGGAGCGAGCTAGCGCATCATCAGGATTCGCCATACATAACCGTGACGGCGTAGTTGTCGAAGACTGTGGGCACATATTCCGACGGGAACTTGTTCGTCGTGTAGCTGATGAGAAGACATGTCTTGCCGACAGCACCGTCGCCGACGACCACGCACCTAGAAGGAGGTTACTCGGTCAGTCACAGTCTCTCGGCTTAGAGGACGGCGGGGCTGCGCGCAAGCAATCGAAGCGGCAGGGACGCGTCTAATCGAGACGGCAATTCCCGAGCAACACCGTCAAGACGAGATACGTCTCTGTGGGCTCGTCGTCCATGCAACAACAAGGCTTGCGAGCGGCCGCTTGTACTTCTGCGTGCTGGGAAGGGCGGACATACTTGATAGTTCCGAGGACCATTTTCGAAAACGGAGCTCCTAAAAGGGAGTCGGGCGTTTGATATGACTTGGTTTCGTCGACCGCCTTAGGAAAAGACGGCTTGCAGCCAAACTCGTCTTCCCCTTATCGCGCTTTGTAGACCACTAGCAATCCGAAAGTGCGCAGGGCGGCGGAGTGGAGTTTGAGAAGCGAAGGGATGGGGAAGCGGGAAACCAAATAATGGGGTTTCGGCGGTGGGCGAGATGACGAATGAAGCAAGGCGATTGATGTTTCGAGACAAGCTAGAGGGGAAGGGGGGGCGTGTCTGTGCAGACAAAGCAGTGTCGTTGATCGAGTCGGACGAAGAAACAAGAATGGTTCGGTCGATTAACAAGGAGCAGCAGTTTGAGTCGCAGGGCAGCAATTGAATGGGAAAGGGAGATGGGTCTGGGTTGTGAATGAATAAAAGGGGACTGGAGGTTTTGTTGCAAGCGTGCAAGCAGCAGCAGCCTCGTAAAATTACGGGGGGAGCTTGGGAAACCAGGAGGGCCTGGCTCGCTGGGGAAGAATGCCAGGCGAGCGGTCAGTGGTCTCTTTTGGCCGGGGGTCCTGTGCGCTGGGGCCAAGCAGGCTTCCCACATTCGGTTGGGCTTTCTCTCGTCGGCGTTCGCAATCGGTCGATTGATAACGACGATGCTTGAATCCCGGCAATCAGGTGGCAGACAGCCGGAGGGTCCTGGCTGCACTAACCAACTCGAGCTAAGCACATTGCCAGGGTTTGGACGGAGATCAGATTGGAAAATTAGACGACATTGATGTCCGAGTGAACGTACGGCATAGTTAGGTATGTACATAAAATAACCTGGAAACGCATCAAGTTCGATACGCGCGCATGTGTTCTTTGGCGTGCCATGTTCCGGCGGCTGGTCTGGCACATGGCTGGCAGGTGGGCGCCGGGCTGCATTGGTTGGCCTTCTGGAAAACGTAAAAGCCGGCAAATGCTGTGCGACAGAAGCGCGGCCCTATCACCTCTTGATCCAGGATCGTCCCCGGCTGGCCACGGCCCGTTCTGGCCTAACGGGCAACCATGGTTGGCTCTCCTTCACGTCAAGGTGAGTGCTCGCTAGATCTCGCCATTGCTGCATAGTCGGTCCCCGGGGCTCCGTGGGTTTCTGAATCCGTTTTCCCGCGATATAATTGATCCAGAGCGTGCACGAAGATGGGCCGAGAAAACTGTCGGAGGAGGTTCCGTCCGTGGCATCGCAGCGACAGCATGGGGTTGCATGAGGGGCGCGGGGCCTTTGCATCCAAATCCAAGCACCTGAGACGAACTAGGAAGTGATGGGCCTCGGGAGCCTACTCCTTCTGGTAAAATTACGGCAATATGTCGACGACGCACAAAAGACCGACCCAGTGAGAGCATCGCGTGCAGCAGCAGCATCACCAGCACAAACTTGCAGCATTTTTGCTGGATTCGGAGGTCGGCTTGGCAAGGGTATGGAAGTGGGGCATGCTCGCTGGGCGGGAGCTATGAACACTTTTGTTTGGTGTTTGCTCCTCTTTCGTTATGCTCTTGCCCGGCGGTCAACCACACACGGCCTTGAGGCAATATCTGCCTAATTGCCATCCGTCGAGTCTAATCTGTAACTCAAGAGGTAAGGCCGTCCGAGTCTCATCGGTGGGCGCTCACTCGGTCTGCAGCCTCACGCAAGCTCTTACGGGCCAATATTTCTATCCGAGACACGGGGTACATTGAAGCTGGAACTAAAAACCGCCCAGAAGCAAGCATTGAACGCCTATCGGTATAATCCCGGGTCTAGCTGGACACCGTGGCTGGCATGCCGCGATCTGCGACAGGGTATCAAGCTCCGGATGGCAATTGCAAAGATGCGGCGACCCTAGATCCAGTTCCTCAATTTCTCAATTTATCCTCGCGTAAAGGAGTATCTACAGCTTCCACGGCCCTAGGGTAGTGAATTCACTTAATATTGTACTGAGAGGCACCTTAGCTACCTAGCATCCGCCGTTTGTTTGGCATAAGTTCATAAATCCAAGTGGGGCCTATGTAGGATCTTGTGCTCGACCAACCACATGTTAATTCTCAGTATCATCTCACCCAACTCTTAACCGAACATCAAACCAACTCACCACCATCCACCAACACCCAGAAGACAAAACAAAACAAAACCCCCAAACCTCCAGCAAACGCCTTCGCAATCCCAAAACTCGGGCATCAAACAAATAACCATGTCTAACACCACCACCAACCCCGACCCCAATCTCGCCCAAACCACCCCACCACTCCCCAACCCAGCCTCAGCCTCAACCTCAACCTCAACCACAACCGCAACCCCCACCGCAACCACCCCCATCGACGCCCTCCTCACGCACTACCTCACCCTCCTCGACGAGTACACCACCCTCCGACACACCCTCCACACACTGCAGACCCGCCTGTACCAGGACCTGGCGCGGGCCAACTTTGCGGCGGAGCGCGGGGTGCGGCGGTACGGGAGCGATTACTATGATGGGCGGATGCAGGCGGGGAGGAGGGTGGTTGTGAGTGTTGGGGGTGGTGGTGGTGTGGGTGTGGAGGGGGGGAGTGTGGAAGGGAGGGGTGTGGAAGGGGGTGTGTATGGGGAGGGCGTGGATGGGGAGGGTGGGAAAGGGGGTGGAGAGGAGGGGAATGGGGAAGAAGGGGAGGGTGTGGTGTTTCGTGTTGCGGTGTACCCTCCGTCGGGACGCGGCGCTGGGGGTGAGGGAGCGGAGGGCGGATCTGGTGCGGAGCCGCCGGTTACCGTGGGTGACGGGGTTGGGGATGAGGACGTGAAGGAGAAGCAGCCCGAGGAGGAAATTTCAGATGCCGCGCCGGGTGGCGGCGACGACGAAAAGGAAATGGCGAAGCCTGTCGACCCCCTCCGCTGGTTTGGCATCCTCACGCCGCTTCCCTTGCGACAAGCCCAAGGACACGCGATTAAAGCAGTGGAAGAAATTATCCCCCGGCTGGCGACCCTTAACACTGCGATGGCCGCGGTGGAGTTGGAAGTGAGGAGGGCGAGGAAGAAGAGGGCCAAGGCGGAGAAGGCCGAGGAGAAGAAACTTGTGGCTCTAGAGGAGAAGATGGCGGAGGTGGATGTCAACGCGTAATAGGGCCGATGGCAGTTGGGGGTTGTCAGAGTGCTGGGAGCTAAGTGTCAACCATAACCCCACGACTGGCGTGCGATAAACTCGCTAATGGGCAGCCTCTGGGCCCAATTCTACACAGTAATTTTTTGAAAGTGGTGATTTCATTCATTACTGAGTCCTTTGACTCTCATTATTCCTTCGACTGTACTCCCAATCGCCCGATATCCGCTGAGCTATTTCCAACCTATCCGAAAGGAAAGGTAGCCAAAGCCTGCCCATTACTTCATTAATCAGTCTTCCTCCCGACCCAACCCCCTATGTTAATGATGATAGTTAAAGATGTAGGCACGGCTTTTCGAATAAGCCCTATGCGAACTCTTAATGGCCCGCCCATTCGGGCTCCCCCCTTGGTAGAGTGGGCTGGTCCTTATTCATCCGGCATTGCTGCTTCCAGTTTGTCGGGGTGAATTTGTCGACGACGGATTTGAAGGCAGCCTAGATTTGGTTAGTTATCTAGAATCAAATGGCAAGCTAGGTGTGAAACTCACCAGTGTACAGAACGATTCGTCGCCCTCGAGGTGATTCCCTGGGAGCTTGCAAGCCGGCACAATGACGGGCTCATCATTGTAGCGCATCCGCACGTAGTACCCCTCCAGCTTGTTCTTCTCGCTCGCCGTCAACTCCGTCGTCGGCCGACGCCCGATATTCGCTGGAGCTCCTGCCGCCCCGAAAAGCGAACCCCACCAGCCACTCTTGACCGGTTCCTGGGAGGGCGGCGGGATCTTGGCCTCCCTGAATAGCTCAATCGCGAGGTGGCTCGTGAAGGGCGGCCATCGATCCGTGTTGTACGCTCCCAAGCTCGCGAGGACGCCCGCGAGCGTGGTGTCGTGGCACCCGCTCAGGCCGAATCGGATCCGGTCGCTGTGGTTCCCCTGCCCGGTCCTCTTCAGCAGCGTCTGCGACCCGTCCCTAATTGTCTGCTGCTCAACGCTCCCAACCATCCGGCCGACAATGTCCCCCAGCAGGCCTCCTATGCCCAGCATGCGGTACTCCTTCGACTCGTTGTACCCGGCGAACCACTCCTCGACGCCGATCTTCTCCATGATGGCCCGCCCCTTCTCGTCATAGAACTCGCTGGGCAGCTTGGTCTCGGGTCCGTGGGCGAGCGTGGCGTTGACGGTATCCATAATACCTGACAACCGCGGGCGCGAGTCCACGGCAACCTTGGTGTCCGGGGGCATCCACTTCCCATAGAGCTTCTGGAGATATTCCATGTCCGGCGTTTTGTTCCACCTGTCGGCGGCGCGCTGTGCGAAGGCCCGCGACAACGCGGCAAACCGGCGGCAGTTGCCATCGTTAGGGTAGAGGGTCTCATCGCCGGGTACGCGGGTGAGAATGGTGGGGGCCGGGAACTTGCCAGTTGCGTCGGCCTCGCGGGCGGAGGGCGGGTATAGGGCCGAGAATGTCTGGTGCAGAGATTCCAGGGCACGAGGAACCGGGGTGGAGCGCAGATAGATGAAGTCGGCCGAGCTTATGGTGGAGGGGATAAAACCAAGACGGTCGACGTAGTGCTGGCGCAGACGCAGGCCTAGTTGGTAAGTGCTCTGCCGGCCGAGGTCTGTCAGGCTGCCCATGTCACAGATGTCGTCCAGCTGGCTCTTGGGGCCACCGGCAATGACCGGCTCGTCATTGCTGCCAAAGGTTTCCAAACGGCGTTTCCATTCCAGGGTGTCAAAGGAATGGTCGGCTTTGGAATTGGTCGAGGCGAGGACGGCGGATCGCATCTGACGGGCACTGGCGCAATATGGCCACCAGGGTTGCAAACCGGCATTCTGGAAGCGAGCCGAGACGGGAGTGCGTTCACCATGGCGCATTAGGACCTGCACAAGTTGCAGCTCTAGGCCGTCCGGGTAGAGCTTCCGGAGCTCATCATCCGTGTAGGGCGCGCGGGGGACAAGGGTTGTCATGGTGGTTTTGCACAAGATTTAATTTTATTATAGAGGTTTTGAGGGGGAATTGTGCCTGGAAACTACCTAGGCTAGGCACTCTAGCTAAAGGTGTTGAGGGGGGGGGGGGCCATCAGTGTTAAATGCACAGTAAAAGTGGAAAAGTTGGAGCTTTTGAGAAAGGAAAGAGAAAGAATCCCAGGTCCGGTGCCTGGCCTGGCTCGAGTCCCTCTAGTGACGTCGCACATGATCCCGTCGGAAACACCTAACAAGGGATGTCCGATGGAATGTTGGTGGGGGCAGGTGCTTGGCATTCTGGGGTGCAACCTCTCAACTCGGGGCAATTGCCGTTGAGCAGTCTCCAAAATTTTGAGCCGAGATAGGAACAACGGCAACCACGACACTTCTCACTGTTTTTGATTTTTGATTTCTCAAACCGCAGTTGCACCCCCCACCCGACCCTCCAAACCCGCCCGCCAATGGTCACCCGGGCCGACACCAACTGCGAACCTGGATAGTCTTATCACGAAATGAACCATATCCACAAGCCGAGTCTTGGACTAGGGCAAATAATCCAGCAACAGCGATGCGCGAACTGGGAAGCGTAGGCAGTGTCTGCCTACGTTGTCAGTTTCGCCTACTCGTCACATCCCGTGCGCGAACCCGTCGTGGCATCTCGAGTTCTAGCAGCACTGCTACTGCCGAAGATGCGAGAACCAACATACGAACAAACAATGGAGGCATGGGCGCCGAGCGGTCGGTTGACCGGCCCTCCATCGCACCGCTCTCCACGCCTCGACACCCAATGCCGTCCAGCCACTCCCCTTCGGTTGCCATGTTCCAGAGCATCGTACAGAACCAAGCTCAGGCGGCTCCTCCTTTCGGCACCATGGTCGTTGGGACGGCCAGCCTCGAACTCGTGAAGGACGTGCTCCGAATGCAAACAATGATGAAGGAGGGCGCCACTCTTGCAGAGGCATATACATACTTTCAAGAGACGGTGTATCCTCAAATTACCAAGGAGGGCGCCGCCGAGGTCTCGCAGATTGTCAAAAACCAGATAGCTGCCGTTCTCCTTAACAGGCTAGCTCTCGAGAAGGCGCGGGATTTCGACTCTAACCGGCTACCCAGCGTCACTCGCATCACTGAGATCATGCTTGAGCTAGACGTCCTTAAGCCGGCCGCGTGGGCTACCCTCATAATCACGCTGGTCCAGCACATCTACCGACAAAACACGGTTCCTGACAAGTACGATTCGATTAAGGATTACGAGACAGCCATGGCGCGGCGAGACGCCCTCGTACATGACCTCCTTGGTGCTTGGCGCGTGTTCTGCTCGCAGAGATCTCCCGCGCAAGGTGGCTCCTCGACAAAATCCCCAGTCACGAACGTCTTCAATACCGGCCCGGCCCGCCCGATCGGAAAGCCTCCGCAACAACTCACGCTCCAACAGGCCTTCGGGGCCATGTTCCCCCAGTACCTGACCCCGTCTTTACTAAGGCCGACCTTTGCTGCGTTTGCAACGTACAAGCTTTTGACAGACGCTTTCAGCCGTGCCCGCGCTACCAAGGGGGAGGCTGCGCCGTTCCTTCACATGATGACGGGTTTGATATTTCAAACGCGGCCGCCCCGGCGCGAAGACTTCCAACCGATATTCGATACCTTTTTGGATCTCCCACACTTCGTGTGGCCCAAGCGGCAGAAAAAGGCCAAGGTTAATGCCTTTCTAGACCCATCCGGGCAACTACCCGATAATGTCAACGCTAGTGTGCATCGTCAGCTAGGAGATGCCATCAAGAGCATGCATATCAGGATGGTAGACAATGCTTGGTTGGAGTTCTGGGGTGATGAGGCCACCCCCGATGCCGCCCATATCGCCGAGCTCGGCAAGTGCCCCGAGATGTTCGACTATTTTATCCTAGCGTACACCATGATGCGCCGGCCACAGCAGGCCGTCGGTGTGTGGAACAACATGGAACGCATTGGCATCAGGCCCTCTATCAAAACCTGGAACTCTATGCTCCATGGTTGTGTCAAGGCCAACAACCCCCGCGGCCTCAAGACCGTCTGGGACAAGCTGGTGGCCTCGGGCATCAAGTTGGATGCAACTATCTGGGCCGCCCGCATCAACGGGTTCTTTGTCTGCGGCGAACCCGATGCCGGTCTCCGTGCGCTCGACGAGATGGCCAAGATTTGGGCCGCCCGTTCCGACCCTCGCTACGCTGCCGTGGCCGTCCAACCCTCCGTTGAGGCTGTCAACGCCGTCCTTTCTGGGCTCATCCGCCTTAAAGACCGCGAGAGGGACACTACACGCGTCCTCGCCTGGGCTGCCAAGCGGGGCATCGACCCCGATATATACACCTTCAACACCCTCCTCCGACCGCTTGTCCGCCGCGGCGACATGGCTGGCATCGACCAGATCTTTGATGCCATGCGCAGCACCAACATCCGCGCCGACGTCGCCACCTTCACCGTGCTCCTCGAGGGCACCCTCAACCAAATCGGCGACCTGCCCCCCGCGCAGCAAGTCTCCCTGGTCGAGCGCATGCTCGAGGCCATGAAGACCGCGGGCGTCGAGATCAACATGCAGGCCTACGCCAAGATCCTCTACATACTTCTCCGCGAGGGCGACCGCGCCGAGGAGCCCGTCAAGGCCGTGCTCGCCCAAATCTGGGGCCGCGGCCTCGAGCTGACCTCGCACATCTACACCATGCTGGCGGAGCACTACTTCTCACGCGACCCGCCGGACTCGACCGCCGTCACCGCCCTGATCGAGAACAGGCGCCTGCACGACAACAAGGGCGTCGACCGCGTCTTCTGGGAGTGCGTCATCAAGGGCTACTGCCAGGCCGGCGAAGTCCGCCGCGCCCTGCACATCTTTGACCGCGTCTTCGTCAACGGCAACAGCACCATCACCTTTGGCACCCTCTACGACCTGCTGCGGGCCGTCGTGGATGTCGGTGACGGGGAGGCTGCCGTGCGGGTCGTGGAGGCCGCGCGCAAGATTGGCACGGCCGACGAGGTGGGCCTCGTGCAGGGAGGTGGGGAGGGGAAGAGGTATTGGAAACATCGGTTCTGGCATCTGGCGTACGCGCAGGGGCTGATGGGGGAGCAGCTGGCTGAGAGGTTTTGGGAGGCGAATGTTTGATGAGGGGGTGAGGTAGGGGATTGTACGTATTTTACGATAGAGACATGTACTATACATACAAAAACATGGTTTGTATACACTTTTGACGATTCCCAACGCAATTGTTGGTTCACAATCAGCTGTGAACGTGTGAGAATTATTCGTCAGCAAAGTAGCCACGAGAAGAAGACCACCACCCTTTTCTCCCAACCCCAGAATAATATCCCCCCAAAAAGGGGCGAAGTAAACAAACCCTCCCCAAACCAAGGCAACCACCAACCATCCACCCACCCATGCACGTTCTCTCTCTCTCAAAAAACCCCAGTCCACAACCATGAGACGAACGGGTCTAGCGTGCGGCACAGCACAGTCGTCTGACCGCGCCGTTTCAGGCTGGCCTGCAACGAGCGTGAGCCCAGGGCCAGCATCGTGTGTGTGGCTGAGTATGTTTTTTCCTCCACTTGCATCTCCACACTGCTTGGGTGAGTGAGTGCTGACGTCGTATTGGGGGAGTCGTTCACGATGTTACCGCGATGGGGTCGGTTAGGTTCGGGTTTGGTTCGGTTGGAGTAGGCAACAATGACTGGGGGTTCTGGTGTCGGGGGTGTTCTCGTTTGTTGATGAGTTCATGGTTCGAGGGAAAGATATGTCTTCGTTGGGAAGGGTTCATCTCCGAGGTTGGAGGACTGGGTCACAGACAGACAAGTAGGAGCGCAGGAGAAACGAGAGAGGTGGACAGACAGCCAAGTAGGCGTCGGAGTTGATTAGATTTCTGTCAACGTGCATTTGCCCCGTGACAGCAGCCATCCCATCCATCCCCAGCATCACCCATGGTGCTCATCAACCGCCATCTCATCATTCACTTTCCACGCCGACATCTCGCAGATCCAACATGATTCCTCTTCTCATCACAATCCAGACCCCTCCCCATCCCCACCCCAAGAGACTAGTTTAAGAAACAAAAGAAAAAGAGACAAAAACCCAGGTATCTATGAAACCGGTACCCGCTCGCTCCATGCTATGTATGTATGCAAACCCAAACCAGGCCCAAACCAGACACCAAAAAATCTATTTTGCCATGTATCCCGCTCAAAGACACCCATAAAGTAAAACCAAAAAACAAAACGGAAAGATTAGGCATAGCGCCCCCCAATAGCCTGCGCCATCCAGCCCAGCTCCGTAACCAGCTCCCCCAGCCCGGCATCCGGGATCGGGCTCGTAAGCATCAGCGACCCCGGCACCGCCGACTGCTGGCCCACGGCGGCAGCAGCAGCGGCGGGGGTAGCCAGCTTGCCAGCGTCAGTCCCCGCGGTGCGCGGGAGCGAGTACGTCGACAGGGTGGCGGCGATGTTCCGCGCGAAGGGGTTCTTCTGAATCTGGGCGGCGGCGCCGAGGACGTCCTCGTCCTCCTCGTAGTCGTCGTCGTCGGCGTCGGAGAGGTAGAAGCCCGGCGGGGAGGCGGAGTCGGGCGACTCCGGGCAGAGGGCGGAGAGCGGGAAGGAGGGGTGGTGCTTCGCGGGAAGGGTGGTGTTGAGGGTGGGGAGGCGGGGTGGCGTGCGGGTCGGGGCGGGCGGCATGGTGAGGTAGGGGCTGGCGGGTGCCTCGGTGTCGGTGTCGTCGATGGAGGCGATGGTCATGGCCGGGGAGAGGGCGCGTGGTGGGGGCGGGGACAGCCCGGTGAACTGCATGGTTTCCGAGACGGCCGAGGTGGCGAAGTTGTCGTCGTCCTCGTTCTCCTCGACAATGTCCTCTGGGATGTCGATCGCCGGCGCATTGCTGTCCTCGTGTTCGTGCTCCAGCGGGGCGTCATCGACGAGGAACCTGCGCAGCGACTCAGGCGAGATGTCCCTTGACCTGCTACCTTCGGACCTGGGAGCCCTTTCGAATTCTGCCTGCGGAATCTGCATGTCCTTAAGCGAAGACGAGCTCGACTTGCGGCTGAATAGCTTCCGAGCTGAGAAGTGCCAGCGGGTGCTCGGCGACGGTGACCTGGACGGGCGCGTCTGCTGCGGCATCCGGAGGGGCGCAGTCCCAAGCCGGCGAGCGGGCTCTGGGGGAGTTGGCGCTGGCCTTGGAGAAATGAACTTGCTGGCCGGGTCCATCGTCTTGAAGTCCGCCTCGTGCAGCGATGTCAGCGAAGCGCTGCGTTTCCTCTGCGACTGCTCGACAGGAATCCAAAGAGTGTTGACGGTCTGCCCAGGAAGATATGGGCAGGTGTTCGTCGACGGCTGGGAGGGATCATGGGCCTCAGAAGCTCCGTCGAGTTCGTACTATATATGTCTCGGTCAGTGTGACTCAGGTCCGTCCGGATCGGGAAGTGGCACTTACGTAGTAGTAGTAAGTGTGCCCCATCTTTAGGCCTCCATCCCGTTTCGGTATGCTCCCGGCATCCCCTTCACACGTGATATCCTTAAAGGTGTAGCAACCTTTCCATTGGCCACGGTCCCGTCGGCTATCGCGTTCCATGGTGTAGCTTTTTGTGAAGTTGTCCCAAGATCCGATAAGTTGTACGGCTTTGATTGAAGGGGGTGTTCGTCTGCTTCGTGTTAGTTTTCTGGTTGGAGGGTAAGACATTGCGTGGCCGGGCGGTGCCGTGTCGGGATAGGAATGCGCCCTTGAACTGCGAGGGCTCGGGTGAGACCACACTCGACAGTCTCGGGAGCAGAGCCAATCCTTTTGAACAATGCGCCACCAATCCGGACCAAGACCAAGACGTACAGTTGGAAGACAGTAAGACAATAAGAGAAAAAGAGTGGCTAGGTATGTCCAAAGAAAGAGTGACCGGATAATACCAAGAGAGCAAGCAAGCACAGGGCCAGACTGGGCAGCGAACGGATGGTCGGAGAACCAAAATGAAAAACGAGTGAGAAATAGGCGTGCTCAAAAAGAACTTACAGCATGAACGTAAAGAGCGTGGTGGTGGGATCCATCTTGATGGAACGTGGACTTGTTGCGCCTCAGAAGACCCAGTCTCGAGATGGCGCAGCAGGATCTCTTATAAAGTGGAACAAGTTGTGTGTAGCTGCCTTGAGCGTCTGGAACGACCGGGCCGGGGTGTGGTACCAGGGTACGAAGAGACGCGAGACGAGCGACTAACTAACGTGGCAGTCGTCTTTGTGAATGAAGGGCTAGGGCGTACGGCCAATGGGAATCTCGAGAAAGACCCGGAAGCGCCGTGGTGATGCGCAGATGGAGGCGGCCCGTGGGGTTGAGTGGACGGCGCTTAGCCACGCAAGCGGCGACAACGAGTGTCACTGTTTCGAGTTGTTTGCCCGATTTCGACCAGATCGTTGCGGCGTTGACGGATGCAGAAATAGCCCACTTTGAGACGACTGTGCCGCAGTGTTGGGTGGACTCGACTGGTTCGATGTTGTGACGCAGCAACACAGCAAAGTCGACGAGGGGGGTTGGCGCAACTTTAAGAACCTCGGAAGCGCGATCGTGGAGCGGGTACTAACATGGTGGACACAGAGAAGGCTCCCTCCCCGATGGAGCGCGCCATGACGAGCATTATTTCATTTTCTCTTTCCCTCGATCGAAACCCCAAACACTCACTCCCCCCACAGCCCTCCCACAGGACCCCTAGGGCTGCCAAGTCAGCCCCCCGGGTGCGATGATTGACGGGGCGCTTTGGCCCTGTTGTCGCGATGTCGAATGGGATGACAGATTGTGAGCGGCTGACGGAAGGATCGAGGCTGGGGATTGGGCCGTCGACTTGCACCGACATGCACCGCTAATCTCGCCAGGGGTCCAGGTCGGGGGTGGCCCTGGCAACCATCGACGCCATGTGGGGACTTTGTGTGGTTGGGGTGCAGTCGATCAAGGCGGATGGTTGCATCCATCGCTGCACACTGTTTCCGTCGGCGGTTCTGTTGGTTCATCAAGCGAGAGACAAAGAGATCCCGACACGCCCCGAATCTGGAATTTGCCGTCATTTGAGATCCCGTCGTCCAGACGCGGTAAGGGCTGTTTCCAATTGACAACACGCAGCAGCTGTTTAGGGAGAGCGGCACTGACGGGGTGGTTGGGGGTTCTAACAGACAATGCAATTCGATGGTTCGATCGCTGTGCCGCGCAGAATATCTAGCCTGGGAATAGTTAACTCGTTAACTAACGTAACTAGTGTACCTGCACTTCTGCCCAGGCTCCGCACGATGGCATCGCCGCACGAGGCGGGAGCTGCAGGCGTGGTCACCGCCATGTTTTCTGTGCATGTTCGCCGCAAAAGACGCCCAATTGGACTCTAGCCAGTATTTCCAGAAGAGGATGACTCGCTGCCCCATTGTGTGCGTGCGGTGTGTGTGTGTTGGCGTTACCATGTCCCGGGGTGGCTGCAGGGCCCGAAGCATGTCTCAGCTGAATGAAGCTGGAAAAACAGACAGCTGTCAGGCGTCGACTGGTTGAGTGGTTCTTCCTTTGCGGCGGCATCATCGGCCTTTCCACTCACAACCCCGTCGGAGTTGCGGGAATTTCCGTGTTCTGTGCCTGACGCGATGTCGCATTCCCACCAGTGGTGGACCGGTTTCGAACATGAGATCGAAAGCTCCATTTCCCAGGGGCACAAAAAAAAAACGGATTCTCGATGGGGATGAGACGAGCGACGAGGGTCAATGAGGACGAATCACAGTGGTCGAGCAGCCTTGAGACAAGACCCACTTTGCGGGCCGCTCGCATCCATTGCTGTTGATTGGTCATTGGAACACAATGCATTGTCTTCAAGTCCCTGATGTGCCTGACTGCCACTCAACCAAACACCAGAAACACTGGAGAAAACGGCGAAACCCTTACACGCCGTTCTGGGCGAGGGATAGCCCGGCCAAAATTCAAATGACGATTGTTTACAACTCAAGCTGAAGCGGGTCGTTTATTTCCCACGCAAAAGGGCAATCCTCGTCGTTGAAAGGCGCCAGCACAGTCAATCGTGCGACCTGCAAACGCGGCCCATGGCATGAACCGGTCATTTCGGATGCGGCCACCAGCAGTCCCAAAGCAGTCGTCTCACCTGTTTCGTCAGCAGCTGATCTTCCCAACCCAGCAAGATGAAGCTGACAACACCTCATCAGCCATCTCCGATGAGATTTAAGCTTTCGGAGGAAAAGCATCAGGAATGTCTCTGATTGGGAAGAGAACGACAACACAAATTGGCTGAACCAGGTCTTGAATGTTTCTCGAAGCAATTGTCAATGCCTACCCGGGTCCAAGCGTCACTTAGAAATTCCAATGCTGTGCGACAGTTTAGACGGCTGAGGTTTCGGGCTGTGCGTGTTGCGCAGAGTTGCACGGAGACCCTGATTTGCAATAGCAATTCAAGTACTCGAAACACTCAACGCCCCCATGGTCTAGAACTTCTGGTTGTCCTTCATGATGAAACCACATTGTGGCTGCCTGGTTGACAAGAGAATATCACAAATAATGATGTCTCAAGATTCAATATTCAGAAGGCTGAGCTCAGGGTTTGTGGTCTGTGTATGGTAGCTCTCACACATCAGTTTGTTCCCCGTGCTTTTCTCATGCTCTCTCCTGTGCACGATGTACTCTGTGAACTGTACTGGCAAATGGCCAACTCACTCCATATCCCATCGTCCAAAGAGCCAAACACACTTCAGTCCGACAACGGCGACGGGCACCCGAGAATAGATGACACACCATCCACCATGCAGCTGAATCCTTCCCGCGCCATAGTTACCACACTACATCGTACCGCATCACACTCACTGCAACACACCACACCACAACATACCACACCATCCACCACACCACGCCACATGCCTACCACCCAAGCACTCGGGCCTCAGTCAAGCCGTTCCCGCCCGCCTTACCCCCCCAAGCCAGTCGGGCACAGCACACCACCTCACCAAAACACAGCGCCGCCAAACCGCAGATGACCGAAAGCCTCCCCCAACCTCCCTTCCAGCGCCAACCGGCTGCGCCGATGCCATGCCTGCCCACCTACCTACATAAGCCGCGCCGTGACGCCGCAGAAGTCGATGTATATATGCGGTGCAATATGTATCCCCGGACGACCACGCCGCCGGCAGCGCCGTCTCGAAACATGTCTCCCAAAAAAGAAAAAAAAAAGAAGCGGCGCTGTTGTCCAAACGGGTATTATCATTAAATATGTGTACGTAGTGTAGTAGTAGTGTGATGTGAGTGAGTGTGCGCGCGCGCCCGGAACCTTAAGAAAGAGTGTAGAAGCAAACAAGCAAGCAAGCAAGCAAGCCAGCGCAATGACCTCCGCCCGCCCACCCGCCCGTCCGCCCTGCCAGCCAGCCCCGACGCCGCGCTGCGTTCCCATAGCTAGCCTCCCAATCCATCCATCCCTCCCCTCCCGCTGCCGGTCATCCTGGCGTTCTTCTACCCGGAGTGCGAAATACCGGCTGAGAGATCAGTAGCTATACATTATCTTCGTCTTCATATCCCTCCTCCCTTTCCCTGGCCGGCCAATCATCCCGATGCGCTGGCGCCTTGCGTGTGACCGGTTTTTCGTTTCCCGTCATGCTAATGCAAAGAAGAACCGCCCACTCCCGAACATAGGCGGTCGGTTGGGGGCGGGTAGTGTGTAAAAGTAAGTTGGGGGTGAAGCGAAGCAAAGCAAAACGAAACGCCTCTCCAATCAATCCCCTTCCTTCCCGTGATGCCCAATGTCGTTTTGATTTTTAACCCATCCCGGAATATTGCATCCAAAAACAGGCCTTGCTTGTCTGTCATGTCTTCCCAAGACAGACTAATGGTTGCCCGCCCCTTCCGTCTCTCGCACCCGCCCAGCGAAGTGCCACCCACCCGAAAGGTGCCGTTTTGGCCAACCCACATCCAATTACTTAGCCCGGCTCTTCCCATTCGCCTTGCCATTCACCTTGCCGTTCGTCTTGCCGTTCACCTGGCCATTGGCCTTCCCATTCTCAGCAACAACAGGCTCCGCCGCCGCAGCCTCCTTCTTATCCAACTTGACGGCCGCCGCGGCGCGCGTGCGCTCGTACTTGGCGGTGGTATCCCCCTTCCACATGGTGCCCAGCAGCCGGTCCCAGATGGTGAAGAAGGGCTGGGAGAAGTTGCTCTTGATGCCCCAGCTCTGGTGGTGGATGTCGTGGTAGGCCGCGTTGTTGCTCGTGATGTGCTGCAGCGGGTCCCACGGCAGCGCGTACCCGCAGTGGTCGTCCACCGTCTTGATGGTGCTGAACACGAAGAACAGCATCCCGCCGCGCGCGCTCAGCATCGACACCTTGTACGCGAGCCCCGCGCCCAGCGTGTCGAGCACGAACCCCTCGATCGGGTGGTTGTAGAGCGCGCCGTAGGCGTAGGGGACGTAGAGCCGGTGGTGCCGGGCGTGCCAGTTGGCTGCAGGGGGGGATGAGGGTTAGTTTGGCACACATACAGGGGGGTTGGGGAGGGGGGGGGTTGTGGTGTTGTCGAAGAGACGGGTTGACGTACTGTACATCCACTTGTTCAGGTGCATGGCACGGTGCCAGAAGTACTGCCATGTGTCGAGGAAGCAGGTGGCAACCCAGAGCTGGAATCCGGGGACGATGACCCAGTAGATGGCCTTGGCGACCATCAGCTCCCATGTTGCGAAGGCCGGAACGGCGGTTCCTGTGACGTCGTCGAGGGTCGTGGTAAGGAACGGATAGTGCCCGCCGGCCAAGGCACCTGCTAGCAACGGGTAGGAGGCAGCCATGTTCTTGGAGATGGCCGCGGCGTTAAACCCGAGCGTTCCGAGGACCGTGGGTAGCGCGCGCTGAGCCAGCCGAATTCGCGTCGCCCAGACCGCAACGTCATATTCTTCGGTGCCCGTTGTCTGTTGCGGGTCGGTCGCGGAGAGGAAAGCAGACATCCCCATCTGAATTATCTGTTCGATGATCACATCCCTAGCCACTTCATAGCGAGACGCCAGATTCCGCTGGCTGATCTCTTCGGGCGTGTGTAGCCGGTACTGTGGGAACAAGTCGTAGACATCGATGACGTGAAAGATCATGGACACGACCCAATAGGCGATATGCGTCGAGATGAGCGACAGCCAGAAGTCGGATATGAAGGGCAGGAGGTCGGGCATCGGCTGGATCTCGTAAGCCGGAAGCGGCGGCAGGCCGGATGCGAGGGTTGTGTTCGCCATGATGAGACCGGGGGGCCGTTAACACGGCGAGCAGGCCGGGGCGAGTGTGTTGCAGACGCAAAACAATAAAGGACAGGATGGGATGCTGCCTTGCGACAGCGGCAGAATCAATCAATCAGTGCAAAAATGGATGGTCAATCGAGAATGAAGGAATGGCGCGAACGAAGATGGATGCTTGGGTAAGAAAAAGAAGATCGGCTGTGGAGAAGCCGTTTGTGTTTGGTCCCTGGATGGCGAAAAGGTCTCGCCGCACGGCCCAGATTTCAATTTCCCGTCTTTTTTTTTTCAATGTCGGGCCATTCATCGCACCACTTTGACAGGCTTGACAGGCAAGCGAGGAGATCACCATGACTCAGCTACCTTGGTATTTAAGGGAGGTAATCTTGCTCTACCCGCCCTATCCGCCGTGTTCCGACTTCTAAACAGACAACTCGTGCTTTCCGCCCTTCGTTTCTCCTGAAAAAGACCGACGCCCTTGTTTAGGCTTGGCAGAGACCGATGATCCGTCAGCGGCAAGGAGTGCAGCGCTCGGAGTCGCGCCGAAAAGCCCCACAGACCGGCGTTCGGCCCTGGGGACGAGTCCGGGAGCTGGGCACGCTGGGTTAGGGTACGCTGGGTTAGGGTTTATTCAACGCCTGAAAAGCCGAGATGAGAAATGGCACTCAATTTGGGTTAGGGTTAGATTAGATAAAAAGCCTCGAGTTCAACAATATGCTGATTCTAGTTCCTCAGCCAACCACCTAAGGTACCTAACCAAATGGGTTTAAAAATGGGCCCAGGCGATGCCTCAAGTGACGTACCCTGCAATCAGCCATGTGCGCTCGGTGGGTGGCGCACAGTTGAGCTGGAATTCCCCAGTCGCTGAAAAAGGTTGCCCCGCCTACCTACTTCGTACCCCTCCTCCATCACTTTGCCCCCGCTCAATTTTTTCCCATCACCCCAACCCACTTTCTCTTGCAACCGCTTCGTCCTGCCAATCTTTACCTTAATTCCCCAGATTCAACAAACCATTTTTCAAGATGATTATCTACAAGGTGCGCCAGAAGATACTGACAAACGAGGGCGGCGGGCCGCTGCAATGTCGCGCATGGGCGCAAGTTCGCTAACACAAGCTCTGCGGCTAGGACGTTATCTCCGGTGACGAGGTCATCTCGGATTCGTATGACCTTAAGGAGGTCGACGGCGTTGTCTACGAGGCCGACTGCGCCATGATCGTTGAGGGCGCCGTCCAAGTTGGTGCGTACGATCCGGCCCTCGGATGCCAAATTGAGGATCTGCCAATCTGCGCTGGGAAGACATGAGGAAGCACAAGTGGACGCTAACACATCTCGCAGACACCGGTGCCAACGCTTCTGCCGAGGAGGCGGAGGAGGGCGTTGAGGACCAGGATGTCAAGGTCAACAATATCGTCAGCTCTTTCCGTCTCCAAAGCACCTCGTTCGACAAGAAGTCGTATCTCACCTACCTGAAGGGTAAACCGCCCCCACCCTCCCTAGCGACCCACAAGAAACAGTCGCTGACTGGTTTGCCACATAACAGGTTACATGAAGGCTGTCAAGAAACATCTCCAGGACAGCGGGAAGTCGGAGGACGAGGTCAAGGAGTTTGAGACCAAGGCCCAAGGGTTCGCCAAGAAGGTCGTCGGCAGCTTCAAGGACTGGGAGTTTTACACCGGCGAGTCCATGAACCCCGATGGAATGTGAGTATCATTTTGTTTTCTCTTATATACCTAGAGCCGTGGTTAACCAGCGCAGGGTCGTCCTCCTCAACTACCGCGAGGATGGCGTCACCCCTTACGTCGTTGTGTGGAAGCACGGCCTTAAGGAGGAGAAGGTGTAAGGGACTGGGATCGTGCCCGCCTATACCCTTAATCACGCGGACTGGATGGCCCGTCTCTGTTTTGCTTGGAATATCTAGGCACTGTGCAAGCACAGTCGTGCGCTTCTATAGATAGTTTCGCGGTGCCTACAGCCCGACTATCGTTGCCCACCAACACAGACGAATCGACCCCGCCCATATCTGATCTACCAATAAAGTCCGCAACGTGCAATGCCATGTTCCAATGTAAACACACCAATGCCATGTACCAGACAACATTCCGTCAACATCAACCCAGACCCTTCTAAAACCGGGGCCTCGTCGCCATAGGAATCGGCGGCGGCTCATCACCTTCACCACTCCCCTGTCCCTGCTCCTGCCCCTGCTCCTGCCCCGTCCCTCTCATCCCTCCCGACAAACCAGGCTTCTTCGGCGGCGGCGGCGGAGGCGGTTTCTTCTTCCCCGCCAGCGCCGCGAGACCACTACCCACAACCCCAACCCCCATCCCACCCCCACCTGCATTCCCACCCCCACCTCCAGCTGCAGCTGCATTCCCAAACCGCTGCTGCAACCCCCCCACAGCCCTCAGCCCCCCCGCCACCTGCTCCCCATGCCGCTGCCGGAAATTCTCGGCCGTCGACGCCGCCGCCCGCGCGTCGGACAGCGAGACCGACGACGGGTCGTTCCGGAAGGCGGCGGCCGTGCGGACGGCGGCTTGTTTTTGCGCGAGGGTCGTCCCGGTGTTGGTGGTGGTGGTGGTGGTGTTGTGTGTGGTGGGTTCGGGGGTGGGGGTTTTGGAGAACTGGCTGGAGGCGGAGGCTTTGAGTTTGCTGAAGCGGGATTGGAGCTCGTTCATGTGTGAGGGGTTTTGGGGGGTTGTGGCTGTTGGTGATGGGCCGGTGGTGGATGATGAGGAGGGGGTGATGCCGAAGCCGGGGACCGAGATGCCGGCCGCGCCGAGGCGGCTGACGGCGAACTGGTTGACGTAGCCCTGCTCTGGGCCTGGGGCGGGCTGCCGGGCGGGGAGGGCCGGGGAGGAGGGGGAGGGCGTGGCGGGAGACGAGGTGGATGATCGTGGCGGGAGGCGCGGTGGGAGGCTGGGAGGCGCTCTGCCTGCGCCTCCGCCTGATTGCGGTGTGGGAGGGGCAGGGCGGTTGTTGGCGCCGTCGGTTCTACCTGGGGGCGGCGGGAGGTGGGATGTAGAGAGGCCGGTGGTGTCTAGGCGCCATGGCTTGGGAGGAGCGGGAGGTTCGTTTGATGTCGGGTCTGTTGCGGTTGCTCCTGCCCGAGGGGGGATGGTTGGGCCGGTATGAGAAGCGGGTGATGAGGAGGTTGCTGGGCTGGTTGCCCCAGCCGATGCGTTGGGATTCCGTTTGGGTGGAGGGGCAAAGCTGGCTGGATCACGCAGCGAGGTGATGGGTGTGGCGACGTGATCGTTACGGAGGGTATGCTATTTCGTATGGTCAGCGATGCCGGTAACTTGATGTAGAAGGATGGCAGCTTACGTCTTCCCCACGGCCAACTAAGCTTTTCTGGAAAATATTAGTCTGAAGTCCAACATGAAGGCACTCAAATTCTCATACCATCTGGTCTCTGATACCAGTCCCGTCCTTTTCTGGATGCCATCCTTTTTTGAGGATGTCCTTGTATTGTGACATGATGTGCTTCCCCTGACTCGTTTGAAAATGGGTCGCCAGCTAACCGAATAGAATCACGATATAGAGGATGTGCCGTAATGACGATGTTGGTCGACATAAAGGTTGTTGAGCTGAGAACGGTGAGGTAAGTTGACAATAGTGGGTCCAGACCAAGTCGGGTAGCAAGCTGGTATGTACAAAACAGGATGGCATCAAGATTGGCATAATTACATCCACCCTCCTCGTAGCGTTACCGTCCCACGTAACCTGTAATACTGTGTTACGGTAGACAGCGGATATCATTATTCCAATATCATGTCGACCCAGATTCACAATTATGAAACTGTCAATTAGTCCGAGGAACGGAAGATGATTGGAACAGAACATGAGCTTTTATTAGACCAGGACGAGGCCACAGCCAACGCCTCTATCCGCCACAAACAACAACATACAACATGCACTACAATATGCTCCCACCATCCACCCCCGGACTCGCAAGCCCAGCCTCCTCCCCCAGCCCAACAGCCCTCAACAAGCCCGCACTCTCCGCATCCCCATCCTCCCCCGCCACACCCACACCCAAGCCCAAATCACCACTCCCACCCCCCAACCCCCCACCCTCAAACCCACCACCACCACCGCCCCCACCACTCGTGCGCCTCGTCTCCTCCGCCCCATTCAACAAATACCACACATCCTTCTTCGTCAACAAGCCCTGCAACACACCCCGATCCACAAACAACACATACCGCAGCCCCAATTTCTGAAAATAGCTGACCGCCAGGTGCAGGCGGCCGCGGGCGGGCAGGGTGAGCGGGGTCTGGTCCATCCAGGGGCGCAGATCCAGGGTCGAGCGCGGATCGGCCATGGGCTGATGGGCAAAGAACGCCTCCGTCTCCGGGGGCAGGGAGCGCGGGGGCTGGGTGGCGGTGTGCAGGGTGTAGGCCAGCTCGGCGCGCGAGATGTAGCCGAGGAGGATGGCGTCGCGGGGGTCGGAGACGACGGGGAAGCCGCGGTAGGGGTGGGCGTCGAGAATGGAGGTCAGCGAGGCGATGGTGTGGCCTGTCGCGGTGAGCACGACGAGGTCTTCGATGCGGGTCATGATCTGGGAGGCGGGGATGTCTGGGATGGGGGTGGTTTCTTCGGAGAGGTCGAGGAAGGGGTACTCGTTGAAGTGGATCCAGGACTCGTAGATGCCGCGCCGCGAGAAGGCGTCGCCGACCCATTTGGAGATCATCACGGCGATCATGATGGGGAGGACGTAGTTCAGCGCGCCGGTTAGCTCGAACATGATGACCACGATGGATACGGTCATGCGTGTGACGCCGGCTAAGGCTGCGGCGGCGCCGATGACGGCGTAGGTGCCGGGGGTGATGCAGGGGATGTCGGGCTCGCAGGTGTGGAAGGCGATGGATTTGGGGTAGTTGGTCTGCCAGATTTCCATGATGATGCCGATAGCGCGTCCTGTGAGTGCCCCGATGGCCATGGAGGGTAAAATGATGCCGGCCGGGATTTGTAGGCCGAAGGTGATGGCGGCGAGAAAGAAGCTGAGGAGCGCGGCAAAAATGAGTAGCAGGATAGTGGCTGCAGAAGCGGCGCCCGTCTTGCAGAGCCCGAACTGATCATCGAACTGCTCTGTGCACTCGGCGAAAAGATTCGACACCAATTCGGAATTTCCGGAACGCATATAGCGGTTGGGATAGTTGATGAGAGCGGTAACAGCGGCCACGATCACTACCTGGATAACGGGACCGGGTAGCCAAGAGGTGGACTTCCGCCATCTAGCCACCATCATGTTGGCCTTGATGAATAGCCCGCCGTAGATGCCGCCGAGTATGCCTAGGAGGACGAACGGGACGAGCTCGAAGCCGTGCCAACTGGTGGTGTACGTCACTTGGTACATAACCAGTTTGCCCGACCGGAAAGGATCGAAGGCCTGCAGAACCATGGCCGCTGTCATGGCACAGACGAAGCTCTGCCACATGGTCTTGTCGGGAAAGTAGTAGGACAGTTGCTGCGAGAGTTAGGGATATATCGTGTCAAAAAAAGCGGGAGGTCATACCTCGAGGGAGAACAGCACGCCGCCAATGGGCGAGCCGAAGGCGACCGATATGCCAGAGGCGGCTGCCGCAGACAAAACCTCTCTTTTCCGCGCTGCTGCTGTTAGCCTCATAATCACTGAGTAGTAGATAATGGGCTGGCATACCTTCATTATTGTTAAGGCTAGGAAACAACTTCGTAAAGATATTGGCGCAACAACACGCAACATGGACTAGGGGTCCTTCCTTGCCCAGCCACATGCCAGACGCTACGGCGAGGATCTGGTCAAGTCAGCAAACATTCGCATACCCATAACCCACCAAGGGAAACCTACCAAACCCAACGACTTGGTAATCAAAGTCCATAACCCTAAAAACCTCCTGATCACGAACCCCCCCAACACCGTCTTGATCTCCGGTATCCCGCTGTGCCTGGCATACATGCCATACTCCTTGACCAGCACGGCCGCCGAAAGCGCAAAGGTAACCTGTTCCCCGTCAGCCTCATTCTCATCCCACTTCCTGACTCCCCTATCCGTAGCAGTAGAACAAATCAGACCAAAACAACCTACCGCAAAGACCGCATACACCACCCCCTCCACCACCCACCGCCCACCCCCCTCCCCCGCCCCAAACACATCCCCCCACCGCCTCCACCCGCGACACTGACTCCCCTCATCATACCCCAAACAACACGCCGTCCTGCCCAGATAAAACCTCCCCCCATCCACCTCCCCCGAACAAAACCCATGCTTCACATCCCCCAGCCAATCGGTCGCGACATCAATCCCCGCCGCCAGCGCGCCCACCACCAGCCCCGCCAGCAGCAGCACCACCCACACGTGGCTGGCGTCCAGCAGCCGCCGCAGATACCCCAGCAGCGGGTGGCCCAGCGGCGCGTGCGCGTGCAGCGCCCGCTGCCGCTGTCGTTCTTTGGTGTACTCGAAGATCCAGTCGATCGCGGTCAGGTCGGCGTACCCGACGCGCCGCCCGGGGCCTTCGGTGTACCAGTCGTGGGGGTGGGGGGGCGCTGTGCCGGTGGGGTCTTTGGTGGTGGTGGTGGTGGTGTTGTTGGGGAGGGCGCCGAGGTGGGTGGATGGGCCGGGGGCGGTTTCGAGGCGGAGGGGTGGGTGGGATGAGGGTTGTTGCGCTGCGGCGTGGGGACGGGGGAGGTCGTGGCTGGTTCGGGGGGAGGAGGTGGAGGCGAAGGGGCGGCGGCCGGTGAGGGCGGTGATGAGGCGGGCGGGTTGGGAGAAGAGGCTGGGTTGTTTTTGTTTGCGCTTGAAGGTGAGTGGGGAGGAGAGGTCGGTCTGGAGGGGGTCGTCGCGGAGGATGGAGGTCGAGTCGTTGGCGGGGTGGGGGTCGTCGCCTAGGAGGTCGAGCTCGTCTGTGCTGTCGTCGTCTTCATCGTCGTCGTGGGCGTAGGGGTTACTGTAAGGATTGGTGTTATTCTGGCCATGGCCGTTTGAGGGTCGGGAGGTCGACGGCCCCGAACTTGATGTGCCATTGTTCATTGTGTGGTTCGTCGGGGGCATGCTGGGCGAGAGGATGATGTATCCGCCATTCTCATTTGCCCGTTTAAACTACCCAAGGGTATTGCGCACTTCCGGCGTCTGGGAACTCGAATCTTCCTCGTCGTTGGCTTGCGCGTCGCAGTGTTGGTGTTGCAGTGTGCTGGTTATCTTATCGCCAAAAGCGCTGATTTGGACGACTTTGATGGCCCGTGCAGGCCAAGCAAGTCCCTCACTGGAAGGGACATTACAGCTGAAATTCAGCGCCTGCAGCCCCGCCGCAAAGGGCTGTCAGCCCCAGATCTCAGACGACTTGGCCCCTGTATGACGGCATTCGTTACCGACCGACAGCCCAAAGCATGTACAAAAAAGTATCACCTTCATAGGTAGGTACCTACGTGGTACATTAAACGCAACCCACTCTCATCCTCGACGAGGTATAATAATCCGGAATAACATCAAAATATGTTGTGGATGGGACTCACCTAGCTTTGTTGTTCACAAAAACTCCCATTAAACTCAAGATGAGCGAGAGTGCTCCTCCTGCTGAGGAACAGGCCCCCTCCATCCAAAAGATTCAGGAATTACTAGGTGCAAAAGACGACACTTCACGCTTTGTTGGTCTTGCACTGCTAAAATCCGTTCTCGACAACACGCCAGAGTTACGGAACGATGAGGAGACTATCGTATCACTCTGGGAGAGCATCCCGGCCAAATTCCTAGACCGGCTGATCAAGACCGGGTCGAAGCAAAAGTCATCAGATACACGCCGGAAGGACTCGAATGATATGCTAGACTTGGCTGTCTCTGTACTTCACACCTTTGCTGTTCTACTTCCGGAGACTGCGAAGAAAAGCCCCAAATTAATGGACAGGATACCACAGCTCGTGGCTTGTCTGCTGCACTGGTGAGTTCACTCGCCCATTCCCAACCCACGGACGTGTTGAAGTAGTGAGCACCCGCTGACTGGCCATGGAATAGTTCCGATGAGACCACAAGGTTGACCCTCGAGACTCTAGTGAGCCTCGTGAGCCAACCAGACGGCGCCCACGCTTTTACAGCGGTAGAGGACCTCTCTCCCTTGACGGAGATTGCGCCCTCACAACCCCTTGCCCTGGACGTCCTGCTATACGCGTGGCTTAATGCCATGACGGCGGCCCTGGACAAAGACAGCTTGAGATCCAAGATCGGTGCTACGATCGGCAGCCTTGTTGCCTCCTTCAAGGGGACCGATGCCGTGACACTGCTAAGCTTCCTCGCAAGCTTGCTGCCGCGGTTAGAGCCAGAGGTAGGTTACCCCTGAATTTCACCACTGGGTAAACAAATTAAGTAACAACCACTAGGCTGTACCATCCGATCCAAAATGGCTTCCATCTATCAGCAAATTCATCCGCGACCTCGTCGTCAGCCGCCCCACCGCCGCCGGCCGTGCCGCCTTCACGAACCTCTCCGCAGCGCTCCTCGAGATCTACCCCTTCCAAGCCCCGCAGCTCCTCTTCGCCGAGCAAGACACTGCCACCGCCACCTCGTCCTCTTCAAACCCCTTCTCCTACCTCCTCATCAACCTCATGCTCGTCGACATCCGCGCCACCCTCCCGACCCTCCTTGAACAACTCAACTCCCCCACCTACCCAGCCACCTCACACCGCCTCACATCCGCCTACAACACCCTCTCCCACTTCACCGGCTACCTCCTCCGTTCCATGGACTCACCATCCACCACCTCCGACCTCCCCTGGACCATCTCCCCCGACCTCCTCCTCCACCTCCGCAAATCCATCTCCGAAACCCTCTCCCTCACCACCGAATACCTGCGCGACCGCTGGGACGCCGCCGTCGCCGGCGCCATGGGCCTGCACCCCGACGCCCGCGCGGGCTCCGTCTCCGCCACCACCACGACCACCAGCACCAGCACCAGCGCCGCCACCACCACCACAACAACCCACCCCGCCCTCGCCTGGGACTCCACCTCCACCTCACTCCTCGCCGCCAACGACCCCCTCATCCTCGCCGCCGTGCGCGCCCTCGCGCTCTGGATCCGCGAGGACGACAACGAGCTGCTGCGCAAGGAGGCCAGCGGCCTGGCGGATATGCTGGTCGAGCTGTACCAGCGGAGCCAGACGGCAGCCAAACAAAGCGGGGAGGGGGAGGTGGAGGGGAAGGGGCGGTTGGATTTCCGCCGGGCGGTGCTGGTGGCGTTTGAGGGGGTTGTGGCGGAGCGGAAGGGCAGGGAGGCGGTGCTGGGGGAGGGGGGGTGGGAGGTGTTGGGGGGGGGTTTAGTGGGGGTTTTGGAGGGGCTGGGTAAGGACGCGGAGGGGGGGGTTGAGGAGGAGGAGGAGGCGGCTAGGGGGGTAGAGATTGTGCGCGTGTTGTTGCAGATTGCGGAGGAGGAGACGCCGGGGACGAGGGAGGCTTGGATGGATCTCGTGACTAAGGTGGCTGCGTGGGATGTGCCTGAGGCGACGCAGGCGCCGCCGGTGGTGCTCGAGTTTCAGGTTGCGGTCCTGCAGCTGGTTACTACTTTGCTGGTGAAGGCGAACCCGGGAATGCGGAAGCGTTACGGGCACTCGACTAGTGCGGTGCTGGGCGTTGCAAATCGGTTGAGGGGGAGGGTGAAGGGGGATAAGGCCTTGGCGGATGAGCTTGAGGATGTGGTGGGGACGCTGGCTGCGCTGAGGTGAAGTTGGAGGTGGTCTGCTCCGGAAGTCGCGCTGTTAAGGGTTGTTCCTTCAGTTGGCGGGCAATTGTTGATGCAGCTGTTACCGACTTGGTCAAGGAACCCCCGAGGCACTAAATCTCAAGATCCGACACCGAAACCTATTCATCTCCGTATACGCAACCCTATGATTCTACGCTTACCTATGTGTCTTTTGTTACATTCCTACATATCTGCCACTGGTTAATATTTGTTATTATCTCGGGAAGAAAACACCAGCATGCTATCCAGGTATATTTGGAGCAGGTACCTCTGCTTCAGGCCCTGGTATCCGGCCTCGGCTGCGCGCAAAAGGGGAAGGTTCTTCCACTCTGTGAGGAAGGGCGTCTGCAAAAGGTTCCACGACCATGAACGGAGTGCTTCGTGGCCGTCTCTAGTCCTGCTGGACGACCCGGGGAGAAGGATGTATCCTGAAGATGCCCGCATCAGAAACATCAGCATGAGCCAACTCCCTCACATATCCCGGGAAGGTGGTAATGTTTCTCCAACCACCGAGCCGATTGGTGTCATGTCACGTATGTCCCATATGACTACCAGGGCTAGGAATCATCCTCATACTAATGTATGGCAGCCTCTTACTTCCCGAATCGTCTCGCCCATCACCACAGAGCCGTGCCGCCTCAAGCCAACTTCGGTGTTGAAGTCCTGTTAGAACTGTCAGACTCGGTGAGAGAATCGCTCGCTAAACAAGGCCATTTTGGCCCGAACGCGGACGTCATGTCTTTCTTCATGGAGCTTGCCGTCTTGGAGGAAACGGATGGCGTGCCGACTCTTGATTTCCAGACGATCAAGCTTGCCCGCCTGGATAAGTTGGTTGCTGACCTGACCCAGTGCGGTGAGATGCCCTTCACTCTAGCTCCGAGGTTCATCCATGACACTGTCACCGCCGAGAAGCTGGAAAGAATGTGGCGGAAACGTCTCAAATACGACTACCTCATGATAGACGATATACGTGCCAATGACTTGGCCATAAAGTGGCGGCTCAAGGAAGGCTTGCCCGCCGACCGGGATACTGCTTCCGGGTCGACAATAGGAAGCAAACCAGAGCCGATCAGTAGCCCCAAGAAAGTTACCACATTCAAACCTGGGGGGTATGGTCTCCTGATATTGTGCTGCGGTATCCACCAGCTGACGGTCTCGCAGATGGTGGATAAACCTAGCTTGTGCTCACTTGGATGGTGTGGTGGGAACGGACCGAGACACGACAAGCAGAGGAGACGACGGGATTCTAGCTTTGCCTCTCTTGACCGGGAGGGAGCTCAATGCCGGTCATAATAGAGTCAAATATCTCTCCAAGGGAACATTGGCAGACATGCACCCGGGTCTCCTGTCCCAGACCGGGAACCAGCTACGTGTCCTGAGAGGGTATAAACTCCGTAGCCATTTTGCCCCCACGGTCGGCATCCGAAACGATGGCTTGTATGCTCTTCCTCAAGAATACGTTGGTAGCAAGCTAATCGACAGACTACAGGTGGAAACTTCTTAGATATAACGAGAGGCGCAACCGCACCACCGGGGATTTCCACCTGGAGGTAGATCTTGAGAAACTACCTGGACAACCAGAAATGTCAGAACTCATGAAGATTCCACGGCCGTCGCACCTCGATGATTGGGACTTGTACAAAAGAGTTAAAGTTCAAATCGCTCTCGAAACAGAGTACCGAAACCACAAGAACCAAAATAGAGAAGACTGGACGCCGTTGGATAAGCCCTAGAAGAGAAGGGCCATGGACAGCTTTAATCGAGTTTTAACATGCAGGGAACAAAACGAGGGCTGCCAGGATTATCATGAAAGCAAGTAGTATTTGCTGAGGGAATAGGGGGTGTCAAGGGATAAGTGATGTGGCTGAATCGCCCTTGGTAATCATGGCCATGGATAAAAGTAACGAATATCACTACTTCGTATAAGCCTACGATATAGCTTTAATACGAGCTATGTATGCTTACAAAATGCTTGAGCTAGAGAACATGATAGGGGAGAGGTTCAGGTGCGCTTCAGGAGACCATACATAACCCTAACCCTTCTAAGTACATACCGCATGCATCGTCAAAGCGGCAGTGAGAGGGGGCAACATACATCCTTAAGCGGTCATAGCTAAGTTTCTTCACACTCAACACTCACCCAGTATTCCGCCCAAATATTCTCCAAACCACCACCACTCACAGCCTCACCCTCAACCGTACCTAGCCTTTAAACATAGAACATTCAACCGCCATGGCCAAATCCAAAGACTCCAAACCCGCCGGCGGCAAAGGCGGCGGCAAGACCGACACCAAGGCCGACAAGTCCAAGAAGGGCGGCGGCAAGGGCAGCAACTCCAAGACCGCCGGCGCCGCCGACAGCAGTGGCGACACTAAGGCATCCAAGCTCAAGGGCATGACCATCAACGTCAGGCATATTCTTGTATGTTCCCCTTGTAACCCCCTTGGCTACGTTTACTGGGGTGTCCCGTTCGGTTTGTGACTGGGATACAAGTGTGTATGCTAACGTTTCACCTTTTTCTTCTCTTTTTACAAAAATAGTGTGAGAAATTTGCCAAGAGCGAGGAGGCCATCGGCCGGCTGAACAACGGTGAGAAGTTTGACGTCGTGGCGAGGGAGATGTCCGAGGACAAGGCCAAGGCGGGTGAGTTCTCTTTCGTTTTGTACTTTGGAGGTCACGGACATGCTCACACGCTTGATACAGGAGGTTCGCTCGGCTGGAAGTCCAAGGGAAGTCTGGACCCTCAGTTCGAGGAGGTGGCCTTCAAGATACCGCCCAGCCCGGTCGCTAGCCCCACGTTTGAGAGGGTCAAGACGGGCTTTGGGTATCACATCATCATGGTTGAGGAGCGCAAGTAGGAGTGGGGTTGGGTGACAACCGGAATGGCCAGTTGTGAGGCTTCTTTTTTATTTTGTCTTGCTCAGTTTCCCATGCCGTATGCGAAGGGTAGCCGCGTGAAGGGGCTCCCAGATGTCCCGCCATCCTTTTAGCCAGCCGGTGAGAACCAGAGCACACCCGAGGAAGATGTCATCGGACCGTGGCCCGAGAGGTGAACCCTTCTCCAAATCCCTCTATGATATCCCCATTCTCCTTCTTTCCTCGCGAAATGCCACTACCCCCGCCCGTGCTTGGTTCGCTTAAGCCTCAGACGAGAAGTAGTTGAGGAGGATGGAGCGCTCCTGCGACTCCTCACCCCAGTCCTTGACGACCACGCAAGAGCAGTTGACGACCTTGCGGGCGTTACCCTCACGGTCGAGAACGCCTAGAACACAGACGGTCAGCACACGCCACCACTTCCCCAATCGGGATATCCCGGGCCTACTCACAGAGACCAGCCCACTCGCCGAGCTGCTTGCCGTCAGGCACCTTGATAAGCGGGATCTTGTGCTCGGAGCAGAGGGCGATGACGAGCTTCTTGTAGGCCTCCTCCTCGCACGACTCGTTGAGCACGCACATGTGCGCCTGCCTCCGGTCGAGGGCCTTGGACGCCTCGCGGAGACCGCGGGCAAGACCGTCGTGCATCAGAGACAGCTTCAGGACGCCCTTGAGCGCATCCAGAACCGACATCTGGCCCTTGCCGGCATCGGCAGAAACCTCAACCTCCTCCTGAACCTCCGGGGCGTTGTTCTCTTCTACGTCCGACTAAATGGGGAAAAAGCCATGGTTAGCGGGGTGCGTTCTGCGTCGTTCGAGGAATTGCGAGCTCTGGGCTTCGTCGATGGTGCAGAAATTGGTCGATGGCGATGGGTGATCTTTGGAGGGGGGGCGATGGGGATCTCACCATCTTGACGTTTATGATTGTTGATAGACTGTCGGTTACGTCCTCGAAGAGTAATGTGTGTTCCTTTTTCGTGTGTTGGGGGGAGGGATGTTGACACGGCCACAAAAGTCAGGATTAATGTGTGCGGGAATCGGCCCCACCAATCGGCCGGGGATTCAATTCAAGGAATTTTTGTGGTCGCAGTGAATCCGCACCGAGCTAGTCTGTTTTAAGCAAGCGCACAATTACAGAGGTCAGCGTTTTAGGGCAAGTTGTCGCGGGCACGGACCACCACAGCTCCATCCATTGCGAATTTTCTGGTCACGGTCAAACCTCCTCCATCCCCGACCCGATCAACCATCACCAGCCCTCCAACACAGGCATAATTTGAGGTATGTAAATACTCTCGAAGATGACTCAACAGAAAAATGTCCTTCGCGAAGGCCGAGGGAAGAAATCACGGGGTGGCTGAAGCAGCGGCCGACGCTACCTCGTGACACTCTTCTCCTCTCCGGCAATTGAGCAGGCAGAACCCTCTTGAGATTTATCGACGAGGGCACTCTCCGCGCTCGAGCCTCGGAAGGCTAACGTAATACGCTTCGGCACCCTGGCAGATACCTCACTTCCTCTTCTAGACGATTTGAGAATCTCCGTTCCGACGAACTACCGCCAAGATGGTCCGCACCTCCGTTCTCCACGATGCTCTCAACACCATCAACAACGCCGAGAAGGCCGGCAAGCGCCAGGCTCTGATTCGGCCTTCGTCCAAGGTCATTGTCAAGTTCCTGCAGGTCATGCAGCGCCACGGTACGTTGCCCACGCCCACCGGCCAGCTCAGTGAACGTGCAAGACCCTCGCAACCCCCCCTGGTCCTCACTGGTCCCCCCCGACCCTCCCCGTTCCCTCCAAATTCGGCATGATAACTAGGCAACGATTCTTTCCGCCCCACGGTCGAAGCCCTTTAAGTTGCCGATAAATTAAACACCAATGCGAGGGTCTTACACGTTCTCGGAGACTTCCAATGATGTACAATGTTTAATCTCGCGCAACAAACAACTGACAAGATCGCTTTTCAGGCTACATTGGCGAGTTCGAGGAGGTTGACAACCACCGCAGCGGCAAGATCGTTGTCCAGCTCAACGGCCGGTGAGTCCATGGCCCGGAGTGTTACTTGGTGAATGTTCCGTTGCTGACAGCGATTGCAGTCTCAACAAGTGCGGTGTCATCTCCCCCCGCTACAACGTCCACCTTGCCGAGCTCGAGAAGTGGGTTGTCAAGCTTCTCCCGGCCCGTCAATTCGGCTACGTCATGCTCACCACCTCGGCTGGCATCATGGACCACGAGGAGGCTCGTCGCAAGCACGTCTCCGGCAAGATCATTGGCTTCTTCTACTAGACAGCTAAAGCTAATGAGAGACGAACGGATCTAAAAAAACAAAAAAGGCCTGGCAAAGTGTGCGGAGTTGCGATGCATTTAAGGGATACCCTTCCGTGAATACAAACGGCCTGCGTGGTCGACATGACTATCGCAGACATCGTTCCTTGCTTACCCTGGTGATATATGTGAGACTTTGCCTGCTGTACTCGACTGGACGATAATCGATCCCGTCCGACTGAGACTTTCGGGTACGACCTCGGGTTTGCGCACAACAAAGCCCACGAGTCTTCTGAGCATAGCTTGACCCCACGGTCTTGGCCGCGTGTCTTAGATGCAGGGTCCCGATCGAGTCCGTATCCAAGGCCGGCTGCTCACCGGGCGCTGGCTGGTAACTAACTACATATGCATAACTTGATTGTTTTTTTTTTCCACAGCGGCGCAGTCGTCAGCTATGGCCATAGTATCTTTAGTGTAGTACGACGTTGGGGTAGCGATGCGCCTAGATGCTCGGACTTCCATGCCCATATAAACAAAACACAAGGTATCCACTAGCCTATTTTACTCGATGATCTATTGTTTTAATTCGGATTTCATTATCTTGATTCTCCAACTCTTAATTTTTACTCTTGATTTTCTACCTCCTTTTCACAGGGCCTTGATTTCCTCTGAAGGTGTAAAGGGTGGCGTTTGGTTTGCGACGGAATTCGCCTGGCAGTGCCCGGGTTTGGATGGCGTCTCCAGTTTTTTATGCAATCAAGTCTAGGATTATTCTTGGCCAACTCCTTCAGCAACCCGCATCGTTAAGCCCCCAACCAGTCTCCAATCGCATTGCCTCGACTTCTTCCAACCTCCCACTTCGCCATTTCTCTCGTTTCTTCCGATGAGTGTCAGGGACCGACCTATAGCAGGGATAGAGACGCCGCCACCTTGAAGAGAGGGCCGAAATCATCATTAGACGGAGAGGAGTCGAATTCGGCGACGACTTATGGGCGAAGCGCTTGGCCCGCGGCTCAAGGCTGCCGTGACTAGTATCCCAAAGCTGACCATGCGCAACCGCCAAATCGGCGTGATCGGCGCCTTTTTCATATTAATATTCTGCTTCTTCTCGCTTTCGAAGACATCCCCCGGCAGTCTTCGAACGCAAACCGGAAAAGGGGGCACTGCGCAAAAGTCTCCCGAGCCGCCCAAGACCAAAGAGATCATCACCTTTACGAGCAAGAAGTTCGCTACCACCAAGCCGGGGCCGGTTCCCGGCGGCCCGCACCCGATATGGCACCTCATCAACGACGCCGAGCGCGAGTTTGAGGCGGTCAAGGCTCGCCAGTCCAAGAACCTCCGCGCCGCCGTCGCCGAGTATCGCCGCCGCTATGGCCTGCCGCCGCCCCCGCACTTCGACAAGTGGTGGGCGTTCGCGAAGAGCAAGAACGTGCAGTTGGTGGACGAATTCGACACAATACACGAGCTGCTGACGCCGTTTTGGGGCCTGAAACCGTCGATAGTACGAGCGCGGGCGCGCGAGGCGCTGGGGACGACTGACAACCAACTCATGGGCTTGCAGGTGCGCAATGGCAATGTGTCGCACATCTTCGGGGGCTTCGAATGGGTGGGGCCGGCCATGGTTAACATGATGCAAAGCTTCGTCAAGCACCTGCCGGATATGGACCTGGCCTTCAACGCCAACGACGAGCCGCGGGTCGTGGTGCCGCACGACGACATGGTGCGGCTGGTGCACACTGCGAAAACGAAGGCCATGCCGGCCGCCAATGCCGCGACGTCGCTCCGCAACGGCTTCACCAAGAAGCCTGCCGGCCTCAACTACAACGGTCGCTTCGACGAGGTCAAATTAACCCGCTTCACCTTATTCGCCCACCAGCCCGTCTGGACACACTCGCGCATGTCCTGTCCCCCGGACTCCCCTTCCCGCAATCTCGAAGAGGACGAGCAGTTTGATGACATTGAGAAATACGCCGTCGGCGACCTTGGTTTCGTCTCCAACTGGACCGCCATGTCCGACGTCTGCTTATCCCCCTCGCTCGGCTCCACCTACGGCTTCTTTGAGCGACCTAACGCCTATGGCGTGGTGCACGACCTCTTCCCCATCTTCTCTCAGTCTAAAATCTCCTCCTACGCCGACATCATCTATCCATCTCCCTGGTACTGGGCGGATAAAGTCCCCTATACCGAGGATAGCGATCCGGCCTGGGACAAGAAACTCAACCGCCTCTACTGGCGCGGTTCCACCACGGGAGGCTTCTCCCGCAACGGTGGCTGGCGCCGCCAGCACCGCCAGCGCTTCGTCCAGAAGATCAACGCCCCCGACCAAGCCCAAATCCTCAGCCCGCCGAGCAGCGGCACCCTAGGCCGCCGCAGCCCCGACGACACCACCACTACCAAGCCGGTACAGCACCAAAAACAGCCGAAACCCGCCCCCCAAGACCAAAACCAAGACCAAGACCAAGACCAAGACCAAGAAAAACAACAACCGCCACCCGCAGAACAACAACACCAACCACAAGAACAACAATGGACAGCGCACGAAGTCCCGCGCGGCGAGTACAAGCAGCTCTTCGACATCTTCTTCTCGCACATCGGCCAATGCGACCCGACCGACTGCGACGCGCAGCGCGCCTTCTTCCCCGTGCAGGAGTACGCCAAGCGCGACGACGCCCTGCAGTACAAGCACGTGCTCGACATGGACGGCAACGCCTTCTCCGGCCGCTTCTACGCCTTCCTGCGCTCGCGCAGCCTGGTGTTCAAGTGGGCGATCTTTCGCGAGTGGCATTATGAGTGGTTAAGGCCGTGGCTGCATTATGTGCCGTTGAGTTTGCATGGGGAGGAGTGGTTGGAGGTGGTGCGGTTTTTTGCGTTGGATGGGGGGGCTGCTGCTAATGCGGCTGCGGCTGGTGGTGGTGCTGCTGCTCCTGGTGGGGAGGGGGTGGGGAAGAAGGGGGGGGAGAAGGGGAGCGGGAAGGGGAAGGGGAAGGAGAAGGGGGGTGAGAAAGAGAAGAGGGAGAGGAGTGCTGAGGTGTTGGGTGCGAAGGAGGCGGAACGGTTGGCGTTGCGGAGTCGGGAGTGGGCGAACAAGGC
Organism: Chaetomium tenue; assembly: GCF_020726465.1. NCBI lineage: Eukaryota > Fungi > Ascomycota > Sordariomycetes > Sordariales > Chaetomiaceae > Chaetomium > Chaetomium tenue. Next base: position 1,299,580 of record NW_027117333.1, on the reverse strand, counting down.
GTTGAGGAATGAAGATTTGGAGGTGTGGCTTTTTAGGTTGTTGTTGGAGTGAGTTTTTGGCCCTTTTCTTTTTCTCTTTCTCCCTCCTTACTTTCCCCATCCCCTCATTGGCCTGGGTTGATCAAGAGAGAGATATACTAACCTGCCCAACCAACAGATACGGCCGCGTCGTGGATGACGACAGAGAAAATATTGGATACGCCGGCTGAGCTGGGTGGGCCGAGCTTGAATATTTAAGACGGACGGGGCCGCCATTGGATGGTGTGCCCGCCCGTGTGATATATACTTTGTCTATAATCATAGACTGCTGACCTCTCCTCCTCGCGGGCAGGGGCAGCGGAGCGTGGGTTGGATCGGTCGGATCGGTTTGGAAAGGAAGAATGGGGCTGGCTGGCTGGCGTTCTTGTTTGCCTGCTCCGGTTGGATCGAGCGAAGCGTAGAAAGCGGGTATGGATACTAGGACCGTGGTTTTGGTGGCAGGTATTTATTGTATTCAGACTTGTATCACGGTTAGCGTAGTAGTAATGGTACTTTTGCCGTTCTCCCATGGTTGGTGTCTTAGTCTGGCTGCGGTTCACTCAGTACGAAGTCCTGGATTCCATTGCATGTCTAAAACCCATCCATTTTTGGCATAATTACCTGTCAAACTCCGCGCTCGAATGAGTGGCCTAAAAGTACTACCTTGTTTTCTGATTTTCAAAATTAGCCTCCCCCCCTCATCATTCCTCCTCCCCCTCTGCATCCTCCTCATCGGACTGCCGTCTCCCCCCGTTCGCCGCTGGAGGGCTGGCTGAGCCGCGATCACTCGCCTCCTCCCTTTCCCTCTCGGCGTACTCGCCCACATCCCCGTCCTCCTCCTCCTCCTCTTCGGGCAGATCACCAACGGGCTGCCTCTTGTAGCGCAGCAGCTCGGCCTTGAGGTCGTCGCCGGGCTCGTCGATGCGCACGTGCAGCTCGTCGAGGTGGGTCTCCTCCTCGTCGGTGATGCCGATAGTGCGGGCGATGTTCTTGGTGCGCTGGTTGCGGATGGTGGTGCGCTGCATGACGGGGTAGTAATAGACGGCCTTGTGGGCGCTGTCGTCGGTGCGGCCCTTGGTGGTGCTTTCGTCGTCGCGGAAGGCCAGGATGACTTCCTCGTCGTACTTGTTGTCGTGGTCCATCTCTTTTTCCTGCGCCGTCTCGTACGCGCGCACCCGCGGGAACCGGAAGCTGCCGCCGGCTTCGCTGCTGGTGTAGAGGGACCGGCTCTCGCGGTCGGGGTTGTCTACGTCGAACTTGGTGCGGAAGTGTTCACCGGTAAGGGTGTCGGCCGGGAGGAAGAGGTCGTAGTTCATCATCTGGGATGGTTTGGGCTGGGTCGGGTCGGCCTCCCAGGCGGCTCGGGCGTTTTCGTAGATCTGCTCCTCGGCGGCGGTGCGCTCGATGGGTTTGAAGATACCCGACAACAGGCGCGTGTCGTACGAGTCGGTCGAGTTGACTGGGTTGCTGCTGAACTTGACGGTCACGTACGCGCCCGAGTCGGGGAAGGCTTCGAGGTCGGGCAGAATGGGCAAGGCATCGACAACCTTGAGGTTCCGCTTTGAGGGGTGCCTGACGCGCGTCCGGTCGGCGAGGTTGGCGGCTGCGACTTGGAAGCTCTTCTCAACGCGCCGCTTAATCCAGGCGGGCGTGCCCTTGTCTGGCTCAGGCGAGGCCTTGCGCTTCAGGGGACGTTTTTGGGCGTTGCCGGACGATGCTTTAAGGAACACATTGTCGGCTCCCTTTGGCTTCGCCTGCACCGAGGAGATGTACTCGGTGCGCCTGAGGAAAGACACGGCTGTGTCGCCTATCTTGGGCTTTCCGAGCTGTGCGATACCACGGAGAAGGGGCTGGTCACGGGGATGAGGGGGCGGCGCTTGAGCGGGAGCTTGGATGGCTGTTTGGATGGGCGTGTCAGTGTTTGCTTAGGCTGGTGCGTGAAAGAAGGGCCGGAGGGGGAGGACTGACAGCTCTCGTCGCCATCAAAAACTCCCGGCATCCCAACAAGATCCAAGGGCATTCCGAGCTCGGCATCGGCTTCGATATTCAGGGGTTGCTCTCGCGCCAAACGAGAAGCGAAGCTGGGCGCTGTGTATTGGCCGCTCGCAAGCCCCGTGTTGGGGATGTCGAGCAGCTTCGGGGGGTTTGGTGGTGGAGGGAGCGCATTGGAGTATCGTATCCTGGCAATGTAGTCCTGGTGAATCATGCGTTCGCCGCCGCCTCTCGATTGTGAAGACGACATTTTGTGCGATGTTGGCGTTTTCGTGGTGTCGGAGAGTTCAGAGCTGGCGTAGTTACTTTGTAAAACGATGCGATTGAGTTGAAAGCGCGGCGCGATTCGGCTTGGCACTGGCGTGGGAGCGAGCATCCAAAACCTAGTCGGGTTAGGGTTTTCTGCGGCGATGTTCGTGTGCCGGCCGGGAGGTACCTACACAATAAGAAGGGGGTGAGTGGAATCCTATTGTACAATAAGCGGATGAATACCTCAATACCAAGTTTGAATATAGATGAAATAGAAGGGAAAAGGATGTGATATGTGGGGAACCATTAATGCAGCACCCTGGAACGGATTTTGCCTTTATTTAGGTACCTATCCCGTCTGCTTGCGAGCCCGGAAGGAGTGCTCAAAGGCGGCGTGAATACCTTTACGTGGGCGACAGAACCACTTCGCTTGATTGACATCGTCTCGTACAAGGATACTACGAAGATATTCCGCCCGCCATCCTGTCCCACCGGCCTGTATCATCATCGCCCCCGTGCCCGTCTCGCTCCCGCAATCCCTATGGCAAACCGCCCCCTTTCGAAAGGCAAAGATTACGCCGAGCCTGCCCGCCCCCCAAAACCCACACCGGTGCGGCGGCTGCGGGCTGATTAAAAATATGAGTACATACATAGAGTTTTCCAGGACCGTCGTGAGCTCCGAGCATGCGTCATAATACATTGAGAACTGTAAAGATACCCCCGCCGTTCTATCGCCAAAAGCCGGTCCCATGCGCCCAGTCTCCCGAAATAGCGCGCCGGATCGACGGGGTGTGCCCGCCTCTCCGGGCTGTCGAAAAAAAGGCTCAGGCGCTATTCTTAGTGTAGCGCGCCTTGCCGATGGTGAACGGCACGTAGCGGTACTTGATCATGTGTTGAATCTGCTTCCTCACTGTGGTTGGTACATGTCAGCATTTTGCAACACTCTCTCATCGGATATTTGTCGAGGGGCAACCCACTGGTCAAGATAAACAACATGAACCAGTACATGACCAGGACGGGCCAGAAGACGGGCACGTTGAAGACCTCAAACCAACTGCACGCAAAGGAAATGGCGACGGCGCGGGTGGCCGAGTGCCAGAACTTGAACTCGGGCAGGCGGCGGATGAAAGGCCGGAACTCCTCGTCCTGCTTTGTGGGAAGGGAGCCGATGGCGCCATCCTCCATGTCGTTGTCGAGCGCATCGTTGGACGGGTCGAATTTTGGTTGGAGGAAGGCGAGGAAGAGGTTCAGGAGGTAGATGCCGAGCGCATATGCGACTATTCAGAAGGTTAGCCTAAGGCTCTGCCATAGAAGACTACTATTCCCCGAGTTTGGATCACTAACCGATGTACCAGCCCTGTGCAAAGAACACGCGCACGAAGAAGAAGAACAGGGCGACGCCGGTGCCGATCCAGCGGTAGAGGACGAAAGGGGTAGACTGGTCGAGGAGTGCTTGGTATTGCTGCAGGCCGGTTAGCGACATGGCAAGACGGGTATCCGACAACACAATCCCTTTGTCGCAACGTACCCTCTGCAGCTTGTTAGTCTGCGCAGTGACAGTGCTGAAAGGCGTCTGCGACTCGTCTGGGACATCCATCGTGAAAAAGCTGGGTGCGCTGAAAGGTGGTCGTCGAAGGAATTCGAAGGGTTCCAATCGTATACTCGTACTATTGTCGAAAGTTGGTTGAAGAAGAAGAAAACGAGGCTAGAAATCGAAAGCGGAAAGTTGCCCGTGGCCCCGTTGCGCGTCCTTTGATACACGATTGACAGCGTAGCGGCGTCTGTTGGATAAGCCACCCTCTGAGAGATTAGGGGGAAATTTTTGGGTGTGGCACTACGACGATCCCGGACGTTTGGTTCGATTTGGTTCTTGGCGCCGAGCGGGCAATCTGTGGCGCAAGCTGTGGCCTGTTTCAAGTGCTTGGCGGACAGTGTGAGAGAGTGAGCTCTGACGTCGCTGTTCCAGGCCCGGAAGCAGCCATCTCAAGGTACGCTGAAGAGCAATTAATGTTCCCATTCAGAGCTTGCCACATCCCTAACGAGTTTAGAATATTTATGACCACTCCAAACAAAAAATGGATTTCTAGAATATTTACTTTCCCGCTAATCTAATACTTATTCAGTGTAGGAACTGTAAACACGCTCCAGCCGGTGACATGTGCTTAAACCGAGGATAGCCTGCAGGCTAAGATAAAGTGGATGTTAGCGACAATCAACTGTACCGTTAGACCGAGCATCCTCCCAGCTTCAACCTTTTGGTCTAGGACACTCTCATCCCCAATCTCAGCAGGATCATACTGTAGCACATTCTATTATCACACAGCCACCAAGATGAACGCAGCAGCAGTCCGTGCCAATGCCCTCCGCGGCCTGCGGCCCATGGCCTCCCGCTTCCAGCCGAACACTCTCCCCCAGATCACCCGCTCCTTCTCGGCTTCTGCACGCCGCAGCTACGAGTTCATTGAGGTATCAGAGCCCCGGCCAGGCGTCGGACAAAGTAAGCACACACACACACATCACTCCCAACTCACACTTTCTTCATCCCAATCCCCGACCGATACAAGACAAGACCCCTCACTAACCCCCCCTCCCCCTTTCCTCGCAGTCACCCTCAACCGCCCCAAAGCCCTCAACGCCCTCTCCTCCCCACTAATCAGCGAACTCAACACCGCACTGCGCACCTTCCAAGCCTCGCCCACCATCGCCGCGGTCGTGCTCACGGGCTCGGAGCGGGCCTTCGCCGCAGGCGCCGACATCAAAGAGATGGCCCCCCTGACCTTCAGCGGCGCCTACACAAACTCCTTCATCGAGTCGTGGTCGGAGCTCACAACCACCCTCAAGAAGCCGCTGGTGGCCGCCGTGTCGGGCCACGCGCTCGGCGGCGGCTGCGAGCTCGCGCTGATGGCCGACGTGCTGTACTGCACGGCGACGGCCAACTTCGGGCAGCCCGAGATCAAGCTGGGCACGATCCCCGGCGCGGGCGGCAGCCAGCGGCTGACCCGTGCGGTGGGCAAGAGTAAGGCGATGGAGCTGATTTTGACGGGCAAGTCGTTTAGTGGCGAGGAGGCGGAGCGGTGGGGGGTGGCGGCCCGCGTGTTTCCGAGCTATGAGGCGCTGATGGAGGGGGCGCTCGCGACGGCGGAGACTATCGCCGGGTACTCCAAGGTGGCGGTGCAGGCGGCGAAGGAGGTGGTGAATAAGAGCCAGGACTTGCCGCTGCGGGATGGGGTGGAGTATGAGAGGCGGTTGTTCCATGCGCTGTTTGGGAGCCAGGACCAGAAGATTGGGATGAAGGCGTTTGCGGAGAAGAAGAAGGCCGAGTGGAGCCATGAGTAGAGAGATGCACTAGGTAGCTTGTGGGATGGGATGTAAACAACCAATCTTTGATATGCTATCCAAAACAGGGGGTATAGGTAGTCACTCTCATCCATCAAAACCTCCCAAGCACCCGCACATACGGCGCCGGAAACAGCCCCCCAGCACCCATATAAAACCCATGAAACCACTCCCCATTCACATCCTCCAGCTCCAGCACCTCAGCCCCCTTAGGGAACATCAACTCATCCTCCCCCCCAACCGCCGGCGTCCACCCCCACCCAGCCACCGCCTTAGGCCCGATCCCCCCATCAGGCGGAAACGTCCTCACAAACCGCGCCTCCGTCCCCCCCAAGGCAGCCGTATCAACCCTCACATCCTCCGCAAAAAGCCTCTCCACCCTCCTCCCCGCCCCACCACCACCACCACCCCCAGAAGACGCACCACCGCCCTCCACAACCCACGACACCACCTGCACCCCGGGCTCCACCCCACCCACCGCAACCTCAAACCGCAGCCTCCGCCCCCCAACCAAATCCCGCTCCACCCGCCGCCGCATATGCTGCCCCGCCCCGTTCCCATTCCCAGAGCCGGCGGCGGTTGCGGACACATACCCCACCACCACCATGCGGTGGCCGCGCAGACAGCGCCGCCAGCCCGCGGGGCCGTTCTCGGGCGCGATGCTCCCGTCGGTGAGGAGGGCGGTGTAGCAGGGGGTGCAGATGTCCGAGCCGCCGTCACTTGTAGCTGAGTTTGGGGAGGGATCCTCGTGGGGTTGGTTTGGGTGGTGGGGAGGGGAAGGGGAAGGGGGAGGGCAGGTGTAGCAATGGAAGCGGGAGTCGGTTTGGGGGATGGGGATGCGGCAGGATGAGCAGGGTGGTGTGGAGAGGAGGGGGTGGAAGGTACCTGTGGCGGTTTTGGTTGTTGTTGTTGTTGATGATGATGATGGTGGGGGTGTGTTGTTGGTGGTGCCGGCTGGGGTGGTTGCGGTGGTGACGGGTGGGGAGGTCAAGGGGGAGGAGAAAAGAGGGGGTGGGGGGTTATAGGCCAACGCGAGCAGCGGGTGGGAGCATGACTTCCCTTGCTCGACGCAGCCGTTGCAGAACCCCCACTCGCCGTCGTTGCAGACGTCGCAGCGCCAGTAGCAGTCGTTTGTGAAGGCTGAGCAGCGGCTGCAGAAGGTGCCGCTCTGGAGGCGGTCGAGGGGGTTCTCCGTGGTGAGGACGCGCCGGCCTTCGGCACCGCCCGGTACTTGCTTCGGGGGTAGGTAGCGGTTGGCTGTGAGCGTATGCGGAGGGGGCGCGGGCGGGCCGCTGAGGTTCTGCTTCTCCCAGCGTGCCCAGGCGGCCGACCCGAAGCCGAACCAGTGCAGGCAACCCTTGCGCCTGCGCCAGCAGTCGAGGCAGATGTTCCACTCGCCGTTGTGGCAGCGGTAGCAGTTGAAGTGAAGTTCGTATTCGATGTGCTCTTTGTGGCAGACGCTGCAGTTAATGACCGGTTCCTTATACCGCGGTAGTTGTGGTCGCGGGGGGGAAGGAGGCGGAGGAGAGACCAAGGTTGGGCTAATAGGCCCCGAGGCACTGCCCAGTGTTGGTGATTCCGGCCGGACGTCAACGGTTGGTGGACGGCTGGACCGTTGCCTGCTGCTGGCTGAGCTGGATCGAGTTTCTGTTTGGGCAATGGCTCCTAGACCCCCAGCTGCTCGGGCGCTAAATGGAAGCTCTCGGTTCCTCGGGGAATCCATCCGTGACACCGGTGCTGTGGCCGACGTAGGTGAGCTTGAGCTCCTCGCCTCGATGCCCATGCTCGGCCGCCTGACATGTGAGTCGGCGGTCCCGGCCCTGGAGGTGAGGTCTGTCTGCGCGCGAGACCCGACCCTGATATCACCCACAGCCTGGGTAGGCACAACAGGCAGGGTGGCGCTTCGGTTTCCACTGCTGGAGGCCCGCCGTCTCCTTGCCGGTTCCTGTACCCCGAGCAGCGCCGAACTCGAAGGGGGATACCGCCCGCGCTCCTCGTTGCTACCCACGCTCGGTGCCCTCGAACGAGGAGCGTGCCTGCTCGTCGGCCGTGAAGTCTCGTCGGTCCGCGACCTAGGCCTCGCCGAGACCTCCGACCGATGCGAGTGCGCGCTGGCGTTGCTCCTTCTCCCATCCCTCCTCTCGCGATGCCGTCTCCTATACGCCTCGGTAATCTTCCGACTCAGCTCATCGTTGTTCTCCAGATCAAGATTATCCAAATCCAAGCCATCCAACAACCCCTCCTCCTGAATCTGCCTCGCAAACGCCTCCACCTCCCTCTCAATATCCCTAACATCCATCCCATCCGTACTAATCAAACTCCTCAACGACGACTGATGCTCCACCTGCCGCGCCCTCACCTCCGCCGCCGCCGCACCACCCACCCCATGATCATGCACCTCCCTCCCCCTCTGACGCGATTCACTCCTCCGCCTCCCGCCCCCCCTCCCCCCACCGCCAGAAGAAGCAGAAACCCTCTCCGTCGCCTCCCTCAAACTCACCGCCCTCACCTCCTCCACCAGCCTCCTCTCCTCCTCATCCGCCCTCCTCTCCTCCTCCGTCCGTTCCTCCACCCGCCTCACCCTCGGCATGACCCTCTCCCCCTTCCTATACCTCGCATCCATCTCCCTCTTCTCCTCCGCACTCTTCCCCCTCCCCGGATTCAGCGCCACAAACATGTCCAGCAGACTAAACACGCGGGCGTCGTGCTTGGTGTCCCGCACCCCGTCGCGGCAGCTGGGGCACGTGAAGATGGGGACGGAAGGCGGGGGTGGTGGGCCGGGAGCGGTCTCGATGCGCTCGGCTTGGAAGTGGAACCATTCTTTGAGGCAGGCGCCGCAGAAGGTGTGCAGGCAGTCGAGGAGGGTGAGCGGTTGGTGGAGGAGGTCGGTGCATATCTTTTTGTTTAGGGGGGAGGGGGTTAGTTGTGAGTTGGCGTTTGGAGGCGGGGGTTGGGGGGGGTGGGGAGGTGGATGGATGGAAGGGTGGTGGGTGGGCTTACGGAGCAGGTTAATTGTGCCTCAAGGTTGGGGGCCAGTACGGGCGGTGTTGCTCGTTGGGGGGAGTCGGCCATGTTTGTTGTAGTGGTTGGAGATGGTGGTGGTGGTGGTAGGTGGTAGGTGGTGGTGTATGGTCGGGACCGGACCCGACTGTCTGGTAACCCAACGCTCAAGATCAGGACCAAATCCGGGGTCAGGTAGCGGGGTTGTTGGGATGAATTTCTGTCAGGCTTCTTCAAGTGGCACCTTCGTTCGTGCCTGGTTCGTTCGAACGGTTCCGGGACGGGCCGTTGCAGATCTCGTAGGGAACAAAAGAAAGAAAAGAAGAACAGAAGGAAATTGGGTGTAAATGGGAAGGAAGTCTTGTCGGACTACCTACCACCCATCCACATATGCATGCGACAGTTGAGCGTAGTAAGCTCGAAAGACGGCACCGAGAAACCGGGGCTAACCATCTCGTGTTTCGGTTGAGCCGAGCTGCAGTGGAGTGGGGGCATATAGGCCCCAAAAGCTGTTCGATAGGTCCGGTCTCCAGCCGGTCCATCCACCACCTGCGCGGCATCCGAGTAGATCAACTCATGGATACTGGTCCCTCCTTGAGCAAGTCTGACTTCGTTTGTCATATGACTCTTAATGACTATATACCATGCATCCTGTAAACCGCTACGGTACCTATGTATGCTCTCTGAATGTGTTACCCATAAACCGCCAAAGGAAACTCGAAAACTCCCTGTAGTGTATGTTGCGCAAAGCCAAGCTCGCATCTTGCTGATCTGAAACTCCAAACGCGCCGCATACCTAACCTAATCAAGGATAATCATAAACAAATCCGTTGCAAATGCTCTTCTTACATCTCTTCGTTGCGCTCGGGGCTGTCGGGGCTGCCACCCTCCCATTCTTTGCACATACCGTACCACGCCCGATGGACGCACCGGCTCTGGGGCGGATCCACGTCTGTGGGTGCCGGCGGGGGTGCTGTCGTAGGGCTGGGCATGCTTGGGGGTGGGGTAATAGTGCTCTCAGGTTCCTGTGTCGACGTGGCGCCAGGTGCTGCAGAAGTCTCGTCGTTGCAGCCCCAGAACCGGCCTGGCGTCATGCAAGTGGTAGTTGCAGTCGTCGTCGTTGTCGTCGTGGTAGTGGTCTCGTCGGTGGTGGTCTTGTCTTTGCATCCAAACCAGCCCCTAGTAAAAAGTTAGCAGAATTCATGCGAGCCTGATATGCTTACTTACGGAGTAAGGCATGTAGTTGTGGTCGTTGTCGTTGTCGTTGTCGTTGTTGTGACTTCAGATGTCTCGGTCCCAGTCGCAGTGGTCGACTCGTCCAAGCAACCCCACCAACCCCTGAATGGCATCAGTAAACATCCACAAATCAACAAGGGGATAAAACCTACGGTGTTTTGCAAGTCTCGGTGCGGGTGCGGGACATGGATGTCGTTGTCGGAGCGCTCGAGGTCGTCGTGGTCTCGGTCCCGTTGCTTTCGTACATCTTCCAGTTGCCACAGTCCCTGCACTCGGGTGTGAACTTGCACTCTGGAACTGTATCGTACTTCAGAATGACGTCGCGAATCACCGCTACGATCTTGTGCGTCCCGATACCGACGCGCCATCCCTTGTCACCCACAGTGTCATAAACGCACTCGTGGCCCGTATGGCAGGCCGACTCCATGGCGTAACCGGCGAACGAGCACGACGCTGTCGCTCCGTTGCAGGACCCCATGTAGATGGGGTCGGCTGTGTGTCCAAAGTGAAAGGCGCCCGTGTAGTCCCTACTCTGGGGCGCATTCGGGTCGGCACCTGGAGGCACGGGTAGCCCCAACCGCCCTGCGGGAAGGGCATCGGGCACGGCTTGGAAGGTCACCACCGGCACGCCATACGTGAGGCCGAGAAACGAGCTGACAGCTCCGCCCAGCGAATGGCCGGCGATCCAGACACGCGAGTCGGGATAGACCTCGGTAACATTGGCGTATAGTTCGCGCGCCGCCTGGTAATAGCGGCTTTCCTCACGGAGGGCCTGTGTGACGCACGTGTTGTTACACGTATATGTGCCGGTCGCGCAGTCGCAGACTTGATGCCAGGTCCACGGCCCCTGTTGGGCGCAGCAGCAACTGAAGAAGAGGTTATCGTTGACCTTGTCGTTGGTCGTAGTGCCATCTCCGTCGAAGACAGCAGGCGAGGTCCCCTTCAGCCCGATCACAATCGTCGAATTGTTCTCGTCGGCAAACACGTGGCCGCGTAGCCCATCGCCCTCCCAGCCAAAGTCGAGACTCCGGTTGAACGGAGCGCCGACGTCTTGCCAATCGGCTTTGCCCGGCCCTTCCACGTAGGCGTTGGCCGCCATCAGGGCCATGGTCAGGACGGTGCCCTTGTCGGTGACGTCGGGCCCGGCAACATCATCGACCGTCCATGCCGATGGCGAGAGCACCGAAACGAACCCTTGCTGCCGTGACTGGGCCACCATGGGGTCTACGACACTGGGCCTCCGATCCACCAGCCGCTGTATCCGGAGCGCATTGCTTCGAGCTCGTAGAGGCCCGATGCGCTCGGCCTCGTAACCATCCTCGGCCGCCAGCCACACGTCTGCATTCGACGGGGTAACGTCGTGTTTTCGATGGAGGCTTGGGTGTTTGTGGGTGCCGTGATGGTAAACGTGTCGGAGGGTCTAAGATGGAGCACGGGTAGTCAGCCATTGGTATCGATTACATGCCGTAGCACTGATAACACTGATAGCACTGAGCAACTTACGAATATGTGTTCAGCGGGCGCCGGGGGCTCTGGTATTAATGGGGCGATCGGAGCGACTTCTATCGGGAGAACGAGCTGTGCATCTGGTTTCGTATTTCCTGCCGCAGCGATGGGGGTTGCTGACAGGGCGAGGAAGGACAGCAGCAGCCGGGCCGTGACTCGGCCAGTCGAACTGCACGTCGAGCCGGCCTCCCTCCTCTTCGGAAACATGCCAGGCGTTGTATCGATGCGCGTCGACGTTAGGAGCGAAGGGCGTATGCTATGTAGAATGGGGAAAAAAAAAGTAGTGTTGTCGTTCGTTACTCCATCAAGCCGAAATTCCCGTGTAGTGGTTTGGTTTGGTTGGAAAAACGGAAGATGCGCGTGCCTCGTGGACGGCACTCAGATGACGACGGCATCGCTCCGGGGTTGGCTGGCAACCCGATCGGATGCAGCGCCACCGCCAATCAAGGCCGCTGCCTCGCCCGTTGAGTAAAGAACAGGGGCCCGTATCGGTGATAAGGCGGTCACGCGGATTGTGCAGCGGCCCGGCAAGCGGAACCTACAGAGCTACCCGCGACAGGGAGGATCCCTAACAGGCACATGATTCACTGCCCCAGATTCGGGCGAGGGGTCTGACGTGCAAGCTTCTATCGCTTCCATTGGGCGGCTGCCCGTTGAGAAACTGTTGAGAATCCACTGCAGGTGCCTGGAACTGGTGACGCTCACAGATGCAAGATGGCCGCAGAGTCCGAGACTTCCCCAATTGAGATTGTTTCTCCGGATTTCCTCTGGCCTTTCTTGGGGGTCTTTCAAGGCCCTCATGGTTCAAACATCCAGGCCCGCTCTTCGAATCGGCTGGGGCCTCTGACAGAGCCCTGTAGCCCATCCGAGCGGGCACCTTGAAGACCACGCCAAGACCACTTAGGTACACTGTGACCAGCAACTGACATTCTCGTTCATAGAGTTGAGTGAGTGATGCTGCGTTCCTCATTGGTGTATTTGGCCTTTTAAAATAGGTATTGGAATGTCTCGAGTTTCCCTATCATCCGTATAAACCTATGGCTCGGTTTCAAGGCCCGCTGCTGCGTTATCAGTCCCTTCGGTCGAGTCATCCCGTTAGGCCCGGGGTTGCCTGTACCGGGCTCGGCTTGCGTCGCAAACGCGCCCCTTAACCCAGCGCCGCGTCCCCTCTGCGTCCCCACATTCAATGCTCCCACTGTCTCGCGTGGGGAGAGCTCCATATTTCGCAGTTCGATAAACGGCTAGGAGAGTTCAAGATACACACACATGTCCCGTCCCACCATCTTTATTTTTGTGCTCTGAATATCCGTGCAGCAAATCTCGATTGTGCACATCTTGTTTTTGCAACGACGAATCAAGAAAACGGCCCCGCGGTCTCGATATCGGCCACCTGCTGATCACCCGCCCGGGTCCGCTTGTTTCAACATCCCATCTTGGTGCATCTTGGTGCATTCTAGGGTGGTCCGCTGCTTCATGCGACTGAGGTCCAGCTCTGGTAAGGCCAAGCCCACCCTGCGACTCCGGGGTGACCTTCATTATGATATGAGAAGGGTGCCCAAGAAGATCGGGCGGCCCTTCTCATCTCGTATCTTCCAAAGCTGCGATTCAGGGACCTTATCCAGACACTAACGCAATGCTATCCAGTCTGATCTTCAGCGGCAGCCCTATGGCTTCCAACTCCGACCCGGCGCAGAGCCCAAATTCCCAAAGACCGGTACGCTCCTTTCGGGTAGAGCGCACTACTTCTCCTGAGCCAACGACACGGATCAAGAGAGCCAGCACTTTTGAGAATGGACCCCCACCCGCCAGGCTGTCCCTCCGAACGGCCTCTGGGACACAGGTGACACAGGGGGGCGGGGATGAGGCGCCGGACACCTTCGTCAGTAGAATCAGCGAGGAGGCGATCGAGCCACCAAGGGCTTCTGTCGACCTTGACGATCTTCCCATTGAACTCATCAGTTTGACGGACCGCTTCATCGATTCTTTGTCGGCCAAGGTGCATCCTACCCCACCCAACATTGACAACCTCGCCTATATGTTTCAAGAATTCTATGGGACAGCCTCGTCACATATCCAGACTCACATCGATGCTTTGGCCAGCCGGCAGAGGCGCGAAGATGCCCCCCCTCTCTCGACTCGAGCATCAGCAGCCAGCCTGTTGCGAGCAAAGGCCACCTCACTTGGCACGAAGGACAAGACTCCCCTTAGGCGGGATTCGGACCAGCAATTATTGACCGCCGAGGAATACGCAAACCGAAAGAAGGCGAGGCGGGCGCTGGAGCAGAAGAAGTCGCTCCTAGAGGAAGCTGTGGAAAGGAGGTTATGTGAAGGCATTTACAGCAAGATCTACCGCCACCGCAGCACCCAGGACGAGGCGCAGGACGCTAAGCTCCGGTCGAAAACAGCCGCCCTCTCTGTGGTTGGCATTGGCCCGGTGGATCTCGGGGTCGAACTCGGCACGGCAGACAACGACCTGGAGGCGGCCGCCAAGAAGCAAGAGGAGGTCAGGGAATGGCTGGAACAGGCGAGGAACCATCTGGCGTTGATGAGCCAGTCAAGGTATCCCCTAGGGAAGCTGAACCACCTCAAATCGGCCCATAAGAGTATCATCGACACGCTATCTCACTTCCACCCCTCCTCGTCAGCGGACGAGCTGATGCCCATGTTAATCTACACCCTCATCACTCTAACCCCTGAAAACCTCAGCGTCATCAGCGACGTCAACTTCATTCAGCGCTTCCGTTGGGAGCCAAAACTCACAGGCGAGGCAGCCTACTGTCTCACAACCCTCGAAGCTGCCGTCTCCTTTCTCGAGACAGTAGATCTCTCTACCCTCCGGGCCGACGAAACCCCAACCGGCCCGCTCAAAAACCCCGGCTCATCACCCCTACCAAAGGGAGACACCTTCCCGCCAGCCTTCTCGCCCACCTCGCCCGCCCCACCAGCCCACGGCCCCAACCCTTCCTCCGAATCCGCCTCAGCCAGCCTCAGCGCTGCCCTAAAACAGCAATCCCAAGCCCCATCCCCATCTCAAAGCCCGGCCGGGTTTCGCGCGACAGTCAACGCCCAGCTCCGCGCCCGCCGCCTAAGCGATCTCGTCCGCAACACGCCCACCCCCGCACAGGCCCTCAACGCGGCCTCGGACGCAGTCCTCACCACCGCCGATCAGAGCCTCAAGACCATCGGCAGCTCCCTCGACAACAGCTACAAGTTCCTCCTCGGCAAGCTCCGCGAGCGGGCGCCCGACGCCGTCCTCACCAAAGCCGACGGCGGCGAAGTCATCGTCCCCAAAACCCTCGACGACGCGCGCAAGCTCATCGGCACACCGCCCCTCCCCAACCCCGACGACGACCTCGCCCCCACCCCCGAACTCTCCCTCCGCAACCCCAGCCCAGAACAAGAACCCGAGCGGCCCCCACTCCTGAGCTTCATCTCCGGCACGGGGCGCAAGGCCTCGCGCGATCACAGCGCCGACTCCTCCCGCAGCGCCGGCTCGTCCTCCCGGCGCGGCCTCGGCGTCGAGGACCACCACCCCCACCACCACCAGCAACAGCGCCGCGCGGAACCCGGCGCGCCCTCGTCCACCACCCAGGTCACTGCCACGGGCAGCAGCCCCGTCGTCACCAGCCCGCCCATCATCGACTCGATGCGCAACCTGAGCAACTCGTTCAACCCCATGGCGAGGCTGTCCGCGGGCATTGGCGGGCTGAGGGGGTTTGGGCGCTCGTCCGCGGCGACAACGGGGCCGGCGGGAGCGGGGAGGGCGCCGACGCCGCCGGCGAAGGATGCCGGTGGGGGTAGGGTGGGTGCGGGTGCGGTGGTGGGGGCGGAGGGGGGGGATTTGGCTACGGTATGTTTTTCTTTTTTTCTTTTGTTTTTTTTTTCCCTCGATGTCTCACCTTCTTCTATCTGTCTTTGTCCCTCTTACACAATCCAACGCGGGTTGTTGATGGCCGTTGGCATGTGGAATAAATACTAACAAACCTACCTTCCCCAGGCCTTCCCGGACCTTGCCGCTGTGCTCCCGCCGAGGGAACCCCCCAAGATCAACCCGCCTCATAAACGCTTTATGGAACTGCAGAATGCGGCAGACCTCAAGCTCGGCGAGGTGTTTGATTTGTTGAAAGACTACAAGCGTCTGGCTGGGGCGTTGAAGGAGATGGGTGCTTTTAAGGAGTAACGAACGGGGCGTGTCCTCTCTTTTTATATGATCAAATTTCTGCCATGATGGTTAGTCGGGGTTTGTCTTGCCATTTTCATGTTGGAGGTGCGGAAGGGATAGACGGGTAGGAGCATGTACTGGCTGGCTGGATCATGGGCGAAGCGATCTATGTGCTAGATGGATTGGGTGGGTTGGATAGACCAGCGAAAATCATTCATTGTTTTAACTGCCAAACAAACTTTTCCTTTTCTTCCCCATCAAGTGAACTGTTGCCTGTGATTCTTTTTCTCTTGTTTTTCTACAACTTAATTAGGTAACTAACTGATATTGATAGGGTTCGGTTTATATGTAGGAAAAGTTATTAGGGTTGGGGTTATATATGGATGAAGCTACCTGGTATAGTCCCATCTGTTAGAATCGTCCCAAACGGCCGCCTCGTTTTCATAGGCTGAGCACATGCCCATAGATATACCGATTCTGCGCGGCCAGTTATACGAGGACCACAGCAAAACCGGCCGGTAGTGGCTTAATTGGCACTGGCTGTGGTCCTCTGGCTCCGGGGCGACTTGTTCCTGCACCCAACTGCCCGGGCGGGAGGTTGTGGGTTCGAGTCGGTCCTGGGGCGCTACTCAATGTGAACCCGACGGGGTTTCACTAAATGCAAACCCGACGGGGTTTCGTAGCCGGCAGAGTCTCGACGGGGACGGGGGCCGGTGAGCTTTTACCATTGTGGTTTGATGGCTGTGATCGTTTTTGTTGCTGTTTTGTTAACTCCACAAGAGGAACAAGTTCTTGTGTAGGAAACCAAAAAAAGACAATGAACTACTGAGTTGAAACCGACTGGATTGTAATCTGATATATTTTTTACCTCTTGCTACTCAAGTATAGCACGATGGCCATCGGTATTAGCAAGGTTGAGTTGGTCAAGTCTGATCTGTATCCCCAAAAACCATGCCCGCTATGCTTAACACGACTATTAAAGAAAGAATATGACGAAAAGAGATGTGAAGCGAAGCTACTTCCGCTCCCAGAGCGACATATCACCAAACCAACGCACGGCTTCCATCAATCAGTGCCCGTTCATCGACCTGCTAGACGGGCTCGTCCTCCCAGTCTCGGCGTCCCCGATCATCTTGTCCATAAACGCGATGTAATCGAACTGCGGCTGCCCCCGGTCGGACTGCATGTCGGGCCCGCTATGGCCCGGCATGATCTCGACCAGCTTCTCGATCACCTCGTCCGGCACCAGCGAGTGGCGCAGGTCCATCTCGGTGACGTAGGGCTTCCCGTCGGCGACCTCCCTGAAGCTTTGGAATACCTGCTCGGCCGTGTTCTGGTCCTCAGTCACGTCGACCATGAAACGGATGAACTGCTCGAAGGTGACGCGGTCGAGCCCGCCCGACGTGTCGAGGAAATAGTCGTGCATCTCGTCCTCGGAGAATATCAGTCCCAGCGAGGCGAGCGCGGCGCTGAATTCGAGTTCCGAGAGGCAGTTTGTGTCGTCGCGGTCGAAGTGGCGGAAGACGGACTCGAACTCTTCAAGCTGGATCGGGGTCAGGTTGGTCATGTTGCGGGCGACCATCTGGTTCTCGAGAAAGGCGAGCTTCTTAGAAACGGAGGATTTGACGAGGGAGAGCTCGTAGCAGAGCTCGTCGTAAGTGTAGGTGGTGAAGTCGTTCTCTTCGATGTTGGCTTCTTGGCACTTAGCATCGACCGCCGCGATGGTCTTGAGGAAGGCGTCGAGTGGAGGGAGGTTTTCCGAGAGCTTCCGCACGTGGTGTAGTTGGTCTTCTACGTCGCCTTCTAAGCCAGAGATGGCGAGTTGGATGGTGTTAAGTGCCAAGGCAAAGTCGTTGGCCTTGTCGGCGAAAGACTTCCTTAGGGCGTTTTTGATGCTGGGCCATATTAGTGAGTTTTCCGCGACAAAGGGCTTGGAGATACATACTCTCTGATGGTCTCGTTAATCAGCTGCCCCCGGGCCATCTCCGCCTTGGTCAGGTTCGCCCATTCCTGATCCAACATCTCCAACCTCAGCTCTGCCGGTGGATCATATGGCCGCAGTCGGTATGTGCCTAGCTTAGTCTTGATGTTGCCCAACAAGGTCGCTAGCTCGCTCTTCTCTGCTACCCACTCCCGCTTCAACCCCCTCTTGTAGGCCGCAAAATCAGCAGCTTGCGCTTTGGCGTCGGTATAAGTTCCTTCGAACTTCGCCAGCTGCCAACTCTCCATCTGCTCGCGTATGACCTGCAGTAACGCCCTCATCCGCCGCTCGTAGGCGCTCTGCATGTCCCAAGCGCCACGCATATTGTTCACAAACTTCTCGACGCGGCGGCCGGCGTTCTCAACCTTCTCCATCTGAGAGAAGGCGTGGAACCAGTATGCGATGTAGGTCATCAGACTGCGCTCATCGGGCTTCGCCACATCACACACGTCCTCCACGTCGAGCAGCTTGGGGATACCGATCTCCTTATGCGCAATATCGAACGCCATCTGCATGTTTCCTCTGTGGTCTGACTTATCGAGTGCATCGTAGTCGATAAGGTCCGGTCGGTGAATGTCGAGTAACGCGCAGAATGCGAGCCCGTCGTTCCAACTAGCGCTGAAGTCGCGCACATCCACCTCGTCGTAGCAGGCGGTCTTGCGCTGACACCATAGCAGCAAGCCTTCCTTTGCCGTCATGCCCTCCTCATTGATGTCGTTGATGGTAAAGCGTAGAATAAGAGTCCATATCAAACCCAGGATAATTTTGCGGTTTCCGTCTACCACGTCCTCGGCACCGATATTCGTCATTTGGATCCCGCGTGACTTGATAAAGTCAAGGGCTCTATTTGCATTCTCGAAGCGCTGCACGCGCAGCTTGGGTTTGGCGGCATATCGGCCGAGCGACTCGCTAGAGAGACATTCGAGGAGATGGATGAGCATAACCTAGGCAGGGGAAATAAACGAGCATCAGCAAAAACAGCTCCTCGTCATCAGCCAGTAGCTGGGGAAAACATACTCCATCAGACAAGTCCTGCACCAAGTCCTTGACCTCGAGGCCACGAGCTTCCACCTTAGTGTTCAACCATTTCGTAAATGTTTTTTGCTGGACCGTGATCCAGCGTTGCTGCTCGGCGAAGGCCATTTTGTTGACAAGCGCCGACTGAGCGGGGATTTCTATCCAGATTTGTACTTTAGTTTCGGAGGGAGCCTGGCAAAGCTGCTGTCTCCATCTGCTTTTGTAAGAGTTTTTGAGGCGATAGTTTCGGAGGGTTGCTGTTGTTGCTATTGTCACGTCTTGTGACCTCCGAGATCTCGGTGATCTCTCCCTCTTCGCTTGCATCTTGGAGGCGACCCTGGTTGGCGGCTGGACCCAGCCCCGCCAATAATGCACTGTGTCAATAGCCACGTCGGCACCTGCAGCCGAGAGGGACCGATCAATACCCAGGGGAGCCAGGTTTTAGTTTAATTGGACGGCAGCTCGTTGGGCTTGTTTTCCTGGACTCGATAATCTTCGAATAAGACAGGAGCTGCAAGGCGACAACAAAGGTGATTGATTGATTGATTGGGTTTCCGAAAATGTCAGGAACATGACTAATTTGTGGGCAAGTGATGCCCAAACCCAAGGGATCTTTATTTTATAGCTGCCACCACAACCAGTTTCGCCTACTCTTTTCGTCTCGAGTTTCAGCAGCTCCAGCCTGTAGATCAACCAGGCTTCACGGGCGACACATTCTCATGCCGTCTTCCTTCGGCTGTGGATTTCCCCAGCCATTCCAGTCTTGCATTCCTCGCCGATGGTTTGACCAATTAGCCTATACACCCGCTGGTGTCTACTTCCCTGTGTATACCTCCCTAATTTCTTACCGTTTCCGCAATGGAATTCGACAGAGATCTCGGGTCAGTCTTGGAAATTTGAACTGCCAGGTGAAAATGTCAGGTGGTTCTGTGACACTTCTGCTCGCCGTGTACTTTAGACCACAAGCCACCACCCTACCCTATTCATTGATAATGGGGTCCGTGATTCCCATTCACCCCGTGGCAATATTACTCGTGGTTGTCCACTCGGTGATGGTGGTTAGCAAACCAAAAGCAACACATTTTGTAAACCAGGCTCTGATCTGCCTTAATTGTAATTTCCTCTGCCTCCATCGATAGCCTATGTGGTCAACGTCATGATGCCTTCCTTTGTCAGACAGTTCCCCTATGGGTTAATGACCTTACAAACGTCCTTTTCTCAAGATTTGTTGGGTGACACTACCTGCACCTACTCTTGTAACCCCAAACCACCAAACATTTCCCCAAAGTTGCAGAACAGAAACAAGGCAAAACCAAGTGCAGCTCAGCATAATAGTTAGATGTGCAGGGAGGTTCTACCTCGAGGGATACTTGGTGGTTAACCAAGCATCCTGCATTCGAGTGCAAACAGGGACTGCGCTAGCCAGGCGTGCCAGGTCCACACCAGGGCGCGGGCGGCTGGTGCAAGCTTCCGGACCGCCAAACTGGCCGGAGGCATTGGCCAATAAGAAAGCACCATCTCTCCAAGTTTGGATCTCCCATATCGGGCGGTGAAAATCATGCCCCGCTGGTTCCGCATACCCCGCGATTCTGCCGGCCTGCCCACCTCCCAGGCTCCACACCTCTCAATGAGCAACGACTTTTTTCCTGCAACCTCTGGTTCACACCACTCAAGGCTTCCGAAACTCCTGCAGCTTGTCGCCTCACAACCCCGTCTGGCATTGCTCGAACTTGAGATATCAAAGGTAATGTGGCTCGGCTTTTCCTATTACCTTATACTCTTTTCCAGCCAATCAAACTGTCTTTGCAGCGCGATTATTTGCTTCCAGGTTGTTTCTTTTCTTATTTCATCTCAAGCTGCAACTTCGAAGTTTCCCTTTCCCTGCCACTGACCCCAAACAAACTCCCGATTTACCTCCCGATTTACCTCCCGCACGTTTTTTACTTTCTCTCACCATTGAAATTCCCACTTCCTTTTCTACATTCCACCCACTCTTCCTCTTCTTCCTCCCCTCTCACCTTTTCAATTCTGACCACCGACTTGTTCCTCCAGACTACCACCGACAAAACAATCGCCATCACAGTCGGTTGATACTGGACAACATTATCATCGCTTAAAAGTGATCTACGGGCTTCTTTGAGACATCCTCCCGCTCAAGACAACATGTCTCAACGCCCGAGCACACACGTGCCCGCCGTGCGTGCTGAGACCGAGAAGAGTCTCGGTATCACTCAGCGCTCGGCCGCAATCAACTTTGCCTGGACTGGCGATATCCGCAAGCGGTAAGTTTATTTTGTATTTATTCCCATTCTACAATTGAGGATACGACTGCGACCTGAACTTCAGAGGCCAGATCGGTTCTGTTGATTGGGTTCCAGCCACGCCTGTCGGATCTGGTCCTGTGTTTTGAACCTGCAGCTAACACTCGATTAGTTACACCGACTTTCTCGTCAATGAGATTCGGAAGGACGGCACTGTCCTCCATCTCCGTGATTTCATAGAGAATGATACTCCTCCTCCGGTGTGTACTGTTTTCAATGCCAATGTCAATCAAATTACTCTAACATCCGTTCCAGGCCATTGTTGACAACAACAAGGCCCCTGCTGCCAACCCCAATAAGCCAGACAACAAGTCGGACAACAAAGACAACAAGCCGAAAGTCCACCCTGTTTCCGATGACGACCGAAAGGCTTTGGCCGAATTGATCGGCGAAGCTACCGCCCAGAAGCTGGTTGAGCTTGATGAGTGCATCCAAGCCAAGAAGCCGCTGTCTCCCCAAGATCGCTCTATCGCGTTTGACGCAGTCACCGATAGGGCCAAGCGGGGCACTATCCATCAGGTTTGTCTCAGTCCTGTTCCCTCATGAAACTCGAGTTGCTGACCATGGACAGGAAATCCGCCGCGTCTTCCGTTCTCGCTATGAAACAGTTGCTGATGCGGCGGGCGTCATCACTGCGACCGCATCCAAGTGGGCTCTTAATACCCGGGCTCCTAGCCAGAACTGGAACTCTCGGCGTGACAACAACAATCGTCGTGATCAAGCCCGGGAGTTCGCCAAGGTTGGCGGCGAGTACCTTCACCTCACTCTCTACAAGGAAAACAAGGATACCATGGACGCAGTCAACACCATCGCTCGCCTCCTCAAGATCAAGGCTTCCAACTTTGGCTTTGCTGGTACCAAGGACCGCCGTGCCGGCACGGTCCAACGCATCAGCGTTTATCGCCAAAAGGCATCCAACCTCATCTGGTTGAACACTCGCATTCCCAACGTAAAGGTTGGAGATTTCACCTATTCCAATGAACCGCTGCAACTCGGTCAGCATGGAGGCAATGAGTTCGTTATCACACTCAAGAGCTGCCAGCCTCTTGGTGGTGATAACTGCTCTCTCCCTCATCGCATGAAGATGATCCAGCAGGCTGTGGAGTGTGGTCTCGCCCACCTCAAGCATAACGGTTACATCAACTACTACGGCCTGCAGCGCTTCGGGACCTACACCATCGGCACCCATATGCTCGGAATGAAGATCCTGAAGGGCGATTATGAGGGCTTCATTGACGACATTTTGCATGTCGATGAGGACGTGCTCAAGGACGTTCTGGGCGGCAATTCTCCCACTCATGGATCTGCGAAGGAGCAGCAAAATAGCCGGGACGACCAAAACCGTGCCCGTGGCATTACCGCATGGAAGGCGACCAAGAAGGCCGAGAAGGCCCTCGAGTTTCTCCCCAAGCGCTTTAGCTCCGAGACTGCCATCATTCGTCATCTGGGTAGGAACCCGAAGGACTTTACTGGAGCCGTTCTGAGCATTACCCGTGGCATGCGCATGATGTACGTCCACGCTTACCAGTCGTATGTCTGGAATTTTGTCGCCACTCGCCGATGGTCCAAGTATGGTGCCAAGGTCATTGAGGGCGACCTCGTCTTGGTCACCGGCAGCCGTCGCCGTGACCGCGCCGACGATGACGAGTTCAACCCGTACGACGACAACGATGATGACAACATCTACGCCCAAGCCCATGCCTTGACGCCCTCCGATGTCGCCAGCGGAAAGTACACCATTTTCGACGTCGTCCTACCCACCCCTGGTTACGATGTCTCATACCCTCGCAACGAAATCGGGGAGTACTATGTCGAGTTCATGGGCAAGCCAGAGAATGGTTCCCTGAGCCCCTTTGAGATGCGCCGCAAACAACGCGAGTTCAGCCTGAGCGGCAACTACCGCCCCCTCATCGGCCGTCTGATTGGCAACCCACAGTACGCCGTTCGGGCGTATCACGATGATACTGAGCAGATGTACCCCACCGATTTCGACTATGCTCTTCACAAGAAGCAATTGGAGAAGCTAGCCAAAGCTGCGGCTACCTCGACGAGGACCAAGCCCACGACCAAGCCCACAACCAAGCCCGCGACCAAGCCCGTGGCCCAGCCCGCTACCAAACCTGTTGCAGACCCCCTTGTCGACAACTGGACTCATTTCGCTCAGAATCCGGATGCCTACGACAACGCCATGGCTGCCGCACGCCGCCGCAAGGCCGATCAAGAGCCCCCTTCGGATGGAGTTGCCGTTACCAACGAGACCTGGGTCCAGACTGGGGTCGACGGCAGTGCCAAGCGTGTTAAGGTCGCGCGGCATCACCATCAGATCGAGAACCAGACGCAGGGCGACGTGCCTCGTAGCAACGCTTCTCCCAAGGTTCCGTCCCTCCAACTCGACGAGCCCAACGAGGATGGAACTCATACGCCTTTTCCAGTCGGCAACGGCGCGCCCTTGACCGACAACACACAGGATGCCTCTCCCCGTCGGATTCTCACAGACGGCCCGTTCCCCATGGTTTCTGTGCCCAAGGGCGCTATCCCGACAACCGGAATTCGCGGGATCTCGGACACTTACTATGCGGAAACCGGCAAAATCCCCTACTTTGGCCCCCTTCCGGAGGGTATCAAGATGGACGGCCTTCCCAATGTCCTTACCAACGCCACCGAGAACCAGGCAAATGGTGCCACTCCCAATGCTCCGACCACGGAAGCCGGGTCCATGACATCCGATGCGATGGACTGGTACGGCACGAACCTTCCCAAGGTCCCGACTGCCGCTACAAACGCCAACGGTAGCGAGGCCAATGGGGATGGTATGGCTCTCGTCAAGGTTGAAGAAGCCCCCACTCACACCGAACTCATTAACAACATCGCGGTCCCTAAACTCCGCACCGCATCGGACAACCCGCTTTCGGCGATGGCCGCCGACATCGATGAGAGCAGCATTGACCCCGAAGCGAGCCGGATTGCTGTGATTCTGAAATTTCAGCTGAAGGCTAGCAATTATGCGACCATCGTGCTCCGTGAGCTCATGGGCACGACCGTGGAGGAGCTCGCCCTCTAATCGCACCATGGCTGACGGCGTTGAAGTGTATCACCCAACGCCATCATGATAGCAGGACCAATTCTAGGTGTCCTCGCTGTCGTCTCGGTACAGCATACCATTGACAGATCTGCGCTGATTCTACTACTGCATGCATGGCCTTTTGTTGGCCTATCTTGGTCTGGTTGAGCATATCGCAGCTCACGTTTGGTCGATCTAGTTGTATCGCCAACGTTTCCGGCCTCTACTTCTCATCATGAGCATATTGTTCTGCATTTCTGGCGTTGCGGCCTCATTTTCCTGATTTCATTTTCGCGGAATCGCCTGAAGATTTGTCCTGGCCAGAGAGATGACTGTCGCTTTCACACCATTTTGGAAGCTTACCGACTTGTCAACCCCCTCCACGGATTCTACCACGGCATGGGTCTTGTGTGCGTGTGTGTGTCCCACAGATGGCGACTTGCGCCTGCTCATTTACAGAGCTAAGTCTGCGAAACACTCATGTCTGCTACACGACCCTGTCTCGGGCAACTACGTCTTTCTTTTCGTTTTCTTTTCGACTTTGTGCTATCGACCTATTCGGCTCACACATATTGGGCTGCAAAAATGGGGATTAAGCTGTTCTATTCTGCTTTGCAATTCTCGCCTTGCGAGTAGGCTGCTATTTGGTTGGCGGCCTGCGTTTTTGCAAGCAAGGGAGAAAGGTGGCATTTGCGTGACATGACATGGCATGGCGATGGGAAGGTCTGGTAATCAAAACATGGTCATCCTGGGGTTTTTCTTTCGGCGTTGGCATTTGGCAGGCACGGCGAATTGCTACTGGGAAGGAATTAACATGACCTGACGAACCATTGAGATACCCCTTTTGCAGGACGGTAGATGGGTTATGTACGATAACAGTGATGCTTGCCGCTGGGCAGAAATAAAATTGGTGATTTGATTGTATCTTGAAAGGGCCGTCGTGTGTGCTTCATTGTCCATTATCTCAAACTCGGGTGAACTCTCATTATGAGATTGGCTATGGGAGCAGCAAGCTGCGATCTGGGTGGAGGAGTGAAGGTAATCCGGCTGAGCGACTGCAAGGTTGGCTTACTCGCCGAGGTGACGTCTCGACGATACACGAACAAGCAAGTAGCACACCAAGGTTACACACCGAGCCTTGCATTACCCGGTACTTCTGAAGCCCACGCTTGCTAGTTACCAGTAGATTAGGCCCTGCCTCACTAGATAGATGTAACGTGAAAAGTAAAAACAGCTAGATTGCAAACCGAATAACCCAACCTGATCCAAGAAAAGGTATTATGCCATAATAACCAAACGAGAACCAACAGAAGGTCAAGATCAGTTCGGCTACCCCCATCCATCCATCGCGGACCAAGGTCCGAACCGAACAAAACCAAGAACAGAACACACTTGACGTCCCTCCCCGCCCAGCCAACCAGCCCCATCCCCATCCGTTCACTCCGCTCATAAACCATGACCGATCTACACTAGAAGACAGACCCCTCACTGAGCAAGGTACCCCACACCGGCCCAACCCAAAACGCATGCGTATCCTTGGCGTACAAATTGTATATAGCCCCGTTGGTATCCAAGCGACCACAGGTTTCCCCCTTTCCAACTGTTCCAAATAGAGTGTGACTGGGCTCATTTGTGGTCAGATATTGTTGGTGTTGATAAATCCCGATATGTATCTCACGACGACCGTGATGGTAAAGACGATGTCGAGGTGGTTGGTATTGTTGTCGGGGCTGAGGAGTGATAGATGAGGTTGGTGTGAGAGACAACCAAGCCCAGTTGCCGTTTGTTAATGGTCCTCGTTTGTTGTTGGCTCCGCTCCGATGGTCGCTTGAGTAGAGGGTGGAGGCTGGAGTTGATGTGGAGAAAAGGTAAGGATCCGATGGATCCGTCTCATCTGGAGGTCGTGTCGCTCGTGTTGTCGTTTGTTCTTCTTTCGGCATTTCTCCATCATTCGTTAGGTAGACCCACGGGATGGTCGTCAGCTCAGCGATGGAACACCGCCCCATTCATGGGACCCGTGGTTGTTGCTGCTGTTGTTTTTGTTGTCATGCTGGTATGCTGTTGACCCATGCTGTGCCCGGGCCCCATCCCCAGGGCACTCCGCTTTGCCTTGTGCAGCCTCGTCGTTCGGGTCGTGCCCGAGTTGAGCCTGGGCATGCCCAGGTCTCTATGCCTTTTGTTGGTCCTTGTCATCCCAGCCCCATACTTGAGCCAGGTAACGGCGCATGTTGACGCGCTTAGTAGTCATTTCTATCATCCAGGGGTGCTCCAGCATACGCCATGGACTCGCGCGGCGTGCCGGTTCCTTTTCAAGGCTAGTGTAACACAGTTAGTTCATGTAAGCGGTAGAAGGTAGATGAAGAGAGCGTACCAGCACTCGATGAAATACTTGAAGCTGCCACTCCAGTAAATGTTGGCTTCGGGCTCGTCCTTTAGCTTGGGGGTAGGGTGCTTGACGATGTAAGTCAGGAGATCGAGGGGAGTGGCGCGGGGCTGCATCTCGGTGCCGTCGGCCGGGAAGGGGAAGCGATGCTGTGCAACCTCGAGCAAGGTAATGCCGGTCGACCAGACGTCGGAGGTGATGGTGTACGATTGCCCTGTGATGCGCTCCGGGGCCATGTAGTAACTGGTGCCGATAAATGTGCTAGCGTCGCCCTTGGTGCCGAACTCGCCAGACACGCCAAAGTCGCAGAGCTTCACGTCGCCGTTGCGGCAGAGCAGAATGTTGCTTGGCTTGATGTCGCGATGGATGATCTTTTTGGAGTGCAGGTAGGTCAAACCGTGGAGCACGCCCTCGGCGACCTTTCCTAGAACTTTCTCGCCCGTACGCCCGCCGAGCTTCTTGACCTCCTTGTAGATGCTATCGAGTGACCCGCCTTCGCAAAACTCCATGGCGATGGAGATAGTGGAGCTCGCCGGGTCTACGAAGGCTCCGTAATAGCGACAGATATGTTGCGAGGCGCACCCCTTATTGAACCCTAGCTCACGGATGATTTGCCTCTTGGCATCGGGGTCAGGGTTTGTGGTAATAATCTATGTGATTGTTAGGATGTGTTGGGTCAGTAGAAAGAGGGGGTCGCCATCGTACCTTGAGAGCAAAGACGGTGTCACCGCCCCTCAGTTTGCATTTTGTCACGGCACCTCCGGCACCCTCGCCCAGGTTTCCAAGCTCGATGATCCGCTTCTCCATACTCACAATCCGCCAGCCCTCGTCGTCTAGGTCATCTACGTCTGCTGCCCGGGCCTTCTCCAGGGTGAGCTCGTCGAAACTCTCCAGCCCATGCAGACTGCCCTCCCGGTCCATATCCATGCTCTCGCTGGCGTTGGAATATAGCGACCCGACAGCGGATACGGGGTCGCCTGTCTGCCTCCCTATCCCATATTGGCTCGCGAAGGAGAGGGCGCTGAACTGGGAACCGGCGCTTGTGGGGTTGCTCGCACGGCCGTCGAGAGGCCCAAAGCTCCCGCTCCTACTGTGAGCGGCGCTGCTTTCGCTGCCCCCGCTCGCACTTTGAAGGCTGAGGCTGAGTTGGGGTTTAAGGGGTTTTTGTTCTTGTGGCACGACGCTGCTGCCCATGGGGGTCGCGAGGTGCAATGTAGGCGGGGCCGGCCGTGGGGGAGGGGCCCCTGGGTTTCCGAGGGCTTTGGCGTTGGGAGACGGAGGGATGGCAAGCCCGAGGCGCGGGGCACGGCCGCCGGGGCGAGAGCCCGGGATGGCGGGGCGGAGGAGTGGTGGTGCCGCCGACATTGTAGGAACTTGAGAGGGAGTGTGGTGTTGTTGTGGGATTCCGAGGGGGGGATATGAGGGCTTCATTGTGTTCGTTAGCGGCAAGTCCAAGTTGACTTCTCGAGACCAGATTTTAGATGTATTGCTCGCCCCCACTCGGACGGACGTCTCTTGTCAAGAAATACACTTTTTCTTGGGCGGTGATGGCGGGGAGCTTCGAGGGAAAAAGAACTAGCTGATAGAGGATGCGAGTTGTTTCGGGGACATAGGCACCCGATATCAGAGTAAAAGAAAACGGCGACCTGACGAGTGGATAGAAGGACTGGTGGAGGAGAAAAAGGCTCGTACCATGGCTGCAGCGCCGTCGCTGCTCTGATTCTGGGAGCCGGGCATTATTGGGCACGGGCGGTGGGTGGGCTGCGGGCCTTCGTTGTCGACTGGAGACTGGCGACCGGTGACTGGTAGTGTTTTGCAGACAAACAGGGCGAGATGCAGAGGCTAGTTATCCCGACCAAGACCGGCTAGGGTAATAGGGCCGAAGAGATCGGTCGAGCGACAAAAGCTGACAAGCCCGCGATGGGCTGTCGAATGGATGCAAGGAAGCACCAAAGTCAAGGCAAGTGGAGTGATGGGCGCAACACGACAGCAACGCAGTGCACAAACAGACGCAGGCAACGCTGGATCGAGCAGCTGGAGAAATGCTGCACTTCGGGCTCTGGGCTCGTTCTGGGTCTCGTCTCGGCTGGCTGCGGCGGTGGTGTATGTGGATTGGATCAGCGGCTCCTTTCCATCTGACTGTGGGAAGTCGGGGAAGTCGGCTTGGAAGAATGGGACGCAAATGACGCAGATTCGTCTGTTGTCCAGTAGCGATGCGGCGTGGTGTTTGGGCAGCTCGGGGGTGACTGGCCGCGCTCTTGAAGGAGTCGATTATTCGCCTCTTGAACTCGGATGAGTTGTCTGCCGTTGGGAGCGTTAGGTCGGTAGTGGTCGGGTGCGGGAGACGGTGCTTTGAATCAAGCAACAATGGATCGATGGAACAGCCCCTCGATGGGCTAGGCGCCCTGATACCCTGCCCAGGGGCTCCCTGGCTCCACAGTTCAGTGATTGCTCAAGGCCGGCCAATGCCGCGGTCGGATGGGTTCAGGGGTCCTTGGCCCTGGAAAGGCGGGGTGTCGAGTGACAAACTGGGGACCTGACGGAGTGGAGTGGTGGTCTGGTTCGTCGACTGGAAGCTAGAAATTGTTTACCGTGAATCCCACGCGCGACTGGAAGTGTTGAACGGACGATCCAGCGAGTGAGATGCAGTTTCGGAGACTTCAGCACTTTCAGGCAGGAGCGGATGAAAAAGCCGCGGGGATCTACACAGTACGAGTCTTGAGTCCTGCAGTAAGAACAGGAAAACAGGATAAGCCAAGCAAACAACCAACACCAAGAAAGCTCGAAAGGTACCTATGGATGGAGGGATGGACTCGGGAAGCAAATCAAAAGCAACGCCAGCTGGCTGATGAGCAGAGACGCAGAGTGATGAAAAGGATCGAAGCCTCTCTGAATTTTAATGGGCTACAGGGGAGAGTAGCCGCCACGGATTAACGCGTGCTGGACGCCACTCCATCCTCCTCCCGCCCTGGCATTCGCTGTGCATGGAGCCGGATGCGCTGCTCCCCGCATCGTTGCATCGCTGCATTGTGTGAGTCGAGTCCGACGAGGTCAATCCTGCGCCATGTGGCAAGTGCAGCAATGAAGCACCCGGCAGGACCTGTGGTACAAATTACAACTACAGGTATGGGCTTTGCTGGGAATGGGGATATTAAGTCCTAGGTACCTAGGTAGTTACTTGGGTATTGATTTGATAACGACACCACTGAGGAGATCCCTCCGCCGACTACCGTGCCGGGCTGACGTGAGGACTCTCAGGGACTGTCCTTGCCGAAAGGGCCGCATCTCGATAATTATCTGTGTGACCCGCTGAGGTCACTGATGTGCTCGGGTATCCCGATGGTGGTCAGCCGATATCTTGCTTCTGGCTCCAGGATTCGGCACTGTGCCATCCCGGTGCAAGCAGCCTTGGAGTCCTTCAGGGGCAGTTCGGCATGCAGGTGGTCGGCCATAGAAGCCGGAACCTAGTTAGCTCTCCCCAGCAAATGCACTCAGATGCATCAACTCCTCGACCACAGCTGGGACACCTCGAGTTGATTGGTTTCGGCCAAAGCGCGTTTGCTCTGAAAGACATGGCTAGGGGGTCTCATCCTTTTTACACCGTGCCTAGACGGTCTAGACTGTGCCTGAGGCAAGTTGTCGCTCCAAGCGCCCAGGGCGGGCGCCTCTTGATGGTCAACCGTGTTAAGCGCCGTGATCAGCATCTTCGTTGGCTGAAGGCAAGGAAGGCAAAGGATGGGCTCGTTTGATGTTAAAGTGGGACTCTCGGCTACCCGAGCCCGGCTTCGAGCCCGGATCCACCATTCTTCGCTGCCAAGGGAGACCCCACTTCTTTTTTTCAAACCCCTGTCTGAAATTTTCGGTTCTCGAAAACAACAACAGCGTCAAGCTCTCACTGGCATTTGAGAGGCTGCCGGAAAATTGCATCTGCAAGGTGACTAAATTGTCAAATTAGTCATGCCGTCCGTGTCTGTGAAAGTTCGGCGCAAGGAGGCGGTGGTGAAACAAGTCGAGGAGATCGACGGGGATTCGGATTCGGGCGCAAGTTCAGCATCAGTACCAGCATCACCAGCATCAGAGGAAGCATCAGACGCATCAGAGGATGAAAACGATAGCAACGATGCCAGCGATGCCAATGATGAGAGCGCTGCCGAGGATTCAGACTCCCTAGACAGTGCTAGCCCCAGGAAACGACGCCGCACCTCTCCTCCGGCTAGCGACGATGAGAAACCCACCATTATCAAGTCGGCCTTTAATGTGCCCTCCCGCATAAAGCGGAAACCTCAAGTCGAAACCAATCTTGGAGTCACACCTCAGCTAAGAGAACCCGAGCCAGCGTCCCGGGTCACCGCCCCCTTGGATGCCAATACCACTTTTGAGTCGCTTGGTCTCCGGCCATGGCTAGTGCAGTCGCTGGCTAACATGGCCATCAAGCGACCAACCGCCATTCAGCGAGAGAGCATCCCGATGCTTCTCAAGGGAAGGGACTGCATCGGTGGGAGCAGGACAGGTTCAGGTAAGACGGTGGCTTTCTCTGTTCCCATTTTCCAAAAATGGGCCGAGAACCCGTCTGCCATCTTCGCCGTCATCCTGACGCCAACTCGGTGAGTACACATCCTCTCTACCAACGTCGCGTATCGGGACTATGCCAACTAACAAACCCCTCACTCCCTAGTGAGCTTGCCCTTCAGATCTACGAGCAAGTCAAAGCCATCTCGTCGCCACACTCTCTCAAAGCAATCTTGGTCACGGGCGGGTCCGACATGCGGTCGCAGGCCATCGCCCTGGCCCAGCGGCCGCACGTCGTCATCGCCACCCCCGGCCGCCTAGCCGACCACATCCGCACCTCGGGCGAAGACACTGTCTGCGGGCTGCGGCGCGTGCGCTTCGTGGTGCTCGACGAAGCCGACCGGCTGCTCGCCGCCAACGGGCCGGGCAGCA
Source organism: Chaetomium tenue (assembly GCF_020726465.1). NCBI lineage: Eukaryota > Fungi > Ascomycota > Sordariomycetes > Sordariales > Chaetomiaceae > Chaetomium > Chaetomium tenue. The sequence goes on along the minus strand of NW_027117333.1, from coordinate 1,268,377 downwards.
TGCTCCCGGACGTCGAAGAATGCCTCGGCGCGCTCCCCCCACCCGCCGAGCGCCAAACCCTCCTCTTCACCGCCACCATCACCCCTGAAGTCATGGCCCTCAAGAACATGCCACGACAGCCCGGCCGCGAACCCGTCTTCGTCTGCGAAGTCGACACGGACGCGCTCGCCATCCCCCCCACCCTCAAACAGATGCACCTCCAAATCCCCGTCACCCACCGCGAGCACTACCTGCACATGTTCCTGCTCACCCCCGCCAACGCCGAAAAATCCGCCATCATCTTCTGCAACCGCACCTCCACCGCCGACTTCCTACACCACCTCCTCCGCCTACTCGACCACCGCGTCACAGCCCTCCACTCACGACTCCCACAGCGGCAGCGCATCGACAACCTAGGCCGGTTCCGGGCGTCGGCGGCGCGCATCCTAGTGGCGACCGACGTGGCGGCGCGCGGGCTGGACATCCCCGAGGTGAAGCTGGTGATCAACTACGACATCCCGCGGGACCCCGACGACTACATCCACCGGGTGGGCCGTACGGCGCGTGCGGGGCGGAAGGGGGATGCGGTGACCTTCGTGGGGCAGCGGGATGTGGAGCTGGTTCTGGCGATTGAGCAGCGCGTGGGCAGGCAGATGGAGGCGTGGGAGGAGGAGGGGGTGAATTTGGAGACGCGGGTGGTGAGGGATGCGTTGAAGTTGGTGGGGGAGAAGAAGCGCGAGGCGTTGTTGGAGGTGGAGGAGCATAGGGAGGTGGGCGGGAAGAGGAAGAGGGGGAAGCAGAAGTTGAGGTTGGAGTAGTCGGGCGGACTCTGATGGATGAGCTCTTGTAAAGCCTGTCTGCTAATAGAGATACCACCACCCGATGCCTCGGTAGCTAGCAGGGCTTTTGTAAGCCGTGCCAACCACGGTGTTTAATCAATACAACTTCAACACCCTCACCGCATTCCCCCCCATCACCAACGCCGCCTCCTCACTCCCCTCTCCCAACGCCTTATTCACCGCCTCCACATTCAACCTCACACTCTCCCACTCCCCCTCCTCCGCCTCACCCGCCTTCTCCCCCACGGGCGGAAAAAACGGATGATCCGTCCCAAACATCAACCGATCCGCCCCCCCAGCCGCCTCCACCGCCGCCTTCAACCCAACCTCACTATAAATCACCGCATCCAAATAAACCTGCTCCCTCAACACCTCCCACACCGACCTCCTCCCCTCCCACCCCCCAGCCTTCCCCACCAACGCCGCATCATGCACCACACAACTCTCAATCCTGCCCGCCAAAAACGGCAACGTGCCCCCCGCATGCGCCAGCACCATCCGCAACCCCCTCACCTCATCAAACACCCCCGCCAGAAACATCCTTGCCACCGCAATCGTCGTCTCCATCGGGAACCCCAGCGCCAGCGGCAGCACGTGGCCGTAGGCGCCGGTGCCGAAGACGGAATGGGGCAGGCCGTAGTGCGGGTGTAGGAAGATGGGCAGGGAGGAGGCGGCGAGGGCGTGGAAGATGGGGAGGAGGGATGGGTCGTCGAGTCCCTGGTGGGTGGCGAGCCCGCCGGTGCCGAGGATGATGCCCCGGCAGTGGGGGAGCGTGGTGAGGTGGGTGATGGAGGCGAGAATGGTGGGTGGTGGGGCGGTGAGCGGGAGGGTGCCGAAGAAGAAGAGTTTGGGGGGTTGGGGGGTGGTGGTGTTGGTGGTGGCGGCGGTGTTGGTGCTGCTGCACATGGTTTCGAAGGAGGTGTTGATCTGCTCGGCGGTGGCGCCGGCGGTGTCCGCCGGGAGGAAGTCTAGCCAGGGGTTGGCGAGGGAGAGCACTGAGGTGGTGATGTTGTGGTGGGACATGAAGGAGAGTTTGGCTGGGAGGGAAGTGAAGTGCTTGGTGAGGGGCCGGCCGGGGAGCGGGGCGGACGGGTCGGCGAGGGCGCGCTCGAGCGAGGGGATCTCGGATTCGAGGAGGATGAGGCGCGGGTCGGGGGAGGAGGGAAAGGTGCGGACGAGGGGAATGGTGTCCCGCGATGAGAGGATGGAGATGTACTCCGGGGGGTACATGTGGGTGTGGATGTCGACGACGGGGGCCAGTGCCATTTTGACGGTGGTTTGGTGTTAATTACCTATTCACTTGTTGTTCTTGTTGAGCTTAAGTTGTGTACAGAAGAGAAAATGGGTGCAGTAGGAGGCGGCTGGTAAGTATGCCTCAAAAATAGGAAAGCAACTGCCCACATCCGCTGCCACAACCAACCTGCACCTGCCCGATGAGATGAACCGGGATCCATCAACAACCTCACGCCGATGCCAAGCCGGCACTCACCCCGCACTCCGCCTCCCGCAGCGTCGACCTGCTCTCAACCCCACTTGGTGAGCTGTGAAGTCGATCATTGCAAGGGTGTTATCGGTCTAAGAGCAGGGGTTGCGGCCTAACGATAACATGATAGCTGCCAGAGGACCTGCCTGTGCAGCTCAAGTCCGTGTTCATCACAGAAAGTTGCACCGCACTATCTAAACTAGCGAGTGATGTTGGAGCTAGAATAGTACAGCATGACCCCCTCTCACTTTTATGTGTAAATACCAGTCCAAATCGAGGTGTGCTCCCTTGGAACTCCAGCTCTTTTCTCAGCCGCTTTTCTAATACTCACTCATCGAACACACTTCTCTCGTCGCTTTGGGTGCTAAGTGACTGATCACTTCAACATGGAGAAAGCAGCGGTGCAGGAAGGCGGGCTGCTCATTCCGGTGAGTACCCAAGCAACTTCACTTCAACACACCAACACCTACCCACCTGACACCACACCCAGCTCATCGACTTCTCCAAATTCCTCAATGGCTCCCCCACCCAAAGGGTTGAAACGGCCAAAGCCATCCTAACCGGCTTCCAAACCGCCGGATTCATCTACCTCTCCAACCTCCCCATCCCCTCCTCCACCATAACCGACGCCTTCCACCGCTCCGCCCAATTCTTCCGCCTCCCCGCTACCACCAAGGAGTCCCTCGCCTGGTCCAGCCCCGAAGCCAACCGCGGCTACTCCTCCCCCGGCCGCGAGAAAGTCACCAACCTCACCACCACGGCCGACGTCTCCGCCCTGCGCACCTCCATCCCCGACATCAAAGAATCCCTCGAGATCGGCCGGGACGACGAGCCGGGCCACCCCAACCACTGGCCCTCCGAAGACGGCGAACTCACCGGCTTCAAACAAGCCATGACCTCCTTCTTCGGCGACCTCGCCAACCTACACCAGTCCGTGATGCGCGCCATCGCCGTGGGCATGGACCTGCCCTCCGAAACCCACTTCGACCGCTTCGTCGACGACCGCGACAACACGCTGCGCCTGCTGCACTACCCGGCCGTGCGCCGCGACGTGTTCGCGATAAACCCGGGCCAGGTGCGCGCGGGCTCGCACACGGATTACGGTTCGATCACCCTGCTGTTTCAGGATCAGCGCGGGGGTCTGCAGGTGCAGAGCCCGAGCGGTGCGTTTGTGGATGCCACGCCGATTGAGGGGACTTGCGTGGTGAATGCGGGGGATTTGTTGGCGAGGTGGAGTAATGATACGATTCGGAGTACGGTGCATCGGGTGGTGGAGCCGCCGAGGAGGGAGGGCGGTGAGGAGGAGGTGGGGGAGACGTACCCGGCGAGGTATAGCATTGCGTGAGTGACTCCTGGAGAAAAAGGAGATGCGCTGGCTGACTGATTTAGGTACTTCTGTAACCCCAACTTCAAGGACTTTATAGAGGCTATCCCGGGTACGTATGCTACCGAGGCGGATAAGAAGTATGAAGGTATCAACAGCGGGGAGTACCTGGTCCAGAGGCTGAAGGCGACTTACGCATGAGTATAGAAGGTGGAGGGAAAGTGTAGTTTAATTTTCTTTTTCTCATCTTACGATTGAATGAACTTTACCCATACAGCTACTAGGAGTTTGGCAAATACATGCCGTTGATCAGGATTCTCACTGTGCTGGCTCGAATGTTGGGAAATGGTCATAGCGGAAGGGCACTCGCGCGTACAGACTATATGTATTAGATCTCGTGGCGTTGTTTCCAATAAGGGTCACCGCCCACTCGACAGTTGGCCAAGGAACACTGGCGGCGGTCCTCCTCTGGGCAGGGAGTACAGCACAGCTCCGATGGGAGGTCATGAGTTCGATCTCTACCCAGAACAGATTCCTAAAGGGGGGGGCTCTGTAGCTTGCCATCTCCGACGGGAGGTGGTCGGTGAGCTTTTGGGAGTTTTGGCCCAGTATAGTATGCAGAAGTTACTAGGCATTATAGTGCCGACATACCTTCTGCTAGACCTTTAGAACCCCCCCTCATCACCTAGTCTCCCGGATAGCAGGTACGCCTTTAACTGCCGAAGATAAGACATGAACACTTGGAGAATCGCCTTCAAGCCAGTCAACTACTCATCCTCCTAACCCTCGAGAGTCTAGAGAGAAAATGTAGAAGAGAGCAAGTACTCTAGATGAACTCTACATGGCCTTTAGGAAGATCAGGACCTTGGGAAATGGATTGCTAAAATAGGAATCAGTTGCTTGTTCTACATGTCGGCCACGTGGCTACTTGGCTTTTCTGGAGGACTGAGTATTGCGGTATCCAGAACCCTCGAGCTCCACAGACGTACCTAGCACGCGAAATCCTCGTTTTGTCCGCGTCTCTAAGATAGCTTGCCTAGACGCTGTCTTGTTGGGTTTCTGCCTGCTACCTGAACGGACACTCCCCTACGCCTGTCACAAATCCACCTCGACATCATGCCCGTCCTCCTCTTCGACGCCTAACCGAGTTTCGGACCGTCCTTCACACTCGATAAAATACCAGAGTAGGCACCTATGTGGGAAATGAAAGTCTTGCTGCTATCGGTTACCACCTTGGTTTTATTTAGTTAGTAGCCAATAGTAATAATAGTGGTATTCTACAGTGAAGGCTACTATCCTGTGGATGGGTATCGAAATTAAAAAGTATGCGAGGAATAGTGTGATAAATAGAGAGAAAAGAGGGAGGAGGATGCGAAAAGAAGTGGCCGAATTTGGCAAGGTGGCAAAGCTGTCAGATGATTGTGACGGTGTTGCGGGTCGTTGGCAACCCAGCTTTCTACTTAAAGCTTGGCAGCCTCAACTTCCTCCCACCTCAACAACACAACTACACACCTACACACCACAACCACCAATCTCACGAAATGTCAGACCAAGACCTCATAACCTACGCGCGCGATGCCGCCAACTGCGGGGATGATCTATTCGCTCTCCTAGCCACCGATGCAACCGCCTCCGAATCCGACATCCGGCGGGCCTTCCGGCGCAAGGCGCTGACCACGCACCCGGACAAGGCCGGCGACGCCTACGACCCAGCCCTGTACGAGCGACTCGAGCGCGCTCGCGATGTGCTCGTCAGCCCCGAGGCCCGCAAGGCCTACGACAATGGCATGCGTGCCATCCTCCAAAAGAAGCTGCAGCGCGAGCAAATGTCCGACAAGAGGCGCCGGCTGGTGGAGGACCTCGAGCGCCGCGAGGCGGAGGCAAAACGCGTCAAGACAGGGGAGACCCAGCCCCAACCGCATGATGCGGAGCGCCGTGCGATGGCGGCGAGGGGGAGGGCCAAGATGGAGGAGATGAGGCGGCTGAAGGAGGAGGCGGAGGTGCGCGAGCGGTTGGCGAAAGAGAAGGAGGCTGCTGCTGCTGCGGCGACAACGACTGTGGACGGGCCAGATATGGGCAAGGCAGCACCAGGCAGCCGCCCCACACCCCCGATGACGCTGGACGACTACGACGAGCGAATCGCGGATCTTGAGAAGCGGTTGAAGGAATCGCAACAGCGCAAGGCCGAAAAGCAGCAGCGCAAGGAGGAACGGAAGGCAGAGAGGAAGAGGAAAATGGGAAGGAAATCCGGGTCGCCGCCGGCGCCCTGGCCTACGAGGAGAAAGATCCCAGAAAACCCTCCACCCTCTACCGCGGCAGAACCACAAGCTGACGAAGACAAGCTTTCCAAGCCCGCGGAAGCCGCACCTCCCGCACCCCAGTCTGGTGCTGGTGCTCCGCCGAAACCGAGTAATCGCTTTGCGCCGATGCTGGCCAGGTTACGCGCTGCCCAAGCAAAGAAAGACGAAGAGAAGAGGCGGAAAGCCGAGCAGTCATAGAGAGCAACGAACGACATCGTGACGCAGGGCCCACCAAGGTTCAACCCAATAGCGTAGGATAGAATCGATACCTATATAGGTAGACGAGGTTGATAATTACCATCAATAACAGCGTTTGAAAGCTAATATCTAGCGGCCTTACGAGCCTGTAATTATTTTTCTTCTTATGTCTATCGCCGGGAAAGCGGCATCCGGCCAAAAAGACAGGTCAGATTTTGACCGTAAGAGGGAATAAACAGGAACTCCAGCTCTATGGCCGATAATTCTACCTTCGTACACTCCATGTCTAGTATACAGCCATGTACAAACATATACAACACCCTCCCCACCCAAGGTCTAATGCCCCTCTTTACTCGCCAACGCAGTTCTCAGCCAGTCCGGCACAAACGCCTTAATCCTGACCTTCTTCCCCTCGCCGCCCTCCTCCCCATTACCCCCCAGCCCAACCACAAACTCATCCCCCTCCACAAACCCCGTCCCGCCCGTCTCCCCCGGCAGGACCACATCCGTCATGATCTCCAACCGACACAGCGCCAACCCCAGATTCCCCACCCCGCTCAACCACTTCCCCGCGCTCCGCCCCTTCTTCCCCACCCGCCCGATACTCGCCTCCTTAGGCACCATCTCCGCCGTCACCCCCTCCACACCCACATCCGCCCGGAACCCCACCCCCTCCGGCACCACCCCCTCAGTTCCAACATCAGGATAAAGCACGCACGGCAGCACGCGCTTGCGCACCACGCCGCGGTGCTCCGTGCGGATGGTCAGCTCCTGGCCCACATAGCAGCCTTTGCGGAAGTCGACGGCCCCCGTCGCGTCCAGGTTGCTCTCGTGCGGCAGGGCTGTGTTGTGGAGGAGTTCGGTCTGGCCCTCGGCGATGCCGTGCTGGTAGCGCCGGAGGCGGTAGGCCGTTTCGGGGAGGGTGGGGAGTGGTAACGTGGGGGTGGGGAGGGAGAAGGTGAGGAGGCGGTGGCCGAGATTGGGGGCGCGGTTGTCGGGGGTGGTGATTATTGTTGTACTGGAGTTGGAGGAGGAGGATGGTTGGGGGGTGGTGAGGGAGGAGGGGTTGGCGTCGTCCCAGGCGTGCCAGACGCGGCCTTCCCCCTCGTCCAGCAGGCGCACGTCGAACTTGGCGCGCAGCTTGTAGCGCTTGATGTGCTTCTGCAGGCGGTCGGCCTCGGCGGCGTCAACCTCGACCAGCCAGCTGTGGCCGGCCGGGTGGGCGGTGTCGCGCACGTCGCGGTAGATGAAGACGTCGTGCAGGATGCGGCCCTGGGCGGTCAGGAAGGCGGCGTAGAAGCCCGCGTCGGAGCGCAGGTGCTCGCTGGTGGGGTTGGGGCCGGCATAGCCCGGGGTGAGGTTGGCGGTGATGACGCCTTGGAGGTACTTGGCGGCGTCCGGGCCGGAGACGGAGATGAGTTTCCGGGAGGACAATTCGGATATGCCGGCGGGGTAGAGGCCGGGCGGAGCGGCATTGCGCGGGGCAGACCCGGACAAGCCACGGCGTTGTTGTGCAGGAGGGGTCCGAGTGAGACATCCCCGGCAGGTGAACACACCGGACACACCACCAGGGCCCCTTAACCTTACGGTGGAGGTCACAACCCTCCGTGCTGGTTGCATTGTGGTGGTCGTGGTAGCAAAACGGGGTGATGCGGTTAGGGTTAGGTTTGTCTACAATGAGGAATCATCTGAGCTCCTCATCTGAGTCGTGCAGGAACCCGTGAAACTTGCAGTGACGTCGATCCGATCTGTGCGGTCGGGAAATCGTAATTTACACCGATCGGCAGCGGGACTTTGCAAACGCCGAGGTGGTCAATGCGTAGGTAATTCAATTCTCTGCCCTGTGGGTGGGTCCGGGGTGAGAGGATTGAGTTTCCCAGGTCCCTGCCCACCACGCGGCAATGGAGACTCGGAGATATGCTCATGTACGCAAAACGCCGGACGCGTCGTCGGCTCTACCGTTCGGTTTCTTTCATGCGGCCGACTCCTTGGGTGTACACGGGGCTAAGGTATCCCCGCCGAAGACGACATCCCGCTCATCGGTTCCATCAATTCCAGGTTTTAAACATGCATCCATCTCGAGCGCCGGGAGCGACCGGAAGCAGCCACATGTCCCACGCCGGAACCGCAGGACATAGGTCGCCATGTCAGTTGACTCATCACGCCGAGTTGTTTCTTGTTTGGTCAATTTCGCTTCACGATGTGGATGGGAACCATCCTTGTCGCTTGATCTGTGAACGGCAAGTTCGCTTCACCAATAATCACTTTTCCGATGGCGCCTGTGATATCCCGCAAGGCGGAAAAGGCGTTTGACTTGGTCACCGGACCGCCGTAGGTCGCATTAACCTACCTACCTTATCGATGCGTCGCAACAACACAGTAGTCTTCCAGATTCAGACAAGGTAGGTATGAGAAACGAACACATGCCATCTAGGGATTGGAGCCGCGATTGATTTACGCCAACACCCACCACAACAATTTGACACCTTCCGCGATGGATCGGCTCTTACACAGTACACGGCGAGACGGCCCCACAGCAAATGGTAGTGAATGGAAATGATATCCTCACCAGGCAACCCAATCCCTTCCCGACCCTCCAACGAATCCGTCCTTTCCCGCAGGTGCGATATGCAAAGCATTTCCTCGTGAACCCTGCTTCTCTTAGGGCGGCTTATCAGAAACTCGGGCGCCTGTCGCACGGCATCCGGGAGACGGGCCCGGGGAGGCGGGGCACTGCGGAGAGTCGCCGATCCCGCCAGAGTGGCGTTGTTGTCGGTCACGAAATACGGGGGAGCTCTCACACCCGGCTTCTTCGCCAACAGCGTTTCAGAGCACGATGCTAATCGTGGCTTCTAGTTCTCTGCCGCACTGAGCAGCTAACAGGCCGACCACCATTTGAACCTGTTTTTCATGCTCTTGGTGTTTCCAACTCTGCCCCCAAGGGCACGGCTGTATGATATTATTAAAGCCCCAATACTGCTTTATGTGCCGCTCGCGGTCAACTGATGGCCTCGCTGTTTCACGTGAGGACCCGTTGCCGAGGCCTTGTGATGCACACCTGGAGCCCCTCTAGTTAATGGAGAGCCTCAGTTTCCCCCACCATCCATCGCCGGATGTCGAGTGTGCCCACCAGTTGCCCCTCCTTTCCGGGACGTTGCCGGTCAACCCCCACACATGCCGAGAAACGGAGGAGAGAAAATCTGTCAACCTATGAGCATTATCGGTGTCGCTTCCGGAGGGCGGAGAGGCCCGAAGTCCTACATCGTGCAGAGAGGCTGTTGGCGAAAACCCTCACCGGTTGGGCGGCGATTGAGGACCTGCGAGAGTGTTGCCTCCATGCATGGTGCTCCACGGCGGTGACGAGAAAGGTCCACGTTGACCGCCAAGTCATAAATCGCTGCATAGTACTCAGCGTGATACTTTACAGTAGCACAGCCTCAGGTGCCCTTTACCGAACTGATCGCTACGAAAGGAAAGGGTGTCGCCGCGATGGGTCCCAAGCCTGGGCGGGCGAGTTTCGAAACGTTGCTTCTCGGTAGCACCAATGCCAAATGCTCAGCATGATCCGCAGCACATCCCCCAGAAACTGAAATCATATGGGTGGCGGATCGCCATCGTCGATTACGTTGGATTCACCACTGCCCCAGAACGGCCAGCAATCGTCGTTCGTTACCTCGAACCTGAGCGAACGAGGTTATCCTAAACGCCGTTTCCAAATGTGTGAAATTTCCGGGGTCGGGGATCGTTCAGGCTTTCTTTTTTGGGTGCTCCGTCTCCACCGCAGGGGACATCTCAGCCACCCTCACCTTAGGCGGCGGCATCCGCTCTTGCATCAGAATTACCCCAGATTGGCAGGGCTTTCGAGATGAGAGGGCACGCCTGAGTCAGCCCGAGAAATTAGGCATCGCAGTCTGGCCCTGCAATCTTCATGCAATCAAACCAGAAACGCGGGCGCGCAGTCATCGTGTCAATCGCAGAGCGCGCAAGCGGTGAGCGGAGATGGTCGGTGTAAGGATCCAGCAAAGCAGAGCGATGCGTTGGTATTGTTGTGGTACCTGTCTGTACGAGTGGTAAACTAACAGTTGCCGGGGTCGTCTCGTCTCGTCTCGTCCCTGCGGCGCGATGCAATGCCAAAACCCAACTGCATCCAGAATCAACAAGCGACGGCCAAGTACGATGAGACCCGTCCGTTTGTAGTAACATCTGAGCTCCTGAAACCGTCAATCCAAATCAGTTCAAACAAAGCCCTCGTACTCGACCTTGAATTCGGCCGTCCGGGACCGTCTCGGCCTTGGCCACCGCCCCGAACGCCGCGGGCCGCGAAACCCCCAAAAACCTACCTTATTCGTAACTCACCAAAAAAATGCCCCCAACACCAACAAAGAAACAAGGATCGTGAAGCGCGGGAAATGAGTGATGATGAATCAGTTACGCACGCCCACCAACACCCTCAGCTGCTTAGGTAGGTCACGCCGCCCGCAACAGCAAAACAAAACCCAACTGCCGCCAATACCACACAGTACACGTAACCTCGCATCCCATCCCAACCCGACGGGCGGGACCAGGACTCGTAGCGCAGCGTGTGCAGTGTTGTCAGCCCTGTAAATCTCCCACAAACAGTGACAACATCACCCAAACCCCCAGGATAATCCACGTAACCGCCCCCAAGGCCCCGCTACGCAACGCGGCCAGGCCTCAAAAACAATTAACTAAGCGAGTGCGAAAAGAAGAAAAGCAAAAAAAAAAAAAAGCAAACCCCGCGCCCGCATCAAAAACCCGAAACGCGCGGAAGCCGGTGGGATTCGAGGACGGGATTGGGATCACACACACAGCACAGCACAGACAACCTAGCCCGAGGCTCACAGGTTCTGCTTGGTCACCAGGCCAGCGGAGACAAGCCAAAGAAAGCCAAGCGGGAATTCCTCCGCTGCCCCGTCTCCGTATCCCCGTATCTGTCCGTAACAGGCGAAAAAAAGAGAGAAAAAGAGCTCGTTCCGTTCGGTCAGGTACGAAAAGGCGGACCTATCAGGGAAAGTTCCCCGTTGCCGAGACTGTCTTGGGGGGAGGTGACCTACCTTATGTACTTGTTGGTCACGCCCCCCGGGGGTGGGCAGAGATGAGATTGGGGAGGGTGGTCCACTTTATTTTTTTGTGAATCATACCGCCGCCTCGGGACCGATCTCCACGCTCGAGTCCTAGCTGTGAGAGATCGAGCTGGAAATGGTTGGGGTGGGGATGGGGGGAAATGGAACGAAAATCATGAAGGTGATTGTCAATTGCGGATGCAGGTCACTGGGAATGGTGCAGGCGAAGAAAGACGAGTAGTTTGATCATGTTGATTTTATTTTTATTTTTTGGCTGCCGCCCTTGTCGGCGGTCGGCCTGCGCTAAGCTAAAGCTTCCCACTCAACCTTGGCCAGATAATGCCAGGGAGCGGGAGCTTGATAGAGAAGTGTGTGTGTGAATCCATCCACCTGTGGTAGGAAATATGTGTATCCTCCAATCGTCCTCCTGCCTTCATGTCCGAAACCCAGGACTTCGTACCACCCCCATTATGTATTGAGTGGTGTAGTAGGTAGTAAAGATGCAATGACGCTGCTGCTCCCAATCCAAACAAAGTAAAAACAAGACTTTTTTTCGCTCCCAGTATCTGGTATCATATCGAGAACGCCGGCCCATGCAGAAGGAAGAGCAAACACAAGACAAGAGACAAGACCGTTTTAGTACACCGACACGGCCGAGATAAGTCTCGCCGGGCTTCGCGGTGGGAGGTAATACCCCTCTTCGTAGAAGGCGGTCTTGTCTCCTTGGTCTATTGTTGTCGCTTGTGTGCTGCTCCCCTTCCGCGTCTCCTCGAATGCGGGGATCAGGGTCGTAGGTGGTGATGGCGGCATCGACTCGTCTTCTGTCGAGGCGTCCGAGTCGTCGTCGAGCTCGGGCGGTGATGAGGGCGAGACGGAGTGTGATGGGCTCCGCTGCAGGGCGAGCTGGGTGAAGTCCTCCTCGTCGTCCATGTCGTAGTCCTCATCCTCCTCCTCTAGGTCGACGCCGAATGGGTAGGCCGCCTTGTGCGGCAGCATGGTGTGCGAGGGTATCCTCCGGAGGGCGACGGCGTCGGCCATCTCGATGTCCTCGTCGTCGTCAAACTCGGAATCGGAGTCGGAGTCGGACTCGGCGTCCTCGGCTTGCCAGTCGTGCTCGGGCTCCTCCACGATGGTATCCGCCCACTGGATGTGCCTCTCCTCGGTGGTGGTGCTGGGCGAGGCGCCGCGGACGGACTGGTTGAACCACGACTCTTGCTCCCTCTCGGCGTCGGCGAGCTCCAGCATCAGCGAGTCGAGCATGTTGGCGTGCCCGACAAGCAGGCGGAGGTTGTGGTCGGGGCGGGCAGCTTCCGAAGACAGCTTTGCCCGGGCCTTGTGGGCGAGGAAGTAGGTTTGTGCGATCGACATCTTCTTGTTGGCTCGGGGTCGGAATGGGGACGCGGGAGTTGCAAAGGAGACCGACGAGGAATGTAGTGACCTCGAGGGTTGTGTGTTTCTTGGTGTTTGAATGGGAAGAGGAGAAGACATTTTGGCGGGTCTTGTAGGCTTCCAAATATTTGGTGTGCTTTGGCGTTATCGTTGTGAGTCAAGGCACGAAAGCCGATTGCGGGATAGCCGAGTTAGGCAGGCTTCAAGGGTGTGAATTCAGGCCGGGGTGGGGTGGGCCAAGAAAGTGGTAGCCAGGGCAAGGACCATAGGACTTGAGCAGTGAATTCCGGGATGGAAGTCAAGAGACAAACTTCTCAAAGCAATAAAGTAATTATCACTTAGTAGTCGTAAAAAAGACAAGATGAAGTGCTGACCTGGTCGATGACTGAGAGGGACATGTGCCCGAGGAAGGGGCGGCCCCCCGAGTCCTTTTGTAATCTTGACCGTCAGTTGGTGTTCGGCTCTTCCAAGACACCGCAGGTCACCAGAACCTGGCTTGTTGTATCATCCGCAGCAGCTGACAAAAACCGAGAGTCCGATCTCCACCCCGGGCCCGCCCTTCGCCTGCGCATAATTACCTACCCTTGTAGGTTAGCGAGAGAAACGCGGCCTCGACCACGCCCTGCGCCGTCCCCTTCTGTAGCGAGTAACACTCCCATACACGGTACATCAGTACATACTGAGACGCGGCGGCGGTGAAGCACCGTTGGACGGTTTGGCGTTGCCCCGACCGCGCCTGATCCCCCCCCGCAGGGCCGCCTCGACGAGCCTGTCAGGCCCCAACACAAACACAATACGTATCACCATTTTTGGTGCGCTGTCCATCGCTCCATCTCGCCCCATGGCTCCATGGCTGGATCGCTGGCAGGAACGCACCCGTGGACAACGGGAGCACAGGCAAGCATGGATTTACCCCGTTTCGGGCTACGGCGCCAGTCCTCCTCGTAGGACGGACGGAGTTACTGCGTACGCTCCAGCCTAACCCCGCCTACGCCCTGATAAACGCGGCCCTCAGACTGATTGATGATGAACCCACCTTGTCCCGCGTTCACTCATCGCCGTGCTGGATTTGTCGGCGCCAAGGCCCTCCAAGCTCCGGCGATTGTTAATCAGCAACGCCGAGCACCCCGCATTCGCAACGACAGTTGCAGGACTTTCGGCATCTTCTCGCTTCTGTCTGGATTTTACCACTTTAGGGTTTACCTAAGCACTCGTCTCATTATTAACCAAGGTGCCTTTGCGCTCATAATAAGCTTGAATGATGCGCTCGTTTCCCTGCACGCGATCCTCACCATCCCGGCACGATGGTAACTGTTTCGTACCTTGATTTCTAATTGCCCAAACGGAAGGAAGTCTCTTCAATCTTTCTGCGGTAAGAGTAATTTCACCTTCGACAATGCACGTCTCATACGTCCCAATTCCACCACAGTCTCAACGGCGAGTACGTACTGGTAAGTACGTCAACGCCGATACATCAGTCAATCAGAGCCACGGCATCAAGGCAGGCAATGCATCTCGTTTACACGCCACATATACGCGATAGCATTACGGGTTCATCATCTCCGCCAGCACTCGGGACGTAAGTCTCGGCGTCAACAATTCAGATACCCCATCCCGCGACACCATATGCATGGAACGTCGCGAGAAGCACCGCACCGCCCCCTTGCGTATAGTGTATAGAGTCATCAAATGCAACGGGCTCCCGGCGGTGTGGGCTCTCAGCAATTGCCATGCGAACGACGAATGAGGAGTTGAGTTCGGCTACGACCGTAACACCGAGTTCGAGGATGGCTCGATGGCTCATTGCACCGCCCCGAGTCATCTGTGGGGAGGAGGAAATTGCGGGCTTGGGGGGGTTCGGTACGGGCCCGATCTGATTCGTCCTCGCCCCGTAGGGCTGATTACCTGATGTGCACCGTCCTGGTGGGAGGACGAGAAACCACATGGCGACCGAATGGGGATGCCGCTCATCTCGTCGAGTCCTGGGGACAGTGCGTGCCCTCACGGCACAGCCCAGCCACGAGCATTTCGTCGGTATCGCACATCGTTTGGGCGCCGTGTTGCTCTGACTGCAGGAGTCCTATCTTCTGTTCGAGGGTTCCATGTCACGTAGCATCTCGATATGCGGCTTCTCTTTTTTTCCTCGAGAAACGACGATACCGAAACCTCCTGCGAGATCGGGAATCTGGGTCGAAATCTTCCCGGCAAGGGGATTACGCAGCAGCACCCAACACAGCCAGCCCATCACGACGATTGCGAGATAACCTCAACGTTTTGGGACGCAAAGGGCTAATGGATGACGAATGGCCCTCGCATGGCGGCCAATCACGTAAGTCTCCGTGGCTGCTCGGTTGTGATTTGAAGGCTGCCTGGATTTCAGGGTGCCCACCCCCAGTTCCAGATCGGAATGGCCCCTGCGTTCACAGCGTCTCGGGGTGACTGCCCGCTCCGGCTCCGGTGCTCCGTCGGCGCTCAGAGGCTCAGTCATCTGTAATCTGATCCGCGGCCTTCTTTGATCTCTCGCGTCCGAAATACGATGCGCGTTGCCCCGTGATGTCATGCGGGCTGCAGCCACTTTAAGGGAAACCCCAAGTGTGCATTTGCCTTGCAAAAGAGTTGCGACAAGTTAACTGTTAACTGTTGCCCAAACAGGGACAATCTGCGTCGCCTCGTTGACGTTTCACAGAATACGGGGCAAAGCGAGCGACAGTGTACTTGCGTGCAAATTACATGCGTATCGCGCGTGTCACTGGTACTTCCAAATCGGAGATATTCCGGAAACTTCCCTCGGCCTCCGTCAACTTGATGGAAACTTTCTCTTAAATCATGCACTTGCAGCAAATTTCCTTGGTCGTTGCCCGGAACGCCGGAACTCAACATTGAGTCTTTCGGGCAAAGCAACTACAATAAAGCCCGCAACGGAGCAACTCGGAACAGCTACGCTAGTGGTGTATAGATCCCCCCCACACTCCATTTACCCGCATCCCGATTTGGAGTTTGTGTAAGTCATCCAGGATCACGATGCTTGAAGTGTTGCAGGTATTTCCGAATATGCTCCGGCCCGGCTGTTTCTCGTTCGGACCGGTGTTTTCCACGCAAGGCCCTGGTGACCGGGTTCGCTTGTAAACGGAGGTGGGATTGAATGACAGGTGAAGAAGATGGCACATTATCCTGGATGGGATTTGCACCTTGGCCTTCTTGTTCGAAGACGGGTAGTTTCATGACATAGTAGCAGTATGGAAACGCAGAGCCTTGTAGGTCGCGGCTCCTTGCATTGTAACGGATGGAATGCATGTGTCAAGGCAGACCTACATACTAAGGACTACCTTAGACCTTCAAGGCATCCCTATAACCTACCTAGGTAAATAGGGCACTTGGACCTTTAAAGCATCCCTGCAATCTAGGTAAATAGGGGACTACGAATGCCCTAAGAATCCAAGTTTGAACACTGTCCTAAGCCGAGTCACCGAGTTCTGAGGCTCACTGTTTATAACGGTCTGTCTTCATTCTGATAGGGAAATAGGAGATGACATAGCCATGGCAGTTCGAAAGACCGCTACCTACTAAGTACCTAACCAGGAATAAGTTATGATGACTACTAGTGCCAGCAGGCGTATCACCTACAGACTTGACATTGTATCGACAGTCGGTTCAGGCAAAAAGGCTTGCAATTTATGTTTCTAGCATTGACGTTGCCCATATATAATCCATGATTGCCACGTCGAGTTACTGACATGTTTGGTTTGTGGCCTTGAACACTTGAACCGGTAGGTAGTCTTTAAATGACTAAAAGTCGAACTTTGTATTGACTTTGTAACGGACGTACGACTTTGTGATATAGGTACCACAGTAAAGGAGAAACAACGTTTATGGTTTTCCGACGTCGACACTTGTGGTCTAAGCCGGAGGTCACAGGCCAGCTTTCTTCACTTAGTCCCCAAGCATCAAAAAATAATATACTATGAGTTGGTATAGATACTATCGACTGAGCAGCGGAACCCTAATGTTATGTAAATCATCTAAGAGTAACAAGAAACTCCAACAATGCCCCCCTAACACCATCACCTTCCATGATGTTTTGTCTACATCAACCGAGAAAGCGATCCAGACGCAACTATGCGACCCATGATGCTGGCCACTCGACCGGTAGGCGTTCCGTAAAAGTAAACCCATATATGACATGATAAACACCTCGTAGATGGTTGTTGTCGGAGCGCAACTCAACGCCCTCTCCACCACTCACCCAGCCCCTCACTCACCCACTCGCCCAATTCCCATCCAGCACCAACTCAACTCAACCGAGCCAAACCACGGAAACCTATCCATAATCCAACCCCCCTAACGCAGACCATACCAAAACCGCTCCCAATCCCCCGGCAGCAACCCCGCCGCCGGCGACTGCCCATGCAGATAATGCCTGGTAACCCACAGCGCCAGCCCGCCCAGCACGCCAATACTGCCCAGCACCTCCAGCGCAATCAGCCCCCGACGCCGCAACTCGTCCGCCACCTCCAACAAACCAAGCGGGTCCTGCCTGTGACGACTCTGGATCTGGTCCTGACCCTCATCCAGACCACCCCGGTATCGTTTCTCACCCTCACCCCGCTCCAGCGCATACTCCAGCGCCCCCTCCCTCCTCCTCCGCCTCCCCGCCCCATCCACATCCACACCCCAACCCGCCACCTCCCTGCGCCTCCGCCCGCGCTCCGCAACAACAACCGGCATCCCCCCACCCCCACCCCCACCCCCAACATCCCCCACCACCTCCCTCGCCACCTCCTCCACCCGCTCCGCCAGCCACCCGGCCCGCTCCGCGCGCGCCAGCGCCGCATACTGCTCGCGCTCGCGCGCCAGGCTGCGCTGCAGGTCGGCGGCCCAGTTGGCGAGGCGCACCTCGGCGAGGCGTTCCTCGCGCTGGGTGTGGTCGGCCAGGCGGGCGAGCGCGTAGCTGGGCGAGGAGGTGGTGGTGGTGGCGTGGGGGGCGTTGGTGGTGTTGGGGGGGGTGCGGGGGTTGGGTGTTTGGGTGGTTCGGGTTTGCGGGGTGGGGCCGAAGGGGTTGATGGATGGGCGTTGGGGGTGGGAGAAGAGCGAGGGGGTGATGTTGGGGCCGTCGTGGGCGCGCCACTGGATGTATTTGCGCGCGACGGCGTGGCGCAGGCGGGCGACGCCGGCGGGGGTGAAGACGTCGGAAACCAGGGTGGAGAGCTCGGTGGGACTGAGGGGCTGGACGTAGTCCGGCGACATGAGCAGGCTGGCGTCCATGGTGTCGCGGTCGGGCCCGGCGGCGCTGGAGATGGCGTAGACGCCTTGGTTATCCGTGTCTGCCGATGCGGGGAGAGAGAAGGAGAAAAGGCGGATGTTGGCTTCTTTGAGCTGGCTGTGGATTTGGGCTTTGCTCGCGGCGACTTGGTCGGCAGACATCAGGTCTGCTTGAGCGAGAAGAATAATGACATTCGTGAGGGGGTAGAGCTGGCGGAGGTACCCAATGTCAACGGGACGGAGGCCTGGTTTTGTTAGTGCCGGGTTGATATGATGGGGGACCTATGCATACGGTTCGAAACCAGATAGAATACGGCGTCAACCTGGACGCCGCCCTCTCCTCCGAGTAGGTTGAGGAGATCACCATCGCTGAGAAGGTTGGAGTTGATCCGTTGTAAATGTGCCTCGATATACTGCGCCACGGGCGTGATGGTGTCCATAGACTGCGAGGGTCAGTCATTTTTGCACTAGACATACCAAACAAAAAGAAATGAAAACTCACCGACGACCCGCTCCCATATCCCGGGGTATCAACGAAGCAGATATTCCGATCCAGGACCGCATCACCCAGACTCTTCCTCCGCATCAGCACCCCCGAATCTTCCACCTCAGACCACCACTCCGGATACGGCTTTGTACTCGCATAAATCTCCGTAATCCTGCTCGTCCCCGTAATACTCCCCCTGCCCGCCTGTCTCCGGCCCCTCCGGCCACCGCCCGGCGACCCGCTGACCGCCGTGTGCACGGACCCGCCCATCGCGGACGAGCTCAACAGCGCCGACGGCGTGATGGGATCCACATGCACGATATGCTCGCAGGACTGCACAATGGCCTTGATCAGCGCCGTCTTCCCCACCCCGCTGTCGCCCGCGATCAGCACCTTCAGACGGCCCATGCGCTTGCCGTCGTCGGTGAAGGGCCGGCGGCTCGGCATCTTGATGCTGGGCATGACTAGCTGCGGGGCGCTGCCGCTGTCCATCATGGCCGACGACGCGCCGCTCGCGTCGCCTTCGCCTTCTCGTTCCGTGGGCTCCGCGGCCCGGTCCTCGCGCTCGTTCTCAGACTCGTCATCCTCGACCGCGACGTCACCGCCGCGCATGCTCGGCGGGAAGCTGGGTATGTCTTCGGAGAGACACAGCGAGTTGCGGCGTGAGGACATGCTGCTGAGAGCTGATGCCGGGCCGGACACACCGCCGAGCAGGACAGGGGTGAGTGGCTGGGAGAGGCTGGGGGTGTGGTCGGTTGACCGCGGAAAGGGCGAGATGGCACGCGACGACAACGCGTTGTGCTCTTCGTGTTGGAGCGCGTCGATAGGTCCCTTGGAGCTCGTGGGTCGGGCTTTGGATTGTCTGTTTCTTTCGAAGTCGTGGTGTGTCGGGACTCGCGGTTTGGAGTGCTCGGGGTGCTCGGGTTGGGGAATTGGTCGTTGCTCCTTTATACGGCGGTGGGGAGCTGCTGGTGGGAGATTGGACGATGAATCGATGACGGCTTCATCGCCAAAAGTATACGTCATCTGGGGTGCGGGCGGGAGTCTAAACGTCGAGAAACCGTCGGCGTCGGAAGTATACGGACGCTTGTGAGCGTCATCACCGGATAGCGGTCGCATCGTGGCGATATGTCCACATGGAACGAGGAAATAAAAGTATACGGTGTAGAAGTAAAATGACGAAGAGTAGAAATCGAAGGATGATAGAAAGAGATGCCCGTCGGGATGGGCTATTTTAGGTGATTAAAGAGGTAGTCGCACGATGTTAACTTATCATGATAGATATGGTTGGTATGTAGGTCGGTAAAGTATGGGTATGGAAGGACAAAGCTGGCCTTGAGCTGACCTGATGATGAGGGGCAGTAACATACATCAGACCGCTACGCAACCATGGAGCATGGATGGTTATCTCACTGGTGCACTAACAGTCCCCCCCAATGATGCCATGCCATTGGGGATGTTGCAGCGGTGATCAGTCGACACAACCCCACCTTTTCCGTGTTTGAGCCAGCCAAATCCCCAGGTTTCCCAACCGAATCGCCCTTTTCGTCTTCTGTAGCCAATGCAGCCAATGCAGGCGGTGATGGGATACCCCGGGGCCGTCCCTCGTGGTCAACTTTGTTAACTAGTGCAGGTTAGTTTCGTGCTTTTGGCGTGGGGTGACAGAGTGTTTGGTGCAATCATGAAGCGCCGCCCGCAGGTGCCCCTGTGATTACTGCTGCAGCCTGCCCCACTGTAGCGGAGTCCCTGCAGGTGCACCGCAGCGGGCAGAAGCGGGTTCCCGTCGGAGGTTGGGCCGAGGACCCATTTACGGACCCATTCGCACCGAAGACGGCAACGTTTGGGGGGGTTTAGTTATGTGTGTGAGGCCAACTTGATATCTTTAAAAGCTTGTTTTTTGGGGGAATAATTGCTAGACATTAAAAGAGTTTCAAGCATATGTATGACACGGACATGATTAGAAATATAAGCCAACTTCAATCATCATGAATATTGTGTATTTTACTTGGTATTCGGTACTTCAGTAACCATTTGGTTGAGAGTCAACAAACGAGGCGCAACCCCAACCAAACAAAGCAAGACTCAGACGATGCATCAAAACCATCTCATTCTCGCAGTTTCGCTGGCCCAGAAACCATAGCTTTGTACAGTACACGCTGTTGCCTATGCATATCTTCCACCCAGACCATAGCCCATCCGCAGGTAAGGTAGGTAGGTAGGTATCTAGTGAGCTCTCCATTGACCATGAAGCTCAATCCCTAACCCACGGCCCCCTTAACCCTCCCCCCCCATCCACCCATAACCTCATATCAATCAATCATTCATACCTCGCCCGCTCCCTCTCCTCCTCCAACCGCCTCATCCTCTCCTCCTCCTCCTCCCCACCACCAACCCCCCCCTCCCCCGCCATCCCCATCCCCATCTCCCCCCCCCTGATATTCACCCTCCCACCCCCCTTCCTCCGACTACTCTTCCTCGCACCACCCCCATCCTCCCCATCCCCGCCACCACCATCCCCCCTCTCCCGCCCCCTCTTCGTCCCCGCGCCCCCACCACTCCCACCACTCCCAGCAGCACCAGCAAGCCCCGCAAAGCTCGCCATGCGCCGCGTCTCGCGCAGCAGCCTCTCCCTGTCGCGCGCCGCGCGCTCCGCGGCGTGCGGGTCGCCGACGACGGCTGTCGAGGAGGTGGGCGTGGGCGTCGCGGCGGAGGAGCGGCGGCTGTTGTTATTGTTGGCTGGTGCGGAAGCAGAAGAAGTGGTGGTGGTGGTGGCGGTGCCTTTGATTTCGAGGCCGAGGTTGCTACTGCGGGCGCCGCCGGTGGTGGAGGAGCGTGGGGGTGGGGGGTTGATTTCGGTTGTGGTTGTTGGGGTGGTGGTGGTGTTTTCGGGGGCGTCGGTTGTGGGGTCGTTGTGTGTTGTTGTGGCGGCGGAGGAGGTGGTTTTGCTGCTGCGGTGGTGGCGGTCGCGGTCCTTGTCACGGTCGCGGCGGCTTTCCCTGTCCCTGTCCCTGTCTCTGTCGCGGTCACGGTCACGGTCACGGTCACGGTCACGATCACGTTCGCGGTCTCTGTCGCGATGGCGGTCCTTGCGGTCCCTGTCGCGGTCCCTGTCCCTATCCCGATCCCGGTCACGGTCCCGGTCCCGGTCCCGGTCACGCGTCTTGTCACGGTCTTTCTCTCGGTCCCGGTCCCTCTCGCGATCCCGGTCGTAATCCTTATCGCGGTGCGAGCGGTGCGATTTGTGATGGTGGCCATCACGGTCCTTGTCCTTGTCCTTGTCCCTGTCTCGGCGCTTCTCCGAGTCGCGGTCCTTGCGACTGCTGCGGTGACTCCGTTTTTGTGCATCGTCGGCGGGCGGGGAAGCGGACCGGGATCGGTCCTCTTCCTGCTGGTCGCCCCGGCGGGATTTGGACTCGCGCTCGTCATTGCCGTACGACGAATGCTTCCTGCGGTGCGACGACCGGTGATGGCGGCGCTCGTCACCGCTCTCGCCCTCCTCACCTTCTGCCCGCGAGTATGACCGCTGTCGCCTGCTGCGGCGATGCTCTTTGCGATCGTGGCTGCGACTGCGGCTCTTGCTAGCAGAGCGTTCCCTGTCCTTGTCCCTACCGCGGTCGCGGTGACGGTCGCGGCCGGTGTAATCGCGCTCTCGGCTCCTCTCCTGGTACCGCTCGTATCTACCGCGGCGGGAGCCGTGGAGGGAACTACTCCGCGACCGGCCCCGGTCGAACCCGGTCCCGGCGACACTGGTGGGGGTCGGCGGCTTGTTATCATCGACCCAGCCTCTAGCTTGGAGATGTTTATAGCTTGTGTTAGGGAGACCCTGCATCATGGCTTTGGGCCCCTTGGGTGCGTTTATGGGAACGTCAGGGTTCCCCTGCGGGGGCATACCCTCCCCGCCTTCTCCAACCTCGCTTGGATCCTGAATCACGTTCTGCGGGGCGCCTTCCCCTTCGCCTTGGGTCTGCTCGCCGCCGCCTTCTTGCGGCCCCTCGTCATCGCGGCGGGATCGCCCGAATTCGTCGACATTGGCATCTGGGTTTGCCTCCCCGCTGGCTTGTTCGCCGGTTGGGCCGGCGACTTGGTAATCGCTCTGCCCGTTTTGATACTGTTGCTGTCCGTCGTAGCTCTGGTCATTCCAGTTGCCGCCTCCGCCGTATCCTTGCTGGTAGCCCCCGCGACCGTACCCGTATCCGTAACCACGGCCTCGACCCCTACCGCGGAACCCGTACTGATTCCGGCGATAGTCATTGAACTGGTTCTGGTGGCCATAATTACCTTGATTGTATCCTGTCTGGAAGCCAGAGTTAAAAGAGCCATAATCACCATTGCCCATGCCAGAAGCGCTTGGATGATTGAAATTATCTTGGCCGACATTCCATGATTGCTGTCCGCTCCAGTTATCGGTTTCGCCCCCGTAACCTCCCATGCCCATATTCATGTTCATGCCGTTCATGCCCATGCCTTGAAAACCTCCATTCATGTACATCTGCATCGTCATCGGGTCCATGTTCATGCCTGGCATGCCTAATAGGAGTTAGCCCCAAATCTTCGTCACCAAGTAAAGAGGGTGGGGGTGAAGGGGGGGAGGGGGGGAGGGCCAAGACTAACCCATCATCGGAAAGTTGCCAAACCCATTTTGCATGGCCATCATCATCGGCATCTGGTCGAATCCAGGGGTGAAGCCGGCTGGCGGGAATGCGCCGCTCATGCCTTCGGTTTGGGCTACTCCAGAGCCATCGGGTTTCGCATCATTGACGTCGCCATTTTCGTCCCCTTCTTTTACCGCCTCGGCGTTGTCGCCCTCAACAAGCTCGGAATCCTGCCGCGCTGGAACCAAGTCGGTCGAGGTTACAGCGTCGCCTTCGCCTTCCGCCGCATCGGGCAACGTCTGATCCTGATGTTTGTTAACAGAGGCAGCGCGCGGATTGGAGCTGTGGTGTCTTACGGCATCATCGGCAGACTTCTCCGTTGCCTTTTGCTGGGCCTCCTCAGAGCCAGGCTCTCCACTTTCATCCTCCACAGGAGCTCCCGCCTCGGCACCCTGTTCTGCCACCTGGGCTTGCTGCTCCTGGGTAGCCCCAACTCCTTCCCCAACCGGCGGTCGCTCAAAAGCTGCTGGTGCCGTGGTAGAAATCGGGCTCGGATCGACAGGAGTGATTGGTGTGGTGGCTACATCCTTCGGCCTGTTCGACTCGCGCTTCTTCTCTTCGGTTCGCAAGAAGACCCTGATCGTGGTGCGTAGCGCCTTGTGTGGCTTGCAGTCGTCGGCCGACAAGGGCGAGTGTTCGCAGACAGGGCACGACGCAGGCAGAGCCGACTGGCAGCTCTCGCAAATCGCCTGCTCACAACACGGCAAACGGAAGGCGTTGAGGGCGAGCTTGCTGCATATGGCGCATCGGAGCTTCGCGGGGATGTCGTCTTGTGGCAAGGAGCTGTTTCCTTTATGTCAGTAGTGCCCGATGCGCTGTGGGTGCAATCACAGTAAGCCGTACCTAATGAGCTCGGCTTGCGCCTCGGTGAGGGACAACGAAGCGGCCATGTCGCGCTGCGGTCGATAACGGACGCGGTTCCACACTTAAAAGAAAAGTCGAACCGGATTATAAAATGGAGGTCATCGAGCTTTGTGCGATTGCCGAAACAGTTAAAAAAGACGGACCAACGACGCGATCGTTGAGAGGCGCCACGTCGAGCAAGTCGATGGAGGCGATGAATTACAAACTCCCGGTCGCGTTCCGGTGCTGGTCGGGGCGTGAAAATTTGGGAGGCGGCTTCCGCACGTGCGCTGCTGGTCCGCGCGTTACTGTGCAATTTAATGGCAAGACACTGTGCTGTTTGAAAGGCATTTCAGTATAAATACAGTGCTGGTAACACTGTATTTTGTAGATTGACCTAGATGAGTGCTGGTTCCGGTGGAAATACATCATCTTGTAACTGCGGAGGATTTCACCATGGGCGCTGTGCATCTACATCTTTCAAGGTATGTTCCTTTTTACACAGTACGGTGGTGTTGGCGGGCAGATACCGGTCATATCTAGGTACATAGGTTGGTAAACCAAGCAAAGAATACGCGGCGTTTCGACGGGCTCGGCCTTCGCTGATAGCAGAGTATTATAATGAATAAAAGCACAAACCCAAAAGCAAGAGTTACTCCTAGTTAACCTGCCCGATATGACCAACTACTCCGATAGACCGTGTAAAAATACCGAAATGGGCAAGCATACCCCCTGCTACCCCGGTCCCTCCATCTACCAGCATCAGCAAGCACACCCTTCCTTTGCGCTCGGATCCCGTGGTCCATTGAGGTTCACCCTTTGCTCCTCCGTCCGGTTGGCCGCATGCGACGCACCAGGCCCGCGGGCCGTCTTCAAGGATGTCTCCGGGATCGCGTTGGCAATTGCCGTGAACACCTCGGTGACGTTGTAGCCCGTCTTGGCGCTGGTCTCAAAGAACAAAAGGCTCTCCTCTTCCGCGTACGTCTTGGCCTCCTCGGTGGTGATCTTCCTGGCATCGCCCGAATCCTCGCCCCCAGCATCGACATCCCCGCCATTTCCGGCCCCGTCGTTCGTGAGATCGAGCTTGTTGCCGACAAGCGCAATCACAATGCCGGGGGACGCCTGCCGTTGCAGCTCGGCAACCCAGTGCTTCGCCTTGATCAGAGATGTCGGTTTCGTCAGGTCGTAGACCACCAGGGCGGCTTGTGCGTTGCGGTAGTACATAGGCGCGAGTGATGCGAACCGCTCCTGGCCTGCGGTATCCCAGATCTCAAACTTGATGGTCCGCGTCGGCAGGTTGCATTTTTGTGTCAGAAAGGCGGCTGCGATGGCATATTAGGTTAGCAGGCAATCCTCTAGCGACGTTTGGGGTGGCAAGATGTACCTCCTATTGTCGGCTCCTTGTTTTCTTGAAAGTCGTTGTTGACAAACCGAAGGACGAGAGACGACTACAGAGACAATGCGGTCAGCCCAAGTGCGATGTGTCGGGGGGAATGGTAGGGGTACCGACCTTGCCGACGGCGGCTTCACCGAGGAGGACCAGCTTGACGCTGCTGCTCGGTTTGGGTGCATTTGAGTCTGCCATTTTGTGTGTTATTGCCCTGCGATCGGGTTGCTGCAAGGGAAATCGATGTCAAGGTAGGGGTCTTCGTGATGTGTGTCGTCGTGGAGGCCGGGTTGTGTGCTGCTGTGGGTGCGTGTTCCCTGGAGTTGGCACGAGAGTGACGTGATAGGTAGACGATAAATGGAAGGCCGCAGCCAGGGTGAATGCGACGACATCTCGAACCAACGCCAGAGCTGGACTAGCGTGCAGCTTAGGTGCACGAGCCACGGAGCGGAGGAAAGTCAGTTGCCGGCCTATCAGAGCCCAAGCCTTCGCCGGCTTCAAGAACCCACCACTGCCCCACTAAAAAGTTCGAAGCCACGAAAAGTTCACTCTCTTCACGGGTTGTTTATCCTTCGAAGATTTCCCATCCCTCCATCCTTTCTGCGGCATTGAGTTGTAAAGACTCGATCGCCTTCGATATGCCGCCGGCTTCCGCGAAAAGCGCCAAGCGCGCGCCCCAGGATGACAAGATTATCTCCAAGAAGGGTCTGTTCGACGACTCTTCGTCCAGCAGCGAAGACGACCAGGAGGATGGCGGTGCTACTCTAGGGCCCTCGGCCGAGCTCAAGATCAACGAGGAGTACGCCCGCAGATTCGAACACAACAAAAAGCGGGAGGAAATGCACAGACTCCAGGAAAAATACAAACCGGGCGGCGAGGCGGAACAGGAGTCCGAGTCATCCTCCGACGAAAGCGAGGACGATGAGGCCGTGCTTGCGACCGAGGATCTGGATGCCGAAATCTCGGCTACGCTACAGGCGATCAAGAACAAAGACCCCCGGATTTACGACAAGGAGGCCGTTTTCTACAGGCCCTTCGACCCCGCCGCTGAGCCGAAGCCGAAGGCGGAGAAGCCCATGTTCCTGCGCGACTACCACCGTGAGCGGTATATGAGCGGCGATGTTGGCGCTGACGATGATAGTGCTCCCGCTGTCGACGTCCCGCGGACCTACGTGCAGGAGCAAGACGACATGAAGAAGTCCATCCTCTCCGAGATCAAGGCCGCCGCGGCCGCCGCCGACGACGAAGAGGAATGGAGCGATGACGACGCTTTCATCAAGCCGGTCAAGAAGGATGATGGCCCATCAGCAAACGGCATCCACCCGTCGCGAGCAGCCAACATCAACCTCACCGAAGTCGATGTCGCCAATGCGGATAAGAACCCCGAGGACTACTTGTCTAAGTTCATGGCATCTAAGGCTTGGGCACCCGAGGGGTCTGGTTCCAAGTGGCAAGCATTCGAATCTGACGACGGCGAAGATGGAAACGACATGGCTGACGAGTTCGAGCATGCCTATAATATGCGATTCGAGGACCCCACCAAGAGCAACGAGTTCTTGAAGACCTACTCGAGAAACATGGCCGCGGCCCGCTCCGCGAGAAAGGAGGAGCTTACGGGCCGAAAGAAGCAGAGAGCCCTCGAGAAGGAGCGGAAGGAGGCCGAGAAGCAGGAGCGCGAGGTAGAACGTGCCCGGCTGCGACGCTTGAAGATTGAAGAGGCGTCGGGCAAACTCGCCATGATCAAGAAAGCTGCAGGCATGAGCGGCAAGAACCTGACGGACGAGGAATGGCTGAAGTTTTTAGATGATGCCTGGGAGGATGACAAGTGGGAGGAGGAGATGAAGAAGCGGTTCGATGACGAATACTACGCCGAGGCGGACGAGATGTCACTTGATGAGGAAGAGGAGGAGGAGGAGGACGGGGCAGAGAAGAAGAAGAAGACAAAGAAGCCCAAAAAGCCGAAATGGGACGATGACATCGCCATCGACGACATCATCCCCGACTTTGATGACGAGGCCAAGCCCGTTATCACCCTCTCAGACGAAGACGACGAAACCGCCGGCCCGCAACCCGAAGAAGAAGAAGAAGCAGAATCAGGCGACGAGCGCCCCTCCAAAAAGCGCAAGACCACCAAAGACATCAAGAACGAGCGCATCGCCGCCAAGCGCCAGGCCCGCGCGGACCTTGCCAAGATCGAAGCCCTCGTCGACACCAAGATGGAGCTCGACAACCCGCGCGCCCTACAACAGAAGCAAGCCTCCTCTTCCAAGGCCTCCTCCTCCTCCAAAGCCCAGGGAGGCGGTGGCTTCCGCTACCGCGAGACCTCCCCCCAGTCCTTCGGCCTCACGGCGCGCGACATCCTACTCGCGCCGTCCGACGCGGCCCTCAACGAGTTCGCCGGCCTCAAGAAGCTGGCGACCTTCCGCGACGCCGAGAAGAAGCGCAAGGACAAGAAGCGCCTGGGCAAGAAGGCGCGGCTGCGCGAGTGGCGCCGCGAGACGTTTGGGAGGCAGTTTGAGCAGTCCGGCCCGACGTTTGGCTTTGAGGCGCTTGTTGGCGGCGGCGGCGAAGAGCAAAGGTCGCACGGGAGCGGTGCGAATGCCGTTACCGAGAAGAGGAGGTCGCATGAGAAGAAGGAGAAGAAGGAGGATAAGCCTGCTGCTGCTGCTGATGGGGAAGCGAGCGCGAGCGGGATTGTGGAGGGGGAGAGGAAGAAGAAGAGGAAGAGGTCGAAGAAGGGGAAGAAGGGTGTTGAGGTGGAGGAGTAAGGTCCGTCCGTGTCTTTGTTTATAGTTTGTCAGGTACATGGTTACGGGCGTTGGCTGGTCTTTGTGTCTGGATTTCGGTTGTGCCTTAGTCATATCTAAGGAATATTTATCTAGTTATGCTGTTCTCGACCAGTGTTCGTTTGTTGTTTTACTCGTGGAGCCCCTCGGCTTACTGCATGATGCTTCCAAAAACAAATAACTTCATCGAGGATCTCCCATAACGGTGGTTAAGTGAGTTGATTTGACTCGATCGATTCTCGCACTCGTACTCGCACTCCGGTCGCACCAAAGGAAGTAGAAGGTAGATGATTACACATTGCCCAATCTTTCCCAACACATCGCACACCACAACGTGACCCGTACCGCCGTCCTACGCCAGACGCCGCCCCAAGACCCCAGGTTGGAATATCCCCCCCAATACAAGGGGCTGGTCCTTCCTTCCTTTCCTCAGGACCCATATCCATCGTACATATTGCGAGTGCTGAGCGTTGAGCGTCCTTGAACCAGCAAAACCCTCCCCATCCCAATTTGTGCGCCGTGTCCCTCCCTTTCCGGCCCAACCAAATCCCAACCCGCCAAAAAGATATCGTTTGCTCGCTCGCTCAGTTGAATGTGCTCCTCTTTCAGCAGAAGACCTAGAAAGACCGCAAGGAAAGCAAACCGCTTCCATGCTCCGCTCTCCCCACCACACCTCCCCGAGCCACACGAAAAAGAAACAAAAAACGTATCGGTATACTACCACAGCACACCCCAATCCCAGGATCACTCCCACTCTCCTCCCCACGCCCCCCTCCTAACTTCCTACTCACAGCTCCGGCGGCCAACATTCAAAGCAAAAACTCAACGATGATGCATCCCCCCACCGCCCCCACCGCCACCCCCAAACATACTAGCAAACCCATCCAGCCCCCCTCCCATCCCACCCCCAACCCCCAACCCTTCCGGCCCCAGCTCAGGCGGCTCCATATTAAACGGCATAAACCACGCCGAACTGGGCTCGCCAAACGCCGCATGCAGCGCCGCATCCGCAGGGTGCTGGTGCCCGCCATGCCCAAGATGCCCGCCATGTCCCCCATGCCCTCCATGGCCATGTCCATGATGCCTCCCGTGGGGATGGCCGTGCCCGTCACGGCCCTCGGCCGCAGCTGCAGCTGCCGCGGCGGCCGCGGCGGCGTTGTTCCCGTCCGCCCAGCCGGCGAGGCCGGAGCCCCCGAGGGAAGGATGGTCGACGTGGCTGTGGCCGCCGTACGCGCCGAAGACGAGCTGGCGGTCGAGGCGGGACATACCGTGGGCCGCGGCGAGGGGCATGGCGAAGGGGTCGGGGGGGAAGAACGACTGGGGCGGGCCATGGTGATGGTGCGGGTGAGAGAAGGCGACGGGGGAGACGGGGGAGAGGGCCGGGTGGTAGCCGCCGGGGCCGTTGCCGGCTACGGCGAGAGGGTTGAAGGAGCCTGGTGGGGCGCCGCTTGTCGGGGCGCCGCCGTTGGGGGTTGCGTTGGAGAAAGAGCGTTGGTGTAAGCGGGCGGCGTGGAGTTGTTCGGCGGTGGCGCGGGCGAAGTCGGTTTGGAGGGGCTCCAGGCCTTGGTCTGGCCCGGGTCCGCCGCCACGAGAGGTAGTGCTTGCTTTGCGGACCATAGATTTGCGCTTGAGTTGCGCAGCGGTAGGTGGGCCGGAACGGGGGATGCCGTTGGCGGCAGCATTCTCGGCACTTTGTGGGGAGAGGGTGGTGAAGAACTCCTCGACTGTGTGAAGTTCTGGTTTTTGTTCCAGAACGGCGTCATCCCCCTTTTCTTTCTTCTTGTACGTGGCGGGGTCGAGGAAGTCCGACTGTGACACGCCGTGGGGATAGCGGTCGAACCAGTCGCCGTACTGGAAGATCG
This sequence comes from Chaetomium tenue, assembly GCF_020726465.1. Classification (NCBI taxonomy): domain Eukaryota; kingdom Fungi; phylum Ascomycota; class Sordariomycetes; order Sordariales; family Chaetomiaceae; genus Chaetomium; species Chaetomium tenue. Next base: position 1,238,505 of record NW_027117333.1, on the reverse strand, counting down.
GCGACGCTGCGCTCTCGCTAGCGGGGTTGCCTTGCCTCGCGGCATCTGCACAGGTGCGGTATTGTTCGCGGAGGTTCTCCGACATCCAGTGGAACATGCCCCAGTACCGCTTCATCTTGGACAGGAACCTGACATTGGTAGCCAAGTTCCGCTTCGAGGTCGCCTCCATGGTGGGGTTTCCGGAGAATATCCCAAAAATATGGACGGTACTTGATAGGAATGCGCAGTACCCGGTGAACGGCGCAGTGAGGAAATGCGCCTCGGCATCTTTGAGGAGCTCTGAGATCCGATTCGCAGCGGCAAAAGCCTTGGCCCCTGCCTTCGTCACGAAGGCTTTCGGTACGTCCTGTAATGAATGGCCGTTCGGGGGTGATACGGCGAATCTGTTCATGAAGAGGATGTTTTGCTGGATGGAGATATGTAGGAAGAGGAACTGGTTCGCCATATTATCGGTCTCATGCAGTTTTAGGTTCTCGGGTGTGTATGCCAAAGACTCGGGGAGCTCGGTCAGGAAGTCTTCAGTCTGCTTGAGGAGCTTGGTATACTCCGAATCTGGGTTCCACATCGGGTGAGGATCCAGCTCTTTACCACCTTGGTTGAGGTAGTTGATGATGCGGCCCCATACGGCAATAGCCTTGATCATCCAGGCTGCAACCCCCATGTTCTCCTTTGCCTCGTTTGGCTGATCCTCGGAGAGAGGTTCGAGAACCTGTCCATTGAGCATCTCGGTGGGCCCTGGCAAGTCGTACTGGAAGTTCTTCTCCTTGATGGGCAACGGAATCTTGAACGTTTCTTCCCGGATGAAAGTCGGCCGGTCCGTCCCTGACGAGTTGAAGCGGTCCATCAAGAAGCACGCCCACATTGTCCGTCTCCGGATCTCGCGGTCGATGAAGCTCAGCTGTGTCTTCCCTGGTATCCGCAGAGGGTCGTGTTCCAAATCTTTGTGCAGCTGGAGAGCGAAGGCCATCCGGATGGCCTGTCCCCCCAATGACCAACTCCGTCCACCGTGGCATGTCCCAAATTCATGCAGGCCAAGTATCAGCAGACACGTCAGAATCGTGATGTTAGGCCACTCGTATCGCTTCGTCAAGATATCACGCGCAGTGGACGCCCACTCCTCTCCCCGGAGGAAGTTCGGGTTCGTGTTTAGTTTCGGATGGTTCGAGAATCGTGCCGCTATGGCGCACACGGAGAGAACGAGGACCGGAGGTAGCGTGCCAGCTCTAAAGTAGCCATAATCAGTATCGTCGGCAGGCGGTTAGGCGGCTCGACTTACTTGAGTTTCCTCATAAAACTGGGCTTGTGGAGGATATGATACGCCTGGCCATAGATATTTTCGAAGAAGACTTCAGCTAGATGCTCCTGGATATCCTTGGAAGGGAGCGCATCCCCTCCTTCGAGCTGAAGTTTGCTCTCCTCTGCTTCCTGGACGAGAATGGTCGAGGGCTTATTCGGACCATCAAGCTTGGACCTCGACGGAGCGCGAGCCCAGTGATCTAGGTCCGGCCCAAATGCTTCGTCAACCCCGCGTTTCTTCGCTGCTTTTCCGCCACCAGGTAAAGTCCCCGGAATTGCAGGCTTCACCACGGCCCGGGTAACCGAGGGCGACGCGCTATCTTGCTCTGCCTTCGGTACGACCTTGATGATGCGCTCCTCCATGCGCTTCAACCGCTTATCCAGCATGGCCATGTAGTCCGTCCGTGGGGCCGCCTTGCGTGCTGTAACTTTGTACACGCACGGTATGCGCGAACGTAGACAGTGCTTGCAGGCAGGCTTCTCCCCTGAGCAGCGAATCTTCTTGCGGCGACATGCAATGCAAGCCAGCGGCAACCGTTTACGCTCCTTTCCTGCCTTTGTTTTCAACTCGCTCCAAGCTGGCGCGGTGTCTGACTTCTCTCCTTTCTTCCCACCCAGATCTGTCCCGTCGGCAAGTCCGCCCGTCGCGAGCCCGAACTCGTCGGACAATGGCTCGTCCAACAAGTTGGATCCATTCGTGTTGCTGTCTGGCGTGCTATTATCGGAGTCGTCCGGGCTGGGCCGTTGCCCGTTGCCACCGCCGTAGGCAGATGTGTGAACGGTGATGGAAGCTACGGAGTCTTGTCGGTCCTGCATTGGCGATATCGAATTCGCCTGTGGCGTCGTGAAGACATCTGGGCCGTGGTCGTCGAAGTTATGCGGCAAGCCATTCATGGGCGAGTCTTGGAGAGAATCCTGGTACGAGAACTGAAAGTCCCCAAAATGGGCTGCATCCGCCATGTCGTGAGCGGCGGTGATGCTGTCTAGAGTCTCATTGGCGCCTTCTAGCTTGAGGCCAGACTGGGCAACCTGAACTTCGGGCTCGCCAGCAAACTCCAAGTCAATGGAGCTGAAGTTCTTAAGGCCGGCCTGAGTGTCGCTTGGTGACATGGTGAGGTGCTCCAAACTAATGTTCAGTGTTGCTCAATGCGGTGTGATAGCGTCAAGGAAGCAGGCAGTGAGAGCGAGGTGGTTCAAGATCCCCCACACACGGTCAACCCGAAGCCCAGGCGCTTCTCCACTCAATCCGACTCGTCTCTTAATCGTAGTCAGGGCGTTACATAGGGATATCCCATCGTACTTGTTGTTTGAAAGGACTTCGAGTGAAGTGAGCAAGCGAGGTGAGTGAGGCAGATATTCCCGTGGAGTAGGTGTCAAGATGTGGTTTTCGATGTTCCCAGCTTTCCCTCAGCCGAGATGGATCCTAGGCGTTGTCTCCAAGCGTTGATGTTTGGGGAAGAGAAATCGGAGAGGGGAGGCGAACTGGGGTCGGAACCTGCGGCGCCCCAACCTTTCCAGTGGATCACTGGCGAACGACTAGCGTCAAGGAGTGTTTTCGCATGGTTGAATTGTGGGGTAACATCCCAGTCATCCTAGTTCTCTTCTCCTGGCTGGCCTGTCTCCAGCCTGAGCACACATCCGGTTGCGGGGGATGCAGGCTTAGAGTTGCTCAAAGAGGAAGGGGGCCAGAGGCAACGGAGGGCGAAAGGAAGGGTGGTCTTGGCTCACCCGCAACGGCGCATGCAGGCAATATACAACAAGCATGCGGGACGAAGCATCGAAGGCCATGGGAACAAGAAAAGAAGGTTGGCCGAAATTCGATGGATGGGCCAAATAGATTGGGTCTGCGATGTTGGCAGGCCCAACGCGGGGACTTCACAAGTTTGACGGGCCGACTTGCAATTGCAGACGAGGCGGCGGCTTATCGACCTCCCCTTCTTCCTCCCTCCAGCTTCAACAAGAACGAGGAGGCAGACCAAGAGACCGAGGATGCAGCCGGGCTGACGAATCCACTGGCTGCATCCATCCCGCACTGGAGTGCATCCACCACCCGCAGCCACTTCGTGCGCCCTCATGCATGCGATTTGCATGCACCAAGCAGGGCAAAGTCGGGCCTCTTCTGTGCAACTCAGGCAAGCCACCGCAGTGTCATCGCCGGACAATCCGTCTGTCCGACAGGGAAGTGATGCGGTCCTCTTCCATGCCTCCGTTTCGAGCTGTGCCACGCACGGGCACCGGGAGTGCGCCCCCTTCCGAATTGGACGTCATGGCAAGGGGTCCCGGAGGGCGAGGCGCGTGGTGCTCGTGTGCAAAAAACTGCAGGGATTCCGGGTGTAATTGTATGAGCGAGCGAATGGAAAATTCCGAGAATACCCCGGAACGTAATATAGGTACAAGCCGGCAAGGATGCCGTGCGATTTGCATTCATCAGATCTGCGCTCGCCCGTGATATCTGCAGGCTCCGATATTGGACATGGTTCGCGGGGGGGTGTCAATTGGTGCGCGACGATTGTGAGCGAAGTGGTGTCTCGTTTCGTCGCGGTGGTCGCGACCTCGCCGTTTGAGGCTCCGGTGGATACCGTGGATATCGATTTGTCGATCATCAATGTGGCGGAATGACTTGCTGGATTTTGCGGAGACAACGGATCAGACCGGGGCTGACAAGAGCCGTTGTAAGCAGCGTGGCAGCCCGAGCGAACCCACCGGTGTGGCCGGCGTCAAACTTGTGGGTGCGCGCTAGGGTTGAACGAGTTCGTGCGTGTCAAAAATAACTAGTGACGAGAAGGTCCCGAATCTTACGGACTTTATCACCAAATGGAGCATTGTGGTGGTGATGATTCAACCCACCAGCACGACAAGGACCCTTGAATTATATGGATTATCTGGGGCAAGAAAAGTGGGAGAAATTCTTATGAGTGTCAAAGTGGAGGAAGTGCCCACTCGGAGTACCTACCAAACCCTATCCATTTCAAGCTGCGACTGCCTTCCCAGCTTCCCTGGAGCCTCCTTCCTCGACAAAACTGGAATGTTCAAATTTGACAGTTTTTCGTAGCGCGCCCCACCAGACAAAACCTCGCCAATATTGCCCCCGACAAGAAGTTTTGTTGATCCTTCGGGGTTTTTCGTTCTCATACGCCCCGCCTCTCCACACTTTTTGGATGTGCGCCTCTGGCCTTCCTGTCTCGGATGACCTCAAGCGCCCCCAGATGCGATGTGTTTTACACAGTACACAGTATGTCCACGAGCTGCACTCCCACGGGCATCATGATTCGCCATCGACTCGTTAATTCAACGACGGAACCGAGACACAAACAAAGGCATTATTATGTTAGCCCTATTGTGTGCAACAGAAGTCGGGTTCGGCCTATATTTCAGCCTTTCTCAGCGGAAAGAGGTTATAAGCATAAAGTTCAGTTCCCTGGAGCCTCCCTGATGTGCCTGTCAAGCTCCTTGCAGAGAGGTGCGCCCGAATCGACGAGCTGGGGGGGTGCTGCCAGACCCAACTTTCCTCGACCAAGCGCCAATGCAAACCCTGGTCAGGACCTGCTGTGAGTGTCTCCCCAACTGGAAAGGCTCACATGGTCAGCAATAATTACGTTGTGCGACCGAACCCAGCTGCAAATCGCGAGTTACACGGCTCGATTCGACCCGCCCACCTTTCCATCTTCCGCATTGGCATATTGCCCTTGTCTATCCGACAATTATCCAGATCGGACGGAATGGGTCTGTACCTGGCTGTCTTGCAAAGGCACCGCAGCTATTCATGCGCGGCGGTCAGTTTCAAGCGAGCATGGTAACCAGGCTGCCGCCGTCGGATGGGTGCCGAGCTGTTCGCCTCCGTGCCGATTGCTTCCCCAGAGTGTCATCCAAACGGGGTTAGACAGGCCAACAACTCCAGACACAGCATGTCCCCCACACCCGCTGCAACATTGATGTGACCCTATTCCGGCCACTACCACCTCAGATCCTGGATCAACCACAGTGGTGCTGAACCTGATCGTGGTGGGCCAAGGCCATGCTAAGCTGTTGGTCGAAGGAGCCTCCCACAGAGGCCACCTGCGGAAGAGCCTCCGAACAGGGACTGAGCAAAAACACATTTGATCCCCTGATTGAATTCTCTCCCCTCGGTCGAGCATCGCTAATCCACTCACAGAAGCAACAAGGATTGACACGCGCAGCTCCCGCTTCAACCTTACTTGTCGATCCGCTGGGCACCCTCCGCGGTCGCATACGCAAATGGCGTTAAACTCTTGGGTCCTCATATATCACACGTGAAATGTCATTTGCACCGAATGACTTCCCCGCAACAAAGTCAAAATCATGACGCTTAAGCACTGGTGAAGGCAAGTCAGAGTGGGCATTTCCCAATATCGACACGCCCTACCTGTTTCAGCATCAAAGTCACCTACCGACCTGCTTCTTTCGGTTGCCCCCGTTGTGACGTTCATTTAAACACAAACCAATCCCCCCGCCCGCAGAAAACCAAACCACAAACTGTTCCAGGCCCACTGTCTGAACAGTGTGGGGTGGAGGGGCTTTGGCGGGCTAAAAGCAAACAGGCTGATGATGGAGGGACGCCCCTTAACGGCAAGGGGAGGATTCGGGCCACATCAAGGGCGCAAACCAACCCAACCAGGCGGCCAGTCAAGTCAGCAGTCGCCCAAAACTGTCAGAGGGGCAAACGGAGGTTTATTAAACAGTTCAAAAAGGCGAGGCACGCGGAAGCGGGAAGCGGCCGAGTGTGGGTGTGTTTCCATGTGTTTGTGTGTGTCTCCCCCGCTTGGATTCGTTTTCTCTCCGATGGGCGCTGCCCGGTAGCCAATAGGGTAATATTGTGGTTGAGGTTGCAATGACGGTTCGGCTCAACGTACCGACATTTGAATATGTCCAGTGTGTGCCGGTGCATGTGTCAATCTGGGGATATAAATTAGGGGGCGTCGGGGGTGCGGAGGGTGGAAGGCGGCGAATTAAAGACCTGGAAGGAACCGGTTCTGATGCTTCGTGTCGGTGACGCGCTTTGGGTTGACGACACCAGATTTCGACCCCTCCTAAACCGGCGGTCAGCCACAACGAGAATTCGTAGGGTAACGACAGCCCTTGACTTTGCCGTCTTCACATCAACATGCGGCCTGGTGTAGCGGTGGGTAACCAACACTCTGTGGAGTTGGGTAATACAACTCCTCACTTTCTAGACGATACTGCAGTGCTTAAGAGAGACCCGTGGCCTGTGGGGGTCAACTAGGTTGATGTAAGTTTCGGGAAGGCCGATGACCTTCTGTCTGGACTTGGACTCGGTGTTTCGTAGGTCCAATTCTGCGAGTTTCTCTTTGTGAGACACCTGAGAGCACCGAGGCACTAGAGGAGTGCGGATCCAAGTTCATTCTTTTCTTATTTCTTAATTGTCCATAAGCACCACGCCGGAGTCGCCGCTTGAAACCGGCCACGCAGCAGGACTTCCATACTGCTACGCCGGCCGAGCCTAGGTACCTAGTTTAGGATATCGTGGCCCGTAAGGTTAGATTGAGGAACGATCCGTCGAGACTCCGGCGTGGTGCTTATGGACAACCGCGACGTCACGGGCTGTGTGAAAGGTAGTCCGCCGGGTTTATGGGTCACCCTCCGGTGGCCGTTCGATGAGTCTGGCCAGCATATCCTTACAGATCGGCATCCGGCCAGGGTGGGCTCCGCTCCTGAGGGGGTAGGACCCCGTGATCTTTCAGCTGGGCGCACAGGTCTGGCCTGTCGTAGCCAGGTAGGTACCTCCCGCTTTAGCCAGCGGTCGGTGGGATCGAGCGTTCGGGACCGTAGCCGGGGGCCGGCCGGCGCATATAGCATAGCGTCGACCCTACCGCCCCCCTAGATACCCAGATCGGTGACCAGGCCAACTAGCGGGGCGGCCAATTCTAGGAAGCTAAGGGCGGTCAACGTGGCCAGCAGGTGCTGCTAGACGCACAGTATGGCCTTCCACGGCTCGCCGGCATTTCTGCCGCGCGCTGGACCTCGCCAAAATGATGAGCACTAATCCCCTACTGGCACTGAATAATCAGAAGACAGCACCCAGCTGCCCTCGATTATTGCCAAGAAAAAGCGTTCTTCACTACGACAAGCTAAAGAAATACTAGGTATCTTCGCTTAGCCAAGGCGCCGCCGGATGGTCAACTCCGGCAACTCGCCGATAAGCCCGGGTTACTTGATTCCCCGCCGCGCCCGGTTCGCGGACCCAGCGGACGATGCGGCGTGGCTGGTCACTGCGGCGGGCACGGGAGACGAAGCCTCTGATTGTAGGGTTTCGGTGCGTCCAGCCAAAACGGAAATGATGAACTCTCGCTCCCAGAGCGACCGTCTTCCGCGGACCGCGCCGCCTTCTTGACCTACTTTCGTCCCTCACAGGCTCTTCCGCCGGCGGTTCGGACTCCGCATCGGGAACTGGACCGACGTGCCCATCGTTGCGCCTTTGCTTGGACTGCTAGATTGTAGCCACTGTCGACCGTGGTGGTGACGGGCCGCCGGACAGTCTGGAAGGAGAGGGGCGCGCAGTCACCAATGGAGGCCAACTTGCCCTAGGCGTCGCAGAGGAACGTTCCTTCACTCCCTACCCCCGTCCTCGCCAACCAAAATCCGGTACGCCGTGCGCGCATACTCTTCAGCCGGTGCCACTAGCTTGGGCACCGTCTCCTGGTATGCATTGCGCAACAGCACCCAGCACTCGCCGCCGACCATCGGCACCTACTTCCCAACCACCACCCTCAATGATATACCCTAGCGCTGACCCTCAGTATCAACCTCACTGCCGACGTCAACACCCTCCTCCGTACCCATGCCTCCTCGACAACCACCCGGAGCACTACCCACACCCCCAACCGCGACACCTCCTTCTCCGGCCGCGCATACGCCTTCTCCAGCGCCGGCGCTACGCCCAGGGAAATGTATAGTGATCGCGATCCAAAGTCCTTCAGCTGGCAGATCTTTGCCTCGTTCGCTGGCGTATATCTCGCCCTCTTCGAAGTTGAAGTCGGCTTGTCTTCGTTCTTTCTAGATCTGTTGGTAGTTCTTTTTCAAGGAACCGTTCTTGAAGGTGATGTTGGACGGAAGCTACGGGCTCCGCGTGGATTAAAGTGCTTGTTACCCTGCGCCTTCCAAGCCCGGTGCCGTTGTGATCAAGTTTCCGCGGCCACGCGGCTGGGATCGGTCCGTCGTTGGGATGTCGAGCACGATGTCAATACCCTTGAGGCTCAGCCGGTCCTGGAATTCCTCAACGATGCCGCTCTGTATGTTAGATACCGAGTTCGTGATGACTACGGCGGTAGCGGTCAGAAGTCTAGCAGAGAAAGGGGGGATATATGCGTTGATGATAGGCTGACCGTCGACTTGGGTGATGGACGGGTTAGCCATATACTTCAACTACTCCTACCTCGGTACCGCGGCCCGCTCCTTCATCGGCGACCTTCTTATCGCGGTGATAAGGTAGGTGGAGAGCGGCCTTTGGTAAGCCGTGAACCTCTCTACTCGGTGTTTGTTTCGATGTTCTAAGACGAGCTTTGCAACGGAATTCGGGACCATTCGAGAAGCGGAGCATGGAACAATCAGAAATCGACCGAAGATAAGATCGGGGAAGTGTAGGTACCTTAGGTAGGTTGCGGGTCACGACCTCCGCGAATATATTATCATGTGAACTCTATTGCTTTATATAGACTAAGCTAACCGCAGAGCTAAAGGGAATAGGAAATGCCGTTCTGGGAAGGTATCATTTTGAGTGTATTCTGGGATGGTGCTGATCCTCCGTCTGGTGCTGGCAATATGCATGTTGGCGGCCGGAGGACCTGTGGTCTGCCGCAGGGTCGGTGTGTCCCTTAGCTACAACGTGTCTTCTTCCGAATGGCTGTTGCAATGCTCGAAGCCTAGCTATAAGTTAGCAGTTTGTAGAAGTTTTGCATGTTAAATGAAGAAGTAGTTACCAGTATCTGGAAAAAACATTTTAGAAACCCAGAATAGCTCGTGTTCCCAGCAGTTTGCCGGAATCGAATGTAGTAGATTGAATGAGTATCCCTTTTAACGAAAAGACTAATATACACACTTACAATTTTCCTTACCTAAGATAGCTGACAGTCCGCTTAAGAAATTTGGTCTGGTCCTATTCAAGAGACATCAAGGCTGAGCTAGCCAGATTATACCAGCTGGATTTCGTAAAGTTGTAACTCGATCTCGTAACCTGGGAGCGATGCTGTAAGTGATACGGCCAAAAGGTTTATGTATCCAGGCAAGCCCTTGCAGTACCCTCTCCCGCAACACCTCTACGCCATGGTATAGAATCACAATAATTAGATTGCAATCGGTGGGGATGTAGAGTTCTAAGGTATATATATCTAGGGTATACTTTACCCTCCCAAATATACGTGTAATGTAGTTGTGTTCTGAGCTCTAAACGGGGTGCTCTGTTACCTATATACACCAATTTTCTAACTAATTCTTCAACCTCCTTTCTACCCTGGTCCTTAAGACATTTTACAAAAAAAGCTATCAGGGTAATAAAACAGCTCCAGGGCTTTCTTCAATATATAAATAGAAGTATTTCTAAAAAGCTGAGGTGCGGCTTTTCGAATGGGGAAAATGTGGTGGTGTGGGTGAGTGCCAAGATTGGAAAGGAACAACACTTTTGGAATGTGACTTTACTACTAAGTAGAGGTATATACTGTATAGGGGTAGTACTGTGGATAAGGACCGCGAGAAGGGGCTGCGGTTCGTAAACCCGAGCTTTGGTGGTGTCGTGAGTATCCTACCCCTTTTACTATCTTCTTTTCCTACCGTTGCTAACTAACTTTATTGTAGACTTGAATAGCCCTGGATTGATTTTTTCGGGAACTGCGACAGCAACAAACGCGGGACGGGGCGGGCCGCGCCAGGCCCACACTCTCCCGGCCGGAGAGCAGGGGGGGGAAAGGTATGCGTGCTCCTTCCAAGACTGTGTCGCTGATGCTCCCGATATGTCCATGGTGCGCTGGCTTAATAGTTACCGTTAGAAGACTTTGCGCCGTTTGTCTCGCCAATGAAGAGAAAGTATTAAATACCGAGTTGCTCTACTGCCATTCGTCAATAGCACCGCCACAGCTTTCTTTTCGACGGCCGACAACCAAACAAGCCAGCATCCCCGCATTTTTCAGCTCTGCCCCCGCGCGAAATGCAGCTGTTGACTTCACATTATTTTACTGTTGCATGGTATCTCTTCTTTCTCGACAAGAATCCTCATCGGAACCATGTCTGCTGAATACAATGAATCCAAGCGGAAACGGCTGAAGAAGCGGTTGAAGGGGTTGAAGTTCTTCGGGTCTCGTGCAGCCTCGCCGGCTCCGTCTGCCTCGCATCGCAAGGCTTCTCGTAACTGACATTCTCCGGCAGACATTTGGTCATCCGATCAGGGAAATGCAGAAAACGGATCGACAGCGTCTTCCTTTGTTGCGACAGATTCATGTGCTCCTCCCTCCCCGTCTGCCGCAGCGGCGAAGGCCGCCCAACCCCGGACAGGCCCGAGAGTCCCCAACGATCACCAACCACACGCGGCGTCGCAAACACTGCCTCCTGCTCTGGCCGCCGAACCCGCACCCAAACCTCCGCCGACCGAATGCACAGAGCCACCGACCCCTACCCTTTCTGTGTCCGAGAGACTGTGGAACCGCGCGTACGACAGTCTTGAGATGGATAATGCAGAACTTGTCATATCATACCTGAAAACGTTGGAAAAAGTTCTCGGAGCCAACCCAGGTGTTGCCCCTGACACCAACATCTTGGCCGAGTTCCATGACCCGACCAAACGACAGATGCACATGAGGAGGCTGGTGGAGGAAGGCCGAGCGAAAATTTCCACAGCGTCCAAAATCACGAGCGGTGTAGGCGGCGTCGCCGATATCGTCCTGTCGGTCAAGGGAATAATTGACCTAGCTGTCCAAAGCGTGCCGCAGGCTGCGCTTCCGTGGGCAGGTGTTTGCGTTGGGCTGCAAGTAAGCAGGCATCCTTCGAATACCCCTTATGTGCCTGGCTCTGCTAATATGCCTCCAGATTCTCCAGAATCCTGCGCGAGCGACGAAATCCAACCTCGCTGGTATCGCCCATGTCATCTCCAGAATGGACTGGTACTGCGCCCTCACCGAACATCTCCTGAACAAGAACAACATTGCCGGCGGCTGCGACCTGCAGGCAGTCTTGCACCAGCTGGAGGGGACAGTCGTCGAGCTCTACAAGGCTCTTCTCCTGTACCAGATGAAGAGTGTTTGTTCTTACCATCACAACCAAGTTCGAGTCTTTCTTCGCGGGATGCTGAATTTGGATGATTGGGACGGCGATCTGAAAGGCGTTACAGACGCAGAAGCCATCGTCCAAAACGACACCGCCCAGTTTTTCCAAGAACAAACGAAAATTTCCTTAGGAAAGCTTGCTGAGCATGCCGAGGGAATGGAGAGGCGACTCGGGGGCGTCCATCAGACCCTTCAAGACTTCATCTCGCTACAGAAGGACGCCTACCGGGATGAAATTGAGTCAGCGTGCCGTAGAGATCTCCGCGTCGTTGATCCGCAATACGACATGGAGCGGATCGAGAAGAGCAAGGATGAGCTGCTCGATGACGCTTACAAGTGGATCCTTCGCACCCCAGAGTATACAATGTTCACAAACTGGGGCGATAGCGGTTCTGATCGTCCGCCACGTCGATTGCTCTGGATAAAAGGATACGCCGGCACGGGTAAGACGATGCTCATGATCGGCCTCATTCGCCAACTCTCGCATCAACCTGTTGCTCTATCACCAGCACTTTCCTTCTTCTTCTGCCAAGGCACAGACACAGCCTTGAACAACGCCACCGCCGTCCTCAGGTCTTTGATCTGGCTTCTTCTTCTTCAGCAGCCATGCCTTATATCCCATCTACTTCAGAAGTTTAAAGATTCAGGCGCGGATCTCTTCAGGGATAGAAATGCCTTTATCGCCCTGTCCGACGCGTTTCGGAATATGTTGAAGGATCCTAAGTTGTTGCCTGTATACCTCGCGGTCGACGCACTTGATGAGTGCGCGCAGGGTCGATCGGACCTCTTCAGTCTCATTTCGACTTCTCTCAACCTCTCTCAGAAGGTGAGATGGCTCTAGCCGCCCAGAAGTTGACCTTCTCTCTGAGCTCAAGGATCCGGACACCAACTCCCCAGACGCTTCTAATCCCTTGTCGAGCTGGACACCCAACGTCTGGAAGATCCTGTCAACGCATTCATTGAGTACAAGCTCGACACCCTCCGCCGCAGAAAAGGATGCAATGGAGGATACAACGACAGCGTCTTGGCTGAGGTCTCCCGTGAAGTCTGCGGACGGGCAAAGAACACCTTCCTCTGGGTGGCTCTCGCGTTTAAAGTTCTCGAAACAGTGCACGGAGGGTACGCAGCCGAACTTATCACAGAGATGCCTCCTGGCTTGTCGGAGTTGTACGATCATATGATGACCAGGATTGAGGCAGGCCGGATTATCAAGCCCCGGGATTGTAAGACAGTCTTGGTGGTTACGTCTCTTGCCTTCCGACCGCTGTCTATCCCCGAGCTTTCCGTACTTGCCGACTTGTCATCGGACGTTGCGCAGTCGGCTATCGAGATGGCAATTGATAGGGGGGCAGGGCGGAATTGATAGGGGGGCAGGGCGTTACGCGGGCAGGGCAATCTCAAAGCTCCTATTGGCCCAAAATTTCTGACAGCTGTCAGCATTTTCCCCTAAAAGCGGTGAAGGCCAATTCGCTAACACTAACACAATTTCCTACTACCTTCCATATTGGCTTCAAAGCGATGGGTGTCAAGTATTCGCAACGGTTGACCTAGCTAGCAAATATTATACACGGCCTCTACGTCGAGTAAGTCTCGTCTCACGCAAGACCTCTTGGTCATTACTGTTCAGCAAGAGCTCCCATTGAGATCTCCGTCTCCGTACGCTCGGTTGAATCTTAGGACCACTGGCGAGTACGCCTGCTGTCTTTCCTGCACCGAGTGCTGCATTTCGGCCGCCAATTGCATTCCCATGAGTCGGGACAGGAATACCGCCTTCCCTCTGGACCGCCGCCTGTGCTTCTTGCCGAGCAAGTGTTGACTTATTCTTGCTCCCGCGCGGCCGGCCTCTGCCGCGCCGTGGTTGGCTCCCATCTGGCAGACTTGCCCCTAGACGCTCGTCCTCCTGTCCGTTCTGGTTCTGGGCGCTCAACCGGTCGATGGATAGGTGGAGAGGAACCGGCCGCGCAATGTTCTTCGGCCTACCACGAAGTGATGTGGCAATCTTAGGATCAAGGATGCAGCGATAAGGGTCGGCAGATGTCGATTGCCGTAAGTGCCATCTCGGGTGGACGTCCCATTTCGCCAGTGGGACATTACCTTCCAACTTCGATAGGATTGTATGGCGACACGGAATGCCTAACTCTATAGATGGCGTACAGTCGTCGCTGCAGAGTCCGATGCCTTGTGGCCGGGGGTTCTTCGGACTTGGGATTGCCGTCAGAGCTCTGCGGTACTCCGGTGTAATGAGGTGAAGGGCCTTTTGAGAGATGACTCGGGGAAGCTCGCCTAGATACTCGGCACCACGTCCGGTATACTCGCGCAAAGTCAAGACCTCGTCCCGTGCACATGCATCGATGAAATCCCTCTCCTGGTCGTGTAGCATGTCGGTAATGGCCTCAACAAGACGGTATAGGTGACTCATGCCGTTCAGGAGGTAAGACTTGACGTTGTTGTTGCTCGCTTCCGTCCCAGAGGTGACCCGGCAGCCGAAGTTGCGATACTTGCGGATAAAGCAACGGGCCCATTGCTCCCTTACGGGCATATACGTCCTGTAAAGGTACAACAAGATCGCCTTCTGGTCGCCAAACTCTTGACAAAGGTGTGCCCATGATCTATCATGCTCCGCCTCGGTCTCCGCAAACATAACCAGCTTCCACAGCATCACGACGCCCTGGTAAGTGTGTGGAACGGGCTTGGAAGACTGGCTAGGCCCAGAGTCGCGAACTATCGCCCTATCCTTTGCTGCTAGGGCTGCCTGGTCCTGGGCGTCTTCGGTGGCACTCTCCTGGTCACTGCCATCGTCTGTCTCTCCTCGTATCCACTTCTGTTTTGCCTTGAGTAAGACATTGGAGATGATGTGGTGGATGCAGATTTGTTGTTGGCTCTTGGGGAACTGGTCGTCCAAAGCCTTTTTCATGTGGTTATCGAAATCTGTGAGGATGGTATCGGGTAGCCTGATGCTGTGTTGGATGGCTAATTGCCGGATGCCGTCAGCGAGAAACTGGAAGCCTTCTAACCGCTCATTATCGATAAGGCCAAATGCAGCATTGAAGACAGTCCCTAGGCAAGTCTGGCCAGTGGCTTGGAAAAGAGGGAGTTTGAAGCGGTTCGTGTTGTACGTGTTGTCGAAACTGAGGACTTCTGGGAACCGCTGCCACATGCGGATACAGTACGGGAATGTCCACACTAGACCGACAAGACAACTTGGCTCCGCCTCCGACCATTTCACCCTATAAGGGATACCCTTCTCGTCGAAAAGCTTGATCAGCGCAGCCGTGGGGTTGTAGTTGTCTAGCTTCTGGCGGTTGATGAGGGCTCTGGCGTTGTAGATGTCCCTGCGAGTCAGGACAGAGTCTGCATGTTGGTTTTTGACGATGTTTCTAACGTCTCGTGCTCGGATACCAACTCGGCGACTTGTCGCCTCAATAGTCTCCTTGACGGGATCAGTGAGCTTCCGATGGATGGGATGGGCAGAAGGGTCGGTACTGGGTGGGTGATTATGCTCAGCATGAATGGCATCTGTAGGCCAACGCAAGACCCATCGATAATCATTCTCCGGTAAGGATACGGCGAACACCTTCCATTTGCAACCGCATTTCCGGGATTGTCGTTGTCGAAGTCCAGCGCCTCTGCCTTTTCGAGGTTCCCCGTATCTGTCACACTCGAGGGTATAACGTGATAGCCGACCCTTAATAAAGTAGCCTTGCCGTTTGACAATGCCAAATCCGTTGGCTTTTGCGAAAGTATTTACCCAATCAAAAAGGGCCTCAAATGTCAATTGGAGATTGCCTGGGACTGGGGGGTTTTGTATCGTCTCCGGCCGGCTAGGACTTGAGCTCGTATCTCGACTTTCGCCTTGCTCTTCCTGTTCGCGCTGGGGCTGGCCACTTGGTGATAGACTCGATCGGGAGCGGGAGGAATGGCTGCCGGTTGGAGATTGACTCCATACGACTCGTTCTTGAACGGTCCGCTCTCGTATAATGGTGGAACCATCTCGCGAAATAACCTTCTCTCGAGACATGGTGGCCTTCTCTCGCGTGACGGTTGAGTTAGGAGACGACCGATGGGACGAGCATCCAGGCGAAGTTAGATGTGACTCCGTATCCTCTTCCCTGTAGACCTCGAGAGCGCTACGGAATCCGGTATCAAGGCCCCTCAACTGCATTCTTCGTTCCTTCTCTTGCGCCTTTGCATCTCGCCGCGCTTGCATTCGTTCGCTGAAAACCAGGCCTGGCAAAGCTTGCCTGACCCGGTGCATCGGCCTCCGGGGGGTCGGGAAATCGAGGGAGAGAAATATCTCGGAGTCGTTGCGCAGCCCCCACCAGGGCTCGTCCAGCCCTTTGGATCCATGGGGCCGAGGTACTGTCGTAAAGTACGCTGGGGGGTCGGTTGCGAAGAGATTATATAGGGCATCGTCGTCGCCATAGCCATACCATTCCCCAGGGTCCGGTCCTGAGCCGCTGCTTGAAGATCCACGCCTGCGCTGCTCGCACGTATCGGAACTATCGCGTCGGAGTCGCTTCGTGGGTCGGGATTGCGCTTCACCTGGATCAGCGCTATCGTATCCAGACCGGGATAGCCTTCAGGAGCTTTTTGGACGGCGGGCCATTGCGCAATGGATAGGCATATGGAAACTCAAGGACGATGTTTTGACGTCAATTGGAGTTGACAGACTATTGGCAGCTGGTAAATCTGGAAGGGGACGCGGCAGAATTTTGATGGAGTATGCCCTGCTTAACAGAAAAGTTTTGGGCCAATAGGAGCTTTGAGATTGCCCTGCCCGCGTAACGCCCTGCCCCCCTATCAATTCCGCCCTGCCCCCCTATCAATTGCCATCGAGATATGCGGCTCATTTCTCACGGTCACCAAGGGAACCGTCAATTTGATCCACCAGTCGGCTAAAGACTACCTGACGAAGAATTACAAGTCCAGACTTCAACTAGCTGGGCCCGGTCAAGGGCATAGCAACATTGTCAGACGCTCAACTGATGCGATGTCCTCAATGCTAAAACGCAATATATACGACCTCGACCCTGGCTTCAAACCGGAGAATATGGCACCCCCTGATCCAGATCCGCTGGCTCCAATACGATACTCTTGTGTCTTCTGGGCCGACCATCTCTGCTCCCTGAACAGCGACAACGCCCGGTTCCTGGGAGAACTGACAGACGACGGGAAGGTGTTTGGATTCCTAAAGGAATGTTTCCTACGCTGGCTTGAGAGTTTGTCTCTTATAGGGAAGCTTTCTAGTGGGCTGCTCTCGATAAGAAATATTCTATCTGCCGCTCAGGTATGCTATCAATGCTGTATCATTTTTTGGGTTACTAAATCCAGTTAGGTGCAACCGGAGATTAACCCTGACCTTCTTGAGTTGTTGAAAGACGCAGAGAAGTTCATATTTAGTCACAAACCGATCATAGAACGAGCCCCCTTACAGACATACGGCTCTGCGCTCGTATTCAGTCCAACTTTGAGCGAGATTAGAAATCGGTATTGGAAGGAAAGGTTGTCTTTTATCGAAATGACCGCTGGCATGAGAGACCACTGGGGCGCTCACCGGCAGACGCTCGAGGGGCATGGCAGCTTGGTCTCGGGAGTAGCCTTCTCGCCAGACGGTAAGATACTCGCATCGGCTTCGGGCGATAAGACGATCCGGCTCTGGGATATGGTGACCGGTACGTGCCGGCAAACGCTCGAAGGGCATCACGCCGTGGTCAACGCAGTAGCGTTCTCGCCGGACGGCAAGATGCTCGCATCGGGTTCGGACGATCAGATGATCCGGCTCTGGGATACAGCGACCGGTACGTGCCGGCAAAGACTTCATGGGCATAGCGACTGGGTCTACACAGTAGCGTTCTCGCCGGACGGCAAGACGCTTGCGTCGGGTTCGTACGATAAGGCAATCCGGCTCTGGGATACGGCGACTGGTACGTGCCGGCAAATACTTCATGGGCATAGCAACTGGGTCTTATAGTAGCGTTCTCGCCGGACAGCAAGACGCTTGCGTCGGGTTCGTACGATAAGGCAATCCGGCTCTGGGATACGGCGACCGGTATATGCCGGCAAACGCTCAAGGCGAGCAGCATCGTCAACGAAGTAGCGTTCTCGCCAGACGGCAAGATGCTCGCATCGGGCTTACACGATCAGACGATCCGGCTCTGGGATACAGCAACCGGTACGTGCTGGCAAATACTTAAGGGGCATGGTGACCGGGCCAACACGGTGGCGTTCTCGCCGAATGGCAAGATGCTCGCGTCGGGTTCGGCCGATCAGACAATCCGGCTCTGGGAGACAGTAACCGGTATTTCCCAGCGAACGCTCGAGGTCGAGGGACATAGCAACTCGGTCAATATAGTAGTATTCTCACCAGATGGCAAGATATTTGCATCAGCTTCGGACGATAAGATAATCCTCTGGGATACAGCAACCGGTATATACCGGCAAACGCTTATGCCCAAGACGTATCGCGACTCAGTTAGGGCAGTAGTGTTCTCACCGGACGGCAAGATACTCGCGTCGGCCTCGAACCATCAGACGACCCTCTGGGATACGGCGACCGGTACGTGCCGGCAAACGTTCGAGGGGCATCTCTGCTCGGTCAGGGCAGTAGCGTTCTCGCCGGACGGCAAGATACTCGCGTCGACTTCGGACTTTGATATGATCCTCTGGGATACAGCGACTGGTACGTCCCGGCAAACGCTCAAGGTCCCAGGGGCTAGTATCAACGCCAGGGCAGTAGCGTTCTCGCCGGACGGCAAAATGCTCGCGTCGGGTTGGGACTATCAGACGGCCCTCTGGGATACGGTGACCGGTACGTGCCGGGAAAGACTTCATGGGCATCGCGGCATAGTCACCGCAGTAGCATTCTCGCGGGACAGCAAGATACTCGCGTCAGCTTCGTACGGTCAGACGATCCTCTGGGATGCGGCGACCGGTATGTGCCGGCAAACGCTCGACTGGTATAGCGGCACGGTCAACGCACTAGCATTCTCGCTGGACGGAAAATATCTCGAGACAAACCGAGGGCCGCTGAGTATAACCGGAAATTCCGAAACTTCAAGCAGCTCTGGAGGCCAGAACCTCGCTAGTGGTTTTGTCTTTGTCGACGGCGATTGGGTTATGATAGGGAGGAAGCGTGTTCTTTGGCTTCCCGCTGAGTATCGGGAAAGATGTCTGGCGGTTCGTGATCATACACTCGTCCTAGGACATGCCTCTGGCCGAGTGATGTTCTTTCGGTTTGCTTTAACAGAGTGATGGATTTTCTATAATCGCTGTGATGTCTTAGATATTTTATTATCTCTGCTTAAGTGAAGGGCTTGGGAGCCGTATCTGCTTTATATGATTTACTTTTCGCCCCTGACGTAATTCTTATTGACACTCTTTGCCACTTACCTACCTAAGGTTAACCGCTGGTCCTCGCCCTCCACAAGGTGTGACGTAGTTGCAACAACACGATATACTCAGCCGGGACAGAGAGGTACAGATTTGGTATAGGGCATGACGAAGCGGAATGATGCGACATGATCATCCGAGATGACCTTGAGTACAGGTTCACGCCTGATAAACCAGCAAATGCCGGGCTAATACCGGAAGAAAGCCATTACGGAGCCGCAAGATCCCAGACAGTGTTTACAGTAACCGAGCCGTAAAGGCGCTCACACTTGTCAAGCGCCTGTGTCTCCGCCATGTGCTTGTTAAGGTCCCCATGTCTCGTCCCACTCCTCCGCAGACCGGGGTGAAGGGAGCGCGTCGCCGATACTTACCCCCTCATATCATGGTTTTTCCATATAGCGATGCGCAAAATCCACTCGCCATATATTGCCGTAGACGAAGATGATGGGGAGGACGGGTAGTTACCTACCTAGTTGGTGGCCCGGGTCGTGGCCACGGCGCTCGACGGCCCTTGCAAGCTGTCGGAAGTAGGCACGCACCCAGTTGGCGAGCTGCGCTGAGCCCTCAATTGGCTTGGCCTGAAGAATTTTAGTCTCGATGCTGATAGCCAGCGGGGTCGGAGTGAAGCCGCTGAGGGTGAAGTGGGCGAGGTCCGAGAGGCGCTCGGAGAGCCCGTCGCCTCCTCATGCAGGCTGGAGGAAGATGCCGTAGTCCACCTTGTCCTCCATTAGCACAGGGTCGTCGTCGTGGAATGCCTTGAGTGTACGGCACAGCGCGATCATGGATGTTCCGGAAGTCTATGGCATATTGGCCCTCGAGGGCTTCCTCCAGGACATGGCAATGTACCAGATCGTTCCACGCGGGCTCATCTTCTATCTTAATCCTTGACTCGAGTTCGGTAATGTTGACGCGGGCGACAGCCTAGTCGAGGGTGCGGCGAAATGTAACCACCACAACCACCACCAACCCAGACAACAACAACAACAACAACAACAACAACAACAACAACAACAACAACAACAACAACCACCTCCCCACCTCCACCGACCACACCAACGGCATCCAAACCTGCGCCTTGGCCCCCCACCGCCTACCCTCACCTCGCCACCCTCGCCGGCAACAACAAGAACAAACCCCCCCCCACCACAACAATGTGACGAACCTACTCCAGGATCCTATCCTGTTAGGGTTCAGCTTCGGTGAAGGTAATCTCTGCAAGGATGCTTAGGTTCGGTGCAGCCAAAGGGTGCACAACAATAGACTTGTCTCAACAGTAGGCTCTCGAGCTTGTAGCGAACTGTAGTTGTGATTGCTAACTGGAGAACTCTCAGAGCTCTCCAGGACTAGTGACTATATACATGCCCGATTCCTGGGTATCCTCGTACCTTTGCAACAGGTTGACGGGTGCTATGTTGCTATTGTGCTATGTCCGGTTTTAGCATCATAGCATCTTAGCATTCTGCAGCCCGGTGTTTCTATCCCTTGTTCCGATTGGTTCCTTCAATGATTGGCTCGGGGCGTCCCGCGCCCCGAGGTTCCACCTGTTGGCATATCCGTGACAAACAACAACAACCACCATAACAACCACC
Organism: Chaetomium tenue; assembly: GCF_020726465.1. Lineage (NCBI taxonomy): Eukaryota > Fungi > Ascomycota > Sordariomycetes > Sordariales > Chaetomiaceae > Chaetomium > Chaetomium tenue. Next base: position 1,217,945 of record NW_027117333.1, on the reverse strand, counting down.
ACCACATCAACAACAACAAGAACAAAAAACCACCCCCGCCCACGCCGCCACCGCCTCGCGCAACAAGAACAAGACCCTCTGCCTCTGGGACACGGCGGCAGCCGGCGTCTGCTTTGCGACGCTGGCGGGGCACGAGAGCTGGGTGAATGGGGTCGTGGTGTTTCATCCGGGCGGGCGGTATTCAATCTGGTGTTGGTGGGGGGATGATAGCACCCGTAGTGGGGTGTTGGGATTTGGGGGGGGGGCGGGGCATGGTGGGTTTGGGGCGTGTTTGAGGTGGGCGACGGGGGTGGGGGTGGGGAGGGAGGGTGGTGGTGGTGGTGACCGTGGTGGTGGTGGGAGGGGGTGATGGGGAGATGGGGGTGTAGATTCGGGGGTTGGTGGCGACGGGGTGTGTGGATAAGGTGGTGAGGGGTGTTTACATGTACGAGTTAGAGGCGCTGGGGGTGGTGTGATTGGGTGTGGATGTGAATGGGAGTAGTGCTTGTGTCTTCAGTGGGATTTGATCCATTGTCTGCTAAGTACTACGAACGGTATTATAACGTTGTGAAGTCGAGGGATATTCAAGTCTCCGATCCCCAGCTACAAAGGCTCACCAGTCTCTGAGCCCTGAACTGCCTCTTCGCTCCGGACGGTTCCGCCTTCCACCACGCCCACGCCGTCTTGTTGTCCATAGGCACCGTATACTCCGTAAATATGATTCCACATCTCGTCCTTGATGTTCTGAGAAACCCAGCGATCCATGGTTGTCATCTCCTGGTCGTTTGAAACGTTGACGACGCATTGGGTAGGGCGTCTGGAGGCCCAGGGGCGAGTGACCTGGCGATAGGGCTGTGCTGAAGTGTCATTCATGGATGAGCCGGCGGATTGGTGTTTGCGGACCCCCGGAAAGACCCCGTCCATCTTTCTCTGCGGGGCTGACTGGTCGGAGACAGTCAATGTTGTTGGCCGCCGTGCTTTAAATTGCCCAGCCCTGACGGCTTGGGGGGGTTGGGAGTGGAGGATGAGGGTGTTTTCATGGTGAGGCTTGGAAACTAGCGGAAGTCTGATGTAGATGAGATTGGGCTCTGCGTTGGTCCTATTTATGTCATCCGGCAGAGAGAATGAGCTCAACTATGTACCTATTTATGCGTGTGGTCTTTGGGATCATATCAGGAAGGGGGCTCTCCTCTGAGTTCGAAGAATGGACTCAAATTTCAAAACACCCCGAGTCCGTCACATTTCAAGGTGAGTTTGTCCGTTGAGCCACATGATTACATGCCCGTGGGATTTCTCGGTGAGGTTCGGCCATGTTAGCAACATGGTAGAGTGGCCCCGTGTAAGAGAGTGAGCCGGATATAATGACTGGCCTCAAACTTGGCCTCAAAACTGCTGACTCGCAGGAATCAAAAGAAATGGCTGTGTCACGAGCCAAGAAACAGTGGCCAATCCCAAACATCTGTGTATTCGGGCGGCCAGGCTGGCCCGGCTGGCTAGGTTGGGTACATGTACACATGCATGTATCAAGTATCAGCAGCTGCGTTCTTCAATTTGATAGGATCAATGTGAGTCCACGCCATAGGGCTTACTTTTGCTCCTTGGCAGGCAGTTTGAATCTCGCGGTGGGCTCCAACTGCATGTTCCCATTGGCAAAGGCCGCAGCGGCGAGGCTGCGTCGGACCAACTTGCTCCCGTGTGGCCAGTTGGCCACACGGCACGGCGCAAGGTTCCCCTACAGCCTCTCACTCCCCACTCACCCGAGAAGGTATTTTACCCCCCTCTCCCAGCTTCCCTTCTCCAACTTCCTTCTCCCAGAAAGTCACTAATTTCTTCATTTTTATCTGGGTGGAAGGGGCATCGAGAGGCTTTGCTGTAAGTTCCCCCCACACAAGCCCACTCACCCCTTGCACCTGTAATCATTCAATCCGCTCTGACCGGTTTATTAGCTCGATAGCCAACTTGTTGGGCTCTTTCTGAGTCTAGACACAATCCTCGGCGGAGGGCCCTCACAGCCCTCCGTCAACCCCTATTTCGTGGGCATGCAGCAGTAGTCAAGCAGAGAATGGCCCCTGGGGTGTACCGTGGTCGGGTTTTGGAAATTATCCTGTGGGGCTCGAGGAGAATTTCCTGGACCTCCAAGGACTCTCAGGCCATTCGAACTTTGGTTGCTGTGGTGAGGGGGAGGGTGGAGGGTGGAATGGGTCAGGGAGTCCTGGGCCTGTGGAACGGTCTCTGTTGGACTTTGAAGACTCGGATTCTCCGATTGATTCGGATGATATCCAGTTTTTGTTTGGCCATGAGGCTGGGGCAGAGACTCGGGGGGCTCGTGAGGAAAGGGAAAATAAAGCTGAAACGGGGCTTGTGGATGCGGAGGATGTATGTGGTTGGTCGTTCCCTCTCTCGGTTTATCTGGCAAACCAAGTCGAGGTTTCTCGATCACCTTCGGCTTCGGCACGCGGACGATTTTCGAACGAATCTTTATTTCGGCTGGATGATGGCAGTGGGGCTTTGAGTCTGCCATTAGTACCTCAACCCGTGGTCCTGGACACGGTGCCCGACGTCCAGACAAGCAGCCGCTCACAACATGAAGTCGAAGATCCAATACCCGTTACAAAAGATCTTGAGAAGGGACAACCCACACGGTCTTCTTCGAGGTGAGTGAAGACTTCCAAGCTCGCATCACTCTAATACTGGGCATCTAACAGGGCCTCCAGACTAGGGGAAACCCGTGCGTTCCGATGCCCCGAGGTTCTCTGCGAGAAAACATTCATCTCGAAGAGGGATCTTAGGCGGCATGTCAACGGCGTCCACCACAATCTTTTCGTCCGCTGTCCACACTGCTCTAAAAAACTTAAAGCACGGGATGACAACCTAAAACGCCACGTCGACAAGTTCTGCAGGGCATTGAGACGACAATTACGATAATCAATGCACCCGTAATTCAACGCCTGCCAGATGGGTACCTACAGATGCAGTCATGGACTGCAATGGTTAGTGATTTGACCGTTCTTCTTGGCTATAACGGATCGCTCACTAGGTACATAGGTAGGTACTAATCTAGAATTCTAGATCAGGCAGTCTGCATCTCACTACAACTCATTTTGCGCACATCTTGGGCCGCAAACCTGAGTATATGTATCCGATTAACGTTTAATAATGCACCTACCTTCGGTCCGTCGAAGGAGCGAGCCCCATCTTCCGGAATACTTACGTTAGGTACCTCGTCTTACACATAACCAAGTGCGGAGAGAGAGAGAAGACGAGGGGGATGAAGGGAGTTAAGGGAGGGTTGGGATTGGAGTGAAATGAACAAGGTCGTGTCTGGTGATTGTGATCGCTTGTTTGTTGGTCGAACTCATTAAGACACGCTGGACAATTGGAGTTCGTTCAGTTTGACAAGGCTTCTATGGGCGGGATACGACTGATAATGGAAAGATTTGATTCAATCAGCCTTCACCTCTACCCTTTTTGAGAGCGGGGACGTGAGCCAGCCCGATGTCTGGTCTAGTCTGTACCGTGGCTGTTGGCGTGCCTTTTCGTATTCTGCACAGTGCCTTCTGCTTGTTGGGGGCTTGGGGCTTCGCGCCAACACCTTTCTTTAACCGAGTTTGGGACATGGACTGTGCCGAAACTGTCACTGATCACCGTCATTCCGACAGAACTTACGAGCATCCCAACGTACCAAAAACCGCTGCTGCAATGGCCAGCCCAGACAACAAGGAAGACCCCAGGCCTCGCAGTCCCGAGATAGTTGTTGCTTCATCAGCTACGAGTCCAGCCGAGTCCACCACCAAGTTGACCACCACCGCCGCCACCCCCGCCGCCGCCGATCTTGACAAGCCCGTCCGGATACTAGTGCAGACCCGAACCGATCTCGTGCCGGGCGACAAGTCCACTTGCAGCCTAGCGCGGAAAGACGCCATGGACAACCTCATCTGCCAGCACGTGTGGCAGCGCAACTTTGACGACCACCGCGAGCGGGCCTGGGCCTATAACTGCGAGTTTGCCTGGGACAGCGTCGAGTGCTGGTTCCTCGTCGACCACCACGGCCAGGACCCCATGCCGCCGCCAGACCCGGCCGTGGTGTGGTATAAGTGGACGGGGACGGAGTTGTTAGTTCCCGACATAAGCACTGCAACTCACCTTTGAAAATGCATGTTTCAACTCACCGCTGCTGTAGTATCACGGTGCACAGCCCGCTCCCCCGCAAGGTACGCCGCAGGGTGCGAAGTTACCCGTTCACGCGGATCCCGCCCGAGCAGCTGCTGAAGCGGCGGACACCACGCCCGATACCGCCGCCGAGGGAGTTTGAGTCCCGCGCCGAGGAGATACGTGTACAGCGGGCCAGGCTGCGGAACACCTTGGCCTGCAACTTGGGCTTGACCGAGGAGCTCGTGCGGTTTGCGAAGGAGAACCCGGGCCCGGCGGAATGGGTGCGGGCAAGGGTGCCGCCGGATGCGTGGGCGAGGGTCGATGATGATGAGTCGGAGATGCTGTGATGGGCGGGAGTGGCATCAAATATAGGTGAGATGTACATGGGATATATACCGTGCTTATATACCGAGTTACTGTCTAGGCCATCCCTGGGTATGTTGAGGAAGTCGGAGAGATAGAATCCTATCTCACCCCGGATGTTCTGCTGTTCCGCAGGGTCGTCGCTGTGGAAAACCTCTCCACGCTTTTCCCAATGTGAGTTGTCGCCGCTCCCATCGTGATTGTCGTCGACTGCTAAAATGCGCACCCTCGCCCTGCTCAATCTTTCGTATTCCGCATACAAAGTAATGGCCAGCCTGCTGTCCCCACCTGAGTGCTCAGAGTGATTAGAAATCCTGGGCGTCATAACTTCATGTGTAGGTGAGGTAAAGTGGGTGTCAAAAAGTGTTGTTCTATTTACATCTTAATTACAGTACGATTCAATCATCTTGAGTTCCACACGAAGCTTAGAGTATTCTCAACTAAGCTCATCACTACCGTTCTCCTGGGTACGCGGCAATGAATGCTGCGTACGTGGAGGAGACGAATTACTAGGTAGGTAGAAAAAGGTGTATAGGTATCGATCCCAGAATGGAACATCGACGCGGCCACAAAATTAATAAGGATAGGTAAGGTAGCTAGGTATCTATAGTTACAACAAGGCATGCCACCCCCTATAACCCCGCTGTGGTACCCTACCAAAGCGATATGTATTTGAGACCCATTTCACTGGCGTCGAGCTCGACACCGCTCAGGAAATCATCAATACAATAAAGACCGCCGCCCGGAGAACTGTGAACTGGTAGGGGATGATCCCGCTATCCATCTGATTGCCCCCATCCATCCTTTTTTCCCGTCCATCTCATCCTATCTTCCCTGTCCGTCTGATCATCGCCGTCCATCTCATCCTCCTCCTAATAAATGATACCTCACAGTACCAACCACGATGACCTCCCTCTGCAGGGCGCAACTTATGGTAACAACTTATGGTAACAACTGGCGGTGGGACTATGGCACCGCTTCGGTTGAAATCGAAGGCAAACTTAGGAAGCAAGCCGATATTTCCTTTCGTCGGGCAAACGACCTACCGCTGTTCGTTGCCGAGGTCTCAAAGAGCGAGATTCGGCAGCACGTAGAAGAGAATGCGTGCCAGTACATCGGCTTGTCGGCGGGCAATATTCGCGCCGTTTACTCTTCGATCTGGATTACCCCGAAATGAAGAGGGCATCGGTCAGTCTGCAAGCCGCTGGGTCCATTATTTTGACCCATTTTACGACGATGACCTCGTTCAACAGCCTGTTGGCCAGGTTAATCTTTACCTGTCCGACTTAGTCGATTTTACTGGAGTTCCAGCAGAGTCCTGCCTAGAGTTCCACCGCCCCTCCGGGGCCGGCTTGGACGCTGGGGGTCCCCCATGGTGGATGGCGCCACGGCGGAGCACTCGATCGATAACCAGAGAGATGGCTGAAGAGCGCGCCAGGATGGTTCAACCCCTTCTTATCGGTAGCATACTAGTTTTGCTCGTCCTCATGCTCGCATAAGTTGCAATGCTTATAGAGTAATTATGTCGTGTATCGAGCGGGTCTGAGGTTTCAAACTCCCTCCGTATACATCGGGGAACTCGTCGGCGAAGTACCCCTGGTTTTTCCAATCCTGTAGGTTTGGAAGGGGGTTCCCCTCAACACGGTCATCGGAAATTGGCTTGATCAAGGCCCAGTCGAGTACGCTTCGCGCAACGTCCTTAGGTAGGTACCTACCTATCGACATCAGCTTATACCCCCGGAGTATCAGGTAATCAACTTCCCACATATCGGATTGTCGGGAGCAGCGCGGTGTCATTGAATTAAGCTTTGTTTATTTTCTTCGCCCTTCGTATTTCCACGGCTTTGGTATTCCACGCGCTCCAATAGTTGTGCTCTCCATCGCAACAGCGCCAAGATGCGCTCCAATGGAAAAGGGGCGACTGTACCGAGCGAGCACCCAGCCAACCACGGTACCACCCGGTTCGTGCGATATCCAGGTCAGCCCGGAGCATGTCCGGATGAGGAAGTCATGGAAAATCCCACCGCTTAACTGCTCGCTCTTACTGACCTACAATAGGAAATAGATTTTCATGCTAGGGGAAGAATGTATATTTATATCAGTCACCTGGGAAGTGGGAATCTACATCAGGGGCAGCTGAACACTGTCAACAGTGAGAGCAGCATCGCCGCACTTCGCAAGGATGTATGCCTCTTCCGTGTGGTTAGGTGTCGGCGCGTGGTGCCTGGCAAGTGCAGGTAAGTCGGACAATAAAACCTCCCGCTCTACTCATAGATACCTGGGTATCTCCATGAGAATCACGCTAACACGGCCCCGTTGTAGGCGCTTTTGCTGCTGCCGGTTCCTTCACCTGGGACCGCAACAACTTCTATCTCAATGACGCCAAGTACACCATCATAGGGGGTCAGATCGACCCTCAGCGGGTGCCGCGCGAGTACTGGGGACAGCGGCTGCAGATGGCCAAGGCTATGGGGCTCAACACCATCTTCTCGTACCTCTACTGGCAGGACATCGAGCCGTACCCCGGCCAGTTCGACTTTACCGGCATGAACGACGTCGCCGCCTGGCACCAGGCCATCAAGGACGCCGGAATGAAAGCCGTCCTCCGCCCGGGGCCGTACGTGTGCGCCGAGCGCGACTGGGGCGGCCTGCCCGGCTGGCTGAACCAGATCCCCAACATGAAGATCCGCTCCAACAACGCGCCCTTTCTCAACGCCAGCGCCAAATACCTCGCTAAGGTCGGCGAGCAGCTGCGCGACTACCTGGTGACCAACGACGGCCCGATCCTGCTCGTCCAGGTCGAGAACGAATACGGCTACGTAGGCAACGACATGAACTACAAGCGGGCACTCTCCGACGCCCTCTTCGCCGCCTTCCCCAAGATCAAACAATACACCAACGACGGCGCCAGCGCGCTCAAATCCGGCTACCTGCCCGGAGCCCTCTCCGTCGTCGACGGCTCCGGCCCCAAGAACGGCATCCCCGAGCGCGACAAGGCCATCACGGACCCCACCAGCCTCGGCCCCCTCATGGACGGCGAAGTCTGGATCACCTGGTTCGACACGTGGGGCCCCAAGAGCGGGCACGCCGGCGCGGCCGACGCATCGGGCGACATCGACTGGATGCTCAGCCAAGGCTACCACTTCAGCATCTACATGTTCCACGGCGGCACCAGCTTCGGCTTCGGCGGCGGCTCCGGCGGCGGCAGCCCCAACCCCATCACCCCCTTCACCACCAGCTACGACTACGGCGCGGTGCTCGACGAAACCGGCCGCCCAGCCTCCACCTACAGCCGCATGCGCTCCGCCATCGCCAAACACATCCCAGCCTCCTCCATCCCTGCCATCCCCTCCCTCCCCCCGCTCCAATCCATCCCCTCCTTCCCCCTCACCCCTTTCGCCCCCCTCTTCCCCACCACCACCACCACCCCCACCAACCCCAGCGACACCCCCCTCCCCATGGAAGCGCTCAACCAAACCTTCGGCCTGACGCTCTACACCCACACCGCCACCACCTCTTCCTCCGGCGCGCTCACCCTCACCAACGGCCCGCGCGACCGCGTCATCGTCTACGTCAACGGCGCGCGCAAGGGCGTCCTCGACGGCATCTACCGGCGGCCGGCGACGGTCAACGTCGCGCTGCAGGCCGGGGATGTGCTGGGGCTGCTGGTGGAGAATCTGGGGCGGGTGGATAACGGGTTTACGGACCAGCGCAAGGGGGTGGTGGGGGATGTGGCGGTGGGGGGGAGGGTGTTGAGGGGGGGGTGGGGGCATGTTGGGTTTGGGTTGGGGTTTGGCGGGCCGGAGGGGGGGGTGTTGCCTGAGGGGGAGGGTGGGGATGGGGTGGTGGTGAGGGAGGGGGGGGAGCCGGTTTGGTATAAGGGGGTGTTTGCGAATGGGAAGGAGGGGATGGCGGCGGATACGTTTTTGGAGTTGCCCGGGGGGGTGAAGGGGGTGGTGTTTGTGAATGGGCATAATTTGGGGAGGTATTGGACGATTGGGCCGCAGCAGCAGCTGTTTGTGCCGGGGGCGTGGTTGAAGGAGACGAATGAGGTGCTGGTGCTGGAGCTGGAGCCGAAGCCGGGTGATCGTGTGGCGAGGGGGCTGGCGGTGCGGACGTGGGGGAATAACCCTGACCCGGATTGTAACGGGTGTTCGTGAGGGTGAGAGAAGGGAGGCACTATTGCAGCGGTGAGTGGAGCATGGAACTGGTCGTCACGAACAAGGGCTGTGCGAGTTACGACAAGATGACCGTTATGTGCATATACATACGCCAATATATTCGTCCTTGCAGCCTAGAACATGACAAATTCCGAATCAACCCCTCCCAGTCTATGCCAGTTCCCAATCTATCCAAATACTTGCTAACACCAAAAATAAAACCCGAGTCCCAATCACTGCGCTACCAAAACAGCCCTGTACTTCACCTTGCCCTGCTCCAGCAGATCCAGCGCTTCCTTGATGCCCTCCTCCGTCATAGGGAAGGTCTGGATAACGGGCCGGATGTTGTGTGCGGCGGCGAATTCCAGCATCTCGCGGTGTACGCTCCTTGTCGCAACCAGCGAACCTTGAACCGCAATGCCCTGGAGAATAAGCGGCATGTACGGAATGACGAGATTCCCGGCAGAGACGGAGAGCGGGTAGACGCGCGACTTGGGGCCCATCATGGGCATAAGGGTGTCCCATGCGGGCTGGGCGGCAGTGGTCACCAACAAACGCGAGATCGCCCACGAACCGGCGAGCTCCTTGCTCGCGTTGTCAAAGTCCTTCATGGCGACAAATTTGTGGGCGCCCAGGGCCAGGGCCTGGTCGCGCTTGCTATCGGAGCCCGAGAGCACGACGACGCGGCAGCCCATCTTGGCGGCGAACTGGATGGCCAGGTGGCCGAGGCCGCCAACGCCCATGATGGCGACGACCTCGTTGGGCCTGACGTCGTAGAGGGCGGTGTACACGGTGGCGCCGCCGCACTGCAGGGGCGCGGCCTCCTCGTCGGTGATGCCGTCGGGGATGGGGTGCAGGAAGGCCTCGCGCCAGATGGCACCCGAGGCGAAGCTGCCCTGGTCGAGATTGGCGCCGCCGTACATGGCGCGCTCGAGGCAGAAGACTTCTTCGCCACGGATGCACTCGTGGCAGTGGCCGCAGCTGTCGGTCTCGTAGCCCCAGCCCACACGGTCGCCCTTCTTGAGGTACTTGGCCTCGGGCCCGACATCCTCGACGACTCCGACGCCCTCGTGGCCAAGGACCATGTCCGATGTCAGCTGTTGATTTGTTAGTAAACAGGAAACGGACGTGGTAGATGATGTAAGGTTGGAGAGTTGATAACTAACATAGTGGAGATCTAAGAGGTTGTTAGTTGATGGGAAATAAACATATAGGGATGGACACATTAAGTTACATACCAGTTCCGCAGACACCAGATGCTGTTACTCTCACAAGCACCTGATCCCCGACAAGCTGGTCAGGCTTCTGGGTGGTGGACTTCTTGGGCGCACCATCCTTGCCACCCTTGAAAACGGTAAAGGAAGGCATGATGTGATAAGGGACGGGGATAAAAGAGATAAAAGGTGTCTGTCCTAAGTAACTAGGCTGTGGAGATGGATGAGATGGATGCTCGAGTCAAGACTCAATTGAGATTGCTGAATTGAGATGAATGCGATGGACTCTGATGAACTGTGAATTTTCCGATGAACTGCGATGTGAAGATGAGATGCATTGCTCAATCCTCTGGAGCTTCCCCATCGCTTTATACTTCTTGAATCCATGCCAAAAGCTGAGCTTGTCTCCACTGATTCCAGGTTTCGTCACCGGAGTAAGTTTTTCTTGCCTCCAAGCAGCTCTTCTTGTGATGTGTAATCTTTTCAGAGCCTGGATGGATTATTCAGGTTTGGGGGAGCTCCCTCGGAGCACTCCGAGCTGCTCCATCAGGCATGGACTGCCAAGACTGCTCTCGATCGCCGAGCGATGACTCGCCAAGCCGGATCTTTCCATTTCTCTTCCCCACCAACCCACTTGGCACTTGCCCATCTTTCAAGGTTCAAACCTTCAACCCGAATTAATCGCCATGTCGGCCGCATTCAATAACAACACTCCGGAAACATGCGACGCATCCCAGTCATCTCAGCCGGGAAATGCCAGACCCGGCCCCCCGCGGCCCCGGGCAAAGCGCAGCCAAGTAGTCCGGGCCTGCGACTGGTGTCGGAAACATCGGGTTAAGTGCGATAACCACTACCCGTGCTCCAATTGCGCCAATAGAGGAGGGGAGTGTAGCAATGAGTCCATGAAGACCGCTTCTCTTCCCATGGCCCATCGCGAGATTGACCGTCTTCGCCAGAAGGTCCAGGAGTTGGAGCTGGAACTCCGCCAGGAACGAGAGGGCCGGGACATGGACACCCCCAGCACCATGTCCCCTCCGGACCTTGGTAGTGTCACCTCTGACATGCAATACACTCGCTCGTTGTCGCTGCCTTTGTTGTCATCGTCATCGTTATCGCGAACCAACAATGCTTGGGGAGGCATACGCATGAGCACGGCCCGGTCTCCACACAAGACATGGTACGGGCCTTCGTCGCTGTTCTACTTCATCGGCCGTATCAACAACTTCCTGGATCGGACCCTCGAACAGACGCACTCGCCAGATCACATGCTGCTCGACTCATCTAGTAGACGCCTCGATGAACCGACCGCCGCCCCGGAGGAACACTTGGGTTCAACCTCAAACCATCCCCCAGCAGATTCTCTCGCAAAGGCAACCTATCTGAGCCCGACCCAAGAGGAATACTTCCTCGACCTGTACTGGCAGTCTTACCATACCTCACTATTTCCCGTCATTGACGAGGCAGCCTTCAAAGAGCACTACAGGTCCTTATGGACCGCATCGGGCAATACGCGAAAACCGTCAGCACTCGTCGATATTGTAGTCGCCATGTGCATGCAGTACGGCATGTCTATGTTGCCCGCCGTGAAGCAGCAGACCTCCGTGGATAACACCGACGCCGCCATCGCCGGCCGATGGCACTACCGCCGTTCCCAGACCCTGCTGGCCCGCGAGCTGGAGAGCCCTACCGTGTCGACCCTGCAGTGTCATCTCCTGTGTTGCATCTACTTGTGCTGTGGCTCGTTCCAAAACATGGCCGATAGTGCCTGTGGCCTTGCTGTGCGTGCGGCGTATATGCTTGGCCTCCACCTCGAGCCTCCACAGACCATGCCCCAGCGAGAGAGGGAGATGCGGAAGCGTTTGTGGTGGGCCCTGTATGTCTTGGACAGCAAGATCGGCATGAAGCTAGGCCGCCCGTTTTTGTTACCGCCCGTTTCCGATTCCACACCCTCTTTGCAGGGCGATGATCTCGAAGCAGCGCTGCAATCGGGGTCCCACTTCGCCCCTTTGGGAGACAACGTCACTTGGCTGAGTTTCAGTCTCCAGCAATCGAATCTGTTTCATGCAGCCCGGACAGTGCATACAGCCTTCTACGACCAGAGTCCCAACATCGACAGCGGCCAGACCATCTGGGATGACCAACGTGCGCTGGCGAGCCACGCCGAGTTTATCGGCCCCTACATGAAGGTCCTGGACGAGTGGGTTGCTGGCGTACCCGGCGCCCTGAGGACGAAGCGGCAGAACGATGCTGCCTCGTTTTCCACCGACGGATCGACTCTCGACATTGAACCATTCGCACCTCTCTGGCTTCAACGGCAGCGCCTCGTCCTAGAGCTGATGTACCACCACCTTGCCGCAAACCTCTACCGCCCTTTCATTTCCTTTGGGCCCGCAAGCCCCACCGTCGTCGAGGAGGCCGCCGTACAGTGTGCCCAACACGCCATGGCCGTGACCAAGATCACGCATCAAGTTCTCTCAACAACCACGCTCTTAGCCGGCTGGCACGAGGCCTTCCAGCTGCAGTGGAACGCCGCCCTGACCCTCGCCGGTTTTGTGCTCGCCCACTCCCGTGCTGGCTCTAGCGCGACCACCACCGTCACAGCCGAGGCCAGACGCGCCATGGACCTGTCCGTTGCCGTATTCGACATTTTCAGCGACAGCTTCGCCATCGCCACCAGCGCCGCCAGGATCATGCGCGATCTCGGCGCCAAGGTTGACTTCCTCACCCAGCAAGCCCAGGAGAAGGCGGTCGAGCTAGGGAGTCAATCGGTGATGGCGCCGATGAATTCGGGGATGGTGGGCAGTGTCTTGCCTGTGCAGGACATGTCGGCTGCGGCCAAGACGTGGGATGGCGCCCTGGGCTTTGGTGACCTGAACGCTGCTTCCATGCAAGACGTCTTCAGCATGGCCTTTGCTGTCGATGAATGGAGCAATCTCGACTCGTTGTGGCCGGGTATGGACCAGGCATTCGTGCCTGAACAATATGTTTTTTGAGAGAAAACATATTGGGCATGTCTAGGTAGAGAAGGACCATGAAACGGGGAACTCGAAGGTTGTCTCGAACTCCGCGAGAAACCAAGATCCCAAGACTGAGGAGCGCGGAGGTACCATGGCCAATCGGAGGACTCCGTAATCCTGGCACAAGAGGAATCGGGAAAGTTGGCTGACCTTGGCCAACAGGAGTCGCTCCTGAGACCCATCGAGGTCATCTCGGTGGGGCACCCGGAGGAGCTCCGATTACAAGCCCAATCCCTGCAAGGTCCAGCATGGCAGAGCATTGCAGTGGTACTCTGGTCAACTCCGAAATGGACAACACCAAACCTCCAACAGCTTACTGCATGCGACATGGCAGATCAGGCAGGGGGCCCGGAGTCGGCCCCGAGAAGGATGAGAAGGATGAGGTTGAACACCATGGGCATCGACTATATAAGTTCCCTTGATCCTCGTGAACAAACACCATCACTCCATCATCACAACACAACAGTCAACCAGCAATACAACCCACACTCTCACAACCACAATCCAATCTACAACACCTACAACACATCCACCCAAACCATTACCTCTTCATAACTAACATAGCACTTCTACCCTTCTTCCACCAACAACCACCCAAAACCACAACCATGTCTCCCGCTCGCCGCGCTCTCATCAGCATCACCTCGGCCCAGGCCAAGCTCTTCCAGGGCACCGAAACCACCGGCCTCTTCATCAGCGAAGCCCTGCACCCCTTCCGCGTCCTCACCGCCGCCGGCTTCGAGGTCGACCTGGCCTCCGAGACAGGCAGCTACACCCCAGACTGGCTCTCCCAGCAGCCTGACTTCCTCCACGGCGAGGACCTGGCCATCTGGAACGACACCAACAGCGACTTCCGCAAGAAGCTGGACAACATGCCCCGAGCCGCTGACCTCGACCCCTCGCAGTACGGCGTCTTCTACGCCTCGGCCGGCCACGCCGCCCTGATCGACTACCCGACCGCCACCGCCCTGCAGAAGATCGCCTCGCAGGTCTGGGCGAATGGTGGCGTGGTGGCGTCCGTCTGCCACGGCCCGGCGATCTTTGCGGGCGTGCTGGATCTGGCGACGGGTGAGCCGCTGATTAGGGGCAAGACGATCACGGGGTTTACGACCGAGGCTGAGAATACTATGGGCATTATGGCGGATCTGAGGTCGTGGGGGAGCGCGATGGTGGAGGAGCTTGCTGAGCAGTTGGGGGCAGAGTGTAGGTTTTGCATGGGATCTTTTGGTGCTTTGGTTCAAAATGCTAACTTCTCCTCTAGACAAGCGCGCTCCTGGCATCTGGGATGACTTTCACGTTGTTGACGGCCGCCTCGTCACCGGGCAGAACCCTGCGAGTGCGACATCGACCGCTCGCGCTGTGGTGGAGGTGTTTGAGACCCTTTGATTTGGGGCGGCTGGTTGCTTTTGTGGGGTTCTGTTTCCTTGAGAGGTGTACATAGATTGCTGGGTTATCGGATGAATATTATAAGTGCATTCGCTCTGATATGTTACACTTCTGCTTACTTCGGGCGTATCATGTACTACCTAGCCTAAAAATGAGTTTACGCAAAGCAACGAAATGGAGTTTACAGGAACCCTAGTCGTTTGAAAACGGAGCAATATCAATCATTTTCATTTTTCGCTCGGTGTTTTCTAAGACGGCACGGCAAGAAATTGCACCCACAGGTCGGTGTCAGGTAATTGTTGTGAAGCTGAAAGTATTGACACCTCCCTAATCAGGGGAACCCAAGCATCCCCCTCTCGTCTACCAACAGAACAAGACCGATGGATGTGTTTATTTGCGATGCCCAAGATTGGCGGATTAAATCCATTTTCTGAATCCCTCGGGTCATTTGCACGGCTAAGAGTGCAGCTAGCATCGTGATCTGACAGGCCCGCTTCCTTGTTCGTCATTAGCAGTTTCTCCTCCCTTCTCCTCTCCTGTGTTGATCCCACCGTCACAGTAGCCCATCCCCCGCCACAGCCGATGCGCGCGAATCGGGTGGGTTACTAGCGAGCCGGGTTAAACCGTCTACTACCTAAAGTCGGTAATTACCCTGACCAACCCAGGCAATTACCAAACATCTACCTCCCGGGTTCTCGGGAACAACGCCCGGTTGTTTGTGCATAAAAAGGGGGTCACCAACAAGGCAAGTCACCCACCCGGGCCACCCCTCCCGCCGCAACCACAACCGCAGGTGATCGCAGATCGCATGTGGGTACCTACCTAATCGTTGCCAACATGCTATTCGCAGCCTTGCTCGTCCTAGGCTCCGCCACCGTCGACGCCGCCACCGTGTGGGACGGTTCGCGCTTTGCCTGGTACAACACGGACGCCGGTGATGACTTCAAGAGCGCACTGCCCATCGGAAACGGGAGGCTGGGTGCCGCCGTCTTTGGCACGCCCACGGAGAAGCTGGTGCTGAATGAGAACTCGGTCTGGAGCGGCGGGTTCCTAGACCGGGCGAACTCGAGATCCAAGGATGCCGTCCCCAAGATCCGCCAGATGCTGATTGCCGGAGACATCACGGGCGCCGGTCAGTCGGCGATGGACAACATGGCGGCCAACCCGACCTCGCCGAGGGCCTACAACCCGCTGGTCAACATGGGTATTGATTTGGGGCACGACTCTGGGATCGGATCCTACACGCGCTGGCTGGACACGCTCGAGGGGACCGCCGGCGTCAACTACCTCCAGGGCGGCACCAACTACAGGTGAGATGCTGCGCAGTATGTGGGTTTATGCTTGAAGCATACGCTGACAATTACAGCCGTGAATATGTGGCCAGCTACCCCCATGGCGTCCTCGCTGTTCGCCTCACTGCCAGTGCCCCGGGCAAGCTCAATGCCAAAATCTCACTGTCCCGCAGCAAATGGGTGACATCTCAGACAGCCAAGACTGATAGCGGTGCGGGTGGTCACAGAGTCACCTTGAGTGGCAACAGTGGCTCCGACGCCCTTGCTTTCTGGTCCGAAGCTCGAGTGGTGAATTCAGGGGGTACGTATCACTCGAAAGGGTTCCCATCGTATTCTATGGTAGCTGACTCTTACATAGGCAGTGCCACTTCCCCCGACGGCAAATCCATCTCCATCTCTGGGGCCAACACGGTTGACATCTTCTTCGACGCCGAGACGTCGTACCGGTATGCCGATGCTGCCGCGGCGCAGGCCGAGTTGAAGCGGAAGCTCGATGCCGCCACGGCCGCGGGCTACCCGGCGGTCCGCAGTGCCGCCATCGACGACTTCAGCGGTCTCATGAGCCGCGTGAAGCTCGACCTCGGGTCCTCGGGCGACACCGGACGGCAGCCCGTCACTACCCGACTCCAAAACTTCAAGAACAACCCCAACGCCGACCCCCAGCTGATGACGCTCATGTTCAACTTCGGCCGCCACCTCCTCGCCTCCTCCTCGCGCGACACGGGCCCGCGCTCACTGCCAGCCAACCTGCAGGGCCTCTGGAACCAGGACTACGACCCGGCGTGGCAGAGCAAGTACACCATCAACATCAACCTCGAGATGAACTACTGGCCCGCGCTGGTCACCAACCTCGCCGAGACCCAAAAACCCGTCTTCGACCTTCTCAACGAAGCCATCCCGCGCGGCAAGGCCGTCGCCAAAACCATGTACGGCTGCAACGACGGCTTCGTCCTCCACCACAACACCGACCTCTGGGGCGACGCGGCCCCCGTCGACAAGGGCACCCCCTACACCATCTGGCCCATGGGCGCGGCCTGGCTCTCCGCCGACGCCATGGAGCACTACCGCTTCACGCAAAACAAAACCTTCCTCTCCACCACCGCCTGGCCCATCCTCCGCGACGCCGCCCGCTTCTTCCACTGCCACCTCTTCGAATGGAACGGCCACTGGACCGCCGGCCCCTCCCTCTCCCCGGAACACGCCTTCACCGTCCCGCAAGGCCAAGGCCTCTCCCAGCCCGGCCGCTCCGAAGGCCTCGACATCTCCATCGAAATGGACAACCAACTCCTCCACCAACTCTTCACCAACATCGCCCAAGCCTGCACCCTCCTCTCTCTCCCCTCCACCAACCCGGACTGCGCCGCCGCAACCAAATACCTCCCCACCCTGCGCGCCCCCTCCATCAACCCCACCACCACCCGCCTCCAAGAATGGCGCTCCCCCTCCTACGCCGACACCGAGCCCGGCCACCGGCACTTCTCCCCGCTCTGGGGCCTGTACCCCGGCAGCATCCTCACCCCGACCCCATCCAACAACGCCACGCTCGCCAACGCCGCCGGCGCCCTGCTCGACCACCGCATGGCGTCGGGGTCGGGCAGCACGGGCTGGTCGCGCGCGTGGGCGGTGGCGCTGTACGCGCGCTTGGGCAGGGGGAAGGATGCGTGGGGGCATGCGCAGGAGCTGGTGAAGAGGTTCCCGTCGCCGAATCTGTGGAACTCGGATAATGGGAGGGGCACGCCGTTTCAGATTGATGGGAATTTTGGGGTGGTGGGGGGGATGGCGGAGATTTGGGTGCAGAGTCATGAGGTGTCGGGCCAGGGTGAGGTGGTGGTGCATTTGTTGCCGGGGGGGCCTGGCGGGGTGGCGAAGGGGAGTGTGGAGGGGTTGGTGGCGAGGGGGGGCGTGGTGGTGAGGAGGTTGGCGTGGGAGGGGGGGAGGTTGGTGGAGGGGGTGTTGGAGGCGAGGGTGGATGGGGTGGTGAGGGTGCGGGTGCAGGGGGGGAATGGGTTTGAGGTGGATGGCGTGAAGTATGATGAGGGGAAGGGGGTTGTCATGGAGGCGGGGGGGGTGTATAAGATTACGCCGGTTTAGGGGATAGGTAGGGGTGAGAGTTGAAGGGGGAGGTTTTGAACTTTGAATGTGAATGGCGGAAAAGGAGGAGGGTGTTAGTTGAGTTGTTAATATCAAATATTAACCCAATGATCCGAGCACTACACGTGGTAAAGGTACTATTTGACACCAAGAACGCGTCTACGGTCGTATCTCTCCTCCGTAAAAGATAGGGGTGGGAGTTGGTAAGGGAGGGTTCAAAACTTTGAATGCCAGAGATGTATCGGTTGGCTGCATGTTACCTACCTAGGTATCAATATCAATAATCCAGATACTGGCGAAGACTGGAGGTACTATTTGAAATCAACGACGATCCTAGGTAGTATCTCTCCTCCATTATCCCAGCCACTACTTCTTCGTCACCACCTTAAACACGGCCATGTCATGCGCGCCCAGCTGCTGCGACACCGACGTCCCCGTTCCCGTCTTCCCGCTGTACAGCTCGGTCCACTCGAAGCTGCCCTCGCCCAGCCCCGGCACATCACTAAAGTTGACCGACAGCGTCGCCGCCCCGTCCGCGGCAACCAGGCCCACAACCACACCATCGGAGAGCGGTCCCGCAAAGTACTTGTACAGCTTGCCGCTGACCGGTCCGGCCTGGCCCTTTGGCGTGAAGGTGGTGGCCGCCTTGCCCAGGGGGTCTTGGTTGATGGCCAGGATGCCCTATGGTTGTTAGTTTCTGCTGGACGGTAGTGGGCCGGCAATCTGTTTTACCTTGTTCTTGATAACCTTCAGCGTCGATTCCTTCAGCTTGGTCATGTCCGTACCCATGATGATGGGCGACTTCATGATGGCCCACAGACCGAAGTGGGCTCGCTCCTCGGCTTCCGTGAGAACTCCGTTGCCGAGTTCCTGTTTGTGTTGGTATCAGTATTGAATTAGAACGCCCACAGCCAAGCCACAAGCCAGAACATACCATCATATCCAAGTCGTTAAACTCGCCCGGCGCGGCATACTCATGCATCGTAGCCGCCCTGGCCGCGATGCTCGCCACCGACGCCCAGTCATTCGTAATATCCTCCGACATGCGCCACGAATTCCCAACCTTGCCGCCCCAAGTCCACACCTCGTCCCTCCCCCACTGACAAAGCGAAAACAAGATCGGCTTGCCCGTCTTCAGCAGCGCATCGCGCATGATGGGGTAGTACTGGGGACTCTTAATCCCCTTATTCGTATACACCTGCTCGGTCAGGCAATTATCAAACTTCCAGTAATCCACGCCCCACGCAGCAATCGTATCCGCATCCTTCTGCTCGGACCCGTACGAGCCCGGGTACAGGGCGCAGGTCAGGGTGCCGGCGTCGCCGTACAGGCCCAGCTTGAGGCCCTTGGCGTGCACGGCGCGCGCGAGCCCGTCGATGCCCTGCGGGAACTTGGCCGGGTCGGCCACGAGGTGGCCGCTGCTGTTGCGCTGCCCGAGCGACCAGCAGTCGTCGATGTTGACGTACGTGTAGCCGAGGTCTTTGAGGCCCAGGTCGATGAAGGCTTGCGCCGTGTTGAGGACTACGGCGGCTGTGGCGGCTTTGCATCCGCCTTGGTTCTGGGTGTGTGTGTTAGGCTGGGTGTGGTCTTTGCGATGTGTCTTTTCAGGGCTTAGGGCGGCGGATCATATCATACCCAGGAGTTCCAGCCAAGTGCTGGCGTGCGTCCGACGCCATTGTCCAGTCGCTTCTCTGGGACCGTTCGTGATGAGACGGCCGAGACGGCGCCCAGCAATACGGAAAGGCGGGTTAACATGATTTCTGGATGGATGGTGGTATCGGACTAGTGAGTCTAGTGGTGGGATATCAAAGTGCGGTTTAGTCCTCAACTGGGTTTATTGTTAACTTGTTGATGAAACGCACCAGGGAAGGCTCGTAAGCATTGACTGGAAGCTGAGATGATTATTTAAATAACATAAACACAACATGACCAAGCTCTCGCTCGCCCGCAGCAAAATGAACCATGGTATTTTATAATTATAATTTCATGGATAGATATCCCACCAAATAGAGAACCTGCAGGCCAAGCGCACCAATAACAGAGGATGGATGGACGAGGTATCAACGAACGGGACGTGAATGCGGACTGGAGCGTTTAAGTCCAGGGCCTTGTTACCCGTATGGTAGCAACCATTTATCCGCTCTTCGGTTGGAAAAAGCAAATGGGTTGCTGAGCCACCGTTTCTGGTGCTTTATGACCACCAAGTTCTGATGGGATCCGTCCGATACTACCTAAGTTTAGGAGCATATTGGCTGTCTTTTCAAGTACGTATGTAGCTCAGAGAACTTTTTGACAATGATGGGCCTACTGATGTAAAATACCGCCTAGCTTTCTTTGAGATATAACGTTACTGATTCTCAATAGGCCTATCAGCGTATCCTGAAGAAATGGCGGTACAAGGTAACTTGGCGTCTTCGCGACGGGGATGATGGGTGGGCGACGTGGGAGACCGCCAAGGAATCATGCTTAAAGAAAGTATACCAGGCTCTCGTGGAGTCGGAGGGTGAAGAGGCGGTTAGAGAGACCATGAGGGAGTATTGGGGTGGAATATTGAACATGATCTGCCCCATGACATGGGATGAGCTAAGCCAGGAGTAGGGGGTTGGAGGGAGGACAGGTGTGGTCGAGAGTTGTTCGTAAAGTATAACTAGAGTGAAATCACAATGCGAGTCGTTACAATGCGCAAATTTGTTGAACGCGCCCGTTGACTTCAATCGGTAACGCAATTTTTCAACTTCTTGAACTCAATTCTGATCGCCTATTTCTCTGTAAATTTAGAGAGCGAAAAGAGAGTCTAAATAGAATAAGGGAAGGGCTCCCAAGCACCCACGAAATACTATCAAGCACCCAGCTATACCTAATCGGGATAATCGTTTTTTCCATACGTCCGAGTGAATCACCAATACCAAAATTTCGGGCCGCTGTCACCTGGCCAGCTTACCATACCGTTGCGTGACTTCCGCAAAGTCGCTTCGAGATCAACAGCGCCGAAGCAGCAGCAAAATTGCCGACGACCCAGTCACATCGACAACCCGATCTCTTCATGTAATGCCCTCACGCCGGTACGCTGCCATTTCTTTTATGCTTAGGGGCTCAAACTGACCCTCTCGATGCACTTCTAGGTACCTTTGCCATGACAGAGCATTCCACGGAACCGATCCCTCGACCGTGCGGCCCGCCGCCACCCGTCAAGATCTACGAGAGCCTAGACGACCTGTTTCAAGATACCTGCACTCACGGACAGGCACACGGCTATAGCATCGTCAAGAATGGGAAAAACGGACTCAAATACAAGTTCAGATGTGCCAAGGCTCGCAAGTACAAGGATCAACGCTCCTCCGAAATTCGCGAGAGCAAGCGGAGGAAGTCTAGCACCCAGATGACCGGCTGCAAGTTCCGACTGACAGCCAAGCCGCTACCTGACGGCAAGTGGCTGTTAGAGGTGCCTGAAGGGGAGTTCTCAAGTCACAATCACGGCTGGAATGAAGCGACTTCGTTTGCTTTGAACCGCACCCGAGTTTTGGCTGTCCATCAGGAAGAGGTCATCCAGATGGCCAACGCTGGCAGTAGACCTTCTCAGATCCTTGCTGCGATAGATGCTGCCCGCGTTGGAGTCATGGGCAAGGACATAAGGAATCTTCTTCAAAAACATCGCCGCCAGGAGCTCCGGGGCCGTTCGCCACTCCAAACCTTGTACGAGGATTTCCTTGTACCTGCTGAGAGCCAGTACGAGTACATCGACGCCCGGGACAACCAAAATCGCATTACCTCTCTTACCATCGCTCCCAAGAGCGGCCTGGAGCTCTTCAAACAGAATCCCGACCTCCTTTTACTGGATTCCACCTACAAAACCGATTGCCACGGGATGCCAATGTTTAACGCCTGCGGCCTTACACAGGAAAACAAGACTTTTAACTGGTCGATCACGTTCATGAGCGGGGAGAAGCAGGATCATTACGAAGGCGCTCTGGATGCCCAGCTGAGGATCCTGACGAAACACAACATTCGCCTGCCTGGTCTGATTGTTACAGATCGTGAACTAGCCCTGCTCAATGCCCTCGAAGCTAGCGATGCGTGGCGCCCGATTCCACACCTCCTCTGCCGCTGGCACGTTAATATGAACGTGCTTGCCAAGACCCGACGATTCTTTCCAGCAGCAATCAAGCAGGGCAGCGAATACCACCGTCACCCTAAGTTCAAGGAATTCCTGAAGGAATGGAACGCTCTCCTGTCCGCCAGTACTCCCAAAGCGTACGAGCAACCGCTTGCCAGCTTCAGATTGGCCGGGAAGCATCCAGAGGAAGCGGTCAAATATGCCGTGAATGTGTGGCTAACACCTTGGAAGGTAAGGATCTTTTTGGGCGCTTGCTAATCTTCGCTGACATCGAGAAGGAGAAACTAGTGAGCTGCTGGACCAACCAGGTGCCTCACATGGGCCACGTTACTACTTCAGTAGTTGAATCATCCCATTCTTCCATCAAGAAATACCTGGTCACATCCAGGGGTGACCTCAAGAGCGTCTTCGAGCGCCTCATGCTGTTCTAGAAGAACCAACGCAGCGCCCTTGACCACAACACTTCCTGGAACACGAACAAGGTCCCTACTCGCTGTCATGGCGTCATCTACAGCTACATCTGGGGCCAGATTTCAACTTACCCGTTGCATTTGCTTGCTACTGAAGTGGCAAAGCTACCCGCGAAAGACGCGCCGGGTGGGGAGGGCAATATTTGCACATGCCCGCTGCCGGCTACCCATGGGCTTCCCTGCCGCCACACTCTCTATAAGCATCTTACCGGTGATGGCCCCGTTGAGCTGAAGCAAATCCACAAGCATTGGTGGAATTACCGGCCTGTGACCGACGGAGAGGAGCAGCAGATAGTCAACGTCGTGCCAAATATTCCCGTTGAGCCCGTCAAGGTCAAGGGTAAAGGCCGCCCTGCTGGGGCCATCGCCTCGGTCCCTGCTTCGAAGAAGAAGGGTGAGGGAATCACTGGTACCAAGCGGCTGCCTTCGGCGTTCGAATATGAGCTCGAGAATGAACCAGCTACGGCTGTTCCCCCGTCAACTGCTCCTCCCATAATGAAGGGAGCATCGGCGGGCAAGCCACGCGGCCGCCCTCGCAAACAACAGCCGCAGCTACAAGCTCAGCGGCAAACTCAGGAAGCTGACTGCATTGTGGTAGCAGTTACATCAGAGACGGAGGCAGCCACATCAACTCCTGCAGTCACAACTACAAAGCTGGGGTTACTGCGGCTGCAGGAAGTTGAAGAAGATCTATACGAGCCTGGAACGGCACCGCCGCGAGCGTATCAGCGCATCATTGATGCCCTCGATTCTGTTGATCCCGAGGTCGAGGATACATATGATGCGTTGCTTGCTGACGGAGAGGCTGATGCTCGGCTGGCTCGTGAGGATGCTGCAGCTCTTGAGGAAGACGACGAAGGCGAGGAAGAGGACAGTACTATAGAGGATTGAGGTCCCTCAAGAGTATCCTTCCCATGTAAACAATATTGTTGGAACAACGTCCATTGACATGATGATTTTGCTGTGCCATTGGGGGAATCTCGGAACTTTTGGCGCTGTTAGCCCTGTTTTACGTGAATTACATACGTTACGCGAGCTGACGGCCCGTCACTGGTAAAAGAAAAACGATTATCCCGATTAGGTATAGCTGGGTGCTTGATAGTATTTCGTGGGTGCTTGGGAGCCCTTCCCTAGAATAAAGGAAGTGTAGAGGGCTCATAACCTGTGAACACACAGGACGACGAATATATCAGAGTCTGACTGGGGAAAAAGTGTGTTGTGGAAAACTACGTACCTTATATAAGGTAGTTAGGTATATAGTATATATATATCTTGGGACGGACAATATAGGCTGGGATGGACAAAATACTTGGGACGGACAGCAACATTGGATGAAATTGTAGAGTTCCCCGTTTTGATAAAATAAAGAGAAGAAGTAAGACTTAACGGCGAGGCTGATTTAAACCTTTGACCTTCCTTTAGTTATCCATCTTTCTTTCGCTGCTGTTTTGGGCCTTTCTCGTCATTCGGCGCCCACGAACTACTGTTGAAACCCTTCCCGCTCAGCCCAGCACTTCCTGAAACTCAACAGGCTCAAGTTTCAACAGGCCGTATCGGGGAAGAAAGTATACAAGGAGGGCACCGCCACACAGATTACCTGTGGCCTCCTCGCGAACGACATAGCCGAAGTCCGAACCAAGTATGCTTTGCCCGGCGGTGAAACGCTCGTCGTGAACCACCAAGAGCAAGTCATTCTTGATGATGGCGATGGTGCTCGGTTTTCTAACTTTGGCGACTCGGGCGCCGCCGTCCGCCAGCACGACGGCACCATAGTCGGTATCCTCTGGGGCGGTATGACCCGACCCGACCCGCTGTACAACTAGCTCTCGGAACCCCTCATCGTCAGCAACCTTATTTACCGTCCCCTCAATCTTACCAGTATTGCGTTTGTTACGCCAACTCAAACGCTGCTGGATGATATGAGAACCGAGACTGCGAAGAAGTTGGTTGGCATAGAGTTCACGCTCCAACCTCTACCGTATGGCATGGCCTAGATGCAGTGCGTAGCATTAGATCGATGGGGAAAAGGGCAACAGGGGAATATTGGGCCCCTCCAAGGGGCCGGATTGATGAGATACACCTCTCGCAACACACTACGTAATTCCGATTATCTAGGTAGTACCTGAGTCGCGAGAGAACATATAACACATTTCTGATTAATACATGGCATAAGTGGTGACTCCCTTCTTTAGATAGTTAATCCAAGGCGTCTCGGTTGGTCCTTATACCGAGCTAGCGTCCGCATCTTCACGGGCCGCCCCCGACCTTCTCCTCCGCCAGAACGGCCATCCCGACGAGAACCGGCCCCCCATCCCGTCCCAACCGGAACGCTGATTCCCTTTTCCCTCCTCTCCCCGCACCCCGCCAGGAATCACATCCAAACCCGGGACGAGCGAGCGGATACCGCGGCCCTCGTCCCGGTTCTGCAAGTGCGGCGGCGCCACCAGGGCCTTCCCAAACCGCGAGGGAACCCGTGTTCCGTCCTGGAAGGTGACCTGGATGCGGCGGCGGCGGTCCGCGGGCGATCGCTTGTCCTCCCGCCCACGCCGGAAGGATGCCAGCTTCAGCCCCATCCACACGATTCCTTCCTTCATGAGCGTCGCGGCGAGCAAACGCGCCCGCCGCAGCGGGTAGTCCACCTCGCTGCTGGGCTGGAACTGGTCGATTGGGTGGCTCGGCTTGGTCGGTTCGGAGGGCTTGGGCGGCCATGGGGGTGAGGGCAGCGAGTACTGGTAGAGGCTTTGTTTCCAGAGATGCCGGAGGAGCGGGATGCGGGAGATGAGGGCCCATTTGTTGAAGAGGGGGGCGTAGCCGGTGGGTGGCGGTTTGTGTGGTTTCTTGCGGGAGCCGGTTCTGGAGGTGCTGATGGGGTCGTCTGATTCGGAGTCGGGGTTTGTGTCGGAGTCGCAGTTTTCTTGTGGGTTCGCCTTGGAGAATATCATCGAGGTGGCGGCGCGGACTCGGAAGGCGGAACCCCATTTTCGCGTGATGCATAGGCCGAGGAATAGTAGTATCAGTATGACTATCGCCGAGATTCCGACTGTCGGTGAAGAAGTTAGATACTGTGTTGGTGTCTGGGCCAAAGTAGAAGTGGATGTTGCGCTTGACTGCATAGGTTGGTAGCTGTAATAGGTGAACTCACAGAGGAGAGCCATGGCCAGTCCCACGGGCCAGTTTATCTCGCCATTGGTTGAGTCATGTGGGAACGCGTCAATCTGGATGGCAAAAACGCTGGACATAAAAGAAAGCGGAAGCTTAAAAGCACATGTAAGCGCTCTGGTGGTAAACTGTGGCCGCCGTGAACGTCAGAGGGACAACTTACAAAGAAGACGGTGACGATGGTAAAAACCAGTATGATCTACAGCGTGTAGTAGGCTCTCCTGTCAGTCCTGGCACTCGAAACTGGAAAGACCATTTCACGGGTTTGTTTGTATCAGTGCTCACATACACTGCTCTGGCGTTGGGTATGCTCTGATCCCTCGCGGGCAAACCTTGCTTCCCATGCGTTGGCTTGCTTCTGTCTGTGGCTAAGCAGCGCATTGATCTGTGGGAATACACATCAGTCAGGGGCTCGCCCAACAGTGAGCAAAAGGAACAAACCTCCCCCCGGATCCTCTTGGCGTGCCTGGCTATCTCGTTGATTTTGGCGAGGTTGGACTGGACCACATCTAAGTTCGCTTTAGCCAAATTCCACGTCTTCTTCTCCCGGTTCCAGAATCCATCCGAGGGCGTCATCTCGCTCCGATTGTGATCATCGGCGAACGGTATATTCGGCTCATCCTCGCTATCTTGCTGCAAGAAGGTAACGGATCGCTTTCTCTTCTTCTTGCGCCGCTGGGATGTAGGGTAATCCGAGTCGTTGTCAGAGGACCAGGACGCGTCGTTTTGTGGTTCCGGGGTCTTCGCGGCTTTCCTTTTACCCCTACCTTGGCTCTGTTGATAATCGGCAAACAACAGCTCGGCGAAGCTATTGAGAGCATCCCGCTGCTGAAGCAAGACCCTTTTTATGGTGTTGAGCTCGTCTTCTATGTCCATGATCTCCATCAGGAGCTTCGTCTCGATGGTGACTTGGAAGAGCTTGTTGGTCAAGGTGGCTCTTTTTTTATCGTCGGAACCGACCCTGTTCAGTTTCTTAACCAGCTTTTTAAAGCTTTCGAACTGCTCCGCTTGCCTCTCGGCCTGGAATGGAGTGAGTGCGTGTGCCTACATGTAAGTGCCTATGTCCACACTCACAATCATGGTGATGCTTGACTGAAAAGATTCCTCCAATCTCGTCTTGCTTGGGCCAACTCGTTCGAGAAAGCTTACACTGCCTCGGATAATGGCATTGGTAAGATCCATGCAATTCTTGTCCCCAATCGGTGGGCGATCTAGTGGCCCGTCGCCTGGGTGCCCTTTCAATTCTTTGCTCAACAGGTGCTCCACGAGGTTGTACTTCTCGGCCGGGACCCAGGTGTTTGGAAGACTGGTAATGACGGTTTTCTCTTTTTCTAAAACCCAGAGCCAGAGTTGGTCAACCATAATTACTGGCGACTTTTGCTTCGCCCTCTCGTCGTCCTTGGCTATTTCCCTCCTATGTTGTTTGAACATGACTTGGGTCTGGTCGCGCCTCTCTGTGTCCTTCAGCATGTGGTAGGTAAACTGGTCCAGTGTCCGACGGCAATGTAGAGGGAACTGGCTATTGTTCAGGTACGCGCTGATCAACCCTGCTGTTGGGGAACCCGAGCTTTCCTTGGTTGCGGACTCCTTGTCCGCTTCTGCCTTGATTGCCAAGGTCAACTTCTGACGGTTGTCAGAGGTTTCAAACCCGAAAACCGGCATCTATATTTAAATGAGGCCCATTAGCTGGTTCTGCCATCTGAGCGTGCGATTAGGGCTCAAGGAACCTACAAACAGGACAGTCACGGACTCTTCGCTAGGACCAGAACTGAAGTCGTAATTGGGGTATGATTGATAACGCTAAGGGCCATGAGCGCGGGGTCTACTATTTTCATACAAACATTACACACACCTGATTGTATCTGTAGGCACCGGGGGCAATGTGCCGATCGAATGGGGCCCGCCCTAAGGAATATGATGGTTAGCAACTGGTTGCCATACATACATAAATATATATATATATGTATGTATTGTCCGGATGGATTGGGGCAAACCTACCTATAAGCCGCCGGTCCCTTGTGGAATAGTCGAGACACCGTAGCCTCCGGCCAAAGAGATCCTACAGTGACGTGACGTTCCAGTTAATGAAAGGGCTATACGCAAAGCTTTTGATCCTAGTAAAAATCACTGACATGCACCCATTGCTCCTTTATACCTCAGCGTTAGCTACCTAGCTTGGGGCAGAACGGATTAGTGGGTGTATACTCACATTGTTGGCGGGCAAATGGATCCATTTGCACGTTTTCACCAGCCTTCTCGGGTCCCAACCGTCGAGCCTTTTGTCAAACAACTTGTCGATTCCATAAGCCGGATCATAAATGACTTGGAACACGTCAGGTCTATACCGAGCCCAGAAGTCTTGTTTCCCGCTATGCTCGTCGACGTAGAATTGGATCAGGCTGGCCTTCGTTTTCTTGCAAGCCTCCTTTTCGACGCGGCTAAGCTTCACCTCGCTCTCGACTGTCTCTCCCGAAGACGCTTTTACCGACCCCACGGGGTACGCAGCCTCTTTCAGCTCCCGAATCCAGCAGTGGGCTCCGACACACTCGCCGTTTTCTGTTGTTTGAATATCGTTCCACGGCGATCTCTGAGCAGAATCTAGTAACGTGTCCGTGTCGTGTTCGGGCATGAGCTCCGCCCACAGAGACAACAACCCATGGATCGTCTTCCTGATTTCCCAGCCCTCGCCAGCTCTGATGGCCGTTTGAATCAGCAGATGGAGGGGAGTTGACTTGGCTCTGTCTTTTAATAGTAACATTTTGGGATTGGTCTTGACAATGATGGACAGCGCGGGTTCATTGGCGTAATGAGCTGCGAGGTGAATGGGGTAGCGATGGTTGTGATCCCAGACGTCGAGGTTGTATTTCGATATAATACACTGCCGCAGAGTCACTTGAAAGTCCCTGTTGCTTGAGGCTTTGAGAACTAGCGACTTCTTGACCTGGCGCACAATCTGGCCGTTCTCTGCCCCTCGATCTGTTTCCGGCTTGATGAAGGTGATAGCGGCGGCCGCCTGCGGGTTCTCAACGGGAGCCGTCTGGTAAAAGCAAACCGCTGAGAGTTCATTTTCCTCGACCGTCTTCTTGAATTGTCGCCAGAGACCCCAGCTGTCAAACTCCCCAAGCTTCGGAATGGGTTTATCCTGATAGGTTCGAGGGGATTTCGGCATTGATGACGGGTCCAGCGTAATGTATCTGGCTCTCCCTACTTTCTCGCGGTCTATCTTCTTATACGGGGCAAGATTGAACCCCAATATTCTCGCAAGACTCTGAATCGGCGGCTTATCCCTCGGGGCTTGCTCCTGCTCCATTTCTGGGCCGGTTTCGGCGGCCTCCTGGGGGGCTTCCAGTTTGTCAGGGGGTTGTTCAAGGACAGTCGTATGGTCCGGATCTTCGAGAAAGATGACGGTGGCAATCCTTTTCAGAAATTCCAAGTTTTCTGCGGCTTCTGCAGCATGGGCTGTTGTAGGTTGGTTGGCTGGACCGGAGTGGCCCTCGAGTTTTGACTCTGTCTCTGTCGAGGAGAGCGCCGCTTCTTGTACTGAGGTGCCGAGAAGAGCAATCACTTTTTCGACAACGAAGCATCCAAAGCCGGCCGCGATGAACACCAGTGGGGCTTTGGCCGGCCTTTTGTGCGCTTTCAGTTCTGAGAGGAGCGCCTCCGCCGTGTCCTGCAGATAGCTTCTGGCTCCAAGTTGGGCGGTGGCTGAGTGCTCCTTCGTTTCCGTGCCAAACTCGTAGGAAAACGCCAGAACTCCTGCCGGATCACCCAACTCACTTGCGACCGACATGGTTCTCTCTGTCAGCCAGTCACTAACCTTTGCCTCGTTGCCCTTTCCGGGAGGCGCAACGATATCCTGGTTAGTCGTTGTAGTCTTGGGGTCATCCGGTTCCTTGCCGTTGGCCGTCGAGACAGCGTGGGTTTCTCCTGCGAGGGTCGTTCCGGCCCTATTCACTTCGTTGGCCTCCACCATCGACGCAGCGTCGGTTATTACAGGCACTTCTGGCTCCTTGATCAGGCCAGCCGCCTGGTTTGTAGGGGGGTTCCCCTGCGTGTCGGCCCGCGAGTCTTTTCCCAGCTGCTGGGGGTTATAGATCGCAACGATGTCAACAATGGGTGACTTGGACAACGGCGACCCCGATAATTCCTCGAGATTCGTCGTCAGCAGCTTGACGCTTTCCGGCTGAGCTTCTTTGCTCTGCTTATTAGCTAGCCTTTGGTCGTTCGTCGGAGTGCCTTGGCGGTTTCCTGGAGGCGGGAAGGGGACCGCTCCCCTGACTCTCCCGAAACCCCCAGCAAAGCCACCGAGAAGGTTTCGCATTATTTCTGGCCCTTGTGGTGATGGTGTCTGCGCAGGCACATTGGCCGGGTTCTTGACTTCCGGTTGATGTCCTGGGACCGCTTGTTCAGGTTTCTTGGTCTTGGCTGGCTCGCCTGGCCGCGTATTTCTGGACCCGTTGGACGCCTCGCCGTCGAATACGCCTGGCGTGTTGGTATCGGTGATTTTTAATCTGGCATTGGCGGGCATGGGGGCCTTCAGGCGTTGATCTAGCCTCTCCGCCTCCGTCTCCGCCTCCGGTTTGTCGCCATCGGGCTGGCTCGGTAAAACGAGCGCTGGGGCAGATGCCATTGCTAAGGAGTTCGAAAGGTTGCTGCAAGGTTGTGGAGAGTAGAGAAGGATGGGAACAAGAATGATCGGGAGATGGGGGGGAGAAAAGAGACTCGAGAGCCTTGGGATGATCAGTCCTCTCGCACCCCGGACAACATGTACATACACCTCCATGCATGTAGCATACTCCCCTCAAGCCACCGGCAGATTAAGGGTCAGATTGCCGGCATAAGATATATTATACATTGCCCCCTGTTGACTCAACAAGCCGCGAGTGCTACCTCAAGACACGCTTCAGGCATTATCTTGTGGGATGTGACATTGCTGACGACCCTTCAAAGCCGTCCGAAGTGCATATATGGGTATGGTGTGTGACACCTCAGCTGCACGAGATATGTGCGGAGGTGAGTTGAGAAGGCTGCGGTTGGCCGTCATGGACGAGCGGAAGGCAGCTGAAAAGCCTCCCCCCACTCCAAAAGTTCCAGTGTGACGCTGGAATGGGTGGCAACCAGATGGCGGTCATGAAATAGGAGAGACTTACTAAGCTCATGACCGCGGAAAAGTGGTGAACCATGGTAGATTGCGGCGTGGCTTTTTATGTCTCCCCACTTCCCCTGTTCTCCTAGCTTAAGTTACCCTAGCGTTCCTTAGATTTCGTCTCCCACATGAGGTGGGCTGGTTTTCACTCGAAGGAGCTTGTGTCGCGGGTGGACTAGCATATGTGCTTCCAAAGATTGGTCGAGTAATAAAGCAACTCCTCGGGCTTCGATATCTCCGCGGTAAAGTAAGAGATATTCAGGCTTCATAAAGCGCGGCTCTCCAGCAAAACCTGGCCCTGATCGCAGCCCTCCGCCACCACCGCCCATGAGTGCGGCTACTGCTTACATTCCCCCCTTTCTGACCCTGGACCCCTCTTGTAATCATGGTTTGAGTGCCTATTTAGGTACCTATGTACAATTTAATATTAACAGTACCTCTTCTTCGGGTCTAACAAATTTACTCGGTGACGACGGGCTGATTACACCGTCGCCGCCTCCTGGTAACGCGAGCTTAATGCATGTGTTACCCGCAGCACCGGTTTCGCAGTCCAGAAGAGCACAAGGTCAGGGGGTGGTTGCGTACAGTGAGCTGGCCTGCTGTGGATGCTGTTGCTGGGCAGCCGTTGGATTATACGATGGATGATGTCAGCGTTGAGACTGTCTTCGGCTTGGGACACCGGGGTGGTGGTGAGAACGGAGAGTCAAGCTATCAAATACATGGGCCGCTGGTTGGATCGTTGGTAGAGGTAGGGACGCTCCTAGTGCTCCAATTTTCAAGCTGATCTGCTGCAATGTAGTCACTGTCGTCCGTGACTGGATGTTACCCATGTAGTTGTAGTTATTTATTCACAAATATGTCTTACCGACACCACGCTTTCACAAATTTGCGTTTAGAACCTATCATACATGTAAAAGGAACCGGAATTACGCGCACTGGGGCACACCGACGCGAGAATGGAAGTATCCCGCAATAGGTAGGGTATTTTCAGAGCGCAAACTCAAGTAGTCCTCATATAGGGGAATCAACATTCCTTGATTTTCAAGATGCATTTAGGACTATCCTCACCTTCTTGGCCATGCCCATAACCCCCTCTCCGCACTCTGTTCAAGATTCAACGACTGCGAACCATGGATGCCTCACTAGCTAGATTCTTGATGTCAAGATTCCGCGTGTCCACAACTTATCAACTCCTATTCCTGCTCAGTTTGACGATTATTAGATTTACAATAACTTAACTCTCCTAAGACTCGAACTTGGCACATGGATTGTCGATGATTTGCCCCATTAGGGCCAGCATTCGCGGCTTGCGCCGGAATGATTATGTGAGCCAACGGAGCATCGTTCGCGAACCCCTTTTAGGAACTCCCGTCTTACGGCAGGCCGTTCTTTGTAGAGGCCCGACAAGTCCAGGTTATGTTGATAGAACCTACGTTGCACCGACAAAGTGGAGGATTGGCAATGTACCCCTAGGGTAGTAAGAAACTGTATCTCAACGCGGCAGTGTGGTAACAATAGCTCGCACTTGTTCCAGCCGTGTCGCACTTCGATGCCGGCCCCAACGGATCGGGCCTAGTTGAGATAGCCAAGAGGCGCAATAACTATAGCCTATATTAAACTACCTGCTCCTACAGAGATGCAGACGTCACAAGTGCTTCACATATGCGGAGTATAAAAGGACACTCACGCCAACCCCTTGTCACCCTCGACTCTCGGAAGTCAACTCCCTCACCACCCTTTCCAACCCCACCGGAATAACCGGTTACTGATCAGCATGCACCAGTCTCTCCTAACCTCGTTTTTGGCCTTGGGCTTCTCTGCCGCCCAGCAGGTCGGCAACTACCAGAATGAGACACACCCCACACTCCAATGGAGCAGCTGCGGCGCCGACGGCAGCTGCGAGAAGGTCGACGGCGAGGTGACCATAGACGCCGACTTCCGGTGGCTGCACCGCGCCGGCACCGTCACCAGCTGCTTCGACGGCAACGCATGGAACGAGCGGGGGTGCAACAGCGTCGACAACTGCACCGCCAACTGCGCGCTCGAGGGCGCCGACTACGTCCGCTCCTACGGCGTCAAGACCTCGGCCGACACCCTCTCCCAGCGCTTCCGCACCAACTTCGACTTCGCCTACAATATCGGCTCGCGGCTGTTCCTGATGGAGTCCCAGCACCGCTACCAGACGTTTACGCTGAGGGACAACGAGCTGGCATTTGACGTCGACCTGTCCACCGTCGAGTGCGGCATCAACAGCGCGCTGTACTTTGTGTCCATGGACGCCGACGGCGGCATGGCGCGCTACCCGACCAATGCGGCTGGTGCTGAGTACGGCACGGGCTACTGCGACGCCAGCTGCACGCGCAGTGTCAAGTTTGTGGGGGGCAAGGCGAACGTGAAGGGCTGGATCCCCTCGGAGACGGACCAGTTTTCGGGTAAGGGGAACCTGGGATCGTGCTGTCCGCAGTTTAGTGTGTGGAACTCCAACGCCCACTCCTTTGCCATGTCGTCGCATGTGTGTGTTGAGGATGGTCCGCAGGTCTGTTGGGCGGGAGACTGCCTCTATAATGAGCCGTATGCGGAGAGGGGACCGGGGAGGTGTGATGCTACGGGGTGCAGTTATAACCCGTACCGGATGGGCAACAAGGAGTTTTATGGGAAAGGGAAGACGGTTGATACGGCGCAGAAGTTTACGTGCGTTCTCTCATGTTACTCGCTTTTCTTCTTTCCCCCTTTCTCCCCTCCCCCCCTTTTCCGTGAACAGTGGCATCCCGCCTTAGTTAAAATACTCACGCATCCCCTCCGAATCTAGCGTCGTCACCCAATTCACCGCCACCAAAGTCACGCAATTCCTCGTCCAAAACAACACCCGCTTCGACATCCCCTCCCCCACCTTCACCGACCTCCCCCAAGAAGCCGGCCTCTCCCGCGATATGTGTGTCAAACAGTTCGACCTCTTCGCCGAGCGGGACATCATGTCGGAGCTCGGCGGCTGGGAGCACCACCAAAGCCAGCTGCTGGACCAGCCCCTGGTGATGGTCATGTCTATTGGGGCCGATGTGAGCACCCCCTTCCTTCTCTCGTGTCTCGGTGTTTTGGGGCTGTAGGTTGAGTGCTAACTCCTTGGCTAGCATTATGCGTGGAATCTGTGGCTGGACTCGGTGTACCCGCCGTATGACATGGAGGGGACTCCGGGGAGGGAAAGGGGTGATTGCTGGCCTATCGAGGACAGTGAGCCGTGGGTGGTGGAGAATATGTGGCGGTCTGCGTAAGTTGTTAACTCCAGATTATTGTAATAAGGTTGAGCTGACATGTGACAGTACGGTGAACTGGTCGAACATTAGGTTTGGACCTATTGGGTCGACGGTTAAAGTTTGAAGGCGTACGTCTGAGTAGGGAACAAACAGCTAAGGAATACTGTGATCAGTGACTTGACTCGACATGGTATAGACATCTTGCATGCATTCATCATGAATCTATGAATTATCGTAGTTTATCCACAGCCCCATCTCAACTCCATCCAAGCACCTCGCAATGCAACCAACCATCCCAATCCAACAAAAGAAAACCAGACAGCACCCCTCTACCCAACAGCAACAACAGCTCCCAATACAACAACCACACTCCAACCTCTATTCCAACAACCACTTCATCCCCCCCTCCCAACCCCCCCTCACCTCTCCACATAAACCGGAATCCCATACACCACCGCCGCCGCAGCCGTAACAAACCGAAACCGACACCTACTCCTGGCCCTCGCAACCGCCTCCACCAAACTCACCTCCCCATACCCCCCCGGGGGCGGTGGCGGCTGTGAGCTTTGACTCCCCCCCTTCCCCTTCCCTTTACCCCCCTCCTTCCCCCCCTCCTTACCCACACCCCCCCACGGCAAAACCCCCCACTCCTCGACCACCCCCCCCGCAAACCGATCCACATCCCGATCCGTCACATCCCACAGCGTCCCCACCACGGCCGGACACCCGGCCATCATATAATTCCAGACCGGCCCCGCGGGCTCAAAATCGCCGTGGTCCGCCAGCGCGGCCGACGAGCAGCCCATCAGCAGGACGGCGGCGCGGCAGCGGTCGAGGCGGCGGATGGTGCGCGCGCGGATGTACTGCGCTCCAGAGCCGTGCCCGAAGTAGAGCAGCATGTGGGAGGCGGTGAGCGCGTGCGCGAATTCGTCTTCGGTGGGGGCGCGGCCGGTGATGTTTTTCCAGGTTTGGGAGGGCAGGTGCGTGGCGAGGGGTTGGGCGAAGGTGGATTGGGTGGAGGTCAGGTCGCCGGAGGGGTTGAGGATGTAGGTGCCGCCGAGGGCGAGGGGCGCGTGGTGGCCGTCGGGGGTGGAGTCGTTGGCGTCCTCGCGCTGGCGGCGGTCGAGGATGAGGCGGCGGAGGCAGGCTAGCGAGGGCATGCGCGAGACGGCGAGGCCTTGCATGCAGGGGAGGGACTCCCAGGGGAAGACGTGTAGGGCCTTGTCGAGGAGGAGGATGGTGTGGATGTTGGTGGGGGCGTCTTCGGCGGCGTGCGCCGAAGAGTGGTACGCGTTGAGGGCATCCATGGTCTCGACGACCATCGAATCGAAGTCGATCTCGTCGTAGGCGTTGCGCTCGCCGTGGAACTGCAGGATGTCTACGACAAAGTAGAGGAGGTCGGTGAGCTCGTCGTCGAAGTCGCAGTCCGGCTGGGTGACGTCGCCTAGACCAATGAACAGCTCCAGGACGTTCGTGTCCAGCGTAGCTTTTGGCCCCTGCGCCGCCTTGGTCCGCTTCCCGCGCACCTGTCGCCGCGAAGGGAGGTGCTTGTCTAAGATAGCCAGAAAATCCTTCTGAAAGCTCGCCAGCAGTTCCGGGCGGCGGACGTGTTGCGAGAAAATACCTCTGAACCCGCCGAGCCAAATCTGCTCGATGCTCCCAAGCAACTCCTTCAGCCGTTCATCCAGCGCCTCCCGTTCGGCCCACCACGCACCCTTCGCGCCCTTGGCAGTCATGTCCCTTGAGTCGTGGCACGTCTTGTTGATCAACTTAATGATCTCCAGCAGCTCCAAGCGGCCCTGCTGAAAGTCAAAAGCATCGCTGTCCGCCTCACGGGAGCTTGCCCGCTCAAGGGGCAAACGGATGACAAAGGGGCTCTGGCCGGCTTGGAGCTTGGTAATGCAGAGGTCGTGGTTGCCCTCGCTGAGGGAGATGGAGATGACGTTCCAGGGCTTGGGGACGATGTCAATGTAGTCCCGCTGGATCTTGTGGAGGTCAAGCGTAAATCCGAGACTCGACCTTCTCGTGGTCGCGGACTGAAGCGCCGGCGGCCACATGAGTCCGTCATTCTTGCCCCCATTCTTCTCCTGAATCAGTGCCTTCCGTTCCCGACGCCAGGTAAGATTCCGAGCGAGCTCAACCGAGTACGATGTTTGAGCAGAGTGGATAGCCGCCTTGGTCTTGTTTGACGTGGCAGTGAGAAACAGGCTCACATTTTGGAGCATGCCTGAAATTCTGTGAATCAGGCTGGCATCTCCGGTCAGGGCGGCCACTGAGTGTGCTTCGAGCAGGTAATCGTGGGCCTCGCGAAGGTTGTCGACGTACTGCCCCCGGTTGGTCTCCTTAATCGCTAGCTCTGGGCTCGCGGGGGCAGCTCGTGACTTTTTGGGTGACGCGGCCTTCGCACGGGCTGGCGAAGCCTTTTCGGAACCGGAGAGGGCAGGGAAGGAAATGGTCGACTCCTGAATGACAGAAAAGACAGGGTCTTGTGCCATCTGCTCCATGCTTATGCCTAGTAGGCACGACGCCATGGCGACCTGTCTGGCAGGCAACAACCCAGACGCCTTCGATGCGGCGGTAGCTTCTGCAAGGGCCGCCTGGGCTGCTGTCCATTCTTTTTGCTGCAGCATGGACACGGCCTTTTGAACAAGGATCGACGCCCGGAGTTTAGCTAGCTGGGCGTCTTCCTCGATCACCATCGTATCGGTGGCGGTGGCGGTGGCAGTGACGGTTGCTTTGGTTTTAGCCACACTTTTAGCTGTTTTCCTTACTGGCGCCTTCTTCACAGCGGCCTTGCGACCACCCCTCACAGGCTTCTGTGCGATGCTCAGTTTCGCCATTTTGTTTTCGACCACGGCGGTATCAGCCGGCTGCTGCTCAGCCTCGGGCATCACAGCAAGGCTCTGAGCGATCGCCTCGGCCTTTGCCAGGAGAAGCGCCGCCCCTTCCGAATCGTTCTGGGAGAGGAACATGGAGCTGATTTGGCAGGCGAGCGTGGCCGAAGAGTAGGAGCGGTTGTCGTTGGGGAGCAGGGCCGAAGCTTCTTGAAGCATCTCCAGCGACTTGGCGGCGTTGGCGGCTCTCCAAGAAACCGCTCCAATCCAGGCGGCGCACTCTGCGTTGTAGAACTCAGAATCAACCGTCTTTGCCATCTTCAGCGCCTGCTCTGCGTAGTACATGGTCTCTGGGAACATGCCCAGGTGGGCGTACATCGACGAGAGACGGAAGACATTGCGGTAGAGGAGGTGGAACAATCTCCAAGACTCAGGTCCGGGACTCTGCCGCTGGGCGTCTCCTGCGAGGGTCATTGCGGACACGTCGATGGTTTGGTCATTAGCCTGGTTCTGTTCTGGCAACGCCTTGGACGTAAGCTGGGACTCCATTTTCACCCAATCTTGGAAAAGGGTGCGGACGCTGTCGCGGGAGTAGGCGAGCGCGTGGTGAGAGTCGCCGCGTTCTAGCGCGATGAGAGAGTGTAGGTAATAAGCGTATGCGACAAGCCGCCGCCTCTCGGCCCGGGTGTGCTTCTGAGGCGTGTCGGCATTGAAAGCGAGTTGTGCCTGGGTGAGGTGGTCCTCGGCTTGCCTGAAGTTGCTGAGGGCAAGAAGGTGTTCAGTGAAGGACAGATGGAAGTTAGCGAGGACTTCACTGCGCAATTCGTCGCCAATGTGTTCCCGTGCCTTCTGGAAGATCAGCTCCGCCTTCGATGACTGACCCAGATTCGTGTATTGTAGAGCGAGGCACGAACTGTGCTGGACTACCTCTTCAGCCTTGGGGCCCTCGGACACCCGCGCAATGTCGGCTATCAGCTCGAGAACCGTTGCCAACATGGTGTCCCGGCCTTTCATGCGGAGAAAGTCGGCGACAGACTGAAGATATTCCAAAAGGCCTGGTATATCATCGATCGCCTTCTCCAGGGCTGCTCTGTCCTGGCGTGCTGTGGTAATCGACCGCCAAGTAGAAATGGATCGGTCGAGCACCCGATTGTCCCGGTAGCCATCAACTGCAGCCGCCAGCGAGTTGTACAAAACCTTCATGTGCGGGAGAAAGCCAGCCAGCCCAGAGTCGTCGCCGAGGTCGCCCGTGTCCTTAAGCTGCGCGGCGTCCTTAGCAACCGAGAGAAGTTCAGGGGCCCTGTCGAGGTTGCCGAGCGCCGAGCAAAGCAAAACAAGAAGCACCCTCAACCTGCGAATCGGGTAACGTGTGGGGATATAGGTCCGAAGCAGCGCGTCGACAACAGGGTGCTCCAGCGTGATGTCGACCTCCTTCGCCCCCTCTTTCATCAAGATGAACCGCAGGCGGTGTTCCAACGCCGCAGCGCGCTCGGGCTCCCCAAGATCCACCGTCCAGTCGATCCAAACGTGTTCCATTTTCGAGATGGCCAAAAGGGCGCGGGAGAGGCCCTCGGCCTTTTCGTCGCTGGCCCAGACAACGGTAGGCGAGCCGGTCGCAAGGGATTTGGCAACGTGCGCCAAAACACTGTCATCGAGCAGGCTCGTCCGGATGGCCTGAAGAGCGCCAAGTGCCTCGTCTCCCCTGCCGAGCGTCCTGCACAGCTCCGCCATGCGCTCCAATTTTAGAGTGAGCTGGGCCTTCTCCCTTTCGCGGCTTGTCCGGTCCTTCACGCACTCGATAGAGCGCCTCAAGGCACGCAGGGGGGCGGCGTCCTTCGGGTCGGTGGATTGCTGTCGCAAACAGGTGTATTGTAAGTAGTAGAAATGCGAAATCTTTACATGGTAGGATGCAGACGCATCAGATGTGGCCTTGCTTCCGGTGTACTCCAGAAGAGTGTTACAGTCGCTGAGGATAGAGTCCATAAGGTCCCAAGAGAGTCGTGACTGATCCAAGCAGGTCTTGATGGTCATGAATGCCGAGTCGAGGATGTGCGGAAGGTTTTGCAACATAAGCTGCCGTCGCTGTTCATATCGTAGGTAATCCTTGGTGCTACCCTTCGGCCCGGGGGGCTTCCCTAGCCACCGGAGGCAAAAGCGCGGACATTGCAGGATGAAGGTTTCCAGAAGCTCCTTGACTTCCGAAGAGGGCTGGAAGACGTTATCACCACCCTTGGCGAGGGCAAGCAGAAGATGCATAGCCGTCTTTCGAACAGCGCAGATATTGGTCAGGAGTTCGTCTAGTTCGGTGGTGTCTCCGCGCAGAGGCCCCTGGATGCCGGCGACAACTTCCTTGAGAAGCAATTCGTCAGAGAGATACTTCGCAGGCTGCTTGAGGTGAAGCGAGAGTAGCTGGGCGGCGATGGCGCAGGTCTTCGCGATCGATTCGGCCTTCAGGTCCATGGCGTCCCGCAGTTTCGTTGCCCACATGACGGCGTCCGACATTTGCTGGGCGTCGCGCGCCAGGGTTACCAAGGTCTGACATATTCCGGCAAGGGGGAGCTTGGATCCTTTTGAGGGCGAGAAGCCACGTTTTTGGAGCTGCTGGTAGATTCGATCAAAGATTTCTGAGCAAACAGTATAGCTGGATTTCGCGGTTTCGGAGGTTCGTCGGATGTATGCACTAAGACATCTTGATAGAGGAACCATGACATCCTTCTCGGCGTCCCCCTTGTGCTTCGCCAATTTCCACCAATGCAGCCGGGCCTCAAGCGCGAGTGCCTGCAATTCGAGGGCAGATGCCGGTGATATGCTGAGTCGGGACTCCTGTCCTAAGCTGTCGTCTTTGCTGGACACGCTGGGGGTTAGCGAAAACAGGCACTGAGCCACCGTTTCCATTTGTCGGGCAATTTTGGCAACGTCGGTCCCATCTTCCCTGGCCGCGAGGAGGAGTAAGTTGACGGGTGAGGAGGCTTGGTCCTGTCGGAGATAGGGCAAGACAACTTCAATGGCCGAGGGCTTCTTGGCCATTGCCAATACGCGCAGAACCTGAATTTGGGTGGTGATGACCAAGAGAAGCCGTTGCCCCGAGGCCGTCACTGTGCCAAAGTCAAGGAGTTCTGAGAAAAGCTGAGCGGCATTTTTGGGCTCGGCACCGGTAGCCTTAGCCGCCTTCTTTCCATCGCCAGGCGCAGACCCCTCCAGTTTTCTTTTCAAAATCCGCAACTCTTTGATAGCCTGTTCTTGTATGTTTAGACCGATCAATCTCCCAACCAAGGCAGACATGCCAGACTCGAGCTGAAGGTCCGGGAGGGTAATCTTTCCGGACGAGGGGAGTTGGCGGAGCGCAGCCAGGGCGACGCGAGCACACTCGACAGTGGCAAGGAGGTTCGTTGAGCTCGATGATCTCGATGGGGACCGGGCGTGCCTTGTAGCGACAGGAGAGGTCGATTGCCTGTTAAGCGAACGGGGCTGTAGGGGGGTCATTGGCGCTGAACTCGTCCGCCGAAGCGCGTTTGTAGTTGCTGTCTTCACCAAGCCATCCTCCTGGGGAGGTCGCGGTGTAGGGGTCGCGGCGGGCTTTGCAGCCTCTCCGAGAGCCTTGAGAGTGGCATTGACGACGTGTGTAGCGAGTGCTGCCTTTTCTCGCACCGACAGGCCATCATCTGCCGCGGCTGGTGTTGGTGTGGGTGCGGGCGTGGGTCTAGCGCGTCTTGACGGGGCTCTCGTAACCGTGTTTGTTCTCGATCGGCTCGGGTTCGCGGCTTTGGAGGGAGGTCGGATGTTGGTCTCTTCAGCTATCGGTGTCTCGTCCCTGGGAAGCAACAAGTTCTTCAACAAGACGGATATCGCGGGGGTGCAGGTCGCGACGGAAGCGACGGCGCTGCGAACAGCATCCGCCTGTTCAAGTGGTGTATCCATGAAAATGAAAAAGAGAAGTGTGTTATGGGCTGATTCTTAATCATATCATCGCCGTTCCGAGGACATTATCCAAAACACAGCAATACCCAAAGCAATGAAGAAGGTTGGTGTTCAATGTTGGAACTTGAACTTGAGGAATCTCGAATTGCGGCCCGCTCGCGTCAGGTGGTGACGGCAGGCACCAAGCCAAGCAAGCTTCTCCAAACAGGGGTTCGTTGATGCCCCAATCCGGGCTTGACCCATGGCAGAAAACCTGGGATGTTGTTGGCGGGGCAACCCGCGTGAACCACTCCAATCGAACGGGTTTCATCTCAGATCCCAACCGTCCCATTGCCTGCCGGGAATCTCACTCAGGCTTGGCAGGGTCCACCCCAACTTTCACAACTTCGAGTCCCATTCTGTCACTTGAACCTGCAAAGTTTCAGTGGGTCCCCGCATCTTCCCGACGACCATCTCCCACTTCAAGTCGACAAGTCCAAACGATTAGCATGAATCGGATCCCGCTTCAACGGGCGCTTTTTGCGCCGGGCCTCGGCCAACGGGTTTTATTTCAAAGACCGCTGGCACTAGCCCTCAACACACGCACCGTCAGCTCCGTCGCCGAGGTGTCTTTCTGGAAGTCTCTCGTTCCGAAGCCCCTGCGATCGCGGTCACCGTCGAGGTGGAGGAAGAAGTTCAAGGTACAGAAGGGGTGGAACCCAGCGACCTTCTTTATCTTCATCTTCTTGTTGATCGGATCTATGTCTATTCAGATGATCGCCCTCCGAAAAGACTTTGCGACCTTCATGCGCCAGTCCGACGTCAGGATAGGCCTGCTTCGCGAGGTGGTGGAAAAGCTGCAAAAAGGCGAGGAGGTGGACGTGGAGAAGGCTTTGGGTACCGGGGACGCGGAAAAGGAGTTGGAGTGGGAACAAGGTTTGTCCTCTTGGGAAACTGGGGCCTCGGGGCGCAACATGCTGACGGGTACGGCAGTTCTGAGGGAGATTGAGCGCGAAGCGCCGACAAAGGGCCACCAGCGCAAGAAGCAACCTGAGCCAACGCCTCCTCCGGCACCTGCACCAGCGCCTGCGCCAGCACCTACATCCGAGGCGGATACTCTACCCGCCCAAGAGGGCACGAAGCCGCAGGTGCAGAGCACCCTCGCCAGCAAGGGGTTCTTCTAAGCGCCCCCTTCACGGAGGGTCTGCGGCTCTCATTATCTGTTGGTCTATTGTAACATGTTTTTAAACACAGCGGCATCGTTTTCCTGAAACGACGCCGTGTCGGGTGATGGGCTCGGGAGGCCGGATTGCCGCATATCTTGGACAAGAGCCGGTAGCAAACTATCGGTGGACATCTCCAGCCTCACGCCCTGGCTACCCGTCTGGGCAGGGTCCAATCCCCCAAAAAAGAGGTCCTCGCCCCTGACGCCGCCGATATTGACAATGCCGATCGGCATCCCCCTATCTTTGGCCCGCTTTGCCAGCCTCCAGGCCGAGTACGTCGCCATAGATGTGGCGAGGACCAAAAGCTTCCCGGCGCCATCGATGGCATCTTCAGCCGCCTCCTTCACGCTGCTGGCAATACTTTCCCCGAACATGACGACCGCTGGTTTTAAAATGCCAACATTGCTCGTCGGGCTCCAGGCGCCA
Source organism: Chaetomium tenue (assembly GCF_020726465.1). Classification (NCBI taxonomy): domain Eukaryota; kingdom Fungi; phylum Ascomycota; class Sordariomycetes; order Sordariales; family Chaetomiaceae; genus Chaetomium; species Chaetomium tenue. The sequence continues at coordinate 1,175,768 of NW_027117333.1, read as the reverse complement.
TCATTATCGACCTCGACCGTCCCCCTCGTCCCATCCGCCAACGGCGGCGGACTACTCAAACACGTCGGACACGCCGGATACCGAAAGGTAGTGTACGGCGCCTCGGGCACCTCCACGTCACCATCCGGGTTCATCCTGATCCCCCTCCGCCGCTTCTCATGCGGGTCCTCGGTCTCGAGCGCGCCCGTCGCGATCGCCTCCTGCAGGAACGCATCCCACAGGGGGTTCAGGCGCGCCAGGTCCGCCTGGAACCTGTCCCTCGGCAGCTCGCTCCGGCACGACGTGCACACGGCCGACCGCAGGTAGCCGTGCAGCTCGAGCGTCGGGACGTCCGGGTGCGCCCGGGGATGGAACGAGTCCACGTTCTGCGTGATGACGCTCGACAGGAGGCCCAGCCGGCCCAGGTCCCGCACCGCGTAGTGGCCCGCGTTGGGCGCCGCGTTGCGCAGCGTCGTCCAGCCGAGGAAGCTGCGTGCCCAGTAGCGCTTGCGCGCCTCGTGGCTGGACAGGAACTCGTGGTAGTAGATGGGGCGGTAGGTCTTGTTGACCCGGTACGTGCCGTTGGCGCCGCGGTAGTCGGCTAGCCCGCTGGCGACCGAGAGACCCGCGCCGGTGAGGAGGACCGTGGAGCGTGGCAGGTCCCGTGGCGGCGGGGCGTGCAGGAATTCTTGCAGGGCTGCGATGGCGCCGGGGAGGGAGCGGGCTGTGGCGGGGATGGTGGTGGGTGGGGGGAACAGCTCGGTGTAGGGGATGCGCATGAGCGGTTTCTTCATATTGCCTGGCTTATGGAGGGGTTTGGATAGAGGGGGATTAAGTGCCGATGTGGATGGGTGCCGCGTGGCCGATGGACCCTGTCAGCCTGTGTTCAAGGGATTAATTTGAGATGGAAGCAGCTGCGTAATCGTCACTGTTCCGGAAGGGTGGGTTGCAAAGCTCCCGATGATCCACTCGGTTCCTGTGGTCAATGCTCACACCCCTGCCCGTACATATCAGGGCAGTTATCTTAAATCCGTACGAACAGTTACATACATGGGTACCTTACGTACACAAGACAGAAAGACATAAACAGATACCCGAGAAGCCCACAAGTCGCAAGGTCACACGTAAAGAGGAAGGTATATCAAATGAAAGAAACTGAGTAAGGGCGGTAACTTTCATCTTGTTTCCATAGTAGAGGTCTAATTGGTACGAGGATTTGGATGGACAGACTGTATTCTCGATCAGCAGATACACTTTCCACATCCCTGGATTCACCCGGGCAGTGGTGCGATGTCGGGTGCATGTGCCCACTACAAAACGTGCTAACTTGCCCCTTATAGCCAGTGACGGGCTGGCTGTCATGGCGATGGGAATGTACGGCTATGGATGATTGCAAATCGGAGCCGCCCTTTCCAACCAAGCCGCCAATTCTTTTTTTTACACAAAGTACATAAAACTAACCACTTCGTACATACAAACGGCGCTGCGATATTAACGAACCCTGTCACCGGCATTTCCCAGCGCCACCTAACTTCAATTGACCCCCAATTGGCGCGCCGAGGTCTCTCATTTTCGGTCTACTAACTCCTTTTTTTTTGTTTTATTAATGCTTCCGCTTAATTGCGGGCGGTGCGCGGGCCCTGCGCTGGTGCAACTGCGTGCAACACCTGCCGCGTCACGGCTCCATCCAAGACGGGCACGGAGCCGTCAACCGCCATGCCCGGCATTTATTAGCCATCCCAGCAACCCCTCGGGGACACATCACCCACAACTCAAATCGATACGTATCTTCCAGACCTTTTCCCCCTCTCGGGCATTCACAAATCGTATGCGCCGTTCGTTACACCCCGACCCGACAATACCTTCAAGAACCACGACCGCAACCACAACCAACCCAATACATCGTCACCTCCCCAACAATAAAGCCAACACCAAAAACGTCACCATCATGGGCGCCGGCACGACCCAACAAACACGAGGCCACGCCGGCCACAGCCACGGCCACGGCCACGGGCACCACCACCACCACCACGACAACGTCTACCTCACCTCGACCAACAAGAACGACGCCGGCGTGCGCATCACGCGCATCGGGCTGTACTCGAACCTGGGGATGGCCATCGCCAAGGGCGCGGGCGGGTACGCCTTCAATTCGCAGTCCATGATCGCCGACGCGTGGCACTCGCTGACCGACCTGGCCTCGGACATGCTCACCCTGGCCACCGTGTCGTGGAGCCTGCGCCCGCCCACCGAGGCCTTCCCGCAGGGGTTCGGGAAGGTCGAGAGTCTGGGGTCGCTGGGCGTGTCGAGCATGTTGCTGTTTGGGGGGCTGTTTATGTGTATGGGCAGTTGTGAGACCCTGTATGCGCATTTCTTTTTGGATGCTGAGGCGGCGCGCGCGATGCTGGAGCATGGCCATGGCCATGGTCACTCGCATGGGCATGGTCATGGGCATGGGCATGGTGGTGCGCCGAGTCTGCATGCGGCGTGGCTGGCGGCCGGGACGGTTGCTATCAAGGAGTGGTTGTATCATGCTAGTACGTGCCCCTCACCCCCCTATCCCCCTCCTACCCTCCTCCCTACCCCTTCCCCAGCAACAACAACCCAACTAACCCCCCACCCCCCTCGCAGCCATGAAAGTCGCGCGCGACCGCAAATCCTCTGTGCTCGCCTCCAACGCCGTGCACCACCGCGTGGACTCGCTCACCGGCATCGTCGCCCTCTGCGCCATCCTCGGCGCCAACCTCCTCAAAGACGCCACCTGGCTGGACCCTGTCGGCGGCCTGCTCATCTCGCTGCTCGTCATCCGCGCCGGCCTCGGCAACACACTCTCCGCGCTCTACGAGCTCGCCGACCGCTCCATCGACGCCGACGTGCGCGACTCCGTCTCCAAGCACGTCGGCAAGGCGCTGGCGGAGGAGGTGGCTGATAATTTGGGCGGGGAGGTCGATCTGCGCGATGTGACGGGTGTTAAGTCCGGGCAGAATTATCTGGTGGATTTGGAGCTGGGCGTGCCGGCTGAGTGGACGGTCGAGCAGGTGCGGGTGGTGGAGGAGGTGGTGCGCGCGCGGGTGGGGGCTAAGGTGCGCGGCGTGCGGCGCGTGCGCGTGCGGTTTGTGCCGCGCTCCGTGCCGGTGCCGGTGGATAGGTTTGATGAGTTTATTCCGGGGGATGTGAGCCCGAGGAGTAGTCCTGAGCCGGAGGGGAAGGAGGAGAATGGGGGTGGGAAGGAGGCGCGCAAGTCGCAGTGAGGCCGCGGTTGGCTTGGCTTGGCTTGGCTTGGCTGGCTGACTGTTTACTTGTGAAGGGGTGGAATGGCGCACCGCCCGGTGGTCTGTGGTTCTGATCAGGGGCATCACCCAGCACCGACGGCCTGCCGCAGGACACGGGATGCTGTGGCCAAGGTGATAGAGTTCTGATCTGATCTGAAAGGCAGTGGAAAGCGAAGAGGGTTACTGCGAAGCATTGGCCTTAGTCGAGGGAGGGATTCATGCTCATACTGTGGGGACTTGGTGCCTCCGTGTACATTCATTCGTACATAGGAATAGGTGGTGGTGGCGATACCCAGCCTCTGGTAGCCTGCGGGCCCAGGAATTGGCGCGATATGATCGCAAAAATTCAAGGAAATATTTATTTAACAGGTCACCCAAAATCCAAAATGTGCAAAATCAGATGGGATGAATGCGTATGAGATCCTTTTCCGGGTATATAAACCAGTGGTAAAGGTGAGGTGAGTAGGATGCTGATCCAGTATTCGTATATTGGCCCATTTATCCACATATAAACGGACAATCATGGCCTAACTAAACACACCTCGATGCAAAAGGAAGTCTCTTCGACTTTTATCAACTAAAATCACTTCACTCACTCACCTATCCCCCCCATGAACTAAATCTCAAGCCATGAAAAAAAAACCAAACATGGCTTGCTTAGGTACTTTCTTCTGTATATCCCGCCATAAATGCAACTGCAAATGCAACAACAAAACTAACATTAAACAATAACCACCACCCTCAGATGGGAATGCAACACCAACAGCAATAGCAACAGCTATAACTAACAGCCAATCCGACGCCCCACCCACCCTATCCTGAATATAACAAAAAAACAGGCGTGTACGTATGCACCATGCAGGCCAGCTAACAACAAAAAGCACACAACAAGACCACACACCTAGCTCGCCAGCAACGCAGCAATTCTATATGATATGCACCATCAAGTAAACCTCCTCTCCAGAATGCCACCACCCCTCCATCCCCCCTCTCCCAACACGACCTCCTATCCTACCCACCTCACCCACCATCACGGGACTGGACTCAGGGACGGACTCACATGCATTCACATGTGCCCCTCCTTCTCCTCCAGTTCCCGCATGTACTTGACAAACGTCTTCTTGTGCGTCTACACAACCACCACGACGTTAGCACAGCACACGCAACACGCAATCTACACCCATCACAAAATAACCAGAGTAGGGAGCAGAAAGGACTTACCATCCCCGCATAGCGCCCATCCCTCAACACACAGATATACCGCAACCCCAGCTTGACAAAACACTCATACACCAAATCCATCGGCGACCGAATATCCAGCGCCACAGGCGCGGGGTCAATAAACGGCGTAAAATCCGTCGGATCCGGCAAACCATCATCCGAATCATCAATACTCGGCACGGGGGCCATGAGACACAGACTGGAGGGCTCGTCGCGGAGGTTGTCGAGGGCGTACTCAAGGTCGGGGGCGGGGATGAGGCCGACGAGGATGCCGTCGCGGACGATGGGCAGGCCGCCGTCCAGCTCGCCGGCCTTGTGCAGCAGCTCGAGCTTGGCGCGCAGGCTGAGGGCAGGCACGACGGGCGAGGTGGTGATGTCGATGATGCGCTCCTTGCGGACGCGCGGGACGATGTCGGCGAGGTCCGAGGTGAAGATGGGCTTGTGCTTGTTGTTGAGGTAGGGGTACGAGTTCATCTCCGTGAGGAGGTCCTGGTGGGGGCGTTAGTTGGGGGGGGAGGGTGGAGGGAGGAGGGGTGAATTGAGTCTTACGTAGATACTGAGCGGTTCGATGGCATCGGCCGTCCATTTGGCGACCAGGATGGCCAGCGAGAAGGGTAAGACATAGTCTAGGCTCCCGGTGAGCTCAAACAAGATAACCGCCAGTGTGACAGACAAGCGAGTGACACCGCACATGGTTGAGCCGGCAGCGATGAGGCCGTACACGCCAGGCTGGATGCATGTGGCATTCGGCATCTTCGCGCAAGTACCCCAGACACTCCAGTCAGGCGTGGCCATGACTACCCACTGAACAACGTGTCCGACTAGGCGGCCCATGAGACCACCGACCACCATGGACGGCACGTAGATACCGGCTGGGAGTTTCTGCCAACTGTCAGCTGGATGTCATCAAACTGATGGATATCAAACTCACAATGCCAAAAGTTATAATAGTCAGGAACCCCTTAATCAAGAACGCAGTGAGCAGGTTCAGTAGAATAGGCGGAATGTCACCAATCTCCTCCGGGCACAATCCTAGGTCCTCTAGGTTGTTATCACGGTCGTCACACGGCGCGGCAAGGTTGTACAGTAACTTGGCGACGGGGAGCTTGGTCAAGGTATTCCAGTACCCGATCAAGCCCGTGACCAGAGCAACCAACACCACCTCGAGAAGGGGATACGCCTTGATGGCGGGGATCCGGCGGAAGGTCTTAGCCCAGTGTCGGGAAGCCTTGATGAACAGGGCACCAGCAGCGCCGCCAAAAACACCAACCAAGATGAAGCTGATAATCTCAAAGTACTCCCAGTCGACGAGGTATCGCACTTGGAACATGACGATCTTTTGCGTCCCGTAGGGGTTCAGGAACTTGAGCGTCAATGCGGCGGTGATGCAGCAGAAAAAGGTGCGGAAGAGCGTCTTGGCCGGGAAGAAGTAGGCCACCTCCTCCAAGCCGAAGAGCACGCCGCCCAACGGAGCGCCGAAAGCCACGGCGACACCTGCCGCCGCTGCCGCCGAGAGGACCTCACGCCTCTTAGCGTCGTTGCGGTCGTACTTGGTGAAGAGACGACAGGCGATGTTGCCGACGCAGGTTGCGATGTGCACATAGGGGCCTTCCTTACCCAAGCTGAGCCCGGAGGCTACGCTAAGAATCAGACCAAGGGTTTTGATGATGAGCGTCTTGAGACCAAGGAAACCGTGCAGCACGAAGCCGCTAAGAATGACACGAACTTCGGCGACACCACTGCCGGCCGCCGAGTAGTAGATCATTGGCGGCTGCTCGGCCTTACCCAGTGTCGGCCGGAGGTTAACGCCGGCTCCGTTCGCGCCGTCCTCCGGGGGAGGGGCAGGGGCCTCGGCGGCGAGGTTCTCGTCCAGCGTAGTCAGCCGGTACGCCGAAGGAACAACTGTCTTGGTCGTGAGACTGAGGAGACACGACAAGCTCGCCAGCGTGATGACAGCAATGATGTACACGCCGTATTCGGTCCACCTCTCGCCGAACGGGAACCCCTGGAGAACCTCACCCCAGTCCCGCCAGTCCGTACAGGGTCCGTGGGGGCAGCATTTCTGTACCACGGTCAGTTCAGCCCGGTTCGCCCGTCCCAACCATGACAACAAGACTCACCTTCTCATTTACCAACCACCCCCTCACGCAGTACCCATCCTTGAGATCAAACACGGTCGCCTCGCTCACGTTGACCACATACGCCAGCACGGCGACGATAAACCCGACCAGGGCGCTCAACAACCAACCCTGGGCGCCGTCGAACAGCACGTAGATGCGGCCCCAAAAGTCCTTGCGACTCCGCAGGGCCTTGACCCGATAAGCGTCGGCGATGCTGTCGTGGACCCAGTCGGTCGAGGTGAACTGGTCGTACCACACGCGGTCGTCGGGGTAGAGGGAGCCCTTGGAATCGGCCATGGACGACTCCTGGCGGTCCGATAGGGCGTGCATCAAGCGCGTACCCCACGAGTTCGCGCGGCTGTGGTGCCGGATACTCCTTACGCTATCTGCAAAGAGAGGAAGGGGGTGGTTAGCTGGTTGGATGGGAGGTGGGAGGGGGTATGTGACTCGGTGCGCGTACCCGCATAACTCTGGTTCCTCGACAGGAGGGGCACCCTAGGCGAGCCATGGGCGCTGTGGATGCGGATGCGCGAGGGTCGCGCCGCGCCCAGTAGAGGTGAGCGTTCGTCAATCGGTTCGTTGGTGGACGGCCTCCTGCTCATGTTGGGTCGGGGCCTGCGGACATTCGTCGGGGAACTGGGGAGCGAGAGGTATTGACCCTGCTGTTCGGTGCCAGTGCCGGAGTCGGCGCCGGTGCCATCGTTGTTGCTGTTGCCAGCGGCAACAATGTCGGGGAGACGAACCCCGTGTCGCCTACCTGTCATGAGGAGGGGTTATGGAGTGAAGTGAGGGGTGGCCTCGGTGGGATATGGATAGTTCGAGGGTGTATCGAGAAACGATGGTGATGTCGTCACTGTGCAACTCGGATGTTAGACCAAGCTTGTAAACAGCCGAGCCGGGTATGGTTCACTCACCTTCCTCTCAAATCGCGGGGATAAAGAATTTCGGGTATTCAGCATCAGACATTCGGCGATCGGGTGAGGCTAGCGGAGCCTCGGGTTTCGAGTTCGGTGGGATGGAAACAAAGGGACGAAGACAAAATCGAACCAAGCAACAAGCTACACGCACGGTTAGAAACAACCAACTGAACCTGTCCCTTTCTCGGTACGGATCAGAAAAGAAAACGCCCGCCGCAATGCAAAACGAATGCAGAACGGAAACAAAGAGCAGCAACAATATTGCCGCGAGGCCTGTAGATGGCGGCCTGGACCGGGACTCGGGTGTTTGGTTTCGAGAGCGGAGAAAAAGGTGGCTCATGGGCCAGGATGGGCGGCGTGAGGGAGGCTCAGAGGCTTGTTTGGCTGGGGGCCAACCCCCCACGTGCACACTTTCAGTGTCTCACTTGGCGTCATGGAGCGCTGCGCCAGAAACAAAAGGGGAGCACACGAGCCATCAGGTGCCCCTGCCGTTTCCATTAGTGGGAATGCCGACCTGCACTGTGCAGTATCGCCATGAAAAATAGCGCATAAGATGGAAGAAATGGAAGAAATGTCTCGGGAGGGGAAGCTTCAAAGGAAAGAAAAAAAGACCCCCAACTCGGCATGTCTTCGGTCAACAAACAATCGCCGGGAAAGACAAAGCAAGCGAATGGTGAACTGCATGACACGCGCGGGATGCACAGGGATCCCTTACTGTGCGGTTATGTCATAGCACTGAGAGCAACCCCAACAGCCCTCCCGTCTTTCGGGGTGCATTGGTCGGACTTTTTTTAGGCGCTGCAGCCACGCCCAGACAAAGGATCCAGGAACTGGGGAACCCGGAAGTGGCGCGTTGCAGTTACAATGGCCTGGGACCCGCAATCTGTAGGTACCTACCAGTTAACTCGGGCAAGTCGGGCTCTCGAGGTCAACCAACGGGCCGATGCTTGGCAGTTAACTGCCAGAGCTGCCAACCTTGAACATCAACGATTTGGGGATTTGTGAATTTGGGAATTTGGGACGACCAGCAACGGGAAGAAAAAGTTAAAACACGGAATTCGGGTCGCAGGATTCTGACGAACACACGGCATCACCAATAAAAGGATCTGATTCGAGAATGGAAATTTTAAGGATTTAAGGATTGAGGATTCCCGTCATCTTGAGAGCGACAATGGAGAAAGAGAAGGAAAAGAAGGAGAAGGAAGAAAAAGAAAAAGGGAAGCGACGAGCTGTGCCGAAATTCGGATCCTTCAAACCGAATCCGACTCCCGAGTCCGCGCTCGAGTCCGCGGCCGAGACACGGCCTGCGTCAAAGGAGACCCGGGCCCACAAAGACGGCCTCGGTGGAGCCGAAAGGGATAAGAGTGACCGTCGCCATCATGAACGTGATCGTGGTCGTGATGGTGACCGCCATGGGGAACAACGCCATTCCAGCCATACGAGGGAACGGGAACGGAAACGGGATAGGCATGGGGATCGGGATCGGGATCGGGATAGAGAAGGAACTCGGCGCGGGGAGAGGGAGAGGGGAACAGAAAGGGACGGTGAGAAGGATGGACACTATGAACGTGAGAGGGAGAAAAGGAGGAGAAAGGACGGCGATCAGGAGCACCACCGTGACCGCCATGAACAGCAACTCCCACGGCCAGGCAGCCCCAGGGTGATGTCAAGTCGAACTAAAAGCGAACGGGAAGGCCTTTCCACCCTGGACAACGATCTCTTCGTCGTCGACAAGCGTGGTGACCCGCTCATCGTGCAGTTCGGAACCAACGACCGCTCCCAAATTCCCGTCTATTACCGCTTCGGCGCAGGCAGGGTCATAGGCTCACCGGGTTTCCTCACCATCCACCGCGACGGCGCCCAAGAGCAGTTCAGCATCAGAGGGCCCGGGGAAGGCAGTCGTAGCGGCTCCGCCTTCCGCGATAAGACCCTCGTAGCAGCAGCCTTTCGCGCCGGTTCCAAACGCATCCAAGTCTCCGAGGCCAACCCCCTCCCAACAACACCGGAAGACTTCATCTCCCTCGGCCCGTCCCGCAAGCGAAAACGCACCGACGACGACCCAACCGACCAGCCACCACCCGACTACCGCTCCATCCACGGCAAGGCGCGCCCCAACGCCCACCTCGACTCCGACCTCGACTCCTCCGACTCCGAGTCCGAGTCCGATCTCAACTCCCACTCCCACTCCCACCCCGGCTCCCCTTCTACCAAACCAGACCCAGACCCAGCCCAACCCACCCCCGTCACTCGCGCCGCCCACATCTCCCGCCACATCAAAACCACCCCAACCGACATCCCCGCCTGGCTCGAGCTCATCGCCCTCCAAGACAGCCTCTTCACCCTCCAAACCCAACACACTCCCACCCCCACCACCACCACCACCACCACTACCGCCCGCACCCCCGAAGAGACCCGCGCCCTCGCCGAACTGAAGCTAGCCCTGTACCAAGAAGCCCTACCCCACGCTGCTGCGGCAGACCCAACGGAACGTGAGCGTCTGGTGCTGGGCATGATGCGCGAGGCGGGGCGGGTGTGGGGGGAGGCGGCGCTCGCGAGGAAGTGGGATGAGCTTCTTGTTGCTGAGGCTGGGGATGGAGCGGGAGTTGGGTTTGGGTTGTGGAGGGCGCGGCTGGATTTTGAGATGGGCAGGGTGGCGGGGTTTGGGGTGGAGAGGGTGAGGGGGGAGATTGTGGGGAGGTTGGCGGGGTTGGGGGGGAGGCTTGCCGACTATGGGAGAGGTGGGGAGGGGGGAGAGGAAGAGCTGTGTGGGCAGGTGGTGTACGTGTTTTTGCGGCTGACGCGGTTCTTGCATGATGCTGGGTTTGGGGAGCTGGCGGTTGCGGCGTGGCAGGGGATGTTGGAGATGGTGTTTTGTCGGCCGCGGGGTGATTTCGCTACTGCTGAGGCGGCGATGGCGTCGTTTGCTGGATTCTGGGAGAGCGAGGTGGCCCGGGTAGGGGAGGAGGGTGCCAGAGGCTGGAGCCACTTCGTTGAGATGGGGGAGGACATGGCTGATCCGCCTGAGCCGAGGACGGACAGGCCCAGCGAGCTGCCCAGGATAACAAACCCCTTCGAGGCTTGGGCTGCCGCGGAACAGCAGGCGGCGGAAAAGGCGCGCATGCCTGCGAGGACGCTTGATGAGGGGACGGATGATGACCCATTTAGGGTCATCATGTTTTCGGATATCCAGGATCTGCTGATCTGGATTCCGTCAGCGCTGCTCTCGCGAGTCAAGCCTCTGCTGGCGGACGCATTTCTCGTTTTCTGCGGACTTGCACCAGCCGGATTGTCCGGAGGGGAGTTCGCGACCATGTTGGATGACCCGTTTGTTTCAAGCAGGGGCCAAGGTCTCGATCTCGGCTTGAGCAGAAAAGATATTGGGGCGACGCAAGACCTTTCGAGGCGGACGCCCGAGTTTAGACAGGAGGGTGGCAGCATAGTGATATCACCTGACGTCCTCTTCTCGAGAGGTCCGTGGTCCCGATATCTTAACAAGTGGTCAGATACGCATCGGACGGGGGATACACAGGTGGATATCTCATGGGTACTCTCTACACTGGGACGCTTGGTTAAAGGCTACGGTATGGAAACGCTAGCAGAGTATTACCTAGCGATGGAGTGGCTGAATGAGCCAACGAGCGCAAGAAAAGTCGCAAAGGGGCTGCTGAAACAGTACAGCTCCAATATTAGGCTCTACAATGCCTATGCTCTTGTTGAGTCGGCGAACGGCAACGCTGACGTTTCTCATAAAGTCCTCTCGTCGGCCGCTGGACTGGTGAGTTAAACCCCGTGAAACCGCTAGCTGCATACTTCTAACATATTTTTAGCCATCTACAACTGACAACCAACGACTATGGAATACCTGGGCCTGGGTTCACCTCGAGTCCAGCGAGAATAGCCTGGCTCTCACACGTCTAATCTCATCGGTAGACAAGGAATTCCGTGGCTCAGCCCCGGCCCCTGTTCTGCTTCTCAAGACCAGGAGTCATTTCTCCAGCACCCGGGACTACTCGCTCTCCTCCCAACAGCTAGAAACAGCAACGCAGTATGCCGAGAGCCTGATGCTCCTCGAATACTTAGCCTCCGAAGCCAACGGTGAGCCGGTATCCGAAGCCCAAGGCAACATCACCGCGGCTCTCTCCACCATCCAGGCCTTCTCATACGAACTCGAAGCCCGCAACCTCCACAACTCTCCCCACCACGAACGCCTGCTCCAAACCGCCGCCCGCCTCCTCTACCACCACGCCACACACGGGTACGTCCCCCCACCCCCCTTCCCACCCCAATCAATCCATCTCATTATCTACCAAACACAAACTAACCCCCGACCACAGCCCGCACCACCCGCACACCCTCCTCACCCACCTCCAACAATTCACGCACCTCTTCCCCCACAACACCCTCTTCCTCGCCCTCGCCGCCTGGTGCCAGCCGCCGCTGCGCATCACCGACCCCGTGCGCACCACCCTGCACACCCTCTCCCTCACGCCGCCGCACGCCCGTCTCGGCACGCGCCGCTTCGCCCTGCACCACGCGGCGCGCGCCGGCGCGGGGACGGTGCATGCGGTGCGGGCGGAGTTTGAGGCTGCGTTGGGCGGCGGTGGTAGTGGTGGTGCGGAGTTGTGGGTGAGGTATGTGAGGTTTTGTTGTGGGGAGAGGGAGTTGAGGGGGGAGGTGAAGGGGGTGTTTTATCGGGCGGTTGGGGCGTGTCCTGGGGTGAAGGAGGTTTATTTGGAGGGGTTGAGGGGGGCGGTGTTGAGGGAGGTGTTGGGGGAGGTGGAGGTTAGGGCTGTGAGGGAGGCGATGGTGGATAGGGGGTTGAGGGTGCATGTGGATTTTGGGGGGAGGTGAGTGAGTTGCTAGGGTAAGAGGGTGTGTTCCGTACTTATTAGCTAGCGAGCTAGCATGCGTACTTCATGCCAACGAACATAAGATCTGAGATGAAACTAGAAGGCGTACTTACTTATCCACATATATCTAGTCTGTATAGCTCCTCAAAGGCCGCCCGGTGTCACCTTTTTGGTGTCACAACAAAACATCAAGTGTCCTCATGGCGTGATCTGACCTCAAGACAAGCAAATCTCCGAGAACGAGGCGCCTAGAAGGAAACCGTGTGGCCCCTTACTTCAAGCTAGATCAACTGTTTAGTCACGCAAAGGAGTGTAAGTTATAGGGAACGCTCATCGCACGGTACATAGCAAAGAATATTGTTCAGCATGAAAAATGTTGTAGGGATACGGTCGTATCATTTTGAAGTGAAGCTATGAGCGACGTTGGGATAAAGGAGAATGACTACAGCAGGTTCGAAGGGGAGGATCTACCTTCTACAGATGTGACGAACCGCGTTCGCCAGGCCAACGGACTATCTGTGCGCCATGGACAGCCACAACAAGAAGGTAGGCTCGAATATCCGCTCATATCCGAGGGATACTCGGGAGGTGCGTGACCATGACTATACGGGCGAGAGACTGGATGATAGTAATAAATCAGGGGAACATGGCTTGCAAAAGTCTAGTAAGATTAGATCTCTATATAGACAAACAGACAAACATACATAACAAAACAAAACCCACAAGCGGTGTGCCGTCCGCAAACCTCCAACGCCATCAATGACTGACCGTAAACACACAACCCCCCAACGCAAATTGTCCCAGAACAGTCCACCCCAAATACAACCCCAACATCAAGTGTGGTGTAGTGCCCCTCCCACCTAAGCAGGCCAGAGACCCTCACCCGGTGACCCCAACCCCATCCACCCAGGCATCTCACATCCCACTCACAACTCACTCCCCTCCCAACCCCCTCCCCTCCCCCCCACCCCTCGCCCTAACCGCCCAATCCCTAGTCCGAAGCTTCTAACTCCGCGCCAAGCTGAGCAATCCACTCGCCGCCCCACCCCTCCCCTCCTCATCCTCATCCCCACCCCTGACATTACCCCTCCCAGCATCACCAACAAAGCTCACCCTCCTCCCAAATGACACCGACGAGGATGATGACGAGCCCGTCACGCCAACGGCGGTCTGCGGCCGCGGCGGTATGGCGCTGTGTTCGGTGCTGCCGTACATGTACCGCCTTGCGTCGTGCCGTGTGCCGAGGGCTTCGGATTGGCGGCGTTGGTTGCTGTGGAAGTTGGGGTGGTTGGTGTTGCTGTAGCGGGGGGGCTGGGGTTGGTGTGGGTGTTGCTGGCTGTGGTGGGAGTTGTAGCGCTGGTGGTTGTAGTGCCGGGGTGGTTGTTGTTGTTGTTGTTGTTGTTGTTGTTGTTGTTGTTGTTGTTGTTGTTGTTGTTGTTGTTGTTGTTGTTGTTGTTGTTGTTGTTGTTGTTGTTGTTGTTGTTGTTGTTGTTGTTGTTGTTGTTGTTGTTGTTGTCGCCGCTCGTCGCGGGCAATCGCCAACCGCGCCTCTTCGAGCAGCACGCTCCTTGACGGCGGGGCTTCGCGGGCAACGTCACTCTCGAAGCTCACGCTGGCGCTGCTGCTTGCCCGCCGGAGCGGTGCGCCGGGCAGAGGCCGCCTGCTACCCCCCTTACCCGGGGTAGTGGTGGTGGATGTGAATGAGGCATATGCCGGAAGTGTGAAGGACGTGGACGTGGACGTGGATGTTGATGTTGAGCTGCGGCTGCGGCCGTGGGTCTCGCTTTGACTCTCCTGGCTCTGGCTGGGAAGGGATGGAGACGAGAACGAGGCATTGGCGTGTTGGGCTTCTAACCTGTCCAGCGGCACGTCTGTCTGGCCGGTACGGACTTTGTAGCTTGCTAGACCGAGGCGGAGGCGGATGATCTCTGCTTTCTGTTGGGGAGGGCACTTGTTAGTATCATGATGCTTCGATGCAATAGGAGACCTGACATGGGTGCGGGGCAGCCCTACCTCTCTCGCCTGCTCACGCGTTAACCTCCGAATAGCCCGCGGGGCCAGCCGTGGTGCTACAGTGGGGACCGGTGCGGGTACTGTGGCATCCGGTTCGGTAAGGATCGTAACCTGGGAGTTGTCGATTGCCGAGTTGTCAAACACCGAGGGCGTGGCCGGAGAAGCGGAGCGCTGGCGGGTCGTGCCAGAGGTTCTGGTGGTCCATGATGAGGAAGGCGGGGACTGCACAAGAAGAAGTGTTAGTGCAAGAACGGCGAGACATGCAACCCAGTCACTGAGCAAGTGCGTACCTCTGATCGACCGCCCAATGCATCCTCCCTCGCATCCTCAAGACAAGCCCTCTTCGCAGCCGGCTCATGATCCCGCGCCACCGGCTCCAACGGGGGAGTACAAGTGAAAGTGGGGGTAGGGGAACGGCGTTTCCTGGACTCGGCGCCCATCTCCTTCTCTGGGGTACCTGACACCGACACTGACGACGGCACACCAAGACCTCGAGTTGGCGACGCCACCGCGGGGAAGGCTTGCCGCGGCATGGCCGACTTCGCCTTGGTCGGGCTCCTTTGCTGCTGCTGTGTCGACGACGAGAACAGCTTGCCGTCGTGCCTCCTCGCCGCCTTGCTGGGCGAGCACGCGTTGGGGTCGAGTGCCCCGAGGACGCGACGCTTGACGGGCGATGCTGCGTTCATGTTTGGTTGGTGATTTGAAGGTTCCGTCTCTTGTATCCCCAGGAATTGGTTTGCAGGTGTATACAGGTAGTGTAGTAATAGTACCAAGTAGGGGTGTATGCAAGCAGACGGCAGACGCACGATCACCAATAATTAACAAGTTAACTGGTCAAGAAACCCTGAAACGAGAGTTGGAGAGAGAGAGAATGCGTGCATGTGTTGCAGCAGAAGAAGCGTTAAAGACAGTCTCCGTCCCGCGGTTATTCAACGCGTCGACAAGGCCCTGGAAGTGGTGGGACACGAAAAAAGAATCCACAACCCTGGAGCGCGGCAGGTTCGCCATCTGAAATAAGGTACCTTTTGGTGGAGCCCACATCCCCAATACGGTCATTTGTAAATAGGCCTTTGACGCGTTTGCAACGGCCAACCCTCGATTTTTGGCCGACGTTCAAGGGTTAGACCCACCCGAGATCTCGTTAGCGGGCGTGGCCGGCCAGGGTCCCGGTCTGATGGAGATCTCTGGCACGCTAAGATACAGGGGTCCACGCGCCGCGCTTCAGGGGCCCCAGCTGCTTTCGGGCGCGGGGGGCTGGCGTGGCTGGGTCCAGGAAACGCGATTTGCGTGTAAATTGGAGGGGTTCATCTCATTAACTTTTAAAGACGATAATCTGTAGATACCCAAGTCTTCTCGATTGATCATGGAGTATGGGCGAATTGCCGCCCTGCGTTGCCATTGATCCCCAAATACCCGACTGACTGCTCGATCCCCCCCCGCCTATATGGAATAAAAACATCAAACGCAGTAGCCATGCACAACCCGTCCCCAAAACACCGTCATTGACAATGTACATGAATGGGTATCACCACTCTGCTCTGCCTGCTTGTTTCCCCGAAAGATATGCCCTAAGCCAGACCAGAAACTCCTCTAGAGTCCACGAGTGACCCAGTCCGGAGCCAACCCCAAGACATTGGAAACCCCGAAGTAATAAAAAAACGAGACATAAAACAAACCCAAAAAAACATGACGAAAATACAGGCCTGCCCTAATGCCCGGGGCGGCCACACCCAAGGATAGTCGATGAAATCAATGAATAAACGCCAACCCTCCTTTTCCATTGATTAACCCCCGCGCTCCATCCCAATGCATTGTTCCAACCCCGAATGCGCCTCCTTCCAGCTCCTTCGTCGGCGAGTCACCTTCTCTTTCTCATCTCCAATACATCCGTTCTGGTCCCATCGCTCAATTCATGTCAGTTGCATACAGCTCCTGGTTGACTCGGAACGGCTTCGAGAAGTCGGTTTGCATGTCCTCCATCGGAAACATCATCGCCTCGTTCGTATACAGGTTCATGTCGGGCGAGGCCCAGTTATCCATGCCAAAGTGGTCCACACCGTAGACAATCTCGTTGTCGAGCGACTGCAGGTGCAGGTCGATGTTGATCATCGCGCCTTCGGTAATGTCGCTATTCTCCTCCGACGGCCCGCTGTACTTGCTCGAGGGCGTGTCGTTGGGCGTGAGCGATCGATACATGCTAAAGTCCGTCACGAACGTCCCATTGACCGTATCCAGCTGGGGACCAAGGCCCGCGAAGAGGTGCTGCGGGTCAACCGTCGAGTTCGTCCACGGGTCGTCGGCTAGAATCTGGGGGGTTCCAGCCCCTTGTTTGGCCATCGCGTTCCTGCCAGGAGTGCCAACGGTTTCGCCCGCCTTGGCCCCTGCCGCGCTGCCCTGTCGCTGCATGGATCCGCCCCGGGACATCGGTGGTGCTCCGGGCTTTTGGCCCTGCTTCGAGGGGTTGATGCTCATCGGCGCCGCCGCCGGGGTCGAGACAGCCGAGACACCCGGGCCGCTCGATTTCGGCAGCGCCTTGGGGTTGCCCTGGGGATCCAGTCCGAAGGCGGCAGCCATGTGCTCCTGCACAAAGGCTTGCGGATTCTCATATGGCCTGATATGTTCCTCCTGGAGATGCATATTGCGCGCTTCCTCGGTCAAGAATCCCACCGAATTCATCTCGCAGTCAGCTTCCGGACACGTCAGTTTGGGCGGCTCCGGCTTCCTGACAGCCACGGGGGACGGAACGTTAACCTGAGGCGATGCTGAGCTGGGCGTGTGTTGTTGGACCACCGGCGGTGAGGCATGGGCCGCTGCCGTCTTGGCCTTCTTGCGGGCAGGCATCACCAAGTCGTTCCGCGTAACACGCTGCTCGCCATAGTATTCTGGGTTTCCAGCGCCCGCAGGCGACTTCTGGGCGCCAAACTGGAACGGCGGCTGCGACGTCGTTGGTGCCGCTGGAGCCTGCGCCGTCTTGCCGGCCGTCCGGTTCTGCGCCTGCTTGAGAGCCTGGGTCTGTTTCTCCAAGTTTGCAGCGCTCAAGGGCGACGGCTGCGGCGGGACTTGGGTTGCCGCTTGGGCTCCGCCCCCTGCTGCTTCTTGGGCCGCCGATCTCTTGAACACCTCCATATCCTGCAGCATGCTGTCCATCATGGAGATGTACGGATCCAACTCCTCCTTGGTTATGGTTAACGAATCCGATAGCTGGGACATGCGATCGGTGTCGGCAAACTGTTTGGCCACCTTGGAGCGCTAGAATAGCTGTTAGCAAAACTATCAAACCTGGTAGCCACCCGGGGGGGGGGGGGTAAGAGAAGCAAGCACGTACGATCTTAAAGTACATTCTAGCCCGTGAGTCGTCTTTGGTTTGATGGTACCACCTTGCGATCCCGGCTCGGATCTGTTTGAGCTTCTCAGAGGCCTGGACAATCTTGGCGCGAGTCTCATTGAGTGCTGCTGGTGACATTGTTATCCCAGCACCTTGCTGTTGCGCTTCCTGGAGCCCTAGTTCATCGAGCGCCAGCCGGTGGCCCTCGAAAGCAAGGTTTTTCAATCGGGCAACCGTCTCAGGCGGCGCCGGCGGCACTTGACGAATCCGCATCGCAATCGCTCTTTGTTGCTCTGGCGTTAGCTTTGCCAGCTGCTCCGGGTTTATTCTTGCGAGTTGCTCTGGCGGAAGCTTCATAAGTTGCTCCAAGGTCGGCTTTGAGCCCGAGGGAACAGGCCGGGCTTCCGGTTGGGGAGCGGGTCGCTGTACAGCACCGCTCGACTGGCCCGACACATCGTCCACGTCATCCTGATGTGGTCGCTTCAAATTCTTCCCTGCCGTCGAAGGTGACGGGTTCGGGGGCGGCGGTCGTGCAGCTTTCGCAGGAGGGGGCGGCGCGTCCGCTGCCGGAGTGGTCACGGGCTTCGGCTGAGCAGCCTGGTGCTGGACTCCCATCAGTGGGCTCGGCTTCGGCGGCGCGGTGACGCCACCCTGCTGGCTCGCTGGAGATTGAGACACCGGGACACCTGGTTTCTGGGGCCCGCCAGAGAGGTTCATGTTGCCCCGTTGCTGGGCTTGGTTGTACTGCTCCCAAGCTCTCCTAGCCATGAGATCCCGCTTGAATTTCCTAACAAAATCCGCCACAGCTTCATCTGACATAGTTTGAAACTGGGGATTCCTCCGCGCGCTTTCGATATCCTGACGAGACACCTGCGAGATGTTAGGTGGGTATGAAAATCCCGGGGGCAATGCCGGCGGCTGGGAGCCTGGCTGCTGAGGAACAGGGCCATTCGAGCCCTGAGGAGTTCCTGTCGGCGCCGCCTGCGGTCTCCTATCCCATGCCTGCTTAAACTGGCCTATTTGTAACTGATACAGCCGGGTTAGCAGTGGTTGGGGGGCGACGTTGGGGTTGGCATTAAGGAACTGTCGAAGTTGGGCCCATCGCCGCGTCTCGGCCGGTACCATGGTGCGAAATTGTGCCAAGATCTGAGCAGGCACATCCATGTTGCCCATTGCTGCTCGGCCCTGCGGGGATTGAGCGTAGGCGTAAAATTGGGGGTCCCCGTTTGCAGGTAGTTGCTTATGTTGTTGCATCGCTGCGGGCTGACCCATCGACTGCATCGCGCCGTTGCCTTTCTGGTTTGGGTCGAGAACGGCGGCCTGGTTAGGGCCGCCCATCGCATTAGGTTGGGAGGCCCCTGGAATGCCGGACATCAAGCCTGCCTTGGGGCCTTGGAAGCCGTTGTTGGCCGCGCGGTCTTGCTGCAATTTGGCATAAAAGTTCCTCATGGCGTCGTTGGTGTTGAGGTTTGGCGCCATCCCAACAGCCATAGCCGGGTCGTTCATGTTTCCTTGCAGCGAGACCGGCCGCGTGTTGTTCTGATGGTTGAACTGCG
This sequence comes from Chaetomium tenue, assembly GCF_020726465.1. Taxonomy (NCBI): domain Eukaryota; kingdom Fungi; phylum Ascomycota; class Sordariomycetes; order Sordariales; family Chaetomiaceae; genus Chaetomium; species Chaetomium tenue. Next base: position 1,156,515 of record NW_027117333.1, on the reverse strand, counting down.
GGTTGAGAGTGGCCGCCATGGGCTGGTTTCCCTGGTTAACGGCGTGTTGCACGTTGCCTTGGCCCATATTCAAAGGCGGCTGTCGCATGGGCGCGTTGAGCGTGTTCATCGCCGGACTTTGGGAAACCTGGGCGGGGTGGTTTGGCGTCGGCATTGCCCCTGCTTGGTTAGGCATAGCCCCTGCTTGACCAGGCATAGGCCGGCCGCCGACCGCCCGCGCTCCCATCGGACCCTGGACTTGGGCAGCCGTAGGGTCCACATTCGGCTGCATGCCGAACGGTTGCCCCTGGGGCACTCGCGGTGTCTGATTCGGCCCCTGCTGGTTGCCCGGCGTGGGCATGCCAGCCATTGCACCCTGCGTGACGCTGCGGCCCGCAGCGGTACTGGCGGGAACCACCGTTTGCCCGGCTAGCTGCGCACGTACGCCCATCTGGTGCTCGTTGCGGATATCGTCCATGTTTGGGGCGAAGGTTTGGCCATCAGGCATTACCGACTGTCGACCCAAATTCATGAGGGCGGGGTTCATCTGGCCCTGGTGCGTTGACGGAGGCATCGCGTTGGTCGGCATCCCTGGGCGCTGTTGTTGCTGCTGATGTTGTTGTTGTTGTTGCTGCTGCTGCTGCTGCTGCTGCTGCTGCTGTTGTTGTTGTTGTTGTTGTTGTTGTTGCAGCATGTTTCTCTGGGCGGAGGCGCGCAGTTGTCCGAGGGCACTATTCTGGTAGAAGGTAAAAACAGGGTCCTTGCCTTGGGTAGCGTATTCTTGTAACTGATTCGCCGTCATCCTCTGCTGTAGGATTTGTCGGATATGGTTTTTTTGCGCCTCGTCGGCTGCGCCCATCATCTTCACAGCTACGTTATTGACTCTCATTTTGTCCGCCTGGTTTAATTGCGCAAGGGGATCGAGTTGAAATAGGTTCGGTTGCCGCGCCTGTGCCATCTGTTGCAACTGGTATTGGCGTTGATCCGGCCGGGTCTGGAGGATACCTGCTGTCGGCATTCCTATGCCTAACGGCTGAGGTTGCTGAGGCATGACGGGGACTTGCATCGGGTTCTGCATCGGCTGGAATCCATGTTGGGGTTGGCCCAAGCCTCTTGCTGCCATCTGGTTCATCATCATCTGCTGTTGCTGCTGCTGTTGTTGTTGCCGCTGTTGTTGCGCAGCCTGCAGTTGAGCTTGCCTCACAGCATCGCTGTTCACGTGGTTTTGAAGATCCGGCGCGTGTCCCTGTCGTCGTTTGACCATCTCCCCTATCCTCGCTGCCATAGCGTGCTCGTACGATTGCTACGTCCGTGTCAGATCGAATTGCTCCTAGTTTGAAAGTAATGGAGAAGTGCGCACCTTGTCCGGCGACTGTAAGTACAACTTCTTCTCGAAATCCATTGTCGTCATGCAGATCTTCTGCCACTCGTTGTTAGGGAAGGCTAAGATGGAATTGGACACCCTAAGAACTATTAGCGGGTCTCCACGGCTTCATCATGAGTGCCACAAGCCGAGGTCAAACACAGCAGCAATCGGAGCGGGGTTCGACTTGAAATAGGGGGGGGGGGGGGGGGGATGATCCGTACAGGTTACTAGTTTTCGCGAAACGATCACTGATGTTGACTTGGGATTGCCACGAACCAGCAACCGCGGCGCCCATGCTCTGCATCAGGTTGTTGTAGATTAGAGTCTGAAATTGTTTATTTTGCGTCTGTGGCTGTTGTTGCTGTTGATGCTGTTGCTGTTGTTGTTGCTGGTGCTGTTGCTGCGCTTGTTGTTGCTGCGCCTGTTGTTGCAACATCATCATTTGGCCGTTCATGGCCATCTGCGACATATTGCCGGCCATGGCCGCGGAATCGTGGTGATAAAGCGTATGGCAGCGTGGAGCTGCAACTCAGCACAACCGCGGCGCCTCGAGGCGGGCCGAGTGACCAACTGGGTCAGGCCAGTCAAGGGCTCGCGAGCGAAGTACAAGAACCCGTTGCGGGAGATGGATCGATTGAATCGTTCACAGGTGAAGGTCCGAAACGAATGGGTTGGGGAGTCGTCTGCGCAGCGATCGCATCTGTTTCGACGGCGAAATCTCTGGGAAAGCAAGGGGTTGAGGCGGGTATAGAAAAGAAGAAAGTCGGTCGGTCGGGTTCCGGAGCGTGGCAGCGAACCAGTCGGTGGATGATGGGTGATGAGGGTCGCACTGGCGACCGAAAAGCCTAAAACCAAAAGGTGACTCGGCGGAAAGGCGGGTCGAGAAAGGTAGGTAATTAAGATGAGGTGTGAGAGCACACCACAGAGGACGGATGGTGGTTGTAAAGGAAAAGGGACAGGTGAAGCAAAGCTTGGGGTGCGAGTTTGCGGGTACCTGGGCGGCGTGAAGTGGGAGGGAAACGATGGAAGCGGAATGGGGAAGAGAACGACGGGACCTGGCGCGAGGATGTGGGCTGCAATCGCCAAGCCTGCCTGCTGGGCGGTTAAGTGGGTCCACGCCCAAGAGCCAAGACCAAAAATGGCGGCCAAGACTAAACCTTGTCTGTCGCAGCCGGAAGCTGAAGTGAAGTGTGAACGACAGTGCTGGATTAGGGATTAGGGAGCGCAGTTTGTGTGTGCAAGTGGTTTTTTGCCCTCGTACACAGCAGCATCTAGGGGGCGGCGGATTATATATGATATCCGTGTGCATGGGGGAACCTGGCTGACGTATTCTCGAATCTCGATGCAGCGGGGACATACATGCGTAGGTTGAGGTTCTTTGCTCTCGCGCCTCTGGCACGGGGCGGAAATGTCTGGGCCCTGATGCCATTCCATGGAAGAAGAGCCCGAGGTGAGTTGGTATTACGCACATACATACCGATCTCAGGAAGCAGCTAGAATGCATATCGGGCCAGTGATGCTTTGGTGGGTTCTACGAAGCAAATCGACCAGACAAGTATGGGTGGGGAGAGAGAACCCAAGGAAGAAGGAGGGTATTATGAGACAGACATGGGTGGCGAGGAGTTTATGATTTGGTGCGCAGGGGAGTTGCAAGTCGGCGGGGTGGCTCGTGGCCTTGCAGCGACACATCAACACCTCACCTCAACACCACCACCACCGGCTTGGGCTTTTTCAGCACGGGGTCCGTCGCATTTCTAAGGTACCTAGTTAATTATGGAGGTCCGCCGAGCACTACTCGAAAATATATATAAAACACTCGATTTTTTTAATCGTTAACGAATAGTTTTCTTTTTTCCCCTTTCCATTTGCATTTCCCGGATGCTTTTGCCTAGTTTCGCACACAAGGCAGTCAGTCAAATGGCCGGAGCGAATGAGGCTGAAGGTGGTCATCCTCCAGCACCTGGTGTCTCCCCCCCCGCCAAAATTTCAAATGTCCCGGTTTTCTGACCTTGCCCATCTCACCGAGAGTTCTGTTTTCTTATTTCCATCCATTGCCAGCAGCAGCCTTGCCCAACCCAGAGACCGCCTTGCATCATGAGTTGTGCCCGGCGTTCCTCGACAACACCGCCGTCCTGGCGAAATGAGGGTGCAATTCTTGTCGCTCGCCCGACTCCGACTCCATCCAGCGGTTGGGATCAGAGCCAGGATAACCCTGGCTCAGCCACGCATCGATCCACTCGCCGCCAAACCACAAACCTGTTCCACAAACCTATTCTAGCCCCGTGGTGGTCCTAGGACTATTGGTCGAGCGACGGGCGACGAAAGATTTGGATGACTAGCTTTTTCTTTTTTATTCTGCTGTATAGAACAAACAAACGATAAGATACGCGAACTATCGCAATGCCCGCTCTCGCCATTTTGGCGCGAAACCAGAGGATCCCACTCTTCAAACGTTGCAAAGGCTCAGCATCCTCCTGTCAGACATGGCAGGGGACCACCCCGCTAGCAACGGTCTTGGGCTGTCTGTGCGCAGGCTGCGGGTCCAAAACAAAGCTTGGATGGATTTGAGATGCGTCACATTGTTGGTGCTCTCTGCTGCCTTCCTTCGCTGCCCTCACAATGTGAGCAAAAGCCCTCCGCCCCCTCGAGGACCAGAGATGGGCAGACGAGCCAGGCTTCCAAATAACCAGTTACAACTAAAATGCGTGGAAATTCCCCACGCAAATCTATCTAGAGAAGCGAGGCCTTCCATGAACGGGAAATGGTGTCCTCGGCACCCGTCCCAAATCCTTCCGGCAATTCAACATCCCCAATCCTTGTCCACCAACAGCATTTGGCCGCTCTATCCTGCCCTTTATGGAATCCTAGTTTGAGCATTAACAATACACGCTGCTGCATAGATACTATTCTAGTTGTCTTTAGGATTCGCATGCTAGAGGGGGGCAACCGACCGGTTTTTTTTGCAGAACCGAAACTCAAATCGGAGCGCCGTGATGGTTCGCTTTTCGTTGCAAACCGCTTCTTGGTGACCACCAACCCACCCGTATTCAGCAAGCGGGCTGCAAGCAAGTCTTCGGGCAGCTCAATGTGCAACACCACCACCCAAATTCGGGGCTTGAAATCTGCGACTTGTCCCTGAGACACAGCCAAAAAAAAAAAAAAAAAAAACCAGAGATAAGAGTTCACGCAATTTGACCCATCGCGACGGCCTGCCCGGCTGTATTCCAACTGGACCGAGTTCCACGGGACAAGTCTCGTGTCCTCAACGCCCTGCAGGACATGGCCCCTTTCGCCGCACGCCTTGCTCTCGATTAACTATCGTCGCACGCAAGGCTGCGCTTGCTTCCCCTCGCCCAATTTTTTTTTTTTAATTACAGGGTCGGGCACAGGGCAAACAGTCGGGAGGTTGAGGTGAGGTCCTGCCTGCCTGCTCTTGTCCCCTTGCCCCCCGTCGCGTCGCTGTTGGTTGGCGATTTGCTGGTGGAGGTGGGAGGTGGGCTCGCCCCCCCGTTGGCCAGATACACGCCGCTCTTCTCTCTCCCTCTTTCTCAACACCACACCGCCCGACATGGATGGGTAAATACCCGCAGAGCACGGTTTCGAGCACGAGGCTACAAGACCCGCAACAAACCTTGAGCTTGTCATGTCATGTCATCCGCAATTTATTTCCCGCGATCCACAAATCATTCATAATCCATCCAGCCATCATGCCCATCCATACCAACCCCCTTCCAAAAGCCCGGTCTCAACCATATGTCACCATCAATGGCCAGCAAGCACCTCATGAACATTTCGGGCCAGGAACGGTTACGGAAGTCGGATAACCCCCCTTCCCAAACGAAAAAGTAGGGTTGCATACATCGAAGATCAGGGCCAGGGGGTTCTCGACCCTCCCTCTGAACACTAGACTAGCAGCTTGCTCCCGTTCAAGAAGGGAAAGACAAGGGGATAGAAAAGCAGCGCCAGCCCCAAATCGGGGGGGATTTCAGCAGCAGCAGCAGCAGCCGTCGCAGCCAGCAGCAGCAACCAGCAACACCACCCACAGCCAAGCACCAAGCAGCGGCGGCGAACAAGAAAGCTGTAACACGGCGCTTGTCCGCTTCTGGCCGCGCGCGGCGGGCGTGCTGTGCTGCGAAGGGGGGGGCCTGCGACTCCCCTCCCCCCTTCCCCCCTGTCTCCCGTGGCTTATCCGCCCCTGTCTGACCAATGAGTGCGTCCGGCCGGCCATCGGGGCCCATCGGGGGGTGGGGTGCGTGATCGGGAAATCCCTGCAAACCGGCTCGGGGCGGGTGACGAGAATAGCAATTGCGTGAGACGGCGGGCCACTCTGCTCTGTTGCTTGTGATGTTGCTTGTTTTGGAAAGGGCTTTCCATCTGTTGGGGATTTTTTTTTGGTTTGTATCTGCTTTTTGCTGTGTGCTGCTGCTACCTTTGTGATTAGTTGCTGCCGGGAAGGGGAGTTGTTGGATTTGCGTTGGTGACGGGACCGGGTTGCTGGTGAAATTCGGGACGGGATGGAACGCGGGGAATCGTTGGTGGGTTGTTGGCCGCCACCTCCCCTCCCCCTTCCTCTCTCAGACAAGACAGCGGGGGGATCCAAGCGATTGGCTCCAACCGTCGCAACCGTCGAAGCTTTCCAGATCCGCGCGACAGCTCGCCCCACATCTCGACGATCATACAGAGGACAGACGTGCAGGCGTGCTTGGTGAAGAAGCCCAATGGGAGATTTCCTTTGGGTGGCGGTTTTGGAATTGCGCGGTGATTTCCCTTGCCTCTTTTGATGAGTTGACACATGAGGGGACTCCCAAACGGGAGACGCCTCTCGATTTCCTCCCGACTTGTGCCTATGATCGTCTCAATCTCCGGGGATCGGGTTTCTCCGTCTGGCCCGTCTCTCGTCTGGACGCCTCAGCACAGCCGTGTCCAGGGAGCCCAGAGACCAGCTACACGGGCAGCTTTGGTGTCGTGGGGGCAGGACAAACTACGCTCAAAGGTTTGAAACGGCCAGCTTTGGCCCGGAGCTCGCAGGGATGACTTGAATAATACCTACCCAGCACAAGCGAATGCTATAGTTATCCTGTCCTCGAAAAGTCAGCGGCGAAACCGACCAGTGTTCAGCTCACCTGAATGCTCGGAATGGCAGGCGCCTGGAAATTTGCCACCTGTGCGCCTCCGAGGTTACACGCGACGCTGCTACTCGACGGTCCGTCGGCCTCGCAGTAGGGAGCTGAACCGGGCCCAGCAAAAGCAAGGCTGACAAGCGACGCTGGAAGTATGCAGCTGACTGGCCATGTGAGGGCGCGGTCGTGGGCGTGGATTGCGCAACGGTGCATTCATACAAACCAAACCCTAAATCTGACAACACACACACGTATTATGGTAGATGTATGCAGGTGTGTGCTGTGTATGGATGTAGTACCACCACGAGTCATCCGGCAAACGAGACATCCGTCAGTGTCATCATGGCTCTGCAAGTCAGCGAGAGCGTGACTGCAGCAAGACCGCGGCAGAGAGTCATTCGTTCGCGATGCGGCCCTAAAATGAAACGGCAGTAGCACGAAGTAGGTTATTTCGGCGAAAGGTGTTGGGAAATAACCTCAATTCCATTCCATCTCCCACCCTCCCCCCCCCCAGGTCTTGATGGTGGCTGGCCGATAAATCGAAGACCCGGGGAGATGGGCAGGGTTAGGTGGTGGTTGGGCGGCCCCTGCCTGCTGAAGCTTTCATCAACTTTCCATTGAACCTTCAACTGCCAGTGAGCTCCAGTGGCGTGAGTGACCCAACTCGGAGCAGATTGTGGCTCGTGTGTGGGATGCCAAGATTAGTGGGGCGCATTAGCATTAATGGGTCATTGATTGGCTGAGCGGCAGTTAAGTTGTCATTCATCCCCACTTCTGCCTCTTTGCGCTTCGTCTCTTTCTCGTGCTTTTTCACCATGTTAAAGTCCATTGGTGAACGTCCAACATATTCGTACAATACAACTTGAAGTTAGCTTTTATGGAGCAACCATATCCAAGGTAACCATGGTGCCTTCATGTATCCACGACACCAAAGGAACCCTCACAGCCACGTCTCCCAGCCAGGAGAAGCTAACTGACTGGCCCCACCTGGCACAGCTCAAGTGGGACCATCCTGTGAAAGTCTCCGCAGCATAGTGTGCAAGGAGTGAGCTCTGTGTGGTGCATTCGTGTGGTGGTGCGTGTGGACTTCCAGGTTGACCCCACGTCGATGATCAAGAGGAACCTACCTAGCCTACCTAACCAGGCAACTGGCACGGGATGGCTTCCTCCCCCTCGATGCAAAGAAATATCCCGAGGCTGGGTAACCGAATCTTCCCCACGTTGTATTTTCTGCAGGCAGTTGGGGGTTCGATCAACTCACGACCTCTATTCACTTCCACTTTGTGTGCGTCGCGAGTTGCTCGTGTGACTTTGACGACGGCGTCAAGATCAGGTTCAAGATCAAGTTCAAGTTCTACTTCAAGTTCTCCCTCAACTTCAACTCGCATCCTCTTGCCTCGACGTTGTTATTCTTCAACAATCACCACACCCGCACCCCCATCCGCACTCGCATCTGCCCCTCCAACTCCATCTCCAACTTCACCCGCATCCGCATCCTCTGCCGCTGCCGCTGCCAGCCGAGGTACCGTCAAGAACAAGATGGCTCCCTCCAAGTCTGCCCTCGAGTTCCTCGACTTTGTCAATGCCTCGCCGACGCGTACGTTGCCCTTCTTCTTGTCGTTGACTAGCTCTTAAATACCATCGCCGAGGTTGCGCGACACTTTGAGCTAACCTCCGCTACTAGCCTACCATGCCGTCGCCGAAGCCGCCGCCCTCCTCGATACCGCAGGCTTCACCAAGATCCAGGAGCGCGACAACTGGGCCTCGATCGTCAAGCCCGGTGGCAAGTACTACACGACCCGCAATAGCTCCTCGGTCGTGGCCTTTACCGTCGGCGCGCAGTGGAAGTCGGGCAATCCAATTGCCATGGTTGGCGCCCACACAGACTCTCCGTGCCTCCGGATCAAGCCCAACAGCAAGCGCACTGCGAACGGTTACTTACAGGTTGGCGTCGAAACATATGGCGGCGGTATCTGGCACAGCTGGTTCGACCGTGACCTGAGCGTGGCGGGCCGTGTTCTGGTGCGTGAGGGCGAAGGTGAGGGTAAGTTCGTGCAGAAGCTGGTCAAGGTCGACAAGCCGATTCTGAGGATTCCGACTCTGGCCATCCACCTGCACCGGCAGACCAACTTCGACCCCAATAAGGAAGACGAGATGCTGCCCATCGCCGGACTGGCCGCGGCGGAGCTGAACAAGACGGCCGAGGCCGAGACGGGATCGGAGGGCGACTTCCAGCCCCTGGCGGCGATGCCCGAGCGCCACCACCCGGCCTTCCTCTCTCTCGTGGCCGAACATGCCGGCGTCGACGTCTCCCAAATCGTCGACTTCGAGCTCATCCTCTACGACACCCAAAAGTCGTGCCTCGGCGGACTCAACGACGAGTTCATCCTCTCGGCCCGCCTCGACAACCTCAACATGACCTTCTGCAGCGTCAAAGGCATCATCTCCTCTGTCGAATCCGCCCCCCTCGACAAGGACTCCACCATCCGCCTGGTCGCCTGCTTCGACCACGAGGAGATCGGCTCCCTCTCGGCCCACGGCGCGGACTCCAACCTCCTCCCGGCCATCCTCCGCCGCCTGTCCGTCCTACCCGGAAACAGCAAAGACACCACCCCCTCCGCCTCGGACCTCGCCGCCTCCACAGCCTTCGAGCAAACCTGCGCAACCTCTTTCCTCCTCTCCGCCGACATGGCCCACGCCGTGCACCCCAACTACTCCGCCAAATACGAACGACAACACACCCCCGCCATCAACGCGGGCCCCGTCATCAAGATCAACGCCAACCAGCGCTACGCCACCAACTCGCCCGGCATCGTCCTCGTCCAGGAGGTCGCCCGCGCCGCCCGCGTGCCCCTTCAGCTGTTCGTGGTCAAGAACGACTCCCCCTGCGGCAGCACCATCGGGCCCATGCTGTCGGCGAAGTTGGGGTTGAGGACGCTGGATATGGGGAATCCCCAGCTGAGCATGCATAGTATTCGGGAGATGGGCGGCGCGGGGGATGTGGAGAGTGCTGTGCGGCTGTTTGAGGCGTTTTTGGGACGGTTTGGGGAGTTGGAGGGGAGGATTTTGGTGGATTGAGGGAGGGGCCCGGGGGAGGGTTGGTTGACGTGGTGGCCCCGTTAGTTGAATCGTTGAGTCCAGTTGGGCCAGCGATGATGAGGGTCGAGTGGCCTTGTGTGTGTTGGGTAGTAGTGTAGCTGGTACCTCAGCGTAGGAAATATGATGGCGGTACCAAATACGTTTGGGAGTTGATCGTGAGTGTCGGGCATTCTGCGCCATGTCCGTCCGTGTCGATCTGCCCGGTTATGGTACCCAAAGAGATACCAGAACTCCGAGGTTGTCGAACAAGTCCTCGACACATCGACACATATGGGAAGTTCATGTGAATTGTGGAATGGAATTGGTATTTCTTTTACGTCTTGGAGATCTTGGAGATTGACTGACAGTAAGCACCGGGACGAGAATACTTCATCTACTTGCCGCACCATTTTGCAGCATGATCAGAACAACACTGCGGCTGACTGGGCAGCGGCGAGACGGGCAGCGGCGAGACTGGTCGGGGTCGGGTATGGTCGTGGACTGTGGGAAGCAATCGTTTGTTGCTCAATACCCTTCTCCTTATTCGAAGACTCGGCCGGCATCCCGGCCAAATATGAGCTCTCGTACTCGTTGTTTTCCCCGACATCGTTCTCGTCGAGCGGCGGCGGCCTTCGGTACGGATAGTTTGGTACCGGCTCCCCGTCGACCCACAACTTTCCTTCCTGCTCGCTGACGCGGCCCCGACCGCAGTGCCCGTTGGGTATGAGGAACGCCAGGGGGTCGATGCCATCACCAGGAGTTAGCGCCGGAGTGGGCTCGAGAATGGACACCTCGAAGAAATCGGTTTCGAGGATCTCGGTCGACGGCAACTAGCTCACGTTAGAGGCGGTGGTGGGGATGTTAAGGGGGTCGTAGCTCGGAGGTGGGCTGCTGTAACAACACGTCGTCGTCGATAAAAGCAGCACCAGGTCCCCTCTTGCCCTTATTATGCCCAAGCGAGTGGAAGAATGTTTTCGCCAGTGATAGCATCTTCCTCCCCTTCGTGCTGTCCAGACACCCGAGTTCACCCCTGTCTCATGATCCTTTCTCGCCCCGACGGCTAACCGAATCACCGAATCACCCAAGGCGCCTAACTAACACCCGGGGGGCATGAGCCTACGCCACTGCACAGAAATCATATAATCAACCTTCTTACATACAAAAACCGCTATCTGCACAAGGTGCCTTTACACACCGTCTGATAGCTGTCGATCTGGTCCAGAGACGATTAGTTAAGGATGCCTCTTGTCGACTGATGGTCTGTCAGGACGACGACGGGGTGTTCTGAGGATTGAATCCACACCAGGCTCACCACCCCCGACAACAGAACCCCCCCCATAACAAAAGAAGCCCCCCCCACAGCACCAGAAGCTTCCCTCACAGCAAAAAAGACCCTCTCCTGATAGAAGAATGTCGCCCACGAGGAGACGAGAATCCGCCCCTAGAAGACCCACTCGTAGAACAGCGTAGTGCTATCGAAAAATAGATAGATTTTGGGTATATCTATATTATGTGGGTAAAAGTAAATTAGATTAGTGGCTATGTATAGCTGAAACCAACAGGAGCTGGCTGGGAAGTATCGATGAAGTGTCCACCAGATGACAGCCTTGTTTCGGTCTCAAGGGAGCTAATTGGGCATGAAAACAGAGACACCCTCTACCTATCTGTATCTATCTCAACTAGTCTAAGAGCTCACGAATCCATCGTACAAAATAATTGCCTATAATTAACTACGTTTAGTATATTAGAAGGCAATTATTAAGCTTATCCCTCTTAGAAGGGCACTTATCATCTTCTAACATCATACCTCAAAAATGGGTTGGGTGCAACAAGGTCTTGATGAAAATTGATTGATTAAAGATACCCAAGGAAGCATCAAATATCATGGACGCACGCCTCAGATGGGGTCGGGTCATCGATGGCCGGACTCTACGACAATGTGAACGTAAACCACAATTGAGAACTAGAGACATGTCGATGGACAAAATGATGGTTGACACTCGACATAATGCCATTTGCAACGAAGTTGAACAATCACAATTAGGTGCGTTAGCCGGATATAGCTACTCGTCAATCAACTACAGGAGGCATCTGAACTAATATATCATGCAATGGTCAATAGCAAACAAGAAAGCCTCCGAGTTTTCAATAGAGGCAATGCCAGGGAACTAACTACTTGTATTAAGGATTTGGAGGAGGAGCGTATTCGCAATGTTGAGGAGATGCGGTAGAAAGTGGCGAGTACCTAATCATCTAATAGTCGCTACGACAGGAGAGCATGTTCGACAATTGTTGTACCGGGAGATGGCGGGCATACAACACTTAGCGTACCACCAACACGCTATGGAGGACAGCTTGATTAATTGGAAGCTATATACCGACCAAACGGCATTATATCGGCAATGGGATGGCTACATGTCATAGGAACAGATCAAGAACTTGTTGGTCACAATTAAAAAGATGCAGGTCGAAATGGAGAAGGATACTTAACGAAACCCCAGTGAGGATATCGGAAGCAGAGTTGCTTAGGGTGAGCTATTGCAAAAGGTAACCGACATTGATCGACCGTATAGAGTATTAGCAGTTATCATTAGTTATTAATATTATTATTCATACTCCGCTATGCCCTAGGGCGTGCCGGACCCTCTGCTATTTAGTGTACAGGAAAACCGTGCCCTCCCGGGCCGGGTGAAAAACCCCTACTAACAATCAAGGAACGATGCGTTCTGGTGAGTCTACGTATACAAAGAGAGGAGGCCTCCTGGCCTCCGAACGGGGGCGCTTCAGGCCGCCGTTCCCAGCTCGAGCCTCCTGGCCAAGCTGTACATCGGCAGCCTCCCCGAGTCCATCAGCCAGTCGAGGATCCTCCTCGCAAGCCGTGCAGTCGTGGGATTGATACCGTGTAGAACTGAGTAAAAGTCCCGTCGTGTCCGAATTCCAGTTCTCTCCCATCTTCGAGTCAACGGTGGGGCCAAACACCACACTACCAGGTGTTCGGCAGTCTCTCGTCCCTCGCCACACTCGCAGGCAGGCGTCAGAACCTCCGGGACTTCCCGTGTAAACAAGTAGTCCCGTAAGCCTATTGCTCCCGTCCGGGTTTGAATGAGCAGTGAGCTTTTCGCCTTGCTGAGACCGTCATGCCTCCTTAGGGTTTCGTTCCGGAATAGCGTCTCCCGCTGATGGTCAAAGTCGTCCGCCGGCCTGGTGATTGCTCTGCCGTCCCGTTCCTTTAACCACCTCGCTCTCCAGGCCTCTTCTACTGCCTTGTCCGTGTCTATGGTTCCCCCCGTCCAGCGCATGATCGTGCCCGCGGCTCTCTCTACCGCCGTGGGCCCTTGAGGTTTCAAGGTTCGCGGTCGGCCCCTGTTGCCCCTCCTCGAGCTGAGTCTCTGCTGTATCTTGCGGCAGGCGGTAAGGATAACGCTCCCCGCCGTCTTTTTGCCGCCTTGGCCGTCGTCCAGATCGGGTTGTTGGAGTCGGTTTTCGAAATCTGCAAGCCGTTTGTTTAGGTATAAATTAGTTATTAATAATTAAATCTAAAAGTAAGTAATCCAAAAACAACATTAAAACACCTAAAGATTAACTCCCACCACCTCGTCCAGCGGCAGCAGCGGAAGACCCAACACCCCCATCAACCTCCAGCACCCCAACACCATCAACCCCCAGCACCACCAGGCCGCCCATCACCCACAGCACCAGCACGCGGATCGCGCGGCGGCGCGCTGCCGTCGTCGTCGGGGGTGGAGTGGGCGACGAGGTGGCCCAACCCCAGCAGCGGCCAGGCGGGCCCCACGCGTCCTCGCTGGCCGATTCCCAGCCGTCTCCCTCCTCCTCCTCCTCCTCTGCCTCTTGCTCGTCCCCATGGTCCTCTGCGCCAGAGCCCCAGCCGGAGGAGCCGGCTGAGGAAGCAGGCGAGGACAGGGACGAGGACGGGGACGAGGGCGAGTGCGCGGTGGGCGAGTGCGCGGTGGGCGAGTGCGCGGTGGTGGTGGTGTTGGGTGGTGGTGGCGGGCGGGCGCGGCGCTTGTCGGTCTTGGCGCGGGCTGCTGTGGCTGCGGCTGCGGGGGAGGACAAGGCAGCGGAGGCGGGCAGGGCAGCGGGCGCGGGCGCGGGCGCGGGAGGGGAGGTGAACGCGCCAGAGGAGGCAGACGCGGTGGGGGGGGCGGGCGCGGGCGCGGCAGAGGACGGAGCCGCGGGCAACGGGGCCAGGGACGGGGACGACGGCGGCGGCGAGGTGGTGTTGCCTGCGGACGTCGTGGTCGTGGGCGGGCGTGTGTGGCCCTGGGCGACGGGGGCGGCGGCAGAGGTGGTGGTGCTCGTGGTGCTGCTGCCCCGACCCGCAGCCCGGCGCGCTGGGTTGCGCGAGCACCGACGAGAGGGCATCTTCGTTCCCGAGGTGGGTGGAACGAAGAGCAAGAAGGGAAGCTGGCAGTGCCAGAAAAGGGGGACGAAAGAAGGGCGGAGAACGAAAATGGAGGGTGCCCAGAGGAAAGGGCAGTGGAGGTGGGAGGGAGAATTGGGGGGAGGGCAGAGAATATAAAGGCAGCATTGCAGAGGACCGAGCGTATTCTGATTGCAATTTTCATACCTAACGGCCAGGCAAGCGTTGCCTTGCCTAGTGTACGTTTAATAACATTCGATAACTCTATTTTTTCAGATCAGGTAAAGGGTGCCTTGACCCGACTACATAGTATCCGCGGTCGGACCGCGCCTTAAGTGCAGGCAGGCGTTGCCTAGAGTACGTTCGATGACATTCCATAACACTATCAGGTTAGGTGAAGGTTGCCTTGGCCCGACTACATGGTATCCGCGGTCGGACCGCGCCTCAAGGACGGATAGGTATTGCCTAGACCTCACTTGATAACACTATCTGACAAAACATCAGGTGACTAGAAGGCGTCATAGCCCAACTACACGTTGGAACACCGCGATGTTTGCGGTTGAACCGTATCTCAAAAGGGGCTAACATAACCTCAGCTCATACATCACCGGTTTCAATAGCATTAGGTGGGTAGAAGCCCATGTACAGACCGAAACACTACAATGTTGCGGCCGCGGTTGAACCGTATCAATAATGTCAAACCAATCCTTCACTTACCATGGTCCACACCCCCTAAAACACCAGCTCTCTGCCGCGATGGGCAATTGTGTCGTGCCTTACCAAAGTGTGTGCTCCTGACCCTGAGTAAACAAAAGGGGTAAAGGGGTAAGGGGTAAAGGGGTAAAATTCGTGAGGCGGCTAATGGCGGAGAAAATGGTATAAACTAGAGATAAAAGATGAAAGTGACGGAGGAGCTAGGACGACCGTTTGCAAACTTAAAGCGTCTTAGCAGAACAGGAGTTGTGTAGAAGGGTCAACACACCAATCAAAACATCAAAGACGGAAGCACAACGGTAGGGTAACAGAGAAGCCACTAGATGGAAGAACCCGAGCCAAGATGGTGTGTTTGAGGAGAATTGCATAGAGAGAAGAAGCCGGGAGTAGCCACCCAGACACCAAGTTTCATACATCTATACCGGACATCACCGTTGTTGCCTTGCAGTGTTGCCCAGGGGCAGTATATACACGCCAAAGAGAAAAAGCCCGGCAGCTATCAATCAACAACAGAATACATTCGCTCCGTTGCCCATCCCAACCGCGAGTCAAGGCGTAATAGGGCAGCCAGGTATCTATCTATCTATCTACCCAATTCTCTACCTCCTCCCCTTCAACAACCCCAGCAACCACGTGACGACCGGCTTCTTCTCCCGCGACGTGGTCAGTACCCTCAGGTACTCGGTCCCGTCAATCCCTAATTGCGGGAAGGTGACGCCCTGCAGGTGGTTTATGAACGCCTCGCCCGTCTTGGAATAGATGACCTGCTGTATCCCGGCGATCTCGTTCAGGATCTGGCGCGACTGCGCGTCCGTGTTTGGCCTGAACCCGCCATCCTGCAGCACCGTCCAGCACAGGCCGTGGAAATGCTCGATCATGAACTGGTCGAACCCCGGGATGGCCGGCGCTGGCGCCCCTGTGGTCATTGGGTTCTCGCCGATCGTGGCGACGTCCGGGCCGCCCCACTGCGAGGCCATGCGGCTGAGGACGTTGAAGGCAACGCGGCTGGGCACGAGATTGCCGTGGGTCAGGGTCTTTGCGATATCGATGATAGACGAGACCAGGGACTCAAAGGTGCCCTGGTTGGAGGCGCTAACGAGAACCCCGCCGAGCTCGTTGGACAGGATGACCTGGACGAATGAGACGAATTCGCGCCGGAGTTCCTGCAGCTGTATCTCGTCGTCTGTCCCGTTGATGGGTTCCGATAGACCGCTGAAGACTCTCTGGAGCAGCGGGGTCAGGAGCACGTCGAGAATGTTGTAGATCTCGGACTTGAAGTTGTACACGACCTGCTCCAGGAGGCGGAGGAACATGGCCATCTCGTCGTTGCTGGAGCTGCGAGACAACAGCCCTTCGATCCACTGCGGCAGCTGCGGCAGCACCGCAGCACCCAAGACGCCCAGGAGCCGCGAGAAGGCTGAACGGCACGCGGCGCGGACGTCGCCGCTCGCATTCAGCTCGTTTAGCGCGATGAGAATCGCTTCCGCGGCCCGCGAGAACTCGTTGGAGACAGCCTCGTGGGGCTGTGGCCGCTTGCCTTGCTGAGCGGCATGGGCGTCGGCAAAGCCATTGGCGAGGGTCCCCAGGGCCATGATGATGTGGTGCACCTGTAGGACGGCCTGCGGATCGCCAGCTTTTGCACGTTCCATGTGCACGCTCATGTCGGAAAAGAGCGGCTCCATGACCGACCGCGCATACAGGCCCTGATCGACTGGCGGGGTGGCGGATGTCGAGGAAATGCAGCCGATCGCCTCGTACAGGAAGAGCTGGCTGCTGAAAACGGCATCGGCCGAGTGATCGGATTCATCCGAGGACATATCATCGTCGGCGTCGTTGCCGGGAACTTCAGCCTTGATCGGCAAGAGATCGCTGATAGACTCTATCACTGTCTTGGCCACGTTGCCGACCTGCGCCCTCAATGTCTTTACAAACCGGTGGAAGAGGTACCAGGACCTCGTGCGGATCCGCACATGGTCGTGGTGCACCAACCGGACAAAGTTCTCGAGCACCTGAGGGATATAGCGCTGCTGGTCCTCGAAGAAGTTGTAGTAGCGGGTGCAGATCTCCATGTACTGGAGAAGGATCGCGGGGTGGTGATAGTTGGCGATGCCTAGCAACACATGTCAGTAAAAGTCAACGCATAGGGCAGGATGGCCCCTTACCTGACTCGACCATCTTGCTCATCATGACGGCCAGTCGTTCGGCAGCGAGGGGGTTTGGCTGGCTCTTTTGGGCCAGCCCCGCGTTGGGCAGTGCCAACTCGCCAAAGAGGTAGATTTCGTGCAGAGCCAGATCCAGATCCCTCCAGTCCATCTGTGAACCCTGCTGTTCAAGAGTAGAAAACATGTTCGCCACCAGATTGCTCAAAAATTCTATACACAGATTCTCGTCGACAGATGCCACGCTCTTCTGAAGGATCTGGAGCTTTTTGCGCAGCTCCTGGAACTCGGCCTCGTCCGTCTGCTCGTCCTCATTGCCCCAGTTCGACGTCTCGTCGTACCTCATCTTCAAAACGATAGCGTTCAAAATTGGAGGGAGCATCTCGGAGTACGTGGGCGGCAATTGTCCGACCTTGCGGAGGAAGGTTAGGAGGTCGGTGAGAGAGGGAATCACGGTCGAGCAGACTTCGTCGTACTCGTCCGAGAAGAGACGCAGAAGGAACGGCAGGAAGTCGCGGAGCAACTGTTCCGCCTTGCCTCTCGTATCGTTGTCGACCTTGCCATCTTCCAGGACACGGACTACATCAGCCACGAGGGTGTTGACCAGCTTGGCCACAGCTTCGGCGAGGTCCGTGTCGTATCGCGGCGTCCCCTTCCATTCGTTGAGGGGCGGGCTCGCCAGAAGCTGCGAGACGATCTCACGGAGGTTTAGAAACGTAATCATCTCAGCCTTGTCGCTGGGCTTCATCTTCTTGGCCACAATCTCGGTGAAGGTGTCCACGGCCGCGTCCCTGACCTTGTCTTCGCTGCCGGCGGCGTGTGTCCTGCCAACCAGTGGCAGCACCAGGTTGATCATCTCCCGGTTGATGACGAGGTGAATGTCAATCCAGCTCACCCATTTCCCAATGGTCTTGAGCGTTGACTCGACCACGCCGTCGTTTTGGTGGCTGTACCGAGCCAGCAGATCCTGCCAGGACTGGGCAATCTTCTGCATGTCTCGCTCGCGAATCAAGTCCTTGAGGTCGTTGTTGCGCCTCGCCTCGTTGTCCGGTCGGCTCAGCATAAGATCGGCGATTTCGTCGTGGATCGAGCCCAGGATACGCAGGTACATGACCACCCCAGGGAGGTTGTTTTCTTTTTGGGCGAGGGCCAGGAAGTCGTCGATGAAGCTCTCCCAACCTTCCTTGTACAGGCCGACGAATAGATAGGTGAGCGTTTGTGTGAGTTTGTTCTGTAGATGTGCCGGGTCGACTTGATCCTGGGCGTCGCCGCTGTACACTCGCCCGACGTATTCGAGCAGGGACTGTTTGAGGAAACCGAGGCCTTGGCCATCGAGGACATGCGAGGAAACGGCATGGTTGACTATTTCGAGGCAGACCAGCCGTACAACGGGGGATGTTCGGGGGGTTCGGGTAAAGATAGCGATGCAGACCTGCCAGGCCTGGGGATCGGTGCGGAGTTGGTTCAGGAATTCGAAGGCTTGGCCTTTGAGGGCCTGGTCGGAGGTAGGGTCCCAGGCGATCTCGATCGCATTCTCGATCTGCATGAGGACGGGTTGTTAATAGGGCTGGGGTTCCGCAAGAATGGTTAAAGAACTGCAGGGGCCGCACGGCGGTGTCGACACCGTTGGCATCGACAACAAAGCCGGTGACTCTATCCCATCCCTTGCGATAGCGGGGCAGCAAAGGTTAGGCAGCGGGGAATCACGCGACCGACATCACTCACCTGGGCGTCCATTGCCAGAGGGTAATGTATGTTTTTGGAGTGGATTTGTAGTGCCAGCAGGTTGAATTCGTGATTGCAAGAAGTGCTATACCCCGAGCAGATAGGTAGTGAACGTGGAAGTATTCGGCATTCTCAGGAACGGCAACAACAAATGCAGTGCCCGACACACATGAATCGACTCCTCTAACAAGCCACCATGGTCTGTAAATTTACGGTGATAGGAGGGCAAGAAAATTGATCTGAGGGAGTGCAGTATAGGGCGGCGAGGTCGATATCAAAGATAATCACGATAGGGAGAACGGGCGAGGTTGCAGGAGCTGTTGTTAGCAAAGACCGAACAAAGACTTGAGGAATGCCGTGCAGTGCGACTGGGTTCAGGTGGGGCACCGAAATCGAAAAAGTCAAAAAATGGACAGCTCACGCACAGTCTGGTGAACGTGGTGGGGGTTATGACGCACGGTCCATGCCGGCCCAGGCCTACAATTTTCTATGATAGGGTAAATCTAGCTCGGCAAGAGCCGAAGGAATCAACGGCCGAAATTCCGATAAGAGAAGCCCAGCTTCAGGTCTCGGTATGAATGAAGTGAGAGAAAGGACAGAAGGGAGGAAAGAAAATTAATTTCTCATGGAACTATCCATCGGTCACTCGCATTATATCAGCCACAAGCTGATGTAGCTAAGTGGCAATGTTGCACCTTTTCAAGCACCTGTCCGGCTGCAGCAACCCGCTCGATGTACAGATATGTGGGCAGAGTGTATGACCCTCCGAAACTCGATGCTTCCTCTCTGATTCGTACATCGTCGTCTACCCAACCAAAACTTTATACAATCAAACCCTTGCATGGTATCTCATGCTGCTGATTTCCGATCCCCAACGCCGTCCTGGAAACTTCACTCAAATCGAACCCGAGCCGGCTTTGTCATGTCGGCGTGGCCACTTGCTCAAACCTGGCTGCAATATCAATCTCCACCGCCACCTAACCAGTCTTCTTCTTCTTCTTCGGCCGCTCCTCCTCATCGTCCTCGTCATCGTCCATGTCCTCGTCGTCATCGTCATCAACCTGGTTGTCAACATCGCTTTCGGCACTGCCGGACCCGTCGCTCTCGTGGTTGCTGTCGTACTCCTCGGCAACGTCACTCTCACTCTGGGAACGGAAGTCCTCGTCCACGCTTTCTTCGTCCTCATCCGCCGAGCCCCGGTCCGCCTTGGCCCCGACGACCTCCTCGTCCGAGCTGGCCATGGCCTCGTCTCTCAGGGCCGCAGCCATAAGCGTCGTTTCCTCATCAATTTCGTTCTTGACACGCAGGCCCTTCAACTTGAAGAAGTCCTCGAGAGCCTTCAGGTCCTCACGATTGATATTGCTGAATTGCGAGGACCCCGCGCCGGACTTCATGTGCACCGTGATGTCGAACGTCGACAGAGCCGAAACGGCGCCATTCACACGGGAGAATGTAATGGATTGCGTTTGGTCGTATGAGATGTAGGTGGCCGGCTTTGGCACAAACATGAAAGCCTTCTCCAAGCAGTAGAGGAAACCCTCGCTCGCTTTGATCGAGCACTTGATGCCGTACTGCTGGCGGTGTCTAGAAGCGTGTCAGCATGTCAACTCTCCGTCAGCACGATAGTTGGGGAACGCACGTTGTGAAGTCCTTTGCGGGCGCAGTGATCTTCTTGTTGGCCAAGCCCTTGAAGATATAGGCAACAACCTGGTGCAGAGGCTGTTCATAATGGGGTTGCAGCTTGTCCTTGTATTTGCCGTTGAGCTCCTCTTCGGCGAGGTTGAGATCCAGGGTAACTTCCTCATCCTGCTTAAACTGCATGATGAGGAATGGGTACCGCGTCTGACCCTGCCGAAGAGGCGGGTCCAGGCCGATACACAACATGAAGTGGGTGTCGTCGGGCTTGGGAAGGACCATAAACTTCTTGATCGCCTCGTACTGAATTTTGTAGTCGTAGGTTTTGCCCCGCAAGCGGAAAGAGGCATCGTACATGTCGATGTCGAACCGACCTCTGCACAACCGTTAGAAACAGACAGAAGAATGGTAGGGTAGGCGGCACGGACCTTGGTGTGAGATGCAGGACATCCAGGAAGGTGGCGATCGTATCGCCAGCCGTCTCTCCAATCTCCGCCTTCTCAATAAGAGTATCGTAGAAGAGCGTAACGGCGCTCTTTTCCTCCTCGTCCACGCCGCTTCCGGCATTGCTGCCCTCGGCTTCTTTCCGGGTCGTTGTGCCGGGAATGTAGAACCTCATCTCCGTGAGCTGGTCTCTCCCGGCCGCGGCTTTCTTGCCCTTCCCTGGTGTGGCGCCATTCTGGCCGTTGGACTTGCCTGCGTCGGCGACAGAAAATTCGACCGCGATTTCGTTGCGACCCGCCAGGTTGGTGTTGGATATCTCCGAGTATGGGATTTCGAACGCGGGACGATTTTGCACATTGAACGAGATCTCAGCCTTTCCAAACTCGGCTTTGCCCCAGTTCCAGCCGCGCAGCGAGTGTTCCTTGTTCTCGAGGGTTGCGCTGTACCAGTTCTTGAATATTTTGCTGAGGCGCTCGTAGTCCTGCTCCAAGTCAGCCGATGCCCGCCGAACCCGCTTGCGTCATCCCTACCTCTTGTTGGAAGCCGTCCAGCTGGAGGACTCCCGAATTCCGCTGCAGGATTTTCACCTCGTAGCCTCGAGCCGCTCTGCTCCACTGTGCGCCACCGATGTTGCTCGAGTCGAGGGTGAAGGTATCGCCGCCGCCCGCGGGCTTCCACCCCAAGCCGTTCTCGGCAAACCTGCACTTGCCATGCTCTCGGGATAAGTCCAGATGGATGTTGTCGAAGCTCTCGCTGGCGGCTTGTCAGCTACTTGTCCGTCGAACCGGGAATGCGCTGCAGGCGACGGAAATGGTGGACTGCACGGAAATAATATGGAAACCCAAAATTTGAGACTTACATGGCTGCCATGATTTCGCGTTATTTAATTGCTCTGGGATGTGGAATGGTTGAGCGATGGATCCGATCCGCAGATGGAAAGTTGGGAGTTGCAGAGTTGGAGTTCGCCTGGCGCGTGTGAAGGAGGTCGACGCGACAGGAGCTAAATTGGAACGCTCGGCGGTCAAAACTGCCGGGCGGTCAGTCAAGACCCACTATCAGCTTCCCTGGTTGTCATCGCCGATAGAATAGCTTGATATATGACACACAGATCGAAAAGGCTTTGAACTGTAAATTGGTCTCAAGAAGGAAGTAAGTAAGTTGGATTTATTCGTGACCATTTTCGAACCTTACTGACCATTTATCCATCACTTTGGAAGCAGGTCGAGGCAGAGAACAACGGATCATAACCGGTACGACGTATTTGCAATTACGCGGTTATGTCCAGTTTCTGACATAGGTATGTTGGCGAAAGATGATGTAACCTATGTCAAACCCATCGCTTCACTGAAAATTTGCAAATCGATGAGAAACCCAATTTCCTTCTTCGATTCATGATGTTTCTGTGACTTTTCAGAACACATCTGCCTGTTCGGGAAGAGGTCTTCAGCGTGGAGATGGGAGCCTCCCTGCCTGGAGTGCTTGTGTATGGTAACCAAACGGAAGCTCGCACGCATGTGGGGTGCCCCCCAGCACTAACTAAAATCGGTGATGTAAGTGATGGAACCATTATCCAGATGTTCTCTCCCATGATGTAAATTAAATGCCTGCTCGCCACCAACGATCTTTGATCGGGTTCGGATGATAACACGAAGCATTTAAGGGAGCGTTCACCATAATTTTTTTTGCACAAAACCTGTGGTCCCTAAGCTTAGTAGTATTGGCTGCTTTGCGTTGGCCCGACTGCCAACGATCATCACCTTGAAGGACCGGGCGATCGGCCGACCAGTGTTGTCATCGACCAGCAACCGACATATTTCGAAGCTCGCAAACCTTTACCTCAACCACCTATCACCCTACACCAAGGATACGATTAATTCCGAGCCTATTTTTTTTCCGAGCGCAAGTCGTCGGAACCTACCTAAACATCCGCAAACAATGAGCTTCAACCGCCCCATCCGTGGCAGCTGCCACTGCGGCCGCAACCTCTACATGATCCAACTCCCACCGGACCAACCTGCCACGCAAACCGCCCAGATTCTATTCCACCCGCACCCTTCACATCGTAGGCCGCCTCCCCCTCCCCCGACAACTACCTAGTCAAAAAAAAGAACCTACCTAACTAACCACCCCCACCCCCGCGTGGCAACAGGCTCAACCCTGGGCACGCCGCTGCCCGCCTACCTCCGCGTCCCCCTCCAATACTACCGCGCCACCGCGCTCCCGAAACAACCCGACGAAACAAACGCCATGATCCACCGGGCATACGACCCACCCGGCGCGAGAAACTGGAAAGAGACAGCAGAAGAAGAGGAGGCGCGAGGAGGATGCGGCCAGGGCCACACGCGGCGGTACTTCTGCGGGTTCTGCGGCACGCCGCTGTCCTTCTGGTCCGAGTCGCCCCCCGCCGAGGCCGACTTCATCTGCCTGACCCTCGGCAGCCTGCTGCCGGAGGACTTGGCGGATCTGGAGGAGCTGGGCTTGTTGGCGGGGCTGGGATTGCCCCGTGGTAGCCCGAGTCCGGGCCCGAACCCATCCGGTGCTGCTGCTGCGTCGGGTTCGGGTTCGGGTTCGGGTTCTGATGCTTTGAGGGGAGGCGATGGTGATGTTGCTAGGGAGGAGGAGGGGGTGGTGGGGAGTGTTGGGGTGTTGTCGTGGCTGGATACGCTTACCGAGGGGAGTAGACTAGGGGAACTTTTGCGTCAGGCCAGGGGCGGGGCCGCGGTTCCGAAGGGCAGAGTGAGGATTGAGTGGGAGATTGTTGAGTGGAGTGGGGATGATGATGGTGGTGGTGAGAGTCCGCGAAAACGGAAGGCCGAGGAGATTGAGGGGGCCGTTGAAGACGAAAGGATGGAGGGAAGCGCGCAGTGAGTGAGTGTTGCGTTCTGTGCCTGGCGAAAAGGCTAGGCTATCCCCTATTTGCCGGCAGGTTAGGTGGTTTGGGGGGGCTTATGCGGCTCGCTTCGAAGATCAAGGCGAAAACAGTCCCCAACGCGGGACGGGACGCATGCACCAAGCCCTATACGGTTGGCAGGTCGTCGCGAGAGGTCGATCGGCGTAGTTGGCGTTTACTTGGAGGGATGATTGGGCAATCAGGGGACTGTAGTCGGAGATTATGAAGGCAGGAACCAACATATTTTCGAACATCTGGTTGGACTTGTCACTTAAGGGCATTTCTCGTAACGTTTCATGATTTTCAGGCTGTCCCGGGCGGCAATGATGGTTCAACAGAGCCGCGCGGGTAACCTACTGTGGTTGGTAGAGATCGTCAATCAAAAACAACAAGAATTGCCGGAGTGGTTGCCATGACCACAGGAGTCTAGCCGTGACGACTTACACACCATGACCCAAGTAAACAGGCCATCGATGTTCATGCTCCGGAATAGCCAGCCGGTATTGCCGTCGCTCATAAGAATTTAAAGCAGTCGTCCACCCCCTTCGCTGACGGGATCTCACGCCGGCGGCCGAACCGTGGTCAGCCGCTTCGGTCCACTGTGAGCGAAGCTTTGTGAATCGCCAGAATGGCCGGGGTTTAGCCATCGGTAGGAAGCGACTGGCCACTGCACGAACCGCTCCGGAGTTTTGCCAGATAGACGCGATCGCTAGTCAAGCTAGCGACGGTGTGCCGTGCCATGCAAGCCCATTGCCAACCATGTTTTGGGTTGGCGGTTGAAAGAGGCTCGTCTCGGCGCGGGCGGTGTGGTGCCGTGGTTTGGCTGCATAAATCGACGCCCCTGCTCGTGACCATGTTTTGGCCGCAGCCACCCCTATTTATACCGAAGTTTACCCAGCCAAGGTCCTTGCTGTGGCCCTTCACGGGCCGTGATTCCGGAAACAGATTCTGGGGTGGAGAGAGCAGCATGAGCGACTTTCGGGATCATCCAGCGGGGGTTTGAGGGGGCCATTGGCCATCTGCGAGCAGTGGGAGAGCATATGTCGATGCTGGAGCTCCTGCAGCTCTCGGCCGAAAGAGCCTCTTTATGTAAGGTACCTGGGTACCCGGAGCGCCACGCTCGATTTTGTTTCGAGAAGGTGTGTTTCGGGTTGTTCTTCCGAGAGCCCAAGGGCTGGGCAGTTTTCCTATTGGGGGTTGGTGGGATTGGTGGGATTGGTGGGGTTCGAGGGTTTCTGGCCCCTGCTCGAGCCCTGTTCTCCGCAATTTCGTGCATTTTGACAGGGCCCTGCATGCTTGCCCACATCAACCATCGGGTCACTCGCCGTCGACCACTGAAGGCGCTCCGTTGGACTCGGTTTTACCAGGGCTATCTTACCCCGCGGTGGGGGGCCCACGGGTCCTTGTCGGGACCCCGGCTACGCGCATCACCCATGGATGGTTCATGGCTGTGCGCAAACGTTGCACACGGCTAGCTGGATCATGGCCCGCATCTCTCATCAGTCTATGCCTAGCTTTCTCTCGGTGTTGACGGTCCGAAGCGCGCGGGAGAAATGGGGGGATAATGGCATGAAACAGCGGTGATGGTTTCCATAATTATATAAAGATGGGCAGCCCGTCCCTTTCGGCCTCTCGAGGTCCTGGTAAGCACCCTCTCTGTCTTCATCTTCTCCCTTGATCTCCTCCCACACCAGCTCAGGCACACAATGTCTCTTCCCAAGGACTTCCAGTGGGGCTTTGCCACTGCCTCGTAAGTCTCTACCTTGTCTCATCCTATCTGGCACTTATCTACCTAGATAGCTTCAGTAGGAAGCACCAACCCTTGAAGTCTTGACTGACAACAATCCCCCCCTACCAGGTATCAGATCGAGGGCTCCATCCACGAGGATGGCCGTGGCCCGTCCATCTGGGACACCTTCTGCGCTATCCCCGGCAAGATTGCCGACGGTAGCTCCGGTGTTGTCGCCTGCGACTCGTATAAGCGCACCAAGGAGGACATTGACCTGCTCAAGTCTGTGGGTGCCCGTGCCTACCGCTTCTCCATTGCCTGGTCGCGTATCATCCCCATCGGCGGTCGCAACGACCCCATCAACCAGAAGGGCATCGACCACTATGTCAAGTTCGTCGACGACCTGATCGCCGCCGGCATCGAGCCCTTCATCACTCTCCTCCACTGGGATATCCCCGACGGACTGGACAAGCGCTATGGCGGTTTCCTCAACAAGGAGGAGTTCACGGCCGACTTTGAGCACTACGCCCGCGTCATGTTCAAGGCCATCCCCAAGTGCAAGCACTGGATCACCTTCAACGAGCCGTGGTGCTCGTCCATCCTGGGCTACAACAGCGGCTACTTCGCCCCCGGCCGCACCTCGAACCGCGCCAAGTCGGCCGTCGGTGACAGCTCGCGCGAGCCGTGGATTGTCGGCCACAACCTCCTCGTCGCCCACGGCAAGGCCGTCAAGGTGTACCGCGAGGAGTTCAAGCCCACGCAGGGCGGTGAGATCGGCATCACCCTGAACGGTGACGCCACCCTCCCCTGGGACCCCGAGGACCCGCTCGACGTCGAGGCGTGCGACCGCAAGATCGAGTTCGCCATCTCGTGGTTTGCCGACCCCATCTACTTCGGCCACTACCCCGAGTCGATGCGCAAGCAGCTCGGCGACCGTCTGCCCGAGTGGACGCCCGAGGAGGTTGCGCTCGTCAAGGGCTCCAACGACTTCTACGGCATGAACCACTACACGGCCAACTACATCAAGCACAAGAAGGGCGTCCCCCCCGAGGACGACTTCCTGGGCAACCTCGAGACGCTCTTCTACAACAAGAACGGCGACTGCATCGGGCCCGAGACGCAGTCCTTCTGGCTGCGGCCGCACGCGCAGGGGTTCCGGGACCTGCTCAACTGGCTCAGCAAGCGGTACGGCTACCCCAAGATCTACGTGACGGAGAACGGCACGTCGCTCAAGGGCGAGAACGACATGTCGCTCGAGCAGATCGTCGAGGACGACTTCCGCGTCAAGTACTTTGACGACTACGTCCGCGCCATGGCCCTGGCCTCGTCCGAGGACGGCGTCAACGTCATGGGCTACATGGCCTGGTCGCTCATGGACAACTTCGAGTGGGCCGAGGGCTACGAGACCCGCTTCGGCGTCACCTATGTCGACTACGAGAACGACCAGAAGCGCTACCCCAAGAAGAGCGCCAAGAGCCTCAAGCCCCTGTTTGACAGCCTGATCCGCAAGGAGTAGGCGGTTGAGTTGTTGTTTGAGTGAATGGTTGTTGTGTTTGAAGTGGTTGATGATGCATACCACCTTTATGCCGCGAAAATGCTGGCTCCTGTTTCTGAGGGAATCCCGTCAGGGTTATTATGATAGTTATGATTGAGCGAATGTGGAATAAGCGTTGTTTCATCACTTGGTGTGTTTCTGTGTGCCGATATGTGATATATGAGAATACATAACATTGCTCAATTCAGTGTTATTTTGGCACCTAATTGTTGTGATCGTGAGCTATCTCGAGGACCTCCTTGACGCATGCCTGTGGGATGCAAAGTCGGATTCTGCCATGCCTAGGCTTGTGGTACAGGAGGCCATCCTTCAGGTCGAAGGGTAAGCCCCTCAGTGGTGGCGGTATCCTGGCAGCCTGGGTAGTTGGATGGTCGGGTTGTCCTTGGCTTTGCGCTCAGCTGCCTTCCTGCGTTGTTCTTGGCGGTTGATCTTGTCCCGCCGTTGAGAGATCTGCTCAAGGATGCTCCGGTACTTGTTGTCTGCTTGGTAGCCGTCGACGATTCGCTGTCGGAAGTCTGGGTCCAATTCCACGTGCGTGACGGCAAAGTAGGATTCCATCCAAATGTCGTCCAACTCGTTGGCGTCTGGCGTCCGTTCCGGCTCATCGTCGTCTGTGTTGGGGAGACGCGATAGTGCGTCGGGGACGAGGTTCAGCTTGCCCGGAATGTGTCTGACGTCAAGTCGGTACTGGGCGAGGTAGATGGAGGCCAGGATGTGTCGCGGATTCAGTTTGCCGAGGTCTGTCGTCCGCAGTGACGATTGATTGACGATGCCTCTTGTTGACTGATGATCTGTGAGGATGACAATGGGGTGCTCTGACGACTGGAGGTATTTAAGGATGCTGAATATTCGTTCTTCGTCAAAAAAATAAATAAAAAAATAGAAAGCAATTCGTAAGTATTATTCCTTTCATCTCTCTTTTCTTCCCCCCTCTCTTTTTTCTTTTATCGCTTCTCTTTCCTTCCTTTCTATCCTTCCATGTCACGTTTTCTTCTCTCTTGTTTTGCCTTTTTCTTTTATTTTATTTTGATGAGCATTATATCAAGGGCCGGCGTGGTCAACTTGCTCTAGATATCTTCGCTTACCTGCAGTAATGGTGAAGTACGAATCTTAATTCTCGTTAGGGTTCTACGACATCCAAACACGCTTACGCCCACGGCCTCGTTCTTCCTCGTCCCCGCTTGTCGCACAAGTAGGATCCGGGCCAAACTGAGCCAATAACCGCCCTCCACCTCGCATCCGCCCTCGTCGTCGTCGCCAGAATGCCTAGACCAAAACGTGCTCAACATCCTCCGGCAATCAGTAGGGTCCACTATCTTGGTGTTCGTGATCCGCATCACAGGCTCCCAAACGCGGAGACACCGGGATGCCCTGGTTCCTGACAGAAAAGTGGAGGAAAAGACGGCGGGGCTGAGGATGGTATATGCAAAGCGTGCAAAAAGACACTCTTTTGAGAGACCTGGGGGGAGGGCGTGTAGGCCGCGGTTATGCCAGAGGCCCGCGACCTGGCCGTTGGGGGATGGGACAGCGACGTGGATCAGGAGGCGGATTTGCTTCGAGGGAGGCTGGGAGGAGGTCGCAGACGCCGGCAGATCTCCCTCGTCGACGTCATCAAAATCCGAACCGTCTACGACCTTGGGAGCAAAACAGAGGTGACGCTCGTCGAATACGCGGTGGAAGTCGGAGCGCAGGGGAACTAAGTTCGCCGGGGAGTCTTGGGGTTGCGTAGAGAAGGAGAGCATGGAGGAACTGCCGTACCAGTCCATCAGGTTACGATCCCACCATTCGTGCTCGTTGGAGGGGACGCAGTGCGCGACGTCAACGCCGTGAGAGTAGTTAGTTGCGACGCAAAAGCTGGTACATTGGCCTACGGCCATAGGCTGGACGTTTGTATTCGTTTGTAGTTGCAGGCGGGCCCAATGCACGGGGAGGTCATGATGCGGGAAGGTCTAGTCCGAGAAGCGGGGGATGATGGGATATGGTGACGGAGGGCATGTGGGACCGGAAGAGGTGGTGCCTGGGGGCCCAGACGCGGATGCCGAGAGTTGGAAGTAGTAGTATGGGTGACCGCGAAGGATACCGTCCGCGGGTCGGTCGACGCGTTTCTGTCCAAGCTTGTCGATGGAGAAGAAGCCGGACCATTGGTTGCAGGCGATGAGACCGCAGGCCACAAGGGCGGTGTCAAAGCAAACACCGCCATCATCGAGACAGGGGAGGGATAGGAATGTCGCCGACGTGAAGTCCTCGTCGTAGCCCGGATGGACGAAAGAGATGTTTGGCTGAAATACCGAGGAGAGAAGAGAAGGTGGAATCGCGGCGGGATCGTTGGATGCAGGGCGAGACCGCATGTTTTCTACCGCTGTGTTGTGTTTCCTTTCTAAAAGCGGCCACTTCACCTCGGTTGCCTTATGATTCGGAGGTCCTAGCACTTGGAAAGGGGCGGCGCAGTGGGAAAAGGTAGTGCACAGAGGAAAGGCGAACGTCTTCGCCAATGGAATCAAAACAACATACTGTGCAAACGATAATCTACCCAAGTACCTAGGCAGCCTCTAACCAAAGAAGCCGAACTCGAAAGGAGAGCAAGAAATTAAGGAAAGAGAAAGAAATAAAAAAGAAGAAAGAAGAAAATAAAACAGAGCAAAAGAAATTATATAAAAGAAACATAAGAAAATAAAACTAGATTTGGGCTTCCGAATGTCTTTTTTCCTTCCTCTCGTCGGAGGTTTGGTCGGCATCCGCACTTGGAGTCGGCTTTCTTTGGTGGTAGGCCCGCACAACCCCAAACCACCAGTGCGGGGGCCGCTCTAGCTGCCGAATAGGGTTTAGCGGGGATTGCAACCGCACCCCGTGGGCCTGGAACAGGACGAAACGGGGAAATGCGGAGAGAAACCGGGGTCGGGGTTCGTTGCCGCGACGGTGCGGCTGGCCGAGGAATTGAAGACGGCAACCGGACGGCAGGAAGCTGTACTTTTCGTCTTTACCGTTGCCGGCTGACTCGAGACGGAAACACCGGAGTACATATGTAACTTTCTCCTGCTACTCCGACTGAGACCCCAGACCGTTTAAGACAGTTAACTAGTTATTCCCCAACACCGCCCGTGCTCTTCTTCATTCGGTCCAGCGGCGGCTTTGATCGGCACGAGACACATCGGCCCCGGTCCGTGGCAGAAACTCCGTGTCACTTTCCCCCGAGCACAAGTTGCACATCACCCAGCATTTCCTCTTCTCCTACATTCTCAACCTTTCATCCCACATTCAGCTCACCCATCCGGTTGAACTCTCCGCTACCATCACTTCACCAAACCTTCAATTGCAGTCCCCGGCCCCTTCCCGCCGCCAACTCCGGCCAAACCATCCAATTCCCAACCCTCCCAAACAAACAAAACGAAACAATCATCACCATGTCTTCCCCCGCCCCTTCCCGCCTCCGCGGCCTCCTCAACCACCTCCTCCCCCCATCACCCCCCACCCCCCACAACGACCAGGACCAACAACCCCAGCCCCAACCCCCACACCACCACCTCTCCCAGCTCTCCCCCACCTTCTTCCTCGAGCGCGCCGCCGCCATCGAGCCGCTCGCCGAAGCCGTCTACCACGTGACCACCAACGGCGCCGTGCTGCGCCGCTCCTACCGCGAGCTGGCCGACCGCGCCCGCGGCCTGGCCTACTACCTGCGCAAGAAGGGGCTGCGCCGCGTCGGCATCCTGGCGCCGAATACGCCCGCGTTTTTGGAGACGGTGTACGGCGTGGTGGCGGCGGGGGGGGTCCTCGTGCCGGTGAATTATCGGTTGAAGGAGGTGGATGTGAGGTATATTTTGGAGTTTGCGGAGGTGGATTGTGTGGTGGTGGATGGGGAGTTTGAGGGGTTGTTGGGGGGGTTTAGGCAGGGGAGGCCGGGGGTGGAGGTTATTGTGGATTTGGTGGGTGGTTTTGTGTTGTTGTTGATTTGCTTGTTTTTGTGTTTGCTTTTATCTTTTGTGCTTTCCTCCATATTTGGGACCGAAGAGGGTGACGGCTGGCTAACTCACTACCGCAGGACACCGACGCTACCGAGGGCGAGCTGTGCGGGCCGTTTGACGAGGCTGTGCTTGAGGGGCTGGTTTACGATCGGGAGACGGGGAGTAAGGGGTGGGCGGATTTGGTGTCGCGGACGGTGGCCAACGAGGATGACATGATTGCGATTCCGTTCACGTCTGGGACGACATCCAAGCCGAAAGGTGTGGTGTATACCCATCGAGGCGCCTATCTCGCTTCGCTGGCAAATATCGTCGAGTCTGGGCTTAATGTCCCGGATGGGAGGTGCAAATACCTCTGGACCCTGCCGATGTAAGCCCAAGCTAGACCATGATGCGGAGAACAATACGCTGACCGACAACAGGTTCCACGCGGTTGGCTGGACATTTCCCTGGTCGGTCTGCGCCGTCCGCGGCACACACGTCTGCCTACGCAAGATCGACTACCCCCTGATCTGGAAACTCCTCAAGGAAGAAGGCATCACGCACTTCAACGCCGCACCGACCGTCAACACCTTGCTCTGCGCCCACGCCGACGCCGAGGCCCTCCCCCGCCCGGTCCGGGTGACCGTAGCCGCCAGCCCACCGACCGCGCACCTCTTCGAGCAAATGACCAACCTCAACCTGCTCCCGGTCCACGTCTACGGCCTGACGGAAACCTACGGCCCCATCACGCGGGGGTACATGCTGCCCGAGTGGGACCAACTCCCCAAGCACGATAAATACGCCAACATGGCGCGACAAGGACACGGCTTCCTGACCGCCCTTCCGGCGCGCGTCGTCAAGGCCGACCAGCCCGAGGGCGTGCTCATCGACGTGGCCAAGGACGGAAAGGAAATCGGCGAGATCGTCTTCTCCGGGAACATCTGCTGCAAGGGTTACTACAAGGACGCCGAGGCGACGCGCAAGCTGTTCGCGGGCGGCGTGCTGCACTCGGGCGACCTGGCGGTGTTGCATCCCGACGGGAGCATCCAGATCCAGGACCGGGCGAAGGACATCATCATCTCAGGTGAGCCCCCCAACCCAAACCCACAACACAACCACAGCCCCCTACTAACCAACCACCCCCACCCCCCAACAGGCGGCGAAAACATCTCCTCGGTCGCGCTCGAGTCCATGCTCGTCGAGCACCCATCCATCCTAGAAGCCGGCGTGGTGGCGGTGCCGGACTCGCACTGGGGCGAGCGGCCCAAGGCCTATGTCACGGTCAAGGGGGGCGCGCAGACGGCGCTGCGCGGCGCCGAGGTGATTGAGTGGGCGCGCACGCACAGCGCCATCAGCAAGTTCATGGTGCCGCGCGAGGTCGAGATCGTGCGCGAGCTGCCCAAGACGAGCACGGGTAAGATTAAGAAGAATGAGTTGCGGGAGTGGGCGAAGAAGGGCACGCCGAGGGAGGTGTTGGTGGGGTGAGGGTGGTGGTATGATAACGAATGATGGATGGGGATTGGGATGGGGATGGGAATGGTGGGTGTAGATTTTGGATGGTATATTGATATCTATAGATGGTTCTTTCGGCACTATCCGCATTATGCAGTTGGGTATTCATGCCGTATAATGATGATCCCCTAAAAGAAAACATATATTCCATCTTCCGAGCAGGGATGAGCGATGAGATGGTAGGCATAGGCTGGATACATTGTTGAAATGAATCCGAAACACCACGGCACACCCCCGACCAAGCGACTTGGAGATCATGAGAATAGTAAAAATGGAAAAAATTCCATCATCAAGCTAAGGAAAAGTATTTCAAGGGATGAGTCTGCCTCTGCTAGCTCATGGCCCTAACCCTGACTGGTGGTGGGGTTGAGAGTCAACTTCAAAAAAAAAAAAAAAAAAAAAAAAAAAGATGAAACACCACAGCCAAAAAATTGAAGCTAGCGATTACTCATTTTAAAACCCCCAGATTGTGAAAATAGTAGGAAATGGGAAAATTAAACATCAAAGCAAAAAGAAAATATTGAAGGAATATCTCTGCTAGTTATACGGCCCTAATCCTAACTAGTGGTGGGGAGCAAAGTAAAAAAGATGTGAATGCCGACTCTAAACACCATCGCCAACTCATTCACTCCAAAAAATCGAAGCTAGCGATTACTCGTTTCGATCGAGTGACCTCCGGGTTATGAGCCCGGCGCGCTTCCGCTGCGCCAAATCGCTTTCTTTGCTTCCTGCTTGTTGCTTGTTTTCCGGTTCCAGGGGTGTGCCTGATAAAGAGGAGGGGGGGGGAGGACGAATGGGCTGTGTGTGTGGCACTGTTGTGTCTCTCTGCTTTCATCTGTTTTTTTTTTTCGTCTGTTGTGACTCATTCGCGCCCCGCCATCGCAGGGGTGAGACAACAGCCGGCAGGCCTGGCGTGGGGTGCCAGGGATTGGTCAATGGAGCCTTTGGGATCCGTCCTCGGTTCGGCATTTGCCTTTGTGGGAAGGTCGGGAGGCTCTGTGGGTGCTGGGTTTATTGTGTACTCGGTAATGATGTGGACATGACGGCCGGAAGGGGACTTTTTGTGTTCACAAAATAGCTCTGCAACCAGCCTTGGGGATGCGATGATGGGACAGGTAACAGGTAGTACAGCTAACACACTTCTTCCAGGTTATACAAACGCCTTCGAGGCTAGGAAACTAGCAAGGGCACATACAAAAGCTAACCACAACGCCACGTCATGCTCTGGGACAATGACATCGAAAGATAACCGTCCAGATAGTGATAGAACATTAAGTACGGGTATGGGTATGCGTATGAACTCATCAGTCATTGAGAGACCGACCAAGGGGTATACGTGAAGGAAACATTAGAAATGAAAAACAGGGTTGGCGTGGATATCAAGCTGTGACGGCAGCAGGGGGTTCAACTGACAGAGATTCCGGCCCGTCCCGCGACGGAGTGGCCGTGGTTGGAGACGCGGGCGCAAGTTCGGGGTCCGGTATTTGAATGTCGAGCTGCGGAGGTTAGCGCCCATCAACAAAATCTCGGTGGTTGGTTGGTTTGACATACCGTCATGTATCCCGTCCGCCGTAGCGGCACAATCTTGGGTGGGATCATGCCCTCCTCCGAGTCCATCCCCCTCTCCATGTCGGAATTCCACTGCTCGATCCACTCCTCGAGCTTCCGAAGGCGCGCCTTGGCAGCCGTGAAACCAAGGTCATCCCAGAGCCACCCGGTCGCCAGGCCCAGGACGTTGTCCAGGATATTCCTCCAAGCGTACGGGCTAAATATGGGCACAAGTTCACCGTTGAGCTTGTCGATGATGCGGCGGAACTCTTGCTCTGAGACGCCCGCGGGATCCAAAATGTCGGGATACAGATTAGAAAACGTGGGCGCAAGGTCACCCTCGAGCAACCAATCCCGGCGGACCCTGATGATGCGCGTGTTGGCATACTCGGGAGAATCTGTCGGGACATGCGGGTTCAAGTGCGGATAACACGGATGTTGCGGCCCCCATTCTTCTCCATTGTCTGGCGGTTGATCTGGGTCCCCCATGATAGACGAATCGCTCGAAGAAATCGCCGACCCGATGCCGGATATCCCAGAAGCCGTCGAGTGACGATGGTTCATAACATCCGGTCCGCGTTCCAGGTCCGGCGTGAAGCCATCCCCGGCATCCTCAGGCGGCGCCATGACTTCCTTTCCTTTGCCCTTGTCCTCCTTCTGCTTTGACCCCGGTCTGAAGCTGAGCCCGATCGGTGCTTGCAGCTTCGTAAAGCTCAGGCCTCTTCCCCTATACTTCCGGGCCTCAGGGACCACCAGGTGCGCGGCGTGTCGGTTGGCTGAGGGGCCTGCCTCTGGTTCCTCGACCGGCGATGGCGTGTGACTCGCGCGCTTCCCGTCGTACGAATGGCGTAACGAGGGCGGCAGGCTGGCGCGCTGTTCGGCCCCGGCGACGCGATCAAGGTGGAGACTGGCCCTGTTGGATAGCGCAGACCGGACCTCGCGCTGTTCCGGGACTGTCAGGAGCGGGTAATCGCCGGCGGAAGTGCCGGGGGCTTCGGGCGCGTACTCGGTGACGTCAAGTGTAGGGCGCGCGAGCGGGACCGGCGGAGGTGGCGGTGTGGACAGACGGCGTGGCCGGCTAGTCGGGGGTCCCAAGTTTCTCGGAGTCGAGTTGGTCGGATTCCAGAGGCGCGCCGGGTGAAGCTGCCTGAGCGGGACACCGGCACGGCGGGTGCGGAAGGGCGATTGCAGAAACGTGTCCGGGGCGCCGCCGAGGCCCCTTCGTAGAAGATGGTGTTCTCGCGATGGCTGGTGGTGCTGGGTTATTGGCGACGTCGCAGCGGGTGGGGAATTGGGGGGCTGTTGCGACGGTGGCGGCAGGTTCGAAATTGCTGCTGTTGGCAATTGAGCTTCGGTCGCTGCATCGAGGGCAAGCGCTTCCTGGGACCGGGGGTGGGCAGCGGGTGCCGTGGGTGAAGCCGTGGGGAAGATCTGGCAGTGGCGGCCGCCGAGACGGCCTCCGAAGAGCTAGGATGCCGGTTTCCCCCCTTCTCCGGGCAAGTTATTTCCCGGCCGGTCTCCAGAACGATGGGACCCAGTCGGCCGCTGTTCTGCTAAAACCTCCAGTACACACGAGAGCCACAAATTCCAATGTCTTTCTCCACCTGATCAAAAGCAACCTTGAAATTGCCCCGAGACTAGCGTCTAGCACGCCTAGTACTAAGTAACGGAGATGGGTCGCGTTCCACAGCGTCAATGGAGATACAGGCTAGAAAGAGGAAGGTCAGAAAGGCGCCGCGCGAGTGTGCCGCAAAAAATGGGTGGGTTCAATTGGGTGTCTGGATTTTACCAATCTGCGGGTGCGATCTTGAATGGTTTTCGAGGGCAGCAGGTCTCGCAAGCCAGAGAAGTCCAGCCTATCTAAAAGGGGCTTAGTGCATGCATGTTTTCGTTAGCAAAACCAACTGACTGATCCGAAGAGGCAAGCGCAACCTTAGCATTCCATTCCTTTTACGAGGTGACCGAACCATCAGACGCAACGACGCAGCTTCGAAGGCCGTTTGCATACATGGCCGCAATTGCAACCTAGTCCTCCGGGCTAAGTTCACGACTTTTCGCCACTGTTGATCACAGGTCAGAAGTTTGAGCAGAAACTGAGTGGTTAGCATTGGGATTGTTATAGGGTTAGGGTTGACCAACACCGCAATAATCGAGCGCACCACCTCTGACGATAACAAGCGTTTTATCCACCCGGTGTTTACTACTTTAGTACCGGCGGGTTTACTGTACCTGTCTATATCCATGAGTTTAACGAGGAACCTCCGGTATATATTGTGATATGAAGAACCTTGCCCAGGCTTGCTGATGTCGGCTTCGGGTATGAGACACCCCGCCACAAATCCGGTTTGGGAAGTCGCAAGGCGACACACAGATTCGTCTCGGGCAGGTACCTAGCTCACGAGTACCCTTTCCTCTTCCAAGACAAACAACTTTCAGGTCATCAGCCTTCTCAATCATGCCCCCATGATGATCGATCGTATCTGCGACGCCGTCCGCCTTCAAACACGACGCGACGGATGAGGTGAGACAGCAGTTCTTCCTCTGTTCTGGTAACTCGCCGATTACGTCACTGCCATCCGGGCCACTCAGCATCATCCATCGCTTCAATCCGCTCAAACAGCGTGACAACACATGGGATTGAAGAAGGAGCTATATTTCGCTTTTTTAACTTGCTATGGTCTCCGCCAGGCCGGAGGCTGGCAGCCCGGCCGTTAGCACGTCCGCATCCTCAGCTCCGGACTCTCCCGGAGTCCTCCGTAGCCGTAAGTTCGGCGACCGTGCTAACCCCGCGGCCATGCGCCGGTCCTCTACAAACGGACCACCCGGGCCACCCGGACCAAGAATACCACCGCCTGAGAATTATGTCCACCGCCGCAGCTCCACTTTCTCGCAATATAGCATCAATGAAGCAGTCCAAGATTTCCATGAAGAGATTGCTGATCCCGGGCCGGAGGTCAACCGCGAGCCGACAACATGGAAGTCGTTGTTACCTATCATGTTTGCTTCGGTTCCTCCCATCGCAGGACTGTTCTTTGAGAACGGAACAGCCTTCTTC
Organism: Chaetomium tenue; assembly: GCF_020726465.1. Classification (NCBI taxonomy): domain Eukaryota; kingdom Fungi; phylum Ascomycota; class Sordariomycetes; order Sordariales; family Chaetomiaceae; genus Chaetomium; species Chaetomium tenue. The sequence goes on along the minus strand of NW_027117333.1, from coordinate 1,119,687 downwards.
AGCGACCTCATCCTGCTATTTCTTGCTACCGTCTTCCTCCACTGGTCTGTAACGGCGCCATGGTAAGTAATCCTTAGCCCTCACATGCATGTGGTGGAATATTCAAGCGCACGCATTCATTGTCCGTAGGAAATGGTACAGCTTGGCCCAGCAGGTCCGGGAGGACAGTGAGCCGGCCTTTGAGGAATCACTGAAAGCCCAAGACGACGAATCGCCGATCAAATCCGGCAGCGACTCCGAGTCAGTAAATGGCAAATATCAGTCAAAGGTGGACAAGTATGACCGAACACGCCAGGCGGACGCAGCTCTGGATCGGCTACAGAGTCTCGAAATAATGGCACTGGCCACATGTTTCTTGGCTCCCGCCATTGCCACATACCTCCTCTACTCGGTCCGGTACCTCCTTAGCCCTCCCTCTGAGAACTTGGTCTCGAGCTTCAACCTCGCCATCTTCCTGATGGCCGCCGAGATGCCACCGGTCTCGCATTTGATCAAAATGATCCTGGCGAGGACGCTACATCTTCAGCGGATCGTCAACACGAACCCATACCGGGTAGTGTCGGTCACCGCCTCCAACTACCGCGGCCTCCTGGCGCGGGTCGAGGACCTCGAGGCGCGGGCGCTCGAGCAGTCGGAGAGGCCCCGGTGCGAAGGATGCGACTGCATCGACGGCCAGAAGCAGCAGCAGACGGCCAAGCGGCTGCGTGAGGACGTGACCCGGGACGTGCGTGCTGCCGTCGGCCCGGAGATCGACGGCGTCGTCCGTGCCGTGAGGCGCTACGAGAGAAAAACCAGCACCCTCACCAGCGACACCGATCACCGGCTGGCGGACCTGCGTCAACGCCTCGACGATGTTATCGCGCTGTCGGCTGTCGCCGCTAGGAACAATACTGGTGGTGTGTGGGGGCTCCTGGAGACGATGGCCAGCGGCATTTGGATGGTACTTTCGGTCCCCGTGGCGGCGGCGTTGTCTTTAGTTTCGCTGCTTCTGTCCCCTATTTCCAAGCCGCTGAGCTGGATTGCCCACCAGGGGCGGCAGTCGAGGACTGAGGCCGCGGAGCGGAATCATGAACGAGGGAGGAAAGTAGTTACGAATGGGCAACCGCAGGAGAATGGTCCAGCACGGGCGCGGTCCGTCAAGCAGGGGCGGGCTGTCCAGACATTCCCGGCTGTGTTTCCACCGAGGCCGAATAGGTTCAAGTCGGGGTGAGGCAGGCGAGCTGGTTGTTGCGTGTATTATTTTTTCGATGTGTGACGATATGAGACAGCGGGGATCGCGGCGAAGCGTGGGGTCATTTGAATGGTGTTTCTTGAGCTTTTTGGTGGAATATCATGGCTTTTTCAGCTGGGTCCTTTACATATCGGTGTGGCAATCTTGACGGCTTTCAGGTGCCGATCCCGGTTGCATCAACTACGTGCTCGACCGCCGCTGACGGGAGCATTAACTTCGGGTTTACATGGTAGTCCGAGTAATCGGCATTGAGGACACTGGTCGAAAGGTGGATGCTGGCGGGTATGTGTTGTTCTCTTCCGAGGATGGACACGATGATCTACAGTGGGTAGTTCTGAGATGGTGTAGACTTCTTTTGTTGTTTCGTCTGCCTGTTTTAACTGACTAACCGGCTGAGTTACTGATTGACAATGTAATTAACTGACTTACTGCCTGACTAACAAGTAACTGACCGGCTAACTACAAGTAACTGACTTACTCGCTAATTTACCAACTTACTGGTTGACTTTCTGACTGACTGACTAGCTTTATTGACTGACCTACTGGACGACTAACTTACTAACTGACTTACCGACTGCTGAAGACGCCGCAGGTTCGGAAGATCATGTGAGACAAGGTGTCTCGCCTCGTCTCGGCAAGTACAAATGATCTCCAGCACGGTGTGGTATGGAATCGACGTGGGGTAGTCATGGATTTGCGGCTTTAATTGTGTGACGGAGACCGTTGGCATAACGACCCATCTGGATATGTGGCGGTGAACACTTTACAAGCAGATCATGGTGTTACGGGGCGCTGGGGTGTTGGAATCGGCGAGACAACGGTTGGGTTTGGGTGAATGTGTGGTTGTTTTACACCTAGGATGACACGGAATGTGTTGTTGTTTTTCGTCCTTCTCTTTCTTCTGGCGGGTCTGTACGGGACGGCACGGAGATTCAGCCCGGAACCGGAGGAAACGGGGTAGCTTTTCAGGTCAGGGCTTCAACATGGGACTGGCCTCGCTTTCGTTAAAGCATCCCGAGGAAAGCAAAATCAGTGTTGTTGTTGGCAAAGATCCTCAGTCACTCCCCGGCCCGGCTATGTGGTGAATTCGGGAATGAGACGGTATCATGGTCAAGGTCATGTCAAGCACCCATGTGTGTTAGGCGTGGTGGTGTCCCAATACTAGAACAAACTAGGACATAAAAGACATAAGGGCAGTTCAATTTTGAGAATGTGCCAGTGTCCCAATCTCCCAATTTCTGGAGTTGATGTACTTGCCTGAAGGGTTGGGTAAGTGTTCGTCCGGATCGGGAAAGCGCATCGAAAAGATGTCGAAGTGGGGCTGGTGGGTGTGGGGCTGGAGCTCAAGCTTGAACAGTGGAAGTCGTTTGTCCCTTCCTGGTAAGTTATTCGGCCAATGCTACCTAATGTGCTTTCGTTTGAAAATTTTCCAGCTTTTCTTCTCACTTTGCTTCTTCTCCAACGCCCCAGGGCTCTTCTCCCACCAGGCCACGAAAACTCCAATGGCGGTGGCGTTAAGTTGTGCCCATGTGCGTGAAGATCGACAGATTAACCTATCCCGTTACATCCCGTGGCTTGGCGATGCGGGCGAGGTTCAGGTACCCGCGTGGAAGTCAACTTGGTCGACTCCGGGACTCTGAGTTTCAATCTCTTCTCAATTACCTACATACCTTCCGAGGCCGACTGGCTTGTCAACAGTCAACAGAGGAATGTCCTGGAAGAGATTATACCAATCTCCAATCTCCAACAAAGGAAAATGTGATAATTGGGATGTCAGACCGCTTGCCCAACTGACCCTGCCGTTCACCAACTAGCGGTCGAACGACGCTAGCCCAGCACTCCTCAGCCCGCCACGGTTGGTCACATCCTGCCTCCGGAATCCTTCCTTTCGGCCCGGGTTAGTTCTGTCTCAGTCGGAGAATTACGGCTTCGGCCGCAAACCACAGGCCCGTGCTTGGTTGGGCCTTTCCTCAATGCTCTGCAACCCGACAGATAACAGGAGTGGGGATGCTCTGGGAATGAAACCGAGGAGTAAAAGAGGATTGTCGGGTACAGGCTATCTTCAGGACACTGAAATCCAACCAACTTGACCGATGAAGTCGACATGTTCCCGTGTAACAACAAGGAAAAGCATATTTACCCCTGTCACGGCCCCGGATTCGACGCTGTCAGGCCCCGGACCCTGTCCCCTGTGCCGTCCCGTTTTTAGCCCTGGCGCCTGCAATGCAACTCAAAACCCGACCTCGAGTCATCGACATTGTCGTCCTTGCTCATCTCGTCCGCGATGCTGCCATCCAGTCGAACAGATTGTGGGTTGGCCGACACGTTGGCCTCCCATAGCGTGGGTGGGCGCACGTCGACACGACTGGATAGATTCAGCAACCGCATCCATGAACTAACACTCGGACTTCTGCGGCCAAGTTGCGGTTTTGTTTTGGGCATCCAAAGGTTTGCCAACCCGGCGGCCTGGACAGGAGTCCGCTAAGCTAGGAGCCTAGTTATCCGTTCCTTCACCTCACACGCACCGGCACGCACGCTACCAGTCCCATTGGACGATGCTGGCGCCGCTTTGTTTAATGGTATGTGTGTCTTGGCCAAGATCTCATGAATGATGGTTGAAAATGCGAAGCTACAGCCTCCGAAGACAAGCTTCCACTTAAGCCGCAAATCACACCCGGCTGGGCCGTCGCTGTCACCATCCTTTTTGGTACTGGCGTTGCCCACGCACTGGTGGGCATCAGGACGAACCGGGTACACACCTTCTTCAGCTCTGTCTTTCTTGTGGCTTTGGGGACGACCGTTTTGATATTGTACCTCACGACTCCTCCGGTTAGCCTTGTCGAAGGCGCCTTTGTAGTCGCTGCCGTCTGCATCGGTGCGGTACTCGGTGGGCTTGCCATTTCTTTTAGGGACCTCACCGAGTGTCTAGGATGTGTACTCGGCGGGTTCAGCTTCAGCATGTGGTTGCTGACCCTCCACCCCGGCGGGCTCGTCTGTCACAGCCCAGGCAAAACTTGTTTATTGCTGTCTTCAGTTTAATGGGTTTTTGCTTGTATTTTAGCCGCTGGACAAGGGCGTATGGCCTCGTGGTTTGCATACCCCTTTCTGGCGCAACAGCGGCCGTCCTCGGTATCGACTGCTTCAGCCCTGCGGGTCTCAGGGAATTTTGAGCCTACATCTGGGAGCGGAACGACAACCTGTTCCCCAAAGGCACTGTCACCTACCCACTGACCCGCGGCATCCGCGTGGAACTCGCCATCACCATCCTACTGTTCGTTGTCGGAATCATCTCGCAAATCAAGCTATGGCGGCTCATCCAAACCCGCCGTAATAAGAGCAAGGATGAGACGAGCGACGAGGAGCCGGGCGTGACGGATGAGGAAGAAAACGTAGGAAGGCAAGTGGAGGAGGTGGCCAACCGTGAGCGCCGCGAGTGGGAACGCGTGTATGAAGAAGGCGGGAGTGCTCGCCAAGTGTCGGTGGGCAGCGCTGTGGGGGACGAGAAACCCGAGGGCTACAACTATCTGGCTTCAGACCTCCACGTCTACGATTGGTGTCAAAGCTCCACCGGGCGCATCCTATCATAGAACAAGGTATAGACGGCGGGGTGACTGTCAGGGTTGTTGGGGACGATGGAGCGGCGGGAGATGCGATTGCCGTCGCTGCTCCAGCGTATGGCGATATCAGCTCAAGTGAGACCTCTATGGCTCCAGAAATGAGTCCCCGTTTGCAATTTGTCCCTGAACCACCAATCATCCCTCTCCCAATCAGAATCCCTACCGCCTGGGACGGGAAAGACACCAATTCCAAGGTGATTGAGGGGAAGGATACGTCTTCTATAGTGGCTGTCGCTGGCGAGGAAGAACAGCGGGGTGCCTTGATTCCCAATGTTGGAGATTCACTGCTTCCGGAGCATCCCGCAGGCGGCCGAAGGAGTTTATCTCAGCGCTCGACGGTAAGTAACTTAGAGAAGTACGTAGCTGTGGGACGGTGCGGGGTGTTGGCTTTTCCAACCAAAGCGGTCAGAGACGACAGAGACTCCGTCATCGCGAGTATGGATGACGAGAGCACGAGCGGTGAAGCAGGGGCTGTTGTTGTCGGCTGGGCGCGGCGAGGGTTTGAAGGATGTTCACCCTCAGGTTCCAATGATGAGAAGCAAGAGGTTCCAGCGTCGTGGCAGCGAACGACAACACCACACTCGACCAACTATACCGAAGAGAGTGAAGCGGATTTTCCATCACTGGATCACCCCCATTTGCGAGACAGGGCCAAGAGCTCATCATCGAGCACCGGAAGATCCCCGGACGATGTTTTGAATACGGTGAGACAGAAGCAAGCGGTGAGCAAGGTGGCGCCCCATAGTCTGGGAGACAGCGGGTTGGGATCGACCGCATCATTTCGGGCCTTCATTGAGGGTTTGACGAGACTTAACCTCCCAACAGCCCTTCCAGATCTTGCCTTGAGATCGCACAAACGAGTGGGCAAAGCACCTCAGCATCGCAGAGACTCCCGACCCAGAAGTGCTTCAACTTGCTGAGCCTGTCCCAGACACTCCAGACGAACAGCCCGCACATCTAGTTATTGTTAAGCTGCAGCAACTGAAACTGGTGCCCCTCCCCCAGCTACAGCTGTATAAAACTACCCGCAGCGCGCCGCCTTCGAGAGATCTCACTCCCCGACTCAGAGATGGCCATGTCCAACCCGGCTCCGGGCTCGCAACCTGAGCCCAGGCCTCATCGTTACTCCGTCGTCCCTGCACCGTTGAAACGCCATAGCACAAGGTTCCCAATCGAGCCCGCCGCTGAGAAGCACGGTGACTCACGGCGTAACTCGGCGTTGCCACAGGGGACGGCACAGACACAATCAGCGGGCACTTCTGGCCATCGCCGCTCAACATCGAGCACATCGATGCCAACCCACGACCTTCCGCACAAGGTGTACCCCCAGACCAAGCACCCCAACATGATGATCGGTATGCGCGAGAAGCTCCTCCGCTCCCGCGCCTCGGGCATCCTCACCCCCACCAGCGGCAACGCCTTCCACTCCCCTCCCGACCCCTCCACCACCCACTGCAAGCCCACCAACACAAACGGCACCCACAACTACCCCGTGCGCTCGCCCACCCCAAGCAGCCAACACCGCTCCTCCCCCAACCTCCGCTCCGCCGCCCACGCCGACCTAGACGACCTCCCGCTCTCCCAACGCCGCTCCATCATCCGCCACCGCCAAAGCAAAGCCCCCACCAACCTCCGCCCAACCGCCCACTCCACCGCCTTCGACTCGCACCAACCCCGCCGCGGCACCAGCGCCATGCCCACCGCCATCCGCCACGCGCAGCTCGCCAGCTTCCGCAACAGCATCGCCGTCGATCTCCGCCCCAGCTCCCCGCCCAGCGCCTCGGACCTCCGCCGCATGTCCTCCTCCGCCACCCTCCACGGCGGCGGCGGCGGCATCAACAACGCCTCCGTGACCAGCCTGCACAGCGCGGCGGCGCTGGGCGTCGCGGGGGTGACGACACCCACGCCGACCGCGGACAAGAGCAAGACCGAGGCCATGCGCAGCATCGAGCTGCAGCGGGGGTATCTGCTGGTGGAGAAGGCGGCGCAGGCGCAGCGGCGGGAGGCGGAGGCCATGGGTAAAATTCAGTATCAGCGGGATTTTGAGGAGCTGATGAGGAGTGGGGTGTTGATGGATGCGCATCGCGATGCGATGAGGAGGTTGCAGGGGGGTGTGAAGGGGTGATGGGGAGGGTGAGGGGTGGTAGCTTGAAGGGGGTGGGGAGGGGGTAATTGTAATGTCTTAGTGGTAATTTGGTTGGGTGGAGGTGGACAAGGAGCGAGGAGTAGGGTGCGAGTTGGAATAAGCTGCATTAGTTAATATGGTGCGAGTAGTAGTGGATGATAATGAGGCGAGGGGAGTGGTGTCGTGGACCAGTTAGTTGTGGTTGTTGTTGGTCGAATATATATACCCGTATTCTTGTTCTCAACAGCAGTTCAACATTAACCTCCGGTGGTTTCATGGGTGAAGTGACACGGCTTCATGCCCGTTGCACAAGCAATTGTAATTAGTGATGTCCGATTTATACGAGTCTAATTAACGGGTGCTGTCCATCGCCCGTTTTGACCATGGTCCCACCTACACCTTAGATGTCAGCGACTCATCCAGATGTCAACAGCCCATCCCAATGCTAACAACTCATCCTAATGCTAATACACAGGGACAAACAACGGAAAGAGCCGCAGCAATTATTATATGGCCTCGATCTATGTAAAAAACGGAGGAGCGTATAACACAGCAGGTGTCCTAGGCCCCTCGGACACAACTCCCGGTTTCCACCAGCAGCAACCGCCAACACAATACATGCTAGTAGTAGGAGACCCAAAACGCCATCACATGCTTTATGACAATAACAGGTATCGAAAGAAAAACGGAAAAGAAACAGCAAAAGACGCTATGCCATGAGAGACCAAAGAAACAAAACGAGGTATCCATCCATCCGTCCGCCCGCAAAAAAAGAACATGCCGCCATCTATCTCCAAGAGTAAAGCAGGCAGGTAAGCGAGGTGAGTAGGCAGGCAGGTCTACCAAACCCGCGGCAGGCCAGCCAGCCCGCCCCTTTTCACCACACATCACGCCACATCACAACAACTAGCTCACAACCTCCCCCCACCCGCCGCACCATCCCCCGTCGTCCTCGCCCTCTCCAACGGCCCGCCAAACACATTCCCCTCCAACCCATCCGTAGTTTCTCTCCTCGTAACCGTCGCCCGTCTGACAGTCGCAGTCCCACCACCACTCCCACTACCATTACCACCACTACTCCCACCGCCAAACAGCCCCGCCAGCCCCAACGTCTGGCTCAAACTCCTTGCCCGCCCCCTCAACCCGCTCTCCACACTCCCACCCTCCCCATCCAAACCACCACTAGCCTCCGCCGCACTGCCACCCCCATTCCCATTCCAACCCCCATCCCCATCCCCCCCATCATACCCATACCCATGCCCATGCCCATGCCCATGACTATTGCTATGACCATGCCCAAAATGCCCGCGCATCACCGCGCGCAATTTATCGCCCACCACCACGCTCACTGTACTAGAGAAAGGCGAGGGCGAGTACATATGGGAAGGCGGCAGGCGGGAGGTGCTCGCGGGGGCGCGCGGGGTCATGGGGCGTTGGTCCCTGTCGCGGTCTCTTTCTCTTTCTCGGTCTGGGTATTGGGATGGGGTGGTGCCCGCGCTGCCGGTGCCGAGTGGGGTGGGAGGGAGGGGTTTTGTTGAGGTTGTTGGGAGTGGTGTTGTTGATGAGGATAGGGTTGCTGTTGTTGTTATTTGGGCGGGTTCGGCGAGGAGTTGGGGCTCGGAGTAGGTGAGTCCGGGTAAGGGGGTGAAATAGTCTGCGGTGGTGAGGGTGGTGGTGGCGTCTTGCCAGGGGTTGGAGAGGAGGGGGGCGTCGGGGAGGCCGTCGTCTTCGTTGTCGAGGGGATGGGTCTGGCGAGGGTGGCTCGGGAAGGAGCGCGGCGTGGGGAGGCCGATGTCGTGGAGGTCGGAAAAGCTGACGCGGGAGGTTCGGGAGGAACCGCCAGATCGAGAAGGGGGGTCGCGACGGCGGGGCTGGGGTGGTGTTGGCGGCGGCACGCGGTCCTGCTCTGCGAGGCCGATAGTCTCTTCGATGCCCTCGGCATCAGAGAGCGTGGGTTCGTCGTCGTCTTCCCGCCGCGACCGGCCGCTGGTGATCAGGAAAACGCCGAAGAAGGTGAAGAGGCAGCCGCCGATGAACTTGAGGGCCTGCTCGCTGGTGGTGCGCTCAAAGTCCCGGTAGAGGACGGCGCTGCCGATGATTACAGATAGCGTAAAGAGCACAAACTGGATCGGGATAACCTGGGTTGAGTCGAATCGCTGGAGCGACTTGTTTACATAGCGGACCTGCATGATGGCGGTGGATAGCAAAATGAAGATCAGGACGTAGGTAACAGGGGTGGTGAAGGCGCCAAATAGGGTCGAAGACAGCATCGAGGACACGCCCTTGGTCGCAAGCACCGTGTAACCCCCGAATAGCCCCACGAGCCCGAGGTCTATCAGGATCGTCTTGTGCCCATACTTCGGGCTCAGCCACATGAGCAGCACAATCAGCGCACAGCTGACGCCGAGGTAAATCTCGAACTCCATGGTCGTGATGGCATCCCACACCTCGTGCGGGCCCAGCTTGGTCTCCTCAGTCTCGGCACTCAGCACCACCGTCACAGCGCCCGTGATGGCAATGATAACCCCCCAGAAGTCCCGCTGGCGGAACACCTCCTTGAAGAAGATGGGGGCGATCACGCAGTTAGACACCAGGGCCACCACGCCGAGGGGGCTGACGATGGAGGCCGGCGCAAAACCGTAAGCCAGGAAGTTGCCCATCTCGCCGATGGTGATCAGGACCTGTCCCATCCACCAGTAGGGGTCCTTCAGGTACGTCGAGGCAACCTTGGGCTTGCCGTCATGGTTGTCGTCGTCGTCGCCGTCGGCCGAGTCATCCGACCGGAAGGAGTGGGCAAGGGGTTCCGTCTCGGACGACCCGCGGATGTCCTCATCACTATACCGACCGCTCCCGTACCCGTTCGAGCCGCCGTGAGAGTCGCCGTTGGGCGACACGGCAGCGCCGTACCGCCCCGCCCCCTGGCCCTGTGTCCCGCCCTCTGCGTTGCGCATGGCCTGCCTCGCGCGCTGCCGTATTTGCGCTTTCTTGCGGTGCAGCCTGGTGTGTGCATAGCGCTGGACGTTGAGGGCCAGGGCGATAAGCACGTTGCCGCAGATGGCTGTGATGATGCCGATCAAGCTGGACCAGTTCTGGAGTTCGCTGCCGGGGCCGCCGGGGCCGCCGTCACCATCGCCGTCACCGTCGCCATCGGGAAGCCATGCGGGCCATGCAAGCAGTTCGCGGCTCCCCAGGCTGGTCGGTGGTTGTGGGGGCAAGAGACGCATGTTCCTCTCGCTGCGGGCTGTTGCTGTTGCCTACCGATGCTGGGTTTACCGCACGGTCGTTGCCGCCCTGGAAAAAGAAGAGGCGCACCGGAGTCGCAATTTAAGTTGGCAGACCATCGGCGCCAGTCGAGGAAACCGTGGTACTAGGGTTGCTTCGATATCGGCATGCGATGGGATGGGGTTGATCTCTTTGAGTTGGCACGGTGCCAAGTTGGAGGTTGGGTACTCTTTCGAGGTCGAATCGCGATTTCTGTCAGGTGGGCACTTTTAGCACAGTGCAGCGACGAGTAGACAGCGGAAATATCATCGAAAATATGACACAGAATAGCAAAGCGACGGCGGTTTCAAAGCGATCAATCTCTAAAAATCAATGGTGATACCTAGTGCAGGAGTCGCGCCCTGTTGGTTTGTGCCGCTCGCAACGCGGAGTTTCTTGATTACGAAGAGTACGAAGGTACGTACACCTCCCGAGTGACCGAGACCCTAACCGTTGTGGGCTTGGGCAGCTCGAACAATTCAGGCCTTGGCATTTTGCAGACAACATAACTCAGGTACAGTGTAGCTGTGTAGGTACCTGCCACATCCAAGTCACTTGCCAGTTATGCGCGATAGCAACAGAGGGAAGAAAAAGAAAGGAAGATGGGGAGCTCCTCTGTTGGTGTTCTATCCCATTCCATTAGAAATTTTACCTTTGTCCCTCTTTCGATGAACTTCATGACATTTCTTTGCCGTCCTGCAAGCATGTAGTTGTCGTTAGGTAATTTTGAAGTACCAAGTCCGCAGCTTGCCGGGCATCCGAGTGGAGATTTTTCCATCCCAATCCAATCAGACCCCTGACCCCAGGGACGTGCTGCCAAGTCTGGGCTCTGCAGGCCAGACCTCGATGATCTTGTGACGCAAAGAGCTTCCCAAATTCTCAATCCAGGGGCAAGAAGGGACTGAGACGCGCGAGAGTGTGATTCACAGGATTTGCAAAACATGCAATTGCGCGATGCCAATCATGTTAAATTGTGGCTGCTAAGAAATTAAAAGGTACTAGAGAGATTAAACAGCTGGCAGCTGAGTGTGAGAATTTTTTTGCCGAACCCAGTTCGAGAAAGCAGTGTTTCAACGCCGCCAGAGCCAGAAACCTTCGGTCATTTTTCCAAGACCGCTTGCCCAGATCCGTCGTAACCCCTTGTCCCAAAAAATCGGAAAGAAAAAAAAAATAAACTTTTTGATGTCCGTTCCCCTGTGCCCTTTTTTTTGTCCCGTATTCCCAAGATTAGTCATTTGCCTGTTGTTTTGTTTTGTTTGCCCCTTGGCCGCCTTCTTTTCTCGTAGATCAATTTATGATCGCTATGAGCGTCCAGAAGAACGCCGTTGCCCAACTGGCGACGTAAACGTCCTGCCCAGCCCCGTCCACACGGGCTCTTGTACGGGAGCCGTACCCTCTTGGCTCGAGCCCCACAGCTTCTGAGCCGGCGCGCACTCCTCAAAGTGATCCATGAACCCCTGCCTTGAGTAAAACCTGTCCCGTAGTTCCAGGTGGTCATCCAAGAAGTCGCCCTCAAAGGCGAGCTGGCACCCCTTGCACGAGATGCCGGACTGCACCTCGCCCGTCATGCGGTCCAGGTAGGGCAGGCTGGTTGCCGCTTGGAACCTGAGAGTCAACGAGTCGGGCCACCGGCGGGTGGTGGCCTCGGCCTCGGCCTCGCCCGCCCCGCTGTCCCGCAGCGATCCGAGGGCGTGCTGCACGGCGACGATGCACCGGCGGCTGTCCGGGAGGGTGTGCAGCACAGGGAGCCGCTTCTGCAGCGCGCCCGCCTCCACGCCCGTCGCGTCGGCCACGCGGCTCAGGTAGCTAACCTGCATGGCCGGGGCCGACGCGATGCAGGTGAGGCAGCAGCGCGCGGCAGTGGGCAGGAACATGAAGCCACCAAAAGAACCGCATAACGAGCAATGCTGGGTTGTGAGAGTCGAGTACACGTCGAGGACATTCACGTGGGAGGCCATGCCCGTTCGCAGGAGCACACAGAGCCCTTCCAAGGCATAGGCGCCGAGGTGGCGGAATTCTCGGATCGAGGTGAGCACCTCGCGGGCTGTGCGGTTGACATGGCTGAAGCGAAGGGCCGAGGTGACGTCAAGTTCGAGGCAAATCAGCGATACGATTTCGAAGGGGAGGCGTCCGAGGCGTCCTAGGTCAAAATCGAAGTCGGAATGGCGGGACTTGTCGCCCAGGGGCTGGAATACGGTCGATCGAACGGCATCGTGCTGGCTCGGGTGCACAGTGACGACGGGTAGCTCAAAGTCTGCCCGGTTGTAAGATGTGACGCCGAGGATAGCGTCGGCGTCTGGTCTTGGCGCCGGACCCGCCGCGGTAGTCTGCTCGGTGTGGGAGGTGTGTGATGTCGACATATTGATCAATTTGTCCAATTGTGAACGTAAAAAAACTGTTGAAAAACAGAGACGAAGAGGAGCCCATCTCGAGACGAATCCCCATGGATTATATACAAAGAAACCGCCTTCAGAAACCTGGAATGCGGGGGATCAAGGGCATGCTGTCCTCGTGACACTTCATTACGAAATGACTTGCAAGTAGATGGCAATACCAAGGCCCCGGTTGCTGAATACCGCTCCTTACCGTGCTTCCAGAACGGGCTTTGCTCAGGGAGCAGGATCTCGTGGCCAAAGCGAGATCCACAGCGGGGCCCGCCCAGGGGTTCGTAACGCGCCAAGTCTTGCGCTGAAGGTGTCACGATCTCGCCATCCGCTTCGTCATCGCCAATCGCGGGCTAACCGCCTGCCCCGTGTGTTGCAGGCCCTGAAAGGCCCTGGGGCTGCTGGGCTTTATTCCAAACTCTGCAGGCTTACCACTCCACAATTTGCTCCAACGAGCCACAACACCAGAACGCGGCACGGCACAGCAACATTTTCATTACACAATCGCAAGAAAATGACAAACGCCGATTCTAATAATAACCACAGCCACAGCAGCCAGAATTGTGACAACAGCCGCAATAGCCACAGCAACCACACCAGTGACAAGCACACCAGCAGCAACCACGACCACGACCACGACAACCCCTTTATCCGTTTCCGCCACCACGTAGACGCGAACCTGCACGCGGGGCTGAGCACCCTGATGGCAGCCAGCCAACGGCGGGGAGACAGCAGCACCAGCACCACCAACGACCCCTCCCCCTCTTCTCTCCCAACACAACCAACACCAACACCAATATCACCATCGGCATCAACCCCAACCCTAACATCAACATCAACCCCAACAACACCCAACCCAAACCCAAACCCCAATCCATCATCCTTACTCATGACTCCCACCCCAGACCACCACCTCCCCACAGCCGGCGGCGGCGCCAGCAACACCCCCGCCCAAGCCGCCCTCGCCTGGCGCCTGTTCCTCACCCGCTCGCCCTACTCGCCGCTGCGTCTAGAGCAGGAGTGGTATGACGGGAACGGTGGGCTAGGTGGCTGGCGGCCTGTGCCCAAGGGTGTGTCGCGGGAGGTGGCGGCGCAGGTTGGCTGGCTGGAGGCGTTTGAAGATTTGATGAGGGTGAGTTCGGGGTTGGGGGTGGTGGATTTTGAGGGGGAGAGGTCTGTGCAAAGGTGGGGTGGTGGGTTGGGGTTGTTTGGTGGGTTTGGTGGTGGGTTTGGTCCGTTCCATGACCGTGGTGTGGTCGCCTCCTCCCGCGGCTGGGACTCGGGTTGGGGATGGGGCTGGGGGATGCGCGAGGTGGCGTGGCTGGAGCGGATGCACGCCCGCGGGCTGACGGAGGTCATGTTCCCCGTGTATGACCCCGGGATGGGGTACCAGTCCCCGCGCACGCTGGCCGAGTGGACGGAGCGGCGGCGCGTGGAGGAGAGCAGGGAGCGGGAGGCCGGGCGGGTGTGGGAGGAGTTGATGGGCGAGGGGCGGCGCGCGGTTGAGAGGGAGGCGGATGCGTGGGTGGATGAGGCGAGGAGGGAGATGAAGAAGGAGGTGGATGCGTGGCGCGATGCAGCGCAGGAGACGGGGTCGTCGTTTTTTGATGGGATTGGGGGTGCTGTGAAGACGCTGGGGAAGGTGTTGGAGGACGAGGTCAAGTCGTTGCGGCGGTCTGCAGGGGAGGAAGATAGGAAGAGTCAAGATAGGGGCGCGGTTCAGAAGGACGATGCACCACAGACAGAAAGTGACCTCTACTCGGTCATCCAGTCCGCCTTCCACGAGTCGGAACGGTCACTCTCCAACTTCTTCAAGCTCATCTCCGAGGGCGGGCGTGATCACAGCCTCCCAGAACCCAAGCCGGTCTCACCACCGAAGGTGAAAACTACCGAGGCCGTAGAAGACGGCATCACAAAAAAGACCACTACAGAGGAGTTTGTTGACCAGCACGGCAACACACACTCCAAGACCGAGACTACCTGGACTGACGAGAATGGCCACGTTATCATGAAACAGGTGCACAGCTCCATGGGCCGCTCTGAGCACTGGGAAAAGACAACTCAGGGGGCTCCTACAGAGCCGGACAAGGCGGCTGCCGAGCGGCCGAAGGAGCAGCAGCATCCGAAGGAGAGCGGATGGTTCTGGAAGTGAATACCACGAATCACAGTCCAGAATAGGAAGGCTGACGGATCAGGAATCTGGGAATACCCCACTCAGTTGCCATCTTCCCCATCATCTCCGCTCAATTGCAGCTCAATTCCGCAAGATTGACTCATTATGGGCTTTTTTTCTATTTTGTTTTGTTTGTTTCTTGTAACCGAACAAGCATCCTTGGAAAATATGTATGTATCAGATGCTCAGCATGACCCAACAAACCTGCTCTGCTTATTCCACTCGTTCTAGCCCGGCTCCGTGGAAGTGAATGAGTCGATTTTAGTGAGCATAAAGTGTCAGTGACGTGTATGTGGGTCGGATGGCAACGGCGCCACAGGAAGATGCATGTCGCATTCGGACTTCGCTGTTCTTCTTTCGGCCTTTGGACGATCTACACGTTGATCGTCAGGGAGCGAAGCTTGGTCAACGGCACGTGAGCGGGTTAGTTCAGCACTTGGGACCTAGGTCCCGCGGATCAACCAAATATACAGATTTCAACAACGCTACACGCTACAAGGTACTTCGCGCATGTGTACTCCTTCCTATCCGCGCGAGACAGGGCCGAGCCCCCTATTACTTTACTTGCCGCTCCGCATCGTCGCCTTCTTCTTCCGCATCATCCGCTTCCGTACAATGATCTTTGTCCTCATGGCGAGCTTCTCATCCGCCTTCGTCTTGCCCTCCTTGGTAGGTGGTACCTCGGTCTTTGCGGCCGCTCCCTTATTCCCGCCCTTGTCAAACTTCCCGTCCCTCCCAAACAGCTTGCCTTCCCGGCCGGGTTTTCCGTCCCTGCTGAACTTCCCATCCTTCCCGTCCCGCCCCTTATTCCACGGCTTCCCCTTTCCCCAATCACCACGCCTCTCCCTCCCACCACTACCGGCACCACCACCGGCATTCGCGCCAGCAGGCCTCTCCTCCCTCGGCAGTCTGCTCTTCTCCTCCTGCTGCCGCCTCCTCTGTACGACGTTCGCATTCTCAATAGCGAACTCCACAATCAGCCGCTGCGTCTTGCCGGCCTCGTTCTTCATAGCATGTCCGTTCAGGTAGCGCAGACCCATGAGGGCCCAGCGATGGGACGAGTACTCGATGAAACCGTAGCCCCTGGACTTGCCGCCGCCCGTCTTCTCGTCGATCTTGGAGCCCTGCGTGGTCTCAAACACGATCTTGGCCTGCCGCACCACGCCCTTGCCCTTCTCCTTGCGGCGGCGCTCCGCCTCGCGGTCCTCGTCGCCGCCGCGCGAGTTCTCCTCCTTGGAGATGGGCAGCCGGCGGCCCTCCTTGACGTCCTTGGCAAACCCGACGACGGCCTCGCGCGCGAGGGCCTTGAGGCCCTTGGAGTCGAGGTTGTGCGGTAGGTTGCGGATCGCCATACGTGTGAGGCTGAGGTGCAGGCTGGGGTTGGACTCGATCATCTTCTTGCGCTGCTTGGCGCTGGCCTCGCGCATTTTGATCTCGGCGGGCGTAAATTGGTTGAAGAGAGGTGAGCTTGCTGAGATAGAGCCCTCGGAGAGGAGGAAGAGGCGCCGCTTGTCCTTCTCCTTGCGCTTGCCTGCGCCTTCGTCGGCAAGGCGAGTCGCCTCGTCCTTGGAGACGGCATGGGCAACCTGTAGAATGCGGCCGTCGAGTGTGTACTTGCCCTCTGGGTCGGCTGTCTCGTCTTGTAGCACCGAGTGCTTGGCTAGCGTAGCGATAGGCTGGTGGCGGGGCGCACCCTTGAGGCAGGCCTTGAAATCGTCCTCGTTGAAGAAGCACACGAAACCTGTGCCGGCCGGGCGGTCCGTGGCACGGTCCATTACGACTCGGGCGTATCTCACGGGGCCAAATGTTGCGAAGTGCGCCTTGAGTGTCTCGTCGGTTGTCGAGTATGGTAGGTTGCGGATGAAGAGAGTGGTGTCGTTATTCGTCAGGGGCTTTTTGGGTTTGTCATCCTCCTCCTCGTCCTCCTCGTCGATATCTTCAAACTCGTCGTCATCCTCGCCAATCTCGTCATCGAGGTCCTCGTCCTCTTCTCCCTCGCTCCCTTCCTCCTCGTCACTCCCCTTATCTTCGTTTTCATCCTCGTCCTCCTCTTCGTCCTCTAGGTTATCGCCGTAGTTCTTGAAGAAATTCACGAGATCCCGGTCTTCCTGGGTCATATTCGGGTCATCCTCTTCCTCCTCCTCCGCCTCCTTTTTCACCTTTTTCGACTTCTTCGCCTTGGAGCTCTTGGCTTTGTCCTCGTCCTCCTGGGCATCGCCATTCTGCTGCTCCCAGGTCTGCTTGTCCACCGCCCAGTCCACTGCCAGTGTCCGTCCATCAACCTCCTTGCCATTAATAGCCTCAATTGCTTTCTCGGCGTTCTTCCGCCCCCGAAGCGTGACGAATCCGAAACCAGACAGCTTCCCCTTGTTGTTTGGAAGATCTGAGAACTTAACCTTGCCAAAGCTCTGGAACAGTTTCGCTAGCTGGTCCGACGTCTTGATACTCCAGGGCAAGTTGCGAATGATGAGCTTGGGCGCCTTCCGCGCCTCTTCCAGATCCGCCTGGCGCTTCCGCTTCACTTCAACTGCTTTGGTCAAAGCTTCGGAACCCGACTTGGTAGGATTGCGATGCCGTGACTGGGCAATGTCGAGCTTCAACCGGCGCCCGCTGAATAGCTCATTCTTGAGCTTGTCCTTTGCCTCGGCCGCATCGTCGGGATCGGCGAACGAGACGAAGCCGTAGCCTCGCGAGAATTTAGTCTTCGGGTCGACTACGACCGTGGCGTGCTTGACGGGGTAATGTTGCGAGAAGAACTCGGTCAGGGACTCGCTCGTGGCATTCGGCGGCAGCGACCGAACAAAAAGTTGCCTATTCGACTCGACCCGGGCTTTCTTGGACGGCGGATTGGGGGTCGGAGCAGCGGCTTCCTCTGCCCCAGCCGGCGCATCCTCAGCCTCGCGCTGGCGCTTTTTGTCAGTCTTGCCCATAGTTGAAGTAGGTAGTCTCGCCGTTTGCAATGTTCGACGTGATGCGCAGAATTGGCCTAAGCTCCAGCGCAATTGTAGAAAAAAAAATACAGGGGACGAGAGCGATAAGCTGTTATCGCGCAGGATGTGGGGCGGGAATTGTGCCAAAAATCGACCCCTCCTCCATCCCCCAAATCTGAAGCCACTAGCCGGATCGGGAAGCAAACCAGTAAACAAACAACACCCGAACCTCCATCCCAAACCAAGATCAAAGACGACTTCGACCTCGAACTCGACCTCGACACACCTCTCTCGACATACGCAGATACGGCCCGCCGCGCGAACCCACTAACTCAAGGCAAACCAACATACAGCCACCGCCATGCCGCGAGCGTCGACGAGGTCGACCCGGTCCTCAACAGGCGCCGCCACCAAATCTGCCGGAACACGCGCATCGACAGCATCCCGCGCCTCATCAGCCGTAAACACCGATGTCCCCGACGAGGCTCCCGACAATGCGCTGCGCGCTCAGGTCGCCAATGTATTCCGCGAGGCCCAGCGGACAACAGCCACCCACCGCAAACTCGCCGTGACGCTCCGCAAAATCCAAGAAGCATGCTGCTACGAACCAACCTCAGTCAAAAAATCCACCACCGCCGCCGCCGCCACGGCCTCCGACTTCGACGAGGACGACTTCAACACCGAGTTCGTGCGCTGCGTGCTGCGCGTGATGCCCATCAAGAAGAGCGAAGGGGTGGGCGAGAAAACGGTGCGCTTCATCGGCCTGTTCCTGCGGCACGCCATCGACAAGGACAACGAGGCCGTCGGCGGGCTCGACGAGGATGCTAGCACCATGCTCGAGACCCCCGGCACGCGCCTGACGACCCATCTTATGGAGATGGTCCTGCCGCTGCTGGCCGCCAAGGACAAGTTTGTGCGCTACCGCTCCACCCAGCTCATCTCGCATATTATCAACTCGCTGGAGGCGATCGATGATGATTTGTTTCAGAAGCTGCGCGCGGGGTTGCTGAAGAGGATTCGGGATAAGGAGGCTATGGTGCGCGTGCAGGCGGTGTTGGGGCTGGGTCAGCTGGCGGGGAATGAGGTGGAGGCGGAGCCGGATTCGGACGATAGCGACGACCACGGTGGTAGCGGGTTGTTGGAGAGGTTGTTGGAGGTGTTGCAGAATGATCCCAGTGCGGACGTGAGGAGGTCACTGTTGGTCAACCTGCCTATTTTACCTGCAACACTCCCATTCCTGCTGGAGAGGGCGAGGGACCAAGACGCGGCTACGCGCCGTTCTGTGTACTCGCGACTGCTACCAGCTTTGGGAGACTTTCGCCATCTTTCGCTTTCGATGAGAGAGAAGCTTTTGAGATGGGGCCTACGCGACAGAGACGAGAATGTGCGCAAGGCCGCCGGTCGTCTTTTCCGGGAGCGGTGGATCGAGGATTGCGCAGGTACACTGCCTCCGGCCGAAAGCGGGCAACAAGCCGAAGTCTCGCCACCTAATCTCGACGCCCTACTCGAGCTTCTGGAGCGGATCGACGTGGTTAATTCTGGCGGCGAGAACGGAGTAGGCTTGGAGGCCATGAAGGGGTTCTGGGAGGGCCGCCCCGATTATAGGGAGGCTATGGTCTTCGATGACAACTTCTTCGAGACGCTGAGCGCCGAGTCCGTATTTGTGGTCCGGACCTTCAACGACTTTTGCCGAAATGAGGGCGACGGCAGATATGAAGCGCTGATCGAAGACAAGCTGCCCGAGGTCACAAAGGTGGCCTTCTACCTGGAGCGGTACATCAAGGTATTGATTGACGCCATACAGAGGGCGGAGGAGCAGGAGGTTGAGGACGAAGACGAGGAAGAGGACACGGCGGAGCAGGAGTTCATAGTAGAACAACTGCTCTACATTGCTCTCACCCTCGACTATTCGGACGAGGTTGGTCGCCGCAAGATGTTTTCCCTTCTTCGGCAGACCCTGTCCATTCCGGAGCTGCCGGATGACGTGACAAAACTCACGGTTTCTGCGTTGCGGGATATCTGCGCTCCGGACGCAGCCGGCGAAAAGGAATTCTGCAGCATCGTTCTCGAAGCCGTCGCTGATGTCCACGATACCATCGTCGACGACGACGTGCCCGAGAACGACGACGAGAGCTTCCATTCAGCTAGGTCCGAGGTCAGCGGCGACACTACTCCCACTAAGAGCGGCAAGAGTAGGACTCCCGAGCTCTCCGAGGAAGAAGCCACCAAGAAGGCTATCAAGGAGATCATGATCAACATGAAGTGCCTGCATATTGTGCAGTGCATGCTCTCCAACGTGACCGGCGAACTGCAGCAAAACGACCATCTCGTGTCCATGCTCAACAACCTCGTCGTCCCCGCCGTCCGCAGCCACGAGGCCCCCGTCCGCGAACGCGGCTTTGTTTGTCTAGGGCTGTGCTCCCTTCTCGACCGCTCCCTCGCCGAGGAGAACCTCACCCTCTTCATCCACTTCTTCAGCAAGGGCCACACGGAGCTGCAGATCACCGCCCTGCACATCCTCACTGACATCCTTAACGTACACGGCGCCCAACTTCTGTCCTCCAACCCGACCCTGCTCAAGGTCTACATCAAGGCCCTTCGCTCAGGCGCAAAGCACCCCGAGGTCCAGGCGGCCGCGACCGTTGCCGCGTCAAAGCTGCTTCTGGGCCGCGTGGTCAACGACCACGACGTATCCGCCGAGCTGCTCAAGACTCTGGTGATCGCCTACTTCGAGCCCGCGTCCGCCGGCAACCAGAGCGTGCGCCAGGCGCTCAACTACTTCCTGCCCGTCTTCTGCTACTCTCGCGCCGAGAACCAAGACCTAATGCGTTGTGTCGCGTTGGATGCCCTGCACACGCTCTACAACGTGCGTGAGGGCTTCGACGATGACGACGCCGACATTGAGGACGAGATGGTCTCGCTGACCACCATCGGCGCGTGCCTTGTCGATTGGACTGATCCGAGGAAGTGCTTCTCCCCTGCGAGCGGCGCCGGGGGGCTGGACGAGGCGGAGAAGAAGAATGTCAATGCGGATGTGCATCTGGACTTTGCGAACGATATCATTGAGAGGCTGGGTGGCAATGTGCGGAGTAAGCACCCCTTGAACAACGGGAGTTCCTTCTTTCTTTCCGAAGTACTAACCACTCTCACCTTAAAACAGAAGAAGAAAAGAAGATCATCGCCGCCCTCCTCGGCAAACTCTACGTTTCTCCCGCGTCATCCGAGACCAAGTCCCGCGAGGTCTACGCCGTTATCTGCGATGCCGTGGACAACCAGCTGCTGTCCGACACTGCGAGCCGGAATGCTCTCTACAAAATCCACGTCAGCCTGGGCAAGATTGTCAACACCCTCGACGCTGCTGTCGAGGCGGCTGGTGCTGCGGGCGGAAGGTACCGCCGCAGCGTGAGCCGCGCTAGCTCGGTCGGGTTCGATGCTCCGGGCACTAGCACGCGGCCAACTCCCTCGGAGGAGAGGACGGTGGTGCAGCATGAGGTACAGATCAAGGAAGAGGAAGAGGACTCTGATGCCGCGACCGTGATACACAGGTCGACGGAGGATCAGAGTTTGGTTGATGAGCTTTTGTCTGAGGAAGAGGAGCTGTGATGGGTCGCTGGGCGATGATGTAGGGCTTGGGTCGGTGGGTGGATGGTTGGGTGGTCTGTTGCATTTCATTACGGAGGATATCCGGGTTTCTGTCAGGTTCCGTCTGGGTATGAGACAAGTCAATACATGAACATGATGCCACGCTCTGAATCTCTCTACGACCTGCCACTGCTCCAACACCCCCATATATTATCTACACCACACATCTGCCTGCCTCTATCACTAACCCTCTACTTCCCCTCCCTCGCCCCCAACCAATACACTACCCCACCAACCACCACATTCACCACCAAATGCTGCCCTAGACTCCAAGCCACACAATACAAATACTTGGGCGAGAACACCGTCCACACAAACAAGTGCGTCCGCAGCGCCGAGCACGCCGCCATGACTCCCGCCGTGCTCCCCGCCACAAACACCGTCAACACCGCCACATGCGCCTTCCACAACCCTTTTCCCCTCTCCCTCCCTCCCTTTTTCCCATCCCCTCTATTGCCATCACCACCATCCCTCCACGCACCCAGCATAACACACCCCGCCAACGCCCACCACACCGCCCCCGCCCAGTTCCCCACAAACGTCAACCCCGCCACCGCACCCACACTATACGTCGCCACACCATTATACGCACTGGATAAATCCACGGAGGCGACCGAGTTGGCGCCGCCCGCGGCGAAGAAGGCGGCGTGTTGAAGCAAAAGGGTGGAGGTGCTGATTTCGGTGGGGGAGAGCGGGGCGGGGCTGAAGAGGGCGGAGGGGGAGGTGGCGGAGGTGGTGGGGGAGAGGAGTTGGTGTTGGAGGTTGTAGAGGAGGTAGAGGGGGATGTTTTGCGGGCGGGATTGGGTGAGGGCGAGGAGGGTGTAGAGGGTGAGGAGGGTGGATGTGCCTGTTGGGTGGGGGTGGAGGGTTAGTTTTTGGGCCGGAAGTGGAGGGGGGGAAGGGGTGGGGGGTGGCATACCGCTTTGGTTGAGGGAGATGCGGCGGCGGGCGAGCATGAAGAGGACGGTTATGGCTGTGAGCAGGGCGAGGCCGATGAAGACGGCGCGGGCGCGGGTGATGAGGGTGGCGCCGTGGGTGAAGTTGAGTTTCAGCAAGTAGCGGGCGAGGTCGGTGACCAGTTCTGGAGCGTCTTCGAGGGTGAAGGCAACCTTGAAGGTGAATGCTGCGAGGACCAGGCCGGTTGTGGTCGTAAAACTGAGCCAGATGGGCAGCCCGCTGAGGCCGTAGACCAGGTTCTGGTGGGCCCAGAGATAGGTGGCGCCGATGAGGCACCAGAGCAGGGCGGGGTTGGTGTTGAGGTAGGTTTTGACGATGTCGGGCTCACCGGCAAACTTTTGGCCGGTCTGGTTCCAGCTCCTGATGATGCGCGTGGTGAGGAGCAGGGCTGTGGTGAAGAGGGTCTGGCGCGCGGCGGAGACGTTGCCTCTGTTACGAGTGAGTAGGGGTTCGGATAGGGAGTGATGGGAGACATACCGCTTGTACCCCTTGACACCGAGATATGCAAACCAGGCCGTCGTCGCCCAGTACCAGAAGTGGTGTTCTTCCTCGACATAGCTGCTTGCAAACATCATGGCCCCATAGGCGAGAACGATACCGGACAGGGGGGTGAAGGAAACAAGCTTGTCTTTGGCGCACCACGCCGCGGCAATGATGGCGGCAACCAGAGCCACACCGGCAGTAGCTTGCCCTAGGAAAAGCCTCGAGGTATCATAATTGCTGGCCATGCTGCTGAGGACCCCCTGCGCATGTTGAAGCCACTGGACATGTGTCAGCATCACTATTACATCCGCCATCCACAAGATATATACCTTTGCAGCCGAGACTATAAGCTGGGAGTCGTCCCCATTGCCCGTGCCTTTGCTATAGCTATCAGCCAGCCTTTCCCAGCCGAGCGCCAGTCCCCGATAGTCAGTATTCGACTCAGCAGTAGCGTCCGCATCTAGGTTTGATTCAAAAATGCCCGGGCCGAACACTGCCAGGACAATGTCCCGAATCTGGCGAGCATTACGCATCAGCAGCTGAACCTGATCCTTGCCTGAGTAGACGTCAGCGCAGTTTCATCGGTGTGAGAGACATCTGCTTACTGTTGGACCAGAACGGCAAAAACTCAGGGATGAGCGCGCCCAGGTTGTTTTTGGGCACCGGGAAGTCGAGCAAAGCAGCGAGAGTCGGGGCAACATCGGACTGCTCGACGGTGCTATAATACTGGAAGCTCTCATTTTCCGGCATAGGCGACTGCAGATTGCTTTTCAGCGCTCTCAGCTTCGGGGACATGAACACTAGTGCAGGGGAGGTCTCCCCAGGGGACGATGCGCCGTGGTTGCCGGCGTCGTTCATGCCGTGGTCGCCGCAGACCACGAATAGTGTTGACTGGAGATGGTCTTGCGCCTCGATTGCTGTGTAGATCTGACGGACGATTCCATCCATCTCCCGCTGCTTGACAACCATATGAGGACTGAACAGTTAGCATCCGTCCGCGCCTGTGCTGGGGGTGTTCGTACCTCCTTGGTCCACCCTTATGGCCAATGTGATCCAGCCCAAGGTAATGTAGAACCATGGTATTCCAGTCGTTGTTCTTGAGCTCGTCGGCGATGTGCCGAGTCACGTTGTTGTCCACCTCGGTAAAGTCCTGCTCTCGTCAGCTCTTGACCAGCCCTCCATACTCCTTCCAGCCCCGAATGCGCCGTGCTTACCGAGACGAAGAAGCTCGTGGTCCCGTCAGCACGATCAAAGGTTCCCGGAAACAGCTTCAACCAGGTGTCGTCCCCGTACATAACCAGCTTCCCCGTGCCCTTGGCCTTCATTTGCGCCAGCCACGTGTCCTGCGACGCCAAGCTAGAACTCTCGTCCCCTTCGTCGAGGTTGAGGACGACATCGAGAAAGGAAGGGATCGAGCCGGTAGTTATCGCCTTGAGTCGCGGCATCGTGACGGTCGGGGAGGTGGCATGCGCCGTGAAGGGGAGTGCGGCGCCATCGCGAATGAGTCTGGGCCGGTCAGCTTGGGCGGCCCTGGCTGGAGAGAAGGGTGACGCCTACGATTGCGTAAATTCGAAACCGCTGTTTTCCGCATAGACAAAGTCACTGTTGTAACCCAGTCAATTGTTAGTCTCTGTGTATCTACGACGGCAGCACGTTGAATGTCTACGGTACCTTCGTAAGGCGTCGATCACCATGAATACGAGCCTATCAAATTGGGCCGCCGGAGGGTCGCCATACTCGGTCACGGTATCGTAGGTTGCCAGACCAGAAAGCAGTGGTTTGTATGGGAAAAAGCCCGTCGCAAATACGAAGATGGCGACAGGAATTAGGATGTTGGCGGCAAGCAAAAACATGGAGCTTAAAGTCCCATCGCGACGACTGTGCGCCGTCATCTCCACGGGAGGGAATCGGCGTAGTTGGTGGGGTATTAGCTAAGAAAAAGGTTCAATTGGTGCCAGAGTCCATGATCAACGCAGGCGCAAGTTCCAGAAATATATCACGCTCTTCGAAAAAGGGATGCCCTCTCTCAAAAGTGGTGTTCTCGTCCAAACCCCGAGGCACCCTGAGAGCTTGGCTCCGCGACAGTGGTTGTTGATTGGATAAAAGATGGAGGATTCAAGCCAAGACAGGACCTGAGGCCCCGCAGATAACTATGGGTCCCACTAAAGACCCATGTGGTGGGCCGGCGGCAGCCGAGCGTGTACCATGGTACCATACCGATACATAATTACAAGAGGGACCTTCACGGGCAGACCTCTCAGGCAGGGAGGTTACCACCTACCTAGATGTGAATATCAAGATCATGGAAATTCGCCATCTGGCACTGATTCCTTAACGGGGCTGAATACACAGAAGAGGTTGTCTGATACAGGGTATATTTCCTTTCTCGTGTCTGTCTCCAGAACCAAACCCGTCGAGCTGGCCCTGACACCCCAACGTTGCCGATGGTGGCCGTTCCGCCGCGTAGCCGTTTTATGTTGCCTGACTCCTGACTCCTGACCCAACAAATATAGCGGGCGTAAATCTGCACTGACCCATTTTCATAGGGGTTCATATGTGCAAAATGACAAATCGCCGAAACAAGAACCAAACCTCCCTCTTCCCCTCCCTCCTCCCGGCAACCTTTGGCCTGGCCAATCCTTCTTGACTGTGATGAAGTCGACATCAACGAATCACAAGGGCTCGGCCCGAGGGAAGAGAAGCCGGGCCCGATGAGATGCTCTCGCACCAAGACAATCCGACTTCAAACACAGGCCCCCTCATTTCTTGTTCCGCTTGGGCCCCCTCGTAGGAAAGACAATCGACGACTTCTTGCCTCTCCGCTTCTCCACCTTTTTCTTGTTGCCCGGCTTCTTGCCCGCCGGCTTAGCATCTTCAACCTCCATAGCAGCTGTAACAGGTCAATAGCGATATCTCAGGGTCATCTGCCACATAAACTTACTGTCCTCCTTGGCAGCGGCGTCTTTGGTCTCCTCCACGGGCTCTGCAAGTCTATATTAGCATCGATTTGGTACGTCATGTACTTTTTTCGGGGGCTAACATACCTTCATTCATTTCCACGTCTCTCACCGGCTTAGTCTCGGCGGCAAGGGCCAACAGTTTTGCTGAGAGGCGCTCTGCACGTGCCGACTCGACTGGGCCGAACACATTCTTCTTCAGCCGCCGGTTGTTTGTCTTGATGACGCTTGACCTTGAGCTTTTCGCCATGTTTTTCCTTGCGACGTGGGTTTATTGTAGGTTTGAGTGGTGACAGAATTATAAACTGAGAATGAGTGTCTTGGTGAGAATGGGTGGTGATGGTGGTGGGTGTAAAAATAACACGGATACAAGCATGAGCAGGTGGTCGAAAATTTCGATCCGAAGGGCCAGGCACGAAGCTAACTAAATTTAAAGTCAATCTACTTTGAGTGGGCCTTGCCAGCGACTCTGAATCGCGTTTCCTCGCGCAAAAATTGCTGGTAAAATTGGCAAGCCTGCACATGTTACGCCAAGACTCGGTATCCGGTACATGCCCCACATTTACTCGACAACTCCCAGTGAACAGCGGCAAGATCGCTGGGGCAAGGCAACCGTTGACTCGTTTGGGACAGGGCGTTTTCTGCCACAAAACACCGCCCATTTGTGTTGACGACAGACTCGAGCTATGGGTGAAGACTCGATGTCGGAAGAGGACTGACAAGGCTTTCGCTGTCACGCGCTTACGACCAAGCCGACCGTATTCACGCTCTATTTCAAAAAACTTATTCCATCCTCACCCTTAAGGCCACATGCAGCCCGGGAAACCACGGGACTCGAAGCAAAAGAAGCGCTGCAATTGCAGCTCCGAGGGCGGCTTCATCGGGCAGCTACCTACTGCCCTTGAAGTTTTCCACTCCGTCGCTCTTTCCCGATCATCATAACATTGATATACTCAGATTAAGGCCTTGAGCAGGAGGCGATACATTTCTAATTTTTGCTGGACCAATTCAAGGCCATGGACGACAAATCGGCTGAGGTGCAAAGCCTCGTCCGGACTATCCAGGTCCCTGCCATCTCAAAGGCGATCCTTCAGTCCATCTGCGCCGTGAATGGCATCCCCAAGACAGGGAACAAAAGCGAGCTCCAGAGGCGCATCATTAATCGTAAGTGAGATTTCTTTGGTGCTTGGTGCATTCCGCAACACCGCTTATTGGCTTTGCCTGTTTTTCCTTTCTATCGCATCTCAACTGTCTCCCACTGTCTCCCTCCTGTTCCCTTCCCCAGCCACATCTCGTCCCAGCTCATTTTCAATGGCACGGCCCACCCGGTTTGATTGATCATGGCTCACATTTACCGATCAGAGATCAACTCCTGCAGTGAATCTCGAGACTGGGAGCGACTACAAGAAATTCGTGAGAGCATAGTACATCGGGCACCCATCTACGTGACCCCATCACTTGTCTCGCGGTCGCAGTCGCAGTCGCAACCACAATCGCAATCACAAGTATCGCAAGTATCGCTCCGGTCACAACCAATACAGCAACCCTCGTACTACCAGGCGCCGCGACCACAAACCCCTCCCAGCTATGCCATGGGTTCATACAACCAGCCAGGCTATGGCTCACTCAATGGGTTAAGGTCGCAAAATCCCCCCTCGGCTGCATACCAATCCCAACCCCCGACGACTGGAGCAGCCGGTCGACTGCGGCCGAATTCCGGGCTCGTTGCTCCGGCCATCACCTACAAACCAAGCCCATTCTACGAACTCAAGTACCAGGTCGGCGATGTCAAGACTTTGGAAGGTGTGTTCGGGGTCACCCGAGTTCTCCGCACCGCTAATACGCTGGTGGCTAACTAGAATCAGTGATGGCAGCGCACCGTAACTCGGAGCGCGTCTCCATCAAAGTCCAAGACCACCCGGCTCTCCAGCTCTGCCTGACAGACCGGACTATGCGTGTCATGGTCTTGTGTACCGCGGGCAATGTGGGCGTCCAGGAAATATCCTTTCCGTATCAGTGCGAATTGAAGGTGAATGGCGGCGACATCAAGGCAAACCTGCGGGGTCTGAAAAACAAACCTGGGTCTACTAGACCGGTTGACATCACCGACTCGCTGCGTCTGAGGCCTGCCAGCTACACCAATAACGTTGAGCTCACCTACGCGCTGACTCAGAAGGTAGGCGCAGCGTCTCATAAGGTTTCAGAGGTACGGATTGGGAGGGGTTGCTGAGATGGTTTGCTAACCCATCGCCACAGAAATTCTACCTCGCCTTGATCGTCTGCAAATCCGTCCCCATTGAGGCGCTCGTCTCTCAGATCCAGAAGAAGATCCGAAAGGAGTCGGTTGTTGCCGAGAGTGAGTCCTCTGACTTGGACCGATTCGCCCTGTGCTAACCGGCGGGCTCAGTCACAAAAAAGGCCAGCGACCCTGATGTGGTGGCTATGTCGCAGAATCTGAGCCTCAAGTGCCCGCTATCATACATGAGGCTCAATCTGCCGTGCCGCGGTGTGAGCTGCAACCATATCCAGTGCTTTGACGCAACGTCATACCTGCAGCTACAGGAACAGGGCCCTCAATGGCTCTGTCCCATCTGTAACAAACCGGCCCCGTTTGAGCAGTTGGCCATTGATGAGTGAGTGCACCTAAATCGCATCCTTGGGATAACCGCTAAACGAAGCAGGTACGCACGGCAGATTCTGGCCCAGACTACCGAGGCGGTCGAGCAGGTCACAATCGAGCCCAACGGGGAGTGGGCCGTTCCCGGTGCCAAGAAGGAAGTGACACCGAACCAAGAAGCCAGCTACCTCGACGATGACGATATTGTTGTCTCGCAAGTCACCAAGACGGCAGGGAGGGTTTCAACAGGTCCGAGCCAAGCTGCTGCCTCGACTCCCCATCTTGCAACACCAACCAGCGTCGGATCTCGGGATACCTCTGCGGCCCCCAGGTCGTCCAAAAAGCGGCCGGCTCCCGAGGTTATTGACCTGACGCTGTCAGACGATGACGAGCCGCCCCGGCCGGTGAAGCGGTCAAATCATGGCAATGGCTATTCTACGGTCCCGTACTAGGAGCGGCGGACTCCAAAGAAGCCGAAGGGCTAAAGGAGGCTCGTCACCGGCACATGGCTGGGGGAGGTTTTCTCCCTCTTCTTTATGCCATATTTTAGCATTTTCACTTTGCGGGCGGAATGACTAGGCATCGGTAGGCGTTGACGGGGAATTGTCTATATTTTGTAATTGCAACAGGGCTGGTCGTCGGAGTTCGGATCGGCATCTAGCTAAGAGGGGTGAGGGTTTCGTCCTGGCTATTCAAGGGCGGAATTAGATACCATGGGTCTAAGCCCATTTATGTTTCTCTTTTTCTTTCTTTTTTTTCTTGATGCCTTGGACTGTAGCCAACATGCAATGGCTTTCTATCGACTAAAAGTATAATGAGAGTGAGTGTGTGGGTCGCTGTTTGTTTCCCCTGATTTATGCTGGTTAAGAGCATGTGGGGTAACTGCATACCAAGGCTGTATTGTCTGTACTGAGTGCATCGGAAGCAACGCTGGAGCTCAACCACCACTGCAGCGTCCCGGACTGAACTCGACTTGCCAGATTTCCGACGCAAATAACAGCACACACCATACCGATTATTGAGAATAACGATCGGCTTTACTTAAGTTATTCAACTTGCCATACAATATTTACCCACCAATGCCCAATTCCCCGGGCCAACACGAGCTTTACCGATCATCCACACCACGCCCCGCAGCTCCGACACCGAACCTCTTAGCTAGCAATCACCAGCCTGTCTACTCCCAACTCGGTTGACCACACCGTTTGTAGGATCAAATATCCACCACGACATCCGAAGACGTCCGCGTCACCACCACACGAATCCCGATCTACCGACGGTACAACAGAAGCAAGCATACAACAACAACCATTCACATCCTCCCGCAACATCGACAACCCGCAACGAACCAAACACCCCCTCAAACAACCACCACCACCCAACACCCAAACACCCCCAAAACCTCCAAAATGTCCTTCGACCCCGTAATGCCCCCCTACAACGCCTCCGACCCCACCGCCCGCTTCCTCTCCGCCTCCTGCCTCGACCTGCTGCTCATCGAGCTCGTGCCCATGGCCTACCGCCTCACCAACGAACTAGAGCTTGCGGCGCGCCAGCAGGAGAGTGAGGCTGCTGTGAGTGCGGCTGCGGGGGAGGAGGGGGGGGTTGATGGGGAGGGGGAGGGGGAGGAAAAAGGAGAAGGGGAGGGTGGGGAAAAGGGAGAAGGGGAGGGTGTGGATGGGGAGGGGAGTGCTGTTGCGCGCGGGGAGGGGGGGTTGGTGTCTGGGTTGGGGTTGGGGTCGGGGGTAGTGGCGGGCGGGACGGGGGCCGAGACAGAGACGGTGATGGATGAGGAGGATGAGAGGGGGGCGGTGTTTTGGCGGTTGGAGAGGATCGGGTATCGCGTTGGGCAGGGGCTTGCTGAGAGGTATGTTTGTTGTGCGTGTGGTTAGAGGCTGCTTTTTGCCCCCTCGTTTTGCCTCTGCGTGAGGTCATCGTGGTGTTGGGCTGGACAACGGCTACGGCGGGCAAGATTGGTGGTGTGCTGGGCGCTGACACCGCGGCGGACAGATTCTCCCGCGACCGGCCACGCTTCAACGACACGCTGGATGTGATCAAGTTCCTCTGCAAAGACATCTGGACACTTGTCTTCCGGAAACAAGTGGACAATCTGAAAACAAACCACAGGGTATATCCCCCATATCATCCCCCCCTTCCACAGTACCACTCACTAACCTCACCTACCTATCCAGGGAGTCTACGTCCTCACAGACAACGCCTTCCGACCGTTCGCGCGCATGAGCGCCGAGACCAGCAGCCAAACACTCATACGCGCACAGCCGGTAACCACCCCCTCCCCAACCAACCTAACCCATCCCACAAGACCAAAAGAGAGCAAAAAGCTAACAAGACCTCCAAAGTTCCTCTGGTTCCCCTGCGGCATCATCCGCGGCGCACTAGCAGGGCTCGGTATCAATGCGACGGTCCACGCCGAGACGACTCAAATGCCGACCGCGATTTTCCAGATCAAAACCGTGCCGGCCAAGTCGTAATCGGTCCTCCCAGCTATGCATGCATTCGGTATTCTCTCGACTATGCATGCATTCTTAATCCACGGCGCGAATGGCCGATTCAACTGCTTTAGTAACGGCGTATGAGCAAGGCAGAGCAAGGCAGCGGATGATGATATCAGAGCGCCAGCCAGCCAGGTGGTTGGTTCCTGGCCCAGGCTGAGTGCAGCGTGGGGGGAACATATATGTATTACGTTTAACCGGTCTGGGCATTGGGTTGCGGCTCCGGTTACGGCCCGTGTTGCGGCCAATGCAACAACACAGCGGATGAGGAAACATCAGCGGCGTATGGCGTTACAAACGGTCGGCAGGCACGCAGGCAGTCGATAGATGGGGGGGGGCAGTGGCATGTTAGAACGGGTCGTGTTTAGATTTTTGGTTTGCAGGTATACCCGGCGTTCGGTAGTACATAGAACAACATGCTCGCTAAAAGCGCCCTCTTCTCCTCCGTCCGATCGTTTTATGACCGTTGGTGATTATCAGTTGCCTGTCCCCCTCTCTTGTCCTCGCCGACGAGTTGTTAATGGGCTCATCACGTCCCACGCGTTAAGCGTAGCGCTTACAACCTAAGAAATGATAACACCAATCAGCCACCTAATCTGGTACGGGAGGAGCAAAAGCATTTTCTATTTTTGCTCTACCGGCCACGACGGCTCGGACTAACTGCAAGCCACCAGCGGCTGCCTCGCAAAATGCCACTGCCTCAAAAAACAACAAAGGGGGATAATTTTGCCATCACGAACTAGGGGGTGGGTATTCACTTCTGGGGAGGGGTGTGGACGAAGTCGACGCCCTTCTTGATGTTGCCCTTCAAGCCCTCGAGCGCCGCGTTAAGCAGCTTCTGCTCCTTCTCAGTGATATCACCAAGGATGTCGAGGGCCTTCTCGGCGCCGTTGGGCTGCACTATTTGTTAGCACGTCCGAAGGCTCGACTCAAATCAGGCAGGCGCCACTTACGCCAAGCTCGACAGGGACGGAGAAGAAGTCAACACCAGTCTTCTCGGCGATCTCCTTGCCGCCCGGGATGCCGGGGAGGTAGACGTAGCTGGGCTCGACGAGGCCCTTGACACCCGCAACGGCCTTGAGAAGCTTCTCGGCGAACCTTGGGACCAGTTAGCACCATGAGCAAGAAAACATTATGACTCCCAACTTACCTGTAGCCGGCATACGCCATCGAGAGGGTGGCAGAGCCGAGGCCATCCTTGGCCTTGACGACTTCGTCACCGCCGAACTGAACGCGGTTGACGAGAGCGTCGTACTTCTCATCGGGGATGGTGACGGAGGGGGTGACCTTGCTGAACAGAGGGACGATGGTCTCGCCGGAGTGGCCGCCAATGACGGGCACGTTCAGCTCCTGGGGGTTGCTCTTGCCGGCGAGCTCGGCGACGAAGGTCTCGGCACGGACAATATCGAGGGTGGTGACGCCGAACAGGCGCTGGGCGTTGAAGACCTTCTTGGACTTAAGAACCTCGGCCGAGATAGGGACGGTCGAGTTGACGGGGTTGGAAATGACGAGGATGAAGGCATTGGGGGCGACTTCGGCGGCCACCTCGATCAGGCCCTTGACGATGCCGGCGTTGATGTTGAACAGGTCATCACGGCTCATGCCGGGCTTGCCTGAAAACAACGGTTAATATGAGTCCTAAGAAAACCTAGTATATTGTATACGCACGGGGAATGCCCGCGGGGATGACGATAATGTCGGCATCCTTGAAGGCCGCCTTGGCGCCGTCGTTGGGGGGGAGGTAGCCAGTGGTTTTCTGTTGTACAACGTGAGTGGTTCAAGTCTGTGAACCCAAAGTCGTATTCGTGGGCTTTCACTTACGGCATTTGAAGAGATGTGCGACAGGTCGGCGGCGACGCCGGGAGTGTTGACAACATCGTAGAGGGCGAGCTCGCTAACGAGGGGCGAGAGCTTCAGGAGCAGCGACAACGGCTGCGGGGTATCGCGTCAGTGGTGAAGTTCTCATGTTGGCTCGGGGAGTAAACAAACCTGTCCAATTCCGCCCGAGGCACCAGCGACAACTGTCGTCAACGTTAGAAACCCCTCTCCTTAAATCGCGCAGACGCCGGGTTTGTTTCTTACCAGCCTTGACCATCTTGACTTTTGGACGAAAGATCGAAGGGGAAGCGGGGTTATGGAGGGGTAGCTATTGAAGTCGCGAAATCGGAGGTCAGCTTGGGTTCAGCCAAACGCGCAATTGAGCTCGGGAAGTATGTCGAGGATGACTGGAATGAATTGGAATTTACCTAGAGAGATGGACGGTGTTGAAAAGTAGGTAGTGGGAAAGTTGGGGAGGACACGATGTCGCGATCGCGAGCTCGGAAGGTACTTGGCAGTTTAAGTACTATCCGAAAAGTTGGCGGGGTCAATGTACGGAGCGTCAAGTTTGACTTGGTCCAAAACCCAAATTGCATTTGATAATTCATCCACCCACACCACCGTCAATATGAGAAAAGCACACCAAGTAACTCCCTGCCATACTTTCCAGCTTATCCACTTTACAAGGAATGAATGTTATAATCTACCTCTTGCTAGATGTCATTGACTAACTGGACATAACTAGGTATTTGACTAGGCGCGACTAGGGCCAACGGGGTGTTGGTGATTTGCATTGTATGGCTTTACTCGCATGCAGAGGTAGGCACCCAATAGCTGGGTTCCGTAATCGGGATTTGATTCGGTTATTCCTATGGGGGTCAACCTAGTGATGCAATTTGGGTTTTGGGATCAAGTCGGGCTTGACGCTCCGTACATACATCCCTGATGGCAACAACCAGGATGGCGCTAACAGACTCCCCCCCGGACTCCGCATCCCCCGCGACTAGTCGCGCCGCGCAGGCATCCCATCTTTTCCGACTCCCGCCGCCTCTTCGGCGCCGCATCTACCTTTACCTCGGCCTGGCATCGTGGGTTGCCCGCTATCCGTTCGGGTTCGATCTGCATACCGGGAGGGCGACATATGAAACCCCAGCAGCCGCCAGCTTCTACGGCCTGCTACTTTCCTGCCGGGACTTATATACCGAGGCGGCGACTCTATTGTATTCGGCCAACCGCTTCTTCATCCACTACACGCACCCAGGGCCCCTCGGACCGCTGCGTTCTCTGACTCCGGCATCACTCGCATCGCTCACCCATCTCAAAATCGTCCTTAACCAGGCCTCCTGTCACCACCCGGACAAGTTCACCTGCGACGTCGGGTTTTGCTGCTTGCATGCCCACCCAGACAAATACCCTTTCGGTAGCGTGTATGAGTGCGATAATGAGCATCAGGGGCTGCATCACCCTCCGCTCCTGAGTAGCGACGACGACGGATTGGCGAGGTTGAGAGTACAAGGCATCTTGAACGAGTGGCACTTAACCGCTGCTTACCTCTCAGCTCATACCACTTCATGCCTCGAGCTCTCCCTCGTCTGCGACCTGGACCCCCAGAACGGCCATGCGCTCAATGTAGCCGGTTCCGTCACCGCCCCGCTCTGCGATCTCTCCCGGCCGCTCAGGAACTGTCACGTCCGCCTCGCCAAAAGGCCGGATTCTCGGCTCCAGGAGGTGGCTCGAGATGCCGTCTTGCAGGCACGCGGCATGGCCGTTCCGTACTTGAAGCCGTCGTCAACGCCAGCAGCAACGTCGTTGATGGATCTACCGCGCGAGCTCCGCCTTCAAATCCTTGAATACACCGATCTCATCGTCCCGTGGAGGGAGGTCACATGGAGCCGACAAGACCCCGGATATGTGGCATTTGCCGCCGAAAACAGTCCTGGCTGGGGCAACGTTACGCCCTCCCTCTTCAATTGCTGGCGTATCAAGGGCGATGCGCCGTCCATTGGCTGTTTTTGCCGTCGCTATCATTCCGCGTCATCCTCCGCGTGCCGATGCTGGTTCCCGCCGACTCCCCTATATCTTGTATGCCGCACCCTATACCAAGAAGCGCTGTTCGTCTTCTTCTCGAGCAATGAGTTTTTCGTCCACGACCTCCGGTCAGACCCGGCTTGGTGGATACCGGGCTTGCCAGAATCGAATGAACCACTGCCCGTACTCAATCCTAGGTACGACTACCCCAACGAGCGCCTCGCCGCCTCCCTGTTTCTCCGAGAAGTCACACCTACCTGCGCCCTTGTCCACCTCCGTTTCCTCGAACTCGTGTTTCCCGCCTACCTTGCCCCAAGCTGGCCGAGAGCCGGCCAGCCCGCGATGCAAGATTGGTGGGCAACCATCCGCTGGCTTCGGGACAAGATCAACGCGCCTAAGCTCACCGTGCGTCTGAGCGGAGCTACGATGGGCCAGGGCACTTCACGCGCGTACGCCGCCACGATGAGGGGGGCCGAGGGTGATGCAATCTTCCAGGCTTACATGGACATTGTACGTCCTTTCAGAAAGCTGGCCAAGGGACCCAATGGTCTCGCCAGGGTTTATGTCGACTTTGATTACCCGTGGCAGTACACCGAGACCTCAAAACGCCGTGAAGAGCTTCCAGGCGGTTGTGGTTGGCTAGAGTGCAGAAGAAGAGAAGTAAACGAGGGCATCGAACGCTATATCATGGGTGATCGTTATGATAGCCTCTGCCAGAATGACCAGGGGGAGTCGGAGCCTCTTTGGAGGCGCCGGTTTTACGGCTTTTAATTCGTAGATCGTAGCTCAGACAACTTCGCCTGGGGGAGACCCAACAGCGTGCACCTCCAAGATCCGTTTCCAGCCTGCTATATTGTTCATTACGGTTTCGAGATTCCTGTTGCGATGTGCTGGTCACCCACGCTCTGGTCAAGACGGTTACCCGATTTGCTTCCGAGGCCCGGCTCTCGGCCCGGAGTATCGGGCGGGCCCGGGACACCGCGAATACCTCGCCCCGAAGCTGGAGGCCGAAGACCCTTGTGAATATGGAGAAGCAGATTGCACGATTTCCCGTTATCTCTTTCCGATCATCTACATGTCGTCACGCGAGTGGGCTTCTTAACTCGGACAGCAGGCTGGTGGGCACGCAGGTGGTTGTGCTCTCTATCACATGTATTGTGTCGCAACGCCATCCGGGCTGCAAAGACCCCGCTTGAGTGATCGATTCTTTGGATATCAAACGCCGTGGCCGTTCCTGAATGCAAGTCTTTTTGGCAATCCGTCCTGTCCCCATTGCCCCGCATTCCATCGTCGGTAATGCACTCCTCGGCGCGAGGTTTGCGGTCTCAATACAGAGCTACGCTTCCGGCCCTTTCCTGTCCGTCCATCATCCTCTACTGCTTAGCAGCGGCAGCCTTCTTGGCGGCGTTGCCCCTCAGCTTCTGCTCCGGGCTGGGCTTGACGGCCCGCTGGGACCGGCGGATGGCGCTGGCGCGCGAGACAGCGGCGGCGCGGAGGTCGGCGCGGTATCCGTTCTTGGCGGCCTGGTTGGCAACGGCGCGGTAGGTCCTGTGAAGCAGCGATGTCAGCATCTCCCATCGTTTTCGTTCCGAGACTTGCTTCTACTGACTTGCGGGACGTCTTGTTGCCGCCATAGGTGACGGTGTGCAGGCCCGAGGCAGGCTTGTTGGCCGAGGCGGGCTTCTTGCTGATCACCTGAACGCCGCCCTTCTCGTTGGCGGAGATGCCGAGAGCCTAACCCTCTGTATTAGATCATTATTCCTCCCCAGATCCCATCGGAAGCTGTGCTCGAATTATTCGTACCTTGTCATTGACGAAACCTGCGAACTGTTGTCTGCGTTAGCGGAGTATTCTTTCCCGGTATTTTCCATCGAATCGTACCTTGCGCGAGTGCAGGTTCGTCAGGTTGAGGGGATCCCGCGAGAACTGACCCGTCCTCGTCTTGACGAGGTACGAGTTGGAGGGGCCTGCGAAAGATGTTGGTCAGAAACTGCGCGAACCCTTCCAAATTTGCAGCTAGGACAACTTACGGGAAATCTCCCAAATAAGGTCGGCGGAGACGTTGGACATTTTGGCGATATGGACGTTGAACAGGCGATGCAGTCAAAATCAAGGCGTCGGCAAGTTTTCGTGATATCGAATTTCAGACCCAAATGCTGGATTTTTGGTGCGGCGAGTGTGGGCTCGCTTAATTTGCTAGTTGGGGTTAGGCTGGGAATGCGGCCGGGTGTTCGTACTGTGCATGTCTCCATGTCATCACGCTCTTAAGAATCTCTCGCTCTAAGTGCTTTTACATCAACTTGACTTCTGGTGACAATACCAACTATTTGCATTTAACTTTTCTTCCTCTGTATTTTCTTTTCACTTCTTTTCTTTTAGTTTCCCTTGTCTTTAGAATTTTCTTTTCTCTTTACTTTTTCTTTTCCCTTCCTTCTTCTAGCTTTTTGTTCCTTCTTTTCTTTTAGTCCCCCGTCTCCTATGGTTTTCTTTTCTTTCTTCTCAACTGCTTTCCTCTCTTCTTCCATCTGTACTGATAGCTGAGGAAATTTATTCGCAGCATGAACCATCAAGCCGTTGTTTTCTTTTCCTGTTTTAAACTGTTTAGGTACATATATATATTCTTGAGAGCTTATGTGGTGTTAATGTCAAACTCTTGAAAAGTGGGGTTTAACTCTGTGGCCTCGTTCTCAGTTGCTCAACGACGACAACAAACAACAATAAACAAACAGCGCCAGGAAGATGGTTCCTCTCCCTCACCATCGGCGTCGATCATCCCTCGAAGGGATCATATCATTTTCTGACGAGCCGGCCCTAGAACCTGCCGGACGCGCCCGGTTAAGCAACAAATTCCAGCGCATCGTCAACCATTTTGAAGGCGCTGCTGCCGGTGGGAGCCAATATAACCGCCCTCGACTCGTGCGTCTCACTTATGAATATGTACGCTCCGAGGTCTCGAAGGACATCTTTCTACGCACATTTTTCCGGTCGATGGGGCTTACATTAATTGATGAACAACACGATGATGATATCGATTTTGAGAATTGCGAAGAGGAATTGAGCTCGGGATTGTCTCGCTTTGCAGACTACTTTTTCGATAATTTCTTCCTACCTTGTAAGCTTGCTCGCTCTATCTTATAAAATTACCTTCTTTCTCAACATTACCTTCTACGATATTATCTTCTCTCACGACATTATCTTCCCCCACGATGTTACCTTCTCCCACGGCACTGTCTTCTCCCTCTCCCACGGCATTGTCTTCTCCTACGATATTGTCTTCTTCTACTATATTGTTCTCTCCTACAACATTATTGTCCTGTATTAACACTATTCTAGTGCGTGCTTCTGCCCTCAAAACGCCGCAGTTTCCCCCGGTAGTCCACTCCGAACGAGCGCAAGGGGGTGCGCAAGACTTCATCGGCAGGTCAGAACGAATGGCAGGCCTTCGCGAGGACTGCCTTGTCCGTGACCGCCACCGCTGTGTGGCCAGTCGTCGGTTCGATATCATGGAAGCCGCTGACCGTTTTGGCAAGCCTAATACCGATGCTGTGGACGACGATGCTGTGGATGACGATGGCAACCGCCTTGCAACAGAAAATAAGAGGTTTGCTAAACTGGAGGTCGCACATATCCTTCCTCGTCCTCTTACGGACATGGGAAGCGCATCTCAACTGGTCTGTTTCTTTCTGTCATCTCTTTAAGATGGTAGCTAACCCCGTCAGCCTCCCTCCAAAAAAGCCGCACTTAATATTCTCAATATGTTTGACGGTGGAGTTACCGACTTCCTCCAAGGCACCGACATTGATAGACCACGAAACGCCATCACATTGAACCCGGAGCTGCACTTGATGTTTAGCAGATTTCAGGTGTTCTACCTGGCCGAGAGCATACCTACCGAATCCAGACTTTCCTCGAGTCCTTCCTTCTGCCGGATCTGCTCGTCGAACGCACATTCTATCTAACCGAGGACGGATCCGTAGAGCCACCCTTACCGCGGTTTTTGGCGCTCCATTCTGCCATTGCCCATATTCTTCACCTTTCTGCAGCGGGCCGTTACATTGACGATATCCTTGAGGATTTAGATTGGAAGGATATACGGGAAGATGGGTTAACGAAGCTCGGCCACCTTGTAGCCCTTCGGTTGGATGGGTGGATAGATGCGGTTTATACCTAGGTAGGCAGTAGTAGGCAGAGACCTAGCTCTCAGTAAGCTTACCCTATGGCGGGTTGCACTTAATTATAGCATGTGCCACTTATCTTCTAACTCCCCGAGGTGGTGGAAGGACTTTTATCGAGAGGAAAAGAAGAAGAGAAGAAAAGAAGAAAAGAATGCTATTATTATTCTTATAGGGAGTAATCAAGTAACATTAACCAATATAGTATACTCTTAAGAAAATATGTAAAAACGACTCGCCCTCCTTCATGCATGTGGCCCGTGCGGGGATTTGCCCATCGTCATTCCATGCTACCTATGCCAAGCTGACGGCGGCCTCTTCGGCGACAAACCCGATACATCTCAAGACCCTTTGAATGTTTCGCGATTAGCACCCAGGGCTCGCCAACTCGAGCCTAACGACATGTTCTCCCCACCTGCGTAACACGCTTTATCTTTCTTTCGCCTACGCTCTTTTTTTCTTGATTTCTCTTCCCCCACCTCCGGCGCATTTGCGTGAACATCCCGCCGCCCGCCGCTTCCGAAACACCGTCAAGCCTGCGCCACAAAGCAATATCCCGCCGCGCGGCACTCCCAATCCCCCAAACGACGTCCCCTCATTCAAAGAAAACATCAACACCTCGACCCTCCAACCCCCAAAACAAGGGACCAAGCGCCCCCGCGCAACCACCCCACCACAAACACACCCACACACAACAAAATGGGTTACCTCCTCTACAGCCTGACCTTCCTGGTCCTCATCACCGGCACGACCCTCTACCTCACCCGCACGCGCTGGCTGCCCGGGTTCCAGACGCGGGTGCAGAGCCTGCACATCCCCGGCAGCGACTACCTGTACTCGCGGCTGGCGCCGGGGGGCTCGTTCGAGGACGACATGGAGGCGGGCCTGTCGTCGGCCAACTTCGACCTGGCGGCCAACGTGGAGGGCGGGGACGGCCGCGCGGGCCTGGATGATACTGCGAAGAGGGAGGTGCTAAGGATTATGAAGAAGAGGAGGCTGAAGTTTGATGAGGCCAGGCGGGTGTATATGGAGCAGCGGTTTAAGGAGAATGGGATTGGTGCGGATGGGAGGCCGAGGGATCCGAAGTTTGTGAGCTTTTCTTGAGGGGGTTCGGTTGTTGGGGGTTGGCTGCTTTTCGTTTGCCTTTTGGGCGGAGGAGGATTGTTTTGGTGTGGCGAGATGCTACCTGGTCTATCGTTACTATTTCCTTTGCGTATTCTAGCATTTCCTTGTGTTTTCTTTGTGTACCTTTTCTCGAAGCGGGATTGCGAGGCGTCGAGGGGGCCATGGGATGCTTGGGGTTACGCTGTCTCCGGGGGGATGATACCAAATCCTCTGAATGCAGGATGAGACGGAGTATCTCCATGCAGCCATGCCAGTAGCGGACAGAGACTCTGTTTATCAGCGCGTGGAATCTGGTGTCATATTTTGAGCCACAGCACATTACCCGCTGTTTTCGAGCCTTTACAGGCGGAGGGCTGCGATGGACATGTTTGGGTACTTGCCAGAATAAAGGCATTAATCACAATTCATTATTTACTACCCATACTGGACTCGGCATTGTCTTGCCCTGTCTTCACCCCGTGCTCATCACTCCATTTCTTTGCTGCCTCGAAACTCCTACACGTGCGGGCCCCTTCAAATTCGAGTCGCCCGCCAGGTGTCACTTGGCTCATATGCTCGGCGGTGTTGCCGACGGCGAAGATGCCCGCATCACTGTGGCACATCAGAGTCTCCCGGAGTAGCTCAACACAGTAGTCTAAGCGCGGTCAGCAACTGTTTGCTCCCCATAAGTGCTGCCCACTCACCAATATCTACGTTTGTCTCGGTGCCGCCCACCCCGCGAGCCTCTTGCCTGAGTAGGTTCAGGCAACGCAGCTGGTAAAATACCTCGACACCGGCTCTGTAGCCCTGCTCGCCCGTCTCAGGGTGCCTGCTCGTCGCCGTGTTGGGTGATACGCCTAGTTTGTAGGCCGCTGCTTCGGTGAGAAACACATCGCCCGCTACCTCTCGTCAGCAAGTGTCAGATGGTATATACCGGGTTGAGTGTTTACCTTGTGTAAGAGATCGCCAGGCCTCTTCCGCCTCTCTACTCCGACCCGCATATGGCGAGTCCCTCCATGCTGGGCCCAATCCGGCTTGTTTGGTTTCGTACTCGATTACCGGTAATACCGGTGCTGCATCAGGCAAGGGTCTATGGCCGCTATGGTTTCCCGACCTCAGGCAAAATGAAATAGCAAAGAAGGTCATTGAAACTGAGAGGAGCACGGCATGGGCAAGCCACGCCCAGTGGCTGTGGGACTTGCTCCGATTATATGAGATCACTTCGTCGTCTGTATCTGAATCAGGCCGTACCCGGCGGCTCTTAGGACTGGGCTCCTCGTCAAGAGGGACGCGATGGTAGTGGATGTTGGACATGTTAACCGATAGTAATATCGCACAATACACAAGACAGAAAAGAAGGCAAAAGACGTGGCGAGTGCTCGATCTGGACAGGCCCAACTACAAGTCGGCCATCTATCTAGTTGGTGAGAAGGAAATAACAAGTGAAACGGAGGGTGTCTGTGTGCTCAGGGACCGGAGTTGCATCATGACCTCCTCGACGCCGCTAGGCTGTTTGAAGCCTTAGTAACCCACAGTTGGCCAGTTTGGCCGCCCACTCAAGTTGCCGAACATCAAAACTGGCAGATTGAGCCAGATTTTGGCGTGTGGTTGTGGAGAATTGGTTGGATTGGTTCACCGTATATGAGCGCTCCATCTTTCCCAAGCTCTTGCCTAATACTTTGAAGAGAAATAATACTTTGAAGAGAGAGAAAGCTTGGGGCGATACCAATTCGAAGCGCCGTTCTGTTTCGCGGGGACAAACGCCGAAACTGTGCAAGAGAGGTGTTTCAGTAGCCCGATGTGGTTTAGCCCACCCCACAAGATCGGATGAAACATTCCGCTGAAAAAGAAAAAGATGACATCAAGCCACTAATAAGTTTCCACTTTCCTCCGGGAGCCTCGGAGCACAGCCGCGGTGTAATGTGGCGGGCAGGCCTCCGAAATACCTACTCTAGAAACTTATCGCACGACTTATCAGTCCCTACTGCGGCTTTGGACCTTTAGCTGAACAGCAGGGTATTGTTTAAATAGGTACCTACCCATGGAGGCACGTTATGGTGTGCAGACCCTTAAGGCTGAACCGGGTGCTGTCTCGGGCCGTACAATTTCTCTGCCGAACCGGCAATCGAGGAGCCCGGCTCGGGACACACCTTTGGAAACGAAAGAAAAATGAAGAACTTC
The DNA here is from genome assembly GCF_020726465.1 of Chaetomium tenue. Lineage (NCBI taxonomy): Eukaryota > Fungi > Ascomycota > Sordariomycetes > Sordariales > Chaetomiaceae > Chaetomium > Chaetomium tenue. Next base: position 1,077,494 of record NW_027117333.1, on the reverse strand, counting down.
CCACAACATCACGTTCCTGTTATTCCTTTTCCAAATTCATGAATATATTCATGCAAAAACCTCTTGACACTCTCCTGTGGTATCGAACTTGATTTGCACATACGTCATTATCCTTCTTAACATGGCGTGATGTCTGTGCCAACCGCCGGTACATGCGGTTCTAGGCCCAGCTTTTGCTGGACGGTGACGAGGCTGAGTGGATTTCGCTGGGGATTGACTGAGTCGTTGGTGGACATGTAACCCCGCGGGCGGCGATGGTAGATCCTTTTGTGAAAAGTTCGAAATGGCTGACTCCCATTACAAAAACGAAAGCAGTAAATTGAGCGGATATCACGTAAATTGGCCATTATGTTCGATTTCTACGTCTTGAAGCAAGCAGGAACCGCACAAAAGTTCTGTTCTCCCGCCTGACAAGGGTTGTCTTGAGTTGGTGGGTAAGGTGAGATAGCGACAGGAGGAGCGGTGAGCTGGGCGCCGGTCTCAGAACGGCAGTTCCGGACCTCGCAGTGGCCACTCGGATACTTGCTTCCCAGCCGGGTGCAGTCCCGCTTCAAGTTTCGTACACGGGAGGAAAATGTAAGAAAGGATGCCGCACGACGACAAGCCCGTCAGCATGCAACGTCAGAAGCGATGCAGATTAACTAGTGTACATACATGTACATACCTCCACGTGCATGTACATACATGTACGTATGATGAGGGTGAATGGCATGCATCCAAAACCGTCGGCGAGTCTAATGGCTGGAAGCCGTCATGATCCTGCACGTTGAGCACGCGGCCCACCACCTGTTCCACTCCTTATGCTCTCTTCTGCCCGAAGTAATAAATCGGGCCTAACCGGACGAAGGATTGACTGTGATCTGTCCTATGGATCGGGGTTCTCCCCACCACCAGTTGGTGGTGGCACAGGGCCCATCATTTCAAGTACACACTGTGTACTGCATCACCGCATCGCTGCATCACTGCATCACTGCATCAGTCTGGTAGCACAGGCCCCCCATCGAACGGTGCAACCCGCCCCATTGGCAGTGTGGCAGTCTGCCAAACCGCTCCCCAGCACCCAGCGCCCAGCTGGAGAACGGGAACAAGCGTGTACTATGTAGGTGAGCCGAAAGGAGCAATCCATCTTCCCCACACACACCACTTCTCAGACCTTGTGCCGCTCACGCCCAGGGTGTCTCGACACGATTCAAGGCGCGGGGCCGCGGGGGCTTGCCGAGGCCGCACAATCTGTCCGGAGCCCAGACCCCCCTGGCCACCATGGTCGTCGGCCGGATAATTATGGCTGCAAGGCACCTGCAGGGCATTTGTTGAAAAAGAGCTGCTGGAGGAAATGCTACTTACACAAGATGTCACAATCACACTACCCTGCCTCCTGCCACCCATCGCTTGGCCTGCTTCTGAAGAACCGTGGGAGCGTGGGTAAGGTGAGATCAGGATACGAAAGATGTGGACTAGGGAGTGAGAAAGTGCTCGTCACTTTCTCAGCACATCGAACATGGACATGGACATGGACATGGGCGGCTCGCTCCCTGACCAAATTAAAATCAGATTCCATGAGATCTGCTGATAGGTTTGAAACCGGCGTGATATCTTTATTTGTAGGAGCGGTAATCCACGGTACAGGCCAAAAAATGACTCGGCTCTTTTTCTTTTCGTTTCGGCGGAGAGCCAGCCGGGAATGTTGCGTTGTGGTTGGTTCCATGTTTCTCGGGAAACAGAACATGAGCAGAGTCGTGCTTGCATTGCAGCCAGGCAGTCTCGTCCTTTTGGGGTCACTCCACTCCTGCGGGCAGAATGCACACTCCCTTGAGCCCCACTTCCCCCACTTTGGCCATTTCCGCTTTCCAGAACGGCCACGCTAAGATACCCTGGCGACGCACGGGCTGGACCCACACAGGGTATCCGCCTGCAGACGCCTGAGCATCCTACCCCTGCACCCCTGTCCATGTCCGTGAGCTCTGCAATTGCTTGGGTGGCGCCCGCCGCATGTCGGGCAAGGTACCTTACCTTTTTTTCCTTGGGAATGACTTGGCCAGCCGGATTGCCTTGCGCTTCCCCCAAAGTTCATCAGCCGCCCCTCCGCTCTGGGGTGTTCCGTTCCTTTTCCTTCCTTACGACACACTTTCCCCATCCCATCCCATCCCCTAGCACGGCCCGTTCCCAACCACCGTTGGTAGCATATTCGTCCGCCTAACCGCCTGCCGTCCGATGACAATCGGAATCACGGCTTGCATTTAAAGCCAAAAACTGCGAATACCGTGTAGCCGTTTCGTGGTGACGCGCATTGCATCCACGCCAAGGCGCTCCTCCTAATCCGAGTTGTGTTTTTTGCGCGTGCGCGGGGAGGCTGAACCTCCTGGCCAGCTGTTGTTGATCGAGGGAAAAATTTCCGCCGTCGCCCTCAGGTTACCCCATCAACTCAACACACGATACCAATCGCGATTCCATCGAAAATCGACCTTCCTTATCCCTCAGCCGCCACTGCGGAGACATAAGGAACAATAGCGAGAGATATTTCGACGAGAAACCATGTCGTCGATGTATCCCGGCCATCAGGGTATGAGGGGCGTGCCCCCTGCCAATGGCGGCGCCAGCCGTCTCAACGAGCTGCTCGACCAAATCCGCGCCGAGTTCGAGTCTCACGTTCGCCAGACCGAGACTTACGAGCATCAGAGTAAGCCGTTCCCGTCCTGGCCCTGCCATCATTAACGTCGCCGCGTCATAAGCGCGACGGGACGAACCCTACCTGCTAGCAGCCTTGGCTGTCGCGCATTTAGTCGGGTGGGCGCTAACAGTTCGTCTGATAGTTCAGGCCCAAGTCCAAGAAATGCAAATTATTCGTGAGAAAGTCTATCAAATGGAACAGGCCCAAATGGGACTCAAGCAGAAGTGAGTGGCCCTCCTACGTTGTCTGCCAGCCTCACCGCCCTAACGCGCCAGCTATTAGATACGATGACGAAGTCGCCATGTTGCGCCGCCAACTGGACAACCGCGGAGGCCCGCCGGGTCCCATGAACCCCCCTCCCCAGCACGTCGCTCCTCCTCAGCAGCCGCCGCAGATCGGTAATCCGGGGAACAATACAGTCATTGGGGCCATACTCTCCGGTCAAGTCACCCAAGGAGGCCTCGTTCCGCCGCCCCACCCCCAGCAACAGCAAGAGCAACAACAGCCCCCTCCACACATGCCCCCCGCGCCCCCCGGACTGCAAGGCCCGCCGCCGCCGCCGCCCCCCCCCCCATCTCAACAGCCTCCGTTTCAACCGCAGTATCCGCAGGCCCCCGCGCCGGGAGGTTTCCCTCCCCAACCTCCCCAGAGCACCGCATCGCCGGGGCCGGGAAACAAGCGACCCATCGGCAGGCCACCGGCAGCTGGCCCGGCCACGCCGCAAATCAATACTCCGGTCCCTTACAACGGCCCTGGACAGTCCCCCCAGGTCCCTACCCACCCGACGCCTGACCATACCAGGATGGCCCAGCATGTTCCCGCCCCCCCGCCTCACAACAACGCGCTGGGCGACCTTGACCCGGAGCGCCTGCCGAATCACATCAAGAAAGTGAGGGACGATTGGTGGGCCATTTTCAACCAAACCGTCCCCCGGGTCTTGGATGTGGATCTCGTACACACCCTTCAGCACGAGAGCGTCGTATGCTGCGTCAGGTTCAGCCATGACGGCAAATATGTCGCCACCGGTTGCAACAGATCGGCTCAGATCTACGATGTCAACACGGGCGAGAAGATTTGTGTCCTCCAGGACGAGAGTATCGATCTTAACGGCGATCTTTACATCAGGAGCGTCTGCTTCAGCCCGGATGGCAAGTATCTAGCCACCGGAGCCGAGGATAAGTTGATCAGGGTGAGTTTTGCTTCATGTTGAACTTTGTTTGTGTCACAGCAGCCATGCTAACTTGCACAGGTCTGGGACATTCAAAATCGCGTGATTCGGACCACGTTCGCCGGTCACGACCAGGATATTTACTCCCTAGACTTTGCCCGCGATGGACGCACCATTGCTTCTGGTAGTGGCGATCGGACCGTCAGAATCTGGGACTTGGAAACGGGCAACTGCAACTTGACACTTACTATTGAGGATGGCGTTACGACTGTCGCCATTTCGCCCGACACCAAATTGGTCGCTGCCGGCTCCCTGGATAAGAGCGTGAGGGTGTGGGATGTTAAGATGGGTTACCTCCTCGAGCGCCTCGAAGGCCCGGACGGCCACAAGGACAGTGTCTATAGTGTTGCATTCTCCCCCAACGCCCGTGAACTTGTCAGTGGCAGTTTGGACAAGACGATCAAGATGTGGGAATTGACCACCTCTCGCCAAATCGGCCACACTCAGCAGCCCCCGCTCAAGGGTGGTCGCTGCATCAAGACCTTCGAAGGTCACCGGGTACGTTTACAAGCCGACCTTGACTCACTGTGCACGTCCGCTAACACGAGAGATACAGGACTTTGTCCTCAGCGTTGCGCTCACCCCCGACTCGGAGTGGGTGCTCTCCGGCTCCAAGGACCGCGGCGTCCAGTTTTGGGACCCGCGCACCGGCCATACCCAGCTCATGCTCCAGGGCCACAAGAACTCAGTCATCTCGGTTGCTCCCAGCCCTGTCGTCACTCCTGGCGGCGGCTTCTTCGCCACGGGCTCGGGTGACATGCGCGCGCGCATCTGGTCGTATACTCGCTTGGACAGGCGGCCGTAGAAGGCCGCACATCGCGAAAACGCCGTGCCTCCCTCGGTTGGGGCGAGGGTGTTCTTTGAGAATGCGCAACGACGACGCAGGTTGCGGGGCCCGTCGAAGGCCGCACATCGCGAGAGCGCCGTGCATCCCTTGATTTGGACTCAGGTGTTATTTGAGAATGCGCAACGACGCAGGTTGCAGGGCCGCCCGTCATAAGAATAGAAATAGGGTTGGGCCGAGGGGGCGATGATGGCTTGCTTGGTTGGAGCTGGGACTACTCGGGGTTGGAGTGTGACGTACGTAGGCGGTTTCCCATTTGGATGTTGCGGCGTCAGGAATGGCTTGGAGAACTTTCTTCCCTTGTTCCTTCTTTCTTTTATGTTGGCTTTTGTGGGATGGATGGAATGGGTCACTGTTGTTGCTGTTGCTGTTGCTGTTGTTGTTGTCTTTAGTGTCAAATGGTTGCTGGCCGCGAACTCTCCCCCCCCCTCCTGTATTAGGCATGCTGGTAGTCCAGTAGCCTACCCAATATGTAGTAGGTCAGTTCTAATTGATGTTTGTCAAGTATGTGATTTGGTGGTTTGGTTGTGTATGTGCTACAATTGCGGATACGTATTATTGTATTAACCATGTCCCCCACATAGGTCGCTGTTTACACATGCTCTGAAATGTCCCAGAGTTAAACATACCCATAACCACCCCAATCCTCTTCTTACAACCTCCATCATCAGTACCACAGCTACAATGGGTAATTCCAAACATAACCAGTCCAACTGACCCCCAGGTAGGCGATACATATGTGATAACATCACAACCCCCCAAAGATATCATCAAACTCATCCCCCTTCTTCCGCTTCTTCTTTTTGGGCTTCTTGCTCTTGCCGTCGTCGAGCGAGCCAAAAATGTCGTCGAACTCGTCGCCTCCTGCGTCGCGAGTCTTCTTTTTCTTCTGTGATAGCCTCGCTTCGTGTGGGGGTGAGCTTTTAGCGGTGGTGTTGGATTCTTCGTCCACTGTTCTTGGCTTGGCTTTCTTCTTTACTTGGGATTTGGTTGGTGCCGGGGCGGTGTCTTCCTCTGACGGGCCGAAGATGTTGTCGAACTCGTCGTTGCCTGCTTTCTTTGACGGCTTTTTGGGCTTTGCTGGGTCGGTGTTGGTGCTGCCCTCTTTGCTGGGCGGTTCGGTTTTTGATAGGGCGGTTTGGGTGGGCAGCTTTCGCTTCGATGAGGGGTTGATTGGGAGGGATATGGATCGTGGATGGGGTTGTCCTGTTGCCTGTGAAGGCGCTGGTCGTGGGGCTGCGTCCTGCTCGATGGACAGCATGACCTCTTCTCTCGAGACGGCCACGCCCATGTCTACATCCATTTCCAGATCCAAGCCTCGGTCTACCGTATCCTCCCCCGCGACGCCGCTCATCCCAGCCGACTGAACACTTGCGGCTGCTTCCCCCCTAGCATCCGCCCCCTCCGACGAGTCGCTGGGCCCAGTAGCAAACGGTGCAACAGCCTGGTCCACCTGCGCCAGCACCCCGAGCAGCATCAGCCCAAGGTGTGCAAACTGCCGGTCCGCCGACAACTGTGTGAAGGCCCTGCGAACAGTTAGCAACCCATCCCATCTCACACCAACACAACAACCACAAGAACAACCTACAAAAACGCCCTCGGCCCCAACACCCCCCTTAAAAACGCCGCCCTCTTCTCCACCAGCACCAGCACCCCCATCCCCACCCCTTTCCCACCCCCAACCTCCCCCCTTCCCTTCCCCCTCCCTTTTCTTGAACTCCTCTCTCCCCTCTCAACAACCCCCACCGCCCCCTCCACCTCCCCCAACATCTTGCGCACCTGCCGACGCAGCATGTCGGCCTGGGCCCACCACTTGGCCAGACGGTGCTGGTTCTTGTTGCGGTGGTGGAAGCGCTCGAGCAGCTCGAGGGCGGGGGCGAGAGACGCGGCTGTTGTTGTGAGGGTGGTTGATGAGGTGGGGGTGGTGGTAGTGGTTGGGTTGGGGGGTGGTGCTGGTGATGGGTCGGGGGCCATTTTTTGGTTGACTGAGGGGGGTTGGTTTGTTGTTTTTCGTTCTAGGGAGGTGGTGGAGGACGAGGTTGGGGTTTTTGAGGTGCTGGTTGGTGATGTAATGTTTGAGGAAGAGTGGGTCTTGAGGTGAGTAGCCGAAATGATACTTATTAGGAAACAAAAAAAGGGTTGAGGTTGAGATGGGGTTGATTGGATGAGTGTGAGTGAGGTTGGTTGTAAGTGGTGAGTGATGCAGAGAAGCGCATTGAAAAGTGAGAGCAGAGCACGAGCTCAGGGTTAGGGTCATAACGGGCGAGACAACAGAATGTTGGAGAAAAGGGGAGGCAGCAAGTGAGCCAGTCAGTTAGCCACAGCGTTAAGAGGCACTTGAGAATTAACAAGTCAGCCGGGATATGAGCCCAAAGAATGTCAATTATATACCCGCCATGCAAACAGCTCCGCAAGCTTGCTCGCCCAACCGCTGTCATTCCTCGTCCCATGACACAAATAATAACCCACCACAGCTCTCGATATCTCAGGGAGGTATACATAACTAACAACTGAATCCAAAACCAGCAATCACTACACTCACCCCTACTCTCACCACCAGTATCCCACGTTGGTAAAGGCCGGCCCCTAGCAAACCCTCACACCACACACCTCCACCCCCTTCGTCTCGACATACGCCCTCCGGGCAAAATACCGCGCCGACACCTCCCCCACAAAGTCCGCATCCGCCTGGCTCCACACATCCAGCCCCATCTCTGCCAGCGCCTCACTATCCACCCTCACCCACCCCATCACCCTATTCCCACCCTCACCACCACCACCACTCCCCACACCACTCCCCACACCACCCAACAACCTCGCCCCCTCCTCCTCCGCAGCACCAGCACCACCAGCACCACCACCACCACCAACACCCCGCCCCCCCGCCGGCCCATCATAATCCGCATACGGCTCCACATCCTCACGGAGATCAAGCCCGAGCCCGAGCAGGTCATCCTCATCCGACGAGTCGACAATATCAGCCAGCACCGACAGCAGCGACGTGGTCAGGCGGTGGAAGTAAGCGACGGCAGCCAGCTCGATGCGCGCCCGGGTCTCGTCGTCGCGGTCGTCGCCGTCGACGCCGTTGTCGTTGTGCGCCGTGAGCGAGGCGAGGGAGGAGACCATGTCGCTTCCGGCGGCGGCCGCGCCGAAGCTGGTTCGTCTTTGTTGTGGTTGCTGTTGTTGTTGTTGTTGTTGGCTGCGTGTTTGGGTGGATGGGGAAGAGGCGGCCCCGGCGGGGGAGACGGGCGGGACGAGGTCGGTGAGGAGAGAGGCGTCGTGGCTCTGCTCGTCTACTTCGTCGCTGTGGCGCTTCTCGCCGGCCGAGGCCCACCACATGAAGCCGTTGTAGGCGAGGGCGGCCCAGGTGGCGGGCTCGACGATCGTGTCGGTGTCGTCGCCGCTGCCGATGGTGGGTAAGGAGGAAGGGCGGTCCTCGGCGGCTGTTCCGGGGCGGGAGCCGGCGGGTTTGGAGAGCCTGATGGCGGGGGTGGTGGGCGCTGGGGAGTCGCTTGCTTCCGACGGGGGGCTGCGAGGGTTGGGTGGTGGTTGTGTGGGAGGGTGAGTGGCTAGTCGGGCGAGGCCGAGGGTGAGGGAACGGAAGCGCCGAAGGTCACGCTGGGTAGCTTTCACAGGAACACCTTTGGGGCATTCTATAGTGGGCCAGACGCGCTGCTTAGCGTTCGATGAGTGCGGCGGAGGCATGGTAATCAGCATGTCCCAGAGCCCCTCCTTCATAGCGAGGATGCTGTCGGTAGTGCACGCTACCCAGCCCGAGGTAGTGTCGTCAGAGTTGTGGTGGCTGTCGCGGTCGTCGTTTATTTGGCTAGCTCGCTTCAGCGCCGCTTGGTGCTCGAGTAAATAGGATATGTCGTGCACTCCGATGCAAAAGAGCGGCCGGAGACGCTGGACAGGGGCGGCAGGGTCTACTACGTCGCATACGGAGAGGGGTATATTGGACAAGACGGAAATATCGTATACTAAGCTGGGTTAGTGAACGTCCAGAGACCCTCCATCGGGATGCCTACCGAAGTTGCAGACCTCGTGCACCGGGGCATGGCAGGAAATCAAAATACGTTTGCGCAGCAGCGCAGCACGTTGTATCGGAAAGATCAAGGGCCCAAAGGTGTCCAGCAACGAGGTCAGGCTCCAGGCCGGATGAAACGGAGACAGGCGGTGGCCTGGTGGTATCAAGGCGGTGCCGTCCGAGGCAGAACGATTCCTAGCATGCCCTTTGCCTAATCCAGGGCGGCTAGCCTTGATGCTGAGCAGAGGTGACTCGAGCGGGGTATCCTTCAATGGCTGTGGCGCTGTCGTCTCGCTCACCCCATTGTTCTCCCAATACTCGTCCAGCAGTTTTGTTTGTTTCCTATCAGCGGCCAGCTTGGCTGCCATGTCCTTCAAACCCTCGGCGTGGCGCCATGCCCTCCCGAGGCGGCCGTAGCTAAGCGGAACTAGCACGCCGACCGCGATCATGCGCGCATGGCGCGTCTCCTCCTCGTCGGTGGGGGTGTTGACGAAGGCGCTAAGGCCGGCGTGGCCGCCATCATGGACGAAGTATATCAGGTCGTCGGACACGGTGTGCAGGCCCGACGGCAGGCTCTTGTACTCCACGGTACCCTCCAGTTCGAGACCCTGCACAGCCCGCTTCCATATGATGGTATACCCGGCCTTGACGTCGAAGTCGATCAGGAAGAGGGCCGAGATGGGCGGAAGGTCGGGAAGAGCGGCAGACGTGGGCTGAGGTAACCGGACCGAGAGGGGCGGCTGCCCACGGCGGGATGCGGCCATGGTGAGTCGGAATGGGAAATGCGAACAGGTAAATAGGAGAGAGCCTGCGATGTGTGTGGTGCGATGCAACGTGCGAGGTCTGAGGTTTGGCGGGTTCTAGGGGCTCGAGAAGCGCTGTTGCGGAAATGCGATCATCATCAGTTTCGTCGTCAAATGGCCCAGGCGAAGTTCAATCAATCATCGTTGCCCAATGTACTTTTTTTCGATTCCTCACACAACCAAGCAATTCGGAAGCGAGGCTACCCGAAGTCGATATTCCTCGGAAGTTGCCTACCCAGTCCCGTCGCTGTGCTGCGGCTGTCGCGTTACAGGGTCCTTGGAGCGGGACTTGGGGAGCATGGGAGTGGCCTGTTCTTCCTTCCCGCAGCAGCATCATCGCCTCCTTGGCACCGCCGCCCTCGGCCCGTGGAACCCTTTTCTGGGTGAAATGCAGGTGCAGTTCGAGACGCCAAGCTTTTCCCCAAGTGACCTCAACATTTCTCGACCTCGGAAGAGAGAGAAGCGGGGCACAGTGGTCTCTGAACCAATCGAGGCCGACAGTGGCCCATCCCCCACATGCATCAACCAAGAGTAGGCCAGCCCGTCCAAACTTTTATTTCTGTTGGTGAAGTCACACGTGCGTCTGTCAAGCGATTCTTTTCCGGACGGTGACCGGGAAGCATGACTACACGACAAAGTATTGCACCGCATTCCCTGCTCACGAAGAACCTAAAAAAGTAACCGGGCGATCCCATCTGATATTGCCCGTAAAAGGCCCCATCTCCTCCTGAATATTTCTCCACCTAGGTACTCCAACAACGCCACCCAGAGAGGGACCGCCGGCAACGCACCGCGGTCGGTGAAGCAACTTCGAACCTCTGCGAACAAAGCTGGAACCCGAAGTCCTGAAATCTTTGCATCGCCATAAGGCCCCTACGGAAAGCGCAACGCGCATCGCATCGAACGGACCTTGCGCTGCTTTGCGCTCTGCACCTGCCTGCCCCGACGCACTCCTTTGATCCTCTCGAACTCCGGCCCTCTATTTCAAGATGGCGTTCCTACTCTATGTCGGCTACTTTCTAGCCGCATACGTCGCCTTGACGCTATTCTTCTACATGCTGTCCCCGGTAATACCCAAGTCGGCCTTCGTGGCCCGCGTGCTGGCCTCGTACCTCTCGTTGATCATCAGCTCGGCATATGGCGTTCTCGCTTCCATCGTCTTGCGCGCCGTCGGCCTCAACCAGCTCGCGCAATGGACCGTCGCCCGCAGCTTCAAGTACATCATGGGCTTCTCGACGGGCGTGACCTTCGACGTGGAGGACCCCGGTAACTACCTCGAAACCGTCCGCCCGGCCGTCTTTCTCGGCAACCACCAAACCGAGCTCGACGTGCTGATGCTGGGGTGCATGTTTCCCAAGTACTGCAGCGTCACGGCCAAGGCTTCGCTCAAGAAGGTTCCCTTCTTGGGTTGGTTCATGGCCCTGAGTGGCAGCGTCTTCCTCGACCGCGCCAACAGCAAGGACGCCCGCCAGGCTATGCAGGGCGCCGCCAACGAAATTCGCGACAAGCGCCAGAGCGTCTACATGTTCCCCGAGGGCACGCGCAGCTACTCCAAGGAGCCGATGCTGCTGCCCTTCAAGAAGGGCGCCTTCCACCTTGCCGTCCAGGCCCAGGTTCCCATCGTACCGGTTGTCGTTGCCAACTACAGCCACATTCTCTGGCCCAAGGGCCTTGTGTTTAACAACGGGCGGATCCCGTGCAAGGGTACGCAACCCCACTAATCTTTCTATGCCGTTTAAACCTCTTAAACTAACGCCCGGTTCGCAGTCCTCGACCCCATCCCCACGACCGGCCTCACTGCCGCCGACGTCGACGAGCTTGCACGATCGACTCGCTCACTCATGCTCCAGGAACTCTATGCGCTTACCGAGAAGGCGCGAGGGCAGAGCGTTCCCAGGCATGAAGACGAGGGCGCGAACGGAGTGGCAAAGACCACCGGTAACGATGCGAGAGTCGCGGCCTGAAGCTAGCCGCGCCTCTACGGTGGCCAAACGATGATGGCTGCCAGCGCCCGCCGACTACGAGATACTTAAGAGAGTTTTCTTTCGAAGAAATACATCAGTACGGGTTCATTCAGAACAGAAGACCTGGACCAGAAACGGTAGCGAATAGACACTGCAACAACATACCCCTCGCAGCACACCCACGTCCGTAGCCGAGTTCGGGCGCGGAGCCGAGGGAAGAGAGCATATGATATATACCCTTATAGAGAGATGGAGTCAGGAGGGTGAGGTCATGGCGTGGAACGGTTCTTCTTTGACGATGGTTTAGATGCCACGCCGCTATAGAGGATAGATGGGGAGCACACTGGGTAGTAGAGAGGGGGATTGGTTTGCATTAGGGGGCGCCGAGAAGCTTCTATCCAGCATGGCATGGGGTATGTCTATTCTTGGACACACCCGGGAACGGGGAGAGAGGATCCCTATCCCTAGGTAGTTAGTGAGAATCCTAAGTCTGAAGTCAACTTCGTTCAGGGATGGCAGTGCAAGTATAACGTATACCGAACGGTTGGGTATATGGTCCGGTTTCATTCCGTTAGCAAACCTGTACCTCCTACACTCACGAACCATGCTCAGGGGTTACCATTCCACCTGTTTACCAACTTGCACGGCACCCCAAACTCAGCAGCACTGCTCCTACATCACTAAAGCAGCACGCACGCCAAGGCTCAAAACATCTAGACCATTTTATCTACCCTACGCACAGCCCTCCAAATCCGGCGAACTCAAATCAGACCACACATATATCCATATACCTCCCTCTCTCCCCCTCTCCCACTCTCCTATCCCCCATTTCCCCACCACACACACTTCTACTCCAACCTAACCCCTCGCCCACCTCTCCAACCCCCTCAACACACACCCCTCCCCCCCAGCCCCACCCTCCCTCTTCACCAACCTCCCCACCGTCCAAACCCTCTCCCCCTCCCTCTCCAACACCGCCCTCACCTCCCCGGCCCTCCCCGCCTCCACCGCCAACACCATCCCCAGCCCATTATTAAACGCGCGCGCCATCTCCGCCGGCTCGACCGCCGATCCCAGCCAGCCAAACACGGCCGGCACCTCCCAGGTGGCGACGTCAATCTCGGCCGCGAGGTGCACGGGGAGCATGCGCGGGATGTTTTCCGTCAGCCCGCCGCCGGTGATGTGCGCCATGCCCTTGATGGCGCCGTCGCCCGTAGCGGCGAGGGCGGCGAGTAGGGGCTTGACGTAGATGCGCGTGGGGGTGAGCAGGGCTTCGCCGAGGGTGGTGGTGCCGTTGGTGGTCCAGGGGCAGGGGTCGGTGTAGGCCAGGCCGCGGGAGGCGACGATTTTGCGGACGAGGGAGAAGCCGTTGGAGTGGACGCCGGAGGAGGCCAGGCCGAGGAGGACGTCGCCCTCGACCATGGCGTCCTTGCGGGGCAGGCGCTGGGGCGCGCGCATGACGCCGATGGCGGCGCCCGCGGCGTCGTAGTCGTCGCCGGTGTAGAGGTCGGGCATCTCGGCGGTTTCGCCGCCGACGAGCGCGCAGCCGGCCGCGCGGCAGCCCTGCGCGACGCCCTCGACGAAGGAGGTGGCGACGGAGACGTCGAGGCGCGAGCAGCCGTAGTAGTCGAGGAACATGAAGGGCTCGGCGCCCTGGACGACCAAATCGTTGACGTTCATGGCGACGAGGTCGATGCCGACGGTGTCGTGCTTGTTCATCTTTTGCGCGATGATGAGCTTGGTGCCGACACCGTCGATGGCGCCGACGATGATGGGTGCCCCCGGGTGGCCGGCGGCCGATAGGTCGACCTCTCCGCCGAAACCGCCAATGATGGCATCCGCGCCCGGGCGCCGGGTGGTGGCAACGGCAGCCTTGATACGGTCGACCAGCTCGTTGCCGGCGTCGATGCTCACGCCAGACTGCGCGTAGGTGAGTTTGTCGGTGGTGTCGGTGGTGCGGAAGGCGCGGTGGGCGATGTCCTTGCGGTAGTACATGCCGTCAAAGTTGATCAGCTTGACGCCCTCGTAGGCCTTGTCGACAGCCGCGCGGAGGGAGTCGCCGGTTGCGGTGGCCGCGATGACACGACCGCCCGAGGTCAACAGCGCATCGCCGGACAGCTTTGTTCCGGCGTGGAAGATGTTGATACCGTCAGGCGGGTTTGCGACCTGCATGGGGATGTTCTTGGGGTATGATTCCGGATAGCCAGGGGCGGCGACGACCACGGTCGTGCTGAACTTGGAGGAGACTTTGAATGTGATATCCTCGAGATACGGGACGGGCCCGGCGCATGCGTACATAATCTTCGCCAGATCCGTCTCAAGTAGCGGCAATACTGTCTGCGTCTCGGGGTCGCCAAAGCGGACGTTGTACTCGAGCGCCTTAGGGGTGCCGTCGGGGGCGATCATCAGACCGGTGAACAGGCAGCCACGGAAGGGGAAGCCGTCCTTGCGCATACCGTCGATGGTAGGCTGGAGGATCTCGCGCTCGATACGGGCAATCAGCTGCGGCGTGGCGAGCTTTGTCGGGGCATAGCAGCCCATGCCTCCGGTGTTGAGGCCGGTATCGCCCTCTCCGATACGCTTGTGGTCCTGGGCGGGGGGCAGGGACTTGATGGTGGTGCCGTCGCAGAACGATAGGATGCTCAACTCGTCACCGACAAGGAACTCCTCGATGACGACTTCGTCGCCCGCTGAACCAAAGGCCTTGTCCTGCATGATATCCTTGAGCCCCTGCAGGGCCTCCTCCTGAGTCTGCGGGATGATCACGCCCTTGCCAGCAGCCAACCCTGTGGCCTTGATAACGACGTTGTGCTTAACCGACTTCAGGTATTGACAAGCCTTCTCGTAGTCGGAAAAGTTCTCGTAGGCGGCGGTCGGGATGTTGTGCTTCTTCATGAAATCCTTAGAAAAGGTCTTGCTGCCCTCCATGGCCGCAGCCTCCTTGGATGGGCCAAAGACAGGAATCCCCGCATCGCGGAAGAAGCCCTCGATGCCGTCGACGAGGGGCGCCTCGGGGCCCGGTACCACGAGGTTTATAGCATTTTTCTTCGCAAATTCGACGAGGCCCGGGTAGTCGTCGGCGGCCACCGAGGTGTCGTTGATGACCTTGGGGACGCCTGCAGTGCCTCCGTTGCCAGGCACGGCGACGATCGACTCCACCAACGGTGACTGGGCGAGCTTCCAGGCGAGGGCGTGCTCGCGGCCGCCGTTACCGATAAGTAGGATGCGCAGAGACGACATCTTCACGTTGGGTCAAGTCGAATTGGTCGTCCTCTGCCCAGCATCTTGTCCTTCTCCGTGTCCGGCGCGAGAAAAAAAAAACCTTAAAAGGGTGTTAATTACCCCTCCCCCGCATTTTCGGCTCCGTTATCGAAGCGCCGGCGTTGATTGGTCAATTCGTGTATAAGGGCCAGACAGAGCACGGCTCTTGGGTTTGGACTTCTTTTCTAAAACAGGACCTCATTATTACAGACGATGGTTTGTTCTTGGTGGTAGTCCATGGTTACGCATCTGTAAATATTCCGCCAAGGCAGCCAAGCAGGCAGATTGGCAGCGCCGGATTACAATGTTGAACAAGTACCCCGAACCCATCTCAGGTTCAGCATCACGTCGAACCGCTGAGAGTGAAGGAGTAGGCGGGAGTCGGTCAAATGGACGCCAATGCACAGCAAGGCGTCAGAGTGAGTTTTCGTCTCTCATCTGTGGTCGATATCTTACTGTGCAGTTGCAGTATGCTGCATGGTCCTTGGGTACCATGTTCCCCGGTGGCTGGTGGAATGCCTTTCATCAGCATGACATCTTGCTCACATAAGAATAACCAATAACTTCCCAGTATAGAGTTCTGTGAAACATTTGAAATGTGGCTGGCGCTGGCCTCGACAATCGGTCGTGAATTATCTCCGCTTTCCTAGCCCCCACGCATGATGCCGCGAGTTACAAAGCGCAGGAGCCGTGAGCGGCCGCCAGCTGAGGCCCGGCAGCAAGGTATCTCCCGGTCCGGTACGAAGTACGGCACGCACGGCTACTCGGATAGCGAGGGAGCGCAAATAACGCTTCGTTGGTGCCGAATGCGGTTCTGAGGGCGGCGCGGCGGTGGCGCTGAGGGGCGAAATCCTGACTGTCAGATTTAATCCCATGTGCCGTCGAGGCTTCTGTTTTCTGACTAAAGGGTGGATAGGAACATGTAAGGTACCCTACCTTGACATTCACATGCATCAAACTCTGAAAGGGAAAACTGCCTCTGACTGGATTTGCATTCACCTAGGTAGGTAGCCGCACGTATCTTAGCACTAAGCTAGGTCTTCTCCAGCTGCATCCGTGTCCTCCTTCTGGGCAAACAAGACATGGAGGAGCGACCCTGACGAAACAAGAATGGGAAGAAGTTGACCAGCCGAGTCGACGGCATAGACACCCGAGATGCCATTCCATTGAATTGTCATCTCAATGGCAGCAACAGAGAATACAAAGGTTAAGAAAATGGAGGTCGGACTAATCGGTTTGATCCACTGATCGTATTGAATTTTGAAGCACAATATTTTGTCGGGCTGCACTTTTTTGCTCCCTAGGAAGACAATGTAAGAACATATCCTGTTAATAGGGGAGAGCGGGCTCCCAGGCGTCTTTGAAGTTGATGGAATTGGTGGGTGGTCGGAGTAGATACCAGTCAGATGGACTCACCGATGGTAGAGGCCACCCCCAAGAAAAGCAGCAAGTCGAACACAATACCGATAGTCCAGATGAGGAATAGGATCCTGAGGAAATGCTTGAGGATGCCGCGGAGCTTAGCTCGCACAAAAACCCACACAACCTCCTCACACGGCGATTGGGGGAGGACGTTGACTCCCCGCCACCAAAAGTAGACCTGGTACAGGATGAAGGCACGAACGACGAGATACAAGAGCGCGTCGGTTATACTAAGGGAGGTCTTGTAACTGCCGAAGAGTTTGATGCGGGGCTGCTCAATATTATGCTTCAGTATCGACACGCTGACCGGAGCGCCAGAGGAGGTGGGATGTCTTCTCACCCTGCCTGCTGGCATCAACTGAGGGAGTAGCTCCAGGAGCCAAATAACCACCTCGCAAGCGTAGATGCATCTATGTTTAGTCGCGTGGACCATGCCGATGAAGTTGGCGAGGACGTATACGAGGACCGCCCCGCGCAAGAAGAGGAACATCTCGGATTTCTTGTTTGCTTTTTCTTCGGTATTGTAGTGACGAATATTGGCCAGGACGAGGGCTACATACTGGATGTATAGCCCAAGGCGCAGACCCAGGCCGTAAAGGTCGCTGTTTCCCTCAAAACCACATGTAGGCTCCATGGTCTGCCGGGAGGTATCTTGGGCTGAATTGCTTTCGAACCTCAGTCAATGAAACGTCTCCGGCGAGATCACAATGGTTTAAGTAGGGCCATATTTTGAGCCAGGGACGTGTTGGAGCTGACTCTGAGAGGGTGAGGGTCCCATTAGCCGACTGCCTCTTGAATTTCTTCATTGGGTGCCCGCCCATGCGTGTGGCTTTGCTGGGCAAAGGGTGTTATCTGGCTGTAGAGGGATCTACGACGGGACTGCCTATGCAGTGGTACGTGATGTCGAGATTCTATTTGGCAGGCGGGCAGGCAGCTGAGCTGCACATACACCCTTCGGTCCCCGTTCAATATCAATTAGCTGCTGGGACCCGGCTTCAGCAAAGGCTGCCAGACTGGTTTACCAGTTAGGTAAGTTGCAGATGCCCGACCCAATCATGCAACGAATTTCCCCTATGAATGTTACACACGTGTGAAAGACGGCACGAGGGCTGTCATAGCTGTGAGAGATCATGATATCCTGCAGCAATCAGGCACTCCCTTAGCCAGTGGAAAGTGAAAACCGAACAAACATCAAATCTTCATTTCTATGAATACCCGCTGCACCCGCTGCCGCCGCTGCCGATCACAGCTATGCCTTGCAATGCCCAGGCTGTACTCCTACAGTCCTTCGCCGCATTGCCTTACCGGGCCCTAAAGGGCTCCTTTTTCAACGCTCCCATTATTTTCTCTCAAATCCAAGCCTTCCCCTCCCCCCTGACAGCCGGAGGGGGTTTGTGCTTACCTTTATTGCCCTCGTTGAGTCGTTTCCCTTAGATTCCAATACCATTACCACAGACGAAACGAGCCCGTGTCGACTAAGCCATAATCATGGACAGGGCGGCAAAGTGCGCTGGCCCCAGCCCCGACGAGGCTCTAATCACAGCCGCTTGCACCATGCCCGGCAACCCCGACCTTTACGGCATCGGAATCCGGCTGGGCTTCTACTTCCAGTGGATCAACCTACTGCTGGTGACATACCTGCAGCTCGATCACGAGATGCTCCACCGCACCATCAACATCCTCCTCCAGGTCGGCGTCTTTGCCATCATGCTGCTGCACACACACACACGCTCGCTGCGGGCTGCTGACGCCGCCACCGCCTTCTGGCTCCTCGTCGGCGCCCTGTCCTCGCTCACGCGGAGTGACTCCAGCCTCAACCCCCGCCTCAACTCCCGCCTCATCCGGCTGTCCAATGTTGTGCGGATGACGTTTTATACTATGTTATCGGGCTACGTGGCCTGGCTCTGGTTTGGTGGCATCGACGAGCTTGCGCCGCGCTCCGATGATGACGGCTCCGATGGGGAGGCGGACTGCGACACAATCGTTTTCTTTGGTCGGGCGACGACGGGGAATAACGCCTTCCGAGGGCTAGCACGAACCGCCGGTATCCTGGGAGCGCTACTTTTCTTCACTCTCACTGTCAGATGCGTACGAGAGGTACTCAAGTCGGAAGACCATGGGGAGGACGGGACGGAATCGGAGAATAAAGTGCAGAGAATTCTCAGCAAAGTTCGTTCTTTTCTTGAGAGCAAAGGTGGTGATAAACGGTCGAAGGGGCGGGCTTTGGTGTCAGTCGCCCTTATCATCATTTGTATTGGCGTTGTCGAGTATGTTATCAGAGCAAACCAGATGGTGGGTATTGGGGACCTCTCTGCTGTGGAGCAACTCATACCTTTTCTTATTGGACTGTTTGGGTTCTTGGATCTGGTTATGCAAGCCCGAGAAAAATGAATTTACAACGTGTGACTGATAGGTACCATTGTCATGCCAGAAGGTGCCATGCCAGAAGGTTACTAACAGCCGTTGCAAATTGGGGGATTGAGGACGGGTCATCCAATTGTTCCATGCTCATACTATAGTTGTGGGGCACTGTTAAGGTGGAAGAAGGGACAGAGGGACCTGTATCGTTGCCTCTCCATACATGTATTGCCGCTGTTGCACGGCGGTTGAGTTAGGTATAGGGAGATTGTGATAGTGAGAAATATGAAAGAACAAAAAGTACTATATATCCAGGCTTTTACAGATCGCGGACTGATTGAAAAAATCAATGATATTGTCGTAGACTCTTTGGTTCCAAGCTGTGACGTGACTCCTTCGTACCTCTGATGGGGAGGGTGCCGAAAAGAGGGTTGGGGCTAGCCAGAATTGGCATGACTTTTCCTGTCATCACACCATAGTCCAACATTGTATTGTACAGTCGTATTATGAGATCAACAGTTCGTCCACGTGAGGTCAAAGTGATGTCTCGCAATCGAAAGAGGGGAAATGCAGCACCGTTGAGGCTCAAGCCTCAGGCGAGTGGTGAGCTGCCTGCCCGTCCCTACCAAGTCGGTTGTCGGGTCGGACGGCAGCAATGCCTCGGAATCTCGCAAGGCAGAGCAGATCGGCAACGGTCTGGAAGACACGAAGGGCCGCGATTGCATCATGATTTGTTATCGCAACCGAACTACCCTCACCACTGAAAGATGCCGAATACCCGGTCAGCTTGTGTCGCAAAACTTAAATCCGCAGGCTGGCAGATTTGGGATCGTAAATCCCAAACATCGCACTGCCGAGGTATGGTCATTTGGGAGGCCGCGCTGGCCCCTGGGCCGGAAGAAGGCCATCTCGAGCTTTCAAAGTTCTGCTGCGGAAGGGGCTGGTTGTTGTTGAGGTTACGCGAAGCTCGGCGAGCGAAGCTTGAGTTCGACGGAAGCTTGAGGGGTCTGGGCCAGGCCCCACAAAAGCGATCTTCGGGAAGGTGTGGGGCAAAGCAGCCAACACAACCACCTCCCCTGCTCCCCCACCAAAGTGAAGGTCATCAGAAGTTGGCCAGTCTCCTACCCAGGAAAGTTATTTCGAGGTGTTTAAGCTCGTCGTTACGGCACATAAGGCAGACGCGAACGGCAATGCCCCCTAGCAGAGGCTGAAACGCCGTAAGACACGGATTTTACACAGTATGTTGCTGGGCAGCGAGGCAGAACCAGGCCGTCCTGTGTGCTGAGCACCAGCCAGGAACTTGGGGGCAAGTTTTGCAGTGTCCCCCTCGATCCAACGTTCATGGACAGCCAGTTGGGGGGAATCAACCCGCAGGACGTCCACTTCGTAGCGAGCCAATTGCCGGCCGGTGCCCGGTTAACGGACCACAGACACGAACATCGTCGTGGCCATGTTTGCAGAGGGCAACTGCGGGAGAATACCACCATAGAATGATGTTGTGCTTTGCTGTGCTCGCTCGGACCTCAATTGCCTGCTCGCGTGCTGGATGCCCGCTGGATTGGAGCCTGGGAGCCTCGGAGGTGTCACGGCGGGCGCTTGCGCCGACACCCGGGTTCAAGATCTCAATTCCGAGCGAGCAGGCGAAGAGACGGAACATTCGAGGTTGTGGGATGGTAACGCTTGGCAAACACATCCGACCCCCCAGGCCGCGCGATCGGGATCGGTGTGCAGGGCTGCCCCACCACCCACCGGCTACCATCGAGAGACATGGTTCTGTTCCTACATGACGCCATGACTTAATGGACTCAGGCTCTCAGTAGCGTCCATGATGCGATCTTGTGCTGAGCGACAACAACGATTAGCAATACGAAGTAAACCCTAATGTTTTAGTGGAAGCTTGAAGACTTGGAAGGTTGCAACCCAGCAGCAACCACCCCCTTAAGGAAGGAGCGAGTGCAACAGTGCAGCTTGTTCAATTTTTTTAATATCGAAGCCCGCCCCTGCCCAAATGGATTACGTCGAGAGCTGCAGTTAGCTTCTCTCCTCTGAGAGGTCCAAATCCTTAGTTTTCGTTCTCCGGCCGGAGCTGCCTCCACGTCAGGCCGCCGGAAATGCAGATCGCGCGGGTGACTGCGGGAGTTTCCCTGCCCACGGCCAGCCTGCAGACCTGACCTTGCTTTTTGTTCTTCTTTTTGCAAAGCGTAGCTGCGTTCTCGACCCATCGCAAGGGCAGTCGATCGACGGGCTGACCGGGCAACACAACCCTCCCGAGCCCTCCCCAGGTCGCCAGTGGCGGCGGAGTGGTCTGTCGACCAAAGGGCTGGTTGCCGTGGTTGGTGCGTCGTCAAATGGGCTACGGGTCTGGACGAAATTCCCCAGACCCTACCGGTATGTCGCCTGTCGGTCGCCACAACATCGGACTAGTCAAGCTAGTGTACCTACACAGTGCACTCTGGAAGATGTCAACGGCGGGTTTCCGCTTTACAACACTGGGCTCTCGCGGCAACCCCGAAATCGGGCAAGTTGAGGTGCACTTGCTTTCCTGTTGGTCTTTGCCTACGAGGCGAGACAAGCGGCGCTGTTGTTTCCTAGATTAGGAACCCCCAATGGACTCCACCAAAACAGGCCGGGCATCGGGCCGGTCAACATTGTGGTCTCTGAGCAAAGCTGGAAACACGTCAAACCGGGCTAAGGAATACCAACAGGGGCACATATGCTTGGCAAGCTTATCACCAAAAGCCGGCGTCATTGGCAGGGTTCGGAAGGCCCACTTGCGGCGTGGTGGGCAGGACAACCACTCAGCTACTCCAATTCTTCAGGGGTGCATGTCCACCATGCTTAACGTTGGCTCATTGACGTTAGTTTCGACATTTCATGCAGTTTCCAGGAACAACGGAACAACACACGCAGCCGAGACACCGTCGACGACTGATCGATGGGTGGGCCGTGGTCTTTCTTATTCCCCTCATAGGAGGGCATCGATGTAGGGAACTACCACAGTACGGTCCTCAGCTAGACAGGCCACACCTGTTTTCTGCTGTCCATTTTTGGGATGGGAGTGGGGGGCCGAGGCGTGAGGAGTGAGGCACGCACTTACACGAGCAGCAATCTGAATTCAGAGAGCCACCGCCTGCGCCGCCTTTTTTCGAGAGCTTGAAACAGCAAACGGTCACAGATTGTTAGTTAGCTATTGCCTGGGTAAATCGAGAGTCAGCTCTGTTACGACTGCGCCATGCCCTGAAGGAGTCTTTTCTCAACGGAGGTGCTGCGGTGGAGAGGTTGGACGGGCCTCTGGATGCAGGACCCTCCCGGGGTTGACCATCCATCTCCACGACAAGTACGAAGTACACTCGACCGGTGCGGAAATCTGACAGTCGGGGATGTTGTTCGCCTCCTCCTGTGTACTTCCTGCGCGGCCAACAATGGGCCTGGCTGGGCCAACCGGTGGGCACGGTTGTATGCATGCACGGCGCCGTCGGTCCTGAACCGGCTTCCGCTTCGGTCTCACAGCTGGGGGTGTCTGCCCAACCTCGCGATTCCCGGGCAGAGAGCTCTCCGCCGCCCAATCCTCGAGCTCCGATTCCTCTGATCCCCACCTACCCTCCTACGAAGTACCATGGCCAGCTTCATGCAGCCTAGATGGGATTGTCTCAAGCTGCTGTTGGACATGGGCAAGATGTCATCTCAACCCCGCCGTACCACACCTGCTCTTCGCTCTCGTTGTTCTGCCCGGGTTGGCGCTTGTGGTGTATAAACATCCTGCCTCCCGGATGGTCTGCTGTCCTCTCTCCCCATCCTGCTTCCTCATCGCCGGCTTCCTGGGTCCTCCCAACCACCAACCGTTCGCTAAGGTTTCTCCAGACCCTCACTCCCAACCACCTCGTGCCTGAAGATTCTGGGCCCACCAGATCGGCTTCAACCTCACTTACAACCCAGTCGTCGCCGGCAGACCCGGCCACACAGACACAATGAAAGCAGTACTTTCTATCCTGGCCCTAGCGGCTACGGCCCTCACGGCCAACATCCCCCACAGGGGAGACCGGGGACTGGTCGGTAGGACATACGGACATGGCAGCGGTGGTGGTGGCGGCGAATACGGCGGCGGCGGTGGTGGTGGCGGCGGCTATAGTGGTGGTGGTGGAGGCGGCGGCTACAATGGCGGTGGTGGTAAGGGCGGCGGCGGTAAGGGTGGTAAGGATGATGACTGCGAGACCATCACCACCAAGGTGATTGTGACTTACACTACCGTCTGCCCCGTCACCGAGACCCACACCAAGCCCGGCCACACCTACACGACCACCTACACCACGACCAGCACGGTCAAGACGACTGTCCCCACCACCATTGTCATCACCAAGACGGCACCCCCGGTAACCAAGTCGACAGATCAGGGTAAGGCGACACTGGCCCCTTGAGGATGTTTACAGTTGCTAACATGGCTTGTAGTCGTCTACACCACCCTCACCGAGCTGTGCCCTGTAACTGAGACCAAGGTTGTCGACGGCTCGACGGTGGAGATCACCTGGACCTCGACCTCGACTGTTGTCACCAAGGTCCAGCAGACTGAGACCATCTACACAACATCCGTCGCGACGGAGTACGAGACCACTGATGTCTACACGACGGTATGTCTCTTTCAGTAACGACGGCAAAGTGATATCGACTGACATGGAAACCAGGTTACCTGCCCCGTCACCACCTACACCACCGTGATCGAGGGCTCCACCGTCAAGGTCACCCAAACCGACACGTAAGCGCTACCTCCCATACCCTACCCAACCAGTGTCCATTCACTAACGCAAAACCCCAGAATCACCCTCACCAACACGGACGTGCACACCGTAACGGACATCGTACCCGTGACCATCACAGAACACGTCCCCGTGACGGTCAACGTCCCCGTCACGGAGCAAGAAACCGTCACGGGCTACTCGACCGTCATCGTCGAAGCCACCGAGACGGTCTGGACCTCGACCCCACTGCCCCCGACCACCATCATCATCCCCACCATGGTCACCGTCCCGGGCAGTGGCGGCCCAGGCCCCTCCTCCCCCGGCACCGTCCCGGGTGGCCCAGGCCCCTCCTCCCCAGGCACCGTCCCCGGCGGCCCTGGCCCCTCAACCCCCGGCGGCCCCGGCCCTTCATCCCCGGGCACTGCCCCAGGCAGCCCCGGCCCCAGCCCCAGCCCCTCCTCCCCGGGCACCCTCCCCGGCGGACCCGAGCCCTCAACCCCAGGCACCGCCCCCAGCAGCCCCAGCCCGAGCACCCTGCCCGGCGGTCCCGGCACCCTCCCCGGCGGCCCGCGGCCTTCGTCCTACGGCGCCACGCCCGAGCCCACACCGGAGCCCACTCCGGAACCGACGCCCACGCCCACGCCCACACCCACAAACGGCAGCGGCACGCCCATCCCGACGGCCGGCGCCGACAGCCTCATGGTGGCGCGCGGCGGCAAGGGCGTCGCGCTGCTGGCGGGGTTGGTTGCGGCTGTGGTGCTGCTTTGAGCTTGACCGGTTGGTTGGTTCTCTCTTTTCTCTCTCTCGCGCACCCCTTTCTCTTGGCTCTTCCCGTGGCTTCGGGGGTTGGAGACTGGAAGGGGGGGGTTGCATAAAAACACATATGGTGGCCATGATGATGATGGGGATGACTGGTGGGTGGGTGGGCTGGCGGGCGAGCGTGACGAACACTCCTTATTTTGAGGGGGGCTGCGATAGATACACTTACTTGCTTGCTGCTTGGTCATTTTTTTTCTTTTACTTTTTTGGGGTTGGGATTAGGGCAAATCTCTCTCTTGTTCGATATGGTACTGCAGTTACCTGGTCGCGGAGAGGCTTGGCCTTGTCTGGCCTAAGGGGGTGGCAGTGGTGGTGGTGGTGTGGGATATCTCCTCTTCCTATGGCTTTTGGGGGGAGGGGTTAATGCTACCTACTTAATGTTTATGTACATATACTATAGGGCTTCCATAGAATGGGCATTGTTACTGATTATTACTTTGCTGTGCTGTGCTGTGCTGCTCTGCTCGCTTGGGTCTTGCGGCATTTCATCCTTTTCGTGCCTTGTTGACGTCAATTCAGTTTCGGCGTTGGGATTCCACTTTCACAACATTGCGGTAATGATGCTGATGCTGCTTTTCGATTCAAACCGGGTTTTTTACATCTGGATGCTCAGCCACTCTGAACCATTTATTCATATGTTAACTAATGTTTTTGAATTTGTGTCCGGGGTCTGCCATCACCGTCAAGATAGGCATGGATGAAGAGATGCCAGTGTAGATTTTGCCTATAAAAGTTCTGTGTCTGTTCAGAAGGCGCCAGAACTAGTAGCTTTGAGGATAACAAACTGCCCCCTTTGAACGACGCTTTCTGAGGATAATAACGGTTGGGAACGCGTAGGCCGTAGCTGCTCAGTTTTCATTATACCGACGTTCGAACTCGCAGCTCATCACATATGTCATATAAAAGATCACCAAACTCTGTTCCCAGGAACGACATATCCTCCCACGCTTTATCACACCAAGCGGAGCCAGGTAGCTAGATGATCCAGCAAGTGTCTCCCTTTGGCTAAAAAAAGCCGAACTCGAAAGGGGAGCAAGAAATCAAGAAAAAGAAAAGAAAAAGAAAAGAAAAAGAAGATGTGAAGAAAGTCGAGCAAAATAATAAAAACCGAGTCAAATAAAAAGTAGATTTTGGGCTTTTAAATGGCTTTCTTTTTCGTTCCTTTCGTCCAAAGTTTCGGCGACACCTCCACTTGGAGTTTGGTTTTTTTTGGCCAGAGAGTGAGTGTCTACATATGATATATCCAACAAGGGGCGTGGGGGAACTGGAATACTGGATTGAACATAGAGGAGAACCCGAGCAGGGAAACTGGAGGTGTAGACGACGAAGACTCGTGTGAAGTTTGGGTAGGGGCCGACCCGGACAAGCCCATCTTCACGCTGCCTCGCTCCCGCATGTACATACATTGTTACGGACCGTCTAGACACGCTGATAAGCGAGCATGGTCAACCTGAGTAACCTCGCGTCGAACTAGAAAAAATCAACCCAGATGCTTGAGCATTGATGGAAGACTGTACCCAAGCATTGCCAAGCTCGGCAGCGAGTCCTCAGCGCAGACCATTTACAGACTATCCTGGTGAACATATAGGTGAACATGACCACCACACGTGCAGGTTTCCCATTTCCCGTTTCCCGATCCCAATAGGGCATACATAACTTCAGCTGGGGTCAAGCCAATCAAGTTCTGTCTGACACAGGGGGCCTTCAGCTCGCCGCATTTCCCCGCTTCCACTTTACACATGCAACCAGGCTGAAAACATGCATGGACCCCGAATGTTGAGGTCTACATCGGCTCGCCCTGCGTGGAACCCGGCACATGATCTTCGATGGCCGAAATGAAACCCGCTCGAGATTTGACCCGGACGGTGTTTCGGCTACGCAACCTTCCCAGCCGTATTTGCAGCTCGGACGAGGTTGCCGGCCTGCTCAGCGCCGCCCTGCAATTGTCTGCACACCAAGTCATCGTCTACTCAATCGCAAAGACCTTGGATAAATGGGAGGAGCAGCCATCCAGAGTCGCTACCATCCAATTGAAGGCAGCGCCGACATGCCTTCAGAATGCAATGGACGACGATGAGTGGGTTATCGCCTTGCAGGGAGGTCACCCGCCGTGGGATGTCCTGATTCTCGATACTCACTTCAAGGGCATGACAGCCCTCAATGATGTCGACCCGGCAAGGCACCGTGCTGAGTAGGTAACACCCGCTGTACATCTTTATCCCGCTATCATTATCAACTAAACATTGCTTTGGACAATCAGCTGCATCGCCGTCTCGGGATTGGCCAGCCACCCTTTTGGCTCATGGCAACCGCGAGGCCACGACAAGACTTTCATGTGGATACGGGATGCCATCCCGGCCTCGATACCAGGACTCCGGACAATCATTTACGGTTACGATTCGAGCCTTATCGAGAGCTCTTCGTTCCAATCCATTTCGGACCTGGCGCAGAGCCTGCTACTCCATCTCAAGTCTGGAGGCTGGAATCTTCCGAGTCCCTCGTCAAAACCAATTGTTTTTCTCGCGCACAGCCTGGGTGGATTAGTCTTTAAAGAGGCTATTGTGCAAGCGGCCAGCGGCGAAAAAACCATCACCAATATTCTTGATAACGTTCTGGGCGCCATCATGTTCGGTGTCCCAAGCCTGGGCATGGAGCAATCCCATTTGATGGCCATGGTGGAGGGACAACCGAACGAATTCCTGGTACAGGATCTATCGCGGGAGGGCGGTAGCAACTACGTGCGGCAGTTGCATGCGCAGTTCGAAGGGCTATCTTTTCTTAGGAAAGCGTGCATTCTCTGGGCATACGAAACGAAAGTATCATCAACCGTCGTGGTACGTACCTACCTTCAGAACCTCGGCTGGAGGCGTATGGAACTTCCATTAATAAAGGCGTTGTTGACCATTGAAAAATAAAATTTGCAGCAACGTTCGGATGGAACCTGGGCCAGGACTGGCCGTCCTACCGTTCTTGTGAACCCCGAGTCGGCAACGAGTCACTACTACCGAACCAAAAAGTCGTTGACAATTCCCATCAACGAAGACCATTCAAACATGGTCAAGTTTCCCAGGGACGATGCAAACCTGAGGGTCATCTTGCATTCACTTTCCGAAATTTGCTCTCCAAATCGGCCTATTGGCAACGGGAGCGACAACGAAATTGGACGGCGTGATACATTAGGCAAATTAGTTCCAGTCGGCGATAGCACACAAAAGGATTGGCTACCGATCGGTTCCTCCAAGCCATGCGAGGGCGAGGATGCTTTAACGAAACTTGGCCAGCTTTTCACGTCAATGGCAGGTACGTTACACTGTCAAGTTTGGGCTCTTGTATCACTCCAGTCACCACTCATCACCGTGTATTACCCAACAACAACCTAACGTAAAACCGGGCGATTAGATCTACACAAGGAGCTACACGCCCCCGAGCTAGACTTCCGCATCGATCAGATTGATGACCCGTTTGAAAACACGTTTGAATGGGTCTTTGACGTATCTTCGTTCTCCAGCTGGCTGCAGGAAGGATCAGAGCTGTTTTGGATCAACGGCAAGCCAGGTTCCGGGAAATCGACCATCATGAAGCTAATCTATAAAAGTAAGGAGACGTGGGAGCTTCTGCACAACTGGAATACTGGCTCCCTTGAGGTGAAGGCTGGCTTCTTCTTCCACTACCGCGGCAGTGCTATTCAAAAATCCTTCGAGGGTGTTTTGCGAAGCCTCATCCTCCAACTCCTTGCACCATACCGCAATATCTACCGGAAGAAGCATGAGCAAACCTGGGAGGAGTACCAAGCGCTTAAAAGTGCGCAACAAAAGATAGAACGGCAAATGCAGGGCATTAGGGCAAGCCTTGAATCCACCCTCAAAGAGATCGAGAACATACGGGAAGAAATTGGAATTCTATCCCAGCACAGTAACGAGCTGTTCGGTATACAGCGCACAGCCAATCTGGACAAGTGCCGTAGGAGACTACCACTCCTCCAGTCTCGATACACCGAGCTCTCTAGACGACAGGCGGAAATGAAGCCACACTGGATAGCCGAGTTGGCCTCGCTTAGGACGTCCATAACGTCTGTCGCTACTCGCTTCAAGCCGTACAGCGCCGAGCCAATGACCAAGTTCCTTACTAAGGCCATGGCCGAGTTTCACGATGAAAGAGATGGGCTAATTCCCAGGCTCGAGAGAGTCCTCCGGATCCTTCTCGACCAGAATGCGACCAGGACGGACCTGATTCTTTTCTTCGACGCACTCGACGAGTTTGACGGTCACCTTGACTTGATCAGTCGCTTTCTCAAGGGTCTAATCCAGCGCTCCCCTTCGTCAATGACGGCTGTGAAAATCTGCTTCTCGAGTCGTCCTTGGGAGCCCCTTAGGAAACAATTTTCTTCGTATCCAGGGTTTGCTCTACAGGACTATACCAGAAATGACATGGAGGAGTTTGCAGCGGGCTCTATAACCAAGTCGGATATCACGAACCCTTATGTTACCCAGCTAATACCGGGTATTATCGCTCGGGCTAATGGTGTTTTCCTATGGGTCAAGCTTGCCCTGAAGGTCCTCTTTGAAACAGTCATGTACAGCCCGGACGCTGTTACGCCAGAACTGCTGGAGTCCAAGCTACAAGAGCTCCCCGATGATCTTTTTGAGTTTTACGAGCTCATCATCAACCGGATTAGCAGGAGCAACCGGCGACGAGCATTTGCCTTGCTCGAGCTCCTCATCCGCCACAGCGGTCCTCCGGTTACCGCTATTCAGATCCGAGACGCTGTACTGGTATCGACTTGCAATTCTTATCAAGAGGCCATGGACGCACTGCGCCAAGGACACCCAGAAAGTGGAAATGGATCACTACCTCTACCAAACCTCCCTTACCCCGGCGATAGCGAGAAACAAGCACGAAAGGACATTGCGGCTTGGGGTGGAGGCCTGGTCGAGATCAAGAGACAGGATAACATTGACCGCCCCCAACTAATGCATCAAACGGTCCTTGAGTTTACCACGAACCTCACGTTCAAGCGAATTGTAGTGGGGGATCTTGCATGCCTCGTCAATGAAAACGGGCATTCATTTCATCTCAAGTACTGGAGCTTGAGTAAGAGATGGGCGCGGAACAACTTCATGGCGATCGGAGGAATGCAGAATAGCCATGATCGCGCTCCCAGGCACCAGGCTTACCACTCCCGAGACGAAGAATTACAGCATCTCGCCTACCACGCCGAGCAGTCCGAGCTTACCACTGGCATGAGCCATTTCGACTATCTCTACAGCATACCCTTTCTCGATCCTTACGGGCTGGAAGAGAGCTGGAATCGGGATGAGGTGTTTGTGTTTCTCGTCGCCTCATGCGGGCTGACACTGTGCCTTCGAGACTGGTTGGCCCGGATCGCGCCTGGCGGGTTCACTACCATGAACAAGCCCCTGCTGACGAGCTTCCCCTTACTTCAAGCACTGGTGTTCGCCCCCCCTTGGGGCGTGTTTTTCGAGAGATATATGACGACCATCCGCCTACTCCTCGAGAATGGCTACCCGGTGAATAACGAGTACAACTTCCTCACGTGGCTGTACAAGGAAGCCTGGCGGAACAGACACGATACCTACCCAAAAAGGATCACTGACTCGACTCTGCTCAAACTGGCCACGCTTGCTCTTGAAGCTGGAGCCAGTGCAAACCTTCTTCTGGGCCTTTTCGGCGAGGACGGTCGCTTTGCGTGCAATGCCTGGCCACTGCACGTTGTGCCGCCTTCCCTCGCCTCGGTGATGATACGCCACGGCGCGGACCCCAACCTCCTTGATAATGCAAATCGGACTCCTCTGGATTGGGTCGTCTCTTTCCCCTCCAATGGACTGAATAAGCCTGCGGATTGGGATGGCGTCGGGCGCTATGAGATGTGCCAAATTCTCCTCGATGCGGGAGGCACCGCGTCACAATCGACTTTAGAATCGAAAGCCTGGGCAGACATGCTCGCCGAGTTCGAGAAGGAGGGCTACGATACACAAATGATTCGGCAGCGCGTTCAGCCTCCCGGCCCGGTTGAGCCTGTGGGGGGTTCAATAGTTGAGCCGCCTGTTCCCGGACCTATTAGAGAAGACTATGCACACGAAGAGGATCTGGAAGCGAGGGGTAGTGCGGCGGAATCAGGAGGTAGATTGGAGGAAAGAAAAAGAAGGAAACCCCGTCGTCCCAAAGAATTTTCTCTGTGCTGTTTTAGATAGATGAGAGGAAGGAGAAAGAAGGATACCCCGTCATCCCAGGGCATTTCCCGATTTTCTCTGTGCTGTTTTAGAGACTGGGACTGAGGTTATGTATTCTACACCAAGAGGGGAGCATTTTGCGGTTCAACTCCAGTCAACCACCGACAGGAAATAAACAACCCGGAGACCAACCAGAAATGCCCGGAGATTTGGCAATTCTTACTCGCACCATAATGACAGGGCTTTAGCTCCATGTCACTCGATCAAATCACGAGATCCCACGTCACCAATGGGAGCAATGTAATGGATTCGTTAACCCCGGCCAGTCACCCAAGTTCAGAGGGATCATCAGCCTACGCCACAGAGGCCACCCTCCGACCTCTTCTGTGACTGGAGCTACCAACAGAAACCCATGCCGTGTTACCGAATTGCGCAGCAGCAACCACCTGGGTAGGTAAAGTGACTGCTATGATGTAATGTTTGGTTTTGCTCGTATCTGCACTACTCGCATTGTTGCTTCCGCCATCGGCGTCTGACCTCGTGTTGGTTGCAAGGAGGATTGCTCGCTTTGTAGGCACGGTACTTACCTAGGAGGTAAGGCAGTAAGCTGCTGGCGTTGCTTATAAAAACGAAGCTTGTTCCTTCCTCGATCGATTATTACAGGCAACCCTCATACGACCGCAGAGCAATTGCGAAATAACAGGCTCACTTCGCCAAACAAAAACCTCCATACAAGCCTACCAAGCCTACCTCAATAACCACCATGTCGTTCAAGGCGATCTTCACCGTTTTGCTCGCTTCCCTTGCGCAAGCCTCGCCCGTGCCCACCGAGCACAATGAGATCGGTGGTGTAAGTTCCCCCACCTGTTAATTATTAGCCGTCGATGTACATCCCAGTCTCACACAACCACCTACCGGTACAGGTACTCATCTGCACCGACCCCAATGGCCAAGGCCACTGCGAGTATAACGTCTACGAGCTCGAGAAGTGCTACAACCTGCCGCCGGCCCTGATCCACAACGCCGCCACCTTTGCGCCAGACGATGCGCCTTTCTACTGCTACCCCTACCTGTGAGTTTTTGCCACTGCCCGGCATATCCATCCATTGAAGACCTGGAAACTAATGACAATAATGTGAAAGCACGGAATGCGGCGGCATCTGCATGTCACCGACAGGGTGCACCTTTGGCGCGGTGTCGTACGACTACAAGAACAAATTCAACCTTACTAGGATTGGGTGGAACCAGTACATCGAGTCGTTTGAGTGCCATCTCAACAGGACCGAAGATGAGAGTTCGTAAACTTGGGGATAATGGAAGGAGAGGAGTGGTTGAGAATCCGGCCTTGGCTTCGGTGTTCGGCGATGACGGCATGTCATTTGGTGGGGTTGCTTTTCTTGTCCTTTTCTACCCCGCCATCGGCAAGTCAATTGGCGGGGTAGCTTTACGGGAGTTGGTGCTTTGAATTAGGAGCTTTAGCTATCTCTAATATCTGGTGGTGGTAATTAAGGAGGAGTTAATCCGGAAGTAATTAAACCTCCTTTCCCCTTCTACTGCTTGGTACTCGGTGATTTCTAACCACCCACATCCTCAACCTCAACTCAACCATCACCACCACCCATCACCCAAAGGGCACTATCATCACTATCATCACCACCACCACCACCACCACACCACCAACCACCAACCACCCAACATGGCCTTCGAAACCAAAGCCACCATCGCCTCCTTCGGCGGCAAGCTCCACAAACTCACCCACCAATCCACCGAAACCACCACCCCCATGGCCGTCAACCTCTACCTCCCCCCGCAAGCCCTCACCCCCAACCCCACCACCAAAGTCCCCCTCCTAATCTACCTCTCCGGCCTAACCTGCACCCCCGAAAACTGTTCCGAAAAAGGCTTCTTCCAGCACCGCGCCAGCCAACTCGGCCTGGCCATCCTCTACCCAGACACCTCCCCGCGCGGCCTCAACCTCCCCAACGAAACCGCCTCCTGGGACTTCGGCGCCGGCGCCGGCTTCTACATCGACGCCACCCAGCCCCCCTGGAGCACCGGCTACCGCATGGAGAGCTACATCACGCAGGAACTTCCCCGCGCCTTATTCGCCGACCCCACCTACGGCCCCCTGCTCGACGCCGCGCGCGTGTCCATCACGGGGCATTCGATGGGCGGGCATGGCGCGCTGACGCTGTATCTGAAGAACCCGGGGCTGTATAAGAGTGTGAGCGCGTTTGCGCCGATCGCGAACCCGAGTCGCTGTCCGTGGGGGGAGAAGGCGTTTGAGGGGTATTTGGGCTCGGACAGGGAGGGGTGGAAGAGGCATGATGCGACGGAGTTGGTTAGGGGGTGGAAGGGGGGGGATTTGAAGGCGTTGGTGGATGTGGGGACGGGGGATGGGTTCTATAAGCAGGGGCAGTTGTTGCCGGAGAATTTGGAGGCGGCGGCGAGGGAGGCGGGGGTGGAGGGGTTGACGGTGAGGTATCAGGAGGTGAGTGGTATAAACTCTGGGAGGTCGTTGGGGGAGGGGATTGCTGACTTGTGATTGACAGGATTACGACCACTCGTACTATTTCATGGCTAGCTTCAGCGACGACCACGTCAACCACGCCGCGAAGCACCTGGGGCTGTTGTAGAACAGAGAGTTTGGGAGTTTGGCTGGGATATGCGGTTGATGAGTATGAACGGACCGCCCGTGTTAGAAAGGGGCGGCAGAATAGGTACATGAAACAGCAAACCGGGAACGATACGATATAACCGCCGGTATACAACTTTCCTATCCCCATACAAAATATAAAAGGCCAATCCTAACAACGCCATATCCATCTGAATGTCCCTTTTTAAGCATACCAAACCACCCTCTCTCCCCCTCTCCCCCACCCACTCCCACCCACTATCAACTAACCCTCTTCTCCCCTTCCCCAAACCCCACCCCATCCCCCTTCTCCCCCGCCGCCGCCGCCCTCGCCTCCGCCTCCACCTCCTTCTTCACCCTCGCATACGCGAGCTTCTCAAAGCGGCTCAAAATCCGCCACCAGTGCTGGCCCGCCTCATGCTCGGCCACACGCTCCAGCAGCGCCGCCGTCCTATGGCGCACGTCGCGGTCCTTGTGGAACAGGCCGAGCGCGACATAGAACAGCCCCGTGTGCGACTCCGGGGCGACGCTCAGCAGCATGCAGATCTCGTCGTAGGAATGCACGTGCTTGGCTAGCGTGTCGTAGATTTCTTTGCTCTGCATGGGGGTGAGGCGCTGTGTGCGTAGTCGGTCGTGGAGGTGCGCTAGGTCGAGGCCTTTGAGGGGGCGGATGGTGGAGAGGTGTGCCATGTCCTGGAGGAGGGTTGTGGTTAGTTGGGGGGATGTAATGTTGATTTGGGTGAGATAGAGGTGTTGCATACCTGGATAAAACTGTAATAACTCCTCGTGTTACGCCACCCTTCTATCCGCGTCACGTTCCCAGCCAGCTCCTTCGCCTTCGTTGCCTCGTCCACCCACACATACCCGTGGCCATGGGCGGCTGACGGGTTGGCGTCCTGCTCCTCGTTGCCAATGTATAGGGCGCTGGCGCCGTACACGCTTTCTTCAAAGGCAGAGGCTATGCGGGTGAACTTGAGCACCCACGACCTCCACTTGGCTCGGATCACCCGTTCGCCCGCCCTCGACGTGATGCTCTGCAGGATGCCGGCCATGAAGGCGGCGTCGCCTGTCAAGTCGTTCGACGCCGACCCGCTGCTTGACGAGTTGTGGATCAGGTTTGCGTACGCCGGGTTCTGTTGCTGGAAGTAGACCAAACCCTCCGTAATAGGGGCGGCTTCGATCTTGCTACTAATCTTCATCTTGCCGCTGGGCAGGTCGCAGAGCAGGTCCCACCACTCCGGGTGGTGCTCAAAGGTGGGATTTGTCACGCCGGCGATGAACCCAGGCACCTTCAGGAGGTCGTCCACCTTGGTGAGATCTGTGTATGGGAAGGCGTACCGGGTAAACCCCCTCAGGATACCACCCGAAGCGAGCGCGCAAGCGGCGAGGACGGCCTCGGCGACCTCCCCGGACGGCATGTTGTGCCCGAGGAAGATGACCCGCTTCTGTGTCAAGAGGGCGTTGATAAGCACAATAATGGGATGTGTGGTGGGCCCGTTTGTGGTAAGATGGGGATGTAGGGAGAAGGTCTGCGGTGACTTGGAGTGTGAGTCGGAGAAGTTTTGGATTAGTTTGATCAGGGAGAAATCCCCGACAATCTCGGGCATAACAGCCACGGGAACCTTGATGGGGATGGGGATGCCCTTGTACATGACTTTGCTCTCGAATTCGTGCGTGTCCCGGGGAACAACGTAAGCGGCATGTCCCTCAATGTGCGCCTTGGATCCTGACCGAAAGACGGTTGGCTGTGGGGCAGGGGGAGCGTTGCTGGCGTCGAGCGGCTGGCCGACATCGACGCCAGATCTTCCGGAAATACGGGCCTGGATCATCTGCTCGAACTTTTCGACGAATAAATCCTTGTTCTCGCTTGATTGAAGGAGGTGTCTTTCAAGCCAGGTCAGCTTTGGCATCAGTGACAAATCCATCTCGTTCACTGCGTTGTAGAGCATCGCCAGGGTTTCGGGCACAGGTGCTTTGAAGTATTCTTCCAAGGCCAGTAGTAATAGAGGCTGAAGAAAGATTAGCAAGAGTGATGGGCCGGCAAGGTCGTATCGTTCCCTTCACCTTATAGATGTGTAAAAAAGGATGCCGGGTGCAGATGGCCATAGCTTTGACCACTGCACCTCGTTTAACCGTTTTGTCCTGTTTTGTGTTGACCAGATTGAGAACATAAACCAACGGAGGGCCCTCAAAACCGTCTTGTTCTTCATCTGTCGACTCATCGTCATCCCAGTCGTCGTCATCCAGGTCATCCAAATCGCCTTCTTCCTCGTCTTCTTCATCAGACTCGTGAATTATACCCTTGGCTCGATCACGCCTCCTGATCCGCCGAGCTCTCCTCTCCTCTTTTGCCTGTCGTTCCGCCTCGTCCTCTTCATGGCTAGTGTCTTTATGCAGAAAAAATATGGTCCAGTCCTGGTTACGAACATGGGCCTGGTCCGGAAGCATGAGCTCGGCAAGCATGTGTTCATCGCCGGTAATGGAGACTGGATATTGGTGTTCCATGACCGGGCCACGGTCAATGTCGAAGGATGCCACCAGGATATACTCGACATGGTTCTCGGTGCCCCCTCGGGGGTACTGGGAGCGCAGCTTCCGTGGCCGTTGCACGGCGGCAGCATAGTGTGGTTGGGCACTCGCTGAAAGCGAGCTGTGCTGGGAGGAGGTGCCGGTGCCGGTCGACGGCGCCTTGCCCTTGAAGCTCGGGTCTGAGGTTCTGTCCATCTCGGGGGTCGTTCCGGCAGGGGGTTGGGGGGAGCGGGTGGGGCGTGACGTCGGGATTGTCGAGAGCGATCTTCGATGTTGTAGGCCTGTGGCGTTGGCGTAGCTAGCCGCACTGCTGGTTCTTTTCAAATAAGGGGCAGTGAACTGGCCCGAGGCCATCGTAGTGCCGCGTTTGCTGCCAGTCCACCCGCCCGTACTCTCTTCCTCGCGCAATCGCTTTTGTCGCAGAGAGACGGGGAATTGCTACAAGCGGTGCTTATGGTCGCAATGCCGTCAAGGCAATGGGTATAAGAAACAAGAAAGGGACTAAATTCGAGGCATATAATGTTGACAGATTAAACTTCGTAGCTATTTCGGGCTTTGTGAAGGTGGTTGTTCGCAATCTAACAGAGGACTCGAGGTCCCTGTGGGTTGGGTAATAGCAGGTGAGAAGCGATGAAAGCAATTCTGGAGCTCGAGTATCTATTTGTTGGTGTGCGATTGTTTCGTGTGGATTGGTAGCGGGAAGATGCGATGCCGAGGTGCAACCGGCAGCATGGAGCTAGGTCGGCCTCAAGCACGACGGATGCTCCTGTTCTGCGATGAAGTCAAGCACTCCCGCACGCTTGTTCCCCTTTTCGGCTTCTGGCACACGGGTATTGACAGGGGATTACGACCCTTGCTTGGTGGGGGTTTGAGCCGCTGAGGGGTGCTTGCTTGGAGGGGCGGGTCTGAGAGCGGGCGGCAGCAACCCCCTGCCCACTTTGGGGGGCTTGAAACAAGCATTCCATGACACCAGCCCCGCAGTCGGCGAACGCCACAAATGCCCCCTTGCAATCGATCTGTGGCTGAAGTCATACCCCTGCTGGTTGTCCGGGCAGATTGTTTACTTTCCCTTGCCATCGGCCCGCCGACATTGAAAGAGCGGATCACGATTGATGATGATAAGTCCACGACCAAAGTGTCAGTAACGCCGAGATTTTATAAACTTGACATCAAACATTATCTGATTTTGGAGACACTTCAGTGCACTGTTCAAGGCGCCTTGAAACTGATCTAACTTTCATTGGGCGCATTTGTTGATAATTCCAGCGTCGCACCGCAGCAAGCCCGCCGCGGAATCCCCTTCTAACATTTACCTCGACGCGCAACATCGGAAAGCCAGTTTTGAATATGGTAGGAAACAAAGAAAATGGCGTGCGTTTTTCTAATCATACTGACCGAAACTAGTCGGCAGCATACAAACCGTCTCCGCTGAGTTATGGCGGGTCCGCGCGATCGTCACCGTTCCGCCGCCCACAATCGCCAGCATCCTCTGCGACATTGCGACAAACTCCTACACCGACGAGGGATGGGTTTTCCGAGGCGCGCGCAAAGTTTATGGGCAGCCCGGTCACAAGCCCAGCGCAAGAGTTCCGAAAATCTCGCATACATGCTACGGTGGAAGACGACCCCGACGAATACATTCCCCAGCCGCGCAGCCTTCCCACAATTCCTCGACCGCCATCGGTGGCCGCTTCTACAACTGGTAGCACAATAGGCCACGGTAATGCACTTTCGCATTTGCAGCCCTCGCAGGTTCGCACAATGCGGGAAGCATTCCAAATTCTGGATCGCGATAGCGACGGCGCCGTGAATAGGGAAGATGTCGTAGACATGCTCACTCAGCTGGGTAGGGCGAATCGCATGCATAATTATCACAAGTTGGGCCAGCTGACAAGCAGGGTTAGGTCTCCCATCAAACGCGGGCGACGTGTCCCACTTCTTCCCTCCGTCAGCGCCCCAGACCATGTCAATGGCGCTGTTTCTCAACTCGATAGCAAACTCGCTGGTCGCTTTGTCGCCGGGCCCCGAATTACTATCTGCATTCTCAGCATTCGACGACGACGACAGTGGCCAGATCGATGTCGCAGAGCTCAGAGATGCGCTGCTGCATACGGCACCAGAGCCCGGCCAGGAGCCCCTAACGGCGCTGGACGTTGAGAAAGTCATCGCTGGTTTCACAGGGCGGAGGGCATTCAGTAAGAGCTCAGCCACGGGGCTGGGTAAACGTGGTGAGGTATTCCGGTACCAGGATTTTGTAAATACAGTTTCTGGTGGGAACGGGGCCGCTGCGCGGGCCGATGACGATGCAGAGGAACCCTGAGTTCATGTGAAGCGCCCGCCAGGTGTTCGCATGGGCGTTGTGGGGTTGGATGGTTTACTTTTTTGTATCAATATGAATGGGTGGCTGGGCATTGGCTGCTGTTGTTTGGTGTCATCAAGCCTGGGGCAATACCAACTAACGGTGAAGGGCATGATTTATGGACTATCAGTTCTCGGCATTGGGGGCGAGTCACGGAATTATTACCAACCAATACAATGCTGGCTGGCCGCCGAACTGGCGGACTGGCGGACTGCAAGTGGCATGTTGTGCCGTAACTGTGACAGCTCGCTCGTGTGCCATCCGCGCCTAGCGCCGCTCGGCATTTGTTGACATGACATCCATTTTTGGTTTGCATACCAGAGACACACACACCAGGCTGTGAATCCGTTGGGAGGCTGGGAAGTTGGATGTCAGGAATCAACCCCAAATTCATCAAGAAACCTGCTGTTATCCAAGCCGAATGGACCGTTGTTCAACCTCCCCTAACCAATGACGACAGGATCCCCAGAAATGGCAAACGGCTTGACCGGGAGAGCGCAAACCCTCCCGAACCTGGGACGGACCGACCCACAGAAGCTTCGAGAATCGGTTTCCCCAACCTCCGGTCACGAATCGCTTACAGTGATGTGCCCCGATACGTAAATTCTTTTGCCTGCGCCAGGGTCCTGTTCCAGCGCTTGAATGGTCCCGTGGCGGCTTGGTGACAGGCGCCGGATCCCACCCGCTGTCCCCCGCAGTTCGGCGCTGGGTGTTTGACGAATGGCTCTCTCCTGCCTACCAATTTCCAGAGCAACGGGCAACCCCAGCCAGCCCAATATTTTCTTCGAATCGCAAGTCAAGAGGCCCCAAGGGCTCCATGATTTGCCTGAGGGCTGAGCAATCGTCTAAACCCTTCCAAACATCCGAAGCGTGATGGGTTGATCGTCCTGCTGCCTTTGTTCGCCGGTTTTTGAACAGTTCCCCGACCTCCAGCCTTTCCCAACTTTTTCCGCCTGGTGCCCCAGTTCTTCCGGGTTGTTGCCAGGAAGCCCCCTCCTCGACTTTTTGGCCGCTCGTGCTCCGAACAAAAAAAAATCCAGAGTTGCTCGCAATTGCATGCGCACCCGCACCGATAACCTAGGATACCCGGCGCTTGGTACCCTCCCCCAAATCCTCCCAGCTATTTTTGCCCTGATGCACCGGCAGCGATACACTGCCTGACCTTGTCCCGGGAGTCACGCCGTTTTGACGCTTCATTTTGCGGGACCAACCGCATATTACAATCCGGACCCCGGTAGTTGACGACTTTCTCCTGCAATACCTCGCAAATGAAGTTTTTCTCCAAAATATCGTCCAAAAAGCCAAACTCCGCCGACGAGGAGGAGGACCAGCAAGCCGCCTTCTTCGAATCGTCGCAACCATCCTCGCCCACCAAGTCTCCTACCAAGTCGCCCACGAAATCTTCAGGTTCTCGGTCGCCCACTAAAAAGCCTGCTTCTTCCCAGCGTGCCCCCTCGCCGAACTCGCGCGAGTCCAAGCCGCAAACGCAGCGCACCTCGCGCCCCTTTGGGCGGCACCCAACCGACGCCGGGCGCCGTAAAAAGATCGACCCGGACACTCACCCCCTCAACCTGCCGCCCGAGCAGCGTAAGCGCCTGTCGGAACTCTCTGCTATGAGCGCCCGCAATTCAATGGATGTCGACAAAGAGCCCGTCAACGGAGGCAACCCCTCCTCGCCTCCTGCCCCCCCTCCGCAGGCGCCGCCGCCGCAGTACCAGCCGCCACGCCCGGCGAACCCCCCGTCCCATCAGAACACCTTCACCGTGCCTGTGACCAACGGTGCCGATGTGCCGTCGACAAACGACACCGCTGACGAAGAAGTCCCCGCTCCCCCGCCCCACCGATCCCAGCCTTCCAGCCCTGTGCAATCAGATGCCGAGCAGGCCGAGACGTTCAAGAATGAGGGCAATAAGTTTTTCAAGGCGGGTGACTACACCCATGCCGTCGAGTTCTACACCAAGGGTGAGTCCAGGCTGAGTCAAGTCCCACGTCGTACAAGCCGCGAGTGTGTGTTACGGTCGGCTAACGGAAATGAATTATAGCTGTCGTCCTCCAGCCCAGCTCGGCCACTTACCTAGGAAACCGGGCGGCAGCGTTCATGTCTGCCGGCAAATACAGTGATGCCCTAGAGGACTGCAAGCGGGCTGTTGACTTGGATCCCCGCAATCCCAAAATTCTCCTCCGCCTCGCCCGTATCCACACTAGCCTAGGCCAGCCCGAGGATGCCATTGCCACATTCGGTCGCATCCAGCCGCCGCCGTCCGCGAAGGACATGGCTCCCGCCAAGGACATGCTTCGTCATCTCCGGGCAGCACAGCAGGCTCTCCGGGATGGTACGGCCGCATCCATGGTTTTGTATCCCCTTGACATGGCGGAGAAGCTGCTCGGTGTCGGCGCGCTGAAGCCCAGAAAGTGGCAGCTCATGCGCGGCGAGGCCCTCTTGAAGATGGGTGACGCCAACTCTCTTGGCGAGGCTCAAAACATTGCCATGT
The DNA here is from genome assembly GCF_020726465.1 of Chaetomium tenue. Classification (NCBI taxonomy): domain Eukaryota; kingdom Fungi; phylum Ascomycota; class Sordariomycetes; order Sordariales; family Chaetomiaceae; genus Chaetomium; species Chaetomium tenue. Next base: position 1,037,161 of record NW_027117333.1, on the reverse strand, counting down.
CCCTCCTACGCATGAACAGCCAGGACCCCGAGGCCCTGGTGCTGCGTGGCCGGGCCCTGTACTCGCAGGGCGAGAACGACAAAGCCGTCCAACACTTCCGGAAGGCACTCAGCTGTGATCCCGATTTCAGGGATGCCATCAAGTGGCTCCGGACCGTCCAGAAGCTGGAGAGGATGAAGGAGGATGGTAATACCCAGTACAAAGCTGGCCGGTGGCAAGCAGCCCTCGACCTCTACACATCTGCCCTTGACGTCGACCCGGCGAATAAGGGAACCAACTCCAAGATTCTGCAGAACCGCGCCCTGTGCCGGATCAAGCTCAAGCAGTACGATGATGCCATCGCTGACTGCGAGAAGGCGGTCAGTCTTGATCCCCAGTACATGAAGGCCCGCAAAACCAAGGCCAACGCTCTGGGTCTGGCGGAGAAGTGGGAGGCCGCCGTCCGGGAGTGGAAGTCAATTCAGGAGCTTGACCCCGAGGATCGGACCATCGCCAAGGAAGTGCGGAAGGCGGAACTTGAACTTAAGAAGTCGCTCAGGAAGGATTACTACAAGATCCTCGGTATCGAGAAGACCGCGACCGACAACGAGATCAAGAAGGCCTACCGGAGACTGGCCATCGTCCATCACCCCGATAAGAACCCTGGCGACGCCGACGCCGAAGCCCGCTTCAAGGATATCAGCGAGGCATACGAAACACTGATTGATCCTCAGTAAGTATTTGTATAATTTTTACCTTGGCCTTGATATTCCAAAACTAACATGACTGCAGGAAGCGCGAGCGTTACGACAGCGGCGTAGACCTGGCCGACCCGTCAGACATGTTCGGCGGCGGCGGCATGGGCGGCATGGGCGGCGGCATCGACCCCGAGATCCTCTTCTCTATGATGGGAGGCATGGGCGGCGGTATGGGCGGTGGCATGGGAGGAGGCATGGGTGGCGGCGGCCCCTTCGGCGGCGGCGGCGGCGGCGGCTTCCCTGGTGGCCCCGGCTTCTCGTTCAACGACCGGGGCCGCGGCAGAGGGGGCTTCCCGCAGGGCTTCCAATTCTCGTGACAACCCGACGACGAGGGAGAGTCGACTGATGACGGGAGCGAAGATGCTACCTCTGACGAGGATGACCGCGACAGCCGACAGCAGCGACGGAGCCAAGGCCAGGACGGATGGGCCCGCAGAAACGGGACCGGTGTCAAGGAGGCCTGGCGAGCCGAAGCCGAAGAGCAGAAGGATAGACGGCTGGAACAGCTGCGTCGGTTCTGGCTGGTGCTGGTCGTGGCTGCCGTGCTTCTCCCTCCGTATGTTCTGGGTGTGCTGGTGGCGGGGAGCGCCGTTGTATACATTTGCATGGGGGTGGTGACGAGGTCGATCGGGGCGCGTTAGGGACGGCAGCACCGGTTGGGTTGTCATCGCGAAAAGATGGATTGTCTTTTTCGGCATACTAGACTACTGGCCAGTTCACCACAACATTGAAGGAGGCGTTCACGGGGTCATCTTATTCACGACATTGGCTGCCCCTTGTCTGGCATGAGCACATCATTGGCATTTTCTACAGATAGACAGGGAGCGAACTGTTTTTCCTTTCCTCATCATATCCCTCTGGTTTCCTGGTTCCCGGTTCCTGGTTTCCTTGCTTCGATGTGCCTATGGTCTCCAGTCCCATGGGTCACTATATGTGTATAGACTAGTCAGAAAAGCCTTTATGGAAGTTGTTGGGAGAATTAAGCGATCTGGGTCTCAACAACCCGCTGTGTTTCTTTTTTAAACCAAGATCAATTCACGCTTGTGCAATAACTATGTAAATGAATCTACGGATTATTCATATAATTAAGCAGGTACATCCAATCCCCCAGTTACCTACCAGCTAACCAAAACGGTGCACATCCACCGCCCCGGGCCGCTGTGCGCCGTGCATCGTGCGCTGTCAAGCAGCCTGCCACAGGGGATCGTGTGGGGCTTCTTTTGGGTTCTGTCGCGTTGCCGCCAACTGACAAGGATGTGGAGCAGCGGGAAGCTTTGACCCCTGCTTTTTCGATCTGGAGGCCACGATTCACTTCCAGCTGCACTCCGCAAAAAAAGGCGACGGGCGCAGACCGGACTGGACAACTGGACACCTGTGGAAAGTGGAAAGTGGAAGAAGCCGCCACATTGCATTATCCCAATTCCTCTACTTCGAGTGTGGACTTCGCTCTTTGTCCTGTTCGTCAACTACCAGTCTCTGAGTTGCATCCCATTTTAATTGTGCGGATGCTCCAACGTCGGGCTTGCTCCTTCTCCCCATCCTGACTGTTATCCATTTCCCTTATTATTGGAACCACCCTTGGATTGGATTCGTTGCATTTTAAGGAACACGCACACGCACACGCCAGGGTACCACCCGGGTCCAGCGACTGCCCGCCATGAGTACCGACTACGCGTACGACGAGGAGGGCTATCTCTGGCCCTTCTTCGTTTTCACCCTCTCCCTCATCATCACCGTCCCCCTCACATACTTCCTAGTGAAGCGGTCGCGAGACCCAGCAGCATCTTTCCCGCGCATCCAGACGAGCTTTAAACATGACCACTCAGCCACGGTCGACTCCTTGCGCAAGAAGGAGAAGCGCAAGGACAGGAAACTCTGGTTGACCTTTGCCGTCGTCACGGGCTGGGCTGTCATGGGCTACATGCTCTACCTCATCCAGACGACCGAGGCGCCGGTACACAAGCTCTGGAACCCGTACGATATCCTCAACATTCCCGAGTCGGCCACCGAGAAGCAGATCAAGAGCACATACAAGAGGCTATCGCTTCGGCTGCACCCCGACAAGGCGAAGCCGGACCCGGCCAAGAACGAGACGATCGAAGACCTCACCGCCCGCTACGTCGAGATCTCCAAGGCGTACCAAGCGCTGACCGACGAGGACATCCGCAACAACTACATCCAGTACGGCAATCCCGACGGGAAGCAAGGCTACAGCATCAACATTGCGCTGCCGAAGGTCATCGTGTCGGACGGCAATGGCAAGTACGTCGTGCTCCTCTACTCGGCGCTCTTCGGTGTCCTCCTGCCCTACCTCGTAGGGTCCTGGTGGTACGGCACCCTCAGGCGCTCCAAGGAGGGCGTCCTCATGGAGAGTGCCAACAGGATCTTCCGCGAATACAAGGACGGCATCGACGAGGGCGGCGCCGTGACCGCGCTCAGCACTGGTAAGGAGTACGAGGAACTCCTGAAGGGAGACAAGGCGGACTCGGGTCTTTCTAAGGTGGAGTCCAGGGTTCTCGCCGAGGGCGAGCTCTCCCCTCTGGCTGGCGGCCTGTCTGTTAAGGACAAGGAGAAGCTCGAGGACCTGGAGAGCGGCCCGCAAAGGAAGGCATTGGCGCTGTTGTGGGCTTACCTGGGCCGGATCGAGCTGGATGACGCCGAGCTGAACAAGGCCAAGTTTGCCGTTGCCCCGATCGCGCACTCCCTCAACAAGGCCCTCAACGCTATCGCCCTTGCCTACATGAACACGGGTCCGCTCCTGGCCTCTTACTACACCAGCCAGCTCCTGATCCAAGCCCTCCCTCCCAAATCGTCGCCCCTTCTCCAGCTGCCCTACTTCACCCCAGCCGTCGTCAAAGCCGCCGAGGGCGACTCGCGTGTCCACACCAGCGTCCAAAATTTCATGGACAGGCCAGACGCGAAGCGTCGCAGCTTGGTGGTAGGCAAGAACCTCCTTACCGAAGAACAATACCGGGAAGCCGTCAGCGTCGCCAAGCAACTCCCCTACCTACGTGTCGCCAAGGCCTACTTCAAGGTCACCGGCGAGCGCTTCATCATCCCGTCCTCCCTCGTCACCCTCGTCGTCAAGGGCCGTTTCGTGCCCCCTGGCAGCGAGAAGGTCCCCGAAATCAACACCGCCGAGTTAGAAGACATCGACCCGGCGGAAGACGACCTGGACGCCATCTCGGGCCGCAAGACCCAGAAGCTCGTCGGCAAGGACGAGAAGACGGGCAAGCCCATCTACGAGTCGGCCGACGCCGAGCTGATCGCGGCGCCCCTCGCCGCCGCCCCCTACTTTGCGCGCGACCACAGCCCCAGGTGGCACGTGTTCCTGACCGACTCCAAGCAAGGCCGCGTCGCCGTCCCGCCCTTCACCTTTGCCCAGTTCGACTGCCCCATCTTCGAGGCCGACGGCAAGACCCCCACCTTCGCCATGCAGACCCTCAAGGCCCAGTTCCAGGCGCCGCCCCAGGCCGGCCACTACACCTTTGTCATGCACGTCGTGTGTGACAGCTATGTTGGGTTTGACACCAAGATGGAGGTGACGCTTATTGTGGAGGAGGCGAGCAAGGCGGCGGAGATGGAAGTCGAGGACGAGATTAGTGAACCGGAAGAGGGTGAGTCTTTTTTTTTCTTCCTATTTTTCCCTGCTCGTTCAAAAATGAACATGCCACTGACCACATGCAGATTCTATCGCGGGCATTATGCATGCCGCTAAGGGCGGTGAGCCGAAGAGGAGGAAACAGCCAAAGAAGGTGGAGGAGTCAGACTCGGACGAGGAGAGCGGGACCGAGGAGGAGGAAGATGATACCAGCGCCACAAATACGGATACCGAGCCGGAGGATTAGATTGGGTTTGCTTAAGGGTTTTTTGTTTGGTTAGGTAATTCCGGCTTCTGATAATTGTACATACCGGCGCTTCCCCGTTGCTATGGGCTGTTGATGTATGTGGCTGTGTGCTGTGGGCTGTGGATGTTGGTTTCAAAGCGACCTCTCTACACTTCTCTCTCCTTCTGTTCGCTGGCTTGGATGTATATGTGTGTGTGTGTGTATGGCGTGGGCTGCTTTCTGTTGTCAGAGGCATGAGGGAATTAACGATGTAGGCTTTGTATGTAGTATGCGTCTGTAGTATGCGTCATGGTGCGTCGGGGACGGTTTGGGTATGATGTCTGCCTGCTCAGCTCACCGCTCCGGAGGTGGTGGGGAACACAAACAGGCAACTCGATGGACACTCGTTCTTTTCCGGCATATCTCACTCAGCCAGAGGTCCTACATCCAGGCACCCGTCTAGAGAAGTGTGGGTGTGTCTATCATCTGAGGGCGAGTGGGCCACATCAACCCCCGTCCCAACGGCTACCTGCAGTTGAGGGATAACCTCTAGGCAGCTCCGATGAACATTGGGGAGACGGGGACGCGTACTTCATGCCTGAATAGTTATGGTCCTCCTGCCCTAGTAAAGGGTTGCAGGACGCGTCATGGCCAAGGAGAGTGGGTACAGTAAGGGATTTAACCACAAGTATCACCGTCGGCCCGTGGAAAGATAATGCCGGGGATCGGCTTCGATGCCTGGTATTATTGCTTCTCTAGTGACTCTTCTGCAGACGTATACTAGTTGGGACAATTATAGGTTCAATAACCCACAGTGGGTTTCATCCAAACGTACCCACATGGGTATCTTCCTCACCCCCATTGTTTACACCGCTTTGACATACCCATTTCAAGATGTCTATCACCATACCAGTGACGTACCGAGGGCAGCGGGGCCGGGCATACTTCTTCGCCTTGCCTGGCCCGAGTTAGCAGGCCAGGACCAAAAACATAGCGAAGTTTCGTACCATATCAGAGTGCCTGCCTCCGGCGAAGGCGGCTAGTTGGCGGGCCTTTTGACCTTCACGCCGACATGTTTATGTGTTCGAGCCGAGATTTCCTTTCGGCCCTAAGCATGTCGGAGTGGTTATGCTCACTATCCCATTGATGGCGCTGCCTTCAGAAATCCTTCTCGAAGGCGTCGTTGAGATAGCCGACGAAACTCTCGCGTAGCCGTTCCGCCGCCAACACCCCAACTGCTTCAAGCCCAATGCCACCCCGGTTCAGCGCCACGAACGCCCGCCGAAACCTTTGTAGTTGTGGCAACACCACTTTCTTCGCCGGTAGTTCTACCACTAGGTCGTCCCCTGCTCTGCCTCCGCTCGGGTTGCTTACCCTCGGCACACGGACCGCTCCGCCGCCCTCGTCCGCTTGCCGCTCCAGGATCTTCTTGACAACATCCTGCGTCTCGCGCTCCAATATGTACAGGTAGTCGCCGCCGGGGTCCTTGTCGCGCTGCACGGTCGACTGGTTCGGCCTGACCAGCTTCCTGCCCTCACCGGCGATGGTGTCCCAAATCTTGTCGAATACCTCCTTGGTCTGCGCCTCGTCGTCCTCCCATATCAGCGTAAACAGCGGCGAGTCCCAACGCGCCATAGGGTTGGGCTCTTCGTAGCGGAAAACAAGGTTCTCCCAGCTGGCAGGCTCGTACGGTTCCGTGTCGTCAACATCGTCGTTGTTCTCATCCTCCGCCTTCTTCTCCCCGTTCTCTTCCCCCTCCCCCTTCCCCTCCCCCTCCCCCCTCAACTTCCGCCTCTCCAACCTCCCCTCATTCACCCCCCTCGCCCTCTCCCTCCCCCCCCCAACCTGCAGCACACAGCTCGGCGTACTCAAATTCTTCGCCTCACAGTACAACTGGTAGCGCCAGCCCTTGATGTAGTTGAGGCCGTCGAGCACGACGATGTCGCGCGGCGAGAGCACGCGCTTGACCGCGCCGAACGCCGCCGCGCGCGCGTCCTTCTCCGAGGCGTTAGCTGAGCGTACGTGCGCCGGGAGCTGCGCGGGGGACAAGTCGTAGACGGTGCGGGGGATGGAGAGGGTGTCGTCGGAGATGAGGTGCAGGTTGTAGGGGGGTTTGGGTTTTGGTTGGTTTGAGGTTGAGGTTGGGGTTTGGGTGTTGGGGGATGGGAGGGCGGCGATGCGTGCGGCGAGGTAGGCGTGGAGTTGGCGGGCGCGGGTGCTTTTGCCGGAGGTGGGGAGGCCGGTTATTGTTATGAGCTGTGTTGAGGGAGGGGTCTTGTTAGTAGTTTGTTCAGGTGGGATGGGGGGTATGGAGGGCGTACTGGCATAATTAGGGTTGTGTTGGTCCCGAAGAGGGATCACGTTGTTATTAGAGATTTTCGTGATGGTGGCTTTGGTGTTTAGATTCTGGGGAGAATTATGGCGGGGCATACTGTGTAGCATGGCAATGGAGGGGCAATTTTGGGAAGACCCACTCTGCTGGTATGACATACCAAACCCCAGAAAAGTCAGGGTTACAAGGGTTTCTTCAGTCTGCGTCAAAAGAAACACCTATTGTTACGAATACATTCCGATCCCCTGTCCCAATGTGCCCTCAGTTCAAACCAAGGGATACTTCAATCTTACATAGCTCGTAGGAGCTCTGGATTCCCAAGAAACACTTCTCACGGGCCGTCACTTTAGCTAGCTAACGGTGAGCTACACAGCTTGTCTCACAAAATACCTCAGATCTCAGCCGTCCGGTTATCAAGGTCACACAGGAAAGCAGCGGGGGATAGGGGTAAACGCAAGGTACGAATATCATGAAGCTGTAGCTTCCATCCAATCACCGCCAGACCTCATCCAGCCTTAAGCCGTTCCCGCCCCCCTTCTGGGAAACTTGATTGTGACTATGACCCATGCATGCGGCTAAGGCGAGATGCCCTCAACATACAGGTAAGGCTGATGGGGCGAGTGCAGACACACTCAGACAGAAGGTCTCCGAGTGGTTGTGTGGGGGTATTGTGAAGAGTCGTAATTTCTTCATCTTGAGCGTCAGACTCGGGAGCCGCGGACACCACATCCCTCCCGCGTCGGGCTATAAAAAGTAGCCGCCAGGTTCTTGGTGATCGATCCGAAATTTGACAACATGGCGTTGATGCACTGGGTTTCACCGGATTTCATTTACCCCCGACCCGAAGCTGTGGATGAACAAGGGTGGGATCTGGGGGCCGGGCCACCCATGCATCTTTCCGATATCAGTTTCGGGCCGGGATGCCAAGGGGCTGTAACGAACTTTTTGTTGTTCCATGTTTTGGTAGGCTGTCGATGCTTCTCGTCCTTGGTTCATAATGGATCCCGGTCACTAATAGAGAGTGTCGGTGTTGGGATTTGGGTTACACGATGACATATCCTGATTTTTCCAGCCACAGCTAGCGCGCCTGGGAGTGAATGGGAGACATCCACATATGCCGATGGCTCTGCAAGACCAGGGCGAAGTCCAATGCACCTGGGTTGATTGGGCGTTCTTTGCTCCGAATGTTCGGTGCAGCAATTTCCCCAGCCCGGAATGTGGTCCGTGCTGCATCGCCCAACCACTAGCGTAGGGCTGTGTGTTGCCTTTGTGGATCGGGTTGCAACTTCGAATCTGTGGCTTGTTGAACGGAACTTTCGTTCGCTTTTTTTTTCTTCGACCCGCGGAACCCCAGACGTTCCGAGCCCCCAAACCACCAAACTGGACCCACAATCCCCCGTACCTACAACGGTTCCGAATCTCAGCGGTCTGGCTGGTCGGGTTAACACCGCAACGGCCCCGCTAAGTCAGAACGTTGTATCCTCCCGTTGCTGACCTGGAGGCATGTATGGAGAAGCGGCTCGTTTCCGTCGTTCCGCATCGGGTCCTCCGAGCCGAGGAGCGACAGATCATAACCCCACGGCCTGGTATAGATCAGGATCGACTCTTAGGTTGCCCAGGGGAGGGGACGAAACAAACAATCCGCCTGTTGCCCATTGCCCGCCGCCCGTTGCCCGTCTGAGCCGCCGAAGCCATGGCGTGACTTCGTGTTCGCGCGTGGCTTCCCCATCCCGCATGCAGATGCAAAGGCGGGAAGGTTTGGGGGAGCAAAGATTTCTGGAACAAGCCACGATGCGTCAATTGCACGCTGCAGGGCATGTTGGTGGACGCGACGCGCTGACGAATCAGAAGCCCAGGCACCATTTAAGCTTTTGGGGTCTCTGGTGCTGGGAGCCTCGCCAAGACACGCCAATCTCCCCACTCGTTAAAAACGCCTTCGCACAGGTAGCCCAAAGAGGAAATACCCCTGCTCTTCCATCCCATCGCAAGTGGATGATGATAGTCCGGTACTTTCAAACCACCACGTTTGCAAGCTTGCCCCGACCAGAGCGCCCGATCTCCCCCTGGTTTTCTTCACCATGACCGCCACAACCGAGAGCCAGCCTCAAAGAGCCTCAGGTATCGGCATAACTGAAGGCTGTGGGCAAGAACAGGGCAAGAACAGGGGCTGTGTGCCGTCTCCTCACCCTTGGTCCGTTGCAGGGAACCGCTTGGCGTTCGCCAGACATCCGCCACATCTGCACCTCGCCAGGGCCAGTTGAGCCCTACGAATCGAGCATTTGACTCAGGAGACCCTTTCGGAGCCTGCAGGCACGGGTCGACGTTCACCCACCGCGTCGGGGATATCTGCTGCGGCCTCCGCCAATTCTGCGACCACACCAGTTCCAGCTTAAAGGAGCTGATAACCGGCCGGGCTCTCAACGAGGCATCTTCGCAGCAACTCTTGACCGACGACAGGCGACCTTCGACATAGCGGATTCTGCCCCTTTGGTCCACACGTGCCACTCGGGCCGACGCCCCTTTTTCCGCCGCCCCCGATTCTAGACCAAACGCCGCTGAGGCCTGGACCTCAGACTAGTTCGCGGCGATCAGCTGGCGGCGTTTTTGCCATTGCGGGACGAGCCGTGAAACTCCTCCGGCGAATGTTCCGGAAGAGGCGGACTGCGCCGTTGGACGCGTCGTCTCACCGGGCTTGACCCAAGGTTTGGCGTCGAGTGTCATTATTCTAAGATGGTTTACTGCGGGAAGCCGAGCAAGGGGTGCTCCAACTGCCGGGAGCGGAAGATTCGTGTAAGTCGTTTTTCTGCTTTGGAACGCTGCTCCGCCACAACCTGTCTCCGCAAATTGGCGGAATGAACCTCTTCATTGGTAATGCCCGTGTTGAACTGCCCACTAACAAGACCCAAGTGTGACCAGAAGGAGCCGGGATGTGGCCAGTGCGACAAGAGGCAGCAGAAATGTCCTGGCTACCGGAATCTCGTCGACCTCATGTTTCGCGATGAGAGTTCCCATGTCATCAAGAAGGCCAAGGCCAGGGCCCGAAAGAAGGCCAAGCTGGGAATCTCGCCACCGGGCACACCGTCGGACACGGAAAGCCGGTTTTCTGCTACGCCTGAGCCTCGCTCGCGGACGTTGTCCTTGATCGTCCCCCCAACACCAGCTGCGGGTAGCCCAGCCAGCCGAAACCACGACGATAGCAGCATGCTAATGTCGCCCGAGTCGGGGAGCTGGCCAGTGACACCGCCAATGGCACAGCTGTACACCCTTCCGCCGGCTTGCCAGGAAGATGGCTTTGCCTATTTCTTCTCACGATATGTCACAGCCGACGAGACGGTATCACACCAGAAGTTTGACTTCCTTCGAGACGTCTGGCGGCCTTCGCCCTCGTCGCCCGACACACATATTGACGGCGTTCTGGCTAGCATGACGGCAGTCGGACTCATGGGGCTAGCGAGCACGGCACAGTCACCAAGCTTAATGGATGCCGCGAGAAAGTCATACGGGACGGCACTACGGTTGACAAACCATGCGCTGCAGGACCCGGCCGAGGCCGTCAAGGACAGCACGATGCTGTCGGTTCTCATCCTCGGCGTGTTCGAGATGATGACGGAAAGCACGCCACGAACAATGACGGTCGAGGCGTTTCAGGAGCATGTTAACGGAGCGGCGGCGCTTGCGCGGATGCGAGGGCCCGCACAATTTCAGACGCGCGCGGGGAGACGCATGTTCTCGATGCTGTGCCAGAGAGTTGTCGTCAGCTGCGTCCAGCGAAACGTACCCATGCCAGACTGCTTGATCGAGCTCTGGCACGAAATGTCAAAAACGACAGAAGCCGGGAACCCCGATCAACGACTGATGCCACTGATGTGGCAGGTGCTGCAAGTGCGCTCCGATATTAAGAGCGGATTCCTGTCCGACCCAGAGATCATCGTGGACAGACTGATTTCCATCGATCAAGACATCGAGAACCAGACCTCCCAATTCACACCTTCTTGGAAATACCGCATTTTCCAAGTAAAACAGCACCACCCGGCGGTCTTTGACGGCATCTGCCACCTCCACAGCTCCCTCCACCACGCCAATGTCTGGAACCACATCATCACAACGCGCATTCTCATCCTCGAAACAATCCTCGCTGAAATCTCCCGCGACCTCTCCAGTTTCTCCCCGACCCTCGACTCCACCCGTTACCTCGAAGCGCACCGCAAAGCCCGCAGAAAGCTCAGATACCTAGTCCGCGAAGTCACCGCCAACGTCCCCCAACAACTCGGCCTCATGAACCCAGCCGACGGCACCATCGGCAGCGGCGACGACGACGACGACGCCGCCGCACCCATCGCGACCGTCGAGATCCGCGAGACGCCCTCGCCGCCGACCTCCCCCTCCGCCCGGTCCTCCGACTCCGCGAGCAGCGTCTACAGCCCGCTATCAGCAACGGGCGGACCGCGCCCCGCCTACCCCTCGGGCCTGACCATTCTCGACGTCACCGAGGGCCGCGACGCCGAGGACAAGGCCGAGCGCTACATGCTCCTGGTCTCGGCCACCAGCAGCGTCGTGTGGCCGCTGTTCGTCGTCGGCATGTCCACCGCCTGCACCCCCGAGATGCGCGCCTACGTCGTCGGCCGCCTGCGCACCCTGTACATGGAGACGGGCATCCGGCAGGCGGACGCCGTGGCCAATCTGCTCGAGGAGCATGAGATGGTGGTTGGGACTGAGGTCGGGGCTGGGGCAGGGGCAGGCATAATAGGGCACGGGATGGGGTCGGGCCCGGGGGCGGCGTGGTTGGATATGGAGCTGAGGGAGCCTGGGCAGCATGCGGTGGCGGGGCCTGGGTTGGTGGGCGAGGAGTATGGGCTGGGGCTGATGCCCTTGACGAGTCCTGGGGTGATGAAACCGGAGTTCGATATGGTTTGGGGGTGATGATGGGGGAGTAACATAGGATGAAGGGGAGGGGGGGTACTTGACCCGAGATGAATATGCGGGCTCGAAATGCTGGAAACGGAAATCGAAGGCACCAGCGACATACCAGGCAGGATTTTGCATACTTTAGCGTGTACCATTTTTGGCTATCTCTTGTATATACCAGCTGCTTTATCGCAGTCATGATAAATCTCAGACCGAACAACCCCGAAGCCCACTTTTTCCGCCCGAACGCCGTGCCATGCCTGAAAAGAACTATCAACTGTATCCCTCACAAATTAATTTACCCCAATTCCCCTCCCCCATCACCAAGAATCAAAATTCCCAAACCCTCCCGTCTTCACCTTCTTCCTCACCGGCTCCTCCCACGTCTCCACCACCTGCCCACCACCACCACCCCCTTCCCCACCCCCCTCCTCCTGCTGCTCCTGCTCCCGCTGCGCAACCACCCCCTTCAAATACCTCCCCACCCCCTTGGCCTTCGCATCCTCCTCCACCACCCCATCCTCCCGAATCCGCTTCCCCGTCCACGTCGTGCGATCATCCTCGTTCCCCCCCTGCCGCCTCACCTCCTCTTTACTCTTCACCTCCGCTTCACGCAGACTCTTCTCCTTCAAAAACTCCTCAAACGGATCAATCAGCACGACGACCTCCTCGATGCGCAGGTCCTCCAGTGGGCGGTTGGAGCCGTCGTCGGCGACGGGGGCGCGCTCCAGGGCGTCGAGGGTCTTGGCGGTGGCGGCGTCGTCGGCGACGATGCGGCCGAAGACGGTGTGCTTGCGGTCGAGGTGCTTGGCCGGGCGGTAGGTGATGAAGAACTGGGAGGAGTTGGTGTTGCGGCCCTTGTTGGCCATGCTGAGCACGCCGCGCGCGTCGTGGATGTAAGGGCCTTCGAGCTCGTCCGCGAAGGTCTTGCCCCAGATGCTTTGGCCGCCGCGGCCGGTGCCCGTCGGGTCGCCGCCTTGGATCATGAAGTTGCGGATGTTGCGGTGGAAGGACACGCCCCGGTAGTAGCCGCGTTGGGCGAGCCGGAGGAAGTTCCATACGGCTTTGGGGGCGGTGTCGGTGTGGAGTTCGAGGGTGAGCGGGCCGAGGTTGGTGTCGAGTCGTGCGTAGCCTTTGTGCTTGATTCGTCGGGGGTGCAGCATCCATTCCTCGTCGGAGAGGACGGCGCGTTCGCCGGATGTGGAGGGGGTTAGCCCGGTGGAGGTGAAGGAGGCGGCGGCGAGGCCGGTGGTGTAGGCTGCGGCGTTGGGGGCCAGTTTCTTCTCGAGGATGGATGGGGCGCGGGAGGTCGGGGTGGAAGATTTGGTGGTGTTCAGCGCTTTGGTGCGGTTGACGTCGCCGCCGCTTGCGCGGGCCTGGCGGGCGCGCTCGACAGCTTCTTTGGCGCGGAGGACTTTGTCGCCTATTCGGCCGAGCGCGTCGATGTTGATGCTGCCCTGCTCGCGCTGCGCCGCCTGCTCTTTTGTGAGGAGAGCGTCTTGCCCCTCCTGGAGATACTTGAACTGGCTGAGGTCGCGGCTGGCAGCGTTCTGTGGGTCTTGTAGCGTGATGATATCCTTGCGGCTGAATTCGACGTCGTCCACCAGGTCCCGCCACGACTTGGCCTTGATGTTCATGCGCTCGACCGTCTCCCAAGCGAAGACATTAGCGTAGGTGCCGTGCCTGATCGCTACGACGTGCGTGTTGTCGGTGAGCACTTTAAACGTGACTGGATCGATGAAGTCGCCCTTGCCATCTGATGGCACGCCATTGCGATCGTCCTTCTCGGTGGTGTCGGCGTTGCGCGAGAAGTTGAGGCGGATCAGGTCCTTGGCGGCGAGCGGTTCGCCAGTGACCGGGTTAGTCTTGTGCTTCTCCAGCCAAGCGCCGATAACCTCGACGTCAAATATGGTGCCATCTAAGGTGCAGACGGGGTTCTTAAAAGGCTGGAGACTGGCGGCGCAGAAGTTGAAGGGCAGGCGCTTGAAGCTCGCGTGAGTTGCGCCTTCGCCGCGTTGGCGAGCATTCGAACCGACACTGGCGCTGTAGGCATCCGAGGATGACCACTCGGAGTGGGTAATGTATAGCTTGTCGGTGCCTTTCCCCATGCTTGCGGTGCCAATCGAGAGGTTGAGGGAGGAAAGATTCAGACTAAAGTCGTGAAGCAAAACAAATGACGGTGCTGGTGGATGCACTGGATGCACTGGATGCGCTGCAATACCCAATCTTATCGATTACACACCCCTGTTGGTGGCACAGATTCCCGTGGTTGCAGCGCGGCTAGCGGGGGCCCCACTCATCCTGTTCTCTGCCAGGCGTGCCAGGCCAGTTTCGAGCAGCCCGGCCAGGCATGCAAGCTCAAATGTGGATCCTAGTCGCCGCAGTTCCATGTTGGAGATGCAAGCTTGCGCAACGAGCATCCACCAGATCCGAGACCCTCAAACTCCAGTCCACAGACGAGGTTCAGGACTTCTTTCATCTCGACCACAACCCCGGTCGCCAACACCAAAGCTCCCTGTATTGAGGCATAGACCACACGAAAGCGAATCGATGACGAATCCCACGATTGGATCTCGTTAACTCCTGAATCCCAGACACATCGCTCCCTCCCTAATCGGACCTGAAGCACCAACACCCACCAGACAGAGGCCGCGGTACTCTACACACAACCGACAATGAGACGCTGGGCGAGTTCCCTATTTTTGCTGCTGCTGTCAGTATGGACGGCGGCGGCATTGGAGGTCAAGCTAGTAAGTAGCAGCGATGACGTCTCGACTCCCCGGCCGAGCTAACACCACGCGCAATAGGACCAAAACGAGAATCAACGATGCGCCGGTTTGTCCCTCCGACTCCGAGCCCATTATAGCCTCGAGCTTGGCTGACAATGGACAGGCATGTACAGCAGGAAATCGTGGGGCGGCGATGTCGACCCCTATATCCACGTCAAGTTCACGGGCGCCGGCAAGGACGAAGGCGAGGACCCCGTGGTGAGCCTGCTCATCTTCGATTGGATGGATCAGGAGTTCCTCGATGTGCTGCCGGGCAATACGGAGCGGGCGGCCATCTGCCAGCAGGAGTTCGTCGATGCCGGGTACTGCAATGAAACCGAAATTGGGCAATTCCTGGTCTCGCCCAACGCCACCGAGAAGTCGGTCAACGTCATCTTGACCAAGGCGATGCACCTCAAGAATTCGAAACCCATCAAGTATCCCATTTCCAAGACGGGCTACTTTTGCGTCGTTACCGAGAAGTTTGGCGCAACCAGCTACGAGGCCATCGTCGAATTCCGCAACGCCTTCGGCGAGCTCCCGGCTACCCAGATTCCGAAACTGCCCTTCTATGGCGGGATCTCCATCGCGTATGCGTTGGTGTTGGTGTATGTATAGCTGATGGCGAGATTTGAATAACGCTGACGATCGCAGATTCTGGGGTTTCTTGTACTTCCAGCATCGTTCCGACATATGTAAGTGATGGTTGACGGCATATTATCACGGCGCTTAGCACGGGCTAACGTTCTCTGCAGTGGCTGTGCAAAACTACATCACAGCAATCCTCATCTTTTTGGTTATCGAGATGATCATGACCTGGGGTTTCTATAGTATGTCTTCTTGCTACCTCACCCTCGCAACCGCTGACCATCCCAGACTATCTGAACCGAAACGGGTCGAACGTCGGCTCGCAAGTCCTTCTTGTCGTCGTCGCCGTCCTCAACGCCGCCCGCAACTCGTTCTCCTTTTTCCTACTCCTCATCGTCTGCATGGGCTACGGCGTGGTCAAACACACTCTCGGCCGCACCATGATCTACGTCCGATGGCTCGCTATAGGGCACTTTGTGTTCGGCATCGTCTACGCCATAACCAGCTTGGTTGTGAACCCAGACACGGCAGGGCCCTTCGTGCTGCTCATCGTCCTCCCGCTCGCCGGCACGCTCACGGCCTTCTACGTCTGGACGCTCAACTCGCTCAACTGGACGCTCAAGGACCTGCGCGAGCGCAAGCAGCACGTCAAGGAGACCATGTACCGCAAGCTGTGGTGGTGCATCCTCGTCTCCATCATGGTCATCTTCGCCTTTTTCTTCTTCAACTCCTTCTCCTTCGCGTCGGCGCGCGACCCCGACTACGTCCCGTTCCACTGGAAGACGCGCTGGTTCGTGCTCGACGGCTGGCTCAACATTGTGTACTTCGCCGACGTCGCCTTCATCGCCTATGTCTGGCGCCCGACTGCCAACAACCGCCGCTTTGCCATGAGCGACGAGATCGCGCAGGAGGACGACGGCACCTTTGAGATTGCCAACCTGGACATCGGCAACCCGGATGAGTCGGACGATGACGAGGAGGCGAGGATCGAGGGCGCGAAGCCGGCCCAGGGGCAGACCCAAGCGGCCGGGAGCGGGTCACAATCTGCTCAGCCACAACGCTCGCAGTCGTCTGCGGCTGGCGCGGCGGCAGCGAGGAAACCGTCGCCGCCCATGCCGAGGGAGTCGTTGGATGGCGAGACCATCTTTGCCGTGGGTGAGGACGGGAAGTTCTCGTCCGACGACGACGACGATGACGACGATGATGAGGAGAGTAGTGAGGAGGAGTCTGGGCGGCTGGTCAGGACGAGGAAGTAGATGTAGGAGGGGGCGGTTTCTTACGTAGTGTTGAAGGGGTTACCTAGATTTCCATCAAAACGGGTTCGTGTGAGATGGAGGGTCGAGCTGTAGTATATATATATGGCGATGGCTGACTGGCGTTGTTGGGTGGGACTATTGGTATCTACTAGTATTGCATCGCGTTATTTCAGCGTATTTTGGCCCTACAAACATTGCGACGGCCACTGTCCATCGGGTCACCCTCGCTGTCTGTTGTTCACACCTTTGAATTGTACATTTCGTTTATCGTACAACTAACACTACCCAAATCTAGGAGAGGGTAATCACCTCCGAATCATCCTACATGCCGTAACCTCCCCACAAACCAACACGCCACCAAGCACTCGCACTCACGCTCGCACGCTAGCATGCATCACCCCACCCTAACCAACCACACCCCCCCCAAACCCAACGGGCCTCCTCCTTCCCTCATTCTCCGGCAAAATCGCCAACGCCTTATACAACTTCCCCATGCCATTCGGCCCCCTATCCACCAACCTCGCCCACGCCCTCTTCACATCCTCCACCTTCTTCCTCCCCTCCCCCCCCCCCCCAGCACCTTCCCCCTCCCCCACCGCCCGCACCAACATCTCCACCCTCTCCCTAATCCCCAACCCCTCCAAAAACCCCCCCTGCCCCACCGGCCCATGCACCTCCACCCCCTCACTCGCCCTCGTCGCCGCCTCCGCCACCGCCGCAAAATCCACGTCCGCGCTGAGATCGGTCAAGCCCGGCTCCGCGAAGGGACTCACCCGCCGGTGCCGCCGGATGCCGCGCAGGGAGTTGGTTGGGATGGAGCCGTCGCCGGGGCCGTAGTCCAGGATGAGGGCGGCCCCCGAGGGGGTGGGTTTGGGGTGGGAGGGGCCGCCGCCGATGCGGGTGGCGAAGTCGGAGGCGTAGAGGGCGGCGTCGGGGGAGATTTCGATGAGGGCGCCGCCGCCGCCGGTGGAGGGGTGGGGGGTGGGTTTTTTGAGGGCGCGGTAGCGCGGGGAGGATTCGGGGAGGTAGAGGGCGTGGCGGGTCGGGGCTTGCGCGCGGGTGAGTTGGAAGTCGGGAGGGGGGGTGTCGCGGGATTGGGAGGGGGGCGTGTTGAGCGTGGTGTGGGTTGAGCCTGGGGGGGTGGGGGAGACGAGGAGCTCGCGCCATTGGAGGGTGGGGTGGGAGGTTTTGGTGGAGGGGGAGGAGGCGTCGGTGGGGGAGGGGGTGGTGGTTTGGGAGGGGGGGACCGAGATGAGTTCGAAGGCGTGGATGGGGAGCGCGTCGAAGAATTCGTGGGCCATTATGAAGGGCATTTTTTCGGGGGCTATTGTGTGGGATGGTAGGTTAGCGAGGGGAGGGGAGAGGCAAAGGGGGGGAGGGGAGGGGGAAACGTACCGATGGGTATTGATTTGATGGTCTCCGTCCAGACGATGGGAAGGGCGTTGTACTTGCACACGCTGTGGTAGCCGACTTTGGACTCAGTCATGGGGGCGTCCTCGCCGCAGAGGAGGTTCTTCTGGGCTACCCTCAACTCTGGGCTAGCTTCAACCATGTAAATGGCGTCGATGCTGTTGGCCATGGCGGGGAACCTCTGGATGGTCTGTAGCAAGTTAGTCATGTCTGAGAGAAATATAAGCCCCATCTCCTAACCACCTACCCGTAGCATGTCGTCCATCAACGTGCCCCGGCCAGGGCCGACCTCGATCAGCTCGACCCCCTTGGTCGGGCGGCCCTGAGCCATCCACTCAGTCACGTACCAGATGGCGCAGAGCTCGCCAAAGACCTGGGAAATCTCAGGAGACGTCACGAAGTCGCCCTTCAGACCGAACTGGTCGCGACCCTCCTCGAGTGCGCCGGTGTAGTAGCCGCCGATATCAGCAGTCAAACACATGCGCATGTAACTAGCGAGCGGTACAGGGCCGGTGGCCTAGTTAATGTAAGTAAGTGACTGCTACCGGGAGGGTACATTAAAATATTAAAAGTGTTCCTTGAGAGACTGAGTAAACACAAGTGAACATACCTCGATGGCTTCACCTAATTGCTTGGCTAAGGGAGTTGACCATTTTCTTTCTTCACCGAGACCATCATGTAGTTTTTCAGGACTCTTATTTTGTAAGTTGGCGGCTGTCGAGGAGAAGTGCCGTGATGCGCTCAAGCTCAGGCTGGGACAGTGTGGTAATGAGCTTCGAAGTGAGTTGAGAGTGAGAAGACGACTTCTGTGAGCAACACTTTTGGGTTGCACAGCACCGTGGCGCGCGCTCCTCAGCGTTCTCAGTGCTGCGGACTTCATGTTGTACACTTTGAGCAGCCGGTATCACAATCACGCTTGCATGGTTTGGGACTGGAGTGAGGTCGGTTGCTCGTTTATATCTCCTGTGGAGGGGAAGCTCAAGCTTCAACTCGAGCTTCTGGTGTGTTACACCCCCCCAAAAGTTCTTATCGATTGAGCTCCCTTGTCTTCGTCCCAATTCAAACCCTAACCCTGGTGCTACCCCTGAGCCCCTGTCTGAGTGATGTCAGTGCTCAAAGCCACATTGACAAGTCTCGTGCCACATGTCAATTGCCAATTGCGATGGCGTTTGAAAGTTCAAGGTGTTGCAACCACCTTTCCGTCAATCACTCCGACAAACAACCGCAATAATGGCTCGACTGATACCCGGCGTAACGCCAACATCCATTCCTCGACGGGCTGACCCCCTTACCGACCTCACCCTATTACTGAGCCGACTGCAGCGCACCATCCTACATGCCGACGCCGAGCGCGAAGCACGGTTACGGGAGAGCGACTTTGAGAGGGAAAAGGCCCATGCGGTAGGCACTCGTCCAATTTCTTGTTTCGGATTCAAGATATCTTTAGGCGGTATGCTGACTGATCTAGAACATCCATTATGCGCGATCGCTCCTCACAAAACTCGAGCAGGAGGCCTTGGCGATCAAGATCCATTCCCGGCGACAGGATGCCCAGGCCGATCTGGTGCGGAAAAAAGAGGTGCTCGACCAGCTATCAGAACGCCTCAGCGATCTAGCCGAGTTTGCAGCCGCGAGGAGTACAAGCCATGGCGACCACGACGACGACACCTCCGACGGGGAAGACCTCTTGGCCGACATAATCGCAACACCAAGCGAGAGCATGAATTCGACGACGTCGCCCGACATGCCACCAGAAGAGCCCGATGAGCCGTCGGATGAAATACCATCCCCTCTAGAACCGCCATCACGCCCTCCACCCGAATCCACGCAGCAGCAAACCAACACAACCCGTCAACCCGAACAACCCTCTACCTCAGCCCCGGCCTCAACCGCACCACAACCAACAACAACAACAACAACCACCACCACCACCACCCAAACCCTCCGCCCGCGCCACCCCGAAGCAACCCAATCCACCACCTCCACCTCCTCACACCCCCCACCACAAGCCTCCTCCTCCACCACCACCTCCGCCCTCTTCCCCACCCACCACCAACCAACCAGCCACACCACCACCGCCATCACCACCACCGAAGCGATCCTCGACCACCAGCGCGCCGAGCAAGACGCCCTCTCCGAGTCCATTCTCAAGCTGGCCTCCGACCTGAAGGCCTCCTCCAAAGCCTTCAGCGCGTCGCTGGACGAGGATCGCGAGGTGGTCGACCGCGCCGGCCAGGGCATCACGCGCACGGGGCAGAATATGGAGGGGGTTACGAGGACGATGGGTATGTTGCAGCGGATGACGGAGGGGGAGGGGTGGTGGGGGCGGATGAGGTTGTATGCGATTGTGTATGGGTTGATGGTGGTGTTGGTGCTGGTGGTGTTTGTGTTGCCGAAGTTGAGGTTTTAGGGGGGGTTGGGTTGGGGGTTGGGGGTTTGGAGTTTGAAAGGGGGGGGTTACTGTTACTAGTGTAATTCATACTGTTCTCTTTTGGTTGGGGAGCTAGCGAGCGATGGGGGGTTAGCCTGTATTATGTTGTGGTAATGATGATTGATGATGATGTTGCTATTTTCTATTTGGATGGCTATGCTGGGAACGGAACGATGCGTGTGTAAGAAATAGGGGTAAATCATCGCGTCTGAAACCGAGGCTCTCAGTCCATCCACAAATCCCCCCTTCCAAAATGAACAATGTGTTGACAACTTCTACTTCTTAGACTGGGTTATCTTTTGGGAATCTAATGCGACTGCGTCATTGACCCTTGTGTCTTCGCTCTCTTCTCATGGGTGTAGGTTGAGCATCGCCGACTTCGTCATTCGGAGAGCGCGAACTGTGTTCGTGTTGTCTGCCCCAGTGAGATGAGCCACGAAGGGAGAGGGGACGGGAGTAGGCCAGCTGAGCGCGGGCGCCGTCCCTGATAAAAAGGTGGCGGGATTGCGCTGGTCCTTGACCTCTTCGTCTTGGGGTAGGGGGTTGACCGTTATGGTTTGGTCGGACTGAGGCGCGTGTGTGGGAGTGATAAGCGACGGTGGTTGACGGTGAGAGACGGGAGCGTTTGGATAGATGTTAACAGTCGGCAGAGGCTTGTAGACAACACTGCCGTTGTTGTTGCCGTTACCATTTGCGTCTGCGGGGACGGAAGCTGCCGTGTTTACTGCTGCATCAACCATGACGGCGTCGGGAACCCCAGTTGGGATGTACTCCTTCGGAGCCCAGCCGACTGGCTTGCCACCAATCTGAGTATGTACATGTCAGATTACTTAGCTCTGATTCCTCCTAGGAATTAACTCACCGGCGGCTGATACTGAAAGACGCGGTTGCCTGTGGCCCCCGCCTTGACGAGTCGCTGCATCCAGGGAATACCAGTCTTCATCCGGAAGAAGGACCGGAACAAGGCAAACTCGCGAGAAAATATACCCGGAGAGTGGCTCGGACGGTGGATTTTGGCCAGTGTGTCGCCCTTTTTCTTGTAGTACTTGACCACGAACCAGTAGAGGTGCGGGTTGGCGTTGTTGGATTCGAAGATCTAAGAAGTTAGAGTGTCACCGGTTTGGGTTGCGAGTGGGACGCGGAGCTAGGTGTGTTGTGTGTCAAAATGGATATGCTAAATGGATTGCACGGTGAAGGGCCAGTCCCTTCATAGGATGAGAAGGAATCTGAAAAGAGGTAAAGGGGGTAGATGGGATGGATGCCCCTGGGTTAAAACAACAAACCAAAGCTCCACTCACCGAAAGGATGTACCGTTCCCCCTGAATTCCAGCATCCTCATCGTCTCTAGTTAGCACCGCCTCGTACTGAAAGAACGTACGGTCGCGGTAAAGATGGTAAAGATCTGGGTAGTCAGCCAAAGCTCAAAAATAAAACCAAGGAAACAACACATACTCGGATTGACCTCCCTCACGGCCTTTTCGAGCCCCCTGATAACCATCAACCGCTTCCGCTCCCGTTCTCTTTCCCTCTTCAGTGCCCGCAGATGCGAGTACGGCTCCTCATCCAGCCGCTTCCCCTTCAGCATCGAGTCCTCCAGCCAGTCCAGCGTGACAATGTGACAACTCTTGGAGCGCTTGAGCGCCGCCTTTACTATTTCAGCAATACGCACGTTAGCCACCCCCCCAAAACACCTACCCCCCAACAACATACAAAAGAAGAACAAAAACAAATATACGTACCCAACCTCCCCGCCCGCCTAAACTCCTCCCCCGTACAAACAACATGCGTTACTTCCCCACCCCCGTCCCCATGCACCCCTTCACCCACATCCGCACCCACACTCCCACCCGCAGCGACGTCCACACCCACACCGTCCCTAACAAACCGGCCCTCCCGCAGCCCAACCCAACGCGTGATGTTGGCGTCGGACCACTGGGCGCTGCCGCCGAGGCTGCCGACTGCGGCGATGGTCAGGCCGCGGAAGATGGGCTTCTCTTTGCGGGTGCGCATTGTTACGGGGGCTGTTTGGTGCGTATGTGTGTATGTGTGTTTTCTCTGGCTGGCTGCTGTGTTTGGCTGGGTGGTGTGGTGGGTGTGTGGGTGTGGGTGTGCGTTGGGTTTGTTTGAGGGTTGAAGGAAGGTATGAAGAAGTGAGAAATGGGAGGTGAAAAGGTAGGTTTGTTGATCAATGTGTCTAGTGATCGGAAGAAGGAAATTTTGGAGAGAGTTCCTCGAGGTTCGTGGTCTGAATGTGATTTGGGACGGCTCAAGGAGACTACGTTTCAGGAAAGAACTTCTAGAAGTGGACTGGAAAGGAATGGCTGGTAGAAAGGATGTGTCTCAAGGATGGAGCAAAGGGCAGACCTTGGAGAGAAAATTAAGGAGGGTATTCGTAGCTGAGAAAGTAGGCAGAACCCAATGGCGGGCGAGATGTGTGAGAAGATGGTTGCTGAACTGGAAGACTTGCACCGGAGTGGAAAGAAATCAACCCTGCGGGAAGTGTCCTTTCTAGTAAAGGAGTTTGGTGTAGGGATGGGGGTCGCCGGACTGCCTCCAGAAAAACATAAAAGGCACTGCTCCTGCCTGCTCGTAACTTTTGCCGTTATTCAACTCCTTTTCGGAATCATGGAGAAGAAAACGTTGGCCTAGACGGATACAGGCAATAAACGGGTGCCCACGCCCGCAACTTTTATAACTGGGCGGGTGTAAGTCTGTCTATGCTAGGATGACTGTGGCCTCAACATCTAGGAAGGAGTCTTGTGAGATAAAAGCTGGTGAATAAAATAACACCCTGAAATCTGACCCTTCGTAACCAAACCAATAGTACGCATAGAGCCCGTCTAGGGGATTGGGAACCGGGACTAACACAAGGGACAGCACCCCATACTCCCACACCCAGTCATACGCAACAGCACAGTATGCCAAACGAACTAGAATTCGAAACTATCTTCTCTAGCAACCCCAACCCCATCTACCGAATAGCCTTCGCCGCCTTCACAAACCCCCTAATCTTCTCCAAGCTCTGCTTACCCTCCACCTCCACCCCACTACTAACATCCACACCCAGCACCCTCTCCGCCAGCGACCCCAGCGCCGCCACCGCCTCCACCACATTCTCCGGGCCCAGCCCACCCGCCAACAAAACCGACAACCCGCGATCCCCCTCCAACGCCGCCTTCACCGCCCCAATATCCAACAGCTTCCCGGACCCAGCCCCCGAATCCAGCAGCGGCACGGCATGGTAACCGCGCACGCCGAGGCCGATCTGGCCCGGCCGGAACTTGCGCACGACGGGAACGGGGATCAGGCTGGCCCACTCGAGCGGCTCGTCGCCGTGCAGCTGGACGATGTCGAGGTTGTACAGGCGTTGCTTTTCGAGCACGTCCGCTAGGGGCTGGTTCATGAACACGCCGACGAGGAGCGGGCCCTGCTTGCGGAGGACTTCGCTGGTGAGGGTGAAGAAGTCGGTGGCGGCGGGGGGGACTTGGATGGTTTCTGAAGCGGTGGCGGTGGTGGGATTTTTCCGGCTGCTGTGGACGGCGTCGGAGATGGCGAGGGCGGTCTCGTGTGAGACGCAGCGTTTTGTGCCGGGGACGAGGATCATGCCGACGAGATCGGCGCCGGCTTTGATGGCCTCGGTGGCGGCCTCGGCGGTTCGGGTTCCGCAGATTTTGACCAGCAGGGGGTTGGTGGCGGATTGGGGTGCGGGCGCGTCGGGGCCGGCGCAGAGTTCCCGGATGAACTTGGAGGCGTCGGGGGCGCGCATGATGGCCTCGCCGACGAGCACGCCGTTGACGCCGTCCCGCTTGCAGTCGAGGACGTCCTGGTGGGAGTTGATGCCGCTGAGCGCGCACAGGAAGGTGTCCTTGGGCACCATGCTGCGTAGCCGGCCGGTTGTGCCGAGGTCGACCTCGAAGTTCTCTAGGTTGCGGTTGTTGACGCCGATCACCTTGGATCCCAGCTTGATCGCAGTGGCCATCTCTTCGGTGTTTTGCACCTCGACCAACGGCTCCATGCCCAGAGAGAGCGAGTACTTGTAGAGCCGCTCCAAGAGCTCGAAATCCAGCATCTTCACGATCAACAGCACGGTATCGGCGCCTGCGAGCCGAGCCTCAAGGATTTGGTACTCCTCAAAAATGAACTCCTTCCGGAGAACGGCCGGCCGGTTGGGCATGGCGTTGAGAACCTGGCGCACGGCCCGGAGGTCCTCGATGCTCCCCTTGAACCACTCCGGCTCGGTGAGAACCGAGATGACGCTGGCGCCAGCGAGCGCATACTTGCGGGCCTGACTGGGTGCGTCGATGTCAAGCGCAAAGATGCCCTTAGAGGGCGACCCTCTCTTGATCTCGGCAGCCAAGGCGACATCGAATGGGGAGTTGCGCAAGCGATCGACGAGTGAGATTTGGGGCGGCGCGAGGTTCAAGTCGTAGGCAGCTTGCAGATCAGAGGGCCGCTGAGAAGGAATCTCTTTCTGGGCGGCGACGGCGGCTTTCCGGTGAGCGTAGATCTTCTGGAGGATGTTGTTCTTGGGCGGGGCTGGCTTTGCGTCGCTCTTGGGCACGACCACTGTATTCTTGCTCTCTTGAGCGGCCTTCTCCAGACGCTCGTTCTCAGCCCAAGTCCCTCCTTGCATGTGGAGGAAGTTCTTGAGCATGAGGCGTCCGTCGGCGGATAGAATGCTCTCAGGGTGGAACTGTACACCCTCAATGGTGTATTCCTTGTGACGAACACCCATGATGACACCCTTGGAGCCATCCTCGTTGGCAATCCAGGAGGTGACTTCGAGAGACTCGGGCAGGGTGACATGGGTACCAGCCAGCGAGTGGTAGCGGGTGACGGGCAAACCCTGGGCAAGACCAGCATAGACACCCTTGGAGTCGTGGGCTAGCGGTGATGTCTTGCCGTGAAGAATCTCACCAGCAAAGCTCACATCGCCGCCATACACATCGAAGATGCATTGTCTACAGAGGAGATGAGAGATGAGTCAGTGGCCCAGGCTAAACCAGACTGTATGTAAGATTTTATTTCACTTACTGCCCCATGCACACACCAAAAATGGGGATCTTGCCAGCAAAGTGCCTAATGGCATCACGGCTGACACCCGAATCAGTATTTGGGTGCCCTGGGCCCGGGCTGATCACCAATTGGGTTGGTTTCTTCGCAATAAGCTCATCGATGGTGATCTTGTCGTTCCTGAACACCGTCACATTGGCACCTTCAAGCACCAAGTATTGGTAGACATTCCAGGTAAAGGAGTCATAGTTGTCGATCAAGATGAGATTGGTAGCTGTTGGTACCAAGGGTGAAGGATCGGGATGGTGGGGTGAGTAATCGGTGATATCTGGGGTGGCAGGCATTTTTGTTGGTTGGTGTTGAGGGGTTGCTGATTGTTGGTTTTGTCACCGAATTCGGAGGAGGGGAAAGTTGCAAGATGTTGTTGAACAAACTTTTAAAAAAGCTTGTTTTCCCTTCTCTTCTTGCGTTATGTGGTGTGCACAAAGCAATTCTTTTTTTGCAAGAACTAGATGCCCATCTAGTCTCGAGTCAGGTTGGTGAGTCACGTCCCAGATGGTGAAGGACCCAGACGAATGTGTAAGAAAGGCGGATCGTGAAAAGCAACCAACTCTTATATCGTCAGGCACAGCAGTTTAGTGACCGGGCTAACAGATCGGATAAGCTGATGGAGGGGTTGCCAAAAGAGTCAGCGGAGGCCAAATCCTTGTGCCGCAGCTTACAGCGTCAAAGTGGCGCTAACCTTAACAGCAGGCGGGCCTTGGGGCTATGCAGACAGTGCTGGGCAGAAATGCAGCTTCAGCTCTTATCGCTCTTATCGATAACAAAAAACGAGTGGATCCTGGAGCTGAAAAACAGTAGGCTAGTTCGACCGCCTGGGCAACCGCCTGGCAGAGAGCTTCCAGGTTGGGACGGACCCGCGTCGGCAGAGCGCGTCCCTCACAGCAAAGGGCCCATGCCAGGTTAGAATCGCAATTCTAGATTCCCACTTGCAGCTCCGGAGCTCTGCCACCACCACTCGCTTCCCACCACCTAGACGCGGCCTAGGTTGTCGCATTTAATATTTCAACACCGGCCGACCCTGGCCCGGATGGAGACCATTCCCAATGGCTACCTTGACAGATAGAACCTATTTTCCGCCGCTTGAGGAGTGTCTAAGCGGCAAGAAAATAATCCTGTTTGTTGCGCCGTCTTCCAGCATCCCCTCCCCCACATATGTATTATGTATTCTAACGTTGTTTATTTTTTCATAGCTCCTGGAGACTTGTAGCCGCTGCCCTCGAAGATCTGTCGTGCGACCGACTCACCAGCGCCGCCGTGTCGGCCTTCCTCCGAGATGGCTACGTTCACCAGTTCCTTAGGGAGCCAACCAAGACCTTCGCGCCCCCCACGAACCAGACCAAGCTCGACTTTGAAACCAAGACGGGGCCCATTAATGTTGTGCCCTCGCCAAACGACCCCTACGACCTGGATACCATCAAGGGCGACGCACAATGGCTGAGCAAGAACGTCAAGACCAACGAGGTGGCCGCCCTCCGCATTGTGCTTATAGAATACCAGTCGCGCGCTCACAGCCATCTCACCGGGCCGCTGTCCACACAAGATGTCGCCAACATTCAAGAAGCCGCCGGGGTGGGGGACGCGCAGGCCTCGGCCATCCTGGCGGCACTCAACGCGACAACGGTCGCCGATGCCGAATCGACCTGGACCGACTTCGAAAGCGAGACAACCCGTCGCCAGCGCCTACTGGCTACCTACCTCTCCGAGCGGCGGTCCTTCTTCGGGGCCGTCGATGCGCTCCTCGCCTTTCTTCTGCACTCGTGCTCGCCAGACGCCGGCTCGGAACTGAAGGCCTTGCGGGATGGCGTGTTGCTAGAGGCATTTGGCTTTGACGGCGAAGCGACGAAGCCTGACATGGCCCGACTTGACGCTCTCGCGCCCACATACATCCGCACGCTCGACGACTGCTTCGTCCGAATCCATGCGCCACCGGACTCCCTCGACCTTCAAATTCTGACGGAGCAGTTGCAGGTCGACTGGGTCAGGACGGCACTCACCGAGGCCATCCATGCTATGGCGTTGACCTTCCAGATTTTGGATCTCAAAGCCTCGCATTTCGCCACGCCAGAGATTGTGACCCAGTGGTTTGCGCTCATGGACGCGTGCGAGTTCTTCGCGCCCGTCACCGGGGGCCATGAACTCCTTGCTGAGCTGGCCATGCCGCTGCACAGCCTTATCAGTGCCATTTCATTAAGGGTGCTCAACATCGACCGGACGCTTTTATACCTAGACCAGGACGTTGATCTGTTGGAAGACGAGGAGCCTTACCTGGCTTCGTCTGACGCGCTCACCAAGATACACACCACAGTCTCGGCCGCTGCCAGTGTTGGGCTGGCTACAACAATGCCGCTTGTGTTTGCATGGTCGCTCATTCTGCACCAGATGCATATCGGATATCAGGAGCGAGCCGAGCGGCGCGATCTACTACAAAATCAGCGGGCACAAGCCGGTTTCGAACTGGAGTATGAGCCATCTAGCACCTCTGGGCGTCAGCGGAGGAACTCGGCGGGAAGCATTGTCTCTATCGAGGCGTCCTCGTATGATGTCTTCCTTGCCTCCCAGCAGCTCGAGCGCAACATCGAGCCGGCAGAAAATATGGCTAGGATGGCTACCGCACAGGGGCAACTCTACGGGCTCCTGGGGGAAATGGCGGTATGCTTGGGGTCCGGCCAGAACGCCGCATTTCGGCCGGTATTAGGCGCTCGCGCCCGCTTGGTCTTCCAGGACCTCCTCAAGCGAAGCGTCCATTACGTTGGCTATCAGTCGGAACCCGTCGAGTGCCTCCTCTCCATTCTGTCGGGAGGTAGCCAATATTGGGATATCTCACCGGAAATACCTTCCAACGAGAAGGCCTCCCTTGAACTCTACACTCGCATGCTGGATGACGACACACTCAGGACGCAATATAGCTCCCAATCTCAGAGCCGCTTCCCTTACGAATTCCTCCCGTTTTCCTCTATCTGCCGCATCCTGTCGGCGGCCTTGGTGACGGACAAGGAGAATTCCGAAATCATCACCACTTTGCTCGTCAAGACCCCAAGCCTCACTGTCGACTGGGACCCTCGGTGGGACAGGTCGTATGAGCTGGTTTTTGAAGAGGAAAACACAAACTCGTTCCGCCTGACCAGGGACATCGACCTCTTTGACGCGACGTCAAAATCTAACAGGCGAATCTCACCTGAAGAGAAGTCGACAATGCCGCGCGGGACATACGGTCGCTTCGTCACGGACGTTGGGAGGGTTGCAAAGCTGGAATTTGAACACTCTACGCTAGCTCTCTTTGGGAAGCGTCTCGAGGTGAACCTCACAGCAGGAGCCTACGACACCGGGCTGGGGTACCTGACGGTGGATGAACTTATCGAGGGAATATCACTGTTGGCGACGGTGCTGCGCACCGAGGCTCTCAAATCCTCCAAAACGGACGCCGACCGAGGTCTAAGGATCTTGGCCGAGGCAAGCCGCTTGCTTCCGCAAGGCAAGGACATCTTGAGCATCATCTGCGACACACTCGACAGTCTGGTCGAGGAAGAGCTCGCGGATCTGGATGGCCCCAAGATTGCCGCCTTGTCATCTTGCCTTCAGTTCTTGTATGCTGCACTCCCGGTGTGCCCGGGCCGCGTTTGGGCCTACATGGCACGCTGCGCGCTCATCAACAGCGACACCCGGTCAGGGCGCTTGTCGAGGATCACAGCGAATCTCGACATGCTCGCCGAGAGGTACGACCTGCTCTTATCCGCCGTGAGGCTGTTTTCCAGCCTCGTGGAAAGCGCCATGGCAAGCGCCGCGCAGAGGAGGTCGGGGACTATCGGCAACAGCCGCGCCAAAGGGGAAGAGAATCCCTGGATTGGGGCTTCGGACAAGATTGTGTCTCGGGTGTCCCTCTCTATTGCCCAAACAAGCATCGACGTCTTCGAGAACTCGGCCACGTGGAGGTTCCCTTCCGAGGTCGACCGTAGCGTTTTGGTCCGGGACGTGGTAGGCATCATGCAGAAATTGGTGACCTATGCACACAGCATTGGGCCGAGGGATGCTCAGAAGAGCTTGACAGGATCTCTCGCACCTGCAGCCGGGTACATTGTGGAGAGCTTCCTTTCTACTTCGTCGAGCTCGCTACGCTTCCAGCCCCTTCTCGCAACTCTGTTAGCTGCCTTCCAGATCCCCGACACGACGCTTTACCAGCGGCGCGCTCAGATTGTGTCGGAGAGACTGACAACGGTGCTGGCGTTCGCTACCACTCTGTTGCGGGTTGCCGACTATCTGAACCAAACATCAGTCAACGTCCAGACACAGCTTTTCAAGTCCGCGTGCGTTATTGCGCGGCTCCCAGCTATCAGGCACTCCTTCCGGATGCCAGCCATTTCCCTCCTAAGCGCGCTGGTGGAGAGCGCGGGGAAGAGCAGCGGCGAGCCCCCGTCTCTCCTCGGGTACTTGGGCCCGCAAGTGTCCCGTTCCTTCATCCAAATTGTCGGGCAGCTAGACATGCCGTTCGACAGAACGCCGGAAGTGGCGAGCACTTGGAAATTCTTCTCAACCATTCTCCGGAACAGGCAGCAATGGATGGCCAACTGCTTGCTCACGGGCAAGACGCCGCGGGAGGCTCTCAAGGGCGAAGCCAAGATCGCACAGCTGACCGCGGGTTCCGTGCTGTCGACAGCGCTAGAGAAGCTGCGCTCCATCAGAAACACCTCGAGCCAAGAAACCCTCGCCATACTTGACTTCTTCACGTCGGCCCAAAACTACTGGCCATGGACCATCTTCGCCATGCAGAGGGATAAGGCGTTTCTGCAGGAGCTTCGGGCCTATGTCCGCGACCTCAAGGCCCCCGCGGCGGTGGCCAAAGCCGACCCGGCCGAGGCGTGCTACCAAGCGAGGATAGCGGCTTACATTGCCGAGACGTTCGCCATGCAGCTGTACCACCTGCGCCAGATGCGCAAAGAGCAGGACTTTGCTGCCGAGGTCGTGAATGACTTGGACTACTTTCTCCGGGACGGTGTCGCAGTGTCGGACTACAACTCGTCTCTCCATGCCAACTTTGCGAGGAACTTCGCCCAGCGGTATACCGGGTGCTCTATCGACGACTTCAAGAGGACTCTGCTAGTGCCGCGGGATCTTGGATCGCAGTACTTTTACGCGCTGGACGTTGCGGAATCCATGCTTGGCCATGATGCTGGCTGGGCTGGGTCACGCCACAACGGCTTCCGGCGAGAGATGGAGGCGGCGAACCTCAACCTTTCTTTGGTGGAGGCCGAAGTTGTGAGTTAATCTAGAGTTTACAATCTGGGGTATTTGCTAATAATTGACATAGTCACTGTTCCATGCTTGGGAGTATCTGCTCCTGGAGCTCAGCACCTGTCTGCTGCCCAAGTACGGGACCAGGCAGATGTTGCAGGTTGCTGAGCAGTGCTTCGAGGCGAATCAACGGCCGCAGCCGCCAGAGAACATCTTCGTCGTGCTCGCCCACTCGCGGGCCAACCTTGCCTTGACGCTGCTGCAGCGACTCGCGGACTACTCGCTCCTCCCCAAGGACATCAGCCAGCTCCTCTCACTCGTCTCCGCCACGGTCAACGGCGTCGAGAACCCGTGGAGCAAAGACCAGATATCCTACTTCCGCACCCTCCTCAAGATCCTGTTCGTCGTCCTCCGCGGGGCCAAGCACTCCAACAACGCCGCCCCTCAAAAACCCGCTCCCGAAAGTCCCGTTGCCGTCACCCAGCTGGTCCTCACCACGCTCGACCGCGTCGTCGCGCGCTCCTTCCGCAACCTCGCCGCGCTCGTCCACGAACCCGACGCCGCCACCACCCCCGAGGACCTCGCACTCATCACCGCCATCCTCCAAGCCTGCCTCAGCGTCCCCGGCATCGAACAATGCCAACTCCAAGTCCTCAACATCATGTCCTCGCACGACATCCTCCAAGTCGCCACCTCGCTCTTCTCCTGGTCCGACCGCCTCGCCGACAAAGGCGACCCCATCTACGGCGAGCTCGCCCTCCTCCTCCTCCTCGAACTGTCCGCCTTACCCGCCCTCGCCGAGCAACTCGCCTGCGACGGCCTGCTGGGCCACCTCACCTCCGCCAAACTGGCCGGCTTCATGCGGCGCGCCAACGTGTCCCCCCTCGCCGACAACGCCGGCGCGGCGCGCTGCTACGCCGTCTGGGCCAAGGGCGTCCTGCCCCTGCTGCTCAACATCCTCGCCGCCCTCGGCGCCACCATCGCCCCCGAGGTCGCCTACGTCCTCAACCAGTTCCCCAACCTGCTGCGCGGCTCCGTCGCCCGCATCGAGGCCCCCGGCCTGAGCCGCACCGTTCCCGTTGGCGGTGGGAGCACTGGCGGGGAGGGGCGTGACCGCTTCGTGGTGACGCTGGTGGCCGTGTCGGAGGTGCACTCGCTCGCGCTGCTGACGAGGGTGCTGGGGGCGTTGCGGGCCGCGAATTCGAGGGATATTCCCGAGGTGGTGTGGGATGCGGGGGCGGTGTTGGAGAATGTGGAGTTTTGGTTGGCGAGTCGGAAGGTGTTGCGGGAGAGGCTGTTGCCGTTGGGGCCGCGCGAGGCGGAGTGGAGGGCGGAGGCGGTGGTGGTGGCGGCGGGGGGGGAGGGGGTTGCTGGGGTGGGTGGGAATGGGAATGGGTGTGAGAATCGGTTGGAGGAGAAGGCGGTGGGGTTGTTGGAGGGGGTGAGGGATGTTTTGGGGGAGGAGGGGGAGTATGAATGAGGGAGGGATGGATATGTGTTGTGTGGGGGTGGGTGATTTGATGGGGTGGTGGTGAGAGTAGGAGGGGATAGTGTGGAAGTTGGGAGCAGTAGTGGTAGTAGTCGGTTTCTTTCTTGTCTGGTTATTGGCGAGTAAAATGAGTTTATGGCTTGACAGTCCTGGGTGTCTGTGTCACCTGCCTGGCGAGGTGTGAGTTGAGTCTTGATTAGATATGTGTGTGTGTGTTGCGTGTGTTTATCATGCCTGTCGGTCGTTGTGCGAACCTACTAACAAAAAAGTCATGCCAGAGCTATGGTCGACAATTCCCACAAACCCCGTAGTGTTACACAGATAGCTCCCGCCGAAACCCGGTCTATCCATACCTATCCCTTCCAGCCCCGTCCCGCTCGACTTGCCCCTGTCATGCGTCCCGACGATAATGTACAGCCCAAGCCCTCATATCTATGCTAAGGATACCTATGCACATCGAGCATAGTCGTTGAATGGGTGAGTTGAGAGTGAGTAGACAGAGAGAGAACGTGTCCCCCCTTTCTCCCCCATCCCAACCCATCCCATCCCTACCCATCTCCCTACCCGCCTAGAAGCCCAGAAGAATCTACCGCTTTTGCATATCAGCCGTCATAGCCGCATTGAGCTCGGCGAAGCGCTCGCCCAGGCGGGTCTGGGTGGTCATGGACTTGGTGACGCAGCGGCTGATGCAGCCGGACTCACGGCCCGAGAGGGCCTTGGAGGTGAAGTCGTCGACGCAGGCGCTGAAGCAGTTGTCGACTAGGCTGCCAAAGACCTGTTTGTGTGTTGACAGGTTAGTTGAGTTCAGGTTTGGGGTTGGGGTTGGAGTTGGGGTCTGTAGGGAGGGGGGAGGTGAGGGGAGGGGGAGGGAAGGGGATGGAAGGGAGGAAAAGGGAGGGAGGACGTACGTTCATAAACTCCTTGACTTGGCGCTTCTGTAGGCGCTGCTCCAGCTCGCGCTGCTCGGATGCTGAGAGGCTGGGCGTTTGACATGACATGTTAGCATTGGCAATGACTGTCGTGAGGTCGTGAGGTTTGGGATGAGCGATGCCGCGGTGCCTACCCTGTGTCCATGATGTTGGCTATGTAGAAGGGTGTAAGCGGGTTGTTAGGTGGGCGATGTGTGGTTTCGGCAGAGGAATTCGTGATGGCTGTTCGGCTTTGACGATGATGGTTCCAAGTCCCAGTCGCTCACAGCTAGTTATCGCGATAACAAAATTCCTTTGGCTTGGCTTGGTCAAGAGTGGATGGTCCGTGCGCTACACAAAACTTGACGGAGCAACAACCAACTTGGCTCGCTTGGCACACGCTGGATTTCTTAACTGCCTTACCTGGTACCTATACCATAGCGCGCCAGGGGGGGGTTGTAAATGATCACAGTGACCGTGCTGCTGCCCTATGACATTTTTGGGGTATGACCACCGCCTGACAGACCTGATTTCAAATTGGTTTCGAATCCAAAATGGCCATAGAGCTCAAAAATGGATTCGCATCCAAAATAATCATACAACTAAAGAATGGAATTGAACCCAAAATGATCATATGTCACGGTTATGGCCGCATGCAGGGTCCCGATGGAGGGCGCGCGGGAAGCGTCCCCAGCCAATCATTAAAAAATGGGTCCTAGACCAATCAGCAGAGGAACGGGGGGAACGGCTACCGTTCCCAAGGTTCCTCTATAAGGAACGAGAGGAACGGCCACCGTTCCTCACGTTCCCAAGGGAAGAGGTACGAAGGTACCTAGGGGCCTAGATAGTATATAGTCACTCGTTCTGGAGAGCTCTGGGAGTTCTCCAGTTAGCAATCACAACTACAGTTCGCTACAAGCTCGCAAGCCTACTGTTGAGACAAGTCTATTGTTGTGCACCCTTTGGCTGCACCGAACCTAAGCATCCTCGAGAGATTACCTTCAACGAAGCTGAACCCTAACAGGATAGGATCCTGGACAGGTTCGTCACACTGTGCCCGAGGTGGGCCTCGGTAACCCTCGGCCAGCTCACGTACAAGCACGGTCCACCGAACCCCTGGATGAAGCTATTCCCAGTTGCCCCACAGCGCACCGAACATCCTAGCAATGCGCTCGGGCCATGCGCTCGCGATCATAAAGCAGCCCCACGAGCTGCCAGACTCTCTCATCTTTCCTTTTCTTCTTCAAGCTTAGTGTACTCGTAGAGTCGTCACCAGTTAGTTGCAATATACTCCTGGGACCGTTACACTACGACTATTTTGCTTGCACGACGATCACAGTATTCATTTTCCAGTGTGAAATCCATTTCGAAAAGTCAAATCCATTTTGGCACTGGAAAATCTTCCCGGTGATTATTTTAAAACCCCCCCCTGGCGCGCTATGGTAGTTACGAATATTCGTACTTGTACATACTTCGTACATCCATAGGCACCTATCATCGCCAAGACCCCATCAGCCCTCGACATTTCCCTCCAAAAAGTCCATCAAGCGAGGAAATGCGCCGCCCTCCACAGCATCAATCCATTGTTCTATCTTGTCCAGAGACCAGCCGCGGAGACAGCAGCCCAAAGCGCCCAAGAAATCCAACTTCAAGGCCGCGGACGCAACCTCTGTCTCCCACTGCGGCCAAAGTTGCTTCATCTTGCCAGCATAGACTTTGCGCAGCTGCGTTTGTTGGAACTCAAACAATCTAATCCAATATAATCTCGTCCTCTTTGCGTCGTCTCCGCCCGGATAATCCTTATTTGGTTCCTTTTCCCGCGCACGCCCGAGCACAAGAAACTCGGGCATCCCAGTAGCCACCCAAAGGGGTTTGCACGAGACACACTCCCAACCAATCAGCGCCATGATTTTGCCGTCGTCGTCAACGAGGATGTTTGACAGGGAAAGGTGGTCGTGCCAAAGCACAGTTGGTTCAGCCGGATTCTGGAAAAGGGGGAAAATCTTGGGGAGCAGCTTCGTTAACTTGTTGGCGACTTGCAGGCGATATTTGGTGTCCTCCAGGTTTCCATCTTCCTTGTCTTTCTCGTCGTTCTCGTCTTCTTGATCTTCTTGGTCTTCTTCGTCCTCTTCTTCTTGGAAGATGATCCCCAGGGACGCGCTCAGCCAATCATGACTGGTTCGGAAAGGGCCACGGGGCATGTCGTAGTCGAAATGCTCTGCCTAAAAGAACAAGGGAACTACGATTCGGCCAGGCTTCGGGTCAATGGAAGGGCTGTGTTTGGACTCCGAGTTACTGGGAGAAAGTGTGCCGATGGATTGAAATTTAGCGTCCTCTAGGCTGTGACGGAAAAGCTGGCTCTGAAACTCGGCGACCTGCTCGACAACCCATTTCTTTTGGTCCATGGGCATCTCGTACCATCGCTTGGAAGCCAGGACACCAGGCATCAGCTCCATGAGGATCCACTCATATCCAATCTCATTGTCCTGGCTGTCGTCGAACGCGATGACCTTGGGGACGGGAACATGGGTCATGCGGCGGATCCAGCCCAAGGTCGTGACTTCAGCCCGTGTTTTGTGTTTGGGGTCAACAGACAGCAACACGCGGAGCAAAAACTTGCCACGCGGGCCCTCGCCCAGATAGTCTTTGTTGAAGGCGCCGTCGCCATGGAAAGTGACGAGGCAGCGATCCTCGGTGGAGAGATCCAGCGCTCTTCGACAGACTTGAGTAATGTTATCGAGTTGGGGTTGCCGTTCCCATTGGGGTTTCAGCTCAAAAGAGCCGCCCATGTACGCCCACCCGAGTCCGTTGCGTTGGCGATGTGGCATTTTGGCGACATGTCCCGATAATGTACTGCACTCTAGAGTATAACCAAAGAAAAACAAAATCAAAGGTAAGTTGGTAACTTAGTACCGTTGTGGTTTGGGTGGCTCAATTCGGCGCCATCGGCTAGCTCGAGGACGAGTGCCATCGATATGGTCGTTTAAAAGGCTGCCTGCCTATTCGCTGAATAGAAGTGACTGTCGCGATTGCTCTTAATTTGAGAGCCCGGCTTTTTTTAGCCAGCAGGTGCCTCTCTACCGACGCAGCCTACCTCAACTATGGCTCATCTAGGGGCGGAAGGCGAGCCTGACAGCTTCCTGCTTAGTTCACTGGCAGTGGAACTCGGAGGTCTCGGGGAATCCGCTCTAGTCTTTCGATTCGGCAGGTCAGTCATCTTCTCTGCCGTCGTTGAGCAGTTTAGAATGATAGCCCTAGTAGTAGCGCAAAACCCGGTGGCTAGACGCATAGTGTTATCAAGAGCCTGGCACCTTACGTTCAATATTTCTATGTAGTCACGGAGAACCGGGTAGCTGGTAGTTAAGCTAGGTACCTAGGTAGAGCGTCAAGGCCGAGTATAGCTATCGATATTACCTAAAATGGTGCCCCTAATAGATTGACCCTAGCCCCTGAGAGCAGAACACAATGAGATTGGTGCGACTAACAAACATGTCTCAAAAAAGTCATCATGGCCCGCCTGGTTCCGATCTCCGTTGAACCCGTTGAGCCCCTAATTAGCCTGCTCCCGCCGAAACAATGCATCCGAGGCACACTAGCCCGATTCGCGGGCGGCAGTGCCTTGCCGAAGCGATGTAACCTCCCCCAGATCTTGAATGGGAGTGTAACCGGCTAAATACGGTCTGGTGGCGTTTCGAGAAGCTTGAAAGCCATCAACCTCCCCTATCTTCGCCGGAGGCTTTTCGGCTTAGCAACCACTCGAATACCAGCTTAGCCCAGCAGACCAGCGACTGACAGCCAACATCGGCGGCCACCCCATTTTTAACTGAGGGGAGGCTCGTTTGGGTCCATTACACCCTGGGAACCGCACTGCAGCATACGGCCGGAGGGTTCATCTGGTCGCTCAACCGCACGGCCGGGGCGAAGGAAGGAGTTGAGGGGGGTTTTCCTCTCCCACTGCACAAGGATGGACTCAAGAAAGCGGGAGTCGGACGAGGAGGAGCAGACGTTTCTGCCCAAATCCGAACTGAACGAAGATGTCGCGACCGGCTTCTCGACGGTATGCCTGAAATGCGACGCCAACAACCCTCGGAAGCGCGGCGTGGTATGGTACTTGAGGTTATTCTTGGAAATCGCCATGGCGGGCACAATAGTTTATCTGCTGGTCGCCAAACCCCTGGTCGTCTCACGCGAGACTCTACGGCGGACACCAGTACCGAGCTGTAGGTCGGCCACTATTAGGCGTCTCCGTGGCAGCTGCTAATCACCGCCGTCTAGTGCCACGAAAGATCTACACCTTCCAAGACAACCCCAAATACCTTCGCGGTGATATGTGGTTCAACGAGACGCTCACCCTCCACACGCTCCACAACTGGATCGGGTTGAGCTCGGGTACGTAGCGCCCATTGTGGACACTGCCTTGCCTATGGAAGACAGCAGCTAATGAGCAAGATAGAAAGCCGAGGCTATGTGGTTGTCGACGACGCCAGCCGCTACGACCTCCCGGAGCCGTACACGGTCGCGCTGGACCGGCACCACGACGGACCGGGGTACATGATGACCGTGTTCCACCAGCTGCACTGTCTCTCCTACCTCGCCGAGCACTACCAGCAGGGGTTCGCCGGCGCCAACCTGACCGAAGAGGTGGCCCACCACACGAGCCACTGCTTCAACTACATCCGCCAGGGCATCATGTGCTCGGCCGACACCACCCTGGAGGGCAAGACGGACGCCGGGCCGGGCGAGGGCTCGGAGCACGAGTGCGTCGATTACGACGCCCTGCTGGACTGGGCCAACGCGAACTCGGCCATGAAATGGCGGACTGCTTTGCTTCCGGAGACGTCCATCCTCTGATGTGTATATTTATTCTAGGAAATATTTAGAAATGGTATTTGAGATCACTCCTGGGAGATGATATGCGTCTCGTCCTTGGGCCGGGAATAAGCGGGCGGTAGGTAACTGGGCGATCGGGCAGTGAGTCAACAGCGAGCGGGGGGTTACGTACCACAGGACCGAACCGTCCTCCCTGAGCACTTCGACAAGCAAAGTATATCACCACGGGAAGCCCATCTCAGCCCAAACTTCAATACAGCCCCTTTTACAACCCACAACAAAAAGCAAATACGGTCACAATGTCACCGCCCCAACCCCCCAAAGACCCCCTCCCCGTCCCCGAGCACGACCCCTCCCTCGAAGCCTTCAACATCCCCGTCCAAGACTGGCTGGCCGCGAACCCCCTCCACCAATTAATCGTCTCGGCCGTCGTCTCCCTCCCCTCCTCTTTCCCGTCTGCCAACCGGCACGGCCACCACCAACAACAACGCCCCAACTCCCAAACCAACCCCCACAACCCCCCCTCAGAACAACAGCAACCCTCCCCAGAAAAAGAAAAAGAAAACCAAAACCAAAAAGAAGAAGGAGAAGAACGCACCCTCCTCCTACAACGCGCCCCCCACGACTGGGACCCCCTCACCTGGGAGCATCCCGGCGGCACCTGTGAGCCCAACGAGACCATCCTGCAGGCCGTGGCACGCGAGCTGGCGGAGGAGACGGGCCTGGTGGCGAGGCGGGTGGGGGGGTTGGTGGTGGCGGTGGATATTGCGGAGCCGAGCTTTGAGGGAAAGGAGGAGGGGGTGGGGGGTGGTGGTGGTGGTGGTGATGGGGTGGAGGGGACTTCTGGAAAGGGAGAAGGGGGGCTCAGGCCGTGGTGGAGGTTGTTTTGTTTTTTGGTGGAGGTTGAGGGGGGTGTGGAGGGGGATGGGGAAAAGGGGGGGTTGCCGGTGGTGAGGTTGGATCCGGAGGAGCATTGTGCTTTTGTGTGGGCGACGGAGGAGGATGTGAAAAAGGGGTGGTGTGGGGATGTGGAGATGCGGTGGGATGGGGAGGGGAATAGGAGGAACGAGGTGATTTTGAAGGGGTTTGAGGTGCTGAGGGAGAGGAGGGCGTTGGGAAAGGGGAGGGGGGTTGTGGGTGGGAGTGAGTGATGATGATGGAGTGAAAAGGGGCGGGGCGTGGTATGAAGGTGTGGTCTAGTAGACGGTGAAAACACTTGAGGATAAGGTTTATTTTGCCAATTTCAAAATATGTTGAGAACTAGTGTTGCACTTAAAGCAATAATTCAAATTTATCCACCCATGTTCTAATAAGCAATCATTACATGTATACACAGAAGTCCCCTTCAAATGAACGCTGCAATCCTAGCACTCTCCACCACCGATGAGCCCCCAACAGCTCGCCCTATACACAACAGCGATAGATATATACAAGAATCGCGCCCATTCCTCCCCTTAGTTGATAACCCGGGTGTACCGGTACGGCTTGGCCGTGAAGCCGCCGCTGGTCCAGCCGACGTTGCGTTTGTACTGGACGCAGCCGTAGGTGCCGCGGCACTCGAGCGTGTTGTAGGCCTTGTGCGCGCTATCGGCCCACGAGAGGAAGAGCGTGACGTGGCCGGCGGCACCGGCGGTGCCCTCGCCCAGGGTGCCGACGAAGTCACCGGGCTTAAGGTCCGCCCACTTGATGGCCTTGGCGATGGCGGGCAGGCTGACGGTGTTGTAGCCGGGGGCGTTGGCGTGCAGGGCCATGGACACGAAGCCCGAGCAGTCGGTGCGGTACTTGCGGCCCTGCTGGTCCGGGTACGTCTTGCTCATCGAGTAGGGCACGCCGCGCGAGACCCAGTACCGGCCGCGCGAGATGATCTCGGTGCGGTTGATGGGGCCGTTGTACTGCGAGCCGCCGCCGCCGCCCGCGATCGGGCATTCCTTGGTGACCATGCTGTTGGAGCCCGTCTTGACGTAGTAGTCGGACACGTAGCAGCCGTCGCTGGTCTTGTCCCAGATGGCGTTGCCGTTGATGCTCTCGCCGTAGGTCTGGCAGGTGAGCTTGACGTCGACGCCCTTCTTGTACGTCTTGACCGACTTGTAGCTGGTGTCGGGGCCGCTGCGGCAGTTGACGTCGTTGCCCGTGATGGGGTAGGCGGCGACCGTCGAGATGGCCGCAGCCAGGGTCAGAACCAGGCTGGTGAGCTGCATGATGGCGTCTGGAGAACAAGATTGTCTGGCGCAAGTCTTGGTCGTGGGTTGAGAGTGATGGTGGTGGTGATGGTGAGGGATGGTGATAGCAAGAGAGTCTAGACTTCGGAGATCGATTTCGATGTCTTTATACTTGTGGCCGTGCGATCACCAACAGAAGCAAACGGCTTTCTATAACCCCATGCCGCGAGTGGCTTACTCTCTGTGCTGTCCGTCTGCAACCTCACAATCTCCCCCATCCAGGTTCCATGATGTCTCCATGCGATGGAGATCTCGGCCCCACCGAAGCTTGACGATCGCCGAGGTAAAAAATCTAGGCAAGATTCATTGGGCTTTCCCACTTGGGAGGAGCATCGCGCCGCCAAGTCCTAAAAGTAGAGACGGGTGCATTCGGCCGCTTATTTTGGCCATTGCCCTGCTCCAGGGGCTGAAGGCCTAGACCTTTGGCCGCTCGGTGATCGAGAAGGTTAGGTAGCAATGCTCCAGGGCGGCATCTGTGTGTTGACAGCGCGGAATCGGTGCGTCCTGGAACGCGAGAATGTAACCATTTCAAGCGGCCCCTGGGGGCGGCCCGAAATAGAAGTTGACAATGTAAGACGGGCTAACTCGACCCTTTCTGACTACCCACTCTCCCACTCCAACCCTGTTGCGTTTTGAGACAGGGGTCCTTCAGACTCCTTCACAGCCCCAGACCCGCTCGAGCCGCTCTAAAAACAAACCTCCTTCTAATTCAATGTGAGATCTGCACCAAAATGCGTCGTTTCGTTGTTGAATTCGAGTTGGCCGAGGTATTAAGCTATAAGCGGGCAGCGACAAGATCTATCTTTATCAACACAATGTTATGCAGTCCGGTGAGCCAGGGAATGATCAAGTTCGATGAAGGTACTTGTAGAGAAACTGATCGAGTTTAATCCGGTGTTTCCGGTCCCCAACTTGTGCAATACCCATGCATAATACTCTGGTTCTCACCAAGCAGGGAAAAACAGTCTCTATCCTTATGTCCGCCCCAATGCCTGTGTCTTCTTTGAAAATGGTATTGTCTTTTCAAACAAAACAACTGCAAAAAGCAAAGGTTTGGAGAAGTGACGGGCACATTCATTGGGACTTAAGAGGTGGGTGGGATACGCATGGTTGGACTAAACAATCAAACGTTGGTGTTGCAGGACCCGGGGCTGGGCTGAAGTCAATACCTACTAATAGATGGTACACGGCGATGTCAATATGACCTACTCTTGGGTATCATCCTATAGGTAGAAGAATGGTTAATTATTACACGGACTGCCATCTTAATTATGGTTGACCATCTTTCCACCGCCTTCACATTTTTTTGGGTTGTAGCATGTTCGGACGGGGTCTTACTCTTATGTGGGCAAAGCATCTTTAATGATTTTTGTTAAACAAGGTAAGTTTGGCCGCAGGATCGACATATTTGGGCTAACGGTAACCCTCGCCGCGCCTGTGAAACGCTCATGAGCTATGCCAGCATACACGTTGATTGACAGTGGGTATCTTAGTCTTGTTTTTTACTCAACCGGCTGGGTTTGTCCCTGGATGGATAGAAAAGACAGCCTTTTAATCCCAGCCGAGGTAACAAACCTGTTGGGCAACCAACGGCTCCCGAGTAGCCGGTCGAGACGTAGCCGGAAAGAATCAAGTCGTATGTTCTCGGATCTCTGCCTTCGATGCGTCCCAATCGGGTGGCTGATTTTGATTTCATTCCTATATCTAATGAGCCAAGACGGGCTTGGGAGGAAAGTTATAATATCAACTCACGGGAACCGAATTGATATTGGAAAAGGACCATGACGAGGATGGTGTTCTCAACTCCCATGCTTGGCACCGCTGGCCCGGTACTGGGATACGGGGTCCTCACACTTCTAAGTAACGGCAATGCGTGTATATTCTCCGGCTGCACCCCGCAATCTAGCTGCGGCTCCTCATACCAAGACAAGTTAATAAGTTGATAGATACCGCCCAGAATTCCAGGTCAACCTCGTGCTCAGTCCCAGGTAGCCGTCCAATTACCCGATTCGTGCGCATAGCTCTGTCCCAAGCAAGGTGTAACTCTAGGACAAAAAACAACAGTCAAACTGCTTGGATAAAGTTCACATGTCATCTACTCCCTTGCCAAAACACGTAGAGTCGGCATCTACTGATCTTTTCGGCACTTACAGAGTCCGGCGACGTATCGACAGATAGCGTCGACGACAAACAGAACGATGGCGGTGTTCCATGGGCCCGGCAACATACAAGTCGCAAAGAACCCTTTTGACCGAGGATGAACGAGTATCGGGGTATATATTCACCCCGTCGCCTCGCCGTCTGCCCATCTCTCTTCTCTGTCAGTACCCGGCCATTGGACACCAACGCCGTCAACCCCCCAGGCCACGATAATATCCAAACATGGCTCACCGCCGCCTTCTCAAACCCCTGGCCTTCCTCGCCATCGCGCTCCTCCTGATCCTGCCCGCGGTCTCGGCAGCCTCAGCTGGATGCGGCAAGTCCCCAGCCGTCACCGCCGGAAGCAAGATCATGACGGTCAACGGCAAGAACCGGCGCTGGATGATCCGACTGCCTCAGGGATACGACCAGAACCGCCCGTACAAGCTGATCTTCGGCATCCACTGGCTCGACGCCGACTTCATGGCCGTCGATGGCGGCACCGCACCGTACTACGGTCTGCAGCGGCTGGCCAACAACTCGGCCATTTTCGTGTCGCCGGACGGGCTGAACAAGGGCTGGGGCAACCAGGGCGGTGAGGACGTGACCTTCATCGACGAGATCTACAAGACGGTCAGCAACGGGCTCTGCATCGACGAGAAGCAGGTCTTCTCGACCGGCTTCAGCTACGGCGGCGCCATGTCGTACGCGCTCGCCTGCGCCCGGCCCAACATTTTCCGCGCCATCGGCGTGCTCTCGGGCGCGCAGCTGAGCGGTTGTTCCGGCGGCAACACACCAGTGGTGAGGACCTTTTTTGATCTACTCCCTCCCTCGAGTCCTTCCCTCCTGGACAGTAAAAGCCCCAACTTCTAAGACTAACCCAACCCCAATCAGGCCTACTACGGCCAGCACGGCGTACGCGACGGGGTGCTACCCATCTCCATGGGCAAGCAGCTGCGCGACAACTTTGTGCGGGTCAACGGGTGCACACAGGGCCAGCAGGCGGCGGAGCCCGCACGCAACAGCCGCCGGCACATCAAGACGGTCTACCAGGGCTGCGACCCCAAGTACCCCGTCGTCTTTACGGCCTTTGACGAGGACCACGTCGCCCTGCCGCAGGACTCGGGCGGCGATGGCGGGCCGAACAGCTGGACGGTTGCGGAGCTGTGGGCGTTTTTCTCGCAGTTTTCTTCTTGAGTCTGGATCTTGAGGTTGAAGGGTGATCCTTAAGATTTTTTGGAATCTTTGTTGTAACTTATTTTGGGAATTCAAAATTCAAAGATTTCGTCCGCTCCTTTTTTGATGTTCTGCGTATGTGCACTTCTAGATAGTGGCAGGCGGCAACAGCGCTTACACAGAGCCTGCCCTTTCCTGCAGCAAAATGATGAATGGGGAAGGAATGACGTGAGAACCATCACGTGATTACCCAACTTGGGATTCTTTTTCAAGGACAATTTCCCCGCTGTGGAGCTTACTGGTTCCCCTCCTCATAAGGCTTGGCTCGGATTTAACGAACAAACACAACGGCCGCTACACCAGAAAGGATAGTGCAGTGATCCAAGATGTGAGAGCCATAACTCAGAAGCTGTGATCTGCAGGGAAGATCCTATACTACAGTATCTTTAAGGGGACCTGTGACCGGCTGGCCAAGGTTGAAACACGAGGCCAATGACGGAACCACACCACCTTTTTGGTATTCTTCACTGCGGACCCGGATCACTGTCCGGAAATGTTCACCTGAGAGCTGCCCGATCGCCAGTTTACTAGCACAGGAAAAGTATCAAATCAGGTCCGGGGCCATTCCCCAGATCAGGGTTGAGCCATACCTTAATGTCCAACACAGTGC
This sequence comes from Chaetomium tenue, assembly GCF_020726465.1. Taxonomy (NCBI): domain Eukaryota; kingdom Fungi; phylum Ascomycota; class Sordariomycetes; order Sordariales; family Chaetomiaceae; genus Chaetomium; species Chaetomium tenue. The sequence goes on along the minus strand of NW_027117333.1, from coordinate 993,174 downwards.
GCACACGTTGTGAACGGGAGCCTGCCGGTGCAGTCTTTCAAGCAGCGCTGGATGAACTCTCGCTATTAGGCATACAGTCAGACAGTACAGTCTCGTGCCAGTATCTTCCAGGACAGACAAGGTTGGCTGAATTTGGATCTTTCTTCAAGTTTCACACCACCATCCCCAAGCTGGCCCAAACAAACCATTCCTTCATCCCCTACAATGCAGGCTGCAGGGTCCTGAGTAATACTTGTGTTGAGTCCGTGTGAATATCAACCAACACAGTACTATACCGCGAGGGCTCTTGAATACCCCTGTCGATGTTGCTCCAAGTTGCCCAGTCTTTGGAAAAGCGAGCCCGCTGTCCCTCCTCCCTGTCGTCACACTCTGGGCGAGCCTTCGTTTAATCAAAACTGCAATCGCCAAACACGACGCGGTTCCGTCAGAGAAACGCCGACAAGATAGCTCTGCCCCCGAGTGCCAGGTCTACCTAGTCGACTCTCGGCCCGCAACACACCTGCCAAACATCTCAGGCGGTTCCTGGATTCCAGTGCCCGACCCCCCGATCCCCGATCGACCAAGGCGCGCCCGCAGCCGAGAAACGGGTCCAGGCCAGGCGGTGCATCGCGTCGCAGAACGACAATCATCGCCCACCTGCACACACAGCGCATATCTTTTAGGGGAACCCCACGTGCCTTTCCCCTCTCGCATTCCATATTCGTCCATGCATCTCGATCCGACTTAGAATCTCCGAACCTGGCGACGAAGCACAGCAGCAACAGGAGCAGCAACAGACTGCCCAGCGCCCGGTGGCATTCGATCACCCGCCCACCGCCGCGCAGTCGCAACCATGACGTCCGGGGCACAGCCATTAACACCCCAGCAGCCTGTCTCGCAACACCAGCAGCAGCAACAGCAACAACAACAGCAACAACATCGAGCGAACGTCCCGAATACCCCTAGCACCCCGGTTGCCTCCCCGATACATGCCGCCGTCTCCCCGCCCAACAAGCGCGATTTGAAATCATGGTGGAAAGGCTTCAAGCTTCCCTCGAAGCATCACGAGTCACATGGTACAGGCGCCCCGTCTATTATATTCCCTCGATCACAGCCCCGAAGGAAAGCTACCATATTCGCCGAGGACATGGAGGGGGAACTCAACCACCTCCCATCCGCTGTGTCTCTGCTCCGGAACATCATATTTAGGGAAGAAGAGTGCGCCGTTCATCAAGCAAGTGCAAGCATGAGCCGACCCCCGTCAATAAGAGAACCACCCAGGGCGCCCAAGTTGGGTGCCCTCTCCCGTATCATGGCCTGGCGATTTGGGGCTTCCTCCCGTGCACTACGCCGCAAGTCTCTTCCGATCAGACCTAACCTAATTGTTGCAGACAATCGGGCCCAGGGTATCTTTGGTGTTCCTCTACGCCAGAGCATCACCTACGCCAACGTCGCCATCTCGCTCGTCGACGAGGATGGGAAGAGCTACATTTACGGCTATGTCCCCATCGTCGTCGCGAAATGTGGCGTATTTTTGAAAGAGAGGGGTTCGTACATATAACACTGCTTCTATTTCCGCATCCCGCCAGATGCATGCTAATCCGCTTTGAAGCCACCGAAATCGAGGGAATTTTTCGTCTGAACGGGTCTGAGAAGCGGATCAAAGAGCTCAAGACCATTTTCGACTCGCCAGACAGGTACGGAAAGGGGTTGGTCTGGGATGGCTACACAGTTCACGATGCCGCCAACGTCCTGCGCCGTTATCTCAACGACCTCCCCGAACCGGTCGTCCCTCTGGATCTCTACGAACAATTCCGGGAGCCGCTGAGCGGAGCGACGAAGCCAGGGACGGACCTCGAAGGGCCCCAGTTCGCCGAGCATTTCGAAATGGACGCCGCTATCATCAGGTACCAGCAGCTCATCACCGAGCTACCGCCTCTGAACCGTCAGCTTCTGCTTTACATCCTTGACTTGCTCGCCGTATTTGCGGCCAAGTCAGACCAGAACCGCATGACGTCCCAGAACCTCGCCGCCATTTTCCAGCCCGGAATGCTCTCCCACCCTAACCACGCCATGGCGCCGGAGGAGTACCGGCTGAATCAATGTGTCATCATCTTCCTCATCGAGAACCAGGATCACTTTCTCATCGGGATGCAAGGCACAGCAGCAGATGAGAAAACCGTGGAAGAGGTGCAGAAAGGCACGCCGGTGCTCAAACCTCCGTCGACCCCCAATTCAAAGCCGGGCATCGTACGGTCTACATCTAGTGCGAGCGCTGGGGCCGAGAGCGTTGCAAAGGATGGCTCGATTCGAAGAAATAAGTCGACTTCGTCAAGACGGTCATTCCACTCCAACGGTTGCCCCAGCCCTGCTAGCCCAGCATTGACCGCCACCCCAACAGGCGGAGGTCTAGCTCGGAGCAACACCCTGCCCTCCAAGAAATCGCCAGCTTTGCAAGCGGGAAGGTTTGCCTCTCGGAATGACCATGTGGCCCCAATGACACCCGTTGCACCACCAGCGAGCACAGTGGTATCGCCACCTGATGTCGTGGAGGAAGTCGCGACTCCCCCGGAGGAGGCGGCACCGCCCCTTTCAGGGTCGGCTGGGCCATCCAGCTCGCAGCCCGGTTTGACCATCCCTGGTGCCAGGAGCCAGGAGGGGCTCCTTGAGCCTCTTACCCCCGAGGCCACGACCCCGTCGAAAAAGCGGCCTATCCTGTTCCAGAGGATAGCATCGAATGAGAGTGACGGACGTCAACCGAACAAACTGAGGAAGAAGAGATTGCCAGGCAGCGCAAATCCTAGCGCCCATAGCTCGACCGCTTCGCTACCTCGCTCAACAAACGCAGCTTCTCCCAACACAGAGGCGGTGAGCCCTCTAGAGGTGATTCAATCCGTCCCTCAGACTGCAGGCGCCGGAGAGCGCGTGGAAGCCCAACAGTCCGGGGCGTCCTCGGAACTAACACCAAAGCCCTCTCACGCTTTGCCCGCCAATGCCGAGCATGATCATCCAGGACACGCCGAACCGAGCAGCACCGGTTCGCACCCCGATCCTAACAGTACCGCTACGGGTAACAACCACGCCGATACCCTGCATTCTGGCCATTCCCACGCCGACACTCTCCACCCCAGCAGCGCCCAACCGCTGAAATCCAGGAAATCTCCTCCGACGTCACTACACAGCTCCTTCAACGAAGGATCGGACCTCGACCAGGTTGATGAGCTGGCGGCTCCTGCCGAGATACCAATCCCCGACACGCCTAGCGAGAAAGAGAAGAAGAAGCGATGGCGTTTGTCGCGCAAGAAGGAGGATGCGTCGCCACCTTCGTTTCCCTCCTTCGCCTCCCCGCGCTCTGTGCTGGGGTCGAACGCGACAGCCGGCGCCAGTGGCACGTCTATCAGCAGCGGCGGGAAGCTGGGGCAAAGCATGATGGACAAGAGCATGACGGATATGTCAGACCGCACCACTATCAACACGGAGGCACCGCTTGTCGAAGTGTCGAGCAAGGAGAGCAGGGACGAGTCGCATAAGATCTCCAACTGGATCAAGAACAAGTACCGCGAGCACAAAGAGAACGTCGAGCAGCGCCGGAACAAGTCGCCGCCTGCCGGGGAACGGACCGTGTCGATTGGGTCCAGCCTGTTGTCGACACGGGGCAAGAGCCTGGACCTGAAGCGCGCCGAGGAGGAGAGGCCGGCCGTCCCGCAGCCTGTGCAAACTCCACCGCCCCAGTCTGCACCACTCCAGCCCTCGCAGCTTCAGAACGTACCTCCCCAAGCTCAGCCGCAGGCACAGGCCCCGTTTCCGCCCCGGATTCAGTCCCTGGTTCAGCCTCAGGTCCAACCCCCGGTCCAACCTCCCGTTCAATCTCTGGCCCAGCCTCAGGTCCAACCTCATGTTCAGCCTCAGGCCCAGGCTCCAGCCCAACCTCTCGCCCCGACTCAAGTCCAGCCTCAGGCTCAAGCTCCAGTCCAGATTCCGATCCGACCTCAGGTCGGACCCCAAAATGAATCTGAAGCCCACCCTGTGGTCGAAACTCAAATCCAACCCCAGGTTCAACCCTCGGTCCAGCCTCAGACTCAAGCTCACGTTGAACCCAAGGACCAGCCCAAGGATCAACCCAAAGATCAACCCAAGGATCAATCCAAGGATCAAACCACGGAACAACCAAAAGACCACCCTCAACATCAACCTCACGCCCAACCCCAAGACCAGTCCCATGTCCAGCCTCAGACCCAGACTCAGGCGCCGCCGCAAGCCCAAGAGCCCAAGGCGCAATGATAATCACCGCAGCCTTGGCATGCAAAGACGGCGCACCGCCAATGAGTTTGATGCCGTTACGACCATTGTTTTTCAGACATGCATGCATCTTCCTTTCACTTGAAGGTTCTGGAGAGGGGAGGGGGGGGGAGGCGGGGAGGGTGTGATACGAAAAGATGAGAGAAGATGGCTTTGCTCCCGATGTCCGGCTGATGCGGATACCCCCAGATTTCTTTTTACTTTTATTTTTTTGTTGTTCTTGTTGGCTGTTTGTTGTTTATATGATTCGGGCGGGGCGGCGGCGGCAGAGGTAGGATTGATCAAAAGATGATTCCCCATTGTTTGGTTGTGTTTTTTTGTTGTTGGGAGGTTTTTCGAATGAATGGAGGTAAACTACTGTTGTGTAGCGTTTTATAAGAGGGAGGAGGAGTTGCCTCGTGTTGGTGTTATTCTACTTGATTCATCTTCTGCTGGCTGGGCTTTGCTTTGCTTTTGAGCGCTGCTATGTTTGATGTTTGCCTTGGACTCGACTCGAGGTAGGTCCAGTACCTAATCCGGAACGCCGCGGTCCACCTCCCTGCGTACATCCATACCTACCTGGCCGTCTACACTAATCTTTCCAAGAAATCCAAGGAATCGATCGACCAACCTTCCAAGCAAGCACGAAGGGGGGGGTTCCGCATTCCCGGCACTCCCCCTAGGAACGGGATAGGATTAGCGTCCCCGTCCCCAAGACCGCCGCAAGCCGTCCCTGCGACCGGGATGGACAACGTGGTGTGGTGCTGGGCTCGTCCGCTTTGCCTGTTTCATCTTAGCCCCCGCCCTTCTCTAGTCTTGGTCCTCGGTTTGTTTGGTGGTTGGTGGTTGGTGCTTGTTGGTCAAGGTCTGGGGAAGTTCCCGCTGCGGCGGCAGTGGTGTCGAGGCTGGCCCGTTCCCACTTCCCCGCAAAAACGGCTGCGGGTACAGATCTTTTGAAGGGGGTTGCTGAGCCGAGGCCTGGACCACTCCCCGCAGTTTGCAGCCTGGAGAAATCTGGGCTTGCCTTCCACCTTGGACACCGACAAAAGTATCCACACGGGTTCGGTCGTGGCTTCCCTCGGAGTCGAGATTTGTCTGATGAGCTTGACTCTTGTTTCTCTGGGAACCCCAAGTGCGTTGCTGCCTTATGTAAAAGGCACACTTGGTATTTCTCCCATCCCACATGATTTTTCTCCGGCCCCGCTCCGGTAGTTGGACCGGCCCGAGTGTGCCAAAAAGAAACGGAAGCTTCAAAATTACATATATGACGCTAGTTATAGTTGCCTAATAAAAGCTTGTTCTCGAAACACCCCGACACGGCCTTGACTTAACTCATCCAACCCGTCTTACTCATAAAGAGCTGCGCGTACCACCCGTGGCAGACGCAAAGGGAATGCGAGGCTGCTTACCCGGACGCCACACGAAAATGGCCGAACGTCGGCCCTACCCTTCGCGCTTGGCGATCGGAGAAGTTACAGAAACGTACATTCCATCGCCGAAGGCAAGCAATCCCGGCAAATCCGTGGCGGCCAAGCCCGGATCCACCGGCTCCAAATCCCACGTTCTCGAACTTGTTTTGTCCGCTCGTCCGGGTTATTCAAGTCCGGCCAAGCAACAGACACCGAGCTGCAACTAGTTACGCTATGGATTATCGTTGGTGGATGAGCAAAGATGGTAGGTTGAGGGCCACGACAACCGGGAGATCGCCGTTCTTTTTCGAGCCCTAAAGTTCGACGAGACAGAAACTTATTCAGCCATCCCGGCCACTCACGGCGATGCGCCGGGGGATCGGCCGGTGGCGCCAGCCACCCGAAAGCCAAAGTCCGAGTCGCGAGCCTAGCAAGCGAGCGGGCATTAGTTGGTGAGTTGCCGCTTTGTCGCCCGACACATGTCAGTAGCTGGCCATCCCGTGTGCCGTGTAACAGCGAACCGTGGACGACGCAACAGTGGCATGGACTTGTGCTCTTTCAACCAGTAGGGATGACTCAGGACGGACGGCCATCCACTCGGTGCTGTGGTCTCCCTGTAGTCTCCATATCCCCCGCGCAGCATGGGTCTGGGATGGTGTTGTGTTGCGTCAAGGTCGCCCCGGCGCCTGGCCCTCAGGTCCCCAGGTCCCCTGGTCCCTTAACCTTAATTTGGAAGGTGGTTGACGAACGGCCCCGATCGCGGGCCCTGGTGGCATTCGAAATGCGGAGGCAACGCTGATCAGTAAAAGACCTGTCGCGCAATGCAGTCAGCCACGGCGTTACCATCGTCAAAATGCATAAAATCCGCATGGCGTGCCACCGTCGCGTTGCCGATCTTCGCTCTCTCTGCTCTCCCTTCTGCTCGCCCTCCCGCTTCCGTCCGCCTCCATACCTGGGTCCCACGTTTTTGATATCCACCGGGAAGGTCATAGCAGTTTTGGACTGAGCTCTGCCGGACCGTAGAACATTAGAGATTCATAGCAGTCATGTCGGAACTCAAGCAACGTATGGCCATCCATCTCCTGCCGCGCCGGGTACCGTGCCCCCGCGGTCCTGCCCTCCACCTCCAAGCCAGCTCTATTTCTCGGTCCATCACTATCACACCCATCTCTACTTACAGCTAACATTCCCACAGCATCAGACGAGGAGGACGGCAAGCGGCAGATGGCCGAGGCCGCACCGCCCTACGACTCGGGCTCGACCTCGGCCGAGGACGTGATCTGCCCGCCGCACACCACAGAGCGCAAGATCACAACCCGGATCGACTCGTACATCATCCCGTTCGTATCCATCCTCTACCTCATGGCCTTCCTGGACCGCGTCAACATCGGCAACGCGCGGGCCTTCGGGCTCGAGGACGACCTACACATGGGCGGCGTCGAGTACAACACGGCCCTGACCATCTTCTTCGTGCCCTACATCATCTGCGAGATCCCCTCCAACATCCTGATCAAGTACCTGTCGCCCCGCGTCTGGCTGTCCATCTGCTGCATCGGCTTCGGCGCCGTCACCGTCTTCCAGGGCCTGGTCCAGAACTACGGCGGCCTGCTCACCACCCGCTTCTTTTTGGGCTTGTTTGAGTGTGTTATGTTCCCCGCCTGCTTCTACCTGCTCGGCAGCTGGTACCGCCGCGCCGAGGCCCAGAAGCGCTTTTCGCTGTTCTTCTCGTCCACGTCGTTGGCTGGTGCGTTTGGCGGGTTGCTGGCGTCGGGTATTGGGAAGATGGATTATGTCCGGGGTTACAGGGGCTGGCGCTGGATTTTCATTCTTGAGGGCACCTTCACCGTGTTGCTCGGTATTTTTTTCCTGTTCACCTTCCCCTCGTTCCCGGAACAGGCGGTACGTTAAGACATCCCTTCCTTCTAGCCTGTATGAGGAAGTACGGCAGGGCTGACTGACAGCAACAACAGAAATGGCTCCGGGACGACGAGCGCGAGTACGTCAAGGCGCGGCTGCGGGCGTCGCAGGGCGCGAGCGGCGCGGAGCGCAAGATCAGGCTCAAGGACGTGCTGACCGTTATGTCCGACTACAAGATCTGGCTCGGCGGCTTCATGTACTTTGGCCTCATCGTGCCGGCCTACTCGTACGCCTACTTCGCGCCCACCATCATCCAGAGCTACAAGTACGATCCCATTACTACCCAGCTGCGGTCTGTTCCGCCGTGGGTTGTTTCGTTTGGGTTTTCTATGGTGGTAGCTGTGTTCTCGGACTGGGCGAAGCATCGGTTTTTGTTTATCATTGGGGCTATCTGCATCGCTATCTCGGGGTTTGCTATCCTGCTTACGGTGCACGATAACTTGCAGGTGCAGTATGCTGCGCTGTTTTTGACCTGCATGGGCACCTACTCGGCCATGCCGGTTATTGTGTGCTGGTTCAACATGAACCTGGCGGGGCACCACAGGAGGGCCATCGGAAGTGCCTGGCAGATTGGTGAGTTTCTTTTTTTTACTATTATTTTTTACTAGGTCACGGGAATGCTGACCAGAACAGGCTTCGGCAACATTGGCGGCATCATCTCGACGTACTCGTTCGTCAAGGAAGACGGGCCCCTATTCACCAAGGGCTATGCCATTTGCGTGTCTTTTATCTGCCTGAGCGTGGTGTCGTGTATCCTGTATGCAGCGGCCATCACTTGGGAGAACAAGAAGCGGAGCAAGCAGGTGCATGATTTGAACTTGACCGAGTCGGAGAAACTGGATCTGGGGGTAAGTTTGCCCGATTGGATTTTGTGGGCGTCGCTAACCATGTGCAGGATTTGAATCCCGAGTTTAGGTACATGCTTTAACGTTATGAGAGACGAGATACGCCAATGATAACGGAGAGACCGTAGACCGGTCCTTGAAGAATAATGTGGCCTGTGTCAGGCCGAGAATAAACATAATTCAACCTATGCCCAAGCGCTGCCGTCGAAGCCCAAGAGTCGCTACCTGCTTACATACTAATCAACTCTTCCACATACCACGCGGGGTTGGCGCTATATGTATTAGGTCCGTGTGCCTGATTTCCAACGAGGACCACCAACCACCTGACAGGTGGCCCAGTGGTTACTGGCGGTGGCCCTCTAAACCCCGGGTAGTAGTTTGCCTCTTCCATATCCAGAAGGTTGTAGGTTCGAGCCCCCGGGGTTTCGGAGCAAATCCCTAATTAAGGATCTCGTAACTGGACCACCCTCCCTCTCCCCAGGCCTGCTGACTACGATCGCGCCTAACTACCGAATTGAGAGGGGGGCTGGTCGGTGAGCTTTTGAATTTTTTTGGTAGGCTCCGTCCGGTTGGCTAACTCGGCAACTCTTTGTGAACAAAATCTACCGGATCGAACGGTGTCGCGTCCGGTATCGTCCCGTCCGTAGCCCCCAACTCAGCGATGAGTCTCTGAATCTCTTCGATCTCCTTATCCACCTCGGGTTTCCCCAGACTCTTCAGCATCTTGATATTTTCGTCCATTATGTGTCTCTCGTCCTCGGTCAGCGGTCTCGCCCACTCACCCTCCAATGCTTTCAGCGCTGCTGGCTGCTTTTCCCATCCGCCCCCTGCTGTCCTCTCATTCGCATATACCACCTTCATGCCCCTTCTGAGCACAACCACCCTGTCCACCCGGCCTTTGTCGTATGATATCGACGCGCCCTCGCCATCTAGCCATTCTACGGCACCGCGCACCCCCTCCAAGCTCTCATCATGTACTATTCTCGGGGTGAGCCTCAGCGGCATCGGTCCTCCAGTGCTACTTAGTTTATCATCCGCTTTACCTTCTCCCTTTTCCTCTCCCCCTTTCCCCTCTTTCTCTCCCTCCACTTCAACCCCCTTCTCCCCATCCCCACTCCCCCTCCCACTCCTACCCTCTCCCCCACCACCCCCTCCCCCTCCCCCCTCCTCCAACCCCCCTTCCTCCCCTACTCTCTGTAAGTAAACACCCCTCCAAAACCTCCCCACCACCCCCCCCCAACTAACCCCCCTCCCCACCCCCACCACCACCACCCTGACCTTATACCCCCTCCCCACAAACCCCCTTACCAACCTCTCCCACCCCCTCACCCCGCCCCTCCGACAAGCCGTCTCCACCAGCACATCCACCCCCTCCCGCGCCGCTGCGGCACACACCCCTTCCAGCCAGGCCGCGGCGGAGGGGCCGGCGAGGCGGGAGGCCAGGTGGGGTTGTAAGGGGAGGGTGGTGAGGCAGGTGTGGAAGTGCGGGTGGTGGGTTTTGTAGGCGTCGGCGATTAGGTGGATTGGGGGGTGGCGGGTAGATTGGGGAGGGGGGGGTTGAGATTGGGGGGGAGGGGGTTGGGGAAAGTGGGGTTGTGATGGGGGAGGGGGGTGGGGGGAGGGAGGTTGTGGTTGTGGTTGGGGTGGGGAGGTTGAGGTTGGAGAGGGGAGAGGAGGGGGGTAGGGTTGGGAAAAGGCCGCGGCGAGGAGGGGCGCGAGGTGGGTTTTGCCGGCGCCGGTTTGGCCGAGGAGGAGGACTGCTAGGGGTTGGCGTTTGGGGGTGTCCTTGTCATCGTCGTTGTCCTTGGGTGGGAGGAAGGGGCGGAGGACGGTGGGCAGGATCCGGGTGTGTAGGATGTGGTCGTGCGTTTCGGGGCTGATTTTCCAACTTTCGAGGAGGCGGTCGATTTCCTCGGGGGAGTGGGTGGTTGGCGGTTTGGGGGGTGTTGTTGTTTTTGGGGGATTGTCGTGGGAGGGGGCTTCGGTAGGGTCCATGGTTGTAAAGGCAGCAGAATCGGCTGGAGGTGGGAAAGGGGGTTGTTGATATGTCGTCGTCGTGGAGGCGGGGATGCGTGAGGGGTGAGCTCTAGTTTGATTTGCAAACCGAATCCTCCTCAAAGGGGTCCGGTCGATGCTTGTCTCTCCAAGGGGCACTGAAGAAACGAGTTTAATCTTCCCTGAAAATGCACCAACTAGGACTGGCGAGATTGTGTGTGTGTCGTAAGGGAAATCCGGACGCAACAAGCACCGCGAGAGGAGAGCGGCAGTGTCCACATGGGCTGAGGTTACACTCGGCCCCAGATCTACATAAAGTGCAGACTACACTATGTATGAGACAGATCCACACGTGGCATCGCTCCCGCCCGTGGGGGCAGCACGGCTTCCCCGCAGCCAACCGAGCGGGTCGAAGCGGTTCCCACCTCGTGCCGAATCCCGGGGCCGTCCCGTGGCCTGTAGTTTGTAGCCGAGTATAGAGACCGAGGTATTTAAGGTCCAGAGCAAGGGCAAGGGCGTTGCCATACCGTCGAAGATGAGAAGTGTTGACACCATGAGCTGGGTGGCCAAGGCAACTTGCTTCCGAGTTGAGCGGGGGGCCTTTATCGACTCTTCAATCTTTCGAGCTAAGCAACCTCACAACCCAGTCTACACGGACGACCAGTGAGTATCAAGTTTTTATTCGTGCCCAACTGTAACATTCTTTCTCTGACTTGGCCAAGTTCCCCCGCAATCCCAACCACTCCTCCCATTCCCATTCCGCTGCAGGGTTCGTCACTAGGGGACCCCCCCCAGCATAGCCAAGCCAACGCCTAAGAAGGGCAAAACTGATATTCAGCACCGAGAAATCCAAAATATACTCGTAATAATAATAATAATGACCACCGTGTAAAAGAACCGTGGCCCCAAACGCCAAACCCCGCCAGTGCTGCGTGGGTGCGAAATCGAGCCCCGACTAGCCAACCCCATGCCAGTTCTGTCGGCCAGAATAGCGCCGCTCAAATCGATATGAAAACGCCCGCCCCGAATGCATGATGTCCCATCAACGTAAGTCGCACAAAAAAAACAAGCTCCCTCTGTGGCCAAACAACCGGTCCAGACGCCAAAGGGTCGAAATGCCAGCCGTGGGGCGTGAGCTCCTAGTACCTAGTAATAATGAGCCCTGATATCTTCGCCTTCATTAATCATCAAAACATGTACCCTCAGGTCGGTACACTGCGCGGCGTGACGTCGCCGCTTCGCCGCCGGACGACGACCTGCTGCTGCTGCTGTTGCTGCTGCGCTTTGGACGCCGCAGCAATCGTGTGCATCCGCTTCCGCAGGTAGGTGAGTCTGGTGTTGATCATTTGCACCACTGCCAACGCGTTAGTAAAGGGTATCATCTACACTCAAGAAGAACGGCGGCTTACTCTTCTGCACTGCCTGCTTGTCGTCGCTGCTCATGTCGTCGGATGCGTCTTGAGCAGCGACGGATTGCTCCTCCTTGGACGACGTCGACACGCGGGGCTTCGGCAGGTGATCATCGTCACTGTCCAACACCGCCTCGAGCATGCGGACCGCCGTGACGTACGATATCTCGCAGCCGGGGAGGTCTTCGCTCGCAATCTCGTTGATGGCGGCCGTGCGGCTCATCTCGACGGCCCGGTCGTACATCAGCTTCTCGGCGCTTATGCCGACCGAGGGAAACGCGGCCTGGCCGCCCGAGCTGCCGCCCAACGCGCTCGTCTCGGTCGGCCGGTTGCTCGGGTGGCTGGGGTGTTCCTCGGGCAGCTGGTTTTGCGCCTCGACCAATCTAAGGCGGACAATCTCGGCCTTCTCCAGCACCTCGTTGAAGCGTGACCGGATCCACTGGACCGCCGCATTGATCTTCAGCACCAGCGCCTGCGTGTTCACCGAGTCCCTGGTGGCCGAGTGCACGTTGTTGCTCGATTCGGGCCGGCTCTTGCGCGACCACCAGAGGCTAGCGATGTCCATCGACTTGGCGAGCAGGGACAGCGCCTTGACGTAGAGCACCAGGGCCTCTTCCGACAGCGAAACCACCGCATCCATCGTGAGGCCCTCCTCTTCCTCGCCCATCCTGTCGGTGGGAACACCGCCCAGGCCATGTTCGATGGACGGCGCCAGCGGGACGAGTTGCTTGTACTTGACTTCGGCGAAGCCATAAACAACGTCGCTCCGCGTAGCGTAATCCTCGATGCACTGGGCGACCCGCGAATCTTCGTCCACAGGAGCGCTCTGCTTCCCATCCATGATCAGGCCAGCCGGTGTAGATGGCGTCGGGTACGCCGGAAACGGGCTGTAGATCTGCGGCGGCGACTGTCCCTTGCTCAGCATCTGCGGTGAATACTTGAAGCCGAATAACCGGAGACTGGCGTCTTGGATGGCTTTGGAAATCACCGACGTCGTGGCTCCTGGGCTGCCGGAGAGGGTCTTGTCATGAGAGACCTTCCTGTAGTGGTCATTCCGGCCCCCCTGTGCATTCCTGCCGGGGTGGCTCGGTACGGCGCCCGTGGTCGAGGTTGGATGTCCCTGCTGCGTAGCGCGCCTCACGATCTGGCCGCCGGACTTGGGCTGGCCTTGCTGTGGATACAGTGAGATCTGATCCGCAAGCGCGTTGACCTCGACAGCGGTCTTGTCGATGATGATGTAGTCCCGCTCAAACGCAACGTCCTGCGCCGCTTTGTCCTCGTCTGTAAGGGGCCGACCCACGGAGCTTTTCGGCCTTGAGCGGCTTGAAGCCTCGTGTGACGGCGGCGGCGTGTCGCGGGCGGGCGCCTTGGTTGAAGCGTTCGAGTACCGGCGGCTTCGGTCAACATACGAGATAGGCCGGACGGGTGCCGAAGTTGAAGGCTGTGCTAGAGGTCGCCGTATCCCGAGACCTTCATCTGTTTCCTGCCGCGGCGAGTAACTCAGCCGAGGGCTGGCTACTTGCTCTAGCGGATTTGGCTTGGGCTCGATGGGCGTTGCCAGAGGCGAAGACCGGCGCGGCTTCGGTGAGTGTGGGACCCCGGGCTCGCGCGGCGAATCCGGGTCTGCGGCATAACGCCGCAGGGATGGCCTCCTCGACATCAATGAAGCCTCGCTGATTCCCGTCGAAACCTTGGTTTCGGGCAAAACCGGCTTCTCGGGCTTCGGAATATCGTCTTCTACGAGGCCTGGAATCGGGCCAGTGATGACGGAATGGTGGAAGAAGTCTTCGAAACTTATCCGTTCTACTGGGTTCCGTTTCAAAAGGGCCCGGACCAGGCCCTTCACTTCAGAGCTGACGACGCACTCTCTTGAAAACCGGATAACGTCCCCCGACGCTTCGATCTTCCTAAGAAGGTCCACATGGTTGACTGCTCGGAACGGCGGCCTTCCCGTAGCCATCTCGTACAGTACGGTACCTACCGACCACAAATCGGCCTTAGCATCGTATTTCTCGTAGCGGAGAATCTCTGGGGCCATGTATAATGGCGAACCGCAGAGGGTCTCGGCGAGCGAGGTCGAAGGGAGCACACGGGCAAAGCCAAAGTCGGCCAGTTTCAGCATGGGCAGCGAAGGTAACCCCGCGGCAGGCGTGAATGAGTCATGACTGGCGCTGAGAATCTGCTTGTGCATCTTATTGGCTTCGCGAAATTGCGGCGAAGGAAGCAGCAGCAGATTTTGGGGTTTAACATCGCGGTGGATGAGGTTCGCCTCTCGCAGGAATCTGATGGCACTGGTAAGCTGCTTCAGAAAGTGGCGTATGACGACCTCGTTCAAGCCCGAGTTGGGGGCGACGGGGTATTTGCGGGCCAATTCATGTGTGCCCGGGTTGGTGATGAGCTTGTCCCTCTTCTTGATGAACAGTGACAAATCCCCCAGTTCGCAGTACTCCATAATCAGGTTGATATGCGTCCTCGACTCGACGCAGTCATGGAGGGCAACGATGTGCGGGTGCCGGAGCCGCTTGAGAATCTCGATCTCGCCATAGAGGTTGTCTTTTAGCTTTGTGTTGAGACGGGCGAGCTCGACAGACTTGATAGCAACCAGCGCACCGGTAACCTTGTAACGACATATTAGCGAATTTTCGATACGGCCCAACCGCGACCCGGAGTGAGGCTAACCTTGTGGCGACCAGAGTACACCTGGGCAAAACTCCCCTTTCCTATCTCCTTATCGATGACAAAATTCCCGATGGTGTCATCGCTGGCTGGCTTTGACCGCCTCGACGAAGAGGTCCGTTCAGACATGGCTCCCTGTGAAAGTTGGCGATAACAGGAAGCGTAGTGGGGGGGAGAAGACTAGCCCGAGGGCCTAGAATATGCGAAAGACGTCGGCGGCCGGTCTGACCGTCATGTATACGTCGAGGTGAGAACTGGTGAGGAACAACGGGTTTGTGATAAGAGGTCGAGAACAAGGAGGTGGTGGCAGGCTCGAAATGCGGGCCCTCGAGTCGTCGGGCGCAGGGAGGGGGGCGTATGCTGCCTGTGCCGGCCAGCGGGAGGGAGGCGGCAGTATCCGATAGGTCGGAAGGGAGGACGGAAACAGGGTTGGAGCTTTTGGTAGTTTATCGTTGTGGACGATGCAGGAGGAGTTCGAGGTGAAGGCTAATTTGCGTGTAGGTCAACGGGAGTGTGGGGTGGTGATTTTGGTGATGGCGGAGGTGGAGGCCTTGCGAACTGGAGGCGCGGGCTGCTATGCGAAGTGACGACGCATACGCCGTGGTGTGTGTGGATAACTTGTTGAAAGTAGCTAGGACGGGGAGTCTGGAGCTTCGGCGGCAGAGAGGAACAACTAGCACGGCAAAATAAAACAGCGGGAAACCCGTGTTTTTGTTGTTGTTTTTTTGTTTGGGGTAGGATTTGTCTTGCGGAAGAGAGAGAGAGATAGAAGCTCAGACAGATGGCCGATGTGCGCCTGGACCACGCAGTTACGGAAGCTATCGAGGAAAAGGCGGGCAGCTCCACACGGCACTGTGACGTCCAAAGTCAAGTGAATGACTCAGACTCGATTGGCGCAGAGGAAATGACTCGAACCCAAAGGGTTTCCAACCAGACGAAAACCGCAAGGGAGAAAGAGTGAAGAGGATAATGAGGATGCAGAGGCGATGGGATGCGACGTGTGGAGGTTGAGATAGAAAAGAGAAAGGAAGAAATGGAAGGAACCTGGGAGGAACCTGGGGCAGCCAGAGTTGACGACGATAGGCCTATGCCTGTTGCCGGGTGGCCGCTGTGCACTGCAAAACAAGGGGCGTGGGGAGGTATAGCCACGGGAGCTGCTGTGCTGATGAGCCCGCAAACCAACGCACGGGACCGGAGGCGCTGGCCCTTCACTGGCCAGGCGCGCTGAGAGCATGTGCGAATGCCGGCGCAAACACGGTGCTCGTGATGCAAGACTCCGCCAGCCAAGCAGACACACTTTAAACTGTGGTACCTCCCGGGTACTGTTGCCCCTGTTCCCTCGCACCGACTCACCATTCTGCAGCCCAGTGAGACAAAGGAGTACAAGGTACCGTTACGTATACTACCGGGCTTGGGGTTCTGAGACGCGCTAAAACGGCATTTGCGATAAGACTCCGCGATAGCACCACTTCGACTGGCACAGCGGACGCGTTGAGTCCCCATCATTTGCGACTCCTCTTGCGTCTTCGGAGGCGATGCTGAGATAAGCATCGCCTGTGATCCATGACATGTGGATGGCATGAGAATCGACGAGGGAGGGCGAGACACACCGACAGCGCACCTCATGTCCCGGTTTCTTCCGCAATCCGAAGTCCATCTCTGCTCTGATGACGGCGGTGATTGCCTCTCAACGTCAGCCAGCCATCCAGCCGTCAGGGTATCCCCGATGATGCCAGACCGCGGATGGACAAGCAGGGGATCCATCCGCCGGGACGTCAAGGGTTCAGTTCCGTGATCACTGGGTTGGCTTGCCCCACACGGCCGACAGTGTCAACCATCTCGAGTTCGAGTTGGGCACTGTGACACAGAGATGCATCAGCAACCAAAGAAGGTAAACTAGTCCAGACAAGAAACCGAGCAATGGATTATCTCAGCCTGTTTGCAGCGAAATAGGGGTTTCCGGGTAACACAAAGAATGGTTGCTTTTGTGGCCAAAAAAAGCGGGAGTTGGCTCAGCGAGTCAACCAAGAGAGCATCACTCAGCATGGGATGTGGTCAGGTGAGCCAAGCCGAACCACGCCGTCACTGCGGCTGGTCGGTCACTGCTGGTCTCAGGAACAAGCTGCAACACGGCCGGGCCCACACAGTTTCCGGTTTTTGTGAATGAATGGTTCCCATCTCAGCAGGAACAGCGTTCCCGGGTTCCCAGCGTTTGTTTTCTGTTTTTGTTACGGAGAGGGAAGGCAGAGAGACGCAGACTGGCAGACTAGGAAAGTGCGGCCAGCCGGATCTCGCTCCTTGCATTGATAGCGAGGCTGCTCGCTCCCGGTGTTAGGCCGACCTAGGGATGGATCCCCTTTGCCTTATCGGCTGATCTGCCTGTTCTGCCTGGTTTGTTGCCGCCTATCACTGGCAGTTTTTAACAGTTCCGAGTAGCAGTTCCTGGCTTGCTGTTCCAACATGTCAATGCATGCAAAAGGCGGCCAGGCGGATTTGACATGCGGGCCTCAATGTAGCCGTCAAACTGTCGGATTTCTTTCGCTCAATTCCAGGCCCAGGTTCACCCACAAGTCCTATTAACTGCCCAGGTACATTTTCACGTTACTCAAACGGCGTCCTATCCTGGCGGTCAATTCGATGCACATCTCAGATCCAGCGCCAAGCACCAACCAAACCCGCCGCCCCGACAAGGACCCGATCCCATCATTCCGGGGAAACCCTCCTGGTTGTCTGGGGCCTGGAACCGAGCTGCGGTACGATGCTTGCAAGAGGCTGCCACGTCGAAACATGGGCCTTCTAGCGTGCCTTTTGTTGCCGGATAGCCAGGAGCACTGTGGTCACCAGACTCATCGACGGGATAACTATCGAAACCCGCGTTTGTCTTTGTCCGAACGCTGGCGGGCTGCACGAGGCTGCCATGGCGTTCTCGAAAGAGCCAAAAGTGCTGTCATTGGTCTTCCGATTGCCGTCCAGGCTCCCGGTCTGGCAGTCTGGCAGTTTGGCAGTCTGCTTGGCTCACTTGCCCCCGCGCTGGCTCCCACGCCCTTTGGGTCAAGGAAAGCAGCCAGGAGGCAGGGCAGCCTTGCTCGGATCACTTTACCAACGGAATGTCCCAAAAAGGAAGGGGGTGACAAACAGGTCAACCACTCACACCGAGTCCCCCGCGGTGACACGGCAGCGTAGACCCCGTTGCCAAGGGCCGGGAGAGGGCACCGAGAGCAGGAAAACGAGACTGCCACGTCCCGGACGCGTTATGTGTGAGCGAGGGAGAGTGTGTGCACACCATCCACACCATCCGTTGCCGCGCAAGACACCACTTATCCTCGGCCACAGTCCATTGGGGCATATCAGTGGACAATTGGCTTCTCAATCGGCAAAAGGGACGACAAACAGCTGCTTGTGGTCATCTGCCCTCGAGCACACCAGCACACCTCGCGGCATGTCACACAGCATGTCAGCGCGCATCACAGATCGGAAGCAAGATGTGTCACCGTGCTATTCGAAATCCAGGGTCCAGTCCCTCGATTCAGAGGCCTCGAATCCCAATCTCGCACATCTCGAGGTCGTTCACCCGCCCCACTGAGAAATGCATTAAGACACTTAGTTGGTTGAACTCTCACTGCAACCTTCGGCGGAGCCGTCCCCGTCCAATCCACTCACCACGCCCCACCCAACCTCCATCAACGAGACTAACGATATGTACACTTCTGTTGTCCATGCGTCTGCTGTTACAGGTTAAGCCACGTGGGGTTTTCTCCAGTCGGGGGACCTCTCCAAATGGCAGGTTCCGGCCGGCAGCATTTAGCCACCCCGGAACCGTTCTCCACGGATGGCGGGTGTGGTAACTGATGGGGAGCCTAGAAGGCAACCATCGCCGAGAGAGGGGAAATGACAAAAAAGAAAAGGTGAGTTCTGCGCACATATTGGACAATGACTCGCCCGTTGTTCACGGATCCCAGATCCCACGCTGTGCGTTGTCTGTCTGCCTGCTTGCCTGCTTGCCCACCCTTTTCCGTCCTCTCTGCTGCGACTTACACGAGCCGTTACCGGACAGACCTGCCAATTCGGGGTCAGATATGCACCTTGATAACTCAAAATCCCACCGCGTAAACCGTTTCCCGCGCACACCTAAGGATTGATTGATAACTACCGTTTTCCTCTGCATTGCCTGCCTTGCCTGTCTCCCACTCTGCTTCCGCTTGCAACCCCTATCTATCTCTCACCGTCACAATCAACCCTGATAACCCAACCATCCATCTCTCTCAACCTACCTATCCAATCCAACCCCCCCCATACAAAAATACCAGCCGACCGACCCACGGATATAAGTAACGGCTATCAAGTCAAGTCAAGTCAAGTCAAGTCAAGGCAGGTGGGCGCGCACGGCGGCGGCGCATCCTGCACACCACCCCGGCCCGCTCGCCTGCCTGCTTGCCTGCATCATATCATCCCGACCCGCCTGTGATGGACCGCTGCGTGTTCCGCGGAGTATGGTACTGTATGTACATGTATGTATAATATATAGATGTAGGTAGGTAGTTTATGGCTGGCTCGCCAGCACGCAAGGAAAGAAAAGCACGTCACCAGCACGTCACATGCGCGGCCGTGTCGCGTTGCGTTGCGTGTGTTGTACCGCGCTGTGTCGCCTTGCTTTGCCTGCCTGCTCGCCTTGCCTTGCTGCGGGTGTGGGTGTGGGCGGTTGAGGACGGACGGTCCGGCTTCGCAGTGTGAGGACGGCTCGGATCCGGGAGGTGGGTGAGATGAGATGTCTGCCGGTGATGCATGCTGATTGCTGCTGCAACCACGGTTACAATTAGGTCCCGGGTTCCGCGGGGTGGTTTTCACCTGAGGGCGGGATCCGAGATGGTCTTGCTTAATCTTGGTCTTGGTATTTCTTTTCATTTGTGTTCGTTCTGTTCTTGCGAGCAGGACGGAGGAGCTGGGCAGCCTGGACGGCGCCCTAACGTTGAGGTCTACATCTGGATCTAATCCAATCCGATCCGGTCCGGTCCGATCCAACCCGGATCTAACTCAGGTCCAGCCTCATCCCAATGCAATGCCAAATACAATCCGGATGTGGTATCAAATGAGATGCGCCAGAGACGGCCAGCAGCCAGCGGCCAGCGGCCACGATGCAAAATATGCAATATGCAATCCGCCCACCTCTCTGAATGACCAACCCCCTTAATGACCCTCGCTGATCGTGGTTGTTGGAAGCTCCTTCAACGCCTCGCCAATGATCTTAATGGCCCCACGGAGTTCCTCCTCGGTGATGACCAAAGGCGGCGCAAACCGGATGATGTTGCCGTGTGTAGGTTTAGCCTATCCCGTAAGTCAGTGATTTCTGTTTTCCAGACCCCCTTTGAAGAGGGATCGTAAGGGGTGGGACTCACCAAAACACCCTTCTCCTTCAACAACAAGCACAACTCCCACGCCGACCGCCCATCCGCCTTGCTCTCGTCAATGACAACCGCATTCAGTAACCCCTTACCCCTGACAACCTGCACGAGGGGCGACTGGAAAGCCTTAACACCCTCCCGGAACACGCGCCCCAGACGTTCCGCCTTCTCTACCAGGCCCTCCTCCTCGACCAGCTCGAGGGCGCGGATGGACACGGCGCAGCCGAGCGGGTTGCCGCCGTAGGTCGAGCCGTGGGTGCCGGGCTCGACGACGCCCATGACGGCGGCGTCGGCGAGCACGCAGCTGACGGGGTACATGCCGCCCGAGATGGCCTTGCCGAGGGTGACCATGTCGGGCTTGATGCCGGACCACTCGGAGCACAGCATGCGGCCGGTGCGGGCGATGCCCGTCTGGATCTCGTCGCACACCAGCAGCACGTTGTGCTTGCGGCACAGCGCCTGCGCCCGCGCCAGGTAGTCGTCGTCCGGCACCACCACCCCCGCCTCGCCCTGGATCGGCTCCACGATGAAGGCCGCCGTGTCGCGCCCGTGCGCCTCCAGCACGGCTTCGAGGTCGGGGATGCTGTTGTACCGGATCGGCTGGCCCGTGGTGGGGTTGGTGGCGCCCACGTTGGGCAGGTAGGGACCGTAGTTGTCGCGGGATTCGGGGTCGAGGGAGAGCGAGACGGCCGTCATCTGCGGCACGTGTTAGATGGTGTTTTTGGTGTTGTGCGATTTGGGTAAGGCAGAGGGGGGAATGGGTCGCTTACAGTCCGCCCGTGGAAGTTGTCACTCGCGCTGAAAATGAGCGCCTTGCCTGGCGCCACGCCCTTCACCTTGTAAGCCCACTTGCGGGCGATCTTGATAGCCGTCTCGACGGCCTCGGCGCCCGTGTTCATGGGCAGCACCATGTCGAAGCCGAATAGCTGGCGGACCTTCTGGGCCCATACAGGGAACACATCGTTGTGGAACGCGCGCGAGCTCAGCGTCAGGCGGCCGGCCTGCTCGGTGAGGGCCTTGATCAGCTCCGGGTGGCAGTGGCCTTGGTTGACGGCACTGTAAGCCGAGAGGAAGTCGAGGTAGTGCTTGCCCTCCGGGTCCCAGACGTGGACCCCCTGGGCACGAGCGAACACGACGGGGAGTGGGTGGTAGTTGTGGGCGGCGAACTCGTTCTCGGCAGCAATGGCGCTCTTGGTCGACGCCGCGTGGTAGCGGCCCTTGGACGGCGCAATGTCGCTTCCAGGAACGGAGATGTCCTTGTCTGCGTGGGGTGCCATTGTTACGGTGTTGCTGTGTTTGTTTTTTCGGGAGTGAGGTAGTCTCCAAGGGATGACGATGGAGGGGCAGCGAGATGATGTACGGGCTCCACTGATAAAAGAGATCAAAGAAGCTTGTCTGCGGTACCCAGCTAGACGGTTTCGGATCGTAAATCACTGTGGGGGTATCAAGTAGCTAGAACAATTGGTAAAAAACTGTGTGTGAAATATGGTCAATTGGGTAGAAAAAGAGAAAACATGGCCAGCCTATGAGGTGGGAGAACAGCAGAGATTATGTAGGCACATATCGCCCCAACGTCGGTCTCCAGATGCAGACAGAAATGTTTCCCTGTGGATTGTGTGAAACGCCACTATACTCCTAAGTGCAAGTGGAAGCGGCGTCATGGACAACATGACGGCAGTGACCCCTCACGTGGGCCCAAAGATCCCTGGAGATCCTGGTGTGCCGACACAGAGCGAGCGGCCCCAACCGTCGATTGTGGAAGGAGTCGCCCAATCCGCCAATGCCATGACAAGGGGAACTCCGAGGCCCCGGTCTTTGCCGCGTTGGCATCGCATTCCGTTGGCAGGTCTTGGGACAACGATAGACGGACGATATGTCCTTTATCCAATCATGCCGACCCTACCGGTCCGTGGTGAGTCTTGGAGGTCAGATTCTCGAAGCGATCCGGAGCGGAGCGAAGGCGGTGGAGTTTCCAGGTTCGGTCCCGGGGCGGTGGTGCAGGGGCCACAGCGCCGACTGGCCAACCGCGCTCAGGTGATTACCCAGCAGGGGTGAGATGGCAACGGCCAATCCAATCAGGGAATCTCACTTTAACTCACTCTGGCACCTGGTGGCACCTTGCAGACACTGGCAGAGCCGGGCAGCCAAGCTCAGGTTCACGTTGTTGCCAAGCCCGGGTTGTTGTTAACATTTACGTTACGTATGAGCAGCCCCTTGGCTCACAACAGCAACCTGCAACCTGCAAGTACAAAAAATAACACACCATGCCAGTGGGATCCAAACCCGCTGCCGAAGGGTTGCGGGAACGGCACAAGGCGGGTTCCGTCGGTAACTTTCGCGAAAAAGAAGACTCAACCCCTAAATCGAACAAATCGAACGAATCAAAACAAGTACACGCTCAAGTGGCAGCAGCACAAGTCGGCGATGTTCTCAGTTTGCTGTTACTTTTTCGTTTCATCAACGCTCTCTGCGTGCGCACCTTCTTCCAACCAGATGAATATTTCCAAGCACTCGAACCGGCATGGAGCATTGCGTTTGGGACCGACAGCGGTGCCTGGATGACCTGGGTACATTACACCTTCTCTCTTACACCCTCTTACACCTCTCTCACACCTTCAAGTTGCAAGTTTATGTGTTGGTCATGTGTTGCTATGTATTCTGACAGTCCACGTAAATGTAGGAATGGCAATACCAGCTCAGGTCGTCACTACACCCGGCCATTTTTGGCCTGGCGTACAAGGCTGTAGAGGCTGTCATGAGCTTTCTGCACCTGTTCCCGCCATTCATAGCCTTCATCCTTGTGGCCCTACCCGGGGCACTGCAGGCCGTGTTTGCTGCCTTGGGTGACTTTTACACGTGGAAGCTAGCCATGGACATCTACGGCAGAGGGAGCAATGCCCCGTGGGCGGCGGTTAGTTTTTGTCTGCCCTGCATTGACATCCACCACTAACTCCTCTAGCTATGGATGTCAGTCCTCAGCCCCTGGCAGTGGTACTGCTCCACGAGGACCTTCTCCAACTCCCTAGAGACAACCTTGACTATCGCCGCTCTGTGTTACTGGCCCCGGGAAGTCCTCGGGGACTCAAAAGTGGGCAAGAAGGCGCAAGCACCCTTACAGGAGAAGGGGAGGGTGACGAGGTAGGTTCTCACTGAACTTATAGCACGAACTCGGCTGACAACGCGGAAGCCTGCGTATCTCGCTTGTACTCGCAGCCATCGCCGTGTTGCTACGGCCGACCAATCTTCTGATATGGCTTGCTGTCCTAGGCGTTTCTTTGGCGCGGCTGGTCTTCGCCGGACAGTCACCTATGCAGACATCGGCCCTGCTGGGGCTCTTCCGTGAGATCGCCATCTGCGGCACGGCGGTATTGGCCGTCTCCCTTGTTTCTGACCGCCTGTACTTTGGCTTTTGGACTTTCCCGCCATACAACTGGCTCTACTTCAACATCTCGCAATCACTCGCCGTCTTTTACGGCCAGATGCCCTGGCACTACTATCTCTCCCAGGGAGTCCCGCTGCTCACCACCACATTCCTCCCCTTCACGCTTGTCGGGATCCACAAGGCAACTTCTTCATCCAAGAGCGCAACCGTTCTTCAAGCCGGCATCCTCGGCACTCTGAATACCGCTGCCCTAACCATGATCATGGTCCTGTCCCTCATCTCCCACAAAGAAGTCCGCTTCATCTACCCTCTCCTGCCGATCCTACACATACTCGCCGCGCCCTACATCACCTCCTTTTTCACCAAACCTACCTCCGGCACCTCATCACCCACCCCCGAACCAACCCCCGTCACCCTCCGCCACAAACTCACCCTCACCAACCTCCTCTCCTTCAACCTCCTCCTCGCCGGCTACCTCACCCTCTTCCACCAACCCGCCCCCCTCTCCGTCCTCACCTTCCTCCGCACCGACTTCGAACGCATCCACCCCGACGCCCTGGACCTCACCCCCGACCACCACCACCACCACTACCACCAAACCCCCACAACCACCCCCGCAACCACCACCCCCCCCACAAACCAACCCGAAAAAGAAACAAAAGAACTATTCGCCCTCTTCCTCACCCCCTGCCACACCACCCCCTGGCGCTCCCACCTCGTCTACCCCGCCCTGCGTGCCCGCGCCCTCACCTGTGAGCCACCCCTGCACACCGCGCCTGGTACGACGGAGCGCGAGACCTATCTGGATGAGGCGGATCGGTTTTATTATCGTGAGGGGGTTGAGGGCGGTGGTGATGGGGATGGGGATGGGGATGGGGATGGGGGGTATGGGGTGGGGTTTTTGGGGCGGGAGGTTTGGCCTCTTCTTTCTCTCGACGGTGACGGCGCTGGTGGTGGGGATGGGCGGGGGAGGCGGGGTGGGGAGGTGCCGCGGTATATTGTGGGGTTTGAGGGGATCGAGCCGGTGCTGAGGCGGTTTTTTGAGGGGGCGGATGCGCCCGGTGGTGGAATGGGTGTCAAGCTGACGAAGGTGTGGTCGGCGTGGAATGGGGCGTTTAATGAGGACTGGCGGCGGAGCGGGAGGTTGGTGGTGTGGGATACGGGGGTTTATGCGGGTTCTCGTGAGGAGGAGAAGGGGATGTGAGGGTGTGTATTGTATAGGTTATATGTACGACGTTCTCCGTTGGGGTTTCTTTAACTGGTGTCTAGCATCCGGGGAGGGGATGATTTGGGATGTTATTGAGAGAGAAAAGGGAAGGGCGAGCTGGTTTATTTGTTTGTAAGACCTATTAGATGGATGTATTGTTATAATCTTCTTCTCTTCTGCTCCTTCTTCTCCCCCACTGAGCTACATGGTACTGCTCATCGATGCGGTAACGCTGGGCGTCTTCCAGCCATTCAACCTTTCAGCCTCCAAGTACTCTCAACCGCCGGTTCCGTCAAGACCCTTACGGGTTTATGCCCGGTATGCATCCCGACACCAAGTAGGCAAACAGCACCAAGCAAAAATAAACATCCCACAGCAACACACAATAATAACACACACGAAGCAGCTCACGGAGGATATCATAGACCGTTGACCACGCTGGGAGTATACATTTGGGTATTTGTTTGGCTGCCTGTCCAGGAAAAAAGCCAACGCGCATTTTCCGACCAGTCCGTCCTATCATGATATACCGAGGGCTCAAACACCCACCCATTGCTCATAAACATCATCGTAGCGAGATCATCCCACTCACCCAGCCATTCTGTCCCTCTAAACTCAAGATCGAGCAGCCTCCAGCTCCAGCTCTAGCTGCCGGATCCGCTCGCTCTGGTCCTGCGAGCCGGAGCCGACTCTCTTCTTGAGCGTCTCAACCTCCGAGGCAAGGCGGGTGATGATCTGGGTCTGGGTAGTGATCTTTTCACTCTGCTCTGTGATAACCTTGCCCTGCTGCTCAATGAGCTGCTTGATCTCGCCCAGCGATGCCTCGACAGCCGGGCTCGGGGGAGCGGCTGCCGTGGAAGAGGCCGCAGGGGGAGCACGGGAGACAGAGGCAGGCGATACCTGCGTTGACTTGACCGGCGATGCAGGCTTCGCTTGAACAGGCGGTACGGCGGTGGCAACGGGGGCGGCAGATCGGACGGGAATGGTGGCGCGAGGCGCGGGACGCCCAATCTCCTCAAAGCTCGACGTTTCGGCGCCGTCGTCCGCCTCCTCTTCCTCCTCGTTGTCCTGGAACTTGTTCGCCATGGCCGACATGGAGACCTTCTGGTCGGCCATGGTGGCGGGGGCGCGAGTCGCAGCCGGAGCCGGCTCGGGCTCCTTCTTCGGGGCTACGGCAGGTGCCGGGGCGGGAGCGGGCGCGGCTGCGGGCGGCTTGTAGTCGGCCGCAACTTCGACCGGCGCGTTACCGTCGTAGATGCTCTCGAGATCAATCTTGGGCGAGACGGCGGTTTTGCCGTCAAACCACTCTTTGGCGGACATGGCAGCTTTGACACCGGTGGCGGGAGGGAAAATATCGGACTGGAAGGTCTCGGCACGGCGGGGTACGGTAAATGAGATGGGCTCAACGTATGAGTCGTTGACGGTCTTGTAGGCGCGCATAACCTCGTTCTCGTGGACGTTGATGCCGCGGCGAGGCACGAAGGCAATTCCGCGCTGCGGGTCCGCCGACTTGTATTCGGACAGGAACTCGAATTTGTCGTTCTCGTATTCGAAGTAGCGAATGTTGCCGTCGCTAAGAAGGTGAGCATGTCTTGATTATGTAAGGGCTGCAGAGATTAGCTTACCCTTTGCCGGCGAGATAAAGACAGTTGGATCCGTCGTCTACAAAAAAGGGTTGTTAGGCGTCGTTCCGCAACTCAAAGGGCGGTGCTGGCTTACCCCAGAAAGGCATGCAGACACCAGAGATAGAATCGAGCGAGGTGAAGCCGCCAATGGGGTCTTTGCGGCCGGGCTCCCACAGACCGATTTGGCGCTCGCTCATTCTGGAAAAGCCAGTGGTGGCAATGCGGTTGTGCTCGCCGAGCCACACTGCGCGGCTGTTTTTGGCACCCTCATGACCCGCATATTCGTGGACTGTCTTCTCCTGGCGCACATCCCACACTCGCAACTTCTTGTCTCTCGAGGTGGTCACCAACATGGCGCCATTGGCACTCCAAGACAGACTTTGCACCATATCGGGGTGCTTGAGGTTAATGGCGGCTTGCCCAGTGGTAACATCCCACAGTTTGATGCTCATGTCGCCAGATGAGGAAGCGAGGATGTTCTCGGCGGCGGGGTTGAAAAGGACATGGCCGACCTTCCTAGAAGGCAGTGAGTAGGATAACCCAGACGTGCTTGAGACCGGTACGAATCGCACCTCGAGTGGCCGGTCAGCTTGCTAACAGGCGATACATCAGTGATCTCCTCGGCGTCGGTGAGCAGAGTGAAACCCTGCGGCACCTCCCAGATGAAGACCTTGCCATCATCGGACGCTGAAGCGATAATGCGGTCGTTGTGGGGGTTCCTAAAAGACAGTCAACCAAAGGACCCCTTTGAAGAACAGCGACCGGGATCGGATCCCTGCGACGCACCAGTCTGTGTCCAGCACAGCAGCAGTGTGGCCTCGGAAGAGGGGTATTTGGTCGGGGGCTTTGCCGCGCTCGCTCAGGGGGATGACAGCAAAAGCACCGCCTCCGCTAGATTCCCAATTGACGGAAAGGTATTCGGGGTTGACCTAGAGTGCAGCCCGACGGTCAGTTGCTAGTTCGAGATGCGAGAATGCGGGGCAGATCGGTGGAGGATGTGGCCAGTAAGTACCTTCACGAGGTTGGTATCCCAGGCATTGCGACTAATGTGGAGGTTGTCATAGCAGATGTCTTTCTTGGTGGGCTTCCCAAAGATGTGTCCTGGTCAAAGGGTCGGTCAGTAGCTGTCGCATGCAAGGCCGCCATCTCGGGGTAACAGCAGCAACGCAGCAGAGCACGCGAGCAGGACCTGAGGATGCCTACGGTATTTCGACGCGCGGACAAATCGGCCGGCCATTGGATCGAGGAGTTAAAGAAGACCGATTAGGAGAAGTGTTGGGTGTGTCTACAGGTTTGCGAAAGAGAGATAGTTGGCAATGTCGGCTTAGGTTATCCTGCATGTCAAAGAAGTTTAGGGGAGCTCGGGAGGGTCACTCCATTCCAGGATGGGTCTGCTTGGCGAGGCTGTGCCCACTCCTCCTGAGCGCTTGGTCCGTTCACTCCCTGTTCCTGGTTCGGTGATTGGCGCTCGCTGGGATGCCCCTCCATTCACCGCATAGTTCCCAAATTCACCCGTCTCGAGTCCTCAAACAAACCTGAGATGACAGGAACTGATGGAGGTTGTATAGTAGAAACAATGGTAGTCTTTGTCCTGAAACAAAGAAGGCCTCATTTTTAAAAGGCATCGTGACTGATTTGACACTTCCAAAGCAACTAGGGACGCGAGATGTCGAACTTGGGACAAATTCTAGGTTGCCAAGACACTGTCGAGGACCCCGCGATAGCCCCTGAATCCGAGTAAGTTTGTCATTGAAGGCCGACTGGTGTAGTGGTTATCACGTCTCGTTCACAAAGTTGAATTAACTGGAAGTAATTCCACCGAGAAGGTGCCAGGTTCGATCCCTGGGTCGGTCATTCCCTTTTGCCTCTGGGCTATCTTATGTACTTTTGTAATCACAGAAATGCACTTTTGACAGTTTGTTTAGGTATTCTAACTACCTAGTTATTTTTGAAGATGGCGTCTCTGTCTGGGTAGATTGAGCACTGACCAACTCGAAGGCTTGTTGGGAACGATTGGTGCATCCGACACTTGAGATAGTTACACACATGTTTTCTTTTCAGAGCCATACTTTTTCCTCCAGACTACACGTGACCTCCCCCACACATAACCCCAACCCTGCCTATTCACCACTCTTCCCTCAGCCAGATACATCAGTTCAATCAAACGCAGTTAAATCTATCACATTTACATCAATTCAATAATACTACACCTAATAGTTATACTTGATTCTTTCGAGAATGTTATTAAAGTCGGCCACGAATTGGAGTTAGGGTTAGGGGCTGGCAGTGTGCCACATGCTGGGGGAAGTGCGAGAGCGTTTCGCACAAGAAAAAAAGAGGCGCGGATGCCAGGGTTGGGGTTGTGTATGGGAAAGTCACATGCACCGCGGCCGCTATGACGACATTGCTGCATCCCGTGCTGCCGCTGGCATCCCGTGCCGCCGCTGGGCCAATTGGCCGTGGAGCGCCAGTTCAAATTCCACGTGCCTGAGTGTATCACGCGTACATCCTCTGTTTGCAAACACCAACATTGTCATAAGCCTTCCGAATTCGCAAAACAACCTAGTTACACGCGCCAACCTTTACCGCTAAGCTTTACGATTAACTTTTGGCGCCATGTCGAGCAAGACAAAATCCAGATGGGCAGATGATGAGGCGGATGCAGCACTCGAAGCACAGCTGAAGAAGGAGAAGGAGGAAAAGAGACGATTGAAGGTGGCGAAGGCACGCAAGCTCGAGGCTGCGAAGCAAGCGAGGGAAGCTTCCGCGGCCGCAGCGCAACAAGAAGGCGACGGCACCAACGGGCCTCCAGCGAAACGGCGAAGGATATCCCCAGCGCGCGAAGCGGCGCAAGCCACCGCGCCATCTAACGAGAGCAACGACGCGCCGAAACTGTGGCGCTTCTATGGCGGCGCGTTTGCCAAGTCCCGCAGCGTCGAGAATTACGACAAACTCAACGACATCGAGGAGGGCGCCTACGGCTGGGTGTCGCGGGCTAAGGAGGTCGCGACAGGCAAAGTGGTGGCACTCAAGAAGCTGAAGATAGACCCCAGAGACCGCGGGGGGCTTCCCATCACGGGGCTGCGCGAGATCCAGATTCTAAAAGACTGCGACCACCGGAATGTGGTCCAACTGCGGGAGGTAGTCGTAGGGGATGACACGAGCAAATCTTTCTCCAACATATTCCTCGTCCTCGAATTCCTCGAACACGACCTCAAATCCATCCTCGAAGACATGCCCGAGCCATTCCTCGCATCCGAAGTTAAAACCCTCCTCAAACAACTCGCCTCGGGCGTAGCCTACCTTCACGACAACTGGATCCTCCACCGCGACCTCAAAACCTCCAACCTCCTCCTCAACAACCGCGGGCAGCTCAAGATCGCCGACTTCGGCATGGCGCGGTACGTGGGCGACCCGGCGCCCAAACTCACCCAACTCGTCGTCACGCTGTGGTACCGGGCGCCCGAGCTGCTCCTCGGCGCGGTACGCTACGGCGGCGCCGTGGACATGTGGAGCGTGGGGTGCATCTTCGGCGAGCTGCTGACGCGCGAGCCGCTGCTGCAGGGGCGCAACGAAGTGGACGAGCTGGCCAAGATCTTCGAGCTGTGCGGGACGCCCACCGACGACACCTGGCCGGGCTTCCGGCGCCTGCCCAACGCGCGCGCGCTGCGGCTGCCGTCGACGATGGCGAACGGGAGGGCGACGACCGGGTCCGGGGTGCGCGCCAAGTTCCCGCTGCTTACGGCCGCGGGGGTGGGGTTGTTGAATGGTTTGTTGACGCTGGATCCAAAAAAGCGGCCTACAGCGAAGGAGATGCTGGCGCATGAGTACTTTGCGCAGGACCCGAAGCCGAAGCAGGAGGCTATGTTTCCGACCTTTCCGAGTAAGGCTGGGCAGGAGAGGAGGCGGCGGCGGGAGACACCGAATGCGCCCGTACGGGGCCAGCAGGCGGCGGATTTTGGGGCGGTGGATTTCAGCGGCATTTTCTCGGGGCGGGAGAGGGAGGAGCGGGGAGGGGGGTTCTCATTGCGAATGGTGTAGAACTGCCTTCTCTGGAAGACAACCATAATGTTTAAATAACTTGCTTGCGGGCACACATGTATGTAATGCAAAAGGGATGCTTCATTAAGCTACCTAATAATATATATGCAGTGGTGTCGTCAATAAGAAAATACATGCAACAAATGCTCTCCTTCTCGACCCTTTGTTTCCGAGCTTTGAGCCCGGCCTGGGCAAAAAAATATCCAGATAAAATGCAAACAGTAGTCGATCCAACGCCCTTTCCGCTCTTTTCACTCCATGATAGTGGAAAGACCGGGACCGAAACCTCGGTCATATCCCGTCCCTAAAACACATTACAAGACATATCCGCTGTCACAACCACTCCCTCTCTCTGTCTCTCTCCCACCGCTCCTCATTCCCCAGCCTCTGAGGCTAAATTAAAAAATCGCTCCCAGGCCGGCAACAAACCAGGTAAAGCTGAGAACAGTCACGGCGCTCATAACAACTGCGGCACCCACCGCGCGGTTATCCATGCCGGATCCGGCGCCGCTGCACGAGGCGCACTGGTATCCGTCGTTGTTGTCATGATAGTCCTGCTTCTCGTATAGCCCAAAGTAGAATAGGGAGAAGGGTGCGAGGTATCCCGGCTCGGGAGTGGCGCTGATGCCGCCGTCGGCGTCGGCGATCACTAGCGTGTATTGTTCCGTCAGCAGCGGGTTGGCGACGTTGCTCTTCTGGAACTTCTCCGTGTCCCAGGTGTAGGTGCCGGGGTCGGTGAACGACATGTTCTGCGTGAGCGTCCACGGCTGCGGAACCTTGCTGCACTTGACGTAGACGTCGATGGCCGTCGGCGTGCCCTGCAGGTTGGTGTAGTTCCACCCCCACGTCACGTAGTCGCCGATCTTGTACAACTGGGTGCCGTCAAATACCCCGGGCGTCACCATCACCACGCCACCGACGGGGTCCTGGGGGTCGAACTCGGTCTTCTTGGGCGCGCGCGTGCGCGTGGCGTTGCCCGTTTGCCGCACGGTTCCCGTCTGCGTGATGCCGCCCGTGTTGAGGTTTGTTTGAATCGGTTCCGAAGGATCGCGAGAAGATGTCGTCTTTGAGTCTTCATTGTCGTCGTTTTGCTTGGGGGGGCTGGATGAAGCTGTCTGCGAGGCAGCAGGCGCTTCTGTAGACAGGTGTATGTTAGGTACGCGATTGCATCACCAGGGCGGCGGTTGGGTGGATGCATACCACTTTGAGATGAACCATCATCTTGCCGAACAACTAACGAGTCGAGCTCTGGAAGCCATCTTGGCCATGCCAACGCAGAAACTGCAGGAGTCAAGGAGAGCAGGGCCACGGCCAACTGGCCGACAGATAGAGGAGACTTCATGGCGGGGAGTTTTGTTGAGGGTTGGTGAGGAAGACCAGAAACGATATTGCGGACCGTGCCCGAGCTATTCAATCCCCCAGACCTCACAGTTCGACCCCCCCAAAAAAAACTTGTCTAACACCGGAGAATTTGGTCTGTGGTGTTGGGCGAACAATGGCGGGAACACGGGCGTGGCACGGCGTTGGCGCGGGTAGCCCCTATTACTAGGCCGACCAAAATTTAGGCCCGCGCGAAATGGTGTGGAGAAAAACAAGACGATGGGAACACCAGACGAAACCGGGGCGTTGCGGTATCTTCAAAGTGTCGATAGGGTGTTTTGCACTTCAGGAAAGCAAACGAAGCGAGTGTGGTTGCTGAAGAAACAGGTGGTAAACGAGGGGCCCTGATGGCTCTGGAAGCAATGCAGCGAGTTGGTGATCGGGAGATGGTTGGAATGGAGACGCCCCAGGTCGACTTTGATGCGATCTGTCGAGCGCTTGGCCAACCGATGGATGCGCTCGGGGCGTCCCACCCAATGGCAGGAGCGGAAGACCCGGGCTGAGTCCAGGCCCGAGTGGCGCTGGGATGGATCTGGTCCCAATCAACCAGGTTGCCAACTGAATTGTCACCCTGTGAACAAAAAAAGCCGGATTCCAACTGCAGTGCCGACCAAACCTCGACCATAGAAACGAAACGAAAACCATCCAAAGGCTCTCAAAGAACCATATCTCCTCTGTTAATTTTTACTCTTCTACTTTTCCTTTTATCCGATTTACTCTATTCCATCTCTTTTTCTCGGTGTCTTATGGCTTATTTCTTTTTTCTTAATTTCTTGTTTTGCCTTTGGTTCGGCTTTTTTTGGCCAGAGGTGCCGAGGAATCTCCAAGCCAACACAGACCGGGTTCGTATTTGGGGTGCTATGCCTCCAGGTCCCTCATCAATAAACCCACCCCCCATCTCACCCCCCAACATAGCCACAGCCAAGGAAAGCTTAAAGCGAGATCTGTTAGTGTAAAAGGCCAGACAATCGAGTTAACAAAATACTTTTAGGTGCCAAAAGTCCATCCTCAACGCAAAATACATCGTCGCAATTAGCGGGAGTAGCTAGTTTAGAACTATTCGAGCCAAACGGTATAAATATATTTTTAGTTTTTTGGGAAAGAAAAACAACGAAGTTTGAAATACACTCAAATCGATGCCAAACGACGAAGGCAGAAACGCTAAACATTGCACAAGCAAGGGTCAGCCGTTTTAGGTTTAGTTGGTGAAATTGCTTGGGGGGGCGTGGCTTGGCGTGGCTTGGCGAGAGGGACCTGGGTACTCTGGGCCGTATTTGGCGGAGCTGCCGGGGGAAGAAAGCATTGTGTGGCACGCAGCATTATTTTTAGTGGTTCCTCAAACCTGGAACACGAGAATTGGATGCCATCCACGACGCTGATGCCATGTTTTCCATCTGCTTTTCTTGTTCGCGGCGCAGAGTTCGTTCAGGCGCTGGCCCCGGTACCAAGCAGCAATAGTTTATCCCAAGAGGGCTATTCCCTGCCGGACGATCACGATCGCCGCTGCCGATGCGTCTTATTATTATTATGACCGGCTTCTGTTAGTGAGACTTTGAGCATTTTCTTTGCTTTTCTGTCACCGACAGCCGGTCCTTACCCTCCACTGCAAGGCTGCGGAGGCCTGCCGCCGTGAAACCTTTGCCGCAATCCCATCCCGTAGGCTTCAATTCTGCTAGTTATTGTTATGCTGCCTGGCCACCAGCAGCAGCGTTGTGGCCCGGGGCATGCGCCGCCGACACCACGCCAGGACTGGAATTCGCTGCGTGCCATACAGTGCCGTCCGCGCCGGCCGATGCTTGTTTACAGGGACCCATGCAAACAAGCTCAGACAGTCTTACCAAATCTGCTCCGCCAACCTTTCTTTTTGTTCATGACATAATTGCCTACTGTGTATGCAGTGGAGATCGTCAGGCCATGTATGACGAGGTGTTTGCACAACTGCCGGTAGAATACTGACGGGGACTATTTTATTCACACCAATGTGTGTCCTCAACTGACTCGCGCTTTCGAATTCGTTTCCAAGCTTCAAGATCAGGTCTTCTGAAGCAAGCTAATGCAAGCTTATTAGAATGGTAAGAATTACCCGTTTGACTATTAGCCTTTTCATACCAAGTACTTTATATCAACCACGTACGTCTTCATACTCTCCCTCCATGTTTACATTTCATATTTTACGTTTTTTTGCCCTCTCTTTCTCTCTCCCTCCTTTGACCCACTAGTGGCGCGCTACGGTAGGTACCTAAGTACATGGTTCTTAAATCTGGAGTCGAAGGTGGAGATGTAAGTGATGATGATGATGAGGTCTGGAAACAGGTGATGGAGAATATTGGCCATCCTGACAGTTGATGACACAATCCATTGCGAAAACGGACCTGGAAAGTCCCCCGCCAATTCCGCCGTAATGAATTGGAAACCTAGCTTGAGCATGTTTTGAGCGCATTTTTGAGATCGCAGTGAAATGGGTTTCTTGGAAACATGACTTCCACTGTGGCTCGAGCAACTCAGGAGCTGGGAACTCGTGGATGCTTGTCTCTGAGCTTCGGCCGAAGCCCGGCCTGGAACGTTATTAACGTTAACCAAGTGGTGGTCCGTGTGCCAACTCAGCGCGTAATGCCTGCCGCTGCAGCAGATCACACGTGAAGATTGAGGAATCTCGAGCCAGGATAGGTTAGCAATGGTTAGATAGCGCGACCAGACCACTGCAGCTGCTTCCGGCAATCGCTTGTCATACGCGGTACCTCCTCCCCCAGACCCAACCAACAGATTCCATCGGGAGGGCGGCCGCTCCATTTTTGGGCGAGCTCTTCAAACGGGAGACGCCCCTCCAACATCCAACCTTTTACTCGCTTCTTTCCATCGGCCTTTTTCTTTTCCAGGCCGTGGGCAGCATGTCGTCTTCAAGCAGCACAGCGGTCACCATCGACCGTGAGTATTTCGATACTCTCGTTCGAAGGTACGTTTCTTGTCCTATCGTCCCAACCCGACCTATCATTCTAGGTTACCTCCATATATTCTGCCGGGGTGCCCAAAGCTAACCTGCCCGCGCCGTGGCCATGCATAGGGCGCAGTTTGTAGGTCCCGAAATACGCTTGTCTTTGCCAAACTGATGCACTCGATCGTCCTAACCATTGTAAGAATTCCGATTCACCAAAGGCAAACGGGCACCTTGCCTCCGTCGTCATTTCGCGGGCCGAATATGACAGTCTCATGTTTGTCGCTAGACAATATGGTATGTTTTTTCCTTGGACGTTGGCTCTAGATGGAATTGTTAGCTGACTGGCTTAGAAAACCTCAGGCGGAACCTTCTTCGCGGCGGTGTCGGAGCGGAGACGGTAGATGTATGATCCCAACGATGTCGAGTACGAATGGGCACCGAAACAGTGGTTAACGGGTGACAGCTTCTCAGCAAGGACGATGACGCCATTCAAGGGGGCGCTAAGACGCCCGTGGCCCCAAAAGCGGACCTGAACGAGGACGGAGGGGCCCGACTTTACACGCCCGCGCCGACTGGCGCGTGCAGCCCGCCGAAGGATGTGCCGCAAAATGGGCATCATAATCGCTACCAAGACCGCTCTACATGGGCCGATGGCAACGTGGACGACGACGAAGACGACGAGAATGGGGCCAGCGACACCGAGTCCCCTATCGAGGGTCCCCCTGGCGCTGACTACGCCAAACCTCAGGGTCAGCGTCAGCACTTTGAGCGACAATGCGTTCGCACGCTCCAGCTTTCGCACCTCGCCGAGGGCACGACCCATGCTGACATCGCGAACGCTGTGCGTGGTGGGATGTTGGTGGACATCTTTCTACGCAGCCATGACCGCTGCGCAACGGTTTCTTTCCTTAGGTCCGTGGACGCCAAGGAGTTCTATGACCATGTCCGCCGGCATGACCTGTACATTAGGAACAAGAGGGTGAGTAGGCTTAAGCTGTCTTGCTAGGTTGGGTGACTGCTGACGTCTTGCAGATTGAAGTTAAGTGGAACGATCGCCAATTCGTCCTCGCGGGCCACGTAGCAAACAAAATCGGCACGGGTGCCAGTCGCAACCTGGTGATTCAGGGGTATGATAATAGGCATACCGAAGAGATCATCCGTGAGGACTTGGACCACATCCACAACCTGGTCGTAGTCAAGATCGAGTTCAACGGCCGCAACTGCCACATCGGCCTTAACTCGGTCCACAACGCCATTGCCGCACGTCAGTGCATGTTGAGCAGGCTGTATGTATCCTTGCGACCATCTTGGCGGTTGGAAGCTGACAGAAATAATAGCCGGTACAAGGGCAAGAAGATCAACTATGACGTTGACGAATGCGCCCAGCCATACCCGCAACCGGCGCCCAGGGCGCGCAAGGAGATGGCGCCGCCCAAGAAGGGATTTGCGGCGGTCCACAACCGCTTCCAGCTGTTGAATCTCGACGACGATGACGACGAGGATGAGATTGCGGCGACGTTTCAGACGAAGAATTCGGTAGGGATCACGGCGTAGGAGCCGATGTCCCCCCACTGCCTCGCCGGCATCACTTTTCCATGAGTGGGGTGCGGAGAAGCCGTGGTAGCATCAGGTGACAGAGAGACAGAGCACGGGAGATATGTTTCATTTCACACTAGTGGCAGGCG
Organism: Chaetomium tenue; assembly: GCF_020726465.1. Classification (NCBI taxonomy): domain Eukaryota; kingdom Fungi; phylum Ascomycota; class Sordariomycetes; order Sordariales; family Chaetomiaceae; genus Chaetomium; species Chaetomium tenue. Next base: position 957,012 of record NW_027117333.1, on the reverse strand, counting down.
TTAAAGGATACCCATGGTTAGTTCCCTGAGGCTTTTATGGCAAAGTGCCCATAAACGGGGATTACCCAGCAACGCAAAGCCATATCTTCCCTTCGAAGGTGCATCTATCACGCCACTATTATGGTGTTGTCCCAGCAAATCATTTGGCCGTCGGTGATTCCATTGCCTGTTTGAATCCCTCCATTCTAGGATTACTCCGTCCCCGGTCGACATGGTTTCTTCCAGCATGTCCGGCCTGGCAGGGGATGGTGTTTTGGGCCATCTGTGTTAGTTACGTCATGACATACGGGGTGATCGCCGTGGCCCCACCGCAACTGCCGAGAAGGTTATCTTGGCAGCCGTGTAACAATGTAACGGTATTTCACATCCATGCTCTCACAACCACAACGCAATAAACACCAAAAAAGATAAATCAACGCTCGTTATCCGTAGACTGACCATGTATGATATGGATAGTTTCTGAGTCTATCCGCTGATGGCAAAAGAGAAACGCAGCATTGCTGCCTCACCAGCCCCTCCTCCGTGAATGAACAAAGAAACCCGATCTTCCCTTCCCTGTCTTTCTAACCAGGGCCCATCACCGTTCTCCACCAAGGAAGCAGTGCAGTGCCGCCGCCTCCCTAACCTCGGAATCCAGACCATGCGATGCATACCAACCGGGGAACGCCATGACGCCTGATGCACAAAACCCCACGCATGCCTTCCCTTTTTACCGGCCCACGCCCGTAACCGACTCCAGGTAGGACAAAAGGAAGTTCCGGTCGGCCGGGGAGATGGGCGTCTGGCTCCCACGGCGCGACGTCGCCGAGCTGCCGGCGCCGACGATGGCGGGCTCGTTTCCGCCGGCCGAGGCAAACGACGCCACGCGTGACCGCGGCGTGCTGCCGGTGCCTTGGGGCTCTTTCCCTTTACCCTTCTCTTCGGCTGTGGTGCTGGCCGGAGAATCACGCTGCTGCCGCTGTTGTTGGTGATGTTGCTGTTGCTCTTTGCTAAAGAGCGAGAGCAGTTTCTGCTTTTGTTCCGGGTTCGAGTCATTGCGACGCTGGTCCACAGCTATGGGCTGTTGTTGCTGAAACGAGGGGCTGGAATGCGGGCTGGACAGGGGTTGCTGCGCATACGGGAGGCTGGCAGCGTGGGCAGCTGCATAGTTGGGCTGGGGGGACCGCTTGGCTTCATGTTCCGCCTGCTGCAAGAAACCACGGTCTCTCGGGGAGGGAATGCCTTGCCGGGCTGCATTTCTCGCATCCTGTCGAGATGAGTCGTGCGGGCTGAAGCGCTGTTGAAGACGCTGCATTTGAGCCATTGTGCTTGTGTATTCTTGCGACTTGTTCTGCTCGCTCTGCTTCGGGCGACTCAGAATCTGGACGGCCCTGTATGGCAGGTTGAGCTCAGGATTCATTCTCACGGGCGCACCGTTGGCCTCTGAAGCCTGCGCAATCGCCTCGGCTGCCGATGGTGTTTTGTAGGAAGGACTGGCTGGCTCGTCTTTCCTTGCAAACCCGGGGCTCTGTTGTGTCTTGCTAGGTTGCATCCTAATCTCATTGCTCAAGGGCGACCTCGGGCTACCCTTCTTGAACATATCCAATAGTGCCGTCCGATGCGTGTCGGCTGGCTGGGAGGGTTTGGGTCCGGGCTGGGGTTCCGAGGGCTGCATTGCGCGGGGCGAAGTCCTCATCGGCCCAGCGGGTGCCATGTGCTGAGGTAGATATTGCGCGGCAGGATTTGGTGCCTGCGTGATCGGCACATTTGCCCAAGGCGCTGACTGATACTGGTGCTGATTGTTTGTTGATGCAAACGCACTATCATGTGGCGAATTCTCGCGGGATTTGTTTTCAATGTTTTCCCGTGGACTGTTGTTCTTGAAAGCGCTCAGCAGCGTCATTGCGTGGCCCGTCAGCTGAGCCGGTTTCGCAGCGTGCTGCTGAGGCGCGTAGGTATCATTCGGACGAGAAGTGAACGAATCCAATCCACCATGCTGAATATGCTGACCGCCTAAATGAGGATGAGGACCGCCGTGCTGAGTATTTTGGCCAGCTGGCTGAGTATGTGGGCCGCCGTAGTGAATCTGCTGACCATCCTGTTGAGCAGGTTGCCTGCCCTGACCGACCGCTTCTAGAAGAGCCGGAGTCGGCAGAATACCCCTAGTAAGAACGGACTGCTGCACTTGCGGCGGTAGTGGTTGCGGATGGAGAAGGACCGGCTCGTTGCGCTGCTGCTGTGCTAGGTTCACGAACGGGTTGCGGCCGTAGATTTGAGGCATCACCTGAGCAGGTGCTTGGCCTTGACTGTAATACCCGGCAGCCGCGTTCTGGATGGAGGTTGGCGGGATGGGGAAATTCGGCGGTTGCTGGTAATCCGAAACGAGTTGCCTCTGCGTAGGATGGTGATGAGGGGCGTTTGGATCAGGAGCATTCGTGTAGGTGAGATCCGATGGTGCATGTGGGATTTGGCCCTTGGGTTGGGCCGCTTGCTGCGGGCTTTGCTGTGGCTGCATCTCTGCGCCCTTTTGTAGAAGCGCCATCAGAGCTCCTCCCTTGCCAGCGCTCGAAGCCGACGGGCTCATCTGCACACCCTGGGTCGGCTGTTGAACATTAAGGAGGCGCTGGAGTTCGCGCGTAGCACCCTCCATTGTCTCGATCGCGGGCGCGCCATTCGAAGGCGCAGGTACAGGTTCGAGATGAGCACCGATGTCGTCTTCGGTGAGAGGTTCTTCGGTCTGATGGTGGATGGCTAGGTGAGGGGCAGCCACGCGCGTACCGTCCTTCTTCTTTTGCTGAACCACCCATTTCTTCAGGGGCACCAGGAATGGGGCGACCATGTAGAACTTGTTCGCATTGGACGCGGCGGCAGCGTCATCGTGAGAATTGTTTCCCTTCTTTCGGAAGGCGGGCAGCTCCGACAACTTATACCACTCAACCTTGCTGATTTCTTTCCGCGTCTTCGGCTCAAAGACGGTATCCATAGGGACGTTGCGGAAAACATAGAGGCGGATCTGTTGCTCCCTCATAGAGATCTGAATATACTTGACCTCGTCCTCTCTAGGTACTAGGCCGGCTTGCTTAATATCGAAGCCGGTCTCCTCGTACACCTCACGGACGGCACAGTCGAGGTCGTCTTCGTCCTTGTTTATTTTGCCTCTCGGGAAGCTCCAATTTGCGCCCTTCTTCCAACCCTTGACGAGCACCGTCGAATCCATCGCCTCGTTCAATAGGATGGCACCCCTGACTGGGACTCTTGTCTTGTATTGCATGAACTCTTCGAAGGCGCGCATGTGGTTCTCGGCGGAGAAGGGAGCCAGCAGGGGGCAGTGCTGAAATATGCGAAGGCAGAAACTCCGGAGGGACATGGACGGCAGGGTGGGATCCAGCGGTCGGATGAAATCTTCGTAGAACCATTGTGCCTCTTCAACTTGGAAGCAGATACGCGCGACTGACGAGAGGTCCTCTTTTGGAAGGTGGATGATAAAACGGACGCAGAGGTCGTCCAACCCTAGCAGGCAGTCAGTCAGTCGAAGGTCACAAAGGCATGCGACAGAATCAACCCACAATCTTCGAGTTGCATCTTGTTTTCGGCCATGGCGATGTCTTGTATCGAGCATATCCACGGCGGTGGTTGGCCGTTGAAAGGATGGGTTTATAGGGTAATAGGGTAATCGGGTAGGTAATATGAAAGGTAGGGCCCCGAATCGTGGGACTCGTAAGGTTGTCGGGTTAGGTGCTGTCGAGCTCGGGATCGAGGGGCGGGGACTGGCAGCTGCTTCCCCACCAAAATGCGACTAGAGACAACAAAACAGGTACAAACGCGCTCAGCCAATGGCTGTAGGGCACGCTTTGATCCGGTAGTTGTAAATATGCCCGTCAGTGTTGAGATTGAGGAGGTTTGGGCGCCGTGGATGTCACCTGCGGGTCAGAATGGGCAAAACTGACTTGCGACGTGTGCAGCTGTGGATGGCATGCGTTTGTCTCCACTCCAGGACTCACGACATGGTGGTTGCGTTGGGGATGGAGATGTGTGGGTGGCTCTGGTGGCATGGATCCCCCGCCCACCAATTCAAGCTGTTGCCACAATACAAAGTCTCAAAGTGTACATACTACGCAAGCCACAGCTCCAGACCTGTGGCGGTGCATTGGTCTCCTGGCGGCTTCCCCCAGTCAGATTCTCGAATTCCAACCCGATCCCTTGGCAGCAGAGGGAGGCCACCCGCTTAACAGGGGCACGGAACTGGGAGACCTCCTGGACGTCATCGCACGAAGCAGGGTCTGAGTGAGTTTTGAGTTGCACACCCACCAGTCAAGCTTCGTTTGATGATCGAACTAGCCGCAATCATGAGACCAATGCAATGCATAAATGAAAAGGGCTACGGCCGATTAGCCACCAGCGGCTCGCACACTTTTTCCTCTTCTTCCCCAGGCCCCGAAGACCAGACGACCGGGCTAGGATTCTCCAGGCCAGCGCCAAAGTTGTTTCCAATTCAGGCCTCACAAGCGCGCGCCTGAAACCGACAAAGCGCCGCCGTGAACCAATACAACAGCAAATCCCAACCATCGCAGATCGACAGCAATCAAACCAGCGACCACAAGGCCCCAACAAAGCGCCGGTTTTTTTTTATATCTTCTTGGCTACCCTCGAGATTCCCGACCTTTTTTTTTTTTGAAGGATTTTTGCCTTGCCCACCAACACGCACAGAGCCCGAGATCTCGCTGTCACAGCGACCAAGACACCCACCCACCATGAACGCCGCTTTAAAATTGCTGGGCAAAAGAGCCCTCGAAAACGGCACCAAAAGCCCTAACTCAGAGGTAGGTGTATCTAGATGTCGCTGATAATTTTATGGTGTCGGTGCTAACGACAGTCCCAATCACAGAACCCATACAGATGTATGGTCTCTGTGAAACAAAAGAATGGCAAAGAAAAGATGAAGGAAGACTACCGGCCTATCCCACCTGGTCTGTCGGACAACGACGCAGAAATCCTCAAGCGTGTCCGGCGGAAGGCCTACAACTGGGACCAGAAGTTCCGCTGCTGCTGCTTTGGCATGAGGTTCGGGTGGTCGGCAATCCTGGGTCTCATTCCTCTGTGAGTCTGCGTGCTTCCCCATGCCCTCGAGAGCGCGGTTTGCTAACCGTCCTTACCAGCATCGGCGATGGCCTAGAGGTCCTCATGTCTCTGTCGTTGATCCGGACAGCCTCCAAGGTGGACGGTGGCCTCCCAAACCGCATCTACCTCTGGATGGTCGCATACATCATCATGGACTTCGCCGTCGGTTTCATCCCCGTCCTGGGTGACTTTTTTGACTTCGCGTTCCGCGCCAACACACGCAACGCGTGGTTGCTCAACTCATACCTGACAGAGAAAGGCAAGGTACTCCTAGCACGCAAGATCACAGACGAGAAAGGCAAAAGTATGCCGGTGCCCGACGAGCTGTGGCCACAGGACCAGGATGTCGAGCAAGGCGTGGAATCGATGCGCATGGTTGAGCCGTCTTCCAGAACCATCGCGGCAGTCCCGCCGGCGCTGACACCGGCTCCGAAAAGGGCCATGCCGCCTCCGGGCCGGACTTTAACGGGGCAGGCGCGGGACCCGAGGGACCGCTGAGTGCCGGAGCAACCCGAGTTCGAGCGTGGGGATTGCTGCTGTGCAGTAGGTGGGACCGGTTCAGACTGTCCACGAGGAGGAAGACACTATTCTGTCATTGCATTAGCGTTGCGTTATTCTCTTTTCTTGTTTCTTAGAATACAAATATCCCAAGCGTTCGATTTATAGTTTAGAAAGGCAATGACGGCAGCCGTCGTAATACACGTGGAATCTGGAACGGTTCATAATTGATGCCGATGCCCAGGGTTGCCTGGTTCATGGTGTGAGGTGGATGTTGAAGAAAGCAGCAAGCAACATTCAGATTGTCAGGCGATCCGGATGTCCGGATTCCGGGACTGTGTTGCGGTGATGTTGCGATTATGCCTCGATGACAAACAAGACGGCGGGTCGCCGTGTCTCCCCAAGGCCCAAGCCTTCCGCAAGTGGGTTCCCAGGGATCAGCTCAATTCGGCGGCGATGGGTCGATCAAGGCGCGTGGAAGCTCCACCACCAGCAACGGGCAGCTGAAACGGGCAACGTGAAAGAGGGTGAATCCAAAAGAGGTTTGGGTCCCAATGTTGACAGTTGGTATTCACGTACGAAGTAGGTTGAATTCAACGGTTCAGACATGTTAAGGCCAACCACTTCGCCTGAGCCCCTTGTCATCGCGTACGTGTTCAAACTTTCAGAGGCCAGAGTGTATCAAGGTGGAGCTGTGAAGGCTTGGGCAAATGCGAAAACGGCTCTTGGCTGGAAGGTTGCGCCGACCAATTGTCTCGGAGCTCCGAAGATCTGATAAAGGCGAGGCAACGCTGGCCAGGCTTCCAGGACACAAGTGGATCAATGCCTGGGGTAAATCCATGACCGAGGGGGCTGGGCTGGTGTTCTGTTGACGCCGCATTTGCCAGGGCCGATGGACCCAAGTCGCGTCGACGCGAACCCTTGCGGCACAGATTTAACAAAGTGGGTCTCGCGCGTTGTAGACGTGCAGACGTGCAGCATTTAAGAGACGCGCTTCCAGTTCTCCCTCTCTCCAAATCCCATCCTTTGTCTACACAAGCAACTTTCCAAACCATTCCTTCATCACCAACATCAATTGCCTCTCGAGATCTTCCCTTCAGTGGCAATTCCCTCATATCTTGTCTGCACAACACCCAATCCCCCTTTCTCACACACAATGACTGCCCAGGTCACTCCTTCCAAGCAGGTCAGTGCCCCGCGTCATGCTCCCCCTTTACGCGTCGCGTCAACCCAGATCTAAAGCTAACATGTACCACCTTGCAGGCTGCTTCCGCGATTCAGGGACTTAACATGGAATCCCCCGTTAAGAAGCTCAACTTTTCCGCCTCCAACAAGGAGAACACACCATTCGACGCCGACCTTGCCACCCTCGAGGCAGAGATTGACGCCAACACAGCCATGAACAAGAAGGAGACAAGTGCCGCGGTGGCTCCCACCATCAAGGCCGACGAGGCCGATGAGCCCCTCCTCCAGGAGAACCCGCAGCGCTTTGTGCTGTTCCCCATCAAGTATCACGAGGTACGTGACGTGCCCTGCCGCGTAAAGTAGACCACGGGCTGACAATTCGCTTCAGATCTGGCAGATGTACAAGAAGGCCGAGGCTTCCTTCTGGACCGCCGAGGAGATCGACCTCTCCAAGGACCTTCACGACTGGAACAACAAGATCAACGACGATGAGAAGTACTTCATCTCTCACATCCTCGCCTTCTTCGCCGCGTCGGACGGCATCGTCAACGAGAACCTGGTCGAGCGTTTCAGCGGCGAGGTTCAAGTCCCAGAGGCTCGCTGCTTCTACGGCTTCCAGATCATGATGGAGAACATCCACTCCGAGACCTACTCTCTGCTCATCGACACCTACATCAAGGAGCCTGCCCAGCGCACCCACCTGTTCAATGCCATCGACACCATCCCCGCCATCCGCAAGAAAGCCGACTGGGCCCTCCGGTGGATCACTGACCAGAAGTCCACCTTCGCCCAGCGCCTGGTCGCCTTCGCTGCTGTTGAGGGTATCTTCTTCAGCGGTGCCTTCGCGTCCATCTTCTGGCTCAAGAAGCGCGGCCTCATGCCTGGCCTGACCTTCTCCAACGAGCTCATCTCGCGTGACGAGGGTCTCCACACCGACTTTGCCTGCCTGCTGTTCTCGCACCTCAACAACCGCCCCAGCAAGCAGGTCATTGAGGACATCATCGTCGATGCCGTCCGCATCGAGCAGGAGTTCCTCACCGAGGCCCTGCCGTGCGCTCTGCTCGGCATGAACTCCAACCTGATGAAGCAGTACATCGAGTTCGTCGCCGACCGCCTGCTCGTCGCCCTTGGCAACGAGAAGGTGTACCGGTCGACGAACCCCTTCGACTTCATGGAGAACATCTCGCTTGGCGGCAAGACCAACTTCTTCGAGAAGCGTGTCGGCGAGTACCAGAAGGCCGGCGTCATGGCCAGCACCAAGAAGCCCCAGGAGGATGTGGAGGAGGTCAAGGGCGAGAACGGTGGAGACTTCACTTTCGATGACGACTTCTAAGCCGTCTCTCCTTGACCGCGTCTTTCCTTGCTCTCTAATACCCCCCTTGTACTCGATATTTGGTCTCTTTTCCTGGCGGCAGGGTTGTCGGTTTGCGTCTCACCTCGTTGGAGAGGTTGGATATTGTTTCACATGTATAAATGCTGCGCGGGCGGAACCGTGTTTGCATAGTGGCGTTGGGCGTTGGGCGGTGCCCGCTGGGTCTGGTTCATGAGGGTATGCGATGGAGATGAGGAAAACGTCTTTAGGCACGTATGAGTAGATTCTCATACAAGGAATCAAACTGCGAACATGACTTGTCCCATTGTGTGAATTGTGGTGAGCATGTTTTGCCTAGCACGGTTGTTGTTGATATTTTGTCTCCGCCAACCTTGGCTTGATGTTGCCCGCATGTATCTTTACCTCACCCACTCTTTTTACCACCTCAAATTATCCATCTAGACATCCACCATTCATGTGTTCACACCACTGTAAAAAATGCCAGCATGTTGCCTTGATACACCGCCGATTTATTTACCGCTCTACTGCCCCCCTTTCCCCCACCCCAAAATCTAAGTAAATTAGAATCATAACAGCCTACAACCCCCTACTTCTTCCCCTTCTTCTTCTTCTTCCCACCACCCCCACCCCCTTGCTGCGGCAGCTGCTGCTGCTGCTGCTGCTCTTTCCCACCAGCACCAGCACCCCCAACCGGAGTCTGCACTCCACTGCCCTCCCCCCCACCAGCACCACCACCTGCACCCGACACATCCACCATAACCTCATCCTCCCCCCCTCCTACTACAACCTCAGCAGTGGTAGTAGTGCTAGCAGCCAACCCCGCCATCCCCCGACCCAGCGTGCCCAGCATCTGCACCAGGCGGGTCACCTCGGCCGCCTTGGAGGTCTTGTACTTGAGCGTCACGCCGCTGTGTGCGTCGTACGTCTTGAGCACGAGGTGGCCGCGCGGCGGCTTGGTGTCGGTTTCTGTCTGGGTGGGTTGTTGTTTTGGGGGTGCTGCTGGTGTTGTGGTGGTGGCGTCTGCGTCGGTGGATTTTCTGGGTTTGGGGACTCGTCGGGCGGGCTTGAGGTGGTAGCGGGTTGTGATGCGTGTCTGCTTGGGGGGGTGGGTGGTTAGTGAGGGTGATGGGATAGGGTTAGTTAAGGTGGGGGTGCATACTGTTGAGGGACGGGCTTGGAGGAGGAGGGAAGACTGGTGTAGCCAGTCTTCGGATTTTGCGTAGTAGGGCATCTTGACGGTTTCGGGGGAGGGTGGCTGGTTTAGGGTAGTGAGTGAGAAGGAAAGGACCCGTGTCGCGTGAGGCCGACCGTCGGGATTGCTGAATTGGAGGTTGAGACAAACGAGGTCAGTGGTCGTCCTGGTACTTGCAAGAGCTTCGGCAAGACAAGTGGTTTTGTGCCTGTGGTGACCACTCGGTTCGTTCTTTGGAGATGGCTGCTCGGCGTTGAACCGTCGAGGGTCTCGGTTGGAGTTTTGGTGCTCTTGCGGAGAGTTCCGCAGCGCATTTCAGTGGGGTCAGCCGGATGCGGGGAGCTCTCGCCCCACACCTTCGATACAGGAGGAAGCTCGAATCAACCTTCACAGTAGGTAGGTACCTACCTAGGTAGATCCCATTCTGCACCTTAAACACATGGAATTTACACCTGAACGCCACAACATGCAATAGGGTATCTAGATCCATCCCGATGCCAGCAGTCCATCCGCCTTGAAATTCAACCAGCCCCAACAACCCTCACGATCTTCCACCGCCTTACGCAGTAGGGTCCGGCAACCAAAACATGAGGTCTTGATCCGCCGAGGCAATCATGTTGTACCGGGGGTTGTACGCCACTACAGCCGCCTCCCGTTTCTCCTCCAGGACATGCGCTGGCTCGAGGACCTTGTCGCTTCCAGGCGTCATCAGCGTGTCCCATACGAGGAGATCTGACTTTGCGCCGCTAATCACGTAGCGGCCGTCTGGGGCGAAGCAGCATTCGCCGCTGCTCTCCATATTACCTCCTTCCATTTCCCCCACGCCCAACCGCCTCGTGCTAGCGCCCGGCTTCTTCAAGTATGCCTTCAGACTGCCGTCGAAGGAGTCTAGCAGGAAATGGCCGTTGCCACGCGACCCTAAGAGAATGTGCTTCCCGTCGTTGGAGAACTCGAGCTTCGTCCAGCCTCTGAAGCTGGCCTCTGTGTCGGCAGGCCCGCGGGCCTTTAGGACGTCAAACACGGAAAACGGCGCCTTTTCGTAGTTGCGGTAGTCGTAGAGCAGGATGCTCCCGCTTCCGGGCGACGCCACGGCAAAAACATTGCCCGACGGATCCCAAGCCGAGAGGTACGGCGTGTTGAGAAAAAGCTTCCCCGTCCATTGCTTCGTCCCAATGTTCCATATCCGTACCGTGTTGTCAACGCTGCAGGAAATGAAGTTGTCGGCACCAGGGTGCAACGCGAGGTTGGTGACTGCGCCCTCGTGTCCCTCGAAGTAGCGGATAAACGAGTTGTCGTGTGTTGCCAGGTAACGAATCGCGTCTGCACAAGGTTAGCCACCGACCTGGCTCATACCACATAGGGCCTACCATTTTGCTGGGTGCTGGCATAGATGATGCTCGAGCTTGTGTGAGTAAATTTAGCCAGCTTCACGCCGTACTTTTTGCTCAGCAAGCTCTTGTCGTGCCGGCCGTCCTTGACGTTGTAGATCTGGATGGTCTCATCACTCTCCGACGTCATACAAAGCTCGCCAGGGTCGTCAAAGTCGATGGACAAAATGGACGGTTGGGATTTGCCCTCTTTTATGTCGTCCCGTTGGAATAGCTGAAGATGATCAGCCCACATGTTGGAAACCCACGACAGAAAGAACCCACCTTTGTCGGTCTGTAAGACGCGATCACATCGCTCACAGCAGTGGTGCTAGGCACGTTTGCTCCCAAATTCCGCGTGAGATTAAACGATGGGGTCGCCGTTGTTGAGGGCGCGTCGTCGAGGTCCATTGGGGTGGAAGCCATGTTTACTGGCTCAATTGGTGATGGGGAAGTGTCTGAATGTGATCAGAGGCTCGGAACAAGCTCAGGGAAAGCGAACGGTGTTCTGCCGGGCGGTGAAATGGACCCTGCACCGTGCCCCACCAAGCGAAGCCAAAGCCGCCAGGGCCCAAGTGCATGGAAGGCCCGGTTTCCGGAGGGGATGGCCAAGCCCCGATGCCCGAAGAGTGTTGAGGAAGCTTCGGCTTGTTCGCTGCGCGACCGACACGGAAAATCCGCTTGCACTCCAAGGATGTCGCTTTGTCTGGGTCCGACAACCGCAAGTCAGCATCAGGAATTCCATTTTTCTACGGCTGCAAGGGCCGGGAAATTGATCAGCGCTGCGACACAGGCGAGTCAGCGCGAGACAGCGGATATAAGCGGCCTTGCCATTCGCAGCCTGACCACAGCAGTCTCTCTCTAATTGAATTATTAGTTATTGTATTTTCTTTGTTTTCCTGTGCATGTCGCTCAGAAGTTGACACTCCGATCTCCCGAATCCCCTCCTGCGAGAAAGCCGAGTCGGCTCGGCCATTGGGCGCATCCTCCCCTGTAGGGCCGATTTCGGCAGTCCGTGAGCACGACACCACGAACCAGCAGCACAATGTCGACAACAGCTGGGTAGGTGTCGTCGCGCACAATTCAAGAGAGAAAACCTGTATGGGAACCGAAATCTGACATGGCTGCCCCTCCAGCGCCTTCCTAGCGGGCGGTATCGCCGCCTGCGGAGCCGTGACAGCGACGCACCCCTTCGAGACGGTCAAAATCCGCATGCAGCTGCAGGGCGAACTACAAGACAAGGGCCACCAGCCGCATCACTACCGGGGACCTGTGCATGGCGTTTCGGTCATTGTAAGGAACGAGGGGCTGCGCGGCATCTACCGCGGCATCGGGTGCGCCTACATCTACCAGGTGCTGCTCAACGGCTGCCGGCTCGGCTTCTACGAACCCATGCGCAACGGCCTGTCGACCCTCATTTTCAAGGATGGCAACAAGCAGAGTCTGGGCATCAACATGTTCTGCGGCGCCGGGTCGGGCATCATGGGCGCTGCCGCGGGCAGCCCGTTCTTCCTGGTCAAGACGCGGCTACAGAGTTACTCGCCTTTCCTGCCGGTCGGCACACAGCATCGGTACCGGAATGCGTGGGACGGCATGAGTCAGATCTTCCGGACCGAAGGCGTACGTGGTCTGTACCGCGGCGTGGGAGCGGCCATGATCAGGACGGGTTTCGGGAGTTCTGTGCAGCTACCCACATACTTCTTTGCAAAGCGCCGGTTAATGCGGCACCTGGGCATGGAGGAAGGCGCACCTCTCCATCTGGCCAGCAGTACGGCGAGCGGATTCGTCGTCTGTGTGGTGATGCACCCGCCGGGTAAGTTACAAAGTTGGGACGGGGTTTGTGCACTTGAACTAACTCGGCCAGATACGATCATGTCCCGGATGTACAACCAAAACGGCAACCTTTACAAGGGGGTTTTCGATTGCCTAGGAAAAACCATACGGGCCGAGGGCTTCTTCGCCATCTACAAGGGCTTCCTGCCTCATCTGGCTAGAATCCTACCGCACACGATCCTTACGCTCACCTTGGCGGAGCAAACCAACAAGCTCGTCAAGAAGCTCGAAAGCCGGCTTTTGCCCAGCGCCGCGCTGAAGACAGTATAACAGGGGTCGAGATTTTGATATGGCGTTCGGTAGATTTGCATTTTTCGCACATTTCCACGTTTGATACCAGCTCAGGCGGGAGTCCTAAAAGCGAGTGCGATGGGCGGCTGCGATGTATCTTTCAGGGGGTGGGAGGCCATTTGAAGTTCCCATAAACCGGACAATATGTCAACCGCAATCTATTTTGGTAGCCAACGCGGAGCACCTCTTTGAATGCTCTAGCCGGCAGTGGACCTTTCACACCCGTAACATAACCTCCCGGTCCCCGTATCTGACCTCTCCTGGATGCCCAGCTCCCCCCTCCACCGCTCATCACCGTCCTCATCCAGCGGCATCCCGCACAAGCCACACCACTCCCCTCCTGCCTCGCCCTCACCGGCCCGCACAAGCTTCCCCGTCGTCCGCGCGACGTTGGCGACGACAGACGGGTAGCTCTCCTCGACCTCAGCAAAGTACCGCCCCATGACCTCCTCGATGCTGAGGTCCTTGTGGGAGACGACCGCCGCCGCCGCGTCGTCCTTGGTTTCCCAGACAAGGTCTGTCAGCGGCGGCTCGACCAGCCCCGCGTAGATGACCAGCTCCTTGCGCAGGGCGTCGCGCAGCGGGTGGTAGACCAGCACGCCCTTGCCAGCCTCCTCCTCCTCCTCCCCATCCTCATTTCTCCCCCCATCCCCATTCTCCCTCCCCTCTCCACCCCCTCCCCCCAACCCCTTCCTCTTCCCCCCCACCGGCGCCACCCCATCCTTCACCAACCACGGCAACGCAAACCCCCTCCCCTTCGCCGCCTCCGCCAGCGTCAGCTCCGCCAGCGCCGTCGTGCTGTGCCCGAGCAGCAGCGCCTGGCACCCCCGCGCTCGCGCCTGCTCCAGCAGCGCCCGACGTGTCAGCTGGCGGGTGACGTCGCTGCGGGAGGCGGCTGTGGGTAGTGGTGTTGGTGTTGCTGTTGAGGGGGTGGGGGTGGTGGAGGAGAGGGGGGTGCGGTGGAAGGTGAAGCGCGGGTAGCGGGTGCGGTAGCGGGTGAGGGCTTCTTCGACGGCGGGGGAGGGGGTGGTGACGGTGGTGGTGGTGGTGGTGTCGATGTGCACGACGGTGAGGTCGAACGGGGCGTTGCGGCCGCGGGCGAGCTGGAACTCGATGTTCTCGCTGAGGAGGTGCAGGAGGACGGTAGAGGAGACGCCGAGGGAGAGGCCGACCATGTAGTGGCGGGTGCCGGTGGGCGGGCCGCCGGTTGTGGGGAGAGGGAGGCGGGTCTCCTTGCCTAGGATGCCGGTTTGCTTGATGCATTTGGCGGCGATGAACTTGGCGAAGCAGTCTCTGGAGGTAAGTTAGTGGTGTTTCATATGTTTTGAGAAGATGTAGCGGTTGGCCTACCTGCAGACGGGCTGAGACCTGCTATCAAGGGTCGCCTCCTGAACACGACATTTCATACAAGGCCGTGAGAGTGACCCCTCTACCCTTGGTGTAGACTCAGTCATGGAATATGCTGGGGGTGGAAGAATTTATTTTCGGGAGAAATGTGAGTGGGAAGATGGCGGGGGTTCCAAGATTTCTGAAATACAAATTCTTCAGGTGAATGTGAATAATGTTGACGAGATTTCAGGGAATCGATGTTGAAGAGTTGAGTTCGACTCATTCAGGAAGGTATCCAACCCCAAAGTTTTTGGCCGAGCACAGCGAGTGGCTGGGTTAGGGTTAGGGCCGAGCATCAGAGAAGGGGTCGAGACGACAGAGCAAGAGATTGTAAAGGGGCACTGGACACATAGGGGCATCTTATTATCTTCAAAGTGCTGTTTTTAATAACTAGCAGTCCATCCAATCAATGGGTATCTGCTCAGGCTGTTGTTTACTGTGGGAGCACCACCCCCTTAACCCCCTATTTCCCTTTACCCTCCCCCCCGACCTTCACCATCACCATCTCTCACAAAAACCTTTCATACGCAGCAGGCCTCTTCTGAAATCCCCTACCCATCTCACCTCTTCCCCCCATCTCATACGCCATCTCACCACTACCACCACCACCACCATCACCCCCCCTCCCCGCCAAGTACGCATCCAACCTTACATCCATCGCCGCCAACACGGTATTCACCACCGCCCCAACCACCGTCATAGCCACCACTGCCGCAAACAAATTCGACGCCGTCCCCCCGACCCCCACCACCAACGGCACGCCCGCCACAGCCCCCACCAACCGCGACGCGGCCGCCCCAATGGCCTGATACGCCGCAAAACTCGTCGCCGCCCCGGCCGCCGCCGCCCAATCCAAGCTACGCGCCCACAGCGCTGCCTGCACTTGACGCCCCCCTCCCTTCCCTCTCCCCCCTCTCACTCCCCCTTCCTGACGGGTGTTGTTGTTGTTATTGTTGTTGAAGTACAGCTGCGCGAGGTTGGCGACCAGGGCAGCGACGAGGAGGAGGAGCAGGGGGATGCCGCCGAGGACGACAAAGCTGGATTGGATGGCGAGGGCGAGGGCGGCGAGCGCGAAGTTGCCGCCGCCTTTGGTGGGCGGGATGTCCAGGGCGAGTTGGCTGGGGCGTTTGGTTTGCGGGGTGGCGAGGGAGGTGGTGCAGTTGAAAGGGGCGGGGCCGAAGCAGAGGCCTGGTTGAGGGGGTTAGTGAGGTGGTGAGGTTGGAAATGGATGGGGGGGTGGGGAGGGGGCGTACCCCAGAAACCGACGCGGAGGTCGATGGGGATGGTTTGGCCGCCGATGGTGACGGGGCCGTTGGATCGGGCGACGATGGGGGATATCCCGCTCACGGAGTCGCTGATGCATCCTATGGATAGGATCACTGTGGGTTTGGATTTTGGTCAGTTTGGAAGGTGAGGCGTGATTAAAGGGGGAGACGTGCAGTAAAGGATTAAACTAATAAGGGGAAATGCAATGACAAGAACAACCCGAGGCGTTTTTAGAACCCCTACGGTATGTTAGCCCGCGATTCTCGGTGGAGGAGTGTCGGTAACCAACATGAGGGCATAGGCCTGGGCGCCATCTAATAACTTTATCCATTAGCACATAGAAAGTAAGAACGTAGGCGTTGAGTGTCGGTTAGATACGTGGCCCACGGGGGATGCGTGTTCTGGGTACCGGCACATGGAACAGAATGTAAACCATAACCCGGCGGCATACCTTTGAGGCGGAGAATCGTCGTCGACCGCTGGTGTTCTATGGAGGCCAGCGCTGGATCGTCGCTTTCAACATATCGAGCTGAAAGTTATTGGCTGGCCCCCATGTTGGGTTCGGTGTGGCATTACTAGGACATGGATCAAAGAGGTTGAGCACAACACGCGGGCAAACCGCTGGTTATAATTGCAGCCTGAACACAACGACGCTTCTCTCCTGCAAAGTGGTTCATGCGATTCCGGTACGTCGGGAGTTTGGCGGCCCGGGATCACATGGAGAATGAATCCAGTCGTCGGGCAGTTTTGAGGATTAGAGTCACAGATCATGTCGATCATCCACAAAACTTTGAAGACTCAATATAGGCGTTTCATGAATACCGTTTTGACGTCTTAGACACACTTAAAAGGGCGTCCAAGGAGGCTTCAGCTGAAACCCCGCCAGCGTCGCATTGACACTCGACCGTCTCCAAACACTCAACCCAGCCGTGCCGTGCTCGACGGTCGAGGCTACTGGCTGCCAAACAAGCAAGCCAGATCGCCATTCTCAAACCAAGCACGATCCTTTCGCCAGGCGTTCAGGATGATGTCCTTCCCCACGCCGACTACCTGCTGCACCTGGGCTTCCGATCCCCAACCCTGCGCCTTGGGGCCCCAAGCGATGAGGTGGGTGCCGATGTGGAGGGCAGCACGGAAAGCGAACTCGTCATCCATGCGGCCGTATCCCGCTACGAACCCCTCGATGAGCCACTTGCCTTCGTCAATGTCCTTGAACAGAGAGAGCTCGTAGAGCTCGGCAATCATTTGCCCGATGTCGAATGCGGGCAGATTGAACTGGCAAACCTCCCAGTCCACGACAAAGACTGGCATCTGGTTTCCTTCTTCTAGCGGCTGGCTGGGCAAGAGGATGCTGTTTGCTTGTGAGTTTCCTCTCTTCTTGACGTATGAGCCCATGAGATGTAAATGACTTACTTTCCGGTCCAGAAATCTCCATGGATGACCTGGAGAGCCGGGTTTTGGAGTTCTGCCGCCATGAAATCCCTGATCTTCTCAAACGTCTCCTTCGCATCAGCAAGGACAGTTGGGAAATCGGCAACGGCGGATACTAGGGTGTTGTAGGTTGCCATGTGCACTATCTGCCTCATCTCATCGTTTGCCTTTGCCTGCTCCCTGAACTTGGATTGCTCCGGATGTAAAGCCCAGGCATGGAAATCGCGGAGCCAGCCCCCCAAGCTGCGACCCAGTTCGAGACAGAGAGGCTTCCTAGAGGGATCCGGGGAGGCAAAATGCTTGAGAGCGTAATGCTTCAAATTCAGCGCGTGGGGCAGATAGGTCTGGACCTGCGTGTTGGTTTCCCGACTGGTGTAGTAGAGCTTTGGCGTCTGAACAGCGTAGGCTCCCTTGGTCGGCGGGAGCTCGCTGAGGGCCCTCAGGCACTCTGCCTCGGCTTTCTACACGGCTGTTAGTGACATGGCGTGGTGCGTCCTGAAGAAGACGATGACTTTGATTTGGACGTACACAGCGAGTTGTGGGGAGCAAGAAGGCCGGCATCGCGGCCAAGTAGTCCTCGCCATGCTTCACGGCAACCTCCTTGGTACCATCGGGAAGAGGCTTGGTGAGGGTGCCCTTGAAGGTAAAGTTGGCCAAGCCCCCGGAGAGGGGTGTTAGTGACGAGCACGCATATTCGGTGTTGCTGAGTCCTTGGAGGACATCCTCAGTCACTTTGGCAACCTTTGGGTCGGTCATGTTTTTTGATTGTTGATGTCGTGAAGTGAGGGTTTCAGGTTGTCAACAATCGGGAAGGAGATGATGATGAGGCGACTTGGCCCTGAAATATCTCGCTGCTCGCGAGAGACCAAACTTTATACTTTTCCCCGCACATGCCCATTTCCTTGTGAAGCCCAACTTATGGGCTTATTTGGGCAATTACAGTATCCTTTTGCTGCCCCTGGACTCAACACACGATCAGCGGGTTGAGAATGCCCCGAAGCTGCACAACAACCCAAGTTAGGTAGGTATGAGCCAATTACCAGCGCCGTGTTGGCCCCCCTCTCGGCGCTCTGACTCTTCGCCGGCTTGGTGTTGATAAAGCCCCACTCTCTCCATTCCCCAGAAAATCCATGCACCGATGATCGAAGTGAGACAGCGGGGAGGCGAGGACAAATTCCATACAAGGGTTGACAATGATGTACATTCGGCACTGAAGTTATTCGAACTCGTTCCAAACCTCTAGTTAGGTATTCTGACGACACTATCGATAATAAGTCATAAAGGCGTCAAAGATGAACTCGTCCTTTTTCGTTTTTCTCGGAGGTGCAATTGGGCCAAGGATAGGTGATGATGCGCGGTTGGTCCTAGTTGGGCCAAGCCGAAATGGTAGCTGCGATGCACGGAATTCCAACCTTGCAAATACCAACCCGAATCCAACCCGAATCCGAAGCCCATTTTACACGAGATTGTACTGGCAAAAGCTGGCAGTGGCAGCGACAGCGGGCAAAATCGAAAATAGAAAGAAAGAAGCACCTGGTTCTCCAATTTTACCCGTTTGTGCCAAGCCCGCCCATGTCCCACAGGCCCACGGCCCGCCGAACGCCCTAAAAACAACAAAAAGCACAGCTCATCTCGCGAGTGGAGAGGGCAGCCAAGCGGTTCTGGACCTCCACGTTCGGCACTGAAACAGGGCGAGCTCTCTGATACCACTGCGTCAGCAAAGCTCGGCTCCTCGGCCACACACAATCTCCCATCCTCGCCCGGCGCATGAAGAACTGTCTCGAGTTGTTTTGACTGCCGCCAATGGCTCAGTAGCCTCATCCCGTCCGATCGAAGCAAATCAAGCCTCCAAGGCCCCCAAAGCACCCATCCGCCCCGATCGCTGCCTCCCACGCGCCTCCTGCAGCCAGCTCATCAATTCCGACCCCCTTGACGCTTGTTGACGTTGCTGCTCGCATGTTGCCCCCGGTCATGGCGTTAGCGCCGCTGCTGACCGTTTGACGATTCGAGGTTTCACTAACGTGAGCCCTTGTTGTGGCACGAGGCCAGGCGCTTCCCGTCGGTGAATTCGCTGCCTCCATCCCGCCTGACTGCGCACTTGGAGAAGTCACTTTCCGCTGGCTACCGACCCTTGCCCAAACCAGGGCGGCGCATACACAACCACACCACCACCAGAACAACAACAGCACACTTTCCCTGGGTCAGGCGCATGCATTCGCGTCTGTCTCAGAGGTTCCCTTGCTTGAGTCACCACCACACATTCACCGCCAGCTCTACTCTTGACAACTAGACCTCAACCTCTGCCACCCCCCAAGCCTCGACTTTAATTTCGACTTCTACTTCGAATCCAACCTCGAAGCTGTCCCTCGTTTGAATCGCTCCCTTCCGCTTCGCACCTCCAACGCTACCAACGCCAATACTACCGTGGCCAACTCCCACTTGCTTTTTTATATGCGCGGGCCACCATGGCTCAAGTACACACACAACTGGCGGCCTTGACCATAGCCGCCGACCCGCGGGTCGATGAGCAGGCTTCCAAGGCAATCCCCGTGCCGTCGCAGACGACAGCGCCCGAATCGAGGAGTCGGAACCGTCTGACCGACGCATACTCGCCCGTTAACCAAAACGGTAGCTTCGAGTTCGATCGCGTCATCAAGAGCGGGTATGTGCAGAAGCGCACACAAAAAACAAAGGTACGACCCACACTTAAGAACATCATGCGTAGATCTCTCTGGAAGGCACGCTGACCTTGATGTGCAGACATGGCGCACCATCTACCTAGTCCTGCGACCGAACACGCTGTCTATCTACAAGTCGGATAAGGAGGAGAAGCTCCGGCGCAAGGTCTACCTTTCCGACCTGACCGCCGTGACGCTGTTGAAGGACCCAAAAAACAAACGGCCAAACGTGTTTGGCCTGTTCTCGCCTGCAAAGAACTTCCACTTCCAGGCGCCGACCCTGAAGGATGCCCAAGAGTGGGTGGATCTGATTCGGCAAGATGCTAGGATAGAAGAGGAAGAAGAGGAGATGTTTTTGGCCAGCCCAACCGCCCGTCAGCCTTCATTCTTCCGTGGCGCCGAGGTTGACAACGGCAACCGCAGCTCAAGCCGCGTGCTAGTATCGCCGGAGCACTTCCTATCGAGCTCACCCGAACCCTCCGAGCCCCCAATCCGCCCTATTTCAAAACCATACGCACGACGGCCGTCACATCTAGACTCGTCGGGTCTTTCGGGCGCTGAGCTGGCAAGCCACTCCGACTTCTCCGATTCCGACATACACCGTGTCCCGGGCGCCTCGTTCGAGAGTCTGGCGGCTCACCGACCATCGACATCGCCCGGAGTGCCTAGACCCAGTATAGGGACCCTCAGCAACAATCGAGTTAGTGGAACGCACCAAGACGCCGATCCGGACCGCGTTATCTGGCAGGGTTGGATGTGGTTTCACCGCAGCAAAGGAGGGGTCCGGCAATGGAAGAAGTCATGGGGCGTTTTGCGACCAAGAAACTTCATTCTCTATAAAGACGGTGCCGAGTCGTCCGTCTTGTTCCTGCTCTACATGTCGTCAATCGTCAACGTGGTGGAGACCGACTCCAAGAGCCGGACCAAAAAGCACTGCCTGCAGATCATCACGGACGAAAAGAGCTACCGGTTCTGCACCCACGACGAGGAGGCCCTTGTGCAGTGCCTGGGCGCATTCAAGAGTTTGCTTGCCAAGCGCCGGGAGCTGGAGGCCAGGACAGGGACACCCAACGTGGCGGCGGCGACTTCAATTGCGGCCGCAATAGCACCCACGACGACGGCTACAGCAGCACCTACAGCTGTAACTCGCCCTCTGCCCGCATAATCCAATAATTTTCTTTATTAATCTCGGGCGGGTTCTTGCGAGTTGTTTGGGATACCCGGTCGAACCTTTAGACCACGCGCTTGGGGGGATGGGGAACGGTGGACGGTGGCATCCAAAGGGTTTATTATTGCCTGCCTAGCTCATGGCGACCTAATGGCGCAGTCAGACGCTTTTTTTTTCATGTTCAATTCTTACGACCAACGATGAGTATATGACGGATAGCCCTGTAATCACACTTTAGCCCAGCGGAGAGCAATCAGCCGAGAGACCGGCATAAACATAATTGAATGTTCGTTATCACTGTTTCACACTCCTGACAAGACTATGCCCCAATTCCGATTAACTGATGTGCCTACAAGGTAGGCTGCTGCGAATATCGAAAGCTCGTGTCGCCCTAACACAAGCGCACTGTCACCTCAGCCCGGCAGGGTGCTCTCCACGAGGGGCTACTCGAAATTCCCGGCGGTTCACAACCACAAGGTTCGGTGGTACCATTGCTTAAAATTGGAAGCTGGTAATGCCGGCGAAGGAAAGGCCCCAGAAGGTTGTCCATGGCAAAAGCCGGGCTTTCCAAGCCAGCTGTGGCGGAATCATGACCACACTTGACCACATGCCACACACCATAACTCAAGTCATCGAATCTGAACCTGGCATGCGGGAACAAATCTTGGAAAACACATTGGTTGCCAGGACAGGGCCGCAAATCACATCTTGTGCGACCCAACTTTAAAATCGGCCAATCCCAGCGCGAGATGTCCTCTGAACTGCCGTCGGCTGAGAGCATCACGACATGCTAGTGGAGAGATGGATCATTAAACTATTGTGGAGGAAAAAGGGGCAGGGGATGGTCCGCCGGCTGATGTTGTCTTCTGGAAAAGCACTGATCACAAGTCAACCAACACCCTTTTCCACATCCTCCAAGCAGGGAAGGACAACAGCACCCGGATGGTCACCTAACCCGGCACTTGAACCCAATGGGGGTTAACGCGATGGCCAAGATCCTGCGAGACCACCAAGACCGGCCATGCGACTTGTCATTCGCCTGTCCCCTCATGAACCCCAATTCGGACCGCCTCCAATCACAAGGACGAGACCACGGGTCGGGTGGGATGCTCCGTCATTTTCGACGACCGACACGAATGTCTGTCCTCGAGATCCTTTTGGCAGGCCGGGTCTCGGCCGTTCTGGGCGAACTGGGAAGGTAACTCTCCAAGATCCCCCTCCCCCCCTTTCTACATACTACCCAACCCTTCCGCGTGCGGCTGGCGAGTGAGCCAAGGCAATGCAACCGCGTGGAAGAAGAAGGCGAGGCTGTTTGGCAGCGGGGTGGGAGCAAAGAAGCACTGTAACCTTCCTAGGAAAGTTCCTGGTTTTTCAGGTGCGGTATGGCGAAGGTGAACCCCTATTCGGGAGGGATCAGCTGGGAACTGGACTTACACTTGATATATTAAGTCATGACCTCGATGGCTCCCGTGGCTGATCCGGCCTGGCTGGAGAGTTGAGATATCACTTCCTCAAGGACGGTCGTTGGCATCGATAAGGGTAAAGTGCCGCTCGTTCGCTTCCCTTTAGCTCCTTCGTTTGTCTTTGGACTGACGACATTCGTCCCTGTTGGGTTGAATCTCTCTCTCTGCCCATGAGGTTGCCCTGAGCTAGGCCTCTACTCCATCGTCTATACTCTATATCGATCCTATTGGGGACATCACCAACCACCTCACCCTCTCTCCATAACAACACCGTCCACTCCACGGAGGAAGCAAACCCACCACAACCACCACCACAATGGCCCGCCTCCCCTTCCACCTCCTCCTCACCCTCCTCACCCTCACCCCCCTCCTCACCCACGCCGCCACCCTCCCCGCCCTCCCCCTCCACTCCACCAGCCGCTGGATCGTCGACTCCAACCACACGCGCATCAAACTCCGCTGCGTCAACTGGGCCGGCCACATGGAGACCCACCTGCCCGAGGGCCTGCAGCACCAACCCCTTTCCACCATCCTCGACTGGATCGCCGCCCAAAACTTCAACTGCGTGCGCCTGACCTACAGCACCGACGCCGCGCTGGACCCGCACCGCACCGTGGCGGCGGCGTTTGAGCAGGCGGCGGCCGCGGCGGGGGTGGCGGCCGCGGAGATGGCGGGGTTGTATGAGAGGGTGGTGGGGATGAATCCGTGGATTACGGGGAATACCACGACGAGGGAGGTGGTGGCGGCGGTGGTGGATGGGTTGTTTGAGAGGGGGGTGCTGACGATATTGGATAATCATGTTTCGAGGGCGGCGTGGTGCTGTAACCTGACGGATGGGAATGGGTGGTGGGATGAGGGGTTTGGGTATAATTCGTGGAATAGTCGGTTTTTTAATACGCAGCAGTGGCTGGCGGGGTTGGAGGCGATGGCGGTGTGGGGGAGGGGGCATGCGGGCGTGGTCGGGTATGGGCTGCGGAATGAGATCCGGGAGTTTCTGCTGCAGGGGCTGAATGGGAGGGCGGATTGGTATACTTATGTTAAGAAGGGGGGGGATGTGGTGCACGCGGCGCACCCGGACGCGCTGGTGCTGGTGGGCGGAGTGCAGAGCTCGACGGACCTGCTGCATCTGCGGTCGGGGGAGGCCGGGGCGATGCTGGACACGAGCGGGTGGGCGGGCAAGCATGTGTGGGAGATGCATGCGTACAGCTTCACGGTGACGTTTCCGGACGCCTTCAACAACTGTGATATCGTCAAGGCGCAGTATGGCGCCTTTGTTGGCTTCGTGCTGGAGCAGGGCAAGCCGTACACGGGCCCGCTGATCCTGAGCGAGTTTGGCGTGGGCATGGAGGGCGGCGAGTTTGACGGTCTGAGCGAGAAGGACAACCGGTACTTGAACTGCTTGGTGTCGTATATGCAGAGCAACGACGCCGACTGGGCCGTGTGGGCGATCCAGGGGAGTTATTACGTGCGCGACGGGAAGACGGATTATGATGAGACGTGGGGGTTGATGGACCGCAACTGGACTGACTGGAGGAATCCGGCTTTTTCTGCAAAGTTGGGCGATATGTGGAAGATGACCCAGCAGCCGTGAATGTATCCGATGCTGGTTGCCTGCCTTTTTTGTCTTTTTTCTTTTTTTTTCTACTTTCTACTTTCTTGTAAATAGTTGCGGCTTCGGATACCTCTTAATACATGCCTCGAGAGGTTGGAGACCTTTTATATAATCTTGCTTTAAACTTGAACCCTCCTTTCATAAATCTCGAGAACCGCTGATGCCTCGAGGCCAACCTGGTATCTAAGTGTGAATGAAACGCTACATATCCGAAACTCCTTTACCCCAAATCATTGTCTGTAGGTATCCAGCTCATCCGTTGAGATTGAAAAAAGCGTCATCAAATTCCCCCGCCCCACCACTGTTGTCGCCTGTGGCGAAGTACATGTCGTTGAAATTACTGTTGTCCCCGTTGCCGAGGTCATATTCAAGATCAATGCTGTCGCCGAGATCGGCGGACCCCAAATCGAAGAGCCCGTCAATTTTCTCATCAACGTTGGTAATGTTGTTAGCATCCTCAGTCTTGATATCTTGAATCCCAACGTCCATGTTGGCCACATCTGCCGGGCCTCCTTTGGATTGCTCAATCTGATGGCCCGGAGCATCCCCGGGCGCGGTGTTGGCAACACCAGATCCTGACGGGGGTAATTGCTGCTGCGGTGTTGTTCTCTGCTGTTGCGGGGCCTGGCTTTGAACGTGTGCATCACCAGAGGGGGGCGCCACGGAGAAGGTCATATCTGTGAACAGGTTCCCGTTTCCGGTGACCGGGGCTGGTGGCGTAGCAGCGCTGGGGCCCGGGGCGTTGCTGGGGCCCAGGGTAGACGCCTGCCTGTTTGCTGCCGCCGTGGCAACAAACGACGATTTGGGCTGTGCTGGTGGGTTGATAGGCGTTTGGGGGGCCGTCGCCACGCCGCCTGGCCGGTGTAAGTGTGGTGAGGGGACTTTGACGTCCTTCTTTTGTGGAACGCTGGCAGGCCTGGCGACCGGGCCTGTCGCCCCGGCCGGCCTGGCCTGGTTCTTAACATCCTTGGGTTTGGCGACGGACTTCGGGTTGGGTGCCGCGGCCACCTCGGGTGATGCTCCATCAAACCCCATATTTGGGAACGGGGCAACCGGTTTGCTGGCCTGCTTCCCAGGTAGGGAAGGTCCTGGCAAGCCCGCGAAAGACGGCTTTGGGGTCATCTTTGGGGACTCTAAGTCAATAACCATTGGTGCAGGGGGGGCAACCGGCTTCGGTTCCGGGGGCGGCGGCTGGCGTTTCGCTCTCAGGAGTCTGAGATCCCGTTCGACCACCGCTTTAGATAGGAGCTTCATCATGGTTAGTGGAAATGAATCCCCCCTGTTGTTCGCTTAAGCAAACCTACGATTTCGGACTCGATGTCGTCCAAGATGGCATTGAACTGCTCAACCGAGGCGGGAACCCGCGCCTCCATGGCAACAGCAGCCGCGGCGGGGTTGCCCTTGCCATCTTGCCTTGCAGCTTTAAAGGTTTTGGCTGTGGTGATTACCTTTGTAACCAAGCGATCAGCAAATCTGACCCAAATTGTCATGACTAGTTGACGGAGTCTAGCGACTTCCCCCCACTCACCACGTCGTTGACCACGTTTGGCAGCTTATCAATTGGCCGTCGACCAGCCATCTCGAAGGGTACTTGCAGGAGAGATGGAGGGATGCCGGTGATACGAAAGTGGAATCTTTGCAAACAGGTGCTGGTGAGCCTCGCCTGTTGGGTGAACCTGAACCGGATTGGTGAGATGTGGGTGTGATTCTGCGGGCCAACACCGAGTGATGGATGGATCCGTTCGGGAACCGGAATCGGGGCCGGTTTGGGGCAGCGAATACCCGGGGAGAAAAGAAAAAGAAAAAAGTGAGATAGCCAAACGGAATGGATGGCCGATTGCCTCGGTG
The DNA here is from genome assembly GCF_020726465.1 of Chaetomium tenue. Lineage (NCBI taxonomy): Eukaryota > Fungi > Ascomycota > Sordariomycetes > Sordariales > Chaetomiaceae > Chaetomium > Chaetomium tenue. The sequence goes on along the minus strand of NW_027117333.1, from coordinate 931,361 downwards.
AGTTGGGTACCTTTACCAAGGAAGTTAGTGGTGAACCGAACTCCAAGAGAATTACTGTGTTTCCGTTGTTTTCCCTGTTGCGCGATGAATGCTTCAAGTGATTGGATTGATGGGTGCTTGGTTGTTGCTGGAGCTGATGGTGAGATGGAAGTTGCGCTCGAGGTCTGGTCCCTGCGCTTAGGTGCTTGCTGGGTGGGCAAGCTCCCGTGGGCCGCTAGCCAATTAGCGGAGGAAAGCTTGCGGCTGCTCGCCCGTCATCCCTACACATGCGTGGACCTCGACGGGCCGTTCTGTCAGGCACCTGAGCTTCAGACAACACACTTCCCGAAATGGGACGAAAAGACGAAACGACGCCGAAGCAATTATAGGTAAGTAGTTACGATTTACGGAAATACTGTGTGAGAATCAAATGACCCACTATGCATTTATATATTGATGAGAATAAGGATAACTGCGCCCGCTTGACGATGGAACAGGCCATTGAACCGGCTGACCTCGAAGTGCAACTCGTTGGTCGTTGGTCGTGAGGCTCATCATGGGGATGGAATGGGACTTGGCCTGGACTAAGCTAACTCGCAGTTACAGGAACACAGTCTACCGATCCTAGTTTAGATGACGAAAACAAAAACTTTCAAAATAAAAGCTACGACTCAGGTTTGGGGCGATCGATCGTGGTCAGCTGACTCGGCACTACCTGGGTGCTTAAATACCCTTAAATACCTGAGCTTGGGTGGGTGCCCTGCTCCAGTTCGCTCTTCACAATTCGTTATTAACAAACGGACAGAGCCGTCCCGGCCTGGCTTCAACAAACACTGGACAGATTCCACTACACCAATGGGCACACGGCTAACCTGCAAGGAGGAGGACCTGACAGCAAGGACCCATTCCACCAAGCCCGCCTAGGCACCATGCAGCTTTGGTGCATCTACAACGAGAGAGGATGGAGACCAGAACGGAACAGCCCAGAATCTGAGGGGGGGTTGCCGCCTTGGCCACTGAGGACCCCCCTAGATTTCTTTCAAGTTTGTCGGCCAGTGATATTCAACAATCCCAGTTCCATGGCACCATGAAAAACCCCCCCTCTTCGTGATGCCTGTGACCCTCTTCCTCCTCCTGCATCTCTTTTCCTTCGCCTCCTTCAATCACCGAGGAGTTCCGTCACTTATCCTCTTGGATCGGCCGGCGCTGTTTTGATTTCGGAGGCTCTCCTCCTTTTTAACGGCCGGGTCTTTTCCCTCTTCTTTTGTTGGTTTCTCCTGCTCCATCTCCTTATCCTCATCATCGTCGTCGTCGTCGCAATCCAGCCATTGTCTTATTCGTCGTCGTCTCCTCCACTTCACGGTTCCAAACGCACTCCGGGTTTGGGCTTCGCATTCCGTGTTTTTAGTTGCACGCCGGCTCTGTTCTCAATTCGCTCTACGGCCCTTTTGAACGGTTGGAGACCCTCCGCTTCGCTATTGCCACGCCGATACACTCGGGTCTTCTGTCCCTATTTGGCGCCCAGGTTTCTCCTATCTGCAAAAGCGAAATCCGAAGCTCCCAGCTGTTCTTGGCTCTTCATCCCATTTGTAGCAACACAGCGGCACTGCTCGTGGGACTGCTTCGCGACAGGAAACACCAGGTTTTGTGTTCAGTGTCTTCTGCCCTCGCCTCGTTTTTTTCGCCAGGAAAAAGCCTTGCATAGCTCGAATTTTCTTCGCGCTCGCTGAGATAGGCAGGCATCCAAGCAATCGTCTGCAGTCGCCGTGTCCTCAGTGGGGTTTACGCTGCCAAGAAAGGCCCTTGGTGCAATATATCTCCCATTCGTCGCGGTCTTCTGCTCTTCCGTCAAGCATCCCAACGCAACAAGTTCGCAAAGATGGCTGACAACGGTCCTCCCTCGGCCTCTGGCCAGCTCCCGCCGCCGCCGCAGCCCAACGCAGGTGCGCCTGGCTACGAGAATGGCCAGAACCCCGGCTCGAACCCGTCGCACCTGCCTCCCCCCCCTCTACATATTCCGCAGAACAACAATCCGATTCCGACCGCGATCACTTCTCCCATGGGTGGCGGCGGCGACAAGAGCGGCATGATGTCCCCCGGAAGCGGTGGCCCCTTCGGTCGCCGTGCTGCCCCGGAGCCGAACAAGCGTGCGCTGTACGTCGGAGGCTTGGACCCGCGCGTCACTGAGGACGTCTTGCGTCAAATCTTCGAAACCACCGGCCATGTTCAGAGTGTCAAGATCATCCCGGACAAAAATGTAAGCTCATCTCAACCTTCCTCCAACCCCGCCATTTGGAATTGGCCCACTCGATTGAAGCCTTCGCACCTCTCCCATATTTCTTTTTCGCTTCGTTTTTCTATTTGGCTTGAATGCTGACCGATTTTGGAGGCCAAGGGTTACAACTACGGTTTCGTTGAGTACGACGACCCCGGTGCCGCCGAACGCGCCATGCAGACCTTGAATGGCCGCCGCGTCCATCAGTCGGTACGTTCATCACGACATGTGCGGACATAAAACATCGGTTCTAATATGCGCCGTATAGGAGATTCGCGTCAACTGGGCCTACCAGTCGAACAGCACCAACAAGGAGGACACTTCGAACCATTTCCATATCTTCGTCGGCGACCTGTCGAATGAAGTCAATGATGAAGTTCTCCTTCAGGCCTTCTCAGCCTTTGGTTCCGTTTCCGAGGCCCGTGTCATGTGGGACATGAAAACCGGCCGCTCTCGCGGCTATGGCTTCGTCGCCTTCCGCGAGCGCCCGGATGCCGAGAAGGCCCTGAGCTCCATGGATGGCGAGTGGCTCGGCTCCCGTGCTATCCGCTGCAACTGGGCCAACCAAAAGGGCCAGCCGTCCATGGCCCAACAACAGGCCATGCAGCAGATGGGCATGACCCCGACCACGCCGTACGGTCACCACCACTTCCCTACCCATGGCGTCCACAGCTACGACATGATCGTCAACCAGACCCCAGCCTGGCAGACCACTTGCTACGTCGGTAACCTGACTCCCTACACTACCCAGCAAGACATCGTCCCGCTCTTCCAGAACTTTGGCTTCGTCGTCGAATCTCGTTTCCAAGCCGACCGCGGCTTCTCGTTCGTCAAGATGGATACTCACGAGAACGCCGCCATGGCCATCTGCCAGCTGAACGGCTACAACGTCAATGGTCGCCCGCTCAAGTGCAGCGTAAGTACTTTCATGATATCATCTCGGGCTGGCAGGCATCAAGGAGCTAACCAATGCGCAGTGGGGCAAGGACAAGACACCCAGCCATCCCCAGCAGTTCGACCCCAACCAGCAGTACAGCCCTCAGAGCGCGCAGACCCCTGGCTACCCCGCTACGCCCTCCACGTATTTTAACCAGTACGGCAGTGGTACGTATCCCCGCGAGGCTGCTGCTCCGAACTCGGTAGTTAACGCCCCCGTAGGTTCTTACGGTCCGGGTCAGCAGCCGGGCTACGCCGGTCCCCAGGCCCAGTCACCGGCCGGCTATGGCGCCCAGCCCATGGGCTACAGCGGTCCCCCGAGCGCTGGCGGCTATGGTCGTGGCCAGCAGTCCAACGCGCAGTGGAACCAGCCGCCCCCTGGCCAAAACTTCAACAACGGTTTCTCCGGTTACCAGGGTTAAGGGTGACATTCCCTGAGTCATCCACCACGACGTCTACACCAAACATACTTTTTTCATCGTCCCGCTTTTGTTCACTCGTCTTGCTTTCCTTCCATCGTCTTTCTTTAGAACAGCGCCGATGCTGGAGGTTGCAATTTTTCTCAACGCCGAAATGCCTTTTCATGATCTGAGGAACTTTTCAGGCAGTCATTCAAGTTGATTATGGGGGGGATCTGGTCGGGAAATCGAGGGTCTTTTGCTTCTTTCGTTCGGTGTATTACGTTTCTCGCTCCCTAAATTGCGTTTCTCATGGTCGTCACCGTCCTTGTCATCGTCTTCGTTTCCCGGTCTTCTTCTTGCAGTAATCCCCCACGGGCATGATCTGATCACTTGCTACGGCATTTTTTTTTTTGCCTTCTCTCTCTCTCTCTCTTCCTCTCTCCCTCTCTCTCTGCTTGTCTCTTGCTCAAAATTTTCAATTCTCTCGTGATTTTGCGTTTTGGTGCTTCGCCGCCTTCTCTCTTATGCCGTGCGCTGGATACCACTTGATCGAAGTACGGCACATGTTCTATTTGCCTGCCTAGCCGGCCACTTTTTCCTTGGGCGGAATGAGCTAACGATTTCCGATGTCAGTCAAACTACTCTGGATAGGTCTGCTTGCACAGGAGTATCAGGTGGTTGAGGGATTTCTCTTTATTCCTATCTCAATGCGCGGGACGGAGTCAAGGACCGTTATCTGTTCGAATGCGCCAAACAAACGCCGCCGATTCCAAATCGTAAAGGGGAGGATTGTTGTCGCTAGTGGCGGGGAACCGCTGAGCCAGGTTTTGCAACCTGAGACTCCATCTTCGAGGGGGGCTACCTGCTAGGGTTTTGGTGATGGTGGGGGTTTTATCTATGGAGGGTTACCTGGGATGGGCGAAGACTAGCAAAACTGGTGTTTTGGAGAACGAAGAATGAGAAGTTCTTGGTTACTGCCATCTCACGCTCCCTCCTTATTCGCCGTTGATGAGTGACATCTAGCCTTATCCAACATGTCTAGCAAATGCCATCGGCTGGTCTCATTAAAATCATAACATTACCAAAATAGGAAGTTATACCGGTAAGATTTGTGTACATCAATGCAGGCGGGGTGGTGGTGGCGACACGAATTGAAGATTGGGCATCAACGGCCACCAGCCCCTGGGTCGGCGCGTTTCCAGTGGCCAATGAATGTCTCCCCCGAACAGTAACAAAACCAAAGTTTCTCTCTATTGCAAAGCTCCTATTGCAAAGCTCTCGCACATTACCGGATAGGAGGTACGCCAGCAGCTTGAAAGTTTCTGCTCCGTTCGGCAACCCGATTTTGTTTCACCGAGTGCCTCTGTGCCGAGAACAACAGATAACTAGGTAGTTAGTAGCGAAGTGATAAGTCCTCGGCCAGATCAATTCCCAAATCTGTATGAATAGGCCAGGATAGAAGCTGCGCATCTCTATAGCCTCCGATTCATTTACAATGCCTGCTAGGAAATCAACAGTTTCTACTGTGGCTATGCAATGATAATAGCCTTTGGAAACGTTTCGTCTGCGGTTTTGGAGGGCAAAACGGCAAGGCATCAGGAAGATCGCAAGTGAAACCGGAACACAGGGACCGCCGCCTTGCAAACCTGGGAAGTCTAGAATCGTGACAAGCCAACCCTGCCTTTTCATGGTTGGATTATTGCGCTCGGTTGGTCTGGAGTGTTTGGGAGCGGCGTTTATTCTTTGGCTCAACCTACCTCGCTCGCCTGAGCTGCGGGGGCTGGAATGCCAGGCCAGTGCTCATGAAGTGGTGAACTTCGATTTGCAGGGGTATCCGGGCCAGGGCCGACGAGTTTGATCTGGTCGAGCGCCGCACAGTCGTCATCGGTTGTTGTCTCTCCTGTCGGGCGGCTTGGGGAAGCTGCCTGAACCCTTTTTTTTTCTCCTTTTCTCCTTTTTCTTTTTTTCTTTTCCCTACTCCCACCCAGAAAAGTCGCGAGTAACATACACACAATAAAGATCTCGGCCGCACTCGTCTTGTGCCACTCGACAGCGGGAACTACCCTCCATCCGCAATCCTTTCCCGCCCCAGTAACTCTCCCCCTCGTTTCTCTCTCTCAGTGCTGGGCGGGTCTCTCACAGCTCCTGCCAAACGCGTCCACACAAGCGCCCTTTCCACCCCTGCTCCAGACCTTGGCTGGCTGCGCGGTGGATAGTGGATTGTGGTAGACCCGCTTTCTTGGCTGGAGCGGGTCCCCCTCCCCTCCGCACCAGAGCCCAAGGACTCCAAACTCATTTACCTGCCTTGCTGCGACACAGACAAAGTACAGCACTCACCATCACAACACATAATCCGCGATCCTTGTCGTCCCGTCGTTTCCAGAAGCAGCAGCCATGGAGCAATGGCAGGCGTACAATGACCCTGCCAGCGCCGGCGGCCAGCGACGGTACAATGGAAACACCAACAGCCAAATGTCGCCGCGGGACTTTGGTAGCGGCGCCCAGAACCCGGCGCAACAGCCCCCGGCGGGCTTCAAGTACGACAACTACCAGGGCGGCCTGAATCCGCACCAGACGCCGCCGTCGGCAACGTCGCCGATGGCGAGCCCCCTTTTGCACGACGGTAACGGCGACGTCCCGATGCAAGATTCCCATGATTCCTACGCCACCCTAAACTCGAGCGCTAAATACCCGATGCGGCCGCATCATCAACAACACCCCTCCAGCGGTCGCACCGCCAACCTCCAACAAGAGCCTTCTGCCGCCGCGCAGCGATACTCGCCCATGGAGGTTTTGTCCCCTACGTCGCCATACGGCCCCAAGTCTAGCAGCGCAAGCCAGTTTTCGCAACAGCCCGCGCAACGGCAATCGCCCACCCGCTCGTCGGACTATGCCCCGCAACAGAGCCCTTATTACAATACCCGTCAAGCGGCACCCCAGCTCCCTCCGACCAATCCATACGGCGGCAGCCAGGATTCCTACTCCCCGTCGACCATGACTCCCATGGACGGTTCCTATGTCGATCCCAAGTCGCCCAAGCGTGCCCCGCAGCCGCAACAGCAGCAGCAGTCGACTTTGCTGGACAGGGGTCCTGTGCCTGAGTTCAAGCGCATTCGAGCATCGACAGATCTCAAGCCCAAGGTCAACAGCCAACCTGCATTTCGGCGAGCCAACCCCGAAGGTGGTTTTCTCAGCGTTAGTCACTGGTCTCCAATGCGCTACATAATTTGTCGCCAGATTTGCTAACCCAACCATCCCAGCCTCTCCAAGCGCTCACGGTGCAACTCCCAGCTACATACCGAATCTGCAACCCCGGCTTCAAGTACGAGTCGTCACGTAACCCTCGCCGTGTTTTGACGAAGCCGAGCAAGGGTTTGAAGAACGATGGCTACGATAATGAGGATAGCGATTACATCCTCTACGTCAATGACATCCTTGGCTCTGAGGAGGCTGGACACAAGTACGACTTCTCTCCGGGAGTGGACAATGCAGTGGCTAATATTTACCCTGTTAAGGAACCGATATCTGATCTTGGATGTTCTTGGCCAGGGCACCTTCGGCCAGGTTGTGAAATGCCAGAACATGAAGACCCAGGAAGTTGTTGCTGTCAAGGTCATCAAGAACCGCACAGCATACTTCAACCAGAGCATGATGGAAGTGTCGGTTTTGGATTTGGTGAGTCGCTGCCGTGCCATTATTGTGCCATTGTTTCCAGCTGTTCTCAACGCTAACCGAACGTAGCTCAACACCAAGCTGGACAAGAACGACGACCACCACCTCCTGCGGCTCAAAGATACCTTCATTCACAGACAACATCTGTGTTTGGTGTTTGAGCTGCTCAGCGTGAATTTGTACGAGCTTATCAAGCAGAACCAGTTCCGGGGTCTCAGCACAACTCTCGTTCGCGTTTTTGCTCAGCAGCTTTTGAACGGCCTAGCGCTGCTCAACAAGGCGAGGCTGATCCACTGCGACCTGAAGCCGGAGAACATTCTCCTCAAGAACCTCGAGAGCCCAATCATCAAGATTATTGATTTCGGTTCCGCATGCGATGAACGGCAAACAGTTTACACATACATCCAGTCCAGGTTCTATCGCTCACCTGAGGTCCTGCTCGGCCTGCCATATTCCTCGGCCATCGATATGTGGTCACTGGGGTGTATCGTGGTCGAACTCTTCCTTGGCCTGCCCTTGTTCCCAGGTTCCTCTGAGTACAACCAGGTCTCCCGGATCGTCGAAATGCTTGGCAACCCTCCAAATTGGATGATCGAGATGGGCAAGCAAGCTGGCGAATTTTTCGAGAAGAGGCAGGATGAATTCGGCCGTCGAACTTACCACCTAAAGAGCATGGAACAGTACTCACGGGAACGCAACACAAAAGAACAACCCAGCAAGAAGTACTTCCAGGCCAACACATTGCCCGAGATTATCAAGTCATACCCGATGCCCCGGAAGAATATGAAGCAGTCGGAAATAGATAGGGGTAAGTTGTCACTGCCTATTGCTGTCTAGAGAACATAGGAACTGACCGTAACCACAGAGATGAATAACCGCATTGCCTTCATTGACTTCGTCAGGGGCTTGCTGACTATCAACCCCCTCGAAAGGTGGTCGCCACAACAGGCAAAGCTCCACCCTTTCATTACACAACAAAAGTATACTGGCCAGTTTGTGCCGCCCATGAACCTCAAGGCGAGCGCCCTCAACCGATCACCAGCTCCCGGCACACAACAACAAATACAAGCCGAGGCCCTGAGCAAGCAAAGGGCCCAGGCAGCTCAAGCCCAAGCGCAGGCAAGCACAGCAGCGCAAGGGGCCTACGGGTCTATGGGTGCCGTGCAGTATCAGCAGCAGCAGCAGCAACAGCAACACCCGCAGCAACAACAACACCAGCAGCAGCCGCAGCAGCCGCAGCAGCCGCAGCAACAGCAGCAAGGGCACCCACAGCAACCACCGCCGCTTTACGGGAACAACAACATGTACACTCCAACAGGCGCGCAGCCAGGGGCGCCGCCCCCGTACAGTGGGCAGCAAGGTGGATATGGCCAAATGGGTATGGCACAGGTATCCGTGCAAATGCCGCCGGCCAACTATGCCCAATCCAACCTGTACGCCCAACAAAACCGGCCTAGGCAGCGCGCCTCCACGATGGAGCAGCAACAGAGCGGCATTCCCGCCGCGATCCAGAGAGTAGCCAGCCACCTCGACCCGACGCAACCCATTCGGCTCCAGCCCAGCCCGGCGTACTACCCACCCCCACCAGAAGGTCTGGCAGGCATGGACCACCAGACAGCCAGCAGGCAGCCAAGGAGAGGGAGCCGGGCGCAGCAGGGTGGAAGGGGCAACAATCGCGACTTTATCCGGAATCTGGAGGCGCGCACGATGGAGGAGGGATTCATGGGCAGTGGCCAGAGCCCTTGGCATTAGAATTGCTGTCCGGAGTGCTAGGAGAGTGGGTGGCAGGCTGCGAGTTGGATACGTATGGTTTAAGCGAGAGACACGAAAGGGGAAGGGAGGGGGGCTGGAGGACGGGCATGATGTTACGGGTTTTCCCTTCCCATTGATGCAAATTGCAACTGCAATTTTTTTCGGCGTTCCGAGACTCGTTGCTTTGCTTGCTTTCTTGCCTACCCTACTAGGTTTAAAGCTGCATTTATCATTCGAGTCATCACCATTGTCATATTATTGGTTGTCTTTCTTGCCACGCTGTGTTCGTTTTTTGAAGTTTGCTTGGATGGGTGATGATGGTGGGTGGATGGATGGATAGTGGGGGGGCAACGAAAAGAACATGGGCGGAATCAACATTGGGGCGGCGGCACAAACACTTTTTTGCCTTGTTGTTTACTATGTATATGGCTTATACTCTTCTTCTGTTTGTAGCACTGGCGGCTTTGGTTTTGATGTTTCCGCCGCTCCGCGTTGACTCCATCTGAATAAACGGCAATGGGAAAAAGATTGAACAAGAGAGATATATATTGATAACTAGCTTTTGGAACGCGGTTTGCCTGCCTGCCTACTTTCATTGCGCAGGCCGTTATTCATTTTTTCAGGATTGAGGGACAATACGTGTGGATAAGACTACAATAGTGGTATCGTAGTTAAAGAAATGGGTAGGTGTAAATGCAAAGAGGTGCGGCCTGTTGGCAGAGAATATTCTACCATTGAAATAGTTATCCAGACTCTTGCTCTGAGGGTCGAGTTGAATGCATGAGAATGCGTGCAAGGACACTGTGTGGATACAGTGCGGGTATTCGCCAAGACTCCAAGTTGCTTTTAGCTTCGATCTGTCGGCGGGCCGCAGGGGGCGAATCCTCGCTGGCGCGCGCCAGAAACACGGTCCAGCGACAAACCGCCCGCAGCCATTGTTAGAGAGAGCGCCAGCTGCAGACTCGCCTTCAAAAAACAAAAGCTCGTCACGGCATTCTATTTTACAACACCCTACAAAGAAACCATCCCACTGCACCTGCATTTCGACATTCTATTCACCCGACCAACCAAGTTACCGAATTGCACAGCAACATGGTCGCCAACGGCAAGAATGGCGGCAAGGGCGCCGCCGACTTGGAAAAGATAATCCACGAAGGTATGCAACCCAGCGCGCTCACTTCTCGGACGCCGAGCACCCAGAACCAACCATCCACTTCATAGCTCGCGATCGAAAGAAGAACGAAGCGCTTGCCGCCAGGATATTTGGCAAAGACCGCCGCTCGAGCACCCCCGCCTCCAAGCCGTCCCTCACCGGCAGCCTCGCCAGCCGCGCAGGCGTGAAGAAGGTTCGTTTGCCTGATTGACTCCCCAATTGCCCTATCCCACCCCGCTAACCTTTTCCCCCGGTAGCGTGGCGAGCCTACTAGCCGCCCGCGGCATAGTACGGGCAACATCAACGGAGAATGGACGCACGACCTCCACGAGACACAGGCGCAGGGCCCCAGGGCCAACGGTCGAGCTAGCGGTAGCGGTGCCGGCTCCCTCGCCGCACGCATCACCGACCCGAATGCACCGCCGACCGGACCAGCGAGCCACAGGCGCCAGACGCGTCGCGCCGCCCAGGTCGCACAAGCCCTGATAAGGTCGGAACTGCAATCATCCCACCCCCGGCAGCAACAACGTTCGGCCCACCCAGAGACCGGTACCAACGGCGCAATCCCGACAGGGCCGAGGGCCATGGCGAAGCAGACAAGCGCATTCAACAAGGGCATGACGATCCGGGGTTTGGCCGGCCCATTTGTCGTCATGGCACAGAACTTTGCCCCCGGCACGACGGCGGCCGATATCGAGAGCGCCGTGACCCCTGTGGGTGGTATCGTTACCAGCTGTCGCGTGGTGAAGCAGCACCCGTTGGTAATTGCGGAGATCGTTTTCGAGAGCAAGGAAGGTGCCGACAATGTGATCGCCACGTTCAACAACCAGACGGTATGTCGCTCCCGCTTCCCGACGTTTAGGCGGTTTTGAAGGCTAACTGTACCAGGCCGATGGTCGCGTCCTGAACGTCTACCCCAAGGTTGGCAACACCCCCACCGCCCCCGTCAACCCAGCATCAGCTCGCGCCTCGTCCGACAACGAGATGGTGGTAGATGGGTCCTATGGCTTCGATGAGCCAATGGATGCGGATCCCCAAACCGCGAAACAACCTCCCACGGGCCCGGCTGCGGGAGTTGGCAGTGGCTTGTACAGCGACAACCTCGTTAAGACGAACCGCTGGGGTCGGGGTTTCAGCCGGAATGGACGCTTCAGTGGGAGATAGAGCGTATCACCTCCATGGCCGCTCTGGTATCGACCCCCCGCGCATTGAATATGCCGATAGATCTTCGAGTGTATGAGTCGCAGGCATTCTTCCTTTTCTAGTATTTGGTGGTGGAACTGGGTAATCACGGGGAGCCTTGGGGTGCTGGGAGAGTGACGTTATGTTGATTAAGCACGGCGTACATTGGCGTTTCAGGTCCCATGGTGGGAAGGTTTGGAAATGTCGAGGGCTAGAGCAGCAGGCGGACAGATAATGCAAAAGGCCGCGGGTGTGCATTTGGCAAAATAAACAACAAGAAAGAAATGACGGCATCCAACATCGCCCATTTTCTGAATCTAGCGCCATCAGCTCCGCATGTGTGTTGACAGCGTCGGATGATGTTTTGGCGGACGAATATGGGATAATGCAGTAGTAGTAAGTAAAAATGTGACATGTAGGCGGAACTTGAACCTCACCACACCTTGGGGCGACCCCAGGAGCACCTTCCTCGTCACTCATGGAAATCAAGCTCGACCCTCTTTCCGCAATCAGCATATAGTGCCTTCCGTAGTTGGTGCGCACGGCGTTGCCTGATTCATTTATCTGGGAAGGTTATCGAAAGAACGGGGCCACGGTCTTCGCCCTCTTCCTCGGCGAATGTCCGAGTCGGAACCATCATCCATTCTGTTATTATAGTGTGTAAGCCAACTAGGCCTCACGTTGTTATCATTACTCGTGGAATTCATCTTCCTCTTGCTTCTCCAGTTTTACTATTGTATCAAATTCAATCTTAAGAGTAAGGAGGCAGGGTGTTTCCAACATGTCGGCCACCCCCGACTTCGTCGGCCCATCGGACCAGGCAAGCCTCGAGACAAGCCTCAATACAAGCCGCTCCCGGAAGTCCATCGTTGCTAGTCTCCGCCACAAGACATCGCGACTCCTTGGTCGCAATGCCACCAACAACGCCACAGCGGACAACACTCCCCAGCCCCTCCAACCCGAGCCGTCGAAGAGCAAACGCGGTTGGTTCCACTCGGTCGGTTCTCGCTTTCATCGCCATGACCACATCGCTCTCGGATCGTCAGAGTGCTCCCAAGAGATTCAGGTTGTGATGGAGGAAGCACCTCAGAAAACCGACTCGCCTTCTTCCCCTGAGACCACGCCGCCCCGGTCGCCCATGAGACGTCGCCGTTTCAGGAGTCGTCTTCGGCTGCATTCTCTGCCCGCGAGGTTCCGCCAACGTGGCGTCTCCCTCTTTAGCCGATCGCCGTCTCTTTCGGACGAAGACAAGGAGAACTTTGTAGTTGTGGCTGCCCCCGCGCGTTCAGGGGAAGGTTCCAACACCGGGAGCTGGAGTTCGTTTCGGTCTGGTGTCCAAAGAGCTGTTCGGGGTGAGTAGTCTTGTTACCCCTTAAATAACTCGCGATAAAATGTTAAAAACAAGGCATAGAAGTAGTAGATAGCAACTTCCGTTTCTCTGAGGAACGTAGCCACAACCACCAACACAGTGAGCAATCAACGCCCAGCCACCACTGCGCAAGGTAGCTGACCTATATTAGGTGGCCCACTGCCCCGGCCGTCACGCCCGCCCCCCAGAGTTCCGCTCCGGACGCTCTGGACAATCATGTCCGCGGACTCCTCCGAGTCAGTCTCTACCCGATACCCCTTTTCAAGCTACATATCTTTGAACTAACTGATATGACCCCCCTTTTGCAGAGGCCATGACCAACCTCAAAGCCGAACCGCTGAAAACCAAGACCAAGACCCAAACCAAGGCAGAGAACACTCGCCACCCCTGAAAAGATACCAGCTCTCCTCTCCGGACTGGTCACCAGATTGGTCACCGCCCTCTTCGCCAACTTGCCTCCTCCCTTCGCCCTCATCCCGCCGCAGCAGCGAGCCTTCGTCCCCGGGCGCTCTAACCCATTCCGGTTCGACTGTGGACTCGTTTTCGGTGCTCACACCTCACGGTTCCCCCAGTCCGGCCAGCACCACAAGTCCGGTTAGTCAAGTTGATAGCTTGGATGTGGCTGGGGGGCAAATACAGGGGGATAGGAGAGAGGATGGGGAGGATGTGCCTGGGGTGTTGGGTAGCGATGGGGAAGTGGGAGGGGAGAGAGTTGGGAGTAGGCATGAGGTGGAAAGACCCGGGGTTGGGTCGATATGGGAGGGAGCTAGGTCGAGGGTTGTCTCGAGCCCCGCTGCGGTTGCTTGAGGAGACGTGGGCTTTGGCACGAAGAGTGGGATAACATAGGATTACCCAGCATTGATATAGATGTTGTGATAACAGTGTTCCCGGGGCGGGCTTGGTTCTGTAGGATTATGAAATCGGACTGGGAGAGTTTGAATAGAGATATCAAAAAGCCGTGGACAAAGATCGCCACTGGGCCTAGAGTGTTGACGCAATTGCTTAAAAGTACATTCTTTACAGGGAATGACACGCATGCTTCCCTGCTAGATAGTATTGTACATGGTATAAACCCCCAACTATAAATGTACACTACACTAGTATAATACACCTCCCACCCCCAACCAACTCCCAACTAAAACGAAGCATGCCGCGCCGCCTGCCTCGCCGTGCGCTCCTCCGCCAGCCCCTCCTCCTCCTCCAACACCATCCGACGCTCCCTCTCCTCCTCAGGCGGCGGGCCGTCCGGGTACAGGATGCGCACGTGGCGCTCCACCAGCCGCTGCAGCACGATGCGGCGCGCGTGCCACAGCTTGGCCGCCCGCCGGTCCGCCGCCGCCACCAGCTGCATCATGCCGTCCTCGGCCCCGGCCACCCGGTCGATCGCCGCGATCATCCGCCGCGCCGTCGCCATGATCTCCTGCAGGTCGCCGCGCTGCCGCTCCCGCTCCTCTTCGGGCGAGCGCGTCGCTTCGGCGGGGTAGGACAAAGAGCCGGTCAGGATCCGGAAGGGCTCCCACATGCGGTCGAGGGCGGTGAGGATTTGCGTGCCGTGCGCGAGCTTGCCGGCCGCGGAGGAGGCGGGCAGGCTTTCGGTGGGTGTGGTGGGGGGTGGGGCGTCGTGGAAGTGGCGGGTGTTGGCGCGCGCGACTTGCAGGAACAGGCGCATGGCGAGGGCGTCGGCGTAGCGCTGCTTGGTGGCCATGACGTCGAAGATGCGGCAGGCGTTTTTGAAGGCTTGTGGGTTGAGGTTGTCGCCGATGCAGGCGGAGAAGCCGCGCCGGAAGGTGAGTGGGGTGAGGAGCGCTGGGTGCATCTCGGCGATGATGGAGGCGACTTGTGCGCTTGCGTGGCCTGAGGCGAGAGCCCGTAGGTACCAGGCGTGGTTGGAGTCGTCGGGTGTTACCTTGGCGATCTTGGTGAGGTAGTTCCAGTATTTTACTGCACTGGACGTCTTGCGCGTGTTGACGAGGACGGTGAGGACGAGGGACAGCGTCTTGTTGCCCGGCCGGGCGTATAGAGGGGTTTTGTTGGCCCTCAGCCCAACGAACGCCTTTCGGTCCTTCGGTGACATGTCCTTGGTGTTTACGGTTTGGCTTTCCGGCACGGACGGATCGGCTACGGCGTCGGTTTCGGCGGGCGGAACGTCGGGGAGCTTGACGTTGGGTTTATCAAACCTTGGAATCTTCATAGTCTGTTCGAGCAGATCCAAGACGCTGTCGTTGTCTTTGTAGTCGCCCATAGCAAGTAATCTGCCCATGGCAAACACCAGATGTTCGTCAATGATGATCTTGGCGCTCTTCCAGTTCGCAATCACGTCCGTCCAGATAGCCCTCGCTCTCAAGAGGTTCTTTTGAATCTCCCGCTTGATCTCGGCATCGATCAGTCCGATTTTGGACTTGTCTGCATGACCCGAGTCGTATCGGAGGGCGTTCAGGACGATGGTAAAGGTATGGGCATCCGGGGAGCGCATGCTGGTATTGGAAGTTACTAGGATGGTAAACAAGCTCTCGAGGTCTCCTGCGCGAGCGCAAACCTCAAGGACGGCGTTCATGTGAATGGTGTTCGGCTTGAGCGGCCCGGCCTTGATCATGAAGTTGTAGATCCTGGTGGCCTCAGCTACCGCCAGCTTGGGATGGATAGATTGTGCGCAGCCGCGGAAGATGATGGTGTACGTCTTTGCGTTGGGTATTTGAGCTCGCTTTTTCATCTGGGTGGGGGTTAGCACCCTGTATATCCTAAACAAGCAAACAAGCGAATGCGCACCTCGTTGTATAACTTCACGGCAGCATGGAGGCGATTGTTCTTCATTTGGTGATCAATCAGATGGTTCCAGCTAACCTCGACCTTGGTATTGCGGCTGGCCATACGCGCCATCATGAGTGCCTCATCAAAACGGCCCTTTTCAAGCATTCCGGCGACACTCTGGGCAATGTGATAGGGGTCCTGGGTGAGGCTAAGATGCCTCCTGATGTTCGACTCCAGCTTTTTCTCATACATCTTCCTGGCATGGTCGCCACCTCTTGTATCGAGGTTTTCGTACTCCATATCTTCCTTATCGTCACCGGGTGGCTCTTTACCCAAGGCCCTTTTCCCCTTCGAGGGGGAATGTTGGCTTCCGAATTGGTTAGGGCTTTCAATACTGCTGCGCAAATCGGACCCAGCCCTTCTTCCTGTGTATGGCCTCCGGCCAGATATAGAGCTCGCAGCTCTCTTCTGTAGAGGACCAAGCAACCGGGCTCCTATGGGACCGGTGGTGGTCCCTGTGAGGCTTCGGAGACAACCCCGGCAGACGAACATGGTGGCGTGAGTTGCCCTTTGGGGCGGGGTTCGTAGGTTGAAGGGCAGTCTCGGTGATTTCGGTTGTGGCGGGGGAACAAAGGTGGTGGTATAATCTCGTTCGCTAGATGGCGTAATTCGGCTCAGAGTATAAGCGCGGGGTATAGGATTGGACTGACGATGATGCTGCTCAAGTTCAAAATTCGAGCCTTCACACTTGCGCTGCTCTTTCGATGGCTTGGCGCCCCAACTTTTTTTTCGTCCTTTGCCTGCCGGATGACAACTGAGTGGGGGCATTGGCGACCAGGGGTCCAACGATTGAGAGGTGTACAGGGGTACGCGTGGCTGTACGCGAGAGACACGAAAAGCGCGTCCACTGTAAACTGGCAATTAACGAATGAGACCCGTCCGTGCCTTATTCCCACGCAACGCACAGCACACCAATAACCGCCCCGAGAGTGTTGTTTCCCTTAACCTCCGAGGACAACCAAATCCTCCAAAGGACTGCTCAGCGTCATGTCAATGCCAATGCCATCGTTCTGAAACACCAATTATACCGTCATCAAGCCACCGAAGAAAACCGAATTACACATAAGAGACGAAGCAAAAATGTCCAAAGCCAGCAAGCGCGGGAGGTTCGCTGAACTGCGCGCCCTGCGCCAGTCTGGCAAGAAGAACTTTGACACGTACGAGGTCGAAGACGCCGCGGACCTCTACGAAGAAGTCGACGAAACCCAGTACAAGAAGATTGTTCGAGACCGCCTTAACGAAGACGACTTTGTTGTAGATGACAACGGCGAGGGGTATGCCGATGACGGCCGTGAAGAATGGGACCGCGTGCAAACGTACGATTCTGAAAGTGATGGCGCTCTGCCAGTTCGTGGAAAGGATCGAAAGTGTAGGAACTCCTCATGCCCTTCAATGGTTGCAGCTTAGTAGCGTAGCCCACTAACCCTTCTACTCATACAGCCAAGAAGCAGCGGGACGAAGAGCAGTCAAAACGAGACGCGAATGACCGGAACATCTCGGAGTACTTTACAAAGGGGGCTTCCAAGGCACAACCCAAGCCAAAGGTCGGTTCGGTTCCAGTCGGCCCCGGCGCTGCTGACTGACACCCTGCCAGGTCATCAAGACAGAAGAAGACGACAAGTTTTTGGAAGATCTCCTCGGCGAAGTTGATGCGAACGTCCCGGTACCCGCTCAGAGGGTGACGAAGAAGAGAGACAGGTCGGCCGAAAGGAGGAGAAACCGCGCGCTCTCCCCAGCACGAGAACCGCGGCAGCCGGCCACCAAGAAGACCAAAATGCTTGACGGTAGTGCATCCTCTCCCGTGGCCACCGATGTTGCCATGGCCGAAGACGATTTTGTGCCGCCCGCCGAAGAAGATGAACTCCCTGTGCCTCTCGACGTGGACATGAGCGACCCTGCACCCTCTTCGCCTGCAGCAAAGGTTGCTGAGCGGCGGACACAACCCAAGCCGGACACCAACGAATACGACGAGTTTGACGATGACGATGACGACATGATGGAAGTTGGCCGTACAGGTGCTGTTGCTGCCGCGAGTGTCAACCTGTCCGCCGCGCGGCAGATCAAGAAGATCATCAAACCCGACCCAACGCCGGTGACCTCGTCACCCGCCAAGGGTCCGGAAACGGCCGTTGACGCATCGTCGTGGAATGGTATCAATGACAAGCTTAACGTCGTAAGCAGCTCGCAACCAGAGGCTAGGAGTATGGGAAAGATGGATTACAAAGACGCCATCGAGCCGGATGGCAGTCTGAACATGTTTTGGACCGATTATACCGAGGTGCATGGCAGCTTGTGTCTCTTTGGTAAGGTTCTGAACAAAAAGACCGGCCATCATGTCAGCTGCTTCGTGAAAGTCGACAACATTCTCAGGAAGCTCTATTTCTTGCCCCGCAAGCATCGGGTGCAGCGCGGTGTCGAAACCACGGAGCAGGTTGAGATGATGGATGTCTACAGCGAAGTTGACACTATCATGACCAAGATGAACGTCAACATGCACAAGATCAAGGCCTGCACCCGGAAATATGCCTTCGAACTACCCGACATCCCCAAAAAGGCCCAGTACATGAAGCTGCTCTACCCCTACACTAAGCCCGCCATTGAGCTCGGCACGAAGGGCGAGACCTTCTCGCATGTTTTCGGCACCAATACTTCTCTATTCGAGCAATTCGTGCTCTGGAAAAACGTCATGGGCCCGTGCTGGTTGCGGATCAAAGATGCCGACTTTGGTGCATTGAAGAATGCCTCGCACTGCCGGCTCGAAGTCCTTGTCGATAATCCGGAGATGGTGGCGGTGGTGGATGAGAATGAAGGCATGGATATGCCTCCGCTGACCATGATGAGCATCGCCCTGCGCACCATGTTCAATGCAAAAGCCAACAAGCAGGAGATCTTAGCCATCAGCGCCAGGATCTACGAGGATGTCTCGCTCAGCGACACAACTCCGGCAGATAAGCTGCCATGTCGGACGTTCACCCTCGTCCGGCCACAAACAAATGCCTTCCCCCTCGGCTTTGAGAAACTAGCCAAGGAGAGGAAGAGAGGATCAGTCAAGCTTATGAAGCAGGAGTCTGATATCCTAACTTTCTTCTTAGCCCAGGTTGATCTTGTTGACCCGGATGTCATTCTCGGCCACCAGCTGGAGGGCGTAGACTATAGCATTTTGCTGAACCGCCTCTACGAGAAAAAGACGCATCAATGGTCTCGCCTGGGGAGGTTGAGGCGGTCCGCATGGCCATCCTCCATTGGCAAAGTCGGCGGCAACGTTTTTGCCGAGCGCCAGGTTATGGCCGGTCGCCTTCTGTGCGATCTCGCCAACGAGGCCGGCAAATCTGTCATGTATCAGTGCCAGTCGTGGAGTCTGACAGAAATGTGCAGTCTCTACCTTGGGGGAGATACCCATCGACGAGATGTAGACAACGAGTCGGCTCTCAAAACCTGGGCCGTTTCTAAGGAGGGCCTGATGGACTACTTGTCGCACGCCGAGGCCGACACCTACTTTATCTCCGCCCTGGCCGTCAGGACTCAGATCCTTCCTCTCACCAAAGTCCTCACCAACCTGGCAGGTAACTCGTGGGCGCGAACCCTTACAGGTACTCGTGCCGAGCGAAACGAGTACATTCTTCTCCACGCATTCCACAGGAAACACTTCATCTGCCCTGACAAACAGCCCTTCAAGGGGCGAGGGCGCGCCGACGAAGAAGACCAGGAGGACGGTGGCGCCGATAGTAAGAAGAAGGACAAGTACAAAGGTGGCCTCGTTTTCGAGCCCGAAAAAGGTCTATATGACAAGTTTGTGCTCGTCATGGACTTCAACTCCCTTTATCCCTCCATCATCCAAGAGTACAATATCTGCTTTACCACCGTCGATCGGTCGTTTGTGGTGAGTACCTTTTTTGCCTCATACGTGAACACCCTTGCTAATTTAGGGCCTAGTCGGATGATGAAGATGGAGTGCCTCCAGTCCCAGAGGACAAGGACCCTGGAGTCCTCCCGAAGCTCATTTCTGAGCTGGTCGATCGTCGTAGACAAGTCAAGGGCCTGATGAAGGCCAAGGGTACCACCCCAGAGCAACTTGCAACTTACGACATTAAGCAACTAGCTCTAAAGTTGACGGCCAATTCCATGTACGGCTGTTTGGGGTATACCAAATCTCGGTTCTACGCCAGACCTCTTGCCGTGCTCACCACCTTCAAGGGTCGCGAGATTCTTCGCAGCACCAAGGATTTGGCCGAGGGCATGTCGCTGCAAGTCATCTATGGTGACACGGACTCCGTCATGATCAACGCAAATGTGGACAATGTAGCGGACGCGTTCAAGGTTGGCCGGGAGTTCAAGACCGAGGTCAACAAGCGGTACAAGCGGCTCGAGATCGATATCGACAATGTTTTCCGCCGCATCCTCCTCCAAGCCAAGAAGAAGTATGCCGCCATCAACCTGGTCGAGGTCGACGGCAAGTTCATCGAGAAGATGGAGGTCAAGGGTCTCGACATGAAGCGCCGCGAATATTGCCCTTTGTCGAGGGAGATCTCGAAGCGTCTCCTCGACGAGATTCTTTCGGGCGATGACATCGAGCTATCCATCCAGCGCATCCACGAATACTTGCGTGACATCTCAAGCAAGATGCGCGAACAAGCGATTGCAACATCCAAGTACATCATCCTGACTCAACTCGGCAAATCTCCCAAGGAGTATCCCAACGCAGACAGCATGCCCCAGGTTCAAGTCGCACTCCGCGAACTGGCGCGCGGCAAGACGATGCGCAAAGGCGACGTCGTTTCGTACATCATCACAGGCGATAGCAAGACCACGTCAGAGCCTGCCCCAAAGCGCGCCTACACCCCGCAAGACGTGCTCAAGGCCGATTCGGGCCTGACTCCCGACGTGGAGTGGTACCTGGGCAAGCAGATCTTCCCGCCCGTCGAACGCCTCTGCGCGAACATCGTCGGCACCTCGACCGACCAGCTGGCCGACAACCTCGGCCTCGACGTCCGGCGCTACGCCAGCAACAACACCAACAACTCCTCCAGCAGCAACAACGACGTCGTGATCCACCCGCTCGAGTCCCAAATCCCCGACGTGACCCGCTTCCAAGACTGCGCGCGCCTCTCGCTGCGCTGCCGCGCCTGCAAGACCACCGCCCCCTTCGAAGGCCTGCTCGGCTCCGCCGACCGCATCACCCCCTCGGGCGTGTCCTGCCCGCAGTGCGGCACCGTCCTCTCCACGCTCTCCATCGTAGCCCAGGTCGAGGCGGCGGCGCGCGCCCAGACGGCGCGCTACTACGAAGGGTGGCTGGTGTGCGACGACGCGAGCTGCGGCAACCGCACGCGGCAGGTCAGCGTCGCGGGCGGCCGCTGCCTGGGCCCGCGTGGCCTCGCCCGCGACTGCCAGGGCCGCATGCGCTACGAGATGGGCGAGAAGGCCGTCTACAACCAGCTGCTGTACTTTGCCTCGCTGTGGGACATGGACCGCGCCAAGGAGAAGGTGAAGGCGGCGGCGGCTGAGGGCGGCGAGGGTGTGCCGGCCGGGGAGGTCAGGGATAAGGTGCTTATCCTGGCGGAGCATAATAAGACGCGGTTTGGGACGGTGAAGGGCGTGATGGATAAGTACTTGGAGAAGTGTGGCCGGCAGTGGGTGGCCATGGATACCCTGTTTTCAAAGCTGGGGTTTACGGCTGCTTGAGGTGTGTTGTCAAGAGTTGGATGCCACGGAACACTGGATAATGCTCCACGAATGGTTTCATCTTGTTTTGTTTCCTTGTTGGCATAGGGGGTTGGCGCCGGTTGGTTTGGTGGATGGATGATGGTCGTCACGTCTCTTTTAACTTTGTTATAACACCCAAATGAAACATAATGTCCCCAAGAGTGGTCACAGTACGACAAGGAACTTGCAAAGGTAAAGCAACAATTTGAGTTGAGGCCTAATCGCCCAACTATAGATGCCCACAACAAGAACAGAATAAAACCAACGATCATGTACATACAAAGGCCTGTTTATAGCCTCAAGGCACCGCACCAGGCCTCCAGATGACCTGTCAATGACAGGTAATGCGCCCTTGTTTTCATGCCTCGTCCCCAACCAACCTTTGCATGCCCAACCAAGCCCTCATCACCCTCATGCCCTGGCCTCCAAGCCATTCCCCCTCTTTGTGATATCGCTTTCCGCTTGCCATATTTGAAAATGATTGATGGACATGACGGCAGAAGAAAAAGAAAAAAGAAAACAGGCCAACAAAAAGCCTCCAATCCCGGCAGGGGGACCACCATTACAAAGACCACCCCATGCGCCAACATCGTCGTGGGTTGATGTAGCAAGGAAGCCTATGAGCGGAGATGTCGCCTTGTCTCAGAAAAAGCAGAAGCCACAACTCATAACAACTCAAAATGTGAAGGAGTAACGCAGATGCCATAACGCATGAATCCATTATAGAGAGATAGGCAAGTTCCTCCACCTTCCCCATCCCAACCTGCCACCCCATGCCCCAATGAGCAGCACCGGCGGCCAAGCACCGAGCAGCAAGCGGGGGCGCATAAACTTTTGAGAGTGTACAAACAACACAAAGAGGGCAGAATCGAAAAAGGTCGATTCCCCGCCCCAAACTCCAGAATAATAAAAAGAACAATGACAAACAAATGTCTCCCCTGCCCTGGCCGTCTCTCCGATGGGTAACGTCTATCGAGATAAGGGAGGTAGGTATCATGAGGGCGGCCCAACTTTTAGGAGAGGGAAAAAAGAAAGCAATTTTGGTGAACAAACCCGCCGCAAATGCAAATGACAAAACCCGCCCTGTCTATGCATGAGGTCATGAATGCAAGACTCCGTGTAGTGATGGAAAAACACCCCCCTCTACTCCTTTTTTCCGCCAGCCGCAACCGTATCGAGAGTAGCCTTTGGTAACGCTGGCGAAGCGTGAGCTGAAGGAGGAGAGCCAGGGTGGTCACCGGTATCAGCGAGTAGGCTATTATATGTGGTTAGCAATGTTGTCCTGGAATTCGGGTGAGGACTGTAGAACACATACCCAAATGCATTTGTATGGGCGACCGAGTCACGGTCACGAACGGGCGGTGTCCCAGTGCGTGAGGATGCACCGGAGTCCTCACCAGCACGACCAAAAGCACCACCAGGGCCACCGAGGCGAGTGCGGCCACTGTTGCTCCGAGAGTTGAACATGGATGTGGGTCCAAAGGATGGGTTCTGGCTCGAGGTACGGCTCGAAGATCCCTTGAGGCGTCTGAGATCATCCATGCCAACCTGGTTGGGGACGGAATTGTTGTATGAGAAATTCCTTGACTCGCCCCGACCACCCATCGGCCGGCCACCGCCGCCACCACCACCAGGGGGACCACGCTGGTGGCTGCGAGCGCTCTCAGCTGCCTTCTGTGCAGCAGCTGCTTCGGCCTGTGAACAAGTTAGCTTCAATGTGAATGTGAATTGTTTTGCGGTAGACATACCTCTGCTCTAACTTCATCAAGAGTCTTGGGACCCTTGTTTGCCTCCTTAGAGACCCAGCCGGCCTTTCGCAAGTCAATGATGTCCATGAGCATGAACATGAGGCGGCTTGGTAGCCCCTCTAAGTGGACGATACTATCAATCCTAGAGAAGTATGCGCTCATGAATGAACGGCCCTTCTCCGTGCTGTCCAAGTTTCCACCAATGGTCTTGAGAAGCTTTGTGAGAGATTCGATCTCCGCCTCATCAGGGACACCGGAGAACTCAAGCAACTTGCGCACACACTCGTGCATGATGCGCTCCGTGAGCATACCAAGCTTGTAGAGCTCGCCGATGAATTGGACGAGACCCAGGCCACGACGCTTGGCAGCAGCAGCAATGTAGTATTCGTCTGACAGCAAGGCTGCTTCAGTCGCCTTCTTGTCTTCCCCTTCTTTTGGTTGCGGAAGATCCACCTTCCAGCCACGCTCGAATTCCTCTTGGCATCTGTTGAGGAGGTACTTGCGGAACAAAGCACCGCCGCTGACAACATTTCCAGCCTTGTCAAGAATGCTCTCATCACGAATGTCGGCGCTCATATTCTCAAGCATACACTTGCAGAACTTGGCATACATGGATGCCCAGTGAGCCTCGTCTGTTGCCTTTTCGAATGTAAGCTGAATGACCTGCCGTAAAGTACGGCCATCGGGCTCGTTCTTTGATTGAGCGGCAATGGTAAGAATCTGGTCCGAGATCTTTTGGAAGTTCTCCGGGGTCATCTTGTTAAGGGCGGCTTTAACCTTGCGCTGCACCATTCCAGGGTCGAGGTGACCGCCCGGAGCGACCGCAGTGGGCGCTTGGGCGGCCTTGTTGCCGACGCTGGAAGGCTTCCAGCCTGTCGCTGATACGGTAATAGGCTTCAGGTCTTGGCCTTGCGTCAGAGGCATGGTCTTAGCAGCCTGCGCCTCAGCCTTGGCGCTGCCGAAATCTCTCTTACTGCCACCCCCGCGCCTGCTTCCAGTCCGGGGTGAGGGCAGACCGACCGCATTGGACGACGGCGTCCGACTCATCTGGGTACCGGGGAAGACACCCCGGGAGTTGAAACCGCCCATCGAGCCCATGGCGGGTCTGGTCGTGTTGCCTTGGGACATGGCAAAGCGTTGCTCCGAGGTGGTACCAGGAGGCAATGTCTTGGCCGCCCCAAATTGGCCCATGGCGCCTCCAGAGGGGAAAGCAGAAGAGGCACCGGCCCGCGAGTTCTGTCTGCCGGAGCCGGCGCCTGGGGTACGAGCCGAAGCAGACCGGGAACCTTCCGAGTCTCCGATGAGGACCTTGATTTGCCGGTGGAATTCCTCGGAGGGTTGTTCGGTGAAGACCTGCTGGAACTGCAGCAGGAATTGGGCATCGTATTTGAAGATCTTCCCCTTCTTGTGGACCGCCGCATTGAGCGCAGGGTTAGGCGAGGCGATACCCGCAGGGTAGATCGAGTGGTCCACGTTCTGCAAGAAACGAGCAGAGCGGAGTGATTGTAACGCCGCACTCGGCTGCGGAGCCTCGACCGGCGTTGTCTTAAGGGGCGCCAGGTTGAGAGCAGCAGGCTTGCTTCTAGCCTTGTCTGCGGCTCCGAGCTTTGTGCTCGCATCGGTGGTAGCCTTGTCGTTGTCGGCTAGCTTCAGCGCACCCATAGGCTTCGATAGAAGGTCGCTGACAGAGGTCGCCTTCTCGCCCTTGGCCTCGGCTTCTCTGCGACGCTCACGTTCCTCCTCGAGTCTCTCCATCTCTGCTTCTTGCTCCCTCAGCTTCTTGTCGTTATCGGCAGAGTTGAGTTTCGCAGCCTCTGCAGCACGCTTCTTCTCCTCTTCCTTCTCGGCCTTCTTCCTGGCAGAAATCGCTTCCTGCTCCTTCTCACGGCGCGCATCTTCTTCCTCCATCTCGCGAATCATACGTTCCATCTCGTCTTCCTCGGGTTCAGCAGCGACTGGCTGCTTGTCCTCTTTCGGCTCAGGAACCTTGGCGGCTTCGGCAGCAGCTTCAGCCTCCAATTTAGCCTTGGCATCAGCCTCGGCCTGCTTCTGCTTAGCCTCCTCAGCCTCGAGACGAGCCTTCTCTTTGGCTTCTTCGGCCTCGAGACGAGCTTTCTCTTTGGCTTCTTCGGCCTCGAGACGAGCTTTCTCTTTAGCCTCAGCCTCGAGACGAGCTTCCTCCTCTTCTGCGGCTGCCCTATCAGCCGCGGCCTTGGCAGCCTCGCCGTCCTCCTTGGCTTTGCCTTCGAATGGGGTGTCGGCCTGTTTTCGGACTAGATTCATGAACTCGTTGCGAACTTGTTCCGCAGTTTTTCCAGTAGAAGCACTGTCGGTTCGGCCATGCGAAGGCGTCGAAGGCTTCGGCGGTGGCGTGGGAGTGGAAACAATCGCTGGTGGCGTCTTAGATGGTTGAACAGGGGGCGCCGGGGAACCTGGGGCTTTCATGGCAGCGCTTAGATCGACAACCTTACCGTCCGAGTCCTTGATAACAATCGCGGCACTCTTCTTCGGCGGCCGAGAGAATGCCGGCGAGGATACAATTGCTGGCGCGGCTTGAGCCGGGCGCTGCTGCGGTGTGCCTTGGGCGATTGGTGGTGTTGGTTGAGCGGGCCCGGTGCTCGACGCCGGACGATCGGATACCTGGGAAGCGTTCCGGGACATGGGCTGCGCAGTCGGCTGGCCGGGTCCATAGGGAGGGACGAAGCCTTGATGGGGCGCAGGGCTAAACTGTGAAGGCTGCGGCATATAGTGATTCATCGGCTGCGGTGGATACTGATAGTTCATGCGGTAGCCATCCATCGGCGGTGGCATGCCGTAAGGGGCGCCCATCTGCATCTTATTTGCGGTTAGCAACTTCTCAAAGGTACCACTCTCTGGTGACAAGTCAATGGTCTCCATTAGATGAGGAGAAAACATAGGAACCGGGCGACCAGGTTGGAAGTGGTACGACGGAGGCACACCATCCGAATTCTCGGGCGATGGTGGGCCGCCGTTGGCATTTTGATAGCAGTCGGCCGCTGAGTCCCAACGCTTGCTTTGACGGCGCGGCCGCTGGGCGGATTCTATGTTGGGATATCTTTGGGAGGCGTTGGGAGCTCGCAGATGGTGCGCTTTCTCCGAGTCCCGACGCCCTGTCTTGTTCTTCTTCTGTGACTTGAATTGCGGGTGCTCGTTGTTAATGAGAGGGATATTTACTTGATGAGCATAGGGCGGAATTGCCGGGTTCATGCCCGGGTAGTGGTATGGCTGTGCACCAGCGGCCAATGCGGCAGGCTGCATCGTGGGTGTGACATGCGGCATGGCCGGCGTCGTTGCCGGGCTCGCCCGATGAGGCTGTGGCGAGTTGGGAAACTGTTGCATGCCGCCCCGTCCCTGGTGATAAGGCTGCATGCCTCCACCACGACCGGCGTTGGGGCCCGAGAAGTTCCTGTTGGGGGGATACCCCATGTTAGAGTTGCTGTATTGCGGGTTGAAATTACCACGGCCGCGGCCCTGCTGATAACCACCCCGACCGTGTGCCGGACCGCCGTGGCCGATCCCTTCGCCATGTGCCGAGGCCTGCGAATCACGTCTAACATGAGGGCTCTGGCCCATCGCGGCTGGATTATGGTGTTGCTTAATATGGCGCTTCGGAAAACGGTTAGAGGTGATGCTGTCTACAACAGAGAGTGGGGATATATACGTACGTCGTTGTCGCCGGGAAAGCTTCCAAAAGTCACGGGGCCCGGGGGCACGGACGGAGCCCGCTGGCCACCCCCACTTTGCTGTTGTGGCATCTGCGGGATGGGAGAGGGCGAGTGTGCAGGCGACTGGATCCTGGGGTTACCGCTCCCAGGGATGGGAATCGGCGCGGGTCCGCCCGCCTGAGGTGTGCTATGCGCAATAGCCGGCGACTCACTGAAGCCAAACTGGATGCCCTTGGGACCGCCGGCGGGGCCGCCGTTTGCGATGTGGCTAGCTGGGACGTTGGCATTAATGGTTACCGAACTCTTGCGGGCGTGGTCTGCGCCACCATTGACGATGGACGAACCGCGAGCGACAGTGGGCGTGGCCACAGTCGGAACCGCGGGGGAGACGTTTCTACCGTTCATCGGGGCGGTAGCTGAAGTTTTGCCATTCTGAACAGCTGGCGCAGATGATCCAACCACTACCGGCGGATGAGAGCCCGCCACTGATAGCGGTGAGGATGTCGGCTTCTTGGTCGCACCGGCAGCGGAAGCGTACGACGGAGTTGCCACAGGGGCTGCGGAGGTTTGCGCCGGGTTTTGATTCTGTTGACCTGCAGTAGAAGTCATAGAGTGAACTGGTGACTCGAAAGCCGTATCCTTAGTTTCTCTGTGGGTATCTAAAGGCGGTCGTGGGAATGCAAAAATATCGGGTCGGTGCAACTGTGCGGCGAATCTCAGATCCGGCGTGTCGCGGACAGAAGAGAATGATTATCGACTCGTTTCTTCGTGGACCGGTATATGCCAGTCGAAATATCGCAACGCACTCGAGTGGTTCGGGTGGTTGAGCGTCGAGAGGGAAAAAAACTCTGTTTTGAAAGAGTGTGGTGGGTTTGTCGCGACCGAGAGCGACCCGAGTGTTGGAAAACTCGCAAAACTGGCGAGGCCCAACGTCTGCACGATTAATCGTGGAAGAGGTGCGGAGATCTGTATCTCTCTGCTCTTTGGATTCGGGATCCGTGAGAAGGAGAAATACCAGCGGTATTATGTGTGTGAAAAAGGGAATCGGTCGATTAAAGACGATTCCTCAAGGTGGAGGATGTATGTAGGAAGAGTGGGCGGTGCGAGAGAGGAAAGCAGAGCCCGGAAAAATTGCTTTCTGAGGGTGGCGAAAAGGGTGTGCCTAGCTGGCTAGGTTTGGCCGCCGCACTAAAAAGTTATCGGCGCCCCGTCACGTTACCTATGGGCAGAAAAGTCACAGGTACCATCGCACCAAAATTTGCGGTTTAGAGGTACATTATGTTGAGGGTTATTTTGCTTTTGCAGAGTGAATACCATAGATGCCTTGCATGTTCACGTGAATATGCCTGATGTGCAATACGTAACTACCCAACAGCGGAGTTTTCGCAGACCAAATTGATGCTTTGGAAGTGTCCGATTTGTGGGCAGCGACCTTCTGGAACATGGAACCTAACCTACCACCATACACACACACCACACGGCCAAGTGGCACACCCAGCACACATTTCAAAAACCTTAGCATTGGGTTTAAACAGGAAGACCGGGGAGGACCCCTCTTATTCTTTTGATAAGCCCAAATTCCACTATCGGTGTGTGGAGTGCTGTTTCGTCAAACAAAGCGCCAAGCATGTGGTTAACAAGATCAAGCACACATTTGGAAAGGGTACGCCTTCGAGTCTAAGTGCCCCGCTTCACGTCTGGAAAGTCATCTGCCCCCAGGTTCTTGTTGTCTCTCCTGAAGCGAACTCGAAATACGACAAAACTTTCCAGATATGCACATAAGTAAAACACCGTTGCCTAATGTTTTCCGGGCGTGGGCACATTATATTATCTGCTCTGTCGAGGGATTTCTGGGGCAAGGAGCCGAACCTGACATATTTGCCTCACAAGCGGCAGCATTTGCGGCAGCAGCCCTGCTAGACACGTACCTAGGGAGATATCTCAACCCAATGGAGAAGAAAAAAAACCAACAAACTAGGAGATTGACCAGTTCTAAAGTGGATGGTGTTGGTCGTCTTGGAAAACCAAAGGGCCAATCTCTCACATTGTCGCTCTCTTCTCATCGGGTTCCGATGTTGGTTGACGGCACGGAGTAGCCCCACCAACAACCACGCAGCCCAACGCCATATCGTCACACAACGCTGAATGTCGAGCTTCGTCTTGTTATATTTGGCGACTACTGTGTAAGGTTCTTACAGCATCCTTCCAAGGGAGGAACTCTCAAGCTGACTCCAGGTGTTAACAAAATAGATGTGCACAACCAGTTTCTTTTCTTTCTTCCCTCTGCAGGTGCGGGGTGTCTCCGGTGTAAATTTAGTGTACTGTGCAACAAACAGCCTTGCATCGAACCACTCTTGGCCGTTTTGAGACAGGGGCGTTAAGCTGGTGATTATTCCGCCAATTTCTGTTACGGACATCTCCACGTTCTGGCTTGGAGTAGTTCTATCTTGTTGTAAACCCTAAATTTCCTGTCAGCTATTATTTTACGAAGTATTAAAGGAGATCTCTGTTGATAAGAATTTCCAGTGTACTGTGTATGCACAGTGTGTCTAACTTGGTACCAAGCAGGCGAAAACTGGGGGTGCTCCACATCAGATCTGGACTCTTGGCGTTTCGTTTCCCGGTCGACGCTGGCGGGGGCCCGGATGTCTTGGCGGGGAAACCTTCGGGCAATTTACTGCGGAACTTGCCTTGGCTGCCCAGAAGTGATCTTCGATTTATCGGATGTGGCGTCAAGCTCCTTGGGATCCTCATCTGTACGAATACTTGGACATCAAATGCTCGGAAGATAACCTTGGAAATGCTTTTCATTACGGTAATCGAGGTGGGTACCAAGGATAGAAGCCCAGGTTACGAAGGAGCTGTTCAGGCACTGGGCTCCCGTGGGGGCCCTTAAGCCCCCCCCACCCAGGTTGGTTTTCCAATGATCTGTTGCTGCATCATCACTTCGGGTCTGACCCGGGGCTTTTGGCTTGTGTAACAAAAAGCAGCACCCCGATTTATTGGAACTTGTCTTTGCGCCATGCCCTGCATGTATGTATGTATTTGCAAACGTCCTGTTCTGCCGACTTTTCCGAGCTTCCCTTGTTCCCCGAGCCTTGCGTCTGCAAACAGCCTTTCAACCCTCCTTCGAGGGGGGCCGAATCCAAACTTAGGACAGGTTTATTCGCAACAGCAAACATTGAACAGCCCCGGCTCCAATTGCGGCTTAGGATTCCCTGTGATTTGTATGTATAGACAGTTGAATTTGACTAAACTATACAATCACATGCCTGACTCCAAACCGTTAGTTACACCGGGACGGAATCAATGCATAGGCGGTCTTCGCACAAGCATCTGGCCACTCCGCCACCCAACTGCGAACCAAAAAATGCACGACGACGCCCTCATCAAGTTGCAGTTGTGCCCATGGCGGTTCGTCAGCGGGCGGTCTGACTCATACTGTGAGAAACCAATGGCGCGGCGACCACCCACGGGAGGCTTGAACTCACCCATGCAACACCGGGGTCAATGAGCAACTTTTTGACATCGCCAACCCCGTTCCGGCTGAAAACCGATGGCGGCTTCTTCTCTCTCAGTGATTCCCCTCATTCCTATCGCGCCCGTCTTCAAATTGTTGTGGATGAAAGGCAGAGGTTCAGACCAACGCTGTGTAAATACCTTCGTTTCAGAACCTCTCGCCGGGGTGACATTTGCGACGTCTTCAGAACCCTGCACGGTGACGACATATCCTAGCTAGCTGCCGGCGTTGCACGTCACTTGGTAACCACAGGAGACCCTGGGAGAGTTGTCGCTCGAACCCCGGCACGCAGATCATCCAGGGTCCAATGAGGGAAAAGAAAACATTGGCTGCGGCTCTTGCAAGACAACAATTGACACATGCTTTTCGTGACTCGACACTCCCATCAAATCGTATGCCGTAGCAATAAAGAATTTACAGACCGACGCCGCATTTGACTCGTCCCACCCGACAAAATCACTCCTACTCATTCTTCCTCCACCTCAAACCCTTCACCCCTGGCCAAGCCCTCCTCTTCCTCACCATCCTCCTCCTCACCAGCCTCCTCCTCCACCTCCAGCCCCCCATACCCCTCCTCAATCTCCCCCACGACCGCCTCCACAGGCACGTCCCCAGCCAAGCCCCTCTCCTCGCGCAGCTGCTTAACCCTTGTATTCGTCATCTCAAAGACATACTGCCCGAGGTGCTCGACCCCCTCCATGACCGCCTCGCCCTGCAGGAGTTGGCCACCCTTGGCCCCTTCCTCTCCCCCCTCCTCCTCCCCGATCTCATCAGCCAGGACCCTCTCCGACGGCCACATCTCACCGGTGACGAGGGCCAGCTTGTCTGGGCGGCGCAGCAGCAGCTCGAAGGCGTCGCGGAGCTCGTAGCACGCCTCGAAGACGTCGCGCCGGCCGAGGATGTACAGGCCCAGGCGGGCGCGCGAGAGGGCGACCGTCAGGCGGCGGATGTCGCGCAGGTAGCCGACGCGCGTGGTGCGCGTGAGCGAGAGGATGATGTCTGCGTTCGGGGACAATGATGGTTAGTGGTCTTTCAAGGTGAAGCCGGGAGGGGACCGGGGGTGGTGGTGCTTACAGTCGTTCTGCTCGCCCTGGTACTTGTCAACGGTGGTGACGATGCGGGGCAGGCCGAAGACGGGGTTCTTTGCACATCGGTGGGCGAGTACGTCTTTGATGAGTGCCCGTTGGCCGGCGTAAGTGGCCAGGATACTGATCTTGGATGCCGGGTAGCCTAGCAGGCGCATGTACTGGTAAATGGCCACGGCATACTCTGCCTCGCCAAGGTTTTGGATGAAATGCGGCGAGGGTTCTGTTTCTCCCTTGCCCTTGTAGTCGGGAACGTTGATGAATTGATAGTCGAACCGGAACCCAGCGTTGGCGGTGAGGAACTCTTTGTGCATTTGGGTGTGCGGGAGGTTGCCCAACTCGGGATACCGCCATTTGTATAGGCTAGATATCGAAGGGCGAGCGCGGCCTTGCTGGTCGAGGTGAATGGTTGGAACACCGAGACGGACAAGCCGGGAGAAGAGCGACTGCTCCAGGTTTGCGTAGTGCCGGAACGCCAGCCCCTGGATAACAGGCGAGTTCTGGTAGTGGTCACCGCACAGAACCACCCTCTGGAGGCCGGATTGCCCATCCTTGGGTTTCTGCATGGCGAAGGGAATGAAGTTCTCAATCTCGGTGATTTGTGCGGCCTCTTCCATGATCACATTGTCGTAGTGGAAGCCAAGTGAAGCGATCTCCCCCCTCTTCATTGCAGCATGCGTCGAGGTCATGGCAATGATCCGGGCTTCGCTGGTGAGCAGATAGTTGGCCTTGTCCTTGTCGCGTCTTAGGATCTCAAAAGGTAGCACATCCGCCAACTCGGAAAAGATCTTAGATATGTGGCGGTAACATCCGCTGGCAATTTCTAGAACAGCCTCGCGGTCTGCGTCAACGGGGAAAAGGGGTTGCGGAGCATCCGCAAAAAAGGCGTGGAAGGGAAATGCCCGAATAATCTCTTCGGGGCCGGCATCTTCTGACTCGGCGACGCTGCGGAACTTGGCCCATGCCGGCTCAACATAGACCGAGTTGAAGTAGCCGGCTGTCTCGGCAGAGTTACCATGAGCACCTGGCGCGCCCATGCTTGCGGCGAGACGGTTGACTTCCAAAAGGAAACGCTGCCGGTTTTCAAGGAACGATTCGACTCTGCCGTGCTTGCTGAAGCTCGCTCCGGTTTCCAGCTCCTCTTCTCCGTGGCCCAGCCGAAGAAGGTGGCGCTCGTCCATATCCAGGGCCACGATCTTGGCAAACAGCTGGTTGAGGGCCTGGTTGCTGTGGGCTATGAGAAGCGTCTTTTGTTCAGGGAAGTTATGGTAGATGTTGTTGATGATCTGGGTCGCGACGTCCGTTTTACCAGTACCGGGGGGGCCAACGATGACAGTCAGTCCCGGCTGTGATCCTGAGACGATCGCTTCGATTTGGGTTGGCGTGAATCGAACCTTGTTGAGCTTCGGGGCGTCGACCAGATAAGGCCCGTTGTTTGGCGGCTTGTATGTTGAAACATTGACAGTCTCAATCTCCGCAATCAGGGCCGGCTCCGCGTCTCGCCTTCTTTTCTTAGAAGGCTTGGAAACGGCATTCTCTGGTTGCTTCTCAACAGTCTCCAGCACGTACGGGGGACCGAAACTCCCAGAGACGTCGTCACTAGGTTCGATAATCTTGCCGGGCAAGCTCTCAATAAGATGCTGCCAGTCTAGGAAAGTATCCCTGAAGTTGATTTTCTTGACGCGGTTGGGTAGGTGCTTGTATGTAGCACCAGCTGGGTCACCATATCCCAGGAAGACTTCGTGTAGCCAAGTGGCAAGCGGGACCTCGGAAAGCGTGAGATCCCGGATCGACTCCAACACTGGCTTGAAGTTGTTCTCCCGACCCCTTCTTCGTACCAGGAGATTGATTCCGTCGTAGACATCCCGATTGCTCTCGGTGTCGGCCTTAAACGCCGCCGCGTCTAGTCGGAGTTGAAGTTTCCTCGAATCGCCGCGGCTATGGCCATCGAAGTAAGCCTGCGCATCCCTAATTGCCCGTCCCTTGTCGTCAAGTACCTGTATGATTTCGGCGGCGCGAACAGAAACGAGGCCAAGCTTCTCGGCCTCTGACGGCGGGGCGCCGCCATTAGCAGCCTGTTTCGACTTGGACGCGTCAACAGCAACAAGGAAAAGCACATCGTCGGGACGTAACGACTCCCACTCACGCCGGACGTGCGGCGACAGCCTCCTCACATCGATGGTCACCTCGGCTCGCACTAGCGAGGGTTTATCCTGCCCTACCCGAGGTGGGACAACCTCAAGGATGGTTGGTTTGGCGATTGGCAAAGCCATTTTTGAGAAGCCCGAGAAGGTTGTTACCCCTGCTCGTTTGCTCTCGGGCCGTAGCCTCGTTAACGCGTCCTCGATATCCTGGCCGATAGCATAGAAGGACTCGCACCGATACAAGATCATGGCCCGCCAGAGGAAGTCGCCAACTGAGAGGTACTGCAGATTGAGTTTCGGCAGGGCAAGCGGCCGAGATCCGTCATAGTGATCTGTCCTCCTGAGACTAATGTCAAACAGAGCTTCCTCGGTGGGAAGGATGCTCAAATCGCGGGCGGCCTCCTGGAAAGTCTTCTGCCGCTCAAAGGTCCACAGAAGAACCTCCATCAAGAATTTGCGATCCACTGGTACTTTGGCAGATTCCGGGTATGCTGTCCGGAGGCCCAAGTGGCCAGTAAGCTGTGCAAGTTCTTCGTCTGTTAATGACTGAAGGTGGCCTTCGAGACCTGCTCTCTTGTCGATCGAACCGTAGTTCGATAGTGCGAGGAGTGTCAACTTCTCTTTGAAGTGCTTCAGCGCCGTCCTTTGGAGCTTGGCAAGTGCGCCGCAGTGCCTGTCGTATGCCTCCTTCAGGTTGAGCTGCGCGCCCGAGTGGTCGTCGACAGAAAAGCGGGTGTAGTGTGAAAACAGAGCGCATAGCTCTCGCAATAGCCCACTTGCCTCATCGTTGAAGACTGGTGACAAACTAAGGGCGGGAAGAACGTGCATGTCCTGGAGCAGCGTATTGACATATCGTCTGGTCGGAAGCTGGCTTTGCAGATCGGTCAAAAACTCGACGAACCGTTCGCAATAGAGGACGTGTTCTGATTTGGGGCTCTCGACGTAAAGCAGCGCTAGGAAGTCCAGGATCAAGGTGTATAGCCAGGACCTCTCGAAGCGCAGGCGAGCTTTGGTGGCATCGTCGGCCGCATCGTACCTCTTGGCAGACGCCCTCCAAGCCTTCTTTAATTGCGGGTTGGCGTCAAGTATTGCCACCCGCTTCTCCTCGGTTGACATGCTATGCCATATCGAGATGGAGACCAAAGGGGCACACTCCTTGCGCACAATGTCGCAGTCCAAGCTCCGAAAGGCGTGGATGACGAAGAGCAGAACATGTGCTCGGACGGTCCAGGATAGCGAGCCGTCGAGGGTCATGGAAAGAGCTCGGCGGAAGAGATCCGAGAAATCTGCGGGGCGGTCGGCGAAGACGTCTGCAGCCGGTCAGTACTCGATCGAGGCGGATGGAGGTTAAGACGGGCAAAACGCACCCCAAGTCCCGAGCCGTTCCCTTTGCTTGGCGTTGACTATGAGGACGATCAGGAGGACATGGTAGTTGGAGGAGCTCTCTCCATAACCAGGCCACAGATAGCTGCAACAGAGTCAGACATCAAGAGTTTCGACTTGGTCTTGCATGGAACACCCACCTCTCCAGCGTCTGCAACCCCTCCAGCACCAACAGAGACTTTAGTGGGAAGTTCTCCTTCTCTAAAACGTCCCATATTTCCCGCTTGAGCACATCGTTCTTGACCTTGACTTTGGACTTCGCCTTGCTGGTTTTGGATGCCTGCTTCGGTGTCTTAAGCCAATGTTGCCGTGCCAGACTCGCGAACTCGCTTTCTCCTTCCAAATCCTCAACAGTCGGTCGTTTCGATGACCCAGCATTCGGCCGAGAATCCGCACGACTTTTTACTCGTTTGGCGGGAGGCATATCGGGTGTTTTTGTCGCGTGCAGCGTACGGAATCGGGGCCTGTTGTCGTGTCGCGCTCCCGCATAAAGTTATCGAAGTTGGGAATGATTGATATTATTGAGCCGGACCATTGCACCCAATGGAAGCTGCAAGCCGCAAGCTGCAAGCTTCCAGAATCGCAGGACAGCCTTGCAGCCAAGCTCCACCCTACAGCCCCACACGTCTACTTTTATTGGGTGAATTGCCAAGCCATGGACAATGGGAGTGGGGCTTCTTGCGCCGAATCGTGCAGCCTTGTCGCTTTGTT
Organism: Chaetomium tenue; assembly: GCF_020726465.1. Classification (NCBI taxonomy): domain Eukaryota; kingdom Fungi; phylum Ascomycota; class Sordariomycetes; order Sordariales; family Chaetomiaceae; genus Chaetomium; species Chaetomium tenue. Next base: position 895,857 of record NW_027117333.1, on the reverse strand, counting down.
CGCTGTTACTTTCGCGAGATCATCACGGGCCATGTTTGGCGTGTGTTGGTGTTGTCAAGTTGCGGTAACTTGAAAACGCAAGTCACGACAAATTGGTCCGCGCCCCTCCCTGCCCCAGGCATTCTTTGGACAATTTCAAGAAAGATGCCGTCGGCCATTGATAGCCACGGCGTCTCGGGCGTTGCTGCAGCCGGCGCCTTCCTGGACAACCTCCTCGCGCGTGCCGAAATAGTCAAGCAAACAGCATCCATCGAACCGCCCCTCGAGAAATCAGACTTTGACGACGTTCGACGACAACTGAGCGATGCGCTAAACTATGAATTCGTCGCCGATGAGCCTGTCGACGCGAAGAAGATACAGCGCTTTGCCGTCATTGAAACCGCTGCGCGAGACACATTCAAGTCTTTAATCGTGAGTTAGTCGCAGAACCATGCATCCCGCCGTCCTTCCTGAGTCTCACTGGTGATTACCTTCAGGCAACAACGCCGATTGAGTCTCCTGCATTCGTAAAGGTCTGGAACCTCCTCGACATCCTCTCCCTCCTTTCCGACCTTGAACTTTGCGACCCCGCCCTCCTCTTCTGGCTCGTCGAAGAGCTGCTCGACAGTCAAACCATCGCCGGCTGCCGTAAGGTCTTTGACTTCCTCGAATCGCGCCGCGAGCGCATCACCTCCAAACATTTCAAGCAGAAGCAGCTTGTCATCCTCCGCACCTGCAATGAGCTCCTTCGGCGCCTGTCCAGGGCCCTCGACCCAGCGTTTTGTGGCCGAGTCTTCATCTTTATGTTCCAGAGTTTTCCACTAGGAGACAAGAGTTCCGTCAACCTGAGAGGAGAATACCACGTCGAAAATGTCACCACATTCGACCAAGAGACTCCAATAGCGGACGGGGAAAAGATGGATGTGGACACGGATTCAAAACCACAAAAAGACAAGCCCCTGGATCCGGATACTCTGTACCCCATTTTTTGGTCGTTACAGGAAAGCTTTAACCAGCCAAAGAAACTTTTCGATTCGAGCCATTTTTCCGCCTTCAAAGCTGGTCTTGAAGCAACCATGGCAACGTTTTGGACCATCAACCCCGAAAAGCCGACACGGGCAAAGCAGGACAAACCGGACGAGGAGACAAATTCTAGCCTCAAGCGAAAGCGCGACGATGTCGACGACGAGCTCGCCAGTGGCTTCAACCCGAAGTACCTTACTAGCAGAGACTTGTTCAAGCTAGAGGTAGGACTCGCCCCCCACCTACTTGCGCATGCCCGCTAATACCATGCAGATCAGCGACCTCGCCTTTCGACGAAACTTCCTTGTGCAGGTGCTCATCATCATGGAGTTTCTCTTGTCTCTCTCTCCAAAGGCAAAAGAAAAGCTGGCAGCCGTCAAAACCCCAAACAAGTCGGTAACATATTCCGACCAACAGCTGAGCGAAGAAGACACAAAGTGGGCGATAGACATGAGGGCGGGAGTCGTCAAATACCTACAGAAAGGATTTGACGGCCCCTTCTTCGACCGGATGGTTGGCACAGTCCTCGTTAGGGACAAGAATTGGGTCCGGTGGAAGATTGAAAACTGCCCGTCGATCGAGCTCCCAACCTTGTCTCCCGGGGCGTTCACAGAAGCCAGGGCTGCAGCGACCAGACTGGCAAGGACGAGGAGGCTGCCCAACGAGTCGCGTTCGCTCGAGTTCCTTGGCGAAGAGGACGAGAAAAGTGCGATGGAAAAGCTGAAAGACCCTGAGCGGTATAGCCTCCCCGAGCTTAGTAGCTTCAGGGACGGCATTGAAGACGACGACTTCGACATCGAAAGAGCCACCAACAACGAGCCGAAGACCTCGGCAATAGAAAGCAAAGCTAGCAAAGCCTGGAGAACGCTCAGGATTGCCAGCAAATCCAAGCTGGTCGTCTTCGATAAGATCGAAGATGACGAAAAGATCGATATCATTTTCAAAGACCACCCCGTCGAAGAGGCCGATGTCGAGGAAGCCACGGCTGGTGGTGAAGTCGTTTTTCCCGAGGATCGCAGGGCGATCGCCATCGTGGATACCGCTAGCAGCCCCGGCGCAAAGTCCGAGTTGGTCAAGCAATTCGTTGCCGAACACTCTCGAGTCTTTACCAGGGTTGCGCCCCACGTCACACGCGAGCCGCAGGATGGCGAGGTTAATGGGAAGGATTACCATTTTGTGGACGTTCAAGCGTTCAACGTCATGCGGGACGGCGACCTGTTTATTGAATTCAACGAGGAGGGCGAGAATATCCACGGAACAAACAAGCGGATGGTGGAAGCCATCATGGACAACGACCGGGTGCCGGTTATGGAGATGGACCGTGATGTAAGTGAAACATCCCTCTTTCAACCCATGAAATAACAACGCTGACCATACTATAGGGCGCTCAACAAGTCAAAGACAATGGCTTTGACGCGAGGTTCGTCCTGGTCGAGGGGGCTGAAACGGAAGCAGACACCACAGCACTCGATTCCTATGACTCAGTTGTCAAGGACCTCGACTCACTCAAGGCAGCTATATTCGGGTCGGAAAGCGAGCCCCCAGCGGTGTCAGTGTCAGGGGACGGAGACGGGGAAGGGGACGGGGACACGCCTATGGCGGACGAAGCTGCTTCATGACGCTTCCTTCGAACCATGTAAATACCTAGACCACGAAACAAGATGATACCCAACAATGTTCCAGCGCGTCGCCGTTACGGGCTTGTTTTACATAACCTCCGCCAAATGTCACAGGTGCCTCGGTCCTGTTGGAAATAGTTGGGGGTCGGGGGCAATGCGATGTTGGAGCGGTCGGGTTGTGAGGAGGGCGACCGAGGATCTGAATGGTCTGGAAATCAGGTATGCCTCAACATTCCGCCGTTTGCACCATCCAGTTTATGGGTGCCGGGCGAAACCCCGGGCGCGGCAGGAAAAGGGCATCCGAAGGAAGGAAACGACAACGGGGGTATAGATGGAAGGAAGGAAGGCACATAGATGCCCTGGGCGGGCTCAGTCGTCGCATACTTCTTTTTTTCGCCAAGTCCCTGGCCATCATCGTCTCACATTCTGCCTGTCGCCGCCCTAACAACCTATCTCGGCTCGCGCCAAATCCTACCTCGCTATCTCGAGCATCTTCTAGCATCGCCACATCACCATCGTTCCTTGAAGCATGTCAACGGATACCCCTAACGGGATCTGTGGAGACGTATCCAAGAAGACTCCTCCCGAGGGCCCGACCAGAGAATGGCAGACACACCTGCGGGGCATCGTCCGCCTGTTGCAATGCCCTGCTTGCTGGTTGCCACTCAACAGGCCCGTCACCCTCCCCTGTGGCAAATCATTCTGCCAGAGCTGCCTACCGGAGCCGCACAAGCGGCAGAACATCTCATGGCCGGGTACTGCAGATAGGCAATGGGGAATTTGCTGCCCCAACATCGAGTGCGGCAGAGAGCATGCGCAGGGAGACTACAGCCTAGACATCATGCTACGCCACGTGGTCGAAGCCGTAGATGCCATTATACGAAACCAAGAAGGTTCACCTGCGATTCAGGACCTCCGGACGCAAATCATCTTTGATGACCCGCCAAAGATCATCATCGATGACGCGCCGGTGCCCCTCTGGACAATCATGAAGGGCGGAGTCCTTCACGCCGCTTACAACTTGGCGGGAGAGGGGGAGTTAAAGCGCAGCTCCAGCCCCGAATTCATACCGCCTGGTGACTACGTCAAGGCCACAAGAGACTTCGACGAGGAACTACTGGCGCAAATCAAGAGCGCGGTAAGGGAAGAACTCAACTGCGAAATCTGCCGGATCGGTCGCCTGATCGACCCGCTCACAACCCCGTGTGGTCACACCTTCTGCGAGATGTGCCTATACAGGTCCCTTTACCTCGCCAAGGACAATACCTGCCCGTCGTGTCGCCGCCACTTGTCGTTACGGTTTGGGAGCAAACCTGCCTTGCGCCCCGATATCTTGAACGGCTTCCTCGAGTACATGGACGAAGTCGACGAGGATGATCTCACCACGGAGGCGAAACGGGAGACATGGGGCTACATATCAGAGGAAAGACCCATTATATTTGTGCGTGCGATATTCCCTACTATAAGCGCATCAATCCAGATCCCTGAGCATCTCCGGCCCATGATTCGCCGCGCCATCCAAGAAGACAAGGTCCTTGCCATGTGTACCACGGTATTAAACGGTCAATCGACTATTGGAATACTGGTCCACATCATGGAAAGTCACCGGTTCGAAGCGCTGTCTCGCATCAGAGTGGTTGGCCTTTCAAGGTTCCGTGTCTCGAGCGCTACGTGCTTAGACGCTGGCTATATGCTTGCCAAAATCCGGCCCATGGACGACATCAGCCTCGCCGAGGAGGAGGCTTTTGAAGTACAAGAAACAGCGGGAACCCCCGACAAGAATGTGATAAAGAGCAAGGAGGATATTCATCGAGTATCGACCAAATGTTTGTCTGGGCTCGCCACGCATGTCCTTCACAGATGCCTGACTAACAACAAGTACGCTTGGCTCGCCCGGGGTTCGACGTTATCACAGTTGAGACACCCTGGACAGTATTTTCCCTACGATCCGGTCAAGCTGCCCTGGTGGTTCGCCAGTGTTGCCCCCATCAGTGACGTTGAAAGGTTCCAGCTGCTGGTCCGCAGAAGTGTGCGGGAACGGTTGCAGATGTGCTGGTTATGGATGTTCGATCTTGGATTGGCCCAATTCGGTCTCGAGTCACTGGAACATAGCTAAAGTATCGGGGTAGTTGCGGGAGATGTCATGCCGCAGGGAGAGGTGGCTTGGGTGGGTTGGATGGAAACACAACGAAGACGCGTGTTGGTCATACAGCAGTATAAGATAGCGTTTTGGTTCATTCCTATTATTACTTGTCGGTTTCTAGTTCGTCGGAACGAGCGTTAATGTTTCATAAGGGGGGCGAGAGCGCCGAGCGAAGAAAGAAGACAGCATAATAAGTAGCATACATGTTAGGCCCAAAGTATTACGCTTCTCTGCTTGCCTCTTTCCCAGTGCTCTCGTGCCGTCAAGGCGAGGTGCCCTTGAACAAACAAGAATGACCATCTACCCCCCACACTGGATATCCCGGGTGGGACATGTTTGTTGGAGTTAGTATTGTCCTCATCAAACAATATCAAGGCCAAGACAAAGCGGGGGTTCAGCCATCACCAAACAGTTCATTGACAGATCCCGCGTTGACGGCCGAGAGAAGCCAAGATAAATCACAACGACCCCCTGCCCCCTGAAGACCTTAAAGCTTGTCCATTGTGTCCCTAGAACAAGACTCGAACTCAGCCCAGCATATCACGGCGTAGCACATTACCCAGCAGTCACACAAGCATCACGTCGTCCCAAGAAAGTATACCAAAAGAAACACCGGCATCATGGCCTTCTCAGTGTCCCGCATGCTCAACTTTTTCGTGTTCCTCCTTAGTCCTATCAAAACCACCGGCTTCATGTGGTTTTAGTTTTTGAGAACAATTCCCCTCTCCGGCGTATCGATACGCTCATTACTGGTATTACAAGAAGCGCAAAAAAAAACATTCGTTACCAACCGACCAACCCCCCAAGGATAATAAATAAAAATAAAAATAAAACCGGTTCGACATCTTGCCCGCCCCCACTCCCCCCGTGGGGACCATCTCTCACATCCCCCCCACCCACCACACCTCCCACCTCACCACACCTCACCACACCTCACCTGACACCACCCCACCGCCCCCTCCCCGCCGCGGACGAGTTCAGCGCCAGGCGCCGGCCAATATTCCCAAAACACACACAACTACAAAACAGCACGCTCAGCATCCACAAGCTCGTCTCGATCGTCTCCTGGCTCGCCAACCCCCCCAACGCACCAGCAGCAGCAGCAGCAGCAGCAGCATAACCCACCTGCCCCTGCCCCCCCGCTTCCCCGGCAGCAGCAGCCCCCAACCCCCCAGCCGCGACCGAACCATTCCCACCCAACACCGCGCCCAGCCCCCGCAGCAACTCCACCGACCCCGACCCCGACCCCGACGCGGGAGCGGGCATAACGCCCGGCCCGCCCAGACGCATGAGCACGGCGGAGCCGGCGAGCCCGACGGCGGCGGAGAGCAGGAAGCCCGGCTTGGAGCGGTCGATCAGGTACCAGAGGAAGGGGTTGGCGAGGGCCAGGGTCAGGGACACCTGCATGGTGGAGGCCCAGGGCAGTTTGCGGATGGCGAAGACGATGCCGACGAAGGCGCCGATGCCGCGGACGACGAGGGCCCAGTCGGCGGGGGGTGGGGTGTTGGTGTCGGTGGTGGTGGTGTCTGGGTTCGGGTCGGTTTCGTCGGAGGTGGGGGCGGGGGCTGGTTTTTCTGGGGGGTGGTTGGTGTTGTTGTTGTTGGTGTTGTTGTTGCGGGAGGAACGGGCGGCGGTTTCTTCCCAGAAGCGGTCGAACCAGGGTAGGAGACTGCCTAGAGCCACGCCGACGGCACCCCAGAAGACGAGATAGCGCCATTCGTAGTGGGACTCGTACGCCGCGGCGAGGCGGTGGGTGGGGTGGTGTTGGTTATGGCTGTTTTGAGGGAGGCGCGTGACCAGCACGCCGTAGCCCATCCCGAGAACGAAGAGAAGGATGGCGCGCAGGGCGAGCTGGAGGGCAACCTCCCTCTTCCGCGCCGGCCGTGGTGGTTCTGCTGAGGCGGACGGCGTGGACGCCGCCGGGTTGAGGCGGGAGCTTTGTCGTGGTTTGTGAAGGGAGGACCGCCTGCGCATCAACGCATATGTTTTGTCGTCTAGCCCGGGGCGTGGGATCGGGGCGCCCCCAGGGGTGTTGATGCCGGATGTGTTGATGCCGGGGGTGTCGAAGCCGGGGCTGCGGTCCGAATCTCTGAAGTAGTGGTCCTCATCCTGGTCGTCTTCATCTTTAGTGGAAGAGTCCAGTGTCGAGGGGGAGTAGATGCCAAAAAGGGTCGGGGAGGTCAAGTTAAGATAAGAGGCGTTGTGGCTGATTGGCGTACTGCCATCTCTGCTACCGCTACTCGGGGTAGCGGCGGCATGCTGGTGAGGGGCAAGGAAGCGTAGGTCGCTAGCACTAATTTGAGGCCGCGAGGAGGAGTAGCGGTCGTCATCTTCTTCCGGAGGCGTTGGGCTGAGAAATCCGGGTTTGAAAGGGCGGCGGGGTATAGGCCGTATGATCTTGGGTCCTGATGTGTTGGGAACCCCTTCCCCTGATGTGTCTCCCATGCCTGGAGAAGTATTGTTGTTACTCTTGTGATGGAAAAGATGGTAGGTAGTTTTGCTCAGATGTAATATATCAGTCCTTTCAAACCCAACCAGAGACCAGGCCAATAAAGAGCGTCGAGTGAGCGTGCCGAGCCAATGGTGATGATTCCTCTGATCAACACGCGACGAGGCGATGTCTACTGGGCGAGGTTCGGGTGGTGGCAACCGTGGTAACTAGCGGTTATGGAGATAGATGACTCGTGTTTTCGGCCGTGCACGAAACAAGGGATGAATGAATGAGAAATAGCCAGATCTCGCTTCTTTCGATGGCGTCCTGTTCATCCAAGAAAGAGCATGGGTGTTAAAGTGTTTCTTTCCTAAGGTGTGCTGAATTTTTCTGCATCCAAAGTCGCCTGTTGGCCAAATGGTGTGACCTCAGTAATCACAGGAGGAAGTGAGCAGGAATCGTCTGAAAGTTGAGATGACGGAGGTATGCGTGTGCAGTGTTTAGTATTTCGAGTCGAGGCGCGCAAAGCGTCGTAATAAGAAACACAGCGGCGGCAAGGATTGGGTCGATTGGCTGGATTGGTATTGGATGGAATGGATGGATTGGATTTTCAAGAGACGGCAACGGGTTGCATCTCCCTCCGAGATCTGGGGTTGGTTGCCCGTCGTGTCAGGTGTAACCAGACTAGACCAGACCAGAACACACAAGATTCTCGATTATCAAAGTTCCGACAATTGCTTTGTATTATGTATAAGGCAACTATCGGATCTCAGACCCTTACACCTCCGAATCCCGCTTGTCTGCACCCTCCGGCGCCTTGCATGCGCCATTGCCGTGTCTCAAGCGATGCCCCACGATGCCCCAAGAAACCCAATGTCTGGCTTGTCTGGCTTTTTCCCCAGCCAACGCCAGGGACCAAGCTCTGTCAGCAACGGGAATCGACAAACGGGGAACTAGCCGAACAGGGATTCTCGGGAGACGCCACTTGGATCCTTGCTACGAGTGGGGCAAATCGGCCACAATCCCAGTCGCTGCTCCTCGGGCCCTTCGCCCACTGAGCTCGCATGTGATCAGCGACCGCGGTGTGGCTGCTTGGCTGCCCGGTCAGGAGCCAAGTCGTCTGACCTTAAACCTTGGTTTTCTTAGCATCATCGTGCAGATTCACGTCGTCGACTGCAGCACTTGGCAATCCTCTGCCAAACGCTATCGACGAATGTGCACGTTACCACTCATACATTTCATCAGGTGACCTAGTTAGTTGTAGCCTCAAAACGGCGGGTGATGTGCTCAGTGTCATGTCAACGGTCGGATACAGGGACTGTCCATGATGGGATATTTATGGTTTTGTTGTTAGGACTGTAATCTGTGTTCCAGGAGAAGGACCTCCACATTGTTAAGTAGTTATGCTGCGGTACAAACATGTATCAATGCCATGGAACCCCAGGCCTTGCAATTGGTAATTAACTAAATCCATTCCACAGCAAACTAACCCCTTCGTCATCATGAGTCCTCCTCGTCATCGCTGTCCTCAGACTCGTCCGACTCAAACTCATACTCGCTCTCCTCCGCTCCCAGAGGGCGGGGTATCATGACGAAGGCCTCCACACAAGTAATTCTGTTCTGTGTCTCGTACATCCCCAACAGCTTGCCAACCTGCCCGGGCGTCTTGCTGGTGCCGCCGAGCTCAGCAGCCCCAACCTGCCACAGCCGGATCCGCCCATCGCTGCTAGCCCCGGTGACGAAGAACGATCTCTTGCCGCCCTCGTCCTCCACCGGCAGGACCTTGAAGTCTTTGATCCTGCCGGACACGCCCGCCTCCTTCCCACCCAGCTGCCCAACCAGCTTAGCCACCGGCACTGTCTTGCCCGCCGCCGGCTCAGCCAAGTCCTCCGCGGCCGTCGAGAAGAACAGCACCCGGCCATCCTCGGTCGACACCGCAAGCACCGTCTCCTCTCCGCTCCCCTCCGTCTCCACATAGCAGAGCGAATGCACCTTGGTCTTGATATCCCCCATGACCCGGCATTTCGGCACGCAATCCATCCCAAAGACGAGAACATCCCGCTCAAACGCCACGGCGAACTCATCATCCCCACCCCTTGCGCGGCCCCAGACAATCCGCCTTGCCTCACCGGTCGAATGCCTCCCCTCCCCACACTCACCCAGCACGGCGCGCTCAAAGTTGAGCACACGGCTCTTCTTGCCCGTCTCCAAGTTCCACAGGCGCATGCAGCGCTCACCTTTACTGACGCTGATCATGATCTTGTTGCTGGGGTGGACGGCGAAGTCGTTGACGCCGGCGGGGGCGCCGCCCAGCGCGGCGGTGTCGCCGCTGGGGCGGCCCTGCATCTTGGGGATGGGGCACTTGAAGGTGTGCAGCAGGTTCCAGTCGCGGGCGCGCGTCACGGCCACGGTCGAGTCCTCGGCGGCCGAGAGCAGCTTGGAGCGGTTGGGGAAGGCCAGCCGCGTGATGTTGGACGTGTGGTGCAGCAGCGTGCCCAGCTCCCGGTTCTTGGGGTTCTCGAGGATCGGCCGCGGCGCCAGCGCCGAGAGGGCCTGCTGGTCGTCCGCGGCCCGGGCCGAGGGCGGGTGCGCCGAGAGGTTGTAGATGTTGATGCGCTCGTCTGTGCTGCCTGTGGCGAGCAGCACCTTTTGCGATTGGCCGGGTGTCGGAGCCGAGATGGGCGAGAGGGCGAGGCAGCGGACGGCCGAGTTGTGTGCGTTGAAGAGGAACGTGTCGGCGAACTTGGCTTCTTGTTGTGGCGGCGTATTGTCTTTTGACTTCTTCTTCGTAGATGGCGCGGCGGGCTTCGGCTGGATCGTCGCCGTGACACCGTGGAGGACGCGATCGTAGGACCCCGCGATGATCTGGATCGTCACCGGCCCATTGCTGTCGAGCTTAAAAGCTGTAGATTGTGGCGTTTTGACCAAAGCCTTTGTTTTCTTGGCCGAGGGCTTGGTGTTGGCATGTTCGCCCTCAGGGGCGGCTTCTCTTTTCCTTTTCGCCATTGTAATCGTTCGGTGATTGCTGATGCTCTCCGTTCTCAATTCGAATGTTGGAGGACTGGACATGGCTGAACAGTTCGAGTTTTTGAAAAATAAAGTGGAGACAGACAAACTTTATCTTATCGCTCGACTCAAGGTGCCAAGCACCCTCGCCACAACCCCAGAACCCGACACAAGCCGGACGGGAACCAGGAAGAACTTGGTCACAGCTAGTGGGCTGCCCCTATTATAATACTAAGTATATACTCTGATCATTTGTCTGATCAATCATGAAATATTTACATGAACACATCATCATAAGCAACGTCGCCCGAGACGACACCGCCTTCGAGTCTGGAACCGCTCCATCTCCAGATGCGGCATTGTCTCTGCGCTGCCATTCTAAGCCGGGCGGAATCTATCCGACAATAATGCGACAATTAATGTACTTCCAACTTTGCCATGCCCACAACATCATAGTGATAATAACTACTACTTCCCAGGCGCCGGCGTCGCACTCCCGCTCGACTGTCTCTGATGTTGCCCCACCTGTTGTTGCTGGGCGGCCTGTTGAGCCGCTTGCTGGGCGGCCTGCTGTACTTGGGCTTGTTGTGCTTGTGCCTGCTGTGCTTGGGCCTGCTGCTGTGCTCGGAGAAGCGAAGCATATTGATGCGGGCTATTCATCGACTGTTGCGCAACCGCTCCTGCCGCCGCGTTCATGGCCGCCTGTTGCTGGCTCTGAACAATCATCCTACCAAGGTGCTCAGTTGCCAGTTGCCGCACTGTCTCAGGTGGCAGATTCGGGTTCTTGGTTCGGTAATGCGCTTCGAGCTCAGCAAGTCGTTGTGTGATATGTTGATTCAGGATCCCTCCAGGAGACCGACCCGCCATCGCCGGCAAGCTCAACCCAGCACCCGGCGAGGTTACCAAGCCAGCCCCGTTGGCCGCACCAAACGACGCCATCATTGCCTGTGCATTGGTGAGGAATGCTCCTTGGTTGACCCCATTGACCACATTGCGTAATGGCGTCGGGGAACCTTGCGCTCCGTTAGTTTGCGGTAGTTGTTGGCTTTGGTTGGTCTGGGATTGTTGCTGTTGGGCAACTTGCTGTTGTGCGTGTTGTGCAGCTTGTTGCTGTTGAGGTTGATGCTGGAGATGAAGCGGATGCTGCTGCTGCTGCTGCTGCTGCTGCTGCTGCTGTTGTTGCTGTTGCGGAGAGGGTTGAGCTTGTGGTTGTGGCTGTTGCTGCTGTGGCTGTGTTTGCGATTGCTGCGACTGGGATTGTTGCGCTTGCCCTTGCTGTGTTTGTTGAACTTGTTGCTGCTGTTGCAGTTGCTGGATGGCTACCCGCTGCTGGTTCTGTATCGACCTTGCTTGAAGCATGACGCCAATATCCGGCTGCGGATTGACCATGGGTAATCTATGCTGTGCAGCTTGCATCGCTTGAAGCTGAGCCTGCGGCATGCCTGTCATCTGGAGTGGCGGGACGAGGCCGCCGGCGGCAAGCCGTGCTTGTACAGCAGCGGGAACTGGCCCTGGAGTTGCCGGCATCGACACCCGCCCAGGGGTACGGTTTTGCGCGGCTGCAGCTGCGGCAAGCTGCCCAGGGACGTTGAGGCGAGCGGCACCATTGGCCGAGGCCACGGCAGCGAGTTGTGCAGCTGTCTGGGCGCCTTGGGCGGCACCGGGAGTGCCTGGCACTTGGCCCGGGTGATTTTGCTTCTATGGATGCCAAGGTTAGTCGTGGGCTCAAACATGTCTCCGTCATAATGTATGTGCTCACCAATCTCCGTGCATTCGCGTCCGCCTGCCGAATGGCATACGCGGCCATCCTCTCCGCAAGTGCCTGGTCTCGTTCCCATCTCATAATGCTGTAATCCCGCGGCGTCTTGTTTTGAATTTGCTGCCTGGGCACTTCGTTGGCCTTCCGCATCGCTGCCAGGTTCGCTGCCTGTTGAGCCTTTTGAGCCGTTGCCTCGCGTTTTTTGGCCAGCTTTCGCATGGCGTCAATCAACGCTAGGTGCTTCTGATTGCGGCGCCGCTCGACCCGGATGCTCGTGGTCGGTCTTCGCCTGGGGATTGGCGTAACCGCGCCATTGGGTCCAACCTGCTGCTGCGCATTTTGATTGTGCTGCGCGATGGCTCGCTGGGCTGCGTCAATCCTGGCTTGATAGGCCTTGAAGTACGGAGTCCTAGCCATGTCATTCGGCAGGCCATCCAAGCTCACAAGGTTCACCCATCGTTCAAAGCATTCCCATGGTGTGCGCCGCTCTGCTCCTGATGCGAAGGCGGACACGGTTGATGACATGGCCGAGATCAACGACCAGTTATATGAACATTCGCGGACAAGAGACTTCAGCTGCTCATCTTCCGCCCACGTCCACTGAGATGCCGTTCGGCTCTCAAAGAAGCTCTGGGGGGGCATGGCATGTTCATTGGGTGGCCGGAACTGGTGGCCAGCATGTAAGCGGTCTCGGATGCCCTTCATTTCCGGATTGAACAATGCAACCACGGAATTCTCGGCCTGTAGCTCTCTATTGTTGTTGGCGGGCTCACATCCAAATATCACTTCGTCATCGTTGTTGTCGGGGTCGTCTTCGCCAAGGTAGTCGTATCGGCGCCGCTTGCGGGGTGGACCGTTGCTCGCCAATACCATTTCACCCTCCACGTATTTACTCAGGGGTACCGCTGGCCGCTTCCATTTGGCGTCCGGGTCGTAGTCCGTATCCGAGACGTCAAACTTTGGAACAGTAAGGGGCGAGCCATGCAATGGAAGGTTTTCCAGAAGGAGGTCAGCCGTTTTTGAGGGCTGGAGCCCAAAGACTACCTCATCATCTGGCAGGGCGAAAATGGCCGAGGGGGCCACGCAATCAACCAGGATTTCGGGGAGGTCATCTTCGTTTTCGATTGGAGAGTCGGTATGGACCAAATCGGGCAGGGTTTCGTCCGCGAGGCTTGCCCCCTTCATCTCCACCTCTGCCGGTCGAGGTGGAATTACCGCATTCACCTGCAGCATCAATCGCTCCGCCGGGTCTGAGTGAACCCATTCGGCGCACGCGTGGGCGAGATTTCGTGCAACTGTCCGTTTCCATTTGTTCTCCTCACGAAAATCGGTTCGCATCCATTTCATCTCCTGGAGGAGAACGTCCCAGTGAGATGCTGGTCTTGTCGGCTCTGAGCATCGAACCGGCTGCCTTAGAGACCACTTGTCGTGTTGCTGGAGATGATACACTCTACGCAATATTTTGCACGCTTGGTGATCTAACATCGAAATATACTGGTCCGTGGTCGATATCGTTTTGTGGGCCTGGTTGATGAGTTTTTCGATAGGCTTCATCCAGGTTGATTGTCTAGTGAAACCCTCGATGAAGAGGGGAGTGAAATAGTCGTCTGAAGGGAGATGTCCGGATTGCTGCTGACCGACCGCCACTGTCCCATCATCCGACGGTTTCGGTCTTTTAGGTTGCTTGCCGAAAATAACAGTTGGTGTGCTTCTGCGCCGCTTATCGCGCGTTCTGCTAGCGTACAACTTGAGCTGCGTGGGAGGCGCCTCAGGGTCGATTTCTTCGTTCCGAATGGCACGAGAGCCATCCCGGTCCGCCGAAACTGGCCTTGTGGGCTCGATCGGGGCGAGCGAGAGGCTGGATGACCGCGGATTAACGGACGCCTCGGCGGTGCTGGTCTTATCGGCAGCCAGTACACCAGTAGGTTGGGGAGGGGCTGGAACGGTCGTTGCTGTAGCATGGGATTCCTGTGACAAGCCAACATTGGTAACACCTTCGTTCTCGGTCGCGGCGTCTTCCGGCTTGTCGATGTCCATGAGGGTCGATATACCCCCATCCCCTCGGTGCTGGTCTTCCACACTAGCATTGCCTGGTGTCATCGAGGGCCCGGCTAGGGTGTCCGACAGCCATTCGCCATGCTGCAGGCTGCCTACCCGTGTTGCCGTTGACCCAACTTGATGTTCATCGACAATCTTATCCCTAGCCCCCACGGCACCTTTCCGAGTCGGATTCGTCGCTGCCGGTGTGATCTTCTCAGGCCCGCGACGAGGTGGAATTGCAATGGCTATAGAATCGGGTGGTTGGCTGAGCTGAGCTGCAGCTGATTCCTGGAGCAGCTGGGCTTCGACGCCACTGATTGGTGTCGGCAGAGACACGGCTGGTGCTAGAGGAGCCGTCGGAGAGACCTCTCCGGTGGTACCAGCCTCCTCCTCTGGCCTAAGATCTCCCTGCAATTCATCACCGGCCTTCTCCTCGACTCTTTCTAGATTCTGGGTTGCTTCGCTATCAGGGCTCGTGTCTGCGGACGCATCGTGTACGGCGGGGGTCAACATCGACTGGGCAGTAGAGCCAGGGGACGACAGTGTATCCAGATGACTAGGAGGGTTCGATGTAAGTGGTTGTTGATCTGATACGGCAGGTTCGCCATCCTTGGAATCCCGGCGTTCATCGACCTCTGATTGCACCGGTTTCTGGTCGGTTCGTGAAATTTGCACATCGACGCGAGGAAGAGCGGCGGCAGGCATTTGTAGCGACGGATGCTGAGCCGTCGCAGTCGATGCACTATCTGCAGATGCACGACTGCCAGTGACACCCTCGACCTGACGATAACTTGCCGAATGAGCAGGCGCTTCCTTCGCTTGGTCTCTGGAGCTATCCTTGTGTCTCTTTGGAGCTACAACCGACGGCTGAGCGGTAGAAGGGGCCCCCTGACCAGCGGGTGAAGCTTTGCCAGTTGCCTGCGGTGATGCATGTTGGATAGAACCTCTTGGATAGTTCGTCGGCTTGTCGAGTTTTGTGCCATTGGTGTAGCAAGGCTCTAGCGGTTCGTTCTCGATCTTCGCAGGCGCAGCGAAGGGGGTGGCCTCGGCTATACTTGTCGAATCATAGATCGCGCGAAGTCGTTGTGCATCGAAGACCTTCCGGCGCGCCGGGATGGTAAGCTTGTCGAATCGCCGGCCCCTGTCAACGCATCGAAACAGATTAGAGAGTCAACTTTTAACGCGACGCGACGTTACAAGAAAATGAACATGATATTATCTGAGAAGAGAACATACTGCAAAATGTCGAATTCGTTCAAAAACTTTTGCTCGGCGGGCGTGGCTGTCGGCGCGTCAGGATCGTTGGGGTCGTGGTTGGGAATGCCATCGTCGGTCGCAACAGCGAAGAGTTCCCGCAACTTGCGTTTCCGCGAGAACGCAATTGACCTACACGACGTTAGCCCTGACCATCGTAGATCAAAATGATCGGAAAAATAAGCTCTATCGATTAAAGCTAGTCTTGCCTTATTCCCGACTGTCTTGAGTGCAGCAGCTTCAAGCGGTCGGCGAGCGGGAGCTCAGTCATGTCATCGACGACGGCGACATCCGTTTTTTGTCAAACGGATGGTGATGCCAACTTCAATAGGACGATGGAAACCTGGAATGAACTTGGCGGGTGATGAAAAATGCCGGCGTTGCGACTTTTTAACACCGGTTTGATTGCCTGAGCGTGATCGAACAGAGCGTAAATCTCTGTCCTGCCGTGTTGAGGGGGTTTTCAAGACCATCCAGTGGGCGACCGGAACCGGGAGGGATGCCCGTCGAGGGGGTCAAAAAAGTTAATCCAGGATGTATCAAGGCCTGAAAGGACCGGAAATGGCGGTGCTGACGACGACTCGGGGGCTAGTTAGGGGGCGACAAGGCCTAAAACTCCACTGAAATTCTGCCTGGAACAGGAAGGCCCCAGGGAGCCGAAGGCAAAGGAAACTCCGTGTCCGGGCTGAAGGATTGACGGTATTCATACTGTATGAGGGGAGGGGTCCCACCTCGGCTGATGCTTGGCACCGCGCCGAAGAATATCCGGCGTCAAGGAGGATGACGAAAAGAGCGAGCGCAAGAAAGCTCGACGGGAGGAAGCGATGCCTCGATGTCGTGTGCGAATACCGGATCGCCGTGAGGATGTCTCCATAGTTTGATCGGAAGGGCGACACGACGGCCGACCCCTGGCGCAGGCCGTCAAGGCCACTCCCCACATGGCCATTCTCCAGCCATTGTTTGCTTTGCCAGCGCTGTGCAGGGAAAAGGCGATCCGGGGTCCTCATCCTATCTGGTGAGCGCAGCGGTCGCCTGTCGTTTTCGCAGCAGCTTCCTCGGTGGAAATTGGGCCGGCCCGGGGAGGGTGAGGGCGGGGGATGGGAAGAGAAGACATTTGGTTCGGTGGTGTTGGAAGAAGAAGCAGTTGATCCAGAGCGGCCTCTGGAGGGTGGCCCGTTCTCTGCTGGCTTCGGATAATATGGGACGTTCACTGCAGTAAAAAAAGTGTGTTGCCTGAGGCCGCTGTGAAACGACTCGCCCCACCATGACGCTGACAGGGGATCCAAATCCCCACATAACTCTCCGGTTCGGGTGTCATTAGTGCCGGGCCAGTGTGCGCGACGGTACCTATGCTGCCGAGAATTTATGACGGCAAATCAACAACACCCTTCGAGAAAGACAAATCCAGGGAACCGCGTCTCCATATCCCACATTCTCTAGCTCTCAAAACTGCCGACAACATGCCGGACCACGACGATAAAACCCCCCGAATAGCTATTCAGCTTGGGAAATCATCGACTTCCTCGCCACACACCATCAAGAAACGCGCCCGTCCAGCACACGGGAAACGGCACCGAGCTCATGCGCTGCACGACAATTCCGAATCTGAAGACAACAGCGACCAAGAACAGCAAAGTTACGGTCGCGAGGAAACAGTTACATCCTACGATCTCCTTGGCACAAACGATGAAGGATTAAAAAAGCCAAACGGGTCCTCAAGACACAACACATCGGCGGAGCGAGGTCAGGAGGAGAGCTCGGAGGCAGACCAGCCGGAGAACACAAATTCGAAAACTAGTCGGAATGATGCCGGAACAGATGACCCGGAATCTCGAGACAAACCAGTCAAGTGGGGTTTGACCATCAACATGAAGGGGAAGGGAGATAGCAAGAAGGGAGTGATGAGGAAGGGGAAACCACAGACCGAAGCTCCTGGCTCCGACAGTGATCTGAAAAGCGAAAAAGATGCATCGAAGACAATTGACGACGAAGCGCTCGATGCTCTCATGGGTTCTCGGATACCGAAACGCAAACACCTCGACTCCGACGCTGCAGACCGGGAACCGCGACCTGAAGACTATCGCTCAGTTCCCATCGACGACTTTGGCGCCCACCTCCTCCGAAACTTTGGTTGGGATGGGAAAATGAAGGGCAAGGTCAAGGAAGTCACAAGGCACGCCAACCTCACGGGGCTAGGTGCCAAGGATGCAAAAGGCGCTGAGGATCTAGGTTCTTGGAATCAAAAGACGACTAAGGACTCCCGCCCCGTGAGGCTCGATGACTACCGGAGAGAAGAGAGCAAGAAGCGCCAGCGGACCGATGACCGGTATGCAGACAGCTACAAGCGGGAGAGGGAGAGGGAAAGAGAACGAGAGCGGGGACGGGACCGAGACAGGTAGAACCCACTGCGACACTGCGGCCGTATTCGAATCCCACCACCACGGGACACCGTTCCTGAGTTTGAATGTCAAACGTTGACGGGAAATGTGCATGTTGTTCCACTGCCTCGCGGAATCTGAACCACGTGGGTATCCGTGACGACGTGGGGGTCAACAGCTAACCTAGTACTGACTGCCAGACGGAACTGGCTTCAGGTATCGACAAACCTAGCCTCTCTCCCAATCGACAGCTAGGCACGGATTTCAGCCTACCGTTTGTATTGGTTGAAATTGCATCGGCCGCAAGCCAAGGTTGTGCCCAGGGTAACCCCGAGGGCAACAGGCAAACCTTGGCTGCGATCTATCGGACTATCCCTTCGTGTCAGTTCGCTGGATACGGAGGTATTGCAATTTAGGCCAAGTATCGTGGGCCCCGGAAGCAGCCCATGCTTTTAGCCCATGCTGCAAGTCATCGATCCTTGACAACACAATTGATAAGGCCATTGGCCTGATCAATAAACATAGGCCCGAGGAAGCGAGACGGGAACAGGGAGTGGGTCACCAAACGACATGAGTGGTTCGAGGATGATGAGACTATCCTCTTCCCCTGTATACCAGAACAGTTCTTTGTAAACGGATCTCTTCAGTATATTTTCAGGCTTCTTGTTGCTCCGCACGGGTTGACACCGGGTGAAGCCCCTCAATTTCAAAACATCACCTGGGAGGACCACAAAACTGTTTTGCATGTGCAACATTTCTTTGGTGCCCGCTTTATCTGCGTCTCTTCCTTGTTGGCTCTGCCGATCTGGACATGCATGACGGGACCTGGGCAGTGCCTGCCTGGTTGCTACCCTACCGTTGTTTCCAAGGACTGAAAGCACTGTGATATAACAGCCATAAACCGTATTTGTTCCCTCCTCTGCTTCTTTACTACCCATCTCCTAAGCACCTGCCGTCAGTGTGATACGCCACCCAACGATGGCGGCATTATCGTCGAGACCGTGGTGGAAGGACGCAGTCTGTTATCAGATCTACCCCGCCTCTTTTAAGGATTCCAATGGAGATGGGCTGGGAGACATTCCGGGTATCCTGAGCAAGATCGACTACTTGAAAGACCTCGGTATCGATGTGGTCTGGGTCTCGCCTATGTATATGCCATCCGTGCTTTTACGGACCCCTTGCGATCCATGCCGCTAACCCTATAACCCCCCTCAGGTTTGACAGCCCCCAGGTAAGCTTTCACTCGGTCAAGTTCAGGAATTTTCCAAGAGACCAAATCAGGTAGGCTCTACCAGAACTGACTTGTGCCCAAGGTTGACATGGGATACGACATTTCAGACTATGAGAAAGTCTATCCCCCATACGGCTCAGTCAAAGATGTTGAAGATCTCATCGAAGCCTGCCATAAGAGGTACCTACACATCTCGCATAGACACTCCTTTTTCACTATTATGTTGACTAAGGGATGACCAGGGGCATGAAGCTGATTTTGGATCTCGTTATCAACCATACATCTGACCAGCACGCCTGGTTCAAAGAATCGAGGTCATCCAAGGACAACCCAAAGCGTGACTGGTGAGTGGCTGGGGCTCGCCTCGGTGCCGATGGAAGGCTAACCGGACGGCGAAGGTATATCTGGAAGCCTCCCCGGTATGCAGAGGACGGCACCCGCCTGCCGCCGACCAACTGGAGGAGCTATTTCTCTGGGCCGACTTGGGAGTACGATGAACACACTGGCGAGTACTACTTGCACTTGTTCGCCAAGGAGCAACCGGACCTCAACTGGGAAAACGAGGAGACTCGAAAGGCTATCTATGATAGCGCCATGCGTTTCTGGCTCGATAAGGGAGTCGATGGTTTCCGGGTAGACACGGTAAACATGTAAGTCACATACCGCTCCATGTCCACGGCCCATATCTCGAGCACATATGTGACTCGGGGAAATAATATGTTGGTTATTGACGCGCCTTGTTCCAGGTACTCCAAAGGCGTCGAATTCAAGGACGCCCCCATCGTCGATGACAAATTTTACGAGCAACCGGCATGGCTGTACTACGCCAACGGCCCAAGGATGCATGAGTTCCTCCGAGAGATGAACCAGAACGTGCTCAGCAACTACGACGCCGTGACCGTAGGCGAATTGCCGCACACGCCCGACCCCAAGAAAGTCTTGGAGTATGTCGGAGCGGGCGACAAGCAGCTGAGCATGGTGTTCCAATTCGACATAGTCGATCTCGGCCAGGGACGCGAACATAAGTACCACTTCGAAGAGTGGAAGCTGCCGCAACTCAAGAGTATCGTGGCCAAGTGGCAGCAATTCATCGAGGGCACCGACGGGTGGACAACTGTCTTTTGCGAGAACCACGGTACGTTACCCCCCCCCCCCGCCCCCTCCTCACTACCTATTCCAACATAGACAACACCGCCTGCTCCTCCGACCCGCCACTACCCACCCACCTGCTTGCATACCTACTAACCCTACACACACACCCCCTACAGACCAGGGCCGGTCCATCTCCCGCTACGCCTCAGACGCCGCCCACGAGCGCGCGCCGTCAGCCAAGCTGCTCTCGCTGATGCTGTGCGCGCTGACGGGCACGCTATTCGTGTACCAGGGGCAGGAAATCGGCATGATCAACGTGCCGGCCAGCTGGCCGATCGAGTCGTACCGCGACATCGAGTCAGTCAACTTCTACCGCACCATGGCCGCGCGCACGCACAACGACCCGGCTGAGCTCGCCTACATCATGCGCAGCCTGCAGGTCCTCGGCCGCGACAACGCCCGCCTGCCCATGCAGTGGAGCGGGGAGGCGCACGCGGGGTTTACCGATTGTGAGCGTGGGCCGTGGATGCGCGTGCATGATCTGTATGGGGATATTAATGTGGAGAGGCAGGTGAGGGAGGGGGAGGGTTCGGTGTTGGGGTTTTGGAAGAGGATGATCAGGTTTAGGAAGGAGCATGCGGATGTGTTGGTGCATGGTGCGTTTGAAGGTTTTGACATGGAAAATGAGCAGACGTTTGTGTTTGGGAAAAGGGTGGGAGAGAAAAGGGCGGCGGTGGTGTTAAACTTTACGGGCGAGGAGCAGACTGTTGAGTTGCCAGGATATGAGGGATTGGTGTTTATGGTTGGGAGCTACGAGGATGCTGAGAAACAAGAGCAGGGAGCCGAGGGAAGAGCCAGAACGTTGCGTCCATGGGAGGGCCGGCTGTACCTGGCAGGTTGCTAGGGCTCTCCCTGCTATCTGGCCTGATAGACGGGATGAGAAGGGATGAGAAGAAGGGATGAGATGGAACGAGATAGGACGAAATGAATTGAGTGCAAGTTTAGGTGATCTAGCGTTTGACTATTCCGCTTTGGTTCCCTAAACTGATCTCAACGAGATGGATAACCAGGGACAAAACGACCACGTACACCTGCATTTACTTTGGTAACTCTGCATGCAGCTTGCTCTGGGCCTGCATGGAGCAAAAACCAGTGGTCAACCCTAGCTCAAAACAAAAGACTGAGAAAAGGGGCAAATGGGATCAACAGACGCCAGAGAAGTTGGACCTTCAGAATCCCTGAATACAGCGACTGGGCGCCAAGCCCAACGCGCGGCCCCACTGGCCAGCCCCAGCTTGTCCACCGCCGAACCGAGCTCCCTTCTTTCCACTAAAAAAGTGAAGTCTGGAACTTCTTCTTCCCTTCTTCCCACCGACATTCCCCGTTTCCTGCTCAACAGTCCGCAATAGGGGACTGCAGCAGCTGGTCGCCCATCATGTCGAAGCCACAGAGCACCAACGGCAGCGAGTCTGAGTTTGAGTTCGTCGAGACTCCCAGAGCTCCCACGCCGACCTTCGAGAAGGTTGAGGATTGCGGAGTGCGCACCACGTCGGTGAGTTTCCCCGGCACCTGTTTTTTTTTTTTTTTTTTGCATTGTTGTTGCCCGAGAAAACATCACCTTCCATCCATCTCCCCCAGCTCCCACAAGGCGAATTGATAGGATCTAACCCGTGTGTACAGCTCGCGACCATCAAGAATGCCCCGTTACCCGCCGAGGGCTCCGGCACGGAGAGCTTCTCCAACCTCCTCCTCTTCTCCATCCTCGGCGGTGTGCCGCTCTACATGTCATGGAAGGTCGGCGGTGGCCTGAAGACGACGCTCTTCTTTGCGCTCCTCACCACCCTCCCCCTGCTCGGCGCTTTCTGGTTGATCGCATCGAGCATGTCGCCTCGTAAGAACGAGAAGGCCAGGCTCCCTGGCCGCGGTGTTGAGCACTACCTCACCTTCAAGAATGCCGCCGATAAGGCAAAGTACCAGGGCCGCAACAAGATTCCCATGGAGACCTTCCACGAGATGTACTTTGACGGCGAGGTTGACTTCAACGGCGATGCCCTTGAGGTTCTCGAGTACCGCCACGACTGGGCCAACTTCCGTTTCACCCTGAGCTTGATCAAGTACTTCCTTACCGGCATGATGCCCGAGGTTATCATGCACACCCGGTCCCAGGGTAAGTCACTTGATCTGTTGATTTTTGGGAGTTACGGACATTTCTAACATGACCAGATGAGGAGCAGGTCCGTGGCCACTACGACCGCGGTGACGACTTCTACGCCTGGTTCCTTGGCCCGCGTATGATCTACACCTCAGGAATTATCAGCGACTTGACCCGGGAGGAGACTCTGGAGGAGCTCCAGGACAACAAGCTCGCTGGCGTTTGCGAGAAGATTGCTCTCAAGGAAGGCGAGACGATGCTTGATATCGGCTGTGGCTGGGGCACTCTCGCCCGCTTTGCCAGCGTCAACTATGGTGCCAAGGTTACCGGTGTCACTCTCGGCCGCAACCAGACTGCCTGGGGCAACGGCGCCATGCGCAAGGTTGGAGTCCCCGAGGACCAGAGCAAGATTCTGTGCATGGACTACCGCGATATTCCTGTGCCCGAGGGTGGCTACAAGAAGATCACCTGCCTCGAGATGGCCGAGCACGTCGGTGTCCGCCACTTCCACGGTTTCTGCAAGCAGGTCTATGACATGATGGATGACGATGGTGTCTTCTTCCTCCAGATCGCTGGTCTGCGCAAGGCCTGGCAGTATGAGGACCTGACCTGGGGTCTCTTCATGAACAAGTATGTTTTCCCCGGCGCTGACGCTTCGACTCCTCTCGGCTGGTTCGTCGACAAGCTGGAGGGCGCTGGATTTGAGGTCAAGGGCATTGATACCGTTGGCGTGCACTACTCGGCCACTCTCTGGCGCTGGTATCGGAACTGGATGGCCAACAAGGACAAGGTCGAGGCTAAGTACGGCAAGAGATGGTTCCGCGTAAGTCCCCCCGACGTGCACCGATGTTGCTTCCAATACTAACTTGAAATAGATCTGGGAGTTCTTCCTTGCCTACTCGACCATCATCTCCCGCCAGGGCAGTGCCACTTGCTACCAAATTGTTCTCCACAAGAACATCAATGCGTTCCACCGTGTCGAGGGTATCCCGACGCAGTACGGCCTCAGCGGCTCCACTGGTGCCACCAAGGCTGATCTGAAGGCTTGGGCCGAGGCCAACGCTGCCGACTTCCCCAGCGTTCCCGTTCAGTAGATCTGTTCAGGAGAACGAGGTCTCCAGCCAAAGTGGTCGGCGTTGCTACCGAGAAGCTTTTGGTTGGACAAAAATGGATGAGTGGGTGGCTCCCAGGTGGGAGTTCAAGGATGGTACGGTGTCTATCTGAAAACGTCTATCTGTTTAATGAATTGGACAGAGCACAGCTACTGCCATGTGTATCAAAAGCCAGGCGCTCGGATTGGGGCGTTGTATGCTGTGTACTCGAAAAACAGACGTTAGCTTGATTAGAGGAAATAGAACTTGGTAATGACGGTGTGGAGTCAACTAGATACCCACCCAGTATAAAGCTTCAGCATTGTTGCCTTGTGTTTTCGCGGTCTTGAAGTTAGGAGCAGAAGGGGTCAATGGCACCGATTGGTTTCTTGTGGCAACGAACGTTGTGTCCGTTCCGTCCGGCACTGTTTCTTGCTACCCTGCTGGGACCTGGATAGTGTCTAATGCATAAGCTGGCCATGGTATGCATCCGCATATTGCCGTTGAGCACACATCCGTACCAAAGCCCAACCAATTCATATCGCACAGCCGCTCGTCTCATCTAACTTCACCACAAGGGGCGTCCTTGGATCCAACCTGTCGCGTGAGGGAAGCAAGGTTCATTGCGCACCCTCCTTCCAACCGATTGGTATCAACGCCGCCGCGACATCCTCCACCCCCCGTTCCGTCGCCAGCATGTTATATTGCGAAGCCGCGTTCCTCGTGTCCAGCACCTCGACCCTCATCCCGAGGTTGCTGATGGCCCGTCTCGTAGCAGGGCTCAGCGGCCGTATCTGAGGCCCGAGTCCCAAAATCAGCAGATCTGTTGTCCCACCGTGGTTAGCCCGGGAACAAGCTCTTTCAACAAAGGGTACATGCCACCCCCGAATCACATAAGAAGAAGAAGAGGAAAACCACTAACCAGGCCTCGGCCAAACCGCCGCCAGCACCGCCCACGCCTCCTCCCCAACCTCCCACTGCCCCTTCTCATTCAGCAACCGCGCCCCCCTCCCCTCCTTCCCACTAACCCCAACACCACCACTCCCACCACCACCACCACCACTCACCAACCACGGCCTCCAAACGAACGCCTCCCCCCCCACAAGCAGCGCGCCAGCCCCGCCGCGGATGTGCACGCCCGAGTTGAGCGAGAAGCCGTCGGCGTGGGAGACGTCGACGGCCGTGGTGGGCACCGGCGCCGACCCCAGCACGTCCAGCTGGCCGAGGTCGGTCGGCGGCGCCTGCGCCGGCACCGGCTCGCGGTTGTGTGCTAGGGGGGTGCGGCGCTGGCGCGCGGGGGTGGGGGTCGTGTGGAGGAGGCGGTGGTGGGGGGTGTGGCTGTTGTTGCGTTGGAGGTTGGTGTGTGGGTGGGATGGGAGAGAGGGTCGTGCGGAGGTGGGTGTTTGGGGCGATGAGCTTGCGTGGGCTGTTGCTGCTTGTGTGTACGATCGAGCTGTTGTGGTCTGGCGGAGGATGCGCAAGGTAGATAGGGAAAGGCGGAAGGGTGTTAATGGAGCTGTCATTGTGGCTATTTCTGGGCCGGTTCTACCTCAGAGCTTGACAAGCGTTATAGGTTGGTTGAATCAAGGGGCGTCGGGGCGACCGGCATGCGGCTTTGTTTTTGCTCTCAAGCTGTTTGGGAGACTTTTTGAATTTGGGATCAATTGGAAATTTAGGCGGAGCTCGACGTCATTGCAGGGGTTCAAAAGAATTTGGTCCAGCAGATACTCCCTCGGGGCAAAAAGGCAGAAGCAGCTCTTGGCTGCGAAATGGGCAAAGATTCCACCCCGCCAGCCTGGCATAACAGTGATGTAAAACAGCCCTTTCATACGACCATCATTCTTCATAATTAGACGCCTTGCCACATCAACATCCAGGCAAACAACATGGGCGCGACTTTTGCTTGGATTGCTCGCTCATAACCGTAGCCGGTTGTCATTCGGCGCTCAACACGCCCATTGCTCCATTCCACAACATCCCAGCCCCAGTAAGCACGGCCTGAAGTCCATTTCCATTGAGAACCTCATCCCGGAGTAGAAAGCAGCCCTAAGAACAGAGACAGCCAACCCCGGCTGTATGTGCGTGCGCATGGCATGCCGCCCGTTTCCCAAGTGAACACCGAAGCAATGTGACCGTCAACCTAGCACCCGTCGCCCCGAACCAAAACCAAGCGCATTTATTTCTTCTTCTCGGCCTGGCTCTGCTCCTTGAGCACCTTCTTGACGATCTTCTGCTCCTCGATGAGGAAAGCCCGGACAACACGGTCCCGGACGCAGTTACCGCATCTCGAGCCACCGTACGCACGCTGGACGGTCTTCTTGGGCTTGGAGATCTGGGCGTACTCGTGAGGGCGGAGAGCGGGGACCTGTAAGAAGCGCCGAGTCAGCACGCTGCTGTCCAGAAGTTGCCTAGCTACGTCCAATGCCTCCATGCTACCCCTTAACCATCGTGGTGAGTGTGGTGAGATAACGCATCGGGGGACTGGTCGGTCGAGAAACACTTGGATTGGTTGAACCGAAACTCCGGCATGCGATCTGGATCGTGTTCTCGGTGCCGGCATTATCGTGAGAGCGATGTCGGCTCGCTGTGATGTTCGATCGTTCTCGTCGTTCCAAATCCTCCCATTCCCCACATGCAAGTCTGTCAGGATCGCAAACCACTTACACCAGGGAGCTTGATGCCGCAGTCACCGCACTTGGGAGCAGTGCCGCGCTTCTTGATGTGAAGAACGCGGAGCTTGCCGCCGGGAGTCTTCGTAACCCGCGTCAGGTTCGACGTGGTGTTGTACCTGAAAGCAGGGCCAAGTTAGCCGATCTCCTCTTGATCGATTCCTCCGCTTTTCAATTTCTGAAATCTCAGCAAAAACTCGAGAAACTCACGGGTTCCGGCGACGGTAGGTGACTCGTGAGGGGGCCATTTCTGCGGTGTTGTCGCTGACGTGATGGTTTCCGTCGACTCGATCACGGTGGTGCGAGGTGGTTTAATTTTGAGGTCTAGTTTGTAAATTTCTGTGTGGGCGCAGAATGCGGTTGCCCCACTCTGCTTCAGCGTCGAATAGTTGACACCCGGCAGAACACATCCCAGCCGGCACCACTTGGCCTGCATAAAATCATTCAAAACTTCAAACCCTTGTGGCACTGTGGCTGGTGCAAGATTGTGGCGGGTACAAAGTACCCCATACCCACCCCGAATATCATCGGCCCCGGCACTCACGACGTTCTTGTTGATTCGCTGTCTTTAATGCCCCAGAAAACAATGATGATCCCACTCCCCTTGGTCAGATATCATCCCCAGATCCCAGTCTAATAATAATAATAGATCACCCCGCCATTGTCCAAACGCCTGGAAGCCCCCAAGAAACACACCGACCCGAGTCAGCTTATCATTGATTGCCCATTCTAAGAAATTCGACGTCGCTTTCGATCCGAATCGGCCCAGTCGGGGTGTTCGGAGGCACGCCACTGCTTGAGGCCCTTGAGATTCTTCTGGCCAGTGCGTGCCCTGTTGAGGACGCCGTCAGTCTGCAGGCGAAGAATCGCCTCCTGGAAACTCGACACCTCTTTGTGGGTGCTCTCAACGGATTGCATGTAGGCGGCATAAGCAGCCTGGGCTGGGATTGTTGTTAGTTTCGCCGTGGTGACCTGGTTTGAGCCCCGAGCCCGGGGACTTACGCGACGGCTGTTTGACCATGAGAGGTTCCAACATGCGCGGAAGCGCCGAGCGAAGCCGCCTCAGCTGCATTGACAGGTCAGAAAAACAAAACGCCGCGGGCCGTTGAGGCGGTGACAAATGGAATTGGAGCAAACTTGCCTGGAGATGCACCTGGTCCAACTGGTAGAGCATATCCTCAAGCTGCTCCTCCTCCGAAGCGCCGTTCTTGGCCGTCGCTGGGGCCTGCTGCTTGGTGCTGGCGTTGTCCGCCATCGTCTAGGTATCTACCTGCAGGGAGCGTAGAACAGGGGCAATTAAGACACGGGATGCCCGAAGATATATATGCAGCTGCTGTTTGCATTCAATCGCGTCTGCTGGGGACCAAATCTGGAATATCTCGATGCGATGTGATGGATCTCAGCTGTGTGATTGAGCGAGACCAACAGGAACGACGAGTGGTTGGGTCCCTGTTAGTGGGCTCCGAGTCGAGAGCAGAGATTAAGTCTGATTGGCTTTGTTACCCCAAAGCAGGAGGCGGTGTGGGTCGGGAGAAGCATCGAGCCAAAATGTGGCTGATGCAATTGTGAACAACCTGGTGACCAGCAGAGGCGCTTGGGCCAACAGCTGCCAGGTTTTCGGGCTAAGGTGGGGAGTGAAGCTGGGCCGGGGACAAGCAAACAACCTTACAGAAGGGAGCGACCCAGAAAGCACTTCACTCGCTCGTCGCCTCCAACAACAACCAACCAACCCAAACAAGCGCAGGAGAGTGCAAGTTACGCCAGTAACATCTCACTGATCTGCCGGGTTTTTTTTCTGCTTTGTGCGCGTCGGAAAGCGACTTATTTTTCGCAATTCTCGGCGCTCGTCAAAGTGAACGGATTTATCTGCATTCAGTCGAGAACTAAACTACCTACCTAGTTAAGGCGATCGCGCACACGCGCCTCTCGGCACCAGGCCCCAGCAGGTGCCGATTTCCCCTCCAAGCCTTGCTGCTACGACTTTCCGGGACCCGCGCTGCACAGTGTTTCCCACTGGCTGTTCCGACCATATCACCAATCACCATGGATCCCTCAGGTGCTACCGGAGGCCCTTCACAGACCCAGCCACGCTCTCGCAAGCGCGGTCGCCAGGCCCGCGTGTCGGAAGCTGGAAATGCGGCGGCTCCGGCCCCGCTAGCCCCCGTCCCACAGGTGCCCCAGGGCTGGGGTCCCGCCACTGTGACAAATGGTCACCATAGCCAGACCGTGCGTGCGCCCGTCGACACCGTGCCCACTCAACAACAGCCTACCTTTCCTTCGCAGCAGCTTGATAGATCGCATCAGGTCGCAGAGCCCGAGGGATTGATGAACGGCTACAGCACCAACCCGCAGCACACACAGTATCCCGACCCGCAGCCCACGCTCGCGCCAGCACCGCAGCCTGACACGTCGGGCCTGACCGGTCTGAGCGAACTTGCTGGCGACCATCATCACCATCAACACGCGCAGCACGGCCAGCAGCACCATCAGACTCAGCATCAGCAGCTTCAACAGCAGCAACAGCAGCAACAACAGCAGCAGCGCGCCGCCGCCGCCGCTGCCAATAAGCCTGATCGCATCATTTTCCAGCACCAGTACGGTGCTCCTCATCCCACTAGCAACTCCTCTCCGACCTCCGTGACGAACCCGTCTTCTGCATCGGCCAGCTACAACAACATCTCGTCGTGGCCTGTGTCCGACGCCAACCAGGCGCCGCAGCCGCAGCCTTCGGCGCCCTCGTCTTCTTCGATGCCTCCGCAATCGCCCGCGCTGGGCTCCTCCGCCGGCCTAGCTCCGCCGCCGGAGGGCATCTACCGCACCTTTGACGACCTCCTCTCATCGGTACAACGCACTGCCAAAGAGCAGGGCTACAGCATTGTCAAGCTTCGAGCCAGTAACTATCGTGATAGCAAACCCACGCGCTACGATCTTGTATGCGACCGCGGTGGTGTTAAATACAGCAGCACCGCAAAGAAGCGCAACCCCAGCACCCGCAAGGTCGATTGTCCGTGGCGCGCAAAGGCCGTGTGCGAGGTGAACCTCGGTCATCAGTGGCGCTTCGTTGTGCAAGAGCCCCGCCATAACCACGAGGCCCGCGTCCCCGCCGCCGTGCCGGGTCAAGAGAACACACCTGTCGCACAGAGCCTCAGGAGCCTTACCAATAAGGTCGACCGCATGGCCCATGATTTCGCGCAGGGCATGAATCGGCTCGAGAACGTGATAGTGTCGCGCATGGACAACATTGAGAAGCGGCTTGAGGCCCTCGAAGCCGGCCGGTCGGCCATGCTCGGCGGCAGCGGTGTGCCTCAGATGGGCGCCCCGAGCATGCCTCCTGCCAACATGGGCGGCAACAGCCTTGGCAACAACTCGTTAACGAACGGTGGCATGCAGCCTCTTGTGGATGGCCGGCTAGGCGGCGTCGAGAGCCGCCTCGGCCAGATGGAGCCGCGCAGCTTGGACGGCCTGCAGATGATGGACGACGACACAAGGGGTCTATCGATGATGGTCAACTCGTAGTCCGAGAAGGCCCGCCGAGGCAGCGATTCGGACGACGCAACAATATGCCAGCTGTTAGTGCCGCATATCCGAACCCAAGCTCGACCGACTGAGCCCGATCTTTCATATCCTGTTGTTCGCCGAGGTCATATTCCCTCTTCTACTGGAACGAGACGACCAGGCGACCGGGCGGGATAATTCATGGGCGCCCATTTAATGGACGCAAAAAAAAAAAACGGCATGTGAGATCTGAAATCCGGATCACCAGGACAGGGTTGGCCTTCCCTTTTTGAGGGCCGTCAGCAGCAGAGAGACCCGGGTTATGGTTTCTCATTCTAGCCCTTTCTTATTTTCTCAATTACTGTATATGTACTCAGTCCTCCTCGGCGTTTCTGGGATTGGGACAAAGTGCGCAAAGTGTGTAGATATTTCCCCGTCGGCGTTTAGCCCGACTTCTGACTCAGGTCTTCCTTGCTTCGGACTTTTCACTTTTTCTCTTTTGTTTTCTCTTCACTTCCGCCTCGGGTGGAGCAGAGGCGGACGGGCATTCCATGGTCACCCATAGGGGGTGAGCAATAAGGACAACTCGGGCGGAAGGCAGAATGGGCTCACTCGGCGTTTTCCAGCTTGGGAGAATTGGTCATCCGGGGCAAAGTTGGGACACAGGCGTGTTTTGTTTCGCTCTGGGCGTTCACATATTCCCGTACCCCCAGAGGTTTAACTCGGCCTTTTCTTGTCTGCCGGGCCATGCACCGGCCTAGATATACACCACAACTGGGAGTGTGCTGCTGCTCACAGATTATATGGGCGAGAAGGATTCGGGAGATGGGGACGAGAAAAAAGGGGCCCTGTGGTTTGCGGGCGCCTTTCTCTACTCTTTGTTGGGTGTATATGACTGATCAACACAAAACTGTATGATGGCATTCTTACTGTGGTGATGTATATACCATACTAGACCAAGATTGAAAGCGATCCTGGTTCCCACATTATGATTACGATGAATGAGCTGTGAATGGAATGTGACGAGATTAAGATTATCAAGGCGCTCTTAGGATTTCCCTTGTTTTGTGGGGAAGGGAGCTTCCCTTGGAGTGAGGAAGAGGAATGGACATTATCCCCAATCCCCACCGTACATTCCAATCCACATGCATGTCGTGCTTGACACATTACGCACTGGGCGGTGGATCCTCAGCTCCTTGCAAGAGAAATGAAACGGGACATACACGGTGTGTGACAAACTGTGCGAGTATGCAAGAGTTCACTTGGAACGCGGCTGGAGCGCGGCTAATACCTGGACATGAATGGTGGCCTGGGCACTGGGCATGTGTGTGAAGGATTGATTATCAAACTCCTACGCATCTTCCGGGACATCTTCCACGGCAACAAACAAGCCAATTTAAATCTAGGGCTCTCTCTCTTTTTTAATCCCTCCAACGCCGCCACAGGCGCAATAAGGAAAAGAAACATAAATAGATATGCTGTGACAGAAAAAAAAAAAAAAAAAAAGCAACGGGAATACAGATATATTATCAACGCAGCCTCATAATCAGGGGCAGGCCCTTCGGAGGCGCGATTAGACCAAAAGCCAAGTTCAACGCCGCTCTCCATGGGCATCCGGGTAGTATGCAAAAATATCATATGCAAAAAATGACGTCCAGAGAAAAATGTTGTCGAGAAGGCCGAATTGAAACAACAAGCTGGCCTAGCGACAGTCCAGGGTGGTAGATGTAAAGGATATCGTGATCATATATGATGAGAGGTTGAGAGGTTGTGAGTGTTGTTGTTGCGGGCGTCCATCATTACTTCGTAGCCAAATGCCAGGCGCTGGTGCGGTCGGCGTGGGGTATAAAACAGTAAGCGCATGCTCCATTTGCCGGCGCCCGTTATATTTCCTGAACCCAAACCTAGAAACCGGGTCAGTATGCTTCAAATATGTTCAGTTTGATGATCATAAACTCACCTCCATCTTTCCCGTTTCCGTCCTCTGCTTCCTCGCGGCTTGTTTGACGCCCATCATGACCATGTCGAGGTCATCCTGGTCACCCATAGTGATCATGTCCTCGGGTGAATCATCATCCCTAACCTTGATCTTAAATCTGCGGCGCAGGCCAAATTTGTCCTGGATCCGCTCAACGAGATCCGGGAATTCGATGGCGGGGCCAACCACGATATAGCGCACGTCGTCGGCGTGCACCTTGACCCGGATGGTGCGGAGAGCGTCCCGTCTCGACGAACCCCTCTTCGACCCACCCGACACAACCGAGCCCGGCCCCGGCCGACGGTTCGACACCATTTCAAACTCGCCTTCGTCAAACGAAGCGTCGTCGTAGTCGGAGCCGTCCTCGTCCTCTTCCTCGATATATCGTTCTCGAGTCCGGCCGTTGCCGCCCCTTTGCGACCTGCTAGCCCGGGAGCCGCCACCGTCGCCGTACATGTCGTAGACGTCGTCCGGGTAAGCGTCCTCCTCCTCATCCCTCCTTCTGCGCGGCGGTGGGTCGCGCTGAGAGAAGCCTCGTGATGGCGCAGCCGAAGCAGAGCGTGTCGGCCGTGGCCGCCCATCCTCAGGTGACGTTTTATCGTAGCGCTCGTTGGACCGGACTTTCTCCAGGTTTAGTCTGCTCGGGATAGGCTTGGGCCCATTTCGTACCGACTGACCACGGCTCATGGGCGCAGGCTTGTCGTTCTCGGGAGGTGGCGTTGGGGGGAAGACGTTGCGGCTGCCTGGCGGCTCGGATTGTTGTCTCCTGCTCTGGAGACCAGGCTTGACGAGATTGCTCGCAGCGAAGGAGAGGGATTCAGCTGGCCTGTCGTCCTTGGCCTCAACGGTGATCTTGCTCAATGTTAGTAGGGATGAATTGAAGAGGGGCCAGTTCAGCAACTTACCGCTTTGTTCAGCTCAGTGCCAGAAAAGCCCGTGAAGGCATTGTTGCGATCTGAAGCAGCTACCAACCGTGCCTTCCCGAGGTAGTCCTTCTGTTGCAAGTTCCGCACCTTGGCCTCGTTTGGCCTGTAGACGACGCCCACAGGGATTGAGAAGACGGTGTAGTCCTAGAGAGGTAAAATGTCAGTGGTGGGCCCAAGTACTGCCGCATATCGGGTAACGCATACCTTGGCCTTAGCCCTGATCGCATCGTCAATCACGTTGTGGTCCTCCACCACCTTCTCCTTGATCGCATACTCCAAATCCTGCATACCGGCCTCCATCTGCTCCAGGTAGATGTAGCACAGACCACGGTTGAAAAGGACCTCGCATGAGTATAGCTTGAAGAGCAGCCCTAGCTGCGAATAGTCGATCAATGAATTGCCGCGGAGGTAGAGAAGCGTGTCGTTGAAATTCGCTAATGCTTCTTCGAAGTCGCCGATCAGGAAGTTGGAAACTCCTTGTTGGAAGTACGCTACGGCGAGGTACTGATCGAGCTTGAGGGCACGTTGATAGCATTCGACCTGTGCCAGAATTATCAGTATCATTGAGCACATAGGGGAGCAGGGCCGGCGGTTCTTACTGCTTGCTCGTGCTGTCCAAGGGTGGCATTGATGACGCCCATGTTGAACAGGATCTTGGAAGTGTCCGAGACCTTGTCAAACGACGCGAGCGCCTCGTCGAACTCATTGTTGTCGTAGAATTTCAGGGCCTCGACCCATGTCTCGATTTCCTGTTACGGGCAAGCGTAAGTCAGTCATTGTGTCTTGGTTAGGTTGTTTGCCAGTGTGCCGATCGCGGTGGAGTCCGCAGAGGTTCTTCTCACCTGTTTTAGCGACATGCTTTCTCAAGTGCTGCAGTTGCAAAGGCTGTCGAAGCCAGGCAGTTTTGCGGCCCTTGGAAGAGCAAAAGGTCACGAGGGGATTCCCGTTCGGCCACCAGCTGCAAATTCTCTGGGCGGTTTAGGTAGGTGTGTGTCGGATAGCTGGACGTGCGTTGAGGGGTCGGGTGGCTTTAAGTGTGTTAAGGGGAATTTGGGCCGGCAAAGCGGCGTGGCAGGGGTCTGTCTGCGCTAAGGTCGTCTGGGCGGGCGGCAACAAGGGGGCTGGCTCTTCGAGTCAGCGATGGTGGTGGGCTGCTGGGTGCGTATGGAAAACGGCTCGAATTTCCCCGCTCTTTTTAGATGCCCAATTGCCGTCGACTTCTTGCTCCCCGTCGACGAAAATACAATGGGCCAAGGCTCGGTCGGTTAATGGATAAGTCGATAGCAAGTTCGCGAACGCTCGTCGTGTAATTAGTGCCAGCTTGGCAGACGGTGCAGGCCGCGATAGTTTCGGTTGCGTCTGTCCGTCCGAGATATCCGTACTGTCCTGCAGCGGGCGTTCCCGACAGTGCTTCTTCCTTTCTCTTGTCCCTTTGTGTTCCTGACGATCCTCTCAATTAAAGTCGGTAGTAGGCGCAGCTCTGCTGGGCCCTCTGCAGCCAACAGCACCTCTTGCAGCGTATGGGAGCCGAGTCCAACTCCTCGGTATTAATTAGCGTCCGGTGATTGCCGGGCGATGGTTACGTTGATGTCCTGGTTCTCCCAGACTGGCGGAAAAGAATGGCCGGAGGTCGGTTCGGAAGGAAGAAAGGGAAAAAAAAAAAGTTGGGTATATGGAGAAATCCGCTACGGCGGGAACAAGGAGGAGAAGAGTGTCACGAAGACTATGTGAAAAGGAACACCGAGAGACAAGAAACCGGATGGTCTCTCTCAAGTGGCCGAGCCCAGCATACCGAAGCGAGGATTACAGCTCAGGGCCCGTTTGGAGACGGCCGGACTGGGGGAGATGATCATGCAGGGCCCACCGGGGACTCTGGGCCTGCCACGCCCAGGTGGATTCGCCAGGCCTGAAAGAAGGGCCATCACTGCGAAAGCGTTGTTCAAAAGCCTTCTGTTACAGCCGACAGGGGGGATTCCTTGCCAGAATGGGAGCATTGGGCTGGGCTCTGGTACGGGGCGGGGCAGAAAAAAAACCCGAAACCCTAAAAAAGCGGGGCTTGAGA
The DNA here is from genome assembly GCF_020726465.1 of Chaetomium tenue. Taxonomy (NCBI): domain Eukaryota; kingdom Fungi; phylum Ascomycota; class Sordariomycetes; order Sordariales; family Chaetomiaceae; genus Chaetomium; species Chaetomium tenue. The sequence goes on along the minus strand of NW_027117333.1, from coordinate 861,529 downwards.
GGAATGGAAGTCTGCGCGCGCCCTGTCGCCCTTTGCGACTTCACTCGATGAGACTTCTTCATGGCTATGGAACGACAAGAAAGGGTGATGGCAATGGGCTAACTAAGTACGATCGGATGTTCGTGGTTGAGATCGAACCATTTTTCTTACCACCAAGCTTTGTTCTGGAAGGGAGTTCGGCACAGACATGGAGGCATGGCGCAAGATCGAACGGTCCCATGTCAACCGCTGCCGGATCGACACGAGACGGAACCGCGCCTTTCTTCAGCCATGTGCTGGACGCCATGCGTGCCGGTCATGGCAGCTGCACCCAAGGATTGCATCACAACATGCATGGTAGACCCGCCGAGGTAGGTTCGTTTGAAGAAGAAAGATATTTTTGTACAGAAGTACAGGTTAATTTGATCCGAATGTGGGCTTCGATACACAGAAATCCGCCAGTCCCTAGTTGTTGTCTTCCCACACTCTCTCAAAGAACAAACTGAGCCGTCCCGCATGATCTCCTGTCTCCCACAAGAAGCTCTTGGCCCACCAGGTAGGGTCTTGGCTCCGCGGGAGGCTGTTAATGAGACTCGGGGGTCAATGCGAACCCATCGACTTGTCACAGGTCTCATGGCACCCTTGCGAATCAGAGGCCTGCGCTCCTCATGCACCAAGCGTTTCCAAGACAGCTGGGTGGCCCCTCATTGGACCAGGGGGTCCGGCCGCTTTAGCCCCTGCGTTGCAGGGCGGCTACGAATCTCAACGTCGACCACCAGTCAACCACCTTCATCAACCGCGAAGTCCGGAGTACGAAGGTGTCGCGGTTCACGAATATACGAATATGGTGCGGCTGGCCGCCACCGAGTTTCGATTCCGATCTGATGATCTTCACCACTTCTTGTTCCCCGGCTATACGCCTCCCGGCAAAAACACAGCGAGCAACCAACACCAACGGGTGCATTTCGGTGAATTAAGAGGCTGGGGTTTCTGGGGTATTCTCTGGGGCCGTCAGTTGCTGGCAACACACAAATAACCGGCGCTAATTTGACAGAAGCTCGGCCGCTCTATCATGAGTCGAGCGAGGGAGTCTCGCCGCCAATGCAACGGCACCGGTCTGTGATAGTGATGCAGTTGATTGCCTGCACTCTGTGTCACGTCATCACACTTCTATTTCTGGAGTCGAATGCTCGGGTCGATGATTGAACGAAAAAGAGGAGATTCATCAATAGCACTACCGAATCCATATCCGTCCCAAGCCCTTGGTTTCCACGCCATGTGGGATGGCGTTGCAGTCCGCCGCGCTAGCGAGCAGGCGCTAACGGAAAACGGCCGCTGTCCAAACTGAGATCTTGATCGATCCATCAGGCCTGTTTCGGACTTCAGTTGACTTCATCAGATGGTTTGTTGGGCCATGAACAAAAAGAGTTTACGACTCCCCAGTCATCGAAAGTATTTCCCAATTCCCTGCTCAAAAGGTCTAGGCCCTTCTTCTGGTTGCACCCGGTGGGTCTTAGCCGGATGCCCAGAATCTGGCGAAACTCGCTTCACCAACTCAACCCAGCCTCCTTCAGGTTCTCATACTGTGGAGCTTCGTGAGTTCAATATTCAATCTTTTGCCAAGTGAAGAGCTCACCAAGCTTGCTACTACGAAACCCTTAGATGCAACCGAAACCCCCAAGGTAGATTGAAAGTTGCGTTTCGGCCGCCGCATTGGGTATGGCGAACAAAATTGCTTCTCTCAAACCTATCCTTGGTTTGAACCTGACGCACAATTGCTCCCAACACAATGTGTGGAGACGGAACTCTTCTTTTCCGTCCCATCTCGCACCCTGGCCTTAGGTCGATACGCTCCCGTTGTGCTTCACGAAAGCGCGGAGTGGGGGCGTTCCCAGCTTTCGGCAGCATGTTTCTCCCCCTGCATATTTTTTGTTCGAGAGGCCGGCCGAACGCCACCTCGTTTTGACCGCCTCCGGGGTATTGCCCGACGGGTCTAGCTTGGATGGAAAGGGGAAGAGAAGAAAAAGGTGGATATCCATCAATCCACTCCAGGTTGGTATTGGTGAGTGTCTCTGACTATCTCTCGGCTACCTACAGACTGTGTGTGTACCTTCGAAACAAGCACGTCGGCGCTATCCCGTGATAATCTCGAGCGGCATGCCCAAGTCTGGGTGATCCTGCTGCACCACCCCAAACCTTCACAACTGCCGCAATACGACCGTAGCCTCAGACGACCTAATCTGGGAAACCCCCACGGGCTGGACTGCGCCTCGAGGAAGTCGCCCAAGTATGTACTTGAAACAACCCATCATAACATACCCTTGGACACCTCATCCTTCCTCTCCTGCCATAGCGTCTTGCCCGTGCAGGAGCACACGGTTTTGTCGTTGTCCCAAACCCCGGCGCTCCGGGCGATGACGCCCACGACAGTGTCTTCCTCGTTCGTAAGCGGGGCTCCGTCACTCTCGTCGTGACGTGAGACCACCAACGCATGGCCGATAACCTCCCACACCTGGAAGGGGTGGTTGATAAACGCATTCCCGTACCCACTCGGCCCAATCTCCACCGTCCCCAGGACTCCGCGGGGAGCGCCGTCCTCCTTGCTCTGCGCTGACCAGACCGGCCCTGCTGACGACGCGCCATCCTTTAGATTTCCGTACTCCCGGATGGTAGCACGATACGTCCCCGGCGGCACTCCGCGGACAGTCAGGTCGACCAGGGTCTCGGTTGGGCTGACCTGCACCATCCTCACCAAGCCCCTGACCAACCTCTCGTTCACCCAGCTCTCGCCGGGGGCTCCGACAGGCGTCACCTCCGCGTCTGGCTTGTGATGGTATGTCTCGAGAATGCTGACCGCGGCGCCTGTGTGGGAGGAAACAGGAAACAGAACGAATCAGCAAATGTTCTGGGAAGATTTGAGGATCGGCCTTGGCTGTATTATCCAAGGGTGCGGCCACACTAAAACATATGAAAAAGGGGCCAGGCCGGTATAGCACTGCACTTACTGTTTGAGGTACCTGACCCTCGTAAGATGGCGTCTCTCCCGGTGGCCTGAATGGCATCAACGATGGCGGAAGGCGCCGCTATAGAGTTTTAAGGTCAGCCATATCATCCGATGAAGTTGAACAATGGCGGCATGATCATACGAACCTGTCCCCTCGATCGATACCAGCTGATCCTTGACATTCGCTTCCACTTTGGTGATGCCTGGCAGTTTGTGCAAGGCGCTTGAGACGTCCTTGGCACAGCCCTCACAGGTCATGGGCACGGCGAAGAGGGTCTGGTTCAAGTTTCATCAGTCCATGTTTGGTAGCCTTTTGCTGGTTCGCGCCAAGGGAAAAGGGAAGGCATCGAAAGGGGTATGAAACAGCAAAGGGGGTTTGTCAGGCAGAATATGAAAGAAAAGACATATTCCCCAATGAGAAGCAAGTTAGGGTTTGACTCACCTGAAAAGGGGTAATGACAGCCATCTTGCCGGTATTGTTGTTCTTATTAAGGAGTAATTGGAGTCGGCGTTGTTCCTGAGTCCCTTGTCGCCCCCACGAGTATGCGCCAACAGATGCGACGAAAATTAATCCGGATATTGCGAGGATGGGACGAATATGGATGGGACCACGATACATCAAGGGTCCAATACCCGAAAGGCCCGAGTTCGGATCTCAAGAGAGCTCGTGAGAGATCGGAGAGCTACGGTGCAAGGTTGTGAGGTCAGGGGAGTCTAGTGGGCAGATATCCAGGGCTCTAGTATTGTAGTATGAAAAGAGATCCCATCCGTAGTATTTGTATCCCCCATTTAGTCAAAAACTCCGACATTCAAGAAACTTGCAAGTTTGCGACTGCTTTGAAATCCGGCTCATCGCGGGGCAGGCGGCAGGCGGCGGGCCTGGGTTTTGCCAAGCCAAGGGTTGGTGGGGTCCCTTGCAGATGCGGCGCGGTCGGCAGCCATGTGGCGCGTGCGTGAGGCGCCCCCGCCGATTTTTCCAAACTCCCGGGCTTGGCTCCATCAAGCCATCGCGACATCGACCGCCAGCTCGCTCCGCCAATTGCCCGCCGTGAATGATCCGCTGCTGCATTCGCTGCACCTAATTCGAGCATTGGATTGCGGCGACTGCGTCTTCGTCGATGAGGGACTAGTTCCCAGGGGCTTTGCTCGTCTTCTTCACCCTTCAACTCCCCCTTCACCACTGCCAACATGTCACAAACCGTCGGAGCTGTAAGCAAGCCCCTCCCCCACAACCCTACGGTCGACCCCCCTTGCCCTTCCCTACCCTACCCTTCCTCGCTCCAGTCACTAACCGTTCCCTCCCCTTTCCACAGACCCGACTCGCCTACTCAAGGGTATGGCACCACATCTCGGCGTCGACGCCGCACCCGACGCTGAGCACGATCAAAGCGCCGGCCGAGGCCGTGACGCCGCCCTCGCTGGGCCGGCTGGCGTCGCGGATCGCGACGATCCTCATGGGCAAGCACAAGCCGATCTGGGACCCGTCGACCGACTGCGGCGACTACGTGGTGGTGACCAACTGCGCGGCGCTGTACACGACGGGCCAGAAGAAGTACCGCAAGACCTACTACCGCCACAACACCCGGCCGGGCTCGCTGCGCACCATCACCATGGACGTCCTGATGGACAAGTTTGGCGGCTCCGAGGTGCTGCGCAAGGCCGTCAGTGGCATGCTGCCCAAGAACAGGCTGCGGGACAAGCGGCTGGCGCGGTTGAAGGCGTTTGAGGGCGATGCCCACCCGTACAAGGAGAACTTGGTACGGTTTGGTGGGAAGGTTGTGGGGACTTCGGGGTGGGAGGATGTGGTCAAGGCAGTGAGGGCGGCGGATGCCACGAGGTTATAGGGTTGATGGGAACGGCGGTGGGGCGGATGTGTGTACGAGGCCATTTTGACTCTACCATCGAGTCTTGTGTGTATTAACAATACAATGATGTATACCATGGAATCCTTGTCATTGAAGAGCCAATTTTTAGTTTATATGCAACTCAATGTCAATTCGCTACGCTTGTGCTAGTTTCGCTACGCTTGTGCTAGTTTCGCTACGCTTGTGCTAGTCGCCTCATAGAGCACGAAGATGCTAATCGAGAGCACGCCAGTGTCTCTCGCACCGAAGATGGCAAGTAAATATCGCCCCGTTCCAGTGCTATGCTCCCTCTTTACATATGTGCTAGGGTTGCAACATCACGGGATACCTCGCACTTGATCAAGCCGTTGGGCCCAGACTGGGGTGCGTATACCTCGGCATCCTTGCCCGTATTTTTGATGCCCTTGTGCCAGCTCAGATCTACGTCGAGGTAAGTTAGTTTAGAGTCATTAAAGCAGGGGAGGTTATGACAGGTACTGACCAATCTCAAAGTAGTGCTTGTTCGGCAGCGCGAAGCCGGCCGTGTCAACCTCGGGCACGGCCTCCAAAATCTGCTCGCACATTTTGTACATGGTATTCTGCACCGACGCGCTCTCGTCAACAGCAAACGTCTTCATGATGATGGCCCGCGCGCTCTCCCACGCCTTGTCGAAGCGCTCCGCCCCCTGCTGCACGGCCGCGGCGTCCGGGAAGCGCTTCCACGCCCAGCTGCAGTCGATGTCGGTCGACAGGATGCGGTCCCACGTCTCGGGCAGGGTGGTGAACTCGTCCCGCACGAACCCGTGAAAGCCCGACCCCGTGCTCTTGAGCACCGACAGGCCCGCGATGCTGCTCTTGAGGTCGATCCCCGCCCCGCGCGCCACCGTGGCCTCGACGTTCCGCGTCTCTTGCCCGTCGCGGAAGAAGCTGTGCGGGTGGGGCGCGCCGTCTATCGCCATCCGCGTCCACCGGTGTACCACGACGTCAACGTGCGCGGCGGTGATGTGAGGGTATGTGTCGAGAAAGTGCTGCCCCAGGTGGCTGGCGTAGACCTCTGGCGGGTTGACGGGGTGTTCCTTGGCCTTGATGTAGATTGTGTTCTTGATCGAGTCGGTGGCGACTACAACGCTATTGTCTGCCTCTGTGTATCTAAGAAGCAGTTAGTTGGATGTGCTGTATTTCGTGGCTTGGGTATCGGGAGTGCTTGGCTTACGATGTCTCGATCTTGCCCTCGAGAAGGCAGCATACTGTCATCTCCGTTACGGTCTGGACGCCGGTCTTCTCATCTCTTTGGACTTTGCAAACGCGGACATTGTCCTTTCCGTAACGGGCAGACGCAAGAGCGGGCATGGCGACGGTATCTGTGAACGAGTAATTCTAGAATGTTTAAAAAGAGGTGTATTATAATCCAAATGGTGTTTGCTCAGGAATTAGGGGGCGAGGGAGTGGAGGCACGGGTCAGCAGGTTAGCATGAAACAGATATCAATGTTTGTTCCTGGGGGCAGGCAGTTGGCCATTTATAATTCCGGCCCAACGTCCGATCTCTAAAGCAGGAGGAACCCCGGGCGGGCATCCAATGACTTTACGTCCGGACGGCACCTGGCGGCTCGCCCATGGCGCGGTTCCCGGCGGAGGGGCAACGAGCCGGGATGGCAAGAAGGGGTGGAGGTGGATCACCGGAATCCGCCGACCGCCTTGTGCCATGCCCCTCCCTCTCTTCGGATCTTTCCAGCATCTACGCCTTCCCGCCGCCCGCGGAAATGGAATCCACTTACTTTGAAAATCCCACTTGAAACTTGCTGCTGACTAGCAATCAAAGAGCTCTGGTCAGAAGAAATCCCGCAACTAAATGAATCTATGGAGGGTCAGGGCAGTCCTTGCCCGTCCAATCTTCCGCTCAGGTCGGTGACGTTGATAAGGGCCCGGGGCAGGCAAATCCCCGAGCGCCCCACCACTATGTTGCAGGGGCACCGCCGGGCTGGGCCGAAATGCTGGGAGCACAATTCTTAACAGTGTCCACCGCTGTGAGGCAGTTGGAAGCATCGTACGACAGAGAGTAACCTATTTGTGACGATGTGACATTTGACAGGGACGCGATGTGAGACATGGCAAGTTCCAGGTTCTTGCTAAAGTGCCCGCCATCTCACGATCTAATTAGTTGGTGGTGTATGAAGAGGTACCTAACACGTCAAATTTTGGAGAGAGAAGAGAAGATGATGTATATTATCGAATTTAACTTGACTTGAATCGGGGTCTGTTGTGTGTATCTATAGTTCTGTATGGCTCGGCTTATGGTGAACGCGGCAGTGCTCATGATGTCTTGAGTGTTAACCTTAACAAGCGGTTTACGGTTGTTTATCCCAACTCTGAACCATCTTATCCGGTGTCACCAAAGACGAGGCGGGGATGATTGAATCAGTTGGTGGGGCGGCCGTTGCCAGGCGTTGCGCACAGGCCACCAACAGGACGGCCACTGTCGCGATGCGATGCACCTGAGCGGTGGACCTCGAAGACAGCGCCAACCCCCACCCCACATCGATCGTCGACAACCGAACGTAGACGGCACGAGATTGAGCGCGCACGCGACTCGACGGGGGCCACACATTGCGCAATGCCGGCAGAAGGGCCTCGGAATCGTTGAAGAACTCGAACATTCATGCGTCGAACAAGGAGCCCGCCGGCGAATCGAATGCGAAAACCGGGAGCGCTGCGAGCGTCGAGAGGGTCAAGCGTGGAGGGCAAATGGCCGGGCCGTCCACCATGTTGAGCGCCTCGGCGACACCCACTCAGAGGTCATACACTCCCCAACCACCACAGCAACAGCAGCAACCGCAGCAGCAGCAACCACAACAACAACAGCAGCAGCAGCAGCAGCAACAAAACCAGCAGCCCGGGAACCCCCGACCGAGTCTGGAACGCGATGGCCTGCAGCCCCCCGTTCCTAATGGCGGTCGCAACCTCTCGGCGTCCGCCGTGAGCTTTGCATCCCGTGCCCCGTCGCTCAACCCATCACCCATGCCCGGCAGCTTCAGCTCTGAACTACGTAGCCAGACAAACATCTCTCGTGCCGGTTCGCGACTCGACATGTTCCCTGCGTTGGAAAAGTTGGACGAGGACGATGATGACCCGGGCCAGGAAAAGACAATCACCCACCTGCGCGAGGCCCTCGGCCGCGAGATGAAGATCAAGGAAGGGAGCGAGAACATGTTGGAAGCGCTGAACTCTAAGAAAGCGAAGCAAACCAAAGAGCAACGGCAAAGAGTGGAGGCCGAGCTGAACTCGTCCAACCTACGGATCAAGGAGTTGCGCCAAAAGATCACAGACGCACAGCGGGTGAAGGCCGCGCCAACCACACCCACGCGAACGAGGACAGAGGCCTTGTTCCCCGGCCCCAATGGCTTGCGCTCCCCCCCTAGCGCTTCTCGGAGCGGCGCCGGGTCCGATATCGACGAGCCAACCGAATCACCAACCTTTGCGCTTACCGAGATCCTGCAGGCCCTGGAAGTGGAGGGCATGGCCCCAGACTACTACGTCTCCAGGGCGAACAGCCTGGTTGACCTCTTCAAGCGGCACCCCACACTCAAGTATGACTTGGTGTGGTCTGTGTTTGGCCTCCGAATGCAAGCCATGCTCCTGAGCGAGAGCCGTGAGGTGGTAGCCGCAGGATACAGGATGATACGATACGCCATTTCGGACATCAGCTCCATCAGAAACATACGTGCTCTCAATACTGACTATCTTGTTACATGGTAAGTGCTGCAAATTGTCTTTCACGCCCACCACGAACTAACTCGAGGCAGGTCTTTGATCAAGGATCGCAAAGCCGACGTCGAACGTGAGCAGGCCCTCAAGTTTGTGCGTGCCTTCCTTGATGTCAAAGATGGTGTGCGTGAGATCTCAAGGGCTGTCGTCAGGTCGATAGCTGCGGCGGCAGAAGAGCCCGAAGAGAGGTTACGGCCAATCTGCATCGAGACCCTGGCCGAGATCCTCGTCCGTGACCCTCGCCTGTTGATTGCTTCCGGAGGGATGGCCCCTTTGCATGAAGCGTTGGCCGATGGTTCATACAAGGCATCCGAGAGCTTGACGGCAGCATTCCTCTACCTTTTGGACGCGCCACATCGACGGCAATACCTACGTCCTGGGAACGAGCTTGAGATACTCTTTACTGCCTTCACTGACGAGTTGTCTTCCAACGAGCGGTTCCTAAAGCAGAGCGTCAAGGCCGTGACCTCGGCTCTGAGAACGTGGTCCGGGCTTATGAGTTTGTCTATGTACAATTTTCGTGCCATAAAGTCCATGATCACCAGTATGGTCGTGCAAGCCGGACCTATCCGTGAGACCATCATGGATCTCATCTTTTCCCTCCTCCGGATCAAACCCCCGGCATGGGCCACGTCATTTTTAGCCGGCCGGCGGCTCACCACCTATGGCCGAGTCACGAATCTCAAGTCGGCTACTAAGGGTTCCCAAACCGAATACGAAGACGACGGGGGAGAACAAAATTTCCTGGAGCACTACACGACCCTCTTGCTTGCGGTATTTGTCAAATCTGGGGTCGTTCCGGCTCTTCTCGAACTCACTCAAACAAACGAAAGCGCAACCCTCAGGCGAAAATCGACGCTGTTGATAGGAGAGGTGTTGAAGTTGGCCAGCCGCCTGCTCCCGCCGTCCTGGAGTAGTGACTTACAACTACTTCCCGATTTGTTCATCTCGGCCGCCAAACTCAAAGACGAAAGTCATTTTGCGGCCACCGGGGTCATTTACCAGATAAGCAGTGTCAGCAGAACACTGTACCGGTCGTCCCCATCGTCCTACCTCCCATCGGCGCATCACAGCATGGACCTCAACGCGCTCGACGAGCACCCGAAGGCCAACACATCAACAAACTTTGATGATGGGACGTTCCGGCAACTCCTCCTCGAGTCAAATGTTCTCAGCAGTTCCAATTACACGAAATGGAATTGGGAGGTCATGATCAGGCTCATTGAAGGGCCCCTAACAAGTGGCAAGCGGCTTGAGGAGGCCATCAAGGCGTCCAAGTTCATAAAACGTATCATGAGCTTTTACCGCCCGTTCAAGTACAAGTTTTCGGAAATCAAGAGCTCAAGGAGCACGCAAAAGTACGTACGGACCGGGTGCGCCTTGATGCACGCCCTGCTTCAGAGCCCGGAAGGCGTCAAGTACCTGTCCGACAACAAGCTGCTTCGCCAAGTTGCCGAATGCTTAGCCCAGTGCGATCCCACCAGCGGGTTGACCGCCCAAGACCCTATGTTCTCCAAGGACCGCCTCGCCGACACCCTTTGCGGTGGTTACTTCCCCATGCTCGGCGTCCTGACCGCAGATGTCAAGGGGTTACAGATGATGGACCGGTGGCGCATCTTCAATATGATGTACCGCATTCTCGATTTAAAACAGCGGCCGGACCTCATCAAGTTGATGCTCTCCAATTTTGACTATTCCCTCCAGGGCCACCCACGAGTGCTCCTGTCCAAGGCTCTGACAGCCGGGACGAAAGATATCCGGATCTACGCGACAAACGCATTAAGGAGGTTTGCTACACACCCGCGGATGGGACCACATGGCCCAGAGTCCGGTGATTCAAAATGGGCGATCCAGCTTCTTGTGACGCAGCTGTACGACCCGGAAGTTGAAGTGTGCGCCACTGCGGTCAAGATTCTTGAAAAGGCTTGCAACACAAAGAATCATCTCGAGTATATTGTCGAATGCCGGCCAGCTCTGGACCACCTGGGCGAGATAGGAGCTCCCCTTCTGCTACGCTTCCTCTCAACATCGATCGGATACCACTACCTGGACGGGCTAGACTACATTAGCAACGAGATGGACGACTGGTTCCTGGGCCGAAACGACTCGTACGTTGGTGTCATCGAAGCAAGCCTCGCGCGGTCTTTCATGGACCACCAGGACGATCACACGAACCGAATCAGCGTGTTCGACGAGCAGCAGGAGATGGAGGCCGACAACCACGTACCACCACACTTCTACCGCGAGCTCACCCGGACACAAGAGGGCTGTAAACTGCTCAGCGACAAGGGTCACTTTGCCGAATTCGCCGCCACGATCCGCGAGTACGGCATGCAGTCCGACGACCACGAGATGATGGTCAAGGTGAAGGGCTGCCTCTGGGCCGTAGGCAACGTCGGCTCGATGGAGCTCGGCGCGCCCTTCCTCGAATCCTGCGACGTGGTGGAGCAGATCATCGAGATCGCCCAGAACCACGAAGTCATGAGCCTGCGCGGGACCGCCTTCTTCGTCCTCGGGCTCGTCTCCCGCTCCATCCACGGCCTCGAGATCCTCTCGGAAAACGGCTGGGACGCCAACACCAACATCCTCGGCCACTCCTTCGGCCTGTGCATCCCCACGGACCTCTCCCAGTTCTTCTCCCTCAAGCCCTGGCACCACACCCCCATCACCGCCATCGAGCTCCCCGACAGCCAAAAGACCGAAACCGCCAAGCTCCCCGCCGTCCCGTCCCGCCCGCGCTCCGAGTCGCTCATCAAAGCCCTGCAGGAGGCCGAGCAAGAAGCCACGGCCGCGGCAGGGCTGGCGCCGTCGGGCGCGCTGCTGCTGCCGCCGCGCGTCGAGCTCGACCCGGACCCGACCAGCCACCGCATCCTGGAGCTGGTCATCGACATGTCCAACATGGTGCTGTACCGCCGCGCGCGCAACGAGCTGATGCAGATCAAGACGCAGAAGCGTGCGGCGGGCTTCGCGCAGCCCCGCCTGTTTCGGAAGGTCATGTCGCTGCTGGAGTGCCATCACTATCGTCTGGTGGATCGGAATATGATTGTGGGCTTGTTTGAGAAGAGCGTGCTGCGGGCGGTGGTGTATGGCGAGGATGAGAGTGGGGTGAGTGGGAGTGGGGATGGGGAGAGCAGTGATGATGGGGATGATAGTGATGATGAGGATGAGGATGACGATGACGAGGAGGAAAATGAGAGGCGGGTGGAGACGAACGTGGCGATTAGGGGTGGGAGGGAAAGTGGGAGCGAGAGTGAAGAGGAGGATGGGGAGGAAGAAGAGCAGGATGGAGAGGAAGAGGAGGAGGAAGAAGAGGGAGAAGGGGGCGGGGACAGTTCGGGCGATGAACAGCGCACCGAGCGGCAAAGGAGTGTGAGCGACCCGGCAGACATTAAGAGGCGGGGGATGACCATGGGGCTCGGCCGGTAGCGGCCACAGCGCCCTGATATGCTTTCTATTTCTGGCTATTAAACGAAGACAGAGCGCGAGATGAGTTGCGGAGCGAGACACAGAACGGCGTCGGTTGAATTTCTGCAAAAGTAGGGGGGCGTGGCGGTCATGGATGGTTATGGCGGACTTGCATCAAGGGGGTTGGCGGTCAGGTCTGGGTGCTGAGGGATAGGAAAGGGGTAGGGGGTTGGCGTTCTAAACCACTTCTTTTGTCGGGGATTTTGAGGACATTTGCCATGTATAGTATCCGGGCCGTGGTAAACCGGGAACTGCAATTGGAAGCATTAAGAACTCGAAGGGTCCATTCCGCATGTTCTGTTACTAAAGGTTATTCTGCAACCCCACTGTGCCCCCGCTTCAAAGCAATCTTCTGGTTCTCTTCCAATTGTCGACTTAGTACCAGGAAGCATCTCCATTGCATGACAGTATATTTTTACAACCTCGCTCTTAACGATACCCGATCTATGGCCATAGGCAGCCCAGAGATCAAGATGGCTCCTGGGAGAGTTTTAGTAATTGCAGGCTCTGATAGCTCTGGTGGAGCGTATGTTTTGTTTTATTTCTCATACTTGCAATTCGGATGCCGGTATCGCTCAAACCTGTCGATGGGTGGCTCGGCTTACACAAGGTTCTCACTCACAGCGGTCTTGAAGCAGACCAAAAGGTCATTGCCGCCCATGGCTGCTACGCCATGACGGCCACGACGGCCCTCACGGCACAAAACACAAAGGGCGTCTATGACATTCACTACATCCCGCCCGAGTTTCTCAGGAAACAGATCGACGCCGTCATTGAGGATGTTGGGGTTGATGTTGTCAAGACGGGTGAGCCCCTTATACCCCCAACTCAGCCTCCTTCTTTGACACTGACCACCAAATCAAGGCATGCTCGGGTCCGCAGAGACCATCAAAACCATCGCCGACGCTCTCACTCTCCACAATGTCCCAACCGTCGTTGTTGACCCGGTACAGCACCTCCCTCCGGCCCCCCCCTTATCCAACCTCTCTCCCCCATCCTAACCACCGGCACGCATGCCGCACACCACACACAGGTCATGATCGCAACAACCGGCGCCAAGCTCCTACCTTCCGAGGCCCTAGACGCCCTACACACCCACCTACTACCCCTAGCCACCATCGTCACGCCCAACGTGCCCGAGGCACTCCTCCTGCTGCGCGACGCCGACACCGGGGTGGACGCGGTGCGCACGGTCAACGATCTCGAGACCATCGGGCGCGCGATACGCAAGCTGGGACCGAAGTGGGCGCTCGTCAAGGGCGGCCACTGCCCCTTCAGGAAGGACGGCACGGCGGCGGAGACGGATGCTGAGAGGGAGCTGGTGGTGGATGTGTTGGTGGGAGAGGATGCGGGGACTGGGGAGGAGGTGGTGCTGCGGTTGGAGACGGGGTATTGCGATTCGAGGCATACGCATGGGACGGGGTGTTCGTTGGCTTGTGAGTTACTCCGCTGCTTTAGGTGTGTTTGGTGTTGTGTGATGTTGACTGGGGGGTGTGTTGTTGTTGGCTTGCAGCGGCGATTGCGTCGAACCTGGCCAAGAGGATGGGTATGCCAGCTGCGGTGAGGGCTGGTTGCAGATACGTCCAGGCCGGGATCAGGAGCGCGCCGGGGTTGGGTGGGGGGAATGGGCCGTTGAATCACTTCCACTCGGTCTATACCCTACCCTTTTCTCCGTGAGAAGCAATGTCTGCTCGTTTGTGTGGGATCTCGGGCTGACTGGACTTAGGGGTCACTTCATCGACTATTTGCTAGAACGACCTGACGTTGCCCCGATATGGGACAAGTTCGTTAACCACCCCTTTGTCTTGGCCATGGGAGACGGAACACTGCCTGTCGAGTCATTCAAGGGTTACCTGATGCAGGATTACGTCTATCTTGTGAGTTGATTCTGCCCATCGTGGGGCAAGGAACCAATTGCTAACATAGAGAGATACACTTTGCCCGAGCGAACGCCCTAGGGTCGTATAAGGCTAGCAACATGAAGGATATCGCTGCGGTAAGTTCCTCATACTCAATGGCTCAAGCATAGGTGATCTAATTATGGCTGGGTAACAGTCCGCCGCCATTGTTACCCACATCTTCAAAGAAATGGAGCTCCACATTGGGTACTGTCAAGGCTTCGGTATCTCTAGGGAAGAGATGGAGAAGACGGAAGAGAAAGCGGGTGAGCAACATCTCCGTCGACACTTGGCTAACAGTAGAAACAACTGACACCACCCCATAGCTTGCACTGCATACACCAGGTACGTCCTTGACATCGGCCAGTCCCAGGACTGGTTGGGCCTCCAAGTCGCCATTGCACCATGTCTACTCGGGTACGGCGTGATCGGCAAACAGCTGCACGACGACAAGCGGTCCAAGAGAAAGGGCAACTTGTACTGGACCTGGATTCAAAATTACGTAGCCAATGATTATGTCACGGCTGTGAAGACCGGCACCGGTAAGTGGGAAGCCAAGTCAAAGGGAGGAAGGGCAGAAGATCGCTAACTCGGGACAAAGAACTGTTGGAGCGGCACGCACTGCTTCAAAGCCCGTCGCGCATCGAAGAGCTGGTCAAGATCTTCATCCATGCTACAAAGGTCGACCTGCCAATCCTACCAAAACACAGACAAAAGAATGCTGACAAAAGGAGTAGATGGAGATTGAGTTTTGGGAAATGTATAGCTCAAGTTGAGGAAAGAGACCCGGGTTGCATGATAGATTTGATAGAAAAGAAGGAATAATCAACAAAGCTCATCTAGGACTGAAGATGTGAAGTCGAGGATAAAGGCTTCCTAGAGCCAGCCATTCACTTTCCTTGTGCGGTGGCTCAGGGCGGGACAATGGGAAAGTGGGAAAGCAGCTTTGGCGGCGGAACGTTGCTGCCTCAGGTATCAATTAGTTATCGCTGCCAAGTCCTTATCCAACTTATCGCCCCCTTCTTGGAAGGCTGCAGGGCGCCTGCCTGCAAAAATATTTTCTGGCCCAGGCCGCCTAACAAATTCTCCTGGGGCAACTTACCGATCCTTTCTTCTTCTACAAAAGATTTTCGCCTCGTCGACGAAAACTTGCATCCTCCATCTCCCTCCATCTCCCTCCCTCCCCCTGTTAAGTTTGCTGGGCATTTCGAGGTACAATCCGCTCATTTATTTCGAGCGCGGTGTTAGACACTAAATCAACGAGCCTCGTATTCCTCCCTTTCGCGTGTCGCTTCAAAGCGTCGCTTCTTCAGACCCCCCATCATTTCAACGCGCCATAATCTGGTTTTATTGAGCCAACTCAACAGCGCGTTCTCCATCTTCGATATTCTATCGCGAAACAGCAGTTTTCGCGTTTCTAACATTTTTCGACACGATCCCAGTACCCGCGTCACTCTAAGCACAACATGTCTTCCTACGGCGGTGGCGGCTACAGCTCGCGTGGTGGTGGCGGCGGATACTCTGGCGGCTACGACCGTAACGGCGGCGGCGGTGGTGGTTACTCGTAAGTTGGACACTCTCAATCCTAGATTTCTCCTCTCCCCATATCCGAGCGGTGAGCGACGCTTCACGCGTTCAACTCGCGACGTTTGCGCCCATTCTTTTGATCATCGATTACTGACCTGGGTTCCGATCATAGCGGCTCCAATGGCTATTCCGGCGGCGGCGGCGGCGGCGGCGGCGGCGGCGGTTACGGCGGTGGTGGTGGAGGCTACGGTGGTGGTGGTGGTGGATATGGCGGTGGAGGTGGTGGATATGGCGGCGGCGGCGGTGGTTACGGCGGTGGCGGTGGTGATCGCATGTCCAACCTCGGTGCTGGTCTGCAAAAGCAGAACTGGGATTTGGACACGCTTCCGAAGTTCGAGAAATCGTTCTACCAGGAGCACCCCAACGTTGCCGCCCGGTCGCAGGCTGAAGTCGACAAGTTCCGTCGCGACCACGCTATGACCGTCGCTGGCACCAATGTCCCAAGCCCCGTCGAGACGTTCGATGAGGCTGGTTTCCCCCGCTATGTCATGGACGAGGTTAAGGCCCAGGGTTTCCCCGCGCCGACCGCCATTCAATCCCAGGGATGGCCCATGGCGCTCTCTGGACGCGACGTCGTTGGTATTGCCGAGACCGGTTCTGGCAAGACCCTGACTTACTGCCTTCCGGCCATCGTTCACATCAACGCCCAGCCTCTCCTCGCCCCCGGTGACGGCCCCATCGTTTTGGTCCTTGCCCCCACCCGTGAGCTGGCTGTCCAGATTCAGCAAGAAATCACCAAGTTCGGCAAGTCCTCGAGGATTCGCAACACCTGCGTCTACGGCGGCGTCCCGAAGGGCCCTCAAACCCGGGACCTCTCTCGCGGTGTTGAGGTGTGCATTGCCACGCCGGGACGTCTGATTGATATGCTGGAGTCGGGCAGGACTAACCTCCGTCGTGTCACTTACCTCGTTCTCGATGAGGCCGACCGCATGCTTGACATGGGTTTCGAGCCCCAAATTCGCAAGATCATTGGACAGATTCGGCCCGACCGTCAAACCTGCATGTGGTCCGCTACTTGGCCTAAGGAAGTCCGCGCTTTGGCCAGCGACTTCCTGACTGATTTCATTCAGGTTAACATTGGCTCCATGGACTTGGCTGCCAACCACCGCATCACCCAAGTTGTGGAGGTCGTGAATGAGGGCGAGAAGCGCGACAAGATGATCAAGCACCTCGAGAAGATCATGGAGGACAAGGAGAGCCAGAACAAGATCCTCATCTTCACTGGTACCAAGCGCGTGGCCGATGAGATCACCCGCTTCCTTCGCCAGGACGGCTGGCCGGCACTTTGTAAGTTGTTCCCAGCTGCCTACGATGCCCTTCCTTGCCTTCGATGCTAACATGCCTCTCAGCAATCCACGGAGACAAGCAACAAAACGAGCGCGATTGGGTCCTGGATCAGTTCAAAACTGGAAAGAGCCCTATCATGGTTGCCACCGACGTTGCGTCTCGCGGTATCGGTATGTCCCCCTTCCACCCTCACAAACCCGTGCCCTCTTTTGGGCAACCTTCCAGCATCGAAGTGTGCTGTGCTTTACTCTTGTGTCTAGGGGCTCTCTTGATTGCGCGAACTTGCCTGACCTCGTGTCTGTATGGTCTTCCTGAACGGAGTCTTGGATTCGTGACGTAGCAGGGACGCTGTTCTTGATGCTACGCCGTAATTCTTCTTCTCTTGTACCGTTTCTATTTGCCGTGGTACAAGCGTAGAGTAGACATGCCTTGACTTTGATCAAGCTTTGTCTCCAAGATTCCCAAAGGCCTGTGGACCCGGAGCCTGGGATCCCCCACCGGCATATTCATCGCAATGGACAGCCCACCTGCCAAGGAGAAGTACAGCCATCATGGATCACGAAACATGCTTAGCTACCCGTGTCATTCGACATCCGTTCGTGCTGGAACGTTGCTTGCACTCAAGCCGCTCGCTGTTGCTAACCATTTCCTTGTTTTAAAGATGTGCGCAACATTACCCATGTGCTCAACTATGACTACCCCAACAACTCGGAGGATTACATCCATCGTATTGGTAGAACTGGCCGTGCCGGCGCTAAAGGCACAGCCATCACGTTCTTCACCACTGACAGTATGTTTTCCCTCCCTCATACACCACCATCCTTAGCATTGAGTGGTTTACTTACACACACGCAGATTCAAAGCAGGCTCGCGACCTCGTGGGTGTTCTCCAAGAAGCCAAGCAGCATATTGATCCTCGTCTCGCCGAAATGGTTCGGTACGGCGGTGGTGGTGGCAACAGCCGGTATGGCGGTTATCGTGGCCGCGGCGGTGGTGGGTTCCGTGGCGGTAAGTGTGTACCTGTCGACCCCCAAGACGCCTGAAATTCTTGTGCTAATCACTTCATGATAGGACGTTCTCAAGGCGCTAATGGGCCTAACGCCATGCCCATGGGCAACCGTCGGTGGTAGACGACCACACGCTTGAAAGGCGCCATAAGCGTTAGGCGTCATCCAGAACTTTTGTGACTGGCTTTTCGACCAGTGCACCCCGCATTCGGGCATCACGGCGTTTCGCGTAGAGGGTTCGGCTTAGAGGTCGGTTTCGTGGCATATTTGCCACTGGTTATGTTGTTTTTGTCGTCACCCCGGGCTGAGGCTTGGCTCGTTTCTCGATGCATTGTCATTATATTCTCGAGGGGCGAGAGGAAGTCCTTCTGAAAACCCGCGGTTGCAAGGCTTCCGCATAACGCGAGGGCTCGTCAGGCCGCTGTGGTGAGACCTCGATCGGTCGGTCACCACAGACCATGACCGGCGTGGACACATTGCATTTGTTTTGAGGGCATTTAACCTACTTTCAGCTATGGTCTTTCTTACTTCTATAGTTGGTTTTGACCCTTTTTTTACGGTCGCAGGCCCCAGCTGCGGATTCGAGGGAAGGGAGGCTCTCGCGGGCCCTGACCAAGATGGACGGGGCAGTCACAACAAGTTCATGCCCGCTCTTGTCGTAACTGGCGACGACAGATAAATGCTTATGTACTTAATTTCGGGGAAAAGCGAATACTATCCTATAAGTAATATTACGGCCATGTGAACTTGATGCGTGGTGTTTGTTCTACCGTTTCGAACTGTCGTCTCTTGCTTAGCCCATGGACCTTGTATGTATACTTGATTCAGTTTCTTTCGCCGTGCACCGAGTATGCCAGGGTAAGATGTCAACAAAGGGCACTGGTTCAGCCAGGAGCAAATATGCAAGCAGATCTGGGAACGATAATCTCATGGCCATGGCCCGCTGTCAACGTGCTTGGTCGCGAAGCCATCACTCGGTCCATCAGAGAACCCTCCTTCTCACAGCCGAGCAATGAACAATGTCGTTTAGCGCCCTATTAGAACCTCGGGGAAGCAAGCAGGCTAGTTTGGTCTCCCGCAGGTCCATCAAGGAGTAACCTTGAAGGCAAAATGCGGATATTATTAGGCGGGTGGGTTCGCCGACGTGGGAACTCTTGAACCCCTAAATACAATGCCGCAGGGAAACCCGGTTACTCTTCGGTATGGGGTTTGTCTTGCTGGGAGGTCTGGATCATTGTCCTCGGCCCGGTGAGCCTTGGGTAGTGGTGGATCTTACAGGTAAGGAGGGGGGGATAAGTGAGGCCGAGGGACAGAGTTTGTTGATGGATTCCGCTATCGGCGGTGGTTTTGGTAAGGGGTGGATTCCTCTGTCCGGGAACAAGAGGACAGTGTGATCCTGGGGTGCAACGCCGTCTGAGGGGATGGCGGGTCTGGGTTTTGGAGGAGGAGCCACACAGTATTTGGGTGCTGCGGGGAGGGTTGCGGCTCTCGTGGGATTTGGGGGGTTGGAGTGGGAGGTTCGGGTCAGCGCGGGTTCCGCTAGAGCAGATGTCGTTGCTCTTGATGTTGCCATCTACCAGAGCGCGGCACAAATAACTCCCCGATGGGCCAACCAATCTGTCAAGCTACGAGAAGCTGGGAACCTGGCGCCGAGATGCGCAATCCTTGTTGTAGGATTCGACGTGTGTCGTTGACATCAACAGCGCTTTCGTAGCCACTGTTTTCGGTCACTGACATGACAATCCGTAGGAAGTGATACAGTGATTCAAATATGGGCCACACAAGCTTCATGACGTTTACATGTTGTAAGTATTTACCGATATCCTCGTTGTATCATGTTGGCGTTGGGATCGACAACTATTTCTCCGGCCAACCAACTGTCACGTTCTATCCTGGGGATGGGGCGATGGATAGTGATGGTGGGGATGATGAGCGCCGTGGGCACTGTCTAGCGCTGGCCATCTCCCGGATGGCGGAACGGCGAATCCGATCGTGGCTCGATACCTCTGACTGCTTGATACTTGGATCGACGGGTCTGGTCTCCACTGTTGGTCTCTCGGAGCCATTTGGGAAGGAAAGGTGATTATCGGTTATCAAAAGCACATGTTGGGGATCACACGCCTGAGCAGATGGGTGGCCGCCCAGCAAAGGGGGGGTGCGTCGTCAGCATCGGGCCAGGTAATCTTGCCGAATGGGCAATGTGGTTGACTGATACTCCCTTCTCCTCTGTCTGAGGAGCCTGGACTTCCCCTCCCAATCCACCCACGATTCTTGGGCCTTGAAAGACTTTAAGTGTCCGAGTATTGGTTCGAACCACTGCGTAGTGGAGATTGAACGTCCAGCTTATTACCCGGAATTACAAATTACTTCAAAGCTAACATAGAGGGCAGTCTGCGTGGCGGGGGAAGAGCGTGAACCCCAGTGCTTCGGCCTCCGTAGTCCCCGCGGGTTCGCCGAATACTTTTCCACGATTCCAGCAAACAGGATGGGCCAAGCGTGTTGGTGCTGTTGAAGCTGTTCACACCAACCAGTGGGCTGGGCCCGGTATGCTCCGTCCAGGGGGGGGGGGACTCTTGCGACGGTCAAGCGATGTGACACCTCAAGTACGGAATATTTCGAGAAGGACAAGTTCAATGCTAGAAAGCAGCCCCCCTGGATTCGTCTCATGCATCTCCAAAGCCCATCTCCCTTTCTGTCAATACTTGACTAATGGCCCTTCCCGCATCGAACGGGGTAAAATCTAAATTCGTACTAGCCTCCCAGGTCATCTCTTCATCGACCTTCAAATGACGGTGAGGAACAAAAACAAAGCCCGCGTCGCCAAGGATAGTTCTGCTGGCGCTTTTGATCGCCTGTCTCGGACGACGGTGCGATGGGCGTCTCTAGATGCCTTGTCTGGGGAAGGGGACGCGTCGGGTAGGGTCACGATGCTCAACCCCTCAGGGAAACCCGTGTCTCGATAACCTGGCAAATGATTTGGCTAGTGAGGAACTGCAGCTCGTCAGCATGTCGGTTCGGGATGACAAGGAGGCACGCTGGTGGCCGTGATGAAGACGGTGACGGCCACAGTACTCATGCAAGCCTAAGAGCTGGCGTTTAGCGAGTGCACCGTTTCGTTCAAAACATCGAGAAGCTGGCTCGACACTAAGATCTCACACTACTACAACGGCACGTGTAAAGGCTGGATAGATCGCAGGATGCTAGGCCGGATATCGAGCCGCATAATCTGGAAATCTGCGATAACCAACTAGCCTCACCCAGGGCAAATGGGTTGAGGCGGGCCGCGATTGGGAGCCCAACCTGATGTTGCCTCTCCCTTCAAGTGAAAATGGCAAAGGCGAAATCAAGGGTCTCGCTCGCTCTCGGGCCCGATGGCTGAGCTGCAGGTGCCGGGGACAAATTCGGGCCAGCCTCACTAACTAGTTATCGCCTATCGCCCCATTGAAGCCTCGGTGACGACTGATGATGATGATGAACAATCAACAACCACGCCGGCCCCTGTGCAGTGTCTCACAAAAGCCAAACCATCGTATCTCCTCGTTGCGATCAGCACAACTGCGGTGTCGCCGGGTGCCGAGGTGGCCGCGCTCAGCTGGCATGACCGGTTCCACTCCCTCTGTCGATATTTGCGGATGTTGTCTTGAATCCAGAGCAGCGGGAAATGGTCAGATGTCCCAAAACCGTCCAAGTTAGCGAGGGGCGGTGGGCCCGATGTGGCCCGTGATGGCGTCCCTTCGCTCGTCATGTCGAATCAAGCGCTGTGCCGCACTGCTGCAGTCCCAGGGGCCAGGATACCCCCAGTTGAGGCTGGCCAAGCTCCCCAAAGCTGAATATCCCGCCCACATCCCTTTGGCTCTTCCCCCTCCCT
Organism: Chaetomium tenue; assembly: GCF_020726465.1. Classification (NCBI taxonomy): domain Eukaryota; kingdom Fungi; phylum Ascomycota; class Sordariomycetes; order Sordariales; family Chaetomiaceae; genus Chaetomium; species Chaetomium tenue. The sequence continues at coordinate 839,827 of NW_027117333.1, read as the reverse complement.
CGGGTTGCCATCCAAATTCCAAAAGGAGAGACTGCTGCGTCAGTGCATGACGGGCCTCCCAAAGATAGCAACGGCGCCGCCTCCGATACATACGAATACGCGAAAAAGCAGCCCCCGTCATTTGCCGACGAAGCCGACAGCCCACCACCCGTGGACCGAAAGGGTCATGCGTCTTGCGTCTTGGTCAAAAAATGGGTGTCGCGTTGCTGACGAAATATGGAGGAAGCAATGGAGGAAGGTGTATTTTTGCCTGCTAGAGAGAAAGACCCAAATGCGCCTACCTATCACGTGCGTTTCCGTCGCTGCACCTGGGAAGTTGCACTGGTTCTGAATTATAGTTTTGGCTAAGTTAAGGTCTGGCACAAAACATTGTCCCTCTCTCTCGGCAGCTTAGCCTTCCGACCCTTGTACTGTGTGTTGGTTTTATGTCAGCACTGTCAAGGCTATTTCGGAAAAATACCGTAACTATGTACCTTACTGTGTCCCTCCCTTACTCTCTCCACAGGACGGTGAAGTTCCGCATCACGCGTGTTGTGTTCCGACGAGTTGTCAAGGCATTCATTCCCATTTTCTCTGCCTGGCTTGCCGGCTTCCCGTTATCGGGTAGCCGATCCCACTCGCGCGCTGTGGAGACGGGCCCTTCGCGGTGCAGGACCATCCGTCCCGACGGGGCAGCTTGACTTTCGCGTTTCCAATCGTTGGGTGACGATGCATGGAGGTATTTGCAGCATGCCTCGACCAGACATCCATCCCGCTCCCAATACCTGCAAGAGGGACTCTGCTGTCTCTGGGCCCCTCGGCTGCAGCGGCAAGAACCCAGTTTGAAAGGTCGCTCACCGCAACATGCCCTGTCATGTGGGCAAAATTCGCAGTTGTCCAGACTCGGTCGATTGCCGCCTCACAGAGTCGCGGTCCTATCAAAACCGCCCGTCACGCTGCAGCCACAAGGGGCAACGGAGGCATCTTCTGCCGTGCCCTGCATGGGCAGCTCGCGGTCCCTGGTCGGTTGACGGCGATGCTCAGAAAAAGAAAAAAGGATCTTTTCGGTTTCGCCTGTGGCATACGTCAGAATGAGGCCGGGGCAGAGTCGGGAATGTTCCATTCATCGTCAGACTCGAAAAGTACGTACTTGTGGCTTGACAAGCGTCCGCGTTAGTCAGGCACATGAAGAGAGGAGAGACACGAGCCGTCACCGACAAATCGAGAATTACAAAATCCAGCATGCACATCAACCCAGGGTGTGACACCAGTACCCGCCAATCAGCAACTCTACCGAGCGCCAAAGCGAAGCCGCCCCTTTCCTTCTGTTTTGCTGGCAGAGAAATTCCACCCGTCACCCGGACACGGCGATATATCGATGGCTTCCGGGCGAATCGGTCCCATGGCCAGTAGTGGGCATCCGATACATGGAGATGCAAGGTCTCGGCTCGACGGCTTTTTTGTCTCGACATTCTCTCTCCTTCTTACCGAGCACAACCTTGCCAGTTTCCTGGAACAAGGCGTCGCACAAGAAGCCGAGGAAGCCCAGTCCCTAACCCATGCCGGAGCCCGCTAGTGCTGCCCAACACGTGGCGGGCTCACTGCAACGTTGATCGGTGAGACAAGGGACTGGAAACTCACCCAACGGCAATGTTTCCAACTCGAGCGCGCAGAGGACTGGCCTTTGCTTGCTTGGTTCACACACCCTGCTGTGCGCCTTCCCGGGGACATGCTCCCTCTTCGGATGCGGACCTCGAGTGCTCTCCTTTGCGCGTCCTCCACTACGACATGTGCCTTAGCTGTCCCTCCTAGTCGTGGTTGCACACTGTGCCCCTCCTAGACATGTCGCGCGATTTTAGTGCATCCGAATCTTCGGGTCACCGAGAAGGTGCACAGGGCATGGAGTGGCTCAGGCGATAACTAACCGTATCCGCTAGACGATAAAGCGGTCGCCCAGACTGATACGTCGAACCCGGGAGACCCCGAGGCGCATCCTGGCTTGTCTCTTCCAGACCTCCTATCCTTCCTCTCTTTTTTTTATTGCTGTTCGCCGATGTCTGTGGTACGCTGCCCCCTTTCTGCGGGCGAGGTAACCCTAGGTACGCGGACATGAAAATGCGTTGTCTATTTTACCGCTGTATTTCCCGGAAAAAGAAAAAGGGAAAAAAAAAACCCGGATACCTAGTACAGAATGTAAAACTTGCATTTCCACATATTCCTGGAATTCGCTAGTTTTTTTTCTAGTTTCCAGTGGTTGACCAGGTCCAGCCCGCCGCCGCAGACGGGACGGGAGCTAACGAACTGACGAAATTGGACCCTGACTGCTGATCATCGACACTAGACTCCCTGCTGGACCGGAGGGCCGTTTTAAGCTCGCGACGGCGCCAAACGAAGTGGTTTCGCGAAGAACGCCATCAGTTCCATCCGGCTCCAGTTCGGCCCAACTCCCCAGATTTTCTCGGATCCAAGCCCCAACCTCAAGCGCCAGCGCTGATTTTAGTCTCGCCGCATTCGCCGACGTCTAAACTTTAAATCAACCGTACTTCTTCACCTGCTCTCTCCGGCTTCATCAACCAAAGAGACGTGACATGCAAGGTTGAGGTAACTAGCCGTAATTGAACGACGAGGAACTTTGTTCGTAAACTATACGTACCGCTCCGACTTGTCGATCTGCTGTCGTTGCCCCGATCGAAATCCGACCAGTCACTTGCTCCGGTCCCCCGCGGAGCTTTCACGCTCGCTTTTCGTTTTGCCCGTCACCTCACCCTTCCGCGCACGGAGGATAAGCACTCGAGCTGCTGAACGAGCTGCAAGTGATGGGCAAATGGCGGTGGACTTGTCTGTCACTGCCTGTGCATCGTTGGCCCTGCCTTTTCCCGCTCTGGCTGGGGTGGTGCCCTTGATCCGAGTTACGTTGGTAATTACCACATGGAAACAAGGGTGTCCAAAGTTCAAAGAAGGGCTTGAACCACCCCCACCCCTCTATCGAGTGTAATCCCAACCCAAGCTTGGCGTTGTTGACGCCCGCATCCTCGCATCTGTGGTAATCTGGTCGGTTGTGTGCAGGTCAGCGGTGGGTGACCGAGCCAGCCGCACCAGGGTCCCCAAGACGGCGGACCACGCGAGGAAATGCACTGCGCAGATCCCCGCACTGTGCCATGGATGGCGTACGGTACAGCACCTGGTTGTACTATGTACTGGCTGTATTGTGGGAAAATGCACTGGGATTCCGACGCAGGTTCCCTTCCACACCTCGAGTTCTCGAGTCTTCAAGCACAACAATTAACGATTACCTAGAAGCGGCAGACCTTTTTTTTTTTTGGCAGGAGAATACCGCAGATACATTACCTCGCCACCATTCCAGCCACTACCGCTCACCGAAAACTTTGCTTCTTTCTCTTGTAACGAGAGATCGGTGTTTTACAGGGTGTGTCACCCCCTGTTGATATTTACCATCGCTGAGGTCCCAGTTGGCCAAGTCCAAGCCGACCCGGTCAAAGGATCCACAGAGCCTGAGTGCAACATCCGTCTCCATTGCGCGCGCCAGCCAGTCAATCTCCCTGCCCCTCGCCACTCCATCCGCCCGCCCCAGCTCCTGCGAGCCGCCACTCCTGGACTTTTTTGCCCTTCGAGAGTAGGGGGCTTTGTCGATGCGGGGATCAGACGCACGGCCCGGGCGCAAAGTGACAGTCCTTTCCTGAGAGAGAACGACGTGCTTTTACCCCAAGGCGCGAACACCAAAAACCCGGTTCCGCGAGAACGCGCTTGTACTTGGGTTGCTTACGCTGGGTCTTAACTAATAAGTCGCATAAATGCTGGGGACCCTAACGGAATACCGGGCCATTCTATTTTTCTCTCCACTCCTTGTCTATACTTGTAATATGGATGGACACAGTATCAAGGACATAGATGCCCGATACATCGCCAGCTCCGCATTAGGTCATCAACTGCGCGAGGTTCGCGCGCGAGTCAGAGTGGAGCGTCAATGCAGATATGGGGATTTTGGAGGTCCTTCTGGGCAGGCAGTTCCGCCTGGGTGGCGTTGCAGCAGCGACATCCCCGCTGAGATTGTACCATGCAGATCCATTGGTCTAACCACTTGTGGGTTATCCACATTTCCTCAAGCAGCAGCCCACCGCGCTGCAAGATGGCAGGTGTGGTGTGTGGGAAGATGGGTGCGCCACGACTGACAAAAGGAAAAGGAAAAAACTAAAGCACATAGGATGTGTGCCGAGCGCTTGCGAACATAGAAATCTACATTTCAGATAATGCGCCGTGCATTTGCTTGTGGGAGAGCAGAGAAAAGAAATGGAAGAGGAAACCCAAGGAAACTTCCGACAAATCGTTCGTGACGAGTTGAAGACTGGAACCAGCGGGATGGGAACGATCGGCTGTGGGGTTGCCAGAATGCGTTAGGATTTCGCAACTCGTTAGGCGACGCGTGAGGGGGGGTTGCGCCATTGGGTAATCAGCAAGTCCCAACCGCATGGACGGGTGCAGCCATTCTTCTCTGAGAAGAGAGTCATGTTTAATCGACATGGCTGTTTGTGCACCAAAACCCCAAAACAATGAGGAAATACACTACGTAGGTATTTGATCGATCGGGGCATCGCTGACTTATATACGATCTAGACCTGCTATATCGGATGAGATGACGGCATTGATATCATGAATTGAAAGGTCAGACGAGACGGAGAATACAATGTGTCCGATTCGCACAGTCCACCAGCACATCACTGGGGGTGGGAGTAAGGTACTTATTCTCCGGCTCTCGAAACCCGGCAACAATTCTCCTCTTCCCACCGGGTTATTCCTGTTCTCAACCATCACTCTCTCTTCTCCTTTCGAAGCAGTTCTCGTTATCATAGCACCCTCCCCATTCGTTGGACCTCGAACCTTGCAAAGGCAGCGGGCTCCACTCGTGAAATCAGCCCCTCCTCAGCAGCGCGGGCAAGCGTGACGGTCAGTGGGCACTTGAATTCACAAACCCTGGGCCTGGAGGCCGAACGACCTCCCTGCTCCTGCAACAGAGCGTCGACCCCATCCCAATTTCCCTCCACCCTTTCCCACCCCCACTCCGATTATAAAATCACCCTTGGTCCCGCACTAAACTCAATTTTCCCTCCCGGTCTAACCCTCACGATTCTCTCTAGACAAGCATCCATTTCACGGCACGTCAACGGCTGATCTAATTCTGCCAGGCTACTGCACGAAGAAGCAGCGGGCTGGTGCGCCTCACGTCTCCAACCATTTTGTCGGGTCCCGGGAGCTAAACTTTACATCGCTGCGGCTCTGGTGCTTGACTAGCCCATTAGCGTGCACGCTAAATCGCTTCGAGGACTTCTGCAGCGTGTGCTTCTCGACCCCAACAAGCCACAAGCCAGCAGCAAGACCCAGCCCATTCTTCTTCAGGCCTACGCACTAAATTAGTGCTGGTCGCTCCACTTTCCAGCCTTCACACACGCCCCCCCCCTCCACCCACAACAATCATCTGCGGTTTTGCCGCCGCGGACTCCAAATAATAAACCCAAGGTCCCGCCTCGACAGACCGTTCCACATTCTTCCGACCAAACTACACGATCGTTGTGTATTATTGTTGCCAAGGAAACATTGACAACACTTCACTCTCTTTCTCTCTCACATCCTTCATCCGTCATCACGCCCTTGGCCTGCGTACTTCATTAACGCGCCGCTCAACGGGCTTTCACGTACCAATCCATCCCCCCTATCACCCACCCGACTGGCATCCGAGCCAGCCCCTCGACTTTTGGAATTCCCCTGTCCGAATTTCCCGGCGACTTCTTCGACTCTTCTATGGAGCGCGCCGCCCCCGAGTATTCGCAGTCAGGTTTGCCTTCGCCCCATCCTAGTGTCGTCGGCGACACGCAGTCTAAGGCGGAACCTGTAGATACAGCGTCTGCTGCTGCTCAATACGCGACGCAGCAAGAGGCGCGGTCGGCCAGCTACTCCAACTCGGCCACTCCCACCTCGGATTACAACGTGTACCCGACCACTTCACGGTCTGCCACTTTCCCAGACATGCAGCGCTCCTACCACCCCGCTAGCAATCCCAATGGGAGCGGCGGAGGGATGCCTCAAACACCAACAAGTCCGTCCATGCCTCTGCCAGATGGGCGCAGCCATCAGAATCCCCAGCCGGAGCAGGCCAAGTCTGACAGCGCTCTGCCTATAGATCCATCCATTGCAGGTGCCAGCCCGACTTACGCGACACACAACCAATATCCTCCCTATGCCGCCCCGCCCCAAGACATGTCTCAAGGGTACCAGCACCCGGGTACACCAGGCTTGTACACTCAGCCTCGCCCCGACTGGGGCGGTTACGGCCAGCAACCCGGCCATATTACCGGCACTCACATCTTCCACCAGGCCCCCGCGGCCGCCGCTGCCCCTGGTCGCCAACATCAAGTAGGTGCACATGCACGCATGCTCTGTTTTTTTTTTCTTTTTCACCATTCGCATTTCCGACAGACCCACAAAGCCTAGCCTCGCCTTCTTTCAAGTTTAGCTAGACATGGTGCTAACTGTATCCCCAGGTCTACAGCTTCGTCCCTATTCCTGGCGCACAGCAGCACAAGCGTCCCAGGAGACGGTTCGAGGAAATTGAACGCATGTACAAGTGCGGCCATAACGGGTGTGAGAAAGCTTATGGCACACTAAATCATCTCAACGCGCATGTAACAATGCAGTCTCATGGTGCCAAACGAACACCTGAACGTACGTTGATCGCCCAAGCCCAAGACACCGGGCAGCCCCCATTCAAAGTGTGCATTGGCTAATGTGGTTGATTTCATCCAGTGTTCAAGGACATTCGCCGAGAGTGGAAGGCCAAGAAGAAGGAGGAGGAGGCTCGCAAGGCGGCTGCCGCCGAGGAAGACCGGCAGCGACAGGCGGCTGCTGCAGCTGCCGCTGCCGCCCAAAATGGAGGCGCCGACCCGCAAGCTGGCGTGGATGCTGCTCAGCCCCCAACATCTTATCCCGGTTCAGGAACCGTCCAATTGCCCCCTATCGGCTATCAGACCGCCCGGTATGCGGGACCGCCCCCAGCCGGCATGCAGCAGCAGATGCCCGAGTATAGCTACCCCGGCTACTCGCCAGCATCACCATACGGCCAGTCCGGCCAGCAGATGTACAACCCACGTAAGTGAGAGATTCCAGCTACGATGAAAATCCGTGTTGCTAACCCCCGCAGACAATGGTGGCCAACCTCCGAGCCATTAATTGGCCTTGGTGCAGTGTGAACTGCAGAGGTGCCAGCTGCATGCCTCACGAACCTATAAAACGACGGCTTCTGCTTCTCTGGCTCGAATATTCCGTGCCAACAATGCACCGCCACATACAACACGAGGGCAACAAAAAAGTAATTGTGCCCACCAAATTCAGCGGCCATATGCCGCATCACAGCAACAATGTTTGGTTACAACCTGTTTTTTTTTTCCTGTTTTCTATTTTTTTTTTTCTCCTTCCTTTATTCCCTTTTATTCCTCACATTCTAGCATCTCGATTCCCGACATTTTATCATCGACATTGCATGGAGTCGGCATGGAAAGGCGTGCATATCGCTCAACGTGGGAGCATGGGTTGAGTTGTCTTTCACCATGGGTCAGGGCAGTCGGATATACCCCAAAAGAGAGAACACGGAGTTGTAATGCATGGCATTAGGAGGAGGTGGTTTGGGGCTGGGGACTGGGGCTGGGGACTGGGGCTGGGGGATCTTACGAAGCTAGGAGAGGAACACACGAAAGGACAGAGCCATCACTTTTGCCCTTCAGGCCCTTGCAAACAGCCGGGTCGGGTGTTGTGTTCTTCCCTTTTTGTGATACGAGGCGATGAAGCAAGGGGAGGCGTTGGGTGTGTGGTTTTGGTGGTGTCAGCGCATAGCTTGTAACTAATTGCATTGCCTTTGCCCGCCAAGGACAGGGCTGAAGGTGGTATGTTAATATAGTTAGCACAGCGCTCACCCCTTTTCAAATACAAGGGCTGTGGCCATGCTAAAATGAACTCTCATCTCATGACAATACTTCTGCCGGCCGTTGCGAAACTTGACAGAGGATTTCCCACCCATCAGGGTGACCGGTGTGCATGCAAGTTCACCCTTGCATCGGAACTATTTTGCTGAAAGACAATGAATGTGACCTTGCAGGGATGGCTGAGACTGAACTCTTCTTATGTGATACCGATGACGGTGAAACAAGGATGCTATCGGGGGGTTGTGACACGTTCCCAACGCCTCAGGGTTGTCGAAGAAAAGGCATGGATGGGGTGATGAGACGGTGTGTGTGGAGGGAAGTGGTGTGGAGGGGTGTGTGTGTGTTACAATGGACGTTGCTTCGCTCGCATGCGGCTTAAGGTTTTTTGGTTTTTTTTTCTAACTTAGGCAATTAACAAAAGATCTTGGCCTCCGCTCTCCCACGGCCATGGCACTGGGATCCTGTTAGTTCGGCGCATGTACCCCATGTGCGGCCCAGCAAAAGGACCCGGTGGTTTGGTAAACTAGGCTGAAGCTAACGACTTCGATCCCGCCCTGCACAGGGTGGTGCGTTGGTTCTTGCTTTGATGGCTGTGCCGACAAAACAACCAACCACGTGGGGTACCAGGGGGGGTTCGAGGAGAGAGGGGGAGGGGGGTTTCCCGCACGCAAAGTCTCATATTAATGCCGCCTTTGTATTCAGGCAGGTTACCCGGATGGCGGGGTTCCTTTTGTGTGTTGGTTTTCTGCGGGTGCACCACCGCGCGGCGGTACGAGGATGCGCATCATTCTGTTTGGTGCCTGCTGCTGCAGCTCGGGAAAAAAGGCTTGTTTGCCAACGGGCGTTGGTCTAAAACCCCCCTGTTTGCCTTAGCTTTGTGTAACCACACACTTTCGGGATGGAAGAAGACGGGGGCCATGAACTGCGCGCAAAACGGCAAGGGGCAGCGAGCAGCACCCTCGGGAGAAGACGACGCAGGAAAGGGACGGCTTGGCTTGCGGTTCTCTCGTGTCACACTGCTGGTTGTGCCACAGACAGCCCTGTCGTGCCATGGGAAGCGCAGAAGCTGGGCGGGACTCGGGCGGCGGGGTGCAGGTCTGGTAACACCGACGGGGGAGTCAAGATCCTGTCAAGGGAGTCGGAGGTGGGATGTGTAACGCGGACGTCGGGTTTCATCTTCTTCGGGCCGTGGGGAGCTGCCGAGACTCGGGTCGGTCCTGGGCATATGCGATGTTGCCAAACTCGGACGAGGGTGCGAAACGGGGGGTTACAAGGATGAAGTCGCCGTTTCCGGGACATGATCTAGGCGGTTGGAGGTAGGCCATTGAATCGCAATTGACCATTAAACTCCGTCACTTAGCTAGAAATATTTAACCCGTCGGGTTCGGGAGGGACACCCGCTCCAGGAGGTCAGCTCCTACCATCCCGTACCATGCCATGTGCGTCGTCTGATCCCGAAGTGCATATGCAACACGTCCGTGGAATCCTAAATAGATGAAGCGAGGACGCTAACTCCTGCACATCATGTGCGTCGTGAGTTGTGGTACAGTAACTACACTGCCAAGATGCACTGTAGAAGACGTACATACAGGGCCCTCAAGCCTCGGGCAAAGACACGGAATGTCCCGTTCTAGGTTGCCTAGCGTCGAGACTTTCCGATAATACTGTAACACAAGACTGTTGGTACGCTAACCGAGTCCCGAGATTCTATTCTATGGGTTTTTATGGATTGTTCCTCCACATGTTCGATCGGACAGGGCACCCTCCACAAGTACCGGGATTGTTGTGACGTATGATGGAAAGATCCTGATACGCACTGTGCTTTCCTGGGGTTTGACGGGATTTACAGTGGTATCCCGGGCCGTGCCGGGTAACTCTCAACCTCCTCCTTCCAGCGTAGTGGCTATACTCCGCTAATTGTAGTGAGTAAAGGTTTGTCATGATTTTGGGGGCTAATGAGGCAGAGGAGGAATCTTAGTCTTCCTGCACCAAGTCTTCACTCGGCAGTAACTTGTCCTTTAATTTGTACCGACGTTTTATCCTCTAATTCTCTGCAGTAACTCAAGGCCGGAAGTGGGGCACGACAGTTCCCCGCCAACGATCAACCACAGACCGATACGGGCACTTTCTCAGTCACCCGTCTAGGCGGTCTGAGTGAGGGTCTCAAAGTACCAAACTAATTTTTGTTTGCCCTTGCCAAAATAACTCGGACGACGTGGCAACCGGATCTCGTTCTTCGACAGAAAACAAGCCCGCCGTAAAGAGCTTACAGCACGGGAAACCAGGGCTGTCCTCAACCTCGAGACGGTCACTATATGTAGCAGCGAGGTTCCTTGGCCTATACAATTTGCATAAGGGATCTGTAATGATGCTAAAATCGGGACGTGAAGGCGATGAGGAGGCGGCCGATGTCCAACCACAGCCGGCCTATCTCGAAAAGGGGGATGTCTTTAGGACCTTGGGACTACCGAATGACTTTGTCATTGGGCTCGACAATATGGCAATGACCACCAGCAAGAGCCTCCAGGGGTTCCGTGAAATCCCACCGGGTGCCCATTTTCTCTGGGTTCAGCACCCCGGCAGCTTCTCTCGGTGTGGCTATTGGTTCATCACCGAAGACCAAGGGAAAATACGCACCAAGGAGTGGAATAGGCATGGCGAGACAATGGGAGATCCCATGGGCCAGCCAGGGCCATCCGATGAGGGGAATAGAATGGATTCTATCTACCCAACGCTACAGCCATATATGCTCCATGGCCAAGGACATCAAGCACCAGGGCCAAAAGACGGCACACTCCCCGACTGGGCGCGATCTCCTAGCCGCCTCTGGGGCATCTTGACCAGCGCCATATCAACCCATTCCCTCAGCAGGATCACCGGCAAACAAAACACCCAGGAGTATTTCATCGATTCCATGGACTCTACCAAAGGCACCTCCCCCAACACCAACAACGAGCTCAACTTCCTCTTCACCCAAGACTTCCGCGACCTCCAAGTCCTCGACGTCGCCTCCACCAAAGCCCGCGTCGCCGACACCTCATCCCGCATCCAAGCCTTCCTCACCCACAACCCCAACACCAACACCACCGATACCAACCCAGCCACCCCCGACCAAGCCCTCCTCGCCGAGCTGCAGTTCACCTTCCTCACCGGCACGCACCTCAGCAACCCCGCCTGCCTCGAGCAGTGGTGGAACCTGGTCCTCAAGCTCGTCCTGCGCGCCTACACCCTCGCCCTGTCCCACCCGCGCCTCGCCAGCAGGCTCCTGCAAACCCTGCATGCCCAGCTGTTTTATACAGAGCATTACTTCGCTCCCGGCGGCGGCGGCGGCGGCGGTTTTGGGGTGGATGGGGCGGGTGGGGCTGGTGGTGGAGATGGGCCTAGTAGTGAGAGGCCGATCTTTCAGTATAAGCCGCTGTACTGGGGGAAACTCCGTTTGGTGTTGGTTGAATACAAGGCGCGGCTAGATGGGCTGCTTGCGGGGTTGGGAGGTAGTGTCACGCCTGAGCAGGAGGTGGTTGGGGGCGTGTTTGGGGAGCTGGAGGCGTGGCTGGGGAGGAAGGGGTGGGAGTTGGGGGGGCGGGGTGAGACGGAGGAGGGCGGTGGAGAAGATGCGGTGGATAGTGAGGATGAGGAGGATGAGCAGCCGGTTGTGGTGGAGCTGGATGGGGAGGGGAGGGAGGTCGGGTTGGTTTCGTTTAGGGATTAGGGGTGTGGTGGACGGGGGGTGGGAAGGGGCATGGATGGGGTGGCAGTTGGTTGATGTGTCGTGGGAGCTGGGGCTCATTGGGTTGGAGAGGTTGTTTGGCTGAATTCTAAACTCTTAGCTAGGGCTATATATTTCAACTCATGACGTGGTTTTTGGAGTTCAATGTCTGGGCTTAACAGGGCCGTCAGAATACCAAGAGGGACATGGGTGAGAACCTTGTGCCATGTCTAGGCGATACCTTGGCTTGTCTAACCCCCAAGGCCGAATACGCCATGGCGTTTCTAGAGTGCTACAGCTCCAAAATAAAAGAAATAATTAGGAATGCAATGTTTTAGCGAGTATGACAATACAAATGGAAGTGGTGATGAAGCGATGATGAAGGCGGCATCCCGGCTTTATCTTATCGCTCGTCACCCCTCCCCCACCTCCCCCCCAGCAACGTCATCCTTCATCACACTCACCGTTCACCGCCAACCCACTCCCTCCTCACCGCATCAACAGCCACAACAAAACAAACGCGACCCCGCCCAAACCAAAACAACACACGAAACAACCAAAAAAAAAAGAAAAAAAAATGTCCCGCAAAGGCGTCGGTCTCGCCGCCTTCGACCGCTCGCGCCTGACCTCGGCGCAGTACGCGAGCCACGGCTCGACGCTGCGCTCGACCAACGCCCAGGCCCTCGAGACCCAGCTGGCCGTCTTCCGCTCGCTGCTGCAGCAGTTCGCCCAGACCCACGCCAAGGACATTCGCTCCAACCCGACTTTCCGCGCCCAGTTCGCCCGCATGTGCGCCGCCATCGGGGTTGATCCGCTCGCGAGTAGCAGTGGTGGTGGGGGTGGGCAGTCGGGGGGTGGTGGTGTTGGGTCGATTTGGGCGCAGTTGTTGGGTCGGTCGGTCAATGATTTTTATTTTGAGTTGGCTGTGCGCGTGGTGGAGGTTTGTGGGGAGACGAGGGGGGAGAATGGCGGGTTGATTGAGCTGAGGAAGGTGCGCGAGCGCATTATGACAAGCCGCATGGAGGGGGCGCCGGAGATTACGGAGTGAGTGCCACTGGAGCCGTCTTGCGGTTTCTAGTATGGTGAACGCGCAGGTCGCTAACAAGCCCGCAGAGACGATATCCTCCGCGCCGTGGGTACCCTCAAGCCGTTGGGGTCGGCCTACTCCATCATCAAGGTCGGCAGCAAGCCGTACATCCGATCCGTCCCCAAGGAGCTCAACACAGACCAGAGTGCGGTGCTCGAGGCCGCCCAGGTGCTAGGCTATGTCAGCGTGTCGATGTTGATGGCCAACTTGAAATGGATGCGGGCGCGGGCGCAGACGGCGCTGGAAGACCTGATGGCTGAGGGCATGCTTTGGGTGGACAAGCAGAGCGAGGAGTGGGAGTACTGGAGTCCTGGGTTTATGCTCGAGACCCAGGATGTTCTAGAAGAAACAGGATGAACTGCCCTCCCAGCCGACAACACAACAGAACGACCGAGACCTAACGTGCGGTATGCGCGACCATACTCCTCGGCTGTACGGCCTTCCGCACCGGTTACTTCCGCCGGTGCTGCCTATCATCCCCGACAGCATGGACTGGAGATATATGTCCGGGCTTCGAGCTTCGTGGGAGTCGGGGAAGGAAAGGGGTCACGGAAAGATGAGCAGGCGGCTGGGAAGAAACTCCCGGAGGCCAGTCAACTTCAAAAAGAAGCCAGGATGGCGCGGCTCGTACAAGGCACAGTACAGGAGGGCTATACTTGGAGCTATCGCAGCGCTACAAAGCGGGCGAGATACAGATACCACTCCCCAGGCCGCCGCGGCAAGGTGTATGAGAGATGTGCCGTGAGAGTACCGGGCGGGGGGGTTGGTGTTCGAGGGGAATTCTCCAGGAATATACAAGCAGCCGGCCGCCCTTGGTGGACAGTTGGTTACTTCAGGAACCCGAGCTATCTTGCAATTGCCCTGGATGCTGCTGGGGTTCAAGATGCAAGTCCAACTGGTGGCATGTCAACTTCGCGGGTTACGAGGTATCCAAGCTATTTGTATTCATCTACCCTTCCTTGCCGCAAATCCATGCCATATCTGACTGACGTAAAGTAACAAAACAACGAACATTATACAGGTATCCCGCCCCGCCCCAAAACTCCCGCAAAGGAGCCTCTTCCAGAAGATCCACAATCCGTCATAAACGCTCGGCCCACTAGACGCTATACCACCCACCCGCCATCCCACTGAAGGGAGGCAAGCTGTCAAGCGGCACCGTGGTCATATATTCATTCCACACCACAATTCGCGGCAACACCAACACCAACACCGGCCATCACCGCCGACGACCCCGACGCCCTCTGTTTAGTACGGAGGGTTGGGCCCGATGGGCGGGTAGTCCGGGCGCGGTCCGCCAACGGTGGAGCCGCCGGGGGTGGGGCCATCGCGGCGGCCATCGCCGAAGTGCCTCTTGCGGAGGGCGGAGAGGCGCTTCTTTTTGGCAATGGTGTTGATGTAGATGCCGAGGATGAAGGACACGAGGTTGAAGAAGGGCATCCAGGTGTTCTCGGGTAGGAACTTTTGCGCAAAGGCGAGGCAGATGGGCGAGGTGATCCAGCTCACGCGCATTACCTTCCAGAAGCTGGCGCGCACCGTCGCCTTGACCTGCTGGTACGTCTCGGCACCCGCAATGAGGGACATGGCGACGAGGTAAACGCCGTTTTGGATGGGCGCGATCTGGGGTGGACGTTAATACAAGCGCATATACGGGAAGAAAGAAATGAGGGCTGTGGATGATTATCCAAAGGGCTACGTACCACCAGGTTGCTGAACAGAATCTGCAGGACCTTGGCCCGCAGGCTGGTACGCCCGCTGAAGATCTTCTGCAGGAGCCAGATCAAGAAGTGGCCGAGCGGCGCGCTGACGAGAGCGCCGTAGGCGGCCATCTTGGGCACGCGCGAGGTGAAGTAGTTGCTATGCTTGTTGCGGTCCTTGGCCAGCCATGACGCAATGAGCTCCTGGCTACCGGCCAGGGTACCAGCCGTCAGCATCTTGGTGCGCAGAGGGTTGTCCTCCAGTTGCTGCAGGTAGGTCTAGAGGGGTGGCAAGGTGTTAGCCGAACGGGTTGGCGCATCATCGTCGGAGGGTCAGCGCGGGGTGACATACGGCGAGATAACCCTTGGTGCCCGCATTCTTCCTGCCGCCGGTGAGGGCGGTGCCGACAACGGCCGAGATGGGGTGCTTGCCGGTGGTGCCGGGCAGTTGTCCATGAGCAGCCTCGGCGATGGCGCTGGCGGTCGACCCTACGAAGCCGCCCTTGTGGGAGACATGGTCGAGGACGGCATCCCGGACCACGTCCTTGACGCTGTCCCGCTCGATCTTGATCGACATGGCTTCGCGATGGTCGTCAAATAGGCATCTAATGATAAGCGGGCCCTGATAGGGAGACCGGATTAGCCCTCTTGCACAATTTTGGCCTTGTGTGCGTTGCGCAATGTGCCGGCGATGCCGTGGTTGCGCCGGGTCAACGCTTTGTTTACAACGGGGATAACACAGCCGGATTGCTGGGGGGAATTGGGGGATTCGGCGGGTCTCGAATGCACAGCAGTCTTCTTGGGTGCGTGACCGTTCGCGCTGAATGAGCGGTCGAGACAGGGGAGATGGAGATGGACTCACGATTGATGGAGAAGAGACAACTGTTCGAGCGATTCGGGTTGGCTAGGAGTGAAATGTGCTGTCGTCGCAAAATCTCGCCTTGCAGCGTCGAAAACGAGTTGACCTGAGAATGGGGAGGCTGGTTTTTTGGATGGGGGACACAGCTCCCCTGTTTGCCGAGCGTCGCGGGCGTCGCGACTGGGCCAGAGTGAGGGGCGCGTGTGGAGACCTGGAAAGTAGGCCAAGGATGAAGCTCCTGATTGGTCGCATTGACGGATGGCCGAGGTTTTGTTTTCCCAGACGCCTTCCCCGTGCTCCCTCAGCTGTGAAGAAGCACGGACAAGTCAGCAAAGCGGCAGGACGGCCCCTGTCTGTGCAGGATAAACCCTGCCAATGTCTCGACCTCGGCCAGTCAACTTCCCACCACGATGCTGCTGCTGCTCCCCAGCCTGGCAACACTTCAATTGGTTGGATGGTGTCGTTATCCGATGCGTGATAGAAGTCGGGCACATCATCAAGCGGAAAGAGCCGAGTTTAAGATTTTAAGCCGCATTCGAATAGCTTGGGTTGTCGGCGCTCTGAGTTCCGTTGCTGCTAGTTATGGTCGCTGTTGTTGTTTGTTGTTTGTTGTTGTTGTTGATGTGGAGAAAGGGGGGTAGACTCCCGATTCAGAAGTCAAAAAGCTTACCGATTAACCGTCCGCCTTAATTGACGGAGGGGTATTCGGCTACGAAAACTCCTCGAGGGAATTTTACTTTGGTGGGATTCGAACCCGCACCCTTATGGGTGTACCACTACGTCTACGGCAGATGATGAGTCTGCACTCCCCCCGCTTCACCAAATTAGTGAGTCGCTTTGCGGGGGGAGTTGCTGTGGGGGGGCTCGGAATATGTATATTAAGGGCCAGTAATAGGTAGGGCAGTGGGAGGGGAGGGTAGAGTTGAGATGGAAGGGAATGATGGGAGTTTGTGGATGGGGTGTTCGAACTTGTGACACGGGAATGGGCGTTGAGGCTCAACAGCTCAGCAGACCTCAATAGAGACACGATGTTGAGCCATGGCTTTCGGTATTCTAGCGGTGGGAAGTGCCTAATTCGGCGTCAGTATAAGATACGTTGTTGAGATGTATAGGCTTGCAAAATGGTCGGGGCTACTAAGTACACTGGCAGTGTTGTAACACCAGAACATCGGCGGTGTTCAGGGAGACAGTGGCAATAGAGAACTTGCGTGAGTTGAAGTCAAGCATGGAGCCACGGATCTGGTTATGCATGAGTTTGTCAGCTCTTTTCTTTATCTCGGCCTAGTCAACATCATGGTATGCAGGGATCGGACAGTTACAAGTCTAGCAGCTGGGGAGGAACTGATACTTATCTGATCATTGTTACCTAGTCATCCACGAGGAGCGCGGTGCGTTTCCTGGCCTTTCGACTGAAGTTCTTCAGCAATTGTTCCAGCAACAAGTCGCACAGTCACTAACAACCAAGAAACGATGATTCCTTCTACCCATCGTGATTCTCACCTCAAGCACTCTACCCATCGTGGTTCTCACCTCAAGCCCGCTGTCGACCAATATTGCCCATCACAACCTGCAGAAACTAGGCCTTTGCAAAAAGCAAATGTAATCCGTTACGAGTCCGATACACATACGACCCACGAATGGATTCGGAAACCCCAAGCCCTGGCAGCAGCCTTCCTCGCGGCATTACACAGCCCTTCGCGGCTCCCCGAGAACGACCACCCCAACAAAACCCAAATTCCTGGACACCAACATGCGACCACTCGGCTATGGCGGTCATTTACGATGGCACCTTTCAGTGTATGAACTGCGGACTGTTTCCTGCGTTTGGGACACTTTATCGCTGCATCCTGGACAGGGAGTCTCTGATTCAAGACGCGTATGACGATGGATTTTCAGTAAGTCGAGTGAAGCAATCGTAACAGAACGTTGCTGAGACACCAAACAGGCCGCTTTTGACTTTATCGGTTGTCATTTCGAAAAAGAAATGTCGCTTGGAAAGTCTGGGCCTGACGTCAGAAGTGAGCCAGACAGCAGCCCTCGGATCGAGATGTCCGAGGAGCAGTTATCCTCTTATACGCCGGAGCAGCTTAGCATTTTAGAATCTCAGCGTAACAACGTGCGCTCTACGCCCAACATGGCACCTTAATCGTTTGTTTTCTGACCTGTTATCTAGGTCCGCAACACAATAGCCAACGAGCGCAGCATTCTCGAACACCTCACCCCCGAGTGTGCGAGAGACAAATACCCCTACGACGCGAAACCGTGGGTTCCCGCAAGGAACGCCGAGTGTCAATACAAAGTGTGCAACCCGTGTCATAGACTGGGATACGAAAGGACTTGGGTCAGCCTGAACTCGGTCTTAAACGAGGACATCCCGCCCAATGTTGCAACCGGATTCTCCTTCAGTTTCGCGAGAGAAAGGCCGGTTTGCGACGCCAACGTAGTCAGAAATATCGGAGTCCGCCCTAGTCCACTGGTAAGAACTACTTTATTATGTCTTTGTGAGGATCTGGTATCTAACCGCTCTCAGCCTCCGCATCATCCAGCGATGGCTTCAGAGCCTATTATTACCTTTCCACCCCCCACGGTCCCCTGATATGCGGCGAGGACAACAATTTAACTTTACTCAATAATTTATTTAGCCAACATATGTCGTTAGTTATTTATGTTGTGAATGCCCGTAATTTGACGTGGCTCCTGGGCAGACTTTGGTGCTTGCTCTCGCGGCCTGCCACACTTTGTACCGTTTATATTATATGACCGGCAGAGTGCTAGATTGTTATCCCAGAATACCCAAAGACTTCCCACAAAAAATGCTTAGTTGTTGCTACCACGCCGTGCCCCCGACCAGGCCGACACACCTGAGCACGGAGGAGTCGACATCACATCGGCCGTACCGGACTCCCTCGCCGCCCTCACCGTTTGCCTTTAACTGGGCAGCCCATGGGATCACATAGGAATCGCCTTCATCTCCTGCAGCGTAAAATGCCTCCGCATCTTCTCCGCCCCAAGATCCCTCACCTCCTGATCCAGATGCTGCAGCAACACATCCCCCCACGAATCCATCTTGGCCTTCAAAACCCCCAACTCCAACTCACACTCCCTCTCCTTACACCGCCGCAGATAATCCGCCGTCTCATCCATCCCCTCATGAATAACCCTATGCTGCCGCAGCAACTCACACTCCTCGGCCTGCCGCTTCTTCCCCCCACCACCACTTTTCTTACCACCCCCCCACCCCCCCGCCCCCGCCCCCGCCCCCGCCGACGTCGCCCTAAACTCAGGCATCTTGCGCCCCAGCAGCGGGTACAGGTGGGTCTCCTCGATGGAGTGGTGCATCTCTAGGTAGCGCGCCAGCCGCAGCCCCTCGTCAATGAACTGCTTCAGCGACATGCCGGCGGGCCGCCGGTTGGTGGTGCAGGCTGTGTGCAGGGTGGTGTACATTTGGCGGAAGTGTTCGTGCTAGAAGAAGAAAAGGAGGGGGGTGGGGTGTTAGATTTGGTGTGTGCGGGTTGGGAGGAAGGTGTGGGGGGGGGTTCGGGGGTGAGAGCGGGAGGGGTAAAAGTACATACAAAGTATTCCATTTGTTCGGCGAGGCGGTTGTAGATGCGGAACTCTTGTGGTGTTAAGGGGGGGAGGGCAGGTTCGGGTTCTGCTTCCTGTTCCGGGGCGGAGTCGGGTCCGGAGATGGGAATCGGGTTGTCCTCTGCCGGCGGCGCTTCCGTGTTTGTGGGGACCGCTTCCCCGGGCGTCATGTCTTGGGACATTGTTGCGTCGAAGCTTCGGAGCCGACTACTACTTGTAGATAGACCAAAGATAAAGAAACGGTAAGAGGGCTACGCAGCGTGTTGTGGTTGGTTGGTTAGTTGGTAACTAGAAGTGATTCGGGGTGTTAACTCTGTAGGCAAATTGGGGCGGTCTCTCGAGATATATCATGCGATGAAGAGACAGGCAACCCTCACTGTAGTGGACTGGAAGATGCCTTTTTTGTACCTGGAACCATTCCCATTGGTTGTATGTCAGCCATTAGTTAGCAATCAATCCACTAGCAAAGCAGCATGGTGGCCCCCCAACCGCGCGGTGGCCGCATTCGTCTCGCCACTCCAGGAGTTTTTGACCGCGCGGGTGCTGCGATGCAACGTTGGCGTCAAGAGACAAAGTCGCATAGCGTATCGACAGGACTTGATGGTCTCACGTAGCTTTCATTATCATTCCTTCGTTAAACTCGTCTTTATCTACCGCAACCGTTCCATATGACTCTGCACTCAGGATGCCATCCCCGGTCGCCCAGGCCCCATCCCATTCGAACCATGTATGTGTGTGCACCCGTAAAGTGAAGCAAATCGAAAACACCAAAACGCCATCCAGGTAGCCGGTTACTGATATTCCGGCTTGAGCGTCCAAATCGCCCGCATGCTCGACCCGCGTTTCTCCATCTTGGCCACCTTGCTCAGTGCTGCTTTGAACGCATCTGCCTGCCGAGAGCCGCTGCAGAACCGGTTGAAATGATCCACTAACAGCTTTGACGGCGCCTGACCATTGTGCCGCCTGATAAAATCCGGTATCATCTTCTCAAAATCCTTCGCTCTGAGATTCTGGTCCCCTGGGCCGGGCGTACCCGGCCTCGAGCTGCCGGGGCTACTAGAGCCGAAGCCCTGGCGGTTGGCAACGCCAGCCAATATGCTAGACGAGCCTGGTCCCCCGCGCCCACGCCGGACGTTGGTAGGCCGGCCGGCCTCACCAACCTCGCCAGTCCACGTCACGGTACCGATGGGCACGTTCCGGGCTTGCTCGCCTGCCCGTCGGAGACCGAGGGCCGCCTGTGCGGCTATTCGGTTGGCCTCCTGCTGGAGCATCTTACGATCCGCCTTTACGGTCTTTTTGCCGTTGATGATTTCGTCGTGCTCAAGGAGGCTATGGACGCCTGATTTGGCGAAAAGCCCTTCCATGAGCCTGTCCTCCTCGTTGGCGGGCGGTGCCGATGGATCCTCAAACGCCTCGAGGCCAGCAACTCCGTCGATCTTGTGAAGATCGTCTTCTATTCCATCTCCGTCGTTGGGTCCAGTTTCGGCTGGCTTAGTGCCGACTTGCCGAGGCTTGAGTGGCACCGCATCGTGTCCGGGCACGATGAGCTCCTTCGGACCGGAGCGCTTGAAGTTTTTGGCATCACTGCCTTTGAAGAGCTCGCTCGTCTCAGTCACACCGTCCTCATAGGAGCTGAGACTGAAAAGATCGTGCAGGTCGTTGAGGTTGAATGTTGTCTGCTGCTTTGGGTCCTTTAATACCTTGTTTGAGAGAAATTGCTTAAAAATTTGGCGGTGGTATATCTTCTCTTCAATCGTTCCGGCCGTCATCAGCCGGTAGATGGTAACCTCCCTTTTCTGGCCCAGCCTCCAAGCCCGCTCTCTCGCCTGGACATCCGTAGAAGGGTTCCAGTCGGGATCGAAAATGATGACGCGGTTGGCTCCCGTAAGGTTGACACCCAGTCCGCCGACCTTCGTTGTTAGCAGAAACACATCGAGCTCTGGGCCGGTGTTGAACTGGTCGACGAGTGTCTGACGTTGCTTGACCGGCGTTTTGCCGTCCATGCGAATGTACTTGATATTGTCGAGCCGCTGAATGAATGCTTCGATGACATCCAGCATTTGGACACCTTGAGAGAACAGCAACGTTTTGTGCCCCAGGCGCTTCCACATCGGGAGGAGCGACTTGACAACTGCCATCTTGCCCGATTTGCTCTCATCACCCCACGCATAGCCAGGTTTGTTCTTTAGCCTCGGGTCCAATAAATCAGGGTGATTACAAATCTTGCGGAGGATATCGATGCCGTATAGTGACTGCCGCGTACGGTTGAGGATGGACGCCATGTCTTCAGACTTGAGGAATAGTTCGTATGCCTCCCGCTGCGGCTTTGATAGCTTGCAGAAGAGCACCTGCTCACTCTTCTTGGGAAGGTCGGCAGCGACATCGACCTTCAACCGCTGGAGTAGATAGGGGCTGATCGCATCCTTGAGCGTCTCAGCGCACTTCTGTGCAGTCATTATCTGCAAGTTCGTGGCATTGGCATAGCCTCCGAGCCTGATTGGTATCTCGAACTGGTTGCGGAATGCGACTAGGGTACCGAGACGCATGGGGTAAACGAAATCAAATAGAGACCACAGCTCAGTCAGATTGTTCTGCATCGGGGTACCGGATAGGATGATGCGGTTGTGTGTGCGGAGCTCCTTGCAGTAGATCGTGATGGCTGTGTTCGGATTCCGAATCTTGTGGCCTTCATCGAGGACGGCGTAACCCCAGTCTACGGGGATCAAGACGTCGCCATATGTCTGGAGACCGGCGTATGTGGTGACTAGCACATGGCCTTGTTTGACCACTCGGTCGACAATCCTTTTCACGGCTGTGCTGGATCTGCTGGGTTTCTTCTCTTCCCAGTCATCCACATGATCTTCGATCTCACCCTCATCACGAACATTGAACATGCCGCTTCCGGATGAGTGCAAGATAGAGACGCGGAGTGGCGGCCACCAGCGATGGAACTCATTGACCCACTGGCGTAAGACGGTGGCCGGGGCAACCACAATGACGGGTTTATGCAGCATTTTGCTGTAATGCAAGGCGGCGATGAAAGAAATCAGCTGCACTAAGGGATTGTGAGTTTTGCATCCTGGTAACAAGTGCATTTAAAAAAGACAAACCTGTTTTACCCAGCCCCATCTCATCGCCAACGATGCCGCCGACCTGCTGGGCATACAGCTCTGCCAGCCATTGTACACCGGTCTTTTGATAGTCGAAGAGAGAAGGGTAAATGTCGCCAGGAAGCTTCAGCCCATTCTCAAAATGATGGTCGGGTTGATCTGGTGACGGTTTGAGCCATTCCTCTACGCCATCCGACTCGCTGATCACTGGCTGGCCCATCGTCTCTTGGCGACGGCGTCGCGCCCGGCTTCGTCGCTCGGTCCAGTCCTTCAGTCTCTGCTGGTAGACGGTTTCGTTGCCATCGTCTATGTTGCTCAGATCGACCTTCTCCCCGGCTTCTCTGACCGCCTTCCCTCGCTTCCGTTTTGGGGTGGTGTCTGTCATGTCGAAATCATCGGAGGGAGGAGATCCGGGGCTGACTGCCTCTGAAGCAGATTCATCCGGCATGAACTCATCGCTGGACTCTGAGGATGGTTTCTGAATCTTTTGTTTTTTGCGCGGACGAAGGGAGAACTCGGATTCCACGGCGGAGCTGGAAGGACCCTCACTATCTTCAATGAAACCGGGCAATCTAAGATTTTGGTGGGAGCGGGGTCCTTCTCCAGCTTGCTCCTCAAGTTCGTCCGCAATAGCTTCATCCTCGGCGTCGATTATGGCCTCGGCGAGCTCCCCCTGGATGCCGCCGGGCCGGGGTCCACCAAACGAGGCGAAGGGAGTGATCTTTCCCGTCCGTATGAGATACTCGCGCTGGTTCTCACCGGGAAGTTTTCCGCCGGCCGCAGAGGCTTGATTGTCTAATGCATCTTGCTGGTTCCGCTGCTCGATGCGGGCATTAAAGTCGGCAATGTCCTTTTCACAAATCTCGATCTCTGCATCAATCCTAGCAATCTCTCGCTGAATTCGTAGTGTCGCCGCCGGATCCACTCGTGCAGCACGGAGTTTCTGCTGCTGAAGTTTTCGTTGGCCTTCCAACCTGGACTTCGATAGCTGAGCCTTCTCAATGCGCTTTTGATCTCGTTTGTCCTCGGCTTCAATCAAGGCGCGGCTAGCTTGAAAAGTGATATCCCGTTCGAGCTCGTCTTGATCTCGGACGTTTTCGGTTAGGAGCTTGAGGGCTGACTCCTCGTCATCCGTGGCCGCTTCGCCGTTGCTTGGGGTCAAGGTGGCATCCTCGATGGAGGTAGGATTAGCGGCGTCGGTTAACGCTTGAGGGGAATTCGAGCTTTGGGCTCCGGAATCCATTGTGTCGTTAGCGAAAAGGAAAAAGTGGTAGGCTGCGTGAGCGGAAAGAAGACGAAGGCGAATAAAAAATATATATTATTAATCCACGAGGGACAAAGAACGCTGCGCGTTGGCGAGTCGAGTGCTCGCGGGTGTAAATCAAGGCGGGCACATGCTAGAGCAAAAACACAGAATCGTGCCGATTTGCGACGCAAAATATCGAGACAATGATGACTGGTGGGTCTTTTAGGCAGCCGGTGGTGGTGTTGCGAAATAAGGCGTCGATCTGAACGGCATCGCGAATAGCGTGGTGCTGCAGCGTGCGCGCTGTCACGTGACCTTAATAGATCCGAATGACGTACTGAAACCTGGCGCTGAGCTTAACCCCAACACGGCTTACAACACCAAAGCCTCCTTTTTAACTTACAGTTTGGCTTCAGACTGCCACATACGACCATACCTGCCAGAAAACACGGGATCCCGTCCGCTCTCCCCTAGTTAAACTCGCAAGGGCCGGATCAGTAGTTGGGTCGGTGACGACCAGCGAATCCCCGGTGTTGTATGTCTTTTTCTGTATTTATTTTTGCCCCTTAACTGAGCATCGTCTTCTTGTTTTTCTTCTCTTTGTCCTGCCTAACGAACTTGCTGTTGTTCATGCGCTTGGGATGAAATACCCTCCAGATTTACACGTCTGGCAGAATCTTGGCATCAAGAACCGAGAGGCAGGTCCGTGCTTGAACATGCTTTGAGAGGCCTTCCGTTTCCCTGGGTAGAGTTGACGGCGCATACACACGGTGGGACTTTGACAAGCCCCGGTGTGCTGTGGAGGCATACATGTGTAAATGATTTACAACGCGCATGATGCATTTCTGCAAAAGGATAGAATATATTGGTTTATCTGACCTAGAAACTGTTGTGTTTCGGGGAAAGAGTACAAGGCGAGTGATTGTCGTCTTTCCCCAAGGGTTAAATCCACCTGAGTGATGCTCGTCGCCAGCAAGCACACCCTCCCACAAACCTATGCTGTTTTCAGCGGCACACGGGCCTAGCTCTTGGCCCACAAGGCTGAGGTACCCGTCCAGGGGTAGACGGAGCAGGGCTCGGAAAAGCATCTTTATACACAGTAACCCCCAGTGGTCTTGCAGGGCGGGCCGCACTGATTACCGGCAGACTCGGTAGAGACGCTGCTATGTAGATATTAGAGGGAATGTGGAAATCCACCATCCACAGAAGAACCCAGGCAAGCTCGCAGGCTCTGGCAGGTGGCGATGTTCGACTTTGTTTCCCTCTCTCACCGTTATAGCTGCAACGTTACGCATCCAAGGGCATGCCCCTGTCTGATCAGATATCAAGCCGGGTCACTCCAGGGACGGCGCAGCACTGTGTACCCTCGGGGAGGGGACCCAAACTACCCCCCGATTCCCGAAACTTGGAACCGCCCATGAGGTACGTTGTCGCTGGCTCCAAGGCTCCCAGGCTCTCCGCCCCAGTCACATCCAGAGTGCCGCCCCCGCCTTCAAGGGGTTCGAGAAAAATGCAGACCAATATTGGCGCCCAATGGGGGCCGGACACGCGCGATTGCGTCTCTCCTGCTCCGACACCGCGTTCCTTGCACGTCGACCCTTCATCTCTCTCCTCTTGTTCACCGCTCCTCTGAGGGAACTCATACTTTTCCCTGGAGCCGGGGCATGAAAAGCAAGTTGAGATGCTTCCCGAGGCAGATCCGAGGCATCCCGAATAAGGCGACACCACCGCGAGCCCAGGAGGTGTTGGGGTCCAGGTTTTGTCCATCCCGCCAGGACCAAGATGTTCGGCATTCCCTTCGCAGGCCCCCATCCACTACCAATCGGGAGTGGCTGGCTTGTTCTGGGCTTAGCGGGTCCCAAAATATTTGTCTTATGATGGGTGATATAGCCCAGGCCAAGGAATAAGCCGTTCCACTCTTGCAGAACGCCTGGGCGAGCCGTCTTTCAAATCCTCCGGCTTCCAGGGCGTCACCTGAAGCTCGCATTTTTCCTGGTCAAGCTGGCCGCTCCTGGTCGAGAACCGAGGTCCCCATGGCGGAAGAACCCCGTGGTTGACTCGGGAGGGCGTCAGATGGGAATCACCCCATGTGATGATGTTGTTTCAAATACGGCGGATGGAAAATATGTGATCAATATTGTGGTTAACCATCATGGCCAACGCAAGACCCGGGGGCTTTGCCAGCGCTTAGCCAGTGCCGCTGAACCAGAATTCAGGCCTTTGGTGCTGTGTTATGGCAGCCTCACACTGATCTTGCATTGACGGAGACCCGGGTCGATTTTTCGTGCCCTGCGGTAGTTGGGTCAACATCCAGTCGCGAGAAGACATGCAGTCCGCGCAGGCTCTGATTCTGGCCCCGAGAATACAAGTCCCACTAGTTACCCCGCTGGAGTGGCCCGGTGGCCAGAGGTTCCAATTTAAACGAGACTGGAGCACCTTCTTCATCAGGGAGCTCCCAACAGCAAGTGTATGGGCCAGAATTCTCCCGTATAGCAGCCTAAGTTGAACCAGTGAGTAGCCTGACGCATCAGCATCGGCATCAACGTCAAATCGGCACTTCTAGCGAGAACAAGTAGATCAGATTACCAAATCTTCCCTGCATGCGAGCATGAATCCAGACATTGTGGCCCTAATCTCCGATTGGGTAGCTGCCCGTTTGTGGTCGCAATGTTGGGCAGCCCGTGACTCGCTTGAGCATATGGACTGTGGATGCAGTCTGCTCCCGTGTTTCGACGCCTCGGCCACAGCTCCGGACGAGGCTGGGATTGGACAATAGCGCGCTCCCACCAAAATCTGCTTGCCGCGCCCCTAGTTCTGAGGGAGTAACCTGCTAAACTCGGATTAGGCCGGGCCAAGGAGGTTGTTGTTCTGGTTGTGGATAGCGGAGGAGGCGGTAGCCGAAGCCGCTCACATCTCCCACGCATTTGACAGGAGTATCGGTACCGTCAATAACCGCGTCAAATAGGGCCTTGCAGCAAACGCTGACTTGCCGGAAAGAGATCGGCGTCACAGCCGTGATGCGAGGAGGTTGCCGCGATTGAGGCGGATGTAACCCGACGTTGCCTTGAGCTTCGCTTGACCT
The DNA here is from genome assembly GCF_020726465.1 of Chaetomium tenue. Lineage (NCBI taxonomy): Eukaryota > Fungi > Ascomycota > Sordariomycetes > Sordariales > Chaetomiaceae > Chaetomium > Chaetomium tenue. The sequence goes on along the minus strand of NW_027117333.1, from coordinate 813,488 downwards.
GGCCATCCAATGCAAATCTGGGAGTGATAAAAACTAAGTACGTCCGTCCCTTCGACGCCGTGGCTAGGAGTATGCCCTTCTGGCGGGGACCTCTTTGCCGAGAGGTGGGGGCCCGCATATTTTCCGGCTTTCTTCCATGTCTTCAGCTTTGCGAGAGCTTGTCTGGACATTGCGTTCTTGTCGACCGGAGGTTGGGGTTTGGTGAGCGGTCACCAACCACCCTGTCAGGGCAGGGGCTGGGACGGCAAGCGCGGGCTCTGGGGTTTCGGCAGGGCAAGTGGGGAGACTGGGGCTCAACCTGCAGCGGGGCAATTGTTTGCCTGAAAGGAGGACTTGACCCATGCTCCAGCTGTTTCGAACTCTCAATCTGGAAAGAGCCCTGGATGCAGAACGTCCAAGAAGGGTTCGAACACAGGGCTTTTTCTGTCGAAGTGTTTCAGGTCCATCGAATCCATTTAGCGCGTCATGCGGCGGTTCAGGTGTATTCTTTTCCTCGAAGGCGCCAGCATGTTTCATCCCACAGTGATGACACAGTTCATCGTTCGGAGCACGGTGTATGTGTACCGTAATATTTACTGAGCATATACTGTGTACCGTCTCGGATCGCGCTATCTCTCGATTACGCACTGTGATCGCAGTGCGAAGGTACCTTGTGTCCCTAGCGTTTAGGCTTGGCGACGCTAATGACGAGCTTGCAACGGGCCAACGGCACGCCTTGGTTCAATGGTCTTCATCGGTTCCATGTTCTTTGACTGCAAATCACCGAGTTCCGGCCGCCAAGTCAGGTTTTAGAGTTGTCGGCTACTTCCGTAAAGGTACCGCGATGGTTTTTGGAAAGTGCAACACAAACCGGACAGGCAGCAGCAATGCGAGAAGACCATCGCTGGTGCGCTGTCAATTGTGGCAGGTATCCGAGACTGGGTACTTGGGTCTTGGCGAAAACCGTTACACTGCCGGGGTCATCTGGAGGATCGACATCGAAATCGACATGGGATGAAGCGAAGCCCATGTCACTTTCAAGCGAGCTGTCCCATTTGGAGCAGCGACAACAAATTCATCGAGAATCGCAAAAGGGAAGAGAGCGGTGGAAATTTCAATTTTTTGGTGAGGGCCCGCCCAGGTAGCTAAACATTAAATGGTCTGATAAAAAAGAAGAACAAACAAACAGGATCACAGCACCCAGCGTCGTGGGAACTGGATCAAGCAAAAAGCGCATTAGAAACCATTCCTCCTGTATCGGGCTTGATGCATCGTCGCAGCACCGCAGCCGACTTTATCACAGACAAGCCCTGACCAAGCCAAATCGCACACCCTTCCGCCCTTGATGATCGTCCAGTCCATGTTTATCCAAGAACCCTCCAACCCCAGTACTATGCCTTCCATGGAGGTTAACAATCTAGGTCGTCATCATCACTCGGCCGTATACTCCGGTGGTGGGCCGGTTATCATATGCATCGTCTCTCCCACCAAGCTCTTTCTAATGCCTTGGAAACCAATGCTGTATGGGAAAAGAAAAAAAAATTAACATAGGGAAATATCGAGACAGGTAGGTAGGTGTCTTTGGCGGTTTCTGGGTATCTCCAACATTAAAGTCCGCCTCTTAGAAGTAAATCCAAACCCAACGCACCGCCGATTGGCCGGGGGAAATCGCATGTAAGAAAATAAACCAAGGGTAATGTTAAGGACACGAGACTATAAAAGAAAGAAGGAGTGGAGGATAGACGGGGGAAGTGATCGAAGCCGAATCGCAACCGTGCCTCGGGCCGCGGCCAGCCACCATGCGCCTCGCTAAAACAAATGTTGTAAATGCCGAATATTATTGTACTGAATGAAGTACATGTGGGATTTCGGAAGATCGATGGACCTGATTATGTCGATTATTTTGACTGCCGATCTTGCCGCTGCTGGGTGTTCCGGCATCGCATGCCGGAAACTGTGACCTCAGGGCGTGGGCGTGGCAAGATTTTTGTGTCAGCTGTGAAAGTTTCCGGTGTCCATGATTCGAGAGTTGTTGAGAGTTGTTGTGTGTATTTCGTCACGGAAGTTGTGATGGGTAAAGAGTGGTGTCCCCTGCCCCAGGAGCCGAAGCCCCTGGCGGAGACACTGACTGCTATAAGTTTTCACCCGGCAACTGTGCCGCCCGTTCGCGACAAGCTGCCGGTGTAAAACCCGTGCCGACCTTGTTGGCGATTATGCGCCACTTTTCGTTTTCGTAATCCTGGAGTGCAGTTCTGAGTTTTTGGTCCTGTGGTTTTGGCTAAGTGTCAGTCACTGGCACCTCCGTTTGTTGCTCACGGAGTCCTTTCTGGAAAGGCACACTGACCGTCTCGTCTGTCCACTGCGTCGTCTTGGCTTTGAGCTTTGTACAGTAGCGCACTTGGAGCGTCCCGCTCGATCTTCCGGGGAAAAAGTCGGCAATTTGTTTCCAGGTTAAATTCTTGTTCTCCTTGAGATCAACCAGGAGCTGGTCATCCTCTGGTGTAAATTTCAGTTTCGGCCCTCTCGGCCGTGGGGCAGGTGCTGGCATTCCAACCTGGCCCACCATGCTTGGGGCTCCTCCGCCACTGCTGTCCCCGTCCCGTCGCATGAGCTTGTTGGGCGGCCCGGTGTCTGGTAGTCGATGGTGGTGATGTGTCGGTGGGGCGGACGCCTGTCCGTAAGCGGCGCCCATGGGTGTCTGCTGCATCGACTCTAGATCGCTGTGTTCGAGGTCAGGCATGCCAGGGACGGAGAGGTCGAGATCATCGGGTCGTGGCCGTTTCACTCCCGCAGTGTGGCCGTGTGTCGGAGTTAAAGATGGATAGAGGGGCGCCACAGCAGTATGGGGCGAAGGGCCGGCGCCGAAATGCGGCGGCCCCGGATGTCCCATATGCCGGGCCGACGGGTGCCCAGCAAGGTGACTCGGATCGGTGAGGATCGGGTGGGGGTGGTGGGCGGTGTAGTGTTGGGGCAAACCGTGATGCGACGGGTGGGGAGGGGGGTCGTGTAGGGAGGACGGCCCGGCATGCTGGAGTGAGGCTCGATGGTGGTGTGCATCATATGGGTGCGGAGCCTGGGTCTGCTCCCCCGGATGCGGCTCTTGCGGCGCGTAGTCGACATTGTAATCCGGTCCTACTCGGTAGTTGCCCGCCAGCGTGCCTCCGACACATGGGTTCCGCCAGAGCGAGCCGCTCTGGCTGGTCGCCGGACTCTGAATGGAAATAATTTGTGGAGGGCGAGCCCCGTGGGGCTACTTCGGCAGAGATACCGGTAGTTGGCCCGGATTTGGGAGGCCTAAAAGACTGTATTTCGCGAAGTCTCGTCGGCTGGTGTGCTGTCGGTGATCTGCGTTGGAAAGCGGACGGTGCCTGGGGCAAAACAGAGAGCATGTGGCGTCGAAGAGGCAGATCCCGGGGGAATATGGTGGGGGGCAGCGGTGTGCTGCAGCGGAGGTCTTGTGTGCTGCGAAGTAAGAGTTTGGCCTGCGGCAACTGTGCGGATAGCGATCGTAAAGTAGGCGCGCCCCCTTAGCAACGCATTACTTTTGTTGATGGCATGCGTGCTCTTGTGAACTTCGCTGTCGTTGTCATGTATGGTGTCTGGACTCGGTGAGCAAGCTCAGGACGGTCGTTTTCCGCGGACGCCTTAGTCCACCGCTGCTTTGCTGTTTGCTTCATACAAGTGCGGGCAAGAATTTGGAGTTCAGGGCAGCCAGCAGCAAGCATATATTGATGGTATTATACCGTCTGATATTAGTACCATTGAACAAAACGACAAGAGTTGGATTCCCAGGGCCTGGGGGTGGGAGTAGGTTTAATACCCTTTGCATCACTCCACATCAAGCACATGAGTGATTGCCAAGCGTGCGACTAAAAAAGATCGTTCCTGAGTAGTGGCGGAACTCAAGTGCCTTGACCAACGATGACGGTAGCATAATTTGAGGATCTTATGCCATGGCCTGGCAGCCGGATATAGAAACAGGGGCCCAGCCCTAGCAATGATGCAACAGGGTAGGGGGCCATGAGCCCAGGGGGGGGGGGGGGGGGGGGTCGATGGAGGAGGAAATCCATCAAATCTGAAAAACCCCGGTGGATTAACCGAAAGGAGGAGGAGGCCGGGCCAGGGCAGACTGGACGGCTCCAAGACAATCATGACCTAGAAAACGCATGGAAGGATACAAAACGGCCAGCCAAATGGGGAATATATTGTGAAACAAGCTCTTACCATGCAGCTGGAAAGAGGGCATGACGGCAACCAAAATTCTGGGGGTTGCCACCAACGCCCGGCCCATCAAATGCAGCCGCGGCACTTCCCTCGCGGCTAAGCTTGGTAACGGCAGCTCGCCGTTATTATCCTCTTACAGGCCAGGCATGGAGGATCAGTGGGACGACTGGGCTGAACTGGGGCAAATACATCTCGGCATCACAGTGACTAGAACTGGCTGGTACATACAGACTGAACGGCATCGGGGGGGGCCACAAACTTAGGCGGCGCGACCCCGTGAGGGCTTGGGAGAACCCCTGCGGGGGCACGATGCACTCGCTGTTGACGCGGGATGGTGTGCGGGACAGACGCTGAGCCTGTTGTGTGGTAGGGATGATCTGGGTGGGCGACAGGTAACTGGGCGAGTTTTCACCGTTGTGTCCGAAAGAAGCTATAACAGAGCCGGGGTGCCCTATATCAAGGACGAAACGAGATCGTTGCCCTGGCTCGCCATAGGGCAACGGGAAGAGTAGGACTTGATTAGCTGCCAGATTGCCGAACAGGGGACAGTAACAAGCAATGTACCAGGCTAACCCATGGCGAGATCAGGAACGCCAGTTATCGCGTGGGCAGTCAAATGCAACCCACACCACAGGCCAGGAAACTTCTTCCCAACAGCTGGCACTGCCTGGGAAAAGGCATTGGCGGTGAATAAAGCAACTTTTGGGCGTCCAAAGTTGGGGTGTGGCCGATCTGGGGGGGAGGGGGGTCAACAGTGCAAACCCACCTTCCTTGCCCACTCTACGTGGTAGGCTGGGTAATGGAGAAGGTAGCAAACCCGTGGGCTATCAATGGAGGGAGTGGCATCATGGCATCGTGGCTCGAAGAGGCTTGGTCTCGGGGGCTCCAAAATTGCTTCTCAATGCTGCGGGGGAGGCTCCGTCGCTGGCCAAGTTAGCTAGGAGCGTGGACACCGAGAAACGAACGAGAGCATCCCTTGCTTGTAAATGCCCACAAACGCAGGACATGGCGAAGTTGGTCATCCCACCCATTGTGGGAATCAACGCCGGCAAGAGAGTGGTAATGACCCCGGAGTGGGCGATGCTTGGCGACCAGGGTCTGCGGAAGAACGCGACGGCGCGTCAGGCGATGGAGGCGGTGGCCGAGCGCATGAAGAAAAAGCGTTTCATTCAAACCTTGCAATTAAAAGCAGTTTTATGCTTCCGCAACACGACGAAATTGATGTCATCTCGGCCTTCTAGAAGCTCCAGGTAACATGCATACATAGACCTTCTGCCTAGGGCTGATGACGGGAACGCCGCGATCCCGGGTTGAGCGCAGACGTCAGGAGTGTTTGAACAAGGGCGAGGAATGTGAATGCGGGCATCGATCCCGAGTTTGGGTGTTGCTTGTTTGGTTGTTAGGGGGAAGCGAAGATAGGTGAATCTAGAGTTGGAAGTTGAGTCAATCGCTCGGCACGCAGGAAATAGAGAAGGACTGAGGTGCCTTCGACGCCGACGACTGCCACGGAGAAGACAAGTCGTCACGATGCAAGGCTCCTTCCGAGACATGTCTCTGATCATCCGCACAAGACCCACATCAGGTCCCGCTTCGTACCTAGCTCGCGGCCCCTGCAATTAGGGTTCGCAATCGCAGCCATGGAAGGAGCGTGGGTCGATCGAAGACGCCATCCATCGACGGGAACGTCTCCGCATCTTCAATTTCGTGGTTGGCGGACCGAGCCGACGCTCAGTTGAGGAGAGGAGGACCCGGGATACAATAAGTTCCCTCTTATTGAGTGACTTGTTACAGCAGCTAAGAGTGGGAGAACCGCTGAGCGCACGACAGAAATCTATCCCTTGATTCCCCTGCCTACCCGCAGAGTTTCCTACGCTTCTCCGGAGCTCGGCCTAGCTCCTGATCAACATCGGGTTTGACTCGGCCAGGACGGCGGTGGAGTCCTTTCCCCAGATCGGAGTGGCCGCTGCGCCAAGGCCATTGCAGCGCTCCGAAAGGGGGACAACCCGAACGCGACAGCCCCGGCATCTGATCCTAGGGCCTGTCTGCTTGGGAACGGCCGGCCAAAGCTCCGGAGCTGGAGAGGTTATCCGCCACCCCGGCCCCTGTGACAGACGGCTGGGAAACGACCCATGGATGCTAGTCGCCCATCGATCGATGACGCTATCTTGGCTCTTCACTGATAGCCGCAGCCTTGTTGATACTCGGACACAGAGGTGACCCAAGAGTGTTTACGACTCACGTATATTAAAGGGCTGTACCGTCTTTTCTTTCTGAGTAGGTAGCTGAACTTACGGCAAGATGTTGCTCGGAAATTTTCCCTGCAAGGGGTGGTGCCTTGGCATGCGCATCAGAAGGTCGATGGCAATGCATGGAAAACAGAATCGAACTTTCGAAGCTTTTACGAAATTTCACAGGCCCCTGCGGACTGACAGCCCCACGAGATGCCCGTAGCGTCATGCATACTTCGGAGCAGTGCAACGACATCCCACACCAAGCTCACAGTCCTTTCCCCAACTTCCCCCGAACGGGAAACTATCGTGATCTTCAATGCATGAACGCATTGAACGCAATCTCTTGCGAACATTAGAAGCGAAAGCTGAATCAGCCCTGACAGGATGCCCACCTCTGGCTCGGTTCCAACCTCGTTGGTTATTCCGGTGTGCGATCGTCCCCGTCCCGCAAGATGCGAGCACATCACTCGGCTGTTTGAGAGCCGCACACATCATGAAAATGTCTTCAGGCAGGGGGAGTCGGCCGTCACAACAACCGCTGGGGCACACGACCTAGCTTCAAAATCTGATCATTAATTTCATCCTCGACTACTATGTATAGACGGAGGTGTTACAGCTTGCCTTTTTACTAGAAATACACCCTGCTGTCCCAACTGCTCATACAAAAACGCCTCCCGCCCCGCCACCCCGGAAAGAAAAATGCAACACAAATCCGTCGTTTTCCCTCTTGCATCGCAATTGGGACCGCCGACCGGACTCCTGGAGAGCCGATCAAACAATCTGAGATCGCACCACCACGCGACGCTCACGGCTTGGTGCTACCCGCCCACTTCCGTGTATATCATGCCCCGCCGCCTCGGCGTTTCCCAGTTTCCCAGGCCCACTTCTATCAACCACAGACCTTTACCCTGCCCATTAGCGCATCTAGGCAAAGTTATCCTGCCTGTCAACCCAGATATCCTCCAACTCGTTGAAGCTGGAAAAGTGGATGGGGCGGTGTTGGTCGCTGTAGAATGGCATGGGAGTGTCCAGCTTCACATGGATAGCCTTCTTCTCCAGCCCACCGAATGCGCTGCCCATGAAGCTGTAGTTCCACTTGCCCGAGTCAGGGACCAGGAAGAAGCCCCTGAACTTGTCGCTGAGCAGGACCTGGCGCCTCTCGCCCATCGCCGTCGAGAAACCCTGGGGTTGATCACTGCCGACGTCCTTGTTCTCCGCGCCCCATTTGTAGCCTTGAGGGGTGAGAGCCCAGGCGGAAAGCGACACGCTGCCCGGGGTAAACGACACGGCAACCGTAAGTGTGTTTTGTTCGTTCCATGTGGCGTGGGCATCGACCAGTCTGGCATGGCTGGTGACGTCCATCGCAGACATGTACGGGAGTTCATTGCCAGACATGGTGTGGATGATGCCGAGGGGCTCCATGTCTTTTAGTAGTTCATGTTGAGGTAGATGCTGCGGGAGTTGCACGTTACGCAGCCCACCGATCTGGGGGACCATGACGATGCACTTGATCTCTTTGACTTGGTCATTGTCGGCCGGGGAGGACCCGTAGAGATAGCCAGCCACCTGCACCCGGAGATCCGCAATGGTGATGAACTTTTTGAGGATGTTCTTGGGCATAACGTACGTGATCTCGTCCACGTCGCTGTCCACGGGAGCCACATACATGTTGTTGGCTCTCGTGCGTAGATTGGAGGTGGCGATGGCCCGAGTGCGCCACTCTGTCTTGGAGGCAAATGTCTGCTGCTCGAATTGTGACGTCGTCGTGACGATGATCTCCTCGCCGTGGACGTTCTGGGTCTTGGTTGTGACCGCTGTGAGCTGCTGCTGCTCTTGTTGCTGCTTCTCGATTTCGGCAGCTTGCTGTCTCTGAAGAGACGGCGCTGAAATCTCCATACCCAAAATGATGTCTCGCACTTCGCTGGTGGTCAAACTCGACACGTTCACATTGTTCTTCTTTCCGTAGTCGTTGAGGATCAGGTCCCGAAGCTGCATTTCGACCTTAATCCAGTCGTCGTCCGAGAGAGACGGCCAAATGTGATGATCTTGCGTAATCACGGTCTTGTCTGGCCGGAGTATGAGCTTCGTCTTGTCCTGGTTGACATGCAAGGCTCTCAAGATGAGAATCAAGCGAGAGAACGCCGTGTAAGACGAGATGCTCTTGAGCCACTCGTCATAAAGGTTGAAGAGCACCATCTGGGGCTCAGTGGCGCGCAGAATCATGTCTCCCAATTTCTCAACCTTCATGGCGGCCTGGAAAGGCAGCTGCAGCTCAGAAGCACGGATAGAGATGTTGGGGAAATCCAAAAGGTTAACCTCGAGGGGATCAAGCAACCCCTTTCGCGTGACGATGAGCTGCTTCGGCTGCTCTTCGACTGGGAGTGACCGGATCAACGCTGCGACTTCTTCGGCTGTCTTCCACTTGGCAAGTTGGCCAAGACGCTTCTGTCCGGCCCAGACGCTGGTGTGGATGATCTTGAGGAAGAGCTGGCCGGTTCGGGGGTTGAAGATGAAGATGGCCCCGTTGATCGGCTTTGTCGTCAAATTGCCCTCGAAGGTCTTATGGATTGTGACACGGTACACATTGGTGTCGTCGATGAACAGCTGTGTCTGGTTGCTGAACAGTTCGGAGTAATTCTGGGAATTCAAAAACTCCTGATTGCTCTCAGACGCATAAAGCTGCAAACCCTTGCGGATGCGCTCACGCAGTACGTAGAGCGCGGGGTTTGCCTTCATGATCTTTCCCATAGCCTGCTGGACCAAGGTCTTCAAGCCAGGGAAGTACTGTCCATAGGCCGAATAGAGATTGTACGCAAGATCAATCCCGATCATCAAACCAGTCGGAGACGGGTACAGACTCATGCTGTCGGTGGTGTAATCCAGATACTTCGCTCTGACATATCTCTCGATGTCGTGAGAGTCGTAATCACCGTAGCGAAGCTGCACATCAATCCAGAATTTGCTCGTCGTGGTTGCTTCGATCGCGTCCTTGTTATCGAAGAGCAGCGATGGCCGAGTAACATTCCACTTATGGCTTGCGAATAGCTGGATATCCGCGCAGGAGCTGTTCATCTTGTAGGACTTTCTAGGGTGAATAGTTTCCTTTTGCACCGACTCGATGCTCAGAGCCTCCAGCTCCTGGTCAAAGACTTGGCAGAGATCCATGACAACAGATTCGTGAATCTTCTGCCACAAATGGGCGCGGAAGATTTGGATGAGAGAAATCTTCAGCGTCGGGATCTTGCCGTGCAGGAAGATGCCGGTAAGATCAAGCTGCACTTGGAAACCAACGTACACGTTTGCTCTGTTGATGGTCGGGGACCACCAGAGGGTGAAGCGTCGGTTGGGAATTTGGTTCAAACCAGACCGTTGGGCGTTGGTCAGCTTTTTGAATTGCATGGACTACGACAAGAAGCAAACGTTAGTGATACTTCGCCAATGTGAGGCTATTCCCGCGGATATTGAAGGTGAAAAAGGCACTGAAATCGAAAATGGGGGTAAATGAAAGAAATCATAACTGACCTGTTCAAAACCCGAGGCTCTCTCCCAGAAAAGCCCTTCCCAGGACGGGAAGCCCGTCGCTTTGAAGAGCGTGTGCTCTAGAATGGTTTCGACACCACCCAGGGCCTGGATGACATCGGTGCGGTAGGCGTTCAGATTCCACAACTTGCCATCGTGCCTCTGGCTCGTCCACCAAAATGGATTGCTTTTCATAAGCTGGTAGATTTTGAACTCCGCCCGGGTGCGGAAACCCTTGTCGAAGCTCAGCGTGCTGCGATCTTTCTGGAACAAAGTGTTGATACGAGGCAAACCGCGATCCCAACTATCCTCTAGGTCTTCCAGGGTGAGCCTCCGATTCTGCTGGTTTGCCTCGAGGCGCTTCTGAGAATATTCTGTCCACACCCGCTGGGAATCGATGAACTCGGCCTCCCATGGGATGATGTACCGGAAGATGTTGGGAATCAACGTCTCCTCGTCATGAGACATGCCCGCACGGTAATGCGTGACACCGACATCGGTTTGTTTGTACCATCGCTTGTCACTTGCCGGAATCAGGATATGAGAGCCGGAGATCATGCCAAGACCACCGAGTTCCTTTGGTGTGTAGAACACGGCCGGGGGGAAACGCGACGGCATTTTTGAGTTCAGGCCGATCTTGACCCGAGTTTGAATCTTGGTCTCGCACTTGACAATGGTATCAAGCAGGTTGACTGTCGAGACCGCCGCCTCGCGGTAGTATGTGAACAAGGCGATCAGGGCAGTGTTCCACTTGTTCGCAATCTTGGTGAAGGTTGTGGAGCCGGACGACATCAGAATCTGGCGAATGCGATTGTTGAACTTCTGGATGTCCTCCTCGGTCACTTGGAGGAACGCGTGTGCTGTCCGTTCCTTGGTTGTGTTATCCACAAGCGACCAGACGCTGTCCTTGACCGGAAATTCGTCATTCTGATTGCGAATCTTGGGCAGAATGCGCACCTCGAAGCCACACATGGAGAACAAGAGGTTTGGGTTGTCTTTGCTGTAGACACTAGCAAATGTGTCTTCCCACTCAACCGTCGTGACTGACCTTGGGAGCCGGTTTTTGAGGTCCCAGAAAACGGCCCTCCCAAGATTCACGTCATGTCTCATCAGCCGCATTCGCGAGTCCCTAGGCCAACACTTCTTGCTTTTATAGCCGATGACGTTCTCGAAGTTGGGGTCGGGCTGTTCCGTAAGGAATCGTTGGATAAGGTCCCTCGACTCATCAGCCGTGAAGCGCAGGCACACCCAGATCTTGTCAATGTATCTGGTGTAGAGCCGGATGGGGTGTCTGGTTTCAGTCTCGCGATCTTGGAACTGGAGGAAGTCGTTGGGGCTCTGCGGAGGGCCCGCAATCTCGCTCGCTCGCTGGGGACCAAGAAGTAAAAGATCGAGAATCAGGCCGTAGTACTGGAAAACAAAGGCTGAAAACTGAAGGCCGCGGATCATGCCGTAGCTGTTGACATGGCTCATGTCCTTGTAGGTCAATGTGACGTTGTTTTTGGCAGTGATGTAGTCGGCCAAGTTGTGGTCCATGATCAAACGCAACAGCGAGTTGAGCAACGTCAGCTCGATCTTCTCATAGACCTTGGATAGCTGCGTCTCGATCATAACATTGCACTCGCCATTCGCCGTTTCCCAGACTTTGTCAAGGTTGTTGATGCCCTGCGCCCACTTGTAGACCAGAAGAGGGGGGACTTCAGAGTCGGAAGGTTTGATCCACGCGGGGAAGAGATGGCGCTGATCGGCCTGATACCAAAGGTATTGGTCAAGATACGCATCGCTGATCTTCTCGATGGGCTCGATGTCGTAAACAGGATTGATGGTGCTGTAGTTGTCGTTCATATCGATGCCGACCTCCTTGAAAGCCCGCTGCGTGAGCAGGAAGCGTTTGATCCGCTCCAAGGTGGTCCCGGGACTGTCGTAGGCCTGCTCGATTAAGGCAAGCTCCTCACGCTGGCTCTGGTTCAGTCTGCCCTTAGTAGAATAGGCTTCGCGCAGCCGCTCGAGGGCTAGGATGAGGATTTTGGTGTCATGCTTGTACGAGACGCTTGGGAAAGGGATGGGCGAGAACTTCCGCGACTCAAGCCAATGAACAGTGGTGGTGTAAATGGCGACAGCTTCCTCTGAAGAAACGTACGGACCGTCCTTCATGTGGTTATGTTGCCTCTCCTGCTCGGCTTTCAGCCACAGGCGGGTAAGACGCCCAACATTCTTTTTGGCCACAGTCTTATCGACGGTAGCGCCTCTTCGGATGCGTTCCCGGTTGTAATGGGCAACCGAAATCCACCAATCTGCCTTCGATTTGACGTATCTCAGGATGATGTTCTCAATGGCGGCAGGCAGACCAGGAACCTTCCAGGGGATGTTGCTCTTCCAGCACCTCCAGGCTTCCGAAAGATGTTGAAGGACCGTGTTGACCTTGTTCTGTTTGATCCCTTCCGGCATCATGTCCATCAAGTCGGCCATCACCGAGGCACGCAGTTCCAAGTCGAAGTGTGACTCGACACGTTGCTTCGTGACAGTCTTGGCGACTCCCTTGCTGTGACGACCCTCGAATTGACGCGAGAGAAGATTGCCGAGCCAACGCTCGAGCAGCGGGATGATGCCCCGCATGAAGAACAACCAGACCCTCCACGACGGCGCCCAGAAGCCGCAACCCGGGCCCTTGCCGACGGAATCGGTGTTAAACCGGTAGTAGATCAAATGCTTGATGTCCTTGCACGAGCGGATCTGGTGCATGAGCTTGTATTTGTACCGATACATACCCGTCAGTTGCCCAACATGGTTGAAAGCGTACAGGATACCATCAGCAAGCTGAAAAGCGTCGATATTCCCAAGCCGGTATTGCACCTGAGCATCCACGATAAGCTTCGTCAGACGCAGGATCTCGCGCATTAGGTGGAACGCGTTTCCAAAGCGTGACTTCTTCCGCTCCTTGGTCGTCAATGTTTTGACAGGCTTGAGGTTGAAGTTGTAGTCAAGATGGAGGTATGTAAGATTCTTGCGATGAATCAACAGATTGAGCATGTTGAAACCCTGACGGCAGACCTGGAGTCCAGCTTCGACCCAGTCAATCGTCGTTTGCTGGAAAAACTTTGTCTGCTTGAGCGTTTTGAGCAGATTCTGCTTCTGCAATGACTTGGGCCTCTTTTTGTGCAGCTCATTGAGCACGTAGGTCTTGAGGAGCTTCTGGTACGAGACTCGCACTTTGACAGGCTGCTTGGGAGGGCAATGCTCCAGGTACCAGTGTTTGATGAGCGGTACATCTTGGGCTCGCACCATGCGTCCAGACCGACGGTCAAAAGGGAAAGGCGCCCACCATAGCTCAATCGCGGACGCCGTATCGTCGGTGGAAAGTTCATCGTCCGCGAAGAAAGGCTCAACCGCCGGGGGGAGCTCAAAGGCCTCGTCCTCCGGCTCCTCGACGTTGCCCTGCCCAAATAGCTCATCCTCATGGCTCACAGTGATGTTCTTCGGCGCAACTGCGCGGGACGAGATCGGGTTGATGTTGGTGTCAAAGTAGAACGCAGGGAGGTCGGGGTCTTCGGGTTTGTGGTAGACGACCTGAGGGTGAGAATGCCAGGAGAGGTGCACACTCCGCGGCAGCGCGTTGTACAGATACGGATAAGAAACACGGCACTCCGTTCGAATTGGGTTCCGGAAGATGATGCGGTCCATCGCATTGAACTCGCCAAAGTCTTCGTCGTTGGGGTCGATGTCCTTATAAAGCGGCTCAAAGCGAGGACCACCTGGCAGCGCGACGTTCAGTGCTTTCCCCGTCAGAAAGCTCTTCAACTCAAAGAGGTAGAAGTAGTTTTGGTCGACGACATCGGACACCAACGGCAGACTCAGACGGTACAGATTGGCCATCTGCGGTAGCGTGAGATTCCATCTCTTGTAGCTCGGCCCATTCACGTGCGATGTGTCGAGGAGTGGTTGGTGGTCGTAAAACCATTCGTAAACGGCTTCTTCTTCTTCCTCGTGAAGGTCCATCTGAATAGGCTCCAGCGGCTCGACATCCTCAATATTCTCCGACCAGGACAACGGGGGCTCTTCGTCGTCAAATGGCGGAAATCGCATGCGTTTGAATAGCCTCCGGTCTCTCTTTTCCTTCCGCATGGTACTCCACATGGTGGCCCACTGTGCAAAGAAGACGGGTTCGATGACGCGAGGCGTCTCGTTGACGAGGGTCAAGCATCCGTTGACATGGTACAAGACTTTAACCTCGCGGGCCGATTCCCAAGGCATGGGCATGTTCTCCAGCAGCTTCATGACCGCATGTGGCATGAACTTTAAGGCGCCAAGGTAGCTGCGTTTGTCGCTCGTGTACTTCTTTTGGGAGACGTCACCGATGTCTTTGACGATCTTCCGCAGGTGTTCTGGCGGCATGTCGGCCTTTTGCGTCTCCACGAATCCTCCCTTCCTCTTCTCGCCAAACCGATTTCGCTGCATGCGAAGCCATTCCTTCTTCTTTTGTGCAAATTTGGCAATCTGAGGATCGGTCGGGGGACGGTACCCTGGCGGCGGCGGCGCTGGGATAGCGGGAGGGGGGGGGAGCGATGATGGTGGCCCTGGCGGAGGAGGGGTTGGAGGCGGAGGCGGAGGGCCCCAGCCTGGGGGAGGCGGCGGCGGCGGAAACGAAGACATCTCGAGATCGTTGACCCACTACTACTCGGATGAGCTTCAACGCCGAAGGGGATTCCCTTGACGCGCCGAAGAGTACTCGATGCGGCTGCGCTCTCGGCGGCGGTTCGGGTGTCAATAAGAAATGGATTTGGAGGATGAATCCATGGAAAAGTTAAACGCAACGACAATCCCCTAACAGATTGAGATAGTGGTCGCGTGTTGTGGGGTGTTGATGCGATGAAGCCAAAACTTGGCCGATGCTCAGATACAAAAAATCTGGAAGAGCTCTCGCGAAGCAGGTGGCGCGAAGATGCTGGCGCGCAGCCTGGCAGAGTTTCGATTAACTGATCACCTCGATAAATACATAACAACATTCCGCAACCCAAAATACAGCGGTATTGTAATGTATTTGTTTACGGTAATTTACACTTCACGTGAGATATCAGCTGACTTCTGTGGCGCAGAAATGAGTCACCCAAAATGACTCGGCATTGTTTGCCTTTAATCGGGAACCCTCCCTTTCTGGTCTCCTGTGCAAACTGATCTACCCAGAAAGGCCTGTACGTTATAGTGCTGCTACTTTGACCCTGAACACTGCCATTGTGGTGGCAAAAGTGGAGGCGGAAAATTGGTGGGTCTCGACTTCTGCGTTTTCCACCCGCCCAGCCCCAAATCGCCCCACCAAAAAACCACCATCCACTGAAAATATTATCAACCCCTCTACTCGGTTTCCGCTCCTTGTCTCGCCAGCACAACGCCACGGCGTCTCGCGACCGACATCATCGATTACCCACTAGACCCCGTGCGCACTAAGAATTAATTTTCGCCATGTCCCGATTCTTCCGCGGCGGCGACGACAGCTCGTCCGAGAGCAGCTCCGACGAGGAGGAGCTGTACTCCACCTCCGAGGAGGAGGAGGAGGAGGACCAAGACCAGCAGGAATCCTCTGAGGAGGAGGACGAGGAGGAGTCCAGCGACGAGGATGAGGGCCCGAAAAAGACGGGCTTGTCCCGTTTCCTTGTCGACCAGGCATCGTCAGACAGCGAGGGCAGTGATGAGGAAGGCGCCACCAAAGTCAAGAGTGCCAAGGACAAGCGGTTCGACGAGCTAGAGGCTACGATCACCACCATTCAAAACCGCCAGAAAATCGATGACTGGGGTTCCATTGCAAATGGTATGTGGATTTTAGTTTCTCTAGGGCCCCTCGCTAACGAGATTCAGAGTTCGATAAACTTAATCGACAGGTCGTTAAGCTCCAAGATGGCGGCAAAGCCCCGAAGTCATACATTAAGTGTATCGCCGAATTGGAAGATTTCTTGAACGAGACGCTCGCGAAGCAGAAGGTTACACCCAAGAACAAGAAGCTGAATGCCACCAATGCCCGTGGTCTCAATGCGGTCAAGCAACGTATCAAGAAGAACAACAAAGACTACCAAGCCCAGATCGATGCGTTCAGGAAAGACAGCGATGACTTTATGGAATCAGACGAGGAAGAGGTTCCGGCGCCAAAGACCAAGGTTCGATTTCAGGAGGCACTCGCTCCCGAGGAAGCGGCGGAGGACGAGGATAAAGGTTTCGCCAGAGTCGACAAACGCGGAAAGGCGATTCCTTTCTCCCCCGAGAGCATCCAGAAGCACCTTCGCGCGATCGTCGAGTCAAGGGGCAGGAAGAACACAGACCGTGGGGAACAGATCAAGATTATGGAGGAGCTTAACAAGGTCGCTGAGACCCCTTATCTCAAGATTCGGGTTCTGCAAACGCTTGTTTCGGCTCGGTTCGATCTCGGCTCTGGTACGACAACCTCGATGCCTCTGGACCATTGGAAGGCTGCAGAAAGGGAACTGGCTGCGTTGCTCACGCTCCTCGAGACGCACAAGGACCACGTTGTGATCGAGGGTGCGGAGGAATGGGAAGACGACGACAAGACCCCCGTTCTGGGGCCCGACGGCAAGTACATCAAGGTTCCCGGCAGTGTGGTGTCGTACATTGAGCGCCTAGATGACGAGCTCACTCGGTCGCTGCAAAGCATCGACCCTCACACCTCGGAATACATCGAGAGGCTGACAGACGAGGCGTCCCTTTACAACATCATCCTCCAAGGCTTGCTCTACTACGAGACTATCCGGAAGGATGCGTCACTGGAAATTCCCCAAGAGAGCCTGAACCGGATCATCCAGCGGCGCCTGGACCATGTCTACTTCAAGGTATGTGGCTGAGCCAACCCATCTCCCGTTTTGCTTATGCACCCCTTACTAACGTGTTATAGCCCGCTCAAGTTGTTAAGATCCTGGAGGAGAACGCCTGGAAACAAGTTTCGAGCGGTGTCGATTCTGCAATCACCCCTCGTGGCGCGTCGGGTGATGCCGGCAAACTGATGCACACCCTGTGCAATTATTTGTTCGACAACAGCGAAGGCATTATTCGTGCCCGCGCTATGCTTTGCCAGATTTATTTCTTGGCTTTGCACGACGAGTATTATAAAGCTCGCGACATGATGCTCACCTCTCACTTGCAAGAGAGCATCGCGAACTTCGATGTCGCCACCCAGATTTTGTACAACCGCACACTCGTCCAGGTCGGCCTCTGCGCATTCCGGAGAGGGCTAGTGTACGACGCTCAAAACACGTTGCAGGATATCTGCGGCAGTGGGCGTCAAAAAGAGCTTCTTGCTCAAGGCGTGATGATGCAGCGGTACAACCAGGTGACCCCGGAACAAGAGCGCCTTGAGAAGCAAAGGCAGCTACCTTTCCATATGCACATTAACCTCGAGCTTCTTGAGTGCGTTTACCTGACGTGCAGCATGCTCCTCGAGATCCCTCTCTTGGCGCAAATTGGCTCTTCGCCGGATATCAAGAAGCGCGTCATCAGCAAGACGTACCGCCGGATGCTTGAGTACCACGAGCGGCAAATCTTCACGGGTCCGCCGGAAAACACTCGCGATCACGTCATGCAGGCATCCAAAGCCCTTGCCGCCGGCGAATGGAAGAAGGCTACCCACTTCATCCACAGCATCAAGATCTGGGATCTCATGCCGAGCGCAGAAGAAATCAAGGCGATGCTTGCCAAACAAATCCAGGAGGAGGGTCTGCGGACATACCTCTTCACGTACGCCCCATTCTACGATACTTTGGCCATTGAGACATTGAGCACGATGTTCGAGCTCGATTCGGTAAAGGTTTCTGCTGTGGTCAGCAAGATGATCAGCCACGAGGAACTCGCCGCTGCTCTGGACCAGGTCACCAAGACGGTCATCTTCCGCAAGGGCGTGGAGCTCAGCCGCCTGCAGAGCTTGGCTCTGGCGCTCTCGGACAAGGCAAGCGCGCTGATTGAGACAAACGAACGTACCCTCGAGGTTAGAACCCAAGGGTCAGCGAATGCCTTCAGCAGGAAAGATGGTAGGCAAGGCGGCCAGAGGGGCGGCGGGCAGCGGGGTGGCAGGGGAGGTGCAAGGGCTGGTGGCAATGCTCAACGGCAGGCCGGTGGTACACAGTTTACAGGCGGCGCCCTGGGTGCTGCGGTGCGTGGTTAGGCTCTGGACGAAGGCTGCATGACTTTCATTTGCGATTGCATTAGGATTTGGGCATGTTCCGTATCAAAAATTGGCCCTCGGTGCGTTAATGCTGCGTGCCACGGTAGACCAGAGAAACACAGACAAACTCATGAACACTCCTCCTTGCGCACAGTCTTCTGGCTATTTTGGACGACCGTTTTACTACTCAGGATTCTTGCCTCCAAACGTATTTTCATCGGTTCAACAACATAACGAAACGAATAAAAAACATAATTTGTCACAAAACAAATTCATGGCAAAGGGCGATATCTCATCGGTTGGTGAAGCTTTATTTTGTTACCATCATTCATCAAGATATTCTAAGTAATGTGAGCAAATATGCAGTCCACACCGCCGCCCGCCATATCCATACCCCCGGACTGGGTACCGGTTCCAGGAAATCCTCACCGTTAAGGGGGAATAAGCATAAATTAAATCTTGCGGGTCACAATTGTTCGCGTGCTGTGAGCGTTCGAACATCACATGGGGGAAAACGGATCTGGCCACGAGCAACCCATCACTTCTCGCTAATGGCAAGCAGAGACTGCCGACCTCGGGACATAGCGGTTCAAAAGATGGGATGGTAAGCATAAAAGGCTGGCAAGAAACAGGTGACGCGGTCATGATTGTTTTCCGGAAAGGACCGATATCTCGGAGCTGCTGGTGACCTCAACGCAAGGCAGCGTTGTTGCGGGCTACCTTTGTAGCTCCGTCTTGATTTTTATTTGCACTGCTGCAGGTGTGCAATGAGCAAGATGTGGTAAAGGCCAGGATGTGGAGACCAGGCAATATCATGCCGTTCCCCTCGTACTTAAAACCACAGCACAAACCCAAACGAGAACCGAATTCCTCCCAGAAGGGCAACAACCACACTCTGATAAATCAGAGACGGCGACCACGGCGACCACCCTTGCGGCGGGTCGAGTCGGAGGGCGTCGGAGTGACGTCCTCGATCCGGCCGATTTTCATGCCGGCACGAGCCAGAGCGCGGAGAGCGGACTGGGCACCAGGACCAGGGGTCTTGGTACCGTTACCTTTAAAAACAGATATCAGCAACCATCGCCATGTAAATTGGATTAAGCCAAACATACCACCGGTGGCACGGATCTTGATGTGGAGCGCAGTGATACCGAGTTCCTTGCAGCGGGCCGCGACGTCCTGGGCAGCCAACATAGCAGCGTAGGGAGACGACTCGTCACGGTCGGCCTTGACCTTCATACCACCAGTGACACGGCAGATCGTTTCACGTCCGCTAAAAACACCGGATACATTAGCCTCGAGAACTGATACAGGACAGGGCGTCGCAACCAAGTCCTGATCCGCGCGTGTAAGGGCCGGTGTTCAGTGGTATACGAACCTGAGATCGGTGACGTGGACGAAGGTGTCGTTCTTATAGCACAGTTAGTAGTGGCCTCGAATGAACTCGTCCCGGAGACTGCGGCTTACGAAGCTGGCGAAGATGCGGGCAACTGTGAACAAAGTCTGTTAGCGGATTGCGACGATCATAAATATAAAGAGGAGTTACCCACCGCCAAAAACGAGCTCGCCTTCCCGAACCTGGGGGCCCAGGGAAATGTTCTCTTGCGCGGGACGCGCGGCTCTCTTAGGGGGCGCCATTCTTCGTGATCTGGTTGTTTGGGCTGTGGTGGTGGTTGTCGCTGCAAATGTTCCACTTCAGATCGGAATTTTGATGGGTGCGAGAAGAATGCCCGACTAAGGTTGGCGGTGAGGGGCAGCAGAAGGGGGGAATTTTGGCGATTGTGCTCAAGCCCTAAGTATCTCCGTACCTTGACCCCACTTTTCGCGACTACCTCAAGGTTTTTCTGGTGCCCACCAAGCGAATTTTCTTTTCCTCGATCGTGAACCGAGCAGACGACAACCTCAGCAACGCCGCAGAGGTCGACAATCCGCAAAGATGGCTCCCACGTATGCCTCACCCCGACTCATTTCCTTGATTGTTTGAATGGTATCGTCGTGTGTCACTTGACGAGATTCTGCAGATTGGCGTGGTCCTCTCACTGGATGCTTTTCCCGGCTTCAAAGCTTTGAACCGGGCATCGCTCCAGCTCGATCCCTCCCGCGATTCTCCCTCTTTACTCCAGGCTTGAACTCGATTCGGCTTGCATATTGAGAGATGTGTCGCGGGGTGTTGGGGCTGAAGGTTCTACCTTCTCCCTTGAATTCAGTGCCGCATGGTGCCAGCCGATGACCAGACCCTGCGTCTTGGCCAAAGGACTTGGTCTCCAATGCGAGCAGAACCTCTTGGGTACTACTCAAGGTGTGTTGCGAGATGGTACTTGACTCGAGGCTTCGGAGCTGCCGTAACGGCGCCCTTGCCGTAGAGCTTCCCATCAGTCAACGTTTGGCAATCGAGTCAGCCACGAGAGAATGTCGCGCTTAAGCAGCAATTCTCCACCGGCGCTCTACCACATACCGCGGTATGTCGGACTACGTACTAATCTAAACGCGCAGGTCCGTCCCGACTCAGAACGATGTTCTCGTCCCCGAGACCCTCCTGAAGAAGCGCAAGTCGCAAGAGAAGGCGCGCGCCGAGCGCACTGCCGAGCAGGACAAGCAGAAGAAGGTTGGTTTCTCCTCGCCTTGCAACTTCCAGAGAACGATGTGATGCACAACACAACTAGCGACTAGACCAAGGTCAATGCTGTTGCTAAACTTAACCATCTTTCGGGTCTGATCGAACTCTCTGGAAGACTTTTTGCAACACGAATGTGACCATGAAGCAGAACGTTGCTGACATGGTTCATAGGCCAACAAGGAGAAGCGTGGCGTTATCTTCAAGCGTGCTGAGAAGTACGTCAAGGAGTACCGCGATGCTGAGCGCGAGAAGATCCGCCTGAACCGGGTTGCCAAGCAGGATGGTTCCTTCTACGTCCCCGCTGAGGCCAAGCTGATCTTCGTCGTCCGCATCAAGGGGTAAGAGCGCATCCTCGCTTGTATTCCCCGCTCGAGTCGCTAACCCAATTCCAGTATCAACAAGATCGCGCCCAAGCCGCGCAAGATCCTTCAGCTTCTCCGCCTCCTCCAAATCAACAACGGCGTCTTCATTCGCATCACCAAGGCCACCGCCGAGATGATCAAGGTTGTTGAGCCGTGGGTTGCCTACGGCTACCCCAACCTCAAGAGCGTCAAGGAGCTCATCTACAAGCGCGGATACGGCAAGATCAACGGCCAGCGCATCCCCCTCACCGACAACGCAATCATTGAGGAGAACCTTGGCAAGTACGGCATCATCTGCATGGAGGACCTGATCCACGAGATCATGACCGTCGGCCCCAACTTCAAGCAGGCCTCCAACTTCTTGTGGCCCTTCAAGCTGAGCAACCCTAACGGCGGCTTCCGCACCCGCAAGTTCAAGCACTTCATTGAGGGCGGTGACCTTGGCAACCGGGAGGAGCACATCAACGCCCTCATCCGGCAAATGAACTAAAAAGGCGGCTTGGGTAGTTTGCGGTTTTCGTCTCGGTCATAGGTGGCATGGGTGCTCGGCGTTTAACGTGACAGCCAGGATGGCTCACAGGGAATGAATATAACACGATGTCGTTCTTGCGCACCACATCTGATTCGCCCCTCGAGATTTCCGTGCTAGTCTACTGCCGTTGGCCAGGACGGGGCCGAATTTACATACAGTGTTGTCAGCACCATGACATAACATGCAAGTGCCTCGTTTCCCCTCCGTGTCTATATTGTAGTGTACAACGTTGCATTCCTGTCGGTCGGTCGCGCCTCAGCCGGGCTTAAATATGATGTGGCTATGTCATATTTTGATATCAAAACTTGTGCCGCACCCGCAGCTACTCGTCGCGAGAGGGTTGTCAACAATCTTAAATTGAGACCCAATGAGTTCCATAGTGAAGTCAACCTTGCTACCCTTCAATAGCTCCAGCGAGGGAAAGTCAAGGATGATCTTGGGTGCTGTCAAATCTCCTGGAGAGGAGCTGCCGTCAGAGGTATATGTAAAGATGGTATCGTCTTCGTGAATGCCGGTCGAGTCATCGTCTGTACTGGGGCGAGGCGAATCTTGAGTAGGGAGTGCCGGGGGCAGTGTCACGAGTTTCATGAGATATTGAAATCCGTGGCAGCCGCCACTCTCGACTTGGATTCGAAGGGCGAGGTTGGGGTTCGAGTCTTTAGCCATGATCTCGGAGAGGCGCTGAGGGCGATGCGTCAGTCAGCGCCAGGAGGCAAGCAGGGATGGGGTGAGGGGGGGTTGGGCGTGAAGTACCTTTGCTGCGCGCTGGGTGATTTCCAACACCATATCCTTCCCATCGTCGTCGACTTGCGGATTGAAGATGGCATGAGTTGCGCGCCACGAGGAGGAGGTGCTGAAAGGACGTGAGAGCAGGCGAAGTGGGGTTGCCCGGGCCTTCGGTAGCGTGCTGCGTGGTGTTCCGCCTCTCCCTGGTCTGCAGACTGCGGCAGAGGAGGGTTCATGGCGATGCGCGTCGGTTATTCTTCCCGTTGACGCAACGTGATGGGCCCGGGTGAAGGGGGCGCGGGCTGCCTGGGATGACACGGGTAGCAGGACATCCAGGATCGGAAGCCCACACGACACGGCCTGTCGGCGCATGCTGAGCTGGATGAAAAGAGTTGCCGTCGAGGGCGCGTTGGCGCAACGTAATCGCGGCATACGGGGGCCAGAATTGATGGTGTCCGTTACCGCCAGACTTTACGGTGCCTCCGTCACTGGTGAGTTCGGATGACAGCTCCGTCCGTTGAGGTTTGCCGAGCGGTTTTTGCGGCAAGCAAAATTTCGGCATGATGTCAGCAGCTCCGAGGCCCCGGAGATCCTAAGCAGGGGCCCTGGCGAGAGCGGGGCAAGTTTCCCCCGCATGGAACCGTTGGTCGGCCTTCGCCCATTGATGAACGACTTTCACAAGGTTCAAGGAACGGGCAGTCAGTGTTTCACAAAAATAGAACGACAAAGGTAGAACAATCTGGGTAAGGTGCGAAGAATGCTCCACGAAATCCTACAAGAATGGAAGACCCCCGGTATGGCGCCGGCGTCAGAGAATTGAATACAATACAACCATAAAGGCCAAGAGCTGCCCCACGACTTAACACATTTCCCCCCTTAACCCCTGAAACCAAGTAGCACAGTCGGGCGAGTGGTCCAACAACATGGATCAATGCCGAGTTCCGTTTACTCAAAGATGGAAAATAACTGGGAGCCATCATCGGGACACGGTCCTGACTCGAGCCTATCGGTTCCAGGAAGAATACAAGTCTTGCCGTTCTCGTTCCCGGGAGCAAATGGAAAGCTGGTCTGGCCGATGAATGGAATCAGCTGGTTGCCATCGGTTGCTCCATCTATTATAAGGCCGTTAGTATAACATACGCAAACAGTCTCATGAATAATGAATACATACCGCCATCGGCGCGGCCGCCGCAGGAGAACAGGGTGACTGTATCGCCTTCTCGCCTTCTCCCATCAAAGCTGATGCAGCCCTGGGTCTACGAAGATATGAAATTAGCCACACTATCGCCTCATCAAGCAGCCCTACTATGACCTACCAATGCGCTCACAATAAGAGCGGCAGGCCGATCAGCGTTCGGCGTGTTGTGCTTGCCCTCAGTGATGACATCCCACTTTTCGTTAGGCGACCCAGTACAGTCCACCAGCGACACGGGGATCAAATTCTGCCGGAAGTCGCCTGCGGTCGGGTCGATAAAAAGACATCGGCCATCCGGAGCGCGGATCGACACACCGCTGAAAGCTCGTTTGGCTGTCTCGTCTCGTTGGTGTGACTCCGCCGCCGCTGTCGGCTGCAAGGTACCGCCAGCCCCGGACACCGGTACCGGTTCCGTGGGGTTCGCCGTGGGAATATCCCCGGCCGCGCCGCCGCCGCCGCCTGCTTCAGGGACAGCTGTTGTCGTTTGGGCTCCCGTGTTTCCCTCGGCCTGGGTTGGAGTAGCAGTCACTGTCCGGGTGGACGTTGTGCAGGTCGAGGATGACTGCACCCCATTGCCACCGTTGCCGTTGCCACCGTTGTTGTTATTGCCGTTGTTGTTGCCGTTGTTGTTGCCGTTGTTGTTGCCGTTGTTGTTGCCGTTGTTGTTGCCGTTGTTGTTGCCGTTGTTGTTGCCGTTGTTGTTGCCGTTGTTGTTGCCGTTGTTGTTGCCGTTGTTGTTGCCGTTGTTGTTGCCGTTGTTGTTGCCGTTGTTGTTGCCGTTGTTGCTACCGTTGTTGTTGCCGCTGTTGCTACCGTTGTTGTTGTTTCCTCCTGCAGCGTCACCAAAAGTGAAGGATTGGCCGCCATCGCCATCGTTGCACCCGACGATGTCAATAGCCTTGCCTTTGACAACGAGACAAGACCCTACCTGGTTCTGAGGCTGAAGAGAAAGAGGGCCAGCGCCGCCATCAAAGGCGAAGAGCTGCGAGTCTGTCACCTCTCCTTCTAGAAAGACATTAGCGAGCCGAACTCGAAAACGCTCTTAAAGGTCCACTTACCACCAGCAGCCCGGCCGCCACACGAAAAGAGCAAAACCTGGTTACCCACAGGCCGGCGGGGATCAAAATTGAAGCAGGCTTGGGTCAAGGTGCTGACAATGAGCATAACATTATCACCCTTGACATGCTTTCCTGCTGTGATAACGTCCCAGCCCTGGCCGTCAGTCGACCCGCAATCGGCGACCTGAACTGGAGTCAGGTTGGCGCGGAAGTCGCCAGAAAGCTTGTCAACAAAAAGGCATTTCCCGTCGGATGTCTACAATCCCATCGGTTAATTTAGGGTCAACTGCCACGTTCGTTGGACTCGCACCTTGATCTGAACGTCTGAGAAGGCGCGTGTAGCACCATCATCGCGCTGATGAGCCTCCGCGGTGGCTTCTTCGTTTAACGAATCAACGGCCCGAACACGGAAAGGTGTCCCTCTAGCAAGGGTACCCAAGGCCAGCAGTGAAAGTAGGGTAGAGAACATGGCGTAAAAGGAGAAGCACGAAAGAGAATGTGTGATCAAGGGGTACTGAAGGTCTAAAAAAGAATGAATGCCTGCCCAGCAAGCAGGTCAAGAAGCGAAAAAAAAAAAGAGTGAAAAGGAAGGAATGACGCTATTCACAGATCACACACCAGCGGCAACCATCTGAATGAGAGACCAGTGGTAGGGGCCAACAACAAGGGGAGGCGGCCGGTCGCGGCTACTTATCCCCATGATAGCTTCATGCTCCAGGAACTTTAGGCGCTGGTCTGAGGGGTTGGTGTGCCTATTCTATGTTGCAGTGACATTCCCCATTTCAGGATCTAGTGAGTCCCTAGCTCCCAAATTAGAGTTTCATGTCCTCCGTGATGTGTAGGCTCACTTACACGGCCGTTTCGTGCCGAAGTCGTGCAGCCAGTGTGCAGATCGAACCAGAGGCCCGGATAGAGCGGCTCGGAGCCAATCACTTGGCCCTTCGAAAGTACCCAGGCAATGGCAGGCGGTATGGAGTGATGGAGAAACACGAGGGCGCGAAGAAAACAACTCAGGTCAAGGCGGCATGTTGCATGTCTGCGGTTCAACTGGCAGGGGGGTCGGCTGTTTGGTTGGCAGTCAAACGACATCACCCCTGTGGCACATCGCGATTCTCCCGTTCGGCGCCAGCGTGGAACTTGACATACCAGGCTCGAAGCGTGGTCGCGGGGAAAGAAACCAGGATGTTGAAACAGGACCTGTCAGAGAGGGTGCCAAGACTCTCGAGCCAGGCTACACAACCTACGCTCGGGACCCATGAATGATGACAGGAGCCCTGGTCGTCTCATGTTTGACAATTCGTGACAAGGGGTTCGTTCTTTGCTTTGGCCTCCCCGGTCCATGCCGTTTTCCCGCATTGTTGAACTTCGCGATTCGGAGATCACGATGGGCTCGCGTTCCGCGATTTCCCAAAGATCTTCCATTTCGGAGCAGAAACAATGTCTTGCAAACATCCTTGTCTTCCCAAGAAGGAAGCTTGAGAACCTCCGCCTCCCCAAAATAGGTAATTAAAGAAGCTTCGGTTTGAATCGTACCCTTTGGCCCCAGACATCCATGGAGTCGATCGATATTCAGCCTCTGTTCCAACTGATCGTGATGCTCCAATCTCGAGACAGACCGGGCCGCCGACCATCGGGCTACATGGTTAAGCCGCTGAGGGAAGGGCCAGAACAAGTAAGCACATACGGTGTCAGCCAATGAAACTGTCTCTGGCTTAGGCCTCGAGAACCGAGGTTTACGATGGAAGCCAGGTGCTGAATTAAGATGGCCCCCGCCTGAAGGTTGTCCATCTTTCAGCTCTGGCATGTGCTTCATGTAGATGATAAGGGTTAGGGTTGTTTGAAGCTCGCGCCGAGGGCCAAAGCCCTAAAAGATCCTAGTAATTGCCAAGGCCTTTCCCCACTCGAAATTTTCCCTAGACGGCCTCAATTGCAATTGCGGCTTGTTCCACCTCGACGACTCCTCGCAATATCACGAACGACCAAACCCATCATCTCCGCCAAATCCCATTCAACTACCACCAAAATGCCTGGAGGTGTCACCGTTCGCGATGTCGATGTAAGTTTTTGCAGTTCTCCGCCATGATTGGCCTCTGCGACCCGGACCCGAACATTCTTTCGCTGTCCCGGCCGCCTCGAGTCTCGCCGGCAGAGCTCGTCCTGGCCGACGTGATGAACCGCTGGTCGTCACAGCAGCAACCTGGAAGATTAAGGGAGCAGGCGTGAGGGGGTCGAAAGATCTCTGAAGACGGAATTTTGCTAATCATGTTGCTGCCAACCCAAAGGCTCACAAGTTTGTCGGTAAGTTCTGCTGCAAATTGCATTTGCTTGTCTTTGCAGAAGGCTAACATTAAACAGCGGCCTACGCGGCTTTCTTGAAGCGTCAGGGCAAGCTCCCCGTGCCCGGTTAGTACACACGACCACGATACCCCGACCGAGCAACCGCGTTTGACATGGACTTCACACAGGTTGGGTCGATACCGTCAAGACTGGCCCGGCCAAGGAGATGCCCCCTCAGGATATTGACTGGTACTACGTCCGCGCCGCTTCCGTCGCTCGCCATGTCTACCTGAGGAAGACCGTCGGTGTCGGCCGTCTTCGCAGGGTCCACGGTACCGCTAAGAACCGCGGCTCTCGTCCCTCCAAGCACGTCGATGCCAGCGGCAGCGTCGACCGCAAGATCATGCAGTCATTGGAGAAGATCCAGGTCCTCGAGCAAGATGAGGAGAAGGGCGGCCGCCGCATCACCCAGCAGGGGCAGCGTGATCTTGATCGTGAGTTACCCAATACAGGACCCCACTCTAGTAAATAGTCTAACGCGACGATAAACAGGGATTGCGCAGACTGTCGCCGAGGCTGATGAGGAGGAGGATGAGGAGGAGGAGTAAATGCGTCCTCTTTAATGGGACCGTTCCGCACCCGTGCGCCGGAGCAGGAGGTATGTTGGGTGGCACAGAGCCAAAGGCACTGCGCGGGTTAGTCTCGGTCATGATTCCCGGTAGCATCTGGTTTAGGCGTCATAAATGGGATTGCTGGCTTGCTTGATCATTTGAGCCTGGCCTGGCTTACCTCCACAGTCAGTTTGCCTCTACTACGTGTCAGCCCTCGCCTCGGGAACGTGATATTCCATCCACACCAAACCTCCTTTCAGACGTGCAAACACGTAGTGTTAAACGAGAGAGAAAAGTTAGGAAACCCAGATAGGGCTTCTCTAGGCTCAACATTGTTCGATTCAAAAAACCGCGCTCTGCTCTTGCCCTCTTCTTCGCCCTCTTTCTCTCGCCCTCTTTCCCTCGCCCTCTTTCCCTCGCCCTCTCTCTCTCTCGCGCTCTCTCTTCTCTCGCCCTCTTCCCCTCGCCCTCTTTCCCTCGCCCTCTTTCTCTTGCCCTCTTTCTCTTGCCCTCTTTCTCTTGCCCTCTTTCTCTTGCCCTCTTTCTCTTGCCCTCTTTCTCTTGCCCTCTCTCTCTCTCGCCGACCTGAGTTCCCTTCCGGCTTCAAACTACCTTTCTCACTTCCAATTCTGGCTCATCCTGCTAGCAAACCAATACTATTTTAAACCCTTACTTCTGGAGGGTGTGTCGCCCAATATTACGAGTGGCCAGTGAAGCACGGAATCTCGGTGGATAACCCACTACGTCATCCCCCCATGCCATCTCACGCGGTATGATGCACGATCATTACCGTGTCTCTTGCAATCTGTGTTATTTTCTCCTTGTTTCTCCTTGTTTCTCCTTGCATTTCGGTGTTCTTTTCCTTTTCGCCTGATAACTCTCGAGTGATGCTAACTGTGATCCAATCTCATTAGCTTTCCTTTCCCGAAGTCGACGAGATGAACGGGGCCGACATTCCTACAGCCCACGGCCTCACAGACCTTCACATTGCGGTCATCTTGGGTGAGGCTAGCCGCGTTCGCAGAATTCTCAGGGATCATAACAACAAGGGCCTCCTTGATGTGGGCGACGTAGAGGGGGCTACCCCTTTAATGACCGCCGTCCTCACTGGCCGTTTGACGATTGCACGACTCCTGCTGCAAAACGGGGCGTCACCCCATGTCCGAGATCACCGAGGCCAAAAGGCCGTACATTACTCAAAAGCCGGCCTATTCAAAACAAAGCTTGACACATACAGGCGTCTAGGTTTGCCAGAGGTAGGCCCTGAACAACAAGGCGAACGGGTCTCGATCTCAAAGATACTTCGGTATCCGGCCGCACTGGAGTCCTGGTTTGTTTCCCCACTCCCTATTCAGTGTTCCTATTTCCTTCCCGGCACTTAAATGTGCCCTTGCTGACACCGAATTATCACATAGTCGCCGGATGGGTCAGCATGAGTGCTCGCGGGCCCTTTTCTTCAAGGAGGGCGCAGAGCTCCATGTCATGAGACCGCATCTAACATTCAGAATTGCCAAAGACAACCTTGAGAGCGCGACGACAGGATTCATCGCATCCGCGACGTGCCCCTTTGTCAAGACGGCTGCCGCCAGCGGCTGGCGAGCCAACCCTGCAAGAGGTCCAGACGTTTTAGACAATAGCAAGTATCTGCGACTCGTCCGATCTATGGCTAGTGTTATAAAGTTTACCTTGACTCGATCCCCAAGAGACAACAACGGAAGGCCGCGGCCGGAGCACAGCGGTCGGTTTGTGGCTTCTCACGCAGTGAGGCCCCCAACATCTACCCTCGCTCATTTCAAGTGCTGACTGGGATAACAGAAGAAGAAGTTGGCCGTGTTTTGGATGATCGCTGTTCTCAAGGCAGTACTCGACTCCACCGATCTTAAAAGAGTTCACGAGCTCCGGGACATGGCTATCCCCGAGCCGTGGAGGGAGGCCTGGATTTTTTTGGATCACACGCCATGTAAAAATGTGAGCGCTGTCCCGGGTTGCCTTAATTTTACCCCTGAACTAACATTGCCTTCACACTAGTGTTGGGAATTTCTCCAAAAATTAAAACAGGTGACGGGTATCAACATTTATGTGGAAACACGTCCTTTCTTAACCAAGAAGAACCGTCAAGATGATATTGGCTGCCGGAACTGCGCGTGTGCTCGATGCAAGCGCAGATTCGGAGCAGAACAGGCACGGGACACCCAACCTGACCCCGGAAGGTGCGATGACGGCGGGGAATTAGAGCCCAGCAATTCTGGAGAGAACGCCGCCGTGCCAAGTCACAATCCTAACCCCGAAGATGCCGGTCCTGCCCCCCAAATGAGAGAGGATAGAGTGAACCAACGGTTCGTTGGCGGAATGGCGCGGCCCGAGGCCCTGCCGGCGGCCTCCAGGGCACCGCGGGTAAGTCTCGTCGTCTTCCCGGATGATCTCTATCTTCTGACCTTCTTTCAGACTTGGAGGCATTTTGTCGATGAAGAAACCGGTTTAACATACGCAAAGCCAGTAGTACGTCGACCGCTTGGGAGGCGTTCGATATCAAGTCCAAAACCCGCAAGCACTCCCGAGTTACGTGAGCCGATCTCAACAATCGCAGGTCGTTCGGGCTTTTTTGCCACGCCAGACCCAGGCCGGTCCGTTGAGATACAGATTCCCAAAATGAGCCCCCGCGCGCGGGCGGAGTACGTTCGGATTCCCAACGTCTCGGACACTCTCAACCTCGGGCGGTTCGCATATAAGCCCCCTATTGCTCCCACCCAAGCGCCGAAGGAAGCAGGCCGCCAGCGTAAGCCACAGAGGCCTTACAGTGGTGGCAAGAATGCCAAAGTAGCTGCTACAAGGGGTAGATCACGGACTAGGGTGTGCAAACTTGAAAGGACGCGCGCCAGGAGTTCGTTCGCGCGAGCTGTGGAACACCACCAGCGCCGGAGGGCTGGCAAGGCATAATATGCTACCAGTGTCGCGTCTCCCCTCCCTGGTGCTCGCATCGGGATGAGTCAACATGGCGGCCCCGTTCTGAGGTGGCTAGCTACTCCCCACGAGCAAGCTGCGTCTTAGCTAAAGGGAGAACTGGGATTTGTCAGTGGTAAATACGGGAAAGGGAGCGCTTATCATGTAACCCCGCTCCATACTTGAGGTTGTCTCCCGCACATCAGGGATTCTTGAAGCGTTCCAAGACAAACAACAAACTGTCTACACGTGGCATTTATACGATGGATGTTTTTTTTACTGCGGCATGGGATGGGCCTTTCTTTTTCCTTTCTATTTTGTCTTTTCTTTTCCCTGGGTCCTCGCCTGGTGCGGCGAGTGACGGCCGAAACAGCTGTGCTGGAGCAGGTTATGGGTTCGCCGACAATTCTACGCCTCACTCAGCGTTGCGAGTCCTCGTTCTCTGGATCGAGGGGTTCGAGGAAGAGGCGCGTCGGCGGGATGGTGAAGTGACCGCCAGCCGTGCGTTATGTATGACTTCAACCTTCGAATCACTTTTGCTTTAGCTTAGTCTTCCTCACAAAAGCCACCACACCACGTGGGCGTTCGTTTTGAACACTGCGATGAAACCGCTCTGCATGGCTAGTTAAAAACGCAATTGCAGAACTACAAAAATTAAAACAGCTAAATCCGCCGACAACTGCCGCTACTGTGGGTATCAAGAAGCCACCACGAACGAGGTTTTCCCCGCCTCCCATGTCAAAGCATCCGCGTCCCCCTCCGTCACGGCCACTTCTCGGTCGCTTCGAAAACAAGGCCGTAGCCCCACGATTCCGATGCCCTCCCCATGGTACATCCACGGTTAATCTGCAAATCGAACTGGCCATGATCCGCTGAGGTTCCGACCCCGAGACCATCCCCATGCCTACCCGCATACTGTATAGACACACCCCGTACCTGTTCATCAGGCCCACTTCGCCAGAAGCGCCATCAGCCCAACCCCCAAGGCCACGCACATGTACGCAGAAAGCTGCATGCGCAGTCCCGCTTTCCGCATCTCCGAGTTGAACATGAACTCATGCGCGACCAGCTCAACAAGCGCGGTGTACATGAGGATGCCGCCGCTGATAGCATCAAAGACGCCGTTTACAACCCTGCTCGTGGCAGCTTTTAGAGCAAGCGACTTGCTCGCGATGAGGCCCATCCCGATGGCGAACGGCGTGCTGACAGCATACAGCAGGCCGAGGGCATACGGAGTCCACCGGCGCGCGCCGGGGGGCCAAGTCGCCATGCCAAGACGCGCGCCCAGCCCGAGTCCCTCGAAGGTCTGGTGGAAGACCAAGACAACGAAGAGGATGATGAAGTTGTCGGTGACGGCGAGGGTGAGGCCAATGAAGATGGAGTGGAAGATGACGCCGAACTCAAGGACAAAGATCGCTGTGATCTGCGCGGCGTAGTTGGCATGCTCGTCGCCTTCGAAATGGTCTCGCTGGTGACCCAGGTGGTCCTCTCCGCCGGGCGGGTAGCTGATGTCGTTGCGCAAGCCGGGGATCCTGCCTTTGTCGAAGTAACCAGCCCCAGAACTGTTCCCAGCGACGGTAGATGTATCGGCCGACTTGTTTGAGCCAATGGCCTCGGCATCCTGCGAGTGCCGCATACCAGCTTGGTCTTGGTCCTTGATCTCTAGGCTCTTCTCATCGTTGTGACCGTGAGCGGAACCGAAGCCGAAGTCGAAGCGCGAGACAATGAGCTCCAAGAGAAACATGACCATGACCGTCATCAAGCCGATAGCCATGGCCCAATCGTAGTCGGGCAGGATGTTTGCGAGGCATTCATCGCGAAGGTTATCAGACGCGGGTGAGAGAAGATGCATCCAAGCCGTGGCCAGAATCACGCCAGTGCCAAAGTACTTGGCGATGAAGAAGCACAACTTGGGCACTTGCATTCTTGAGGTTCTGGCAAGGAAGACAGGTAGGAGGGCGCCGAGCGCCGAGCCGATGAGAATGACGAAGATGGATGCAATCCGCAGGCCCCAGTAATCCGTGCTTGAAGGAGATATCTCGCACTCGGGAACAGCCGCGGCGGCATCGCCGTCTTCACGGCTGACCAATATCTGGCGGTATATGTACCGGTGCATCTTGAATAGTGTCTCACTGAACTCAAGGGTTAGTTATGTCACTGTATACCCGGAAATACCGAACCAGAGGCCGGCATGCCGTTTCATGTTTGAGAGATACCTTGATTAAATCCAGAACGGCGGAGAGATGTCGATTACAAAGAAGAGTCGAGGACTTTTCAGGGGGTAGCGGACTTGTTGCGAAACTACACACGGTTGACGATAACTCGACGGTGGTTCTCCAGGTCTTGGCCAAAGGTAGAGCTCCGGTAGATAAAGTAGACGGTTTGACGAGGACAGGGGAAAGGATGGACTAATAGGATAGGGTACCTAGGGTAAAGCGAGGGATTTGTTGGAGTCGAGTCGTGAGAACCTTGATGGCCGGGGCTTGCATTAGCACACACACTAGAAGCACTCAACATGGTCCGCGGAATACTCACGGAAGGCGGGCTGTGGGACTTTCGGTTCCAATCCCCTATCTAGGAAGGAATAAACCGCGTTGTCTTACACACAAGTCGTTAACGGAATGTTTGTTAGAGGGTTTGACGCGCGGGAATACGGGGTAAAGAGTTCAGAAAGGTAGGCGCCTTGGAAACACCAGGCCCAAGATGGCACGGCCCGTCTGAGAACCTTGACGGCTGCTGTGGTTTTCTTCCCAAAGGAATGTATGTACAGGGGTTGAGACGGCCGTTATCTCCAGCTGTGCCGCCAACCCGAAACACAAAATACCAACTGCCAAACTAGACATTGAAAGCACAGTTTCCCAATTTTGCGCCATGTGTGGTGGACTAAATGGCCCCATCTTCCTGACTAAGGTGCGCAAACGACTCCACGCCGCGGGGCCATCAAGGTTCTCAGTCACACACACCTTTGCGACTTTCAGCCGCCCCTCCACCCCCCTATCCCGGCCCTAGATAATCCTAATAGGTCGGGAATAGCCAGGCAGACGACCATGATTTGAGACCTCTCCGGGGCATTTCCGGATTTTCAGACCAGGCTGCTCAAGCGCCTACCGCACACCGCGCTCTTCTGCGCCGCAAAGATATCCACAACGGCAGCCCCGAGCTCTCTCTAACTCGCTTTTCCCCGAGGACGGCTGGAGAAGCGAATGCCACCATAGACACGCTACTGAGGCAACGCTTGGATCCACATTATCATGAGGAGTATTGTATTTCGAGCCCCAAACTTCTGAATGGCTCGCCCAACCTTCGCATATCTACCCCAGTGCCAAGGCTAAAAATAAGCGACTTGACACGGCCCTCCCAAAGCAGGCCGAACCGGAAATTCTGGTCGAACCGCGCCTTCAGAACCCCCTTGTACTCCTCCTTGGGCCCATCGTCTGCAGATTTCTCGCCGGCCACGGGGCTTTGGGGCTCTGGTTCAGGGTCGTCCAACCGCCACTCCATCTTCGCCTGGAAACTCCTCTCGTTGCTCTTTCTGGATGGCTCCGGTGCGGGCTCAGCTTGATCGTTGGGGTTAGCACCGAGTAGGAAGCCAGCTGGCCTTCGGTTGCTCCACAGCTCCACCCCCACCGCCCACTCGCTCTCGTAGCTGTAAACGTTAAACTCCATCTTCGTAGCCAGCGAGCAGTACTCTCTTGCGAGTACGGCGTAAGTAGCATTGATATTCCCCATTAGGGGGTTGATGGTCAGCGTTGCCGTCAGCGGCGTCCCTCGGTGTGCTGGCAGGGTGGCGAACCGCGCGCCCAGTGACATGCCTCCGGATTTGTTCAAGGTCCCATAATACAATTCGGCGCCCGCACTGAAACGGCCATAAATCCTCTCTTTTTCCGCCGAAGAGCCATTTCCATTAGTCTCGGAAGCCGATGTGCCGACGGGCGGGTTCATAGCTGAGGAAGACGCATCGCCCCCAAAGTTGTACAAGCCCCGAACACCGAGGAGCCCACCATCAGTCGAGGCAAGACCCTCAACACCGTACTTCTTCTTGTCATACTGAACCAACCCAAGCAAGGTGCCGCCATTTCTCAGTGAACGCTCGCTGACAGCCGAGAGCTGAACCTGCAGAGCTGGAGTGAAGCGCCGAACAACCATCCCCTCGAGCAGCGACTGCGGCAAGTATAAACGGCCGTACAGGAGGGAGCTCCCGTCAACGCTGACAACGGCGGGGGGCGTTGACTCCGTCGGCGCATGCTCCGCCCCCACGTACTGTTGTTGGTCTTTCGAGCCGAGGTCGTGCAGTCGGCGGTAGGATCGCAGGAGCGCCGGTAGCGGTATTCGGTCCGATCGGGCAGCGATGCCAGTCAAGGGTACTGTGCTGTGGAGGTACGATATGGAGCCATCAACGATGCCGACACTGCCAAGTTGGTAGCTGGTCGCAAAGTGGGGGGTTGCGAGGGACGACAAAGTCAGACGGAGCCCCCGAGGGAGGGGGAAGTCGATGAGCTCTGTTTGCCACTGTCAGCTATGAGCTAGCTATAGAACGGAAAGGGGACACGACTTGCCTCTCGCCGTGGCATTAAGCTCCTTGTATGTGTTGTCGTCGTTCCAACCAGTCGCACCGTAGAAGGCATTGGTGACATAGTGCATAAATTCGCGCATCTTCTCTGCAGCCTGCGTGCCGGCAGGTTTAGCGCGTAGTGTCACCTTTGGTGTATCATTGGGATCCGGGGGGTTCGGGATCGAGCTTTGGTGCCGCCTTCAGATCGAAATATGTAGCTATCGTGTTTCAAACAACCAAAAGACGAACGGGAGCTGTCCCTTGCAATTGCGACGTCCAATCAAGCATTTCGGACCCCGCTATCTCCCATTTAACCAATCATCACGGCGGCCAAGCAAAGCCAAGCACAGCAAGCCATTTCTCTCTCAGCGCACCCAACCGCCTGAAGCACACACGATTCACAATTGTTGAGCTAAGACGACTTTTTTGTCTTTCGAAATAACTAAGCATTTGTTTCAGGCTAAACCCTTGCCGGCCGGCCCACCCAGTTCCTCCGCACGACAATTGGCTTGTATCATATTGACCAACACACACAACGGCGCCACCAGTCAGTCTAGTTGGACTCGCCAAAACTGTCGCGGCCGCTGGCGAACACCTTGTCGAAGTCGTACTCAGACCACCTGATGGTGGGGCTCAGGCCAGCAAACTTCCACACTCCGTCGACCTTGTGGTACCAGTGTGTGTTGAAGCCGTGGGCGTGGCCTTTGACTTCGACGTTCTGCAGACTCGCGTCCGTGTAAACCTGGTGCGGCACCCGCAGTTGATGGTACCCAATAATCTCCGTGTCCGACAGCTTCTCCCACTTGCTCGCGCCGCCGATGAAGTGTTGGGTCCGGAGCAGCGGGTTGCCCAACACCGACTTGTCCGAGATCATGGCGATGAACTCCTCAGCCGGCATCGCCTCCCACAACTTGTTGAGGAACGAGCGGTAGTCAACCTGTTGGCAAGTCAGCATTGCTAGTTGAACTATTATGAGACCGTCCCGGCCGTCTTGTTGTCTTTCACGTACCCGGAGTGTAGGAGCGATGCACTTCCTCAATCGGTCCCAGTCCTTGGAGTCATAGCTGTCGGCCCATTCGAACGCTGCCTCGGTGACGCCGAGGTAATCTGCTCGTCCCGTTAGTCAACTGGGCTGTATATCCGAAAAGCATAACCAACCTTCGAACGTGATTTGTCGTTTCTTCTCGTTGGCCATGATGTTTAACTGTCCGGGCGATGGTCGAGTTCTTGTTTTGGATGTTGTGAGGAGGTTGTTCTTTGCGGGGTGCGAATGGAAGGAAGCCCAAGGATTTAATCCTCTTATGCAGTCATCGAATAGGGTGGGCTTTCCACCGGCCGATCGCTGACAGGAATACTCCTGCACGTGCTAGATTCGGAGCTGGTTGGGGATGTGCGGATGGGGAGGTGCAGCCGGTGCAGGCCGAAGCCGTCGGTACCGGGCCTCATTTTGCCTTTCCCCAACCGGCTCCGGGCCGTTATTCCTAACGGAGAATCCCAATGAACTTAGACCGATATGTCGCACAGAAATATCTCGGAATGTGGAAAATGCAACGGCTATTTCCTAAAAAAGCGTTGCTCGAATCGTCCATTGTCGTGGATAGCGGAACGTAAACGCAGTTTCTGTTTGTTTTTCTGTTTCTGTTTTGGAAAAAAGATACAGGAGGAGTCAACAACTGTTCACCAGCAGCCGATTGAACCACCCGTGCAATATAGGTAGGGTGCACGCAGCCGATTTCCAACGAGGACCACCACCTAACTGGGTAGCTCAGCGGTTAAGCGGTGGCCCTCGGCCCACGGGCCATCTGGTTCGCCCCTCGTCACTACCGGACTTAAGGGAAGGCTAAGGTTCGAATCACGATGCTAGCTCGGGGTTTTTCTGGGAGGTACCGGGACGCCGGTAGAGTCCTCCACTTCAGAAGGAATTACGCAGTCGCCCGACGGGGCACCACCAGGCTGCAACTGGGCACACGGAGTAAACCCCCCAAGGGGGTTTCGTAACCGGCTACCTACCTCCGACCGCGAAGGGGGCTAGCCGGCGAGCTTTTGCTTCTATGTCCTAAGTTGGTTAACCATATATAAACCAAGCATCTCCTTTTAGTTCTCCCTTCTCTATTCGTTATCTCTAGAATACCTAGTTACCTTACCCTCTAATAAGGAACCATGATGCTATAATGCAAATGCTAAAAAATGGCCATTCCTACTACTACCTTCCTAGTAGGGTCTTATAGACTCCATTCACTACCGTCACTCTCAAAGTCGCTTATTTCTTCGTCTGTAGTGAAGATATTGTCCCTCATATCCACATCCAACCCCTCCACTGATAGAGCTGTAGGAACAGATGGCGGCGGTGACAGCTCCAGTGCCTCTGAACCCTTTCGGCGAGTCGTCATACGAGTTGTGCCAACGGCAGCCTTTTTGGCTCCAACGTTGGCCATTGTTTTCTTCACAGGCTTTTTCGCCAGCTTAGTTTTAGCAGACCCTGCCACGGCTCGTTTGAGCGACCGCCCGCCCCACTGCCTAGCAACTTCGTTCAGCCTGTCCCATATCTTCTCCCTTGCAATCGGCCTGCTCGCGCCGTGCTTGAGCAGCTCGTCATACTCGGTGTGGACGTGTCGAATGTGCGCGCGCACCGCGAGCTTCACCCTGTCTTGCAGGGCCACCGTCCCGGTCCTCCCCACGCGCCGGCTGTGCTTCTTGAGCGAGTGCTTGAGGATCTGCGGGACCTCGGTCTTGGGAATCTTGGGGAAGAGCTTCATTATGGTCTCCTCGAAATTATCCTCGATGACCGCATCCCGTTTCTGAACTGCCGCTGCCCGCTGCGCTGCAGTGGCCTTGTTCTCGCTCATGACGGCATTGTGGATGTAGGCGGGGCATCGTAGGCCCGTTGGTTTCCCTTTCTTGTTGACAACGACATAAAGAGTCCGCTCTGCCTCGTGTGTCTTCTTGCGGCAGTTCTTGGTGATGTAGACGTTGCCTTTGGGGACGAATCGATAACCCTTGGGCATGGGCTCGTGTGCCAGGACTTCCGGCTCGTCGTGGTCTCCTGCCATGCTGATCGGCTCGTATTTCTTGTTTTGTGGTGGTATTTATTTGGTTAGTAAGGCTTGATCTCAAAGGTTTACATTGAGCTGTCACCATGCAGGGACCTTCAGCTTCGTCAGCGAGTTGTCCAGTAGGTTATCGTGATTTGACAAAGAGTGTGGCATTCTTCACGCGTCATTTGCAAAGCAGATCACCTAGGTTTTGAGCTTTCTCACCTTTGTCTTGCATTGCCGCCACAACAAAGCGCCATGCGAACCCGGTGAGAAAGCTCAAAACGGCTTTGTCACAATCGCTCACCTGTAGGAACCTCAAACGTAAGTAAGCCTTTGTCAACATCTACTTTAGCGCTTCTTCAATAGTATCTTCTTACTAAAAGCGTCAACGGGGCAAACGTGTCGTCTCCAGCCACAGCAGCATCTTTTTTTTCTGTGTTGTTCGGTGCTGAGTTTGTTTATTTTCTAGGTAGCGAATGAACCTTGAACCTGCCGCGGGGCAACGTTAACCCTAACCCCAACCATTGCACCCGATGCCGTGATTGACCTCAACAAACCCTCAGCCCTCCCCTGACCCCTCCTTCTCTTTCCCCGATTTGAACAGTGCCGTCGCCTTGGCCTTCAACTCGTCATATCCTTTCTTCCACTCTTTCGAATGAGCCAGCATTGGCGGCTCTCCGGATTCCGCGCCAGTGCTGTTAACCCAGTCCGCAAGTTCTTGCACGTACGCAACCTCGAGGCCAGGTGCATGGAGGGAGTGGAACCCACGGCCGAGTCCCTTCTCTTCCACACGCCTCTCATACTCCTTCCGCATCTCTTCCCGGCCGGGCAGCCGGGCCTTGCCGGCGAATACCCGAGCAACGGCCTGCGCTTGAAAATCAAACAGGGAAAATGTTGCCACGTAATAGGGCACGCCGACAAATGCCAGCGTAGGGTCGTTGATATAGAATATGTCGCGGTGGAGGTTGTGCGCCATGTTGCCGTCCGAGGTCACCAGGAGATCCTCACCTGCCGCGGTAATGGGCGCATCATCCGAGTGAAGCTGCGGGAGGAAGGGGTAGGATGTGATATACCCCGTTGCCAGCACCACGTGGTGAATATTCTCCAGGATCCTTCCATCCTTCAAGACGACGACTCCGGGTATTTCCCCCTTGGCGCCAACCTGCCCGTCGCCGGCGGAAGCGATGCGGGACTCAAACCTGGCTACCTCCGCGACCCGAACAACGCCTTTCGGTAGCATGGATGCGGGCAGGTCAAACTTCCCGCCGCGTACGCTTTGGTATATGTTGGCGGCCACGCCATCGAGCTCGCGGCATATATCCAGGGCGGATACCCCAGCGCCGACGACTAGCACATTCTGACCCCGGTGCGGCTCGGGGGATCGATATTGCTTGGAGTGGGTGATCCGAGAAGGATATCTTGATTTCCACTCCTTAAGCCCTTCGGTGTCGGGAATTCGGGGCATGTTGTAGTGTCCCGAAGCGACCACGACTAGGTCAAAATACGAGGTTTTCTCGGCAAGTCGGGGGCCTATACCTCCCTTTTCCAGTGCGATTAGGCGTAGTTCCCACTTAGACCCGTCAGCCGTTCTTCGCACCTCATCCACCCGAGTGTGAAATGATGTGACCTCGTCCACGCCGTGGTCCTTCGCCAGCGTTTGGATATACTCCTCGAGGTATCTTTGGTTGACGAAGGACTCAATTCCTTCCGGCCAGGAGCCTAGAGCGCTGGTCATGAGGTGTGTCGGAACGTTATTCTTCAGGCCTGCGTAACATGGCCCGGGTGGTGAGAAATGCACCTCCAGGTCGGTGACAGCGCGGCTATTTTGGCCGCCTGTACCGTCGCCAACACTAACGGCATGGTGTTCCGGTGGAGGTGTGGCGTATGCAAATTCCCCCGGCTGTGATACTTGATAATCCCCTCGCGAGGGCATGCTATTGGGGTATGGCGGGTCTTCCGAAATATGCCCATCGTAGTGCCAGACGCCGCCCGCAATTCCCGAGCGTTCAAACACGGTCACCTGGAGTCCTTGCTTCAATAGGTGTGCGGCGGTGCACACGCCACTGATCCCAGCGCCTATGACGGCCACCGTTTTGCCCGGGCCGAAGGCATCGTGTATGTGGTTGACAGCTATAGGCGAGGACATGGTCGAAGTTGGATAGAGGACGAGGTTGAAAAAAAAGGCGTTTCTGGTTCGCTTCGGCAAGGAGAATGGTGTGTGAGAAGTATGGGAAGATTGTTTACTTTACAGCAGAATAAAACTGGAGCCGGCGCAGGCGAATGCCATGTGACCACCGGGATGGTAGGCCACCCGTGACCACGTATACTACATGTAATGGTGACCATGACGCGACAATGCCCCAGATGGGCCCACAGACATGCCTTCATCCGATCATTCGCCCGGCAATCCCAAGGATTAAGAATTGGCCATACCCGCTGCCTACTTGCCGTACAACCCTCCAATGAAACAAACCCGGCAACAGATGATAGATAGACAAGTAACCCGACCCATCGATGGTTTTACTCAGGGCCACTACTTGGAGCGTGGGGGTATATCATCGGGTAGGCATCCCTTCATGAGTCCATGTATCGATTGGGTACTTTACCCCGCGAGGTGAGCTTGTTTCGCAATATGGGGTGCGTATTAGACCATCGATATCCGCACGGTTATCATGTTCCTGATGGTTACATGCTTGATAATCACCAGCTAACCCCGAGACACTCTCCGTGGCAAATAACAACGGAAATAAACTAAAAGGATAAAATCTTTAAGATAAGGGTGAACCACCATCCCTAGAAAATCTATACCAAACACACAAAGAACGGGCGCCGTTGGCAATTTCACCTAGCATACGCCCCCCCCATACGCAATTCAACCCAATGGCACCGGCGCCTATTCTCGAGTCCATTGTGGACACAGTTCAACCCAAAAAGGACACTCTCCACCTCCCAGAGTTGGCACGGCAACGGCTGACGAAGGCCGGTATTGATTTGTCCCGGGGTTACCCGTATCGACCCGCTGCTCCTCTGTATCTGCAAGATGTATACAAGATTCGGGACGACGAACGGCCGTATGAAGATGCTGGGGCAAGGGCCGACAAGCAGAAGACGCACTTGTTTTCTGCTGCGACAAAGGTTACAGATTTGACTACCCACATCGGGACGGAAATCGAGGGCCTCCAGCTCAAAGACCTTACCCCTGAGCAACGGGATGAGCTAGCGTTACTAATCGGGGAGAGGAGCGTGGTATTCTTCCGAAATCAAGACATCACCCCACAGCAGCAGAAAGAGCTCGGCGAGTGGTTCGGAGAAGTCGAGATTCATGTGAGTACGATGTGAAATATCGTGGCCGGGTGCGGCTGCAACTCGGTACATAATCTGATGTGATACGTACCTAGCCTCAAGTGCCCCAAGTTCCTGGCGTTGCTGGTGTCACTGTCATATGGCCAGATCTATTTGCCCAGGAAAACGCAGCCAGCTTCCGCAAGCCAGGTGGCGCTTCATCGTGGCACACCGACCTCGTGCACGAGCGGCAGCCCGCAGGGATCACGCACCTACACAATGACACGGTGCCACCAGTGGGAGGCGATACTCTCTGGGCTTCTGGTTACAGCGCGTATGAAAAGCTCTCGCCCGAGTTCCGCAAATTTATCGACGGGAAGCGGGCCGTTTATCGCTCTGCTCACCCATACTTGGACCGCGAAAACCCAACTGCTGGCCCCAAGCACATCGAGCGCACTCATCCGCTGGTCCGTGTCCATCCGGCCACGGGCTGGAAAGCCCTCTGGGTCAACCGGGCCATGACGGTACGGATCGTTGGGTTGGACAAGGCCGAGAGCGACCTGATTCTGAACTACCTTTACGATGTTTTCGAGAAAAGCGTTGACATACAAGTGCGGTTCAAGTGGACGCCGGGTACGAGTGCGCTATGGGACAACAGGTAAGGAAACGCACCTCATGTGATGATTTCATGTGCCACTCTCTAGCTGTTTCCACAAGCGGGAACTAACGGCAACAGAATTACCATCCACAACGCAAGCTGGGACTATGGCGGGAGGCACCCCCGTCATGGCACTCGCGTCACGTCCCTTGCCGAAGTCCCCTATTTTGACCCCAACGCCCCGACCCGCCGACAAGCCCTAGGTTTGCTCGAAGAAGGTGAGAAGGAAGCTTTAGGGGTCGAGTGAGAGCTGAAGGGTTTCACATCTGAGACGTTTGGAGCAGCGGTGGGATGTATAGCAATTAAACAGCCCACGAGTCATGCAGACTACCTAGTTTGAAACTTTGAATGATAACGCCTTTCCGAGTCGTTTCCATAACGCTCCCTATTCATATCTCCTCCTAGTTCCGCCACCTTAAGCCACACTCCGTAGCAGTAAGTTTCACTGCACCAACCGTGCCTCAATGAGGCTGTCCGTCCCCAGCTTTGGCCTTCCGACCACCGCCGTGATCTTAAACCTAGAATCGACGCTGGTAAGTAATTCCTGCCAATCTTCATATGATCGCTCCTGAGCATTGAACATGGACAACATGACTATGTCCAAGGCACGAACTTGGGCTTCTTGCGTCTTGGGTATTGTGTTGGGTTCTGGCAAAACAATGTCGCAAATAAGGAGGCGACTATCGGGGCCCATGGCCTCGACAATCGGTTTGAGTATCTGTCGGCAGTACGAGTCGGGCCAATTGTGCATGATGTTTCGGAGAAAGTAAACGGCCGCCTTTCTGCATGCTTCGGGTTGCGGTTCGAAAAAGCTGTGCGGGCAGAAATGAACTCGATCAGATACACCTGCTGATTGTTGAAGCATGCTAGACTCCTCGGCCAGGTCGCCGAAGTCCTGAACCTGGAAC
The DNA here is from genome assembly GCF_020726465.1 of Chaetomium tenue. Lineage (NCBI taxonomy): Eukaryota > Fungi > Ascomycota > Sordariomycetes > Sordariales > Chaetomiaceae > Chaetomium > Chaetomium tenue. Next base: position 770,624 of record NW_027117333.1, on the reverse strand, counting down.
CTCAGAAGGGCGTGTTTCTGCGCAACGGCCGTGGAAATATGCCCTATCCCACCGCCAACGTCAACAACAAGTGAGTTTGCCGGCAGCGTCTCCCATGCGTAAGCGCGAGCAATAGACTCAGCCGTATCAGCCTCGATGCCGCCGGCGAAGGCATCCACGAACAGGCCAAACTTGACCATATGGACCGGGTGCTTTTTCTTATAGTCAAAGAAAGAATCTCCGAATGCCAGACTGAAAGCTGCGTTCCGGGGCTCGGCAGCCTCTGTTGAACCCGTTTGCATTTCTACCGCTTCAACAAGCTTGGCCACAGAGGGCATCATTTCGGAGTGCCGAAACCACACACATGCCCTCATCTTCGGATCAATGGCCAATGTCTTGGACCAGGCCGTGTGGGCGACAAACCCCCGCCGGGGTTCAGTAAAGTAGTAGTTTGCGGCTGCTATCCGCAAAAACCGCACCAGCAGCCCCTTGTCGAGTCCCGTCTTGACCGATAGTTCATCCATGCCAATCTCTCCCGATACGGGGACCTGCTGTGGCACGTTGAAGTGACAAAGGACCTGCATTGCGCCGACAAAATAGATATCCTTGAAGTAGAAGAGGCGAGTAGTTTCGCTTGGTCCCACGGCTAATGTATGGAGCGCCTTTGATGCCTCTATCAGTGCGTGCCTTGCTGCTGATAGTTCCTCATCCGCTTCGGGTATGGGATGGGAAGGGCCATCTGCGTCGAAGGATGGCTGGGGAAGGCCGTCGGACTTGAGGCGTTCGACTATTATTGATGTGTTGCGGGATATCTCCTCTGCGAGTTCCGAGAGAAGGGAGGTGGGCGAAGGCATATTTGTGTACATACAGGGTAGGCTGATGGGTTAGACTTTTGCGTTTTTGGTGATATTCTGAACAATTGATGCTCTTGGAGAAAGGTCGCCTCCGGAGGGACTCCCTACCTCTCACCTGCCATGAAATTTGGACGGACACCCTGGTGTCCGCTTGTTTCGCCCCGGACCTCCGGTTGGGCCAAAGGACCTCCTCGATCCCGATTAAATCGCCAGCGGATTGGAGCATTATAACTCAAATTGACTTAGTTTAGCGAGTATCTAGCCTAGCACTTTCCCATGTATCAAGGGGGAGCCAAAAACTAGCGTGTCGGCTACCTGAGACCCCCTTTTCTCGCCGCAGGCCGCCCAGCGATGCATCAGCATGGTCACCAAGCTCCCCGTTCCTCCAAACCACGCCGGTAATAACCCCCCACGTCGCGAAAGTTGCGTATTCCACCAACCCGCACACAAAATCAAGCATCGCCTGTGTGCCGTGGCGACGCCCTGCCGCTGCTGGGACGCTCTCACTCATCCTCCAAGTCCGTGTCGTCCTCGCTCTCCTCATCCTGCGCTTCTCCAGATGTACCAGATCGGGTTTTAGGCCCACCGAAGCCCAAAACCGCAGCATCTGTGTCGGAGGCTCCCTCATAATCGCTGTCGTCTTTGTCCTCGCCCTCATCGCCACTCAAGTCATCCGCGCTGTCGGTGTCGGTGTCGGCGTCGCCGTCGGTGTCGCTACTGCTATCATCATCACTTCCTCCATCTCCCTCGCTCTCTTCGTCAATGTCGTCCAACCTAGTCAGGTCGAGCATCTCCTGGTCGATGGTTCCATCCTCGTCGTGCGTGCCCCGCGCGGGACCATCTCCCACGGCCAACCCGATGGTCTCCCTCTTCCTCGCTTGCATCCCCAGTATGGTCTCGTCCATGGATCCGGCGGCAACCAACTTTACAGTGTGAACTGTTTTTGTTTGGCCGATCCGATGGACGCGCGCGAAGGCCTGGCGTTCTAAGCCTTCGTGCCACCAGTGGTCGAAAACAATGGCCCGGTTGGCAGCGGTCAGGTTCAAGCCATGGGCACCGCAGCTGACGGATATGAGCTGGCGCCATGTCAGCTATGAAATCTTGACGGTTTGCGAAGTTGGCACTAACCATGACTTTGATTTCAGGAACCTGCTGGAAAGCCCTGATAGACATCTCTTGATCGTTTGAGTCCATTTCTCCCCAGAAGTAAACGTACTTGATGCCGTTCTGGAAGAGCATCCTACCGAGGAATGAGAGCATTGGGATCCATTGGATGAATACTGTAATATCGCATTAGTTCTAAGTTCATTCGGGACAGCGGTAACGGCGGCTTACTGATGATCTTGTCGTCAAGGGCTTCCTGCTGCCTGCAATGAAGCTAGATTAGCCATTTTTCTCAAATCCATGACTTAGCGTCCACGGCCAATTAATGTGTAGGGAAAGGGACATGGATGCGAGCCTACCACTTATTGACCAGGGCCATTGTTTCTCTCGTCTTCGCGCTGTGGGGGATGGGGTCCCAGGGCCTTTTATCGCATTCTCGTAGAAACACACCAGCATTGCCGCGTATTCGCTCGATGTCGTCCTTCTTTTTCCTTGCCCGTCGGCCTTTACCTTTTCTACCTTTTGTAGTCTTGCCGCCTTTCCCTCTCCCCTTCCTGGCCTTCTCCCGTTGGCCTAACCGTGGCTGCAATCCGAACTCGTCGTCGCCAGGTTTGCGAAACCTTTTCTTTCGCTTGTCTTTGGTAGATAAAGCTAAATATGAAAATTTGCGTTTCAAATTCTCAAAGTAATCACTAGTATGGCGGTAGTATTCCTTGCCAGCCTCGGACAAGATGGGGCCTGGAGCTTTGCCGCAGCTCAGACAATGACGGTCCTGCTTCGATCCAATCTGAGACTTTTTGACGCAGGCCTTACAAAAAGCATGGCCGCACTATGTTCGGTTAGCACCGGCTTCAAATAGACAAACTTGTTGAGTTAGGGTTGGGAGATTGGGGAGGTATAAGGGCGGAGGGTGGACAAAAGGGGTCACAAATCGCTCTTACATTTCCGATCAGGGGCTCGACCAACGCATTGCAGCACGCCCTACAGAAGTAGTGGGACTCCTGTCCGGCGGCACTTCCTTCCACGCCAGTGATTTCCGGCGCGTGGGGCTGTAGGGCCTGTTGGTTGATGTATGTCGGCTCGACCAAAGCAGGATGCGAGGTGAAAAACCTCAGATAATTGTACCATTTTCTCAGCTCACCGTTGGGGATTGTGATGAACCCGCCGCCGGCTTTGCGATTCCTCGCTTGCTCTCGGAGCTGGTGGAGCTTCACATTGGCGCGATGGTATAAGTCGCTTTCGGTCGGGGAGAACTCAACGGTAATGAGTTCCGTTGGGCGGTTCTCGGGAACTTCGAGTATCGGCTGACCTATTAGTTTGTCCTGGACACACCTACACTTGGTGGTCAGCTCAAGTGCCTAAGGGTCTCCCTAAATTGTAAATGCCGGTTTGTCACAACACTCACCGCCCCAGAGATATCTCTTGGTATAACTCTCTCAGTTTTTGTCTCTGCTCATCCTATCCACAATCAGCACTAGGAAACCAATGATTGCCACATGGTAGGAGCCTCACATTCGCAATGTTTCCCATTGCGTCGTGGTAGCCCCCGAAATTACTATACTTGGACCTGATGAAATCCAGGTACGGGAAGAACTCTGTTTCGAGATTGGTTAACCATGACTCTGGAGAAGGAGAAGGTCCTATTGGCGGTCTTAAGAATGGATAAGGACACTTACCATCCGTATCGTTCGTCAGCGGAGTCCCGCTTAGAACCCAGCTGTATCTCCTAAGAAGAAGCCTGCATGCTCTCGAAGCTGCGCAGTGTTATTTTCAGGTTCATGAAACCATTGAATGCTGTCACTTACTCCGACTGGCCCTGTTGTTTATGGCATGGGCCTCGTCCAAGACGACACGGTGCCAGTCTGTTTGAAATAGCAGGCCTTTGCTATACCGACGCAAATTGTCTCTCCATTTCGCGTCTCTTTTTTCTTTCAGCTCTTCTATGTACTCCAGTTCGGCAGGGGAAGGTAGCTGGCGCTGGAGCTGGCTGTAGTTTGTTATGCTATAATGAGGAAAGTCAGCGCCGCCAAACCGGGCGAGGTTTCGACACTTGTGATCAAGTACAATCACGCAGGATATGTACAATGAGGAGAAGTACTTACACTATGCCGGCTTCCTTCCATTGTACTTTCATCAGGGGTGCACCGGCAGCATAGATATAAACACGCTTCATTTTTTTATGTGAGCAGTGGGCATTGATTTCGTCACACCACTGCGTTATTAGCCTCTTGGGGGCAATGATGAGAGTCTTCGATGCCTTAGAGTTCTTCCCAGCCATATTCTGAGACATGCAGGCCAGGAGCTGGACCGTCTTCCCCAGCCCCATCTCGTCGGCGAGGATTCCGCCTGTCGGGGCAGCTGGGTGAAACTCACGACTCAGCATCCAGCTCACGCCAATAAGCTGGTGGTGGTAAAGCGACGTGCTGAAGTTGCCGAGCTGCCACTTTCCGCCCACCAATTTGCAGCCGCTTTGACCGAAAGACATGGCGGCATTGTAGATTTTATGGAGGTCTCCACGGGTTTGCGGGTCGTCGAGATTGACATCCACCCCTAGAAACTGTTGCATTTCCTGGTGTTGTTCCGTGAGATGGAGGCTTGCGTTGTCGGCATGCCCAACACCCGTGGTCGGATCAGGACTGCTGGATTCGTTGTCGACCTGGTGTGGACCTGGGCTCTCTGGCTTTTCGGCGGTGCGTCCCTGGTGTCTCTTAGCCTGCTTGTTTTCAGTATCACCATTTCTTTTCCGCTTCAACAGGCCAGGTTGCCTCAAAGCACCATACGCCTGCTTCCAGTACTCCTTTGCGTTCTTAGGGCCCTCGTTTGCCGCAAACCAGCCATTTAGTTCGCCGGGCACTTGTGTTGGGGCAGGGGAAGCGTGGTGAGAACATGAAGGGTTCCTGCTTGGTGCAGGGCTGATATAATGTTGGATCGTAGGTGTGTTAATAGCTTGGGGGCTTCCCATTTTGCGTGGGGAAGCAGCAGCGACATCTGCCTCTGGTATCTGTCCTGGGGAGGCCATAGTTTTGGAGAAGGAGTGGCAATCTTTCGCCTATCGTTGGGTTCGGGCAAAGTGCGATTGTGATAGTGCTGAAGTGTCGATCTCCTAGCCGCCGGTGTTTGAAACTAGAAATATTAGTCTTGGTTCTGTGAGGTAGATGGCGCCGGGGCCGAGGAAACAAAATGGTTGGCTGTGATGGATGAGGAAAGAGTCAGAGAAACAGCCACCAAAACCGCCAGATACAGTCTCTGTTTTCAAGATCTCGTGTGCGGTTGCAATGAAGGCTGGTCATCGGGTGTTTGTTTTCGTAAGAAGTTTGAACTAATTACTTTGGAATGAGCCTCTTTTGGCTCATGAAATGATCACTAGTGCTTGGGCCGGGAACTCGGTGATGGTATGTCGCTGAATCATGCACCGGAAATGGCGAGGATTGCGAAACGAGTGGATGGAAGGGGAAGGGGGGCTCTTTGCGCAAGAATCGGGCAAAATTTGGCGAAATATATGGCAGGTTCTTTCTCGACTGCCTCGTAGATTGCGGGGGAGTGTGTGCGCGTGGCTTCTCAGCGGCCGGCAGCTCTTAGCGAGAAGTCGAGCGTAGCAGCCCTTAAATGTCTTTTGTTTTGAACAAGAGAAAAGAAGATTACCAAGTTTGTTCGTGTTTGTATATCCGCAGGGGGCAGCTCCAACTGGAGCCGAAAGAGTATTTTGAAAAGCCCTTGGGCCAGACGGGCCAACGATGTGGAATCCGATGGATGGAGGGTAACGATGAACCGTAGAAAGTAGGTAGGTACCAAGTCTTATAAACTTCATATAGTACCAGCCGCTGAAAAGCGCACGAGAGGCGAAAAGGAAAGCGAGGGATGATTGTTGGCAAGGATGGTATCCCAAGTTGGCAACTAGACGACCTAACAAGGAGAAACCCCCAAAAGTAGAATTGGCAGTTAAGGTATGGAAGCCAGTATCTTTGCGGATTTCGGTCCCATCGCACACAGAGAATGGAAAACACAGATGCCTTAGGTAGGTACCTATCTCTGAGAACCGAAGACTCTGGCTTCACAGGGGCCGCGCTCTGCAACAACCGATATTCATTTTTTATAGATATTCCTCCATAGCTAACATAATCTCCGAAGCGTCTCTGGCTGCCTACCTTAACCTAGTTATCCTCCCCCTAGTACTCGCCCGCAGTAGTCAGTGCCGGGTACCACACCCAGTTGCTTTCCTTCGAGTCGTCGCCGAGGAGTCGCTGACGACATTGGTTGGGCCAGGTGTATGTACCGTGGGGCGATTCCCAACTGGAGTGGAGAACTTCAATGCTTGTTTTCCTCCCTGGGTTCTGCATGTCTCAGGTAATCATGGAAGATTGAACAAATCTGTTTGGTAGTTCTACCAGGGCTGAGCGCGTCCCTGACACATCTCAACGCCGTCCAAGCTAAACCCCACCCTAATAATAGTTTCCAGGTTAGGTTGTTGGTTTCACCCCCTGATTGATACATGCCGTCAGACACACTATCGGCATCTGCTCTCTGATTGGCCGATATGACAACTCCAAGCCCGTTGGTCAAGGGTCAATCAGCTGCAGTGCCGTGCAGGAGCAAGGACCCATTTTATTTTGTCCCTGGCCCTGGTTCACGATAAGTTGATGGGTCCTTCCCAGGCACCCATGAGCTGCTTCAGCTGCTTCGGCTGAGCTTCACTTTTGGGTTTCCCTCTTTCACCAATGTCTCGCCAGTTCAATTAGCCAGAATTGACCAATACTCGTAAGCACCGATACAAGTGAGAGAATTGAGGGCATATTCTTTTTTGTCGCTCTGGTCAACAACATTGGCGATGGCCGGCGGAAATGGCGGAGGGGGGACGGACCCATTTTCCCGGGACTTCGCGATCTCATCGGCGCCACCTTCCGCGTCGCCATTGCCGGCTACCGCGCACCATGCAGAAGACCCAAGCGGAAGTAGTGGCCCAGGGAATTCACACATGTACTACCCGCCCAGCATTGACACTGGCCTTGCAAGCACCGCCCGTTTGGGCTCGGCCGGGGGTTCGGTCAAAGCCGCCCACGGCTGTTCCGATACCGAAGCCGCAGTGAGTCCCGGCATGCGACGCCGCCCAACCCGGGTTGGGACCTTTAAAACGGTAGATGACTTCGATGACTTCACAGTCCCCCGCGGCTGGCATCGTATGTCCAGCCCAGAACCCCACTATGCCCCCAAACTTTTGCTCGCTTTCCCTCCTTGATTGCCTTACTGACGACATCCGCAACCCCCTTACAGCCGGCGCTGAACCGGGTGTGGATCCGAGCAAACCGGACGGCGGCCATGCCTCCATGGCAACACTGAGCGCCCCCTGCGAAATCACCGTCGTCGACTTCTCCAAAGACCGCCTCACCCTCCAGAGACTCGACAATAAAACACTGACGGGATTTTTGAACCTGCCCCAACCCGAATGGGCCAGTTGTCGCTGGATCAATGTCAATGGTCTTAGCTGGGATGTTATCCAAGCCCTGGGCCGGCATAAAAACCTCCACCGGTTGGCGATCGAAGATATGATGAACACGAAAAACAGGACAAAGGCGGAATGGTATGTGGAGGGGATAGGAACGCCTCGAAAGTGGCCATACCGGATGCTAACCGCCGACAGGTTCCCCACACATGCCTTTATCGTGTTGACGCTCCAAAAACTGGTCCATTTATATGAATCAGAAAGTGAAGATTCTGATTCAGAGTCTGAAGACGATACTACTAGTCGTAAGAGCGTGCGGAGCAAACGGAGCACAAAGGCTCCAAAACGGCTACTGCGGCGCCTGAAGAGAGCGTTTCGCCGGAAACCCGACAACCTGGGAGAGAAATCCTTGGGCACAGGAAGGTCGTCCATTCCTGGGAATGCTGGGGTCTATTTAAGATCTCAACCCACTGGCTTCTCCGAGGTGTTAGATATCAGCCAACTGCGTACACTACAGCGCTACCATGCCTCGCCGAACGACCCACGGACCAAGTACATGGAAAAACATTCTGCCCTCTCCCCAAGGAACTTGGCCGTGGCTTGCGAGCAGGTGTCCATGTTCCTCACCAACGACAACTGCATCCTTAGCTTCTTTGAGCAATCGGCACATGATATTGAAACGCCCATCATTCGACGGCTTCAGACCGATGACACCATCATCAGGCAGTAAGTCACCCTGACCACCTAACCGCCCCTCCCCTGGGGCCCACCGCTGACGCTGTGCTGTGCAAGGTCATGCGATGCTTCCCTAGTTGGACAAGCCATTATGGACGCAATAATCGATTTGGCCATTCCAGTCACGGCCTGCTACGACGACGTGATAGGTGATCTTGAACTGGACGTTCTTAACCGGCCTAACATCGGGCATACCAAGAGCCTCTATATTCTCATATCCGAGATCAACAAAGTCCTGTCCTTCATCAGCCCCATCACGACGCTGATCAATACCCTGCGTGATCACGAAGCTAAGGTGTCACCGGATGTGGTCATGACGCACCTCCTGGACCCGAACCACGGCGTAATTATCACGCCTATGACTTACATCTATCTTGGGGATGTGCTCGACCATTGCGTGCTGATCACTGAGACGCTTAATCAGCTCAAAGGCTCAGCCGACGGCATGATTGGGCTCATTTTTAATACCCTATCAGCTTACCAAAACGAGTCCATGAGGCAACTCACCGTCGCAACCATCATCTTCCTGCCGTTAACGTTCCTAACAGGGTATTTTGGACAGAATTTCGAGCCGTTTAGCGTCTTGCAAGAGGACATCAGCTACTTGTACGCATTACCCCCTTCAGTTTAGAGGATTTCATGTCCCGTCCACTGACTGCCTGCCCAACAGCTGGAAGATTGCCGTCCCTTTAGTTGTCTTCACCACCATCGCCTTGCTCTGGGAAGGCATTTACGAGTACGGCAAAGCGCTGCTCCAGCGGCGCTATATTGGGCGCCTCAGGAAGAACCGCCCAAGAAAGCAGAACAGGCCCCCCCGCCCATGAGCACTAGTCATGCGTATTGTCGGGCACCGAATTCGGCATCGACATAAACTCGGTTGCTTCATTCCGGGTGGCCAGTTACGGGCTGCTGAGCTGACGAGGGCCGGCCTATATAAATCTGGCGGCCCGCACATGCGACCTTGACGTTGCCAATCCCCGCCCATGTCGTCGTTTTTGTTGGGGGTCGGTTGTGTTGAAAGTCCATAACTCCAAGCGAGGCCGTGTGGATTGTGTGACGGCAAGCGACGTCAATGTGAGGTCGTCGAAAGTGCTACCGAGGCAGCCCTCGCGCATTTGTTGGCTCGGTGAGCTGGGCCACCCGGCAAAAGGCTTGCCGATGTGGGTCTATCACAAGCAATGCCGCGCCGATTGGAAGCTTGTTTCGCTGCTTCGGCCGTCCCGCAGAAAGCCGGGCTGGCCCGGTTCGCTATTTGGGGGGGAGGGGTCGAATACGAGATGCTTGGCGGTCGATCACTTCCGCACCCCGCATCAACCCTAGGCTCCGTCCAGGTCTGTTCCAGTGAGAAAAGCAAGCGCATCCATTCGCGAGGCTTGTGTCAAAAGACAAGGGCAAGCAAGGGCAGAGGCTAAATAAAGTATTATGTGGCTGGTCCAAAAGCCAATCCAATGTCTGCTGTGGAGCTGTCTTTCTCCGCGAGGTGCTTCTCCTTCGGTTCATATCACAGAAGTTCCTGGTCAAGCTGGGTAAGTCCTTTGTACATACCTCTCCAAACTTGGACCCAGAGATGGGGGCCCGAGAATACGAGAAACTGCAGAATGATCCAATGCCTGCAGCCACTAACCCCCTTTTCAGTTCTCGATGTGACCCGAGGATGCTACATTGCCGTCAGTGTCGCGGACGGGCCCGTCATGATGGGAAATCGGATGTTGTGGCTGTGCGCAGTATAAAGTCGACCTCAATCCCATCATCACCCCCTCAAATGTATCGAGGCTATCGATCCACCCATTTATCCCGGTAAATACCTTATTAAGCACCGTTCCTATACCGCCGTCGTTATTTAGACGACAAGTACACAAAGCCCACAACATGCCTCGGTTCACTTTGGCCGTTGCCGCCCTCGTGGGACTGGCGAGTGGTGTTCTGGGGGACCTCAAGACCTGCGGTCCGGCACAGTACGACCCGGCCCAGGTAAGTCGTGTCACCCCTCCGCAACACAAGCATACGGAATTGGACTAATCAAGGCTTCGCATGTAGTACGTCTGCTGGAATAACCAGTTTCTCTGCCCCATCACGGCCGGCGAGCCTCTGTCCAACTGCGCCGGTGCATGCTACAGCAAGTTCATGTACTCTTGCACCAACAACGTCCTGGCGCTTCTCCCGGCCACGGAAACGCCTTTCACTCTTACCGTTGACAACCCCACCCTTCCTATCCACGGGAAGCCTGTCACCGCGGCCGGCCGGCATTGGACCCTCAATGGCGAGACGAGCAGTTACTGTCCTGAGCAGGTTGGCGATGCCTGCCCGCCAGGTGACAAGACCGTCATTGTCTCCAGCGGCGGACGTGTGTCCATGAGCGTCATGGTCCCCGGCGGCCAACAAGCCTACCTGGACCCGTTCTGGAACATGGGCTACACACAGGCTCATTCGGCCGCCATCCCCGCCGGGAGCCTCTTGGAAGGCTTCGGTGCTTACCAGGGCGGCGGTTTCGTCAACCTTAACGGAAATGGCTGGGGCTGGGCTGCCTGCCCCCCGAGGGCCTCGGGCGGTGGTGGCCCGGGTTGGAACTTGGTGGCCCGCAACGAGACGAACGCGGCGAACTACAGCGAGTGCCACCCCGTCAACTTGAAGATCAACTCACTGCCCAGTGCCACTTTCGGTGCTTGGCAGTACACATAGAAGAGCGATTGCATGCAGATATCGCAGCTTTCGTTCGCGGCCGTTGATAATACACGTTTAATTCCGTAACCGGTCAACTTTTTTTATGTGAATCAATGTGGGCAAAGCCATAGACCGTGCGTGAGTGTTGTGTGATTATCCCGAGTGTGTGCTAACCGAGCAGTGACCAAGTTGAACGCGGGAGAATAAGACACATTCCGGGAGCGGGCAACTAACTCCCTTGGATATGGCTTTTTCCTGGCCATGCTAGGGTGGCGAGAGAAATATCCTCGGGCGAACACGGTGGTAAGCCAAAAGTGTAGCAATGCATGAACGCAATTTGGAACTATTGTGATAAACAGGAGTTGGAAATTGGCAGCAGGAGCTCCACCTCTTGTGATGCCAGATATCAAGAGTTTCTAAGAGCAACTTGAACCTCCTGAGACTTCTACCAACCACTTTCCACAGCGGAGCCCCCCCCACCTGTCCAAAAACCGTAACGTTTGCTGAGCTATTTCCTTTGTATGCCGTCTCGGTGGGAGCCCGTGGGGCAGCGGTGTTCATGCAACCACGGGGCGCCATCTATGATGCTCTCTATCCTCTATAATAAAGGTTGTAACGTAAAGCCAGTCCTATCTACCCAAATATGGCCATGCCGTACGTAACCTTCAGGGCGGAGCCATACGGATACGGAGTCTGGAAATCGTCTGTCTACTTGTAGTCAAGCGCCACAAAATCTCAGCGGCGTGGGCTCGGTTCAAAACGAATCGCGCGGGGACTTTTGATCAGTCCCGGCCGAGGCGTTCTTCGTCGTCATCCCTAAGCTCGTATGCTGGGCGAAACTTCGAAGTGTCTCCGCTAAGTGCTAACGCTGGGTTTGGCCGGGTGTTAGTGACACCACCCAACGAGGTGAACCCCCGGTTGTACAGCTCGCAAAACGGAATCTGGAGGTGCCGGATGAACTGCTCAAGAGTCAGCCAGAGCATCATTTGCGCCGTGTAAATCACCCACGACCCTCGAATAATACATAGGCCCAGAAAGAAACAGCGGACTCACTGCCCAGATCTCGACGTAATGCCAATCGATGACGGGGTGGACACGCATAAACTGCGGCCAGCCCTCGTCCGTGGGGTCGAAATGTGTCAGGAACTCCCCGTGCGGGTCAGTCCGCCTGGTCCCCAAAAATATTGCTTGGATTGCTGGGGTGTCCTCCAGGTATGCCTCAAGAGCCGGTCGCATAGGGAGCGCATAGCGTTTGAGGTCGAGATGGTATTGTTCTGCGGACGCCGCCACGAAATCTTCGACTTCTGAAAACGGATCGGAAGAAACTATATATATCGCTTGAAGGGGACGAGGGGCAGAATCGATCGTTGAGGGCTGGGGAGCATCGTGAGAAGGCGACGAGGCGGAGGCGGAGGCGGAGGCGGAGGCGGAGGCACAGGTAGGCAGGCAAGCGAGGATCAAAACCAAAAGAACGAGACAGTCCTTGCCGCCGTTATATGAGAGAGAGAGGTCATCAACCCTTTCCGGATCGCACGATTAAGTCAGCCGGGTTGGTTTCGCCGAAATAACTCCCGTTGTCGGCCGCGGGCCATGCTATCGGATCACGTACCCATATCGGCGCAGCGACTCATGAATGACGTCCATGGACACTCGAATTTGGCGCTGCACGTTGCGCAAGACATCATCATCGGGTTTTTCCGCGAGGAATGCATCGATCTTTGCTCGCAAGTCGAAGCATATGCCAGGCAAAGCCCGCGGTATTGTGCCATGGGTCGTCACCGGGGCGTCGGTTTTGGTGACGCCATTGATTCGCGCATCGTGCTGGTGCTGGCAGGCCGAGTTGGCTGTCATCTCTTTCTGTCCGGAATGAATCGAGGGGGTAGAAAAGATGCGAGCGGCCGGGACGGAGGAGTCGGAGCTGGCCAGGTTGGACTCATCTGGCGAGGTGGGGGGAAGGATGGATGCGACCCACAATGCGGGGGTGGGGCACCCAGACACCCCACTCAAAAGGAACAACCACCGAGGTACTAAGTGTGACGAACCTACTTCAGGATCCTATCCTGTTAGGGTTCAGCTTCGTTGAAGGTAATCTCTCGTGGATGCTTAGGTTCGGTGCAGCCAAAGGGTGCACAACAATAGACTTGTCTCAACAGTAGGCTTGCGAGCTTGTAGCGAACTGTAGTTGTGATTGCTAACTGGAGAACTCCCAGAGCTCTCCAGAACGAGTGACTATATACTTGTCTATCTACCGTTGCTCATGATGCTCACGGGTCTTGGCCCTGAGCACTCTGAGCAGAGGGTGCTCATGATGCTCACGGGTCTTGGCCCTGAGCACTCTGAGCACCGCGGTCCTTGCCCATTCATTGGTTACGTGTTTCCTCTTAATGATTGGTTCGAGGTATTGCCAGCGTACCCCGCCGGCCGGCTGCATGCGGCCATATCCGTGACACGATGCCCCCCCTCCTGAGGTCGGCGTCCCGACGACTTGCCCTCCTGCCGTCTTCCTTGAAATAGCGCCAACAGCCCTAATTTCTCTTTTGGTAAGTGCATCGCTTCCTTCCCCGTCACCGTCAATCATGCCTCCTAATCGTGTGCACAAGAACCGTTCCAAAAAGTCCAGCACCGATCGCCGCCGCACCCGCGCCGACATCCTTGACGCTGTGGCTCTTAAGATGGTGCGCTGCACCCGTTGCAAAGAAAAGAAAATCCTCGATTGCCGTGTCCCCCCAGGGGACGACACCTGTGTGTCCTGTTCTCGTGTCGGGAACGCGTCGTGCGACTCCTTTGGTTACGACGATCTGCGGTTCGCGTACTAGTTGCGCAGAAGCGCCGCCTGGACGCCGAAGAGGCGGAGACCAGCGAGGCGATTCGTGCGGCAAACCAGGCGTTAGTGGCCGCTCTTGCGAAGGCGGAGCGACTCCGCGCCCAACGCCTTGCCCTGGATAGCAAGGCCCTGGCGATGTTTGAGCAGGAGGGGGAGGTCCTGGCGGAGCAGGAACGTCGGGAGTCTGCCAGCACGCAACCGTCCTTGGCCGCTGCTGCGCCCACCTCCTCCAGCCCTTCCTGGGGTCAGGGGTGCGTCGTAACGTCCCCCTCCTTCTTGTTTTTGCTGACCGCGTTAGTTTTTCTTTCGACGACCCCTTCCTCGCCGGGGTCGACCTGTCCGCGGCGTTTCCTTTGGTCGATCCGGGTTCCTCTGGTGGAACTCCTGAAGTTTCTCGGGGCAGTTGAGATTTGTAATTGGTTGCCATGAATTGTCTTCTGGGCCGAAATCCAGCCACTTGACCAAATACTCCAACTGTCCTTTCGTGATGCGCGAGTCTAGGACTTCCTCAACGTCCCATTCCTCCTCTTCATCTTCTGCTTCGACGTCCTTGTCGAGCCGCGCGTTCCTGGGCGCTGGTTCCAGAAGTGAGACGTGGAAAACGTTGGTCCGTAGTCGCATTGTTGAGGGTAACGCGAGTGCGTAGTTGTTCTCCGAAATCTTTTTGTCGATTTTGAACGGTCCGATTTTGCGAAAATCGAGCTTCCTGCTTGGTCGCTTCGTGCGAAGATTTCGAGAAATGAGGTAAACTTTGCCCCCCTCTTCTAGGCGAGGTCCCTCGAGTCTGTTCCTGTCGTAGAACTTCTTCATCCTGGTTCGTACGAACTCGAGTTCCTCTTTGAGCATCGCATGCAGCGAGCTCATTTTGTCGGCCTTGATTGCCGCTCTGGGCACCGAAACATCGGGCCCTTGTCGCAAATCTGCTTCGTAATCGTAGTTCGCGAAGAATGGCGTGACCTTCGTGGTCTCCGTGACGGTGGTGTTGTAGGCGAGTTGCGCTGTTGGCAGCAGCTCGACCCAGTCATCCTGCTGAAAGTTGACATACACTCTCAGGTATTGTTCGACGATCTGGTTGAGTCGCTCCGTTTGTCCGTCCGTCTGTGGGTGATAAGCAGTCGAAAGCTTACTCCTCGTACCCAACTTCGTCATCAGGGCTTGCCAAATCTTCGATGCGAACTTTGTGTCTCTGTCCGTGATCCATTCCTCCGGCCATCCGTGGACCGAGGTAACGTTGCGGTAGATCACGTCTGCGAGTTGTTCTGCCGACCATGACTCCTTGTAGGGAAGGAAGTAGCTCCACTTGGTGAGTCTGTCCACCATTGTGAGGATGCTGTCGTATCCCACTCCCGTTACTGAGTCTTTCGATGGTGGCAGCTTGGTGATGAAGTCCATCGTCACCGAGCTCCATGGTCGTTCTGCAACTGGCAATGGTTGCAATAGCCCGTACGGCTTGTGTCGCCCTGGTTTGCTTCGTCCGCAGAGATCGCATTCCGCCAGGACTTCTTCCGTCGCTTGCTTGATTCCTGGGAAGTCGTAATTCTGCTTGATCTTCGCAATTGTCTTGCTGATTCCCATGTGTCCTCCGAGTCTTGACTCGTGGATCTTCCGAATGAGTTCTTTCTGGTCGCTGGGCCTGACGTAGGCCTTGTCGTGGTACCAGAGTTTTGTTCCTTCAAGTCGCAATCCCGCGATCTTGGATTCTGGCTCTTCTTGCCATGCATCGCGCTTGTCGTCTGCGATGGTTCCTTGGAAGTTCCGTTCCAATCGTTGTTCCCTGAAGACCGCACAACATTCTACAAACGGTTGCAGAGGTCTGGCTTCGGGATCTTCCGACTGCTGCTGAAGCGCTGCGATCTCATAGTCTTCAGTCGGTTGGGAAGCGTGCCGTAGCGATCCGTCTGTCTGTTGATGTAGCAATGGTGGTGAGGCTTCGGATGTGTTGTCGTGGTGATCCGCTCTCCTACTTAAGGCGTCCGCTCGTGCGTTCTCTGAGCCTTTCTTGTAGTGGATCGTGAAGTTGAATTCGGACAGGAATTCTGCCCATCGAGTTTGTCGTCCGTTCAGCACCTTTGTGGTGGTGAAGTATCGTAAGTTCTTGTGGTCCGTGTACACCTGAACTTCGTGTGTTGTGCCGCTGAGGTATGGTCTCCATTCCTGAAATGCTTCGATGATTGCAAGAAGTTCCTTGTCGTGGATCGGGTAGTTGAGCCTTGGTCCTTCGAGTTTCTTGGAGAAGAACGCAACTGGATGAAGCTTGCCGTCCTTGTCCCTCTGACCAAGCTGTCCTCCGATCGCGAAGTCCGAGGCGTCGGCTTCGACTTCGAACGGTGTGCTGGGGTCAGGCAGCATGAGCACTGGATCGGCGATTATCGCGTCGCGGATTCGTTGGAAAGCCTGCCCGTGCTCCTGCTTCCACTGGAATGTGGCATCCTTCTTCGTGAGTTCGTGTAGGGGTCTCGCGGTGTCGCCAAAGTTTTTGATGAACATCCTGACAAAGTTGGCGAATCCGATGAATCCTCTGACTTCTGTGGCATTTGTTGGCGTGGGCCACGTCCTGACAGCCTCCAATTTCTCGGGTTCGATCTTGACCCATCCTGGGGAGATCTCGTAACCCAGAAACACTGTCTTTTTGACATGAAACTCGCTCTTGTCCTTGTTGACTGACAACTTGTGCTCGTGCAGGGCATCCAGCACCTGCCGCACGTGTTCCTTATGTTCTTCGAGTGTCTTGGAGTAGATGAGAATGTCATCCAAATAACAGACTGCGAATTTATCGAGGCAATGTCGAATTGCGTGGTCGATGGCGGCTTGAAATGTCGCTGGTGCGTTGGTTAATCCGAATGGCATGACGAGGTACTCGTAGTGCCCGTAGGGTGTTCGGAAAGCCGTCTTCCATTCATCTCCTTTCTTGATGCGGATGTGGGCGTAGGCAGTTGGAAGGTCGAGGCGAGTGTAGTATTGTGCCCCTGACAGCTGATCTCGAAGCCTCGCGATCAGTGGCAGTGGGTAGCGGTTCTTCACCGTCTCGTTGTTCAACTGTCGGTAGTCTACACACATCCTGAGCTTTCCATCCTTTTTTGGAACGAAGAGGACTGGGTAGCCTGCTGGAGATGTCGATGGTCTGATGTGTCCGATCTCGAGGTTCTTTTCGAGATAACTCCTCAACTCTGCGTCTTGCTTCTCGTTGGTGTGGTACACCTTGAAGAACTTCAACTGGGCTCCTTCCTTGAGTTTGATCTCGTGGTCCCAAGGTCCGTGATCAGGTAGCCCTGTAAGATGCTTTGCTGTGAATGCCGGGTGCCCCTTGTAGTCGTCTGGGATCTTCCCCGTTGTTGTATTTTTTGGTGCGCCTTCATAGTACGCAAACTTGCTTCCTGACTCGATGAATGATGCTTCGAGTATCTTGATTTCTTGCGCTGGCAGCTCAATGCTTGCCGCTTCACGTCGACTGACCCATGTTTCGTGTTTGAGCTTCCCTTGCTCGTTGACTGAGACTACGGCGATGCTTTGTTTCTCCCGTGTCTGCTTTTGGTGTCGTGTGCCGCTTCTTCCGGATTCCAGAGTGCGTTCTTCTGCACTTGCTGCTTCCTGCGGTGGGCCCGTAGAGGGGGTTCGTCCTGACCCTCTGCTCATCCGTGGCTCCTGCTCTGCGCGTTCTCCCATCAAGTCGGTTGGATGCTCCCGCGGTTCTCGCGGTCGCAGATGGCCATCTCCCTTCCAACTGATGTCTGGGTCGTAGTCCTTGTGCCATGGGCGTCCGAGAATCATGTCTTTCTCTGGTCCCATGTCCACGATGTCGAATACCACTTGGGTGGTTTTTCCTACCACCTCCATGTCGAGTGGTTCTGTCTCTCGTCGTGCCCATTGTGTGTCGAATGGTCCCTTGACGATGTATTCTTTTTTCTTGATCCTCCATGGGATTCTGAGTTGATTCACAAATGTGGGCGAGATAAGATTCATCTGCGCTCCCCCATCCACCAACGCGAGGGCCTCAAATTTCCCCCACCGCGCTGTGATCCAGAGCCTGTTGTCTGGCTTGGTACTTCGTGCAGCAGCTACTTCGTATTCGTCTGCTGGGAGATCGATGTAAGACTTTTGCTTGCGCCAGTTCTTCCTGTACTGCGCAGCCTGTTTCCGTTGTTCTGGAGTTAGAGATCGTCGGGCCCCTCGGAGGGCCCTGAGCCGTTTCCCAAGCTCTCACGGTGTGTCGAGGCGTCCCTGTCCGCACCTTGGCTTGCGGCATCGATCGTTTGGTGTTCTTGGAGCCATTGTATCACCTGCGGCTCCGCTGGCTGTCTGTTCTCGCGTCGTTGCGCTCGCGTAGGTCGAGGTCGATCGCGTTGCGCCCGTGATTGCGCATGTTCCTCTAGTTTGGCGTCTGCGTGCACTAAGCAGTCCGTCTGTTCGCAGTGACTCGTCCAGCGGGAGTCGTTGCATCCTTCCGGCCAGGCGTTCTTAGGACTGATCCTGAGCCTGCCGTCTGGGATCATGTCCATTTTCCAGAGCAGTGCTGCGGGTGCACTCCCGTGGTCGTAGACCCAAGTCGTGGGCGTTGGTTCGCCGCGTTCGTTTTGTGGCCTGACGGGCCAGTGGTTTGACTGGAATTTGGTCTGGAAGTGGTAGCGACATTCGTGCGCTACACACTGGAACCACGGTAGGTGGGCGTGGTCCCTTCTGTTGGGGTTCATCCGCGGGTGGTCTTCCTTCATAAGTTGGAATCTCCCGTTCACCCCTCTCAGTCCTGTTGTTTCTAGGTCTGAGGTTGGTTTCCCTCTGCTGAGGTACTGATGCCGGGACCAGTAGTCGTCCCAATCCTGGGCGTCGTCCTCTTGGGCTCTCCTTTGTTCCTGTGCTTCTCGGTAGGCGTAGCGTGGGAAGCAGACCCTGTCCACGTGGATCTCGCCGAGGTCTGACGATGGTCCGTCCCAGGGGAGGTGATCCGTTACGCTTCCTCCGTTGGTTTGCTGGACGTCGTCGTGCAGCTCTTGCACTTCTTGGAACATTCTGTCGAGGGCTTCCCCCGTCTGTTGCTGTTTTTGCGTAGTCGACAGTGCCTCGCCCCTGAGCATGTCTACTTCCGCAAGGAGGCGCTGATGCTCGGCGTTCCTCCTTTCGAGGGTTGCTTCGAGTCTTTTCTTTTCTTCCTCGAGCTGAAATACCCTTTCTCGCAGATCCAGGACTCGGTCTCGCAGAAAAGTTAGATTGGAGCCTGGGATTTCTGTTGCATCCCTTCTGGTGCGCCAGAGTCCGTTGTCCTCCTGGACTAGGTTGAGTCCCCAATTGTCTGTGGTTACTGCGATGTGAGGCGGGGGTGCGATTTCTCCCCTCTCATCGTGCCACAAGCAGAGCGCATACTCGTGCTCGGGGATCCGGTCGACGTCTTCCTCGGGAATTTCCTCATCCGAGTCCGTTGATTCGTCGACTCGCTTGAGGGCTTGCTCGATGTCGATTTCGAGGTCGTCCTGTGTGTAGCTGGCCGCCGCGACTTCTCGAAATCGGACCTCCTTCCTGATCTCGTCGATGGTGGCGGCTTCCTTTCCTGGAACTGGTCGCCATTCCTTCTTGCTGCGGCAGTCACGTTTAAAGTGGCCCTTCTTGCCGCAGTTGTAGCAAGTGATGCCAGACTTGTCTCTGGCGTTGTTCTTCTTCCCTGCCCCTTGCGCCTGGGCAGCGTCGATATCCATGGCCCCTGAGTGCGTGCCATAAGAAGTGCTCTTGTGTTGTCGCTTCTTTTTGTCGTTGGCCTTGTGGCTGTCCGTGTGGTACGTCTTTGCGCCCTTCCTTTGTTGCTTGCGGGCGTACTGTCGTTCGTCGATCTTGATGGCCATGGCGATGTAATCGTCCAGCGTGTCGACTTCGTCCTTCTGGTACAGCTCGTCCTTGACGTCCTCCTTCAGGCCATCATAGAACATCTTCTTGAGCCCCTCGTCGTTGATTTCTGCCTTCATGGAGTCTTGTCGAAATACGGCGGCGTACGCCATCGCAGACTTGGTTTGTCGTAGCTTGCTAAGCCGCTCCTGCGCGTGCAACTTCTCATTCTTGTCTCCGAACACCTTCTGAATCTCGAGCTCGAACTCGGAGTAATCCTCAAAGACCCGTCTGGTGAAGGGTTGGTGGTCCGCTCTCTCGAGATAGTCCTTCAGTGCCCCTGAGAACCATCTGAGTGCCGTGTCCTTGAGTCGAGTGGCGGCGTATCTGGTCTTAGATGCCTCGGTGACGAACTGGTGAGAGTTATGGTCAATGTAGTTGCGCATCGCTGTGATCCATCCGGGCAGCGCCTCTCTGTCTCCTCCGTACTTCTCGGGTTGTTCGAGTTTGACTCTATCCTTGGTCGGCTCTTTAGCGTGAGCCTCGGTTGCCTCGAGTCGGACCTTCAGTGCCGCGTTGTCGTTCTTGGTTGCCGTGAGCTCGTTCTTAGCCGCGGCGAGCTTGGTCTCGGTCGCAGCGAGTTTGGTCTCAGTCGCAGCGAGTTTGGTCTCAGTCACAGCGACTCGGGCTGCGATCTCCTCGATGGCTTCTCGCATCTGTTCGGTAGTGGGCGCGGGGGTGGCCATGGTGCCGTTTTACCTTCAATCCTGAACTGTAACAGAGTTAAAGGGAGTTAGCAACGTGTGACGAACCTGTCCAGGATCCTATCCTGTTAGGGTTCAGCTTCGTTGAAGGTAATCTCTCGAGGATGCTTAGGTTCGGTGGAGCCAAAGGGTGCACAACAATAGACTTGTCTCAACAGTAGGCTTGTGAGCTTGTAGCGAACTGTAGTTGTGATTGCTAACTGGAGAACTCCCAGAGCTCTCCAGCACGAGTGACTATATACTATCTGGATCACCGTCCTCCCTGTGATCCCTCCTCCTGGGGATCGCGGTTGCTTAAGTGATCCTCCTTCTGCGGGATCACTAGGTTCGTGGTGAGCCTCACGATCCCGCCTGCTTGGGATCACTCTGCCAAGAGTGATCCTCTCCTTACTGGTTCTTTTAACGATTGGCTGGGGATGCTTCCCGCGCATCCCCACTGGCCCTGCATGCGTCCATAATCGTGACAATAATAGTAATTAGCTCTCGGGCTATTATCTAGAAAAGGGGAGTAAAGCTTATTTATTCTACTTGTTAAAATCCATTTATATAATAGCTAAGTAGGAAGTTTAACTTTAATAGTTAATCTTTAAGATAGCTTTATAATATATACTTATATTTATCTAGCTTAGCATTTACATTATATTATTATTATTCCTACACCGCTATGCCCTTGGGCTCGCCGGTCCAACTATCTAGCTAGTTGTACAGGAAAACCGTCCTGGTTTCCCAGTCGGACTAAAAACCTGTACCGATGTTACCTTGGCCCGTCTCTTCAGAATCCGTCGTACTACGGTTGAAGGGAGCCTACCCAGCTCCCTGCATTCCGACATCCTGACCGTCCGCCTCCAAGGTATCCGCGGCCTCTGGAGTCGTAACCCCTAGGCCCCCAACACCGTCTCCTCGGTCTCCGGTCAGATCCGTATCAACCTTCCTCGCAAAGGTCAGCTTTCCTTGCCTCGAACTCCTTGCAGCCTCCTCCTGGGCTATGAGAAAGCCGGGGGGGCGGCCCCGTGGTCTCTTCCTTTTTCCCCCTTCTTGGAAGCCATCGTCGGCCTCCTCCAGGGTGGACGCACCCCGGAATGTGACGCTCCGCATCCTCGGTAGTAGTCTCTCTTGCTGCTGTTGTGTTTGTTGCTGCAAAGCAAGCTCAAAGGTTCGAGGCCGGAAATGGTATGCCTCCCTCGCCGCACCCCGGGCTTTTACTGCTTCCGGGCACCACCGTACCCAGGCCGGGTGCTTCCCTGAGCAGCACGGACAAAAGTATGGAATCTCGTTGCCGTGGGTTGGGCATTGGGCTTCCCCCGCCCTCCCGCCTCCCCCATGGGCCGCTGTGCCGCAGCGCGGGCACAGCGCAGACTTCTTGCAGAACCGTTGGGTGTGACCCCATTTCCAGCACCTATAGCACTGGGTAGCCTGCAGTGCAGACCAGTACGGCTCGCAGTTGAGCATCTGGGCCCGCCAAACCACTCCCTCCTCGCAGGCCCTTTTGGATTCTTCCTGACTGGTCATGGTAACCAGTGCCGTCGCTCTCGTGACTCCCTCGATCGTTGGAATTCGGAACTTGACTCGTTCCACCGACTGCAGCCCCAGCTGCTTGCCGAATGCCGCTTCTGTGACGTCCCTCAAGTCTCTCTTCAACATCCCTTTTACCAAAACCGCAAATGTCCGCTTTGCCTCTTTCGCCACCTCTCCAAACGCCGTTCCGATCCATCCTCCGTTCTTCGCGTGCCATTCCTTCGCTTCAGCATCCTGAAAAGTGACGATAACATCCCCGCTAGGGAGCTTGCGTGCTGCCACTGCTCCCTTCCTCTCGGAAACCCCGTTGACCGCCTGGACGATCTCTTGTGGAGACCTCCGGGTCAGCGACGGCTCTATAGATCCCCTCACCAGTATTTCCTTGTTGAGCCGCCCCGGTATGATCTTCTTCGGGAGCTCTCCTTCCCCAGCCACCACTGCAGCCCACGACCGGGCTACCGTTGTTGCTGGTGCAGGAGCTTGCTTCTTTCTCTGATCCTGCAGTTCCCTCCGGGCCTCTTGCAATTCCTTCTGGACCTCCTGCATCTCCTTCCGGACTTCCTGCATCTGTTTTCTCACTTCCTCTATGGCCCTCCCTGTCCCTTGTCCGATACCGTCCACCACGGCGTCCACGACGGTTCCTTGAATCCTCGCAACGTCGATTCCCTCGTTTCCCGTCTCTGATGCCTTTCCGCTTTCCAGTCTACGCAGCCTCCGCAGCCGTGTCATGATCTCATCCGCCACTACTTGGGAGACCGCCTCGTTTGGTTCCTTGGCCAAGTGGACTATTGTCCCTGCAAGTACCTCGTCTGATTCGTCGTGTAGAGGGTTGGGGCCATTGTAGATGTCATCTTCCATCACTTCGTCGCTGTCCTTCGTTGTGATTGGTTCGGCTCCTCCAGTAGGTGGGGCAGGCTCCCCCCGTGCAGCATTTTTCCCAGCCCCGGGCGCGGTCTTGCCCTTTCCTTTGCGAGCCATCGCGACGAGGCGCGACAGATCCCGCAACGGGGAAACTACCGTCGGCGGTTAGAGCTTTCTGAGCTCGATCGACTGGTGGTAGTTTCAGGCGTTTTGTTGCTTCTTTCGTGCTTTCGGTTTTCTGATTACGTCTTTTTGTTTGCATTTGTTATCCTAGTTAAATAGACTAGATATAATATCCCTATTTAAGAACCTTTAGAGAATATAGAAAATACTCGAATATTAGATATTTTCGAAGTAGAATAGGGAGATATATACTATAATAATAGAATAGTTATAAATTATAAAAGGAGAGTAAGAATTCTATAATAAAATTACTTTTATATAGAGGAAGTATAACTATAGGATAGTTCCGGCTCGGAGATAGAATAGAATTAGAATAGAGGTTAAACGATTAACTATATTCTGACGAACCTACTCCAGGATCCTATCCTGTGTCACGGTCATGGCCGCATGAAGGGCCATGGGAATGCGCGGGGAGCATTCCCAGCCAGTCGCTAAGATAACCAATTAGATAGGGACACGATTAAGGCAGGCTTGGCATCGTGATCCAGTCGTACGGATCACCAGGATCGAGACGTGATCCAGGTGAGCCAACACCAAGGATCACTTAGAGAAGATGGTGATCCAGATAGTATATAGTCACTCGTTCTGGAGAACTCCCAGAGCTTCCCAGAACGAGTGACTATATACTCGTCTACTTCCATGGTGCTCAGTGTGCTCAGTCTCCCCAGATACTGATCACACTGATCACTTAGACCAGTTCGCGCTTCCTGATTGGTGACCCGATTGTGGTGCTCAGTGTGCTCAGTCTTCTTAGCGGCTGAGCTCACTGATCACCCTTCCGTCCTCCGGATTGGTCCGCTGAATGACTGGCTCGGGGCGTCCCGCGCCCCCGAGGTTACACCTGTTGGCATATTCGTGACAGTAGTTAGGCTAGATATTTATACTTAGAACCTAGGTAGGATATTATTACTATTTTAAGCGGTAATATAACTAGGATTTTACTATTATCTAATTATTAGATATATAGTAAATATCTACCTACTAATCGGTTATAGAGTAACTACTATTTTAGATAATTATTATCTATTAACTGGTAATAATAGATATCTAATAACTTCCCAATTAGGTAGCTAGAATTATCTAGCTCTATTTTAGAAAAGTCCGGAATATATATAGGATATTCGGTACCTTCCTAATCTACTAGAACCGAATCTATAAGGGAAGGGTAGAGGGTATATCCTCTACTTAAAGGGAAGTATATACTAGTTTATCTTCTTCTAGGAAAGTATTTAGATACTATCTTAATATATAGATAGTTAATATAGTACATCCTAGAGTTAAGGGTATTAAACCGGGAATAAAAAACCGAAAGCACGAAAGAAGCAACAAAACGCCTGAAACTACCACCAGTCGATCGAGCTCACAAAGCTCTAACCGCCGACGGTAGTTTCCCCGTTGCGGGATCTGTCGCGCCTCGTCGCGATGGCTCGCAAAGGAAAGGGCAAGACCGCGCCCGGGGCTGGGAAAAATGCTGCACGGGGGGAGCCTGCCCCACCTACTGGAGGAGCCGAACCAATCACAACGAAGGACAGCGACGAAGTGATGGAAGATGACATCTACAATGGCCCCAACCCTCTACACGACGAATCAGACGAGGTACTTGCAGGGACAATAGTCCACTTGGCCAAGGAACCAAACGAGGCGGTCTCCCAAGTAGTGGCGGATGAGATCATGACACGGCTGCGGAGGCTGCGTAGACTGGAAAGCGGAAAGGCATCAGAGACGGGAAACGAGGGAATCGACGTTGCGAGGATTCAAGGAACCGTCGTGGACGCCGTGGTGGACGGTATCGGACAAGGGACAGGGAGGGCCATAGAGGAAGTGAGAAAACAGATGCAGGAAGTCCGGAAGGAGATGCAGGAGGTCCAGAAGGAATTGCAAGAGGCCCGGAGGGAACTGCAGGATCAGAGAAAGAAGCAAGCTCCTGCACCAGCAACAACGGTAGCCCGGTCGTGGGCTGCAGTGGTGGCTGGGGAAGGAGAGCTCCCGAAGAAGATCATACCGGGGCGGCTCAACAAGGAAATACTGGTGAGGGGATCTATAGAGCCGTCGCTGACCCGGAGGTCTCCACAAGAGATCGTCCAGGCGGTCAACGGGGTTTCCGAGAGGAAGGGAGCAGTGGCAGCACGCAAGCTCCCTAGCGGGGATGTTATCGTCACTTTTCAGGATGCTGAAGCGAAGGAATGGCACGCGAAGAACGGAGGATGGATCGGAACGGCGTTTGGAGAGGTGGCGAAAGAGGCAAAGCGGACATTTGCGGTTTTGGTAAAAGGGATGTTGAAGAGAGACTTGAGGGACGTCACAGAAGCGGCATTCGGCAAGCAGCTGGGGCTGCAGTCGGTGGAACGAGTCAAGTTCCGAATTCCAACGGTCGAGGGAGTCACGAGAGCGACGGCACTGGTTACCATGACCAGTCAGGAAGAATCCAAAAGGGCCTGCGAGGAGGGAGTGGTTTGGCGGGCCCAGATGCTCAACTGCGAGCCGTACTGGTCTGCACTGCAGGCTACCCAGTGCTATAGGTGCTGGAAATGGGGTCACACCCAACGGTTCTGCAAGAAGTCTGCGCTGTGCCCGCGCTGCGGCACAGCGGCCCATGGGGGATGTGACGAGCGAGCGAGGAATAGAGGCACAAAGGCTCAAATGATCCCACTCAATTACGTGAATCTAAAGCTAAAGAGAAGAAAAGAAAAGAATTAAGATATAGGATTCGCACAACTGTGGGAAAACACAGGTGGGAGGCGCACAGACCACCACTCAGGTTGCGGCCAGGGTTAGGGTTAGAACCTGCCGTCACAGGGGAGGCGGGAGGGCGGGGGAAGCCCAATGCCCAACCCACGGCAACGAGATTCCATACTTTTGTCCGTGCTGCTCAGGGAAGCACCCGGCCTGGGTACGGTGGTGCCCGGAAGCAGTGAAGGCCCGGGGTGCGGCGAGGGAGGCATACCATTTCCGGCCTCGAACCTTTGAGCTTGCTTTGCAGCAACAAACACAAGAGCAGCAAGAGAGACTACTACCGAGGATGCGGAGCGTCACATTCCGGGGTGCGTCCACCCTGGAGGAGGCCGACGATGGCTTCCAAGAAGGGGGAAAAAGGAAGAGACCACGGGGCCGACCCCCCGGCTTTCTCATAGCCCAGGAGGAGGCTGCAAGGAGTTCGAGGCAAGGAAAGCTGACCTTTGCGAGGAAGGTCGATACGGATCTGACCGGAGACCGAGGAGACGGTGTTGGAGGCCTAGGGGTTACGACTCCAGAGGCCGCGGATACCTTGGAGGCGGACGGTCAGGATGTCGGAATGCAGGGAGCTGGGTAGGCTCCCTTCAACCGTAGCACGACGAATTCTGAAGAGACGGGCCAAGGTAACATCGGTACAGGTTTTTAATCCGACTGGGAAACCAGGACGGTTTTCCTGTACAACTAGCTAGATAGTTGGACCGGCGAGCCCAAGGGCATAGCGGTGTAGGAATAATAATAATATTAAACCGGGAAATATCTAACTTTAGATAATTAATTATTGTTTGTTGCTAGTATTCTACTACTATATTCATAGAGGGGTAGGCTAGCTAAAGTTATTCTATTAATCTTTCTATTATTTAAGAAAAGTAAGAAATAACCTTTACTTCTCTACCTAGTTAGATAGGTAATACTACTCTATTACCGTTTAGGGGTATATATCTAGGTAGATCACTTATATAAAGGAGAGATCTATTATAGTAGCCTTTCGTAAAAACTTATATCTAGAATTAGTAAACCGTTAATGTTACTATATATGTTATACTACTTATGACTTAAGTAGGAATATAGTAATACTTACTATCTATTATTGAAAAAGTTAATGAAAAATCGTTAACTATTAAGGGAGGAAGTTAAATCGTATAGATATTATCTATCAAATACTTATATAAAATCGGTACTAGGCCTAAGTTAGACCGGTAAAGAATAATCGCTACTAGCTGATAGGTATATAGATTAAAAAGTTAATAAGATATATATAAAATCGTTGTTCTATCTAAGACTATCTGGGCGATGGGTAACCGACTTATACGAGTCGGTTATCCGTTATATAATAGTCGGTTGGGTACTGTCTGTACGTTATCCTACGTTGGTTGATGGTTATCTATCGACTATCGATAGTTGATAGATGAAGGATGGACGGTGCCTATCAGAAAGCTAAGTTATTATAATTTATATACTTTTATAGAAAATGAAATATTTATATACTAAGAAGAAGATCTAATAATACTATTAAAATAGTAGTATATCTAAGTTACCTTAGATAATCGGAATTCAATTTTATAGACCATTTATAACTAGTAGCATATTATATTATCTAGGTAGTCTATTTTATATATGAGTAATTCTTCTTTTAAAAGAAATATTCTTTTATATATAAGGTCTTAGATAATCCAAAACTGTTTTCTAAAGTTTATATAGTAGACTAAAGCTAATGGCAATTGATAGAGCGGCAGTAAGCGATTGATACAGCGGCAGTGCACTTACGTCGGCATGGAAATATGGGAGCTCCTATTGGCTCAAAAATTTCCTGTTAAGCGGGGACCTATCCATCAAAATTCTGCCACACTCTTCTCCTGTTTTAGCAGCTGCCAAGTGTCTGTCAACCCAAAGTAACGTCCGACCGTCAGCCTCCTGCCTTCACATGCCCATCCATTGCAGAATGGCTCGCTTTCCCAGCAGTTCCCGAAAGGGATCGCGATCTAAACACGAAAATGCCGACCTCGATGAAGCGCAATCCCGACCTGCGAAGCGATTCCGACGCGATACCTCCAATACCCGCGAGCAGACCAGGCCTACGTCTTCAGGCAGTAGCTTAGGACCGGACCCTGAGGAATGGTACGGCTATGGCGACGACAATGCCTTATACAATCTCTTTGCGACCAATCCCCCGGCACATTTTACGACAATACCCCGACCCCATGGATCCCAAGGGTTAGACGAGCCCTGGTGGGAACTGTGCAACGACTCCGAGATATTTCTCTCCCTCGATTTCCCGATCCCCGCGAGACCAATGCACCATGTTAAGCTGGCCTTACCAGGCCCGGCTTTTAGTGAGCAAATGCAAGCACGACGAGATATAAAGGAGCAAGAGAAGGATAGGAGAACTCGGCTGAGGGGTCTCGATACCATATTCCGCAGTGCGCTCGAGATCTACAAGGAAGAGGAAGAGGAGTTACATCTAGCTTCATCTGGATACTCGTCCCATCGGTCGTCTCCTGACTCGACCGTCACTCAAGAGAGGACTACTATGTCTCGAGAGAAGGTTATTTTGCGGGATGGTTCTACGATCTCACGTGGACGGACTGTTCATGAACGGAATACATGGAGTCGATCCCCGACCGGCAGCCACCACTCTCGCCCCCGATCCAGTCTGTCACCGAGCGCCCAACTCCAGCGAGAACGGGAAGAGCAGCGCGAACGTGAAGAGCAAGGCAAACGTCAAAACACTAGCTCAAGTCCTAGCAGGCCGGAGACAATACCGAACCTCCTGGTCCCAGGGAATCCCGAATCGACATTCGAGGCCCTTTTTGATCAGGTAAACGTCTTCGCAAAAGCCAACGGATTTGGCATTATCAAACGGCAGGGCTATTCTTACAAAGGTCGGCTATTACGTTATACTCTAGAGTGTGACAGATACGGCGAACCCGGGAAAAGCAAAGGTGCTGGTCTTCGACAACGACAATCCCGGAAATGCGGCTGTAAATGGAGGGTTTTCGCCGTATCCTTGTCGGAGAATGATCATCGATGGGTCTTGCGTTGGCCTGCAGGTGCTGTTCATCCTGGGCATAATCACCCTCCCAGTACCGACCCTTCTGCCCATCCTAGCCACCGGAAGCTCACTGATTCTATCAAGGCGACCATTGAGGCGACAAGTCGCCGAGTCGGTATCCGCGCACGAGACGTCAGAAGCATCGTGAACAACCAACATCCAGACTCCGTCCTCACTCGCAGGGACATCTACAACGCCAGAGCCCTCGTCAACCGCCAGAAGCTAAATAGCTACAACCCTACGGCTACGCTGATCAAGATCTTCGACGAGAGAGACATCCCTTACGTGGTAAAATGGTCGGAAACGGAGCCAAATCGCCTTGTGGGTCCTCAGCTTCGACAACACGTACAACACGAACCGCTTCAAGCTCCCTCTTTTCCAAGCTACTGGTGCGACTTGCCTAGGGACTGTCTTTAATGCTGCATTCGGCGTTATCGATAACGAGCGGCTAGAAGGCTTCCAGTTTCTCGCTGACGGCATCCGACAGTTAACCATTCAGCACAGCATCCGGCTGCCCGATATCATCCTTACAGATTTCGATAATCAGATGAAAAAGGCTTTAGACGAGCAGTTCCCCGAGAGCCAACAACAAATCTGCATCCACCACATCATCTCCCATGTCTTGCTTAAGGCAAAGCAGAAGTGGATACGAGAAAGGACAGACGATGGCAGTGACCAGGAAAGTGCCGCCGAGGACGCCTGGGACCGGACAACCCTAACAGCAAGCGAGAGGGCGATGGTTCGCGACTCTGGGTCTAACCAGTCTTCCGAGTCTGTTCCACACAGCCACCAGGGCGTCGTAATGCTGTGGAAGCTGGTTATGTTTGCGGAGACCGAGGCGGAGCATGACAAGTCATGGGCACACCTTTGTCAGGAGTTTGGCGACCAGAAGGCGATTTTGTCGTACCTTTACAGAACATATATGCCTGTAAGGGAGCAATGGGCCCGTTGCTTCATCCGGAGGTATCGGAATTTTGGCTGCCGGGTCACCTCTGGGACGGAAGCGAGCAACAACAACGTCAAGTCTTACCTCCTGAACGGCATGAGTCACCTATACCGTCTTGTTGAGGCCATTACCGACATGCTGCACGACCAAGAGAGGGACTTCATTCAGGCATGTGCAGAGGACGAGGTTTTGACTTTGCGCGAGTATACTGGACGTGGTGCCGAGTATTTGGGCGAGCTTCCCCGGGTCATTTCTCAAAAAGGCCTTCGTCTCATTACACGGGAGTACCGCCTAGCTCTAACAGCGATCCCAACTCCTTCGATCCCCCGGCCAGCAAGCATCGGACTCTGTGACAACAATTGTACGCCATCTCTTGAGCTAGGTATCCCGTGTCGCCATACGATTCTATCAAAGCTGGAAGGTAATGTCCCTTTGGTGAAATGGGACGTCCACCCGAGATGGCACCTACGGCAATCGACATCTACGGACCCTTACTGTCGAATCCTCGACCCAAAGATCGCTACATCACTTCGTGGTGGACCGAAGAACATGGCCCAGCCAGTTCCTCCCTATGTAACTGTCGACCGGTTGAGCGCTCAGAACCAGAACGGACAATCAAATGAGCGCTCGGGGGCTAGTCTACCAGATGGGATTCAGCCACGGCGCGGCAGGGGCCGGCCTCGCGGGAGCAAGAACAAGTCAACACTTGCTCGGCTAGAAACACAGGCGGCGGCTCAGAGAGAAAGCGATGTGTCTGGACCGACTCATCGGGGAGTATGCGGCGGCCGAAATGCAGCACTTGGGGCAGGAAAGGCAGCGGGCGTACGTGCTAGTGGTCCTAGGGTCCAAGCGAGTATTCGGAGACGGAGATCTCAGTGGGAGTTGCTGAGTAGCGGTGATGAAAACTTGTTGTATAATACGAGATCTACGCGACGTGGAGGGCATGTATAATATTGGTTGGGTAACGTTATTCTAGGGAAATAGTGTTCGGGAATGTTTTCCGACAATGTTAGTGTTAGTCCATTGTTCTTCACCGCTTTTAGTGGGAATTCGCTGACAGCTGCCAAGTTTTTGAGCCAATAGGAGCTCCCATATTTCCATGCCGACGTAAGTGCACTGCCGCTGTATCAATCGTTTACTGCCGCTCTATCAATTGCCTAATATAAATTCTCTATTTAGGACTTAGGTAGTGTATAAAAATAGTGAGATATATATATAACGTGTATGATAAGCGAATGTCACAGATAAGCGAATGTCACAAAAATCGTTACCTCCACAACAAAATCCAAGATAATATTCTCAAAACGAACCTAAATCATTGATACTACTCGGAATCGTCTTCCTCAGGCAGTTCTGTAACTCCTTGACAGGTGCGGGCATTATGGCCAGGCTCACCACATCTGCCACAACGCCGCGCGCGTGTCTCAGTCCTCGGCTTCCGACCACTCCCCGCCTGTGTTTCCTCCCTTATCTGCATCTCAACATCTTTCTGGGCTTGCAAATCCTGTCCATCCTGCACAATAAGCGATCCTCCTTGCCGTAGCCGCTTTTTTTTTGCCCTCCGGCGCTTGCTTAGTGCCTCATTCGCCGCTCGTAAGTCCCGTATCTCCGCTTGCATCAACGCCATCTTATGCATTATCTTCGACGTGCCCTTTGCAAACTGATCAACTGCAGCTAAAAGCGACGTTGGAGAGCTATTTTGATGCTGGGCAATCCGGGTCTTGATAAGGGTGGTCTGCGAAGAGGCTTCGATTGGGTTGTTCGGCGTCTTGGAAACCCAGGCGTGGGCACTGCCTGGCCGTGAGTTCAGGGGTGTTGGCGTCTTAAGACGGATGTCGAGCTGGGAGATCACCTCCTCGGGATCAAAAGGAACAAGCCCAGCACCTCGAAAACCTCCCCGAATGTTGTCGTACGTCATCGTTGCCTGGTGAGCTGCGAGGAATGCAGGAAAGAAGTCCTTAGTAATGTGGGTTATGCTTGCCCGCATCATCTCCTCGATCTGCTTGCCGCATGCCGCCTTCAGCGGGCTGAAACACCCAACATCGGCTGGCTGGAGCTTGTGGGATGAATGGGGAGGCATGCAGAAGGTGATGATGTTGTTCTCCTTGCAGTAAAGCTCGAAGTCAGGCGAGTGGTGGCTGCCATGGCCGTCGAGGATGAGGAGGCGATGAACCCCAGTTGTTCGAGCTTTGGTGTGCTTGTCGAAGTGCTTAATCCAATCCAGACCAAGCTCATTGGTAGTCCAACCATTTGCGGACGTAGAAATCATCCAGTCCTTAGGCAATGGGCTGTTCTCGTACCAAGAAGAGAGGTGGTAGCTGCCCTCGACGATGATGAATGGTGGGATTGCCCAGCCTAGGGCATTGATACCCTGGATCACAGTTGACCATTTGCGGTTTCCTGGCTGCCTTGTCTTCCGTCTGCCACGCCGTTCAGAGCCCGTGACAACCAGTATAGTCGAGATGACGCCCATCAGAAACCCAATCTCGTCAAAGTTGTAGATGTCAGCCACCTGGATACCGTACTTCGCGATTGTGTTTTGCACAAGCGCGAACCAGCCACGAATAAGATGTGGATCCTCGCATAGAGCTCTCTGGTAGTCGTATTTCCGATTGAAACGCGTGGTGAGGTCTGGTTGCCGATTGACGAAGTTGGACGCCCAACGCGTCCCGACGCGTCCCGCGTCGCGTTCGGCAAGCAGTCGGTTAGCCATATCTTCCACACCACACAAGCGAGGAGGAAATCCTTTGGAATCCAGGTCGAGGATATACTGAACAACAATCGACTCTTCCAAATCGGTCAACTTCCGCGAGTTGGCTGGAATATCGTGTCGTGGTTGCATACCGCGTCGCCGGCGGCTTAGCTTCTCGTGATCCACATTGTAGATCTTACCAGCGGCTCGAGCGCTTAGGTTTGTGTCATTTTGCATTGCCTGGAGGGCTAATTGCACGTGGACCTCGTCGTTTCTTTGATGCATGCTGCGTTGTGAAGGAAGATGGGGAAAAGGATAGGAGACATGGCAGGGTGGTTCCGTGTGACATTCGCTTATCTGTGACATTCGCTTATCATACACGTTATAGTATTTTAACTTTATTTAACTAGCATTTTATAAACTAAGATATTTTTAAACTTAAGGAAGCTCTCCCTTTATATATTATTATTCATACTCCGCTATGCCCTAGGGCGTGCCGGACCCTCTGCTATTTAGTGTACAGGAAAACCGTGCCCTCCCGGGCCGGGTGAAAAACCCCTACCAACAATCAAGGAACGATGCGTTCTGGTGAGTCTACGTATACAAAGAGAGGAGGCCTCCTGGCCTCCGAACGGGGGCGCTTCAGGCCGCCGTTCCCAGCTCAAGCCTCCTGGCCAAGCTGTACATCGGCAGCCTCCCCGAGTCCATCAGCCAGTCGAGGATCCTCCTCGCAAGCCGTGCAGTCGTGGGATTGATACCGTGTAGAACTGAGTAAAAGTCCCGTCGTGTCCGAATTCCAGTTCTCTCCCATCTTCGAGTCAACGGTGGAGCCAAACACCACACTACCAGGTGTTCGGCAGTCTCTCGTCCCTCGCCACACTCGCAGGCAGGCGTCAGAACCTCCGGGACTTCCCGTGTAAACAAGTAGTCCCGTAGGCCTATTGCTCCCGTCCGGATTTGAATGAGCAGTGAGCTTTTCGCCTTGCTGAGACCGTCATGCCTCCTTAGGGTTTCGTTCCGGAATAGCGTCTCCCGCTGATGGTCAAAGTCGTCCGCCGGCCTGGTGATTGCTCTGCCGTCCCGTTCCTTTAACCACCTCGCTCTCCAGGCCTCTTCTACTGCCTTGTCCGTGTCTATGGTTCCCCCCGTCCAGCGCATGATGGTGCCCGCGGCTCTCTCTACCGCCGTGGGCCCTTGAGGCCTCAAGGTTCGCGGTCGGCCCCTGTTGCCCCTCCTCGAGCTGAGTCTCTGCTGTATCTTGCGGCAGGCGGTAAGGATAACGCTCCCCGCCGTCTTTTTGCCGCCTTCCCTTTATATAGATATCTTGAGATATATAGTAATATATATAATAGTAAACTTATAAAAGTCTACATTCTTATTATTATCTATATAAAAATACTCTTAGATAGATTAGCTCTTCTACCTATTGATATAGAGTAGGCTATAGTATATAAACCCTGTATAATCCCCTATATATACTCTTTGCTTTTATCTAACGTTCAATACCATAAAAGAAAGGAAATTTATTTCTTACTATAAGGCTTCTGTTTATTCCTCCTTAATATTACAGCCTAAATCTAGCCTCCTTGATAAGCTATACTAGATTAACTAGATAAAGTTTAATATTACTATAGTATAAAGTTTAGATTATAGATATATAGGTAATCTTCGAGTTGCTATATAGTACTATAGTTGGACTTATTTACTCTACATCTATATATTAATATTTTAGATTATTCTATTAAAGTAGGCATTGATCTATATACTTAATAATAAATTGTATATTTCATACTTATACTATATAGCTATACTATACTATACTATACTATAGTAGCTTCTAATAGGCCTACTATATACTCTTGTAACTAGTCTATATTATATAATTTATATATATATCCTAGACTTTGACCTACTTATTTAATACTTTACTTACTTATATAGAATTTTAAATATATATATATAGCCTTAAACTATACCATTATAACTAATATTATTATAGACTATTGTTAGTTGCTACCATTTTATTATACAATATTACTAGCTACTGTTATATTATTATTGTTTCTAGTTTATATAGATAAAAGCTTTACTATTATAGACTATGGTTAGTTGCTACCATTTTATTATACAATATTACTAGCTACTGTTATATTATTATTGTTTCTAGTTTATATAGATAAAAGCTTTAATACTATTAATACTAGGTAGAGAGCTTAGTTAGCTAATGTTAGTAAAATATTTAAATCAGATAGATTCAATAAACTATTAACCTGTAGAATGTAAAGATAAATGTAGCTTTACTTAAGGTTTACCTTTATAATTAGTATAATAGTTCCTAGTTAGTTATAATTACTATGCTTATACTATCTTAAGTGCTATATTATATATAGTGAATAAATATCACCTTTATACTTTCCTACTTTCTCATCTATAATAAACCTTATAAATCTCTATTTACTATATTTACTTTTTCCTTACGTTAAGTAAGTATCTACTGTATTATATATAACCTTTAAATATATTTTCTAACTTTAATTTATTCTAGTATTATCTATTATATTTACTCAATTTTCGAAGGTTGGCTGGTATTTCGGGTCGTGGTCGCTTTCCAGCGCGTCGATGTTGAAGCGAGCTTCGCGGAATCTCGTAGATCGTAGCAGCCTTCCGTACGGAAAGTTTAGCGTCTTTCTTAAGAGCTTCAAGCGCAAGGATCATACGACTCTTTTGGAAGAGGTTGCATTTTGTATTGTGAAGGAAATTCGTCACGAAGCTGGGAGATTGCAAGAGGAAGAAAAGTGGCCCACTCGTTATGCAAATACGTTATACCTATATTCTAATTTATATTAATAATAATAAATTCTACTACCTTAAAAGTTTAATAGGAGGTTTAGCAGCCATTAGCTATAGTCTACTAATTAGTTCAGGGCTCCTTTCTAATAAGAACTCCTTTATAAGATAGTAAACCTTATTTCTAATATTATTATTTAATAACCTTTAGTGTTAAGATAAGGCGAGAGGTTCTAGGTCTCAATTTTATTAATAAGTATAGGATATAAGGGTTTATCTTTAAATAAGACTAAAGCTAGAAGTAGCTAGAAAGGGCTAAATCGAAATAGTAATAGTTAGTTAAGTTTCTAGCTAGTTAAAGATTATATAGAATTTATATCCTCCCTTTATATACTATATCTAATTGAACTAGGATACATATATAAGAGCTTGCTATGTAAATATATTTATAATGAATAATATATTATAAATAGGATACAGTAACGTTTGGTCTAGAATATTCCATACTAGAATTATAACTCTTTCCCTCTTAAATATTATATAAATATTAGTATTATACTATATAGGAGAGTATCTAAGTATAGTAAATAATATATCAATCAATTTGATAATAAATAGTATCTTATCTCCTATAAATACTTAACTAGTCTTTCTAGATATATATATAAGAATACCTTAGAGGTGTAGATAGTTTATAGTAGTGCATTTAACTCATATATATATAGTAGTATAAAGATAGTCACTCATAAAAAACCGAAAGCACGAAAGAAGCAACAAAACGCCTGAAACTACCACCAGTCGATCGAGCTCAGAAAGCTCTAACCGCCGACGGTAGTTTCCCCGTTGCGGGATCTGTCGCGCCTCGTCGCGATGGCTCGCAAAGGAAAGGGCAAGACCGCGCCCGGGGCTGGGAAAAATGCTGCACGGGGGGAGCCTGCCCCACCTACTGGAGGAGCCGAACCAATCACAACGAAGGACAGCGACGAAGTGATGGAAGATGACATCTACAATGGCCCCAACCCTCTACACGACGAATCAGACGAGGTACTTGCAGGGACAATAGTCCACTTGGCCAAGGAACCAAACGAGGCGGTCTCCCAAGTAGTGGCGGATGAGATCATGACACGGCTGCGGAGGCTGCGTAGACTGGAAAGCGGAAAGGCATCAGAGACGGGAAACGAGGGAATCGACGTTGCGAGGATTCAAGGAACCGTCGTGGACGCCGTGGTGGACGGTATCGGACAAGGGACAGGGAGGGCCATAGAGGAAGTGAGAAAACAGATGCAGGAAGTCCGGAAGGAGATGCAGGAGGTCCAGAAGGAATTGCAAGAGGCCCGGAGGGAACTGCAGGATCAGAGAAAGAAGCAAGCTCCTGCACCAGCAACAACGGTAGCCCGGTCGTGGGCTGCAGTGGTGGCTGGGGAAGGAGAGCTCCCGAAGAAGATCATACCGGGGCGGCTCAACAAGGAAATACTGGTGAGGGGATCTATAGAGCCGTCGCTGACCCGGAGGTCTCCACAAGAGATCGTCCAGGCGGTCAACGGGGTTTCCGAGAGGAAGGGAGCAGTGGCAGCACGCAAGCTCCCTAGCGGGGATGTTATCGTCACTTTTCAGGATGCTGAAGCGAAGGAATGGCACGCGAAGAACGGAGGATGGATCGGAACGGCGTTTGGAGAGGTGGCGAAAGAGGCAAAGCGGACATTTGCGGTTTTGGTAAAAGGGATGTTGAAGAGAGACTTGAGGGACGTCACAGAAGCGGCATTCGGCAAGCAGCTGGGGCTGCAGTCGGTGGAACGAGTCAAGTTCCGAATTCCAACGGTCGAGGGAGTCACGAGAGCGACGGCACTGGTTACCATGACCAGTCAGGAAGAATCCAAAAGGGCCTGCGAGGAGGGAGTGGTTTGGCGGGCCCAGATGCTCAACTGCGAGCCGTACTGGTCTGCACTGCAGGCTACCCAGTGCTATAGGTGCTGGAAATGGGGTCACACCCAACGGTTCTGCAAGAAGTCTGCGCTGTGCCCGCGCTGCGGCACAGCGGCCCATGGGGGATGTGACGAGCGAGCGAGGAATAGAGGCACAAAGGCTCAAATGATCCCACTCAATTACGTGAATCTAAAGCTAAAGAGAAGAAAAGAAAAGAATTAAGATATAGGATTCGCACAACTGTGGGAAAACACAGGTGGGAGGCGCACAGACCACCACTCAGGTTGCGGCCAGGGTTAGGGTTAGAACCTGCCGTCACAGGGGAGGCGGGAGGGCGGGGGAAGCCCAATGCCCAACCCACGGCAACGAGATTCCATACTTTTGTCCGTGCTGCTCAGGGAAGCACCCGGCCTGGGTACGGTGGTGCCCGGAAGCAGTGAAGGCCCGGGGTGCGGCGAGGGAGGCATACCATTTCCGGCCTCGAACCTTTGAGCTTGCTTTGCAGCAACAAACACAAGAGCAGCAAGAGAGACTACTACCGAGGATGCGGAGCGTCACATTCCGGGGTGCGTCCACCCTGGAGGAGGCCGACGATGGCTTCCAAGAAGGGGGAAAAAGGAAGAGACCACGGGGCCGACCCCCCGGCTTTCTCATAGCCCAGGAGGAGGCT
The DNA here is from genome assembly GCF_020726465.1 of Chaetomium tenue. Lineage (NCBI taxonomy): Eukaryota > Fungi > Ascomycota > Sordariomycetes > Sordariales > Chaetomiaceae > Chaetomium > Chaetomium tenue. The sequence goes on along the minus strand of NW_027117333.1, from coordinate 733,099 downwards.
GCAAGGAGTTCGAGGCAAGGAAAGCTGACCTTTGCGAGGAAGGTCGATACGGATCTGACCGGAGACCGAGGAGACGGTGTTGGAGGCCTAGGGGTTACGACTCCAGAGGCCGCGGATACCTTGGAGGCGGACGGTCAGGATGTCGGAATGCAGGGAGCTGGGTAGGCTCCCTTCAACCGTAGCACGACGAATTCTGAAGAGACGGGCCAAGGTAACATCGGTACAGGTTTTTAATCCGACTGGGAAACCAGGACGGTTTTCCTGTACAACTAGCTAGATAGTTGGACCGGCGAGCCCAAGGGCATAGCGGTGTAGGAATAATAATAATAATAATATATATGATAGCTGTCTCTACCTCCTGCTGATATATAAGCTGTAGTATATTTTACCCCTAACGTGGTTGATCACCGAGCGGTCCATATCACCGAGCGGTCCATATCACCGAGCGGTCCACTTTCCATCCGTGTCGTGACCTTCCACCTTCAAACTCCACCACACTACAACAAAAACCATGTCTATGCAAATGCAAGAAGCCAGAATCATCCTTGCCATCGAAGCAATTCGTATGCGCAAAAAAATGTCGATCCGACGTGCTGCGCAGACGTATAATGTGCCGAAGTCGACCCTCATCGCCCGGATGAAGGGCCGCGTCGCAAAGCCTGAGAAACGCGACGTACAGCACAATCTGACCTTGGCTGAAGAAGAGACCCTTGTACGATATATCCTCGATCTAGATTCGCGAGGGTTCCCGCCTCGGATTGATGGGGTGAAAGATATGGCCGATCTCCTCCTCGCGACGCGTCACGCGCGACCAACTGGCAAGCAGTGGGCATACCGGTTCATGCGGCGCCGCCCGGAGCTCAAGACGCGCTTTTCGCGTACGTACGACTTCCAGAGAGCCCTCTGCGAAGATCCAAAGATTATTGGGGACTGGTTCCGGTTGGTGGCCAACATGCGCGCGAAGTACAGCATCCAAGACGCCGATTTTTACAACTTCGACGAGACAGGCTTTATGATGGGCATTATCTGTAGCAACATGATTGTTACGCGTTCCGATCGACGCGGTCGAGGCAAGCAACTTCAGCCTGGCAACCGGGAATGGGCAACAGCGATTGAGTGCGTGAGCAGCGACGGCTTTGTGCTGCCACCATTCTTGCTTGTACAGGGCGTCAACCACCTCGCCTCCTGATACACCGAGTGCGATCTTCCCCCCTCCTGGGTTATCAAGACCTCCCCCAACGGCTGTACAGACAATGATACGGGCTTGGAATGGATCAAGCACTTCCATAAGCACACGGAGACCCAGCGGCAGGGGGTGTATCGGATGATAGTCCTAGATGGTCACGAGAGCCACCTATCAGCCCAGTTTGAGGAGTTCTGCAAGGAGCAAAATATTATTACCCTCTGCCTCCCTGCTCACTCCTCGCACATCACCCAGCCTCTAGATGTCGGTTGTTTTAGCGTGTTGAAGCGGATGTACGGCCGCGAACTCGAGGCCTTCATCAAGGCGCACATCAATCACATCACCAAGACCGAGTTCTTCATCGCGTTCAAAGTCGCTCACCTCGCTACAATGAAAGCTGAAAATATCAGGGCTGGCTTCCGAGGCGCTGGCCTAGTGCCGGATAACCCCCAGGCCGTTTTGTCGAAGCTTGACGTCAAGCTACGGACACCAACACCGACTGGACCCCCCCCTCCCAGAGGCCAACCTATGGGTCTCTCAGACACCGCATAAACCTGGCGAGGCTATTTTACAGTCGGAACATGTACGGACCCGGATTGCCAATCATCAAGGAAGCTCTCCAACTAGCATGTTTTCTGCTGTAAAGCAACTGGCGAAGGGTACAGAGCTAATTGTCCACGAAATGACCCTTCTTCAAGACCGAGTCCGAACTCTTGAGAAGGCGAACGAGGCCCTTTCAAAGCGCCGGAGGGCTAAGCGTACACGTCTCCGGGCTGGAGGGGCACTTACTATAGAGGAAGGACAGGTTTTGATCGCGGAGAAGGAAACTGGTAGACGGCAATCGGGTAGGAGGTTGGCGGAAGGGGGTACGTCGGAGACTGGGCTATCGACTTTGCGGCGCTGCGGAAGATGCGGCAAGACTGGGCACAACGTACGAACCTGCCAGGAAGATGAGGCGACGTCAGCTGAGGAGAGTAGCATTGAGTGCAACTGATTTTCTTGTATTGTGGTGGATTAATTGCCTGAAGAGGTTGCGATGCGGAGGGAAAGTGGACCGCTCGGTGATATGGACCGCTCGGTAATCAACCACGTTATCCTTATATTGAATATTGAAAAAGGAGATCTATAGTAATCCTAGGTTTAAAGCTATAAATAACTTCTACAGGTAAATATCCGATTACCTCTAAATAGGTAAAGTTCAGGTTATATCATAGTACTAGTAGTATATCTATCTATAGTATATTGTAGTTCATAGCTATATGGTAACGTATAGCTAACTTAATAGTTTAATTCTTATATCCCAATAATCTATCTATTTAAGGGTAGTAGGCTATAAAAAAGAGAAGCCTAACGTTTAGCACCTCGAATATCCCCTATTATATCTTAGATATAAACTTATAGTCTCGATCGGAAATAATTTATATCGGTAATCCCCAGTTAGATAACTGTAAATATAGTAATAGCTATCTACCCTGTTATTCGGCGATCTAATCTATCCTCCCCGGGATAATAATAGTCTGTTTATCGAATTTACTAAAAACGGATATAAACGTATCGAAACCTCTTTCTAGTATAGCCCAGATTTTACTGGTATTAATAACCGGTAAACCTATAACGAAGTTTAGGGTAATAGTATATCTGGGAATAGGAGGTATATCGATCACCTTTATCTTACCGAGTAGTAGTTATCGGTTCCTTATATTCTCGAGATATTCTAGATATTACTATATATATCGGATGGCTTGCAGATTTCGAAAACCGACTCCAACAACCCGATCTGGACGACGGCCAAGGCGGCAAAAAGACGGCGGGGAGCGTTATCCTTACCGCCTGCCGCAAGATACAGCAGAGACTCAGCTCGAGGAGGGGCAACAGGGGCCGACCGCGAACCTTGACACCTCAAGGGCCCACGGCGGTAGAGAGAGCCGCGGGCACGATCATGCGCTGGACGGGGGGAACCATAGACACGGACAAGGCAGTAGAAGAGGCCTGGAGAGCGAGGTGGTTAAAGGAACGGGACGGCAGAGCAATCACCAGGCCGGCGGACGACTTTGACCATCAGCGGGAGACGCTATTCCGGAACAAAACCCTAAGGAGGCATGACGGTCTCAGCAAGGCGAAAAGCTCACTGCTCATTCAAATCCGGACGGGAGCAATAGGCTTACGGGACTACTTGTTTACACGGGAAGTCCCGGAGGTTCTGACGCCTGCCTGCGAGTGTGGCGAGGGACGAGAGACTGCCGAACACCTGGTAGTGTGGTGTTTGGCCCCACCGTTGACTCGAAGATGGGAGAGAACTGGAATTCGGACACGACGGGACTTTTACTCAGTTCTACACGGTATCAATCCCACGACTGCACGGCTTGCGAGGAGGATCCTCGACTGGCTGATGGACTCGGGGAGGCTGCCGATGTACAGCTTGGCCAGGAGGCTCGAGCTGGAAACGGCGGCCTGAAGCGCCCCCGTTCGGAGGCCAGGAGGCCTCCTCTCTTTGTATACGTAGACTCACCAGAACGCATCGTTCCTTGATTGTTGGTAGGGGTTTTTCACCCGGCCCGGGAGGGCACGGTTTTCCTGTACACTAAATAGCAGAGGGTCCGGCACGCCCTAGGGCATAGCGGAGTATGAATAATATATATAATATAACTGGGCTAATTATCTCCCTACTTATTAACTTACTTTTAATAACTATAATTTAACAGTTACCGGAGCTAATATAAACTTCCTCCTATATAGATATAAATATACCTCCGATATAGCTCTAGGATAAACCTATAATACTAGCTTCCTTACTTTAAGAGTAGGCTAGGAGTTTCCTCTATTACCTTAAGGATAGGATAGAGTAGACCTAAACTACTATTATATATATCTAATAATAATAATAGGAAGATATAAACTGTTTTAGGTATCTAGTAGAATATTTCTAAAAGGGTAATAAAGTATAGTTCTCCCTTTAGACTATTAAAATAAACTAGCTAAGTAGGAAACTCGACTAGATCTATATAAAATACTAGATAATAGTAATATCTATTACTCTTATCGTACAACTTAATATCCTTTAAAGAATATACCCTATCTTCTATATCGATCTTATATAGCAGGTTATATCCGATCTTCTACTATTATAATATATATTAGATTCCTATCTAAGCCCTTTATAGGAACTAATAGAAGATAGAGTTCTTTAAGAAGAATACTAAATTAAGGCGATCCTTACTATAAAGAATGCTAAAGATTGCGGAAATAGGCGGAATATCCTAGTTAAATAGACCGGGTATAATACCTCTACTTAGGAACCTCTAGAGAATATGGAAAATACTCGAACACTAGATATTTTTAAAGTAGAATAGGTAAATATATACTGCAGTATTATATTAATTATAAATTATAGAAGGAGAATAAGAATTTCATAATAAAGTTAGTTTATATAGAGAAAGTATAACTATATGGTAATTTTAGCCGAGAGGTAGGATAGAAGTAGAATAGAGGTTAAACGATTAAATATATTTATAAAAAAGGATAAAAGAAATATTTAGGACTAATAAGTCCCCGCTATTAAAACCCTATATTAGAGGTAAAGCGGAGGTAGATACCTAGGTACTGCTATACCTAATATCTAAAGATAATAAAAAAAGGGATTTATAGAAAGTAGAGAACAGATCCGGGCTGGATCCGGGAAATATCCGACTAGATTATAGGGTAATCCTCCTCCTTATTATCCTCTACATTTAAACTATCCTTAAATATATCTTCTAGGAGTTCCTAGCTAGTAGGTCGGAAGTAATACTCCTCTATAGAGGAGGAGGGTAACTAGATAATATAGTTATAACGGTTACAAAGTATAGAGTAATAAGCGGCGATATATTTACTAGGTAAGACCGACCGGTAGGCTTAACGAAGAGTAATAGGAGTAGTTCTAAGGGTATAACGTTCCAATAAGCTGGTAGTATAGAGTGGGGAATACTGAGAGGAGGGGGTTTATAGGAGATCTATATATCTATGGATGAGAATAGTATTACTATTAGCTATAACTACTATTATATTAATCTAGATACCTATTCTATAGATAAGGTAGTATATAAGTTAGTAGTTATTAAGAACCTATTAGGTCATTAAATTATAAATTATATTGGGAATCTATATTATTATAGCCTATCTAGGGATAGGATTACCCCAATATCTAGATATAATGGAAGTAAGCGTATTATATATAGTAACTGGAGGTACTATAGGGGAGGGGGAACCTTAGATAATATCGCTAATAGTATTAGAAGTGAATATATCCTAACTAGAGGAATAGTTTACCTAAGTAGAGGTAAGAAAGGCCTAAAACGAATATATTATAGAGGAGAACTAAACTTCTAGAATAGTATAGTAGATATAAATATTGAATATTTTGATGATAGCAGGGACGAGGATAGCTATATCGTTAATATAATACTTCTTAATATATTATAATTTAGAATATAGATAACGTACTCCACCCCCAAGTCGCGCACACCCCCAAGTCGCGCACTTTTGACCGTGCTACGACCTCCCAACCCCAACTTGGAATAACTTAATAGCAAAAAATGGCATCGCAATCCAAAGAGAGTAGAATCAATCTTGCTATTCAGGCAATACAACGAGATAAGACTTTCAGTCGGCGACGCGCTGCCCAAAACTACAATGTACCCGAAGCGACCTTGCGCGACAGCATGAACGGGAAGACGCCGAAGCCCGAATCACGACCTGCAGCTCACCGATTGACAGCAATTGAAGAGGAGGCGGTTGTTCGGTATATATTGGACCTAGATACGCGAGGATTTGCACCCCGACGTGCTGGTGTTGAAGATATGGCTAATTTGCTGCTCGCGCAACGCGACGCGGGACGGATCGGCAAGCACTGGGCCGAGAAATTTGTCAAGCGACAACCAGAACTCAAGACGCGTTTCAATCGTGTATACGACTTTCAGAGAGCCTTCTGCGAAGACCCAGAACTTATTGGCGCGTGGTTTAAGCTTGTACACAACATGAGGGCGAAGTACGGCATCCACGACTGTGACTTCTACAACTTCGACGAGACCGGCTTCATGATGGGCGTCATCTGCGCAGCTATGGTAGTGACGCGCGCCGATCGACGTGGAAGAGGCAAGGCAGTTTAGCCTGGCAATCGGGAATGGGCGACGGCGATTGAGTGCATCAACGGCGAAGGGTGGTGCCTCCCACCGTTTCTCATTGTTCAAGGCACTTACCACCTCGCCAACTGGTATACCGAGGGCGAGCTCCCACTCGACTGGGCTATCAAGCCAACTTCCAATGGGTGGACCGACAATGAGACCGGCCTAGAATGGATCAAACATTTCGATAAGCACACAAAGTCTCGTACGAAGGGGGTGTATCGGATGATTGTGCTTGATGGGCATGAGAGTCACCTGTCGGCCGAATTCGAAGCCTTTTGCAAGCAGAACAACATTGTCACCATCAGCCTGCCGGCTCACTCATCCCATATAACCCAGCCACTCGATGTTGGGTGTTACAGTGCCCTAAAAACGGCGTACGGTCGGCAAATCGAGCACTTCGTCAGAGCGCATATCAACCACATCACCAAGGTCGAGTTCTTCCTCGCCTTCAAAGCCGCCCACTTTGCCGCCATGACCGAGAGCAACAACAAAGGGGGGTTCAGAGGTGCAGGTCTAGTACCTTCTGACCCCGAGTCAGTGATATCCAAGCTGGATGTCAAGTTACGGATGCCAACACCAACTGGTCCCCCCTCCGCCGCTGCCGATCCTTGGTTCTCCCAGACGCCACGGAACCCAACAGAGACTGTCTCACAATGCGAGTACATCAAAGATCGGATTGCCCGTCACCAGGGAAGCTCGCCAACATCAATTCTCACTGCTGTCGACCAGCTTGCGAAAGGGACGCAGGTATTGGCGCACTCGGTGGCCCTAATGACGGCTGAGATAGGCACCTTACAGAAGGCAAATGAGGCACTGAGCAAGCGCCGAAGGGCCAAAAAGACACATGTGCGTCTTGGAGGATCACTTACGGTAGGGTAGGAGATGCACATGATCTATTAAGCCAGAGAGAGGTGCAGGAACAGGTAGAGCGTGAAACGCGGGAAAATGGTGGTCGGCGGGCTCGAACAGGGACGGCTCCACGGCGTTGTGGTAAGTGCGGAAAGCCCGGGCACAATGCGCGCACGTGTCAGGGAGACGGAGAAACATCTGATGTACATGATTTAAAATAGTTTCAGTGTATTGCGGTTGTTGTGGTGGTGTAATTGATGTTTCCTATCGGTTCACGGTCAAAAGTGCGCGACTTGGGGGTGTGCGCGACTTGGGGGTGGAGTACGTTAATTTAATTTTAAAAGTATATTTAATATTATGTTTCTATAGAAGTATCCTAGATAATAGACTTAATTAGAGAGCATTTATAATCTTTATTTTTTTACTATATTTAATATAATAAGTTATATAACCTCACTGCTTTCACTTTTATTATTAGGAGTAAATAGTATAGCTCATCACTTTATTCGAGCTACACTCATCATCTATTTCCTAACTAAGAAGCTCTCGCATGTCCTCGATTCGCTGCATTCTCTTATCCTCGTCTGACATCATACCAAGTGATGTCGCGCTGTGAAATAGTGTCAGTACATTACTTAACAATTGACAGGTTGAGGAGGGAAAGGAACGTACATAAACTTCTTCCGGTCTTGTACTTTGAGCATTCTTTGCTCCACACTGTCTTTTACAATGAACCGGTAGACCTTTACCTCATCCTCCTGACCCATCCGGTGGACTCGATCAATAGCTTGTGCTTCGATAGCAAAACTCCACCAGGGATCCATCATGTACACCCTCTTAGCACTCGTCAGGTTGAGGCCAACGCCGCCGGCTTTGAGGCTGAGGAGAAGGATTGTAAACCTCTTGGATTCTTTAAACTCTTCAAGAACGGCAGCGCGCGCTTTCTGAGACGTGGATCCATCTAACCTGACAAAATGCATGTTGGCTCGCGCAAGAGCCGGTTCGATGAGGGAGAGGAAGGATGTGAACTGACTGAACACGACTGATTTGATAGTTGGGGTTTCCCTGCGAAGTTCACGGAGTTGGTTGATCAGCGCAACAATCTTCGCGGAGGAGTTGCCGACTCCAAGCCGCTGGAGAGTGATGCGCGGTCCCTGGTCGACCCCGGAAACATCTGGGTCGTCGTCATGTCGGACAACTTCGAACAGATCTCGCGAGTTAATGACCTCGCGGCAATGGAAGCAGCGGGGGACCTCGTGGTGGTCAGTCTGGTGTTTGATGTAGTCTAACAGACAATTCTTGCAAGCGGAATGCCAGCATCCGGTCACGGTCTGGTCAACCATCGGTTCCTCGGCACAAATGGGACATTCGTTGATGGCCTCGTCACGGATTTGGCCCAGTACATGAGCACCGAAAGCGTTGGTGTCGGCTGTATCGTCCGTCGTCGCCGTGAAACGCTCGATTAGAGAATGAAGGTCCATATCGTCTGCAAGTCCGGCTGCGGCATCTGCAGCAGCACCGGCTTCCTCCTCCTCAGCAACGATCTCTCGATTGCGGACAAGAATGGGGTGGCAGCATGATTGGCGAAGCCGGAGAACTTGTGCAAAAATGCTGGTGAAGGCCTTCATGACAGTGCCGGCCTCGACGTTAGCTAAGAAGGTACGCTTTGCTTTGGTGAAAATGTAGTCGTAAACATCACGCTCCGCCCTAGAAAGCTCAATGTCGAGAATCTCAATCTGCTTGGGCGGGAGGGCCACTAAGGCCTTTCCGTCTGGCGTTTTCATATCCTTCGTCCTTCTCATGACGAGCGGCTCTAGAACCGTCTGGACAACGTCCAATGCCCGCATGTAGTTTTTGGACTCAAATGGTACTGTGATGAATGTCCGCCAGAAGGAAAAGTTGTTCCAAGGCTCGACCTTGAGGAATTTGACAAGACTGAAGAGATCCTCAAGTTTGTTGACGATAGGTGTCCCCGTTAACACCCACCGGTGCGTTGCGGCGATGTCATAGCAGGCTCTGGCCGTCTTAGATTGGCGGTTCTTGATACTGTGACCTTCATCCAATATGACACGGAAAAAGTTTAGGGAGAAGAGACCACGACTGCCGGCCTTGCCGCCAGGCCTCGTTGTCATCTGAGTAAATTCAGAAAGTACCACACCGTAGCTAGTGATGATCACATCCGGAGCGTTTGAGGCGTTGGCTTCGCAGCAAAGCGACAGCAAATCGACGTTCTTTTCATTGCCATAGTACAGCATGGACCTCAGGGTACCCTCCATGGAAGCATTCTCGGCCTCACTCTGCCACTGCGCGAGGAGTGACATGGGCGCAACGACTAAGGTCGTGCATGGGGCATCTGAGACAGTCTCGCGTGCTTGCAGCGAAGGGAGACGCGGGAGCTGATTGACTGATGATACCGTTCGATTGCCTTGGCGGGCGGTGATCGCAGTGTCGGACTTGTGTGTGTGTATGAGACTGAGCATCTGGATCGTCTTGCCTAACCCCATCTCATCAGCCAGAATCCCGCCCAGGCAGTGTTGGCCTTGCCGCGGAAACTGCAAAGACAGCTCCCCGGAGTATGGATTGACGTAGAAGGTAGGGTGGTCGGCAACGTTCGGAAGCTCCTTGTCGTCGTGGTCCTTTGTTGGCCAACCGTACTCCTCCCACAAGGGGTGCATGGATGTTTCGCGCTCTTCGCGCTGGACGTTCCTTTCCTTCGCCATCATCCAGTGAAGTGACTGTTTTTGATATGGGCGTAGTGTGAGGCGAAAGGTATCAGCAGGCTCTGCTTCGGGGGTGCTAAAGTCGAATGATTGTGCCTTTTTGTAGAGGGCGTCAAGTTGGTCTTGTTCAAGCTCCTCGCCATCTTCGTTGTCATCCGAAGGAGAAGAGGCAGCAGTACTGTCCTGGCCTTGGGTTCTTGGTTTATCCTTTTCCTTGCTCTCAGCCATTTCTGCTGCATCAAGTAGATCTTGCCGTTGGTTCTGTGCTGCTGCTGCGTTCCCTCTTGTTGGAAGAAGATTGATCTCCTGAAAAAGCCTAACAAGCGCCACTTGTCTCAGCCGCAAGTCCTTTTCCTCCGAAGTCTCGGTTTCCTCAACCTGGCCGGTTGTCTTGTTAGCGGCGACGTGAAATTCCCGGCAAAAAGCCGATTTCAGAAGCGAGCAGCGAAGTTGCAGGAAGACAGTGTCATTGGTGCGCAATCTCTCGGGGGCGTAAACGCATGTCCCCTCAAAAGCGCATATTTCCTGATCCATCAATGTCGACACCCAGTTTGCCGTATCCTTGGCCAGACGTCCAATTTCCCTGCCAATACTGTCGGTAAAGCGAACGATCACGTCAACCCTCTTGGCTGCCGCCGCACTGACGCGATAGGTTGGTTGAACCGGCCCGGGTTTGAGGTGTCCTTTGTATGACGTGGCCTTGGGAATTTGGATCCTCTGGCGCTCGATCTTGACGATATCGCCGTGCTTTAAGAGATTGGTGCCACTCCGTGTGGTCCACCCTTCGACGCCAAATGCGCCAATATATCTCGATGTAGGCATCGATTGTAGCGCGGACGACCGACGAGGAAGCGGGCTTGAACCTCCATGCGTGCGGCGCACCGCAGGGGGGATTGAAGGGCGCGCACGAGTTGGAACCGGCGTTTGTCGTTTTAAGGTTTTCCAAGTGCCGTCGAGGTATATGTTGATGGCCCGCTCTAGATCGTTGCCGCAACTCTCTCGAAGTAGAGCTACCACATCGGGTTTGACATTCTCGCCTACAAAAGCTTCAAATGTACTCTGGTCGAAGGCATCGTGACTTGGGCCTCCACTTGGCGGGGCAGGGCTCTGACCGGTGGCTGCATCGACATGTCGTTGTGGGAGTGAAGATTTTTCGAGAGACGGCGAGTCTAGGGAGCGGTTGAGGACGGGTGCCGGCAGGGTATCGGCATCGACATTGTGTAGTTTCGTTGTTGCGCTGGACGGCGACAAGACATCGCAAGAGGGGGCGGTATTGGGCCTCTGGGGGGTTTCACCATCCTCCGTATTTGCAAAAAAGCGCCGTCTTTTGATGGGTGGCTCATCAGAGCCAGGGAAATCCATTGTACTGAAATGTGGGCGTCATCGGGCCAGGCGGCATATGAGGATGGGAGTGCCGCTACTGAGCCGACGTCGGTGCTGGTCTCGGGAGACGCGATTAAGAGAACGCGAAATTCCATGACGCGCTCATCAGGTGACCGCGCGACAGGAAGAGCAATGAATTCGAACTCGTCTGGACCCACAAATTCGAGCAGATTGCTGCTCTGATTGGCATTGTATCGCTGCCAATGTGTGCCGGCCATCCCAACACTAAACTAGAAAAAGCTCACCTCATGTATTTAATTCGAGCTGTTGGAAACGGCCTTAAGCAGGCACCTCGCAAAGCCCGTCGGTTTCACCGAGGCCTTGCGGCAAGTGCAGAAGCATCAGAAGTAGCTCAAGCACGCAGATACTGCTTGAACCAGCTCAGGTCTACGCCCTCGCCCTTCTTCTTTTGCAGCCCGGGCATCAAACTAACGATTTCTTAGACATGGCGACTATGAGGCATATCTTATTCGGCACTTTATCCCCCGCTCGGCTCAGGATGCCTACGACGCTCTCCGGACACTGAACCTCGAGCTCGCCCGCCTGCCCGAGACGGTGTCAAATCCAACCATAGGCCGCTTCCGGATGCAGTTCTGGCGAGACTCCGTCAATAGTACCTTTGCTGGCAACCCGCCGCGGGAGCCCATTTCGATATTGTTGCACAACGCCATTACGAACCTCGCAGCACGAACGGGGGGTAACAGTGCGAGCTCACTCAAGTTCTGGCTTCTGCGGTTGATCAACACGCGAGAGAAGCACATGGAGAACAAGCCCTTTACCAACTTGACAGCTTTGGAGGACTATGCCGAGAATACGTATGCCACACTCATGTATATGACGCTTGCGGCGATGTCCCTCCAGTCGGTGCACATGGATCACTTGGCAAGCCACATCGGCAAGGCTTACGGCATCGCTGCGTCACTCCGTGGGATCCCAATCCTCGCCGCACCTTCACAGCCCATACTAGGTCCATCAGGTTCCAGTGTTGGTAACACCAGAAGCCCGGCACTACTGCTCCCGCTTGATGTCATGGCCGGGGTGGGCCTAAAGGAAGAGGATGTTTTCCGCCGTGGGCCAAACGCCGAAGGCTTACAGGATGCTGTCTTCCAGGTTGCTACTCGAGCGAATGACCACCTGATCACGGCACGCGAGATGCTCAAGAACTTGCAAACCGGACATGAACCTGGGCACGATTATGAGCACCAAGAGGAGCCAGAGCATGCACACTTCGGTACGGTACATGGCGGCGAGGACACGAAGTTGGACATCCAGCGCGGTTTTAGTGTGTTGCTAGAAGCGGTCGCAGCTGGAGATTACCTCCAGCGTTTAGAGAACGCCAATTTTGATCCTTTCAAGGTCAAAAGTAGCTGGAAACTTCCCTGGGGACTTTGGAAATCGTTGAGGCGGCACGAAATTTAATAAGGCCCACTGTTTAACAACATCCTTCAAGAAACTACACGAGGCTAATTCTCTTGCATGCCTACGTTACCTTGGACAAGCTACGTACTGCCAGTGCCGTGTGGGCTTGTTGTGGTACATACAAGAGCATACGCCAAAACTCAGTTTTTCGACAAACCCACTCGCTAAGCGCCAACACTGTGGAATCTCCACCAAGGAAGGAGTGCGGAAGCAAGCCCGGGCCCGGCAAGCTCCTCACCGAGCCCGCTCCTCTGAGAAATTCGCAATCGGCAGGGCTGAACGAGCTTTAGAGCCGGCCCTAACCGGCGACGAAAAGGTTTTCTCACTCCGAGACGAAGATTTTGCTCCGAGGTTCCTCCACTACGGGTCCGATGCCACGGAAATAACTCGCGGATGGCGGCCGGGCTCCACCAGTTTGCGGGTTGTTTGTGGTCCTGCACAGTACAATTTGTCCATTCAACAAGCCCAACGACAGTGAGTTGCATTGTTGGCAACGTTCCCTAGAAAAAAACTCGGCATTCGATAAGGGCTCGACGAAGAAATCGTCCTTCCCAGGTCATGTATTGAGCTTCGTGTTTAGTGTAGTGGAGAGCCTACTCAGGGGACATCTCGATTCCCGTCTCGGGCCGGGTTACGGTGGGTATGCCATATCAAACTCGGCCCGGTGACTCACCCGGGATCGGCGAAGTTTGAACAACGCGGCCGGGTCCGCACGAACCCGGGGGATTTATTTGGTCCCCTCTTTGGGGTATTCATACAAGTTGGTTAAATATGTGAGCGATTGTCCCCCGTATGCGAGACTAGTTTACTCAGGCGCCGAGCCGAATACAGAGAGGTAGGTACCTTGGCCAGGGAGCTGCTCTTAGTGAACTGTTCGCCGGTGGTTAGCCAATCATGACAACAAGACCTGGTAATAATTTAAGAAAGAGTCGGGCACATGAGGCCTTGCAGAGCGGCTCTGAAGCCGAGAAAACACCATCTCCGAGGAACGCCACAAGGGCGCTCGACGTCATGGGACGAAGAAACATCCAGCTCTCTCGGGACATGAAGTGTTTGGGTATATTTTTCGATGTAACTAAGGTACCGCCAACCTACAAAGTACGGTTCTCTGGGTCGTGAATAAGAAAGGGCCGCCGAAGACCGGAAAGTTGCCGGTTCCTCATGCCGAGAACAATCGCAAATGCTGGCGGCTCATCACACGGGCCCTAGAAACCGAACCCTACTGTGACCTCGCCATCTCACAGTCAAGGCGAAGACGCGAACCTCGTTTCGGATTAATGGTCCCGCGAATGTGACTGCACCAAGGGAGTCATCAAAGGAAAATTTTCCCTTTTGTTTCCTCGTTTCTTCCTTCCCCCACCAGGTGACCTGGCTTGAAAAAGTTGGTTGCAGGGAGGGTTCCAGGCGCCACAGAGCCCTGGTGCCTTGTGACCTCACAAGGGCTTGGCGCCCGATGGATCAGCCCTCGCTGAGCTTTGCTGTGGGTCAATGATGTGATCTAGGCCCTCGGCGACGCTCAAGAACCATGGACAACGACCTGCTTGGACTTCGTAATTGACATCAAATTCCGTAACTGGTAACAAACTCGTACAGCTGCTTGATATGTTCGGTTCATATTGCCCTGAGCTGCGAGTGCCTGCGGGCCAAACCAAACCCGGGACGAATGTGTTTAAATCCAAAGAGCAATTGCCTACAACTGGCTTCCTCGAATTATGGGATAAATGTCCTGGAACCGGTGCCCGGTCAGCCTGGCCTTTGCCGGGGAGGCATCGAAGGAAAAGGAGTCCCTCGTGGGCTTTTCACCCTAGACATACAGTGCGCTTTCAAGTTCTTGTGGCGGGGCGTTCGGGTGGGTCCCAGGAACATGCCATGGACACCATGCACCCGGCCGCGAGCCGACCTCTTGACATATAATTACTTGATGGAAACCCAAAAACTTTGCATTCTCGCTGGGTGAATATATTTACAGCTTGTCTACAATTTACCTTGCAGCACCCGCTTCGGTTTCTAGTTCGTGTTTCCGCACGGTCAATCTGTTTTTCGTGTACCAACACAGTCCACCACAAACCCCAACCCCATCACCACAACTCGTGCTCTCAGATATCGGAAGCAGTAACCTCACCGAGCTCGGCCTTGGCCTCCCATATAACCGGTCATCCAGTCCTACAGATTTGTCGCCTTGGTCAAATCTCGTGCCTCTCAGCCCACGACTGGTTCTTGGGCTTGACGACAGCCACACACGCCGCTGAGTTGTAAATGATGGTTTTGTGGTATTGGGAGCGTTGAGTTCGTTCCCCACACAAGCGCACCGGGCTTTTACGCTGCATCATTGTGGCGCGGTCAGGCCATCCGATCAGTTCTAGCCCGCTATTTCCCCGCCACCACCGGCAGGGGACGTCGTGTCGAGACAAGATGCCGCACCGAGTTGTGGACTTCTTTCGGTCGTCGACACATTCAATCGAAGCCCAAGTTTCAAATTTGTCCAAAAAGCAAACCTCTGGTCACCGGCGGAGGCGATATTCCCCGAACAGAGTAGGCAAGGGTTCTACCAGCTCTGGACGGGCATCCTCGGCGTTGGTCGGCGGGGGTAACTCGGATATCCCCCCTACGCCACCGTATTCCCCGCGTGTCAAGATGGCCGATTCGAGGTCAAGCAGCTTTTCGTCGAGTTCACACAAGGAACGTGAGGATCACCACCAGCACCACCGAATTTCGTTTCCCGGCATGCACTTCGGCCGCTCAAGCAAGGAGGCACCCGGCTCTTCACCGGCAACCCTCCATTGGAAGCTCGAGTCGCCGCCTCTCGTCATGTATGGCGATCACCAAACTAGCAGTGGCGCGCTACTCTCGGGCCAGTTGTTCCTCAATGTCAAGGAAGAGGACCTGGAGGTTGCGTCGCTGGATGCCACCCTCAGTATCCGCGTTACCCAGAAGAGGCCATTTGCGAACCACTGTATTGACTGTACCACTCAGCGTACAGAGTTGAAGCGGTGGGAATTACTTCAGCATCCGCTAGTTATGGCTAAAGGTACGTTTTGTTGCCCGACCACTTGAGAAGTCTCGAGACTCACGATAGCAATCATAGGCGAGCATTCGTTCCCTTTCTCCGTGTTACTTCAAGGACATCTTCCGGCTAGCATGGACGGCCCGCTGGTCTCGATTTCGTACGAGTTCAAGGCCGAGGCTGTTCCGAGGTCGGATCACAGCGCACTGGCGCCCATCAAGTTCGAAAAAACAGTCGACGTCAGACGCAGTCTCCCGACCTCCGAGACACCGCACCACTCTGTCCGGGTCTTCCCTCCTACGAATATCAAGGCTAGCGCGTACTATCCCCATGTCATTCACCCGATCGGCAGCTACACCCTAGCGCTCCGCCTCGACGGCATCGCAAAACTGAACACCAAGGTCAACACCATCGAATATTGGAAGTTGAAGAAGCTCACATGGAAGCTCGAGGAGACGACGAAGACGATTGCACCGGCCTGCGACCGACACAGCCCGAGGCTGGGCGAGGCCACGGATGAACAGCAGAGCAAGAAAGGCGTCATTCGCTCGGAGAGCCGCATTATTGGAGAGAAGACGCTTTTCTCGGGGTGGAAGAGCAACTACACAAACGCAACTGACAGTCTTGTCGAGCTGGAGCTTGACTACAGCTTGGCAAAGAATGCCAGATACGCATGCGATAGCAAGAGTCGAGACGGAACCGAGGTGACTCATCAGCTGGTGGTCGAGATGGTGGTTTCACAAGAATGGGCCCCTGTCAACAGGCCATCTCTTGTGACACACACGGGTGTTGGGCGCATCCTACGGATGCATTTCGGCACCGTCCTCACGGAGCGGGCGGGGATCGGGATCAGCTGGGATAACGAGGCGCCCCCTATTTACCAAGACGTGCCTCCCAGCCCGCCCGCTTATTCTCAGGAGACTATCTCCTTCGGCGAGAATTCGATCGCAGAGTTAATGACGCCACTCGATGGCCCTCATGGGGGGCTGTCACGCAGTTCCACCGACACGGCTGCCGCTGGGGATCTCGGAGAAGGCGCCGGGGGTGTATGAAGGACACCGCCCAGTCAGCGCGTGAGGGTGAGGCATTGGCAGTTGGCGGTTCTACTGCTGGCGTGGCGCGCGTCTTAAAGGGAAAAAATCGGTGTTTGCAGATGGTGGGCGACACTGCGGGAAAGTGGAATGGTCTCTGAGGAGTTTGATTTGCGCGAAGATACCCTTGGTCGTTTTTTTGGTTCTTTCTTTTTACTACTCTCGCATTGTCTTGGGATGGAAGGTTGGTAAAAGTCAAAGGGCGCGCGCGAAAGCGGCTTTAAATCATTGAATGTAGTTCGTTTAATACATGATCTGGCTAGGCGGGCCGCGCCTAGGTAGATAGATACCTACGGAGTCTTAATCGAGTGTAATACAAGTTCACTTGTGCATGGAGTGGCCCCCTTCTCTTGCAATCTTCGCGCTTCTTTCGACTCATCCGTGTTGAATGAGAGTATATGAACGTCACCAAAGCTCGGAGAGATGTGACTCCCCCGGATTTTGCGGGGTAGGAACGTGGTTGTGGGGCATGTTCTGCCAACCAAGGCGGCTTTTATCGATAACAAGGTCGCCTGAAAGCTGGCCGATGACTCCAGAGACCTTCGACTCAGCCGGTGAATGAAGTCAACAAGATCCTATAAAGCGCCTAGATTTAGCATGAGAGTGCCTTCCTTTCATTCTTTGATAGAATTTCCCTGAAAGCAACATCTACCGAATATTCCAGCCTTATATGACCGCACGACCGTTTGGGTCAACTTGAATGGTCCATCGTCCTGTGAAGTCATCGTCTGTTTCGATCTCCCTCCAGATTTAGCTCCCCCCTGGGGTCAGCCCAAACGAATGCGACAATGGCCAGCAGATCCGCAAAACAACTACCGCACGAGCGGCGGAAAGGCGAGGCCGCGTTGAGCGACTTTGCTGAGTACGTCGAGCAGCAGCAGGCGCTCCGCTACCCAAGTTCCAGGCAGGCGCAAACAACGGCGGCGGCGGCGGCAACGGACAGTGGCCAAAGCGAGGTTGAGCACCACGAGGAGCTGGATGATATTCTCAGCAGCCTCGATCTCTCTGACCCGACCCCTCGTGTGAGGTTACGAGAGCTCCTGCTCTCCCCTAGTGCCGATGCCGAGGCCCTCCAGAAACTGGCTGACGTCGTGAAAGAACGGTTACTGGAAGGCCATGGCGAGACCGTCTTCGACGTGGGCTTCGAAAACAATGGCGAAGGAATGAAGTTGTCTCGTGAGGAGTGGGACACGGCACACAAGCGGTTAACGGAGGCGGCTAAGAAGTTGGGAGCCAACACTCAACTATTACTGACGAAAAACGTGGGTGGCGACCTTGATGGGGCGCCGACCAAGGATGGGGACTGCAGCGGGAAAGTCATGATTCGCCAGGCACCGGAGACGGCCGAGGAGGCCATCGAGACGAGGATAGCCGTTGTTGGGAATGTTGACGCCGGCAAAAGCTCCATGCTTGGCGTCCTCGTCAAGGGCGACCTGGATGACGGCCGAGGCAAGGCGCGAGTCAACCTTTTCCGACACAAGCATGAGATCGAAACGGGGCGGACATCGTCAGTCGGCATGGAGATCATGGGGTTTGACACGACTGGCCAGGTTGTGGTCTCGGACACCCCGGGGCGCAAGCTGTCATGGGAGGAGATCGGGAAGCGCAGCGCAAAAGTTATCACTTTCACCGACTTGGCAGGCCACGAACGCTACCTGCGTACCACGGTCTTCGGGCTTCTGTCTAGCAGCCCGAATTATTGCTTGCTTATGGTTGCGGCCAACAACGGTCTCATCGGCATGAGCAAAGAGCACCTAGGCATTGCACTTGCCCTGAACGTGCCAGTCATGGTGGTCATCACCAAAATCGACATTTGCCCGCCTCAGATCCTGGAGCAGACCATCACGCAGATAACGCGGATCTTGAAGAGCCCTGGGGCAAGGAAGATACCCATCTTCATCAAGAACCACGAAGAGTGCATCAACACAGCCACCCAGTTTGTGAGCCAGCGGATATGCCCCATCTTCCAGGTGTCAAACGTGACGGGCGAGAATCTCGATTTGGTCCGCTCGTTCCTCAACATACTCCCGCACCACGGCCGCTACGATGCCGACGCTGCTTTCGAGTTCCATATCAACGACACTTTCAGCGTCCCTCATGTCGGGACAGTAGTCTCTGGGATCGTCAAGTCTGGCGTGATACATGCTGGAGATGATGTCCAAATCGGGCCGGATTCACTAGGACGCTTCACGCAGACCTCGATTCGCTCCATCGAGAGGAAAAGGATAGGCGTGCCCGCTGCGTCGGCTGGCCAATCCGCCTCGTTTGCTCTGCGGCGGATTCGAAGGAAAGACGTGCGTAAGGGGATGGTAGTGCTGTCCAAATCGGACGGAGCCCCGCCCAAGGTGTACCGCGAGTTCGTGGCCGAAGGTTTGTTAGCTCCCAGACCGCATATCATGCCGCATGCTGATTATCATTAGTGCTTATCTTGTCGCACGCAACGACCATCAAGACCAAATACCAGGCGATGCTACACGTCGGGCCGGTTTCCCAGACCTGCGCCATCATCGATGTTGACCGTCCTTTCATCCGGACTGGAGACCGGGCTACCGTCGCTTTCCAGTTCGTGCAGCGGCCCGAGTACCTAGCGCCCGGTGATCGACTTCTCTTCCGAGAGGGGAGAACGAAAGGTCTTGGGATCGTTAAGAGCGTCGGGTATGACCCCTCCAAGCCACTCATGCCAAAACAACCGGAGGGTGGTGTCAGTGATGAGCAGCGGGGCCCTGGGCCCGACGCCGAGGAGGCGGGAGATGTCAATGTAGCCCCTAGCGTCAAGGCTGAGTGAGTGAGTGAGGTATGACTCAGTACGACATGCGTCAGGTCTCGGCCTTTTACATTGTTGGGCAACTCTGGAGTTGTTGATTGTCAAGGCAAATTGCTTATTAGAGCATGGGTTATTTCGCGGCTGGGGAGAGAGTTCGACCGCCAAACGGATGGTATGCAGCGGACGGCGTTTTGTGGTTAAATCTTTGCTTAGTTTGATCCCTACTTTGCCCTGCAAGACAGCGGCTATGGCGCCATGAGATCCCGAATTATGATAACAGAGAACCCCCCGTTCGGGCTCGTTACTATGAGTGCTATGGGCCTTCGTGTCGGACATTGACCGTGACGTAGGCAGGAGCCGTGACGATAGTCAATCAAGAACAGCCACCACCCCCCCCCCCCTACTTGGCTTGCGTCCGGAGCCAGTCAAGGTCGGCGGCTATCGTTCTGCCATGTCATGCCCATCGTCCATGCCGCCAAAGAGTGCGGACTTGGTCTTGAATGCGCCTTCGCTAAAACTGCGAGTGGCTGCGCGCATGATAGGGGAAATCTCAAACGGATCAGAATGATCGTGCTTGAGGAGAGATGAGAACAACGCTGTCTCCTAAACATATTGTTAGTCGGGCGAGGTGGTTTTATGTGAGGGGTGTGGCTTTTATGACGAACCTCTTACGAAGAGCATCTCGGATTTCTTGCTCACAGTCTGCACCGGGTTGTGTGAGTAACGGCAGCGATGATCCATATTTAAAACATAAAAGGTTTTCAACGGCCTAGCTGACCTTGACATCCTCTTCGTCCTCTTCATCAACGACGTAAATGGTCTCCTCCACATCACCAAGCACGAGATTACAATGACTATCGTAAGCCTAGGAGGTGGGTGGGTGTTAGTCGGAGGGAGCTTGCGTTGGGGTTAGGGGAAAAAAGTGGAGCGAATTTGCTGCTCACATGAAGGCGGCCCTTGAGTTCTCGGTCCCCTCTGAGCTTCACGCAAACCACTTCATCGAGCAACAGGCGCACGAGGTCGAGGGGCTCCGACACCGCGCTGCCTTCATCTCTGACTTCGGCCATGTTGGGATGTAATGGATTGCAAGTTTGTATAGCCTTGGCGTGTATTGCTGATTTGGGCGCTGGTGTTGTCTGCTCCAGAGATTGGGCAATGCGCGCTGTCAAAGAGCGGTCGTGGAGGGATGGTGGGCTTGTGGTTTTCCCGGGGGGCACAGGCCACTGAAGGCATAAGCATGGATGGTGGGAGGAGCTCATGCAGATTGTGCCCCATGTCACCGCCTGCCTGATGGGGCAGTATGGCAGGTGCCAAACTAACAACATCATACACAGCCCCACCTCGAGTTAACACAGGGGCAGCATTTCACACCCGACAACCAGACGACTTCCCCGTTCAACGCAAAGACTTTGGCGCCCACATAAAACGCGAGTTGTAGAGAGACGGGGGTATGTATTTCTGCTAGTGGAGCGAGTGGATCGAGACCATAATGGAGCGGAGTTGTGCATTCGGGGTCAGCGCAAGTCTTTACTATTGTTCTAACCAACGAAGCGAAGCCCCCGTAGGGTAGACAAATGAGGGGACGGCAACGGTTCTTGGTCTTGGTTTTCATCACCGACCCTTGACCTTCTCCAGCCTTAGGTCGTTGATATACATATACCTGCTCAGGGAGATCCAACCGTACCGAAACCAGACCATCTGGCTCTTGTGCGCCGAAACCATGGCCCTCCACGCAGTTGTGATGCTGCCGTACCCCATTAGGCTGCTGAGAAAAACCAAGCCCCCAGGGTGTTTCTTGTCCTTCTTATCGGCGCCGACGGCCCAGCTGGCGAGTGTGGTCAGCACGTCCAAAAATCCAATGTATTTCCGGCCCAAGGACACCGTCTTGAGGGTGTAGAGATCGACGGGCGGCTGCCAACCTGGCTTGCCGGCCACCAACTCCGCGATAAAAGCCTTGGCGCCGTGGTAC
This sequence comes from Chaetomium tenue, assembly GCF_020726465.1. Taxonomy (NCBI): domain Eukaryota; kingdom Fungi; phylum Ascomycota; class Sordariomycetes; order Sordariales; family Chaetomiaceae; genus Chaetomium; species Chaetomium tenue. The sequence continues at coordinate 711,555 of NW_027117333.1, read as the reverse complement.
AAGGAAATGTGGTTTGGGTGGCCGGAGACACCACCGGCGTCGAACGTTACGAGCACGTCGATAGCGGCGGCCGGGGCCGTCTCGCTGTTTCGCATCCGGGCGAGGTTGGGTGCGAAGGCCGAGCAAAGCAGGGCCGAAATGTCGCCGCTGTCCCACTTTGCCGTCATGCTGTCGGGGAATTCGGGCTTGTCAACGACAAAAACGTCGTCCGTCGAGCGCAGCCCGAGGATCAAGCCCGACTTGGCGAGTTCGCGTTTTCGTGTCTCGCCGAGGCCGTCTGCATTGCCTACCATGAGATGATTCTCGTTAATGGCCGTAGTATAAGGCTTGGGGTGGAGGTGGGGTGAGCGCATACCACTGCTCAGGCAGAGGATCTTGACGTGGTTTCCCGTCTCCGGTCTGGCGAGCGCCATGACGGTAGGCGAGAAAAACATGGCCTCGTCATCAGGGTGCGCAATAAGAAGGCAGACGCGTTTGTTACGCACGGCTGGGAAGCGCTCCGAGACCACGGAAGTGGTGTAGACGTATAGTGACGGGAGCACGACGGCCAGCACGCCGACAGTCACGGGCCAGTCCATCGTGCCCCTACCCAAGCAGATCGGCGGGAATGTTGACCCCGTTGGCCAAATGATACGGCTCTGCAGGTCGCTTCGCAATGTATGTCGGCGGTAGCGTATAGAGAACGCGCCCCAAGAGCTCGGCGCTCTGCAGCGCTGGGAAGAGAGGGGCACGCGAGTGGAGTAGAGTGCAACCAACCGGACCTGTAACAAGCGCCTCGAGTTCAAAAAAAAAAAAGCAGAAACTCGTGGGATTTTATGCACAAGACCAGAACTTAGTTTAGTGACTGCTGCAGCTGTAGAGGCGGTGAGAGGTCAGTCGCATGTGGGGAGGGGCCGAGAGACGGGGGTTTTGATGGGCTTTGGTGGAACGGCACATGGGAGGACCCCCTGACCTCGAGGTGGGGTATGAAGCGTCTCTGCAACCACACAGTCGATCTGCCGGGTCACGTTCGTTCCGAGGTAAAATAACTACACAGTACGAAGTATCTCAACAGAACTTGGACTGGCAGGTACGCAGCTCAGTGCTAACATGCAAGCTCTGATTGGGCAATTTTGGATTCCTGGTATGGAATTTAACGCCCCTCGAGAAAGCCATCATCACCCGTTGCTCAATGATACCGAACGGCGTAAGTATTTGTATGGGAGCTATGTATTCGTACGTACACGGGCGCAATGACAGGGGTCGCGGCACTGGCGGCGGACCCCTGTTGCAAATGTAGATCGCGACTTCTCGATCACCGTGTCATTTTTGTCGTCGCGCCGTGTTGTCCCGTCCCCTCAACTAATACCTACCACCCAAGCTCACCACAATGGCAAGACGACGCAGAGAACGATCCCCGTCCAACCTCAAACTAAAACAGCCCGATCGATCGGGCCCGTCAGAGAAGACGTTGCTGCAGCTCGCCGAGGAAAGAGGGCTGTTCGACCAGGCAAAAAAAAGGGAGGACGAAATCGAGAACAAGGCTGCCCCGGTTCCCATCCCGCGCCCACCCAAAAATGGAGAGGAAGATGATGACGAGGACGCTGGGTTGCCGCCCACTGTTGAGCGTGTACTTGAGACGATGTTGTGGTCTGTGAGCCTGTCTATGTTGCACTTCACCCTCGACGTCCTCGTCCAGCATCAATATTCGGTGGACAGCATAGTATGGCCCAAGGTTTGGATGAGGTTTGGTCAAGCGTTATTAGGTGAGCCCGTCCGCCGTTGTGACGCTGTTGTGTTTAGCTCTGAGCCACAATGCTAACCCAATTTCGATTGCTCTCTAGTTTTCGGCCTGCTCATCTATGCCCTTCATCCTCATGCCGCGAACCCAGGGTTGATTCCCGGCCTGCCCCCGCGGTACCAGTCAGCTCTCCGACAAGCCATATTCTTTACCACGAGCATATTTGCGGGTTGCTACCTGATCCACATCACAAACGCATTCGGGTATATGGCCGTCATGAAGCAGGCGCCGCCCATTGGTTGTCTCTGGGTGTGGTCTGTCATCGAACTGGATCTTGCTTGGGCTGTGCTCAGCCTTTCAGGCGCAGGGGCGTTTCTGTGGCAGAAGGGATACAGTATAAAGTAGGGGAAACGTGAGTGTTGGCTTGCGACCCGCGAGTCCCTCCAGCAGTTCCGCGAAACCGGAAGCACCCGACTTCCCATGATTCCCACTCTAGATGGTTCATTTTTTCCGATAGAACACTTGATTTCCCCCTTCCGGGATTACCTTACCTTTCCTAACCACAAACCCCTTTCCTCTGGGGCTCACCTGCGACTGCCAAAAACGTCCTCACCTCGCGCCTTCTCCAGCGAGATGCTGCAATGGCACCATTGGCAGCTGGAATTGTCTGTAATGCTTCAGGCCGGCGCGTAGGTTCGCTTTCTTTCGAGTGCGCCTGCCTGCTTCCCAGGTAATCTACGAAAAAAATAAGGCTAAAGGTTGTTGGCCAGCCCGGCACCTTCCTCTGTGACATAGCGTCGGTCCGTCGATCTCTCCTCATGGTTGAAAAGGGCGTCCAGGCTGGTTCAAGCTGGCGTCTTCGGCACCCAAATCTCTCCTACGCACTTCTCCCGAACCTCACTCAGTAAGATAGCATCTTCAAGTCGGCGTTGACCACCACATCATCTAACGCGCCGTTCTACTCAATATCTAATACATTCGTCAAGACCTCACGCCATCCGTCCCAACAACCATGGTCGTTACAAAGCTCTCCACTCTACTTTCGATCGGGCTGTTTCTCTCGCGAGGACATGCCGCGCCTGCAACAACCGCCAACTTGACGACACGAACTATCCCCAGTGGCATCATCATCGAACACTGCACGGTCCCCGGTGTCGTGGCTCTCACGTTCGACGATGGTCCCTTTATCTACACCAGCCACATCTTGGACCTTTTAGACGAGTACGGCGCCCAAGCGACTTTCTTTATAAACGGCGAGAACTGGTCCCGCGGTATCGGTGACTTCTCGAGCCCTTGGCCCGAGATCTTGAGACGTATGGACCTTTCAGGTCACCAAATCGGCTCCCACACATGGGCGCACGCCGATCTGTCGTCCGCCGATTCGCCTACGCGGGAGTTCCAAATCTATGAGCTCGAAAAAGCACTTTTTGCTGTCCTGGGCAAAGCCCCCACCTACCTACGACCGCCCTATGCTTCCTGTTCGGAGGATTGCCTCCAGCAGACAGAACAGATGGGGCTACATGTGGTCAACTTTGATGTTGACCCCAAGGACTACCTCCACAACGACCCGAACGACATCGCCGCCGCCATGGAGAATTTCTCCAGAGCTCTGGATGAGCGCCGGTGGGGTGATTCGTTCCTTGTCCTCAGCCATGACTCGCTGCAGAATACAGCCGAGTTCTTAGTCCCGCACATGCTCATGGAGATCCAGCAGCGCGGATACCGGGCTGTCACGGTGGGGGAGTGCCTCGGCGACCCTCCTGAGAATTGGTACTGGTACCTATGAAGGGGTTATGAGTTTCTCTTGCGGAGGGATGTGGTGTTACAGGCCAGCAATGTGGCGACAGCGGATTTCTAAAAGTGCCGATTAAGAAAGCATGAGCGTCTGGTCGCTAGTCAGGTTCCGGATGGGGGTCTCAACGCTGGAACACGGCTTGGGTTTTACACGGCGGTTGTGGAACGGCCTGTTGGACATGTCGTTTGGTTTTATATGCTGACTCTACTCATAGTATTCTTAGGTTCGTCGATAGAGCACAAAAAGTAATGTGTATTTCTTTCTGCGAGTATACTCGGCAACCCCATGCGTGCGAGCTTGTTTACCGCCCCTGCCATGCCCCTTCCTAGTCCCAGAGATATGCTTCCAACACTTGTTGCGGACGCACCCGAACTGAAGGCGACGGGCGGCCTTTCGGCTGCTACGCCTGCGTCTGCAGCTCGTTTAAGATGTTGTCAATCTCGCCCGCTACAAAAATCGGGTCGTCCTTCTGGATGAAGTGACCGCAGCCCTTGGCAATCTTCACATCACTCGTCGTTTGTGCAAGGCGGGTCAGACCCTCATTGTACGCACCCCAGGCCGGGTCCATATATGCGTTGATGATGGCCTTTGGTACGGACAGCGAGCCCTGTATCGCGGGTTTATGATTAGCACACCGCGCCGAGGCACTGAGTCCGTTTAAGCTTACATTCTCACACTGATCCGCAAACTCGTCCCGATCATGTCCCACAACCGTCAATAGGGGAGGCTCCCCACCGGGGCCGTTGGGTAAGACGGGTTCACTCGCATGCGGCAGGAACTCTCTCAGGTTCCTCCGATCGAAATGCTCCGGGTTGGGCACCGTAGGGTGGAAGAATTGGCGGACCCTCTCCCGCGTATGCCGCAGCGCCTCGGCCGTGATGCCCTCCGGCAGCTGGCACTCGTCAAAACCGGGTTCGGCCGGGTCAGGAAACACGGAGACAAAGTCCGTATTTGCCATCATCGAGTCAAGGAAGAGGTACGCCGCTACACGGCCGGGGTGTTCGGCTGCGTAGAGGCGGGCGAGGGCACATCCGATGGAGTTGCAAACCAAGATTATGCGAAGGTCCTCGATCTGGCGATTGAGTTCGTCTTGGGAAACCTGGATGAGAAGCTGGTGGAGATCGGCGATGGCAGCGCGGGCATCATGACCGTAAGGCGAATCTGGGATGTCGGACGGGTCCGGGTCAGATTTCCCTTGGCCGTACCGGTCATAGCAGAGTAAGGTGGGCGTCGGCCGGTTGGAATCGCTGCGGAGTTTGAAAAGATGCTCGATTGTTCCAGTCCAACCGGCGGAAGGCAGTACAAGGCCGTTGAGGAATACAACAAGAGTATCAGATAACTGTCTCTCGTCCTGCGGCCGGTGGCGGGCGATGGACACGTGGAGGGAAGCACCAGGTTTGGTTTTCAATGTGATATTTTTGCCCTCCATCTTGATGAAAACAAGGATAAAAGGAGACAACGTTCCGGCAGGTGGTTTTTCAAATGGTGGCCTGGGTTGTATGGCATGCTACATTTATATGTGAGGAGTTGGGCAAGGTACCTAATGGATGACGTGAGATTTGCGGAGTTGTCAAGACCGACAATGTCATGCAGGATTTCAATGGTCCCGGGCACTAAAACAACGATGGGTTAACAAGATTCTTTCATGTGCCGCAGCCCACATAGGGTTTTCCCAAACAGGTAGATCTGTGTAAGACATGTTCTTCCAACCCGAACCTCCCAACCGGATCACTACGGGTTGGTATGCGAGCGTCGCAGCCCAAACAATGAGCAACGCATGGTCAGGTTCTCTCTTAGTGGGCTTTCCTTTCTAAAACGATCGCGCAGATTATGGTTAGTAATTCGCGTACCTTCCATTGGCTCGTCGTGACTCAGAAAACTCACCCCGGCCCAACACGCAAAGGCAACTTCATACGCATGTCCTCTCCTTCCTTCCTGTGACTCCTGCTCCACCTCCATTTCCATGACACTCAACGTCTTCCCACTGAACCAAACCCACTTAGCAGCAGTCGGCAAAAATGGCCATGAAAATCACAGCCGTGAGTCTGCAGTGTCCTTTCCGACAAGACATGGCTAACACGCCCGTTAGCTTTCCGTATATCCCATCAAGGGCTTGCGCGGGATCAAGCTCGAGTTAGCCCAAATTGGGCCGCTGGGAATAAAGCATGACCGAAGCTTTATGCTGTACGAAGTGCGTCCGACAACTGGGGAGCTGAAGAAAATTCAACTGGATACACATCCAAAATGCGCCCTATTCGAACCGCACATCACCCCCGGACCTCAGGACGGTACTTCTCTGCTCGTCGTGCGGTACCTTGGCCGCGCGCTGCAGGGCTCCGAGGCCGCCGAGGAGGAAAGTACAATCGAGATGCCGCTTGAGCCAGACATGTCCTGCCTTGAGAAAACCGACGTGGTTCTGCATGGTAGCCCGGCGTCAGCCTACCGTATGGGTGACTCATATGACACCTGGTTCAGCCAGCATTTCGGAGTTCCCACCGTGTTGATCTACCTTGGCGACGGACGGCGACCTGTCTTGGGTAAAGCCCTTCCGCCCAAACCCGCCCAAGAGCAGCAGCAAAAGGGGTGGATGTCTTCCCTGACCTCTTATATCACCTCGCCCCAGGAATCAGATGGCGGCTCGGGCGCGTGGATATCCTTCAGTGACGTTGCGCCCTTGATGGTAGCATCCGAACCATCTCTGCAAGACGTCAGAGACCGCCTTCTCAACGGCCAGCCAGTGGAGATGTATAAATTCCGGCCCAACATCGTCGTCGATGGCGAGGGCGAGGATGCGTGGGCAGAAGACTTCTGGGCCGCGCTTGCCATAGGGCCTAGCGAAAGCCCACAGCGGAGTACCCTTCAATTGACGGGTAACTGCGTGAGGTGTATCAGCTTGAACGTTGATTACCAGACGGGGAAACCAGCGGAAGGGGAACTGGGCAACGTTCTGAAAAGACTCATGAAGGACAGGAGGGTTGATACAGGGTCGAAGTGGTCACCTGTGTTTGGTCGGTATGCCTTCCTAGACAGTCGCCACACCGAAGGCATTACCGTGTCTGTAGGCGACAGTGTTGAGGTCACTCGGCGCACCACGGAACGGTCCGTCTGGGACTGGCCAGATTTGTGAAACTTCGGGTCAATGTTGGCTTCCATGTCTACCTTGGGGCATTTCTCATTTTGGTATCTTATTATATTCAACACATGCTGGGCGTTAGGGACCTCAACTATACCTAATATATCGTTATCTTGCTTCAGACTCACACAGTGCCCCGAACCAGATCCATGTTTGCCGAGCTCGTCAACTTGCTCCAGCCACAACTTCAGTTGTGTGTGGTACGTAATGTAAAGTACAGGTGCCCAGCTTAACAAATATTCATTCAACTTCCATAACCGCCCTGGACTATCATGCATCAGTCACCCCCCTTCTTTGCTACTTCCTGGTATTCAAAGTATTAGTATAAAGCATACTCCTTGTTTAGCAGTACATGGCCGCGGCCCTCGGCTGGAATATCGTACATTATGGACGTTGAATACCGGGAGTCAAGGAAGGGAAGTACTGTTTTGGTCGGCACGCCCCGTGACAGTTGCTTACTGTGATAACATGACCCACGAAGCTGATGTCACGTTGGTAGTATATTATTGATATTTTTTAACCCGTCGGACTGTTCCCGTGAAGGGGAGGCCACTCGTAATGTCCGTCCAGTCAGCGTTAATGGAGATACAGAGGGGAATACAAGTAGGTTTTTATGGAGTAGGAGGGTTTTGAATTCTTAGTTTGGCCCCCTAATGTGAAGGTTACCCGAATGGTGTGGTTGGACTTACTGGTAGCTGCATTCGGGTTATACACTGGCTCCTGGCTGTCTCACCAAGGGGCTTCTTCTATCGCCTGGTCAGCGGGCAATGTGACGATGGCCGTCATTAACCACAGTTCCATCGTAATCTTTTTTCCATCTCTTCCTCTGGTTCCTACGCCCTATCTAGACAGCATCATGGCGGGCGGTTTACGCAACGAGAAGTAGGTAGGTAGGTAGGTAGGTAGTTTATTAACGCCCGGCGGGTCAACCGAAAGGGCAACTATTACAATCTGACGATACATTTCCCAAGATATGTCCTAATCTCTTTGAAGCCCGTAAAGTTCATTCTAGTTCATATTTCGACAGTTACCATTTTTCTGCGGATTCTCGTGGGTTTAGTAGGGCTGTTAGTAGGCTGGCTTGAAGGCGATTCTCCAAGTGTTCAACGTCCTATCTTCGGCGGCTGAAGCGGTGCCTGCTATTTGTGTCACGAGGTGAGGGGGTCGGTGTTGTCGGGTGTGGTGGGTTAGGTGATTTAGTCGGCCTGTGGTTCGTTCGTGTCGAGTCGGCCCGTCGCCATTGCGAACCGTATGGTTGCGCGAACGGCTGCCATGTCAGGAGTCCAGTCGTTCTTGTCCGACGGCGATTTCCCTCCTAGATAGAAGGAAATATTGCTTCTCTGAGTGTCTGTACATTCGAGCATCTTTCTTCGGTATGCTGTCCATTTTGTGCATCGGAATAGGAAGTGGTCCACTGTCTCTTTTGCTTGTCCACATGCGCACTGGTCTGACGGTGCTACTCCGATTCGGTGGAGGTAACCGTTGAGCCTTGCCATGCCTGTTCTGAGCTGGGCAAGTTTGGCAGCCTCCTTGTGAGATAGATGATCGTACAGCAGTTGGGTGTGTTTCCCTGGTAGTGCTGCGTCGACTCGCTTGGAATGAGCTCCGACTTTGTCTGGCAGGTGATTGCTGCTGCCTCTCTTGGACCGTGCTACGTTGAGGGTTGTCGACCGCATCCTGGGCATTTGTACTTCTGGAGCGGCGCCCTGTCGAGTGGCATGTTTGGCGTTCCCCTTGGCGATTTCCCAAAGCTTGTTTTCTTCTCTCGCAGGGAACCATCGTATTGATACTGTGTTTCCGTTCCTGCGTAGTTCTCTGATTGATTGGTATATATGGCAGATGTGCCGTTGCCCAGACTGTCGTCGAGCGTGTCGGATCGCGAGAACAGCCGCTTTGTTGCGTGTTGAGAGCTCGATGCGGCTAGATCTAACCGTTGGCAGTGTGCCTAACGCTCGTTCGATGGCCGCAAGTTCCCCAGAGTATGGATTTTGTTCCGACCTCGAGCCAAGCGTAGAGGAGAAGGTCCCAAGTTTTGGGGTGCCGTATACAGATGCCGGCAGCGTCGCAGCTCCGCCAACTCCCACCAGGGCGTTTCGCGCCGAGCTGCTTACGGCGATGCATATAATATCGTAGTCGGCATTCCGGCGTGTTGTCGTCGGCTCGTTGGTGACAATTTGTACACGGTTCTCCCAAGGTGTCAATGTGAACGGGTTAATGGTTTCCAGCTCGTCCATTGCGATGTCTTTGAGTGCGTCTGCCACCTGGTAGAGTGGCGAGCGGTGGCTTTTCCTGAACTTTCGCATTTGAGACGTGTTTCTGCGTAATGGGTTGGTGTATGGCAGGGTGTGAATGTCGGTCCATAGTTTGATGGCCCGTCTCCAGAACCGATCTTGTGCGCTGGCAATGTGAGCTTCTGCTTCCGCTACGCTCGTTGCCACTGTGAGGAAGGTCCCCACGATCGCTTGCGCCGCCATTCTCTGGATCCTGTTGATGGGTCCTGCGAGTTTATTCTTGCATGCGTGCATCCACACATTGGAGGCGTAGTCTACCACGGGGGCAACTGTGCATGTAAACAGCTGCCGCGCCGTTGATGGGGATAGACCTCGGAGGCGTTTCAGTTCCATCGCTGCTTCCAAGCCTTTGGACGCAGCCCTCCAAATGTGTTCTTTGTACTTTAGTTTTGTGTCCATGAGCACGCCAAGGACCTTGACATGGTCTTGAGGCTTGACAATCTGCCCCTTGATCGTGAATGGTTGTGCGTCGGTCTTATAGATTTTGCGAGTGAAGTGTATGATTGCTGTCTTCTGGACATTGAAGGTCGCACCACTCCTTGTCTCCCAGTCTAGGGCGTCCCTGATGATGGTTTCTATGCCTTCTCGGTTGCTCTGCGCCGTAGGTCCCGTGATCCACGCTGTAAAGTCATCCACGAAGGCTATCGCACCACCGCGGCTGTCGATTCGTCGTTGTACCAGGTCCGCGTTGAAGAAGAGGAATAAGATCGGAGATAGGGGAGAGCCTTGAGGTAGACCAGCCTGAGGTAGGCTTTGAACCTCGGATGTATATCCATTGACTTGAATTGTGGCTGTGCGCTCCGAGCAGAAGGCGTTTGTCCATTGAAGCAGCTCGTCTGGGATGCCTCGTGCCTTCATCCGCTGAAGAAGTCTTTCCTTGCAGACCCCATTGTAGGCCCCTTTCACGTCAAAGCTGATCAGACTTGCTACCTTTCGACCTCTCCAGGCGGTGTAAATCTGTTCCTGGAGGAGTATGAGCGCTTGCTCCGCCGATCGTTGCTTGCGCGCTCCGAAGTGGTTGGTCGGGAGGAGCCCATATGTCTCAACCGCATGTGAGATCCTTTCGGCGACGACCGACTCCAGCAGCTTGCCGAGCGTTGCTAGAAGTGAAATCGGTCTCCAGGCTTTGGCAACACTGTAGTCGTCCTTGCCGGGCTTCTTAAGCGGTATGATCTTGGCGTGTCGCCATTGACTGGGCAGTGTGCTATGCTCCAGAGATGCTCGAAATAGTGCGAGAACACGGTGCTTGACCACTGGCCAAGTCTGCTTCCAGACTATCGCCGGTAAGCCGTCCTCCCCAGGTGCTTTCCAAGATTTGGCTGCGAATAGTTGTCGCTCTACCTCTTCCATGGTGATCGGCGGCATTGCTACGGGAGCTCGCTGCGGTCTAGCACCTTCATCTTCAATCCTCTCTGGAAGGGGAGGAAAGAAGGTGGTTAGGAGTTCTTCTTCCTGTTCTCTGTGGTCGGCCGTGGCTGTTCCGTCTGCTCTGACGAGCTGTGGCACCTTCCCGAACGCTATGTCGTCGCTAGACTTTAGGTATTTGGCAGCCTTCCAGATATTGCTATTGTCTTCAAGAAAGTCGTCCCAGTGTTTCTTCTTCTGTTGCCGGATAGCGTCGTGGTACTGTTTCGCAGCCGCTTTCGCCATTTCCTCCAAGTCCACCAAGGGTCGCCCGGCTCGTCGTTCGGTCCGAGCACGGTTCCTCCAGTATGTGTAAATGCGACGCAGTTGTGTAAGGTCGGTTGTCCACCACCGCTTGGCGTATGGCGATGGTTTCGCTTTCGGTGTCAGGGTTTGGACCGTCTCCAAGACCGCCGACATTAGTCGGTCTGTCTGCTGCTGTACAGTGCCTCCCGAAGGGGTGGCGTCTAGTGCCCTCGCAATCCCGGTTTTGATTTCCTTCCAAGGTGCATTCTTGAGCAGAAGCCGGTCCCGTTCCTTTGGTACTGGGACCAAGGTGTCAAAGACCGTCTCAATCGCACGGTGATCCGATCCGTGTTCCGTCCTGTGGATCGCACACTTGACTGTTGTTTCCGCCAGCTCGGCAGACGCCAGGACCAGGTCGATGGTCGCGTTGTAATCCCCGACATGCCATGTCTTTGTGCCCCGTCGAAGCAGACTGCGAAGGGCGAACTCGTTCATCAGGTCGATGATACGATCTGCCTCTCCTTGTATTTCCACAGATACATCGTCTCCTCCCCACAGCTGGTCGTGCCGGTTGAAGTCTCCGGCAATTACCACGTCTACCGTCGTGCCCGCGTCTCGTCTTGCATCCATGATTGTGTTGCGTAAATTGTCGCACGTCTCCCGTAGAGCTTGAGGGTCCTGGTTTGGTATGTAGACCGATGCTACCAAGACTCGCCGACCGGGGAGCCTTAAGATTGCTGCTGTCATGTCCGGTGACCCTATCGGTACCTGTTCCGCCTCCACGTCCTTGTTCACCCAAAGCATGCTTCGAACTGCCCATCTGCCTTCCCTCCAAGTCGAGGGAACCATCTTGATCCACTTGTGATGTCCCATGGGGGTTGTGAAGAGTCGGCCATGAATCCTATGTGCTTGAGGCTCCTGGATGGCCAAGACTGTTGCGTTCTGAATGTCCTTGTCGTTCATCAAGCTTTCGTGCACCACACCTTGCTTTCTCACATTAAGCTGGATTAGGCGGAGTGTTCTACTCATGACGAGATGGGTAGAGCCTCTGGCAACTTCTGCTAAATGATTCATGTGGGCCGCCGCATAGGATGCATTTGGCAACCACTTCGCTGCAGCTGCGATGGTGGTGACCGTCCTTGCCGCACTTGGCGCACACTTGACGGTTTCTGCACTGGAACGCTTTGTGGCCGATCTGCTGGCAGTTGTAGCACTGGTCCGGCCGCATCCGACGTTCGAACACCCCCGTATACCCTGATTCTCCTCCGGCGTAGAAGAAGCCTTCATTGAGGAGTCTCTTGGCGTCGCCGAGTTTCGTGACATACACTACCATGGATCCATACGCTTTTGCAGTGTCCTTTCGACTCAGCCAAGCTATCTTGGCAATCTGCACGTCGTTTTCCTGGCCCAGGACTTCCGCGGTCCCAGGAAGGACCTTGCTCTCACGGTCGAGGACAGCCATACGGTTGACATTGTCGACTTTGATCGGGTACAGCTGATCTCGAAGGACTCTCGCACCCGGCGTTTTCTTTGCTTCGACGATGTCTTTGATCTTCTTCAATTCCCCTTCGTTCCTACTGATGACCCTAAGACAATTGGTGCTTCCTCTATCTCTTGTGACGGCAACACAGCGCCAGCTGGGTTGGTCGCCAGGCGCACGCATCTCATGCTCAATGAGCTTGCGAAGCGCTACTGGTGTAGCTTCACTGGCATGATCCTCCGGAACCCTTGACATGTCCACCGTGCAGAACGCTGGTTCCGGTGTCGCCGGCCGACCGGTGGAGGTCGGCGGGGTGGGAATGCTGACCAGAGGGGTCCGTCGGGCGATGTCTGCATACGTCGGTCGACACGATGGGGTCTCCTGAGCTCTAGTCATGGTGTGTAGCTGTATCTTGGTGTGCTCGAGCTCACTGCGGGCTTGAGTGAGCTCCTCTCGCGCCTGTGCCAGCTCTTGAGTCAGCTGGGCCGTCATTTTGGCGATCTCCTCTGCCATATGGTCCTTAAGTTTTTTGAATTCCGTCTGAATTTCTGCTTTCATGATGTTCAATTTGTTGTTAAAGTCATGATCCACGGTTTGTTCTGATTCTCGGGTCTCGTCCCTCGCCTCATCGGCTGCTGCAACCCGGATGGTGCGATTCTTGTGATTTCTCGGCATTTTCTCAATGTTGCTTTCCTCTTCCCAGTCCATATCTTCTTGTAGCTTTGACTCTATCGCCCTTCTCGTCTTCACCTTCTTTCGCTGGGGGCGGCGTTGTCCCGCTCCTGGAGTTCCGGAATCGCCTCTCATGACGTCGATGACGTTTGAACCACCGCGCGCCGCACCAGGCATCTGGAAAAGACAAAATCTTCCACCGGATGTCTCAAAATAAAAGAAGTCGTTTTAGATCTCGGTTAGGATAGGGGACAAAATTATGTCAATCTCCCAGCCGTCACAAGCACAGGTGAACGCTCAAAATTGTGTTTTCAGCCCCCGCAACGAGAAGTAGATGGGGTGGTTTCTCTCACATTTTAACACACGATCGCACGCACTTGGGACGGAGTTGAATTATCAAGGCCTAAACAAGACCCCATACAGCACCAAAGAACTACCGCACCCTGACACAGCCGTTGGGACATCAATAGCTTATGTTATTGAGTTAGATGCTGCAAATTGGTCCGCTGGACACTGGGCGAGGGCGTGAGTTCGGCACCGCTCACCTCCGAAGGCCGGAGTGGCAGAGTGGCGATAGGAGACGCGTACTACTCCCTGGGGGAGCTGCAAATCAAATGTCCGGCAAGCCTTTTCGGCCCGGATCTCGGTTGATGGTTGTTTAGTAAGGTGCCCTCCAATGAGTGGGCGAACGTCCCTTGCCACACACACTTAGTGCCTAAATCTGGACCTATGATAGCACGAAATAGAGGCAAGACTCGAGTATACGCTTGACCTGTGGTTGGCAATGGGCCAAGGATGGAAAATGCTGCAAGCAAAAGCTGCTCTGGGTTTGCCCCCAGGGGCGCTAAAACCAACCTACCTATTTGCCTGTATGTATGCCTCCTAGCTGGGGGTTCGGTTTTTCTTTCGCCCCCGATTGGCAATGGGTTGCGATTCACGTCCCACCTTCCCTGAGAACCACACAATTTCCCCAGGAGCCCGCGGATACACCAGCATGCCAGGGCGGGTGTCAAGAAACGTAGGGTATACTACACAGTAATGGGGGCTGATTGCCCCGGCCCCTGGCCCGATTCCCCGTGGGCCGGACCGGATGGCCTACGTATAAAATCCCATTTGAAGTCCACGGCTCCGTGCTTGGAGCGGCTACCGGCTGTGAAGCTACACCCCGTGTGTTTGCATTGCGTATACCGTGACCTTGAACTTAAAGGGGGATACACTGTTACTATTTCGGTGTGTGGCGACTAGTTAGAGCATTTACCATGGCTTTTCTAATCGATCAGAAATCTTGGCGGATAGAGGTTAGTTATCGTGGCTCATATTACTAGCGGGTCGAGGGAAAAGCCGGCTTGTTGTCTCGTGAAGAGCGGACAGAGCGCATTGTCCTCGTTGCAAAGTCGTCCCAGAACGCGGCCAATGGCAAGACAAGGGAACGGACATGGTTTGATGACGATGTTGTTCCCCCCATCGGTGTTGTGACGGAAGGGTGTGACACCAGGCGCTTTACCAATGGAAGGGCGGATAATTACTCCATTAACGCTCTGCAACACTACAGCTGTCGGCGGTTGTTGCTGGTGACATGAAGGATCAATTCGCCGTCAAATGGGAGCGAAGACAAACGGGCTGTTATCATTTCTCAAGTCGCAACCCACGGGAATGGCACTCGGGGCATGCCCATGTCAAAGAGCCGTGAGGATATTGCAGAGGTTGTGAGATATGCCGTTTTCGCCAGGCATCTGGGCCTGGCTAACCGGTTGGATTTGACGCCACCGGGTAGCATGCCGAGCCGAATAAATGTGAATAGCGTAGCGAATGCTGCCAAAACCCTTGACCATCATGTGTTGCACCGTTGCCCAGGACAGAGCTGGTGGTACGAGAGATGCCGGATCTAATGCTACCGTCCGTCGTCTCGGAGGCGGCCATTATACCACACTACGTACCAATACTCTTGAAGGACCTCTGCCATATGCGGGATGTCCCTATGCAGCACAACCCGCTTCGATGGTACTCCCCACTTAGATTACGTGCAGCGGCTGGGAAATTGCATGCACCACTCTGCACGAACATATCACGGGGCCCTTTTGCTGCCGGATTTGTTGAAGGCTGCGCCATGGGCCGGCTAGTCAGGGAGCATCAGGTCCCATTCCGCGGCTCTGCAGACTAGGAACGGCCTGCGGCATTGTGGGAGTGTGCTTATCATAGTGAACAGGAGGCGGGATCGGGCTGGTTGATCAGTGGGTAAGTGGGAATAACTACCTATAAGCAAGCCATCTCGTCCGTTCCAGCCCGAGACAGGCAGAAAACCGGCTGCACTTGACAACCATCATTTGCGGCCCTGGTATGTCCCTTTGGCATGGTGCATGGGCTCGTCGACGTTCAATACCACATGGTGGTCAAGGGGGAAAGGGCGAGCAGGTTTGCTAGGACGATGTTGTTCCGAGAATGATTACAGCAGCCTACCCCACTTCTCCAACAAGGGTAGCTGGAGTTGGAGGTTGGAGAAGTCAAGGGGTCTCGGGGCCTGACAAGGATTAGACAAGGGCCGCAAGTGGCTCATGCTTGAGCTCCTGAACTTGGAAACATTGTTCAGGGAGGTTGGCTGTGTAGTAACCATCATCTGGTTGCCTGTAATTCTACTGCTCTAGGCAAAGCCACGAGCTGCAGAGGACCCCCCTTTGCATCATGGCTCCCTGGAGTTGCTGGTGAGGGAATTTGGCGTTGAAGTGAGTGAGTGTCGGGAGCGTTGGTTTGGTTTGATGCCGGTGTCGCAGATACGCGAGGAGGGCCCGATCCCGTTGGCGGCAGGGAGCTGGCGAATCCGAGACAGAGCAGCGACACGGGCTTGCATCGTCTGCTGCAAGCCTGGACACCCCGGCCATGCGCCTGACCGTTTCCTGCGGGTTACTGTGTGCAGCCAAGTCGCGCCTCACCCCAATTCCAGAGCTTGCAGTGTTCTGGGATGGAGAATGTGTGGGCTTCTTCTCATTTGTCCACCCGAGCCACCTCGACTTTGGGGGGGGTTGAAACGTAATCTGGATCCAGTGGGAACTTCGGCAGCGTTTTGGAGGTTGGGCGGCGTTCTATTGGGATTGACCTATGCGGACTGTGACATTGATTTGGAGTTTTCTGGGGGGACTACCTTATCCATTGCTCTTACTGCGCGGGCGAAATCTGGGGACTGCATAAAATAACGCCTTTCGCGACTGCTCCCGACCTTTGAGCCTGCCCAAAGTTGATGGGTTGCTGTTGGGACAGTGCGGGGTTGTTTCAGGGGCAGCCGCGTGGATGTCGGGTCTTTGGAGAGTTGCCCGGCGTTCAGGGGTTAAAAGGGAAAAAGCAAGGTCTGGTCGACAATTATATACCTAGAGGTAGCGGGGAATGCAATGTAGTTTTCGGTTTCCTGTTCTACGCAGATATGTCGTCGTTGAAATGTTTTCGCTCTCGGCTGGGACCACACAGCTGAAGCTAGGAGCTCTAGGAGCTTGGGCCACGTAATGAGATGCCCCGCGATGCAGGGCTTATCTGTGTTTTACCCCTCCAAAGCGTTCTTATCACCCTCTCGCTCTTGTGGCGCATGGCGGGGTAAAATGGATTGGGTGACAACTGTCCGACCGGAAAGGTTTCAAGGAAATATTTTCATCATTGGACTCGGCAACGATTGAGTGGCTGGATTTGACCCTTGACGCCAGGTATGTAGGGGACTTTATTGCCTTGGGCGGTGTAAAGCACCGCGACCTGCGGCATTTGGTGGCCTGAGTCAAAACTTGACTTGTTCGCTGCGAGTTTCGAAACCCCCCGAGCCCACAAAACAACCCGGATCTTAGGCCTTGTTGCGTGGGGGCCACTTTGCAGGTCTATTTTGTGTTCACAAGTCGACACGTTAAAGGATGACCAGTATGGCTGGTAGGGCTCCCCATTGTTGTTTTGGACCGCGAAACGGACGACGCTTGATAGGTAGGTGAGGTCTCGGGCCGTGCCGGGGCCTGACCGACGCCTCCCGTTCCAGTACTCTGTTGGCTTGCTTGAGCGACGCAGCCAGCCTTTCTGCCCAACAGGCTCGAAACAGCACGCCTCGGTTGTGAGATTCCGGATTGGGCATCACGTTTCAAAATCTACCAAGTTTCCCAATTTTCGTCGTACCTTACGCAGCCTAAGGGGAAGGGGGCCAGGCTGCCCTATTGCCGCGCTAAGCCGTGCGTAAACTCAGCAGAAGCTCACGCAGGGCAGAAACGGAGAGACATCAACACCCTCCTTGTCGGTCATTCAGAATTGGCAACCGCTCGGAATGGATGGGCGAGGCCCCCCACGATGACAGCCGTTTTTGGTGGGGCAAGCCCCCGGATCTCGGTAGAGTCTTTGGCATGGTTGGAGCTACTGTGTACGTACTGATGAAAGCAAGTGCGAGCCAGAACGAGCCCATTGGTCTTGGTTAGTTACCGGCTCCAGCATTGGCATGGCGCCATGGTTACAAGCAGATGGGGAACGGCTATATTAATAGAATCGCTCGAGTGTCGATCAAGGAACAACTTGATTCCCAGTATTGGGTGGGGCAGTTCCTTCCACAGCCTGTCTTGAAGTCGGGGTTTGACACTTGCCAGCTCCCCTCCCACGTTCGCTCCGAGCACCGGGAATGGAAGGGGTACTCGGACGGTTGTTGGATTACTTTTCCAACTCAGCGACGGGCTGGGCTGGATCATTTCATGTTGATATGCAAATGCGTCGCACGCATCAAAGGCTGTGTATGTAGATCCACATGGTCCGATTCCGGGACCAGTCTGTTAGCATGACGGTGTTCTTTCTCTAATTGGACGTTATCAACTGAACCAGTGCAGGGCCCACACACACAGTTCACCCTGAGCAAAGCTCGACAGCAAATGCTTCTCGAATTATGCTCGGGCAAGATACATACCGAGATGTGGCACATAGATAGTTGACCCAAGGTGTATAACACTGCCTCTGCAAACCGTAGACTCATTCGGTTTTTTGTTCTTTGAAATCACGGCTAGGTGAAGACTTATCCATCGCGGCAGAGAATACCGTCCTATCGAACTGCGATCGATGTCTTCCTGAGTCGTTGCTCAGGACGGTCACATGCGATTATGACACCGTCCGATCATCCATCGCTCCGCACTACGTCATTAAGAAAAAGTTGTGTTCGTGGAAGGCTCGCAAAAACCGCTACGGTGCGGAAAGAAACAGCAGCTTGATATCACTGTCTGAGACTGTCTGAACATGATTACTATTTCTTTTCGATTGAGCACCAGAAGCTGAGAGTCGTCGGTTGGCATGGCGGCGTATCACGTGACTGGTAGGGCTTTTGTGAGTTAACTCGGTGAAGTTACGTCAAAACAACTGGACAGTTCTACGCCCAATTTAAGCAAGTTGGTTTAAACAGTCTCGAGACAGCCTGCGGTTATCGAAATCGTCTTGTGGGCGTCTTCATCCGCTGACCCCTGATCCTATTCGGACAGTGAACCTAGCAGGGGTATCCAGTTTATTGGGCGCCTGGGGCTCACCGCGCATGCCGCAGCTTTCCGAGACCAATGATTTGGCAACTCCTTGCCGACGATTTGAGTATGGAAATGGGACATGGGCGAGGCTATTTAAGGATAAATGTTTCCCTGACCACCGCGCCCATGACATTCGAGAAGCGCCTGTTGCCGGACCGCATGGATGGTCGCCTCCTGCTTTTTACACGAGCGGGTCGCTTCGGGTCATGGCTGACAAACTTTGACTAGCAGGTGCCATGTGTCTGCACCCGCCGGAACACTGTACAGGCGGAAAGGTGGGAAAGTTAGGATCATAATAGGAATAGCGTACTTTCCGGAGCTGGTCAATCACACGGAAGGCTGCTGCGCCGCTATGCAAAGAAGCCCACTGCAGCAGCAGTGCAGTGATGCAGGCGACCACCGGGCTTTTCCAGAAACGATCGGCCTGCCTGCGTCGCCCTCTGCGAGCCTTGCTCGCCTTGGAAGCTGCACCGAGTTCCGAGAGAAACGGGCAGATTGCATCTCAACCTTGTCCGTTGGCATGGAAGAAACAACCAGGCTTGCCAGGTTGGTCTCTTGAGGTGGGTTGTGCCTTGACGGGGTATCGGCATTTTCGAAACCAGAGCCGCCGAGGCCCGGCTCCCAAGATACAGCATTGCCTGGGTGGAAACAATATAAAAAGAATCAACTGAAGGCATGCGCACCTCACCGTCGACGATTGTTGTTTGGAGGTTTGTGGCCAACAAGTAGCCAATCCCGAGGCCGCAAGCACTGGCCCATGCTGCATGCGCTCCTTGGCCGGTGGTGCATTGACTGCTAGATGAGCCCAATGATGGAGGTGAGAGAGGAAATAGGTAGTACGATAGGACAGGTCTCCATCCCCCGACTTTTAACACCCACGGATTCGCTACTCTGGCTGAATCAACGATGTCTAATGTTGTTGCTGGCAGTCATGCCTCGCACTCAACGTCAGACGGTCGTGCCGGGTCCGCGGTGTTGGTGAGATGAACCTGAAAGCCGCCACCCGCTATTTCCCATTTCACAACCTGGAAGTGACAGTGCGAGCGCGCAGACAGGGTAGGGTGTTTTCTGACTCACGGCCAAACTGGCTCCACCACTCCGAGGTGTCTCTGCATGCCATTCGACGCCAGGTGTTGGCAGCCTGTTTCTCGACGCAGCGACCCAGGCCGTGTGGTGAACTAGATTATCCAGGGTCGCGCGTGGGCCATTGTGCGAGGATCGCCCGTCCTTCCTTCGCAATTGAGGTATTGACCCGGTACCACGAGACCCGGTGCTTTGCCATCGAGGGCGTGAGCAACTCGAGTACCTTACGTATCCTCCGGATGCATTGCTAGCGTAGTCCGTTAGCCTCTCTTGGTCCCCACTGTGCTACTGTTAATGAACTGGCTTAGCCGCCATGCTGGGATTTCCGCCCGAGGCCTTGCACCCCAATTTCGCCATCCGCAGGTCGCACCGTTTTGGGCAATCGAGCCAAGCCAGCCAGGATCCAGGGGAGTTCCAGGGACCACACACTGTTTCCCGAGCGTGCCCTCCAATCCGTGTGTGGTTCATGCTCCCGCCGCCACCGAACCCGACAGCAGCCTGCCTCTCTTCTCGCACACACACACCTCAACTTGTTCAGGAGGTGGGATGCGATCGGAATCCTAAACACTGAAGCCGACAATAAAATTTTGCAGCTACCTCAACGAGTATAGAAACCAACAATTGTATCAGAAGAGCATGCCACAGTCGACCTTGTCACCGCGCCCCTCATTTTTCTCTCCGAGTCTCCAGTAGAGCTAGCCTTTGCTCCCTAACTGCCTTACCTTACCTTACCCGCCCGCCTACTGCTGTCGTCTCCTTCCTGCCTGTTGCCGCTCCCCACTCTCCTGACCTGCTCCGACACACCGAGCAAAGGTCCTCCGTTCACTGCTCCCGATTCTCGCTCTCTGTTCCACCGCACAAAGTCGCCCGATCGCGAAAACGACAAAATCCCGCCACCAGGACGATGACTGTGTCAAGCGACGCTACTAGCAAGCTCGAGGCTGTCGCTGCCATGTCCAATTCGTCGACGCCTTCGGCTGGGAGCGGCGCCGCGCCCGTAGGCGACGAAGCTGGTAGGTTTGCCCAACAAAATCACACAACACAGCGCTTGTTTTAAGTCCCGCGATTTTGCAATCAATCGTGCCCTACCTGGATTTTCTTGTGGTTGGAGCGCGAGCTGGCTAGCTAACAAGCCGTTTTTCTCACGCAAAAGCCTCAACCATTATGGTCAACACCAAGGCCCCCGCTGCCTTCCCGCCGCCCAAGACCGATAAACCTCGCCCCCACATCTGCGGCACTTGCCAGCGCTCCTTCGCCCGCCTGGAGCATCTCAAGCGACATGAGCGGTCGCACACTAAGGAGAAACCGTTCGAGTGTCCCGAATGCGCACGGTGCTTTGCTCGCCGTGACCTGCTTTTGCGGCACCAGCAGAAGCTACATCAGACAACGACGCCGTCGTCCCGACCCCGCAATCGTCGTGAGAGCGCGAGTGGGGCGACACCGGGTGCCAGCCGGGTCCGGAAGAATAGCGTCGTGGGCCCCGGTGCCGCCGCCGCCGGCAACAATGCCGCTTCCATGAGGCCTAGGGCAAACACGATCAGCCATATCGATAACGCGGCCATCCAGATGATGGCTGCTGCCACTGCCCAGACCTCAAGGATGCCGCCCACCCACAGCCGCCATCCAAGCTTGATTGGGCTGCCGACCCATCACGGCCTTGAAGCCTATGGCATGGCTTCTGCCTTGGCCCATCGCGGAGCGCCACTCGGGTTGCCCAAGCTCGAGACGCACGGGATCAGCGGCATGGACTTTTCTGGTGGTCTTCGGACAGCTCCAGCAATGCCATTCGGCTCCGAGTTCGACATGGAGAGTAGCTTGTTTTTTGGCGGCTCCTCGGGTTCCACTATCAATCCCAATGCTCTACACTACAACGACTCCCCCCCGTCGATGGCTATGGACGCCCTCTCGTCTTTCCCTCATGGGCTCCCCGACATGTCGGCCGCCACACAATCGCTGGACGACTTCGACTGGGTTACAGGCTTCGACCACACAATGTCGTTCAACAACGGACCGGTAGAGACCGCCGTGGACGGTTCCTCGCCCTCCGCACTCAGCACCACAAGCCAGAGCGGCATCAGCGATGTCATGGTGGACGGTTCGAACCACCACACCGCCACGGCGGCGACGAGCTCGATGTGGCAGACGTCCATCATGGGCCCCCCACAAATGAGTAACCCGTTTGCCCTTGACCTCGGCGGCTCCGTCTTCCCAGATCTCTTGAACGGCGCGCCCGTGTCGCCGCAACCATCGTCCGCCAAACCGATGGGGGAGACATATTTCTCGACTCCGTCACCCTCGCTGCTCTCGAGCTTGAACACGCAGAACATGAACCAAGCGCTCAATTTTGGTGCCGGTCCGGAGACGCCGTCCTCGATGAATGGTAGTAATCATGGCACCCTACCCGTCTCGACAATCACTGATTCAACAAGAAATGCCATCCTAGGTGCCCTGTCGGCCTCCCAGGCGTCCCAGTTTGGTACGCGGAGATACTCGTTCGCCACGCCGACCTCCCCTCTCACCGCCCAGCCGTCCCCGATCTCCGCCAGCACCACCGCCAACGCCAACAACGCCGTCGCCAGCAATTCCGATCAGCTCGGCTCCCTACCCACGACCCGAGACCTCCAGCGATACGTCGGTGCCTATCTGCGATACTTCCACCCCCATCTGCCGTTTGTGCACATACCGACGCTGACGTTCGATTTTCCTGCGCAATTGTTGGCTAACGGGCGAAATAGCGGCATTGGGGGGAGCGGGTGTTTGCTTCTTTCTATGGCGGCCATTGGCGCCTTGTTTGAGTTGGAGCACCAGGCATCCATGGAACTGTTCGGGATGGCCAAGAAGATGATCCAGCTGTATCTCGACGAGCGGAGGAAGGCGAACGTAAGAAAGGCAGAATCCATTCGGCGCACTCCCATGTCGGACCACAGTTCACAGCAGCAGGAACCCCCCGTCGAGACTCCCGTGTGGTTGGTTCAGGCCATGCTTCTGAATGTCGTGTATGGTCATAACTGCGGGGACAAGCGGTCGGGGGAGATCGCGTCCACCCACGCCGCCGCATTAGTAAGTCTTGCGCAGGGAGCAGAGCTGCAGCGGCCAATACGAGTTGAACCTTCGGCCAAGGACGTCGAGATGGTGGATGCTGACGGCGCCGGCGGGTGGAGCGGGGCCGGAAGACAACATGCCGACGAGCACGCCGAGTGGCTGCGCTGGCGGGCCATTGAGGAGCGGAAGCGGACCCTTTATGCCGTCTTCACCCTATCTAGCCTCCTCGTGTCGGCGTATAATCACACACCAGCCCTCACGAACTCGGAGATTCTGCTCGATCTGCCCTGTGACGAAGACTTTTTCGAGGCCGAAAGCACCGCCGTTTTCCAAGCCAAGGGTGGGGTGGCAGCAGCTAATCACAATCGGATGACGTTCCACGAAGCTCTGGGGAAGTTGCTACGTACAAACGAGAAGCAGTACAAGCGCCCCTTTACTAACGCCCACCAAGCCTTCGGTTCGGCGGTCAATGCTAGCGACTTGCCCGAGAGCGACCTGAAACCAAGTAGCTTCGGCTGTCTGATACTGATCAATGCACTGCACAACTACATTTGGGAGACTCGTCAGCGGCACCATAACAAGATTTGGACAAACGAGGAAACCGAGAAGATGCACCGTCACATTGAGCCGGCGCTTCGGGCGTGGCACGCCGCCTGGGCAACCAACCCGCAGCATAGCCCGGAACGCCCGAATCCCCACGGTGCAGGGCCGTTGTCAGCAGACTGCATTCCGCTGTTGGATCTCGCCTATGTTCGCCTCTTTGTCAATCTCTCACGGTCCAAGGAGAAGTTCTGGCAGCGCGATTGGGACGGGATGGCCGAAGAGTTAGCCAAGGGCTCTGAGATTATCCAGCACGCCGAGCACTCGCCTGCCTCCAACGCCGATTCGGTTGTCACTGATCCCTTGAGCACTCCTGGGACGAACTCCCTTACCGTCGATACCCCGCCGACTCATACTTCGTCCCCGGAATTTGGGGTATCAAAGTTGCCGCTTTCGAGCTCCGTGAACGCCGGGCTGACCTCGCTGCCGCTTCAGCCTCAGGCACAGAGCTCGACTAGCCGATCGACGTCTCGGAGAGAGAAACACCTGCGGAAAGCTGCATTTTTTGCGTCTGAGTCTCTTTCGGTTTCTGACAAGCTCGGCATTACCTTTGCCAACTTGACCAGCCGCGAGTTGCCTCTACAGGCTACGCTTTGTGCATTTGATTGTGCTCAGGTTCTTGCCGAGTGGGTTGCCACTCTTCAGGATCGCGTCGGACGTTATCTTGGAATACTCGGCCGCGATAATGTTGATTTCTCGCAAGTGCCCGCGATTATGCTGCTCGAAGAAGAGGATGTGAAGCTGCTGGCGAAGATCGATGAGATCATTCGTGGCGCCGAAGTCAAAATGAACATGGATCTGGCTCAACTCGGTGGTATGGGAGATAGCGGCACTGTCGCTGTCGCTGGCGTCGACAGCAGACTCCAGATGGACGACAATGCGGGATACGCCGCGAAGCTCCTGAGGGTCACAGCGTACATGTTTGATAACGCTGCCGTATGGCCTGGTACGTGCCATGGGGAGAGGGAGATTGTTCCTCGACAGCCTACTGACAAAGTTGCTAGTGACCCGTCTGATCACGTCCTGCCTCGAGACCCACGCCAACCATATGCGTGCACGCGCAGAGAAGTCTATCGTCACCCCTGCCTGAAGGCTAGATGTTCTAGTGAACTCGACTCCCACGACGCTTCTGCGCGACCGGCCGTCCGACTCGATCGTCCTCGGCCTCGACCTCAGTTACGGTTTACGTTCTCCGAGTTAATTTTTCGGTTGCTCAGGTTTTCACCGCGATATGATACCCTTCTATGTCATTCGTTCTTTCTCGGCGATCATGACCATTCGGGGCTGGAACATGTGGCCAACGGTTCCACGCATGGTATCCTGGCTCTCACTTCCCTTTTTGGGCTTGGCGCATTTTTGTTGGCTACGCATTCGTTGATTTTCAGCTGGAGATGCCTTCGGCCTCGCATCGCGGCGTTGGTTTTACGCTCTAGGGAGGTTGGTACAGAAAGGATCGGGGGAGGAACATGGGAACGGAAGGATATGGGAATGAAGGAGACGCCAAAGGAGGTTACTGATTGAGTACCGGAGTCGCTACTTTGAGATTACACCATGGCGGCCGAAATGTCGGCTGCTTGACGAGTTGATGATGATATGCTGTGCTAGTTGATGCTTTCCTAAGAGCGGTCTGTTCCCACAGCGCCGGGGGGTGGGGGTGTCGATGGATTTCACGCAGTATGCTCATTGATGTGCATAAAAATGGGATAGGGATGGATGGGTGGGTGGATGGGAATACGAGTGAGGAGGCGAAAAGCACCGTTGGGAAGGGACAATCCTGTGTATTTTTACTGTCGGCCAAAGGCGAGAGAAAAAGAGGCGTTGACTGACAATGATTGCGTTTTCGGTCCGAGGCGCCACTCCGCCGCAGTTCACATTCCCATGTGCGCGCATTGGGCCGAGGAGGGTTTTGTTCTCGAAGCATGGACAAACGGCCCCTGGCCCGCCAACTTCCCTCCTGTCTCAGATTTGCTTGCATCTTGCAGAAGTCCAGATTAAAAAAAGAACCAGGGCCCTGGTTGCATGATGGACGAGTCTGGGTGCGCGTGCCAAGCTTACTCGAAGCCGATTGGCCCTCAGAAATTTTACCCCCGTTTCGCCATGCCTGACTGAGCTTAAGCTTACCCCCTTTGGTGGGTTTTTCTTGCGGGGCGCCACTTGTTTTGATAAAACGGTGCCTGGGATGCACAGGACCCTGAGTTCACGTGAAAGTTGTTCCTGCTTTTTGTGTTCTGTGTTCTGCGTCCATAGGTGAGCCACCACTAGATCACGCTGTGAGCTCACAGTAACCCAATTCCTCGCTCCACTCTTAGCTCGTCCTATCCCGTCCCGCCGTAAAACACTTCTCGAAGTAGACCTTTGATGCGGCCTGAGTCTGACCTTCGCTAGTTAACTGCAGCAAAGGGGGCCAAGTGGAGGGAAAATGTTGGGATCGATATGGGTGTAATCTTAAACGTGTCCCCGGCCAAGGAAGCATGGATGCGGCTCGGTTGTTCATCTCTTGCCCACGGGCTGGCCCCGGCATTGTGGACATGGCTTGGTAGCGCATGGGGGCGGTCAACAAAAAAAAATGAAACGGGGTGAAGAAAAATGTGGTCTGTCCCGCTGCCGCAGGCTGTTCTTCTCCTCCTTCCTCATCCCCTCCTTTCATCACTACCTTACCCCAGATTTCCTCGTTGCCAACCTTAAAAGATGGCGACTACCACGACGACGACGACCAGAAGCCGCAGGGCCGCTAGCGAGGTCAAGTCGGCGCCCATCAAGCTCGTCGAAGGGCCTCAGTACCCCGACATCCAGACCATCCGCGACGCCATCCCCGCCCACTGCTTCGTGCCGTCCACCTGGCGCTCCCTGGGCTATGTCGTCCGCGACGTGAGCATGGCGGCTGCCCTCGGGTGGGCCGCCTTCACCTACATCCCGCAGATCGAGGACTTTGCCTGGCGCACCGCCGCCTGGATCGTCTACGGCTACCTCCAGGGCCTCGTCTGCACCGGCATCTGGATCCTGGCGCACGAGGCTGGCCACGGCGCCTTCTCGGTCCACCAGAAGCTCAACGACGTCGTCGGCTGGACGCTGCACTCGGCCCTGCTGGTGCCCTACTTCAGCTGGAAGTTCTCCCACCACCGCCACCACCGCTTCACCGGCCACATGGAGAAGGACATGGCTTTCGTCCCGCACACCAAGGCGGACCGCGAGAAGCGCCGGTTGGCCGACCTCTACCTGGACCGCGAGCTGTTCGAGGACATCCCGGTGGTGCAGCTCTTCAAGCTGCTGGCCCACCAGCTCGCCGGCTGGCAGATGTACCTGCTGTTCAACGTCTCGGCCGGCTCCGACAGCCAGCAGAGCAAGGCCAGCTGGTGGCGCGTGAGCCACTTCGAGCCCACCAGCGCCGTCTTCCGTTCTAGCGAGGCCCTGTACGTCGCCATCACGGATATCGGTCTGCTCATCGTCGCCGGCCTGCTCTACCTCGCCTCGACCGTCGTTGGCTGGAAGATGGTGTTCCTCATGTATGCTGTGCCGTATTTCTGGGTCCACCACTGGCTGGGTATGTCCTCTCTCCCCATTCCGTTGCGCGACGGTCTCTCTGTGTCGACTGGATAGTTAGCTAACAGACGCTGCAGTTGCCATCACCTACCTGCACCACACCCACCCCGAGGTCCACCACTTCGAGGCCGATAGCTGGACCTTCGTCAAGGGCGCCCTGGCCACGGTTGACCGCGACTTTGGCTTCGTCGGCCGCCACCTCTTCCACGGCATCATCGACACCCACGTCATCCACCATCTTTTCCCGTAAGCCCACACCCCATTCATTTCCCGGCACATTTGGCGATGCCAGCAGACAGACAGACGCTAACCCGCAACAGGAGGATTCCGTTCTACAAGGCTGAGGAGGCCACCGAGGCCATCAAGCCGCTTCTGGGCGATCTGTACCACCGCGAGGAGCGCTCCTTCATGGGCCAGCTGTGGTCGACTTTCACCCAGTGCAAGTATGTCGAGGCGGACCCCGCGGCGCCTGGTGCGCTGAAGTGGGCCGAGAAGAAGTAATTGGGAGGCGTTGCATGATGTTGTTTGCGTAGATACCCCCTTGGCCATGTTGCAGGATTTGGGTATAGATGATAGAGAAAGATAGACATAGACTGGGCTGGGCCGCTGTGACGGAGTCAGCGTTCAACGAAAGACTTTGTATCCTCTGCTTAAAGTAATTGTTTTGTGATATTTGTGTGGCGGTATGCCGATAGATGTATAACTGCAGTGGCTACTTGTAATACAGAGGGCCACGGTGGTGGAGAAGCAAGAGGAAAGGCATGACGAAAAGACAGGCGGAAAGGAAGAGAAGATCGGGGTTTGGGGGAGGAAGAGAGGAGAGGGCATGTACCTACCTACTAATGACTCCCTTCCTCCGCCGTTTACACCCACCACGTCTAACGCACCTGGCTCTCAAACCTTATAACCGCCTCGCCACCCCGACTTAATGAACCTTCTTTTTCCCCGCCGCCCTCCCAAAATCCAAACTCGATTCACTCCCGTCAAAGCTGAAACTGAAATCCACCACGCCAACCAACCCACTGACAGCCTGTACCAGCCCTTGCAGGTCATCACACACCAGCGTGGTGCACACCTGGAGCACCGCAAACTCAGCATACCCCGGCTGCTCAATATTCCGCGGATCCAGTATATTCGCCACGGCATGATCCCGCCGGCCGACCCCAGGAGGGCTCTTATTCATACTGACAAAATCATCCAGTCCCGTGCGGGAGTCAACCATCCTAATCGGCGCGCCATCACCGACATCATCCTCCACCATGATCGTCGGCACGGAGGCAGACGCGGCCGCGGCGGCGGCCGCCGCCTGGCGCATGCGCATCAGGTCGCGGGTCATCTCGTAGGGCCTTGGGAGGGGCAGGAAGGGGGGCAGGCTCTGTCCCGAGAGGAGGGCGTTGGACAGCAGGGTCATGGTGGAGAGGATGGTGTGGTGGGTCGGCTTGAGGATGTCGAGCACGTCGGCCAGCGCGGCCATCCACTCGCGGTTGGTGGTCGACGCGGACGGGTGGCGCGAGCGCGAGTGGAGAGATTGAGAGCCGCCTCGTAGGTGGGAGCGTCGGGGGCGCCGCTCGTCGTGCTGCTCGCCGCTTCGGTCGCTCAGGCGCACGCGGGTGGGGTGCATCAGGGTGTAGCTCGTCAAAGTTAGGTAGGCCATGATGCGGGTGCTTCGCATTATGATGTTGTCGTAGGCTTCGCGGGGGAACCTGCCGCCGATGGTGGGCTCCCACTTCTGCCACTCTGAGTGCTGCGACATGGAGGGGACCAGCATCATGACCTTGCCGAAGATCTTGCGGCCGACCTTGAAGAGTTGGTGAGCCGGTGATCCCGGGGTGTTAACGTCGCCTGCGGTGCCATGGACATTCGATTTAAGCGTGGTACTGATAACGCCGAAGTAGTTGGCTAACAGATAGAGGGTTGCGGAGACGTCGCGACGCAACCAGGTTCGATCCGTTAGCGGTGATGGGAAGACCGTCCAGAAGAAGGCAACCAAGCAGCCGCCTGCCACGCAAGCAACACGGTATGGCGCCAGAAGATATGTTCTGGAAAGCTTTTGGTTAGCTGCTCTGCTTTAAAATGTCGGGGGAGGGCGCCTACGCACGGATAGAATGGCTGGCCTGACCGCTCCGAGGCTGCTATGCCAATGGTGAGCACCTGAAGCTCGTAGCCTATGATGAGAACCTGTGTGACAATGATCATCAAGACGGCGGGCAGAAACCGTGGGAACTTGATGAAGAAGTAGTAACTGATGAAAATGGAAAGCCACAGCAAGACGATCACGCCAGGTATTCGTTCATTCACGATATACCAGATGATGAGGGAGAGGCACATGGCAAGAACCGTCCCCCCGACTCTGCAGAGGAATCCGAAGACGGATTGGCCAGAAGCTGTGACACACGGTTAGGATATTCCGTTTATTTAAAAACACAGGGGATGGCAGCATACTCATGGTCACTATTCAACGATGTTAGCTGGATCATTTGGCTTAGAAAGGGGCTGAGGAAAGCTCCTGGGGTTGACATACTCCCAATGGCTATGATGATCATAGCCCACACGAGCCTCTGCTCCATGAAAAAGCGCTGGGTCTCCTCTAAAAAGGCCACAATCCCAATCGTCATTGTCGCGCAAGCAACTCGAAAGCCGAATGCGGACTCTTCAGAGCCGAAGAAGTTGGTGACTTTCCGCAGGCCACTCCCAAAGTGCTCCCAAGGTGTTTCGGGAGGCATGTGCTCGGGATCCTTCTTGCGATTGTATGCGTTTCCGAAATGGACGAGGTTGGCGCCCGTTTCCATAACATCAGGCGTTTGCTCGGCCGACGAGTCCTCGTTGCTGAAGACGGCTTTGAACCACTTGCGCAAGCGGTGGATGGTGGGTGCAATGAGGCGTTTCTTGGACATGATTCCATTTTCAACCTTCTCGTCGGCAAAGTCCACGAGATCCTGGACGGCCTCGCCCGAGGCATGCATGAGGTTTTCCATGTAGAGGATAATGTAGAGTTGCACCTGGTCTCGTTCGCTTCTGAAGTGGGATGGGGCGGTTGTTCCTTCGTCAAGATCGATGCCCCTCTCCTGAACCCATTTCTTCAACAACTCCCCCTTCCTTGAGTAAAAGGCCTGGATCTTATTGTCCAGGACCATAGAAAAACCGGGGTCACCGGGTTTCGGTTCCTGCCCTGCTTCGAGGTCAATATCCGAAGGGCCGAATCCTGGTTTTGCTGGTTTGTTGGGGGCCTTTTTCGGCCTGGGGGTCAGCTCTAGGCACAATGCGGCGTGCTGGAGCCCTTGGTCAACCGCCTCGGAAAGGATATCGAATGGCTCTTGTACTTGTTTCATGACCTCTTTCCAAACGTGTTTCTCCACGTCCTTCTCGTTGGGAGCATCCTCGGCGCTTTCCCAGTCTGGACGTTCGGAGAAACGCTTGAAAATGTCAATGATGGTGTTCATCCCAAGTCTACGAGGCAAATGTTAGTGACAGGCCAAGGGACTGTGAACATAGGGTAGGAGGCATATAGGAGAGAGTCAAGGACGTACACAGGAATATAAACATTGCGGAACAACTTGACCAGCTCGCTTAGGTCTTTGGCGTTCAGCTTCCCCCACGCAATATCACGCTTAGCAAAGGGCAAGTCGGCATGCATTTTGCCTGCGAGCTCCCTCAATTTGGCACCTGTTTCCTCGAGCGCCTTCGCCGCCTCGGCCTCCTTGCTCAGTTTCGGCTCGTCCTCATTTTGGTGAGCGGGACCGTCTCCCTTGCCTAGGAATACCTCAGTCTGCAACGCGGCGTCGAACGTGGCGTCCGGTTTAAGACTCGCAAGGTACACTTTCTGGAGCGAGATCAAGCTCCTGAGAAGCCCGATGCCACCTGTGACTTCTTTGAAGACCACCAACCTACTGCTGACGGGAAACACCAAAAGGTTTACACCCAGGGCTAAGGCGAGAGCGGCCAGCATGGCGGTCATCAGCTGCTGGACAAAAGACTGTGCGGCGGCAGTGGTCGGCATCATAGGACCGAAGGTTGCCGAGACGTTGACGAGGATGCTGTAGGTGATGACTGGGAGGTTGAAGGCGGGCAACTTGGCGCGCACAACGTTGGCAAACCAGATGTTTGCAAATAACCAGACAGCACAAACAGCTGACTGGCTTGAGTTGTACGAGGGCGCAGCGGCAGGCTGGGCCCCCACGGACGCGGTGTTGTGGCGAGCCTGGACGGCGGACCAGAGTGCTAGCATGGACACTGCCGAGCCAACACATACGGCCAGGACGTTGAGCAGGAGGTTCATCAAGAACTTGCCGCGGGGCATGATGACCATGGCAAGCACGCTGATGATGGGGATGAGGTAACCTAGCGTGGTGAAATAAGTGGCGACAGGCCGCGCCTGTAACATGGCGATGCCTATTATCGGAGGTAGAGAGCCCCTGATACGAAGTCATGTTAGCGAGTCGCTCTGAATACTCTCAACAGCTGCGGGTGTGGGATTTGCGCCTTACTTGAACATGGTGATGAGGGTGGGCGCATCAAGGCCCAACTTGGTAATGACGGTTGCCAGCCGGTTCGGCTTCTTGTCTTCGGCTGGCGCATCTTGATCTTCGTTCGCGCTGGCCCTTCTGCCATCCTCCCTGGTGGCAGCTCTCCTCATCTCATCCATGGCCTCGCTGGACTGACCCCTATGTTCTTGGGAAGCCATGGCTTCTCCTCCTCCGTTTTGGCTGGCGCCCGGTTTGGGTATCGGGTGGTATGAAGGGGTATTTATCGGGGATGAACTCGGCGGGCCATGCCTTGTATTTGACATGGCGATGAGTAAGAACAATCTAAGCCACAACGTTCAACGAGACAGAAATTGTAGTCTATGTCCTAGGTATCTAGCGTGCTCTTCGCTGTCTTACAATCTCCGCATTGGCACCAAGCAAGCTCGAGGCGAGATGAACCGTGGAAGGCATTGCACGGGTTCCGCAAGCGCTGGCCTGGAAGGACATGATGGACATTTTTGATGCCGAGATAGGGAATGGAAATGGGCTGGGCTAGGCGACTGCGTCATGAGCTGTGGGTTTCAATCGGGGGCTGGCGGGGCCTCGGCATTGCGGCATTCAGCGCTGCCCGTTCCGAGTTTTGCTGCAGCGCCTCTTAACGGTCTCGAGTCGGCGGGTCCGAGAAGACGCACTTTTCATGCGCCGATGAGCCCCTTTTAACAGCCGGCATGGCATATGCCTGCATGAAAAACAAACACATTGGCGAGCGGACGTGCCCGAGGTGCCCATGTTTTTGTGTGGCCGCCTGTTCGTTGCAATGAGGCGAATGAAGCAGTTGAGATGAGACGGAAAGCACGAATTGAGTCGACTGTTGGCCTGCGGTTGGTGGCCTGTAACCCTGCAATTGCAAACGCACAGGCCACGGGCGTTTCAAACTCGCCGGCCCTTTCCTTTGCTCTCAATTTTCCTCCATCATGTCTTTTCTGCGTTTGCACCGTTATCTAGGCGGCGTGAAACTCTCTTTCGGAGCTTGGTCACGCCCCTTCTCTGGGGACGGGAACTAGAATGTGCCAATTTTTTTTTTTTGGACGAAATAGTTATCGTCTGAACGCCGACGCGATCTTCAACCTCTTGTTGGCTTAACCATCGACCCACTGATTTACAACTTGGCCCTGGCCTGGGATCGCCGGACCCCGATCTCAGTGGAGAATAACTACCACTGACGCATGGCGATCCGAATCATTGTGGCTTGCGGGTTCGGTTCTGGAACTTGATGAGGGCCTTGCCTACCCGTTCCCATCCCGGTATGAAGTACTGTGTAGTCCGGAGGAAACGCAGCCGCCCTCTTTCCTACCATGAGCTCGCGACAGAGATTGCATCCAAAAGCGTGTCGTGAATAAGCTCGCCCTGTGCAACACGGCCGACCAAGCTGACCGGGTACTATTTGGGAATCTCCGATACGCTCTCGCCTTGTTTCATCAAGGCCGAGGTGCTGCGGCACGGGTGCCCGGCCACGCATCTCACCTCAACCCGTTGCAGACCACACCCATCTCGGTGACCCATTTGAGGCGAGGCAGCCAGACATATTGCGGCATTCCTCCACTTTCCTCTCAACTTGAACTCTTCCGTGGTAATTCTCTCACCATGATCACCACAATAGCCCTCAAAGACCCCCTTCCTCAAGACATGGTAAAGGGGTTTGACTAGCCTAGACCCGTGCCCATCTTCACGTTGTTGATCCTAAAACACACACACACACACACACACACCACACATACACCATGTCGACCTACTACACCCCTCCCCCATCACCCATCGCGGCATCGGCCCCATCCCTCTCCCCTTACCCATCCCGCACCAACTCCTCCCACCCCTCCACAACCAGCAGCCACAGCCGCAGCCGGAGCAACACAACCAGCACCAGCACCAGCGCCAGCACCAACAAGCACAACCCAACAGAGACGACGACGCCGACAAGCACAAAAACACCCTACCTCTTCCTAGGCTCCATCGCGGCCGCCTCGCTGCTGGCACACAAGTACTGGCCGCGCGGCTATGTGCACGGCGACAAGGAGGACTGGGAGATGTCTGGGCTGGCGCGGCGGGCGCAGCAGCGGAAGCTGGCGGAGAAGGCGGAGAAAGCGGCTCGGAGGGCTGGGGGTGGTGGGAGTGGGAGTCGGCGGGGGAGTAGTGTCGGGGTTGGGGCGGATGGTTTCCGTGATGAGGGTCGGGGTTGGGGTGGGCAGCGCCGGAGTGTGGATGGGGATCATGGGTATGCTGACTATGGCTATGGTCGTGGTCGGGGGCGGGAGATGGTTCGAGGCGATGGCTGGGAAAGGGGTAGAGAGCGTGGGGGATCGTTCTCTAGCCACAGCCGTAGCGTGAGCCGGGGAGGGTACCGAGACTACGGTGTGGATGGCTATGTCGAGCCCCCGTACAGGCGAGCCGCCAGCCGCGAACCCGCCGAACGCTTTACGACGACCGACCGGTATTACCCACCCGCCCCGAACCGGTACGTCGTAGAACAGAGCACGTCCACGGCTGGGTCGTCAAGCTCCGGGTCACGGTACCTTCTGGAAAGGAGCTCGTCGAATGCGGGATCGAGGTCTACGAGTTCGTCCCGGCGCAAGTACTACGAGGAAGATCATCCTGGCGAAGTTATCTACATTTACCGGAATTCGCCGGCAAGGCCGAGGCGAGCTTCGTTTGACGCGGGCAGAGTCGGGCGGTATGATGAGGGGCGTGACTGGCATTATTGTTGAGGTAGTGTGTTATGTGCCTGGGTTTGTGAATCTGATAGATACATGAATGAATCGGGTTTGGCGACGTGTTGGAGGTTAATTATAGAATTAGCATCGGGATATAGACTAAGCCACCACTGAGTATAGGACAACTGGCGTTGCACTGATGAAGCTCATAAATTGATCGGGTCATCATTCTCAGTTTTAACTCGATTTCAAGCGTATAGATCCCATGCCTAAACGCCCCTTAAAGCTACCTACCCTATTCTAGCTGGCAAGTTGCCGATTTAGCAGCCGAGCTCGTCAACGTCGTCTTCGTCTTGAAGAACCTTCTTCCGCTTCCTATTCTTTAAAACGGCCCGTTTTGGGGCTTTGGTGGGGGTTGTGTCCGGTGAGGTCTTCGGAGAGTCCACCGTATCCTTTGGCTCTTCAGACCTGTCAAGATCCTTAACTTCAAAATCATTCCAACCGGCCCCCGCCGTCTTTGCAACTAGGTACGGGTTGATATCCGCACTGAACCATCTCTCGCCCCTTGTACTGCTCCTTGAACCGCCCTCCAAGGCCGAAAGCGCCGCTCTGGTGGTTCGCATCCGCTTGGACCCCTGGCCCCCTTTACCACCTTCGCTCACGAGGCTGCTCATCCTTACCCGCTGCTTCTGGAGCCGTGACTCATAGGCAACGATGCTTCGGACATACGGCGCCACGTCAAGGGTAATGAGCTTCAACGTACGATCAAAGACCGAGGGCTCGAGATAAGAAGCTAGCTGCAACGGGGATGTGTCTGGAGCGGCAATCGGGTCAAATGCGAAGGCAAAGTCCATGCGGTTGATGGCGGGAGCGCTTGGTAGAGTGGATGTAAAGCTCTCCTGGAGACGGCGAGCAGCATGAGTTTCTTCCAGAGGTCTCAGAGTGGGCACCGCTTGTTTTCCGAGCCTTTCAGCTTGCGGCTCTAGCAAGGACCTGGAAAGAGACTTGATGGTGGAAGCGATGCATGTTGAAAGTGAGTTGTAGTGCGTGATAACCGGCGTTTCGAGATGCGTGATACCGAGCACGAAGTCGTCGCGGGCCTTGGCTGGTAGGTCTGGCTGAGTCGTGTCCATTGACTCCTGCGAAACGAACGGTTAGAATCGACATAGCTTCGAGTTAGATTGTTAACAACTCACCTCTTTAAATGCGGCGAACGACCGGGAAGAACACACGTCTGCCGCACTCATCGCCTCAGCCAGGTCATCGTAAGCATACAGCGCACCCAAACGGTCAGAGGGGGTTTGGATAACCGGCTCCGAACGCTCGGCCCATGAGATCATCTCGGGAGTATCCTGCCAGTTCCCCAAGTCAAATCCCCACGAATCCCAGGCTTGATGGAGAACCTCCTCTTCGACGAGCCGCGGAGAAAGCATTGGGTCAATGATGGGATCCCGCCCTAGGAGGTTCATCCCCGCTCGGTATGTGTCCTGACTGACGACCCTGACCACCTCCTTGTTCTCATCGAGGTCGACCCCCTTGGGCCAGCGAGGATAAAACCAATCCAGGCCGCCCCTCCGGTCGCCCACTCCGATTTGGCACCAATATTGCAGATCCATTGTCGTGGCTCGTAAGTCACGGCCGCGAGAGTTGTACAGCTGCTCTACCGACCCCCGGGCGAGCGAATGGCCTTCGTTTGCCGCGATGAGCAGCAGGCGGTCGATTGCGAGGTCATCTGGTGGAGGACTGAGCCGAAAGATACCGTGAAGCGTCAGCGTATGCAGGGGCACAAGCGTTTCGTCATTGCAGGCCATGATGAACGGTCGCTTGGCCTGTGCGATCAGGGTGACAAGTGTAGTCCAGAATTGTTTATCCTCCTCGTAAAGAATGTCCACCTCTTCGAGAAGAATTAGCGACTGCCGCTGAACTTTAGCGGGCTCCTTCTTCGCTTCGATTTGCGAGGTTTTCGCTGGAACTTTTGCTGACAGCTTGGGTTTGGACTCTTTTGGTTTCGTCGTAAAGAAAGCATTCATAGTCGGTTGCTTGCCGGATTTGATGTCCTTGGCCGTACCGTCCTCGGTAGCAGCTTCTTGGTTGTCCGGCCCCTCGGAGGACTGATGCTGTTGAACGTGGTGATTCCTTGTCATATCTCCAATCTTCTCCAATACGTCCTTTCCGTTTCGCCGACTGCTGGCATTGATCTCAAAAACCTCAAAGTCCAGTTCTTTGGCCACGGCGTACACTGCGGCAGTCTTTCCGCATCCTCGAGGACCGCTGATAACCAACGCATTCGCGGTTTTATCGCCGCCTCTGCCTCTCGCTCGGTTGCCGGAGCGAATGACTGTCTTGCGGAGAATGCCTCGGTTCCCGCTAGGAGCCCAGTCGCCCTCGTCCTCGGACTCGTCATACCACTCGTAGCTTTCGTCTTCACTGGAAACAATAAAACCATCGAGTTTCTTTCTTCGCTTCTTCTTTCCAGTCCCCGCGGACTTAGATTTTGACCCAGCCTTTGCCTTGTCAATGTCGACTGCCGAACCGGTGTCTACTGCCTGTACCATCAACGCCTGAAGCCAGTCTCGCAAGAAAAAGATCTCCCGTCCCGGTTGGAGCACTTCGGTGGCGGTTATCGGAGCATATTTCTGCACCCAGTTGGACATCTCGCATTGGGCCATGTCAAATGCTGATAGAGATGAAGAGATGGAAGCGAAGAGACGGGCTAGTTGTGGGGGAGCACGCATGCTGCCATAGGTGTCCTGGGTAGGTTGGAGGGAGGGTTGGAAAGTTCTGAGCTCGGGGAGGATTCGCGACTGGAGCTTGCTTCCGCTTTCAAAGTGTTTCTGTGGGAGGCGGAGTTCGGGAGGTGGAGGGATAAAAGTATCCGTGTCGATGTTTTTCACGGCCTTCGCCATGGATGAGAGCTGCATCGAGTCGGCAACGAGGTTGATGACAGACTCGCTCGGCAACATCTTGACTGCATTCCCTTTCGATTTCCGGAAAGCAAGAGGTAGGGCATCGGTCCCTATACCTGGAATTTCGTTTTGATCGCCTCGGATGTGCACCATCCCTTGCCATGGCCATGCTGGTAGTTTTGCGCCCGGAAACTTCAGCCCCAAACTTTTGACGCCAAACTGAGGTAGGGGAACCTTCGAAGAGGGTCCCACACGGGGCTTTCTCGGGGAGCACGGCGTCGCGCAGTAGTGCTTCGTACGGGCGCTGGTCGGGGACGAGCTGCGTTTCTTGGGCTTGGAATCAGCAGCAGCCGGATCGCTTATTTTGGATTGACCCAGGAAGAAGGGATGAGTCGTGGCATTCGCGGATTTTGGTGCGAGCGTCTCTGTTGCCTTCGGCGACTGTTTTTTGTTGTTGGATGTGGGTGGTGGTTGGGCATTGGCTCTGGGATCCTGTGCTTTCCCATAGAGGATCGCATTGATCATCTCACCCAGCCTGACGCGAGCCTTTTGATCGGCTCCGTAGGTGATACGCACAATTTTTGAAGCCCGCTTTCTCCCACGTTTGCTAGCCACCTTTTTCCCGATTTCGGCTTCTGGTGCAGGAACTCGGGACTCCTTCGGTTTTGGGGGCGACCCAATCGTCCCAGTCTTGGGGTTGAATTGCAACATCTTCTTTGGTTTGGCTGGATCAGCTGTCGCGGCTTGGGGCGCAGCCGGTTCAAAAAAACTACCATCCTTCACAGCGATAGGTTGCTCGTTTGGAAATGGCCACGCCCCGAAGCCGTTGCCGATGCCATGACCCCCTTCCACCGCGGTGTGTGCTGAGAGTTGGGCGCTTTCCGCAGATGCACCGGCACCAGAACTGTCAGGGCCGCTCCTGTTTTCGCCTCCACCCCCGCTGTCGAGTTTGATGAAATGGTTCTCGATATCCCCGGCCCCAGCCGAGTTTCTCGTCCGCTTGTTCGGTCGAGCTTTTAGAGGCGTATCTTCCACATTCAATTCGTGGTCGGCCTTGCGCCGTCTGCCGCTCCTCGCTGCTATGTCATCTGTGACATCTTTTCCTGTCTCGCCACCTGCAGTGGTGTTGGATGGGAAGACGAGACTGTTATCATGTAGATTGGGCGCGTCGTTGACAGCAGGTTTCTCTGCTACGGGTGTGGTCGAGCGGTTTTGGGCGAAGAACGGGTGCACCGGTCGCCGAGTCGCCGAGTCGGTTGCCGGGGCATTTTCGTTCATGATGAGGACCTCGACAGGACCCATTGGCGAGGAGCACCCCGAACTATAAGGGCAAGTTGATTAGTTTTTGTTTGGCTAATTCTACAATGCAATCAAGAATCGTTGTTGAAGGTGGAAAGATGGAGAGGTTGGACTGACGGCGCACAACGGTGCTTAGAGAATGGGCTGGGCCGGGGCAAGAATGTGGTTGTGGGTTATCATGCTGGGGAAAAATGGAAGAACGTCATATATAATGTATTAAATCAACGCCATGGACCCCTTGGAGTAGTTCTGGAAAAATATGAGAAAGAAAGAGCGGAAGGCGTTGTTATTCAGTGGTAAGGTGAAGCTGCTGTCAAGCGGCTCTCCTCCAGGCACGCGTTGCCGACTCGCGCGTCGCGCTTCCATCAATTGAACTGGCGCGCTCCCTAAGTTGCCCCACTTCAAAGGGTCCAGCCGCGTTGTGGAGCCTCAGGGTTTGGATGAAAGATGGGCCGGCTCTGCCGATAAGCCCACTATCGCAACCCCCAATCGGGACCCCACTTAATTTTTTGCGATGGAGCAGCCTCTTTTTTTTGTCAAACGAAGCTACGCGACAACCTATGGCGATGCGTTCGCCGTGACAACCTCCAACCTCGTCAATCCGCAGCTCCGGTGGACTCAAAATGGCGGCAAAACTTCAAATTCACACGCCATACGTGC
This sequence comes from Chaetomium tenue, assembly GCF_020726465.1. NCBI lineage: Eukaryota > Fungi > Ascomycota > Sordariomycetes > Sordariales > Chaetomiaceae > Chaetomium > Chaetomium tenue. The sequence goes on along the minus strand of NW_027117333.1, from coordinate 673,006 downwards.
TTCAGGCACTTCCGCGCCCGCTCAATGGCTCAGATGGCCTGGGTCGCTACCTCGCGGGAGATGTGTTTGGCCAGAAACAGGACGATAAGCGGCGCAAAAGGACGGAGCTCGCCGTAGCGATTGACGGCGTTGCGGTATACCTATACGATGTTAGAACCCTGGAAACGCTAGCTCTTATATCCTTGTGCTGATTTATTCTAGATCATCTCATCCCAAGCTGTCACATCCTACCTGATTTCACCTCAGTCCGTTTTCACCTGCGCGCCCTATTCCCTTCGTTGGCGGCCGGCATCGTCCAAGACAGCTACACGTTACACCTATGTTTCGCTTTTGACGAGTGACGCCTCCTCTTCCTCCTCGAAGCGGGAGGTTAAGCTTTTCAAAGAGGAGACCTCTGGGGCGGGGACGACAACCGCGATCCCGGTTTCTCATGTCCTCCGCTGCGATGCGCCCATTGTCAGCCTTTTCGCCAGCTCACCCCGGAGTTCAAAAACAAACCTCGCGAGCGACGAATCCTCCGATCACGACCTGGTTGTCTTGGCTGCTGATGGCACGATTTTGTGTTTGAATGGGGAGACACTCGAGGAGCGGTGGCAGGTGTCGTCGTCGGCGCTATCTAAAGAACTCCTTGCTGGTTCGAAGTCGGAGCTTCGTGTTGACTTCGCTCAACCTACGTTGGCGGCGGACGTAGTTGATGGACTTTTTGATGGTAGGAACGAACTGTTTGGCGTCTTCCAGGAGAAGATTCACCGCGATGGCTTCAACCCAGATTTCCTAATCGTAATCACCTCGGACAAATTGTCCCAGAGACGGCACTTGCACGTCCTTGCATTGCCCTCGGAAAGGGAGGCACAGCAGACGAGCAACGAGCGTCTCTTTTCGGTGTTTGCTGCTCCTCTTCCGGTCGAAGTAGATTGCGCCAGATACCAGCTCGACGTCAGATCCGGAACCCTACAAACGCTATCTGGCGGCACGATCGCCACATACAGTTTCAGCAATGGCATACCCCGACTCGAAAACAAGCTACAAGTCCCAGGCCTAACCTCGTTCCTTCGATTATCTAAGACATCCGTCCTTACGGCGTCGGTTGATGGCTTCTCGGTCTACAACCCGATCTACCGGTCGCTCCAGGCCAGCACCCCTGCCGACGCCGAGGCGTCAGAGGATGCGACTGGGTCATTTGAGTTTGTTACCTATCTTGCGAGTCGGGAGATCGCTGTTTGTCTCCGTGGGTCAAACCTCACCGCGGTCCAAATTGAAGCGCCGAAGAACCGGACCACGAAGCGTCGCGCAGAAGGTTTGCTGACAGATGCAATCCGTCGCGGCATTTCTCGAGATGTCTCTGATCAAAAGCGGCCTCGGGCGGACCATCCCGCTTCTGCCGTCCTCGCGGAGCCTGGGATTGGTTCGGCAGAGGCATCGTGGCCGGAATGGCAAAGCAAATCCGTACAGGCAGACGAGCTCCTTCACAATAACGACCTCCGCTCGTGGGAAGAGCTCTTAGCAGAAGCTCTCAAGGTCCCTATCAAGTCGGGCGAGCCCGAGGCTGAGAAAGGGGCGCTGACGAATGGAACTGCTCCCGCGACACATCTCCCGGAATGGGTATGGCCATCGTCAAGGGCCGAGTATCCGCGCGTTGATAGGCGTTGGGTCTTCTATGCCATCAACAAAACCTTTGTCTGGAACGAACAGAGCGATGACTCAAACGCCTCACGGTTGGAATGCCGCCTCCCAGACAGCAACGTCCTCAGCTATCTTGTGGATGCTGGACACCTGTCGACACCAAACATCAAATCAGCGTTCAGGGATGAGGTTCGTGAAGTGAATGAGGCCGAAGACATCATCGGGGCGGAAATCCCCGTTCTGCTGGCTGAGGCCGATCCCACCATGCAGCTCCTTTTAGGGTACCTATCAGGGACGCAGCTCGGATCGACGGAGCTGGTGTCTTCTATCAAGCTTCTGCTCCGGAGCTTGGGTTTGTTCGAGGCTTCCTCCAAGATCATGATGCGGCTCACAGAGAACGGCGAAGAGCCACAGGCGCAAGAGAATGAAGCAATCACCATGGAGTTGGATCGGGCGGAGGAGGAGTTACAAATCACTGAACACTACTTGGGCGGGCACCGGACAAGAGGCCTGGGGATTGCTTTCAGCAAATTGGCAGCGTGCCCCGCGGTGGCGACAGTCCAGAGCCTTCGCCGCCTCTTCAAACCCGAGGAGACTATCGGTTTGATGAATGTGTTGCGGGCTGAGCTCATTAAGGACGGCTGGACTACACGCTATCTCGACCGCACTGCAGTCGACCAGAGTGAAATCGAAGCGCCTCCCGACGGCAGCATCCAGCTCATCGCAGATCTCATGTCCAGATGTATCGACTCCGTGGGCCTGGGCGGGTGGATGGCTTCGGATACTATGCTCGCAAGCTCACGCAGCCAAGAAGACTCGGCCGATTTCTTCAGTCAGTTCCAGGCCGAAGTCAGCGTGGCCCTGGAAGGCATCATGGAGGCGGTGCATCTGCAAGGGGCTCTAGCGGAGGCAGTCAGCTACGCAAAAAGGGCGAGGACAGCACTTGTGGGCTCGGCTAAGGCCAAGACCGTATCTCTACCCATGACCGAGGAACTTCCGTTGGGGCTCAAGACCGACACCCGCGTTTCCACGGAGAGGGTCAGGTCAGGCGGCGAAATCGTCCCTCGGAGTAGCAGACAGGTTGGTCACTTTGTCAGCAAGAAGCGGGGCATCTACTCGGTGCATCGGATATCGGAGGAGACGCTGCAGGGTGGAGCTGGCGCCACTGTCGTTCAGGAAGCCCGCTGAGCCTGTCGACCGAGGCTTGCGGCTGGAGAGACGCGATGTAATGCATGTTGGATTGTCTTTGGCTGTGGATAGCGTATGCAATGCTATGATTATTTCCCATGTTTAGTGAGGCAGATGAGCGGAAAGGGCGGCTAAGGTATGTGATGCTTATGGGGCGGCTTGTTTGAGCCTCATCGGTATCACATTCCGAACCAAGGAGTCTAGGCTCCCCGCATTCCTTGCGGCCAGTTACACAGCAGACATGCTTCTTCGTACATAACCCCCAAAATGCGTCTCGGCCTGGAGCCCGAGAGGCCCTCTTTTGACCTTACCTGCAGCTATCATTCGATGTAACCATCTTTCTCGCTCTGGTGGTCCTTTTTAGAGAGCAAATCTGCCATCACCCACACCAATTTTACCTGCTCCCTCCCACAATGCATATGATGATCTCGACGATATCCCTGTGTACGCCGCATTTCCCGCTTGGTGATTCTTCCACCTCTCCCCCAATCGGGTACCGAGCGAGGTGACTCACCGTGGAAGTAAACCAGACTGGGTGGACTCGGAGACTCCCCAGGGCGTGCGCACCGAACGTAACGTGGAGGACGGCGATCTCAGACACGGCCGAGATTCTAGAAGCGGCACCGAAATGCCAAGTTGAGAACGACGGGGCGCCCCGCCTTCACAGCCTCGCTCGGCCATCCTGGGTGAGTGGTGACTTGCTTGCTGGCCTCCCCGAGCTGTCAGATTCTATGAGAAAATCTTGCCGGCCAGGGCTTGGGGCATTCGGCCTTGGCCTCTTCCCCATTTTGACTGGACTGGACTGGAGCACAACAGCAAATGTTGGGCTGCACTGCCGAGCCCATCGGCATCTCCATTGAGGCAAGATCTCGCAGATTCGATACGACCTATCCATGACAAGTGCCGATTTTGCCACCTTTGAAACAGATGTATCAAAACTCAAAAAAATCAACAAATGCCTGCCATGGGATGTGTCCTGAATTTAGACTAATTTTAGTATATTTTCTGGCGTCTTCGAGGCCGTTTCTGCGGCCTAGTACCGAGGAAACGAAAAGCGACCCTGAAGATGGAAGTTTGGACGAACCCGGAAAGATCAGGCGAATGAACGTTCTGGCTCGTAGGCGCAGCTGGCCTGCAGAAGACCCTGGAGAAGTTTGATGCTCGCCACCACCCTGCTTGCAGGCAGCTGGCGGTTGGACGTCATCGGCGAAATTGCTGGGGAACGAAACCAACGGAGCCTGTCATTCGCCAGCCCTAAAACAGGCCCCGCCGGTGACTGACTGGGAAGATGGCTCACTGGTTGCTGCTAGATCTGCAGGCGCTGTAACCGACAGACGTCACTTGGGCTCTCGTGTCTTGCCTTTGTCCCACTACGAGCCCACACGCACCACACCTCCCAGGTCGTTTGGGCTGCCGCCATCTTTTCTCCCTTGCCGAACTTCGCGAGCCTCCGAATCAGTTCTAGATGATGGAGATATTTGTTATTGGTTGGTATGGACGTTCTCGCTTCACCATGGGTTGAGACCTGTGCCTCGGCGGTGCATTTGCCCTGGGGTTTGGTTGTTGGTCCAGGGTGTTCCGGGAGTCATTGATGCTGCGATGTCAAGATGGGGTAGGCTGCCCCATGTTGAGCCTCGTGAGGAGTGCTCGGCGGCGCTAGTGCCACATGTTTTGATGACAAGCTGGAATGCTGGTTTGGGTGTGTGTGTGCCAACCCAATGGACACCCTTTCGGGAAACACGGTAGATCTTGTTCGCGATTCGTCAGCGGTATCGAGCCTGACAGAACGCCAGGTGATCGTTCCTTCCTCCCTTGACAACTTGGGCGACTTCATTTCTCCGAAGTTTTCCTCAAGTTGTCTTGCTTCTCGTCCTCTTGCCGCTTGGAGATTTAGTTAGGTTGCTGCTCGCATTTGTTGCTGCGCCCCACACTGTCATCCTTTGACTCAACTAAGCCTAGTACTTGGTAGCAACCGGCGACCGAGTCTGCCATCGTGCTGACGATTCAGCCTCTTCCTTCCGTATCTACCACACTACTTGACTGAAACTCGCTTGGCACCGCGCCTCTCTCAAGGGAGAGACGGAGCACTCCGATCTGGTGTGAAGCCCCGGGTGATTCACCCATGACAAAAACAGACGGCACCCCCAGCATCGAGTCCGTCGATGCCTTCGCTCGGCAGTTATATCGACGCACTCGCGATGCTGGCACCGATTTCGTCGACTTGGCAATAGCCATCCGCAACCTACAAACCAGACTGAAGCACCTCGACGCCGAAGCCCAGGACCACGACTCGCCCCTCCATGACCAGTCGGATTCCGTCGGTGGTGTGACACAAGCCTCCGTTTACACGAGGCAACTAAGACCTCTCCTCGAAGATAGTGATTTTGCTCTAAGGCAGGTCAGCACAGTCCTCGAGAAGCACAGCGAACTTGCCTCAACGGGAGGCACAAGAAGGGACTCGGACCTGTCGGATACGGCCCGCAAGATCGATCTCATTCGAGATGTTGTTTCCCAGGCCATGAAGATCGATATCTTTCTTGACACTGTTCAGCTACACAAACCTGGGAAACCACAGCCTACCCCCGAGAACGTCAACGACCAACAAATGGATGAGATCAAAAACAAGGTGGATGCCGTCGCCGACCGTTTGTTTGCCCAACGGAAGGACCGCTCACCAATAGAGGCGGATGAAGATGAGCTATGGCGCAGTTTCAAGACTGAGCTGGAGCGGGAGGGCTTTTCGCCTGAAGTGTTGCGCAAAAATAAGGTAGGCGCCACGACCCCTTTCCCACCGCATACGGCACCAAATATTAGCCATGGCATGAGCTAACTCACGTGTTACAGGACGTCCTTCGTGCATACATTCGCGAGCTTGAGTCTCACCAACCGCTTGGTGGGGGGACACCGCCATCGGTTCGTGGGTTGCTTGAGTGGGATGCTCAACCGCCAATGACCGGCGCATCTGCGTCGTACCCAATTCGTGACGGAGAGTCGAAGCCCAATCCGGACACCGGCCTTCCCGGCAATGGCGGGCGGCGGCGCGTACCGACGTCCGAACGGGCTGATCATATGCCCCTTTACCCCCAGCCAGCTTCTCCCGCCCTTCCACAGTTGAGCTTCGATCAGTCCACCTCGTCCGAGTTGTCTGAAACGGAACCCAGCCCGACTTCTAGCACGGCTCTGATATCGACCAGAGAACTCATGGCTTTTGATCGTTATTCAACCGGAAAGGTCGCTGCCCTCACGGCCGTGGGCGCCTCCCTTTTGTCGCCTACTCGCTCCCCATTTTATTTCATCTCACCGGGCACGTCCCCAAACACTAGATACCTACCGCCGGGAGCTCAACCGTTGCCAATCCCGGGTGCTGTCGCGCCTGGGCATGACGGGCAACCAGTAGTAGTACCTCCTCCTCCCTACTCGAGCGCCTTATCCCCAGGCTCGCCGCCGCCTCCCTATGGCAGCAGTTTGACTACCTCCGCCTCAGATGCTGTTTGGGATCTTGCAACGCTGCCAGCCTCGGCTCCCGCCGCCGATAATGGCATGCAGCAGTACCAGCCTCCGGCACGGCAACAGAGCCATCTCGCTCCCGACAGCAAGGGCCAGACCATTCCGCTGGACGCCACTTGGACCAAAATTGACCGCAAACTAGTATCTCCCGAAGTGCTAGAGAAGGCAGGCGTGCGGTACGAAGCCCGCCCCAGCTTTGTCGCCGTGCTTGGCATCTTGACGCGCGAGCAAATCGAGGAGTACGCGCGGAGAAGTTTCGAGGTGCGCAACGCGAGGAGCCCCCCCGCAGCCAGAGCTGCCGATGCCGAGAGGTGGGCCCGCCAGGAAACGTACGGCGACCACTATAGAAAGAGAGGAGGCGGCGGTGGCAGTGGCGGTAGGGGGTTGGCAAGAGACAACGGGTCAGATGCGCTTTTCGATGCGAGCGAGAGCGACGACGACGACAAAAACCGCCGCGGAGGAACCGCACGGGCTCACGACCGTAACCGATACACACCGAAGGACTACATCCCAAATCGGGACAAGCACCTCGATAGCGAAGATGACGAAAAGGGATCCAAGATCTATCCAATCATCGTGTCCCCGCCGGCGAGCGTCAATGGCGACAGCCTCTCGCCCTCGAGCACGGTGCCGCCGAAGCCGATCCTAAAGAACAAGAACCCGAACCATGTGCGGTTCGACCGTAGCGGGCCGAGGGAGATCTCGCCGGCGCAGTACTCGGACCGCCATCGCGACCGGGAACGGGAGCGGGACCGGCCCCGGGACAGAGAGCGGGATAGGGAGAGGCCGAGGCGGGATAAGTCGCGGGAGAGGTCAACGGACAGGTCACACGCCGCTGATGGGGAGCGAGATAAGGAAAGAGACCGCGAGAGGGACCGCGAGAGAGATCGGGATGCCGATCACCGCTCGGCAAGACGCCATTCGGAACGGGACCGAGACAAAGACCGAGACCGTGATCGAAACCGGGATCGCGACCGCGATAGGGATAGAGAGAGGGATAGAGATCGTGATCGTGATCGCGACCGCGACCGTGACCGTGACCGTGACCAGAGAGGACGCGGAGAGGACGACCGGCCTTCGAGGAAAACGGCCCTGAAGGATGCTGCTGGTGCCATTGGTGTTAGCGGTGCTGCGGCTACGCTGCTCAGCGTCTTGACGCAGGCCGTGACCCATCTATAGGGGGGGGTGTATGTTTCTTTTCTTTTCTTGTCTTTAATGTTTTCTTTTTTTAGGAGGAGTGATAAAAAGGGTCAACGAACGGGGAAGGGATTATTATGGCAAGAAGGGCCGCGAGATTATTATACCCCTATTTCATTTTCATGAACATTTAATGATTTACATGGAGGTCTGGTTAAGAAATAGGAAATCGGTGCAAGTTCATTCAAAAGGTTCTGGCTAAGGCTTTCCCACGGGCGTTTCCCTTCTACGATGGCCATTCGCATATCTACCCTTCACGTAGCACTGAGTTGGATGACGACGGAAAACGGAATGGATATACCCAAATTGCATTGCGGTCATAATCCTGCCATACCGTGAACCAAGCCATAAACCCTTAAGACCCTGAAATACATGAGATGTCGTCTGACGAACGCTCCCTCGCTCGCTTTCCTTTCTGGCGTATGCCCCGATATCGTCATTACAGCACCACCAACTTCTGCCCATGGGCGAGCCACCCCCTTTCCCCACGCCCGCCTACTACACATACAAAACCCCATCATCACCACCACCACCCCACCACGATAGATAATCACCGCCTCCTCGACCGCCTCTCCCCCCCCGCAGCAGCAGCACCATACCGCCCCTGCCCCTGCCCCTGCCCCTGCCCCTGTTGCTGCAGGGTACCATACCCGCCCATCTCAGCCAGCGTCAGCCGTTTCTGTTTCGCCGCCGAGAACGGCTTCTCCGACACCTCCTTGCCCATCATCTTGCTCATCAGCTGCTCCTTGTACCCGCGGGCCTCTTCGTCCTCGTACTCGAGTTGTGTGGCGGCGGGCGGGGCGTCGGCAGCGGGCGCGTGGGGTTTTGCGGCGGTGGTGGTTGTAGTTATATTGGTGGTGGTGGTGGTGGTGATTGCGCCAGCGGCTTCGCCGTTGCTGGTGCTGCTGGCGGCGGAGACGTTGCTGATGGCGCGGCCGAGGATGTTGCGCTTGCGGCGTTTGGGTTTGGCGAGGGTGCCGAGCTCGGCTGGCGCCTCGTCGGCGCTGGCGTCGGGCCCGGGGAGGGGGAGGGTGGTCGGGGTGGAGGCGGTTGTGGGGGTTGTGTTGAGTTTGGCGGTGGTTGAGTCGAGGAGGGAGGTGACGAGTTTGGTGGAGATGGCGAGGCGCTCTGCTGCGGCCTTTTCGGCTTCGAGGCGTTTCTTTTCTGCTGCGGGGTCTGGCCGCGCTTCCTTTTGTGTAGAACCTCCCGCGTTTTCTTGGTTTTCTTCTACTGGGAGATCGTCAAGTTGGCCAACATCGCCGTCAGTGGCTTCGGAATCGGCCACTTCGCTCGTTATCCGGCTCAGGGACTTTCGGGGTGGTGGAGGATCGGGATTCCGTGGTGTGCTGGTTGGTTTATTGAGAGAGCTAGACGACGCCTCAGTGAGGGGCGCTCCTGGAGTGAGCGATTTGGTGCTGAGGCTGATGTTGGCGTCATTTGTTGGGAACGCGTAAGTGGGAGCTGTTTCAAAGTGTGTGGTAGTTGTGACATTCGAGTCGTGTTCAACTGCTGGAGGAACCTTGTGACGGTGGGTTGGCTCGTGCTGGTCTTCCCGAGCGGTTACAAATGCCGATTCGTCAAGATCAGGGCGCTGTTTCGGTTTGGTGGACGGTTTCGGTAACAAGTCGTTGTCGATACCATTATTGGTCGGGGGCTTTTCCTGCTTTCCTTTGATGTTGTCCTTGCCTTTCCCCTTTTCCTTGGGCTGGATGAGTGTTTTTGGGCTGTCAACATTCTGCTTCAGCTCAGGAAACAAGAACCGCTTGATAGGGGTATTGGAACCGGTTGCGATGCAATCCCATAGCCAATCGGCCTTGACAACGGGTACACCCCATGCCAATGCCAGCTCCAACTTCTGCTTTCGAACCACTTCTAAAGACGGACATACAAGGAGCGACACGTTCCCAGTGAACCGTTCCTCATAACGAGCGCCCAGCTGCCGGACGGACTTGTCTACCTGGTTGAGGTCGACACCGGTGAAGCCAGCGGAGCATATCGTGAGACCCTCGAAGCCAGGAATTGGAAATAAGGGGAAAGGTCGGCCGATGGTATGCTGAGAGGGGTCGAAGAAGTACTTTTTGTGCAGGCACCTTTCAATGTAGAACTCGGTAATGACGTGAAGGTTTTCGGGAGCTCGAGGGTGTGTTTCTGAGGGAGAGGTTTGCGGCACGATGAGGAACCGGTGGGATAGCTGGGCGCCAGATGTGGACACCGCCTCCTCCAGAGAGTGGCAGATCAACCCCCCGAGTGAGGCGATCGTGTTGACCAAGATTTCGGTTTTCTGCGCCGAGAAGCCATGCACGTAGAAGCAGCAGGACGCAAAAACAGCGCTGTCCGTTGGGACGCCGAAGGACGAGAGTTTTGACCCCTGCGTATCTTGTAACTTGCCACCTATTAGCTGTGTGGGTTGTGTAAGTTGTGTAGGCTGCGTAATTTGAGCACGAGGCAGAGTTTCCGGGTTCACCGCGGCATGTTGGGGAACCGCAGCGGGCGCGGGCGCGGGCTCGGGGGCCTGTGGCTTCCCCAAAATATCTCCCCAGAGGTTGTCCCTTTGAGTGTTCAGCTTCATGCTAGCGGTTTTGCGTAGCTTTCTCTTTCCCTCATCCTGGGCCGCCTTGTTATCCCTGAGCCTTTTGCCGAGCGAGGACAGCCGCGCCCGCTGCTTGTTCCAGGCGCCCACCCCCCTCTCATGCGGAGGCAGAACGGGGTCGAAAAGCTTCTCGTCCAGGATCAGGCCGCGTTCCACGCTGTGCGTGACCCATTCGACGGAGACTGTGGTAACACCCCAGTTCTTCGCGGCGTGGTATTTCCGCCCTTCCGGCTTGTAGACGATGAGGTGCGTGACCTGTTTCGTGAGGTCTCCGGTGTAAAGGCCACCGTTGGCTTCGATCTGGCCGATGATCTGCTCGCGCTCATCTGGGTCTTCAAAACCGGTCATGCAGCAGAGAAGCTGGCGGCGTCGCGGTTCGGAACCGTCAGCGGTTGGTTCCCCCCCTCCCGCCTCGAACGTGCGCAACCGCCACTCGTTCTCGAGCGCCAGAAAGTCGATCTCGCGATCCTCTACCCAGACATTACGGACAGCCTCGACCCAGCTGGGGACCATGACCCGAATGTCTGGCCGTTCCTTCGCAACATGACGGTATTTGGGGGTGTCGTAGTCGCCGACGATCAGGTGGGTACAGTCGGGGGTCAGGTCATATTTGTGGTGGCCGCCGAGCTCGATTGTCTTGGCTGCGATGTCTGCCTGGACGGGACAGAGAGTCAGCAAGTTTCTCTCAAACACATGCTTTGTGAAGTGGCAGGTGTCAAGCGCTGCCACTGCAAACGGGGGCAGGCAAGAAGTTCAAGAAAGTTTAAAAGACGCGATCAACTTACTCGCAAGTCGGTGGGAATGCTAGTGCAGCAGACCACGACACCCCTGAAGGGTTGGGAAGAGTTGAACAGCGACACGTCGCCCTCGGAAGATGCTGGTGGTGTGGCCATTGCATCTCGGTTTGAGTTTCGACAACGAACGAAGATTGGAACAAACGGCGTCTTGTTTGGTGCCTTGAAAGTCCAAGCCGGCGCGTCGCGTGGGCAGCTGACAGTGGGGCAGGCATTAAACTTGCAAGCGAAACGCATGGGCAAGGTTTTGAGATACAGGGTTAGGGTTTATTATGTGGGCTCGTAGGTTATTACTCTCCCAACTCTCCCTTTCTGAGCTTAAAGCCTTGCAGTACAACCCATTTCTGATGCTTCGTTGTGAAGCTCAGGTCCACTACTTCCTCCTCCCCCCCAGCCCCTGGCACAGTGACTTTCCCCAGCCGGCACTCCTCTTCGGTTGGCCATAAAAACCGCACATGCTCGTTCGGATCAAGCACCACCTCGGGCAGGGCCTCCGTTTCTGACCCTCCTTCCGATTGCGTGGGCTTCGGGATTTCGACCTCAACCTCGAACGTAACCTTGGCCACAGCACGGCCGTTCCTCATGATGAAGCCTTCCTCCTTGCCAACTTGCCTCACCACGTTGGTCATCTTCAGGCCGGCCTCCTCCCACAGCTCCCTAGCCACGCCGTGAAATAGGGACTCGTCCTCCCAGTCGCAGGCACCGCCGGGGACTTCCCAGAGGAGGGGTAATGAGTCGTGCGGTGCCCGCTGGATGAGGAGGATGCGGTCTTCCCCGGTGGCCCTAGAAAAGACGAGAGCGCCGGTCGCTGCCGCCGCGATGAGCAGGCGTGATGACACGAAGGTTTTGGCGTCGATATTGAAGCCGGCGACAGAGGGCTGGTAGGTGAAAGTGAAACCGCCTTCCGGGGGAGGGGGAGCCATGGCGAGACACGATGGAATTCGAGTGTGGGGGTTGGCAAGGGAAATACAAGTAGGTTTGTTGGCTACAGCGACACCTCGATGGAAGCTTTAAAACCCAATGTTGGTGGGTCGAGAGGGATTGGCCGTTTGTGATGTGTGTTTGAGAGACTCAGGTTCAGCGACGGTGAAGTGCAGAGGTCAGCAAGGCAGCCACGCGGCTCCTTAGTTACCGGGATTTGGCGCATTGCTGACCCAACTGTCCGGCTCCGTGCCCGGAAAAGTTGCAACAGCCCGGACCCCGCTTCGACTCATACGGGGAACAACCTTGGGCACGTGGCAGACAACGACATTGATTTTTCGCTGAGGGCCGAAATTGTTTGATGCATTTTGGATATTGAGGGGCAGTCTTTCTCCGTCTTGCTGATTAACGCGCATCCCCGAACGGGATCTTTCGGGGAGACCAAGTCGGCGTCGGAGAGGTTCAAGCACGATTTACGCTGGAGCCAGAAGCTTTCCAGGGCCTCGCATTCCTATGCGAGCCCTAAAACGGACATGTAAGTCACACTGCTGACTCAACACACGCCGCTTGGCGACGCGGGGCAGCTCGATGCTGTCGTCATTGGCCGGAAGGGCCTTGCGAAGCTTAAACGAGCCATGCTTTTGTGAACATGGCCGCGAGCTCTCGCGCATCGGCGACCATCGGGAGATGGCACTTTCTGATATAAAATGCCATGACGGCCTCCTCACCATGGGACAGCCACCCTCTCTCACACCATGGCAACCCGCCCCTTCTGGCCCCATATACTTCGAGCACACATCCCACGCCTTAACTTATCCTTAACCAACACCATCCCCCCTCTCAGCAACAAACTTACCACAACCTTCTCCACGACCACGACCACCACCACCCACACCCGCACCATGGCATCCTCCACCACCGCCCTCCCCAAGACCATGCGCACGCTCCTCCAAGCCTCCCGCCAAACCACCGAAGTCATCTCCACCACGCACCCCCTCCCCGTACCCACCCACCCCGACGACGTGCTCGTGCGCGTGCACGCCGCCGCCCCCTGCGCCGGCGAGCTCTACTGGGGGATCAACTTCCCGGCCTCGGTCCCCCCCGAAAAAGTGCTCGTCCCCTGCCAGGACCTGGCCGGCAGCGTGGTGACGGCACCCACAGGCAGCGGGTTCGCGCCCGGCGACCGCGTCTACTGCCGCATCGATGCGGGGCGCGCCGGCGCGGCGCGCGAGTACGCCCTGCCGCGCGCGTCCGAGCTCGCCAAGATCCCGGACAGCTTGAGTTGGGTTGAGGCGGCGGCCACGCCGCTGAGCGCGCTGACGGCGTGGCAGGCGCTGTTTGATCAGGGTACGTTGGACCCGAAGGGGATTAAGGGGGATGCGGCGGCGCGGGAGCGGAATGGGAAGATCCGCGTGCTGGTGACGGGCGCTGGGGGGGGTGTCGGCGGGTGGGTGGTGCAGCTCGCTGCGCGCGCCGGGGCGAAGGCGGTGGTGGCTGTTTGTGGTGGGGATAAGGAGGCGGCCGTGCGGGAGAAGGGCGCTACCGAGGTTGTTGACTATACCACGACATCGATTGAGGAGTGGGTGGCGGCTGACCCGGCGGCGCGCGAGGTGGATCTGGTGATCGAGATGGTCGGCGGGAAGTCGCTGACGGGGTGCTGGGCTGCGGTGAAGGAGGGGGGCGCCATGGTGTGCATCAACTCGCCGCCTGATTCTGGCAAGCCGGAGGGGATGAAGAAGGAGCTGGCTAAGGCCATCTTTTTCATCGTCAAGCCGCTCGGCAGCAACTTGGCCGAGATTAGCGAGCTGATCGAGGCTGGCCACGTGCAGCCGACGGTCGACAGCGTGTGGGAGTTTGAAGACTTCAAGAAGGCGTTCGCCCGGGTCGATTCGGGTCACGCCAAGGGCAAGGTCATCATCAAGCTCAGCGATGAGGCTTGAATAATGGGTCGTTGTGACATGGAGTTGGGTACCTTAGTTAGTCATTATTATGAATTATGCATAAACAATACCACGCTTGCCGCGCCGTTGGATTTATTTTCCCGCGACATGTGTTGTTGCGGTTGTGAGTGGATGCTGTTAACGCGCAGGAAGCGCAGCTTTCGGAGGATCGCAGCCAGAGTTGCCGGTTTCGAAGGCTTGTGGGGCAGCTACATGCCTGTAATTGATTGGATGGTAGGCGCTTGGCAGGGCCTCTGAGACAGTGCAGCGGGGTCTTTGCCTGCAACATCTCACAAACCGCAAGCAGTGCAGGGACTTTGCCCAGTCAACATCGAGCCCCTGAACGTTTGATCTTCCAGACCACATCGATGCCTCTGTCACAGGTGAATGTGCGACAACCGGCGACAACCGAACCCACGATTGGTACACGACTCCCACAATGACAGCGCGCTTGCTTCAAGCTCTTCAAAAAAGGCAAAGGCCTTGATCGCGGCCAGGATGGCTGAAGACTGCATTGGTTTTGCCTTGTTCCCTGGCGCTTATCTCTGACGACGTCGGCTGTTGGCATGAGATGCAGCAAAACAACCGCGCGTCTTGTTTTACTTCCCCACCCTCTTGGTGGCCCTAATGCGTAAAGGATGATGACCCCAGTTTCGCTGGAACCTCGTCTTTCCCAAGTGCTTGCAAATACCTTTGTGAGCAGTGTGTGTTTGCCTGGGCTGGGCTGAGACGCTTCCCAGTACACGGGGTTCGGTTACACCCCTTCTTGTCCTTGTCTCTTTTGCACCTCTCCACCTCCGCTGGCACGGCTGGGCACCACTAGAGTTGATCTTCGGTTCGACGACGGGTGTCTGGGTCTCTTTTGTTTTGTCTTTTTTCCTCGCCTCTTCTTGTTTACTGCTTTCCATTCTGTTCCCAGCTTTTGGTGTTGGTGTTGCTTTCTTTCGTTTCCTTTTCTTTTCCTTCCCTTCTTCTTCCCGCCACTGCCCGGAGCACTTGGAGCGAGCCAACGCCGTGGGTGAGCCTGGTCCGGCTTCCATACCTCTGTTCGCTTCGTCCTTTTTGCTTCTTGGGTTGTACGTGGAATCCGCTGGCCGGCACCCAGCATCCTTGTTCTCTTCGTCTCCCCGATCTAGCCCAACGATCTTGACGCCTCTGCCCATGCAGACGTCACCGGGGCCTTTCGACGCCGGAACCCGTAGCCAGAAATGGCACTTTGCTTCTTTCTATCAGCGTCGGTGTTGCTTCTAGCCTTGTTCTGCCACCATGCCACAGCACTCCAACAAGCCATCCACGACGACGGGTGTGTACACCTTCCCATCGTTCACTCAACCAACGTCGCGCACTTCTCGAACAAACGGGGAATCCAACTACAACTAGCGAACCGGTCTGACGTCGCCTACTATGCTCAACGTATTTATCACTTGCCCGGATCGTCATTATGCCCGCCGCTAACCTTGTTGCAGTCAGCCTTGGGACACCGCCGCAACCCGTCTTTGTACAGTTGGACACGGGGTCATTTGAGCTATGGGTGAATCCAGACTGCACCACAGTATCAGGCGGCGACGCCGTCTTTTGCCAACGGGCCGGCCATTATGAGTCCACCGCGTCGTCAACAGCAACCTCCCTCGGGACCACCCGGACTCTGCGTTACGGGATTGGCGCGGCCAACATCTCCTATTTCACCGACACCATTTCGCTTGCCGGGAGTCCGATGGCGCTGCGGGATGTCCAGTTCGGCGTGGCTACCGCGTCGGTAGATGCATTTTCGGGTATCTTAGGAATAGGGTACGGGAAAGGCATCGCCACAAGATACCCCAACTTTGTCGACCAACTGCGGGAACAGAATGCGACGAGGGTCAAGGCGTACACCCTCGCGCTGGGGAGTAAGGATGCGCAGGAGGGTGTTATCGTGTTTGGGGGCGTCGACACATCAAAGTTCACCGGCAAGCTGACCAAGCTGCCTATTATTCCGGCCGCCCAAGCGCCCGACGGTGTTCCTCGGTTCTGGGTTGATATGCAGGCTCTCTCGATTACGCCCCCGAACGGCGTTACCACGGTCTACGAGGGCAGCAGCATGCCCGTGTTTCTCGACAGTGGGTCCACCATGACGCTTCTGCCTGCAAACCTGACCACGGCCGTCGCCAGAGACTTTGGCGCCGAGTCGCCAGATTCGAACGGATTTTACATGATCGACTGCGCACTGACGGCGTTGAACGGGACCCTCGATTTTGTCTTTAATGGGGTGACCGTGAAGGTGCCCTACAAGGAGCTTACGCGGGAGGTTGCTAGCACGCCGCCGTCCTGCTTTCTCGGCATCATGGCGAGCGACAGGTTCACGCTGCTTGGGGATACCTTCCTGCGGTCGGCCTACAGTATGTTTATGACCACGCCTCCTCTTGAGTTCCGAGCGTATCTCTGACTGAATCCAACAGCTGTGTTTGATCTCGAAACCGACTCTATATGGATGACGCAGGCCACCAACTGTGGTTCATCGCCCGCAGCACTCAGCAACATCCAGGACTTGTCAGTCGTGGTCGGTGCGTGTGGGGCCGGGGCATCCGAGGATATAGATACCACGAGCAGCACGCAGTTTCCCAGCACGGCAGTCGAAGACTTCGAATCAGGGGCTATTCCCACAAGTACCGGTAGCCTTGGACCCCAAGTTTCAGAGGTAGCTCCGCCGGACCAGGCAAGCCCTATACCTGAGAACTCGGGACCTTCCCTGAGGACTGTTGGGTTCATATGGAGCTTGGGAATAGTGGGCGCGGTGCATTTGCTTGCGGGCTTATGACAACGCGCTAGGAGGAGAGTGTTTTTGCTGGCAATACCCTAGTTTTGCATTCATGTGGTAGATCTACAAATATTAATGGAAATTATGAACAAGCTAACCAACCTCTGTGATGTATTTTATACTACGTAGATATCGTGACGTCTTGCCCGGTTGTTCCGCAGTCTCAGAGCACCAGAATCCACCTTCATCAACGATACTTGCGCACACGACCTTCACATACGACCATATCCACAAGAGAACTCGGGATCCCGTCCGTTCTCCCCTCGATAAACTTGTGAGAGCCAAACTAGTACTCAGGTCGGTGACGACTGGGGAATCCTTGGTGTTGTATGTATTTTTGCTGCCTTCTTCTGTGGGCCAGAGCTTACCTTCATAAACACCACTGTCTCCCTCAACTGTCACATACGACCATATCCACGAGAAAGCACGGGATCCCGTCCGCTCTCCCCTCGTTAAACTCGTGAGAGCCGGATCAGTAGTTGGGTCGGTGACGACCAGCGAATCCCCGGTGTTGTATGTATTTTTGCTGCACTTCACCTTTTGTGAAGTGTGCTGGTGAAACAGCCAGGCCCGAATGTGGACCAAGGGGTTCGGCGCTCTGCAAGTTTGCCTGACTGTGACGAGCGAGCGAGGAATAGAGGCACAAAGGCTCAAATGATCCCACTCAATTACGTGAATCTAAAGCTAAAGAGAAGAAAAGAAAAGAATCAAGATACAGGATTCGCACAACTGTGGGAAAACACAGGTGGGAGGCGCACAGACCACCACTCGGGTTGCGGCCAGGGTTAGGGTTAGAACCTGCCGTCACACTGACCTGGGTGGGTTGTGAGATGGAGATGATAGAATCAAGGGGCGTCCGCAAGGTGACAGTCGTTAATGGACTCTACTAACCCACTACAAGAGGGTCGGGTGCTGTTGATGTGCTCCTGTGGCACGAAGTCACACCTTTGATTCAGCTGCGAGCAAGTGGTGATGAGCCAGTGGTGGCAAGTGGATGTCGGCCACAAGCTCCGATCCGAGTCCGTGCCGCTGCCACTTCTTTACCTGAGCTAAGGGCAGCAAGAGATCCAGAAAAGAGAAGTAAAAAAAAAAAGAGAGAAAAAAAGAGAGAAAAAAAGAGAGAAAAAGAAGAAAAAGAAGAAAAAGAAGAAAAAGAAGAAAAAGAAGAAAAAGAAGAAAAAGAAGAAAAAGAAGAAAAAGAAGAAAAAGAAGAAAAAGAAGAGGGGAAAAAAGAGAGAAAAAAAGAAAAAAAAGAAAAAAAGAAAAAGAAGAAAAAGAAGAGGGAAGAAAACTGAGTAAGACAAATTAAATAAAAGAAATCGCGTTCAATAAAAAAGTAGATTTCGGGCTTTCGGATGGCTTTCTTATCGTTTCTTTAAGTAAGTAGTCCAAGGTTTCGGCGGCACCTCCACTTGGAGTTCGGCTTTTTGTGTTGTTTTTTTTTTTTTTTTTTTTTTTGTTGGCGAGAGTGTTGTCGCGTCATGCACGCTCCTGATTCACACCGCCACAACTTCTGGTTGACCGATTTAGTTTTGCTGCAGAAAGATATGGAGAAGGAGTGCTCCTGTCTTCTGTCCAAGTAGTTGGAATAATGCGACGCGAGGACGCTGCAGCCCACAGCCCAACATGGGCTCCTGGACCCAACTAGTCGAACCACAACACCCGGTAAGCAACACTTCGTGCGGAAAAGGACGTCGAGCAATGCGATGCAATCGCAACCTGAATTCAGCACATCCTGGTTTCTCGAGCGGTGGTTGAAGGACACCACTTCGTCCGGCCCCAATTGCGACGTAATCGCCAAGAGTCCCAATCTCAAGTCAAAAGCATCGGGATCAGCTGTCAGCGAGCCAAGCGCCATCAGGTCAGGCACCGCCGCCGCATCTGGCGATACGGCGCAGCGGTCGAGGTCGCGTTCAACCAGCCCGGCCAAGACGACCACCGCGCTTATCGGTCTCGACAAGCCTGTACGCTTTCCAGCTCTAGCGGGGAACCCGTTAGTCCAGCTACCGGTTGATGTGCGAGGCTTATACAAACGCGTCCGGAATATCACCGTGCACCACGAGGCGTTCATGCCTCTTTCCATCAAAAAAGATATTGACAGTGCCGCCCGCCGCCGCCATAGAAAGACATGGTTCTACCATGACGCGGGAATGCCCGAGGCGGACACCCGCCCGTTGCACAGCGATGCCGCTCAGGCCACGGGAGACGACAACCACGACGATGACAGCGATAGCGACTGCGACGACGATGACAACGAGACGCCGTCTGGGCCGTCCTACTTAGAGCGGCGGCAACGGCGTCAGCCAAGCCCGCGCATGACCGCTCTTGCCGAGTTGGACATGCTCGTCGACCTCATCGCTACCGCAAACAGCTGCCGTGTGCTTGATCGGCATGAGGCGACGTGGAACATGGAGGTCCACAACCCACTATTCCGTCTTGCCCTCGACCGGCCAGACTGCGCCCACGTGCTTGTTGAGGCTGTCACTCACGCGTCCATCGCACCACCGTTCATCCCGCCGTGGAAACTCGCACTGAACAAGACAGAAGCCCGCGAGACGGTTGGCTCTGAGAGACTTGACTTTGCCCTGGCGTTGTTCGTGGATCCGGGCATTCCGCGTGATCCGCACCGTCGGCCCGGGCGACAGCAGGAGGCGGACCCGACCGTGGCAGAGGCGATCCGTGAGGCCGTGGCGAACATGCCTACATCTATGGGCGTGAATCAGCTGGCGTATACCCCACTGTGGCACTCGCCCATCGCGGTCGGGGTCAAGACCAAGACGGCCTGGAGCAGTTTTGAGGAAGGACGGCGACAACTTGGTGTTTGCACGGCGGCCTGGCACGGGCGGATGCATGCGCTAATGGCGCAGAAGACTCATATGACGGGGAAGAAGATCGTAACATTGCCATTACTCCTTGTTGTTGAGCACGAGTGGAGGTTAAGTTTCGCCGTTGACGCAGGGGATGCGATTGTATGTGTTCCGTTACTACCTCCCTTCCCCCATCTCTACCCCCCTTCCCCCATCTCTGCCCCCCTTCCCCCATCTCTGCCCCCCTCCCCCTATCTCTGCCCTACTGTTCTCGTTGTACTGCGGACTGACAACATAACCACCATCAGGATATCATTGGCGACATGCACATAGGCGATACTGAGACTGTTGATAGTATGTATATGATCATCGCTGTTCTACGGCAGCTCGCTGGGTGGATGGCTGGGGATTTCCACAAGTGGATCAGTATGTTATTTGCTCCAACTTCTGCGTCTACTTGACAGTACGCCACGAGCTTAACTCGTACTCGGTATCGGAACACCGTTGGAATGGCGTAGAGTTGAATGTAAATTTTTCAGGGCAATCGTAGTAAACACCTCGTTGCTACCGCCGGATACAATAAGCTACCCGGTGGTCAGTTGAGCTAAGATCACGAAAGGGAGGTGGAGTTGAGTCAAGCCCACCCAACCACCAGGTACGCCAGACCGTACTACCTTCCCTCATCATGAACTCTCTGTGTCATGTCTAGGGTAACATCCAGAGGTTGAGTTGAGGTCGGGTGTTCTGATCCCCACTCAACACTTTTTTGTTCATGCCTCGCTTGCAATTCTAAGTAAGTCTGACAGGCTTCTCATAGTTACCCTTGTGGGCATGGATTCAAGCAAAGTCTGGAAGTTGAGTTGTGAAATTCTTGGTTGTTTTGTGTTTCGTTTCATCCAGTCCTGGCGAGAGTGGAGTGGCCAGCCTGTTTCATTAACAATTTCCCACCGCCATCATGCGGAATTTTGGTAAAGGTCTTCGGAGGCCTGGACCTCTCCGGCCGGCTGTTTCGTCTCATTAGTTAGGTCCGTGACCAGCGACCAATTGACGGATCTTTGTCATCCCAAAGGTCGCAACCGAGGGAACCTCAAGTTAGTTACCACAAATGTAAACTCCTTCGGTTTGGTTTCTCGCCACAGCATGTATATCGGTAACTCTTGTGTTTGTGTCGTTGGATTTGTTCTCTTCAGCATCGGCGCTAGCCATGCCGCGCGCTCTCAACGCCTGTCAGATGCTTGACCAGTCCAAGGGTTGAGCTTGAAACGCCCCTTGCCATCAAATCGGCTCGCTTCTTCGGCCTTGGACTCCTGAGTGGTCAGTTTTTTGGGGCGTCCCCTGTGCTCAGTCAGGGGCGGCTGCGGGGCGGGAGTGGAATGCCAGGTTTTGGGGTGGACCCCGGTCAGGGGAAAGCCTCAAAGTGCTGTGGAACAAGTTGAGCTTCGATACGAGATCGGATCCGGGTCAAGAAGTCTCGGAGAGTCCGGTAGAGTTTTGGGTTGAGGGACAACATACGCATGCTAGGTGCATGTGGTGCATGAGCTGCGAATAAGGGCACCGTTAGTTATTGGCATGTTGATCTACGTGAACGTTGAATGCAGGGCCAAACAACCGAGAATCGCGAGCTTGCACAAGTGTATCTTGACCAGCCGGACCAGGGTAAACACAAAAAAGATCGGCAACGCCAAGAGGCCTTGGGGGCTGTGTTCTCGCTCCCGACCGGCCCTTGCAGCCGACCAGGGCAGGCGCGCCACCCTGGACGAGAATAATTCCTCCATTGGGGCCGACTTCAAGACCTGCTTCCCAGGCCCATCACAGCGATCTCTTTTCCCTCTCTTTCCCTCGTCAACTTCTTTTAACTATCTGCATCCAACTGTCCTTGCGACGCCGACACTCTTTCCTGCCCAATTTTGCGATCGTCCATCTTTCGAATTCTCCCACGCTCCTTCCTCCTAACGAGGCCACTATTCACCATTTTCCCAAGCGGTTCCTGCTTTCTTCAGTGACGCAATCGCCAAGTTCGCCAAGTCGCGTCCTACCAACGACTACAACATCAAAACTTCCCGTATCATATCGCCATGCGTCCCACCACAGCACTTATCGCCGGCGCCCTCGCCTCGGGCGCATCCGCTGAGAACTACCTCGGCTTCAACTCCGGCGCTACCCTCGCCGACCGCTCCGCCAAGTTCAAGAAGGACTGGGTTGCTGAGTTCACGACGGCACAGGGCCTTCAGAAGGCACCTGGCAAGTTCAACGCCGTGCGCCTCTACACAAACATCCAGGCCTACTCGCAGGATGACCCGATCCAGGCATTCGAGGCCGCTATGGAGACCGACACCAAGATTCTGCTTGGTATCTGGACCTCGGGTACCCCCAGCATCGAGAAGGAGCTTAGCGCGCTGAAGAAGGCCGTCGACAAGTACGGCAAGAAGTTCACCGATCTCGTCATTGGCATGTCGATCGGCAGCGAGGATCTTTACCGTGACTCTGAGACGGGCATCATCAACAAGGCTGGTGTCGGTGCCGGCCCGGATGTCGTGGTCAAGTTCATCAACGAGTACAAGAAGGCGGTCGCGAGCACCGCCCTGAAGAGCGTCCCCATTGGGCACGTCGACACCTGGGATGCCTGGACGAACGGCACCAACAAGGTCGTCATTGACGCCGTCGACTGGGTCGGTGTGGACGAGTACCCCTACTACGAGACCGGCAAGGGCAACGACATCAAGAACTCGGGCAAGCTCTTTGACCGCGCGTTCGACGCCGTGTCCGGCGCTGTCGGCAGCAAGCCCATCTGGGTCACCGAGACTGGCTGGCCCGCCACCGGTCCCGACTGGGACCAGGCCGTCGCGAGCACCGAGAACGCCAAGTACTACTGGCAAGAGATCGGTTGCCGCAAGCTCTTCAACAAGGTCCCCACCTTCTGGTACAACCTCCGTGACTCGAACCCGGACAACGAGATGAAGTTCGCTATCACCAACAACCTCTCGAAGACGCCGCTTTTCGACCTGACCTGCCCCACCAAGTTCGACACCCCGACCTCGACCCCCAGCAGCGGCGCCTCCTCTACTGGCGTCTCTTTTCCCGGCAGCTCGTCCACCGGCGGCGCTGACAGCACCGATGGGTCTGGCAACAACAGCGGCAACAGCGGCACTGGCACCGGCACCAGCGATGACAACAGCACCGGCTCTGGGTCCGAGGCGGCCACCAGCCCCAGCCCGAGCGACAACGGCGCCTTTGTGGGCAAGAGCCTCTCCGGCGTTGCCGTCGTCGGCCTCGCTCTCGTTGCCGGTGTCTTCACCTTCTTCTAAGATGCTTAATGGACGATGATGGGGTTGTGTGTGTGTGTTCAGGTTGTATGTACACGGATATCGATACCATTGTTGGGGTAACGCATGCATGCGGATTTTGGCTTTTTTCTTGTCCTCTTCCTTCGTTTGCCGGGTTGCATCCCGACAGCTGGATCTGAGGGGTTTTTCGGTGGTGTATGGGATACTATTAGATACAGAGGGCACATCATAGACGAGAGCAACTGTTTTGGTTTTGTCCAGTGCGATGTCTTTTTGCGTTAGGTGTTGTGAGCTTGTTTCTGGCCAAGTACATGCATCCATTCTGCAGATTTGAGGCCGTTATGAGTGGCACCAGCCTGCTCCAGCATTTTAACGGCTTGGTTGTCACAGATACAATTGGGGTATAGGGCCATCGTATTGGTAGCCGTGGATCGGATGCCCGGCGTTATTCGAGGCATGGACCCTCGACACCCTCTTTGCCGATCAAATCCGGTTACGGAGTGTATTGGGGACTCCAGAAGAGGGCCCGTAGCCTCGACTTCCTCACTGTATTCGGGAGCCTCGTAGTTGGGCGTACGTTATGACGACACCCCAGGGTTGTACGGTCCGGACTGTATGGTCCGGCCTGGTCAGAGGGTGCCCCACCTCGACCCGGTCCCGCCGGCTCCCGCACCGGAACCCGCTCCGTCCCAAAACTCCCGCCGCCGGGTCCAGGTACCGTTGATCTTCGGACTGGGGCGTTCTAACGGTTGCGGCTGGACGTCTAAGGACTAATCAACGTTGAGCCCCGAGAGCCCTTTATTTTAACTGCACAATAAACGTAACGATTTGATGATGCAATGCTTGTCTGCTCGCTGGGTGTGGATTGAGTTGCATAAATGTTGTTGACTCGTGGAACCTGCTACGTCATGATCAACATCGCCATCCACAGTCTCCTTACCGTGTGTAGTGTATAAGTATACCCGACAGGTATGGTCCTGACTATTTGCTTCCACTTCCCCAGACTCCTCCAAACCGATCAATAATAATTCGTGAGAACAAACCCAACTACGACTCAGGACTGAACCCACGAAATCCACTCTCATCTCCAACCACCATAATAACCACAACACCAACACGCCCAAGATCAAGATCAAGTAACAACAACAACCCAACCAACCACCAACACCACCAAACAAACCTCAGCCAACAAAACCCGGAAAATGCCTCCCCAACCCCCCAACCACCCCTCCACACACACACATACACCCCACCTCCCCCACCCGCACCCGCACCCACCCTTCACCAAGCCCAGCCCGATGCGCAACCTCTCCGAGTTTGCCGTCGCCGACACCCCCGGTACCGCCGGGCCTGAATACGCTACTTCTGGTGGTGACTACCTGCAGTGTCGGTTTGTGCCGATTTGTAGTCCTGTTTCGACGCCGGGTGCTGGGTCGGCTGTGTCGGCTGTGGCGCAGGGGGTGAGGGGGGTGGTGGGGGTGGGGGGTGGTGGTGGTGGTGCTGGGCGAGGGGGGTATGCGGATGGGGATGGGGATGGAGATGGGGATGGAGATGCTGGGGTGGGTATGCAGAGGGAGATGGGGGTGCGGAGGGATCCTGAAGGAAAGGGAGCGGGTGCGGGTGTGGGTGGGGTGGGGGGAAGTATGGAGGGTGGGACGGTGCGTGCCCGGGCCCGGCGCGGGAGTATGAGCGTCGGTGGTGATGGTGGGGGATCGGGGGTGGTGAGGCCTGGGATGAGGAGGGAAAGCCCGGGCGGGTTCCATGGGCGTGGCAGGGGGGAGGTGACGCTTGGGGCTGGGGAGGCGGATTTGGAGAGGTGAGTTCTTTTTTTTTTGCCCCCTCTCTTCGTTTTTTCCTCTTTCTTTCCCTTTCTCTTCCCCCCCCTAGGGATGTATCGTAGAAGGCATGCTAACGGCGGAGACAGGAAAAAACAACAGCAGGCGGCGGCGAGAAAACAGGTTATGGACGCACAAAAGAGGGGGAGGATGTTGATGGACGAGGGACGGTCGGGCCAAGTGGAAGGCAGCTGAGGGCTGAGATCGACTAAACTACGTAATCACATATAGCCCGGGAGGGGCCATTCTTGGGATACCGGCGTGTATCAACTGGACAGAGCATATCAGCATGGGAATAGATGGGTTGCTATATTAGAGCTAAGAACGAATATCTAGACACATCAGGGGTATCCATATGACTTCCACTTCCAACAAACCTCTACTCATCTTCTACAACCATGGGTTTGGGATGCTCTGCTCCAACACCGTCCCGTTACCGAATATCGTTCCATTCCTCAATATCTCAACCCGGCCCAGATGCAGCTCCGCGGGCGGGTTATCCACGGTTGTCCCGTTCGCGAAGATGATGCCATTCCAGGCCGTTTCCTGACTCTCCCTCACAGCAACCTCACCCCTCCTAAGCAAGGGCGTCCGCCGCTTGTTGACATTGCAGTTCTCACTCGCCATGTACAGATTCATACCCACCGCCAGGGTGTAGATCTCAGCACTCAGCCGGTCCCAAGCCCACTGGTCGCGCTGCTGCACCCCAATGTAATCCACCAGCAACACATTCGGCCAGTGCTCCGGGTCCATCCCATTGACGCCCGCCCAGTACAGCGACGGGTTCGTAGGCTGGATGGCAAAGTTCTGCAGCGAATACGCCGTCGAAGCCAGCGCATCAGGCGTGACAAGCCACTGGGCGACCATGAGGTTGCCAAAGTCCGACGCCCCCCCACGCGTGGCAGCGCGCCAGTTGTTGACCTGGTCCGGCGCCATATCGCTCGCCTGCATCTTGTTCGACCAGTGGTCGCTGATGCCCATGCGGCCAATGTCGTAGATGCCGTCGGCCGGTGACTCGCGGGGCACGCCGCCGTCGAGGTGGCCGTTGAGGAGCGGGATGACGCAGCCCTTGCCTTCGTTCTGGTCCATGAAGTAGGAGGCCTTTTGGTTTTGGAAGCCCGTGCTGGTGTCGAGGTTGAGGCAGCGGTTGTTGATGCCGCGCAGCTTGGCGAAGAAGTCGTTGACGAGGGCCGTGTTCCACATGATGGGGCCGCGGTCCGGGAACTCGTACCGTCCGATGAGGTAGCGGACGGTGAAGAAGATGATCTCGCCCGGGTTTTCGCTTGTGAAGCGGTTGATCTCGCTGATGACTTCGTCGAGGGACTCGCCCGTGTTGCCGATGGCGAGCGTGCCTAGGTCGTCGTTGACGTGCATCACCCAGAAGCCGTTGTTCTTTGCGGCGTTGTCGTTGGGATGGACGGACCCAACGCGGAGGTCGAACCAACGGGAGCCGGCGCGGAGCTGGTCGTAGATGTTGATCCCTTGGTTTTGAGTGTTTGATTCACTGCCAATGCTGGTGATCTTGTCTGTGATTTTGCTCATACCCGCGTCGTGCGTGCCCGGCATGATGAGGTGCCGAACTAGGCGGTCTCGAATCACGTCATAGATCTTCCGCATCCAATTACTGGGCCCATGCCGGAGCGACGCTTGGAATCCAAAGCGATTGCTGCCCGTAATGACGAGAGAGACGGCGGTGTCTCCTCCGGGGAAGACGTATTCTCGTTGGCCAAGGCCCATGCCGCTGAGGTCAAGCACCACTCGCCGAGGGTTTGAGCCGGAAAAGGACTTGACTCGCAGCGCAAACTTCTTGTCAGTGCCATCGAGGCGGTAATATGCTTCGCCAGCGTCGTCTATGGTCGACCACGACCCTCGGTACTGAACTGTGTTTTGACGAGCCCGGCCCTGGGGAACGTCGCCGAAGTCGAAGGTGTTCATCTGGTAGGAGTGGGTGTCCTCCAATTTGATGCGGTGTGGTGTGAGGTTAACGACAGTGATGTAGAACCTGGTGCTCAGGGCGCCAACCACAGGGTTCAGCTTGTCGTACGGTTGGTGGGTGCCGGCGGAGACCGCCTCGGTGCTGTATGTGCGGTCTTGGGCATTGCACACATCGTCCGCTTGTCCGTTCACCAGCAACGATGCGGAACTGGCCAGGACGGCCAGAAATCGAAGAGCCCTCATCTTTTACCAACACCGTGGTGGCCGAGAAAAGGAGATGGAGGGTGGTCTAAGATTTCGACTTGCGTGGAAAGCCAGGACGGAGGCAGTCACGGTCGACGGGACGCAGCCCCTGATATAGTAAATACCGTAACATGCTTTCAAAATTTATCTCCCATGTGGCGCTTTTGCTTGACTCCAATACATCGCAAGAATGTCGAAATCCCCCAGCCGTCTCTTGGCCCGGGAGATACTATTCGGGAAGCTGGTGTAGACACGGACCAATCGCCGGTCTTCCCGCGCCCAAGACCTGTGCCCCTGACGCCTATTTCCGCCCCTGATGCCGTTGGAGTGGTCCCTCAAGACGGCCGCGAGCCCTCCCTTCTGGGCCAGCTTGGGTCATCAGGCAGCCTCTTGCAGACTGTTGGCACCAGCAAGCGCAACGTGCCACGCCCAGTCGACGAAAGCCGAGACATGTCGCATTGTAGGAGTTATTCCTCCAAATTGTGCCTGGTCACCTTCCATTTATCGGTGGCGGCGGTTTCACATGCCTGGGCGGGGTTGAAGTATAGTAGCATTGCTCTTAGTGGTTGCAACGCTTGGGGAAGCAATCGGCCCGCTGGGTTGTTTGCCGGCGTGCCAGCTTTATGCATGATCGAGTCCTTTCCCCACGTTGGTGGCCGGTGTGCCGGCCAGCCATTCCTTCGGCCACACCCGCTTCCTCCTATGGCGCTTGTACCTGATCAGGAAGAATCTCCGATCTAAATGTACAATCTAGCTCATCTTCAATTGTAATAGTCCACAACTACAAGCTAGTGGGGTAAGATCTCGGTCTAGCTTTGGGTCTTGGACCCATTCAATGGTAATCGGCAGATGATAAACGTGGCTGGACATTCCGGAAGTGAATGAAACTTACACAGCGGCAAGCTAGATAGCACTATTTTCCCGAAGTGCATCCCTTGGCTACCGAACTGATAGACATAGCCCTGGACTTTTATGTGGAAGAAAGGCACTTTTGATCTCGTCGCTTGAAATGGAGAGGTTTTACAACATTGCAATGTAGAATGAACATAGTCAATTTATGGAGATTAGGAGCCGGTATCCAATAGAAAGAGCGGACAAGAGGGTGGTGGTGTGACTTTGACGCGGTCGTGGCGTCATCAGACCACTCGGCACCACACCATGGGATGGGGCATCCAAGACAGAGGGAGCGTCGTGGAGGCGAAACCACATATGACCTCCACATGTGCTCAGTTACCTCAAATGACTCGAGATATCATCGTTTGAATTGACCAAAGCACGGATAGTACTACTTCAGAATCCCTGGCGACACCAAATTTGAATGACTGATCGGAATCACATCTTATGACCATGCTCACGCCACCCTCTGAGTTTCTGAGCGCGTGTCCTAAATTCCGTCTCCTGGTGCTAGGAAACCCGGAGTCAACGAAACGGGAACTCTTTACCAAGATCTTCGGGGTCGACCTTGAGAAGGTTAGTGATACGCCTGAAAGCTAGCCCCCTATTCGAGCCCGGTAGAGTTTTACGTCACATGCACTGGACTCACACTGGTGGTACCAGAAACCCGTCGACGATGCGTTCAGCGCCAGCCACGATATTGAGCAGGAGCTGGACCTGCACGGGCAAAACTCACGCCTGGCTATTCACACAAACCTCAACGCAGGCGCTGGCGACGATGCCAACTACGAGCGCATCCGAGACTTCTTGAGCTCGCGCGCGACGTCCTCGACAAAGCAAGAGGACCGGATCCACTGCGTATGGTACTGCGTCGCGAGCGAGGAAGGCCGATCCGTGACAGAACTCGAACAGCGCTTCTTCTTCGGTGGCCTACACTCGGCTTCGCCCTGGGTGCCCCTCATCTTGGTCTTCACAAAGTATGACGAGTTCGTCAGCCAGGTCAAGCTCGACTGGTCTCGCGGCGCACAGGAACAAGGGCTGTCCAAGGTTTCCGTGTCGTACATTCTGCGGGACCTGTCGTCCAAGAAGTTCGAGAAACACATCGGCCAGAAGTGGGACGAGGTGCTGGGTGGGTCGGTACCGCGGGTGTGCGTGTCCAGTGGCGACGAGGATGACGATGTACGGAGTGACGAGGCGCTCGCCGAGGCGACGCTGGCCGCCTTGCGCAACAAGAGCGTCAAGTATGCCTTCGCTGCCGCGCAGAGGAACTCCGCCCTGATCTCAACTCGGTGTAAGCAACCTCCCCCTTCCCTCCCAACCCCCCTCGCAATGTGATCACACTAACCGACCACCGACGACCCACCAGTCGCCGCCGACACCGCCGCCACCGACTATTTCGAAGTCGACACGGGCCACGCGCGCAAGCAGCACGGCACAGCCATTTCCGACATCCTCCCACACTTCTTCACGCGCGCCATCCAAATCTTCAACATGCGCGACCCCACCGCCGCACTCACCAGCGACCCAGCCCTGCTCACCCACATCCTCGAAGCCACCTTCGACGCCTCCCAGCACGGCCTGATCGCCGAGTGCCTCAGCGCCAACACCACCACCGACACCACCCCCACCGACGCCGACACCAACCCCAACACCCTCATCGCCCACCTCACCCCGCACGAACGCGCCGTGCTCCTCACGCAAACCCTAACCGCCATCCTCCTCTTCCTGCACCGCCTCGCCGACACCCAACAAACCACCACCACCACCCCATCCGGCCTGACCCCCACCGCCCTCACCCGCCAACTCACCGAAACGCGCTCCACCCCCACCGAGCGGCGCGCCGTGCTCGAGACAATCGAGAGCAGCAGCGTATTCACCTCCTGCACGCTGCACGGGCAGGTAGCGGAGGTGATGGTGCGGGCGGTGCAGAGCGCGGCGCGGGCGCGGGAGGGCGAGACGGGCGGTAGGCGGCACGCGGGGGCGCCGCGCGGGATCGTGGTGGAGGATGACTCGGAGCTGCAGGAGATCTCGCTGAGTTTTGTGAATGACCAGGGGCCGGATGATGTGGTGCTGCCGTCGGGGTTGACGTTGTTGCCGCTGACTTGAGGGCGTGAGGGGAGAGGCGGGGGGGGGGGGCTTGTGGTAGGTTGCGGGTTGGGAGGGCGTGCCGAGGCTAGGATGTACATGTACGTACGGAGGAGAGTCGACTTTTATTTCACTCACACTTGAATTTAGCTAATTGTTTGGTGGGTAAGAATTATGGTTGAGGCCTATGGGATGGTCTGTTGTTGTTCATGTCACCGTGGTAAGTATTCTCATTCACTTGGGCCATCCATCGCCTATGGGACAGTTGGGATGGGGCATGATGGGCATTGGGGCTGGCGGTCCTTGGGATAAAAAGGGGGTGATGATTCTAGGGGGATAGGGGTTAAAAAGTTGGACAAAAGTCAAAAAATTACTCTCCCGCCGGGAATTGAACCCGGGTCTCGAGCGATGTCGGCTTAGGTGACAAGCTCACATACTGACCACTATACTACGGAAGATTTGCTGGTGTGGACACCAGCTGTAGCGAGGGACTGTGGGAATTGGCCGCCGAGCTCCCCTAGATAAACGATCCACACCTTAACTGCTTGGTGAAAAGGGGCAGCCCTTCTGTGTTTACATCACAAAAATGCAAATACCGAAAAGGGGTATTTTATAAACAATGCCTATATCGAGCTACTTATTACCATAGTCTTCTTCAAACCTCTCGCGCCTTCATTTTCTTTCGGCTGTAGTTCTTTACTCACCACAGTTCTTTCCAGGCCCCAAGGTTAGCACCGAGTACCAACAGTTGGATGTCTGTATCTTCGCCTCCGTTGTTTATCCCGAGTTATCCAAAGTATTGCTCCCAATAACTCCAGAACAATAGTAGGCGTAACACACAACGCAGCACACAGCCCAGCCTTACGCCCACGCGCCAACAAGGCTCATGCATATCGCGCCAAAGAGGACCAAAAGGCAGGCCATCACCCGCCTCCGCCCTCTCAACACAGACCAACTCTCATCGCTCAAGAAGTCTTCGGCCAGCAGCTCTATCAAAGCAGCAAAAACCAGCAAACCGGACGAGACGGCGTTCATGGTGCCGACTAGGATAAGGCCAAATTCAGAGTCGGGGCTGTACAGGGTATGCGTGGCCAGGCCGATGGCTTGGCCGATTGGTGTTCTTCATTGGGGTTAGTTTGGGGGCAATAGTCATTGGAGGATAAGGAGAGAAACGTACGTGCACCCGTATGCTATGACCATCAGCCACGGCTGGAGGGTATTTTTCGGCCAGCTGATGGAGGCGATGCGGGCACCCAGGGCAAGACCTTCGAATGTTTCTGAAGCGGGCGAGTTAGTCATCCGTTGTGGTGACACGCGGGAGTGGAATGGGATGGGGGAGCTCACGATGAAAGGCAATGGCGATAAGCAGCACGACAAAATTACCCCCGACGGCCACGCTCAGGGCCATGCCGATGAACACGCTGTGAAACAGGATACCCACCTCCAGCAACATACACTGCAGGATGGCCTTTTTGTGCCGCTGCTCTGGCGTGAGGCTCCACCCCTGAGACTCAGGTTCCAGAGCCTCCTTAAGATTCGGCGGGGTGCCCGCGGCGGCAGTCTCCTCCTCCGACGGTGCCGGTTCGATGTTGACATGGTGGGTCGCCGAGGGGCGTGTGATGGCGGCCACAACGGCAGCATTGTTACAGTGTCCACCCCCCATGGAGGCGTGGGCGGCATGCGCCCCTGCCCCCGATGCCCCGACACTCCCAGCTGCCCCCGCCTTCCCTGTCCGCGGCATGAAGTTGCGCGCCGGGCTGAAGATCATCTCGATGATGCTCACGAAAAAGATGCCCACGAGCGCAATGGCCCCCGGCATGGCCGGGTAGTCGGTGGTCCAGAAGTTGGAGAGACAGGGGTTGCCGAGCGAGATGAAGGCGGTGGGCAGGAGATGCACGAACGCCGTGGCCAGCAAGACGCCGGTGCCGATGTGGCGGACGGCGAAGAAGAAGGGTTCCGGGATGCGGAGGATGGGAAACTTGGCGGCGAGCATGGGGATCGCGCAGGCTAAGCTCGAGACGGCCAGGATGATGATGAGGGCGCCGACGTGCAGCGGCGTGTTGTACTGGTCGCCCCCGGCGGCGTTGCCTGCGCACGCATCCCGGCGCCTGGCGAGGGGATGGGGAGTGGTTGCTACTACATCAGGAACCACCGACCCGGCCGTCCTCGCGAATAGTGCAGGGAGATGGCTCCCGGCAACATGGATCGACGCCGACACGAGGATGACGGACGCGGTCCAGCCAAACCAGCCCGAGGGGGGCTGGAACTGGCGAAAGGGGAGACAGACTTGGCCTTCACCACCAAGTGCTGTCTCGGACGCAATGAGCGGGCCTTTGACTGAGCTTAGTTGTTAGCAGGCTGGTGGCTCCACCGCGGAAAGGAAAGATAAGGACAAGACAGTCACTTACGGCCGCTCATTGCAAAGGGGGAGGGTGCGAGAGAGTCGCGTTCGCAGTCGCAGCGACAAAGTCGACCATCCCCAGCCTGTTTCTCATCATTGGGGAAGCCGACGCCGCTGCCGGGCCCGGGGCACTTGTGACGGTGTTCACGGGAGTTGGCAATGCCGTTGAGATCTTGGCGGGTCGTCAAATCTGGGGCCAGAAATGGCGGGTTCTGGTTCCACGTGGGATGCTCTAGGTCATCTTCTGTCCTTGACGGCCGGTTCATGGCAGGCAACGGTGGGGGAAATGGTGTTTATGACCCTTTCCAACTTTCGTCTCAAGAGGACCTCGGTATTTGGCTGCAATTGGCTTTAGAAAAGAAGTTTTGCGGTGACTCTTGCCGC
Organism: Chaetomium tenue; assembly: GCF_020726465.1. NCBI lineage: Eukaryota > Fungi > Ascomycota > Sordariomycetes > Sordariales > Chaetomiaceae > Chaetomium > Chaetomium tenue. The sequence goes on along the minus strand of NW_027117333.1, from coordinate 640,584 downwards.
CCGAGAATGGAATCTGGTTTGAACGTGACCTAACAGGGACAAATCGTCGAATTTCAGTGGGGCGCAGCAGTGACGACTTTGAAACCCGGCCCCCGGCTCAAGCTCCGGCCACCAAGGTGCTCTTCCGAACATTGCAGCATCTTCATTGGCGTCCGCTTCCGGTGGGTCTCGGCACGAACTCGACAATTCGGAAACACACGGGGCTCCATGGCGGTTTTTTCCTCCTTGCTTTCCCGATATATTGGGTGACTGTAACTATAATGAGCTACGAAATACTTCGTGCCTCTTCGAACTGGCGATCAGCGACCAATGTCGACGGAAAGAGAATCTTCCTCCCATCGCAGGTTTAACTTGAAGGTTGGCCTGGGGACTCGGCTGTCTCGCTTGGCGCCAAGGTCGCCAACGCCGGCTGAAGAATGGAGTGGGGGTTAGGGTATGTGCAAGAAGAACGAACGACGTGTCACTTACATGCTGAGGCAACCGCGTATTTTGCGTAAATCGAGCGCGTATCGCTGAGTGAGATCGTATCCGGCATGCATGGAAGAAGGAAGAATGGCGTTTAGTAGTGTAATTATAACTTAACGGTCCTACAATCTCGGTAATCGCTGATCCCCCATGTCGGTTGGCCCTTGGCTAGATGTTCAATTCGCGATGTGCTTTCCTATTGATAGGCACGTTGTTAACATACAATTAACTACATTTTGTAAAAGATTTAATGGTAAGTTGCTTCATTTTGGCGACGTCGTCTAGGATTGCGGCAAGTTAACAGCTAAAAAATTGGCGAGAAAAAGCAGCGTACCTAGGAACAAAAAACTGCAAAAGCTCACCGGCCAACCCCCCACTGGCGACCAGTCCTCGGGGACTATAGAGGGAGGGTGACCGGCTACGAAATCCCTACTATTTACTTTGTAGAGATTTGCTCCGAAACCCCGAGGGCTCGAACCCACGCCCTCCGAATGGGGAGGGGGGGAACTACTGCTCAGGGGTTTGAGGACCACCGCTAATAACCACTGCGCCATGTGTTAGGTGGTTGGTGGTCCTCGTTGAAAAACAGTGGCACGGACCTGATACATATAGCACGGGAGGAACGTGCGGGCAAGTGCCCTATGACCGGCGCTTTGGACCAAAAATTGACACTGTGCTGGGTGGTGGTTCAACCAGATGAGGGCGATGTCTTGGGACGCGAAGGTTAGCTAGCCGTAGGGTCTTGGTGGGAACACTTGCTCGTCTTTGTAGAACGTCGTCGATATAGAGTTGGCTAGATGGGTAAAACCGAAAGCAAGTATTGGCCTTCTTTCTAAAAACCATTTGCCGCAACTAGCTAGCGTTACGGTTAGTTGATCCACCCATATCACGTTCACCAACTCAAACTACACGTTGATGTCGGGTAGCTAGTTTGACTTAAGAACAAGAACAGGTCTAGGGATCAGCTGTGTGTTGAAATGAGGATAAAAGAAGGAAAGCGTAGAGCCCATGAGACAACTGTGTCCATTTCATTCAGCAAGATTGTGGATATATTTCTCGGAACATCATATTTCTAACTGAATAACTGATGCATGATTGCCCTCGCTATGATGTGCCAAAAAAACAACATAGTTAGGTAGTCGGCGGCCAGACTTTGGCATACCATTGGGGTTTAGCACAAATGCCGTAGAAGTTCAATACAATAGCAACAGATATCACGAAAATCAGTACACCCACTTATTTCGTATCACAAGCCTCCTCATCCCAGCACAATGGCCTTCACTTCAATGCTAGCGCGTCTCGGTGTATCGGACGGCACCGATGGGTCGACAAAAGCCGAATGGGGGCACACTGATTAGGTTAGCGTGGCCTTCTAAGTTCATTTGGGTCTGGATGTTAGACTTGCCAGTTGCCTCGCTCTTCATGCTGTCGTAGAGTTTGAAGACAATGACATCGTCCTGCGTCATGCCCCTTTTGTAGAACCATCGGTGGGACGGGTTGTATTTCACCTCGTAAGCCTCGTCGACGAAATGCGGATAAACAATGTCCATCGGGACCAGGTCATCATGGTCGACAGTGCGGAAGTCGCAGAGGGCCAGAGGGCAATCTTCCACCGGTGCCGGTGATATTGGCCTCCAGATGCTATGGCATGTTATCAGTGATAGCAAAAGCATGACTGGTATCCCCGTCTCCTCGGCTTGACCCACTTGATGAAGCGGACACGATTTTGCATGATCTCTTGGTAAGACTCTGGAAAGACAAGTTGAAGGCGAGCTTGACATGTTGCCTCGGTTGCATCTAGTGGATATGTCATCAGCACGGTCAAGTGAATACGTGCTTGCTTGGTGCCACGAACCGCAATGCGCGCGGAAAAAGGGCAACTTGAAGTTGTATTCTAAGCCGTCTGCTTTTTGAGTCGGACCATGGTGGCGGAACTGTTGCGAAGAACGCATGTGACTTAGCTTGAGAAGCCAGGTAGGAAGTCTGACGAGTGGTCGATGCCTCCTCCAGCACCCGCACCACCCCATCGGTGGGGACGCACATTGTAGGCGTAACAGAAGACGTCCCGACAGCCAAGACGCTGCGTTAGCCATTTGACAAGCCCGGGGAGATATTCGGACAACACATAATCGTCGGACCAATTCTGTACAGTGACAGGAGACTTGGCAAATTCGAACCCAGAGACAGGGAGGGAGAACCGGGCTTCGTGGCCAGTAATGTCAGAAATGCTGACGCGGTAGCTTTTCGAGACGAGGTTGTGCATTTCGAGGCCGGGGAAGCATTCATTGGGCAGCTGGCATTTGTATGGCTTTTCACTGTGGTACCGCTCCAGTGGTGCAAGGTGGTGGAATGACTCGGGCTGGACAGTAGGTAGGTCGAGGCTACAAAACTCCTCATCGAGATCCTGTCTCATTTGTTGGATGTCATGAGGGCTGTCCAAAATTGGCGGGCACACCGTTGTATGATCCGGACCTTGTAGGTATGGAATATGAGTGGAAATTCACGGCAGGTACCAAAATTTGGAACTCACTCGCTGTTCCGTTCAGATCAAGGGAACACCCGCCCCCTTCGAGAGGTGCCGGGCCAGTCCAAAGCCGCCATGGTCGATTGAAGGGTCGAGTAATGTCGAAACGGCAGGTCAGGACATCTGGACGTTCGTCCTCCAGCTTTCTGTAGGCCTCACTCCCATGGGCTGGCGGCCAAAAGCATTTCCACGGTTGGGCAAGGGCGGAATGTTTTGGCTCCCCGCTCTGTGTGAGAGGGCACAGCGGCTGGCCATTCGCAGTGACGCCTTTGCTGTTCCCTCTCTGATTGGCGCCTGCACCGCTCAGCGCGCCTTCCATCACCGTCGGGCGTCCGGGATCAAGTTTCGGGGGGTTGGAGTTTGGCAAGGCAAGAGCGCCAGGCATAATTCAATGCATCGTTTCTCTATTTCGGCACGATGACCAGTTGCTGCCCGGTCGAGCTTTCGTCGCCCGAGACGAGGCTCTGCCATGCGGTGACACACACAGGGCACACGGATTCCGCACCGAAACCTGACTTGGGCATGAAAGCGGCTCCAATTGCCGGCAGCGTGGCCTGCCGTGCCAGTTTGCTGAAAATTCGTTCCTTCCAATCATGGTGGGAAAAGTTGTGTGGCCGCCCTCGTGACTCGACTCGCTTGTGCTCTTGGGGGGAAGGCACGGTTGGTAGGGAAAGAAGGGGGCATGATTACGGCCGTGACGTGAATGGGTGGCCAATCTTTCGCTTGTTACGGCTTGGGGTACTTTGGCAGTCAGGAGGTGGGAAATCAACCACGGCGATCTGAAAAGCCATGCCGCAAATGGGCCGCAAAGTGGCGGCCCTCGATCACTCGATGCTTTTGTTTCAGGGGGAGGAGTCCGAATGCTTTAAATGCGCACCGCGGCGCCTGGTGAGCCTGGAAAGTTTGAGAAGTGACATGTTGTACCAGCAATACCAACTGGTGTTGGGCTTTTGAGACAAGCCATCCGGTGAGGATGCTAAAGTGTTTTGAGTGTGACTGCCACCGGGCCGGGTCATGGTACGCTGTCTCTGACGAGCTTGTGCGGGACAGCGCGGTATTAGTACTTTGGTATTACCAACCGCTTCCGCGCCGCCGAATCGGGAACCGGTCTGGAGTTCGAGGCGCGGGGGGGTCGGGTGTCTTGGGATTTGGGGATTCCCCGACCACACAATGGCCATTGTCGACAATCCTGCAATATCGCGCGCGAACTTCAGGCTCAGAAGCTAGCATTCCGGTCTGGCCGCATTTCCATTCTGGTCACGATTGCAACATTGTACAAACGAGGCTAAGACTTTCTCCGCCTCCTTATTTTTGTTGGCCGGCCACAGACCTGGGTCGTCATTCGAGGACTGGAATTTGGCCCCGTCGTCGTGGACAACTTTCCTTTCAGGTCGGAACCCCAGTTTGACCAGGTCCCCCCTCTCCTGCCACTATTCCACATTGCACAGTACTAGCATGCAGGTAAACTGGAGTTCAATTCAATCCCCCTGTCCTGTATCGCCTGTTTCGAGTCCGGGGTTGTTTTATCCGCGCGCGCAGTTTAACGGCGACCATCGCGGCTGCCGAAATTACCTTAACTGTGTGGCCGTCGTCTCGTGTTGTTCAGATCCCCTTGCTGATGCTTTGCCACCGTCGCCTCTTTATTCGTTCGTCCCTTCGTTCCAAGAGGCCCCTTCTATTATTTAGCAGCACTGCACCTGCCCTACTCTACTGTTTCCACTCTGCTTCTGCAAACTGACCAAAATTACACCAGAATCAGTCACGGAAGAGGTCGTGCCCCTTCCCAGAAGACAACGGCGACATGACAAGAATCAAGCGGGTCCACTTGCCGGCGGCCTTCCTGTCCCTAACGCCCGAGGACAGGGGGGTGATGGAACGGGCGGCATCAATCATGAACATCCCACTGACCCAGGTTACCCAACTTATACCGGGTCCTTCTACGGTTGACCAGGGGACATCGCAACGCACGGGCAGTCTTGTATCTGCACAAGGTGTGGTGGGTGATGGTCATGACATCGAGAACGGTACTTTCTTGCCTAAAACCCAATTCACATTTGGCTCAGAAGCTCATGTTTGTATGTGTAGATACCAGTAGCCATGACGGCGAACAACCGAACGGTGACGACAATAGAGACAGCGGGTCGGATGGGGAGGTTTCGGTGTGGCAGTCTTCTGCCGCCGAATTCGATAATATCGATGATGGCATCACCAAAGAGTACGAATACGTGGACCCTTGGGGGGATGATTTCCCGATCCTCGCTCCAGCTACCGCAGCTGCGCAAGGCCCGGCAAGAGAATCCAACACCAGGGCATCGGCCTCGGCGGTATATGGTCTATCAATCCAGCCTGCATGGAGTCTTGCTCAAGCGGACACGCAATACGTTCCCTCCCTCGTGAGCCACCTGACAACTCCCACCAACACAACACTAGCTACGCCTACAATCTCAAGCGATGCAGACCCAGTTAGCCAACAACAGTCCTGGGAAGTTATAGAGAAACCTCAATCATCTCAGCTTTCACGACCCCCACCATCATTTGAGTGGCCTACGGCTGGTGGCTATCTCGGGCCCATGCCGCAAATTCGCAACCCTGGCGATGAGGACGTGTCGCGCGACAACCTCCGCTTTGTGTCAGAGCACCCATTACAACCTCAGCCACTGGCGCGCGCCCAACGGCGTGGGCCATTCCAGGACCGCAAGCGACAGGAAGACGCCAGCCGGACGAGGGGACTAAAGGCATGCGTTCGATGCCGCATGCAGAGGATTCGGGTAAGTAAACAGTATTTCCCCGGCGCGTTCACCTGTCTAATAGCTTTGATAGTGTGTCATTGTCGAAGACGATCCTACCGGCATCTGTGGCACTTGCTTGGCTGTCTCCAAGCAGAAAGTCCATTATCTGCCCTGCCTTCGGTATCGGCTCAGCGAGTGCACGCTCTACAGGACTGGAAAAGCCCCGGGTCTCGAATTCACCTTCCGCTGGCCTGTGATGAAGCTCAAAGATATAACGGAATGGGAGTCTCCGAATTTGAGGACAGTCCTGGTCAAGTCGGACGTTTGCGAAGTCCCGCTCAAGCTCGTTGTCCGTAGGTTCGTCCCGATCCCTCACAAGGACTCAGTCCACCGGTCCTGGGTGGACCATCGAAATGGCGTCAAGAAGTTCAAGAAGACCACCCCGTACGCCGTCGTCAATATGAAAAACGCAGTACAAGATATGAGGGAGTACGTCACCGCCAATGTCTTCAAATGTATGGACTACTTCCTCCGCGGGAGCGACCAGCTAGTCAAGGATACATATGAGTTTGCGCGAAAGCATATGCAGCGAGTGGAGGTGATGATTTCCACCTTTGTTGGGCTGTCCGAGAGGATGCTGACGATGCAGATATAGTCTGACGAGGAGCGGAAATTGCTCGGGAACTTCTTCCGGCTGTGGTTCGCGATCCGCCGAACAGCCACTACAGAGCATATTGTCGGGGAAGACACACTCGACATGGAACCGGAGAAAAAGGACGAGTCTTACCCGTTATTCGGGAAGATCCCACTGCCACCAGTCATGATCCAGCAGCTGGATATGATCTTGACTTTGGGCATCCTGGAGCCGCTTCGCAAGCAAGTGCTGGAGGATTTCCAAAGGCTGGCCTTAACGAGTAACCCGAGGAATTGGATGACGATCTACTTGATTACGTTCATGTCTCTCCACAGCTGCGCAAAGATTACGGCAGAGAACTACCACAATGCACGCAAGCACGGCCTGTTGGTGAGTGGCCTGAAAGCCGATTAGTAATTATCATGTGTATAATGAGGGCACGATGCTAATCACCTTCTAGCGGAGATACGCGATTCCCAACTTCATTGCCGAGCGGCACCACAGCGCAAACGTGTTCCTTTCACACTACCACTATCGAACCGAGTCGACCAACCCGTTCAAACAAGATTGGAAAAAGCGGCATCTGACGCCGTTCTCTTACATGTCCGTAGATGACATTCAGTTCTTGGAGCGAACCAAAGTGTTGCTCGAAGAGCGAGGTAAGGCCCGGCTCTAAACCGATGACGAACGCGACAAAACTGACTTTTTCATCGGCGCAGAGGAGGTAATCAAGACAAACAGGGACAATGATCTCTATGAGCACGAGCTGTACTTTCTCTCTCAGATGTTTGAGGAGAACTGGCAACCGAGGGACACCATGGTTGAGCATACGGAAGGTACCGTCAACAACGTAGGGCTGAAGATGTATGTGGGAGACGAAGCTGGAAAACGATGAGGTGTCCTGGGCTTCGACCAAGACGGCGAACCAGGACCTGAACCAGACCGGAGCTGGCGTTGTGATAATTTTCTTTTTGTCCTGTTCTTTTTTTCTCACCCAGTTCAGAGTATCACTTGACTCTAGCGTTTGGTTTCTGGAAAGAAGAAGTGTGTTTAGAGGAGGCTGGTTCTGAAAAGAGGTCGAGGTAAGTACGAAGGCGGAATCTTGCTGATGGCTATCGATCGACAAGAAAGTGTGCTTTCACACGTTGATTTATGCGATGGTCGAATTTCAGAACTTGCACGGAGCTTCATCTTGTGTATGATCTTCCTTTCAATTTATTGAGATTTCCTAGAGACCTTTGGCTGTATAATTATCGAACAGGTTCTGCGTCATAATTATTGCCAACGCGACCAGGGCGGCATCATGGATGATGACGTTGAAGATTTGGTACTGTGAAGTGTGCCACTCATCACTGACAGGAATTCAAGCACCAAACCCAAGAAAGCATGCGCTTGTGGCTGCCCAACCACGTATGAGACGCTGTCATTGCCGCTTTCTGCGACCGGTCTGGGAGAGAGGGCGGCACGGGAGAAGAACTCCAACCGGTCTGGCAACCCCTGACACCTCAGGACTTGGCAAGAAGACGGAACCAGCCGAACCGGTCTGCAATGCTCATGGAAACAAAACCCCATTCCTATTGGACACCTGTTGGGGTTACACGACACACCTGTGCATGAGCCACCGGTCGAGCGATCCGCCGAGATGCAGGAGCTCCGGCCCTGACCGGCCCGGAGAGCACGGCGCTAGGTCCCGAAGGTCCGGTATCTTGGTTCCGGGCGGCTTATGCTCGACATTTTAGGGCTGACGACAGGGATCTCATACCAGTGAGACAAGGGGTGACAAGGACAGGGCCCGGAATGGACGACATGGGTGGTGACATCCACGTTCCTTCGAGTATCTCTGATATTGAACGCGATGCCCAACGTCACCGCTCCCACAACCTGCCCTTCAGCCTTGCCAAAAGCCCTGAAGGTTAGGGAGGTAGGGACCGCATACGTGGAAGGTACCTGATGATTCAAACTGTGTAGAGTCTTTGGGGGGGAGAGATGGGGGTCAAGGACGTGGGATGAAAGTGCAGATTGCGAACTGATATAAAAGAATGGTTCATGCTTCCAGCCGTCGTGATCCACATCCCCATCTTGCCATACCACATCGAGCGGCAACTAAGCCAAAACGTCCCATCTCACTGCTTCCGGTTGCTGCCCCTTACACCGCTAATCCCGGAACCTGCTGGACGACCCCAGCAGTCCGGTCAGCGCCCCCGGTCTTCGCCCCATCTCGCCTCTCCCTTGCAGATGCTGCCAGCCGCTTGCCGATTCCGCTTAGCTTACAGGCCCGACTAACACCAACCCCCCCACTTACTACCCGCTCACTCATCCATCCATTGGAGAGGCAAACATGGCGGCGCCCACGCGGCACGATGCAGCATCGGCTGTCACATTCCTAGTGTCGGGCATGGCACGGGAGGACTGCGCATATCCACCGTATCCGTACCAGGATCAGCTCCACGAGATCGACCTTGTCCTTCTGCCTGCACAGGCAGCTGGTGTCCGGGGTCGGGATTCGCGGAGGGATGGTGCGTATACGGCGATGTTGGGCTTGAGTGGTGGGTCTATCCTCCCCCCCCCTTCCTCCGGCTAATGCTTTGTTATAATGGAAGGGGACTAACTTGTGGTTTTGTGTTTGTAGTCGACTTGACCACTCCGCCGAATAGGGAGGCGGGTCAACGTCGGGATTCCGATGTCGACACACGGTCTGTGGAAGTGTCGTTGGATGAAGAGGACCTGGCCCAACGGGGCGTCGAGCTAAAGAGCTAGAGTGCTTATCAATAACTCGTTTTGGCATTAAATTGGGCGGCATGCTTAAAGATTGGATGGTGGTAAGTCTTACCATGGTGGGAGCTGGGGAGCCGTCCTGGAGAAGTTTCACTAACATGAGATCTTAGAATCATGGGATGATTATAATGGTTAGAAATGCAGACATCTTTTATAATCTTCAGGGGTTGGTACATGGGTTTCGGGTTACTCCAGTTGATAGTCGATGTCATTTTGGGAGGTTGGTTGTGAGCTTCAGAGATACCCACACACTCGGATTCTTCACCTTGGGCATTGCCGAAGGGGGATTAGTTATGATTCACGAAGGGCAAGAGAAACGGGAAGAGGCGCTTTGATGTTATGGACAAGGGATCTTCGAAAATTTCGTATGATTAAAACTAATAATATATTTATTGAACTTGGAGCGTCTTGTTTTTGGTTGGCGACTTATTAGGCCAATCTTCGCCATTTGATACCCCCTGCTGCTGAACCAATGATTGAAACGGGATGGGTGACGGTTTAGCCTAGCAGATAGCGGTCATCCTCATCTGCTCATATAGTGCCTTTTGAAGGTTCTTTTCATAAACTGCATCTTCAACCCAGATGCCATTCCCTAGACACAAAGATTGCAGCATACAAAGTCGCCTATGAATTTCCCAGATAGCCTGGTCAATGGTAAAATCGTTGGAAATGTATCCCCTATTATAAACGTAGTCCAGGACGTGCAAGACGAACGCAGTGGCGTGTTCTTCTTGTCCCCAAGACTGCTTTGCCCAGGGGGTTTCTTGGGTCCAGAGCCATCCTACTGGCCGGTGGGCCATGGTTAAGTGGACGCGGGCCCTGATATGGGCAAAGTCAGGATCTAAAACGTCGGGATGGTGGAGAAGATACTCGTAGGCGTAGTCATTGAAACATGAGATGAAGAAGGCCGCAGTATGGGGATCCTCCATGCGGAGTTGGCAAACTAAAAATGTTAGGGCGTCCATTGTCGAAGTGATGTCAAGATAAAGTTCGGGGTGTTGGAATTGGTGGACATCAGGTAGTACATGTAGGCCGGCAGGTAGCTTCTGAACACCCCAGCCATTGTTTATATTTATTTGACCGCAACATGACAGAGCCATTGTTCGCACAATTGGCTTGTGTCTGTTCACATGCCCTACCTGAGAACATCCCATCACTCCCTGGTAGCGTAAACAAAGACTTGATAAAGGGACACCAAAGCAGCGACAAAGAGGTATTGTTTCACCCCCTGAGCAAGGATCAGAGGGCCCGAGGGGTTTCATGACTGACATTTTTGCATACCACATACCATGGCGCCATTAGACACATCTCCCACAGTCTATAGAATTAATTACAGCCACTACTCTGCAACGCACGCCGCTAAGCTCCCAGACATGCGGGCCCCGAACCCGAACCCCCTTACGCACCCCCCACCTCAAACTTAGTGCAATCATCCTGCGCGCCCCTCTGCGCAACCGGCATCGCCACAGGCTGATGATTCCTCGCCGAAACCATAGTACAGACACGGTACACACCCGCGGGCAACCCCCCCGTGACCTCAGCCTGGAGGGCGCCCTTACCATCACCGGCATCATCGACGCCCTTGAAGTACGCAAACTTAGTCGGGTCCGGCACCTCGAGCGAGCGCAGGCTGCCGATGTTCTGGACCGAGATGTGGCAGTGGCCGATGATGTCGCCGTTCTCGTCCAGGTCCTGCGGGGCCGTGTAGTAGTTGCTGCTGGGGTTGACCAGGTAGCCGGCGCGCAGGTGGCGCGTCTGGATGCGCACGGCGAAGGTGGTGTTGGCGGGCACGAGGTCGCCGGGCTGCGGGTAGGTGATGATGGTGGAGATCATGTTGGTGGTGGCGGGGATGCGGCCCATGGGGATGCCGTTGCAGGAGCCGGCGGTGTTTTGCTGCCCGTTGGTGAGCGTGCGGCCGGCGCAGAAGTTGATGAAGTTGGCGGAGTCGCTGGGGGGATATTGGGTTAGTATTGGCCGTGCCTGGTGCTGATGTATGATCTGGGGGGATGGAAGACTCACGTTTTCGACTCGCTCAGGCCATCTCTAATTCCTGGCGTTCCCTCCTCCAGCCCAGTGTATTGGCTTGCGGTTTGCAGGGCGTTGGGGGCTAAGCACGTGGCTGTTGGCTTTGGGCATGGTTTCCGCTTTGATCCCAGGCCCTGGATCTCATGCTGAGGGTTCGTGCCCACGGCAAGCCCGGCAACTGCTCCTAGATAGGAGAGAAGCAATGTTGTTGTCGTCAAGGGAAGCATCTTGAATCTGTTGACCTCTCGAGTGAGTGTTTAACGAAAGTACAGTGCGCCAACTAAACCACGTCAACCGGGCCACGCGGTCATCTTAAACAATGGCCGAGACTCTACAAATATATATTGACCACCCAATCCTACTGTGACGGATCTGTTAGTCTGCAGGTCTGGGGTCCTCTAGATTGCGGCACGCCCCGGCTAAATTTCCGCAGATCCGGTACTGCCAACCAGGCTGGAGCGCCCAGATTGGATGGCGTGAGATTTGATGTCTTGGATGAGAAAAACACGTCCCACTTTCTTTTCTGGTCGTGGCCAAGGCCTTGGGATATCCACATGGGCTTGGCCACATGGAGGTTAAGCGCTTGCAGATCGAATCGAAAGACGATCTGGCCGTGTCAAGGCTGGGCGGCCATGGATCGTCAGCTCGACTCGGATGCACAACAAACAGAATGCGCCGAAGTTTGGCCCGAACCGTATTAATAGTATTATTGTCTCCAGTGTATTCTCAGTCACTTGCGTAACTAGACTACGCTAGGTCCTATTCTACCTAGTCCGCCCCCACGGCTTGCGAGATTATTGTGAAACAGACCCAGAGACTTGGGCCCTGATCGCACAACGTGACAAACCAGGGTGGAAGGTGGGAGACTTTGCGGAGACAAGGGGTCATGGGAATAGTTAATTCTTGCCGATCTATGGATACAAGGACACCGATGTTGAATCAGCCATAGGAAAACGGGATGGTGCGAGTCCTGACTCCTAAGAAACCCCACCAAACACCATTACCAATGGCACACTTGGTGCGGTGGTGGGCGATAGAACCTGTACCAAGCCTCATCGTCATCCATCTCGATGTAGAACTCTGCATCCATCATGTCCACCTGCATCTTCATCCAGTCCCAGCTATCTTCGACTTCACCAGACGGATCCGTTGCTTCTTCCGGAGGGAGCGGATCCTGCCAGGCACGGATGATATTGACATGCCCCGGGTTCCTCGGGTCATTAGGCGTATCCGCCACGCTCAGCAGAGCGTCCTCGTCAACTTGGATGAAGTATGTGTAACGCGCACCCCGGCCGCCCCGGAGATTGTCCATATCGCAGTTCGGGTTCTCGGTGCGCGCCCACGCTTTGAACCTCCCTTTCAACTCATCACGAGAGGCATTCTCTAGCTCGGGATCTTCGACAAAGACCCAGTCAAGCTTTTCGGCAATCCCCGGAGCGTCGGACTCCGCAATGAGCTTGCGCGAGCCAGTCTCAACCCGATGCTTGAACTCTGTCCAGTGGCTGTCTAGCTCCGGTTTGTAAGTGCATCGGTATATGACCCAGCCCCATTTGTCCTCTGCGCCGGAGTCCAACAACCACTGGATCTTGCCTTCGGGCGAAAGGTCATACCACTCCATCCCAATCTTTCTTGTTGGCCCTTGTGAGCCGACCTGTTGTGGTGACGACATGAAGGGCCGTCTCGATAGTTGGAGATAGGTTGGCTGGCGTGTCGATGGGGGTTTATCGTAATGATGCCTAATATGTGCGAGTTGCTGATGAAGAACGTTTGGATAAAATCGCTTGGTTATTATGCACGGAAGTGACCGCGGTAGTTGAAGTTTGGGGCGTCGTGATGCTGATGTGGCGGCCATGTGAAAGGGGTTCGTGGAATTTGCCCACGTTTTGACGACCGCGTACCTTTGGGTCATGTTGGTTCCACGGCCATCCGTGAAGAAGGGTCTGATCTACTTGAATAAACCGGCAAGCATTACGAAGGGACATGAGCGTACGTGAGAAATTGCCTAAAAGGGTGCTTGCCAGTGGGGCGAATGACGCGAGTTCATCTTGAGATGAAGATTGTGGTTGGCCAGGGGAGAAAGGGGGGAACAGGCTGCAACCCTCTGCTTACAAGTACATACATGCAACCTATCCCATCATACCGTATACTTGGCGAGACTCATGGGTGCCGGTGTTGTTAGGCGGCTACTTTCCGCGGATGTACTTATACGTCGAGCGCCAGGGGACGAAGTTGTATCTGGTTTGCTATTTATTATTATTATTATTCATACTCCGCTATGCCCTAGGGCGTGCCGGACCCTCTGCTATTTAGTGTACAGGAAAACCGTGCCCTCCCGGGCCGGGTGAAAAACCCCTACCAACAATCAAGGAACGATGCGTTCTGGTGAGTCTACGTATACAAAGAGAGGAGGCCTCCTGGCCTCCGAACGGGGGCGCTTCAGGCCGCCGTTTCCAGCTCGAGCCTCCTGGCCAAGCTGTACATCGGCAGCCTCCCCGAGTCCATCAGCCAGTCGAGGATCCTCCTCGCAAGCCGTGCAGTCGTGGGATTGATACCGTGTAGAACTGAGTAAAAGTCCCGTCGTGTCCGAATTCCAGTTCTCTCCCATCTTCGAGTCAACGGTGGGGCCAAACACCACACTACCAGGTGTTCGGCAGTCTCTCGTCCCTCGCCACACTCGCAGGCAGGCGTCAGAACCTCCGGGACTTCCCGTGTAAACAAGTAGTCCCGTAAGCCTATTGCTCCCGTCCGGATTTGAATGAGCAGTGAGCTTTTCGCCTTGCTGAGACCGTCATGCCTCCTTAGGGTTTCGTTCCGGAATAGCGTCTCCCGCTGATGGTCAAAGTCGTCCGCCGGCCTGGTGATTGCTCTGCCGTCCCGTTCCTTTAACCACCTCGCTCTCCAGGCCTCTTCTACTGCCTTGTCCGTGTCTATGGTTCCCCCCGTCCAGCGCATGATCGTGCCCGCGGCTCTCTCTACCGCCGTGGGCCCTTGAGGCCTCAAGGTTCGCGGTCGGCCCCTGTTGCCCCTCCTCGAGCTGAGTCTCTGCTGTATCTTGCGGCAGGCGGTAAGGATAACGCTCCCCGCCGTCTTTTTGCCGCCTTGGCCGTCGTCCAGATCGGGTTGTTGGAGTCGGTTTTCGAAATCTGCAAGCCGTTTGTTTAGGTATAAGTCCAACGGTGGTACCCACGTCTCTGTCTCGAGGTTACGGATGGGGGTAGACTTAAAGGCTCCCGCCACAATCCTCAGGCTCTTGTTCTGGGCCTTCCCGAGGGCCTTGGTGATGCCTTTCTTCACCGGTTCGCCTCCCACATCCGTGGGAATGTGGAACGACGATGCGCCATAGGCCAGCGCTGACCGGATGCACTTTGTGTACACTTCTCGCGCTTTGGCTAGCCCCAGTCCCCACGTCGATGCCGCTAGCCTCGACAGGGCATAGCTCTGGGTCCTCAGCTTCTTCTCCACCGCCGCCAGGTGGGCTTCCCAGTTGAGCTTCCGGTCCAGCCAGACTCCCAGGAACCTGGCAGACTCCTTCGGTCTGACGGGGCTGGTGCCTCCCCCTGGGTTAGTGAGTTCCAGCTGGTTTGTCCACTGCCGTCGTCCCTTGTTGAAATGGATCAGTTCGCTCTTTTCCGGGGCGAACTTCATCCCCCGACTGTCCGCCCATCGCATGCATGTTTCCCACGCCGCCTCCAGTTGCCGGACATTGGCCTCGGGGTTTCGACCAAACACTAGGAGGTTGGTGTCATCCGCAAACCCCGTTATAGCCAAGTGAGGGTGCTCGTCTTTTAGCTGCTTGTATAATGAGGAAATATAGAGGATGAAGAGAACAGGGGAAAGGGGTGAGCCTTGGGGGACCCCTGCCCGAATTGCCGTCGGTGCCGCCGTCTTGCCGTCGAAAAGAAGGGTGGCCTCTCGACCAGTCAACCAGTCTCTCGTCCAGAGGACCAGCCACCTCGGGTAGCCCATTTCTCGCAAAGTTGCTAGCAGCCGGGTGTGGTTGACCGTGTCAAAGGCTCCTGAGATGTCCAGTTGCAATAGGGACGCCGCACCCTTCTGTCTCCACGCCTCCTGGACCTGGGCTACTACTAGCCGGACAGCCAGCTCTGTGGAGCGGTGTGCTCTGTTCCCCATTTGTTCATCTGGTAAGAGG
This sequence comes from Chaetomium tenue, assembly GCF_020726465.1. Lineage (NCBI taxonomy): Eukaryota > Fungi > Ascomycota > Sordariomycetes > Sordariales > Chaetomiaceae > Chaetomium > Chaetomium tenue. Next base: position 625,282 of record NW_027117333.1, on the reverse strand, counting down.
CCGTTGACTTCTGCAGTTTGAGTGACCTTCCTGGCGACCACTGACTCTATTACCTTCCCTAGGGTTGGCAGCAGAGCAATGGGCCTGTATCCCCCCGGGGTCTGATACACCGGCGGAGCCTTTCCTGGTTTCGGTAGTACTACAGTCTTCGCCCTCTTGAAACGGTTCGGGAACCATCCTAGCTCCAGACACCTTGTCGCCAGAAGGGCGAGCACTTCAGCTAACGGTGCTCCGCACGCCTTCAGAAGGCCCATCGGGAGCAAATCCTCGCCTGGCGCCTTCCAGGGGCTTGCTCTTCCTATCGCTTCCGTGATCTCGGTCGGCGTCACTGCTTGTACAACGTCGAAGCCCGGGTTCCAGCTGCCCAAAAAGGTTTGATCTTCCACGTCCGTTAGGTTGGCCGGTGGATCCGGGAAGAACCTCTCGGCCAGTGCGCTAGCCTTCTGGTCGTGCGTTTCGGCCGTTACCTGCCCGGACGAGTCCTTGAATGCCGGTAGTCTCGGTGGTTCCGGCGGCAAAAAGCTCCGTAGCCTGGCCCATCTTTCCAAGCTCCACATCTGATCGGGCTTCTTTGCCTCGCTTGCTTCCTGCAGGTTGTTCCTCCAAGCCCTCGTCCGTGCTTCGCGCGTTGTTCTGGCAAGGTCCTTGAGCCTTTCGCCGAGCTCCTCCCAGCAGTACTCTGCCCGCGTCTCCTTCGCCAGCCTCTCGGCTTTCCTGGCCTTCCGGGCGGCCTGCTGCACTTCCACTGTCCACCAAGGAGAGCTGTAGCCACAGCTCGCCTTCCTCCTTGGAGTGCTTTCCCCCGCGACCCAGGTGAGCCACTCGACCAGGCTGCCGAAAGCTTTATCAAGACCCTCGACTGTTCGGGTCCTGGCCAGCAGCCCGTCCGGTCCCGGGTCTGTAAGTCCCATGGCCTTGCATAGCAGCTCTGATTCAGCCTTCACCCTCTCCCTGTCCATCTTCTTCCAGGCCCAGCCATCCGGTTGGGTTGGTCTCGGCCCATGCCCTTCCCCGACCTCGAGCACTTGTGGGTAGTGGTCTGACTTTCCACGGCATTCTTCCCCGTAGTATACTGTTTGGAGGTTTTCCGAAGTCCAGAAGTGGTCGATGGTTGACGGGCGGCCTCGCTGCCGCCCCTGGGGAGCTCGCGTTGTCGCCCCCCTTGGAGTTCTGATGGTGAGGTCCCACAAGGAACCCAGCTGCAGTAGGTCTTCCGATTTCCTATCGTAGCGTCCGAACTTGTCCCACAGTGGGTTCTTTAGGTTGAAGTCTCCTGCCAGAACCACCGGGTGGCTTGGCCTTGGCCGCCCTTGCAGGGCTCTCGGTACGTTCTCGCCGCCGGGAGGGTTGTATATGGACCAAAGCTCGAATCCGGGGTCTTCCCTTCCGAGGTCCGCCTCTGGAAACCACACGCGGCACCAATTCTCCGTGGCTTCGGAGTCCCACTGCCTGATTTCAAATCTTTTGCTTACATATATCGCTGCCCGCCCCTCTAGTTTGTGTACCAGGTGGTATCTGCTGCTCCGGGGGCAGTATGTAGACTTCGTCGCCTTATTAATCCACGGTTCTTGCACAGCCAAGAGGTCGTATTTGGCCTCTTCCAGCAACACTTCCAGTGTTTGCTTGATTCCTTCGGTGTTCCAGAGTAAAATTTTAATTTTCATCGCCTGCGACGGTGATCGAGTCCATCGTAGTGTCCCCCTCGGGGTCGCGTTGGTTCGGAGTAGCAGTGACCGCAGGGTTGGCGGCGACGGCAGGCGTTGGTCCGGTAGCCGGTTCGGGCGCCCGGGGCGGCGGAGCGGTGGTGTAGACACCGTTGACTACCGGGTTTGCGAACTGCACCCTCGGAGCCTCGAAGTTGATCCTGGTCTGCTGGGGGTCTAAGAGAGCCTGACGTTGGGCCGCAGCCGCATTCGTCGGTCTTCCTCTCAACCTCTTCCTGCCTACCACCTGATAGCTGTCGTCGTCCCTCTCCTCGCCCTCGAAGTTAAACGCGGGAGCGCTCGTAGGGGCCGTGCTGGCAGAGTTCGCCGCTGCGGTCTCATAAGTCCGTGGCCGGAACTGGTAGGCCTCCTTGGCCTTGGCGAGGGTCCTCGGCTTCTCCGGGCACTCTCCTGACCACGCCGGATGCCTTCCTCCGCAGGCCGGGCATCGGAGCGGGATTTCGTTTTTGTGAGTAGGGCACTGGTTCTCGCCGTCCCTGCCGCCCTCTCCATGGGCTTTCGTCCCGCAGCGCGGGCACAATGGGGTAGCCTTGCAATGATGTTGTGTGTGTCCCCACTTCCAGCACTTGTAGCACTGTGTTGGGCTGAGGGCAGCCCAGTAAGGCTCGCAGTCCAGTAGTTGAGCCCTCCAGATCACTCCCTCGTCGCACGCCTTGCGTGCTTCCTCCTGGGAGGTTAAAGCAACCAGCACTGTTGCCCGGGTCGCCTCCCTGTGTCTCGGCACTCTGAACTTCACTTTATCGACTGTGTGGAGGCCTGTTTGTTTCCCGAATTCCTCCTCGGTGACCCCCTGGAGGTCCTTCTTCCACACGCCCTTTAGCAGGACTGCAAAGGTTCTCTTGCTCTCCTCGGCCTGCTCTCCGAAAGCCTCCTTGATCCAGTTGGTGTTCATCGAGTGCCAATCTCTCGCGCCTGCGTTCTGGAATGTGACAATTGTATCGCCGCTGGGGAGCCTTCGGGTCGCGACTGCTCCCTTCTTGATAGACACCCGGTTGATGGCCTGGATGGTTTCTTGCGGGGTGCGTTTGGCGAGATCGGCTGGCATTCCTCTGCCTCTGACTAGAATCTCCTTGTTTATGCGGGTCGGCACTATCTTTGTCGGCGTGTTAGGCTGCGGCTGAGAGGGGGCAGCTCCATGAGCGGCCACTGCGGCCCAGGATCCTCTGTCCTGGGCTCCGGTTCCGTTGACGGCTGCCTTCATTTCCTCGGCCACCACCTTGCGGAGGTTGGCAAGCGAGATGTTTCCAGTCTGTGACTGAGACGCGTTGTGCACCTTCCGGACGGCTGCTAGCAGGTCCTGTCCCATGCCTCTGGCTGTCCCTTTCTTCTCGGGGTCTGCTAGTCCCACCAGCTCGTCAACCATCTTCTTGATAACCTCTATGTCGGAGGGTGGGGGTGAGAGGGGCGGGGTGGGGGGCAAGTGTCGGGACTGCTCTAGCCCACTTCTTCCCCTTTGGACTGGGGCAGTAGGGCCGGCCATCCCGCCTCCACTCAGGTCCGTTGGCATTTAAGCGGTTTAGTTCCGCATAAGGTTGCAGTCTAGACACGGGTTCCATTTGGTTTGCTATTTAATACTTGGACGATACTACCTACGCTACTCAGTTATCCTGCAAAACAGACTTCGACTCGGGAACAGACCCACGCTATTTGGGGCCTTTGTCAGTACGATAACCAAAACAACAGGCAGTGAAGCCTGGCTATTCCTTTGCCAGTGGCTTCGTGGTTTGTGAAGCGGCAGCAGTGGGCTGACTACCTACTTGCTGCTGTACCCTCACCACTTACCGTAGCAGCAGATTCACCACCTGCGGCATGAGTACCTTTACCACCTACGGCATAAGTACCTTTACCTGCGGCAGAAGTAGCCCCAACACTTGCGGCAGCAGTAGATCTACCACTGGCTGCCGCCGTGTGCACCTCCTTTTGCCCAGGCTTCCGTCCGTACACGCTCCGCATCAGAACGTTGGCGTGGACATCTGGGTTTCTCAATTGCACACGGAGAATGGCGGAATCGACAACGACCTTTAACAGACTCTGGTCCATGATCTCAGACCAGACGAACAAGATCCACCCTTGAGTCTACGCGTCAGTATCAAAATCGAACGCAGAAGGGGCAGTGGCGCTTACCCTGAGCGTCACGGGTGATGGCGGCTCGGGCATACGTCCCAATGTTTTTGAGGTTCTGGTCGTCCGGCCAAGAGCCAAATGGACACTGCTGATATAATTAGCATCCACAGACAGCCAGGTACCTAACCAACAACCTCAACAGCTCCCAGTAGCCAACAACAACAACACTAAACCAAGCCCAACTTACCTCAAACTCCCACTCATTCACATCCACGAACCCCGCCCTCCCAAACGCATCCTGCACCAACCCCTCCCCGACCACATCAAACGACCTGCCCATCCTCTCCCCCCCCCGCACAAACATCCTCCCCCACTCATGCAACGGCGACCCCTCCGCCACCGACCCATCCCCACTCCCAAACACGCACGACATCTCAAACGACTCCACGTACCCCCCCGGCTTGCAGCACCGGTACGCCTCGCGCAGCAGGCGCGGCCAGTCGGGCACGGAGCCGAACAGCAGGCGCATGTGCACGTAGTCGAAGTGGTTCGCGGGAAACGTCTAGTTTAGCGTGAAGTCTTCGATCTCGAAGTATAGGTTGGGGGGGACGAATTGGTCTTGGTGGGGCGAGATGTCGGTGCCGGTTACTTGGGTGTTGGGGTGGGCGTCGGCGAAGTCGCTGGGGGGGTGGGAGGGGAGGAGGGGTTAGTTGGGCTTTTTATTGGGGGGTGAGAGGGTGAGTAGGGTGGGGGGGTGGTGGTGGGGTGTTTACATTGCCCATTGTCCTGGGGCAGGGTGTCAGTGGAAGGCCCTTGGGTAGGGATCGCGCTCTTGAAGATCACTCACCGGTTCCGGTACCAACATCGAGTACTCGCTTTCAGGGGTTGGTTAGCATCTCGTACAGAAGTGAGGAGGGGGATTTGCGGGACGTGGACGTACCTCCAGGCCGTCCTGAAGCGGTGCCTTGAAGAGCCCTCCGTCGTGAACCAGAGTTATGCAGTCATGCCTTGCGCCAAGAATAACATTAGTTATCCGCTGCTGAGCATATTCTTGGAGATGCCGAGTAGAACAGCTCACATGAGATCAGCCGCCTCACAGTGCAATTCATCATTGGGTGTCCTATGCGCAGATTTTGCGTTAGGAAGCTTATGGAGATGATTATATCCCATTGGCAAGTCTGCGTTACCAATACCGGGCATTCGTGTGCCGAGTGCTGTGGAACCTTCGGCCATGGAGTGTCCTGTAGTCAAGTACGGCGGGCGGCAAGGACACTGTGGAGCTGGCATTATCGTGCTCGTAACCGGAGTCCTGTTCGTCGTTGAGGGGCTAATTGAGTATGGTACTGAAATCAGCAAATGGCAAAGGGGTTTAGGTATCACACGACCGGGCCTCACCTCTTCAGCCTCCTGTTGAGCTGGGAGAGAGTCCGCTGGTAGTACGGTCTCTGGTTCTGACTCGGACGACGTTGGGGACGGAGGGGGATTGGAGCCGGTTTGTGATGCCATGGTGGAATTTCAGTTACAATGCCTGTAACAAGAATGGTAGATTCTTGTTAGGAGGATAAGATGCGAAGGGCGAAGTTCCAGCGACAGTACCGGAGAAGAAAGAAGTTCCAAGAGCCCTTGGGACGCGGGTCCGAGCGGGATTAGTCGTTGACGGCGTGGAAACCATCGGGGGGGTCTCCTGCCCCTGGGAGAATGCCTCCTCAATGGGCTTTTGACTGGGGGAAGTTGCTATGGCAGGCCCCAACGCGCATTTTCTTGCTTGATTTTGCTGCCTGCATGGGATTAACGCAGACATTACCTAACTCGATGAACCATGCCTCCTTGGCGGGTACGCAACTGCAGCTACGGGGACAACAAACTTGAAATGGACTCTTTCCTCGCCATGGTTTGTTTGATGAATGGCAAAGCCAGTACTCCCATTTTACCCGATATCTACATAACATTTGAAAGGTAGTTAGAAGATTGTTAGGAGTAATATACCCACCAAGTAGGATAGGCTCTTCAAGATAATTATACATGCTGTATTGGCCAATCTTCCTAACTTCCGTTGATTAATCAACCCATCCCTTGCCTCATAACCCTTCCCCATAAACAATCTAGTCTTCGAATGCATACTTCCAGTTCGGAATGTCGTTTTCAATGTCTTTCAGCCGCTTCAGGACACTGTCACGATTATAAGCGTCAGTGTTAGCGTTGTATTGAGATCTGGTCCACTCGATTTGGTCGCTCGCCCATGTTCGGGCAAACTCGGAAACTTGGGAGAAGTAATGGGGGTAGAATTCGTTCCAATGGGCTGATAATCTACAGTTTCGGCTTCGTTAGATGGCATCCATAGGCTGCAAGCTCAACCAAGGAGGTTATCAACACCTACTTACCCTTCTGCTTCTGGAATGTGGAGTTCGAGAATTTGGAGTTGTGAGAAGATAGATGCCGTGATTGTGTCCAGTCGTGTGACCACGTCCTCAGACCTCAAGTACTCAAACACCCCCCGGGCTTCTCGCAACGGGGCCATGAAGGACTCGATGTCGGCGGCAGGGTCGGCGTTCCCCGAGTTGAGGGCACTTCGCACATAGCGTCTGAATCTAGCCTGGGCCATCGGGGCGTTAAAGATCTCAATCCGACCCTTTATCTCGTTGATGTTTTCCTCGAGAAGCGTGAAGTGGTTTGGGTTGGTGTTGGACCCGAGGGCTTCAAAAAGACGCCCGACAGGCTGTCGTATATCCGGGGAGCCGGGCGTCACGCGCGGTAGATTGGCGGGGAGTCCTTCCTGGTCAATCCATACGTTGCGCCAAAAGTGTTCGCTTCTTATAGCTGGTGTGTTAGTGCGCGGGCCTTCGGGCGTGATTTGGCCTACTTCGATCCAGCCACCGTTTCGATCGGATCTTCCATATCCAGCGGGGCGGGGGGCCCAGTGCCGGCCGTGGTTGGCGACAGCAGCAAAGCGAGATATTGTAACAACCTAAGCGCATCCAAGGTTTGTGAGCACGAGGGCACGGTCTTATGGTCTCTGCGAGGAGTAAATGCCAGAGGATGGAGAAAGGGGGGATGGATGGGTTTGATGAGAGGGAATACCAAAGTTGAACTCATAACCGAGGTATAATTAGGGGCAGTGGGGATTTCCAAATAGCAAAGAAAACTCACCGGTACGGTATGCTCAACCTGCGCAGTTTCGGGAGCAGCTCGGTCCTCATCGAGACGCACGGGAGAGACCACCGGATTGTCGCAGTCCCGTGATGCCATCTGCCACCACCGCCTCGCGATGCCCCGCAGTCCTTCTCGAAGGTGCCTCATATAAGCCCCCGTGGTTGGGTAGGTGAGAGAGTATTGCGCTACGATATGCCCGGCCACCGTCTTCCAATCCAAGGTGCGCCGCGGTCCGCGCTTCTCCAGCAAGGACACCTCAAAATCTCTCTTTTCAAACGACAAAGGGTTTCCCCATGAATCCCTGTTGTTTTGACTGCAGAAAAGCGGATCAAGATCACAGCTTGTAGTGTCGCAGTACAACGGCGGCGGCGGGGCCTTGCTCACTTGACAGCACAAGGCTTTTTCTCTCCCCCCTATTCGGTCTGTCAGTGGATGGGGGCAGTAGCAAAACGGCAAGAGGTAGACTGAAACTTACAGCTGCAGAGATTCCAGGAATCACCGCCCGACTGGGAGTCAACCTGAACCTCGGCTAACACTTCGCCATCGTCCTCCATCTTGCAGTTGGCATCCACGCACTCTGGTGCGCTCCCCCTCCATGTGCAGTCATGTAAGGGTGTGTCGTCTGGGCAACAGTATTCTGATTGAGTTGTGCGTGATTAGTTGCAAGTAGAGCCAACAAATGTACCCATACATGTTATGATAGGATATGAAGGATAGATACCCTCCCTGGCCTAGGAACATGGGGTGAGTAGGTGATGTGTCTTAAAAGCTTACTTGGTTCAATGCCAAAGGAGCAGCTTCCTTTCTTGGTGGCCACTTCTTTAGTCCCTGAATCGCAGCTGGGTTCCCCGAAGCTGTGTTTTTAACCTTACCGTTAGCTCATCTTCGTGATTCGTAGTAGCACTATTGCCACTACTGGTATGTAGTAACGGCGCGTGATAGTACGCAGAAGGGCATTAGCATCGGGGAGTGTTCATACCACTCGGTCCAGTAGCAGCCATCGATGGCGGTCTTCCAGTCGCCAGCCTCGCAACAGAAAACCTTGGAACCCCTGGCGCATTTATAAGGGTCCGATTCCCGGTCCTTTTCGGGGCCGCCGCCCCTACCATGCGGGTGGAATTGGTTAGCAGCCGAGCATCTGGGGTGGCCTTGGAGACGCTTTCTTACCAGTTTGAATCTAAAACTCTGGACTCGCCGGCATGGCACTGTCCATTGCAATCGCCCCATATGCCGCCGTCGTTGCCGGAACCTCGCCACACACATTTATTGGGCGCTGTACCTGAAGGGCAACAGATCGGCTTGCCCTCGTCCTCATCCTAACGTGGGTGTGTCGAATTAGCAGAAGCCGTGAGAAAATCTGACAGGAGTTGGCGCCGTGTAAGGAGAAGCCCACTTACACATCCATCCCGGTCCCATCCAACCAAGGTTTCGCCGTGGTCACATCTCAGGTCTCCAGTTGCCTTGCACGAGTAGTCCAACAGGGCTCTACACTCCTGCCCATTCTCGCCTTGCAGACTCTTACCCACGTTGCCCTTCGTCAAGGTCAGCGATAGGACGCCGTCCAAGTTTGGACCCGTATCGACATGCGCAACCTCGTAGCCCATCAGCCCGCTCATGGCCGAGAATTTGTCGTCGTCCGTGTCAGACGCCCAGATCATGGTGCCGCCGAAGCCCACCTCGTCGGCCCACTTGAGCTTGAGCTTGAAGGTGTCGGCGTCGTCGTACGATATCCACTGGTCCTTGTCAAACACGAGATATTTAACTGCGGCCTTCTTGTCGAACACGGGCTTGAGGTCTGGGAGTTGCTTGCGGATGGCTTGAATCTCGTAGTACATCAAGATGCCGCTGGTGTCTGAACAGGGACCTGGGCGGGCGCCGCCTTTGAACTTGCAGCCTGGGGTTGAGCAGTCCTTGTCGGAGAGCTCGAAAGAGCGGCCATAGAAGCCGTAGCCCAGGACTACTTGTGATGGTTTGACACCTACGCGCCAGAGAAGCTGGGTTGCCAGTTTGATCTCGGTGAGGTTGGTGTGTGCCTGGACAATGGCACCGATGGGGTTGTGGCGGTCCCTGTATGGAACGATCGTTAGCAGAAAGAAGCGCCAACTTTGATTGAAACTGAAGTAACTCACCAAGTGCCGTGAAGATCATAGCTCATCAAGTTGGTCCAATCCGCCCATTTCAACAGGCCAGGTAGATCAAACCATCTAAGATACCATAGTGAGGAAGGAATCGTGAATGTTAAGCCCAGCGGTCTCGGCGCAGCATTAAAGGTTAACCGCAGTGTTTTCATCAACAGAGTGAAGTTTTCGGTATCCTCGGGCTTGCCACCCCTATCGGGAGCACCGGGATACTCCCAATCGATGTCGAGGCCGTCAAAACCATACTTGTTCAAGAACTTGACGACACCATCCGCAAACTTTTGGCGGTTGCTTGCGGTGCGGGAGATCTCACCAAGCAGTGGCTGGGTGACGGTGTGGTTGTCTGAGAAGGTCCAGCCACCAACGGCAACGTAGACTTTGAGATTGGGATTGTACTTCTTGGTATCGACAGTCAGTTGCCACAAGTCCTCAGTGGTTTTGTCATCCATAGTGGTAAGCTCGTAGGTCTTAGGCTTAACGAAGGCAAAGGCGTAGTTGAGGTGGGTGAGCTCGCTCAGGGGTAGGTCGCTGGGAGACTTCTGGTTGCATCTCGACCGGTAGCTCCAGGTTTCGTAGTACCCAATGACTTGTGTTGGTACCAGAGTCAGCCATGGTTGATTCTTCAGTTCGTCGACATCCGTATCTCAAGAGCTACACACCTTTATTCCGTGACACGTTCTTGGGAGACCCCCCTGGTGGTTGGGGATTGAGGATACAGATAGACTGACAGCCAGGCTTGCAAAACTCCTAGCAGCAAAACGTCAGCACTTGAATGTGTTTTGCGGCCTGTGAACTCAAATCACATACCTCCGTGGTCCCGCAGAACCCGTGCTCACTGCAACAAGTTTTCAGGGGGCATGTTTTCCCCGGCGTTGCAGCGTATTGGCCGCATTCCGCCGTGGCATTGCAATTGGAAATGCACCCTTTACCACAGTACTCGGGGGAATAGCCGCAGTTGCCCGAGGGGCCGCAGCACGCTCCGTTAGAGCAGGGTCGGTTCTTGCCACAGGTGTAGGGGTCGTCTTCTACGCGGCGAGCATATCCCTTAGGAGGCCCTGCCATCGTAGAGACATTGGAAGCCCACTGTCGGGGACGCAACGGAGAGACGCTGCCGTGTACTTTGCCTTTTGTGCTATCATCTTTGGCGAGGTAAAAACTAAGAACGACTAGGAAGAGCAAGCTCAGGACGGAAATGTAAGAACGTTGCCCCTTAAAAGAAGGCATGGTGACGGTGGTTCAGAGTTCCAGACTAGGTAATAAGGGGTAGCCAAAAGCAGCGCCTTGGGCTGGAAATACTCGGGGTTGCCGTCAAAGCTATTGACACTCCCTGGATTGCTCACTCGATGCCGAACTTAAATTCTCCTGGTGACTTTCAGTCCTACGTGAGTGTATCAACCTCGGCCTGCAACCATACAGTTCTCGGGCGGTTACCTAGCCCGGGCACGTAGTCCTTCCTGACGCACGGAATCACAAGTTGTGATTTGTGTTGCAGCTTTTGACTAGCAGATCAAATACTGTAAAAGGTTTTCTTAAGTCAATGTACTACCATCCAAGAGTGGCTCAACGTCATAAGCTCACAAGGCTGCGCGAATCGTCTGACAGATCGCTCCTTCGCGACCCCTAATGGGACATCGAAATCCGGACACGTAAGCCAGGCTCACCGCGGGGCTGCCATTCTGCTGATCATAGTTACTGGCATGCCAATGCCGAACAGCTTATACGATGTAACGTACCGTGCATATAGAGCGTACCTACCTACCTAGGTAGGTAGTGGGTGTAAATGGCAGCACCGAACAATCCTTCGTCGATGCGGGCGATACAATCCTTCGTCGTCGATGATGCCGATGTTGATTCGCTATTATTCGAGGAGAACACTGATCAGCAATTCCGTGACATCACGTTTGCGTAGTTTCCAAGAGGAAACCGGAAATACCGGCTTCCAGTCACAGTTGTAAGCTTTTAACGACCCGAGTTGCCTCGGAGCAAGGTGCGGGTGACCAGAAAGCGGTGTAACGCAAGACGGGGAATGGCCTAAAGATTGTCGACACCGAAGGACGCTGATAGGGAATTCGGATGTGCTCGTTGACCAGCTAGCTATCTAGGTAGGTACCCAATTAGACCGGCATCGGGGGTTTTATTTCATGATAGCCGCCGCGTGGGCACAGAACAGTTCTGAAATATTCTTCACCCCATATCGTTTATGTGCTGTGGACACAACAGAACGGCATGAAACTCCCCTGGCTCGCGACGCCCTCAAGGGCAAGTGTGCTGAGGCGCTCAACACCACGGTGAAAGACTGCCCGAGCTTCCTAGCTGCGGCTTCGGTCGACATGCCCCGGCTTGGGTCGTCTTCGCTGGAACTGCTGTGTACCTCGGCCTGCCGTTCTTCCCTGAGCTCTGTCTGGAAGGTCATCGCCGAGGGTTGCCGTGCCGACAAAGACGTCATTGAGATTCGCTCAGTCGTGTATCCTGGTAAGCTACCTGTATTCGCTTGCTTGAGCCTTTCGTCTTGAATGAAGGTTTGTAAGGATGGGATTTGCTAATTGTGGCAGCAACATTTGTAATCGACCGGCTCATCTACACCTACAACGTTTCCTGTACAAAGGACAGGTGAGCAGAGTGGTATTTATGTTTGATCTTCGGGAGACGGGTCTCTTAATCCACATCCTAAAACTCTTGAACTGGCACTGATCTACTGCTACCTCTGAGTTAGCGACACTGGGAAATTCTGCAATGAGTTATATCTCAATGTACTCGCCAACGGAACGGCTGCCGACAGCTGCTCGGACTGTTCTCTCAACCTGGTCAGGGCGCAATTGAATTCCCCCTTCGGTTATCACCAAGAGTTCGCCCAAGGATTCGAGTCCATCACGTCAAAATGCGGCGCGAAGGGCTACGCCTTCACCTCACCAGCCAAGTACGCCCTCAGCACGAAGTCCGTTGCTGCGCCTACGGATCCCCCAACTTGTGGATCGCCGTACGCGGTCCAGACCAACGATACGTGTGACTCCGTCGCCACAGCCAGGAATGTCTCGACATATTCCGTCAGGAAGGCGGCCGGCGTTGGCCCGGAGTGCAACCTACGAAACGGCACAAAGCTTTGCCTGCCAGAACCGTGCACAGTGTATCGTGTCCAGTACGATGATACGTGCCAGAGCATCCTCGATTCAATTAGCGGCCTCAGGGCCAGTGATCTGCTTAGTTGGAACCCGAATATCAACCCTGTGTGCACCAACCTTTACACCATGGTCGAGACACTCCTCTGCATTAGGTAAGGCATATCCAACGGTGGCTCCCATTTGTGGCCTGCTCCTCACTGACCTGTTTTACAGCCCCCCTGGAAGAACGCTGGACCAAGTCACAACCGTGATCCCCTCGCCAACAACAACGCAAGCACCCCCAACCGCAGTCCCTGTTCCCACCAACGCCAAAAATGACTCAAACACGCGGTGCGCGCATTGGTACGAGGTCCAGACGGGAGACTACTGCGAAGCCATCTCAATCCGCCAGAGCATCTCGCTACGGGACTTTTTCTTCCTCAACCCATCCATCAACAGCACCGACTGTCAGAACCTCTGGCTCGAGACGTCGTACTGCGTCAAGGCGGTCGGTGACATTAACACCTACCGTGACTACCCCTATTCCACCTCACCCATCTACACGCTGACCCCCTCCAACTACCGGACCACCACAGTGGAATCGATCGCCACGGTCAAGCCCATTGCCACGCCCATCGTGGAGTTGCCCCTTGCTCCGGATTCGCTCACCGAGGAAGAGGGCTGTGTCGAGTTTGCCGATTACAGGGTGGTTGTGCCTCAGAGAGACCAGTCTCGGCAGAGGGACGTCCCTGCTTTCACCAACAACATCAACAACTGCGACTTTGTGAGCGCGTCTTTTGACGTTGTTCTCGAGGATTTCCTCACGTGGAATCCGAGTCTAAAGAAGGTGGACCCCTGTCGGCTGCAAGAAGGGTATCGGTACTGTGCTACCAACTCGACTGGTGAGATCGCTCTGGACAATGAAGAGAAGCGACATGTGTGCTGATTTGACTCTACCAATAGATGAAGAATCGCCAGGGAACCGCCCTTGTACCGAGGTTTCAGAACCGTATCCCGGTACCGCGCCATCTTGTTCTTGCTTCACTACAATTCAAGGCTCTGATGCTGGTTGTGAGTACCCGGACATAATGACTAACTCTTCCTCTAAGAAATGATGAGACCCTAATGACTGACAAAACTACCCCTGTAACAGTTTATCTTTGCGAGGACATCGCCCTCGACCAGAACATCACTATGAAAGACCTTGTCAGTTGGAACCCCTGGGTGGGTTCCGAGGACAATTGTAACAAGGGTATCTACGCCAACCTGACCGAGACCGGCGAGCGTCCGGTGTGTATCGAGGTGGGCGGCCCGGAAGCCAGTAGCAGTGGCACGAAGCTGCCCTCTGCGACGCTACTGCCGAGTACCATGGAATCGATGTGAATGGCTTTCATGTTTTGAAATTTGGAATGTAGGCGGAAGGTTAAGTTCGCTTTGCGTCTAAAAAGCACCTTCATATTGTTGCAAGTGCTGTGCTTAGTAGGTTTCTAGTAGTGGGCTACGGTGTTTGTATTAGAATCCAAGAAGAAACAGCGTGCCTTTGGTCTTTTGACCTTCAAATGCTACCTTCTGCACGTATGTTACGATAACCGCGCCTGTGTTGTTAGCAGGGACCAAGGTTTCACTAGCAGTTCGCTAGTCCGCCACGGTACCGCATGCCTAGGACTTGAGACTTCTGTTTAGGGTTAAACATTGGGTTTCATATCGGCCAGGGGTGTTAGATATAGCTATGATCCACTTGGAAGCAAGTCAATCCCTGATCATCCTTCCCACAGGATGTCAGCGTTGTTCGGGCATCACCGGTTATGGCACCCGTCGTAAGTAACTGCATAGTCTGCGGACAAACGCCTGTTTCACGCTCCTCCCTCGGCCTCCTATCCGAGTTAGCCCATACCCAGCCACTCACCAGCCACGTCCAGAACCGATCTCGGGGGCCCGAGCCCCGATGCAGGAGTGTTTGGAGTGGTGTCAGGACGGCGAGTAGGGGTAGAACTGCCGGGTCTGCAACTACCGCAACCCATTGCGTCGTGCCACACAGTAGTGTACTGGTACTCCGCTGACAAGTCGCGATAGTTGTTTAGAAGGCACAGGCTACGGCGTAGCGACCGACCAGAGGACTTGCTTGCCCGGTACTAGATACCTTCACAAAGCCTAATGATGGGGGCGAGGTAGCGGGCCCTGTCCCGGCAGCTTGGGCCTGTTATAGTATTGCAGGGGAGGCTTAGTTGGATGAGACGACCAGGGCTTTGGGTTTGTAGTCGTCTCGTCCACCCTTGTATCACAGCATACTTCTAATTCTCTTGCTTTCTTACGTTTACTTATTTCATATCAATTCACGCTATCGTTACAAATAGTTCATGACCTTGGCGTGATCAAGAATTCTACGATGGTTTGACGTGCTTCAAGCATGTAGTAGGGGAAACTAGTAATACTATTGACCCCTTACGCACACCACGGTAATGAAATGGCAGAGCATTTTGATACTTGGAGGACGTCAATAAACACATCCCCAAGCTCGGTAGCTAAAGTCTTGAACGTAACGTGCCGAAAAGAATCGGATTCGTTCATTCATCACTTCCTAAAGGCGTGCATCGGCCGGATGTTCCATCGCCCACATGCAGGGGGCCGGCCAGGGTCTAGACTCAGGTCTCCAAATCAAGTAACCTCGCACCCATCAAGTCTGGCAAATATTTCTTCTCGGACTCTGTGATTCGAATTTCCAGCCTTCGGGTTTGACTGTTTTTGGGAACCGGGCTGGCGGTCCGGGAAGGAGGGTCGAAGTGGTAGGGGTAGTCCGGGCAGCATTCTATTTCTGTCACTCATACAACCTCGACCCGCCCGGAAGGACACCTGAATCTTTCATCAATAAAATGTTTTATTGACTGGGTGCATATTCTAGCCTGCATGCAATGCAGAGTGGTTGCTACGTAGAACCAAACCGCACTAGGTGCGTGGACTGGACGGTGACCGGGACGGTGGGCTCGGTGGCAGATACGAGGGCTCGGCCATTACGACCTACGGTGGCAATGGGCTCAGCTCGGGGCGTTTCTAGACCATCTTGATCGTTCTCGATCTCCTCGCTACTGCACTGATTGACACGATACCGCCCTCACCTTCCCGCTCGAGCGGTTAATATTGGAGCCGGGTTACATTGTTCGCTAACTTGAGAGTGCCCAGATCGAGCCGCATCTGCAACCCCGCAGGGGAGGGCGGGAACTGATGGTTTACCTGGTTCTCGGCCTCTGTGTGCAGGCTCCCAGTGGGGCGACCTGATGTTGTTGTGCGAGAACAGAAAATAAAACGAGGCGGAAAGGACGGCTTCTCCCCTGCCCTGCATGTGGCCGATTTTGCTCCCTGGCCTGGTCCCGAAGGATTGCAGCAGGGGGTCGTCAGGTGGCTGGGCCTCCGAGTTTGGTTCTGGGGGCCTTGGCTGTTGAGTGAAGGGACCTTGATATTGATTTTGGGGTGATTTCGCGGGTATCATTGCAACTCTATCTTTCCGATAACGAGCTGAAATGCGTGCCATGTAACCTTCTCAGAGTGACTTCAGTTCAGCTCTATCATCAGACCGTCCCATGACTTCCATCTGCAGACCTGGGCTTTGTTTTTGGTCCAAGTCAACGCGCCTGAGTTACGTTGTGGCGTAGTCTATTGGATCCGGGTTCTATCGGCCACATCCTGTCTCCTCCTCCCTCGGTGTGCCCAAGAATGCAGGAACGGAAACTCGGCGAGTTAGCGGCAAGACCGGTTGTGTAGTCCGACGACCGACAGCTTACCCCTGACGGAACCGCCCGCAACTGCAGGGCAGCTAGCGCGACTCCAGCAGCGAATCGGAGTCTGGCTTGCAAGACATCTGACTTGCGTCCCGTCATCGGAGACACAAGGCTTCTCCCAATACCTCCGCGCCAGATCTCTTGGCCCTCCACAACAGGAAATACCGTGGTACGGTGGCTTGTGAGCGAGACCCTTTTGAGTTATTTCGCTCTGAGGCTCTGCTCGACAAACCAATAGTTTGATCTGATGTCAAGCCTCCCAATTTTATTTACTCCCCGCCCCCCGGGTTCCGTCCCCGTTCCACTAGTCCCTGCGCAGACTCCAATGGCTGCATGTGATATACAAACCACGCATATGCAGACCGAGCGTGCAGCCGCCCGGTGCCCGCTCTCACCGAGGACCTCCGGACTTGTGATTCTGGATCCAGACCAGGGGTCTGTTGGGAGTTCAACCCGCACGGTTTCATCGCCAAGTTGGGTGTGTGTCAGTGCAGAGTGGGATCAGGAAGAAGCGAGAGGCCATGTTACGGTGGTACTAGAGATAGATGCCTTCGTGAACGCCACAGACTTCCCTCTGGGACTGAGGTATGGGTAAAGTTGCGAGACCGGCAAGATATTGGGAGGTTGATCAGGTATAAATATTGCTTCTCTCCCCGATGTTGCCATCTCCATTGCCCATCTCATCATCAACCTCATCTCACTTCACCCCATTGTCTACTCAGACATAAGACCAACCCTCTCCCTTCTGCAAGATGCAATCCGTCCTCGCCCTCGCGGCCATCGTGCCCGCCGCCCTCGCGCAGACCCTCTACGGCTGCTACACCGAGATCCCCACCCGCGCCCTCACCGGGGCCGTCCCCCTCATCGACTATGAGGGCATGACTGTCGCGGACTGCGAGGCTCACTGCACGGGCTTTGACCTCTGGGGTCTGGAGTACGGCGGCGAGTGGTATGTCCCCACTTCCCCACATCCCTGCCTTCCACACACCTCTTCCCTCCTCCCTCCCCTCCAAACACCAACCCCCACACACCAACCCCCCAACTAACACCCCCACCCAGCTACTGCGGCAACTCCCTCGCACAAGGTTCCTTCCCCGCCTTCTCCACCGACTGCACGATGCCGTGCCCGGGCGACACCACCCTCACCTCCATCTGCGGCGGCCCCAACCGGCTCTCACTCTACGGCACCTCCGCCACAGCCCCCGAGTCGCTCCCCTACCCGCACGACCCGCCCGTCACGACGACCCAATACGCCGGGTGCTACACGGAGGTGACGGTGGGCGAGCGGGCGCTGGCGGGGGCCAGCGGGTTCTCGCTGACGGCGATGACGGTGCCCGGGTGTGGCGGGTACTGCAGGGATAGCGGGTTTACGTGGTTTGGGCTGGAGTATAGTGCCGAGTGCTACTGTGGGAGTGAGTTGAGTGTCAACAGCACGTTGGCGGCCGAGGAGGATTGCGCGATGCCCTGCTCGGGGGCGTCGACGGAGGTGTGTGGTGGGTCGAATAGGTTGAGTGTGTACCAGTGGGTGTGAGGAGGGGGAGGTGGATGGGGATGATAGGTAGGGGGGGGTTGTTGAGTGAGGAGATGGGGGAGTGAGTTTATGGAGCTCAAGTGTCTCGAGTGTGTTAGCTCTGTTTCTATTTCTAATCCTAGGTAGGCTTGTAAGGCCATTTTCGGGTCTAGCTTGAGATGAGAAAAGAATAAAAACACCATGACTGGTACGTGTGTCAAGGCAATTGTGCTGTGTGGGAAGAGGAAGAAGACTAAAACGAGTGGGGGCCGTGGCCGCTAATAGAAAAGGAGATAACCACAGGCAGCAATAAGTCCGTCATTGATGCTCTCAGAAGGCGTATGTGTTTGCCCAAGCTCTTTCCTCGACCGCTTCCGAGAAGTTAATTCTTTCGTTCATCAACGCCTTCCGGTGTTGACGTGCCTGTTCCGCCGTCATCAGACCCGCCGGAACGGCCGCTTGCCGCACCATCTCCCTGAGCTCCGCCGGCAACCGGTATCTCAGGCTCTGTAGTAGTTCCTCTGGCGGTTTGATGACCTCGGCGGCCCCCTGCTCGAGTAGTATTTGGAATAATTCGGGCGGCATCCCGCCTATTTCGGGCTCGCTACCAAAGACGGCCTTGACCCACCAGTCAAGCCGCTGGGGCGGCACGTTGGCGGTCGATATGATGCGCTGGAATGGGTCGACGAGCCACAGAGCGACGAAGCGGCGGTGGCCGGGCTTGGTTCCGTCTTGTAGGCTGAAAGAGGAGACCCGGCGTTGACTGGAGCAAAGCCGGCCGTTGTTAATCATGGTGCTCGGTATAAGTCGATAAGTACCTACCTAGGTACGTAGGGGGGTGAACAAGCTTACAAAACATTGGGGAACGCCAGCAACCGCCCTTCGGGCGTCGCAACGCTACCATAAGGCTGAACGCTTTCGTTGTCAGCCTCGGCCCCAAGCGTGGTGCCGTAGAAGCGCTCGTACAATTCGTGCATGCCGGAGGCGACCTGAGATCGTAATTTGGCCTGGTCGGGGTCGGTAGCCATGCGGAATGATATTCCACTTGCGGTCACGTTCTCTGAGTCGAGATAATACAGCGCTGTCGCCACGATATGCTCATTCAGCTGGCCCTCAATCTAATTGCCGTTATTAGGGCCACACTTTCCTCGGTATACCGTATACGACGTGGTGGATTCCATGCAGACTTACTTGCCAATGACCCTTAGGGAATTTGGGCTTTTCAGGAGTCAGCTCGATCGAGGCCATCTTGACGATGACCTGCAAACCAGTCTCTTTAAACCGCTCTCGGAATCTTTGCTCAACCGTGTAGGTGTAAGGCTCAAAATCCAACGGCTCCATGAGAACAGGGTCCCTCAAACTTCCCCACTTCAGAACCGGGCTGTCCCTCTCAAGATTATCAAGATTATCGTCATCTTCATCGCCATATCGTCGGATAGCGTCCACGCTGATACCGCCGTGTTTCGCCTCGTATTCAGCGATAAAGGCCGGATCCACCTCTCCCCAGACATCGTTTTCGTTGCTTCGGCTGGTATTTAATAGCATCAGCCAACTCTACTGTTTTGATGTGACTTGGGGGCCAGAGGACCAGAAGAACTTACTTTACCGCGGGAGGATACTTTAAACGGTCCGGCGCATCATTTGAATCAGTGGTGGCCTTGCCGCTGAGAACACTCTCCCACGCAGGAATGACGGTTTCAATGAGCCTCTCAAGGAGTCGGTAAGTGTTGGCGTGCTTTTGGGGGTGGAGGTTGTTAATGTAGCTGGTGAAGCGAACGGAGCCGTCCTCCTGGAATGCCAGGTTAGCAGGAAGCCACTGGTAGGTTTCCGACCAAAAGTAGGGGTAGATAACTGTCTCCTCTTCATCGTCTCCCTCCAGTAGCGGTTGTACCGCTTCACCCTTCCCCGACCACCTATCGACAGCGTCGGCCACCCCTACAACTTCCTCTGGGATGAACTTGCTTTCCCCTGCCGTCTGTTAACCGCGCTCAAAAGGGACATTGAGAGCGGAGAGATGCGTACCATAAACGAAGGGATACATGGAAGGGTCGACAAGATCCTGGACCATACCCTGGTTTCCTGGATGCAAGTTGGGTCCAGCAGCCTGCTCAGTGCGGAGCTTTTCAAATGCAACCTTTAGGCCCGTTTGGAGCTCCTTGGTTACTAGGCTGTCTGCCTTGATGGCCGTGTTGAAGCAGGGAACCTCGGCCGTGCCTTGGGACGAGTTGAGAGTGAATATGAGGCCGGTTTCTTCGAAGTGAACTGCCTTGCACTTCAACTCGGCGATGCACTACGAAAATAAGACAACAGTCAGTACAGACATAGGACATTGCCACAATAGATTCTGGCTTGATGTTTACTTACATAATCGAACGCAGCCTCGTTGATAATCCTCGTCCGGTTTGGCATGGGAACCTGGATAGGGTCTGCGACGATTTCCTTGTAGAGATCTGTTTCATTCTGCGTCAGAGTCTCGTGGCGCCACTTGGCGACAATGCTGTCGTCAAACACCTTCTTGTTCCAGTCGGGTCTATCCGTGAGGCGATCCATAAGTAAAAGCATGGCGACTTCACGGACTTGGATAAGCTCCGAGAGGGAACCATCGGCGCCCTCGAAAGAACCGTAGCGGTAGAATTCGACACCAGCCGCCGTGGCGTCGTCATTCTGCCTGAGACGCCATAGTGGTATGTTGATGCCGGGGTAATTGTACAATGTGGACGCCATTATTGAGAAATTACTGGAGATAATGAGCTGTTCTTTTCGTCTCTAGTCGCGTTCTGTGCGGGGGAAGACTGCTTCTTCAAGTTGAATCTGCAAGTCTTTTGTTGCCAGTGGTACCGGGTAGGAGGCATTGGGCCTCTTGCGCTCGGGGGTCCGTCCCTTCCTTTGGAGAATGGAGAGACCGTGGTTACCACAGGTAGTGTTTTATGGGGGCCAACTGCCGTCTGGGTTGCGATGGTTCGAAAAAGGTTGACGGTGTAAGGTCAGGTAGGCAATTTGATAGAAACAAGAAAACAACTACCTAGTTAATTCTATCGGGAGTATCGAACATTGTTGAGTCTAATCATCAGCCCCTTTCCCCATTATTATCTCTCAAATCCTCGCCCCCAAGCCCCATTAGTTCTTCTTGACCTTCTTGAACAGCCCCCGAATCCCCATGCCCTTGACCCGGAACAAATAATAGACCCCGATCGCAATCGCGATATCAAAAATAATGTACGCCCACATAATCCCAAAGTTCCTCCACCTATCACCCCAAAAGATATCCACGCTCTCCAAGTACTGATCCGCCACCGCAAAGGCACAGTACCGACACGCCTCCGTATCAAACGGGTTCTGGAGCGTCCCCTGTGCCACGTCCGCCAGCGGCATGAGGTACTCGGTGCACGTGGTATTCGGCGGCGGGTTGAACACCAGGTTCTCCGCGGCCGAGCACACCACGGGCCGGTCGTGCAGCACCGTCGACACGATGCCCGAGATCCAGTACGTGAACGGCGACACGTAGTACATGAAGGTCCAGAACCCGGGCAGCGCGACCTTGGTCTGGAGCACGCCGCTGAAGATGGTCGACATCATGGTGAGTAGGATGACGATACCCGCCGCGGCTTGGGCGTCGGGGAGGGCGGCGATGGTCATGTGGGCGAAGGCGCTGGCGTAGATGAAGAGCTGGATGATGAAGAGTAGGACCAGGCCCTGGCGGGCCGAGGCTTGGATGCCGACGACGGGGTAGTAAAAGGAGGCGAAGGCGAGGATGCCGGTGAGGATCTGGTAGGGGATTTCGACGACGATGTTGGCAATGAGGAAGGCTTTCCAGGAGTAAGCCTTGCTTGGGCGCTCATGCACTTCGTAGAGGGAGCGTTGCGTGATGAAGAGCGGTTGGATCTAGGGATGTTAGCATGAAGGAACACAGCAGGACGCCATGAAGGCTCTGATAAGAACATACCTGCTGCACCAGCGTGGTGAAGATGGTAGTCACCATGAAGACAGAGAACACAACATTCCGCATGCCAGCCTGTGTCTCTTCGGCCTTCCAGAAGGTGAAGCCGATAAACAGGCCCGACATGATGCCCAACAGAAGCTTGGAAAGCACATAACCAGGCATCCGCCAGTACTGCTGGAAGATGCGCTGGGTGACAGCCCACACTTGAGAAGCGAAAGGCATGGCAAACTCGGAAGAAGCGCCCTTGCTGACACTGCTGTCAATCGACTGCTTCTCTTTGCCTTGTTCGTGTATCCTCTCAAGTTCGGCCTGGACCCCGCTGTATTCTTGACTCCCCTTCCATACCGAGTGCCAATCTTCGCCGTCGCGGTTGACGCCCTCGGCAACTATCTCCAGCATGAACTCGGCAGGATTCTCGTCGTCACCACAGGGGCGTGACCCGTTCTTCTCGAAATAACCGAGCAGAGATTGCGAGTTCTTGCCAATGTCCCCGAAGTAAACCGTCTTACCCCCTTTGGCGAGGAAGAGCAACCGGTCAAACTGCTGGAAGAGAAGGGCATTCGGTTGGTGGATCGTGCACAACACGGCCTGTCCCGCATCTGCCAGCTTGCGGAGGAAGACGCAGATGGCCCAGGCACTCTGAGAATCAAGACCGCTGGTAGGTTCGTCGAGAAACAGGAGAAGCTTGGGTTTGGCGACCAGTTCCACGCCAATAGTCAGGAGCTTGCGCTGCTCGACGTTGAGGCCTTCGCCTGGGATACCAACGATGGCATTGGCATATTCCTCCATGCCGAGCATCTTGATGACCTCCTCGACGAACTCGAACTTTTCCTTCTTGCTGACTGACTTGGGCCGGCGGAGCATGGCGCTGAATCGGAGACTCTCCCTGACAGTAGCGGTGTCGAGGTGAAGATCTAGAAGGCGTCAACAATGAGCTATAAAACTGAGAAAACAGGAAGGGCTGAAACTTACCCTGCTGCTGCACATAACCGGTCTGGCGCTGGAAGTCCGCACGGAAAGGCCGACCGCTCACTAGCATATCGCCCGTCACAACGCCGACAGATTTCCGTTGCGCGAGCACATCCAACAACGTGGTCTTGCCAGCCCCTGAAGCGCCCATCAACGCCGTCAAAGTGCCGGGCTTAACCCACCCAGACACGTTGTCCAGCAACCGACGCTTACCTTCCTTGACGTCAATGTCATAGGCAACATCCTTCCAGGTGAAGACATCCCTTTGGGGCTCAATGCTGCCGCCCTTGGGGTCCTGGGGCGCATGTTCCACGTCTGCCCCGGAAGTTGGTGCGCTGGTTTCCTCGTCGTTGCCCCTGCGCTTGGGGTCCAGGTGCGCGGGGATGTCCCACCGTGGGAATACCAAGGATTCGGCGGTGCTGGCGACGGACGAGTTCAACTCCACCGCCGCGAGGTAGATGGCCATGAAACCGACGAGGAACGCCATGAGGATGCCAAAATTGCGCCAGACATGCGAATATTGGTAGCCATACATGGCGGCAATGTAGGCATCTCCGCTGACGGTGCGCCGGCCGGCCACAGCACCCGCGCTGGCGCAGATCCAGGAGTCGCCGACGAGGGGGGAGAAAGGAGGGACAATCTGGGAGCAGGTGAACTCGCGGCCGTGAAACTCGTTGGCAATGAGGATCTCGAAGGCGTAGAAAATCGGGTTGAGCCATCTGATCCAGCTAAACCAGGGGTGCATCTGCGGCACGGGGATGCTGTGAATGTGTTAGCAATGGAATACCCCTTTCACACCCGGGGCTATGGGAACACTCACATGTAACCGGTATACATGACCAACGCCAACACCAACACACCTGCCAGCGCCATCGCCTGCGACACCGTCTTGGTAATAGCCGCCAGCGTCCTAAACACGGCGCTCATAACAAACGTCGCCACAAACGACACAAGAAAGAACAGAAAGAACTGATCCGGCGTCCGTCTCAACCCAGCCAAAAAGTACACGATCAAGTTAAACACCACCGCCGACGCAAACTTGACCGGTATATCCGCCACGATCCCCGCCGCCGCCTCCGTCGCGGGATGATAAAACGCATACGACGCATGCTTCTCCACGATGGGCCTCTGCGCATACAGGCTATCAATCTCCGCGATCGCCGTCAGCGCATTCAACAGAATCGCCATAAACAGCACCGACCCCTTCCCCTCAAACCCAACCGTCGCATCCGGATTCCCAAAAAAGATCGACCCAATAATCAGCGCCAGTATCAAATTCGACCCGATATTCGTTGCCGTCGCCGGCAGATTATTCCACACCCTGCGATACGCCCTCTTCGTATTCAGCCGCACCTGCATGGCCACACTCAGCCGGTACGGCGACCCGGGCCGCGCATGCCTGCCCTGACAGTGCTGTTTCTTCGCGCGCAGCGCCGCGATGCTCGCTTCACGACCCTCGCCCTCGAACGCCGCATCATGCTGCGCCATGTCGGCCTGCAGCGCGGCGAACTCCGGCGAGGCCCGCCAGTACCGCTCAAAGTCCTCCGGGGTGCGCGGGACTTTGTGCTCCATCCCCGGCCGCGGGGTGCGCTCGTCCGGGTTGGTGACCGAGGTGAGGAAGTCGCCGGTGGTCTGGCGCGGCGGGCAGTGCCAGCCCTGGTGTTCGAAGAAGGCCCTGGCGGCGTGGGCGGGGCCGAAGTAGATCTGGCGGCCGGCGTAGAGGACGGTGGCCTTGTCGAAGACGTCGTAGATGGCCTGGCTGGCCTGGTACATGGCGACGGCGTGGGCGTGCCGGCCGAGGTTGGAGGAGAGGCGCAGGGCTTGCACGAACTTGAGCGCGCTGGACGAGTCGAGCCCGCGCGTGCTGTTGTCCCAGGCGCAGATGGGGGAGCCCGCGACCATCATCTCGGCGATGCTGACCCGCTTGCGCTCGCCGCCGGATACGCCGCGGACGTAGTCGTCGCCGACTTTGGTGTGGTAGGTGTGGGAGAGCCCGAAGATGGCCATCACCACCCGCGCGATGTACTGGTAGTACTCGGAGCGGGGCATGTCTTCGACGCGCTGTGATGGCGTGCGCATGCCGGCGGCAAACTCGAGGGTTTGCCCGACGGTGAGATGGGGGAAGTGCTTGTCGACCTGTTTGTTTTTATGTCAGTCCTTGCATCCCTTATGAGGGTCATTAAATTCAGGGGGCGACGTACTTCTTGGTTGTAGATCACTTCCCCCTTAAACTCCTTCTGCATCTGAGTTTGTGACGCTCCATTGTAGTGGATTGTTGACTCCTTGCTCAAGGTCAAGCCGTTCAGTTCGCCGCAAATAGACTTGAGAAAGGTGCTGCAACCTGAGCCCGGCCGGCCTAGCACTGCCAACAGCTCGCCACTTTTGACAAGGCCGTTGAAGCCGTGAAGGATGTGCCTATGCTGTTTCTTCCCGGAGAAGAGCTCGCCAACCCGGAGTGGCGCTAGGAGAACCGAGTCAACCGTCTCTTGGAGTTGCAGAGCAGAACCGGATCCAGAGACATTCAGATCTTTGAAGAGCACGCTCAATTCGCTCGCCTTGTTCCCCTGCGCGTTGACTTGGGCCATAAAATGTTGGACCCATCTCCTTACGTCAAAGTCCGCCGACTGGGGATCCAAACCAGGATCCGAGTAATGTGGAGCTGGCGCATTCCTTCCCTGAGTTTGATGGCGCGAAAGCGCCGTAGCAATCTGTTGAAGCTCTGTTGTGACGCCCTCCTCGTCTAGGGGGCTAGTTGTGCTTCTCCTAGAAGTGTCGTGATCTCCTATCGTGGCCGAACTGGCATCATGGTCGCTCAGGCTGCTATTGGTGGTACCCGTTGCAACACTGGCAGCCACCTGCTCCTTAGGGGCCTGGTGTTCGTGTCCCGGCATGGTGTAGAGTGGATGGTGATGCTGCTGTGCCGTAACATCGAAACCAGGGGGGTTCAAGTTGTTGTTCTGGCTCGTGGAGCAAGGGGACTGATATACAATACCACTTCTCAATTTTGAAACCCATTTTCACTCTCGGTCGGTCCCTAATACCGAATACCGCAGTGGAGTCGTCATCAATTCGCATCTTGAAGACCGATGTCCCTCGGCGGGTTTCCGACTTAACAATCTCACCGGTGTTATTCCATTGGTCTATTTTCGAAGTTTTCAGTATGTCGGGATGAATCCGTTTGCCTAACGGCGGGACCCACCTACCATTGGTGAGGTCGGAACTCCTCCGCCCATACATGTTGGAGGTTAATAACGGCAACAACCCGCCGCGGGACTGTGCGGCGTGAAATGCTTGTTGGCACCGCATGCTACGCCGTGACGCGTTCGAAAATATCTAAACGAGATTTCTGGAGCTAGGATACTTATCTTAGGTATCTAGGTACCTTATCGATCCGTCGAACTCGGCTCACTCGGGTCCCGCGAGTGGGCTGTGGACCTTTCCGCTCATGTTGTCAACCGTTCCCCCGTACATGCATGGATACCGGCTGATACTGTCTGTCCTTCGAGCTCTCCGTGACGGAGACATGTAAAACCATCTCGAAGCATGGCCAATAAAATGCCGCCCACGTTGCTCGATTTTCACATGTCAGACTCAGCAACTGACATCATCGGAACAAAAGCTTTTCCTGTCCCTGGTTTTGCTCTTCATCTAAATTTATTCTACACTGTCTTTCGTATCGTTAGAAACTGGTGGGAAGGCCCGGGGACTCGGTAAAGGTAGAATAAACAAGACAAACATGTAGCCTCTTCGTAATATTTATTTTTCCCTTAGCAAGGAAACTAACAAAACACCCGTGAACAATGAGGCATTACTCACATTTGTGTAGCCCTGCAGTCCTGCCAAACCCGCGGGCCCCGGATCGTTCCGACGCTATACTAGCGCCGGGCGGACCGAGGACCGGGATTCAAACAACTGCCGGGCCCGCGAAACGGAGCCTCGGAGATCTTGCGTGCTAATGCGCCATCGGACACGGGGCAACTAACGTTAACGAGGTTGATTACTGTTAGGCACGGCCATCCCTGCCTGCCGATCACAGGTTTCATGAGAATGAGGCGCCGTGATACTCCATAGGATCGTCGAGACACGTGGGAGACGGAGGGTTGGCTTTGTGCGAATCCCGGTCCGGCCAACGACCAACGCAAGTTGCAACTCGCAAGTAAGGTAGGAATAGTAATAGGTATTGTCTACTGATTCACCAAATTATTAGTGATGCTCGTCCTCTGTCTTGTGCGGTAAGACCCCCTTTGCCCCTCATACGGTTTCCCAATTTTTAGACTGTTACTCCAAATGCTCTTCTGAGCAATCACCCACACAAACTTGGGGTCGCCGTTTCTGCCCTCAGCCTCGGTGACCCCCTTCACCACCACCTCCATGTCCTCCAGACCCTCGACGAAACTCATCAACTTCTCCTCTCCCCAGCTGCTCCGGTACACCCAGCCCTCCTCCAACCCCAACCAGTGCTCCTCCACCTCCCCCTCATTCTCCTCCTGCGGAAAATTAAACAACAGAAACCCGCCAGGCCTCAACCACTTCGCCGCCCTCTTCAGAAAGACGGCCTGCTCCTCGCGCGGCAGATGCAGCAGACAGTACAGGGCGATGACGACATCGAACCGCTCCCACGGGTACCGCAGCTCCATCATGTCCCGGTGGATCCACGACGCCTGGCGTGTGTCTGTATGCTTGGGGAAGTGGGCGCGGCAGCGCGCGATCTGCGTCTCGGAGATGTCCACGCCGACCACGTTCACGTCCTCGGAGAGAAGGATCTCGGCGACCGGGGTCCCGTCGCCGCACCCCACCTCGAGCGCCCGCATTCTATGCAGCCGGACGAGGGTGATGCCGGCCTCGGCGAGGAGGGAGGGCTCCTGTCGTCGTTGCGTGTCGCTGGTATCTTTCTGTTTTCCGTGGGCCCCGCTCGCTACCCTATCGGGGCGCTTAGCCCTATCGTAGCCCGCGATCTCGCGCACCGGGCTCATCGGGGCAGCCTCTGCTTCCTGAGGACTTTCTGCGGGCTGAGAAATCGAGGCAGCCGTCTGCTGTGAATGCTCTCCAGGGTGCGCTGTGGTATCCACGTCCTTTATGTGCTTTGCGGTATCTCCGTCGGTTTTCTTAGCCTCGTTTCTGCGTACTTGCTCTTTTTTGAGTAGGTCGATCAGCTTAATTGCGTAGGTGAAGCGCTGGCCCCGGTACATCACCGTCCATCGCTTGTATGACAGCGCAATGGAATCGTACGACTTCCCGGTCCGTTGTTTGAGGTTTTCTAGGGGGTCGACAGTGGTGATGTTCGGTTGGGTTACCGTGCCCCGGGACGGGCGAGAATCCCGCCTTGCTTGCTGGGATTCTCGTAAGATTGAGCCATAATTCAAAAATGGGAGTCGAGGCATATTGTTATGAGCGAGATGAAGACAGTCCCGGCCGTGAGTCCCAAATAGTCGATCATTTGATGTTCCGGAATCGCCCCAGCTCTCGGATTCCCTCTCGGGCGGATCTAGGTCCTCGGGACTGTCCATTTTAGAAATGAATGCTTGAACTCAGGGGAAGTCACTCGGTCGAGCTGGAAAGAGATGCGGGTTAATATGCTCGTACTGTGAAACCGTGTCTATGATGTCGGTTCTGGCGATTGGTCCGAGATGGAATTCCTAAAGAGTAACTTTATTTTGTTGAAGTTTGCAGTCGGTTTGCCGATAATAATTTCTTTATGGATACCACAAGACTCGCGGCCAGCTAAGAAAAGAGAAGGTACCTACCCAGTTTAGCATTAATGGCAGCAGTGCGGGAAGTTGCGTTCAGTAGATTTGCGTTTGTGGCGGGCAGGAAGACCCAGAAGATGGGATGACCTAGCCTCAGGCCTCAGATTTCCACACTACCGTTATAACATGACGTGACATGACGATAGGGGTAAGTCACCATCACTCTGCTTCATGCTCTTGCGCAGTTCTCGTTTAGTTGTGGAACCTTTTACCTTCTTCACTACCTAGGTACTTTAAGCTTTCGTTATGCCCGTCTAATATAACCAAATGACCACAACAAACTATTGACCCGCCATCTATTGTTAATACACCCAACTACCCTTTCCATAACGCCCCAATGCTAGCCGCTACAATGCTATTTATCCTAGTCGTCGTTTAGTGAAATGCTGTTTAGTGACTGGCTCCGGGGGGGCCTTGGCCCCTCCTTCAACTTCTCTAGCGCCTCCTCCACCTCCTTCGGTGTTTCCAGCATCCCTTCTACCATCTCTTCTGGCTCCTCCACCATCTTCTTCTCCGGCTCCTCCACCATCTTCTTCTCCGACTTCTCCTCGGGCTTCTGCGGCAGCTCCTCCGACTGTTCCTCAATCTTTTTACCGTTGTCGGCTGTTTCCTCCACATCCGAGCCGTCTTGCTGGCTCTTGCTCCGATTCTTCTTTTTCTTCTCCTCTTTCATCCTCTGTCGCAGTTCTTCCAGCTCCTCGTCCGAGTCATATTCGCGCATCGCCTTCACCATCCTTTCCGCCTTCTTTCGCTTCTGCTCCTTCTTCTTCTTCTTCTTGGCTTCGGCGGCCTTCCTCTCCCTTTCTTTAGCCACTTGAATCAACCGGAGTTCCTCTTTCACCCAATCCGCCATCTTGGCCGCTGCATCGACAGGCGAGTCCCGGTAATTCAAGAGATAGCCCTGAATCTGGGCTGGCGTAAACACCTCGCTCGGAATACACTCGCTGAAGCTGAGGGCCAGTTTCTCGAGCTCCTCCTTAGGAAGTTGAACCGCCCTATCCGCCGGGGCCGCACCCTCCTCGTCGGGGCTAAACATTCGCAAGAACATAAGTTCGCCACTGCGCGGCGAGATGTGCCCCAGGTACAGCATCCTGTCAACTCGCCCTGGCCGCACGAGGGCCTTGTCGAGCGTCTCCGCAAAGTTGGACGTCATCAGCACGATCCGGCCTTCCTGCGAAGCCACGCCATCCAGCACGTTTAGGAGGCCCGAAAGAGTGCACCTAGATCGCCCGCGGTCAATATCGCTGTCGGAGTCGCTTTTGTCCGACTCGTCGTCACTGTCGCTATCGCTATTGTCGTCGTGGTTCTTGGCACGGCGTTTGATTCCGACAGCGTCGATGTCTTCGAGAAGCACCAGGCAGCGCGGCGGGAGGGCAGTGAACAGCTTCTCGAGCGTCGAGTCGTTATTGACACTTGGCATGTGGAGCAAATACAGCTCTAAGCCAAACTTGCCTGCTAGCGCCAGTGAAAGTGACGTCTTTCCGGTGCCGGGAGGACCATACAGGAGGAACCCGCGCCGGTATGGGATGCCGCGCCTGTTGTAGAACTTGCGCGTGTTGACGTCGAGGTAGTTCTCGATATCCGCCACGAGCTCCGCCTTGATCTTTTCGTCAAAATGCACCGTCTCGAGTGGGCGAAGAGGGCGCAGAATGGTCGTATCCCAAGTTTCATCGTAGGTCCGCTTGCTGATCCGGACTGTGATGTATGCCTCGCGCTGTTTATCCGCAAATACGCGACATGTGTCGAGGAAGCGTTTAATAGGTTCTACCGACCGACCGAGGCACATAACCACAAGCGGCTCGTCACCCTCCGGCGCCCCGGCGTATTCGTCCGGCGTTCTGGCCCAGGCGCTGTTATAATGTGAACTACTAGTCAGAATGCGCCGCACCATGAAGATATTGCGCTTGTGGATGAACCATGTCGTCCCGAACGTCGGCAAGTACTGCACCGGCATCCGCTTCTCGTGGTGGAAGTCGTTGCGCTCTTGCGACACGCGGCGGTAGGACCACGCATCGTTGCGAATCGACTCCGAGTTGGCGGTCAGGATGCGCGTGCCCTTCTTCAACAGCACATGGGCGCCCAGCCAGTTGAGCACCTCGCGGTTGAGCCGATCATTGCCGGCGATGGAAATGGAAGCCGTCAGGAAGCGCACGATCCACCAGTACAACTTGGACCCGGTCTCTTGGAGGCTCTGCGCGCCGCTGGATGCTGCGCCCATCAGCGCCGCAGCGGTGAGGAGTGTCGTGAGGTCGAGTTTGAGCCATTTCTTAAAGAAGTCTTGCAAGACCGAAAAGCCGGGGATGCGCTGTTCCAGGTCTTCGGCCGAAGCGCTTCTGTCACTCAACAGCGATGTGCCCGCGAGGGCAAGTATGCTGTTCATGGCGGTTGATCCTGAAGCTGGGACAATTATTCCAAGTTCCCAACAGACGGGGGACAGAATGATCGGGGCCGCAGAGGTGGCTACCTCGCCCTTTAAATAATTTGGTACAGTACCCTGGAAACCTGAACAGCACCTAGGCAGGCAGGTAGGCACTTGGGTATGCAGTCGCGTGGCCAGAAAAGGGATGTATCGGGAAACCGCCTTGTTGAAGAGTCGGCGAAGTGAGGAGGCGAATAAAGAGTCGCGGGCCGCCTCGCAGCCGCCTGCCTGTTGATCATGTAGGACGGTAAGGACGAAAAGGAAAAAAAAAAAATAGGCAGCTCGAGGCAAGGCAACCGCAGGTTACCCACGATCCATCCGAGTGGGTTCACAGGAGCTGCATGCACACCGCCCGCTTGCGCGCTTGTTGGCTTATGGAATACCGGCCAGCAAAAGTCAATGTTTGGCTGAGAGATGTTGTGGTGCCCCACTGATGCATTTCTAGAGTCATGCAAGAAACCCTCCATGGTTCGCCAATGACGCTGGTTGCACCGCACCGGGAGCTGCGGCTAGGCCCACATCAACATCAGAGATACAAATCATCTGCCACGTGTTTAGCGCGCCTGTTCACACCGCCGGGGCCGCCATTCGCCATCGAACCTGCGCCACAAGGTGAAGACTCTCGGCGATGCGCCTAGAGCCGGAAGAAGAGTTTGTGGGTGGTCGATGAGGCCAGACGGATATGGACAACCAGCACCTTCGAACGCCAGTTCATCGTTATTACCCCGCAGCCTGGCCCAGGGTCCCGGGTTACCCCACCATCGGAATGACCCCTGTGCTCAGCCCTACTGAATGTGGGTTTGGAGCTGGAGCTGTCCGTCCTTGCCGCCCTCTTCTTACAGACAAACTCCTCTTCAGGCCTCATTGGTCTTAACATTATCTTCGGGAAGGTCCCGGGTGGCCTTGAATGCAAAGTGATAAACCCAACCGACCGGGAGTCCCAGAAAAGGGTATCTTAACGTATTGAACAAGATGTTGTGGGCGTGGAACGTTCCACCGCCTCTCTCCAGATCTTTTATCAAACGGGAATGATACTTCAGGAAAAAAATGTGGTTTCTAATCATAGGTGCTTATTTTATTCGATGACAATTTGTCGATGACCTGCTGCATGTTGGTTAAGGAAAGCTGGGCTGCATCTGAAGTGCGGCTTCCGGTTCGTGCCCAGATGGAATAGGTTGCACAACACCCCACATCTCCACCTTGGAAATGCCCCGCTTTGAATTGCTGTGGTGCTGCGTCATATCCATCCAATCTCAACAAACTCGAGAGACAAATCTTCGGACCTGGCGTTCCCTGCCAACATTCCGCCGCGCGAAGACGTCGAACCTTCCCAAACACAATGCGGTTCGCTTCGAAAAAGCAAACGATTGAGGGCATCGACGAGGATGCCGGCGTGTCCCTGCTGATCGTCGAGCCCGAGGACATGTGGCACGCCAACAACCTAATCAGTGACGGAGACGTCGTCCACGCACCCGCCTTTCGCAAAGTCACGACGACAACGGCGACCGGCTCCAAGGTCGTCAAGAATGTCCGCACAAACCTATCGATCCAAGTCAAGTCGACCTTCTTCGACCCGCACGCGTCGGAGCTCAAGGTCTCGGGCACCGTCGTCAACGAGAACGACTGGGTCAGCGTCGGACAGCACCACACCATCACGCTCAAATACGACAAGGCAGACATCAAGTTCACGATATGGAAAAGCAACGGCTGGGACTCAGTTGCGATCCAGTCACTGAAAGAAGCGCTGAGCGAGGACCGGCCCGAAGCCATAGCCGCGGTCGTCATGCAGGAGGGGCTCGCCAACATCTGCCTGATCACCGAGTTCCGCACGATCCTCAAGCAGCGCATCGACAGCCCGATACCGAAGAAGCGCTCGACCGCCAAGGAGTCGTCCGGGGTAATGTCAGCCTTCTACGACAAGACCCTGGCGAGTCTGCGGAACAACATCGACTTCAGCATCCCCCGGACGCTGCTGCTCGCCAGCCCTGGGTTTTCGGCCGACGATTTCCGCGCGTACATGCAGTCCGAGGCCGCGAGGACGGGGGATAAGGGGCTACAAAAGATTGCGAGGGAGGCTGTGGTCGTGCAGTCGACCTCTGGCCACGTGCACAGCCTCAACGAGGTGCTCAAGAGCACCAAGGCCAAGAAGATTGTGCAGAATGCCAAGTTCGCGACCGAGTCGAACCTGATGGATCAGTTCTACGACCGGCTGCGCAAGGACGATGGGAGGGCCTGGTACGGGACCAAGCCGGTCGAGAAGGCGGTGGCCGAGGGCGCCGTTGGCCGGGGCGGTGGGGTACTGTTTGTGAATAACGGCTTTTTCCGGAGCATGGATGTTGCTACGAGGAAGAGATACGTCGGGTTGGTGGACAAGGTGAAGGAAGACGGCGGTGAGGTGAGATTGCTTAGCAGCGATGACGAAAGTGGTAAGCGGTTAGAGTCGCTGGGCGGTATCGCTGCGGTCTTGACATATCCTATTTTGGACCTCGATGAGGACGATGAGGAAGAAGAGGTAGCAGCTGGCCCTGACGAAGGGGACATGGTAATATGAAATTGCGTGTGTTCTTCGGCGCTGTCCCGGTCGGTTGACTTCCGAGCGCCGAGACGACCGGGGCACCCCCTTGCCCTTCCGCAAGTTAGCGGCTTGTTGATGTGCGTTTCACCTCAATCCCGTGCGTAAGGTTCTTAGTTCCGTCCGATGGTGGATCAACTACTTTCTCAGGCAAATACTGCCCGATCCCATCCCGCCAGCTTTGTATCCCAAGCACGACCCTGTAGCCTATGATACACGCGGAGTTGTCGATCACATTCACGGTACGTTGGGTCATGTCGCTCGCTTCGCTTAAGATCAAGATCGAAATTCCAAGACGCACTGCGGCACTGCATAAGCAGCCCACGGAACCTGCTTTGTGGCATTGGCTTAAGCTACTTATACGCCCTGGAATTGCAGCCTCCGGGGATATCACGCTGTGGTAGTGGTACTGTGTTTCTTTCTGGGAGCCGAATGGAAGAGCTCAGTACCATCTAGTCCCCAGAGAAGAGCTCGTCATCGGCAAGGCCAGTGATGAAACTGACGCTGATGTCCCGGGCGAGGTTGATTCCCTCTCGCGTATGGGCCTGAGGGAGGTGCTCGAACACGACCCGGCCCTTCTTGTTGGCAAACTCGTTCGTCACGTACGACTCCGCCAGCGAGGAATACAGGCGGAACTCACAAAAGTAAAGACCGGCGTCGTCCGAAACACATGAAGTGACATGCTATTCCCAGTTAGCGCTGTAGGTACCTCAAGAGAGGGGGTGCTCACCGGATGGTCTTCCTTCACTTTGCGCCATCCCGCTTCAACGTCTAATGCCGTTGAAAGAACCTCCGGCAAGCCAAGGGACTTTAAATACTCCGAATCGACGAGCTTGCCGTCGTCCCCAGGTAGTTTGTACCCATCCCTGCGCGCGGTGGTCTCGAAACGGAACTGATCCGGGTCCCAGCCAAGAGCAATCATGCCCAAATGGAGAATGAAGTCAACGTCAACATGTTCTTCCTTCTCACCCGACTGAGGGGCAGGCAAGAACCGCGATCGTTTGCCGCCCCAGATGTCGTTTGAAACGAACCGCACGTCGGTGTAAGTGTCCAGAGTATCGCGGTAATACTTCAGGATTCGGATGGTCTTCTTGCCGGGTCTTTCAATGACATCGGGGAGGGCGTCTCTCACCAGCTGAGACGTATTGAAGTCATATTCCATAAACGGCTGGGCACGGGTGAGTCATTAAGTGAGGCTCGGACAAGAAAGCAAGACCCACAGGATTTCCAGTCACAACTACATTCAGATAATCCTTGGACGGCATCATGAAGTGGAGATAATGAGGGCTGAACTGGGCGGCCTATAAGGATGGCCAATGTGGCAGTGGCGTCAACTGCGGCGAGCTCTTTCGTACAACGGGGCGGTGAGATGGGTAACACAACGCGTGCGCCACTGCTGGACGCGCATGTTAAGGCTGGCAAATTGACGATCACATCCAGGTCTTTAAACGCAGAGGCAATCTCCGTTTATCAGAGCCTTGAAGAGGGGCGTCGAGGCGGACTGCAGGGCGTTCACATCCGGGATGAAGTTGCATATCTTTGGCCAATAAGTCGAGCTCATGTGCGGGCACCTGCATGAACATGCACCCGAGTTTCAACCTCACAGAAGGCGTCTTCCAGGGCGCGAACCTGGGATCCTCTTGGGTAGTACAAAGGCGGCGGGGTGGTCCCTTCCCAATCTAAATATTCTGGACACAAGGCTCCAGACCCTTAGTCTGCAAAACTGCCTTCAAATCCGCCCGACGCACGCAATTTTGTTTGGAACAACGCCTTTGACATTCCATACAACCAGAATCAAATCTCGCATCATTGATTTGTCACCTGAAGCCCGAGAGAACCAACAGAAGATGGGGAATGGTATGCAGATGTGTCCTGTCCTGCATGCTTCCGCTAATTTTTATGTTCAGATCCGAGAATCGAGGCGACAGTGAAATCCTCCTGGACACGGCGCCTGACATTCCAGCGTCAGCCTAGGCCGAATTCCAATCTCGACGATAATGAAAGGCAGTTTCTCGACCGGTCGTCTGACCGACACTTGGTAAAGATCTCCTCGGAGGAGTCGAAAGCGTACCTCCTGCACCTGCGCACGCTTGCAGACGGAAGATGGTTGGATGAGTGGGACAACCTGTTCGATGCCGAGTTCAAACTGTGCGACACCCCTTACGAGAAGACGATCCAACTGTGCAACGAGATGGCCGGCGCACTACGTGAACATGGTGCGATCTCAATCAACAGGTTCGTCCAGAAACTTCAGCAGCGGCAAACCATTCGCGCAGATCTCGACTTGAGCTACTGTTCGGCGGCCCACACCATGGTATTTAGTATCCTCGGATGGCTGTCGCTATTGTATGTACCAGCAACACAAGATCAGTCAGACGAGTTGAGGATCAATCTCCAGGCTACCCACGTGGCAATACGGGACACCGTCTCGACGGAGATGGTCGGCAGGCCACTAGATGAGCTGTTGCGCTCGTTCGGAGAGCTCCTCCCCTTTCGAAACATCGGGAGGACCGAGTCTGGTCCTCAGGTGGAGTCACAGTCGCCGCGTGCAATGCTAGAAGTCTCGCACTTGAACGTGTCAACTCTGAAAGACATGGCAAACATGCAGATAATCTGGGTTGACTCCTTGAGCGAGCACCTTGCATTCGATCCGATCACTCCGTCGGTGAGCATTTTCAAGTGCCCGTCGTTCTGCCAGCTTCAGAAACACTCTGATCGGTCCACATTGGCTATGTAAGCCACCGCTGCCACTCATCCCCGCCGGTCAACCAACTAAACATTTCTCTCAGCATGTTACGCGACTTCTACGAGGACGATGAAAAGCCCAGCGATGACTACACTCCCGCTAAGCTTCTTCGCGAGGTTATGCTGTCTTATACCCTCTTATTTAAAGCCGACCGGAGATCACGGCGAATTTACCAGCGTTCCGAGCGTGCAAGGGCTTCCCTCGGCAACGGCGATCAACCTTTCATTGACCCCTGCCTGGATGAGCTCTGTGGGTATAGTATCTCAACCTCGGCTACAACACCCGTACGCGAGTCATACGACGCCAACATCGAGTTCCCCGTTTTCAAGGCCCGTCTGGAGCGAATCCAACAGTACATCCGAGACATCCAGCCAAACCGGCTCATGTCACTCTGGCGCGACCGGCGAGACCTCCGGCTCTGGTATACGATCTGGGCGGTCATCGTGTTAACCGTCATTGGGCTTATCATCGCGGCAATATCTGTCGTGTTGGCTGGGATTCAAGTCAATTATGCAAGGTTGGCTTACGACCTTCAGCTGAAGGAAGGGCATACCGCGGGCTGATTAGAGGGCTATATACAGCAAGGTCAACGGTCGACCAAATCGGTAAAGCAGTCCCAGCTTTGCTCCTCGTCCGGTGCTGTGGGGTGCAGACCCGTTCGCTCCAGCTCCAGCTTCGCCCTCAACGCCGCGCTTCTGTACATCGCGGCATCTGCTGAGCGGCCCTGGCGGTCCCAGATTTTGGAGATCTGCCACTTGACCCGTGCCGTCTCACCTTGGTCTCCTCGAAGCGGCTCATTGAACTGCGTGATGATCAAGGCTTGTCGGAGGTAACCCAGGGCCTGTTCATCGTGGTTCTCGCGGTCGGTTGGCCATGCCATACAGACCAGCGCTTGGTGGTAGAGCGCCGAGGCAACGCTTTGGTGGGTTGGCTTTCCAGGATACTGAAGGTCATACGCCCGTTGCAGGTATTGCATGGCGACACCCGGCTGGCCTTCTCGAAAGGCAATCTTTCCCAAAATGTATGCGGTTCTGGTATGGATTAACACATATTCCGTCTGCGAGGCGTGATAACTTGAACTCACTCCCCGTGGAAATGGCTGTCTTGGCCATAAATCTTGGTTTGGAACGCTTCCGCGAACGCCACATCTCTTTTCGCAGTCTCAAAGTTTCCTAACGCGGCTTCTGGTCGAGAGCGATTGCGGCGGTACCTATCGATGTTGTAGGTATGCTGTTCCTCATCTGGTGCTGCACCAGCGACGGCAAGCGCCTTGTCAACATATTCTATCGCCTCTTGGCTTCGGAACAGCCCGAACAAGGCGAGACCAACGGCGCTGTACGCATCCGCCAGTTCCGGTCCCGTTGTCGTGGGTTCCTTCTCCCGGATGTGCAGCGAGCGGAGGAAGAAGTCGTAAGCAGATTGATATCGCCCTCGTCGGTGGTCGATCGTGGCGACACTTTCGCATAGATACGCGTACAGCAACGAGTCCTTGTTGTGACAAGCATCCGCCGCTCTTCGTCCAAGTCTTTCGCCCAGAACTAGGGAGCATGTCTCGCCGCAGAACCTGCAATAACGGTTAGCAGGGGCATCATTACCTAGATACAGGAACGCAGAAGTACCAGGTGGCGTCGGCCAACATGATGAGAAGAGCTGGATCTTGCACGTCCAACCCCGTGGATCTCAGCTCCTCATACTTGTCCTGGGCAGCTTCGATGTGATGGATTAGCAGCTCGCACGTCCCCCAGACTTGGTACATCTGTCTTCGTAACTCTCGCTTTGGAAATGCTTCACACAACACGCGATAAGCGACCCCAAAGGTCTCATGGCGTTGTTCATCCGTCATATAATAATAGTATGCCTCTTGGACGAGCCGGTGGAGGGAAATCTTTTCCGTCTCCTCGTTAATTTTGATCAACGACATGTGGAGCAATTGCGCCTCTGCTTCTTCGTATCTATGGCCTAGTTAGATTCGAACTTGAACAGCGCAAAACACATACTCATCGATGTCGGTCAAGAATGGCCAAGTGCCGGGGATCGGATCGGGAGTGTTGATGATGCTGCGCGGTATGTCGTCTGGGGCGAAAAAGCAGAAGAGGCCCAACAGATGAGAGCTGTTCTCATCCAAGCTTTCAAAGGCCGTTTGCCATACGGTTTTAAGAGTCTGGCTGTAATAGGGGTTTCTTGGGGCATATCGCGGCGGTGCACGCAAAGACTGTTTGTGCTTCTTGAAGTAGGGCAAAAACTGCTTCAGCGACTTCTTCTTAACGAATATCTGGCTTGCCGTAATCTCGATGGCCAGGGCCAGGCCCCCGAGCATTTTGGAGAGCTCCTCTGCGGCGGAAATGTCGTCGTCGGTCACGTCAGTCTTGCGGGCAAGCCGAAGCAGAAGCGTACCGCCTTCCTGTCGCGTAAAAGGGGGGATCTCGACCGCCCCCGCCGCAGGGGACGCAGCTACGAGCTCGCTTCGACAAGTCACTACAATTTGCCCGTGGCCAGTGGAGGGCCAGTTGGAGGTCAACAGATCGTTGTCGTCGACGTTGTCGAACACGATCAACCACGGCGTTTCTCCCTGGTCAGTTTGAGAATGCCATTTACTGAGGAGCGGCGAACCCACCAGTGGTTTGGAGCCAATTCCACATCAAGAAACGCATTTGTTCTGCCGTCATATCTTCCTCGTATCCGGGAGGACGAACTTGGCCTGCTGCCGTAACCAGGGCTCTCGACATATCGGTCGACGTCTGTGCCGGGATCCATAACACCAGCGGGCACTTCTCCAGCACTTGTTGGCTCGCATATTCAAGTGCTACTTGGGATTTTCCGATGCCGCCAATGCCCCACAGAGCTATAGACCTGATCGATCGGCTGCTGTCCGGAGATCCAAGCGCTTCGCGAATCTGGTCTAGAATGCGAGTACGGCCAAAGAATCCGGGGTTCCGACCGAATGGCAACTGGTAGTAGGGCAGATTCGCAGCCTGTTGTGAAGGGTGAGGCTGTAGGTTTTGCGCACGGAGAGACTCAAGGACCTCGTCCTGCTTCAGGCTCATCTCAGTGATCTGGTGGGCTTTGACCAGCTGACGCAAATGTGTGATGCGAGAGCCAAAGTCTTGCAGGTTCTTAGAGAACTGCTTGAGGACATTGTCCCAAGACGAGAGTCCTACTACGCGGTAGTCATTCTTCCGCAAGTGCTTGATGGCAGCGGCGCCGGCAAGCACGATGTCTACCAGAACGGCAAAGAACCTGCTGTACAGTTCGGGATCCAGATCAACCGACTTCCTGTAGACTTCAAAGAGCTCGATGTTGTCACTCAGCTCACACAAGTACTGAGTGACATCCCGCAATGTCTCGTCGGATCGGCTTCCAAGCTGAAGAAGGACCTCATTCTGATCAATACCATATTCTTTCGCCCGCGACGGCTACGCGGCACTCACCTGGATCAACAAGTACACAACTCCCCACACACATGCTAGGCTGACGGCGTCGAGACACGCTGCGGGGGCTATAAAGACTGCAAACGTCCGCAGATGCAGCAAAGGGGTTTTGAGGTTTGCTAGCAGTTGTGTCACGGCGCCCCGTTCTTGTTGCTGCTGGATGCTCTGTATTTCATGGAGTAGCTGATCCGCGCTCCCGAAGTTCTCTACCAGGCCGAAGTCATCTTCACCGAGGATTTTGCGGGCTGACTTCAAGGCCTCCTCCCACGTACTCGATTGGTCGTTTTTCTTGCTGTGCGGTGTTAGTGTCTCGGTACAACACTTACGTTGGAGGCTAGAGTTGGAAAGCTCACGAATCCGTCATTTCATTGGTGCCAACTCTCAATTAGCCTCAGCTCTTTCGCAAGGTTGACTCGCCTCACACAATGGCGTTAGTGGTGTTGGTATGGTGCTCAAGCATGGCTACCGGCAGTCGAACACACCCGGAGGAATCTGCCTTGCCATGAGGCTCTCGGGAGGGGGGAGAAGAATGGGACGGGCCGACAGTGGGTGCTTGCTAGACCCTGTCTCAAGCCATCACAAGGAGTGAAGGTGGGGGCAGAGCCTCATTGTGTACATCAATGTACCTTTTTTGCGCAAGGCGGCTCGCCGGTCTCTTCCTCAAAGTGTAAACCTCTCTCGGCCGACCCTTACCATGCTGTGATTTGCTGCCGTAAGAGTCGGGTCATTGTGATTGTGTAACCATCCATGATGCCGACCCCGCTTCCTTCCCAACGATAACGGATTCGTGATGCCGCGGATGGAAGTGTGGCTCTTCCTTGGACGGCAGTCTGCAGGTGGTCGATCGATCGCCAGCCTTGTGGCCATGTGCCTCGTCCTCCGCCCACCATTAGAGACCGCCCAACATGAAAATTATCACAGCCCGAGCTCGCCCACCCACCCCAAGCCTCCCGCCGGCCCCCTTTGCAGCATTCCTCCCCGTACGCATCCAAGATGCCTTCCCGTGTAGACAACAGTAACAACAATGACAACAACGGCAGCACCCCCCCGGCGCCGAAGCCCACGACAGCCAGACTGTCACATCTCCTCGACGACCCCATCTACCAGAAAGAAATCCCCTACGAGATCTGGGCCGACGACGTGGGCGGCGATGTCGAGCGCACCAACGTGAGGCTCAACATTGTGCCGGACTGTCCACTCACCGATGCCCGATCACTCAACGAGGACGACAGACCGAAGCTCGAGACATGCGGGTTCCAGTGGTTTCGGCAGGACTTTCCGTACGAGACGGGCTTGCGGGGTGCTGATGATGTTCGCACCGATACGCAGGAGCACCGTGATACGTTGGACCGGTATCTGACGACCATGTCGGACTTTTTGTGTGAGAAGATTGGGTGTGAGAAGGTTGTGTGTTGGGACTGGAGGGTATTTTTCCCCTTTTTTTCTTGTCCCATCCGGGAGATAGGATGCTAACCCCTGCCGACTGTGCAGGTCAGACGATCCAAGATGACGGTTCCTCGAACTCGACCCAACATCTACAGCTTGGAAAATGTTGATGCGAGTGACCTCCGTGCCACCAAGATTAATAGCTCACATATCATCCACGCGGGTCAGTTTGTCCTTTTAGCTCCGGGCATCGAGGGCTTGTACTGACAATGAGGTACAGATGGCTCCCCTGAATGGATACAGAAGGTCATCAGCAAGGTGATTACACAAGAAGAGCTAGAATGGGCAAACCAAGGAAACTACAGAACCCGCGTCTTTACGTGAGTGTTACTGCCATTGTGACAAGAGCTCAGGGACACTAACGCCACGCAGGGTATGGCGCCCACTAGTCGATGTCGTCCAGACCGACCCTCTGGTTTGCTGCGATGTGCGTACGGTGGAAGACACCGACCTCGACATTGTCCAGAAGGTCATGGACGACACGGTGGAAGAAAGCATGTACCTCAAGCGACGCGAGGGCCATCAGTGGTATTGGATGAGTGACCAAACTCGGGACGATGTCATTGTGATGACCGTGTGGGACTCGAGAAGGCCTTTTAGCAGAAGTTGTGAGCACATACCTCCTTAACCTGCCTACCTACCCTAAAACCACACGCGGTGAGTGATTGTGATCAAAACTGACCCTCCTATTAGCCGCCGTGCCCCACTGCGCCATGGTTCTCCCAGAGCATGCCCCGGATGCGAAGCCTCGCGAGAGCATCGAACTTCGCTTTATTGCATGGAATGCCGAGTAGGGTCAACAGTGATAACGATACAACACGAAGTATTACTGTATTTTTATCGGAAACGGATGTTTTTATTTTGAGGTAGCAATCAAGTTATTATCGCAAAATGAATACGCCAGTCTTTGCACGAGAAGCGAGCGGTGGTGTCTGTGGGTGCCCAATATGCATCCGTGCAGGTGACATGGCTGAGGTTGACTGAACCTACAAAACCACCATGAGAAGTGATCATGGATCGGGCATCATACATGCAGATTACATTGTGCTCACAGCACGGCAGCGGCTCAGGTTATGGATGGTGGCCAAAGAACAGTCGTCAATTTATCCTGTCTTCAAAAAGAGCGCTCAGGTTGATAACTACATCGCACTCCGACACTCCTTCAATCCCCTCCCTCCCAGACTTGATGCTAGCTGAGCATGGTAAGTTGAGCATCCAGATCTATGGTGGCCTCTCTAACTTACAAGACAGAAATACGTCCATCACAAGCGCTCAGGAATGAGCGTTGACATGGTTACCAAACAGACGCATATCGCGAACCTTGTCAACCTTGACGTTGTCCTCGGTGGACTTGAACTTGTCAAGATTGCGCCAGGGCTCCCTGCGCTCCTGAGTCGAGGAAGAGTCGTCAGCCTTCTTCGTCAAGGCCTTGACGGCCGCCTGAAGGGGGTTGGTCTTGGAGTTGATGACAGGCGGCATGGTGGTGGTTTTGTTGGGATTGGCTTTGTTGCTAGTATTGTGTTTGATGGGCTAATAGGTTGGAGTTGTTGAGAGGAAAAGAGAGGGAACTCGAATCTTGGGATTCCAGGGTCAGATATTTCTCAAAAGGCGCGAGGGCAAGACGGCAGAAACACACACAGCCATCAAGTGCCGACCCACCAAGACTCAAGAGCCTCACTTTTGAATTGAAAGTGGTCATGATCCCTGGTTCCATGCATGACTATCACATTCCCTGGTGCCTCACCGAGGAGATAACACCCCCACGATGTGCACTTTTGCTTCTCGGTTGGTAGTACAACTTCCTTGGAGTCGCTTGATGGATAGTATTTGCGTACACTTTCCCTGTAGTATGATCCGAAGTCATACCGAATCGCCATCGTGCGTTCTTGTTTGAGACCAGCTTCAACCATTCACAACCTGTTCTCGTCATCGCCGAGGGTTGGGCCATCCTGGTTGGGGGTACCGCACTTTCAGTCCCCTCATCTGTGTAATTTCCTCGTCCGTTTTGGGTACGCCGCATTTTGTTATTCGTTGCCCGGCCTGAGCGTAAACGTGCAATCCAAGGATAACCGGGTTCTGCAACTGTCACACGAATACAGTGGGTGGTAGCACTTGACCCCCGCGGGCTGCAGCCACCGCAAGTTCCCACCTATCACCAGCATTGCCTGTCGGGACACGGCTCAGAGTATTTGTGACCGTTCAACGCGGCTTGTGCAGATCTCGGAAAGTCACTACAAGTCACTCCAAGTTGCTCGATCCCAATTGTCATCCCCCCTCATCCTGTCTTATCACAATCTTCGCTCTTCCCCATCGACACGAATGAAGCAATCGCTAGTGTTGGGTGTCAAATCTTGGCCTCGACTCCCTTCCCCATCACTCAACTGGAGTTGGAAACCCTCGTTTCGAGCCGCCCACCTGTCGCTGTTCCAGAAACCAACATTGAATCGACGATTTGTGAACACGGCGAAGGCCCGCAGCGCCCAAAACACCATGGATATTCCCTTGCTACGGCTCCGTGATGGCAACCAAATCCCCTTGGTAAGCTCACCTGAACTG
This sequence comes from Chaetomium tenue, assembly GCF_020726465.1. Taxonomy (NCBI): domain Eukaryota; kingdom Fungi; phylum Ascomycota; class Sordariomycetes; order Sordariales; family Chaetomiaceae; genus Chaetomium; species Chaetomium tenue. Next base: position 582,002 of record NW_027117333.1, on the reverse strand, counting down.
TAGCTTGGCTAGAGTGGTCGGCTAATGACCTGGAGCTCGCCTTTGGCACTGGCACAGCATGGTTCAAGGACGTCGGCGACACCACCTTCAGCCAAGGACTTGTCGACCTGACCAAAGCAGCGATCGAAAAGGGCTTCTACCATTTGGATTGTGCAGAGATGTACGGGACTGAGGAAGAAGTTGGCATCGCAATCAAGGAGTCAGGTGTCCCTCGCGAAAAGTTGTTCATCACCAACAAAGTCGCCCAGGGCATTGACGACATCGAGGCGGCAATCGACCAATCCCTTCAAAAGATTCAAACCGACTATTTTGACTTGTATGTGCCTCTTGCATGCTAAATTGACGCCCGCTGACGCCATGCAGATACCTGATTCACATCCCCTTCTTCGCCAAGTCCGATGAGGATTTCCAGCGCGCGTGGAAGACGATGGAGGGAATCCAAAAGTCAGGCAAGGCACGGTCCATCGGAGTGAGCAACTACCTGCGCCCGCATATCGAGGCGACGCTCAAGGGAGCCACCAGCCCCCCTGCGATCAACCAAATAGAGTATCACGCCTACCTTCAGCGCGGGGATGGTTACGTTGCCTGGCTGCAAGACAATGAGATCCAGGTTGGTTCGTTCAAGGGGCTGACCCCTGCCTTCCGCGCTCCTGATGGGCCGCTGCGAGAGCCGCTGGCCCGGATCGCGAAGGCCCACGGCGTGACCGAGGCTGCGGTGCTCATCAGTTGGATCATGCGGAACAACGTGGTTGCTGTCACCACCACGACCAAGTTGGCAAGGCTGGATGAGTACGCGCAAGCTTTGAAAATAAAGCTGACCGAGGAGGAGGTGAAGGAGATTACGGATGTGGGCGGTACGTACCATTTCCGAACATCTTGGGGAGAGCGTTTCGCGGAGGATGATCGTTCGTAGGCGTCGGGCAGCGGGCTCTAAGAATAGAGGCTCTTGTTTTCACGGCTTGTCGTGCACGGCCTGCGGAATGCCCAGATGGGCATAATAGAAGCACAGGTTCCAGGCATTGCAGAGTTGGGGGCTTCAATTGGGGGCGATGGTTTGTCAAGGAGTGTCATTCGTTTCCCGAGTTTACGCAATGCAATGGATCGAGGATTCAGTTCTCCGCAGCAGGTGGCACCGGGCGTGGGATGCCGTTATTTTTGGGCGGACATGTATCCCATCTTGCGTTTTTCCAGATGTGAAGTCGGCTTACGGCTCGACGTCCTTGTTTTCCGCGGATAGTCGGTTGGTCTTGGGTTGGACAGTTCATGAAAATTAACCCCACGTTTTTCGCATTCGCATTCTCATTTTTCGCATTTTTTGAATTCTCGCATAACACAAAGATGATCGAGGGTTAGGGTTGACCCTTCAACCGTAACACATTCGATGATGCAACGATGCGACCAAGACGACATCAAGCAGGGAAGGACAAGGCGCGGTTGCTTGTCCTGCGACAAATTGCAAAGTGCAACGAACTTCCTTCGTTCCTTCAACACTTTGCTGCCGTGACCTTCTTCGAGATTATTTCGATGACATACCGGGTATCCCTGCTTCCCCTTAATATTGCTTTTCCACAGGCGCCAGTGTTCCATCATCTGGAATCCCTGCTCAGGAGCATCGGACGACTCGACTTCCACGGGTTGCAGCTCCTGTTGAGACGGTGATCCATAGGTGACGCGCCAGCAACGACGATATCTTTGTCGCACGAGTCGGTGAGCGGTGCAGCAGGATCGGGGGCGGAGCTTCGTCACAAAGAACGAAGACCCGCGCAGCCAGCCAATCAACTTCGAGACTCGGAAACCGGCACAGGCACGGTGCCAGCGCCGGCGGTCGGTGGTTTTCGCACCCCGAAAGCCACCCGGACGGCTTGCACCACTGCCATTTTCTTTTCGTGGCTGCCGTTGCGCAGTCGATCATTGGTGGTTTGGACTCACATGTCAGACAGGCTCAAACCATGACGGGTTTGTGGTCGACGATAAAGTCGGTGGCACCTGCGCTTGGGCACCAAAATGACAGCTCCGCGAAGACGGCAGAGACCAGCACCACGCGGTCCGCCTCGCCCCCAAGGGTTCTCGGCACCCCTCCGTCGTCGCGACCCTCTCTACCAAAGCCTTCTAGTTCACTCGATGCTCGAGGTATGTCTAAGCCTCGATTTTCATTTACCCCCCAGTTCCCTGTTGGTCGCTATACGCGGATACTGCAAGCTTCTCCGGTTCCGTTCGTGGCGTATCCCCCGTATTGGTCGTATCCAATCGAGTCCCCGTTCAACAGCTCATGCATCCGCAGCGAACAACCGGAGCCAAGCCTCGACTACACCACAATCCACTCGAAGCCCCGTGACAAAAAGCCCAGCCAGGTTATCCCGCAACAGCACAAGCACCGTGCTTTTAGACATAGTTAGGGGCAAGGATAGAGATGCCGAGGGCAAGGATGTGGGCGAAACCAGCAACCCCACGACTGCAACTGCGGGCACCACCAACGGCACCACCAGCAGCGTGGACATTGCTCGACAACACCCGGCCTCGGGGACGGCACATACACCTAGCTCGAACTCGGCCATCGATCCCTTGTCGCAGGTGGGTGCCCCCACAGGACGGCCAATTCGCGGCGACATGAGGTTTTAGCTAACACCAACCGGGGCAGCACATTTTCATGCGGAAGAACACCGAGCCGTCGATCCCCCAGCGACTGACCCAGATGGCCGAGGGGCTCACCCGTGCCAGCTCCGAATTCTCAAGGAATGCGATACCGACAGGGGAGTTGCCCAAGGACAAAAGGTAGAAGAAACCCGCCTCCGTCGGAGCAGTTGTAGGACACAAAAGGGGCTGATCGTTTTTGCATCTGGTGGTAGCGGCAGGAAAGGGAGCTCGTTCCTGAGCCGACTCAACATACGCGGCGGGCGCAAGAAGGACCTCGGGGACCCGGACTCGGACTCGGAGCTCGGCAGCGAGGCGCCCATGGACGGCATCAACGCGCGCGTGTTCAGCCAGACGCTGGGCAGCCCTCTGATCGGCGGCGGCTACGTGCCCCGCCACAAGGGGCCGCCGCGGTACATACGCACCCGCCCGAGCAACAAGCGCACCCGCGAGTTCAACCGCATGTTTCTGGCCCAGGAATTGGTCGGGACCCGGCCGCCGGAGGGCGGTGAGGAGGTGGCTGCTGAGGCCGGGAAGGCGCCTACGGTGTCCGTCAGCGTGGCCGGTGTGAACGATCGGAAGACGATGAGGACCGGAGGCGCTATTTGGGCAACCGAGTTCAGCAAGGACGGCCGATTTCTCGCGACGGCGGGCCGCGATCATGTGGTGAGGGTGTGGGCCGTCCTCTCGACGCCTGAGGAGCGCCATGCGTACGAGGAGGACGAGGCGGCCAACGGGGGCGCTGGAGAGAGGCTTAGCGCGCCTGTGTTCAGGGACCAACCGGTCATGGAATTCAGGGGGCACACCGGTGAAGTGCTCGACCTGAGCTGGAGCAAGAACAACTTTCTGCTGTCGTCCTCCATGGACAAGACGGTGAGGTTATGGCACATGAGCCGCTCTGACTGTCTCTGCGCCTTCAAGCACAAGGATTTTGTGACGCGGTTAGCGTTCCACCCGCGTGACGACCGCTTCTTCTTGGCTGGTTCCCTCGACACTATGCTCCGGCTGTGGAGCATCCCCGACAAGGCGGTGGCGTTTTCGGCCCAGCTGCCGGACCTGGTTACGGCGGTGGCTTTCTCTCCGGATGGGAAGGTTGCCATCGCCGGCCTGCTAAACGGGCTGTGCATGTTCTACGAGACGGAGGGGTTGAAGCTGAGCTCGCAGGTTCACGTGCGGTCATCTCGGGGCAAGAACGCAAAGGGGAGCAAGATCACCGGGATCCAGACCATGACCATCCCACCACCGAATCCGCTTGACACAGCCAGCTTACAACCACCGGGCTCGGCCGCGGCGTCTGTTGCCTCGACAGATGTAATAGGTTCTGGCGAGGTTCGGGTGCTCATCACGTCCAATGACAGTCGCATACGGATTTACACCCTGCGCGATAAGTCGCTTGATGTCAAGCTGAAGGGGCACGAGAACTTGTGCAGCCAGATCGCAGCAACATTCTCCGACGATGGAAAGCACGTCATCTGTGGTAGCGAGGATCGGAAGACGTTCATCTGGAGCTTATCTGGGAGTGATGCGGCAGTCCTAGACAAGGACAAGTCGCCATGCGAATACTTTGAGGCGCATGGGGATATTGTCACAACGGCCCTTTTTGCGCCTACAAGAACGAGAATGCTGCTTAGCCACAGCGGCGACCCAATCTACGACCTGTGCAATCCGCCGCCGGTGGTGCTCCAGAGTCTAGAGGAAGCCGCCAGCGCTGCTGCCAGCCAGGTCGCCCTGACCAACGACTCACAACCCATTACCCTCACCGAAACAATTTCCAAGCGACCCGAGCTCAGCCCCGCATACATCACGCGCTCGACGCACTACGACGGCCACATCATCGTCACCACCGGCGACACGGGGATCATCAAAATCTTCCGGCAGGACTGCGCCTTCGCCAAACGGCGAAACGAGAGCTGGGAGACAGGCAGCACCTTCAGCCGGAAGCTCAACGCCGGCAGCGGATACGTCGGCGGCGGACTCGGCCGCAGCGGCAGCATACGAACCCGAACCAGCGCCGGCAGCACCGCACACAGCCGGCGCGGCTCCCTCAGCCAGCCCCTCCCCCCCAACACCCTCCCCAACGCCGCCCAACTCCACGCCGCCGGCATACACTCAGACCGCATCCTCAGCTGGCGCCAAGGCATCGACAACGACACCGACACCACCACCACCACCACCACCACCACCACCAACCGCCGATCCGCCCTCCTCGCCAACGGCGGCGGCGGCGCCAGCACACCCGCCGCCCGCAGCGAGCGCTCGCTCAGCCCCACCAAAGCCAGCCGCACCTCGCTCAACTCGGCCTACAACCTCGCCAGCGAGGCGCGCAAGCAGCCCTACGCCGGCGCGTCCGCGCGCCACCGCGCCAGCAGCGCCCTGACCAGCCCCGCTGCGAGCGTCTTTAGCAGTCCCCCCCGGGCCGCCGAGCGTGTCGCGTCGCGGCTGGTGAAGGAGCATCGGCCGGGGTCGGCGAGGCAGCGGGGGGAGGAGGGGGAGGAGAGGACGGTGCCGCCGCAGCCGGGGTTTACCCTGCACTCGGCCGCTGAGGAGGTGCAGCATTCGCCGGCGGAGCAGCAGCTGCCTGCTGGTGGTGGTGGTGGGACTGGGAATACGTCGTTTTGGAATTTGGGGCGGTGGCGGTTTAAGGGGGGGTCGTCGTCGGGTGGTGGTGTAGGGGGGTTGGGGAATGCGAGGAGGAAGAGTAGTGGTGGTGGAGGAGGGATCAGTGCAGGAGTGGGTGGCGGTGGGGGTCGGCCGTCGTTGTCAAAGTCGAGGCATCAGACGGAGGGTGAGGGTGAGGTCGAGGGTGGAGAGGCGGTGGAGGGTGTGGTGGATGGTGAGAGGGCGGATGGGAAAGGAGACGGGGGAGAACCGCCGCATGAGGAGGCTCAGTTGCACGGGGACAATCACTCGGATTTGCCGTCGGTGCCGGTTAACAGTGGCGCGGAGAAGACGCAACCGCAACGGCAGCGGCGACCGAAGGGGGGAGTGGAGGGGGACGGTGAGGGGGTGTCGTTTCAGGGACATTCCCATGCTCGACGGCTGAGCTCTATGTGAGTGGGCCGGAGGGCGTTGGGTTGTGGAAGTTACATGTTGTTTGTATTAGCATATACGGCGCGGATGTTTGGTTTTGAGCGGGTAGATTCGGAGTTCGCTTGGCTTGGAGTTGGGGGACGATACCACCGTTAGCATAGCATGTATGTACACTTGTCGGTTTAACGTGACTTTTGCGCAATGTTTCTCTGTTTATTGGGTTTTACACTCGACGGTGCATCAATCGCACGTATTACGGCGTGGTTGTTGTGGTGACTGGTTTGTGACTCCCTATCCGAGAATCGGAGGGGGGGCTCTTTCGATTGAGGGATTTAGCAATAGTGGTTGGTATGTACCGTAAGTAACAGCAAATCGACAATAGCCTCCTGTTGCCTGTCTAATGTAAAACAGTCCATAGCTGGTACTCGAGCTCGTGTTTTGACCGTTGTGGACAAAATGTTCCGCGTTTAAACAACCTTCTTCTCCCGCAGGGTATACCTCAGCCACCGCTTGGCCTCTCGTTGCAGTCGCCATGCCATCGTCCCACACTTCGCGTCGACGTCTAAGCGCTCTAAAACAAGACAGTTAGCCACCTGCGCTATAAACCTTCCACCAAGACGAGAAAAAAAAGAGTCAACTCACCTCCACCTTCGCCTCCTCTGCCTTGGGCTCTTCCGCCTTAGCCTCCTCCGCCTTCGCCGGCTCCGCCTTAACCGCGGCCGCCAACTCCGCGACCTTCTTCACCGCGCCGACCAAGCTCGCAGGGTCAGCACCACGAATGGCCACCAGCGGACCATCCGGCCCGCTCCCCTCGGTGCGCAGCACAGTCTGCTTGCCGGCGAGCGGGGCGCCGACATCGATCCCCGCGGGCTCGCCGTCGACGAGGAACAGGAAAGTGGGCATGGCGCTGATGCCGAACTTAGCGGCGACCGGCTGCGCCTCGTCCACGTCGACCTTGCCGAAGGCCAGGGCGCCGGGCGCCGCGTGCTCCGTCGCCAGCTTCTGGTAGAGGGGGGCGATGGCCTTGCACGGCGGGCACCACTGCGCGGTGAAGTCGAGGATGACGTATTTGTGGGTCGCGGTCAGGGCGTCGAGGGCCTCGAGGCTGGGGATGGATTGGACTGCTTCGGCCATTTTGGGGGCGGTGGTTGGTTTGTTTTGTTTGGCGGGGTGGTTTTGGGGGGTTGTGGTTGGTGTTGTTGAGTTGTTTCTGTTTGGGGTTAAGGGGTTAAAGGTTGGAATTTGGTTAATGGGGGGAACTGGCGGGGTCATTGGTGATGGCGTGCGTGCAATGCGGGGTTATTTGTAGTGGACGGCCTGCGGGGCATTTTGTCAGCCCTGCGCGGCCGCCTCGATGATTTGGAAGCGCCTTCCTGGTGGGTGATTTGGAAGCACCGGTTTCTGACTAATGGAAGGTGAGAATGAGCCAGCGAGATCTGCTGTCTTTTCTCGGCCTCGCCTTTCACCGACCATCGCTTGGCAGTGTCAACATGCCATCTTTTACCGACACTCCGGATTAGTGAACAAGTTTTTAACCCCTGCCCGCTGTTTGGAAAGGGATTCGAACGTTGGCAATCCGCCCCAGACCAGGGCCTTGAGGGAGAGCCGGACACAGTATTTTGGGGCGTTACACCGTCTCGGTGACGGCTGCAAGGAGTAGGATTAGGCTGAACATCCGAGACCTGAAGCGCAGATTGCCACCGGGGTAGTTGAGGTATTCTTACTTTCTTTCCTCAAAATCTCAACACGGCAAGGTACCGAGTTTCGGTGTCGGGTGTTTCATCCTTCACCGGGGTCTGACCGTGAGGCTCAGCAAGCCGATCTCCACCTCCTTTTGTTTCCGGCGCTTAACGCCATGGCGTGATAGCAAGCAGCACTTTGTCATTTTGTAACTAGAAGTGTTCAGCTGGGCGGCATGAACATTATGCTAGGTGACCAGCCCGGTCAGTTTGGAACTGGCTAGCAAGAGGACAAAGCTCTCTGTTAATGCTCCCGGTAACCACATGTAGCATCGTCATTCTGCGTGGCATGGAAGCAAGATCTGGGATTCTTGTTGGCCCGAGTACGGCTTTGTGGTCCTTATGCTGGCTACCGAGGTAGCCTTGCATAAAATAGCAGCACTGTGGCCCTTCTGGGGGTGGCCAGGGGGCCACCACATTTGCAACCCACAAGGCTAGCCGAGCAGGGAGCTGGACCTCTTCGCTTTTGTCCCACCGCCGTTAAGGGAAGCAAAAAGCAAGATTAAGGCTTGACCTCGGCCGATTTCCACTTGGAATAAGCGCCTTCACCGGCCGCTTGCGGCTCCGCCCCAATCTCCTACCAACAGTCTTAGGGCTGGATGGTCCATATCCATCCAGACCGAATACCACACACGCTATAGCTAGGACTGTACACCGATCTTAGACATGATTCGTACCCTGAAGCCCAGGGCGAGACGCCGATACGCCACCTTTAGCTTCTTACACTAGAGTGTCACTAGCGGAACGCTCAACACCAGTACTTCTGGGTCAGTTAAAGGAATCCTCAACCCGGAATTCGTCTCCCGGCGACATAACTGCCTAAGATGGTCTAGTTTCCCAGTCGGCCGTTGATTCAAACCACCGGGCTGTATCCGTCCTGTTTGAAGAGGGGAGGTTGAATGGAGTTGGTTGGGTCTCATGCCAGAGAAGGATGATTTCAGACACATCCAGCGTTCCTTTGGTCACATCGGGAAGGTTTACAATCTGCGAAAGCCACAGAGCTATCATACAAGTTATGGCAAAGCTAGGAGTATAAAATGCTGGACAAAGGCGGTCCTAAGTTTGAGTTTCTTAGTTCAAACGCAGGTTCATTCATCTATTTATCATCTCGCCCTGGATTGTGGAATAAGTGACTATTATCCAAATCTATCTTTTCTGGGACTTCTGTCAGCATGCCCGTGACACATAACACCAAAAGCTCCTTCCGATTTGGCGTGGAAATCGAACTGCTTCTCGAGAGCCCCAACAGGAAGCACAAAACATGGCACTCTCTTGCTATGGATATCAGCAAGCGCCTGGCAAAGGCCGGTATACCTAACCGAGTCGACAACAGCGGTGACTACAGCGAGTGGAGCATCGTCCGAGAAGTAACAGTCCAGGATCCCAACGGCAAAAATCCCTGTGAGCACCTCCCTACCCTCTCCAACCCCTCCCTCCCCAACCAACACCACTAACCCCCCTCAAAAGACCAATACGGCATCGAGCTCGTCTCCCCCATCCACACCGCCACCGCCACCTCCCTCCCCACCCTCACCAAAACCCTCACCCAACTCTTCACCACCCTCACCCCCACCACCACCATCATCCCCACCCCCCGCTGCTCCTCCCACATCCACATCTCCCGCAGCACCAGCAACCCCCTCTCCCCCACCGATCTCGCTGCCCTCGCCAAAGCAGCCCTCTACTTCGAGCACGCCCTCGACACGCTCATGCCGCCCGAGCGCCGCACCAACAGTCCCCACGCACACTGGACGCAGTCGAATCGGCATGTGCATAACCCGGTATTGGCGGGGCTGTCGCTGCAAGCTTGTCTAGCTAAGATCGACGCTGCTGCTGGTGGTGGTGGTGGTGGTGTTGGTGGTGCTGTTATGGGGGTTGGGGGTGGTAGTGGTGGTGGGGGGGATGCGGCGCGCGCTGTGGTGGAGGTGATGAATTTGGTGGCGAAGGAGTCGCGGTATGGGGTGGTGAGGGGGAAGAGGGCGGATTTTGTGCGGGGGAAGACGTGTAAGTGGGATTTTTCGGGGTTTTTGGCTGCTACGACGGCGACGGGGGGTGGGGAGGTGGTGGACCGGGGGATTGCGGGTACGGTGGAGTTTCGGCAGCCGCCGGGGAGTGTGAGGGCGGAGGATGTGCTGGTGTGGGTCACGCTGGCGGTGGTGTTTGTTGCGGGGGCGGTTGAGGTTGGGATGGGATTGGGGGTTGGGGGGGATGTGAAGCAGGAGGGAGGGTCGTTGGAGGAGTTGTGGGGGTTGTTGATGAAAGGGAGGGAGGTGGTGGGTTGGGCGGATCTGGATGTGTTAGAGGGGTTGTTTATGGGGGTGGGAAGATGAGGAAATGTTGTGTGGACAGGATTGAGTAGCATGAGAGTATTTTCTCCTTTGGTTGGGTGATAGTTTTATTTGCTCTGGAAAATCAATGCAGGTTGAGGTTGCGGTTTCATGCTCTGCCATAGCTAACTCGGTACGTTTTGTCGGCTGGCCCCATGCAATTGTTGAATGTCATGCATGAACTGGCCTACACCCTGTCTTTAACCCCTTACTGGTCCAACGGGATAACAGTCGGATCCCAGGCGATCACAGTGTACTCGTCCGTCTCGATCTCCTTCACCTCCTCTGGCGTGAGCTCAAAGTCAAACACATCCGCGTTGTCCTTGATGCGCTGCGTGGTGACGCTCTTGGGCAGGGGGATCAGCCCCTTGTCCAGGCTCCAGCGAATCAGGATCTGCGCCTCGCTCTTCCCATACTTCTCCGCCGCCTTCTTGACGGCGGGCTCGCCCCAGCGCTTGCCCTGGACCAGCGGGCAGTACGCCTCGACGGCGATACCGCGCTTGGCGCACCACTCGATGATGTCGTTGCGGGGCAGGTAGGGGTGGATTTCCCACTGTCCGACGCTGATGACGCCGCCCTTGCCCTTGCCACCGCGCTCCTTCTCGAGCTCGGCGATGTGCTGCTCAAGCTCGTCGAGGTGCTGCACGCCGTAGTTGCTCACACCGATGCTGCGCAGCTTTCCGGCCTCCACGGCCTCGACCAGGGCCTTCCACGAGCCCTTGCGGTTGGCCGAGCCGCCGTAGGGGGCATGGATGAGCATCAGGTCGATGTACTCCAGGCCGGATTCGGCGAGCGACTCGGCGATCTGGGACTTCGTGCCTTCATAGCCCATCTTTTGGGGTGGGACCTTAGAGGTGAAGAAGACACTCTCGCGGGGGATGGAGGATGCCGCACGGATGGCTTCGCCGCAGGGGCCTTCATTTCTGTAGCCGGCTGCCGAGTCGATCTACACGGGGTAGCAGCTTCGGTCAGCAAAGGCGTCAAGGGTGGATTAAGGTGACTTACATGGCGATAACCGGCTTGGAAAGCCTCCGTCACACATCGTGCAGTGTCCTCGACAGGGCTAGGAGCCGAGAACTCCGGCGTTAGTACCGTGGCCGCTGGGGGGATCTTGGAGCCTTCCGAATATGCCGGGTGTACACTCACGTTTGGTAGACCTAGAGAGGGAACCTCAAAGTTAACCACCGCGTCGTGTCAGTGACGTCGTGCCAAGGAATGAACTTACTCCGAAGCCCAAGCGCGGGAGCTCGTAGCCGCTGGGGAGTTTGAAGGCGCTGGTGATCTTGAGGGACGACATTCTGCGCATTTCCTGGTTGATCGTCTGTGGAAGGTAGGTAGAATCTGTGTGTTTGAGTTTCAAAGATCAACTTCCCTAGAACTATCAAGATGGTCACTTATATACACATGCCAACATACTATATGCTGGGGTTGTACTCGTCCCGACCGGGCCGACCCTCACACTCTGTCGGAGATAAGAGAGCTTCCTTGGTTGCAATGACGCGGGGTTCTTGCGTTCGGATGCAGGGATGTGCTGACAAAAGACGCTCGCACCTCGAATTTGAACCCGAGCCCGATATTGCTCGAAGAGGTACTTCGAATTTGGGGGCCGAGAAGCGTCAAGAAAGGTCGACTGGATCGGGAAAGGCCGCGGAGTCTCGGCCGAGTGCATGCATGTTGGTTCACCATGCGGATTGGCTTGATTGGGAAGGAAGAAGCGTCAATAAATCCACTGGCGAGGCGCGAGAAGGTGGCACAATCACGTGCGAATCTGCCTGGCGAAATTGCCTGCCCCTTCCTTCACGATAATTCTCGTGTTATACGAATAATTCCGGACCGTGTCGAACTTCACCTTGGGCCCAACAAATTTTTGGTCTCACTTTCGAATTCACCGCTGATCGCACCAAACCAAAACATCGACCATGCTTGACATCGCGGGGGCGCGGCCTCACGTATGGAGGATTGCCATTTTTGTCGTCGGTCTGCTTACATTATTTTTGTTTTTTGACCCCATTGGCTTCGCGTCTTCATCAATGGACGCGATGGCTAATCGCGGGCCTGGCGATGCCGACACCCTCACACACGTCGTCATGTTCCAGTTTAAACGCGATGCCGATCCAGCGGCCGTTGATGTGGTATGCCATCCGTTATCTAGCTCATCAAGCGGCCACTAACTTGACCACCTAGGCATGTGCGAAAATGATGTCGTTGAAAGACAATTGCGTTGCCCAAAACTCCAAATTCCCCTACATCAAGAGTCTGACCGGGGGGAAGGACAACTCGATTGAAAAGCTGCAGGTTTGTCATTTTATGTGGGGACCCCGTCATGTTCAATGTTAATGATCCTCGATTCCTCGCAGCATGGTGCAACACACGCCTTCGTTGTCCAGTTTGCAAACGCAGACGACAGGAATTACTATGTTGAGCACGACCCGGCGCACCAGGCGTTCAAGCAGGAGATTGAGCAGCTGGTCGAGGCAACGACCGTTTTGGATTTTACGAATGGGAAGTTTACCTGAGGGGTACTAATGACCTGGAGCGTGTAAACACATTGTATAACCGATATGTCAGTCAAGCGGGAGTTGAGGGTAATTAATAGTCGTTACGGAGATGATGACATCTCCAGCATCACACTTCAACAAACAGCGTTCTCCCCTGTCGTTCATTTAGGCTTCTGATTCCTCCGAGCAAGGTGCGATAGTAATCCCCACTGAATAGGGATCTTACAAAGCCCACCTTGCTGGGTGGTTGCACGCGTACCCGTCTAATCCTGGTATGGGAACTAACAGGGACCTAAATCTCACTGCTTGCAACAAGTGCTCAGTGCTTCGGCTCGGGGATTGACTAAGCATCCGGCTAGGTACCTACTGGTGTAAGCGCTATATCCCATACCAGAATAGACAGGTGGCCACGGTTGGTTTTAACCAGGAAGGTTTATATCACAGTAATGGCCCCCCTTATGATGTGAAGGGAGATATCTCCCAGCCAGCCATAAATACCACCTCAACACCATCAACTCCATACCCCCCTTTCTCCGTGAATCAAATCTTACCATCCCCTTCCGAAGTTCCTAACCACCCCCTCTCTCAAAACACCAACTCTCCACATGCTCCACGCCACAAGTAATCTCCAACAACCCCACAGCAAACTCATCCACCTCCCCCGGCCTCCCACCCTCCAAAATCCGCCACACCTCCAAACTCTGCAACATCACCCACCGCCCCTTTCCCTCCCCCCCACTCCCACTCACCCCATCCCCACCCCCTCCCCCCTCCCCCCTCATCCTCATCTCAGTCAAAACACCCATCCACTCCCCCCCCGAGCGCGCCTCCCACAACCCCCGCTGCGCCGTGAATGCCACGCCGCCAGGACACGACGCCCAGCCGTTGCGCAGCGTGTCATACACGGCGAGCATGCAGGTTGCGGCGAGGTAGATGCGCCGGGCGGATTCGGAGGGGATCCAGGTTTGGAAGAGGGTTGAGGGGTCGGGTAGGAGTGAGGATGGGGGTAAGAGTGATGGTGGGGGCGCGGGTGGTAATGTGAGGGGACTCGGGGGAGTGGAGGTGGAAGGGGGGATGGTTGTGGTGATTGGGTTGGGGCGAGAGGGGAGGGGTGGGGTGAGGGAGAGGGTTTCGTCTGTGTTTGGGGGGAGGGTCGTGGGGTTCGGGGTGGTGGGGGAGAGCATGGTGGCGGCTGCGCAGTCGAGCTGGGCGCTCTCGAGCAGCTGGCGGCACCAGAGGATGAGGGTGGTGGCGTGGCGCTCGGCTTCGACGCGTGCGCGGATGTCGCCGTCAAAGAGGGTGATTAGCTGGTAAGTGAAGAGTGCCTGCGTGCGCGCGAGGTGAGTGGGCGTGTCGAGTAGGCAGGCTGGGGAGATGCCGTCGAGGGTGCTGGGGTCGGGTTGGGGATACTGGGATAGCAGCTTATCGAGGCGGTTTTGGACAATTTGTAGGGCTGTCGGTTTGCCGCTGGGCGAGGCTAAGTTGTAGGCGGCAAGAGCCGTGTAGGCGTCTTCAACGCACTCCGGCATCCCATCCTGGTAAAGCTGTTGGTGGAGGATGGGGCAATGTCCGTCCGCTACCCAAGCGGCCATCCACGCTTTCAGCTTGTTGATGAAGTGTGGCAGTGATCTTTGGCTGGCCGTCAAGTCGGGTTGGGGTTCGCTTAGCCCGTATTGCCGTGTCCAAGACTCCGGGGTGAGAAACCAGCCGTAGTTTACGGTGTCTGTGCCCGGATGGGATACGGTGATCTCAGTGGGGTGACTGGGTGACAGCGTCCTCGACACAGGCGTAACTGCAGAAAAAGCACAGTTTTCCCCCCTTTCTGGGAGAATATCAACCATCTCAAGCATCGACTCATGCTCCCCGAGAGGAATGAGGTCGTTGCGTTGCGGCGGATAGTTGCAGTCAACCCCTTTCCCGCGGCAGCGCGAGCAGGCGGGTTCTGTCTGGTCGCATTTCCGCTTCGCCTTGGCACATTGGACGCATGTCCTGCATTGCCGCCGGATACGCGTGGGGAATGAGGTTGTGTTTGGTATTCTTTTTCTTGTGACGCCCATGTTGCGGTATCGAAAGGATGTCAAAGATGGATTGAAGGCAGCCTGGCGTTGTCGATGGGATTATTAAGACCCAGCGGGTGAAATCTTCCCATTTGGGCAATATCCACCCACCACAGCCCCCTTTTCGGTTAGCCTACGGACGACAGACAGCCAAGCTGCTGGAGATCGTCCAAGAAGGGAAAGTTGCGGCCGCAGGATAACTTTATGGACTCGTTCCGCTAATGTGACAAATGTAAGCTCTGTGGCGGCGGGAGAAGGGTAGGTGGAGATGGACGTGATAGTTTTGATATAAAGGAAGCTTCACCTGCTTTGTTTCTGCCCATCCTTTCTCAACAACCAAACCCCAAACACTTACAAGTTCACAACCCAATCAACAAGTCTCACACCACAACTCACGAGTCAAATCTCAATCCACGAACACAATGGCCCGCAGCAGCATCACGTTGGACGTCCCTTACATCAAGGCCACTCACAAGAAGCCCTACCCAACCATCTCGCCCCTCCGCCCCGAACTCAGCCAGGCCGGCAGAACCGTGGTTATTGTCGGAGGCTCGGCCGGAATTGGTTTTGCCATCGCCCGCGCCTTCGTGCAAGCCTCCTCTTCGCACGTCATCCTCACCGGCCGGCGCGAGTCTGCCCTCGCCAGCGCCGTGTCCGAGCTCCAAGCCGAGGCCAACGCCGGCACCACCGTCAGCAGCTTCGTGGCTGATCTCTCCGATCTGCAAGCCACTGAGAGGCTGTGGGATGGCTTTGCCAAGCAGGGGATTGAGGTCGATGTCCTTGTTCTCAATGCCATGACCGTGAGCGAGGGGGGCCCGCTCGTGCAGACGAAGCTGGAGGGGACCTGGAAGTCGTTCGAGACCAACGTTCGCGGACTGCTGGACTACTCCCAGCGTTTCAGCAAGCAGGGCAAGCAGGAGGGGAAGGCAAGCCAATATCCATCCGGGCCCTCCTAGGGCATCCTGACAAGCAAGACCCGGCTAACACCAATCAGTTCCTCGTCAACGTCTCGACCAGCAGCATCCACAACTTCATCACGGATCGCAACGGCCACCCCATCTACGGCCTAACCAAGAACTCGGGCTCGCTGCTGATGCAGCTGATCGCCGACGACGCCGACCCGAAAGACATGCAGGTCATCAACTTCCACCCGGGCGGCGTCTTGACCCCGGCAGCTCGCACTGTTGGCTTTAGCGAGGACCATATGGACTGGGACGATGGTGAGTTCACCAATGTGGTGCCTGGTGTGCGGTGTGCGGTGTGCTGACGTGCTGGCAGAGAACCTGGCCGGCCAGTTTGCGGTGTACTGCGCGAGCGCAGAAGCCCGCTTCCTTCATGGCAGATTCATCCCGGTTTGGTGGGATATTGACGAGGTGAAGAATGGCGAGGTTGGCAAGAGATTGAAAGAGGAGTACCATTTCTTGCGGATCGGGGTGGTGGGTCTTTAGGAGCAGTTGAAAGGTTTCAGTTGACGTTGTATGCTCGGCGGGATGACTGGAACGAAATTAGGTAGTTGCGAGTAGGTGGTAGTCAGTGGTAGAATTTGGAATAAGACCCCTTGATAATTTGGCCCTCGATATACGCGGCTTACTCGTGTTAGAGAGGCCCGACTAGTAGAAGTTTATTTATTGGCGGCCGCCACTTACGGCGTCCTCTCCATAACGACGCCCATGATGATAGCATGGAGACCCTGGGGGGTGTGGCGAGGTTTGCCGGGAGGGTGATGTGCCGTATGAGCTCCTTCATACGCACCTGCGCAGGAACTTGTCAAGTATGAGGGAGATACCACAATAGGTGTATGAGCCCGTATAAGTCCGAACAATAACATGGTTACAGTCAAATGGCCATATGCAGATCCTTTCCTTACATACATCATTATTCGAGATAGAAGAACTCCGATTTCAGTGCCCTATTCCTGAGCACGCCTGCTTCAGCCGTGTTCGCCGAGCCACCATCTCCATCGTTAGAAAGCCTCATAATCTCGTCGCACACCGCCCCACCGACCCGACATCTCCCAACGAACTGATACCGGGTCCCTTGGAGCGCTCTCCCTTCCAGCGCCCTGAGCACCACAAGGTGGAACAGGCCATAAAGTGCCACAACCAAGTCTCCACACTGCGTCCCCTGGGAGCAAAGCCCAAGGTTACCGTCGTCGGTAAAGAAGAAAGACATGCCGTTTAACGCAAATATCATCTCCATTTTGGAGTGGCCCCAAGGAATAAGCTCCGTCTGTTCATGCTTATTCTGCCGCAGTTCTTGGGCCACCTCGTTTCGGAGTTGGGACTTGTCGGGCGAAGGGATCAAAGCCTCGCAAAATTGCGTTAACGTCGGGCTCGAGGGGCGGGCTGGCTCGTGATTCCCGCCCCGGGCTGGGAACGTTTTGGCGTAAACTTGGTTCAGGCAAGCCCAAAGGGTTTGGAGCGGTACATCGCGAAGCTTCATGGAATCGAGTCCTTTGCCATTCCTGCCTCTCAAAAAGTCGTCGACGACCTGTGCATCTATAATCGTTGCCACCCTTGCCTCGCAAACGCCCGCGACCTGAAGGTTTTTCCAGTTATTCGTGTCCTTCATACGGACCAGCGTACGCCCAAACGGCTGATCCCATCGACCCCTTTCATATACTGGATTCCAGTCCTTGGAGGGGCAGTAGCTAAAATCCGGAGTCCAGCTGGGTAGCTCGGCAGGTCTTTCGGGCCGGGTATCGAACTTGGCCACGGAAAGAATGTCCAGCTTTCTGGTCGAGCGTATGACAGATGACGTGAACTTGGCGTAGGTTTCGCCGACGGGCGTCCTATAGTCGGGTTTGAATAACCCGGGTTGGAGGTCTGTCGCAATACCGGCCAGCGAGATGACTAGATCCCGTGGGTCCGTCGCGAAAAACTTACGCAGGGCGTCGAGGAGTTTCACAATCGTCATAGTATTCGAATCCCGCCAACTGACCAGATCCTGCCAGAGCGCAGGGAAGAGGTCGTGACCGCAAAAGTCGAGACTCCCAAGCGCCGTGGGCTCTTCCGCCACGATCCGAGCGAAGAGTTCGGCGACAAAGTTTCTGAGACAGCGTAGGATTTCCCAGCTTCCCTCAGTGTCGGCCACCCGAACACGGACCCGGTTCGCGGCAGCTACTTCCTGGATGACCCATACGCGTCGGAACCATGGTGTTTTGGCTATGGCTGCCATTCGGCGGAACATGCCACGAGGCAGGGCTGCTACCATCCACTTCCCGCGCGTCAAAACGGATGTGAACCAATCCCATACCTCGGAACTAGACGTTGCGATACGGGAGCGGTAGGTGTGAAGAGCATGATCGAAACCAGAAGGTGCGTCCTCGACACTGACGTGTAGTCTCGGGTCTGAGAGGAAGTCATAGAACCGTCAGAGCCTGTCTTTACCAAAGAAAGATTCTGGCCAGTTTTCTCCCGGCCAGCTGTCTATCGGCCAGCTGTCTCCCGGCCAGCCTATATCTACTTGTACTTTCACCGAGTGGGCGATGGGGTATTTGTCGAATACTGGCTGGGCTTCCGCTAAGAGGGCGGCGAATGCATGAATCTGCCCTTGCGGTGGTGACCACTGCTCCTTCGTGGCCAAGAACCACATGAATTGCTGTTGGGAAGGCCATCCCCCCTCCTCTAGCAACAGGTTCGTCAGCGCGATCTCGTAGTTCTCTGGGCTGAATACGCTTTTTTGCAGCTCCGGATCGGCCCCCAGCCAGACAACAACCGACGCGGCCGATCCAAAAATGAATTTCATGAAGCGGACCTGTCCCGACCGCTCATCAATGTCGCCCTGGTTGATGCAGAGCATATCAACCCAGAGGTAACCGTGCTCCCGGGTGCGGCGGAACGAGGTTAGTGCATCGTGCAGGTTGGTGGTGATCTGAAAGGCGACAGCGCGAGTCCCCACGACGCCGCAGGGCTCGTCGACATCAAGGATGCTCGAAGAATCCACCTCGCGGTCGTCTTCAAACACGACGGTGACGGGTGCGAGATCGTCGAGACTCCCCCAGCAATACGATAGTGCGCGATATTCGGGGTGGTTGGAACGGTTGCTCCGCACCAAGGTCACCGCGAGCCCATCATCGTCGCCGCCTGGGAGAACACGGAGGAGCCGGATCTCGTGGTGCTCCGAACGGAGGGGGTGATAGGAAGTGTAGTCGTTTGGGATGGTCCGGTGGGGGGTTGGATCCTCAGCCATGGTTCCGTCGGTGAAGGTGAGGGAGAGTGAAAGGGGTGAATCGGTTCAAGAGAGCGGGGTTTTTGAACTGGGTGTGCTGCCGTGCAGTTCCCGTCACAACAGCGCGGCATGGCCCCAACTGCTCATGTTCGGCCCGATCCCTCATCTTGGTCGGGTATAAGGTGCCACAAAGTTCTCGTCCTGCGTGTCGGCTGCGTCTGGTGTCTGCCTTGGCCTGTAAGGCTCTCTGCTGAGAGTGTGGCACAGCGTTACGTCCGTTGTTTAAAGCGCACATCTCAGCCGCCTTGCCTTTCGACAATACGTCCGTAGCTTGTATTTTTAAGCAGCGAGTCGCTCGGGAAGCGCTCGGAAATGGAGAGATGCATGACGCCAAAGCGGTTGTCGGCGTAGCACGGAAGCCGTCGAATTCAGGGGCCGTGGTGAGGAAAGTGGCATTATTTATCCTTTTAACTAGGTACCTTAGCTACCTAGGTACCCAAACCACCGCTGGAGCAGGTCCGCAAATGCGTTTGGCTCGCTGGGAAAGTCGCTTTGTGTCATCGCACTTGTGTCACAACCGGTGGTGTTAGAATCACACCAGACGACGATGGCGTTGAGAAAAAGAGCGAGGAAGACATACCTTGGTGATGATAAGAAGTTAGGGTCTCAAGCTTCGCCGAGTTATCAACCTGCCCTAAAACAAATGACCTACCTAAATCACCAGATAGAGACACGTCTCCATCCACCTAATAAGAGCAGGCAGGTTCGGTCTCCGTTGTTAGAAGGTGCGGGCTTCTTTCTCATGCCACTGTATCGGACCCAAAACGGAGAACGAGTGTGCATACACCCCACTCCCACCACCTCCTCTGGCCAGCAACTGGCTTTGGACTTTTTAAGCCGACAGAAAACTCTTAGGAGCAAAAATAACCGCGAGTGGCGGAAAAGGAAGGGAAAAGATTGATAATTGCTACCCTCAATACCACATTTGCCACAATTTCACCATATTTCCCGCTGGTTTCGATATGAATGCCGTTGTTATCCGAAGGGCGCGGATGTCAATTGTTGATGCGCACGCCAGAACAAGCGCCTGCAGGGTTTTGACACGAAGCGGGGATCGGCTGCTGCAGTGGCGGTCGGATGGCCGTCCCGAATGAGACCCCGCTTCACCACACAGTCCATCTCACAGTACGTAGTGATGGTTGAGGAATCGATCTAACGCAATTACAGTGGGACACAGCGCTAAACAACCGTATCAGCGGCCAAATGTAACCTGCTACGGTGATCATAAATACAGTGTTTAAACTTTTGAAATCATCCGATTACGATCCCGAGCCAAGACCACAAGCCCGGAGCTAGCAACGCACGGCAGCAGCTCCTTGCAACCGCACCACGGAGTTTTTTTGGCCGACTGCACACCGCAGCGCTTGCACAGTCAGCATAAATACAAAATCTTCAAGCCCCCTCGCTCTTTCATCCCATCCCATCCACACAACAAGTTATCTCTTTTACCTTCTTGCACGTAAGTTGGAGGCTGGAGCCGTGGGTAAGCCGGTGAAGAAACATCCACCCCCAAAAAAGGGAATGACGGTCGGAACGGACGAAACCCAGCCGCTGCTGCGAAGCGTCACCAACGAGGGGCAGCAAGTCTACACCAACCCTGTTGCCCCGCCATTGCAACAAGATGGCTCCGACATCGCCCAGACCACCATCGTCGACTTCGACCCCGACGGTGATGCAGAGAACCCGCTGGACTGGCCCGCTTCCTACCGATGGGTCATTGTGGGCATACTGGCCTTTACGGCTTTTACTGTGTACGTTCCCCCTTTTAACTTGGATATCCTTCTCAAACCACCCCCTTTCCCCCTTTTCCCCCCAAGCTGTTTACACACCCCTTATTAACCCCCCACACAGCACAATGACCTGCATCGGCGTGGTCCCCCTCGCCTCCGAGATCGTGCGGGACCTCTCCGCCTCGCCCAACCCCTCCAAATCCGCCAGCGTGCTGCTCGTCACCATCTGGGAGCTCGGCGAGGCCGCCGGCCCGCTGCTGATCGCGCCGCTCTCCGAGATGGTCGGCCGCTACCCCGTCATGAACGTGGCCAACCTGCTCTTCATCGCGGCGGGCGTGCTGGCGGCCACCGCCGAGAGCGTGCCGCAGTTTGTGGTCGCCCGCATGCTGAATGGGTTGGCGGTGGCCGGGAATGTGCTTAACCCGGCGATTGTGGGGGATATGTTTCCGAGTGAGGAGCGGGGCGGGGCGTTGAGTTTGTTGTTTTTGGCGCCGTTGGTTGGGGGGGCGTTTGGGCCGATGATTGGGAGCGCGGTGGCGGATTTGTATGGGTGGAGGACGGTGGTGTGGATGGCGGTGGTGTTGGCGGCGGGGTGTGAGGTGATGTTTTTGTGTTGTTTCCGTGAGACGTACAAGGTTGCGATTCTTCGGAAGCGGGTTAAGAAGATGGCGCGCCATCCTGAGGCGTCGGGCAAGACGTTCAAGACGGCGTTTGACGAGGCGGAGAGGCTCAGCACCGCGGGGTTCTCCGAGTGGAAGAAGCTGCGGGATGCGATTCTGCGCCCGGCTATTGTGCTATGCGGTAGTGGGGTCCTCATGGTCATGAGCTTGTTCAACTCGGTCGTCTTTGCCTTCTTTTACATCTACAGCACCACCTTTTCGGATATTTTGATCGACCTCTACAGGCTGTCGCCCGTAGCCGTGGGCTCCTGCTTCACCATCTTCTGTAAGCCCCTCCCCATCACACCCCCGACGAACATCTCAACAACTACTAACCCAACCCCCCACAGCCATCGGCTCCACCATCAGCGTAATCATCTGCAACCGCACACTCGACCGCATCTACGTGCGCATGCGCTTCACCCACAAAGGCGTCGGCAAGCCCGAGTTCCGGCTCCCACTCGCCATCATCGGCGGGTTCGCGCTCCCCATCACAGTCGCAGCCTACGGGTGGGCGGCGCACTTCCGGCTGCCGCTCGTGCTGCTGCTCTTTTGCGTGTGCGCCATGGGCACGGCCCTCATGCTCGCCACCATCCCCGTCATGGCCTACGTCGTCGACGCCTTCGGCCTGTTCTCCGCGTCCGCCATGACGGGCATCATCGTCACGCGCTGTCTGATGAGCACGTTCCTGCCGCTGGCGTCCGCGCCGCTGGTGGAGCGCTGGGGGTTTGGCTGGGGGTTTTCGGTCCTGGCGGGGCTGAGCTTGCTGTTGGCGCCGATTCCTGTGGTGATGTTGAGATATGGGGAGCGTTGGAGGAGGGGTTCGAGGTATAGTCGGGATGAGTGAGGTGTGTGAAGTCATGATGGGTGGGGGGTAATGGGACGGGGCTGGGTAATGAGGGTTCTTATGATATTATGGGGCTCAAAACGATATTTATCACGATAATGACGGGAGCAGAAAATGGACGGTTATTGGGTATAGATATGCTGGGGATGGAAAGAAAATAGGGGTCTATCTTGGGGGTGAGAGATCATATACGAGGCGTTCCCGGCCGTTGTCAACCGTTATCCTCCTTGCCTCAAAAGGTCCCGATAAGGAGCCGTTTAGTAACGACCTATTTTCAGTTTAATCCTTTTCTCGCTTTGAGGTGCGTCTAACACCAGCTTCTAGGCGGCACAAGCGCTTTTGCTTGGGTCCTTTGGCTGCATCTAACCTCTCCTTCATCGCTACAACCAGCTTGTCCACCCTCTCTTTCAACGACTGTACCTCCTCTTCCACCTCGGTGAGACTCATGTTGTTGACTTGAAGTCCTTTGTCGAGTCTCTTTTGTTCAGTGGTGAGATGTATGTCTTATTCTTCTCCCAGTATCATTTCGAAAGTCTCGAAATCCTTGGCAGTCGCCGCAAAATCTTTCAAGTCGTCCGCCAAGTCGCGGAAAGCCTTGCCAAGTCGCTCGCCGACATCCAAATGCTGCTTTGTGTCATCCATTGGATGTTGTTGTCTACTCGATGGGTCGGTTGAAGGGAGTAGTTTTGTGACGAAACAAGGTGGACGAGGGAGGGATTGGCGAGGACCTTTAATGGTGACTTGGTAGGCGAGTTTATATAGGGTTTATCCAACAACTACCCCTTCGATACGAGCTTTGGTGTTTTATAAACATATTCACTGGTATTGGGGGATCTAAGGAGAATATATGGGAGAGAACTGGAATTCGGACACGACGGGACTTTTACTCAGTTCTACACGGTATCAATCCCACGACTGCACGGCTTGCGAGGAGGATCCTCGACTGGCTGATGGACTCGGGGAGGCTGCCGATGTACAGCTTGGCCAGGAGGCTCGAGCTGGAAACGGCGGCTTGAAGCGCCCCCGTTCGGAGGCCAGGAGGCCTCCTCTCTTTGTATACGTAGACTCACCAGAACGCATCGTTCCTTGATTGTTGGTAGGGGTTTTTCACCCGGCCCGGGAGGGCACGGTTTTCCTGTACACTAAATAGCAGAGGGTCCGGCACGCCCTAGGGCATAGCGGAGTATGAATAATATATATAATATTGCGCTGCTCGTTTGGGCTTGAACTGCCTATATTATCCCTTTCTTCTCGTTCTGTTAACCTTTGTTGATTACTTAGGTAGGTAGCAGTTCGCCCCGGACCTACCTGTTCGTGAGGCGACGAGGCCCGGCCGTTCTATCCAAAAAGGGGTCCGATGATTCAGCAAATAGTATTGACACATTGGCTGAAGATCCAATGATAAGCTCGACGAGTTATAAAGCGGAATTAAACCCATCCTCTAGCAGCTCCTCTGGATTCTGGTACGCCGATATTGAGTCTTGATCCTATTTGTAATAGAGCACGTTGTAACAAATTGAGGCCTTGGTAGGCTCTGATCAACTTGGTATGCTGGAAAGGGGTTTCTCCTTTATGATAATATTTACCAGTTTTACCTTTTTGTTGAATAGGTACCTAAAGAGCACGTTCTACCCTTTTACATTTCCCATTGTTAGAAGCTGCTAAAAGTGTGATAGAAGCATGATGTGCTCCTGTCCTCGGTAATTAGAAGTTTCCTCGGTAGATCTATCGCCGTGCTTGTATAATATTAAGGGAAACTTCTCTTCATCCTTCTCTTTACACTTCCATCACCAAAATGGAATATTCCCGTTATGGCGGTCAAATTCACGCTTCTTGCTACCAACGGGCAGGACCGGAAAAGCCGTCTGTATAACAATACCCTTCAGTCGACCAAGGGAATCGTCGTTCTCGGAACGTTGAAGACTTACCACAGCTTCTTATAGAAAGTAACGTTACTCCAGAACTCGCCATCGCTGGGGAGATAGCCAGGAAATGGTTTAAAACCCTAATTATATGTTGCCGGCACGCATGAATTACATTCGCCACCTACATGTACCCAGGTAGTATTGTAACGAGTGATAAAAATGTCGGAAATAAAAGAATCCTTCTTCTATAGGTATGTACTTGCCCCCGATGAAGCAAAAAAGGGAAAGTTGTATACTGAGTGGGATTATGATTGAGCAATAAATGATTCCAATAGCCGTGCAATTGCCTATCATATGTGAGTAATAAAACATATATATGACGATCATGGTAGGGACTAAAAAACGGATACTTACTAGGTATAGATAAGGTATGGTATGATTTTGGTGAAAATGAAAGAGGGGCCCGTCTCAGCGGGTGAGAGATTATATACGAGGGGTTGCCGGCCGTTGTCAACTGTTATCCAGGTCCTGTCTCGAAAGGTCCTGAGAAGGAGCCGTTCAGTAATGTCCCTCTCGGTTTAATCGGTTGTCAATCCATACTTGCACACGAAATCAGCTACCAGGCGACGACGGCGCTCTCGCTCGGCTATTTCGTCGGCATCCATCCACTGTTTCATCGCTACCAACAACTTATCGCCCCGATCTTTCCATGCTTGTAATTCCCCTACAGCCCAGGCGAGAGTCTTGGCTTTGCGTTGGATTGTTAGGTCCCGTCTCCTTTCTTCAATGGTGGTGAAGTATAGGTACGTTATCTACGTCATCTCCCAACATCATTTTCAATTTCTTTGTAAAATGTAGGAAATCTAGTGCCAGGTTGCAAAAGTCTTTTTCATGTAGAGGTGTCAGGCCCTCAAGATCCGCCTTCTCCATATCCGCGCCGTTGTTGAGGAGCTGTTGCACAACTGCCTTGCTAGCAGCATGCAATAGGGGTGTCTGGCCACGAACATCCGCCACATCAACAGCAGCACCCTTATCGAGGAGCTGCTTTACGACTGCCTCATGCCCAGCCAAGGCAGCCAGCGACAACGATGTCTGGCCATTACCATCCGCCACGTCGACGGCCGCACCTTTGTCGAGGAGGTACCGCACAACCTCCTTATACCCCTTCCCCGCCGCAAATAGCAGCGACACCCAGCCGCCCCTGTCTTCAAGCAACAGATCTATCCAAGCTCCCCAAGTTTCAGGACTCGATCCTGAGTTATCCGACTCTTTTAGGGCCATCGCACCAATGTCTACTGACTTCTGCAGCTTGTTTACCCCCTCTTTGCCTCTTTTGGCTGACTAAAGCATCCGTCCCATCGTCCACCATCTTGTGGCTCTATCGAGGTCTCTTTGTGACTGGGTCCTTTGATGCAACCCTGTTAACGGTCGAGTAATCGCCGTGCGGCCGAATGACTGTCGGCGTTGATGCCCCTTGGGTACTAGGGGGTGATGGGACGGGGCTAGGTAATAATGGTTATTATTATATTGGACTAAAAAAACATATTTATCACGATATTGAAGGGGAGTCGAAAATGGATAGTTAGGTACGTAGATATTGTTAAGCCTAAGTGTGACGAACCTACTCCAGGATCCTATCCTGTTAGGGTTCAGATTCGGTGAAGGTAATCTCTGCAAAGGATGCTTAGGTTCGGTGCAGCCAAAGGGTGCACAACAATAGACTTGTCTCAACAGTAGGCTTGCGAGCTTGTAGCGAACTGTAGTTGTGATTGCTAACTGGAGAACTCCCAGAGCTCTCCAGCACGAATGACTATATACTATCTGAGTTTGCATGTTGCATGCTGATAGTCTAAGGTAGCCCGTCTACCATGATCTACCTGGTAGCCCATGATAGCCCGTCTACCATTATCTACCTCCTGGGTCGTTGTAAATGATTGGCTGGCGCAGCCCCGCTGCGCCCCGCTCGGCCCGTCTCGTGGCCGATTTCATGACACTAAGATATGGTTAAAGGAGAAAGCGGGGGCTGTGTATGTCAGAAAAGCAGGAGATAATACATGAGGCATTGGCGGCTGCTAGCAACCCTTCGTTATCTTCTTGATTCAGAAGCTGGCAATGAAGACCTCAATAATGGACCTCTTTGTTTCGGTTTAATCCGTTGTCGGATTCTTCGTCTCCAGTGCCTCGCGGTAGAGGTGCATACCGGGTTTTCCTTGGGCCCTCCACTTTGCCCTCTCTACCTCCAACTCGCTAAGCCTCTCTCGCACTCGATCCAGCGTCCTCTTGACCCAGGCGATGGTCACGTCGTTGCGCCCAAACTCGTCATAGTACGCCTCCTCTTCGCCATTTTTTATCTTCTCCACGTCATACACTCTGTGCGCGTCCCTGTCCAGTGCTTCTTCCCAGTTTTCCATAAACTCTGCGGCGTCGCTGGACAATTCACGGAGAGCCTGCTTGTTATTTTTAGCAAGTTCCAGGCGCTGCTGTGTGTTATCCATTGTATATCGTCGTCTACTCGATGGCTCGGTTGAAGCGAGTAGCTTTTCGATGAGTGGAGGATGAAGGGCTTATAGGCGAGCTATGGAGATGTTGGGGATGATGGGAACACAGTTGATTGCCTATCCAGGTTGGTAGGCAGGCGATATTATATATTGTTTACCCAACGACGCCGCCCCATCACTTTCGTATCTTGCTGTTTAGGAAGAGTCTACTGTTCTATGAACAGGTGCCTACCTACTTTATAAACATTGACCCGATCGATATCATCTGATACAGTGCGGGTCCGCTGTCTCGAGCCTTTATTGCCTACCTTGTTACAGTGTATCTTTTACATTGCCTGGTGCCCTAGGTACATCGATCGTCTGTTCATTTCTTCAAGCCTTCATTTCTGTGACACTGATTCAAGACGGTTGGAACAAACGGCTACAAGTTGTCATTCTAGAATTGGGGGCCAACATACATGTACCAAGTTGATTCGACTTGTTATTCACCTGGCTTCGCCACCAACCTTAATTTAGACGCGTATGCACGAGCCATCGGCCATGGACCCTGCGACAGGTAGGTAGGTAGGTAGTGTTTATTCTTGCCTAACGACATAGTCTCGCAGCTCCCGTAGCAAGTCGTGAAGCTCCTTTGGCGTCTCGTGCCCTATCCGCTGGTAATACGGTGATGTCCTGTCCTTTCCCTCCCGAGCGTGCTGCAACAGCGCCCTTGCAAGCCAGCAGTACTCGCCGCAGTGCCTGACAAGACCGCTAGTCCGCAGCTCTTCGTCGTCAAGGCGACTCACAGATTCCTGCCAGAGTTCCTGCCACCGATCTGTCGCGCGTTGGATGGCTGGTATCGTCGTCTGGAGAACTGAAACGAGGCGCGAGATGGCGATCATGACTTGGATCGCTCCTAGTCTAAGCTAGTGGGGAGGGAACGACGGAGAGGGGAGCCGTACCTGTGACCAAAAAGTAGAGGTCTAATAAAGAGACGTGCTTCAGGGGGAAGTCCTTGGCGCCGGACCAGGACTCAGCCATTAAGGCATCAGCGCAGTCGCGGAGTGATGCCGTTCGCCGCCAGCAGCCTGGTCCGTTGGCAGCTATGACCGCCTCAAACTCGGTAGCGTTATTGGCCTCCCACAGATCCGGCAGCGAGGGCAGGTCACCCGTCATCTCGTGGATTGTCGCCAGCCCGGGCTGGTGGGTCACTCCACCCTGTTGCCAGTCGCCTATGAAGGTCCAAGTAACGATTCTTCCGTTGTTAGCACAGTTACTCGGGGTGGGGAAGGGAAGACGCAAAAAGACAAAACAAAAACAACCAACACACCTAATCCTTGTCTCCTCCCTCACCCACCGTCCCCAATCCACTTCCCCCTCACCATGGCACGCATGCCGGGCCCTCGTCAACCCAAGCCTCCTAGCCGCCACCACCAGCGCCGGCCTTCTGGTCGCCCACGCCCTGCTCCTCAACGCTGGATTATTCATGATGAACTGCGCACCATGGATCAGCAGCGCGGCCTGAAAGGTGCCATACAATTCCATCTCCCTCTCTCCATCCCCCCCAACACCAATACCACCATCCTCATCCCCCTCCCCCTCCCCCGCCCCAACACTCCTCACCCCCCCTTCCACCCCCTCCACCAACCCCTCCAACCTCCGAAACACCCACTCCTCCACCACCGCAAAAAAACCCCTCACCGCTAGCACACAATCCCTCGGCGGCGCATACAGCGCCCCACACACAAACACGGCCAGCCGCAACGCCGCCGGCGACGTCTCGGCGTCAAAGCTCGGGCGGTGCACGAGCGGCAGGTGGCGGTGCGTGTAGCGGAAGTAGGTGGGCACGAAGGCGTCGCGGTGGGCGCGCGTGAAGACCTGGGTGGCGAGGGCGGCGTCGTAGGTGCCGTTGTAGGGGGGGTTGGTGGTGGTCGGGGTGGTGGTGAGGGTGTGGTGCAGGGTTTGGATCTCGGTGAGGAGGGGCTGGAGGGTGGGGTCGATTCCGGGGGGTGGCGGTGATGGGGGGGTGGTGGGGGATGGGTGGTCCGGGGGGAGCGCGGTGTTGCTGGTGATGGCGTCCGGGTGCGGCTGGTCGAAGAGCCAGGTGAGGAAGAAGCCGTCACTGATGGCGGTGCTTTGGTAAGGGTCGGGGTGGAGGGGGATGTCTGGTTGGAGCTCGGCGCTGGGGAGCTCGTCGCCGCGGCTCGGCTCTCCGAGGAAGGCTTCGAGCATGGAGCCGGCTTTGGGGTTTGTGAGACTGAGGAGGAAGGCTACGGGGATCTTGGTGCTGTAGTCCTGCGAGGAGGCGGGTGACTTTACTACAGTGCTGGCACTCGGAGCAGCTGCTGCTGGGTCGGTGGTAGAGTTGGCTATGGCGCCGTGGACCCTTGTGTAGACGCAGGTCATTCCACGAGAGTGGCAACGAGCACACGGTGTACTCCCGTCACAGGCGAGCTTGCTGCGGAAGCAAGCATCGCACGCTTTAGCTCTCTTGCCTCGCTTGGCCGGGGGCGGTCCATCGTGATTCTTGTTGTTCGGGCAAGTCTGGTAATGTTTTCGCCACACATCCCTGCTCGGGTGTTAGCGGGCTACCCAGTGGGAGGGAAGACCGTGAACTACTCGTCGGCAGAGTGGAGAAGTTGGAATGGGAAAATAAGAACTATACCTCCTGCCAAACGTTTTGCCGCAGTACTGGCACTTGAACTCCTCAGACCCCGAGTCTAACCAATCTTGTCAGCCGTGTCAAGGGCGGCAACATCCGACAGGTACCGGAAGGGTGTCTTTCTGAGTGGATAGACTTACGGGTTGCTTCGTGCCTGCGTAGATGGCTACTGTGCTGGTATTCCCTACCGCACGTGGTACAAGCGAACCCAGTGGGCCGGAACGGCGGCATTTTGATTGTGAAGCACACACAAAGTGCAGTTGGGGGGCTTGGGGGGTGTGGGTTGATGCCGAGAAGTGGGCGAAAGCCGATAGGATTTGGCTTTTATGGGTCGGAATAAACCCACAACGGCTTGGCTCGGGGAGACACGGGCCCGTGTAAGTCAGGGGTGCTCGCGCCCGCGCACTGTCTTTGTCTACCAAAATAGCAAGCATTATACAGTCCAAAGTCGAGGTCAGCACACGGTTACGATGCTCCCTTTTCCAGGTCTCTATGGTGGAATGAGCCGCCATATGTATTATTTGGACGCGAGGTCCGTTTTCTTCTGTTCTATTTTGTTTATTCCAGGGGAGATAGTACTACCATAATACCATACTCGACCAAGGACGTCTAGACTCACGCCATGCGTCCACATACACTCATCAAGTACACGGCATCACTGCCTCGTACCGGATTACTACCAGCTCTTCCCATCGCCCCAGGCAAACGATACAACACCGAGCAGACTTCACCTGCCCGGCAACCTCGCATTCCGCCTCCTGTACGACCGACACTAGCTGTGTCCACCGAGAAAAGACCAAACTCTGTGACGGAATATGCCTTGTGAGTGAGCAAGATTCCTCTGTCCTCGACTCTCACTTACGTGATACCTTGTAGATCAACACTGGACGGTCTTATCAACTGGGCTCGGCAAGGCTCCCTCTGGCCCATGTCCTTCGGTCTTGCCTGCTGCGCCATCGAAATGATGCATCTTTCCATGCCGCGTTATGACAACGATCGGCAAGGGATTATCTTCCGTGCCAGTCCGCGCCAGTCGGACGTCATGATTGTAGCCGGCACGCTAACTAACAAGATGGCGCCGGCGCTGCGCCAAGTCTACGACCAGATGCCCGAGCCCAGATGGGTCATCAGCATGGGGAGTTGTGCCAACGGGGGTGGCTACTATCACTACAGCTATTCGGTTGTTAGGGGTGTTGATCGTATCGTACCCGTGGATATCTATGTACCTGGGTGCCCGCCTACAGCTGAGGCGTTGCAATACGGCATCTTCCAGTTGCAAAAGAAGATGCGCCGGACGAAGGTCACAAGGATGTGGTACCGGAAGTGAGGAAACGTTCCCGGCAGGCTAGATTAGAAGGAGTTGGTTACGGCGTATTCTTAAAGGATCCGGATGTGAAGGGAGGACCGAAGGATGAGTGTTGTATTAGCACGACATTTGTATCAAAACCGCAAATCCAGTTCAAAACAACCACGGCTCAGGATTGGTTCACCACAGTATCATCCTCCTCCCACACCCAGTTCTCGACCGTTTCGTAACTTCTTGGCCAGTAGTCCACATTGACCTCGCTTCCATCCCGGCGAACAACCACCCGCATCATGTTGTCGAGCGAGTCACTGGCACCCCATTCACCCCACATACGGACCACCTCATCACCCACGCGCAGGCCAGCTTCCTCGGCCCTTGTCCTGTTTGATGTGAAGCTGGCCACTTTCCCCTGTGAAGAACGGAAGCCCAGTTCAAACAGCTCTACATCTTTTCTCACCATCTTTAGTCCAAACTTGGCGAAGCCATCAGCATCCGGCACGATAAACGTTCCGTTTAGCATGGCGGAGAGGCTTGCCTCAGCAGCTTCGCTCCCAACCAGCCCGCTTAACACCTCAAGAAACTCGCCTGTCTGCACCTTTTCGTGTGCGACGAACCGCCGATAGAGCTCCAGGGTCAGATCATCGAGGTCCTTGGTGCCATTGGTCGCTTTCGCGATCAAGCCTTGGACCTGGGCGAGATACACAAAACCGGTGCCGTACGGGGCCTTGACGTTCTGGGTGCTAGTCCAGTAGTTTTCGATGATGGACTGCCACGTCTTGCCAGCCATGCCACTAGTGTAATAGCTTTGGGCATTGTTGTTGAGCCACCGGATGAGGTAGCTCTTGTCAACGGCACCCGCAGCGAACGGGGCCACGACGGCGTAGAACTGCGCCACACCCTCGCGGTACCACATATCATACTGCCGCGAGGGCGACATCAGCGCATACTCGTGGATACCCTCATGGGACAGCAGGAAGGTGGCAGCCTCCTCGCTCTGCTCCTCTGCCGTGCCATCCGAAAACTCCAACAAAAACGAGTTGTACCCCCCGGCACCCCCATAGCCCGCCAACGCGCGCCGCCAGAACACACGGAACGGCGTATCCACATCCCCAAAGAACGACGCAATCGCACCATGCATATCCTTCGCAATCCCCGCCATCCGCTCACTATCATACGGCAGCTCCCCCAACCAATACACATAAAACGGCCTTTCCCCCTCCACCACTTCCACCTCCCACCCCGGCCACCGCCGCAACGCCCCCACCGCAAAATACGCCTTCGCGAGCACCCGCCCGGGCAAACCCACCGCCGTCTCCCTCACCCGATCCCCCAACGAACTCGCCACCCGCACCCCCTCCGGCACCATCCACTCCACCACCACCTCCCACTCCCCATCCCCCCCTCCAACCCCGGCTACTGGAAGCGGCAAAAACCCCGTCCCCATCCCCACCACGCCCCCACCGCTCTCATCCGCCCGCAGATCAACCCTCGGCCCCGACGGCGTGGCCTTGTCCACCACGCGCGGCACGGCGCGGAACTGCATCACGACAGGGCCGTGCGGGTGGCGTGAGGTGAACCAGGTGCGTTGGGCGTCGGTGGCGTTGGTGTCGGTGTGGGTGAGGGGGAGGGGGCCGAGGGCGTCGGTGGCGATGAGGGAGGTGTCGTTGTATTGTTGGGTGGGGGTTAGGCCGTGGTTGAGGTCGAGTTGAAGGAGAGGGTAGTGGGATGGAGGGGCTGGGGAGGTGGTGGTGTTGGGTTGGGGGAGGTGGGAGAGGTGGAGGGTGATGTCGAGGGCGGTGATGGTGGTGATGGTGGTGGTGGTGGTGGTGGTGTTGGGGGCGGAGAATTGGGGGGTGAGGGTTACTTTGATGCGTGGCAGGGAGGTGGTGAGGCCGCAGGTGGTAGCGGTTAGGGCGGCGAGGAGCAAGGGTAAAAGTGTTGGCGCCATGTTGGAGAGTTGAACTGGCGTTTTGTGAAGCAGCCGAGAGCAGGCAGCGGGCCTCTGGCTCGTGAAAGATTGATGGAGTTGCCTCTCATGGCTCGGCGCTCATGGCTGGGCGGTAGATATATGCCCGGTTTAGTGATTCCAGCTCCTACTCCCAATTCGGATCAGCATTATGCAGGACTCAGGACGAAGGATTCAGGCAAAAAGAGAAATCCCTTCTCAAGTCGGGAAGGTTGCTCAGAATCCGGGTTGACATCGAAACCTATGATTCGCTCGGTCCTGGATAACCTTGGATTCTTGCACAAATGATTGATGGTTACGGCACACCCAACCAACATGGGGTCTACGGTGAGCCAGGTAAATGCAAGTGGGATGCGACTGAGCTGGTCAGCCCTATGCGGGATCATCCAGCCGCGGTCCATTCCCAGAAGGCGGGCACAACTAGGTACTAGGAAATACAGTTCATGTATTATAGTAGGTAGCTAGCCAGCAATGAAGGGAATTCTGGACAGTTTATAAAAAGAGAAAATTCCCATCTGCAATCCCATCGTCTAACCCTTGCCACTCCACACTCCTCACGCATGAATCACACAAGCACAGAGACAGCTCAACAGACATTCTTAGGTCCCTATGAACTCGAGTTTGTCAATCCAACAAATACCACAAGTACAGCAGCATACGCCGCGGTTGCCTGCAATACCTGGTCTGACTTGTCCAGCCGCCAAGAGGCCAAAATGCAAGGAAGGCGACACAAATAGTCGTAGTAATGAGTCTGGTGTAGAGATCATCACGCAGCATCATCAACCACATCGGTCCCACGAGCAGGGAGCCCCCAATAGTGGCCAGTGACAAGCGGTCCCAGAATGCCTTCATGCGTGTTTTCCTGACGTTCCTGTTGCGCGTTCCCCCAATCGTCATGTTTTCGTCGTCCCACAGCTCGACGGGCGCGACTTTGTTGGTCTGGTCTCCGAGGCCGTCAAGGTCACCGGCCAGCCGCCTGATAACGTACCGGTCGGCGGCGCGCTCTCCGGTGGCGTAGAAGTAGTCCTGCGGCAACTTGCTAGTCTCCAACATGTAATCGTAGTCCTTCAATGCTTGCGCTATTACCACTCTGTTAGTTCCGCCCGGCTTTAAGAGGAGACTTCTTTGGCAACGCTCACTGTACTTTTCCAGATTCTTTTCCCACCCAACCGATTCCTGTTTCGACACGAACATATCAATAGCATGATCCACCAACTTGACTTGCAACTTCCGCAGCTTCAATCTCTGCATTTCCGCAAAGCTAACGCGGAATATCCTCTGCCCAGGAGGAGCCGGCTCTGTGATCCCGAGCAACCTTTTCAGCTTGTGCTTCGACTGCCTTCTTGCGCCCACAATCTCATGAACTAGGCCCCGTGGTGGTGTTCCACCGCCCATCTCACTTGGTTCTCCGCATCGCGAGGATGCAGGGTTACCGAGCCATAGCCGCTGCCTGCTGCTGCAGGGGGCTTCTCTGACGGGGGTGGGCCGTCAGGTGGGATGGCGCGGCCTTTTGCAGGGCGGTTCGTCAAGCTGGGGGACCGACGACGGGGCGAACCGGATGCGTAGCTCGAGGCGCGTGAGCTCGACGTGCTCGATGCTTGTCTTGACCTGCGCACGGGTCTCGTTGGACGGGGTGTGAAACCTCGAGGTCTTTTGCGGTGGTGAGGAGCCTGATCTGGAGGTGGAGAGGGACTTGCTGATCTTCCACCGGTAGGGTGTGGAGATGGAAGAGGAATGTGTATCCCTGGCTTTAAGGTTGAGGGAGTTGCGCATGTTCCGAGCGGCGGCCACTTTTCTGGCGGTTCTGAGCTCGTGCCCCCTTTGTTGCTAGTCACGGCTGGAATTAGATGATATTTGTTAGCATATTTATGCTTTTCATGTAGACATGATGCAAAGTAGATTTCACGCGCCTTCAACAACTAGTGATGATTCAGCGTTTCCTTCCGTAAGGCCCCTTCCTAGGTCTGGGTCGGGGCTTTGAGACGGCATTTGTGACATCTGGAGCAAAAGAGCAATGGCAGAAAAAAGCTGTTCGTCTTTTTGAACACTTGGCGCGATACATACGTTAATAGTTATGAAACAACAACTACAATAGCGCGGGAAATGGGGATAGTCGCGATGCTACGATTGGTGCTGCTGAGAGGACAGGTGAGGTAAACGAAGCATAAAAGTAGCTTGAAAAGGCGGGGAGTGAACTCACTGAACAGTGCGGCTGGCTGTACACAAGCTGATCCGATGACGGACATCTCAGCCCTAAGCAATAAAGTGGCGCAGCATACGACCGAATATATTACATGTACGGTGATGTACCGAGCCTGATAGTTCAATACCTCTTCATATAAAGTTATAATATCCCAGTCATTGACCAGGCATTCAACACCCCCAGGCTCAGCGGAACTAACTCGACCAAACCCACGCCTCAAAACCACCATCACCTGAACTTAACCCCCCCCTTAAAATCCACGATGTCCACCCCCTCCTGCCTCCAACAAAGCCACCACCTCAAAATCGACATCGACTTCGACCGCATCCTGACCATCATCTTCCCGCACGCCGCCTGGGCCAGCTCCTACCTAGCGCACGTCGAAAGCCGCCCCTACCACGCCGACCGCCGGGCGCGCCTCGACAACGGCCACACCGTGAGCCTGAAGCTGCCCAAGACCGTCGACCGCATGCACGTCGGCCTCTCCACCAGCGCGGGCGAGGGCGGCGCGCTGGCGCTCGTCTTCGACAGCAAGCGCGGCGCGCGCGACTGGCTGGCGAACTCGCCGCTGTGGGAGGCGTCGAGGGCGGAGGGCGGGGAGGCGGAGAGGTCGGTGGTGATTAGGACGTGGTGGAAGCATAGGGAGTTTGAGGGCCGCTTGGATGGTGTGCGTGAGCGCGCGGAGCTGGCCGGGCCCGCGGAGTTGGTCGGGAGTTCGGTTGTCCGGC
Source organism: Chaetomium tenue (assembly GCF_020726465.1). Classification (NCBI taxonomy): domain Eukaryota; kingdom Fungi; phylum Ascomycota; class Sordariomycetes; order Sordariales; family Chaetomiaceae; genus Chaetomium; species Chaetomium tenue. The sequence continues at coordinate 547,047 of NW_027117333.1, read as the reverse complement.
TGGGGGCAGGGTTCACTCCGGCTACGAGGGCGAGTCCGGCTCCGGCTCCGGTTCCGGCTCCGTTTGGAGGTAGTGACGTGCTAGGAACATCAGTGGATCCCTATCGGAGATCTGAAGTGAGTCGAGCTTGGGGGATTGAGTCGTTTCGGTTTGCACGCAGTTCTCATAAACGCTTTAGCAACTAAGTGATTTACAAACATGCATAGATGCGTACCACCTAGGTAGGTACCTAGGTAGCTTGGGCCCGGCCAACAGATTCGACAGAGAACTTCGATGCTCTCGTCCCACCATACTACCTTCCTCGCGCTCGACATCCCGCATTGTCGACAAGACCTGCGATGACATGCATCAAGACGGCAACTACCTACAGTGGTAGTCCCTAAGCACATGGTTCTCCTTCTCTAAAATAAACCCCTTAGCACATTCACCCTATCATATTAGCCCCTTAATGTTTTTGCTTTTTCTGTTCCTTAGATATTCTTCTTTCTCTTTTTTCTGCTTTTAATTCTTTTGTCTATGGAAACAGCCAAAAGAAAAAGACGGGGAAGAGGGAAAGAAGAGGTAATATCAAGACGATCGTTAACTTTTATGCTGGCATCTCCGCCTGAGTGAAGACTACCTAGCTTGCCGCCGTTAATGCTACGAGGTGGAGTACTTGACTAGGCAGTATTAAACCTAACGGGGTTGGCAAGTGAGCTACCGATACAGAATCGACTATAGGAATTCGATACTCCCATCATTACATGTACCTTGCCTCTCTCGTAGTCGACAGCACCCATCCCATCACGCTCCCTGCCTCGGAACCGACCCCCGTCTTCTAATGAGCAAAACGGAAGTCCAACCTCTTCAGACCCTCATCCTTGGTGTTCACGGCGTAGTCTTCCTGTTCCTGCGGCAACATGGCATTCCACTTTCTGTCCCGGACCCGATTTCTCCAGACATAAAACACCTTGACAAGATAAAACAACACAATATTAAAACACACCAAGCCCAACAGGATCTTATTACCGCGACGATACAGCGGCTGATCATCGTCGCGGTAGATGTTACTCGCAATGATATTGCCGCTCTGCACAGTCATGTTGTACAGCGCCGCCGACACCGCGCGGGTGCGGACGGCGTTGCTGTTGCGCGCGTTCCACGCCACCAGGATGGCGTGGCAGTACGGGTACGACAGCAGGCCGGTCAGTAGCGCGTAGCGTGTCCAGGGCGACGCGGTGGCCGGCAGCAGGACGAGCGCGAGCAGCCACGGGAAGATCCAGATGTTGGACGACGACGAGACAATGGCGCGCTCGCCGAGTCGTTTGGAGACCCAGGTGATGATGAGCAGGTTGACGGCGAAGAGGAACTGCGACGGGATGGCGAGGAGGTTGGCCTGGAATACGGAGAAGCCGAGCTGCCGGAGGATGTAGGAGAGGTAGGTGCCTGGTGGGGATGGTGGGATGTATGCGGTGAGGCCGATTAGGTACACTGGCGCCAGCTCCCAGTCCTTGATTGCCTTCCACAGAAGGGAGGGGCCGACAGCCTGCCGGTTGTTCATGTCGCCCTTGCTGGGGTCGTCGCGGAGCAGCCGGTTGACCATGATAGACTCCTCTCGGTCTGTGAACCACCCATCCTTGCCCCGGAACCAGCTTCGAGTCTGGCATGGGCCGGGGGGCATGAGTACCCAGGAAAAGAGGCCGGCAATGAGCGTGATGATGCCCTCGATTAGGAAGAGCCACTGCCATCCGGACCACCCCCTGACTCCGCGCATCTGAAGAATGCCGGCGGCAAGCAAAGAGCCCACAATGTTGACGGTGCTCAGGGCGGTCCAGAACCATGCAAGCCGCGTGGGCAACTCGCCCGATTTGTAGAAGTACGTCAACCACAAGACGATGTCGGGGATAAAGCCGCCCATTAGGAGACCCAAGAGGGCTTTGATAGCGTAGTAACCCGCTTTGTTGCTCAAGAAGGCCTGCGAGCCGCCCGTGATGGACCAGGCCGTCATGATGAAGGGGATCCAGCGATCAGCGCCCAACTTCTTGCTGATCAAGCCGCTCGGGAGCTCGGCCGCGAGGAATGACGCGAGGAAGATGGTTTGACCGTAGTTGAAGTCGTTGGTGTTCATACCTACACGCCGCAGAAGTTAGTCAGGGGTTGGCTCCTCGAACTTTAGATACGATAAGATGGTACCATACCGATTTCCGGCAGCATGTTGTCCGAAATGGCCCTGTTAATGTTTCGTCGGTGGAGATCCAATGCACAAAACATGATCCAAGCCCTGTTGGTTTGCATCATCAACTGTCAGTTTCCACCTCGCCTCGAAATTCCCAACTGCTTTAGGAACACAGAGACTGCGGTACGCACCAGAGCATGATTCTCAAATCGATTTTGCGGAGCAATTTCCGTTCTTCTTCGGCAGACCATGTGAATGACGGGTCAAAACGGTGCCGGTTCTCGTACCCGGCCTTCTCGAAGACATCCCGCCAGTGAGAGGCCACGGTAGGATCCGAGAAAACGTGCTCGGCAGATGACCCATAACCTTCGGAATCGGTAAGGCTCTCCTGAGAAATGGACTCTCGGGGCGGGGAGCCTTCTTTGCGGCTTGAGGCCTGATTGGAGGACTCGTCCTCCTTGGTGGTGACTGCCATGTCCCGGGGATCTGGGAGCGGGAGCGGGAGTGGTTAGGATGTGCAGGACACCTGGGCTGGATCTGAGACAGTAATTGCATCTCCGCGGAGGTGGCATTGCAGCTTTGGCCTCTTATACGGCGCCCTATCGATGTGTGGGGAGGCGTGTTCAACGCTACCAACAACGGGACCAGGGGTGTTGATGTTGCCACCAAGACCAAGGCTTGCACCATCTTGATGGTACGCCAGCAAGGCCAGTCACCACGCACCTGGTGGGTGTTATCAGTGGCGCAATATTGTTCCATCATTGCATCGCACGCTTCAACAGGACTCCCACGCGCATTTCGATAACGATCCCACGCAGCTTCAGCCCACTCGACAATCTCCTTAGGTTTAACGCTGTCTAAACACTCCACCTCAAAGCGATAACGACAGACGAGCCGGTCTTGACGTTCTCTCAGGCCGAGGCACCGGCCTACAAGTGGATAGGTGTTTGCCTTTTTTTTCCTTTTCTCTCTTCCTCTGCTTTCTTTTGCCTGTTCTTTTCGTTTGTTCTTCTTTTCTTTTTTTTTCTACTTTTTTTTTGAAAGCAAAGCACTGGTATGCTGATACGACATGGTTATTAATGTCTTGTGGAGCTCATGGAGAACGAAAGAATGACGTGCTTAGGGGCTGGAGGACAACGTGGGCCCTGGAAGGGGTCAGAGTTGTGTTCAATATTTACAACTAGGTAGGCGAGAAGAGAAGCCGGCTTCACCAAATTTGGTCTCGGTGGAGGGATCCAGCACGACAGCACAATCCGTAGGACAGGAAAGAGGTCAGTATGTCCCCGAGTTGAAAACTAAAATTCTGCTATCAAACTATAACCACCCTGCATCTGCTAGACCAGCCCCTAGCTGTGATGGTGTCTCTTATTATCGCAGTATCATTTGTTCTGCCCCCACACCCCGATTCGAAATCTGTGTCCTCTACTCACGTGCAGGTAACTCGACAGTGTGTCGAGCACCCGGCATCTCAGCCATCACTTCATCGCTGGCCATCTCATGAGGAGAGTCCGGCAGGTCGCGCTCGTGTGGCTTTGCCGGTAGCTCATGGCTCTTTTCCCAAGCCGCAGCTGCCGCTCTGCTCTTGCGCTGCCTCCTTTTCCGCTGCCACAGAAGGAAAGCCGCGACGGACACCGCCAACACGGCCAAGGTTATCGCCACGCAGATGGCCACGGTGGCGCCGATGGAGAGGCTCGAACCGGTGGGGGGGTCAGATTCAGAAGACGGCGGAGAGGTCGCGGAGCTGATGATGGAGCTGGTAGCCGCGCCCGTGCGGGACGCCGTCGTGAGATCAGTGGCCTGGTAGACCATTCTTATGCCGTAGGCGTAAATCACCTCCGGGGAGGTGACTGTCTGCAATGCGGTATAGGTTTCCGGGTTTGACCCTACAAGCGATAGCCTCAACCCGCCGGCCGGCACAGTGGTGCGGCATTGAAACCAGTCCATCGTGTCAGAAGTTTTACTGCCCTCGACACAGCGCATGTCAGGCATATTCTCGAGGGTTGGGCAACTAAATCAGCATTAGTCACGGTTTCTCATAGGCTGTGCTCCAGATGCTGTAGCCAAGCAGCACTGCATGAACGAGACTAACCAGGTCACCGTAGTAACTGATTCCACCCCCCGTGAATCTTGGCAGGCAGTCCTGTAACCGCTTGGGCATGCAATACCCGGCGAGAAAAAGATGCCCCCAGGGCCCGAAGTGTATCCAGGCGGGAAGCATGTTCGGTCTGTAGCGAATCTCAAGTAGTCGGGAGGCCCCTCCACCGAAGTCAGACGAGTGCGCTCGGGAGCAGGAGGCGTAAAAACTGTCGTGAGAGGGAGGAACGGGAACGATGTCACGGGCTGAGATTTTTCGGTGCTTTTTGTCGTAGATGGTGTTGTTGACTGGGTCGACTCTGCAGGTGGTGGTGGGATGGATGTTGACGCTGAACTTGATGGCGCTGATGTTGACGACGCTTGGCGATGGGACGGCGGCTTTGAGGTTGATGCTGGAGGAGGCGGTGGAGGAGCGGATGTTGATACTGGTGGGCGTGGTGGACGAGTTGATGTGGATGTCCACGGAGCTAGGCCAAATGTAGCCGGATCATCTGTAGGATATATATATATATATCATTCATACTCCGCCATGCCCTAGGGCGTGCCGGACCCTCTGCTATTTAGTGTACAGGAAAACCGTGCCCTCCCGGGCCGGGTGAAAAACCCCTACCAACAATCAAGGAACGATGCGTTCTCATCTGTAGGATATACCGGCGCCATATTGAACCTTTTGTCACTGCCTAAGGGGAAGGCACAGTAGAAAGTAACAGTCGACGAAGTCCTCCGAACACACCATGATCACGGCGGGGGAAGGGCCTCTGTTTAACAGTCAATGTGTTTCTTCACTTCATGGTTGACGATCGGCCCGGTTGGCGAATCCAATTGCTGTGTCACCCTACGGCCGTCCCTTGATAAATTGGAAAATGGAAAAGAGAACGGCAGATGAGCAAATAGCGAACTATTCGCCAATTAAGGGAGCAATAAGGTAATCTTGGGAAAGTGGTCGGGAGGCACAGTGGGCACTCAGAGCCGCTCAGGGGCGGGTCAGGGGGATTGGGGGCGAGGAAAACCACAAAGCTGAGGGGACGGATGAGGGTACCAGGGCGAGTGAACAAGATATCATTAAAGACGAAGGGAGTGAGACAGATAGTGACGTGCTGCCTCTCGTCGTTTCCCATGACATTGGTTGCAGGCAACGGCCCAGGGAATAGTGGACTGAATGAAGTCGGCGATGTCGCTGAACTTTAGGTGCGAAGGGGTCACACCGATGCCGCAGCTACACGTCCGTCGCCCGCCCCGCTGAATCGTCGAATTTGTAGTCACCAAGTGCTTAGGATGATACCCGTCTTGGGAGGCCACGAAAGCAAGACCATGACAGCGGGCAAGTTTAGGTCGACTTTCTCGGCGCCCTTGGACAGAACGAATCGGTTTTTTCTTGGCAGTACTGCTGCGTTGTCAGCCCTGGGGGGCACGACGCATCACAGACGTGGCAGAGAGAGCCGCCTGCCCGATTTTCTTTATTTGAGTTAGGGATCTCTAGATGTATCAACTGTATCAACTGTATCAGGTGCTACTAATATAAAGACCTATGACTCGACAGCTTCTGGCAAATATTGATTAGGACAGGACCTGCCGATATACGAATACAGATCCATGTCGCTAGTACTAGCGAGTAGCATCCCGTCTTATACATCCTCCTCCCAATCATCAGAGTCAGGGTACGGCTCATAATCTTCGTTGGAGAGATGCTCGACGATCTTGGCCACCCCCTGTAAATCCCCTTCGAGGGTGCCAGCCTTGTCCTCATCGACCCATCCCTCAGTATAACCGCCGCCAAAGTCAATCAGCCAAGCATCATTGTTCTTGTCAATCATGACATTCTCCGCTTTGGCATCGCCCCAAACAAGGCCCGCGCTATGGATTTGCGCGACCGTCTCTTGAATCTGTCTCGCCCAACGCTGTCGCAGGGGGATGGGCGTGTGGAGCAGGTGGTCCTCGAACAAGAGCCCGTCATTTTCGCGACGACGGTCAATGTGCGTGAGTAGCAGGCCCAGGATTTGGCTATTCTCTTCTACCGCTACCACCCCGCGAAGACGAGCAATGCGTATGTCGTTATGCGTCAAGGAAGACTTGAGGATCCGCAGATGGGCGTCGAGCTCTCTTTCAAGCCTTAGATAGTCGCCTGGCGTGAAGGTCTTCAAGAAGCAAAGCGTCTTGTGGCCCGAATCGTCGAGCTCGACCAAAACCCGTGTCGGTGTCTCGGATAGGGCGGAGTCGGGCTTCTCAAACGAGACTTCGATTTCAAGGGGACGGAAGAACTTGACGTACTGCCCAAGCTGTTGGGCAAGCTCAGGCTCGATGTCGTTTAAGGGCGGAACCCAGCGGCTCTCCTCGTCTCTCATGAAGATAGGGAACGGCTTATCGTTTTCTACCTCAAGCCGACAGCGGTACTCTTCTGGGAAAAAGTATTCGGAAAGAAGTGGGCGAGCCTCCCCCGTTGCAATCTTTGCGGGGTCGAAAGACGGCGGGATATCGGGGGCAACTTGCAAGAAGACAGGCTCGAAAGCATTGATGAGCCAAACATGAAAGGCGTCTATCACGTCTTCCGGATGCTCGTCTTCATCTGTGTCGAATTCACACTCGTCTCTTACAGCGGCGATGAACTTGCGATATCGAGATTCGATAGCAGGCGAATTGCAAATGTAGAAGGGCGACATTTCGACGTGGAACTCCCTGCCATTGCAGCGGATGGATGTGACGCAGTCGTCGGGACCATCGTGGCCGAGACGATCGCTCATGGCCTTTGCCAGGATGCGGCGTGGTTTGGCAGACGGAGTAGATGCCATCATGGATGGGTACATGTATGTGCCAATAATAGCGGATGCTAATAGCGTTCGTGACGGCGAGTGTCAGCGAGTGTCGGCGAGAGATTGACACAAGGGGTGCGCGATCTGCGGCTAAAAAATCGTAGAGAGGGGTTTGGACCTTTGTGCAGCGTTAAGGAGTCAGTTGCTTGTTAAAATTGTAATCAGCGGCCGCAGAAGTCCACTCAAAGGCTGAGCTTTGAAGTGACCTTGGCATTGGGGCATCGTGGCTCAAGAGTCAAGCGCTTAACAGCCCCCAAACCAGAACGACCGACAGAGCTCAAGGGGCCAAACCCGCTTGCCGTGCTAGCCGACAGAACCAAGAACAAGACGGCCCCCGAATTCTAATTTTAAAATGAGGCGAGCCGACTCATTGGCGTAACACCGTCACACAGACTCTGAGGCTCACAGCCAAGGGCCCCAAGGGGCAACAAGGTAACAATAACACCCGCAGTGCTGGCCCAGTTGAGACATATTCGACTCAACGAAACCGCTGTGGGGGCCGCATGATATATCAAACTTGCCCGCCACCTCCGTCCGCGTCTTGTCGAGACATCAGGACCATTGAGAAGGCCCATTCTGGTGCCAACAAATTGCCTCGCCGCGGTGAACCATGTTATGAGAGGCCTTGGCCGTGAGAATGCACGCTGCCGGTGTCTTGGCTAGCCAGCAGCTTGGCTGGGAACAGTCGAGGTTGATGCAATGCTGCCGCCGGCCGAGGCCGTAGCACAGCACTTCATCAACCGGGCCTGTGAGAATATAAGAGCAGAGGATCAGCGCTGTCTCTCGGCTCTGCTCTGCAGCTCATTAACTCAACCAGACTGGTCATCTTAACTTGCGCGCTATTCGAGGTACCTACCACCCTACGACACGTTGAACATCCATATCCAAGACCCAGCTCTACAACCGACGCCGCTTCGCCCACTTCTTCCGCGCAACGAACATTACCACCCCCCCAACCGCAACCATGTGCCGCAAGTTCCAACGCATCGGACGGTGCGGACACGTCTACAGAGAGACCTGGAGCCCCTCCGACCCAACGAGATGCAGCGCAGCACGGGCCCGAGCCCGCCGAACCGGAAACGCAGCCCGACATTGCCGGCACACCGACGGCGGTGGCCGTTCGACCCACATCACTAACGACAACACCCAAGTCTGCCGCTCCACCACGTGCTACCGAGACTACATCCTCCGGACCAACGGCTGGACGTGCCACAAATGCGGCGGCCAGAACAGCGGCACCACCAGGGCCTGTGTGCACAGCGACGTGGTCGACTATTCCTCCGGGTCGTCGTCGTCCGGCGGCGGCGGCTATGAGGTGTGCGGACATCACTCCTGCAGGGAGTGCAAACCCATCCGCCGCCGCCGCTGAGTATCGGGGGCTTTCGGTGGACAACGGCAGAACAAGGGCTCGCTGTTTGTCGTGCTGTAGGACGGCTGAGGGCGTTGATTGCTTTTGTTTAGAGTTGAAGGAATAAGTATCTGAAAGGATATACTAGTTAGTTAGTTGGTCTAGGCAGTGACAACAGTTCTCATAACTTTTAAGGTTGTCTTTTCGGTCCTCGCTTAAGGTGATGTGAAACGTCCGAGGTGGTTGTGGTTGAAAGTGGGAGACGAAATGGAATTCTTATCTCAGGATGTGCTGATACAAGCCTTTCGATTTGGAAACTCTGACCGTCCTCAACACGACCAACATCACCCGTGTGGCCGTTGAATACTCTTAAAGACTAGACTCCAAGCCGGCTTAGGTACCTATGTTTCACTAACCGACGATCACCCGCAGAGAAAGGGACAGAAAAAAGTAAGGACATAAGCCGGGGAAGGAGCATGTACAGGCTTTTGGAAGAGAGAATACGCCGGCTGGGATAACTCTGTTCCTGGCATTCTTTTTTGTGCACAACTCACGCTGGTGGCAGCCGTGCTTTGGATATCTGAATTTCAACGCGTGTAAACCTACGGAAAATAGTGCGACTAGTGACCCTATAGAGATATTCTGCCCCCCTCCTCTCCTCCCTCCTCCTTAGTCCGAGTCCTCACCATCAGTTTGGTCATCGGCAGCTCCCAGAACAACCACCTCCATGTTTCCCTCGGGGATGAACGCCTCCAGTCGATCAATATCATCCTCCGGGTCCCCTTCAACCTTGGCCTCGGACGCAATGTAGTACCCTCGATGAACAAGGCAAAGGCGGAACCCGTTCTGTGGACCGTGCCTTGTGCTCTGGTAAACGCAGAATAGCATCGACGTTCGAAGCTTGCCGGTGACCTCGTGGCGCTTGCCGTGCCAGAAGATGTGGGATCGCACGGCATCGGGTATGTTCGAGATCTCGTCGAGGGGGCCGGCGGTGGCGATTTGTTGCAGGATGGTGGGCGGGAGGGGAGTGCCTTCTGACACGATGTGGGAGCTCATGATGAAGGATGTGGGTTGGCGAGGTTGGGGACTCGGGAGATTCGAAATAGCGAAAGGGGACGACAGGACGCAAGCGGCGCAACTGGTCGCAGGGTCGAAACGAGCTCAAAGAAAACACTCGCCGTTCTCGAAGTGCGCCCTGGCGGCAGCAGTAATTGGCTAGTCGTCGCCGTCAGTGGATATAGGTTTTGGTATGGAGGACCTTATAGAGGGAGCCTGGTGGCAGGCAGCAATGGGGACTTATATGCGGAGACTTACGTAGCAGTGAGCTACCCCGCACTGAACACAGAGGTACGACGAGCCGCCCCGGTTCTTGCAATTGTGCGCGCTTCTACGGCCAATGCTATCCGACTTCTGACAGGAGCTGTCGTACTTCAGCTTGTCAGACCCGACAAGGGCGTTGTTGCTGCAATGACGCGTGTTTCGCACACAAGCCGGGGAGTGAATGCTGAGGTCCAGGAATTTAGTCGCATCCATTATTCTCTCAACAGTAGGTACCTAGGTAGGTAGGTAGCCAGATAATCGAGGACTAAAGGAGCAAGGATAATGCGGTGCCTGGGTGGTACCGAGGTATGCAGAGTGGAACTTGGAACTGGGAGAGAGTGTGGAAGCAAAAGAGTTTGGTGCTTGACAATGGCCGAAAGCAAACTCTTTAAATCAATGATTCCTTGAGTTGCGTTCCCCCGCCCCAGGATCAAAAGGTACAGACTAATAGGCGCCGAATGCCTGCTCAATGCACGCCGACACCCAACAGGACCAACGGCGTCTCTGGTTGGCGCCTAGGGTGGCCTGGCAGCCTGGCCGGCGTGGCGCCTTTCACGCTTCCACTACCTATGCCATCGTCCAAGCGAACTCAGCTTCCTGCACTTGCGAACTTCGTGTCACCAACAGCGCAGTCTTGCCGCTCATCATTTCTTGTCCTCGCCACACCGGTTCTCGTCTTGATTGGACCACTTCGTCACCATGGTTTCATTTTCCGCCCGCCTTGACCAACAAGCCGTCCAGCCCGGCGGCGGACATGGAAACTGTCGTCCTGGACCAATGAATGATGTCAGGAAGAAGTCCCTCTGGTGTCTCGGCGTCGACGCTCTCCGCACGGGTCAGGAGAGGCAGACCCATTCCATTCGCGCCAAGCATCTGTTGAAGGTGCACCGCAGGGAGCAACAACGATGTGGAAATGAAGGTGGTGATCTATCTCGATGATGGATGACATGAGGAAAGGAGGAAGCCACCTACAGGAGAGTGGATGAGTGGATGAATTTTATTTCGCCCAGAGGAACCAAGCCTACCTATCCAGATAATTGTTAGGTTTGCTATATATGGATCTTGCTCCTCCTGAATCCCAAGCGTTATAGTATAGCTTGTTACTATCTCGTTAGTCCCGTTGAAGAGTGTTCTGACGATGCCGCCCACGCCCCTTGATTAGAACGCCTGGGAAATCATCAGGGTTAGGGTCACTACTTATGGTTGTTCGCTCGAAATCTCAATCTGGGCAAATTGTTTCCCCCCGAGCCAGCATCATTTCGGCAATAGCAATAAGACCCCTTTGGCCTGGTATGGTCTCGAATGTTTCAGGGAACAACTCATTGAACAAGCTTTCCAGTCTTCGCCCGCTATAGCCGTTGATTGGCCGAGACTGAATTGATGGTTGCTGGCCATGACGTTTGCGATGACGTTTTGGGCAACAACCTTTTCGTTTCAAGTTTCAAGCTTTTAAGTTGCGACCGTCGATTGAGCGCCACTGCAGTGGGGGGGATCTTTCAGCGCTCAGCTGAGAACTCGAGATTGCCTTGGGCATGCAACACAACACAAAATAAAATACACGCTCACGCCTGCGCATCGTGAAAATGAAAAGAATACTGCTACTCGCATTTATCCATGGATTCAAGGTAAGTCGCGCTTGCGTGGTTGTGTTGTTGACTTCACGGTTTGCTGATTGTTTTGTGTTATCGTTTATACAGGGGAGCGATTTCACCTTCGGCGACTTCCCAACCCATCTCAAAGATACCGTCGCCAACAACTTGCCGGACCATGAGGTGGCCACTGCCGTCTACCCAAAATATGAAACCCGCGGAGAGCTGGCCCAAAGCACCGCGGCCTTTCTAGAATGGTAAGTGTGACTCTCTCGAAACCATGAGATGAACTTACCGGCGCGATGCCGAATTCTAACACCCTAGACAGGCTGAAAGAGCAAGTGATGAACTTGCGCAAAGCACACCTTGACAACCCCTGGCCACCAAACGACCGGAAAGTTGGCGTCGTCCTAGTCGCGCATTCCATGGGGTAAGCCCTGCCTTTCCCACCCATCACCACCCCAACACCGACCTTATGAGCACTAACTCTCCAACAGCGGTTTCGTCGCCACCGACTGCCTCTTCCGGATCCTCGACGAGCACCGCCAAAACCCCCCACCCTCCGGCGCGACACCCACACCCATACCCATATTCCCCCTCATCCAAGGCATCCTCGCCTTCGACACCCCGCTCAACGGCCTCGCCCGCTCCATGTTCGTCTACGGCGCCTTCTCCAACTACCAAAAAGTCAGCAACGTCTTCAACATCATGACCGCCCTCTCCGCCGCCACCCCGGCCGCGCTCTCCCGGCTGGCCTCCAAACGCGCCCTCCGCACCGCCACCAACCGCATCGCCAAATCCACCACCACCACCCGCACCTCCACCACCAGCCCCGCCTGGAAAGCCTGGCAGCTCATCGCCCTGCGCACCGGCACGGTCGGCGTGATCGCGGCCGGCGGCGTGGCCGCCTTCGCGCACCGCCGGCAGATCCTCGAAGGGGTGCGCAGCGTGCGCGCGCTGACCCGCGCCGACGTCGTGCAGGGCTATCAGCAGTCGGTGGGGGCGGTGGGGCAGGGGCTGGCGTACGTGAATCGGGGGAATGTGGGCCAGAGTTTTGCGTGGTTGGCGGATCATTTTACGTTCGTGGGGGCGTTGTTGAAGCAGAATGAATTGGGGAGGAGGTTGGAGCGGTTGGCCGGGTTGAGGGGGGTGGGCGTGTGTGATGTGTACGCGTCGTTGGGGGAGAATGGGTATTGGAGTGGGGGGTATTTCGTGCCGGAGAGGACGTTTTGTGCGGTGCCGGGGAGGGGGGAGGCGGAGGGGAGGTTGTTTAGGAGGCATGTGGTGGAGGGGGCCAAGGATGAGATTGCGGCGCATGTGGGGTTGTTTCGGAGGGGGGATAATGGCGAGTATGAGAGGATGACGAGTGATGCGGCCAAGTTGGTGGTCGACTGGTTTAACGACGAGACGGAGTTGTACGACGACCCCAAGTTCCAGGAGCCACCGCCGGCTGAGCCGGAAGAGACGGAGGCCATTGCGAAGGCCGCTGATACCGGCGAGGTTGCAGAGGTTGAAGCCGAGATTGAAGGAAAGGCCAAGACGGACGCCGAAGAGGATGTCGAGATGGCCGTCGATGACGAGGTCCCAGACGAGTCGCCAATCGACATCGCCGCCGCAGCCTCACTTGTGCCGCTGCCCGACGAGATTGACGAACAGCTCTCGGGGGATACTGGCGATGCTGCAGGGGATGGGAAAGCCGACCAGAAACGGGCCTACCTCCGCCATCTGTTTGGCGTGGCTCAGCAGACGGGGACCAGTCTGCGGACTTACCTGCCGTCGAAGCTGCCCACCGTCGAGATGCCCAAGGTGTCGATGCCTGCCGTCAACCTACCTAGCATGCCTGCCATGCCTAGTGTACCGAGTATGCCGGCCATGCCGAGCATGTCGATGCCGACGAGAATTAATCCATTTTCCAAAGCACCGGCCACGGAGACGACGGCCGCAGAGACCACGACTTCGGTGGGCTCAGCAGAAGCCGCAGATACCGTGTCGACCGCCACAGAGCAAGTTGGCGCGGATGATGGGAAGTTGACCAGGGAGGAGGTTGGCGCTGCCCGGTAGTAGTTTATTCGATTTAGACTACCTGCCTGATGATGGGGTCGACTTTACTGCCCCTTTATTTGTGCGTTCTTATTCAGCTATCGTTGCTTTTCTCCTTGCATCTGAGAGTTTGTAATCTAAGGCTCAGCCCTTGCAGACGCCAGGCAATACACAACTTGAGATACCCCCTGGCGCATCGGCCAAGCATTTGTTATCTCCTCGGGCATCAAGATAGTAGCATGCACAAGTGCTACTACTTTTTGTACTACCTATTTACAGTTCGGTATCGCTTTTTGGCAAGCGCGCTTTAGCCAGTGGGTTGTGCCAGCCCCAAGCGGCGGAGACAACGCCATGTGGAAATGATGGACGGCAAACGTTGTTGCGAATCGCGGGGTGATTGGACGGCCCGCGGCCGCTCCCGCTCGAAAGAGCCCGATCAGGAAGGTTGGGAATAGTGTTGTCCATTGGCTTGCGGGGTTGCGACCCGCACGTGTCGGATTCAGGGGGTTTCATGCCCCTGAATCCCCCACAATCTTTCTCCGACGTGGTCGTGTCTCGCACATCCACTGGACATTGGGAGGTTTGGGTTCTAAGAGGCTCACCGAGCATCGGTAGCATCGCGCCGGCATTGGCTGAGGGCGGCACTTGGAGGCGCCGGACACCTTGAGTGGGGGTGGGCAGTTCGGAGTTTGACGGTTGTGCATGCTGGATGGGAAGCTGAGATTGGAAGATCGGCGCTGAGACAAGCGCCTCGCCGCCTTCCATTTATGGTAGTCTTATCGGGGTTGCGGGCTGGTTGTTACCGCCTGTCGGAGGATGCCGCCGTCTGGGCTCTAACAGATAACTATTTATGACCACCTCCTGCTCCTGGGGAAGCAGTAACTGACTCCGTAGTCCAGGCACAAGCTCTTTGGCAATCCACAACAGACAAGATGAAGTCGTACATTCTTGGTTCCCTTCTGGCCGTGGCGGTCTCCGCCATTCCCATGCCAGCTCCGGCTCCAGTAAGCCATGGCGAATAACACGTCCCCCATGCTGGCATGATAGCTCATTCATGATGATAGCCCGGAATCCCTTCGGCTTCGACGGCCAAGAGCCAGCTGGCCGGCCTCACCGTCAAGGCCTCGTATGACGACGGCGCCTACAGCCGCGAGAAGTTCCCGCACTGGCAGACAGCTAGCGGCGCCTGCAACACCCGGTATGAGCTCTCTCTTTCTCCCTGCTGGCCACAGATGCTCCGTCGATTCCGAAACTAACATATCACACAGCGAGTACGTCCTCAAGCGTGACGGCAGCAACGTCGTCACCGACTCCGCCTGCGCCGCCACCTCCGGCACCTGGTTCTCCCCCTACGACGGCGCCACCTGGACGGCCGCCTCCGACGTGGACATCGACCACATGGTCCCTCTCAAGAACGCCTGGATCGTAAGCCCGCCCCCTTCCAACCCCAACCCCGATTCCACCCCTCCATACCCAACAACAATGACACTAACCCCCTTACCCTGCCCAACAGTCCGGCGCCAACAGCTGGTCGACGGCCAAGCGCACGCAGTTCGCCAACGACATCGACATCCCGCAGCTGTGGGCCGTGACGGACAACGTCAACCAGGCCAAGAGCGACAAGTCGCCCGACAGCTGGAAGCCGCCCCTCAGCTCCTTCTACTGCACCTACTCCAAGAGCTGGGTCAACGTCAAGTACTCGTACGGCCTGAGCATCACGTCGGCCGAGAAGTCGGCGCTGACGAGCATGTTGAACTCGTGCTGAGTTTTGGGCGATGGTTTGGGGGACTGGTTTGGGCGCGTCTTCAACACGGGTGGGAAGGTGTTGCCAAGGTACCTACCTACCTCGGTACCTACCTAGTTAACGCAACGGGGGGATTCATGGGCGGATGTAAGGGCGTGGCGGGTGTTGTCCGTCCGCATGAGTACCTAGTGATGGAAGGACTGGGCTTTGTATATAGAGGAGTACGGTAGTAAATACGACTAACTGACAGGAAAGTAGCTCGCCTGCAAATACTTTGATCCTGAATCTCCTGAGCCGTGATTGATACCGTGCCCTACATTGACAAAAGAGAGAAGCGGGCACGTTGCGCCCTTGTTAACTAGACACAACAAATAATGTAGAAGCGCGGCGTCCGCCTATGAGGTCCATACGCAGGTACCGAACGCGTTGCCCTTGGGCTTGCGCCCAAGCCTGTGGGCGCGAGGGGAGGTATCAGCCCGGCCTTTTGCTCTTGGCTTTCTTCGGCCGCAGAATCTCCGCGAGGATACTCTCGTAATCTGGGTAGACGATACCCTGCAGCTCCATGTTCTTAGCCCTCTTCAACTTGCATTTCATCTCCGACCCGATGGCCCCCGGGTTGTTCCTTGTCGCGACGGCCTTCCAGTACTCGTATTCAGGGTGAAAGTTCTTGTCTCGTGGATCGTGCCATTCCCGGAGGAGCGCGTCCTTGAAGTCGGCCTGGGCAAAGTCGATGAAGAAGGGCTTCTGTGTGCGTTTGTCCACAATCACGTTGCGCGGCGCGCAGTCCCCCATGAGGACGCCGGTCGCGTCGAGAGTATGGGCTAGGTTGACGGCCGATTGTACAATGGTGGGCCACTTTTTGGGGTCACTCGGTGCCAACGGCGAGATGGGCAGGTCTGCAAGGTTATATCCAGAAATGCGTTCGACGAGGACGCCCTTCAGTTCGAAGTATTTGGCCATCTCGGACGGAAGGTTGGGGACTGGGACCATGACGCGCACATGGGCCAGCATTTGCGGGATGGATTCGCCTTGTAGGTGCTTCAGACGGTCGTAGGCTTCGGTTTCTGCGTTGAAGTATTCCTCACACTTTGCCCAGAGTGCCGCTTCGTACTCGGCCTGGCAGTCAGGCCCAGCGTCATCAAGGAAGTGCCAGGGCTGTGGGGGGTTGGGGTCTTGCTGCGACCTCCTCGCCAGCTCGCGGAGAAATGGCGTCATCTTCTTCGCCTTCACAAAGGATTGAAAAGCAGCTTCAACTGTTGCCGTGTGAGGTACGTGTTTTCCAAGGCATTGTCGGAGGTCTTTGCCGAGCCGGCGGTCGTAGACTTTAAGGACTGCCCTCAGCTCGGCACCAGTTTCGGTCCGCACCGTGACGTCCATGACTGGGGACATGGTGACGGAGTAAACGGCGAGCTTGGTTACCGTGGCAGGTCGGTTGGTCGGTAGACTGCAAAAACTCTTCAGAACATGGAGCTGCAGCGGCGTGCTGTATGGCCCTGGGTTAGGCCGCGCGGTGCTGCCGGGCCTGGGTGCGGTGCCGCCGGGTCTGGACATAATGGTGAGTGATGGTTGATGCAACGGAAACGTCAAAAAAATGGAATCGGCACGAGAAAGGTCCAATCTCAAATGAGAGTGAGGATGCTTGGAACACCGGAGCCAAGGACGGTTGCGTGTACTGACATTTCCAAATCGTCCATGGCGATGACACGCCGGGGCGGTATGAGATATAATATACTTAAAACCAGAGCAGCAATGTGGCCTGGAATTGAGCTCTCCAACGTGCGTCCTTAGCAACCGTTTCATTCCCGTCGAGAAGATGAGTGAGGGTGATGCCGTGATGGTGGTCGCAGAAGGTTTGAACTTACGCGAATTACGTGATCACGGTGTCGTCGTCTTATCACAGATGAGGAATCATGAGCTGTGCCACTCATACCCTTTCCACACTGGGAAGATGACTGTACCCGCGGCGGGTGCCGGTTGCGACGTCGAAGAGCCTCAGAACCCACAATGGGTGAGAAGTGAAGTGGCACAGTTATGCGAGGCTATTTTGGGACAACCCACTCAGCGGCTGTCTTTATTTTGACGGCGCAAGACTCGACATGCTTTGTAATTCGCCGCCACAAGTCACCAGGGTGGCGGCCATTGGTTGAAGCGCCTCTCCCCCTGTCCCCGATCGGCCAGCCCCCTGAGACACTCACACTATGAGGCCCCTGGACTGGACCCCGAACAGCCAGCGCGGTTACAAGTTTCGACTCCAAGTTCACTGGCACAGCTGGTGAGCCTCTCAGCCCTACCAGTTTGAAATTTGGCCTTGCCACATCCTTACATGCTTGCGTGCTCGTACTTTCTTAGTCGCCCTGTCACATTCACAATTTCACACTCTAACAACCTAGGTGGGCTTGCAAAAACGGACCCCAGACCGCGAAAGATGGCCGGGAGGCTGAAAATATACGAAGGTCTAGCGGCACCTTGTGACATGCTAGCTGGGTATACTGTCCTCTACTATTTGGTCCTGCTCGTAAGAATAAGCAAAGTCTATGGCCACTAAACCGAGACAGGTTTCAGACCCTGTTTGTCTCCTTTCTGGCGTCCAAGAAAGATCATGGAGGCGTAGATCGAAGGCCCCGGGGCCGGCTCAGGGGTTCCTCGTACTGAACTCGTAGATTGGATATTCATCCAGCGACAATGCAGTGGTTTACGAGGCGAAGGAGAGACCTTGACATGATCAGGAGTATAAAGCAATGGACGATGCCTCGCCATCAACAGACCTTCTAACTCATCACAACACAACCAACTCATCCAGCACTACTACAACCTTCTACTCTACCATCTCTCGCCGGCCGAGATCTTACACAACACCCTCTCTATTTCCACTGCACCTTTCTACACAACCCCAGCCTACCCAGACCATCCCCCTCTTGCTTCTTTGAACTGGGAACCCCAGCCAATCCGCCATCATGTCGTTTTCCACGTACCCGCTGGACAAGCGTACCCGGCAGGACATGATAGTCTACCTGGAGAATGCCAACCCAGACCAGCTCAGTGCGAGCGCATGGGGCCAGACCACCTGGCAGGCCGCGCACGGCGAAGGCCGATCGGCCTCATCGACCACCTTTCATATCGGGCTCCGGTTCGCCCAGGGTCACTACTGGACTTGCATCCTCACCAGGGTCCGGCGCCAGGAGGTAGCCCTGGAGGGTACCATCATCGACTGGGGTACCACGGCGCCCAACCTTCCTGGGGTCCTCCGGGAGTACCAGCGGCAATTCATCAGGGCGCGCGCGCCTGCTAGTGAGAACCCCCAAAGGGATCCCACCGACAACAACGGCGGTGGTTCCGGCGGCGGCGGCGGTGGCGGTGGCGGTGGCAACGATAACGGCCCCGCCTGGGAGAAGAAGGTCCTCAAGGACGACTACGGTGGATACTACTACATGGACGAGAACGACGAGTACTGCGCCTGCGACGCACAGGGCACCCAGCTGAAGACGACGACCCTGAAGGGCCGCACCACCAACCCCCACGCCATCCTACTGGTGTTCGTGAACTCGCAGAGACAAACCTACTTCCTCCACAAGGGCCAGCGCATCCCCTGCCAGGTTCAGAAGGACCCGTCGACCCACCACCCCTTCATCCTCGACGACAAGCAAAAGAAGCGCAACGTCCAGGTCTATGGCCCGATGCCCCGGTGGAAGGCTGCCCGCGCCCAGGCCCCAGCTCAGCCCTCGGGAAAGATTTCCTCGTCCAAGACGACGCCTTCGTCCAAGGTTTCGTCGTCCAAGACCCCCGCCCAGGCCCCGGCGGCGTCGGCCAAGGTTTCTACGAGGCAGCCTCTCCAGGCTGTCCAGTACATGGTTGATCCCGCCAGCGGAAGGAAGTACTACATGGGTGCCGACGGCAAGCCTCACTGGGCCTAAGTAGCGGTGTTTCATTGTGGTTACCTAGGTATGGAGAGGGATAGAACATCGCGGGGATAGTTGAGGATGGGTTGGGGGGACTCGGGGCGGTTGAGCAGGCTCTCTTGGATAGTGCTGGCAGCTGATGTATGCATTCAATTGGGATAGAATAAACCATGCTGGCTCATGTACCATCATGAGGCTGGCTTCTCACGTATCAATTACCATCGACGTGTTCTTGAATCACCTTAATGTCAGCAACCACCTCGCTAGCGCTGGAGTAGGTCATGGCCCAGCATTTCCGTATTACTTCCACCAGGACCAATTCACTTGTGGTCGGATATTGATTTGACCCAAACAAAGCCTCTACATCCTCTTCAGTCTTGTCATCAAAGGGTCGGTGAGTGGTTTCGACCTCGTAAAGCAAGGATCCCAGGGCAAAAAGCTCCGATTGCACGGTGGGCTCCATGGTGGACAGGCTCGGGTGCGCAGAATGAACACTCGGCGCGACTGTGGGAGCAGAGCCGTCGAGAGAAGAGCCGGCAAAGTCGGAAACCTTCGCGTTCTCCTTACGGTCAAGTAAGACGTTGTAAGTGCCGATGTCGACTTGTTTGACGCCATGCGAGTGGATATGGTCAAGTCCTTCTGCCGTTTGCAAGGCCCACATTGTCACTTGCTGCATCGTCGGCCGTTGTTGTAATTTACGCATTTCAAGGAGGCGATGGCGAAGGGTGTGATGGAGTCGTTCGAGAATGATGGTGTCTTGCTGTGACCCGAGGAAGGCTGTTATGCGGGGATGATTTCCCAAGCGCGCGTAAATGCGACGCTCCACGCGGAGCTGTTCCTTGGAGGACTCATCGTCGGAGAACGGCCGTTTGATGACGGCTCGGTCGGAAACAAAAAAGATGGCTCCTGATAATCCACAGGTCCACGGAATCCCAGTAAGGCTGGCGGGTATTAGGGGAATGTCTGACATTGTCAATGTCAATGCCATTGTCAGTGTCAAGAAGAATCAGGAGGGAAATGCACAGACCGCATTGGAACCTGGAAAGTTTCCGGGGATGAGACCCACATTTCCTGGCTGGATGTGTTGGAAAGTCCAAACAGCCATGTACAGGTATGTGACGAACCTACTTCAGGATCCTATCCTGTTAGGGTTCAGCTTCGTTGAAGGTAATCTCTCGAGGATGCTTAGGTTCGGTGCAGCCAAAGGGTGCACAACAATAGACTTGTCTCAACAGTAGGCTTGTGAGCTTGTAGCGAACTGTAGTTGTGATTGCTAACTGGAGAACTCCCAGAGCTCTCCAGAACGAGTGACTATATACATACTGTTATCACTCCTGTCACTGGTGATATTGGTGATAACGTCCGGGTTATCACCCCGATCACCAGTGAACTTGGTGATTATCACCTTCATCACCAGTGATAATCGTGACACTGCCATGATTGGCTCCTTAAGCGATTGGTTGTCGGCGCGTCCCGCGCCTCCGACTGCAGCCTCCCTGGCCGCCCTTATGGTCATTCATGACAAGGTACTTGTGAACAGGGGGTCAAATGTATTGTAAAAGAGGTTACTGTTCCTGACAACTAGAAGTGTGTGATTGAATTGTCTAATTGATTCAAGTGTGTAAGGAGGAGGGTATCTGTACCTCCCTGAAAATCCTATATTGGGCGCTTATTGTGGGCCCAGTGACCCCCAATTTCGTGGACCCGCCGTACCGTTACTGAAAGCCGCATTTACCCACGCGTTTTGTTCAACAGGATGAACCAACCTCAAAGATCAAGTATATCCAATACCTTATACAGACAGTTACACCCACCTCTTGGACATAACGGACTCCAAGTTTACAGATTAGATGGCGATCAAACCTCGCCTCTGAAGAATAAAACGAAACTTGAAGGCACCTAAAAGCCCGCTGAACCGTTCTAACTGTTATATTACTATTCTCCTTCTTTGCTTTTTCTTCTCCGGTCCTTTTCTTTCTGTCTTTTTTTTTCTTTTTCTTTTTACCTACCTAGTAAGACCACAGAAGAGTACGGTCCAGATCAACCCGCTTTGTTGTCACGGAATGACCCAGGGAGCGGCCCGGGGCGGTCGCAGCCGAACGCGCAGGACGCTAACAGCCAATCGCTTAAGAACCAATGGAAATGGTTATCACGGGCTGTCAGTGATAATGGAGGATTATCACTGACTGTCGGTGACACTGGGTGACTATCACCAGTTGTCGATGACAAGGAGGGATTATCACCAGCGGGATAGTGATACTAGATAGTATATAGTCACTCGTTCTGGAGAGCTCTGGGAGTTCTCCAGTTAGCAATCACAACTACAGTTCGCTACAAGCTCACAAGCCTACTGTTGAGACAAGTCTATTGTCGTGCACCCTTTGGCTGCACCGAACCTAAGCATCCTCGAGAGATTACCTTCAACGAAGCTGAACCCTAACAGGATAGGATCCTGGAGTAGGTTCGTCACATTTGTGTGAACCGCCGGGGGCCCGAGTTTCTTGCCCCCTAAGGCACCTACCTATCTTGGGATCAAATATTACAAAGTTGCCGAGTGAATGCTTCACATGTATAGGGCAATATGTCGAGGCTGCGTTTGGCTGCTGACATTTCATGTGATTTCCGAAGTTCACTGATCTCGACTTGACCTTCCGCCGCTCTCGACACGGTACTAATCCATGTCCCCAGTCTCACTCAATATCAACAACCCATGGCTTCACTTCTTTCAACTGGCTGTCTTGGATAGTACTGGCCGTTGATATTTGCATTACATTGGGATAGAATAAACCATGCTGCCTCATGTACCATCATGAGTCTAGCTTCCCATATATGAACATGACTCCCCGACTGCCTGATTCTTACGTCGTCCAGTGGTTACTCGCAGTGACTGTCTGTTTCGCTCGAGCTTCCATACCCCAATCCCCACTAGCCTCACTGGAGTGCGCTGGGCCTGCCGATTATCCAACACCAGCTTCTTCATTTCCAACCATACCATCACCAAAAGGCCGCTTTCCAACCATGAATCCTCCGAGGAACAACTCCGCCCCACGAACCCCTAGAAAATGACCTCTCATCACCGTCTTCCTCAGCTCGCGCCAAGAGATCATGATCCTCGAACAACTACAACATACCCGCCGCTGCCGCACCACACCCTCCGCCTCGGATTCCTCGAACGACGAATTTGCCTCTTACTCCTTCTTATCGTTCATTGATATGGTCCCCCTGCCGTCCCTGTAGATATGGTGAACCGCGGGAGGACCGTTCACTGGTGTAATGCGAACACGAAGGATAGGTTCCTTGTCGTCCGGATTGAACTCTGACAGGTGCACAGGACTGCTCGCATTGCTTCGATACCTGTGAAATATTGAGTTCCTCTGCAATCTCCCGGGCTGAGAGGGGGGTGGGCCATACAAGATCTCGATCTCCTTGATTGGGCCGACCTTCTGTATGTGTTGTCAGCAAATGTATAAGAGAGGCCCCAATCGCTTACGAGGCTTTGGAAACGTAGGATAGTAATGATGAAACTGTATCCTAGATCAACTTACAGAGACAGCCCCACGAGCAGCATAAATCTTAGATGCGTCAGGCCAGGGCGGAGCAAGTTTCTCCAGCGGATAGCCAGTCCATTTCACCGATTGACGGGCTGAACTGAAGAATCTCCACAAGGCCATCGAATATGTCTAGGGGCAGTAAAAGCAAGTAGTGTTTGGCGGAGAGGGATCATGGCAGAGACAGAAATTGGCTGGGAGCAGGCAGTCCAAAGCTGAATTATGTATACAAAGTGTAGTCAAAGCAAATACAAAGCTGGCGGCGGTGACATAGAATACTTTGAAGCATGCAGTCTAAGAAGATAGAGTTCAAAGGATATGCATGCTGTCGTTCAAAGGGGTATATTGTAGTGGGTGAGGTGGACGAAGATCTTCCCAACCTTCCCCTTGTGCTCGCCCCCCTGACACGGCCTCAAACCACCAACCTGATAATAGTGCACCTGATATTGGCAGTACACTCAACGTCTGACCCAGAATGTAACGCAACTGAAAACCATCGCGTCGTGGCTATGCAGTTATATGTATAGCCTGTGAGGACACGTTGAATCTCATGTAGGTTTTGGCGGTGCGCAGCTGGCTTATCACGGGGCTGTTCATGATGCAATTCAGTCTTTAATGCCATTGAAGTCAAAAATAAGTGTCTAGAATTGTATTCTTGGCTATATCATTACATATTTAATAACAATATCGATCAGGTACCACTTGTGAAGTTGTGATGCCAGCACCAAAGGAGGTGGCCATATGAAACACCCGTAGTAAAATCTTTTATGGCCCGCGTGTGTGTGGAGCTCCCTGCTTCAAATCATGTTGTTCCTGTACGTGTAATGCAGCATGTAATCCTGTGTGATTACTTGTGTCAGCTAGCCTAGATGAACACTGTTTTGTTTATTATTGATCTTAGACACAGCACCGCCGTCCCAACTCCAAAACGTGCCCTGACTTTTCCCCATTTCCCTCCCTGTTCTTAACTTTCCTATTTCTTTCAATCATTGCTATCGATTTCCTTTACTACTGTCAACATTCGCAAGCCTTGTTCAACACCGACAAGCCATGGCCTCACTTCGCTGGGCCACGGGCTTATGCCGTCGGGCTCCATTAGCTCCTCGGTCATTCTCGAATCTTCGCTACGACTTGATCCCCAGCAGCGTTATAATTGATGAAGAGACACTCCCTGATTACCGCCCGGAAACCTTTTACCCTGTCCGCCTCGGCGAAGTCTTCGCTTCCCGATACCAGATCGTTGCTAAATTAGGTTATGGTTCGACATCCACGGCTTGGCTGGCGAGAGATCTCCAGTATGGACTTTGGCATATTTCGTCCTGATTGTACCCGAGTTGCTGCTGACCACCTTACAGTGAGCATTGCCACGTTGCTGTGAAGGTGTTTGCCCGTTCAAGCTTCATGGGTTCCTACGTGAACCATGAACGCAGTGTTTATCAGCGTATCAGCGAAGGGCCGCCATCTCACCCTGGTCGAGGCTCTGTACGGCAGTTGCTCGATACGTTTCAGTTAGAAGGTCCGGATGGCGAACACCAGTGCCTCGTCCACCCCCCTCTTTTCGAGACTCTTCTGACATTCCTCGCCCGGAATCCCGCCGTGGGGAGACTCCCCAAGTTGATGCTCGCAGTGGTTTTGCATCGTCTTTTCTTGGCTCTGGACTACCTCCATAACGGATGTGGCATCATCCACGCGGGCAAGTATATTCCCACCCCCACGCCAGCACCACTGCTGACATGAAGATATCATCCAGATGTCAGACTAGACAACATCATGTTTGAATGTAGCGACGAGTCGGCTTTGATGAGGTTCGAACAAGCCGAGCTAGACCACCCTAGCCCACGAAAGGAAGTCAACGGACGGGTGATTCATATTACTCGCATGGTGGATGTCGACACTAGCGCCATGGGGTGGCCAATATTATGTGACTTCGGGTCTGCTGTTTTTGCAGACAAACTACATGACAGTTACGCCCAACCACGCCAATATCGGGCCCCCGAAGTTGTTCTTAAAGTTCCGTGGGGCCACAAGATCGACATTTGGAACGTCGGGTGCTTGGTAAGAATGGCGACCCTCCCTATCAGGTTGTCAGACTGCCCTTGCTAACGCCAAACTAGATATGGGATATATTCGAAGGCCGCAATCTATTCGATGGCATCGACCCCAAGGATAGTGCCTATCGAGGAAGGGCTCACCTTGCTGAGATGATTTCCCTGCTGGGACCACCACCGCCCGAATTCATTAACCGCGGTGACCTTAAGGACAAGTTCTTTTCGGAATCAGGTGAGTGACCCCTAACTTGGGGCGTAAAGAATCCTGGTCTAGTTCGCTTTGCTAACCTCATCGAAATATTCGAAGGCGAATGGACTGCAGACACTGAACTCTTGCCCCCCAAGACACTGGAGCATCTGGAGACATCATTGGAGGGCGCGGAAAAACAGCTGTTTTTACAGCTCATGAACAAGATGTTGCAGTGGGCACCGGAAGATCGCAAGACGGCGAAGGAGCTTGCGAAGGATCCATGGATCATAAAGAATGGATTGGGCTGCGTGTGAACTTGCGCGAGCGCGATGAGGGTTATTTGTGGAGGATTACGAAGCTACCTATCTCTGTAGGACTATGAGAAAGTGTACCACCGTCTCCCCAGTCCCTAAGAATTGCTTCGTGCCAGAACTAGATGTACCTTCAGACTCAACGGCATCTTTTGTTATTTTGCTTGCCCACTGGGCAGCTTTTCTCCTCTGAAGCATCTCCTAATCCTGACGGGATCCTTACTTTCATCTGCACAACTCTAGAAAACGCGATGAGCTCACTTTGAGTCCGTCGAAAATGGGGTCTGCAGATTGCAATCATATCCCAGAAAAGGTTATTCGCAATGCCATCATTGCCACCACCTCTGGTTGGAGCGAAAATGCCTGTGGTCATGACGGGCATGCCCAAGCTAAGGTTCCGCTAGAAACTCCGTTTGGGAGGTAAATATGACTTGGCCATGCCTTGCGCGCGAATCACGAGAGATCACCAAAACAAAGTTGGAGAGCCTCGTTCCGAGGGTCAAGACGAATTCAACCGCGGCGAAGGTTTTGGCCTACCATTGGTGCGCTTGACCCGCCTGGTTAAAATGCAACATCACCACTGGGATCTGCGACTACTTTCTTCCATTCTACGCAAATATTGCGCCAATGGCGACAATGCAGGGATTACCGCGTCGGCTATGGATAACAGAGCGGAGGTTTAGCGGCACCAACCAGGCCGCTGGTATTGCTACCCAGGCCAGATATATAAGTCAGGTATCCCTTGGCTAGTTAGGGTTCCTGGTTTATCACGGCGACGACGGTTCTGGGATCAATCCGGGGACCTGCGGACAAGTCTAGCATCAACAACAACTTTATCCTGGTCTAGGATCAACAGAGACATCAGCATGGTCGCAGCCAAGATGGGGGGCCTAAACCGCCTTCTCCCGTTCCTCGCACTCTTCACCGGCAGCGTGTCAGCTGCTGCCGTGGACACGACTCTCCAGTCCCGTGCCACGACATTCAACAACCCCGTGCTCTGGGAGGACTACCCCGACCTGGACGTCTTCCGCGTCGGATCGGTGTTCTACTACTCTTCCTCCACCTTCGCCTACTCCCCCGGCGCCCCGGTCCTCAAGTCCTACGACCTCGTGAACTGGACCCCCGTCACGCACTCCGTCCCCACCCTCAACTTCGGCAACCAATACAACCTCACCAGCGGCACCCCCGGCGCCTACGTCAAGGGCATCTGGGCCTCCACGCTCCGCTACCGCAAATCCAACGACAAGTTCTACTGGTACGGCTGCATCGGCTTCGGCAAGACCTACATCTGGACCAGCTCGGGCACCAACGCCGGCGCCAACGACGGCGAGGTCGACGCCTCCAAATGGAACTGGGAGTCCCACCCGCCCATCAACACCTGCTACTACGACAGCGGGCTGCTGATCGACGACGACGACACCATGTACGTGGCCTACGGCAACCCCAACATCGAAGTCGCGCAGCTCTCCGCCGACGGGCTCAGCCAGGTGCGCACGCAGCGCGCCTACACCCCGCCCAGCGGCACCACCACCGAGGGCGCCCGCATGTACAAGGCCAAGGGCGCCTACTACATCCTCGTCACCCGCCCCGCCGACGCCGAGTACGTGCTGAAGTCGACGTCGGGGCCCTTTGGGCCCTACACCCAGCGCACGCTGGTGTCGCGGATTAAGGGACCGTTGGCGAATGCCGGGTTCTCGCATCAGGGTGGCATGGTGGAGGCGCCGGATGGGACGTGGTATTATGTCGCGTTTATGGATGCGTATCCTGGTGGGCGGATCCCCGTGGTGGCGCCGCTGAAGTGGACGAGTGATGGCTGGCCGGAGCTGGTGACGGATTCTCAGGGCAACTGGGGGACTAGCTACCCTATTCCGGTGCAGACCAGCAAGACGGTGCCGGGGAGTGCTGGGTTGGATGAGTTCAAGGGTGGGAAGCTGAGCCATCATTGGGAGTGGAACCATAACCCGGATACGGGCAAGTTTTCGCTTGGGGACAGCGGGCTGGTGCTGAAGACGGCGACCGTGACGGATGATTTGTTTGGCGCGAGGAACACGCTGACGCGGCGCATTGCTGGCCCCAAGTCGAGCGGCACGTTTAGGTTGGACGTGAGCAAGATGCAGGACGGGGACAGGGCCGGCGCGGTGCTGTTCCGGGACCGGGCTGGGTACATTGGTGTGTGGAAGCAGGGCAATGAGGCGCGCATTGTGCTTGTCGACGACCTGCGGTTGACTGAGGGTTCTTGGTCAACCGCGTCGAAGGGCAAGACGGCAGCGACGGGCCCGACTGTCAGCAACACGTCGGATGTTTGGTTCAGGATCGAGGCCGACATCACGCCTGCGTTTGGAACCAGCACGGAGAGGACCACGGCATTTTCCTACAGCTTGGATGGGGGAAAGACTTTCGTCAAGCTTGGGTCTGGTTTCAAGATGAGCAACGCGTGGAACTATTTCACGGGATACAGGTTCGGCGTCTTCAACTTTGCTACCAAGGCTGTTGGGGGCGAAGTTACGGTCAAGAGCTTCCAGATGCAAGCCATCTAGGGGAGCAATGTCATGTAGGAGAATAAAAGTTACAGTTTCTCGGACTTTCCAGAGCCCAAATCGAAGTGTTGCTAGTGGTTGATCATGGTGCTGATCTCGAATCAAGCAGAGGTGTTGCGATGGGTATGTGCCGATCTGCCAAGATACACTGTACCAAAGGGGGTCTAATACAAAGTCAACCACCAAATGGTAGCGGGATAAGAGTGGTTTGGTTGTTCCTGAGCAGTGTTTCGTACTAGCGATGTGATTCGTGGGGCGAGATCACTTGACGCGGTTAGGGTGGTGCCACCTCCCCACGACTGACCACATGATGACGAGACGAAGAGGGGTCGACTCCTGGATCGCCACGTCGTGACACACAGGATAGCCAGGTTGGGGTATATATTGGTGGATGGTCATCGGCATCTTAGGAGAATGAAGTTGACAATTACCAATCCCTTCCCTTCTTTATAGTGGATGTTTTGAGGATTCATGGCTTCACCTCAGAACTGTTCGTTTTTGCCCGTCGCCCCTTACGACCCCCAGGGATACTTCAAAGAACGGACGTTGACACGACGGGACACATCCAGCAGTTCCACAGCATGGCCCCCGATTAACATTCGACCCGCAGCTTCGGAAACAACAAGCTAAGGATGGCGAGCAGCAACTGACTTATCCACCCAGGGCGTCAAGCGAAGCAACGACCTGATCCGGACCGCGAGCGACACCATGTCCTCCGGTAAGTTTCAGCGTGGTCGCTAACCTGGCTGACAAGCAGGGTGCAGTGACGTGCAAACGGTAAGCCGCGCAGGCCTGCTTCGAAGTGAATGATTCCCGTCGCCATGGCGCACCACCTACACTCCGTTCGATCCCTCGCCGTTGTCCATCCCTGAACCGTAAACACACCATCAACCACCCATCGTCGTAACACTGGCCCCCTCCCTGCACGATGCACACGCCGCCGCCACCACCACCACCCCCCTCCTCCCCTCTTCGAACCCGGGTTCAGCACCGCTCCACAACCCATCCCGTCGTCCCTCACCCACGCCCCTGTCGCACTAACCGGCATCTAGCCGTAAAAAGGGTACATCTAGTTCACCTGCTTGTCCGATCCACCCCCAGCAAGCTCGACACGGCGACTTAAACGAACTTCTCATAGTTCCCTTCCATCTCTGGATACCTTCAAGGTCTGGACACCACTACGATTGGCTTCGCTTCGCTTTATTCCCGTTCCGGTTCCCGGTTCCGCCGCGGTTTCACGATTTAAGGACGATATAAGCATGTATTGGAGGCTGGGTAAAGGAAGGACGGGCATGTTCATGTCGGGGTATGATTAATGGGGAAGGGTTGGCTGATTCCAGACTCCTTGTACGTATGGAAGGGATGAGTTCGGGGTTGGTGTACGATGATTGGGAGGGGGGATTCGTGTCAAGGTTGGAATGTGGGTTGATGTTCAGGGTATGGGGATGCTTGGTTGGTTGGGATGGACGTATCGTTGGTGCTGTTGGAGTGGGAAAGGGGGAGGCGGGTGAATGGAAGGTTGTTTGATGTTGGCGAGATTGCTCGTGATTTGGTTTTGTGACTTGGAATGTTAATGGGTGAAAGAGAATGAATGTGGATGTCCAGGGATAACAGTGTAATGAGTGTTTTGTACGTTTCCCCATGAAATTCACCATATCTCCCTCCTGTCATTGCTCTTAGAGGTGGTCCCACACAAATGGCATATTGCGGCCCAACTTTATTCTGCACCTTCAACCCTACACGCTGATCGTCCTAAACACGCTAAACTCCTCGCCCGTCGCCACCAGCATTCCCGGTATTTGCGGGTGCCAGTGCACCTCCTTAGCCTGGTTCTGGTAGTGCACAAACAGCAGCTGCGGCGGCACATCCTGGACGCCCGCCGTGTCCTTGCTCTCCTCATCATCCAACTCCACCGCCAGATCCCACAGCGTAACTGTGTTGTCACCTGCCGACACCGCCACAATACTGTCATCCGTCGGGTGCCACTCGATGCTGGTGATCTGCTCCTGGTGGAAATTGAAGCTCGCAACCGGACTCGGCCTCTGCAGCGCCGACGCCGCATTCCCTCCCGCGCTCGGCTTCCACTGCCGCAGATCCCACACGCCCCACACACCCGCATCATCTCCCGACGCCAGCAGATGCGTCGTCTGCCGCGACCACGACATGACATTCACATCCACGTCGCTGACCTGCATGGAGAGCGCGGGCTTGCGGGCCTTGCTGCGCACGTCCCACACGCGGATGGTGCCGTCGCTGGACGCCGACGCGAACACGGACGCCTCCGAGGGGCTCCATTGGATCTCTTCCACGCTGGACGTGTGGCCCTGGAAGGGGCGCGTGTCGGTGACAAAACCGCCGCCGTCGGTCCGTGTGGTGGCGTAGATCAGGCCGTCGTTGTCGCCCGTTAGGAGCTTGCCTGCGGGGTGGAGAGGCGACCAGTCCACGGCGTATCCCTCCGACTTGTGGGCGCGGATCGTGCTGATGGGTTTGTTTTGTTGGGGGGTGATGATGGTACCCGGGGTATCGAAGGAGGCAAGGTGGGGAGTGATGTCGTGAATCAACACGTTGGTCGATTCGGTCATCGTCGCGGTAAGTGTGGTGGGGGGTTTCGATGCGTCTTGGGATGGCGTGTGGTGCGCTCGTATCCGGTTCGTCGTGGTGTTGAGAGGAATGCTTTTGTGTTCGAGAATTGGGTCGGCATCCTCGTCTTCGTCTTCGTCATCGCTCGATTCGTCACCGTCGGCGCCCTGCATCTTGCTGAGACCGCTGAACTTCATGACCATGATGGAGTTATCGCTGGCTTTTGCGCTGTCGGCTTGTGTTCCGGACACGGTGTACATGGTCGCGGGGTACACGCTGCGGTTGTCCCCTAGGCCATCGCGTATGATGTCAAACGAGAGGCATGGCCACGGGGTGCTCAAGTTATGTAACATGCGGTATGTCGTCGGGTCGGGAGAGAGAGTCTGGCCGGGCTCGAGTTTTGTCCTGCCGACAATGAAGGTACCGGGTGCCGCAGGGTCGACGTCCATTGCTTCCTCGGCTTCCCGCTCAGCATCCGGCCTACCATCGACGCCGGCCTCGATGATCTCGTCCTCGCTCTCGAATTCGTCCTCGAACTCGTCCTCGAACTCGCCCATGTCGGCGGGCTTGTCGTCGACATCCATGGCGTCCGGCCTCCCCCCGGCCTTGAGAGGGCCGGCGCTCTCTTCGTCTGCAGTGCGCTTTGCCATTGTGTTGTCCTTTCGACCAGTCAATGTTGCGCCTCTGGCTCTCTCGCCGATTCAGTCGCAAAATCAAGTCAAAATCTGTGGACTCTGGACTTTTTCAGTGGGGTCGCCTTATCACCCCTCACCTGCGGGGCTTATCGCTCGTACCGCTCACACACAGCAAAAAGTCGCATCCCTAACCCTTGATCTGCCACGCCTCAATCGACCTGGGCTTTGAGTCGGCTTTCTTTTTGGCCAGGCTGTGCAACTTCCTGCCAGCTTGCGATTGAACTTTCGCACATAATTTGTATCATTGAATAATACAATCCAACTCACACGACGTGTTGACGGGATTCCCGTTGGCATATTAGCACATATATATATTGGTGCCATTTCTTATCATCCTAATCCCATGCACCACACGTTTTGCCTTCCAAATCATCATTCTCGTTTTCTTTTTAGTAACAAAAGTTGAGGGTGGTCTCTCTCTCGCATCGACATGCGGATTCCTTGCCTCCGGTTAGCTAGCGCACGCATGCCACTGCAATTCTTCACAACCTCATCGAGGCCACAACCCCTGGCTGTCATCAAGCGCTATTAGCGGCAAGTTAAAACGTCACCAACCGAGGGTAAACGGGCTCATATTGATGTTTCTTTCATATTATGCTTGCCTGTTTCGCCCGCGCCAGCTTTCCAGGCAGCTTGAATCCAGGAATTCGCTTGAATCATGCCCGCATTTGTTTCCTGCAACAGCGGGCCTCGGAAACATGGTTCCGATGGCAAATCGGGATATGATCCGCAGCGCCCGCCACCCGGAGCAAGCCAAGCGGCCACGCTCGCTTCAGCTTGGCGTTTGGATGACACCCCATTCTCATGAACCACATGCGGCATCTGAACAGTGTGTTGACTTTGGATGAGCTTTGCTACGACGCGGAAACCTTCCTATTTCCCCGGCAGTACTCACACGCAACGCTCCGTTGCAGGCCGGAACCCCATATCTATGGGCCATGGGGAGGCGACTTACCAGCAGCCCGGGCTTTTTAGCTCGACCGCGTGGTGTGTTGCTCACTGTCTGTCTGATCAGTCTCGCCACAATCTGGTTATGTCGGCTTCCCAAGATGTGCCTATATGGTGAATCATCCCAAAGAGACCCTAATGTTGGCCCGCCCGCTCGCCCAAGCGTCGACCTCTCCAAGGCGGACGCGCCATTTATCAGCTGGCCGCTGGAACGAGTCTGCAAGGAGAGCACCACATGGACTCCGGGCATTGTTTTTGTCTGTGATAACAACTCGGGCGGCATTGGCAATATCCGCAATTACATTCTCACATGCTTCCGCTACGCCATTGACGCGGGGGCAACAGGAATTGTGCTTCCCCGGATCAGAACACGCTCGGAGAAGGACCTCGCAAACCTCATGCTAGAATACCAGGGATTCGACTACTTCTTTGACGAGGACCATTTCCGTCAGAGCCTCAAAACCGCTTGCCCTCAAATCACACTTTACGCCTCAACGGATGACATCCCACACGCTCCTGTACCTTACCGGGCGGAAAAGATCACCCCGCGAAACTTTGGCAAGCGGGGAGGTTGCGACAAGCGGGAGCTTAACAAGCACACCGGTCGCTTCGACAAACAGTTCTGGGACTTCATCAAAAACACAACCGAGGAATTCCATTTACCACCTCCGACCTTCCAAACCCCCCGCATCATCCGCTTCACCTGGGGCGTCCAATGGGACTGGCCCGTCTTCCGCGACGGCCCGGAGTTCGTCGCCAGCTACGGCGGCCTTCTCCGATTCCGCAAGGACATCCTCGCCCTCGGATACCGCGTCGTGACCTACATGCGGCAGTTCTCCGACGACCACGGCGGCTACACCGCCTTTGCGGGGCTGCACCTGCGCACCGAGAGCGATGCGCTGAGCCGGTGGCCCAAGTTTGACGCGCAGAGCGGCGC
This sequence comes from Chaetomium tenue, assembly GCF_020726465.1. Lineage (NCBI taxonomy): Eukaryota > Fungi > Ascomycota > Sordariomycetes > Sordariales > Chaetomiaceae > Chaetomium > Chaetomium tenue. The sequence continues at coordinate 514,260 of NW_027117333.1, read as the reverse complement.
CTACCTGAAGCAGGCCGGCGGCATGGACTTCAAGGCGGCTTACCTCGCGACGGGCAACAAGACCGAGGCTCGGAAATTGACCACCGCGGCGGAAGAGCAGTATGGCATGGCTGTCGTCACGAAGCATGAGTTGTTGGAGGAGCATCCTTCGGATTTGGCCGCGCTGGAGGCGCTCACGTGGGACCAGAAGGCGCTGATTGACTTTATTGTCTTGCTGGAGTGTAACTATTTCTTGGGGGTCAGTCCAAGCTCGTTTAGTATGAATGTGGCTGGGAAACGACACCTCAAGGCTGAGGGGCTGTACACGCGGCCGTGGAGGATCGGTGGGGACGGAGATGGCCGGAGCTGGCTCATTGGGAGCTACGAGAATTACTGGGAGGACTGGCTGTTTATGTTTGAGTCCTTGTGGCCATAGTTCACTCACCCGGCCATTTTGGGTAACCTGGCTTTGGGATGGGGCCGGCGAGGTCACTAGCCACCCAGCTGTATTTAAACATGTCTTGAACGGTGTTGTCTCATTCGGGTTCCAACTTAGTCGCGCCGAGATGCTACTTGGACTCTCCAAAAGGCGGCAGCAAATCTTCCAGGACGAGCCAATGCGCCCTCATAACAGCCCATGCAAAACATCCCCTGTGGTGCCCTGGCGTACCGAAGGTCCTTTATCTTGCCGTCGCAGTTCTGGCATCGGAAACAAGACCCGCAGAAGGCTTGGTCGTCAGCCAGGATGACCAGGTCGTCGATCTTGTTGCCACAGGCACTGCAACCATATCTGCAATCACTGCAGATGAGCGATCCGTCGTTCCCTACGAGGTACAGGCTCATGTCCTCATCGACCAGAACATTGCATTTGATACATCGAAAACAATCAGAATGCCAACGGTTCCCGCCTAGTCTCTGTCAGCTTGGTAATAACAGCCGGGTAGAAACTAATATGACTCACCCAACTCATAAGCTGAACCCTCCTCGAGTATTTGTATCCAGGATGAAGTTAACAACGGTGATTACAGGCATTCAAAGTTACTTTAGTATTCACTCACCTCACCACAGCCTTTGCAAGGGAATATTTCGTCATCTGGCAATTGCTCTGCTGGGTTCAAACCTCCAACTTCGTTGAAAGGCGCAGTGCCTGAACGATCATGCAAAGTATTGCCTGGAAGTGTTAGCCCTTCCACTAATGCTGCTGGAGGAACGGCGCCGTTGTCGCTTGTTGGGTTTGTTAAGTCCAGGTTATCATCGTTCCGCTCCATCACGTAGTATTTCCCGTTGGCAACATCCATCACCGTCAGGGGCATGGCAATGACCGAGAGAACGGATATGTCGGCCAAACTGTAGCCCGAGAATACCGACCAAGCGCGCGAGCGTTGCGCAGTACTGACAAAAGAGCGGTCGCATTCCTGATATCGATCGGTTTTGCGATAGACTCGAGACTGCTCCAGGATTCTCTCAAAGGCGAATTGGATGGCCCTGCCACCAAGGGTGTTGGGCTGGCTGATGGTTGTGTTTTTACGGCTAACTCCCCTTATGGTAGAGGAGTCATCGCCATCCTGGCCGTTATTCTCATTGTCCGGGTGTGGTGTGGCTATGCTGCGAGCAGCAAACGAATCTTGGGATTGGGAGACTCTTTGCCGAAGCTCCGTGTTCTCAGCCAACACCCTGTCAACCAGGAACCGTAGCTTCTGCTGGCTCTCGTGCGCCTCGGTGTCGGATTCGCTATGGACCATCAGCGAGAGCATCTTGGTTTATCTGTTACATACCATACCACTGCAAAATGCTCAGCATGAAGAGCAGAGAGGACTTGTACCGCTCTATCCTTTGCAGGTGCTCATCGAGTTGTTTAGAATACTTGGCCCACGAGATCGCCACTCGCACCCTGGTTCGTATGGCCAGGCGCTCCAACATCTTTTGAAACTCCGAAAACGCCAACATGGCATCGGCAAGCGCTACGCGAAGGTCGTCGACCTGTATCATTTCTCGCCGTGGACTGGCGGCATCGAGGCGATGGAGGAGCCGCTGCATAGCGCGCAGCGCAATTTCGGAGTGTCGGACCTCATTCTGTACATCCTTGATGGTCGTGGGCGAGTTCCGGACAGATGACAGCCCCTCGAGCAAGGCGTTTACTTTCGCAGCGGCTGTTAGCAGGCCCACGACGGCGGCCGTAATACTCAATGGATCCATCTGTTCCCAGACGAGATGGTATACGCATTTTGCCCGATGGTTGGAGAATGAATTCCGGTAACGCTCGCCACAGACGCTCAGGGGCTGAGCCCAACCTCTGCCCAGGCTGCTGCATCTTTGATTGGACATCAGCATCGCTGCGCACATGCATCAAGGGTGGCTCGTTTTACAAGCAGGTCCACCATTCACAAGAGGTACATACGTTTTGGAAGGCAGTTCTTCCCCAATCGAAACCATCTACCCTCCTAAACTTGGGCTCCGAGAACCACAATGTGACCTGGTTGTTGGTCACTGTAAGTTCCCCCACCTAGGTACCTAGGTACTTTGGTCATGCAAGCGTAAACATTATCTCGTGTTGTGGCATCATTCCTTGACGAACATATTCCATGATACCTCGGTCGCTTGGTTGAATTGGAGACATGGAAACATCAATTTCAAACTAGCCTAGAAACTAAACAGTTCACCCCCATTCGACGCATTGCATTCTGTACCATGCACCAACCACGCCTACGAATCACAAGTATAGAAGTGCCGAAGCCCTCATGCCTTTAGGTCGAACTGCTCGGCGCGAAACCGCCTGGCTTGCCCGATGTAGCCCCTTCAAGCAGCGTATAACGCTCCGCCGACGCACGATCGTCAAAGCGGGCAGCGCGATGGTAGGCGGCCACCTCGATGAACGCGTTCTCGTCAGGGACCTCGACGCCCGTACCGCCCGACTACCCCTCGAGTTAGCTCTCGTTTCACGCCAACCTGATTGGTGCATGGGAAGGAGGTAGAGGGGAGGAGGGAAGTAAGTTAGGTAGTGACGCACCGTCGTGACATTCCAATGCAGGAAGTCGCCCAAATAGTTATCCACGGTGCCCTTCTCAAGACTGGGCAGGGGCAAGATCCCAGCAGGGCCGTTGCCCAGTTCGGGCGCGAGGTGCGGATCAATTTGGGCGCGGGCGAGCAAGGCACCCGTCAGCGGGATCTGGGCGCGGCAGAGCGTACCCTGCTCGGCCTGGGTCTCGCACTTGCCGCACCCTCTGCCGCCGGCGCGCGCGCCGAAGACGGGGTTGCTGAAGGTGTAGACGAAGCCGACGTGTTGGGGGTTCTTGTGCGGCGGCACGGGCTGGCCGGTGATGGGGTCCCGGTAGTTGTCGTACCGCGTCTTGTCGCCGACGAAGAGGTAGATGGTGTATGGGATGCCGCCGAAGGCGAAGCTGGGTTGTGTTTGGTTAGTGATGTGTTTGAGGAAAAGGGGGGAAGGCAAGAAAGGGGCAGAAGAAGGCTATAGGGAAGAGGAAGAGAAAGGGTAAAGGAGAAGAGGGGTAAAAAAAGAAAGGATAGAGAAATGGCTGTATGATCTACGCGGAGGATGGGAGAGAAATACCGGTCATAGGTGATGTTGACAATGATGTCCCACTTCACCGATTCATGAAGAGTGGGCGACCCCTGAGGTTGATAGAGGACGCTCAGCTGACTTCTGATGTCCGCTGTGTACTTGGCGTGGTCAATCTTCCCATCTTCGTCTTTGTATTTCCAGGGTTGGAGCTCAGGGTAGGAATACCCTAGCTTCGTCCAATCCCTGATGTCGTCCGAGGTGAAACACGTCCCCGCTGCGTCCTTGTGGAATGGTGCCAGGGTCGTTTGGGGTGTGACAACCTTGTCTTGCTCAATTGCCCATGTCCCGTCGTCGTAGAAGGGTGGAACATGGTTGTCGAACCAGTTCTTTCCGTTGCCTGGGTTGAGAGCCTGCCACAGGGCAAATTGCCTATCAACGTTGCAATGATGCATGAAGAAAATGGGGTCAAACCCGGCCACGGCAACCTCTGCCATGTGGCCCGTATGTTCGCCAAACCCACCAGTCCAGTTGTGAATGTTGTTATGGATAAATTCCAGGTTTAGATAGGATTCTGGGCGCGCGTGGGGGCCATCCTTCTTCTCCCCGGCAAGCTTGGTGGTGGCGAATTGGGCAAACGACTGGATGTAATCAGGCTCGTAAAGTCGGTAGACCATCTCTGCGAGAGGCACGCCCGCGGCGTCTGGGTTGTACCATGGGGCCGTTTGGAGAGCTTCCGCAATAAGGGTGTTGTTGACGGTACCATCTACCCACTTGCTGTTGATTTCTCCCTGCTGGGGCACAAAGTCCGCCCAACGGGACGAGCTTTTGGCCTTGGAGAACTAGCCGCATGTCAACTTTCCGAAACGAAGGAAGTAGTGAAGAGGGCCTCACGGGAGTGGTGCGGAAGCGGCCGTTGTTGTCCTTCGCTTGTATGTCATTGATGCCATATGAACCCATCGGTGCCGTGCCAGGGATGGTGAATTTGTACATGGGATTGTCAATCTCAACGGTTAGAGCGGCATTGCCTTTCTGGTAGTCAAGCACGTCGATCGTCGGATACTTGGCGATGACGGGAACGTCGTAGATGAGCTTCGTGGTTCCCGGGTCCGTGCTGTACTCTGGCCGATCCTTCTTTAACGCCCAGTCCCAAAAGGGCAACCGCCACGTCGCCGCAGCATTCTCCCATGTCTGTTGAGCAGCCGCGTCTGGAATCTTTGGGATGATCTCCCTGGTCATGATCTCAGACAAGGCTTGCTGTATGCGTGGATATTGTCAGCAGAGAGGCGTCAGGAGGTGACGGGGGCTTACCTCGTAGAGAAGCATGTATGGACGATGCCAGGACGGGAACAGGATACTGTTGTGAGTGCAGTATCCCGCACCGGCTGCCGCTGCGGTGTACTCTTCTTCATCCCATGGCTGATAGGGGTATCCGTGAATGCCAGCAACTTGGAAAAAAGAGAGCTTCTCCGTGGGGTCTTTCTCCTCGAACAGCTTGAGAGCCCAGAGGAACAAGCTGTTCTGGATCAAGTGCTCCTGGGTCTTGCCTGGGTACCAGCTGTCTAACTCGAGGCGAAGGGGAACCTGCTCACCGATCACACCTGTCTTGATGCCTGTCAGGACGTAGACGTCGTTGGTTTTGGATGCCATCTTGAAACCGCACCGGGCAGGTTCCCACTGGTGACGGAGGAATAGTGAAGGAATCTTGGTGTGATTCTGTGTTTGTCCCGGGGATTCTGAAGCTTATGTATACGTCTCTCTCCCTTGTCATTTACGGATCAGTTACTCTTTTCCCCCATGCAATAAAAGCTGCATAAAACAATAATGGAGCCACAGCTGCAGCTGGCCCGATGCATATGTCGTTGACGCAGCCTACAACGCGAAAATGGACAATGCACTGTCTGATCTCGAGGTCGCAGTTTCTTTAGCCCAACTTATCTTATCCACCCGAAACTACCGCGCGAAGCTCAAAATCGTGAATGGCTGTCATTGACTTGATGGTGTAATGATTCGCGAGATCCCCAGCTGCAAGTGAGAAACATGCCGCTGCGGGAGCGGGGGAGCGGTCCGGTGCGTGCGGACCCAATTGTCTCAACGAATACCAGCATCAAAACAAACGGTGTGGGCGGATGCTTGATACCTAAACGGTCGTCGTGCGGCAGAGGGGCGAGCTGAAAATGACCGCCAAGCGCACCCTTTTGTGATGGATGACAACAACAAGACATAGCATAACATTGGAGTGTTGAGATTGGAAACATGGCAGCGCGGCAAGCTCGGAAACTTGGCAAATACAAGCCCGACGTGAGACAGATCGACATTGATTTGCAAAGTCTGTTGGAAACTACGTCTCGTGTCGTTTGCCTCAATAACGTAGATTCAAGCGAAAAGAAGCAGGCAGAACTTACACCAGTCCAAATGCTTCGATGAGAGCCCTCTAGAACAGATGAGGCCAGATATTGCCTTAGAAAATAAGGCATGGGCGGGGATAACAAGCCCCGAACGCGCTTTACACTGAGAAAAGGCACGAACGATACACAATACATGCATAGAGAAAGACGTGAAGAGGGGTAGAGTGTTGCCCGGTAGCTTTGGAGGGTGCCGGGTGGGTAGTACAACGATTAATCTAAGTGGCCATGCCGTACATCCTGAACCGACCGCTGTAGCTGCAGAAGAGAACAGATTCGTCTTCGTGCATTGATACTCTGCCATCGGTTCACTATTGTTGGCCCTGAGAAATGATCGGCTCCAAGAAAGCAAGCATGTCATCCAATACCTGCTGAGCATGTGTCAAGTATAGCCCTAGATTGGAGGTTAGTGGCATTGGAGGCAACCTGGCACAAGTTTAGTCGGATACTCACCATGTCCTGCGTTTTTGTAGATCTTGAACTGAGACCACGGCAGAATTTTGTGGATCAAAACAGAGCTGGACTTGATTGGTGTGCCGGAGTCGGCATCGCCATGGAGTATCAGAACCGCCAACTTCTCCTTCTCATCGGCAGTACCGGCGGCGGCCCACTGTTTGAGCTCCTCGATCATGGGTCTCTGCAACACCACCGCCGTTCGCTCGATGGCGACGGGATCGGCTTGGTGGATGAGCCTCTCAAAGAACTGCAGCATCTCCTGGCTAACCTGGTTGCCCAAGTCGGTCCGGAAGAGGCCCGGAATCGCCTGGGCAATGAAATCCTTGGCGGTAGGCCCCCGCAAGCCCTGGATGAGCCCATCCCAGACCTCGGCGCTCGGGGCATCGGGGCACTCCTCGCAGCTCGCCGGGTAGGGCATGTTGGGCCCCATCCACACGAACCCCTTGCAGTGTTCGCGTAGGAACGGGCTGGCGGCGCGCGCGAGGACACCCTCGATGCTGCCCATGCTGGCGGCCACGAAGACAAAGGGCCCCGGGTTCGGCCTCATGACGTGCTCGAGCAGGGAGGCGGCGTCTTGCACAAAGGTGTCGAAGACCACCTCGCCCGTCCTCGGCGTGGTCCAGTCGCTGTTGCCGAACCCTCGGCGGTCCGGGGCGATGACGGGGAAGCGGTGCGTTTCGACCAGCGGGACGATCAGCTGGTCGAACATGCGCGAGGACATGGGCCAGCCGTGGAGGAAGACCAACGTTAGCGGCTGCCGTGCCGTGGCTGTTGCAGGCCTGTGGGGGGATGAAGAAGGGATGTAGTAACGGTAGAAGAGGCTGGCGCCATCGGTATCGGTTCGGAAGATGCCCATGATGGTTGTGTATTTGGGGTTGAGTGGGTTTGTTGGTTCTGCGTTGATACTATTGAAAAGAAGTGGCTTCTATGATCCTCCCCGGACGGGAGGTAGAACGGTCTGACCTTTTATAGACGGCCAAATTCGTCTTATGACCCTCGCGTCGCTCGTATAAAAAAATACTATGATATGACACATTAACGATCCTCGCCAAGCCATCCCTCCTGCTACTTTTGGTCTAACATCTCGTGAGCCTAACCGCTATCAGCCTACGGATACAATGTTATCCCGTGTCTGACTCGGATTTTCACGGAGCTGAAACCACGCCCTGGCTTTTCTGTCGTCATGCGCGTTCAAAGGCCGCTAGAAGACGAAAATGATACGGAAGGAACCCAAAATGCCACGCAAGACTGCGGCTGAGAGTAGCATGGGTAAACCAGCAAAATAAACCGAGTCGAAACAGTAGGTAATCTGAAACCAAGAGAAAATATGTCGTAGTAGATAGGGTGCCACTGGCCTTTGCTGGGCAAGGACGTCGTTTTGCTCAGTGTGACAAAATATTATTATTCATACTCCGCTATGCCCTAGGGCGTGCCGGACCCTCTGCTATTTAGTGTACAGGAAGACCGTGCCCTCCCGGGCCGGGTGAAAAACCCCTACCAACAATCAAGGAACGATGCGTTCTGGCGAGTCTACGTATACAAAGAGAGGAGGCCTCCTAGCCTCCGAACGGGGGCGCTTCAGGCCGCCGTTCCCAGCTCGAGCCTCCTGGCCAAGCTGTACATCGGCAGCCTCCCCGAGTCCATCAGCCAGTCGAGGATCCTCCTCGCAAGCCGTGCAGTCGTGGGATTGATACCGTGTAGAACTGAGTAAAAGTCCCGTCGTGTCCGAATTCCAGAGTTCTCCCATCTTCGAGTCAACGGTGGGGCCAAACACCACACTACCAGGTGTTCGGCAGTCTCTCGTCCCTCGCCACACTCGCAGGCAGGCGTCAGAACCTCCGGGACTTCCCGTGTAAACAAGTAGTCCCGTAAGCCTATTGCTCCCGTCCGGATTTGAATGAGCAGTGAGCTTTTCGCCTTGCTGAGACCGTCATGCCTCCTTAGGGTTTCGTTCCGGAATAGCGTCTCCCGCTGATGGTCAAAGTCGTCCGCCGGCCTGGTGATTGCTCTGCCGTCCCGTTCCTTTAACCACCTCGCTCTCCAGGCCTCTTCTACTGCCTTGTCCGTGTCTATGGTTCCCCCCGTCCAGCGCATGATCGTGCCCGCGGCTCTCTCTACCGCCGTGGGCCCTTGAGGTCTCAAGGTTCGCGGTCGGCCCCTGTTGCCCCTCCTCGAGTTGAGTCTCTGCTGTATCTTGCGGCAGGCGGTAAGGATAACGCTCCCCGCCGTCTTCTTGCCGCCTTGGCCGTCGTCCAGATTGGGTTGTTGGAGTCGGTTTTCGAAATCTGCAAGCCGTTTGTTTAGGTATAAGTCCAATGGTGGTACCCACGTCTCTGTCTCGAGGTTACGGATGGGGGTAGACTTAAAGGCTCCCGCCACAATCCTCAGGCTCTTGTTCTGGGCCTTCCCGAGGGCCTTGGTGATGCCTTTCTTCACCGGTTCGCCTCCCACATCCGTGGGAATGTGGAACGACGATGCGCCATAGGCCAGCGCTGACCGGATGCACTTTGTGTACACCTCTCGCGCTTTGGCTAGCCCCAGTCCCCACGTCGATGCCGCTAGCCTCGACAGGGCATAGCTCTGGGTCCTCAGCTTCTTCTCCACCGCCGCAAGGTGGGCTTTCCAGTTGAGCTTCCGGTCCAGCCAGACTCCCAGGAACCTGGCAGACTCCTTCGGTCTGACGGGGCTGGTGCCTCCCCCTGGGTTAGTGAGTTCCAGCTGGTTTGTCCACTGCCGTCGTCCCTTGTTGAAATGGACCAGTTCGCTCTTTTCCGGGGCGAACTTCATCCCCCGACTGTCCGCCCATCGCATGCATGTTTCCCACGCCGCCTCCAGTTGCCGGACATTGGCCTCGGGGTTTCGACCAAACACCAGGAGGTTGGTGTCATCCGCAAACCCCGTTATAGCCAAGTGAGGGTGCTCGTCTTTTAGCTGCTTGTATAATGAGGAAATATAGAGGATGAAGAGAACAGGGGAAAGGGGTGAGCCTTGGGGGACCCCTGCCCGAATTGCCGTCGGTGCCGCCGTCTTGCCGTCGAAAAGAAGGGTGGCCTCTCGACCAGTCAACCAGTCTCTCGTCCAGAGGACCAGCCACCTCGGGTAGCCCATTTCTCGCAAAGTTGCTAGCAGTCGGGTGTGGTTGACCGTGTCAAAGGCTCCTGAGATGTCCAGTTGCAATAGGGACGCCGCACCCTTCTGTCTCCACGCCTCCTGGACCTGGGCTACTACTAGCCGGACAGCCAGCTCTGTGGAGCGGTGTGCTCTGTTCCCCATTTGTTCATCTGGTACGAGGCCGTTGACTTCTGCAGTTTGAGTGACCTTCCTGGCGACCACTGACTCTATTACCTTCCCTAGGGTTGGCAGCAGAGCAATGGGCCTGTATCCCCCCGGGGTCTGATACACCGGCGGAGCCTTTCCTGGTTTCGGTAGTACTACAGTCTTCGCCCTCCAGTGTGACAAAATACAAGAGCAAAATGATAAAAACTGCGCATAAAGAAAAGGAAGAGGTAATCGAATAAGAACAATAAAACACAGTAAATCAGAAAAAGGACAGAAGGAAAGTTATGTAATGCAGAAAAAACTCGAGAAAACAAAAATAGAAACCCAGTAAAGGTGAAAAACTCCCAATCGCCAGGTTCACTTGGGAAGGGGATGTGTGGGCATATGCATCCCCCCCTTCGTTCTAGCAAATATCCAACTACAACTGTCATCAACGAGATCTATGCCAGCTTTTACCTTATACTCCTTTCTATGTTGGCAATAATGCTGGTTGAAATCACCATGCGATGGAGCAGGGCCGAGTCTACCCCTGATTACAAGCTTCACCAGCGACATCTTCTCAAGATAATTCCTATAATTTTATCAGTTAAAAGAAATCGTCTTCTGTAAAGGCATCATCGTCCCCCATCATGACCTCGTCTTGTTCTTGCACTTTCTTCTCGTATCGCAGCCAGTGATGTCCCACCGCAATCGCAGGGACACGCCCCTCCGCACTCTCCGGATCCAACCCGCCCGTAGGCTCGGCTGCCAGTGACAGGCCGGTCGCCTCTCCTTCCAAGATGTCAATGCATGATTGTGGAGAAGCTGTCGGGCCGCCCCGACTTCTGCCAGAGTATGGTCGAGGAGAAAGCCTGGAAGAGTCCGGTTCACCTTGGTTGACGTTGTCCGCGGCGGAAGTTGCCTCCACTTGTGCCAGGTTGGCCTTCTCAACGGGTGGGTAACCAAGCCAGGTGTAATTCGGAAAGCTGGGGGGCTCAAATGGGGACAACGGACTGCTTGTTTCCGTGTTCGGCCCCCACGGTGTGGCAGGATCTGGTGTTGACCATACCCGATGGGGGTTCAGGAGAGCCAGGTCCCCGCCCCTCTCCGGCAACGTGATCTCCTGCAGCTCGTTGGGGGAATCCTCCCATGTTTCAGCCACCGCATATGAGCATGTGCACACATGTAGACAGCTCCCCCTCCCCGATTGGGGCGCGTTCCGCATGGAAATGCCGCCGCGCTCGCACATTGCGTCACCCCTGAGCTGAGCCTTACTCTGGCTCTCTGTCTTCGGGTGTTCGGCAGCGAAACCTACCGGGTACAGTTCACCCCGCGTGGCATACCAAACCGCCGCTTCCAAGATGGCATGCAGGACCTGTAGCTCGCCCTCATCTCGCGGCGCATACACCAAGACCAACCCCCCGGGCACGGGCAGCCGCTGTTCCATGAAGCCGTGAAATAACAGCCTGAACCAGCGCTTGTCATTGGCGCACAACGGATGTCGTTCGCCCCACCCGGCATCTATCACTGTCCTCACATCTTCGGGGTGCAAGACGGCGTGGAGGGAACCGTCCGCAACGTGGACATGGGCGATCTCGCCGCCCCATTCTTCCGGCTGGTGGATGACACCGGCAGGGCGGTGCCCAATGTCCCAAAAGAGGCCTTCCTAATCGTCCGCGGGCTCGAGGTAGGACGGCTTGATCTGGAGGCGATCGGAGTACAGCGCTTCGTAGGACCTGAGAAGTGCCCGGGTTTGGTGGAAGAGTGTGGCTGATGATCGCTGGTTAAGTTGCTCGATGGTAGCAGTTCGCCGGATCGTTGGCCTCTTCCCGAGTCTGCCGGGAAGCGCGGAAAGGTAACCGAGGCCGGAGAACCCCCCGACACGAACTCTGGAAGCCTTGAGGACATCGATCGGGGCAACTTTTGCTAGGACTATGAGGGCACACCAGCGCTTGAAAGTAAACGCTGGCCTTCCCTCGAAGACCGGAACAATATCGAGATACATGCGGTACGTATTCCAAGCCCACCACGTTAAGCCAGTAATGGCGTAAGCCCAGAAAAGTTGATGTGGTGTAAAGTTGTCCATCAGATAGTAGGATAAGAAAAGGCCCAACCCCAAAAACCAGAGAGAGAAGTCCATCCAGAGGACAATCAGCACAGGTAACGTTATGAGCGCACAGTACCATAAAAGCCCCAGTAGATAACCTAACTAACTCGTATTTGATTATTTGTGACATGCTGCGAGCGGGCGTATGAAGCCCATTTTTGGGTCGCTATGGGAAAAATGCAGTGGAAGGGGAGGGAAGCCTTGGGTTATTCGAGTTTATTGCATGGAAGGTAGTAGTAGTTAGTTGTATGGTGACCGCGTCTGACTTGTTCTATCCAAACTGCCCGCTTTGCTGAACAACAGGCCTGTTATTATCAAAGCCCGTTGCTCGTTGGATCCCTTGAACTTTTGGCTTTGTTCATGCTCTGCCCTGATATGCCGGTCCACCAACAAATGACCGCGAGCTCCCTGACTTGGTATCGACTGTGGGAACCATGAGCTTATCATGACATGGGAACTTTGAGTGCCATCGAGAGTCCAACGCTGTCATGAATGACCATAAGGGCGGCCAGGGAGGCTGCAGGCGGAGGCGCGGGACGCGCCGACAGCCAATCGCTTAAGGACCCAATCGAAGGGGAATCACTGCCAAGAAGGGATTATCACTAGTGAAGTAAGGACCTCACTGGTGATAATGACGGTTCACCAGCGACATGGGAATGTCACCAGTGAACACCTTGGGTGGACGGTGACAACAGTATGTATATAGTCACTCGTCCTGGAGAGCTCTGGGAGTTCTCCAGTTAGCAATCACAACTACAGTTCGCTACAAGCTCGCAAGCCTACTGTTGAGACAAGTCTATTGTTGTGCACCTTTTGGCTGCACCGAACCTAAGCATCCTCGAGAGATTATCTTCAACGAAGCTGACCCCTAACAGGATAGGATCCTGGGACAGGTTCGTCACAAACGCCCTTCAACGCTCCTGTGTATGGAATCCCACGGCACATTTTAAATTACTGGGCCCACGCTCCGAAATCACCTTTGTAACTCATAGCGAGCTAGCTAATACAACGTACCCCGCCCAGGTATTTAGATTCCGCCCTTTCCACCGTCTTACTTCCGCCATGCCCTCACTAGGTCGCGTGCCTTGGTGCAGACGTATCAGCGGAAAGGCATCAGTACAAATGGCCCCCGCTGTGCTTCTGCTGTGTTGCCACAGTAACGCTGAACAAACCTGGAGCTAGTTAGAGAGGGTTTTGGAATTTGGGGAGGTCCTAATCAGCTTATATTGACTCTGTAAATTGACATTCGGGCCTTGTGTGTGAGGGGGTGTGTGCTTGAGGAATGGGCGTGCACGTTCGTATGTACATGTAGGTACCCATTCGTACTTATCCATGATCACAGCGCTTAAAGCATTAGCGGTATCTCCTTAATGGAATGTTTGAAGGTAAGCCTTTCACTATGTCTTGAATTTCGTTCCCCAATAGAAGTGGACACAGCTCGTCAGAACTGGATATGAATGCTACCTGATTAGGGTTCCAATTGACTGAGTCTTTACATATAATATGAAGAGGGACGGTATTGAGGTTTCCGACTTGGACGCTGAGTATCAAGTTCCCCCCGGCCTCGGAGAAAGATTTCTTTGTTTCTTCGCCAGAGCGACATCACACGTTGCTTGGCACACTGGGATATTGATCCCAATACCACTCAGGGCCGGAAATGAGCTTCCAATTTCTCGCATTCACCGTCAGCTTGCCCCGCTGTAATTGGACACCGATATTATACGAGAGCACTCAAGCCGTCTTGAGTCGTAACCTGGGGGCTGTAAGCCTCATTTCAGTGAGTTCTGCCTGCAAGTGCGCCCAGACACAAGATCAATGCAGGAGTCCAATATGCCTAAAGACCGAACCTTGTTGACATTGATTTCACCGTCTATTAAAGCGAACCCTCAGCCGCCTTCTTTTGAGAAATTGAGACTTTCTCGCCAGCCGTAATAAACGAGAAGACTCAGTTGGATACCTAATTTCAGACCCCTTCCGCTGTTGCCCACCATGCGCCTCTCATTGCCTCTGCTTCAGGGGCTGCTGGTCGCCGGAGCCGCTGCAACGCGTCAAAGGATACAACGGCAAGGCAGCGATGATGGCCGGGAAGGCCCAGTTGAGCCCGACACGGCGGCAGACTGCACCTTCTTTGACACCGCTCGCAGTGACTCGGACAACTGCGCGCACTTTGCGTCGTTTTGGGGTATCTCGGAAGAAGACTTTATCCAATGGGTGTGTACCATTAGCAGCGTCAATCCGTCATCCTACACGAACCATTTCTAATTCTGCTTCGTAGAACCCGAGTGTCAAGTCCGACTGCAGCGGCATCAAGGTCGGCAATTCGTACTGCATCGAAGTCAACTACGGCATCCCCCCTACCCCAACGACCACAGCCGTACCCAGCAGCACGGCGGCCCCCAAGCCGACCCAGACCCAGTACGGGCTGATCGACTCATGCACTCAGTTCTACGAGGCCAAGTCCGGAGACATTTGCGTCAACATCGCAAGCTCCTTTGGAACCTTCACTTGGCCCGACTTTCTCCTGTGGAACCCGGCGGTCGGAGACGACTGCAGCAGATTGTATGCTGGGTGGTACTACTGTGTCGATGCCCCCGAGAGGGCGCCCACTCCCACCAGTGTGGCGCCGCCGGTCGACACGTGCAACCCGACGGCGCCGTCGCCGACCCAGCCAGGGCCCATCTGCGGCTGCACCAAGTGGTACCAGGTTGAAGAGGGAGACACTTGCGCTGTGATTATTGACAAGTTCGACCTTGGGGAGAACTTTTACAAGTGGAACTCGAATTATGGAAGCCAGTGCGAGTACCTGTACCTTGGGTACTATGTCTGCATTGGTGTCGAATAGGCATGTGTCAGAGGTACTTGAGTCCAACCGTGTAGCGCTCGAGATCTAGGATAGTCATAGGAAGGTGGATCCCTTAATACCTACTTAATATTGGGTTCGACTTTCTACCTCTTCACTCCTACGAGTGCCATAATGCTGAATAAAAGGTGAGTGGGGGAGGCAATGCACGAACAATGTCCTGGGATAAGGTTTACAGCCATGATTCCGGATGTCGCTGGCAAACCGAAAGTTACGGTAAGTTGTTAAAGAGCTTGGTGGTCCCCAGGGAGCAGTCTCTGTCGAAGGAAACAAGAAATTCGCCAGAACTTAGAAGCGGCCTGATTACTGATCAACACACCTGACAACGCGCCACTTACGTGTCAAGGACGTCATGATGCATCCCTCTTTCCTTTTGTGTCGACGCGTCGAGCAGCCACAAACGCGCTGCCTGGGGTAGGCCCTCTCCTTTGCGCCTGTGCTAATCACGATCCCGATGGATGCCTAAAAGTGGCTTGCCAAGAGGAGGGGATCGAACGCCGGACTCGGTCGATAGCAGACATGGGAGGGCATTGATTCAAGGGAGACTGTTGAACATTTAAGAACCTCCTTTGTCTCGAGCATTGCCCGTATAATCCCCAGAACTCGCTTCATCATCATCCCACCCGTCTCAAATCTAAAAGCTCGAACCACCGCCAGATCTATCTCCACATTGTGACCTTCATTCCCATACCTCACAATGCCGCTCAGCAAGCTCCAACTCACGACCTGCCTCTGGTTCGACGGCCAAGCCGAAGAAGCCGCCAACTTCTACACCTCTATCTTCCCCAACTCCAAGATCACCCACATCCAGCACTACCTGCCCAACGGCCAAGAGCTCCACCGCCACGAGCCCGGCACCGTCCTCATCGTCGAGTTCGAGCTCGACGGCCACCGCTTCGTCGGGCTCAACGGCGGGCCAAACTTCCGCTTCAACGAGGCCATATCCTTCCAGATCGACTGCGCCGACCAGGACGAGGTCGACCATTACTGGGACAAGCTGGCCGAGGGCGGCGACCCGGCCAAGCAGCAGTGCAGCTGGGTGGCGGATAAGTATGGCGTGTCGTGGCAGGTCGTGCCGACGGCGCTGAAGAGGATGATGGCGAGCGATGATAAGGCGGCGGCGGGACGGGCGACCGAGGTGATGATGCAGTCCAAGAAGATGGTGATTGGGGATTTGGAGAAGGCGTTCAGGGGTTAGGGGTCAACGCGGCCTCAGTTCAAGGAAGAGTTCAAGGAAGTCTGAACACAAAAACTGCGATGGAATTGATGATTGTTATGTTATGTTCATTTGACAGCTATTTGACGAGGGTATGAGAAAGCGAATGAAGTCGCGCGCGAGAAAGTGAATGTTGAGGTCCAGTGCCTACCCCTTACGCCTCATCCTCATGATACAGCGGCTTCCACCCCAGCCACACCCACTTGCCCTTCTCACTCCCACTGTAGAAGTGCATATCCAGAGGTGCATCCTTCGGTGAAGGCGGGCTGTCGGGCGCATTTGTCGCCAGGACGCCGTACTGCGCGTACCTCAACACCTGCCGCCCGGGAATAGGCCCCGAGGTTCCAAAGGTCTATCAAGCACGATCAGATTAGCCATGACACTCCAATTACCAGCCGGCCGGCAATACACAGCCGACCGATAGCACCCCCCCCCCCAGGAATATTAGTAAGAGAGGGAGACAAAATACGCACCCCAAAAACCGCCCCCTTCACCTCCCGCCCACACCGAAACGTCGCCACATCAATCCCGCACCCCGCCGCCGCCTGCGGCGCAAACAGCTGGAACTGGCCGTTGGCCAGCGGCTCGACCGAGAAGAGGCCGCACTGCGACTCGTCGGTCGTCCACTGCCCGCTGCTGGTCACGCAGCCCAGGTCGTCGTGGTCCGCGCCGATGTAGAGGGTGCGGAGTTGGCCGAGGCCGGTGAAGTCTTTGCTGGTGGTGGAGGCGATGGCGGTGGGGGGGAGGAGGGAGGTTAGGGCCAGGAGGAGGGCCGTGGCGGTGCGCATTGTGGGTGGTGTTGGGAGGTGTGTGCTTTGCGTAGATGGGTGTGAGGTAGGTTGCGGTCGGTCTGTGGATCGTAGGGTTGCTGGTGGGTTGAGTTGGGGGGAGAGGTGGGGGTGATGGCTGGAGATGTGAGGATGGCGAGGTCGATCTGACAGTTGCGGGTTGATTTGGTCATTGGGGGGGCGTCTTCTAAAGGGTGATGATCACTCAAATAAATACTCAGCATCGGAGCACCAACGCGTCATTCTCACACCCCTGGATTGCCAAAAAGTCCCTCGGAGAGTTCCACGGAGCACCCATCCATGGATCGCCCGATTAGTCCCACGGATACGCCCCCGGAGTTTTACGGTACTCATTCCGGTGTAGGCAGGTGAGTTGTGTCCCGGTAGCCGGGATCTGAACAACACCATAGCCAACAGGGCGTATCTCCTGCTCGATCCGTCATCTCGCAGTGTGGGCAGCCACACGTGCTGCGGAAGTCCGGTGATCAGGCAACTTGCTTCTCGCTCTGTCAGGAGGGCCCTTGCCCATATTAGCCGTCATTAACCCTACTCGCGCGTAAATTGCCACCCAATGTGAAGGCCAGGTCGAGATGGGTTGCACTGACCTCTGGTCCTGACATATTTTGCTGGCATTGCTGCCCATCAACGTTGACTCGGCCCGGAATCCTTCTGTCTCTGGCTGCCGTCTGACTTCATCCCCCAGCCCTTTCCCATCCCCCGCATCGGGGTTTGTAAGCGGTTACGTTAGGATCCTCATTTAAGGTTGGAGATCTGCCATTGGAAGGCCCGGTAGTACCGTTACATTCCACCGTTTAGCGCCCCCAACACCTGCTGCATACCCCACGATTCCCTGCTAGCTTCCAGGGTTGACGTCGTGCTGGGTGGGTGACAGTTGGCCCACCTCTCGGCGAGCAAAGGCCCATTGCCAGAAATGGACTCGTCTTTGATGTCCGGGTGTGCCGAGACTGCCGGATTGTGTCCTCTGAGAGGCAGACTTCGGCCATTTTTGTGGTCGGCCGGTCCTTGGAATCATTGGTGACCACCTGGTATGTGGATGGTGTCTGACGAAGGGGTCCAAGCCCTGCCAAGGAAGCTTTTTATGTGTTGTCGAGACAAACCATCGCGCGCCGAGCATGCCCCTACCTCAAGGGCATTCTGTGATAATCTCTTGCATGGCAAAGTGGCCGAGTGGTTAAGGCGCTGGTTTTAGGTTATTACCACCAGTGGGAAACCGCGCGAGTTCGAATCTCGTCTTTGTCAAAGAATGTTTTTATCTTTTGAGTTTTCTTTTTGTTTTCGTTCTTATGCTGCTCCCTATCCTTTCATACTCGCCGTTCCCTCTACCGTTTGGCAACGATATAGCTGCTGCTGCCGCCAACTTTGGTACCTAAGGTGATTAGACTATTTGGCAGTCGTTTCCTTGACATTGAACCTGGGGTATCACTTGCGGCTTGCCTGAGACACATGACTACAAGTAACTTATTTCAGTTGGCAAAAAGAGACTCACTCGCAAACATAGCACATGTTGTTTCCGTAAACCGTGGTAGTTAACAAACGTCTATGTTATGCTCGATGTTAAATAGAGTGGATGTTACTTTATATCACATTCCGATCAAGACGCAAGGTACCTAGACAAATACCGTTAGTCAACTCAGAAGGTGCGGGTACGAAAACAAGTCAATTTTCGAATGCCCTCATATTCGTCGTCAGCTGTGACATGAATATTCACCTTTAGAATTCGTAGATAAATAGGGTAGCGGGCTTCGCAGCTAGCTTTCAACAGCACATCTGCAGTGACCAAGTAGGTAAAAGTAGGGCGATATGTTAATACTACCTATCATGCCGTCCATGGTGCTTTGGGGAAACGTGGAAACGATCGTGTTGTTGATTACCTATTGGAGGAGTGCTGATTCCTGGTCCATTTTGGCGCATGTGGCTTTGGACCGAGTCATCAACATTGGATCAATGTCAAGTGAATATGATCATAAATTGCAAATCCTCCATGATCTCAGGTACTTGGCGCCGTAGTCATGGCCGATATACAAAACCAATGTCCCCTACTACCATGTGAACCCCGCTAGACCATCCTACCTGCTTCCAATATCAAGCAAAAACATAAGAAGAAAAACAGAAACGAAACACACAATCAGTGTCCGCCAACCCTGGGTATTGCATGGGCCCCTTCCAAAATAAATGTTGCTCCATGCCGCGAAAGAAACCCTGCATCAACCGCACCGGCCCATCTAATAAAGGAAAACGGCACCAACCCCAGCACCCGCCACGCCTGCAACCAAGACGCCGACGTTCAAGTTCAGGAGCGCGGTAGCATCCGACGTGGTGTTCACGCGGGCAGGGCATCTGTTGCGGCAGCGGCGCCTCCGCTTCTCGAGGCCGGGCTCGTCTTCAGTTCCGTTCTTGCCATGCCCCATGTGGGAGTGGGACTCGTGGCGGGCAACGACATCTGCGGATTCAGGGGTCCTGTTGGCCAGGCTGGCTGCCGAGGCGACGGCGAGGAGGGAGTAGAGGGCGATGGTGTACTTCATTTTTGATGTTTGGCCGCTGAGTTTGGCTTGTTTGACGGCGTTTGGTCGGTTTAAGCTTCGTCGTCAACGTCTGGTGATGGTGAGTGGAGTGGATGCTCTTGAATGTGGGATAGCGAACCCTGGGGTGGATATCATGGCAATCTTATAGTTGTCTCTCTTGACGAGTAGGCGGCAAGTTTTGCCCAATGGAGATATCTTAGCGGTTTCGGTGGTCTACCTTATTGCTCCACTGAAACAAGCCTTTGAACGGTCGCGGGGACGCGCGCCTAGTTGTTAAAACGACCAAGGTGCGGGCCGGGCCACGGAACACAATCCGATCGACAAGCGGGAGGTTCCACAATAACCCCAAATACTTTGTACTACCGCTCTTGGAATTTACCAGACAGTTCCTGGGGAGTTGGCCGTTTCGGGTGATGCCCGGCGCTGGCCCGAATCGGGGCCAATCACACCCGGCCCGGGGATGCTAAGATCATTATCCTAAAACTGTACCATACGACCGAGTTCTCGGGGAGTGAGGCTTCTTTAACATGATTACCATGCATACACTGACCTCGAGCCAATTTGCGTTAATGTCTCTCTCGTGGCTGGTCCCAAGTTATATTCTGATAATCACAAATTCAACGACGACCCTTGAAGCAGCCGGGCCGCATGTGGGGCCGGCCGTTTGAGACCCACTTGTCCGGCCTGCCCGGGGCTGGCTCCGGGAGAGGTGCAAATCCGAATCTGATTGTCCAAAAGAAGTCAAAGCGGTGGCAGAAGTCCGAATGGTTATTACACCCGAGAAAGGAGGTTGCCTCGGGGGGGGGGGGTAACTGGGGAAGGAAAAAGGGGGATACCAAGTATCACATCCAGCCCACTCGTGACGGGGATCTATCTTACACCCATACCCCTATTCTCCTTTTCACCTGTTGAGCAACAGTTTCCAGTTCGCTAGCTCCAATAGTCCTACTGGTCAAGTTTCTGGCAAGAATATAATGCCACACAAAACTCCCCATAGCCGACCTAGCCCACACAAAACCTCTAAGAATAGTTAAGGAAGAGGAGAGGCCTGCTAAAATGATGATTAACGGTGATCCTAATACCTACTGCGGTATAAAGGCTTGCAGGATGAAGGGGAAGGAAAATATTATATAGAGGTGAATCTACTCCCTGTGGGAAAGTAAATGCGAATAGGAAGGGTATCTCCGATAGCTTTACCGTCAGGCTTCTAGAATATGAGGGTTACTATATATCATCCGCGTAATTATACCAAACCCTTACCCCCAGAAGCAGGATTTGATATAGTAGGTTTAAGCCTATACGCCTTTGGTCGAAAGTTATCGGAATTAGTAAAGATATATAGGTATTATTCGCTGGGTTAACCAACCAGTAAAAGCGGAGATAAATCTAGAAAACTATACTATAGATCATCCTCGGGGGACTGCGGGATGTTGTCACTGGTAATGATATACCCCGTCTCTTTGGACCACCAATCCCAGGCTTTGTAATTTGGTACCAAGAAGATCTGTGTCGACACGCGCGTAGACCTTTCCGCGGACTCGGCGGAGGACTATGGTTCTGATGGTGTTGATGTCGTCGCGGTGTCGACATTGGAGAAGCCCGGTGCCGTTCCGGATTGGGATGGTGATGTCCAAACCGAACTGTGCAGTGTCACTCCCGTCGTCAAAAGGGACGAGATCTGCAGAGCTCGCAAAGGCGTTAGGTGAAGCGGCAAAGATTCCACTGATCTTGTTGTCCGGGTCGGGGTGTTGATGGCGCCATGCGAACAGCCTCTGATCGCTGGATTGTCCGGCGATGGTGTGCTGGAGGCGGAGAAATGCGTTCTCGCCCTCACCGTAAAGCAGGGGCATGTTGACGCTGAAAATTCCGAGGGGACTGTAGGCGATGTCTTCGACACGGGTTGTTTGCCGTGCTGACGCCCAGCTCATTCGCTCAGCAACACTCGCTTGCGCCAGGAGTGACTGAATCCTTGCTTCTGCTTGTCTATCATTGCCTAGGAATTTTGGATTTATGCCGGTGATGTCGGATATGGTATCGGAAAGGCCAGCTCTGTCGGACAGGTAGTTCTAGTCAGAGGCGAGAAATGTCAGCTGGCGTGGCGCAATCAGCTCCTGTAGAGTCCACCCCCGTGTGAACCACTTGCTCTTGCGAAATTGCAAGGCGAAGCTGTGGTTGGTGAGACCGGAGGCCACGTCGGAGAGGTAGACGTAGCAGATAGCGGCATTTTGATACCAGCGGAACATGGAATTGATGGCTTCCGAGAGCTCGGCACTGCTCAGCTTGTCGATGCAGCAATTGTCGATTCAGGCGTACTTGAAGCCTTCTTTCAGCGCACGGCGGCATGTCCCCTCAAGCTTTCTGTATCCGGTCTTTTGGATTGCGGCGCTGCGATCGCTGAGATCTTGGAGGATGACTTCCTCGTCGCCCCATCTGTGCGACAATATGGCGTAAGGAGGTGTGTTCTTTTCAAAAAAGCCATCCTCCACTTCGAGTGTCGCTGTGTTCAACAATCGCATTTTCACGCGGGATAGGGGATGGGAGCATCGGGAAGCCGCCGGGGTTAGATACCAATGCTTACAAGGTACTGCCGGTGAGAACCCCTTCTTGTCAGGTCTTAGGGCGACTAGCAATAGAATCCCTCGCATGGTAGGCATTCCTAGTGGGAAAGCATGTTGGAAGGCCGCAAAAGGTTTGGCGATGAAGCCGCAGTCAACCATGCGCTGAGCTCACCCCGGGTCGCCTAACTCACCCTAGATTCGCGGATAAGACACAAGCATGGGAGTGAGCCCGCATCAGTTATCCCTGGTATCGAAAAGGATAGCTGGGAAACCAGATGGCACTGAACATTAAACCAAAGGACTCCTTATGTCCAATCAAGATCATCGTATTCATCACCGGTACAGCATGGGTATAAACAACGTCTTTCATCTCGACAGATCCCCTCATAGATGATAGATAATTCACGAATATTTGATGTACGTGAACAGTCCTCAGATAAACAGTAACTTTCAATGAGAACATGGGCTACGTCCAGCTTCTGACGTAGGCGTTGGCCATATTCGCCATTACCAGCTGCTCCGGCAGTCAGCCTCCCAAACTTTCCAAAGTACCTACGTACGCACCTAGGTACACACCCAGAAGGACTTTGGGCAAACCGGTCCCCGATTATTACGCGACAACAAGATCCCAGAACACCCCCCCTTTTTCTCGCCGTGCTCTAGCGATGGGTCTTTGTCAGACGAAGTCTTTCTGGCTCTGCACCTGGAAGAGCACCTTTGGTAGGCACGCAGGGTACTTGGTCATCTCTGAAGATTGATTCATACTTGACCGAGGCAGGTGAGGTCGGAAAGTGAAGAATCAGGAGGCACGGCCGCAGCTTCGTCACACAATAGCGGGCGGTTCCACAAGGCCCTTATTGTTAAACCGACGACGCACCTGTGGAAGCAAAGTGGGATTTTTGAGAGGGCTGTGAAGTGCCCTAAGGTAGAAAAAGGGGTACCGGAATGGAAGTGACGATACCAGAACCCAAGACGAGCAACGTAACGTCTTCAAGAAGGGGAACCACAACTTCGATCTACAAGTTTTATTCTCAAGGAATCCTGGAATTGACCTGCGCGCGTGGATGCTGGGCCACTTTATGATCGGTGTGCCAGGGGTTGGCAAAGCTTCTGTCATCGTCGTGTGCCAGGACGTCTAACGGTGAGTCTAATCTGTGACTGCCATGTTGGACAATCGAACCTTTGCCGAACGCAAACTCGGCAAGTACGGCGGGCTGGGCTGGGTCACTAGCAGTGATCTACCTTGTGCTTGGAGCGGTTTTAGCGGCTTAAAGATGTTGACAAACATCACCATGACGCTGCAACGTCAATGGAAAGCGAGTATGTGCTTTGTGGAGTGGTGATAATGATGAGGACGGCGGATACACTCTCCTACGCTACATGTATTTATAAGACGACACCATCACAACAAATTATTGAATGTATCGTGACCCCATAGTCCCAAAGAGAAGAGACAGTGGCAAGAATGCTGGAGTTGGACAGGTAGTGTAGGCAGGTAGCTGAAGTGTCCGCAACGAAGCGGAGAAGGGGAGGGAGGAAGGGACAGAAAGATCGCGGGGGAGTCACGGGTCGGATGGTATTATCATCACTTTACATCTTCGCCTCATCATGTCGCCCAAATTCATGATTCTAGTGTTTGACAGTCTGGATCCCACAACCACAATGCCTTGGGGGACTCGCCACCGTTGATGCTCAAGCTGGGGAGTCATGCACATGCAGCCGGACCCGACATTTACGCCAATTACACCACAGCCAAGACCCCCCCCGTTGATCGGTGTGTAACGCTGCAGATCGAGAAGCATTTGACGGTCGACGACTCGGCGCGTCACACTAAATGTGAAAAGTACCTTTCTATGCCAGGTGATAAGACGAAAGAAAAAGACCTCAACCGATTCAGGGGGCTCCCTGCTCCATTCATCACTCGAATTCAGGCCCCGAGAGTCCTTCAGGCCCCCCGACAAACCGCCGAAAGCCGACCCCGCGTACTGTGTACCTTGGACCTGCCTCGGGTAGGGAACGTCGCCCAAAGGCCACGCCGCTGTTCTCTTCTTTGCGGTCGATACCATAGCTATTTATATTTCACAAAACCGACCCAAAGTTGCCATTTATACTTAAAACTAAAGCCCAATCTTTCAACCCGCCTTTCCGTTGCACGAGCAAAGTCCCAGCCTCCTACTCACCAACATGACAATCTCGGCCGAGTCATTGTTTGACGAGTGGGAACCAACAGACCTCGGCAACGGAATGGCCAACATGACGACCACTTTCCATCCGTTCTCTCGTCTCCCATTCGAGCTTCGTGCTCGAGTCTGGGAGCAGACGGTTGAGCCGCGTACCGTTCATGTTCGGGTCCTCCACACACAAATCCGTGTCCCGAACCCAGACCCGATCCCCAAGGAGGCCGAGGCCCGGGCGAGGCGCCCCAGTCAAGTCACACGTTTTATCCCACGCCTGGACTCATCCACACCGGTGCCAGCAACCTTACAAACTTGCCGAGAAGCCCGAAACCTCGGTCTCTACCAACAAGCCTTCCCCGAGCTGTCCCCCGACGAGACGCGCTATGCTTGGCTGAACTTGGAGATCGACCTGATCTTCATCGACACACGCTGCTATCTGAAATCATTCAAGCCGATTGCACGTCTGATCGAGCGACTGAAGTTCGAGCGGGAGAACTCGTCTGAGTATTTCTACCACTTTGAATCGAAACACATCCGAAACTTTGCCAATACCAAGGAAATCCACGTCATTTGTGCGGATGGAATCGAGGCATGGCATCAGGCTTCGTGGGAGCACTATTGGCCGTGTGGGAAGGAAAACGTGTTCCTCATTGACAAATACGATGGCCGGATGATGAACAGTGTCGAGTTGGATGAGATGGTCGACCAGGAACTCAGGGAAGCATGGGCGGCAGAGGGGTACGAGTATCCGAGTGGCCAGCCCCTGGGGGAAATACAACCATAGATGTTACTACCTGCCATACAAACATCTACCGCCAGATCAATCTCCTCCTCCCGGTACCCATCCTTTAGAGAGTTTTGCCCTTCCGAAATTCGACACTGGCATCCGCCACCTGCTCGTATGAGTGGATGACCTGGTAGTGTTTCCTCGCCAGCTCACCGAGGTAGAACAAACTAAGAAAGTCCTGAATCTTCTTCTCCGCATCCATGACGCCCTTGGCCTTGGCTTTGACAGCCGTCTCTTTCCAATCCACCGTCTTCCACATCTCTCCGGTCACGGGATTCTTGCCCAAGTCTTGCTGGTAAATTGTCATCGTACCGCCCAACGTCTCGTGTGCCGCTTGTTAGAGATGTGGGCCATGGTCTCCCGCGCGAGCAATCCTGACCTTCTCACTGGTGCTGTCGAAGGCCTCCCAGAGATGTTCGTTGTCCTTTGTCTTTTTGGTCTTGCACGTATCATTGACTTTCTCCCCGAGCTTGGTGACGTAGTCGTTCCATTCGTGCGTGTCGCCTACCATGGCAACGAAAGGTTGGAAGTTGGGAATCAGAGGTGCGCTGGGGGGCTTTGGGCGGGATTCGTATAATTTGAACGTTGCTAAAGCCGTTTTGTCGACATCCAGTTTTCTATCGCTGTCCAGGACGGACCATCCTTTCCTCACATGTGCTTTGCCCAAGTGAACAATCAACTCGTCGTAGTTGCATCGGGTGGCTCCCTTTCTCGCCGGTCGACATGGTTGATAAGGGCCGTCGCACACTTTCTTCCCATCATTCCACTTGGTGCACTTGAAGCCGATTGTTCTGTCTTTTTCGTCGTTGAGTTCGTCAATCTGGTAAGCTTGAAACAGGAGGAGTCGTTCGAGGCATCCCTGATACCCGCCTGCCCACACAGTGGGCAGGTAAGAAAGGACGAAAAAAAGGTTGAAGACCTTCATGGTGGCAGAAGGGAAGGAATTGTCAGCATAGAACGTGAGAGTTGTCTTGAGTTCTACAAGACAGGACACGGAGTGCGGAGGGTGAGACCTAATAGCTGACGAGTGATACCCTCCTTCGGCTTGAGTTAGGTGCGCTTATAGTTTTTTGATATCTCTGTCCTTGAATCGTCAACCTTTCTCTTTCTTTCTCCGCCCCCTTCTTTTTCTTCTTCTTTCTTTCTTCGTCAACCCTTGCCTTTCTTTCTCCTCCTTTTCTGTTCTTCATTCCCCCCCTGTTCTTCTTTTTCTTCTTCTCCTTCTTCTTCTTCTTTCTCCTTCTCTTTTCCCTTTACATATCGTTGACTGACAATGTCTTGTCTCCAAGAACGCCGTGTGTGGACCCACGGTAAGAAACCCCTTCCCCTCCAACACCTACCCCGAAGGAAACTAAACTAACGCCAGGGGATCGAGGTTGGCGGCACGCCTCAACCCCCGCCAGGCAGCGACTTCAATGGCAACCCATGTCTACTGAATGTTTGTTGTAACACCTGGGGCCAGTATGGAACGACTGCCGACATTTGCGTCATCTCCAAGTCAGCAACCTGCGCACCCGGGACTGCTGCTCCCGGAAAGAGTGACTGTAAGTGTTTTTTGTTTTCCCAACTCGGCATCCATTGAGGCCACGGGGCATCAGCTGACTTGGAGGACTAGGCATCAGGAACTATGGCAGAGACGTCGTCAAAGGGCCACCCCCAAGAAAGAAAATCAGGATTCCGTACTATGAATCTTGGAACTTCAACCGTGGGTGCATAAACATGTGGGTCGATCAGATTGACACCAACAGCTTCACACATGTCCATTCCGCCTTTGCAAACGTCACAGCGGGCGACTGGAAGGTTGAGATTACAGACTCGTATGTCAAGGAACAGTTTGAGCTGTTCAAGGGCATGAAGGGCATCAAGAAAATCATCTCATTCGGCGGTTGGGACTTCAGTACTATGCCGAGAACTTATGCAATCCTTCGGGGGGGCGGTCAAACCGATCATTCGCGAGACATTCAAGAACAACCTTCTGGCCTTTATGAACGAATACAACCTGGATGGATCTGGACTGGGAGTATCCAGGAGCGAGGGACTCTTTCCTATGAGAACCTGAGCGCCAAGCATGACTAACATCATAATTCCCAGGCTCCCGACATTCTCAGCGATGACCCCCTGAATGGTATGAACTACTACCTGTGGGATTACAACAACAAGTGCACGTTCCCCGGCTGCGAGACTGGCAACTGTTTGCGGTCCTACGTCAACGAGACCGAGACCAAGGATGCCCTTTCGATCATCACTAAAGCCGGGGCCCCATCCAACAAAGTTGTTGTCGGCGTTGCCAGCTGTGGTCGGTCCTTCAAGATGGACCAGGCGGGATTTGACTCAGAAGGGTGCAAGTTCACCGGCTCGCCTCGTCAATCCGAGGGTCGGAAGGGGCGTTGTACGGGTGCCGCGGGTTACATCTCCAACGCAGAGATTGAGGAAATCAACCACACCGAGCAGAGTCAACAAGCACTGGAAGAAGGAAGGATCCAACGTCCTGGTGTACAACGACACGGAGTGGGTGGCCTACATGGACTACGATGTCAAGAAGGCTCGGGAACGGTTCCATGACTCGTACAACTTTGCGGGCACCACAGATTGGGCCGTCAACCTGCAGGCGTCTTACGAGTAAGTAATATCATGGCGTCTCTAAAGTTGGTCCTTCACACCGTTCACTGTAACTCACCCTTTTCTTTCCCAGCGGGACTGGCGGCGACTACTACGCCGAAAATGAAACGTGGATTAACGACAATTATCGGATTTCTTGCACCGCCGCTGCTAGCCCTTCCTCTCTTGAGGAACTGCAGGACTTGATGTCCAGACTGCCAGCCTACTGCATCGAGCAGTACCTTGTCGACATACAGGTCGGCATACTCGAAGGATCGTTGCGCAAGTACAAAGATTTGATCGACGACGACTACGACAACAAGTTTCGCGTCTACGAAAAATACGTCAAAACCCAGATCCCCGAGCAGATCGATACCTTCATGGTCAGCGACAAAGTCGACAAGTACTTCAAGTGCCAGGAAACCATTTGCGACTACTACGACTGCGCCCCCCCCCCCCCCGTCGACATGCCCGCGTGTCCCAAATTCCAATTCCCACTCGAAATGCTCGACCGCACGCCCATCCCCAACGCCACCTTCACCCTGACCGACCCCGCCGGCTTCTACCGGGACCTCGCCGACACCTGGGGCATTGACCAGGCATGGGTCCGCTTCGGCAAGCGACACATGCGCACCAACAACGGCTGCCAGTACGCGGGCAAGGACGTGCTCAAGTGCCAGGACCGCCAGGATAACTGGTTCCGGGGGTACCCGCTGCCGGACGACGCTAAGATCGACATCTACAACCCGAAGCAGATCCTCGGCGATTCGTTTGCACGTGTCAGTGGCATGCTGGAGCGGTTCCGCATCGTGCGGCGGTTTGCCCAGTGGGACGAGCTCATGCTGCCGTCGGATTTGGTGGATGCCACGGCGTTGCCGGCGTTCGCGGCTGAGGAGGCGATCGCGAGTATGAAGAGGATTGTGGACACGGCGGATGATATTGTCAAGGCGCAAAGGGAGGAGTTTATTTTTGGGTTCTTGACGGGTTTGCTCTTTTGGATTCCGTTTGTGGGGGAGGCGGTTGGGGCGGTGGGGCTGACGACGGCTCGCACTCTGCTTCGCTTGATCGGATCGGTGGGGGACGCGGGCATGGCCGTGCATGATGTGGTGGACGATCCTGATAACGCGTTTATGTCCGTTTTTGGCTATTTGATGGGAGCGGGGGTGGGGCGCGCCGGGTTTAGGAAGGCGGCTATCTCGAAAAGGGGTATGAGCGGCCGGGAGTTGGACGGTTTGGGGAATGTGAAGGGTAGGTTGGTTGAGTTTGAGAATGTATGGGCTTTGAGCTGTCCGGTTACGTTGTAGGAAGGAAGAGGAGAACTCTGAGTGTAGATGCCGATGAGCTCGGCGGTTGGGGGGGGGGGGTAAAGGGGGAGGGAAAAAAGGGCATCGGAAACTCAACGTCTACTATTTATTTATTTACTTGGTTTCTTTCCCTCACTCTTTTCTTAATTTTCTTTTTTTACTTTCTTATTTCTTGATTTCCTTGACTTTATCCTTCATTGACTTCCTATTCTTGTTTCTAGTTTGGTCTTTTTGGTTCGAGTGCGCCGGTATGGGCGAAGGACTCGCGATGATGCCACCGCCCCTAGTATCGAATTGGATAGGTGCTTGCGAGCCGACTCGCAAGTTGTGGAGACAACATGCCAATCGGAAAGATGGCGGCCCCGTGGTAGCGACGTTGTAGGCAACCCCAACCGGATGTTAGCCTGCCCTTCGGGTGCATGCCGATTAACCGCAGCTAGCGCAGGTTCCCGGAAGAGTAAACTAGTCGGGCGAGCTGCACGTGAAACCTGTTTTAGGGGGCCAATGGACCTCGATGCGGTTCCTTCGGGAGCCGAGAACCAGATGCCGGCAGCTGTGGTCCTCTACACCATTGGTTGATACGGCAGGCGTTCAGCCCCAAGACGACCATACCCAGGTTCCATACCACTCATGCCCGCATCACCTGGCAGCTGAATGCTGGCGCTTTTGTAACAAGCAGGGAACCTACGGGTTTGTTGCAGTGTGTGGTCTCTAGCGGAAGAGTGAATGCGACCAAGGGGATGGGCGCCAGCACCTTATAAGTGCCAGGCCCAGGCGGATATAATTTCTGCGATGTTTCCATTATAGTCCCATTGGTTTCATCTTGTGGCAGTATCTCATCATCAGCTCCTGGCCAGACGGATAGTCGGGTATTTTTGGAAGCCATGGCCCGTCTCCGAGCGCTGTTGGGTGCCGTCCTACTTGCTTGTAATGTCAACGCCGCTCCGGATTACACCGATGTCTGTCAAGATATTGCAAGTCAGTTGTCGGAGGCAAGTGAGGTGGTCTATCCGAGTTCGTCTTCTATCCCCTTATCAACTCGTCCGGCCCGGCTGCCTGACATGTTAGCTATCTAGTTCAATTTCTGCGTTACACTACCGCGACCCAACACTGGTTCCGCTCTTCAAATGGTGACGCAGCTTGTGTGGTCGAGGTTGGCTCCGTCGAGGACGTTTCGCTGGTATTGGAAATTGTCGGTGCATCTAGCACCCCTTTTGCTGTGTACTCGGGCGGCCATTCATCGAACCCGGGGTTCTCCAGCACGACTGGTGTACACATTACGCTTAAGCGTTTGAACCAGGTCGATCTATCTGAGGATAAGAAGATTGTCACCCTTGGCTTTGGCCAGGGATGGGCCGATGTATACGACGCTCTAGATGGTACTGGGGTCAGTGTTGTGGGTGGGCGAGTTCCCGGGCCTGGCGTTGGCGGGTTCACCCTGGGTGGAGGATATTCCTGGTACGTTCCCAATGTGGTACAAGATTGGAAGTTCAGTCCCGCAGTACTGACAACGGACAGGAAAACAAACCAATATGGTTCGCCCTTTTTCATCTTCAATATCGCCTTCTACTTGACTCCCCCTTTACCCCCTTTTCCCTCTTCATTTTAACGGCGAACAGGGTGATGGGTGGCTGCTGACGGTTATATCCAGGTCTCACTTGCGACACAGTGAAGTCTTTCAACATGGTGCTTCCGGTCAGCTTAACTCCAACCATCCGTAATCACCGTATGACCAGCTGACAAGAACTCTAGAATGGCACAGTCACTATCGCCTCGGATGACCAGAACCAAGATCTCTTTTTCGCACTGCGGGGCGGCCTGAATCGGTACGGGATTGTCACCTCAGCCGAGTTTTATACTCACCCGCAACCGGCCCAAGTATGGGTAAGTAACAAAAGTCCCGCCACTCAATATCGCAGCACATAGCAATGCTGATGCCGTCCAGGGTGGTCTCCGCGCGTACCCCTCAAGTCAAATTCCTGCACTTTTGAACGCAACCCAACGCTTTTTCGAAGAGAGCAAGGACCCGAAGGCACAGATCATCACAACTTTTGATGGTAGCGGCCTCGGGGTAACTTCCTTGACGCTGTTTTTCTATGACGGGCCAGAAAAGCCGGAAATATTCGACATGTTTGATGGGATGCTGACCACTCTCGACAACACGGGCAAGAAGTCGTACAAGAAGCTTATAAACAGTTTCCCAGCCGAAATCGTCTTGAACGCACGAGGCACGTTCGGTAGCTTCTCTACGACAAGACTTACCAATCGGTTTAATGAAGCCGTCAAGCAGGAGGTGGAGGTAGGTACTACGTCCAGTGGACACCTGCGGCGTGGGTCAATGCAGAGAGATAGTCAGATGCTGATCTTGTTCACAATCCAGGACATTGGCAAGATCTCCGCTTTGCATGGCGGCACGATGGTCAGTTATGAGATCGAACCGTTTATAGACTACGGCAAGCATGCAAAGCCGGGTGCATTCCCACATGCCGATTCTCTCCTTCCGGTAAGCGCCCATCTACATCCGTCCCTTGAACCCGTAACAGGTAGATTAATAACCCGCTCCCAAGCTCAACCTGTACTTTGCCTGGGCGAAGGAAAGCGATGATGAGTGGTGGTATGCCACGGCACGCCAATCGCTGGCAAGACTAAAGCAGGTTGCCAAGGAGGAGGGAATCTACGAGGATACATTCCTTGACTACTCGAACTATGTGTTCGCCGACACGCCGGCGGAGAAGATGTATGGGGTGGAGAACACCAAGCGGCTTCGACAGATCAGGGACCAGGTAGATCCCGATCGGATCATGGACTTGGCGGGAGGATACGCGATATAAACGGATGAAAGGGTGGCAGTATGCATCATAGGACTTTCCGTAGTGTTACGGGGTTACTTGCTGCTACTCTCCCGCGTCTTCGGGCAGCAGCTGCCCAATTAAACGTTCTCCAAGGGACGACAGACGGGATTGCAAAGTTATTATGTGGGGAAGCGCTCATCGTCCGGTCTCCTCCAACTCCGAGACCTGCGTCACAGCTTTGCGTCACAATCTCAGTCTGAACTTCCCGTCATACCTTGAACAGCCGTGCTACCTCGCACGTGCAACCACACAGACGACGACGACCACATACCACCAGCAGGCCACCCCCAACACCGGCATCCTTCCGACCAACCCCCCATAAACCCATCACCACCTCCAACCCCGCCAAAAAAAAACAAAAACAAAAGAAAAACGACACAATGTTCTACCAACCCGGCAAAACCCCCCACAACCTCCCCTACGACCCCTTCAAAGCCTGCGTAATCCCGCGCCCCATCGGCTGGATCTCCACCACCTCCCCCCTCCCCGCGCCGACCCCCCAACACCCCAACCCGCAACCGTCCCACAACCTGGCCCCCTACAGCCAGTTCGCGCCCCTCACCTTCGACCCCCCCTACGTGCTCTTCTCCGCCAACCAGACGACCCACTCCGGCGGCGGCGCCCGCAAGGACACGGTGCGCAACGTGGAGGCCACGGGCAAGTTCGCGTGGAGCCTGGCGACGTATGCGTTGCGGGAGGCGGTCAATGCGACGGCAAGGCCGGTGGGGTATGGGGTGGATGAGTTTGAGGTGGCGGGGTTGGAGAAGGAGTTTAGTAGCGTGTTGCCGGGGGATGGGGATGGGGATGGGGGTGATGGTGGGGGGATGGGGAATCCGGTGCCGATGGTGAAGGCTAGTCCGGTCAAGTTTGAGTGTGTGTATCATTCGACGGTGAGGTTGCCTGGGCATGGGCCGGTGGGGAGCGTGGATGTGGTGATTGGGAGGGTGGTGGGGGTGCATATTGCGGAGTGGGCGCTGGATGGGAGGGGGAGGTTGGATGTGAGGAAGACGAGGCCGATTGCGAGGTGTGGTTATTTTGAGTATGCGGTTGTCGGAGGGGAGGGGACGATATTTGAGATGGTTATTCCTGGGGCTGATGAGGTGATGCTGGCTGCGCTGCAGGGGGATAAGAAAGGAGTGGCTGAGGGGTTAAAGAGGGTGAAGGCAAAGTTATAGACAAATATCAGAAGTGTGGAGATAAACACTGGCACAAAGGGCAGAGAGAATAGATACAGTCATTTAAAAGTCAGGGGAACTCATCCTGGCAGTGCATGGTACCGGGCAACTGTTTAAAGTTTGGATTAAAGCGAAATGGTATTTTAACATAATATAAGGGTGGATATCGCTGCCAGGAGGTTGTCTCCCGTTCCTGTATTCCGTTATCCCCCTACCCGTCCCCCAACTTAGCCCCCGGTTACTGGGTCTGAAGTAGGCCAGCTTGCATCACTCAACGCGGGTAGCTTCTCAACCTCGGCCCACTTGCCATCTCTTTCCCAGTATGATAACTGCCCATCCTCTCCCTCTGTCATCATATGGATCTTGTGGTCGTGGCTCCCATGGACCAACGCCCAGACATGTTTCACCCCGGACCCAACGGTCTCAGTCAACTTCCATTTCCCCTGCTCACCCTCCACCGGCGGTTCCCGGTCAAGGTCGCCGTTTAGTCTTTCCCAGTGCTGTACACTTCCGTCGACAGCAACAGCAAGCTGGAAACCGCCCATGCTCTTCTCGTTGGCTGTGTTGATGTAGTCCTGAATCATAACCGGGGGCGTGTCCAGAGGGATGCCCGTGCCAAACACTTCACTGGCTGCCCACTTTCCCGTGTCCTCGCCACCGCGCCAGAACAGTTGCAGCTTGCCGTCGGCGCGGGTGGCCACGGTGTAAAGGTTGCCACGCGAGATGGTTTGGGGGTCGTAGATGTTGAGGGCAACGTTCGATTGGACGAGGGAGGGTCCGCTCTGAGCAATGTCGCTCGCGATAGGAGAGTTGGCAAGGGTCCATGTGGTGCTGTTCGGGGGTTGTTGCCACTTGTACTGTCAGTATTCGACGTTGGAGTCATGAAAGCTAGCGTGCCTTACTTCGTTCAAGGTTCCGTCGGCATGCTTGACAACCATGACCAACTGAGTGCCATCACTCTGCGCCAGACCAGGGAAACCATCAATGTCCTTCCCTTCGATGGTCGAAACAGACGACCACTTCTTTGCCGACTGGCTATACGCCCACTGCCGCAAAGTCTGATCCTTGTCGACACCGACCGCATGGAAATCCCGGTTGAAGGAGGTCCCGAGGATTGCTGGCTGGCCGCTGAGGCTGCTCCCTTCGATCTCGGAGACCTTGCTCCATGTCGTGGTGTTACTATCGCGTGAAACGTGAGCAAAACCCAATCCGGTGGGCTCTCTCACGAGCAGCTCAAAGTTCCGGTGCGTGTCGCCGTTGCCCGACTGAAGCATGCTTCCGCTCTGGTGCCGCCTGCGAGTCCATGGATCCGGGTTAACATTGGCAACGCCGTATTTGGTCCAGTTATCAATGTTGGCTTGGTCGTAGCTAGCCATGACGTTAGCATCCATCTAGTAGTGGTTGGAGTCAAACAACCTCAACTCAGGGGTAACTCACGCAAAGTAAACAAATCCGCTCTCGCCCCAGCTCGGACCCCAGGAATTCTTCATGATCCATGCCTGCTTATCATCATCATACCCCACGACGATCGTCAGATGGTTGCCCGTTGATTCGGATACCCCATCCCACTTGTACACGCTGCCTTCGGTTGTCGGCTTCCATGATCCAAAGTCCTTGTAAAGGATAAACGTAACGATCAGCGGTCCGTACTCATCCAGCCACCTCTTCTGGTCCTCGATCATTCCCAATGACTGGAAATACGGAATGTGCGTCGTCCTCCCGTTCCGGTCCGCACAGTGCTCGTAAGGATGCAGCGTCGCCTCGTACGGGTCGCACGGCCAGTCGGCGATGCCCGGCCGCGGTTTTGTCGGGTCCTTGAGGAACTCGGGGCCTTGTCCAGACACCCACGCAAGGGTCTCCTCGGCGTTACCGACGCTCGGGCATGACGCCCCCACTCCGTCGTGCACGTCGGCCTCGCTGCGCTTGCTCCATACCCCGTGCTCAATGCGCACCATGGACTCGATCAGGGCTGCCGCGGCAAAAGCCCAGCAGCTGTTGCAGACACCTTGGTCTTGTGCCGTGGTGATGTAGTTGAGGCCATCGCGGTTACGCCAGTCGACGGTTAGGGGAGGGGCATTTGCAGCGGTAGCTTTGACGGAGGCGAATTTGTTGGCGGACCGTCGTGACACCGGGGGTTGTATCGAAGACCAGTCAAGAGGTCCGATCGAGGCTGCCGGGACCGGTTCCGGCCATGATATTTGGCGTGGTCGTAGAACTGGGTTGCCTGCTACCCCAGTGGCCAGGAACAAGGCTAATGACGCCCCCCAAGATAAACCCATCTTACCCAGGAATGATAAAGGGCTGAGAAAGCAGGAGCGCTAGAACGGCGGCCGCTAGACGACACCCGCAAGGAGATTCCGCCAGCCTTAACTATATAATTTCATATCGCCCATCCCTTCTCGATTCAACCAAGGCCAGCTTTCTTTTCCGTGTGAACACGCACGATCCCCACAAACGGCCCTGCTTCTGGTGCGTCCCCTATCCACACTTTATACCCGCAAAGCAATCCTTCCTCCGAGATTGCCGAACCTGGTATCTCTCTATGGAGATCATCTATGTTCGAGCCTGGCACCTGGCACTAGCCAAGCGCTGCCAACTTCCCACCAATGACCAGACCGCCTCCTCACGCATCCCTTCAAGTTACCCGCCTGTTGATCTCCCGAAGTGCCGTCTGAAACAGCAGGGACCCACCCGCATACAGGTGCAATACCAAGGTAAATATGAGACCGTTTAGCCGCGGTCGCCCGCGCTAGGTTACATCGTCGCATGAAGATGCCGGTGTCCCCCAGGCTTCTCGGCCACGGCACACGTCATCAGGGTCCCCGGGATCCCCCATTTCCAACGAGCTCATATCCGGTCGTATATTGAAAGACAAGAAAGAGAATGTAGCCCGGAAACGGAACCACCGAGATATCCTCCCCTGGGACTGGGTTTACCAGATCCACCTGCGACCAGGCGTTTCCCGTTGTTTACCCAATGAGCCAGCCGCTCAGCAGAGCACCTACTAGGTACTACCTAGTTATCACAAGCAGCAGGTGGATATACAAGGCGTTGGGATATTGGCTGCATCCGCGTGCGGTAGTGCGCAAATACTGGCGGCTCGCGTCTCATCCTCCTCTAATCCGTGATCCCCACGCTCAAGCGCACTCGTTAGGAGGGTACCAGAGCTGAATTGTGTGGCGTAGGGCTCACGGTCCGGGACCAGACAACCGA
Source organism: Chaetomium tenue (assembly GCF_020726465.1). Classification (NCBI taxonomy): domain Eukaryota; kingdom Fungi; phylum Ascomycota; class Sordariomycetes; order Sordariales; family Chaetomiaceae; genus Chaetomium; species Chaetomium tenue. The sequence goes on along the minus strand of NW_027117333.1, from coordinate 478,467 downwards.
ACGTTACGAATATGATGGAGAAGTGGAATCGGTGCTACCGCAACAGAGAAAGGCTTTTGTGACGGATATCCATCAGAGGCATCGTGTACAACCACATGAGGACGGAAAGGTAGATCCCCTTGCCGGTTTCCATCCGTGTCCTTAATCTAACGACATTCCTTCAATTTCGCGAATGATTTCTTCTCATTCTGATGAGCTGATTTGAAGCCTGTAGCTTTCCATCTTTACATCCCTTGTTGCTCTCGTATCGGCCCAAACATGGACAATAGTCCAGTCGCTGAGCCTCGTTCTCCAACGCACACTGTCGATAAGCATCCTATTTGCTTTCCAAGTTGTCCTCGCTGCGGCTTTCAGCTGGTTGCGATATAAGCGTGTCTAGGCAACCCCTTAGGAGGTCGGTATGTATGTATAGTGGGCTTGTTATGTAGAAAAGGGGGGATCTTTTACACATTCACTATGTCAGGCTAGGCTTTGCCATATAGTAACTATATAGGCCTTGTTACCCTTGCATTAAGATACACAATCATCGCTTTCTTAGCCAGCCTGATATCCTCTCCCCCCGCATTCGCAACCGGCCGCCATCCTCTTCTCTCTCTACCGCTTTTTCCTTCATTATCATCATCGCTTTCTTCGCCAACCCTGGTATCTTCTTCTGAATTTGCAACCGGCCACTATCTTCTCCTTCGGAGCCATCTTCTCCATCGGAGCCATCTTCTCCATCGGGGTCATCTTCTCGGTCACCATCTTCTCCTTCTGCTTCGCAGTCATCTTCACCTCTCGCTACCGCTTTCCCTTTCATCACCATCAACGCTTTCTTAGCTATCCCCGGTATCTTGTCCTGCATTCGCAACCGGCCACTATCTTCTCCTTCGGAGCTATCTTCTCCGTCACCGTCTTCTCCACCACCATCTTCTTCATCAACATCTTCTCCTTCTCCTTCGTTACCATCTTCTCCTCTCCCTACCGCTTTCTCTTCTATCATCATTATCGCCTTCTGAGCGAGCCCTGGCAGCTTCTCCCGAAGTCGCAACCGCCCAATATCCTCTCCTTCGGGGCCATCTTCTCCATCACCATCTTCTCTATAAACATCTTCTCCTCCTCTCTCGCAACCATCTTCTTCTCTCGCTACAACTTTCTCTTTCATCATGATAATCGCCTCCCTTAGCACATCCTGGTATGCCTTCTTGTCCCAAAGTCGTGACCGGCTACCATCCTCTCCTTCGCAGCTATCTTCTCCGTCCCCATCTCCTTCTCCTTCTCCTTCATTACCATCTCCTCCTCTCGCTACCCCTTTCTCTTTCATCATCACCACCGCCCGTTTTAGCACGTCCTGGTATCTCTTTTCCTCACGGATTTGCAACCAGCCCCTATCTTCTCCTACCGCTACCGCTTTCTCTTTGATCATTATGACCGCCTGCCTTAGCAGATCCTGGTATGTCTTCTTCTCCCAGAGTCGCAACCCGCCACCGGCCTCATCCTCGGCACTGGCGTCGCTCGAATCGGAGTCCCAAGAACTCAGGTCGTCGTCCTCATCATCCTCGTCATCGTTATCTTCAGCAACTTCAGCGTCGTCGTCCGGGTCGGAGTCGGAATCAGAGTCGTCGTCGACGTCTGAATAAAATTCCCGATCCTCTCGAACCGGTCGCCTCACGTTCTTTAGGTCCATGATCACGGCCGCAACATCAACACCATAGGCCTCCTTGAGGTCAACCCACAGCTGGCCTTTCATCTTCTCCAACCCCTCGGTCTGTTGTTTCTCCGTGTAGTACGCGATGAGCATTTCGATGACACGGAGCTTTTTGGGGTGCCCACGCGCGATGCAGAGGGTCTTCTCGTACGTGTCGAGAACCTTGAGCACCAGGGCCTCGCCTTTCGAACCCCTGGTATTCTCCGACAAATCTTCTTCCCCACCTTGTAGTTCTCCACTGTTGGAAGTTTCCAAGGTGGATCTGTTATTGTCGTCGTCCTGTTTCGTATTCATGTAGAAGTCTCCCAGCACGGTCGTGGCGTGAAGTGACAGTGGGTCATTTTCCCCAAGCAGATCTAAGAGGCCTTGCTGTGCCCCCTCAATCATGGTCTGTATATTAGGGATATGCAGATCCTCAGCTTCCATTCCCGGAAGCTCACCAGACTGGCAATCCGTTTCCTCAACACTCTTGTGCTGATCTGCATCTCTCTTGATCTTGTAGTCGAGCAACACTTCGCTTCGGGCAAGATCCGTCTGCAGAATCTGGACCCTGACCTGCTTTATCTTGGGCTCTGGCTGCTCCCTGCTCAGCAGGCTGAGAAGCCCATGGCGGGTTCCGTTGAGGAGCTCCCAGCTTTCCTCCAAGCGTTTCTGTTCGCGATAGAAGATAGCCAGCTTAAGCTGAGCATCGAGTCCGGCCAACGCCGACCCTACGCCAGGTCGTTTGGAAGCGCTGAAGCCGTCGACGGCAATCTTGAAATGCTTCTCGGCGAGTTCGATGTGTCGGACGAGGGCGCAGACCTTGGCAACCTCGAGGGACGCCAGCAAAGTTGCCTTGTCTGTGATGGGTGGCTCCTTGCTATCGGTGTTCGTGGTGTCTTTGGTCTTGGCCTTGGTACCCTTGTCTTCGCCGGACTTGGTGCTCCCCGCTGTGGCCATGCCCTTGAAGGCAGTGAAAGCCGCGCTATACATGTCTTTCGCCTTGCTCAGCTTGGCCTGCTCGAAGTAGACGTCACCGAGCGTCTGTGCGGTTTCCGCGATGGGGCGAGTCTCTTTGCCAGCCGCGATTTTGCGGAACCCAGTGTAGGCTCGATCGCAAGCTTCGGATGCTGCGGGCAAGTCTCTCATGTCCAGGCACAAACGCCCCAGCTGCCAGCTCGCCTTGAGTGTGGAGGGATGGTACCTCCCCACTGTCTCTGCAAGACCCCCGTAGGCTTCCGTGAGCATTGCCCGTGCTAGATCCCGGTCGCTTCTCTTGCCGTAGATTGCGCCCAATTGCCGAGCCACCTGCAGATAGCTGGGGTCCTTGTCGCCCTGAAGGGCCTTAAAGCCGTCCAATGCTCTTTTGAACCTTGCCTCTGCCAAATGATAGTTCTCATTCTCCTCATACGCCCCCCCTAGAAATGCCAGGGCCTCACAGACATCAAGGTCATCCGGCAGGTTATCCAGAGGCCCAAAAGTCGACTGGATGGCCCGCTCGCAGGACGAGATAGCATCGGCGGTCCTCTCCCTGGCTAAAAGCACCCGCGCCAGTCCTAGCTGTGCCTGAAATGCCAAGCGTGCGGATCCGTCGCCGTCGAACAAACCTGGGAGCATCGACTGAAATGATGTTTCGGCTTTATCCAAGTCCCGACGTCGGCGACCAAGTTCCGCGTTGCCAAAGGCGTAGGTTGCCGAAAGGCCCAGAGTGGCGGCGGCCGCGTTGCGAGACTCTGAACCTCCTGTCCAGCCCGAAACAACAGATTGGGTCTTCTCCAGATGCCTCTGCGCTTGCTTAAATTTCCCTTGCGCTATACACAGGAGCCCAAGGTAGTAGTGGGCCAGTCCGAATATCGGGTGCTTCTCCACATGGATGTGTTTTTCAGGGCAACAAAGTTGAACTTGGAAAAGCTCCAGAGCACGTTTCAAGTGGTCCTCGGCCTGGGAGAACATCGCGCGCAACGTGTAGTTAATGCCGAGGTGGAGAGATGTGATGGCAATGAGGATATGTTCCTTGTGGAACATGGTGTTGAACCTCTTGAGGGCGCGATGGTAAAGGTTAGCGGACCTCTCGTCGGCCTGTTTCTTGTCGTTGAAGATTTGTCTTTGGCGCCGCTCCCAGAGACCTTCAAAACCAGCATTGCCGTCAATGTGAGAGCCAAATCGGTTCAACGCTAGACTGTACACCGCAGACGCACTCTTGAGGTCAAATGCTGCCGTTTCGAGGAGCGTCAGCTCCGCAGCTGTGTTGAGCCCTAGTCGGTACCACCTCTGTTCGCTCTTCATCTGATTGTTGTTCACCTTCTCTTCAGTATTCTCCTGGACCTTTTCAAATCTGTTTGCGGTGTTCGATCGTTTCAAGGGCGGCGGAACGAACTCCTCCGTCGGCTTCGGTGGCCCTTCCCCTTCCACCTTGGCTTGCTTTCGTTTCTCGGCTTCGGCCCACTTCACGTTCCTTTGCTTGAAAGATTCCATGATGCCAGCAAAGAGCTGGCGCACCTTCTCGGTGGTGTGCGAGGAGTAGCCGGGGTCGTGGTTGAGGAGGGCTTTGCCCAACGAGTATTTGGCGTAGCAGAGACGCAGCAGACCATCTGCGCCAAGTTCATCGTCTGGAGTCTTTTCGATCGATCGAATCACTCCCTCGTACAGGTCGATGGCACGTTGGAGATTACCCGCTTCGGCCAAGATGTCAGCGAGCAATTTGAGGCAAAGCACTGATTCGAGGATGTCATCGCTGTGATCTTGGACGCCTAGTTTCTCCAGGATCTGCTCCGCGCTCATGGAAGGGAGTTCGATGCCATTCGCAACAAGATAGCGCGCAGCTTCCTCGTTCTTGGACTTCAAAGCGAAGAGGAGGTGTTTGGCTTCCATTGTTGGGGGGGTTGCGCCTTCAAGGCTAAGAGAAGCCATAAGCTCGGCAGGCGGCTCATCAGCCGCTCTCCGCACGTTCTTAAACCACTGCGGCAGATGGTCGGGAGGAGCATCCGCCACGGCCGGTTCCGAGCTCCAGCCAGGACTTTGGTCGCCATGAATGGACTCTTCATCGCCGTCATCCGCAAAGTTGGGATCGGGCCAGCAGTACTCGTCCATCAGGTCCTCTGCTTCATCAGCCAACATCCCGAGGATCCCAGAATCTTTACCACCGATCCTGATGGCGTAGGGTTGGGAACTGTAACGGATGTCTTCTTCTCCTTCTTCGGGTTTCGCGGGAGTTTTGGACTCAACGACAGCGCCAACATAACGACACTTCAATATGCCCTCCGAGCGAATGAGGCTGATTGGGACGACCAGGAGGGCGAGCGACCCATCGAGTTCCGCTTTATCGGAAGGCTGTCGGAGCAACAAACACCGCTTCCATCTGCGAAGGGCCGTCTCGATTTTGACTACGGCGGCCAGATCATTTCCATATGGCCTGAGATTCTTGTCGTCATCCTTGCCTAGCTTGCGCCAGCGCCATTTGCCCTCGACAGCGCCTGCCTCGTCAATTTCGAGATAGTCGTTGGACTTGGAGCCGGATGAGCCACCGAGATCAGTCGAGATGTCCACGGGCATATCGTCCAACGTCGCTGCGCACCAAGAGTACTCCCCCCTATCGCGCATGGTAGGCTTCCCGTGGAATAAGCACGTATAAGGGATCTTTCCCAGGTATTCGAGGACCTTGGTCGCGATGATGCTCTCCCCTGTGGTGAAATCGCAGTCGGGCACTCCAGCCAAGAGGGCAGAGATGATGGTGCGATCGCGGACCCACGATGTGCTGCGCGGGGAGAGAACAGCGAGCAGATCGCCGACATTGTCGATGGGCCGGCGGAGACGTTGGATCAGCCGGGTCGCCAGCCAGTGCGCACACGAAGCAACGCTCGGGCTCTTCGCCAGAATGTCGTCGTCGAGGTCTTTCATGATTGGTGCACCAGTCACGGGGTCTTTGAAGAGAACAATAACCTTCTTTGACATGAACAATTCCAGGGCTGTCCAACCACGGGTAAACCAAGTCGAGAGAACAAGAGCAAGACACGGACTGCCATCTTCCTTCCAGGGAAACTTGAGGAGGTATGTATCGTGGACAACAGTAAACTGAGCGTTTGCGTAGTTTCCGTGCATCTTGTTGAGGGCCTTGCTGCGAGCCTTGGGTTCCTTGGGGATCGAGATGGCGTCCCACCAGACCGCCTTGCACTTCAGCTCCGCAGCGATGCCATCAAAGAAGCGGATGAGGCACTTGTTGACAGTTCCGGCATTCTTGACCCCCACACCCGTGCCGTCAGACCAAACATGGGAGATAGCGATGTAGGGGTCGTTGGGGCCGCTAAGAGCAGTCGATTTGCAGAGCCAAGCTGTACTCTTGCCCATCTCCAGGGCCGTCTCGAGCAGTTCAACAGGATACTGCAGCTGCTTGCACTCCTGACCGGGGCTCTGGGCTTCATCCTTTTCAGCTGGTTTGCACTTGTGCAGCTGCTTGACTCCGGTACTATCCATCTGTGCCCATTGGCATTTGTTGGGGGTACAGAAATGGTGACCGCTGTGGCGGAGATTCTCTTGGTAAGGAATCAAGGCCGAAACAATGTCGGGGAGGTCGCTCTGCTTCCGGGCGCTAACATTGACAAGATTCCAGAGCCGATTCTTGCAAATGTTCATCCTCTCGACATATTCAGAGGCGGTTTCAATGGAAGGAAGAGTAACGTGCGAGGGGAGGAGTTGATGGTCCCATCTTCCGAAGCGGCGCGGACCGATACCCAGTTGGGACTGGATTCTCACCATCCAGTAAATAAGGTTGGAGACGGTGGCCAGGTCGATTCTGTGTGAGTACTCACGGTCTCCGTCCAGGAAAGGGAGAAAGAGTTTGCCCCGATGATGCTTGTGGAGGCACTTCTTCAGAGCCAAGCAGATCAATGCGACACCCCGGGCGAGATGGGTATGGGCATGCGAGACCTTATAGGTGTCATCCATGGCGGCCTGGCAACTCATGGCGACGAGGGCCCAGTCCCGAAAGGGGGTCCATTTGCATCCAGGAGCGATCGTTTCCATTTTCTTCCTCATTTCGGCGCAGGCGGTGTTTCTGCAAGGATAGAGTTGCGCCTCCCGCGCGATGCAGGTGGTCTGGGACAGGAAGCCCATCTCCAAGCGGGTAAAGGCGGTGATAAGCTTACTCTTGCTCGAAACCCAGAGCCCCTTTCGGAAGCGAGAGTTGTCACACACGTTGGCAACCTGAACCGACTGGGGTGGAGCAAGGATCAGGGTGCTGGTGAAGGTGGTTTTCACAAGATGGCGTTCGACATCATCATCGTCATCATCATCATCGTCGAGGTCATAATCGTCGTTATCGTCGTCATCATCCTTGTCGTCGTTGTTGCTGTCGCCGTCGCCGTCGTTGACGTCGTCATCGTCGGATTCGAACTCGGACCACTCGCTGTCGTCGGACCCAAACTCGTCGTAATCATTCTCAGTATCAGTGCAGACATCCTCGATGGCCTCGACCTTGTCGATGGCCAAGATCTTGTGATAGGCAAAGGCACGGGCGATGGTGGTCAAGTCTAGTTTGGACTGGTTTTTGTCAGGGGCAATGACCTCCTGGACAACCCCGACATTGGGCATGGCCAGGGGCGGGGCCGCGGCGGGTGGCCGTGTCGCGACCAGGACTGACTCCATGGTGAGCGTCAACGGGTATGATGTGTGTCTGATGGCTCGTGGGGATCTGTAAGTCGCTCTTAAACGGCCGATCGACGAAAAAAAAACCCGGGTCGAATCCTAGGTAAGGTCTGGTTGGTACCTCTAGAATGGACGGCGCGACTCCGCGAGAGACTGATGGGCTCCCCCTCTCAACATGGCCGTCTTCTTGTAATTGAAGCCAATGAAGCCGTTGCCGATAACAGTCAATCAAAGCAGGCAAATACCCCGCTCCACCCGATTTTCCAGGGCTGGCGTGGATATCGAATGGACTTCGCACGCAGTCGATTGTGTAACATACATGTATGCAGCATGGCGCCACGGCCAGAGCCTTGCGTTTATTTACTCCCTCATGAACTTTTTTGTTTGGTAAGCGACCCAAGCGCAGGTTGGGAGGGGGCAGGGGGGTAGCTTTTTTCTGTCTTGGCGCGGTTGGCCATTCTGTTGAATAAAACGCGTGGGTAAATGCGGCGTTCAGTAATGGTCCACGAAATTGGGGGTCACTGGGCCCACAATAAGCGCCCAGTGCAGGATTTTCAGGGAGGTATAGATACCCTCCTTCTACATACTGGAATCAATCAGACAATTCAATCACGCACTTCTAGTTGTCAGGAACAGTGACCTCCCTTGCAATACATTTGACCCCCTGTTTACAAGTACCTGTACATGGCTGTTTGGACTTTCCAACACATTCAGCCAGGAGGCAGTGATACCACCACCAAATTTTGAGGCTTAAACCTGTGACACTTATTGGCACCACGTCAGCAACCATGGCGACCTCATACACTAGAGGCCGGCTCGGCAGGCAGAAAGCCATGATGGGGGGTGGCGAATCCATGTGTGATGTACACTACACAGCTTTGGTCCATGGATGCGGTCCAGGTTGCCATCGTTAACGTGGATCAGGGCCAATTGTTACCATGTTCACGTCACTCTCCGCAAGGGGATAACAGTTGGCCCCTGTCCGCGCTAGTTAAAAGAAGCTGACAGGCACAACAGCCACAATTGGAACATGGGAGCTCAGTCAGCCTTGGGACGACATTGAACTTCTCCCTCCCCGAACCTATCATGCTTCCTCTTGGTTCGCGCATTGGCACCCTCCAATCCCCCACTGGGCTCACCCTCCTTCCTTCCGAACCCATTTTCTCTTCGCCAGCGCTGCCTTCTTCATTTTTATTTTATTTCCCACTCTTGTACATGCATCTTGCCGAGCCGCAAAAATGGCCCCATTCAGCGTCGAAAATTCATCCCGTCTCCTCAATTTCCTGGTCGCACGTGCCGATGCCGCCGGTGATGAGCCAACCACAGTGGCGGGATTCCTCGAGAACCAATGGCGCAACCCCAGCGACATCCTCTCGGTGCTGATGTTGCTTGGGCCCGACATCGTGCAAAAAGCGATTGCGCAAACCTCGGGACGGGCCATCACCCCCGTCGCCTTCTCGTTCGGTTGGGTGGCCTACGCTGCTGCGTCCCTGCTGAGGGTCTTCGGCGGTGTGTTGAAGCTACCTACCTTACTCACTTCAGATGATATCTTACCACTGACACCCGATGGCAGATGGCCGCCTCATGCCTGAAGCGGATATGACCAACACCATGGTCATCGGTGCCGTGAGCAACCACAGCAGGACAACCAAGAGCTGGATTCTTGGCCGTCTCCTGCGAGACGAGGATGACCGCGTTGACACCCAGATGAAGCAAGAGCAAAACCACGTTCCCCCTAATTCAACCGCGGAGCTCCACAAAGGTCCTCCGCCGGCTTACCAAGACCCTAACGCCACCGCCGCACCAGCTCCCGAGTGGGAAGCCCTCCGCGTGACCGTGTACGAAGTTGACGACAACCCACCCGTCCCGCACGGAGTCCCTACTCTCGACACGATCTGGTTCTCCGGCATCGCCGTCATCGTCATCCAAGTCGTGGTTTCTGCCGTCCCTTGGATCGTCAGCGGAGACTGGGGCATTTTCCTGGTGACAGTAGCGGGCACGGTTTTGGCCCTCCTCAACGGCTCCCTGCCGCAGTGGAAAGAGGAGAAGTGGTCCTGCCCCAAAAGAGGTGGCGCCACCGTGACCATCACCCAGGGCAACGGCAGCCGGCACGCCGTCGTCCTTCTCGGAAAGAAGGGTGTCGGCCTTGACTTGGAGATCCTAGCCCTAGGAACCCGGACGGCAAGTCCGACCATGTCCACGAGAGTTGCGTCCGCTGTCCTCGCCCTATTCTGGATCGTATTGTTGGTTATCGTGGCCGGGCTGGAGGAGAACTCATGGTGTAAGGGAATCTGCCCCCATGGGTACTGTGGAATCCAAACTGACTCAATCCAAGATCTTCTCTGCGTTGGCCTCATCGGGGGGATCCAGAACCTCCACGCGGCTGGCGCCAGCCGTAAACCGAGTGCACTTGGAATCCATCTTAAGCATCTCGAGACGGTCCGCGATAAGCGGGTTGCAGCCGTTCTCAAAAGGCTTGAGCAGACTTACCCCACAGTGGGAACGTCGCTGGTCCCCGTCTTCTTCCCCGGGGGGTTACGTGTGAAGGGCGACGACCTTTCCTTCTGGCAGGCTGCGCTGAAATCGAGGCTTGCGCCGAATCGATATGGCACTCGCATCGATGACCTTGGGAATTCATTAGCCGAGGTCGAAGTAGCAGTTGGGCCAGCTGGAGAAAAGAATGCCTCGACAAACACAATCATCGAGGTGAAGTGAAGGGAATGTACCTAGTCTAGCAGCGCCGGAGCTGTCAATGACTTGATGACACTAAAGAAGGGAGCATATCAAGGTCGAGAATTGGTGAAATAGCTTAAAATATTACCGGTATATTGGTTAACAACTACCGTTATTGGTGATTTTGTTTCCGCCTGGTACGGGCACACTCCGGTTCCTCGGTTGGTAAATACCTAACTTGGTTAATCATCTCCCAGAATTAAACGATGATCGAACGAGGTTGAAATACTACCGATGTGGCGACAGTATCGTCTAGATTGCCTGGATAAACCCGGGGGACAGTGTATTTGTGAGGAAACCTGGGAGGGTCGCTTCTTTTGCATGCTGCTTTGAAGTACGATTGGTTGTGGCTCACGAGTTGTTGGGCTCCGATTCTTCTGTTCCTGTCTGTACCCGGTTTTCCCTGGAGGCGCCGATAAGCGAGCCAGACGAAACACATCAACCAGGCACATTTGATTAGCATGCTGCGTAAGCTATATGGCTTTGACGATTCCGAGAACCATCGAGTCGTTCATTGCCCAACCCGGACATCAATGGGTCTTGTCGTGAGTGGCCGGCGGCCATGCACCCGCCACGATAACTGGGGTGATGCCCTCCACTACCCAATCACCACTGACGCCCAGAACAGAATGTCAATTTTTAGCTGTTCAGTAGGGGCTTGACACGAGGCGCCTTGCCCGCCCAAGCCATCACGAGCCAACCGACCTCTTTTTGTCGAGACACGTCACCCGTCAGCCCGGATCAGACTGACACAAGCGCGAGTCGCATTTTTTTGGTGCCAACAACCCTCAGAAAATAAACGAGAGTTCGCCTTGGAATTTGTTCCGCCCAATGGCCGTCTCCACGTTGGATCCTCCTGTCAACAGGGGCATCAGGGCATGATTGGGCGCCATGGCCGCGTCAAGTGCCTGATATACGGATGGCCACCACCTCTCAAAGCATGATCGGTACCTGTTTGGAAGCATCGAGATGCGTTCAGCATGTTTTTAGCCTTTTGTACACTAATTATCTGTTCTCTCTTTGTACGATTAGCGCATTCCCAAGGTCTCATCATGGACTCCTCCGTCAAGACCACCACGCACGACACCTCCTTGGCCGGTTTTCACATGGCCGACTTCTCGTCCTTCCTATCACACCTCACAAACGCCGTATCGGCGGCATGGCCGGACCGGTTTTCCACACGGTACAGGAAGGTCAAGGTCCTGCTCATGACCTGGGACAAGGATGATCTTGGCGTGGAGACCGAAGTAAGGAACCTGGAGTCAGTATTCAGGGGTTTGTACCACTACGACACCGAATACTGGAAGATTCCATCCAGGCGTTCGGCCGTTGAAGTATCGCGGAAAGTTGCCGACTTGGTAGATGCTCACGGCCAGGAAGGGAATCTCCTTATATTGTACTACGGTGGGCACGCCCGCGCAGGCGAACAGCCCGGTGGTAGCCCAGTATGGGCAGCCAAGTAAGCCTTAAGCTTTTCACTCTGCTTCCCCATTACCATAACTAACACAAGGCCAGTCGGAGCCGAGACTCGCCTGCAATACAGTCATCCATTCTGCACTCGTTCCTCGGGGAGATCGACTGCGATGTCCTCCTCCTACACGACTGCCTCCATGTCTACGAGGCCCGGGACACATTTATTGGGAACGGAGTAGTTGAGACCCTAGCAGCAGGCGGCTTCGATGTAAGCCAAAGTGAAGGGGACAACGATTCTTTTACCGCCTCTCTTGTCCAGGAGCTCGCCCACGCCGCCCACACCACCGACTGGCTCTCCATGGTCGAACTTCACAGAAGGCTCATCAACCGACTGCAAGTCTGGACGCCAAACATCTCGTTTACCGACGACTCCTACTCCATCGTTCAGGTGGACCGCCGCACCGGACAGCCGATGTTTGAACGACCCCGTCGACGAACCCCTGTCCACTCCTTCCTCTCGAGGAAGCCCAAGACAATCGTCCTCACCCCTCTTCCACCTCGAAGCCAAAGTCAATCCGAAGAGTCTCTCATCCAGCTCAACCCCCCAACCGGCAACACCGACATCATCACGGAAGGTCCCGGGATCCTGCTAACCTGTCGCCTCCGAGACCAGCACATCGATGCCGAGAAGTGGAGGCACTGGCTGCTCGACGCGCCAGAGGGGGCCAAGAATATCCAGATATCCGCCATCTTTCCCAGCTTCGGGACGGTGCTGCTCCTTGAGCTGCCGCTAGCCGTCTGGGATCTGCTGCCGTCGTCACCTGCCATCTCGTTCATCGCGTACACCACGGGCGGCAACCACATCTCCGAATTCCGCCGCGCATTGCTAGGGTCGGAGGTGGACGAGCTCGAGGACACCTTCGTGGAGGAGTCGGCCGATGAGGAGGATTCTGATGCCGGCAGGTCTCAGGGGCAGAGCAGTCGCAGGGGCAGGCGGTCTGGTAAGGAGGCGAGAGAGCCGTACGTCGCCCCGTCGCTTTGGCCGAAGGTGTTTGAGAATAACAGTGCCGCCAACGACGCGTCCGACAATATGCCGTACTGCCTGGCCTTGTCCGAGATGCAAGGGGATGATAAGACGAGCAAAGCGGAGAGGATCATTCGGGCTTTTGTGCAAGACGCGGACAGCCCGTCGGTCCGGTACATCTACGACGAGATCCGGGACTTTTGCGCTCCAGCGAGCTTTGAAGCGCTATCGACTGGGCAGGAAGTTGGGTCTGAAGCGGTTGCCATCTTCAATGAGCCGTCACCTACGAGTCCCCATTCCCCGATGAACGGCATGCGGTTCCTTACCCAGGGCCAGCTTTATGAGGCTTTGGTAGCGGTAGGTCATTCCTGATACATGTTTGATGGGCGGGGCTAATAAGACGATCAGAGGCCAGTCCCTCAACTGATTGACACCGAGGCGAAGGATGACGAGCTGTCTCATAGGAAGCGTTCAGTGTAAGAAGCGCCCATAACCTTACTCCTGATCTGATAATGCTGACTTAACTTCGTTAGTTATGTTACCAACCTCGATCCTGCGAGCACCCTGGCCCTTGCGTCCACGGCTTCTGAGAGGCAGACCCTGCCCCTGAGAGACTTCGTGTACAGGCATCTAGGTTTCCAGTCCGGCATGGATGTAAACCTCCAGGTATGGGCCCCGTTCCTCCAACCATATTTCATTTTATTAACGCCCCGCCAGCCCGGAAATCATGGCTTTCAGCTCTCATTTCACCTCCCATTCTTTGCATGGAGGCAGGGCAGCAGCCCGTCACTCGACAGACGTTACGGCAGCAACGGGCCGCTGAGGGGCACGCAAAACGTGGGCTTCCTCAACCGAACCCGCAGCACCCAAACATATCTCCACGAAGCGCAGATCTCCTGCATGATCATGGGCGTCGACAACCGCCACTGGACCGCGTACGGCTTCTTTGACACGTATCACGACGACGGCGAGAGTAGACATGATGTCCGATCCTACCAGTCGACGCAGGGAGGGGCTGTCATGGATCCATTGACTTGCGGTCGCCACATGGCTGACAGTGCCGTGTGGGATGCGAGGGAGTATTTCTTGACAGTGATGGAGTCTTGCATGCTGGAGGTGAAGGAGGAGTGGGAGAATGCTGGGCGGCAGGTTCTAAAAGCGCTAAAGGGCGACGTGAGTCCCATCCACGATGACTGACGGACCGCACCCCTGGTTCCTAACCTCCCATCCCAGACCACGAACGGCAACAACCGCCGCGCACAACGGATTTCTGACCAGGCGATGGAAACACTCGAGCACCTCACCCAGGGCTTGGCGAGTACGATTTCGGCCTGGGAGCGGTTCAAGGAGAGCGACCTCGCCTACTTCGACCTTGACAACGCACCGGCGGAAGCGCCATCCCCCATCCGCAATATCGAAACCGCCATTCACGATCTACGCACCCTGAAGTCCTCCCTGACCTACCAAGCATCCGCCCTCCAATCCCTCACTACCCGCGTAAGTCTCCCCATTCCCGTTCCCATCCCCATCCCCATCCCATATACCCACCACCCCAATACCCCTATCATCTCCCCACCCCCTTTTCACAAACCCCAAAAACTAACCACCCCCCCCTTACCCACAGCTCTCCACCCGCACAACGCACACCACCACCCAAACCAGCAACGCGCTCCTCACCATCGCCGTAACCTTCCTCCCCTTCACGCTCACCGCCCTCCTCCTCCACCCCACGCACTACCCGCCCATCCCCAACCCCACCGAACCCCCATCCGCCGCACCACCCCTTTCCATCCCCCAGTTCACGCCCGCCCGCTACATGCTTGCGTCGTCGATTGTGGCGGCGATGGCCGCGCTGGTGTTTGTGGTGGTGGTGAATTGGGGGGTGGCGAGGGAGAGGGTGAGGGAGGCGGTGGAGGGAGGGTGGCTGTCGTTTGTTACGCGGAGGTCGCGCGCTGGGGGAGTGGGAGGGTGGGATGGGATGGGGATGGGGAAGGGGAAGGGGAAGGGGTTGGCGTGGTGGAGGGAGGGGAGTGGTGGTGATGGTGGGAATGGTGATGGTGATGGGGGGAGGACGGGGGATAGGTATCAGCGGTTGGTGGGTGGTGGGGTGGAGTCGGAGGATGAAGGGGGGAGGGGGACGGGGTTGCCTTTTTGAAGGGGGAGGAGGTGGGGAGGTATCTACTAGTGATGGTGTGATGGTGGAATAGGAGGAGAAAGGGGTAGTGGCTGGACGACGGTGGGATGGGATCATTACGCTCCTTTACAGATTTCCTTTGTTAAAGAAACCATTGCTTAGGCCCAAAGGCAAGCTTGGCCTACCTACATTTCAGATACGGCGCACCCAAATACTCACTTAACGAAATAGGTCTTAATCTATCTACAGGACTCCATGTTACGGCCATCTGGGCTACATGATTCATTGCTTCAATCTCCCGAACTTAGGGTCGTTATTGTTCGCTTCCACAATCAAGGCAGCGCCAGGAACACGGCCTTCAACTTCTCATAGTTGGGTGCCCCCAACCCCGTCACCGGATCCCACCCCTCAACCGCACTGAACCCCTTGGTACCACAGCCCGGGTTATTTCCCTCTACAATGTCTTGGAACACCTCCGGGTGGGCATACAGCACAGGGTTGATGAACCCCACGGGCCCCTTACCAACCTTCAGCCGCTCACCATTAATCAGCGTGATCATAGCCCCCAACGTAGGCGCCGACGCCGACGTGCCCGAAAAGGCCATAAAGCCGCCATCGATGCCCGTGATGTAGTCCTGCGACGCCAGCGCAACGTCCGGGTAGCCGCGCGCCTGCTGCGTGTTGTTGTAGCGCGACGAGTTGTAGCCGGGGTCGTGTTGCGCGTAGTACCCCTTGATGGCGTCCGCCTGGTAGGAGGGGAGAGAGAAGAGGTTGCTGAAGCCGCCGCCGGAGCCGAAGTCGTACGAGGCTACTTCGGGCGTGCCAACCGGTTTGCCCGCGGGCAGAGCGGCGCCGCCGACCGAGGTGATCCAAGGGCAGGTGCCGGGGAACACTGTTGCTTGTTAGCTTGGCTTGACTGTGCAGAAGTGAGAAATGGGGTGGGGGTGCGAACTCGGGTTAAATTCGCCGTAGTCCGCCGCCACAGGGGTGTACGACCCATCGGGCTTGACGCATTGGCTCCTGAGGCCAGCAACGCCAGTGTCGCCAGAGGAGAATAAGACGGTCACGCCCATCAGACCGAGCTTCATATACTCGGCGCACTCGCGGGCGCGGTAGTTGGCCGGCCGGGCATTCTCGTTGCTGCCGTACGACACCGAGATGACCTTGGTCGCGTTATACACGCCGCACATGGGCTCGCCCGTGTATGCCCCCGGGGTGATGGCGTCATGCGGGTACACGCCGTCCCAGACCGGGTCGTCGCCGCCGCCGCTCGCGCAGTAGGACCCGTCGATGGCGTCGAGGAAGTTGTTGTTCGTGGCCGGGTTCCACGCGACGCTGTCGCCGACTTGATACAGAGTTACGTTCTGGGGGTAGGTGAGTGACATGGCGTAGCACAGGTCGAGGTTGGATTCGCCGCGGATTCCGGAGCCGGACTCGGTGGATAGGTAACCACCGTTGATGCCGTTGAAGATGGGCGAGGTCCCGTTGGCAATGATACCGTTGCCGTAAACGGAGAAGAATGTGTCCAAGTCATCCTGGTTGTAGCTCTGGGGGGCAAACTCGACGATGCCAAAGCTGTTGCCCTCCACGGGCTGAACGGTTTCGGGAATGTCGTACCTGTCAAAGTTAGTACAATAATCGCATGGATCCAACGACAAGCACTTACAAAGCTCGCAGGCATGCCGGTGTCGTAACCTCGCTACAGTTCTTCAACGGATTGGCCTTGCCATAGCCATGAGGAAGCTTCTTGAACTTGAGAGCGATGGCTTCCTCGCGCTTCTTGAGTCCGCGGGTGGTAACAATGGCCTCCCTCTCATCGAATTGAATCGTGGGCGCCACTAGATCAATGTGTCCTTGAATGGCAGCCGGGAGGCTGTAAGACTCGCAGGCGATCAGGCGAGCTCCACCGGCGTTCTCGTAGACGCCGTAGGAAGTATCGAGCAAAGATTCAGCCTTGGCCACCGTGGTGGTAATCTTGATCCAGTTGCGGCCGGTCGTCTTCGAGATGTCGTCACTGGCAATGCCCTCGCTGGCAAGCCACTGCTCGGTTTCGGTGATGGCATCGTTGCTAGGGGCAAATACCTCAGCAACCTGAGCGGGCGACCAGTGCTGGGCATAGGTCTCGGATCGGGGGTTCGAGATGGCGTGCATGAACTCTTCAGCGCGTTCCAAATTACGCTGCTTTAAGCCAATGCGTAGAGTCAGGGGCGTGTCTGGGGCCGCATGGCCGACATTAGTCCATTGGCCGTGGGTAGTATCCCGCGTCTCATGGGTCAACTTAGTTGAGGAAGGACGAGCATGGGCTGTTATGGCAAAGGCCACAGTAGCGAAAAGCGTGGACGCCGCCCGAGTAGAAACCATCGTGTGATAGGTGAATGTAGCCCTGGATGTCAAGAACCGGGGGTTCAACTCCAAGCGGCGGTTTATCTGGACCTTAAATATACATTTCTAATCTCGTATTCCCTTGCCAATTCATGAACTAGAGCTTATTCAGGAGTGTGATATCACCTACCGAATTGGTTACGCTATTAGTTACACTTTGTTGCCCCTTTCTAGGCACCTCAACAAGAGTTTTTCGTATTTTACATGCCTACAACACTGGGCAACATGAATGGAAACAAGAGGGCGGCAGCGTAGGACTCGGGCCAATACCCGGAAGCAGATCTCTCGTGTTGGCCCTTATCCCTGTGGTTGCTGATTCATACCCCGGGGCTAGCGCCCATCTCCTTGAGTCTTGGGCATCAGTAATCAAAAACGCCATACCGGGCATTTACTAGTCTCTTGGAGGCTATTCTAAAACCGGAAGGAAATGCGGCTCAGTCGAGCCGACGCCCGCGGTCTTGTATACCCCACCTCCACCCATCCACCCCTTAATAGGGGGAAGGGCGCGAACTGTTAAATAGACGTCAACCCCGATGATGCTAGAGTCTTAGCTATGTTTTCACTCTTCCTTCATCATTGTAAATACCGCCCTGCCTTTCAACTTCCTCGAGGCCCAGAGTCTCTCCTTACTCTTGTCTTCCCACCAGGCGATGAAGCGAGCCTCTGACGATTCCTAGGGCGGGTCACCTTTCAATTTCATCCACAATCAAATATCTTCAATGTTTCAGTCTCACAACGTCTCAACTAGAACAATATGACAAATAATCTATCACCCAAAGTCCAGTGTTATCCCCTCTCTGAATTGTGATATTGGCACTCAATGAAGGGGACACGGGAAAAGTGGATTGGATGGGGGTAATAGTTACCTAATTTAGTGACGGACTACCACCGGAATGTGACTCCCACTGGTACAATGCAATGCTCGTTCGGCCTCAGCGCGGAGATACGATGACCACGGCCGAGCGCCACCACCAACCCCTCACCTCTGACTCTCGGTTGATGCCCTGCACTCGAGGTCGTTACAAGGGCGTGTTGTGGGACTGGAATAATACAAGGCCCCAAAGGGCATGGATCGCACAATGCACGGGCTTTCTTTCGTCCGCGATTCATGAGCGGTTAAGGTTGTGAGTCAACAATGCAGTGGCGGTTCGGACAGACATATTGGGCGAAACCGTTCCCTTAGACAAACCAAGACCCTTCCTTCTCCCAGCATCCTCCAGTAATCTCCCAACAATCCATTCCACCCCTCCCAAACCAACAACACCACACCCTTATCAACCACCAACCACCCACCATGCCCCCCACCGCCGCCACCCTCGCCATCCCCACCACCCCCCGCATCCACGCGCTCCTCAAACGCCTGCATGCCGCCTCCGCCGCCCAAGAAAACACCCTCTCCCAATCCTGGTTCTACCTCAAGCGCACGCTCGCCTTCTACCTCTTCTCCACGACCTGGGCCGCCACCGCCGACGACCACATGCGCGACAAGTTCGTGGCGCTCGAAGAAGACAAGTGCCACTTCGTGTACCTGCTGGCGCGCTCGTCGGGGGCGCTGAACATCGTCGAGGCGGGGACGAGCTTTGGGGTTTCGACGATTTATTTGGCGCTGGCGGTGGGGCAGAATGTGGAGGACAGCAAGGCCAGGGGGGAGGGGCTGCCCGTGAGGGGGAGGGTGGTGGCGACGGAGAAGGAGCCGACCAAGGCGGCGCGCGCGAGGGAGCATTGGGCGGAGGCGGGGGAGGAGGTGGAGGGGCTGATTGAGTTGAGGGAGGGGGATTTGTTGGAGACGTTGAAGGGGGATGGTATGCCGGAGGAAGTGGACTTTTTGCTGCTCGATAGTGAGTTTCTTGTTGTTTTGTTTGTGTAGGCTCGAGTTGAGACTGGACTGACATGACACAGTTTGGACTCCGATGGCGCTCCCTACGCTCAAGATCGTCCAGCCCCGGCTGAAGAAGGGCGCAATTGTGCTGGCCGACAACACGACGATGGTTAGGTCCTTGTATGGGGAGTATCTGGACTATATCCACGACCCGGCGAATGGCTTCAAGACGACTGAGGTGCCGTATTCTGGTGGTTTGCAGATGTCTGTTTATCTTCCCGGCGATGATTCTTAGGTGGAGATTTGCGACCTGCAGTACGGAGCGTAATGCGGTAGTTGGTTGGTACGAGCTTATGACGGCGTTGAGTTTGCGATCAAAATGGTGTTAGTAGTACAGAGTCATCACGTCGTCCTTTCAACAGCTCCACTGTTGCAGATGGAAGTCATGTCCTAATCCTTGAAGATTACAACGAAGAAATACCTGCCATTAAGTTGTAAGACGGAGCTGTCTGCTGAAATCCAACCCCCAACGCTCATCTGTCCGACCTGGCCAATCACCAAGACATTCAACACCCTCATACCACGCTCAGTCAGCCATGTTTTGACCGGGGATATTCGCAACCCCTGTGAGATGATTAGACATTTATCACCCTAGAAGACTGGTTTTCGGCGGGAATTCGACTTACATCCATTGACATCATCCTCGACAGTCTGCGGGAGGGTGCATTTTATCGACTCCTCGAAGGTTTGGTTCTCCAGTACCTCACAGACATCTCCCGTGCAGCGGGCATCCATCGCGCGTTGGAGCGAGTCGTCCTTCCAGCCAAATACGTAGTCACCGTGTTGGGTGTAGCCATCCCTGCGGGCCTTTTGTCAGAACCCGCTCTAAGACCCCCAGCTGCATCTGGTAAAAACGAGGAACTTACTTGTCGTTAGTGCTCCAGACAAATGGCTGCGAGCCATCCTCGGGCCAGAGCTCTTCGTCGTTGAAGGGGGTGGTCTGTATGCAAGTCAGCAACAAAAGCCACCCAGGCCCCTTCGTAGGATCGAGAAAGCTATCGTAGTGGTCGTCAAGGGACGGGGCAGGTTTAAGAATCAGGTATGCCTACATCCCAAATAGTCTCCAGCATGACCTGCGGGATCTTTACCGGATGTGTTTCCGGGCAGGGACCACCATCCTGGTTGGTATCAAAAGTCCCCTTGGTCGGATAGGCAACATGGCTCTTATGGTTCGGGGTATCGGTATTCACGCCGTCCCAGCACGTGGGGAAGGTAATCACCGAACGGATACCACCCACACACGGCTTCGCGGGCAGGGTCTGCGTGTCCGGCGCGGCGCAGTTCAGGTTGCTGTTGTCCCCCTCCTTGGGCATGCAGCGGTGGCAGACCTTGGGGTCCTGGCCGGGCGCGGTCAGGGCGGCGTCGCCCACGAGCATGCGGAACCCCGGCTTGAAGGCGGTGACCTTGGTCTTGCCGTCGTGTGGCGGGATGTAGTAGACGGTCACGCCGCCGTTGCCGCCGAGGCCGAGGTTGGGGAGCTGCGGCACCCGCTTGTAGGTGCCGTTTCGGGCGCGGAAATAGAGGACCGCGGTCCAGTAGTTGGAGAAGTCTTCGGTGAAGGTGCAGCTGGTGCATGTGGAGCCCTTGACCAGATCGTGCGTGCTCGGGTCCATGGTCGCGTTGAACGAGTTGCCGCCAACGATCTGGTGGAGATGGGGCGATGGGATCGAGCCGGGGCTGACGAGCGGGTCTAGGCGTTCGATGACGAGGTGTGAGCATTGGAAACGCAGCATGGCTGGTATCCCAGAGGGCACCGGGAATCCCTGGCCGGCGCCATGCTTGACAAGGAGAGCTAGGGCAAGAGCTTTCCACTGCATTGTTGGCAAAATGCGTTTATGTTCGATGTCAGCCTTTGAGGGAGACGCAGAGAGCTTGTTCACCCCACTACAAACTCGAACAAGAAGGGCCCCAGGGGGTGTTCTCGGTTTTGAGGGAGAAGGACATATCATTAGCTCCCGTCTTCTATATGCCGTTACTGTGGCGCTGACTCCCGTTGTCTAAATTATATTACCTTCATATTGTTGTTTTACCTGCTGCTACCACTGCACCTCTCTTGTCCAAGATTGGTTGCAGATATCGGTAATCTCAGGCCAACTAAATGCCTTCGACTTATTGCGTTCCCGTCCCGTACCTTATTCCCCTGTGTCCACGGGTTTTCCGGTCAGTGTGCTCTTGCCCACCATTTGCTCGATCTTTGGTGCGCGGGGTAGAAAAATGACCGAGTGAAGTGTTCGAGAAGCAAAACAGGGAGTCAACGTGCCGATCTCGTTAATTGCGTGCATCCCGTACCCGGCTCATGGCCCTCATATTGTGGCTCAATGGTAAGTGCCCTGGTATTGAGCGGGCTTTGCTGGGTGGAAGAAAAAGGAACAAAGAGTTTGTTGTTTAGTTGTTGCCCCTGGATCTGGGTGGCACCCAGCTTGAGGGAGGTACTAAATTCCTATGTATGTGCTTAGCCCGGCTCGAACTCCCGTCCGGTTACATAGCTCGCTCGATA
This sequence comes from Chaetomium tenue, assembly GCF_020726465.1. NCBI lineage: Eukaryota > Fungi > Ascomycota > Sordariomycetes > Sordariales > Chaetomiaceae > Chaetomium > Chaetomium tenue. The sequence goes on along the minus strand of NW_027117333.1, from coordinate 457,099 downwards.
GTAGCTTACCTCTTCATTTCTGCGAGTTTGTGTTTCTTGGACTAAGTTTGCCATTTAGAGCGATATGTGTGGTCGCTGATCTTGAAGGACTGACCACACTAAGCACACAGGCCTTAGATAGTACTTTGTATGGTCAATAGTTCTAGAGAGCTCTGGGACTTCTCCAGTTAGCAATCGCAACTACAGCTAGCTACAAGCTCAGAACCGAGAAGCCTACTGTTGAGACAAATCATTGTTGTGCACCTCTTGGCTACACTGAATCTAGCACCTTTGTTTACCTTCAATCCGACTGAACCCTTTTCCGTACAGAATGCAATTCTATACCCTCACCAGCTCTTACCTCCGCCCAGTCACTCAGCAACTCCGTCACACGCCTTTTCAAATTCCCGTATCAGAGTCTACAGTCAAAGCAACGATCAGCACAACTCTCCAAACCCCCAGCAGGACATCGCACAAAGCAGCACAAACTCACCTCAAAATCATGATCGGCCAGCGTCATAAACACCGGATGGTTATGCATCTTCAACCGAATCACCCTCGGACTCTTGATGCCAAACGCAATCCTCGCCAAAAACCTCGGATCATCCCTAACATCACACGCAGCCAAGATCCTCCTAATCCCCGCGAGATCCGGCTCTCTCACCTGCTTCGGCGGCATCACCACCCGCCTCCCCGTCAGGCAATGCGAGCAATGACCACACTGACTCTTCCCATCAGGCAGACCCATACCAAAATGCTGCGCCAGCGCGAGCGCCAAGCACCGGTCGCCCGTGACCAGGTCCTCGACCTGCTGGGTGCGGCGCAGGGCGTCAGCCTCGCGGCGGGCGAGGTCGGCGTGCAGGTCGTCGACGAGGGCGGCGAGGGCGGGGGTGTCCGGGCGCGGGAGGGGTTGCAGGATGCGGTATTTCTGCTCGATGCCGCCGGCTTTGAGCTCGATGAGGCCTGTGTCGTGTAGTTCGTTGAGCGCGCGGACGAGGTCGGTGCGGGGGAGGCCCGTGCGGGAGATGATGGCGGTGAGGTCGACGTGGTGGAGTATGCTCTTCTTGGTTGCGTTGGCGTAGATGGCTTTGCCGACGGGGGAGCGGTCCGTTTTCATCCGGGCGAAGTATGACGGAGTTGCGGTGAACTTGTACTCGCTGTACTCGGGAGTGATGGCGCGGATGAGCCCGAAGCGCAGCTCCAGCGCCGCGTAGATGATGGCGAGAGGACTCTGGCGAATGTCGTAATCTCGCGATTGCACGTAGTGGCTGGTCTTGAAGGTGTCGCCCACAGGTTTAGCCGCGTTTTCGCCAAAGATGTCAACCAGCAGCCCCTTGAGGGATTTGCGCGAGGGGAGGTCGCCGCGCGCAAAGTTCTCGCGGATGTACCGGTCGTCGGGGCAGATGTAGAACATGCAGTTGGCGGTGTTCCCGTCCCGCCCGGCGCGGCCCACCTGCTGGCAGTACTCTTCAATGGTGCTGGACAGATCGAAGTGGACGATGTTGCGGATGTCGGGCTTGTCGATGCCCATGCCAAAGGCAATCGTTGCCACGACGATACGGATGCGGTTGGCCAAGAACTTGTCCTGGACTTCTGTCTTTGCATCCACCTTCATGCCGGCATGGAATGCCTCGGCATCAAACCCGTGTTCTCGCAGATCAGCCGCTAGCAGGACTGACTGCTGCTGGAGAGTGACGTAGACCAGTGTTGGTCCTGGGTTTTCGTTCAAGAACTGGAAAAGGAGCGGATACTTGTCGTGCTTGGTCTTCACGGCCCGGGCGTGGAGGTTCAAGTTCGGCCGATAGGCCGATGTGCGGAACACGCCTTCTGCCGGGATTTTGAAGGCGTTGCAAATATCGTCGACGACCTTGGGAGTCGCCGTGGCCGTAAGACAAATGACCCTTTCGGCCGCGATCTCGTCGGCGAAGCGGGCAACTTTGAGATACTCGGGCCTGAACGAGTGTCCCCATTCCGAGATACAGTGAGCCTCGTCGACGGCCAAGAGGCGCACACCGCCCCTGACGTGGCGCATCGTTGCGACAAAGCCTTCGTTGTTCAGTCTCTCTGGGGCACAATACAGGATACGCAGTTTCCCTTCTCGCAGGGCGGCGTAGATCTCCTGTTGCTGTTCCCAGGTTTTTGTCGAGTCGATGCACTCGGCAGGCACCTTCTTTCTCTTGAGGGCATCAACTTGATCCTTCATCAGGGCGATGAGCGGCGAGACAACAATGGTAATGCCATGCTCGCCGGGCTTCCTCGAAGCATCCTGCAAATCCAGTTGCGGGAAGGCAGTGGCAGGGATCTGATTACGTGTCAGGGGACGAATCAAGATATTTGGGAGATGGGTTGCGAGGCGGACGGACCTGATAACAGAGGGACTTCCCCGCGCCGGTTGGGAACACAGTCAAGACGTTTGCGCCAGCGAGGATCCGTCCAATGGCGCCCGCTTGCTCGTGACGAAATGATGAATACCCGAATGTCTCGGTCAGCAACTTCTGGGCGACCTCCATCTGAGCCAAATTCTCAGGTTGCAGTTCTTTCAAGACGCCATCATCGGGAAAGAGATTCTGGTTGATGATATCGCGGCCATTGTTCCGTTGTTTTTTGAGCCGGTTGTCGCGGTCGTTGGCCTCGGTTTCGCGGTCGCACGTCCGTTTCAAGTTGCCCGTGGAAGCTGGCGGTTGGCTGGCGAGTATCTGGTCCATATCTAGACCGTCGAAAAGATCATCGCCGGAATCAAATTCGCTCATTTTTAAAGCGCCAGGGTGGTGGAGTCTATAGGGTCTTGGGAATGTAGAGAGAGAGCTTTGAGAGATGCATGTCGTGGAGAAAAAGCACCCTTGAGCGGGCTGAAAGTTCTGAAATAGCTGCGCTGAAGAGATAGTGGGGCAACGCGCATGGCGATGAACTCGCCCCAGAAAGTTGGTGTAATGTCGATATCGCAAAGTGAGGTACCTACCCGAAAACAGTGAATGGTAGAGTCGCAGGAATTTGACATCAGAAAGCATCAAGAAAGACTCGATTAACACGGCGAATGCGATTGAGAGAGACTCGATGTGGAAAAAACAAGAAAAACATACAACACCGGGGATTCGCTGGTCGTCACCGACCCAACTACTGATCCGGCCCTTGCGAGTTTAACTAGGGGAGAGCGGACGGGATCCCGTGTTTTCTGGCAGGTATGGTCGTATGTGGTGGTTTGGCGGTGTTGCTGAGCTCAAGTAGGGTTCCACGCGTGGGCGCGGTCCATACATCCATCGTACTGAGTGCAACCAGGGGCACACACAACTTCTAGCCGCCCCATGTCTGAAGCCGGGCTCACCAACATCACCGCCACCCCATACCACTACCACTCCCACTCCCATCCCCACCCCCACTAACCACCCCCCCAACCTGATCCAGCCACTCCCACAACCCTCCCACCACCTCACCCGGCAGCATTCCCTGCTCCTCCACACCCAGCAACCACTCCTCATGCCCGTCCAGCATCTGCCGCAGCCCGCCCAGCGCACCCCGCATCGTCTCGTTCTCGCGGCGCAGGTCGGCCACGCGCTTCTTCAGCCGGCACACGCACCACGGGGTGTAGCCGCAGGTGCAGGTTGGTGGTGGCGGGTGGTTGGCGGCGGCGGTGATGATGGCGGTGGGGTGGTGTAGGGCCATGTCGGGGTTGTAGGCGGGCGTTGAGGTAGTGGTAGGGTCGGTGGCGACGGCGGGTTCGAGGTCGAAGAACTGCTCCAGGCCGCCCATTGCGGCTGCTTCGAAGTCCTGGTGTGGTGTTTCATACAGCAGCGGCGGCGCTGGCAGGAAGAAACCTGTCTCTGGCGGTGGCGGGTAGTCGTGGGCGGGGGTGCACGTGGGAACAGCAACCATCTCCGGGTGGTCCACCACCGGCCCTGCGTTTTCGTTAATCCCCGTGATGGCAGCTTCGGGGCCTGGTTGATTGTAATCTTCTCGCGCTTCTTGGTAGGGCAGAGAGTCTGTAGCTAGCGCAGATGCTCCGTCTTCGGCCGAATCTATCGCTGGCGCAACGTTCTGATCCCCTGGCATGGGGGTCGATCCGGGAGGGTTGGTCGAGTCACTGATCGGGGTCCACATGCTGTCGGGGCTTCTGTAGGGACTGGGCTCCTCTGGGAACCGCTTGACATGGTTTACCTGGTCGTGGTCTGGCAGGTTAGTTAGGAGGTGCGAAAACAACTCCACCTACTCACTTACACGGTGTGTGTTCGGCGCGGAAACCTTCCGGGCTATAGTCTCGCTCACTGCCGAACAGGATGTCGGCGATTCGATACCAGGCCTCGTCGCTCTGGCTGGTGACTCTTTCGGCTTTCAGGTGTGCGATTTGTGTTTCAGATAGCCAATGCTTCGGCGGAGCGGTTCGCTGTACGCACTTCCTTATTTTGTGGCAGCTTTCGGCGTCTTGAACTTTCTTGTATGCTTTCCAGCAGTTCCGGCAGTGATGGTCTAACCCGTGGCTTTCGAGCAGATGCTGTCTGTGGTCCAATGAATGCTGTCAACCAGTGAACTAACAAGACATAGACAGACTATGATACAACGGAGACAGGGACGAACTTCACACGAGAAACGCTATTCCAGTTAAAATCCCGTTTCGATCCGTGGGGCATACCGCAGAATGGGCTTTGCTAGGGGTTGCGCTTGTGGTATTGGTAGGCGTAGAATTTGTTCGGACTCGCATCGCTGTCTGGTAGCTGCTTGGCGTCTCGCCTTTTTGGAAACCGGCTGTCTTCGTTGTCCCTATCGTCATTGCTTCTTGGTCTTTTGGCTGAATGGCCTGTGAATGATTGTCCTACGGTATGTGTTGTCTGGTTATTCGTTGAGCTTGCTCCGGTTGTTCTGGGACTGCGGGTGTCTTCCTGACCATGTTGTTCCCTGTCGTTATCGGCAGGCCGCTGAGCCGTTCCAATTTCGTCGTCGGCGTCCTCACTATCCCCACGGCGGCCTTGACACTCTGCTATCACCTCGGTAGCAAATTGTTGAAGACCAAAAGGCGCTCCCAGTCGTCCACAGCCTCCTGCCATTTGTTCAGTTGCCAGTGAGATGGTACATTGTTCCTATGCGGTTATTGCCCCGTTAACGCTATCGTGAAATTCAAGACCACGAGGGGAACAAGGGTATATATATGGTGGAGGGGATATGGCTTTCCACGAAGCCGGTCCCATCCTTCAGCCCGTTACCAAGATACGCATCACTGGACGTAGTCACTTCGTCACACTCCAATTGTGTTCTTGCCAACGGCATATCACAAAAGCCGAGCAGCATATCTTCGGCCAAGAAGGACGAGGTTCCCGCATCTGAGGTCGGGGTGTTTGCATGTGATGAGCGGGGCCACAGAGGCACGTCCAGGGCTGATACAGAGCCGCTGTCGGCGCTGTTCGCGGAAAGTACAGAAGCTGGGGAAGTAAATCGCGTGGCAGTTTGAGGTTGGTGGTTTTGTTCGTGTACCTCTAGATTCGCCTCCAAGTTGCAGGTAGTCCCGCGGTACCCGTCCATGTCAGGGGTGGCGGCTGGAGACGCCGTTCCGTTGGTCGCTTTCATTACATGTACCACGGCAGCTTCGATAGCCGTCCTAAATACGGAACATGGATCCTTTGGGCACCGCGCCTGGGCTCGACAGAGTCACGTTCGGTGTTCTTCCAGGTTCCTACTAAGCCGCGGGTGGTGTCAGGCTTTTCAGTGCAGTTACATGTACTGGTTGTGGTGGTGGGTTGTCCAGCAACCGGTAACCACGGAAGTTGGTGTGAGGCAAGGCTTAAATTACCCTCCGGCAACGTGCAGTGTGATATTCCGAGTCCATGACCCCGAAACATGATTGGTGACGCGCCGGCGCTGCGGACTGATGATGTCGACGCACCTCGCCCCGGCATGAATACCGACTTTGGCGAGAAGGTCAGGTTGCTAGGCGGCCCAAACCGCGATCCTCTGGAGCCCGAGTCAGTCACCTGGTCCACATGCAAACGGCCAAGCGCCCCATTACGGCGCATACACCTGGGAACAATAGCTGGGTTATACTGAGAAACGTACGCATAATATGGCTCACCCTGGGCCCCGGATATCCACTCCGACCACTCGCTGCCAAGCCGAGAAGGACACGGCGGTCCTGTGCTTCGAGGGGGACCCCCGGACTCTGGGTTCGGGTTCGGCATGGTACGTGCTTGGAGAGTGTCTGCAGCGCCATGTTTTATTAGCCCGGGTTTGTCTCAATGAGCTGGCAGTCATTTATACCCAAGCGTATGGTGAACGCACCTGGTGTGCATTCACTGCATTGTAGCATACGTCTGGCAGGAAATACGCAACCAGGAGAATGAAGGCCTTGGTAGTGTCCCGCTATAACCTCAAGTTCCTCCCGGTGAATATGATGATTTCAAATTCGTAGAGACAAAGCGTCATCTATCGCACGCGGAAGAGCCCGACGCCAACATGCGGTTCAGAAGCAAGGGCTGACGAAGATAAGCCTCGGCGGACGACCAGGGGATGAGGCGTTCCCCTATGCGCACGCTAAGCCAATTTAGTGGTATGTAGTTATTCGCACAGCCACCCCTGTGGTTGAGGTTGCACAGAGGTATGTAGGTACCTACCTAACCTACATGTAATAATTGAATCTTTTGCGCGATGCGAGAGGGCGGGCTTAGCCCATAGTTGTAAACGTCAGTTGTTGGCACAGGGAGCTTGTCGGAGTACCCCCCCAAGACTTGAACGTAAGGCTGATTTCACATTTGGACCCAATGACAAAGTTAGATGCATCTCGAAGAGTCGAAAGCCCTACAATCAATGTTTGCCATGATTCCATGAATCCTTGTGTTGGCAGCACGGCCACGGCGACTAGCTACCTACAGATATACAAAGTGCCGGATGGAGGCTCTGAGAGGATACCATTTGTTATGGGGACGCATAGTTAACGGAAGAAACAATATCTAAGAGCGGGATCGCGGCGGTTCTACCTTATGCGTACACACATGTGCAGCATGCATGTGCAGCATCCACGAAACAGATATAAATCGCCGTCCCTTTCCTTCTGATTGTCATTGTCGTAGTATATTTCAGCTCTTTGCCCAGCCATCACTGCTCCCTTTTCCGCATTCCATCAAACCCAAGGTAAGGTACTCACGAATTAAGGCGACGTAATCAACGTGGTCTTTTGCTTTGACGCCTGACGCCGGGGTAATACTTACCGTAGCTAACGACCAACAACTCCAGTTGATGCTCAGCCACGCGATAAATCCCGCGCACACAATGGATGCTGGCGTTAACTGTAAGCCTGCAACCCACGCGTCAATCGACTACCTTCCTGTGAGAACATAGTTGACCTGACCTTTAAAATAGCAGTTTGGAGAACTGTAGTCTCAAGCGCCTTAGCTTCGGCTGCCGCGACTGCTGGGTCGGGCTGCAAGTTAAAGAGCGTCGAATTAAGCCGGGGCGAGCATGCCGGTGCTGAGGCAACGGAGAGACAGGTTGAGCTCGCTTATGTGGGCAGTCAGTTTACTGATGGCCAGGGGAGCCATGGACTCCGCCCGAGGGAGCTTGTGATCGAGGAATGAGGAGGAATGCCACGTAAAATAGGTATTAGACTGTTATGGCTTTACAATACCAACCACACAGTGGCCGTTGTGGCCAGCGGACTCGTCGAGTCTTGATCAAGTCTGCCTACAAGCACAAGGGGGCCATGCGTGCCAAGCCCAGGGCACTCGATTTGGCTCGCTTGATGGTACAATTTCAGCTGCATGTTGACGAAGCCAATGGCAGCCATCGATACGCGCCATGCAGAACCAACAACCACACTCGAGACATAGATGCTACGCTAGAGCCCATGCAGGTGGGGACCCGGGGAAGTGATCGCCGACGCGAGAATGAGCAACGAGCCTTGGGTGAAGTTTTGAACTCCTCTTTCTTCTTCTTTTCCCAGACTTCTGCCTCAACCATCAACTGCCACACGCCACGACTTGAGGGCCAGTCCCACCCCCAAGAACAATGGCCTCTCTACCGCCGCCGGGGTCAGCCGGACAAGAGGAGACCCCTGGCCCGCCAGGGCTGCCACCGACGGAGGTGTTGGAGTCGGGTCTCGACCCGTCGACCCTGGACGCCAGCTTGGAAACGCGATCACTTGACCCCGACCCCGAAAACACGCCTCCCAGTCGCCTCCCCTCAGCTAAGCCCACTGGCGGGCCCCAAGTCAGGCCATTGAAGTTGGAAACAACGGCTCTGCGCATGGAGCCCAACCAAGAGCCAGGGACCCAATCTCAAACCAATGTCCCTCGTGCAGCGCAGCAATCACAGACGCCACAGACGCCGGTGCTCGGGCCGGCATGGCGTAAACGAGTTATCGATGTCAAGAATAAGACTGGGTCTACACGACTGAAACAACCGCCTTCCACTGCACCAACTTCGCAACGACCTGAAGCCTCGGGGCTGGACAACAGCAAACTAGCTCACGATGGTGACCAGAAAAAGACAGCCGAAATAGGGAAAGCTGGGCCCGCGAAACTCGAGGCCAACCCGCCTGAGCGTCCCAAACTTGTGAAGCTCTCTGCGCCGCTGTCTCTGCCCCCCAACTTCACGATCGTCGCGATCCCTGACATTGGCCAGCCATTGGCAACAGCATGGGCCTACACCGCCGACAAGGCTTATGCTCGGCGGCCTGGTGCCTCATCGACACAACCACCGGCTTCAGCAGACACAACTTCGGGAGCTGCCCAGGCCGGTTTTCAGGCCCCTCCAAAGGGCGCAGCATCTTTCAGGGCTGGATTGAAGGCCCTAGAAGAAAGCAACTCCCGTGCAGAGCGCGAGGGACACGCCAGGGGTCGCATTCAGGGGGTGGATGGACACGATAGATGTCAAGGCGCCCGAACAGCTTCCTACCACCCCGCCCGAGGACCCAACGCCGGTGGACAAAGGGAAGAGAAGGGATGACGGCGGCGACAATACCGCCTCTGAAGACGCGCAAAGAGGACGCCGGCCCCTGACTCCGCAACAACTCGGGGTTTCTTCGGCGGGCGATACGGTTGGCAAGAAACCCGATGCCGATGACCGAACCTCTCGTCACTCGAACCGGCCGTCTTCTGCGAAGGGGTCAAAGCCACCCTCAGAAAAGGACAAGGGTGGGAAATCCGGGAACTGGCTAACCGACCGGACGATGCTCCCCTACGATGTACAACAAGCAGAAGTCTGGGGGTTTGACTACAAGCCTCTCGAAACAACACAATTCGTTGACAACCCAGCCAGGAGAAAGGCTGATTACGACAAATACCTTCGTGAAACAGCGGAAGCTCTCATGTCATCGGTGGTCCAACAAATAGCCCGCTACTGCCCTCAGGTCTTCGTCGCCACAGGCTTTGGGTGCCTCATCGTTCAACAGTTCATTCGCCTTATTTCCCCGGCTGTGGCACACCAGCCCTATTGGCAACCCACTGTGTTATTCTTCGACCCTCCAAGCCCCATCCTGAAAGAGAAGCCAAAGACAGAGAAGTTGAGCACCGTGCCCGGCCCAACCGCGCCTCCTCCAACTGCGCCGCTTCCAACCGCGCTGCTTCCAACCTTTCCAGCACCAGGAAACTCCACTCGCGCGAATAAGCTCAGGGCTATTTTGGAGTCAAAGGCGATCGATAGCTGGGGTTTATGGGAAGATTTTCATTCTGTGGTCAAGGAACACGAGGTGCCGGTGGTTTGGTTTTATAACCAAGCTCAAATACCGAACCCGAATGTTGGTACTCACAACCCGCCCCCCCCCCCCTTCTCCTTTCCCATTGTGACCGTGCATCTGAACTGACACGCGTAGGGTGTATCCTTGCTGGCAGCTGGCGTAGACTTTGTGATGCTCACAGACTTACCCCCAGCCAAACATTCGATCGGCCGGTTGCCGTCCAGATTCAGAGGGCCGGTTGACCCCAATTACCTCTCTTTCGTGGGCCAGCTCAGACGGTGCCTCGTGCTCATCGCCTCGAGGTTCTGGGACTCTGAAGAACTCCTAATACATTGTATTGATCAAAGGTACAATCTCGGGGTCAAAGACGCTAAGAAACGCAGTGTACTTCACATCGCAGTTCAGCGCGATAACGATGCGGCCGTGGCCCGCCTGGTCACCGCCCGTCCTAGCCTCGTGATTGAGAAGGATGGAAACGGTGCGACTCCGCTTCACGCAGTCATCTTTCGTGTTCTTAAGTGTGAGCCCAGGAGGATAGAGGCCGAAAAGCCCTCATACATGAGGATGATAGAGAAGCTGCTCTCTGCCATGGCCGAAAATCAATACGACGAGGAGATCAAGGACTCCGATGGCAATTCGGCATGGTATTATATTTCAGTTCACAGATCTGCGGCTAACCATCAGTAGGTCCTGGACCTGAGAGAGAACAACAAGTTCCTGCTCAACGGTGCGCGAGCGGCACAGCCTGAGGAAATCTTTCCCGCGAGGTTCCGACTCACTGCGATGCAAGAGGACGTTTGCTTGAGGATGAGCGCTACGCTCGCCCAGTTCTACATTTCCAACGATGGCACCAGTGACTTCCTCGAGTTCCAGAGACAGAATGTATACGCAGTAGTTTATGACCACTTGCGCGGGATGGGCAGGTTGTTCGAAAGGAATCTCCGCCGCGATGACGACAAGCGAGCAACATGCCGCTGGGTTTACCTCCCTGCCAACAACGTGAGTGAGCACTGCCGTGAACTGTCCCTCGGACAGCCGTCAGGAACTGCAAGGCCAGATACGCTAACAGTACCATGCAGGAGCTATGGCCATTCGTTAGTGACCGCTACGGGGAGATATAACGCCAGAGTCATTATGGTTAACCCGAGGACACCGCTCTTAGCATCTCTTTTCCGAGCAACTACGTCGCCTCGACAAATCTACTGCTCCCCGACGCCACCTAGGTTCGTTTCATCCGACCCACCCCCTGAATCTCCCAGCTTTCCCAACGCAGTCAGTGTTGATGTCTATCTCAGGGACGGCGCCGTTTAACCGGCACATCATCCCCGGTGCCCTTAGATACAAGCAGGTACGCTCGATGCTCCGATGTCTTTCCCTGTGTAGTCATCATTCCTGACAGTTACAGACCTACGTACCTCATCCTGAAAATGGGCCCACCCCCGTTCCCTCGCCCTCGATATTCAGTAACACATCCGGTGATGGGATTGGCACCCACAAAAAAACGGTGACGGCCTTGTTTGTAAGTTGGTACGATGACAGGTATGGGCCCAAGGCAGCAGCTGACCGTTGTGCCTGATCAAGATACCCGTATTCGGTTATGAAACCCACAGGAACCGCAAGAAGTTGACCGCGGCAATGAAAGGGCAAAAGTCTTTTGGTAATGATGAAACTGCGCTCTTGATAGGCGCCTACTTCCCTGACCGCCCGTTGCATTGCCGCCGGACCCTGGACCAATTCACTTACCACATGTTGGACGACACCGAGAGGCGTGACAATACCCAAGTCATGTCCAGGTGGACCAAAAAAGAGCTGGACAAAGTGGACAAGGATATGCGAGACCGCATGTTAGAGCCACCAAGGCGCCGACGCGACGGAGGGCATCTGCCGGTATTGATGGTCGCCCAGCTCTGGCTCTGGATTCTCGAGGATGAGCAAACCGTGATTACGAGCCTCCTGGACACGTGGGACTCGACTGAAGATTACAACCTCGTGCGACACATTATGCGGCGGGAACTGATGGACAATGACGACCGACCGTTGATCAAGGATTGCACGGATCTCGCCAACTCCATCATCCGACCTAGTGTCGACTTTTTAAACCGGCTTGGCCCTCTCGGCGTTACACTTATTGAATGCTTCCAGTCAAGTATTACACTTGTTGTGAGTGGGAAAGCTTCGTTTTTCCTCCGCGTTGCCAGGTACAAACTGACGTGTGTACCTACGTATGTGCAGGCGGAACGTCAAGCTTCACAATTCGAAAAGTTCAAAGGCCTGGTCAGGAATCTGAATCAGGATGGAATCGACGTGCAAAGAAGGGCAATTTTGACCAACGACCTCTTCCAGTTCACCACCGAGACACGTCTACTGGCGGAGATTATGGACATACAAGACGAGCTCAAGACGATTCACGAGGTCTTCCTTCGGCAGAGGGATGCCCTCAAGACATTTGCCAAGCTCATGTCCAAGGATAACGGGCAGAATCGGAACCGGGCGGACGACGAGAGTGACATTGTGGAAAGCAATACCCCAGAGTCAGCGCCGTTGGGTTATCCATTCTTCGAGGATAATGAGGGTGGGTCTTCAGATCTGCACCGAGAGAGAATGCGTCTCCATTCAGCTCTGCATAGGGAAGGGGGCAGGCCAAAAGTGGGACGAAATGTCCGGTTTGCCGATGAACGAGCCCAATACCAGCGCCCAAAGGCCCGTAACCAGGCCGAGGAAAATTTGCATCTCGTCGAGTCCAACATTACCACCATCAGGGAAATGACCACGTACGCGGAGAAGGTTCGGATAGAGGTGAGTTATACTCTGCCGTTTACCGTCTTCCTAGTCGGGGACAACCAAAAGGAGAAGCGAGAGAGATCTAACCAGCTCTTAGATCAACGGGCTACTCAGTCACCGGCAAAAATAGGCCAATGCCTGGGAAGCTAGGTTTGCTCGCGAGGGATCAGAGCACACGCAGCGCCAGAGCAATGTAAGGAGAGACCGTGCCATCCGGACGGGAAAGGAACGACTAACCAGAATCCCGATATAGATTACGCTTGTCTTCACCGCCGTCACCGTCTTGTTTGTAAGTAATACCCTAAGAAGGCACATCAAATAAAATGCCTAAGACGACGCTTACATTGCAATAGCTGCCCCTCTCCTTCATGTCCAGCGTGTTCGCCATCCAAATAGACGCCTTCCCCCACAACGCAGAGACAGGAGAGGTAAACTGGCCCTTGAGAGACGTCATGGGTCTCCTTTGTATGCTCCCTCCCCCTTCCGCTCCCTCCCAGCCACAGCACCACCAAACCCACTAACCACCCCCATTCCCAGTCGGCCTCTCCCTGGGCACCATCGTCCTCGTAGCCTTCTTCGGCTTCTACATCAACCGCATATCCCAAATCTACACTCAATACTTCGGCGGCACCACCAAGCCTCCCCGAGCTGTGGTCCTAGACCCCAATTTCGACCCCAACAACCCCCCCCACCAACACCACCACCACGACTCCGACTCCGACTCCGACTCCGACATCAAAACCAACAGCAACACCAACACATTCATCACCACCAGCAGCTCCAGCTTCCCCACCCATAACCCCAACAACGGCCCCCACCTGGCCCCTCCACCCCACTACCACAACCACCACCACCACCACCACCACGGCCCCCACAGCCGCAGCACCCTGGACCCGAAACGCCAAAAGTACGCGCCGCTCTTCGGCCGCTGGCACTTCCACGCGCACATCCCCCTGGTGCGCAACCTCTGGCGCTGGCGCTACTACCGTGTCAGGGTGCGCATCGTAGATCCGTTTGGGGGCTTGGGTCCGCCTTCGTCTGAGTCGGGGGCTGGGTCGGGGTTGGGGTCGGGGTCGGGGTCGACATCTGGGGTTGGGGTGGAGGGGGATGGGGTGGAGCGGGATGGGGGTGTGGATGGGGGTGCTGCCGGATTGGGTGGTGATGATGATGGTAGTGGTGACGGTGGTGGTGACGGTTACGGGGGTGGCAGTGATTACGCTGGTGATGGCGGTGATGGTGGTGACGGCGGTTATAATGACGGCTACGCCCATAACCGGCCGCCCAGCGTGCAGTCGCTGACCAGCTGGGGTGACCAAGAATTTGCGCCGCGGTGGGTCCCGCCGCCGAGGTTCGACCCGACGATCAGGCTGGATTACCCTCTACGTCGGGCGCGGACGTTGGTCTCGTACTTTGTGGATGACCATATTTTGAAGCCGCTCGACAGCGTCGCGCCGTCATGGTTGTCGGCACTGTTGCCGGCGAGGGAAGTATCATATTGGGCGTCGAAGGATTCAGGAGGTGGGAAGGAAAAGGTCTTTGGGGACGGATTTGGGGAGCATGAGGAAGGAGGGGGTGCGGCAAAGGAGAATTCCATTCGACCTAGTACGCAGCGGGACAGTCTTGCATCGGGGACGGAGGAAAGCTGGCAGATGCCGGAGGGGCCATTGCGCAGACGGAGGACGCAAGAACCAAAGCGGTCGAGGGGCGCGACTATGATTGTTTCTGGGCTGCTACCGTGGCGATGGCGCAGAAAGGCTAATGAACCGACTGCGGCCAGTAGTTCTGAGGATGGCGGGGCGAGTGTCGACACGAGTGTGGACGTCGCTCTGGATCCGCATGAGGATAGCTCTGCTGGGGGCAGGCAGGGGCGTGACAACAGGGGTGGGCAAAAGGGCGTTGGCCTCGCCATGTTACCATCCTTCAAGAGAAAGAAAGGAAAGGAGGATGACCCAAAGAGCGGTAATCGGTCTACGGCGTGGGCTGGCAAGTTTGCAAGTAACCCCAGCGGGGGTCAGAAGTCTTGATGACCTGAATCCAAATCCAAAGAAGGTTGGTTAAGCAGATAGACATTGGCTCTACTTCCACCGTCAACAAGATTGTCTGTTATCCCAAGTCGATCCAGGCAGAGAGTCAACAAACCAGAAGTAAGAGACTCAATATGTGTCCAAAAGAGAGTTGGTAGCAGGGCCTAAATTGCCCTCACCCCCTCCCCCTCCCCCCTTCCCCCTACCCACCTCCGAGCAAAGTTGCGACCCAAACATACATGTAACAGAGCCCTCCAACCACCTTCCCATCAAACACAATCTGGCTTTACCCATCTTCGCCCGTTTCCCCACACCTGCGGGTTCCACCCCCCCCCTTCCACCCCCAGTTTCCACAAGGAAGGTCCCCTCGCGCTTCGCACCCTGTGCCTCGGCAGTTGGCTCAAAATGCCAAGCATCACACGGCTCTATTCCACGTTCGCGTGGTTGTTGATTATTCGCTTCGCCCTAGTGTTGGCGGCCACGGACTTGTCCTTGTTGCTAAAGACGGCGGTGGCCTCGACATTGTACATGCTCCCGATATTGGCCTTATAACACCTGAATTCGCCATCAGACCACTGACCAAAATCGGCAACCATCCTGTCCAGTGTTCTGTCGCTCTTGAGGCCCTTCTTCTGGTACAACACGGTGTTGCGCTCCACCTCGGTCCTCTTCTTGCCGTCCTTGTCAACCTTTTCGACCTTGTACTTGGACACAATGTTGAACTTCCCCGTCACATCGGCAATGGCGCCAAAGGCAAAGAGCGCGACGACCGCGAAGAGGAAGGGATTAAGCTTGTACATTGTTATGGGCAGGTGGCTGTTGAGCGGGGGTTGTGTTCTTCGGTACTTGTTGCTTGTCTGGTGGTTTTCCCAGGTGTCCTTGTGCCATCTCGTCAAGGTATTTATGGTACTTAGAATTGCTCTGCACTGACAGATTTCTCGGTACCATGAGTCTCCTCTGGGCGTGTATTCGTGTGACACTTTGTGGAAATAAATATTGAGCTGTCTGGCTAAGTGACCGTCATACAACCAGGACGGAAACCATGTGTACGTATACGCAGCCCCGGGCCGTTACCAACGTTGCAGCCGATCCCAAGATCCCGAAGCGTGAAGATGAGGGTGACGACGACGACGATGACAGTACCACCGCTGGCGACACTTAGGAGTACGGTGACGGCAAAATCGGGACACACATCACCATCACACAAACTAAATCACGCAAACTAAACGGGCAAGACTCCAGTCCTAGAATAGATTGGATGTCAGCTAAATTACATGTACCTGCGTTACTTCAAGTCCTACCAGACTACATCGGTCCGACGGGAAGAAGGAAAGACCGGATTGTCTCGGATGGGCTGTTAAGCAGTTACGGGAAGGTGGGTGAAACTGGAAAGCTCCACGTAGGCAAGTACCAAGGTCGTCCAAGGTCACGAGGTGTAACCCGTGACGCATCATTCGCAACCGACGCTGGATACTTCGCGGAGCCGACAGCTTATTCAGGACTTGGTCCTTGCCGCTCCCCCAATCGGACTTTGGAAGCCTGGAACCCACACCTCAATCTCCCTCTGTCGATAACACGGACCAAGCAACATTGGAAGCAAACAATCAGGGCAACAACGGTGTTTCCGCTCTTCTTTGCTCCCTTCCTGGAGCACTTCGCCACTTTCCCGGACAGCTTCATTTCTGCCGTTTTCCTCCTTTCGGCACACCAACACCAAGCATATGCGACCGGGGCAATTGATCACCAATCATGACAACGACAGCAGCGTTCCCCTCCTTCCCGGCCCTTCCTTTTGAGCTGCGCGATCAAATTTGGCACAACGCCCTACCGGAAACCCCCAGCCTCACTCTCTTTTTTTTTCGAGGAAAGGGCTGTTGGGTTCCGCGGCCACTAGTAAAGGGCGACCCCGGTTACATCGCCGGCAGGGATCAATTGGGCTTCGATTTTCTCACCGATCGATTGGGCCATGACCACCCGTTTGACCTGCCGCTTTGTTTTGTCAATCACGAGGCCCGCAGAGTCGCGCTAGGCTGGCTGAAGGAGCAGGTGAGTACAGCGCTTCATCTTGGTCCTCGGGGTTGGTTTGAACAGCAACCCATGTGTCCGGGTGGGGGTTCTGGTTATAGTTCAATGTATTTAGGTTGACTCAATTCTTTCTCAGGGCATCAAGATTCAGCTTCCAACAGATGACAGACCCCTGTTCGTACGCCCTTTCAACCCCGAGCTCGATGCGTTATACGTCACGCGCGATAAATGGGAGGAATTCTGCCGCGAACCCACAGATCGAATGTTCGAGCCCGACCTCCTCGACCAAAATGTCGACCTTGATTCGGAACTGGTGAAGATTGCTATATCTGAGGCTTTCTTTTTTGAGAGCGAAGCCATCAGTTGGATACCGGAATTGGAGATGTGGTACGATGGCTTCCGGGTTCTTCTCGTTGTGATAGGTCCACAGCCGGATTTTGGGAGCATTCCGGGGCCGTGGCGATGGGAGCTGGAGGGCACAGAAGGACCATCATTCTTTTGGAACAAAGACAATGAAGCGTTTGACTTTCACGGCGGAAACGAGGACGTGAGTGACAAGGCTCTGTATGAGAAGATCGGGGAGACTGCCAAGAGCAGGCTGCGAGAACCGCTTATCCAACGCAGACTTGACCATTTCCAGATCCAGCCTGTCTTTGCAGTAAGGCGGGCAGTTTGATATGCTACCTGTAGATAGATCGACCACCCGGTGCACATATAGCATAACACAACCCATTCTCTCTACTAAGTCGGAAGTTACGTTTCCGACTAACCCAGGCCAGCCATTATTCGTCTCTTTATCTCCCCGATTCCTTGGCTTCTTTCTTCAAACCCCAACCCATCGCTAATATTAGGTAACAAATGGATGCTCACCGCCTCTCTCCATCCCCTGATCCCCGAATCCGCCAACAGCCTTACCAACCCCCCAACCAGCCAAACCGAGTAGGTAGGTATGTACCAACCAACGTTGGTGGACAAGTCCAGCCCATCCCGCGCACATTGAAAGAAGAAGAGAGCCAACCCTCCATCCCCCATCACTTCACAGCCGCCTCCCCCTCCCATGCAACTCAGCCCCCCCAAGTACCTACTCCCACACAACACACCACCCGCCACCCACCACCCCAACCCAAATACCCATCCCTCAACCCACCCATCCCTCAAACCCCAGGATACGCACAATCCCGCCCAAAGCGTGAGCACAACTCACACCGCGGCCTGTCGCGCGAGCACCGCACCTTGCGCCGCCGGCACTCGAGGCAGGATGGGCTGGGAGCGGGAAGGGGAGGGGGCAGGCTGCTGCCACTGCTCCCACCACGACGCTGGTTGATGGTGTTTTGGGGTTTGGTTTTGGTTTTGGTTGTGTTGGGTTTTGGGGGGGGTGGGTTTGTTTTGGTGGTTGGGGTGAGGTTGGGGTTTGAGGCTGTGGCTGAGGCTGAGGATGAGGATGAGTCTGAGTCTGAGTTCGCTACCTCTGAGGCTGAGGTTGGGTCGGGGTCTGCGTTTGAGTTGAGGGTGGCGGGAATGGGGATGGGAATGGGGGTGGGCTTGGCTTGGGGTGGGGTGCTTCCTGTTGTTGATGGGGGGGACGGTGAGGATAGGGGCGATGAGGATGCCGGTGGCGGTGATGTCTGTGCCGTGGTAGCGGTGATAGGAGTCGTCATAATGGTTGCCGAGACGCGGTGGCTGGTCTGCTTCCGGCGTTTGTGGGTGGATAACGGCTTGTAGGTGGGTAACGGCTTGCGGCTTGGCTGTATGTGTGACGTCCGAGACAGAGACCCATCCGCCCTTTGGCTGGTAGAACCGACAGAGGAAGACGGGGTCGAATCCAGTGCCAACTCGTCTGGCGACGGCGGCCGTTTGGTGCGCTTACGGGGCTGTGGCTCGGAGGGACGGGAAGCTGGCTTGGGTGTGGGTTTGGGCGTGGGCTCGGGCGAGCAACCGAGACTGGAAAGCGGTGAAAACGACGGGGCTCTCGGCGAACTCCTTGGATTCTTTGTGGCAGTCTTCTCTGATAGCTGGGGGGCTTCAGTCTCTTCATCGGTATCGTCTCCGCGCAGAAGATGTCGGCTTGGGTCAGGGCAGAATTTGACAATCACCCCTGCCTCATAGAAGATCTCATGGTCAACAACCCCGCGGCAGGGCTTTAGCCAGGGCCGTACGCTGGCGGCAGGGGGGAGGCGGGAAGCCTGTTCCAAGTACTCAGTGTACCGGTCGACTAAGGACTGGTCCCTCCTCTTGTATAACTTGACTAGAGCATGGAGCCTGTCGCTCATCGCTGCGCTCTCGTCATCTCGTTGTTGCTCTATTTCTTCCAACCTTGCTTTCAGCACGGCCTCGAGGACCAGATCGGAAGTTGCCGGGGGGGGAGGGGGTAGAGGTGCATATGATGCATCGGAAACGGGCGCGTCACGGCCTGGCGGCGACATGGATTCCATGATGTCGCCGCGTCGCGTTGCGGAATAGGATCAATAGTAGGTGGTAGTCGCGTACGTCCAGTGAAATACACAACACGAAGGGGATCGGTAATAACCAATCGACGAGGTCAAGAATGCCCTTGGATGAATCAGTCAATCGGATGCTCGCCGATCGCTTGTCATGTGGCGTGTCGACGCGCAAGGCTGCGCGCTCCCCTGCCCCAACCAACTTCGGACCAATATCGATGCCGGGCAGCTTTGCTTTTTGCAGGCAGTGCCAAGCCTCCCGCGTGTGTTTTGTACGTGCCATGATTTATTTTCTCCCCTCCTTTGAACCATGATACTTGGATATCCCAGTATTTCGCCTCAAAACCGCATCGAGCCAGCATCGACTGGTTGCCCGCACGCCTGACCCTCTTGATCAGCTCAACGTTGAAATTTGAGTCGTCAGCACAGCCTTGCTATTCCCGGCATTATTCGATCCCCTAGCCTCGAAAGATGCCTCCCGCAAGCTGGAGTTCTCCAAGTCAACCTATGAGCCGCCATGGTCAAGAGACCTCCAAAAGTCTCGATGATGCGTGAGTTCAGCTCCTCTTAATCCTATCAATTTCATCTGCCCAATCTGTCGCCCCATCATATTGTAATTCTCTTACCGTTACTAACATAGGGTTGACCTACAGCTGTCTGGGCATAGACATAGGCAGCCACCGCAGCCGCGCCTGTATCCGGATACTGGGCACCACGAAGCAGATCGTTGTCGAGAACAGAACGTATCACGTCCTCACAGGCCCTCACACACCCTGTGATTTTCCCTCAGCCCTCTACGTCTTTGATGACGTCTCCGAGGACGTCTATTTCACCGACGACGAGTTCCCCAGTCGGCAATGCGTTTCTGCAAAATATGTCTTTTATCCTCTCGCGAATGCGTCGGACAAGCTGCTGGAGCAATATCCCTCGGTCCACCACCTGACCAACAGGAAAGACGACCCAGCATTCCGTGCCCAGCTCCGCAGGGGCCTGATAGCACTGCTCTCCGTTCTCCGAGATGCCGCCTACGCCCTGTGCCGCGAACATGGCCTCCGCATCGTCAGGATTGGCCTTACCATACCGGTGCAATGGGACCTCGAGTTTGAGGCTGTCTACCGGAGTCTCGTTATGGAGGTGTTTGATATGCCTAACGCAGGGCAAATCCACTTCTTCACTGAGACAGAGGCGCTGTCGAGATATCTGTACAAGCACCATGGCCACGAACTCGATCCAGGCAACCAGCACAATGCTGTTCTCTTCCTCGACTTTGGAGGCCACAACATGGTAAGTCTCAGACGCCACTTTCCCACTCTTGAACGAGTTGTAAATGAGCTAATGCCATTGGTGTCCAAACAGAACGGCTGTCTCTTTGGCGTTGCTCACGACCACGATCGTCCAGACGGAAACGGCTTTTTCAGGGTCGGTAGTCCTTTTGGTAAGGCACACGCCAACCTTTATTGCCATTTACCACCGTTGCTGATATCAAGACCCCTGTGCAGGTGCTGGCGGCGGATCCGAGCAGTGGGAATACCACGTCGTCCAGTGGTTTTCCGACCAGTACTCCCGAGACATGGACACAAAGGTTCCCATACCTCCACATGAACTCGATGGCATTCTCATGTTGTTCCGAGGCCAGAAAAACAAGCGGGCGGCCTCGCGCAGGCCGATCGGAATGAACGTTTCCCGGCCCGACGGCAGCGGGACCTGGCGACTGAACATGAGCTTGACAGACATGGAGGACGCCTGGAGGAGAGGTCTCCATGGACCGCTCCGTACTGCCGGACGGGAGATATCGCGCCTTGTCGAGAGGATGGAACTAGGCATCGTCGAACGGCCTCTCGTCGTTATTTCGGGCGGCACGGCCCGCAACCCGGCCGTGAAATCACGCCTGCTATCCCTCTGCGAAGTAAAAGGGGTGTCTACGGTTTTCACCGATGAGTTCAATGTCCCTATTGCATATGAGTGAGTGATTACTTCCCTTTTCCGTGCCCGAGCAACCGCCCGGTTCCCTTCATCCACAGCATCTGCTCTAACATTAGCTCCTCATCTCACAGTTCAGCCAAGGTCGCAATGGCTGCAGCCTACCTTGTGAGCGAGACCCTCACAGTCGAGCAGTTCTTTCGGCGAGGGGCCGCCATTGGTATACAAATGCGACAAGCGCGGGAGCAAGGCAAACCAAAGACGGAACCCAGAGAATGGGATGACTGGGGCAAATTGTTGTTGGATACGGTAAGTTGACCTACCGAGTAGGTATATGACTGCACCGTCTTTCCAGGCTCTCTCCTTCTCTCTCTCTCAAAATGGAAAGGCAAAGGCTAACTGCCATGGTGCCCCATACAAACAGGACGGCCAGTACACGGTCGAATACTCCGCCAGGAGCAGCGACGAGTTCCGCCTAATCTGCGATCCCTTCTTCTCCAGCCTGCCCGACGACGAACAAGAAACCCTCCGCGTCCCAGCAAGCCGGACCTACGACCTCGTCTACCTCGGCAAGCGCAAACAAGGGCCCTTGATGTTTCGCCTTGCGCTGCACGGCTCTGACGACCGCATGACGCTCGAGCTCGAGCAGCTGTGGCGGCGAAACGAAACTGTGCCGCTCCATTTTGCCACCAAGAGTGTCCTGAGCCTGCCCCTCTACTACGATAGGAATAGCAGCTGCATCCATGTCGGGGAACGGGACCGCGATATCTCCGAGCTGGGACTCGGTCTCCCACCGCAGCCGACGGATGAGGGCGGGCAGGCGTCGTCGGACGACAGTAGCGATAGTGATGGGGACTCGAGTATGGACTCGGACTTTCGCTTGTGATGTAGAGCATGCTGTCGCTGCATCCGGAAATGGCGGCCTTCCGAATCGGGGATGGTACTTCGTTAGATTCGCCTCCTTGTACGGTCCCGCCGCGCCCGCCGTCTGGTATGAATACAGGCAGCACTCCTTTTCATTGTTTCCTTGTTGTACTCTCTGCCTCCCCCCTGCCCTCCCTTATCCCTTTGCTTGCCAAGTCGCTGCTACATTACTTCACTTCGTTGCCCATTTCAGCGTTACCCAATACGGATTTAGTTTCTTCTTATTCACAATATTGTACTTCGTTTGTCCCCCTTTACCCCAGTGCTCTTAAAGGTCGGCCTCCAATATGCAAGTTACTCTTGTGACGGTTTAAAATACCAATGTTACCCCTAAGCTTCAATAGCGCTGTGGCAACATCGCTTGCCTTTGTTCCTGCTGTAACTCAACGCGTCCAGTCCGCCATGTACTCACGGCGGAACTCCACCGGATCCCTAAACGATTGTTTTGTTAGTCTGGGTACTGTCCCGTGCCCATTCCAAGACCCCCCCCACCCCAACAAAAAGCGAGGAGATACTCAGTGCTGGAACTAGAAAGCAGGGTTGCTTACCAATCCGTCGTGTCAAGCTCCTGCGGGAACTTGAAGACATAAACGTCGGCCACCGCCTTGCCAGCATCAGCGAGGTTCCCGCCTCCAAGCCTCTTGACCAGGTTCACAGTGACAGACTTGCGGTCGTACTGGTCGCCCTCATATCTGTCCAGCTTCTGGATGTGGGCCTTGGTGAGCCCCGACACGAGAGTGCCATAGACCTTGCGGCCCTTGAGCGGGATGATGCCCGGGTAGACAACGTCCATGACGCGGAGACGCTGGTAGCCGTCGAGCATGGCCGGTTGGAAGGGATGGAGTTTGCGGGTTGCCTCGGGGGGGTCTGTGGTTCCGTATATGGTTTTGTAGAAGACCTCGGGCATCATCTACGCGGTGGTGGTTGGTCAGTAGCGTCCTGCTTGGGATCTAGAGTGCGGAGCCATGATGACAGGCTCAATGCCATACCAGTGTGCCTATCACGTGGAATTTGTCAGCGTCAACCACATGGAGGAGGGGTGGGTAGCTTCTACGTACCATAAAGAAAGGCACAGCCTGTGCCTTCATCGCTTGCGGTGCTAGTTTGGGCTTTGGCTGTTTTGCTGACTTTGTCCTTGCTAGC
The DNA here is from genome assembly GCF_020726465.1 of Chaetomium tenue. Lineage (NCBI taxonomy): Eukaryota > Fungi > Ascomycota > Sordariomycetes > Sordariales > Chaetomiaceae > Chaetomium > Chaetomium tenue. The sequence goes on along the minus strand of NW_027117333.1, from coordinate 434,213 downwards.
TTGGGCCTTTTCGGTACTGGCTCCGGTGCTGGCTCCGGTGTTGGCTTGGGCGACCTTAGAGTCAGCCACTTTGCGAGTCTTCTTGGGAGCGGCAGCCGGAGGCGGAGCAGGGGGGCGTTGGGTGCGTGACGACATGGTAAGCGATAGTGGGCGGTTATTGGAAATTCTGAGTGAGGAAAGTAGACGCTATGTGATGAAAGCGCAATTATCTGGTGAGAGTGCGAGTTTTTGATACTCATTGTCGCCAAGTGTGGTCTGTCTCTTGGGTCGGCGCCAAGCGAAGCCGGCTCGGAAAGGGGCAAGGAGGCACAGCTCAGGCAACAAAACAATGAAACGGCCAGGCCACATTTGTGAATCTTCAATCATGGATACCTGCTTAAGTGTCCCTTATAGACCGACCCGGGTGGATCTGAAACCTAAGTACCTCCACGGGGGGTTAGAAACACGATGTCACCGCCTAAGCAGGTCCGTGAGTCCGTGACCCAGCGCCAGTCAAGTCCACCACACAGCTCTCATCTTGACCATTTCCCAGGAGCAATTTCATCTCACCCACAAAGCAGAAATGTTTCCCCCCCTCCCCCTTTGCATATTGCAGGTCATCTCCTTCCTCCAGACCCCAGCCCGTCCCCCCCTCTTTCACCACCCCTCCTCACCAGTGAGTGACCAGATGCAATGCACGGCCCTCTCCACACAAACACATGCACCGTCGCTCGCCTGCAAATCCGCCTTACTCACTCACTCACCACCAGCACCGCACCCGCACGCATCCCACCACCGCTCAACGCTCCCGGGCTAGCATCCGCACGACTCCCCGCAGGATGCATCATGCCACGTCGGCATGCCCGTGGTGCGCACGTAACCGTTTAGCTAATTAAGCGCCATCCAAGCCTGTCTGCCAGAATTGGGTATTATGCGCGGCCCAGGCCCGGTCCCGACGCGCCACCGGCTGCTGCTGCTGTCTGCTGCAGGCGGTGCGCTAGCCGCGGCGGTTCCGATGTGCAGGAGGTGCGGCGCGAGGGACTTTTTCCTCGTCGCGCGGGGTGCCAGGGGTGGGTGGGTAAGCGCGGGTTGATGGTCGGGTCGGGTCGGGTCGGTGAGGGGGTTGTGGGATTGCAGGTGCACTGCACGTTGCCGCGGGGGAGGGGGTTTTGATGGTGTGTGGTGCTGATGATGGTGAGGAATCTGCCTCGCTGGTATTGCTGGCGCCGTAGGACGGGGAGGGGGGCTGTGGGGATCGGACGCGCGGGGGCGTCTGTGATGTGATGTTTAGGTAGGTCCCTGAGCCCCTGACAGGTTTGGGGCCCCAGCCGCATTTTCTTGGCGATGCTGTGTAGCGCATGCGCGGCAACAACTGGCTGGTCGTGGTGGTGCTGCTCTCGTCGGGGAGGGGGTTACTCCTCGGAAGATCGCGCAGCTCTTGTTGGCCTCGGGCCGACACGGGTGGGTAGGTGTCAACTTCAAGCCCTGGTTGCCTCATGTCTCCCAGGCGTCCACTAGGCTCCTTGCTGGTGGGACAAAGACGGGCGTCTTGGTGGCACTCGACCCAGCGCCTTGTCCTGGTTGATGGCAACTTCTCTCCCGTTGAGTCGGGGCTGTGGTTCGGTGTGGAAACCCAAGTCGGCGTCCGTGATATGACATTACTGCAGAGCACAAGGCCGGGATTTGCACGCGGGTGTCAGCGCTATTGTCCAGTGCACGACCGCCTCAAGTACGAGGACCCGATAGCGCGGGCTTTCCGAGAGACGAGAGAGAGGGCACCACGAGGCCGACGGTACCGCCACCGAGAATTTCATAGTCGAACGATGCAGTAGTGGCAGTCATGTTCAATTTCAGGAATTGGCGAGTTGATGGATGGATGGCAAGGTGCGGCGGTAGACAAGAAGGGAACGTGGTTCAGCTTGTTCCTTTTCGTTTGCTGGTTGGCTCTTAGCGGCCCCGTGTCCACAGACCAATATGCTTCGTGACGGTTGTCGAAGCGCCCTGGGGAATGACCTTGAAAGGCTGCTGCGGGTGCGGGGAGGGGGAACGGGGAGTGCGGCTTCCAGCCACGTCCTGTAGGTACTCACCGTCCTGCGCAGGGGGCCGGGTCGTTTCTCCCTCGTGCGTCCCGTCAGTATCGGCGAAACGCGGACCCGCCAGACTCGGCCGAGAATGCGGTCGGCTCCCAAAGTGCATCTTGTCAATCAGTACTGGACTTCCTGCAGGGTAGGCCATGGCGGTTTACCGACTGGACCTACTCTGGATCCGCCTGCAGTTGAAACGGGTCAATGGTTATCGATTCGTCCGGGCCCCAACAACAGTCACACAGCAGCCCACATGCGGCGGACTTTGCGCAGTGGACAGGTGACTCTGGGGAGAGGCTTGGGACTCCAGATGGGAAGCAACAAACACTAATCTCAGCTGTTACGCAAGAAACTCGCCACCTCCCAATACCGGAATGTTAGTTTAGCAATCAGATCGCGCTGCCACGGCACCAACGAGATACGCAACATTGGTACCTGCCTGCAGCGCTGCAAGTGTCGGTTACACGGCAATCTCGACAGCCGCAGAACAACTCACTCTGTCTGTGCAGCTGGCCCATGTTTAGGAGCTGCGAATTTGGGAGGAAGTGTGCTTGGCGGTGCAAAGCGGGCAACGAGCCCTCTCTCTTCGGTTCACGAAACTTGAACGGCGTATTTTGTTGAAACCGTTCCTTCCTCGAAGGTGGAGAGTAACCGCTTTCGAAGGCAGGAGCGGTTGGCTATCGGCTCGAGGGAAGGGGTGTATGTACAATGCACACCGTCAGCCTCCCCTGCTTAATTTTTCACACTCTGCATGGGGCGGTAAGGTGCGACTCCGCAACTTCGTGCCTTCGTCCCATCGTTGAATACCTTACGGCCGCATGCCGAGTCTGAAAAACTGTTAACGGCTTGGGGAAAGAAACGGCTGGGGGGGAGGAACGGCTTGGAAGGGACCGGCTTCAACAAAATGAGCGCTTCAGGCTCTTGAACAGTGCGAATAGTCCGACAGGGCTTCAATGTTGACCTCTGCTCAACACCATTGCAAGCATCTTCACGCCAAGGTACTTTCTCTAGAACTGTGACTGCCTTTTATACAAGGTTTTCTTGCGCTTGAAAGGGTGACCCGGACCATGGCCACGTCCATCGTAGTCGACCACGCCAAGACGGCCTTCCTCACCAGCAACAATCTCAAGAAAATAATCGCCACGGGCGTCTTGTTCGGCCCCTCCATGGTCGGGCAGCAGCCAGCCTCGCCATGGGTCCCTCATCATCTTGGACGCAGATCCTCGCGGCAACCCCGAGAATGGTACCCTGGTCGTGGTGCAACCTTTTCCTCTTCAACCTTCACAATCAACCCCGCCCATCGACGGTTGCCAAGGATGCCCGGAATAAACCTTGGAGACCGCTGCCGTCTGGCCGGAGAACACCGATGCAAGCCACTGCAGTCATGCTATGCATGGGCGCGACGGGCGGGCTTGGTCCGTGGGTACTTGAGACCGTACTTTCAATGTTTGCGTGGTACAAGAAATTAGAAGATGCGCCTCACCCGTTCACCGAAAACCTTCTGCATGGCCTTGGCTTCGGCTGCTTTCTCCCCGGACCCTTCGGGGCGGCGACGGGCTATTCCGTGCTTTCGGGACGGGGCGAGGCAGCCCGGTGGCTGGCCATCCTGGCCGCGGCCATCACCACGACGGTAGATACTCTGTCATACTCAAGACTTCCGGGACCTCGAGGGCGGCAAGGCTACTGGGCGCAGAACGGTACCCATTGCAATCAGGGATACAGGTGGTGGCTGACGCCGGCTTTGCCATCTGGACTGCCGTGTTGTGTTGGTATTGGGTGATTGGTCTTGGGATCTGTGAGGCCGGGATGGGCGTATGGGCGCCGGCTGCGCTTCTTGTCGCGAATCTGTTTAGAGACAGAGACAGGACTAAGCTTGGGGATGCGTTCACGTGGAAGTTGTATCCGCTGTGGCTCTTGGGCCTGTTTGCTTTGCCGTTCCAGGTTCTCTGAGAAACCCCCGGGCCCTCCCGGCGAAGGGGCGGACTTGACCGTTTCATGCAACGCCGGGCCCTTCCCGTCGATAGGTGCAGCCGAGATTCAGTACGACAGAAGTTGCCCTGAGAACTCATCGGGAATTAACAAGATGAGATACGTACCTGGATGGGTAATTGGTCAAATGCCGGCCGCAAGCTGAAGTGACACTACCGCCCAGGTATCACCAACGACGCTGTAGTACTGATCCTTACATGCACCATTTGCAGAGGTACCTAAACGTACACTCTCACCGAGACATCATCCCCTTCCCCCCTGGGTCCCTCAACTTCACTGCGCCACGAGTCCCAAGTGACATAAATATCAGTGGCCGTTCGACATACGCTGTTCCAGAACCATCACGGTCGAAGATCCCCTTAAACCTACCTCGTTCTTCAGCTCCTGCCTTTTACTTTCGCACCCCCGATAAACCTAAGCAACGACGGAAAGAAACGAAGAAGAACAATGGCCCTGCCCCCAGGCGCAATTCAACTGGCCGTGGTGTCGTTCATCGCGACGTTTCTGTCCATCGTTGCCCTAGCGCTACGACTATGGTCAAAGAATATTCAGTGCCGCCGCATGGCCCTTCACGACTACATGGCTTGCGTTGCAATGGTGCTCGCGGCGGGTGCCGTTTCTGTTTTCCTCGCTGCCGGATTTGCGGCAGGTCTGGGACTGCATGCCGACTATATCCTGGCGACCAACCCAGCTATCTTTCCGCTTTATTTCAAGGTACCTTCATCCTTCAATACTGTGAGGTGGGCGGCGATGGAGATTGAGAAGACAACTAAGCACGAGGTCATCAAACACAGTTCTTCGTGCCAGCGCAACTCCTCTGGGCGGCCGCCAACACCTGCGTCAAAATTTCGATTTTGTCGTTGTACACTTCCCTGTTCCCCAGCTACCGATTTCTTCTGCTTTGCTACGCCACCATGGTGGCGACCTCGGCATTCTTCATCTCGGTTTTACTCGAGACCTTCGTGCTGTGCAAACCTGTCCAATTCAACTGGGACAAGTCAATCGCCGGCACTTGTGAGGGACAGAACATAGCATACCTCGTTCGGGCATCACAAACCTCGTTATTGACGTTTTGTGGTTGCCATGCCCATGCCCATGCTCTGGGGGCTCCGCATGTCGCTGCGGAGGCGGTTGGGCGTCATCGGAATGTTCAGCTTGGGAGCGGTGTAAGTCTTTCTTCAAGCACCCCCCACCCCTCTTCTCTGTCTCTTTTCCCCTCCCTTCCTTTTTGCTTGCTTATTGTTCCACCTCTAACATACTCACGTCCAGGATCTGCATTATCTCACTGTTGAGGATCATCTGGCTTCACAATTGGGATCTGACCGACATGACGTACACAGTCACGCCGGGCGCCATCTATTCCGTGCTGGAACCCACGCTTGGCGTCGTGAGCGCCTGCCTCCCACTCATTAGACTGGCCATCCTCAAGATGGTTCGCCGCCAAACCGCCCAGGACTCTCATCCTAGCAGCAAGACCGAGGAGAGGGAGGAGCAGCTCATCGGAGAGCAGAACCCTTGGGCGCCGCAAACTCATACAGATCTCTACCCGCGGGCAGTTGACCCTGAACGGCTCGACGACGACATGGAGCCCGCCAACATCTGCGCCGAGCCCCTCGCAGCCACCGATCCTGGTGACGTCAACGCAGACAGACACATCACCGTAAGCCGGGACTGGGCTGTGCGCAGTGTGTGACGGAAGCATGAGGGGAAGTGGATGGTTTGGTCTGTGAGATACCTCGTCTCCGGTTTCTACCCTCAGGCTTGAGCTGCCATCAGTAACTAGAACATGATGATGAAGAAGGGAAGTGGGGTCGAGGGAAGGGAGGGAGGGAGGGAGGAGATGGAGGGAGGGATAGGAGGGAGGGAGGCATAGAGGTAGGGGATGGAGGGATAGAAGGGAGGGATGGAGGGAGGGATAGAGGGAGGGGAGGGAGGGAAGGGAGGGAGGGGGGGGGGGGCGAGGGGGCCGGGCGGATGTGTAGAATACATGTACCTCATCATAGTGATAGTGTGCTACCGTCGAGCCCTCAGTCACCATGAAGTCACACGAACTTGGTAACACTACCTCTCTCAAATGTACATACCTCTCTCACTTGATACTACCGTCAATATGGCCAGCTTGGGTAATGCTGAGGGATGTATGTCCGCCGGATTATCTCCTCTTCTCCAACACCGCCTTCTCTGGCAATGCCCCGGCCGCCTTAACCGGACTGATGTCGGGGTGCACCCATCCAGTGGCTGGCACGATACAACCCCGACTGAGCTTGTTCGGCCTCCACTTTCCTCCGTGGATGTCATGGATGTCCCAATCACATACAAGCCTTATCCTCCTGCGGGTGAAGGTTGGACTTTTCACGCCACCCTTCTGTTATTCTTCGACCAGGGCCGGGAACCGCACAGGCCACTATACAGAGCTTTCAAGATGTCGTAATATCATTCTGTTGCAATCTGATCGATCGTGAAGGATAGAAAGGAGGACATTTCGCACCTGCGCCTCCTGAAAACTCTCACGGAACGCGTGCTTCCGGTCACAATCCACCACCTATGATGCAACACTACCATTCTTTAGAGTTCATCCCAGAACAACCTTACCCAACTACCTAGATTATGTGAACAAACTCGCCTTCAGTAAGCGCCAGCCACCCATCACACCTCAACTTTTGCCCCCCCCCCCCCCCAACACCTCACACCTCACACCTCTCTACCCCCAACCCTCATGCTCCCGCGGCACGACCACCCACTCCGGCCTCAGCGTCGCGCAGCTCGGGTGCGGCCACGACAATCCATCAAACTCGAGCAGCACCACCTGCAGGTACTGCAGCTCCACGGTCCGCACCCTCAGCACCATCGGCTCGCGCACAGCCCTCTGCGGCGGGTGCACGACAAACTTGATGGCCTGGTGCAGCACCTCCAGCGGGCCATGAGCGGGAGCGGGGCTGAACACCGGGATTGGGATGGCGTACTCGACCGTCTCGATCCACAGGGTGAAGTCGACGGAGAGGGGCTTTGCGTTGGGGCTGCTGGTTGGGCTTGGGGGGGTTGCGGCGCCGTTGAGGAAGGCGCTGCCGAGGACGCCGCCGCCGGTTTGGATGCCTGCGGTGGGGGTGGAGGACATTTGGAGGGTGGATGTGGCGAGGATGTTGCGTGCTTTGTTGGCGGCGCGGAGGATGGTGGTTGGGTCGTTGAGGATCGACTGCGTGATGGTGCCCTGTTGTATGAAGTTTGTCAGGTCCTGTGGGATGCGGGGCGTGTCCTGGTTGGCGGCCATGAGCGAGGGAAAGGTGACTTTGGTGCTTGGACTGTTGGTCTGGAACGGTGTTGTGCTGGTGGAAGGGATGTGAGGAGGCCCGGCCTTGTGCGTGGATGGCGAGGAGGGCGCGAAGCCCTGCAGGTGGATGGCCACAGCATGGGGGATGGTGCCGCATCTCCCGATGGTCGTGCCGATCTGCGGGTTTACGTCGCTGCTGGGGACGTGCATGAACATGCCGTTCTCGATGTGGATTGAAACAGGCGTGCCGTCGGCGCCGCCCGTGTCGGGGTTCGTCACATCGTTGATGGACTGCAGGTACATGATGGCGTTGAGGTCGATGTCGGGCTGCTTCTGCGATCCGCGGTTGGGGACCCTTCCAACGCCCTTTGAAAAGCTTAGTGTCTCCTCGTACAAGTTGATCTCGAGGACGTTGTCGCTCGTGCCATCTGGGGGCGGAGGGTTGACGGGGTGGGGGAAGTCGGTGCCAGGAGGTGGGCCATTGTTGGGACGGAAGATCATGTTGATCCCCGGTCCTCGGAAACATTTTCCTTCTAATGCGGCGAGGATGCCCAATGGCGGATCTGCTTGCTTCGCCGGCGTGAGCCTGTTGCGGTAGTCATCCCCATATCTAGAATCAGCGTCGGTGAACTTGAACCCGTCCGGCTGTGAAATGACCTGTCCGTTGGAAGGTCTGCCGACATCTGGACTGTCCGACATGTTAAGGCTTTTCCAGCGTCAAGTTGACCTTTAGGTCAAATTGGTGATACTTTTGGAGTACTTGGAGGAGCGCAGTTCCCAGGAAGGGGATGGGGTGGAACAGCGGCCAAGTGACAGCTGATCTGTCATTTCGCAATGACGAAAGGAGGCCATTACCGACAAGCGAGGGGCTCTGGCATACGAGCCACACCTTAATCATATGGGCGCGGCAACTTTGGCTGGCATGACTATTCTCGTTAGACTTACTGAATCGGCGATCTGACTACCCACCAGGGGGGCTAGTCAGGTTCCTTGATTCAGCTCTTCGCCTCCAAGATCGCCGCCGAAGACGAATAGCCACACAGACCACACCCTCAAACACGGCTGTGTACTAAACACCGCTGTTCAGAGATCACTAATGTCACAAAAGTGTATATTTTCTTTCAACACTCTAGGTCGCACAGCCGGGTGAAAAGGCAGGGACCGTGGCTGTCACGGCCCGGGCTGTCACAGTCATATGTCTAATGGGTCTGCATCGATGAATAATAATAACTGTCGACTACTAGGCAGCTAGAGAAACGACATGTAGCGTGGCGTGAACAACCCGAGTCCGAAGTAATGCTTTGTCCCATGTCACGCAGACCCTTATAATCCGTCGCTTCTTAGCCCCACGTTACTTTACTTGTTCAAGAAGCACAACACAAAACTCTATTCCCCCGAATCGAGGCCTTCATATCTTACTAAAGAACGTGGTTGGTACCTATGTACCTTGGTACCTTACACGAGGACGATAGTAGTACCTTACGAACCAATCCGGCGGAGAAACATTGAGACCTCGCACAACCCAAGACATTTTAACTTCCCCTCCTTTTACATGTGCGGGGAAATACGGTTCAGTCCAACTCTTCAAAGTGGACGAGCGAGCAGCATTCATACAACAGGCATTACAGCTACTATAAGAACGACTACAGCACCACCTCTCTTTCCTGGATCCCATCATCGACGCCATAAGAACCCAATACAGCTCCTATCTCAAGATCGTTACCATGCGACTAGTCAACACGTGTACCCTCCAGCTAGAGGAATTTTTTGACACTTTCCCCCCCGGATATGCCATCCTCTCACATACTTGGGAGAAGGAAGAGGTCCTCTTTTCCGATATGACCGACCTCGGCAAGGCCCGAGCAAAAAAGGGCTTCGCCAAGCTGGAGGGTGCGTGCCATCTCGCGGCAAAGCAAAAGTACGAGTACATCTGGATCGATACCTGCTGCATCGACAAATCCAGCAGTGCCGAACTGTCCGAGGCCATCAATTCCATGTACAGGTGGTACGGACAAGCCAGGGTGTGCTATGCATACCTGAGTGACGTGGAAAGCCCGAGTCAGATCGGTGACAGCAGATGGTTCACTCGCGGCTGGACGTTACAGGAGCTCATCGCCCCCCGCCGGGTGGAGTTCTATGCAGCAGACTGGGGTTATCTCGGGGATAAATGTGACCCCAACCTCATCCCAACGATATCCCGCGCAAGCCTCGTGGATGAGCGCGTCTTATCCCACGAGGCCCGTCTCAGTGAGATGAGCGTGGCTAAAAAAATGTATTGGGCCTCGAATCGGAAAACGACCCGGCGAGAAGATGAGGCTTACTGTATGATGGGGCTCTTTGACGTCAACATGCCACTTCTTTATGGTGAAGGAAACAAGGCATTCCTCCGTCTTCAGCAGGAAATTAGCAAGGTCACACACGACCAATCCATCCTAGCGTGGTATTGCGAGCCAAGTGTGACTCGCTTGCACCCACTCGAGCACATGGCCAAGACCGCTATGCCTACATCTGCCCTCAGCTGTTACGCATCCTCACCCAGCTGCTTTTCCCTGTCGGGGAATATCACGTCCTCTCTCAGCTCGTGGGCGAGCGGGGGAGGACTAGGACCGATCAATTTTACAAGTCTCATGACTGAGTTCACGGCCGTCCTAAAACCTGGAGCCCCAGATGGAGGTCTTGTCGATTACGAGGTTATCCTCCAATGCGAAATCGGGCCAGTCCCGGGGACCTTTCCAACCTTGCTGTTGCTTCAGGACCCCGAACACCCGGAGTATTACTGCCGGACTCTATACCCCGGCGTTGTCTCACAGACTTCTCTCTACACCTATCAGTCCCATTTGGCCGAGGCCGCGCTGAACACTACAACCATCAGTCGGTTCGGCCTAGAAATAGACAGGTCCCCTTCCGCGCCTGTGGACGGTCCTCTAAAGCTAATGGCTACGGTCAAAGGTCTACTCCGTAAGTGTTAGCGTTGCTGGTTATCGCGCTTCTTACCGAATAACCGGCAGCCACTTGTTGGATTCCCAAGGGCTGACAACAGAGTTAAGACCCAGGGGCCACGAGGGAAAGCTTCCCGGTGCAGCGTGTGACAATAAACTTGACTACTTGTCGGCCCCTTGGTGTGGACGATGAGGAGTTTGAGAACCCCCCGAAACAGTTCAATATCCGGCCGATGACGTTTGGAAGCCTCTTTCGTGACCCGTTCTGGTTGGTCCCTCTCGCAGACCAAGGCTCAAATATTTCGATCTCGGTCATGGATGTATTCCCCGGTAACCAGTGGGATTGCGGCTCTCACAAGGTATCCTGGGGCCCTAGGAACGACTCTGATTCACTGACACCGGAGATGCCAATAACGGCCGGGGTGGCTCGTATTCGCCTCAAGTTTTCAGCCGAGGAGTCGGGATTCGGGACCGAAGACCAGCGCACGACAATTGTGATGTTTGGATTGGTACCGAAATCCGGAACACATACATTGACCGACAGTGTGCCATGGTGCCGTCTCATCAAAGGCAGTGGTAGTCCAGGCCTTGAGCAACTCTTCGCCTCCCAGATCTCCCCTGAAGACGGACAGCCACGCACATCACTTACCTTGGAACAAGGCTTTGTGTTAAACGCCGCGGTCAAGAGAACAATGATTTTTCACATGGTATATTGTATTTTGAGGATCTGGGTTACAACGCCAAACAACGAAGGATGAGCCACAGTCGCCCTGGACCCGATACGAGGGGAGGCTTGATTCACGGTGGAAGCTGGGGGTGTTTATTGAAACCTTTCCCCAGGGCACGGAGTAATGGAGAGAAAGACTGAGTTGGGGAAGGGGGTGGTGGCAGGGAGGGAACAGTCAGCCCGGGCACGGTATTATGATTGTACAATTATTCTCGGGTCTATCATTTTGTGATGCTATCATGTACACTTGTCGAGCGCCCTCTTGAACACCATGATGAACCCCCAAACGTCTTCGAACCTGCAATACATAGGAACCGGTGCCACCCGAATGACGTCCGGTTTCCTCACATCCACCACAACCCCCCCATCAGCTAACTCTTGACTCACCTTCTCCAACAAACCCCCTCTCAACAACAAACTCAGCTGCGACCCTCTCTCTACCGGATTCCCCGGCGTGATAATCCTAAACGCGGCCTCCCCATCCTTCCCCTCACCCATCCCGTCCGCCAGCAGCCCCAACAGCAACCACTCCAAATACCCCGTCAACAGCACCGCCTTATCCCTCAACGCCCGCATCCCCACGCGCTCAAACATACCCAGCGTCGCCCTTACACACGCAAGATCCACCACACTAGGATTCGACACCTGCCACCCCGCCGCGCCCTCCGCCGGCCAAAACACCTTCTCCATCTCAAACCGCACAGCCTTATCCGCCCCATACCAACCCGCCAGCCGGTGCCTATACCCCAGCCCCATCCCATCCCCCTCCCCCTCCCCATTCACACCACCCCCAGCCACATCCCCACCACCACCACCACCCCGAAGAAGAGCATGATGCCTCCCATGCACAAACACCCCCCCCACCGCCCCGGGCCCCGCATTCAAATACTTATACGTGCACCACACCGCAAAATCCACTCCCCACGCATGCAACTCCAGCTCCACGTTCCCCACCGCATGCGCCAGGTCCCAGCCCACCACTATCCCGCGCGCGCGCGCATGCTGGGTGATGCGTGCGATGTCGAACAGCTGGCCCGTGTAGTACTGGATGCCGGGGAGGAGCAGCAGGGCGGTGCTGTCGGCGTGCGCGTCGATGGTGGCGAGGATGTGGGACGTGGGGAGGGTGAGGGAGGAGGAGGAGGTGGGGTTGGGGTGGGGGGGGTGGATTTCGATGAGGGAGGTTGCGGGGGTGAGGCCGTGCCAGTGCAGTTGGGAGGCGATCGCGTACTAGAGGGGGGAGGGGGGTTAGTGTGGTGTTTGGTGTTTGGTGTTTGGTGGTTAGGGGATGGGTGGATGGGAGGAGGGGACGTACGGAGTCGCTGGGGAAGGGCTTCCATTCGGCGATGATCTTGTGGCGCTTGGCGGTTGGGCGGTAGAAGCTTGCCATCATCAGGTGCAGGTTCACAGTTAGGGTGTTCATGTAGATGATCTCGCTGGCGGACTTGGCGCCGACGAGGTCAACCGATTGGGCTGCGCAGGCCGCCGCCATGTCTTGCCAGTATGCCAGGGGCGAGTTGTCGAACGAGGTGAAGTGGCCGTTGACACCGATGGATGCCCATGTCTCGAGATGGGCATCGATGTACTGCCGAATGCATTTTGGCTGGGCGCCGAGCGAGTTGCCGACAAAGTAAATGGAGGCTTCGTCATTCTTCAAGTTGCCATTCGTGGTACAGTTTGGCTTTGTAACAGGGCTGACACCGTTGTGCGCTTTTGGTTCTTTCGTTTCCCCTAACGCATCAGTCAGACACTAAGACGGTCTTGACGTGATCGGGGGCTCACATACCCGCTACCGCGCCATCGAGGGCCCTTTTCCGTAAAGAGCCTTTGGTTGGAATGTTGAAGTTGCCTCGAAGGTGACTCAACTTATCGTGAGCATCAAGCTCTCTTGCATATTGGATAGTCTTTGCGTGGGCCGGAAACTCTGGTTTCTGCCCAGCCCGGAGGGTCTCGACGAAGGATGGGTATTCTGTGTCCATTGTGTAATAGAGAACGAGGATTGCATGTATTGCTCCAAGATACCAAGCTGCCTTCCGACTTCCCACTGTTGAGATACTTTATAACACACCATCATCCTCTGTTTACTACCCCTGAGCCCCGAGCCCGACTCCAGTGTTGCTCTCTGGGTGGGCCGCGGCTAACACCGGAACCCACTCTTCGCATCCACTCACAACCGTTCCGTCTTCCGCCTTCCGCCTCCGTGCTAGCCATTCATGCTGCGCCTTGTCAGTCCACTGGGTAGGTAGCGTACATTATAGGGCCCCATCTGCAAGGTACTTTTTGCCAGCAAGGTACTTTCTTCCTGCGCAAGCCACTCTCTGATTAATAGACTCATAAACCCAGCAGGATATGCCACCTAACAAGCCCTGCGCAAGCCTTATTCAACCCCCCATAACCCCGCTAAGGTAGATAGATCCTTGCTGGGCAATCCCGTTTACACCCCCGTCCAAGGCCACGTGCGGATATGACATCAAACAACGGCGGATGACCGGTCCAACATGGCGGTAAACAGCGGAAGACAAGCACGTCACGGAGCGGATAACTTGGCGGTGATGTTGAATACTTCTAAACCCAAGCTCAGCCAAGGTTCTCGTCTGGACATGATTCTCCCACCTTCATGTTGTGTATCTTTGAACTCAGACACATCCATCGCAAATTGTATCAGTCCTGGACTTCACGCCCTTTCTCTGTTCGTGGGTCATCACAAATCGCGATGTCACCCTTAGAAACCCCAGTATTCCCTAGCAAGGGCGTCCACACGGACACATCACCGCTATCACTACAAGACTATGCTGTCACTTCTAACGGCTTCCTCCCAGAGGAGCCGCCGCTGAGGAGGCTGCCAGACCCATACTACGCCCCCTGGGAGTCTCTCGTCGAAACCCTCTCCACCTCCATCGCAGAGCAAACACTACGCCAACAGGTGGACCAACTCCCCGTCCTCTCAACCGACCGGCTCACAACAGAGCCGGAATGGCGACGAGCTTGTGTCGTTCTAGCCTTTCTCACACACGGCTACATCTGGGGCGGCGAGACAGCAGCCGAGGTGCGTTCCCGAGTCCTTTCTCACCCCCCCTTCCCATACCATACCCTCCTTCTCTCCCCTCCGCCACTCTCCCCCCTCAACCCCAAAACCACCTCCCACTAACACGTGCAACCGCCCAGATCCTCCCACCCCCCTTAACAACCCCCCTCCTCACCATCACCACCCACCTCGGCATGCCCCCCGTGGCCACCTACGCCTGCGTCAACCTCTGGAACTTCCACCAACAACACCCCCTCAACACCACCTCCCCCGCCTCCCCCGCCTCCCCCTCCCCCCCCTCCGCCCCTACCAACCTCGACGCCCTCACCGCCCTGCACACCTTCACCGGCACCCCCGACGAGTCCTGGTTCTACATGGTCTCGGTGGCCATGGAAGCGCGCGGCGCCTACCTCGTGCCCGCGATGCTGCGCACGCTAGAGGCAGCCACTTCCGCGCGTGTGGGGAAGTGTGGGGCTGAAGTGGTGGCGGACGGGCTGGGGGAGCTGGCGGCGGGGATTGGGGAGCTGGGGGGGTTGTTGGACAGGATGGATGAGCGGTGCGATCCGATGGTGTTTTATCATCGGATTAGGCCGTTTTTGGCGGGGAGTAAGAATATGGCGGCGGCGGGGCTGCCGAGGGGGGTGTTTTATGATGGGGGGGAGGGGGTGGGGGAGTGGCGGCAGTTGAGGGGGGGGAGTAATGGGCAGAGTTCGCTGGTGCAGTTTTTGGATGTGGTGCTGGGCGTGGAGCATAAGGCGATGGGGAATAGCAGTCCGGATTCGGTGGCGTCGTCGGCGAAGGTTGGGGGGGAGAGCTTTCATCAGGAGGTGAGAAGGTACATGCCGGAGCCGCATCGGCGGTTTTTGGAGGATGTGGCGGTGAGGTATCCGGGGGGGATGAGGAAGGCGGTGGGGGACTTGGTAGCGGATGGGACGGGGGGGTCGAAGGAGGAGCTGATGGCGGTTCGGGAGGCGTTTGAGGGGGCGACGAGGGCGTTGGCCGAGTTCAGGAACAAGCATCTGCAGATGGTGACGCGGTATATCATCATTCCATCAAGACAGCCGAACCCGAACCAGGGGGTGAATTTAGCGACGGCCTCGTCGAGGTTAACGGGCACGGGGGCGCCGGAAGGGAGACGGCCGGCGCCAACGGCTGGTGGAGAGCTGACCGGCACCGGAGGGACGGCATTGTTGCCGTTCTTGAAGCAATCGCGGGATGAGACGTTCCAGGCCGGGCAGCTTCGGGTTCGGTGAGGTGTGGACTCGGGATATATGGATGGGACTGTTGCCCTTTGTGTGAGGTTAGTTACCGCAGGTGGTAGACCAGAGAAGCAAAACACTGCTCTTGTTAATCACTTCATGTCCCACGCCGGTTGTCATAGGGTCCTGCAGAACCTGCCATCCTCGAAACATCCGTTGAAGAAAGAAAGGGTAGTTCCGGCCGTCATCCCGAGTAAAAACTGACCGACGGGTGTCGGATATTGTCCGTCTGAGCCGCGTCACTATCGTGGTCAAGTCTCAGCAGCCTGGTACGTAAATCTTAAAATGCGCACCAGATCTTGCTATCCAGAGACGGAACTTCTCCTCGGCTTCACGATGCCGGGAGAGAACTAAAAAGTGACTCATTGTGGCGCTATTCGTCATGATGTCGGCACCCTAATTCACGTTGCAAGGTGAGCCGTTCGGTTTGGCGCCCTATTTGCCCAGTGTCGTGTTCAGTCCGGATGCACCGGGATGCCTACCTTATAACCAATTCCGGGGTGACGAGGTTGTTTGGTACATGTAGGCACTTAGGAACCCAATCCTCCGAGTCCACCAACGCCGCCCTCATTGACGTAACACAGGCGGCGTCTCACTCGGCGCAACGAAGGGCGCTGTGTCAGGGATCGGGGAGTTTTTTCTTCGGAATTCTTACTGTAACCCGCCTCGAGCCCGCTCCCCTCGCGAAATTTCTCGCGTTTCGGCGTGGACTGCATAGAGCCCACCTTACCGAGCATGCCCGTGTTGCCGCAACCCCGACGAATCAGCGGCCTGATGAAGCTCTGCATGTCTCAACCCCAGTGACTGATTGGTATTGGGATATTCCAAAAAGTGTGGGAAATGGCGAGAAAAATGCGAGCGGTGAGTCGGAAATACAAACAAACAAAAAGCCTGAACCTGAGCCTGAACCCATCAAGGTCCTCGGAAGTCATTTCCCGCCTGGAAAGTCAAGCTTTTGTGGAATGGTTCCAGTGCGAGCGGCAGTGCGCGGCCGCTCCGCATTCCCAGGCCATGCCATGGTCGCGTGCATCAGGATCGACGCGGGAATGTGGGAGAGCAAGCAGGCCCGATCCGGCAGGCAAGTGCTGAGAGTGCAAAAAATGGAAGTGCCTGCCAGAATAAAAATTAAAATTCTCGCTGCCAATGGTTGATGATGAGTGGATCCAGCCCACCAACCGGGAACGATCGAGATCTTGCATGCTCCCCGTGCCTTCCAAAAGGCCATCTTCAGCCTCTTTTTCCCGCGCAAGGGGCCGCAACGACGGCATGAAACGGTCAAGAAAAGAAGCAGCGAGTTTTCTCCGCGGAAATCTACCTTCCTCACACATTCCGACGCTCCAGGGGCCTCTGCGCCCCAAGCGAGCCAAGGTTCCTGGCGCTGCACTCTTCCCGACGCTATACCAGATCGGGAATTTCTCTTAGCAAATCTGACGTAAATCCTGGGGCTGCCGTTGGCTCACAGCTGCAGAGCCTTTGTCACGAGTTTTGGCTGTTTCCTGGCAAGCCGGGGCACGCACCTCGTCGTCAACCCAGTGACACCCACAGGGCGTGAGGGCGCACCCGAAGCTCCTGCCACTGAGCCACTTCGATGTTGGTCGTGCCACCGCGCCGCCGGATGGCAACATCCATGAACGGGCTTAGGCCATTGTTCGGGGTTAAATCGAGATGCCGGGGCCAAGCCATATTTAAACAGCAAATTCCCATTCCTTTTGTCGATTCCCATCTTTTGGGGTTGGTTCAGGTTCCCTCTGGTGGAAGGGCAGAAGAAGATTCGGCGACCATTCGCTTCGCTTGAGGAAACAGCAGCACCCTCTGGACCCTCGACCCTCGGCAGCATTGTTCTATCGTTCTTGCCGTTACTTGGCATCCACGGCCTTTAATTTAGGTGTTCTTGTACATACTTGGTCCCTATTCGGCATTTCCACCAGTTCCCCGGGCATCCGCATCGGGCATCCGCAGCCCCGATATCCAGGTCGACATCCCACCTCGGCACCTCAACCGGACAGCCCGCAACGACGCACCCTAATGTCCTAGACACGGCATCGACCTTTCGACGCTTCCAACATCACTACCCTTTCTTTTTGCAAATACACCTTGGACACACAACGAAAAGGGAGACGAGAGTACCGCCATGATACCGCCCGACCAGCCCCGGCGGGGGCTGTCCCGCTGGCACTTCGACATCGACAAGCACCTCAACCCCTTCCTCGCGCCGTCCGCCCTGCCCATGATGCCCGCCCCCATCGCCCATTTCTTCGGGTACCGCACCCACGCGCCGGCGCGCCCCTTGGGCAACCTGATCATGATATTCTGGGCTGTCATCGGTGTGTTTGCGAGTTTGGCCATCGTCGGTGCCGTGGTGCTGGCCGTGCCGTCGTTCCAAGCCCAGGGCGTGCCCACCATCATTGGGAGTTTTGTATGTCTTTCCCCTCGTTTCTCCAACTCCCTTCCCCTCCAAACAAAATGAACCCCTCCCCCTTTCCCTCCCTCCAACCCCCCAACTAACCCACCCCCCCAGGGCGCAGCCGCCGTCCTCAAATTCTACGCCATCGAGTCCCCCCTCGCCCAACCCCGCAACGCCATCCTCGGCCAACTCATCTCCGCCCTCGTCGGCATCGCCATCTGCAAGCTGCTCGCCCTCTCCCCACACTTCGAAGCCGTGCGCTGGCTGGGCGCGTCGCTGGCCTGCGCGTGCGCCACCGCGCTCATGGCCCTCACGGGAACGGTGCACCCGCCCGCGGGCGCGACCGCGTTGATGGCGGTGTTGGATGATCGCGTGGCGGGCATGGGGTGGTTTTTGGTGTGTCCGTTGGTGTTGGGGTGTTGTTTGATGGTGGTGGTGGCCATGTTGGTGAATAATGTGCAGAGAAGGTTTCCGTATTATTGGTGGAGTCCGGGGGAGACGGGGGGGTATTGGAGGGGGAGGAAAGGGGGTGCTGGGGATGGGGAGGGGGAGGGGGAGGGGGAGAAGGGGGGTGATGATGGTGGGGGTCCGGGGCTCGCCCAGGGGAAGCCCCGTGATGAGGAGTCGAGTGGGAGTTCCTCTGGGGGCGAGCCTGAGGTTGGGGGGGAGCTGGTGCAGACGGTGTCGGTGATGAGTGGGCGCGGCGGGGAGATTGTGATTAGACGTGGACGGGTGCACATCCCGGATGGGCTGAGCCTTAGACCGGAGGAGATCTTGTCGCTAGAGATGCTCAGTGAGCGGTTGTGATATGATAGAGGGTAGACGCTGGCTAGCAGTAGAGTTTTAATGATGCCATGATATTATGATCAGCTGTGCGCCACAATCTACTACTTTGGCTAGACTTGGCCGTGTGCCGTCCTCGTTGATCCATCCCACCTCCGTCCTCCTCGCCCCTACCACCCTAGATCTTCACGATCTCAACCAGCCACACCTCGGACACTCGATTCAATCACTGGTCACCTGTTGTACGACGTAACATGGCTCGCCCACCCAAAAGCCACACCGGAAACCAGAAGCCACCTAGGACAAACCCCAAAACTCTCCGAGCCAAACAAAACATCCCGCACGCCAGCTGGTGTGCCACACCACTACCCCTTCCGGGGTCCAGTTTCACAGACACACACACAAGACTTGAGGGCACACACACTTCCCGGCTCCGACTCCGCGGGCGTGGGTTCCAATTCCTCGGGATGTATCCCACCACCATGCAACACGGCCTGAAACACCACGCACGGCCGGCCGGGAGGGCACACTATACATTAGGCTACAGGCCACATCATATCATTTCCCAAATACACCCGTGCCATACCCGGATATGCTACTGTTTCATAACACCGCCAGTGTCACCCGACACTTGGTCTTCTCCGAGGAGGAGGAGGAGAGCAAGATGCGATGCTACCACGGTCACCTGACAAGGCTGGTTCCGGCTGGCAGAGCGGTATTCCCGAACGGGATCGTCAACCCATGACGGGTTCATGGTTGCCTGTTTGGGGGGCGGAGGAGTCCTTCGGAGTTGCCAGAGTGGGGCGTCAAAATTTATCGAAAGCGGGATCCCGAATCCCGAGGGAATGCCGCCCGAGGGCGAGGTTGGGCAGCGGCGGGGATTCCATAGCTTGATGAGTAACAAAGAAACTGACGATTTCTTGTCTGCATCTTTGTGCCAACATGGTATTGTATTGTTCTGTCCTTGGAAATATTTCAAGAATGCCACTGTTGTTCATCCAACTCGGCAAACCAAGAGCATTTCAGATTGCGGGCTTGGATATTACCGGCAGAGGCTCGATATGTTCTACTTCTTCGCAATTCCTCCCTTTGTTGCCTTTGTTGTTTGCTTAACCGTTGCCGTTGCCGTTGCCGTCGCTGTCACCGCTGATGCCGTTTTTGCAATTGGTGTCGTTCTCGATGCCTGTACCTTCTTCGACGTCGACGTTGCCCCCGACGTTGTGGTCGCCTTCTTCACCGGTGTCGCCTTCAACGGCGTTGAGGTTGCCTTTGGCTTTGCTGTCACCTTCGGCTTCGGCTCAGGCTCCAGCTTCTTAGAGGGCCCAGGTCCGTCCAACAGGACCAGCGCCTCGTCCGCAGAGATTCGGTCCTGGGGTCGGAACCGCATGAGCCCCTTAATAATGGACAGCAGAGGCCTCAAACTTGGGTCTGTGGCATGCCGTGTAAATCTCTCCTCCAGTTTGGACTGTGACGGCATTACAGCTAGAATTGTTCTCTCGTTAGATCGTCCCCTTTACTGGGAAATGACATTTGATCATACCTGGAATGTCGTTCCATGGCCTCCCGGTGGTCTGCTTCATGCGCTCCCAATGAGGGCGCCACTCGGCCGGTAGGTCCTCGACAAAGTGTATCATCTGCGCCACCAGCACGTCCATGTCGCCGAGGTACTGGAATGGCCTCGAGGCCGTCACCAACGAGTATATCTGGCCGTATTACGTCAGACCCTGGTCGTACAATACTGGAACAACAGTCCCCAGGGGAACCTTACCGTGCAGCCCGCCCGCCACAGGTCGACCCTGTAGTCAAACTTCCCCGTAAATATCCCCTCAGGGGCCTGTAGGCCACCCGGCTCGGCAAGCTTGGTAGGTGGCGCGGTGTGCGGGAAAGCTTCGCCAAAGTCAATAAGCCGGACGTCTTCCTCGTCTTCGTCGATCCAGTCCTCCCATCCGGTCTTTTCGACCAACTGCTCCGGCATCCCAGGGGCGAGGGGCTTCCCGTCGAGGCGCACGAGCTTCTCCGTTTTTGGTGTCCCGATAATCTTGAATAGGGCGCTGGGGGACAGTGTGGCCAGCCGGGCCGTGGTGAAAGCCATGTTGGCCCCGCTGACATCTATCACGATCCAAGTCAATATTTCATCACTGAAACTGGACAAAACCGGCGGGGGCAACAAACCTCCATGTGCATAGCCTGCCCGGTGCATGGCCGATAAGGCTTCCAGGAGCTGCCTGGTGATGCCAATGATTGTCTCGGGGTCGAGATGGTCCTCGCCCTGGGCGTAGTCAAGGACCACAGTCTCCACAGCGGGCCCAAGGAGCTCGAAAACCAAGCATTGGTGATTCCCGTTAGGCCCCGTGTGAACGAAAGAGTCGAGCAGCTGCACGACGCCGTTGGCTGCGCGGGCTTGGCGCAACTTTTGATGTATTGTTAGCTCTCGTGAGACATTGGCGTCCCTGGCTGCGGTGATCTTGAGGGAGACCCATCGATTCGAACTGATGATGCCTGGTGTCAGTGACCCGGCTGCGTTTAACTCAGGGGCTATCGCAACATACGATTGATCTCTCGCGAGCCAGACGGTCGAGAAGCCGCCCCAACCCAGTTTGTGATAGACCTTGTAGCGACCGTTACTGAATGTGTCGCCGAGCTTGACAGGATGGAAGCCGCCCGGACGATAGCGCGTCATTCGTTCCTGGGAATGCAGAAGGTTGGACGGCTTGAAGCACGAGAGGTCGTCCATGGTTGGAGTTCCGCTGGGGAGTCGATGCGATTGGGCAGTGGGCGAGTGCTTGGCGCAGTGCGTGTTGAATCGTTCTGTTCACCTGAGCAGGTTTTCAAAAACAATGTGCGAAGGGAGGAATGAAGGCCGCAAATCAGACCTTGGTCTTCCCACGAATGGCAATTTATCACGTGGGTTTCATGAAGTGCTTCACAGTTCGAGTACAACCGTAATCCGTACAACATAACACAACGCACGACGCCATTGCCAGAACGGGACAGGCAAAACTTGGCAGTTTCAAGTTTTCACTGCACGACAACCTAAAATCCACAACCCGCCGAATCGAAGGATGCCTAGCCGAGAGTGGGTCTGATCGACTTCAGCCCTACGGCAAGTCCCACGCTTGGGGATCCACGGGTAAGCAATTCTCTATGAAAGGAAGGGGCAAGGCAGCCAAGGCTAGTCTAGGAAGAGGCAAAGGCACCTGAGGCAACTCAGGGCAGTTCGGCAGGTGCAGCCAAGCTCGGCCAAGGCAGTCAACCGTCCCATAACTTTCAGGTTTTCTTTTTTTTTTTGTGATCCATCCCGATTTCCACTCCACTTCCACGCGAGGTAACTACCAAGGTTGATCGGTTCCTTCCCACGGGACCTCGGTTCCAACCACCCGGTTCTGATTTTCTCCATCAAAATCCGACGATAGCATGGGGTGACCAGATGACGAGTGCGATAGGTGCGACAATCAGCTGGTTGCCTTCACTAGCACGTTTAGGGGTCTAAGCCCTAGTTTCATCTGCTGGTTTACACTCACTCTCAATGGCACTAGTAAGTAACACCAAGCTTAATCAGGGCCGCACTCTGGAGTTCGGGTTTCACCGTTTCAGCCTGCTGCCCAAACGCCCCGAGGAATCCTGTGGATAGTTGTATGGAGTAATAGTATGTTTCCTTGGGTGGATTACTTCAAACATCCCAGTTACACGACCACAATCCAGCCCCCCATAGACGTCATCTAGGTCTTTGCATGTGGGTCGATTATGAGGCTTCCACTACGGTAAAGACCTATTGATAGAAGTCGTCCCTACAAGTGGACCAAACTGCTCACGGGCCGTGGGGTATCCGGACCGCTGAGGCTGCTGCTAACTGGAGTCCACTCCACCGAACTGGTTTCGTGGAGTTTCAGTTTCGGTCACTGGCTGTTAGCTAGATGTTGCTGAGCCCGTCGACCATACGCCAACGGACCCAATATGGCCTCCTGAGATGAGACCACAGGCAGCCGAGCACGCGGTGCCGTGCTGACCTTTGAGACGGTAATCATGATACATCGGAACATGAGATAGAATCATGTATAAAGGAGGACATCTGCTTCGGTAGTTCAGAGTTGAGTTCGACATCAAACCATCAACTCAACAGCTTTCCTACTTATTTATCTTACTTTTCCATACCTACAACCGCTACAATGCCTCTCCGTGTCGGCTACAACCGCGACTGCGATGCCAACTTCCAGCGCGTCTATGGCACTGCATTTGCTGCCTGGGCCGCCGTCGCCGCCAACGCGACACACCACGGCATCACCTTTGACCAGGCCGAGGTTCTGTAAGTTCCATTTCGACATGTTCTCTGTTGCCCTCTACTCTACCCTTTACTTCTTCAACCACCACTCTCTTCCCAGCTTCTACATCCCCCCCCCCCCCCCCTCCAACCAGTCCACTAACCCACCCCCCCAGCAACGGCCTGCACCCGACCACCAGCCCGGCCGACCCCGACACGACGCCGCACGTGACGGTGCGCCTGACCAACGCGACGCTGCGCGCGCAGAACTCGTGGTACGTGCTGCACTGGCGGCCCAACGGCGGGTCCGTGGTGCTGCCGCGTGCCGACAACGAGGCGGCCAACAACAAGCGCCGCGCCGACCGCCGCGCCAAGAAGCTCCGCCAGCGCCAGCGCAAGGAGGAGGAGAAGAAGAAGAAGGATGACGAGGGCAAGGGTGGCGGTGGTGGTGGTGCGTCGACGACTACTACTACGACGAAGAAGAAGGCGGTGGGGAAGAAGTAAGGGGGTGGGTGGATAGTGGATGGATGGATGGGGATGGGGATGGTAATGGTCACACCGCTGGGTCGGTTGCTGCCCGCCCGTGCTCGGCTAGTCTGGGGCGGCAGGTAATGCCTCGCCTTGGATGGGCGAGTACTAGTACCTTTGAGTGCTACTGGTAGTGCCATAGGAATTTGAACTGGTTTCAAAATAAGTTTCTCTGTGGTGATTCCGTTCATGTTGTTGATGTTGTTCTATGTGACCATCTCAGGGGTAGCAGACACTTCAGCATTTACAACTCGCCAAGTTGAGGGACTTCAGGGGCTTCTGATATCTAAGATTGGAGATGATATTCAAGATCTTACATAGCCCGAACCTTGTTTTGTAATCGGATCTCACCAACGCACTCACATCAACCCCCAATCCGCCGTGGACCACAGCGGGTCCATCTCCATAAACCCCAACCCACCCTGCCCCGAGATCATATCAATAACATAGCTATCACCACTGGCTCCCATAAACGCCTGCCCACCGAACCCCTTCTCAATCTCTATCGACGGTACCACACAAGCCATCGAACCCCCCTCAGTCTCAGGCCGCATTCCCCCTTTCCCACCAACCCCACCATAACCCAACCGCCCCTCCCCCCTCATCAACGCCATCTTCCCCTGAATATCCCTCACAATCCGCGGCACCTCCCTCCCCCCACCCCCACCCCCGCGCTTCACCACCGCCTCCCACGCCCTCAACACCACCCCCGCAAACAGCCCAAACACCGGCTCATACCCCCCCCCCACAACCTGCGCATCCATCCCCCTCGCCTCATAATTCTCGCTCATAGCCTCCCACACTTCATCCTCCCACCCCCCCTCCGCTGTCCCAACCCCACCACCGCCACCCCCACCCCCAGTCGTGGTAACAGCCCCCGCCAGCGCGATATACGCCAAAAACGGAAAATGCGACACCACATGCCACCGGAACCCCCTGGTCAGCGGCGACGCCATCAAACAGGTATCACAGCGGAGCATGGCGAGCGCATGCGGGATCACACCTTCCCCGGCCTGCTCGCTGTGCGGGGTCTGTCTGGGCTCCGAGGAGGAGGTTTGCGCACCAGCCCGGCGGGCGCAGTGCTCGAGCAGACGGCTGCGGGCGACGAACGCGCGTGCGGTCCAGATGGTGGTGAAGTGCAGGGGGATGGTGGGGTCGCAGGGGGTGAGGGCGCGGGTGAGGGTTTGGTGCATGGGGAGGAGGGGGTCGTTTTCTTTTCCTTCCTCCTGTGAGGGGTTCATGGGGGTGAGGTGTTTGGCTTCGGTGAGGGCGGCGAGATGCGGGTCGGTGAAGTCGAGGTGGAAGGCGCAGTGGCGGAGGATGTTGCTGAGCTGGCTGCGGACGAGGATGAACAAGGCTTCGGTGGGTTTCTCGTGCACGGCGGGGGTTGTTTTCATGTCTGGGAGGAGTTCGAAGTCGTTGAGGTTGAGCGGCGTGTGGCAGTTCCAGGTTGGGGACATGATGCCGGTCCGGTAGTTGTACGTTTCGCAGATGCGGCTGTTGAAGATCACGAGGGCCCACCATAATCGGCGGCGCATCTCGGCTTCGAGGACGAGGCGGGTTTCGTTGGTGAACTCTTTGTGGTAGCCCAGGCGTTGCGCCATGTGGATGGCGACGGCCAGCATGGAGGACAGCGACCGAGGGTCCACGCCGGGCTTCAAAGATACCTGGTCGAGTAAGTTAGAACTACGACGCCACGGAGTGCGTGCTCTAAGAAAGGGGTTACCAGATAAAGAAAGAAAGCCACGAGACAGTCGTGATCGCTCGATTGCAGAAGATTAGAGTTGAGCAGTGCTTGTTGGCAAGCGAACTGGTAGCCGGCCAGGAGATCCTTCCTTGGTGACCCAAACAGAGTCTGGCATTGCTCCTCGTCCAAGCTCAGGATAGCGGTACAGTAAATACTGAACATGAGAGCCTCCAACGGCGGGCTGACGTTCGAAAGGTCGCTGATAACGTCGATGATGCGCCCCTGGAGGCTGGGTGTGTGCGTGACTTTCAACAAGGGGTTCACGTTGTCCAGGTAGATCTGCCAGAGCCGGAAAATTTTCCCTTGGTCGGGGTGCATAGTAGTGAGGGAAATTGCGCTGGCGGGCGAGCCAAAGAGAAGATGGTGGCTGCTTTCCGGAGCGTTGTTGTAGGTGCGATCCCACACATTGTTGATGACGTCGCCCATGTCATCGTCGTCGCGTAGAAACCGGCTATCTCGCTGATCATCGTCTAGGCCGTCCTCACTGCCGTCCTCCGTCTCTGGTTTCTTGATAGCAACATTAGCCTATTACTTCTTAGGGTGGGCGGTGTATATCGATTTACGTTTTGGCTTAAGGCATGCCAGAGATTCCTAGAGACAGCCAACCATTAGCTCCAGCAGCTAAGTAAGCCGTAAACACCAAGATAGTGTGACAAACGTGGTCCTTGGTTTGGTGGCCTTCTCCTGATTGACCGCCTCAGAATGAGTGGTGCGCGGAGTATCAGGGGTGGCGGTATCGATGGGAGACGAGTCGCCTGTGGTCTCAGTGGCGGCACAATTGGCTGCAGGCGGGTGTAACGGGTCAAAGGGGACATTGTGTTGGCGGAGCAGGGTTTCGTAATGACGGATGCGAGCGAGAAGGTCGCGCTCGGGGAACCTGCGACGTCGTTGGCGTGGGACAAGGGTAGCGGGGACACATGGGGTGCCCCCGCGGATGCAGTTCGCGCAAGGGAACTTGCGGTCACACTTGACCTTGCGCTGCTGGCATAATTGGCAAGCCAACACACGCTGCGCTTTCCCCGCAACGCGGCCCGACTGCGGTGCGGCCCGGTGGTCCATCGGCATGCTTTGATGTCATCAGCCGTCCAAGAGTCGTACAAGAAGAGTTCAAGACTGGGATAGGGAGTTTGCAGTTCCCGAGAGCCTTGGCAAAGCTTGTTCCAACCCCGAGAGTGAGGACTGGACCAATAAGGGGCGAGCTGACCTGACAACAGGCTCCACGCGGTGGTGGTTTGTAGTGTTGACCTTCCCTCCTTACTTCGTACACCAACGCTTTCCGGTTGAGAATGAACTATTCGGGTTGATTACTTCTCAGTCGGGCTGGCCAAACACAGGAAAGAAAATGATAAACCCCACTCAAGTCGCCAAAGTAGGGGTATTCCATCTGTCGGATCGGTCCTTTGCTGACGTAGTCTCGGGACTTAGCTTTCCCCGAGCAGCCTCCACTTGGACTCGGGTGTTAGAAACTCCCGAGAATCAACACCACTCCCGATTTCGTGTTCACAGAAACCCGGATAATGAAAATGTTTAGGAGTGAAAACCCCGAGCTGTGTTCCCAATAGATACTTTAAAAATGCCAGACCCAGAGCCAAGCCCAGTGTAATCACCAAAGAGCACAACTTCCAGGACGCTTTTCCTTCGACAAGTATCCGTAAGAACTGTTGCTATACGAAGCAACATCATTAACCAATCCAACCCTCATCGTGTAAAAGGAAAAAGCACACCTACCAGTCGCCATGGCGGCTCGCCCTTCCACGCCCACACCCAGCAAGCCCGACTCAAAACCCGAGGAGTCGTTAGACTCGGGACACGCCCGCGATGCATCCGATGGTTCTAATCTAGAAACCCCCAAAGCGGAGGGCGAGCAGCTGGTTGAGCTGGATAAGGCCACCAAGATCCTCCTAATAGCCTCAGTCCTGCTCAGCATGTTCCTAGTCTCCCTAGATAGAACGATTATCTCGACGGTATGAACTAACACCAGCACTCTCGCCCTACATTGTCAGTCATAGGTCCATGCTAATGATGCACTAGGCCATACCCGCCATCTCCGATGAGTTCAGCTCACTCAACGACGTCGGCTGGTATGGCAGCTCATACCTCCTCACATCCTGTGCTTTCCAGCTGCTGTTTGGCAAGATCTACACCGTCTTCTCCGTCAGGGCCGTGTTTCTTGTCAGCATCCTGCTCTTCGAGATTGGCTCCGCCATCAGCGGCGCGGCTCCCAGTTCGGTGGTATTTATTGTCGGGCGAGCCATTTGCGGAGTTGGTGCTGCGGGCCTCTTCGCCGGAACCGTGAGTCTTCTCTAAACCGGTCTCTACCTAATTACCGATACTATGCTGACCACCGCATCCCAGATTGTCTCCATCATCTACATCGTCCCGCTCCACCAACGGCCCAAGATCCAGGGCCTGTTCGGCGCCCTGTTCGGCATTGCTTCCATCGTGGGCCCGCTGATTGGGGGCGCATTTACTTCCAATGTGACCTGGCGATGGTGCTTCTACATCAACCTCCCCATCGGCGGCGTGGCCATGGTGGTGATCGCTCTGTACCTCAAGGTCCCCGATCGCGAGTCGACAAAGCTACCCCTGACCCAAAAGATCCTGCAGCTCGATCTCCTCGGGACGTCGGTCCTCGTGCCGGGGGTAGTATGTCTTTTGCTGGCACTGCAGTGGGGTGGTCCAACATATCCTGTAAGTCACTGGCCCCCCTCCTTCCCTCCCCCCTCCCCCTTTTTCACTTCTTCCCTATCACCCCTCCAAGCCCTCTCGCCAGCCCCCAACAATACTAACCCCCCACCCCCCTCCCCAGTGGAACGACGGCCGGATCATCGCCCTCCTCACCCTCGCCTCCGCCCTCCTCATCACCTACATCACCATCCAAGCGACCCTCCCCGCCACCGCCACCATCCCGGGCCGGATCATCCGCCAACGCAGCGTGGTCTCCGCCCTCTGGGCCACCATCTGCCTCAACTCGGGCAACTACCTCTTCATCTACTTCCTGCCGATCTGGTTCCAAGCCATCGCGGGGTCCTCGCCCGTCGACTCGGGCATCCGCCTGCTGCCCGTCATGCTGGCCACCGTGGTGGGGTCGGTGGTGGGCGGGTTTGTCAACGCGCGCGTCGGCTACTACACGCCGCTGGCGATCGTGGGGTCGTGCGTGGCGGCGGTGGGGGCGGGGCTGTTGACGACGCTGCGGGTTGGGTCGGGGGCTGGGGCGTGGATTGGGTTTCAGGTCGTGTATGGGCTGGGGTTGGGGACGTGTTTCCAGGCGCCGAATCTGGCGGTGCAGGCGGCGCTGCCGCAGGGGGATGTGGCGATGGGGATGGCGCTGGTGTTTTTTGGGTCGTTGGTTGGGTCGACGGTGTTTGTGTCGGTGGGACAGAATGTGTTTACGAATGAGTTGGTGCGGCGGCTGGAGGGGTTTCCGGGGTTTGAGGTTGGGTTGGTGACGTCGGGGGGTGTGACGGCGCTGCTGGAGGCGTTGCCGCGGGCGGTGCGTGGGGAGGTGCTGGTGCAGTATAACGAGGCGCTGCGGGAGGTGTTTCGGGTTGGGTTGATCGTGACCTGTTTGACCGTCTTGGGTACGGCTACGCTGGAGTGGTTGAGCGTCAAGAAGCCGCAGCCAAAAGCGGATGAAACCGGTGATGTGGTTGAAGAGGAGAAGAAGGTTGGGACCCCGGTGGAGTAGTTAATTCTGGGTTGTTGGGTGGAAGGCTAACAGGAGGGATGCTATGGGTGGTGGGGTTTGCTTCGAGTTGGAATTAGGTTAGTGTAAAACACTTGTAACTACGAGTAAGGCGCAAAATAGATAGTGTAGAATGTTAGTTATTTCCTGAATACCATTCTCCGCTCCTTGATCTGATCTTGTCCGTCTCGGATGCTTAAGTTGTGTCTATGTCCTCGTTCTGGTCTAACGTGAACTGAAACTCGATCGAAACGGCTAGATCGGACGATCGCAAGTGTCAGCATTGATTGTGCTACCCAGGTACGAAAATTGCTAGACTTAGTCCTACTAAGCAAGTTCATCTAGCCGTCAGTGTAACAGAACGAAAGAGATGCAACCACAATGGTGACACTCTAGCCTGTGTTGAAATGCCCTTGTTCTCCCCCATGCTCCTAACACTGACTTAATCCCTTTGAGTTCTTGAAAGCCTCGCAATATGAGTAGAGAGAAAGTGATAACCCAACGTTACCACAAACGCACATCTGGGTAGCAAATGCTCCCTACTTTATTAGGACCTACCCCTTTCCACCAACTCAACGTTCAACGATGAACCCGCTCCGTGACGAACACCTCCTCTCCCATCTCAAACACCCTACCAAACCCCCACAACAACACGCTTCCATCGATCGACTATTTACCTTCTTCCCCAGCGGTAAGGAGCGCTTATCATGGAAAGCTTTGCTCGTGATGCGTGACACCCAGTTTGGCAGCTTGCATGTCTCGTACGTACCTGCGGAACTCTGTGCCACATGCCACAGCTGTCAGCGGGCCCAAAACGACAAAGGCGGAAAAGGGATATTAATCCCCATGACCCAAAGTCCCACGACGGCGTTGGCAAATAAACCACAAAGCGGCCAAGCACTGTACGGGCAGTTGATTAGATGCTTGAATCTCGCGTCAAACTCAAATCGCATGTGTTATGGGATAGTCCACCTAACGGACGAAGAAAGCGGTATCTAGCTATCCAGGGGAGACTCAGAGTCATGGTGCCAACCCACGACTCGTCGTCTCTGCGACTGTGAACTGGAGGAGCCTATCGTTGATTCGTATCCAGACAGCTTAGGCAAAGTCAATACCTCCCTAGGTACCAGCTGAGGAATGGAGAGAGCTCTTCCAGAGTGCCGCTCGGTACGGCGACTCTGAGGCCTGAGTCCCCGACAATGAGGGCCCATCCAACGCCGACAACGTCGGAAACACTGTATTTGGCCGCCTCCCAAATGGCTATTTGAGAAATGTGAGGTCTTCAGTTAGACTAGGCCCGGTGGTTGGGTTGGTCGCCCGGGCTATTCTATCTTGCTTCACGGGCTTCAAACGAGTCAACTACTAACAGTACCACGTCGAGATTCACGCTTTCGCCTTCCCTACAAAAACAACAACTTTTAGTCTTCGTTGCTGTTCAAGGCTACCGCTCCTTGCCCTCATAACCAAGTTCTGGACCTTTCTAAGCAGACAACAGAATTTTTTATGTGTGGGTAGAATAAACCCGCATCACACCAAACCCCCAACCCAACCCCAAGCGAGACACGAGCGATCAACGAATTCAAATCTCGCAACCGACCGAGCCGACCACTCGTCAACCACTCGCCGACCAACCGACCACTCGCCAAACCACCCACGCCCCCCAAACACCAATCACCCCATCCCAAGACGTAACATCCAACCCCACCCCACCCACTGGCATGCCACCATGCCCTGCTGCAAGAAAAAGGGTGTGGTTACATCCACTTCTTTGCGTTCCCTTCTGTGTGTGTTGTGTCGCACACAAAACGATCTGTCCGGCAAAGGCCCGCGTTAGACCCGGGATTACAGGGTTGCGTTCGAAAGGATTGAACCGTGCCAGCGGGAAGGATGAGCAGTCCCGGTCCGGTAAGTGCCGCATCTCTGTACCACTCTCACTATCAACAAGCTATTCTGATATGAACCAGAGGCTAAAACGGGGTTGCAGGAAGAAGCACAAGAAGCACAAGAATCACC
The DNA here is from genome assembly GCF_020726465.1 of Chaetomium tenue. Taxonomy (NCBI): domain Eukaryota; kingdom Fungi; phylum Ascomycota; class Sordariomycetes; order Sordariales; family Chaetomiaceae; genus Chaetomium; species Chaetomium tenue. Next base: position 403,528 of record NW_027117333.1, on the reverse strand, counting down.
GTTGGCACTCCTGTCTCAGGTTCGGCATGATCCAAAAACAAGCCGACCCAGGAACTCGCTCATCGGGGCACATACAACGAACGACATGTAGGACCTTGGTTTCGAAACGACTGGCCACTTATACTGTGCAACAACCGTTTCAAGTGGGCCGTGTCAAATACTACCCACTGCATTATCTGTATTGCTTTTATCTTTCTGATATCGAGAGATCCTTGCCAAATTCATCATTACCAGAGATGCTATATGGAATCTATTATATGGTAGGAATATACACGCCGGTGACCGGGTTATGGCAGCTGGGAAGCCATGCAAAGAGAACGCCGCCCGGTGCTTTTCGAAATATCCAATAATTGACCAATCCAATACGCTGTCCCAGCACGCTTAATACGCGTACCGGAACTTCTTGTTCTCCTTGTCCGTCATGTTGGCCCACGCCTCGGGCGACATGTAGGCCTCCTCCTGCTCACCTTCAGACGTGCGCTTCTTGTTCTGCCAGACGTAGTACAGGAAAAGGAGGAAGGTGGTCAAGGCGCAACCCGCCTGGGTGCCCATGACAGCAATCTTCGCAGGGCGGTACTCCGGTTTATCTTTGGCCTGGAAGGTCTGGGGGCCAATGATGTTACCAAGTGAGAACGAACCGCTGATGAGCGCGGCAGCGAAGGCACGCTTGGTGCCGCCTCCGATATTGGCCACGGTCCACTGTAAAGCATGTTAATAACCAAACTACCGCGACAGGGAAACAATGGCAGTCCTTACGTTGTAGAAGATGGCGAGCGGTGCAACGACGGCGTTGACAAGGTAGATGCCAGCCAGGCAGCCGGCCCTGTTGGTGACCGGGAGGAAGGACATCAACGCGCCGCCAATGATTCTTGTGTCAAGTTAGTCGATGAGTCCCATGGAATTGCTGGCCGAGTCCGTCACTTACGCAGGGATGATGCAAGCAATAATGAAAGCCCAGCGGTGGGACTGCAGGCGGATACCGAATCCAACAAACAGCGTGAAGAAAATGCTGACGGCGCCCGATGGCGTGTTCATCAGAGCAGATTGCTTAGAATCATACTGAAGGCCACGGATGAGGGTGGCGGAGTAGGTTGTGACAACACCGCTGGAAACGGACAGCTAAAAAAATATATGAGTTAGCAAGTTGCAGTGACTCGGGCGTTTGTGGGCAGGTACTCGCCAAAACAACGGAGAGAAGCAACAAGTAGATCTGGGGGTCCATCAGGGCCTCGACAATCTCCTTCCCGCGGAACTTGCGGTTCTCGATCCCGGTCTGGTTGACACTGACATGCTTCAGCAGAGCCACCTTCTCGTTGCTGGACAGCCATTTCGCCTTCATCGGTGTGTCAGGAAGGAAGAGGACGACGCAGGCCCCGACGACCACGGTGACCACTCCAAGGACGACAAACATGATCCGCCAACCGGCGAGACGGGATCCTTCGCCAATGTGCTGGAAGCCATACGACACCAGGCCGCCGACGATCTGCCCGATTCCCAAGCCAGTGTACCAGAACGAGAAGCGCGGAGCCTGCTCAGACTTGGTATACCACTGGCTGCTAATCAGCATCAGCGACGGGGCAATGGTGGCCTCGAAGATACCCAAGAAGACACGCGAGACAAGAAGCGTCTGGTAGCTGGTGGCAGCAGCACCGCACGCGGTGGCCGTGCCCCAAAGGATGACATTCAGACCGAGCCATTTGGCGGCAGGGACAGCTTGAAGGAAGTAGACTAGAAGCACGAACGGTCAGCACCGTGGTGACACCATCCCGATGGGATCGACGGGTGTCTCACTGTTGGGAATCTCAAAGACCAAGAGACCGACGAAGAGGAAGGTTGCGACGTTCGAGAAGTCGTTGCCCCCCATATTCAGGTCCTTCTGCAGGCCCATCACATTGGCATACTGCGTGCAGGTGATACAGGATTAGCCGCCGCCCTGTGGGGTGGATGGGAAATCGGATCAGCCTCTTACGTTGAGGATGACCTTGTCGAGAAACTGCAGCGTGTAACACAGGAACATCAAAGGCACGATATGCCAGTCGATCTTGCGGCGCAGGGCCGCGAGATCAATTGGCTCGCTGGTATCAGCATCCCGATTGGCGTCGAGGTACTTCCAGGCAGTATCCAGCTCGCCTGAAGCACCGTCGCGCACCGTCTCATTGACGTCGACTCGGTCCTTTGCGCTGTTTTTGTCCGAAGTCGTCGACATGGCGGGCGGGTGAAAGTTTAGGAACCGAGAGAGAGCGCAATGACCTCGCGGGAGGGAAGCCAACAATCAATTTGAAGACAAGACGGACGGACGGACGGGAAGGGAGGACGAGGGGCGGGAGCCGGGGGCACAGTAAGAAGGAGATCTCGGTCAGACAAAACCAAAGACTGACAGACCCGGGGACGGGAACGGCTGGGAAGGAGATCGGCAGAGTTGGCCAGGTGCCACGGGTTGCAGTGCCGGAGGGAACACGGGAGAAACGAAGGAAAAATTCAGAAGGGAAGGAGAAGATCAACCACCATCATAAAAAGTGATGAAACGTGGGCCGAATGCAGGCACCAGCAGCGCAAGTTTAAAGGAGGGAAGGCAAAAGATGCCGAGGCGACGCGCATATGCTGTTGGTTCTTGCCCCGACGAGCGAGCCATGGTGATTTCAGCCAGGGTGTTGGGGGCCACTTTCCTAACTCACAACACAAAGTACCACAAAAGAACCCCTTGCGATGCAACAAAGTCGATAACGGGACAGATCTGGAAATGGCTGTAACCAAAACACAAATCATGGGCCCGGGGTCTGGAGCACGAAGCACGATCAGGACACAGAGACAGTGTGAGAGGGCAAGGGGCGTCGCGGAATTCACTGTTCAGGTCGAACTGACCAGGGTGGAGATGGTGCAACCCCACCCTTGCATGGCTCTTGCCTTCCAGGGTGTTCCCGACCCCTGCCTCACCCCCCCACCTAAACCACCACAACAGGAAGCCGCGAGACTGGCTCTGTTGTTTCCTCCCTTGTCGGAAAGGCATCCCCGTCCGCACCTGCTGCGCCCAGACGGCACAGCACTGGAAGGCCGAGATATCGTAGCAAAAAGACCAGGTCCCGAATATGGCCGCGAACCTGCCGCTTGCACCAATGCCAGCCTATCATCTCGGAGAGAGGTTCAACTTGAGCCGACGGCCCCCGATATGCCGCTTTTTGGCTACCTGGGTTTTCAGACCCCTGGGGTGGCTTCCTGCGAGACACACAGGACTTGGTACGCAGGACGGATACGCCTTGCATTGACCGAACCCGCCCAGGACCAGGCTGCTGCGAACAATATGATCAGGGGGTCTCTCGCAGCTGTTGATGCAGCCACTCGAGGCTCGAGTTCGAGGTTAAGGCTCCCGGGACGGAGGAGGAAAGTGGAGGTGCGTGATGCAGGCTCCGCGATTGGTTTCCCAAGCCTCGGCGGCACACAGCATGCAGCAAGGGCGGGCAAGGGCAGCAGCAGGGCTTCGATGGAACGATGCTGAGAACATTTTTCCATTTTTCCCGCACTCTCGGTGATGTAGGTTGTCAGGGTACTCACGGCTCGGTCGCCTTCCTGTCTCATCACACATCTCATTACCCCCTGGGCGGTTTGGATGGGACAATGGGACCCTTGATATTCTTTTTTCTGGATCTGCTCGCGAGTATTCCCATTCCTTGAACTACCACGAGGCGGCAAGATTTGGGCCTGAGCCCCCAGGTTTAAACTTGATGACTTTCCATGGTCCCCACGTTGACTCGCAGTGTTGATCTCCCGCCGAATCCGTTCACACTTTTCCCACGAGCCCGCCCACCTTCTTCCAGCTGCGGTGCTTGCCGATCAGCTCTCGAGATTCCTTTTTCCCCAGTCGTTCCCCAGTTCCCCGTTCCCAACGCATCTCCCACTCGATCCTGCAACTCAACTAGATCCACCGCACCGCCCCCTCGGGTCTTGACGACCGCACCGATTTCTCGCTTGACCCGACTGTATTCGCCAACATGGTTTGGGTCGACAACGCAACGGTCGAGGTCGATGCCATCTCGGAATGGCGCACCATTGTCGCCATTTGCACTGTTCTCTCGGCATTTTCGATTGCAATCGTGATGGCACGGGTCTGGATCAGGCACAAGAACCACGGGTTGGCGGCCGATGACTGGATGGCGATGTTGTCAATGGCATTTGCCCTGATTTATTCGCTACTGTGCATTGTCCGTACGTGCATATCGCCCCCAACTCCGCTGCACTACCAATATTGCACCCGCTTCAAACCCGGCTTTGACTAACGGAGTTCGCAACTTCAGAAACGAAGTATGGCCTGGGGCTCCCGCTTAAGCTGCGGCCAAAAGAGAACCTCATCCCTTACACCCGTTCCAACTATGCCGGCCGACCGATCTACCAGATAGGCATCAGCTTCTTCAAGGTGGCACTGTTGATCAGCTACCTCCGACTTTTCAAAGGGACCAACCACATCATCTACCGCCGAGTGGTTTGGGTCGCCATTGTGGCCGTCGTGGCCGGGCACTTGGGATGTGCGCTGACCTTGATTTTGGCGTGCAATCCGGTAAGTCGGAGCCCGAGACTCCACGCTTCGGAATCACATCACATTAGTGTGGCCAGCTGCTGACATTGTACGACGTCTAGGTACACAAATCATGGGACCCGTTGACACCCGGCACGTGCCTTGCACCCGGTCCCTCATTCACAGCCTATGCCATCGTGACGATCGTGTCCGATGTGGTGGTGGCCGTCATTCCGATCCCCGTGCTTCTGCAGCTTAAGGTCAACATGGGCAAGAAGATTGGTCTCATTGTCATTTTCCTGTTGGGTCTCTTTACGACGCTGTGCTCGGTCTTCCGGTATCTGCAGATCGACAGGATCCAGTATGGCGACGGCAACTCGACCATGCTCATTCTGTGGGGTGTGATTGAGTTCAACGTCGGGGTAAGTTCCGCTTTTTCCTGCACATGTCTCAGAACCCCCGCTCTCGCTCGGTCACCGTGCAGTTGTCTCACGCTTACGCTCCGCCTTCACTTAGAACGTGGTCTCTTCGCTACCATTCCTCGCGCCGATCTTCCTGCGCAAGGCCAAGCAGTACACGACCAAATACTCCGGAAGCGGCAACAACTACGGCAGCGGGGCGCGCAAGATCGGCAAGTCGGGCGAAGCCTACAAGCTCAGCAGCATCTCCAGCCAGGTCAAGGGCACCTTCGCCACCGCCCAAGGCCAGAGCACCGGCAGCGAAGAGAACATCCTCAAATCGAGCACCGAGAATGCACCCGAGAACACCATCATGAAGTCGGTTACGTACAGCGTGCGGGTCGACTGAGACAGGCGTCATCCACGGGCTGGCTGGCGGGCGAGCGGGCTTGCATGGGCGTGCGCTTGCAGTGTCTTGGCGTTCACTCACGTTACACATCGATTAGATTCCAATTAGCTTCAACAGGGCGGCGTGACAGAGGGCGGGCGGCGTAATGGACTGGGACTACTGGGCTTACAGGGCGGGGGGGGTTGCTTTTCTTGGGGTCTTGTTTTCCTGCTGGGGCCGGCGCCCGAAATGTGTACATGTACATATCTATTTTCACGACACTGTCCGATACTTTTCACGATGATGCGACCACAATCGAAGACAAAATAAAAATAATTTGCCTGGCTCAGTCCGACGTTCACCTTCTCAAAACTCCGAAGCCAAAACAAGCTCCGACCAAGTGGACAAGGTGGAAACGATCGCCTCGACCTTCTTTTTCGCACCCATTCCCCTTCCAGTAAGGCGCGCTGGTTAAAGTACACCCCTGTCCCAGATAGCCCCGATCGGCGATCACCGCGTCCCGACACTCCGCCGCGGCGCCGCCGATCCCTTCTTCTTTGCCGTCCGGCGCACGCACACCACGACCCAACGCAACGACGGTCCCAGCGCTCCGGGACTAAACCCCATCCCCCGTCTAGCTGCGCGCATTCCTGGTCATCTTCATCATTCCAGATCCGTCTCGTCAAACTCCAAATCCATCCGCCGCCGGGTCAGCAGCGGGCTGGTTTCGGTGATGCGGCTCCACCGGTGCGCGTCCAAGCACGCCTGGCGCGACGCCAAGACGGCCGGGCGCGTGCGAGCCACTACTTTGGTTTCGTAACGGTCCAGCGCGGTGCGGAGGGTGTCCGCGGTGGTGGTGTCGATGGATTGGAACTGGGGGATTACCAGTTCGGCGAGGTCGAGCACGTCTTGGATGGCGTGGTTGGCGCCTTCGCCGCGGTCTGGGGATTGTTAGTTGTCGTTTTATTTTATTTTATTCTATTTTTGGTGAGGAAAATAAAAAAACACTTACACATGGCCATCGGGTGCAGCGCATCCCCCGCCAGGGCCACATGGCCTGTGGTGCGCAGGCCCTTGGGCGGCGGCCAATCGTAAAGCTCGAGCGACTTGACTTCGGTGCCGGCGGGGATGCTGAGGGCGAGAGATCGGAATGGCTCTGCCCATGTTTCGGCAAACCTTTTGATTAATGCGATGCGGCCCTCGGGTGTTTCTGGGCTAGCGATGGGCGCTGCCTCGTTGAAGAAACCCTCGCGGACCGGCCAGGAGAAGACCATCTGGCAGGTGTATTTGCCGCCATTGCCTTCTGGGGTGTTGTTGGGGGCATCGAGAACTTCCAATTGCCATCCATGTCAGTTTTTGGAGGGGTTGCACAGCACAGGACAACAAGCGGGTGGAGTAAAACTTACCACTGATATACACAAACGAGTCGTTTTGAGATGCCGCTCCCTGAAGAAAGAAGGGGTCTAGTTTCCGCAACGGCTCAATTTCTTCTGGAGTGCAGTCGATCTTAACGCCTAGCAACCTCACAGGGATATGGTATTTTTGCTGCTCTGGAAACAACAACGCGCGGATGCGAGAGCTGCCACCATCACAGGCGACAACGAGGCTGCCCTCATAAGACGTGCCATCATCAAAGGTCGCTGTGACGGTTCCGTCCTGGGCGGTCTCAACATTGTTGACTGCCTTGCCCCACTGTTGCAATGCCAAAAAAAGGACCGACAACAGGTCAGCTCACCCTTTGTTTCACTTTGCACGACAGAAAACGAGGGTCACATGCCTGGATATCCAGCCCCGTGGCCAGCAACCGACGCAACCGGTCGCGCGTCACTCTAATGCGCTGCGACACGGAGGCGTTGGGCGTCTTGGCCTTGAGCTCGCCCGTGCTGAGGTCGAAGAAGGGGAAGGTGGACGGCCGGCCCTCCTCGACGGCAGCCCGGTCGACGTAGGCCTCCGGCAGCCGGTTAAACAGGTCCTCTGGCAGCAAGGCGCGCAGGGCGGGGAGCGACCAGTGCAGGGTCAGTCCCCAGCCGAGTCCGCGGGTGGTCAGGTCGGCATCCCGCTCGAAGAGGAGGACGGGCACGACGCTGCCGGTCTTGCGCAGGTACTGGGCCAGGAGAAGGCCGCTGAGACCGGCGCCGATGATGAGGATGGGTTTCTGGTTCGGGGCTCCCATGTTCGGGCGGTTCCAAGAGTGGTGCGTCTGGGTCTGGGCGGGTTCGGTTTCGTGGTTGTATTGGTCGTACCAAATGTAAGGTACGGTATGTACATAAACTGGCAGGGACTCAACGCTTAACTGAGCGCGGTGAAACGTGCGTGCAGTGCCCTGTTCATGCTCTTATGTCGCTGTATAAATTAAAACGGAGAATTCCATCCATCCATTGTGCCCAGTGTCCAGTGCATCCAAGGGAGAATGGCGCGCTGCTCCGGAGCCGGTGCACGCCGAACTGTGGTCCCGTTGGCGGCCGACGAAACTTCCATTGATGTCACCAAGAAGCCCTGGAAATAACCCTGGAAATGCAACCACCGGCGGGGTCAGTCCTCTTTCATCTCGCAACAAACTCCCCCCAACAGCCCGCAGCCAACAACTTGTTATCGTGCCATGCTCCCCCACCGGAGCCAAAGAAAAGACAACAATGCCCAGAACGATATCGATACGAACATCGGTTGGTTTCCGAATGCTCTGCTTACCCTCGGCACTGCATGAATGTCGCTCGGTCGACGCCTCTGGCAGGTGCCCAGGAGCACGGACAATTCCTGTCTGGGCTGGCTCCATTCCGCGCACTAAATGCGCGCCGTCGCAAATAGGGTTTGGCCTACGCTCTGCCCTCTGAGCATCCTCCATAAATACCCAGGTATGTACCAAGGGACAATCGGGCCGCCAGTTGGGAAAGCCCCCACCATGCCGCTAGCTTTAACTCCAACCTTCTGTCGATCAGCTTCGAGCGATGGAACAGAAGCCCGAATCTTTGATCCTACAAAGTGTAGATCCAATTCTGTTGCCTATCTGCGCCTTCCCTCTAGTTTTTTGGCATCGGAATTTCGGAAACTCCGCACCTTGACCCTGAAATGGAAGTCCGAAGTTCGGATTCAACCCGAGGTATGAATACAACCTTCCATGCAGATGCCGGAGAAATTAGGTAGGTACTGTCGAAAGAGAGAAAAAAAAAGCAAGCCCAATTCTCCCTCGCCCGCCTCCCAAGACACGGCATGATAAAATACCGGGGGACGCTACCAAACAATTCTCCGTCGTCTTTGTTTCGATTGTTTCGAGAAGCCACCGCCGTCCCCCCTCCCCCCTCTTCCCATCCCTGCGTTTCTGGTTCCTGCCCCCCACATGTCTGTGCCAATGCTCGGCCCCCTCGATCGAGATGGGCTCGATCTGGAGCAACAAGGGTCGAGGGAAAACCGGGCCCCTGTGGCTGGCGGTTCAATATCGAACCACCGATTGACAGGGGGCTTCCCTGTCCCGGCACACAACGTTTCTCTTGGATGCCAAGTCGGTGGGTTTTGGGTTTGGGGCTCTTTTTTTTTTAGTTTGGAAGGTTTTGGAGCGTTGGCTTGTTTGCTCGTTAACTAGCGCGAACACTGTGTGGAAAGCAGTGGCAGGTTGGCCTTCCATCCCCGGATCTGACGCCCCCTTCCGGACCAATCCCAATGCCGGCTTGGCTGGAAATGCTTGCACTGTTGTCTGCCAAGTCTGGACTTGTTTCCGCATCTGTGCTTGCATGATGCCACGGCGAGGCCATGGTGGGAGCCGACGAAGACAGGCACAGCTGGACCACCATGATGGTGAGATTGTTTGTCTGGCTCCCTTGCTTGCCTCAGGAGTCAGAACCGCACCGCATCCCTTGCTTTGATCATAATACATTCTGATCCACCTCAGCTCGACTTCGTCAGAGCCAAGCGCGAACCCTGTTCCGGCCGGCTTGAACTGGTTTAACACGGGGATCGGAACCGAGCTGAACCGACGGGGCTGAGCTGAACGAGCGAAAGGGGGCATGAGCGGCGGCGCGAACTGAGAATCCCATCTGGCATCACTGCAGCCATGTCCGTGTAAAATCCGTGATCCGAGATATTGGAATTGCCACTCGGCCCATCACGCAGGTCACGTCACAAAAAGCAATAATCTCCGGGGGGAACTTTCCCTTTTGGCCGGCCTTATCTCGACGACACAGTCTCCCGTTATCGGGGAGCGTACTCCGAAATCCCGGGTCAGGGGCCAATGAACACAGGGAGAGTCGGAGGTTTGCGTGGGGGTAGCTATATTTATGGGCAAGGCTATTGTGGCGTCTCATCTCAATGCCGTACTGTACACTGTACGCAGTAACGAGACGGTGCTCATGTTCGCTTGCCGGCAGTCCAAGTTGCCGCACCGTTCCGGACCTGGCGATCCGGGAAGGGAGGGAGGGGCATAACGGGCTGGCTGGCCCTGGTTTGTCTTCATTCCATCTTTGGTTCCCGTCAAACAGCGATGAAAGACACTTGCAATGGAGAGTGAGTTGTGGTTGACTGAGTTTAGTACCTTACAATTCCTACCAAAGGACCGCAACCCCCCTTGTCCTTCAAGGTTTGGTCTTCATTACACGAACCCCTAAATGTCAGTCACGAAGGTTATGGTCTTTTCATCATTTACACGATATCAAGTCTGATTTCAGAGGATCCTACTTCCAAGTGTTTCCGTATTCACGTTGCCTTTTCACATTCAGTGGCATAACTCTACTCGATAATTCCATGATAGTTAGCCTCATATTTAAAGAGTTTACCGGAAGTAATTTAGACCCCAAGAAGACGCAGCCTGGGTATCTCAGAACTCCGGCCATGCAGCGTAAGCAAACCAAGGGAAATGATCAAAACTACTCGTTATCATGATGATGGGTGCAAAGGGAGAAGGAGTCGATGGCGCTCATTTCCTCCTTTCCTATCAGCATCTCTCCCAAGTGTCCGGAGCCAGCCAAAACTCTTCCGAGACCAATCCCCGGCCCGGCTGGATGAGGGCTCTGTTCCGCTGCTTCCCGGGGTCAGTCATAGGCGACGGATAGATATTGCCCGTATAGGGATCCATGGTCTCGACGAGGTAGATATGGCCACCCACCAAAATCCTCCCCGCATGTTCGCCCATCCACACCGTCATGTGGTTGTCAGATTTAGTAGTGACGCTCTGGATCTTGCCGTTGGACGTGAGGAAGGTATTGCGTCTGCCATACGTGTTGTAGGTGCATTCTCTGTCGTGTATTGACTTGCGTATGAGGACGCACTGGAACCTGTTAGCTTTGGCAACGCTGCGGGCAATGTTGATATGAGCCTGTCTGCTTTGGTAATCGACTTCTTGCTCGTCATAAAGCCAGGCCACCATCGGGTCTTCGAGAGTGCCCTTGCCGGTTTGGTGATAGAATTTGTTATTGCCGAAGCCAATCCCACAACCTTGGAGGCTCATACCTCGGACAAACGCTTTCCCAGGATTGACCATCTGGGATGGGTGGAGATTCTGCGCTTGGGGGTTAGCATTGCCACCCCGCAGTTGCGTGAGGCGCCTATGTTGAGTATGGCGACGGGGACCGGAGGGGTTGCCCCAACTGTCACCCTGGCCTTTGCTGAAGTAGCTCCCTCTATTGCTGGACATTGTGCCAGTCGTTGGTGTTGTTAACTGGCGTGCTATTCCTGTTAGAACAGGCCTATAATATCTGCCAGAAGAGAGGAAGACTGTGAGCAGCGGTTAACAAAAGGCAAGGCGTATCTTGGACTTTAGTTGCTGGTGATTGACAAAGTCTAGGGTCTTCGAAAGGATACTTGGTATTCAAAGGAGGATTTCTACTAGAGAGTCCGGTTATGGTGCGTCAATAGTTCACGGGAGCGGAGCGGAGCGATTGTATATATTGTCGTAATTTTGGCATTGATAACCTTGGTGGCATGGACTCATCTATCCTTTATCTGTTTCCATAGGTTGTGAACAATGCGGTTGTTCTAATATAAATAATCCTCCTAAAATAACACAGCAGAAAGAAAGTCTCCCACAGAGGAATAATGAAGGGAAGTTCGGAAGTAAGTTCGCATTGCATACTCTAATAAGAGGTGTCTAATGTACCTAAGCACACAATTACAGTGTCAACGTCCAGGACCCAGTTGCTTCCACCAGCACAGAGGACAGCTTAGTTGTATTAATATTGGCTAGATTGCTTTCTATAAAGGCAGCATGTTTTGAAATCCCGCTTTCTTCTCCTGGCGACCTTTTATTGGGCATGAAAGCAGTTGGGACAAAGATGAAGTTAGCAGAACAAACAAATAGTGGCAATTTCAGGACAGAATATAAATCTTGCGCTGTTCCCTTCTACAACACCACCTGTTCAAATTGTACTCACAACGGGATCCCTGCAGCCCGAGACCAGGACCTGACGCACATGAAATGGAAATGAATATTAATTAAAGCTCAGTAGGCTTTTCACGATTCTCTTTCCAGCCAGGATCTTCTCAGATAACAAAACTGATCGACAAGCACGGTCAGGCAGGCTCCTTTGGACTCATTAGAGACTCTGTTTCTATCACTCCTTTTAATTGTATTCAACCGGGATTGCGCCCAAAGCAGAAATGGACAACACCACGACGACAAACACCTCTTCCGAGTCAAGCTCGGTACATGTATCCAACCCCGCCGACAACATCGTGGCGGCTAGCAACGCGACGACGAACGCTACTTCCGAGTCCGGCTTGGCGACTGGCCTCGCCGACGAGGCCTTGACAGAAAGCGCCCTCGACACTGATGATGAGGATGCCCCCATGGAATACTTGTGCAATTACAGGCTTGTCCTGTCACACCAAGATATTGACAACCCAAATATCGAGGATCATATGAATTATTATGAGGACGGCGGATTTCACCCCGTCCTTCTCGGGGATGTCCTGGGCGACGGTGGGCGATTCCGAGTGGTTCACAAACTCGGTTACGGCGGGTTCGCAACTGTCTGGCTCTGCCACGACAAGGTGTCCAAGAAGTGGCGCGCTGTCAAGATCATAGCAGCGTGCGCGTCGACTCTGGACTGCCCTGACATGAAAACTCTCGAACTCTTCGGCGGTATCAGTCCGGAAGTTTTGGCGGCCAACGGAGTCCAACTGCCACTCGAACACTTCTGGATTGAAGGGTCAAACGGGCGCCATTTGTGCTTTGTGCTACCCTTACTCGGCCCCAGGCTTCTGACAGCCGCCAGAAGGTATTCCCATGTACCCGAGCTCATGAAAGACGTCTGCTTCCGGCTAGTCATGGCTATGAAGTTTATACACTCACATGGGCTTTGCCACGGCGACTTCCGGCCCCACAACGTCCTGTTTCGGCTGGCTGATGGGGTTGACGAATGGGAAGAGGAAGCCATCTTGGAGCTGCTAGGCGAGCCCGAGACGATCCAGATCCAACATGTCAAGGGACCCCAAGTCGATCTTGAGCCAGGCATTCCACGATACCTTGTCAAGCCCGCCCATATTTCATTCCGTGAGGGAGTCTGCTCGTCCCAAATCGCCGTCATTGACTTTGGTGTTTCATACCCCGTCACCCAGGCCCCAGCCGAGAGTAATGGCATCATCCCCCCAGCATACAAGGCGCCCGAGGAGATCTTCGGCTGGCACGACGGACTGGGTATTCACCGTGACATTTGGGCTCTAGGCGTCGCCCTGACCAAGGTTCGGACCGGCCTGGAGCCCTTCGATGACCGCAGTCCGATGCAAGCATTGCAGACGATGGAACGCATCATAGGCCCGCTTCAGGCACCCTACCGTAGCCTCTGGAAAGATTTGAATAACGAGTTCGTCAACGCACGGGACGAGGAGGGCAATCCCCTAGGCGACGGCGACAGCTGGAAAGACGAGTCGGTCATGGTCACGGTTCCCACACGATACGAAGAGGCATCCCGCAAGGAACGACTTAAAGAGCGCGGCCACCCCAATCTACTCGGTTTCTGTATGCGGTCACCGTGCGCCACGTTCATCACGCAACCAGAAGCCGACAAGATCGCCGACCTGGCGGCCGCTGACCCCGGCCGGATGCCTGGGTTCATCACCCGGTTTGAGCAGGGCACCTTCGATTACAAAGAACAGTTCACGTATACAATGCCGATGGACGAGGTCGACCAGCTGCTCGATCTCCTGATGAAGATCTTCCGGTGGCGACCCGAGGACCGGGCGACGCTTGACCAGATCGCCAATCACGAGTGGTTTGGGGACCGGAACAAACGGCAGCAAGCCACCGCTGCGTCTGGCTCTGGCCCCGACCTCGGCTGGGCGCTCATCAAGAAGGTGTCGGAATCCTGGACCTCCTACCCCGGGCGGGTGGCACTGGGACTTAGCAGGGGCACCTGCTGGCTAGGGTGGTTGATCTCCAGGGGGTTGAGTAAGGTGGGGAAGACGGTTTTGCTGATGGCTGCGGCTGTGAGGAGGCGGCTGGAGGTTTGAAAATGTGGGTTTCTTGAAGGCGTTGGTTACTGCTGGTGTGGGGAAAGTTATAGGAAGAATGGATGTTGTCTTTTTTTGTATGATGGAGAATAGTGGATGAAATCAGGGATAACGTGGTCCACCCCCAAGCGGCGCACTTTTCCACAACCACACGACAAGAAACATTAATTACACCACCACAACGCCTATAATACACCGAAACTATACAGAGTTATATACATCAGACATTACCACATCTCCCTGACACGTGCGCGCATTGTGCCCAGGCTTTCCACACTTGCTACAACGCCGTGGAGCCGTCTCTGTTCGAGCCCGCCGACCACGATTTTCCCGCGTTTCACGCTCTACCTGTTCCTGCACCTCTCTCTGGCTTAATAGATCACGTGCATCTCCTACAGTAAGTGATCCTCCAAGACGCACACGTGTTTTTTTGGCCCTTCGCCGCTTGCTCAGTGCCTCATTTGCCTTCTGTAAGGTACGTATCTCACCCGTCATTAGGGCAACCGAGTGCGCCAACGCCTGCGTCCCCTTCGCAAGCTGGTCGACAGCAGTGAGAATTTGCGTCGGCGAGCTTCCCTGGTGACGGGCAATGCCGTACTTCGCTCTCATGTTGTGCACAAGCTTGAACCACGCACCAATAAGCTCTGGATCTTCGCAGAGGGCTCTCTGAAAGTCGTATGCGCGATTGAAACGCGTCTTGAGTTTTGGTTGTCGCTTGACGAACTTTTCGGCCCAGTGCTTACCGACACGTCCGCCGTCGCGTTGCGCGAGTAGCAAATTGGCCATATCTTCAACACCAGCGTATTGGGGCGCGAATCCTCGCGTATCTAGGTCTAGTATGTAATGGACAACTGCTTCTTCCTCGGTGATTGTCAATCTATGGGCTGCAGGACGCGACTCTAGCTTTGGCGTTCGTCCGTTCATTCTGTAGCGGAGAGTACTTTCAGGCACATTGTAGATTGTCGCGGCTTTCCGACGGCTAAGCTTTTTATCTTGCCGGATGGCTTCAATCGCCAAGATTATCTGGCTTTCTTTAGAAGGGATTGCCATTTTTGGTTGGGGAGAAAAGTTGTGTAGAAGATAGGAAGGTGTGTCGCGTAAAAAGATGCGCCGCTTGGGGGTGTGCGCCGCTTGGGGGTGGACCACGTTATCGAACTTCGCATAGGTAACTAGGCAGTAATAGTAAACATAATGATAGATGGATGATTTGGCTTGTCTTACAGAAGATGAACGACGAGTGGTGACATGACAAAAAAACATCCGACATGCTCACCTCCCAGACACTGGACCAGGGCAAGAGGCAACGGCAAGGCGAAGAGAAATGGGTTGGTGTGAAAGAGGGGAACTACCTACCTGGCTGCCTGGGCGTGTTCTCAAACTGCTGACCCTTTCCCATCAAAGCCCAACTCCCCGACCTTTTACCATTGCATGACCGTCCCGCCATCTCGTCCCGCCATCTCTCCCCGCCGACATAACCGGATGACCATCCCTCTCACCAAGCTCTGAAGCGGGCAGGGCGCTGCGGACATGGCGGTTACTTCAGCTTCTCTACTGTAAAAAATCCCTTCAAATCGTCCTGCACCTCGAATTCGATTTCCTGGCGATCATTCAACCATGGCCGGAGGTGCAACGACTCGACGCCGTCAACGGCACGAGGATTGAGGCACCTGATTTGGTAAGGGTTCTTGTAAACCTTGATGTCGCTCGTGATGCTCCTCAACCCCGTCACTTTACGCCCGCAGCTGTAGATTGGAGCACAGGGCTGATCGCGGTCGATCCTTGCATTGAAGGCGGCGAGGGGCAAAATGATAGGGTCATGGTGGTCGCCCACGGTCTGATTCTAAACCAATCAACACAGCACAAATTAGCACAAGACTCCGGCCGACGAAGTCCAGCTAGGAGAGAGGGGGAGATGCCGTGGCGTCCCTGAACAGACAAGACCCGACGTACCTTGGAAATGAACCAATGCACGATATCCTTGGGCCCAGTGCCGGCCCAAACGCCGTAGCTTCTCCGGGTCATGCGAGAGTCGATGCGGGCGGACCCCTCGACAGGGTCGTCCTGTTGGTTGGCAGCACTCTCGCCGGCCATCTTTGCCACGCCGTACATGGCTGCGCCGTTCTTCACCGCGAGTAGTCTGCAAACGACGCCATCGTTAGCGGGGGAACACCAAGGCAGTCAAGCTTATCGCCATGACGCCCCAAATTGAGATAATTGCGTCAAGGGCTGACGTACCCAGCGTCGTCTGTGAAGTTGACGAGCTTGTCGAAGTTGATTCGCAGCTCTTCCTTCAGGAAGCTGTTAAGTCCGAATCCGCCTACAACGACGATGCCCTGGAAATGACAGCAGAGTCAGGATAAACCCAGCAAGAAGATGGAGGACAGTAGACTTGACATACCTGAGGCGACCCCTGCCTTTCCTCGGCGGCTTCAATTTGACTGTGTGTGAGCGCCAGGATACCCTTGGTGATGGACCGGAAAGTGGCTACAATGTCGGAGCTGGGGCCGTGGATGGTGTGGTTAGTGGATGCTAGGGATGCCAGGCACACGAGGATAGGCTCACCCATCGATAGTAACCGCAGGCATCTCGGTACCATCTTGTCGGTTGGTGACGACTGGGCAGGACCACTCGCGCAGATCCTCAGCCCCCTTCTCAAAAGCGCACGCGTTGCGCCACACCTTTTTGACCTGAGCTTCGAACCCGGCTTGATGGAGGCTTGCAATGTCGATCCTGAGCTTGCCTTCGACCTTCTCGGCAATGAAGGAACGCAACGCGCTTTTCATGAACATGTCGCCAAGGAGCCGGCCTTCTGCTGCAACACACTGGTTGAAGCGGCGTGCCGTGGTGGGAGAGAGGGTGTAGGAGATAAAGTCCTGCTACCGAGTTAGGGTATCGGCGCCCAAGGCCAGCCGAGGGGCTGTCATGAACATCCCGAGGGGCCCAGACTTACCACAGTGCCTCCACCAAGGTCGGCGATCACAACGGCTTTACCATTCTATTGCGGCAGTGTGTTAGTATCACGGCCGAGACGCCTTGACAACAGCCACCGATGGTCGGCGTGGCTGGCTATGGACGGTCAATAGCACCGCACCCACCTTTAATTTCGAGAGACCTGGGAGAACGGCCAAGGCTGCGGCCTCGGGCTCAAGAACCAGGTCTATAAAGCTGGCGTCCACGGTGATTCCGGACTTGACGATGGCTTTCTGCATCCGCTCGGCGGCTCTCTCGCTCCAGACAGCCGGGATGCTGAAAATGAGGCTCGACTTTAGACCAACGTTCTGGCCTCCGAGGCGAAACGCTACGGCTTGCTGTATCTTGCTTCTAGCGTCCGCCCACATCATGCCAATGTAATCTGCCAGAATGGTGATCGCATCATAACCGGTGGCTGAAATCTTGTTAAGCTCCTGTTGGACAGCCCTGATGTGTTCTGGCTCGCCCTCCAATTCGTTTTCAAGCAGTGCAAGCTTGAGCAAGGTCAGCTTGTCGTCGTACTGCTTAGCATCCGTGCCCCAGACGTTGTGTTGTTTCGACAGGATTGTTGGCTGCAGATGTGCTTGGGCGGCGAGTAACGGCACGGAGGCCGGCGGCCCTTCAGCTTTACCGAAGCGGTCCACGAAGCAGTACGAAACACCACTCGTCCTAAGTCCTAAATGATGTGAACGTCGTCAGCGAGAAGCTCCAAATCCCCCCGCCGCTCTTGTCTTGTTTGACGAAAGGCTGGAGGGGGCTTTGTGGTTTTCTTTTGTGCATTGGTTGGACTTACGAAACCCCGATATCGATCCCAATCGAAATGCCCATGGGGGGGTCCATGGCTTGGTTGAGGACGTGACGGTCGAGCAAAACTTCAGCGGTCGGCGGCGAAAGCGAATGCGGTATAGACAGGATAGGAGTGTGAAGGAGAAATACGAATGCCAGGCCAGAGCAGCAATAAATCCAGCCAAGCGAAGATAAACACTCGGTGACAAAACGGGAACGTTGATGTCCAGTGCTGCACCGCTGTCCCCCTCAAGTGACTCTGCCTGGACCAAAATGAGAGCAGGAAGCACGAGCACAGAAGAGGGCAAGAATGTTGCTGTCTGCCTATCTCCATCTGGCCGCACGAAACTTTCAGGTGGCCTTGCTGCCCGAACGTGATTCACCGTGCAGTCGGTCAATCCGGCAATGAAGCCCGGCAATACTGACGTGTCTGCCGGCGACCCATGGTGCCGAGGCGCGGCGGGAGGTGACAGATGCTTGAGACGAGGCAAGCGCCAATGAATCAAAAAAATGCCCACAAGGGGGTGCCTCGCACTTGGACAGAAAGTAAATGCAAAGAAGATACATGGCATGTTCGAGCGGAAAGTACCAACCAAGAGACGGCACCTGGGTATATGGTCGTTGGTCCGTAGATCACCGACGTATACTCCAGCTTTTTTTTGGTATCTCTCACACGGTAGTACCTCATACTAAAAACGGAGAGCTTGCCAGTGAAAAGTCGGACACTGTGCGTGGCTTGGAGTGGCGGCCCCCGTTTCCGTGCTTTGTGCGGTGACTTTGTAACGCTGGCCGGCGCCACCCTCGCATCTTTATTCCTCTGTCGTTCCTGGAACATCGATCCACAACCATAAGACCCGCGTACTTGCTCTCTGTTCACTCTCTATGGAATGCCATCCGCTCTCTTGACAATATTGCTCCTTTTTGCCATCTGACCCACATCACCCCTTAGTTACGACCAACCATCCCTTCCAGAATTCCGCAATGTTTCAGATCAAGCGTCAAAAGCGCACGTCTCCTTCCTCAGACAGTTCTGAGTCTGAAGATTCTTCGCCGCCCCCCCCCCCTCTTCGGCCCTCCCCCCGGTCCTCACCCGGACTGTGTCGCCTCTTGTTGCAAAAGGGGCATGGCCTGGATCCTCGATCAACATGCTGCTGAGGAGTACATCAATGGGCCTAGTGCGGAGCGTCTGGACACGGCGGGTTCCTGGCAACTGTTGAGGACGCAGGCGTGGCTGCTAGGGGAACGCCTTCAAAAATGGGGCCTCCTACCGTGGCAAAGCCTGGATCCCGAAGCCCAAAGCCGGCTGAGCAGGCCAGCTGGTCCCCGGTTGCCAAGCAGCTCTGGGAGTCCGACTTTCTTGATCACAAGAAAGTCATGCCTCAAGCCTGGATATGGCACTATCTGGACGACTATGTGTTCTCCTTTGCCGGCAACCAACAAGACGGCACACTCAAACTCCGTTCACCGGTGTGGGAGCATGTCCGGGCTCTACGACGGGACCTCGATGGTACGTTGTCCCCTAGCCCTTGGGATGCGACAAACAACGCTAACACGCCATCCAGTTCTTCGTGCCCGCGATGCCACCACACACGATGCCGTCTACCGCCACCAGCTCCAAGTGTGGAATCGCATTACCGAGCACCTTGTCCGAGTAGGGCTTGCGGATATGGAGGTCTTCGAGCAAGCCGAGTTGGTGGCGCACTTTAAACGATCCATCAGTCGCCTCACCATTCGCCGAGACAAGATGCCGGACGGTGCTTCCGATGGGGACCCCTGTGGTGCTGGTGACGTCTCCAGTGCGGTCGACCACTTCGACGTAGCCATTAGAAACCTACTTAAATCGGCATGCCATGCGCAGTATTTTATTCACGGCATGAACGGAGGTTATACGCTGAGGTTCACCCCCATCGGACCCCACGCGGGCAAGATGTTCGACTTCCCCTACAACCCGGTGTGGATGGAATTGAACAACCCCTGTGAGGTTCCATCCAAACACCCAGACGAGCGCTTCCACCGTCCCGTTCAACTGGTCAACCAACCCATGCTCGTTGCCAACGGTCTGAAGGGCGTCACGCAAAACACCCAATTCACTCTACAGACCAAAATGTGTGTCGTCACGCCTTGGACATTCGGGGGTGAGGAAGCGCGAGAGTACGTCTATCCCGGCTTTGAGAAAGGCTGGGAGCTGATTCCGTTCGACGTGAGAGAAGAGAACGAACGCAAGTACCTTGAAGAACAGCGGATGAAAGAGCAGCAAAAGCCACAGCCGCTCGTCGAGGGGCGCAAGGACGGCGAGCCGCAAGCCACGGACGGCCATGCCATCGACAACTCGGCTGAAGATGCTCCATGCAAATGACTGACGGTTCCTTTTGTCACCTTTCATCAATTCATGTGAGCAACATCTATAGCAGAAAGAAAAATGACCACTGAGCACCGCCTTCCTTCCAAGTGAACTCAGTTCTCTGTCCGGTACAACACCTGTTGCCATGAACCCCTCCGCCGCCCCAATCGGCCGACAATCTGCGCATATCGCGATTTGGTGTGGCGCATCCACCATGACGGCCCCCCCGTTGCATCACCATTCTTGTCTCCGTCTACCCCAAAACTGACCGAGAAACGGCGAGCGGCGCGGTGCAGTGAGCCGCCCAGAAGGCTCGGCTTCCCTCACTGAGCAAGGTGCCCGTCACATTTCCACTAATTCCAGCCCTCCCATCTCCCCAGGCAGGTCCTCTGGACCAAAAGCGAATGGGGCGCGTGGAAGGAGACGGGAAGGAAGCAAACAACGCAGGGTTCTGGGCCGTGATAATGCGGCAGGCCGGACTGTGCAGGCAACTGACCCCCCCAACCCCCCCCCAAGCCTCCTCCCTTCAGCTTCCCACAGCGTGCATCATATCACAGAATGGCGTGAAAACGCCACGCCACTCTGCAAGATCTGCACAAGCCCGATGACAGGATGTACCTCCACAAGCCCGGTGGTGACCAGCACACACATGCGCAAGGGGCAAGGGGCAAGGGCACGGGAAATGGCCCTGCGGCCGCCGCGCAAGCCGGGAATCTGCCGCTGTTTGGATCATCGCGGCTGCCCCTGTGACGTGACCAAAAGAAAAAAAAGAAAAAAGAAAAAACTGGACCGGGCCGGCGACGCGCCGACGGCGGAAAACACTATTGACGCCGGCGTGGCCGGTTCTGCCGTGCCTGGTGTGACGGCGATCTGCAGCGCCTCGTATTGGGTGATCCCTTTCGGTCCGTGTATGTATGTGTGTGGGGAGGGGGGCGCGCCAGGGGCCGTTTGCAAGCTGAGAAATCGGGATTGAGAGGTTGAATCGGCTGACCTGTCGAGCCTGTGTTGTTGGAAATGGCGGTGGTCTGGTGGTGTGTGTGGAGCTGCACACCGCCGCCGCTCACCTGGTTTGATTAGACGGGAGACTGCATTCAATATCACAAAAGTAGTAGGCCGTGAAATGGCTTCCGCCGGAATATTGGAAAGTATGCCGCGTCACCTCCGTTCGAGCAATCTATTCCGGGACATGGAGCGGCAGCAACATGCCAGGCAGTCAGTCTGTTTCTGCCCAAAGCTCGTCTATGCAGCGTGACCGTGACGTGACGGGATTGCTCTCCGACGCATCATTTCTTTCGTTGAATGAGAGGTGCAGGTGGGCTACCTTGGCTGGTGCGGGTTGGCGAGCTGCTCTTGTTTTTTCTTCAGGCTTCATCAGACAGCCAAACAGAGGCCGGTAGTCCTGTGGTGAGGAGAGATATGCATGGTCATGCATCATGCACCCCCTGCAGGAGGCGGCTCAGCCTGCGGTGCAAATAGACGTTGAATCGGCAGCATGGGTGCAAGATCGGCAAGGGCGGCGGCTGAGATCCAGACCTGCCGTGTCCCAGACTCTCGGTCAGCTTGCATACTGTGTACTGTCGTGCAGAGGAAGGGCCGTGGGGGCCATCTGATTATCGGAGACTTTCAAGATCGGTCGTTAACACCGAAAGGCCTTCCCAAAAACACCAACTCCTTGCGGTGCTTGGAGCGGCATGATGAAGTAGCCAACGTTAGGGAGCAAAACAGTCGCCCTATCGGAAGCGGAAGCGGCCGTCGGTTCGGTCACCACACCGGGCCCGAGCCTCTGCAAAGGATCACTGACGAGTTGGAATCTTGGACTGGAAGTCCGTCATGGTGAGACACCAGGATCGTATCTGGACGGAGATGGCCGGATATGGACGGAGAAACACAGACCCGCCCCAGCCGGCAAGGTACCCAAGAGAGGTACTGAGAGTATGTCCGATATTATGCGGGCCCTCGGGGACGGCCGCCTGGCTGCAGCTCTGGGCCCTGGTCGGTACATGTACGGACCCAAACCGGAAAACAGGATTGACCGTTTCCATCTTTTGACATGCGCCATTGCGCAGGGTGAGACTGAGACTGTGAGAGTGCCGAGAGTGCCACGGTGCCACCGATTCCACGAAGCGATCTGGAAGCAATTCACAGCACCTGATACTTGGGTATTACCAAGGTGACACCATCACTCACTCACTCATTGACACACACGCCCGGGGACCGCCGGATCGGGGCTTGGGTATTCTGATGCTTGGGGAATGTAATGCGATGTTGCCATGTCGGTCGCCCGGCGCCGGAGAAGTGGGTACTTGGGTGCCTACCGCTCCACGAGCTGCCTCATCAACCGGGTCGTGAAGCTGGCGGTTTTGCGAGGTCAGGTCCTGTGCGTGGAGTTGTTTTTGGTTTGGGGTTAGGGCTGCAAGTTAGAACCGATGCACTGCCTTGCATAGCAGGATCAAAAGCATGTGACTTCGTGATCCGACTTACCAGGGTTAGGGCTGAGAAATGCCCCTCCATCGATCCACTTGCCTGTTGCCTGTGAACCTGCGGTGCTTGTCAACTTGTCACGCGCCTCCAACGCGTCAACCGAAACCAAACCGACTTGGTGGATGCAATGTCCACGACGGGACCCGCCGGCGGTTGATGAACCCAACATTTCCATCGACCAACTCGAGTACCGGCCGCACCCAAACCCCGACCCTGCCGCCCGAGAACACTACCCAACAACACACCCCGACACCCAACCAACACCACCCGCACCACCACCGACAGTAGCAGCCACAACACCCCCCCCCCCAAAAATGCCACCATGGCCCCCCGACACCACCACCAGCACACCTTCACCATGGTGCCCAACCCGCTAGGGATGCAGGGGCTGATGGGGCGACCGACGACCGGGCCCGAGAGCAAGCCGCCGATGACGTCCAAGCAAGCCCAGAAGCTGTACCGCGAAGCGACGCGCGGGCCGCGGCTGTCGCGCGCCGAGCAGCGCCGCGTCGAGCGCGAGGAGCAGGACCGCATCCGCCGCGAGCTGGACCGCGACCGCCAGACCACCCGCGCCCGCGCCCTGCGCGACAAGAAAAAGGAGAAGGAGCAGCGCATGCTGGAGGACAAGAGGAGGAAGGGCCTGCCGCTGGTCGAGCCCCGCGCGAGTCAGGATACCATTTCGAGGTTTGTGAGGGGGAATGGGGTGGGGAGGAAGCGGGATGGGGCGGGGGAGAGGGTGGGGTTGGGGGTTGTGCGGGAGGAGGAGGTGGTGGTGGATGAGAATATACCGCCTGGGAAAACAGCAGGGATAATAAGTGAGGTTAAGAGGCGGCGGCTGGGGGATGGAATGGAGGAGGGCAAAAAGAACACGGTAGTGAAGGTAGAGGTCAAGGAGGTGGATATGCCTACCAAGAGAGCCGAGCAGCTGGGGGCGAAGGATGCTCTTCAAGATGGACAAGCATCGACACCCGGTGGCTCTGCATCTCCGGGAGAGCGAGTCGGCAAGGGAGTCACCGGGGGTGACAACGGAAAAGACCCGGCACCTAAGAAGAAGCCCCTGGAGACACCGAAATTGGAAGAGATGAAAGGGCTTGCGGAGAAAAAGACGCATGGGAGGAAGACAAGTGCGGATGGCTCAAAGCTCGGTTCAGGATCCAGCCAACCTGGGACTCTGGCTCACACAGACCCCCCAAAGGCCACTGATGAGCCTCTCGCTGCGAAGACATGCAAAAAACCCCCGGCTGCTCGGCCCTCTCGGCTGGGAACGCCGAACCAGAGCACGCCATGTCCCGAAAAGGCCAAGATAAGAACGCCTGACCCGCCGCCAAACAGAACGCCCATCAACAAGCCAGCTCAAACGCCAAACCTCCAACCTCATGCAGCCCGCCCGCCGCAACAACAGCGTCCTCCGAAACCTGCACCGGCCCAGCCTCCATCGGCTCGAAAAGTGTTGCAGGAAACCACCAATGCCCCGAATCGACTTCGGCCAATATCTGGCGCTGACAGCGCTTCCAAGTTCGCCCTGCCACATAAACCCTCGCGAGCTGCTCCTCAACGCCAGTCACCGGCGACAGCTCCCGCCTTCAAACAGCCCAGACCGCGGAACCCTGGCGCAGGAGGACAGCAGCCTCAATTTCTCCCTCCACATCTCCGTAGTTCAGCTACGCATTCGCGACCAGCTACCCCCACCCCTCTCTCGAAGCCGTCGCCACGGGACACTCGGGACGACTTCTACTCGGCGCCCCCCACGAGCACCCAGCTCTTCATCATGTCTCACATAGACGACCTATGCCCGAGCCTGACCCAGGAAGCAAGAGAGCTACAAGGGGACCCGCCTGCCGCTGTCCAGCCAGCGAAGCCTACCCCCAGACAGCAACCTTGCATGGCCGATTTCAAGAGTGACCGCCCACGGCAGATAACGCGGCAGGTTGCTCGTGTACGCACACCGATGGCACCGCCTCCGCGTCCTACGAAGGTGGTACCGGCCAAAGCCATGAAACCGAGCGAGGCTCTCGCAATTCCATTCATCTCTACTCAAGATCTGCTCTTTTCCTCCCAGGACCTGCGAGATGTCGAGGAGCCCACGACAACTCCCAGCAAGGCCGGAGATCTCGGGAGCAGCAACAAACCACCCCCGTTCCGGCGCCCACCTGTGGCCGGACAGGGCCCGTCCCGGTTGTCAAATCACGCTCCACGAACACCGGCTCAGCCGCACACGACACCCCGACCCCGCCCGAAGCCTCCCACCCCCGGGCTGAAACAACCCCCACCCCCCGTTAATGGGGACAAGCTACGGCAGCCTGTATGTGAGCAAGCAGGTGATTGTTTAGAGTCTAACTATTCGCTTGCGGATAAGCAGTCACGGCAGGGCAGCAGGTCTGGGGCATCTCGCTGTCCGGCCAACCCAGACGCAAAGGACACACCACCCACAGATGTCCAACCACGCCCTCCCATGCGAGAGAAGCCCAGGTTCTTTGGCTCTAGTGATGAGGTTGAAGTGATGTTAGCTCTCAACAGGAGCAAAAAAACCCACCAAGAAGAGGAGAGAAAGCGCCACGATGGGCGCGAACCACCGCCGGACCCGGCCAAGAAGGGCCCGGTTGAACCCACAATCACGGTTTCTCAGGAGACCGACTACGGCGACCCAGAGCTTGACTTGATAGACTTTGACGACCTCGTTACGGCCACGAGCTAAGACGTTATGCATACATGATGAACGAGGATGAGATAGATGTTTACGGCGACTGGGATCGACGACGACGCTTGGTTTGCATGTCGTTGGGCCGTTTTGCTTAATGCAGCCCTAACCCTGAGGTCTTAGGATATCACCAACCCCTGAATATAACCAGGTTATTATTTCTTGGTATTCGTAACAAGCTGCAGTTTGTCAGGCGAGTTAACGCAGGAGATGGAATCTCGTATAGTTAGCAGCCATATTCACCAAAAGACACAATACCCATGACTCCCTCCCTGTAAACTCGTGGCCATGTTGCTCTGTGCCTCTGTGCACCCCAAGTGTGCCTCACCACACCACGACGCTGCGCACAAGTTTGGGTGCCAAGCACGCATGATTGGGCAGAAATGGGCCCCTGAAGGCCAGAGCGGCCAGACGCGCATGGCGGGAATGCGGCCGACGGTGGCTTGGGACCTTGTGGCCCGACGAACCCCTGCCGGCCTGAAATGCAATGCGGAAATCTCAGGCGAGCGGGAGCGGGAATCCAGGGCGGCGGAATGCGGCCTGTCATTCCCATGGTGCGTCAGCCCCAGACTTTGGCTGTGACTTTGGAGGCCTAACGGTTTTCCCCCTTCTCACACGAGACCCGAGACACGAGACACGAGACACTTTAGAGTGCCTCTCTCCGCCCTGCAGACCCTCCCCGCATTCTCGATTTATCCCTGTCACCTTCGCCAGCGGTAACACCACCATCTTTCCTTTGCGTCTTTCAGTCAGGCACACACAGACGACAGACGGGGAAAAACACACACAACGCCCATCCCAACCCGGCGGAGCAAGCTGAAGCGGAGAGAGCCTGAAATGAGCCGCTTCGACCGCCCTCACCACGCTTACGAGTACGACTACACGGGCGGCCGCAGCTTCTGGGACACGCGCACCTTCATCGGGATCGACGACGACGACGACAACGATGTCGAAACAACAGACCACTACTCACGCGCCACCCTCGGCCGCCCCCGCCGACGGTCCGCAGCCCCCGCCAGCGTGATCGGCTACGGCGACCTCGAGTTCCGCCCCTGGTCAACGGCAACAACCACAACAGCAACCACCACCACACCCACCCCAACCGCCCGACCCCTCATCACCTACGACTGGGACCTCCCCCACCACAGCGACATCGCCCCCAGCCGCACCCACCGCGACCGCGACCGCGACCGCGTACGCATCCGGCCCCCCCGTCACCGCGACCACCACCACAACTCCCATTCCCATTCCCACTCCCACTCCCCCTACCACCACAACAACCACCACAACTCCCCCCCTCACCACCTCCCCACCCACACCCACCACACACACCCCCACCCCCACCCCCACCCCCTCCGCCCCGCCCTCAAACCCTCCCACTCCGCCGGCCTGCCCCTCCCCACCGACCACCTCCAGCACGAATCCCTCAAGCAGCGCCTGCGACTCGACCACCACGACCGCGATGACCGTGACCGTGACTGTGACCGTGATCTGCCACACTACCACCCGCGCTCGCACTACCAGCACGACCACGACCATGGCCAACGCCAGCAGCACCATCTGCGTGCGCGCTCCCTGTCGTTGGGGCGGTTGGCGCATGGTGGTGGGGGGGGTATGGGTATGGGTGGGGGTGGGTTTTCGGATTCGTCGTCGTATGGGCCTGAGTCGGGGGAGGAGGACGGGGCCGCGGATGACGAGGATGGGGAGGGTGCGGGTGGGATAGGTGGAGGTGGGGGGTGGGGGGGTAGTGCAGGTGTGCTGCCACGGGTGCCGGCCGCGCCGCGGCATCGGCAGCTGCTGCATCGTCGGCAGCTGAGTTCGGATGCGGGTGTGGGTGTGGGTGTGGGGGCGGTGGGGGGGTATTATCGGCATGAGCGGGTGGGGTTGGGGGATGGGTGGCCGCCTGCTGCGGCTGTTGCTGTTGGTGCTGCTGTTAGTGCTGCTGCTGTTCCGCCTTTGGGGGGGTCGAGGCCCGGGTCGAGGTCACGGCCGGGGTCGGTGGAGAGGGAGAGGGAGAGGGAGAGGGCGGTTTCGGCGGTGGGGATTGGGAGGGATCGGTATGAGAGGGGGTATCAGGTTGTGGCGACGGTGGATGCGAGGCAGGGTTCGGATGGTGGGGGTGTGGGAGGGGAGGAGTTGAGGTTTGGAGTGGGGAGTGTGAGGGAGAAGTTACCGAATCCGAGGGTGCCGTCGGGGCATAGGCGGCGCAGGAGGAGTGAAAGCTGGGAGAGAGTCAAGACGGGCAGGAAGACGGTCAGTTCTGCGGTGGGGGGGAGAACGGCTTCGTGAGTTACTTTATCTTCCTTTACTGGATGACCGACTGCCGGTTGGGTCGGGTTGTTTTTGGGGTTTATGGCCCGGACGGATGATCTAACAGCAGCAGCAAATTCCGCGGCATCAAACCCCAGTACAACCAGGTCCACGCCCTGCTCCTGACGTGGTCGTTCCACGACCTCCGCGCCGAGGACTACACGGCACCGCCGGCCGCCGATTATGTCTCGTTGGAGGAAGAGACGGCCCGGCTGCGCGCGACGCTGGAGAGCTACGGGTACACCGTGCACGAGTTTCTGATCCCGATGCACCGGTCCGTGGAGAGCCTCAAGGCCAAGCTGAAGCAGTTCTGCCGGTACGCGGCGGATGACACGCTGCTGATGGTGTATTACCACGGCCACGGGGCGATGGACGACGACAATGAGCTGGTGTTTAGCAGGTCGGTGCTCTTGCGGGTGGCTTATGGACGGGTATTGACAACGGACAGTCACGACCATCCCGAGAACGCCGAGTGGTCCAAGGCGGCGGCGGCGGAACTCTACGCGGCTCTGCTCAGTGGCGACGCGTGCACCACGCACGGCCGGCGAGACAAGTACCAGGAACTACTTAAGAAATAGTGCGTTCCCGTCCTCCTTTCCTCCTCTTTCCTTCCCTTTGCCCTCCCCCTTCCCCCTCCACTCCCAGCCCCCAACCCTTCCCATCCCATCCACCATCACCCCCTCCAACACAAAACTAACCCCCCCCCAGCGAGCGCTACCGCCCCGTCTCCACCCTCAAATGGGACCACCTCCGAACACCCATCCTCTCCGCCCCCTGCGACGTCTTCCTGATCCTCGACTGCTGCGCGGCGGGCGGCGCCGGGCTGCGGCACCTCTCCTGGCAGCCGCCGCCCGGCGCCGAGGCGTACACCAAGCACCTGTTTGCGGCGTGTGGGTTCGAGTCCAGCACCAGCGACGACATGACGGCGGCGCTGTGCGAGGTGCTGGATGAGTGGGTGCCGCCGGTGCCGGTGGTGCCGCCGGGGTTGGTGACGGCCAAGAGTGAGACGGCGGCGGGGGCGGCGGCGACGGTGGTGGGGGTGAGGGTGGGGGGGAGGACGGGGTCCGGGTCGGGGTCGAGGTCGCGGTCGAGGGCGGCGTCGGCGGATGCGGCGGGGGTGGGGGTGGGTTCGGGTGCGGAAGGGAAGGGGGTGGTTGGTGGGGGAGCGGGGGGGCCGGTGGGGGGTGGGCAGTTCTTGACGACGAAGCGGCTGCATCAGTTGATGGAGGATAAGTTGCAGAAACGGTCGGTCGGGTCGCAACCCATCTTTAAGCAGCTGCTGCCGCAGGACCCGGAGCAGTACATCACGCTGCCGAACTTGAGGGAGAGGAACGCGGGGGCGGAAAGGCGTGGTAGGCGGGGGTATGTCGTTTCTTGATGGGAGTCGGGCCGTGGGAGCGAATGGGGTGGGTAAGGTGGTGCGTTGAATGGGGCCGTGGGTAAGGTGTGCTGGATGGGGACATGGGTAAGGTGGTCTGCGGTGCTGTGTGCTGATGGAGACGTCGGGGTCCACGAAACGGGCACGCAGGGCATATTTGGCATTTGGAAGGTTGACTTTTGGCGTTTTTTTCTCATGGGCCGTCACGGAATCACAGCTGCAGCACGGGCAAACCAACAGGACAGATGCAATGCAATATAACTTCTCGCCTGGCCGCTGTTGAGCGGTCAGCTCCTCTCACAAATGGGGTATCCATCCCTATACCGCTGTCCAGCTTGTCCTATGCACACCGGGAACCGCCCGCTCCCCCATCGCTGCCAGTCTCCATGTACCAGCCCAGCCCACGCCCGTCACCAGGCCCCCGTCCCGCAGGCAAACCAGGGTCAGATGAAGGCAACAGGTCCTTTGGACGGCAGAAGATAAGACAACAATAGGGGGAATGGTGCAAAACACACAAATCTACCAACAGAAAAAACGCCTCTAATAATCCTAGCCATGCTTTCCCATCCACAGCAGCTAACCCAACGCCCAGCCATGCTGTATAAACAGAGGCCTTCCGTGATGCGAGCCGAACGCGTTCCAACACGCCCCGACTCAACTCGATGTAAAACACACCAGGTTCGGCATGCAGGATCAGCCGGCAACCAAGACAAAGGGAAAAAAACGGAAAAAGAAGGGAAAAAAAGCCAGAATACCAACCGCGCTGCCAGAAACGCTCACTCTTATCCTCTAAGCTCATATACGGGCTCAGCTACCGAAATAACCCTCCCATGCAAACTCGAACGTGGCCCCTTGCCACAAACCACAGAGCAGGTCCCAGGCGAGCGACTCCAAGGAAAAGCCCCCTGCGAGCGACTCAAAG
This sequence comes from Chaetomium tenue, assembly GCF_020726465.1. Taxonomy (NCBI): domain Eukaryota; kingdom Fungi; phylum Ascomycota; class Sordariomycetes; order Sordariales; family Chaetomiaceae; genus Chaetomium; species Chaetomium tenue. Next base: position 373,916 of record NW_027117333.1, on the reverse strand, counting down.
GAACAGGCCGACCCAATTCGACTTGTTGTTAACCTCGCTCGGGCAGCCGTCGACCGCGCAGAGATTCTTGCGGGCACTGTCCGGATCGCGGCGAAAGCGCGTCATCGGTGTCTTGCTCGTGGGCTTGCGGACGCCGCGGTTCTCGTAACAATTCCTGCAGTAGACCTTTTCGGAGGAAGACGGCCGGGTCAGTAAGACAAAAAAAAAAAAAAAAAAGAAGTGCAGGCGATGGATGGATCAACCGCCAGGTCATCAAACAAACTTACATGGCCGCAATCCTTGAGCGCCCAAAAGTGGTGCTCTTCGTGATCCTTCCTTGTGCGGATCTTCTTGGCGGGTCGCGAGCTATCGTCGATGCCGGCATCCGGATCGTACTTTAATTCCGTCTCGCAACTGGGGCAGATGATGACATTATCGTCGTTGCCGGTGTCGCGAGTGAAGCCCTCGCGGGCTGGCGGGGGCGGAACGTGGTCGGGCTTGGGCGCGGCACCGTTGCCGTTGACGCGATAATCGAGATTGGGAATGTTTCCTCCGAGCGGGTTGTCCATATTGGGCCGACCTCCGCCGATAACTTGTACCTCGACGTCGTGCGGGCGACCAAAACCAAGGCGCTGGATCAGATCAAAACTCAAAAAGTCTCTCCTAAATAAACCGGCGAATCTAGCACTAATTCCTTCTTCGTGATCAAGCTCGATGGGTTGAGCGCGGGCGGGTTGGCGACGGCGATGTTGATTGTGGTGATGGCGATGGTGGGGGTTTCCAGGGTTGTTGCGCCGAGGCAGTGGTATTGGCAGTTGTGGAAGGGCCGGGGCTGGGGCCGGGGAATCGTCCAAAGTGAGATCGATAACGTCAGCCTGGTTCCCCAGAAGGCTACCGTCGCTGCGCGAAAGAGAGGGCGTGCGCTGGTTCAATGACAATCGGCGCCGCGGGTTCCTTCCAGGCATGTGGCCTTGAAAACCGTTCGCAGCACTGCCTCGGGGAGGCCCATTAGCGCGTGGCTCTTCTGGTGAATCGGGGTCCCCGGTCAAATCGATAACTTCGGGCGGCGCTTGAGGAGAAGGCCTATTCCGCCCCACCGCCCGCGCCGGGCGCACCTCGACCTCGACCAGCTCATCGCGCAAGTGGCTGCCGCCTCGGTGCTCGTTCATTCCGACACGCTCCACGTCGGGATCTTGCGGTACGGCGTATGGGTGATGGCGATGGTTCTCGCGTAAATTGCGCAAATTGCGAGGTGCCCTCCCGTAGCCAAGATTGCGCACCTCAGAATGCAGTTCGGTCACCAGATCGAGGGCTCGTGCGTGGTTCCGTCTGACGTTAGAGAGGATCTCCTCGAGGGGCGGGAGAAAACCAGGCCCTTGGTCGACGAAAAGCCCCTCGTCCTCGTCTTCGAGACGGCCGTGATAACCGGAAATAAGGTCCACAATCTGTTGGCGGTTTTCCCTGGCTGCGGGGGAAAGTTGGTGGTCCGACATTTCTTCTTCCGAATCTTCCCCAGCCGCCCAAGGTTCAAACTCAAACTCAAAATCGCTCCCAAAACCGCCGTCCCTTCCCAAATCGTCCTCCCCACCATCCGCCAGGAACGCGTCCTCGAGTTCCTCGCCGGGATCGGATTCCTCCTCCTCCTCCTCGTCTTCGTCGCGTCCATCATAGTCCTCCTCGCTTTGCCCTTCATCATCAAAATCCTCGTCCGATAACACCATCTCGGAGCCGTCGGCCTCCATTCCCTCGTCGCCGCCCGGCGCCGGCGAGGACTCAGCAGGCCAGCTCGAAAAGTCGCTCGCGGGGTGAGGCGGGGCGGGTTCGAGAGGATCAGACAGCAACTCTTCCAAGTCTATGGGGCGGTGGTCGCGGTTGTCCATTTCTGCCTCGCTCGCTCGTGTTCCAATCGAATCGTCGCTTACTGCCGCGGAAGCCGAGAGCACATTCCACCACTTATGTATCTGGGTCTATTGAACGCGATGACGACGAGCGGGATATCGTAGTTGGGGCGCTGCCCTTGCTTCTTAGGGATGATCGTTCGTCGTGGGAATCGTGGACCTCGAGGGAGGGTGCGTGGGATTTAAACCTAGCAAGTTCGAGGATTAAAACCAAAAGGCGGTACAAAGTATTGTGAACGGGAACGAAATGCGTTGCAGGGTTTTCAGGCGCTAAGTGCAGCCTTTGAGGAGAAGTGACGTTTCCCTTTTGTTTAGAGCGAGTCAAGGAATGTTGTCAGCTGTGGCCTCGGACGTTCGGTGGTGGCCGGGATTCGCCGCTTCTGCCCCCCCCCTGGCGGCTACCGGCAGATTACGAATGTTCCGAGCAGCACAAGGCTCCGGGCCCACGAGGGAATTTCACCATATGTGGGCAACTGCGTGGCACGGCCTGATCAAGCAACAACCCAACTGAGTCAGGTGACAAGGAAGGTAATTAACTCAAGGTACTTCTGCCTGTGGACCGCACAGAAAACCAGGGAACCTAATTTAGACAAAGAGCCCACAAATAACAACAAGTAAATGACTCGCGTCCTCAAGCTTCTTCCAATGCAGGTATCACATTTTCAGGCGCCAGGACAAAAACATCTATGTTACAGCCTCGCTTAGACCCATTCCCTCACACCCATTCCGTGAACTTCTCGCTCGGTTCTTCCGTCCCGTCATTCCTTAGCCCCAAGCACGGAAACCACGCCCTCCTTGCTCACCGTGACCAGGGACTTGGCCTCGGCACCCCATCGGAGCGCAGTAGCAGGCGTGCTGGTGCGGAGCGGCTCAGACCACGACTTGGAGCCCTTCGAGTACATCTGCACCGTGACCCCCGTGGATCCAGCCGTCGCCAGGTACTGGCCTGTGTAGTCCCATGCCAGGTCCTGAGCATCGCCCGTCTGCAGCTCCTTGACCTGGGCTGCCGGCCCCGATTTCCGCAGATCGAAAATGGTGGTCGTCGACTGGCCCTTGCCCGCCGCCGCAAACCAGAAGCCATTCTCAGAGAAGACAACCGTCTGCACTGGCGTGCCGAGGTTGAAGCTTTCCGCCTGCTCGCCGGTGTCGGACTGGAAGACCTTGATATCCCCTGACTGTGTCCCGGCAGCAAAGAGTTTCCCGTCGGGGTGGAATGCGCAGGCGGTGAGAGCTGCAAAGGTTAGCAAATGTAAAATTGGGGGAAGGGGAGGACACAAAAAGACGTACAAGCATCGGTGTAGCACCGAGACACCTGTTCCAGCGACTCCAGATCGTAGAATACGAAGCTCTTGTCCACGCCAACAGAAGCAAGAATCCGCCCGCCCGGATGTACGGAGAGGCCCGTCGCTGGGCCGGCGTGTGCTTGGAACGAGGCCGTCTCGCTACCGTTGTCGAACACCTTAACAGACCCCTTCGCCGTGGCCAGGATGACCTTGCTCCCAGTCCAGGCCGTGGCCGTCACTGGCTCGCCAATCTCGAGCGTCCTCTCCACCGTGTTGCCCTGGATCGAGTAGATATCAAGCTTCCCATCCAGACCGCCAATCGCCGCGTACTCGGATTCGGTATCGAGGGAGGATGCTTGGGAGACAGTCAGATCGGTGTAGGCGACTTGCTGGAGGGCGGCCACGTCGTCTGAATTGGCCCAGCCCTTGGGAACGGGGCGCTTCTTTCGGCCCTTGGTTAATCTGCGGCATGTGTCAGCACCGGGTTGTGGTCAGTGTGAAATCTGGGCGACGCACTGTTGCTGCAACTCGTTCACGTGTTCCACCAGGTGCTCCGGCAGGCTCTCGTTGTCAACAGCCATAGCATCGCCATTCGCAGGCCCCGCTACTCCTTGCGCAACGGTGACATTGGACAGAGCCTCGCGAGCCTCGTCTCGCTCCCTGGTCAGCCGCGCAATGACGCGGACCGCTGCATCGTGCTGGTAGAGGGCGGTGGCGAGTTCCTCCCTGGTCCGCGACAGCTGTTCCCTCGTGTTGTATGTCTCGAGCACCAGCGCATCCCACTCGTCCTGGAAGGCCTTGAGCAGCGACGGCAGGGATGTGAAGTTTGGCGGGCGGGGCCGGACCACGCGACTCGTCTTGACGGCCAGCAGGTCTTCGGGGTCGAGCTCTTCGTCGGTGCCGGGCTCCTTCCCGTTCTCTTCGATGTACTTGAGGATGAGCCGCTTCTCGAACACGGTGCCTATGGTGTCAAGTTAGTATGACGATAAGACACTCCCATCTAGAGTTTGCGATGGGCAACGGCCGATGGGTGATGCGACGGACCTGTCTTCCGCGACACTACGGGCTCCTCTGGGACCTCGCCTGAGACTGCATCAATTGTCAGCATTCACGACACCTAGCACATGACTGGGCAAGTTATAAACATACGTGCACACAACATCTTGAGGTCTGGTGCTGTTCCTCTGACGAAGTGGTTGGATGGGTCTGTTGTTGAATGCGACTTCCAAAGGAGCTCCCCAACTTTTTGGCGGCTGGCAACCTGTCGCGCATCGAGGCACGAGCCAAGCCTGGTGGTCCCACATGCAAACAGGCAGCCAATCAGCTCTCTGAAAAAGAACTGGATTGAAATGCCAAATAGCTGTAAAAACCGTGAGTTTGGCAAAAAGTGTTCTCAAAGTCGTCAATTGATGAGTCCACGCAATCAACATCTCTGCCCAACTTTAACTTCAGTCAACCCTTACACAATAAATCATTCATCTCTGCCCCGAGTGTCTCCTCCTGAGTTTCAAGAATCCATGCCTCGTAGCCGACTTTTAGTACAGCCAGTCTCAACTCGAGCGACTCAAGTCATTCACTTATCTTCCCTGGCTTACACTGAGAGACTGCCGTTCATAACAACCACGGCCGTTCCACCAAGATGAACTTCCTTGACCCCGATCTCTCCCGATGAACCGAGCTTCTGGACAGACACATCCACAGCAATATCACTCCTCCTCCCCATCTCCACGCCCTGCGTAATCGCAAAACATGCCTCCCTGTCGACCACCCCCGATTTGAGAGCAAGATAACTCGCCAGCGTGCACGCCGCGCTGCCAGTGGCAGGATCCTCGTACCCCATCCGCAGCAACCTCGTCCGGACACCAGTCCTCCCATCCTCACCCGCAGCCCCCTCCTCATCTCCCAAAACATAGTAATACCTCGAAGTATGACTCTCACGCCACTCCCCCTCATCCAACAACCCAATCCCCCCAAAATCAATATCCGCCACCGGCGGCGCACACCCCAGCTGCTCCAAACTCTCCAACCTCACCAGCACAAAACTCATCCCACGAACGATACTAACAACAGGCGCGCCCAGCTCAGCCGCGCGGATATCCGCGTGCGGCGACAGGCCCTGCTCCACGGCCTTGACCGTCGCCGACGCCGTGGAGGGGGCGCTGAGCAGGCTGCCCAGCGTGTGCTGGTGGATGTGCACCGCGTGCGGGATCGCCGCGCGGATGCGGCCCCCCGTGTTGCCAGCTAGCGCCTCGATGCGGATCGGCCCGGCCTTGGTCTGCAGCGTGTCGATGTGGCTCCAGCCGAGGTGGTGTAGGATGAGGTAGGAGGAGCCGATGGTGGGGTGGCCGGCGAAGGGGAGCTCCTTCTTGGGGGTGAAGATGTCGATTTGCCGGGTGGTGGATGGGTTGGGCTCGTTGGGGAGCGTGTGCAGGAAGACGGTCTCGGAGAGGTTGAACTCGCGCGCGATGCGCTGCTTGGTGGCCTGGTCGAGGCGGGACTGGAGGGCGGGTGGGACGAGGACTACCGCGAGCGGGTTGCCTAGGTACCGCGTGTCGGTGAAGACGTCGAGGGTGACGAAGTCGAGCCTTAGGTCTGCCATTGTCGGGGTTCTTGGGATGCCAGGTCAATTATGGGGCAGGGTCAAGCCTGAAGACACTTTGACCGGACAGAGGAGGTAAGTAGAGATGGTAGGTGAGTAGAGATGCGTTGCGTGATGGACTGACGGCGTGAGATTGCTTTATAAGCCATTGACGCGATTCTTGAGTCACCTCACCACCCCACTCGACAGAAGCGGGGTGGCCCTCATTAACAAAAGGGCGCCGTATCTGCAATGGCTTACACGGATTGAGTACCATATTGAATCATATACCTCCTGTCGCAGCTACAGCTCCATATACAAGTCACCTTATTTTCTCTAACCTCCCCGAATCCCATCACCACCCCCTACCCCTCCACTCCCTCTTCCCCCTCACTTATCCCACTGCTTATCACAATCCCCCACCACACACTCCATCGCCACCAACTCCTGCTTCACCAACACGGGCGCACTCTCCTTCCTCAACCCCCAATTACACACCCCACTCCCACCACACGTCCCCGCCATATTCCCGCCCACGCGAAACGCCGCCTCACCCACAAACCTCAAGCTCAGCGCGGCCCCCGTCCCCAAAACCACCGTCTCCTCCAAGCTAACCCTTACCCCAAAATCCGCCGTCGCCGACCCGCCCCCCTCCCCCTCCCCCTCCAGCACCTCAAACGTCCACCGCCCCTTCAGCTCCCCGCCATCATCGCACGCCGTCACCAACCCTGCCTCGCGCGGGTCCGGCCCGTACGACATCCATGTCACGGTGCAGTTGGCCGACAGCGGCGGGAAGGTCGCGTTGCCGTAGGGCGTCGTGCCCACCGTGATGGTGTTGGGGTCGTGGATGGAGAAGGCGAGCCGGGAGTAGGGGTGCCCCGCGGGGCGGCCCGAGGGGGAGTGGGTGCCTAGGGAGGTGATTTGCCACGGGGTGAGGAGGGTGGGGAGGGGGGGGAGGGCGGTCGTGAGGGTTGCTGCTGTTGTGAGGAGGAGAAGGAGGGGGGTGGTGGGGTTGAGCATGGTGGTGGTGGTTTTTTGTTGTTGTTGTTGCGGTGGTGGTGGTTGTGGTAGTGATGCTGGTGTTGGGTTGCGGTCCAGTGGTCGAGTTGTGATGCTGGCTTGGGTGGCTGAAATGGCCCAGGGCTGATAAAGGTAGGTTTGGGTAGGGCTTAAGTAGTTCTATTTTGAGATGGCATTACTGAGCAGATATATGAAAAAGGATCATCACCGCGGTTTACCTCCCCGGCGGCTAAAGACCTGCGTAGTACAATACCACCTCGTATCTGCCACGCAACGTTGCCGCCCATATCGGTAGCTACGGCGGGAACCAACATGAAATACCTGTATTTGACCACTTATAATGTTATACACGAGTGCTAAGCGGGCTGAAAACCAACAGCTTGCGTGGCCTGCTATGTCCCACTGTATCAAGCCCCGTTTCCTTCTCCCTTCCGGTAATTACGAGTTCCGGGTTCCAGGCCCTTTCCTTCTAGTATTGATATGGTAGCATTCGTATTCCCGGCTTTTCTAAATCCTCTGCGGATCTATTTCAGTTCAAAACGGACGAGAAACATAGAGTCTTGTGGAGAAAGGGAAGCAACATTATCCTTCAGGTAAGGCTTCATTGTGTCTAGTATCCGCTAAGCACCCGTGGATTTGAACCGAACCCATTTGAATAATTGCACCCACAACGCCTTATTTCAATGATGGTCAAGCACAGCACCACGTCTATCAATTACGCAGGGTGGTTCGTCTCTAGAGAGGAGCCTAGGATGAGTCGTCGACAGTCGTTTGCAACTCGTATTCATAATCCAACAATAACAGGTATCGCCCAAATAACGCGGTATACGCCGTGTTAAGTTAGATACCTTCAACGAAAATTCGCTTTCAGAAAGCCAGGGCGCAAGAGTCTTTCAACTCCTTCGTGTCTGCTGCGGCATACACCAAACACTAGGTACCTAACTAGCGTTGCCTTGTAAAGACACAGGGCTTTCAGACTCCTCGCCCCGGGCCATGATTGTGAGCGGAACCGCAGGTGAGCTTAACCATTGTCAGACACCCTTCCGAAACTACCCTCGACACGATATTCTGTACTGAAACTTGGGTGCGAGACCATTTCCCCTTGTGTTACCATGCCCAACCACACGCTATTGAAAAGGTGTTCCAGAAAAGCCTCGTCTCTGTGTGGCACGTCGTCGGGAACATGAGGGCTAGAAGACTGGAAAGGCGAGGTAAGTCACGACACCCTGAGTTTACCAGCCCGTTCAACTTCACCCCCGTTTCACTCGGTGCATGTAGTTCTCCTGACCACAACCACAACACCAACCTTCTTGACAGAAACATCACGTCACTGGCAGCACCTCGCAAATTTCAGGAACCGTTTTTATCTCCATCTACGGCTAGCAACTCGCCCGTACCGTATAGTCGACGTTCGTTGGTCACTTGGTCTTGTTTACGGCTGCCTGGACGGTAGCGGGACTTGGCTGAGCTTGGGCAGCTGAAGTGAACTCGGCTCCGCGTAGAATACCAGGATCAGTAATTTCTCTAACGAATGGTTGGCTCAAACCCGATCCCAGTAAGCCCTATGAACCTTGGCTCTGCACACGCGGGTCGTGCCTGTGGATCAGCCGAGATGCTGTGTAAGAAAGACTCCAAGAGTGGTCCCCGAACAAACACCAAGCCGCGCTAGTGTAGATTCTTGACCCTAAAGACACGGATTGAAACTCTGACCCTTGAGATCGACCCGCAAACTCGCGGGTTTTGTCCCAGGACGAGCACTAGTCCGACCAACTACATGTATTTGACGCGATATCAACATGGATAGGCACCCATTCGATACTACCTGAGGATATGGACGCCGAGAAGCCCGCTAGATGTCCCAATCAATGGCTTGAAATGTGGCGCCGCAGGACCCCGTGTGCGGCTTCTTCAGCCCGTGATTCCACCCTCACCACCACGCGATGAGTCGATGACCAGGGCCTGGCAGGTCCAGGGACGGAATGCCGGGACGCGCGCCAACGTCTTGCCAAGGGCCTAGGTCGATTCCTGCTCGGCCATTGCCAACCGAGCCGTCTAGCCTGGCAAGGCGCTAGGGGAAAGGGGCAGCCGTGATGGCGCTGCTTTCTGCTATAAAGGGCGCGATGGCGCGGTCGTTTTCGTCCAGGGCTCACCTGCGTCACCTCCATCGGAGCATCGTCAAGCTTGGGCTGCGCATCCCGCATTGCCCATCATGGTGCGCCTAGTCACTCTTTCATCGTACCTGACGGCTTGTCTGCTCGGAGGCGGCCTGGTACATGTATCCGCACGACCACCCTCCATCACGCACCAAAACCCGCATGCCGATGCGGGCCTCGACCCTCTGGTCGAGTACACAAAGCTCCGAAGCAATGCCACGACCGAAGTAGCCGTGGGGGCCGGCCCACCCCCCGTCTCCCCTCGCCACGGCATGGCCAGCGTCTTCCGCCGTCAAGTCGATCCCCCCGGTTTAGGAGCGCTGTTGTGCCCGACCGGCACGTGCGCCGACGACAGGTAAGGTTATTTGATCTCACGGACCATGGCATTTTTTGCTGACCGGACTTTCTACCGCCTTCTAGTTGCTGTGGCCCTCAGGGGATCTGCGGCTATGGTCCGGACTTTTGCGGCACCGGCTGCATGAGTAACTGCGATGCCAAAGCCATGTGTGGCATCCACTCAGACGGAGGAGCCGTCAAGTGTGGGTTGGACTTGTGCTGTTCGTGGGGTCAGTAGTTCTTCGCTTGTGTGTTGCGGTGACCATAACGACTGACGCATGTTGGCAAGAATAGGGGGTTGGTGCGGCTCGTCTGCTGACCACTGTATCGGACCGGACCAATGGTCTCCCTGCCAGGCAGGATTCGGAAAATGTGAAGTCATTCGCCCTACGGAGTATGGCTACACGTCTGGCTCGACAAATGGTCGGACCATCGGCTACTACCAGTCATGGAACATCAGAAACAGAGCCTGGTACGTCGAATCAGTAGTTGTTTATTCCGCCTCAGTATACTACGGGGAAGAATGCCGTGGAAAGTCAGACCACTACCCACAAGTGCTCGAGGTCGGGGAAGGGCATGGGCCGAGACCAACCCAACCGGATGGCTGGGCCTGGAAGAAGATGGACAGGGAGAGGGTGAAGGCTGAATCAGAGCTGCTATGCAAGGCCATGGGACTTACAGACCCGGGACCGGACGGGCTGCTGGCCAGGACCCGAACAGTCGAGGGTCTTGATAAAGCTTTCGGCAGCCTGGTCGAGTGGCTCACCTGGGTCGCGGGGGAAAGCACTCCAAGGAGGAAGGCGAGCTGTGGCTACAGCTCTCCTTGGTGGACAGTGGAAGTGCAGTAGGCCGCCCGGAAGGCCAGGAAAGCCGAGAGGCTGGCGAAGGAGACGCGGACAGAGTACTGCTGGGAGGAGCTCGGCGAAAGGCTCAAGGACCTTGCCAAAACAACGCGCGAAGCACGGACGAGGGCTTGGAGGAACAACCTGCAGGAAGCAAGCGAGGCAAAGAAGCCCGATCAGATGTGGAGCTTGGAAAGATGGGCTAGGCTGCGGAGCTTTTTGCCGCCGGAACCACCGAGACTACCGGCATTCAAGGACTCGTCCGGGCAGGTAACGGCCGAAACGCACGACCAGAAGGCTAGCGCACTGGCCGAGAGGTTCTTCCCGGATCCACCGGCCAACCTAACGGATGTGGAAGATCAAACCTTTTTGGGCAGCTGGAACCCGGGCTTCGACGTTGTACAAGCAGTGACGCCGACCGAGATCACGGAAGCGATAGGAAGAGCAAGCCCCTGGAAGGCGCCAGGCGAGGATTTGCTCCCGATGGGCCTTCTGAAGGCGTGCGGAGCACCGTTAGCTGAAGTGCTGGCCCTTCTGGCGACAAGGTGTCTTGTGACGAACCTACTCCAGGATCCTATCCTGTTAGGGTTCAGCTTCGGTGAAGGTAATCTCTGCAAAGGATGCTTAGGTTCGGTGCAGCCAAAGGGTGCACAACAATAGACTTGTCTCAACAGTCGGCTTGCGAGCTTGTAGCGAACTGTAGTTGTGATTGCTAACTGGAGAACTCCCAGAGCTCTCCAGAACGAATGACTATATACTATCTGAGTTTGCATGTTGCATGCTGATAGTCTAAGGTAGCCCGTCTACCATGGTCTACCTGGTAGCCCATGATAGCCCGTCTACCATCATCTACCTCCTGGGTCGTTGTAAATGATTGGCTGGCGCAGCCCCGCTGCGCCCCGCTCGGCCCGTCTCGTGGCCGATTTCATGACACGATGCCCCTCCTCGAGGTCTCTTGTCCCAAGAGACTGCTTATTCCCTCAATACGCGCCAACCTTCCCTTCCTATTGTGAGTTCCCAACTCCCCTTCATTCTTGTCATGGCTAATCGTTTGATTAGTGCTCGTCGCGACATCCAGCGCGAACGCGCCGTTCTTGCATCAGAGATTGATCGTTTGGGTCACGAATTGGCCATGCCTTGCCAACGCTGCTGGGATGCGAAACCTCGGAAGCGGTGCGTGATGATGGAGGACGGGAGGAAGTGTTCGAACTGCGTGCGTATGGGCAAGAAGTGTAGTGGCCCCAACGTGGCCGATACTCGTGAGTGCCGTGCAGTCGTGTGTTGTGTTCGTGCTAACGTTTCTGTAGTTCTATCGAATCTGTCCGAGCAGGAGAAAGTAGCGAAGGATATAGAGGCGGCGGAGCGGGCGCTTGCCGAGTCTTTGAGTCGCTTGTCCCGTTTGCGTGCTCAACAAAAGTTGTTGCGCGATCGTGGCGCGGAGGTGTTTCGTCGCGGAATGGAGCGCCTGGAGACGGAGGAAGATCCCCCGTCTCCTGTCCCTATGTCTCCTCTGCAAGCGGCGGTAGGTCTGGCGCAACAGGCAGGCGGGTTCGGGGTACTGGACTGGGAGGCCATCGGGATCCCGTCTGGCGATGCTGACCCGCTCACCTGGGCGCGGAAGTACGTCGTTCCTCTTGTCTCTTTTTCCTGCCTATGCTGACCGTTCCTTAGTTTTTCCTTGGACGGTCCTTCCCTCGCCGGGGTCGATTTGCCGGAAGGGGTTCCTTCGGTCGGTCTGGGTTCCTCCGATGGAAGTCCTTCAATTCCTCGGGGCAGTTGAAGTTTGTAGCGGGTTGCCATGAATTGTCTTCGGGACCGAACCCTAGCCATTTGACCAAGTACTCGATCCGTCCCTTTGTGATGCGTGAATCCAGAATTTCTTCGACATCCCAGAGTTCCTCTTCGTCTTCTGCTTCGACACCCTTGTCGAGTCTCGCGTTCTTGGGTGCTGGTTCCAGAAGTGAGACGTGGAAAACGTTGGTCCGTAGTCGCATTGTTGAGGGTAGCGCGAGTGCGTAGTTATTCTCCGAAATCTTTTTGTCGATTTTGAACGGTCCGATTTTGCGAAAATCGAGCTTCCTGCTTGGTCGCTTCGTGCGAAGATTTCGAGAAATGAGGTAAACTTTGCCCCCCTCTTCTAGGCGAGGTCCCTCGAGCCTGTTCTTGTCGTAGAACTTCTTCATTCGTGTCCTTACGAACTCGAGCTCTTCCTTGAGCATCGCATGCAGCGAGCTCATTCTGTCGGCTTTGACTGCCGCTCTGGGCACCGAAACATCGGGCCCTTGTCGCAAATCTGCTTCAAAGCCGTAATTCGCGAAGAATGGCGTGACCTTCGTGGTCTCTGTGACAGTGGTGTTGTAGGCGAGTTGCGCTGTCGGCAACAGCTCGACCCAGTCGTCCTGTTGGAAGTTGACGTACACCCTCAGGTATTGTTCGACGATCTGGTTGAGTCGCTCCGTCTGTCCGTCTGTCTGTGGGTGGTAAGCTGTCGAAAGCTTACTTCTCGTGCCCAGCTTCGTCATCAGAGCTTGCCAAAACTTTGATGCGAATTTCGTGTCTCTGTCCGTGATCCATTCCTCCGGCCATCCATGGACCGAGGTGACGTTGCGGTAGATCACGTCTGCGAGTTGTTCTGCCGACCATGACTCCTTGTAGGGAAGGAAGTAGCTCCATTTGGTGAGTCTATCCACCACTGCGAGGATGCTGTCGTACTTCGTTTCCGTCGCTGAGTCCTTGGATGTCGGAAGCTTGGTGATGAAGTCCATCGTCACCGAGCTCCATGGTCTTTCTGCGACTGGTAATGGTTGCAATAACCCGTATGGCTTGTGTCGTCCTGGTTTGCTTCGTCCGCAGAGGTCACATTCTGCCAGGACTTCTTCTGTCGCTTGCTTGATTCCTGGGAAGTCATAGTTCTGCTTGATTTTTGCGATTGTTTTGCTGATTCCCATGTGTCCTCCGAGTCTCGACTCGTGGATCTTTCGAATGAGCTCCTTCTGGTCGCTGGGCCTGACGTAGGCCTTGTCGTGGTACCAGAGTCTCGTTCCTTCAAGTCGCAATCCTGCGATCTTGGATTCTGGCTCTTCTTGCCATGCTTCGCGCTGGTCGTCCGCGATGATTCCTTGGAAATCTCGTTCCAGTCGTTGTTCTCTGAAGGCCGCACAACATTCTATAAACGGTTGCAGAGGCCTGACTTCGGGATCTTCCGACTGCTGCTGAAGCGCTGCGATCTCGTAGTCTTCAGTCGGTTGGGAAGCGTGCCGTAGCGATCCGTCTGTCTGCTGATGTAGCAATGGTGGTGAGGCTTCAGATGTGTTGTCGTGGTGATCTGCTCTCCTACTCAAGGCGTCCGCTCGTGCGTTTTCCGAGCCTTTCTTGTAGTGGATCGTGAAGTTGAATTCGGACAGGAATTCTGCCCATCGAGTTTGTCGTCCGTTCAGCACCTTCGTGGTGGTGAAGTATCGTAGGTTCTTGTGGTCCGTGTACACCTGAACTTCGTGTGTTGTGCCGCTGAGATATGGCCTCCATTCCTGAAATGCTTCGATAATTGCGAGAAGCTCCTTGTCGTGGATCGGGTAGTTGAGCCTTGGTCCTTCGAGTTTCTTGGAGAAGAACGCAACTGGGTGAAGCTTGCCGTCCTTGTCCCTCTGACCAAGCTGTCCTCCGATCGCGAAGTCCGAGGCGTCGGCTTCGACTTCGAATGGTGTGCTGGGGTCAGGCAGCATGAGTACTGGATCGGCGATTATCGCGTCGCGGATTCGTTGGAAAGCCTGCTCGTGCTCCTGCTTCCACTGGAATGTGGCATCTTTTTTTGTGAGTTCGTGTAGGGGTCTCGCGATGTCGCCAAAGTTTTTGATGAACATTCTGACAAAGTTGGCGAATCCGATGAATCCTCTGACCTCGGTGGCGTTCGTTGGTGTCGGCCACGCCCTGACAGCTTCCAGTTTCTCGGGTTCGATCTTGACCCACCCTGGGGAGATCTCGTAACCCAGAAACACTGTCTTCTTGACATGAAACTCGCTCTTGTCCTTGTTGACTGACAACTTGTGCTCGTGCAGTGCGTCCAGCACCTGCCGCACGTGTTCCTTGTGTTCTTCGAGTGTCTTGGAGTAGATGAGAATGTCATCCAAATAACAGACTGCGAATTTATCGAGGCAATGTCGAATTGCGTGGTCGATGGCGGCTTGAAATGTCGCTGGTGCGTTGGTTAATCCGAATGGCATGACGAGGTATTCGTAGTGCCCGTAGGGTGTTCGGAAAGCCGTCTTCCACTCATCTCCTTCCTTGATGCGGATGTGGGCGTAGGCAGTTGGAAGGTCGAGGCGAGTGTAGTATTGTGCCCCTGACAGCTGATCTCGAAGCCTCGCGATCAGTGGCAATGGGTAGCGGTTCTTCACCGTCTCGTTGTTCAACTGTCGGTAGTCCACACACATCCTGAGCTTCCCATCTTTTTTTGGAACGAAGAGGACTGGGTAGCCTGCTGGAGATGTCGATGGTCTGATGTGTCCGATCTCGAGGTTCTTTTCGAGATAACTCCTCAACTCTGCATCTTGCTTCTCGTTGGTGTGGTACACCTTGAAGAACTTCAACTGGGCTCCTTCCTTGAGTTTGATCTCGTGGTCCCAAGGTCCGTGATCAGGTAGCCCTGTAAGATGCTTTGCTGTGAATGCCGGGTGCCCCTTGTAGTCATCTGGGATCTTCCCCGTTGTTGCATTTTTCGGTGCGCCTTCATAGTACGCGAACTTGCTTCCTGACTCGATAAATGATGCTTCGAGTACTTTGACTTCTTGTGCTGGCAGCTCAATGCTTGCTGCTTCTTTCCGGTTGACCCATGTTTCGTGTTTGAGCTTCCCGTGCTCGTCGACTGAGACGACGGCGATGATTCGTGCCTCCCGTGTCTGCTTCTGTTGTCGTGTGCCGCTTCTTCCGGATTCCAGAGTGCGTTTCTCTGCACTTGCTGCTTCCCGCGGTGGGCCCGTAGAGGGGGTTCGTCCTGACCCTCTGCTCATCCGTGGCTCCTGTTCTGCGCGTTCTCTCATCAAGTCGGTTGGATGCTCCCGCGGTTCTCGCGGTCGCAGATGGCCATCCCCCTTCCAACTGATGTCTGGGTCGTAGTCCTTGTGCCATGGGCGTCCGAGAATCATATCTTTCTCTGGTCCCATGTCCACGATGTCGAATACCACTTGGGTGGTTTTCCCTTCCACCTCCATGTCGAGTGGTTCTGTCTCTCGTCGCGCCCATTGTGTGTCGAATGGTCCTTTGACGATGTATTCTTTCTTCTTGATCCTCCATGGGATTCTGAGTTGATTCACAAATGTGGGCGAGATAAGGTTCATCTGCGCTCCTCCATCTACCAACGCGAGGGCTTCGCATTTTCCCCATCGCGCTGTGATCCAGAGCCTGTTGTCCGGCTTGGTGTTTCGTACAGCAGCTACTTCGTATTCGTCTGCTGGGAGATCGATGTAAGGCTTTTGTTTGCGCCAGTTCTTCCTGTACTGCGCGGCCTGTTTCCGTTGTTGTGGATTTAGAGATCGTCGGGCCCCTCGGAGGGCCCTGAGCCGTTTCCCAAGCTCTCGTGGTACATCAAGGCGTCCCTATCCGCACCTTGGCTTGCGGCGTCGATCGTTTGGTGCTCCTGGAGCCATTGCATCATCTGTGGCTCCATTGGCTGTCTGTTCTCGCGCCGCTGCGTTCGCGTGGGTCGAGGTTGATTGCGTTGCGCCTGTAATCGCGCGTGCTCCTCCAATTTGGCGTCTGCGTGTACTAGGCAATCCGCCTGTTCGCAGTGACTCGTCCAGCGGGGGTCGTTGCATCCTTCCGGCCAGGCGTTCTTAGGGCTGAACCTGAGCCTGCCGTCTGGGATCATGTCTACCTTCCAGAGTAGTGCTGCGGGGGCGCTCCCGTGGTCGTAGACCCAAGTCGTGGGCGCCGGTTCGCCGCGTTCGTTTCGTGGCCTGACGGGCCAGTGGTTTGACTGGAATTTGGTCTGGAAGTGATAGCGACATTCGTGTGCTACACACTGGAACCATGGTAGGTGGGCGTGGTCCCTTCGGTGGGGATCCATTCGTGGGTGATCCTCCTCCATAAGTTGGAACCTCCCGTTCACCCCTCTCAGTCCTGCCGTCTCTAGGTCTGAGGTCGGTTTCCCTCTGCTGAGGTATTGATGCCGGGACCAGTAGTCGTCCCAATCCTGGGCGTCGTGCCCTTGGGTTTTCCTTTGTCTCTGTGCCTCATGATAGGCGTAGTGTGGGAAGCAGACCCTGTCCATGTGGATTTCGCCGAAGTCCGACGACGGCCCGTCCCATGGGAGGTGATCCGTTACGCCCTCCCTGTTAGTTTGTTGGACGTCGTCGTGCAGTCCTTGCACTGCTTGGGCCATTCTGTCGAAAGCTTCCCCTGCCTGCTGCTGTTCTCGCGTAGTCGACAGTGCTTCGTCCCTGAGCATGTCTACTTCCGCAAGGAGGCGCTGGTGTTCGGCGTTCCTTCTTTCAAGGGTTGCTTCGAGTTCCTTCTTTTCTTCCTTGAGCTGGAATACCCTTTCTCGCAGGTCCAGGACTCGGCTTCGTAGAAAAGTTAGATTGGAGCCTGGGATCTCCGCTGTATCCCTTCTGGTGCGCCAGAGTCCGTTGTCTTCCTGGACTAGATTGAGTCCCCAATTGTCTGTGGTTATTGCGATGTGAGGCGGGGGTGCGATTTCCCCCCTCTCGTCGTGCCACAAGCAGAGCGCATACTCGTGCTCGGGGATCTGGTCGACGTCTTCCTCGGGATTTCCTTCATCCGAGTCTGTTGATTCGTCGATTCGTTCGAGGGCTTGGTCAATGTCATCTTCGAGGTCGTCTTGAGTGTAGCTGGCCGCTGCGACCTCTCGGAATCGGACTTCCTTCTTGAGCTCGTCGATGGTGGCGGCTTCCTTTCCCGGAACGGGTCGCCATTCTTTTTTGCTGCGGCAGTCGCGCTTGAAGTGGCCCTTCTTGCCGCAATTATAGCACGTGATGCCTGATTTGTCCTTGGCGCTGTTTTTTCTTCCTGCTCCTTGGATCGCGTCGACGTCCATGGGTCCTGAGTGGGTGCCAGAAGAGGTGCTCTTGTACTGGCGTTTCTTCTTGTCGTTAGCCTTGTGGTAAGCTGCGTCCTTCTTGCCGGTGCGCTCCTGTCGTCTTTCATACTGACGGTTGTCGATGGCGATGGCGCGTGCCATGTAGGTGTCGAGCGTCAGCGTGTCACGTTCTTCCTTGATCAGCTCGTCCTTGACATCGTCCTTGAGCCCGTCGTAGAAGCGTCTCTTCAGGGCGTCTTCTCCCCACTGGACTCGGAACGCCTGTTGGCGGAATTCAGATGCGTAGACGGCTGCTGACTTTTGTTGTCGAAGCTTGATGAGTTTGGACTCTGCCTGGGATCGTTTGTCGAAGATCCCAAAGACTTGCGTGATGGCGTCTTCGAAGTTGACAAACGCCTCGAAGATCTTGTTGGTCTCTTTCTTGCGTTCGTCCTCAATACGCTCGAGATAGTCCCGCTGAGTGGGCTCAAACCACTCGAGGGCCCTACCCTCTAGGTAGGTTGCTGCAAAGAGCACTTTGTCGGCCTCTTCGCTGAATGAGTTGAACCGGAAGTAGGACCGAAGTTGCGTCAGGAACCCCTGGAGCTCGTCTCTCTTGGTGCCATCGAACTTGGGCGGCTTGGCAACCTTGAGATGGTCCTGGCCCCTTCTGGGCGACACGTCCTTGGTTCTCAGCTGGTTGACCTTGGCTGCCAAGTCGGTGAATGCAGTCTCGACCTTGGCGGCGTTGGCGGCAGTGTCAAGTTGCTTGGAGATGCCCTCGATCAGGGCCTTGACCCCCTCGAGTTCTTGCTTGAGGTCGTTGTTATCGACCTCTTCGTCGTCGGAGTCGGGCGTGGGTCTGGCCGGGTTGGACATAGTGCCGTTTGACCTTCAATCCTGAACTGTAACAGAGTTAAAGGGAGTTAGCAACGTGTGACGAACCTACTCCAGGATCCTATCCTGTTAGGGTTCAGCTTCGGTGAAGGTAATCTCTGCAAAGGATGCTTAGGTTCGGTGCAGCCAAAGGGTGCACAACAATAGACTTGTCTCAACAGTCGGCTTGCGAGCTTGTAGCGAACTGTAGTTGTGATTGCTAACTGGAGAACTCCCAGAGCTCTCCAGAACGAATGACTATATACTATCTGAGTTTGCATGTTGCATGCTGATAGTCTAAGGTAGCCCGTCTACCATGGTCTACCTGGTAGCCCATGATAGCCCGTCTACCATCATCTACCTCCTGGGTCGTTGTAAATGATTGGCTGGCGCAGCCCCGCTGCGCCCCGCTCGGCCCGTCTCGTGGCCGATTTCATGACATGTCTGGAGCTAGGATGGTTCCCGAACCGTTTCAAGAGGGCGAAGACTGTAGTACTACCGAAACCAGGAAAGGCTCCGCCGGTGTATCAGACCCCGGGGGGATACAGGCCCATTGCTCTGCTGCCAACCCTAGGGAAGGTAATAGAGTCAGTGGTCGCCAGGAAGGTCACTCAAACTGCAGAAGTCAACGGCCTCTTACCAGATGAACAAATGGGGAACAGAGCACACCGCTCCACAGAGCTGGCTGTCCGGCTAGTAGTAGCCCAGGTCCAGGAGGCGTGGAGACAGAAGGGTGCGGCGTCCCTATTGCAACTGGACATCTCAGGAGCCTTTGACACGGTCAACCACACCCGACTGCTAGCAACTTTGCGAGAAATGGGCTACCCGAGGTGGCTGGTCCTCTGGACGAGAGACTGGTTGACTGGTCGAGAGGCCACCCTTCTTTTCGACGGCAAGACGGCGGCACCGACGGCAATTCGGGCAGGGGTCCCCCAAGGCTCACCCCTTTCCCCTGTTCTCTTCATCCTCTATATTTCCTCATTATACAAGCAGCTAAAAGACGAGCACCCTCACTTGGCTATAACGGGGTTTGCGGATGACACCAACCTCCTGGTGTTTGGTCGAAACCCCGAGGCCAATGTCCGGCAACTGGAGGCGGCGTGGGAAACATGCATGCGTTGGGCGGACAGTCGGGGGATGAAGTTTGCCCCGGAAAAGAGCGAACTGATCCATTTCAACAAGGGACGACGGCAGTGGACAAACCAGCTGGAACTCACTAACCCAGGGGGAGGCACCAGCCCCGTCAGACCGAAGGAGTCTGCCAGGTTCCTGGGAGTCTGGCTGGACCGGAAGCTCAACTGGAAAGCCCACCTTGCGGCGGTGGAGAAGAAGCTGAGGACCCAGAGCTATGCCCTGTCGAGGCTAGCGGCATCGACGTGGGGACTGGGTCTAGCCAAAGCGCGAGAAGTGTACACAAAGTGCATCCGGTCAGCGCTGGCCTATGGCGCATCGTCGTTCCACATTCCCACGGATGTGGGAGGCGAACCGGTGAAGAAAGGCATCACCAAGGCCCTCGGGAAGGCCCAGAACAAGAGCCTGAGGATTGTGGCGGGAGCCTTTAAGTCTACCCCCATCCGTAACCTCGAGACAGAGACGTGGGTACCACCATTGGACTTATACCTAAACAAACGGCTTGCAGATTTCGAAAACCGACTCCAACAACCCAATCTGGACGACGGCCAAGGCGGCAGGAAGACGGCGGGGAGCGTTATCCTTACCGCCTGCCGCAAGATACAGCAGAGACTCAACTCGAGGAGGGGCAACAGGGGCCGATCGCGAACCTTGAGACCTCAAGGGCCCACGGCGGTAGAGAGAGCCGCGGGCACGATCATGCGCTGGACGGGGGGAACCATAGACACGGACAAGGCAGTAGAAGAGGCCTGGAGAGCGAGGTGGTTAAAGGAACGGGACGGCAGAGCAATCACCAGGCCGGCGGACGACTTTGACCATCAGCGGGAGACGCTATTCCGGAACGAAACCCTAAGGAGGCATGACGGTCTCAGCAAGGCGAAAAGCTCACTGCTCATTCAAATCCGGACGGGAGCAATAGGCTTACGGGACTACTTGTTTACACGGGAAGTCCCGGAGGTTCTGACGCCTGCCTGCGAGTGTGGCGAGGGACGAGAGACTGCCGAACACCTGGTAGTGTGGTGTTTGGCCCCACCGTTGACTCGAAGATGGGAGAGAACTGGAATTCGGACACGACGGGACTTTTACTCAGTTCTACACGGTATCAATCCCACGACTGCACGGCTGGCGAGGAGGATCCTCGACTGGCTGATGGACTCGGGGAGGCTGCCGATGTACAGCTTGGCCAGGAGGCTCGAGCTGGAAACGGCGGCCTGAAGCGCCCCCGTTCGGAGGCCAGGAGGCCTCCTCTCTTTGTATACGTAGACTCACCAGAACGCATCGTTCCTTGATTGTTGGTAGGGTTTTTTCACCCGGCCCGGGAGGGCACGGTTTTCCTGTACACTAAATAGCAGAGGGTCCGGCACGCCCTAGGGCATAGCGGAGTATGAATAATAATAATAATTTATTCCGCCTTTAGGGTCTCGGGACTCGGAGTATAGTGACTCCCGACGCTGCAACTTAAGCTTGCTCCCGAACGGCTCTCGATACTTGTGTTTAGGGAATAAACATATGACTGACATTGTGGGACACAGCAACCGCGTTTCGCCGTCTCAGATCAAAAAAGAGCAGTACACCCATCTTTACTACGCCTTCGCATCCATCGACCCGCAGACCTTTCACATTGTGGCCGCCCATGCCGACGACATCCAGCTCATGGCCGAGTTCACGGCACTGAAAGGGCCCAACCTCCAAACCTGGATTGCAGTGGGCGGCTACGACTTCAGCGACAACACTACAGCCACCCACACGACTTGGAGCGATCTGTGCTCAACCACAGCACGCCGAGCCGCCTTCATCTCATCTGTCCGCACCTTCATGGACATCTATGGCTTCCAAGGAGTCGACTTGGACTGGGAGTATCCCGTTGCCAAAGAGCGTGGCGGTCGCCCAGAAGATATCGTCAACTTCGTCTCGTTGCTACGGGAAATGCGCGCCGCATATGGGACCTCGTACGGTATTAGCCTGACGCTGGCGCCCGACTACTGGTACCTGCGGTATTTCGATGTCAAGGGCCTAGAGCCCTATGTGGACCACATGGGCTTTATGGCCTACGATCTCCATGGCTT
Organism: Chaetomium tenue; assembly: GCF_020726465.1. Lineage (NCBI taxonomy): Eukaryota > Fungi > Ascomycota > Sordariomycetes > Sordariales > Chaetomiaceae > Chaetomium > Chaetomium tenue. Next base: position 352,721 of record NW_027117333.1, on the reverse strand, counting down.
CTGGGGCGCCGACGTCAAGGCCCTGGGTTCTATAGTCAGGGGCCAGGCCGACGTGCGCGAGATATACAACAACACTATCCCGCTTGCATACGCCGAGTTGGACTTCTCCAAGATCAACTTTGGTGTCGCCTGGTACGGCCGCGGATATACGCTCCAAACTCCCAGCTGTAATACACTCGGGTGCGAGTTTAAGGGGCCTAGCAAGCCCGGAAAGTGCACAAACGCGGCGGGCGTCATGTCCCTGGACGAAGTCAGGGGCCTCATCGAAGAGAAGGGGTTGACACCACGCCTACTCCAGGGCGCCATGATGAAGGAGCTGGTCTGGGATGACCAGTGGATCGGCTACGACGACGAGGAAACCGTAGCTATGAAGAAGGCCTTTGCAAACAACCTCGGCTTTGGTGGCACCATGGCCTGGAGTGTGGATTTCAACACGGGGGCGAGCGACAACCCGCCGCTCTCGACCGACGGAAGCTGTGGCCCCAAGAACGGAGGCACCGTCTGCGAGGGGAGCGGATTTGGCGACTGCTGCTCGGCCACTGGATGGTGCGGCTCGACCGAAGGCCACTGCGGCTCGGGCTGCGTCAGTGGAAAGTGTATTCAGGGTGCCGTGACGACCGACGGCTCATGCGGTGCTGGGGCGAACCATGCCATCTGCGGTAACTGGCCGTCGGGCGACTGCTGTTCGTCCACTGGTTGGTGCGGCAACACGCCAACCCATTGCGGACCTGGTTGCCAGAGCGGCTCATGCACTGACCTCAACGTTGTTTATCTCGACCCTGCCGTGTACGAGAGCGGCGCCGCAGCCCAATGCCCGCCCCCATGCGTCTTGGTTCTGCCGCCGATCCCCCTGGCGGGCACAACCACCATCTCAGTGCCCCCCTTCACGACCTCGCTCGAGGTCGGGTCCAGTGTCGGCGGTACATTCCGCGCCACGACCACTACCATCACCGTCGTGGTACAGTCTCTTGTCATCGACACGTTACCCCAATCTAATGTCGAGATCACAAATGGCCAGACGGCTGGGACTTTCAAGCCATCGGCCAGTCTCGTGATCCCCCCTTCGACGGTCACCGTTACAAACGGTGCTGGGCAAACTTCAGCGCGAGCAGTCATTTTCCCGCCCTGGCCGCACGTCGCCCACGGCCCGGTGGACATCAGCAGTACTCCGTCTGTTTCATGGCCGCCAGGGACCGTGTCAGTCGGACCGCCATCGACTTGGACGGAACCACCTTACACTCAACCGCCCATGGTTCTTCTCTGCACAGCGAATTATGCGGTGCAGTACATCGCAGAGTATGGTGCCTATGTCACGCTTACCGACTGTCCCGGGGCCGCAACCACAATGGCTCGAGATTGTGCGCCAACCAAGACGGTAGGAGTCGAGGGAGAGAGCACCGTGAGCTTTGCGCTCGGGTGCACGCTATTCACGGGGACGGGGACACGCACCACGGACGGCCCTCTCCCGACCTACACCACCTGGCCCGAGGGCGAGCTTACTTGGGAGGAGGAGGATGACAGCAATGACAGAGAGAAGAAGTCGAGTTGCAACCTGTGGTTCTTTTTTATCTGCATCGACTGGCCCAGTATCAAACTGGGTGGCTGGCGTTGGAACTTTCCCCCGGGCATCTACCCACCTGGCCCACCTGGCCCGCCGCCCCCTATCCGGTTCCCGCCAGGGATCACGGTGACGGGCGAGCTTCCTTGGCCGTGGCCGCCAATCACCATTGGATGGGATAACAAACTCACCTATCCTACCGTCAAGCCAGGCCAGTGCACGACCCAGAGGGCCGATCTCTGTGCGACCACCACGACGCTGGAGATCAAGACGACCCAAGACAGGACCACCACCTCGACCCACACCCGGACCACATGCACCACCATCATGGGCTGCAAGGTCGAGGACGACGACTGGGAGACGACCACGACAGTGAGGTGCTCCAGGTCAACCATCACGAGCGGCATCGTTGCCCGGGCCGAGGCCACGCCCACGTCCATGTCGGGACCCGAGGCGCAGCCCCTGCAGCCGAGGGTTGACCCCGATCCCGTCTGCCCTCCCGTCTACGTTGACGATGTTATTATCATCCCGGCCAACCCGGAAAGTGTCTTGGACCTCCTCTTGCGCCTTGACATGACGATGCAAGATGGCGCCTCGTTGATGACCAGGACGAAGCCCGTCACCGCCAGCGATGGCGTCAGCAACGACTTTACCTCGTTTTTCTTCGTTCGTGAGCTGGCCATGGACATTTTCGATGATATCTGGGCCGATAAGGCTCAGTTAGGGGTGAGCTTCCCGTTCTCGGTCTTTCTTTGGAGGAGAGGGGCGAACAAACACTGACATGGCTCACTTGCGCTAGATCGCCGGCATGTACTCAATCCGGGCCATGAACGCGAGAAAAAAAGGCATCCCAAACAGGCCACGCCCCAATCCGATTTGGAAACGGAACAACTGCAACGCAACCCTGATGGCTAGACAGCAAGCAGAGGGTGGCCGCCAGTCCTTTTGGGATACGACTTGGGAGCATTCACTCATGTCTGTCCCACCGGGGGAGGACTGGCGGATGGGATGGTACACCGACTTTCTCCATGGAAACAAATACAAATATACGGTGCACGAAAGCTTTGGCGATGACCAAGACATCTACGTTGTCGAGTATGCCGTTAATGACCTTCATGAGGTGAGCCTCAACTCCCTTCCATTATTATCCCCCTCCTACCCATGACTACCCTCAGGTCGCTAACGGTATGACTTCAATCATGGCAGGAATTCCAGATCACCGATTTTGTGCAGCTTGGCGCCGTAGACTTCGGGCCCCTACATTCGGGTCCCCTGAGCACCTACCACGGTACCGTGGTGGCCGCCAAACTCGCCGGCGAGCGCCTCGGCCTGGCGAGACATGCCCAGCTAATCCTCGCCCGCTCCTCTCCTGGTACACCAAGCAATGACCTGGACAAGATCGTTGACGAGGGATATATAGCCGGTCTCACCTATACGCTCAACCATGTTCTGCGAAATCCTGATAGGAGAGGCAAACAGATTGTGAATTTGTCGCTTGGGTCATACACGGTCGATGAGTACCCCCAAATCTGGTACGACATGCTGTGTAAGTTATTACTAGATACCTTGTTAGATGACTTCGATACGTGTCTGCTAACATCCATGGCCCGCGCTAGTCAAACTTTTGAAGAAGCTGGACAGTCTAGATGTCGTGCTGGTCGCGGCCGCCCACAACCATTTCCAAGACCCCAAGGTCAAGGGCTCGGTTGCTGGCCTCTTTGCGAGATGGGCCGACCCCAACGCGCCTCCAGGCGACCGGATCGACAACCTCATCGTGGTTAGCGCCGTCGACAAGAACTCGGTTATCTCCCCAGACAACCCCTACAGGCCGTGGATAGCGATGGCCCCGGGATTCAATGTTCTTGTACCGAAACCCCTTACCGATAATGAATATGATTCGGATAGTGGCGCCTCATTTGGTAAGTATTCCTTCTCCCTCGCCACCTGCGACATTGGTGCTAATCGTTTGCCGTTCAGCCACTCCCTTGGTTTCCGGCACCATTGCATACTGGAGAGGCCTCTTCCCAGAGAACGATCCGCGGGGAAAGCAGCTAAAGTCCCCGGCAGCCGTCAAAGCCCTCGTGCACTTCATGCACCGACCGCTCACGTATGAGATGTATCCCGTGGAACACGACGATACTGACGAAGACGATCGCGACACTTGGGACGCGGACCGGCCCTGGGACGAGCAGATCCCCTTCCTCTGGAACGGCGAGACAAGAAACGGCAATTGTGTAGTCAACCCTGGCCTCCCCGGTTGCCCGCCGGAACTTAAAGACGACTTCATCAAGCTGCGCCGCTTCGGTTCGCACCCCCCGAGCTGCGTTGCCCCCGGTGCCATCTCCAAGCGGCAGGCCGGCGGGGAGTGCCAGCTGGTGATAAACCCCCCAGGCGGCTCCGCCAACGAACCCGGCGCAGCCGACGGCGTCATAACCTACAAGGTCGGCGCGCCATCACCAACCTGCCTCTCAAACTGCGGCACCCTCTGCTCCGGATTCTACTGCGAAGCCAACCCGGCCGGCACACCACCAGGCTTCTTCGACCCGCAAGACCCCGCCCACACCCCCCAGCCCACCGCCTCGGCCACCATCTCCCGCGAGCCCCCGGTGGTGGTGACAACCGCCTCCCCCGATCTCCCCTCCCTCCCCGCCCCAACCTGCACCGGCCACGAATACCCCACAACCACCCTCACCTGCGCCGGCAGCGGCGGACGCCTCGTCTGCAACAACCAAGTCATCTGCGCGACCCCGACTCCCACCCCCGGCAGCCCAACCCTCCCCAACCTCACCGAATGCCCCCGCCCCCTCTCCACAGCAACCGTCTGCTTCGGCGGCGGCGGACGCACCAACTGTGGCACCTCCCTCGTCTGCCCGGACCCCACCCCCTCACCAACCCCCCGCCCGTCGCCGCCCAACCCACAACCGCAACCGCAACCCCAACCCATCGAGGAGCCCACCGGCGAGTTCCTCGGCGTGCTGGAATCCGTCAGCCAGCTCGACCTGGGCCGATTCCGCGGGTGCCGCGACAATGCAGCCTTCTACTGGATCCAGCTGTTCCGGGGATCGCACCTGGGTGCCGTCGGCACGCATTGCTCGCTGAAGGGGGAGCATGTGGCGGGGTCGGGGATGGGGAATAATATGGGGCAGAATATGTATGGGTGTGGTGAGGAGGGGGGCGGGTATGATGGGGGGTGGAGGGTGTGTGCGACGAGGGAGGGGGCGCGGGTGTATGAGCCGAAGGGGTGGTATCAGAGGTGTGTGCATGATGATACGCTGTTGATTAATTGTCCGAGTGGGGTTGGGGGGTGCTGGTATAGGACGAGGAGGAAGTTGAAGTGTGATGGCGTTTGGGTGTGGGATGGGGGGAAGAAGTAGGGGGTTAGTTGGTGGTTGCTGAAAGTGTACGGTACGTTCGGTGGTTCAAGTCTAAGTCGTCGTACTCTATACATTCATCATCCTCCTAATTACTCACATGGGAGAGAAATCAAACCTACTCCTTTGAACTTTCACTCCCCGTGGATAACCCTCTCGCAACCCACCCAATGATCAACCCACCGAATACCGCGGAACCTGCCCTCTCTACGACGGGGCCTTGGTACCATGCAATTCTGGGTGCGGAGGCTGCCGCAACACCTCGTATAGGTACCTCTGCCTCTTGCAGCAGGACGGTGAGGCAGTTTGAGATCCCGCCATACTCGAACAGGTTGGTTGGGCTGCTTAATGTACATGTAGTTGCCAGTTATTTGCAGTCAGTGCTTAGAAAGCCCAAATCATCTATCATCCCAGCTTGTTCATTCATCTTGTATCGCTATCATGGCCGCCTTCTGTTCTCTTATCATCCTCGCTGCGGCCATTTCCGGCGCCATTGCCACCCCAGCAGCTGGGGCGAGGAACCCCAACTCGGAGATTCCGGTGATGAAACGCGCCCGCGCCGTCTGAGAGCATAACCTCTGGTTTCGTCGGTACCTCCGTGGCATAAGGTGTTGTCGTTTACGAGATCAAAGTGGCTGCATGAAGAAGTAAACGTGATAGTCGATGGTCAACTCAACGGCCGAGCTTCTTGTTCGAGGTCTGGACCCGAGACTGGGGATCATGTTGCATCCTTCTTCATGGCGCTGTCGTACAGCCGCCAGGGCTGAAAAGAAGCGGGATATTAATGGCACCGCGTGTAAGATCTAATCGAATCGGGCCTTAATTGGGGGCCATATTGCGGGTATCCAAGCTGTGAGGATTCGATCCCCTGTTAGCGCCCCTGGCATCTCACGCTTCACCCTCCCATTGGTGATGTCCAAGGGGGGGGCTCATCCTCCCCCCTGACCCTGACGCGCCTGACAAATGGGCGTGAGTTAACCGAAGTCTATTACCAAGAACCGTGCATTTACCCCCAGCCATTCCCCAAAACCCATTCACGAGCCAACTCCACCAGGATTCTGTGATCAACGTTGGTCTCGCCTTCACTCTCACCGTGACTGAGACGGCCATTCTCAAGCGTGCTGCTGCGTGCTGCTGCGTGCGGAATCCAGTCGCGGTCATGGCGCTCCCCCACCACTCTCTCGAGGGGCAGCCCGGGCTCGAAGTAATGGACCAGCCGGCTCTTGAGGTGGTCAACAACCAGCAGCATGTTTCCAGTTACTATGACCAATCCCTTCCTCAAGTCGCGAGCAGTGAGTACATCCATAGCGCCAAGGAAGCGGCCACACCATATTCGTACGCCTACTCGGTAGACCCAGAGCACTACCCGTCGCCCGGTTCACATCCGCATTCCACGCCTGCCACACCTTCCACGGCGGGCAAATCACGGAAGCGGTTGTGGCTCATTATCGGAGGGGTTATTGCCGTTCTTGTCATTCTGGGCGCCGTTTTGGGGGGCGTATTCGGTAGCAGGGCGGCGAACTCCTCGTCAACGGACACATCAGCATCGCAGGGGGACCAGAACTCGGGAAGCAATGGTGGAAACAACTCGGGCACTGGTGGGAACAACTCGGGAAGTTCAGGGGGCTCAGACACAGCCGACGACCCGGCACCCAAAAACACAACAACTACAACACCGATTCGGAAGGGGTCAGGGCTGGCCGTAACAGGGTGGAGGAAACCAGACGGCAGTTCTGACACGTACCTCTTCTTCCAAGACCAAAAGGACGAGCTGCAGTATGTACGGTGCGACAAGAGCCTCCGCACCACCGACAAGGAGTCCACGTGCTGGGCGGAACCAGTCAAGATCAACTCCTATGCCATAGCCGGCAGTCGCCTCGCCGCCTCCACAATCATCTGGGGCGATTTCTACCAAGTCAGTTCCTCTCCCCACCTCCCCCAACCCCCGGCACTAACCCCCTCTCCCAGCCCATGGTCGAACTCTTCTACACGGGCGTCAAGTCCCGCCTCCTCGGCGTCAGCCTCAACGACCAAGAGACCCCCAACGTCCACGAAGACAGCGTCAACGACATGGACATCTACACCGGCCTCGGCAGCAACCTCGGCGCCTACTGGCCCTGGACGCTCTACCAAGACGGCGCCGGCACGCTGCACCACGTACGCAACCTCCTCAGCGGCGGCACCTTCCGCCCGACCTCCCAATGGGACAACAACGAGCTCGACATCGCCCCGGCGGCCTACTCGCGGCTGGCCATCGTGCCCACGGCCACCGACTTCGCCACCATCGCCGTCAAGCCCGGCTACGCCGTCTTCTATCAGGACAAGACCTCCTCCAAGCTCGCCGTCCACATCACCGACCTCAACCACCCCAACCGCTCCGCCACCTTCCACCAGCCCTGGCCCACCACCCTCCCGGACATAGTCCTCCCCGCCCAGGCCCCCATCGCCGCCTTCTCCGTCGCGCGCGCGGGGGACACCGACCGCCGCGTCGATACCTACGTGCTCTACCTCGGCGGTGGGGATAGCGGGCAGATCAGCGTGCTGTACACGGACTCGGCGGCCGGGTCCGGGTCGGAGGGGGACGACGTGGCGTGGAAGACGGCGGCGCCGGTGGCGCTGAGGGGCGCGGACAAGGATACGGATATTGCGTGTCTGACGATGGGGTCGTCGCCGTATAATGCGGCGGAGAAGGCGGTGGGGGTGGAGGAGGCGAGGGAGGAGAGGAGGTGCTTCTTTCAGAGGGGTGGGAAGGTGGTGGAGGTGAGGTTGGATGGGAGTGGGGGGGAGGGGGAGTGGATTGCGGTGGGCGAGGTGCCGATTCCGTCGTGAATTGGTTTGGGGGCGGGAGCGGGATAATGTATTTAATGGTTTTGTTTGTGCTGTATCATATTTGGAGGGGTTTACTCGTGTTTTGCATGGGCGAGAGGATCATTGGTGGCGTATACTTTGGCTGGACCAAGGAAGCGCTGGACCACACTACTCGGAGAATAGTAAAGGCGTTGAAGAGGGTCTCGCCGGGGAAGTTCTGGGTCCGTTTGACCGCCCTATCCAACCAGACCCGGCAGTGCCTGGGCTGGCTCGGCAGAATGCTCACTTCCGTCGCCAACAGCGCGTGTCACTACCTGTCCAAGTTTTCAGACAGGCTCAGAATAACGTATTGGATTGGTCTTCATCCTTACTCCGCCGCCCTTTTCTTGCAGGGCTATTTCATTCTTTTCATTACCGGCTTGCTGCTCGGCGTTCTCGACTGCTATTTCGGGGGCATCGACGGGATGGGATTCGCCGTGGCCACCGAGGTCATCTGTATCATTTTGCAGGGAGCGCTGATCTCTGCTACGGAGGTGATTCTGTTGAACCCTGGAGTTCTGCGTTTAATAGTGTAGGCATCTTGGGGGTTGTATTGCGGTGCTAGAATTACCTATTCGTTGGCTGGCCGTGTAGTTGGTAGGTAGGTAGTTTATTAACGCCCGGCGGGTCAACCGAAAGGGCAACTATTACAATCTGACGATACATTTCCCAAGATATGTCCTAATCTCTTTGAAGCCCGTAAAGTTCATTCTAGTTCATATTTCGACAGTTACCATTTCTCTGCGGATTCTCGTGGGTTTAGTAGGGCTGTTAGTAGGCTGGCTTGAAGGCGATTCTCCAAGTGTTCAACGTCCTATCTTCGGCGGCTGAAGCGGTGCCTGCTATTTGTGTCACGAGGTGAGGGGGTCGGTGTTGTCGGGTGTGGTGGGTTAGGTGATTTAGTCGGCCTGTGGTTCGTTCGTGTCGAGTCGGCCCGTCGCCATTGCGAACCGTATGGTTGCGCGAACGGCTGCCATGTCAGGAGTCCAGTCGTTCTTGTCCGACGGCGATTTCCCTCCTAGATAGAAGGAAATATTGCTTCTCTGAGTGTCTGTACATTCGAGCATCTTTCTTCGGTATGCTGTCCATTTTGTGCATCGGAATAGGAAGTGGTCCACTGTCTCTTTTGCTTGTCCACATGCGCACTGGTCTGACGGTGCTACTCCGATTCGGTGGAGGTAACCGTTGAGCCTTGCCATGCCTGTTCTGAGCTGGGCAAGTTTGGCAGCCTCCTTGTGAGATAGATGATCGTACAGCAGTTGGGTGTGTTTCCCTGGTAGTGCTGCGTCGACTCGCTTGGAATGAGCTCCGACTTTGTCTGGCAGGTGATTGCTGCTGCCTCTCTTGGACCGTGCTACGTTGAGGGTTGTCGACCGCATCCTGGGCATTTGTACTTCTGGAGCGGCGCCCTGTCGAGTGGCATGTTTGGCGTTCCCCTTGGCGATTTCCCAAAGCTTGTTTTCTTCTCTCGCAGGGAACCATCGTATTGATACTGTGTTTCCGTTCCTGCGTAGTTCTCTGATTGATTGGTATATATGGCAGATGTGCCGTTGCCCAGACTGTCGTCGAGCGTGTCGGATCGCGAGAACAGCCGCTTTGTTGCGTGTTGAGAGCTCGATGCGGCTAGATCTAACCGTTGGCAGTGTGCCTAACGCTCGTTCGATGGCCGCAAGTTCCCCAGAGTATGGATTTTGTTCCGACCTCGAGCCAAGCGTAGAGGAGAAGGTCCCAAGTTTTGGGGTGCCGTATACAGATGGCGGCAGCGTCGCAGCTCCGCCAACTCCCACCAGGGCGTTTCGCGCCGAGCTGCTTACGGCGATGCATATAATATCGTAGTCGGCATTCCGGCGTGTTGTCGTCGGCTTGTTGGTGACAGTTTGTACACGGTTCTCCCAAGGTGTCAATGTGAACGGGTTAATGGTTTCCAGCTCGTCCATTGCGATGTCTTTGAGTGCGTCTGCCACCTGGTAGAGTGGCGAGCGGTGGCTTTTCCTGAACTTTCGCATTTGAGACGTGTTTCTGCGTAATGGGTTGGTGTATGGCAGGGTGTGAATGTCGGTCCATAGTTTGATGGCCCGTCTCCAGAACCGATCTTGTGCGCTGGCAATGTGAGCTTCTGCTTCCGCTACGCTCGTTGCCACTGTGAGGAAGGTCCCCACGATCGCTTGCGCCGCCATTCTCTGGATCCTGTTGATGGGTCCTGCGAGTTTATTCTTGCATGCGTGCATCCACACATTGGAGGCGTAGTCTACCACGGGGGCAACTGTGCATGTAAACAGCTGCCGCGCCGTTGATGGGGATAGACCTCGGAGGCGTTTCAGTTCCATCGCTGCTTCCAAGCCTTTGGACGCAGCCCTCCAAATGTGTTCTTTGTACTTTAGTTTTGTGTCCATGAGCACGCCAAGGACCTTGACATGGTCTTGAGGCTTGACAATCTGCCCCTTGATCGTGAATGGTTGTGCGTCGGTCTTATAGATTTTGCGAGTGAAGTGTATGATTGCTGTCTTCTGGACATTGAAGGTCGCACCACTCCTTGTCTCCCAGTCTAGGGCGTCCCTGATGATGGTTTCTATGCCTTCTCGGTTGCTCTGCGCCGTAGGTCCCGTGATCCACGCTGTAAAGTCATCCACGAAGGCTATCGCACCACCGCGGCTGTCGATTCGTCGTTGTACCAGGTCCGCGTTGAAGAAGAGGAATAAGATCGGAGATAGGGGAGAGCCTTGAGGTAGACCAGCCTGAGGTAGGCTTTGAACCTCGGATGTATATCCATTGACTTGAATTGTGGCTGTGCGCTCCGAGCAGAAGGCGTTTGTCCATTGAAGCAGCTCGTCTGGGATGCCTCGTGCCTTCATCCGCTGAAGAAGTCTTTCCTTGCAGACCCCATTGTAGGCCCCTTTCACGTCAAAGCTGATCAGACTTGCTACCTTTCGACCTCTCCAGGCGGTGTAAATCTGTTCCTGGAGGAGTATGAGCGCTTGCTCCGCCGATCGTTGCTTGCGCGCTCCGAAGTGGTTGGTCGGGAGGAGCCCATATGTCTCAACCGCATGTGAGATCCTTTCGGCGACGACCGACTCCAGCAGCTTGCCGAGCGTTGCTAGAAGTGAAATCGGTCTCCAGGCTTTGGCAACACTGTAGTCGTCCTTGCCGGGCTTCTTAAGCGGTATGATCTTGGCGTGTCGCCATTGACTGGGCAGTGTGCTATGCTCCAGAGATGCTCGAAATAGTGCGAGAACACGGTGCTTGACCACTGGCCAAGTCTGCTTCCAGACTATCGCCGGTAAGCCGTCCTCCCCAGGTGCTTTCCAAGATTTGGCTGCGAATAGTTGTCGCTCTACCTCTTCCATGGTGATCGGCGGCATTGCTACGGGAGCTCGCTGCGGTCTAGCACCTTCATCTTCAATCCTCTCTGGAAGGGGAGGAAAGAAGGTGGTTAGGAGTTCTTCTTCCTGTTCTCTGTGGTCGGCCGTGGCTGTTCCGTCTGCTCTGACGAGCTGTGGCACCTTCCCGAACGCTATGTCGTCGCTAGACTTTAGGTATTTGGCAGCCTTCCAGATATTGCTATTGTCTTCAAGAAAGTCGTCCCAGTGTTTCTTCTTCTGTTGCCGGATAGCGTCGTGGTACTGTTTCGCAGCCGCTTTCGCCATTTCCTCCAAGTCCACCAAGGGTCGCCCGGCTCGTCGTTCGGTCCGAGCACGGTTCCTCCAGTATGTGTAAATGCGACGCAGTTGTGTAAGGTCGGTTGTCCACCACCGCTTGGCGTATGGCGATGGTTTCGCTTTCGGTGTCAGGGTTTGGACCGTCTCCAAGACCGCCGACATTAGTCGGTCTGTCTGCTGCTGTACAGTGCCTCCCGAAGGGGTGGCGTCTAGTGCCCTCGCAATCCCGGTTTTGATTTCCTTCCAAGGTGCATTCTTGAGCAGAAGCCGGTCCCGTTCCTTTGGTACTGGGACCAAGGTGTCAAAGACCGTCTCAATCGCACGGTGATCCGATCCGTGTTCCGTCCTGTGGATCGCACACTTGACTGTTGTTTCCGCCAGCTCGGCAGACGCCAGGACCAGGTCGATGGTCGCGTTGTAATCCCCGACATGCCATGTCTTTGTGCCCCGTCGAAGCAGACTGCGAAGGGCGAACTCGTTCATCAGGTCGATGATACGATCTGCCTCTCCTTGTATTTCCACAGATACATCGTCTCCTCCCCACAGCTGGTCGTGCCGGTTGAAGTCTCCGGCAATTACCACGTCTACCGTCGTGCCCGCGTCTCGTCTTGCATCCATGATTGTGTTGCGTAAATTGTCGCACGTCTCCCGTAGAGCTTGAGGGTCCTGGTTTGGTACGTAGACCGATGCTACCAAGACTCGCCGACCGGGGAGCCTTAAGATTGCTGCTGTCATGTCCGGTGACCCTATCGGTACCTGTTCCGCCTCCACGTCCTTGTTCACCCAAAGCATGCTTCGAACTGCCCATCTGCCTTCCCTCCAAGTCGAGGGAACCATCTTGATCCACTTGTGATGTCCCATGGGGGTTGTGAAGAGTCGGCCATGAATCCTATGTGCTTGAGGCTCCTGGATGGCCAAGACTGTTGCGTTCTGAATGTCCTTGTCGTTCATCAAGCTTTCGTGCACCACACCTTGCTTTCTCACATTAAGCTGGATTAGGCGGAGTGTTCTACTCATGACGAGATGGGTAGAGCCTCTGGCAACTTCTGCTAAATGATTCATGTGGGCCGCCGCATAGGATGCATTTGGCAACCACTTCGCTGCAGCTGCGATGGTGGTGACCGTCCTTGCCGCACTTGGCGCACACTTGACGGTTTCTGTACTGGAACGCTTTGTGGCCGATCTGCTGGCAGTTGTAGCACTGGTCCGGCCGCATCCGACGTTCGAACACCCCCGTATACCCTGATTCTCCTCCGGCGTAGAAGAAGCCTTCATTGAGGAGTCTCTTGGCGTCGCCGAGTTTCGTGACATACACTACCATGGATCCATACGCTTTTGCAGTGTCCTTTCGACTCAGCCAAGCTATCTTGGCAATCTGCACGTCGTTTTCCTGGCCCAGGACTTCCGCGGTCCCAGGAAGGACCTTGCTCTCACGGTCGAGGACAGCCATACGGTTGACATTGTCGACTTTGATCGGGTACAGCTGATCTCGAAGGACTCTCGCACCCGGCGTTTTCTTTGCTTCGACGATGTCTTTGATCTTCTTCAATTCCCCTTCGTTCCTACTGATGACCCTAAGACAATTGGTGCTTCCTCTATCTCTTGTGACGGCAACACAGCGCCAGCTGGGTTGGTCGCCAGGCGCACGCATCTCATGCTCAATGAGCTTGCGAAGCGCTACTGGTGTAGCTTCACTGGCATGATCCTCCGGAACCCTTGACATGTCCACTGTGCAGAACGCTGGTTCCGGTGTCGCCGGCCGACCGGTGGAGGTCGGCGGGGTGGGAATGCTGACCAGAGGGGTCCGTCGGGCGATGTCTGCATACGTCGGTCGACACGATGGGGTCTCCTGAGCTCTAGTCATGGTGTGTAGCTGTATTTTGGTGTGCTCGAGCTCACTGCGGGCTTGAGTGAGCTCCTCTCGCGCCTGTGCCAGCTCTTGAGTCAGCTGGGCCGTCATTTTGGCGATCTCCTCTGCCATATGGTCCTTAAGTTTTTTGAATTCCGTCTGAATTTCTGCTTTCATGATGTTCAATTTGTTGTTAAAGTCATGATCCACGGTTTGTTCTGATTCTCGGGTCTCGTCCCTCGCCTCATCGGCTGCTGCAACCCGGATGGTGCGATTCTTGTGATTTCTCGGCATTTTCTCAATGTTGCTTTCCTCTTCCCAGTCCATATCTTCTTGTAGCTTTGACTCTATCGCCCTTCTCGTCTTCACCTTCTTTCGCTGGGGGCGGCGTTGTCCCGCTCCTGGAGTTCCGGAATCGCCTCTCATGACGTCGATGACGTTTGAACCACCGCGCGCCGCACCAGGCATCTGGAAAAGACAAAATCTTCCACCGGATGTCTCAAAATAAAAGAAGTCGTTTTAGATCTCGGTTAGGATAGGGGACAAAATTATGTCAATCTCCTTCTAGGTCGCTCTTCGCCCCGGTGGGAGATCGCTCACTGAGTACCTTCCTGTGACAGTCGCATCCTGCCAAGCCACGTACGTCATAGGCTGACCCGTAGTCCTTAAAAAAGTTAACTAAAAAATCAGCGACACCCAATTCGCCTTTTACAGTACCTATCCAATGACCTCTAGTTCGATTTCTCCTCCCCTCCCCCCTCTCCCCAAAACCCCCCCCCCACCAACTCAAACATAAATATAACAAAACTCCCCTCCCAACCCCCCCATCTGCTCATTCAAATCCACCAACCTCACCGCCGGCGCCGTCCACCCCAGATCCACCACCGCGTCACGAATATCCGCGCGCTTGGTCTTCCGCACGTTGGCCGGCTGGCCCATGTCCACGTCCATGGCCAGCGTCATGTTCATGTCCATGGCGCCGGCGCCGGGGATGGCGTGCACGCGGTTGTCGGGGTCCTGCATCTGCCAGATCCACCAGACGCGGTCCAGCATGCCGTGGTGGAAGTAGAAGGCGGGGTCGCCGGGGGAGCAGTAGAAATCCTGTGGTTTGGGGGAGGGGTTCGTTAATGGGGGTGGAGGGTGGTTGTGGTTGGTTGCTTGGGCTATGGGGGGGGGGGGGGGGGGGTAGGAAGTAGGGCGAGAAAGGGGGATGTGGAAGGGGGTGTGGAAGGGGGTCTGCGGAAAAGGGAAAAGGGGGGAACGGCAAAAACAAAACAAAACAAGACTTACACCGCCGGGGTCACCACCGATAATATAATGCCCTGCACTGTGGATTCCCCACGGGTTGACGTCGCCCTTCAGCTGAGGCATGCCCAGGTAGCGGTTGTAGAACTTGTCAATGTCGGCGTTGTCCATGATGGCGCTGTACGTGTAGTTGGCCCGCGCCCCCGCCGCCGAGTACTTGTTGACATCACGCCGCAGGCACCGCGGGTTGCTGCCGAGCCCGTCTGCCCGCGGGTTGGCGGGGATGTCGCGCACGATGGTCGACTTGGGGCCGAGCGAGACCACCATGCTGTGTTACGCGTGGTTGTTAGCGGTGACGAGGGTGGGTAGGGAGTGGGATGGGAACGGGGCCCCCGGGGGGACGGACTCTTTGAAGGGACCCTCGGTGACACAGCCGCCGCCACCGGCAGACGGTATCATGTTGTAGGGCCTCGGGAATGGCTGAGCAACACCGTCGTAGGTGGTCGGGGCACCGTTGCCGCCCATGCTGGTGTCGCTGCCGTCGAACATGGGCGAGTTGATGGGGTCGTCGACGTAGCGGTCGTAGTTCATGTACTGGCGGCGTTAGTATTCTCCTTCGCCTGTTTATACCATTAAGGGCAGTTACCGGTTGGTATCCCTTGTACCCGCACTCCTCACGCAATGCCTTCTCATAGGCATAGATGAAGTACCGGTGAGCGGCAAACAAGTTGTTTGGGCTATGCAGCATACCCGCCATGGTCATATGCGTCGCGACAAAGTCGTCGAACCTGCTCAGGGCGCCGGGGACCTTGTCCTTGGGCGCCTTGGCGGGTTTGGACTGGAGGCAGAGAACAGCGCTGATGTATTCCTTACGCTCGTCCGCTGAGAGGTCGCTCCTGTTGGGTTGTCAGTGCCACCCTTCTATACGTAAAAGATGCCGCATCAACATACCACTCCCGCCTGACAGCGGCATTTTCGAGCGTGCAGTTGTTGGACGTGCCGGCCCGCTTAACCATCCAGGACTCGATCTTGGGCATGATGGACTGTTCGAGTTTGTCGACCACGTCGAGGGGGTAGGCCGGGTTGCGAATGCTAGATCTATCATCAGATATGGCAGGGAGAGAGGCACGTCTGTTCCTTACGCGTTATACTCCCATTTCTTATAGACGGGCCCTGCCAAAGCCCCAGCAAGCAGGGACAGGCCCACGGCGTTCTGGATTCCTCGCATACTGGTATACTAGCTGAGGCTGACGGCGATTTTGAGGTCCCGGGGTTTCTGAAGATAGTGAACGGTCACAGATGCACACTTCACCCTTCAACCCGGGTCTAGGGTGGCTTTCTATTTGAATGGCCTTCTCGAAACTGACTTCAAATTCAAGCTAGATTGGCCACCCCCCTAGCCGTTATACTAAGCCCGGTCCAACTGCCGCCGAAGTCGTAACGTCAGCTTCGAGATATTGAATCCTCAACAGACAACCAATCATGGAATTCCATTCCGGTGCGGCACTTAATAGAGGCTTCGTCTAAGTCTGGGCTGTACGTCATTTTTCTCCCTGCATAGATCGCTGACGCCATGGCCAATGGTGGAAGACGATATCACTCAAAGGGGAAATGTGTTCGCGTTGATCAACATGTGTCGATATAGGGCATGTACGAGGGATATTAACGACATGAGAGCGCCACGGCCAATAACGTCGCTGTATGAGTCCGACTCGGTCACTTGGCCGGGCCCTGGACCCATAACGCGGCATATCTTAGGCGAGGCCGGCAATTGTGTGATATGAACCGGGGGCGGGTGAGGGTTCACAGGATATTGCCCAACAGTGAACTTGCAGAGTCGAAGGAGCTAGAGATAAGATGTGTGACATTGCGGCGGTTTCTCATGTCTAGAGTTATCTAGTGCAATGTTCTTCCCAGCTCAGGTCGGTCCAGGCTTGGGGACAGGACCAGGTAGTGTTTTGATGCAGGCACATCCCCGAGAAGATTCATACCGGATGACGAGTTGTAGATAGATGAAGTATGCAGTCAAGCAGGAGGAATGGAAAAGCAGAGAGGAACAAAAAGGAAAAAGAGACACTGACAAAAGAATAACTTTGTCTTCGACGTGGGCCTGATTCGAACAGACGCTCCCGAAGGAACAAGATTTCTAGTCTTGCGCATTAGACCACTCTGCCACCACGCCTTGAGGTTTTGTCAAATTGAAAAGAAGCCTTATTCCCAGCGACGGGATGACGTCAATGATTGGTAATAGAACACATGAAACAGCTTTGTCTCTTTCGCAGTTGGGTATACTGGCAAGACTGGGAGGCTCAGGAAATGGGCTTGCACGGGACGTCTTTGTTTGGTGGATACGTTGAAAAGGCACAGAGGCAAGTGGAAAGGGGCATTGGAGGTGCCAAGTAATATTTTTAGCCGTGCCTTTTTTCTTTCCTGCATTTTGCTGCAGGCTTCGAAAACACGAAATGGAAGGAGTTGATCGTCGCTGCCACCCTGCAACTCAGGCAGGTGCGGAGGAAACTGGAAACAGCCAGCTCCGCGAAAATCGCGAAAATCAAGGCAGTGCAACCGTCGCCAGCTGTTCGCCAGGAGGCTGCCAGCAGGCGAAAAAGCCCCCAACCGCTAATCATGCCCAGACGGTCTGGCCCAGGGGCGCCAAGAATATACGTACCGCTTTAGGTGGCATAATCTCTGGCGCCAATATTTCTTCTGCTGCAAACCAAGCGTGCGTGCGTGCCAGCGGAACCGAGAGTCAGACAGACGAAGACGCATTTGGCTGGATCCGCTAAATTTGTGCACTTGCTTGCAGTTTCGAGTTCACCTTTTTCCCGATCCCCATCTCTGAACGGGTTGGATTCCTCAAAACACCAAACCCGTCCATGTCGCCCAGCCCCAAGCCATCTTGGTTTGGTCTTCGCCTGACACGGTTCGACCGTTTCGACTAGGTGTTTGGCCCTTCGAAGACGCAGGCGGTCTTGGCCCACTCGAGTCTCGCCTCGCCCCCGTGTCCCCATCCTCCGGGTTTGCTTGCTGGCTTGCTTGCTTGCTTGCTTGCTTCACCCAACGGAAGGTCCCAGCGACAACAGAACCTTCGGAGCCTTGCATCCAAAGGGAGAGATTCCTTTCCCTGCCGCTCGCTTTTCGCGTCGATGCCTTGAGCTCAATTGCTTTCGACGGAACCGGGGGTTTTATTGCATACAGCCTTTTTAATCGACGAGCGAAACGAATCGAAGCGGCCTGGCTTTTTGCCAGTTAGCGACAACACGAAACGACACCCGGCGACAACGGATGCTTCCGTTCTCCATCAATAATATCGGCATCCGCCATCGCGACAACAGATAGACCTGCATTGGCCGATCTAATAACTCGGCACCACCTGGCTCTCCGCCGGAATCCATCATCATGGATCTCCTCCGCCGAGCTGGGAGATTCATCCCGGCGAGGCGCCCTCCCCTCCCCTTCTCAGACGAAAAGGACAAGCTGCGGCCGCGGAGGACCCTCGCATCGCGCTTCGCCTACCTCAGACGCCCGCTGAGGTTAAGGGGCAGTTCGACCATCTCGGTGCCGCTGGGGGTGGTCATTCTCTTTCCCTGCATCGTTGTCATCCTTATCCTGGTGCTGTTTGTCCGGCACCCCAGTTCATCGGGGAGGATACTAATGCCCGCCGGCGCACCGCCGGCGATAAGGTTCGTCTGCCTCTGCCTCCGCCGTTGCGCAATAGCCATGCTGACGAAGACTTTGCAGAAAAATCAGCGAGAAACACGACAAAGTGTTCGTCACGGGCTGCCTCGAGCCCGACACCAGCAAGCCCCGCGCCAATGCCGCCTTCGTTGTGCTCGCCCGGAACAAGGAGCTCGACGGCGTGATCCAGTCAATGAAGTCGATTGAGCGCCACTTCAACCGCTGGTACAACTACCCTTATGTCTTCCTCAACGACGGCGACTTCAACCAGACCTTCATCGATACCGTCAAGAACTACACCTCCGCCACCGTCGAGTTTGGCAAGGTCGGTCCGGACATGTGGGGATACCCCGACTGGATCGACCCTAAGGTCGCCAAGGAGGGCGTCAACAAGCAAGGCGACAACGCTATCATGTACGGCGGCATGGAAAGCTACCATTTCATGTGCCGCTTCTACTCGGGGTACGTCGCCCCGGCTTCCCCGTGCGCCCCCTCGGATGCTAACTAGCGCAGTTTCTTCTACAAGCACCCGCTTCTGGCGAAATACGAGTGGTACTGGCGGTTGGAGCCCGAGATCAAGTACTTCTGCGACATCACCTAGTACGGCCTCATTTTCCTCATTTCGTCCCCGCTCGCCCACTGACTTGCCCGCAGTGACCCCTTCCTCCAGATGATCGAGCATAACAAGACGTACGGCTTCACCATTGCCGTCAAAGAACTGCGCGAGACAGTCCCCAACATTTTCCGCTACGCCTCGGCCTACAAGCGCCTCAACAACATCTCCTCGCAGGGTCTGTGGGAGATGTTTGTCGAGCCGCAGCCCGAGAAGAAGAAGGAGAAGGTGCCAGAGAACGAGCAGGCCCGCCTGCCCAACGTCGACCCCGAGGGCATGGAGGGCGAGTCGTACAACATGTGCCACTTCTGGTCCAACTTTGAGATTGCCCGGCTCGACTTTTTCCGGAGCAAGGAGTACGAGGATTTCTTCCAGATGATGGACCGCAGCGGCGGTTTCTGGATGGAGCGGGTACGTTTGCCAACCCTCTTACCCCCCTGTCCTCACTCTCGAAACGGTCGATACTAACAAAGCCCTCAACAGTGGGGAGACGCCCCGATCCACTCCCTCGCGGCCGGCGCGCTGCTCGCCCCGCGCGACATCCACTACTTCCGCGACTTCGGCTACCGCCACACCACCATCCAGCACTGCCCGGCCAACGCGCCCACGCGCCAGCTGCCGCGCCAGCCCTGGCTCGAGAAGACGACGCTCAACGAGCGCGAGCGCCTCGAGGAGGACCAGTACTGGGAGGAGTACGACTCCCCCAAGGAGAACGGCGTCGGCTGCCGCTGCCGCTGCGACACGGATATCGTGGACGTCGAGGGCAAGGAGGGGAGCTGTCTTGCCGAGTGGGTCGATGTCGCTGGTGGGTGGGCCAGCCCGTGAGGTTATTAAGGTTATTCGTCATATACGTACAATTATGGCCGTGGTGGAGTGTATGAATGCGTGGTGTAGTGGTGGTGGTAGTGTGGGGGAGCAATACGGATGGACATAGGATAGGATATCATCGCCCTGTCCTGCGCTGCGCTGCGTGCGGCGCGGCTGTTGGTAATAGCTTGCTTGCTTGCTTTGTTTGTTTGGTATTCAGGGTGGCGTGTTAGTGGCGTGTCGTCGTCAGTGTGCGTGCGTGCGTGTGTGTCTATGGGTGGCGTGTAACGGGAAGGGATATTGCCATTATCATTGTTGTTATGATCGGAGAGCTTAGTGCGTTGGGAATAGATGGATACGTATGGAATTTTAATCCCTTACTGGCTGATGCTCCTGCTGCTTGGTGTTGTTCTTTGGGTTCTAGTTTGGTTTTGCGGTGGTATGTACATAATAGAGTTGTTGCTGTGCGCAGATGTCTGTATGTCAGATGTCTACGAGAGTTGATGTCTACGTTCTGTTGATACCTTGCTCTCCTCGTTTTAGACAGCCCTCCCACCTGCAAAGTCTCACATCTCACCCAGCCGACATGCAGCAACTTGGCCAAGATATAAACGAAAAACTGCGGCTCTAATGCCAATCCAATCTATTTGCTCGAGCCGTTCCCAACCAAACCAAACCAACCCCCGTCTATCGCCGCCATCAACCAACCTGATACATCCGTAAACCATACCATGTTTGGCCCCAAGCCTCCTTTTCTCTTTTTCTTCTCCTTTGTTTAGGCCCCGTACCATACAGAAACAGTCTTATCCCCCAACCCGCCAACACCCACCCTCCCCCCGTCCCTACCACCCGCCCTCACCACGCCGACCCCCCCACATCCGTCACAGCCCCATGACTCGCATCCCCCACCAGCCTTGCATACTTCGCCAGCACGCCACGCGTCGGCTTCATCTTCGGCGGCGTCCACGCCCTCCTCCGCCGCTCAAACTCCTTCCCCACCACTTCCTCCCCGGCCCCCACCCCCGGAATCTCCACCACATCAATCCGATTGCTGACCGCATCAATGGTGACCACATCCCCATCCTCCACCAGCGCAATCGGCCCGCCCACCGCCGCCTCCGGCACCACATGCCCGACAATAAATCCATGGCTGGCGCCACTATACCGCCCGTCCGTCACTAGCGCAACGTTGGTCAGCCCGGCGCCCATGATCGCCGCGCTCGCCT
The DNA here is from genome assembly GCF_020726465.1 of Chaetomium tenue. NCBI lineage: Eukaryota > Fungi > Ascomycota > Sordariomycetes > Sordariales > Chaetomiaceae > Chaetomium > Chaetomium tenue. Next base: position 331,871 of record NW_027117333.1, on the reverse strand, counting down.
TCAGCTGCTCGGGCATGCCCGGCCCGCCCTTGGGGCCCTCGTAGCGGACGACGAGGACGAGGTTGCCGGCGTCGGGGCGGATGGTGTTTTGGGCGAGGGCGTCGCTGAGGGCCTGTTCCTTGTTGAAGACGCGGACGGCGCCGGTGAAGGAGAGGCCTTCTTTGCCGGTGATTTTGGCGACGGCGCCGCCGGGGGAGAAGTTGCCGTGCAGGACGCGGATGTGGCCGGTGGGTTTGATGGGGTTGGAGAGTGGGCGGAGGATGGTTTGGGTGGGGGGGAGGGAGGGCCAGGATTGCACGTTTTCGGCGAGGGTTTTGCCCGTGACGGTGGGGATGGTGCCGTCGATGAGGTTGGCGGCGATGAGCATTTTGAGGACGGCGGGGGTGCCGCCGACGTCGTAGAGGTCTTCCATGTAGTAGCGGCCGGAGGGGGCTAGGTCGGCGAGGAAGGGGGTGCGGTTGGAGGTGCGGTCGATGTCTTCGAGGGTGAGGGGGACGTCGGCTGAGTTGGCCATAGCGAGGAAGTGGAGGACCGCGTTGGTGCTGCCGCCGAGGACAATGGTAACAACGAGAGCGTTCTCAAAGGCCCTACGTGTCATGAGGTCGCGCGCCCGGATGTCTTTCTCCATGCAGGTGCGGATGGCCTCGGCAGCGCGCTCGCACTCCCGGCGTTTTTCGGGGGACGTGGCTGGGAAGGATGAGGACCCCGGCAAAGTCAAGCCCATGGCCTCGATGGCTGTGGCCATGGTGTTGGCTGTGTACATGCCGCCGCAAGCGCCCGCGCCAGGGCATGCATGCCGCTCGATGTCCTCCATGACGTCGCTCGGGGTCGCGTTGGCGCCCGAGGGTTTCTTGCACTTGGCCTCCAGGCGGTTGTAGGCGAAAGCGCCAGCGGCTTCGTAGCATGTCGAGATGTTGATCTGCTTGTCGAGGAGGGTGGAGTGGCCCTTACGAATGGTACCGCCGTAGATCATGAGGAATGGCCGGTTGTGGCGCGCAGCCGCCATCACGACGCCTGGCATGTTCTTATCGCAGCCCGGGATGCTGATGTTGGCATCATGCCGTTGGGCACAGGTAACCGTTTCGATGCTGTCTGCGATAATTTCTCTCGACTGGAGCGAGAACTTCATGCCTGTCCTGGCGTGAGCCATCATACGGTAAAAGCCGTACCCCTGCTCAAGGGTAAGGGGGAGGGTTGTTTACTCACCGTCTCCGCCCATTGTGATGCCATCAGAAACGCCGATGGTGTTATACTGCCATGCAAGCATTTTTTGCTGCTCGACGGACTTCTTTACAATGGTGCCCAGCTCGAGCACTAACTCCTGGTTCAGCAAATGCACTTAACGACAACAGTTGGGGATCATCTCTTACAATGAGTGCTAGCAGCTTTCGGTTAGCTTCGTCCCGTGATAGAGCGAGGCATTTATGGCACTTACTTGCACGGATTCCCCTCCCACCACACGGTTGCGATACCTACATGGGGCGCGTTCTTCATCATGTCCCTGTCGGGGACACCTGCAGCGTAAAGCATGGCCTAAGATAGGCGCCATAACTGTCAGCTCGTCCCTCAACGCAGCATAATACCAAAAAACACATCACATGCCCCTTTACCCCTGAAGGGTTCTCGGCAGGCTATCGTCGCCACAGCCGGAAGCCCTCGAGGCATCCTCGGCCAGGTTCAACCCATCGGACCTGGGATGTGCCCTTCCAAAAATAAGGTACTCACCTGGGCGCCTGGGAAATCATGGCCTCTCGTCAACACCTGGGACCAGCGGTTGAGCGGGCCGCCGGGCGGGAGGGACTCGAATTGGAGGTAGTCGCCCGTTTTGGGCAGGTTCCGGTCACCACTATGACCGTTGCCGTGCTCATTCTCGCCACTATTACGGCCCGACGGGGTTTCGTCTGCGTGAGGCGCCATGCTGATCAGATGTTGAGGATATATTCAGAAGATGTTGATGAGATGATGAGATGATGTTGAGGACTGAGCCCGTCAGCTACGTTGGTCAAGCACGGATTTATGGGCAGGATATACCGGACAGGGGCGAGTGACGACAAAGCAGATATGGCAAACACACGGGTGAGCGACAACAAAGTAGATATGGGCAAACAAATGTCAGTGACGAGAAAAGCCCGATGTAAGCCCGATGTAAGCCGTTGGGGTGAAAGGGGGAAAGTTGGCAGGTGTCTTAGCGGGACGGGCAATGCGGTGGCAGATATACCACAGCCGGGGATACCGCGAGAATTTCCTCTGGGCGAACACTGGTGTCTGCACTCCTAGTGGCTTTGGCCTCCTCACATGGCAGGAAGTGGAGGGCGACGCTTGACCAGGAACCGCTAGCAAAAGAGAGGAGGACTCCCCTCAGCACAACCGAGCCCCGGATGACGAGCTCCATCTGTTCTCTCGGGACCAATGTTTTCGGTGAGCAAACCCTGACGACACACGACGAAACCTTGACCGCTGCCCGTCACCGCAATCGTTTTGCCGGGATTGGCTGTCCGGCTTGTGGAGGCCGCTAGAATCCGGCTGGAAATCGAGCAATCCCTGTGGAAGTCCCACTTGGGGCCAACGCAGTAACGCGGGCAGTTGATGGGCGCCGGTAACGGTCCGATCAGAGGGTCAGCTGCTGGGGAACAGCTTGGTGATCGGCTTGCTGGTCAAGCTGGTCCTCTCCCCCGCGGCAGGCTAGAAAGGCGCAGATTGCAGGATGGCAGGATGATCTCAGAACGGGACGGGGAATAGGGTCGGTCGTGGAAATGTTCGCCCAAACTCCGAGACGGACCAGGCGGAATGCGCCGGGTGGCCGGCGTCGGCCGTGCACTGCAGCTTGCAGCAGCGGCTTGCAGCAGCAGCATTGCCCAAGCGGAAGCCGAGCCAGCGGCATCTTCATCACAGATGGACCACAGATGGACCAGGGAGAAGAGTCAGCGATGGATGCAAGCCCATATGCACCACACGTGGTAGGCAAGGGGCAAGCTCGGCCTGCAGAGAGAGTGCATTGATGGTGGAGTTGAGGGACGTCAAATCCTTTTAGCTTTATCAGTCCCTGGAGGGGTACCACCACAGGGCCGAGTGTCGCAACTTGCTTGGCCCTTTTCACTGTCACTACACCTTGTTTTGGGGATCGTGAGGCGGTAACCAGGAAAACTCGAGTTGCCTGCCAATTGTGGGCTGCGGGGTAGTAAAAGGGAGCTTCCCAGTTCCGAGGTTATAATAAACTCCGCAACTTGGAAGCCCAATGGCGAAGGAAGACGTGCTAAAAGCTAACATTGGGTACATACCTGAAGTACCTTACATACCTGTGTATGAAGTACCGAGTGCCAACGCAGTGTGTGTGCCTTATCGGTAGGTTCAGCCCTCTTCGAACAGCACGGCTAAGCAAGATCTGGTCGGGGCGGCACGGCGCACGGCGATGGGTCCGGTTATTCTCACAAGCGGGCCCAAGAGACAGGAGCCGAGCCATGGTGCATCGTTATTGCAACACGGGAGAGATGCGACATGGGGGTGTTGTTGAAGCATTCCTGTCATCTTGTTGCTGTCGCCCATGGCATTGTGCCTCAGCCCAGGTTTGCCGAGTTTGTCAAGTTTGTCGAGTGTCCGAGCCCACCAAAATAAATTCAGAAAAGAACCTTGACGGCCAACGCAAGGAAACAAAGAAGGGACTCGGGCCATTCCATTCCCAAGTTAGGCAGCAGTCCGGTTTCAATTTTTGCATTTTGCGTTTTGCATTTTCGGGGAAGCCGAGCCTGTCTCTCTGCATGCAAAGTACAACTCGAAGTTTCCTGAGCAGGAGCGGCCCAGCCCGGGTGTTTCCTGCAACTGCAACTGCGCACCTTCCGAGTGGACAACGAAAAGCCACTGTCTGCTACTTTTTGTTTCTGAACCGGGATGCACTGCCTTTGCCCGACAAGGGCCGCGGATGCAGGGAGCAATGCGTCATAGCTGCATGCATTTCCAATGCAATGGTCTGGTCAGATACGCAACCTCGCGCCATCCATCCATCTGTGTTCCCAACCGAGCTGCAGGAAAAGGTAACCTCAACCGGACCGGTAGATATCGCACGCTTGGGGTAGGTTGGAAAATGGTATTGCTATCAACACGCAAGTCTACTACCATACCAGTAGCACCGTAGCACGCTATATCCCTGACCCACCACGACGATGCCGCCCTCCCATGTCCGCCCCGACCACCGCCTGCCATCCGGAATGCCGTTCCTATCCTCCCAAGCCAATCCCCCCATATCGCTAAAAACCCATGTGATGTGACCTTTCGGCTACCAAGAGAGGAGAGGGAAAGAAAGGACATGGATCATGGATTCGCAACACCATACCAAGATGTGCTCATGCATCGTCGTTCATTTCCCAGTTGTTGATGTCGTGGTTTCATCCATCATCCCATCCCGTCCAGCCCTCCTCCAGCGGCCGACAGCAAAAACCACCAAGGGGCAACAAAACTCAACAACAAGAGGAGGGAGGGTAAACTTTGCGTACAGCGAAGTGAGAAGAAAACATAACAGGGGACACGATATAAACACCAAAGATAAGCCAAGACGCAAAAAACAGCATAAAAACATAAAACATGACCAAAAAGGAACCATACCCTTCATCTCCATCATTTTGACCCATCGCAGGTTCAAAGACATCACATCACGTTGTGTTTCCCCTGTCCGTCCGTCCCACCCACCCCCAGCCAAGCCAAGCCACCCAACCCGAACCACAAACCACCACTCACAAAAAAACACAGACCACAAACGATTGACAAGAAGAGAACACGACACGACACGACACACAACACAGGCAAGAAGAAGAAGAAGAAGAAACCCACCACACACACACACTCTCTCTCTCTTTCTCTCGACACACAAATCAAGCCATCCCCACCCCCACCGCCCCCCTCTCCTCCTCAATCCTCCTCACCATCTCCCTCTCACTCGGACTCCTCGGGTTCGCATCAATCCCCAAAATGGCGCTAATCCTCGTCTTATCCGGCTTGCCACCATGACCACCACCATGTCCATGGTGCATGTGCTGCCCATGTCCATGCCCAGCCGCATGATGATGATGATGCGCCACCCCCGCCGAGTAGATCTGATCATCGGGACTACCCACGGGCGTAATCGGCGTCTGCGCAGCGATGCCCATGCTCGCGGCGGCGCTGGCGCTGCTGCCCGACGGGGGGCACCCGGGGGCGGTGGCGGGGGAGGTGCCGCGCCAGGCCTGTTCGAGGACGAGGGGGTTGGCGCCGGGGCCGTAGTCGGCGGCGACGGCGGCCCAGAAGGAGGCGCGGTGGGCGTTGTAGACGGCGGTGAGGCGGGCCATGTCCACGGGGTGGCTTGCGGCGAAGCCGGGCGGGGCGGGGAGGCCGTTGGTGGAGGGAGGGGGGGGCAGCGCGGAGCAGTCGAGGCGGAGGGGACCGGGGCCGGGGCCGTGGTGGTGCGGGCCGGTGGTGGTGCCGCGCGCGGGGGGGTTGGGCGCGCCGCTGCGGTACCCGGTTGGGTTCATGGGCGCCATGTTGGGTGGGTGGGTGTCGTGGAGGGGGGTGGGGTAGCCGCGCGATGCGGTTGGGGAGGTGCCAGTGGAGTTGGAGCTGTTCATGGACGACATGGCGAGACTCATGGAGGCGGGTTTAGGGAGGATGGTGGGGAGGCGTGGCGAGGTGCTGGTGGAAGCGGTTGCTGACATGATGCTGGGGAGCTGGATGCCGCCCGGACTTATTGCGCTATACGCCGAATCGGGAGGGGAAACGGACCGACTAGGCGCGCCACCATGCTCGTGAATCGGTGAGGGTATCGAGGTGTGCAGAACCGGAGAGTGGCTGTTTGAGGAACCCGATGACATGGAAGTGGTCCGCTTGCGCCGGTTGCTGCCGTGGCTGAGTTGGTGGTAATGAAGGCGACATGCGAGCTCCGTCTTCTTCAGGTAGGCGGCGATGTGCTTATATGGCATCTTTTGCATTCGTGTTTGGAGAAGATAAGCTTCCTATACGCGGCGGTTGTTAACGCTCACACTCTTCTGGCGACGGCATGGTCAACGAGGCGTGCTGCTTACCTCATCTTCACTCCACGCTCGTCCACCGCCTGTGGAGGCCGTCTTCCTACTCTTCGTAATGCCATAATCGTGACGATCCATGGCGTCTGATCTAGGTGTGTACGGGGCGTGCTGCCCTGTCATCTGCATCGCCGGAGACATCCTGACCCAGTTTCCAGGTGTCTGTTGTCCCAACTATTTCCCAAATACCCCGTCGAATCGGTCGAAAGAAGGCAAGTCGTAACAAATGGTTGTTCGCAAAAAGAACGAGCAGAACTAGCTGCTGTAAGAATCGAAGTCGTCTCGTTGTGGTGTGAGTCGTCGAACAGATGAAGGACTCGAGGATTGGCAGCCTTTCAACAATGCCGGGAGAGATATCGTGAGCGCACGTTGGAAGGAAGCGAGAGACCTGTCGTCGAGGAAGAGAACCAGACACACAAACGAGCCGAGATGTTTCGAGGGGTTACTCGATGAAAGTTCGACCAAGCGAATAAGACAAGTATAATAGACCAGATTATACGGTTCAAGAATCGAAGTATTTCTCCCCTAAAAGAATGTGGGCAGCCAAGCTAGTTGGTAAAGAGTTGTGAAAGAGTGACAACGTCAGCTGCGGGAAGAGAAATAGAAAAGAAAAGAAAGGGACACACGCAACAGCGTAGTGATAGGTTTGGAATATCCACAGACGGCCTTGGTGGGTAGGTAGGGAAGATAGAGTAGAAGAGGCAAAAGAGGGCCTCGGTGGGGGAGGGAAGAGAGACAATGGATAATAATGCAGTTATGGTTGCATGACGTCCGGCATGAGGCTCATCCAGTCCCGCAGGGCGGACCAGGGGGGCGGGCACACCCCAGGCCTGCGGCCTGTTACAGACCTTTGTGGAGACGTTTTTGGGGGGGAGGGGGCCGGGATGGTGGTTACACTGGAGTGTTGAGTTGTGCAGGGGAGGGGTGCCACGGCCCACGGAACGGCCCTGCCAGGCCAGGCCGGGTCAGCACTGCGCACGCAAGGCGCTGGTGATGGCAAAGCGTTTTCAGTTGGCGAAGTCTCGGCATGATGCTAATCTAGTTAGCATGTGGGCAGGTTCGCAAGCGAGTTGCGCGCAGGCGTTGTGTTCGACGTTGCTTGTGAATCGCAGATGGAGACGGAGCCGCGATCATCCCAACAACAGACGACAGTTCTGGATAATCGAAACGAGCATGCGCCATCACGCTCGGCCCCTGTCAACCCACCAGCCAAGGCAGAGATGCCCGGTTGAGAGCAGTTCCGGGCGAAAGGGGTCTGACACAAGTCATGCTCTTGCCCAGAATGGATAGAACAAAACTTCTGGACATCTCCCGCAGCGGCACAAGGACAACGCTTGTTGCCAGGAACGAGTCTTGTCGAGATACGAGATCTGCCCGTTTCCGTGCTGGAGCAACGAGTCGGAATATCGACGCCTGACTCAAGCTCGAGGCAAAGAACCGCAACCGACAGCAGTCAATTATTGGGAGCAGTCCGCCAACCGCCAACAGCCAACAGCCATCCGCCATCCGCCATCCACGGGAGGCGCCGTGTTTGTTGTCGTTATGGCCTGACTCCCCCGCCAGTCTTGTGTTCTGTATGGGGGCTGCAACAGACCGAATTCGGCCAGGTTCGAGGCAGACTCGCCACGCGCGGGGATGGTTATCGAGGAGCGTGTCCGGGTCAAGCATTTTCGTTTGCCGCCTTGGGGTCCATCGATTTGCAGTCATCTTGAATGCAGAGAACTGCAGGAGGGGATCGCGAGCATCGGGAGGCAAAGTTCGGAGGGACAAGAAAGCGACTTCTCGGTACGCATTGCTCCACTGAATATCGCCACGAATTTGTGCGAAAAAGGTATCCAATTCACCATCTGCCGAGTCGCGTCGAGGTAGTTTCGAGGTCGTTTCGAGGTACAGGTTTCAGTCAGTTTTTCGTTGCGGGAAAGAGGTCTGTGTCCAACGTTTGACACGAGGTCCATTGTTGGTCGCCCCTGCCAAGTGTAACAGAACCGCCCTGGTGCTTGCCCGACGTTCATGATTGGCTATGATGCCCCATAATACCCCACTCTCGCAGCCCTGAGGCTCTGTACGCAAGTAGGGGACCCGCTGCCCCGCGCTTGATACCCTTTCCTCAGTGGACTCGAGCAGCTGCATCCACTCCATTCGTTTGGTTTGACATCTCTGCGGTTGAAACATGGCGATGTTTCTACCCAATTGTCGAGACCGTTAGTCGGTAAGCGACAACCGACAACACCGAAAAAATCTCTGCACATGCTGGGAAGGCTCGTTCCGCCCGGGAACCCGGCAATTCGCTTGTGGGGTTGTCGAGTAGCAGACTGATGGAACTGTGCGATGGAGATAGTCTCGGCGTGTAGGTGCAGACATGGAGACGCCTTCGGGTCGGCGCGTGTGGCCGGCGGCTCCACGCGCTCTCTGAAGCGGCCACGCAAATGCCCTCGACGGGCGGCGCAGGAAAACTTCTTCATGCAGACAGACACCGCCAGTTACGACCGCAACGACCTCCTCGGGCCTGCTAACCGAACCCCAGATCGAGAAACCCAGAAGCGGCGCATAACTGCCTTCTGGTCACAGGACTTTCACGCGACAAAACTCTAAACGCAGGCCGGCCACCTCCGATCGAGGAACAGTGGCAACAAAAACAACAGCAGCACCTCAGCACCTAGAACTGGTGGTCGAAAGACAACTCCAACCGATCATACGAAGAAACTGTGCAGGGAACATGCCCCTGTACTCCCCCTGCTTCAAGGCTTCGATCTGTTCCGGCCGTGGTGGAGGGCCCCTAAAACTCGCCAACCGTTGGCCATCCTCAGCCGTGTCTCAGGCCTTGCCAAATCGGGCCTCCCCACACGAAGTCCAGGCCGACCCACAGCCACCCCACCACAACCATCCATTCTCTTATTCCTCTGCGATGATGCTGTGCCTTGCGGGCCACATCGTTCGCCTGCTTCGCCAGACCCGGCAGCGAGACCCGGCAACGAGACCCGGCCAGCCAACCCCGGACCGGCAAACAAACGGCCGAAACATCTCCCAAGTGAAAGATTGCCAGACGAGGCGCTGCAGCCGAACTTTAATATTCGAGCATCAGACGACACAAGCCCGCGTTTTCGCCCGTCTCTTCCCGAGAGAGTACTGCAGCTAATTCTACGGTCTTTAAGCCGGAACTTTCACTCCATCGGTGCCGCATATGTTTGGTTTGAAGATGTGCTTCACCCGATCCTCCAGAGGAAAAACAGGATTTCTCCCTGAGCCGTTCTGGGGAACGGGACGATGGCGGGAATGAGGGCGGTAAAACGACCCCCTTACAAACGCCCAGGGAGGCGGCAGGCTCACAGCAGGTGGAATCCTTCGACGGCCTATTTCACTTCTTATTAGTCGCCCGCCACCCGGTCGATTCCGATGATAGCCCCCAGCAAGCCTTGACGGCTGCTGCAAAACAGTGTCGCCACTGTCCAGCATGTCCGGTGTGACGATGGACCTGTCACATTCATATTTTAGGGCCCAGGCGCGTGACGGAACTCAATCGACCCACTTGACCCCATCTGCGGCCTCGAGCCAAGATTGCTGGCGAGGGTCGAGGCGCCAGACTGACTGATGCCCTCACGGTACCCGGGTCGGGGGTCGAATCCCGCGTACCATGGTATGCATCTTCGAAAATAGGGCCAACGTCATGGCGAGTGCTCGACCGTTGGGCTTGTTTCTTGTGCAACCAAGCTGCCCCCTCCAAGCAGCACATGGTGCCTGTCTTCTCAACGTCAACAACATCTCCTAAGTTTAGGGATCTGCGCAATGCCGCATTGACTTAGCCGGGTAACTAGGGCATCGATTAACTATCCATCCGGAAGTCCGTTCCTTTTTTTTCCGGGAGAAGCCTTCTAGATGACCATCATGAGTCCATCTCATCTCTCGATCATCTGGTCCGCCGTCCGAACAGTGCGCTGCGCTCGATCCTCGTGCTGCGCGCAGGATCGCTCCGCGGGGGATCAGGGGTGTCGTCCGAAAGATCGCACATCAGCATGAACACGATCCGCGGATCTCTGCCTGGTCACGTCTGATATGATACTCACCGGCTGCGATCTTGTCTCTGAATGGAGTATATTTGCTTTACAATCGCAACACCAAGCCGTTGGTGGTCTCAATGGTGGGTGGGGTCTTCGTGAGTCTCGAACACCCCAACAACCAGGTTTTCCGCCATGCCGTTGCCCAGGCTGGAGGATACCCCGCGTAGTGCTTTATCATAAAATCGTTTACTAGATTTATTTCACTTGTTTGGCCTGTTGAGGCCAAGCTCAGCCAGGTCTTGTCGTAAGATGTGATAACACATTCATCCTAATGCCGCCATGGATGGATTTCAGTTCTTTATTTGCCCTCGCCCTTAGCAATCATGGAGATAGAGGTTTTCCGCTGGTGTTTACCCCGAACCTGTTTCCCGCTGCGATCATCCACGTCCAGGTAACGACAACTGCCGGGAAGGTAGGCATGATATAGAGCCTCACAAAACGAGTGACACGCACGGAAACATGGCGGTCTCGCTCTTTTCTAAGTTTCAACCGTTGTAGGTGGAGTCGAAGCCCAGGCCCAACCTTTGGGCTAGTTCCATCGAACCGTTAACTACCACGGAATGGTACCTTCTCTTCTGGAACGACCTTAAGCCCCACGATAACAATGGGCGACAGGGCGGACCACGAACAAAGGGCTTATTTACCATGATCACTTCCGAGGATTTGCAACTTTGCATAAGGCTCAACACACTGTTCAAACCAACCGATCACCGCCCGATATGGATGGATACATTGTGTGCGCCGGTGATGGCCCGGTCGCCACACCTCGACATCTTATGATGGGCAAGCATGAGTGCGGGATGGTCCGGAAGCTCGACCCGCATAAGTGTAAATACAACTGACAGCGGAAGGGTGATGTTTTATTGCCCCTACTTCATACCACTCCTTACATCTTGACGATGCCGAAGTCCAGATGGTCAAGCCGCCAAGCCCAACAGGGGAAGGGAAGCCCAGATCCGGGGAAGCCAGGAACCAGGGTTCTGATCATTGGATGTGACCGATAAGCGAATCAGCCAGCCCGGCCGAAGAAAGGTGAGCCGCAGGACACACAGACCGCAGGCCGCACCATCTTTCTGCAAGAAGCGCGCCCCGTCTCAAACTCCATGTTGACATGCTGGAACTGGTGCTGTTTCAGGCAAAAGTCCCCCGCCACAGAGCTTGGTAAGACAGCATGAACATGCTGCGTCATCGAGCGGCTTGCTGGTGTGTCGTGTGTGCGTGTGTTTGGCAAAACGGGCTGCTCGTTTTGCGCAGAAGCTCTTCCTCCCTCGGCATCGATGGCGTCTCACAAATTCCCCTGTTGATAAAACACTGACATAAAACCCTACATAGGTAGTAGGGCTCGCCAAATCTCGCTTCTCCTCCGGAAGGACGAAGGGGATGCGCGCCAAGGGTCAGTGCCAGTGCCCTGCAACGCCTTACCGCCAACGATTTTCTCTCCGAGAGCAACACGGATCTGGGGTCAAGGGAGGAGGAGAATAACAACGGCGGCATCGACTTCCACCAGTCAACGCATGGTATGAAGAGCTACCCTGTCCCGGCAACGCCCTCTGCCGGGCCGGTCCCCTGCAGCCGACTTGCTTTCCGAGATGTGCGGCGACAAGCCGGTCCTGAACCTGGTTTTATGGTCCAAACAACGAATCGCGCCTGCTGTTGCAAGTGGTGTTTGTGTTCACCTTGAATCATCATCCTCTGCGCGCACCCATCTCGAAGCGAAATTACTCTCCCCGGGTCGAGTTAAGCCGCGCGCTAGACCATACGTGTGGCGCCTTAAGCAGCCTCGGTTATGAATGCCAAACGGCCATCGGATGGGGGCATCGACTCACCAACAGAGCACAGCCAGCCCCCACCGACTCGGCGATACAGGGTAATTCCCCACGGGTGGTTAGGTAGGCAGTTACGGCGTCGAGATACTCCCTCTGCACTGGCCGCGTTTCTTTTCACAACCCTCGCGCATTTGTTCCACAATGACGTCGTCGAGTATAACCACACTGAGTGGTCGTGGGGGTTTGTTGCTGACTCGAGTCCGGAGTACCGAATAACTTAGTTGAGGACCGCGGCGTGAGCCGGCCCGCGATCCAGGTTTCCACCTTAACCGACCTTGCCGGCCGAGAGAGCCCCGGCCGAGCTGCAGGTCGATTGACGTGATGCACTCGAAGATTTATGTAGCCAGGCGCGGTACATCAGTAAGCCGCTCGAATCAAGTACCTCGGCGGTAATTGTGTTTGCTGATGTCTCGTTCCACGGGCCAATGGCTTGATTGGGGGGATGGTCGGTAATCCACTTGGGCCGGAAAGTCAGAGTCATCACCAACGGCCAGGGATAATTTACCTACAGGTAGCTCAAGCTTGGGTACCTCCCTGGGCTGCCCTGGCGCCTGGCTTGGGAGCCCATCAATGCATTTTCTTCTTTGCTGTTTCTGCTTAGTGGCTGGCTGCCCGTTCTGTGCTGCTGCCCACCCACCGACCCCGCTAATGCGAATGCGGGGCACGGTGCAGTACCCGAGCCCAGTGCAACGGCCAAGCCAGCCAGGAAAGCCAGGAAGCAGGGAAGGTACATGCTGTGATACTTGGTGGTCAAAGACGGTGCTGGGTTTTGCTACTTCGAGTTTGGTATGCTCAAGTACCTGATTTCAACGGTTATGGCTTTCAAGAAACGGCCGAGTTAGGATAAAGAGGGGAATTGTTGAAAAAAGACTTTGAACAAATATTCCTGACTTTTTCTTTTGCAATGCTCGAATCGATTGGCGATATCCATGGACCGTCCGAATGCGGTCGACGACCTCAGGGTGCCCCGCTTAAGCTAACTGAATTGGAGGAAGCTGCACCTTGCTGGCCCCACCACAACGGGCACATCAAGCCAGCCAAGACCTGACGTGACTTTCGAGCCAAGTACATGTGATGAAGCGAAGGCATCAAAGCCTCAACATGGGATGATTGTCTCATAGTCGCTCTGGTCTCTTTCAACTCCTTACAGAGTACACTCCGCGTCTTTCATCTGCCGCTTCGACATCGCCTCGAGCACAGTCACCGCCTCAAAGGAGCAGCTTTCCTGCGATTGGAGAAGTCCTCCACGCGCGCATGACGCCTCCCCGCCATCTGCTTGTCACCGTCCAATCTTTTCGACGGCAATCACAAACGCGAGTGCCACTTTGAGGGGCTGACGGCGTCGCCAAGGATTGTGCAGGTTTGCCGACGCCCTCTGCGTCGACCCGCGCAGCTCAGAATCACAGAACCACCCCGAAGAAGCAAGATTCAACAACAAGAACAGGCATTCGAGGTCCAACGGTCATTATCTGTTGGCTGGTGACACAAGCGCTGAAGCTTGGCTCATTGAACACGCGTTGACGGTCCGTCAAAAGAGTGTTGCCGGCCCGGAGACGATATTTCGGCACCTGCATGTGGCTTGCAGCCCCCGGTCCAGTGACAAAAAGGTTTTGGCCGCGAAAGTCACCATCCCCGCTCTGGTCTTCGCACAAAACCCGATCCACCCCAGGGCCGCGCTGCGCTCTGAGGTCACAGAATCCTCCCAGGTTCTCTCCACCCCCAGCCCCAGCCCCCGATTCCCCGACACCTTTTCCGCCGCTGGTCAAGGTACTTGTGCCCGCATGTCCTGACGCTGCGTCCCCAGTCGCCGCCCGCGGGTCACTCACGAGTACTTTTTCTACCACCACCACAACAAAAGCGTGTTGCCCGCTTGGATTGATGCATCCGTGAGTTTCGCTCAACCGGCCCGTAAGTACCACCCACCTTGTACCGTTCGTCCCATCTTCCCCAGCATTCGCATTCATAATATACCATCGACATCCATCGATGTTCGCAAATTCGCCTGTGCGCGACCGATGCGTGCGCTCGAGTTGACGCGTGCTTCTGCTGCATGGGACACGCAGTCGCCTGCTTTTGCTGCTGCCCGCTGCACCGCAAACCCGCAAACCGCTCACGCAACCGGTCAAGCCGGCGGCGGCCTGTCGCGCGGCTGAAGGATTGACGGGTACCGCGTACCAAACACACTCAATCCTCGCAACGCGGACCCGTCGAGGCGTCCTTTTTCACCTGCACTTTCTTTATTCTTTGTCGAATTATTTCTGGCACCATTTTATGGGCTCTAGGTCGACTTCTTTATTGCTTCTGAAGGATATTAATCGCTGACAACTTGTTTTGGCGCACAATCCCAGACCATGCATCAGTGGACGATTTCTCCTATGCAGGAGTACCTCTACTCCAACTCCACCAACCACCCCAACGACATCCAGTAAGTACCTTGTTCCCTTGTACCTTTTCGTATCTGAAAACCCGCCCCAACCTTCCCGTCCCAACCCCTCCCACATTTATGTACCCGATGTACTCCTCCCTCCCCAGCACGTCCTGCACACTTTGGACCCAGAGCAGATCTACCACGTGGGGAGAATTCGAGAACAACATCAGAGATTCAAAGCATCATCCCTCCTGTTTTCTAGCCCTTTAGCCTCGCTTCCTGTCTGCCCCTGGCTATATCAAAGCCGCGGCTCCGCTTGGCTGTCGCCGTCCCACCCCTGGTGCTTTTACGCCCAGGCAGTTCCAGACACAGAACCTTGTGATGAAGAAACAGCGGACAGCAAACAACGTTTCATCATGGCGTCCGCTGCAGACGACAGCGATACCGCCGATGCCCGCGCTGCAGCACCAGCAGTCGCCTCAGACGCCGAATGCCTTTGCTAACCATGCCGCTTGGTACAGTCAATCGCCTTACGGCGCTCAACAACAGCAGCAACCGCAGCAACCGCAGCAGCAGCAGCAGCCGCCTACCCAACAACAGCAGCAGCCGCAGCAGCAGCCACAACAGTCCGACATGGCTCGGCGCGACCAACCTGTGGAATATCGAGCATACCCCACACAACCACCCCAGGCGCCGCAGCCACAACATCCGCACCATCAGCAGCAGCATGCTCAACAGCATGCGCAACAGCAGCACCACGCTGCCCCGCCGGTGCAGCCTCACGCCCAGCAGGCCCATGCTCAGCAGGCCCAGGCCCAGGCCCCACCACCTCAAAAACAACAAGCCCCGGCTCCCGCACCCGTGCCGTCGGGACGTAGGAAACGCCCGGCACCAGGTGCTAACCCGCCGGCCCATGCTCCACAGCACGCGCCGCAACATGCTCCTCAGCATCAACCTCAACATGCTCCCCAGCACGTTCCCCAACATGCCCCTCAACATGCCCCTCAGTTGGCTCCTCAGCACGCACCACAACATGCTCCTCAGCACGCCCAGCACGCTCCCCAGCACCCATCCCAACATCCCCCTCAGCATATGACGGCTCCTCAGCCTGGTCAACCGCAACAGCAGCCGTCGCAACAAACAGCGCAGACTGCGCCTATGGCACCCTCCCAGGTCGCTCAACCTCCTGCTCAGCAACAGGCGCATCAGCAGCAACAGCAGCAGCAGCCACAGCCACAGCAACACCAGCAACACCCGCAACCGGTGCATCACCCACAACATGCCCAGCATGCTCAACACCCACAGCACCAACAGCATCCGCAGCAGCAACCGCCCCCACAGCAGTCTGCTCCGGCCCCAGCCCCCGCTCCGGTCCCAGCACCACCTGCGGCCGTGGCAACCTCCACCGACGATGCCCCGGCTCCGCCTCCTGCAAAGAAGAGCCGGACCAATACCCCGTGGACACCCGCGGAAGAGCTTCGGCTGAAGCAAATGCGTGATGCGGGCAACAGCTGGGCTGAAATTGCCAAGGTAAGTGACCTTTTGCGCGACGGAATTCTAAACTAGTAGCTAACAGGATCCCTAGACATTCCCAGCGCGGACCGAGGGCAGTGTAAAGAAGCATTGGTACAAAGACATGCATTACGCCGAGTTTGCCGAGGATGAGGTACGTGTCGCCCGGCGTTTCCCCCCACCCCCCACCCCCAACACCATCTCACGAACTAACTTGTTCCTTAGAAAGCGGCGTTGTTTTCGGCCATCAAGGACTACGAAAATAACAAGTGGAAGACCATCGGGCAGAAGGTCGGCAAGCCAGCCAAGGCCTGCGAACAATTCGCGAAGGAGCATTTCCCCGGTAAGAATAATTAGGAACCCTGTCACAATCTCGGCAATGGAAGCTAACCAGCCCGTCTAGATCTGTTCCCCGCGCAGAAAGGCAGATAATGCCCCTGCTGTCACTTCGTCTTGCGAGGTTCCCCAAATGGCGTATGATACCTTTGCTGCGAGCGCACTTCGAGTTTCGAGTACATTAGTTCGGACTTCTCCCGGAGGTGGTCGCCCCTCTTTGCCGACATCAAGCACGGCTGTTTATTCGCTGCTGCACGTAGCTTCGCTTGACAAAGCTTTGCCTCTCATGGAAGCTAACGTCAGGTCATGTACTTTCTCATCTCATGGACTTTAATGTCGGGTGGTTTTGGCTGAGGTCATGTGCTCGGCCATGTTTCCCATCCTCTCTGGATTTGGTTTCTGTTAACGGGTTTCGCACTCGGGGACGATCCCCGGGGGGTCGATTCCCAGCAAGTTCCCTGGCTCAAGGGAAGGACGAATCAGTTGGCGAGAAGGCGGCGTTCCTTTTCCTTCTGACGACTGGGTTCACGGTCTATTCGGATGTCGGCTACTCCCTTGGTCAAGCCGGCTGGGTTTGGTAGGCTGGCCATAGCTGGGTTACGATGAAACGGCTACGATTTGTCGGTGGTAGTCGTTCTTGTATGGTTTCTTCAGAGGTTGTTAATGAAACCTTCCCGTCGCAAGACAAGAATTGAAAATATTTCTACATGATCTCAGGAAGCGTATTTCTGTTTGGCTGTGAGTGGTGGGCTCATACAAAGTAGCCGCCGTAGATTCAGGTGGGCTGCAATCGATGTTACCCTGCGTCCTTCTCCCCAACACCAGAACCCGTTTTTAGTAGTATTTGCCGTCCTCTCCGTGTTGGCCTAGTGTACCGTTCTGTCTGACGACCTGGATTCTGCGTAACTAGGTAGGTAGGTAGTTAACTGCCATGTAGACCATGTTTTGTCCGAGACATCCCAAAGCAGGGAGAATCTCTAATATAACGCAGAGGACGAACGCATGCGGGCTCCGGGCAAGTAGAGTTGCCGCTGACGTCCATGTTCAATTGTCGTTCACGGTCACCAACCAAATATCCCATTCCACAGAGAAGATAAGTCAACGGTTTCGTGTCTGTCAGATTTCCATGGCAAGAATACGAGAGGGGTCATGCATGCAAAAGTCCAATCTCGAGCCAATGCAAGGAGGGCATCTCCAAGCGGCCCACTTAGGGAGGGATTGAGTCGTTGGGTTCTGGAACAGCAAAGCCCCCGCATGTTCGTCTGTGGGCCCCCAAAAAGGAAAGGCGTGCCGTTGGGCAATCTGGGGAATAGAACCTCTGGAAACCGCAAGGCGGCGCTTGGTTTTCCGTGCAAAGTGCGTAAACTTCGAGAGTGCCGAACAAAATCGCATTAACTAGTACATTGTCGCACCGAGGACTGATGCGGTGCGATCTTTGGTTGCAGATGGCTTACGGAAAGCCGCACCACAGGCAATCATCAATGCTTCTGTAGGATTTGAGGCGCAACGAACCTTTCTGCGTTGATTGTCCTGTGGCGTCGAGTCGCGGATTACAACACGAGAAAAGGAGGTTGTAATCCCCACTCTTCTGCGTCTCGGCATGGGCGCCGTTTTCCTGATTTTAGCCAAGAACCATCCCCGAACGGCCCAAATGCCCCGGGAGCCGGTGCTGGTGGTGTGTGGTTTCCGTTTTGGGATATTGGCTGCTCCCCACCCCCGGCCTGCGCCCAGCAAGGAGAGAGCTCCATCTGCTAAAATTGACCCCCCCTCGCAATCGCGCCGCTTCCTCCGTGCTCTCTTCTCCTTTCCTTCCAACCCGACCATTCGACATCAGGGCCTTGTCAAGAGCCCACTCTCCCCGAGAGCAACCTTCGTTTTACCGTGCCGGCCGTTTATCAGGATCCTTCGCCTCGTTCAGAGGGACCTGATAAGGCCGCTTGTCCATTCGTTTTAAAAAATAATTGGGAGAGAAACGCGCAGCTGCAGGGACCACCGCACAACGTGAGCTCCATCCACCAGTAACACTACCCCATCGTTTCAACCTCTCGAACCCATTCGACGCATCTTCCCGGCCGATTCGGTGTACTTGATACGGCAGTCAAGTAACGGGATTTTGGTTATTAATAAACCCGGCTTCTTTTACCGACCCGGCCTTTTTGCATTCCAACACATCAACCACGAAACCGCAACCGGAAAGAGTGGATCCAACCGGTCTCAGCATTCGTTGAGCCTCTAGGACGGAAGTTCGGAGTGCGCAACTTCAACTTGACTTGAACGTCTACTCGATCCCAAGTCACCATGGTTCGCGCTCTCCTCTCGTTGGGCGCTGCCCTCCTTGGCGCGACCGCCGTGCTGGCCGTCGACCCCCCGTCGTGCTCCCTCGACAAAAAATGCCCCAAGGAAGCACCCTGCTGTTCTCGTGAGTAACCTCGAGCTGCAAGAGCACTGTTTCACCTGCCGAAACCACATCACTGACACCGGCAACCTGCAGAATACAACCAATGCGGTGTTGGTGCCTTCTGCCTCGGGGGTTGCGACCCACGCATGTCGTTCTCGCTCGACTCGTGTGTGCCCGCCCCGGTGTGCGAGGATAAGGTCTACAAGATGGATTCCCTCGACCGGTACAAGGACATCAGCGAGTACCTCGGCGACTCGAGCAAGGTGGACTGGGTGGGCCAGGGCGAGCCGCTCCTGTACAACGGTAACGTCCTGTTGACCATGCCGCCCAAGTCGGTCGGCACCGTTTTGGCCACAACCACCTACATGTGGTACGGCAAGGTCACGGCACGAATGAAGACGTCCCGCGGTGCCGGCGTAGTGACGGCCTTTATTCTGTTCAGCGACGTCAAGGACGAGATCGACTACGAGTGGGTGGGCGTGGATCTGCACACCTCCCAGACCAACTACTACTTCCAGGGCATTCCCGACTGTGAGCTCTCCCGCTGTATTCTGTTTGCATCTTGTGCTGACCTTACATAGACGTCAACGGCGGCAACGTTACTTTGGACGGCAACTCATACGACGAATTTCACGACTACGAAATCGAGTGGACTCCCGACGAAATTAAGTGGATCGTGGATGGCAAGCTTGGACGCACTAAGAAAAGGTCCGAGACATGGAACGCCACCTCGAACCAGTGGGCGTTCCCGCAGACCCCGTCGCGTGTGCAGATCTCCATCTGGCCCGGTGGTCTGGAATCCAATGCCAAGGGCACCGTCGACTGGGCTGGCGGACCCATCGACTGGAACAGCGATGAGATCAAGGACTTTGGCTACTACTTCGCCACCTTCGCCGAGATCTCGGTCGAGTGCTACAAGACGGACACGGCGCCCGGCACCAACAAGGGCAAGTCGTACTACTACAACAACATCGCCGCCACCAACAACACGGTCGTCGACAGCGACAAGCCCCACATCCTCAAGAGCTTCCTCGGCACCGGCACCAACATGAACAAGGGCGACGGCACCTCGTCCGGCGACCCCTCCCAGTCCTCCGCCGCCCACTCCGTCCCCGGCGGCGGCGTCAACCCGCCCGGCCAGGTCCCCGGCGCCAACAACCCGGGCTCCGGCTCCGGCAACAGCGGCGGCAGCGGAACCGGCAACAACGGCGGCGGCTCCGGCAGCAACGACGCCCCCGCGTGCGAGGCCACCGGCTTTACCCAGCACTGCGGCTCGCAGGGCTCGAGCGACGGCGGCAATAACTCGAATAACGGCGTTCGGGTGGTGGACCGCACGCTGGGGGGGAGTGCGTTTGCGGTGGTGATTGGGTTTGCGGCGCTGCTTTTGCTGTGAGGTGGCGAGTGCGTGAGTGCGTGAGAGTGTGAGTGAGTGCGTCAGTTTTGGATGTGAGATGTGGAGGGAAGGGGGGTTGCATATGTGCGTGCATGTTTGAAACCGATCTATATGCTGCTATCTGCGTTGAGTTGATTTAGTTGGACGGATCTGATCTGATGTGCGTTCGGTCTGATCTAATTGGGGGGTAATGGCCTAATGTCGGTCGGACGGTTGGTCGGTCGGTCGAAGCGGTATGGTATGCCTTTCTTGAGCGGGAGCTGGCGTAACACCTACCTAACGTCTGTTTTTCTTTTTGGAGCTTCTTGTATTCACTTTGATACCATATCATACCACACACACACACACTAGAGTCGCTGGTTTCTTTTCAGTTGTTTTGCATTGTGTCTGTGTATGTATGTATGTACCTATGTATGTACCTTGCTGTGTGCTTGTTTGCTCATGTTGTGTCTTGCCTGTCTGTCCGGCCTGCCGAGGGCGCTGTCGTTGTGGAAGCTGGGTGGGGGGTGGGGGGCGACAGTAGTTAATGGCCTCAGTCCTCACTTTGCTTTGCGTTGCTGTTAATGGATCTTGTGTATGAGATGCATACAATGTGTACATAAACTTGATCATGTCGTATGGTCCGATCTAGTGGTGGTAGCTGACGGCTGTTGTTGGTATGTATGTACATACAGTATCGGTGGCTAGTGGAGTTGACTGTCTGTTTGTGGAAGGTTGGAGGTGGGTACTGGGTTGGGTTGGACCGTTGAGGACACTGCGATGTAGAGTCTGGGATTGGACTTGTTGTTGCCTGGCGCAAGGAAGGATGTGTGAGAAAAAAGGTAGCTGGTGTAAGTGTATGTTGTGTTGTGTGTTGTGTGTATTCGTTGCAAGGGGCAAGGACAGCAACTCTTCCAGTTGGGATGGACAGCAAATCTTGGGATGGACAGAAGATTTTGGGATGGACAGAGAATCTTGGGAAGGACTGAAAATGTTTAATGTGTGTCTTTACCTGAGCAACGTACTTCTCGTTTTGAGACGTTTTCGGCCAAGGGTCACGGTGGCTGACAAGCGGCGGCCATGTACCGAACGTCTGTGAACAGGTTTTCTCGGTAATCCTGGGTGTCTTGATGAACTGCGTAGCGGCTTCTTGTTCCCCTTGGATGGGATAATGCCTCGGCCCCACCCCCATGTACTTGGCAAGTAGCTTGATTAAAGTCCATTGTAAGTCGAAGGCCATGATGATCTTTTGCATGTGCCTTTTGGGGACGAGGACCTCGAATATATTTCGCCAAGCTTCATCATATCACGAGGCGAGTCGTGTCCCACGCAAGCGAAGGCGATGTTGTCCGATCCTTGGCCCTGCACCTGCTTCACCCCGTGAACCAGGAATTATCGCTATTGACAAGCAACGGCGTGGTCTGCAGGTCCGAGTTCAGGGCCGCTATCAAGAACATCACGACCGCAACCTCGGAGATTGAGATAATCCCATTCAACGAGTCTTACAAAATGCGGGCCTGCCTCCTCGGGATTCTCGTTCGAGCGTATAACATTACGCCTTAGTGGTTGAGGGCGGATACAAGCTTACTCTTTTCAATAGAGACAATGAGATAGGTGGATTCAGTGAGGGAGTTAAGATTAGACCAACTTTGTTTCTCTTTCAATTTTCTCTAGATCAGGTTACTTTATTTCTGGTTTATATTCTCCTCTTTCTTTCTTTCTTTTTCCTCTTTTTCTTTTCTTCATGTTATCAATCTGAATTATCTATCCAATATCCTTTTCTCTTTTTGTCTTTTCTCTTATTTTTCTTTCAAATCATATTGTTCTTTTATTATCATTTTAGCTTTTCCACTTATATTGGCCATTCTCTTTTCTTCTACCGCAGAACGCCCTGCCTTACCCCCCCCACTTTACCCCGAACCCAAACCCAAACCCAAACACTCAATGAAAAAGGCAATGAATGGAAGGGCAGTTTTCGACCCTCCACCTTCCCTGAACACTCACATGAATCGCATCCCATCTCACCACATCGACTGCATCACACCACATCGCATTCTGTCGTCAAGATGCTTTCATCAAACTCTTCACCAAACTCCTCATGGACGCCCTCGCCGACGCCCTCACCGAATCATGCACCGGTTTTGCCTGTCGTACCCATCGGGATGGCGCCACGACAATTTGCCCCGTCTTCCAACCCTTTTCCACACTTCTGGAGTCCACCACCGGATCCTGACAAGCCAATGTGTCCGTATCGGGCGGGCTTTGCCGTGGAAATCAAGCCTCACACCCCTCCTCCACCCTTTGGCACTCCCCGTTATGGCCCGGGAGTATGGCAAGACCGAAGTGACGTGGACCTTAAGACAGTCACGCAGACTGAGCTTGTTCTGGCTTACCCTCCCCTTGAACGCCAAAACACTATGCCCTCACCTCACGCCGCCACGGCCACCCTCACCATCCTCAAGCCCCTAGCCGTGGGCGACGGGCGGGGCGCTCAGTTAGTCGTTTGCTCAGTCGATCCGAGCTCTTGCCCGCAAGAACCTGAGGGGTTTGTCGCAAAGATCTTTGATCCGCTCTACTACTCCTTCGAGTCCAAGTTTGCGGCACACGAGGCTGAAGATGTCTCCTTTAATGCTGACGTTCACTATACCCACGAGGCCGCCGCACTCGACCATCTCGAGGGAATGCGCAAGAGCGGCCGTCAGGGCTTGTCTGCCCCAAAGTATTTTGGTGCTTGGACCTTTACCTTACCCGTCACCCACGCAGGAAAGAAGGTACAGCGGTCTGTCCGCTTAGTGCTTATGGAGAACATCAAGGGCCCCAGTATTCGGGACATTTGCCGTGATGCAGCCCTACTCTCACGCTATAGCGAACTAGATCGTCTCGATATTTTCGCTGCAGTGCTGGATAGCGCCGTGAGATTGTGGCACGCAGGCGTCGACCAGCGGGATCTAGCCTCGCGCAACGTCGTTCTACGGCCCAGTCTAACCTCGTCGCCATCGGGACCCAACAGCCTGCCCCTGCCACAGCCTGTTATTGTCGACTACAATATAGCTGCGGTATTCGAGCTCTCTCGCGATGGCAAGCACCCGTACCAGCTCATGAAGCTTCCGCCAAATCCCATACAACTCTACTGGGGCGTGTTTTTCGGCAATTTCGACGGCTGGCTACCGCACGAGTGGGAAGACTGTCATAAGATTTGCCAGCAATGGATGAAAGAGCGGTTTAGGGGGGAGGCCGCCTCGCAGTATGCACCTCTCACCAGGGAGCCGGAATTTTCCGAATATTAGAGTAAAGTCACCTAAACAGAGATGAGACGAATTGAAGAAACCTTGCTACCTACATGCTTCCATGGACATCCATTGGTGAAAATGCGCTGCTCCCCACCTCAAATGATGGGAGGTAAGGTGTGAACTAGGTGTTCTGAGATGACCCTCGACCTCGAGCCGCCCGGTCCGGCCGGCAGGAAACCCACAACCATGGCGAAACAGAACTACCGGCACTCGGATGGAACAGGGCCATGGTGAGCAGTGTATCTATGTGAAACGGCCACCCCAACCACAAAACCAGGAATGTCCGAAGGCTAAGCGCCGCCCAGGGTAAGTTTCCAGCCACATGTTACACGCAACGCGAAACGCTTCATCATGAATCAAGCAACCAAGCCAGCGACCTCACCAGCATAAATTTAGAATCAGGCCGACATCTGGACTCTCGTGTTCGCACCAGGCCATCCCAAATAACCGGTTCTGCCTCCCCAGCTATCCAACTTGATATTAGATGTAGAAGCCGGTGGTGCCGACGCAGGTGATGGGAGAGAGGCGGTGATTTTGGCGGTGTGGTGGTTGTGGGTATGTGTGATGTGGTGTGATCTGCGTGATGTATGGAGTGGGGGGACGGGGAGGAGAGAAAGGAAAGGGCTGGGTTGGGAGGAGGGAGTAGGTGTTGGGGGGGCCTTAGTTCAATGAGTGAGGAATGACCGGACTGGAGCCTAGAGGTCTCTTGGGTTTGGCTTGTTTGTGACTTTGTAAAGAAAAAGGAGAAAAGGAGAAAAGGAGAAAAGGAGAAGTCAACTTTGACATCTAATTAATATCTGGAAGTCTTGAGGATTTTTGCCGTTAATCTCAGCTACAACTCAAAGGCCAATACCACTGCAATATGTCGCCAAAATTGGCACAGGGTGTTGTTTGTTGCCAGGCCTGGACAAAGGGGGTTGGCGCAAACACCCACCGATCCGCAGCCACATTTCATGAGAAGCAAGCGCCGACTGCCCGGGCGACTGTTTGATCCATTGCCCGAATGACCCAGATTGCAACCACTCGGAAGATAACTTTCACCGGGAGCCCTTCACCCTTTTCACCATCGCCACACCAACACTCACAGCTTCGGCTTGACTAGAGAAAAGTCACAAACGGCACGCCATGTCCTCGTATTCCAGCACCGACGAATCCTACGATTCGGATGAACCGCCCGAGCTTGAGCTTGATCTTGACAAGCTGATGGGCTGTGCCAGTGTCGCCCTCAACACCAAGTGCATCACGGCCAAGAAGCTGACCCGAGGAGCCAGCCATGAGATTTCACGCTTCAGTTTCAGGAAGCCACGACAGCCCCCAGGTCCCTCGCAAACCCAGGCTTTTGCTGCATTGCACGATTTACCCGTGGAGACAGCAGCTCGGCCAAGTCACTCAGCGAAATTGCCACGGCCAGGTACCTCAAGCGCTTCACCGAGATCCCGGTCCCCGAAATCTACTATCACGATTTGGAGCCGGACAACAATGTCGGCGCGCCGTTTGTGCTCATGGAGAAGATGCCTGGACGCCAGCTGCGCCTAATGTGGGATGACCTGTCCCTGGAAGGCAAGAAATCGGCTCTCTCGCAAGTCGCTTCGGTTATTGCCCAACTTGCTTCACTCAAGTTTGACCGGATCGGATCTCTGCATCACGCGGAGCCTGGTGTTGGGCCTCTCATCAGCCCCTGTCTTGAACACCCCAAGGGCCCGTTCCAGTCGGTCGAAGAATATCTGCGATCCTTCGTACCCGCCGAATCAGTCGAAACGCCCGAGCTCAAGGGTCTCTTCGGCCAAATCCAAGAAGAACTTGGGCGGTTCCTTGCCCTCCATCGCCACGCCGCATATCTCCAGCCACCCTTTTGCCTGATCCACGCCGACTTCGACGGACAAAACATGCTCTTTCTCGAAGCCGAAGAGGGTGGCTCAGGGCCCAGACTCGTCGGCCTGATCGACTTCGAGTATGCCTACACAGGGCCTCTCCACTTCCTCTACGAGTACCCCATCTTCATCCAGGATGTACATTGGTTCAAAGAACTCTACGCCGAGAACGCCATCCTACGCGCCCATTTTGTCAAAGCAATTTATGAAGCACTGCCCACTTCGGATGCACGGTCAACATTCATCGCGTCCATGAACGGAAAGAACTTCATCTTGAGAGATTTTCAGCACTCATTCATGATGATCAAGTTTTCAGAAAAGGATCTTATCCATACTGCGACCTATTACTTGCAAGACCTCCGAGATGGCACAGGGCTTGCCTACTCGGGCCGACTCGATTACACCCCCGAACTGTACACCGAGACAGGCGAGCCCTTGCCTTCCGATACGACCGCGGAAAGAGAGGTGTGAGATGCCATCGACTATGGAAACCGATTGGGAGGCTTGAATTTTAGGACTTGGCGTGGATAAGGATGGAGGAGAGAGTCTGTCAAGATGGCTGGGAATGACCTGATGGAACCGAGTGGTATTTACTGTTTTCCGTTTGTTAGCTTCTATCATGTATTGCAAACTCTTTCTCGCCATCGACTTACACGCCCGCACCGGTAGCAGCCATAGTCCTCATATTCCGCTCCACATCTCTCGCACGCCTGCGTCTTCAGTTGAAACCATTCCTTGTGGCCATTGACACAGGTCCATTGGTGTTTTTGGCAATGTCCCGCCCTAGACATGCTCTTTGACGTCGTCTTGCATTTCATGCAGTGGTGCGTGGAAGTATATCGCGGCATTTTGCTTGTCGGTGTGCTTTTGGATGATTACTCGCAAGGATTCTGGGTCTTAATTGTTTTGTTGTTATCCCGTTCAAGATGGAGTGTTGATTCTGCAGTATCTGTACCAACTTTAGCTCCCCCTTTTATACTTTCTACCGTTCATAGAGCTACTTTGACTTGACCATCGACATCCGAGTTTCCATTCCCTTGCCGTCCAGCCTCGAACGGACAATAAGCCCGCGTCCTCCATTCGCAATGTGGCTGATGCTGGTCAAGGGAGCGTAAGACAAGGCCAGCCGCTAATTTTATTTGCTGTGAGACAATGAACGTATTATAGTAGAGCCGGCGGTCACGCAAAAGCTGGGGGACGTAGCAGGTACTTGGAAACGATTAGCACGTTCTGGAAAGGGCCTGGTGTCATAGTAGTACCCAGACTCTCTCGCTTGGGCCTGTTCAACCGATGGTTTCAGCCCCAGGTTGCATACATATACTAAACACCTTTAAGCTCTCCGTTTCTCATTGATCGCTTGACGATGGTAGTGACTAGCCGACTAGGTCCCAGCTAGCCTGGGTCGGGGATGTCGATATCAAGGCGACCGAGTGACACTTTTAGTCGACGCTTTCGGAAGAAAGATCGCATCCTAGGCAGAGGCTGTCTGAGTTTGTTTGATGGCTTTCTCCTTTGAGTTGGCTGGTATGTTTGCAACTCTCTGCTATCTGTCAGCCCAGCTTAAAGCCCGAGGGCGGCAAACCTATGAATAGAACCCCAAGGAGACGCCGTAGACGGTGGCGAGTGGTTACGAAGTACTACAT
Source organism: Chaetomium tenue (assembly GCF_020726465.1). NCBI lineage: Eukaryota > Fungi > Ascomycota > Sordariomycetes > Sordariales > Chaetomiaceae > Chaetomium > Chaetomium tenue. The sequence continues at coordinate 305,156 of NW_027117333.1, read as the reverse complement.
TAGCCGATGAAGTAATTGTAAAGCATTCCCTTTTCCGGTTTGCGGCTCACTTACCGAGTATGAAGCATGTTTAGGTTGATAACGGTGGACACGATGATGAGGTTATTTGGTGTGGATGTGATGGCCAAGGTAGGTTATCGGTTAGCTTTAGGTTGTTGGATTCATCTTAGACCGCCTATACAGGTGAAGTGAAAGCAAAAGTTGGATTAGATTCATCGTCTTGACTTCTTTTCCATCAACACCCATCCCCCTCAGACTCGGAAGCCGTGATTCTTTTGTCAAGACCCGACACTACCAGTACCGCATTGCCCTCCTCGTCGTCCATGGCAACGCAACAAGCCGTATCAGTATTCCAATCCTCCTTCAAGCCGTCCACCCCGCCACCATACCCTCTGGCCCAACATCAAACGCATCCTTCATCATCTGGTCGACCGGTTGCAAGTGCTCGCTTATCAAGGTGGGATACCACACGGCGAGGTGGCCCAGCAGCCCCCGTAGGCTCCTCTGACAAGATAGTAGGGTGGCAGCGGACATAGACCCACGACCAAAGACAGCAAAGCAGAGACACGCACAACAGGGCGAGGACTACGGCCGCGGCCCAGGGTACAACCACCAGCCGCGGCTCAGACCACGACGCAGACCCCATGTTGGCCAGGCCGTCATCGACACTCTCCTCGACCGGGCGCATAAAGACATTCGCCACGGCAGCGATATGAACCTGCCGCAAGACAACCCTCACCGCGGCAATCAGCTCGTCCTGTTCGGGCACATCAATCACCACCGCCGGGTCCAGCACCGCCGCCAGCCCATATTTCTTAGCCACCGCACGAGAGAGCACCAACCCCCCAAACCCGCTCGTCAGCCACCGCCCATTCGGATTAAACGCCAGCACGTCTAGGATCGCCTCCTCGTGCGCACTCCACGCGCCAGCCCCCACCCCCGTCGCAACACCCACCTCCCCCGTCGGCCGAAACGCCACCATCTCCGGCACCCTCCCATCCCCACCCCCCCTCACCGTCAACACCCCCTCCACGCTCAAATACCCCGTCATACACGCAAACACCCTCAACCCCCTAACAACCCCATCCCCCCCCTCCCCATTCCCCCCCTCCCCCTCCAACCCCCCACTCCCCCTCCCACTAACAACAACCACCCGCCCCCGCCCCGCCGCCAGCCCACACCGCCGCACCACATACGTCCCGAGCACAATCGGCTCCGCATTGAGCGTGGCCTGCTCCAGCGCAAACACACAGCCGCGGTCGCTGCCGCGCAGCGAGAAGACACCCCGCTGCGCGCTGCGGGCCGCGGTGAAGTTGTGCACGGGGCGGCAGTCGGCGTCGGCGGTGTAGGCGGTTACCGGGGCGTGGATGAGGGGAGGGGGGTTGGCGCTGGTGGTGGTGGCAGAGGGGGGTGGGGGGAGGCGGAAGTGTTCGTAGGCGTAGGAGGTGTCGGACCAGGCGGAGGGGGTGGCGTTGAAGAGGGTGATGGCGGCGGAGAGGTCGAGGAGGACTTTCCAGTCGATGGAGGGGGCGTTGGGGAGGGCTTGGGAGGCGGGGGAGAGGATGGAGAGGTTGAGGCGGTGGGTGATGGGGAGGGGGGTGGGTGTTGAGCGGTTGATGAGTTGTTTGGTGAAGAGGCGGGCGGAGAGGGGGGGCACGGCGACGGAGAGGAGGATGGTGGATAGGAGGGATAGGCTGAGAGGCCAGTGGCGGTTGCGGGCGGCCTTGATCCATTGGAATGCTCCGAATGTGGTGCGGTAGTCGAGCAGGAGCATTTTGTCGAGCGTGGAGCCGTCGTTGAGGGTCATGTCGGCGAAGGGTTGCCTGTCTCGGACGGCGTAGACAGTGGACGACACGGCGAGGGCGAGGAGGGTCATGACAAGGGTCGGAACTGACGTCCACAGTAGCGGGAGCGTCCATATTCTACCCGAGTCAGAGAGGGAGCTATCCGGGAGAGTGGCAATGCCTTGGTGACGACCGGAGATGTGAGCGAGGACGGCGATGGTGATGATGACGGTGAGATGTACCGCGACCAAGGCAGAGAACCACGGATCCCGCGCCGCTAGATACTCCCACCGTCTCGGCGACGATTTAATGACGCCCATATCTCCGGAGTGACTGAGGATAGACTCAGGGGGAGGGGGAGGGACGATCTCAGGGTATGAGCGGCGTGAATCAGGGTGGAATGTGTCGATGGTGGTTATCACTTTCTATTATTCTAGAATAACGAGGTGATGCACGCAGCATATGTGATGGGCTCAGCGAAGGTACCTTAGTTTGACCCAAAGCGTCGACCGATTCATACCAAGCTGAGCACTTTGGGGGATTTGTTGCCGATCGCTGACAGCGGCCACCCTCCACTGTCACGAAGAAGATGATGCTTGACCAATGAGATAATACAATATTTTTTCTGGGAGAGAGAGCTTAATTTCCAGCTTGACCCCTTCGGGAGGCCCTATTGGCTGGCCGGGATTGACAGACATTTTTCCTGGGTCGAGCAAGGTGACAACTGACAACTGACAAGCCCCAGCCACCACCATCCGCTTGGGCTTCAGGGGTATGCATACCCTAGTCCTTGTTGTTAGGGCTTACACAGTAGGGATCGATTCAGCTATGCCGTTCATCTCATTATCGCTCGGGTCTCTCTCCCTCTCTGTTTTGTACCGTCACTTCTAGTTAAGTAGAGTCTATTCCACACTCCGGCTCCTCTAGTCTTGGGCTGGTATTCTTGCTCCATCCTGACATGATGGGCGTCGTTCGGGCCATTCGGGCTGCTGCAGTAGTATCTTGTCTTCCGCTGCTGCTATTATCCTTCTTCTCTAAGCATGTCTTTGCGCAAGACACCGCGTACAGCCCATGCTTGGACCCAAACCAGTCCTTCCACTATTGCCTATCACAAATGAGTATGATGAGCAGCTGCGGGCCGCAAGTCACCGCCAGGAACCCCCCGGACTACTCCTGCTACTGCAACCAAGATCAATACTCGTTAATGGTTCTGCAAGTATTACCCTCACTATTTTATTGGTCCCCGGTGGGCTGTAGCCAACGTTCCTGGAGCTCATTTGTCTAACTGCCACGCGGGATAGATGCAAGGCCGAGATGCGTAACTGCGCTTTGACCGACGAGTATGATGAGAGCGGGGAGAAGCAGATCTCCATTTGGAATAAAATCTGCAGAACCAGAACTACAGAGCATATTACGACACCTACGCCAACCCTCGCCACCGAGATCTACTCCTTTAAGGCATGTGGAGATGCCAACACCATGTGCAGAAGTTGGTCATACACAATGGGCAACTGCGCGACCGCCGAGTCCCTGGTTAGCAGTTGCCGCTGTGATCTCGACATTGTGGCTGTGGAGGCCATCTGTCAGTCCCTCGACGAGGAATGTTTCCGTCGTCCCGCAAATGTTTCGTCGTGGGCCGTGTACAGTTCCTGCCCTGGCGCAAGAGCCTTCTTAACTGTATGTTTCAATTCGAAAATTGCATGTTGTGTTTGGGAATGTATCACCAATTAACTCCTGCACCACTAGTCCGGCCAACAAGCCGCCTTAACAACACCCCCGTCCAGTAACAGTCCAACTGAGGTGCCCGAAACTAGGACATCGGCAATCATACCACCGACATTTGAACTCCCCCGGACTGCCGCACCCACCAGTTCTGTAGGCGTTCCCGGCGCACTTCCCGGTACAGGGTACCTACTACAACGAAGCCTGATAGCAGCGGAGTTTTTGGTTGCACTTTTTGTAATATGAGGATCTTTGTGTAGCAAGCATCACGGGTTATGATGTTGAAGATATGAGATGCGGGCAGGGAAACGCGCGTTCGAAAGTCGTCAAGAATAAGCTGCTGACAACAACCACACGCTTGTGCTTCATGGAAACGGATCTGTGCTAACCACCTCTTTCTCCATAGCCAACCTTTGGCTTTTGTTGCCTCAACTTTTGCTTTGTGGCTAGACAATAGGCTTTGTTCAAGGCCCGGTGTTTGCCCCTGGAAGATTTCCTAATTAGGCAATAAGTAAACATGCCCCCAGATTGTTCGGTCAGTCCAATGTTTCATGAACAAGGTCGACGAACATACCTCTATGCTCATACTACAGTTGCATATAAGCTCTCTTCCTTATCTCGGCCTTTTACTCACACTTCCCCAGTACGTGACGCACCGCACTATGCAGGACAACAACGCCAACGACGCCATGGAGGTCTCTCCCCCTATCAGCCCAAGGCCCCAATGGCCTGCCACCATCGCTACCATGCCCACGCGCACCCCCGCCCAAGCAAGCGTAACCGACTACGACCCAGCCTACCACACGTTCCGCTTCGAGATGCTCGCGGTGCTCTCGCGCATCCACCACGTCTCCTCCGAGCTCTGCGAGCGCTGCGAAAAGACCCTCATGAACCACGTCCACCACACCTACACCACCCTCCTCACCGCCACCAACCCCCCGCTAGTCCCCCCGGACGCCCCCGGCTCGCGCATCTGCCGCGCGCTCTTCAACCCCAACCAAATGTTCCCCGAAATCCGCACCACCGCCAACCCCCACCCGGTCATGGTCGAAGACGCCCTCGAAACGCTCCTCTTCCACGACCCCTCCGCGCGCGAGACCATCCTCGACCGCCTCCTCGAACCCCTCTACCAACCCCACCAGGACACCCCCAACCTGCTCCAAACCCAAATCTGGTACTGCCTCGCGGGGGGATACACGCTCGTCGACGCGTTGCAGGGCCGCAGCATCGCCGACTTTGCGCGCATGTTCCAGCAGCTCTTCACCAACCTGACGGGGGGCCGGGCGCGGGCCGACGGGCGGGTGTACCTGTGTCCCGCGGCGGCCGACATGCAAGCCGAGGAGTACGGGTGTTTCGGGGGCCCCGTGCCCGGGGAGTATCCGTTTGGGGGGGATGTGGAGGCGCAGACGGCGTGCGTGCTGGAGGTGGTGAAGAATCGGATGGATGGGGCGGTGTGGGCGCTGGTGCGCGAGGGGCTGTATGATGACAAGCGGGGGTGGCCGGAGGGGATGGAGGGGGAGAGGGATTGGTTGGTGGTTTTGCGGGCGGTGGAGGAGGCCGAGTGGTTTAAGGAGAAGGTGAGGAGGTTGGGGTCGATGGGGTATAACGGGGGGTTGCAGCGCAGGCATGAGGAGGCGGCGGAGAAGTGGAGGGCGCGGCGTGCGGCGCGGCGTGCGGCGCAGCTGGCTGGGAGGGAGGGTGAGGTGGATGGGATTGCGGGGACGCTGCATATGCTGGATGGGATGACAGGACGGCTTTTGCTGCAGGAGTGGGACGTGACGGATCCTGTTCCCGAGTATGGTGATGAATAGGGCTGATATTGTGGGGTGTGGTAGAGTAGGGGGTTGTCTGAGAGATAGTTTCCCCTGGTGTTGAACCCTTGGATGAGTATCTCCCACAAAATTAAGCTAGATGATACAACAATGCAATTGGTTGACGAAAAGAACACAAGTAAGGAGTGTGTGGACGACCTTTATGATGCCCCTTATTTGACCTTGATACACTTGTTTCACAAAGCACCAATCAAGCAGGGCATAACATAGTGAAAATTCAGTGACTCGGACTAATAGAAATTCATCAAATCTCAACAAAGGAAATCCATCCATCATGCTCTTCGAAACCGTCTCCAGCCACCCTTTAGCACCTAGTTCTCCAGTCTGTTTCACCCAGCCCCCAAAAGAAGTTGAGCTGAATGATAGTTATTAGCAATTTGTCTCCTCGTTCGAAATGGGTTGCTGTAATGTGAGCAGAGGGTTGAGGACATACCTGGATGTCACAATATTATGCCTTTTCGTTTGTCATTAAACCAAGACGGGGGAGTAGTGACAAACGAAACTGAATGGCGTCTTCTTCTTCTCATATGGCACCGCGGGAAGCTGCACGGCTACTCGGCGGCCCTGCGGCGCGGCCACGTTCTAAAGGACGAGCTTTCATCGGAGGGTGGGTGTCTTAACTCTTTTAGGGCTTTCAAGGCCCAGCAGCGCGAGAGCCCCCCGAGCGAGGCTGCGCCATGGCACGCCGCAGGCACTCGAGGACGCCAGTGTAGCCGTTCTGCTTGGCCAGACTGAGCAGCTGGTCCAACACGCCGAGCTGGCGGCACTGCCACACTATTTCCTCCGCAATGAGCATCTCGGCAGGATCATAACGGCGCCCCCGGGAGCTCCTTTGCGCACCCCCACCATGGAGACGGCCTCCGGTGATGTTCTTGCCGGCCAGCTCCAGAATGTGGGAAACGTCAGGGTATGAGGCGGCGGAGCCCGCTGTCAATAGGAAACGGACTATATCGCGGTGGCCATTCGCAGCTGCGTGCTTGAGCGCAGTGTGGTTAGCGTGGTCTTGCTGGTCAGGCTGGGCCCCGTGTCCGAGCAGCATGGTCGCCGTCTCTAGAAAGCCTTCTCCAGCGGCAACCATCAGCGGAGTCACACCATCCTTATCCGATTTATCAACATTGATGTGCGGAATCCTAAGACGAGCCGCGCATTCAAAGAGCGCACCAATGGTCCGCAATGCGTCCCCATCTGTGTGAAGGCCATTTCCCATTTGAGTCGGAATGCCGTAATCAGGCATGTCGATGTAGCCCGATTGTCCTTGGCCAGAAACGGCGAAGAAAAAGACGGACTGGCCCTTGTCCGTTTTGGCCTCGAAGTTAGCACAATAGCCTACTAGCAGCTTGACCATGTCGACATTCTTTTGATAAGCCGCACAGTGAAGAAGAGTGACGCCGCCATGGGCCGCAAAATTTGGGTCCGCCTCATCCAGTAACAGGGCCCCCGCGCGGTTGATATCGCCGCTGACAACGGCGCCATACAGTAGCATGTCCTTCGGCGGCGCTCCGGGAATCCCGATGATTGTTTGACCTAGGTTTGCATTATCGAACCGGGTAGCGCCCATCACTCCGTAGCCCAGGCCCGGGCTGCAGTGGTTCGGGAAGTCCAACGCATTCGAGCCGGGGTTAAGCGAGTGCATAGCCTGCTGTAGCGGCTGCAGCGGCTGTGGGTGAGGGACCCAAGGCTGCGCATATCCGGGGGCGTGATACGCATGAGACGGAGGCTCGGTAGGCTCTCCCCATGATTGGTGGGCGAATCTGGGACTCGCATTGGTCTGCGGGAAGGCGTGCAATCCATATGATTGTTGGCGCCCAGATAGTGTGTGCTGAAAGTCAGCAGGCATGTTGGCCTGGCTTGATTGTTCAGCGCTCGGGTGGAAATCAGCATTGGGCCCAGAGAAGGACTCAGGGGATGCCTCCCACGGGGCGGTGCCGGCTTGGGAGCTTATATCTCCATCGAAAGAATGCGATCCGGGGGTGTTACCCATCGATGCTTGTTCTTCCCCGCTTGACATTTGGTGAGGGGAATAGTCCAGGACCGCTGGTGTTAGTGTGTACTTTGACATATCGGGCTCTGGCGTTCCGTATGTGATGTTGGGAGGAGTTGCCGCTGTTGAGCTCACGAGTTAGCTCATCCTGTGGGAGGGAACAAGCTAGGAACCTAGTTGACGGAACATACCTCGCATGTCAGGTGAAAAATTGGGATTGTCCTTCTTTTGCCGCCTCAGAAACCGGCGGACGTTCCCCCGTTTGACAAGCTTGCCGTAGTGCTTGAAGAACGTAGCCTTATTGCGTCTCTTGACAATTCCGAGAATTGCCATCGACTCCTCTTCCTTGACATTTTTGTGGTCCAGGCGCCAATTTTTGAATTGTCTCTTATACCCCTTATCGCTTCATAAACGGTCAGCCAAGGTACCGAAAGATAAAGTACCTAGTAGCGAGGAGAACACCTACCTTGCCGTAAAGCCATGGTCCCTGGCCATTATCTCCATGACTTCCGGAAGTTCCTTGCCATCTTCCGACCATAGCTTTGTGATCTTCTCTCGGTGGCGGGCCCAATCACGTTTGGCCTTATCCGCACTCGGCATGATGCTCAGAGATACAGCGCGCACCTTTGGGATGTTGATATGAGTAGCACGAGAGGCGCGTAGTGTGAGAGAGAAATGTGAAAGGGCGTTTGAGGATAAGGGCAGTCTACAGACAACTCTAGGGATGAGTGCTTGAGTGCTTGAGTGCTTGAGTGTTTGAGGGAGCGGACCCATCTCAAGCGGGAGTGGTTTATGACTCTTATAGTCACGATGGGGAAGCCGGCGAGCCAATGTATTCGGTACATAAACATGACGGCTACCGCTACCCGAGCCCTCTTCTGCCTGATATCTCGCCTTGAAGGAGGTGAGTGTTGAAGGCCATGGAAAGCTATGAAACTTGCAGCCACCGTGGCAAGGCGTGCCACGCGATACCCAATCGGGGGGGAACACACAAACCAACTTCTCAAGGCGCGAGGCTATTTGGAGCCTGTGTGACTCGGGTGCCGAACCGAGACCGGGAAATCAACCAGGCGAACAGGTGGAGAGGCTCTACTCCAGCCGTTCGAGCAGCCGTATGCCAAACCCCCTGTCATCGTTCGCTCACCGCTAGATTTTTGGGGTTCTAAGGGCCGGTGCGAGTCGAGGTGTTACGACGATTGGGGGCTGTCGGGGAGGGGTTCCGCGGCTGTGAAGGGGGGTGGCCGCTTGATAAGACTGGTCGCGCTCGCGACTGTCGACGCCCGACCATACAAGAGGGGCAGGACAACGGAAACCGGTTGAGGTGCTGCGCCTGGCCGCATGGCACATGCCGAAGCATTCGGCCCTAGCCGACGGATCCCATCGCCGGCTATCTCTGCAGACTGCATCATCTGAGGCCGAGAAATGACATGCGGCTCCAGGGCAGGGCTCTCCGCTCTTTGAATCGAACAAATGACCCGACAAGCTGGGACATAGGGAGCCGGGAAGACCCTGCTCAACAAGGGCACCGTCTGCAGGTCACAGCTTCCGCGACTGGCTTCAATTCTTAACCCAAGTCGTGAACCGTGAGGGGCCTCATCCGGTTGGTTGGCCATATTCACTCCAAGGGAGCCGATGAACTGGAGGTCACACAGAGCGGGCGGATTGACATGACGACTCACCCCGCATATTCCTAAAAGTCTGATTTGGTTTTCGCTGTTGCTGTATTTGGATTGTTGCCTAGGGGCTTTTGTTTGAGAAGACAAAAGTCCCTGTCTAAGCTATGGACTGCAATTGGTAGTTGGTCGTGACAGAAAAAACAGGGAAAACAAGATACCAGCGCGCTAGTACCGGTGAAGCCCGAGATGCAGGGATTTAGGCCTGTGTCGGTCAGTGCGGCTCTTAAGAGCAGCGTGTTGATGAAGTGGCCGATGAGGTGGTTGAGAAGGCTGGCGGAAAACGCGCAAAATGAGGATAAAAAAAGTTGATGGAGTGGCCGAGAAAAACGGCCGCTTGAATCGGGGGTGAGCTGTTGTCAGTGACGACTGACGAGGTCCTTCCGAGGTCCTCAGACTGCAGCCTGGGACTCGGAAGAGGATGTGAAGTAAGACACGAAAAGAGGGATGGGAAATGGTGAGCCTTTGGTTCGATTTACACAGTAGAAGGTGCGTCTGCGTCGACTACACTAGGTCGCCCTAAGAGAAGGCGCCGTTGCAATGACGCACAGGGAAGGCCCCATGGAAGATGGCGCGAACCTCAGGCATGCGGCCAGGGCTACCACCCAACGGCTGGCATTCCCCCTTCTGCTTGGTCAGCCCGGCCCCACTTCCCGCCCAGATTTCCGTTGCATCTTCCCTTCCCGACATCTGCACCACCGTCAATGTGCTGCTGAGGTAACGCTACTTACTGTATGCACATGCGAACAATTGCAGGTGCATCCATACCAGGAGAAATTCTTAGTTGACAAGCTTCCCAGCTAAACCCAGAGACACAGCACGCGTTGTGCTACACCACCGCGTCAAAACCGCTGCCCGCCTTCCGCGTTCCACTCGGGTGCTTGCCTCGAACCTGCACACCTGACACCCTCGGGATTCCCAATCTCGAAGCCAAACCACCAACCGGGAAACAACCACAACCACAACCACCCCATACGAACCACCCAGCATGTCGCAGAAGATCTCGGCCAAGAACCTGCAGTACAACACGACGCTGCCGCCCTTCCTCGCGCGCCTGCGCGGGGAACACCCGTCCGGGGCCGACCGCGACGGGCCCGATCCGATCCTCGCGGGAAGGCGTCGGGCCATCAAACCGCGATCCGGCAGCGCCGAGGCTGAGGACGCGCCGCTGGTGGTGGACGACCAGGGCAATGCCGTCGACGTCACGGTCGGCGCCGATGGTAGCGTCAAGGAGAAGGAGTCGGCAGAGAACCCGCAGCCAGACGCCAGCCCTGCCGAAGATACACTAGCTGAGGAGGCGAGCGCGAAGGTGGAGAAGTTGGCGGATATTGGCGGCCAGCGCAAGAAGAGGAAGATTGGCAAAATAATTGGCGCCGAGGCTGAGGAGGATGATTTAGAGGACAAGCACGGCAAGAGCGATAAGAGCAGTCGGCCAAAGGCAGGCAACACCAGTACGACAGAAAAGAAGGACGATCCCGCCGCTGGAGCAAAGTCAAAGCCAAAGAAGAAGGCCAAGAAGGTTAAGCTCAGTTTTGGCGACGACGAGGGCTAAGAACACGTCGGCGCGATTTGGATTACACTACGCCCACCCATCAGTCGAGGCCTCGGAGACGAAGGAACTCGGCATTGGTGCCCCAAAGGCGTTCATACAGCACCTAATGATGATCGCCCCGGGGAACAGGCCATTGCTTATGAACACATTACAGCCATTGGCTTCTGTGCCTGAGTCCTCATGCGGGAGATTAGGTCTTCACTACGAACGCCGAACGCTTCTAAGACTTCATCCCAAGCCCGGAAAAAAAGCTCGCAGTGTCGGGGGACAAGCTCAATGAGTCGCGTGACCGCGTCGAGAAGACGGGTCCCCGGGGCTTCAGACATGTAAGCGGAGGCATGTTTGCCATTCACTAGTTGGGGGTTTCCAGTTTGGCCGGCACAACGCCTGGATTGTCTCAAGCAACGGAGCCGAGGTAGCATATCGGGGAAGCGCACAGCGTCCACTCAAATCTGCCATGCCCTGAGATTGATCCGGAAATTGCATCAACGGCAAGACATAGAAGAAAAGTCCTCTATACAACCTCATCTGCTGTCCGGATATTCTACAATTCCAGTGCCATCCCCGCCCCCTAATCTCGATGCCGCTTCTCTGTCCAGTAAACCACTGTTTACCAGTACTCGGGCTTGACGTAGTTGGCGAAGGTCTTGGGCTCCTCGAGGCCGTAGGGGTTGTGGTAGTGGTGGTGATCATCCTCCGGGCCAACGTACTCCATCTTGTAGACGCTGCCGCATTCGGGGCACCGCTCAACGGGGCGCTCGCGGGTCATCTGTAGGTTGCGGTGTACTGTTAGCGGCGCCTTCTTTCCCGGGGAGGGAGAGGCCGTGATAGGGCCGGAGGCACTGACCGTCAGCCAGATGACGTTGTGGGAGTCGGCCGGAACACCGGTGCAACCGGCGTACTGCTCCTCGCCGGCGGAGCGGACCATGACGGGGTTCTGGAGTGTGCCTGCCCCGCTTGTTAGCCAACCCCGCACCCACGCCCCGGAGGAGTGGCGGTTTGCTTACCGAGGCGCGAGGCGTCCAACGGGCGCATGTCGAAGATGTCGACGCCCTCCATCTTTCCGAGGATTTCGAGACGCTCGAGACCGGTGGCCTGCTCGATGTCGGTGGGGACGGTGCCGACGCGGGCGCCGGGGCCGATAAGGTCCTCATCCGACTTGATCTCTGCGACAGTCGTCAGCCGTCTGACCGTAGAATCCGACCATGACTTCCACCGCGACCATCCTGCCATTCCATCCCCTTGTATCACATCACATCCCACTCCGACGCCAATCGACTGACGTCAGAAGCTCCCTCGACCCATGACGCAACATGCACCCCAAACAAGAGATATCCTTACCGCTGAGAGTCTTGATCTTGGGCTGGTCGGGAACGGCGTTGCCTACGCATCCAAGACCGTCAGTCCATCCATCGGTATGTCGCGGGGCTCAATTGGGTGGCGTGGGGGAGCTCGGGACAACAACGCAGCACACAGGCCTGCGACATTTTGGAGCTCCCCCCCCTGCCCGCTTGGCCCGGGAGGGTTTGTTTTTTCGGCAGCAGCAGCACACTTACGGCGCACGGCGGTGGTGGCGATGCTGCGACGGAGGGCCGGGGCGGACACGGCGGCGCGGCGCGCGACGGCCACGGCAGAACGCTGCAGGAACATGGTGTCGGTGGTGTGGCGGGTCAATTGGTCGGGGTGGTTTGGGGAAGGGGTTGAGGCCGGTTCGACGGGTTTTGAGAAATGGTCTGACTTGCTTGGCCCAACCCGAAGCACAGAGCAGCCGAGCTGCAGGTGCTTGCTGTTTTGGGCTAAATTGCATGTGACATGGCACGTGATATCCACTTTTGACAACAAGACCGATGAGGACTTGTGAGTTTATTTATTTGTTCTTTATAAGAATTGGTATTCCTTTTTTTTTTTTTTAAAAAAAAAACAGACTTTAAGAAGATCGAGATTATCCTTTCCTACCACAGATCATTGGCCCGAAAAGCAAAAGCTCGCCGGCTAACCCCCTTCGCCGGTCGAAGGGAGGTAGCCGGCTATGAAACCCCCGGGGGGTTTACTTCGTGCCCAGTTGCAGCCCGGTGATGCCCCGTCGGGCCAATGCAGGCTGCGTGATTATTTCTGCGGTGGAGGACTCTATCGGCGGCCCGATACCTTCCAGAAAAACCCACGGTAGCATCATGATTCGAACCAAGAGCCTCCCCTTACGGCCGGGATATTGAGGATGGTGAACTAGCTGGCCCGTGGGCCGAGGGCCACCGCCTAACCGCTGAGCTACCCAGTTAGGTGGTGGTCCTCCGTTGAAAACTGACTGCGGAAACCACTGTTATATTGTACAGGCGGCAGGTCGCGCACCATTACTCTATTGATCGAAGCACAACACACCACACATCCACCCATTCCCCTTGCGCATCGGGATAACATACACCCCCAGCCGCCTCTCAACGGGCCCTCGCCCAAACCTACAATTTCCCCAACCCAATCCCCTGCACCAACCCATCCTGATACTCCGTCGCGACATGCACACCTTGCGGACTCCAAATCTTACTCTCCACCACCCCCCTCCCCGCCGCCGCGCGCGGAAACCACATCTCCTGCACCCACCACTGATCCTCCCCCTCCCTCATAACCACCTCCTCCCCATTCACATGCACCACAAAACTATAACTCAAACTCGCCGCCCTCCCAAACGCATGCCCAAACCCCACATGATTCCCCACCACCAGCAACCCATTCCGATCCGCGACGTACGCATGCGCCGCCACATGCGCACTCGCCTCCGCCGCCCCCAACGGCCGCCTCAACCGATACAGCAACAGCTCCCTCCGCTCATGCACCGCCCGCCCCGCATTCCACGCCCCCATCTCCACCTTGCGCATCTCCGCCACGGGGAACCGCCCCTCCTGATCCGCGCCCGCCACCTCCACGATCCCGGTGATGTCCACCGGCGGCGCGGGCGGCCACGCGCCCGGCGGGCGGGAGTTCAAGATCTCGGCAAAGCGCTCCTGCGGCGGCGGTTCCTGCGTGGAGACGCCTTGGCTGTGCGGGGCGGGGAGCTTGAAGGAGCAGAGCGCGGTGAAGCAGGGCGGGGAGAGCGGGAGGGTAGAGTCCTGGGTGGGCGGGAAGTGGTCGCCGAGGGGGTTGGTGCTAGGTTGGGAGGGCTGGTGGGCGGTGATGGAGAGGGTGCTGAAGGTGCGCGAGGAGGTGAGCGGGGTCACGGTGTAGAGGAAGGGGCGGGTGGGGATGCCGGCCCGCGTGAAGTAGCCGTGGATTGTCTGGGGAGAGGTGGGGGTTAGTACCCATGTATTGTGGTTGGGTGGGGGAGGGTGGTGGTGAGACATACGTGAAGATCGAGGCGCTGAGCGGGCGTTGCCCCCTTTTCGTCTTCCAGCTCCCGCCACGTGCGGGCGGCGGCCAGCGCGGCTTGGGCATACACATGGCCGCCAAACGCAGCCTTGTGGAAGGTGGGCGAATCCTCCATGTCGAAATCGGATCCCGGGAGGTAGGCCGCTCTTGTCCCCATGAATCGCCGGGCTTCGCCGACTGACGGGAGCTTGACCAGCTCCAACGCCTCCTGCAGGGGGAGCGGCGGCCCTATGTCTGAGGGCATTGTGATTGTGGCTATTTGCACGTGGCAATGACGTGCCTTTCTACGTTCACGGAGACTTGCGTGAATTGAAGTGGCCTTCCCGACGAGTCCTCCCGGTGAGCGCCGTACTCCGCGCCAAGTAGCCCCTGAGTTTTGGCTGACGGCAATCGCCCCAAGTTACGCGTGGCAAAAGAATGAGTCTCAGTAATGACCGACTGAGCGAGGTTGAGAGAATGGAAACCTCGAAACAGGAAACAAGCGTTGCCTACTGTGTATATCGACCCCGGATCACTTCACCCGGCCGAAAGTCAACAACAATGCTTGTTGTTGAGGCTGGTTGAGAGCCGTCAGCCCGGGGATCCACTTCGGTATTTCCGGCTATGGACGGCGCCAGGCTCCATCTTGTGCCGAGGCATCCACGTGATGGTCCCGGCGGTCCCAGGTACGAAGTCGTGCAACACCAACGACTTGTTAACAACCTGGCTGGCTGTGAAAGCAGCGGTGGGTTTCCCATCAATTTCGAGAATTTGCACTTGCACACCTTTCTTTGCTTGGCTTTGGATGCCACCGATTCGGGGGCTATATCCGGCAGGTCAAGACGGCGATCAGAGTCTCTTGGAGTCCTGCATGATGCTGGACACCCGCGATATCGGAGATGTGATTTTCTCTCTGCAGGACGAAACAATTTTTTTCCTCCTGGGCTTCAGTCGCTATTTTAAGTCCAATGAGCTGGTCGATGTTGGTGGAGGTTGCTTTTTTGTTTGAGCCAAGCCTCCATCGGCTCGTGTGGTGGAGCAGAAACCCCCACACTCTTAGCCCCACTCATCTAAAATCCTTGATAGTGGGGGTCAGCTTCCCCAGACGCGGCCCCCACGGTCCCAGTTGAACCCCGGCCGTCATCCGAAAAGGAGGGTTGGACAACTGCAACATGAGAATTTTAACCCAGTCGTGAGTGGTGGAAAATGTGAGCCTCAACCAGACTCTCGACAATTTGCTTGATTGGAGAAACATGGAACTCCTCTCTTTGATGGAACGGTTTCACGAGCTTTTGGGTCCGCCCGTTACTTTACTGCAACGACAAGCGGGGTTCTGTCCTGGCTGCAGCCCGCTCGCATGGATCCAAGCCGTGTCATCCCTGGTTTTCCGGTTACCGGCACCCTCGGGATGCTGTTGCTTGGGAGCAGCGCGGGGCGGTGCTATTCTAGTCATGGAAGACAACGAGAAGCTTCAGGTTCACTGCCTAGAAACGCATGAATAATGGATTATCTTCCGATGGTTCGGAGTTTTCAATGTGCTCGCCTGCACAAAATGTTTCGATGGAGTTAAATCAATGGCCGAGACGTGAAACAGCCCATCTTAAATTTGCTTAATTGGGGCTGCTTCCTGCGTATTGGCTCTACATTGTTTGATAAACCTCACGCATTGGGAGAAGAAACTATAGACAGGGTCTAGAAGGTGTGCTAATTCAAAAGTGAAACATGGAGGATGTCAGTTGCAGACATGCCAACGACCATGATGTGCTGCAATAGGGGGGATATTGAAGTGTTGTCATTTCTCTTTACGAATACAACAAAAACATTGAGAGACATACAATTTGATGCAGCGGCCGGAATAAAGACGCTCATCGCCTTTCTATTTCATCGGTTTCGGCTCCTCATGAGCAACCCGGGGAACTGAATGTCGAGGCCAGTCATCGTCCTCGCAGTATCTCGTAACCATCGGCCACCCAGTTAACTAAGCGTGGCGTGAATGGTCACAATTCAACCACTCACCGCTGGCATACACAGTAGCCACTCAGCTTTCCATTGAGTCTTGAAAATGACGATGGAACGACGCCACAACCACAACCACTCTAGCGCTCTGAAACATTGAGTCCAGATTGCTGCCCGATGGCGTTCGGGTGCAACAATTGCCGCAAGAACGGTTGGCGAGCCAGGCCCCTTCGTTCTGCGGTTGTGCCGTTTGGGAAGTGGTCTGACGTACCAAGTACGAGGGTGTTGCGTTTCCGGGGGGTCACGCGGCGCACGACTGTCAACTAGGCGGCGCCTGGTGAGTGGCTGATCTTAGCGAGTGTGTGACCACCGGCCCTCGAATCGGCACGTTTTGAAGAAGGGAATTGGCCCTGCAACCCGAGTCTATTTTATCCAAGTTGGGCTTGACCGGTCTCGGCCATCTTCCTCCTTCTTGCAGCCACAAGAGCCGTCGCAACCCGCAGCCCTCAACCGGCAGGAAAGAGGGACCTAAGAACTGCGAATGAACTCAATCAACAACACCCTTTCGCTTCGCTGAGGACAACACAGCATCCATAGCGGGGACCTGTGGTCCGAGCTCTCATTTCAGCTCCGCGGAGGCCCTGCTGCTGCCTGTGGAGTCCAGCTGTGTGGTCCCTGTTGTGGTCCCGCTCGTTCTTTCCCCGCAAAGCTCGAGCCGAGCAGATCTGGGGACAATTCCTCAGGGGGCGGAAAGTTCCGCGCAACATTTCAGCATCGAGGCGAACCCAACATTCTGGTTCGGCCGGGAATAACTAACGTGATCCACGTGTCGCTGAACGGCGTCGGCAGGGGTGGCGAAGGCTTCCCGGTAACCGTCTGCAGTCAGCCATCACACGAGTTTGGCTGAGAAGTTTAAACAAAAAATGTTCTCAAAGGCGAAGAGCTGAAAAGGGGAAATTCCTCGTGGGAAAGAACCAGAGGCGAATTTGTGACAATTTGGGCATCGTGCATGGACCAAGCAGTTCCAGGTTTAGGGCGGTTTGCGGGTGGAGCCAGGGCCCTTGGGGGGCAGGGATCCAGGCTGTTCCTGCCAGAAGCGCACCACTGCACACGAGGCTTTTTCCTCGAGCAGAAAAGCAAAGAACTGGCCTTGGGATTACGCCAAGCCAATTCAACGAGTGGTTGCTTCCCTTTCGGTGACCTTTTTGGCCAACTGTTGCCGCTCATTTGTTACTGATTCTTTCCAATTTGCTGTTTTTATGGCCATGAAACAGTGTATTGTGTGACATTGGGTTTCCGTCCCTCCCACAAGGACTCGTGCACTCCAAGCCCCATCATCGACAAAGTACAAAGTACCATTGTTTCTGCCGAGTTCGAGTGGACTGCAATGCAAGTCTTCTGACGATCTTCAGTGAGGCTCTCAATCTGCTCTGCCGGCTTGGCACATTCTCTCCGCATTTCGGCCCCTTCCACTTTTCATCATCCGACGCCCGCCGCTGCCCGTTCAGTGCCGTTCCCCGCTACCTTGTCGAGCTCGTCCAGTCCCGAGCCCAGATTTCCCAGTCTGTCACTGTCGTCGTCCAACTGGACGAACACCAACTGCGAATGCCTGCCCCCGGCGTCCAGCTCCTCCTACGCCACCAACCCGCCCAACCAGTCAGCACAGCTTCCCTTCGCCTTCGACCCCAGAAAGTTCCCACCTCCATCCCCAGAATTTCCTTTCTTGGGACCAGCTGCCATGCAACCCTGCCTCTGACTGGGCACCCTTGGACGTCACCCACGCTAGCGCCCTGCTAGTGGTCTTTGGAGGAGCATTCTCCCCCAGGTTCCGCCCCTCAAACCAGATCGTCGACTTCTCCACTTGACACCGGCCGGCTGGTTCCCCATCTGCTGCCCCCCCATTCCCAATAAATACATCTTGGGCTGAGAGCACGCGCTCGTTTCCCATCCCACTCTGCTTGCCTCTTTCCTCCACGCGCCCCTTCCCGACTGCCTGGAACCCCCGCGTCCTTCGCCGGTCGAGACGTGGGTAACAAAGCCTCTTCTACTGCCAGCCTTAGTAACTAGTTATTCTTTCACGGCTTCCATTGAGGTGACGGACCGTCCGCTCACCTCATCCCGGCTTTCCGTCTGGAGCAACGCCCCCAATCAACTTCGGCATGCTTCATTCACCCCTACCTTCCCGTGTCCTAAGGAATCTTTCCGCTTTGGACTTATCACCCCACTGCCCGGTTCTTGGCCTCCGGAACCGCTGAATATGCGCTAAGCCGACACCGAGGATCACCCCTAGTATCAGGAGGATTTCGACTGGGTTTTTGCTTGGTTAGCAGGTTAAGAGAAGACTGACATGGGTGTCCAACTCGAGCATCTCGGCCAGAGTCTCGAACAGTACGGACCATGGCACTTTGGGGACGCCCAGTTCGAGGACGGGCACCGCGCCGAGCTCGAAGCGGCGCTCTTGCAGACGGCTACTATCTCCGGCTTGGGTGATAGACTGTTGGAGATCTCAAAAGGGAGCAGGTCGGGAAGCCAAAGCCCAGCTCGTCCCGAGCTGAAGCTCAAGGTGAAGCCCACACCTCCGGGCTCGCCGGCGCGGACCGCACCTGGGGCATCTACCCCGGCCACTCCCACCAGGAGAGATGTATCCCTCTTCCCTTCGACGCTGGACCCATCCCTAACCTTCCCCCGACTCGCCGCCTCCAAAGAGGCGGTTGTGACCTTTCCCCTAGCAGCGCCCGCTTCACACTCCGGGTCTTGCCTCAAACGCCGCCGGCCGGATACGGACATCGATGGCCCCGGAACGTCGTCAACGACATACAAGAAGCGGCGGCTCCTCCGCCATCTCATCACCTCGCGCCTGTCGCAGCCGTTCTCTCTCCCCGCGACCCATATCCTCAACCGGGAGGCGGTCGCTTCCGGCGACAAACGGTTCCTCAAACTGACGGCCATCATGTCGGCGCGGCGTCTCAACAGCGCTGTGGTCGCTTCGCCCCAGGCCCCGTCCCCTCCGCAGCAGCCCAACCCGTCAACCTGGCTCCATCGCGCAGCCCTGCTCAACAGCCTCCGCAGTCGGGTATATGCCACAGCCGCGGAGCGCGCCAACATGCCCGTCCCGGACCTCGCCGCCAAAACCGCCGTTTTCCAGCAGAGCCACGGCTCAACAACGGCCTTTGTCGGTGGGCGCTACCTCATCACCTCGCCCAGCCCCAACAACCACCCCGCCCACGCACCGCCTCACCGGCGACCACCGCCACCCGGAGCCCCACAACCGCACCCAAACTTCCGCCCCGGCAACCACCACAACCACGGCAACGGCCCGATCCACATCCACCAACACCCCACCCACACGGGCCCCGCCAACGGGCACCCCCACCCCCACCACCACCACCATCACGCACCCAAAACCTGCCTGCGCATCCCCTCCCCCACGCTCCGCCCTCTCCGCTCGCCCGAACTGCGCGTCACCCGCCCGCTGATCCCGCTCGAAGACATCGAGCCGCTGTACGACGAGTCCTTCTCGGACGACGGCATGGCCTTTCCCACGTCGGAGCTGGAGAGTCGGTATGGGTATGATGACGAGGATGAGGATGGGGAGGGGGAGGGGGAGGGGGGTGGGGGCGTGTATGCGGATTTTAGTGTTATTTTTGGGGGTGGGGGTGGGGGTGCTGGGAAGGATCATGGGGAGGGGGGTGGTGAGGAGGGTGAGGATGGGGATGGGTTGGGAGGAGCGGATTGTTTTGAGGATTATATGGATGATTTGGATGGGATTCCGTGGGGGGGTGGGGGTTGAGTGGTGGTATTTATCGTTGTTGTTTACTGAACTCGTTAAAGTTGAAGCTGGCGAGGGGGTTGCATTGGGCTGGTGGGAGGAGGGTATTTGCTTGGCGGGTTGGACTGAGTGTTCACTTGCTTGAGTGGGATTATGCACGGTGGAGGGTAATGGGGCTTTGGCGGGAAGGATATATGGCTGGGTGGGTATTTGCGGAACCATGTTTTGCGAGGGTAGGTATCTACTGGTTCGTCGTGTCTTGTCTTGGTGGGTTGGAGTTTGACGGCATCGGGGCTGCGGATGGGAGGGAGGATATTTACTTGTATCAGCGGCATCACGGCGGATGGAGGCAGGCAATCTGATTTTATGCGCGTTTGGCAGTCTTGGCTTTTGCATGGGGAGCGTGGTGTATTTCCTTGTTGAGCAGTGGTCTGGGGTGTTGCGCTTGAGAGTGGAGGAGGGTATTGGGTGTTGCGAGAAAAAAAAGATGGCTTTGAGAGAAAGACAGACAGAAGCAGAGCAGAGAGGCAGAACATACACGGCCGAAAATAAAAACAGCTATCCATGTCGGTGTGTTGTTGTGATGTCCGAGCTGTGTAACACGGACCTCGCCGCCTCGTGTCTGCCCTGTTTAGATTCAGCTTGGGTTCAGGGGTTGAGGTCACGTCACTCTGCATGGCGTATCCCTGGCGGGGCTTGCAGGCACACACAGACCCCACAACCCCACGCGACCCCTCGAGATGGAGAGATAAGACGATGCGATTGCCCTGGGTTTTATTTTAAGTTTATCTCGTCCCCATTCCTCCACACACTTTTTAAGAGGTGCTGTTTGATCTTGCGTCTTTTTATTTCCCAACCTCCCAACCGACCTGACAACACAACCCAACCCAACCCAACCCAACAGCACGACTCACTCAACCCAACACAATACAACCACAACTCAACCAACCCTCACCATGACCGCCGCATCCACCACCAACCCCCCTCCAGCCGACACGGCCCCAGCAACAATCCCCCCCCTCAACCCCACCGCAACCCCCTTCCTCCCCGCCATCACCTCCCTCCCCACCCTCTCCCCCACCGCCCTAACCGCCACCCTCGACCTGCTCTTCGAGCCCTCCGCCGACCTGCACGCCCTGGCCCTGCCCACCATGCGCACGCTGTCCTTCGCCTCCTACCCCGACCTGATCGCCACGCTACGCGCGCAGCTGCTGGAGGTGGCGGGCCAGGTGGTGGGGGATGAGGAGGGGAGGGGGAGGCTGTATGGGGTGTTGGGGAGTCATCCGCGGTTGGGGGAGAAGAAGGGGAATGTGGGAGGTGGGGTTGGTGGTGGGGTGGGGGGGTTGAGTGTGTTGAGTGAGGGGGAGCAGGGGCATTTGGTTGGGGGTGGGGGGGAGGGGGAGGAGGAGTTGGGGCGGTTGAATCGGGAGTATGAGGAAAGGTTTCCGGGGTTGCGGTATGTGCTGTGGGTGAATGGGCGGCCGAGGGGGGAGGTGTTGAGGGATATGAGGGAGAGGACTGAGAGGGGCGATGTGAGGGCTGAGGAGAGGGCGATTATTGAGGTGAGTTCGTTTTTGCGTCTGGCTTTTTATATCGAGTCTTCGCTCTTGACGATTTGGTCGTGTTGGTGGCTGATGGGGCGGGAAACTAATGTGCTTCGATGCCTAGGCCATGTGCGATATTGCCGCCGATCGGGCACGCAAATTGCTACAGAAGTCGGCCGAGGAGGCAGTCGAGAATTCCAAGAGCTGAGTGGTGCTAGCTGCGAACTAAGGGGGGCGTACTGGGCCGCGGAGAAGTTGGGTTGGTGGAGAGATATGGTCTCATATGGTGGCACCACCCTCAGCCTTGTGCCTGTGTATCCCTGATCGGACGATCCCCGCCCTCACCATGAGATTTAAGTCCATGTTTCGGCAATGAAGCATTGGGAGCTTGAGTTCCTGTTGAGTTCCGTTTATTAAGCGTTGTTTCAGTTAACTTAACAAACGCTCAAACGCGGTTATAATACCACACTCCAAACATCCTTCAAAACCAAAATTGAATAGGCTATCGCTACAACAATGGCCCCTTGCGAAGCTAATCTGAGTAGATATACCCAGGCCATCTTTTGGTCAACTAGGGAGTGTTAGTAACTATTGCGACCCTAAACACGGACGGATGGCACCCCTCCCTCTCCTCCACCCTCACCGCCTTCAGGCGTCCTCCACAACTCCTTCGCAACCCAACCACTAAAAGGCAGATCGACTCCGTGCGTCCTGTGGCTCTCTCGTTAGCGAGGCACTTGATTTGAAAGAGAACCCGATGAAGGACAGCTGAGCGTAACGCACCGAGATCTTCCTCCCCACCTCCCTCACCGAGCGATCCAGCTCCGCCGCGATCCTCTGCTTCTTATCCCCAGGTAACAGCCTATATCGCTCACAGAGATCCCCATCAATAACCCCCTTCGCCGGCACATAGTACCCGCGATACGCTACATGGTCGCGGCCGAACAGCGACGGTTCCTCGCCGCGCATGTGCTGCTCCAGCGCCAGGAAAAAGTCGGCATCCTCGCGCGTCACAAACGGAATGAACACGCCGATGGTACCCCGGAAGCCGCTCCACACGAGAACCTCCTGCCCGCCGACGACGAGGTGGGTCTTGGTGATACGCGTCGGGATGTCCTGGGTGTGGAAGTGTGCTGTTAAATCGAGGCGGTGCGGGGCGCCGTGGAGGTGCTCGCGGGCGTGTGGGAGGTGGTGAGCCCCTGGGTCGTCGGCTTCGAGGCTGGTTTGCTGGGGAGTTCATACGACCCAAAAGTTGCCAAACTTATCGCCGCCCGCTACTGAGTCGTAGTCGATCATGGTCATGCAGGTTGTCCATCGCGCGATTGTGTCGTCGACAAAGGGGATGAGTTGGTTGGACTCGGCCCTGTATGTCACCATAGCCACGCCGTGTTGCACGTCGCCAAGGGCAATGCGGTTGCCTTGTGTCTGTAACGAAACAATCAGGCCCGGCGTCACGTCGTTGGCTTGGGCCTTTCGAAGCAGTTGCTTCAGGCCCAGATCGTAAATCAACAGCGTTTTGCCAATCCCCGCAGCCAGCTGGCCTCGAAAGGCTGCCAGCGCTGTTGGCGGTTCTGTCGTCTTAGTTTTGTGAATGAACTCGAGGTCCCGGCCGTCCTCGTGAAATCGGTAGACGTAAATGTAACCCCCGGAAGACCGTCGGGGATTCAACACCATGTCCTTCCCTGTACCAACAACCAAAAAGGACTCGTCGCCTTGGCTCGTAAATGGCACTACCGCCAAGCTCGTAGCAGCTTCATTCTCTTGGAAATGGATAGTCTGGAGGACCTTTTCGCCGATCGGGTCGATAATGTTTATGCAAGAGGCCCATCGACCCTGTCCACGGGGGTACCCAAACTGTTCGGGCGGGAGTGTCTCTGCAACATGGCCTGGCTCATTCACATCCCCGCCTGGCGCTGTGGTATCTGCAGCTACCAACTGCGCACGCAGCTCGGGTGCGAGGGTGTTGTTTTCGGATTCAATCGTATAGAAATACGGTTGGTTTGGGTGCTTGACTAGGTGCCGTGGCGTGTAGGTGAGCGGTACCGACTTGTGCGTCAGGTTGTCATACAGGCTTTCGACTGAGAATATTCTGCCACCTCGCGAGTCGGCCAGTGATGGAGGAAGCAGGAAAGCCCGGAGATAGAGGACTTACCGAAGGTGGTTTCCGTGGACCCCAATAATACCCTCTTCACACTGCTCGCTACTGAAGCTCCATCCCCAGTCCAGATTCTCGTAGCTAAGCGGGGTCACCATAAAGCCTCTTGTCGGGTCAACATAGCCCATCCAGGACTTGGAACTGAGGGCCAAGACACATGGTTTCTGCTGGACTGTAACTGGAAAGAGCCTAACAGGCTTGACGCCGAGAAACTTGTGTTCGGTGTCCGTCAATGAACCCGTGGTTTCCTCCAGAACCGTTCGGAGATAGACGCCGGAATGTAGGCCGATGTGTAGATATGTCGTTTTCGCCATGCCCAAAGAGTTTGAGCGACCCAGTGAAGAGTCCTCCATCTGTGTGATTGCTAAGGACGAGGGCGTCGCCGTTAAAGCCTGCACCGACCTACTCTCAAGCGTCGATTCCGGATCCAAGCTGAGGATTCTAATGGTACGATCGTCGCATCCGACAGCTAAGAAGGAACTCCGCAGGCGGCCGTTTGGGACCTGACCGAGCCCGAGACAAGTTACGGTCCCAGACATCTCCTCTCTCCTGTCATACTCGGCAAGCGACCCATCCGCATCGTCGAGTTCGAAATAGACGATCTCTCCCGAGCTCAGAGCGACAGCGACTTGCCGTTGGTTCGTGGCAGCAGCTACTATAGAGCGATGTTGTGGGACAGGCCACTCGATGATCTGACCGCTGCTGCGGATATGGCGAATGCCCTTTGGGTGAACTTGAACTAGACTGTCGTTCCCTATTTGTTGGATAGCGAGGGTGCCAACCGATGTGAGAAACCCGGAATCGTTCACCTGCTTTACTTCTTCCCCGATGCTCAAGATCAGCGTATCGGTGGATGAGGATAGGATGATGTACGTATCGTGTTTGTCCTGGTTGGTAAGCTTTGCCGTCCAGACGGCTGAGACTGTTCCCGGAAGTTCAGAGGCCACAATCTCATTAACCTCCAACCCATGTTTCAGAATCCGAAAGTAGCTCCTTGCGCCACTGCCACACGCTGAGTAGATCTGCGGCGCATCATCCTCTTCCCTCAGATTGACAACGTCGGAGGCTAAGATGGGGTTCATGGACTCGATGGTTTCCACCAAACTAAGATTTCCCGAAGGCTGCGGGTCGAAAAAGACAGGAGCGACGTCTTTATCGCTACTGAATTCGACTTGCCCGTCTCCGAGCTTCTCGAACTGATAGAGGTGGTGATTCCCAAACTCGCTGGCAACAAACAGAAACCCACTTTTGAGGATGCAGAGACTCTTCGCCACGGGGACTGTATCAAAGTACCTAAGTCTGATACAGTTCACCTCCCCGGTCAGATTTCCCGTGTCATCTTCCTGCATACCCAACGTTGCCTTGAATAGGTCACCGTCTTCGGTTTGTAGCAGAAAAAAGAATGCCTCGGGACTGTTCTTCAACTTGTGCATGACCCCAGACACGATGGTGCGCTTCCGCTGGGGATCCTCTGTGGCGCCCCGACGTCTGGGAATAGGTACGCAAACCGACGAGGCTTGGTTGGAGTGCCGGTATGCGATACTTTCTTCCCAACACACCACTTGGGCCGTCATTGCCGCCGGGAACTTGGAAGAGCAACGACGAAGTTGGATCCACGGGCTCGGACCATTTCCGGACAATGTGATTCAGGCCCAGGTCCAGTTCGTAATAGACGAGCTCGACATCCGGATGTTGACGGGATGGATCATTCTGGTCCAGGCCTGAGTAATCTGTTTCGAGAGATGCAAACACGGGGTTCGAGTATCCCACATCGAGCGCTACCAAGGAGAATACAAGCGTGCCGCTTTTGTGGGCCTCGAGAGGCGAGGATATGGTGAGTTCGGCCTCGGCATTGCGGTTGAGCACGTACACGAGCTTGCTCTTTTCGATGGAGGCGATGAGACAGGCTCGGCCCTTGGGATCTGCAGCCAGTTACTGACCTGGCACCACACGGCAAATGCCAGACCTGCCGAAGGTCTCGAGCTGGACGCGGGAAAAGCGGTTCTGAGCGGCAAGATACTCGAGCACAGCGATGCGACCTGAATCCGTGGCCAGGAGGATGTAGTCTGGTTGGTGGTGGCATTAGCTTGGGAATCAGGGATGACATGACTGGTTAGATAGGGCCATCTACTTACCCTTGGCGCTTCCGGCGAGACGGAATGCGGCAATAGATCTGATGGTGCCAAACAAGTCCTGCGTGATCAGCGGTGATAACCTGCCCAAGTTCGCATCTTGGCAAAGGAGTGTGAGCCGGGAGCCTGAAGCCGTGAGAATCTGCTGCTCTTTGGTGACCGAGAATAGGCCGACGATGGCTTGGGTGATGGCGGTAGGCGGTTGGATTGTGAGCGAGTATAAAAACATGTTCGAGGTGGTTGCCATAGTGGTGGCTTGGTAGGTCATCAGTGGTGTCACTGTCGCGAGCCAACTGGGCAACTGAGTGTGACGAACCTACTCCAGGATCCTATCCTGTTAGGGTTCAGCTTCGTTGAAGGTAATCTCTCGAGGATGCTTAGGTTCGGTGCAGCCAAAGGGTGCACAACAATAGACTTGTCTCAACAGTAGGCTTGCGAGCTTGTAGCGAACTGTAGTTGTGATTGCTAACTGGAGAACTCCCAGAGCTCTCCAGGATGGGTGACTATATACATGTCTGATTCTAGGGTGACCAGTGTGCTCAGTCTATCTGAGGAGATCAGTGGGCACCGAGCTCACTGGTCTCTTTGTTCCTACTGAGCCCTCCTTCGTGCTTTGATTGGCGTGAGGTCTTAGTGATCAGTGTGCTCAGTCTGTCCAGCCTGGACTTGGCATGCTGAGCTCACTGATCACCCTGATCACTTCCCTAGCTCCCTGATTGGTTTTCCAACCGATTGGTCCGGGCGTCCTGCGCCCCGTGGTCCCACCTGTTGGCATATTCGTGACACTGAGGAGGGATATATCTTTCGTTCGTTTAGGCAGCAAAGCACCAATGTCGCAAGTAACCCTAGGTTGAAGCTGTCTTTTGACCTTGGCGTACAGGGCATACAGTGTGATATGCAGTCCACACCGTTATCACGGCAGCTCGGCGGTTAAAATAGCAAGGTCTGTACCTGATTTATAAACGAGGTACGTCTCGAACAACGATCATCCCTAGCGACGAGCTGTTGGTATGGAGGTTTCAATTCTCGGAAGGGATATAATATTGGCTGTAAAGGTACCTGGTATAATTATCTTAAATTCGTACACATCATATAGAATTACAGACACCACATAATCTACTTTGATATTTAGTCTTAAGGGGACCTCAGCTCAACAGCCACACACAATAAAAGGCTATCAAAACATGGCTCATCCCCTTTTGCATTCATCATCATCAAACCAGTCGTTATCCTTAGCAGCCTGCTCTTCTTGAATTTCGTCTCGTTTCCTCACCAACCACCCACATCATACCCCCACGCAACATCCACCCAGCACGCCTAAAAGTCAGTTCACCGCCTCCTTGCGCGTCCTCGTAGCCAAAATATGCTCTCTAAACAGCCAGCCCAAGCCGACCGTCGCCCCAGGCCCAACAAGCGGCACACTGGCCAAACCTAGGCCCACAACCTTAAGCCACCCCTCCCTCAGCATCCCCGCCGCCTTGAGATCCCAAAACAGGTACGCCATCCACGCCAGATGCGACCCAGCCGCAAACACCTGATCCCACCGCAGAAACTCCGCCGTATACCCCGTCAAATCCCTCACCCCATCACTCGGCAGCACCAGCCCCGCCGGCACAAACACCTTCCCAAACCCAAACTGCGCCAGACTCCACCACCACACGCCCGCCCCCAGCGCCGCCGCCACCCCCACCGACCACCTCACCACCGCCCGGTCCTCCTCCTCCTCCTCCCTCACCTTCTCCTCCTTCCCACTCTCAACCCCATACTTCGCCCTTACATCCTCAACAACCCGCCCCCCCGCCCGCAGCCCGACAGACAGCCACAGCGGGTGCAGCTGCCAGGCATACAGCAGCGACTGGCGGGCGGGGCGGTCGGGCCAGGCCAGGGTGAGATAGAAGGGTAGGAGGTAGGTCAGGAGCACGGCGGGGAGGGCGGCGGGGTTGGGGCGGTGCTTTTGTTTTTGCTTTGGGTTTTGCTTTTGATTCCATTGATTCGGGGTGTTGGTTGGGGTTGGGGTGGTGTTGGTGTTCTTGGAGGGGGTGATGGTGCTGTCGAGCGGGGAGGCTACGTAGTGCGTGAAGCAGTAGAGTACAGAGACTGGGCCGATCCCGAGGGCTTGGCCTAGTGTGATGAAGATGTTGGGCCTGGGAGGGAGGGAGGAAGGGGGAGGGAGTTAGTGCCCGTGTGTGAGATGGTGTGGAGGTCGTGGTGGAGTGTGTATATTCTTGGGACAGGGGGACATGATGATGATGGCATACATGTAGGTAGGAGGGGGTAGTGCAATGCTTACCATCGGGAAGGGGTCCATCTCGTCGCGTGGCGGGCCGACTCAAAGATCCAGATGGTCAGGAACACAGCGCCGTCGGTCAGAAACGCAGTAAGCTGCCGGCGGGAGGTGGGGTCGGCGTTGTAGGTGGATGGTAAGAAGAAGGCGTTGGCGACGGTGAGGAAGTTATCTAGGCCCGTAAGCCCGTAGAATGAGGTGAGTACGCGCACGGAACCGGAGGGCAGCTCCAAGATGCCACGGGCCTGGCCGAGTGACTTGGCCCATTCCACGGCAGGTTCCACGTTCATGATCCGCGTGGCAGCGTAGCCAAGACCGAGAAGCGGCAGCGCATAGGCTGCACGCTTCAGTTTGCTCTCTCTTGGGCGGCCGTTCTCGGACATGGCGCCGACGGCGCTGCCCCCATCACTGGGTTGGGCATGTCTGCTTTCAGGGCCCCTCTGACGTATTGTTTCGGCCATTGTAGAGGACAGGCTACAGCGGTGCGGTGCGGTGTGAAGAAGAACGGCAAGTTTTGGGAGCTGCGGCCGTTTGTTTCTCACATCAAATAGACATGGGATAGTTGGATGGCTGGCAACATGGCAGATAACGGGTGGGGGGTTGCTGTTGTTGTGGCGTACTTGGGGGCAGCTGAAAGAAACAAAAGGGGTAGTCGCTTCAGACATTGCGAGACATGGATCGGCAAGCACATGCTCGGACGACTGACCGACACTCTGCCCCGACAACTCACAGCTTGCCAATCGTGCAAGCCAAGTTTCCAATGACGATGGCTTCCACTTGGAATTGTTTAGTTGTTTTTATTTGTTTCCGCGTTTAGCGCAGCAAATCAACCCAAAGAAAAAGAAAAAGAAAAAAAGAAAAGAAAAAAAAACAAAAAAGTCAGATTTGTCAGTCTCATTAATACCTTAATACCTAACCACATGTAGTCAATTAATAATCTTATTCGTGATTGAGAGACAAACTAAGGTACGCTCAAAATGTCAAGGAGAAACGGGAGAGCACATGATAAAGGGAAGGAAGAATAAATCATTGAATTAAATCCATGTATATCCGTACAATAGGTTAAGCCGTAATTAGCTCACAATTCGAACCTGCTGTTCGTGCCAGTCTACTCCATTTTCATCCCAGGATACTCAAGCCGCTTCTACAAAGCAATCTAGCCCCAATCTTTCCATAGCTATTGATGGAGGACAAGCAATCGTCTCTCTCACAAGCCACAGTTGGCGGTGCCACTAACTTCAGGTTCAGCAGGCCTTCTCAAATGCCTGCCGCCGCCTCCTCTATCTGTTTGATCCGCTTCCCCAACCGTGAGTGCTGGGTGCGCCACACTGGCGTCGACGCGTCCACCACGGTACGCACCCATTCTTCCTCCCCCGTCGCCTCGTTCTTGATGCTGGCATCGCCCGCGCCCATCAGCACGCGGGGCATGTTGACGTAGATGCTCTCGTAAGCACCAGCCGGCGCCCAGAAGGCCTCGTGGTAGATGCCGATGTGCGAGTACCCCCACTTTTTGACGAACTGGCTGTTGTACCAGTTCCAGGCCTTTTTGTGGAGGGGGCCGTGGGAGAAGCGGTCCAAGCCCTCCATATCCCGGAAGTAGAAGATAGCCAGGACGGTGTTGTTGGAGGAGGCCTCGTCGCCGCGCCACATGGTCGAGCTAATGCAGCCATACTCCTTCGCATGGTCCACCACCTCCTGGGAGCAGGCCAGAAACTGCTGGGTGAACTCCTGGGCCCCAGGCCCCAGCATGCCCAGGGGGTGGTTGTACCGCGCACCGAGGTGCAGCACGACCACTCCCTTATCCGCCGGGGTTGGACTGAACGGCGATGCTTTTTCGGACCGCTGGGGGTCGTAGCTGACGTTCGGAAGGTGGGCCGAAACGCGGCCCGGTACTGTGCCTTTCCGGGAGGCCACCGCAGCTGGTGACGCAAGGTCCCGGGCGGTGAGAATCACGGCGCGGCCCAGAAGGAAGGCCAGCGGCACGAGTGCGTAGCGGGAAGGGAGGACGAGCGACACGGCGGCTTGGGCGAGACCTCCGAAGACGAGGAGAGTCGGTAGCGTGAATGAATCTTTAATCACGCCCTGTTCCAATGCAGTTTGTTAGAAGGGAAAATCCATTCAGCAGGTACATGCATGCAAGATTACTAGTTTACTACATGTAATTGGAATTACTTGTAAAGAGAAACCGGAGAACTGGAGAAGTGGAGAATTAAAGAATTAGGGAATTAGAAAACTTGCCTCGGGCCCTGGCTCTGGAATGGTGTTGCGCTCCCGAGTTGGAGGAAAGATGGGCCTGGTAGAAGCCATTATTTCGTGCCTTCCTGCGTGTTTGGTTTATTGCTGTTCATGGAAGGCAGCAGGAAGGAAGCAGGAAGCCAGCAGCAACCCAGCAACTCCTGGGGGCCGGGCTGTAAGTATGAGGGAGGCAGGTGCCTAGGGTACGAAGCACAGAGGTCCTTCTGTTGAACAGCTCGAAACAACTCACACCGTGCGGCACTGTGCAAGACATCTTTGTGCTCTTCCCTCGACAATCTCAGATCTCGAGGGAAAAAACCACTTACCACACACCACTTTTGCAGTTTTATTTACTCGGTACCACTGCGCAACTACACAGTAGGTACCTATCTGTTTACACTTCTCGAGAGTCGAGATCGACTCAACCCATCTCCCCGACTAGGTACCTTTTTACTACCAAACACAGTAAAAAAAAAAACCAACAATTACCGCACCCTCCTGCCTCTCGCTGGCGATCTGCGCTCGGTGGAGTCATCTTGGTTCAGGAGTTGTTGGCATGTTTCGGTGATTGCCGGATCGCGACCTTCGTGCAGCAGTGTCGCTCGCTTTTTTCCTTTCTTATTTGGTCAACCTGGGCTACCCTCGGTGGGGGTGCGGGACTCGTCGAAGCTCGACTCAAGACACCACCCCTCATGACAACATTCAATCACAAACAAACCTCGTCACTATCTCCAGACTCCAGGCCGATCAAGGCTGGATCACTGGTGACCTCGGCCGCCAAGCCAACTTGGTTGGGCACGCTGCACGTCTGTCACATCCTGGCTTAGGTAGGTAGTTCAAGCTTTGCTTGGAATCATTTCGCTAGAAAAGCGGTGAGGGAGCGTGGGCCAGACTCCAGAGCCAGCTTGATCACAATGTGACAATCACGATTGGCATCCCCCCTTCTAGTGGGCATTGTCTTGGAGTTTTGCACGGAAGCTCACCCATCCACAATTGGTCCGTTGGCCGGCCACAGGCCCAGACTTGGTCAGAGCTTGACTGGGAAAGGAAGCTGAGGGAAAAACAGGGATCATTAACCTTAAACGCTTAGCTGCCGCGGCCTGACAAGGGTCGGAGGGTCATGATCGCTCCCGGATCGCCACAGGAGCGGGCCGGTCACGATCCGCTGCTGCACGCCGTGCATGCCTGTCCCCCCCTCCAAATACGGATCACAATGAGGTGCTCTTGGAGGTTTAGATCGTCTATGCATGCCTGACGGACGCGCCTGCAACAGGTCCTCAACACAGCTGAGCTGAGTCCTGCCAAGAGGATCTTCAGAAGACGACATCCGGATGTCGGGCCCATGGGGGAGACATCGTACACGTTGACGCCAGGTTCTAACTACGGAGACCTTGTGCGTCATAGCCAGCTTCAAACTTCCCACACCGAAGTTAGCGCCCGGGCCGACTCGGTGGGGCCAGCTCAGCAAGTTGCAAAGCAACCTACGGATTAGACCAATCCGCTTGGGGAAGATGGACCGTGGATGGCGAACTATGGCGCCTATGTAGAACAGTCTGAACAGAATGCTCGATAGTCGTCTCTCCAGTTGTCTCCATGTGATGGCTATAATAAGGTATGCTGCTGCCAGTCCTGTCCTCACTACCCACGCCGGATACACCCTTCCTGCATCCCCTTTAATATCTGAAGTTTAACAGCTTATCAAGGACCCTGATTCTTGGTCCGCTTCCCTTCCTCCCCATCAACTCCTCATGTTCTCGACTGCTTCCGTTTATTCCAAAGCCATTTTTAACATGGCCAACCCTGATCACCAGGAGCCTATTGCCATCATCGGCAGCGCCTGTCGCTTCCCCGGCGGCTCGGATACACCGTCCAAGCTGTGGGATCTGCTACGCGAGCCACGAGATGTACTCCGAGAAAAGATTGACCGAGCCCGGCGTTTTGACCCGGCAGCCTTCTTTCACCCAGACAACAACCATCACGGGACCACCAACGTTCAGTCTTCGTACCTCCTGGACGACGACCCGGCCAACTTTGATGGCGCCTTTTTCAACATCTCGGCCGCCGAGATCGAGGCCATCGACCCACAGCAGAGAATGCTCATGGAGACGGTCTACGATTCACTATGCTCAGCTGGCCACACCATTGAGGGTCTGCGGGGGTCTTCCACCGCCGTCATGGTCGGCCTGATGGGAGACGACTGGACCGGCTTGGTCTACAGGGATCTAGAGGCCCTCCCCAAATATACTGCCACAGGGGTAAGCCGCAGTGTCATGTCGAATCGCCTGTCTTACTGCTTCGACTGGCATGGGCCGTCCATGACCATCGACACTGCCTGTTCGTCGAGTATGGTGGCCGTCCACTTGGCTATCCAGTCCTTGCGCAATGGCGAGTCCGAAATAGCCGTCGCCGCAGGAGCTAACCTACTTCTTAGCCCGGGTAAGTTTTCTTCGGGGAAACGATTTGATGCTTGGATTTTGGCTGACCGTCTGGATTGTTCTGGTTAGCCATGTATGTTGCCGAGAGCAACCTACAAATGCTCTCGCCGAATGGTAGAAGCAGGATGTGGGATCAGAGCGCGGACGGCTATGCTCGCGGAGAAGGGGTCGCCTCCGTTATCCTCAAGCCGCTGTCCGCCGCAATCCGGGATCATGACCACATCGAATGCATCATCCGTGCCACAGGTGTCAACCAAGACGGCAAGACCCCCGGGCTGACCCTACCCAGTGCAATAGCGCAAGCTGCTCTCATCCGGGACACGTACGCCCGCGCCGGTCTTGATCTGAACAAGCCTGAAGACCGTCCGCAGTTCTTCCATGCCCACGGCACCGGAACTCCTGCCGGAGACCCCCAGGAAGCCGAGGCGATCTCAAAGGCCTTCTATCCCCGGGGCGCTTCGGACGGCGAGAAGCTGTACGTTGGGTCTATCAAAACCATCATCGGCCATACCGAGGGCACCGCGGGTTTGGCCAGTCTTGTTGGCACGTCTCAGGCTCTACAGAACGGCATGATCCCTCCAAACCTGCACTTCACTGGGCTTAACCCCAAGATCAAGCCGTTTTATGATGGTTTGGAAGTTCCCACTGTGGCGAAGCCATGGCCCGAACTCCTCCCGGGGCAGCCACGCAGGGCGAGTATCAACAGCTTCGGTCAGTAATACCCCTTTCATTTCTTCAAATCCGGGGAGCATGAAACTGACATTGTTCTTTTACAAACAGGCTTCGGCGGCACAAATGCACACGCCATCGTAGAATCCTATGACAACACTCTGAATGCCCCTACGACGCCACCTCCGGCCAGTCTATTCGCCCCCATAACCATCTCCGCAGCGAGCGAGAGCTCGCTTCGTGGCCTCCTATCGTCATACGTTGACTATCTCCGGGCCCATCCGGAAGTGTCACTGCAAGACTTTGCTCATACCCTGCAGGAGAGACGCTCGACGCTTGCCCATCGTGCCTTCATAACGGCGTCAACAAAGGAAGAGGCCGCCGCGAAGCTGACACAACTCCTCGCGCCGGAACGTTCCGACCAGCTCAGCACCAAGCACGGCAGCGTTACCAACCCGCGCCTGCTCGGCATCTTCACGGGCCAGGGCGCCCAGTGGCCGCGCATGGGGGCCATGCTGATTGAAACGTCGCCCTTTGCCGCGAGCCGCCTGGAGGAGCTTGACAGCTCCCTGAAATCTCTGCCCGTGGATGACCGTCCGGCAACGACGCTACGCGAAGAGCTGCTTGCCGATGCTGCGAGCTCCAGAATCAGCGAAGCCGCCCTGTCGCAGCCCCTGTGCACCGCCGTGCAGATCGTGCTGGTTGACTTGCTCCGCGCCGCCGGTATCAAGTTCTCGGCTGTGGTGGGCCACTCATCAGGTAACCCCCCCCCCCCCCCCCCCCTTTCCAACTTATTCCAAACATGCATACTGACCCATGCTCCTAGGTGAGATTGCCGCCGCGTACGCCGCCGGATTCATCACGGCCCATGACGCGATCCGTGTCGCTTACTACCGCGGGCTGTATTCCAAGTTTGCCCAGTCCCCCCGAGGGCAGCCCGGTGCCATGATGGCTGTCGGAGCCTCGTTGGAAGAGGCCGCCGAGTTCTGCCGGCAAGAGGCATTTGACGGCAGACTCCAGGTTGCGGCGTACAACTCGTCGTCGAGCGTCACTATCTCGGGTGACGAAGACGCTATCGTGGAGGCTGTTGACGCCCTGAAGGAGGAGGGCAAATTTGCCCGCCGGTTGAAGGTCAGCGTCGCCTACCACTCTGCGCACATGATTCCGTGCGCCGCTCCCTACCTCGCCGCCCTCGAGGCCGCCGTGGCCAACGCTCCGGCCGAGCCTCCTGCTGAGGATGCACCGACGTGGTATTCCTCCGTCCACGGAGGCCGCGCCATGACGGCCGGTGATCTCAGCCCGCAATACTGGGTGGAGAACCTGACCGGCATGGTGCGCTTCGCTCCGGCTGTGACTGCGGCCGCGACACATGGCGGTGCCTTTGACGTGGCTCTCGAAGTCGGACCCCATCCGGCGCTGAAGGGACCCTGCCTGGGCACGCTGGAAGAAGCGGGAAGCAAGGTTCCTTATTCCGGAACTCTTGCTCGGGGAGGTAACGACGTCACCTGCATGGCGGAAACCCTTGGGTTCGTCTGGTCCAAGCTTGGTCCACGGTCCGTCCTGTTCGACGTCTTCGAGGCCGCCGTCTCAGGCACTGAGCTCGGCGCGCGCCGCTTCCTCCCAGACCTGCCCAAGTATCCGTTCGACCACTCCAGGCCGTCCTGGGCCATGACCCGCGTCTCGGGTGCCTATGCCGCTTCGGCTCTCGCGCCGCCGCACCCACTCCTTGGTAAACGCCAAGCCGACCAGGAGACGCCGCGTGAAATCCGGTGGCGTAACGTTCTGAAGCCCAAGGAATTGTCCTGGCTCAGTGGCCATAAGCTTCAGGACCAGATTGTGGTTCCCGCTGCGGCCTTCGTGGCCATGGCGGTGGAGGCCATCACGGCCGTCGCCGCCGGTAACGGGCTGAGCATCTCCCTGGTTACCCTTGAGGACCTCTCTATTGACCGCGGTATTGCCTTCAACGACGACGCTTCCAACATTGAGATCGTCTTCTCTGTCAGCGTGAACAAGCGCGATGACCAGAGCATTCAAGCGAGCTTCTCTTGCTCCTCCGGCCCTGTCCATGATGCCCAGAAGCCCCTGCTGCTCAACGCTCAGGGAATCATTACGGCCGTGTTCGGGGAGCCGAGTGCGGACCAGCTTCCCTTCGTGCAGAAGGAAGACTGGAACCTGAGCCACATTGAAGTGGACCGCTTTTATGAACAGTTCGACAATCTCGGCTATGGCTACGCGCCGCCTTTCCGCGGCGTGCGGTCCATCGACCGTAGGACCGGGTACGCTATCGGAACTATTGAGAACCAATCCGGCTCGAGCTGGGAGGACCAACAGCTTCTCATCCATCCCGGCCTGCTGGACACCGCATTCCAGGCTTCCTGTGCGGCCTTCAGCTGTCCTGGAGACGGCCGCCTCTGGGCCGTCTACATCCCGGCCCGGATCAAGCGCCTCACCATCAACCCGCACTTTTCCATCGCTGGCAGCAGCCAGGGCTCCGAGATCTTCCCTTGGGAGTCCGTGGTCACGAGTTACAAGGATGCCCGGACCACGGTCGATGTCAACATGTTCTCGCAGGACGACGCCCACACCTTCGTGCAGATCGAAAGCCTCGAGCTCATGCCGCTCACCCCGGGCCGGCCCGAGGATGACACCCCTCTCTTCTCCCGGTTTGAGTACCGCGTCGACCAGCCCGACGGCGAACTCGCGGCCTCGGCTGACGGCGCCGTGTCCGCGGAAGACGTCGAGCATGCTATCACGGCCGAGAGGGTGGCTTTCTACTACCTCCGCCGCCTGCTTGACGCCATAACGCCGGAGGAGAAGGCCAGCGCGTTGCCTCACTACCAGCAGCTGCTCGGCTGGGCTGAACGTGCGGTTGAGTTGGTGAAGAGCGGAAGAAACGCCTCGGTTTCAGCAAAGTATGCCAACGACACCGAGGAAGCGATCAGTGCTCTTCTTGCCAAGTACGTACAACCCTCTGATTTGAAGATTCACCTCGCTGTGCTAACAATGTATCAGGAACCCTCAACGAACAGACCTTCGACTCCTGGAAACTGTTGGTGCGAGCCTCCCAGATGCCGTGCGGTCCGGATCAAGCATTCTCGAGCACATGGTGCAGGATGATCTTCCCGACTTCGGTCGGAACGCCGCCAACCGCCAGCTGTCGCGCATGGTGGCTCAAATTGGTCACCGCTACCCGCACGCCAATGTCCTCGAGATAGGAGCCGGGAAAGGTGATTCTACGGGCTATGTTCTCCATGCCCTTGGTGCCGCCTTCTCTACCTACACCTACACCGACGCATCTGAGGATTCGTTCGAGGCGGCCCAGGAGCGTTTCCGGGAATATTCCAACCGCATGATCTTCCGCACCTACGACATTGAGCAGGCCCCTGCAGCCCAAGGGTTTACCGAGGGATACTACGACGTCGTGTTTGCCTCCAATGTCCTCAACGGCACCACGCAGGCGGACGAAGTCATCTTGAACGCTCGCCGTCTGTTGAAGCCCGGAGGCTATTTGATTACATTGGAACGGACCAGCAACGACAACCTCGCCGCCGGTCTTACCATGGGTAGCTTGCCGAGCTGGTGGGCGGGCACTGGGCCGGCGTTGAGCTTGTCGGAATGGGATGAACTCCTGGTCGATTCCGGCTTCGGCGGAATCGACACGGATACACCCCCGACCCACAGGCTGAACCCGTATACCGTCTTCGCTGCCCAGGCAGTTGATGAGCGCATCGAACTGCTCCGGGCCCCTCTCGAGAGTGCTCCCGAAACCCCTGCGCCACGGCTTGTCATCTTGGGTGGCCAGACGCTTGCCGTGAGGCGGGCGATCCGCGGTCTCAAAGTGTTTCTGCGGTCACGGTTCGAACAGATCGACGTTGTCAACGCCGTCGAAAGCCTCGACGATAACGCTATGGTGCCCGGGAGCGCTGTATTGTCCCTCACCGAACTAGACGAGCCTTTGTTTGCAGCCATCTCCCCCGCGAAGCTGGAGGGTCTTAAGGCGCTCTGGCGTTCCGCGGGCACAGTCTTGTGGGTGACACGCAGGGCGAGGGCAGAGGAGCCGCTGTCGTTCATGAGCCATGGTCTCTGCCGCGTTGTGAAGTACGAGTATCCCAACGTCTCGCTGCAGGTGCTCGACTTGGACGTGCTCGACGCGAAGACCCCGGAGTTGATCGCCGAGGAGTTTGTCCGCACAGCAGCCCTGAAGAAGTGGGCAAAGGAGGCCAAGGACAGCGACATCCTGTGGTCGGCTGAGCCCGAGGTGACCATCGAGTCCGGCAAGCGACTCATCCCGCGCCTCTACAAGTTCGTCGAGGCGAACGACCGCTACAACACCGCTCGCCGCACGCTCATGAAGTCGGTCGACCCCCAGAAGACGTCCGTTCTTCTTGTCAGCCTTGATGACGGCCAATCCTACGACCTCCGGGCCCCGTCACCGCTGCGCCTGCCACCCCCAGCCCCGTCCTCCACCTCCCCGGCAACCACCGCCAGCACCGTCACCGTCTCTGTCTCCCACATCCTGCTTCAGGCCATCAATCTCCCCTGCAACGCGCGCGTGTTCCTCTGCGCGGGCACCGACGAAGCCACCGGCAAGGCGGTCCTGGCCGCGACGCACACAGCCGAGTCCCGGCCCACCATCCCCGCGGGCTGGACCGTCCCCCTGCCCTCCTCCGCCAACCCCGCAACGGCCATCGCCGCCGTCGCCGCCCACCTGGCCGCCTCCACCATCCTCTCCCTCGCCCAACCCGGCAGCGCCATCCTGGTGCACGAGCCCGACGCCCTCGTCGCCGCCGCCCTCACCCAGCAGGCCGCAGCGGCCCAGATCGAGGTTGTGATCACCACCACCACCAGCAACAACAACACCACCTGGCACCGCGTGCACAGCAAACTCTCCACCCGCGCCGTCAAGAAACTCCTCCCCTCCCGCCTCTCGGCTTTCGTCGACCTCTCCCAGGCCCCGCGCACCGCGCCCGCGGGCCGGCTCATCGCCAAGTGCCTGCCTGCGGCGTGCGCGTCGCTCGCCGCCGCCGACGTCTTCGGCACCGCGGCCGAGACGCCCGCTTGGCTGGCTGCCGAGAGCGTGACTGAGGCGTTGGTGGGGGCTTGGAGTGCTGTGCAGGGTGGTGGTTTGGGAGAGGTTGGTGGTCCTGAGGTGCTGGCGCTGCGGGATGTGCAGGGTAAGGCGGTGTTTGGGGCGCCGCTGACGGTGGTGGAGTGGTCCGCGGGGCCGGTTTCGGTTAGGGTGGAGGCTATTGACGAGGGTGCTATCTTCCGCGCGGATCGGACGTACTGGTTGGTGGGCATGGCGGGCAATATGGGCCAGGGCATCTGCAAGTGGATGATCGAGCACGGCGCCAAGTATGTGGTGCTCTCGAGTCGCCGGCCCAAGCCGCTGAACCCGGGTTTCCTCGCGTTTGTTGAGAGTATGGGCGCGAGGGTGGAGGTGCTGCCGCTTGATGTGACGAGCAAGGAGGCTGTGTTCGAGTGCCACCGGCAGATGGTGGAGATGCTGCCTCCTGTCGGGGGTGTGGCGATGGGGGCCATGGTCTTGGAGGACTCGCTATTTGAGCGGCTGTCGTTTGAGGTGCTGACCAAGGTGCTCGAGCCCAAGGTGGCCGGCACGCGGAACCTCGACACCCTGTTCTACAACACCCCGCTGGACTTCTTCGTCGTCTTCTCCTCGCTGGTGTGCGTCACCGGCAACAGCGGCCAGAGCAACTACGTCGCCGCCAACATGTACATGACGGCCGTCGCCCTGCACCGCAAACGGCGTGGTCTGGCTGGCTCCGCCATCGCCCTGGGCTCCGTCATGGGTGTCGGTTTCGTGGAGCGCACCGAAGCGCTCACTAGCGAGTACTTCATCAAGTTGGGGACCAAGAACGTCTCGGAGCAGGATGTTCAGCAGCAGTTTGCCGAGGCTATTCGCGTTGGTCGGCCGGACTGCGACGAGGTTGCCGATATCGCGGCCGGGTTGGTGCCCATCTACGCGGATACCGACGCTAAGGCCCAGTTCCGTGACGATGTCAAGTTTGGCCACTTCATCATGCAACGGGCTGGTGCTGGCGACAAGTCGGGCAGGCCCCGAGTGACGCTGCCCGTCCGTGTCCAGCTGCCAGAGGTGAAGAGTCAGGCTGAGGCCATGGAGGTGATCAAGGGTAAGTGTCGATTTGTATTCTTTGTTTTGCTTATGACAACCGATGCTAACGCAGCTTCTGCACGTAGCATCCTTCATCTTCCGGCTCAAGCGCATCCTGATGATTGCACAGGACGATGCTGTCCACGAGAACCTCTCTCTCGTCGAGCAAGGCATGGACTCCTTGATGGCCGTCGAAGTCCGCTCGTGGTTCCTGAACGAGATGGAGGTGGATATTCCGACCCTCAAGATTCTCGGCGGCAGCACCATCGGCGACCTGCTCGTCGAGGCGGTGGGCCGCATGCCGGTTTCCATCATGGACCTGAGCACCCTCCCTAGCACTGGGGCAGCGGATAGCATGAAGGAGGTCGAAGTGAAGCCGAAGCCGAAGCCTCAATCGGTCACACCTCCGCCGCCGAACGTGGAAAACCTCCGGGCCTCTGTGTCATCCTTGACCTCATCCTCTTCCGAGTCGACAACCCCCGGCGATATGAGTCCCACGCGCAGCGCAGAGCTAGTGCGGACGCCGGAGACTCAGTCAACCGAGCCTGGGACTCCGGTCGATACCTCGAGCGAGCTTTCTCTTGACCATGAGAAGCCTTCTTCAACCTCCGCCGCGCGTACCGAAAAGGAACAGACACTCCCCATGTCGCACAGCCAAAGAGGGTTCTGGTTCCTGCAGGACTACCTCACAGACAAGTCGACCTTCAACATGACAGTCATGTTCAAGCTCACCGGGCACATGGACGTCGCCCGGCTTGAGAGAGCTGTGCAAACGCTGGGTCGCCGCCACGAGGCCTTGAGGACTAGGTACTTTGCGTCCGAAGAGGAGGGCGGCAGAGTCGCCATGCAGGGCATCCTCGAGGCCGACTCTCCCGTCCGTCTTGTGCACAAGCGTCTTGCAGCGGAGTCTGATGCGTACGACGAGTTGAACAAGATGCACAGCCACGAATGGGACCTCGGCTCGTGGGAGGCGGCCAAGATTCACCTCCTGACGGTGGATGACAACACGCACTTCCTGCTTGCCGGAGGCCACCACATTTCTTGGGATGGCTACAGCTTCAGCGTGCTGTTCGTTGATCTGGAAGCAGCCTACTCGGGGAAGCCGTTGGCCCCTCTTGGCCCCGAGAACCAGTTCCGGGCCGCTACCCAGGCACAGATCGACCTGCAGAAGACAGGAGGGATGAAGAGCACGCTCGATGAACTCCGCGGCATCATTGATACCAGTCGCCCGCCCATCTCGCCCTTCCCCTTTGCCAAGTCTCCCACGCGACCGGCCGTGAGCGAGTTTGCGCAGTTCGAGGTCAAGGCGACGCTCCAGCCGGAGCTCGTTTCCAAACTCAGACAAGTTGCCCGGACAAACCGATCGACCATGTTCCACCTCTACCTCGCCGCCATCCAGGGCCTTGTGCTCCGCCTGCTCCCCGAGACGGACGACTTCTTCGTGGGGATCGCGGACGCTAACCGCCTCGACCGGCGTTTCATCGGAAGCCTGGGTCTCTTCCTGAACCTGCTCCCCGTCCACTTCAAGCGCGGCGGCCAGAGCACCAAGGTCAGCAACCTCATCCAGGGAGCGCGCGACGCCGCGTACGGCGCCCTCCAGCGGTCGAACGTGCCCTGGGGTGTCGTCCTCGACGAGCTCAAGATCCCGCGCGTCAGCACCCACTCGCCCGTCTTCCAGCTCTTCTTCAACTACAACCAGGTCGTCCACGAGCGGTCGACGTTTGGAGGCTGCAAGCTCAGCGACGAGTCGTGGCTGGACGCGGGCACTGGCTATGACTTCACGCTGGGCGTCACCGACAACCCCAAGGGCGAGTCGAGGCTGTCCCTCCGTCTTTCGGCCGGCATGTACACCCAGGAAAGCACCGAGCTCCTGATGCGGTCGTTTGTGAATGTGCTTGAGACCTTCGCGGCGGGTGTCGACTGCGAAGCTGCCGACCTGCCGGCCTATGCTCCTCGGGATATTGAGTTGGGCCTCGAGGCCGGTAAAGGTGAGAGGAAGGGTTACTGTAGTTTCCAGGTGTGATGTTGCGGGAGAACTAGAGAGAGACTAACATGTGCGATGTTTTACAGGACCGGAAACTGTAGTTGAGTGGCCTCTCACTCTGTCCCACCGCATCGATCAGATTGTCGAGGCCCACGGATCCGCGCCGGCCTTGAAGGATGGTCTCGGTAGCAACCTAACATATGAGCAGATGGCGGACCGCGTACAGGTGATCGCAGCCAGCCTCGTTTCTGCTGGCGCAGGCGACGGTGCAGCTGTCGGCGTCTTCCAGACCCCATCCGCCGACTGGATCTGCTCTCTGCTGGCCATCATGAGAGTCGGCGCGACCTACGTGCCCCTTGATCTCCGCAGCTCCATGGACCGCCTCGCCACCATCGCAGAGCTTGCCAAACCGGGCTTCTTGCTCACTGACGCGAGCACATCCGACCAGACCGACGGACTCAACCTCCCCGAGGCCGTGAAGATCGTCGTTTCCGACTTGTCGGGGGGCGAGGCCCAGTCTGGCGCCGTTCCCAACCAGGCAAAGCCCGACTCGACTGCTATCATGCTGTTCACCAGTGGCACGAGCGGACAGCCCAAGGGAGTCCTGCTGACGCACGAGAACTTGCGCGCCCAGGTCGAAGGACACTCTCGCTCCTGCGACGTGTCCTCCCTGGCCAGCGTAGTCCTCCAGCAGAGCATCTACAGCTTTGACATGTCACTCGACCAGACCTTTGCCGCGCTCGCTCACGGCGGCTGCCTCGTGGTGGTGCCCGCCGACAAGCGGGGAGACCCGGAATCTATCACCACGCTGATGGCCGAGCACGGTGTCACCTACACCCTGGCCACGCCGTCCG
Organism: Chaetomium tenue; assembly: GCF_020726465.1. Lineage (NCBI taxonomy): Eukaryota > Fungi > Ascomycota > Sordariomycetes > Sordariales > Chaetomiaceae > Chaetomium > Chaetomium tenue. The sequence continues at coordinate 263,126 of NW_027117333.1, read as the reverse complement.
AGTACAACACGTGGTTCAGCTACGCGCGCGAGAACCTGGCCCGTTGCCAGGCGTGGCAAGCAGCGTTTGCCGGCGGAGAGCACCTTCACCGTGGACTGATTGACCAGTTTGCCGATCTTGCGAGTGAACAAGCCCCCGCGGTACGGCTCTTCAACGTCTACGGTCCGACCGAGGTTACCGTGGCCGTCACCAGGGGAGAGGTCAAGCACAGCGACCCCAAGTTGGAGTACCCAGTCCCGGTTGGGTCCGTGTTGCCCAACTACCGGATGGCCATTGTTGATAAGCGGCTGCAGGCGGCGCCAGTGGGTGTCGCGGGTGAGGTCTGCGTCGGTGGACCGGGCGTGGCTCGCGGCTATCTGCCCTCTCCCGGCGTGACCCAGAACAGCTTCATCTCTGGCGCCAACATCCACCCGTCTTTGGCTGAGACCGGGACATGGTACCGCACCGGCGACCTCGGCGTCCTCCGAGAGAACGGTACTGTCCACATTGTCGGCCGTATTGCCGGTGACAACCAAGTCAAGCTCCGCGGGTTCCGCGTCGAGCCGCAGGAGGTGGAAGCGGTGCTCCTCACAGCCGCAGAAGGTACGCTCTCACACGCCATCGTCACAGTCCGTGGTGAGGGAGAGGGCCGGTTCCTGGCGGCGCACGTCGTGTTCGGGCCCGAGGTCCCACAAGACCGCCGCCCCGGCCTCATCCAACGCCTCGAATCGGGGCTCCCACTCCCGTCTTACATGCAGCCCACCGTGGTCGTGCCCATCGACAATATCCCCCTGACCAAGCACGGCAAGTTTGACCGCGCCGCGATCCAGGCCCTCTCGCTTCCGGATAAGACCGAGCCGGCCACAGTCGCCACCGAGCTGACCGCCGAGGCGAGACTGGCCGCGCTGTGGCGCAAGGTCATCCCCCACGGTATCCAAGCGGCGCTCACCCCCGAGACGGGCTTCTTCGAGGCCGGCGGCACGTCCATCCTCCTGGTGAAGCTCCGGGCACTCATCAAGGCCGAGTTCCGCTCGGCGCCCCGTCTGGCAGAGCTGATGAACGGCAACACCCTGGGTGCCATGACCAAGGTCGTCGAGTCGCGCATCACGCAATCCCTAGACTGGACGGCAGAGACCTCAGCCCCTGAGCTGGTTATCCCCCCCAGCAGCGCCGCAGACGGTGCCAACACTGACGCAGAGGCAACCCCCTTGAAGATTGTCCTTTCCGGCGCAACCGGCTATCTAGGCCGGCATCTTCTCGCTCGCCTGGTGGCCGACCCCCAGGTCGGCACAGTCAGCTGCCTAGTCCGAGACGCAACCGCCGCCACATCCGCCCACGAAGTCTTCACCGACCCCAAAGTCCAGCTCATCCAAGCGGACCTCTCCCAGCCCACCCTCAACCAACTCTCCTCCACCACCGCCGCCACCAACGGCGGCCCGGTCTCCGCCATCGTGCACTGCGCCGCCAACCGCTCCTTCTTCGAGCCCTACGAGTCCCTCCGCGCCGTCAACGTCCACAGCGCCCGCGAGCTCGCCCGCTTCGCGCTCCTCGCCGGCCGCGCGCCCCTGCACTTCGTCTCGTCCGGCGCCGTGGTCAAGTATGACGCCGCCACCGCGTTGCCCCCCACCAACGGCAGCGATGGCTACATCGCCAGCAAGTGGGCCGCCGAGCAGGTCCTGCGCAACACGGCGGCCGCGCATGGCCTCCGTGCCTACCTGCACCGTCCGCTGCCGGTTGCTGCTGCGCGTGGTGGTGATGAGGAAGAGGGGGAGAAGGAGGCGGGGGATGACTCGACGGCGGCAGCTACTGCCGCGCTGCTGGAGGAGCTGGTGACTATCGCGCGCCGGGTTGGGGCGCGGCCGGACCTGTCTGTGATTAGTGGCAATGTGGACGTCACGCCGGTGGAGAAGGTGGCGGAGGATATGGCGGCGAGCATCTTTGCGAGCTGTGGTGTCGCCGCTGCCGCTGCCGGTGAGGGGGATGGGAGTGGCGTGGTGGAGGTGGTGAAGCATGAGGCGCAGCACAGGCTGCCTGTGGAGGAGCTGGCGCGTGTGGTGGAGGAGGATGAGGAGCTGCGGGCTCTGCCGACTATGGACACTTTGGCTTGGTTTGGGGAGGCGAAGAAGGTTGGGTTTAGTCAGTTCATGGCGGCTCAGGGGTTTGTTATCAACTCCAAGGGCGGGGACCTTACGGCGAGCCGTTGATGTTGGGTTTGGTTACTGTTTAAGGGGTATGTGAGGAGGGTTTTGTGAATTGAGACCAAGTAAGGATAACGGGTTACGACTTTCTTTACGGGTGGTTTGGAACTTTGGGTGCTTCTGGATAGGGGATATAGGAGTTTCTTTTTTCTTTTGTTTTCTTGACCTTTTTCTCAGTTTTAACTAGGTATCTCAATTTCAGTCTCCACATTGGTGAATTATCATGGCAACTTCTTGACCTCTGTTTTTAATACGGCATACAAGTCATCAAATTGCATATCTTTGCACATGGTACTTTGTTCCTGACTTCACTGTGCGAACCATGCGAAAGATTCTGAACCCGATTCCTGTTTTTACAAGCCCGCAAGTGATTTCTACCTGTAGGTGCCGTTTTAGGATTCCCAATCCCCCATGCCCTCGCCATTGCATGTGAGCTCCGAGTGATGCTTGGTTTGTTCTACGTAGAAGGCCTCGGACGGATTGAGATACCAAAGTTATTAGTCGGAAAAGGCGAATCTTCCAGCGGGAAAGCTACAAGCGCCGTCGGGAGGGTGGCTTGGTCCACGGCGATATCCTGCCGGTCAACCTTCTATGGAACGAGGAAGTTGGGGGCGTGATACTGATCGATTTTGAGAGCATAGTTTCCAAGCCGAAGCCGTCTGCTCAAGCCGACAAAACCGTCAGACTTAATTAGTATACGCTTGTATTCGACACTCAGAGCGCGGGCGTATCATTAAACTCATCCAACAACCCCGGCGGCACCCGGATCCCAGCGATGCCCACCTCCTCAAGCCACCCCCTAATCTCCTTCTCCTCCTCCCCATCCACACTAACACCCACCGCGCCAACATTCTCCTCCAAATACCTCAAATTCTTCGTCCCCGGAATCGGAATCACATCCTCCCCCTGCGCCATCAACCACGCCATCGTCAACTGCCCCGGCGAGCAGCCCTTCCGCCGCGCCATCTCCCCAAACCGCTCCACCAACAACAAATTCTTCGCAAAATTCTCCTTACTAAACCGCGGCATCAGCCTGCGCAGGTCCCCCGGCTCGAAATCGTTGGGCGAACGTAGCCGGCCTGTCATGATGCCGCGCCCTAGCGGCGCGTACGCAAACACCGATATGCCCAGCTCGCGGCAGGCGCGCAGCGTGTGGTCGCTCTCGGGGCCCTCGATCTCCAGCGCCCAGGGAGAGTACTCCACTTGATAGGCGGCGAGGGGGGCGATGGCCCTCGCGCGGTGCAGGGTGGCGGCGGAGCAGGCGGATATGCCGATATGTTTGATTTTGTTTTCTCTGTGGGGGTGGGGGGTTGATGTTAGTTTGGGCTTGGTAGGGCAAGGAAAAGGGGGGAGAGGAAAGGGGGAAGGAAAGGGGGGAGGAAAGGGGGAGATGAAAGGGGGTGACATGTACATACTGCTGTAGTTTGACCAACTCCGCCATAGTCTTCTCGATCGGCGTCTTATTGTCCACGCGGTGGATGTAATACAGATCAACGCATGACACCCCCAACCTTTTCAGACTCTTCTCGCACTGCTGCCGGCAGTACTCGGGCGAGCTGTCGATCAACAGCCCGCGGCTCCCATCTTCACGAATCCCCACCGTGAGCCCGAACTTGGTGGCCAGGAAAATATCGTCGCGGCGCTCCGGGTGCCGCGCAAACCACTTGCCCAGCAGGTCCTCACTGTCGCCGTACATGTCGGCCGAGTCCCAGTTGGTGCAGCCCAGCTCCCAGGCCCGGTCGAGTACTTTGAGCCGGTCTTCGTCGGAGCTGCAGGGTGCAGGGTTGGGTTAGCCAATATCGCATAGATGGAGAGAGTGCAGCTGTCTAACTCACCCCACTGAGCCGTACGCCGTGCTGAGGCCCATGAGGCCGAAGCCGATGGCCGTGATCTCGGGGCCGTCTCTGCCCAGCTTTCGAGTAGGGAGTTTCACCGGTGGTGCCATGTTGTCTTTATTACCCAAATACTGGTGGCGAGCCAAAAGGATGGAAGAGACGAGACCGGTGGCTTATAAGGGGAGCCTGGAAGCATGTGAAGGGTGTTGTCCGGATAAGCATATCCCGGAACGCCGGTTGTGTTTCATTCCCCGGACAGCGCCATCCCGGCCACTAATATACGTCCGGTTGCGTTCCCGGTGTGGGGGTGGCGCCTGGAACTTGGAAACCGTGGACGCGGAGAACAGACGACCCTTTTCGTCATCCACATTATGATGCAGGCAGTGGACAAACCAGCTGGAACTCACTAACCCAGGGGGAGGCACCAGCCCCGTCAGACCGAAGGAGTCTGCCAGGTTCCTGGGAGTCTGGCTGGACCGGAAGCTCAACTGGAAAGCCCACCTTGCGGCGGTGGAGAAGAAGCTGAGGACCCAGAGCTATGCCCTGTCGAGGCTAGCGGCATCGACGTGGGGACTGGGGCTAGCCAAAGCGCGAGAGGTGTACACAAAGTGCATCCGGTCAGCGCTGGCCTATGGCGCATCGTCGTTCCACATTCCCACGGATGTGGGAGGCGAACCGGTGAAGAAAGGCATCACCAAGGCCCTCGGGAAGGCCCAGAACAAGAGCCTGAGGATTGTGGCGGGAGCCTTTAAGTCTACCCCCATCCGTAACCTCGAGACAGAGACGTGGGTACCACCATTGGACTTATACCTAAACAAACGGCTTGCAGATTTCGAAAACCGACTCCAACAACCCAATCTGGACGACGGCCGGGGCGGCAAGAAGACGGCGGGGAGCGTTATCCTTACCGCCTGCCGCAAGATACAGCAGAGACTCAACTCGAGGAGGGGCAACAGGGGCCGACCGCGAACCTTGAGACCTCAAGGGCCCACGGCGGTAGAGAGAGCCGCGGGCACGATCATGCGCTGGACGGGGGGAACCATAGACACGGACAAGGCAGTAGAAGAGGCCTGGAGAGCGAGGTGGTTAAAGGAACGGGACGGCAGAGCAATCACCAGGCCGGCGGACGACTTTGACCATCAGCGGGAGACGCTATTCCGGAACGAAACCCTAAGGAGGCATGACGGTCTCAGCAAGGCGAAAAGCTCACTGCTCATTCAAATCCGGACGGGAGCAATAGGCTTACGGGACTACTTGTTTACACGGGAAGTCCCGGAGGTTCTGACGCCTGCCTGCGAGTGCGGCGAGGGACGAGAGACTGCCGAACACCTGGTAGTGTGGTGTTTGGCCCCACCGTTGACTCGAAGATGGGAGAGAACTGGAATTCGGACACGACGGGACTTTTACTCAGTTCTACACGGTATCAATCCCACGACTGCACGGCTGGCGAGGAGGATCCTCGACTGGCTGATGGACTCGGGGAGGCTGCCGATGTACAGCTTGGCCAGGAGGCTCGAGCTGGAAACGGCGGCCTGAAGCGCCCCCGTTCGGAGGCCAGGAGGCCTCCTCTCTTTGTATACGTAGACTCACCAGAACGCATCGTTCCTTGATTGTTGGTAGGGGTTTTTCACCCGGCCCGGGAGGGCACGGTTTTCCTGTACACTAAATAGCAGAGGGTCCGGCACGCCCTAGGGCATAGCGGAGTATGAATAATATATATATACATTATGATGCAGTGAATCCACCACTCACTATCCGCCACTCACTATCCGCCACTCACTACCTAACTACCTAAACTTCTACTTCTTTTCACATTCAACGTCCAGATGCGCGTACTTCCAGCGCTCTGGCAATATATTGAGCTGGGCTCAGCTGCGATGCCTGGGTTAACCTTCAGCTTGCAGCCGCCATATACACGCCCCTTGCAGGCCTTGACACATTGCTGTGCATGCGGTGCTTGTCGTACCCATAATGAGGAGCAGTACCTATCAGTTCGGTCACATCAAAGGCGAGCTACAGTCAAATTCCCCGAATAACACATTATGCGCTGCTTGAGGTTGGGTCGTTGGGGTATGTCGATATGACCCCCATTTATCCTCGGCAGGATTTGGGTCAGATCACGGGCTTACTTGTAGTTTGCTGACTGCTTGCCCTGACAGTCAATATGAGCAGGGCGAAGGCTCCGAGGATCTCTGTACGACTTTCCCGATCGACATCTTGTGCCCCCCTCTAAATGTAACCTTGTTGTCACCCAGCACCTCCCTCATTGGCCGTCACATTGCTTCAGCACAGCACAAGCTGCGCGGCGAGCCGAGCTCCCGACGCCACGATGCCATCCCCTTGGCTCTCGATTTTCGTCATTGTCTTGGGCTTGGCTCGCCAAGAGCTGAAGCCGAACGTCTAAGCCCAATGGGCCCTTAGCGTGATGTCTTGTTGATCTCTGCCGCCTCTCATCCCGGACCCGAGTAAGGGACCAGCCGAAATGGTGCTGGCACCGAGTTTATCGCTGACCACCTGCAGAAGGGCGGTCATGAGGCGGCCAACGAGGCAGCGACGAGGCTTCATGCGAGCCATTTAAGACCACCGGCCCTCGCTTGTCGATCGGACACGGTCCCATTGTTTTTTCTCGTTTGTGTTGCCGAACTTGCCGTTGCAACGTGGAGAGCAGACAAAAACGACGACAACGAAGACAGCTGAGGAACAGAAACTTCAACGCTTAATAGAGCCTTCACAATGGCAAGCCCCTTAGACCCAGAGCACCCCAGTATAACCCGGCCTGGTCGGCCAAAACGCCTTATTTTGTGCTGCGACGGGACATGGATGGACTCATTAGGCTCAAAGGGGTGAGCAATTTCTGCACGGCTCAGCCCGATGACTTCGCTGACGAAAGAAGCGAACCACCATCCAATGTCACCCGTATCTCGCGTGTTTTTCGTCGGACATGCAGTGATGGCACACACCAAGTCATCAACTACTTCCCCGGTGTCGGCACTGCCAACCCCATCGACCGCTTCATGGGCGGTGCGTTCGGCATGGGTTTGGATCAGGTGCGTCCCCTGGCTATCCCTTGCCCGCAACGAATTCTGACAGCCACAGGATATCCGCGAGGTGTATAACTTTATCTGCGCCAACTACGTTGACGGTGATGCCATCGTATTGATAGGGTTTTCCCGAGGCGCCTTCACAGCCCGCTCTGTCGCGGATCTAATCGCTTCCATCGGTCTGCTCACCCCTCAAGGCCACGACCATTTTTATGCTATCTTCGACGACTACGAGAACATGGGCAACACGGGCCGTCACGCCGACTATTACGTTGTCCCCGGTCTGCCTAAGTATGATGGCTCACATGGCCAAGCCAAGATCGAATGGGAGAACGCCCGTATGCGCAAGTACAAGCAGGGCTTGAGAGAGGTTAGTTCCCGCGTCCGGCGAAGTCGGAGTCTCTTGCTAAGCCAGCGCAGTTGAGATACACACGCGACACATACCACGATGGTGTCACCGAAATCAAAATCAAGGCTCTCGCTGTCTGGGATACTGTGGGCACACTTGGGATACCGCCTGCCCCTGTGATCGGTGTTCGCGGGTCCGCCGACCAATAAGTGTCCTTACCCCTGAGGTGTAATGAGGAAGACACTAACATACCCTGCACATGGACCTTCACCAACACCCAAATCTCCAGCAAGGTAGAGAACGCATTCCAGGCGCTCGCCCTCGACGAGCCGCGGTATGCATTTCGCCCGTCGTTGTGGGAGCGCCTCCCCGGAAGCCCCACGAATCTAAAGCAGGTCTGGTTCCCGGGAAATCACGGCAACGTCGGTGGTGGTTGGCACGATCAACAGATATCCGACATCACCCTGGCTTGTAAGTGCCCCGCCGTTTCCCACTTCTCGGGCCATAGCCAACTAACCATCTCTCCTTCCAGGGATGTGCGACCAGCTCTCAACCCTCGGTCTCGAGTTCAACTTCCCCCGCCTGACCGCCTTCTTCCACGACACCCTCCGCTTCTCCGCCGCTCATCCTTTCCCCTACGCCCCAGGCGGCAGCGGCAACGGCAAGCCCTTCTTGCCCCCCATCCCAAAAATCCCAATCGACTCCCTCAAACGCTCCCTCAGCAAGGTCCTTCGCGGAAACAAACGCGCCTCTACCACCTCCCTCAAACCCAAACCCACCACCACAACAACCACCCAGCACGGCCCCCTCCCCTGGGCCCACCCCGAAATCTTCACCCCCCCTCCCCCCCTCCCCTCCACCCGCGACAGCCAAGAATGCACGCTCCGCACCGGCCCCTCCCACCCCCTAACCTGCTTCAACCCCCTCCACGCAACTCCCACCACCACCCCCAACACCCACAACACCCACAACACCCCCAACACCCACAACACCCACAACACCCCCAACAACCCCAACCCGCTGCACCTCCTCCAACACGGCGCGCGCCCCTGGTCCCTCGGCACGATCCGCGCCCCCACCAGCAGCCTGACCACACTGGCCGGCAAGACGGTGCGGCGCCCGGGCCGTGTGCTGCGCGTGGACGAGACGACCAACGAGGACACGGCGGAACCGTTGGTGGGCACGTCCGAGCGGGTGCATGCGTGTGTGCGGGTCAGGGTGGTTTGTGGGGGGCTGGGGTTGGATGAGGGGGGGGTGTGGGGGTGTGAGGCGTTGACGGGGTGGGGGGATGGGAAGGGGGGTAATGGGGTTGGGGTGGGTAATGGGAGTGGGAAGAAGGGGAAGGGGGGGTGGAGGTTGGAGAGGGGGGCGGCGTTGGGGGAGGAGGAGGATAGGGCGGTTAGGGTTGGTTTGGAGATGGGGCCGAGAGAGGTTAGGTTGGGGAGGGGAGAGGATAATGTTGGGAGGGGTGGGGAGTATCCTTTGGATGTGATGTATCCGGTGGGAGAGGAGGATCATTTGTGGCGGTGGGTGTGGGATGGCAAGGTTGATGGGGAGGGCCAGACGCGGGTGCCGCAGATGTTGGCGCTACCGGAGGAGCCGTTGGTGGGATACTGGGAGAGGTATCTGTTGAAGTTGATGATTGGTGAGGTGGATGTGTGGAAGTATGCTCAGCGGGGCCTTCAGGGGCAGTAGAGGTTGGGACTGAGGAGCAGCAATGCCATCCGAGGAATCGTTCTGGAGATAAGTTAGTACTATTGGAGGAAGTAATTATAATCTAGAATGACACAACAGACAATAACCACTGGAATAAACGGCGTTGACACAAACAACAACAACAACTAATTAACCCTGAAATCCGTATACTCCAGTTTTGATACACAACGCACTCTTACCCCCTCCGCAATCCTTGTACTCTAGAATTATTCTATGTTGACAACAACTGAAACCTCTGTACTGTTATCATTATTGTACAATTGTGAGCATAAGTAACTTCCTCCCCGAACAAAAGACGGCCTTATTTAGGGCATCATAGGGACCTCAGGGTACATAGCGGCTATGTTGACACGTGTAGATCATACACTGAAACTGACAGAATCCAAGTACTCCCGAGATGGTCTCCCAATGTTAGTAAGGAAATGCCGGCCGCCAGCAATGAAGACGAGATGTTAACCAGATACCACGTCTATAACAGGGCCTCGGTCCACGCCCCCGTCAATGGGTGTAGTAGGAACCGCTACAAAGGCTTTGCGGCATTTGAGGCGGCCAAAACCTACTTGGAAGCCGCCGGGTATACGACATTCCACTTCGACTAGGGCCCAGCGGACGGCCCCTAAGCCGAGATCACCGTCGAATCCTGACTGTGGCCTGCCTGCATTCTATGGCGTTGCGAGGGGCCGGGAGACCGGCATCCAGCAGACCTACGGGTAAGACGTCGGCGAGGATACCATCTCTATCAACCGGAGACTGAGAGGCCAGGGACACAAAGGTTCTAGTTGAGAAGAGTAGTGGTGCGTGCCACAAGTCCTTTGCGACTAAGGAACAGGCAGTAGCGTTACTAGAAGCGGGAATAGCTGCTTTTTAACTCCACACTACATCGTCATAGTAATGTAGCAGAAATACACCGACCCACCCACCCACAGAGTCTGCCTCGGCGGAAAAGGGGAACTCTAACAAGATTTCATGTACCACAGGAGAGTTGGCACATGAACGTGCATGATATTTTCAGCCCGTATGCACCAGGCTCCCTCCCAGTGAGAGCGAGGACCAGTCATTTGTCATGCCGGACCAACGCGTCGGCCCGGGCATGCCATCTAAGACTGCGGCCTAGAGTTGTGGTCTAATTCTATCCTTTATGCAGAGAGACACACCACACACATCACACACACCACACACACGACGGTGGTCCTTCACAAGCTGCACGGCTCCGGCAGTAAAGCACAGAGTGGTACACACAGACGCGTGGGACCAGCTGATTGGGGCATGTGTCGCGGGCAGGTGCAGCAGTCACCTGCAACCCCTCGGGCTTGATACAAGATGCGGCGGCGCGCAGCATGGTCGATTCCTGGTTGTTTGCTCGCTTGCATGAAGCCTGCCCGTACAGTTTGGCCCTAAAAGCGGACCTTTTAGGGGGAGGGTGTCGCCCGTCCGGGAATGAACTTGCGTTTCTTCACTACCGCTCATGAAAAGAACAACCAAGCAAGGCACCCACGGGACATTCTCGACGCTCTTCATGTCATCTTCAACGAGTCGTAAGTGGTTTCAATCCTGGTAGCGATTTTCTAGCGGGCACCAGGAGTCAAATAGCCTAACAATCATAGATTCCATTGCGGCTGAGGCGGACAGTGCTAGAGACGATCTAGTCGCTGCTGTCACCGAGTCTCTGCAGAGCATCAATTTTGATGACACCCCGGCTGCCGACATGATCGACATGGTCGACACAACCGCCAAGCTCTCGAAGATGTTGGACACCCTGGACGGGTTGCCGACTGAACCACCTTCGCTCTACTTCGACCTCGAGGGCGAAAATCTCTCGAGGCACGGAAGTGTCTCCATTCTCCAACTTCATGTTCTGCCAAGCAGTCGAACGTACCTCGTCGATGTCCATACTCTTCAGCACACGGCCTTCTCCACGTGTGGGGGAAATGGCCGCACCCTTAGGGAGCTACTTGAGTGTGATGGGATCCCCAAGGTCTTTTTCGATGTCCGGAACGACTCGGACGCATTGTACAGCCACTTTAACATCCGCCTTGCGCGAATCCAGGACCTTCAGCTGATGGAGCTTGCAACACGCACCTTCTCCAAAAAATACATCACTGGTTTGTCGAAATGTATCGAGAGAGATGCGTGTCTGCCGGCAGCGGAGTTGATTACCTGGAAGGCCGTGAAGGATGCCGGCGTCAAGTTATTCGCTCCAGACTACGACGGCAGCTACACTGTCTTCGCAAAGCGCCCGCTCTGCGATGCCATCAAACTGTACTACGCCCAGGACGCCCAGATCCTGCCTCGGCTGTGGTCTCAATACAATGCCCGAATGGCACCTGCGTGGGCTCGGAAAGTGCACGAGACTTCGAAGGAGAGGGTGACCCTATCGCAGACAGCGACCTTTAATGGCAAGGGGAGGCACATGGCCCTGGCTCCACCTGGGTGGCACTGAGCATCCCTGGGGATCGGTGAATATCTGATGTTAGATGGGAGAATCATGGGCTTGTGATGTCTTTGGAAAATGATGATTAAGGGGTAATGGCTTGGATCAACCTGCTCTTTCGGTAAGCAGATGAATTTAACTGGGATCGGTGTTGTCGGCTTCAGCACCTTGAAGATCTCCCGGCGGCAGTTGAAGCCAAAGGTGTTCAAGCAGAACCCTATGGCCTATGCGCGCAATTTCATAGGCTGTCTCTGCGATTCCATAGCTCGCAATAAACTTCGAGAAAGCGTCTGGGTGGGTTGAGTCGCTAACCGTGCTCCCTTTGCCAAAAAACGGGTCGGCATTCCAGTTTGTGTTCCTTTATGCTTAGACAAGCGGGAAGCGGACGTTGTTCAAACCCCAACAATGGCATTGTACATACGAGTAGACAGCTACGACTCATGTTATATAAGGGATAGATAACATTGTGGCTGATAGGGTGCGTCTTTCAACAGCCGTCACCACACTTTTCTTCCCTCCTATCTAGTCTACGTACTACAAACACACTCGCCGCAAGGATGGACAGCGCAGACGACTGCTTCTCGGACGACTACTATTCCGACGACTCATTCAACGATTCTTTCTGCAGTCCGCTCGACACCGACCCCTTTGCCAGCCCGCTCGGATCCGACCCCTTTTCCACACCATCCCAATCCGACCCCTTCGCCTCCCCGCTCGACTCACCAGCAGCCTCCTTCCACTCGGCACCAGAAAACCCCCACCCCCAAACCAACCCCTTCTCCGAAACCCCCTTCAACCTCGTCAACTACAGCTTCACCTGCCTCAACCCCAACCACCACGCCCTCTCCTCGGGCTCCGACGCCCTCTCCGGCCACTGCGACCCCGACGCGACCCAATGTGACGAACCTACTCCAGGATCCTATCCTGTTAGGGTTCAGTGAAGGTAATCTTGCAAAGGATGCTTCGGTTCGGTGCAGCCAAAGGGTGCACAACAATAGACTTGTTTCAACAGTAGGCTTGTGAGCTTGTAGCGGACTGTAGTTGTGATTGCTAACTGGAGAACTCCCAGAGCTCTCCAGGACGAGCGACTATATACTATCTAGATCCTAGGTATCTTCGTACCTCTTCCTTGGGGAACGCGAGGAACGGTGGTCGTTCCTCTCGTTCCCTTATAGGAACCTTGGGAACGGTAGCCGTTCCCCCCGTTCCTCTCCTGATTGGTCTGGGACCCATTCTTAATGATTGGCTGGGGACGCTTCCCGTGCGCCCCCATCGGGACCCTGCATGCGGCCATAACCGTGACACCCAACTCGCCGTCTCACACACTACCTTCAACGACCCCCACCACCGGGAAGAACCCGCCCGGCACCCCATCGCCACCGACGGCATGGGGTCCGCATCCGCAGCCGGGACCGACGGCATGGGGTCCGCATCCGCAGCCGGGACCGACGACGGCGGCTGGGATCGGCTCTCGTCGGCGTTTGGGGGGTCGAGTGGGATGGCTTCCGGCAGCGAGTGGGAGCAGTGGGAGGTGCGGGATGTGACGCCGCGAGAGAGTTTTCCGTTGCAGAGGCTGGATCCGCTGAAGAGTACGCTGTATAGGCGGCGGGTGTTGGAGAGGGATTATGGGGTTGAGGAGGGGGTGGTGGAGAGGGTTGGAGAGGATGAAGATTGCGCTGTCACGGGGAGGGACAAGTTTGATGTGGATGGCCAACCGCGTGCGTCGGTCTCGGGGAAGGGGCTGCCTGTGGTTGTTGAGACGGGAGCTACCGGGACGAGCAAGCGGCGGGTGTTGGAGAGGGATTATGGGGTTGAGGAGGGGGTGGTGGAGAGGGTTGGAGAGGATGAAGATTGCGCTGTCACGGGGAGGGACAAGTTTGATGTGGATGGCCAACCGCGTGCGTCGGTCTCGGGGAAGGGGCTGCCTGTGGTTGTTGAGACGGGAGCTACCGGGACGAGCAAGCGAGTTACTGGCTTTTTGGGTGGCAAAGCCAAAGCCAAAGTTGAGTGATGGTTGCAGCACCCAAGTGAGGTTGTGTCAGTGTTTTCGAACTACATTGGCTTCACCTTCTTGGGTATTATCGCAACCTGCTACCGCATTCGAATTGTTCCAAGCTATCTTGTTAGACAAAATAAAACGTAGTTTCTGTCTTCCCAACACGATTTCCTTCAGTATACTTGTGAAATATGTATCGCTTGCCTTGAACTCACCCCCCAAGGAGCAGAAGTAAGAATTATTGGCACGGAGAGCAAGCTCACCATCCCCACATGATGTTTTAGGACCTTTTCGACCCTTGAGTCCAGCAATGACCAATATTTGGGGTCAATAGTCTGTTGCGCTAACCACCACACTGGATTCATAGTTTAACGATATGGTTCGGTATTAGGGAATGCGACGGAGCGCGGTCCGGTCTGGCCGCTACGACGCCATACCCCTGTGACTCCGGGGAGACCGAGACATGGGATACAATTGTCGGGCCGACCAACCATTGTCTGGCACCGAATTAGGCAAGGCAAACAAAACCACTGAACAGGATGCGGCCAGGCCAAGGAGAAGAAAGCCGGGGAGGCGTTGGCTCTCGAATGAGGTATGGCCCGACGTTCGTCGGGGGTTTCCCCGTCTAGGGAATATGCTTGATACCCGGCTGGCCGATCATGTTTGCTTATGCTCTCGGGGTTTCGGGCTCGTGGTTAGTGTGGCTTGGGAGCCAGGACTAATCACAACCCTGTCGAAGAATAAGGACCGTAATCTAGATCTATATATGCAGTATTGGTCACCGACACACTGGTACCTGATGACTGAGACACGTGAGTCGCGCACTGTAAACATGCAATACACCCCTGAAGGGTTGAACAACCACAGCCATGGCTATGGTAACAGCCAAGACAGGCGGGGATGTTGATAGGCGGTACAGTACCAAGTAACATTGGTAAGCGTGGGTATCATCATTTTGTGTTCGAATCTCATAGACGACTGTTTGACAGGACGGTGCTCGACGATAATTGAGAAGAGGCGTTCTAACTATTATTAACACAGACTTCTATTTTTCCAATCCTGTCTACCCATCTCTCTATCACCGTGACGTGAAGATACGACGTCCAATATTACCACCCTCCAAAAGTTCCGAACCTGTGCCCACTTGCATGTAGTCCCTTCAATATCCTACACTACCCCGTCTGAGTCCATAATCTAAGCAAGGACGGCGGCGACACCAGCAACCAGGGCAAGCAGGCTGCCACCCTGGACAACCATGCCGGTCGGGGCGGCAGCGCCTTCGCTGGTGCTGGAGGTGGCGGACTCGGTCTGAGTGCCGCTGTTGCCGGTGGGGGTACCAGTAGAAGTGGTTACGGTGGTGCCGGTGACCGTAGTGTCGGAACCGGTGCTGGTGAAGGTCTGGGTCAGGGTCCTGATGGTGGTGGTGAGGGTCACAGAAGACGACGACGCCGACGCCGTCGCGGAGGTCGAGGCGGAGGCGGAGGCGGAGGCCGAAGAGGACGACTTCTCCTCGTCATCGTCGCTGTCCGAGGCCGACGACTTGACCTCGAACTGCTCCGACTGGGCGAGGATGCCCGTGTTCTGGGTCTCGGTGCTCTCGAAGTTGAACTGGAAACCCTCGTCGGAGGGCACGTCCTTCTCCGAAACCTTGAAGCTGCCGGTGGACAGGTCGACCTCGCCCAGGTCCTTGCTGAAGGGGATGTGGCCGGAGGCCATGTTGACTAGCACGAGGTGGGCCTTGGACGGGTCGGTGTTGACGGTGGACCACTTGACAGTGACGCCCTTGGAGGGGTCAACCACATCGTTCTTGGAAGGAGAGGTGATCTTGATAGCGTAGAGGGGGGCGGCGAGGGCCAGGAGGGTGGCGAATTGGGCACGCATTTTGGCGGTCTCTGTTTTGGTTTGACTAAGATCTAGGATTTGATACTTGTGTGTTTAACGAGTGTGACGTCCGGTTTGACGATGAGCGAGTGACAAGAAGCGAGTGTGGTTGTGACAAGACCGGGAGAAAGGGCCGGCGTCAAGAGTGCGAACAAGCTTTATCAAGGAAACGGGCGAGACCCAATACGAGATCTGTGTCCCGGCGGTCCGGCATCAAACGTTGCGACTCCACCATCGCCATGCGAGAAAAGCCAGACATCTCCACTACCGTATCGTTCCAGCCCTGGCAGCGGTACCTGCGCCTTGATCGATCGTTGCATGGTAGAACATGGCCGGGAGCGATACAAGGGTGAAGGCCATCTACGTGCCGTCACCATCTCATGCGCAAGTCCTCACTGCATTTTTAGTTTCTCGGCGCAAATTTTGAGGTGGTTGATATGGTTCTGGCAGCGCGCGAGTCAATTGCCCCCGAGCCACGCCGTATCCGGCGAGTTTCACATGGTCCATGCTTGTTCTGGCGGCGCTCGCGTGCGAATGCGATGCCCGTTGCCGTATGGTGTGGAATCGGCCTCGTATCTGAGAAAAAAAAAAAACAGGGTACAGCCGTCGAGAGATCCCCAGGACGACAGATGTGTCATGCTGGAACCACCCAGCTGATAAACACAGCACTCAGCCCAGCATGATGAGGACGAGACTCCACCAACCCAAACCGGAAACTTTTGGTTGTTCGTGTTGGCTTGAGGAATGGCGAGACCCTCAAGCTTCGCCAACGTTGACTATCAACGTCGACTGTCAACCGTCAACCGTCAACCGTCAACCGTCAACCGTCAACCGTCAACCGTCAACCGTCAACCGTCAACCGTCAACCGTCAACCGTCAACCGTCAACCGTCAACTGTCAACCGTCAACCGTCAACTGCCAACTTTAGCGTCGGCTCCTTACACACATTACCGTTTAATCGGTTCAATCAAGATGTCGTGTTACGCACCGAATGGTTCGTTCGGGGTCTGTTTCGGAACAAAAGCCGAGTGGCAGAAAAGTGGCTTGCAGTAGTTCTTGAGTCTCGGACAGTAAGAAGAACGTGGCCGCAGTGTGTTGAGTGACGTCGGCTTTGCTAGCGTGGAAATGACATTCCTTCGTTCTTTTAGTCCGCGACGCCGCGCGCGCCCGCATGGAGCGTGGCGTTTGAGGCTGCCGCTACATTGTTTGTATTTCGTATTGTCGTGAGATCGACGAATAGGGACCAAGGGAGTTCTTCCTTCTTGAGAGAATCCAGGTTGATGTAAATATATAAATATGTAAAAATGGAACTTTGCAATCTTCAAATCCTTCCCGTCGCAATGGAACCACTTCCGGTTGTCTCAAACTGAAGCAAGCACAATTTCTGCACCAGTGCAGGCCGAGGATGAGTGACAAGAAGGTACCATCGAGAGGCCGATCCAGCTTGGCATCTGTCGGTTGCCGGCAGCAGCTGTCCCCACAAGCCCACAACTCTGGATTCCTGGAAGCAGCGGAGGACTCCTAAAATGCACAAAACGATCGGGATGATCCGAGATGATGGAGAAGATGGGACAATCGGCGCTGATCCGGCTGCCCACAAAACAAAAGAAGAACAAAAATCCCCGAATAGCGTTGCAACTTGTTCTGCTGCTGGGGGAATTCATGCGGGTCATTCCGTCTCCAAAACGTTAGCCGCAGTGGTGAGAACCAGAATATGCTGCTCTTGCCGAGACTCGGCCCATGCCGAAAAGGGAACTGGAATGGGAAGAAGCCGCACAACGGACCAATGCAAGAGATCCGGTGCGTTGCGCTCAGGCAATGTGGGGCGCAGCAATGCATTTTGGTGTCTATCATTGGACAGCCTGCGCAGAGGCCCCCGTCGAGAGATCCATCGGGCAGCTGGCAGGACCCTGGTGTGTCGAGGGTTTACCGAACACCACCCTCATTGTTTTCCCTCCTTCATCTCTCGCCCCGAGCCAGCCTGGAAAGGGGGGTGCGTTGCGATCTGGATCTGGGGCAACGGACTTGCCGTCATGTTCCCCTCGCGAGTCTGCACCATTCTCGGTTGCTTTTAGCACGCCTAGCAGCTTTCTGCGGGGCGCTGGGTGGGCTGGGTGGGCTGGGCGGGCTAGGCGGGGACCTCCCTCCTGCCTTTTCCCCTTTTTGCAGTTGGGTCCGGCACGGGAGCAAGGGAGGGTCTCAACCAGACCCCGAATGGTCCCGGCAGTTGTTCCCATTCCCGGTCTCAACTAGCCGGTGGAATCATGAAATCACTAGTTAAACAAAAATCTATGCATACTGTGCGTCGACTACCGTCCCCGATGGGATACGGGAAAGACCTGAAGACCACCAGAAACAAAACAGGGAAGCGTTGTGTTTAGGTACCCAGTGATTGAGTACCTATTTTATGTTTCCCGGTGATGACTCCCGATAGGCCTTTGATCCCTTTCTTACACAGTAACACCGTCGCAACGGCCGCCCGCTCGGACCGTCACAAGACGGGAGGGAAGGAGGGAAACTCCCAAGCTCGCCCGGGGCAGCAGCAGCAGGGCTTGTTCATCCTTTTTGCATGGAAATTGCGACCCAGGGTCTGGGGATTGCTTCCGGGGTAGGCGAGCTGGAGGAACGAGTGGGAGCCGGTTGGAGCGGGTTGCCTGGTGCCTGGCGATTGGCCGCCGACACCTTCTAGAACCAATTGGGGAAGGCGAGGGCCCCCGCGAAAAGAAGCCAGCCAAACCAGTGAAACCACTGTTTGGCCCCGGAGCTGACCTCTTAAAACAGCTGCCGCTCCCGAAAGCCTCACGTCAACCCGCAGCCATGCCACCATGCCACCACGCAGTCTCCGATAATAATCACCGTCGATATTCGATAATATTCCCCGATCGGACGAGTCCTTGAATGGCCGCTCGTCGACAAACAGCAAATGCCTGTCGAACACCCGCCGACGTCCTCCAGGAGTTGCCCGCGCTTCGAAACCGTTTGACACGACCCGACCCCATTCGAGACGAACCGCTATCTGCGCTCCGCATTGTCGGAGTGGACTGAGATCTGATGATGGAACTCGTGGCTACCACCAGCAGTGCTGTTTCACCGCCTGCTCCCCGGCGGGGGAGACGCGAGAAGCCATGGCCGCCCGGCAAGCAGAAGAAATTGTTGCGTCTTTATGTCTGCACCCAGAGCGAACGCCTGCCCCTTGTCCGCATCCTTGAACGCCTCAAAGATGGTTCGTTTGATCCAAGGTGCGCAACCCCCCCCCCCCACGAGGGCGCGCATAGCGCCCGCCTCCCTATTCCCACGTGTCGGCGCAACGATTGCTGATTGATTTGGCACGATTAAAGGCAGCGCAACTCGCACAAGCACCTGAAGAACCTCCTCCCGGACCGCAGGATCGATGATTGGAGGCCCCGCGATCTCGCGACCATGTTGGTGCGCGTGCGATTCTTGAGGTCGCTGAGGGCGGAGCGGAGGATTAAGAACCGGAAAGTCCGTCGGCGACGCGAGACACAACCGCGGAATCCGTTCGGGTACGATTTGCTCGACGTGCCGGGGACTCGGATGTCCATCGATCAACCCCACGTCGAGCAGCAGCCCGTATTATACGCCAACAGCCCGAGCACCGATAGCCCGTCTACGGTCAAACAATCCTCGTCCGCCGGGTCAACGCCGCAGGCTATCAGCACCGGCTGCTCCGACACCTACCTCCGGGACAAGTCACCCTCCCGAGCCTCCTCGACGACCCCGTCAACAAAGTCTGCGAAGCGTAGGTCATGGGCCTCGG
Source organism: Chaetomium tenue (assembly GCF_020726465.1). NCBI lineage: Eukaryota > Fungi > Ascomycota > Sordariomycetes > Sordariales > Chaetomiaceae > Chaetomium > Chaetomium tenue. Next base: position 243,922 of record NW_027117333.1, on the reverse strand, counting down.
TTCTCTCGAGTATCTCGTCTGGGATCTCCAGCCTGGCACGCTCCTCTTCCTCGGCATCCTCGAAGGGTGCGAATGTGAACGCATCCGGCGCCAACACGGCGCTGAGTAAGATGACGCGTGAGGAGTTCTTGACCATGCTCCAAGAGAAGCCACGGAAACCGACCAAGGGGAACGGCACGCCGGCTATGGGTGGCTTGTTCAAGTCCAAGTATTCGACTGTCAACCCCACCACTGAGGACCTCAACGCCGCGCTGGTCCGGATGTGTTGCGCGGCCCATGTTGGCCGTGGCCCGCCCGGCTGTGTCCACGAACGGTTGTCCAAGGCGATCGACGCCCAAAAGACGGAGGGCCATGACTTTACGCACTTTCGCGTTACGGAGGAGGAAGCTAACATGGTTGACAAGTATGGCAACTCGCTGCTCCATGTGGCGGCGAGGTGGGGTGCCCGCGTCTCCATCCTGCTCATGATCCTTAAGCGCACCGACGAGGTCCAACTCGTCAACCACCGCGGCGAGACGTTCCTCCACGTCTTTGACCCGCCCGAGAACCCGCACATGCGGCCGGTATCTTTTCTCAACCTTATCCGAACCCTGCGGTCACGCGGTTTCGATTTCTGCCACAGGGACGTGGATAAGCACACGTTCCTGCACCACTTCGTCGCCAAGAAGGAGTTCCCCATCGAGACTTTGTACTACGTGTTTAGGGAGGTCGGTTACGGCGCCGCCCGGTTCCTCGTGGCGAACAAGTCGGCCAACGGCGAGCGGCTATGGCACAGCATCCGGCGGAACCTGGAAAAGTCCGCACCAAAGCTCCACCGCATCTTCGGTGATGAAGTAGAGTTCATCCGCCGCTACCTCCCCGAGTTCTCCCCCGAGGGCAAAGCCCCCTCAACCGCCGATACGTCCACTATCGGCTCCGATAGCTCCATCTCGATCCACCCGACCGAAGTTCCGATCCTTGGCCTCGGCACTGCCGACCCCAACGACAGCAACGCCCAAAGCGTCCGTCGCACGCCCGTCATGAAACTCCTCCGGCGTGCTGCCGCGGGTAGGGCGGGGCTGTCGGATACCGAACTAACCGCCAAGCTGGAAACCATCTTCGACGCCGCCGCCAAAGTGACCGACTTCGACATGCAGGGCTACCTCGGGAAGCGCGACACCGAGGGCAACACGGCGCTCCACTACGCATCCGAGTTCGGACTCGTCCCCGCTGTGCAATATCTCTGCGCCAAGGGGGCGTCGGTCAACGTGTTCAACAACTGCGGCAACACGCCGCTGCAGCTGGTGAAATTCGCCATCCAGCGGACCGACGTCCGCTCCGACATCCACATGGAGGCCCGGTACCTGCGGTGCGCCGTCCTGCTGCTGGAGCAGGGCGCCTTCGACCAGAGCAAGCTGGTCAGCGAGCGCTCCGTCATCTTCCCCTACGACGTGTTTGACGGCAGCGAGCGCTCCATCAACAACCTGGTCAGCCAAGGCGTGGCCAGCCAGTGCCGCGGCTTGCACCTGCTAACCTCGTCCGTGCGGCACCACAGCCCGGGGTATCTCGAGGGGCTGGAGAGGGAGTACTGCTCGCACGGCCATCATCATGGACATCTTGGGTATGATGAGGCGGGCGGCAGCGGGATGGGCATGTCGTTGACGTTCCAGACGTCGGTCTTGACTTCACAGGAGGCAGCTTCTTGATTGAGGGTGAAGGGGTTGCCATTTCTTTTTGTCTTTTTGGGGTGTTCTATTTTCGGACTGGTTTCTTCCTGTACAAATACCATGTGGGGGAGCGGCGGTGCATGGGAAGAGCGTTCTTTTCCAAGGGGGTGTTCCTTTTTGTTTCGGGATTTGACTTTTTGGTGGCTTCCAAGCAGGCGTTGTGGGTTTCGGTTTTCCAGTTTCTTGGGGCGGGGTCGCGAAAGCAAAACGCTGCTGAGTTACAGCCGCCATCTTGTTCTGTATTTATTTATGATTATATCCGAAAAGGGGCGCCCTGAATTTTGGCGTATTTATTTATTCGTACTTCAACTTGCGCATCTTGTCCACCACCGCTGTCGACTGGCATCGAATGTGGTGGGTTCACTGCCCGGCTCTTCTTTCCCCTTGTCTCTTTCAGAACCTTGTTTCTTTCGCACGGGCGGGCAGCGGGCGGGGCCTTACCCGAATTTGGGGGCGTTAGGTGCTGCAAGGTTGCGGCAAGGGAATGTTGGTTGGGAACCCGCCATGCATGCGCCAAAGGGGAAAGGCCGAGAAAGGGTCGAAGTGAAGAAGGGGGTGCTGATTCGAGCGGTTGTTGCACCCGGAGTTTGCATCTCTCTGGTCCGACTCGGTTGATACCCCTCATCGGGCTTGACGTCTTTTTACCAAGTTAGTGTCTTTTGACGTGCTTCGTTTCCAGCTGATCGTGGGACAGGGGCCGCCGCTGAGTCGAATTCGCGGGCGGAGGTGCGGCTGGGATTTGAGACACAGCAGTGGACCATTGACATGACAGAAACCGTTTCCCGACCGTTCAGGTGGTCGGACAGTCGGGATACACTGGCAAATATACGAAATACGACAACTTGCATCCGACAACAAGAACTGCCATCCCGTTGGAGAGGCGGTTCCGTCATTAGTGCTCGCGTCAGCTCGTGAAGCATTCGATCGGCGGCATGATCGTCGATGCGTTCTCCAATCCGTTCTCCCGTATCGAACCTGTCAAAAAGTGTCAACAGGATAAGCCTCGAGGACTGGACGGATCCCCCATAAAGGTTGCACGGCAGATTGCCGTTTAAGGTTGCACCACCGAGAACCTCGCAGGGAAGGGCACTAAGGGATCCGGGTCCCACAGGGGGGATTGGTGGTTGGCTGCGTGGCTTAGGTTACAGCTGCTATCTGTGCCGCCCGGGGCATTTTCTCGATGAGGTTGACGTTCACACACTGGACGGGTGGATTCGACGCCACAACGGACAGCAACAGCTGCTGCGTCTCATTTGTGCCCCCTCCTCGCCCGGGAGACTAACGAAGACTTCGTTTCACCTAATCTGTACAAACAACATACAGCCCTCACTGGCCCGTATTAAAGAGGCATCGGGCCTTGGCCCGCTTTGAGTTCTGTTCCCGAATCCCAGGCGACGCGGCGCGCCGATCCTTGGGGCCCATGATCTCTATTTCTGGTTGTGATACCTTCCTTCTTCCCCACTGACAGTTCCTGATTCGTATTTTGTATATACTCCGCTCAAGATACCGCCGACCCATCATGATTTTGATCCTTTGAGCTTCCGAGTGGCATCCCAACTTTCCCTTTCATGATATACAGACGAGACTAGCGAGCCAGCTGTTCACGGGAAGTTGGCTTTCACTATGGGGGCCCGCGCAGGGTGTTTTTCTTGTCGTCCCATCTGGAACCTGACCTGTTTACTTCTGTTATTATCACAAGGCCTCAATGGCCGCACCCTGGCCCAAACACCAGCGTCAGATGGCCCCGCCAACTTCCAGGGTCTCTACCTAAACCCAACCGCACCCGGTGCGTAACAGCCTCACCTAAAAACTAAAGGGGAGGGGGGTAGGGGACAACTCAACCTCCTCCCCCCACCCTTCCCCCAACCCAACCCAACCCCAGCTCTAACCCCCCAACCCCAACCACAGCCGCCATCGAGACCATCAGCTGCGACACGAGCTCCATCTTCGCCCTCTCCAGCACCTTCGCCGGCTGCTGCAGCATCGGCGGCAACTGCAACTTCCCGACGGCCTGCACCAAGGGCACGCCCACCAACCGGTTCGGCGGCCGCTGGTCGTGCGGCCTCGACCGCGAGTGCTACACCATGACCGTCTACGACGCCTACTCGGCCGCCTCCGAGAGCTGGCTCGTCTACAACTGCGCCAAGTCCTGGAGTGCTAGCACCATCTACCGCAATGTGCCGGGTTGGATGACGACGTCGCCGCCGCCTTCTGAGGGGCCGGAGCCGACGGGGAGTACGGGGATGACCACGGCGACGACGCCGGGGGGGCCGCCGGCGGCGATTACTTCGGATGGGGGAGGTGGGGGGGAGCAGCCGGGGGAAGCGGAGACCTCGTCGTCGAGGGCGTGGATCGCGGGCGCGGTTATTGGGGCTGTGGTGGGTGCGGCGGGGGTGGGGACGCTGGGGTTTTGGTTGGGGAGGAGGAGGAGGAGGGCGGCGGAGGGGGAAGAGGGCGGGGGCGGGACGGGGTTCAAGCTGCACTCGACGACGCTACTTAGGTCGGGAGGCGCGCCCGCTCAGTATCCGGACCCAACGTTGCCGGGGCAGATGGGGGCGGTGTATGTTGCCGGCGGCGTGGAGATAGAGGGTTATACGCCCGAGAAGGGCCTGCCCACGAGTCCCCAGGAGGTGTCAGATACGGGGGCGACGCACGCGGAGCTGGAGAGTACCCCCGTATCGCAGAAACAGGATTATGGGTCGTATAATAAGTAATCTTTAGTCCCTCTCTGGCTTCGAGAGCTGGAGGTTTAGTAAACCCGATGAAACTGAAACGAGCATCCTCCAATCCTGTGTGATTCCCGATCCGGGATTTGTGATCCTTGGGCCGCATCTCTTCCGCCAAGGGCGTCCTCCAAGATCAGAGGCACAGCCGCATGGTCTCGGCCTAAGCATCTTCTTCCTTCGACTTCCTCACTGCCGACATGGCTCCACAACCACGTTTCTTGGACGGCCATCGGAGACAAGGGGACCAGGCATTCCCCGCAGTCGGGCTACATTACTGGCCCCGGAATATAACGTCCTCGGATAGAGCCGCCCTGGTCTATTGCCTTATTCGGCCATAGAGAACAACGTTTGTGATTAGCCAGATTACCAACCAGGGGCTGCCCCAAATCAGCAGCCTTCACCACCAACGAAATATTTAGGCGCCGTCACCCTAATTTCTCACGAGGAGACGCCAAGAGGTATTTATACCACCATCTGGCGTCATGCGTAGTGAAGCCATCGCGGCAGGGGCTATCACTCTAGGTCCCTAGCTCGAGCTAGCTGTTGAAAAAGGCGCCATGGCTTCCTCACGGTCCAAACGGCGGTTTCCGGCCTGACCACCATCCCTAACTCTAGTCTCCCTCCGCCGTCCTAGCAACTCCAACAACACCAAGATCGACACCATGCTGGCCGTCCTCCCCTTCCTCGCGGCCTTGGCCAACGCAGCCGCCGTCACCCCCCGCCAGAGCGCCACGCAAGTCGTCCGGCTCAGCTCGGTCGAGAATGTGGCAGTCCGCTCCAACGGCCAGATCCTCGCAACCAACATGAACTCAGCCAACCTCTACTCGATCGACCCCGTAGCCAAGACCTCCACCACGGCGCTCAGCGTCTCGGGCGCCACGGGCCTATCCGGCATCGGCGAGTACGCGCCGGACATCTTCGCCGTCATCGGCGGCAAGGGCATCTACAAAGTCGACTTCACCAGCACCCCCCCGAAATCCAGCCTCATCAAGACCATCACCGAAGCCAACAACCTCAACGGCCTAGCCGTGTTCGACAACTCATCCGTCCTCGTCGCCGACGCGGGCAAGGGCGCCGTGTTCAAGCTGGACGTCAACACGGGCGCGTACGCCATCGCACTCCAAGACGCGAGCATGGCCCCCTCGGGCGGCATCCCCTTCGGCATCGACGGCATCAAGTACCGCGACGGCGTCGTGTGGTACACCAACATCTTCCGCAACAGCTTTCACAAGGTCGCCGTCGACCCGGCCACGGCCAAGGCCACCGGCGCCTACACCACGCTGTGGACCAACTTGATGGGGGATGATTTGTGCTTTGGGCCGAATGGCAAGATCTATATCGCGACAAACGGCCGGAATTCGCTGGTCGAGGTCGACCCGGCTGTGGGCACGCCTACTAGTGTGGGGACTATCACAGGCTCGACGTCGTGTGCCTTTGGCCGTGCCGAGGGCGATAAGAATGTGGCTTATGTTGGGGCCGGCCAGGGGGTGTTTGCTGTGACGATCAAGGCGTAGGGGAGTAAGAGAGAGTTTGGGCGGGAGAAAGGATATGAAAAGGGTGGGATGGCGACGCTTTCTCTACTATGACTCGTATTCTTGGAGTAGAGATGGTGAGCGAGTCGGTGAGATTTTAACGCTAGAAATAAGATAATCTACATGTATTGTTGCGTGCCCAAACAGGTTCCACTTCGTTCCGCCGCCTGGGAGCTTGTGTTCATCTTCTCGTTTGAATATCTTGTCCTCGGGGGAAACGACTTTGTGCAGCTCGTTCTGGTGCGTCCAAGTTGCCTGTTGAGGGCGTAGCCCTTGCTTGATACCTACCTATTTAACGAACGTGACGAGGAGATTTTATAACAATGATACTCCATTTTCATCCAATACCAGTATCTCCCAGGTAAGATTGTATTGAGTTTTAGCCTTGGGTCAACTCACTACCTCGAAATGTGATTGGAGACGAAATTTGTTTGTCCCATCCTGGCCACCTCTGTTGCCTAACCAACCGACCATTCTCAACCCCATGAACTTGAGCACTTGAACTGCCTTCTCAAGAATACCTAGCAACCTTTACATATTACACTACCGCATAACAACGGCGCCCGGCACGCAAATCAACCCAACCCAACTCAGTATTCCATTTCACTCATGGAAGAATCCCACAAACCTCCTTTGGAGCCTGGCTCTCTCCATAAAAACGGCCCCCCACCCCCGCCACCTCCTCCGCCTCCGCCTCTCCCTCCAACGCCGCTCTCCCAGAAACCCCCAACACGCAAGGCGGTGGCAGTTCCAGACCAGCCAACAAACCAAGCCGCCCCACCCCTTCACAACCCCAACCCCCCGCCCTTCCAACCCATCTACTACTTCTTCTACGGCACGCTCACAAAACCACACATCCTCCAAGGCGTCCTCGGCCTCGATTCCCCACCAACTCCCCTCCACCCCGCCCAAATCCACCACCACGAGCTCACCACCTGGGGCGACTACCGCATGCTGATCGACAGCAGCAACCCAGCCGCCGTCGTCGACGGCTACACATACCACATCCAGTCCGCCGAGGAGGCGTACAAGCTGGGCTATTACGAGCCGAACGCCTACGTCTTGACGGATTGCACGATCCACTTCACCGACCAGAGTCAGGGCGGCAGCAGCACTCGCATGGTGGAGGGGAAGACGTTCAAGTATGCCGGGGATGGGGCGGCGCTCAAGGAGGGGCGGATTGATCGCGTGCTTTGGGAGAGGCAGATGGGCCAGCGGTGGCCGTTGAGGCGACAGCGGGAGGGGGAGGGGCGCGGGGCGCAGCTGGGGGGGACGCCCGAGTAAAGTAGCGATTTGTAGAGCGGTGGGGTCGCGGCGGACGGGTGCGATGTGGATGTGAAGCACGGGAAGGAGGCTGGAGAATAGGACATCGCGCTTCTTTCACAAGGGTGGGGTACGGTTGGTACGTGGATCGGAGGGCTGGAGGGGATGAAGAGAGGGGCGCGGTGAAGAGTTGCGGCATCCGGTTTTTATCTAGGCTCTTAGCCTAGGGTTCTGGAAACTGCTAATCGGCGCTCGTCTGTGGTTGTGACTCGACACTACCAAGAGACATGTCAGGCTTAGGTTCTTACTAGGGCGGTTGTCTATGTATGATAGATGGGTCTCAAGAATCGACTGGTCAGCCGCGTTGAAGAGACCTAGTGGTCTCCTTGAACTCCTTCTCGTCCTTCCGGCTCCTCCGGTTACATACGCAAAGACCGGCGTCAGGGTGCCACTCAAGAATCCCTGGTTTGTACATGACACTTACTGTGACGCCTGTCAATCATACCTGCCCCCTTCTTCACCGGGTAGCGGCCATCTCGTCCGTTTTGCCGCGGAGACATCGGGTTGCAGACGACCGTCTTGATCCGTGGGCTTCTCTAAGGATCGCTTCGGATAAAACGCTCTCTCTCACGTGGCTGTCCTTTTGTTACGGCGTAGTGAGCTGCGGTGAAGTTACATGGCGCGATCAACAGCCCAAAGACTTGAATTTGGGCGCTCAGCCGGTATCTGGGCCAGGTTGTTCGTAGCCGCGGCCGTTCGCCGCTTTTCGCGCTTTCAAGGTTCTGGTCTGGGCCCTAGCGCAGGTGAGATAGATTGGGGGCCCTCGGAAGGAGCTGCATCGGGGGACGGCGGGGATGCAGAGACCGTTTCCAATGGCTGGCAGTTTGTGGCAGTTCCCCCGCCATCGAGAGCCTTCTGCTTTTTGGTTAACGGCTCTCCACCGTCCACTTCGTCATCCTCCGTCCGGTTGCGCTTGACACTGTTGGTGCCAACAGTCGCCTCCTGTCTCATTTCAGCCTGGATGAGAGGTATCTGATCCGTGATCCAGCCTAACTGCGCGACCTTCAGCTCGTACCCAAGCGGATCCCATTTCCGCATGCGCATGACGAAGCATGTATAGCAGGCGTATTCAATCCAGTCCGTAAGCCTATCCTGTCCCGTCCAGTCTTCCTTAAATTCAAATGACGGCGGCTGTATCGAGTATTTTTCCAGGAATCTCAACATTCGCGTCTGGTACCGGGCCATTTGTCCCTTCCACCCATATCTGTTTGCTTTTTGGAAGTCACGGAAGAACTGCCAATCCATCTTTTGTTTCGTGAAGATGTGCCAAAAATATTTCGACGGCGGACTCCAATAGCGTAGGATTTCGGGGTGTTGCTCGGGATGGCGAGAAAGATCTGGGAGCAGCTCGATGGGGTAGAAGGGCCGGCCGCCATCGCTGGCGAGTTCGTGATAAGCCTTTTTCTCCATTTCGAAGCCCTCTTCATATAATTCTTCCGATGTTACCGAGCATGATGTCGACGAGCTTGAGGTTGAAGAGGAGCGACGGCGTGTCGGCTCTGGTTGGAGAAGGCGGGCCGAGACCTGGTCGAGGTCGACGGGCTTGAAGGTCTGGGGACGGGCGCGTTCACTGATAAATTGTTTCCCGAATTAGTCCGGTTCAGCATGCAAGAGGGGTGCATAGATTCGTTCGAACCGCAGGCGTTGGATGAAAGACTCGGGAAGATTGTCTGGGTCTTCGACTTCGACCATGCGGTCGCCGTTCGGCAAGCGACTTGCTTCGAGGTACTGATCAAGCTCGGCATCCGTAAATTCGGCAACCTCGCCCGCAAGCAAGAGTTTTGGGGGCATGGTTCTCTTACCTAAGCCAATTAGGTAGTTGGCTTAATTGTTTTTTTTTTTTGTTTTTTTTTGACGCGGACAACGACGGACACCATCAGGCGGTTGTTAAACGAGATCACGTGCTGACGCGAGACCCCCCTTGCTGCAAGGGTGCCTAACGATCCATTAATTAACTGAGCTCTTCTTTCCTTTTTCGCTCGGGTGTTTGTTCGTTGACTTGTTTTCTTTTGTATTCATCTATCAATTATCGGTCTTGTTCTGTTTGATTTCTTCTTATTCATATTCTTTTTATCTGAGTTTCTTTTTCTTTTCTCTTTTTTTTCCGGCGAATTTCCCCCTTCTCGACGACAAGATGGACGACCCCAATATCATCGTTACTTTATACCCCGTGAATACGGTGGATAGGGACTTGGATTTCGCCGATATGACAGTCCGAATGGCCCACAATGCTCCATTTTACGTCCCCGAACAACTTGGGCCGGCCGACGCGCCCGGCAGTCCAAGTCAGTCGCAGTGCGATTGGTCCCAAACGCCTGAGCCTGACGAAGATAGCGCTGCTGAGAAGCAGCAACCTGGCTGGGCGGCGCATCCTGGCCTTCGGCTAAGATTTAACCAACCCCGGAAGCAGCGGTCTGGTTTTACACTGGGGACTGCTGAAGGTTGCGACATCCGCTTGCCTAAAGCCCAGAAATTGAAGGGCATCAGTGGCTTCCAGTGTCTCATTTGCTTCGACGGGCACGACCGTCTCGTGCTAAAGGACGTACGCGATATAGGGACAACTGCGGGGAAGCGGGTAGATGGCACATCAGTCTCCTATCAAGGTAAAGGACGTGAAAAACGTCGTCACTTTACCTGGATCCTCAGCGGCACTGATTTCACCGACCGCCCCGATGGCCGGCAGGAAATCCTGATTTACCTGCACGACAACCTCTGTTTCTGGGCCGTCGTTCCACCACGCGACCACCACTCTGACGATTACCGAGCCAGAGTGGCAGAGTTTCGGAATGGTTCGGGTGCCCCCGTCGACCCCCGGCAGCTCCCGCTAACGGGCGCCCCCGTGGACCCCCAGCAGCTCCCGCTGACGGGCCTCGGCCTTGATGGCGGCGAATCGACCGCCGGTGTTGATACGGGCATCCAAACACCCAGCGAAGGCGCTATCTGGTTGAGGCGCAAGACACTCGGTCAGGGCTCTTTTGCCATTGTGACGCGCCTTTCCAACGTGAGTACCGGTGTCGATTATGCCCGCAAGCAACCGGCGGATGGCGCGCACTGCGACATCGAGAGGTGGAGACAAGAGGCCCGATTATTGCGCAGAATCTCGCATGTAAGCGGCCACAGCCTTGACTCCTAGCCACGTAGCAAACCCTGAGTGCTAACGTGCAGTAAGGAGAATATCGTGCGTTTGCTCGCCGACGACTTCTCGTCATTTCTACCCACCTTAGATCTGGAATATGTTCCGGGAAGGACTTTGCACTGGCAGAACAGAACGCTCAAATTCTCTCCGAATGAAGTACTCATGATCCTGGACCAAGGTCTCGCAGCCTTATCCTATCTTCACGAACTCGACCCGCCCATTATCCACCGCGACATCAAGCCGGCCAATATCCTTGTCCAGCACCGCACTGCCGATTCTATTCATACCAAACTTGCCGACTTTGGCCACTCCAAGGATGGCCACGAGCTGCGAACGCAGTGCGGAACCGAGCTCTACCTCGCACCCGAAATCCAAGCCAACGCGACTATTCGGCGGGATAACAGAGAGCCTTACACGACCGCTGTCGACATATGGTCCCTCGGGGTCATGGTTTACGAATTCGCCTTTGGCCTCCCAGACCTAAGCTTGGCGGAAGGCCCCGGGTGGTGCCTAGCCATCGTCGAAAAGCTGCAGCTCGAGAACGACTCGGTTCTAGCCGACTTTCTAGCCAACGAGATGCTGATAATTGACCCAGCATTTCGTAACACCGCAAGGCAGTGCCGCGAAGCAGCACCGAAGCCTGGCCTCGTCCCAGGGCAGCAATTACCGCAGCCACCGCAGGTTGTAAAGGGCGAAATTGCATCTTCTCTTTCATCACTGCCAACCGAGAGTGTGAGATTTATACGATCTGGTGCTCCTGAGCCCTCTGCCGAAGAGACCGGCAAGCGCCCTAGGAAAACTACTGCGTCCGGATCGTCGCTGGCATCTGATGACCGACGGCCGAAGCGCCAGTTGAGGGAACCTCTTGAGATAGAGATACGAACAGAAGCTTAGGTATTGCCGTCGCCGCGGAGGGATTGAAGTCAACGCGTGGCAATCACCGTCACTGTGTAGGGGTCGCCGCCGCCGTGGAAGGGCCACCGCCGCCGCGTAGGGCTTGTCGTAGCTTGCCACAGCTCCTCCTCCGCCCTAATTTAAGCCCCTTAACATTTCGTTCCTTTCCCCTCACACGACCCGTATATCACCCAATCTTCACTCAGTCTCGGTACCAACAGCGTAACTAAGGTAGCGCCCGGCTAGACCAATACTTTGTCCACACCGCTTGTCCCAACGAGCCGTGCATCCTTCAAAATAAGGACACTCTCGGGACATACGTCCCCTCCCCAGGCCCAGTAATACCATCCTCGGTGACCAGAATCCGCACTCTCCGCCGAACGTGTGTCGTATATCCCCAGTAGCGGAACGGAACAACACCAAACGAGCGGCACAACGTCCAAATCACATCGGAACTCACTTATCCTCCCCCCTTCCCGTCAATCACGGATATCTACCCGATACGCAGTAACAGCAGGATTGCCAACGCACCCCCATCCCATCCGACATTCCCATCACATCTCCGATTCCGCGTCGTCGGCGAACCCCGCTATCACCCACCGCGGTCCTCGTTGCGGTCTGGGGGCCATCCTGCCGCGTGGGCAGTGCCTCCCCATCCTCGGTGCACAGTGGTCATGAGAACGGGCCGCGGTGTGCGATATCGGAGAAGGTGGTTCACGAAATCGGGATGGTAACCTTGGATATCGAGTGGCGCTCGGGGGGGAGGCGGGGTGCAGCATGGCGCTGTGGTTCTCCGCCGCTCCGCCGCCGGAGCTTTTGCGGCTTTGCTCAGCCTTCCCATGTCGGCCGTGGTTTGGGTTTGCCCGGCCGGGGTTTCTGTTTTTGGCAGTCGGCGGAACTGGAAGGGTTTAGCTCGGTCTAAGTCACCATCGTAGGTGTATGCTTGATGCATGATGCAACAACCCCCTCGTGTTCGGGGTCATGGAATGTTCTGTCCTGCTTCTATGTGCAGGGTTCATGCCGCCGTTGGCTGGCTGAGCTGGCGACAAGCACACATGCAAGATGCTCGTCTTGGGAACTCTGGAGAAGATGCCCTGCATCATGCCCCCCATCCCATCACATGTCAACCATTCCGGGGACCTCTGCGCTGGAGATACCATGTCTCGGTGGCCCCGAGAGCGTCTTGTCTGCAAGCTCTGCAGCTGGTGGTGGTAGTGATCAGTGATCAGCTCGGCTTGGGCGCTTAAACGCGCTCAAGCGCACAAGCGCCATTGGGCTGTTGGGGGCACGGCAAACACGCCGGCCTGCACGCCTCACAGTGCATTTTAAGAGAGTGGCTGCCAAATCGGCCGCCCCAGCCGAACCACCGGCCGCAGAAGTACAGTCAAGTATTTCGAGTGGTGGTCGCGAGGCTTGATAGGTATGACGCGAACAGGCTTTCAGGGATCAACGTTGAGTTCAATGAGTCTTGGCCGCACCATTTCAGCCGTCCCATGCTGCGGCTGTTCGCGAGTTAGGCGAATCCAAAGTTGATGCTGGGGCGCGGCACAGGTGGCTTTGATGGTGTTTCGGCACCTTGCCGGCCATTCTGGGGATTCCCGGGTTGCTGATTGGCCGTGTTGCCGCATTTGGCAATTCTGAGCCGGTCACCAATCTACTTACGTATTGGTGTTGTTGGTTCTTCTTTAGATACCGCTTCTTCAAAATGGCCTGAGAATGGCCATGCTGCTGCATCATGACATTGATCATGTTGCGAGAGAAGCGCCGAGAGGAAGCCGAAGATGCCCGGGATGACACGGAGCCCGAGTCCGGGGGATCCACTTCCCCGTGCGGGGCCGGAGCGATATCCTGGTCTCCGGGGCGCGCCGAAAAGTTTGTTGGTCCGAGCAGAGATATGGACATGCAACAACGCCATGGGTGGCGAAGTTGCGGGGACAATCAGGTGCAGAACTGGCCATACATTGCGAGAATGTTAGGAGGAGAAAAAAGGAGCGTCATTTATGCTTCGATAGTCGTAATCATTACGAGATCGATGATGTAGCCGTCACTAGCGGTTATGGTGTAATAACAGAAAGTGAAAAAAATACCCCTATTTATTGTAACAAGAAGTGAAGTCTATCGGACACGACACTAATAAAACCTGTGCGAAACAAACATCCAACTAGAACGCAACCTGAACCATCCCTCTCCAGTGCAGTGATGCTCGCCCAAATCTATTCCTCCAGCTGTCCATGGCGAACCATGGTAGCTATGACCGTTGTGAAATCTATCGTACCTCTCTCTCCAAAGATAAACTCCAAGAAAACAAAGGAAAGACACGCCCTAAAAAAGCCCCGTCCGGCGCTGAAAACGCCGAGTTCCCTCCCCTATCCGGGTGGTGTTACAGCGTGGCGCCTTCTATGGAAGGATCTGAATCGTGTACTAATACAAGGCGGCGCCTGTTGCCGATGTGGTTAGAAAAGCATGGCAGACATTGGTTGTGATGCTGGCGACGTACCGCGTGAGAGTGTGTACAAATCGGTCGAGGTGATCGAAGAGGCCGGTGGTTTGCCGTGGCAAACGGCGTAGTGGGTTGGTCTTAGTCGAAGTTGACGTATTGGAAGATGGCGTTGCACTCGTCGCACATCCCGCTGGAGTGGTATTGGGAGACCCGGCGGCGGTCGTACCGCTCGTCGAACTCGCAGAAGCCATAGACGTATCGTCTGTAGACATCACACGAGTACTTGGTCCTCCGCAGCTTGCTGTGTCTGCGGTCACAAGTGTAGATGATCTCTTCCCAACCGCACATTGTGGACGACGGGATGTTGACTCTTTCTTGGATGGTATCTGGGATGTAAAGGGGATAGGTCTCGAAACGATGACGTGTGGGCAGGTTGGTCGGCAGGGGGTAGTGATTGCTCTGGTGAACGGTGGTGGTGAAAGAAGGTCGAGTCAACTTGGATGAGGTTGGGGCAGCTTTATAACCTGATACCGACATAGACAGGATACCGACCGAGTCAAGAGAATGAACCAAGAGTGCGCCTCGGCCGATCAGGGCGGCGGAGGCTCAGGCGAATGACCCAACTGGCAGTGGTACCAGAAGGGAAGACACCGAGAGTGAACGACAGGTGACTTCACTCAAGCTGCGGGTGGACGCCTTCTGGGGGCCACACATTCGGCAATGCCCCTGACCGATGAAAACCAGACGGCCGGGATGGGGGTGCTAGGGGGTTCTTCGACGCCCCGGTCAAGGGCAGGAAATACAGCACCATACCCCATTCATCCGGCTCCACTCCTGCTATGTCAACCCCTAAGCATGTGAAAGGTAAGGGATGGTGCTCGTCCATTGTCCTATGGGAACAAAGCCCGCTCGATCTCTCTGCTGCGGCGGGAGCAGGGGTGGTGTAGGTCTCGTTGGAGCTAAGGAGTAAGAAGCTTAGATCAACATTTGCCAACACGGCAACTGCTCATACACACCACCGGAAAGCGGAAGGCCTCTTCACTGCCAACCTCGACCGGGTTCCCCTGCCAGGCCCCCCAATTGGGCCACCATGTGTTGGTGCGCTGTGAACAGACGCAGTGCGTCTAAATAACCGCCGGCCCCATTTTCGCCAGTCCGGCACCCCCTGATTGGCACATACCCGACCCTGCACTTGGAAAAGGTGTTCTAGAAGATCAACACGCGGGGATGAAGATGAACTAGCAATGTTTTACTCATTGGCGGTCTGCGGTACCATCGTATGTCCATCATTTCCTAGTCAGTGGCTGGGGGTTGCACCTTGCAGCTTCCTCCCACACTCTCCCCCCTTCACCACTCTTGTCGGCCGCCACCCACGGTCGCCTTGCACTCGAGGCACTCAATACCTACCTGCTCCGCCTTGCCGGGATGCCTCGGACGATACACCTTAGTTCAGAGAGGGATTGGCCAATAGCCGATGGCTTCCCGTTTCTTAGATGACGGTTCCCCAGGTTTCCAACACCCATGCGTCGATCGTCCCATGTTCATGTTCAGCCCTACCCTCTCTGACTCCACGATACGTACCTGCAACATGGGTAACATGCCTAGAGTACCATCAGACCGCTCGGAAGCTGGGGCTAAACCTGCTCAAGTGCTGCACTGAACGCCACAATGCTCTCCGCCGCTAGTCCGCACCCGCATGCCCGTCCGTGTTTCGCACGATCCCTTATGCATGGTACTCGCATCGATGTTATGCATGCAGGAACGGTGAACGGTATCCGCTTCCACTCCCACGCTCTCAAACTATCATGCCCAGACACACACAAGTGATACATCACCGCTTCCAAATCTCAACCGGGGACATCGGACTTCACCGATGGCTCTGTGAGATCATGACCCCATCACCAACCGAGATTAGGCTCACTCACGGTCGGTCCTTCAAGACCGGAGGGCGTTGTCCTGCCTCACTCTGCCTAGACCCGTTTTCGAGGCACTGTGGGTGCTGTTGGCTTTCTTGCAGCAGGAGATCGCTCGAGTCGGGGCTGCGCCTTCGCCTCCCACAACCAACATCGGTGCTAGCACCCCCAAGAATCAAGATCCGGCTCTGTGACCGAGATTTGGCCCGTCTGTGGTCGCTTCTTGGTGGTGCGGATACCAAGGTAGTTAGTCCGGCCTCTCTATGCGGCCCGCGCATGCGGTTTTCGGACGTTCTCCGCCAATGGATTTGGGGTGGCAGTGTGGCTAAGTTACTTGACTTTTATCAAGTTCAACCCGGGGAAATAACAGCTCGAGCTCCCTCCTGAATCGAATCCACACTCGACATGTTGGATCCAGGAGATTTTGGGTTGAATGAAGAAGAAGATGAAAAAAGTGACCAACGGCAATAAACAGTCACCCCGAGGCTCATTGGCGTTGTTGCGGCCGTTGTTGCGGAAAGCAGCCATCGGATTGGTCCATTAACCGCCGACGACGAACCAACCGACATGTCACTACGACTGCGACTGCCGGTGGCTTGTGATGGACTTGCAGCATCATCCCGCTCAGAAAACATGGACATCGGTGAGGGAGGGTTGCTTGCTGCTTGCTGCGGGTGAGTTATGACGGGATCAGGAGGTCCATCCAACTTACTCAGGGGTCAGGGGTATCTTCCACCAGCCATTTGTCGCCATCACACCTGATCCCCGCCGACCGCATTCGCATCATCCGCAAGCAGCTGTATTAGGAAGTCTTCCAGAAACACCAGAAACTCATGCACCTTCTCAAACCGCCGTGGCGTCTTGAAGAGGCTAGCCAAGCCCAACCGCGGCTAAACCATCGGCGTACGTTACGGTACGTATGCCGATTGCGTCGTTGCACAAGCTTGCCGACAATATCTGGATAATACTGCGGGCTGGGGACCCGGACAATCCGCGGGTCCGGGTGAGACGCGCAACGGTCGAGCTGCCGGCGGGGTCGTGCAGGGCAATATGTGAGACCCGCGGCAGATGCAAACGCCAGAAGGCGAGAATGCTTCGAGAAGCGCGCATCTGCCGCCAAAAAGGTACAAGATCCGCGATCCCTTGCCGCCAGCTTCCTACATGGAAAACATCTTTGGCTCGCAGTGGCCGCCTCCGAGACACCGGGCCCGACAACAGCAACAACAGGAGGACCACGTACCCGCGGTGCAGCCACCGTGCGAGGCCACACCATAACCACTGCTCCCACCATTCCCACACCGCAACACCCATCCGCGATCACCACTCTCACCGCCAGCACCGGCACCAGAGCCCGAGGCCGCGACCTCCCCAGCCACAATGTATCTCCTCCTCCTACCCCTCGCCCTCACCCTCCTGCCCCCATCCGTCCACGCCCAGCAACAACGCTGCCAATGGGCCACGCTGCGCTCAGCAACGGACTCCGTCCTCGAAGCCCTCGCCGCCGGCCTATCCTCCACGACCACCACCCCCGTCGTCTTCTCCTCTCCCGAGCTAGTGTACACCCTCAACGGCACCCCCCTCCCCTTCCCGCTCCCGGCCTCCGCGGACCCCGCCCACACCGACACCACCACCACCACTACCAACAACACCATCACCACCACCCTCTTCACAGTACCCCTAACTCTCTCCGTCACGCACAGCATCATCGACCAAGATCGCTGCGCCGCCTTCATCAAAGCCGTCGCCTACCCCACCACTCCCACCCCCACAACCACCACCACCACCAACACCACCAACCCCAACCCTCACCCCCACCCCCATCCCAAAAACAAAAGGACAGAGAGAATCCTCCTCCTCGGCGCCCAAATCCACTACACCTACACCCCCAACCAAGGCGCCATCGTACGACAACTGAACACAATAACCGCAACAGAAGGCGACTGGAAGATGCCTGTGGGGCTGGACGGGGCGGTGTTGGAGGGGTTGGTGGGCGGGGAGGAGTGGAGGGCGTTGGGGAGGGGGGAGCAGGATGGGAGGGGGGTTTTGGAGGGGGTGGCAGGGGGGTATTTGGGGGTTTTGGGGGGTGAGGGGAATGGAGGTGAGGGGAGTGGTGATGGGAATGGGACGGTGGTGGTTTGGGGCCGGCCGTGCGCAAGGTTGGAGGGGAGTGTGTATACGGCTGTGGGGGAGGGGGAGAGTTGTGAGGTGGGGTTGGAGGTGGGTGGTGGTGGTGAGGAGGGGGTGGGGATTACGGAGAGGCAGTTTGTGGTGGATGAGTCGGTGGGGTCTGTGAGTGTGCTGGCGAGGGATGGGAGGTTGGGGGGCGCGCCGACGGTGTTTGAGTTTAGGGTTGTTAAGGGGGCGTTGAGATATGTGCATCAGTTTGCGGCCACGGCGTCAGCAGGGATAAGCATCTAGCTAAGCCAACTTGTTTGCATTTTACGTGGTACTGCTCGAGCTCATCTAGTTCAACCAACCAACCGTGATGCTACCTTTGCGTGTGTACTAGGTACCTAAGCATCTCAGGCCTTGCCTAAAAAGATCCGGGCTCCCACGTCGGCAGCCCCTGAAGGAGTTCCACGTGTTCAACCTCAGAGATATCCAGCTCCTCTAACCTAACCTTGGTGTCGCCTGCTGCCCGCCACACTCTCCAATACCACGAGTACAGCCTAATGTAGCGGAGACGCGGAGGTGCTGTGGCGAGCACTCGAACAACCTTGTTTGCAGCTTCGCGTTTGACACGCTTTTCATCGTTGATATTGACTGCGAGCTGGGTAAGATTATCCAGCTTTTGAAGAGCATTGGTAAGAAGATCCAACTCGTCAAAACCAATCTTGGGTCCTGGGCTCTCGGTCAGGTGGACGGCAAGCCCTTCTAGCGTGCCGTCATCTCCCGACACCAGGTCCTCAAGCACTTGTTTGGCGGAGGGGATCTCATCGTGGTTCAAGAGCCGGCCGTCGTTATCGAATAGCCGAATCTGATTGCGCCGCAGCTCCATCTCGAGCATACGCACATGTAGCGGGAGGGAGGGATATATCGGGTTAGGTCGGAGAAGGGCGGCCGGCTCATAGCCAGTGGTCATGTCCGGGCACAAGATGGCCAGTCTTCTGGCGGAGGGAGGATCTAGAGCAGCCAGGAATCTGTGCACGTCTTTTCGGTAGCCAGCAACGCTGAGATCACGTAGGTTAGGGCAATGGGCGGGCCCAAAGGCGTCAAAGATAATGCCGCTATCGTCACCATCGTCGTACATGCTGATGATAACCCCGCCGTGCCACACCCCGACGTTCTCGATGTGGACTCGCTCGAGAAAGTGGAGATCGGTAAGCCTCTGTAGAGAGTCGAGACTGTACGGATACACAGCGTTGCCGAGATGCAGTGACCGGAGGCGCAGCGGCACGGCCCCAGTTTTGCCGTAGTCGTCGCACAGCTGGTCAAAAAAACCTTCAAATTTCTCTCTCTCGTTCCTTTTATTGTAGTGTTCAAGTGTCTGGTCCGCAAGCGATAGCTCTAGCGCCCGGAGACGCGGTGAGTTTCGGAGCACTTGGGCAACTTGTGCCCTCCACCAAGGCAGCTCTTCGTGGAGATTGTTCAGTGTCAATTCCTCGAGGCACGAAAAGACGGTCAGGTCGGGCCTCTCATAAAGCCTGCGCTGCTCTAGTTGCACATCCGGAGGCGGTGGGAAATCGCTGTAACCCAGCCTTTGGCCCATGTCATTGGGGAAGTCAATGTGGATGGCCTTGATGGCTGGGCTTGATTTGTGGAGGGCGCTAAGGACGGCCACCGGTAGCGGGTTGGAACCGCCACGCCATCTATATTGCCGAATGTTAGTCCTCAGCCCCGGGCTAATATGGTGCGTGTTTGGAAGACTTGCGTGAATGTCCTTAATCGCGACAAGCTAGGTAAGAGCTGCGAAACAAGGCTCTGGAAATCAGAACTACCGCGGTTGCCGGAACCGCGGACAAGGAGCTCTCGGACATGGTCATATTTCTTGGTGCTGGCGAGTGCGAGCTGCAGGCTGACAGCGCCATGTCCGGTGCTCCCGCTGATGGTGAGCTGCCGGTACAGGACAGGCGTGATGGCAGCGTTGAAGGTCTTGTTAACAAGGCAGAGTGTCGTAAACTCCCGGGTGCTACAGATCTAGAGAGTGATGAGTGAGCCAACCTAGCCCAACATGATAAAGGGGGTGTGTTTAATGTATCGCCGATGATCAGGAGCAGCACACCCACCTGTTCGGCCAGACAGCGCACAAGCTCGGGTAAGCTGGCAAACACCGCCGAGGGTGATGGTTGAGAGTGAGACATTTAGAAACTGGAGAACCAATATTCGGCACGTAACGCCAACGAGCTCGGCCTGAAGTAAAAGCGAACCAACTAGCGAGAATCAAGTGATCATGTCGTGATGTTGCCGGATGACTGGGGGCCGCGTTGGGGTGTCAGCTCTCACCTTCGATACCACCTCAAGGGTGACAGCGGGGTTGCTTGGCAAACTACCGGCTCCCCCCAGCAACCAGCCCTTGTTTTATTCCCGAAATCGGACGGTGGATAGATCGGTACAGATTACCCCTCTGAATCGCTGGCGAGGGAAATATCCATGAGAGGTTGGCCGAAACGATCCCTGTGACCTGATGGCTGGGGGACGGGGCGAAAAGGGCGCCACCTACAGATTAGCGTCTTCATTAATATCAAGATGACATACATTCTGCCCGGAAGGTGGTTGGAGATATTATCATCTGAAATGGTATCAACCAGCGGCAGTGGTGTCCCGCTATATACCTACCTTAGGTAGTGTAGATCAAGTTGCAGGTGGCTGCTGGATATTTACGTTGTCATGGCACTGGGAATGGCACAAAATTCATGCCGAGTAGAATTATTTGAGCTGGCTAGGTAGGTAGTTAAATAAATCCCATGTTTGATGCTTGACGATTGTAAAGTATCTAGATATACTACATTGCCCACCTCTCGTGGGGTGTGGCATAGGTAAGTGAAGTTACCTAAGGTCTGCGGCAGTCTTTACACTTCCCGGCTTTTTGTAATTTGTAATAGGTAGCTAGGGCCTCTCTTGGCCCTAGTAGCTCACCCCGGTTACGTAGCAACTCGAATGGTCTCGGCTCGAGCCGGATTTCCCAGCGGTTGCGAAACTCGCCTCCGGACTTGAAGTTCTTAAATTCACTGTGGACGCCGCCGAGGCAGTCCATGTGGCCCTGGAGGAAAACCGCGTGGTGGGGAGACCAGCCCCAAGAACACTGCAAATCCAAAGAATGGCTAACTCTGCCCATGAGCATACCAGCGGGCTCGCCAACCTCCTTAGCTTGTTTTGGGACGGTCTCCCAGCCCTTATATGAGGTCTTCAGGCGGTATAAGATCTGAGAAGCCATCAAAGAGTCGCACTGACGGCGCTGCATTTCGCGGAATTCTTGCAGCTCCCTAGTAGCTACCGGGTCCAGAAATGGTAGTTTGTCTCCGTCAGCGGCCGTTAGTGCCGGCCCTCCAAGCACGGTTTTCTTGCAGTTCCACTCGATGTGGCTGTTGTCGCGGGGCTTTGCTTTCTCGTAGACGTAGTCGAGGAGGCTCTGTATCGCTGTCTCCCGATGGGTTCTTACCACGCCCAGAAGCTCCCAAAGCTCCACAGTCATCCCCATGCTCGGGCAGCCCTGCGCGTAGGTGAGCAGGTCGCTCAGCTTGTCCTCCGAAAGTGAGAAGAAGATTTGCTGGAGAACTGCTACCACCAGCTTGGCGGCCCCTAGGTGCCAAGCGATGTTCAGGGCGTGCAGAGTCCCGAGTTTGTCGTATTTGACGACTGGGCCGTCCACCGCGGCGAGTGGTATGAAGACAGAGACGAAGGGTCGAAGCAAGCACACTACATCATACTTGTCGGCCGTGGAGAGGATGCTGGAGATGGCCGCGCGAGCGCCGGGGGTCTTTACATCCCACGTCGGCACCAGGCTTGACCGCCCGTGGATGATGGCTAGCAGAAAGGCTACGGGCAACGGTTGGTCCTCATCGAGGGTCACGACCCATTCTCCACCGTCCACAGGCTTCCCCTCCCGCCAGGGTCCGAATAGCATGGCGCTCCAGACGGCTGAGGCCCGTCGCATGGCTCGGGAGCAAACCCTGAACCGGAACGTCGTTTCTAAATCTGTGCACTTGCTGTCACCGGCGTCGACGCCGTGGCTAGAGCCGTCGTTATAGCCGTTGCTATAGCCGTCGTTATAGCCGTTGCTATAGCCGTCGTTAAGGCCGTCTTTATAACCGTTGTCGTAGCCGGAACCTACCAGTATCTCCTTTCTATTATATTCCCAGGCCTTATGGCCATCGCGGTGGCCGACGCTATGGCCTTCGTCATAGCCGTCCTTATAGCCATCGCGATAGCCGTCGCCATAGCTGTCGTTGTCACGGTCGTGGTCGCAGTCGCAGTAGAAGTCGAAATCACTGTCGCTGTCGCTGTCGCTGTCGTTGTCGTTCAATCCTAGTATCTTCTCTCCATCGGGCTTATTGCCATCGCCTACGCTCACCTTTATCCAAAGGTCGCCCTCTTCGTCGAAGACGAGGTTGTACTGTGATGGTGGCAGCCTGTCAGAGGTGCTGCCGACACCGCACCCCTTGACCAACTCGGGGAACCCGATTTCCCCGTTGATTGTCGGAGACATCGAGAGGTTGGTTGCTGGCTGCTTCGATAAATAGAACGCTGTGAGGCCGAGTAGGACGGTGAGTGGGAGGGAAGAAGGCGCTAGTGAGTCTAGGGTGGTCTGTCGAGTGTCCATTCCGTCGGCTGTGAGAGTATGACACTTTAAATGTACGGCAGTTAATACAATTATGATGGTCTGAACTTCATTCTTTGTCTTCTCGGGCAAAACGGCTGCGTCTCGGGTCTGTGGGAATCCAACCGAGTTGTGCGGCTAATATTATAGAAGGTTGTGTGTTGTTAGTATCGTTGCTTTTTCGCAAAATCCAGCAGTGATGTTCAGCTTCTACAAAGGCGGGATACTCGCTCTGGTCAAGCAATCGCGACAAAACCCCTCCTGTGACGTCTAGCTCTAGAAAACTAGGCATCCCGCCTCCCCAATACCCCTAGCTGTTCCCACCATGAACTGGCTCAGTATGTTTCCAACACTCTAACAACAGGCCATGCAAGTGACTTAAAATCTGGAACCGTTGAGCGGATTCATGTGGCCAGATTAATATCCTATCTAAGGTGCATCTGAATGAAAAATGTCTTGCGACGGCGTTCCCTTTCTACCGAGAATGGAAGCGAATCCTGAAGTGAATCAACCGATGCTATGCTGATAAACAAAAGAAACAAAAGCCGAAGAGAGTAACTACCTAGGCCTACTTGTCGCCGGAAAACCCAAACACTCTCAACGACCCTTTACCCGTGCTGGGCTCTATAATCCTGCGGAACTTCCTCAAGTCAATGTCTTCCAAGGCCGAGTAAATTCTCGGCCTCGGGAGCTCCCCAGTTGTGGCATCGACGTTGCGCTGCTCGACAGCAAAGTCCTGTAACTCCTGTCGCAGTTTCAAAATCCCGCCGTCATCTGACCCCGGTCGGGAGCGGTGAGTCGCCAGGCCGTGGAAGACGGAGCCAAGCCCAGCCGCCCACATACGCCGGATGTGGTCATTATCCGTTTCACGGTGGTAATGAGGGCTAAGGGTCCGGATTTGGACAACTCTGACGGGCCTGTCCAGGGGGCGCGGCTGGCTCTTAGCGTAGCCCGTACTCCCATGGGCGACTCGAGAAACAGACAAATGGGCTCGCTCCAGCAAGTCAACAAAGTGATACGGCTCGATGGCGTACCCAGCCGCCATCCTCAACTTCAGAGCAAGCCCCATTGTCATGGCATGTTCGCCGGCGTTACCCGTCGTGATAAAATTGGTGTTTCTAGCCTCCGTCCCATGCTTGTCGCCCGAAGCAAACAGCTTATTCAGCCAGGAGTTGACGATCCTGGAGCACCTTCCCTCCTTCACAAGCTCAACACGCCCATTATCGCGCAGCTTCGGCTTGGAAGCCCACTTCAACCGAACCATGGTATCCTCTCGGTCGCGGGACGAAGGGGACATGGCAAACCCCGCCGCAAACGCCAGGCAGTACTCATTCACCGACCCGGCACGGAAGTTGTCCGCGTCGACAAACCCAACATAACGCCGCCCCGGACATAACGCCGCGGCCAGGGCCACACCAAGAATGATGCCCTCCCCCTTGCCGTCGCGTATCGTCCCGTCGGCTCCGCACAGCTCGGGCATGCCGGCCTCCTTGAACGCGGCGGCGGCGGCGGCGTCCTTCTGGTGGATGGCCAGCAGCAGCCGCCGCTCGCCGCCAAACGCCTTGACCATGGCCACCTGCTGGGCGTACTCGTCGGCGTCGCCCCCCCGCGGGCAGTTGGAGACCAGGATGACCAGGCAGGGGGCCGGGATGGCCGAGATGACGCCCCGGATGACGGACAGCTCCTCGTCCTTGCAGGGCACCACGATCACCATGTCGGAGAGGATGGCGTCCAGCGCCCCCCCGGAATAGTAGTCCGTCTTGGCCTCCCCGCCGGCGTCCACAAGGGGGCCGGCCTCGCCGCTAATGGTTCGGCCGTGTTCGGGGATGTGGTGGACCTCCCCGGCTATTTGCAGCAACCCGAACCTGCGGGTTTCGGAGGGGCGTGTTAGTCTCATGCTGCCGCTTCGTGGTGTGTGTTTGTTGGTGGTTTGGCTCCCTTCAAGGGCGCTGAGGTTCCGGAGCGTGGCGGAGGCAAGGCTGGGGAATGGTAAGAATGGTGGTTCCGGCCATGTAAGCGAATGATATGATACCCGCGGCTGCGAGCTGAGCACGGTGACGGACATTATATGGTTGATTTTCTAGAGGTTGCTGTGAGGTATGCAAGTTGACACCGTTGCCGTGACCGCAGCCGCGTGTTTTCGGAGGAGTCCCGTGGTTTTGAAGTCCAAAGGTGAGAAGAAAGACCGTCATGGTTGTTTGTTACCTGCATGACTGCGGCGCAAGGAAGACGCGGGCAGAGGAAAAGAAACCTTGGCGCAGGTGTGGTGAGCTGAAGTCGTACAAACAAAGCCCCCAACAGCGTCCGACGGTCACGGTATGGCCGGGTGTTTTATCCCCCCACATAAGGGCGTAAGTCTATTGTACGGATATAGCTGGGACCCGTGGGAGTGGTACACATGAGCGTGATCAAAATTGGCAATTTCCCCAGCACGAAAATGAGGCATGGTGATTGGCACGAGGACTATTTGGAGGTGTGATTTGGGGTTCGAGACTTCGAGGTTAGCCTCATGCAAGCGATAGCACTGCCGGCCGTACTATCGATCCAACCACCCGTGGGCCGTGTAGGGGGGGGGGGGGGGGGAGGGAGGGAGGGGAATGGGAAGTAACGACAAGAATAGGATGGTGGCTTTGGCTGAGGAGTAAAAAATTGGACTTCCATTATGATCAGCCATCTCAACTGTTATTAGTATCCGCAATAGCATCTGCACTCGCGCAAGGATGGCGTGATGCGTGCAGTCACCGTTGGCCGTACATAGTCGTCCGTGTCTAGGGTACTATTAGTACTCTCACTAGCTTCCCAAATCAGAAAGCTTCTCTCGAATGGTCAGTTTCCAGGGCTAAGACACCGCACTTCGTCGGCATGCCAGTTGGCCAAACTTTGACTCGACAAACGTCCAAAATGTCCATTTTAAGGATCCCGACTCCCGAACCGGGCGAGCATTGCGCATCCGTGGCTTCCACACCTGCGTGGGCCGTTATCTCGAGTGCCACGGCTTCCCGAGCATAGCCTCATGACCCACCTCACTTGCCGAGGAGATCCGTGGGTTGATTGGCGGGGAAAGATTGGTGCCACAGTGCCGCAGACTCATCTTATCGGACATGGGCAGCGGCATGAGCATCGGCATGGACAGCATCGCACTCCCAAGCTGTCGGAACCGAGCGTGGTCGCCAACGAACCAACCTGAGTCCAACACGCAGCAGGGAGGCTTCCCAGGGTCAGTTGGTGATACTATGCAATGGAGGGAATGAACCGGGGGAGGGAGGTCAGAGCACGCGGGGAGACGGGCGCATTTGGACATGACCTCGGGCAACCTGGACATGACTAAGGGCGTCAGGGCGCATCCCACCACGCGCATTCCACGCTAACCATCACCCCCTCGAACCTCGAACCCCTCGAACCCCCCCTCGAACCCCCTTCGACTCGATGGCGTGGAGTCAAAGGCTGCAGGGGTTTTTCTGCGGGAAGGCCAAACAGGCAATCCACTTTGCTGCATAGGGCTGGACGGCCGGTTCTGGAGTCCTTAGAGGTCCAGGATGGATGCTGTTGGTCTCTGAAGGGCTCCGCGTGAGGATTCCGGGCGGCGAATCAAAGTGGCTGGGGGAGATTTGACTGGGGACAAACACGGTCGAATGCAGGAAATGCCCACTCGCGGAAGCCCTGCCGCTCGCCGCCAAAAAAAACACGCGGAGAAGCGAGACTCGTGTGCCAGAATAGACCATCCTAAAAGGGGTCAGGGGGCTTGGTTTTGAAGTCTGAGGGTTAGGGGAGGCCCAGGAGGGGTAACGGTGACGACCAAGACGACGCAGGCACTCGTGGCACTGCAGGGGATCTTGGGGACGGACAACCCCTGCCCCGAGACGGGCGAGGCAAGATCGATTGCGTGCGTGTCCCGCAGATCCTTTGGTCCTGTGGCGTCTGCCAAGTCGGCCCCGGAAAGACCATGGCGTCCAATAGCCATGTCTTGAAAAAGCCACGGTGGGGAGGGCCGGGGACAGGCGGAGGAACTCCTTGGCAAACCGCCGAAGATTCAAAGATTCGGAGGTCGAACTCGGCCAGATTTGACGACATAGGCCGCCATCGGCGCTATGGTTATGGGAAATGGACAGATTTCTTTGAATGTTGGTCCGATCCGCGTCACCGCCGACGACGCCGATGATGGTCTTTAAAAGGGGCTTCGTCCCCCATCCGGGAGGGTTTCAGTCTCTCTTTGGAGGACAGCATTTACTGTAGTACAACAACAAAAACAACATATCTCAAAGTAGAAACAGCATCACCGACAGTACGAGCATCGCCAGCATCATAATAAGAACAGATACCTAACAGCAAAACCATAAGCCACGATTTGCACCACAACTCTCCCAACACTAACGTCCATTTTCCATCCCAACACCTCAACTAGCACAACACCAACACCACACCAACAAACATCATGGCCACCAAAAAAACAATCCTCTTCCTCGGCGCCACCGGCGGCGTCGGCCTCTCCGCGCTCCGCCGCTCCCTCGCCGCCGGCCACACCTGCATCGCTCTCTGCCGGACCCCCGCCAACCTCACCGCCCAGCTCAACACCACCACCACCAGTAACAGTAACACCACCACCCTACCACCCAACCTACACATCATCACCGGCAACGCGCACAACCCCTCCGACCTGCACGCCTGCCTGACCCACCCCTCTACTGCCCCATCCGGCGGCGTGGATATCATTGTCAGCTCCATCGGCGCACGGCCGACGCTGCGGGGGATGTCGGATGCGCATGTGTGTGAGAAGGGGATGGAGGTGCTGTTGGGGGCTTTGAGGGCCGTAAAGGAGGAGAGGGTTGGGGGGAAGGTTCCGCGGCTGGTGGCGGTCAGCTCGACGGGGATTTCGGAGGTGGCGCGGGATGTGCCGATTTTGTTGGCGGGGTTGTATAAGGTGCTGTTGCATACGCCGCATGTAGATAAAAAAAAGATGGAGAGGTTGGTGGTGGCGGCGGGGGGGAAGGGGGAGGTGGAGTGGACGTTGGTGAGGGGGAGCTTTTATACGAGTGGCTCGGCTACGGAGGGGTTGGTGCGTGTGGGTGTGGAGGATCCCGTGAAGGGGGTGCGGGAGAAGGAGGCGGTGGGATATACGATCAGTCGGGAGGATGTCGGTAAGTGGATGTTTGAGGAGTGCTTGGATAAGGAGGGGAGGGAGTGGGTTGGGAAGGCGGCGATTCTTACGTATTAGGGGAAGTTCGGGTGTAGTTGGGGTTGGCTTGTTTAGATAGACGATTCGGGTTTAGATGATACTGGACGACAGGAAACGCTAGATTATTAACATGATTACACCCCTCAAACTCCAAATTTGCGAGACCCCCAAGATGAACAAACATATGAAAGCACATCCTCCTCACGATCGACACCACCGGCGGCCACAAGGCGCTTCCTCGCTACACCACCGGCGGCAACAACGCACCCCCCTCTCCCTCCACCCGCTCACACAACCTCACACTCACCCCCTGCTCACTCCCCGTCCCATCACACTCACACACCAAACTCACCCTCTCCACCCCCTGCCCCCTCAACACCCTGACCCTATCCCTCACCACCCTCAACAACCCCGCCAACTTCCCCAACGTCACCTGCTGCTGCGCCTCGGCCTCCCACTCCCTCAACTCCCCGTCCATCTTCCGCACACTCAACTCCGGCCCCGGCGTGAACAAGCCCTGCTCATGGCGGGCCAGATACAGCTTCGCGCGCTGCGAGAAGTACAACTGCGCCTCGTTGGTGGACAGCGCCGGGGAGCGGGCGTTGCGCGTCTTGATCTCGACGAGGCACGGCGCGGGGATGGTGCGCCCCGTGTGGTGCACGCGGAGGGTCGGGCTCGGGTGGGTGACGGGGCAGGGGGGTGTGAAGCTGGGGCTGTCGCCGGGGTCGTCGAGGGCGAGGGCGGCGAAGGCGAGGGAGGGGGAGGGGCCAAGGGCGGAGGGTTTGGAGGAGGTGCGGCGGTGGCGTCGCCAGCTGGGGGACCGCGGGCCGGGGTCGGAGTGGCGTCGGTTCGGGGGGTGGTGGAGATGAGATCGGGCGACGGGGTGGTGTGGTCGCACGCGCAGTGGTAGGCGTCCACTTCGCCTTGTACCACGAGCTGCAGGTCGGCGAAACGGTACGACAGGACACGGTGGTGGCTTAGGCTGCGTTGTAGGACGGGATCTTCCTCCGGGGGGTAACGACACGTCTCCTTTTCGAACCCGGAGCCGCAGCCGAGACTCAAGGACAGGTTGGGGTCTCTGTTCCAGCGGGAGAGAAGCAGAGTGTTTTCCCTGATGTCGAGATCGCAGCGCTCGGTGCCCCAGGACCTGTTACAGATGACGTCGAAGAGCTTGCGGAGGTTGCTGACGTTGCTGATCACGTCGGTTGCACTGAAGATATCCAGTCCTGGCTGCATCACTTCAACCGACCGCAGAAGCGGCTCAAAGATGTATTCGTATTGGGGGTAACGGGTGGGGATGGTTTTGTTGTACGAGTCGGCCTTCATTTGCAGCGGCTGCGTCAGGGGTGTGAAACGTGGGGGAGCACCTGCATCACGAGCCGTCAGCTGTGTACTCTACATGACATGCCGCAGAGACGGGCGTCGATGCACAAGGAAGACAAACGGACCTGGTACGACAATCTCTCCATCTGCGACCTTGTTGAAACTCGCCAGTTCTTGCACATGTGTAATGCGGGAAGGCTCAGCATCGATGCCGATGGGCAGAATGGCTAGGGACTCCAAGTGAACGAGTCCGCTGGACACCTTGGCCGTCCGCCGTCTGCGTAACCTGTCCACCGCTGCCCGATCCTTTGCTGTGTGGGACCAGAGGCAGTTGCCGGTAAAGAGATATGAGCAATCTGCGCCAAAAGCGCACCGTCCCTGTCCTGCGGTCGCTTTCCACCACCGAATAGCGGACATTTTATGTGAGTACGGGCAGTCTTTGCCTCGACCGGGACATACTCTATCGTTGAGCAGCAGCGGGCACACACCCTGTTTGGGAGCCATGGTGGTTGGAGAAAACGCTGCTGTTGAGCTTAGATGGCGTTGCAGGAGGCGGATGGATGTTCACAATGACTCAACGCGTGCAACAACAAAGGTGATCTAGCTTCCTAGGGAAATCGGTGGATCTTGGCATGTATAGAATCCAAAATTCCAAAGCCGCATGGAGGTTGAAGGACGAGTCTTGGGGGACGTCAACTATGGGTGCATGTGTGATGGCATTGTTCTGCGTCCGTTTGTGGTTGAGGCCCACGACCGAGTGTTGCCTTCGAGTCTTCACTGTTCAGCCTCGGCAGCAGCCTCCATTCAACGGGAACCAACTGTCGGGCTGTGTAACGCGCTTTTGATCCAATCGATGCGTTTGTAGCCCCCTCCCTCGGCGGCCAGCCAACGTGGCCGGCGCCAAGAGGGCAGGCAGACAAAACAAGGCGGCCTCGTTGGTCGGCAACGAGGCTGTCGGCAGACGCAGCCATGCGGATGGACGGATACGAAGCGTGTCTTCCCGTGTGGCGAGAAATTCACTTCAGGGGCTATCCATGAAGAGTGTCATATCAAGTCTCAGGCCCCCCGAGCCTCGAGGGCACCACTCCTCTCAGCGTTAGCCAAGCACCTGTGCGTTCCTGTTGACAATTACCGTCGACCTCTATTGTTATCCACAGATTTAAGTCTGCTAAAAGGATAATGCGATACGTCACGAAGAGAAGATGAAGAATACATGTACCTGATCAAGTGACAATCAAAAGCTTAAAGGCTGCCTATGTCAATGTTGATATCAGCAAGCTTATCATCCACGATTTGTCCCAAGCTCTCCAAAACGAGCTCAAACAGCGGGGCTGTCTCATCGAGTCACGAGTGTATCACTCTCGCCCGCCGAGCACTTTCCTTTCTGCGGGCCTTTCTATCCACTCCAGTTGTTCTATCACTCTTTATGTGGATGCGGCAGGTTCAAGACGACATGAACCTCCGGACACTGTTGAGATACAACCCCTACCCGTTCCAGTTTGGGTCAAGCACGCCCATCAGACGCGGGTACTTGCCCCCCTCGACAGCCTCAATCCACCTCACACCCCCTTGAGATGCCAGCCCGCAGCACACCGTGCGACAGCCCCCAAAAAGTCCAGCTTCAGCGCCCCGTACCGCACTTCCATCTCCCACCACGGCACCAGCTGCTCCATCCTCTCCTTATAAACCTTGCGCAGCCGCGTCATGTCATACTCCATCCGGTGGATCCAGTACAGCTCCGTCTTGCCCTCGTTGTCCAGGCCATCATCGGCCCTCACACCCACATCCTCATCACCATCATCGTCCGCATACCCGTCCCGGACCGGCTCCGCCTCGCGCGTCGGACCGAGCAGGAACTCGGGCATCTCGGTCGCGGCCCACAGCGGTTGGCACGAGACGCACTCCCAGTCCAGGATGGCCGTGACCTTGGCGTCATCGGTGCCATCGGCGTCGACGAGGATATTGCTGAGTGAGAGGTCGTCGTGCCAGAGAACGGTGCGCTCCGCGGGGTGTTGCAGGGGCGGGAAGATCTTGGGCAGCAGGGCTGTCAGCTTGGTCGCCACTTGCAAGGACGACTCGGCGTCCTCGCGGACGTCTTCATCATCGTCGTTTTGGAGGATGTCGGTTTGCTCCTGGCAGATGATGCCGAGGTAGGTGCTCAGCCAGTCGTAGCTCGACGGGAAAGGCCCTCGCGGGACGTCGTACTGGAAGTGGTCGCCCCAGAAGAAGCGGGAGACGAGCCGGCCGGGCTTGGGGTCGAAGACGGCCGGCTCGGCAGCGATATCGGCCGGCCTGTTTTCGGAGAAAAGGGTTCCGATGGACTGGAACTTTGCATCCTCGATGCTGCGGCGAAAGAGCTGGCTCTGGAAATCTACAATCTGCTCGACAAGCCGGGTTTTGTCGGCCATCGACATCTTCCGCCAACGCGCATACGCCGAAACGCCCGGCATAAGCTCCATAAGGATCCACTCAAACCCGATTTCGTTATCTCGAGAGTCGTCGAAGGCGATGACCTTGGGAACCGGTACAAGGGTCATGCGGCGGATCCAGCGTAGCGTCGTCGACTCGCCGCGGGTTTTGTGAGCTGGGTCGACAGGCAGCGACACACGGAGCAAACACTTGCCACGAGGGCCGTCGACCAGATATAGCTTGTTGAACGCACCCTCTGCATGAAAAGTGACATGACAGTGGTCGTCACGCGCGAGACCTAGAACCCTTCGGCAAAGTTGGGTCACAGCATCAAGCTGGGGCTCTCGTGCCCAGCGTGGCTTCAGATCAAAACCCCCGTCATCCCATTTAAGTCCATCGCGACATTTGTCCAGACCATCCATGTTTGAGCCGATAGGTCTGTTGCTGTATTTGTTTGAGAAGACAGTCTGACTGCTCACGGTCGAGTTCCGTTCGTATTTTGAGGCTCCGTAGGCGAGAGAGCAAAGGCGGGGCTGAACAGAAAGCGCGAATCATCGGACGAGCCACAATAGGGCATTTCGTTGAAGCTGTCGCTGCTTTACAGCCACCGAACAGTTGATGCGCGTTCGAATCCGGAAGATCCTGCCGTTCCAAGCTCACGGTCACGCCATTCACGCTCCCAGTCTTTTATCACTCCCCTGCGAAGCTCACGATTCGCTCTCGTAACTCCATAGAGAAAAATGGGCGCCATACAGCCAGCCATGCACGTCACGAGGTAACAAAAAAAACCGTTCAGCGATCAAGAACGTGATGCGGCATTCTCGAGAATCTCAGAGCCCACGCAGTCACGGTTGGCGGGTGGAAAATGGGGAAATGGGAAAATGGGAAAATGGGACCACCAGACACGTCCATCACCGGGACGAGTCTGCCTCGAGTCTCCAAATCCCGAATTCCAGCTTTGTCAGACAGCGCTACAGCCATGCTTGGATGGATGGCCAGTGGCCCCTGGTTCCATTTTCCTCGGTTTCCAACCTGCACATGCATTCTTCACAGACCCAGACCGTGACGCAGCCATCCATTCCCCTGGAGCCAAGGAGCATGGTCAGATGGCAGCGTGAGAAGATATACCCAGGGGCTCAGCGAAATGTAGGGCCAAGGCTCTCCAATTGAGTTTGAGACCTTGAGATTTGTATAAAATGACCCTAGCCTCTACGACCCGGAAACGGGCAAAGATAAAGGAAAAGAAGGAAGAGACTTTACCAATGAATCCATGTACATACAACATAGTTTCATCTTGATCTGCGGCACCGCTTTCAGCATGTAGGCGATCTACTACTGTGACGCAAAGGTCTTTAGCAAGGGCTTGGTTGCGAATGGCGACGACTTGCTCGAAAATGACCACCGCATACCACTCCATGGACTCGCCGCCCTCCAGCGGAAATACATGCAAAAGGAGCACCCCGTCTGGGCTTATCGGCGGCTAGTTACCTTTAGTTGCCGGAGAAGTAGTCGCTCTGATAGACGCCAAGTTGCTTTAGCTGAAGCCACAATGGGTTCGAGGTAGATGGTGAGACATAGACGCTCAGCTTTGCTGCAGCCACGTCGCTTATGGCGGTGCGGCTGTCAACTGATTGGAAGTTTAAAAGGGTTTTAACAGCAATTAGCCGTCGGAGAAGACGTGAACGGTTGTTGTCCATCGCCGCATTTGCAGTGGCACAGCAGCCTGGCCGTTGATGAGGAACCGCGTTATTCAAGGGAAACTAGGTACCTCTGGTGCTCCCAACCTAAATCCAGTTCGCACTCAAGAGCCCCCTTCCGCGCTAGCCCATGTTTCTTTTGGCTGCTGAATATAGTTATGGCACTGTCCTCTTCTCTGTCTGAACTCGGTTCAGATCTGAGAGGTACACATCAACGACGCACAATTTGAAGCAATAGATCCGTACCTATGGACCCCTGACGCTGAAACGATGGCCAATCCTACGCCAGAAAGCTTGCCGTGCTGTCCCAGCAGCATCTTGCATTGCCGCACCAAACGACTAGTAGTAACACCATTCCTCCTTCCCTCAACTCCGACCAACCACCATCTCAAGAGACAACCGAGCCTCCATCCCGAGATTCCTCTGTACCCAAGTCGGACGGCGGAAGTCACAGCAAGCTGTGACACTTTTGCTACAATGTTGGGCTTTCGGGCCTATTCCTCGTCGGCAGACTATTCAAAGGGGATACCGACGGCAAAGAGTTGAAGAAAGTCGTCATGCACAGACGAAGGCGCATGGTGCTGCTGCGAAGTGTGATACACATCGTCCCTGCTGCCGCTGCCGTGCTGCTCCTCGCCTTCAACGGGGCGTCTCACTACATCGGTGGGGAGCTGGCGGGCTGGGAGGACCAGGATGACCAGAAGCTGGCCGCCCTGCAGTTCGCGGCGAAGGTGCACGAACTTTGGATGCTCTTCTCGCTCACATCGATTCTTGTCACGTACATCCGGAAGGAACTCGTGTTCGGAGACGGCGTTCCTTTTGCCGCCATTCTTTCTCTTAGCTAGTTCCACGACATGAGCTATCTTTGGTCCCGGGACCTATGGGGTATCGTGGCCCACAAATGGCAGAGCAGGAAGAAGATGGCGTCGCTAGTCTCGCTGATCGTCCTATGCACTCTTCTTGGTTTCACTGTCGGTCCCTCTTCAGCCATCCTTATGCAGCCCAGGCCCGAGGAGTGGCCAGCTGGGGGGACGTCGTTCTGGATCGACAGGAGTCTCGACGAACTCTATCCCACCACTATGAACGCCTCGGCCAGCATCTCCCACTGTCTAACCGATACAAGCGATCTGACCTGCCCCGCGGGGGATTGGCAGACACTCAGGCAGCTCTACTTCTCGTACTGGGGCAGGTAGCTCCAATGGGAACGATGCCCGACTTCGTACAGGTGTCTAGCCGGTACTCCCAGAGAGTCCTGAACTCCAAGGTCAGGGGGCCAGCCAACACCCAGAATGAGTTGCTATACCGTGATGCCTATACGCTCAGTTCCGTTGCGCTTGCTCCTGTTGCAGACGCCGCCGCCGAGTTGCTCCGCTTATGGATCAGGGCCGCCCGTATAGAACGGTCACGCCTGCGGCACAATTTGGATGTGATCTTCAATGTCTTTACCAAACAACCTATGGTGTTCGCAAGGTGCGAGTCAAGTAGCCCGACCGCTCCCGGAGTCCAGCTTCCTGTACTCAGCAGCATTCCCAGGGTCGTTGGCCTGGTTGAGCATGCTATGGAGGCACAGAGCCTGTCCTACGATGACGGCTTCGCGAGCTTCGCAGCGCTCAGAGACGACTTGGGCCTGGTGTTGAATGCAAGCGCAGGCGCTGGTAGCCTCCCGTCGATTTTCTGGATCGGCGACCCAGCTTTGCTTGAGCGCGTCAACGCTTCCATATCAGCCGTTGTCGCCATCCCGAGAGACGGGAATTCCCCGGCAGCGAGCCTCTACGGCTGCAGCATTACCGCTGCGCTGGGGGACACCGCGACGGAAACCCGGGCAAGCAATATGAAGGTCGTGAACGGCTGGCCGCAAAATTACACCAACAGCGGCATCTTCAACGAAGCCTAACGACCCATAGCGATCGACCCTGCCTGGGCGCGCTATCTCAACCCTCCCGACCCTTCCACAAGTTCAAGCGCGCTCGCGCAGATTCTGGGCTCAGCCGGGATGTGGAACGGGTCCGGGCCGGCCATACCGGGGTACGGCGAGATCATCATCGAGAACATCCTGACGACGCTCATCGCGAACGGCATTGCGAGAACCAACTACCACGCGGGAGTCCGCTGGGATCTGCTGAAGGACCCGGTCAACCCGGTGAACCTCTGGCGCGGCGGTGGTTGGACTTCCGAGATCCTGCCCCGTGGCGGCGGCGTCGGGAAAGGGGGGCAGGCATTCCACGACCCGACCAACACGACGGGCAATAGCCGATTCACGCTGGAGGTCAAAGCCAAGGGGTACGCCTATTCCGCGTCCGGGAAGACGCAGTTAGTTGTGATGGTAGTGCTCGGGACATACGTGGCCGTGGTGGTGGCGCATGTGGCGATCTCTCTCAGGACGAAATGGTCGCCGGCGGTGTGGGGGTCCCCCCCGGAGGTGGCCGCCCTGGCGCTGAACTCGGCGCCTCCGGCCGTGTTCCGCAACACGGGCGCTGGGGTCTGGAACCTCGACGTGCACCGGCAAACGGTCCGCGTCAGGGCGGTCGATGGCCGGCTGGAGTTGGTGTTTGATGGCGTGGACGAACGGAAAGGAACAGTGCCGCTCCCAGACACAAAGTATGGGTAATGAATTCAGCTTTTCTGGGCGCGGAGAATATAATGTCGACCGCTGGTTCCCCGACGTCGACTTTCCCACTAAGCCAAAAGAATAGCCCGCTGTATGCCTAGGATACTATACGAGGGCAGAAGAACACTACCATGTCCAGAAGTGTCAATGGACGTCAGGGGCGGCAGGTGTCTTCACTTCCAGGGGATGTTGCTACGGCCGACCCCGCCAAGATGTGTAGAAGATAGCTGAGGAATTTGTAACTAGGTAATATCCAAATCTAAGGCATCCATCCCATTTCTGATCTTGTTCGAGTTTCGGCGCTAACCATTTGGTTGGCAAGCCAGTGCGGACGGGATTCGATGTTGTGGATGTTATGAGTGACCGTAAGAACCGAATGACAACGAGGATGTCCACATAACATAGCTTGGTTTTCAAAAATGCCATGTCAAAATGACTGGGGAGTGGATGGCCCTCTGTGTTTCTTGTGAGGATCTTTGAACCTTTCATCGATAGTCACGCTCCAGATCCGGCTTCATCCCATCTCCCCAAGCACTTCACCACTGCAGCAGGCCAAGAGGTTATCATTACGGCTACACGCATCTTTGTACTGTCCGTTCCGACGCGATACATTTGAAGCCAAACTCGGAGTCCAAATTCAGAAAGTTTCGGGGGTCATTTCTCTGGAACCAATCCTCGGAGTTGGTCTCATCGCAGCGGTCGCAATGCATATCCGACTATGGACGGGTCATCGACCGGTTAATCTGGTAATCCGATCCATGCACCCAGTAGGCAGGTGGCCAGAGGGGTTGGTACCTTACTCACCTCGCGTGGATATAGCCTCAGCGAGTAATCCCTTTCCTCGGCCACGACGATGAACAAAGCCGTCGTGGGATCCTTTTGGCGTTCCTCTAACCCTTTTTACTCAGGTATAAAGAGACGGGGTTTAATTTGTCCTGCCGCGGCTGCCTTGCACGTGGTGGTTGCCTTCAGCTGAGGAGGAGGTTTGGCATACCCAATCGTCAATGGCACGCCGATCGGAGGGGTCGCAAATAGTTGACTTCCCTACTTAGTATTTATGGCAGCCCCTGGACGGCATCCGGGGCGAGGAAATGCAGCCTGGGCGGCGAGGCGCCAAAGAGCCGCAGCAGTTGGTCACGGAAATATCTCGGATGTCGCAGTTGGCCATCCAACTGAGGCCCCGTATAGGCAGGGATTCCAGCGTAGTAGGCGGCGCTCTCTGGAGTCAGGGGTTTCTCAAGAGGTTTAACGCTGTCCCGAGCAGATACTCTCCTATAAAATTCGACAATGATGGTACAGAGAGCGGGGCAAGTGGTCGCCAGGCGCTGGCACGCTCTCGCGACTGCGCCGAAGTGGGCGATGTTGGTGTTCCAGACCAAAGCAACATGCTGAAATTTAGACAAGGCGTCGGCATCGAAGCTTGCCAGGATCGCTACGGCGTCCACGGGGCTGCCCAGGTAGACAACCGTGTGGTGCAGGTTAACCCAATAAGGGCGGGTCTTTGCAGTTGAACCACCCGGGCCGTGAATTCGCTCAGGATAAGATTGTTTCAGCAGGCGCCAGGCCTCTTTGCAGGAGAGGGCTACAGTAGGTGGCGCGGTTCCGACGAAGGCCATGTTGAACACGCTCTTCTTCCTGTTAGAGGCAGGGCGGGGTACGCGAACAGCGGCCCAGACAGACGGGGCAGAGAGGGCAGCTTCCCAGATCAGGAAGCGAAGCTCGGGGGGTAATGCAGGGAAATAGTGAAATGCGGATGCGGATGCGGATGCGGACGTTGACATGTCGGCTGCAAGATGACAGGGTTTGGTCCTGGGCGAAGCGCGAAGCGGAGGTCGTTGTTTGGAAATGTTAACTGACTTGGGTTGGCAATGGGGGCGGGCACGAATGGATACTTAGGTACCTAGGTACCTTATATATATGTACCTACCTATCTTACCCAATAAACTCATACTTTGATGCGCTAACCCGTGAAACCCACCCCCTTTGTGACATGAAATTGGTCCGTCTTGCAACTTTGTCGTAGGTAAGCTATTTCAAGCCTTCGCCGGTCTGACTTTACGAAGACGGCAAAGTCCAAATTCAACATGCCTACCCTTTCGCAACCCTTCGTAGCGTCTCTTGCGCGGGCTCTCAACACGGCCCAGGTGCCCTGCGTCTTGTGGGGTCACTGCCTGCTCGGTCTCCACGGTGTACCTTCCATCGTCGGCGTAAGTACCTAGCACCCCCAAACCCCGAACCCCAGCCACGAAATCCAAAACATCAACAACTAACTGTGTGTACAAGTCGATCGACTTTGTGATTTCAGATGACTGCTTGAAAGCCGGGGCGGAGGCCCTCGCTCAATGCAAGGGCCTCGTGCCTTGCCCAGACCCCCAATCATGCCCCGCCACCTCCAACGAACGGCACTCGCAGCCTCCAGTATTCCACGCCCATCTCGACGACGGTCTGGAAGTTACGGCTGGCCTCTACTTCCAATCCGACACTCTCTGGTTTCTTCCACGCTTGGATGACTCGATATTGTTTCCGGCCAGCTCAGCCGACCTTCCGCCGTATTTTGCCCTGGCGTCCGATCAATTTGTTTTCCCGCCCTAGCGACCAGGTCGAGGGGCTGGCGTTTTCAAGTCGGCCACAGATGCCGTCGTCGCTCTCAGGTCTCATGCTCTTTTGGAGGCTTACATGCGACTCTATGCACGGGACCAAGGGAAGCGTGTCGGTTCCTTCGGCATGGCCATGATTGCCTATATACAGCTTTACGTTGACGCTGACGGGTTTCTGGATGCCGACCTTCTGCCAGAGCCATTCAGGAAGTTCTACAGAGAATTGCAGGAGGGCAAAAAGCCGATACGCCAGTGGATGTTGGAATTAAAGGCTGCTCTCGGAGTGGAGGAAGAGGATCCTGAAAGTGATAGCTGAAAATGCATGAGCATCTTACCAACATGAGTAGTATCGAAATACAAGGGACTTGAGGCATGCCTAGTTCAATTCTCTGGTATCTCGCTATCTAGCGCCAAAAGCCGTAGAACGGACAAACACATGCAGGGGTGGAGGACCACAGACCACGATTCCATACACTTATGTATGCAGATTGTAGCGTAAAGCTCTAGTAAAATACAACGCTTCTCTTCTAAGATCTAACTAATCGTACAACCGAGCTGAGGGTATCGTCTATAACTTCCGGTGCTCCTCTACGACGAAGGCGCCTCCCGGGTGGGCACCTCGGCGGTACCATTCGAGCCGTTCGCCTTGGCCGCAGCAGCAGTCTCATCCACATTCTTCACAATCACGGCGCGCGCCTCGTCCATGCCGTCCTTCACCATGTTGGCCATGCCCCAAACATCAAACGTCACCGCCAGGCCGGTGTAGCCCTGCTGGAGCATGAGCGGGATCATGGCGGGGCCTTGGGCAGCACTGTCAAATAAGTTAGCAACGGCACCGTACCGTAGGTATGTACCTAACCAGAAAAAAAGGCTCAAAACTCACCCAAACAACGGCTTGCCGTACTTGTGCGCCGTCGAGACAAACTTGGTCATGGCGTCGATGAAGGCCTGCGGGGGCGGGGCGCCGAGCTGGAAGTCGATGCCGGCGTCGGCGCTGTAGTCGCCGGGGCCGAACATGAGCGCGTCCACCTCGGGCATGGCCGCGATCTCCTCGATGTTCTCGAGGCCCTTGACGCTCTCGATCTGCGCGATGATGCAGATGTGGTTGTTGGAGTTCTTCATGTTCCACGCGTCGTTGGCGTAGAGCGACTGGTTGGAGATGCCCGGGGTGAAGGTCCAGGGGCTGAAGGAGCGTTGGCCGAGGGGTGCTGGGGGGTGGTTGTTAATTTGGTGATCAATGCCAGAATGGCAAAAGTGGATGTTGCAAAGGCGGTGTTACTCACGGTAGAAGATGTCCTTGACCTTGTCCTTGATGTCCTGGACGGTTTCGGTGTGGGGGATCACGAAACCGGCGCAACCGGCGTCGAGCGCAGTTGATAAGCTGACCTCGTCGTGCTTGGGGACACGACACACGACCAGCGTCTTACCCTCGGAGTGATGTTGCGCGGCATGGATGCAGCTGGGTGGGGTCAGAACCGTTGTAAATACTTCCTCCAGACGATGGTGCACTTACTCGTAGAGGGTCGAGCGGTCAAAAATGGCGTGCTCAACGTCCATCCAGATAAAATCGGGCTTGGCGGAGGCCATAACCTTTGTGACAAAAACACTGGGGATGCCCTGTGCGACACCAAGCAGCGTCTTCTTAGGATCCTCCTTGGCCTGACGAAGAGCTTCCCGCAAGTTGGCGGGGTACGTCAGGACAGCAGCGCGGTGCTCAGCCACGGTGTGCAGCTGAGTCTGCTGGGGGAACGGCCTGTCAGTCATGGTGAAGGTTGGTGTGTTGGGTGGTTAATTGAGAGTAGGGTAGTGTCTGGTTTGCAATGTTGCAGTGTTGAGAGAGATGAGAGATGAGAGATGAGAGATGGGAGATATAAAACAATAGTACACAGCAACCTATGGCCTGGCTGAGGTTTTATATTCATGATGCGCTGTGGAGAACACGCAATGCCACCTCGAGTTCCTCCGAACCACACCACCCATACGCGTTCGATAAACCATGCCTGGGCCTTTCATTGCGGAGCTCGGCTGACAGTTGCACCGCCTAAAAGCAACCCTATGTCGACAACTTGGATCTCTCCCAATACATTTGTGATCCAGGAGATCCACAGACCTTGTTGCGCCCGTCTAATCCCGGTCTTCATGCAAAAACTCCCCGGCCACCGGCTTGGCAGGCAGGCGGTTAGCGGACGTAAGCTGACAGGATCGGAATTAAGAATAGCAAATACCCGAATCCCCGGGAATTTGTCGATATGATTCGAGAAGCTGACTCGAGCTTGATCCAAGCTGATCAATTCATCACTCGGGGAATCCGGGGCGTTGCGGTCCAGTCGTTTACCTACATTGAGATTAGTAAAATGCCGCCAGAGCTTGCGTACCTATCTCCTGAACACATAACAGGGCCTCTAGACTAGGACAAAAGTAGTCTATATCCGTGCTACCCCCTGTCCAAATTAGGTATCCATCGACACCCCATTTCTAATCCAAGCCAAGGGTGATAAGGCCAATGATAGAAGATAGTTCGTACCTTAATTGGTCATTGGTGGAAGTGAGCAAAAGTAAACAAAACAATGCGTGAGCATCAGGTGTGACTGTGCTGCGCCGTGTTAAAGACTCAGCCTCCGCTATGCTCAAAGGGGCCACATTCTGGCAACTCCATAGCTAGGGGCGGCTTGAAGATTAGGCAGAAGCGAAGCTGAAGTCATCACAAAACGTGGAGGTGCCTTTGCCATCACAGGAAGGGATCAACGTGTTGAGATGTCAGAATAACGAATAAGGAGAGAGCAGACGGACATGCCAGAACAAAGCTCGATTTCATGTTTGAGCTGGCAAGGAGATATTTCCTTCCAGTTTAGATCCCGCTCTGGATTAGAAAGCCCTCGAAAAAGTGTTGTATCGAATCAACCTCGCCCAAAGTAGCAACTTTTGCAACATCTGGCCCATCGTTAGCATACATCGTCGACGTACCGCGAGAGCGCAACTCACAGTGATCCGGCCGCACAACAACTAGTGCGCCTTCCTCGGGGTTGACTCCATAAGCATCATATGCATGTCCATGCCCGGAGTTGTAACTCTCTTCGTCGGCGTACACTTTCGTTAGACCTACCAACCAACGCGCCCGAGTTAGTGGTCGACCCATAGTCGCTGGGAATGCATTGAGAAACCTACATTTCATTCCCCTCGTCCCCGTTACAGGTGTGAAAAAAATCGGAATCTCTTCCTGTTCGACCTTTGCCCTGTCCGACGCAATTACCAAAACCCGGTCGATAACGCTATCTGGGTAAGCCCCTGGCGGCGTAAACCGCAGAGCGGCTTGTTCCAATGCTTGAGAAACCTGAGATACGGTTAGCCGAACAGCTTTACCTGCTACTGTTGAACAACTAGCCTTCTCCAGTCGCGCCGCTATCTCCGGCTTCGACACATCCCCCGCAAACACCACAACATACCACCTCCCGTTCGCCGGCAGCCCCTTTACCAACTGCATGGCCTTGGCGTCGCAGAACCGCACAACCTGCGCGCTCGGAAACGCCATGCCGACCGTCACCTTGGACACAACTTCCCTGTCGCGCTCACTGATCGCCGTAACAGCCGAAGGATCGTAGCGCACCGCCTGCCCAGCGGTATACCTCCCCGCCTTGACGAACTGCTCAGCAACCTGCTGCGGCGACACGTGATTCTCCTCACGGTACTTAGAGTTAAACAACTTCGTAAACCCACGATCAAACTCAATCAACTCCGTCGCCGTGCGCTCCCGCTCCAGCACATACGTCTCGACCAGCTCGGGGCGCGCCAGCCCCTTGAGCACCATGCCCAGCTTCCAACCAATATTATGCCCGTCCTGCAGGCTAACGTTCATGCCCTGCCCCGCCTTAGGCGAGTGGGTGTGGCAGGCGTCGCCCGTCAGGAACACGCGGTGGTCGCGGTGGAAGAAGTCGGCGCGGCGCTGGCCGATGGCGTACGCCGACCACCAGAAGGTCTCGGCAAAGTCGACCGTGTACGGGTGGAACACCTTGCGCGCGTGGTTCTGCAGGCTGTCGAGGCTGATGTCGCCGACCTTGGCGCCCGCGGG
The DNA here is from genome assembly GCF_020726465.1 of Chaetomium tenue. Taxonomy (NCBI): domain Eukaryota; kingdom Fungi; phylum Ascomycota; class Sordariomycetes; order Sordariales; family Chaetomiaceae; genus Chaetomium; species Chaetomium tenue. The sequence goes on along the minus strand of NW_027117333.1, from coordinate 201,622 downwards.
GAGCTCGGTGTAGAAGCGGACCATGGCGTCGCCCTCGCGCGGCACGATGAGGATGCTGCCGGCGGCCGAGTTGATGACGCATTTCTTGCGGATGTCGGGGAAGTCGGTGCGTGGGTAGATGTCCATCACGCCCCAGACGGCGTCGGTGCTGTCGCCCACCATCTTGAAGCCGAGCGACTTGCGGATGATGCTGTGCGCGCCGTCGCAGCCCTGGGCATGTTAGGCTGTGTACCTGGGGGGATCACGATAGGGGATTACCTACCAACACGTATTTGGCCTGATAAATCTTCTCTTTCCCATTGTGTACCGCGCTCACCCTCACCGGATACGCATCCGGGTCCTTCGCCGCAGCGCTGTCCACCTCCAACCCCTTAACCTCACACTGATACTCCACCGGCGGCGCCGCCCCCAGAGTCCCCATCATCAACGCGTTCAACCGCGCCTGGTTCAGAATGACATGCGGCTGGTGGCTGATCGTCGTCTCCTTGTCCGCCGCATACCTCGTCCTCCTAATCCCCCCAGCATCCGGGTCGGGCGACCAAAAGGCCACCTCCAGCACATGGTACGCCTCTTTGAGCAGGTCCTCGGCGATGCCGAAGCTGTCGAAGATCTCGACCGTCCGGGTCTGCACGCCGTCGGCCTGGCCAACCTTGAGCGGGCCGTCGCGCCGCTCGAGGATCTTGTAGTTGATGCCAAAGCGGGCGAGCCAGACGGCGGCACACAGGCCGGCCGAGCCGCTGCCGCAGATGAGGACGTCGACTTTCTCGGCTTCGGGTGTCATGGTGCCGGTGGTGTGGAGTGGTGTGGTTTCGGAAGGGACGTCGGGACGTGAAACACGGATCCTAACCGCTTCTTAAGGTCATTTTGTCGCCGTCGCTGGCGCTGACTCAGGAACTCGCGAGTCGCGATTGTCATGTACCCGAGGCACCGCCTCACCCGTTCCGGAATGCGCAGATCTACCCGGAGGCCGGCGATTCAAGCTCAGCATAGGTCTGGGGAAGTGGAACGCCGCGGTGCCCGGCCCCGTTTCCCCGCATCCCCTGGCCCTCGGCTTTGGCGTCGGAATGGTGGGTTTTCTTAATTCCCTAGCGCCGCCGGCAGTTCTGGTAGGCGCCAAGTAGAAGGTGGCGAACAATTCACCGTTGAAGATAGTGGAATGCTTAAAAGTAAATAAAAGTGAGTTACATGTACTGGCTGTGGCGTTGAAAATAAAGTTACATTTGGTGGTCCTATGTTCAGTCTGTCCCTGCGGCTAAAGCCCCTGAACCCCTGAATCCCTCTGGGTCTTCCACACTTACGATATAATGTGCATACTTTTCACTTACAATTTACACGCAGCTCACCGCAATGAATCACAGACATCGTACAACACCATGCACCTTCGATCAAGTTAGTCCTCCCGCTCCGGCGCTCTCAGATCACCTCCCTTCTCCATCAGGCCATGCCGCTCCCCCTCCTCTACCAGCTCCGCGCCCACCACATCCTTCCTATCCTGCGCATCCACCCTCACCCCAGCACACCTCGCAACAAACTCACACAGCATCACCTCCGCCTCGTCCGCATTCTTGCTCAGCGAGTGATTATCCCCCTCAAACACCTCCAACATGCGATCCCCCGCCCCATACATATGAAACAACCTCTGCGAGCAGCCCACATCCAACGTATTATCCCCACTCCCATGCATCAACAACACCGGCCTCGGCCTCAACTTCTGAATCCCCTCCGCCTCCGCCGCCTGGCTCGCCACCGTCGCACACCCCACCACCCTCGGATCCTCCTCCGCCGCCGTAAACACCACCGCCCCACCAAACGACCAACCCACCAACACAAACCGATCCAAACCATACATATCCCTCAAAAACGCCATTGCCGCCCTCACATCCGCCACACACTGCTCCCTCCGCCCAGGATACCGATAATCCAACCGCAACGCCGGGATCCCACGCCCCAGCGTCGCTAGCTTACACGCCAGCGACAAGTAAATCGAGCTGGGCCCGGCCAGCCCACCGCCGGCGCCCGAGAGCAGGATGGCGGCGGTGCGGTGGTGGTGCGGCGGGAGGGTGGCCAGCAGGCGGGCGGTGCGTGGGGTGGCGTCGGCGGGGGAGGCGTCGGCGGGCGGGTTGGTGAAGAAGTCGGGCGGGAGGTGCAGGAAGCCCGGGACGAAGCCGCCTTCGGGGGAGTCCTCGACGTCGATGCTGAGGGGCTCGACGTGGCCCGTTTTGTGCGTGGCGCTTTCGAGGCGGGTCAGGTGTGGGGGGCGCGCGAGCCCGGCGTACTCGCGGATGGAGTGCGGTGTTTGGGCGTGGTGGGGGAGGAGGGTGGCGGCCATTTTGATGGGGTTGTTGTTGTTGTTGGGATTGATGTTGTTGAAGGTTGTTGTGCTAATTGCACTTACGCTTGAAGATGCTAGAAAAGCGGTGAGCGTCCTGTGGTAGGTAGATAGGAGGTGGAAGGTAAGCATTGAAGGAGTCCCAAGGTTTATGATTGAGCACGGGTGGCATGATGTCACTCGGGGGGCGTTCTCGCCATGGAGCGGTGATCACCATACGAGGAGCACACAATCACGCCACCGTGACGAGTGATTACCAGGAACACTGGCCAAGTCTTTCCTTCCAGTCCCTGTTACGTTTCTCTCAGTTGTGTGTTGTGGTGGGTGGCAGTCGTGGTGTGATTCAGGGGCCATGGTCGTAAGGGGTTTCCGTGCCAGAAGAGTGGACAAACAACCACCATACTAGTAGGCAAGTCGATTATGGTAAAGTCACTGTCGAGTCTATCGAGTAGTATCAATAATATGTCAATCGAGGTCAGTAAGGATCCCCAGTAATTACCCAAGAAAGCCAGTCTCAACCAAATCCATCCCTTCCCGTAACCTTTTATAGTGTCCACAACGCTTGAAACCCATTTTTGGCCAACATTTGGTCCAAATCCGCCTTCATCCCCGGAGATGCTCCGCCTGATCACCCAATACTCCCTCCAGCTTTAGGGCGGCAGCGGCGCGGCATTCGGCGGCCCGCGAGCCATCATACTCATTCGCACCGCACCGCCTATTGAGTTCCCTCAGCGCCAGTGCAATAAACTTAACCAGATGCTCGTCTTCCATGTCGGCCAACTTCTCCCTCGCACGCCTCCTCTTAGCATTGAATCCCTCTGGCTCCACAAACTGTGCCTTGTCCGCGCTCTCCCTCCGGCCCTTGTTCTGGTCCTCCACATTCCGTCTGACAAGCTCATCGTAGAGATCCGTACACAGCTCGCGTAGCTGCCGCGGCAAGAGCCCCCCCAGCTTGTCCTCCTCTTCGGTTGAGCGACCGCCACACCCCGTGTACGGGAACTTCCCGTTCTCGAACCGCGCCGCGAAGCGCGAGACATGCAGCGCGCGGCGGAAGAAGTCAAGCACGATCTCGTCGGTGATGTCGGGGAGTTGGAAGACGGCATCGGCGGAGAGGGTTTTGTTAGGGGCGCTTGGCGGGAGCGAGGTGTCGATGTCTTCCGGGAGTGGAGAGATGTCGATGCCGGCGGTTGACACGGTCAGGACCCGGAGGGAGCTCAAGTTGAGGGAGGATGGGGGATGTTCGTTTGTGATGCGCCATGGCCGTGACTTATAGGGATTCGGGTTTACGGACATGGCGACCGGCACGCGGACGACACTGGGGTTGAGGATGGCGGCCAGAGTTAACTGGTAACCTAGTTCCGGTCCTTCTTCGTCTGGTTCCGAGATAGGAAACACGGATGATGTAGGGGTGTCTATCCCGGGCTCGGAGTCGGAGTCGGAATCCCCACTGTCGTCGATATCGTAAGTGATGGCCGCGTTGTCAGAGGTACTAGCAGAGCCGAAGACCACAGCACCGCTATTGGATCTAAGTGTATCTACTCCAAGGGACGAGCCGCCCATGGTCGAGACACCTGCTGTCTCCAAACTGCTCAATCTTGGATTCAAGTCCGGGTATAATTTGTGGATCATTTTCGACAGCGCGTTGTCCTTGACCATAATATCAGCCACCGCCGTCGAAAGGTTCGCTCGGCCCATCGCAGCTTCGTCGGACGATGGACTACCAAACTGTCAGTATCATCCCACCGCACCGCTCAACCCATCACCCCCTTCCCCAGAACTTACCTCTCGAAGATGGTCAACAAGAACCAAACGGCCGTCCCAAAGTCCTTCACCCCCTTCATCAAATCCCACACCTCCCCCCTCCTCTCATGCCTCATCCACCTCACCACATCCACATCCTTTTCCTTCTCCTCCTTGTCCTTCCCCTCCCGCCCCCGAGAAACACCAGCCCCCACCCCCCTCTTAACCCCCTCCTCCACGTCATACAACCGCCCCAACTCCACCAACGCCCCCTCTAAGCAGTACAACACCAGCGCCCCAGCCCCCAACACCGCCGCCACCTGCCGCATCTCCACCAACCCCTTCCGCCCGCGGTCTATCCCATTCCACCTGCCCCCTTCACCGGCATCGGCACAAAACACTCCCTTCAGCTGCTCCACCAGCGACCGCGCATGGTTCAGGTCGTAGCGCACGCGCACCACACGCTTGTGGCCGCGTTCCTGCCGGCTGTTGGGGTTGGCGACGCCGTCGGGGGAAATATTGGAGGTGGTGGTGTCGGCTTGTCCCTGCCCTTCCCCCTGCTGCTGTCGGTTGTGGTGGTGGGTGTGATAGGGGGATTGTGAGGGTGGTGCGAGGCCGAAGGCGGGTTGGACGAGGGCGGAGACGCGCGTGATGGATTCGAGGATGTGGTTGAGGGCGGGTGGGAGAGGGGTTGGGTCGAGGTGCATCGTTCAAAGGGGGAGAGGGGTCGTGGTGGATCGGGAGATGGATCGCTGAGGGGTTTGGAGGATTCGGTCGGTCGGTTGGTCGAGTCTGGGGAAGCGGATTCGAGTCGGACTGGAGGGTGTGGTTCTCGTGGCGCTGACTGTGCCGTGGATAGGACAGGATGGCCCGGGAAGGGGGATGTTATTGTTGTGGAGGAGAGCGCACGACGGGGATGGAGGATGGATGGGATGGGCGCAGTCCGAGGTAATTTAGGGAGTTACCTACTAGTTAACTGGGGGAATGGGGATTTCCGCCGCCCAGGAATCTGCCGACGCACGCGTGCACAAGTTGCACAATCCGCACGGTGACCCGATCATGGGGAGGAGGGAGGAGGGGTTTCGCTGCCATGTTCTCCGTTCCGCCTTGTCTGACAGACACTGTTCAGCGTTCCATCACAAGACAGCTTGGCTTGCGTGGGCCGTTCAGCCCTGCCATTCCCATCCCCGCTCACTGCAGCCAGCTATTCACATCTTTCCAGCGTCGGGTGCATCTGCCCGGATGCAACGGTGGCGATCGTGGGGTCCAAACGGGAGTGCTGCTGGGTAATTTTACTGGCTGGCGATCCTCGCGCAGTTCAGGGGTTTGCAGCGTTGGTCCACCGGGATTTTCAGTTGGTTCTTTTGGGGAGTGAGTGGCTCCGTGAATTAATTGGATTGCTTGCCAAGGGGCTGACCAGGCTTGGTTCTGGAATTGTCCCGAACGACCGCTTCAACAGCCCTACGTCGTAACTAATTGTCGGCACCCCCAAGCGGTGTGTTGGATGTGACATCTTGTATTCGTATGGAAGTCAACTGGAACATATTTCACGCCTTGCACATAATCACCAGCGGCGGCTCTTGTGATCAGTTGTGGCTCCCGTTCCAATCCTCTGTCCCCTGCTCGCACACACGGTATAAGTTGAGTATCTCCCTGCCTGCCTATTATAAGTGTTTCACACCAAACGTCGCACATTGTTAATGTCCATCCGTGTCCTCTTCTCCCGCTGCCGACAATCTGTTCCCGAGCATATCGAACAACTCGAAGTGATGGCCCGTAAAAAGGTGTTGCGACGTGAGCCGGAAGCACTTGAAGCAGAGGTCCAGGCCGTGGCACGTACAACAATATCGCGGCCCGTAGATGTCCTAAGGGGTGGCCAGCGTCACGCAATTAGCAACTTTACACCCGAGACAGGCATATAAATCCCTAGAGGATAACTGGCGCCAGATTCCAAGAACACCGGGATGATGGTGAATCTGCCTATCGCTGGTAGGAAGAAAAGTAAGTACTCACCAATACGCAGTTGTCGCAATGATACGACAGGTACTCTCCCGTCATCGCCAACGCAGCGGCATTCGGTGGCGACCTCTCTTGTTCGCCCGCCAGTAGCGGCGGCGGGGGCTTCTCTGGGGTCTCTGGGCTGACCCTAACGAGCTCAACGATGTCGTCGTGGAAGCCGTGATACATGGCAACGTCGATGGGCTGCCAACCGCGTTTCGTCTTGCGGTGTTTGTCCGCCCCGTTTTCAAGCAGCAGTTCCACCATGGGCACGGAGTCCTGGCGGCATGCCCAGTGCAGGGGGGTCCAGCCGTCGTCGTCGACGTCATCAATCGCCTCCGGGTGCCGAACGAGGAGCTCCGCAGCAACGCTCATCGAACCTGACCCTGCAGCGAAGTGCAGTGCGTGTCGTCCTCCCACAGCCCTAGAAAGGAGGGTTACTTCGGGTGTGGTCAGGAGCGAGATGAAGGCTTCGTTATCTGCAACCGCCGCTAGGTGGATCGGTAAACGCCCGACCGCGTCTGGTGTTGCGGGCGTGACCCCCGGGGCTGCCCGGTCCAACAACATCTCCAAGGTGGGGACCAGGCCTCCGACTGCTTCTTTCCTCCGTGCGAGAGCATGGAGAACGGTACCAACGATACTTGCTATAATGACGAGGCTTGGTGAGTGATTTAGAAGCTCGGTGATCATGGCTTCCGTCCCGCGATCCAACGCCGCAGCCAAAGGCGTCCCAAAGTAACCGGCCGTAAGGTTGATCGCTGCCGGGTCGCGCTGCAGAATATACCGCGCCATGGTGAGGTACCGGTCCTCTACTCCGTCCATCCAGATGTAATTGGGTGTGGCCGCGGCCGCGTGTAGAGGCGAGCCGAAGTAAGAACTTCCGATGGAGGTGAGGGCCCCCTTGTCCAGCAGTTTCTGCACAATCTCTATGCAGGAAGGGCTGTCTGGCTCGCGGACGGCGGTTTCCAAGGGCGTACCATATTCGTCGTTACGTTTGTTCACGTCCACGCGATCGGATTGTATGAGAACTTCTGTTAGATGGAGTCTTCCGAAATACGCGGCATAGTGAAGCATCGTCCCGCGGCGGCCAACCTCCTCGTTGGGGTCCCAGTGACTGGCCTTTTCTAGTAGGGTCCGGATATTTTCCACATCGCAGTCTTGCGACACCAACCGCACCACCATGTCTGGGCTTGGTGATAGCGAGAACTGCGGCGACAGGGTTGAGAGGTGGTCAACCAGCATCCGAAAGATCTCGGGTTTAAACTCGGCCAGGGCCATATCCACTACTGTTTCATAGCTGACCGACTTGCCGGTTGGTACCTTGAACTCCATACTATAGCACGAACGGAGCAATATCCGAAAGCACTCTAGACGGTTCATGGATGCCGCGCGGAACCAAACTGTGTGACCTTTCCCATCCTCCGAAGATACGCTCGCGCCTGCGTCGACCAGAAGCTTGACACACTCACGCGCATCTTGCTCGACAGCGCGCATCAATGCAGTCGCCCCGTTGTTGTCGCGCACCTCTAGGTCGACGCGCCGGACAAGAAGTAGCCTCAGGAGCCTGGGCTCCGAGCAGAAGGACGCATGATGTATTGCGCCGTCAATACTCCACTTTGAATTCTTGTCGACGCCCGCATCCAAGACGAGGCCTAATACCTCTTCGTTACCCGACCTCGAAGCCCAATAATAGGGGAGCCCGAGCTGGTCGCGAGGGACAGACGGAAGCAGCATCTTCACTGCAGAGGCATTGCCCGGAAGACATGCAACCGAAAGGGGCGTCAGTCCGCGCCAATCCTGAACACTAGCGTCTGCTCCCTTGTCCAGCAAGCTCCGTATCACGCGGGGACGGTCCAGCTCGGCCGCCAAGTGAAGAGGTGTTATATTTTGGTCATCGCGGGCGTTGACCTCGATGCCCTCCGCTCCCAACAGTTCCTCTACGACTTCGTACGAGCCATGCTTAACCGCCGCGTGTAGCGGAGTTATGTTATCCTGGTTGGTATTGGCCGTGTTAACGCCCGCTCCGAGACGGAGTAGGCTCCTCACTGCTGGGAGCAGGCTATTCCTCACAGCCAGTGTCAGCGGCGTAAGGCTTCCCTTGGCGGCGGCATCGAGATCTACGGAACGCCGTTGTTCCGGGCACGATACTAGCTTGTCAAGAAGAACGATCGACACGTCAAGGTGACTGTCTTCCAAGGCTAGATGGAGCGGCGTTTTCCCCTCGTCGTCTCTGAAGCCTATGGATGCGCCGCGTCCAATTAGGGCCCGAACCGTCTCGACATAACCGCCGGCACTCGCCATGTGCAGGGGAGTCTGCCCAAACTTGTCAGGGGGATCAACTTGGGCGCCGGCAGCAAGGAGTTGCTCCACGGCACCAACGTGACCTCTCGCTGTCCCCAAATGCAACGCGGTTAAGCCTAACGCGTCGTGGTGGTTAATGCGAAGCGCTGGCTCCGATATTGCCACCAAGAGCTTGGCTAACAGATCGACATGACCAGAGCTGGCAGCCACATGCAGAATCGTTTGCCCCGCGGGGGACTGGTACTCAACCCCAGACTTGAGCCCCTCCCACAAGCGGTCAGAGGGAACAATTTGCCCGTTCGCAGCCAGGTCGTGGATCAAAGGCGGTTCGTAGTTGGCAGAGCTGAAGGAGGGGCCAAACTCGTACTGGAGGCTCTCTACGAGATCAAGGTCCCCAGACCGTACCGCATGCTGTACGAGTTTGTGGATATTCTTGCGTACCCAAGCGGGCTTGATTTGCACGAGGCCGCGCAACGCATCTCTGGATCCAGACTCGTATATGGCATCCAGGATGCCGTCCCCGTCCAAGTGCCCTCTCCCGTCGAGTACGCGGAGTGCATCCAACTTCCCTGTCTGGGCTGCAGCCAGCGCTAGGGCATGCCACATCTGCCGGCCCCGGACAGTTCGAAGGGCGCTAGCCTCAAATGCTAGGTCGATTATCTCCATCATTCCCGTTGAGCCGTGAGCGCTTTGGTAAGAAAACTCGCTAACCAACTCTTCTAGGCTTGGGGGTGCGAGATTTGAAGCTTCTAGCTCTCGCCACGCCACCGCGTCATGGGACGCCCAGTAGAGAGCCCGTTGTTGTATCCATCGACCGGCCCGATCCTGATCTGATAGGACAAAGTCGGCCATGACAGAAGCGATGACAGTGGTGTCCTCAGATAGGTTGAGGTGAGAGAGCCAATGTTCTACGGCATATCGACATAGCGGTGCCGCGGGCTGCTCCATCGAGTCACCATCCTGGCTTAGGTAACGGAGGCAATGAAGAGCCAGCTCAGCCTGCCCATCGGGGGCCCCTATATTTGGCTGTGTCTCCAGAAAGAGCTTGGGTTCATCCTGGCCCAGCCGGATGTGGGTGAGAACACGTCCGCAAATGTAAGGGCACGTTGAGAAAACAACACCGGTGGCGTCAACTTCTACAAGGCCGCACAAGAAATCCGCGAATATGTCCACCAAACACAAAGGTAGTGGCGCTGCGGTTGAGTTCCGGCATGAGTCAAACGCAAGGCTTAGCGCGGCTTCCAACTCGATCCGGGTCAGGGGTCTTGCAGCGTGGGTCATCCATAAGAGTCCAGTGCCCACCCAAGCCCTGAAGGTTTTGGGTATCAGGTCGGAGATCAGAGACGCCAACCCATCGTCTGTCTCCCAACCTAAGGACGTGTTCACTAGTAGCTCCAATGACAACAACGTGTGTTTCGCTATCAAGTTCGCGAGGAGTCGGGCCTTTCCGAGTTCAAGTCCGTCTCGGAGAAGGACGCTGACCGCCCTCGCCCGCAGTGCGGTCGGATCCGGGCCGCTATGCGAATGTATGCGCCACTCCTCGGTAAAGTCCATCTCGAGGGCCGCTCTAGCACCTTCGTCGCCGTGGCTGATGACTTTTTGCAGTACGGGCCACCGTTGGGGCGGGCCCTTGCTCGAGGAGATGGCCCGGACCACCAATATCTTACAATGTATGTTGGTTGTCTCCAACAAACTATCGACGTCGGTGAGCAGGTCCAGGAAGGGCCGGGAGAACTTCGCCTCCGGCGGCTGATGGATGATGATGCAGACGTGGCGCAGAGATTTGCTGCTGAACAGTCTCTTGAGAATTTGCCACAACACGGCCTCCTTCCAGTGGAAATTGTGGCTCTGGAGGGCCTCTCGGGCAAGTTTAAGCCATTGCCCGATATGGTTAAGGAGTCGCGGGCTGTGGGTGAGAATCTGGTGACACAAAGAGGCCATCAACTGGGGTTTAGTCAGAGTTAGGGCCTGAGGATGGTGGTGTGCCAGAGTGATGAAATGGTCGACTGCCAATGCTCTCTTGCTTCTCATCGAGGCGACAAGCGAGCCAGCGAGGATTGCGGTGTCATTGATAGCTTCGCCCACCTCCAGAACCATAACATTCTTTGCAATGAGCGTTCCTGCACGCTCCACGGAATCCTCAGGGAGTAGCTCGAGAGAAAATTCGGTGTCCACCCAAGGGGCAAAGGCACTGTCCAGAAGCAGCCAGTCGCAAAAGTTTCTAAATGCCGGTCTCGAATAGTTGTAGTGGCGAGCCGGTATGCTAAGCCCGTGATTTGAAAGGAGCTTGATAAACAACTGATACTCGGGTTGCCGCTCTATAAAAGTGGCAGTTAGTGCTGGTGAAGGTACATACATACCCAGCACGCGTACCCAGGCACCAAGCAAGGGATTGTGGGGAGCTGCTATAAGCTCAGGTAAAGAAGGAAAGAGCACGCACTGCTTCGGACGTCCTGGACTTTGTTTGCAAAAGCCGTCTGCGTAATGAGATCACGGAATTCCGCCAACGACTGGTAAGACCTGTGGAGACCAATTCGTACTTCTCTCGGCTGGCTCAGCGTGGCAGCAGCTTCCGGGACAAGCTAGGTAAGGTTCGGGGTCAGTGAGTCAGCGGCCCAGCGGAAGCAAAAAGGGAGCTAACCAGTTCGTATGTGGCTAGCCCTGGCGGCTCCTGGTAAATGCTGAGTAGCTCGAAATCGCCCGTCTCAAGAAGGGTTCTGAACTTCACTGTCAAGTCTTCGTGAAAAGCGGACAGATGTTGGAGTTGCTGTGGGAGCCAAGGGCCGTCCAAGGCAGTGGACCGTTCGTAGAATAGCTTCGAGAGCATATGAGTCCATGAACAATCCTGGCCGCAACGTTGAGGTGTTCCAGCAAAGACCTGGTACGATGGTTTGTCAGTTTTATCGGCCACAGCTAGTTTCAGGCGGGCGGGCAAAGAGGGAAAGATGAGTATAAACATACCAGAAGAGCTGTTCTCTGCAACACGTGCAGGTATTTTGAGTTCTGTGATGCTTCAAGCAGAGCCTAGTATGCCCCGGTTGGGCTTAGAATGCCATCACAGGTAACCCAGATTTGGAGCCAGCAAAATTACGGACCTGCTTTAGCACCGAGCCACCCAAGTCACGAGCTACAAAGATAACCACTATGTCTTCGGGCTGCTGCAGGGTATGTCAGTCCGCGGCGGCTGTGAGTTTACGTTGGACTTACTTCTTCATCCTCGGTCGTAAAGTTCACTGACCGCGCTACATGATCCAATAATTCAACTGCCAGGCTCCCTATCGCGTCTTTGGTGGCCGTTTCACCCAAGATCCTGTCATCCCTAAACCTAAAGCTTATCTTGTCGATGTCGAGAGCCGTGGCGATCGTCTTTCTGAGGGCTTCTACGGATGTAAGATGAGCGAGATTATCATAGTCGAAGCCAGCTTCCAGCCCATTCAAACCGCTGACGTTGACCAGGCTTTAGAAATATCTGTTAGCACACGCGATAAACACCCTAGACATCTGGTCTGGTGCCATTCACCACTATCCAATGAGCCATATTGTGAGTGTTTAGGGGGTGACGCACGCAACCCTGCAAGGAGGAGAAACCGTTGGCAGGTCCTGATCGAAGCGAGCGACCGGCTGTGGTCCAACTCTGTCTTCCGGTTCCTTGAAGTCGATCAGTGGATCCAGGACGGTTGTTTCCTTGTCACGGTCTTCATTGTTGCGGTTCAACCGCCGCCGCGAAAACAGACGAGTTCGACTGCGGCGGGCAGAGGGATCCCAGCTGAGCTGGCTACCGGAGCCATCCTCATCGTCTGATAGGCCCATTGGGAAACTCGAAGGAGGTGAACAGGTTTACAAATCTAAGATAACAAGATGGCCGTGTTGCACTTTCTGAGAATTGCTGGTGAGCGGGGGAAGTCAAACTCGGGCTGCCAGGGGATTTGAGGCCTGATTTCCAGTATTTGACAAGGCTCTGCGGAGTCATGCATAATACCACATGCATTCGGAGAGAATCAGAAAGGTGTGTAGTACAAAGCCCAATATCAGGTCCGGGCGCATGAGAGGCCCTTGGAGCGGCACCCGTGCCACCTCCACGCAGCAAATAATTCTTGACAATTATCTCCCATTCGCTATTGGGTGCAGCCAACGCGGGAACGATCCTGTCGCGGATCCCAAAACGGGAATTGGCTTCTCTGAGGGAACCTGTCGGAACGGATAGGACATCGGACCGACCTGCGCCAGAGCATCTCCTGTAACACATCCATGCCCTTTTAGTCCAGGCTGCCCATCCCCCCGCCTCACAGTCCATCCTGTTCAAGTAGCATGACACTACGAAAGATAACCAACATTTCAACCTCCAAAGTGCGCAACACGACCTCATGAGAATCCAACCTTCAGCCGACCCTGGAAAGGACCAGCCCACGTTGTCAAGTACCAGCATGGTTTTCCAGGCGTCGCCAATCAAACCCAATGACAGTGAACGGCCGGAACCTTTTCCATGGCATCACCCAGGACAGCGTCAAAGGAGGATGAGGGGTGCCAAGGCCCTGACCCGATCGTTGGACGAGCAACGTGTAAACCTTCTCGAGAAAATCAAGAAGGCCGGTAACGAGTGGCCTAACCAACCGGAAATCAAGGAGGCGGCCCGACCATGCTTGCGGGACGACAATTGGACCATCCTTCACTGGGTTCTGTGGCGGGCAGATCACGGCACCAAGAGTGGCGATCAATCCTGGAATCTCGAGGCTTCGCTGGCCTTGGTCCAGCTCTCGTTACAACTTGAGCCCGATCTGCTGCTGGCAAAAGATAGGAAGGAAGATACCGCCTTGCATAAGGCTTTGACTATGGCGAGCGACGCTGAGCCTGATCAGCACTTCACTTTCGAGCAACTTGCAAACCGGATGTGCAAAAGCGCTGGCGATGCTATGGTCAAGAAGGTGCTCGACATTACCAACTCCTTTGGAGAGACGTGTGTCCATATCGCCGTGGTCGGGCAGCTCGAGATCGCCAACAACCTGGTGCTGCTCTCAGACCCAAGGACGCTCTTGCGGCAGCGCCGTTCCGAACAAAAGGGCAGTGTCCAGAATAATACCGCCTTGCACGATGCCGTGGCATACGAGAGGAACATGACTGCAGAGGCCCGCTGCAAGGAGCAGGAGACATGCCCAAAGTGTTCCGAGGCCGAACACCAGATGTGGAAGAAGCGAGAGCGGGTGCTCCAACTGGTCAAAGACTTGATCCAAAAGGCCCCGAGTGCCTTAACCATAACAAATTCAGAAAACGACTCGCCTTACCGATATTACCTCGCTACCAAAGCATATGCAACAAGCCATGGAAATGCTGACGCCGGAACCCAGGGGAGGACCATGCAGTCGATTCCTGGAGTAAAAGAGGATGGGATGAAGTTATTTCCCCAGCCCAGAACCGACAACGCCCCCCTGCCTGGTGGCTTACAGTTCGGTACGAAGACGGAAAAGCCAAAGCCAGACCAGCTGCTCGGCGGCCACACCAAGGCTTCCCTGAAGGCGGAGGACGGAGGATCGGAGGGACCTGACGAGCCAACAGAAGAATGTCCGAAGCCCGTTCCATCTGACAGCATTGCCGCAGAGGTGGAAAGGTATTTATTCGAAGGCGCCTTTACGCTCGGGGGTTTTGAAAAGGCGTGCGAGTGTTTCTTTGGGAAGGTCGGCGGTAAGTTTCCCGCTTTTCTAATTACCTACCTCCCTACCTACCGGCACGTGGAGTCAAGATATTAGGTAATTTGAACTGACATGGCCTGTTTTGGCCCTACCCAGACAAGAACTACAAGGATCCAAACTTTCGGCCAGGTCACGCCCTCGGGATGGGGGAACAGAAAGGCTATGGCTTTTTGAAACCCCCCAAGATCATGTCGCTGGTCGATCTCATCGTCCCTGTCACGAAGCCTGGGCCACAAGAGCCGAAGACGGCGCACAGGTCGCTTGAAGAGAGCCAGCAAGAATTCAGGAATCTATCTCGTACACTGTGGGAAGAAGACATGGATGCCATGCGCGGCGTCTTCGAGATGCTCGCAGACAAGGGGGTAGAGAAAATCCTGAAGCTGACGGTCACAGATGACGCGGGCAGGCCCTGCAGCGACGAAGTAATCGCGGACTGCATACGTGACTTTGATGTTAGGTACCTTGACTGGAGGAAAGAAGATTTATCAGCCCACACGGTCCTCGCCGCGGCTCCAAGGGTTGCCGAGCTATGGCTGTACTCCAGCAGCAGGAATGCCGTCCTCCAAGGTTGGTCAGCAACTGACGGCCTCTGTCACTTGCATAAGGTGGGTGTTTCCAATATAAGCCTCAAGAATTCCTCGAGCTAACCAAGTGCTCTCTCGTTATTTACACTATAGATGACGACTCTCCATTTACGGGCACCCTGGGTGAGACGGGCCCCGGGCTTGCTTCTATCGCGCATGTGGTTTCATCCACAATACTGACACTTGTCTCTATTTATGAAAGGGCTGTGAGAGTTACGAGCAATACTTCGAGAGCATCCAATCGTTCGACACAAGGCTAAAGCGAAACATTGCTGATTCGAGGGTTAGGCGGGTTCTCCAATGCAAGATGGAGACCTCCAGACACCATCTGGTATATGAAGAAACCCAACACGAGAGAGAAAGTCGAGAGCTTCAGAGTGTCCGGGAACATTTGGCCGAACTCAGGGCGGAGCGCAACGAGGTTCACAGGCTGGGGATCAAAGACGAGCAGATTGCGGATACTGGGTCAGATGTCGAGCTAGCAGAGGAGATCGACGTATATGAAGAGGAGGAGGGCTATCTGGCCCAGAACCTGGATAAGGCTCAGAAGATTATGGAAAGGTACAGAACCACGATCGAATCCACGGCGAAGGAATGCCGACAGCTGGATCACGAGGTGGCAGACTGGCTCAACACACGAATGCAGTCTATCAAGTTCCCTGGAAACAAGCGAAAGAGCCACATCTCAACGATGGAGGACCTAACTACAGCTATCTTCGAGCCAAGCCCGTACCCTCCTTTACAGGGGAAGTCACTTCAGGGCCACCATCACACCTTCTTTCCGCTGAGCCACGGCAGCGTGGCATCCAATTTTAAGCTTATGGTGGCCATGGATGACCCTCCCAAAAAGAAGACAGTTGACGATGCAGAGATCGCATTGGAAGAGGTTGATGAAAGAGACTCACCTACGTACGTGCAGCCCCCCTCCCCCCCAAAAAAGAGGACAAGAAAACTCCGAAACCCTGGACTCGTCACACCACTACTAACCGGGCGCTCTATTACTTAGGACGCACCGATGGCTTGATAGCGTCGACGAGTTTGTCAGCAAGCTCCCGTATGACGGTGGCCGCGGAGACGAGACGGATTTCCGAGTCAAGGTAGCTTTGATCGACGACGGTGTAGATGCCAACCAGGACATCTTCACAGATATGTTTGGTCCAGAGGGTTGGCCGGTCCTAGAGCCAGGAAGCAAGCGTTACCCCTTTTACAAATCTGCGGCCGGACACGGCACCGAGATGGCCAAGTTGATACACAGGCTGTGCCCCAAAATAGAGTTGTACGTGGCCAAGCTGGGTGATTGGACCGACAAGGAGAGGGTAGAACGGCTGGGAGAGAGATCGACAGCTGAGAACGCTGCAAATGTATGTAACTCCACCCCCCACCCTCATCCCTCGGTGCCCATTCTCATTCCCTGTACGCTAACCACGTCCTGAACCCCGATTATCAGGCGGTAGATTGGGCAATTCGGCGAAATGTGCACATCATCTCAATGAGCTGGAGCCTGGTGAAGGTGGACGCAAACAAAGAGCAAATTGCCATGCTCGACAGCAAGATCCAGGAGGCTGCCAGAAAGGGAATTATCATGTACTGCGCGGCCGCGGACCAAGGCCAGTACGGGAGTGACCTGGAGCTCTACCCGGCGAGGGCAGACACGAAGCACGTGAAGGCCGTGGGGTCCGCGAGGGAAAACGGTGCGGCTTCTACGTCTGTGGACCCCTCGCAAGTCGAGTACCTGTTTCCGGGCGAGGAGATCGAGGGGCTGGGGAAGCGAAAGGGAAGCTCCGCAGCGACAGCTCTCGCCTCGGGTCTCGCCGCGCTGGTCCTGTGTTGTTTTGAGAAGCAGCTCGGAAAGGGCGGCTCCAGTCGGATTGCGAACCCGAAGAACATGCACGAAGTCTTCGAGAAGCTCAAAGGGAAGGATTCAAAGTGGGTGGATGCAACTCGGCTGTTCAAGGAAGGCAATACCATTGAGACTGTGGTGAAGCTCTGTACGAAGTGGATTACCTGACCCAGTGTGATCACTGCGTTAGGCTGGGGTGGTCTGAAAGGTTCCCGCGGAGAGCTAAGCATGTCGGAAATAGGATGGTGGTTAGACAGCTAGATAGGTACTACAGGTAGGAAGCTATTTAGGTAGCCAACATCTCGGTCTCAGCAGCTTCCACGGTAACAGAATCAGGAGCCTCCGCAGCCTCCGTAGCAGCTGGCAACGGCTCCAGCGAAACCAACTGGAACTCCTTTCCCACATCGAATGCACCTAGGCGTGCTAAGTCAACATGAGGCGGGACCGTCGTCGCCACCTTGGGGTCAAAAACAATGGGCGTATCAACCGGCAACTTGCCCACCGCCTTGAATAGCGTCTCCTTAAAATCATGCAACGGCGACACCTTATACGAGACCTTCACTGTGCCCAGAAACTGCCCATTATCCTTTGGCCGCCGCCTCAGCAGAACTGCCGTGCGCAAGAAAGCAGGCACGCCACTCTCCTGCGACTCATTCTCCAGCATCACCCACCGCACCGCATTAGGCCTGGTATGCCCGGGGCCCACCATCGCCATACTCCCCGACAGCTGAATCGCATCCGTCCTATTCATGGCATCGCCACGCTCCCAGTAGACCCTCGGCCCCACGGCAACAACCCCCCCAAACGTAAAGTTCACACTGAAATCCACCCCGTCCTTCTCCACCACCTTATGCGTCGTCCGGTGATACCACGCCGTGCCCTCGGGCGCAACAGCAAGCACCTCCGGGTCCCAGTACTGGCGCCCGACCCCCTTCTCCCTCAAACGCCGCGCCTCCGGCTCCGCATCCCGACGACTCCCATGCGCCGCGAACGACACCTCCAGCGTGACCTCGCGGAACCGCCGGTCGAGCCGCAGCCGCTCGGTGCTCCACGCGAAGACGACCAGCGTCAACGGCGTGGCCGGCGTTTTGCTGCCGGGGGGAGCGGGGGCGTCGAAGCCGTGCGCGACAAGGGGCATGCGGCCCTTGACGGCCATGCGCGCGGCCGAGCCGGTGCGGTCGATGCCTGTGGTCCATTCGCGGTGGGGGATGGGCTGGCCGTTCTCGTCGCGCTCGTTGTCGAGCCGGAATTGCGCGTCTTCGAGGTTGGCGTCGCTGAGTGGGATTTCGAACTCGCGGACCATGTTGGTGGAGGTTTCGTGCAGTCTGTTTGTTTGGAGGTGGTGGGAGGGTGGGGTGTGTGGTTGTGTGTACGATGTGGGTTTCGAACTGGGGGAGTTGGGGGCTCAGCAGCAGCAGCACGATGGCCGAGAGGGGAGAGGGGAGGGGGAAAATCGAACGCCAGGCGTCATGGCGAGGCTCTGGGACTTTGACTGCGGCTCGCCGTGGTTTGGAGGGGCGGGTCAAGTCGTGTAACCCATCTCTCTCAAGTTGAACCCCTTCCCGTCCAATGATAGGTGCACGTACGAGCTTTATCGATTTTGCCTGCTTTCCAATGGCTGTTGCAAGGGACTCGGCATCTCGGGGAGGTATCTTATTTGGTATGGTGCAGGTAGGGAATGTCCAAGATGTCCAACTACCCAAAGATCCTAATAGGCACCCCCTGAATCATGAAAGGACCTGCAAGGCATCTAACCCATTCCGATTTTAAACACCTTCTCTCAGAACAGTCCAAGGCTGGCAAACACTTGTAAAGACATAACATGAACGGTGGGTATTGTGTGGGATTTTAACTGCATGGCTGACTGCGAAAACTAGACCGCCGTGTCACCGAGAATAGGTAACTTTATTGAGGAAAGATTTGGGCTTTGGCGGCTGCGTATTGGCCGCTTCATAAAAGTCTCTGCATTTATTGTTGCCGCAGGTGAAAAAGGGACGCTTCTCTCCATTCTCCAAAGGCGAGGGGGAACAATTCGCTTTCATGAGGGGAGAGCCAAGAAAGCTGAAGTCACACTTGGTTCTCCTCAACAAGCTGAGGAAGCTGAAGTTTACCTACCTAGGTACTTGTGAAAATCATGAATATTGACATGGTTGGCCCGAAATGGAACCTACCTCGAAGATTATTAGACGCATTACAAAGCATTTCAAGGTATCAAGAAGTCGAAACACCCAAATAACGTCTAATCCCATTAATTTACAACAATGCCAGCTTCTCCGCACCGGTGGCACCAAACCCATACCGACTTGGATTTTACCATTACTGCCATGGACCTTAGCTTACCCAGAAACGGTCATTGTGGTAATTCTATAAGAAATCCAGTACAGATAACTTGGTAGGTATGTGTTTGGCAACGACGACATGGTAAGCACGGGTGAGCCAGCCATGCGGTATTCCAGCCCTGCCACCGGCGCACTCGTGCTCGTGCTCGTGCTCGTTCTGGGCCCCATCCTGCGATGCCCCCAAAACGCGGTGGGCCAGATGGTGCTGGGGAACTCAGCTGGGCTTGGGATTCTGAACCTGATTCCAAATCTTTCCGCTAGGTTACACCCGGAGTCCCGGACCATGAGTCAACGGCCCATCCTTTGGGATTCACGGGTTTTGAAACCAATCACGCTCGGGCTTGCTGACAGGACTCAAGCGAATCCGAGTCCGCGAATTCCCGACTGAGCCGCCACTGAAATGGCCGGAATGAACCGACCTACTTCGGAAGATAAATAACGAGTGCATTTCTCTCACAAATGTCAGCAGGGAGGAATATCCTTGCATATTTGAATTCCAATCCTCAAGTCTGACACTGCATATCGCCCGGGCCCCCTCTGACGTCTGGTGCTTACCCATTTAGGTTTGTTTTTCCTCATCAACAACACACATTGAACGCAATGGCTTCTCAAGATAATACGCCAACCCAGGCTGCACAGCCCAAGATCACACTTTACTGGTCAGTGTTCACGGTGTTGACTAAAATCAACCAATCCTGGACACTAACATGGCCCATTCAGGCTCAATGAATCTCGAGCACAACGCATCGCCTGGCTGCTCGAGGAACTCAACCTCGAGTACGATATCAAGGTCTTCTACCGTAATGAAGACATGCAAGCTCCCCCTGAGCTTGAAAAGCTTCACCCCTTAGGGAAGTCGCCAGTCCTCAGCATCAAGCTGCCAGACCCCACGGATCCAACCAAGGAAAAGCAAATCATCCTTGCCGAGAGCGGCGCAATCGCAACATATCTAACGGAGAATTTTGGACGCGCGACATCCCTTTCCCCCAAGAAATACCTCGACGCGCATGAGGGCCAGCCTGGGGCCGAGACAGAGGCGTGGATGCGCTACCAATACTTCCTGCACTACCCCGAGGGCAGTCTGATGCCGCCTATCTTAGTGTCGCTCATATTGTTGAGTAAGTGAGACCAGTTTTCCAGCCGAGTAGTCGTGACTTGCTAAAAATGGCGCGCGGTAGTCCTTAAAGGGCCCAAGATCCCCTTCTTCATCCGCCCCATCACATCCAGCGTCGTCGACAAGTTGTTTGAAGCTTTTGTCATCCCAGAAATGGTCAAACACCTTGGTTTCCTTGAGTCGCGGCTGGAATCGTCTCCCGGAAACGGGCAGTATCTATGCGGCTCGCACCTGACGACTGCCGACATCCTCCTGGCCTTCCCGCTACAACTGGCACTGGACGCGCGCGACGTGGGCAAGGGTGAGGGGACAATGAAGGATAAGTTCCCGAAGCTATGGGCATATCTGAAACGCCTTGAGGAGGAGCCCGGGTTCAAGCGGGCTGAGGCCAAGACCGCAGAGTTTGAAAAGAAGACATCGGGAAAAAAGAACTAGATGGAAATCCGGCTAGATACCCTGTGGAATTCCCGATGCTTGTATGATAATATCCCCCACATGTGTTGAGCCGCTAAGGCTTGTACTACCTATTGTTACACAAAAATAATCCTGCTCATGCAACTATCACCCCAATCTCTTTTACCTCTTCACCGGCGTGAGGCGCAAGAAAAGCTCCGTCTTCTTCCAGATGGTGTATACCTTGGCCTCCTTCAGCCAGTTCTTGCTCCGCTCCGAGAGCTCCATGTCAAACTCAAACACCATGCGCGCAATGACGACTCTCATTTCGGCATATGCGAGGCTAGCCGGGTTAGCAAGATCTCAGTTTACGGGGAAGGGGGGTGGATGAGAGATGCAACTCACTTCCTCCCGACGCAGTTCCTCGGACCAACACTAAAGGTCTGCATGGCGTCGAGCCGGTCACCATCGATATCCTTCTCGTCCCGCTCCTTAGCTTCGCCAAGGTCGGCATCGATTTTGTTCAGCCACCGCTCGGGGCGGAAGGCGAAGGGGTCGCGCCAGTGCTGGGAGCTGTGGTTGATGGCGTACTGCTGGATCTCGACGATGGTCTAGCATTCATATGTCAGCATCGCACCGCTCTGCCAAGTTCCAAATCGCTGCTGCTCGCTTACGTTCTCGTGAACCCATTCGCCCGCGATCATCTCGCCTCCCTCGTGCACATCACGCGGGAGGTTGCTGACAGCCGGGGGGTAGCGGCGGAGCCCCTCGTTCAGACAGGCTAGGAGGTAAGGCAGCCGGGAAACCGAAGCGATGGTGATCTCATCGGCGCTCTTGAATGCGGACCGCACTTCCTTGTTCAGCTTCTCCAGGGCCTCGGGGTTCTGCAAGAGGTGGAAGGTGACGCCTGCCATCAGACTGGCTGTCGTCTCGGACCCGGCGGCGGCGATAAGGGTGGCGTTGGATTGCAGGCGTTGCAGATCGAGGTTCTATCAAATCCCTGGTCAGCCCAACATCTCTCTCTCTTGGCCAGACCGCGAAGGCAAGGCCTAGTCAAAGCAGGTAAGACACGGGGTTACTCACCCATTCCTCCCGTTTGCTCATCAACCCCTCGAACAGGTCATTCCGCTCCTGGTCCATTTCCAGCCGATGCCGCAGCTTCTTCTCCATCATAATCATCATCTTCTTGAACGAGTCCCAAGCAGCCCACTTGACCAACTTGTTCAGCGTCCACTTAAACCCAGGGACATATCCCATGCCAGCATACTTCATGGCCACAAAAGTCGCCGCCTCCGAAACCGACCCCGTCACCATATCCACAAACGGATGCGTCGTCTCATCCTTAAGACACCCAAACGACTCCGCAAACACCAAATCCCCAATCACATCAAACGTGGTCCAGTTATACCACTTGACCATATCCACCTCCTCGCCCATCTCCGTCTTCCGCCTCAACCCCCCCATCAACTGATCCACATACTTCATAATAATCGGTTCATGCTCCCTCATCGAGCGGTCACTAAACCCGGCCGCCACGGCCCTCCTCAACCTGGAATGCTCCTCGCGATCCGCATCCAAAATATTCGGCGCATCCATCCCATCCCGGTCAATGAGCTGCTTCCGATAGAACATATCACTCTTGCCATTCTCCCTTAGCGCGATATGGTCCCCCGCCCGGTGCCCGAAAATATCCTTCCACGCGCGCGGGTCGGTGTAGGACAGGTGGCGCGGGCCGATGCGCACCACGGGGCCGTACTTCTCGTGCAGCGCGTGCACCTGCAGGGGGCCGCTGCCGGAGGCGATGCGCAGGGCGTGGGGGATGGGCAGGGCGCGGGAGAGGAGGGGGCCTGGGTACCGGCGTAGGGGGTGTAGGAAGAGGTTGTAGAGGGCGAGGAGGAGGAGATAGGCTGTTGTCTGGGGGGTGGGGGGTGGGGGTTAGTTGGGGGTTGCGTTGAGGGGTTGTGATGGGGGCGTGGTTGGTGGGCTTCATGTTGGGGTTGGGTTAGGGGAGGAGATGGGAGGTGGTGTGAGGGAGGCGGTGTGAGGGAGGTGGTGTGAGGGAGGTGGTGAGGGAGGTATTGAGCGTGGGGGCGTGGGGGGAGGAGGGGGGCGACTGGAGTGGATGGACCTACGAGAACTGGGACGGCGACGAGGAGGATCCGGAGGACCTGGGGGAGGTTCTGGACGGCTGTGTCGAGCAACATGGCGGGCGGTGTTACTGCAGAGACTCGGGCTTTGCAAAAGTGGTTGTCAATGGTGCTTCGCGTCGCAGAAGCGGACGACTGCTGAAGATAACCTAGAAAAAGGACGGTTAAGAGGTGGGTGGTTGTGCGTTTTATAACGAATGGTGCACGCAGTGCAACGGGTAGTAACCCTATACGCCACGCGGCCACCGTCGTACCATATTATGTACAATGTTGCATTCATATAAAGTGCCGGGATCCTTGGAAACACCGAGAGCCCGCCATGGCTCGAATGGGTAGTTTGTCAAGAACTCGAAACTGGGGGCTGAGGTTCGAGGATACAAGGCCCCCCTCCCCCTACCTCCCGCAACAGGAGGGCTCGGGTGGACCACGGAGACTTTCGCCAATGCCGGCTGGGATGTTTCTAGGCGCAATGTAACCAGACTGCTTAACCGCTGGAGGGCTGAGCAGGGTTTAACATTGACGATAGGTAGGCAGACGCTGTTCGTTGTGGGAAGACCCCGTTGATTCATCGGTTGATTCTTGGCTCCAGAGGCTGCCTTGGCTTCAACAAGGTGGTGGACTAATGCAGGCTTCACGCAACTAAGTTTCCGGTATTCGACCAGAGCTTCCCCGATCCCCCCCCCCCCCCGTGCCCCCCCTGTCTTTCCCATGCTCCCCAACACAGCCTTGAGAAGTCAGAGGTGCGGCACAACTCGGTTACAAAAGGAAAAACTCCCCGCCCTTAATGTAACCAGGGGGTCCAGGCAACTGGCCGTCATCTGATGGATCGAGAGAATCCTTAACTCTCAGTGGCGTTGCTCAGAATGAGTCGAATGACCTCATCGCGTTGGCACCCACTACGTCAACCCCTGGGGCCGGGTGGCTGCCGGGATGCGAGATGACCCGCCCTCCCGCTGCCCGAGCTTTCAGTGGCTTTTTTCTCCCAAAGGGTCCCGATGAGGGAATTCCATTTGGCATCGGTTGGAAAGAGTTATGGTGCAGCGCTGGCCGGCCGGCTGTGCCAGGAAGTCGCCGGTACTATATCTCCCTCCCTTTATCCGTGCCTCATTCCTTTACCAGTTACCTTGCTCAGATTCGTCCGTTGTGTTTACTTGGTGTTACTAGCGCTTACAAAAGTAGGGGGCCACGTCGGGTAACAGGGGAGCTGTCATCTTGTTTAACCAATAATTAGCCAGGTTACGTAGTCTTGCAACGGCAGACATGCTCCCCTGGCGCTCGAAGGGAGCATAATCCATGTAGTTATACATCACGACATAGTTATTCCACCTTCGTCATTTCGTTGTCCGCCTTCATCCTTCCATCGAACGTCGTCTCGCCATCCATGCATAATCGGAACGATGAAACACGTCAGGCAAACAGATGGTATTCGATTGACGCTGCTCGCCTACTAATATACTACTACCGCTTGAGCGAGTCATTCCTTGCATCCGCCCCCTAGAGCACCCGGAGACGCGTGGCCCCCGCCCGCATCGGGAGCTGTTGTGGTGAAACCGACTATCCCCTCAAGCCACTTCAATGCGGCCAGAATACCTGCCTTCTTTCCGTCGGCCTCGATGTCACGGTAATTCTCCGCGCTGTAGCCGGCCTCAGACAGTATGGATAATCTTTGAGAGTTTTGCTCTTTGATAAGGTTGTTGATTCTTTTGTCGATGGCCGTGAGCTGCTTGACTGCCCTGTCCCTTCTGATCCGGCTAACTTCCAAATCGTTACTCGTCAGGGACGCGTTGCTCCTTGCCCGGTGCTCTTCATCCCGGGCGTACCACCACAAGGCGTACTCCTCCAACGCCTGGCACGACGCAAAACAGGGCAAGGAGCCAACGGCGGCGGCATACTCCTCTCCGGAGACAAATTCGTATGCTACCGGTACCGGGGGTGGGACCCTGAATTGGGCCAGCACATCAAGACTAACCACCCTGGCTGCTTCCATCGTTCTCACTGCCTCCCCGTGATTGCTCTGAGCCGTTACTACCGCGTTGTTAAGCTGCAGCACGTGCCGTCGCAGCCTCCTTCTATAGTTCTGGAGCACATCCATCTGGTTTGCAATCATTGTGTCGTATTTATAGCGGTTCAGCGGGTTGCGTATCATCTCGTAGGTATGCTAGACCTATAAAAGAAAGACACCTAATAGTGAGTATTATGTGCTTGTCGACAAGAAGTGGGAGGGAGGGAATAGGTATGCTTAATGCTCATGCACCTTCCAAACAGACGCATCTGCATCTGGCGGAGGACGACCCGCGACCATTCTTGAAGGGTCCTCCAGAAACCATTCGTAGTAATTTGTGAAGATGCTTGGGTGGCTTGCGGTAGGGGCTACTCCTATAGTTGCGTAGGCGTTATCGGTTGGATGGTGATCTTTAATGCCTTGAACTTTTGACGGAGTCATGGTCGCGTATATCTGATAACCGTTGCTAGAGATATTCCGAAACGAACTGCGACTAGCGATGACAGGCACTGAAGGAGGGTTGAATCTTCGATAATGAAATCAAGAGAGAAAAGAAAGGTTGTATTAACGGGTTGAAAATGCGCAAGGGAAAGAACTTGAGATGCTGCTAGCCACGGTAGAGAGGCTTGTTGACTCGAGTAGGAGCACTGGGCGATGCAATGCCATATGAGGGGCCAGCAAAAAAATGGAAGTAATAAACAGGACACAAGGAAGCCACATTGCCGAGGTTACCTAGACCTGGCTTTATAATATCAAGAATACCGGAAGCTACTACCCGCTGCCCAACGTATTCAGGAACTTCCATCACCCGTTCAATACCGCCGCCCACTCTTGCCGCGCCAGCGACTCCTCCACAGTCAGCATGGGGCAGTCGATCCCAGCCTAGGTAGAAGTGAGACAACCCGAGTCAGCAAAAGACACAAACACAGAGGCTGCATGTAGGGGAAGAGGACTAACTTTGCGTAGATCTTCGGCCTTCAGCACGTCCATCCCACCGTCGTAACCCGGCTCCGAGCTGTACTCAAACATCAAGCCCACCTCGATGCCGAGATCACGGTCGGGCACCTGTTTCACCATCTCGTCGAAGCTGATCTCCCGGTAGCGGATGGTGGCACCCGTGACCCTGGCCCAGACCTGTGCAAACTCGGACCAGCTGAGGTACTCGCCGGCCATGTAGTGCTTGCCCGGGGGCATCTGGTGCACGGCGTAGACAAAGTTGCCCGTGTCGGCGTTGACATCCAGGTGCGGGATGGGCTTGTCTGCGTTGCAGGGGAAGCACATCTCAAAGGTGCCGTCGTCGAGCTAAGCAGTTGCAGCAGTCCCAATCAGCAACTATTCATTCTCATTCGGTTGGGGACTGACCTTTTTGAAATACGCCCCCGGCAAGATACGGTGGCTCGTCGTGAAGAAGCCCGTCTGGATGCAAGACAACTTGGCCGCTAGTTGGGGATGCGTCGCCGCAACGTAGTCCGGAAAGATATCGGCCTTTGCGTCGTAGTGGTACAAGTCCTTGAATTTGCCGTTGCTGCACCTGGCGGCATGGCTCAGCGTCGACGCCAGGAGGCCGTTCTCTTCCAGTGAATCTACCACCGTCGCCGCGGCGTCGGCAATGTTCTTCCCCTGCTGATACTCCACATCATAGGCATACCGTCTGCAGGTAATGCCGAGTTCCTGTGCCTTGGCCCGGCCGCCGGGTCGGAAGAAGGGCTCCCAGTAGTTGGTGACGCTGAAGATGATGTTGGCGCCTGCGAAAGCCGTCTTGAGAGAGTCGACGTCGTCGAGGTCGGCGCGCACCACCTCGACACCGAGTGCCGCCAGTTCTTTGGCTGCCGCCGATGACGGGTCGCGCGTCAAACCACGGACTGCATACCGAGAATCTTGGAGAAAGCGCCGGGCTACAGAGCCGCCCTGGTTGCCCGTCGCCCCCACCACCACCACAAGTTTCTTGGTGTTGCTGGCGCTGGTGGCGGTGGTGTTGCCGTTGGTGTTGTGGAATGGTGACGCCATGGTTCTGGATTTGCCCTCTGTAAGACGACGCAAGTTGTGCTTGCTCCAGTTAAACTACACGAGCTGAAACATAGATGCATGTAACCACCGGCCCGAGTCCTACACACAGTACGTGCTACGAGGAGATAAGCACACAGGTGGGAAAGCGCACCTCGGCCATCATCTCGTCCCATGAGCTGGCACAACCAGCCCCACTCCCACGAGGAAGCCCCTCATTTTCCTCCTTGATGGGTTCTTGCCCCAGTCTAGGTTTGGACGTTCCAATACCCTCAGACCCCTGCTTTCTGTTCTTAAGATAGGGGCTAGGGTCGGATCTCTCGGGCCCGGAACACGTTTCTCATTCGGGCATGGCGGGTGCGACAGTACGACGGTGGGACGACATGGACTCGGGATAGCTCGGCGGGATTCGGATTGTTCTGGCCTAGCGAACCCAGTATTGGTTAAGATGGAGACCCAGAGGCTTGGTTTGGCCACCCCGGTCCCCAGGCCCATATCAACCGGGTCCATCCCACTTCTCATCCCTGGAAGCACACGACGTCAACAGATCTCGGCCAGGAACCGGGGGGTGGACAATCAAAAAACCATGGCATCATCCCCCAACTCTAACGATCCCACGACGAGCGAACCTCAAGCCCGTCGGGGGACGACGTCGCCAGGACTGGAGTCAGGGGTGGCACAGGGACATGAACATGGTCACCCGGAAGAGGAACAACAACAAGACGTTATTCCCGTACCATTACAAGTCGACGTAGGTTAACCCTCCCAGCACAAGACAGCCCGACCAAAAGCAGAACCCACGAACCCCTTCCCCCAAGAACCGGCCCTATCATGAAACGATCCCGCTAAACAAAACCCCCTCCACCCCCTCCCACAGCACGACATCGACGACGATGACAACTCAGACGGCGACTCGGCCTACGGCTCTCTAGCCGGGTCGAGCCGCACCGGCTCCATAACCTCCTCCATCACCAGTTACGTCTACGAGAACGGGCGGCGCTACCACGCCTACCGATCCGGCCAATACGTCCTACCCAACGACGACGCCGAGCAGGAGCGCCTCGACCTGCAGCACCACATCTGGCGGCTCCTCCTGCAGGGCGCCCTCTACACCGCCCCCCTCCACATCCCCCAACCAGGCGAACGCACCACCACCGCCACCACCACCACCACCAGCAGCGGCAGTACCAGCGGGTCCGACTTCCGGATCCTCGACCTCGGCTGCGGCACGGGGATCTGGGCGATCGACATGGCGGACCAGTTCCCGCGGGCGTCGGTGTTTGGGGTGGACCTGTCACCAATCCAGCCCGAGTGGGTGCCGGGCAACTGCCGGTTCCACGTGGACGACTACGAGGACGAGTGGACCTACCGCGACGACGAGGCCTTCGATTACATCCACGGCCGGGCGCTGTCGGGGACGGTGGCGAATGATGGCTGGCCGGATTTCTATCGCCAGGTGCGGCAGAACTTGAAGCCCGGGGGTTGGTGTGAGATGCAGGAGTATGATGCGTGGATTTTTAGTGATGATGATAGTTATGAGAGGGCGCCGTGGACGAGGGAGTGGGTGGAGAAGTTGGATGGGGCGAGTACCATGTTTGGGAAGACGATTAACGTGGCGAGGAAGCATAAGCAGTGGATGATTGATGCCGGGTTTGAGGATGTGGTGGAGAAGACGATCCGGGTGAGTCCAGTTTTGGCGTCACCTTTGTTTCAACGAGGAGTGTCCTGCGTACAGATCAACCGACTGACTGCTTGACTGTGTTCACAGATTCCTATCGGGCCCTGGGCCAAGGATCCAGCGCTCAAGGAACTCGGCCGCTTCGAGCAGCTTCACATGCAAATGTCGGTTGCCTCACATACCCCGGCCCTCTTTACCAGAGTGTGGTCCTACACAGAACCGCAGGTTCAGTTGTTGATCGAAGGCGTTAAACGCGAGTTTCGGAGCAAGGACCTGAGGTTGATCACATGCTATCGCTTTATTATAGGGAGAAGCCCCGGTCCCCCTCCCCCAATTCAGTGAAGAGGAATGCGACAAAGAGCCCTGGGCCCCTGAACGCCACGAGGTGACTGGCAGGATAAGACATGGGACTAATGTTATTTAATGACCCATCTTCTGGGGGTGTATGTGCAGCTCGGTGTCATGCCTTAGTAAAGTAAATGCCATCCCATCGTTTCCCATGAACTTCAGGAATCGCCCAAAGCCTTCCAGTTGCAAACCCCCGCCACCGTCCAACCTTTGGTTCGGTTGCCCCGACACTCATTGACCCAGGTATCTCCATCGACTTTCATGAGAACATTATCAGGTTTGGCGTCTTGCCAGAGAATGCCGGCCAGGTGCAGAACACGCAATTTATTCTTTGTTGATTGGGCCCACCGTTTCTTCTCAACATTAGACATGGTATGCCCGAGAAAAACGTGAGGGGATCATCTGATTTCTTACCGGGATATAATAGCAAGCCCATAAGCTGGCCCCTCGCGTTCCGGACGACTCCGTGGAGGCGGCAGGTTGGTACATCAAATCTGAAGTCACCCCGGGCAATTTGTTCGTGCGTCTTGACTTGCCACTTCACATTTTCGTCATCTGGGTTTATGCTCTCTCTGAAATAGAGATCTTGCTGGCCGATACGGACCCGTTCTGGCGACCAGTTGAAGGGTTGGTCCTCTTTTTTGACAATGACTGCCACCTCGTCGGGGGTGTAAGACGGGAAGGCGGTGGTCCAAGGGTTCTCAGGGCTCGCGGCGGGGGGGAGATGCTCATCCATTTCCACACGCTTGACTCTCCCTGGACCTAGGAGGTCGTTGATCGCGTGGAGACGACACTCCAAATAATTTGTGGCGACTAAGAAGTGACCGAGGGTGAGCTTTTCAATCTCGAGTGGTCGTAGAGTAGGCAAGGCTTTGCTGAAAGCATCGACACATGCGAATACAACCCAATCGAAGCAAGTGGAAAGTGGTACGTGTTTGAGCCAAGTACTATCACCGTTGTACTTGGCACGAAGAACCGCGTGACTCTGTCGAAACTTCCAGGTTTGTTTGGGCGAATTGCAAAAGTCTGATAGTGATACCAAGACTTTGAGGATAGCCATGTTGAGTTGAACCTCAATACTGAACCATTGGTCGTTGTCGTCGTCGTCAGAGATTGCGAAGCTATGCATATGATACCGTGGGATTGTTATGATCATGGTTATGAGTAAGGTGGAACTAAGAACAATTGATTTGAGTTTATGTCTTCCGGCCGCGCCGCCAGCGTCGTACCGCGATAATTGGAAACGAAAGTTTTGGATGAAACGATGTTGAAAAGGAAAGAATGGGCGAGTGAGAGAAAGTCGCGAGCATTGGGCAGGAGCAGCCTCATTAAAAAGGAGCGGAGTCGCGTACATATACGTCATAGATTACTAGCACGAGCATAGGATATCGAAAGGTAATGAATTATCAACCGAAACATCTACAATCTAACATATCCCATGAGCACCGCCATCATGGGCTATATGCTACGGGTGTCGGCCGCCGTGGGGATTTCTCATTCGCTTCAAGTAAGGTAGGTAGGTATGTAGCACCTTCAACATCTTGCTGGCCTGCTGCTGTTGTTTAGTATTTGGCTAGTTATTAGCTACCTTACCTGGGTCGATGAAGTCATTTCTCTCGGCTCATTTTTACTGCCAGGGAGCTGCCAGTGAGATGGCACATGGATGGATAGCCGTCAGATCAGATGCGCCAGATTTGGATGGCCTGTGCTCGATTTCAGCAATTGCACTCAGTGCACGGGCCAATGTGCTTCGTTCGGCCCAATGCGTGCGATATGCCGCCATCTAAATTTTGATGGAGCCGCGACCTCCAGACCCGACTTGCCCCTCCAACCACAAACCCAACCATGCCCCCCAGATTACCACTTGCGCAGGCGGCGCGATGCTGCACTGCAGCGATTGAGGCCTCTGCGAGACCAACGAGCTTGG
The DNA here is from genome assembly GCF_020726465.1 of Chaetomium tenue. NCBI lineage: Eukaryota > Fungi > Ascomycota > Sordariomycetes > Sordariales > Chaetomiaceae > Chaetomium > Chaetomium tenue. Next base: position 171,194 of record NW_027117333.1, on the reverse strand, counting down.
TCTCCCTCTTTGCCGCCCTCTCCGTGCAGACACGAAGCGCATCCATCCTCGCCAGCATCTCCGATAACAAGGGCGCCTACAACAAGCGCATTCGGAAGGGTCGCGGTCCCTCGTCCGGCTACGGAAAGACGTCTGGTCGTGGTCACAAGGGTACGGGTCAACGTGGTAAACTAAACCCGTGGTTCCAGGGTGGTCAAACCGCCCTGATTTTCAGCCATGGCAAGATGGGCTTCGTGAACCAGTACGTTTAGCCTGTCCCCTCCATAGAAAACAGTCTACTTACACATTGATATAGCCGTGCGCCTGTAATGATGGAGCTGAACCTCGACCGACTCCAGGCCTGGATCGATGCCGGCCGCCTCGACCCAGAGAAACCCATCACCCCCCGCGAAATCATTAGATCGGGCGTTATCGGTAGCTCGATAAAGGATGGGATAAAGCTACTCGCTCGCGGCGGAGAGACGCTAAAGACGCCAATTGATATCATGGTATCCCGGGCGTCTGCCTCTGCTATCAAGGCGGTCGAGGATGCCGGCGGCAAGATCACGACGAGGTTCTACACGAAAGATTCGCTCAAGCGGTTGGTCAACGGACACAGTGTCAGTACGGACAAGCCGCTACCTGTTGGGCCGGAGCACGTCGAGGCTGTGTTGGAGAAGGCGAGGACGACCAAGAAGCACTACTTCCGCTTGCCCGACCCGACAGGTCGTGAGGATATCGAGTATTACCGGGACCCGGCCCACAGGGGATACTTGAGCCATACGCTGCAGCCGGGAGAGTCTCCCAGTTTGTACTTCAAGGTCCCGGGAAAGACGGCCATCACGAGCAAGCCCAAGTCTAAGGAGAAGGCCGCCGAGCAGGCAGCGAGGTTGTTCTAAATTTCAGGGCACACCTTGTTCTCCGTTTTTGACCTGCACTGCATCTTACTCTGGTGGTCATGGAACTGGGACAGTGACGGGGGCCAGTTTGAGCGTGGCACTAGAGCAGATGAGAAAGCCGGTGACGCTCAAGGAGTGGAAGACAGCAATGTACAAACAAATCGCACTGTAACTATTAAGTCTCCCAGCTTAGAGTTGTGCTCGGTCGGTCGGTCCCTGGCTCGTTCCTGCATGGGGATGGGGGCCCGAGCGCTTCTTCTCCAATTGCAAGCTACCCCTGTCTGTTGGGGTTTGGAGCCGTTCCATCTTCTGACTCCAGCCCCCTTCGCCTGCCTTCCCGCGCGCTGACGACATCTCCGACGACTCCCAAGTTTGAAGCGTTTGGTTGCTTGGTCTCGTTCTTGCGTTGATAAACTGTTGGACTGTTTTTCGTCCATCCTCCCATCCCCTTTGTCTTCGCTATTGTCTGTTCTGCGCCTTGCACGACCCGACGTGCGCATCGTCGCAACACCCCTCCGCACCGGAACCCTTGGATAGCCGCCCGCTGCCGCAACCCCCGCTGTGTCGCGCGAAACGGCACATCGCGGCGATCGTTCTAGCACAAGACTTATCGCCCCAACCAAACTCCCAAAGCCCAATCGCCAATTGATAATGGACGACAACATGTCCCTCTTCGGCAGCTCGCCGTCAGATGAGTCGCCCGACCTGCGATCGAGCAACTTCCCCAATAGCAGATCCTCACTGTTTGACCACGAGCCGCCAATGACCAAGTCCACCACTTCAGCCTTGTTCGCCGACGACGATCCCGGTTCCGACTCGCCATGGGACATGCCGCCGCCCCGTAGACAGCAAACCCGCGCCGACGTTATTCGCCGCCTTCTCCCCTCTTCCGACGTGCCCGATACCTACATTGTGGTCTTTGACAAGGTTGTCGCCGAGGATGGCAGCGAAGGGCGCATCACCGCGGGGGGAGTTGCGAGGACCCTGGCCGCCGCAAAGCTCGGCGCCGACGCCCAAGCGCGAATAATGGCCATCGTTGCGCAGGGCGGCAGCGGCGACGAAGTGTCTCTGGACAGGAATCAATTCAATGTGCTGCTCGCCCTGATTGGCCTCGCGCAAGAAGGCGAAGGAGTTAGTCTCGATGGGGTAGACGAGCGACGCCGGGGTGAGTAAACACACACATCTATTCCCCGCTCTCATCCATATTTTATCTCGAGTTCCATGCGCCTGCGCTCATTGCACGAGCCACCTTACCGGAACCACCTGCAAGCTCCCTCGTCCGCTTCAAGATCCGGCCGTGCATCCGAATGCTCGAGTGGGCCCTGGTTTGTAGGTGTTACCTTATCGGCGCTAACCTGGCTGCGCCAATCCCCAGATCTTCCCCAGCCAACACTTCACGGCCTCATCGAGAATAGACCGGCCCTACCACACATCGAGGAACTGGCCGCGAAGCCACCGCAACGAACCGCGACACCTCCGAGAGCCCCCGAGCCCGCCTCTCCGGCACGGCACCGCAGCGCCAGAAACCCATCCATGGACTACCCCGAAGACCCGTGGAATAGCCCCGACCTGCACAGGAACCACAGCCACGGCCCCGAGCTGCCGCGACCGAATGGCCACGACAGGTCTGCATCGGCTGGCCCTTTGAACGGGGGTGGTTTTGGAACCAGCCCCCAGGCAACGTTGCCGCGCCGGACCACGTCCACCTTTACAACCAGCGTCCCTCCGTCAGGTGCTGGCTCGGTTACGGAAGCGCCTACTGCGTGGGGGTATCTCGACCCCAACCCACCGGCCGCCGCCGAGTTCAACGCGCCGCCGTCCAATCCCACGGCTCCGTTTGGCGGCATCCCCCCTAGCGCAATCGCCCAGGAGGCGACCGGCGTCCAGCCCCCCACGCCAGCCATCAACAGAACCATCGGCGGAGGTCGGAACGGCGCGGCTGTGGAAGAGCACGTCCTGGTGACATTAATGCCTGAGAAGGAGGGCGTGTTCTTTTTCCAGCACCACAACTACGAGGTAACCAGTTCGAGGAGGGGAAGCAAGGTCGTTCGCCGGTACAGCGATTTTGTGTGGCTGCTGGACTGCCTGCACAAACGGTACCCCTTCCGGGTGCTGCCATTGTTGCCGCCGAAGAGGGTTGCTGGTGGGTTCACTCCTATCCTAGTATGCGTAATCTCCTTCCTCTAACAAGTCCCAGTCAACGGCAACCACCTATCCAACGATGGGGCCTTCATAGAAAAAAGGCGCCGCGGCCTGGCAAGGTTCCTCAACACGCTCGTCCGACATCCCGTGCTTGGCCAGGAACAACTCGTCATCATGTTCCTCACGGTCCCAACTGTAAGTGGATTCAATCCAAGCTCGACGCGCGGATAGCGGCTGACAACTTGCATCTCCAGGAACTCGCCGTCTGGCGCAAGCAAGCGACCATCTCGGTGCAAGACGAATTCGCCGGCCGGCCCCTCCCTCCCGGTCTCGAAGACTCCCTGCCGCCGACGCTCGAAGAGCTCTTCGCGCGCACCCGCGCCGGCGTGAAGCGCAGCGCCGAGCTGTACATCACCGTGTGCAACCTCATGGACCGGCTGGTCAAGCGGTCCGAGGGCGTGGCGGCGGACCACGCGCGCGTGGCGCTCTCGCTCGTGTCGCTGACGGAGGCGAGCGCCGACACCTACGCGACCGACACCAACGACGTGCCGCTGCTCAACGACGGCCTGCAGGCCATGAGCCGCCACCTGCGCACCGCGCAGAGCCTGATCGAGGACGAGGCGCGCGCCTGGGAGGGCGGCGTGCTCGAGGACCTCAAGCGCCAGCGCGACGCCCTCGTCAGCCTGCGCGACCTCTTTGACCGCCGCGAGCGCCTCGACAAGGATAATATCCCCTCCCTCGAGAAGCGTATTGCGTCGAACGAGGCGAAGCTGTCGGCGTTGCGGGCGAAACCCGAGGGCTTGGTGAAGCCGGGGGAGGTGGAGAAGGTCGTGGAGGCGATTATCAAGGTAGGACCGGAGCAACTCCTTACGTCTTCCACGCACTACTGCCGCGCCTTTACGTATTAATACTAACAACGGTAACCACAAAAACAGGACAAGGAGTCGATCGTCAACCAGCACAACCGGTCTGTCTTCGTCCAGGAGTGCGTGCGAGATGAGCTGAGCTACTTCCAGCACACCCAGTACAACGTCTCGCGGTGGAACCAGGACTGGGCCCAGGAGCGGGTCAAGTACTCGGAGCTGTTGGCCGACAACTGGCGCCGCCTGCTGGACGGCCTCGAGGGGATGCCGCTCGGTGATTAGCTTGAGGAGGGCCTTTCCGAAACAGGCCTTTGAAGGAGGGGGTTGGGGTTGGTGGCGAGGGTTGATGCGGCGGCAGCATGTTTCTTCTTGATACGGACGCTATTGTATCATCATTGGCGGCGTTTCTTCTCCTTCTTCCATTCAAATTGTCCTGTACATAGGAGTGGATACCTTTGGCAGCTGGATGTTTGAGATTGCGATACCCTGGGTAATAGTCAAGCCGTTCGCTTTGAGATCTAGACCCATCAGTAGACCGTCCTATGTTTTGGTTTTTGCTAAGCTTTTCGAGATGTAATAAAATCGTGCAAGCCCAAAACAAAACACCAACTGGACGACTTTCCCGCCAGCGATGCCAAGCCTGCATCTCGGTGTCCAGCTCTGGCCCACGCCCCCAGGCCCGTCTCCAGATGGCTGCTGCAACCCCCGCCATGACATTGTTCAGCCTCGCGCCTGCATAGCTTTCTCCAGCTCTAGAACATTCTGGTTGGTCCAGAGGACGAGCCCGACTGATATCCATCCTCCCCCCAAACATTAAAAAGGACCCGACGGTCGACGACTCCGACGCGAGGCTGGCGTCCTCATCTCGCGTCATTTAGCCTCGCCCCGCTCCAACCCAACCTGACAGCCCCGCGCAGAGAGAGGAGCACCTGGCCCGCCACCCATCGCGTGTCCCGCAACCCGATTCGACCGCAACCAACACCGACTTCTTCTTCTGCCCAAGAAAACCAGCCTTGGCAGGAAACCTAAAGTCCTAAAGTCCAAACCACGACCTAATCTTGCGAGTCACAAGAACCGCCCGCGAACCGGCTCGGACCGCTCCGACTGAACCTATTCTATTCTCTGCTTACCTACCTTATCGTTAACGACGCCGTCCCGCGGTTGTTTAGCCCTACGAAGTACCGTCATTCGAAGGATCCCGTCAAAATGCCGGCGACCTCGACGAGGCGAACCCAAGCCGCCGAGCAGTTCGTAGCGGTAACAAAAGCGAACAGGGACAGCGCGCAAGCAGTGGGTGATCTCTCGCTTTTTATTTTCATTTTCTTGTCCCCCTTTTTCTTTTGCTGCCCCGCGCAGTGCTCCCGAATACCACTACCGTCGCGCTCTCTCGCACCGCATGGCCGATGGGGTGCTCTTTCGGCCCGATACCGATGGGCCTGCGATCCTTGCCTTGCATGACACACGCTGACTGTTGGACGAAATGCGACAGTACCTGAGGAACAATAATTACAACCTGGATGCCGCGTTGAACCAGTAAGTTGGTATTTTCCCGCTCGTTCTCCTACCCTTTCGTAGCCTCCGCCCTCGACAGAGTGGCAGAGTTCCCTCTTCTCCCCCACACCCCGAGTGGGCCGGCGGCGGCTGAGACGGGGTGTCTCCGGCCGAGCCATCTCCGGGGCGTCTGTGTCCCGCACAACCCTGTGCAAGGGCCGCGGTGGAAGCGTTCTGGAAGATGAGATCGGCATTACGACACCATGTCTCATATAGCACGTCGTGGCCAGAGCCAGACATCCCTTGCTTCTCTCGGTTGCCTTTTCGTCTCCTTCAACGCGGTTCTCCTGTTGCCGGAAAGTCGGGTTCTTTCCTCCATTGTCTTTCAAACAGCCTCCTAGTGGAACTAGATTGCCCCATCTTGTTTATCCGCACCTTCCCGCTGAACCCATTGTTCATTTCATCTCATTATACTCGGGACATCGTTCTTTCCATTTCTGTTTTATTTTGCTGTTCAATATTATTTTTACTTGGCACATGACTGCACTGGATGCAGCGTCTGTTCCGGCGAACAACATGATGCGCCGCTTCTTCAATTCTTGTTTCAATAAAAGGCCAGAGTCAACGCCACCCCACCTCCAAGGGTCGACCGAGACGGACAGCAGTGACGCAACGCTAGTGCCTCCTCCACATTCATCATCACCACATTCCTCCGGGCTCACAATACGAGACCGTATGAAAGCCACGGGCAGGGGAAAAGGAAAGGCGGCATCAGAAGCACAGTCGCCTGCCACCAAGTCACCCACAATGCCAAAATCTGCAAAGGAGAAGAAGGCCGCCAAGTCGACCAAAGACAAACCCTACTCAAGGGCGGCAAGGTCCGACCCCACGTCACGTCGCTTAATGTCTACTCTCACAAAGCTGTTTCGTCGTTTACGCTTCAAGTCGGGCCGGGAAGCTGACAACAGTGCTCCTTGCAGATATTATAACGACAATCAGAATCATGGCGGCAGCAGTAATAAGGCGGACACAACAGTGAGAGCGCAGCTGAACAAGTTTTTCGATGATCTCATTCCAGGTAAGCCCCGCCACATCCAACCTCGACACCACGACCAGAAAACTCACCATCCACTAGAGGAGGAGAAGGCGCGGAGCTCAGAACCGATTTCCGAGATCGGCGCCGAGCAGTCCATGGCCTACCTCGAGCGCCTCGAGGTCAACATGGCCAACTACGAGCTCTTCGTAGTGCTCGAGATCGTCAAGGCCGAGTCCATCGGCACCATCACGCGGTCGGGCTTCGTCGACGGCTGGGCGCGCGTCATCGCCGAGACCAGCAGTCACGCTAACAGCAGCATGCGGGTCACGCCCGACTGGGACGGCCAACAGCAGTACGTGCGCGGCCGCGTCGCCCAGGCCATGGCCGACGACGACTACTTCAAGACCCTCTACGACTTCGCCTTCCAGGTCGGCCGCGAGCCGCCGCAGAAGGCCGTCGGCATGGCCGTCGCCGTCAGCTTCTGGGAAGGCCTGTACGAGCCCCACAGCAACCCGTGGCGGTCGGCGCACGTCAACTGGCTGGAGCAGTGGACGGCGTACCTGCGGGAGAAGTACGGCGTCGTCAAGACAAACGAGGACGGCGAGGAGGAGGTCGAGTACAAGCGGACGGTTAGCAAGGACCTCTGGACCCAGACCCGCCTCTTCGCCATCAAGACCATGAAGGACGAGACGTTGGGCTTCTGGTCCGAGGAGCAGGCCTGGCCGGGCATCATCGACGACTTTGTGTTGTGGTGCCGGGAGAAGGGCGTCGTGAAGGAGACGGAACCCGTGGACGTCATGGAGGCGGACTGAAGGCGGTAGGGTTTCTGGTGGTTTTCTGCGGCGTGCCTGTATCTAGACAGCCCGTAGCTGGCAGATAGATACTGCTGCTACGGCATGCATGGGGGATAGGAACAGGGGCGCGCCCCCTCTGCTTAAGGCGGGAGGCCGGGTCGCCCCGGGTGGCATTCAGATAATGTACCTGTACTCCCAGGCGTTTACTACAGCGAGGGTTTAGGGGCATGCATTGCATTGCATTGCTCGGCCGGCTTGCATACAGGACTAGAATTTAAGACTTGTACATGCAAATCTCTTGGCTCTCTTCTCCCTCGGCTTATGAGCGACAGGATGTTAGATCAGTCATGGTTGACTGACGTGCGGAATCAGTGGTTAACGACGCCCCATTGGCGGGGTTGTGGTCAGAGCGATACCACGTTACGTCAGGGGGCCCCGGGGCGAGGGTCACGCTCAACGGCGGAGAGCTGGTTCGACTGGTCGGCTGCGGTGCGTTTTTGTTGCTTTTTGATGGCCCCGAATCGGACCGGTGCGGCATTGCCACGCTGAGTAGGGCCGAGATCTCGTATTATTGGGCATGGTGTTGTTGATGCAACTTGGAGATGAGCCAGTCACTGCCAGTACCATGTTGTCAGTGCAGCTGCGGTGTGGTGTATGTCAGGTAGTTGTGGAAATGTCGTTATTTATGTCATGTATTTTACATCCCGCTGTACTCCTCCGTGCGAGAACCGAGTGGTCATGTCTCGTCTGCGCATGCCTATGATGTCTGGTACAGCATGTATCGTACAGTCCTTCGCCCGCCGCCCGGCACTTGTGGTGAGCTGCGGGTTGTGGCATGCAGCGCAACACACTACTGCCGTAGCCGTGGGAGCTGTCCGGCACTTGATATCGCCCGCCTTCCTTCCCTGACCGACAGTGCCCTCCGTGTAACCCCTCGCCGAGGCGGACCACGGCGTGAACAGTGCCTGCCGCGTGTTGGTCCGTCCGTTGCTCACGTCCGTCGTATCCCGCCCATCCCCTATCCCTTCCAACCACCACCCATATACACAACAACAACGCCCATCTCCAGCCTCCATCCCCATCCCGATCAACCCCAGAAACTCAACCAGCCCACTCACTCCAAATTCTTCCACTCCACCGCCCCAAACCGACTCAACGTCTCCAGCTTCCCATCCCCCAACTTCACCCCACCCGACCGAATCACCCGGGGATCGACGCGCAGGGTACGGGCCACGTCCTGGTGTGTGGCGACGCCGGCATCGTAGCGCAGCACGAAATAGTGGCCGCGCACGTGCCGGGTCTGGTTGAGCGAGACGGCGCGCGGCAGGTGGAAGACGCCCCAGTTGGCGACGTCGCGGATGACGCCGCCCTGGCGGAGGATCAGTTGGCCGGCGGTGAGGACGATTCTGGTGGGGGAGGGGGCGGGTGGTTAGTGGTTGAGTGGGTTATGGGGTGAGGGCGGGAGGGAGAAGGGATGGGGGAGGGGGCGGCTTACTCTTTTACTTCCTTGAGGTTGCCCGGGCGGACCTTGGTGCAGGAGGGGGAGTGTTAGCGGGGGGGTTCGATCTTCGCTTGTTCGTTGGGTGGGCGGGTACGCACAATGCCAATCATTTCGTACAGCATCTTGGTGGTGGGCGACGTCGGGCTGCCGTTGCCGTGGTGTGGGATATCGGGGGTCTGGGTTCTTCGTGGAGTGATAGGCTTCGCTGCGGCGCAATCGAGGTTGTCAACTGCGGCTTTGGAAATTTTGGCGGCATCTTCCGGGATTCTGCCGAGGTAATCCTCTCACCGCCTTCATTCACTTCCTGCCAAGACATTGCCCCTGACTGCCCGCTGAAAGCCCCTGAAGGTTCGGTGGGGTATTCCCAAACTCCAGTGGTGTGTGTATTTAGTTGCTTCTAAGCACCCAAGTAAACACAAGGCGGCGGCAATGCATTATTGACACATAACCAGTTCAATTAAGCTCACCGCTAAGGCAATATTGCTCGCCCGAGGCCCACTGATTAAAATACGACGCAAACCCAACATACTTCCCCCGAATCAGCAAGGAAAATCCGAAGCCCCGATGAAGCCGTTCCCTCCCTCAAACCCCAATGGAAAGCAATGAGAGCGACCTGAAGCCAATGCCGGTAGCAGACCATAGCATCAGATATCAAGAGAGAAAAACAAGACCAAGAAAAACAACGAAAGGCTACAAAAGAAAGCATGCAGGTGAAAACTGGCTATGCGAAACCAAAACTGCCTTGTCGAACGCACCGCATCACATTTTCCTCCCCGACCCTTTCCTTTGAAACCCGGCCTTAGCTCACTTCCCACAACTTTCCCATCCTCGCCATAGTCATACTGCTCAGCTAGCCGTTGCTCTGCGGCACCAGACAACCAATCTAATCTGAGTCCGGGCCGGGTAGCGTCTCGGGGGACAATGAGTTCCACATGGTTTCCATCTCCTCCCTGCGGCGATAGTCAGCAAAACACAGCTCAAGAGCGCAACAGTAGAGTAAAGAAAGATGGAATACATACCTGTTGACCTCAGCAATCTTGACGCCCCTCTCGCGGCTCAAGAAGGTCAAAAACCGCCTCTTGGTACGATCCCGCTTAAACTGGGCCATGACATGCCCGCGCGGACCCAGGTCCCTACCATCACGGCCCTTCTTATGCGAAACAACCACCTTATTGCTTGCGCGGGCAAACGAGACCTCCTGGATGTCGCCGAGCTTGAGGTGGAAGTTGTAGGGCTTCTTGAAGACAGACCACTTGATAGGCTGGACCGACTCGAGTACCTGGTGCTCAATCACCTTCTTGTCGCCCTGCTTCTCCGTCACCCAGTGCCAGTACTGCGTCACCCCCGGGTGCGTCGCGAACGACCGCGTCTTGACCTGGTGCAGCCGCCAGTCGTTGGGGTGCAGCCGGTCCTCGCTGATCGAGTCGCTCGAGGTGTAGCCGTCGTACTCGAGCCCTGTGGACTTGTCTTCGTCTTTGGCCTCCTTGCCGTGCGCCGCTGCCTTCTTCTCGCCTGTTGCTGACGGCGGGAACGGGCTGTTGAGGATGATCTTAGGCTTGCCGGACGATGGGGTTTCGTTGGTGGACTCGGGCTGGCTCGTGATGATCTTGATCCTTTTCGGCTTTTGCTGCCCACTTGCTGCGCTTGCTGCTGTTGCTGTTGCCGTCGCCGTTGCTGAGGCCGAAGCCGAGGCTGCTGACGCTGATGCTGATGCCGGCGTTTCGGTCGGTGATACCGATGCCTTGCTTGCGCTGGGTATCTTCAACTTGATCGGCGTCGACTCCGGCGTCTGGTGCGGGTCCTTGCGCTTGAGCGACCGCGGGGCCTTCTTAGTGCTGCTGCTGGCTTCCGCAGCCCTGGTCGCGTGTGCCGGCGGTCTGCCGACGCGGGGAAAGCCATTCTTTATCCGGAGCTGCTCAATCTTCCGATCGTGGTACGCCTTTCCTATCCAGCTTGCCACGTCGAACTTGTCGCCCTTCTCCATATACAGCTCATGCAGTCGGTGGCGGAGCCATTCCGACGGTGAGACGTCCAGGCCCATCCGGGGCAGCTCTTCTGTGAGCAACTGCGCCAGCCGGAATAGCGTGTCGTAGTTCGTAATCCGATAGTTGATCCACTTCTTCCCGACCAACTGGTACGGGTGTAACTCGCCCTCCTCTAGAAACTTGAGTACAGTTCGGCCCCTCTTCGCATCTCGGTTCGCCAGGTGCTTGTCGCGGTGTGTCGAGCCCGCCTGGTCGAGTTGGTCGTACTTCTCTTGATGCTTTTGCCGGACCGGTTCAACAAGCTCCTCAATCGGTTTCCATTCAGGCTCCCAATACGGATGCTCGGGAGAGATCTTGGCCAGGGGCACGCCGCGCATCATAGGCGGGTCGGTGAAGACAACCCCGTCGTGCTTAAGGCACAGCACCTCCTTGTTGATCTCGGGGAGATCGTCGGTCTCTGCAGTTTTAGCCGCGGGGGTCGATGGCGCCGTTGGCTTCCTGCTACCCGGAAGGGACTTCCGCGGCGCTTTTTTGGGGGCGGTCTCCTTGCTACCTATCCCGGTGTCCGAGTGGTCAGCGTCGTCTCCGCCTGTCCGGTCCTCTTCATAACTCGCTGATGCTTTATTAGCAGCCGTGAAGCTGGTGCCAAGTGTCTGCGGCTTGCCGGGCGACTTCAGAGGGGACTTGGTCGAGTTACTGTGCCGCGAGCTAGAGGGGCGCTCCACGCTGTTGCCGTGACAGCCTCGCTTATTCCACTCGCAGTTGCCGCACCGCGCAAAATCCGGGTCACCACCGACCATGACACAGCCCTGGAACGGCCCGTGATTCGAAGAGCAGTCCTGGCACGGCCGTGCCTGCACCTCACCCATAGCCTGGACGAAGAAGCTGAGGAACTTGTTAGGCCGAGCATCACCCGGTGGGGGGCGGGGAAGGGCATCCAGATCGTCAGCGGTGAACTTTCGGCCCGGGCGAATCCGAGCCGGCCGCTTGATTGGGAACCGCGAAAAGCGGTCCATGACAGAGTTCCCGGTGCCAGACGCCCGGAGCCGCCCGATCAGGTCGCCTGCCTCGTCCAGCACGTCAACGAGATCTGAAGCGGTGGTTTCGCCTGGCGTTGCCGGCGGGATAGCGCCCCCGGTCATGGATACGGGGGTACCCAGCTCCGGGGTAGTGTCGCGCGAGCTCAGATAAGATGATGAAGAGGGGTATGTGGGTGCCGGGTGAGACATCTCCAAGGGGGACTGAAGTTCATGGTTGCCCTCAGCCGCGGCGTTCGCGGGCGCTGCTTGAACATCGGCCATCTCAACATCCTCCGCGGTGGGCCTGGGCACAACGGTCTGGTTCTCGGGGATTTCGGCCTGTGCAGCGGGCTGCTGGGTTTCCTCAGCGCTGCTCGCCTCGTGGCTCGTCGTCGGTGCTGGCGTGTGGATCTGTTGGCCCGGTTTAGGCAACTCAACACCAGGATCGCGGTCAGCTGTTGGCGGGCGTTCGTCCTCAGGCAGTTCGCTGCGTTCAGCCTCCACGCCGCCCATCTCCGTATCGCCATCAGCGGGTGCCGTTTCCGTCGCGTTGTTCTCCGCCGTGGGGTTTTCGGGTTGCTCGTCGGTGCCGAGTGTGCCCACGTCGGGCATGTCTTTCTCCACGACTTGGGGTTGTTCTTGTTGCCCACTCAAGGCCGCCGTACCAGATGCAGTGCTCTCATCGGCAGCCCGTGATTCCTCGGGTTCTCCGTTAGGGGGCTCCGCGGTAACCGTCATCTCCACAGCCGGCGTCTTCTCTTCTTGCCCATTCTTGACAGCCGGGGCGTACGGGGTCTGCTGGTCTGCCTCGGCGGACTGATCTTTTCCGTGGCCATTAGCGTTGGTGTCGGTTGATTTCCCTTCACCCGCGGCCTCACCGGGCTGCTCGCTCTCCGGCGCCCGCTTTGCATTGTCTTCAGAACCACGCTCGCCCTCGTCGCGCGCCGCACCTTCATCCCGTCTCTCACCCTCATCACGCCTTATCCCCTCGGCCTCATCCTCACCCTTCCCCCGACTCCCCCCATCCCCCTCAACCTGACCCTGCCCACCCCCATCCCCAGCCTCCCCCTCCACCTCCCCCTCCCCCCCACCACGATACGCCAACCCCCCCCGTCTATACCTCTCAAACCACCCCCTCCGCTCCTCATCCTCCCGCCCCCTCCTGACCGCCCTCTCCCTCTGCTCCGCCTCAAACGCCCTCTCCACCTTGTCCAGCTCCGCCTGGCCGGCATCGCACTCGGCGCGCAGCGCGTGCAGCTGCCGCAGCAGGTCCTCCTGGGCCTTGAAGGTGTCGAGCAGGTGCTGGCGCAGGGGCGCGACGCGGGCGCGGTGGGCGGATGCGAGCGCCGTGTCCTCGTGCGCGCGCTGCTGCCGCATCGAGGTGAAGTAGTTTTGCTCGATTTGCGGCCAGGGGGAGGGGTCCGCTGCTGCTGTTGATGATGATGGCGGTGGGGCGCGGGCTGGGGTTGCGGGTAACGGGGCGGCGGTGGTGGTTTGTGTGGTTGCTGAGGTTGGGGTGCTGGTTGTGGTGGTGGTGGCGGCGGTGGCGGTGGGGGTGGGTTTCCAGTTGGGTTGCGATGATGCAGAGTGTGCTGATGCCGCTGGCGCGGAGGATGCTGTTACCGGTGCCATGGTGGCAACGTTTGATGGTGATGTGATGATGGCGATGATGGTGAGTGAATAGTCGGATAGCAGATAGCGGGAATGAAACCTTGAAGTAAGACGGGGATGGATGAGATGACTAGGCCAAGGTAGTCGGTGCCGTGCGGATACACCGGTAGGGTTCCAAGGTAGGCTCGGTCAGCGACGGATTGGGGATCCGAAGTCTGAAGTAAGATGATTCATTGAAAAAGGATGGCTGTGTTTTTGCTTCCTCAGTCAGCGCGGGGTTCCATAGGTCCTGGAAAAAAGCCTGCCAGTGTCTGCCGAGAAAATAGGAACCGACCTAGTGCCACCGACGGAGATTTGATTCGGTGCGCTCGGCAGGTGCCCAGGCAGGCGCGGAGGGCGTAAAAGAGAGGCCACGTCTCGATTTAAAAAAACAGGCGCGATAGATGCAAATAATTGAAGAAGCGGTGAATCAACGCGAAAGTGACGCGCGAATGATGGAGATGTCCGAAAGGCGGGAGACTGTCGGACTTGATGAGTGCAGTGATTCGCGATGAGCGATGTGAGCGATCACTCGTCGCGGCTGAGCGACGTGACGGTCGACCTGCTGAAACCCCGGGTTGTGCCGGGAACGCTAGGGAGGACCGGCGTACACGTGGTATCGCGATGGTAGCCCGGATAGGTGGGATTGAATTCTTTGGGAAGAGCTCAGTGGTAGCCCGAAACTGCCAAACTGGTAGTCTGTCCTCTCGCAAACGGCCTAATCGCGTGCTTCGAGGTGACCCTGTCACGATCAGCAGGTGGCTAATTTAATCAACAGCGAATGCTCAGATCAAAAGGAAATGCAAAAACCTACCCTGGCCAACGTTTGTAATGTTTCAGTTCCGAGGTTGAATTTACTGACATGAAACTTGGCTCAACTGAAATTCGTGACGCGCCACGAGGTAGTCACTGAAAGTTTTGGAAATAAACAGTGCCGGTTGGTTGCTCGGTCCACAAAGGAAGTGAAAGGGGATAACGCAGCTACCTAGGCCCGTAGGTCAGGAAATTCGAAGGTTGGTGGTGAAGGAAATTGATTCAGTTGGTATCCCCGGTCGACGCCCACCCTGGAAAGGATGGGAGCTGAGAATGGATGGATGGCCCAGACCGGTGGATTTCGGACTGTTTGCAAGCCCACAACTTTCAGAGGTATATACAAACGCCGAGACATGTACCTACCTAGGTAAGGTAGGTTAGGTGCATACACACCAGAAGAGGCTGAGCGACCTAGTTGGGTACGGGCATATGGGGTCGCACAGAATACCGATTTTCAGCGGCACCGAGTTCGCTGTTCCAATGAGGCGTCAGATTTTGAATTGAACGGATGCGAGGAGCAAGCTGATTTCAGTCGGTTACATCTAGCAGCGCCGCGGCCTCCATGGATGCCGTTGGGGTCGAAAAGTGGGAACTTGGATCCCAGAAGTTCCTTGCTTGAGCTGCGGTCAAAAATAGGGGCGTCCATCTGCAAGCTACCTGGTGTAGATGTTCTGTCCAGGACACAAAATAAAGTTGGTACGTGGCTGACCTGATCCTGTGAGGATCTTTCTCTCATGCACTGATTCCAGTTAAGTTTGAAACCATTACCTCGCCACACTACTCGCCCACACGCCCTGAACTCATCACGATGGTGGAAATATTAGTGTAGACTAACTAGCGTATACGGCTATACAATAAAAAGGATGGGAAAATGCGTCCAAAGCTGTGTATTACCGAATGTCATTGTCGAGGCCCACGCCTTTGAACTTTATCCCCGCTGATGACCGCCACTCATCTCAGAGAGACCATTTTATGTCCGTCTCAAAACACCCAACCCAACGCCAGAAAAGAAGCGCCCAACTCGCTGATACCGAATGAGACAAAATAGAAAGTATCATGGCACTGCATCGCATCCCTACCACCAACAGACTGCGGCACAGGCTTCGGCCCCCACGCTAACCCTTCAACGGACGAATCCCGGTGATAGTGCCAGCAACGCCGCCCCCCAACCCCTTGGCGACCGTCTCACCGTTTCAAACCGGCGCTTAATACCTCGAATGCCGGTTCGGGCTGGGCGAGTACGAGTTATCGTACGCCGTCGACTGGCCGTACGGGTCGTCGTGGTAGACGGTGGCCCGGCGGTCCTCCTCGGGCAGCAGGTCCTTAACCTCCCAGTTGTTCATGCGCGTGCCGACCGAGAACTCCAGATCCTCCTTAGTGATCGAGTCCCAGTACTTGTACACCATCATGACGGCGAGCAGGTTGCACGTGGTCGCGAAGAACAGCCCGTCCAGGTAGTGGCTGATAGCCTTGCAGATGGGCGCGCTGGCGGCGTACAGGATGACCTGGCCGGCGACGAAGAAGAACATGCCAAAGGCAATGTCGCCCAGGGGCCAGCGGTCGTGCAGCGTGCGCATCACCAACAGGACCTGCAGCACCACGTAGACGAAGAGCTGGACCGCGTTGAGCAGATACAGCACCACGAACAGCCCGATGGTGTTGGTGGGTCCCAGCCCGGCCCATGTCTTAAACGTGGCCAGGGCCACGAGGAACGAGATGACGAAGGCGGCGACCGAGCAGAGCCGCATCATCCAGAGCGAGAGCGGCGTGCCGTCCTCGTACAGCTGGAACCCGACAAAGCCGTTGATCATCAGGCACGTCACCGTGGCCGAGGCAAGCCCCGCCTGCACGGCAACAAAGTACGGGTATGGCGCCGAGCCCGGGGGTACTACGCCGGCGTCGACGCAGAGGGATAGGAAAGTGAGCAGCATGTAGAGGTAGAAGAAGGTGGTAATCTCCTTTCGGCCTGTCGAGCGAACCATTTGTCAGTACCGGTCCTTCCCAAGAAACCCATAACTAGATATCTGGAGACAGCAAAAACGTACCAACTGCTGTAAACTTCCCCCGCACATGCAAGATCATGACCACCGTCATGACCAATGCAATGATGTGCATGGCGCTCGCGGCACCCTGGAAGATAATGGTATTGGCCACCTCAATGTTCCGCGCGTAGCAATCCGGCTCTATCCCCACGCCGCTTGCGATCGATGTTATCGGGCCCACGGAGGAGCAGAGGGGCAGCGGTGCCATGCGGCAGAGGCCGGTGAAGTCACCGAAGCCCATGATTGCGGAGGTTGGGTCGGTCTAACCCCGCCGTCGAAAGGGTAGAATGTTCGGGGGGGCGGTGTCCCTTGTCGGGCGATATTCGGTGGTGTTGCGGCCCACGGTGTGTTGGTGCGAAACCGGGCGAAGCTGGACGTCGAAGAGCAGGCCCCGATGATGCGATGGCTATGCGAAGGAGGGCGAGCGAATGTGTCGCGCCGAACCGAGAATAATAATTGGTATTCGGCGAAGGTGGGGATCAACGAGTGGGATGCATCAACGAGTCGTCATTCAAGGCTCAGGGCTGTCTGGCCATGATCCCGGGCCTGTCCGTCTGGCTGGTTGCTCGGCTGTTGGTGTGCGACGGAACGAGGCTTGGGGGATGCGTTGCTGTGGAAAAAGGAGAGCGGCGGAGCCGCCCAGCCAAGGGTTTCCGAGTTGGCACAACACGAGCCACTCAGCGCCTTCCCGTGCCCCCATCATCTGCGGAACAGGCTCACAGGGGGCCATCGAAACTGTCTCGCCTAAATAGCCTGATGCGGCATAGCACATCACGATTGGGTTGAATTTGTTTTGATGCGATCTGCGGCATCCAAGCTGTTTCCATCTTGAAAAGCCGAAAGGGGAAGCAGATTCGAGATGCTTTTTTGTGGTTGACGGAACCTCTCTCCCGGTGTTTCTGATTTTCTTCACTCTCTTTTCCCACCGCCTTTCCATTCCCATCTAACTGTATTTCACAGGTGATTACTCACTCGTTTGCTCACAAACAAAAAACCCGTAATTTGCGCAACTCCCCTTCAAGCGATTTTCAGTCCCCTGCCGCTCGTGATCTCGGGTATCGGGCCACGCCAAGGCAGCCAACCCAAGCCTCGTATTTGCTTGTTTTTGCACTTCCCGTGCTGAACCTTCTGACTTTGGTTTTCCCTGGAGTTGGGGGGGAAAAGCCGGAAGTAGTAATCCTGTATCTCGATGCTCGACTTGTCGTTAAAACATCATCCAGAAGCAAAGAAGTTACCTTGATTCTCTTTTCTTTTCTTCGGTTTCTATGAGTCGCTCGAGATGCGTGGAATTGATGTTGGTTGGGACAAAAGAACCGGTAGTTACATGTAATCCTAGCACTGACAAGTGTCGAATCCTTTTCCTTCATTTTTTTTTTTTTTTTCAAACATGAGTCGGTTGTTCCTCAAGCCTCAACTCCCAGCGACTCATGATCAAAATCAACATTCCATAACTGCCTCGGTATGTAGGTACGTTAGGTAGGTAGCTACTTGCCAGCCGACATCACGATGTGCATCTCAGCTCAAGCTCAGTCTTGCTATCTGCCACAGTACACCCTAGTATGTGTACCCAACTAAGGTATCGGGTTCGAAATCCCTTTGTGAACCCCCTACTCAAAGGTGAGGACTGCCCTAAAGCGGACCTTGCCGCTGAGCATAGCATCTGCAGAGATCAGAGTTAATCCAGAGCAAATATGGAGAACATGGACAAACACTCACCATAAGCCTCGTTGGCTTTCTCCAACGGGAACTTCTCGATCATGCAGCCGATGTCCTGCAGCTGGGCGAACTTGATAGCGTCCTCCATATCAGTTGCATGTCCAGCGGGCCAAGCGTGGATGGACAGCCC
The DNA here is from genome assembly GCF_020726465.1 of Chaetomium tenue. Lineage (NCBI taxonomy): Eukaryota > Fungi > Ascomycota > Sordariomycetes > Sordariales > Chaetomiaceae > Chaetomium > Chaetomium tenue. Next base: position 153,134 of record NW_027117333.1, on the reverse strand, counting down.
CTTTTGGATCTGCGAAACCGTTAGCATAACCTTCCACGACGCTGCAATACTTGTCTTAGAGTGGCCTCACCATCGGTGTGATGTTGAACGGCACCTCGCCCGGAACTGTCCCCAACCGTCAGTGAATCCTATCCATGCCGCGCTCCCAACAGAGATGCCAGTATAAAAAGCGAATCTTGCACTCACGGGAAACGATCAACAACTTCCCCTTCGGCGCCAGCCCCTGCAGCAGCTCCGGGATCTGCTCCGCGTTCGGGCTCGTCGTCACGATCATGGCCGCCCCACCAAGCTCCTTCAGCGCGGCCCCGGCCTGAACCTTGGTCGTATCGATGTACTCATGAGCGCCCAGCTTGCGGGCAAAGGCCTCCTTGTCGGCGCCGCGTGAGACGGCCACGGTGCGGAAGCCGAACTTGTTGGCGTACTGCACGCCGAGGTGGCCCAGGCCGCCGAGCCCCTGGATGGCCACCGTCTCGCCGGGCGGGATGTTCATCTGCCGCATCGAGTTGAACACAGTCACGCCGGCGCAGAGCAGGGGCGCGTAGCTGGCGGCGTCGACGTCGTCAGGGACTTTGACGCCCGCTTCGGAGCGGATGAGCACGTATTCCGCGTCTGTGGGTCATTAGTCAAGTGCTACCCCTGAGTGCGGCGTATTCGTATGAACTTACACCCGCCATTCCTGGTGACTCCGTTGATGGCCTCGTTTTCGCACATCTGGAAAAGGCTCTTCTTGCAGGCTCCGCAAGTGCCTTCACCACAACGTTGGTTAGCCGTGAACTGATGATGATTCCATATCATTGAAGCAATCCGAACCCACCATCGTGACCGCCGTGCCAGCCCCCTCCGATACGGTCACCAACCTTCCACGCCACAACATCCTCGCCGACAGCCGCGACACGGCCAATGACCTCGTGGCCGGGCGTCAAGGGGCTAGGGGGGAATGCTGGATTAGTAACGGATGGCCTCCTGAGGGCTGGGCAGCCCTGGACGGGAACCGGCACTCACAAGCCAATACCGTAGGCGTTCCCCTGAACAAAAGTGTCGGAATGGCAAACACCGCAGGCCTCGACCTTTACGAGCACCTCATTCTTGCCGGGGAGCTGCAGCTGGGCATCCTCGATGCTAAGGCGAGATCCCTGGCCCGTGAAGGCGGCCTTCCTGAAGGTCTTGGGGAGTGAGGACATGATGGTTTTGTTAGGTGATTTGTTGCTGAGAGAGGATAAAGGTTGAGGCTGTTTAGATAGGTAGGTACCAAGATGGGTGTCGGAGAAATCAAGCTTGGGATAGCTTTGGGGACGGGGTTCTATTTAACTGTCTGTATCACCGTGATAGCCAATGAAGAAGCACTCAAAGTTGGCTATCAGTGGCTTGAGATCTCCCGCGTTCAGATGCTCTTTGTGGAGGGGTTTCCGGTATCTCCTTCGGGAAGATGGAGTACCCGAGAGCAGGACACACATGGTTTGAGACAAGTGCGAACTTGGTCAACCAATGGCGACCGCCGCAGCGACGACGACGTCGTCGATTTCCGGTAACGGGCCGGATCGCCCAATCCAAGGTCGGCGGATTGAAGACGTCACAATCAGTGGCGACGAGTTCGATGCAGCCCCTTACTCATCCGGCGGTCCACTTGCATCGGTTAAGAAGGTAGAGTAGCAATGCCTTTCAGTTATCATTCAGCTTCAATATTAATAATCAGTTTCTCTTACTTTGTTGATTAGGTGATCACAAAAGATTCAGACAACCTCATGCAATTTTATCAAGTAAAAGGCTAGCAATTTGTGTTTAGCCATTCCTAGGCTGTGAAGGAGTACCTAAATTGCCCAACCTGTTTCGGAGATCAACACCATGCCCGGAGTTTGAGGAATTATCGCCATTAAGCCTAGGGCCGCGCGCTCGCTGATGCCTACGCAAGTGCTATACAACAGTTGCTGAATTACATGCTCCCCGATGGTTGCCACCGAGGCTGCCTGAGACGTCACTCTTCTCGGACTCTCGGAGTCCCAAAGCGGCCTTAGTCCTCCCAGAGCATCTCCAGATGACGAGGGCCAAACCCAGGAACGTTTGTAAGCCCGGAAATCTACAACATTGACGAAGAAGGGGGAAGTGGGTTTATGGCTAAGAGCCGATTGGGGACCACGCCAGCTCGAATTGCTATAAAACACACACCCTAGACATTGAGGCGAGCAGACGTCCCGACATCCTACAAGCCAACGTCCCCTTTCTTTCACCCCGCTCCAGCAACTACTCCCTCGCCGGCGTATCCTTCACCAACCCCCCCATCATCGCCTCGGGGTACCTCGTCCCCCACACCTCGGCCCTCTCCACCGCCTCCCGGATCTCCCTCTTCTCCCCCCCCTCCAACCCCTCAAACACCCCATTCGCCCCCCAATTCTCCTCCAAAAACCCCACCCTCTTCGTCCCCGGGATCGGAAACACCCCCTCCTGACGCATCAGCCACGCCAGCGTCAGCTGTCCCGACGAGCACCCCTTCCGTGCCGCCACCCGCTCCATCTCGCGCACCAGCTCCATGTTGCGCGGGAAGTTCTCGGCCGAGAACCGCGGCACCGCGCGCCGGAAATCGCCCTCGGCGAAGTCGTCGCGCGACGTGTATCGCCCCGTGAGCATCCCGCGCCCGAGCGGGCAGTAGGCGACGACGGCGATGCCGAGGTCGCGGCAGGTTTGCAGGAGGCTGAGGCTGGGGTCGTTGTTGCTGCTTCCTGGGAGTGGGGGGCCGGGTTGTTCGATGTCCATGGAGAAGGGGCTGTATTCGATCTGGTAGGCGCGGATGGGCAGGATGCGCGCGGCGCGGCGGAGGGTGTCGGCGCCGCATTCGGAGAGGCCGATGGAGCGGACTTGGCCGGAGCTGGAGGTGAAGGGTGGTTGGTTAGATGGGGAGGGTTTGGAGGGATAAGGTACCTAGTTGTGGGGGGTGAGGTGGGAACGTACTCGACAAACTCCTTGAGGGTTTCGATCACATCTTCGATGGGGGTCTTGCCGCTGATGCGGTGGCTGTTGTTTGGTTCTGTCAGTATCTGCTAGATATGCTTTTGGTGGGCCACGTTGGCCCCGAGATGTTGGCTTACCAGTATAGCAAGTCAATGTAATCCGTCTTCAGACGCCTCAACGCCTCCTTCACGGCGCCGCGGATGAACTCTGGGTCATTTCTAAACTCGCGACCACCATCGGGCCTGACGTAGTTACCGAACTTGGTGGCCAAGAAAATCTAGAGGCTGTTAGTTCGACGCTGGTGACCGGGACCTTGGGGAACACGCACATCCTTCCGCTTTCCGGTCCGCTCGAACCACTTGCCCAGTAAATCCTCGCTGTCCCCGTACAAGGCGGCCGAATCCCAGTGCACACAGCCGAGCTCGTGAGCTCGGTCGAGAAGTTTGAAGCGTTCCTCATCCGGAGGTGGTGTCCCATAGAAAGCTAGAAAGTGTGTCAATATTGGTGACGACGTGGACAGGTTGATTAGAGTGAGAGACCCACAGCTCAAACCCATGAGGCCGAGACCTAAGATGGGGATGGTAGGGCCATCTCGGCCGAGTTGGCGGGTGGGGATGTTGGGTAGTGTTGACATGGTTAGGGGTAAGGGCTGTTCAACGTCGATGATGTTACATACGATGATAGTTAAGGAGGTGAAGGGCTTGTGGGAGACCACATAAAATCAATAGTAAATATTTCTCATCCCTTTGATCCCACCTTGGAGGGCAGTCTGGCGCCTGGTGGACCGGGCCGTGGAGATCTACGAGGCCGCTCGGAGAAAGACTCCCGTACGCCGGGCCTAACCTCGCGCCCCGAAACGCTTAATGTGTATTAAATATGTGCTCCCCCGTTGGCCCCCTTGACACAGGCTTCCGGGCAACGAATGGCCTTGTTGGGAGGACCAAAGCCAAGCCCCGGAAGGCTAGAGCTAATGCCGGCGTGAGTGCCGTTGCCCCCGTAAGTGGAGCCCGGGCCGTTGGTCGGTAACTTCGACGGAGCTCAGACTAACCCAAGGGTGCTAGGGAGGATTTTCAAGATCAGATATGTCGATGGACTGGTTGGTTATGTGCTCAACTACACTTATGTCATGCCCAGGGTGAACTGCGAAGTGAGATTCTATTTGCAAGACCATATACCTGTTAGTTCCCTTTGGGGTTTGCTTCCCCGGTGAAAAGAATGGGCACTACTGTTTTGCTAACTGGGAGACGGAAGCGGTCCACAATTGTACAGCTACCCGGTGACCGCCTGGAACTCTGAGAGAGTTCATGGCTGATGAGAATAGAAGAATAGGCGGTTAAAGAGGAGAGGAAGCCTAGCATGTTAGCGCCCGTCACACGTGTGGCGCGGCATTGATTGTGATAGTGAGTCTTATTTAGCCGTTTGTTTTGATCGCAGTCTTGAGCTCAAACACAGGAATAAGGCGGCGTTGTTAAGGCTGATGATTTTGGTCAACTTCAATTGCATCGATTGCATGTGCCCATGACATTTCTCCTACAGTCCCTCCTCTTTCATCTTGCGGTTATAGTATGGGAATTGAGTTATCTCCGCGGCCAGAAACACAAACCCATCTTGCCCCTGGCGTACCACCTCTTCGGGTTCGGAAATTTCGAAGAATCGGGATCTCCCGTGACTCGGAGTGGCGGCGGAGGCGGTGAAAGTGATGCATCAAAAACTTGTTAAAGCGAAGAACGCGAGCCCCGCCTATGACGTGTTTTGCCCCCTCTGTTTTTGCCGAGCTTGCCCCGCAACCCCGCGCCTGCTTCTTCAGCGCTCTCCGGGGATCCGGACGCCCTCACACTGCATCAAATAACAAGTACCGTGCAGCAGATCCTTCACATGCCATTGTATTCAAAATCCCAAGCCTTAGGGTGTACTTCATACATGTACGCTGGAGTACTTGTGTGTACGTTAGAATCATCGCCCCATGGCTGATCCAGATACGCCACATGAGGGAAGTCTGCGAAAATACGCGAGGCATGTTCTGGATCGTCGCCGCTATCATGCACGCAGAAGGGTCCTCCTGGCAGCTCACGGATTGGAGATTTGATCGGTCCTGTCGTACTTGGGTCGGGTTTACGGCGACACCGGAACAGCCTTTGAAAACAGGCCAACGGTGTGTTAATTGAAACACCATGATTCGCCCGAAGTCAGATCTCGGCAAACCACGTGGAGACTTGGCGCTGTTGCTGTGCCTTGAAGTTGGTGCGTCTCAAGAAAAGCCTGCGGGCCGAACGGCGTTTCGCCCAGGGCTGGATCAAGCAGCCAGCGCTTGTGATGCGGCGCAGTTGGAGCAACATCCGCATTGGGTATGTTCGTCAGCCAAAGAAAGGACAGGGAGTCAAGGGAGTGACGAATACTGTGTTGTGTGTTGTTTAATTTTACACTGCCTGCTTCCCGCTTGCTCGGAGAACCCGGCTGGCTGGAACTCTTTTTGGAGCGCTTCCGAGGAGAAGGAGAGGTCCTGGATGTTCGGCATGGGCCGCCACTGATGAATGGCTCAGCGGGCAGGTGGTCTCGCGGGCCAGCGGTCACCAGACGAGCTGCGATTGGCTGCCAGTGCCACCCCTCAATCCCCGCCATGGAAGTGGCAGGCTGCGTGCAGGGGTCCGCTGTCCAGGAAGACATCACCACTCCCCTGCAGCTGCAGATCACGCATCCGAATTGCCATTTCTTGCTATTTCCTCACTGCGGATAGGTCAACAGGAGCCAGCATCTGAGGACCTCGATCTGATCATGGATACTTGAGACTTTTTTGCCTGCCGCATTGACTGCGAGCAATTCACCGCCAGCGACTTACCTAGTATAGTTCCCAACTTTAGCGCATTCCGCAAACGTTTTGCTCCGAGCCACAGCAGTGCCAACCGTTCACGAGCTACTCCAGACGAAAGCGCTCTTTGATACCACCACCGATCGAACCACAAGCCGAGCTCGACATCCTCGAGATCCCGCAAATCTGACACGCCGCACGCGGAAGCAGGGAGCTCAATCGATCCAGATCTCCTGCGCCGCATCGAACTGGCACGGTAAAACGACCCGACCCGTAATACCGACCTCGACGTTGGCTCTTTGATATATCTCTCGACCAACCCGCCGCACATTCCACCCTCTTGTGTTCTAGACCAAACCTTCCATCCCACGACGCTTCGAGGCCCTGGTGCTCCCGAGACACAAAGCCAGGTACAAAAACACCACAAAGCGAACCATACCACGGCGCATATTTGGAGATCGGAAGAAATAATAATAATGGGGCTGATATGATTCAAGTGTCCAAGGTGCGTGCTCACGGACCGCATCCGTTGTTCTCCCCCCCACCAGCTCGCCGTTTCCATCCCAACCCGTTCCCCAACGCACCGGTACCCTTTCCCTCTCGAGTCAGTCTCGATCCCCATACCCCAACCGGCCATGCCCTTGCCCCTTTGACGCAACCGCAACCACCACCATGCCTGTTCATTATGGCTCTGCATCGGGACCGTCGCCAGTCTGGCCCACCGAGCGCCTCATCAGCGACCATGGGCGCATTGCATGTCATTTCTCGCCAACATGACTATCTCGCAGGCCACACGCTCCAGCCAGTCTCCGCCTTCAGCGCCGTCTCCGGACTCGGTGTGTTCGACGTTGAGGACATGTCCAATTCCTTTATGCCTGGTGGTTGTGTGTGCTGCGCGGTTGCTTGTCTTCCCAATCCGTCCCATCATTTACACACTCTTCACCCTTACTCTTCCTTGTCCGCCCCTTCTGGTCCCTGGTGCAGCCCTGCCTATCCCTAACTCACGGCATCCATTGTCACCTGCATATCATACCACACTTGTCGGGATTCCGTTCTGACCGGGCCGCCATGTCTTCTGTAGATCCATTATACGACCGTCTGCGACCCCAGCCACTCTACAGCTCTATTGACGGCTCCGTCTACTACGAGCCGCGCCGACAGCCAGAGCGCGGGTTCCCACGTCCGTTGATCCAGTCCCGCCAGTGTCGCCCGCACTCGATCAACATCCTCTCATACCCCTCTGGCTTTGTGCCGCACGACCTCCGGCCCCCTAAACCGTCCGGGCGCAAAGCGACACGGCACGAGAAACGAGACGAAAGGAAGAGGAAGAGGGAGGAAGCAAAAGAAAGGAAGAGGGAAGAGAAGGTGCGAAGGAGGGAGGAAGAGCGGCGCAGGGAAAACCAAGAGAAGAGGCGATCTCTACGATCTCTGCGATCCCTACCACCGGGCAGCGAAAAGGTCGGCAGGGTCATCGACAAGATATTCGCCGCCTTCTCCAGCACCCCGAAACCGGCACCCACCGTATCCGCAACCCCAACCCGAACCCCGAGGACAGAGTCGAGACCGTCCAGCTTCATCAGTTTCGCTCGCAGGCTATCTCGGCTCGAACCAGCACCTCTAGAGCCGATCGTTGTTGAAGAACCAGTCGCCGAGCCGTCCGCCATGATGACTGGTGCCGCTGTTCCCCGGCCCCGCGCCGCAACCACGGCCGCCACGTCGACGAGCCGGAATAACATGATGTCGATACGTTCGGCAAAAACCATGATGAGCTCGTCTGTCTCCGAGGTCCAAAAGCCGGTTGCATCAGGTAGCGGCGTATCATGTTCCATTCTCTTGGCCGAGCCCAACGTTTTCCTGACCGGCTTCGACCACGATAGCAACACGCGGCGCGGAGCCCAAACCACCAGCGCCCTCCTTCGCGGGAAGCTGCAGCTAAATGTGTCCAAGAACGTCAAGATCAAGTCTGTCTCGTTGACACTAGTCGGCAAGGCCAGGACAAATTGGCCCGAGGGCATCCCCCCGGCGAAGACAGACTTGTTCGAGGAGCAGACCCTCCGCACCCAATCACTCGTCTTCTTCCGGGCCATGAACCAAGAGATGTGGGATACCGAGTACGGCAGCCAGTGTACCTATGTTCACAAGGCCACTGGCCTGATGGGCGCTCTACAGCCAACCGCCTCCAGCGGAGCTCTCCCCATCCTCGGCAAGGGTCGCAACAACACCCTTACCGCCAAAGAGTACAAGAAGCTCTCGTTGCAGTCCGTCAACTCGCGGAGCTTTGGTAAGGGCGATTCCCCCCATATCAACCCGGTCCAGGCAAAAGGGTACAAGGTGTTCCGCCCGGGTACCTACGAATACTCTTTCGAGCTTCCCCTCGACCACAGCCAGCTGGAAACCGCAAAACTGCCGTATGGGTCGGTCCGATGGGACCTTGAGGCTGCCGTGGAGCGCGCGGGCGCCTTCAAGCCCAACCTCCACGGCTCGAAAGAGGTGTCGATTGTTCGTTTGCCGGACCAAATGTCGCTTGAGACGGTCGAGCCCATCTCGATCAGCCGGCACTGGGAGGACCAGCTGCACTACGACATCATCATCTCCGGCAAGAGCTTCCCTATCGGAGGCAGGATACCCATTGCCTTCAAACTCACGCCGCTGGCCAAGGTGCAGGTTCACAAGCTCAAGGTGTATGTAACGGAAAGCATCGAGTACTGGACCAACAACCGCCATGTGACGCGTAAGGACGCCGGTCGCAAAATCCTGCTGCTCGAGAAAGCCGCTGGCAAGCCGCTTGATAAGCGGTACTCGGAGAGCGATATTCGCGTGGTCAGCGGCGGCGAGCTCGCCCCCGATCAGCGAGAGGATGCTCGGCGGATGGCAGCACGACGCAGGATGAGGGATGCCTCTCGGAACCGCGGCGTCGCCCAACCGTTGCCTGAGCCGAGCGACAATCTTTTAGGCGATCTCGACCTCGGGCTCGAAAGCTTCTGGGGCAGCACCGAGATCGAGATGAACGTTCAACTTCCGACATGTGACATGATGACGCGCGACAAGACGCTTCGGCTGCACCCCGACTGCAGTTGGAAGAATGTCAATGTCTTCCATTGGATCAAGGTAGGCTGACACACACAATGACTCTTTTAAACCAGACGCTAACCCTCCCAGCTCGTCATGCGCATCTCTCGGGCAGACCCCGACGATCCCACAGGGAAGCGCCGCCGCCATTTCGAGATTAGCATCGACAGCCCCTTCACCGTTCTCGACTGCCGCGCCACCCAGGCAAACACAGCGCTCCCGCGTTACTGCGGCAGCGACCGGCCGGTCCCCGAGCAACGACAACAGATGTCGTGCGGCTGCCCTGACGCCCACCCACTGGACGCGGGCGCGGCAGCGTTATCCCGGCCCCTGACCATGGTTGAAGAGGACACCATCAGCCTCAACGGGCACCGCCTACGCCTCAACTTCCCCCTTCCGTCAGGCCTCCCGAGCCTGCCGCAAGCAGCCCACCTCCAGGCTGCCGCTGCCAACGCGAGAGCCAACGGACGGCAGGGTAGCTCGCACGGCGCCCGCCCAGAAACCTCCCTCACCCCCGTCGACCCCGAACGGCCCATCCACCTCCTCCGCCACCCGTCGCACAACCCCCCAGCCTTCGACGCCGACCAACCACCACCCACCCTACCTCTCCAAACGCCCCCACCACACTACGACATTATCGTCGGCACGCCGAGCGTCGACGGCCTCGCGGACTACTTCGCCCGGCTCGCCGCCTACGAAGGCGACGTTGACGGCGACACAGACAGCACCGGGCTAGGCATCACACCCCCCGCCTCAGCGAACGCTGGCACCGCCACCACCACCGGCGAACCCACCGCCACCACCCAAATTCCGATCCAAGGCCAGGCGCAAGAAGTCACCGCTGCCGAGAGCGACAACGAGAGCGACACCAACACCATCGGCCCGGACACAGCCGACAACGAACCCACACCTGCATCCGACCCGTCCTCCTCCTCGGCGGTTGACACCCCCGTGGTGGTGGCGGACGCGCGCGCGGCCGAGGTGGATCCGTTTAGTACGCTGCGCTTCCCACCGACCGATGCTGATGGTAATTCGGGTGTGGATGCGGCGGCAGGGGATGGAGATGCGGAGTCGGATGAGGAAGAAGAGGAAGACGATGAGGAGGATGGGCAGGCGAGGCTGCACCGCGGCGGGCGGGTCAATGTGGCGAACCCGCGCACGCCCGGGGGCAGGCTGGTGCCGAGTCGGAGTTTGGAGATTGAGCGGCCGATGGTGAGGTTGGATATGACGGGGGTTTTGATGCGGAGGGGGGGTAACTAAGTTGAGTGTGTGTGGGTGGGTGGTATGGGGAGGGTGTTTGTTAGGTTGGTGTTTGTTGGAGGTAAGGGGGAGGTGTGCATGTGCAGGTGCATTTGGGGAGGGAAGGGTTGGCTGAGATTAGATGGGACGGGGGGAGAGCGGCGTTCTACATTGTTGGGCTTTTGGGCGGGTGGGTGTTGATGATGATGATGCATCATGATAATGCCATGTTCAGTTACATTTTGGGTTTGGTGGCGGAGTTGGTGGCTCAGTTGTTCCGGGGTACATCATGGCGCGCGCTGCAGGGGAGGTTCATCTGGTTCAACAGGTTCAACAGGTTCAGCAGGTTCAGCAGGTTCAACGATCTACGACAGCATTTCACGCGGCATCTGCGCGGCATGGCGTCTGTGGCATGGTTATAGTGTTGGGGAGGCTAACTTGGTGGGTTGAATGGGTGCATTTGAGCGTTGGATGTTGGTGAGTGGTGTGGTGTGTATATACCCAGTCCGCATAGGCCGGTTACAGACGGAATAAAACTTTGAAGAAATAAACTTTGATGGCTTGGAGAGCTCTTAACATTAGTCTGGCGACGCTGCGGGTTTTGCCCATGTTGACGGGTTCTCGACAGGCTTGATGCTTTTGAAGTATCGGATGTTTCCCACATATCATTCATGACCAGGTCTCGGCATACCCTCTGCACCACCAGAAGAAACTTGTCCGCCACGGGTTGCTGAGGCTGGCCATGGGGTTTTGTAAAACTCGAAACAAATACCCGCTAGCAGGACTCATTGACTTCCAATGGCGGGACGGGGCCGCAAACGGCGAAGGGAAGGGATGGTCGGCTCTTGAAACGGTTTGTCTAATTGGCGTGAAACGAAGCAGGACGAAGGGGGATGCGATAAGGGTGATGATTGTGTGTCCTGGAACGAAGAAGGACGAAGGGAGATGCGATGAGGTTGATGATTGATTGTACGTCTGCGAGCATCAAAGGGTGGAACATACACTTGCGACCAGGCTTAAGGTCCTCTGTAACTTACAAGTGCTGGACGACCGGGAGGTTAGGCTTCTTTTCTTTTTCCGGCGGCCGTTTGCATGCAGGGCGCCGGTTCTGTTGAGAGTTGACCGGTGGATGGGCGATGGGGCGTGGGAAAGTGTGGGCATACCAAAAGTTTGTGATATGCAGGTCGGTTTGCCGGGGTTGAGGGCACCGAGATGACATTGCTCTGGTGGTATGCCCTCAGTGAATGTAACTGGGACTGGATAAACAAGCACTGGGATGGAGGAACCAAGTGAGATTGGGGGCAGGATATTGCTGCCCAAGCAGACATCTTCGCTAGCATTTCGAAGCTTGTTTTCTCAATATTACCACATGAAAGGGGACGTTCCATCCCGTAAACTCCAGGTTCGCTATCAAACGCTTGGTTCAACTTCGCTCAATGCTGACTAGCTCGAAGCCTCTGACCCTGCCCTCGTGAATGCATGCCCCTCTAATGAAGAGCCAACAAAAAACCGAAGCCCTTGCAGTCATAACTCCCGACGGTGGGACAACCACTCCGTCTTCATCGAAACCCGAATGCGAAGTGACCTGTATCCCCATCCCGTCGCGGGACACCAAACGCCACAGACCCATGAACCCCATGTGAGCTATAATACAATTCTCGCCTCCCAAAAGACACAGTCAACACCGATATTAAACGCCAGGTTATGCAGATGCATCGCAAAAATTCGCAAAAAAGAGTTTTAGTAGTACAGAACTAAGTCTCAAGACTCAAACAGACAAGAGTACTTCGAGGGTCAGGCGGTTGACTCCTAGTACTGGCCCGGGTACGGAGCCCCGGCCCGTGGGGTGAAGGGCAAATACTGGCCCCGGGATTGGTGGGCGTGCGGGTGCGGGTTCGGCAGCATCTGCGGGACGGCGTAGCCGGCGAGCCGGTGAGCGCCATCTAGAAACTCGGGGACGATACCGGTGCGGTACTCGTTGCGCTTCCCGAGCGGCTGGTAGTGCATCTGGTTGGGCAACACCGGGTTCGGCAGGTGGTATTGCTGCAGGAACGCCGACGGTGGCGGGTAGAGCAGCGTATTGACATGTCGTACGGGCTTGTACGGGCTGTTGCGCTGCTGAAGGTAGATGGAGGGTGAGTGCGAGATCGGGGTGTGCAGTCCGCTGGCGCCGCCGTTGCCCATGACGAGCGGAGACGAGCTCGGGTAGCCCACCAGCGTGTTCTGGGGAGACAGTCGCTTCGTCGGGGTTCCGTAATTTAGAGGCGGGAAGCTCGCGGTAGGCGTCATCGCCCCGCACGTGGCAGGCAGGGATGGTGGCGGAGCATATGTGGTGGTCGGGAACACCATCGACATGGCTCGGACGCCAGACGCAAGAGGCGGCAGTGAAAGCTGAGCCTGAGCCTGCTGCGGTGCATACGTTGAAGTAGCGTATGCTTGGGCCTGCGTGACTGGCATATCGGTTGCCTGAGCTGTGTTCAGCGTCAAGCTGGGCAGATGCTGCCGGCTGTGATCCTGGGGCAGGCCGGACACTGGCCGTGGCTGCGTAGGAGCCACATTTCCCAGGTTGTGACGGCTGAATTGTGCCTGAGAAGCTGTTGAAGAGTACTGCGCTGGTGCCTGCGACGGGAGCTGCCCCTGTCCGACTGGGGCCCGACTGGTGCGCTTGGCCGGGGGCTCGACCGAGTCGTCTTCGGGGAAACTCCGCTTCCGGTGCAGGTACGGTTGGGGCTTCAACTCCAATGGCGAGATTGCGTTGCCGCTACCATACGAGGCTAGCCAATTCTGACTGCCGTTCGTCATGGGAGCCAAATTAGGCGACTGCAAGGCGAAGGAATGCGTCGTCGATGCCAAGCCGGGGGCCAACGTCGCGGTTGGTGAATGCAGGGGCGAAACAAAGTTCCGGTGGGATGGCGATGGGATCAGGAGCGGAGACGGTGTGGGAGACACGGTCTGCTGCGCTCGCTCCAGGTACGACCAAAACTGGGTCAGTTTGTCGAGCCACTGCTCCCATTCCTCGGCGGAGACCAGGAGGCTGTACCGCATGTTACTCAAGAACTCGACCTCCATGACGTGGATTTCGTTGACCGAGATGTTGGAGACGTCGGCCCAGGTCTTGTTCGTGTAGGTGTTGTCGTCCAAGAACTTGTTGCCGAGCATCAGAGCTACCGTCAACAGTCGGTACTCGCTTCCCGGGCGGCCCCTGACCGTGGGATTCGCCTTCTTCAACCGGTGGATGTAAAGCAGGGCGAGGATCACGACGTTTTGTGTGACCTGGGTGGTCGCCAGAACTGTCGAAACCCACTTCTTGAAATGCTGGCTCGCGGCCGCCGTCGGAGCGAGCGGCGGGACCGGTGCTCCTGGAGCCAGCTTGTCCAGCCCTTCCACCTTCTCCAGCAGTTTTGTCGACTCAAACCAGAAGAGCGCCGCCAGCTCGGCCATGAAGTCCGAAATACTACCCCCGCTCGGGCTTATCCGTTCCGGAATGTTCATGCTGTGTTGTGTCATCTTCGATTTCGCTAAGCTCTCGGCGGGTGAGGTTCCAACGGGCGGCGTTGGGCGCTGAGACTGCCGCATCTTGTCGGATCGCTGGGTATATTCTGGTACTGACGTCGAGCAGAGCGTGGAGGACGACGCAGTTGAGGGCGCGGCGGATCGAGAGAAGGCTGGTGGTGGTTTAGTAGTCTGACTTTGGCTGGCGAGAGGTGCGGGGCATCGCGAGCTGAGGTTAAAGACCTGCTCGTTTGGCACTGGTCGTTCGTTCAAAGCCGGCCGCCGGCGATCAGCTTGCAGCATTGTGGGAGTGTAGGCGGAGGGGTGGTGCAATAGGTAGTTCTCGCACGCCGGCATGTGCGGCACTTCGTATGTCGTCGCCATCTTCGTCTCGGGAGTCCGCGTAGAGGGGTCGTGGGGGAAAAGAGAAAGATGATGAGCGTCGTGGACGCTGTAATTTGAGGAAGAGGTCCGGAGTTCAAGTCATGGAAGAGGAACGTCTGGTCAGTAGTAGGGGTTGGGTGTTTTGAGGGCGACTTGGAGGGGTTGAGGTCGGTGACGAAACGCAAACGGGCGAATTCGATTGTCAGTTTTCGACGGGATGGCGGTTTGTGAGGGGCAGAGGCAGGTGAAGCCTGCGCACAAAAATCGGCACTCCAGTGAATTCCGGATTGGCGTCGGCGTTGGCGTGGCCCTCGCTCCTTCCTGCACTGGCACAGCTGCCCACCACGATCTTCAGTGCTTCAAGAGCTTTGGCCAAAATCCAAAATCGTTCTTTCCTTCTACATGCCCGGCTTCTTATCGTGGTGGGGAGGAGAGACAGGGCACTGGAGTTCGGCTTCGAGAGAGGTGAAAGGCAAGGGATTCCAGCTTCCACACCAGCAACAATGATGAAGCTGTTCAGCCTTCCCAAGAGCTTTCTCGGCCCTCGAGGGGCTTTGTTGTCTTTGTCAGGAATTGGGGGTCGACGTAGCCGTAACCGCAGGCTAGGCTCGGGTGTCGTATCGTATCAGGGTAGTCTCCGCTGAGGACCCTTCAATGGGGCACGCAACGGGGGTGGTGGCCACGAGGGGTCAAGGAGGGATGCTCCACGGGCAGATCGGATCGTTGAGGTCACCAAGGGAGGAGGGGGAGGGAGGAGGTGGCGGGCGCGATGGCGATAACGGCGACGACGAGATGGAGGAAAGGCAACGATGGCAACGATGGCAACGATGGCAAGAGTCATGGAGGTAGGTCATGAATGGGGGAGAGGACCCCCAGGCAGTTGAAAACATCCATACCTGGCAATGGCCATCCATGTGAGGCGGTTGCGGAGGGTGGTGTGTTGCTGCGTCTTAGTCCCGGTCGCCGCAAATGCTGCTAATTTACTTTGTCCCTGGTCGATGTCGTTGTCTGGGTGCAGTGCAAGGGTGGGTCACCGTGCCGCCGCGGTCATCGTGTTGCTGAACGGTACCTGGGACGGAGGGACGTGCAGGATTGCCGGCCTCCCAGATGCACCAACCCGACCCACAGAGGACCATCCCAGCCAATAGATTCTTGGCTGACTGCGCAGCACTCTCTTTTACGGGGCCTTTCTGTCCTTCCTGTCCTTCCTGTGATTCCTCTGCAAGATTGAGCGGGCACGGCGGGCCCATGCAAGCCAACACACTTGCGGTCTAGCTCCGTTTTCTTTTTTATCTCGCCCGCCCAGCCGCCTTTCCTGTGCTGCTGTGCGCCTCTTTGGGATCTATCTCGGGATTGGCACGCTCGCCACTAAACTCCATTTGCTGGGTCGTCGGCCAGGGCGTGCTAAGTTAGCTAGCTTTCCCTTCCTTGTGCCGCCGCCGAGAATGAGAGCGAATAGCCAAGAAAAGCCCGGGATTTGCCTTGAGGCAAAGCAAGCAAAAAGCGCTTTCTCTCGCCGCCATCAACCCCCGCACCATCGTGAGTAAGTTATTCGTCCAGGCAAATAACAAGCGGGCTGCTTTGTCGTCACCACCGCATCGCACCCTCATTGCATTGCCACAAAAACACAAAAACACAAAACAGCATTTCATTTTTTTCCAACAAAACTGCGCCGAAACAGGTGACGCCAGGGCGGCCCCAGACAAGACCAAGACCAAGACCAGAAACCAAGGACATTTCTGCTGCCGTGTGGGTTTCCCAACAAAGTCCACACCCCCCGCCGCAGTTGCCGAAGGTCCTGTGTACAAGTAAAACACTCGTCTCCATATTTTATGGCTTGGGTCGGCGTTCGCCATCCCTCGGTGGGACCCTTTTCAAGGGGGCAGCAAGTTGCAAAGCACTTCTGCTGAGCAGTGAGATTGTGAGATTGTCCCGAGTAAGAAAATGGCCCGGCAGGGATCAAGAAACCAAAACCCTTTTGTCGCTCAAAAAACGGAGCAATTACAGGGGTGCTATGCTGCACAGTGTTGCGTACATTGATTCCATAGTGCGCCGAAAGAGTGATGGTTTGCGTCGTGGGGTGGCTCGGGGGTGGGTTGGATTGGATTTGTCCATTTCCTTTGCTTCCAAGGTACCTTGGCCCTCCGAACCTTGAACTCTCTCACACACCTCTTCCCACCAGCACAAAACACGCAGACACGCAACCCCAAGTGTCAATCGTCAGCCGCCCCCTTCATGGATCCGGCCGAGGGGGGCGCTCGTCAATCTGCGTCGTCTCGGGCTTGGCTGCCCTGGTTGATGTCTCTGCCGTCCATCCCTTGGGAGCTGCGGGGGAAAAGGGGGGGCCAAAGAATGGGAACGGAACTGCGGGCGTCTCATTGCTGAGACCGACCTCTACCCAATGCGGTTTGGTAAAAGCGAACCAGCCAAAACTTCGGTTCCTTGTTGGAAGCTGATCCCGCCGAGCAAGTGCAGCTTGCGAAACTATGTTTGGTTTGGCCCGGGCTTGGGCGGCCTTTGGAAGGTCGCAACGGAACAAGGCGCCGCATGGCTGACACTAACGATTGCACAGCAATCCCGCCGGCCGTGGGATGCTGCAGGGCGCAGGATCCCTTGGAGACGTTTCCGGCCCCGAGAGTGGATTGGATCATGCCGCACAGTGCGGCCGTGCTTCCCTCTTTCGCTACCCAGCAATGGAACAGCTCGCCCAAACCCAAGACCCCCATCCCTCTCTTTGCCCGGCCAATCCAATCCACCCAGCCCGGAGGTGAAGCCTTTTTCTGATCGTAACCGGCCTTGTCAAACCGCGGAAAGGCGGAAACGTCGTGCACAGCAAACCCTCCACTGGAGATTCACTGTTGGTCTCCTCAAGCCCCGCCCCCTGCCGGCCGTTCTCGGCTGGGAGAGAAACACAGGGGCTGACAACTGGACAGTGCGGGGAGGCGCACCCGAAACGGTCAAGGGCTCTCGGGAAGGAAAAAGTCGTCGCCAGTGCAGTGGGCGAGCAACTAACTAACTAACGAGTTAACGACCACCCAGTATAGCGGCGCTGGACAGGGACAGCAGCTGAGCAACTCGTGATCTCGGTTGTGTCGTCGGAGCCACCTCACATTCGGGGCGGCGGTCACCTGAAACCCATCTCATGCCTGAGCCGGATTGTCCTGGGTGCAATGATCATCCAGCTGTTTGCCAGGAGAAACAAACTGACACGGATTTGGTCGATCCAGCTAGGAGAACGAATGATACGGACGTACGCAGGACGGGCATGGATGGCCAATGGCCCAAGCCCTCACCAAGCTGAGACTGACACGGTACGCCAGGAGTCCGGTGGCTCTCCCTTCAACCCGCCCCGGCCGCTCTGAGGAGAACAAGCGTTTGCTCTGCCTTGACTGTGGCACGTCAACCGCCTCCAGCAGAAGGAGGGGTCGGAATCAACCTCGCCGGTGAGCAGGCGATCCCGTCATCTTTCGCGAATGCGACCCAGGCCAGAAAAAGTGTCAAGCCACGGAGGTGACGCTTCATGTGTGGCAAAAGAAGGTTGCGCTGACTCTTGTCATCAACCCCGCATCCTGCCTGTCAGTTTTCGGATCGGGAGCCTGGTGGAGCAGGTGTGAAGGTCTGAAGAAAATGGGAGAAACACACCATCTAAAAAGACGGCATGCAGTCAAGCGGGTCAGTCGTGTGAGAGGTCAAAGGCCAGTGAAGGCGCAATCTCAGTTCGCAACCTGTCCAAATCCGCTGTGGGTCCCCGGAGCCCGAGGCGGAAGCACCGGGAACATTCAGGCTTTTGCCCCGGTGGTGGCCCTTCGTCACCCGGGCGTCGCACAGCAAACCCCTGCCTTCGTTGTGCGAAGGCCGTGATCATTTCTCCATGTCAACCGACTTGCCTGAAGTGTCGGATTCGGGCGCACCTTGGGCCCACCACACCAACCATCTGGTGTGGGACAAGCCCAAACGCCTATCCCCATTCCAGAGCGCCCCATCAGGAATCCAGCAGCAAAAAGACGGGGGCATACAGTGCGAAATCTGACAAACAGGATCCGCGCGGCCCAGGTGCCCAGCCGCTTCTTCAGGGGACATCTCTCTAATGCGGTTGGTCAGGCTCTCGTGAACAACTTCGTAGCCGTCGGTCTCCCAGCATGACGCCGTTCCGTGCGGCTTGGGCATGCTCGAGAGAGGGAGCTCCAGCAGGGAAATGCAAACAACGAAACCCGAGCAAGGATAAAGTTTTTGCGGGACACACGGCATACGAAATGGCTCGACATGGAATCTGCGCCGCTGGGACATACGAAGCTCTCCAAGATGCTCCCTCGGGCCCCGGTCCCAAACAGGCTGTGAGTTGCATGCTGTCGTCGCGGACGCCGTGAGCCTGCGACGAATAACGAAGCGGGGGTCGCCGTGGGGCAACGCCATGTGCTCAGCGCTTGAGCAAGGCTGGGGCTTGAGGTCTCGGCGGCCTTGGAGAGATGCTCGAATTGCTCGCTTGTGTGCGGAGCTTGCTCATTCGCGGACCCGCCCTCGGAGCCTTGATTGGGTTCGGCTTGCGGTTCAGGGGCCGTCCTTTGCGGCGGCTGAGATTGAAAAACCAGTTCTGGAACCTCGAGCCTCGAGAAGGGCCAAAAAATGGCTCGCTGGAATGACATGCCCAGTCTCCTTCGAGCATGTGTCGTGCGTCGATCGACCAAGGGAAAAAACGGACTAATGTTAGCGCACCCTCGTGCAGGAGAATACGACCGCTGATAGTGGCCCTGTCACCCTGTCCCCTTTGGAGCAAAAACACCGTCGGTCAGAAGAGACACACAAACTTGTGGCACAGATGGATGTCAAACAGCAGGCCACCACCGTCTGGCAATGGTGCCACGCCCCCGTCCGTTGAGAGCCCTCGACTGATCACCAACCGGCTTGCATCCTCGCGCTCCCTCCAACCTTGCGAACCTGGTTGGCTGATTGGTTGGTTGACTGTTGGCCTGGCTGGCTGGTTGACTGAAGTTCAGGCGTTCAAGCGTCACAGTTGACGCCCCACAATGGAACCCGCCGCGTCGAGACTTGATTCCTGCTGCAACCCGCGTTCAATCCATCACCAGGCAGCGTGCATGTCGCAAAGATAGGCAGGCAGTCGTGCAGTGTGGTCCGATAGTGGGGATGAGAAAGTCCCGAATATAATAGGACGTAATCGAAGGTCGGTCAATGACAGCGGTCAACGGAAGGTCGTCCGAAGTGGGCGTGATTAAAACCTATCAGGGTTCGGACGGTGGGAATAGTTCACAACCGCTGCTATTTTTTTGCGGTGTGACCTTTCGCGTTGCAAGCGACCGAAAAGGAGCGATTCCGAAGTACGAAGTAGCGATTAGAGAATCACCGGTGCCTTTCCTGGTGGAGAAACGAGTTTCCAGAGTTTTGCCGGGATTGGCATATCGTCGGAATTAAACCAGATTGCTAGATTGCTGCATGGCTTGTCCCAGCGTCATCAATTCAGCGAGACTCCAGGCTGTGTTGACTGAGCTTTGCGTGATGCGGCAAGGAGCAGAGCTCACACTCATTGGGTGGGAGACCGGAGCATGTCCCAGGCGAGCAAAGCTCCAGGACAAGGGGATTGCCGAGGCTGGTGAGGCGCAGGACGACGTTGTCATCTCCAAGCATCTGCATTCCGACTTTTTGTCTGATCGATGAAAAGCGAACAGTGCCACGAAGCGATGCAGTCGAGATTTCTGGACGTTGATCTCTGGATGTTGATCTCCCAAGCCCACTCCGATCGAGATATGGTGCAGGTGGAGGGGCTGCCGCCTGCAGTGCTTTGACAAGAGTGTTCACGTCTCATAACTATCGTTCCTGCTTGAGCAAACGATAAACGGAATTCTCCCCACTCAACTCAAGCCAATCAGGCCAGGAACCATGGCTGAACCCACATCAGCGGCCGACCGCCGTTTAACCGAGCCGAAGCTTGACTTTGATATTCAATTCTCAACGCCTTAAGCTGCTCCTCCACTCCGTCATTCTTGTTCCCCAAGATCAAGAGAGACTCTGGATTTATCTCATCGTCGCCGCGTGTTGCGCGCTTGAGAGGTAACGGGCTATAATCCGTATCAGTAACACATGGTTATCGGAAACGGAAGTTGTTGGCTTTGGATGGAGCTTGCCTTCCTCCGTTTCCACTTTCAAGCTCCCACATGGAACGCCACACAGTGTCGAAATTGCCAGTCTCGGCGAGCCCAGAACTGCACGAGCCGTGCTTCATTGGAACCCACATGGGTGTTTTTGCGGACCAATCAGACACAGCAAATACCCAAAAACGACGGGCTGCCTGAGACGCCCTGATCCCTCCACACATGCCGCCCAGGCGGGCCAACAAAACCACAAACCAAACCCAACTGCTGACAGCCAGCCCTGACACTGTCGCAGCACGAAAATCAATGAAGGCGCGATGGCTGTTGCGCCTGCACCCGCGCCCTCGCCCTCGCCCTCACCCGCGCCCCCCGCTCCGAGTCACAAACAGGCGGTCTTCCACACGGCTAGTCGCCTTCTCCATTTTATTTGACAAACGAAGGCGAATCATGGGTCGCGAGACACGACGCATTCTCCGATCCACGGGGATTGCCCCTCGGTTCCTTGTATCGCCGTCACCCCATGGCTGCAACCTTTGTGCTTCTCCGCCATCACCCGCCACTCTAGCTCTGACGACCCGTCGGGTGATCAGAGTTACAGTCCGGAGCCCGATCAACCTTCGCATCGGCGAGTCGTCGCCGCCCCATTTGCGTGGAGGAATCGGACAGACATTCTGAGCAAGCTCGCTGGTGTCTTGCAACTCCTTGTTAACTGATAGTTACCTTCACTGGTACCTGAGCACCTGAGCACCTGAGCATATGAGCACCTGAACATCTGAGGTTGCTTCCTACCGAGCTACCCAAGGTTAATTGCTGCTCCTGAGACGTCTCACTACTTGCCGTTTTTAGAGGAAACTTGGGGATGCACATGCAACAAAACGGCACAGCGACCCCATGAATCCGCCTGCCGCCTGCGGGACGTCATCACCAACTGCGTCCTTCGTATGTGCGCGCATCCCAGCGCGAGCAGCCATGTTCTTGCTGTGCCCCTCCCACCCCAATGGGGCAGGAAACGAACCACCAAATGACGACTGCGCGGCACCCCACTCACGGCCCGGCATCATTCCGGCTGAGTTCGGAGGGCGGGATCGGAATCCCATGGCACCTCGCCTCCATGTGTCCGGAGAAACCTCGAGGCGTCCATCTCGCCGCGGCCGAAAAGTCCGGCCACCCAAATGAGGCGCCCCGTCTAACATTGGAATTCTTCCATGCCACCTGACAGCCGCGAAGCCAAGGTCGCCGCCAACAACAACAGAATCCCGTTGGCCGCAAACCCGAAACAACTCGCCTGCGCTCAGCC
This sequence comes from Chaetomium tenue, assembly GCF_020726465.1. NCBI lineage: Eukaryota > Fungi > Ascomycota > Sordariomycetes > Sordariales > Chaetomiaceae > Chaetomium > Chaetomium tenue. Next base: position 131,800 of record NW_027117333.1, on the reverse strand, counting down.
GCTGAGTCTGTCGCACATTCACAAACTCCGAGCCAGCGGTACCATTCTTTTGCAACTTACACCCCATTCAGTCCCGTGCCAGCCCCACCAAGCCACCCATGCTTCGATACGAATATATCCTCTGATATCCAAACCACCAATCTGGAATGTTACCCCGTCCGAAACGCAGAAGCGCTTTCGGTTATGTCGATCAAAGTTGCCTCCTTTCCGTGCAGCCCTCACCCTCCCTCGCCCTTGCGTCCCCGCCGCTACTCCTCACACGGCCCAGGCTGAGTTATCCATCTCTTATGTGACCTTTCCCAGAGCCAATGAAGAACCAACACCCAGCTTTCTTGCATCTTCAAGTCAGCTCATCAATGCACCCGGGCACTCCGTCTTCCCATGTCAGACCAAACCGTCGACATCCCCCTGCGACCTTGAGACCTCACAGCGTTGTGAATGCTTGAGACCTCACAGCGTTGTGAATGCACAGGTTATGGCCCTTCCAGGTCCATCCAGCGGCCGCCCCGACGAATCGGAATCCTTCCTCCCCGTCTGACGCACTGCTATCAACCTTGTGGCTTGGTTAGTATAGCTTTTTCGCCCTGTGCTCTTTGTTCTTTTGCTCAGGTAGTCGTGCCATTGAGACACATGACTGGCGATGCAGGTGGGAAGCCTGGGCACAGCCTGAACAGGGCAAGATGTGCACGAATCCCTTTAGTATGACTTGTGGGTGTTCTCGTAATCTCGACAGACAAGCTGTGTCGCCGGGGGTTGTAGAGTTGCTCTCCAACCGCCGCCTCCGGGGCTTGTCGGCGAGCGCCTCGGCCGGTGAAGGAACCACCAGTAGCATGTCACCGTCCTGATACTCTCCCTCGCTGGCTAGTAGAGGCCTGAAAACTCAGGTGAGGCCGTAAAGATCCCCTGGCCAGACGAATAAGCTCCATCAAGGGCCAATATCAGACGCCGCAAGTCCGAGTCGATCGTTGGTATCAAGGGCGGCATGCAGGTAGGAGCTGCCGACATCTGTTACGTGCACCAACCCTCAACCAGAAAACAGAGGATGATGTGAGTTATGAAAGATTAATAGATTAACTTAATATTAGATTATTGTGAACATGGCGCTCGCAACACTCGATTATTGTCACAATTTTGTGTAATAAAGCTGATAGTTTGGTATGGCGTTCCCATGTTGGGCGGAATCTCTACGAGGCTCGTACTAACGGCTACCTCCGTCCACGCCATTCTCTCAGCATGACACTGGCCAACCAAAAGGTGAAGCCATCCCTTGGGGCTTACAAATCGGGTGAGATTGAATGGCAAGAAGTCCGGTGAATGGCCGAATGGATTCCTCATTCGCCGCAGCAAAGCTGAAGTGATATGGGCTTCAGGGATGAGGATCTCCTCCGATCTGAAGTTCCAAACCAAAGACAGTGAATCGGAACTACGTCTCCGAGAAAAACCTTCCCGTCGGGCTAAAGAAAGCACGCCCGTAACTATCTCCGTAAAGGTGGACGTGTTCAGCCCTGCAGTTACCGCGTGGAAACTGCAAGACAACGGGTTTCTAAATATGGGCTGCTGAAGCCCCGATGACACCCACCAATAATGCATTCTACATATTCCACCGAGTTAGAAATTGCTTGGTCATGGGCATGGAGCGAGGCCAGATACAAGACCCCAGCGGGGCGCTGTTTGGGGAACTAGAACCGATATATAAACAACCGTAGAAGATCACTTAAAGGGAAAAAGCGGCAGAAAAGATAACCTCATGATGTTGCAAATCGGCATCTTCATAGCAGTGTGAGCTTACCTAGACCTAAAACGATAAGGTGTTTTAGATATTGAGATTTCCGTTCTAATACTTCGTCTATAACTGATTCTTATCATTTTTTACACACGGGCCAGGTCTCTTCGCATGTAAGATTTTCTTTTCAGTTTTTGTTTTTCATGTTTCTTTCTTTCTTTCATCTTTTTTTCTTTTCTTTCTTTTTATTTCTAGTTCACCTCAGTCATAGATAAAATTGTTGCTGTCAACGGTTGCTTGGCAACTTGCGGGTAGTCCTCGGTGGGAACAAACTGCAAAATAAATACCTAACACTGTGACTCGTCAAAACAAGAACGACCCAGGCTGCCCTTCCCGCATTCAGCATTCACACGGCACCAGCAACCGCCATGGCTCCTTTACTGTTACTAAACGACATCCCGCTAACCAAGCCTCTGTCTACGCCGGAGGAAGGCCGACAGCATATCCAACAGGAGCAGTTGGCCCATGTTTGCAACTTGGAAGAACGCCTTACGGGTATGGATTGCGCTGTACTCTCAGAGGAAGATCTCGCCCAACTTTCTGTTCGGAGGCTCGCGCCGCTTGACGCCGACGAAGCCACTGTCGATTTCGGCCCGCTCTATTTTCGCCCGCGCTGTTCGCGAGACGAGGTGGACCAAACCGCCGACAACAAGACTTGCGAAAGCGTGCCATGGAGGACTGGGTGCGACGTGAGAGACTACCCAGAGCCAGCCTACCCTGACGGAATGCCCCTCTTGTGTAGTGCAGAACCCGAAGCCTTTCATAACCTGGAATGGTGTCTGGCACGGGGAGGACTGAAATTCCGGAGACCTGGGGTACGAGGTGTTCTTGGTAAATCAGATTGGGATGTCTCTAGGAGGCGGTTTAACCTTCCGTGCTGCACGGAGCCACTGAGAGTTGGTTTTGGGTCTGCATCCGCCTACACCTATTTTCCAGCTCATCCATTCGTTTTGAAAGGCGAAGCTAGAAGTCGTCCACATATCGCCTGCGGCGTCACGGACTCGGAGGACCCAATGGGAGACAGTGTCCTAAGAAGCGAGCTTCATGTCGCAATCTGCCTGCTTCAGCATCAGCTTCGCCATGGGCAATATCGCAACCACGACACATTCCCTGTAAGCCAACCACCCTCTTGCTAGTATTCTACCCGGACCTGGGCAACTCACGCCGGCAGGTCTCCATTGCCAAAGCTGGGGTATTTTATTGGGCTGTTGCTGACGAAGGAGACAGGTCCTCATCTTTTCGTTCCGGCACAACATCCAAGCCCGTATTACTCAGATCCATTACGACGGTCAACATCTGGGGATTCGCCAGTCTAGGCTCCTTAGCTTCAAGGGCTCCGAGCCCACTCCCGATGCGTGCCTCATGATTCGTTGGATGACGGCAATGCCGATTGGAGATACCGAGTACAAAAGCCCTCGAGGCGTAGAGGTCGTCACAGAGGCCAATGAGGTCACGGGATGGGCAGGAGGTGTTAGTCGCGAGGCATAATGGATGTCATTCTTCTATAAACACAATGATTAGGTATTTCGCTGGCAATCAAAGTACGGACGCCGATCTCTTGCACGTTGAAAACGATGGGCTTCATGTAGAGTAAGCAAACAAACGGGCCGTTAATCTGACCGAATCTGAACAACTCACGCCGGCAAATCTGCATTGTCTATTCTGGGGTGTTATACAAGATTGCTATTCGACCTCGAGGGACATTACTCAGCAAACATTTCGATGCGCTCAGAGTTCTCAAGAATCCTGACTCGTCAGATTCTCTTCATCATGCAATCTTGATAGATTGTCGGACTGCATGGACTCAAGACCTGGGTCATTGACATCGACCGGAAGCTTCCGAGATCAACACAATTTGACAACACACAGCTACGACCAAGGGCTAGGCGGTCTGATAACGAACTGCCCAGCCTCCCGAGTCTGGTCTGATCTCGGACCGCCTCGAGTCTCGGCTGCTGCTGAAAGCCGTCTCCGCTGCCCCGGTGTTACAGACCGCACGGAATGAGCCGAGACAGGCCGAGTGCTATAGCCGGCCGGAGGAGACTCTTCTAGATGTGGGAGCTTGCTTTCGGCCGGGATACGTGTTGGGGTTTCCACTCGATCATGCGATTTCCGCCGGGTTGGTATTGGTGGAGAAAGCAACAACCCGAACAGCGACGGAGGGGGAACCAACCCCAGAGGCGGGGACACATTTCGCAACAGACAACAAACCCGAGGGATTCTGCTTTCGAGGAGGCCATCTTACGGTCCCGCGTGTAAGATCCAACTCGGCCACCTGTGGCTCTGTGAGCAGCCATCGTTACGAGGCTTTGACAGTGTTTTTGGATCCAAGCCACCGGAGCGCCGAGGACATGATCCTGTGACACGGAACGCAGTGCCACTGCTTTTGAGCTCTGTGTTGGCACGGACAGCATGAAATCTATCCCAACACCATCTCGCATCTCGTGATGGGCGATAGGCTCATCAGAGATCATGATCGATCGTCGGGTCATGCACCACATCCGCCGCTAGCGTAGCCCTCCATGTGGCTGTCCCTGATCTGACACCGCCGACCGGTCAAGAAGCCCCTCACTTGGCCCCGCCATCTATAGGCTCCTGCTCCCAGCCATCCGTCCTTGAGCCGCATGAGGAGAAGCTGACGTGACTTTGCCACCCCGCCCAGGAAGCGGTTTGACTCGACTGAACTGGCGATGTGTCCACGTAGTCTGCCCTGACTCCATCTGACGCTTCTCATCCATGCGGCTATGCGTCCAAGCCAAGCCGTCCTGGCCTCGGTTTGCGGATAAATCGACCCTTCCTGACAAGAGCTTGCAGGCAGATGCGGCGGGGCGCAGGTAGCGGGGGTGTCTCGGTCCAAACACGAGAGACGCAAGCAATCTGTTGAGGAGGACGGGGGCCTATTATACGTGTCTGGAGGAGACGGACGGAACCAAGCACTTTCACCGCCTGAGGTGGAGACAGGGGGCCTGGCTGTTGTGCGCGAAACTCGATTCGATTTGTTGCGCGTCCGTGCTGGGAACAAAATGCCCGCCTATGAGATTCAAAATCGCGTATTTACCAATCCACTGGCTTCCTATTCTAGGCTGTTGCAGCTATGGCGGATACCAGCGTCCAAATAGAACGGCAGCCGTCCCTGGACACTAGCCAACCGCCGAGTGGAACAATGTTTGAAATCTGACTTGCAGACAGGCAAACAACAACGGGGGCGGAGGAGGAGTAACGGCGGTATGACCGTGCGTTCGCTATGAAGGTGGGGACTAGGCCTGCACATCCGGAGCAAGTGAGTTCGAGACTCTTCCAGCGAGAGGGGACAGGGACAGACAAGGGCCGGCCCGCTGGGTTTGTGCCGTTAGTGGACTGCCAAGAATAGGCGGGGCCGGGGCCGGGTGGCCGATGTGTCCCGGGGCTGGGAGTGTCTTTACCAAACGCGTCTCGGAGCCGGAGGGATCGGTTGCCTCCCCTCAGCCCGTGACCCGGAGAGGGGGCTTTTGCAAGCTTGGGCAGCAACCACGGGTAACACGATGGCGGAAAAAGACAAACCATGGCGGAGTGTGCAGGTCGAGGCTGCTTATTATGACTGACCGTGTCTGACCATGTCTAGCCGCTACCTCCGAGCGATTGCGCGTTCCGCTTTTGACTGGCTCGGCCAAAGTGGCTGTTTGACTTGTCTCTCACCGGGGCCCACCGTGTCTCGGCGAGTCGTAGGCCTGTTCTGCTTCGGTGTTTCCTGACGCCGGTGGTAGTAGGAATGACGAGTTGAGCATGCGAGTCGTGCATTGGCGGCGGCACCCAGGAACGGCTCAAGAACCGCGAGCCTGGGCCTGTTCCAAGTTCTGAAGCTGGTGATTGTGCGTGATGGTCCGTGATGGGATGGTGCCTAGGGGCCATTGGGCAACCTGGAGTCCAGTCGGCGATGGAATGGGTGTGTCGGCATTGTCACAGCGGGCAGTTGGGTCCCCAAGCCCCAATGAAGATCCAGCTGAGGAGGGTGCAAGCCCAGGTGCCAATTGCCTCGCCATGGCTTGCAGAGGAGAGATTTCCAGCAAATGGCAGCAACGCGTGACTGTTGCGGTCCAGTTGTATGCGGACCGGGGCTTTTGGAAGGCACGAAGTTGGAAAATCGCGAATTGTGAAAGACCACGTCGAGGCATGTCGTGGCCTAACGATGCCCGAAAGCGGGGTTGATGTCACTCAGCAACCCCTCTCATTGGCTTGGTCGGCGGCCCCGTTCCTTCCCGCATTCAACACACGGAGCCGCTGACGCTTATTTCGGGTCGTGATGGACGGAAGGAGCCATCGCCAGCCAACGCCCCGGGGCCGGGCCTCATTGACAGCGCCTTCCCGGTTTGACGGCCTCACAGCTTGACCGGTTTGAAGAGAATTCTTCGATTGCCAGCCTGAGCCAGCCTTGGCCGTGGCCCCTGTCAATCTCGTCAATCTCGTCAATCGCCGCCTCTTCTCTGGCTTTGGGCGCTGCCGCCGCTGCGAATGACAACTCGAACACGCGAGGCAGCCAGCCACAGACCAACCCCCCTCACCACCCAACTCCTCGAAGTTGCTCGTCAGACGACCCTGTCAGTCCGCCACTGGTGATTTGGCAATGGGTGGCAACTGAATCAACCCTCGCAGATGCCGAGTATGTGCGAGTGCACGCACGCAATGCCTGTCCCCTGCGAACGCCTGATTCCCAGATCCTCCTGTTGAGGCCTTTCCTTTCCACTGTTCCAGCACATTAGGCGCATCAGGTCTCGCTTGAGTGGTTCCGCTTGCTCTGCCCTGCCCTGCCCTGCCCTGTTTTTTTCCAATGAGGCGCCCTGCAAGTTGCCAGTGCAAACACAAAAAAACGCGCTCCGAGGCCCGACCCGATTCGACGTCTCACCGTGTCCATGCCCAATGCCAGCCCTCCGATTTTTCCTCATCCAGCACTTCGCGAGGCTGTCTAGCCAGATTGAGAGTGACTCATGTAGTTGCAGGGCCGGCCAAGACGGTGAGGTCACACACAAGCGAGACGCCCGGTTTCTCACAGCCCTGGCTAGAGCCACTCAGTGCCAGTCCCGGTGTTGCTCTCCTGCGGCTCTCTCCACTGTATGCCCCCCGCCCGTGCTGGCATCAAAACCATGCTCTGCTGCACGCCCTAGCCCGCTTTGTCTCGTCTACTTCCCGAACTGCATCACACGCCCTGTCTGCTCGTCTCGTGCGCACAACAAATACAATTCTCGCCCTAAAGCTCGAGAATTCCACCCGAAATGCCCGCCCGTGTCAACATTATTCCAAAGCCACACCATTACCACAACCCGATAGCGACTTGAGTCTCCTAAGAAGAGAGAACTCAGAGAGAAAGAGACACTCAGAGAGAGACACTCAAAGAGAGACAAACAGAGCACAGACAACATCTGGAAGACATCAACAGCACAATATCACTAGTCCACATCACGACATCACAACACCACAGTCTTGCCTCGATGGAGAGGGAACGACAATACCTTCGACCGAGGGTAGGGGGCACCGTGACCCCAGGCTCCGAGACCCGGTCCTCCGGGCGCCCCGCCGAATGGCCCCAGTGGGAGCCGGAGAGGCAACGTGAGCATGATAGCGAGAGGGAGCAGCCCGTCAAATCCATCTTGAGGAAGACTGTTCGGCCGTCGACCAGGCCACGCCGCAACTCTGACACCTCCGTCACATCATCCAACTTCCACGGCGTAGGGAGCGACTCTGAGCTGGGGTCGTCGTCTGTTGTATCGTCGTCCGTTGTGTCGTCGTCCGCTGCGTCGTCGTCCGTTGTGTCGTCGTCTGCTGCGTCGTCGTCTGCTGCATCATCGTCATTGCCACAACCTGTCCCCTCCAATTCGAGTGCCCTACCCAGGAAGGTCCTCAAGGCCAAGTTCCCAGGGATCCCCGCCGAACGTCAAGGAGTCATTAGTTTGAGACCCTCGAGGGGTTCCTCGCCGAACACCCCATCCGTCTACCATGTGCCCCCAGTCCGCTCGGTCCTGAGCTCCCAGTATACACCCGACAACAGGCGCCATGGCCGCCGCGGTTCGTACGACCGCCATGACAAGCTCTACCACAGCACCGACCCCGAGACGGAGTCTGCCGTGTCGGAGATGTCTGACTTGTCCTCCACCACGGAAGCAACAACCATCATCTCATCGCCCTCGGATTCCGGCGCCAGCGATGTGACACCTACTGAGGCCGTCGCCAAGCCGACGCCCTCTGTCCGCTTCACACCCAGCGTCATCGGCTCCGAAAGCGTCGCCAGCTCGATAATAACGCCTGTCCGCAAGGCCAAGCCACGCCTTACTATTCGGGCGCCACCGCCCTCCGAAACGGAGCGCACTGTTGTCAAGAGCGGCAGCCGGTCAGTCCAGCTCAAGATGCTCCCCCTCACTGCCGAGACCCCCGAGTCTCGGTACACCCGCGAGCTTGAGCGCTACCAGCAGGAGATGGAGCGCAGCATGATGCACAGGATCGACCTGCTCGAGGCCGACAGGGAGACGCTGCGTGAGAGCGAGGCGAAGCTGAGGAGGGAGCTTGACGACAACTCTACTCGCCTCACTACGCTCGACCGGGAGAAGGCGGCGCTTGAGAAGGAACGCAACACCGAGCGTAGAAGTAGGGAGCAGGTACTCGTCATGCTGGAGAAGCAAACGGCCGTTTTTGACGAGTTCCGCAGCAATTTCGACTTACAAAAGGCCATGCTCGTGGAGGTCGAGAAGGAGCGGGATGCCGAGCGCGCCAGCAAGAAGGACCTTCAAGGGAAGCTCGACGCCACTCGGCAAGTGTTTGACGAATACAAGTCCACGATGGAGCTGCAGAAGGCCATGATCGAGGAGACCGAGAAGGACCGCGAGGAAACCCAGGCATCCAAAGACAAGGTCGGGGAGCAGTTTGCGGCGCTGCAGAAGGACTACACGAAGCTCCAGGGTGACCGCAAGCACCAAGAGGAGCTCCTGACCCACCAGATTGCCGCTCTCGAAACCAGCAGGGACGCCCTCCAGGAGCAGCGCGACAACAAGGACAAGGAAATTGCCGAGTTGCTTGCCAACCGCGAGAAGTTGCAAACCGAGATGGGTGTCTTGACTGCTCGTGTAACTGCTACCAAGGATGAACTGAAGGCTGCCGAGGAGGAACAGCAAAAGCTCAGGGATACCGCCAAGCAGGAGAGGAAGGCTGCCGAGGAGGAACAACAAAAGATCAGGGATGCCGCCAAGCAGGAGAAGAAGGCGCTTCGGGAGGAACTCGAGGAGGAACACGCGGCTGCAAAGAAGAGGGCCATTGAGTTGGAGCAGCAAAAGGTCGAGCTTGAGACGGCCAAGGCGCGCGTCGAGCAGGAAAAGGTTGAGGTTCAAGCCAAGCTTGATGCAGCCGAAGGACAGATTGCCACGCTCAACACCCAGGTAGATGTTTTTACGGCGTCTACATCGGACCTCAACGCGACCATCGCTATTCTTGAGGAGGAATTTTCGACATCCAAGGCCGTAGCAGCCAACCTCAAGATCCAGATCGAGGGCCTCGAATCCGACAAGGCCGATCTACAAAAGCAGATTGAGGGCCTCGACGCCGAAAAGACCGAGATGCAGGCACAGATCCACACTCTCAGCACCGACCTCGCCGGCGCCAAAGATGCCAACATTTCCATTGCCAGTCAGAAACTCGACTTGGCGAAGGAGATGGCTGGAGTCAGTGGCGCGCTCACCACCGCGCAGGTTGAGATCACCAAGCTCATGGCCGAAAAGGCTGCCGCGCAGGCTGCCGCAGACGCCGAAGCTGCAAAGATCCCTGCATTGGAAAGCGCCAAGGCAGAACTTGTCGGCAAAGTGGTAGAGCTGGAGGGCAAGATCTCGGAGTCCGAAGCCACAATCACCGAGCTTCGTGGTAAGGTCACCGCGCTTCAGGGCGAAGCCGACAAGATCCCTGGTCTGTTCACCGAGAGGGTAGTCACAGAGAGCAAGGTGGCCGATCTTGAGAAGGAGGCTGCCTCCCTCAAAGCCAAGATTGCAGAAGTCGAGGCTGAGGCAGGCAAGCTTCCTCCGCTACAGGCGGCCAATTCTGACCTGGAGGGCAAGGTTTCCTCGCTCGAAGACCAGATCACGCAACTGCAATCTGAGCTCTCCAAAGACCCCGACGCCACTGCTGCGGCCCTCCGTGCCGACCTTGAAGCCAAAGGGCAGGAAATCACGCGCCGCATCGACGAGATCAACACACTCACCGCGGGGAACACTGCCCTGTCCGTCCAGCTCGGCGCCACTCAGCAACAGGTCAACAGCCTTCAAGAGTCGCTTAACAGCGTAACCCAATCCTACAACACCGCTACCGGACAGGTCGTCGACCTCCAACAACGTGTCGACCAGCTCGCTTCCGCTTCCCGCCGCGCCAGCCGATCCCGCACGTCGTCCCCGCAGAAAAAGGAGAAGGACCGCGACAGCAGCAGCGGTAGGAGCAAAAAGGACAAACACCTCATGGTCGTGCGGAACCCCGGCGACAGGGGCGCTCTGTCAGTCATGCTCCAGATCGCTGCTGCCATCTGAGACCCCCCTCCCCCGGCCCCGCCCCCCCTCGCCCCCTCGCCCCTTCGCCCCCCGACACCCGTTCTCAGGACCCTCCCCCTCCTCGGTGATTATCAACCACTAACGGGGCTTTTGGACGACAAAACAGGCAACTTATCAGGCGGTGCGATTTTAAACTGAGAAAGTCCCTGTCCGGCAGCGCCACCACGACCCCGAACTCAAGCGCCAATTCGACCCCGCGGACCTCTATGGATTCGGTTGCGTCTTCGTCCCGATTTGGAACATAAAAGACCATCTAACGGGACGCCACGGAACCTCGAGTCGGAGAGGCCCACGATTTGGAAACGGCCATATCTGCGCGGGGCTTCGTAACCGCCCGCGCGCCCCGGGTTTACGCATCGCCTGGAGGGGACCAGCAAAGAAAGGAAGGAAGATTTTGTGCTTCGGGCTGGCTCGATTGTCTTTTCCCCTGTTTCGTTTACTGTTCTGGTTCAACACTTTCCCCGAAGCATTCCTTCTTCCTTAATCGGCATTACGTCATTTTCTCAGTTTGTCTTCATTTGGGTGGTATTGTTTGCAAAAATGTTTTCTCTTTTTTCTCCTGTCTATCATTTCACTTTTTATTTTGTCTTTTTGTTTGCATACATCTGTTTTTCAAGCGATGCTTTTTGGGTTGGCTTTGGTTTTATGACTGATGATGGGATTACCCCCCGTGGGCCCCGCCTGTACAAGGACATCATGTAACGGTTTTTGCATTTTTCGTTTAGACTTGTCTTGGGCGCACAGCCTCTTTGTCGTGATGGGCGATGGTACCATTGTCGATTCATGACATGGGAGAGGAGGAAGCGCGCAAGGGGGATGGGATAGGAGCATGTACAGCGATGGGGGTGCATTCTCAGGGAGGCGGATACGGGTAGCATGTAATGGGGGTCGGGTTATGTAATGGGGGATAGGAGTAATGGTGTAATACGATGATGTTGGTGTTTACGTTTACGTCTTGTTCTTTTGGTGTTGCTGTGGTTTCATGTGTGCTCGATCGAGCCTTGCTTCGCCCTGAACTCGAGGCTGCGTTCAACGCCCTGAAGCGAAGTGAAGTTGTGGTCCACCCTCCGGCCCACCATCAGGGCCACCAGTAGCAGTTTAGCTTCACCACCCTTGCATTCTGGATGGGCCTTTTTCCACGGCTTGCTTCCCAGTGGTCAACTCGCCGACGAATCAAAGTCGTGACCTGAGACCGCCTTTCTGGCTCCCCCAATTAGCCGACGGGTACGTCACCATTGGCTGCGTCAAACAAACGAGAAAACACCAACCCCCGAGCATCAACACGGCGATGCTCGGGGTCTGAGCTCGCGTCGACTTCGATAATCCCCACGTGTGCCCTCCTCACTTGAAGAGCATCCGGCGAAGTGGGCCAGGTGAGCAATCCATCGCGGTTATGGGGCTCTTAGCATCGTCGTGGCATCCCAACAAGGCAAAGCCTGGGGCCTTTCGGGTCTTCGGGATGCACGGGGGCTGGCGGCGACGGACGCTTTCGCTCCGGTCTTGTTCGTTTTCCGTGGACATACTAGCACCATGCCGACTGGTACATATGGCTGCGGAATCAATGGAACGGAGGTGGCCACGTCTTTCTGCGCCGGGTTTATCAGGGGGGGTTGGACTTGGGGTTGAAGGCGGTGTGGCTGTATGTATGGGCATGAACATGCATTATGGTTGCAGGCCATGCATGTAGGTACATGGGTGTTGTCGTTGAAGTCCGGGGTGGTTTGTGCCAGCATTGCCGGGGTAATTAGACGGAAATATGTCGAAAAGGTGTGTGATTGTTTTTGGGTGGGCGAGGCGGTTGTGTTGTTTGAAAGGGGTGGGATTAGAAATCGGGTCATAAATATCATGAGTTGTCCGTGGTTCAGGGCCAACATCAACCAACTCAGTGGCCACTTTTACATTTATTTCCCATCGAATTTGGAACTCGTGGCTAATTCTTGTGGCTCGGATGGGTTGATGCCAGGTCAGCATTCGACTGCAAATGTCTTTGATGCTGCTGCTTTCTGATCCTGTATGTACACATGCAGCGAGTCCTCAGTGCAGATGTTGAATATGATCGAGATTAAGAATGTTAGCCCAAAGCAATTGATGTACCACAGTGGTTGATTGTTGATTTCAATGGTTGGCCCACAACTTGGGCAACGGCTGCAATCTGTGCCAAAAGCAAGCCCTGTCACTGGGTTAGGGGTTCCCACGACAGGGCTGTGGTGTCACAGAAGGTCCAGAAGGTGTGGTGCCACAGTGAGATCCTTGTCAAACCACGTTGTTCCATGTGAAGGATGTGGATCTGGGACCATGGAAAAGAACACTCGCTTAACGCTTGACTGGGTACGTAGTGCAGAGAGCAGAGAAGTGATTAATTATTAAAACAGAGATGATTCAGCTCTATGTGAGTCACCGAAGTCATGCCATTCGCCATTTTTCCGTTGTCCTTGCCCATCCCGAACTCCCAAGCCATGTGGTATGTGGTTCTTACTTGTGTTCCCAGAAGAGGTCGACCGACTTCCCATCCAGCCACTTCTCCATTTCTCCGTACATGCGGGTGAACAGCTCGCCACCAGCAGTGGGAAGATCGAGGTCAATCTGGTAACCAAGGCGAGCCTGAGCAGCACCGAGGTACTTGTAGCCGGTGGGGATCTTCTCCAGCTCCTCCTTGGAGAAGACGGGAGCAGTGCGGCCATCGGTGGGGACGACCTTGTCCTTCTCGTAGAACAGCTTGACGTACTTGGCCTTCCACTGCCCGGTCTCAGCGTTCTTCTCGCAGAAGAAGATGAAGCGACAGTCGCAATCAACGTCGAACTCGGCGGTCTCAGTGTCGGAGGAAGCACCATTGCCACCAGTGGTGGGGTCGAACTTGAAGCGGTGTGTGATGGTGGCCTTCATCTTGCCGATGGCCCGGTTGTTGTTGCTGGCCAGCTCGACCAGAGTGCCGCACTCACGGTGCATGATGAAAACGCCTTTCTCCTTGCCGGCCTTGGAGATAGCAATGAAGTCGTCGACATGCTGGGGGCCGCTCCAGGCTGATTGAAGGTGGGAGTGGTCAGCGGGAGTGTGCTTGACTTGGGGAAATGTCAGATCAGACTTACTGGTCCAGACGGTGGCATCCTCGGTAAAGAGGTCGCGGTAGTTCTGCCACTCGGAGGCATCGCGATAGACAGGCCAGCCCTTGCAGAGCTCAGTGACGGCAAGGCGGTCGTTGAGCTCATTGGCGGTGCCGTTGATGTGCGAATAGCACTTGGTGTGGGGGTCGATAGGAGAAGTCATGATGAACTTGATCAGACACTTGATTGGAAAGTTGTTGTGTAAGTTGGCTGGAATGGTTGAGCTGGGAAATGGAGAACAGGAATGGATGAACGAAAGGGGGAAAGAAGTGGTGGTGGAAAGGAAAAGAGTGTTTGGGTTTGCATGGAAACAAAAAGGGTTTTCACTTTGTGTGCCAGAATCTTCAAATTTTCACCGCCCAACACCCTGATCGTTCCTTCCCGCCCTTTGCTAGCTGCTTTATCGTCATTGACCGTCATAGTTCGGACTGAAGCCTGCTCTGACTCGCTAGCGCACCCTTTCGGCTCTGCCTTTTCGGCCCACCATTGCCGACCATACCCGTGTAAGGAAGGAGGCAGAGGGGGGTACGAGGCTAGGAGGAAGGCGTGGGTTTGACATGGTGCTTTGATGCCAGTCCCTGAGAGATGCTGGTTTGACTGGCACGGTGTAAGTGGCAAGGATGGCAGGGGGGGTTTATGTTTTCCGGTTGTTCAAGCTTTCAGGCTTTCCTGCAGGTTGCCTGACCCGAGCAGGAGAAAGGATCCAGAGATCCACTCTTAACATGCTGGTTGTTCACCTCATGGCACGGGTAGATCCAGGATCCAGGATCTTGGGTGCCTTTTGCTTTTCTGGTTCAGATCGGACTTTCTCAAACTGTGGAAGACCTGGGAATTACAATGTCTGGGTTCCATGTGTGCCTGGGCGGTGGCCCTGTATTTCCACTAGCGCTCGGTAGGTAGTCAGCCGAGCTGCGGTGAGCAGAGCCGCCATGCCATTGGGGCATTGGGCTGCCATGCGTGCGCCCTGACCTGTACCATGTCACAAGACATGCAGGTACGCCCCTGCCTCAAGTGCGCCAGGTACCCACCGTTTGGGAATGGAATTGGGACACCCTTTTGGGCACTAGGTCCCATGTTCGCTTCCTTGCACTCACATTTCCTCACCTGGTTTGGGTGTTGGTGGCGGCCTTTAGCCCTTCTCTTTTTTCGCTGATCAACAAACGCCTCGAAGATCTTCTTCACCGCCAGCAAAGGGCTTGGTACCGAGATAATACCCTGGTCATGTAACCAGATTGCTGGGACTGCCTCCGATTTTCACCTCACCCCTTGCACAGTGTACGCAGAGCGGTCTGATGGTTGATGGTTCCAGACCTGGCTTGGGCCGAGTTCATCTTGACGAGAGCGGTGAAGAGAGCCTGATCACTTGGGATTCCTTCGGAGGGTTTCCACTGTAGAAATTCCTTGTTGATGTTGTTGTTGCTTCTGAATGTTGTTCCATCCAGGGGCCAATTGGTAGGGTTAGGGTCTTTGGGTGGGGGGTCGGAGGATTGCTCAACTTGCCCCTCCTGGAAATGCCCCGAAGCCCTTGCTAAAGTTGCCCCTCCCATCTCCCTAATCCATCGCAGTGCACCCTGCGAGCCTGCATCGCTTCGCACCCATTCTGACACAGTCCCATCCCGACATCGCCGCCCATCATGGCCGAACCCATCCATGTTGCGTCGCACAGCGAATTCGACTCGCTCTTGGCGACTACGAGATACGTCATCGTCGATTTCTACGCCGATTGGTGCGGGCCTTGCAAGACGATTGCGCCGCACTTCCTCAGGATGGCCTCGACATTTTCCATCCCCGGTTACCTCGCCTTCGCTAAGGTGGATGTCGACAAGGTCGCGTCCGTTGCCAAGAAGTACCAAGTCGCCGCCATGCCCACCTTCATGTTCTTCAAAGAAGGGAAGCAGGTCGCCGTCAACGGCAATATTACGATACAAGGCGCGAACCTGCCGACCTTGACACAGGCGGTCGAGAAGATGGGGAGACTCGCCAAGGAGAAAGCCGCCGCGGCCGCCGCGGCCGCCGCAGGAAGTGCTTAGGGACGAGCGAGTCAGGGCAAGAGGAAAATTACACTGGCGACAAAGGAGGGAGAAGAGCTCCGGCCATACACACAAGCTACACCCGTTAGTCGGCGGTTGGAATACCAAGTTGTCGGGTCGGGTCGAGGCCTGGCATATTGACAATAGAGCACTTGTCTTGGTGTCGGCCTTTCGTTTCCCAATCCGCGCAAATCGTTGCATCGTCCCTGCTGGCTAGTGACGGGGAAAACATTAGTTGCGGGTTGAGCGGGAATGGTTGGGCTAACACGTTAGCTCGACATTTGGATCTAGATCCTGATCGGCCCCCAGATCAGGGTGATGTCATGCCACAAGGACAATGCTCCATCCTTCGTCATGTCCAGTGGCCCTATTGTCGCCATCATCGGCCGATCGCGTCACGGACCATCGATGCCAACCCTCGCTTCTGTCTTTCGCCTAACCACGTTCAGACTTTCCACTCGATAACCAGCGATCTTTCGATAGCAAACGATCTTACGATAAAACGAAGACCTATTGACGGATTGCGCGAGATCACCCACGTCGTTATCCAAGAATACAATGCCTGAACGTTCCTCCAAACGACCGGAGATGGGACAACGCCGAGCAAGTGACTCGGTCGTGGAAAGCGGGACTCAGACGGAAGACGATCAAGTATTAGAGGAACAGGATGTAGGCCTTCCGAGAACCCGGAGCCTCAGCCGCCACCGGCAGCTTGCGCAAAGGCCGTCTCGAGATGCCCAGGTTACCCGACGGCCAGACGAGGCGATAACACCACAGAACCACCCGGACCGCCGCGGTGCTCTTGCAGTCAGATTGGACATGGACCTGGACATTGAGATTACCATGCATGCCAAGATAAAGGGTGTGATTGAGCTGTCCATCCTGTAAGTCTGATTTCGTTGTGCGCTGAGTTGTTGGGAACTGCCTGAAGCTGACGCCTGCAGTGACTCAGGACAAGTTAACCAACGACGACACGAAAGGGAAACCTAGTCGACACGTGCTGTGGCCTATTGCGATTTTATTGCGATTTGAGCGGGTGGTTGACAAGCTTGACAAAAGGTTGGACACAGGGCACATGGGTCAATCTGCGGGGTGGTTGTAGTGGCGGTGTTGTCTCGGTCACCTGGTCACGCGATGAACTTGACTGATCGGATAACCGTCACACCTCATACCCACGAGTTGTGCGCATCGCGTGGAAGAACGAAGCGATATGGAGGGCAGAATAAAGTCTGGGACGCAGTTCAGTCCGCTTCACTGGCACCCTTGAACCCATTCATCCCGAGATTGTTTTTCCTAGCTCGTCGCATTTGTTCCCTTGGATCTCCTCATCATCCAAGTCAAGAGCCTAGCGAATAATACTGACCACGCACCCAACATTCGAAATGCCATCCTCCCGCCGCTCACCGCGGCCCGGGTCATCAGGGGGGAAGAAAGACTCAAAGGTGCCCCCCGAGATTCTCCACCAGCTCGGCCGCGCAGTCCTTTCCTACTCGCTAAAGAAGCTTAGCGAGCAAAAGGCCTCTTCCAAACCCCGATCCCAAAGTTCCCAGCGCAAATCCAGTCGCAGCAAGCCCCGGGAGCCCTCCTCCGCCAGCAAACGCGGCAGCAGCCGCGATTTGCCTCGCAGCGACAGCGGTGACATGCACGCTCTCGTCAGCCAACTCGCGGTCGGCGTCTTCGCTTTTGGCATCCGCGCCCTCATCCGGCGCCGGAAGGAAGCCAAGAAAAAGGCGGCTGCCGCTGCGGCTGCCGCGCAGGCCGGCACCCGGTCCGTTTCCGGCGAACCGGGGGGCGCCCGGGACAAGAAAGCCGGCGCCGGCGCGGTCGACCCAGAGCTGTCCGCCGCCCTGGACAGTGTCACCCAGGAGCTGCAGGGCGCGTCCGACTCGATCAGGCGGCTGGCCCACTCTGCACCGCCGCCATCGCACCGCGACTGCATGGTCCGGGACGCGCTGGTGGCGGATGCGGACCGCTTAAGCGGATCGCTCGCGAACATGCAGGCTAGCATTCACAATATGAAGAATCTGCACCCGGGATTGGAACAGGGTATGCGGAGCCGGCAGCAGAGCACAAGGAGGGAGGGACGGATGGAGACCAGGGAGAGGGACACGCCGAGGGAGAGACGAGTGGACGGCTTTAGGGAAAGGGGTGGGGTGAATGAAGTGGACCGTCGAACCGAGAAGGGCGCGACGAGGAGCAGAGCAACGCCACGGACAGAGGAAGTCAGGTCGAGAAGCAGGAGGGTAGATCTGACAAGGGAGGAGGAGCGTGACGAGGGGCACCGGCATCACAGGGGGTATCGGACCCGCGTCCAGCCTGGAGAACGGCATCCACACCGTTGCAGATGGGACGACGAGGAGGTCCACCGCGGACGGCGACCGGAGCCAGCGCACCGGTGACGCGCTCCCTCCCTCTCCCCGCGCAACACCCTTATCCCGGACCGTCCTAGCTGTTCGGTTCCCGTCCTCCCCCGCCGCACCCGCCCGGGGCCCACATCCCAAATTAGCCTCGGAGCCGCAGCCCGCCCACCAGACCCGCTTAGGACCAGCCCTAACCACGACCTCCACCCGTGTCCCCACCACATCACTGCCAATACCTCTCTCGCGCTCTATCAAAGCCCGCATGGCTCAGTGGTAGAGCGTGTCACTAGTAAACCTAGGCCATGACAAGGTCGTCAGTTCGATTCTGGCTGTGGGCAGCGTATCTCATCCATCCATCATTCATCAGATGCCCGCATGGCTCAGTGGTAGAGCGTGTCACTAGTATTTCTGGATCATGACAAGGTCGTCAGTTCGATTCTGGCTGTGGGCAACGTTCGGGGAGGAGGAGGGTCGCATCACTTTTGCTGCGGTGTCCTTTCGCTTTTGCTTGGGAGGGCGTCTGTTGTTTTGCTCGGCTGTCGAAGGGGGTAGTTAGAACGGTGTTGGTTTGCACCGAATCGACCGTTACTACAAGGGTGCCTCTAGCATGCCCTCCTGCCTCCTCCGTGCATAGAGCTTATAATACTTTGAACCTGTTGCGTGTTTCTCTACCTCTCTAACGCTGCGTGTCTCCTGTGTAGGAGCTATACATCTAACACCCCTCCCTAACCATGGCTCTTGACCCTTCCTCCCGAAGGTAAACTCGGGAACCAAACCAATCACAGCACTCAACCTACTACCAATTGTGAGCCCCGCCAGAACTCTCCTTGCCACCACCGGAACGAACCCAACCCCAAGTTAAGCCGCCTCAGTCGGGTGCAAGTGCGAGTGCGAATGCGAGTGCGAGTCCGACCGCAACACCTCAGAACCCCTCCCCTCCGCTGCCCGACCGAGGACGACCCTTTCCCACTACACACGCAAATAGACCACACCGGCGGCGGCGCCAGAAAAGGCAGAAGAACCCTTACCAGAAACACGGCCAGCAAGCAGCACACCGGCAGTGCACCGGCGATGGCGTACGGTTGTCATCGTACATTTTGGGTCTGCATCGGCTAGGCTGTTGTCGCGGACCTGCCCATTTTGGTGGGGTCTGGGTAAGTTGTGCGGCGGCAGGATTGGGACTGTGTGACTGTCGACTGCCGTTGGGAGGGTGGGCATCGTGGGAGTTGGGGAGGGTCGCGCGACCCGAGGGGGTGGGTGCTGACGCCGGGTTGCCGCGGGGCTAGGGGCCGGGGCTGGAACGAGAGGGGGGCGCGGGATGTGTGCACATTGGCGGGGCAAGCCGTGGGGTTGCTGCTCAGGGGGTTCGTGTGGTGCTAAGCTGTCATGCGGACAACGCTGGGGGGTGGATTGCTGGGTCATCAGATATAGGGCCTCGAGAGCAGAGAATTGGAACGGGAATGAGAACATGGCGCGGGCTCACAGCCTGGCGGGCTTCTCTTGAGGGTGTTCCTTCTTCCAGCGCCACACAAAGAAGTGCTGAAAGTTCGCATCCCTAGCAGGAGTCCAGAGGAGCAGCGGCAGCAATATCAACCGGCGGCCGTTAACTACTACTGGTTGTTATGGCTGCATGCGAACTGGTGGGGCAATGGCCAAGACACCTGTCAGATGACGGAGCACGGCAACAGCCGCTGGGCTCGTCATCGTCGGGCGGACTTGTGCAATGGCCACGGTGCCTGGAACTGCGGCCCGGAGCAATTTCCCGGTGTTGGACAACCTTGACAGATGCACTTGGTGCCGGGATTGGGGTAGGCCGTGACACACCAAGTTTGGCTGGGTGATGGCGGCGGCGATGTTTTGTTTCAGCAGTGGAGAGAGCTCATGGCGGTTGTGGCCGGGCCAGGAAGCGAGAATTGGGGTCAGGGTCTGGCGTGGTGACATGCGGGGAAGCTGCGGGACGACAACTCAGGGGGCGAGGTTGTTGGGTGCCCATGAAGGACACTGACCGAAGTTGAAGAACACAAATAAAGTGTTGGATGGGTTTTGAACGAGGCAAAAACATCTAGATGAAATATTCCTCATACGATCAAGCATTTCTCCCGCATACTCTTCAACTCGAGTAACCAGTTTTGCCTCCCCTCTCTGGCGGGCTCCCGGTCCCTGGCATCCCACAGACTGTGCAACATCTGCATGGCGGTCCGGATATAACCCCACGGACATATCCACGGGCTTGTTGTCCACACAGCCTCCATCCGCGCGATGCACCAGGCGCGCTGCATCGGGTCGTCGGTCTGGGCGCCGACGACAAATGTCGGCCAAACCGTCCCCTTTAAGTGAATATGATCGATGGGCACGGCCGCTAGATAGCCCAGGACTTCCTCGATGAGGATAACGACGGACGAGGGGAAGGGAATGACTTCTGGAACAGCGAGAAGGATGTACAAACACGCCGTGGCGCGGTGGGCGAGCGCGATGCTAAGGCGGATGTCGAGGTCATCGTCAGTCGAGAGGCCATGGATGTTTTGCACCCACTCGACGAGGTTTAGAGATCGGGCCTGGTGAATCAGGGAGAGGGCGTCTTCCTCGACTCGGCTGTGGTCGCTTCGGCTGCATAAGCTGCTTGCCGAGAGAAGGATGTGAAGAATTTCTGGAGGGCAGCAGTGGTAGCTGAATGCCTCGGCGCGCTTCAGGATGGACAAGAACTCGGACGGGTCGTGCTCGGCCCAGGATGTCAGGGTTACCCCGCTAATGGCTGACCCGAAGACTCGATAGGTTAGGCAATCGGCAGCGATGGCATCGACGCAGGCCATGAGTCCCTGATCCAGCTGCCCATGGGCTGGATGGCGGAGTGACGACATGAGAGCACTGGCAGCTTCCATGTGAACTTGCCAGCCCCCCTTGCCGGAGTCGATCAGATCTAGATTGATAAGAAAGACGGTGGCGGCTAGGACCATGGCTTGGTTCTCAGGCGTCATTTTGTCGACGGCAGACCGAAGAAGACGGATGGCTTTGCCTTTGGCCACCAGGGCGTCGACCAGCTCAGGCCGTTCGGGCAGGTTTTGGTAGCCATGAAGGGCGGCAAGATGCATGGCCCCTGTGGCTACGATGACGGCCTTGAGGAAGTCAAATTCGTACAGTAAAGGGACGACGGCGCGGAAAGGGTTGCAGTCATGCTGATCGAAGGACACCAGGTCTCGACACACTGCAGTGGCGACTGTGGATGTGAGCAGGGGTTACGGGACGTAACAGGACGCCTAGCGTTTTCGTCTGGTTTGCTTACAATGGTGGACATAGTGTCTGTTTCGACGGTTTAAACCATCCAACAGAGGGTCAAGAAGCGATGGATGGAGGAAGAGTGTTGACTTTAGGATTACAGCCCGAGGTGGAACTGAAACCGGCTTCGGTCCTAGCTTCCCGGTCTTGGTCACGGCCAACTGTCCCACTAGCTTTCCGCGGACAGCCGGTGCATTGGCCCACCGCAATAGGGTGCCATAGCCAAGACAGTTCTCACCGGAGATGGAGCACTTGCGACAAGACGGGAAGGAGCGGTCGCATCGGAGACGGCGGCGACGGCAGTTGTGGCAGGCCCGGGGCTTTGCGGCTACCGGTGCACGGTCAAGCGGCTCAAGCCCTTGCATCGAGGTGTTGGGTGTTTGGACGGCGTCTTCATTCCCTGGCATTTAATGGGTACCTGTAAGGTAGGTACGGATTGCAGTCGTGACACTGGTGTTGGTGTTGGAAACTGACGGCTCCGAAATCGAAGGCAATGGCATCCGCTTCCCCACTGTTTTCGGCAAGCACCGGCGCCGGTTTTGGCACTCCGGAGGCGCTAGGCTCAAAGCGGTACTTAAATCGCACACCCTGCATTCGCCCCAGACCTCAGCTTACGAATCGAATATCTATCAACTTGTCTTTTGATTCAAGAAGCTGAGGCCGTGCCTGCGTGACAAATGCAATCCGCAGGTATGAGTCGAGAACATCTGCTTATCAGCCTGCGGGATCGGCTCCGTTTCCCGGGTTGACGTTGTTGATACAGATCGATATTTCTCCGATTGATTCAGAATGGTTCCTATTTTGGCCACCCCCAGATCGGATGGGACCAATGCGGATCCCTGAGTTCGCCATGCTCTGCAGCGCTAACCAAGAATGGCACCAAAACATCAACGGCTGCAGGGTCTGGATCTCGACAAGGCGCCGCTTCATCCAAAAAATGAAACCCGTGACTAATCCCATTGCTGCAGCAGTGCAGTTTCGCCTTTGGCTTAAAACCGAAGCTTCCCATCAACAACAATATCAACCTCAACCACGAGAGTATGGGCTAATCATTGATCATTCTTCACAATAACACGCTCCCTTTAACGCCACCTTGCAGCGCCTGCGTCATGACCCGCAAGGACGTAGAAAGCATCACTACTGGCCCTCTCTCCGGATCCGATGACAATGACCGAACAGATACCGACATTCCGAGTCCGGACCCGGAGGTTGATGCCATCGACCTCGATCAACTCGGCCGTCAGAGGCCCGCCGTCTTCAAGAATGCAGTCCATGAGATTCTCTTTTGCAGCTCCTTGCTAGTTTCCATGTTTATGGCTGTGGGTTTCCCCTTCCACTTTCATTCCCTTACACAACGCTGACCAACCTACCCAGGAATTCTTCATCTCGGGATTCAACATTATCCTCCCCAATGTCTCCAAGGCCCTCGACATCCCCAAGGGTTCACAGACCTGGCCCGCCAGTGTCTTTTCCTTGGTCACCGGCTCCTTCCTTCTCCCCTTTGGCCGCCTCGCCGACATTCACGGCGCCTACATCCTCTTTAATGCCGGCATCGTCTGGTTTTTCATCTGGACTTTCATCTCGGGATTTAGCGTCAATTACCAGATGCTCATCGTAACTCGCGCTTTGGGTGGCTTGGGACCCGCCGCCTTCTTGCCCACAAGTATCATGCTGCTCGGCAAGACCTACCGCCCCGGGCCACGAAAGAACCTCGTCTTCAGCTTGTGGGGTGCATTTGCACCCATCGGGTTCTTCTTGGGAATTATCACCGGAGGTGCCACGAGCGAGTATCTGTCATGGAGATGGTACTTCTGGCTCGGCTCCATCGTCACCTTTCTTGTGTCCGTGTGCTCCTTCATCACTATCCCGCGTGACCGGGCCCAGACCCGCGCCGAAAACGCCCATATCAAGATGGATTATTGGGGCGTGGCAACCACCGTGCCCGGATTGATTCTGACAACTTTCGCCATCACCGATGGCGCTCACGCACCCGACGGTTGGAGGACCCCTTACATCCTGGTCACGTTTGTGTTGGGATTGTTGCTGCTCGCCACCGCCGTCTACGTCGAGGGCTGGGTTGCCGAGCAGCCGTTGTTGCCGTTTGACTTGTTCAAGCCTAAGTACATGGGTCGCATGTCCATTGCCCTGTTCTTTGCCTACGGCGTGTTTGGCATATTTCTGTTCTACGCCAGTTTCCAGTAAGACGGCCACCCTCCCCCGGTCCCCACTCCATGAAAGCTAACGCATTTCCTAGTATCGGTGACTTTATGGGTGCTTCGGCCCTCCAGACGGCCGTCTGGTTTGCCCCTATGGCTGCTGGCGGTATCATCCTTGCCACGGTCGGCGGCTTCACCCTGCATCTGCTCCCAGGCCGGATCCTGCTCATCATCTCGGCATGTGGCTATATCGTCACTTGTCTCCTCTTTGCTTTTGCGCCCATCGACGCAAACTACTGGGCCTTCATCTTCCCAGCCATGATTGGATCCACCATCGGTATCGATATCACCTTCCTTGTCACCAACGTCTTCATCACGACCAACGTGGCCCGTGAGAGGCAGGGCATTGCCGGAGCCCTGATCAACACTTTATTATTCGTCGGTATCAGCTTCTTCCTCGGCCTTGCTGACCTGGCCGTGTCGGAAGATGAAAACAGGGGCGGCACCGAGGGTCACAAAGTGGCATTCTGGTTTGCCACCGCCTGTTCCGCCGTCGTCCTTATCATCTTTGCCACCATCAAACTCGGTAAGGCCGAGAGCGAGCTGACGGTAGAGGAGCGGGCGGCGCGTATGGAAGGGACCGGCGAACCCAGCCCTCCCTCTGCGACGAAGAACGAAACCGTCCCCGTATGACCGATAGAGACTGGTACGTTTTGGGTAGGCAGGATAGAAACAGGATAGAGGAAATAGTCTTGGATATAGAACGCTTAATCATCAACACGAAACGAGGATTTCCCTCGCTATAGCTCATCCCTCACCCACCCGTTTTTGATCTCCTCTTTGGCCTTCTGGCGCTCCTCCCGTTGCTGCCGCCGCTCGTTTCTCTTGATGGTCCTGTGCATCTTCTCCCACATTAGCCGCGACTTTTTTCCTTCCTCTGTCTCCACGACCGAGAGAGCCTCGATCTTAAACGTGATGTCGCGTTTGCCGAGGTCGCGCTGGGGTTTGGTATGATCGACGGGCCACGCGAGCACCGAGTGATCCTCTCCAGCTCGGGGCTTGTACTTGGCCAGGTTGTTGAGGTCGCCTACACTGTTAGCCTCATCCTCTCCCAGTCAGCCACACAAGGTCATCCTTACGTTCGCAACCGCTCCCCTTGGCCACCCACAACGGCAGAATCTCGTAGAGAGCCCCCGCCGGAAACACGACGATCTTACCCCCGCTCGCCACCTCTGACGCCTTCCCCGCCTCCTGTTGCCCCTCCCTTCCACTCTCCGCCTCCCCACCCCCCGCCACCTTCTCCTCCGGCTTGTCAAACACACCAAACAACCACTTCTTCTCATTCGCCTCACTCTCATCCGCCTTCTGCTCCTCAATCCACGCCCTCACCCCCTCCGGCACATCCCCCCACTCCATCACCACCAACTCCCTATCCTCCCCCTTATGATCCACCCCATCCCAACTACCCACATACTCCCTCCCCTTCAGGAAAGCCTCAATCCCGCCGCGCCACGGCGCCAGCCCGGAGGGGGGCGCCTCCGCCAGGTCCCGCAGCTTGTACATGCGCGCGGCAAACGACGCCGCGTGCCGGCACAGCACCTGGAAGCCGCCCGGGTCGGTGCCGTCCTCGGGGAAGGGCCGCGACCATTGGAAGCTGGGCACCACGCCGTGCTCGTAGACGTCCCAGTTGATGGCGGCGTGGGCGAGGTGGGCGAGGGGGAGGGTGAGGAGGAGGGAGGGGCGCATTTTGGGGGGGAGGGTTTATTGTTTGTTTGTTCCCGTTTATCGTAGTGTGAGTTGGGCTTGGGTGTTGGGGCTGGGGTTCAAGGTGTAGGTAAGTAAGCGAGTAAGTGAATGGTTGGTGATGATGCCTCGCACAGGCGTAATAACTAGCGGGTTACTCGTGAAACTTACGAGAATTGGATCAAGCCAAGAACCACGATGGCCAGATGGCCGTATTTAAAATGTCGTCGGCATGTTTGGTTTGGAGTTTGCCATCCGGCTATTCAGGCCGGGCAACTCCCGAGCCCCAGATCTTGGGTGCATGACCCCCTACAGGCTAATTGCCGAACACCAACCATCCTCTCACTTTCCCAATCCGATCCTTGCTTAATATGTTATTTATTACTACCTTGAAAACACGTGTCCAGTACGATGGAGGCTCTGCGCTTGACAGAGGGGCCAATCTGTGGTGTCAAGCTTGTGGCATGGGAAGATCACGGCTGGAATTCCGACTGCCGAGTTCATCCCTGTCGAATTAACATTCTAGAAGCTTCATTATAATTATAGATGTAAAGCTAACCGGCAGTGTTCAGTCACAGATCCAATATCAGGTTATCAAATTAACCAAGTCAGTTATATCGTGTTTTGTTCCAGCTTTCTCGCCCAAAAACGCCCCCATTTGACATCATCTCGAAAATGATCCCACTGGTCACAGCTGTTGTTTAACATCCTTCCCAGTCCCGTGGAATATCCTTCTAACAATAAGATCTGTGCCCTGCCCCTGGAGATCCCCGCCATTTTCCTTCACCACTGTTCTGAGTCCTCACATCTCGTGCAACAGGCATCTCACATCTTGAGCAGCCACTTCTCCTGAGCCCGCTGATCAAGGCCCCGGATCCACTGCACCGTTTTCCGCGCCGTGTAGTCAGACAGCTCTTCGTACTCGGTCGTGTCCTTGGCCATCAGCCTGGCGAGCGCGTGCTCCCAGGGCGCAATGTCCTGGGGAGGGACAACATAGTCGCCGGTCTTGGCGTCCACCTCGCCCGTCACCATCTTCACAGGGACGAGGTAAGGGAGGTCAATCTTAGCCTCGGGAATGCCCCCTGCGTCAGACGCAATCACGGGGATTCCGCGGAGTTGCGCTTCGGTGATGACGGCCCCCCATGCTTCGTTCCACACCGAGGGCACGAGGAGAACCTTGATCCTGTCCCAGATATCCCGCTCCGTGTCTGTTGTTGAAGGCTCCACCCTGTTGAAGACGGTTAGAGTTGTTTGGAGGTCATTGGTGCGACTGATTCTGAGGCTTACTTGACGTTTGGCAGCTGCTGAAGCTGGTCGAGATGCCATTGTTTGGTACCCCAGCTCTTCCAAGTGACAAATTTGATATGCGGCATCCTCTTGGCCAACTCGATGAAGATAGGGAGGCCCTTGAGTGCACAAGCGTTGACCAGGCCAACCTCGGTTTTGTCGACGTTGTTCCGACGCATTGGGATGCTGCCACCCTCGAGATATGTCCAAGTCGCGTGAACAAAGAAGGTCGTCTTCAGGTTGCCATGCTTCATCGCGTAGTCCTGGATACCACGCGACACGGTCCATATCCCGTCGAGTCCTCTCAGCATTTTGTCCTCGGCCGGCGCGGACAGACAGTGTCCAGAGAGGCTGCCGCAGAAGGGCCCAAAGGGGAGCTGCTCTGCAGAGTGGACTACACACACCCTTTTAAACTTCATATGTGAGTATGGACTCCCGGGCTGCAGCATATGCTGGGTGATTCTCATTGTAAGGCCGTCGTTGAAGACAACGTGCGAGGGCTTGAAGTCTGCGATCTGGCTCGACCACAAGTTCACGAGGGCTGCCAAACGGGGGCTCGCAAGGTTATGCTGTGCACCGAGAACAGATTAGCATCGAAAAGTAAACCCATTCTGCTGGCAGTGAAAGTTGCAAGGGCGCCCACCTCCAGATATGCCCTGTGGTCTGCCACCTGCTCCGCGTGGGGATACAACTCCCACAACGCCCGCGAGATGACAATGTTAAGAATTCGGTTTTCGTCAACGAACTTGGTGACACGGAGTCGCCGCTTGACCCCAGTTTTGGGATCTTGACCAAGGTCAACGTTGGGTAGGCGCTGAACCTCCGGATCCACCCGCTTTGCCCTCGCCTTTGCCGCTCCTGCCTCCACTTCGTCGTCCCAGGCGTAGCATGTCTGGGCAACCGTGTGCCCGTAAGCGCCCAGTTGACGGATGAAGCCAAGGTTGGATCTGTATCCTCCCGAGGGAGCGTTCAGACCATGGGCCGTTTGGACAAGGAATACACGCATATTAGCTTGGCGCTCTTGTGATTATTGGAGCGGAATGTAACCTATAAAAGAGAGGAACGGGTCGTACTTGATCCGGTATTAGTTGGGGGAACTGTGGGAACTCATGGTCTACTACACGATATGGGCCCTGGTTATTATAGATCTGGGCTTGATGACACTTGATCCTGTCATTGTGAACTCTTTGATGGCCGGGCCCCGTTTCCGATTTGGTGGCACAGCTTCCCAACTTATTGTCAGTGAGAGGCATGAAACAAGGGGTCGCTCTTATTGGCCTGTGGCCGGGGCCCGGCTGGCCATCGGGCAAGGTGATAGAGTCGTTGGCCAATATCAGAGTTTGTTTCACGTCCCCGAAAAAGGAGTCAGCCACCAACTAGTTTTTTAGTTTTTTTTCAGAGATTGATTGGCCCGATGGGAGACTGACCGGAAGTATGCGGGCTCACCGCAGCAGGCAGAGGGTCCCATTAAGTCGGGATATCCCGGCCCTTCTCATGGGTCCCGTGCCACGAATGTGCCTCCTGGCAACGAAAGCCGAGCCGCAATGGACCCACCGTTTGCTAGTTACCTTGAGTACCTGATCACGCCAGGAAAAACAGGCAATGCAAATTTGTGGATGCATAATAACAAGACTTTTGCTAAAAAGACTATGGTCATTCCCCACGATGCTAAGCGGTTAGTTTATCGTGTATCCGCCAGAGAATGGGACAGCCACCAGATGTTCGATATCGAAGCCTACTTCTAACTCAACGTCGCACTTTCAAGAGTAAACCCTCAGTACCTCAACCTGCGGGTTGTCACCTTGAAACCACACTCCTAGTCTCAGCCCGTAAGCAGCACCCGGCTCGAAGTGGACCAGGTATCGGCGTCGGCTGTCAAGGTTTTGGACAGGGCAGTGGCGTAGATATCGGTGCGGGTGGGCACATCGTCGCTAGCAGCGTAGTGAAGGAGGTAGAAGAGGACGATGTAGTCGTTGTTGCTGTCCGTGACCAACACAGCTTCCAGCGGGCTGCCCGGCATCGGCTTCATATCAAGGGCCACGGCTGTCGGCTGCGTCAACTTCGCGTCCTTGTCGATCCGGACACGCTGTACCTGGTTGTCATCCGACGTGTAGAAGGCCCAAAGGTTGGTCCCGTCATCGACAGCGGCGAGGGCCGCGTGGCTCGACAGCGATTTGCTGTTGTCGTCGATTGGCCATCTGGAGTAGGCTGCGAAGAGGTAATCAGCTATCTGTTTCCGGTCTAGGTACAAGGGGGCCGAGATCAAATTACCAATGGCATCCTGGGAAGACCCGAGGCCGAGGGTATTGTACTGGAAGAACATGACCGGAAGCCTGCCCTTGTCTGTGTCGCTCGTCGAGCTTGACGTCGACTCGATGCCCGGCTCGGCTGAAACAGCGGACAGCGAGGTGCCGCAGAGAGGGGGGTCATCCAGATCCGGCTGACCCTTGGCCCACGTCCCGTTGTTCAGGCTGACCTCCTTGATGTCTCCATTATCGCCTATGATTTGGTAGTAAACTGTGACAAAATTGTAGCCGCCGGGGTTTACGAGTCGGATTGCTGCGAGTTTCGAGTAAGGGGCACAGATGCAGTTCTGATCCGAGAGGTTTCCGAGGTGCCACTTGTTGGACTCGAAGTAAACGTCGCGGAGAAGGTTGTTGTCGTCAACGTAGAATACATAACGCTTCACTAGGTTGGTTGATCTTGAGATCTGAAATAAGCGGGGAGGGGGTGTTGCTCACTCTGTCAACATTGGACGACTTGTGATGGTAGAAAGCTGCCGCCAGAGGGGTGAAGAGCTTTGCAGTTGTCATTCCTGACACATTGATGCTGGAATAGTCATCTGAGCTATATTTGGCATCGGAGACGCTCCCAGAAACTTGAACGAGCTTCTTGTTGGAGCCCTGAGCATACGTGTATATTTCGCTCGTGCTCAGAGCGAATGCGGCGATGGCCGTTCTGGGAAGAAACTGGACAGCTGGAGTCGACATGTTTCAGTCTCCAGGCTAGATAGAGACCTTAGCTAGTTCTCGGATAAGGTAAAGCTGGAGAGCTGTTCTTCGGTCGGTTGAGCCGTCAATGCTGACGATGAATATGTGGTTTGTCAGGGCTATCACAGACTGGCTACCGAAGTTCCATCAGATATATAATGTTGTTTCCCCTCTTCAAAGCCACACAGAGTCTTATCTTGACTGGCGTGGCTTCAGCTTGCCAATCCGAGTCTTCCCGGACCACCACCACCACTGCCCGTATAACAATCGTTACCCCGCTCCCTGCAGTCGCTCTCTGCAGTGTGACAAGGTGGTTGGAATATGTGAGTTTCGGGGCCGTGAAGTGCAGACATTCAGTTTCGTGTTGCATCGACGCGTATTTTCAGCTCATGTATGCACTCAATATTAGAAGCCCGAGTGTTTCATTGCATACATACCTACCTAGTTCATGTGTCCTATGGGCTTCCTCCATCGAATCGCTCCTACACGTCCTGCTCTGTGTTTCCTGCACAAGGGGTGCATGCTCATGCAGTCACATATTGCTTGGGGAACCAGCTTTGCCATTTGCGGCTTCATTCTCTTGCACCGCCCCTCCAGACTATCGTCGACACCACTCACAGCTGTTAGCATCCTACCGTTGGGCATGGTAGATATGCACGCGAGTCCATTCAGCCCCCCCCCTTATCCTCCATATGGGTGTTGTGGTCAATTTGTCAAGTTGCTGTCACATCATTTGGCCCTTACCCCCCGGACATACATAGGTAGCTCGTAAGATGGCCACTCACCTTCTATAGTTCGTGCAGATTGATGCCCGTGAGGTAGTCAATTACAGCAACGTGTCACACCCTGGCTATCCCTAGCACCTGCAAGTCACCCACTTGGGATATCTTACACGTCTGGTCATGACAAGCAGGTTTTGGTCACGGACTGGTGACCATTCCGCTTTGAGTCACCGTTCCCCCTCTTTCCCTCGCCATCTAACCTCTGCTAGACCTGGGCATTGTTAGGCGTTGAGTAGAGGAAGACCAGGGAAGCTCTGGGGATTTGTTCCTAGAATCACCGCGAATTAGCCAAGAGTCCAGGTCCGAATACGGGCGACTCTCCCCTGTTGTAAGAGGGAAGAGAAGTTCATCATGTATCTATGCACGTCTTCACCAGGGCGTTTCCTCGAGCCATCTCGCTTGCCGGCTTGCGATAAATATACATGTTTACCGATCTAATGATTCCAACCCATCCTGGATAATTTCCCACCGCTGGGAACTGAGAGTCGCAACGCTACGCAAGTCCCTGGCGCCATAGCTAAGCGCCTGGCTTCGCGACAAAAGGCCACAACGTCAGTAGGTAGTCCTGACGTATGGAATCTCTGACTTCTGCAAACGGGCGTAGCTACCCATGCTATGGAGGCTGGACCAGCCACAGCCTGTGAGTCTCTCTTTCGTGATCTTTTGCTAGATATGCTACGTTGTGATGGTTACGACTAGTATCAGGCGCGGGTTGTCTAGGGTGAACAAACTGGAAAGCTACATTGTGGCTAAGGTTTTGGATAAATGCCAATATTCCTCCTCGACTCAAACCTCGTCCTCTCACTACTCATTGTTCGCTTCAGTACTCGCCTTGACACCCTTGTCCCAAATCTTTACTTCTCCTTCCACCGGAGTAAAACAAGATGCTCGTTGGACTCGTGTTTCTTGTTGGTCTCGGGCCACTGCTGCTGGGCGCCCACGCAGCCCCCCAGGTTACCCCTCTTGAGCCTGAATTTGTCAGCGTCTTGGAGGAGATCCACGCCAATACGCCGATCGTTTGGCACGGAGTTGTCAATGCAGATGGATCGAGGAGCAATATGACCGACATTGACAACGCGGTTTGGGCCGATGCTATGACCCGTCTCGCTCCCCACCCTCCCGTGGTTGAGATGCGTCAGTCAAAGTCTTGCAACGGAAGCGGTTCTTGGGCCGAGCAGGCGGTCCTGAAGGACAGCGTAGTAGAAGCGTGCTTCTACCTCAGTCAGTTTTCTTCTTTCTTTATACCTGCCGGGCGCTAATAATGACCGTGTAGAAAACACTGCGTTAGGGCTGACCAGAGTTTACCAACGCCCTGGGTCCAACTCTGCCGGTGACCCCATGATGATACACTATACTAAGCAGAGGAACATCAACGAGGGCGACCTGCTTTCTGAGTGTGTCAACGCTGAAATCTGGCTTATTGACAACTGCCGTGGCAACAATCAGGACAGTCGCGGCGGCTTTGTGACTTGGAGCAACGGCAACAGATCCGGTGTCGATCCGCAGACCCACAACTGCAACTGCTAGAGCACTGTTAGCCTTCGAAGCGATACAGTTTGGATTGTGCTGAAAACGACCTAGCGAGCTTTCTTTTGTACAGGGTGAGACGGGAGTTTTGTTCTCGCTTTCCGTTCCTTGGCTTTTAACAACACGGAGAGTTTTATCGTCTGGTGTAGTTCGGGGAGCTCAACCTCTCAACAGATATTCCCAAAACACAACACACGGAATCGTGGCTTTTTTCCCCAGTCATGAAGAGAGAGGCAGGGGGTGGTTATTAAACGACGTTGAGATCACACTAATTAGATCATTGTTGTGAAGCGGGGTGGGGAACAGCAGAATAAGTGACTGTCTTTCGTGGGGGAAGCAGGTGAACTGTGAAGCTCCAGATCCGTAACCCTGCCTGCCACTAGGGAGAAACGAGACCCTTATCCGCATCCAAGACATTTCCTCACTCTTATAGGGCGGATGTCACTCATTGTATCCACATTCACTCCGAGGCTTGCGATGCATTTTGCGTTTACATTACGAAGTAACTCTGCTTCTCCTTACCCTTCGTCGGGAATTTAGCATGTGAAAGCGGTGTCTGCGTCGGTTCGGCGGGTCGGTCGTTGCCCCATTTTCGCCACCGAATACAACGCGCGGCGGAGTGCCCCTGAACGCGTCGGCGACCTCATTACCCACAGTGTCAGGCACGTGGGTTGGATTGGCCGAATCAAAAGCGGAAGGTCATGCGCTGAGCTGCCAGCGGTGGCTGCGTAGGTTTCAGCATCAGGAGCACGGGTGGGATTCGGGAGGTGATTGGTCACGATGGTCGAAATGATCAATGCCGCCGCCCTCTCTCTCGTCAACACCACCTGCCCTGTCGCGATGTCTTCCTCGTATAAAGCCTGACGCCCAAAGAACTTTTTTTGTCCGAGATAGCCACACTACGGCAGTCCTCGATCCACCAGGGGCCAGAGATTACCATCACGATGCGCGTCGAGACTCTTCTTGCGCTGCTGCCCGCGATTGGCGCCCACGGCATCCGCATCATCCAGGCCAATGATGATGGTTGGGCCGAGCAGTACGCCCGGTCGTTTCATAATGCTTTGATTGCCTCGGGACACGACGCCGTCCTGTCTGCGCCTGCCGAGAACAAATCCGGAACGAGTAAGCTTTCAGAATTTACGAGTCGTCATTGCTTATGGCGGACATGGAGCTAACGCCGGCAGGTTCGCTCGATATCGAGCCT
This sequence comes from Chaetomium tenue, assembly GCF_020726465.1. NCBI lineage: Eukaryota > Fungi > Ascomycota > Sordariomycetes > Sordariales > Chaetomiaceae > Chaetomium > Chaetomium tenue. The sequence goes on along the minus strand of NW_027117333.1, from coordinate 99,015 downwards.
AGCCCTAGGTCCACGGCATGCCAGTATGACAGCTGCCCTGCCAACAGCGGTCCCATTGGACGTGATGCGGCCTCGCCGCGTCTGAACTGGGTCAACTCCTTCCCTGTCACGTCGATGCGGTACGGCATCGACACCATCGGCCCGCAGCTCTGGAACGGGGAAGCCCCAGAACTGGCCGTGTCGGGCCCCAACGTCGGCAGCAACTTGTACCTGGCCGTGCATTTCTCCGGCACTGTCGGTGCCGCCGTCTACGCGGCCAAGAACGAGAAGATTCCTGCCCTCGCCTTCTCCGGTGCGTCCGACGGCACACTGTCGTACGCCAGCCCCGAGGCCCAGCGCAGCAAGGTGTACGCAGAGCTGGCCACGACGCTCACCAATGCCGTCATCGCGAGCGGCAAGCCGTACCTACCTGAGGACGTTTTCCTTAACGTGAACTTCCCCAAGGTCGAGGGCCAGTGCACTGAGGCGAGCCAGTTCAAGTGGGTTCTGAGCCGGATCAACGTCGGCCTGTTCTCGTCTCCGGATACAGAACAGTGTGGAGAGACGCGTCTGCCTACCGAGACGTCTGTCGTGGACACGGATGGCTGCTACATTTCGGTCAGCGTGGGAGATGCCAACGACAAGACGACGGCTCCGGCGGAGAAGCAGGCTGTGGTGTTGAAGAAGTTGCAAAGCCTGTTGACCTGCTTGCCTTGATGGATATAAGTTTTGTCTAGAGCATGTTAAATAATAGAAGACGAAAAGTGCAACCCAACTACGTCCTCCAAGCCACCTCATTCATAGCTACATGTACCTCTCGTAGACCTGTCATCCGCTTTCTACTTACAACCTAGTCCGAAGGCTTTTCCAAGATTCCCATCTCGGCGAAAAGATTACAACCCCCGAAACCATTTAGCTCTTCACATCCCCAAGTCTGTCGATCGCAGTCACAAGCATATTCCGCTGGGTAAAGACCCCCAACGAGTTCTCTTCTTCCCACGGCTTGTCCGGCCTCGCCAAAGACATGTCGAAGTTTCGCACCAACTGCCGACCTGTCAGCTCTGCACCCTTATCCAGAGGTTGAAGATGATGTGACGTACCTCAAAAACCGCCTTATTGACCTCCATCAATGCGATCGACTTCCCGAGACACTGATACTTACCGTAGCCAAAGATCAGCTCGTGCACGCGGTGCATGGTAGCCAACTTCTTCTCGTCCTTCTCGACCAGCCACCGCTCAGGGCGAAACTCCTCCGCATCATCACCAAAGATCCCCTTATTCAGCTGCAAGGCAAACATCGACACACCAATGTTCGTCCCACCCGACAAAAACACCGGTTTCCCATCCATCAAGACCGTGTCTCCCCCGTCCGGCACTCTCTTGGGGACCAGGGCCCCAGCAGGCGGACGTATACGCATCCCCTCCTTGATGCACGCCTGCAGGTACGGCAAGCTCCTCGCCCCCGCCTCCGAGATGACACCCGGGGCAGGCGGGGCCGTACCATCTGCCACCGCGGCATCGACCTCAGCCTGCAGGGTCGCATACACGCGGCGGTGGGTCAGCAGGTACAGGAACAAGGCGCGGATGGAGGTGGAGGTGGTGTCGGAGCCGGCGATCAGCTGCAGCATGGATTCGTTGACGAGCTGGTCGCGGGTCAGGCCGTGGCGCACAAAGGACGCCAGCATGTCGGACCGCGTCTCCGTCTCCTGCTGGAGCCGCTCGTCGATGCGCGCCCGCGCGTGCCGCAGCGGCCAGCCGAAGCGGAGCCCGTCCTCCCCCAACGGTGCCAGGAGGCGCATGACCCAGGGGCTTTGTATGACCGGGAGAAGGCCGAGGGCGAGGGCCATTTTCCCGATCTTGAATCCCACTTCGGTCGTCTCGATGTATCGGTACTGGTCGCTATCCGTGTCAAGGTCGCCGAGGGGTACCCCGAGGCCAATGGCGTTGATCACGTCGACGGCGAGGTATTGGACTTTCTTGCCGAAGTCGAACGGTTGTGCGAGCTCTGGGGTGGATAGGTACTTGGATCGAATCAGGTGTATCAGTTTTCCGATGTACACATCGATCGTACCCTCAAGTTCAAGGTTCTCCTTTCCCGAGTACTATTCGGGGACTGTTTAGCCCGGTATCAAGTCTTTATTCGGAAGATAGTTGTGTGTGGTTTGGACTTACTCCCAGGGCCATTTGCTGCCGCCTACGGGTGTGAACGCTCTCGTTGGTCTCACTAAACAGATGGTCTTCCCCCGGTTTGGTCCGCGTCGCCCGCGCAAACCAGACAGTCCGTGTATAGGGAGAACGGGCGGCGCTCATGTGAGTGACGAGCTCCATAGAGTCGGTAATCAAGTCGTTCGGACCAATTCGAGAGATGGGCCCTGGACGGCTCGTCAGTCACACTGGCCCATCGCGGTAAACACGGGGACGCTGCGTACCGTACTTGTCACATACTTCCTTATGCTTAACATGCGCGTTATTGCTAACTGTAGTGGCCGAGTTCCATGTCTCAGACCACCCCGAGCTAAACGGACCTTTAAAGGCGCTGAGTCGACGGTAGACCCAGACTTTGTAGACTAGGTAGACCGCTAGGCCAACAGAAACCAACAGCCCCCTAGCCTCGTACGCTACAAGGAATAATTCCATCGCGTTGTATCTTGTACTATAATTTCGACACGGCAAAACAAAAGAGTGATGGAAGAGTAAAGATCCATGTTGAAAGTACCAAGACTAATCCTTTTGTGCGGTCCGATCTCATGACTTCTGATGCCACGCACCAAGTGCAGGATGCAGCAAATATCTGAGCACTGCCGAATAGGATCGGGCCGATCTCCTCCGCGGATGCAGGGTGTGCGGGGAGGCCCGTATTTTACCTATCAAGCGAATGTTGAACACAGGTTTTGACCACGCAGGACTGATAACCAATGCAACCTGGCCTTGAACCAATGCTCGGTATCCTGGGAGCCTGGGCAGCTGGAGAGGTGGTTCAGCCACCAAGGTTTAAGGGCCAATGAAACATTAAATAGAACGGAAACTGGAAAAATATTGGTAAATCAAGGGTTTTTCCAGCGTAATCCGAAAAATATACAAGTTTATTCGACTGCACCTTGTGGCTAAGAACAAGCTGGGACGGATGGAGACATCGCGAGTAACAAGTTCAAACACAAGTTTGTGAGCTGAGAAAACCACACTAAGAAATTAATAGGGGATAAAATGAGGAATGGAAGGAAGAAAAGCAGGAAGAAAACAGCAATAATCAAGTTGTGTTGTAGGGGAATTTTGCCTTCGTTAATACACTGGGAATCCAATCGACAACTACCTGGGTACCTAGGTACCTTCCGGACCACAGTAGTCCTCTCCGCTTTACAGGTAGTAACAACTCGTAGTATGTCTTGCTGCAGCCCCAACAGCTCTCAGCTCGGTACCTTAACACACTTTCCTCAATTCTAGTCTGTCAGCCCAGCCTGGAAGACCGGGTTGTTGTCCGACCATGCCAGCATCTGGCCACGACGATTGGTTCTCTAGCTAACACCATTACTACCGCCTCGTCTCCTACATGTAGTTGGATACGCCCTGATGCAAAGCTTAGGTACGTTATTATTGAGCCAAAACTACCTATATTTGGCAGCTCATCGATGGCAACCCCTTCTCTGGAGACTGTGCTACCTCAACATGGGGGTCGTCAAATTGCCTGTGCCAAATCGAACCTGGATCCGGGCCCAAACATGAAGCATTAGAGAAAATTGTTGAGGCGATTAAAAGTTTTGCTGCCGCTGCCAAATAAGAAGATATACCCACTTGCGGGCTAATTCGCCTCAAATCTGGGTGACTACGGGAAAGGGGATGAGTACATAGGTACCTACGTATAAACGACGAGTAACGATGCCGCTCGAGAATTTGATCACCGTGTATGGTTGGGCACCAACAGGCTAGGGGGTTGTTTGTTTTGCTTAAGATGATTAATTAGTCTGAGGATGAAGGGGTAGAAAACTACAAATTAGAATGGAGCCAACGCGCGCGCGCGTGCCAGACGGTTGACCTAATGATCGCTCCGTGGCCTGTCTGTGGACTTGTTTACGGAGGGTGTCAGACGGACTAGGAGTACTAGTCTGTGTCCGTTTGCGCTTGTGCACCTTCTCATGCAGAGGGCTGACTGAATATTGGCTGTTGCCTAGGCGAAAGACCGAAAAAGGTCACATTGCGCTGACATTTCCCGGACGTCCTTATTCAGCCCCCTTAAACCGTTCCCACGTTCGTGTTGGCGGCTCGAAAATCGTAGTCGACTGGCTCCTTAGCGAGGGTCCGATTAATATTCACTTTTTCAGTGGTTGGGTACATCAGATGAATCGCAGCAGCATTTAAGCAAATATTATCAGACCTCAACATTATATAATATGGCCACCGTATCTCCCTTGCAGAGTCTAGTCCTTTGATACCAAAGATCTCTTCTCCTCTGGGCTTATTTGATCCACCTCGCTCATTATCTGTCACTTATCGTCAAGATGCAGTTGAACGCCCTTGCTTCCTTCATGTTCCTCGCCCTCGGGGCCAACGCTGGGGTAGTCGACAAGCGGAGTGGCGAGGGAGTCCACCTCGCCAACTGTTACCAGCGCTCGCCCCTTGGCGACATCCCTTACTCCAAGATGATTTACTACGCCGACGATTCTCAAGCTAGCCAAAATGTTGTGCCTTCGAGCTCCAATCAATGCTATGTGACGAACCCGGGAGCTGGTGGCTGGAAGACGTGGGAAGGCTCCTCCATCACCTGCACTTTCCCGACCAACACCTTCTTCACCTCCAAAATCCAAAGCGGCGCTGGTGGTTATAGCGTTGGGCAATATGCCGGGTAGGTCTAGGAACCTGGTGGCACCCCAAAATCGTGGAGAGGAGGCTGACACAGATCAACATGGGCAGCCCTGGCCAGAACAGCTTCCACGGTTTCAACTGCTACCGCGACAACAATCACCAGCTTTATGACGATGGCACTCACAACTGCTGGAGTGTTTACTATTGCCTTGGCGTGAGTTCAACCTGTGGAGTGGCTTTCGCAGGGACGTGCTGACACGAGTGAATAGGCTTAAAGAAACACTCCACGATTCCAGGGCCGTGCCGTCGACGTGTTGCCAATGAAGGAATGTGCTAGTGTGGATACCTAGGTACCATTCTGTGGAGTAGGAGGATCAAGAGCATGTTCCTTGTTTTGGTTATGCTGATTACACATATCAACTGCCCTGTTGGTAGCATTTGCCGGAGTTTGAGGAGACCGGAGTTAGCTAGCCATGTTCCTTAACTCCTTTATAAAAGGGAGCCATTTTTTCCGTCCAACCTCATGTGCCTACCATTCTCTTGCCTCTACTGCGACAATATTGTTTTTATTGTGTTGAATTTTACCTGTCACAGAATGGAAGGATCTCTCCAACAAGCGTACCGACTTCCTGAAGCGGCAGTCTGGTTCAGTAAGTACCGCGCGTACACATTGGTCGCTCTTGAAGTGCTGTGGTGGAGTCTCACTGTTGACCAACCAACACTAGTAACGGGATGTTCATCTGGCATCGGAAAAGCTCTTGCACAGCTTGTCCTCTCCGAGGGTGGTCGTGTTGCTGCCACCGCTCGAAAGCTCGGCGATTTGGCATACTTGCCTGATAATGACTCTCGTGTCGTCAAACTCATCGTCGATGTCACATCACGCCAATCTATTGATGATGCCATCGCAACTGCCTTGTCTCATTTCCACCGCTTGGATGTGGCTGTCAACAATGCCGGATACTCGTTGCGTGGGGACACGGAGAACGCAACTGAAGATGCCGCTCGCCATCTAGTCGACACCATGTTTTGGGGGACGGTACACGTTACGCGGCATGCGATGCGTGTGATGCGCGAGGTTAACCCGCTCAATGGGCCACCAGGCGGCGTTGTGCTTAACGTATCCTCCATGGGAGGCCGCGCCGGGTTCCCTGGAAATGCTTTTTACCACGCCGCCAAGTTCGCCGTCGAGGGCTTCACCGAGTCCGTGTCAAAGGAAGTGCGGCCAGAGTGGAACATACATTTTTGTCTTATCGAACCTGGCGGTGTGAAGACAGACTACCTGAGCCGCGGTATGATCCAGATCAAGCCACATCCGGCGTACAGCGCCCCGGATACGCCCGCACGGATTCTCGACCAATACATGGATGACCCGGAGGCGTCAAAGAATTGGGCTGATGCGGATGCTGTGGCCAGAGCCATGTACACGATTCTAGCTTCTGGGAAAGCTATTCCTCTACGGGTGCCACTCGGACCGGATTCCTGGGGGGTGTTGAAGTTGGAAAATGACAAGGCTGGACAATTGTTGGACGAGTGGAAAGAATTTGCCGTTGGTGTCGGGAAGGAAGGACAATTCGAATCCCTGGGATTTCTCCATGGAAAGTAGATGAATTTCGATTTGGTGGCGCGGGGCCCAAAATACAAGTTTATTAACCTCCTTACCCCCCTGCTTCTCACCCTCATCCCCAGCCGTGCAATTATCTAAGTACCCATATCCGTGCTCGTGCAGACCAAGCCATGCTCTAGCGTAGTTGGGATGTGCCAGTTATACCTCCTCATTTAGCGCCCTCGACCTTGTCAGCCGAGTGCTGTTGACCGTTGGGTTCCCACAGCGCTGAATCGCCAATCCTATCCGCAGTAAGACCCGCGCGGCCAGGGTTCTTCATGCCGGCCTCGAGTTGTCGTTGATACGATACGTTCCGTAAACGGGTTGCTTCGGCCGGAGTAAGGTGTAGCTGTAACATTGCGTCAGCGATAATTGCTGGTGCTCAATGATGTTCTCGATTACTCACGTAGATCTCCACCCCGACAGCATGTATGGCAAAGGCAAGCCAAAACGCAGCCCCAAAACCAAGACTCAACACGGCCATTGCATTACTCCCGTTCCCGTCCATAGTTGCGGACACAAGGACGGCCTTGTTGGGATTCTGGCCGGAGAAGTACGCCTCACAGTCAGGGTGCTGTTGGAGAGTCTTGTTTTGTGAACCTGTCAGGTTAAAAACCTTGTCGCAGGACATCGGGACCAGGTATCCGTCATCACTGATGATGATTACAGATATGATGAGGATCAGTCGCATCGTGATGATGGAACCAGCCTTGAGAAGTTAGAATTCGCCTCGGCGTTGTTGAGCATGCTGACTTACATAAAACCAAGCTCTCAGCATCCATGCCCTGTGTTGCTCAATTTGCAGGCGCTTAATATTGTACAAGGCGAGTGCCAGTGAGGAGAGGAAGGCGATGGACAAAACCCCGACACCCATCTGAACATCCATCCAGCCCCCAACTGCATTTCGCGCCAGCATGAGAACGCCTGCGGTTGACACGAGGGTCAGGGTGATGATGAGGTACCCATTGATGCGATGGAAAAGTACGAAGGTGCGGCGAATGATAGGCACAAACTGGAGGCAAGTGAGGAGTGACGCAGGGAGAATCGTTGCGAGGTGCAGAAGGATGCCGATTCTGTCGATGGAGCCCTCGGTGTAATAATAACAGTCGAGAGGCTTTTCTGAGTCTTTGCCTGAGATGCAGGTTGTGTCAAGGGCAAGAAACTGCAACCGAGCAAGAGTGAAGCCCAGGAATGCCCCGCAAAAGATAAAGAACAAAATGAAGTTGTACCCTTTAGTGAAGCCGACAGGGCCATACACTTTCCGGGCTGCGGCAACGAAGGCGTTTGCGGGGGGTCGATCGGTCGTCATGTTGAAAGGTTTGTTAGGGTGTGTAGTGTGTTTGGTATTGGGAGATCAAGATGAATGCAGTGATATTGAAGAACAAGCTGGAACTTTTAACATTGCTCTCAAACCATTTATACGAATTTCAGTTCAGAGCCTCGAGGCTTTTTCGTATGCTACCAACGTTGCTATGCTATTCTGGAATTTGAATTTGGGACCGACTCGTCAACGCCATCCCTCACCACAGCCGAGTGCGAGTGCGATAGGATGGCACACAGCGGCTTTTCACATCAAACCTCTTTATCCGTGCAGCTGTGCGAAAGCCACAACATTCCTGGTGACCCATCAAAGGGGTGGTGGTGGGGCGAGGATGACTTCCGTCGGCTCAATTCCCACCCGATTTCTCAGGGGGTGACGCAAGCATGAAGCCTTCGCCAAGAATTTGGGTCGTCCTCTCGCAAGCCCGTCTGGGCATTCACTAACTGAACTTGTCACGGAGCTGAAATTTAGCTTGTTCTTGAACGTGTTCCTCAATCTCTCGCACCCTTCTCATCTTCGATGACTGGGGCTGGTGGGTTGAGCCTGAGCCCTGGTGGACTAAGCCACCACATGACGTTGACGGAGCGCGGACTGGCACGATGTGAGCTGCCATTGGAGGCACCATCATACCATGAAATAATCATCATTCTCCTTGGGCGACATTCGACCAAGAAGAGACCTGCAGCCCTACTCAAGGCAGGCAAATGAATGGTTGTGGAAGCAAAAGAATACAGCCAAAGTGAGCCAACTAGACCTTCTCGCGCACGCGTTCCCCGTATGTCACGCTGTACCCATCAACCCGTTGTATATATTCACCCTCCTGATTCGCCCCGCCCCCGGCATCGCACCTCACCGAGTGCTCGCCGTCATCGGACCTCCGCAACCGAGGTGTCATGTTCGAATCGTGTGAATCGTTGCGATGACCAAAATAGTATCCTGAGGAGATGCTGGACTTGCTCCGCTTGAATGAGGAGCTGATGGTGCTGATGAAGCTGAGTTTGGCGATGGACCGCAGCACCGGGATGCAGCCCATGATGATGACGAGACACTGCTCAACCCCGGTGCAAAGGTTATATAGGCCGTTGAAGTAGGCCAAATTGCCGTGGCCCACCGCAGGCGCGTTGGTGAGCTGGATAATGACCAACACCACCTTGATCAGGGCAGCGCCCATAGTAATGAGCGACAAAGACATAACCAGGATGAGCCCGATCTTTTGATGTGTGGGCATCCTGAGGTTCCACAAGATGCAGACTGGAAAGAGCACGTAGGTGAGGTCGGTGATGGTGAAAACGACTACAGCCGAGGTCAGCAAGATGTGGTTTAGAGAAAGAGAGAGGGGCACTTGCGCTGAAGAGTGAAGGAGGTGTAGTACTGCACGTAAGGGGTGAACCGGTATTGACCCACGACGTTGACATCCCAGAGCGCCGACGTCGGGGTCACTTGGGCGAACAGAAAAATGGGCGACATGATGCCAAGGATCACCATGATGGTGCTAAACCCGATCAAAAACCATTTGAACCACTGGTGTGTGGTGCCGAAGATTTTAACCAGGAGTATCATGGCAGACAACCTGGCAAAGATCGAAACGCTGTTCGCAATAGGTGACGAAATCCACATCCACCTCCGGGTATGCAAAAGCTCGTCAGGGGTGATGTTGGCTCCTGTCTTTCCCAGGCCGTAGGTACACATGATGTGGAGAATAGACTGATAGACAAGCTGGAGGGCGAGAGCCAACGCCATGACCCAATCCTCAAGGGCAAAGAAACGGGAGCTCGCGCGTCGAACATAGAAGCGCAAGCAAACCGTGAAGAGGGCGAGCATAGTGAAGGTCCATGACACGCCGTAGATCACGGGGCCAATGCCCGGATCGTTGGGATTCGGCTGCGGCGCCGGCACGGTCGACATTGTGGAGATTCTGGGGAATCTGGGGCTTGGACGGATGACGGCGGGGCTGCCACACACCGGAGGTTGAGTTGGACCTTATGTATGGCTCTGCTCAGCATGGGTGAGGCAGTTGTAAGTCTCAAGTTAGCCTTGAGCAATGCGAATTGCCGCTGAAAGGACCTGCGAGGTGTGGTAAACCTCGTCTCCGCATGCTGCCGTGTTGCGGCGCTGTCCGGGAATTTGGCTCGAATTTGCCATCATCTTGGCTTTGAGCCGTCCGTTTGAACTGCAGTAAAAGGTTGCTCTGCCTGGGCCCTCCACCGGCCATGTCAGTGTTCCCCAAGTGTTCCCCAAACGCCCACGGCCACGACGGGAGAGGTGTGGTAACGCTTAATGTTGAAGCGTGCGGCACAGCCCCTCCTCCGGTTGGCGGACATCGAAAACGCCAATCGGGCTTGATAGATTGGATACACAGCATGAATTCCGAGTGACACCGCCCCGGACAGTCCGCAAGCTGGATTGTCTCAACCAACACGGAATTGGATTCAGCCCCCCCTTCCCGGCCTGCATTCAGGGCCAGATGCAACCCCATGCCACGCGAGAGATTTAGCACTCAATCCCAGGAGACATGGTAATCAGATGCAGCACAGTAGAAGGAAGGGAACCGGTGTCCATCGAGGCAGATAAATCAAGGGTCCACAAGGACGAAATACAGCATCATGATTGCCTGCGTTTCAGCTTGAGCTCGTCAGACCAGAAGGTCGAGGCTGTTGCCCTGCCGTGCCGCCCTGGGGAACAAAGATTCTGATGGTTGGTCCACCATTAAAGTAAGGTACGGAGAGCGGTCCACCCACCCACCGATTGATCACTTGGCAGGTCAGTCATGCAAGCTCGTAATATATCGTTCCTCTTGCCAGTTTGAGATAATATGGAAGTAGAATAATACCAAGTAGAAGAACTACCCACGTGCAGCCTCCCATCCATTTGACATTTCGGGCATGTAAGATCAACACGTGAGAGTCCCTTGCCCGTGTTACCTTTCTCCGTTAACTGCGTGGGTACCCCATTTCCCATTGGGTGCGTTCTTTGACACCTACCTACTAATACCTCACCCAGGTCCCTAATTCTTGTCCAGTTGTCTCTTTATTCTTTCCATGGCTTGTCTCAGCGAGAGCCCCCCAGCGCTCTCTTCCCTGCCAGTGCGTACCCTCTCCTGGGACATAAGAGTTTCCCGAACTGACACCGCAACTGGGTCGATGAGTGCGGCCCAACAGTTTAAGCCATCGTCTCTCACTCTCCCGCCTGAACAGCTTGTCGGGTAGGTAAGTCCCAGTGCTGTCTCGATTGTGTACAGCATACCGGATGTCAACTCCAGCAGGACTAGGATCTGGATAGTAGGATTGCTGCGGATTTGGAACCCTCCCATTTGCACATCTGGGAGCTCCAAAGTACCAGCGCGTATCGTGTCGCCTGACGCTGACTCAAGCTGTTCGAGAAGAATCGAAAATATACACCGCCAGTTGCGTGTTAAAAGGATATAGGCCGTTACTAGCGTCGTGACGAGCAATATATCGGGAGCTCTGCGCTGAGGCGTCGTTCTTGTTGAAACATTGCCACCAATGGATATCCCCGTTTGCCCTGGATTCTCGCCGCTACGCTGCAATGCCTCTACCTGTTCCGCCCGGCTAGGTGCTGTTTGAAGTAGGAACGGGTTTGCCAAAACATTCATATCCATCTGCGCAGCCGCCTGGCTGTTTGTGTCTCTAGCAGATGGTTCGTCTTGCTGTGCTAGGCATTGAAGGATTTCACAGAGTTGGGACGTTGCCCCCAGTGCCCTCTCGACGGCCGTTGTGACAGGATGCTGACATTGGCCTTCTGTGAGGGCAGCAGAGTCGTCAGCCAGCCTTGCGCCAAGCTCGAAAGCCTCTCGGTGTGTATTTAGTTTGGGCCGCGTAGTCAGCGGTGCGTCGAAACTGGCAGGTGACGGGAGGACACCGGCAGCAGCCGAGTTTCCCAACTCGGCCATATCGCCAAACATGGACGGCAAACTCCCAGTGTTGCTTCCCCTACGCTCTACCTGCTTGGGGGTATGCGAAGACTCCTGGGTATTGCCGGGAAAGGTGAAATTTGACAGTGAAAATCCGAGCGACGATTGACGGCGGGTCTACTTTGCGTCAGCATTCATGCATGTCGGTAAGAAAGGGGTGTGGGATGAGTAGGGGTGAGTGGGAGTGGCTTTGGTGTGGCGTTTGCACGGATGGTACTCACGGTATTGCCGAGGGCTGGGTCGATTGCCTCCAAGTCACCGGTAAAACCTTCAACCTCGATATAAGCTGCTGATGTCTCTTGTTGTCGGTCGGTGGGTGGGAGCGAAACAGCGGCCGCATGCGGAGTCCTGACCGCGATGGTTCCCAAATCTCCACCAAACGAAGGTCGGGGAGAAGCATACGGTTGCAAGGAGCGTGGCTCCGCCGTCTTGTTTGCAGCAACGCACATGGCACCCGTCCGGAGACAGCGATCACAGCTATTCCCGCGAGGAGAAGCACCACTGCGCTCACATCTGAGGCGGTTATGAGATGAGTAAGGTAGCTCAGGAGGCTCAAGATCAGGGGTTCAGAGCGGGGTCCTTCACCTTAGCTTGTAATTTCGGCAGCGCTCGCAGGCAAACTTTCGAGAATGCCGCGACTTTTCCATACCCCCGTATACTTTTCCTCACCTCAATGGCTTCAAGTTTGACAGCCCAGGACGACATCCGATGATCTTGAATATGGTGGACAGAGATAGAAGATGGAGCCAGTCTTCAATGTTGAGATTACGGCCGGGACTTGGCTAATGTGATGGTCAGTCGTGTTACCGCGTTCACCTTGGGGGCCTTTGGCCGGTTGGAACCTCACTCCCGAGGACACTCTCAGCGAGCGCCCGGCGGCCTGCCGCGCCACAGTCACCGCCCATGCAATGCAATGGTCTCCCTGCATGTTCACGGCCGCAGGGGCCAGTGTCTACCAAGCTCCTTGCGTTAGACGTTGCACCGCTGCGCTTCTCATCCCAGGAATAACATCCTGGAACTATAATGGCAGCCTGTGATAAGGGGAGAGCGTTTGGATGCCACGAACCAGCAGCGGGCGAGTTTGGGGAGTGGTTGCACATGAAATAAGCGGACGGACGTCACACTGGAGCCAGCCGTAAAATGCACGCCGATCGTACGGCACAGGGCTGGTCCACGAAGTGCTGGAGAAGCTCATTCGACCGGCTTCTCACACTGTTCCCAACCCGAAAAGTTGCAGATATTACGGTGGTGTGGGTCGAAGCTGGGCTGGGCCGTTGGACTTGCCTTCAGTTCACAGCGAAGTACTCTTTGCGAATTAGGAGGACCCTAACGAGCGGGGCGGCACGATATTAAGCCCAGGATGGCAATGATGGTAAGAATTGTCGGGTTCCACGTATCATTATTCGATGTTGGCTGCTGCGGACTGACATTCCGTGCGAGGCAAGCTAATCGTAACATTCATTTTCTTGGCTTGCTCATGGCATGCTCACGAATTCTCTCGAATTGTTGCGGCCAACCCCCGCTTGACGCCAAAATGTTTGTCAAGAAAGAGGAACGCACGTTGGTTGCAAAGTGCCATTGCACCAACCTTGGCCTGCAGGCTGCCTTCACCCGGTTTCCGCGCAACCCAAATCTCCTTGGCAGGGTGGGTGAGCCCCCGGAACAGAACTGCCGTATGGTCCTCAGCGTCCAGGTACAAAGAGTCCGCCGCGCCACTTACTAGGACCGGACACTTTATCCGGTCGAGATGGTCACGAAGCGTGTACCGCCGCATCGTCCGGAGGAGATCGGTTGGTGTCGTTGCTCCAAGGAACTTGGCACTTGTCAAGATCTCCCACCGAGTCTGGAAGGACAACTGAGTGCCGAGGCCGATGAAGGTGTCAACAAACCAGTCCGAAATCCAACCCTTGTCCCAAAGGTCAAAGAAACGCTTCGAAACATGTTTCGTCGCGAATTCGTACAGGTCGTACAGCGGATCGACCGCGACACAGGCGCTAAACCGGACGCTCGCAGCCGAACGAAGCGCAAAGTATCCGCCGAGAGAAGCGCCGGCGATGGCAACGCGGTCCCAATCGAGATCCAGCCCCCTGTGCTCTTCCGCGTAGGACATAAGATAGTTCATGGCGGCATCCGTCACGACTTCCCAATCAGGGCGCATCGGGATCCCATGTTCGTGGAGGGTCAGGCCCTGCCCCGGACCTTCAAACGTAAAGACAGCGTAACCCAACTCCGGTCCTGCAGCTGGAAACGTGTAGTAAATCTCCTCCTGAATCGAATCCGCCCCCACGAGGTTGACCACGAGGGGGGTTCCACCGGGAAGTCGGCAAGGCCCCGGAGGGAGATACAGATATCCCGGTAAGGTATCGTCGCCGAAGGGGATTTTCAACTCATGAACCGGCCCGTCGAAAAGTCGAGTAGCTTTCCGAAACAGGCTCGCTGTCTTCTGTAATCTCGACACGATGTGAGGGTTGGATGCACCGGACCCGTCGCTTGTCAACATATACGCGCTGGCACGTGTGTAGTTGGAAGCTCGTAGGTAGGCCATTCGTGCGGCCGCCCTTTGTCCATGGGCCTCGGCTTCCCGTGCGATCTCTTCGGTATGACGTGCCTGTTCCAACCATGCGGCCCCCCAACTTTCGGCGTTGTTCTGCTGGATTTGCCCAACCGCGTCGAGGAACTCGGCGACCTCGGCACCTCCATACCTCGCCGTTCCAAGGAGGCGGATTGCTTCGAAATCGAAAAAGCTGTTTCGAAAAAAGTGATGCATGGTTATTAACTTGTTCACGAGCCAAGGAGAGAGAGAATCAAGCAAACGATGCGCGCGATGGATGACCATGGTGGGGCCTCCAGAAACAGCCGGTGTCTTCATTCTATCTCAACAGAGCAGGCCGATTGGTTGCTCTTCCGATGTCAACTCCGATTAGGCTGGCAGTGAGCAGAGGATTTCCTGCATCCCTAGGTATAGTAAACATTAACGAAAGTCGCTCTGTGGGATGGTATCGTTAGGGGCACGGCCTTCGTCTTATTCAATTTCTGGGCTGCGTGGTCCACACCCCATACAGTTGTTGTATCGGCGGCGTTACTCCTCTCTATCACCAACCCAATTTCGTAGTAGACCCCATTGCAAACATGTCACTCGATGATACGGATCCTCGGGATCGAGCTCTCGAGCCTATCGCCATCATCGGCAGTGCTTGCAAGTTCCCAGGCGGAGTTTCCTCCTCATCGGAGTTATGGGATCTGCTGCGCCAGCCTCGAGATGTTCTGAGCGAGATCCCGCAAAGCCGCTTCAATGCCAGCAAATTTTACCATCCTGATATGAACCACAGCGGGACGATAAACGGTAAGAGGCTTCTAAAATACAATATGAAAGATCCAAGCCCGTATGCGTATGATATTGACTCATTCACAGTCCGCCATTCATATTTTCTCACACAGGATCCTCACAGCTTCGACGCACCATTCTTTGGCATTAAACCCCTGGAGGCCGATGCCGTCGACCCACAACAGCGTCTCTTGCTCGAAACAACGTACAACGCCCTCGAGGACGCCGGCATCCCGCTACCCAAGATAAAAGGCTCACGGACCGGTGTGTTCATTGGGCTCATGACCGAGGATTATTCCAATATCATTGGGAGGGACCTTCAAAACGTCCCGCAATACTTTGCCTCGGGCACCGCGAGAAGCATCATCTCCAACCGGGTTTCCTTCGTCTTCGACCTGCACGGGCCGTCCATGACCATCGATACTGCTTGTTCGTCAAGTCTCGTGGCCTTGCATTTAGCAGTCCAAAGCTTGAGAAGCGGTGAGTCGGACTGCGCCCTTGTTGGCGGGTCCAACCTGTTGTTGAGTCCCGAGCAGTACATTGCGGGGACAAAACTCAAGCTCTTTAGCCCAAGTGGCCGAAGCCGCATGTGGGATAAAGATGCGGATGGTTACGGGCGTGGAGAGGGGGTGGCAGTCCTTGTCCTCAAAAGGTTATCCCGGGCCGTAAGTGATGGTGATTTCATCGAATGCCTTGTCAGGGAGACTGGCGTCAACCAGGATGGGAAAACAAAAGGCATAACCATGCCAAGCGCGGAGGCTCAGATCGAACTTATCAAGACAACATATGCAAGATCCGGCCTCGATCTTTCACGGTCCTCTGAACGGCCACAGTATTTTGAAGCTCACGGGACTGGTTTGTGGCACCCATTCCTTTGCTGGGGATCATATTCAACGCTGACGGGCTACTGTTGCACAGGGACACCTGCTGGGGACCCAATCGAAGCCGAGGCCATCAACAAAGCCGTTTTCGGTCAAGCCAGTCACCAGCACAGCGGATCACAACCGCTCTACGTGGGCTCCATCAAAACAGTACTCGGCCACGCAGAAAGTGCTGCTGGTGTTGCTGGGGTTATGAAGGCGTCTCTTGCGTTGCAACATGGAGTTCTACCTCCCAACATGCTGCTAAACGAACTCAGCCCAACAGTCAGGCCCTTCTACAGCAACTTGCAGATCCTTCAGGCGGCCCAAACCTGGCCGCCGGTATCAAGCGGACCACGGAGGGCTAGCGTAAATAGTTTTGGTTTTGGGGGAACAAATTCCCATGCCATTCTGGAGCAATTCATCCCCGTTCACACATCGGTACGGAGCTCACAGGCTGAGATCACTCTGATGTCACCATTCAACTTTTCTGCCGCGTCCGAGAAGTCCCTCCGGGCCCACCTTATTGCCTATGCCGATTTCGTCAGGGACAACTCTTCAGTAATACTGCGAGACTTGTCATGGACTTTGAATGTTCGAAGGTCAACGCTGTTAACGAGGGCCTCCTTCGCAGCATTAACAACAGACGAACTCGAGAAGAAGTTGAGAAAAGCAGCAGCTCTGGAGACACCGTTCAACTCCCACACTCACCCACGAGTTTCCGGTTCCATTCTGGCCATTTTTACCGGGCAGGGAGCACAATGGGCGACAATGGGGATGCAGATTTACAAAGGTTCAGTACTTGTTCAAAACTGCTTCCAAAAGCTTCAAGCATCCCTAGACTCGCTACCTCCCCACCACGCCCCCAGCTGGAGGTTATGCGAGGAGTTGTTCAAAGATCGCGAAAGTTCTCGTTTGGGGGATGCTGCCATCTCACAACCACTTTGCACTGCTGTGCAAGTGGCACTCGTCGACTTGCTCATGGCTGCCAAGGTCAAATTCACAGCAGTCGTTGGGCACTCGTCGGGGGAGATTGCCGCAGCTTATGCGGCTGGGTATCTCACGGCCGAGTCTGCGATCCGAATCGCTTATTACCGAGGGTTTTTCCTTGACATGAATAGTGTTTCAGGCCAAATGTTGGCGGTTGGCACTTCCCACCGGGACGCCCAAGAGCTTTGCGAGCTGCCTTCGTTGCACGGCAAAATCACTATAGCAGCTTACAACTCCACCTCGAGTGTCACTCTTTCTGGAGATTCGGATGCCGTTCAGGACGCCAAGGAGATTCTGGAAGACGAACAAAAGTTTGCTCGGGTCCTTCAAGTCAACCAAGCCTATCACTCGCCCCGCATGAAACAATTTGCTGGTCCATACACAAAAGCGCTCGAAGCGGCCCAGATATCCGTCCAAAAGCCCCCAAGAAATCGCCCGGTTTGGATTTCGACCGTGATAAAAGAACCGGCTGACAGGATCGGTTTGGACTCTCTGGCTCACAGCTACTGGGCCGATAACATGGTCAAACCGGTGCGCTTCTTACAGGCTACTGAGTATGCAACGGGTCTCTATGGTCCCTTTGATGCCGTTGTAGAGGTTGGACCACACCCAGCTCTACAGCGTCCGACAACCGAGACCCTACGAGAAATCGCGGGGCACGACGTCCCATACATCTCGACCCTGGTTCGTAATCAGCACGATGCCCTGGCTCTTGCGGAATGTCTGGGATCACTCTGGAAAATCATCGGTGATTCCGCCGTCGATTTCGCCGCGTTCGAATCATCTGTCCACGGTACATTCGCGGCACAGCCGAAGGTCCTCAAGAGCCTTCCACCATACGCGTGGGACCATGATCGCCAATATTGGCATGAGACGCGGTATACGAAGGCTTTCCTAAAGAGCGGGGATGTGCCGCATCCCTTGCTCGGGACCATATGCCCTGATGGGACTATGCAGGAGATCAAGTTTAGGAACTACTTGAGCCCTCGACAACAACCGTGGCTCTCACATCATAGAATCCAAGGCCAGGTCGTTTTCCCGGCCGCCGCTTACATTTCCTCTGTGCTGGAGGCCATTGCCCAACTTTACCCCGAGGAAAATGAACTGGTTGAACTTGCCGATATTCACATCGGCAAAGCCATGATGTTCCCTGACAATGAAACGTCAATCGAGACGGCATTGTCTCTCAAAATACTTGGGGATGATCCCGAACGGCTGGATGCAGAGTTTATCTTCCGCTCTGAGGCTGTTGAAAAAAGGTCGAACCAGATGGTGGAAAACGCGAGAGGCAGGATTCGGGTGATCCGACATGGGCCAGTGAAGTCTCTTCCGGTCCCCAATCCGGACCAACACATAGGCGAGTTTGTGGCCGTCAACCCGGAGAGATTCTACGACTGGGCAAGCGAG
Source organism: Chaetomium tenue (assembly GCF_020726465.1). Lineage (NCBI taxonomy): Eukaryota > Fungi > Ascomycota > Sordariomycetes > Sordariales > Chaetomiaceae > Chaetomium > Chaetomium tenue. Next base: position 80,802 of record NW_027117333.1, on the reverse strand, counting down.
AAAGGCTACGGTTACGAAGGAGCCTTCCGAAGCATGAAGGGTACCCGCAGAAAGTTGAACCAGGCGGTTGGTTCTATCGCATTTCCGCCCGATGCCAGAAAGGATGGATTTGCAATAGCTCATCCTGGTGTTTTAGACTGTGCTTTGCAGGCTGTTCTACTTGCGTACAGCTACCCAGGTGATGGGAGACTTCGCTCGGTATATCTACCTATCAAAATCGACTTGATAAGGGTAACGATGGCCGGCTGGCAGGCAGACTCTCATCAGTCCGACCCTTCCTTCCCCTTTGCTGCATCCGCCGACTCTCGCCACGGCGGGGAGTTTGTTGGAGACGTTGATATTCAGGCATCCTATGGCAATGGTATCATTTTCCAACTTCAGGGTCTTCACGGTGTAGCATTGGATCCCCCATCGCTGGACAACGATGTGAATCTCTTTATTGAAACATCCTGGGGCCCAGAAACACTTCAAGGTTTACAGACTCATTGGAGCGGCGCTGTCTGCCAAAGCTACCGAGATTTGGCTCTGTTGTTGGAAAGAGTTGCCTACTTCTATCTTCGAAAGTTAGCAGCACTCTTTCCAGCCGAAAGCAGAAACGGGTTGCCATGGAATCACCTCCGTCTTCTGGACTACGCGGACTACTGCTTGGAAAGTGTCAATGGTGGCAAACACCCGTGGGTTAGACGGGAGTGGAACGGGGATACAGAAGATGGTATTTCTCTCCTCGCACAGAAGTGAGACAACATGAACTACCTGCCCCGCAAGCTAATTTACTTATCAAATGTTATGTTAGGCATACGACCAACACGGACTTAGAGATTCTTCGGGTTGTCGGTGAAGGTTTACCCAAGGCCCTTCGTGGAGAATTGAACCTTCTCGAAACCATCACAAACAACGGTCTCCTGCGAAAGTACTACCAAGATGCCTTGGGTATGAGGGAATATCTCGTGGAGATAAGTCGTGTGATGCACCATATATCTCACAGATTTGCTAACCTCAACATTTTGGAAATTGGTAGGTTTAGTTCCCCCCTGGGCTTGTACAGAGCCTTCGCGCTGACACACGCGATTAGGTGCTGGTACTGGAGCTGCCACAACCTCGGTCCTCTCGGCTGTTGGGCACGCTATTGAGTCGTATACATTCACCGACATTTCCAGCGGCTTTTTCCCTGAAGCTCGGGCACAATTTGCCTCCCATCAAACGAAAATGATGTTCAGGACCCTCGACATCGAGAAGCCGGTTTCAGACCAAGGATTTACCGAAATGGCCTATGACGTGGTGGTAGCATCGCTGGTGCTGCATGCCACGCGTAACCTTCTGACCACCATGTCCAATGTCAGAAGGCTCCTCCGACCTGGCGGCTACCTCATCATACTAGAGGTGACAGACAATACTCCATTGAGATTGGGGCTCATATTTGGAGGCATGCCCGGTTGGTGGCTTGGAGACGAGGATGATCGGAAACTCTCCCCATGCGTCCCCATCCCAGCCTGGGGAGATCTTATGCGCAAGTCAGGCTTTTCCAGCATCCGCACCATCGCTTCCCACAGCAAAGATCTTCCAGTTCCTCTCTCGTTAATGATCACACAAGCTGTGGACGACCGAGTAGTGCTTCTCATCGAACCCCTGAGTCCGACGCTCAAATCAGATGGATTTGGTTCCGTCATCATAGTTGGAGAGCATACAACATCGAGGGCACTGGCCGAGACCGCCGGCAAGCATTACAACACCGTCGATCTGATACCGTCACTCCATGAAATAGGAACCGCAAACGTTCCCCTATCATCTACCGTAGTCTGTATGGTCGATCTAGGAGCAGTGTCGATATTCCGGGACTTCAAAGGTTGTGATTTATCGGCCCTGCAAACCATCTTCAGCCGCAGCAAAATAGCCATCTGGGTGACAGCCGGCGCTCAAGAGACCAACCCCAACAAAGCGATGTTCGTCGGCCTCCAAAGGACACTCGCGCTTGAACTACCCCATGTCAGGATGCAGGTTATTAACTTCGAACGAGAAGCGGATATCGACAGCCAGGTAATCGCAACCAAGCTTTTACAGCTTGAAGCATACGGCCTTTGGGAAAGCATGAATCTTCCGGCTGACTTTCTCTGGCATATTGAACCGGAGTTGACAGTACGAGATGGTCAAGTTATGGTACCGCGGATGCGGCTTGCAAAGGCTCGGAATGCAAGGTACAACTCTGTGCGGCGGCAACTGACCAAAGCGGCGCCGGCCAAAAGCACACTCGGTATCGTGAGTAGGGACAAGGAATTTCACGTCGAAGAAGTGAAGACGATGGCCTCCGCGTTCGGGGGGCAAATTCTGCTTACTCATTCGGCCATGAAACCTGTGTGGACGGCAGGCTCGGCCTTCTTCCTCTCAGTTGGGCTCTCGGAAACAGGGCAGCGAGTGTTGGCATTGTCGAATTCGCTGAAATCAACTATCTCGGTGCCGTCGGCGTGGACAATGCCGGCTCCGAACGACATGGATCAGGCGCTCGTTTGTCTGCTTGCCTTACATACACAACTCAATGCCCGATCCATCCTCGACAGGGCAATTGACGGCAAGGGAATTCTCATCGTTAGCCCGCCTCGGTACCTTGGGGATGTCTTAGCAACGATCGCTGCTACGCGAGGTATTGACTTGGGTCTCATCACCACTGACCGGGCGATTGGGAATATTGGGAGCCCTTGGGTGTTTATCCATCCATTCGACACAAAAAGGTCGATGAAACGTGTACTTCCACCGACCATTGGAATATTTTTGGACATGGGCGAGAACACGGAGCTTGGTGCTACAATCTGGGCATGTTTGCCGACGGATTGCCAACAAATACCCCTTCCCGGGCTGACTGAAGCCTTCGCCCGGTCCGACATCTCACCACACCTCATCCGACAAGTTGCGGACAACCTTGGCTCCGCATGGATGGGATACCAGGCAATGAAGCTGCCGACATGGACGTCCTCCGATGCCTTCAACATAACTCTTCAGGATATCACAGCACATCGCATGCCGACCAACAGAGTGCCTATCGTGTCCTGGCAGTCCGATGCCCCTCCACAAATCCAAGTACAGCCAAGTAGCAAGTCGGTCGCCTTCCGTCCCGACAAATCCTATTGGCTTGTGGGTCTCAAAAGCAGCCTGGGAAAGTCACTTTGCAAGTGGATGGCGGAACACGGCGCCAGGCATATTGCTATCTCCAGCCGGACCCCTGTCATTGAAGGGGGTTGGGTGAAGTCCATGGCCACCTTGGGATGCAATGTGAGATTGTTTGATGGGTGAGTAACGCCGCACGTTACAGGGGCTCAGATCCGTGATCAAACTGACATGGATACAGAGACATCACAGACAGTCGGTCCGTCCAGAACGTGTACCGGAGAATAACCGGATCGATGCCGCCTATCGCCGGCGTCGTCCAAGGGGCCATGGTGTTGCGAGATGCGATTTTCCCAGAGCTCACGATCAACCACTGGCAAGAAGTCACGAAACCAAAAGTTGAGGGAAGTATTCATCTTGATCAGATCTTCGACGACCCTTCCTTGGACTTTTTTGTATTCCTCTCTTCAGTCGCTTACTTGGCCGGAAATGCCGGGCAGGGCGCCTACTCCGCGGCCAACGCCTTCATGACCAGCCTAGCCGCGCAGAGGCGGAGGCGGGGCCTTGCTGCTTCAGTGATCCATCTGGGCGCCGTGGTCGGCGTTGGGTACATAACCCGTGAGCTGACCCCCGAAAAACAGCGGGCATTATATCAGGCCGGGTACTCCTTCCTATCAGAGCCGGATTTCCACGAGATCTTTGCGGAAGGGGTTCTTGCAAGTCCGCCAGATTCCGGCGATGCATTCGAAATCTCAACCGGGTTGAGGCTCGAGAACACTGTTAAAGACTCCCCGGCAAAGTGGGCGAGAAATCCAATGTTTCATCATCTGGTAACAGGGTCGGACAAACATGCTGTGTTTGGTACGGATCGATCAAGTGTGTCAGTGAAATCTCGCCTATCGACAGCCACCACGGGCGAGCAACAATTCGAAATCCTGAAAAGTAAGTCCCTAGAAATCTCCTGACAGTCCATTATCTGACAAGCAACAGACGGTATCATCAACAAGCTGCAAACTATCCTAGGTTTCGACGAAGAAAAGTTGATTCTAGAATTAAGTCCTGACGAACTTGGCATCGATTCACTCGTCGCCCTCGATATCCAGTCCTGGTTCCGCACAGAACTCGACGTGGAGATCCCCATATTGAAACTGCTCAATGCCCCTTCCGTTCGGGAAATCATTTTGGTTGCCCAAAACCTATCATTGGAAACCTCAACGACCCTTATCACAGAACCTTCAGCCATGGACCAAGAACTAAGCGAGCTATCATCTCCCAGCGGCCCACCCACCTCCGTCCCAAGTAGCAACACCGCAACAACTCCCCCTTCCCCTACGATGACGCCCAAAACGGATAATCAAAACCGGGAGTTTCAAGACGCCCCAGAACCTTTTGATACAAGCTTGGAAGGCAAAGGCTCTCAACTCGAGAACGGGAGGGTCATGTTCGAACGAACGGTTCCGCTCTCCTTTGCGCAGTCGAGATTTTGGTTTCTTCAATCCTTCGCTGAAGATCCCAGCACATTCAACATCACATCGGTGGTTCAACTTCAGGGTCGCATCGATATCGAAAGGTTGACGAATGCTGTTCAAATTGTCGGACAACGACACGAAGCTCTCCGCACCGCGTTCTACACCGACAAAGTCACTAAGGATCATATGCAGGGGATTCTTCCAACAATGGTTCCCCATCTAGAGACTGCGGCCATTCAGACAGAGCGCCAGCTCGAGGAAATAGTGCAGGAATTTGAGAGACATGTGTACGATGTGTCAAAGGGAGAAACGCTCCGCATAGCGCTGCTTTCCTTTTCGGAAACAGCTCACCGACTCATCTTCGGCTACCATCACATCATATTAGATGGCATTGGATTCCAAATCTTCTTTTCGGACCTAGAAAAAGCATTTAGCGGTGCCCTGAACACAGCTTCATCGGATGTTCTCCAATACCCGGACTATTCACTCAGGCAGATACAACAGTACCGTAACGGATCATGGTCCCAGGAAATCGACTATTGGAAGCAGCAGTTTGCAACCATCCCCGAACCTCTACCCCCACTATTTGTCTCCCACAGACACACTCGTCTTTTCACGCCCTCCTTTCGGACATACTCGGTCAGAACTCGGCTGGACGAAGTTTTGCAGTCGCAGATCCTCCAAATCTGTCGGCATTTTAAGGTCAAACCGTTCCACTTCTTCGCCGCCGTCTTTGCTGTGCTGCTCGCTCGTTATACAAACACCTTCGCAAAGGACCTTTGTATCGGCGTGGCGGATGGTAATCGGAAGGATCTCGATACCACGCGCAGCCTCGGCCTCTTTCTCAACCTCCTCCCCCTACGGTTCCGGCAAACACCAGATGTCAGCTTCGCAAAAGCGTTGCTAAATGCCCGAAAGACTATTGAGAACGCCTACACAAATTCTCGTGTTCCTTTTGATGTGCTCCTTGGCGAGCTGGACATCCCGCGGTCCGTTACCCACACGCCATTGTTCCAGACGTTTTTGAACTACCGCCAGAATATCCAAGAGACGACCACGTTCTGCGGATGTGAAGTTCAGGGCGAATTAGTATCGGGCGGCCGGAATGCCTACGATGTTAGCTTGGACATCGTGGACAGTAATGATCGGGGGAGTCTCATCACTGTTGCCGTCAATGCGGATTTATACGACAGTGATGGTGCCGCAGCGGTGCAGAACAGTTACCTCAACCTCCTTCAAGCCTTCGCCCATAACCCTGCAGCTAGGATCTGCTGGCCGCCTCTTCATACCGAGAAGGACGTCAAGTTAGGAATCTCACAAGGACATGGCCCTGAGGTTGATTCTCGATGGCCACCAACAGTTGTGGACCGCATTGACGATATGATAAAAGCGCACACCAACAAAGTGGCGTTGACTGATGGCGCCGGAGAAAGCCTCACATATGCAGACATGGTTCGTAAGGTCCACAGTATTGCCAGTGAGTTGGCAGCCCGAGGAGTACAAAAGGGGTCTCGTGTGGGCATTTTCCAGGTACCTGGCACGGCATGGGTGTGCTCCTTGCTTGCCGTTCTCCGCACGGGAGCGGCTTGCGTGCCCTTGGACCTCAACGTTGGCATTGGCCGGCTGTCCTTATTACTTCAAGACTGCATCCCTCAGGTTGTCCTCGTCGATGGATCGACCTTCGGACAGAGCGGACTTGTGTGGAATTCAAAGGCACTGATCTTGGAAGTGTCAACCCTTTCCAACTTACAACATCCTAACGACACCCTTGTGCCAAACCAAGCCAAGGCACACGACGAAGCCATCATCACATATACCAGCGGTTCCACAGGCCTTCCCAAGGGTGTGGTTATTCGGCACCATTCTTACCAAAACTTCTTCGAGTTTACGCTCCCTAGATGGGGAGTCACCGAAGGCGAGCTAACCGTTCTCCAACAATCGGCCTACTCCTTCGACATTTCCATTCTTCAAATCTTCGCCAGTCTTTGCTACGGCGGGACCCTCGTCATCCCGGACGTTACCAAACGGCGGGACCCCACAGCTCTGTGCGACCTTGTTGCCTCGCAAGGTGTTACCATGACATTCGCAACACCGACCGAGTACCTTTCTTGGGCTAAACATGGCACTGAGCAACTACGTGACTCACAATGGCGGTGCGCCATGACTGGGGGCGAACCCCTGACCAATTCGCTTCTAGGAGTATTCAAGTCTCTAGCCAAGGCGGACCTCCAGCTGATAAACTGTTATGGACCAACAGAGGCTTCCATCGGATGCGCAGATAGGGTGGTAGACTTCCACAAAAGCCTCGATTCCAATCTGGAGATGTCGGTCCTGCCCAATTATAGGTTGGTTGTCGTTGACGATGATTTTCAGCCAGTCCCTGCTGGCGTTCCTGGGCAAATTCTCATCGGCGGCGCTGGAGTAGCAGCGGGTTACCTGAATCAGGCAGAGGAGGGCGTCAAAGCATTTGTTGTTAACCAATGGACCACGGAGTTCCAAAAGTCTCGACACTGGGTTACACTTCACCCCTCCGGAGATCGTGGGCGACTGAGCCCCAACGGCGGGTTACTCCTACATGGCAGGATCGGCGGCAGCACTCAAACCAAACTCCGAGGGGTTAGGATTGATCTGGTCGACATTGAAAACACCATAATAGAGGCCATGTCACCTCATGTGGCTCAGTCGGTGGTATCTCGGAGAGAGGATTCAGAAACAGGGGTAGAGTTTCTTGTGGCCTTCGTGGTGTTGTCTGGCGATGACGCTGGTCCCGCCCCTGATGATTACTTGGCCAATCTCCCAGACGAGCTACCTCTTCCACTCTACATGCGCCCCGCCATGACTCTCGTCATCGACCAACTCCCAACCATGATCTCAGGCAAGATTGACCGAGCAGCGGTGGACTTGATCCTCATCAAGGCATCGTCGGCCTATAACCAGACAGGGGAGGCTAACAGCCTCAACAAAACGGAGCAGGTTCTGTTGGGCTTGTGGAGAGAAGTCATACCAAACGAGGTTACACGGCACCGAAGAATTCACAGTGACTCCGACTTTTTTCAGGCGGGAGGCAACTCCCTCGCGGTGGTGGACTTACAAAAGTTGATTAATGAGCGCCTCCATATCACAGTGCCCATTTATCGTCTGTTTGAATCAGCGACGCTTGGTCAAATGGCCATGCTTCTCGACCGTCAATCAGGAGCCTCGCGCGAATCGCAAGATCAACCCATCGACTGGGGTCATGAGACCCAGCTCTCAGCGGACGTCGTCGAATTGGCAGTAGGGAGGCCCGTTGGTCATGCTACCGGGAACTTGACGTCTCCCAGCACAGTTGTTCTCACAGGATCAACTGGCTTTTTAGGCCAAGAACTCCTCCGTCAACTTATTGCGGACATGCGAATTACGCGAATACATTGCATCGCTGTGAGACATACCAAGGAACGGTTACCAAGCCTTTTCACAAACACCAAAGTTTCGTTGCACTTTGGAGATCTCGGGGACCGTCAGCTAGGACTTCGCGAAGATTCGACCCGGGAGATCTTCTCTACCGCGAACGTTGTCCTGCATGTTGGAGCAGACGTGTCATTCCTCAAGTCATATCCCAGTCTTCGGTTAATCAACGTGGCTTCAACAAAGGAACTCGTCCGTTTTTGTGTCCCTCGGAATATTCCACTCCACTTCGTTTCATCAGCTACAGTTGGGCGGCTGGTCGGACAGAGCATCTTTAGGCCGGGTTCGGTCCGGCAATATCCTCCGTCACAGGAAGCGGACGGCTACACGGCCTCAAAATGGGTATCCGAAGTCTACCTCGAGAATGCGAGCAATGACTTTGGCCTCCCCGTCTGGATACATCGCCCCAGCAGTATCACGGGATCAGGCACTTCCAAAACCGATCTCATGAGCAACCTCCTTCAATATGCCCGGCAGACCAATGCACTGCCCGACTTGGGTGCGAAGGGGGGTTACTTTGACTTCGTCTCGGTCGAAACTACAGCTCAGATGATCATTGAGGAAATGTGCAGAAGCATTGGAAAGCAGGAATCCAAAGTTCAGTATCTTCACGAATCGGGAGAGATTGAAATTGCGACAGATGACGCTGAGTCAATTCTGGGACGGCGAAACGGAGAACCATTCAGGGTTGTGTCAATCTCTGAATGGATACAACTCGCAACAGCCGCGGGCATGGATCCCTTATTGGCTTTGTATCTCGAACGCTCCACAACGGGAGGGGGTGTCCTATTCCCGCGATTGCTGGGGGCAGCTTAGGTAGCTATATTGTGGTTAGTTAACATTATTATTCATACTCCGCTATGCCCTAGGGCGTGCCGGACCCTCTGCTATTTAGTGTACAGGAAAACCGTGCCCTCCCGGGCCGGGTGAAAAACCCCTACCAACAATCAAGGAACGATGCGTTCTGGTGAGTCAACGTATACAAAGAGAGGAGGCCTCCTGGCCTCCGAACGGGGGCGCTTCAGGCCGCCGTTTCCAGCTCGAGCCTCCTGGCCAAGCTGTACATCGGCAGCCTCCCCGAGTCCATCAGCCAGTCGAGGATCCTCCTCGCAAGCCGTACAGTCGTGGGATTGATACCGTGTAGAACTGAGTAAAAGTCCCCTCGTGTCCGAATTCCAGTTCTCTCCCATCTTCGAGTCAACGGTGGGGCTAAACACCACACTACCAGGTGTTCGGCAGTCTCTCGTCCCTCGCCACACTCGCAGGCAGGCGTCAGAACCTCCGGGACTTCCCGTGTAAACAAGTAGTCCCGTAAGCCTATTGCTCCCGTCCGGATTTGAATGAGCAGTGAGCTTTTCGCCTTGCTGAGACCGTCATGCCTCCTTAGGGTTTCGTTCCGGAATAGCGTCTCCCGCTGATGGTCAAAGTCGTCCGCCGGCCTGGTGATTGCTCTGCCGTCCCGTTCCTTTGACCACCTCGCTCTCCAGGCCTCTTCTACTGCCTTGTCCGTGTCTATGGTTCCCCCCGTCCAGCGCATAATCGTGCCCGCGGCTCTCTCTACCGCCGTGGGCCCTTGAGGTCTCAAGGTTCGCGGTCGGCCCCTGTTGCCCCTCCTCGAGCTGAGTCTCTGCTGTATCTTGCGGCAGGCGGTAAGGATAACGCTCCCCGCCGTCTTTTTGCCGCCTTGGCCGTCGTCCAGATCGGGTTGTTGGAGTCGGTTTTTGTGACGAACCTACTCCAGGATCCTATCCTGTTAGGGTTCAGCTTCGGTGAAGGTAATCTCTGCAAAGGATGCTTAGGTTCGGTGCAGCCAAAGGGTGCACAACAATAGACTTGTCTCAACAGTAGGCTTGCGAGCTTGTAGCGAACTGTAGTTGTGATTGCTAACTGGAGAACTCCCAGAGCTCTCCAGAACGAGTGACTATATACTAGCTATCTAAGGGTGCTCAAAGTGCTCAGGGCCTCAGCTCTGAGCATCCTGAGCACAAGGTGCTCAGGGTGCTCACAGTTCCCTTAACGAGCAGAATGAGCACCTGCTCATTCCCTTGGCACGGCCCTTTATGAGCAACGGGACTGTTCCTTCATTGGCTGTGCGTTCGTACGCAATGATTGGACCGGGGTACTGCCAGCGTACCCCGCCGGCCGGCTGCATGCGGCCATAACCGTGACAGTTTTCGAAATCTGCAAGCCGTTTGTTTAGGTATAAGTCCAACGGTGGTACCCACGTCTCTGTCTCGAGGTTACGGATGGGGGTAGACTTAAAGGCTCCCGCCACAATCCTCAGGCTCTTGTTCTGGGTCTTCCCGAGGGCCTTGGTGATGCCTTTCTTCACCGGTTCGCCTCCCACATCCGTGGGAATGTGGAACGACGATGCGCCATAGGCCAGCGCTGACCGGATGCACTTTGTGTACACTTCTCGCGCTTTGGCTAGACCCAGTCCCCACGTCGATGCCGCTAGCCTCGACAGGGCATAGCTCTGGGTCCTCAGCTTCTTCTCCACCGCCGCAAGGTGGGCTTTCCAGTTGAGCTTCCGGTCCAGCCAGACTCCCAGGAACCTGGCAGACTCCTTCGGTCTGACGGGGCTGGTGCCTCCCCCTGGGTTAGTGAGTTCCAGCTGGTTTGTCCACTGCCGTCGTCCCTTGTTGAAATGGATCAGTTCGCTCTTTTCCGGGGCGAACTTCATCCCCCGACTGTCCGCCCATCGCATGCATGTTTCCCACGCCGCCTCCAGTTGCCGGACATTGGCCTCGGGGTTTCGACCAAACACCAGGAGGTTGGTGTCATCCGCAAACCCCGTTATAGCCAAGTGAGGGTGCTCGTCTTTTAGCTGCTTGTATAATGAGGAAATATAGAGGATGAAGAGAACAGGGGAAAGGGGTGAGCCTTGGGGGACCCCTGCCCGAATTGCCGTCGGTGCCGCCGTCTTGCCGTCGAAAAGAAGGGTGGCCTCTCGACCCGTCAACCAGTCTCTCGTCCAGAGGACCAGCCACCTCGGGTAGCCCATTTCTCGCAAAGTTGCTAGCAGTCGGGTATGGTTGACCGTGTCAAAGGCTCCTGAGATGTCCAGTTGCAATAGGGACGCCGCACCCTTCTGTCTCCACGCCTCCTGGACCTGGGCTACTACTAGCCGGACAGCCAGCTCTGTGGAGCGGTGTGCTCTGTTCCCCATTTGTTCATCTGGTAAGAGGCCGTTGACTTCTGCAGTTTGAGTGACCTTCCTGGCGACCACTGACTCTATTACCTTCCCTAGGGTTGGCAGCAGAGCAATGGGCCTGTATCCCCCCGGGGTCTGATACACCGGCGGAGCCTTTCCTGGTTTCGGTAGTACTACAGTCTTCGCCCTCTTGAAACGGTTCGGGAACCATCCTAGCTCCAGACACCTTGTCGCCAGAAGGGCCAGCACTTCAGCTAACGGTGCTCCGCACGCCTTCAGAAGGCCCATCGGGAGCAAATCCTCGCCTGGCGCCTTCCAGGGGCTTGCTCTTCCTATCGCTTCCGTAATCTCGGTCGGCGTCACTGCTTGTACAACGTCGAAGCCCGGGTTCCAGCTGCCCAAAAAGGTTTGATCTTCCACATCCGTTAGGTTGGCCGGTGGATCCGGGAAGAACCTCTCGGCCAGTGCGTTAGCCTTCTGGTCGTGCGTTTCGGCCGTTACCTTCCCGGACGAGTCCTTGAATGCCGGTAGTCTCGGTGGTTCCGGCGGCAAAAAGCTCCGTAGCCTGGCCCATCTTTCCAAGCTCCACATCTGATCGGGCTTCTTTGCCTCGCTTGCTTCCTGCAGGTTGTTCCTCCAAGCCCTCGTCCGTGCTTCGCGCGTTGTTCTGGCAAGGTCCTTGAGCCTGGTTAGTTAACAGTCTCCATGGTAGTTGATATGATAACTCCCGTCTCTTCGAGGGTGGGTGCGGTTCCCCTGAGCCCCGTTCCTAAGGGCTAGCTTAACGAGCAGGTGCTGAACATGGCGATTTTTAATACGACTTTTCCTCGACTCGCTCAAAATAAAAAAAAACGTTGAAAATATATAAAATAACAAAACGAAACGAGTGGTACTTCCCACTTTCGAACCAGGGGCCTTGATGAGGCCGGGCCACGGTATACGCAGACCGGGGACCGCCGCATCTCAGTTTTAACAACCCGACCGCACCGCTGATGTTACTACTACACCACAGGCCAATTTTCTAGTGTCGCTGCAACCGCCGACTACACAACTGGCTTATCAACTCCCAGGGAGATAGCCAGTGTCCCCGAGAGCCCTCTTTACTATTGGAGGAACGGAATTACTGCTGGCGTGTTACGACCGGTACCTCTCACAACACCAACAATGTGAACCCCTCGCAGAGACTTTCGATTGCATTTGTTCATTGGCCGGACACAACACCCCATGTTGATCAAGAATGACTCCAGCCACGCCACCCCCCCAAGGCACCAACGTGCAGGCGCCCCTTTAAACATGGTAATACAACTGCAACCTCCTAAAGTCAGGCCCAATCGGAGGGGAGGACTCATAATTTGGTTGCAATTGTGGCTGCTGTTTGCGTCTGAACGCGCACCATTGGGATGCTGCGCCGTCCGTGTCACCACACTGTGTCACGGCACATTTCGGCCAAGTAGTGAGCCAACATTTACTTCAGCTGCGAGCCGTGACCCCTTGGCGCTCAAGGTACTGGTATCTCCAGTTTCTGAAGAAGCTGGTTGTGAACGCCGGCGCCGTCCCCATCCTCACTTAACTTTGCGAACGGGCGCTGCACTGCCAAGTCAGTCGCAATTTTCGACTCGCCATAACTCGAATACTGGGATACACTGCACCAAACGGTACTCGGATATCATGTCCGTAGCTCTTGTCTCCACCGTCCTTGTTGCGGTGGCTGCATGGCTAGTATTGAGAGCGCGGGCATCGGGTCCGAAGCTTGACATACCTTATCTTCAATTTGAGGGCGACAACTCGTTGCTCAGATATCTCAACGACACACGGAGTTTAATGAGAAAGGGTTACGCCGAGGTGGGTGGCTATGTTCAGCGATAACAAAGTGAATCCAGTGTCTCTAACGCTGAAACAGTATATCAAACAAGGCAAGCCCTTTTCGATGCTCAACCATGTTGACTTCCAAAGTCCGCTCGTCATCCTACCTCCTAAATACCTAGAGGAGGTCAGGAGCGCTCCACAAACCAAGTTGAGCTTCCCCCTGTCGCTCGAGAAAGTAGGTGCCCTGTTACTTCCCGGACAAAAGCGTGACTAATGCCTTTAGTCAACCATCATCAATGATATCGGAGGCCCCAAGATGACGGATGAAGCCATCCTTGTGGTTCGACACGATGTAACCAAGGCGCTAAGTTTGTACTTCCCAGCTCCAACGCAAACGTGGAACCTAAAGCTTTTACAGCCGAGTTGATACCCGACATGAACGACAAGTGCATTGGAGCCTACAAGGAACTGATGCCACCGTGTAAAGGTACCCCCGTCTCCATCTCAACCTCAGCCATGAGTGTCCCCATGTGCTAACATTTACCAGACTGGACTCCAGTTGTCACATACCAGTTCCTACTTAACGTGTTCTCTCGCATTACTGCGCGGTCCCTGGTTGGGCCTGAGCTCTGTGACAATCAAGAGTGGCAGGATATCATTCTTGGTTTCACCAACAGCGCCTTCAAGGCATCCCATGGCGTTCGAGCTCGGTACCATCCTTGGACTCGCTGGCTGGCAAAGTACTTTGATGGGGACGTCAAAGACGTTTACAGGTACCGGAAACGGGCCGGGAACCTCCTGCGGCCGATCCTGGAGACGAGAAAAGCCGAGTACAAAGCACGGGGAAAAGGAGAAAAGGTGAAACACGAAGATGGTATCCAGTGGATTCTTGACGCATACCATTCTACCGGCTCGACTCTGACCCCGGATAAACTTGCCCAAGATGAGTTCATCATTACGATTGCGTCGATTCACAGCAGCGCCGCCACCGCTCTCTCGATTCTTTATGACTTGATGGATCGGCCTGAATGTCTGGTAGAAATCCAGGAGGAGATCTCCAAGGTCTTGAAACAATATGGCAGCTGGACGCGTCAATCTCTTGCCGCGCTTCGCATCATGGACAGCTTTATGAAGGAGAGTCAGCGAGTGCACACGTTGCAGCAGCGTAAGTGGAAGGCATTTCTGTTCTAGGGCTTCGCTCTAACTCGAGATACAGTGACGCTTCAGCGAATGGCAGTAGAGGATTTCACGTTCAAGGATGGTCTTCACCTACCAGCCGGTACTCAAATCGCGATGCCAAACGAGCTGATCGGCCTCGACCCTGACCTGCATGAGAACGCTGAGACCTTCGACGCGAAGCGGTTTCTACGGAAGAGAGAGCAGATCGACCCGAACAAGTTCCATTTTGCGTCAATCTCAGAAGACATGCTCCCATTTGGGAGCGGCTTACACGCCTGCCCGGGTCGATTCTTAGCCCAGGACGTCATGAAGCTGATGTTCATACGGCTTCTGACGCGTTACGAGTTCAAGTATCCCGAGGGTGTGGACAGCCGGCCAGCAAACATTGAGCGGCACCACAATATCATGCCCAATACTGGACTTTCTTTGCTGTTCAAGGAGAAGAATTAGGTAGTCTACGCAGATTTGATCGTTGCGCAGGTGTAAAGCCTTTTGTCTTAGAAGTGTGTGGAACCGTCAACACAAGTCACGGAGCCAAGAATGAATTTGACTAGCGTTTGGCATTGCCAATTTTCAAGCTTCAAACTAAATATTCTCTCATGCCCTACAACCCGAGGTAGATGATACACTTCTCCTTGTCACTCCCTAAATGGTATCCGGGCCAACGTGACTACGGAGAATGCTCAAAATTTCGCTCCATGTCTCTCGGTACAGTTCGTTGCCACGTTCACTCTCCATGAACTGACTCGGTCTGGGGCAACAATTAGAATAGTATGAGCCGGTTCAATGTGAAAGAACACTTACGGGAGGTACTTGTCATTTACCCAAAACTTTCCATGGCTTTCGGGACCCAGACCGGTGGCACTAACCATGGACCGACTTCCCTGCTCTGCCGAACGGCCCAGGAAGACGTAGAAGATGGCCATGAAAATACGCTCGACGAGCGGGTGGTTGCGGCCCATGTTGGTTTTGCACATGCCGGGACAGGTGGCGTTGATCACCAACCTCTCGCTCCCAACCCTTTCAACGAGTCCACGCAGGACAAACATACCAGCAAGCTTGATCAAATAGTATTGGCTCACTTTGTCAAACTTGGATTCGTTTTGTATCCGCTGTAGCAAGGTCTCCCCATCGGCAATCCATTCAGGCTTGACTTCGAGGTGCGCAATGCTGTTGACGAAGGACATGTGTGGGATGAAGCCATCCGGGGCGGCAGCGGTGGCAACCGCAGTCTCCCGCAGCTTTGGCAATAGCAATAACGCCAAAAGGGTTGTCGAGAGCACATTCACCTGCAGCCCCATCTCGTAGCCATCGGGGCTTTTCTCAAAACCTGGCGTTGAGATTCCGGCGGCGAGCTGGACCACGTGGAGTTGGGGTACTCGGGTGTTGACGCGGTCGGCAAATTCTCTGACCGACGCAAAAGTTGTCAACTCGAGGATCTCGATCACGAAGATATCGAGAGAGCATTTTGTAGCACGGATGATGTCGGCCTTGGCTTCTTCTCCTTTCTGTTGTGATCGTACAGCCAAGATGAGGGGGTTGGCGCCGAGGGCGGCGTATTTGATGGCGGCAGCATGGCCGAGACCCGAGTTGGCGCCCGTAACGAGAACTGCCTTGTCTTTGAAGTCGAGGTTTTGAGGGTCAGCTGGGGGATTGCGTGCTGCCCACCAGAGCTCTTTCGGAGAGGACATCGTTGGGTTCAGTTAGCGTGGAAATCCTGCAGCTTGGTGTGCGGTCGGGACTCGGGAGGTGTGGACGGCTTTCTGTGGAGTGCGGGTTGGGTCCAATGTTGTGTGTATGTGCCAGATGCAAACCTCTGGCAACCGAGGAAAAGCCATGGCACCCAGATTGCCTTCACTTTTGTGGTGGTGGCACAGGGTGCGTGACCGTCACTGGCCCATCAAGCATTCCTCCTTCCGTTTCATTGGGACGGGCGCATTAACTTCCAGGTTCGTCCCAGCAAGGGACTCGCCAAACAAGAGCCCTAGGCAACCAACACAGGAAGGTGTTTCCTGACCAAATGCGGGGCAGTCGCGTCCCGTTTTTACATGGTGCTCGTTTTCACTCACTTCTGTCACTTTTGACCGTGTCACAACGGAATATGCCATCCAACCACAGCCTGCAGCACATGAGCCAATTTCGAACGCCGCAAACAACCGGCGATTCTTCCTCTTTCGTTCGTGGGCGGGAATGGAGCACAGTAGCAGGGACGTGTATGTATGCATGTACACGTACGTGTCCCTCGACCAGCACTTTATTCAGGGAGGCAATATGTACACACTTTCCCCAATGGCTCGATGCTCCCTGCTGAGATCTCGACCTGCGATCGGCTTACCCTTTAGCTAAATAACTATTTATTCCTTGATGCGACCAAAGCAGTTTAGCTTACACAGTATTCAAACCCCGACCGCGGGTCGCACAGTGACATCCGATAGGACACGACTAGGATATCGGACGCCACCGGCCCCACCCCGGTTCCGACCCCGATCCCGATCCCGACCCCGAAGCGGATATGGGAGACAACCAGCCGGCATTGTGTAATCAAGGCATGCTTAGTTGCAAGGCATGCTTACTTTGCAAGTAACCGCGCCGTGATGATAATATCGGAAACATGACTCGAATAATTTGACAATACTAGTTCTGGAGTCTTGTAATCTGTGCCTCCGGCTCATACTCCGTGTCAGTCTCAAAAGCAACAGAAAAGGAAATGCCACTTCCAGATAGCCAAACAGCAATTATTGCTGACAGTTTGGGGAATCTGGCGGTTGCTCATGGCGTCCCCCTCCCGGAAGTAGAGCCTGATATGCTCCTTGTAAGGACAGTAGCTGTGGCGGTCAATCCCGTGGATGTTAAGCTCACTGGGGCTATGGCAGTGGAGGGTGCTGTAGCTGGCAGTGATTGCTCGGGAGTTGTTGTTGCAGTTGGCTCTGCCGTCCCCCCCAGCAAGTTCGCTGTCGGTGACCGGGTTTGCGCCGCCATCACACCTATGAATCCCGCGACTCCCCGGATTGGAGCATTTGCAGAATATGTCGGTGCCACTGCCGACTGTGCCCTGAGGCTCCCCGACGGCATATCCTTCGACTCTGGCGCAACCCTCAGCATTGGTGTTGCCACCATCGGTTATGCCCTATTCCAGTCCCTAAAGGTACCCGGACATCCAGACTCTCCGGCGACGACGCCACAGTATATTCTAGTCTATGGCGGCAGCACCGCGTCAGGCACGCTTGCAATCCAGTTAGCACGCAAGTAAGTGGCCATCGATCATGATGACTGTTGTCGTGTAACTGACCGAGACAGGGCCGGTTTAATACCCATCACCACATGCTCGCCAAAGAACTTTGCCCTAGTCGAGAGCCGTGGTGCCGAGAAGGCATTTGACTATCACGACCCAAGCAGTGCCGCCGACATCAGGGCGTACACAAAGAATGCTCTGGATTCCGCTCTTGACTGCCACTGTGACGCGTCAAGCATGCAATATTGCTACGCGGCAATAGGCCGTGCAGGTGGGCGCTACACGACGCTCGAGCCCTACCCAGAGCAGTTGCACACCAGAAAGAGAATCAAGCCGGACTGGATACTCGGTCCGGCCCTTCTCGGCAAGAACGTTAATTGGAAAGCACCTTATACCATAAAGGCAAGGCCAGAGCTACGCCTCTTTGCTAGAGACTGGTTCATGTGTGCGCAACGGCTCTTGAACAACGGTGATCTCGAGCCTCACCCCGCGAGGGTGGGGGAAAAGGTCGGGTTTGGTGCAATACTAGAAGGAGTCGACATTCTCAGGAAAGGAACTGTCTCGGGAGAAAAGCTTGTGTACCACATAAAGGATGGTGGGGAGTCGAGCAGCGCTTCCTCAAATTGAGCCTTAGAGACCATAGGTATTAGGATATCATTCAGCAGACGAAATTCTTGCTCAAGAGCATAGATCGCGCCGGAAACTTCATAATCTCAGAAAATGCCGGCCCTGTGAACTCGGTTTCCCCGGTCACGCCACCCACCGCCATACCGGCGTAAGCAGTACCTCCACGGCCGCTTCCCAAGTTATACTCAAATGCTAGGTTTTTGTGCGTGAGAACAAATCCCCACCGAAGGTTGCGGCTTGGCGACACCAATACCAGCTCCATGCCGGTGACCTTATCCTCCAGTGCTTCGGTGGTAATCCCCTGGCCTGCATACAATTTTCGAACCTGAACATAATCCTCCGTGTCAGACTTCTTTGTCCTCCGAGTCCCGAAGATATGCTTCCCGTTCTCGGCCAGGACGATGGATGGGACAAGAAGGTCTTGTTGCCGCCCTGAGCCAAACTCCAGAAAGGAAAGTGCAAATGGCCCGGCGCGTAAACGAGCCACTAGGAGGCTGTTGAGACATGTAAACCAGTTGAAAGCCCCCCAAAGACGCTCATGCCCGCCCATTCCCGACCATGACAACGCCTCGCCGTGGATCGTGGCATCGACGGCCACTTCGGCCACAGGGACAGGCTCGGTCCAGTAAAAGTGAGGTACCGTAAGCAAACTAGCATTGGCGGATGGCCACGGCTTGCCGTCAGCATACCGTGGAGACGAAATAGACGCCATCAGAACTGTGATCTCGGCCTCTGGGTTGGTAACGGTGATCTTCGTTTGCGACATGTCGGCTGAGATCTCAAACATGTAAGCCCAGTCGTCAGTTTTCCAAATCCCGCGCGTCCCTGTGTGCCGACAAGACTCGATGGTCGACTCCTCAGCATAGTCAACTATCGCATAACGAGATCCATTGGCAAACGCAAATTCGGCGTACACGCGTAAATTGCCAGCTCCGAAGAAGGAGAAGTTGGGATCTCGGTAGAACCCAAAGACGAATGCCTGCATGCCATCTTCCGAGACCCCGTCAAATTCCCACTGTTCCCCAGCCGTCGAGTTCATCGGCTCGATACTGGGCTGTTCCAGGTCATCCAGGGGGCTGGTGGAAAAGAATACAGGGTTCCGTTTCCTCGCCATGTCATATCTCATCACATGGCTGACCTTGCACCTTGTCTCATCGTTAACGGAGACTCGGTCGATCGGCTGTTGCCCCGCCGAACCACCAGATTCAAGAGCAGCGGTGCCCGGCAAGACGAGTGCCACCAGGGCGAGAAGTAATTTCCACATTTCGGAAATGTCAGCAAAAAGTAAAGCTAGGTGTACCTTTCACTCGAGGTACATATGGAAAGTCAAGGTAAGTTTCCCAATGTTTGGCGTGCCAGGGGGCAGACGAAAGGCCGGTGTATTTGTTATCCACTCGGAGCGGTTTCCGAGGTGCCCTCGGAGCACAAACAACCGCTTCCACGTTGTAGCAAGCTGGGACGGGGATTGTTCTGTACTTTGAGGTTACGCACGGGCGAGACCGGTTGACAACAACAGCAAATGGCCAATATTTAGCGCTTTCCAATAATCGCTCGCTCTCTACCTAGTCAACTATCCAGACTTCCTTGGGACAACTAGTATCTCACAATGTGGCAAACAGTGGCAGAAAAGTATGCCGAAATCTCTGAACAATACAGGGTGATCCGGGAATCCATGGCCATGCTTCGACTCAGCAGGTCTGAACTGGCTCTGTTAACAATACGAAAGGCCTGGCACGACGTCAGAATGGGCTGGCAGGGCTGGGAAAACCACCCCAGCAAAACAATACAATTTGTCGTCTTAGCCGTGGCAGCCTTCAGTGCACTTATCGTCTTGGACAAAGTTATTTTACGATTTACTTCAATTCGCCGTCATGGATTGCCCGTTTTGGAGCGGCCAAAGGGTGTTCACCGATGGGACTACGCAGCGTTGCTAAAAGAAGGCGCACGACGCTATCCCGACTCTCCATACATTCTCGCATATTCCGGTTATGAATACGTCGTTTACCCGTCGTCCAGCTTCGACGAGGTCAAACGTCTTCCGGCATCACAGGCATCCATGATTGAGTGGTTTACGCACGTCTTCTTTCAAGGGTGGCGGTTTCTCGGTTATGAGTCGAGCAGTCTTTACAAAACGATCGGGGTAGACCTGGCCAGAGCTGTTCCGTCACAAGTCCAAGAGCGGCAACAGCATGCGCGACGGGCGTTTGAACTGGCGGTAGGCCCATGTTCGGAGTGGAAAACCTTGCCCCTATTCCAAACCTCCATCGACCTAATCGCCATCACCAACGCCACCGGACTCGTCGGCCCAAAGCTCGGGATGGATTTTAGATGGTTGAAGGCAATACAGCGGTTCGTCATTGCAATTATGGGCGCCATATTTGCCTCCCACGCCGTCCCCAGCATCATTCGTCTCGTGGTCTCGCCAATTGTGTTTACCCCGGCATGGTGTTTTTACTATTACATGAAGTGGCTTTTGCGACCCATAATACGAAACGAACTCAGGAGCCACGGCTCTGTCGTGGATAATGGTGACAAGACCTTCATCCCAGCAAAAGCCGACGGAAGCTTCCCAATGACCAAGTGGCTGCTGTCACGATACAAGCCCGACGAGGCTACCCCGGGACAGGTGGCACACGATTTAATCGTGGCTTCATTCGAGTCGACACCTTCCATGGCGGGGACGCTGTACATGATATTATCTGAACTGGTGATTCGACCTGCCTTGATAGAGGAACTCCGAGCAGAAGTATCCCACAACATGGTGGATGGCCGGCTACCCCGGACAAGCCTTGGGGAGCTGAAGAAGCTTGACAGTGTCATGCGCGAGTCATCCCGCGTTAACCCCTTTGGCTACTGTGAGTGACGTTTACTTGCAGCTTCGGCACTCCGGCTAACAATTGGCACAGTGACGCTCTTCCGAAGGCTTAAGCAGCCGGTTCAGCTGTCTGTTGGACCAAGGCTTCCGGCTGGGTCTCTCATATGTGTCGATGCGTATCACATTGGGATATCCAAGGCCCTGTGGAGAGACCCTCACACCTTTGACCCGATGCGTTTCTTGAAGCTTCGAAAGCAGCCCGGCCAAGAAGACATGCACCAGTTTACCAGTCTCGGAGCAGATTCCCCGGGATGGGGGGATGGCCTGCAAGCATGTCCTGGAAGGGCTTTTGCTGGAAACACACTCAAGATTGTGCTTTCTCATCTACTAATGAACTACGATATTAAGTTGCCACCGGGAGCGCAGAAGCCCAAGCGGTTTTCGATGCCTAATGGGTCTTTGGCACCAGACATGAAAGCACATGTCTTGTTCCGAAAGCGCAGGGTTAAGGGCGATTGATGATTTTCTCAGGCAACGTAGCAGCTGTCAATATACTGTGTTTCCTAGGGCCGAGATGCCCTATGTGGCTACGTGTATACGATTGAGCGACGGATATGGGGTTGGTGATTCCGAACACATGTGGCTCGGCCGTGGTTACTGAAACTCTAAATGTAGAAAGAAAAGTCCACGGTATCATATCTGGTACCCTCCTACCAGGTATCATACAGCGCGATCCATGCTACAAATATCATCAATCAATCGTCCCTCGGAGTCAGCCCGGAGATGCACTCGTAGTTCGGGTGTGATTCGTCCCATCCCACACAATGCCAGCAACTCAAAAGTCGGTATGGATCATAGCGTTTCTTGAGTTCCAACAGAGCACCGTAGTTTTCGCCCCAGAACTCTTGCGACCAGCCCCCAAGCCAAGCATAACCCTCATTGGCGTAGGTGCATCCCTCAGGGGCGAGTTGCTTCAGACTTTGAGTCCCTTTTTGCAACAGTGTGACTGTCTTCTGCCTTTCTTCAAAAGAGCTATCGGCGTTCCACATGGCATAAGCGATCACAGACCATACAGAGCGATACCATGCCGGATGGACCGATGTCTTCCGTTGGGCCTGGCGGCGGCCGTAGAGAAATGGCATAGTTGACAACATGGATACAACCAATCCCGACTTCTGCAAACCCATAATTGCATCAACCATACTCGCTCGCGCTGTATCGTTGACGAAGACGGTTTCGGGGACAACCCGGCTGGTAACCATGACAGCCACACTCACAGGGACTATGGCGGCATGAGTGCCGTTGATAACGGCTTTGTAGAAGTCATAATAACTGTTGTATGATGTGATAGCCGCCTTTCCATGCTGTGCCAAAGTGTGTGCCACCAAAGGGGCGAGTGTCTTTCCCGCCGTTGAAACGTCCATATCGCTGCGAGGGTTGACGAGAATTGCGAGGTTTGGCCCTACGGGACCGCCCCAACCTTCCAGGGCCCAGCTTGGCATGTTCTCCGCAAGGATCTCAACGAACCGTTTTTGGACATCCGGGTTGGCTTCAAATCCCAGAATAGCAGCCGTGATACGGGTCTCTGGATCGACTCGGAACGTGGAGTTAAGTACGACGCCGAAGGAACCGCTACCGCCACCACGGAGGGCCCAAAACAGCTCCGAGTTTTGGCACTGGTTGGCAATTCGAATCTCCCCGTCCGCAGTAGCAATAGTCAACTGAACCACACGGTCCACGGCCAGACCGATATTGTTGGAGAGCACGCTGTGGCCGCCGTTGAGGAGCCACCCGCCTGAAACACCAATGGTACTGGCGCTACCCCCGTCAAAGACGAAGCCGTTATTGTGAGCAAAGGTGACTGCCTCGTCGGTGTTTACGCCCGCCCCAAACGTGATGGCCGTTGTTTGGTGCCTGTTCGGACAGCCCGCGGGGGTAAATGACGCATGGAACCTTTTCCCTTGCAGCCCCCTAGTCCAGATTGCTAGTGAGCCACGTCGGCTGCTGCGCATGACATAATCGTGGCCGCTGTTTTTGATGGATAAGGTTGTACCTGACTTTCGTGCGTATTCGAATATTTTCGGCACGTCAGTAGCCTCGTTAATCTCGACGTAGAGAGACGAGACTAGTCCCTGGTTACAGGAAGCGTTGCCAGGGGTGTCGAGTGTACCCGGTTCGAGGAGGCATTGATCGTTCGGATCGGCAAGGCATGCTTCGCCTTGCATGTACTGAAACCCCTGATACTTGTTGCTGTGGTAAAACCCCAGTGGCGCCTTGAGTTGCTTCTTCACCGCGAGGCAAGAAGCGCCGCTTGGCTCGGAAAAACACGGCGCTGCGAGTGGCTTAGAAAGTTGAACCCGGCCATTAAGGGTAGAGTTGAGTTGGGTGAGCAGAACAGTGGCATTGTATGGTGCTGCGGCAGCCGGGATTGCCCCAACGACGAGCAAGAAAAAGAATTTGCGAGACATCAGTGTCATATTCGGTACCTAGGTCGTATGCCACGAAGGAGGTATCGGAGTGCGGATGTCCGGCGCTCGCATTGCGGCGACCTTTCCATGCAGTGGCCCAGAGGTCGGGACAAGCACATGTGGGCAGCGGGGATGAGGTGGTCGTCGGTGGTGTATTAGTATCGAACAATGACGCCGATTCCCCTGTCTCTTCGGAAACGCGGCCGAGCAAGCTGATGGTTAAAAATAACAAAGGCCAACCGGGCTGTAGCCTAATTGCAACCATAGGGCTGAGCATTGGTTGCGCCGTTAATTTGTGTCACGCCGGACACACCAAAATGCTGATGGCGGAGCTCAATTCCACTGCTGTGATGGGGCGTAGTTCAACTATTTCTTCCGGTACGTGTAGATTTTCTGGGTACCTAACAAACACCGACGCGACTGGAAGTAATAGTTGGTCCCCAATACGTTCGACAGTAGCTAACTGGCCAGACATCTCGCCATCGCCAAGAGAGACTTCCTTGCGAACCGCCGAACCGTAGTCTCATCCATCACGCGTGCCGGTTGTGCACAGTACTCCAACATGTGTCCATTTCGCTGATGTGGTCTTACTCAGCCGCCTCTGTGGCATTGGTGGGCTCGCCCGGCTTGCTTGCTTCGCTGCCCTCGATGATCTCGGGCGTCGATGATTTGCGAAAGTCGGCAACAATAACCGCTGATGAGTAGTACACATCCATTCCAGGCTCGTTCCCATACTTTGCAAACCATTAGCGTCTGTGTAAACCGTAGTCGATCATGCATTTGGGAATTGCACTTACAGTCAGAAATGCAACGGCAAGTTCTCGAGGCGTTGTCTTTTGGGGATGGTGGTTAAGCCATGTGACGTGATCCCGAGTAAACGCCGCGTCACCTCTCCTGTATTTGCCGTTGGCGTAGTAACCGCCGTAGTGCAGATTCTCAGGATCCGGATAGTCATCTCTGGGACCATCCAAGGCGATGGGGCCCCGGATGGAAGTTCCAATGGTAGCGAGGCTTGCATAGGAAGGTTGTGTTGCGCCCGTGGCTGCGCGTTCGTTTTCCTCATCCGAGTGTCCCATCCGATCATCCTGGAATTCGTGATCATCGAGGGCATGTGTCACTTTCACGGAACCAGTGAGGCGCTTTAGGGCCTGGTACACGAGCATGTCAAGGCCTTTCAAGGTGTGTTGCAGGGTAGTGGTGGATGAGTCGGAAGTGTGAGGATAGGAGTGAGTGCAAGTGAACCCCAGCAGACCCCCTATAAACAGTCAGTTCGAATAAACTAAAATCAGTTGTCTGAAGCTGAGCGCGGAATGCCACTTGCCTTTTGGAAGAAAGTCGGGGCATTGCAACAGCTCCCGGATTGCGCCAAAGAAATGGAGAGAATCCGGCTCGAGGATATTGAGACCGTCGGCCATCGATGCTGGCCCAAACGTAGTCCAGTAGAGATTATAAGCCAGGGTCAACCGGTGTCCGTCGGTCACCTCCAAGACTTCGTGCTCGCAATCAGAGAAGAAAGCACCCCACTGAACGGCTGAGGCAGTCTCTGACGCCCAGTCAAACATCACCTCGCGTCCGCCGTGCCTCACGGCCAACTGGCCACCTTGAGTAGATGGGATTAGCGAGGTCCTGGTGGCGTACTACGGGTTCGGAAGGACGAGTGACTACCTTGGTGTGGATGCGGGAAACACACAACAAGTGATCCCATTTGTTTCTCAGAGCGGGGCGTGTCGACGTGGGCTTTGAATTTGCCCGAAGGGCCGGAGTAAATCCAGTGACTGTCAGCTTGAGCCTGGGGCGCCTGGGAGTTCAGCTCACATTCAGATTGTAGAGTTCTGCCCTGATGCCACGGTGGTCGTTATGGGTCAGCGCTTGGGCGATGGCATCGATCACGCCATGTTCGTATGGGTTGAAATTAGTTGAGAACCTGGCTGCGTTCATCTTGCCTGCTTTTCGGTAGGTCTCATCCAAGACCGCTTCGCTGCCGACACCATACGTGGCCGGTTCCGAGTCTTCCAGAAGCTTGGCAAGCACTGCCTGGGAATCTGCATCGCTTTCAATCACTGGTAATGAGACCTTGCGGCAGTGGTCGGTATCGCCCGAGTCCCAGCGGATGACGAGGGGGCTTGTCTCGGATGCATTAGACAACGCCTTGGTGACTGTACCGAGATCGATCTTCCCACCCAAGGCGAAAACACTCTGATCCGCCTGGTCGGCAAGCGCGTGAGAGACCGTCTCAAGAAGCGAAGTTATCTTGCCGTTGGCGGTTTCAAGGCGTGCGGATTCCATGGTGATATGCGGAGTTGGGGCTTGGGGGGGAAGCAAGAATGGAAATCGATGTTTGTTATCGAAGAGAGAGGGGTGCAGGTTCTGAGGTTCGTCGAACAGATTAGGTAGGTTCTCCTGGCCCAAAAAAACACTTTTATTTAAGGGCAGGCCCGACAACTCAACGACGCCCATGTGATGCTCTCTCCGCTTGATCAACCGTTTGGGGCATCGCTGCCTAACCACGACTCAAACCTTTGCGCTTGAAATCAATGAGATGCACCAATCAATGTTTTTCCATGGTGGCGTTGGTTGGGAACAACCAACAAAATGGCTTGGCTGCCTGTTGTCCGACGTCTTGGGGACTGCACATCGTGCTGTTTCGGTCTTCAGCTTCCGTGTTTCCACAAAATGCGGGCCGGGATTAAGGACGTGGCGGCGTTTGCTGGAGGTTGTTGTCGAGACGAAAACCGTAAACTCTAGGCAACCATACTAGGGGCGAGAAAACCAACCTCTCCTCTCCACCGCCATTTTCCAGGCTCAGACCCACCACGCAATTCAGCGAGTTCAGACTTCCAACTGAATACCGTCAATAGAAGCAAGACAAGTCAACCACAGTGGTGAGTAAACGAAATTAATATTACTCGATGTCTAGGATAACAGTATGCCCATTTGTGATAACCATCATTCCGACGCAGTCAATCCGCATTTCTCCATCCCATTATTCATCAGTCGCACACTCAATCCGGAGCGAGGTATCTAGGCCAAGGTCTGGGGAGCGTAGCTCTTGTCGGGAGTGACGGCCTCCCCGTTCACAAGCTCGTGGTCGGCGTACGCAGGCCAGGTGATGAGGCGGCTGTCCCAATCAATGAGCGACCAGGTCGTGAACCCGTTCTCGACGCCCCATTGGCCACTCCAGTTGGAGCTCAGGGTGTAAGCGCCGCATTTGATGTCGGTTGTGGAAGCTTGGCTGGCGGGCGCCCCAGTGACGGTGTAGGAGCAGGCGGTGACGGGAGCGGTTTGCGTGTTGATGCCGAACGAGATATCGCACGAGGTGTCATCCTCGTTGCAGGTCCGGGTGAAAGACTCGATCGTCCATTCGGGGACCTCAGCCATCGCAGAGACAGCGCCGGAGCGCGAGTTGAGAGCCGGGGCGGCGAAAGCCGTGCTGGCGCCGGCAACGAGGCCGAGGAAGACAGTGTTGAAGTGCATGTTGACGGTTGAAGGGTGGTTTTTATTCGGTCTTGGGTTGATAGCGGTAGTCGGCGATATTAAGAGTGATGGTGTGGCTAACTACCTAGAGAACCTGCTGAGGGCATTGTTGTCTCTTTATATAGCCTGGCCTCAACCCCCTTGCCCCCACCGATGAATCATCCTCCACGATTCCATCCGCAGCGCGCCCAGCTTGTTGGCGGATTCGCTGATGCAACGGATTCAGGCTATGTGCTACGTGTTTGGTGAGAATGCCACGTTACTTCGTATTGTTGAGGAGGAGCTCGGCTGTCTTCCTGTGAGATGCCGTCAGATCTCGTATTAACTTGCGGTACGAAATTGATCGGCAAAGAGCATGGGGCGGAGAACCTGGGCGGCGGAGTGCGATGTTGCACTGAACCCCAGAAGCGGCACTGAGACTCCATTTCCCAAAATAACCATGCTGAACCATGGCATTCTTCCAACTTCTTGCTGGCTTTAACAAAAGCGGGTTCAGGGCAAGCCGGAAAGGCAGAACGAATCGGGCGAAGCGGCATCTGAAAGGCAATCCGTGATCCCTGCAAGGGTGTTCGCTCTCGTTGGACGGTGCGCGACTTGTTGAAGTTCCCGGCTCACCACCGCAAACAAGAGCCGGCAGTGCCGGGTGGGGCTGGTTAACGTCAATTCATCCCTGCCCAGGTTCCTAGGTTGTTCGACAAGCGTCCTTGGCTAACGGGATTTTCGACAGGGGGTGTTTGTGTATACATCGTCATGGCTCCGTGTTTCCTTGTCTTGCCCTTGCCTAGGAGCCTAGCAAGGCTAGGTAGGCTGGTAGGTAAAGTACACTAGGTAGGTAAGTAGCGAAGTACGGATTGGGACGTCGTAGTTGTCTTTATTCGGGAAACGGGGGTAAATCTGGTTAACTGAGACGAAAAGGTTGGTCTCGGGCTGTTATCCATGGGCATGGTTTCGAGGCTTCGGTTGGGAATGGCGGGGTGCTCGGGCTGGCTAAAGTGCTTGTTCGGTTATGGATTGGTAACTCTGAGCCCAGGGCCGGTTCTGGCGCGTTAACTACCTAGGTACCTACGTATGGTGAAGTCCTCCGCTCCATGGTGGGTTTCAACGGTCTGACACTGATATTATAGCACAGCATGTTTGGCATCAATTCAGGGGCTCTTATGACGCATGGTGGGGCTTGAGGAACAGCCTTTTACAATCGTCTGAACATTTCTAGAGAGCATTTGACAATACAAATCCAAAATATGCTCTAGTTATTACCTGCCTCGAAAGACAAGTCTAGCCTTCACACTCCACTTCAGCCGGAGCCCCGCTCCTCTCACCTCGGCACCTGGCTCGCGCTAACAAGTACCCCTGATTTCTCGAGAACAAAAGCGCCGAATGCATCAATTGCTGAGGAAAGCCACATCTTCGCGGCACCAACCAAAATACGGGACAACATGGGCACGAAGAATCCTTCTACAGCGACTGGGGAGTTGTCGATATGGGACCGTGTGGCTTTGTTTGGGTTGTTCCCGCTCTTCGGTAACCACAACCCCGTGATAACAATCGTGAATTCACATGCCAATTTTATTTTTTAGCTGTCCGATTGCTTGGCTTCTTCATCTTCCGCAAGACGAAGGAGCTCCACTGGCGCCAACGGCTTGCTCTCGCATTTCTACAAGCCCAGAGGGCCAGTTTCCCAACCCGTTATCTCCGCTGGCTGGTCCGACGGGTCCCAACCAGCGAGGCAATCGTTCGATATGCTACCAAGCAGGGCATTCCGCATAAATCCATCACTCTTGATGCCACCACCATAACCCGTAATGCCACCCAGGGCGAAATACCGGACCCAACTCTCCACTTCCTCACACCCGCCTCGGTAAACGATGATGGAAACGGCTCGACGCTCCTCTACTTCCACGGCGGCGGCTTCGTCAACCCACTCCGCGGCCCAGCCCACATGCCGTTCATCATGCGGTGCGCCACAGCCTGCGGGGCCAAGCAGGCCGCTATTCTCGAGTACTCACTTGCTCCGGAGTACCCGTACCCGGCGCAGCTCGTCCAATGCATTGCGGCACTCCGATACCTCCTGGAGGAAAGAGGTCTGCGTCCGAACGAACTTGTGCTAGCGGGGGACAGCGCGGGTGGACAGCTTGTTGGGGCGCTGCTTGCCCATGTGGTGCAGCCATCGCCTTATGCGGCCCCGGTAAAGCTTAACGACAAGCTCCGGGCTGCCTTGTTCGTGAGTCCGTTTGTAAGGCTACCGCCAAAAGCAGGGAATTTCGACTCTTATGAGATCAACGGCCGGAAGGACTACCTCGACCGCGCGCAGGTGGGCAAATTTATGGCCGCGTTTCAGGGGAAAGAGAACGAAATATGGACAGACCTGTGCGGTGGTAAAGGGTCAGATGATGTGTGGAACCGTGTCTTCGCCCGGGGTCCAGACGGTTTGGTCCAGAAGGTGATGGTCACTGCCGGTACGTCGGAGATCTTGTTGGATTGCTGTCGTGTGTTTGCCAAGGCCCATGTCCGAGCAGAAACTGTGATTGCCGGCAGAGACACCGACTACCGGGAGTTTGAAGGCAAGAATATGGTACTGGCGGAGTGCAAGGGCGAAGTTCACGTTCAAGTGGCCTTGGACTCGGCGGTGGGATACGACAAGGGGTCAATGGAGAGAGCTATTATGTCGTGGTTGGCTTGCCTCTAGCCCTGCAAGCAACAGGCGGGGCGAGCTTGTCACTACCTACCCTAAACCCTGACGTTCATAGCTCGGCTATCTCACCTTCTTGCGCTTTCCCAGGCGCTTGACTGGACAAAAGGCCTTAACCAGTTGCCCAACCGCCACCTTCTGGGAATCCGTCCTCCAATATGTTCATCATCTGCTCATTGTTGTAAAACCAATCCTCGAGCTGGGCCCCATTCCCCATCCAGATCATCGGATTGACGCCCCTCTGGAAGGCCGAATCGCCACCGCCTGCAGTACTCCCCACTGGGTACGACGCTTCCTGGAACCCTGATACTGGCTGGGATGGAAACCCGAGGGCGGCTAGACAGTTGTCTACCGTACTCGCCTGTTGGTCATCTCTACCAGCTCCTGTCTGGGACTCAAGGTACTGTGATGCAACGCTGTGAAGGACGTGAAAAAGGCGATGGAGTCTGTCCACGGCCTCTGAAACTGCGGTGTGCGGCTGCAGAGAGGCGACAAACGCATCAAGTCGAGAAAGATCCGTTCTATCCCTGGCTTCGATTACTTGACAGAAGAGGACTATGAATGGGACGAACGGAGCGAAAAGAATCGTCCTGGTACATGGTTAGTGCGTGCATTGTACGTTGCTTGAGGGCGTACATACCAGTTCATGTATGTTGAGAAGAGACCAACGGGATTCCTTTCCACCACGGCCATGCACTCTTGATGGCGGCTGAGCGTCTCTCTGGCCGTCTGGACACACTGCTCCGTGAAAGTTGTCGGAGAGCCCGGGGGGTTGGGGACAGCTCGGTGAATCAAGGTTCGAGTCGAAAGCCGGAGAACAAGATCTGACAAAATAAAAAAGTCGGTTGTCTCCTCGCCGGCGGTTGCTCGAGAGAACTGACCCCATTTTGCCTATAGAGAGGTGAAATTAGTAGGTAGGTAGTGAGGCCAGGGGGGGTCATTCGACATGAATCGTTCGAGTAGGTATCCTCACCGTGGCGTCGCGGGTCAGTGTATCAAGATCCCCCAGTTGATCTAGCAACGACTGCGCGCGGGATTTCCGGATGGCGTCTGATTGTGCGATAGCGTCGGGGCAATATAGCAGCTCGTAGATCTGGCCGTGAATTTTAGATCCAATCACCCACAGACCAAAGAAGGATGCTAAGGGGAAATCGCTGGAGACTGGGACCGCATCCTCCCCTGGGCTAGGTACGGTGACATCGTAATCTTGTATCGTCGATGACCGTCCCAAGCGAAGTGCCAGGCCCTTATCAATAGTGTATACGCCCCAGAAGAGAAATTGCTTGCACTGGGCATTCTCCGGGGACTCATGGATAAATGTCGCACTCCGGTGATAGCCGAGGGACTGACATAAGTCAGATGCCTTAGACGACAAGATCCAGGCCAAAGAAGGCTTCGCAAGCTCGATGGCATAATACGCCTAGCCAAAGCGTCAGTCGGGGGACATCGAGTAGGGTTCGGATTGTCACGCAGTATCCGTACCCCAAACGATAGGGCGATGATGACATCGTCCGTGGCCGGCAAATGCAAAGGCAGGTTGGATAGAGCCGTCTCGGTGTTGACGGCGCAAAGGCGGGACAGACGGAAATATTCCTCGGCCTTTTCCGGAAGTAAAGAACCGTAGGTGTGGAACAAGAAATGCAGCGTGATGTTCACAGTGAGGAATTGGGCCGCATTATATTCCTCGGCCATGTGAACACCAACACAGAGCTCCGGAAAGCGATCCATGCCGAACATCTGAAAAAACCAGGCCACGCCGAGCTGCTTGTTGGCTGGGATCTCGGACAAGAAGAATTAGCATTACATGTGGCGACTTGGGCGGGCCACTGCAAGTTACCCACATCTGGCAAGCTTGATGACCTGTAGAGTCGCATCAATTGGCGGCAGCTCGCACCCCTCGAGGGCCGGTGGCCGCATAGGCTTAGCGTTTGGGTACTTCATCTCATTCGCTGCGGGCTGCTTCTTCAAGGTTTCGACCAAGTGTCGAAGGGCTTCTATCCTCTCATGCATCTCAGGCCTGGAATCTCGGCTCGCAACCTTTTGAAGCAGATCGTTGGCGAAGACCGACTGAGCCGTCAAGGAAGACTCCCCCTCAACCATGGTCCCGGTGACTTGGGTCTGGTTACTACGGCCACCATAGCTGGATGGACTGGAGGAATCAACAGTGCCCGGGGCCGATGCTACCGATACTTTTGCCGGTACTGTAAGCACAGGCGATGCTTGAGACCGCTGTGTATTGAGCTCCTCGAGGAGCCGAACCACGCCGTCCAGACGACGGTCGATCTGGTCAATCTTCTTTTCACTACGCAGCCGCGTTACTATATGTGAGATGCTACATATAGCGGACACATCACCGAACGAGGTGTTGGGACTTGAGAGGTATCGGAACTTCGAAACTCACTACTGATGGGTCAACAGAATCCTGCTTCGCTTCTCACGTGGCTTGTTTCCAGAGTGAGTGCACTCTATCCGGGCATGCAGGCAGTGGGCACAAGGAGACTCTCTGTTGCAGCGGATCTATCGTGTCTCTTTAGTTCAACCCATTGGCACGTTGGCAGCTGAGGAGAACAGAAAACTTACCTTGCGTGCCCGGCAGGCGTCACACTGCGCATCACGAGCTGGTCAGTTCTGGTCTTCCTCAGCTTGTCTTGGCACATCCATCAAGGCGGGAAGGGTTCACTTGCAGCCCTGGGGACAGGGGTCTGAGAAGGGCCCGCGGGAGGCGGCGACTGCGACTCGGCTCCGTCCGTCGCGTCCTCCATTGTGGGCGCTGTAGGACCACTGCTCCAATCCGGCATATCAGCCGATTCGGGGTTAGCTGAAAGGGCTGCAATGAACTCGGTGGCCGAATTCCAAAACCTGTGGTCAGTGCCGGCGGCTCTTCAACGGGAAAAGAACGGAAGGGAAGAAGACGGATGCCGCGGAACGCGCGGGGTCCGACTCGGCAAGGAGGCCGCGCACCTGGCATGGACCCCTTGGAGCCGCAATTGTGGGCCCAAGAAATGGGGAACCAGGGGGTTTGCTTCACAGCAGGAAGTCTCCGTGATGGTTGTTCGTGAATTGTTGGAAGAGGTGAGCTGGATTTCCGACAGAAGACACGGCTTGGCTTCCGGCGAATGACTCACGAAACAAGGCGCCCGGAATCTCCAGCGTATCATCAGGGCTCCTCGGGGTGCTCTCAACGGTGCAGCTGCAGCAGCTACGGCACCCACCAAGGCCACCGGCGTCGAAATCGGGTCAACTCCTTGCCCGTCTTGCCCAGCTCTTCACGACCCAGCACGCAATCTACGCGTCTCGAAGCGATGGCACACTTGGCGCCAAGTATGCTGGCTGGATCCTGTTCATCTGGAAGCGAACCATTTGATCCACCCAAAACTTTAAAGTAAACCTTGCGTCGTCTGACGCAGCACCTATATAGTAACTCTATTTCATCCTTTTCTCCTCGCCTCGCTTGGTACCCGCGTGAGCGTCCTCTTCTCTTTCCACACACTGCTCTTGCAGTCTTGCCATTATGGCTGTCAACATCGACGCCGACAAAGAGCTCGACCACACAGAGAAGGACTCGACTACTCAGTCTGCGACCGAGCCCCCAAGCGAGGAGAAAAAGGAGGGAGATGGCGGCTGGGGAGCATACAAGGTATGGCGACTCAACAACTGGGAACGCTGAGAGTACTATATGGACGGGGCTGACCTTGCAGCACAGCGTATCTTCCACTACGCCGGCGCTCTTGAGTACACCCTCCAGGGCATCGCCATCTTCGCCGCCATTGCTTCTGGCGCCGGCATTGCGCTGCAAAACCTGATTTTTGGCGCATTTGTGACTGTCATCACGGACTACGCCTCTGGGAAAACATCCAGCGACGTATTTCTCGACGATGTCGCGGAACTCGCGTATGACTTTTCCTCGCGTTATGTCCCATCTACCAGGAGAAACAATGAAAGACTACTAACTCAAGCATTGTTAGCCTCTATTTTGTCTACCTCGGAATTGGCAGATTCGCCCTCTCGTACATATATAACACCCTCCTGACCTACGTTAGCCACCGAATCGTGCGCAATATCCGCCATGCTTATGTGAGATCCGCTCTCAGTCAGGAAGTAGCCTACTTTGACTTTGGCACCGGGGGTTCCATCGCCACACAAGCTACATCCAACGGTCGACTTATCCAGGGCGGCATCTCGGAGAAGCTCGGCCTGACGTTTCAAGGACTGGCCGCTTTCGTCACTGCATTCGCTGTTGCCTTCGCTACGCAATGGAAGCTCACACTGATCACGTTATGCATTGCTCCAGCCAATATCCTCACCATGGGGGTGGTCGCCACCATCCAAGCCGGCCACGAGACCAAGATCCTTGATCTGCATGCCCAGGCCAACTCTTTCGCCGAAGGCGTCCTTGCCAGTGCCCGCACAGTTCATGCTTTCGAGATGCGGAGTAGGCTCGTGGCCAAGTTCGATGGCTATCTGTCTGAGGCACACAAGGTGGGGGACAAGATTTCGCCCCTTTTTGGCGCCCTGTTCTCGATCGAGTACACCATAATTTACCTGGGGTTCGGCCTTGCTTTTTGGCAGGGCGTTCAAATGCTCGCGAGAGGCGAGATTAACTCCTCCGGCCAGATCTTCACGTGAGTTCATGGCGCCCTTCACGTTGCTGTTACTTAGCTCCCGTCCTAATCGTGTAATAGTGTGCTTCTGTCTGTCGCCATTGGCTCCATCCAAATCACTATGTTGGCGCCCTACTCTATCGACTTCACTCGCGCAGCTGCCTCTGCCGCTTCGCTTTTCAAGCTTATAGACAGGCAGTCGGCCATCGACCCGTTCGACAAGTCCGGTGAACAACCGTCGGACATTACCGGCCTGGTCGAGCTGGAGGATGTCACATTTGCCTATCCTACTCGTCCTGGCACCACAGTCTTGGATAACTTCTCCCTTACGGTTCCTGCCGGCAAGGTAACAGCCCTAGTGGTAAGTGCAGGAGCTTGATAAACGAATCAGCACGTAGCAGTGCTGACTTCACCAGGGACAAAGTGGTTCTGGAAAAAGCACCATCGTCGGTTTGATCGAGCGATGGTACACCCCCTCCTCGGGGACCATTAAGCTAGATGGACGGCCCATCGACAACCTGAACTTGAACTGGCTTCGGAACAATGTCCGACTTGTCCAGCAAGTAAGTTCCCCCTCCCCCGCCAACCCCATCCCGTTGTCCCCTAACGTGTCCCAGGATCCAATCTTGTTTCAGGGGTCCGTCTTTGACAACATTGCCTATGGCCTCGTCGGTACACCCTGGGAAAATGCCAGCCGAGAGGAACAGATGGTCCAGGTGCAGGAAGCAGCTACGACGGCATTTGCTCATGATTTCATTTCCGCGTTACCAAACGGATATGATACCGATATCGGCCAGCGCGGAAGCCTTCTGTCTGGGGGGCAGAAGCAACGGGTAGCTATCGCCCGCAGCATCATCTCACGCCCCAAGGTCCTGCTTCTCGATGAAGCGACAAGCGCCCTTGATCCCCACGCCGAAGGAATTGTACAACAAGCACTAGACCGCGCGGCCGAGGGACGCACGACCATTGTGATTGCCCATAAACTAGCCACAATTCGCAAGGCAGACAACATCGTCGTCATGTCTAAAGGCCGCATCGTCGAGCAGGGGACACACGAGGGATTGATTGCCCATAACGGCACTTACGCTCGGCTCGTTAGCATTCAGGACTTGGCTGTTGGCTCTGCTAGCTCCTCGTCGGACGCCGAAGAGGAGGGCACGGCCGGTGATGAAGGAGGTCACCCTGCCGAGCTTACCAAAACCATGACCCGATACGCCACTGAAGACCAAGCCCGCCTAGACACCCAGAAGGATCGTGGCAACTTTGATGACCACAAAAACCTAGGCTTGATCGCGGTAATCATCCGCCTCATCAAGTACAGCCCAGAGCTGAGGCTGTGGTATCTTTCCGTCCTGGCATGCTGCGTCGCCGCCGGTGAGTTTGTTCTTGTCCGCCGCGTGTTAAAAAGTGACTTCCACTGACGAAGGATCCATTGTAGCTGGCATATTTCCTGGCCAGGCGATTCTACTTTCCAGGATGATGGACGTGTTCACTTTGGAAGGCGAGGCCTTGAAGGAGCGCGGCAACTTCTTTGCATCCATGTTCATCGTTTTAGCAGCAGGCTGTCTCGTCTTCTACTTTATTCTGGGTTGGTCAGTGAACGTCGTCGCGCAGGCATGCCCCCCCCCCCCCTTCTTGATGGCCACAGGGAAACACACTAATCTCTTCAACAGACCCTCTCCCACAACCTCCGCAGGCAGACCTTCAACGACATTTTGCGTCAGGATCTTCAATTCTTCGACCGTCCCGACAACAACACCGGCGCCCTGGCGAGCCGGGTCGACTCGAATCCTCAGTCTGTATTCGAGTTAATGGGGTTTAACGTCGGCCTCATCGTCATTGCCGTGCTCAATGTTGCGGCCTGCAGCATATTGGGTATTGTTCACAGCTGGAAACTAGGTTTGGTGGTCGTCTTCGGCGGGTTGCCTCCACTGCTCGGTGCTGGGTGGCTCAAGATTCGGTTGGACATGAAGATGGACCACGACAGTTCCAAGAAAAGCTCTGTTAGCGCATCGATTGCCTCTGAAGCCATCACCGCCATCCGCACAGTTTCTTCCCTGGCCATCGAAGATCGTGTTCTTGCCCGGTACACGGCTGAGCTGGATCGTGCAGTAGCAGACACGGTTAAGCCCCTGACGAGGGTGATGATCTGTTTTGCTCTGACACAGTCCATCGAGTATTGGTTCATGGCTTTGGGGTTCTGGTATGTCACTCTACCTCCTCTGCAATGGCCGTGTTTCTCTATCTGACTCTTGATACAGGTATGGCTGCCGTCTTATGGCTTTCAACGAAACATCGATGTACAACTTCTTCGTCGCCTTTATGGGCGTGTTTTTCTGTGGGCAAGCGACCGCGCAGATGTTCCAGTTCTCCACAAGTTAGTTATTTGCCTCAAGCTGAGGGGGGCTGGCCCGCCAAACCGCTAACTGTGCCCAGGCATTACCAAGGGAAAGAACGCGGCAAATTACATCTTCTGGCTCTCCGAGCTACAGCCGTCGGTGAGGGAGACAGACCAGAACCGCGACAACGGCCCGAAGTCTGGTGGGCCCATCGCATTGGACAATATCCGGTTTTCGTACCCCTTACGGCCAGACGCCGTGGTGCTCCGAGGGGTCGACCTAGAGGTAAGATTGACCGTAGGGGAACGCCGATTTAACCCCAGCTGACCTCCGCAGATCAAAAAGGGCCAGTTTGCAGCCGTTGTCGGTGCGTCCGGCTGCGGCAAATCTACTGTTGTTGCCATGTTGGAGCGCTTTTATGATCCGTCCACGGGCAACATCCATATCGACGGCGATATCCTCAGCGAACTCAACCCAAAGCTCTATCGTCGTATCGTGTCCCTTGTTCAACAGGAACCCACCCTCTTCCAGGGCTCCATTCGGGAGAATATTGCCCTCGGCATCGACGACCCGACAGTCGACACATCGGCACTCTACACGGCCAACACAGGTCCCACAGTCCCAGACTCGCAGATCGAAGCAGCTCTCCGTGCTGCCAACGCCTGGGAGTTTGTGTCATCGCTCCCGGATGGGCTGGCTACTGCGGCGGGCTCCAACGGCACACAGCTCTCTGGCGGCCAGCGCCAGCGCATTGCCATTGCCCGCTCACTGGTCCGAGATCCCAAGATCCTGCTACTAGACGAGGCAACGAGTGCATTAGATACGGAGAGCGAGAAGATTGTCCAGAATGCGCTGGCTGAGGCGGCCAAGGCCGGGGACCGCATCACTATCGCAGTGGCGCATCGGCTCTCGACCATCAAAGATGCCGACGTGATTTGTGTGTTCCACGGGGGCAAGATCGTGGAAAAGGGCACGCACGAGGAGCTAATTGCGCTAGGGGGGATGTACCGCAAAATGTGCGAGGCACAAAATTTGGATTAGAACGTTGGCCAAGTGTGTGTTTAGAGTAGCGATAGATGGATAATAATGGGTAGATAGGTAGGAGGAAGCTGGCCTTGTAATAATATGTATACACCGATGTACTGGTTACATGTAGCCTGGCATTCTGCAAGTGCCCCTTGCGCTGCCTTTCGTCTTAGGAACCTACAGGTCGACGATGTCGCCCACAAAAATGCCAGTGTTTGAGATGCTCGTTGACCTGGCAACAAACGACAGTCCCCATTGTAGGTGGTGAGGTATACCAACACTCCAGTCCATTCCAGATAGGACCCCTAATGGGAGCCGGTTTCCGTTTGAGCCTCCCTAAACGGGGTTTAGATACCTACCTAGGTACCTAGGTATGTAACCCTTTAACAACCGACTGTTCACCCTCTGATGCACGGCTAGAAATGCCGCCGACTATGCGTTAAAAAGTCGAGGTAGTTTCTAAGTATTCTCCGAGATTCGGTGGAAGTCTCGACTGGATAATGTAAAATTATAATTGAAAACTGCTTCACTATGCTCAGCTCGAGCATCTGTTAGTTTATTGGTGTGGAATCTCGTCTGAGCCATTGCATATCTTCGTCTGAGCTCCGAGCCACGTGGGCGAGTCATTATCCGATGAACCATAGTGGTTATAAGAGCCGCATCGAGACCTTGAGTCGTTTAGTGACGCGGTCTCCTGAGCACTGGGCATTCATGAAGCCCGAGACCTGCACACATCAGGAGCTAACAAGCGCTCGGGAGTCTTGGTATAGGATATGGGGTCGGTTGCGGCAGCCGAAGGATCTTGTGACATGTGACACCGGAGGGTCGACGGAGAGAGAACCATTGCCATCAAGGTACTTGCGTGCTTCCAGTCTCCACCGAAAACCAGACCGTGTGGGGTCTGGTCGCGGCATGGCGAAATGGAACTGGGAACACCGGGCAGCGAGATCTTCCTTCCCCACTCTAGACGATGAGGGCCCGGATTGGGCCTGGTCATCGAAACAAAAGCCCCAAGACGACTTGAAATGGCCTTCGAAGGCGATTCGCATCTCCGAAGCTCCGAGCACGGCGCACTCGGGCGGTGGCCAATCAAGTGGGGTACATTAAAGAGCCACGCAACACAACTGCCCGGTTGTAACCGTCTCAAAGAATGCCCCCTCACAAGGGGGGTGCATCAACATCTGTTGACTCCCCAGTGCCATGTGGGATGAATCAGCCACACATATTCGCGTTATGTGACGACTACTCTGGTTTGCCCATCGATCGATGCCGGCAGTCGCGGAACCGTTATGGAGGTGGCCCATGGAGTTTGTTGTCGAACCATGTGAGGCCGGATGCGGGCGGCATGGACGCGGGAAGGAGATGGATGTCGCGATCTTGCCCCTCATGGATGCGGGGTTGGCGTGACAGCGGTATTACTTGTCCGGGAGCGGGGTACTCTGCTTGGTCAGGTACCGTTCCCAGATGCCCATCGGGCCCCTCCGAAGATACCTGGTATTTATCTGTCGCCTCTCGTTGCCCATTCTCGTCCTTGCTTCCCTCTCCCCAACTGGCTTGTATATCTTCCAGCCACATACACCTCCGGTACCTAGTGCCAAACTTCCTTCGTCCACTATAACACCACTACTTACCAACCGCCACCATGGGTGAGTGCCCTGTCAACCATGCCAACGTCGCTGGCGGTGGTACCAGGAACAGCGACTGGTGGCCCAACCAGCTGCGCCTCAACATCCTCCGCCAACATCAGCCTGCGTCGACCCCGTACAACAAGGAGTTTGACTACGCCGCCGCCTTCAAGTCGCTCGACTACAAAGCGCTGAAGGAGGATATCAAGGCGGTCATGACCGATTCCCAGGATTGGTGGCCGGCGGACTTCGGCCACTATGGTGGTCTTTTCATCCGCATGGCGTGGCATAGTGCTGGCACCTACCGTGTCACCGATGGCCGTGGCGGCGGCAGCCAAGGCCAACAGCGGTTCGCGCCGCTGAACAGCTGGCCGGACAACGTCAGTCTCGACAAGGCGCGCCGCCTCCTATGGCCTGTCAAGCAAAAGTACGGCGACAAGATCTCGTGGGCCGACCTGCTTCTCTTGACGGGCAACGTCGCCCTCGAATCTATGGGCTTCAAAACGTTTGGTTTCGCGGCCGGCCGCCCTGACACCTGGGAGGCGGATGAGTCGGCCTACTGGGGCAGTGAGAAGACATGGCTCGGCAACGAGGCCCGCTACGGCGAGGGCAATGAGGGTGTCGCCGGGCAGGGTGTCGTGGATGGTGACGAGTCGAAGAAGGGTCATCGGGACATTCACTCACGCAATCTCGAAACGCCGCTCGCCGCCGCACACATGGGTCTCATCTATGTCAATCCCGAGGGGCCCGACGGCGTTCCCGACCCTGTGGCGGCAGGCAGGGACATCCGTACCACCTTTGGCCGCATGGCCATGAACGATGAGGAGACGGTCGCACTGATCGCCGGCGGCCACACTTTTGGCAAGACACACGGCGCTGCTCCCGCGGTCAACGTCGGCAAGGAGCCGGAAGCTGCTCCCTTGGAGCAGCAGGGCCTCGGCTGGAGCAACAAGCATGCGACGGGCAAGGGGCCGGACACCATCACCAGCGGCCTCGAGGTCATCTGGACCAAGGAACCGACCAAGTGGACCCACAACTTCTTCGAGTACCTCTTCAAGTTCGAATGGGAGCTAACCAAGAGCCCCGCGGGCGCCAACCAATGGGTCGCCAAGGACACTGAGCCGTTCATCCCTGACGCCTTTGACCCCAACAAGAAGCACTTGCCTCGCATGCTCACGACGGATCTGGCGTTGCGGAAGGACCCGGAATACGAGAAGATCTCGCGCCGTTTCCTAGAGAACCCCGACCAGTTCGCCGACGTGTTCGCGCGCGCCTGGTTCAAGCTTCTACACCGCGACCTAGGTCCGCGCTCACGCTGGCTTGGCCCCGAGATCCCATCCGAAGTGCTCATCTGGGAGGACCCCGTCCCCGCGGTTAACCACCCGCTTGTCGACGACCAGGACGTCACCGCCCTCAAGCGCGACATCCTGGCCACTGGCCTCGCGCCTGCTAAGCTCATCTCGACCGCCTGGGCGTCTGCCTCGACTTTCCGCGGCGGGGACAAGCGCGGTGGTGCCAACGGCGCCCGCATCCGTCTGGCGCCGCAGAAGGACTGGAAGGTCAACAACCCGCCACAGCTAGCTGAGGTTCTGAAGGCGCTCGAAGGTGTGCAGGCCAAGTTCAATGGCGCTAACGAGCCCAAGAAGGTGTCCCTGGCGGATCTAATTGTGCTCGGTGGTGTGGCGGCACTGGAGCAAGCCGCTGGTGTCCCGGTCCCCTTCACCCCCGGCCGTACCGACGCGTCGCAAGAGCAGACCGAAGTCGAGTCGTTCGCGCATCTCGAGCCGCATATCGACGGTTTCCGCAGCTATGGCCGGGGGACGTCGCGTGTGTCGACCGAGGAATTCCTGGTTGACCGTGCGCATCTTCTAACCCTGACACCGCCCGAGTTGACCGTACTAGTCGGTGGCCTGCGGGTGCTCGGCGCCAACTACGACGGGTCCTCCAACGGCGTCTTCACCACGCGACCCGGTAAACTGACCAACGACTATTTCGTCAACCTGCTGGATATGGGTACGGCGTGGAAGTCGGTCGACGGCGAGGTGTTCGAGGGCAATGATCGCAAGACGGGCGAGAAGAAGTGGACTGGCACGCGGGCCGACCTCATTTTCGGTGCGCACGCGGAACTGCGGGCCCTCTCCGAGGTCTATGGCAGTTCGAGTGGGCAAGACAGGTTCGTTAAGGACTTTGTCGCGGCGTGGAACAAGGTGATGAACCTCGACCGTTACGATGTCGCGCAGCCTGGATCTTCGGGACCGAAGTTGTAAGCCGGTGGTTTTGGCACTTGGAAGCACGCGTAGTTAGAAATTGACGCGATAAATGCCCAACTCGATTTATGAGACAGGCAGAAAGTTGGAAAAGCAAAGGTGGTGCGATGACGAGATTAGATCTGGAAATGCCTTGGCACCCGGCCGTGTCTGGAACCCCGCTGGGGGGCCCACTCCCGCCCATCCCCATCCATCCCTCCTTACCATCTTCGCACATCCAGGCGGAATTGTCAGCGACACGCCGCATCAAGATCCGAATGAACCCTCCCCCCATTGACACCTTCCACTTCGTCGATTCCCACACCGAAGACCGCCTTGTGCTCGGAGCCAGAAAGAGTCGCCGCCTTATAAAATACAGAGAGACTTTAGCATTTCTGTGGCCGGCAAGGTACGAATTTACAACATTAGACTCTTTTATTCTTCTTTACATTTACCCCGCTATCCCAGGGCTTTCCAGTAGTGTTGGGAGTGTGTTACTGATATGCTTGTCTAGGAGCGCACCGTACGTCGAGACTCCCCCAGGAAGTTCACGGATAAGCTCTCTGAAGTACCCGATGTTCTCCAACCCCGTTCCACTCTTATCCGTTGCCGGCACGCGCGAAAGTACATCTATCATCGCGCAGGCAACATCGAAAATCTTCTCGTTGATACCGACACCGTGTATCCTAATGCTCCCGAGCGACATGGCCCGGATGACGCCAGCCAACTCCTCGCCGACCTCGACCGGATAGCGAAACGTCAGGTGGCCTGGCACCCCGTGCCCCTCTACCAACAACCCGAGACGCAGACGCAGTTGCCACAAGGTAACTAACAGCCAGAGCTGAGTTACCTTGAGGTTGGCGAGCTGCGTTTCACAAAGCACGTCCGCGTGCCGCGGTTCGAGGGCGCCGCGGATAGCGACCTGGACAGCCTCTAACGGGGACAGGAGCCCCGGCAAGAACACAGTGTCTTCTTGGTTGAGCAGGGCAAAAAAGACCGTATCCAGCGGACGAAATAAAGCAACCAACCGTTTCAGGCCAGATATGGTTGCATCCGCCTCGGCACCGCCGTCAAGGTCGGGTCCCGACGAGGTGACCTGTAGCGTGACAGGTCGACGATATCGTATTCCGTGCGAGCGCTCCGACACCAAGATTACCCAAAAGAGCCTGTCGGCCAGTCTCCGCCTGAGGATATCGCTTTCGTTGATGCGCAACACAAGCCACATGGTGGCCGCTTCTCGGAGGAAGTAGAACCCCTGGCTGTGGTGGAAGAGGGACGCATGGCCGGCGTAAAGGAAGAAGGTTGCGAGGACCCGCTCCAGGCTAGGGTTGAATCCCGAAGACATGTGGTTGCGAGCCATCATCGCGTCCTCGAAAAGGAGCTCCCCGAGCTTTCTGTTGGAGTGTGGGATCCCGTCAGCTTCGAACATGTGCTGGCTCGGTTCCTCGACTTGTATCAAGACGACCGCACAGACAGCCGTGATGAGACATTGAGCCTCAACCCCTCCCAGTGATTCCGCCTCGGCCGCCACCGACTCAACATACTCGGGACTCAGAATGGGGATAGTCGGATGCAGCTCGGCAAAAAAGCGACGGAAGCAGTACCCGACAACAGAGGCGGGGGGCAAGCTTCGCCTCTGCGGCAGTGTCGCCATCGGAGTGGCGTGAACGGCTTCCGGCGAGAGGCTTACTGGTAGCTGCGGGATTGACCAGTTCCCGTCCACGACCTGTTGCTGCAGATGTCCCTCGTTTCGAACACATTCCGCCTCCAGGCCAACTCGCGTGCATCGCTGGCATGGCCGAGATTCGCTGCAGCCCTTTTGTAGCCTCTTGCATCTCTGGCATGCTTTCGAGACCTGTGCCCGCTTTGGCCGCGAGACAGTACCCATTCTTAATGCGGTTGCGTCCCTGGGCGAGCTGCTCATTCCGTGGTCTGTGAAACCGGTGCCTGGATGAAGTCACGCCGAGTTGCAGCAGTGCTGGGGCAAAATGCGGAGAGCGGGAACCTTGGGGCCATCTAACCTTTTGCGGGAAAACGCACTCCACTCGTCGGATCTGCCAAGCCCCGTCGACAACGTGACGGAACGCACGCAGTGTCAACGCCTGGTTTCATCGTAAGATCCGGGCTTCTAGTTACGTGGCTGTGTAAGGTACTTGGTAGTTATCTACATCTAGCCCCTTCCCGCTCTCCCATTTCCCTATCTACTCCCCATCATGGTTTGAAGTTGAGATACACTCTTCCTTCCCAGGGTCTCAGCTCGTTGCTCGCCGGCGCTGACTGTCCGGACCTGAGAGTGCTCACAAGCAAGTGCTCCTCCCCCGCGCGACACCCCAGCGCGACACTGACGTCGGGGTGTTGCTGGGCATGGCTAGTGAAGTTCATCACTATTACAGCCTTTCTTTTTGCCCCTCCCCCGCCAATGTTGACTTCCGAG
Organism: Chaetomium tenue; assembly: GCF_020726465.1. Classification (NCBI taxonomy): domain Eukaryota; kingdom Fungi; phylum Ascomycota; class Sordariomycetes; order Sordariales; family Chaetomiaceae; genus Chaetomium; species Chaetomium tenue. The sequence continues at coordinate 37,078 of NW_027117333.1, read as the reverse complement.
TCACTTTCCTTGACATACATGAAGAGACTCTCGTCTTCCGGGGCCAGGAGCTGAAACGCCCCGTGGATGAAGATGTCCGCATGCTCCTTGCGAAGGCCCAATGCCTTTCGATAAAAGCCCAAAACAGATTCGGAGTCTTTGAGCTGATTGGCAACGTTCAGCTCGCGATACTGATCATGCACCTTCATCCAGGGCGTGACGCCGGCGCCCGTAAATCCGGCGTTAGGGGAGTCGTCCCACTGGAACGGTACCCTCGAATGGTCCCTGGCTAATATCCGCAAACCATGGAGCGTGTCCCGAATGCGCTTGCCGTCACCAGACTCGACTGCTTCGTTATAAAAACCTAAGCTTTCCACATCTTTGTACTCCTCGATGCCCCAGTTGGCAGGCATGTTTCTCATGCCGATTTCTTGACCCTGATACAAGAACAGCGTACCCGTCAAGGTGACTTGCCACAATGCGATCGCCTTGGCACTAGCCTCCCACAACTTCGGTGTGCTGTCGTCCCCGAACCGCGACACAGCCCGCCCATTGTCGTGATTCTCACAGAAGACGGTGTGCCAGCCGTCGGTCCCCTCGATGAAGGTCTGCCACGTCGCGACATGGCGCTTGAGGACCGACAGCGGGAACGGCTGGTAGATGTACTTGCCGTGAAACAAGTTGCCGGTTCCCAAGCGGATCATGCTGAACTCGAACACCATGTCCAGCTCGCGCGCCGCGGCCGATACGTATGGCAGTACCTGCCCCGGCAAGGGCGTGTTGGAAAGTTCGCCGACGGAGACAGCTTTGTATGGCCCAAGAACCTGCGTCTGCATCTCATGGATAAACTCATGGATTCGCGGTCCGTTGCACCACATCTCCGGCGCTGGCTGATGCGGCACGTCCGGGCAGGTCACGGGCGCGTCTGGGAAGTCGATGCGCTTGGAATATTTATTCACCGTGTCGATGCGGAACCCGTCGATCCCCCGATCCAGCCAGAAACGCATGGCCTCCTCATAGATGGCCGCACGACAGTCGGCATTCTCCCAGTTGAGATCGGGCTGGAAAGGGCCGTAGAGGTTCAGGTAGTATTCCTGCGTTTGCTCATCCCAGGTCCATGTTGAGCCGGCGAAATACCCGCGCCAGTTGGTCGGCGGGTGGCGGTTACCGGCGCTGTCGTACCTGGCCGGCTTCCAGAAGTACCAGTCGCGTTTGGGGTTGGTTTTGGACGACCGGGACTCACTGAACCACGGGTGCTGGTCTGACGTGTGGTTCACTACGAGATCCAGGATAAGCTTCATGCCGCGCCTGTGACAGGCTTCAATGAGCTGATCAACGTCTTCGAGAGTCCCGTATCGTGGGTAAACCGCCTGGTAGTCCGATATGTCGTATCCCATGTCTTTTTGGGGGCTCTCGAACATTGGAGACAACCAGACGACGTCAACGCCAAGTTGGTGAAGATAGTCGATTTTCGAGATCAGGCCAGGGATGTCTCCCCACCCGTCGCCATTGGAGTCTTTGAAGCTTGCCGGGTAAACTTGATAGAAGACAGCGTCCTTCCACCAAGGCGTTTTGCCGACCCAACCATTTGGGTGATGAAAAATATTAGAACCCATGATTACGGAGCAAGCGATTTGGGGGTGTCACTGGCCACCGTTCCAACAAAAAGCAGGTGCTGGGAAGGAAATTGTCTCCGGATCACCGAAAGGGGACAGAGGACTGCCTACAGCGGCGACCGAGGTTGATATCCATCCCCCAAGGCTGGCCTCGCGAATCAGCCCCGCAGGCGTACCCAGGGCAAGGTGGGCGGGCAGGCAGGTCCGGCACCCACGGTTGGTGCGGTTCCGACACCCTTGTCCCAGTGCACAGGTCGTGGGCTTCACAGGGACAGCCTCACTCCTGGCCCCGTTTCTTTGTAAGACACGGCCTGGACTCAGGCAAGGGTACAAGCACGTGGGAGAAAGAAGTTCCTGTGGGTAAAATCAGATCTCCATGAGTAGAACGAAGGCACGACAAGAAGGGATGAAGAAAACGAAAAGAGAAAATCCACCATCTCTCTTGTTCCCCAGATTTCTTTGGCCAATGGCGTGCAACAAACTCCGCCTATGCCTCCGACGCCCCTGTATTTCGGCAACGGCATCAATGCCAAGCGGCCGAGTCCACCCTTTTTTTTCTCCCCCCCAGGTTCATTCGACAGGCTTTCCCCAGTGGAAGTCGGGCCAGGGCTGTCACAACGGTGGCCACAATCGAGTGTGAAAAGCCGATTGTTCCCCAGAAACCGCATGCCCGGGTGTGGGGATGGACCGTTTTCCTGGGGTTGGTACGCTAACTTAAGTCGATTCTGTCTATGGTGATGCTCCAAGTGACAAGAACACCCGACTGACCAAACCCCGCAGGTTATTCCACCCCTGATTGCTCCGTTGCCGAGCACACTTTACTTAGCCAGTTGCGGACTGGGCCATGAACACTCACAGACATCCCATTACACTGCCCAGGGATAAATATCCCGCCCATTTCCACGGTTCCAAGTTTTCGGATATCTCCTTTCGCCGTTCGATCAACCTTTTTGGCCCTCGTCCTTTCGTGTTCAACCGTTGTCAGCAACATGACGGATATCAAGCAATCACCACTTCCGGGCGGTGCGCTCCCGGAAGATGAGACCGGTGTGCCTACTCCGCGCGACCACGGCGTCGTGGCCGTCGAGGCAAAGCATGCGTCGGATAAGGAACATCAGATGTCACTCTTCCAGGCTATCAAGCTTTACCCGAAAGCCATTGGATGGTCGGTGTTGGTCTCGTCCACCATTATCATGGAAGGTTATGACCTCGCTCTGCTTGGGAACCTCTACGCCTCGCCTGTTTTCAACAAGAAATTCGGTCAATATGACGTGGCGGCGGGAAAATATGTCATCTCGGCGGCGTGGCAGTCCGGCTTGTCAAACGGCGCCAGAGCAGGGGAGATCTTGGGTCTCATCTTCGCCGGATGGACTTCGGATCGTTACGGTTACAAAATGACCACCATTGGATCATTGATATTGATGATTTGTTTCATTTTTGTCTTGTTCTTCGCCCCCAACGTCCAAGTCTTGGTGGTCGGCGAAGTCCTGTGTGGTAAGCTCAGCAACTCAACCCCTCCCCAGATGCACGCGTAATATTAACTAACGGTACGCCCTCAGGTATTCCGTGGGGGGCTTTCCAGAGCGTGACAGCTGCGTATGCCTCTGAGGTTGCACCTCTGCCACTTCGCCCGGTCCTCACCACTTTCATCAACCTGTGCTGGGTCATTGGACAGTTTTTCGCCGTTGCCGTCAACAAAGGGTCGGTCGAGCGGAACGACGACTACGCCTACAAGATTCCCTTTGCCGTGCAGTGGGTATGGCCCGTCCCCATTCTTGCCGGAATGATCTTCGCCCCTGAGTGAGTTTCTTTCCCCGTCCCTATTCTCAATTGGGTAGATACTGATGATTTATTTTTACAGGTCTCCTTGGTGGTACATCAGACACGGGAGAAGGGAGGAAGCGAAGAAGTCTTTGTTGCGCTTAACCTCGCGCAACCAGCCCGGCTTCGATGCCGATGAGACCATCGCCATGATTGAGCATACCAACGAACTTGAAAAAAGGGCGAAGGAGGGCGTTCGGTTCCGTGATTGTTTCCAGGGTATCGACCTCCGCCGGACTGAGATTGTCGTCGGTATTTGGCTCGTTCAGACATTGGGAGGGCAAAACCTGATGGGCTATTTTGCTTACTTTCTGTGAGTGGACTTTGCCCCCTCATTGAACTGTTACGTTCATCCTTGCTGACCATTTTGATAGCACCCAAGCCGGGATGGATGCCAGCAACTCTTTTACCCTTTCGCTCTGCCAGTATGCGCTGGGCATTATCGGGACCATCGGCTCCTGGTTCCTCATGTCTCGAGTCGGCCGCAGAACGATCCACTTTAGTGGGCTATGTGCACAGCTTACTCTACTCATCATCGTCGGCTGCCTGTCGTTTGGAAACACCAAGGCATCGGTGTGGGCCATCGGTGCGATGTTGATTGTCTTCACCTTTGTCTATGACTTCGCCGTTGGCCCCGTCACGTACTCCCTCGTTTCTGAGTTGTCATCGACGCGACTCAAGGCCAAAACCATCGTGCTGGCGCGCGCAGGATACAACGCCAGCAACATATTTGTCAACGTCATGACCAACTACCAACTTAGCTCTACCGCGTGGAACTGGGGAGCTCGAACAGCATTCTTTTGGGCAGGTTCATGTTTGCTGTCCGCCGTCTGGGTGTTCTTCAGGTTACCGGAGCCGAAGGGCCGAACATATGCCGAGTTAGACCTGCTCTTTGAGCAGCGGGTACCGGCGAGGAAATTCGCGACAACGAAAATCGACCCGTTCACGCACTCTAGTGAAAAAAGGGCGTCTGGTGAGACGGTCGAGCACGTTGAGAAGGAGAAGGCTGTTTAAAGTCACATTGGGTGATTACAGCCTCAAGGCAGCCACGGTTGTTCAGCTGTAGCGGAGGGGCAAGGTGCCTTTACTCTTTCGCCATAATGATGCCATAGGTCATGTCGCAGGGTTAGACACTCTTAGCATAACATTCAATGTTGTCGACATAAACTTTTAGCCAGTTGACAGATGAGGTAGGGTATTAGAAAGTATTACTGCCCCCTCGACAGATGCTGATCCCGGTAAAGGTGGCAACGCTGGGTGGATAACGCTTCTGGGTGCTGACTGCGAGCAGCCATCGCTATAGGCGTGGTTCGTATAATGGATCATCCGGCCTCAGCACTATTCCCTCATCGGCAAATTTCCCAGGGTACCAACTAGATACTAACAGGGTTGCTTACAACGCTTTGAGCGAGTCGGTAGTCCCGGATGGCCCGGGCATAGTCGGGGTGTCTTTTTCTTGAATGTGGGCAGGTAAAGATGGGCAAGGGTTTCCTGTTACTTTTGAGTATTAAAGTCGATCGAAGGAATGTTATTCACTTGGGTATCTAACTTTCTAGAGCAGCTGGAAGCCAGTGTTCGACCTTCCAACTGCAACCGCGACCATGCGCACCTCTCTGCTTTCCATGCCGGCTTTCGTGGCATACACCGGTGGCCTCGTCGTAGCCGCCGATGTGTCGGCCCTCTCCTCTTATCTGAAGGCTGCCTCGGCGAACATCTTCCCCGGTCTTAAAGCAATTTCAGTGGACGTCTGGAAGAACCCTGAGATCGGACTCGACGAACACCATGCCCACGACCTTGTCGTCGACTACTTTACCAAGGTCCGGCCGGGCGAATGGGAGGTAACGCCACATGCTTTTGGTATGCCAACAGCTTGGAAACTGGAGTTCGAGTTCCGCACACCCGCCACGTCACCTAACGAGAAGCTACCCGTCATCGGCTTTATGGCTGAGTATGATGCCCTCGTAGGGATCGGCCACGCATGCGGTCATAATCAGATCTTGCTCAATGGTTTGGCAGCCGCGAGCATGGCGCGGGAGGCCCTCATCAACCTCAAGATCCCCGCCCGTGTCGTAGTCCTCGGGACCCCCGACGAAGAAAACGGAGCGGGCAAGTGTCAACTGCAGCAAGCGAATGCGTTTGAGGAGGCGGATGTTTGGTTCATGGCACATCCGACAAATTCCAACGCGGTGCAGCCTATGAACGCGCGCATCAACGCGCTTTCTGACTTCCGAGCCGCCACCCATCATGAGGCGGTTCGGAAGGCATACGATGCGCTTGTTTCTGTTCGCGACCTGGCCGCTGGAGGGCTGCCGGGGACATCATCATCTGTCGTTCCGGTCGAGGAGGTGGGCATGTTTGAGTGCAATGTGGTGCAAGGCGAGATATCGCTGGGAATCAACGGATCGTCGGTCGAGGCGGTTCGGCAAACTGTGTCATCGATCCTCGATAGCACCTACCCTGAAGTCTCCTTCACTGCAGCATACGATGCCGACGGCGGCGTCAACCTGACGGCCATCGGCCCTGGCGGCCACGCCTCGGAGAGCACCAAGGGCCCACTCGTATTAACCATCGAGACTTTCCGCGTCCTCTCTGGGCAACCTGATATCTCGTTCTATCTTCCAGGGAACACGACCCTAGGAGCCCTCGGCATCATCTTTGACATTCGCTCACGATTCACGCACGATATTAGCTCTGTTCTCAATGCCGTCAAAACGGCCATCGGCGACAAGGCAGAAGCCATCGACACCGACACCGTCTACCCTGCCCTCGAGGTGACGTCCTTCATACCCTCCCTCTTCATTGACCTAATGAAGTCGCCCGACTTCGGTTCGCAGACGGATTGGCCTATTTCGACCTTCGCGCCTGCGTCTAGCGACGCGGGCTGTGTGCAAAACGCCGTCGTCGATCCAAACACGCATGCACTCCTGGGCGCCGAGAAGGTCGTTTTTCATCCAAATTTCAACATCTGCGCCCCGGACGGCGAGTGTGCGTTCAACCATGAACCGGACTTCCACGATGTTGCTGGAACCGAATATAGCTACACCCGGACGGAGGTCGTTGCTCGTGGGTTGGCTCATTTGGCCGTGCAGTTGCTCAACGATCCAACTATGATGGCCAATGCGACTGCTCTTCTCGTCAGGCAATGAGATAGACAAGGACGTTGATATGTGATGAGGAATGGGGCAAGGAACTAGATTAATTATAGCATTACGATCTATCTCTAAAAATTCAACAGCGAAATATGTTCCTAGTTTCGCTTCACCTTTCGCGCCTTCGCCATTCTCAAAGCCTTCCCCACCTTGCACCGGCTCACCTCCGTCAACCGCCCATCCAATGCGATGTCAATGGGCGATGTAGACTCAATATGCCTCACTAGGACCTCATCCATGGTGTCTAGGATCACTAGATCCTCAAACGGAGGGTCGAACATGTTGTCTCCGCCGCCAGCCACAAAGTCCACGGTGACAACCTTGTACTCGGCCGTTTTGTCCAGGGGCTTATCCCCAATCGTAACAGCCACGAGCACATTACTCGTGCTGTTCTTTGAAGCCGGCCCATATTCGATGCGAATACCGCGGGAGACCTGTAGGTAAGACGTGACCGCCTTCCCGTTGTCCACATTGACGCGGGCGATGATGCCCTCCAAGACCGTCCACAGCCTTTCTCCCGAGAGCGTCACTTCAACCACCGCATTGCTAAAGGGGAAGGCCGTGAGAACTTCGCCACGGGTGATGGGCCCCTCGTCGATCGTGGCCCTGACGCCGCCCGCATTGATCAGGGCGAAGGCGGGTGCGGTCTCCTCTGGCGTGGTGGCGTTGATGCGATAGGTGAGCAATGCACTGCGCGTTTTAGCATGGGTACTTTCGCCTTTTCGCTGGGCATAGTAGGTACTTACTCCGCGACAAAATCGCCCAGCAGGCATTCCTTTTGCTGGCACGTGGACTGGTCGAGGACCACGTTGGTGAAACCGACCTCCTCCTTCGCATATTCTTCAAACGGACCACGCCACTCGTCAATCTGCTCCTGCAGGTCTTCGTCCTGCGCCGTCGTGTTGGTGAGGTGAATTGGGGCGCCGTGGTATGCCAGCACCTTACCCTGGGAGTCGTAGGTCACATCAATGTAGCCCAGATACTCGCCCCAACGATACGCCGTCACAATGAACACTTCGTCGCCGTCCTTGTTCTCCACGATGGTCGGGTACGGGCCGACCGCGCCGTCAAAGTCTCCAAGGGGGGTGTGGCTATGCCCGCCCATTATGAAATGCAGGCCCGTGGTCTCCCGCGCTAGGCGCTGGTCCTCATCGTAGCCAATGTGAGTAATGGCGGCGAGGCGAGTGATATTGGTTGTTGCGTGGATCAGGTCGATGGTGTTTTGCACCGCCGCAACCGGGTCAGTAAATTTGGTGCCCTTACCAGGCGAGGAAATGCCCGGTGTGGTCTCGGTCGTGACGCCAATGACGGCAAGGTCGTACTGCGGAAAGATGTGGAACGGCTTGATGGTGCGGTTGAGGACCGCGTGGTCCGAGACGATGTTGGCGCTCACGATGGGGAAGGTGAGGTTCTGGAGGAACTCGCCGAGGTGGTCATCGCCCCGATCAAACTCATGGTTGCCCAGTGTCATTGCGTCGAAGCCAATCTGGTTAAGGGTCTCGGCAATCTTCTCCCCACCGTAAAAGGAGAAGAACATGGTGCCTTGGAACTCGTCGCCCACGTTGAGCAGTAGAGAGTCCGGATGCGACGGGCGCGTCTCCTTTAGCACCGTCTTGATCCGCGCATAGCCTCCAAAACAGCCACGCTCCGGCTTTGTGCAGTCGGTGCCAGACGACGAGAATTCATCCAGGTGCGCGTGCACATCGTTGATGTGGTAAAATGAGATGTTGTAGTTGCCAGCATCGTCGATGAAACGCTTGTTCAGCTTTCGGCTGACGAGGTGGTCTTCCTGACCGGCGAAGGCCGTGCCGAGGAGGCAGGCAGCGGCAAAAACAAACTTCATGGCCATGATGGTTTCCGCCGCGCAAAGGTCGTCAGATGTAAAGCGCTCACTGGATGTCGCGAGCAGATCGCCTGGCCTTGACGTGGCACTGTTGGTGGCTCCAGAGACAAGTTCGTCCTGGTCTGCAGTGTAACCACAGAGGCGGTCCCGTTCATATATCGACTTTCGGATCTCACAAATGGATTTGCCGCTTGCCGCCTTCCAGGTTCGTAGACCCGTGTCGCTGGGGCGGGTCCCAGCGGCACCCCCCCTTGTCTGCTGTGAACTTTTTACCTTGGCGAACACTGGGAAACGAATCTGTGTAATTCGTACGGAAAACAAGGAGGTTTCAAAAACCTCGACTTCCATTGGGCTGCCCTATTTGTAACTCTCCTGTTTCTCTCCCTCTGCCTCTCATTTTCTTCCCTCTATCTCTCGTTTCCTTTTCTTCCTGTTCCCAGACATTGATGGTTCGGCGCTGGCAAAACAAACAAGGGTTAAATCGGACCTCTCACAGCGCTCGACACGCGTTGATATCTCTCGATTGTGGGATTCCCATGCGCTGTTACCTTCCGCTTTCGGGACCGGGTCCCATCATTGGTCATCCAAGGTCGTGGGGCAAATTGCAACCTGCCAATCTCCGCCAACAGTCAATGATCGCCAGAGGATCGACACGTGGGAGCGAAGCGGCCCACGTGCAATGGCCCAACCCCTGGATTTGACAGCTACGGCAGAGGATATTAAAAAGGCGAGAAGACGGTAGAAAGGAACCCATTGTACGAAGTATCTAACAACGCTTTTCAGTTGGCACATTTTGTGCTAACCCCTATTCCCTCTCTATCCGCCTGCCCTCTTGCCATCGCTGGCGGAAGCGTGATGGTTGTGGTTGGCGCAGACCCCCTCCTCCCTCATGATGTCCTTCCCGGTCCTGCTGTCCGTGTTCAGTATTATTAACTGTCTGGTCTGTGTCCTCTGCCCGGAGCTCTGTAGTGCTAATATGGAGTGTGCGCTGCTCTATAACGTTGTTCTTGTTCTTGTTGTCCTGAGTAGCAAGCTGCGAGAGGCCCAAGGGGTCCCTGGGTTGCCTCCGCTTTTTGGGTGAGGATCCGATGGTAATGGCGGTGCCACCTTGGTCTTGGTTTTGGTGTCGTGGTGCTCTGCCACTGAGTGCCGACGCACCAAATATCTTTTCAACGAGAGGGAAGAGGCAGGGGATACAAGCCCCAAAAAGGACGCAGTTAGCCTCGATACTATGCAAATATGGGTTAGAACTGCCGGGCGCGGGTAGCCGGGGAAACTCACTTTGTCCAGAGGACGAGGTCATCAACAGACCACGTATAATCCAACCGGGCGGGGACCACAGTTAGAGTATAATTATTATTCATACTCCGCTATGCCCTAGGGCGTGCCGGACCCTCTGCTATTTAGTGTACAGGAAAACCGTGCCCTCCCGGGCCGGGTGAAAAACCCCTACCAACAATCAAGGAACGATGCGTTCTGGCGAGTCTACGTATACAAAGAGAGGAGGCCTCCTAGCCTCCGAACGGGGGCGCTTCAGGCCGCCGTTCCCAGCTCGAGCCTCCTGGCCAAGCTGTACATCGGCAGCCTCCCCGAGTCCATCAGCCAGTCGAGGATCCTCCTCGCAAGCCGTGCAGTCGTGGGATTGATACCGTGTAGAACTGAGTAAAAGTCCCGTCGTGTCCGAATTCCAGAGTTCTCCCATCTTCGAGTCAACGGTGGGGCCAAACACCACACTACCAGGTGTTCGGCAGTCTCTCGTCCCTCGCCACACTCGCAGGCAGGCGTCAGAACCTCCGGGACTTCGCGTGTAAACAAGTAGTCCCGTAAGCCTATTGCTCCCGTCCGGATTTGAATGAGCAGTGAGCTTTTCGCCTTGCTGAGACCGTCATGCCTCCTTAGGGTTTCGTTCCGGAATAGCGTCTCCCGCTGATGGTCAAAGTCGTCCGCCGGCCTGGTGATTGCTCTGCCGTCCCGTTCCTTTAACCACCTCGCTCTCCAGGCCTCTTCTACTGCCTTGTCCGTGTCTATGGTTCCCCCCGTCCAGCGCATGATCGTGCCCGCGGCTCTCTCTACCGCCGTGGGCCCTTGAGGTCTCAAGGTTCGCGGTCGGCCCCTGTTGCCCCTCCTCGAGTTGAGTCTCTGCTGTATCTTGCGGCAGGCGGTAAGGATAACGCTCCCCGCCGTCTTCTTGCCGCCTTGGCCGTCGTCCATATTGGGTTGTTGGAGTCGGTTTTCGAAATCTGCAAGCCGTTTGTTTAGGTATAAGTCCAATGGTGGTACCCACGTCTCTGTCTCGAGGTTACGGATGGGGGTAGACTTAAAGGCTCCCGCCACAATCCTCAGGCTCTTGTTCTGGGCCTTCCCGAGGGCCTTGGTGATGCCTTTCTTCACCGGTTCGCCTCCCACATCCGTGGGAATGTGGAACGACGATGCGCCATAGGCCAGCGCTGACCGGATGCACTTTGTGTACACCTCTCGCGCTTTGGCTAGCCCTAGTCCCCACGTCGATGCCGCTAGCCTCGACAGGGCATAGCTCTGGGTCCTCAGCTTCTTCTCCACCGCCGCAAGGTGGGCTTTCCAGTTGAGCTTCCGGTCCAGCCAGACTCCCAGGAACCTGGCAGACTCCTTCGGTCTGACGGGGCTGGTGCCTCCCCCTGGGTTAGTGAGTTCCAGCTGGTTTGTCCACTGCCGTCGTCCCTTGTTGAAATGGATCAGTTCGCTCTTTTCCGGGGCGAACTTCATCCCCCGACTGTCCGCCCATCGCATGCATGTTTCCCACGCCGCCTCCAGTTGCCGGACATTGGCCTCGGGGTTTCGACCAAACACCAGGAGGTTGGTGTCATCCGCAAACCCCGTTATAGCCAAGTGAGGGTGCTCGTCTTTTAGCTGCTTGTATAATGAGGAAATATAGAGGATGAAGAGAACAGGGGAAAGGGGTGAGTCTTGGGGGACCCCTGCCCGAATTGCCGTCGGTGCCGCCGTCTTGCCGTCGAAAAGAAGGGTGGCCTCTCGACCAGTCAACCAGTCTCTCGTCCAGAGGACCAGCCACCTCGGGTAGCCCATTTCTCGCAAAGTTGCTAGCAGTCGGGTGTGGTTGACCGTGTCAAAGGCTCCTGAGATGTCCAGTTGCAATAGGGACGCCGCACCCTTCTGTCTCCACGCCTCCTGGACCTGGGCTGCTACTAGCCGGACAGCCAGCTCTGTGGAGCGGTGTGCTCTGTTCCCCATTTGTTCATCTGGTAAGAGGCCGTTGACTTCTGCAGTTTGAGTGACCTTCCTGGCGACCACTGACTCTATTACCTTCCCTAGGGTTGGCAGCAGAGCAATGGGCCTGTATCCCCCCGGGGTCTGATACACCGGCGGAGCCTTTCCTGGTTTCGGTAGTACTACAGTCTTCGCCCTCTTGAAACGGTTCGGAAACCATCCTAGCTCCAGACACCTTGTCGCCAGAAGGGCCAGCACTTCAGCTAACGGTGCTCCGCACGCCTTCAGAAGGCCCATCGGGAGCAAATCCTCGCCTGGCGCCTTCCAGGGGCTTGCTCTTCCTATCGCTTCCGTGATCTCGGTCGGCGTCACTGCTTGTACAACGTCGAAGCCCGGGTTCCAGCTGCCCAAAAAGGCTTGGTCTTCCACGTCCGTCAGGTTGGCCGGTGGGTCCGGGAAGAACCTCTCGGCCAGCGCGCTGGCCTTTTGGTCGTGCGTTTAGCCGTTACCTGTCCGGAAGAGTCCTTAAATTCCGGCAGCCTCGGTGGTTCTGGCGGCAAAAAGCTCCGCAGCCTAGCCCATCTTTCCAAGCTCCACATCTGATCGGGCTTCTTTGCCTCGCTTGCTTCCTGTAGGCTGTTTCTCCAAGCCCTCGTCCGTGCTTCGCGCGTTGTTCTGGCGAGGTCCTTGAGCCTTTCGCTGAGCTCCTCCCAACAGTACTCTGCCCTAGTCTCCTTCGCCAACCTCTCGGCTCTCCTGGCCTCCCGGGCGGCCTGCTGCACCTCCACAGTCCACCAGGGAGAGCTGTAGCTGCAGCTCGCCTTCTTCCGTGGAGTGCTTTCCCCCGCGACCCAGGTGAGACATGTCCATAATTGTCACAGTGTATTGGCATGTCCGAGGGACGGCGTGCCGCGGGGATTCATAGCCCGTTACTCAATCGTATTTACTAGCCTCGAAGGCTAATTAAACGTTTAACAACTCAAGGGCCCGGTTATAAAACAAACTTCTGGTCATGCACTGAGCACTGCGTCCGCCACAAAAGGTCAAAGCCCAACCTGCCTGAGCTTCCATCGTTAGGGTGATAAGGTGATAGGATATGAGGACATACTAAGCGAGTATCGTCTCGTTTGGATTTGAGGGGGGTGGCGAAGTTGTGTCTTGTCGTGCTCGAGAAAGTAGGGCCTGAAGGCAGTCATGACGACAGCACTGGAGCCCTCGCGCACGGCTACTTCGCCTTTCGGTTACGCAGCCAAGCCGAGCACACCTGTCGATTGATTCTCTTCTAACCCTTCGTTCAATCTACAATGGTTCCTTGCGTTCTATGACTTGGCGACTCAGTCTAGGCATCGGCGTAACAACGGACGCCTTCTAGACCGACAACCTAGAAGTGGGCATGACTCTCGAAAGCACCTAAACTCTGCCTTATCTTGGAGTTTTGGCGGAAATAACCCGGGAGGATTGCAGTACACTTGTCAAGGGATCCTTTTGCCTACTTATCTCCGCGGGGCGGGGGGTTATAGTGTGGTGGCTGGATTCCTCGATATACCGGCCTCTTCCTTCTTACACAGCTTTACCAAGGATTCCAATCTCTCCGCTTCCATGGGCGAGGTGGTATAGCGGCCGGGCTGCCTAGAACAGTAAACCGTGCCAATTTGTCTCTCAAAGACAAGCTCGTATATAATACAGCGGCATCACATGACAGCGGTCTCTCAAGATCTTTCATCTTCCTTCGGCTACATTCTTGACAGCAGGCTAGGAATGCCCACAGCGATTCTGCAACGACAGGTCGCTATGGATCCCGGATACTTTCATTAGGTACACGTAGGCGATATTATGAGTCACCCTTAAAAGTCTATACGCTCGATGATAAAGTGACGGACCTCGGCGGGTTCCTAGTTATTGCCCACAGGCGGACGTACGCATGCATGTTTGTGATTTTATAGGTGTGTTGCCTCCGTTCGCTGGGTTCTGTAACTATGTACCTACCTTGGTAGGTGTTTCGATACATACCTCGGTATTAACGCAGGTTTGGCTGGTGCCTCCCGGTGGTTCAGGGAACATGAAACCTTGACCATAAGTAGCTCGGTCTGCATTGGCTGGCATCAGTAGCATAGAAGAACTGATTATCCAGGCCCCAAAAGAGGGGGTTAGGAGGTAGCATGGTTCAAGTTGATATAATGAGTATTCCCCTTTGAATTAAATTATAAATCTTAGCCAAGGTAAAAACATTAATTTGTTATATTACAACCCGCGCCCTGCCTGAAAGCAGAGAGGGCCTTTCTTCTGCGATTTGCATTCCTCTTGCCCAAATACACCAAGGCGAACTTTCACCACCACACGCTCATTGAAGAACCTCCAAAGGGTTCGTACGTTGCTTCACGCCACTAACATATGTGGCTTGTTCCATCTCCGGCAATGTTCGCCATCGCTGCTGGAACTATAGGTCCCCCCTGTGGTGGGTGGTTTTTGCAGCATAAACGCGGCGCGGTAACCGCTGGACCCTGGCGTAATGCCGCGAGGCCACGCCTTTTAAGCCTCTCAGTAGCTCTAAGGTCATCAACGGCTAAAGTGCCTGTCGGAGCTTTCCATCTGGTAATGAATCAGGCCCTGGGGCTAGGTACCTATGGTTGGATCACTTCGGCTTGCCACCAGCTGCCTTCATCTTGGCAGCCCTAGCAGCCCTCCACCCGGGGCACTTAATTCGCAAAACTAAGGGAAGAATTAGTAACCTATAACTCCTTTTCCACAGCAGAGCTACCGCAATGATGCACTTACCGATAACCGCCGACCCAACCACGACAAGGTCTAGGATTGCTAACCCGGTGAAGCACCACCCGCTCCCCATTTTGGACACCAGGGTGGGAATAATGACTGCTGCAATGGCGGCGCCAGGGTTACGTAGCATGTTGCCCAGGGCGAAGGCGCCGGCAGCCTGTTGGGCTACGCACTCGGTAAGGAACGCGGTGGTTGTGATAAAGACCCAGTTCATGCCGAAGCCAGCTGAGAAAAGAAAGATCAGCATTGGTCCGATGCAGCGTGAATTCCGGCGCTTGAGATGGAACTCACTCAAAAAGGTCGCAAATAGCACCGCCGCCGGATGGCACGAAAACTGTATCAGCCACCCATACATGACGCAGCCGGCAACGCACACTAGCACGCCCCAGATTTGATCGGCTAGTCGGAACTCGGGATCGACCTTGCCATCAGGCGCCGCTTTTGCGGCCCTTGCGCGGCGCCAGTCCGAGAAGCGGCCGCCGCAGAGAGATCCAACGATCATGGCGACACCTACAGCGAGGAAACCCGCGCCGACAGCGGCAGACGACCAGTGATATCGTACCGCAAGTTCTGTTGGCAGCTGGACGGCGATGGCAAAATAGGTAGAGTAAAGCAGGGCCGTGTTTATGGTAACGATCCCTATGGGAGGGTAAACAAACAGGCGCCAGTATCCTTTGAGAGTCGGCTTGGGTGGTGGTGGGCCGCGCGCCCAGGATGGGGCTAGAGGAGATGACAGCTGAGGCGGCCAGAAGAAGAAGCCACGGTTCTCGTAGATAGCGCCGTTGCCAACGCGGGCGCGGAGCGTCTCGGGGAGTGCGAAGAGAATGACGAGCCAGAGGGCGAACCCGGAGATGGCTGGTACGCAATTGTAGTGTTAGCCTCAAGAGCTTGAGCAGGAAACAAGCAGACAGTCAGGGATAACACACCGAGAAACCCAAATATCCACCTCCAGTCAACTTCTGCCAGGGCACCACCGAGAACGGGACCGAGGACCGGGCCGCACTGAGGGCCTGTAAGAAAGATGGACATCGCGAATGCTCGGCCCTTTGGTTCGGTGGTCTTAAGTCACGTTAGGGAGTGGTATTCTGCAGGTGAGGCACGGGCGTACATACATCAGCAACCGAGCCCGCCCCCATGGAGACGACAGCGGAGGAGCCAAAAGCTTGCACGATGCGTAAAAACACTAGCGCTCCGTAGTTGGCCGGAACAGCGGCGAGCAAGATATTCGAGCCGATGTAGACGGCGATAGAGATGAGATATAAGGGTCGACGCCCCTTCCAATCCGCAAAACTCGACCAGAAAAGGGGCTAAACCAAGTGGTTGTTAGACCATGCACGCGAAAGAAGTTAGGATATATTGTCTTTCTCACCCCAAAGGCAAAAGTCAACATAAACACCGACACGGTGATGTTGATGGCGGTTGCGCTAGCTTGGAACTCATGCTCCAACACTGGCAAAGCCGGAAGATAGATGCCACCTGCCAATGGTCCGAAAAAGCCCGCCACCGTGATAACGATGAGGATGAAGCGACGTCGCCATGGTACAAAGGCAGAATACGGAGGCGGGGGGCCACCCGGGCCCTTCTCTGGGTCTGCACCTTTCTCCGGGTCCGGTTGCCCCGGCGGCGTCGGCGTACTAGTAGGAAGCATTGGCTGCTTGACGGCGTTGGTTTCGGCGTGTTCTCGCCTAAGCTTCTCAGATAGCTTCAGTGAAAGCGGGTTTTCGGGAATATTTATTTGTGCGGGTGGTTCTGCATGCGGCACCAAAGGCGTTCGGTCGGTGTCGGCCATGGTGGTGGGTATAAGTGGTTGATGGGTCGATGCATGTACATGTACATGTACCTCTCTCAAGGGACTTCGGTAGAGTCAGCCGTCCACGTTCGGATACGTGAGACCCCGTTGGCAGTGCAGCCAACACTGAACAAATCGGGCTCGATTGGCAGCTGCAGCGACCCTGTGTGGTACCAGAGAACGCAGATCCGCGGTCAGCGTCCCAGGGATTAGTTACTGGGGGGCGATTGCGTTGAATTAGGATTAGTCAAGCGAGGCGAAGGAAACAACGAAATCTGCTCGTATCTGCTCGTATCTGCGCGCAAAGGAACTAAGAATACTTCTTGACGAGGGTTAGTTTTGAGATGGGACGAGCAACGATACTCAAGTATAAGGTAGGTGGCCTAGGCTGCATTTTGGTTTGACAGCCACCGTGGACTCCAACAAAGGCCGATGAGGCGGTGTCCAATGCTCCACCCTGAAATCCTCATGAGAACTTAAACTTGCCCAGGGCTAGCTTCATGGCGAAAGGATTCATCCACCCCGTGTGTTGGGGGGCACAGCAAGATCCCGCCCGCATCCGTCGTCCCTTCTCCAATAACCCTGCCCCCCTGTGGCCATGACTCGGGCTCTTGACGACTGTTTCTTGGCGCACACAGGGACTGGACAATTTGGAAGTGGTGCCCGGCCACCTCCATCTTTGCACGAGCCACTGTGCTGGGTATTTCCGTCGCTATTTTCGGCGCAACGGTTAGCTACAGACACCCCCTGGAAGTGGGCTCTGGCCGACAAACCCCTTGGCCTCGACCCGCGGCTGGGTCCTGACCTGCATAAGGTACACAATTGCTGTGAGCACTCGAGCAAAGGTTCCCGGCGTCGAATCGGTCTTGCCTCCGCGACATGGTTCGAGATATAAACGTCCCACCATTTGGGCATCCCCATAGGTACCTTAGTTTCCTGACCAAATTCGACACGGGCAATTATTTGTTCACAACCGGGCTGTCAAGATCAATCGTGACGGTCGCGACCAGCGCATCGTAACAGCAGGTGGTCCAAGATGCTCGTCTTTGTGGCCGAAGTAGCCATCCTGGCAGCCTTATTTATGGCCCTCATTTACTTTGTCTTCCTCCTACCGCCAAAATACCCAACCAACATTCCCGCCGTTCCTTTTTGGGTTGCCCTTTTACCTTTCTTCAAGGATGTTGACCAATCAGATATTTTCCGCAAGTACATCGAACGGCCGCTCAAGACCCATGGCGCCGTGAAGCTGTTCTTCGGAGCCCAGTGGAACATCTTGGTGCACAAACCCTCCTACGTCGCTGAGATATTCAAGGACGAGAGCATTTATCAGAAGAGTGGAAACCAAAAGAAAATCCCGCACAGTGTCCTTGCCGACTTTCTAGGGGACAACATCATTTCCAGCCACGGAGAGGTGTGGAAAGCCTACCAATCCGTCGTCAAGCCCGGGCTACAGAGGAACTTCGAGGCCGAGAAGATCGCCCAAAACGCAGACCGCTTATGCGGCCTTCTCAAGGAGGCCCAGCTCCGAGCAGGGAACGGGGGTGTTTCGGTGCAAGAGCTCTTGCAACGGTACTCGGTAGCCAACTGCTCTGAGGTGGTGCTGCAAACCAATCTCGACGTAAGACTTCGACGCGAAACGGGTTGAGAAAACAACGCTGACCAGTCACTAGGCTCTGACGTCGGCCAACGCGCCCATCAACCTCTTGCAGAGTGCCGTAAAGCGCGAGATCTTTAAGCCCATTTTCATGAACTTCCCGGTTCTCGACAGGTTCCCGTTCCCGAGCCGCACCAGGGCGCGGCAGGTGGTAGACACGTTCAAGAACGAGCTCAAACGTGCCCTCATAGAGAGCCAGGAGCGCAGCCTCAGCCTACCGGCTTCAGCCCCGACTTCTGACGGCCTCGGGCAGCGGATGTTGGCTGCAAGAGAGTCCGGGCTGTGGGACGAAAAACAACTCCTCGACAATCTCACCGTTGCCTTCGTGGCGGGCCAAGAGAATCCGCAGCTGTGCATGATCTCGACGCTGTACCTCTTGGCAAAACACCCGGTAGGTTCCCGGTAATTCCAATTAAGGATCCATCAGCAGCAGCTGACAGGCCATGCAGGAGGCACAAGCTGCGCTTTTCACCGAGCTCCAGAGCAGCGGACTGGACCGGTCCCACTTAGACCCGGACGTTCTCCAAGAGATGCCTTTTTTGACGTCGGTGATTTATGAGAGTCTACGGCTGTTCCCACCGATCGGACAGCTGGTTAATCGCAAGGCAGCTGAGAACGTTTTGTTAGGCGGCGAAATTGTTATACCCAAGGGAACGTATGTGGGTTACAATTGCTACTCGACCAACAGGGATTCGGCTGTTTGGGGGCCACGGGCCGACGAGTTTGACCCAGGCCGATGGGGAGACTCGACGGTCGCCATTCAGAAGCAGTATCGGCTACGGAGAGCGAGAGCTGAGTTCATTAGCTTTCACGGTGGTCGGCGTGCATGCCTAGGCGAGAAATTTGCCATGCTGCAGATGAGAATCACGTTGGCTACCCTTATCCTAGATTGGAGTTGGACATTGGACCCGACTTGGGTTGATAGAAAGACACCCGTAAGTCACTCCGCCTCGTTGCTTGAGTATGTCTTCAGCGGTCTAGCGTTGTTAACGAGATTCGGGTATTAGGCCGGGCCTCTATATCCCCGGGCACTGAGACTCGTACTTTCAAAGCGGAAGAAGGATTCTTGCTAGAGTGAGCGAGGGCGGCGAATAAGCGCGACCTTGGATGGATGGTTGACCCAGAGTGAGATTAGAGAGTTCCCACAAGCTAGATCACAAATAATAACGAGGGCAACGTCCCATTTTGGAACCAACGCAAAGCTGTGATATTTTCGGTGCATGACGTGGTAGGCGTGTCACCTCTAGGAATCTCTGACCGAGCTTTTTATCGATCGTCAGCTTGATGCAGATGGATAGACAGTCGGTGCCTACTACCCGAGTACGATGCCGTTAGTCAACAGGTTGCAGCCACAGACTCACCGCGTCGGGTTTGTGTCCCCTGCCATTGAAATTCCATTTGTTCGGGACATGTGCTATGGGGTGCGAATTGCGAGCTCTGAAAGGAATCGCAGCTAAATCTCGGTTCCGTAACCACTCCAGAGATAGGTACAGTCCCCGCAGATCTAAGCTCGATAAAGATCAGTTGGATAGCGTGGTCCTCTCCCCAAACCCACGTGCACTACCTGGAAGTCCATTCTTCAGAGTTCAGCCCCATCCGAGTCGGCCAACCCTCGAGATGTGGAAGCCGGGATTGGCCAGACCTGTTGTGCTGACCTCGGTTTGGGGCCCAAATTCTTGGATTCGGCGCTGTCGTTCGTATCAGTCAGACGCAGGTGCATGTGTCCAGGATGCCGCCACTGTTCGGCCGCCCTAAATCTCGATGAGCACAGATTGCGCCATGTGCGGTTGGTGTTGTCAACCGGCCCGGCTGCATCGTTGCATCCTTTCGGGGGCTGGCCAAGCCACTGCTGCCCATCGTCTCACATTGTACCCGGTACGACGCCGAGGAAGGGTTCGTTGTCACCGCGGGTCAGGGATGTACCGACCCACAGCCACCCTCCAACCGCCAACCGGGTCGGCACGGCGGCGCCAAGATGTGCAAGACGACCCTGTCCGAGTTCCCCCTGTCGAACCTGTCAAGGAAACAGTGGACACAGGATGAAATCCTTGGCGCGGGTAGGCCCACTAAGAATAGCGTAGCACTCGCCACGGGAACCCGGGACTGATGCTCAGCCCTTCTTGAACTGACTAGGGTCAAACTTTATTTGGGGTGGCCCGGAGGATGGGCGAATGGGAGTCGCAGTAGCGGCAGTGCGTCCAACAGCATGGCTGACAAGGCCGCTTGCAGCAATGCTCGACGCAAAGACATCGAAACAGCACTCACGGCGGCTTTCTTTAGGTATACACTGCCAGGGGCCAAGACTTCGCTGGTGCTCGTCTGATTACCGAGTCGCGCAACATGGAAGGACAGGGCAGGCGCCAGCCCGGCTCCAGCCCCTTTGGTAGACCGCAGACCAATATTCCTCTCCGGGCCATGAGTGAGGGCTCGTGCCAGCGGTTTCCTTGCCGGCACTGGCTCCGTCCTTGAATCCTTCATCCAGACACACCCAGTCTGCGTGGGGGCTGTGAGGGTGCCCAAGATACCAGACCGGATGCTCACCCGGGTATAGAAGTGCGGCACATGGACGGTTTCTCAAAGGCATTTACTTCCATTCATACCATCACCTTCAAACCTCTATTTAATATCACTTAATCATAATATCTTTTGCCTTGCCATACTCCAGCGGCGCACACCGAGCTTTCTCAGCAACCTCACAACCGTTACCATGGAGTTTTCTAACGAAGGACAATCATTCTACCATCGTTTCCAAGGTTCTTTCCTCCAAAGCAGGGACGGGAGGCTCCTGCACAGCACCGGCCCTCGCCAGCAATGGGTTCATGACAACTGGAACGCAATTCAGTCCGGTTCCCAGCCGCTTCAAGATTCGAATGTCAGGATTTACCAAAACCGTCAGGCGGCCCAGCACAACAACAACGCCGTCATGGTCAACAGTCAGCTGCCCCATTCCAACGACATGGCGTTTGAGGAGTTCTTTGTGCAGTTGATCCTCGACCAAGCGGACCTTTGCATACGCTCCCGGCTCTCACGGACAACGGAAAGCGATCTGGTGACAGAGCAGATTGTAGACCTCTTTGACAGCTACCTCAGGTATCAGGGCAAGGACGATAGGTGGGCGTTGGGCGGGCGGGGTTACTTCACCGAGCGTGTCCGCCATTTCACAACCCAGAACGCCCCCATTGAGCTTTGCCTGCCTGCCTTTCCCTGCAAGTCGTCCAACGGCGACAAGGTAACCGGGTCTGATCCGGACCTGGGGGAGGAGCTTGCCCTTGAGCGCCTTCACGGATTTGTCGAGGCCGTCGAACGGGTGTACGAGCCGGGTGCCAAGATGTGGGTGATTAGCGACGGCCACGTCTTCAGTGACTGCATCGGCGTCAACGATGCCGATGTCGATGCGTATGGCGAGAAGTTGAAGGCAATGAACCATGCTGTTGGTACCCGTATGGGTAATTCCAACCGCGTTGGCTTCAAGTCCCTTGTCGACCTGTTCCAGCTCGCGACTGTCGGTGCAGAGGAGGGGCTCTCCAACCTCACCCGGCGACTCAACATCCCCGCTATCGACCATCATGTCAACACCAAGGTGACCGAGGAGGCAGAGCTGTGCCGGCGGATCCTGATGGCGGGATGCGGACCGCGAAAGGGAGCAGTCCGAGCCAAGATTGACTCAAAGGACCCAGCCATCACGGCACTTTATCGTGGTTTCTCGCGGTTCATGCTGGAGGACCTGGAGCACCACCCCCATACCCAGAACAAGAGCAAGTCGCAGCAGAAGAAGTTATCCTCCAAAGTAGCCTTTGAGATGATTCTGGTAGGTCCTTCCTCGAGTACTACCGGTCTGCACGGGCACTAACTCGGCAACAGCGCAACCAAGCATATTCCAACCTGGTGGAGATGCTTTTCCCGAACCACGTCCGACTATCCATCCACGCGTAAGTCCTACCCTGGCTCAGGACCACCCCGACCCGCTAAACCCCGCTAATTCGCTCACCTCCGCGGCAGACACAACAACGCCGGCCCCAAGTTCGGCATCCAGCTCTTCGACCCGTCCCAGGTCAGAGCTGTCGAGGCCTTGTCGGCGGACGGCGAGCTCATGACCTCGCTCGACCTGCTCCATATCCCCACGCCATGGCACAACTCGGTCGTGCAGCTGGCCGACAGCGACGTAATTCTCGTAAGCAAAGCCAAGCTCGTGAGGGCAGCGCTGTCGGCGGGGAACATGACGGGCGGGCTGGTTGGAGCCCAGAGCGGGAGAGCGCACTTTGCCCTCGAGAGGACAGCTACTCCTGTCGCCATTGACTCTACCGAGCCGACCAGGCCTACTGTACCTACTGTCCCCGAACAGGCGGTGCAGGCGGTTGCCGCAAAGAAGACTTCGGTGACTATTACGGTGACCGTCATGGCGGGAGAGGAGTTAAAGCATGATGTTCCTCCCACACCCGGAAAGCTTCAGAAGCGTACAACCTTTTCGGACAAGGCCGGCGCCGTTGTCGCTGCCGTGGTCCGGCGCAACACGGGCAGCATGCCTTCTGGGGAGAAACAGTCCGGCTCGGCGAGCCACAGGTCCTGGTTTGGAAGGCTACGGTGGGTCTTGTCGCTGTTTTGGCCTCGTGGTGTCTGAAGGGCCGGGGATTTTGGGGTCGCATGACGAGCACTGGATTTGACTTGAGAGGATCGGATTTCTTGAACCGAGCTTATCTTTTTTCAACGCTATCCCAGAGGAGTCGGGGATAGCGCTGTTTTGAGCCAGTTATCTTGCACCAACACCAGGGAAGAACGCATTGGTGAAAAGGAATGGGGGGTGGGGTTTGGACGGGCATACAAGGGTAGTCAGGCTGGAGTTGGGGGCTCAAGGCATTCATTTTGGGAAAGTTCCTTTGTTCATACACCCAGGCAGTTAATTACTTGGCTACGGTGTCGCCAGCTGAAGATAGCATACCTTGCGGTTTAGCCGCAGCTCGCCAACTTCATTATTCGTATTCAAGTTTGCTCGCCTTATGGTGTCTTATCAGGGACTGCCACATACGTGTTTTGGATGTTTTGCAGTGCCGGTGTCTCACCAGCGGCGATCCAAGGCGGTGCCGCCAACCAAAGCAACCTGGAAACGAGGGAAGCAAAGTTGGATGGTCAGCGGGACCCGCCCAACAAACCCAACAGCCGACAAGGTGCCGGCCGCTGGTTGCAGATGGGAGAGCGAATCTTGTGCGCCGCCACAATCTGCTCAAATGCCCGCAATTGGCTCGACTATTTGTTTCCCATGCGGCAGGGACGACCGACACGAGCTTCCCAGCGAGCCCATTTTCCATTTTCAGTTCTTTGCCAAGGCATCCCACGCCGTTCTTGCATGGCACGGCAGGTGTAAGACACGCATCAAGAGAGAAGGCATCAGTCGTTCGAGAAAGGGCCTTGCCTCTTAGCTGCTGCAGTTTTCTGGTTCCACCTGGCAGTGCACAATCCCGGGTTTTAAACCACCGATCCGCGCCTCTGGAAACACTCCTTCCCGTTCTTTTTCGTTTCTGTTTTTCACCGAGTATTATATCCAGCCTTGTGTGCCACTCCCAATTGACGCGGCCATTCAACGACAACCCCATTGATAGCACCACATATCCTTGCTCTTCAATCCCAGGAACCCTCACACTCGACTCGCTCCCCGGACCCAATTTCGACATGGACGGCATGGACCATGGTGGAATTGCCATGGGGGCAACAACGACATCGGCCGCTGCTGCCGCTGCCACAGGCGCCAGCACGGGTGGCATGGGCGGTATGGGGAGCGGAAACGGTTGCAAGATTTCCGTCGGTTGCCCGACCTAACGGCGCACTGTTTTACCAAGCGCTAACGAACCAGTTATAGATGCTTTGGAACTGGAACACCATCGACTCTTGCTTCCTCGCATCGTCTTGGAAGATCACGTCAAATGGAGTCTTTGCCGGCTCTTGCATTGGCGTAGTATTGCTCGTCATCTCGCTCGAGATGTTGCGCCGCGCTGTTAAGGAATACGACCGCTTCCTTATCAACAAGCACCTCAAGTCGCTTCCCGCCGCCGCAAGGTCATCAAAAGCCGGATCCGATGACGGGAGCCCGGCCCCCAACTGCGCCCCCTTCGTAGACAAGGGGTACCGACCAACCTTTTTCGAGCAGGCCATCCGTGCGCTGCTTCACATGGTGCAGTTCGCTGTTGCTTACTTTGTTATGCTGTGGGTGCTCCTCGTTGCCATGTTTACCATTGCCTTAACTGCTCCAAAAGTCTTGCATGCTGACTGGTTCCAGGCTTGCCATGTACTACAACGGCTACATCATCATTTGCATCTTCCTCGGGGCATATATTGGCAGCTTCATCTTCCACTGGGAACCGCTGGGCGGGTACGTGTTCCCCATCCTTGCCACCTGAGCCACGCTTATTAACAGATGGGTAGTGGGCAGCAAACCAGCGCGTCAAAGGAGGCCACCGTGTGTTGCGGCTAAGTCGCCTCTTGGTTCATGGGCAAGGGGTTTATGATGGTTTTCTTTTTACAAGCTTGCGACCATGGCTTGATTCCTTAATCCTCCCATGATTAAACCTACTTGATCCAGGTTGCTCCAGGCGCAGGATCCGATCGCGGCGTTGATTTGTTTGGAGCATATATCTAATTCCCGGTACATCTCACAATGGTCCTATCACCCAAAACAGGCAGATTGTCTTGCCCTCTCTGCCTAGTGAAGAGTAGCACCACCCAAGATAGTGAACATGTCCCCCCACACCCGGCGGCTAGGATTAAAATTCCTATCATTCATCTCATGGACCGCGATCCTACTCTCGAGTTGTCCGATGTCGTGGTTGCGGCGACCGATAGCGGCTGATAGGGGCAATATCTCATGCATTTCCGGCTTGCTTCCCGCGCCGCGATGTCACACTGCGGCAATATGCGAACCGCTTCCCAGCCCTAAGCTTCTGTCACCGAGTTCGCCAATGCCACTCCAGCAAGCCAATGGGGCGGAAAGAGGGGCATTCAATCTAAGCCAATTCTCGCCAAACCCGGGATTGGCACACAAGCGAGGCAGCGCGGCAACCGGAAAACAGACGAGAGAAGCGGTCTGCTTCTCATGTCGTAGGATCAGCGAGAAACTCAACACGTTCATCCCGATCCGCCGATTGTTGGTTCCCCCAACATTCTGCATGGCAATTTCGCCGATTCCTGAGCTGCAGGACAAGTCATCGGCACCAGCCTTCCTGTCGCATCGGTTCAAACCCCAATCTAGACATGCAGCTGATCCTACATTACCACCAACGGCTCCTACACGCAGGGTGTTTCTAGACCCTACCACCTTTCCTCGTGGCCGCAACGGGAGGTGGTTGCAGCCAAGTCGCCAAGGCAACTCCCAACTTGGTGAAGGCTGCAGCCGGTCAGCCCAAGACCAAGAGATACTGATCAGGGCCCGGTAGAACCATGCGGAAGAAGACATGCAGTCATGAGGAACGGTTCGCAACCGGGTTTTCGTCTCCTCCGTGGCGATGAACGGTTACAACCCGACAACGTCGCAACCATTTGATATGAAAGACTCTTTCTTGGTTGGCTGGACTTGTCCCGAACACTTGTCCCGAACTCGGCACCCTGCCGCGCAAGAAAAGCTCCGACTTTTGAGCGGAAGAATGACGCATAGGCTGGGATGCCCATTCTTCCGCCGCTGTTCGCTTGACTCGCAACCGCCAAACAGGAAATGGCGTGCATCCCTCGGTGAGCGAGCAACGCCGAGCGTCCCGACAGCCTTCGCCGACCATGTCCATCTTCGGCCCGGGTCGAAAGCCGAAGCAAGTCGATGACAAAAATCCTTCTGGTCCTGCAGCTCTCGGCTGCAGGCCTTATTGTATTTAATTGACGCGGCAGGTACGCCAGCCACTGGGAATGGGCAGAGATTGGAAGCTCGAAGTCCAGAGCCTGCCGCCAAAGCATGATGGGCAACGGAAGCCCCTCTTGCATCCGCGCCCTCGATGAAGGGGCGCTGTCCCCTTACCCTGTTGGCTGATACTTGACGCTTCACGAGCTACCTGTTGCAAATTCGGCCCGTCTTGCCGTCTTAGTGGGGAATCCTGAAGGTCCAGACAACCGCATCCTGGGATTCTATTCCTTAGACATCATCTCTCGGGACCTGAGCCGGATGTATCTAACATGTAACAATACTTCGCATATCCTATGGACGAAGTTACTTGGGAGACCCAAGTGCCGTTGCCGAGATGTCCCTGGACCCGCCTACAGTCTCGCATATACATCTTTTCTCACACCCTTGCATACATTATCATCGACTTGGCCTATGGACATGCCAAAGCACAACACGAGCCATCCCCTCTCCATCAGCATGCCGGTGCCTAGAAATCCGGCCTGCCGCCACAGCACAGCGGAGACCGGCTAGGGCGGTTCGCTCACTATTCTGGCCCTCCCCATCCCCCCCCCCCCCCCCCGGCGCGTTACCAACTCACCTCCAGCAGGCGTTCCAGATAGTGCGGCTCGCGTCACTTGTTCCAGGACCTGTTACTTAGAGGGATTCTAGCAGTAGTGAGCGAAAGTTTAATGCCGACTTCATTGTCAATATAAAGTCGCTCAGTAAACGAGAGAATGTAATATTTTGTTTGATACAAGCTATTAAGTTACAATCACTCAACGACGAGTCAATAACCGAACCCTTCTATGAGAACTTGACCTTCTTGGCGTCAGAGTCGATGATGTACCTCTTGCCCTTGACTTCCGTCAGACCGTAAACCCGGCCGTTTCTTCGCTTATCGTAGCTCAGATCCTCCGGGCTCTGAGGGAAGAAGCCGGCGTTCTTGTACGCAGCTTTGCCGGGGACCCAACCCCACATGTCGCCGTTGCTCTTGCCGTTACTCCGCGAGATGTAGATCTTGCCGTTCGCTGACACGGCGCCTTGCATGCGCTCGATGCCGACACAGTAGGCCCACGTAGCCTTGGCTGTCTTGCCGCTCATCTTGAGGCGTCCGGTCGACTCATCAAGAGGGTACTTGGTCATTCGCACCGGGACCGTCGTGTTGGGCTGGTACTCGCCTACCAGAATGGTGTGCTGATCCTGGGTGCGGTCTAGCGCCATGTAGGAGAAGCGGAATGGGAATGAGGAAGACCATTTGTACCATCTAAATGCGTTGAAGAAACCGTCAGCGGCGTTTCATGTCAAAGGGGCAGGGGGAAACGAGCCTGATCTGGGGAATGACGTATTTGTATCCTGCTGCCGTGTATTTACTTCCAGCTTTGCCTACGGGGTCGCCCGTCTCGACCTGCCAGATGTTGGCCATGTCGAAAACACGGATGCCGTTCTTGGTATCCACCACCCACAACTTGTCGCCGTACCACATGATGCCGCCGGCGTGGATGGGGACCTCGCGGAAGTTGTCGGCCGCGTGGGGGTAAACCAGAAGTGCGTGGCGGTACTTGTCGTTTGCGCGGTCGACAAAGGTTACCCGCGCACTCTTGTCGTCGTTGCGGTGCCAGCTCACGATCCAACCGTCTTTGCCACCAACAGTGCCGCCCTCGCTTGCATCGGCAGTGGAGGAGATGCCCTGAGGCACCCATTTCTCCGTGTCCAAGTCGTTGAAGCCCGTCTTTTTCTCCCACAGCTTGCGGCCTGCGCTGTCGGTCGTCATCTTGTGGTTGCCATCGTTGAAGACGTCAGCCACGGAGACCTTCTTCAGCTTTTTGGACAGCGATGCGACGTTCGCGTTATCCGGTTGTTCAACGAGGACAAAGTCGGAGCCAGTGCGCGACTTGTCCGCGGTGTTGCAGTTGGTGGGGCTGAGAGCAAAGGTGTTGGGCACCAAGAGCGCGGTGGCCGCCGCGAAGATGATGGAAGGGAGTTTCATCGCGAGTGGTAGGTTTTGGTGTGAGAGTTAATGCGGCCCCGAGTGGTCTGGAGTGTTCGGAAGATTGAGGGTGTGTGCCATCTTCATATACCCGGCACTTCAGGTGTTGTCTCATTTTGTTCTCGGTCAACGAGTGTTCTGTGGTAAGACCGGATAGTTGGGGCGACGAGATTTCCCTCAGTAAGATTTGGAAATGTGACAGCGACGATGTGAAATGGGACATGTTGCTCCACTAGATACCATGCTTTGCGCAGTCCATTGCTAAAAAGGGCAGCTCGTAACAGGGGCTGGTGTAAGACCATCCCGATGAGCCCCTTACCTCGGCATTCTTGGCGAGAGTTTAGCTGCGACGGAGCAACGCTGACCCGACCGCTGAAGTCCTGGTCCAGGTCCCCGGGCTAAGGGAATCGAGAGGGACAGGCGGGCAGAGAGCCCGTTAATTAACACCGTGAGTATTTCGGCCAACCACTACTACCAACCGCGCTAGAGCTGTATAAGGGCCTGTACCCGTTGTGGGCGAGGTAACTCTTCGTGGTTTGGCGAACGGTTAAGGGGAAGGTTAAAGGGCGTGTGGTCATCGATTTGCGTGGTTTGAATCGCCAGACAATTACCCTCTCCCTTTACAGGCGGAAATTATCAACAAGCTGCGCGGTAAACGGTATATTACGGCAATTGACGCAACAGCGTTTTTCTATCAATTCGGCGTACATCCAGCGCATCAAGACCGATTTACCCTGATCAGCCCACGCGGACTGGAACAGCCGAAGGTATGCTTGATGAGGTACCGCAACTCGCCCGCGCACGTCCAGCGGATAATGGATCAGCTGTTGAAACCGCATCAGGATTACGCCTGCGCGTTTATCGACGATATTGTGATCTACTCCGACAACGCCGAGGAGCACCTGAAGCACCTCAGCCGCCTGTTCAAGCTGTTTTGTGACAGAAACATCGCCATTTCGCCCACCAAGTCGTACGTCGGGTATCCCAACGTGTGTAACGGTCCCAGGAGTATATTGCAACTAACTGGTGACGACTCTACGAGTACACTAAGCTTGAAGAAGAAAAGGAAAGATGAGAGAGTCTGGCAGCTCGTGGGGCTGCTTTATGATCGCGAGCGCGATGGCCCGAGCGCATTGCTAGAATGTTCGGTGCGCTGTGGGGCAACTGGGAATAGCTTCATCCAGGGGTTCGGTGGACCGTGCTTGTCCGTGAGCTGGCCGAGGGTTACCGAGGCCCACCTCGGGCACAGCCCGTTACATTACCCCCCTCCTCCCCTCCTCCTCGAGGTTTTGTCAGTCCCTAACCTTCCCATGAGCAGCCTCGAACCTGGCTAGAGCATCCGTTTCCAAGAAGTTCGCTAGGGGTTCCCATGTAGGCTGTGAATAGCCTGTCCATTTGACTAGGAGTTGTTTACCCCTCCCTCTCCTCCTAACCTCGAGGATTTCTTCGATCGGGTATTTTCTATCTTGATCCTCATCAAGGTCCTGCGTGATCTTCCCGTGCCCTGCCTCATACTTGTCCAGCGCTGCCGTGTCTAGGAAGGCGCTCAATGGCTCCCAGGTTGGTTGGACATAACCTGCCCACTTAACCAGCACTTGGTGGCCCCTCCCTCTTTGTCTTGCTTCGAGGATCTCGTCGATGAGCCACTCCTGTTCCCCAGTGTCTTCAGCGATGATGGCTGGGTGTGACGAACCTACTCCAGGATCCTATCCTGTTAGGGTTCAGCTTCGGTGAAGGTAATCTCTGCAAAGGATGCTTAGGTTCGGTGCAGCCAAAGGGTGCACAACAATAGACTTGTCTCAACAGTAGGCTTGCGAGCTTGTAGCGAACTGTAGTTGTGATTGCTAACTGGAGAACTCCCAGAGCTCTCCAGAACGAGTGACTATATACTAGCTATCTAAGGGTGCTCAAAGTGCTCAGGGCCTCAGCTCTGAGCATCCTGAGCACAAGGTGCTCAGGGTGCTCACAGTTCCCTTAACGAGCAGAATGAGCACCTGCTCATTCCCTTGGCACGGCCCTTTATGAGCAACGGGACTGTTCCTTCATTGGCTGTGCGTTCGTACGCAATGATTGGACCGGGGTACTGCCAGCGTACCCCGCCGGCCGGCTGCATGCGGCCATAACCGTGACACGATGCCCCTCCCCTGAGGTCGACGTCCCGGCGACTCGTCCCTTTGCCAAATTTTCTTGAGTAGCGCCAACAGCCTTTTTAATTCTGTTCCTGGTAAGTGTCCCGCTTCCTTCCCTCACCATCGCCCAGCATGCCTGCTAATCGTGTGCGAAAGAATCGTTCCCAAAAATCCAGCACTGAGCGTCGCCGCCACCGTGCTAAGCAACTCAGCGCCCTTGCCGTTGAAATGGTTCGTTGTTCTCGCTGCGAAGATAAGAAACTCCCCGATTGCCGGGTTCCCGAAGGCGACGATACTTGCACCAACTGCGCCGCCGTCCTTAGTCGGTCTTGCGATTGCTTTGGGTACGACGAGTCGTCTATTCAGCGTGTGGTGGCCCGGAAACGTCAATTGGATGAGGAGCAGCGTGAGGCCGATCGTGCTCTAGGCGCGGCTCTGGCCAAGGTGGATCGTCTTCGTCGCCAGCGCGAGGCCTTGGAGGCGGAGGCCCTTCGTATGTTCCGCAAGGAGGGTGAGGTGTTGGCTGAACAAGAGCGTCGTGAGGCCGCCGCGTCGCGTGTTCCCGCCGTCCCCTCTTCTGACCCTTCTTGGGGGCAAGAGTGCGTCCCCCCTCCGTCCTCCCTTGTTCCCTCGCTGACCGTACTAGTTTTTCTTTTGGCGACCCTTTCCTTGCCGGTGTTGATTTGTCCGTGGGGTTTCCTTTGGTCGGTCCGGGTTCCTCCGGTGGAAATCCTTCAACTCCTCGGGGCAGTTAAAGTTTGTAGCAGGTTGCCATGAATTGTCTTCGGGTCCGAAACCTGCCCATTTGACCAAATACTCGATTCGTCCCTTCGTGATGCGCGAATCCAGGATTTCTTCGACGTCCCAGAGTTCCTCCTCGTCTTCTGCCTCGACGCCTTTGTTTAGCCGTGCGTTCTTGGGTGCTGGTTCCAGCAGTGAGACGTGGAAAACGTTGGTCCGTAGTCGCATTGTTGAGGGTAACGCGAGTGCGTAGTTGTTCTCCGAAATCTTTTTGTCGATTTTGAACGGTCCGATTTTGCGAAAATCGAGCTTCCTGCTTGGTCGCTTCGTGCGAAGATTTCGAGAAATGAGGTAAACTTTGCCCCCCTCTTCTAGGCGAGGTCCCTCGAGCCTGTTCTTGTCGTAGAACTTCTTCATTCGTGTCCTTACGAACTCGAGCTCTTCCTTGAGCATCGCATGCAGCGAGCTCATTCTGTCGGCTTTGACTGCCGCTCTGGGCACCGAAACATCGGGCCCTTGTCGCAAATCTGCTTCAAAGCCGTAATTCGCGAAGAATGGCGTGACCTTCGTGGTCTCTGTGACAGTGGTGTTGTAGGCGAGTTGCGCTGTCGGCAACAGCTCGACCCAGTCGTCCTGTTGGAAGTTGACGTACACCCTCAGGTATTGTTCGACGATCTGGTTGAGTCGCTCCGTCTGTCCGTCTGTCTGTGGGTGGTAAGCTGTCGAAAGCTTACTTCTCGTGCCCAGCTTCGTCATCAGAGCTTGCCAAAACTTTGATGCGAATTTCGTGTCTCTGTCCGTGATCCATTCCTCCGGCCATCCATGGACCGAGGTGACGTTGCGGTAGATCACGTCTGCGAGTTGTTCTGCCGACCATGACTCCTTGTAGGGAAGGAAGTAGCTCCATTTGGTGAGTCTATCCACCACTGTGAGGATGCTGTCGTACTTCGTTTCCGTCGCTGAGTCCTTGGATGTCGGAAGCTTGGTGATGAAGTCCATCGTCACCGAGCTCCATGGTCTTTCTGCGACTGGTAATGGTTGCAATAACCCGTATGGCTTGTGTCGTCCTGGTTTGCTTCGTCCGCAGAGGTCACATTCTGCCAGGACTTCTTCTGTCGCTTGCTTGATTCCTGGGAAGTCATAGTTCTGCTTGATTTTTGCGATTGTTTTGCTGATTCCCATGTGTCCTCCGAGTCTCGACTCGTGGATCTTTCGAATGAGCTCCTTCTGGTCGCTGGGCCTGACGTAGGCCTTGTCGTGGTACCAGAGTCTCGTTCCTTCAAGTCGCAATCCTGCGATCTTGGATTCTGGCTCTTCTTGCCATGCTTCGCGCTGGTCGTCCGCGATGATTCCTTGGAAATCTCGTTCCAGTCGTTGTTCTCTGAAGGCCGCACAACATTCTATAAACGGTTGCAGAGGCCTGACTTCGGGATCTTCCGACTGCTGCTGAAGCGCTGCGATCTCGTAGTCTTCAGTCGGTTGGGAAGCGTGCCGTAGCGATCCGTCTGTCTGTTGATGTAGCAATGGTGGTGAGGCTTCAGATGCGTTGTCGTGGTGATCCGCTCTCCTACTCAAGGCGTCTGCTCGTGCGTTCTCTGAGCCTTTCTTGTAGTGGATCGTGAAGTTAAATTCGGACAGGAATTCTGCCCATCGAGTTTGTCGTCCGTTCAGCACCTTGGTGGTGGTGAAATATCGTAGGTTCTTGTGGTCTGTGTACACCTGAACTTCGTGTGTCGTACCGCTGAGATATGGTCTCCATTCCTGAAATGCTTCGATAATTGCGAGGAGCTCCTTGTCGTGGATCGGGTAGTTGAGCCTTGGTCCTTCGAGCTTCTTGGAGAAAAACGCAACCGGGTGAAGCTTGCCGTCCTTGTCCCTCTGACCAAGCTGTCCTCCGATCGCGAAGTCCGAGGCGTCGGCTTCGACTTCGAATGGTGTGCTGGGGTCAGGCAGCATAAGCACTGGATCGGCGATTATTGCGTCGCGGATTCGTTGGAAGGCCTGGTCGTGCTCCTGTTTCCACTGGAATGTGGCATCCTTTTTCGTAAGTTCGTGTAGGGGTCTCGCGATGTCGCCAAAGTTTTTGATGAACATCCTGACAAAGTTGGCGAATCCGATGAATCCTCTGACCTCGGTGGCGTTCGTCGGTGTCGGCCACGTCCTGACAGCTTCCAATTTCTCGGGTTCGATCTTGACCCACCCTGGGGAGATCTCGTAACCCAGAAACACTGTCTTCTTGACATGGAACTCGCTCTTGTCCTTGTTGACTGACAACTTGTGCTCGTGCAGTGCGTCCAGCACCTGCCGCACGTGTTCCTTGTGCTCCTCGAGTGTCTTGGAGTAGATGAGAATGTCGTCCAAATAACAGACTGCGAATTTGTCGAGGCAATGTCGGATTGCGTGGTCGATGGCGGCTTGAAACGTTGCTGGTGCGTTGGTCAATCCGAATGGCATGACGAGGTATTCGTAGTGCCCGTAGGGTGTTCGGAAAGCCGTCTTCCACTCATCTCCTTCCTTGATGCGGATGTGGGCGTAGGCAGTTGGGAGGTCGAGGCGGGTGTAGTATTGTGCCCCTGACAGCTGATCTCGAAGCCTCGCGATCAGTGGCAATGGGTAGCGGTTCTTCACCGTCTCGTTGTTCAACTGTCGGTAGTCCACACACATCCTGAGCTTCCCATCCTTCTTTGGAACGAAGAGGACTGGGTAGCCTGCTGGAGATGTTGATGGTCTGATGTGTCCGATCTCGAGATTCTTTTCGAGATAACTCCTCAACTCTGCATCTTGCTTTTCGTTGGTGTGGTACACCTTGAAGAACTTCAACTGGGCTCCTTCCTTGAGTTTGATCTCGTGGTCCCAAGGTCCGTGATCAGGTAGCCCTGTAAGATGCTTTGCTGTGAATG
Source organism: Chaetomium tenue (assembly GCF_020726465.1). Taxonomy (NCBI): domain Eukaryota; kingdom Fungi; phylum Ascomycota; class Sordariomycetes; order Sordariales; family Chaetomiaceae; genus Chaetomium; species Chaetomium tenue. The sequence continues at coordinate 3,636 of NW_027117333.1, read as the reverse complement.
CCGGGTGACCCTTGTAGTCGTCTGGGATCTTTCCCGTTGTTGCATTTTTCGGCGTACCTTCGTAGTACGCAAACTTGTTTCCTGACTCGATGAATGATGCTTCGAGTACCTTGACTTCTTGCGCTGGCAGCTCAATGCTTGCCGCTTCACGTCGACTGACCCATGTTTCATGTTTGAGCTTTCCGTGCTCATCGACTGAGACGACGGCGATGGTTCGTGCCTCCCGTGTCTGCTTCTGTTGTCGTGTGCCGCTTCTTCCGGATTCCAGAGTGCGTTTCTCTGCACTTGCTGCTTCCTGCGGTGGGCCCGTAGAGGGGGCTTGTTCTGGCCCGCTGCTCGTCCGTGGCTCCTGTTCTGCGCGTTTTCTCCTCAGGTTGGTTGGATGCTCCCGCGGTTCTCGCGGTCGCAGATGGCCATCTCCCTTCCAACTGATGTCTGGGTCGTAGTCCTTGTGCCATGGGCGTCCGAGAATCATGTCTTTCTCTGGTCCCATGTCCACGATGTCGAATACCACTTGGGTGGTTTTCCCTTCCACCTCCATGTCGAGTGGTTCTGTTTCTCGTCGCGCCCATTGTGTGTCGAATGGTCCCTTGACGATGTATTCTTTCTTCTTGATCCTCCATGGGATTCTGAGTTGATTCACAAATGTGGGCGAGATAAGATTCATCTGCGCTCCTCCATCTACCAACGCGAGGGCTTCGCATTTTCCCCATCGCGCTGTGATCCAGAGCCTGTTGTCCGGCTTGGTGTTTCGTACAGCAGCTACTTCGTATTCGTCTGCTGGGAGATCGATGTAAGGCTTTTGTTTGCGCCAGTTCTTCCTGTACTGCGCGGCCTGTTTCCGTTGTTGTGGAGTTAGAGATCGTCGGGCCCCCCGGAGGGCCCTGAGCCGTTTCCCAAGCTCTCGTGGTACATCAAGGCGTCCCTATCCGCACCTTGGCTTGCGGCATCGATCGTTTGGTGCTCCTGGAGCCATTGTATCATCTGCGGCTCCTCTGGCTGTCTGTTCTTGCGTCGTTGCGCTCGCGTAGGTCGAGGTCGATTGCGTTGCGTCTGTGCTCGCGCGAGCTCCTCCAATTTGGCGTCTGCGTGCACTAGGCAGTCCGCCTGTTCGCAGTGCTCTGCCCAGCGGGGGTTGTTGCATCCTTCCGGCCAGGCGTTTTTCGGGCTAAATCTGAGCCTGCCGTCTGGGATCATGTCTACCTTCCAGAGTAGTGCTGCGGGTGCGCTCCCGTGGTCGTAGACCCAGGTTGTGGGCGCCGGTCCGCCGCGTTCGTTTCGTGGCCTGACGGGCCAGTGGTTTGACTGGAATTTGGTTTGAAAGTGGTAGCGACATTCGTGTGCTACACACTGGAACCATGGTAGGTGGGCGTGGTCCCTTCGGTGGGGATCCATTCGCGGGTGGTCTTCCTCGATAAGTTGGAACCTCCCGTTCACCCCTCTCAGTCCTGCCGTCTCTAGGTCTGAGGTCGGTTTCCCTTTGCTAAGGTACTGATGCCGGGACCAGTAGTCGTCCCAATCCTGGGTGTCGTGCCCTTGGGTTTTCCTTTGTCTCTGTGCCTCATGGTAGGCGTAGTGTGGGAAGCAGACTCTGTCCATGTGGATTTCGCCGAAGTCCGACGACGGCCCGTCCCATGGGAGGTGATCCGTTACGCCTTCCCTGTTAGTTTGTTGGACGTCGTCGTGCAGCCCTTGCACTTTTTGGACCATTCTGTCGAAGGCTTCCCCTGCCTGCTGTTGTTCTCGCGTAGTCGACAGTGCTTCGTCCCTGAGCATGTCTACTTCCGCAAGGAGGCGCTGGTGCTCGGCGTTCCTTCTTTCAAGGGTTGCTTCGAGTTCCTTCTTTTCTTCCTTGAGCTGGAATACCCTTTCTCGCAGATCCAGGACTCGGCTTCGCAGGAAAGTTAGATTGGAGCCTGGGATTTCCGTTGTATCCCTCCTGGTGCGCCAGAGTCCGTCGTCTTCCTGGACTAGATTGAGTCCCCAATTGTCTGTGGTTATTGCGATGTGAGGCGGGGGTGCGACTTCTCCCCTCTCGTCGTGCCACAAGCAGAGCGCGTACTCGTGCTCGGGGTTCTGGTCGACGTCTTCCTCGGGATTTTCCTCATCCGAGTCTGTTGATTTGTCGATTCGCTCGAGGGCTCGGTCGATGTCATCCTCGAGGTCGTCCTGAGTGTAGCTGGCCGCTGCGACCTCTCTGAATCGGACCTCCTTCTTGACTTCGTCGATGGTGGCGGCTTCCTTTCCTGGAACTGGTCGCCATTCCTTCTTACTGCGACAGTCGCGTTTGAAGTGGCCCTTCTTGCCGCAATTGTAGCACGTGATGCCTGATTTGTCCTTGGCACCACCCTTCTTTCCTGCCCACTGCGTCTGGGCAGCGTCGATGTCCATGGCCCCTGAGTGCGTGCCATAAGAAGTGCTCTTGTGCTGTCGCTTCTTTTTGTCGTTGGCCTTGTGGCTGTCCGCGTGGTACGTCTTCGCGCCCTTCCTTTGTTGCTTGCGGGCGTACTGACGTTCGTCGATCTTGATGGCCAGGGCGATGTATGCGTCCAGCGTGTCGACTTCGTCCTTCTGGTACAACTCGTCCTTGACGTCCTCCTTCAGGCCGTCGTAGAACATCTTCTTGAGTCCCTCGTCGTTGATTTCTGCCTTCATGGAGTCTTGCCGAAATATGGCGGCGTAGGCCATTGCGGACTTGGTTTGTCGTAGCTTGCTGAGCCGTTCCTGTGCGTGCAGCTTCTCGTTCTTGTCTCCGAATACCTTCTGAATCTCGTTCTCGAACTCGGCGTGGTCCTCGAAGACCCGTTTGGTGAAAGGCTGGTGTTCTACGTTCCCGAGATAGTCCTCCAGCGCTCCTGAAAACCATCTGAGTGCCGTGTCCTTGAGTCGGGTGGCGGCATATCTGGTCTTGGATGCCTCAGTGGTGAACTGGTGGGAGTTGTGGTCGATGTAGTTGTGCATCGCCGTGATCCATCCGGGCAGTGCCTCTCTGTCTCCTCCGTACTTCTCGGGTTGCTCGAGTTTGACTCTGTCCTTGGTCGGCTCTTTGGCGCGAGCCTCGGTTGCCTCGAGTCGGACCTTTAGGGCCGTGTTATCGTTCTTAGCCGTCGTGAGTTCGTTTTCAGCCGTGGCGAGTTTGGTTTCGGCTGCAGCGAGTTTGGTCTTAGTTGCAGCGAGTTGGGTCTCAGTCACAGTGACTCGGGCTGCAATTTCCTCGATGGCTTCTCGCATCTGTTCGGCAGTGGGGGCGGCCATGGTGCCGCTTTTACCTTCAATCCTGAACTGTAACAGAGTTAAAGGGAGTTAGCAACGTGTGACGAACCTACTCCAGGATCCTATCCTGTTAGGGTTCAGCTTCGGTGAAGGTAATCTCTGCAAAGGATGCTTAGGTTCGGTGCAGCCAAAGGGTGCACAACAATAGACTTGTCTCAACAGTAGGCTTGCGAGCTTGTAGCGAACTGTAGTTGTGATTGCTAACTGGAGAACTCCCAGAGCTCTCCAGAACGAGTGACTATATACTAGCTATCTAAGGGTGCTCAAAGTGCTCAGGGCCTCAGCTCTGAGCATCCTGAGCACAAGGTGCTCAGGGTGCTCACAGTTCCCTTAACGAGCAGAATGAGCACCTGCTCATTCCCT